>NC_133025.1:0-5000000 GCF_048771995.1 Taeniopygia guttata
TCTAACCCTAACCCTATTTTTTTTTTTTTTTTTAACCCTAACCCTAACCCTAACCCTAACCCTAACCCTAACCCTACCCTAACCCTAACCTAACCCTAACCCTAACCCTAACCCTAACCCTAACCCTAACCCTAACCCTAACCTAACCCTAACCCTAACCCTAACCCTAACCCTAACCCTAACCCTAACCCTAACCCTAACCCTAACCCTAACCTAACCCTAACCCTAACCCTAACCCTAACCCTAACCCTAACCCTAACCCTAACCCTAACCCTAACCCTAACCCTAACCCTAACCCTAACCTAACCCTAACCCTAACCCTAACCCTAACCCTAACCCTAACCCTAACCCTAACCCTAACCCTAACCCTAACCCTAACCCTAACCCTAACCCTAACCCTAACCCTAACCCTAACCCTAACCCTAACCCTAACCCTAACCCTAACCCTAACCCTAACCCTAACCTAACCCTAACCCTAACCCTAACCCTAACCCTAACCCTAACCCTAACCCTAACCCTAACCCTAACCCTAACCCTAACCCTAACCCTAACCCTAACCCTAACCCTAACCCTAACCCTAACCCTAACCCTAACCCTAACCCTAACCCTAACCCTAACCCTAACCCTAACCCTAACCCTAACCCTAACCCTAACCCTAACCCTAACCTAACCCTAACCCTAACCCTAACCCTAACCCTAACCCTAACCCTAACCCTACCCTAACCCTAACCCTAACCCTAACCCTAACCCTAACCCTAACCCTAACCCTAACCCTAACCCTAACCCTAACCCTAACCCTAACCCTAACCCTAACCCTAACCCTAACCCTAACCCTAACCCTAACCCTAACCCTAACCCTAACCTAACCCTAACCCTAACCCTAACCCTAACCCTAACCCTAACCCTAACCCTAACCCTAACCCTAACCCTAACCTAACCCTAACCCTAACCCTAACCCTAACCCTAACCCTAACCCTAACCTAACCCTAACCCTAACCCTAACCCTAACCCTAACCCTAACCCTAACCCTAACCCTAACCCTAACCCTAACCCTAACCTAACCCTAACCCTAACCCTAACCCTAACCCTAACCCTAACCCTAACCTAACCCTAACCCTAACCCTAACCCTAACCCTAACCCTAACCCTAACCCTAACCCTAACCCTAACCCTAACCCTAACCCTAACCCTAACCCTAACCCTAACCCTAACCCTAACCCTAACCTAACCCTAACCCTAACCTAACCCTAACCCTAACCCTAACCCTAACCCTAACCCTAACCCTAACCCTAACCCTAACCCTAACCCTAACCCTAACCCTAACCCTAACCCTAACCCTAACCCTAACCCTAACCCTAACCCTAACCCTAACCCTAACCCTAACCCTAACCCTAACCCTAACCCTAACCCTAACCCTAACCCTAACCCTAACCCTAACCCTAACCCTAACCCTAACCCTAACCTAACCCTAACCCTAACCCTAACCCTAACCCTAACCCTAACCCTAACCCTAACCCTAACCCTAACCCTAACCCTAACCCTAACCCTAACCCTAACCCTAACCCTAACCCTAACCCTAACCCTAACCCTAACCCTAACCCTAACCCTAACCCTAACCCTAACCCTAACCCTAACCCTAACCCTAACCCTAACCCTAACCCTAACCCTAACCCTAACCCTAACCCTAACCCTAACCCTAACCCTAACCCTAACCCTAACCCTAACCCTAACCCTAACCCTAACCCTAACCCTAACCCTAACCCTAACCCTAACCCTAACCCTAACCCTAACCCTAACCCTAACCCTAACCCTAACCCTAACCCTAACCCTAACCCTAACCCTAACCTAACCCTAACCCTAACCCTAACCCTAACCCTAACCCTAACCCTACCCTAACCCTAACCCTAACCCTAACCCTAACCCTAACCCTAACCCTAACCCTAACCCTAACCCTAACCCTAACCCTAACCCTAACCCTAACCCTAACCCTAACCCTAACCCTAACCCTAACCCTAACCCTAACCCTAACCCTAACCCTAACCCTAACCCTAACCCTAACCCTAACCTAACCCTAACCCTAACCCTAACCCTAACCCTAACCCTAACCCTAACCCTAACCCTAACCCTAACCCTAACCCTAACCCTAACCCTAACCCTAACCCTAACCCTAACCCTAACCCTAACCCTAACCCTAACCCTAACCCTAACCCTAACCCTAACCCTAACCCTAACCCTAACCCTAACCCTAACCCTAACCCTAACCCTAACCCTAACCCTAACCCTAACCCTAACCCTAACCCTAACCCTAACCCTAACCCTAACCCTAACCCTAACCCTAACCCTAACCCTAACCCTAACCCTAACCCTAACCCTAACCCTAACCCTAACCCTAACCCTAACCCTAACCCTAACCCTAACCCTAACCCTAACCCTAACCCTAACCCTAACCCTAACCCTAACCCTAACCCTAACCCTAACCCTAACCCTAACCCTAACCCTAACCCTAACCCTAACCCTAACCCTAACCCTAACCCTAACCCTAACCCTAACCCTAACCCTAACCCTAACCCTAACCCTAACCCTAACCCTAACCCTAACCCTAACCCTAACCCTAACCCTAACCCTAACCCTAACCCTAACCCTAACCCTAACCCTAACCCTAACCCTAACCCTAACCCTAACCCTAACCCTAACCCTAACCCTAACCCTAACCCTAACCCTAACCCTAACCCTAACCCTAACCCTAACCCTAACCCTAACCCTAACCCTAACCCTAACCCTAACCCTAACCCTAACCCTAACCCTAACCCTAACCCTAACCCTAACCCTAACCCTAACCCTAACCCTAACCCTAACCCTAACCCTAACCCTAACCCTAACCCTAACCCTAACCCTAACCCTAACCCTAACCCTAACCCTAACCCTAACCCTAACCCTAACCCTAACCCTAACCCTAACCCTAACCCTAACCCTAACCCTAACCCTAACCCTAACCCTAACCCTAACCCTAACCCTAACCCTAACCCTAACCCTAACCCTAACCCTAACCCTAACCCTAACCCTAACCCTAACCCTAACCCTAACCCTAACCCTAACCCTAACCCTAACCCTAACCCTAACCCTAACCCTAACCCTAACCCTAACCCTAACCCTAACCCTAACCCTAACCCTAACCCTAACCCTAACCCTAACCCTAACCCTAACCCTAACCCTAACCCTAACCCTAACCCTAACCCTAACCCTAACCCTAACCCTAACCCTAACCCTAACCCTAACCCTAACCCTAACCCTAACCCTAACCCTAACCCTAACCCTAACCCTAACCCTAACCCTAACCCTAACCCTAACCCTAACCCTAACCCTAACCCTAACCCTAACCCTAACCCTAACCCTAACCCTAACCCTAACCCTAACCCTAACCCTAACCCTAACCCTAACCCTAACCCTAACCCTAACCCTAACCCTAACCCTAACCCTAACCCTAACCCTAACCCTAACCCTAACCCTAACCCTAACCCTAACCCTAACCCTAACCCTAACCCTAACCCTAACCCTAACCCTAACCCTAACCCTAACCCTAACCCTAACCCTAACCCTAACCCTAACCCTAACCCTAACCCTAACCCTAACCCTAACCCTAACCCTAACCCTAACCCTAACCCTAACCCTAACCCTAACCCTAACCCTAACCCTAACCCTAACCCTAACCCTAACCCTAACCCTAACCCTAACCCTAACCCTAACCCTAACCCTAACCCTAACCCTAACCCTAACCCTAACCCTAACCCTAACCCTAACCCTAACCCTAACCCTAACCCTAACCCTAACCCTAACCCTAACCCTAACCCTAACCCTAACCCTAACCCTAACCCTAACCCTAACCCTAACCCTAACCCTAACCCTAACCCTAACCCTAACCCTAACCCTAACCCTAACCCTAACCCTAACCCTAACCCTAACCCTAACCCTAACCCTAACCCTAACCCTAACCCTAACCCTAACCCTAACCCTAACCCTAACCCTAACCCTAACCCTAACCCTAACCCTAACCCTAACCCTAACCCTAACCCTAACCCTAACCCTAACCCTAACCCTAACCCTAACCCTAACCCTAACCCTAACCCTAACCCTAACCCTAACCCTAACCCTAACCCTAACCCTAACCCTAACCCTAACCCTAACCCTAACCCTAACCCTAACCCTAACCCTAACCCTAACCCTAACCCTAACCCTAACCCTAACCCTAACCCTAACCCTAACCCTAACCCTAACCCTAACCCTAACCCTAACCCTAACCCTAACCCTAACCCTAACCCTAACCCTAACCCTAACCCTAACCCTAACCCTAACCCTAACCCTAACCCTAACCCTAACCCTAACCCTAACCCTAACCCTAACCCTAACCCTAACCCTAACCCTAACCCTAACCCTAACCCTAACCCTAACCCTAACCCTAACCCTAACCCTAACCCTAACCCTAACCCTAACCCTAACCCTAACCCTAACCCTAACCCTAACCCTAACCCTAACCCTAACCCTAACCCTAACCCTAACCCTAACCCTAACCCTAACCCTAACCCTAACCCTAACCCTAACCCTAACCCTAACCCTAACCCTAACCCTAACCCTAACCCTAACCCTAACCCTAACCCTAACCCTAACCCTAACCCTAACCCTAACCCTAACCCTAACCCTAACCCTAACCCTAACCCTAACCCTAACCCTAACCCTAACCCTAACCCTAACCCTAACCCTAACCCTAACCCTAACCCTAACCCTAACCCTAACCCTAACCCTAACCCTAACCCTAACCCTAACCCTAACCCTAACCCTAACCCTAACCCTAACCCTAACCCTAACCCTAACCCTAACCCTAACCCTAACCCTAACCCTAACCCTAACCCTAACCCTAACCCTAACCCTAACCCTAACCCTAACCCTAACCCTAACCCTAACCCTAACCCTAACCCTAACCCTAACCCTAACCCTAACCCTAACCCTAACCCTAACCCTAACCCTAACCCTAACCCTAACCCTAACCCTAACCCTAACCCTAACCCTAACCCTAACCCTAACCCTAACCCTAACCCTAACCCTAACCCTAACCCTAACCCTAACCCTAACCCTAACCCTAACCCTAACCCTAACCCTAACCCTAACCCTAACCCTAACCCTAACCCTAACCCTAACCCTAACCCTAACCCTAACCCTAACCCTAACCCTAACCCTAACCCTAACCCTAACCCTAACCCTAACCCTAACCCTAACCCTAACCCTAACCCTAACCCTAACCCTAACCCTAACCCTAACCCTAACCCTAACCCTAACCCTAACCCTAACCCTAACCCTAACCCTAACCCTAACCCTAACCCTAACCCTAACCCTAACCCTAACCCTAACCCTAACCCTAACCCTAACCCTAACCCTAACCCTAACCCTAACCCTAACCCTAACCCTAACCCTAACCCTAACCCTAACCCTAACCCTAACCCTAACCCTAACCCTAACCCTAACCCTAACCCTAACCCTAACCCTAACCCTAACCCTAACCCTAACCCTAACCCTAACCCTAACCCTAACCCTAACCCTAACCCTAACCCTAACCCTAACCCTAACCCTAACCCTAACCCTAACCCTAACCCTAACCCTAACCCTAACCCTAACCCTAACCCTAACCCTAACCCTAACCCTAACCCTAACCCTAACCCTAACCCTAACCCTAACCCTAACCCTAACCCTAACCCTAACCCTAACCCTAACCCTAACCCTAACCCTAACCCTAACCCTAACCCTAACCCTAACCCTAACCCTAACCCTAACCCTAACCCTAACCCTAACCCTAACCCTAACCCTAACCCTAACCCTAACCCTAACCCTAACCCTAACCCTAACCCTAACCCTAACCCTAACCCTAACCCTAACCCTAACCCTAACCCTAACCCTAACCCTAACCCTAACCCTAACCCTAACCCTAACCCTAACCCTAACCCTAACCCTAACCCTAACCCTAACCCTAACCCTAACCCTAACCCTAACCCTAACCCTAACCCTAACCCTAACCCTAACCCTAACCCTAACCCTAACCCTAACCCTAACCCTAACCCTAACCCTAACCCTAACCCTAACCCTAACCCTAACCCTAACCCTAACCCTAACCCTAACCCTAACCCTAACCCTAACCCTAACCCTAACCCTAACCCTAACCCTAACCCTAACCCTAACCCTAACCCTAACCCTAACCCTAACCCTAACCCTAACCCTAACCCTAACCCTAACCCTAACCCTAACCCTAACCCTAACCCTAACCCTAACCCTAACCCTAACCCTAACCCTAACCCTAACCCTAACCCTAACCCTAACCCTAACCCTAACCCTAACCCTAACCCTAACCCTAACCCTAACCCTAACCCTAACCCTAACCCTAACCCTAACCCTAACCCTAACCCTAACCCTAACCCTAACCCTAACCCTAACCCTAACCCTAACCCTAACCCTAACCCTAACCCTAACCCTAACCCTAACCCTAACCCTAACCCTAACCCTAACCCTAACCCTAACCCTAACCCTAACCCTAACCCTAACCCTAACCCTAACCCTAACCCTAACCCTAACCCTAACCCTAACCCTAACCCTAACCCTAACCCTAACCCTAACCCTAACCCTAACCCTAACCCTAACCCTAACCCTAACCCTAACCCTAACCCTAACCCTAACCCTAACCCTAACCCTAACCCTAACCCTAACCCTAACCCTAACCCTAACCCTAACCCTAACCCTAACCCTAACCCTAACCCTAACCCTAACCCTAACCCTAACCCTAACCCTAACCCTAACCCTAACCCTAACCCTAACCCTAACCCTAACCCTAACCCTAACCCTAACCCTAACCCTAACCCTAACCCTAACCCTAACCCTAACCCTAACCCTAACCCTAACCCTAACCCTAACCCTAACCCTAACCCTAACCCTAACCCTAACCCTAACCCTAACCCTAACCCTAACCCTAACCCTAACCCTAACCCTAACCCTAACCCTAACCCTAACCCTAACCCTAACCCTAACCCTAACCCTAACCCTAACCCTAACCCTAACCCTAACCCTAACCCTAACCCTAACCCTAACCCTAACCCTAACCCTAACCCTAACCCGCTAACTAACCCTAACCCTAACCCGCTAACTAACCCTAACCCTAACCCTAACCCTAACCCGCTAACTAACCCTAACCCTAACCCGCTAACTAACCCTAACCCGCTAACTAACCCTAACCCTAACCCGCTAACTAACCCTAACCCTAACCCGCTAACTAACCCTAACCCGCTAACTAACCCTAACCCGCTAACTAACCCTAACCCGCTAACTAACCCTAACCAGCTAACCCTAACTAGGGGTGGGGCCTGGGGGAGGGGCCGAGGGGAGGGGGAGTGGCCGGGGGAGGGGCCGAGGGGAGGGGGAGTGGCCGGGGGTGGGGTCAGGAGAGGGGGAGTGCCTGGGGGGGTGGGGTCTGGGGAGGGGGAGGAGTCGGGGGGCGGGGTCTGGGGAGGGGGAGGAGCCGGGGGGCGGGGTCTGGGGAGGGGGAGGAGTCGGGGGGCGGGGTCTGGGGAGGGGGAGGAGCCGGGGGGCGGGGTCTGGGGAGGGGGAGGAGCCGGGGGGCGGGGTCTGGGGAGGGGGAGGGGCCGGGGGGCGGGGTCTGGGGAGGGGGAGGGGCCGGGGGGCGGGGTCTGGGGAGGGGGAGGGGCCGGGGTCTCGGGAGGGGGAGGGGCCAGGGGGTTAGGGGAGGGGCTGGGGGCGGGGTTGGGGGAGGGGTTAGGGTTGGGGAGGGGCTGGGGGTGGGGCTAGGGGGCGGGGTTAGGGGAGGGGTTAGGGTGTGGGGAGGTGTCAGGGTGATGTGAGGGGGTGGGACTACCTAGTAGACCCCTCTCCTAGACCCCCTATATATAAAAAAAGAAGAAAAAAATATATGTCCGGTGCAGCAGTAGAAAATTTGATGCTCCCAGGGAGTAAATAGTTTTCTTTTTAAAGTTTTTTTTTTTTTTATTTACTCCCTGGGAGCATGGATTTTCTACTGCTGCTTTTCTATTCTAAAAGTAGAAAGGAAGAGAAAAAGAGAGGAAGAGAGAAGAGGAGAGAGTGAGAAGAAGGAGAAGAGGAGAGAGGAAAAGAAGAATAAGAGAAGACAAAGAAGAAAAGGAGAGAGGGAGAAGAAGAAGAACAAGAGACAAAAAGAAGAGGAGAGAGGGAGAAGAACAAGAACAAGAGGAGAGAGGGAGAAAAACAAGAACAAGAGGAGAGAGGGAGAAGAGGAGACAAGAAGAAGAGGAGAGAGGGAGAAGAACAAGAACAAGAGGAGAGAGGGAGAAGAGGAGAGAGGGAGAAGAACAAGAACAAGAGGAGAGAGGGAGAAGAGGAGACAAGAAGAAGAGGAGAGAGGGAGAAGAACAAGAACAAGAGGAGAGAGGGAGAAGAGGAGACAAGAAGAAGAGGAGAGAGGGAGAAGAACAAGAACAAGAGGAGAGAGGGAGAAGAGGAGAGAAGAAGAAAAGGAGACAGGGAGAAGAACAAGAAGAGACAGGGAGAAGAAGAAGCAAAAGAAGAGGAGAGAGTAAGTAGAAGAAAACAAAGTGAGAAGAAGAAAAAGAGGAGAGTGTGAGAAGAACAGGAGAGAGTGGGAAGAAAGAGAGAGACAAATAACAGGAAGAAGAGTAAAAAGAAGAAAACACAGCGAGAAAAAGAAAACTTAGAGAGAAAGAGAAACCAAAAAAGTTAGATTGGAAAGAGAAAGGAGGAGAAAGGGAGAAGGAAAGGGGAGTAAGGAGAAAAACAGAGTGAAAGACAAAGAGAAAAGGAAACACTTGAAGTGAAAGAGAAAAGGAAATGGAGAGACATGACAAAGAAGACATAGAGGTAAAAGCCTACAGGAAAAAAAGAAATAGAGAGACAGAATGAAAGATAGGGTTCAAGAGAGAAAAATAGAAAGAGACTTAAAAAGACAAAATAGTTAAAGTTGGACAAAACAGGAAGAAGGGTGAAAGTTAGAAACAAGGGAAATGATAGCAAGGGTTACAAAGACAAAGGCTGACAAACTTAAAGAAGAAAAAAAAAGAAGAAAACACAGTGAAAGCTATATTGAAAGAGACAGATAAATGGACAGGAGGAAATACACATAGAAGAATGCGAGAAAAAGACAAGGTTAGAGGGAAATAGGATTAGAGAAATGCAGAGATGGTGTTAGAAACAGGAACAAAGGAAAACAGAGCCAGAGACAAAGAGAAACAGTTAGATGTGAAAGTACAAAGTGAAGAATAGACTGAAGAGGAAAGTAAGAGGCAAAGGGAGAAATAGGGTGAAAATGATATGACACAACCACACCAAATAAAGACAGGAGACAAATGGAGGGCAGGGCGGAGGGGTAAGGGGTATCATTATTAGGGCTGATTCATCTTTATTAATTTAATTTTTAATTTCAATTACAGGGAAACAATGTATACAAATGTTAGTACAGACAAATACAACTAAAAATACATCATAACTAAGCACACAAGTACAAGTCTAATTTACATACAGCAGAATACATCAAAAGACAGGAACAACTTCAAACACAGAACAATACATTGTACTACAAGCCAAATACATAATGACGCAATATAACCGTGTCTCTGCTGCGGAAAAGTCCGTTACGCTTGTACAGTTAGATGCACCCGGAACAAAAATGGCTCACAACGCTCATGCAACTTGCATGCCCCCTTCACATTACACACAAACTCACCTTCACACTCACAGGAACTGCTTTGTGATACCCGAGTCATCGTCCCTCCTCGGGAACATGGTTCCCGGGAGACTCCCGAAAAATCCTCCTGCCTGACGAAAACCCCGGTCCCGGGACGGTCCGCGCCCTAACTTTGGCGATGAACGTCGCCTCGCTGACCGGCCGGGACCGAGGAAAAAAAAACCCAGCCGGGGGGAAAAAAAAAAAAACCCCCCGGCTGGGGATTTTTTATTCTAAATTTAAAAATGAGTTGAAAAACCTGAAAGGCAAAGGCCATACACACAAGGTTAGAACCACTCAACACACACACAGCCCTCCTTCAGCTTACACACAAACCCACCCTCGCTCTCATCTCAACCGCTCGGCTAAGACCTGGCCAACGACACCCACTCACAACGCTCCTCAGGAACGTGGTTCCCGGGAGACTCCCAAAAAATCCTCCTGCCTGACGAAAACCCCGGTCCCGGGACGGTCCGCACCCTAACTTTGGCGATGAATGTCGCCTCGCTGACCGGCCGGGACCGAGGAAAAAAAAACCCAGCCGGGGGGAAAAAAAAAAAAACCCCCCGGCTGGGGATTTTTTATTCTAAATTTAAAAATGAGTTGAAAAACCTGAAAGGCAAAGGCCATACACACAAGGTTAGAACCACTCAACACACACACACACACAGCCCTCCTTCAGCTTACACACAAACCCACACTCGCTCTCATCTCAACTGCACAGCTAAGACCTGGCCAACAACATGCACTCGCAACGCTCCTCGGGAACGTGGTTCCCAGGAGACTCCCGAAAAATCCTCCTGCCTGACAAAAACCCCGGTCCCAGGACGGTCCGCACCCTAACTTTGGCGATGAACGTCGCCTCGCTGACCGGCCGGGACCGAGGAAAAAAAAACCCAGCCGGGGGGGAAAAAAAAAAAACCCCCCGGCTGGGGATTTTTTATTCTAAATTTAAAAATGAGTTGAAAAACCTGAAAGGCAAAGGCCATACACACAAGGTTAGAACCACTCAACACACACACACACACAGCCCTCCTTCAGCTTACACACAAACCCACCCTCACTCTCATCTCAACCGCTCGGCTAAGACCTGGCCAATGACATGCACTCGCAACGCTCCTCAGGAACGTGGTTCCCGGGAGACTCCCAAAAAAATCATCCTGCCTGACGAAAACCCCGGTCCCGGGACGGTCCGCACCCTAACTTTGGCGATGAACGTCGCCTCGCTGACCGGCCGGGACCGAGGAAAAAAAAACCCAGCCGGGGGGAAAAAAAAAAAAAACCCCCCGGCTGGGGATTTTTTATTCTAAATTTAAAAATGAGTTGAAAAACCTGAAAGGCAAAGGCCATACACACAAGGTTAAAACAGCTCAACACACACACACAGACACGCCTGCGGATGCGAGCTCACGCAAACTCTCACAGACAGACAATCACACTCTCTTCTACTGACACGGTGACTGCCACCCTTACCTGAAACACTATGCCAAAAGATATGCTTCGACGCATCTTATGACCGCAGCTCCTCGACTTTAAATGGTAGATTCCAGGAAATTCTGTAGGGACCCGGGAACCTGCAAGACAATGGAGGCGGTCAATGACTGACTATCTGACAGCCAGGAGCTATACCCACTCTGGGCCCATCAGTGTTGTACCCAAAACCCCACAGAAGACAGATGAACTGCAAAGTTTTACAACTGCTCTACCTAAGCCTGACTGTGTGCCCGAGCAGGGCAGCTCCGATCGTAACTGGCCAACAGAGGCACACACAACATAAGCCAGTGTAGGTACATACAATATGAATACACGCAACATAAGCCAATAGAGGTACATACAACATAAGCACATACAATATAAGCCAACATAGGCAGGCGCAACATAAGCACATACAGTACAAGATGACATAGGCAGGCGCAACATAAGCACATACAATACAAGATGACATAGGCAGGCGCAACATAAGCACATACAGTACAAGATGACATAGGCAGGCGCAATATAAGCACATACAATATAAGCCCACATAGGCAGGCGCAATATAAGCACATACAATATAAGCCCACATAGGCAGGCGCAATATAAGCACATACAATATAAGCCCACATAGGCAGGCGCAACATAAGCACATACAATACAAGATGACATAGGCAGGCGCAACATAAGCACATACAATATAAGCCAACATAGGCAGGCGCAACATAAGCACATACAATACAAGATGACATAGGCAGGCGCAACATAAGCACATACAATATAAGCCAACATAGGCAGGCGCAACATAAGTACATACAATATAAGCCAACAGAGATACGATATAACTGAGGACTTGACATAAATCTCCAGAAGATTAATTTTTGAGCCCTATATCCTTTGAAAAGGCAGAAGCTACAGAACTACTGTGGTCACATGATGAGGATCTAATACATTCCATATAGAAGTCCCAGAGAATGGCTACCAAATGTGACAAGGATGATGGATGAGAACATCTTGTGTACATCTTCTCGTCCCAGAAAGTAAATATGTAAAGATGCCGGAATAAGTGATATCCGGGAAGGTACGTGAGAAAACTATGGCCGATACGGCACAGAATGAGGCCGCTAAAGCACGGCAATGCGGCAAAGACCTATGACGCTGACGACGTGACACAGACAGAAGTGCAAACTGCCTGGCAGTTTCACCTAATGGACCCAAGGTTCCTAGCCCAAGATGAGCCATGGGCTGATGATGCCAAAGGAAAGAAAGCCCTACGGCACTAGCACATGATGATGAAAGGTAACTCCTCTCAAGATGTTAGTGCCAAAGCACTTAAGAGGAAGCCTAAGAAGATCAGTAGGCCTAGAGAAGGAAGCGATGACTATGGGGTGACCGTGGCGCCAGTTCCGGACGTGAAGGTGGGCTCCGCGAGTGAAGAGATCCACGATGACGTCGAGAGTCGAAGAAGGCCGCCGACGCGAGCCTCGCGAGAACGCGGAGACCGATCGGAACTGCCCTGCCTGGCAAAGACCCTGGTGAGGCTGAGGAAAAACCCTCTCCCTCTGCTTCCGAGGGACCCGTCCCGCTACGGGCCTCTCCTCTAAGCTAACGCCAAATTGTCTCCTGTGATAGTAAAAGTTTTTCCCCTTCTCCCACCTACTGGCCCCGGCACTTAGCTTTTGCGAGACGACCGGATGGAATCCAATGTCAGTCGGATGCGGGCGGCGACACGGTCTCTACGTCCGCTTCGGTGCTGCCGTTTCCAGACTTCAGCTACGTGCCTCTTCACGGTACCTAAGATAAAACAGAAAATGGAACTAGTGCCCACCAAAAGAGGAATCCCCGGAACTCTTACACACCGCTGCCCCAGCTCACCTGAAATCTTGACTCCACAGGCTGCCTGGAGGATACCTGCAAAATGAAAAGGTACACGCTTAACATGCTGCTGCATAACAGTCACCTATGAGTGACCGTGCCTAAATGCCAACTCACCCGCTCGCCTCTGTTCCTTCACACACCTAGGGCAGTGACAGCACCTGCAACAAAACAAAGCAAAAAAACCCACACTGAGATACTGTGAAAACACCATCCCCCTGAACCAAAAAGTACACCCACCCGGACCTTACGCTTGCACCCACCTGGCCTCGGATATCCGGACCAGAGGCATCTTGCGAGAGGAGTGCCTACAATAAAACAAAGTAACCAAGAGTGGATGCTTAGAATTGCACCAGAAATTGAGACAAGAGCCAGAACAACAGCTTCTGTCCACTGCTCACCTGGCACACTGGGCCTTGACTGCTCCTAGCTGCCTGGACTTCCTAAAATTAAACACAAAGACAAGCGCTGTAACACAGTCATCATGTAGGCTTCCCCTACAAACACAAACAATGACTGACCTTCTCAGGGAAACCCCCGACCGCACCAGGGCACACTGCCACAGAGTTAATCCATCTGCATCTGAAAGAAAGTTGGGAGAAAATTCAAACAGCTGTTTGTTATTAACCTGTTAATAACTTAACAGGTCAAAACATCTAGTGTGAATTAAGGAATACTATCTTGAATGCAACTACATGCCCCACGCAAAACTGCAAATCTCTGGGACTGGTGCAATTACAGCAGGCTGTGAAGCAGGGCAGAGCAGCTCTGGGAGAAATATGTGCAGACACCCGTGATCCAGGACAGGATGTGACAAACGACAGGACAGGAGAGGGAGAGAGAGGTTTGCACAAGAAGAAGGTCTGCAAAGACCAAGAGACCCAAACAACCAAGAGTGCACCAGACACAAGTGACAGGACACACACCGGAACTGCTCTGCCCTGTGCACCTCGGCACTGAGATCAAAAGAAACACTTTCCCTTTAGGTGGACTATAGGAGACGCTTCTTGGACATCCCCATCTCTAAAACAGACACAAAAACCCCTTCTAGAAAGTCCCAACCCACCACCCCGCTTCCATCCCCTCTGTGGGTCGTAACCCTCGACTTATCTTGCACGCATTCTGGAGATGTAAATCCCTGTTGGCTGCAGAAGGACGCCATCTGCCTGTCTGGTAAGTTCCAGCTGTCACCTCTTGGTCTGCCCAGAGAAAGAAAACCAAACATCAGTACACAGTCTTAACAGTACATCGGACAAAACATGATAGTTCTGCTACTCACCATTCTCCTCAGAATGCCCGGGTTCTTGACCTGCACGCTTCAGGTCTGCTTGGATTCTGATGCCATCATTGCAGGGTACACCTAGGTTAAATGGAGACAAGGCGACATGGCGTTGCTGAAACTCGAGTGGACTCTCACTCCCCCTCCCTACCTCCCCAACTCACTGCAATTCCTCGGCCATTCCTCGGGACTTCCCAGATGAGACCTTGAAATGCAAAATTGGAAGGCTCTGTCACAGGGTCCTGTAATACTTCCAGCGAGATCACAAGTGCATGAAACCTGGTCCATCGGCCAGTTGGTGACAGAGGTATGCGTACTCTGAGCCGATTCCCTAAAGCACAAAAATGAGGATGGATGCTTACAGTTGCACCAAAAACTGAAAGCTGACTAAAAACAACTGCTTCTGTTCACTGCTCACCTTGGACTGGACTTGGCATTGACTGCTGCTATCTGCCTGGACCTCCTAAAAATAAAGGCAAAGAACACTGCTGTAACACACTCACCATTTCAGCTCTGCCTGCAAATACAAACAATGACCTGCTCATGGCAACAACCGCCCCCAGGACTGGGGCCCTCTGCCACTGATTTGAACTGTCTGCATCTGAAAAGAAGTTAGGACTAGTGTCAAAGGGCTGCAGGACAACTTAACAGCACCGAACATGTTATGTCAAGCTCCTAATACAATCTAGAGCCCAACTACACCCTGCATTACAAATTTCAAGTCCCCAGGAATTGGGCTATTACAGGCTATGCAGCAGGGCAGAGCAGCTCTGGGAGAAATACATGCAGGCACCCGTGATGCAGGACAGGACGTGACAAAGGAGGGGACAGGACAGGGAGAGAGACGTTTGCACAAGAAGAAGGTCTGCAAAGACCAAGTGACCCAAACAACCCAGAGTGCATCAGAAACAAGTGACAGGACACATACCGGAACTGCTCTGCCCTGTGCACCTCAGCACTGCGATCTAAACAGACACTTTCCCTTTAGGTGGTTTAAAGGAACACTTCTTGCACATCTCTGCCCCCAGAGCTCATTCAAAAGGCCCTCCATGTTCCTCGCCTTTGACCCCTCTGTGGGCCTTAGCCCTCGACTTATCTCTCAAGCATCCGGGGATGAGAATCCATATCCTGTGCGAATGGAGGCTGCCACGCCTG
Source organism: Taeniopygia guttata (assembly GCF_048771995.1). Lineage (NCBI taxonomy): Eukaryota > Metazoa > Chordata > Aves > Passeriformes > Estrildidae > Taeniopygia > Taeniopygia guttata. The sequence continues at coordinate 15,545 of NC_133025.1, forward strand.
CTAGGCATTTCCTATGGTCACTGGGCTGTGGTCCCTTGCTCACCTACAATCAAGAACACCAAACATCACTGCACGATCTTAGATGCACAATGGACAAAACCCAGCAATTCTGCTACTCACCATTCTCCTCAGAGTGCCCGGTTGCTCGGGCCGCACACTTTGGCCAGTACAGAGGCTGCCACCATCATCGCAGGTCCTGCCTGGGTTAAGAAGAGACAAAGTGACTTGGCATTTCTGAAACCTAAGAGGACCTTGGCTCCCCCTCCCTACCTCGGTGACTCGCTGCAACTCCTCGGCCCTTGCCAAAGGCTACCCGGATGCCATCTTGCAATACAAAATTTCAAGGCTTCATCTCAGAGTCCTAAAATACTTCCAGAGGACTCACAAGCACAGGAAACAGAGTCCATCAGCCGGTTGGTGACGGGGGCTTGGCGTATTCCGACTGCATTGCCTAAAGCACAAAAAATGAGAAACGATGCTTAGATTCGCACCAAAAACTGAAACCTGAGCAAAAATAACTGATTCTGCTCACCTTGGACACTTGGCCTTGACTGCTACTATCTGCCTGGACCTCCTAAAAATAAAGGCAAAGAACACCGCTGTAACACAGTCACCATTTAAGCTTCCCCTGCAAATACAAACAATGACTGACCTGCTCAAGGCAACACCCTCAACCAGGACTACGGCGCTCTGCCACAGATTTGAACTGTCTGCATCTGAAGGGAAGTTAGAACTGGTGTCAAATGGCGGCAGGACAACTTAACACCACCGAACATGTTATGTCAATCTCTTAATCCAGTCTAGAGCCCAACTACACCCTGCATTACCAATTTCAAGTCCCCAGGACTTGTGCTATTACAGGCTATGCAGCAGGGCAGAGCAGGGCCGGGACTCATATGTGCAGACGCCCGTGACACAGGACAGGACAGGGAGAGAGAGCTTTTGATGAGAAGAAAGGACTGAGAGACCCAAAGAACACAGGGTGCAACGAAGACAAGTGACAGGACACACACCGGAACTGCTCTGCCCTGCGCACCTCAGCACTGTGATCAAAAGAAGCACTTTCCCTTTAGGCATCCTAATCGGACACTTCTTGCACATGGCCGCCCCCCAAAGCTGATTCAAAAGACCCTCCCAGCGCCTCGCTTTCATGCCCTCTATGGGCCTTAGTCCTCGACTTATCTCACAGGCATCTGGGGATGAGAATCCATGTCGCGTGCGAATGGAGGCTGCTTTGCCTGCTGGGCATGTCCTATGGTCAGCGGGCTGTGGTCCTTTGCTCAGCTACAAGCAAGAACACCAAATATCACTGCATGATCTTAGCTGCACAATGGACAAAACCCAGCAATTCTACTACTCACCATTCTCCTAAGGAGGCCTGGTTGCTCGGGCCGCACACTTAGGCCATGCTCGGAGGCTGCCATCGTCATCACAGGGTCTGCCTGGGTTAAGAAGAGACAAAGTGACTCAGCAACGCTGAAAATTAAGTGGACCTTGGCTCCCCCTCCCTACCTCGGCGTCTCACCGCAACTCCTCGGCCATTGCCAAAGGCTCCCCGGATGCCATCTGGAAATACAAAATTTCAAGGCTTCATCACAGAGCCCTGAAATACTTCCAGTGGGCTCACAAGTGCAGGAAACCCGGTCCATCGGCCAGTTGGCGACAGGGGCTACGCATACTCCGAGGGGATTCCCTAAAGCACACAAACAAGAATGGATGCTTAGAGTTGCACCAAAAACTGAAACCTGAGCAAGAACAACTGCTCCTGTCCACTGCTCACCTAGCACACTGGGCCTTGACTGCTGCTATCTGCATGGACTTTCTAAAAATAAATGCAAAGAACACCGCTGTAACAAAGTCACCGCTTAGGCTTCCTAATGCTAACAGTGACTGACCTGCTCCTGACAACACCCTCACCCAGGACTGATGCCCTCTGCCACTGATTTGAACTGTCTGCATCTGAAAGGAAGATAGGACTAGTGTCAAACGGCGGCAGGACAACTTAACACTGCCAAACATATTATGGCAATCAATGAATACAATGCAGAGCACAACTACACCCTGCATTACCAATTTCAAGTCCCCAGGACTTGTGCTGTTACAGGCTATGCAGCAGGGCAGAGCAGCTCCTGGACAAATATGTGCAGACACCCGTGACACAGGACAGGACGTGACAAACGACGGGACAGGAGAGGGAGAGAGAGCTTTCGATGAGAAGAATGTGAGCAAGGACCGAGAGACCCAAAGAACACAGAGTGCACCAGAGACAAGTGACAGGACGCATACCGGAACTGCTCTGCCCTGAGCACCTCGGCACTGAGATCAAAAGAAATACTTTCCCTTTAGGTGGCCTAAGGAGACGCTTCTTGGACATCCCCATCTCCAAAACTGACTCAAAAACCCCTTCTGGGGAGTCCCAACCCAGCACCCCGCTTCCATCTCCTCTGCAGTTTTAGCCCTAGACTTATTTTGCACATATCTGGGGATGCAAATCCCCATTGGGTGCAGAAGGAGGCCACTATTCCCGTCTCCAGGCCGTGGCCCCAATTTATCTTTTGGATGCCTGGTGCTATGAATCCATGTTGGACCTAAAAGGAGTCTGCCTCGCAGGGGATCACCTGTTAGTCTCTCAGTCAGCTAAAATAATGAACCTGAAAATCAATGGTTGAGTTTAGTGTTACATGGGTGAAATCCCAGTAAGTCAGCTACTTATCCTCTCCTGAGGGTGCCTGGGTCCTCAAGTCTCCAACTTCATCCTGAGTCTAAGGTATAGCTGTTATTAGAAAGGCAAAGTTACATGACATTTCTGTGAGTTCAGTGGATGAGTTTGTGTGCTATATAACACACAGATGCCTCTGCTATGCTTGTGAAAGGCCTTGCAAATAGACACCGTTTCTCACCCTATCGCCTACAAACCCCTACCACAGTAGCCCCTAACCAGGTACCCTGCTCACTCTCCCTCTCCTAGTCACAATCCTCAACTCACCTGAAGCCTCTATCTCAGACATCATCTTTGACACAGGGCAGATCCCTTTTGTGACACGATGAATTTGCTGAAAAAATGTTGTACTCAACATGATCTGGAATTACAAGAAGTTACTCCCCCTTAAAAAAACAAATCAGAAAATACAAAAGCACCTTACCACCCCTGAATGCATAACCCCAAATCACAAACTTAAATACTCCCTGTGTTCAACGTTGTTTTCTTCACAGCATCTTCAAAGCCTCTGTTGCATTTAAAGCCCAAAAGAACAAGCTGGGATAAGCTGAAAGAGCCTCTTCACCAAAATGAGAGGAGACTACTTACCCCCACTGATCCCAGGGAGGGAATGAAGCCCCTTGAAAAGGCTGGGGTTTATATACCCCTGATTGGGCCCGCCTCTCATTCCCATGACACCCAGGGAAAGGGAGGGGGCAAACCCCACCGGGCATAAAAGCCCTCAGAGCAGCTACAGCTGTTTGGCTCCTCTGATTTGAATTCAAAGAGAATAAAGGGCTTGATATAGAAGAAAACTCTTCAAGGAAATGACAGCACTTTCTTTTTTTGCTACAAATCCTTGGAGCAAAAGGGCAAGAAAACCGGTAAGAAATAAAACTTTGTTTTTAGGCAGCGTTTCTAGATAAGTTGGATAATTTGCTGTTAACTTATATAATTATTCCTCAGTAACTTCTAAGTAGTACTCAACGTGAGACTAAGGGTGGAGAAGAATACTAATTATACGAACGGTCTAAGTCTCCTTGGGGCTACTAATTACGGCTAACTACATTATAAATAATTATAAGAAAAAAAATAGGCTCCTGGGCAGCATAAAGGTTAAGTACATGCTAGGCTTGCCTTTCCCTGAGATATTTAGTCCTAGGGCACAGAAAGAAGTGCCCTGAAACATAGTTTTAAACCCTTAAAATGCTGAAAAAGCATTTTAGAAGAGGTTCCTTCAAGTGAATCCTTTAAAATGAGGAAATGGGGAATTTGCCTCCACTGAAATGGATACAATGGCAAATAAATGGCTTCTGCCTTTTAATTTAACCCCCTAGAATATTGGGAAAACAGAAGTTTTCCTCGTTTTAAATCTCTGCGATAATGAAGACAGAGGGATCTTCCACTCAATCCAAGCCTTTAAGAAAGAGGAATAGCTGGGCTTCCCCCTCAATTTAAGCCTTAGGACAACAAAAAGGGTTACCCTTAATTCAAACCCAGAAAAAAACCTTGTCAAGGTTTTCCCCTTCTATTTAAACTGGAAAATAATGGCAGTTGGGGATTCCCTGTCAATTAACACCCCTAACAGCATAGAAAAGACGGGGCTTCTTTCAACTGAGACCATTAAAATTGCAGGGGAAGTGCATTCCCTCATGATTTGAACACAAGAAATAATGGAAAAGGAAGCTTTTTCCCATAAGTTAAACCCCTTCTGTCTTCATAACCCCTGTCTTTTCTGGGAGTGCTGTGGAATGTCTGGGAGTTCTAGGGAGGGATTGACGCAATAAAAGGGGACAGTTGAAAGCTCTCCTGTGGAACCCCACGTGCTGCCCGGCCTGCTCGGGTGCTGCCCCTTGGCAAGAGGTCTCTTCCCTCGGCATTTTTTCAAAGGGACGCTCCGTGCTCGGGTGGGTCACGCTGCTCCCCGGTCCCCGCTGGATGTTCCGACCGTAGTTCCTGGAGGGACGCTTGGGATACCCCTGTTAGCCCCTCTGGATTAGCAGCTCCCTGTGCAGGTGTGCCCAGGTAGCTGCACTGAAAGCAGCTTGTCAAGTGGGGAGCTGCTACACCTAAGAGTGGGGGATGAGGTGAAGAAAGGTCCTGCAGGATGTTCCCTCCCCTACGCAGCCTTTTGTCTAACCCTTAAACAATGGGGTGCCAGACTTTCATTTCCAAGTTAATTAAGAGTCTTTCCTCTATGTGTGCCCCTGGCCAAGCAGGAATTGTGCTTCCGAAATTGCAAACGGTGAACGATTCCCCAGAGACCGCATCTGCCGACACCAGGAACTCTTGCTGCCCTTGGAGAGCAGCACGCCTCCAGTGAACAGACATTGACACGCGGGGAGGGTGAGGTTGGTTTTACAGGGAAAAATGGCAGAGGTCGGGTCACGAGGCCTGTGGCTCCGAGTGATTTCCTACGTCTCGTTCTGAATGGCACGGGATTTATCCTGGAGCAAAACTGCTGCCGGCAAGAATTCTGCCTGCCCTGGAAGGAAGAAGCACCTCCTCCAAACTGACATCAGGAACCGGGGAGGGTGAGCTATGTTTCACAGAGAAAAGGGCCTGTGATAGAGTCCATGAGCCAGAGGCCATGAAAGAAGGGCCGCCCCATGAAAATCTGAATGGAGAAGGATTTGTCCTGGACCCAAGCTGCCCCCACGTCTGATAGTAAAAGGGTTTAAAATCATGGGGATTTAGAGTTAAAAAGTAAATTAAGCTTAGTAGGCCCTGAAAAGAAAATAAACACCCTAAGTACAGGAAGATTTCGTACCTTACTAGAACTTCACCTGTGTATCTAGTACATGATAAATGATATAGTTGTTAGAGGTGATGATTGTTTAGTAATTAAATATAATTATTGTTTAGTCATAAGAATAATCATGAGAAACTGTGGTCAGGGACCTAAGAAAGATCACGAGAAACTCATGTCAATGTATATAATAGAACAATATAAGTTTAATAATTACTATGTATGTTATATAATGATAGAATATAAAATACGTTCAGCTCAAAAGCCATGTTGGAGTCAGATGTGGGTCTGTACCCCTGATTCTCAGAGCTCTCAATAAAAGCACCTGCATATACTCATATCCCGTAATTATGTGTGTTCCTGAAAGCTAACACGTTGACCAGGGGTTGCCTTGAAAATCCCAAGCACAACTCGCAAAATGACATCAGGAACCTGGACTGGTGAGTTTTCTTTCCCAGGGAAAAGGGCTGGAGTTTGTGCTCAGGGCTCTGTGGCCCTGACTGGGCGGCTGAATGCAGAAAATCTGAACATCGAAGGATGTGTCCCGGACCCGAGCTGCCACCGCCTCAAACTTGTGCTGCCCTGACAGTCCCAAGGGAGCCCTGCAAACTGACGCCAGGAACCTGGGCTGCTGAATTTGCTTTTGCAATGTAGATATCCCTCATTCATTCCCAGGGACCTGTGACCCCCCCTGGGTTGTCAGGTCCCAAGTTTCCTTTTGCCTCCTCAATGTCAAAACGGTGCAGGATTACTCCCAGTCCGAATCTCCCACCCCCAAGTACTCGGGGTTTTTTTCATGCCGAATATCTGTTGCAAACTGACAGTACAAAGCTTGGGGCTTCATTTTTTCTGTCTGGATTTCTCCTTGAGAAATCTGCCACCATATAACCCTAACCACAACCACCTTGCTTTGCTCAGAATTCACCTTCAGACCAGCAGCATGACACCTGACCCACTAGCCCTCCACCGGCACCTTCCCAAAGCATTCCACTGCATTCCAGTAGTACTCGGCATTTTCAGCGGGCATCCCGTCTGACCCACATCCTGACCCTAAAAATGCACCAAGGAATTCCAAAATAGCCATTAGGAAGGTGTAACAATACTCTAAAAGACACCAGAAAAGTCCTAAAAAGCCTTCAAATATCTCCTAAATATTCCTAATAGTCCTGCAAAAAAAACACTCAAGGAAGCCTGCTCAGCCTCCAAGCCCCTTCCTGTTTCTCTCTGGCCCACAGTTGTCATCCCTACCTTTTTGCAGCGGGTCCTGTTGTCCTCTGAGGGTTCTGGCGTTGTCCTGGTGCGAGGGTTGCTGCCGTGTTCCGGTGTGGTCTTGCTGCGAGGCTTGCTGTGTTGCGCTGCTGTTGTTAGGGATGAAAAGGGAAAAGGCTGCTTAGGGTGAGGTTAGGGCTGGGATGAGGGGTGATGCACCTGTACCCTAACTTGCCTCCTAAGCTGTACCCTGTAGCCCTGATCTCCACTAGACTGTCCAGCCCTCAAACTCTCTCCCTTTACTCCTCAACCCCTCCCTCTGCCCCCCAGCCCTCAGGCTCTGTGTGTCACCCTCAAGCCCCCCTTTGCCCCTCAAGGCCCCTCTCAGCTGCCCCTCCGCTCCTGTGTGCCACCCTGAATCCCTCTCCTTTGCCCCTCATCCCCCAGCTTCTGTGTCACCCTCCAGCTGCCGCTGCCCCCCTCAGCATCTCTCTGTGTCACCCACTGTCCCCTCCCCCTGTTCCTCCCTCAGCTCCCAGCCTCTGTCACCCTCAAGCCCACACAGTGCCCCTCAAGCTGCCCTTCAGCCTCTATGCCATGAAAAGACCCTAAAAACCCATAAAAACACCCAAAAAAACCTCATCTTCAAAATGTCTTAAAACCCCCACAAAAACATAAAAATAGCCTCAGAATACCCTTAAAATACAATAAAAATACCCTACTTAAAAAAACCCCTAAAACACCCCTAAAAATCCCCAAAGAACCTTTAAAAAAGGCTAAATATTCTTAAAAGAGCTCTAAAAACAGCCCCAAAATCCTTAAAACACACTGATAAGACCTTAAAATCCATTAAACTTCCCTCAAGAAACCTAAAAATACCCGAGTCCTAGGAGTCCTCCACATACCCCCAATAGTCCTATAAAAGCCCTAAACAATTTTAAATAGTCCTAAAAAAACCCCAAGAACAGCCCCCCGCCAAAAAACCCACTTAAAATTCTAATTAGTACTAAGAAAGCCCTTAAAATACCTTAAAAAAATCTTTTTAAAGCCCTGAAAAAGTCCTAAAGGTATCCTAAATGTTCCCAGAAAGTTCCTAAAAATCTCCTGTGAGAAAACCCTCAAATATCCTTTAAAAACACTAAAAAAAACCAAACCAAAACAAACCAAAAAAAAACCACTAAAAAAAGTGCTCAGTCACCAGGCTCTACCAGTCGATCTCTAGCCAGCAAACATCATCCCTACCTTTTAATTAAAGTCACTGCCTGCAGCTGCTGTTGGGGAAAACTGGTGTTCTAGGGATGCTGATTGGGGTGAGCTTAGGGCTGGGGTGAGGGCTGCTGCTGTACCCTAAGCCTTCCTGGTACCCTATGTCCCGTCCTTTGTACCCTTAACCCTCAGTGTCAGCTCTCCACTTGTCAAGTCCCCCCTATTTGCCCCTCAGCCCGCAATGTCTGTGTGCCACCCCAAACCCCCAACACTGTCCCTTGGCCCCCTAACCTCCACCGTGCACTCCCCACCGAGGGAGGGGTGGTTTTTAGGGTGAGGTTAAGGGTGGTGTGAGGGCTGGTTCACCTGTCACCCTCAGGTACCCCCCACTTTGTCCTCAAGGCACCCCCTGCCTCTCAACCTCCTTGTGTCACCCTCCATTCCCCCACTGCAACCTCTCAGTGTCTCTGTGCCACCCTGGAGCCCCCCTTTTTACTCCTACAGACCCCTTCTGCCCCTCAGCCTCCTTGTGTCACCCTCCAGATCCCCACCGCAGTCTGTCAGCATCTCTGTGCCCCCCTGTGCCTCTCAGCTGCCCCCACCCTCTGTGCCACCCTCCAGCCCCCCACTGCAGCCTCTCAGCATCTCTGTGCCCCCCTTTTTACTCCTACAGACACCTTCTGCCTCTCAGCTGCCCCCACCCTCTGTGCCACCCTCCAGCCCCCTGCCCTCAGCCCCAGGTCCCTTTGTGACACCGTGCAGCCCACAGATGTCATCCCTGCCTGTTTTATTTTAGTGTTGTCCTGCTGTGAGGGCTGCACTATCGCCACAAGTTTGGGCTCCCATGTGGTGCTGCTGGGAGTCACAGGTGGGCGGTGGGGGGAGTGCGGGATGGGGCAGGGGCAGGTGAAGAGAGAGTAGGATGGGGGGGCTGGAAGTACAGATAGGGGTGAGGGGGGGAGACAGGGACAGAGAAGAATAGGGGTGAGGGGAGAAGGTGAGGGTAGGAGGGGCACCACATATCTGACAGACAAAAGCTGCAGCAGAATAAAATTCTGCTTGCTGAGGCAATGCCAAATACCTGCTGCAAACAGACATAAGGAACCCAGGGAAAAGGGCCGCTGTTTGTGCTCAGGGGCCTGTGACCCTGAGGTGGCAGCTGCCTGCAAAAAATCCGAATGGCAAAGGATGTGTCCCAGACCCAAGCTGCCCCTGCCTCAAAGCCTTACCCTAAACTGAACCCTAAATCCTAACTGAAAAACAAACCCTAACCCTAATCCTAACCTAACCCTTACCTCAAATAAATCTAATATTAATAATACCTCTAAAATTAAACTTAAAAACAACAGTAACCCTAGAAAATGGCGGCGCCCACGGCATCACGTGACGGGACGATGATGGCGGCGCCTACGGCATCACGTGATGGAGGAAAACATGGCGGCGCCCACGGCATCACGTGATGGAGGAAAATATGGCGGCGCCTGTGCATCACGTGATGGAAGTAAATATGGCGGCGCGTACTACATCACGTGATGAGACAAAGATGGCGGCGCCCAGTTAGTCATGTAATGAGGAGTTAAATGGCGGCGCCCATTGAGTCACGTGACTGATTCGAAAATGGCCGCGCCGAGAAAATCACGTGATGGGGAAAATATGGCGGCTTTCGGGACGGGGTCGATTTTGGCGGTTTTTGGCGTTTTTTTGTGTGCCCTCCGCACGCCCTGCGTGCCGTGGTGTTGTTCCGGTGCACCCGCACCGGAGGACGCCACGCGGGATTGTTTTTGGAGTGCGGGATTGGTGTCGGAATTTCGGACAGGCGGCTGTCGGGGCGACTAATGCTTGGGGTCTTTTCTGAGGCGCTGGGGGCGGTGCGAGGGGAGGGGTCGGGGTACCGACGCAGTGACGTCACGCGGTGACGCGGCGCAGGGGCGGGCCAGAGGGAGGCGTGGGTGCAGTGCGCGAATTGCACCGGCAGGTGGCGCTGCGAGACCGAGGGGTGGGCGCGCTGCCGGCTGGCGTCTGTGGGGGCAGAGCGCCTGTTTGTGCAATTCTATCCTTGTGTGTGGATTTATTAAAATAAAAATATGGATATTGATCTAGTACCGATATCCAACTGTGACAAAAAAAAAACTCTCTAACAGTTTAAAGTTAGAAAGTGTATGTTCAGTCGACACCCAGCAGCGTGTGGGATAGTTCCCAAATACACACCGCACTTTCCAAGTGATTAAAGAGCCGTTTTGTCCATACAAGTACTGAATACCGAAAATACAAATACCTATTCATTTTGGTACATCCCATTCCTTGCTTCATATGCTAATCATTTCAAAAGCTATTAAGCATGAAGTTTGTTCCCTGAAATGGGTCAGTGGTCCCTTTCATGGGGATGAGTCCCAAAATGTGGAATTAAATGAAGTCTTCCTTGTTCTGGCCTTTCTACCGTTTCAATGCAAATATGACAAATGAACTCTTGGTAGAACTTCCATTCTTTGTCTTCATTTGATTTCAGAACAGAGGAGGCCCACAATTGTCTTATGCTCTTAAAAGCTATTTATCAGTTTCTATATTCTTCATTATTAACCCAGCTAACTAAACATTGTGCTGACAGACAATCAATTACTAGTTAACTACTCACTCTTAACTTTATCAAGGCCTACTCATTTATTTTAATTAACTCTAGTAAGGCTTGTCTTTAACTAAAATCTTGGCTGCTCTAAAATCTCTAAATCCCTTAAAATTTATGTTTCAACATGATGAACTCTTGGTCGTATCATTATTCATCTGGTGGGCTTGATGGGAATACTGGTTTCTGCATATTGCTACTGCTACCTGCCAGCTGGATCGCTAATTAGGAGCCCTATATCTATTAGAAAAAAGAAGAAAAGCTGTATGTCTGGTGCAGCAGTAGAAAATTTCAGGCTCCCAGGGATTAAATAATTTTCTTTAAATAATTATTTAAAGGTTGGGTTGTTTTGGTTTTTTTTTGTTTGTGTCCTAGGGTGACTGTTATGGTGTTTGTATCTCCAATCGTGTGTTCTGTTTACGTTTGATATTATGTTCTGTGCTTTCAGAACTGACTCTGAAAGTGAAGGTTTGTTTTGCTGTGTTATCATCTGGTTCACCTCCCCCCATGTCTGCTGGAAAGCTAGAAAAGGCTAGGGCTGGCTGGCTGGCTTTGCTTTGCTTGCTTGCTTGGCTTGCTTGCTTTGCTTGCTTGCTTGCTTGGCTTGCTTGCTTTGCCTGCTTTCTTGCTTTGCTTCCTAGTTAGGTTAAGCAGTCCAATTCTTTCCCTGGACTGTTGCTTTTTTTCCCTTCCTCTTTCTGACTATCATCCAGCCTGCTCTGGACTGGGATCTGGGAAACACCAAAGAACACCAGGAGCCTGCATTTGGAGATCTGCAGCAGCCATCCCCAGCGTCCAGACCCAGGCGACCACTCCCAGGAAAGACCTTCTGGATTTGTTCAGCTCTTCAGAGGGGTGAAAGAGTTTTGTTGTCATCTTGTGTTGTTAATTGTTTTGGTGCTGGGGAGTGCTTTGTTGTTGAATAAACAGGTTCTTTTCCACTTCTCTCTCAGAGGGAATTTTTCCCTGAACCAGGTGGGTGGAGAGGGGCCGTGGGGGTTTATTTCCTGGGTTTTCCCCAAATTTGCCCTAAACTAGGACAAATATTTTGGCGCCCAACTCGGGGCTCGAGAGAGTGGAAAAAACCCTGTTGTAATCATATTTTTGTTCCAATTATTTTGTGTGGGTATGGAGCAGTTACTGGTTATGTTGTTTGAATTAATATTGTCCCTTGGGGTGAAGGCCTGCATGTGTCTCTGGTCCCTAGGGGTTTTTGAGATCTTAATCCCCCTGTGGTCCCTAGGTTTATTTTTTTATCCAGGAATAGCTCCGGTATTGTCCCTAATACGTAGGTTTTGCAGTAGAAGGGCACTGACCAGAATATCCATTGTGCTGTGCTTGGGTGTAATAGCTTCCAGAGGGTTTATAAAGGTGCTGAGGTCTGTTCCTGGAATGTATGGTTCATGGTTATGGTTGTACAGCCAGTTTGTTAGAGGGGAAGTAGGGGATGAGGCTTTTCAGCCTTTGCTTTCCTTCTTCTCCTCTGAATGTGTTACCTCCCTATTAGAGAATGTTCAGTTTCCCCTGACTGTTAAGGAGACCATCTTCCTGGTGTTTAATCTAGTAAGCTTTCTCTATACAGTCTGCAGTCTCTCTAGAATGAGGGCTGAGATTTCTAGAGGGGCTGATGAGACCTCTGACCCAGGAGTAGACCCAGGTGTGAGAAATCCTGAGTGGTGTGGGAAATGGGAGGAGATGGGCCAAATTTTAAAGGAATTTTCTGACCCTATAGCCTGGGACTTTCCTAGTGAACAAATTCAGAATCCGGCTGAGGTGGCGAAGTACTTGAAAGAGAAGTGCCATGATAACTCTAAGGAGAAAAAAATCATTGCAGTGAGCTGGGCCCTGGCATATGCTTATTGCACCCTGCTAGATACTGCAGGGCAGCAGACAGAGGAAGGGGGGCAGGGAGATAAATCAGCAGCTATACCAGTCACTCAGGCTGCAGCAAACACCTCCGGCTCAAAGCCAGCAGCTAAACCAGACAGTGAGCCTAGGCTAGCAGCTAAACCAGACTCAGCAGCCAAGCCTCAACCTATGGCTGTTGCTACTAGCACAAGAAGTGGGAAGCGCACAGAAAAGACCAATCGACCAGTGGATGATGACGATGATGATGATAATGCAGGAGAGGGACCCTCAATGCCTGCTGACATAAAATCAGAAGTCAAAGCAACTGGTACAAGATCAGAGGCCAATACTGAATCCTTTTCCCTAAAGGACCTTCGTGGCCTGAGGAAGGATTATACCCGACGACCTGATGAGTCTGTAATTAGTTGGTTGGTCCGTCTTTGGGATGCTGCAGGCGAGGCTACAATTCTGGATGGTACTGAGGCAAGGCATTTGGGATCCCTGTCACATGATCCTGTTATTGATCAAGGAATGATGAGGGGGGCTAACCCTCACAGCCTCTGGGCACGAGTTCTGGAAAGTGTAGCACAAAGATACCTGTGTGCAGATGATCTTTATATGCAGCAAACCCAGTGGAAGACTATAGAACAAGGGATCCAACGTCTGAGAGAAATGGCAGTGGCAGAGATTATCTTCTCAGATGAAATAACAACTAGGAATCCAGACTTGGTACCATGTACATCTGTGATGTGGCGAAAACTTGTACGGCTTGGGCCACATGACTACGCTTCTGCCTTAGCAATAATGAAGCAAGATGAGAGGGATGAGACCGTGCTCGAAATGGCAAGGAAACTCCGAGCATATGCAGATGCTGTACGTGGCCCAACCCATGCCAGAATTGCAGCAGTGGAAACACGTCTGCAGAAATTAGAAGATAAGATAGAGGAGAATCATAAGAGACTCAGGGAGGAGATAAGGGGGGGACCTGCTCGAGAGATCCAGTTCTTGGGAGTGAAGTGGCAAGATGGACGGCGTCAGATTCCTACAGATGTCATCAACAAGATCACAGCCATGTCCCCACCAACCAACAAGAAAGAGACACAAGCTTTCTTAGGCGCCATTGGTTTTTGGAGAATGCACATTCCTGAGTACAGTCAGATCGTGAGTCCCCTCTACCTGGTCACCCGCAAGAAGAATGATTTCTGCTGGGGCCCTGAGCAGCAGCAAGCTTTCACCCAGATAAAGCAGGAAATTGCTCATGCAGTAGCTCTTGGCCCAGTCAGGACAGGACCAGATGTGAAGAACGTGCTCTACTCTGCAGCCGGGAACCATGGTCTGTCCTGGAGCCTTTGGCAGAAGGTGCCTGATGAGACTCGGGGCCGACCACTGGGATTTTGGAGTCGGAGCTACAGAGGGTCTGAAGCCAACTACACCCCAACAGAGAAGGAAATCTTGGCCGCCTACGAGGGAGTCCAGGCCGCCTCAGAGGTGATTGGCACAGAAGCACAACTCCTCCTGGCACCCCGACTACCGGTGCTGGGGTGGATGTTCAGAGGAAAGGTTCCCTCCACCCACCATGCCACCAGTGCTACATGGAGCAAGTGGATTGCTCTCATTACGCAGCGTGCCCATATTGGTAAGCTGAATCGCCCTGGGATTTTGGAAGTAATTACAAATTGGCCCGAAGGTGAAAGTTTTGGTGTCGCAGATGAAGAAGAAGAACCAGTGACACGGGCTGAAGAAGCTCCACCATATAACCAACTGCCAGCAGAGGAAACACGCTATGCTCTCTTCACTAACGGTTCCTGTCGCATCGTAGGGATGAATCGGAAGTGGAAAGCAGCTGTATGGAGTCCCACACGACGGGTTGCAGAGGCCACTGAAGGAGAAGGTGGATCAAGCCAGTTTGCTGAACTCAAAGCCGTTCAACTGGCCCTAGACATTGCAGAAAGGGAGAAGTGGCCAAAGCTATACCTCTACACTGATTCATGGATGGTAGCCAATGCTCTGTGGGGGTGGCTAGAGAGGTGGAAAGAAGCTAACTGGCAGCGTAGAGGAAAACCAATTTGGGCTGCTGAAGAGTGGAAAGATATCGCTACCCGGGTAGAGAAGCTACCTGTGAAGGTTCGCCATGTAGATGCCCATGTCCCCAGAAGCAGAGCTAATGAAGAGCAGCAAAACAATCAGCAGGTAGATCAGGCTGCAAAGATAGGGGTATCAAAGATAGACCTCGACTGGGAACACAAGGGAGAGTTGTTCCTAGCACGATGGGCCCATGATGCCTCAGGCCATCAGGGTAGAGATGCCACTTATAAGTGGGCACGAGACCGAGGGGTGGATCTAACCATGGACAGTATTTCTCAGGTTATCCATGACTGTGAGACATGCGCTACCATCAAACAGGCCAAGCGGGTGAAGCCCCTGTGGTATGGTGGGCGGTGGTCCAAGTACAAGTATGGGGAGGCCTGGCAGATTGACTACATCACACTGCCCCAGACACGCCAAGGCAAGCGCTACGTGCTCACAATGGTAGAAGCCACCACTGGATGGTTGGAAACCTACCCTGTGTCTCATGCTACAGCCCGTAACACCATCCTGGGCCTTGAAAAGCAGGTCCTTTGGAGGCATGGTACCCCTGAGAGGATTGAGTCAGACAATGGGACTCATTTCAAGAACAGCCTTATCAACACCTGGGCTAGGGAACATGGCATTGAGTGGGTGTACCACATCCCCTACCATGCACCAGCTGCAGGCAAAGTGGAGAGGTACAATGGACTGTTAAAAACCACCTTAAAAGCATTGGGTGGGGGATCTTTCAAAAATTGGGAGCAACATTTAGCAAAGGCCACCTGGTTAGTTAACAGCCGAGGTTCCACCAATCGAGCAGGTCCTGCCCAGTCTGAGCCCCTGAATATAGTAGACGGAGATAAAGTCCCAGTGGCACATGTCAGAGGTTTGTTAGGGAAATCAGTGTGGATCAATCCTGCCTCGAGTACAGACAAACCCATTCGTGGGATTGTCTTTGCTCAGGGACCAGGTTGTACATGGTGGATAATGCAGAGAGATGGAACAACACGATGTGTACCTCAGGGAGATCTGATTGTGGGGTGAAACTATTGTGCAAATATCACTGTTTGCTGGATGTTACTGTCAATGTCTGTGCATGAAAACACACAGACATGAGAATGAAGGTATGAGTAAGTGAAAGATACAAGTTTTAACTTGATGGAGTTTTTACATGATGTTGAAGATATGGAGATAAGGGGTGGAATGTCCTAGGGTGACTGTTATGGTGTTTGTATCTCCAATCGTGTGTTCTGTTTACGTTTGATATTATGTTCTGTGCTTTCAGAACTGACTCTGAAAGTGAAGGTTTGTTTTGCTGTGTTATCATCTGGTTCACCTCCCCCCATGTCTGCTGGAAAGCTAGAAAAGGCTAGGGCTGGCTGGCTGGCTTTGCTTTGCTTGCTTGCTTGGCTTGCTTGCTTGCTTGGCTTGCTTGCTTTGCCTGCTTTCTTGCTTTGCTTCCTAGTTAGGTTAAGCAGTCCAATTCTTTCCCTGGACTGTTGCTTTTTTTCCCTTCCTCTTTCTGACTATCATCCAGCCTGCTCTGGACTGGGATCTGGGAAACACCAAAGAACACCAGGAGCCTGCATTTGGAGATCTGCAGCAGCCATCCCCAGCGTCCAGACCCAGGCGACCACTCCCAGGAAAGACCTTCTGGATTTGTTCAGCTCTTCAGAGGGGTGAAAGAGTTTTGTTGTCATCTTGTGTTGTTAATTGTTTTGGTGCTGGGGAGTGCTTTGTTGTTGAATAAACAGGTTCTTTTCCACTTCTCTCTCAGAGGGAATTTTTCCCTGAACCAGGTGGGTGGAGAGGGGCCGTGGGGGTTTATTTCCTGGGTTTTCCCCAAATTTGCCCCAAACTAGGACAGTTTGTTTGGTTTTTTTTTGTTTTTTTGTTTTTTTTTTTCCTTACTCCCAGGGAGTCTGAAAGTTTTTACTGCTGTTCTTTTTTAAAGCTAGAAAGGAAAGCAGAGTTAGAAATAAAGGTAGAAATAGAGAGAAACAAAGGGTTAAAGAAAGTTGAAGTTGGAGAGAAAAAGAGAGACAGAAAAAAAAGAACTATGAAACAGTGGCAAACAGTGAAAACAAAAAGAGTGAAAAATGAGCAGGGTTAGAGTGAAAAAGAGAGTGAGAGTAAAAAAGAGGAAAAAAGAGTTAAAGCTAGAGAGAAAAAGAAAGAGTAAAGTATAGAGAGAAAAAGAAATAGTTGGAAACAGAGAAAGAAAGAAAAAAAAGAAATAGTGGGAAATAGAGAAGCAGAGAGACAGAGTTAGAAACAGTGAGAAATAGAAACACAGAGTTAGGGACAGACAGAAATGAAGTCAGAAATAGAAAAGTAAGATGAGAAGCAAAGGAAGAAATACAGTGAAAAAAAAATTACTAAACCACCCCAAAGAAAGACAGGAGCCAAAGCTGGAAGGTGAGGGAGCAGGGGCATCATTACTAGGGTTGCTTGAACTTCACTGAATGAATTGTTTTATTTAAACTTCAGCAAAACACATGGAAACAACAGATACAAATGCAAGTACAGATACAATCCATAGACATGCATAGATACAAAGCAATACATGGAAATGCAGCAGCAAATGCAAATACAGAACAACACAGGGCAATAGAAACCAAACACATATCAACACAATATGATCCTTTTTTCTGGTTTAATTACATTTTGTTTTATTGTTAGAGGAAACACAAAAGAAAGATTACACACACAAAACAACACTCATCTAGCATGAGCACCTCCTTCATGTTACACACAAACTCACCATCGCTCTCATCTCAACTGCTCCGTTACACCCCAGAAATCATTGTTCCTCGGGAACGTGGCTCCCGGGAGCTTCCAAAAAATCCTCCTTGAAAAAAACCCTGGCCTGGGGATGGTCTGTGGCCAAACCTTAGTGACGAACGTCACCTTATGGACTGGCCAGGACAGAGGAAAAAAACCCAGCCAGGGGGTGGGGGGGAAAAAAACCCCAGCTGCAGATTTTTTATTCTAAATTCAAAAATGAGTTGAAAAACCTAAAAGGCAAAGGCCATACACACAGGGTTAACACTGGTCAGCATACGCTCAGACCTGCAGACAGGAGCACACACAAACTTCTCACAAACAGATACGGACAATCACACTCACACTCTCTTGAGCTGACACGCTGAATGCCACCCTTATGTGAAACACTACGCTGAAGAATATGCTTCGACACATCTTCTGACTGCTGCTCCTTGACGTCAAATGGTAGATTCCAGGAAATTCTGTAGGGACCCGGGGACCTACAAGACAATGGGAGGCAATCAATGACTGACTATCTGAGAGCTAGGAGCTATTCCTACTCTGGGCCCGTCAGTGTTGTACTCAAAACCCCATAGAAGACAGATGAACTGCAAAGTTTTACAACTGCTCTACCTAAGCGTCACTACGTGCCGGGGCAGGGCAGCTCCGATTGTAATTGGCACAACAGAGGCTCATACAACATAAGGCAAGGTAGGTACATACAATATGAGTGCACACAATATAAGCCAACATAGGTACATAAAGTATAGGTACATACAATATAAACCGACAGAGGTACATACAACATAAGTACATACAATAAAGGTATATTGGCTTATACATACATGATAAGCCAACATAGGTAGGCACAACATAAGCACATATAATATAAGCTAACAGAGATACAATATAAGTGAGGACTTGAAATAACTCTCCAGAAGATTAATTCTTGACCCTATACCCTTTGAGAAGGCGGAATCTACAGAATTACTGTGGTCACGTGATGAGCGTCTAATATGCTCCGTATAGAAGTCCAAGAGAATGACATAGGAAGAGAAGGCGCTACCAAAGGTGAGAAGAAAGATGGATGAGAATATCTCATGTACATCTTCCTGTCCCAAAAAGTGAAAATGTAAAGATGCCAGAATAAGTGATATCCAGCAAGGTACGTGAGTAAAATATGGCCGATACAGCACAGAATGATGCTGCTAAAGGATGGAGACGTAACAAAGGCCTACGACACAGAAATCAGTGGACACAGAAAACATGACACCGGACACAAGTGGAAACTGCCTGGCAGTTCCACCTTATGGACCCCAAGATTCCTAGCCCAGGATGAGCCATGGGCTGATGATGCCAAAGGAAAGAAAGAACTAGGGCAATACCACATGATGATGAAAGGTAACTCCTCTCAAGATGTTAGTGCCAAAGCACTTAAGAGGAAGCCTAAGAAGCTCACTAAGTCCGGAGAAGGAAGCAATGACTACGGGGTGACCATGGCTATAGCTCCAGACATGCAGGCGGGCTCCTCGAGTGAAAATATCCACGATGACATCAAGAGTCGTAGAAGGCCGCTGATGCGAACCTCACGAGAATGCGGAGACGGATCGGAACTGCCCTGGCCGGCAAAGACTCTGGTGAAGCTGAGGAGAAACCCTCTCCCTCTGCTCCCGAGGGGCCCGTTCCACTATGGGCCTCTCCTCTAAGTTAACATCAAATTGCCTCCTGTGATAGTAAAGGTTTTTCCCCCATCTCGCACCAACTGGTCCCAGCACTTAGCTTTTGAAAGACAACCAGACAGAATTCAATGTCAGTTGGATGTGGACGGTGAGATGTTCTCTACATCCGCTTCAGTGCTGCCAGTTCCAAACTTAAGCTATGCACCTCCTCGGGGTACCTAAGACAAAACAGAAAATGCAATTAGTGCCCACCAAAAGAGGAATCCCCAGAACTCAGACACACCGCTGCCCCAGCTCACCAGAAAACTCGATTTGACTCCACAGGCTGCCTGGAGGAAACCTGCAAAATGAAAAGGTACACACTTAGCATGCTGCTGCATAACAGTCACCTATGAGTGACCATGCCTAAATGCCAACTCACCCGCTCGCCTCTGTTCCTTCACACACCTAGGGCAGCGACAGCGCCTGCAAAAAAAAACAAAGCAAAAAAACCAAACCCACACTGAGATACCGCGAAAACAGCACCCACCTGACTCGAAAAGTACACCCGCCCAGACCATAAGCTTGCACCCACCTGGCTTCAGACATCCGGACCAGACACATCTTGCAAGAGGACTGCCTACAATAAAACAAAGTAACCCAGAGTAGATGCTTAGAATTGCACCAGAAAATGAGACAAGAGCCAGAACAACAGCTTCTGTCCACTGCTCACCTGGCATACTGGGCCTTGACTGCTCCGAGCAACCGGGACTTCCTAAAACTAAAGACAAAGAAAAATGCTGTAACAGAGTGACCATTGAGGCTTCCCCTGCAAACACAAACAATGACTGACCATCTCACAGAAACCCCCTGACCACAAGGGGTACTCTGCCACAGAGTTAATGCATCTGAAACAAAGTTGGGAGAAAATTCAAACAGCTGTAGGATAACTTAACAGGTCCAAATATCTGGTGTGACACTGGGAATACAACTTAGAACGCAACTACATGCCCCATGCCAAATTGCAAATCCCCGGGACTGGTGCAAGCACACCAGCCTATGCAGCATGGCAGAGCAGCGCCAGGACAAATACGTGCAGACACCCGTGACACAGGACCTGGGACGAGACAAACAAGGGGACACAACAGGGGGAGAGAGAGCTATTGATGAGAAGAATGTGTGCAAGGGCCAGGAGACCCAAAGAACACAGAGTGCAACAGAGACAAGTGACAGGACACAAACCGCAACTGCTCTGCCCTGCGCACCTCAGGACTGAGATCAAAAGAAACACTTTCCCTTTAGGTGGCCTAAGGGGACGCTTCTTGGACATCCCCAAAACAGACAAAAAAAACCTTCTAGAAAGGCCCAACCCAGCAAGCCGTTTCGATCCCCTCTGTGGGCATAACTCTCAACTCATCTTGTATGCAACTGGGGATGCAAATCCCTGTTGGCTGCAGAAGAAGGCCGTCTGCCCGCCTGCTAAGTTCCAGCTGTCACCTCTTGGTCTGCCCACAGAAAGAAAACCAAACATCAGTGCACAGTCTTAACAGCACATTGGACAAAACCTGATAATTGTGCTACTCACCATCCGCCTCAGAATGCCCGGGTTCTGGGCCAGCACACTTTGGGCGTGCTTGGATTGTGACACCGCCATTGCAGAGCACACCTAGGTTAAAGGGAGACAATGCCACATGGCATTACTGAAACTTGAGTCAACTCTCACTCCTCCTCCCTACCTCCCTGACTCAGTGCAACTCCTTGGCCACTCCTCTGGGCTACCAGGGTGGGACCCTGACATACAAAATGTGAAGGCTTCATCACAGGGTCCCGCTATACTTCCAGAGGTCTCATAAAGCACAGGAAACCCAGTCCATTGGCCAGCTGGTGACAGGTGCTATGCGTACTCCGAAGGGATTCCCTGAAGTACACAAACAAGAACGGATGCTTACAGTCGCACCAAAAACCGAAACCTGAGCAAAAACAACAGCTTCTCTCCACTGCTCACCTAGCACAATGGGCCTTGACTGCTGCTATCTGCCAGGATCTCCTAAAAATAAAGACAAAAACACCGCTGTAACATAGTCACCATTTAGAATTCCCCTGTAAATGCAAACAATGACCAACCTGCTCATGGGAAGATCCTCAGCCATGACTGGCGCTCTCCGCCACAGATTTGAACTGTCAGCATCTGAAAGGAGGTTAGAACTAGTATCAAACAGCTGCAGGACAACTTAACACCACTGAACATGTTATGGCCATCTCCTTACACAATCCAGATCCCAACTACACACTGCATTACCACTTTCAAGTCCCCAGGACTTGTGCTATTACAGGCTATGCAGCAGGGCAGAGCATGGCCGGGACAAAGATGTGCAGACACCCGTGACACAGGACAGGACGTGACAAACGAGGGGACGTGACAGGGAGAGAGAGCTCTCGAGGAGAAGAAAGGACCGAGAGACCCAAACAACACAGAGTGCACCAGAGACAAGTGACAGGACACACACCGGAACTGCTCTGCCCTGTGAACCTCAGCACTGAGAGCAAAACAGACACTTTCCCTTTAGGTGGCCTAAGGAAACACTTCTTGGACATCCCCATCCCCAAAACAGACAAAAAAAAACCTTCTAGAAAGGCCCAAGCCAGCACCCCGCTTCCATCCCCTCTGTAGGTCGTAACACTCCACTTATCTTGCACATATCTGGGGATGTCAATCCCTGCTGGCTGCAGAAGAAGGCCGTCTGCCCGCCTGCTAAGTTCCAGCTGTCACCTCTTGGTCTGCCCACAGAAAGAAAACCAAACATCAGTGCACAGTCTTAACAGCACATCGGCCAAAACCTGGTAAATCTGCTACTCACCATCCTCCTCAGAGTGCCCAGGCCACACACTTCAGGCGTGCTTGGAGGCCGACAGCATCACCTATGGGTACAGCACGGTTAAGTGGAGAGGGGCTGACGTGGCATTGCTGAAACTTGAGTGTACCCACGCTCCTCCTCCCTACATACCAGACTCACCGCAATTCCTTGTCCACTCCTCTGGGCTACCAGGGTGGGACCCTGACATACAAAATGTGAAGGCTTCATCACAGGGTCCCGCTATACTTCCAGAGGTCTCGTCTCATAAAGCACAGGAAACCCAGTCCATTGGCCAGCTGGTGACAGGTGCTATGCGTACTCCGAAGGGATTCCCTGAAGTACACAAACAAGAACGGATGCTTACAGTCGCACCAAAAACCGAAACCTGAGCAAAAACAACAGCTTCTCTCCACTGCTCACCTAGCACAATGGGCCTTGACTGCTGCTATCTGCCAGGATCTCCTAAAAATAAAGACAAAAACACCGCTGTAACATAGTCACCATTTAGAATTCCCCTGTAAATGCAAACAATGACCGACCTGCTCATGGGAAGATCCTCAGCCATGACTGGCGCTCTCCGCCACAGATTTGAACTGTCAGCATCTGAAAGGAGGTTAGAACTAGTATCAAACAGCTGCAGGACAACTTAACACCACTGAACATGTTATGGCCATCTCCTTACACAATCCAGATCCCAACTACACACTGCATTACCACTTTCAAGTCCCCAGGACTTGTGCTATTACAGGCTATGCAGCAGGGCAGAGCATGGCCGGGACAAAGATGTGCAGACACCCGTGACACAGGACAGGACGTGACAAACGAGGGGACGTGACAGGGAGAGAGAGCTCTCGAGGAGAAGAAAGGACCGAGAGACCCAAACAACACAGAGTGCACCAGAGACAAGTGACAGGACACACACCGGAACTGCTCTGCCCTGTGAACCTCAGCACTGAGAGCAAAACAGACACTTTCCCTTTAGGTGGCCTAAGGAAACGCTTCTTGGACATCCCCATCCCCAAAACAGACAAAAAAAAACCCTTCTAGAAAGGCCCAAGCCAGCACCCCGCTTCCATCCCCTCTGTAGGTCGTAACACTCCACTTATCTTGCACATATCTGGGGATGTCAATCCCTGCAAGCTGCAGAAGAAGGCCGTCTGCCCGCCTGCTAAGTTCCAGCTGTCACCTCTTGGTCTGCCCACAGAAAGTAAACCAAACATCAGTGCACAGTCTTAACAGCACATCGGCCAAAACCTGGTAAATCTGCTACTCACCATCCTCCTCAGAGTGCCCAGGCCACACACTTCAGGCGTGCTTGGAGGCCGACAGCATCACCTATGGGGACAGCACGGTTAAGTGGAGAGGGGCTGACGTGGCATTGCTGAAACTTGAGTGTACCCACGCTCCTCCTCCCTACATCCCAGACTCACCGCAATTCCTTGTCCACTCCTCTGGGCTACCAGGGTGGGACCCTGACATACAAAATGTGAAGGCTTCATCACAGGGTCCCGCTATACTTCCAGCGGTCTCATAAAGCACAGGAAACCCAGTCCATTGGCCAGCTGGTGACAGGTGCTATGCGTACTCCGAAAGGATTCCCTAAAGTACACAAACAAGAACGGATGCTTACAGTCGCACCAAAAACCGAAACCTGAGCAAAAACAACAGCTTCTCTCCACTGCTCACCTAGCACAATGGGCCTTGACTGCTGCTATCTGCCAGGATCTCCTAAAAATAAAGACAAAAACACCGCTGTAACATAGTCACCATTTAGAATTCCCCTGTAAATGCAAACAATGACCGACCTGCTCATGGGAAGATCCTCACCCAGGACTGGCGCTCTCCGCCACAGATTTGAACTGTCAGCATCTGAAAGGAAGTTAGAACTAGTATCAAACAGCTGCAGGACAACTTAACACCACTGAACATGTTATGGCAATCTCCTTACACAATCCAGATCCCAACTACACACTGCATTACCACTTTCAAGTCCCCAGGACTTGTGCTATTACCGGCTATGCAGCAGGGCAGAGCATGGCCGGGACAAATATGTGCAGACACCCGTGACACAGGACAGGACGTGACAGGGAGAGAGAGCTTTCGAGGAGAAGAAAGGACCGAGAGACCCAAACAACACAGAGTGCACCAGAGACAAGTGACAGGACACACACCGGAACTGCTCTGCCCTGTGAACCTCAGCACTGAGAGCAAAACAGACACTTTCCCTTTAGGTGGCCTAAGGAAACGCTTCTTGGACATCCCCATCCCCAAAACAGACAAAAAAAACCCTTCTAGAAAGGCCCAAGCCAGCACCCCGCTTCCATCCCCTCTGTAGGTCGTAACACTCCACTTATCTTGCACATATCTGGGGATGTCAATCCCTGCTGGCTGCAGAAGAAGGCCGTCTGCCCGCCTGCTAAGTTCCAGCTGTCACCTCTTGGTCTGCCCACAGAAAGAAAACCAAACATCAGTGCACAGTCTTAACAGCACATCGGCCAAAACCTGGTAAATCTGCTACTCACCATCCTCCTCAGAGTGCCCAGGCCACACACTTCAGGCGTGCTTGGAGGCCGACAGCATCACCTATGGGGACAGCACGGTTAAGTGGAGAGGGGGTGACGTGGCATTGCTGAAACTTGAGTGTACCCACGCTCCTCCTCCCTACATCCCAGACTCACCGCAATTTCTTGTCCACTCCTCTGGGCTACCAGGGTGGGACCCTGACAAACAACATGTGAAGGCTTCATCACAGGGTCCCGCTATACTTCCAGAGGTCTCATAAAGCACAGG
This sequence comes from Taeniopygia guttata, assembly GCF_048771995.1. Taxonomy (NCBI): domain Eukaryota; kingdom Metazoa; phylum Chordata; class Aves; order Passeriformes; family Estrildidae; genus Taeniopygia; species Taeniopygia guttata. The sequence continues at coordinate 40,011 of NC_133025.1, forward strand.
AAACCCAGTCCATTGGCCAGCTGGTGACAGGTGCTATGCGTACTCCGAAGGGATTCCCTGAAGTACACAAACAAGAACGGATGCTTACAGTCGCACCAAAAACCAAAACCTGAGCAAAAACAACAGCTTCTCTCCACTGCTCACCTAGCACAATGGGCCTTGACTGCTGCTATCTGCCAGGATCTCCTAAAAATAAAGACAAAAACACCGCTGTAACATAGTCACCATTTAGAATTCCCCTGTAAATGCAAACAATGACCGACCTGCTCATGGGAAGATCCTCACCCAGGAATGGCGCTCTCCGCCACAGATTTGAACTGGCAGCATCTGAAAGGAAGTTAGAACTAGTATCAAACAGCTGCAGGACAGCTTAACACCACTGAACATGTTATGGCAATCTCCTTACACAATCCAGATCCCAACTACACACTGCATTACCAATTTCAAGTCCCCAGGACTTGTGCTATTACAGGCTATGCAGCAGGGCAGAGCATGGCCGGGACAAAGATGTGCAGACACCCGTGACACAGGACAGGACGTGACAAACGAGGGGACGCGACAGGGAGAGAGAGCTCTCGAGGAGAAGAAAGGACCGAGAGACCCAAACAACACAGAGTGCACCAGAGACAAGTGACAGGACACACACCGGAACTGCTCTGCCCTGTGAACCTCAGCACTGAGAGCAAAACAGACACTTTCCCTTTAGGTGGCCTAAGGAAACGCTTCTTGGACATCCCCATCCCCAAAACAGACAAAAAAAAACCTTCTAGAAAGGCCCAAGCCAGCACCCCGCTTCCATCCCCTCTGTAGGTCGTAACACTCCACTTATCTTGCACATATCTGGGGATGTCAATCCCTGCTGGCTGCAGAAGAAGGCCGTCTGCCCGCCTGCTAAGTTCCAGCTGTCACCTCTTGGTCTGCCCACAGAAAGAAAACCAAACATCAGTGCACAGTCTTAACAGCACATCGGCCAAAACCTGGTAAATCTGCTACTCACCATCCTCATCAGAGTGCCCAGACCACACACATCAGGCGTGCTTGGAGGCCGACAGCATCACCTATGGGTACAGCACGGTTAAGTGGAGAGGGGGTGACGTGGCATTGCTGAAACTTGAGTGTACCCACGCTCCTCCTCCCTACATCCCAGACTCACCGCAATTCCTTGTCCACACCTCTGGGCTACCAGGGTGGGACCCTGACATACAAAATGTGAAGGCTTCATCACAGGGTCCCGCTATACTTCCAGAGGTCTCATAAAGCACAGGAAACCCAGTCCATTGGCCAGCTGGTGACAGGTGCTATGCGTACTCCGAAGGGATTCCCTAAAGCACACAAACAAGAACGGATGCTTACAGTCGCACCAAAAACCGAAACCTGAGCAAAAACAACAGCTTCTCTCCACTGCTCACCTAGCACAATGGGCCTTGACTGCTGCTATCTGCCAGGATCTCCTAAAAATAAAGACAAAAACACCGCTGTAACAAAGTCACCATTTAGAATTCCCCTGTAAATGCAAACAATGACTGACCTGCTCATGGGAAGATCCTCACCCAGGACTGGCGCTCTCCGCCACAGATTTGAACTGTCAGCATCTGAAAGGAAGTTAGAACTAGTATCAAACAGCTGCAGGACAACTTAACACCACTGAACATGTTATGGCCATCTCCTTACACAATCCAGATCCCAACTACACACTGCATTACCACTTTCAAGTCCCCAGGACTTGTGCTATTACAGGCTATGCAGCAGGGCAGAGCATGGCCGGGACAAATATGTGCAGACACCCGTGACACAGGACAGGACGTGACAGGGAGAGAGAGCTTTCGAGGAGAAGAAAGGACCGAGAGACCCAAACAACACAGAGTGCACCAGAGACAAGTGACAGGACACACACCGGAACTGCTCTGCCCTGTGAACCTCAGCACTGAGAGCAAAACAGACACTTTCCCTTTAGGTGGCCTAAGGAAACGCTTCTTGGACATCCCCATCCCCAAAACAGACAAAAAAAACCCTTCTAGAAAGGCCCAAGCCAGCACCCCGCTTCCATCCCCTCTGTAGGTCGTAACACTCCACTTATCTTGCACATATCTGGGGATGTCAATCCCTGCTGGCTGCAGAAGAAGGCCATCTGCCTGCCTGCTAAGTTCCAGCTGTCACCTCTTGGTCTGCCCACAGAAAGAAAACCAAACATCAGTGCACAGTCTTAACAGCACATCGGCCAAAACCTGGTAAATCTGCTACTCACCATCCTCCTCAGAGTGCCCAGGCCACACACTTCAGGCGTGCTTGGAGGCCGACAGCATCACCTATGGGGACAGCACGGTTAAGTGGAGAGGGGGTGACGTGGCATTGCTGAAACTTGAGTGTACCCACGCTCCTCCTCCCTACATCCCAGACTCACCGCAATTTCTTGTCCACTCCTCTGGGCTACCAGGGTGGGACCCTGACAAACAAAATGTGAAGGCTTCATCACAGGGTCCCGCTATACTTCCAGAGGTCTCATAAAGCACAGGAAACCCAGTCCATTGGCCAGCTGGTGACAGGTGCTATGCGTACTCCGAAGGGATTCCCTAAAGTACACAAACAAGAACGGATGCTTACAGTCGCACCAAAAACCGAAACCTGAGCAAAAACAACAGCTTCTCTCCACTGCTCACCTAGCACAATGGGCCTTGACTGCTGCTATCTGCCCGGATCTCCTAAAAATAAAGACAAAAACACCGCTGTAACATAGTCACCATTTAGAATTCCCCTGTAAATGCAAACAATGACCGACCGGCTCATGGGAAGATCCTCACCCAGGACGGGCGCTCTCCGCCACAGATTTGAACTGTCAGCATTTGAAAGGAAGTTAGAACTAGTATCAAACAGCTGCAGGACAGCTTAACACCACTGAACATGTTATGGCCATCTCCTTACACAATCCAGATCCCAACTACACACTGCATTACCAATTTCAAGTCCCCAGGACTTGTGCTATTACAGGCTATGCAGCAGGGCAGAGCATGGCCGGGACAAAGATGTGCAGACACCCGTGACACAGGACAGGACGTGACAAACGAGGGGACGTGACAGGGAGAGAGAGCTCTTGAGGAGAAGAAAGGACCGAGAGACCCAAACAACACAGAGTGCACCAGAGACAAGTGACAGGACACACACCGGAACTGCTCTGCCCTGTGAACCTCAGCACTGAGAGCAAAACAGACACTTTCCCTTTAGGTGGCCTAAGGAAACGCTTCTTGGACATCCCCATCCCCAAAACAGACAAAAAAAACCCTTCTAGAAAGGCCCAAGCCAGCACCCCGCTTCCATCCCCTCTGTAGGTCGTAACACTCCACTTATCTTGCACATATCTGGGGATGTCAATCCCTGCTGGCTGCAGAAGAAGGCCGTCTGCCCGCCTGCTAAGTTCCAGCTGTCACCTCTTGGTCTGCCCACAGAAAGAAAACCAAACATCAGTGCACAGTCTTAACAGCACATCGGCCAAAACCTGGTAAATCTGCTACTCACCATCCTCCTCAGAGTGCCCAGGCCACACACTTCAGGCGTGCTTGGAGGCCGACAGCATCACCTATGGGGACAGCACGGTTAAGTGGAGAGGGGGTGACGTGGCATTGCTGAAACTTGAGTGTACCCACGCTCCTCCTCCCTACATCCCAGACTCACCGCAATTTCTTGTCCACTCCTCTGGGCTACCAGGGTGGGACCCTGACAAACAACATGTGAAGGCTTCATCACAGGGTCCCGCTATACTTCCAGAGGTCTCATAAAGCACAGGAAACCCAGTCCATTGGCCAGCTGGTGACAGGTGCTATGCGTACTCCGAAGGGATTCCCTGAAGTACACAAACAAGAACGGATGCTTACAGTCGCACCAAAAACCAAAACCTGAGCAAAAACAACAGCTTCTCTCCACTGCTCACCTAGCACAATGGGCCTTGACTGCTGCTATCTGCCAGGATCTCCTAAAAATAAAGACAAAAACACCGCTGTAACACAGTCACCATTTAGAATTCCCCTGTAAATGCAAACAATGACCGACCTGCTCATGGGAAGATCCTCACCCAGGACTGGCGCTCTCCGCCACAGATTTGAACTGGCAGCATCTGAAAGGAAGTTAGAACTAGTATCAAACAGCTGCAGGACAGCTTAACACCACTGAACATGTTATGGCAATCTCCTTACACAATCCAGATCCCAACTACACACTGCATTACCAATTTCAAGTCCCCAGGACTTGTGCTATTACAGGCTATGCAGCAGGGCAGAGCATGGCCGGGACAAAGATGTGCAGACACCCGTGACACAGGACAGGACGTGACAAACGAGGGGACGCGACAGGGAGAGAGAGCTCTCGAGGAGAAGAAAGGACCGAGAGACCCAAACAACACAGAGTGCACCAGAGACAAGTGACAGGACACACACCGGAACTGCTCTGCCCTGTGAACCTCAGCACTGAGAGCAAAACAGACACTTTCCCTTTAGGTGGCCTAAGGAAACGCTTCTTGGACATCCCCATCCCCAAAACAGACAAAAAAAACCCTTCTAGAAAGGCCCAAGCCAGCACCCCGCTTCCATCCCCTCTGTAGGTCGTAACACTCCACTTATCTTGCACATATCTGGGGATGTCAATCCCTGCTGGCTGCAGAAGAAGGCCGTCTGCCCGCCTGCTAAGTTCCAGCTGTCACCTCTTGGTCTGCCCACAGAAAGAAAACCAAACATCAGTGCACAGTCTTAACAGCACATCGGCCAAAACCTGGTAAATCTGCTACTCACCATCCTCATCAGAGTGCCCAGACCACACACTTCAGGCGTGCTTGGAGGCCGACAGCATCACCTATGGGTACAGCACGGTTAAGTGGAGAGGGGGTGACGTGGCATTGCTGAAACTTGAGTGTACCCACGCTCCTCCTCCCTACATCCCAGACTCACCGCAATTCCTTGTCCACACCTCTGGGCTACCAGGGTGGGACCCTGACATACAAAATGTGAAGGCTTCATCACAGGGTCCCGCTATACTTCCAGAGGTCTCATAAAGCACAGGAAACCCAGTCCATTGGCCAGCTGGTGACAGGTGCTATGCGTACTCCGAAGGGATTCCCTAAAGCACACAAACAAGAACGGATGCTTACAGTCGCACCAAAAACCGAAACCTGAGCAAAAACAACAGCTTCTCTCCACTGCTCACCTAGCACAATGGGCCTTGACTGCTGCTATCTGCCAGGATCTCCTAAAAATAAAGACAAAAACACCGCTGTAACATAGTCACCATTTAGAATTCCCCTGTAAATGCAAACAATGACCGACCTGCTCATGGGAAGATCCTCACCCAGGACTGGCGCTCTCCGCCACAGATTTGAACTGTCAGCATCTGAAAGGAAGTTAGAACTAGTATCAAACAGCTGCAGGACAACTTAACACCACTGACCATGTTATGGCAATCTCCTTACACAATCCAGATCCCAACTACACACTGCATTACCACTTTCAAGTCCCCAGGACTTGTGCTATTACAGGCTATGCAGCAGGGCAGAGCATGGCCGGGACAAAGATGTGCAGACACCCGTGACACAGGACAGGACGTGACAGGGAGAGAGAGCTTTCGAGGAGAAGAAAGGACCGAGAGACCCAAACAACACAGAGTGCACCAGAGACAAGTGACAGGACACACACCGGAACTGCTCTGCCCTGTGAACCTCAGCACTGAGAGCAAAACAGACACTTTCCCTTTAGGTGGCCTAAGGAAACGCTTCTTGGACATCCCCATCCCCAAAACAGACAAAAAAAACCCTTCTAGAAAGGCCCAAGCCAGCACCCCGCTTCCATCCCCTCTGTAGGTCGTAACACTCCACTTATCTTGCACATATCTGGGGATGTCAATCCCTGCTGGCTGCAGAAGAAGGCCGTCTGCCTGCCTGCTAAGTTCCAGCTGTCACCTCTTGGTCTGCCCACAGAAAGAAAACCAAACATCAGTGCACAGTCTTAACAGCACATCGGCCAAAACCTGGTAAATCTGCTACTCACCATCCTCCTCAGAGTGCCCAGGCCACACACTTCAGGCGTGCTTGGAGGCCGACAGCATCACCTATGGGGACAGCACGGTTAAGTGGAGAGGGGGTGACGTGGCATTGCTGAAACTTGAGTGTACCCACGCTCCTCCTCCCTACATCCCAGACTCACCGCAATTCCTTGTCCACTCCTCTGGGCTACCAGGGTGGGACCCTGACAAACAACATGTGAAGGCTTCATCACAGGGTCCCGCTATACTTCCAGAGGTCTCATAAAGCACAGGAAACCCAGTCCATTGGCCAGCTGGTGACAGGTGCTATGCGTACTCCGAAGGGATTCCCTAAAGTACACAAACAAGAACGGATGCTTACAGTCGCACCAAAAACCGAAACCTGAGCAAAAACAACAGCTTCTCTCCACTGCTCACCTAGCACAATGGGCCTTGACTGCTGCTATCTGCCCGGATCTCCTAAAAATAAAGACAAAAACACCGCTGTAACATAGTCACCATTTAGAATTCCCCTGTAAATGCAAACAATGACCGACCGGCTCATGGGAAGATCCTCACCCAGGACGGGCACTCTCCACCACAGATTTGAACTGTCAGCATCTGAAAGGAAGTTAGAACTAGTATCAAACAGCTGCAGGACAGCTTAACACCACTGAACATGTTATGGCCATCTCCTTACACAATCCAGATCCCAACTACACACTGCATTACCACTTTCAAGTCCCCAGGACTTGTGCTATTACAGGCTATGCAGCAGGGCAGAGCATGGCCGGGACAAATATGTGCAGACACCCGTGACACAGGACAGGACGTGACAGGGAGAGAGAGCTTTCGAGGAGAAGAAAGGACCGAGAGACCCAAACAACACAGAGTGCACCAGAGACAAGTGACAGGACACACACCGGAACTGCTCTGCCCTGTGAACCTCAGCACTGAGAGCAAAACAGACACTTTCCCTTTAGGTGGCCTAAGGAAACGCTTCTTGGACATCCCCATCCCCAAAACAGACAAAAAAAACCCTTCTAGAAAGGCCCAAGCCAGCACCCCGCTTCCATCCCCTCTGTAGGTCGTAACACTCCACTTATCTTGCACATATCTGGGGATGTCAATCCCTGCTGGCTGCAGAAGAAGGCCGTCTGCCCGCCTGCTAAGTTCCAGCTGTCACCTCTTGGTCTGCCCACAGAAAGAAAACCAAACATCAGTGCACAGTCTTAACAGCACATCGGCCAAAACCTGGTAAATCTGCTACTCACCATCCTCCTCAGAGTGCCCAGGCCACACACTTCAGGCGTGCTTGGAGGCCGACAGCATCACCTATGGGGACAGCACGGTTAAGTGGAGAGGGGGTGACGTGGCATTGCTGAAACTTGAGTGTACCCACGCTCCTCCTCCCTACATCCCAGACTCACCGCAATTTCTTGTCCACTCCTCTGGGCTACCAGGGTGGGACCCTGACAAACAAAATGTGAAGGCTTCATCACAGGGTCCCGCTATACTTCCAGAGGTCTCATAAAGCACAGGAAACCCAGTCCATTGGCCAGCTGGTGACAGGTGCTATGCGTACTCCGAAGGGATTCCCTAAAGTACACAAACAAGAACGGATGCTTACAGTCGCACCAAAAACCGAAACCTGAGCAAAAACAACAGCTTCTCTCCACTGCTCACCTAGCACAATGGGCCTTGACTGCTGCTATCTGCCCGGATCTCCTAAAAATAAAGACAAAAACACCGCTGTAACATAGTCACCATTTAGAATTCCCCTGTAAATGCAAACAATGACCGACCGGCTCATGGGAAGATCCTCACCCAGGACGGGCACTCTCCGCCACAGATTTGAACTATCAGCATCTGAAAGGAAGTTAGAACTAGTATCAAACAGCTGCAGGACAGCTTAACACCACTGAACATGTTATGGCCATCTCCTTACACAATCCAGATCCCAACTACACACTGCATTACCAATTTCAAGTCCCCAGGACTTGCGCTATTACAGGCTATGCAACAGGGCAGAGCATGGCCGGGACAAATATGTGCAGACACCCGTGACACAGGACAGGACGTGACAGGGAGAGAGAGCTTTCGAGGAGAAGAAAGGCCCGAGAGACCCAAACAACACAGAGTGCACCAGAGACAAGTGACAGGACACACACCGGAACTGCTCTGCCCTGTGAACCTCAGCACTGAGACCAAAACAGACACTTTCCCTTTAGGTGGCCTAAGGAAACGCTTCTTGGACATCCCCATCCCCAAAACAGACAAAAAAAACCCTTCTAGAAAGGCCCAAGCCAGCACCCCGCTTCCATCCCCTCTGTAGGTCGTAACACTCCACTTATCTTGCACATATCTGGGGATGTCAATCCCTGCTGGCTGCAGAAGAAGGCCGTCTGCCCGCCTGCTAAGTTCCAGCTGTCACCTCTTGGTCTGCCCACAGAAAGAAAACCAAACATCAGTGCACAGTCTTAACAGCACATCGGCCAAAACCTGGTAAATCTGCTACTCACCATCCTCCTCAGAGTGCCCAGGCCACACACTTCAGGCGTGCTTGGAGGCCGACAGCATCACCTATGGGGACAGCACGGTTAAGTGGAGAGGGGGTGACGTGGCATTGCTGAAACTTGAGTGTACCCACGCTCCTCCTCCCTACATCCCAGACTCACCGCAATTTCTTGTCCACTCCTCTGGGCTACCAGGGTGGGACCCTGACAAACAACATGTGAAGGCTTCATCACAGGGTCCCGCTATACTTCCAGAGGTCTCATAAAGCACAGGAAACCCAGTCCATTGGCCAGCTGGTGACAGGTGCTATGCGTACTCCGAAGGGATTCCCTGAAGTACACAAACAAGAACGGATGCTTACAGTCGCACCAAAAACCAAAACCTGAGCAAAAACAACAGCTTCTCTCCACTGCTCACCTAGCACAATGGGCCTTGACTGCTGCTATCTGCCAGGATCTCCTAAAAATAAAGACAAAAACACCGCTGTAACATAGTCACCATTTAGAATTCCCCTGTAAATGCAAACAATGACCGACCTGCTCATGGGAAGATCCTCACCCAGGACTGGCGCTCTCCGCCACAGATTTGAACTGTCAGCATCTGAAAGGAAGTTAGAACTAGTATCAAACAGCTGCAGGACAGCTTAACACCACTGAACATGTTATGGCAATCTCCTTACACAATCCAGATCCCAACTACACACTGCATTACCAATTTCAAGTCCCCAGGACTTGTGCTATTACAGGCTATGCAGCAGGGCAGAGCATGGCCGGGACAAAGATGTGCAGACACCCGTGACACAGGACAGGACGTGACAAACGAGGGGACGCGACAGGGAGAGAGAGCTCTCGAGGAGAAGAAAGGACCGAGAGACCCAAACAACACAGAGTGCACCAGAGACAAGTGACAGGACACACACCGGAACTGCTCTGCCCTGTGAACCTCAGCACTGAGAGCAAAACAGACACTTTCCCTTTAGGTGGCCTAAGGAAACGCTTCTTGGACATCCCCATCCCCAAAACAGACAAAAAAAAACCTTCTAGAAAGGCCCAAGCCAGCACCCCGCTTCCATCCCCTCTGTAGGTCGTAACACTCCACTTATCTTGCACATATCTGGGGATGTCAATCCCTGCTGGCTGCAGAAGAAGGCCGTCTGCCCGCCTGCTAAGTTCCAGCTGTCACCTCTTGGTCTGCCCACAGAAAGAAAACCAAACATCAGTGCACAGTCTTAACAGCACATCGGCCAAAACCTGGTAAATCTGCTACTCACCATCCTCATCAGAGTGCCCAGACCACACACTTCAGGCGTGCTTGGAGGCCGACAGCATCACCTATGGGTACAGCACGGTTAAGTGGAGAGGGGGTGACGTGGCATTGCTGAAACTTGAGTGTACCCACGCTCCTCCTCCCTACATCCCAGACTCACCGCAATTTCTTGTCCACTCCTCTGGGCTACCAGGGTGGGACCCTGACAAACAACATGTGAAGGCTTCATCACAGGGTCCCGCTATACTTCCAGAGGTCTCATAAAGCACAGGAAACCCAGTCCATTGGCCAGCTGGTGACAGGTGCTATGCGTACTCCGAAGGGATTCCCTAAAGTACACAAACAAGAACGGATGCTTACAGTCGCACCAAAAACCGAAACCTGAGCAAAAACAACAGCTTCTCTCCACTGCTCACCTAGCACAATGGACCTTGACTGCTGCTATCTGCCCGGATCTCCTAAAAATAAAGACAAAAACACCGCTGTAACATAGTCACCATTTAGAATTCCCCTGTAAATGCAAACAATGACCGACCGGCTCATGGGAAGATCCTCACCCAGGACGGGCACTCTCCGCCACAGATTTGAACTGTCAGCATCTGAAAGGAAGTTAGAACTAGTATCAAACAGCTGCAGGACAGCTTAACACCACTGAACATGTTATGGCCATCTCCTTACACAATCCAGATCCCAACTACACACTGCATTACCAATTTCAAGTCCCCAGGACTTGCGCTATTACAGGCTATGCAACAGGGCAGAGCATGGCCGGGACAAATATGTGCAGACACCCGTGACACAGGACAGGACGTGACAGGGAGAGAGAGCTTTCGAGGAGAAGAAAGGCCCGAGAGACCCAAACAACACAGAGTGCACCAGAGACAAGTAACAGGACACACACCGGAACTGCTCTGCCCTGTGAACCTTAGCACTGAGAGCAAAACAGACACTTTCCCTTTAGGTGGCCTAAGGAAATGCTTCTTGGACATCCCCATCCCCAAAACAGACAAAATAAACCCTTCTAGAAAGGCCCAAGCCAGCACCCCGCTTCCATCCCCTCTGTAGGTCGTAACACTCCACTTATCTTGCACATATCTGGGGATGTCAATCCCTGCTGGCTGCAGAAGAAGGCCGTCTGCCCGCCTGCTAAGTTCCAGCTGTCACCTCTTGGCCTGCCCACAGAAAGAAAACCAAACATCAGTGCACAGTCTTAACAGCACATCGGCCAAAACCTGGTAAATCTGCTACTCACCATCCTCCTCAGAGTGCCCAGGCCACACACTTCAGGCGTGCTTGGAGGCCGACAGCATCACCTATGGGGACAGCACGGTTAAGTGGAGAGGGGGTGACGTGGCATTGCTGAAACTTGAGTGTACCCACGCTCCTACTCCCTACATCCCAGACTCACCGCAATTCCTTGTCCACTCCTCTGGGCTACCAGGGTGGGACCCTGACATACAAAATGTGAAGGCTTCATCACAGGGTCCCGCTATACTTCCAGAGGTCTCATAAAGCACAGGAAACCCAGTCCATTGGCCAGCTGGTGACAGGTGCTATGCGTACTCCGAAGGGATTCCCTAAAGTACACAAACAAGAACGGATGCTTACAGTCGCACCAAAAACCGAAACCTGAGCAAAAACAACAGCTTCTCTCCACTGCTCACCTAGCACAATGGGCCTTGACTGCTGCTATCTGCCCGGATCTCCTAAAAATAAAGACAAAAACACCGCTGTAACATAGTCACCATTTAGAATTCCCCTGTAAATGCAAACAATGACCGACCTGCTCATGGGAAGATCCTCACCCAGGACTGGCGCTCTCCGCCACAGATTTGAACTGTCAGCATCTGAAAGGAAGTTAGAACTAGTATCAAACAGCTGCAGGACAGCTTAACACCACTGGACATGTTATGGCCATCTCCTTACACAATCCAGATCCCAACTACACACTGCATTACCAATTTCAAGTCCCCAGGACTTGTGCTATTGCAGGCTATGCAGCAGGGCAGAGCATGGCCGGGACAAATATGTGCAGACACCCGTGACACAGGACAGGACATGACAGGGAGAGAGAGCTCTCGAGGAGAAGAAAGGACCGAGAGACCCAAACAACACAGAGGGCACCAGAGACAAGTGACAGGACACACACCGGAACTGCTCTGCCCTGTGAACCTTAGCACTGAGAGCAAAACAGACACTTTCCCTTTAGGTGGCCTAAGGAAATGCTTCTTGGACATCCCCATCCCCAAAACAGACAAAAAAAACCCTTCTAGAAAGGCCCGAGCCAGCACCCCGCTTCCATCCCCTCTGTAGGTCGTAACACTCCACTTATCTTGCACATATCTGGGGATGTCAATCCCTGCTGGCTGCAGAAGAAGGCCGTCTGCCCGCCTGCTAAGTTCCAGCTGTCACCTCTTGGTCTGCCCACAGAAAGAAAACCAAACATCAGTGCACAGTCTTAACAGCACATCGGCCAAAACCTGGTAAATCTGCTACTCACCATCCTCCTCAGAGTGCCCAGGCCACACACTTCAGGCGTGCTTGGAGGCCGACAGCATCACCTATGGGTACAGCACGGTTAAGTGGAGAGGGGGTGACGTGGCATTGCTGAAACTTGAGTGTACCAACGCTCCTACTCCCTACATCCCAGACTCACCGCAATTCCTTGTCCACTCCTCTGGGCTACCAGGGTGGGACCCTGACAAACAACATGTGAAGGCTTCATCACAGGGTCCCGCTATACTTCCAGAGGTCTCATAAAGCACAGGAAACCCAGTCCATTGGCCAGCTGGTGACAGGTGCTATGCGTACTCCGAAGGGATTCCCTGAAGTACACAAACAAGAACGGATGCTTACAGTCGCACCAAAAACCGAAACCTGAGCAAAAACAACAGCTTCTCTCCACTGCTCACCTAGCACAATGGGCCTTGACTGCTGCTATCTGCCCGGATCTCCTAAAAATAAAGACAAAAACACCGCTGTAACATAGTCACCATTTAGAATTCCCCTGTAAATGCAAACAATGACCGACCTGCTCATGGGAAGATCCTTACCCAGGACTGGCGCTCTCCGCCACAGATTTGAACTGTCAGCATCTGAAAGGAAGTTAGAACTAGTATCAAACAGCTGCAGGACAGCTTAACACCACTGAACATGTTATGGCAATCTCCTTACACAATCCAGATCCCAACTACACACTGCATTACCAATTTCAAGTCCCCAGGACTTGTGCTATTACCGGCTATGCAGCAGGGCAGAGCATGGCCGGGACAAAGATGTGCAGACACCCGTGACACAGGACGTGACAAACGAGGGGACGTGACAGGGAGAGAGAGCTCTCGAGGAGAAGAAAGGACCGAGAGACCCAAACAACACAGAGTGCACCAGAGACAAGTGACAGGACACACACCGGAACTGCTCTGCCCTGTGAACCTCAGCACTGAGACCAAAACAGACACTTTCCCTTTAGGTGGCCTAAGGAAACGCTTCTTGGACATCCCCATCCCCAAAACAGACAAAAAAAACCCTTCTAGAAAGGCCCAAGCCAGCACCCCGCTTCCATCCCCTCTGTAGGTCGTAACACTCCACTTATCTTGCACATATCTGGGGATGTCAATCCCTGCTGGCTGCAGAAGAAGGCCGTCTGCCCGCCTGCTAAGTTCCAGCTGTCACCTCTTGGTCTGCCCACAGAAAGAAAACCAAACATCAGTGCACAATCTTAACAGCACATCGGCCAAAACCTGGTAAATCGGCTACTCACCATCCTCCTCAGAGTGCCCAGGCCACACACTTCAGGCGTGCTTGGAGGCCGACAGCATCACCTATGGGTAAAGCACGGTTAAGTGGAGAGGGGGTGACGTGGCATTGCTGAAACTTGAGTGTACCCACGCTCCTCCTCCCTACATCCCAGACTCACCGCAATTCCTTGTCCACTCCTCTGGGCTACCAGGGTGGGACCCTGACAAACAAAATGTGAAGGCTTCATCACAGGGTCCCGCTATACTTCCAGAGGTCTCATAAAGCACAGGAAACCCAGTCCATTGGCCAGCTGGTGACAGGTGCTATGCGTACTCCGAAGGGATTCCCTAAAGTACACAAACAAGAACGGATGCTTACAGTCGCACCAAAAACCGAAACCTGAGCAAAAACAACAGCTTCTCTCCACTGCTCACCTAGCACAATGGGCCTTGACTGCTGCTATCTGCCAGGATCTCCTAAAAATAAAGACAAAAACACCGCTGTAACATAGTCACCATTTAGAATTCCCCTGTAAATGCAAACAATGACCGACCTGCTCATGGGAAGATCCTCACCCAGGACTGGCGCTCTCCGCCACAGATTTGAACTGGCAGCATCTGAAAGGAAGTTAGAACTAGTATCAAACAGCTGCAGGACAGCTTAACACCACTGAACATGTTATGGCAATCTCCTTACATAATCCAGATCCCAACTACACACTGCATTACCAATTTCAAGTCCCCAGGACTTGTGCTATTACAGGCTATGCAGCAGGGCAGAGCATGGCCGGGACAAAGATGTGCAGACACCCGTGACACAGGACAGGACGTGACAAACGAGGGGACGTGACAGGGAGAGAGAGCTCTCGAGGAGAAGAAAGGACTGAGAGACCCAAACAACACAGAGTGCACCAGAGACAAGTGACAGGACACACACCGGAACTGCTCTGCCCTACGCACCTCAGCACTGAGACCAAAACAGACATTTTGCATTTAGCTGGGCTTAGGAAACTCTTCAACATCCCCATCTCCAAAACTGACTTAAAACCCCCTCCTGGGGAGTCCCAACCTGGCACCTCTCTTCCATCCCCTCTGTGGGTTATAGCCCTTGACTTATCTTGCACATATCTGGGGATGCAAAGCCCTGTTGGCTGCAGAAGAAGGTTGTCTGCCTGTCTGGTAAGTTCCAGCTGTCACCTCTTGGCCTGCCAAGAGAAAGAAAACCAAACATCGGTGCACAGCCTTAACAGCATATAGTCCAAAACCTGATAATTTTGCTACTCTCCATCCTCCTCAGAATGCCCGGGTTCTTGGCCTGCACGCTGCAGGTGTGGTTGGATTCTGACGCCATCATTGCAGGCTACACCTAGGCTAAGGGGAGACAATGCTAAAACTCGAGAGGACTCTCACTCCTCCTCCTTACCTCCCCGACTCACCACAACTCCTTGGCCACTGCTCTGGCCTACCAGGATGGGACCTTGAAATGTAAAATCAGAAAGCTTCATCACAGGGTCCTGTAATACTTCCAGAGGGCTCATAAGTGCAGGAAACCCAGTCCATCAGCCAGCTGGTGACAGGGGCTTGGCATACTCCCAGTGGATTCCCTAAAGCACAAAAACAAGAATGGATGCTTACAGCTGCAACAAAAACTGAAACCTGAGTGAGAAAAACTGCTTCTGTCCACTGCTTACCTGGCACACTGGGCTTTGACTGCAGCTATCTGTCTGGACCTCCTAAGAATAAAGGCAAAGAACAGGGCTGTAACAGAGTCACCATTTAGACTTCCCCTGTAAATGCAAACAATGACCGACCTGCTCATGGGAAGATCCTCACTCAGGATTGGAGCCCTCTGCCACAGATTTGAAATGTCTGCATCTGAAAGGAAGTTAGGACTAGTATCAAACAGGTGCAAGAAAACTTAACACCACCAAACATGTTATGTCAATCTCCTAACACAATCTAGAGCACAACTACACCCTGCATTACCAATTTCAAGTGCCCAGGACTTGTGCTATTACAGGCTATGCAGCAGGGCAGAGCATGGCCGGGACAAATATGTGCAGACACCCGTGACACAGGACAGGACGTGACAGGGAGAGAGAGCTCTCGAGGAGAAGAAAGGACCGAGAGACCCAAACAACACAGAGTGCACCAGAGACAAGTGACAGGACACACACCGGAACTGCTCTGCCCTGTGAACCTCAGCACTGAGACCAAAACAGACACTTTTCCTTTAGCTGGCCTAAGTAGACACTTCTTGGACATCCTCATCTCTAAAACGAACTCAAAAACCCC
Source organism: Taeniopygia guttata (assembly GCF_048771995.1). NCBI lineage: Eukaryota > Metazoa > Chordata > Aves > Passeriformes > Estrildidae > Taeniopygia > Taeniopygia guttata. Next base: position 55,823 of record NC_133025.1, read on the forward strand.
TCCTTGGGAGTCTCAACCTTGCACCTCGCTTCCATCCCCTCTGTGGGTTGTAGCTCTTGACTTATCTTGCACATATCTGGGGATTCAAATCCCCATCGGGTGCAAAAGGGGGCCACTACTCCCATCCCCAGGCCGCAGCCCTGACTTGTCTTTTGTATGAGTGGAAATGTGAATACATGTTGTACCTGAAATGAGTCTGCCTCGGAGGGGATCTCCTGTTAGCCTCTTAGTCAGGTAGAAGAAAGAACAGGAAAATAAATGGATGCCTTTAGTGTTATGTGGGCCAAATCCCAGCAAGTCAGATACTTATCCTCTCCTGAGTGTGCCTGGGTGCTCAAGTCTCCAGTTCCATCCCTAGTCTAAGGTTTGGCTGTTATTATGAGTGGCACCTGGTTTAGAGAGGCAAAGTTACATGGCATTTCTGTGAGTTCAGTGGATGAGCTTGTGCGCTGTATGACACACGGATGCCTCTGCTATGCTTGCGAAAAGCCTTGCAAATAGACACCATTTCTCACCCTACTGCCTGCAAAACCCCACCACTATAACTGTTAACTGGGTACCTTGCTCACTCTTCCACTCCTAGTCCCAGTCCTCAACTCACCTGAAACCTCAATCTCAGACATCATCTTTGACACAGGGCAGATCCCTTTTGGAACATGATCACTCTACTGAAAAAATGTTGTACTCAACACAACCTGGAATTACAGGAAGTTGCACTCCTCCTAAAAAAAAAAAAAACAAAACAAAAAATGTCAGAGATTACTTCACCACCCCTGAATGCACAACCCCAAATCATGAAATTAAATACTCCCTGTGTTCAGTGTTGCTTTCTTCACAGTATCTTCAAAGCCTCTGTTACATTAGAAGCCCAAAAGCACCTGCAGAGAACAAGCTAAGCTGAAAGAGCCTCTTCATAAAAATGAGAGGAGAGCTCTTACACCAGTGGATCCCAGAGAGGGAATGAAGCCCCTTGGCAAAGGCTGGGGTTAATATACCCCTGATTGGGCCCCACCTCTCGTTCCCATGACACCCAGGAAAAGGGAGGGGGCAAACCCCACCGGGTATAAAAGCCCTCAGAGTAGCTGTGGCTGTTTGGCTCCTCTGATTTGAATTCAAGGGGAGTAATGGGATGCATACAGAAGAAAACTCTTCAGGGAAATAACAGCACTTTCTTTTTTGCTACAACTACTTGGAGCAAAAGGGCAAGGAAACTGGTAAGAAATAAAACTTTGTTCTTTAGGCAGCATATCTAGATAAGTTGGGTAATTTGCTGTTAGCTTATATTATTTCTCAGTGACTACTAAGTAGTACTCAACATGAGACTAAGGGTGGAGAAGAATACTAATTCTATGAACAGTCCAAGTCTCCTTGGGGCTACTAATTAGGACTAACTGCATTATAAATAAAAATAAGGAAAAAAAAATAGCTTCCTGGGCAGCATCAAGGTAAGTACATGCTAGGCTTGCCTTTCCCTGAGATATTTAGTCCTAGGCCACAGAAAGAAGTGCCCAGAAAAGTAGTTTTAAACCCTTAAAATGCTGAAAAAGCATTCTAGAAGAGCCTCCTTCAAGTGAATTCCTTAAAATGAGGAAATGGGGAAGTTGCCTCCACTGAAAGGGATACAATGGCAAATAAATAGCTTTTGTCCTTTAGTTTAATTCCCTAGAATATTGGGAAAAGAGAGGCTTTCCTCACTTTAAGTCTCTCCAGTGATGACACAGGGATTTTCCCCTCAATCCAAACCCTTAAGAAAGAGGGATAGCTGGGCTTCCCCCTCAGTTTAAGCCTTAGGACAACAAAAAGGGTTACCCTTAATTCATGCCCATAAAAAGCATGGTCAAGGTTTCCCTTTCTATTTAAACTGGAAAATAATGGAAAATGGGGATTCCCTGTCAATTGACACCCCTAACAGCATAGAAAAGGCAGGGACTATTTCAACTGAAACCATTAAAATTGCAGGGGAAGTGGATTCCCTCATTATTTGAACACAAGAAATAATGGAAAAGGAAGCTTTTTCCCATAATTTAACCCCCTTCTCTCTTCATAACCCCCTCTTTTCTGGGAGTTCTTTGGAAGGTCTGGGGGTTCTAGGGAGGGGCTGACACAATAGAAAGGGAAAGCTGAAAGCTCTCCCATGGAACCCCACATGCTGCCCGGCCTGGTCAGGTGCTGCCCCTTGGCAATAGGGCTCTGCCCTTGGCATTTTCTGAAAAGGATGCTCCATGCCCAGGTGGCTCTGGCTGCTCCCCAGTCCCTGCTGGATGTTCCAACCATAGCTCCTGGAGGAACACCTAGGATACCCCTGTTAGCTCCTCTGGATTAGAAGCTCCCTGTGCAGGTGTGTCCAGGTAGCTGCACTGAAAGCAGCTGGTCACATGGGGAGCTGCTACACCTAGGAGTGAGGAATGAGGTAAAGAAAGGTCCTGCGGGGTGTTCCCTCCCCTACACAGCCTTTTGTCAGACCCTTAAAAAACGGGGTGCCAGACTTTCATTTCCAAGATAATTAACAGTCTTTCCCCTAGCCAAACAGGAATTGTGCTACAAAATTTGCAAACAGTGAACGCTTTCTCACAGATCACAGCTGCCAACACCAGGAACTCTTGCTGCCCTAGGAGAGCAGCATGCCTCCAGTGAACAGACATCAACACACAGGGAGGGTGAGCTTGATTTACAGGGAAAAAGGACAGAGGTCGGATAACGAGGCCTGTGGCGCCAAGTGACTTTCTACATCTTCTCGTTCCGAATGGCACAGGATTTATCCTGGAGCAAAACTGCTGCCAGCAAGAATTCTGCCTGCCCTGGAAGAGACAAGCACCACAGTGAAACTGACATCAGGAAGCATAGAGGGTGAGCCATGTTTCACAGAGAAAAGTGCCATTGATGCAGTCCAAGAGCCAGGGGCCATGAAAGAATGGCTGCCCCATGAAAATCTGAATGGAGAAAGATGTGTCATGGACCCAAGTTGACGCCAAGTAGCTGAGAAGTTGCCTTGAAAATCCCAAGCACAACTTGCAAAATGACACCAGGAGCTAGGACAGGTGAGTTTTCTATCCCAGGGTAAACAGCCAAAGTTTGTACTCAGGGCCCAGTGCCCTGAGCAGATAAGTGACTGCACAAAATCTGACCATGGAAGCATGTGCCGTAAACATCGGCTGCGCCCCCTTCATACTTGTGCTCCCTTGGGACGGTCAGGTCAGCACAAGTATGAGGTGGGGGCAGCTCCGGTCCAGGACACATCCTTCGATGTTCTGATTTTTTGCAGTCAGCTGCCCGCTCAGGGCCACAGGACCCTGAGCACAAACTCCGGCTCTTTGCCCTGGGAAAGAAAACTCACCAGTCCAGGTTCCTGATGTCAGTTGGTAGGGCTCCCCTGGGACTGTCAGGGCAGCACAAGTATGAGGTGGGGGCAGCTCCTGTCTGGGAATTATCTTTCGATGTTCGGATTTTTTGCAATAAGCTTCCTGCTCAGGGCCACAGGACTTGGAGCGCAAATGTCGGCTGTTTTCCATAGGAAAGAAAACTCACCAGTCCAGGTTCATGATGTCAGTTTGTAGGGCTCCCCTGGGACTGTCAGGGCAGCACAAGTATGAGGTGGGGACAGCTCCTGTCTGGGACTTATCCTTCGATGTTCGGATTTTTTGAAGTCAGCTGCTTGTTTAGTGCCACAGGACTCGGAGCGCAAACATTGGCTCTTTTCCCTGGGAAAGAAAACTCACCAGTCCAGGTTCCTGATGTCAATTTGTAGGGCTCCCCTGGGACTGTCAGGGCAGCACAAGTATGAGGTGGGGGCAGCTCCTGTCTGGGACTTATCCTTTGATGTTCGGATTTTTGCAGTCAGCTGCCCGCTCAGGGCCACAGGACCCTGAGCACAAACATCGGCTCTTTTCCCTGGGAAAGAAAACTCACCAGTCCAGGTTCCTGATGTCAGTTTCTAGGGCTCCCCTAGGACTGTCAGGGCAGCACAAGTATGAGGTGGGGGCAGCCCTGGTCCGGGACACATCCTTCAATGTTCAGAGTTCTTGCAGTCAGTCATCCGCTCAGGGCCACGGGGTCCTGAGAACAAACTCTGCCTTTTCTTTCCCAGGCTGAGCAAACACTTAGGCTTCCTAATTCAAACGATGACTGACCTGCTTCTGACAACACCCTCACCCCGGACTGATGCCCTCTGCCACAGATTTGAACGGTCAGCATCTGAAAGGAACTTAGGACTAGCATCAAATAGCTGCAAGAACACTTAAAACACCCACACATGTTATGGCAATCACCCAATACAATCTAGAGGCAACTACACCCTGCATTACCCATTTCAAGTCCCCAGGACTTGTGTTATTACAGGCTATGCAGCAGGGCAGAGCAGCTTCGGGACAAATAGGTGCAGGCACCGATGACACAAGACAGGACGTGACAAACAAGGGGACAGGAGATGGAGAGAGAGCTTTCAACGAGAAGACAGGACTGAGAGACCCAAATATCACACAGTGCACCAGAGACAAGTGACAGGACACACACCGGAACTGCTCTACCCAGCACACCTCAGCATTGTGATTGAAACAGACACTTTCCCTTTAGCTGGCCTGAGGGGACACTACTTGGACATCCCCATCTCCAAATCTGACTCAAAAACCCTTCAAGAAAGTCCCAACCTGAAACCCCGCTTTCATCCCCACTGTGGGACATAACCCTCCACTTATCTTGCAGGCATCTGGGGATGCAAATCACTGTTGGCTGCCGAAGAAAGCCGTCTGCCTTTCTGGGAAGTTCCAGCTGTCACCCCTTGGTCTGACCAGAGAAAGAAAACCAAACATCACTGCACAGTTTTAACAGTATATCGGCCAAACCCTGATAATTCTGCTACTCACCATTCTCATCAAATTGCCCGGGTTCAGGGCCAGAAAACTTCGGGCGTGCTTGGATTCTGACGCCGTCATTGCAGGGTACACCTAAGTTCAGTGGAGACAAGGCGACATAGCATTGCTCAAACATGAGTGGACTCTCACTCCTCCTCCTCCCTACCCCCCCGAATCACTGCAACTCCTCGGCCATTCCTCTGGGCTACCAGGATGGGACCTTGACATGCAAAATTGGAAGGTTTCATCACAGGGTCCTGGAATACTTCCACCGAGATCACAAGCGCATGAAACCGGGTCCTTCAGCCAGTTGGTGACAGAGGTATGTGCACTCCAAGTCAATTCCCTAAAGCACAAAAAGGAGAAAGGATGCTTACAGCTGCAATAAAAACTGAAACCTGAGCAAGAACAACTGCTTCTGTCCACTGCTCACCTGGCACACTGGGCCTTGACTGCTGCTATCTGCCTGGACCTCCTAAAAATAAAGGCAAAGAACACTGCTGTAACACAGTCACCATTTAGGCTTCCCCTGCAAATGCAAACAATGACTGACCAGCTGACGGAAATTCCTCACCCAGGATTGGGACCCTGCTGCCACAGATTTGAACTGTCAGCATCTGAAAGGAAGTTAGGACTAGTGTTAAAAGGCTGCAGGACAACTTAACATCACCAAACATCTTACGTCAATCTCCTAATACAATCTAGAGCTCAAATACACCCTGCATTACCCATTTCAAGTCCCCAGCACTTGTGCTATTACAGGCTAGGCAGCAGGGCAGAGCACCGCCAGGAGACAGGACAGGACACCCGTGACACGGGACAGGACGTGACAAACGAGGGGACAGGAGAGGGAGAGAGAGCTTTTGATGAGAAGAAAGGACCGAGAGACCCAAACAACACAGAGTGCACCAGAGGCAAGTGCCAGGACACACACCGGAACTGCTCTGCCCAGCACACCTCAGCACCGAGATCAAAACAGACATTTTCCCTTCAGGTGGCCTAAGGAGACGCTTCTTGCACATCCCCATCTCCAAATCTGACTCAAAAACCGTTCCTGGGGAGTCCCTGGCACCTCTCTTCCATCCCCTCTCTGGGTTGTAGCCCTGGACTTATCTTGCACATATCCTGGGATGCAAATCCCCATCGGGTGAGTCCTTCAGCCTGTCTGGGGAGTTCCAGTTGTCCCCAGGCCGTTCTCTCTAAGTCTGACCAGAGAAAGAAAACCAAGCATCAGTGCACAGTCTTAACAGCACATAGGACCAAACCTGATAATTCTGCTACTCACCATTCTCCTCAGAATGCCCAGGTTCTCCGGCCAGCACACTTCGGGCGTGCTTGGATTCTGACGCCGTCATTGCAGGGTACACCTAAGTTCAGTGGAGACAAGGCGACATAGCATTGCTCAAACATGAGTGGACTCTCACTCCTCCTCCTCCCTACCCCCCCGACTCACTGCAACTCCTCGGCCATTCCTCTGGGCTACCAGGATGGGACCTTGACATGCAAAATTGGAAGGTTTCATCACAGGGTCCTGGAATACTTCCACCGAGACCACAAGCGCATGAAACCGGGTCCTTCAGCCAGTTGGTGACAGAGGTATGTGTACCCCAGGTCGATTCCCTAAAGCACAAAAAGGAGAAAGGATGCTTACAGCTGAAATAAAAACTGAAACCTGAGCAAGAACAACTGCTTCTGACCTCTGCTCACCTGGTACACTGGACCTTGACTTCTGCTATCTGCCCGGACCTCCTAAAAATAAAGGCAAAGAACACTGCTGTAACACAGTCACCATTTAGGCTTCCCCTGCAAAGGCAAACGATGACTGACCAGCTGACGGAAATTCCTCACCCAGGATTGGGACTCCGCTGCCACAGATTTGAACTGTCTGCATCTGAAAGAAAGTTAGGACTAGTGTTAAAAGGCTGCAAGACAACTTAACAGCACCAAACATCTTACGTCAATCTCCTAATACAATCTAGAGCTCAAATACACCCTGCATTACCCATTTCAAGTCCCCAGGACTTGTGCTATTACGGGCCAGGCAGCAGGGCAGAGCACCGCCGGGAGACAGGACAGGACACCCGTGACACTGGACAGGACGTGACAAACGAGGGGACAGGAGAGGGAGAGAGAGCTTTTGATGAGAAGAAAGGACCGAGAGACCCAAACAACACAGAGTGCACCAGAGACAAGTGCCAGGACACACACCGGAACTGCTCTGTCCAGCACACCTCAGCACCGAGATCAAAACAGACATTTTCCCTTCAGGTGGCCTAAGGAGACGCTTCTTGCACATCCCCATCTCCAAATCTGACTCAAAAACCCTTCCTGGGGAGTCCCTGGCACCTCTCTTCCATCCCCTCTCTGGGTTGTAGCCCTGGACTTATCTTGCACATATCCTGGGATGCAAATCCCCATCGGGTGAGTCCTTCAGCCTGTCTGGGGAGTTCCGGTTGTCCCCAGGCCGTTCTCTCTAAGTCTGACCAGAGAAAGAAAACGAAGCATCAGTGCACAGTCTTAACAGCACATCGGACCAAACCTGATAATTCTGCTACTCACCATTCTCCTCAGAATGCCCAGGTTCTCCGGCCAGCACACTTCGGGCGTGCTTGGATTCTGACGCCGTCATTGCAGGGTACACCTAAGTTCAGTGGAGACAAGGCGACATAGCATTGCTCAAACATGAGTGGACTCTCACTCCTCCTCCTCCCTACCCCCCCGAATCACTGCAACTCCTCGGCCATTCCTCTGGGCTACCAGGATGGGACCTTGACATGTAAAATTGGAAGGTTTCACCACAGGGTCCTGGAATACTTCCACCGAGACCACAAGCGCATGAAACCGGGTCCTTCAGCCAGTTGGTGACAGAGGTATGTGTACTCCAGGTCGATTCCCTAAAGCACAAAAAGGAGAAAGGATGCTTACAGCTGCAATAAAAACTGAAACCTGAGCAAGAACAACTGCTTCTGACCTCTGCTCACCTGGTACACTGGACCTTGACTTCTGCTATCTGCCCGGACCTCCTAAAAATAAAGGCAAAGAACACTGCTGTAACACAGTCACCATTTAGGCTTCCCCTGCAAAGGCAAACGATGACTGACCAGCTGACGGAAATTCCTCTCCCAGGATTGGGACTCCACTGCCACAGATTTGAACTGTCAGCATCTGAAAGGAAGTTAGGACTAGTGTTAAAAGGCTGCAAGACAACTTAACAGCACCAAACATCTTACATCAATCTCCTAATACAATCTAGAGCTCAAATACACCCTGCATTACCCATTTCAAGTCCCCAGGACTTGTGCTATTATGGGCCAGGCAGCAGGGCAGAGCACCGCCGGGAGACAGGACAGGACACCCGTGACACGGGACAGGACGTGACAAACGAGGGGACAGGAGAGGGAGAGAGAGCTTTTGATGAGAAGAAAGGACCGAGAGACCCAAACAACACAGAGTGCACCAGAGACAAGTGCCAGGACACACACCGGAACTGCTCTGTCCAGCACACCTCAGCACCGAGATCAAAACAGACATTTTCCCTTCAGGTGGCCTAAGGAGACGCTTCTTGCACATCCCCATCTCCAAATCTGACTCAAAAACCCTTCCTGGGGAGTCCCTGGCACCTCTCTTCCATCCCCTCTCTGGGTTGTAGCCCTGGACTTATCTTGCACATATCCTGGGATGCAAATCCCCATCGGGTGAGTCCTTCAGCCTGTCTGGGGAGTTCCAGTTGTCCCCAGGCCGTTCTCTCTAAGTCTGACTAGAGAAAGAAAACGGAGCATCAGTGCACAGTCTTAACAGCACATCGGACCAAACCTGATAATTCTGCTACTCACCATTCTCCTCAGAATGCCCAGGTTCTCCGGCCAGCACACTTCGGGCGTGCTTGGATTCTGACGCCGTCATTGCAGGGTACACCTAAGTTCAGTGGAGACAAGGCGACATAGCATTGCTCAAACATGAGTGGACTCTCACTCCTCCTCCTCCCTACCCCCCCGAATCACTGCAACTCCTCGGCCATTCCTCTGGGCTACCAGGATGGGACCTTGACATGCAAAATTGGAAGGTTTCATCACAGGGTCCTGGAATACTTCCACCGAGACCACAAGCGCATGAAACCGGGTCCTTCAGCCAGTTGGTGACAGAGGTATGTGTACTCCAGGTCGATTCCCTAAAGCACAAAAAGGAGAAAGGATGCTTACAGCTGCAATAAAAACTGAAACCTGAGCAAGAACAACTGCTTCTGACCTCTGCTCACCTGGTACACTGGACCTTGACTTCTGCTATCTGCCCGGACCTCCTAAAAATAAAGGCAAAGAACACTGCTGTAACACAGTCACCATTTAGGCTTCCCCTGCAAAGGCAAACGATGACTGACCAGCTGACGGAAATTCCTCTCCCAGGATTGGGACTCCGCTGCCACAGATTTGAACTGTCAGCATCTGAAAGGAAGTTAGGACTAGTGTTAAAAGGCTGCAAGACAACTTAACAGCAGCAAACATCTTACGTCAATCTCCTAATACAATCTAGAGCTCAAATACACCCTGCATTACCCATTTCAAGTCCCCAGGACTTGTGCTATTACGGGCCAGGCAGCAGGGCAGAGCACCGCCGGGAGACAGGACAGGACACCCGTGACACTGGACAGGACGTGACAAACGAGGGGACAGGAGAGGGAGAGAGAGCTTTTGATGAGAAGAAAGGACCGAGAGACCCAAACAACACAGAGTGCACCAGAGACAAGTGCCAGGACACACACCGGAACTGCTCTGTCCAGCACACCTCAGCACCGAGATCAAAACAGACATTTTCCCTTCAGGTGGCCTAAGGAGACGCTTCTTGCACATCCCCATCTCCAAATCTGACTCAAAAACCCTTCCTGGGGAGTCCCTGGCACCTCTCTTCCATCCCCTCTCTGGGTTGTAGCCCTGGACTTATCTTGCACATATCCTGGGATGCAAATCCCCATCGGGTGAGTCCTTCAGCCTGTCTGGGGAGTTCCAGTTGTCCCCAGGCCGTTCTCTCTAAGTCTGACTAGAGAAAGAAAACGGAGCATCAGTGCACAGTCTTAACAGCACATCGGACCAAACCTGATAATTCTGCTACTCACCATTCTCCTCAGAATGCCCAGGTTCTCCGGCCAGCACACTTCGGGCGTGCTTGGATTCTGACGCCGTCATTGCAGGGTACACCTAAGTTCAGTGGAGACAAGGCGACATAGCATTGCTCAAACATGAGTGGACTCTCACTCCTCCTCCTCCCTACCCCCCCGAATCACTGCAACTCCTCGGCCATTCCTCTGGGCTACCAGGATGGGACCTTGTGATGCAAAATTGGAAGGTTTCATCACAGGGTCCTGGAATACTTCCACCGAGACCACAAGCGCATGAAACCGGGTCCTTCAGCCAGTTGGTGACAGAGGTATGTGTACTCCAGGTCGATTCCCTAAAGCACAAAAAGGAGAAAGGATGCTTACAGCTGCAATAAAAACTGAAACCTGAGCAAGAACAACTGCTTCTGACCTCTGCTCACCTGGTACACTGGACCTTGACTTCTGCTATCTGCCCGGACCTCCTAAAAATAAAGGCAAAGAACACTGCTGTAACACAGTCACCATTTAGGCTTCCCCTGCAAAGGCAAACGATGACTGACCAGCTGACGGAAATTCCTCTCCCAGGATTGGGACTCCACTGCCACAGATTTGAACTGTCAGCATCTGAAAGGAAGTTAGGACTAGTGTTAAAAGGCTGCAAGACAACTTAACAGCAGCAAACATCTTACATCAATCTCCTAATACAATCTAGAGCTCAAATACACCCTGCATTACCCATTTCAAGTCCCCAGGACTTGTGCTATTATGGGCCAGGCAGCAGGGCAGAGCACCGCCGGGAGACAGGACAGGACACCCGTGACACGGGACAGGACGTGACAAACGAGGGGACAGGAGAGGGAGAGAGAGCTTTTGATGAGAAGAAAGGACCGAGAGACCCAAACAACACAGAGTGCACCAGAGACAAGTGCCAGGACACACACCGGAACTGCTCTGTCCAGCACACCTCAGCACCGAGATCAAAACAGACATTTTCCCTTCAGGTGGCCTAAGGAGACGCTTCTTGCACATCCCCATCTCCAAATCTGACTCAAAAACCCTTCCTGGGGAGTCCCTGGCACCTCTCTTCCATCCCCTCTCTGGGTTGTAGCCCTGGACTTATCTTGCACATATCCTGGGATGCAAATCCCCATCGGGTGAGTCCTTCAGCCTGTCTGGGGAGTTCCAGTTGTCCCCAGGCCGTTCTCTCTAAGTCTGACTAGAGAAAGAAAACGGAGCATCAGTGCACAGTCTTAACAGCACATCGGACCAAACCTGATAATTCTGCTACTCACCATTCTCCTCAGAATGCCCAGGTTCTCCGGCCAGCACACTTCGGGCGTGCTTGGATTCTGACGCCGTCATTGCAGGGTACACCTAAGTTCAGTGGAGACAAGGCGACATAGCATTGCTCAAACATGAGTGGACTCTCACTCCTCCTCCTCCCTACCCCCCCGAATCACTGCAACTCCTCGGCCATTCCTCTGGGCTACCAGGATGGGACCTTGTGATGCAAAATTGGAAGGTTTCATCACAGGGTCCTGGAATACTTCCACCGAGACCACAAGCGCATGAAACCGGGTCCTTCAGCCAGTTGGTGACAGAGGTATGTGTACTCCAGGTCGATTCCCTAAAGCACAAAAAGGAGAAAGGATGCTTACAGCTGCAATAAAAACTGAAACCTGAGCAAGAACAACTGCTTCTGACCTCTGCTCACCTGGTACACTGGACCTTGACTTCTGCTATCTGCCCGGACCTCCTAAAAATAAAGGCAAAGAACACTGCTGTAACACAGTCACCATTTAGGCTTCCCCTGCAAAGGCAAACGATGACTGACCAGCTGACGGAAATTCCTCTCCCAGGATTGGGACTCCGCTGCCACAGATTTGAACTGTCAGCATCTGAAAGGAAGTTAGGACTAGTGTTAAAAGGCTGCAAGACAACTTAACAGCAGCAAACATCTTACGTCAATCTCCTAATACAATCTAGAGCTCAAATACACCCTGCATTACCCATTTCAAGTCCCCAGGACTTGTGCTATTACGGGCCAGGCAGCAGGGCAGAGCACCGCCGGGAGACAGGACAGGACACCCGTGACACTGGACAGGACGTGACAAACGAGGGGACAGGAGAGGGAGAGAGAGCTTTTGATGAGAAGAAAGGACCGAGAGACCCAAACAACACAGAGTGCACCAGAGACAAGTGCCAGGACACACACCGGAACTGCTCTGCCCAGCACACCTCAGCACCGAGATCAAAACAGACATTTTCCCTTCAGGTGGCCTAAGGAGACGCTTCTTGCACATCCCCATCTCCAAATCTGACTCAAAAACCCTTCCTGGGGAGTCCCTGGCACCTCTCTTCCATCCCCTCTCTGGGTTGTAGCCCTGGACTTATCTTGCACATATCCTGGGATGCAAATCCCCATCGGGTGAGTCCTTCAGCCTGTCTGGGGAGTTCCAGTTGTCCCCAGGCCGTTCTCTCTAAGTCTGACTAGAGAAAGAAAACGGAGCATCAGTGCACAGTCTTAACAGCACATCGGACCAAACCTGATAATTCTGCTACTCACCATTCTCCTCAGAATGCCCAGGTTCTCCGGCCAGCACACTTCGGGCGTGCTTGGATTCTGACGCCGTCATTGCAGGGTACACCTAAGTTCAGTGGAGACAAGGCGACATAGCATTGCTCAAACATGAGTGGACTCTCACTCCTCCTCCTCCCTACCCCCCCGAATCACTGCAACTCCTCGGCCATTCCTCTGGGCTACCAGGATGGGACCTTGTGATGCAAAATTGGAAGGTTTCATCACAGGGTCCTGGAATACTTCCACCGAGACCACAAGCGCATGAAACCGGGTCCTTCAGCCAGTTGGTGACAGAGGTATGTGTACTCCAGGTCGATTCCCTAAAGCACAAAAAGGAGAAAGGATGCTTACAGCTGCAATAAAAACTGAAACCTGAGCAAGAACAACTGCTTCTGACCTCTGCTCACCTGGTACACTGGACCTTGACTTCTGCTATCTGCCCGGACCTCCTAAAAATAAAGGCAAAGAACACTGCTGTAACACAGTCACCATTTAGGCTTCCCCTGCAAAGGCAAACGATGACTGACCAGCTGACGGAAATTCCTCTCCCAGGATTGGGACTCCGCTGCCACAGATTTGAACTGTCTGCATCTGAAAGGAAGTTAGGACTAGTGTTAAAAGGCTGCAAGACAACTTAACAGCAGCAAACATCTTACGTCAATCTCCTAATACAATCTAGAGCTCAAATACACCCTGCATTACCCATTTCAAGTCCCCAGGACTTGTGCTATTACGGGCCAGGCAGCAGGGCAGAGCACCGCCGGGAGACAGGACAGGACACCCGTGACACTGGACAGGACGTGACAAACGAGGGGACAGGAGAGGGAGAGAGAGCTTTTGATGAGAAGAAAGGACCGAGAGACCCAAACAACACAGAGTGCACCAGAGACAAGTGCCAGGACACACACCGGAACTGCTCTGTCCAGCACACCTCAGCACCGAGATCAAAACAGACATTTTCCCTTCAGGTGGCCTAAGGAGACGCTTCTTGCACATCCCCATCTCCAAATCTGACTCAAAAACCCTTCCTGGGGAGTCCCTGGCACCTCTCTTCCATCCCCTCTCTGGGTTGTAGCCCTGGACTTATCTTGCACATATCCTGGGATGCAAATCCCCATCGGGTGAGTCCTTCAGCCTGTCTGGGGAGTTCCAGTTGTCCCCAGGCCGTTCTCTCTAAGTCTGACCAGAGAAAGAAAACGAAGCATCAGTGCACAGTCTTAACAGCACATCGGACCAAACCTGATAATTCTGCTACTCACCATTCTCCTCAGAATGCCCAGGTTCTCCGGCCAGCACACTTCGGGCGTGCTTGGATTCTGACGCCGTCATTGCAGGGTACACCTAAGTTCAGTGGAGACAAGGCGACATAGCATTGCTCAAACATGAGTGGACTCTCACTCCTCCTCCTCCCTACCCCCCCGAATCACTGCAACTCCTCGGCCATTCCTCTGGGCTACCAGGATGGGACCTTGTGATGCAAAATTGGAAGGTTTCATCACAGGGTCCTGGAATACTTCCACCGAGACCACAAGCGCATGAAACCGGGTCCTTCAGCCAGTTGGTGACAGAGGTATGTGTACTCCAGGTCGATTCCCTAAAGCACAAAAAGGAGAAAGGATGCTTACAGCTGCAATAAAAACTGAAACCTGAGCAAGAACAACTGCTTCTGACCTCTGCTCACCTGGTACACTGGACCTTGACTTCTGCTATCTGCCCGGACCTCCTAAAAATAAAGGCAAAGAACACTGCTGTAACACAGTCACCATTTAGGCTTCCCCTGCAAAGGCAAACGATGACTGACCAGCTGACAGAAATTCCTCTCCCAGGATTGGGACTCCGCTGCCACAGATTTGAACTGTCAGCATCTGAAAGGAAGTTAGGACTAGTGTTAAAAGGCTGCAAGACAACTTAACAGCACCAAACATCTTACATCAATCTCCTAATACAATCTAGAGCTCAAATACACCCTGCATTACCCATTTCAAGTCCCCAGGACTTGTGCTATTACGGGCCAGGCAGCAGGGCAGAGCACCGCCGGGAGACAGGACAGGACACCCGTGACACGGGACAGGACGTGACAAACGAGGGGACAGGAGAGGGAGAGAGAGCTTTTGATGAGAAGAAAGGACCGAGAGACCCAAACAACACAGAGTGCACCAGAGACAAGTGCCAGGACACACACCGGAACTGCTCTGTCCAGCACACCTCAGCACCGAGATCAAAACAGACATTTTCCCTTCAGGTGGCCTAAGGAGACGCTTCTTGCACATCCCCATCTCCAAATCTGACTCAAAAACCCTTCCTGGGGAGTCCCTGGCACCTCTCTTCCATCCCCTCTCTGGGTTGTAGCCCTGGACTTATCTTGCACATATCCTGGGATGCAAATCCCCATCGGGTGAGTCCTTCAGCCTGTCTGGGGAGTTCCAGTTGTCCCCAGGCCGTTCTAAGTCTGACTAGAGAAAGAAAACGGAGCATCAGTGCACAGTCTTAACAGCACATCGGACCAAACCTGATAATTCTGCTACTCACCATTCTCCTCAGAATGCCCAGGTTCTCCGGCCAGCACACTTCGGGCGTGCTTGGATTCTGACGCCGTCATTGCAGGGTACACCTAAGTTCAGTGGAGACAAGGCGACATAGCATTGCTCAAACATGAGTGGACTCTCACTCCTCCTCCTCCCTACCCCCCCGAATCACTGCAACTCCTCGGCCATTCCTCTGGGCTACCAGGATGGGACCTTGTGATGCAAAATTGGAAGGTTTCATCACAGGGTCCTGGAATACTTCCACCGAGACCACAAGCGCATGAAACCGGGTCCTTCAGCCAGTTGGTGACAGAGGTATGTGTACTCCAGGTCGATTCCCTAAAGCACAAAAAGGAGAAAGGATGCTTACAGCTGCAATAAAAACTGAAACCTGAGCAAGAACAACTGCTTCTGACCTCTGCTCACCTGGTACACTGGACCTTGACTTCTGCTATCTGCCCGGACCTCCTAAAAATAAAGGCAAAGAACACTGCTGTAACACAGTCACCATTTAGGCTTCCCCTGCAAAGGCAAACGATGACTGACCAGCTGACGGAAATTCCTCTCCCAGGATTGGGACTCCGCTGCCACAGATTTGAACTGTCAGCATCTGAAAGGAAGTTAGGACTAGTGTTAAAAGGCTGCAAGACAACTTAACAGCAGCAAACATCTTACGTCAATCTCCTAATACAATCTAGAGCTCAAATACACCCTGCATTACCCATTTCAAGTCCCCAGGACTTGTGCTATTACGGGCCAGGCAGCAGGGCAGAGCACCGCCGGGAGACAGGACAGGACACCCGTGACACTGGACAGGACGTGACAAACGAGGGGACAGGAGAGGGAGAGAGAGCTTTTGATGAGAAGAAAGGACCGAGAGACCCAAACAACACAGAGTGCACCAGAGACAAGTGCCAGGACACACACCGGAACTGCTCTGTCCAGCACACCTCAGCACCGAGATCAAAACAGACATTTTCCCTTCAGGTGGCCTAAGGAGACGCTTCTTGCACATCCCCATCTCCAAATCTGACTCAAAAACCCTTCCTGGGGAGTCCCTGGCACCTCTCTTCCATCCCCTCTCTGGGTTGTAGCCCTGGACTTATCTTGCACATATCCTGGGATGCAAATCCCCATCGGGTGAGTCCTTCAGCCTGTCTGGGGAGTTCCAGTTGTCCCCAGGCCGTTCTCTCTAAGTCTGACTAGAGAAAGAAAACGGAGCATCAGTGCACAGTCTTAACAGCACATCGGACCAAACCTGATAATTCTGCTACTCACCATTCTCCTCAGAATGCCCAGGTTCTCCGGCCAGCACACTTCGGGCGTGCTTGGATTCTGACGCCGTCATTGCAGGGTACACCTAAGTTCAGTGGAGACAAGGCGACATAGCATTGCTCAAACATGAGTGGACTCTCACTCCTCCTCCTCCCTACCCCCCCGAATCACTGCAACTCCTCGGCCATTCCTCTGGGCTACCAGGATGGGACCTTGACATGTAAAATTGGAAGGTTTCACCACAGGGTCCTGGAATACTTCCACCGAGACCACAAGCGCATGAAACCGGGTCCTTCAGCCAGTTGGTGACAGAGGTATGTGTACTCCAGGTCGATTCCCTAAAGCACAAAAAGGAGAAAGGATGCTTACAGCTGCAATAAAAACTGAAACCTGAGCAAGAACAACTGCTTCTGACCTCTGCTCACCTGGTACACTGGACCTTGACTTCTGCTATCTGCCCGGACCTCCTAAAAATAAAGGCAAAGAACACTGCTGTAACACAGTCACCATTTAGGCTTCCCCTGCAAAGGCAAACGATGACTGACCAGCTGACGGAAATTCCTCTCCCAGGATTGGGACTCCACTGCCACAGATTTGAACTGTCAGCATCTGAAAGGAAGTTAGGACTAGTGTTAAAAGGCTGCAAGACAACTTAACAGCACCAAACATCTTACATCAATCTCCTAATACAATCTAGAGCTCAAATACACCCTGCATTACCCATTTCAAGTCCCCAGGACTTGTGCTATTACGGGCCAGGCAGCAGGGCAGAGCACCGCCGGGAGACAGGACAGGACACCCGTGACACGGGACAGGACGTGACAAACGAGGGGACAGGAGAGGGAGAGAGAGCTTTTGATGAGAAGAAAGGACCGAGAGACCCAAACAACACAGAGTGCACCAGAGACAAGTGCCAGGACACACACCGGAACTGCTCTGTCCAGCACACCTCAGCACCGAGATCAAAACAGACATTTTCCCTTCAGGTGGCCTAAGGAGACGCTTCTTGCACATCCCCATCTCCAAATCTGACTCAAAAACCCTTCCTGGGGAGTCCCTGGCACCTCTCTTCCATCCCCTCTCTGGGTTGTAGCCCTGGACTTATCTTGCACATATCCTGGGATGCAAATCCCCATCGGGTGAGTCCTTCAGCCTGTCTGGGGAGTTCCAGTTGTCCCCAGGCCGTTCTCTCTAAGTCTGACTAGAGAAAGAAAACGGAGCATCAGTGCACAGTCTTAACAGCACATCGGACCAAACCTGATAATTCTGCTACTCACCATTCTCCTCAGAATGCCCAGGTTCTCCGGCCAGCACACTTCGGGCGTGCTTGGATTCTGACGCCGTCATTGCAGGGTACACCTAAGTTCAGTGGAGACAAGGCGACATAGCATTGCTCAAACATGAGTGGACTCTCACTCCTCCTCCTCCCTACCCCCCCGAATCACTGCAACTCCTCGGCCATTCCTCTGGGCTACCAGGATGGGACCTTGTGATGCAAAATTGGAAGGTTTCATCACAGGGTCCTGGAATACTTCCACCGAGACCACAAGCGCATGAAACCGGGTCCTTCAGCCAGTTGGTGACAGAGGTATGTGTACTCCAGGTCGATTCCCTAAAGCACAAAAAGGAGAAAGGATGCTTACAGCTGCAATAAAAACTGAAACCTGAGCAAGAACAACTGCTTCTGACCTCTGCTCACCTGGTACACTGGACCTTGACTTCTGCTATCTGCCCGGACCTCCTAAAAATAAAGGCAAAGAACACTGCTGTAACACAGTCACCATTTAGGCTTCCCCTGCAAAGGCAAACGATGACTGACCAGCTGACGGAAATTCCTCTCCCAGGATTGGGACTCCGCTGCCACAGATTTGAACTGTCAGCATCTGAAAGGAAGTTAGGACTAGTGTTAAAAGGCTGCAAGACAACTTAACAGCAGCAAACATCTTACGTCAATCTCCTAATACAATCTAGAGCTCAAATACACCCTGCATTACCCATTTCAAGTCCCCAGGACTTGTGCTATTACGGGCCAGGCAGCAGGGCAGAGCACCGCCGGGAGACAGGACAGGACACCCGTGACACTGGACAGGACGTGACAAACGAGGGGACAGGAGAGGGAGAGAGAGCTTTTGATGAGAAGAAAGGACCGAGAGACCCAAACAACACAGAGTGCACCAGAGACAAGTGCCAGGACACACACCGGAACTGCTCTGTCCAGCACACCTCAGCACCGAGATCAAAACAGACATTTTCCCTTCAGGTGGCCTAAGGAGACGCTTCTTGCACATCCCCATCTCCAAATCTGACTCAAAAACCCTTCCTGGGGAGTCCCTGGCACCTCTCTTCCATCCCCTCTCTGGGTTGTAGCCCTGGACTTATCTTGCACATATCCTGGGATGCAAATCCCCATCGGGTGAGTCCTTCAGCCTGTCTGGGGAGTTCCAGTTGTCCCCAGGCCGTTCTCTCTAAGTCTGACCAGAGAAAGAAAACGAAGCATCAGTGCACAGTCTTAACAGCACATCGGACCAAACCTGATAATTCTGCTACTCACCATTCTCCTCAGAATGCCCAGGTTCTCCGGCCAGCACACTTCGGGCGTGCTTGGATTCTGACGCCGTCATTGCAGGGTACACCTAAGTTCAGTGGAGACAAGGCGACATAGCATTGCTCAAACATGAGTGGACTCTCACTCCTCCTCCTCCCTACCCCCCCGAATCACTGCAACTCCTCGGCCATTCCTCTGGGCTACCAGGATGGGACCTTGTGATGCAAAATTGGAAGGTTTCATCACAGGGTCCTGGAATACTTCCACCGAGACCACAAGCGCATGAAACCGGGTCCTTCAGCCAGTTGGTGACAGAGGTATGTGTACTCCAGGTCGATTCCCTAAAGCACAAAAAGGAGAAAGGATGCTTACAGCTGCAATAAAAACTGAAACCTGAGCAAGAACAACTGCTTCTGACCTCTGCTCACCTGGTACACTGGACCTTGACTTCTGCTATCTGCCCGGACCTCCTAAAAATAAAGGCAAAGAACACTGCTGTAACACAGTCACCATTTAGGCTTCCCCTGCAAAGGCAAACGATGACTGACCAGCTGACGGAAATTCCTCTCCCAGGATTGGGACTCCGCTGCCACAGATTTGAACTGTCAGCATCTGAAAGGAAGTTAGGACTAGTGTTAAAAGGCTGCAAGACAACTTAACAGCAGCAAACATCTTACGTCAATCTCCTAATACAATCTAGAGCTCAAATACACCCTGCATTACCCATTTCAAGTCCCCAGGACTTGTGCTATTACGGGCCAGGCAGCAGGGCAGAGCACCGCCGGGAGACAGGACAGGACACCCGTGACACTGGACAGGACGTGACAAACGAGGGGACAGGAGAGGGAGAGAGAGCTTTTGATGAGAAGAAAGGACCGAGAGACCCAAACAACACAGAGTGCACCAGAGACAAGTGCCAGGACACACACCGGAACTGCTCTGTCCAGCACACCTCAGCACCGAGATCAAAACAGACATTTTCCCTTCAGGTGGCCTAAGGAGACGCTTCTTGCACATCCCCATCTCCAAATCTGACTCAAAAACCCTTCCTGGGGAGTCCCTGGCACCTCTCTTCCATCCCCTCTCTGGGTTGTAGCCCTGGACTTATCTTGCACATATCCTGGGATGCAAATCCCCATCGGGTGAGTCCTTCAGCCTGTCTGGGGAGTTCCAGTTGTCCCCAGGCCGTTCTCTCTAAGTCTGACTAGAGAAAGAAAACGGAGCATCAGTGCACAGTCTTAACAGCACATCGGACCAAACCTGATAATTCTGCTACTCACCATTCTCCTCAGAATGCCCAGGTTCTCCGGCCAGCACACTTCGGGCGTGCTTGGATTCTGACGCCGTCATTGCAGGGTACACCTAAGTTCAGTGGAGACAAGGCGACATAGCATTGCTCAAACATGAGTGGACTCTCACTCCTCCTCCTCCCTACCCCCCCGAATCACTGCAACTCCTCGGCCATTCCTCTGGGCTACCAGGATGGGACCTTGTGATGCAAAATTGGAAGGTTTCATCACAGGGTCCTGGAATACTTCCACCGAGACCACAAGCGCATGAAACCGGGTCCTTCAGCCAGTTGGTGACAGAGGTATGTGTACTCCAGGTCGATTCCCTAAAGCACAAAAAGGAGAAAGGATGCTTACAGCTGCAATAAAAACTGAAACCTGAGCAAGAACAACTGCTTCTGACCTCTGCTCACCTGGTACACTGGACCTTGACTTCTGCTATCTGCCCGGACCTCCTAAAAATAAAGGCAAAGAACACTGCTGTAACACAGTCACCATTTAGGCTTCCCCTGCAAAGGCAAACGATGACTGACCAGCTGACGGAAATTCCTCTCCCAGGATTGGGACTCCGCTGCCACAGATTTGAACTGTCAGCATCTGAAAGGAAGTTAGGACTAGTGTTAAAAGGCTGCAAGACAACTTAACAGCAGCAAACATCTTACGTCAATCTCCTAATACAATCTAGAGCTCAAATACACCCTGCATTACCCATTTCAAGTCCCCAGGACTTGTGCTATTACGGGCCAGGCAGCAGGGCAGAGCACCGCCGGGAGACAGGACAGGACACCCGTGACACTGGACAGGACGTGACAAACGAGGGGACAGGAGAGGGAGAGAGAGCTTTTGATGAGAAGAAAGGACCGAGAGACCCAAACAACACAGAGTGCACCAGAGACAAGTGCCAGGACACACACCGGAACTGCTCTGTCCAGCACACCTCAGCACCGAGATCAAAACAGACATTTTCCCTTCAGGTGGCCTAAGGAGACGCTTCTTGCACATCCCCATCTCCAAATCTGACTCAAAAACCCTTCCTGGGGAGTCCCTGGCACCTCTCTTCCATCCCCTCTCTGGGTTGTAGCCCTGGACTTATCTTGCACATATCCTGGGATGCAAATCCCCATCGGGTGAGTCCTTCAGCCTGTCTGGGGAGTTCCAGTTGTCCCCAGGCCGTTCTCTCTAAGTCTGACCAGAGAAAGAAAACGAAGCATCAGTGCACAGTCTTAACAGCACATCGGACCAAACCTGATAATTCTGCTACTCACCATTCTCCTCAGAATGCCCAGGTTCTCCGGCCAGCACACTTCGGGCGTGCTTGGATTCTGACGCCGTCATTGCAGGGTACACCTAAGTTCAGTGGAGACAAGGCGACATAGCATTGCTCAAACATGAGTGGACTCTCACTCCTCCTCCTCCCTACCCCCCCGAATCACTGCAACTCCTCGGCCATTCCTCTGGGCTACCAGGATGGGACCTTGTGATGCAAAATTGGAAGGTTTCATCACAGGGTCCTGGAATACTTCCACCGAGACCACAAGCGCATGAAACCGGGTCCTTCAGCCAGTTGGTGACAGAGGTATGTGTACTCCAGGTCGATTCCCTAAAGCACAAAAAGGAGAAAGGATGCTTACAGCTGCAATAAAAACTGAAACCTGAGCAAGAACAACTGCTTCTGACCTCTGCTCACCTGGTACACTGGACCTTGACTTCTGCTATCTGCCCGGACCTCCTAAAAATAAAGGCAAAGAACACTGCTGTAACACAGTCACCATTTAGGCTTCCCCTGCAAAGGCAAACGATGACTGACCAGCTGACGGAAATTCCTCTCCCAGGATTGGGACTCCGCTGCCACAGATTTGAACTGTCAGCATCTGAAAGGAAGTTAGGACTAGTGTTAAAAGGCTGCAAGACAACTTAACAGCAGCAAACATCTTACGTCAATCTCCTAATACAATCTAGAGCTCAAATACACCCTGCATTACCCATTTCAAGTCCCCAGGACTTGTGCTATTACGGGCCAGGCAGCAGGGCAGAGCACCGCCGGGAGACAGGACAGGACACCCGTGACACTGGACAGGACGTGACAAACGAGGGGACAGGAGAGGGAGAGAGAGCTTTTGATGAGAAGAAAGGACCGAGAGACCCAAACAACACAGAGTGCACCAGAGACAAGTGCCAGGACACACACCGGAACTGCTCTGTCCAGCACACCTCAGCACCGAGATCAAAACAGACATTTTCCCTTCAGGTGGCCTAAGGAGACGCTTCTTGCACATCCCCATCTCCAAATCTGACTCAAAAACCCTTCCTGGGGAGTCCCTGGCACCTCTCTTCCATCCCCTCTCTGGGTTGTAGCCCTGGACTTATCTTGCACATATCCTGGGATGCAAATCCCCATCGGGTGAGTCCTTCAGCCTGTCTGGGGAGTTCCAGTTGTCCCCAGGCCGTTCTCTCTAAGTCTGACTAGAGAAAGAAAACGGAGCATCAGTGCACAGTCTTAACAGCACATCGGACCAAACCTGATAATTCTGCTACTCACCATTCTCCTCAGAATGCCCAGGTTCTCCGGCCAGCACACTTCGGGCGTGCTTGGATTCTGACGCCGTCATTGCAGGGTACACCTAAGTTCAGTGGAGACAAGGCGACATAGCATTGCTCAAACATGAGTGGACTCTCACTCCTCCTCCTCCCTACCCCCCCGAATCACTGCAACTCCTCGGCCATTCCTCTGGGCTACCAGGATGGGACCTTGTGATGCAAAATTGGAAGGTTTCATCACAGGGTCCTGGAATACTTCCACCGAGACCACAAGCGCATGAAACCGGGTCCTTCAGCCAGTTGGTGACAGAGGTATGTGTACTCCAGGTCGATTCCCTAAAGCACAAAAAGGAGAAAGGATGCTTACAGCTGCAATAAAAACTGAAACCTGAGCAAGAACAACTGCTTCTGACCTCTGCTCACCTGGTACACTGGACCTTGACTTCTGCTATCTGCCCGGACCTCCTAAAAATAAAGGCAAAGAACACTGCTGTAACACAGTCACCATTTAGGCTTCCCCTGCAAAGGCAAACGATGACTGACCAGCTGACGGAAATTCCTCTCCCAGGATTGGGACTCCGCTGCCACAGATTTGAACTGTCAGCATCTGAAAGGAAGTTAGGACTAGTGTTAAAAGGCTGCAAGACAACTTAACAGCAGCAAACATCTTACGTCAATCTCCTAATACAATCTAGAGCTCAAATACACCCTGCATTACCCATTTCAAGTCCCCAGGACTTGTGCTATTACGGGCCAGGCAGCAGGGCAGAGCACCGCCGGGAGACAGGACAGGACACCCGTGACACGGGACAGGACGTGACAAACGAGGGGACAGGAGAGGGAGAGAGAGCTTTTGATGAGAAGAAAGGACCGAGAGACCCAAACAACACAGAGTGCACCAGAGACAAGTGCCAGGACACACACCGGAACTGCTCTGTCCAGCACACCTCAGCACCGAGATCAAAACAGACATTTTCCCTTCAGGTGGCCTAAGGAGACGCTTCTTGCACATCCCCATCTCCAAATCTGACTCAAAAACCCTTCCTGGGGAGTCCCTGGCACCTCTCTTCCATCCCCTCTCTGGGTTGTAGCCCTGGACTTATCTTGCACATATCCTGGGATGCAAATCCCCATCGGGTGAGTCCTTCAGCCTGTCTGGGGAGTTCCAGTTGTCCCCAGGCCGTTCTCTCTAAGTCTGACTAGAGAAAGAAAACGGAGCATCAGTGCACAGTCTTAACAGCACATCGGACCAAACCTGATAATTCTGCTACTCACCATTCTCCTCAGAATGCCCAGGTTCTCCGGCCAGCACACTTCGGGCGTGCTTGGATTCTGACGCCGTCATTGCAGGGTACACCTAAGTTCAGTGGAGACAAGGCGACATAGCATTGCTCAAACATGAGTGGACTCTCACTCCTCCTCCTCCCTACCCCCCCGAATCACTGCAACTCCTCGGCCATTCCTCTGGGCTACCAGGATGGGACCTTGTGATGCAAAATTGGAAGGTTTCATCACAGGGTCCTGGAATACTTCCACCGAGACCACAAGCGCATGAAACCGGGTCCTTCAGCCAGTTGGTGACAGAGGTATGTGTACTCCAGGTCGATTCCCTAAAGCACAAAAAGGAGAAAGGATGCTTACAGCTGCAATAAAAACTGAAACCTGAGCAAGAACAACTGCTTCTGACCTCTGCTCACCTGGTACACTGGACCTTGACTTCTGCTATCTGCCCGGACCTCCTAAAAATAAAGGCAAAGAACACTGCTGTAACACAGTCACCATTTAGGCTTCCCCTGCAAAGGCAAACGATGACTGACCAGCTGACGGAAATTCCTCTCCCAGGATTGGGACTCCGCTGCCACAGATTTGAACTGTCAGCATCTGAAAGGAAGTTAGGACTAGTGTTAAAAGGCTGCAAGACAACTTAACAGCAGCAAACATCTTACGTCAATCTCCTAATACAATCTAGAGCTCAAATACACCCTGCATTACCCATTTCAAGTCCCCAGGACTTGTGCTATTACGGGCCAGGCAGCAGGGCAGAGCACCGCCGGGAGACAGGACAGGACACCCGTGACACTGGACAGGACGTGACAAACGAGGGGACAGGAGAGGGAGAGAGAGCTTTTGATGAGAAGAAAGGACCGAGAGACCCAAACAACACAGAGTGCACCAGAGACAAGTGCCAGGACACACACCGGAACTGCTCTGTCCAGCACACCTCAGCACCGAGATCAAAACAGACATTTTCCCTTCAGGTGGCCTAAGGAGACGCTTCTTGCACATCCCCATCTCCAAATCTGACTCAAAAACCCTTCCTGGGGAGTCCCTGGCACCTCTCTTCCATCCCCTCTCTGGGTTGTAGCCCTGGACTTATCTTGCACATATCCTGGGATGCAAATCCCCATCGGGTGAGTCCTTCAGCCTGTCTGGGGAGTTCCAGTTGTCCCCAGGCCGTTCTCTCTAAGTCTGACCAGAGAAAGAAAACGAAGCATCAGTGCACAGTCTTAACAGCACATCGGACCAAACCTGATAATTCTGCTACTCACCATTCTCCTCAGAATGCCCAGGTTCTCCGGCCAGCACACTTCGGGCGTGCTTGGATTCTGACGCCGTCATTGCAGGGTACACCTAAGTTCAGTGGAGACAAGGCGACATAGCATTGCTCAAACATGAGTGGACTCTCACTCCTCCTCCTCCCTACCCCCCCGAATCACTGCAACTCCTCGGCCATTCCTCTGGGCTACCAGGATGGGACCTTGTGATGCAAAATTGGAAGGTTTCATCACAGGGTCCTGGAATACTTCCACCGAGACCACAAGCGCATGAAACCGGGTCCTTCAGCCAGTTGGTGACAGAGGTATGTGTACTCCAGGTCGATTCCCTAAAGCACAAAAAGGAGAAAGGATGCTTACAGCTGCAATAAAAACTGAAACCTGAGCAAGAACAACTGCTTCTGACCTCTGCTCACCTGGTACACTGGACCTTGACTTCTGCTATCTGCCCGGACCTCCTAAAAATAAAGGCAAAGAACACTGCTGTAACACAGTCACCATTTAGGCTTCCCCTGCAAAGGCAAACGATGACTGACCAGCTGACGGAAATTCCTCTCCCAGGATTGGGACTCCGCTGCCACAGATTTGAACTGTCAGCATCTGAAAGGAAGTTAGGACTAGTGTTAAAAGGCTGCAAGACAACTTAACAGCAGCAAACATCTTACGTCAATCTCCTAATACAATCTAGAGCTCAAATACACCCTGCATTACCCATTTCAAGTCCCCAGGACTTGTGCTATTACGGGCCAGGCAGCAGGGCAGAGCACCGCCGGGAGACAGGACAGGACACCCGTGACACGGGACAGGACGTGACAAACGAGGGGACAGGAGAGGGAGAGAGAGCTTTTGATGAGAAGAAAGGACCGAGAGACCCAAACAACACAGAGTGCACCAGAGACAAGTGCCAGGACACACACCGGAACTGCTCTGTCCAGCACACCTCAGCACCGAGATCAAAACAGACATTTTCCCTTCAGGTGGCCTAAGGAGACGCTTCTTGCACATCCCCATCTCCAAATCTGACTCAAAAACCCTTCCTGGGGAGTCCCTGGCACCTCTCTTCCATCCCCTCTCTGGGTTGTAGCCCTGGACTTATCTTGCACATATCCTGGGATGCAAATCCCCATCGGGTGAGTCCTTCAGCCTGTCTGGGGAGTTCCAGTTGTCCCCAGGCCGTTCTCTCTAAGTCTGACTAGAGAAAGAAAACGGAGCATCAGTGCACAGTCTTAACAGCACATCGGACCAAACCTGATAATTCTGCTACTCACCATTCTCCTCAGAATGCCCAGGTTCTCCGGCCAGCACACTTCGGGCGTGCTTGGATTCTGACGCCGTCATTGCAGGGTACACCTAAGTTCAGTGGAGACAAGGCGACATAGCATTGCTCAAACATGAGTGGACTCTCACTCCTCCTCCTCCCTACCCCCCCGAATCACTGCAACTCCTCGGCCATTCCTCTGGGCTACCAGGATGGGACCTTGTGATGCAAAATTGGAAGGTTTCATCACAGGGTCCTGGAATACTTCCACCGAGACCACAAGCGCATGAAACCGGGTCCTTCAGCCAGTTGGTGACAGAGGTATGTGTACTCCAGGTCGATTCCCTAAAGCACAAAAAGGAGAAAGGATGCTTACAGCTGCAATAAAAACTGAAACCTGAGCAAGAACAACTGCTTCTGACCTCTGCTCACCTGGTACACTGGACCTTGACTTCTGCTATCTGCCCGGACCTCCTAAAAATAAAGGCAAAGAACACTGCTGTAACACAGTCACCATTTAGGCTTCCCCTGCAAAGGCAAACGATGACTGACCAGCTGACGGAAATTCCTCTCCCAGGATTGGGACTCCGCTGCCACAGATTTGAACTGTCAGCATCTGAAAGGAAGTTAGGACTAGTGTTAAAAGGCTGCAAGACAACTTAACAGCAGCAAACATCTTACGTCAATCTCCTAATACAATCTAGAGCTCAAATACACCCTGCATTACCCATTTCAAGTCCCCAGGACTTGTGCTATTACGGGCCAGGCAGCAGGGCAGAGCACCGCCGGGAGACAGGACAGGACACCCGTGACACGGGACAGGACGTGACAAACGAGGGGACAGGAGAGGGAGAGAGAGCTTTTGATGAGAAGAAAGGACCGAGAGACCCAAACAACACAGAGTGCACCAGAGACAAGTGCCAGGACACACACCGGAACTGCTCTGTCCAGCACACCTCAGCACCGAGATCAAAACAGACATTTTCCCTTCAGGTGGCCTAAGGAGACGCTTCTTGCACATCCCCATCTCCAAATCTGACTCAAAAACCCTTCCTGGGGAGTCCCTGGCACCTCTCTTCCATCCCCTCTCTGGGTTGTAGCCCTGGACTTATCTTGCACATATCCTGGGATGCAAATCCCCATCGGGTGAGTCCTTCAGCCTGTCTGGGGAGTTCCAGTTGTCCCCAGGCCGTTCTCTCTAAGTCTGACTAGAGAAAGAAAACGGAGCATCAGTGCACAGTCTTAACAGCACATCGGACCAAACCTGATAATTCTGCTACTCACCATTCTCCTCAGAATGCCCAGGTTCTCCGGCCAGCACACTTCGGGCGTGCTTGGATTCTGACGCCGTCATTGCAGGGTACACCTAAGTTCAGTGGAGACAAGGCGACATAGCATTGCTCAAACATGAGTGGACTCTCACTCCTCCTCCTCCCTACCCCCCCGAATCACTGCAACTCCTCGGCCATTCCTCTGGGCTACCAGGATGGGACCTTGTGATGCAAAATTGGAAGGTTTCATCACAGGGTCCTGGAATACTTCCACCGAGACCACAAGCGCATGAAACCGGGTCCTTCAGCCAGTTGGTGACAGAGGTATGTGTACTCCAGGTCGATTCCCTAAAGCACAAAAAGGAGAAAGGATGCTTACAGCTGCAATAAAAACTGAAACCTGAGCAAGAACAACTGCTTCTGACCTCTGCTCACCTGGTACACTGGACCTTGACTTCTGCTATCTGCCCGGACCTCCTAAAAATAAAGGCAAAGAACACTGCTGTAACACAGTCACCATTTAGGCTTCCCCTGCAAAGGCAAACGATGACTGACCAGCTGACGGAAATTCCTCTCCCAGGATTGGGACTCCGCTGCCACAGATTTGAACTGTCAGCATCTGAAAGGAAGTTAGGACTAGTGTTAAAAGGCTGCAAGACAACTTAACAGCAGCAAACATCTTACGTCAATCTCCTAATACAATCTAGAGCTCAAATACACCCTGCATTACCCATTTCAAGTCCCCAGGACTTGTGCTATTACGGGCCAGGCAGCAGGGCAGAGCACCGCCGGGAGACAGGACAGGACACCCGTGACACTGGACAGGACGTGACAAACGAGGGGACAGGAGAGGGAGAGAGAGCTTTTGATGAGAAGAAAGGACCGAGAGACCCAAACAACACAGAGTGCACCAGAGACAAGTGCCAGGACACACACCGGAACTGCTCTGTCCAGCACACCTCAGCACCGAGATCAAAACAGACATTTTCCCTTCAGGTGGCCTAAGGAGACGCTTCTTGCACATCCCCATCTCCAAATCTGACTCAAAAACCCTTCCTGGGGAGTCCCTGGCACCTCTCTTCCATCCCCTCTCTGGGTTGTAGCCCTGGACTTATCTTGCACATATCCTGGGATGCAAATCCCCATCGGGTGAGTCCTTCAGCCTGTCTGGGGAGTTCCAGTTGTCCCCAGGCCGTTCTCTCTAAGTCTGACCAGAGAAAGAAAACGAAGCATCAGTGCACAGTCTTAACAGCACATCGGACCAAACCTGATAATTCTGCTACTCACCATTCTCCTCAGAATGCCCAGGTTCTCCGGCCAGCACACTTCGGGCGTGCTTGGATTCTGACGCCGTCATTGCAGGGTACACCTAAGTTCAGTGGAGACAAGGCGACATAGCATTGCTCAAACATGAGTGGACTCTCACTCCTCCTCCTCCCTACCCCCCCGAATCACTGCAACTCCTTGGCCATTCCTCTGGGCTACCAGGATGGGACCTTGTGATGCAAAATTGGAAGGTTTCATCACAGGGTCCTGGAATACTTCCACCGAGACCACAAGCGCATGAAACCGGGTCCTTCAGCCAGTTGGTGACAGAGGTATGTGTACTCCAGGTCGATTCCCTAAAGCACAAAAAGGAGAAAGGATGCTTACAGCTGCAATAAAAACTGAAACCTGAGCAAGAACAACTGCTTCTGACCTCTGCTCACCTGGTACACTGGACCTTGACTTCTGCTATCTGCCCGGACCTCCTAAAAATAAAGGCAAAGAACACTGCTGTAACACAGTCACCATTTAGGCTTCCCCTGCAAAGGCAAACGATGACTGACCAGCTGACGGAAATTCCTCTCCCAGGATTGGGACTCCGCTGCCACAGATTTGAACTGTCAGCATCTGAAAGGAAGTTAGGACTAGTGTTAAAAGGCTGCAAGACAACTTAACAGCACCAAACATCTTACATCAATCTCCTAATACAATCTAGAGCTCAAATACACCCTGCATTACCCATTTCAAGTCCCCAGGACTTGTGCTATTACGGGCCAGGCAGCAGGGCAGAGCACCGCCGGGAGACAGGACAGGACACCCGTGACACGGGACAGGACGTGACAAACGAGGGGACAGGAGAGGGAGAGAGAGCTTTTGATGAGAAGAAAGGACCGAGAGACCCAAACAACACAGAGTGCACCAGAGACAAGTGCCAGGACACACACCGGAACTGCTCTGTCCAGCACACCTCAGCACCGAGATCAAAACAGACATTTTCCCTTCAGGTGGCCTAAGGAGACGCTTCTTGCACATCCCCATCTCCAAATCTGACTCAAAAACCCTTCCTGGGGAGTCCCTGGCACCTCTCTTCCATCCCCTCTCTGGGTTGTAGCCCTGGACTTATCTTGCACATATCCTGGGATGCAAATCCCCATCGGGTGAGTCCTTCAGCCTGTCTGGGGAGTTCCAGTTGTCCCCAGGCCGTTCTCTCTAAGTCTGACTAGAGAAAGAAAACGGAGCATCAGTGCACAGTCTTAACAGCACATCGGACCAAACCTGATAATTCTGCTACTCACCATTCTCCTCAGAATGCCCAGGTTCTCCGGCCAGCACACTTCGGGCGTGCTTGGATTCTGACGCCGTCATTGCAGGGTACACCTAAGTTCAGTGGAGACAAGGCGACATAGCATTGCTCAAACATGAGTGGACTCTCACTCCTCCTCCTCCCTACCCCCCCGAATCACTGCAACTCCTCGGCCATTCCTCTGGGCTACCAGGATGGGACCTTGTGATGCAAAATTGGAAGGTTTCATCACAGGGTCCTGGAATACTTCCACCGAGACCACAAGCGCATGAAACCGGGTCCTTCAGCCAGTTGGTGACAGAGGTATGTGTACTCCAGGTCGATTCCCTAAAGCACAAAAAGGAGAAAGGATGCTTACAGCTGCAATAAAAACTGAAACCTGAGCAAGAACAACTGCTTCTGACCTCTGCTCACCTGGTACACTGGACCTTGACTTCTGCTATCTGCCCGGACCTCCTAAAAATAAAGGCAAAGAACACTGCTGTAACACAGTCACCATTTAGGCTTCCCCTGCAAAGGCAAACGATGACTGACCAGCTGACGGAAATTCCTCTCCCAGGATTGGGACTCCGCTGCCACAGATTTGAACTGTCAGCATCTGAAAGGAAGTTAGGACTAGTGTTAAAAGGCTGCAAGACAACTTAACAGCAGCAAACATCTTACGTCAATCTCCTAATACAATCTAGAGCTCAAATACACCCTGCATTACCCATTTCAAGTCCCCAGGACTTGTGCTATTACGGGCCAGGCAGCAGGGCAGAGCACCGCCGGGAGACAGGACAGGACACCCGTGACACTGGACAGGACGTGACAAACGAGGGGACAGGAGAGGGAGAGAGAGCTTTTGATGAGAAGAAAGGACCGAGAGACCCAAACAACACAGAGTGCACCAGAGACAAGTGCCAGGACACACACCGGAACTGCTCTGTCCAGCACACCTCAGCACCGAGATCAAAACAGACATTTTCCCTTCAGGTGGCCTAAGGAGACGCTT
The DNA here is from genome assembly GCF_048771995.1 of Taeniopygia guttata. Classification (NCBI taxonomy): domain Eukaryota; kingdom Metazoa; phylum Chordata; class Aves; order Passeriformes; family Estrildidae; genus Taeniopygia; species Taeniopygia guttata. Next base: position 87,159 of record NC_133025.1, read on the forward strand.
CTTGCACATCCCCATCTCCAAATCTGACTCAAAAACCCTTCCTGGGGAGTCCCTGGCACCTCTCTTCCATCCCCTCTCTGGGTTGTAGCCCTGGACTTATCTTGCACATATCCTGGGATGCAAATCCCCATCGGGTGAGTCCTTCAGCCTGTCTGGGGAGTTCCAGTTGTCCCCAGGCCGTTCTCTCTAAGTCTGACTAGAGAAAGAAAACGGAGCATCAGTGCACAGTCTTAACAGCACATCGGACCAAACCTGATAATTCTGCTACTCACCATTCTCCTCAGAATGCCCAGGTTCTCCGGCCAGCACACTTCGGGCGTGCTTGGATTCTGACGCCGTCATTGCAGGGTACACCTAAGTTCAGTGGAGACAAGGCGACATAGCATTGCTCAAACATGAGTGGACTCTCACTCCTCCTCCTCCCTACCCCCCCGAATCACTGCAACTCCTCGGCCATTCCTCTGGGCTACCAGGATGGGACCTTGTGATGCAAAATTGGAAGGTTTCATCACAGGGTCCTGGAATACTTCCACCGAGACCACAAGCGCATGAAACCGGGTCCTTCAGCCAGTTGGTGACAGAGGTATGTGTACTCCAGGTCGATTCCCTAAAGCACAAAAAGGAGAAAGGATGCTTACAGCTGCAATAAAAACTGAAACCTGAGCAAGAACAACTGCTTCTGACCTCTGCTCACCTGGTACACTGGACCTTGACTTCTGCTATCTGCCCGGACCTCCTAAAAATAAAGGCAAAGAACACTGCTGTAACACAGTCACCATTTAGGCTTCCCCTGCAAAGGCAAACGATGACTGACCAGCTGACGGAAATTCCTCTCCCAGGATTGGGACTCCACTGCCACAGATTTGAACTGTCAGCATCTGAAAGGAAGTTAGGACTAGTGTTAAAAGGCTGCAAGACAACTTAACAGCACCAAACATCTTACATCAATCTCCTAATACAATCTAGAGCTCAAATACACCCTGCATTACCCATTTCAAGTCCCCAGGACTTGTGCTATTACGGGCCAGGCAGCAGGGCAGAGCACCGCCGGGAGACAGGACAGGACACCCGTGACACGGGACAGGACGTGACAAACGAGGGGACAGGAGAGGGAGAGAGAGCTTTTGATGAGAAGAAAGGACCGAGAGACCCAAACAACACAGAGTGCACCAGAGACAAGTGCCAGGACACACACCGGAACTGCTCTGTCCAGCACACCTCAGCACCGAGATCAAAACAGACATTTTCCCTTCAGGTGGCCTAAGGAGACGCTTCTTGCACATCCCCATCTCCAAATCTGACTCAAAAACCCTTCCTGGGGAGTCCCTGGCACCTCTCTTCCATCCCCTCTCTGGGTTGTAGCCCTGGACTTATCTTGCACATATCCTGGGATGCAAATCCCCATCGGGTGAGTCCTTCAGCCTGTCTGGGGAGTTCCAGTTGTCCCCAGGCCGTTCTCTCTAAGTCTGACCAGAGAAAGAAAACGGAGCATCAGTGCACAGTCTTAACAGCACATCGGACCAAACCTGATAATTCTGCTACTCACCATTCTCCTCAGAATGCCCAGGTTCTCCGGCCAGCACACTTCGGGCGTGCTTGGATTCTGACGCCGTCATTGCAGGGTACACCTAAGTTCAGTGGAGACAAGGCGACATAGCATTGCTCAAACATGAGTGGACTCTCACTCCTCCTCCTCCCTACCCCCCCGAATCACTGCAACTCCTCGGCCATTCCTCTGGGCTACCAGGATGGGACCTTGTGATGCAAAATTGGAAGGTTTCATCACAGGGTCCTGGAATACTTCCACCGAGACCACAAGCGCATGAAACCGGGTCCTTCAGCCAGTTGGTGACAGAGGTATGTGTACTCCAGGTCGATTCCCTAAAGCACAAAAAGGAGAAAGGATGCTTACAGCTGCAATAAAAACTGAAACCTGAGCAAGAACAACTGCTTCTGACCTCTGCTCACCTGGTACACTGGACCTTGACTTCTGCTATCTGCCCGGACCTCCTAAAAATAAAGGCAAAGAACACTGCTGTAACAAAGTCACCATTTAGGCTTCCCCTGCAAAGGCAAACGATGACTGACCAGCTGACAGAAATTCCTCTCCCAGGATTGGGACTCCGCTGCCACAGATTTGAACTGTCAGCATCTGAAAGGAAGTTAGGACTAGTGTTAAAAGGCTGCAAGACAACTTAACAGCACCAAACATCTTACGTCAATCTCCTAATACAATCTAGAGCTCAAATACACCCTGCATTACCCATTTCAAGTCCCCAGGACTTGTGCTATTACGGGCCAGGCAGCAGGGCAGAGCACTGCCGGGAGACAGGACAGGACACCCGTGACACGGGACAGGACGTGACAAACGAGGGGACAGGAGAGGGAGAGAGAGCTTTTGATGAGAAGAAAGGACCGAGAGACCCAAACAACACAGAGTGCACCAGAGACAAGTGCCAGGACACACACCGGAACTGCTCTGTCCAGCACACCTCAGCACCGAGATCAAAACAGACATTTTCCCTTCAGGTGGCCTAAGGAGACGCTTCTTGCACATCCCCATCTCCAAATCTGACTCAAAAACCCTTCCTGGGGAGTCCCTGGCACCTCTCTTCCATCCCCTCTCTGGGTTGTAGCCCTGGACTTATCTTGCACATATCCTGGGATGCAAATCCCCATCGGGTGAGTCCTTCAGCCTGTCTGGGGAGTTCCAGTTGTCCCCAGGCCGTTCTCTCTAAGTCTGACCAGAGAAAGAAAACGAAGCATCAGTGCACAGTCTTAACAGCACATCGGACCAAACCTGATAATTCTGCTACTCACCATTCTCCTCAGAATGCCCAGGTTCTCCGGCCAGCACACTTCGGGCGTGCTTGGATTCTGACGCCATCATTGCAGGGTACACCTAAGTTCAGTGGAGACAAGGCGACATAGCATTGCTCAAACATGAGTGGACTCTCACTCCTCCTCCTCCCTACCCCCCCGAATCACTGCAACTCCTCGGCCATTCCTCTGGGCTACCAGGATGGGACCTTGTGATGCAAAATTGGAAGGTTTCATCACAGGGTCCTGGAATACTTCCACCGAGACCACAAGCGCATGAAACCGGGTCCTTCAGCCAGTTGGTGACAGAGGTATGTGTACTCCAGGTCGATTCCCTAAAGCACAAAAAGGAGAAAGGATGCTTACAGCTGCAATAAAAACTGAAACCTGAGCAAGAACAACTGCTTCTGACCTCTGCTCACCTGGTACACTGGACCTTGACTTCTGCTATCTGCCCGGACCTCCTAAAAATAAAGGCAAAGAACACTGCTGTAACACAGTCACCATTTAGGCTTCCCCTGCAAAGGCAAACGATGACTGACCAGCTGACGGAAATTCCTCTCCCAGGATTGGGACTCCGCTGCCACAGATTTGAACTGTCAGCATCTGAAAGAAAGTTAGGACTAGTGTTAAAAGGCTGCAAGACAACTTAACAGCAGCAAACATCTTACGTCAATCTCCTAATACAATCTAGAGCTCAAATACACCCTGCATTACCCATTTCAAGTCCCCAGGACTTGTGCTATTACGGGCCAGGCAGCAGGGCAGAGCACCGCCGGGAGACAGGACAGGACACCCGTGACACTGGACAGGACGTGACAAACGAGGGGACAGGAGAGGGAGAGAGAGCTTTTGATGAGAAGAAAGGACCGAGAGACCCAAACAACACAGAGTGCACCAGAGACAAGTGCCAGGACACACACCGGAACTGCTCTGTCCAGCACACCTCAGCACCGAGATCAAAACAGACATTTTCCCTTCAGGTGGCCTAAGGAGACGCTTCTTGCACATCCCCATCTCCAAATCTGACTCAAAAACCCTTCCTGGGGAGTCCCTGGCACCTCTCTTCCATCCCCTCTCTGGGTTGTAGCCCTGGACTTATCTTGCACATATCCTGGGATGCAAATCCCCATCGGGTGAGTCCTTCAGCCTGTCTGGGGAGTTCCAGTTGTCCCCAGTCCGTTCTCTCTAAGTCTGACCAGAGAAAGAAAACGAAGCATCAGTGCACAGCCTTAACAGCACATCGGACCAAACCTGATAATTCTGCTACTCACCATTCTCCTCAGAATGCCCAGGTTCTCCGGCCAGCACACTTCGGGCGTGCTTGGATTCTGACGCCGTCATTGCAGGGTACACCTAAGTTCAGTGGAGACAAGGCGACATAGCATTGCTCAAACATGAGTGGACTCTCACTCCTCCTCCTCCCTACCCCCCCGAATCACTGCAACTCCTCGGCCATTCCTCTGGGCTACCAGGATGGGACCTTGTGATGCAAAATTGGAAGGTTTCATCACAGGGTCCTGGAATACTTCCACCGAGACCACAAGCGCATGAAACCGGGTCCTTCAGCCAGTTGGTGACAGAGGTATGTGTACTCCAGGTCGATTCCCTAAAGCACAAAAAGGAGAAAGGATGCTTACAGCTGCAATAAAAACTGAAACCTGAGCAAGAACAACTGCTTCTGACCTCTGCTCACCTGGTACACTGGACCTTGACTTCTGCTATCTGCCCGGACCTCCTAAAAATAAAGGCAAAGAACACTGCTGTAACACAGTCACCATTTAGGCTTCCCCTGCAAAGGCAAACGATGACTGACCAGCTGACAGAAATTCCTCTCCCAGGATTGGGACTCCACTGCCACAGATTTGAACTGTCAGCATCTGAAAGGAAGTTAGGACTAGTGTTAAAAGGCTGCAAGACAACTTAACAGCACCAAACATCTTACGTCAATCTCCTAATACAATCTAGAGCTCAAATACACCCTGCATTACCCATTTCAAGTCCCCAGGACTTGTGCTATTACGGGCCAGGCAGCAGGGCAGAGCACCGCCGGGAGACAGGACAGGACACCCGTGACACGGGACAGGACGTGACAAACGAGGGGACAGGAGAGGGAGAGAGAGCTTTTGATGAGAAGAAAGGACCGAGAGACCCAAACAACACAGAGTGCACCAGAGACAAGTGCCAGGACACACACCGGAACTGCTCTGTCCAGCACACCTCAGCACCGAGATCAAAACAGACATTTTCCCTTCAGGTGGCCTAAGGAGACGCTTCTTGCACATCCCCATCTCCAAATCTGACTCAAAAACCCTTCCTGGGGAGTCCCTGGCACCTCTCTTCCATCCCCTCTCTGGGTTGTAGCCCTGGACTTATCTTGCACATATCCTGGGATGCAAATCCCCATCGGGTGAGTCCTTCAGCCTGTCTGGGGAGTTCCAGTTGTCCCCAGGCCGTTCTCTCTAAGTCTGACTAGAGAAAGAAAACGGAGCATCAGTGCACAGTCTTAACAGCACATTGGACCAAACCTGATAATTCTGCTACTCACCATTCTCCTCAGAATGCCCAGGTTCTCCGGCCAGCACACTTCGGGCGTGCTTGGATTCTGACGCCGTCATTGCAGGGTACACCTAAGTTCAGTGGAGACAAGGCGACATAGCATTGCTCAAACATGAGTGGACACTCACTCCTCCTCCTCCCTACCCCCCCGAATCACTGCAACTCCTCGGCCATTCCTCTGGGCTACCAGGATGGGACCTTGACATGTAAAATTGGAAGGTTTCATCACAGGGTCCTGGAATACTTCCACCGAGACCACAAGCGCATGAAACCGGGTCCTTCAGCCAGTTGGTGACAGAGGTATGTGTACTCCAGGTCGATTCCCTAAAGCACAAAAAGGAGAAAGGATGCTTACAGCTGCAATAAAAACTGAAACCTGAGCAAGAACAACTGCTTCTGACCTCTGCTCACCTGGTACACTGGACCTTGACTTCTGCTATCTGCCCGGACCTCCTAAAAATAAAGGCAAAGAACACTGCTGTAACACAGTCACCATTTAGGCTTCCCCTGCAAACGCAAACAATGACTGACCAGCTGACGGAAATTCCTCTCCCAGGATTGGGACTCCGCTGCCACAGATTTGAACTGTCAGCATCTGAAAGGAAGTTAGGACTAGTGTTAAAAGGCTGCAAGACAACTTAACAGCACCAAACATCTTACGTCAATCTCCTAATACAATCTAGAGCTCAAATACACCCTGCATTACCCATTTCAAGTCCCCAGGACTTGTGCTATTACGGGCTAGGCAGCAGGGCAGAGCACCGCCGGGAGACAGGACAGGACACCCGTGACACTGGACAGGACGTGACAAACGAGGGGACAGGAGAGGGAGAGAGAGCTTTTGATGAGAAGAAAGGACCGAGAGACCCAAACAACACAGAGTGCACCAGAGACAAGTGCCAGGACACACACCGGAACTGCTCTGTCCAGCACACCTCAGCACCGAGATCAAAACAGACATTTTCCCTTCAGGTGGCCTAAGGAGACGCTTCTTGCACATCCCCATCTCCAAATCTGACTCAAAAACCCTTCCTGGGGAGTCCCTGGCACCTCTCTTCCATCCCCTCTCTGGGTTGTAGCCCTGGACTTATCTTGCACATATCCTGGGATGCAAATCCCCATCGGGTGAGTCCTTCAGCCTGTCTGGGGAGTTCCAGTTGTCCCCAGGCCGTTCTCTCTAAGTCTGACTAGAGAAAGAAAACGGAGCATCAGTGCACAGTCTTAACAGCACATCGGACCAAACCTGATAATTCTGCTACTCACCATTCTCCTCAGAATGCCCAGGTTCTCCGGCCAGCACACTTCGGGCGTGCTTGGATTCTGACGCCGTCATTGCAGGGTACACCTAAGTTCAGTGGAGACAAGGCGACATAGCATTGCTCAAACATGAGTGGACTCTCACTCCTCCTCCTCCCTACCCCCCCGAATCACTGCAACTCCTCGGCCATTCCTCTGGGCTACCAGGATGGGACCTTGTGATGCAAAATTGGAAGGTTTCATCACAGGGTCCTGGAATACTTCCACCGAGACCACAAGCGCATGAAACCGGGTCCTTCAGCCAGTTGGTGACAGAGGTATGTGTACTCCAGGTCGATTCCCTAAAGCACAAAAAGGAGAAAGGATGCTTACAGCTGCAATAAAAACTGAAACCTGAGCAAGAACAACTGCTTCTGACCTCTGCTCACCTGGTACACTGGACCTTGACTTCTGCTATCTGCCCGGACCTCCTAAAAATAAAGGCAAAGAACACTGCTGTAACACAGTCACCATTTAGACTTCCCCTGCAAAGGCAAACAATGACTGACCAGCTGACGGAAATTCCTCACCCAGGATTGGGACTCCACTGCCACAGATTTGAACTGTCAGCATCTGAAAGGAAGTTAGGACTAGTGTTAAAAGGCTGCAAGACAACTTAACAGCACCAAACATCTTACGTCAATCTCCTAATACAATCTAGAGCTCAAATACACCCTGCATTACCCATTTCAAGTCCCCAGGACTTGTGCTATTACGGGCCAGGCAGCAGGGCAGAGCACCGCCGGGAGACAGGACAGGACACCCGTGACACGGGACAGGACGTGACAAACGAGGGGACAGGAGAGGGAGAGAGAGCTTTTGATGAGAAGAAAGGACCGAGAGACCCAAACTACACAGAGTGCACCAGAGACAAGTGCCAGGACACACACCAGGACTGCTCTGCCCAGCACACCTCAGCACCGAGATCAAAACAGACATTTTCCCTTCAGGTGGCCTAAGGAGACGCTTCTTGCACATCCCCATCTCCAAATCTGACTCAAAAACCCTTCCTGGGGAGTCCCTGGCACCTCTCTTCCATCCCCTCTCTGGGTTGTAGCCCTGGACTTATCTTGCACATATCCTGGGATGCAAATCCCCATCGGGTGAGTCCTTCAGCCTGTCTGGGGAGTTCCAGTTGTCCCCAGGCCGTTCTCTCTAAGTCTGACCAGAGAAAGAAAACGAAGCATCAGTGCACAGTCTTAACAGCACATCGGACCAAACCTGATAATTCTGCTACTCACCATTCTCCTCAGAATGCCCAGGTTCTCCGGCCAGCACACTTCGGGCGTGCTTGGATTCTGACGCCGTCATTGCAGGGTACACCTAAGTTCAGTGGAGACAAGGCGACATAGCATTGCTCAAACATGAGTGGACTCTCACTCCTCCTTCTCCTCCCTACCCCCCCGACTCACTGCAACTCCTCGGCCATTCCTCTGGGCCACCAGGATGGGACCTTGACATGCAAAATTGGAAGGTTTCATTACAGGGTCCTGGAATACTTCCACCGAGATCACAAGCGCATGAAACCAGATCCTTCATCCAGTTGGTGACAGAGGTATGTGCACTCCCAGTCAATTCCCTAAAGCACAAAAAGGAGAAAGGATGCTTACAGCTGCAATAAAAACTGAAACCTGAGCAAGAACAACTGCTTCTGTCCACTGCTCACCTGGCACACTGGGCCTTGACTGCTGCTATCTGCCTGGACCTCCTAAAAATAAAGGCAAAGAACACCGCTGTAACACAGTCACCATTTAGGCTTCCCCTGTAAATGCAAACAATGACTGACCAGCTGATGGAAGTTCCTCACCCAGGATTGGGACCCTGCTGCCACAGATTTGAACTGTCTGCATCTGAAAGGAAGTTAGGACTAGTGTTAAAAGGCTGCAAGACAACTTAACAGCACCAAACATCTTACGTCAATCTCCTAATACAATCTAGAGCTCAAATACACCCTCCATTACCCATTTCAAGTCCCCAGGACTTGTGCTATTACGGGCTAGGCAGCAGGGCAGAGCACCGCCGGGAGACAGGACAGGACACCCGTGACACGGGACAGGACGTGACAAACGAGGGGAAAGGAGAGGGAGAGAGAGCTTTTGATGAGAAGAAAGGACCGAGAGACCCAAACAACAAAGAGTGCACCAGAGAAGTGCCAGGACACACACCGGAACTGCTCTGCCCAGCACACCTCAGCACTCATTTTCCCTTCAGGTGGCCTAAGGAGACGCTTCTTGCACATCCCCATCTCCAAATCTGACTCAAAAACCCTTCCTGGGGAGTCCCTGGCACCTCTCTTCCATCCCCTCTCTGGGTTGTAGCCCTTGACTTATCTTGCACATATCCTTGGATGAAAATCCCCATCGGGTGAGGCCTCCAGCCTGTCTGGGAAGTTCCAGTTGTCCCCAGGCCGTTCTCTCTAAGTCTGACCAGAGAAAGAAAACGAAGCATCAGTGCACAGTCTTAACAGCACATGTGACAAAACCTGGTAAATCTGCTACTCACCATTCTCCTCAGAGTGCCCAGCCACACACTTCAGGCGTGCTTGGAGGCCGACAGCATCACCTATGGGTACAGCACAGTTAAGTGGAGAGGGGGTGACGTGGCATTGCACAAACTTGAGTGTACCCTCGCACTTCCTCCCTACCTCCCTGACTCACCGCAACTCCTTGTCCAATCCTCCGGGCTACCAGAATGGGACCCTGAAAAACAAAAATTTTAGGCTTCATCACAGAGCCCTGCAATACTTCCAGAGGTCTCATAAAGCACAGGAAAGTCAGTCCATCAGCCAGCTGGTGACAGGGGCTTGTCATACTCCAAGTGGATTTCCTAAAGCACACAAACAAGAATGGATGCTTACAGTTGCACCAAAAACTGAAACCTGAGCAAGAACAACAGCTTCTCTCCACTGCTCACCTAGCACAATGGGCCTTGACTGCTGCTATCTGCCTGGACTTCCTAAAAATAAAGGCAAAGAACACTGCTGTAACACAGTCACGATTTAGGCTTCTCCTGCAAATGCAAACAATGACTGACCTGCTTATGCTAACACCTTTACCCAGCACTGGTGCCCTCTACCACAGATTTGAACTGTCTGCATCTGAAAGGAAGTTAGAACTAGTGTCAAACGGCTGCAGGACAACTTAACAGCACCAAAAATATTATGTCAATCTCCCAATAGAATCTAGATCCCAACTACACCCTGCATTACAAATTTCAAGTCCCGGGGATTTGTGCTATTACAGGCTATGCAGCAGGGCAGAGCAGCTCCTGGACAAATGAGTGCAGATACCGGTGACACAGGACTGGACGTGACAAACGAGGGGACAGGACAGGGAGAGAGAGCTTTCAATGAGAAGAATGTGTGCAAGGACTGAGAGACCCAAACAACACAGAGTGCACCAGAGACAAGTTACAGGACACACACTGGAACTGGTCTGCCCTGCATGCTTCAGCACCGCGATCAAAATAGACATTTTCCCTTTAGGTGGCCTAAGGGGACCCTTCTTGCACATGCCCGCCCCCAGAGCTGATTCAATAGGACCTCCCAGGACATTGCCTTCGTCCCCTCTGTGGGCCTTAGCCCTCGACTTATCTCTCAGGCATCCGGGGATGAGAATCCACATCCTGTGCAAATGGAGGCTGCCTTGACAGCTGGGAATGTCTTATGGTCAGCAGGCTGTGGTCCCTTGCTCAGCTACAATCAAGAACAGCAAACATCACTGCATGATCTTAACTGCTCAGCAGCCACAAACCAGCAATTCTGCTACTCGCCATTCTCCTAAGAACGCCGGGCTCCTCGGGCCGCACGCTTCGCCCTCGCCCTCCTGGCAGGGTCTGCCTGGCTGAAGAGGAGACGAGGTGATGTGGCGTTCCCAAAACTCGAGTGGACCCTAGCTCCCCCTCACTAGTGGTTGCCCGACTTACAGCAACTCCTCAGCCGCTCCTGAAGGCTCCCTGTGTGACACCTTCCAGTGACAAAGATCAAGGCTTCCTTGCAGAGCCGTGTGCCGCTTCCCGAATTCCCACGAGGTCGAAGGAGCGGGTCTGTGGGCTGGTTACAGAGGGGGCTCGTTGTTACACGACTGCACTGCCTAATGCACACAAACATGAATGGATACTTGGAGTTGCAGCAGAGACACTACAGCTGTAGGCACACAAATTCATAAATAAATAAACAAAACCCAAAAATAATACCAAAATATTAACTTTATTTACCCAATATCCAAATTGCCAAATAGATTAACAGAGACACCCTGTTCTATCCCTCAATAAGGCCTCTTAATTATGCCAAACAAATCCTTAAAACTAAGAAAACCCTGCCTGTATCGAAATAAAAACAAAAAAAAAGTCTTGTAAACTTTATAAATTCATTAACCTAACACATCAGAATCACAAAAATATTAAACCTTTATGAACACCAGAACGCAGTACACACTACCCTCATTTCAACATATAAAAGTAAAGCTATTCCTATTACTAACCTAACACAAATATCACAAAATATAGCAGTAAGAAAAAAAAAATAAACCTCACGAAAAAAAAAATATAAAATTTTTATTTTAAGCCAAAAAAAAATCATACATTCTAAACAGGATCTTCCTCAAAATCAAGTATTTCAATAAACCCCAAAAACTCAAACATATTTAAAATAACTACTAAAAAGCCAAAAAACATAAAACAATTAAGCAACCCACCACAACTATCTGAAACTATCAACAATAAACCTTCTTTAAAAAAACCCAACAAATACTCCTTACCACCTCAACAATACATCAGCAGCGACACCAAATAACTCAAAATACTGTAACTCCCATCCAAAAAATGCTCTATAAACTGAAACATTAAAATTCATCTACAAAACCCACTCACCCTTCAACAACCTCCTCTAACCTACACACAAATCTAAAACAAATAAGAATTAACTATAAACTACCATACCTTAAATAACTCCACCATTAAACACTACTGTACCAAACTTATTAAAACTCCAATACAAACTAAAATCAAAAACCACAAAATAACACACCACTGTTAACATTACCAATACATTTTTCTCCATTCCTCTAACAACCGAATACAAACCTCGATTTACCTTCACTTGAAAAACATATACCTACAACCAACTACCCCAAAAATAAAAACACAGTCCTACCATCTAGCATAAATTCATCCAAATGAAACTTAAAAAGAAAACTCCAAAACATCTGTAATAATCTAACAATATTAGATGAAAAGTATAACAAAAATATTTTTAAAAATCATCCAAATTCTTCTAAAATACTATTACACCACAAAACAAAAAAAAAAAGCAAAATGAAAAAGCCTACTGAAAAGATCCAATTCCTAAAAATAAAATAACAAAAGAAACATCAAATTCCCACCAATTTCATCAAAAAAAGTCAGAATGGCTCCACGAGCCAACAAAAAAAACCGCCAACCTATAAGAAAATGCCAAACCACCTCAAAAACAAACAATAAAACACAGCCCCTCTTACCACGGTATTATTTTAATACTATGATTAAAATACACGTTCTATACAAAAATGTCTCCTACCCCGCCATCAATTCCACATAAAGCAAATAATTTAACTCTTATCATACAGGACATCCATATCAAAAATCTCAATCGCCCTAAATCCTTAAAAATAATAACAAATTAACCCCAGAATAAAAACTTTAATCTCTAACAAAAGAAACCCAAAACCAAACAACACAAACTAAAAATACACCACCATAGAACCAACTACCAGCAAAAAATAAACCCACGCTACACTCTTCACTAACAGTTCTTCGTGAGACACATCACAAAAATTAAACAAAAATAAAAAACAACCCATAGAAACCAAAACATACATAGAAAACGAATTACAAAACCCACTAGAAAAAGAAGTCCAACCAGCTTACTAACTTCAAACTGTACAACAGACCCTGAAAGCTACTAAAAATGAAAACCACACCCCTACACTAACTCGAAGAGTAACCAGTAGTCTAATTTAATGTTAAAAACTAAAGTAATAAACGATATTAAAATATTCTAAATCACTAGACAAGAAAAAGATAAGTACCCAAATAAAAAACTACCTAAAAAAACCCACCGTATAAATACACATGTTCCTAAAAAAAACCCCACTAATAAAAAGCAACCAACAAATACATCAAACTAAAACAAAACCCAAATAAATAAACTTAAATTAACAACAACAAAAATTATTCCTAATTCAATAAAGCCATAATGCCTCAAACCATCAAAATACAAATACCACCTAGAAATAAACACGTCACCAAAAGATAAATGTAACCATAAACAATAACTCCCAAATTACCGGTAACAATAAAACATTCACGACAATTAAACAAACCAAATGAATAAAACCTCTATAAGAGAATTAAAAAGAACACAATTATCAATATTTAAAAAAAAACAAAAAAAACCAACTTACTAATTGACTACAGGACACTACCCCAAACCCACCAAAACAACCACTACATACTCACGCTAATAAAAACCACCACAGCCTAATTAAAAACCAACCCTGTACTTCATGCTACGACCCATAAAAACCACAGTAAACCTTAAAAAAAAATATCCTTTAAGAAGGTAACTACTACTGTATTTTAATAATATAAAAACAAATAAAAAACCCAACATATCCCACAAAAAAAAAAAATCCAACAACAAACTCAATCCAAAAAACCCCTTGTCATCAGCACATGAACCAAGAACCATAACAACAACAAGTACACCAGGACCTTTCTCATACACCAACTACGAACAAAAGAAAACGATCCCCTAAGTTCCTCAAAACCACCACAGCAAGGAACTCTGGAAAATGAAAACCCGCGCTCCCAGCGGAGCGCGGCTCCCGGCAGGAAAGCGGCTCCTCGGGCAGGCACAGGCCGCGCCGCGCCGGGAGACCCCCGCCCGCCCCCCCCGGCCCGGCGGGGCCGGCACCGGGCCCGGGGGGCCCCGGCAGCGCCCGAGCCCCGCGCCCGGAGCGGACGGAGCGGCTGGCACCGGCCGGCACCAACGCAGCGCCCGCGCCGCCTGCCCCGCCCGCCGGCCCGGCCAAAGCTCCCCTCGGCTCCGCACGGCTCGCGCCGGCGCGGCTCCGGCAGTCCCGCGGCAGCCCCGCCGCGCCAAACTCCCCTCCCGCCTCGGCCATCCCCAGCCACTGCCAGCGGGGCTCCCGCGCCGGACCCTTCGCTGCCGGGCCAGGGGCAGAAGAAGCGCCCCAAATGCAGCGGCACAGCCCCATGCCCACCCTGCCAGCGCTGCCACAGCTGCGCCTTCCTTCCTTTGAAGCCCCGAAACTGACGCCACGCTCGGGCGCCCACCTCACTTCAACAAGGGCAAAGAAATGTGGGCTCCCCTTCAAATGCATCCCCTAGAAGAACAGAAAAGAAAAGGGCCTTCCTTAAATGATGGCAAAGGGGGATTTCTACCTCAATCCAAACCCTTTAAAAGGAGGGACAAGAAGACAGCCCCCTCCATTTGAACCTCAGGATGATGAAAAGGTGGGGGCTACCCTGAAGTCAAAACCATCATACGACAACAATATTTTTCCCATTCCATTTAAAAGAGAACACAGGGATTCCCTGTCTCCCCTGCAACATCCCTAACACCCTGGAAAAAAAAAAAGATTTTCTTCAGTCAATACCCTTAAAACAAGGGAAGGGAGACCCCTGCCAGTTCAATCATGGACAATAATGGAAGAGTAGTTGCTTTCTTCATTATGAATTTTTGTCCACAATGCCCTCAATTTTTTTTTTTTTTTTTTTTTTTTTTTTTTTTTTCCTCCTGGGAGCACCAGGGAGTGACTGGCAAGACCAAATTCAAAAGGGAAAGAAGTCCCCACTACAAAGGGGCACCAGCTCACCTATTTGGCCGCTGCTTCTCGGCACAAAGGTTTGTCCCTCGGCACCTCCTTTCAGCAATGCTCCACGTATCTAAGTGATCCCCCAGACCCTGTCTGAAGCGGTCACCGTCCTTCCATGAGACAGCCCCAGGAGCCCCCCATAAACTCCTCTCCTCCAGCAACTCCGTCCAAAAGCAATGTGAGCAAAACCCCCTAAATCAGCCGCCTGAAGAGCCGCCCCCCTCCTCATCATCCTCACAGCTCACACCTGGGGCTGCTCTGAGACCTCCTCATCCTCACAGTTCACACCTGCCGCTGTTGCCGGCCTCCCTCTCCAGCAAACAGACACAGATCAAACAGAAATCTGCTATGGATGCTGGATTTTCTTAATCCATCTGGTTACATGATCAAAACACATATATCCCACACATCCTCTTCTAGTTTCAGTCACAAGCCCAGACCCAGCATCCATGTCAGAGGCGTAAAGGGATGTCACCGCAAGAACCCCACAGTCCCAGTGCCAGCCCTTCGGTTCCTATGGTGTGTGCAGTCCCTTTGCCAGCACTGCAGTGATTACAGCACCCGCCCTACAAATCCCCTTTCCCAGCCCCAGTGATTTCAGCTATTGACCCACAAGCTTTATTTTACTGCCAGCTCTCTTCTTCAGCTCCAGCTGTGCGTTTCTCCAGATTCACAGGGCAGGATCGTGGCCTTGGCTCCAGCACTGCAGCACTTCAGCTCGTGCCCCAGGGTCTCTAAGCCCACCCCACCAGCAATATCCCAGCCCCGCAGTGATTTCAACCCACGCCCAGAAATGCCCAGCCACGATGTCTGCCCCTGTATCATTTCCATTCAAAGCCCACAACCCTGTTCTCAGCAACAGAGTTCCTTATCCATTTCCAGTCACAATCCCAGCCCCACAGTCCGTTTGCCAGCCCCACAGTGACTTTGCCCACAGCCCCACTGGTGCTGTCGCAGACCGAAAGCATATCAGAGAAACCCCAGGTTTTTCAGGCACAATGTTACAGCCCCATCTCCACCCTACACATCCTGTTCTAGTTTCAATCACAAGCCCAGCCCCAGCATCCATGTCAGAGGCATAAAGGGATGTCACCACAAGGACCCCACAGTCCCTGTTCCAGCCCTTCGGTTCCTATGGTGTGTGCAGTCCCTTTCCCACCACTGCAGTGATTACAGCACCTGCCCTACAAATCCCCTTTCCCAGCCCCGGTGATTTCAGCTCTTGAACCACAAGCTTTATTTCACTGCCAGCTCTCTTCTTCAGCTCTATCATCAGAGGGCAGGATCTTGGCCTTGGCTCCAGCTCTGCAGCACTTCAGCTCATGCCCCAGGGTCTCTAAGCCCATCCCACCATCCATATCCCAGCCCCGCAGTGATTTCAGCTCCCACTCAGCAACGCCCAGCCACTATGTGTGCACCTGTATCATTTCAGTTCAAAGCCCACAACCCTGTTCTCAGCAATAGAGTTCTTTTTCCATTTTCAGTCACAATCCCAGCCTCACAGTCCACTTGCCCCGAGCCCCACAGATGCCGTTGCAGACCGAGAGCATATCAGAGAGTTGCCGAGTTTTTCAGGCGCAGTGTCAGAGCACCCATCCCTGCACTACACATCCTGTTCTAATTTCAGTCACAAGCCCAGCCCCAGCATCCATGTCAAAGGCATAAAGGGATGTCGCTGAAGAACCCCACAGTCCCTGTGCCAGCCCTTCGGTTCCTATGGTGTGTGCAGTCCCTTTGCCACCACTGCAGTGATTACAGCACCTGCCCTACAAATCCCCTTTCCCAGCCCCAGTGATCTCAGCTCTTGACCCACAAGCTTTATTTTACTGCCAGCTCTCTTCTTCCAGCTCCAGTGGCACCTTTCTCCAGGTCTGCCCAGTGAACTTTCTCCCAGGCAAGAAAACAGGTTCTTGCCTTTGGCTCCAGTTTTTAAGCTTCACCTCCCCATGTAGAAATACCTTTTTCATCCCATTGTAGTAGTGTCCAGTTCAAGCCCCTCATTTTTTTACCCATTCTATGGTCACTCTCCAGATCTGCAGTGAGTATCCCTTTGAACACTGGTTACAGCACCAGCCCTCCAAATCCCCTTTCCCAGCCCCAGGAATCTCAGCTCTTGACTCACAAGCTTTATTTCACTGCCAGCTCTTCTGTTTCACTTCCTCCTCAACTCCTTCCCAGCAGTGCTACATAACACTGCATCTGGCTCTCAGGGCAGGATCTTTGTTTTAGCTCTAGCTCTGTGTGGTTTCAGTTCAGCACTTGAGCCCGTATTCCTGCCCCAACCTAACAATCCCTCCTGCAGTAACAGCTCTACAGTCTCTATCGGAGCCCTTGAAACAATTTCAGCTCCAGCCATGCAATTCCCATCCCAGCTCCATATTCCCTATCCCAGCTCCACAGGGGTTTTACCCCAAACCCTACCACATTTCTGTCTCCTCCGGCTCTGCTTCCTCAGCTCCAGCTCCTCAGCTTCCTACTGCCTGCAGCTAAAAGCTGCTCCTGCTTCTCACTGCAGCTTGGTGCTGTTGATAAGAGCACAAATCAGTTACTGTCATAATTTCAATGTCTCTTGCAGCTATCCCACCCACTCTAATGGGATCCCAACTTTGGGGACCCTTGAGGCCTGAAGCCAAACATCTACCTTCCCCCGCCCCCTGGGTCTCAGCCCAGCACCTCCCCAAAGGCCCCCTCACCTCTCCCAGGCAGCCCCAGGGGCTGGGAATAGCCACCGGGCCCCTGCTCCCACCTCCCAAAAGGTGCCCTTGGGCTGATGCGTGGGCCCTGGAACCCTCCGAGCCCCCACACCCTCAGCCTCTGCTTGGTACCAAGGGGCAGGGGCTGGGAACCCCCAGGCATCTCCTGCAGGCCCTGCACTGCAGCTCCATGCCTCTCTCCCAAGGCATTTATCCAACTCCAGCCCCAGCATTTCCACTGCTCCACATTGTTTTGGGCCCGACTCGTGCCAAAGTCCTTATTCCACACCCTGGGCCTTTATGTCTCCCCGGTGACCTCACAACCCGTGATTCAACCCCAGCCCCACAACCCTTACTAAATTAACGTCAGATAAAAAAAAAACGAAACCAAACAAATTAAGTTTAATAAAACAAACAGAACAATGAAATAATGCAATACAGAAAAAATTGAGTAAAAGCAAAATCAAATAATAAGAAAGCAAACAACCAGCTTTATTCCCAGTATTCTCAACGTTACTTTAAATCCAGAAACCGTGAAACGGCTACTGCCCAGTGACAGCAGCCGGACCCCCTTCGCCACTCCCTGCCCCGCACCAGCCTCTGTCCGCCCGAGCCGGGCAGGGCGCGGCGCAAACAACTGGACACCGCCGGCCCCCGGCGCAGGCAGACGCGGGAGTCGCGTCCGTGCTCACCAGCGCTCCTCGGATCGGCAGCCGCGGGGGGCCCGTCCCGGCGCAGCAGCGCTCCCCAGAACGCGCATCCGCAGCTCCCGTCGCCCCCAGCCCCGCCGCCGAACTGACGCCGCCGCCACCCCGACGCACGCTACTTATACCTCAGCGCCGGCCCCGCCAGCCAATCACAACCCGAGGCAGCGCCGGCCCCACCAATCCGAGCCCGCCCATTCCCGCCGCGCTCGGCTCGCGACCACCCCGCGCTCCCCTCACGTGCCGCTCCTGCCGCCGCCATTGCAGGGGCCGGGTCCGCCCGCTCCCAGCCGTCAGCCCGTTTCCCTGGGAGAAATCCCGGCCGGCGCCTGAACGGGAAGTTCCCGCCCGCCCTTCCCGGCCCCAGCGCCTGCCGAGGCTGCGGCAGCAGGGATGATAGGGCTCCGCCGGCTCCCAAAGCGGCGGCGGGAGCGGCGCCTCAGGCGCACGGGGGAGCGGGGCCAGGCTGAGGAGTCGGGCCGCGACTGAGCGGGCTGAAATGGCAGGAACCGCGCCCGGTTTGAAAGGGCGGCTGTGATTGGACAGGGCGGAGAAAGGCGGGCCGGGATTGGCGGGGCTCGGGAGCTGCGCGGCCGCGGCCCGTGGCAGCGTGGGGCGGAGCCCGCGCTGCTCGGAGGGCCCGCGGGTGCCCCGGGTCCCGCTCGGAGACCCCCTGGCCCCTTCTCCGGCCCTTGCTCGTGCCCGGCTCCCGGCGAAAAGGGCCCCGCAGAGCCCGTACTGCAGCCGTCCGTCGGCACTCGCGGCAGGGGAGGGGCGCAGCCCGGCAATGGTTCCGGGCGGCAAAGGCGGACTCTGCGATAGCAGCTCGGATCGGGGAGCGGCGGCGACGCGGCGCGGAGGCGGCTCGGTGGTGGGGAATGGGGAGGGCGCGCAGAGCCCGCTGCGGGCTCTCGACGCCTCTTCCCCCGCAGCGTTTCCCGCTTCTGCGGGGACTTGTCCTGCCCCGACTGGCCGAGATCAGCACCCTGGCCAAAATAGTGAATTACCCGCGTCCCCCTGCCCGCCCTCCGCCTGTTGCGGGCCCGCTGCTCGCCCTCCTTCTCCCCCACGGTCGTCCGATTTTATAGAGGAGAAAATAATATTGACTTTCACATTCAGAGATCAGCTTTTTGCATCACAAGTATTTCGATATGGTACAACTTACTTTTAACTGCTTTGTACAGCATAATTTTTTTAATAAAACCCCTACCTACTAACAACTAGAAAATAAGAATCCCCTTTATTTTATACTATATTTTAAAACTTCTATATTTCTATTTTTTATTTTTACAAGTTTTTGTCTATTATATCACAATATATTGATGTACTCTATTTAGATACATAATATTTATGACATATAATGTGCTATAAGAAGACATATACATTATGAACTATATTGATTCCTATTATTTTGTTATATTTATATACCCACATGTATTAATTATACATCTCTTGATGGATATTTTGTTTATATTTATAATCTATATTTATATGTATTTATATAAAGATATAAAATACTCTATAGCAAACAATATTATATCTAATAGTAATAGATAACATTATTCATGTTACATGTTTTATTTATATATTTTCTGTTTATATTTAAAATTTAAGTTTTTGTTCCCATTTTCATATTTATGCATTTGTTTTGTTTCATTAGATCTATAGTTAAAACTTTGCAGTAAAAATCCAATTCCTAATAATAAAATGCCAAAACAAACAGCATCGAATTCCCAACAATACCGTCCAAAAAATTCAGAAAGGCTCCACCAGCCAACCAACTACCAGCAAAAAAACCCGCACTACACTCCTTTCACTAGCAGTTCTTATCACATCACAAAAATGAAACATTTTAAAAAAGACCTATAGAAACCCACAGAGCAGATGACAAAAACCACTAAAACAAAACAAACAAAAAAAAAAAAGAAACGCCAACTAACTTACTATACTCCAAACAACACAACAGACCCCGAACGTTTCTTAAAAAAAAAAAAAAAAACAACCAAAACTCTACCACGACACTAACTCATAAAGAGAACCCAATACTCTATAAAATGAATTAAAAAACCCCACCAAATAATTACCTATGTAACAATATCGGAACCACGAAGAAAGAAAAGATTCACCACCGAAATAAAATAACTACCTAAAAAGATCCACCATAGAAATACCCACGTTCCCAAAAGTAAAACTAATAAAAAACAACAACCAAATACATCAAAATACCAAAAAAACCAAACACATCAACAACAACAAAATAATTATTCCTTACTCAATAAACCCATAGTGCCTCAAACCATCAAAACACAAATACCACTGAGAAATAAGCACGTCGCCAAAAGAGAAATGTAACCATAAACAATAACTCTCAAATTCCCTGCAACAATAAAACACACACGGCAATCAAATAAGCCAAATGAATAAAACCCCTATAATATAATAAACAAGAATACAATCATCAATATAAAAAAAAAAAACCTAACTAATTAAGTACAGGACACTACCTCAAGCCACCAAAACAAACACTACGCACTCACGCCAATAAAAGCCTCCACAACCGAATTGAAAACCTACCCTCTACTTCATGCTACGACCCAGAAAAACCATTGTAAGCCTTTAAAAACACATCCTTTAAAAACATAAGAAACGATCAAAAAGAAATCCAACAACAACACTCAAGCCAAAAAAACCCTCGTCATCAGCGCCTGAAGCGAGAACCGTAACAACCAAAAAGTGCCCCACGGCCCTTCTCCTACACCAACTCCGGACAACAGAAAACGATCCGATAAGTTCCCCAGAACCACCTCACAGCCACCCCAGGCAGGAAGGCTGGAAAATGAGAAGCCGCGCTCCCGGCAGGAAAGCGGCTCCTCGGGCAGGCACAGGCGGCGCCTCGCCGGGAGACCCCCGCCCGCTCCCCCCGGCCCGGCGGGGCCGGCACCGGGCCCGGGGGGCCCCGGCGGCGCCCGAGCCCCGCGCCCGGAGCGGACGGAGCGGCCGGCACCGGCCGGCACCGGCGCAGCGCCCGCGCCGCCTGCCCCGCCCGCCGGCCCGGCCAAAGCTCCCCTCGGCTCCGCACGGCTCGCACCGGCGCGGCTCCGGCAGTCCCGCGGCAGCCCCGCCGTGCCAAACTCCCCTCCCGCCTCGGCCATCCCCAGCCACTGCCAGCGGGGCTCCCGCGCCGGACCCTTCGCTGCCGGGCCAGGGGCAGAAGCGCCCCAAATGCAGCGGCGCAGCCCCATGCCCAACCTGCCAGCGCTGCCACAGCCGCGCCTCCCTTCCTTTGAAGCCCCGAAACTGACGCCACGCTCGGGCGCTCACCCCACTGCAACAAGGGCAAAGAAATGTGGGCTCCCCTTCCATCGCATCCCCTAGAAATAGAAAAGAAGGGGCTTGCCTCAAATGATGGCAAAAGGCAGAATTTTACCTCAATCCAAACCCCTTAAAAGGAGGGACAACAGGGCAGCCCCCTCCATTTCAACTTCAGGAGGACGAAATTCAAAAGGGAAAGGAGAAAAGTCCCCACTACAAAGGCGCACCGGCTCACCTATTTGGCTGCTGCTTATCGGCACAAAGGTTTGTCCCTCGGCTCCTCCTTCGAGCAATGCTCCACGTCCCCAGGTGCGTATCCAGGTGATCCCCCGGACCCTGTCCGAAGCGCTCACCGTCCTTCCATGAAACAGCCCCGGGAGCCCCCCATAAACTCCTCTTCTCCAGCAGCTCTGTGCAAAAGCCAGCGGCGGCAAACCCTCGCCCTAAAACAACCTCCCCCCGGCAGGAGCCGCCCCCTCCCTCCTCATCCTCACAGCTCGCACCTGGGGCTGCTCTGAGCCCTCCTCATCCTCACAGCTCACACCTGCGGCTGTTCTGAGCCCTCCGCATCCTCACAGCTCACACCTGTCACAGTTGCAACTCTCCAACAGCGGCTCTCCTTCTCCAGCACACACCCACTTCTCACAGACACAGATCCAACAAAAACCTGCTACGGGTGTTGGCTTTTCTTAATCCTTCTGGTTACACGATTAAAATACATACACATACCATACATCCTGTTCTAGTTTCAGTCACAAGCCCAGCCTCAGCATCCATGTCAGAGGCGTAAAGGGATGTCGCCGCAAGAACCCCACAGTCCCAGTGCCAGCCCTTCGGTTCCTATGGTGTGTGCAGTCCCTTTGCCAGCCCAGCAGTGATTACAGCACCCGCCCTACAAATCCCCTTTCCCAGCCCCAGTGATTTCAGCTCTTGAACCACAAGCTTTATTTCACTGCCAGCTCTCTTCTTCCAGCTCCTGCTCTGCGTTTCTCCAGCATCACAGGGGTGATCTTGGCTTCGGCTCCAGCTCTGCAGCACTTCAGCTCATGCCCCAGGGTCTCTAAGCCCACCCCACCATCAATATCCCACCCCGCAGTGATTTCAACTCCCGCCCAGCAATGCCCAGTTGAACCCTGAGGTAATGGGCCATTCCAGCTACGTACACTCTGCAACAAAGAGGAACAATGTCAAATAGTTAATGAACTGAAGATAAAGATTGTGCCACTAAAACTTGAAGGAAAAAGATATTTTGTGTGGTGTGTGTGTGCTGGGAGGGGGTGTTACAGACTGAAAAAGAGATACCAGGTACTTTTTTCCATTTCCCTTGACTGTATTCAGATAACTGAAAAAAAAAAGAAGGAAGAGTACTCTGTATTTCAGTCAAATATCAAAAACCTAATTCTAATCTCTATCTGTATTCTCATGTCCCTATGTAACATGAAGGAGACCCCAAATTCTCCAAAGGCTCTGACCCTGGACCAATCTTAAACAGAGACATGCTGTCTAGCTGGCCCTTATCCTTCAGTACTCCTCTCATGACAGAGGCATGAACACTTCCAACCTGAAGAAAAGGACAATAAGAGCAAGCTAAACAATTCTACAGCCACATTAACTAGGAACAATATGCTCCTGAGATCTCAGAGAGCTGCTCGGCTTGCAAACCTACAAAAGGAAAGTCTGCCATCCTTCAGAACATGGATCCAGGGAGCTTAATCTAAATGAGCACTATCATACCCATCTGCTGCTAATCATAAATACAGTACTTTTTTTTCCCAGAGGTAACAATTTTTGGGAATCATGGTCTTTCCTGCAAAACAGTTATTAATAAACTGACAATCATAATTTTAAGAGTAGCGATGTGATATTCAGTTTAATAATTGCATCCTGCTTTCTGAAATTGTATTTTAATTACATATAGAAAGATTACTAATTTTTGGCTTCAGCCTGTGCACTAACAGTAAATACCAACAACTGCCATATACAAACTGCAAATTGGCTATGAGTTAGCAATTCCTATTTTTATTTCAGTTTTGTAATGAAAAGAGGACATTGAAGTGTCCTTCAGTCATTTCTCTGTATAACTTCCTTTTCACTGAAATTATAGATTTCTTCTAGTTCTATCTATTCAATCAGTTGAATTCAGGAGCAAAATGCAACACGGGAAATGAAAATTACTAGGACAGTTGTTAATCAACATGAATCTTAACTGTATTACAATATTTGAATTTCCTGACTCAAACCAGTTTTTATCTTTCTTTTTTTCCTCAGGTTTCCCTGAAACTGTCCTTCGCATCTTGCAAAACTGGAATATTCCCTATTCCCTACTGTCAAGTTCATCGATCCATTTTGGCAATTTTGATTTGGGTGTCCCAGATGATTTTATGATTTTTATATAATTTTTTTTTCCACTGAGAGAAACCGTGATATGCAAACCTCATATAACTGTTTAGTGCTGTATTACCACAAATTCACTTTCAGTGCCTGACAGGTAAATGATCCTACAAATTAGCACCCTCATTTATTTTAAATGCAAATCCATCTGCATTGTAGATTTGTCCTGCAGACACTATCAATCCATTTACCAAGTGACAGAATTTTGTTATTCAGTAAAATGTAGCTGCTTCCCAGATAAAAAAAAAACTATTTATTGACAACGGAAACAGTCTTAGAATTATCCTCAAAATTTGTCATAATCTTCCAACGGATTTGAAATCCTCCTTAGTTTCAGTTTGATGCTCTTACAAGACAAACTTTCAAAGATGTTAAAAAAAACCCCACCCAAGAGTGAAATCATACCTTGGTGCTTGTGCCTTGGGATGGGGCTTGGGAGCCCTTTGCATTGGAGGAAGGCAGCTTCTCAGCTGGTTTGGAGGACATCAGACTCGCTGCGGGAGGCTGACTGCGCAGAACGGAGCACAGGCAAAGCTGCACAGTCTCCTTCAGAGCTTTCAGCTGGGACTCCTGGGGAAATAAGAAACCATCACTTCTCTGTGATGTGCTGTGATGAACACAAGGGCTTACATTCTCCATCTGTATTAAACCAAACACTTAGGAGTAGCTGCTGCTTTTTCTTATTGATGGAAGGAATTAAGACTGTCTAAAGCAGTATTTTTATGTGATTAGGTTACAGTACATTAGACACCAAACTGCCTAGGAAGTCACTGCACTCTCTTCCCATCCCTTCAAGCAGTTTTATCCACATTGATTATTGCAAATAGTACTTAAATATATTTTTTCTGAAAAGAAAAATACTATTTACAAAATATCATACGGTGTCCAGCCTTTTATGTATAATATCTACAGAGAAGTCATAAGTATTGCAAGACACAGACTTTGCATGGAGTTTTGTCTATAACATTCCAAATAATTGGTGTTTTTCTACATTATACATAGATTATAATCCAATTAAGATGGCTTCCCTCATGGGCATATTATACTTTTGCACTATATAGTAAAAAAACCATAGGTCTTTTTAACAGTTAAAAATATGTTTGTCCAGACCCACTACTGTCCATTAAGCCAAAATAAAACTTCTAAGTGGTGAAGTGCTTGCAACTCTTGTTAGAACATTTGTGCTTTACTCCCAGAAAGATAGACAGATATATTGATGGAAACAGAAGTCTGTAATTGAAATAAGCTGAGAAAGCAAGAACAAGGAGATAACTACAGCAGTGAGGAAATCATATTTTAAATCTTTATTTCATCAAAGCAAGGCATGTATCAAATGTTAGCCATTGAGGTCAAATCTTACACTCACTCCAGGGGGAGTCAGCAGCATTTGGCATTAAAAAAACATTTAATTTCTAGTTTTCTTCTTTTTATTAAAAATACACCTGTAAATACAGAATGCGTTCACATTTCAATCATCAAAGATTTTTTTAAAGGTATATAAATCAAAGGATACCATGGCAAAAGCTGGTGGAAAACATATGTAAACATGGTGGAAAATGTGTATATAACATTACACATTACATATAATGTATGTGAAATATTGCATATAAAATAAAAATATTTCATAGTCATATTAATCCTAAGCAATGCCATACAGCATGTTTTAGTTTATTTTCTTAGCAAATATTTTTGAGAAAATTACAAATATTTTGTTTTAACTCAGATAAACTTCCCCTGAACTGAAAACAGGGAATTTATCTCTTAACTGGAAAAAACTAAATGTTTCTTTAAAAAACAAACAATGCCAGTTAGTAGAAGTGTATTTCCACAGGAGGACAAAAGACAACCATAGAAAGATCATTAAAGCAGAGCACAATAGGAAAAATTAGAGATATGGGAGATGGAACATGTTATGACCTGCCCTTTAAGGTAAGTCATTAACTTAGGTTCTTGTTAATAGATCCCTTGGGGCAGATTAGAGTGAAAACCACAGAATTACCTGTGTTTTACATATATGTAAATGTTTTATTGTAGAGCAATTTGGTTGCAGATGAAAGCAAATATGTAACTGTTTTGGTTATTACCTACAGTAACAAATCAATATAAAAGCATAAAAATAACACTTAAGAAAATGAGGAAGAAGTTCAGGGAAGGGAGAAAAAGAAGGGGAAGGGGAAGGGAAAAAGGGAAAAAGGGAAAAAGGGAAAAAGGGAAAAAGGGAAAAAGGGAAAAAGGGAAAAAGGGAAAAAGGGAAAAAGGGAAAAAGGGAAAAAGGGAAAAAGGGAAAAAGGGAAAAAGGGAAAAAGGGAAAAAGGGAAAAAAAGAAAGAGGGAGGAACCATAAAAGTAAAAAGATATCACCATCCCTGGATCCAGTTATGAGACTTAGTCGTTGCAATTTTGATGTCCATCGGAAAAAGTACTTCTTTTCAATGTAACATCTCTTGAATTCTACCTTTTCAAGTTAGTGACTGCACAGACAGCATAAATCACCATTTTTTATGATTAAATGGGCAGAGGTAGCAGACTGGCTAATTTTGCATGATGATATGGACTCAGTCAATCTAGTCTGATATAACCCTAGTGCTTCCTGCAGATGGCACCAATCTGAAATTACTCTCCTCTCATCCAGAAATTTCTCTGGATAATTTCTCATCTCTTAATCCTGCTATCCAGTGCTTATTCTTTCTTGACAGCAGCCATTCCAATTTTGCCATTTCAAAGGTAAAAGAAGAACAAGTAAATTTGTTTCAATCCTGTGAATAGCATAATTCAGTATTGACTTTGCTGATAGGA
Organism: Taeniopygia guttata; assembly: GCF_048771995.1. Taxonomy (NCBI): domain Eukaryota; kingdom Metazoa; phylum Chordata; class Aves; order Passeriformes; family Estrildidae; genus Taeniopygia; species Taeniopygia guttata. Next base: position 113,606 of record NC_133025.1, read on the forward strand.
GATCTATAAATGAACACCAGGAAAGCACAGGTGAAGGAAACACTATTGGAACCAGGGACGTAATTTGACAAAGTTTGCTATAACCTTGCCTAGATGTGATTGTGATCAAAATAGGCTGCTTACCGGCCAAAATGCTGCCCACATGTGATGCATTCTTCCTATGTCCCTGATCTATTTCAGTCCTATCACATGGCTAGATCCACAGAATCATCAAGACTGGAAGAGACCTTTAAGACCATCTGGCAACACAGCACCATTTTAATCACCCCTAAACCCAAGTGCCACATCCAGATGCCTCTTCAACACTTCTACAGGTGGTACCTCCACAACCTCCCTTGGCAGCTTATTCCAATGCCTAACCACTTCTGCAGTGAAAATAAAATTTCTGATGTCTAATCTGTATCTCCCCTGGTACAACTTAAAGTAATTTCCTCTCATCCTTCCACTTGAGACATGGCAGAAAAAAACCAACCCCTGCCTCATGATGGTTTCCTTTTAGACAGCTGAAGAGAACAATGAGCGTGAGCCTCCTCTTCTTCAGACCAAACAAGGCCAATTCCCCCAGATGCCCCCAGAAGACCTTCACCAGCGTCACTGCCCTTCTCTGAACTCACTCCAGCACTAAAATGCCATTTTTTAAGTGAGTGGCCCAAAACGGAACAGTATGTGAGGTGTGGCCTTACCAGTTCTGAGTACAGGGGGACAATCACTTTCCTAGGCCTACTGGCCACACTACTCTTGGTATCTGGGGCCTGGTAATTCAAAATTTGTAAACATTCTAAGGGTTCATGGTGGGAAATAGAAAACTGCTCTAGTGTAAATAAACTTATGACTGACACTAAGCCTACAGTCAGCACAAACTGTAGTTCAATAAATACCTAAATCTACTAAAATCAGTGCAAAAATTTTTTGAGCTTTTTTTTCTAATTTGACCATCATCTTCTTAAATAACTTTGCAGATGTACTTAACTTCATGTATCATAATTAGTTCCACTGATTTCAGTAGCATCTCTCTCAGGTACAATTCATATGTAACTTAGTATTCATCTAAGTAACTGCAAGGCTTACATTTGTTTTTGTCAAATTCCACCAAAACATCCACAGCCGATATAGGTAAACATGCTTACATTACATGACACTTCTTACTTTGTCAAGGGCTGCGTTTTCCAATTTGTCTTTTGCAACAGATAGTTTTTGCTCCAGATCTGTTAGCTGTTGTGCCTGTGGGGATCAAGAAAAAAAGCTGATGCAATCTCCAATGCATTTTTTCATGTGAGAGAGGAAAGAACAGAAATTTTGCAAGTAATACATATGGGCTGGGTCAGATTTGCTTTTCCTGAGGAAAAAAAACCATTATGGCCAAATGTGCTCCATTGATGTGAATGCAAGCTTATAATAATTCAATGTCAATAGCAAAATTATTTCCATACTATAAAATATTTAAGATTATGCCATAATATCCTTCTGGAAAATTCAAGGTATTCAAATGTCTTTTAATAATTTTGTTCGTTTGTCTGACTTCCGAGTGCAATTTGAAAATTATTTTGTAGTTTTAGGCATTGTGATGCCACCATTAAGCTAATTGGGCATAAACAGACAAATTAGAAAACACCCAAACATTCTTCTTGCATGCAGACACCTTATGAAATTATACTACCTACTACTATACAAGGAGGTAACTCCAGATTTTTTTTCTCCATGTCTTTTCCTGGAAATAGAGAAGGAAAATGCACAAGACTAGCTAACTCATAGCAGGAAAGCAATTTGGGAGACTTGTGTTGGAAGTCAGGATCAGGCTAGTAGCCTGCACCCTGAGTGGAAGGACTTCTGGCTCTGTATAATGTATATGTCATTCATGGAGCACAGGAGTTCAGCAGAAGCTTTTTAAGTGAGTGGCCCAAAACAAAGAGCATCAGAAGATGCTTTTAAATGTTCAGTAAATAAAGACAAGTATTTTCTCTCTCTTTCCCTAGGATATGTATGAACCCAGCCTGTTCACTTGAAGGAAATACATTCTCTGCAAGACTCTTCTGTTTCAGGAAAGCAGATTCCTGAAGTTGTCAGCCTTGTCATTAATAACACATTAGTATACAACCAAAAGGAATAAGGATTCTTTTGCTGTTGTACCTGCAAAAAACCCAGCCTAGCCATTGTTTTCCCTGTTTGAAAAGGGATCCATAGAGAAGGACACTGGACTAGCCACTTATCTTTTCTCTCGGAAATTCTGATTAGGTAAATATATATTTTGTGTATGCAAAATAATAGGATAAAATTCTCAATTTTCAGATAAAGAGCACCACATTTTTATTTCAATATTTGCAAGTGCATTTTCCCTCAACACCATTCCATGCCCTCAGGCTTCTGGAGTACAATCCCAGCCAGAGATTTTTTCTTGGCAGACCTTTCAAGATCTCCTGCACGCTGCTGATTGTAGCATAGCTTAATGGATAGCCACACTACGTAAATGTTGTTTAGTGTAAATCCTGTAAGGTTAACTTGTTTTCTGCTGGGGTAATGACAGTCCTTCCAGCACACGGCATAGATGAGGTGGTGAGCTTAGGCACGCCTGTAGTCCTCAGCAGACAGCTAATGTGATGTTCATTTGCATTAGGCATAGTCTGTTCTGCCAAATGAAATGTCAAGAGTCTGGAATTTTCAGTTCCCAACTCGTGTAAAGAACTGAGTAGTTGCATTTTAAAACAGGAATAGGCATTTATCTTCAGATTTATCACCAGAGTCACAGTTTCATTAGTCAAAACCAAACTTCCTTCAAAGTGCAAGTCAACTGTGACGTGGGAAAGTCTCTTGTGAATTGCTGTCCATAATTTACACTGCATCACATTCCTTACAGCTAACATCAGTCACTGCCACAACATACATATCAGACCATTGGTTTGACCCTTTAGTCTGGCAACAGAGAATTCACTACAGAAATAATCCTTCCACTTTATCAGTTTGCAAAATTTAAGTGGAGTTATTACTGATTTACTAGAGAAAAAAATTACTGATATAAGAAATTGCTAGAATTCAGTAACTTTTTGGATTTTTTCCTAAATATGGTATACAGTATCACTCACAATAAACACGGCCACAGAAAATGTCTGAAAGACTGGACATTGACTCTATATGACGCAGAGACACTTCTCATAGAACTAGACCAAGAAATTTCTCACATCATTAACATTTTTATACTGTTACTTCTTATTTTTCAGTACAGCTATACAAATTAATATGCTCTCAATTAAAGAGAATCAAGATTTGAAAAACTGCATCATTTCAATTGCCACTAAAAAGGAAATTACACAAAATAACATATGACAAACATGAGGCTAGGATGGCACCTCTGATAGCGTGCAGAATTAGACTCAGATGGAAATGGTGAGGACCATACAACTAGGCAACTTCTTATTTCAGCACCATCAGATTTACAGTCTAAATCAGTGAAAAACCAGAGCTACAGTTATGAATTAGAGGGTGTCTGGTTTCCTTCAATACATGCATTACGTAGGCATCTGAAAGTCTTGGCAGTTGACAGAAAGCAGGCAGTGGTGGTTAGAATTGACTACTGTCTTGTTCTGGTTTGAAAACAAAACCAATGAGAGACTCCAAATCAAAAATACAGTTTATTAGGAAAAGTGAGAAAAGGAAACAAAATACCTGCAATAATACAAAAGAAAAACCACTGACAGAGTCAGAATATAACCTGATACCCTTTTTGGTCAGGGTTGGAATGGCTGCAGTCCTCCTGGAAACCCAGTGGAAAAGCCTGAGTTTGGTGTCCCAAAACCCCAAATTATATCCAGTAAGGAATGCTTGGCTTCTCCCTCTGGGTGGAGCATCTCACAATGGGATGCTGTAACTGTTATCAGTCATGCAGTGACAGTCAATAGCCCATTATCAGCTGTTATGCGGCATGATGAAGTCAGCCTGTAGCTTATAGAACTTATTATCCCTAATAATGTGTTGCAAGAGCTCTGGGAAAAAAAAAAAAAAAACAAAACAAAACAAAAAAAAAACTCTACTATTTTACATTGCATTTATGTTTATAACTGGTATTTTATAATAGTTTTTTTAGTTCAGTCATGTCTTTCCTACACAGTTCTGATAAACTTTCCAAGGGAGGCTGCACAAGATCCAGATGCTGAAAAACCACGCTGGATGAACAAACACACCCCAGACTAAAGATCCTGTCTGAAAGCAGTATTCTCTCAGGGAAGTTGGTACAACAGGCCAAAAAGGAAACTGTTCCCAGTTTTTTCTTATCATCTCCTTCGAAGACTGAACTACAGAAATTGTATTTACCATTACAGGGCAATGTAAAAGTAGCAACAAAGATAAGAGCATTCTTTCTGAGCTAGACACATAAATACACAAATAAAGTTATAGGAAAGTGACACAGCTTTTTTTTTTTTTTTTTTTTGGAAAGCTTTCTGCAAGAAAAATAGGAGCTTAATGGTACTTTGAACATAATGAAGAATGCTTTAAAATCTGTTAAATGGACTAGTTTTTCACATATGCAAAGTTAGCTGAATTCTGCAGCTGATAATTTTAATACATGCAGAGGCAAATCATGGGGGAAGTGGATGTACATGAGGTGCTTTAGGATCAAGCCTAGTCACCAGAACTATACAAATAAAACTGTATTAGAAAGCCTGAAACTTGCATCTTCATATATGTGCCAGTACACAAAGTACTTCTGTAAAAATTTATCACAAATTTAAAATATGTAATCAATTATCACAAGCCCAGAAAGCAATCCTAATGTTTACACAAATTGTCTGCCAAAGCAGGTGGTTTTCTGCTTGTTTTTTTCCTTCCTTTGTTTTTCTTTTATTATTTCATCTCTTTCTCTGTATGTAATATGGAATCTCATTGCCTTCATTAGAGAAATAAATAATTTAAAATTCTGGAAAATCAGTTTACTGTGGCATGTAATTAACTTCGCTAATAGAGAAGGAAACACACACGGCATCAGTTTTACTTCAGAGGGAGGAATGGTACAGATATTTACCAAGTCCAGTCAATATGATGCAAAAATAATTTCACATAGTTTTGTATTTGACTCTATGTATTTGACTGCATCCCCAAGAACCACAAGAACTCTCTACCACCAGCACCGGACCTCAGAGCAGGACCAGACCTTTCCACAGGCTCACTGCTCTGACAAGACCACATCCAATGGGACTGCAACCACCATTTGGACTGCCACCACCACGCTGAGCAACAGGGTATCAGGTCGTGTTCTGACTTTGTCCCTTTAAACCAGCGTTTCTGTACTATTGCCATTATTGTAATTTTCCTATTAAATTGTAGCCCTGACTTGAAATCTTTCACATAGCACTTGTGTGGGGTTCATTCCCTCCACTGTTTTACCTTCCACTCAGCACAAGCAGATACTTTAAAAGTTTTCCAGACTATACTAAATGGCTTCTACTCTGCTTAGTGTGTGTGTGTGTGTGTCTTCAGACATGAAACACACATGAACAAGCACACTGAACCTACCCTCCCCCCCATCTCATATGATTTAGGAGAACAGCATAAGGCTGCTGCTCCCTCTGCTTCACAGATCAAATTTTCTTGGACAGGAAAAGTATTTCTGAATAAACCAGCAAAAAATATTTCTGGTTACATATAAAGGATATACCAATATTGGCAAAGCAGGCATTCAGTTTCATACGGAATTGCACACTGTCAAGAGATATTTCAATTATTTACAGATAAATATATAATACATAGTTCTCAGTACGTGGGGCTTTGGAATTCACAATTCATCAACATTCTCCATCTTTGAGTATTTTAAATTACATAAGATCATAGCTTACCTAGAAGGCAAGTAACTCTCCTTATTTTGCAATAAAAGCACTCAGAGGAGAACCCACACTACCATTACCTACATCTCAGCTGGTGGTTCTAGTGTTCATTCATAATCAAGAAGAGTGGAAAATGGATTTGTAGAAAGTTCTCAGGGCCTGACAGAAGGTCCACGCGGCATGCATCCATATGCAAACTTTGAGACAAGACATACTCATTTAGAAATGCCATGGAATAGGACAGATATTGTTGAGAGAGAAATGGAGCTAGAAACAAGTTTCAAAGGATGGCCTTGCAAATAAGACTAGATACTTTGGACAAACAGAACTATGAAAGATGTATTGTAGTGGGACCCACTTTAAGGCATCTACAACATGGCATGGCAAAAAGCTAGGCCAAGAAACACTTATAGTATATTTTCATTAGGAAATAGCTGGCTTCTGATTGTGATGGTGTGAATTACAAACATCTGCATTGTGTCACCCTTCTCATGAGACTGAAAATGGAATAAAAGTTTTTAAAACGCCTCTCAGTTGCCCCGTCTCTGGGTCAGGAAAAGGGTATTGTCCTACAAAGAACCATGTCTATTCAAAAAAAATCAAAGACTTGAAGGTGTAATTCATGTGGTCAAATGTAGACATAGCCTTCAGAATATAACCCGCCAAGGATTTGAAGTGGAGACTATGATGGAGAATGCCACATCCAGTCAGATGAAACCATTCCCATCCACAGGAGACACATTTCCTGCCTTTAGTACAGTTCCCCACATGTGTGCCTTAACTACTACACTGCCACAGGTCACTGAAGCAGTCTTAGGAGAGGGTGGCTTTCACTGCACGTGTGTCAGTGGCTTGCTGGACAGCCTTTCTGCCGTGTTCACTTGTTTATGTGCCCGTTTTCTTTTTCATCTCCTGTAAGCTTTTTTCAGGTGGGTAGTACTTGGCAGGAGTTCCCTTGCTAAGCATTAGTGGACACCCTACCATAACTCAGATCCTTTTTTGGGATCACTGTGTGTTAGCATAATGAAAACAACAGGAAGATAATAGTGCTGAGCAATCCTACTGCTTCAGCCAAAGAAAACAAACTTTCACAGCAAAGCAAGATTAGAATTTTTGATCTTTACCTCTGAAGAGCCTTGGACTAAACCTATGCATTAAAAAAACAAAAACAAAAACCAAAACCCAACCAAAAAAAAAAAAACAACCAAAAAAACCCCAAGCAAAGAGCAAGCACGCAAAAAAGAAAAAAAAAAGCACAGAAATCACACTGTTGTTTCAATGGCCCACTATATTACTCTGTATTTCTCTGTATTTACGTATTCACAGCACTATAGATACTATAGAGAAACAGCAGAGAGAGTTAAACGCTTCCAGAAGACAATCTGGAACTCATAGTGACATGAATGACTTGTAAGTAATTCTAGGTCTAGTAACTTGGAAGATGACTACTTCATGTCCATCCTTTGTGTTGGGAATATATAAAGGGACTACTCCACTAACAGTCATCAGTCAGATGACCCACATCTCTCTCCTCTTCCTTTTAACAGGGATTAGCTTCTCCCTGTGTTAACAAGGACTAGACGCCCTTCAGCAATGTCTTTATGTTTTGTCCTGACCTCCTTTATTGTAAAAATTTTTATTATTTTTTAAAATGTGGTAGCTAGTGCAGACTATTGATTTGGATTGTTTTAGCAGCAGATGTTTCTTTTTTCTTAAGTCTTAAGACCTAAGGAACACTACATTGCTCAAGCTTATCATGAACACAGAGATTTACTTTAAATGTTAACAATAGTTGACTTTGCCATGGAGGAGTGCTAATTAAAGGAAAAACAAGAAGCAGCTGTAAAATATGATATCATTCAGTTAAAAAGATGACGTTACAGAAGGTATGGAATAGGGCAACAGGTTTTATTCATCAGCAGTAACCTAGAATTTTGCTTTTTGCAAGCACAAAAATATATTCTATTTCTGAAAATCCATTATGGTATTAAGTCTGTCTTGATGTTTTGAGTTCTTTTCAGAACAAACTTCTTCCTGAGAACTGCAATAATAAAGGCAGCTACCATATTCCTACTTCGCTACAATGCTGTATAAATGCTAATATACTTTAGCTAACTATAGTGAAATAAAACTTACCTTAAAAATCAAATCCTTTCTCCCATAATGAAGCTCTTTCAGCTGGGCTTGGATCTTTTTTGACTGAAAATGAAGATAATCAAATCAGGTTTTGGGTTTTTTAAATTTTAAATATAAAAAAAAATTATGTGAATTCTGAGAACAGCAGAACCTAGATCAGATTTATAATGTAGAATGTCCCCCTCCAAATAATTGTCGATTGCTTTTCCAGCTTCACAAGTCAAACCAACCAAAAGTACTGAGGAAAATGCAAAATGGCACACAACTAAAGCACATACCTGAGTTAGGACTGTAAAGAACAGCAGCTGGGCTTACACATTTTGGACATGAGCTGTTATTAATACTTGCCATGAAGCATAACTGAAGGCATCAACTTCAAAGTAAACAATCTTATTCTTAGAAGCAAAAAGGCTCCATAGGCTTATAAAAGTCTTTGTAAAGATCAGGGTGTTGCAGGTGGTATCCAAAGTAACTAGTTTGGAGCTACCTTCTCAGTTTGTAACCATGCCCTTGAAAGTACAGGCATAGTTATGCTTATTTATATCAGTTTAAGCTGATGTTTACTTTATATATTGCTAAATATAGACTTAAAATAATTCTAAGTAGTAGTCTATATATTATTTTATTAATTGAAACAAAAGAAATAGAAATAGATTTTTTGTACTAAACTCAACTATTCAAGGAACATTATTTCACCATTTATCCAAGCATCCTCTCAAAGTAATAATTTGTTTTTAATAAAATACACAATCCCAACTGATAAACAATACATTTTCTTGTATTAATTAATGCCAAGTGTTTCGAAGTCCTTGGAATGGATTAGAAGTCTGTTTCACATTTACTGAAAGAGCATTCCATAAACATAATATATTACAAAAGGAGTATATCTTAAGTTGGAATTTTAAAAAAGATTTTATTTCTTACCAATTGATGCAGTCCAATTCAGTGACAGACTTTTGGGAAGGCTGAATGAATCTAAGGAACCTAAATGGTTACAGAATACCATAACCAAAAATGGTTATGGTATTCTGTAAAATCTGAAACTAATAGCAAAGATCAGTCCAGCAAAATTCTTTGAAACAATTTTGATTTTGAAAAACTTAAGAAAAACATTTCTAATCCTATTATTTCCTACCTTTGAGAATTTACCAGAAACTTGACTCTCTAAGTACTGATCTCAAAAGGCATAGACTCTAATGAAGAAAATGCTTTCAATCATCATTAGGAAAATTTTAGTGCAGAGGAAATTTTTTATGCTTTGGTTTCTTTCTGGCAAGGTGCAATAACCTTAAGAGCAATTATAGATGCAAAAAACCCAGACTAAAGTAATGTGAATAAATCAGATTCACATGTAATAACTTTTTTTTTTTTTAAATTAAAAGAGAAATAAAGGGAATGCTTATATGACAGCAGGTACTTCCACATTGAGGAATTTGCCAAAAACAGGATCTTTATTCCCCTGAAATAAGGAAGCACTCTGGGAATCAGTAATAATGGATTGTTCCTGTCTCAACTTCAAAACAAGCCTTTGGCAATTCCTAGCTTAGTGTAGACAAGGAGTTCATGTAAATGAAATCAGTTTTATATATGTTATAGATGCATATATCTATAGAATTACATCATAGGCACACCTAGATGATTTTATTAGTCTAAAACTAGAGTTTGCAACTTGCTTTCTAATACATTTGAACTGCTTCTTGTGAAGTCACAAAAATAAGTTGGGATGACAGCACTTCAGGAACACTCACCATATAAGCATAATATATATATATTTTGTACTCATATATGTTCTTGTGTATATATAAAATACACCAGAACCTCAGTACCAAATACTTTGATGCAAATTTTTTTGGGTACATTAGATTTAGAACAGAGAGGAATCTTCCTTACCTCTTCTGCGTGCATAGCACCAAGCTTGTTTCCTGACAAGAGCTTGTTTTTGAGGCTCGGGCCGCCCGAGCCGCCGCCGCCCCCCGCCCTGCGCTCACAGACACCGCCCCGCGCGCCGCTCGCCGCGCGCTCCCGCCCCGGCACCGGCGGCTGCAGTACCGCCCTCTGCCCACAAGGCGGCAGCACTTTTCAAGCGAGTCCGCCACCAGGGACTCGCAAGATGGCGGCCCGTGGGGACCTTCACGGAGAAAGGCGTATTACGCCGATGCCTGTCGGCCCCCGCCAAAAACCCGCACGCTCGCGGTGCTGCTGACCCCACAGCCCGTGTGCACGGCACCGGAACCGCCGCGGAAAATCCCGTCAGGGAGCGCCGGCGTTGGGGACAATTCAGGCAGTGTAGAAAAAACAGACACGGGTCCTCGAATGCCGACGTCCTCTTTTTCGCGCCATCTCGAGAAGGTCAAGCGAGTCCGCGACAAGCCACTCCCAAGATGGCGGCCGCGGGCGGCGGGCTGCAGTACCGCCCTCTGCCCACAGGGCGGCAGCACTGCCGCCCGCCACCGCCGGGGGCCGCCGCTCGCCTCGGGGCCGCGGGCGGGGCCGGCGGCAGAAAAGAACGGGCGCGATGCCCTCCGGAACCTGCCCTGCAGCAAATGCCCCAAAACATCCCGCGCGGAAAAGAACGCCAGCAAAAAACCCCTGCCTCTAACCCAACAGGAACCAAAAGCAAAAACCTTCTCTTTTAAACTGCATTTCAAGCTATTTTATTTTTATATTTTTCATATTTATATTCACATTCGGGTTACTAATGTATATTGATGTGTAATTGTATTTTTATAATTTCTTACATTTATTCCTATTATATTTTATTATATTTTATATTTTTACACATATCTTAATATATTGCTTATATATTTCTATAGTTAGATTTAGATTTCTAAAAGGTTTATATGGCTTAAAATAAACACCCTGCCCCTATCCAAGTAAAAATCTTTTTAAAAAACCCTTTCTTTTATACTGCGTTTAAATTTATCTTTATTTTTCGCATTTATGTTCAAATGTACATTTTTAATGTAGATTGATGCATGGTGTTATTTATAGTCTATCTCTTCCTAATACTTATTTTTATTTACATTTTATATTTTTATATGTATCTGTATACATTGAATATCTATTTCCATATTTAGAATGATATCAAAATAAAATGTATATTCATAGTTTTTCCATTAAAACCCTGCCTCTAACCAAATAAAAGCAAAAAAATCCCTTTCTTTAAACACTACTTGAATATTCATATATTTTTTCATCATTATAGTCACATGCGCATTTCTCCTTTATATTGATGTATCTATAAATATATATTATATAGATAATAAGGTAGCAAGATAGATAAATTTTCATTTCAATTCTATTTCGTACATACCGCTAATACTTATAGTTACTTACCTTTGAGATTTTATATAGCTCTTAGCGTATTTAGGATATATTTTTATACATAGATTTCTAATTTTATTTTATTTATATCTATAATTTTTATAATAAAACCCCTACCTACTACCAAATAGACAATTAAAATCCCCTTTACTTTAAACTATATTTAGATATTCCTTTATTTCTATTTTTGTGTTTTACAAGTTCTTATATATTCTATCACTATATCTTGAGGTACTACATTTCAAGCTATAATATTTATGACATATAATGTGTCATAATAAGACATATACAGTAAAATATGCATTATGTACTGTATTGATTCCTATTATTTTGTAATATTTATATATCCACATGTATTAATCATACATTTCTAGATTAATATTTATATTTATAATCTACATTTATATGTATATAAACATATAAAACACCCTATATCAAACAATATAATACCTAATAGTAATGGATAACATTATTCATGTTACATGTTTTATTTATATGTTTTCCGTTCATATTTAAAATGGAAGTTTTATATTCCCATTTTCATATTTATGCATTTCTTTTGTTTCATTAGAGCTATAGTTAAAACTTTGCAGTTCTAATCCAGTTCCTCAAACTAAAATGCCAAAACAGCATCAAATTCCCAACAATGCCATCCAAAATATTCAGAAAGGTTCCACAGCCAACCAGCTACCGGCAAAAAACCCCACACTACACTTCTTTAACTAGCAGCTCTTATCACATCACAAAAATGAAACAAACATTTTTAAAAAGACCTATAGAAACACACACAGCAAATCACAAAAAAAAACATTAAGAAGAAAAAAAAAACCCCGCCAACTAACTTACTATACTCCAAACCATACAACAGACCTCGAACGTTTCTTAAAAAAAAACAAAAACAAAAAAAAACCCACCAAAACTCTACCACTACACTAACTCATAAAGAGAACCCAATACTCTATAAAATGAACGAAAAAACCCCACCAAATAATTACCGATGTAACAAAATCGGAACCACGAAGAAAGAAAAGATTCACCACTGAAATAAAATAACTACCTAAAAAGATCCACCATAGAAATACCCACGTTCCCAAAAATAAAACTAATAAAAAACAACAACCAAATACATCAAACTACCAAAAAAAATCAACAACAACAAAATAATTATTCCTAACTCAATAAACCCATAATGCCTCAAACCATCAAAACACAAATACCACTTAGAAATAAGCAGGTCGCCAAAAGAGAAATGTAACCATAAACAACAACTCCCAAATTCCCTGCAACAATAAAACACACACGGCAAGCAAATAAGCCAAATGAATAAAACCCCTATGATATAATAAACAAGAATTCAACCATCAATATTAAAAAAAAAACCTCACTAATTAAGTACAGGACACTACCTCAAGCCACCAAAACAAACACTACGCACTCATGCTAATAAAATCCTCCACAACCGAATGAAAAACCTACCCTCTACTTCACGCTACGACCCATAAAAATCATTGTAAACCTTTAAAAACACATCCTTTAAAAACATAAGAAACGATCAAAAATAAATCCAACAACAAACTCAATCCAAAAAGCCCTTGTCATCAGCGCCTGAGGCGAGAACCGTAACAACCAAAAAGTGCCCCACGGCCCTTCTCCTACACCAACTCCGGACAACAGAAAACGATCCAATGAGTTCCCCAGAACCACCTCACAGCCACCCCAGGCAGGAGCGCTGGAAAATGAGAAGCCGCGCTCCCGGCAGGAAAGCGGCTCCTCGGGCAGGCACAGGCGGCGCCGCGCCGGGAGACCCCCGCCCGCTCCCCCCGGCCCGGCGGGGCCGGCACCGGGCCCGGGGGGCCCCGGCGGCGCCCGAGCCCCGCGCCCGGAGCGGACGGAGCGGCCGGCACCGGCGCAGCGCCCGCGCCGCCTGCCCCGCCCGCCGGCCCGGCCAAAGCTCCCCTCGGCTCCGCACGGCTCGCACCGGCGCGGCTCCGGCAGTCCCGCGGCAGCCCCGCCGTGCCAAACTCTCCTCCCGCCTCGGCCATCCCCAGCCACTGCCAGCGGGGCTCCCGCGCCGGACCCTTCGCTGCCGGGCCAGGGGCAGAAGCGCCCCAAATGCAGCGGCGCAGCCCCATGCCCAACCTGCCAGCGCTGCCACAGCTGCGCCTCCCTTCCTTTGAAGCCCCGAAACTGACGCCACGCTCGGGCGCTCACCCCACTGCAACAAGGGCAAAGAAATGTGGGCTCCCCTTCCATCGCATCCCCTAGAAGAGCAGAAAAGAAGGTGTTTGCCTCAAATGATGGCAAAAGGGGGCTTTTTACCTCAATCCAAACCCCTTAAAAGGAGGGACAACAGGGTAGCCCCCTCCATTTGAACACCAGGATGATGGAATTGGGGGGGGGAGGGGGGGCTACCCTCAAATCAAATTCATCATACGACAACAATATTTGTCCCCTTCCATTTAAAAGAGAACGCAGGGATTCCCTGTCTCCCCTCTGATACCCCTACTATCCTGGAAAAGGCAGGTTTTCCTTCAATAAATACCCTCAAAACCACAAATGGAGGGGGATTCCCCCACTAGTTCAGACACGGTCAATAAAAGAAGGGAAGCCAGTACCCTTAAAAGTTTGAATTTATTTTGTCTGCAAAATCCTTTTTTTTTTTTTTTCCGGGAGCACCTTGGAGGGATTGGCAAGACGAAATTTAAAAGGGAAAGGAGAAAAGTCCCCGCTACAAAGGCTCACCGGCTCACCTGTTTGGCCGCTGCTTCTCGGCACAAAGGTTTGTCCCTCGGCTCCTCCTTCGAGCAATGCTCCACGTCCCCAAGTGCGTATCCAGGTGATCCCCCGGACCCTGTCTGCAGCGCTCACCGTCCTTCCATGAGACAGCCCCGGAAGCCCCACATAAACTCCTTTTCTCCAGCAACTCCTGCAAAAGCCAGCGGCGGCAAACCCTCGCCCTAAAACAACCTCCCCCCGGCAGGAGCCGCCCCCTCCTCCTCATCCTCACAGCTCACCCCTGCCGCTGTTGCCCGCCTCCAACAGCATCTCTCCCTCTCCAGCACACAGACACAGATAAAACGGAACTCTGCTATGGGTGCGGGATTTCAGTAATCCATCTGGTTACACGAACAAAACACATATATACCACATATCCTGTTCTAGTTTCAGTCGTAATAGCTCCCCCCAGCATCCATGTCAAAGGCATAAAGGGATGTCGCTGAAGAACCCCACAGTCCCTGTGCCAGCCCTTCGGTTCCTATGGTGTGTTCAGCCCCTTTACCAGCACTGCAGTGATTACAGCACCCGCCCTACAAATCCCCTTTCCCAGCCCCAGTGATTTCAGCTCTTGACCCACAAGCTTTATTTCACTGCCAGCTCTCTTCTTCCAGCTCCAGTGGCACCTTGCTCCAGATCTGCCCAGTGAACTTTCTCCCAGGCAAGAAAACAGGTTCTTGCCTTTGGCTCCAGTTTTTAAGCTTCACCTCCCCATGTAGAAATACCTTTTTCATCCCATTGTAGTAGTGTCCAGTTCAAGCCCCTCATTTTTTTACCCATTCTATGGTCACTCTCCAGATCTGCAGTGAGTATCCCTTTGAACACTGGTTACAGCACCAGCCCTCCAAATCCCCTTTCCCAGCCCCAGGGATCTCAGCTCTTGACTCACAAGCTTTATTTCACTGCCAGCTCTTCTGTTTCACTTCCTCCTCAACTCCTTCCCAGCAGTGCTACATAACACTGCATCTGGCTCTCAGGGCAGGATCTTTGTTTTAGCTCTAGCTCTGTGTGGTTTCAGTTCAGCACTTGAGCCCGTATTCCTGCCCCAACCTAACAATCCCTCCTGCAGTAACAGCTCTACAGTCTCTATCAGAGCCCTTGATGCAATTTCAGGTCCAGCCATGCAATTCCCAACCCTCCATATTCCCTATCCCAGCTCCACAGGGGTTTTACCCCAAACCCTACCACATTTCTGTCTCCTCCGGCTCTGCTGCCTCAGCTCCAGCTCCTCAGCTTCCTACTGCCTGCAGCTAAAAGCTGCTCCTGCTTCTCACTGCAGCTTGGTGCTGTTGATAAGGGCACAAATCAGTTACTGTCATAATTTCAATGTCTCTTGCAGCTATCCCACCCACTCTAATGGGATCCCAACTTTGGGGACCCTTGAGGCCTGAAGCCAAACATCTACCTTCCCCCGCCTCCTGGGTCTCAGCCCAGCACCTCCCCAAAGGCCCCCTCACCTCCCCCAGACAGCCCCAGGGGCTGGGAATAGCCACCGGGCCCCTGCTCCCACCTCCCAAAAGGTGCCCTTGGGCTGATGCATGGGCCCTGGAACCCTCTGAGCCCCCTCAGCCTCTGCTTGGTACCACGGGGCAGGGGCTGGGAACCCCCAGGTATCTCCTGCAGGCCCTGCACTGCAGCTCCATGCCTCTCTCCCAAGGCATTTATCCAACTCCAGCCCCAGCATTTCTACTGCCCCACATTGTTTTGGGCCTGACTCGTGCCAAAATCCTTATTCCACACCCTGGGCCTTTATGTCTCCGGTGACCTCACAACCCGTGATTCAACCTCAGCCCCACAACCCTTACTAAATTAATGTCAAACAAACAAATTAAATGTAATAAACCAAACGATGAAATAATGCAATACAGAAAAAAATTATTAAGTAAAAGCAAATTCAAATAATAAGAATGCAAACAAGCAGCTTTATTCCCAGTATTCCCAACGTTACTTTAAATCCAGAAACCGCGAAACAGCTACTCCCCAGTGACAGCAGGTCGTCCCGCCACTTCAGGCCCCCCACGAGCCTCTGGCCGCCCGAGCCGGGCAGGGCGCGGCGCAAACAACTGGACACCACCGGCCCCCGGCGCAGGCAGACGCGGGAGTCGCGTCCGTGCTCACCAGCGCTCCTCGGATCGGCAGCCGCGGGGGGGCCCGTCCCGGCGCAGCAGCGCTCCCCAGAACGCGCATCCGCAGCTCCCGTCCCCTCCAGCCCCGCCGCCGAACTGACGCCGCCGCCACCCCGACGCACGCTACTTATACCTCAGCGCCGGGCCAGCCAGCCAATCACAACCCGAGGCAGCGCCGGCCCCACCAATCCGAGCCCGCCCATTCCCGCCGCGCTCGGCTCGCGACCACCCCGTGCTCCCCTCACGCGCCGCTCCCGCCTCCGCCTTTGCGGGGGCCGGGTCTGCCCGCTCCCCGCCGTCAGCCCGTTTCCCTGGGAGAAATCCCGGCCGGCGCCTGAACGGGAAGCTCCCGCCCGCCCTTCCCGGCCCCAGCGCCTGCCGAGGCTGCGGCAGCAGGGATGATAGGGCTCAGCCGGCTCCCAAAGCGGCGGCGGGAGCGGTGCCTCTGGCGCACGGGGGAGCGGGGCCAGGCTGAGGAGTCGGGCCGCGATTGAGCGGGCTGAAATGGCAGGAACCGCGCCCGGTTTGAAAGGGCGGCTGTGATTGGACAGGGCGGGGAAAGGCGGGCCGGGATTGGCGGGGCTCGGGAGCTGCGCGGCCGCGGCCCATGGCAGCGTGGGGCGGAGCCCGCGCTGCTCGAAGGGCCCGCGGGCGCCCCGGGTCCCGCTCGGAGACCCCCTGGCCCCTTCTCCGGCCCTTGCTCGTGCCCGGCTCCCGGCGAAAAGGGCCCCGCAGAGCCCGTACTGCAGCCGCCCGTCGTCACTCGGGGCAGGGGAGGGGCGCAGCCCGGCAAAGGCGGACTCTGCGATAGCAGCTCGGATCGAGGAGCGGCGGGGAGGCGGCTCGGTGGCGGGGAGTGGGGAGGGTGCGCAGAGCCCGCTGCGGGCTCTCGACGCCTCTTCCCCCCGCAGTGTTTCCGCTTCTGCAGGGACTTGGCCTGCCCCGACTGGCCGAGATCAGCACCGTGGCCAAAATAGTAAAGTGCCCGCGTCTCCCTGCCCGCCCTCCGCCTGTTGCGGGCCCGCTGCTCGCCCCCCTTCTCCCCCACAGTCGTCGGATGTTATAGAGGCGAAAATAATATTGACTTTCACATTCATAGATCAGCTTTTCGCATCACAATTATTTTGATATGCTACAACTTACTTTTAACTGTTTTGTATAGTATAATATGCCAGTTTCTGTATGCACTGTATATTTCATATGCATACTATCGTGTTAAATATATTCTCTCATAGGCTTTAGCAAAATGTTAAAATAGAGACTTCCATGTAACTAACTCAGAGAATGGTGTAAAGCAATTCTGTTTATTATATCTCTGGACTGGCCTTTCCAAGTGGTAACAGTGACAATAACAGAGCATAAGCATCCAAGAAGGATTTATTGACTCTACCGGTGCTATGAGGGAGTGTGAAACTACAAGATAAAACTACAGGAAGAAAGAAAATATGTAGACCTAATTTACAGAATGTTCTGCTGACAAATCAGAAGTTAAAACTAAACAAGAGAGTTCCTGGAACATCAAAAACTCAAAGGAAGATTTGAATAATGTATAAGCTAATGAATATGCATGTAGCCCCAGCAATGTAACTGTATATAGTGAACATGATTTTAATCTACCTCTGTGCTCTTTGGCCGTGGGGTGCCAGAAGTGCCCCAATTCTGGATTATTTTGTCCTTTTATCCTTTATTAAACTTTTAAAAATTTTAAAGTGTGAACTCTGTTTATCACATCAGTGAAGTGGAAGCTCAAGCTGATCTGCATCCAGGTGCTGCGAGACCTGCTGGGGGAGGCCACCAAGGTTAAGTGTGGGGCTATCATAGTGAAGGTCAGTATTTTAACATTACAATAGCATAATCAACTACATTAATTTATTTTGTGTTCTTTGTGCAAGCCTCAGCTAAGAACGCTACTGGCCTCTACTAGTATTAATAATATGCATACTAAGTGTTATTGGTATTAATATTTTAATTGTTCGTGTTAACTCTGGTAGTGAGTGTGTTAGCTGGTGTTTACTATGAAGCTCTGCTCTCCCACAGTATGACAAGATCCTGAAGCTAACCTCAGGTGCAAAGTTAGGTAAGCACTGCTGTCCTTACCATGATCCCCCGATGGAGTCATGCTCCAGAGATGGGCAGCAATGAGTGATGCCTTCCCAAGGTGACAGAGCTCACCCTCCCTCCCTCCCATCTGCAGTCATGGGATGTGAAGGCAACCATTGCTGTCCTCGGCTTCATCCTCTCCAGTGCAGCCAAGCACAGAGCACAGTATAGACAGCGAGTCTCTGTCAAGTGAGCTGCAGCAGCTGGGACTGCGCAAAGGTAGGGGAAACCCTCAGGGTGGCACCATGAGCCAGACCTGGTGGGATGTTGCTGAGAGTTCCCAGCCATGCCTTCCTCACACCCAGATGGAGGACAGGCTGCCTATTGTGCTGTCCTCCATCAGCTCCCTTCTGTGACATCAAGCCCTGGGCTCTCCTCAGGTGCTTTCGTGGGGTTTGGCAGCTTCAGGTCTGGTGTGAGCAGAGGGATTCTTTGCTTATCTCCCCTCATGAGCAGAGCATGCCAGTCAGTTGTGCTGTTTTACATGTGCCTGACCCACAAAGCTGCAGGAGACTGAGGACTTGTAACAGGTGCAGGACAGGTTCAGAAGGAACTTGGGGAAAAAACCTCTGTCTTTCTCAGTCCAAAGGGGCAGCAGAGCTCACATCTGCTCACAGTAATCCTCTGGAGGGTGAAGCAATGTTTGTATAGAAAGATGACTGTTCCGTAAAATTCCAAAATGTGGCTCCTTCATGGATGCTAGAGGTTGCCAGCAGCAGGTAACATACTCAAGTAGGAAGTCCTACTGAGGAGTCATAGAGTAGGAAGACCTGCTGAGGGGTCTCCCTTATGCTCTCAGCCTATTTCCCTGAATGTCTGTCAAACTTCCCTCCAGTCCAGCAGGACTGCTCAACGAAGGGTCCCAGTAACAGAACACTGACAGACTGGTCAGGCACAAGGGTTTCAGCTTTCCCAGGGTATTGACAGACAAACTAAATAGTGAAAGTCAAAGAAATCTTCCCTTCTCATGTGACAGTTCTCCAACCACGAGGCTGTGATTCCTTGCAGAAGCTCTAAGACTGCAGACATGCACATGCCAGTAGGGCCTGAGCCTGCCTAGAAAACTGTTGGTAGGTACTCCAAACATGATCGCTCACTCTTTCACACTCCGATGACAGTACTTACTAAATCTCCCTTACTAAATCTTCCCTTCAGTGAAAGCCCAGACACTTTGTCCAGAATACTACTGTGGAGGGTGGACCCTGGCTGGATGCCAGGTGACCAGCAGAACCTCTCTATCAATCACTTCCCTCCTCAGCTGAATAAAACATAAAAAAGCTCATGAGCTGAGATGAGGACAGGGAGATATCAGAGGAAAAAGAGGGAGAAATAAACTGAATTTATTACAAATCAAAACAGAGTAGGGTAATGAGAAGTAAAACAAGTCTTTTAAACACCTTTCCCCCTTCCCTTTCTCTTTCCCAGGATTAACTTTATTCCCCATTCTCTCCCTCCTCCCCATCAGTACTGCAAGAAGATGAGAATGGAAGTTTCAGTCAGTTCATGCCACTGCTTCCCCCTCAAGAAGAGGAGCCCTTGTGCTGCTGCAGCATGAGATCCCTTCTACAGGAGACAGTTCCCTGTTAATTTCTCCAATATGGGTCTTTCTCATGGGCTGTGGTTCTTCAAGACCTGCTCCAGCGTGAGGTACCTTCCCTGGGGTCAGTCCTTTGGGAACTGCTCTGCAGAGGGTCCCCTGTGAGGTCACAAGTTCTACCAGGAAACCTGCTCTTCTCTCCACAGGCCCACAGGTCCTTCCAGGACTTGCTCCAACATGGGGCTCTTCCACAGGCTGAAAGTAGATTTGTGCTTCCCTCCTGCAGACCACCATGTACTCCAGGAGGACAATCTGCTTCACTATGGCCTGCATCATGGGCTGCAGGGAAATATCAGCTCCAGTACCTGGAACACCTCCTCCCTCTCCTTCTTCGCTGACTTCTGTGTCTGCAGAGCTGTTTCTCTCACATATTCTCAGTCTTCACTTCTCTGGCTGCAATTGCTTCCGCCAAATAACTTTTCCTACTTAAATATGTTATCCCAGACATGTTACTACCATGGCTGAAGGTCTCAGGCTTGGCCAGTGGCATCGTGGGGCTGGCTGGCATTGTCTCTGCCAGACATGGGGGAAGCTTCCAGCAGCTTCTCAAAGACATTCCTGTAGCCCCCCTGCTACCAAAACCTTGCCATGCAAACCAATACACATATGTACATCACAGAAGCCTAAATATAAGCAAGAATAATTCCAGTCTAAAGTTTTATTACAGGTCTGCACATACTTCCTCCTGCACAGGAAAAACATGCCAGCTATGGCATAGGCACTCTGTTGAACATTTCCTGCATTCTTCTTTCCTTCTGGTTCTCTTCCCAGATTCAAAGGAACTTCTGATCATGACCTTATCTAATGAACAGTGAACAAGACACAGTTTGCTGAGCTTCTATCCATGCGGCATCACTCTTCCCATCATGTATAAAATCAGAGTCATTTATGGCATCACTGATCTAGAGTATCAGCTTCACTCCAGCATTCACATGAACAGCAAGATTCACAAGTCACTTTGGTGAGTTGTTTCTTTTGATTAGATTGGCTCCTCAAGGACAAGAAGAAAGACCAATAAAGGATGTGTGAGGCAATTACATTAGGATCATCTTCAAATACTTCATTTATAGAGTCACAGAATGCTTTGGGTAGGAAGGGACTTCAAAGATTATCTTGCTTTAGCCCCATGCCATGGGGCTAGATCGGGTTACTCCAAGCCTTGTTCAGTGTGGCCTTGAACATTCCCAGTGACTCAGTTGTATGAGAGGAGAATAAGTAGGACCATGAGTATATAAAAGATTTGATCTCTCAAGTAATTCTTCTGCTTTGGAAAACTGAGTAGCATATTTTCTCTGGTTACAGAAGCTGCTCCAAAGTGTTGACTTGTTTGCTAGGGTTCTTTGATCACAGAAAGCCCAAACAGCTGCATCTGAGGACAGATCTGTCACTGCCAGACTGGTTTTTCTTTCAGTTCTTGTGATCTTATGACTAAAGCTGCATCTGTAGAGACTACCAAATCCAAGCACATGTGGTATGGACAACCATGCTGCTGTTTATGAACCAATACCATGACAAGACCAGTGCAAGTTACATTCTTTTGCTAGTTCCTACACTAATAATGGCTTGAAACTCTTCTATGTCAGAATATTTCTTCCACACTCCACCACCCAGTTCTGCTAGTGCTCTTCACAAACTTGGCGCTACTTTTAGTTTTAGTCCATTTCAAATGGATAATCTGGGACACAGAATAAAAAGGAAATTTGTGTCCTGAAATTTGGCCTTTAATTTTTACAAAGACAAGTCAAATACTGCCACCCAGATTCAGTTTTTCTGAACCTGCCTTGCATTTAGGTGGCTAAGCTTCAGTATTTGTACAGGAACATGCACTCAGATACACAAATATAGTAGAGTGTTTCTGTTCCTACTTCCATATTCATGTTTGTGGAAATTTTGTTTGGAAAAATGCTGTCTCTCCTTCCTTGTGACACCCTTCTGTCTATTGGCACGGCATTTTCTCCCAGCTCGATTTATACACTATGCCGACGGTTGTTTATCATGGCCACAATGTGTGACAGGTCCAAACTTTTCATCATAACCTCCATGAACTCCTCATCTTTCCTTGCTCCCTCCACAAATTCATCCAGAGAAAGTTCACCTGTGTCAGACACAAACAAAGGGCATCAGAATCCACATCTGACGGGAAAAGGAGTACAGTAATCTAACTTTAGAGACCATTTACTATATAGGCACTGTCCTAAAGACCTCAGAGAATCTTCTTAAGCTTTTATGAAACATCCCCAGTATCCAGACAATAGCTGCTTCCTTTTTTTTCCCCATACAAGGGAAGAGGTACATAAGAAAGAGCAATAGAAGTGGGCAGCAAAGGAGTGGCATCATAGCATCCTTTTTGGCTCAACCTGTCGTAATACTAACCTGCCCTATACTTGCTGGTTTTCAAGATAAAGGAACTGACAGAAGGAGGCTGTGACAGACATAAACAAATTTTTATGTCTTAGGCCAAAAAGCCCTTGTACAGGGAAGCAGCTCAGCAGAGTTATTCTGGAAAAACAAAAGAGCCTGTCAGAAAGTAATGAGCACCTGAAGTAGCAAGGAAATAGATACCTCTCAGGGACATACAGGGACCACAGTGACACTTGACCAACTTTTGACTGAGCACTTCATATTCTTGCTGTACTGTCTACAGTAGACTCAGTGAAGAAACTCTGAACTTCAACATTAAATGGCAGTTTTTCCTTTCCATACTGAAGTACTTAGGAGAAGCTGGGGCCATTTGATAGTATTTCCCACTTCTAGCTGGCATGAGCTACACAGCAACATACAAAAAAGAAAACGAAACACCACTCCAAAACCCCACTACCAAAGTCATGTGGACAGAACAAAGCTGACATCAGTACAGGGAACAAATCCTGTCACACTGATTATTGTATAATGCCAGGAGAAAAATCCTTTTTGGTCCATGGAGAAAGTATTACTGGCTGAGAATGCAAATAGAAATAAAATATGAAGTGAAGAGGCCTAAAGTTCAACCAAGAAAGGAAAAATTTGATGTAGAAGAGACTTTTTGAGCTGGATGACAAAGCAGGAACCTTACCATCGCCATTCACATCAATCCTGTCAAAGACTCGGTTGGTGAACTCTTCTGCACTAGTTTCATGGTCACCACCATTAATAGCTCGAATAGCCTAAAATAAAAGAGCAAGAGTAAGGAGCTGCCTGAGTACTCCCAGACTGATTCCACATGTCAGCATTGATTCAGAATAAGACAGTCATGCCTGGTACCTTCACCATACAAATGAACCAGTACCACAGGAAAACAAAGCACAAATCGTCAGGCCTTATAGATGGCACTGAAGGGTGCAAAGGGAACATGGCTCTGGAGCATGGAATGAGCAGCAAAACCCAGCGGATTGGCCTAATTCTGCTTAGCTACAGTTTAGATGCTGCAGAAATGGCAGACTCCAAATCCACCTAATTGATCCATTTTGTCCCACTTTGTGACCCTGCGGTACACCAAGCCTCAGAAACTCTGTCAAACACCTTTCGCACTAGACGTTATGAAATTCCTTTGTTATTTGCTGTGGTAATTTATTTCTATTCTTACTTTCACGATTTCCATTTATATACTCCTCCCTGTGTGTCTGACTTCTCCTAAAGCTCACTGGAAATGCATTTTTGTCTTGAGAAACTTTAAGCCTTATCCACTTCTGTTTGCTACAATTCTTCTTATTCATAACTACGTAGTGCAAGGTCCTCTTTTCTTTCAATGCTAATTATTTCCTTTGTTTAAGGATGTCCATGAAATATGTGATATCAGAGCCTTTATACGGATTCTAAGACTATTAATTTTTTAGGTTTTACCCTTTGGTATTTGGTCATTTTATTAATTTTTTTTTTCAAATGCTATTTTACTGAAACTTATATCTTAGCAATTTTGTGACATTACCAAAAAAGACAAAGGACAATAAAGATCTTGCCACCAGTTGTTGCCCACAGGACTTGTTTCTCAAGAGTTCTGTGTTAACTATTGCTATCTGTTGCTTCGCTGTAATATCTGAGTATTTCTATTTAAAGCTACTAGTAGGAGGCTGTACATTACTACAGGTATTGCTCAGGTCTCTTTGATACCCAGCTCTAAAATTCTTATCCAGATAAGAATGCAATATTAACATCTTATTAGTGCTTTATCAAATAAATTTTATGACATTTCATATTCAGAAATGTTATTTATTTAAGGTCATTGAATCTTTCCTGCATCTTGGTCATTTCCCATTATCTGCAAAATAATCCGAATTTGCAGCACAATTTATTCTGAGATATTCATAGTGATCTTTATGCCCATAATCCCAACCCCATCCACAACAGCTATGTGCATACAATCCCTTCAATTCTCAATCCTTTTTCTTCAGGCTATTCGACAGAGTCAGAAATGTTTTATTATATTGATATTTAGGAGCTGATTCTAAAAAGCAAACTGGGAGTAGCTCTCCAACTTCTCATGGGGAAAAGGACATATGAAGGATACATTGCAGAAATAGCAACTGACAGTCACAGGGTCTGAAACCTTGGAAAGTGCAATTTAGGTCTGAAACCTTGGAAAGTGCAATTTAGGTCGCAGGCAGCTAAAACAATTTTATGGTTAGCTATGCTGTAACATAAGCTGTGCTAATAAAGAATCTGTCAAGTCTGCTTATTGCATTATATGGTGGTGGGGAATTCTCCTTAGAGAAGGAATGCTTTTAAAGGTCTCAACCATGATCATCCATATGGGAAACAGCAAAGGTCTTACTTGTAAGATTTGTCTTTAAGGAAAGAGGCTAGAACACAACTCCTGTAGATTCACCTTGATGATGTTGAGCAGTTCATGTCGATCAATGCAGCCATTGCCATCTACATCATAGAGCTTGAAATACCACCGCAATTTCTGCTCCATCTTCCCTCGGAGAACGAGGCTGAGGGCAGCCACGTATTCCATGAAATCAATATATCCATCCTGTCAGAAAAAAAAAAACAACAAAATTGTGACAGGAGTAAACTGAGGGAGTTAATGCACTGGAGTTGTTTCACCTTATTGCTCTTTAGATTCACGGCTGAAAGAGAAAGGCCAACAAGTGGCACAGGGATTTTGACTTGGGAAAAATCTTCTGTGCACAGACACATTTCTGTAGCCACTAAATACCTGGGTTCCTAAAGTTATGACCTAGTAGAGAGAGGCTCACCACCTGCAGTGAGGGAACCTGTCGCTCCTCGTTGTCAGCAAGAACAAAACCACCTCTGTACACCAAAGATGACTACCTTTGGCCTGCTGGGAGAGAGCACTGAGCCCATCCCATGGGCTGCAGGTTTTCTGTACTAGTCTGCTCTGCCTTTGTGGGAAACTCTGCTATTCCACTAAGCCATAGATCTCCATTCTGTGGAAAATAATGTGAGTGGGAATATGTTGTGAAATACATAGAGTGTGATTTGAAAAAATGTTCAGTATTTAAGTTTTTAATATTTAATTTCTTGACTCTACAAAGAAAAAAGTTCTTGTTTCTTCTGCAAGAAAAATGCCAGTTAGTAAAAGTTCATCGGCCCTAGATTTAAAGCTGACTAAAATTGGAAGCTGTTAAAAACAAACTACAAATAAAACACACATCTAGGTCAAAGATTCTGAATAACAATAATTCTTCAACAAATAACAGATCAAAAAAATGAGACTTTCAATTATTAAGGTATTTAATAAAAATCAAATGCCTTTCTGAAATGGATGCAAATAAACATATGTAAAAGGTGAATGTAGGTGAATTAGCAGAGCACTGCTGTTTTGCAGTAAGGATCACCACATTTAAAATATTCATTCACGGTGGGAAGAGGGGTTGACAGGCTGAGAGAGTTGTGGCTGGTCAGCCTGGAGAACAGAAGGTTCCAGGGAGACTTAGGTGCCCCTTCCAGTACTTCAAGGGGCTTAGAAAAACTCTGGAGGGGTACTTTGGACAAGAGCATGCAGCGATAGGACACAAGAAAAACGGCCTTAAGCTGAAGGTGGGCAGAGTTAGATTAGGCATTAGGAAGGAATTCCTGACTGTGAGGGTGGGCAGGCCTGGCACAGGGTGCCCGGAGCAGCTGTGGCTGCACCTGTATCCCTGGCAGTGCCCAAGGCCAGGCTGGACAGGGCTTGGAGCAACCTGGAATAGTGGATGGTGTCCCTGTCCATGATTGGGGTGGCACTGGGTGGTTATTAAAGTCCCTTCCACCCAGACCATTTCACGTCTCTATGACTCTGTGCTGCCCCTCCCTGCCATGCCCAGCACTCAGAACTGTCCCCTTTGTGACAGCATCCCTGGCCCGGGCACTGTGAGCATCACGAAGGCTGTGGGGGCTGTGGTGGAGCCGCACTAGAGGTGCCACCTTGGTTCTGGCTGTGCCACCTGTGCTGGCACCGATGGCTCTTCTGCGGCTGCTCGTCCTGCTGGCCCTGACCGGGCCTGTGTGGGGCTCCTGGGACACCTGCAGGTCAGTGGTCCCACTTAGGGGGTTCCCTGTAGGGGCCCCACACGTTTCCCACACCCAGACCACAGTATTCCAGCCTCAGCCCCTGGAGGACGAGCCTTAGTCCCTGGACAGTGCCCAGCTACTGTCTGCCAGGCACAACCTGTCTGCCAGGCTGTAGTAGAACAGATGGGCCCCCTGCGGGTCCCAAGTCTTCCTGCCACTCAGCACTGAGCAGGAAGGGACAACAGGGGACTTCCAGCCTGAGTTGCAGCAGCCACTGAGCAGAACAGCGATGGCTTTGTGTTAGAGAAGGGCCTGCAGGCTCCGGCCCATGGCCTCTGACCAGCTCCATGACTTCTGCTGCTGGCACGTCCCATGTTGTGGCTGGCATGGGTGTCCAGCGAGGGGCCTGGCCCAGCATCGTCAGCATCCAGGCCACCTGGGAGAACGGCACGTGGCACATGTGCTCGGGTGTCCTCCTCAGCTCCCAGTGGGTGCTCACAGTCGCACACTGCTTCGCCAGGGCCGGGTAAGAAACGGTAGGGACAGAGATGTCCCCGGGGCTGGGGCAGGTGCCCAGCTCACAGCACCATGTTCATGCTGACAACCTGTGTGCTGGGTACCCGCAGGGCGGCATCGACACCTGCCAGGTAGGAGTCCCCCATACACAGCCCAGTCTGTGCCCTCTCCACCCCTCCCCTCCCATCCCCTCCCGCGAGTCACTGTCCTATGTCCCTTTGTCCCCAAGGCCTGTTCCTGCCCACAAAGCCCATCCAGTGCTCTCAGCAGACCCAAAGTGAAGGTGTGATGCTGGAACATCTGTCTTCTGCACATCTGGGACCCATGTGCAGAGATGGGAGAGCCCCTGACCTGTGCTGGGAATGAGGACCTGGCAGGGATTGGGGGAGAGGAGCCAGCCCCGGGACTGGGGAGAGGAGCCAGCCCCGGGACTGGGGGAGAGGAGCCAGCCCAGGGCTGTCAGCAGCCCCCCACAGTCCCTGAGCCATCTCTCCTGGCACAGGGAGACAGCGGGGGTCCCCTCGTCTGCAAGGACAACAGAGCTGACTACTTCTGGCTGGTGGGATTGAACAGCTGGGGAAGAGGCTGTGACAGAGCCAGGCACCCTGCAATCTACACCTCCACTCAGCACTTCTACAACTGGATCCTGCTCCAGACGGGCCTGAGCCCAGCAGAAAGAGCTGGTCCAGCACCAAAGCCAGTCGTCACCTCGGCCCCTGAGGAGGAGCCTGAGGAACCAGAGGAACCAGAGGAACATATCAACTTGACCCCTGAGTACAGCCAGAGACCAGCAGTGACATCCTCGGGCACGTCACTGCCCATGGCATTCCCCCACCAGATCCTGGTGCAATTCCGGAATCTGCTGCAGGAGTTCCTGCAGTTTTGGAAGGACAAAAAAGCCTGAGCAGCAGTGGGATGAGCAGAATGCAGGGCTACAGCGGATCACAGCAATTCCTGCTGGGCCAAAGGTAGCCTTGGGGCCAGAGGCTTCTCTGTCCTGCCCATGCTGCTGCGCTGTGGCCACAGCGATGCTGACGTGACTGAGGTGTTGAAGTAAAGTTTCTGTGCTCACCATCAACCATGTTTTCAGCCCTGCTCAGTGCACCTGCAGGCTCTCAGAGTCCCTGCTCTGTCTGTCCATCTGCTGTGCTGTTCACATTCATTCTTCAGCCCGGAGAGGGCTCCAAGGAAACCTCAGTGTCCCTTGCAGTGCCTGAAGCAGGTTATAGTAGTGGGAGAGAGCGGCTTTTTGCATGGGCAGGGCATGACAGGACAAGTAGGAATGGATTACATCTAGAGGAGGGGAGATTGGGATGAGGTGCTGGGAAGGAGTTTTTACTCAGGGGGCGACGAGGCCCTGGCACAGGGTGCCTAGAGAAGATATTGCTGCCCCTGGATCCCTGGAAGTGTCTACGGCCAGGCTGGACAGGATTTGGAGCAACCTGGGAGGTGGTGTCCCTGCCCATGGGAGGTGGTAGAATGAGGTGACCTTTAAGGTCCCTTCCAACTCAAACCTTTCTATAATGAGATGATTGCAATTTATAAAAGAAGAATATTGAAAATTTATCCCCTTTCTCATTATCAAAGTTTTCAAAATCTGAAGATCCAGAGAGTAGACGATTCCATTCATCATGTCTGTATTTTAACAGGGTGGATTTTCCTCTGGGTGCTCTTGTTCCTTGCTCTTGTTCATGAAAGTATCTTAGATTAAGTGACTAACTGTTAACAGACTACGATTAACTGATGTAGGTCCATCACCATGAGTTGCCACACTTTTACTTCATTCCTCCTGAGATCACTATCACTTTATTTAGATGGTAACTTTTCTGACCAAATTTTAATTTAACAACCTTCTTATTAAATTGTTTACTGCATCTCACAGGTGAACTCTGGCATGCACAACACCCTTGAATACATTTTAAATTCCTTGAACATCCTAAGAAGGGAGAGAGGTGAAGTAAAAGAAAGACTTGTGCAAAAGCTGTAAAGATTTTGCTTTACCTTATGAAACTGCTTCTCGTCCCTGTTATCCTGGGCACAGAGGACTTTGGGGTGAGAAAAGATGTTCTTTGAGGTCTGCAGTTATTTCCAGACATTACATCCACCACAAGACTTCAGCTACCCTAATGGAGCCTATCTGCTGCTCTGCTTAAGAATTTTGAAATATTCCTAAGCATTCCTTAACTCCTTATGCTGCCTCACATGTCCAAAGTAATAGTACTTTGTTGGTCCCAAAGCTTTCCTTCTTCAAGACTGACTCTGTGATTTCCCTGGTTGTCATGCCTCTGTGACTGGATCCTTCTTGACTGCATTTTAGAACCTTGAAGCAGAGAGTAAAGCTGAATTTTCTCAGAATGCTATAAACCCAGATTTCTTTGTCATTAAGAATTCAGGTCTACAGGCATAGGCTGAAATACATATGGATAAAACTCAGGCAAAAGTGAGGGCCATTGCACACGCTTAAAGGAATTATGGGGGCTACTCTTTTCTACCAGCACAGTTTTTCTCACCCGTCACAATGAGAAATACTGCCCACCCCCTCACTCCAGCTTCATGCTGCACCTACCAGCACCAAGGACAGCCACAGACATTGTCTACCCATGCAGTGTTAATTTCAGCTGCCAAATACCTGGAAATTACTTCTCTGTGAATGCTATAATGATTTCTATTGTGTCTGATTCCTGTGGTCTCCACAATCTCATACAGCTATATTTTTTCATAATAAGAACATATAAGAAGAATAATGAAATTAGCATTTTCCTAGTTAAAGAAGGCCAAGTCAAATAATCAGCAACAGGAATTTTCAAAATTCAAATATGAACATGCATGAGGTAGTTAGATAATCAGGTGTACCTATGTTTATGTCATCTATGTTATTACCTGTACACAGTCATTTGCTCCTTACATTTAGCTACTTTACATAAGCACCCCTTGGCAGCTTTCCCCACCAGTGTTTGCAAGAAAATATTTATGTTCTTTATGTTTGCAAGAGAAAGACAAAGACTCTGAAAGTGCAGGAGTTGGATCACTTCTAAGTAGCACAAAACAGTTAATTCCTTGACAGAGAACTCACCTTGTTCATATCAAACGTGCGGAACATCTGCTCAATGTATTTATTGGCCTCTGGATCCAGCCCTCGAAGCCCAAAGAATTGCTTAAATTCATGCTCTGTCA
Organism: Taeniopygia guttata; assembly: GCF_048771995.1. Classification (NCBI taxonomy): domain Eukaryota; kingdom Metazoa; phylum Chordata; class Aves; order Passeriformes; family Estrildidae; genus Taeniopygia; species Taeniopygia guttata. Next base: position 143,599 of record NC_133025.1, read on the forward strand.
GCTGTCCAGAAGGACACTCCGTCATGAATTTCTTGTACCAGTGGTGGATCTCGACAGCCTGTAGATCATCCACCGTGGAGCTGCTGTTGTTTCCCATATGTGTCTGTGGTCAGAAGGATGATGCTACAGGAATGATCCTCTTCCTCCTGTGGCTCTCACAGCACTGCCTGTTTGCTCCTGTCCATGCTCAACACCAATGTCAATTATGTGAGGGATCTGACTTTCCACAAGCCAATTATAAATGTTAATCTTCTTAGAGGCTGATCTACAAACCAGAAAGTTTCAGTGATACAAACAGTCTTCTTAGAATGGAAAGGAGGTGCAAGATAATCTAGCAAATCACTGCTATTTTAGGAGCTAAAGCAGAAAGGGTGAGAAGGTTAATCAGACACTGGCATTGGGAGCTATATTGGTTTGGTAGACTACACTATTTTTAACCTTGATATAATTATACGTGAAGATAAGAGGAAATGTCCATGAGATGTGAGCTGTGAGGTTAAGTAAAGATCTGCTCTTCTAAGTGGATTTGAGAGTCTGTTTTTTCAGATACACGTGTTGAATAACTGAGTGTGTAGGACCAGAAAGTGTTACAGAAGTGGCCCAGTACAGGAGGGAGGTTATGTGGGAAAAAGCTCACCTCCATGCACACAAAGGAGCACAGAGGAACAATGCAGGGGGACCCAAATAATCCCCTGGTTTGGCAAATCCAAGAACCATCACGGAAGTGCAGTCAACCCATGAAAGGCTCAACTGCACAAAGAGGAAGGAGCAGAGAGACAATCACAGGCTGGGGGACACAAATTACCCAGTAAGAGAAATAAAGGCCCTGTCCCAGCTCCTTCTAAATCTGTTGCAGGGGAGCCACTAGAGCCTTGGGCCTAGAGGTGGCACCCATCATGATGAGTTGGTAGGAGGGGTTGCAGAGGACTCCACAAACTGTGTACTGCCTAGGGACATGGAAAACACTGTGGGGTCCAGGGAAAGAGCATTTGGGGACAAGACTCACAACCGGATGTTTAGGAGGGGAAAAGAAGGTGGGGAAAGGGATGGGTCTAGGTGGTATGGGAATGAACAAACATGAGAAAATGGAGGCAAGGGGAGCAAAAGGGGCTGGTTGCATGTAGAATGGTGCAAATCAGTATGAATGTGTATCTATGCCTTGGGCCTGGTCATCACAGTCTTTCTTGTCTTCTAACACTTCTACCTCGTTTCTTTTTTCTGGCTACACAGAGCTGTGCTCTGGGCAGATGCATGCATGGGGATTTAAGTGCCCACAACTGGATTGAGTAGGACCATGTCAGTCTATGATCACTAGTAAATATCAAGCCAGACTAGCCAGCAAATAGGCCAAGTAGTCTGTGAAACAAGTGTGTGTGTCTCTGTTAGTGAGACCACCGGAGTAGCTGACTATTGGACTATTACGCCAAGAGTTGTAATACCAGAGCAGAGGACAACAGTGCCCATTTGCACGAGAGCAGGCTTGGATCGGACTCCTCCGGAAGCTCTCAAGGCCGGCTTGGAGCAACTCGGGAACGGGCGGCAGCGCCAGGCCCCGGCCCCGGCCCGTCCCCGGGCCCGTCCCCGGGCCCCGCCCCGCGGCCCCGCCCCCGCGGCATCGGCCCCGCCCCGGTCGCCCACCGGCCAATGTGAGCCTCCGTCTCACCAACGTTTCGGTCCGGCCCGAAACGCCGCAACTGATTGGTCACTGCCTTGTTTTAGGGTCGGAACGCACAGCGTGCTCGGGATTGGTCACTTTGTGCCATGTTGCAGGACAACCATGGCGCCGAGGCAGCTATTGCCTGGCCATCGCGTGTATCTTTCAGCCTCCGCAGCTGATTGGTTTCTCTGCGCCGGGGGCGGGGCCCCTCCGGAGGCGGAAGTGGCGGCGGCGCGTTCCGGTGATGAGGTGGCGCGCCGGAGCGGTCCGGCGGCGGCGGCGGCCCGGGACCCTCGGCTGGTCAGAGCCGCCCCTCGGCGCTGACCTCCCCCACCGTGCTGCAGGTCAGTGCCTCCCCTCGCCCTGGGTGCTCTCTGCCCGCACCGTACGGGCTCCGCCGCCCGGCTCTCGGCAGCAGCTGCTGGTCGGGCTCCTTTCGTGGCCATACGGGGCCGGGACGGGCTCGCAGCTCCCGGGGCCCGGCCCGTAAGGGGCAGCGGGCCGGGGCAGGCCTCTGCTCTCGCTCTGGGCTTCGCGTCCCGGCCCGGTCCCCCCACGCCGATGGGACGCTGCCGGCGGTGCCTCCGGTACCGGGAGCGCAGCCCAACGGGGGGAGGTTGGCACTCCGGGGGCCCGCCGGTGGCGTGCGGTCTGGTAGATCTGCAGGGCTGCTGGGGCCCCTTGGCGCTGCCCGCCGCTGCTCCGGTGCTCCCTGTCCCGCCCGGCTTCTCTTGGAGCCCCTCCGCACAGCGTGAGAAGTTTGGCCCAGGGCTTGTCCACAGCAGCAGCGCTTTTAATGAGTGTTTGACTTTAAACGAAGGGAAATGCAAGGAATTAGCTTCATTTATGTTTAATAAAGTTATAGTAGAATAGATTAGGGAAGAACATGGTAAAATCTTTCTTTGCTGTGGCTGATACCTAAGGATAGAAATGTGCTCCTTACTGCCGGCTGTGCAGACTATCAGTGGGCTTCGACTCTTTGGGTCAGGGATGTGTATTTCAGAGGAAAGGAGCCTCCTCCAGATCACTGCTGATCTGTAGTTCCAGTGTTCAAAGTAAGGTCTCCCCAGCAAAAGTTCATTAGTCACAGGAATGCTGAGCAAAGGTGGAGGATGTAAAGGATCCTGGCTCACATCCTGAGCTCTGTGAGGGTCTTTGTGTTCTGCTGTTCATTACAGAGGTGGGAATCTGTATGCCAGTGTGAGCCTGGGAGAGCACCAGTCTTGTCTCTGAGAGCACTGTTTACTTTATTGGGGTCAGGCAGTGGAACACAGATTAACCTCTGTCCTTTCATGTTTGGCAGTGTATAACACCAGGATATTCTTGCCACAAGCCCTTGAGGCTAATGCACAATTGAAGACAGCCACCACCCTCTGTGCAGGCTGTTGGCTTTGGGACAATTTAAAGCCATGTTACACCTGCTCCTGGTTTTGTTCTCAGGGAGGGCTCAAAGAAGGCAGAGCCAGGCTCTTTACAGTGTTGCCTGGTGAAAGGATGAGAAGTTGTGAGCATGAACTGAGACACAGGTGATTACCTTGATCATCAGGAAATAATTCTTCACTCTGTGGCTTACTGAGCACAGGTACAGGTTGTCAGGGAGGTTGTGAAGCCTCTGTGCTTGGAAATATTCAGAAGCTGCCTGCACAGCTTCTGTTTGAGCAGGAAGCTTAGACCAGATGACTTCCTAACTTCAGCCAGTCTGTGGTTCTTTGATAAGATTCTCCTTGTGACTTTTATCTGTTCATTTATTTATTATTCATACTGTCCTCCGCTGAATTTTCTACAAGTTCCCACCTCTTGTTCTGGGGAGCCCAGAAGAGGACACATAACTCCAGAGGTGGCCTCACCAGTGCCTGGTAGAGAGGAAGGGTCGCCTTCCTTCTGATGCAGCCTGGGATTCTGCTGCTGGCCTCTGTCATGAAGGGTGCATTGATGGCCTAGGTCAGTTGTCCACCGCAATCCCCAGCCTCTCTCTGCAGTGCTGCTTTCAGGGATGTGATCTGAGGGATGCTGTTCAGATCAGTGGCCCACCTAGGCCCATGTTTTCCCCGTTTCCTCTACACAGACAGCAAACTTATAGCTGTTTACAGTGTTGCAGAATTACTTTTTGTTTGCCTTTCACATCCCTTGCTATATTTGGCTGACCTGAGAATGTAAATGAAAAATTAATTCAAAAGACACGCATCTCTAAGACTGGAGTTCAGGTTATTAATGTTCACATCTGTGCAAATAGGTGCTGATGATTCCACTGTTTGCATTTTTAAGGAGGCCAACTGTGAGCCAAACCCAGCAAGGCTTACTACCTTGAGTGCAGTATCAGGTTAATGTGGCCAGCCTGGACAAAGCCAAGGAATATTTTCTCAATCCAGGTATGCATGCCTGAAATTGTTGTGCCTGTAGCATGCAGATATGTGCTGAGGCCCATGCAGATGCCTAGATTCTGCTGCTTTTTCATTTTTCTAATAATTCATCTATTGGTTCTCTCGGATCCAGCCACATATTTTGCATTTCTGACTTTAAGAGGCTGTGGCCTAACTCTCAGTTGGAAGATCAGATCCATCTTCTTCAAGAGCTGGGGGTAGTTAGAAAGAGACGTTCTTGCATTTGGACGTCTCTTTTCTGAAATGCACCATTGCCAAGACAGCAGGTTCATTTCCTCACTGGGGCATCGTGGGAGTGATGGTTGACAAAACTGTAAATATTTTATTATTCTTATAATGGATTCCAGACATTCCAGGTCTCCACGTGCGTGTCTCATGTTACTGCTTTGGTGAGCAGTTGCTGTTGTCAGAAGAAATCTCCCTAGCAGGAACTGTAAAGCTGTCCTGTTGTGGAGTTCCACGCCTCACGTCTTGCCCAGGGCCAGCTGAGAAACGAGCAAAGCACCAGGACTTGTTTCAGTGACTGCTGTGTTGCAGAACGTGAACAATCCTGGCATACTGACTGTGCTTCTGGAGGAGTTGCATCCCGTTGAGCTCTTTGCAGGAGCCTGTCTGAGTGTCTGAGGCCTGGCCTCTTGCTGCATGTCTTTTTGCTACACTAACTGCTGCTGGAATGTTTTATTCCATCACTAAGCTCATGCTATGCAGTGTGAGAAACCAGGGCATGTCTGCAAATCCATGTTCCCAAACAGAGCAGACTTATTACTTTTCATGTGTATTGCAAGTGACTGACTAACAGTCCTGGAGTCTACTGTGTAGGATGAAGGATGGGCTTATTTCTTTATTACTGGATAATTTATTTTATCCTTTTTTTGTTCTTTTTTGCTTCTTTCTCTATCAAAAGTCTTGGTTCATGCAACCTGTCAGTACTCAGGAGATAATAAGGAATGTCAATAAAGATCTGTGTGTGACTGCTCTACCTTGGAAACATTACTACTGAATCAGCAGACCCATGAGCTGCTTGGAGTACAAAGCAGGTTAGTATTCATATGCTCTTTTCTGCTATTGATGCAAGAGTGTGCATTGTCATGTTTTCTACTTCTGCAAAATCAGGTGACTGCTGCAGAAGAGTAATGCGCTGCTCCTCTCCGGTGTCAATATTTTCACACATTTAAATGGCAATCTAAGACCAGAGGTTTGCTTAGTAAGACAAGGGAGGTCAGGAACGAGTGGATCTGTGTAGCCAGCTTCAGGAGCCTGCTTCTAGTGAGGCAGAGACATCATATTAAAAGATTCCATTTGATGGAGATAGTTTTAATAATGTAAACTTGATCTTATAGCTAGTGTGAGTTTGCCTAGTTTCAGCTTGCAATACTGGAGCTTCTGTAATTGTACAAATTATTTTGCCACTTACAGGCATGGACAGTTCTGTGGCCTTTGTGTTCAGAGATGTCAAGTGTCACATGTGACCTCTTTTTATAGGACACTAGAATGATGATCCTGTGATTAAGGGACTTTGGGACTTCAGTTGGTCAAATCCTTTGCTCTTAGTATGTCTAACATCAAAAATCAGATCAGATTGCTATGAGCTTAATACAGTATTTTAACTTCTTCCCTGTGCGTTTTTTTCTGATTGAAATTGCTTATGGTGTGACTTGTGTCCTCTGCCTCATGTTCATCCTATGTGGACCTTGTAAGAGGTGTGTGACTCCGTCTTTAGCTACCTTATGGGTGGTTGTAGGGAGGACAGCAATTGTATCCTACTCCTCACCTGCTGTTCTCAGGGCTGAGCAGGCCCAACACTCTTATACTCTCCACACACACCTTGTAAAGCAAACCCCAGTCATCCTGGGGGCTCTTTGCTGTACTTGATTCACTGTTTTGCAAGTGGGCACTCTACTTCAAATGTAGTCTTATAGGTGTGAATAGAGAAGAATAATTGCTTTTCCCAACCTGCTGCCTGCAGTCCTGCCAGTACAGCTCACTACACGTGACCTTGGCTGTGAGCGCACTGGTGGCTTGCGCCAGGCTTGGCCATCAGCACTTGGAGCTTGTCTTCTGCAACACAGCTGTACAGCCAGTTGCTCCTCAGCCTGTGCCACTCATGCTTTTCCCATTCCAGGCATAGGCTTCTACTGAACTTCATGATGTTTCTATCCATCTGTTTCTCCAGCCTATTGTTATCCTCCTTGTCGGCAACTCTACACAAAGGCTCATTCGAATTCGGTGAATTTAGTGAGGTGGAGTGCACCCCATCATCTCAGTTAATAATGGAGAATTTAATTTACTGCTCTCCCCAAAATGACAAGTTATATGTTGCTGGCTGGTACTGCTGCATGTTTTTTGGTTCTTCACTTCCACTTGCTGGATTAGTTTGGCTCCTGAATTTCAAGGAAGGGAAAGAAGGTATGCTGAGCAGCACCCAGGGAATCTTATGTCCTCTCCAGGCTATTCCCCTGTGTTGAGGGTCCTGTATGTGACATGCAGAGGTCTCATAATCTCTCCAATGTGACACACTTATATCTCTTTAGCAAACATCAAGGCTCAGTCCATTATTTCCACTACTTATTAGCAGAAAGCTGATTTTGTTACAGGCCATGTTTGGCCTGTGGAGAAATGACTTCATTTAACAATCACCTTTCTTTTCAGTAAACTGAACAGATCATGGTTCTGTAATGTCATTGTTAAGAAAGATCAAGGATGAACTATGAGGATGACTTGGCATCTAGTATAAAAATATTTTTCATTCATTTGTGTGGTGCAGTGAAGGAATCTTCATGTATCTTGGCACCAGCACATCCTCTGCTTTAATATTCAGAGCACGTTAACAGTGCTCCTGTTAACATGGCCATTTCTTTTTTCCTGAGGTTTTACTTTGGCTTTCTCTCTTGGCAAAAGAGACAAATTCCTACAAACCTGGTCACCAGCTGCTGTAACATTAGAGATCGGCAGAAGCAGTTTTGACTCTGGAACTGTATTCTGACTCTTGGTTTTGTTTTAGGCTCAAGATGCTGAGCCGTTTATCAGGTTTAGCAAGTACTGTTTTACAAGAGCTGTCAGGAGAGGATGGAGATGCAGTTACTGAATCATCTATTGCTGTAAGTACAGTGTTTTCTATAGACTTTCAGATATTCTTGACAATTAGTTTGGGGAATATTAGACTGCAGTGAGAACTGTCTCCTGCTTCTTCCTTGCTGAGCACTAGACTGAGCTGTCATTCCACTGTGCTTTTCTTCTACTCCTCACCCCTGAAGTCAGCATTTCTGTTGGGCAGACCATAATCTCAGTTGCCACATCTCAAGGTGATCCCAGGAAACAAACTCGAGTTAGGGTGAAGAAAAACTTTTAAGAGTATTAGTGGTTTTGTGTAGCAGAAGGGGAAGCTCTGCATGGTTGGGTCACAGTGGGAGGCTTCATCTTTGTGCTGCCCTTTAGTATTGAGACAGTGGATAGTGTGTGAGGGTGTCGCTCGTTTCAGATTTGTTCCTGTGGTGTTCAGCAAGGTACTCTTTGTTTTTGTGTGTTGGCTTACAAGTTCTCTGGGTTTCCTGGTTTCATCTAACTGTTTCTACGGGCTTCATGAAATTCCCACATTTGATCTGCAGGGAGCAGAGTGCAGCACTGAGGACTGGAGCTGAAGCTATCATGTGGATGCTCTGCTGCAGGCTGTTAATAGTTTTTTTCCTTCAGAACACTCATTTCATTATTTCAGGTAGAAGCTTTGCAGTCAGAAGCAGAAAGCATGGAGGAGGCCCCTGAGGAGCTGTTGGAGCGCCTAGCCCAAACAGAAAAGCTAGTTGTTCAGCTGAAGGATTTGGTTCGAGAAAAGGATGCCCTGCTCCAGGAAAAAGAAACTGTGCTCCAGGTACTACTTCTTTTTCTGGGAACCAAGAGTAAAATGCTGCTTCAGTCTTCTGTGGAAGCCAATCTCTGGTTTCTTTTGGTCATGAGGTACCTGCATGACGAGTGGCATCAGTTCCAGAGAAATATTGGAATTTGAATAATGGACCCTATGAGATACCTTCTGTTAGTTTGATTGTGTTAATTTAGACTAGAGTAGATAAGTTACATCCAAGTTACGCAGCATTTTGTCTCAGGGCCCTTTGAGGCCCATGTAGGTTCCCAGTGGCTCTAATAAGTACTAATATCTGGTGTGAGATTGTTTTCCCCGCTTCAGAGTGTTTGACACATAGAAGCCTATGCTGCGCTCATCCACTAGTCCAGTGGTTTCATGACACATTCCCAAAGGTACACGTTGCCTACCCTGAGGTATGGTGGGCGTGTGGTTACTTGAGGTAGTTCTGAGGGACTGCATGTAGCAGAGAAAGTCAAACTGAGTTTTTATTCAATGCTGAGTGAAGTCCCTGAGTGCTCTGTCCCTTGAAAGGAAGTGCTGGGATAGAAGCTACAGTGTTGGTATGTGTGCTGTTTCAGAACAAATTTGGTTTGCAGATGTGTTTTAGATAGTGCTGTTACTGGGGAGGCAGGGTTAAACAGAATTTGGCAGCCTGACAAACTGTAGCTTTTTCAAAGTGGTGCTTCTTGAGTAGCAGCACTGGAGTCAGGGCAGTCAGTCAGTGTCCTTCTCTTACAGAGAGAGCGAGAGGCCGCGGATGCCAAGCTGATGAAACTTAAACTTCAAGCCAAAGCCAAACTGGCCTCTCTGAACAAACGCATCGAGGAGCTGACAGAGAAAGGATCACCACTACCTACACAGGCCTTAGCAGAAGAGCTGGAGTATCCCAAGGTTGGGAGAAGGGGGCTATTTAAAAGATGTAGCTTCTACTGATAACCTGGTACTGACTGATATTTCAGGTCACAGTGACCCAGCAGGGTCTATTTGTCTTATTAGCAGGATATTCATAATTCCAGTAAGAATGTCTGTGCCTGTGCTGTAGGAAGCCTGTCTGTCCAGCTTCTTTGTACTGCAGATGCCCTTGGAGTGCTCAGCTTGATCTCCTCAAGGTCATGGGTTTGTTTCCCTCTGCATAACTTTGGTAATCCATTGTAGCTGAAATCTTTCCTGCAGAAACTGTGTGTCTGTCTGAGCTATGAGTTTCAAAATGTTGCCTGTCATGACAGTACAGCAAAGGTTGGCTGGAGTACAAGGACAAAGAGGTAAGGAGGTCATTGAAACTGGAAGGCAGTAACTTAAACATAAAAACATAAATATATTTTTTTTCCAGTCGTGTGGCTTCCTGAGCCATCATAAAGTTTTATGGTTGACAAACCATAATTGTGTTAACACTAGGTAAAAACTGAGGGGAAAGTGTCCTCTACAAAGACATTAAAGAGGCTATTGCCTACTAACTAGAAGCTCCCACTGGAGCTGGTAATTTTTGAAAACTTGGCTATGGGATCAGCAGAACAATGTTTTTGAAGAAAAGTTGGTAATATTATGGAAGAGAAGTGGGATAGAAGTCCAAAATGGTTTCCAGACATCAGATGATTCATTAAACCAGAGAACATTAGGGTTATTTCAGACATTGAAAAAAATATTAAAATATTATAGGAACCAATAAGAGGTGCCTGTGAGAGCTGTCAGATGAGAGGTGACTGCTAATGAAGTGAAAATCAGTCCTATGACTTGTACTGACTGTTTTTGATTGAAAGCACCATAAAATCATAGAAATGTGCTTCTGTAATTCCCAATACCAACTTGAGAGTCTTTCTCAATGCAAAGCACCATCTGGTTTCATACATAAAGAATTGGATGATCTCAAAGTCTGACAGAATAGAAAAAGCAAAAGTTAACCAGTGCACGATCAAACATGAACAGCATTCCGTGGCTGCAGAGGCCAGTGAAGGCCACTGGAGCTGTTTAGCCATGTCACTTGACATTGCTGTCCTGCTGCTGAGGCTCTTTTTCAGCCTACCTATCTGCAGCATGGGTGTGTAACATCAATGTGACGTTACATGACTTTGTGTAGACTTGGAGTTGAGGACTGGTGAGTGTTCTTGCTTCAAAAATCAAATTTATCAGTTGAAGAAGGCAAAATGAGAGAAAGCTGATCATCAGTTAATTGGTGCAATATAGATTTTAAAAAGAGACTTTATCTTTTTTACTTACCACTCTAGGTATTCTACTGAGAGTGGCAAGGCCTTGTGTGCAGTGTTGGCATGTTCTGCTCACTTGGAATCAGAAAGATAAATTCTGAGACCAGCAAGAGACTTTCTGTTCTCCCGTCATGTTAGTAGCTGCACTTGGGAGACACTCAAAGAGCTTGGTTATTTAGTCAGCCAAAGTCAGAGAGGAAATGTCTTTTCTCTCTACAGTTGTATGAGGAAGGTGAGCTTCAATAAAGTGGGCAAACTGTTAAGGGATAATGCTGGTGAATGGATGAATGTAAATTAGCCATTAAGAAAAATGGCCTTCTAATTAGAGGAATGAGGGCTTGAGACAGTCTCCAGTGGACATGGTATGGACCACAGCCTCATTTGGTTTTGGTTAGAACATAGTTTGAGTGAAATTATATTAGGGCAGTTACCTGCAATATTTTGTATTTGACCCAGAAAGCACTAGCTTCTTTCTTGCAAGGTTAGACCTACTGAGAACATACAGAGTCCTTTATTTACACTGTTTTCTCCAAGTAGATGCTATCTTGAGTAATGGGGGTATTTCCTAGACAGTTACCCTGCCATTTGAAGGTGAAAATTCTAGGTTAGAGTTGCATGTTATGCTGAAGTATTGGATATTAGCAAAGGGATGGTTTGGTTTTTTTTTTTTCTCTCAATGATGTGGCCCTGTGGGAAGGCTGTATTTTAAATATCTAACTAGTACTATTACTTCCTGGGCTTTTAGCAGAGTGCCTTATTTTGAGGAGAATGGAAATATCAGCTTATATCCTTCTCTCAGATAGTATTTGTGTTCAGAACAATTGAGGCTCCTCTCAAACTATTGAAGTGGGTAAAGATAAATTATGTTCAGATATAGGAGCTTATACATCTTGTGAAAACATAGCATTTAAAACCTTGAGCTCTTTGTGGCTGTGCTACTGTCCTTACTTGTGGCACTCCATGTAGTGGTCAGTGTAAGAGGCTTTTTAAAATCCAACTGTGAGTATCAATCCTGAAAGCTAATTACAAGTAGGCAAACTAATCCACCTATCTTCCCCCCAGCTGCTCCTCTGCTCCAGTCTTACAAGTTATGTATAGCCTGGCTTCTTAGAGTTTCCTGCATTTCTATTCTTTATTCTTCTGTCTTGTTCTATTTCTAAATTTAAGTGCAGCTGAAGCTCCTTTGTCTGTCTGTTCTGCCTCCTGCCAATGAGCTTCTCTGTTGGTGAAACAGCTCTTGAGGAACAGGAGCCTCTTACTCTTATTACACTGATCTATAAGTACTTTTAAAAGCCTTCACAGTCTTTTCAGATTTGGTTTAAAGACATAAATACTCTGTAGAATTCCTGTGTTATTGAAGGTGTTTGACCCAATACCTGCCACAAATGGAATGGAAGATATGTATTTTATAAATGTTCAGTATGAAATACCCAGCACTGTGTGCTGACAGCAGCTGGAAGTGCTGAGATAAGAATGCAGAGCAGGTTTTCTCTGCTCAGGGACAGGTGGTGAGGGACCTGCCCTAACCCAGGTGGAGAGACAGAGAGGAGAGTGCAGGTGTAGTGTGCTGGGTTGTCTGAGTAGACACAGCCTAAGCGCATTTTATGTGAAATGTTGTTTGCATTTCTTGGTCGTAAGCAGAGGATTTAAGTGCTTCAGAGTGGAGTAGAACTGATAATTGTTTGCCTTTTCCCTTTGTTTGTATCTAATAAGTTTGTTGCTAATAATCCTGTAGTCTAAAAAGATTTCCGTGGGCATTTTCTGTACTCTAGAATGTCTACCCCTTTGTCACATGGAGAATATTCTTCTATAATTAATTTTAAAATGTTTTTATTTCTGGTATTAGAGAAATTTGTGATGTTAAAAAGCCTCAAAAATCAGAGTAGTCATATAATAAATAATGTATTTAATAATCTAATTTGCCTTAGTTTATATAGTGAGCAGTCATGGATTGTTAGCCCTGCCAAGTGCTTTGACACTTCCCAATTAAAAGCATCTTGTGCATCCTGACACAGAAATAGGGGAAATAGTTACTTAATAGGACAACTTCATTTAAAGAAATAAATGTAAAGTTAAGAAATGAAGCAATGTAGTAAAAATAATAATCTGATTAGGAGTCAAGAGTAAAGTAGCATTATAGTGTATTTTTTAAAATTAATTAATTAATTAAATTTATTAACCAGTAATAGTGATAAGTTTAATTTCTTCTGTTTCTCCCCACTTTTTTCCTCTTGCAGTGTCAGAAAAATGAAAATACAAGTGAAGGCCACAGAGAGGAAATGGAAGTACTGAAAAAGCAGCTCAGGGAGCAAGAGGAGACTGTTCAAGACCTGAAGAAAGAGCTGGCTGTAGCCAAAGTGAATCTGAAAGATGCTGAAATCAAGTATGCAACACAGGTACAGAAATTTTTTTCTGTTCATCAGTCTGTTTCCCACCTCACTGTTTAGACTAATATGGTACTGGTCTTCAATTCCCTTACCTCAATTTTGTCAGTCTTGAGCTTCCTCAAACCACCTAGGTCCATCCATTTCTGCATTTGGCTTCTCTAAACATTACCTAAGTCTTTCACAATCCCCAAATGATCTTGTCCTGCCCTCCATCCTCTGCCCCAGGCCAGAACCACCCTTGGTGCAGAAAGTGCTCTGCGGGTAAGCGATGGGTTTCACCCTTGGACAGTGGGACTGATGGCTCTCTGAGGACAGAGAAAACAGTCCCTGGAAGGGCCTGGATAGGGTGTTCCTTCCTCTGAGTCAGAATTTGGGTTCTTCCCTGTCTGCCCTCGCTGCTCTGTGATGGGCTTTGCAGTACGTGGGGCAGTGTTCTTCCAGCTGCCAGGCCTGCCATCGCCTCTCTGTGTTCTGCCCCGTGTGCAGGGCAGCTGCATATCACAGGATGTAACAGCATTAATGGTATGTTGTAGTTAGTTGTGGAAGGATTTTTTTAATACCCTAAATTGCAGGTTTAGCTTTTGAACTGTGAATTGGGTTGCATCCTATACAATTAAAATCCCAGAAGTTTTATGAACTGTTAATTATATTGTAATAATTTATTATTCTGCATATTTGTAGATTAAATTCTATGCTTTTTGCTTTCTCAGATCTGAAATCTTATCAGTTGTTATACACATAATAGTAGGATAAAGACATCAAGTAAAAATACTGTTTGATCAAGATGATGTATAGGATTGTCCAGCTGAAAACTCCATCACACACGCAATATGCTGGTGCATGTTGAAAGCAAGCATGTGTGTCTGTCAGGTTCATAACCTTGTTGGTTTGTTTTTATTTTGTGGCTTATGTTTTCAGCTGAATTCCCTGCAGGAAGTGATTCAGGAGAAGGAAGCTCTCCTGGAAGAGCATGTGCACCAGCGTCAAGCTGAATTGCTCAAGATGGTGGTCCAGCCAGATATGGAAGTAGAGATGCAACAGGTATATTTGATATAATAATCATATGATGGGAGGAGGAATGAAAATAGAAGACACTCTGAAAAAACAGTTCTCGTTAAAGCAACTCAGAAAGGATAGAAGAAACATGCTTTGGTTGTTTGGAATGCTAGCTGGGGCTTTGAGTCCTAGCTTAAATCTGCTGGTTTGCTATCAGTCAAAGAGAAAGAACAGTTGAAAAAAGTGTTACATTATTGTGCTCCAGTTCCCTATTCATGAAGCAAAGTAACCTCCTCCTACAGCACCAGGGTTCCAGAATAGGTGTCAAGCACAATTAGTTAATTCAGGCTATCAGAGTAACTGTGTTACAAAAATGAGGTGTATGGATGAAATGTGGGAATCTAAATTTACACTGGTCTCCCCAGTGCTGGAATGGCCTTGTCTCTCTCACAGAACCTGCGCACTCTTCAGAGAAAGCTTGAGGAGCAGGAAGCAGCTCTGTTAGGACAAACTCAGGTGGTAGAACTGCTGCAGCAGGAGTTACACACTGCTGAAAAACAAAATCAGGTACCTGGTCATACTTTTTATTGCTTTACTCTGTGTGTGTGTGCAGTGGATGGGACCTTTGTCAGTGGCTCAGAAGTTACCAGATTAGGTTTATTTTGGTACCAGCTTTCCATCATGAAATCAGCTGGGGTTGCCATCCCTAGGTCAGGCATTAGAGCTGCAGGTCTGTGTGCACAGCTCACAGCAGGTACAGGCAGACAGTGAGTGCTGCAGCTGCCAGCTCTAATGATCCAGGGCAGGTGGACAGGGTCTACATCTATCCGTACCCAAGCTGCTGACTGTACTTTCAAAGCCAAATACGCAAACCTTTGCCAAAAGCACAAATGCTTAACACAGTGCTGCTGAAGCTTCAGTGTTTCTGGACTGCAGTGTCAAGGCCAGATCAGAGCAGAAACAGCTATTCTTTGGTATGTCTTGCTGAGAACTTGCTTATATGGTGACACAACTTGTGGAGTGGGATTGGCTCTCACTTCATCAGTTTGGAACGTGAAGAGAGATCAAGTCTGTGTATATATGACTATATAGACACGGGCTCCTTGACACAGGATTAAGAATGCAACCTTTTAAAAGGTTGGTTTGCAGATAGAGGATGAGTGTATTTCTCATTTTTCCAATATCTAAACTTCTGAAAATTCTCCATCCCTTTAGAAGAGACTTACGCTGAATCAGTCTCATATTCATTGGGTGCATGATCTCCAGCCAGTCTAATGCTGAACTTCATTTTGATAATTTTTACACACTTGTGCCAAGCATATTTTCTTTTGCTCTGTGTCTCAGCCAGGCCCACATTGGTGGGTTCTCTTCCTACTGAGAAGAGGTAAAGAACCTCAGTGAGCTGACTTGTACTTGGTACTGGCTGCATTGCTCAGCAGGGTGTATCACAGGGTGCTGGCATGGATATCTTCATGACATGGCTGTTGGCTTGGCTGGTTGGAGAATCTCCCTTGGCTTCTCCTTGGCATCTTTGGCTTATCTCATACATTCTGTGGTCTGAAGGAGATCTAGTGTAGGTACAAACTTGAGGCCATGTGGCTGAAGCTTACCCATAAAGTAAAAGGAGCTTCTCATTTGATTCCTCCTGAAATTAACTGTGTTGACCATTCACAACTCCAGGAGGAGGAAGTTTGACAACAGGAGTTTGGGCAAGTGTAAGGTCTGTTTCTGTCTTTTGGTCTCCTTAAATCTCTGGTCAGTGTTTACCAGAGGCTTCTGAGATCTTTCTTAAAGCAGTGGGTACTGTGTGGAACCCTCTGTTATCTCCAGACTCATATTTCAGCATTCCCCTTTCACATACACGCTTTTGTTCTGGTTTTTTTTGTTTTAATTCTACTCTGTAATTGTTGAGTTCTCCCTCATTTGTTGTAGCTCTTCCTCCCCTTTTTGGGAATTTGCTTTCTTCTAAAAGAGAGCTCCTGGCCACTGTTCTATTGCTTCTTTTCTCTAAATTCCCTTCCTCTAAATCAAGACTTATATTTTCTTTACCACAACGACAAGGAGTTGTTTCTCCCAGCATTGCTTTCTTGCAATTTCCAAATTGTGGGGCAGTTTCTTTCAAACATATTGAAATTTCTGACATGTTTGTTTCCTGCCTTCTGCTACTCAGGTATTTTAAAAGGATTTAATGAAAACCTTAAAATATGATTCAACTACTTTGCTTTGTCAAGGTATTTAACTAGTTGAGAGAGAAATTAATTTCTGTATCATTTTACAGACACTCCTAGATCAGTGCCAGAAGATGGAAGTGGAACTAAGCTCCATGAGGGATGTGCTAGATGCAGAGAGACAAGGGTCTCAGGATCTCAGGGAGATGATGGAGCTGGAGCTAGCTGAGAGGAAGCGGTCTTCCCATCACTTGCAGGAGGAGGTGCAGTGTCTCTCAGAACAGCTGGAGGAGGCAAGAAGAGCACAAGCTGAGCTAGAGGTGAAGTATAAAGACCTGGAAGAGGAACACCGGCTGGAGGTGGACGAGAAGAAGCGGCTGCTCAGTCGTCTCGCGGTAGCTGAAGAAGAGCTGCGCTGTGGCCGTGCTGTCCGTGGAGCTGAGCAGGAGCGGCTGGAACAGGGTGCTGGCCAGCTCTCAGTGCCATCCCTGGGGCACGGAGCTGCAGCACGTGGAGCACGGGGTGAGCAGGCAGGGAGTTAGGTGCAGCACGTCCTCAGGAGCCTGACTATCGCTGGGTTGCCTTCTTTTTGGCTTTGCTTTTATAACAATTCATAAGAATGGCTTGATGTAACAATTCCTAATTGCACAGGACACAGGAGTGGTGGCTCTGTCTCAACCTAAGGGCAGCTAGTTCGATACCACCATTCTGCCTTTGGCAGCTGCAAGAGAAGCAAAAGTGTGTGGCAGCATATATGGTGCTTTGCTTGTGTACTCTTCTAGCCTCCTGTCTTTTGGGGCTTATGGATTTCTTGAGCTGGATGTATTTTTTCAGTTGATTTTATTGATTTGTTTGATTTTTTTTTTCCATCAGCTTATGCAAGTCCTTTTTAGATGTGCCTCATTCTTCACAGTCCAAATTTCTACTGAAATTATAAGTAAAACAACCAAGAGAAGTAAACTGTACCATTTTCCCAATAGACCTGTGTTAAAAATAATGACATTGATCTTGCCTCAAGCTCTTATTTCAAACTGATTTTCTTTCAGCTTCTTTATGGCCCAAAGCTGAAGCAGTGACTAAGAGATCAGAGATTTCATAAACTATTGTGCATGTGTGTAAAATGGACATAGTGTGGCAAAAAGGACAAGAACAGACCTTAACTCCCCTTTTCCCCCTCTGTCAGATGAACTTCTACAGAGATTTGAAGAATTTGCCTGCTGTCAGGATGAGCTGAAATCCCAGCCACAAGTGCAGCTCTCTGAACTGGAGCAGCAGGTTTGATATTTTCAAATTATTCTCATTAATTTTTCTGGTCTGTTTAGGAATTGAAGCCAAATTAAATGTCTAGAATTCCTTTTTTTATCATGCATTGCTCGAGAATGGCTTTTGTTAGTTCTCTCAGTTGATGGGCAGGCATGTTATGACTACAGAAGCCTGGAAAGAAGCAGAAGTCAATTTGAGTAAATTAAAAGTTGCCAATTGATTTTTAAAGAAAAAAAAAGTTAACCAAACGATCAAAGACTAATATGTATTTACAAATGGTATTAAACTTTTTCTTTCTCTCCTCCGTCCTGTTTAAACAGGATGAATCAACTTCACAGGAAAAAATAGTAGATCAGGAAGACCAGAATGAGAATTCATTCCTACCCACAGAAAAGTTGGAAAGACAGAAGACAGAAGGTTGTATGATTACCTTACCTATTTTTAGATTCCTAAGAATCATTCTAGAAGTAGTTTCTACAAAATAAGATAGAGCTGAAGTGGTAGCTTTCCCCACTACAAAACACTGACAAATCTGCAAGTGGTACTTCTGGGAGGAGTATTCTTGATAGCTTTTGCTGAAACAGTAAGAGACCCATATACATGCCACATATAAAAAACCCCAGACAACTGCATTGGTTTTGAGTGTCTGGTCATAGCACAGTTCTGTTGGAATTTTACTCTAAAACAGTGGATTCCCTCACATATTTACTTCAGAGTCTGGTATGATTGGCACTGTGACAGTAGGCTGTCTTGATTTTTGAGAAATAGATTCATTTTGCTTCCTGTCATTCAAAGATAGAGAATAATCACCAATAAACCAGATTCCTACAGTCCTAGAACATTATCTTTCTCTTTTTTTGTTCCAAGATCTCAGAGATGCAGGTCTTTAATGAACTTCAAGACATTGTTTAGAATCATGGCATGGTTTGGGTTGGAAGGAACTCATAAAGATCATCTGGTCCATCCCCCCCGTGCCCTGAGCAGGGACATCCTTCACCAGGTCAGGTTGCTCAGAGCCCCATCCAACTTGACCTTGAACATGTCCAATGGTGGGGCAGCTGACAGCTTCTCTGGGCAGTCCAGAGAGAAGCAGCCCTCTTGAAAGGCTGCAATAATGCATCTCTGAAGCCTTTCTTCTCCAGACTGAACAGCCACAAGCTCTCAGCCTTGCTTCATGGGAGGTATGTTCTAGCCCTCTGATAATTTCTGGAGTTTCTTCTGGACTCACTCCAGCAGATCCACATCTGTCATGTACAGGGGACCCCTGGAACTGGACACAGGGCTCTGAGTGGGGTCTCACAAAAGTAGGGAAGAGGGAGAGAATTATCTTCTTCAGCCTGCTGCCCACACCTCTTTTGGTGCAGCCCAGGGTATATTGGCTTTCTGGGCTGCAGGCACATACTGCCAGCTCTTGTCCAATTTTTAGTTTACCAGAATCCCAGAGTCCTCTGTAGCCTGTTTTCAATCCATTCACCCCACAGTCTGTGCTGGTACTGGGGATTGCCCCAGCCCAGAAGTAGGGCCTTGCACTTGGCCTTACTAAACCTTGCTGTGCACAAGGACTACATGGCTGCATTCCTCAAGCTTGTCCGGGACTCTTTGGGATGGCATCACATCCCCACAGCAAAACCAGCTGCTCAGCCTGGGCCACCCTCAGGTGTGCTATGGGTGCACTCCACCCAGCTGTCTCTGGCAGCAGTCAGGACACCAAACGCTGCCAGTCCCAGGATGGACTTCTGTGGGTCCTGGTTCCCACTTGGATGGCGAGTCATTGACTGCAGTTCCTTGCACACAGCCAGTTCCTTACCCCACCAACAGCCCACCTCAAACCCATATCAGCAATTTAGTAGCAAGGGTGCTGGGGAGATCATATCAAAGGCCTCACAGAAATCTGGCTTTCAATCTGGTATCGTGCCCCAGGCTACAATTGAGTACATCCAAAATGCACCTGAAAAACTTCAATCGACTTTCTTAAAAAGCAGCTCCTCCCTCCTTCTAGTGTAAGGAATTCCACTTGAAAAATGTGGTGACTCAGAGCTTCATTGTCTTGTTACTTAAAGCATCTTTCCCAATGCATGTTTAGCTGCATATTTACTTCAAAACAAGCTTGTGTTGTTGTAATTCTGTTTCCAGTGGGTGTGTTGAACCCTTGATTACTGGTTTTTTTTTGATGTTCACAAAAATGGAGTCTGTTTTTTAATGCTTCTAAGTTGGTGTTTCTGGGGAAGACACAGTATTCATTGCTTTACTGGCTGCTATGCTAAAAAGCTGAGGCATCACCTAGTACATTAATTAGAATTGAGATGAATTAGAATGTATTTTTTTTTGTACATCTATAACAATTTGTAATTTTATTTTTTCCAAATGAAATTTGAAACATTTTGCTAGAATAGTTCTTTCTTTCCTCTCCTTTATAGAAATGTTTCTTAAAACTTGAATTTCTATTACCTGTCTTTCAGTATGTCTTGTCTGTATGACAACAATTGTTCTTTTCTACAAGCTGCTTAAAAGAGCATGTTGGTTGTGTGGTGGCCTCTAAATAAAACCAAACCCACATTATCCCATTATAGTACATATCTCCACTACATAAGTGTTATTAACAGCCATGTGTCCTTTCTCAAAAGCTCCTGGGAGAATATCCTGTTGCTATCTAAAGCAAAGTCTTAAGTTTCAAAGATTTTTTTTTTTTGTGTTTGAATGTTTCAGAAATACCACATTTGCAAGTTGTTCTCCAGAAGTCTAAGCAGGAAGCTGTGATGGTCGCAGAAGATGCAGAACAGGTAATGATTAAGCAGCTGAAATAAGCTAAAACTAAAATAGGTCAAGGACTGGCCTTAAAACAGCTAAGCTGTTATGGTCTTTTTTACCAATCCTCTTTGAAGGTTATTATTAACTGGATTAATGGTGAAAGACAGAAATAGCTTCCAAATACAGCTTGCATTGTGTTAGTAATAGACTGTGTTTCCCTTTGCTGGCCATGTGCATTTCTTGTGTCCTTCATCCATCCAGTCCACATTTGTGCTATTTTCTGCCTGTTTTGAGTTAGTTTTTCAGCAGAACTATGGGCTAATCTGAGACAGGTCTCTGGAAATAAAATTCCAAAGGTGCAGCTGTCATTATATAAGATGCCTTTCAAACCATTCCCACTGCCCTGATGGGCACCTGGCTGACTGACTGGGGGAGCTGTGTGCTCCGTGAGGGGGGACAGGTGGGCACTGTCCTTGTGCTGTTCCAGCGTGTCCAGCTGCTCAAAGAGTTGGCTGTTTTTAACCTCCTGGGACTTAAAGTGGTTGTTTCATTATTACACCAGACTTTTTAAGAGCGGCTCTCCTTTAATGGTTCCCCATAAATTGTTTCCAAGTCTTTACAGTGCAGCAGCTTATTGGTGGCTGTTGGTCCAAGCTGTCTGGGGAGGATTTGTGAGTGCTTTTCTTTTGTAATCTGTTTTAGAGGATGGGAAGAAACCTAAAGATAATTATTTGGAGAAAGCCAAGCACTTTGTTCCAGGTGCTTTGTCTAGTGCTTTCACTTTGGGCATGGACACAGATTGAAATATGGGTTCTATCCTGCTTCTTTTCCATGTTAAATGGAGAGATTGAATAGGGGACAAAACCTCCTTATTCAGAGGCTATGAATAGGATGCCATGAAATTGTGACTGGTTAAGTACACTAGAGGGCTTGTTAGAATCACAGGAGAACTTAAACAGTTCAGAGTCATACTATCTTGCAATCAAGAGAGAAAGGGAAAGAAGGGAATAGGAAGTTGTTGTTACAATCCTGAAGCCAGAATCTCTCATGCTGCAACTTCAGAAAATGAAATTAGCAGAAGTAACCTGGGAAGTCACAGAATCACAAAATAGCTGGGGATGGCAGGGACCTCTGGAGGTCACCTAGTCCACCCCCCACTGCCAAGATAGAGTCCCCCTGTTATTAGCAAGGCTTCTTGTTTATTGCAGAAGCCAGCTTGAGACAGCTACAAAAGCTACAAAATGTGGAAAGCAGATACTTCCAGAAATGGCCCTTTCACAAGACTCAAAGGAAAAATGGTGCCTACTATTTTCTTTTAGGTAAGAACAGATGGCTTTACCAATAGAAGCAAGCCGTTTACTGAGGAATGTTGTCCACCTGGAATTCTAGACTATATTGCTGCAGAGAAACAGAAAGAGCTGTCTGTTTTTCTGCTGGAACTGAAAGAAGCCCAAGAAGAAATAACTTTTCTTAAAAGCCAGCTCAAGGGCCCCAGTGGCCAAACTTCTACAGGCAGCCAAACAGAAGGTAACCAGCTGGAAGAGAATTCACAGATACAGTGTCTGGAGAGGGAGGAGGAGAAGGCTTCAGATTCACAGAGTGTCTCCTTACTGAGAGAAACAGAAATGCAGCAAACTGGGTTTCTTCAGGAAAATGGAATCAGCTTCCAAGAAGAACCTCAGGGAAGCCCTGGCACCTCTCAATCTCAAGATCTGATCAAGTTACAAAACGAAATTACAGAACTGCAAATAATTCTGCAGAAATCAGAAGAATCCTTTAGGAAAGAACTAGAAGAAAAATGTGCAGAAATAAATAGGCTAAACCAGTTGGCTGAGGAATACAAGAAAAAAGGAGAGGATCCTGACAGTACATTTTGTGTTTTGACGGAAGAACAAGATCAGCTCTTGTGTCAGGCCAAAGAACTTTCTACCATAACAGAACTGAAGGAGCAAGTGAAGCAACTGGCAGAAGAGCTAGCTCTTTCAGAAAAGCAGAGACTGTCAGACAGTCAAAGCAGTCTTCTAAGAGAGCAAATCCAGAGCCTTAAAAATGAATTTAAATCCAAGGATATAAAAATTGAAGCTTTGCAGAAGGACTTGGATGAAGCACAACTTCAGCTTTCTGACCAGGACATGCAACTAAAGGATCTGAGAAGTCAGGTTGAGACAAAGGAATGTGAAGTACTTGATCTAGGACAACTTTTGAGGAAGAATACAGCAGAGATGGAAGAGCTTTCCCACAAGTTAACCTTAAAGGGACACGAGGCAGCAAGCCTGGAACAGCTTGTTGCTGAGCACACCAAGTCTATAGAGAGCCTGCAACAAGCCTTGCTGGAAAAGGACCGACAGATGGCAGAGATCAGTGTCAGCATGTCTGAGAAAATGGTCCTGTTGAATGAAGAGAAATTTTCTCTAAGAAATGAGCTGAAGAGTCTCAAGGAGCAGACAAGTCTGTTATTAAAAGCTCAGGAAGAAAAAGAACAGAACGTAGCAACAAAAGATACATGTCTGAAGTGTGGGGTGTCCAAGGAGCAGAATGAGACAGAAGCAGTGAGTAAAGAAAATGAGGAATTAGTAAATCAAGTTGAACTTCTGAGAAAAGAAAATGAGCAAGTAAAGCGGAAACTGCAAGCAGTACTTGTGAACAGGAAGGAGCTTCTGAAGAAGGTAACCAGACTGGAGAATGAATTAGAACAACTGAGTAGAGAACAAAAATCAGAAACCTCAGTGGCTCAGGCATCTGCAGGGGAGGAAGATGTGAGAAGCATGATGAGCAAAGAAATGGGTCTTGAAAACCACCCACATGAGGACTATCTGATTCAGCTGCTTTCTGAAAAGGAATCTGAGTTGCAGAGCGTCCGGAAGGAGAAAGAAATTACTGAAGCACGACTGCAGGCAGTGATTGGGGAAATGAGGCAAAGCTTGCAAGATAAGGCAAACACTGCTTCAGTTAAAGATGTAATCATGGAGCATCAGACAATTCCTGACAAAGTAACTGAAACCAATGAAAGCCCAGAAGATGATGAAGAAAATGAGAAGCATAGTTCAGCAGGTACAAATCTGGAAGAAGAACAAAAGTCTGCTCTTAAAGAAAGGATCTCAGTTCTTGAACAAGAAAAAGAACAACTTCAAAAAAAACTTCAAGAAGCTCTTGTATCTCGCAAAGACACTATAAAAAAGGCTCAAGAAAAAGACAGGCATCACAGAGAACAACTAAAACAGCAAAAAGATGATTACAACATCCTGCAAGAACAATTTGATCAGCAAAGCAAAGAGAAGGACAGCATCCAGGCTCAGCTCAGACAGCTCCAAGAGCAGAAAGGATCAGGAGAGAGTGTTTTTGGGAGTCAAGCTATGTTGGATTCTTCATGCGTGGAAGCAGAAGATACAACAAATAACAAGCTTGTACAAGTTGCAGATATTTCTGAGGAAGAGTGGAAAAAAAACCTTGACAAATTGCAGACGGAGAAAGAACAATTGGAATGTAATGTCAGCCATATGCAAAGGGAGCTTGCTCACAAATCAGAATTAATCTTTGATTTGCAACAGCACATAGCACAGTTGTTTATAGAGATAGAAGGGCTGAAGAGAACCTCTGACCAAGCTAAAGCTAAGGAAGCAAGTCTTCAGACAGAATTGGAGGAGAATCAAGGAAGACTTTCTGGAGTGGCCAGTCTGGAGGACTTGAAAGTACTTATGCATCAAAAGGATGACGAAATTGAATTTCTTAACCAGCAGTTAAAGGAGAAAAGTGACGCTCTCAATAATGTGCAGGCACAGTTGCTGGAAAAAGAGGAATCAGTCCAAAGGCTGTGTAGTCAGTTGGAAGCTCAGGCTCAGGTGCATGAGGAGCAAAGCAAGCGACTACAAACAGAGATGCTTGAAATTCAGGAGAAGCAAGAGGACAATGCAGAAGCAGCTAAGCAGAAAAATCAAATGCAAAGAAAGTTGCAAGCAGCACTTATCTCTAGAAAAGAGGCCCTAAGGGAGAGCAAATCTCTAAAAGAAGAGCTAGCTAATGCTAAAACTACTATTGACAATCTTTCTGTCAGGCTGGCAAATGTGGAAAGCCAAATATGTGGCCATGTTAAAGAAACCGATACCTTAACAGAAAAATTAGCATGCCTTGCTGGAGAGCGAGAAAAACTTACTGCAGAAATTGATAAACTACTTAGAGAAAATCAGAATCTTGATGGATGCTGTAAAAACCTTACACTTACTCTGGACAGAGTTGTTCTAGAGAAGGAGAAGCTGGAGAAGGAGGTGGAATCATTAAAGAGCTTTCAAGCCACTGAGAGTTCTGAGTGGCAGGAGAAATACAAGGAGCTTCAGGGAGAATATGAAACTCTGCTGCAGTCATATGAGAATGTGAGTAATGAGGCTGAGCGAATTCAGTGTGTGTTGGAAACTGTTAGGCAGGAAAAGCAGGAAATTTTCATTCAGCTAAAAGGGGCTGAAGCAAAAAAACAGGAAACAGATAAGCAGCTACAGGAAGCTGGACAGGAAATTGATGAAATGAAGGAGAAAATGAGGAAATTTGCAAAATCAAAGCAACAAAAGATCCTGGAACTAGAGGAGGAGAATGAGAAGCTTAGAGCAGAGATGCATTTTACAGATGGAGAGCTACACAGGACTGGAGACAGCTTTACAAACACTAGCCTGAAAGAAGATCTGGAGTGCTCTAGGAGGGAGTGCCAGTCTCTTTCTACTCAGCTTGAGACAGTAATGGCTGAAAAGGAGTCTCTTAATGAAGAGATTGTAGACTTGAAGTGCCTTTTGCAGGTAACAGAATCTAAGCTGAGGGAAAGCAGAGAACTTGTAGACAGGTGTGTTGCCCAGCAGACAGCTGGGGAACAAACTGAGGCCGTTGCCACACCACCACCAACAGAAGAGTCTGAAAATCAAGTGGACGTCACTTTTCGACCAGAGCTCCCTGCTGCAGAGCTGGAACAAGAGGCATTTGGAAGGGATCGACCTTGTGAGGATCCTGCTCTCTACAGACAGCAAATAGCTGAGCTCACCAAGCGAATCACAGAGATGGAAGATAATAGAAGGGCTTCAGAGCAACAGCTGGGTGACATCAGCAGGTGTGTTGAGACTTTAGAAGGTGAGAAAAGGGCTTTAGAGCACCAAATGGGAGAGAAAGTCCTTGAAGTGAATGATCTGCAGGCTACAGTAGCAAAGATGGAGCAAATGGTCCAAGAAGCCAGAGATGACCTGGTCAGAATGACAGCACTGAAGGATGCTCTAGAGGCTGAAAAGGATGACTTGGAAGAAAGGCTCATGAATCAGCTGGCAGAACTTAATGGAAGTATTGGAAACTATCAGCAAGATGCAACAGACTTTCAAATCAAAAATGATCAACTGAAACATGAACTTCAGAGCTTGCAGAGAATGATGCACAAACTGGAGGAGGAGAAAAGTCAGATGGCAAAGGAGAAAAGCGAAGCAAGTTCAGAAAAGCAAAAGGAATTTGTAGAAAAGCTAAAATACAATTGGAGAGGAGAAAGCAGCACACACATAAAGGAGCTTCAAGAACTGCTGAAACAGAAACAGCAGGAGATTAAGCAGCTGCAGAAGGACTGTATCAAAAGCCAGGAAAAGAACACTAGTTTAGAAAGAACTGTTAAAGCTCTGGAATTTCTGCAGAGTGAGACTCAGAAAGAGGTAGAAGCAGCCAAAGAAATTTCAGCTAAAGCAGTTGAAGACACCAAGAAAGCCCAGGCAGAGCTTGCTCACTGCAGAGTAGTGTTGGATGACACTCAGAGTGAGGCAGCAAGGGTTCTAGCTGAGAGTATCAAAGTGAAAGAAGAGTTGCAAGCACACAAAGATAAAATTAAAATTCAAATGAAGAAAAAGGATGAGGACTTTGAGAGAAGACTGGAACGGGAAAAAGACAAGCACTCAAAGGAGATCAAAAACATGGAAGAAAAGCTGGCAACATTGCAGAGGGAGAAAGACCATATGGAAACAACAGTTGGTGATCTGCAAGACTCCTTGAAGACAAAGGATCAAGAAGCCAAGCAACTGGAAGGCAGTCTAAACAAAGCACTAGCCCAGCTTGCAACTTTCACCAGGAGCATGTCTTCCCTTCAGGATGATAGGGATAGAGTGATAGACGAATCAAAAACATGGGAGAAGAAATTCACTGAAACTATTCAAAAGAAGGAAGAAGAAATACGTTTGAAAGAGGAAGCTTGTATTGTGCTACAGGACCAGGTGAAACACATGACCATGCGTGTGGAAGAACTCCAGACTCATATAGCCAGGTAAAAAAGCAGTGTCAGGGGAGGTTTATCAGGAAAAGGTTGCTTTGTATTTGTTATCTGCACAAGGACATGGGGTGATCACTCTAGAATAGTCCTTCTTCACGTCCCTAGAATACTGTGTTAAATCTGTTCTCAGTGACAAGCACTCACCATCTGATTACGCTCCAGAGTATTTCAAATTTCAGATTAATTAAAGAGTTTCTTTTGCACTGAGAAGTCAAGAAAGCATTGGGATACATAATTCCAGTTTAGTCCCAAAACAAATTTTAAGGGGAAGATGGAGCTATGGAAACCTATCAAAATGTGTATACATCTGTGTATTTCCAAAATTTAAAACCAAACCATTCTTATATGAGTAAAGTTGTTTTATATATATGCTGTATCTTTGCATGATGAAGTATTAAATGGACATCAAAGGTACCAGAACAGCAATTTCATTGTGGGATGGCATGGGGTTGTTTTTATTGCTAGCTACAATGGACGAGAGAAGTAATGTAACAACAGAAAGGTGATAACATTCAGTGTTTAAGTGAACACTTTTTTAGTATTGACATGAACAACTTTAAAAGAATATATTCCCTGCCACCACCCCTTTAAGGCAGTAGTACAGTCAGAACTTTAAAATATATCTTGAATTTTAAATTGAGAGATGTTTCCAGCTTGTTTTCTTTAAGTAAAACAAAATTAGAATAAGAACAGAGTTGGTGTGGGTTTAGATACTGAGATACTTTGTGGATTTTTGACCAACTTAATATTTTCTCTTTTCAGGCTGGAATGCAACAAGAAAGACTGGGAGGCTGACTGCAGGAAGGAGATTCAGCATCATCAAAAGACATGTGAAATGTTGCAGGAGGAAAAAAAAGAGCTTTTGACTCAGCTTGAGGGGTCTCAGGAACTGTACAGCAAGTCTCAGAATGAACAGCAGGAACTGGAGTCAGAAATCAGCAGCCTAAGAGACCAGCTTGCTGACTTACAAAATTCCTTCACCAAATGTGAGCTGGCCAGGGAAGAGCTGGGGACTGTGGTCAAGCAACAAGAGATGAGTATCCAGAATTTTAAACTCAGCTGTGAGCAGCTTGAAGCTGACTTGCAGGCTTCGAAGGACCTAACAAATAAGCTGCATGAAGAAACCAGTGCCAAAGATCAAAAGATCATGAGTTTGCTGTCTGCCAAAGAAGAAGCAGTGATGGCTGCTCTAGCTGAATTACAGCAGCAACATTCTGAAGAGATGAAAGAGTTGGAGTGTAGGCTAAGTAAGGAGGAAGATGATAAAAAAGCCTTGGAAAATGAGAAGAACAAGTTTCTTGGCAAACTCGATCATCTGACTGAAAAGATGAAGATAAGCAGAGAAGAAAGTAAGCAGCAGAAGGCACAGCTGGACTCCTTCACCAAGTCCATGACATCTCTGCAGGACGACCGAGACCGCATTCTCAGGGACTACAAGCAGCTTGAGGAACGCCATCTTGTTATAATCCTGGAAAAAGACCAGCTAATTCAAGAGGCTGCTGCTGAAAACAACAAGCTCAAGGAAGAAATGAGAAGTTTCCATAGCCAGATGGATGACCTCAACTCTGAGAATGCCAAGCTGAATGCAGAGTTGGTGCGGTACAGAGAAGACCTTAATCAAGTGATTTCAATAAAGGACTCCCAACAGAAGCAACTTCTCAAAATACAGCTTCAGCGGATCCAAACTCTGGAAAATGAGAAGGCAATCATAGAAAAACAGCTGAAAGAGTCTGAGCATACTCAGGATGATCTCAGGAAGTGCACGGAAGCCTTAAGAGAGGATAAGGTCAGTATGTCTCAAGAGATTGAAACTCTTACGTCCTCTCTGTCGCAGGTGCAGAGTGAGATGGCAGCATTACGTGAGGGGAGTCCCATTGTGGAGTGTCAAGCAGAACTGAAGGCTCGAGAGAAAGAGGTACAAGGACTGAGTCATGAGCTTTCCCTCTCTCAGAAAAGAATAAGAGAACTTGAGGGGGAGCTAGAAGGTGTTCAGAGGGATGCAGCCAAGAGAGTGGGAGAGGCTGAGGACAGGCTTCGGAAGGAATTGAAGCACCTGCATCATGATGCAGGGATAATGAGGAATGAAACTGAGACAGCTGAGGAGAGAGTAGCAGAGTTGGCACGGGATTTGATGGAAATGGAACAGAAATTGCTTGAAGTCACAGATGAAAACAAAGATCTCAGAGCTCAAATTCAGTCTTTTGGGAGGTCCATGAGCTCTCTTCAGGATAGCCGAGACCAGGCCAATGAAGAGCTTCATATTTTGAAACAGAAATATTCTGCAGACTTAGAGGAACAAAAGAGTCTAGTGCAGAATCTTCAGACACAGATGGCTCAGCTACAAGAGGAGCAATGTTCCACTGTCAGGGACCGAGATACGGTGAGGTCTGAGCTGACAGAACTGCAGAAGGCTATTGATGAAAGAGGTCTCTTGGCCCAGATTGAGAAACTTAATCAGCAACTCAGAGCTAAAGATGATGAGCTTCTCCACTTGTCTTTGGAATTGGAAGGCTCTTCCAACCAAGTCAAATCTTTCTCCAAGGCTATGGCAAGCCTGCAGAATGACCGAGACCGTCTGCTGAATGAATTGGACAAAACACGTAAGATTGAAGAAGTGAAACAGCAAGCAGAAGGGAGCATTTCCACCACTGCTTCGGAAGTGCAGAGTCTGAAGAAGGCACTGGCCTCCTTGCAGAGTGACAGAGACAGAGTAGTAAGTCCATGTTCTCTCTTCCTGCTCTTACTTTAAGCACCACAGGAGGTTTGGATCTTCAAGTCTTAAAATTCAGCATGCTTAGGTCTGGTAATTGCAATGTGATGCATAGATCATGCTGCATCTTCATGGAATCACATGAAGATAGTGTTGATTCAAAGGGAATAGTTGAGATTCAAAGGGTCTTCTGGAGATCTTCTAATCCAGCCCCCCTGCATAAACAAGGCTTCTGGAATAGGTTGCTCTGTACAATGTCCTGTTGGATTTTGAATTGGTAAATATTCCACAGCTTCTCTGGCCAACCTGTTTTTTCATGTATCTGGAAACGGTTTCCAGAATTAGTTTCTCCCTCACTTTCCCAGGGATGGAGATGAGGCTGACCAGACTGCAGGTTCACAATTCTTCTTTCTTGCCCTTCTTGTAGGTAGGGATGATATTTGCCTTCTTCTAGTCTTCAGGAACCTCTTGGGTCGCCATGACCTTTCAAAGGTAATGGAGTTGCCTCCCAGTGACCTTAGCATTTGTGGGCATGCTCCATCAGACCCCATGGATCCAGTATGGGCCATCTGTATTATTTTCTCTAGCATGGAGGCTGTGATTCCATTCTTAACTTCCCAGGGTGGTTTCTCTGTTAGGTTGGTTTAAAATATGAAATCATTGAAATAAGGTCCCTATTAACCTGCATAGTTCTCATCTGTGTCAGCTCATTTGATTTGCTTAAGATTTCTAAAAGAGACTAGAACAAAGGCTTGAGTTTCCTCCTCCTCTTGGCAGCTGACTTTCAAGGCTCGTACAAGACCTTGCAGATTCCTTTTGACATCCTTACCTGCAAACTGGATGTGTCTGTGTTTGTATAGTCTCTGGCACAGTGCAGCCCAGCAAGTTCCAGAGTTGCTGTTGCTGGTCAGAAGACAGACTTTGACAATCAGGTCCCACTGCCACTCATTGAGCACTGTCCTGTCTCCAGAGTCAGTTATGTGACCTTTTCTCCCTCCACAGTAAGGAATGCTCTTAAACAGTTCTAAGTAATAAACCTGATGTTTGCTCAGCTGTCACACAATGATGTTTCTCTTTAATTCCAGGTAAGAGAGCTGGAGAATCTGCAGCAGCAATACATCCTGGTCGGGGTGGAAGCTGCTGAGAATTCTCGCTTAAAGGCACAGCTGCAGCAATGGGAGCAAGAGGCAGACAAACAGCTTCGTCTACAAGAACAGCTGAGGCAGGAAGGAGTTGTGTACCAGCAGGAGCTCCAGCAGCTCAGGTGAGCTGTCTGTCTGCTCCCTGCTCGGTGAGGTTGCAAATGTGTTTGTTTCTCTCAAAGAGCAGTTGTGGGCAGAGGTGGACGGAATGCTGAGAACCTCAGCCTGGACTGTGCCAAGTGACACTGAGCACTCTGCCCTGGCCAGGAGAGGACACGTATTTCCCTCGTCCAGTTTCTGCCTCAGAATTACAGCCCAGCAGCTTGCAGGTCAATGCCTGTGTGAAATAGATCAATGACGTTTTTGTTTTTATTTCCTTCATCCAGTGGTGGTCAGTATCATCTGCTGGAGAGGAAACTGAGGCTGTTTCTTGTATTGGAACTTATGTATATGATCACAGTACTCTCCATTCCAGGCTGCTGCTGAACACCCTTTATTATCCCACTGATATCATAGTTTAGAGCATACTACTTTTGTATGTCTGTCTTAGTCTTATTTCACTTGCTCTATGTCTTCTAGTTTGTTTTTTTTTTTAACTCTGTAATTCAAGTCTAGTAAAATTGTCTTTTCCAACTGGACTAAAACTAGTCAGAGAAATATGCTCTGTTCTGTAAACAAGCAGAAATGCTTTCAGATATTTCAGAGATCCATTTAAGAATGCCTGAGGCTTGAATGAAAAGGGTAGGATTTTCTTTATGGAAAGGTCTATGGCTTATCTTTGTCCAGAGTGATATAAAAACCTGTAGTTCTCTCCCTCCCCCCTACTCCCAATCTGATCCTCAAATTAACACTTCAGATCTTCTAAAGTTTGAAGCATCTTACAAATTTTATTTATCCTGACAAAAGAACAGGAGGTTTTACGCTGTACATGAAGTGATGGCCTCAGGTTGGTGCGGTGTGATCAGTACCGTGGGTCTGGTGCACATATGACCTGCAGAGAAGTTATTATGGGGACAAGTGGCATTGCCAGTGATTTCTTTGACAAAACTCTCTACAGTGAGATCAAAACAATGTCCAGGCACACAAAGTGTGAAAAAGTCACCCTAGGACAGCATGGAACAATCCAAAGGGTTCAACCAAATACAGGAAATTTCCTTAAACCTGCTTTTAAGGTTCCTGTACTTAAGTGGGTTTTTTTTTTGGTTTTTTGTCTTGGCTTGGTTATAATACTTTGTGTCTAGCATGAGGTGATGATTGAATGACCCTTGGTTTATTCTTAGCTGGGCACCTGGTCATCATAAGTGATACTGGTAACTTCCCTTGTTTATGTTGGGCAGACAGGAGAAGACCACCTGGGAAAAGCAGAGCAGCAGCATGAAGGAGCAGTACCTGATGGCCATTGCAGAGAAGGACAAGCAGCTGAGCCATTTACAAAGGATCACACAGGAAATGAGGCTGCCCTTCAGCAAGTTTCAAACCGTAGAGGAACAGCACCAAAGCAAGGTGGGTGGAAAGATACAGATTCTTTACTGGAAATGTGAAGCTTGAAACTCAGCCAGAAGAGCATGTGTTACCTGTATCCAGCTCCTGCAGACTGCAGCATGGGATGTGGTTGTGAGGCCTCCAACGATAATACCAACAGTCTAACTTGCATCACTGCAAGTTGTAGAAATTATGGCATACCCTTAAGTGCTTTTCATTAAGTTCCTGGTTTCCAGTGTTTCGAGAGAGAGGGTAAAAGAGACAGGGCTTCTGAGGCACCTTGGGTCCTTTGGAGTGGCATGGAACTTCTCAGGTGTGTATTCTGGCTGGTTTGGAATTGCCCTCTTGCACTCTCTTTGAATCTAAGCTTTTCTGTCTTAGTTCTTATTTTAATTTCAGATCTTAATTTTTAAGTTTTCTATTGAATTTTTCTTGCTGTTTTTACTGTAACAGGTATCTGCAATCCTGGTTCAAGCCCAGAGATGCTGACGCTTGAATACTGCACTTTCTCTCTTACTCCCCCTGTATACAGTCCTAAAAGTGGAGTGGAATGTGTTTGGTATTTTGCTTGTCTAGGGAAGGCTGCATGCACAGTGTAGTGCATCAGAGCCAAGACAGAATTGTCCCAGCCATGTCTGCAATGTCCCAGTGGTTTATGTCAGTGGATGGGGTAGCAAATCTCCATTATCCCCTTGATACACCCATGCATATTTGCAAAGAAAAAGCTTGAACAATGTTCATGTGATGCTTTCCAAGGGGATTCTTCAGTGCTGGCCCTCTCGTCTTTGTTGATTAGAGCAGTGTGGACGTTGCTTTAGGTTTTTGTTTGGTTTTAATTTTCTCATTCATGTGTCTTTTTTTTTTTTTTTTTCTTCCTGTGTTGCAAATAGCTTTAAGACAACTTTTGAGTAGGACCCATCATATGTGCAAGTCTGATGATCTTTCCTGACTGTTTGTATTTTCGGTTGGCTTTTAGGATATTTCTATTTATTCCCCATTTTCTCTTTTCTCTGAGTAGATCAAGTTCCAGGTCTAGGAATAATGTTAGATTTGACCATGGAATACTGAAAAGAGAGGAGAAACACAAGAGCGAGTTGTCACACATGCAGTATATTTTTCATTGTCCTTTCCTTGGCAGATTTCTCCAGAAGTCCTGAAAGATGACTTTTCAAGCCTAGAAGCAGAGATGAAACACCTCCAGGCCCAGCTAAATGACAGTCTGAAAGAACTGCACCAGAAAGAGCTCAGAATTCAGCAGTTAAACAGCAAGGTACTGATACATGTCTTATATTTGCTTGCAGTCAGGGACAAGGAATGTGGGGAGGGTTTGGCTGGAATAGGGCTCAGGAAGCAGGAATTAATCTGTCCTTGCAGGTGTTGAATGAAGTAACACAAAATAAGAAGTACATCTCTCACAAAAGCAGTGTTAGAACCACAGTGATGGATTCGCTGCTGCTGAATGGGGCTGGCACAGCAGCAGAGCCCATCCTCCATGTCCCACACTGCTCTCCCTCAGCAGCTGTGAGAGCCAGAGCAGTGCAGAGAGAACCCATGAGTGGGACAGCTGTTCTGTATAGACCAGAAGGATATCCAGGCCCCAGGCAGATCCCATCCAGCAGGCTCAGTGACAGGGTCTGAACCAGCACCTTTTCTGCCACTGCCATTTAGTGCCCTTTCTCCCAGGTGACCAGAGGGAGAAAGGAGGAGGGAAGAAGGCAGGGGAGGAAAAAAAGAGGTGACAGAAGGAGAGAGGGGAGGAGAGAGGACAGATGGAGGGGACAGTGGGGGAAAGAAGCTGGCTGGGGGAGATGAAGGCCAGACAAAGGGACCAGAGAGCGAGACCATATGAAGAAAGTTGTTTACAGGTTCCATGTCTATTGTCAGGAGCACTTTCTAGCCTCCTGCTTCCTGGACTGCTGAAGGAAGTCCCTCCTTGGGAAGGCAAGCTTGTCATCTTCACTTCTGCCTGCCAGCTTGAAACACTTCCTTCATTTCAGTGCAAAATCACAATCGGTTAATTCCCACACTGAAATGGAAGACCCAGAATTTATCAATCTTCAGAAAGAGAGCTGTGTTCAAGGACAAAGTGAGAATATAAAATAATAATTTACTGATGATATATCTGAAAGGTTTAGGTCGATATCAGCACTTTAGAAATCTTGTTTTGGACATGTAGTATTCTGTACATCTCTTTGATGTTTTGAGACTCCTGTTGCAGAAACCTTTGCCACAAGCTGCTCTTGGAGATTGTCACTGGTCCTTTGATATTAGCGATGGGCAACGTGGCAGTTATGTGTTCTCAAGAGAATTCTTACGTTCAGCAAGACAGAGAACAATTTTGCTTTCACAAAATCAATTTCTTTGCTTGCCGGTTGTGTTCTCTTCTCAGCTATCACAGGTCTATGAAGAGAAAAATGCCCTCTCGCTCCAGCTCCGAGGGAGCAGTCGGAGCACCTGTGAGAGCCATCAGCACTACAGCGAGGTCCTGAGCCGCTGCCTCGCGCTCGAGAGGCAGCTCCAGGAGCTGCAGGCTGCAGACAAGAGCATGGTAAGGGGGGAGAAGCTCACTTCAAGTGGCTCTGCAAACTGTCCAGCATTGTAGTGGATGTATGTCCTCTCCATTCAGTGCAGTTTGCAGTATGTTCCTGTGTTCTTTCAGGAGCTGTTTGCAACAGATGCTGCTCCAGGAGCACCCCAAGAAAAGAATGAGGCACAGAGAGGCACTTACACACCTGAACTGCAGGAGCTGCAGCTGAGGTAGAGAAAGTCTGAGAAAACAGGGGTTGGGATGTTGGTCCTGATGGAGGCCTTGAGGCTAGTGATGAGCCTTATGCTTTTACTCTGCCGCCAGTGTGTTGGTAAAACTCAGTCCCACGCTAGGATCTTGTGGACTTGGAGGAACTGTCGTATGCACTTAGTAGCTGTCAGTGGTTACCTCTTTGGATTAGAGCTTCAAAAAAACCACAAGGATAACATACAGCAGCAATGCCAGCCAAACCAGCATCTTGGATCTGGTAGGCTGCATCCTCAGTAGCTGCTGAAGTACATCAATGGTCCTGGGTCTCAAGGTTGTAGCCTGAGAGTGTGTCTGGAATTGAGATGTAGCACAGGATTCCTTGTAACCTTCTGAAACTAAGATCTAGCACATGATTCCTTTCAAAATAATTTTCAGAAGGTGGAGCCATGGTGACAGAGGCAAGGAACTCCTTCCTGATGTGAGACAGAAGCTTCAAGAGATTTATCTTCTCTCCTGTTTCCCAAATAGTTTATATATAGTAAAGATGATTAAGTCTCCTGTGTGAGCTGGGAGGTAATTTGAGTCTGTTCACACACTGCGTTAGTGAATAGAATAGAAACACAGTGGTCCACGATTTGGGCTTTTTATGGCATATGCTTTATTATTTTATGACAGGTTGTCTGAAACAGAACATTTACATAGCAGCATAAAGCAGGATATGAAGTATTTGGAGGAGCAGCTGGAGGAAGAAAGGGACCGTCGTCTTGCTGCAGAGGAGGCGCTTTTTGCAGCACAGGATCAGATCAGGAGGTGAGGCAGCTTGAGCAAACACACATTCGCCACAGAAGTGTGCTGGTTCTAGCTCTGTTTTTCATATGCACTTCATCACATCTTTCTGGCAAGTGGCACTGGGCACAGAGGCAGCTACCATGTCTGTCACAGAATCACAGAAAGGTTGAGGTTGATGGTCCAAAGGGGTTGAGGTTGAGGAGCCTCCAAAGACCATCTGGCCCAGCCCCCTGCTCAGCCTAGACCCAGTTGCCCAGGACCATGTCCAGATGGCTGAGTGTCTCCAAAGAGGAAGGCTTCACAACCTCCCTGGGCAACTGTTCCTTCAGTTGTAGGCAGATAGGATGAGACAAATTATTAGACATTAAGACAAGCTCTGTGTAGAAATTAGATGCCAACTTTCTCAGTTTGTTAAATTAACTACTGGAAAATATAATTTGGAGACTGAGAATTGGGTGCAGGCTGAAGAGGAGTTCTCATGCTTCCAGGGGATTTGTCTGTTCAGTAAGCACCTTGCTGTCATGCCTGAAGTTTTGACTTGAAGAATATCACTCATTTTTAATGTATTGCAAATTAACATCAAGTTTTCATTAATTTGGTTATTGAGAAACAATGAAACACTTAGGAGAAAGGACTTTTGTCCACCTTTCCCAGGCTTAGCTTCAGCCTAGCTCCCCTGTCCTGCCCCGTGCCCTGAGAGTCAGCAGAGCAAAGGCAGCTTATCTGGACTAATGTTGGGATTAGCGTGCAGTGAACAGCAGGTTCAAAATGCTTGATTCTCCTCATTGGTTATGGAGGGGGCTTTAGCACATGACCTGATTGTAGGCACATGTGATGTGCATTTCCTGGTAGTTCAAATAACTGGAGTTATGGATTAGTGGACTCCTTTACGTGAAAACAATGCCTTTCTTCTGACACACTTGCTGATTTAGCCAAAAAATAATGGTCTGTATAGAAGAATTCTGGATGAGGTTCCCTGGTAATAGCTACAAGGTTTGGACAACTGTAGCTCCTTCTGGCATTAACATCTATAAAAGCCTCCTCCAGCAGCTGATCTCACTAATGAACCATAGCCCCAGGATGTGACTGTTGCCTCTGTCACTAGAAAATAGGAAGAACCAGCACTATTGCAGCCAGAGCTGGCTTGCAAAATAATTTCATAGAATTTAAAGCATACACGTGTATCATATGCCCTGGCTTCTTTCAAGTCACACTAAAAAATTTCACTTGAAATGAAGAAGGACTCCTGCTAGCTAGGCCACCCCATTCTTTTGCTCAATGTGAGCTTAGGAGGCATAGCACCTGTTCAAATGGAACCAGGACTTTCTTGCAGGGATTGATTCCTTTTTTTGAGAAATACCTTCTTTCCTAAGCTTGATTACAGTGGTGATTTGGGACATCATAATAAAAAACTGAATTTCATATTTGTTCTGGCAGGTTGCAGTCAAGTGAGTGGTCCTCTTCCATAAGTGCCAGCATTGATATGACTCCAGGTCATGAGCAGTCCTTACTGATCAACTCCATGGATTCCAGCAGAGTAAGAGTTTAACATTCACAGCTGTCAATTATGTGAGCCCCAGCTGATTCAAGAAACTGTGATCCTATAGCACTTAAGTTCCTGTGCAGAGACACATAAATGAGTTGGGGACTGTAGTTTTTCTGCTCTCACCATGCTGGAAACAAAATTGGGTGGGGCTTGTTCATGGGCAGCCTGCAGAGAGCAGGGGGAGGGGAGCATTTAATGATGGTTGCCCTAGTGTTAGTATCTGACAGCGGAGCAAGTTGGGGAAAGTTTATGCTCATTAGCTTCAACAAACTTACCTCCTTGGTCTGGAGAGCTCTGGATGAAGGCAGCTGGGGCCACAGCCATTCCTTGTAGTGACTGTTCTCTCTTTACTCTTCCAGACCCGGAGTACTCCTGGACTGCGACGCCTGTTACGCTCTCTCTTCCGCTCCCGGGCCCACTTGCCCCTGCTAGTGGCCACGTATCTGCTTGCTCTCCATGTCCTGCTCTTCCTGTGCTTCACAGGCCACCTGTGAGCAGGAGTGACAGCTTTTCCTCCAGCCTCAGCCCTGTGCATGCTGAAGGCCTGCACATTCTCACAGAAGGGCACCACTTGCCCCAGCTGCAGCCTTTCCCAAACCAGCACTGAAGCAGCAGCTGCAGCCAGCACCTGCTGTCAGTGCTGGTGCTGGGGAGCTGCTCCCAGGAGATCTGCCCTCCCTCAGTGTTTCTACATGCGTGGTTCGTTTTCTGAGCCACAGTTGTGCTGCAAGCCTCAAGGACAGCATCTGTTCCTGTACCTGGAAGCAATTTAGATAGAATAGTGCTGCAGTAGGAATACGAAAAATACTCTTGAGTTGCTGCAGTACTTCAGCACTTCTACAACTGCACAATATTCCCCCTCTTAGGCTGAATCCATGAGTGGAGTTGGGGGAACACTGTAGCTGGATGTGAAAGAATTGTCTTCCCTTTCTTCCTTCTACCCCTTAGATTTGCTCCATGGTTCAGAGCTGTCTGAAATGCATATCCTAAGGAGGTTATGGTCACTTTAAGGAATGTGAATTTTAAAGCCATGCTTCCCGCTCAGTTGCGTCTCCTGTTGAAGAAGGGCCAAAATTAGTATATCTAGCCTGGTGAGCATTCCATTTAAAATCATTCATATGTCTGCCCTGACAAGCCTGTAAAATAATGCCAGTAATTTAGTTATTTAAAAGGAATAGGAAATATGAAACCTTTTAACTCGTAAGTTTAAAATCCTCCTATTTATAGCATTTATGCACCTCTTATGATGGAAGGTGCTGCCTTACCTCTAGTAGAGCAGCCCTGTTCCTGCCTTCTCATCCACTAAATACTCATCATGAGATGTACAGGCTGTTGAAGGGGTCCATAATGTGCTGTGTGGGCCCAAAGCAAAGGCAGAAACTCCAGAAATAAACTCTCTCCCTTGTGCTGAAGAAGGAGCCAGAGTTCTAAAACCTTCTGGTTTTAGATCCCTCTGGTGTAGAAAGCTGGTGCTGGTGTTTGGGCATGTTTGAACCCAAATCAAATGATGGAAATGAACTGAATCTTTTATGATATATGGAAATATGGATATATTTCCATATGTTTTCTAAAAACCTCCTGAATTTGAGACTGTCATCTTCCAAAAGGAGAATGTTGAATGCAAAGGAAGTTCAGTCCTATTCATTGTCAGATCCTGAGTGGTTGTTTCATTCGGAGTACTGGCCAGGAGAATCCTATCTGCCTCTTAGTAGAGCATTAACAATCACATTTTTCCCATGGGAAAGAGGTAGTTCTTTTGATATTGCTGGTAAACTAAGCTGCTGTAGCCAGTGCAGAAAGCCTGTTTGAGGGTAGATTGATTTCACTGGTAGCTAAACCAGCTGGATCTCTGGCAGGTCCAGATCACTGGCTCTAGGTATCCTCTTGTAGGCTGTCTGTGATTATCAGTGTGAACTTCCTCTAACTATGTCAAATTCAGTGACCAAATAGTTTGTCTATATCTTCCTGGGGTATGAGCTCCTGTGTGTATAATAAAGTTTATTTTTCAGATGGAGTTTGTGTTACATTGCCACGTATCTGTGCAAGTGGAGAGTGTAGTGCTGCTGTAGCAGCACACCTTGTGTGGGACACGGTGGGACTGCAGGTCTCCTTTGTGTACACTGCCTTGTGGGATGGTTGCAGAAGCTGTTTCTTTATACAGTGTGAATGCCTAGATGATGACCTTTTTTCCCTATCTCACCTCTTGCTCAGCCTTTTTCAGCTGACAGGATAAGGAAATAGCACTTGAATAGGCAATGTCTCATGTCAGGGGTGTGTGGAACTAATGATTTTAAGAACCCTTCCACCCCAGACCATCACATGCATCGTGAAAGTGATTCCAGTAAAACAATACCTTCTTGAGTTTGTTTTTCCACATTTGCCTGAACACTGCACCTTGTTAGAGTTGTGTAACACCAGGACAGATAAGAAGTTGGCAACAGTGCGCTAGAACGTGCTGGTCATTCAGATGGGACAGGTCAACTGTCCCAGCTTTCTGTAGCCAAAACCAGGTACCCTTTTTCATAGTTACTTCTACAGTCCCCCACCACCGTTGGAACAAAAGCCAGCGTTGGGGTGTTGTAAGACGGTAGATAATAACAGAAGCAAGGGTTATAAGCAAAGTATGTTTCCTTAAAGCCCATGCAATTTTTTTCCTGAACTGAAGAAAGGCATGATTCTGATGCCTCAGATACATTTAAATGTTTTATACCTACAGATAGAACAGGTATAGCTTAGATTAAATACAGGAATAAAATCTCAAAAGGATCTCCTGGTCTGCTAAAGCATACTCTGACTGAACAGCTCTGTGCTTTGGCCTGATGAAAGATGGGGCCTTTCAGCTGATGGTTCCTGTCTCAAACATTTCAGCATTTTGTTTCTTCTCCAATGGAGCTGTCCTGCCTTGATTTTTGATTTATCTTCAATAAAGGCTGAGAAGGAAAGTCAGCCAATGAAGCTGTGCACCGTCATCCTCAGACAGTCACTCCAATTCAGCACCACCACTGAGGCTGGGACAGGTCTGGTTCTGTGCCGGGAGGATGGCAACATCAGGCCTAGGGAGGAGAGGATACAAGTTACTGCATGGAGCTCTAAGGGGAGCCCTCCTGATGCTCTCAGCTCCCTTTACAGACAGGTGTGAGGATCTGGGAATGGCAGACAAAGCTCATGATGAGGTGCAAGGAACCTGCGCAGGTGCCCTCACCGAGGGCGGGTCAACCCACCCCTGATAATGAGAGCTGCGTTAAAGCCAGTGCTGAGGAGAAACAACAGAGAGTCCAATCACGGGTAAGTTGCTCCTGAGCGCACTGAAAGCTCCCATGTGCTAGACTCTTTCCAGGAGTGTTTGCTGCCTCCCAGGAGCCCACGACACAATGTCACTGGACAACTGACTTCAGTTCAGTGCAGCCTTTGGACTGTGCCCACTTTCATGGGGGTACTGGTGATGTTACAACAAGAAGCCCAAGTTTGACCAAAGGAGTTTTCAAGGCCCTGGGCAGTATGGGAAAAGGTTCAGAAGCACAATTAATGTTCTCATCAATCCTCCAAGTAATAGGGAAAGATACTGAAAGTAAAAGGCATGCTCAAGACCTGGCTCCAGGATTTGTGCCTCCACCAGAATTTTTGGTTTTATACCCATGTGAAAGTCTTCTTTAAAACACAAGTGTGCTGGGACCTGATGGTCTCCATTGTGCTGATGGGGGAACTGTGCACTGCATCAGTGTCTCAGGGCAGAGGCAGCCTGCAGGGGAACTACAGCACTGGGGCTGGCTCTGGCAACTACGACTTCAGCAGAACTGGGGGCTGGGATGCAGGAAGTGAAAAGAGCTGAAGTTAAAACAGGAACTCAGAGCAGACACAGACCCTAAGCTGTCACTGGCAGCAGGTGCCTGAGCAAAAAGCAGCAAGTCTGCCAGCAGGAACTGGTGAGCCTTTAAAGGTAAGAAAACTTGAGGGGGTTTGGGGACTGGAAAGTGAGAAATTACTATAAAGAAAGTGTAGTTTTTGGTGGGCAAAGAGAACACTTTCCTGAACAAGCATGGTTAAGGGGACGATGCTTGACATTTGCTTCTTAGGCTATTGTCCTGTCATCATTGTGGTTCTTGTGTTTAAGGCTCTAAAGAACCACATTTCTAAATCTACTAGCACGACTGTGCTGTGTGGTAGCCTTGTATTTGTGCTGTAGTGGATGTTTTCCCAGGGGAAAATGGGACAAAAAAGAGCTGAGATGCAGCCCTGGCTGATATTTCTCATATGGACAGTGTCCAGAGTCTCGTGATGCAATTACAGCCTGTGGTTTGTCATGGCTCCCACAGTGCAAGGCAGGTGGCTTTGGAGAATGGGTGGTCAAGAACCATTTACAGCAGTATTTAAAATTGCTCATTCAAAGGTCATTCAACCATCTTATTTGAGCTCAAATCAGCTGTCCTCTGCTAGCTGGTTATTATTGCTGGTTTATGCTTTACAGAAATGAGCAACGAACTTTAAAACTCTTTGGCATGAGAGATGCCAATAAATGAGAGAGGAGAAAAGGAGAAGAAAGGTGATAGAAGGGGCTGTGTTGTCCACATGAGCCTTTCTACATCCCCTGCTTCTAATTGCAATTAACTGTATCCAGTTTGGCACCATATTGCTCTCAGTGGGCAATGTCACGGACTGGCTGTGGTCCTGAGGCACCTGGAGAAGGCCTGAAACCAGGTTTTCACTGTGTATCTGCCTTAGCCCTTCATCTTCTCTCTTAGCTGACTA
The DNA here is from genome assembly GCF_048771995.1 of Taeniopygia guttata. Lineage (NCBI taxonomy): Eukaryota > Metazoa > Chordata > Aves > Passeriformes > Estrildidae > Taeniopygia > Taeniopygia guttata. The sequence continues at coordinate 184,682 of NC_133025.1, forward strand.
CCTGGCCTTGGTTCAACAAAAGATAGAATCATCATTGCTGTGCTTATTTAGTTTCTGTTCTCTTCGCTCCCTGATCTTACAGTGCTGGTTCTCTGGAAAGGACAGCTCGGAACTGAGCAGTGCACTGCACTAAACCGGAAGGTTATACACTTAAGCAGCTTTTGATGTGGGACAGTTAATTACTTAGCATAAACAGAGAATTATTAATGATTCGGCGTAAACATTTTGCTTTGACAGAAGGCAACTGCCCCAAGGGCTCAGGGCTGTCTGAGGCTTCCACACAGCTGTGGGAGTGAGGGGTTACACAGCTGAGCAGCACGTGGTAAAAGCTGCTGTTAACTGAAGATCCAGCACACAGGAGCTCTCTTCCTTCCTGCTCATTTGGTCACAGTTTGGTGTGATGGAGAACAAGGCTCAGCTCAGTCTTTCCTGCACGTTCTCGTCCATCTTTCTCTCTGCCTCACGAAAAAGCTGCTTTGGGCAACACAGAGAACTTGCAGTTCCTCAACACTGCAGGCAGAAAAAGGGATGGGATAGGAAGGGATGGGGCTCTGATGAGGTTGATTGCTCTGGGGTGTAGAGGCAGCAAACTAATATTTTCTCTGTCTCTCATTTTGGAAAAACTCAGTTGTTTTGAGGGGGCTTTTTAATTATGGGTTTTTTTTTTTTTCCATGGTCACCTTGAAAATGAAATGCAGCAGTTCTAGATTTCACATTACTTTTAACTTCCTCTTCCTGGGCCCATCACTTCCTCCAGGCCTGCAGGAGCAGTTCCACTACAGTCTCAGCCAGTTTAGCCCTACATCTTCAGTGCTTTTAGCTCCATTTCCCATTTTCTCCATGTGACAGACATGAACTCCACACAGCACCAGCTCTGTCACACCACTGTCCAGCCTTCTCTGACCCTTCTCTAGGCTATGGGCAGGGATCAAAAGGTTGAAAAGCAGACAAGAGGCTTGAAGAGTTCACCTCAGTTCCAGCAGCACAGTGTTGGAGCACACCATGGTGCGTGCAACTGAGCTAATAGCAGGGGTGACTCAAGGAACAGCCTCCCAAAGCACAGAAAATAATTGTGTGCTGGGAAAGCAGAATCTGGTAATTGGATGCCAGCATTCATTTATATTATAATGTGTGTGCTCCTGCTGCAGAGTCAGGGTGCATGAAGGCCATGGTTTACACCTGCACTCCCTGTGTGTTTTGCTGTAAGATGTGCTGGGGCTCAGGAGCAGGTATCTTGGGGGTGCCCTGTGCTGTGTGAGGGACAGATGTGTGAGGACCGGTGGCCTGTAGGGGCCCCTTCCAGCCCAGGTTCTGCTCTGACTGGGTGTGAGCCAGCTGCAGCCACGTGTGGCTGCCCTGGATGACACAATGTCCTTGTTGTGCAGATGTGGAAAGCAGTTGTGGGACACAATGTGTCAGTGAAAGTGGAGGCTCAGGGAGACGACTGGGACACGGACCCTGATTTCGTGGTGAGTGTCTGCTGTGGAAACTCTCATACTGATGGTGTGAAGAGCTCCGGGCCCTGAGCTCTTGCTGCTGGGGCAGGGCTCAGGGCTCGGCAGGGCTGCAGCAGTGCTGGCAGGGCAGGATCAACCGAGTGCCATCAGCCCCTCAGAGGCACTGTCAGGTCACTTGTCTGAGCCACTTCTGACACATCTCCACGTTTGGTCTCCAGAACTTCCTACATCATTGCATACCCCATGTCTGACCACAAGTAATGGCAATTAAGGAGTACAGAATATGCAGGCAGGTTTCATAAACCTGCTCATTTAAGAAACTCCCTTGTTACAAGGGTAACTTTTTACATATGTAACATATGTACAACAAATTTTCTCTGTCCCATACTGTTTGTAACTGTACATGATGCAGGATTTCCCTAATTTATCTTTTTTCCAGATAAAAAATCCTACTCTGTTTACAGTCAACTTGTGCAGGTGCAGCTCTGTGCCTCTTACACTCTTGTTTTCTATCTAGTTCAACTCTGAGTTGAGCTGGTGAGAGAGCAGAACGGTTCTGCCTGTGGAACCCTCTGCATTCAACAGGGTCATAATTTTCACTTTCCATTTGGTTCCCTATTACTTTCCTCATAAGCCTCTCCTGTTGGACAAGAGTCCTGTGCTTGTGAAGTGCAGTCTTGACTAATTATTTCCAGTAAGAAATTCTAGTTTGGGGCAGAAAATCAAATTCCTTTTGCATGGTTTCAAGTTATTAATGTTTTAGGGAAAATCTATACTGCCAAATTTTTTTGCTCACTTTATTTCTTCTTTTTGTGGAAGCATTCAAACTAAGCATGAACACAATAAGACTTTGTATTAACTTTTTCATTCTATTTCATATATACATATTTTCAGCTTTATTGTATACATTATTGATGCTTCACTTTATTGAATATATGTTCAGAGCTTCCACAAAGCTACAACACAAGGCTGTGATGGCCAGGCCCGAGGGCTGAGGTCACTGCGGTTTCTCGAGTGTTTTCCCTAACAGCGAATTCTGCACATGCCGGGTGTCACCGCGGTTCTGCGGGGTGGGTCGGAGACACCCGGCGGGGATGGGGCGCGGAACCCCTGGGCCGTGCCTGGTCCGACGGAGCGCGGCGAGCCGCGTGCGGGCCAGGGCTGACAGCCGCGCTTCGTCCGCAGAACGACATCTCCGAGCGGGAGCAGCGCTGGGGAGCAAAAACCATCGAGGGCTCCGGCCATGCCGGGCACATCGAGTGAGTGCGGCGGGACCGGGACCGGGACCGGGGCGTGGGGGAGCGGCCGTGCCGGGGACAGAACGGGCCGTGCCGGGGACAGAACGGGCCGTGCCGGGGACAGAACGGGTCGTGCCCCGGACAGAACGGGCCGTGCCGGACCGGGCCCTGCCCGCGGCGGAGAGCGCGGCGGTACCGGGGGCACAGCCGGGCCGCTCCGCGCCAGGCCAGGAGCCTCCGCAGTCCCCGTTCAGCGGCTCCTGGCCGGGGTGGGGGATCGGGGGCCGAACACCTGAGCACGGAGCTGTCCCGGTGCAAAGGCTGCCAGCTCCTTCCCTGCCCGGGGCCGACCCTCGGACGGCCCAGCGCAGCTCCAGGAAAAAGGGAGGTGTGAGGTCCCGAGAAAGTTGGGGTGTAGCCCTGAAGAGGGCTGCCAGAGAGGGGCTGGATGTCCCCCTGAGCCCACTGGTCCCCTGCCAGACCCCCGGTGCTCTCAGGCACAGTGGCTGCGGGTGTGGCTGGCACCCAGGGGAGCCCAGCACTTGGTCCTGCCTGTACGTCCTGCTGGGCTGTGGCTGCTGCAGGGCACAGCTGCATGGCTCTGCAAAATACCAACCCACCTGCTGTGTGTCTGTCTCCAGCATCCATCAGCTGAGGAACAAGGTATCAGAGGAACATGAGGTCATCAAGAAGAAGGAGCTGGAGACTGGCCCCAAGGCATCCTATGGCTATGGGGGCAAATTTGGAACAGAACGAGACCGAATGGATAAGGTAACAGCTGTGGGAGGCTTCCCTGAGCCTCAGTGGAAAAGTGCTTTTCTCATAAAGGAGTGGGTATCTCTGTTTTCTGGCCTGACCCTGAAGGGAGAGTATGGAGAGTTTGCATGGCTGCACAGATTCACACATATCCAGCTAGCACATACTCTGTCTCCAGGATCTGTTTGAATTCATTTGTGTAACTCTTCTCTACAACTTCTTTGCAATGCTCCCTTTAGCTGTGAAAGACTTTCTGGAGCTGTTCAAGCCTGCTGCGTAACAATTAAATCTGGTGACTCCTTACTTGTGCTTGCAGAGCTAATGTGTAGTAATTCCCTCCTCATATTCTGCATTACAGAGCTCGTGTCTTCCTGAGATAAAGCCCTAGACATCAGATCTGGTCTATGTTTTGTGATAATCATTATCACGCTTCTTCCTGCACCTTTCAGCATTTAATGCTTCTTTCTCAGAAGTGAGATGATTAGATTGAAGTAGAGTTCCATAGATGTGGTCACTGTGGGATTGAACAATACCAGGATGGCAGGGTGAGAAAGACTGTTCTCAGAAATTCCCTGCTCTCCTTGCCAGAATTGTTGTAGTCAGGAGCTGCACACACTCTTCAGCAGAAGGGGCAGAAGCTGAACACTTGTAGCATCCTGCTGAAACTAGACAAAGGCTAAGAAGTTGCTCAACAAAAGCACCCTCACTGTAGTACAGCAGAGTCTGAGCACAGCTGAGCACAGCTGTTCCATTTTGGCATAGAGTGTCTGTAGTTCCTGGCCAGAGCACCTGCAGCAGGGGGAGCAGGTTCCTGGCCTGGCCTGTGGCCAGGTTTGCTGGCCCTCGCTGTCAGATACAGAAGGGGGAAACGGGTGCCAGAGCTCTGCCTGGAGTTCTCGGCTGTGTGTGCCTGTCTGCACTTTCTCTTGTCTGCCCTGTGATTATCCACCATGCAACTCCCCCAGCGCTTGAGAGCAGCTGGCATTCAGCATCGCACACTTTGCTGAATGAGCTGGCAGAGGGGATGTTTGTGAGATGGCAGCCCTCGAGGCTCTTTCCGGGCCTCTGAGCAGAGCTGCTGCTGGCAAAGGCCACGTGGAGAGCCTGGGCACCATCGGCACAGCCAGCTTGGACCTGTTACCTGTGGCTACGAGTGTGTCAGCAGCGTTTGGGAGCAGCTGGTGCCTCTGCCTGTCCACCATGGATGCTCATGTCACACTTCTCTCCTCTTAGTGCGCGGTAGGGCACGAGTACGTTGCTGATGTTGGGAAGCACTCCTCGCAGACAGATGCAGCCCAGGGGTTTGGTGGCAAGTTTGGAGTCCAGCGGGACCGAGCTGACAAGGTGTGTTGGGCAGTGCAGCTGAAATCCGTACCTGTGGCCTGTGCTGCCCCTGGAGTGTGCCACATGCTAGCCTGGGGCTGTTGTCAAAGCTCAGGGCATGCAGGGTGTGCCCTGTGCCCTGGTCTCATTGAAGCATAGCTCAGCTGTGTGCAGGGCAGTGGTCCCACAGTGTAGGGCAGCCGTGGGGCAGCTGGTGTGCGTTGGTGTGCTGGGCTTGTCCCACCCAGGAAGAACACTTTCTCCAGGGGCTGTGGTATTTGCCCCTGCGTGCTGCAGCACTAGACAGGGAGCCAGTGACAGCCTGGCCCCAGGGGAGGGAGGCTGAGACCCATCTTGGCCCTCAGGATGATTGACAGTCTTCCCCTTCTTGTTCCAGTCAGCACTGGGCTTTGAATACAAGGGTGAGGTGGAGAAACACTCGTCCCAGAAAGGCAAGTCCTTGGGCATATGTGGCCCCTTGACCCTTTGCCCAGCTTCTCTTCTGCTCCCAGTATCCCATGCTGTTGGCTGTGGCACAGTCTCCCGTCTCTTGTTTCAGATTCCTGTTCCCAGTCCATCTCCCTTGTGGTCCCGTGTGCCACTGACCTGTCACCACCCTCATCCTGCACCTCCTGCTTGTCTCTGTGCTTTCCTTTGGTGGAGAGCCCATCCTGGCCAAGCAGAGGAGACAATCCACCTCACAATGGATGGCTGGTGCTCCCTCTCCTCTCAAAGCCCTTCCTAGAACTGCTCCAGAGGAAGCCTGAGCACTTTAGCACTTGAGAAGTGATTGCTGGAAAAGCAGCCCTGTAAGGAAAAGGCACAGCAATGGATATGAAAGCATCCAAATTCTGCAGATAATTCAACAAGCAGTACAAGAATTGAAACTCAGGGTATTTTAAATATTCTCTGCCCAAGAGAAGATGAAAAGGCATGGTCTGTTTCTGTTTCAAATAAATGTGTGGAACACTGCATTACCAGTGAAAGAACTGAATCAGGTTCATTTAAAAACAAATTATAAAAGAAGGAAAATTGTTTGAGGCCTTCTTGGCTGATCTTAAAATAATGAATGATGTGCAGTTGTGCTCCATTAACATATTCTTGTAGACATAGGAATTTATCAGGCTGTGTGAAACCACAGAAATTTCTTAGGAAATGGAAATGTCAGAAATAGAGTGTTTGGATTGCTTTTCATAAAAATGTGTCCATAGTGGAAGCTCCAGCACCAAGGTAACAGTCATAAAATCTGTGTTTACTGAAAACAGCTCTCTTAAAGATCCATTTCATAACAGGCCCATAGGTGGATAATAGTTTAGTCACAATAAGTTTAAGAATTTTTAGGACTTACAGATTAAGTGACTGAGTTTCTATGAAACAGAGATCCATTCTGGAATACAGAATGTTCTTATGCACATTTCTCTAGATCACAGCCTCCATGGATTGGTGCAGCTGAAGTTGCTGGAGAAGCCTCAGCTCAGTCCCTTGAAATGCAGACCTGTGAGAATAGCATGAGGGAACAGGGAGAGGTGGCTCCAATTTACTCCTGGAGGGCAGGATTTAGGGACTGAACAGGCAGGTGTCTGAAAGGAGGAGTTTGTACAGCCAGGAGTTAGGATAGAGGCTGAAATGTCTCAGGAATCAGCCAGTAATAACCAGGTGGTCCTGTGAAACAGCAGAACATGGTAGAAGTTTTTAATGGATCGCTGTTTTGGGGATGGAAAAAGGAGAGGCACAAGACAACTGTTCTTTGCTCTTGCACAATGGCCACTGTGCCAGGGAGCAGAGTGGGAGCAAGTCTGCAGAAAAGGGGTGTTCAGCCTTGGTGGCAGTCCCCAGGGACACACCTGAGATTCCACTATGGCACACATAAGCCCTTTTGCCATTCCTGTACTCCCAAGGCTGTGTCTTACTCACAGCCCTTTCCCCGAGGCTGGCAGACCACAGGCTGAAATCCTGGCTCTGGAGGTGGGTGAGGGACTGATGCCCCAGCTGTCAGCGCCCAAGTCCTGCTTGGCTTTGCCTTCATGGGTGACAGCTCCCACTGTCCTTGGCATGTCTGTTTTCTTCTTTCCTCCTGGCCTGCTGTGTCTCCTGGTGCCCTGACCCGGTTTGCCTTGTGCCCCCCATTCCTGTGGGCTCTCATCCGTGGTGTTCCCTACCATCCACTCTGTCCCCTCCAACCCTTCACTTTCTGTGGTGTTTTCCATCATCTCTGCTGCTGTCCCTTCTCCCTGGGGGCCCTCCCCAGCCCTGCTCCCTATCCTCTCCTCACCAGCCCCATGCTGGGGGCGGCATTTGACTCCATGCTCCACATCAGATTACTCCAAGGGCTTTGGTGGCCGTTACGGAGTGGAAAGGGATAAGGTGGACAAAGCAGCTGTGGGATTTGACTACAAGAGCCAGGCAGAGAAGCACGACTCTCAGAAAGGTGAGCCCCAGCAGCCAGGTGAGCTGGGGAAAACTGAGGGATCTGGGTGAGCTGGAGGGGATGGGGGAGCTGGGGGAGGCAGCTGGGGAGGGGGAGCAGGCAGTGCCAGGGCTGGAACTGGGGACTGTGCCCACTAGGACTATGGGCACTGTGCAGGGCATTTTTAATCTGCTGCAAGAATGGTGGAAGAGCTACAGGGAGCTGTTGGGAAGGGCCAGGTGAGGAAAGCCATTGCACAGTGCATGGCTGCTAAAAAGAGTTCAGGCTAAAGGAAGAGGAGCAGAAGAGTTCTGTGGGCATAGGGATCTCTTGGACAGCATATCACCAAAGGAAGGGTGAAGGGGAAGCTCAGGCAGGTGCTAATAGCAGGTGAAATATCCCAGGAAGGAGGGAGGACTGTTGCTGCAACACCAGTGGGGAAATCTGGCCTTGTTCCATGTCTTTCTCTAAGTCCCAGGCATGGAAAACCTGTGAGAACAGCCAGAGCTCACACTGCTGCCACTTGTCTCCTTCCCTCCCTTTGTGTGTTCTCTTCCATGCCCTGATCTGGATCCTTGTGGATGAAGACTATTCTGTGGGCTTTGGTGGGAAGTTTGGGGTCCAGAGGGATCGTCAGGACAAGAATGCCCTTGGCTGGGACCATCAGGAAGAAGTGCAGCCCCATGCATCCCAGAGAGGTCGGGCAATATTGCCAGAGGTGGTAGCAGTTTCCTTGGAGCAGACACAGACCTGTGTCTGGAGCTTGTGGTTCGTAGTAAGAGATCCAGCTGCTAGAAACAGAATGTGTCTGGCGTGTTGCAGAACAGCTGAGACACAGTGAACCCCAAAGCACAAAGGCAGAGTGGGTGGGAGCTTGGATCAGTGGGGGACACGCAGTGTGGGTCCCTCAGTCAGGACTCTCAGACTCTCCCATTCTCCGTGAGGGACGTTCGTAACCATGAGCTCATTGTAGCCTCCCTGCCCTGATTCCGCCCAGATTTGCTCTTTGCACACACGAGACGCACTCTGAAGTCACGAGCTCTCAGAGAGGAATGAGGCAGAGCAGATCCCAGGAGTGCCTTGTGTGCAGCATGTTTGACCTCCCTGAACAGGGCCGTGCTCCACTCGGGTGGGGTGACTGGCCGCACCCTGGTGCCTTGGGCTCGGGCTGGCAGGTACAGCCCTGCACACCTGTGCCCTCAGCTGCAGGGAGGGAGGGAGGGATTAGTCCTAAAAGCTACTGTCCAGAGCACTTAACTTTATCTGTGACTCATCACATATGGAATTAACTAGAGATAACACATGCAAACTCATTTCACTGGTCACAGCATACTGAAGTCAGAGGTGCATACAAGATACTATAAAATATTTTTTTCCCATACAGACTATGCCAAGGGGTTTGGAGGCCGTTATGGGGTCCAGAAGGATAGAGTGGATAAGGTAAGACTGCTGCAGCCTGCAAGTTGCTTCCTCATAATGACTGGGTTTTGCCCAGCTAAAAGAGAAGAGATTCCTCCAGTGGAGGTGGAATCCCAGTAGCCAGTGCACAACTATGGAAGGAACTGGCTGAGCGTAATTACCAGAGGCTGCAGAGGAATGCAGCCTGAGGAGACTGTAATGCAGGATTCCTCATGGTACCCTCTGTCACTCCTCACTTCTTTGCTGTTGTTACCCTCTGCAGGTTTCTCACTCCTATCAAGGAGTGCCTCACGGTCTTTTTGGGTGCTAAATCTTCCTGCACACCTTGACGAACTCCAGCAGGGATGGGATTGGCACAGATCAATCTGCTGTGCATGAGAAGAGGTCACCAAGTTACTGGTTCAGTTTTTCTGTTTGGGTTGATACCAGGCACAGCCTCATCTACAGTCACATCTCAGAGTGAGGCACTGAGATCAGTTCTGTGCTTGGCAGGCTGCCCTGAAGGCTTGGTCCCAGAGGGGGTCCTGCGAGTGGGTGTGATCTGCATGGATGTGATAGCCTCAAAGGTGCAGATTCTGGGGCTTTGGGGCATTTGGAAGAGGAGTGAGGGTGCCTTCCCTGAAACCTCCTTCCCTTGCTGGGGCACAGGGCTGTGCCTGGTACAGCACCAGCGTCACTGTCCTTGGGAGCTCGAGGAAGCAGGGGAGGCTGCAAACACACTGAAACCACCCACATGGTCCTGGCTGTGCTGCGTGGGGAGGCTGGGCCTGCAGCAGAGAGGGAATGTTGTCCTGCCTTCAGAAGAGATTAGAGCTAGCTCTGAATTTAACAACAGCAAATGGAGGTGCACTGACAAAGGGCACACCTTATATGTGGTCAAAAACAACATGCAAAAGCAGATGAGGACTGGGTAAAAGGGTTGGGGGTCTTTTGGGAGGCAGGATGCAGAGAGGCGATAAGCAGTTCTTGTTCAACTCAAAGTGAATGTGAGTTTGTGCATTTTAAGAATACTGAAGCATAAACAAACATGGTAAAAATAAGGATTATTTGGGCAAGTAACTAAGTTTCAGATTGCCTGGTCCTCAGGAATGGAGAAATGCTGAATTCACTGCACCAGAGCAGAGCATAACAGACCCTCAGGCAGCCTGAACTCCCCTTTTGTAAAGTTCTGGATGCTCAGTATCAGACTAAGGCTCGCACAAAATAAAAATGCCGTCATACGCACAGCATATCCAGGCTTCTGCTGTTACCTATGGACACCTGGTTCTGAGCCTGCAGGCTGGTTTACCTGCTCAGGTGTGTTTTCTGCAGGGAGAGCAGAGCTGCTGTTGGGCTCCATGGCTGCAGTTAGCCATCAGCCTGTTGTGACACCTGCAGGCAGCAACTGCTGTAGTGTCAGGCTGAGAAGTGGGTCCTACCTGCTCGTTCCTTTTTGCATGAAACAGTTTTCTTATGAAAGCAGATAAACCTTTAAGCTGTCTTTATCTCACTTCGGTTTTCCTGCACCCTCCCCACCAATCCTATTCCCAGTTCAGCCTCTCTCCATCCCTCCTGAAGCCGGTGGTGCTGCAGACGTTGCACACAGGTGCTGCTTTCACCCTCATGCCAGGGTGAGTGCTGGGGTGGATGCAAGTGTCCCTGGGCCTGGGGAAGAGGCAGATGGCCAGGCATCCCCCCCCAGCTCCTTGCCATGGTACAGGGAGTGTCCCCAGCCCTGCTGTCCTGTGTCACTACTCAGTCTTCCCCGCTGGGCTCCACAGCACCTTTGGAGCTCTCAGTGCCATCTCTTGGGCAGGGACACGTGTGTCCTTGGCTGGGAGACAACAGGCACATCCCCAGGATAAGGAGGTGTCAGCCAACAGCCTCCCCTGGGCCAGGGCAGGTGTGCAGGTGAGGACAAACACACCTGGGAGCAAAGCTTGCCATCACCAGTACCAAAAGGCAGCACTGGCATTGCCCAATGGGCTGAACAATTCTTTCACTTCCTCTTGCAGAGTGCTGCTGGCTTTGATGAGATGGCAGCTCCCACCTCCTCCTATGAGAAAACAAGACCCCTGGAGGCAGGTGAGACCTGAGTACCAGCCCTGGGCTTAGGAAGCTGTGGGTCTCACAGTCCCTCTGTGGCAGCCTGCTGGCAGGTGTGTGCTGTGGTGGGATAGGGGTTTAACCTGTGCTGGAGGGCAGAAGAAGTTGGCTGACTGCCAGCTTCTCTGGAAGAGACAGAGTTCTGGGTTTCTCCTGAATGCTTGGGGTGGTGGAAGGAAGATGTAGGGCTGGGTCCATCAGCTGTCTCCTCACAGGAGCCTCCAGTGGCACCAGCAGCCTGCGGTCACGGTTTGAGCACTTGGCCAAGTCGGCAGAGGAGGAGAGCAGGAGGCAGGCAGAGGAGGAGCGGGTCAGGCGGCAAGCCCGGGAGCAGCACCTGGCTCGGCAGCAGGTGAGCCAGGGCTGTCTTGCCATGTCCTCCAAGACTCGGGATAGACTTTTCTTCAGAGCTTTGCAGCTCTTGTCCTTCTGTCTGGTCTCTTGAGGGGAACCTCCTGCCTAAACTGCTTCCCTGTATCTGGCAAGAATGGCCACAGAATGGCTTCACAGTCATCACCGGACTTTCCTTTTCAGCACACCAAACACTCATACAAGGACACACCTGCACTCAGCCTGTGCTCTGGCCTCAGCTTCTTTAGTTTCTGGTGCCTGGAAAACCGTGTGGCCACTGCTCCCATCACTGCTATCCCAGCAAACTGGAGATGGCCCCCATCCCCTGTGTTCACCTGCCTTCCCCTGGTACTGTTCCTGCACTCAGAGGACAGAGGGGTGTTAACAGTGCAGCTGTCCCCCCAACATTGTTCCTCTTTGAGGCTACCTGACTGTTGTCACCAACCTGCGAGTGCCCAGGCCTGCAGCAGGTTTGTAGGTGGAGGAGACCTTTCGGAGTTGCTCTGTTGGGAATGTGAGCAGCCATTGTTCAAAGGGACTGAGCAGTCTTTTCTCCAGCAGGAAATCCCTCCCAGAGAGAAGGAGCACACTGGGACTGGGGCAGCCCCTCCAGCCGTGCCGGCAGGGGTACCCAAGGCTGCTGCTGGGGACCAGCACGTGTCACCAGCAGAAAAGGTACCAAGGCAGCCTGGGGGAGCTGGGGAAGGGGGAGCAGGCAGAGGGGATTGCACCTGAGAGGAGCTGTGCTCTATGCGCAGCCCTACAGGAAGATGTGGAGCACAGCCACAGGATGGTGGGAAAGGCTTTGGAAGGATAAGGGGGAGCACTAGGCTTGGGATGGACCATGGCCGCATAGCACCTGACCCCATGGGATGAGCTCTGGGAGTGGGTCAGTGCAGTGGCACTACTATGGGCTGTGCTGAAGTATGAACAGAGTTCAGACACGTGAGTCCTGAGGGTCTCCAGGGCAATCCGAGCTGCTGGTTCAGCGGCATGAGCAGCTGTTAGCTGTTTCCCTGGTGTGCAGGGGATGGTGTTCCATTTGTGCCCTGGCAGCAGTAAAGGGGCTGCCTTGTGCCAGGTGCTGGGAGTCAAGGGAGAGCTGCCTGTGGTGGGTGCCTTGCAGGTGACTTTCCAGTCACTTTCCCACCTCATGGCAGGAGGCCAAAAGGGAGGATGAAGAAGTACCACCCACTTTGCCACCAAGGCCAGCAGATCTGGATGCAGAGCTGTGCAAGGTCCCCAGCCAGGGTCAGCCCATCTACAATGTAAGTTTGGATGTTGGTGGAGACTATGAGGAGCTGCCAGAGCCCTCAGACTACTGTGACAGCACCAGTGGAGGTGCTGACTATGAGGAGCTGCCAGCCCCGCTGGAAAAGCTGGATGCCACCTATGACTTTGGAGGAGATGGAGGTGAAGACTATGAGGTGATCCTTCCTCAGGAGCCCAGACAGAGCCATCCCCACCTGGGTGAGTACTGATGGAAGAGCCCATGTCTTGAGAAGCTTGTACCTGTCCACTAACTTCACTGGATGTGAGGGACAAACTGCAGAGGGAATTTTTATCCTGAAGTCTGTTGTGCTCAGGATACCAGCTTCTGGTGATGGAGACTTGGTAGTGTCCCAGTCTCCTGCCCAGCTCTAAGGTGCAGATGTGCTGCATGGGATGCTGGACTGGAAGCAGGAATCTGGTGGATCAGGGTCTGGGCAGGAGGCTGCCACAGGCCTGGGAGAAGCTGGATGTGCACCAATGCTCTTGCTGTGGTTTCCTGGCAAGTGCTGTCCTGGTGCCTGGGGGTGCCTCTGGTTCAGCCCATTCCTCATATGGCTGGTGGTGCTGGGACCTGCTCTGGTGGAGTCTCTGGTGTGAGGAGTGTAGGTAGCCTTTGTCCAAGCACAAGAGCAAACTGCATGTGCTGCTGTCGGTGCTTCCCTGGCATTGCTGGCAAGTGAAGAGGTTGGAGTTATTCCCAGCCTTTTTCTTGGGAGAGGAGCATGAAAGATCAGGACCCAGCTGTCTCCTTGAGGGAAGGGAAGGAAGTCACTTCTTGCTTTGGGCTGTGGTTCACCTCTCCTTGCTGACAGGGTTGATGTGCTTCCCCAGAGCTGGGCTGGAAGGTGGCACTGACCAGGACTGTGTGGGTGCTTCAGCCTCTGTCTCATCTGTGTGTACTGTGTCCTGCAGGGAACACAGACAGTGCTGCTGAGGGGCAGAGCCCCGGGATCTGCGCAGTGGCTCTCTATGATTACCAAGGAGGTGGGTCTGCCCTCAGGGCTGGGGGAAGGTGCTGTGCCCCACAGGCCTGTGCCACGGGACATGGGGGTTCACCAGCAGGGAAAGGACTGGTGGTTTAAATTGCTTCCTCCTGGGAAGTAGAATGAGATCTGACATGGGAATGTCATGGTGTAGGAATGGTATTCTCCAGTTTAGTACTCCCAGTAAAAAAAAAATATGCATCATTTCTCTTCTCCAATTGGAGGCACAAAAAGGCAAAGATCACAGGTTGAGATAACAGCAATTTTGGAAACAGCAATAAGAAAGCAAACAGTCACAGCAACAATGTTAATAACAAAATATATAAGAAAAGAAATTATTCTCATGGAAAAACACCCACCTATAGACAATACTGGATGGCTCCCTCCACCACATTTTCTCAACCCAGTCTTCCTGGGAATCGAGAGTCCCTTTCCCCCACCGTGGCAATGACAAGAGGTGGTACAGAGTAACCTTGGTGTCTTGGCCATGGCCCCTCCCAGCTACTGCAAAAAATTAGCCTTGTCCTGACCCAAAGCAGGACAGGAGCAGAGAAACTTCATCTTTCATCTGTGACATCTTGCTCTTTCTCTGCTTTATCTGTGCTGTAGGATGGAGGTTGGGTGAGGTAAACTCTTGAGGTTATCAGAGCACTTGTTCTGTCTCCTGCCTGGGGGAAGGTGGGAGGAAGAATGTGAACCAGCTCTCTCTGGGGTTCTTTTTGTATTGTGACTGTCTTTTCTTGACAATTTTTGCAGATGGAGATGATGAGATTTCTTTTGATCCTGATGACACAATCACACACATTGAGATGGTGGATGAAGGCTGGTGGCGGGGACAGTGCCATGGCAGAGTCGGCCTCTTCCCAGCAAATTATGTGAAGCTTCTGCAGTGAGATGAGCACAGTGCAAGCTGCTTCCTCCCAACTTTTGCCTCTGGCGTGGTTTAACATTGGCCAAATGCCAGACACCCACAAAAGTCACTCATTCACCATTCTCTACCACAGCTTGGCAGAGGAGAGAAAAATTTAATGAAGGTTTTATGACCTGAGATGAGGACAGGGAGAAAACACTCCAAGGGCAAAATAGGTTTGACTTAGAGGTACAAAGTGAATTCATTACTAACAGAGTCAGAGGAGAATAATGAGAAATAAAATAAGCCCTTAAAACACCTTTTTTCCCCCCAACTCCTCCCTCCTTCCCACCAACAGTGCATGGGAGTTTTGGTCATTTCATCACTGAGATTTTCTTCCACTGCTCTGGGAGAGCAGTCTTTTCCCTGTGAGACCGTGAGGTCCCTCCCATGGGAGAAGTTCTCTGAACTTCTCTGACAGAGGTCCACTCTCATGAGCAGCAGTCCTCCCAAAACTGCTGCAGCGTGGGTCACGGTTCCACGGGGTGCAGTCCTCCAAGGCCAGGCTGCTCCAGCCTGGGAGCAGGGCTCTCTCTCCACAGGGTCTCCCACTGGATCACAGCCTCCTCCAGGCATCCACTGCTCTGGCATGGGCGCCTCCCCATGGATTGTGGGCGGATCTCTGCATCCCCCGTGGATCCCCGTGGGCTGCAGGGGCACAGCTGCTTCACCATGGTCTCACCACGGCTGCAGAGCAATCTCAGCCCTGGAGCAGCTGGGCCAATCTGGGCCCTGGAGCAGCTCCTGCCCCTCCTTCCCCACTGACCTTGGTGTCTCCAGGTTGTCCCCTTCACATGTTCTCACCTTCTCCTCTTCTCTGGCTGGAATTGAAATTGCTCTTGACTTTGTTTTGACTTCCTTCTTAAATCACAGAGGTGTTACCATCATCTCTCATTAGCCAGCCTTGGCCAGCAGCACGTCCATTGTCAGAGCCACCAGAGATTGGCTCTGCTGGACATGATGGAAGCTTCCAGCAGCTTCTCACAGAAGCCCCCTCTGTGCCCCCCTGCTACCAAAAAACAGGCCATGCAAGACCAACACATTCCACCTCATGCCTCTGTGAATCACAAATTTAAGAAGAAAATCAAAACAAAGTGGGCATAGTTTGTTTGTTTTTTTCCTAGCCGGAGAAGTGGGGGATGTGAGAACATGTGAAGGAGACAACCTGGAGACAGCAAGGTCAGTGGGGAAGGAAGGGCAGGAGGTGCTCCAGGTGCCAGACCTGAGACTCCTCTGCAGGCTGTAATGAGACCATGGTGTGAAGTGTTTTCTCACAGTCCTTATCTCAACTCATGAACCCTTAATTTAATTTTTTCCCCTCCTCTGTGGCAGGGGAGGGTGAGTGAGTGACTTTTGTTGGTGCCTGGCATTTGGCCAGTGTCAAATCATGGCAGACTGTCTCTGCTTCAGCCTTTCCTGTGTTATCAGCTTCATTCGGCTCAGCTTGGTATATCCACATTCAGAGAAATATCAAGGAGCAAACTGGAAGTGCCAGAGGGAATGTTTTGTCTTATGCCCAAGAGGATTTTGATTCCCATCCACTTCCAGGTGGGAAAGTTGGGATGGTGTAAGAGCGTATGAGTGCAATGCAAGGTCTCTTCTATCTAGGCTGCCCCACCTGTCAGCCAGCAAGTTTGCAGGAGTGTGTCCTGTTCCCAGTAGGGCAATTCCCAGAGCAGAAATACCAAATCTAGTCCAGGCAAGGCAGAAGGGATATGAGCTGTGGGACCTTTGTCAGTTGCTGTGGCCCTGGATCTCATCCTAGTCAGGGGTTAAGGAAAAGAGTGCTGGGAACACCAAACTGGTGTTTATTCCAAGGAAGGGTTTCCATTTTTAGGATGAGCCATGTTTGCAGCATGGACCAGAGAAACATGAACGTGGTCTGTATGACCCTTGTGGGCACAGGTGTGTCTGTCCCCGGGGCTGTGCCCTCCCTCCCAGCTTCTGCTCTGGCTTGGCTCAAACTGAGTCCAGTGATTCTGTGACAGCTCATGTCCCCTGTGCCTGCTGGAGGCTCCTGAAGAGCTTGACTCTCCATCACAGATGTGAGCAAAAGTCTGGGCAGGTGGGAAGCAGGACAGGAGGAAACATGTTATTGCTAATGTTTAAAACAGTTTTCAGAAATGCAAAATAAAGCCCTCTCTCAAGCCAGTACCTTTTAGGTGGATGTTCAGCTGTGGGAATTGTTCCTCTGTGGGATGCAGGTACCATCACAGCAGGAATAAACCAGGGACATCTGAGCATCTGAGTAGAACATCACCTGAGGGGCTGTGGGAGCACACCTGAGGGACTGAGGGGCTGTGGGAGCACACCTGAAGGGCTGCAGGAACACCTGAGGGGCTGTGGGAGCACACCCCAGTTGCTGCCACTGCCAGCAGTGTGTGCAGGGGGTCCCGGTGTGACACTAAAGCTTTAGTGTTCAGTGTGGTTCACAGGTGAGTTCTGGAGCACTCTGCAGCTGACCAGGCCTGTACTGCCTGGGCAGGAGTGTGGCACTCCTGCTCAGCGTTTGATCCTGGGAACACCCAATGACTGTCTGTCACAGGAAAAGTGCATTGAGGTTCAGGTTAAAAATTATCAATTTTAATGTAATCTTTCCAGGAGTTTCTTGTTTGGGTTTCTGTTGGTTGGCTTTGGGGTTTTTGTTTGGAGTGATTTGGGTCTTTTGTTTCTCTGAGGCAGCTTCCCCAGTCTTTTTCCTTGTGTGGTTTCTGCTGTTTCCTGCTGTCCCCTTCCAGGGGCTCCTCAGAAAGTGTTCCCTGGTCAGACTCTGATGTGTCCAGTGACACTGGACTGAGGGTGCTTCAAGGGATTTTTAGAATCCAGAAGGGTGTATAGCAAGGAGAGCTGGGGGCTCACAGCCTATCTGGATAGGAGCAACAGCCCAACCCAACAGGCGGGTTACAGAAACATTTCTTTCCCTGAAGAGTAAAATCAGCATGTGTTGTGCACTGAGAAATGGCAAACTGCTCCCAACAAGGCTGTGTGCCTCCTAGTCCCAGTTCTGACTCTGCACTGGGTTGCTTTGGGAACAGATTGGATACTGTTTGATATCTCTTGGTAACTGAGATACAGATGAGCATGTTTGGGTCCAGCTTACGTAGGTTGTGTGACTGCAGGTGTCACCTGCCTGTGTCATCTCCCTCGCCCCAGTGAGCCCCTGCTCCTGGCTCTGCTGCAGTGCTGGACGCTGCTGTGCCTCATGTGCACACCTGCAGATTTGGCCACTGCCGTCACAGCCACAGAATCATTTGAGCTTGGGCCCAGCTGAAGACCCCTAGCCAGTCCTCAGGCAGTCACCCAGAGCCACAGCACACACAACAGCTGCACAGGGAAATTTTTCTGGCCATAAAGCAAAGCATTTCTGGAGTTCAGTGCCACCAGCTCTCAGCTCAGTGCTGAGACCTCTGTGTCTCAGTGCAGCACTGAGGCCATGGGTGGCCTGTGCAAGCTGCTGTGCCTATGTACAGAGTGCTGCAGAGCCTCCCTGGCAGCCTGGGGAAACCCAGCAGACATCAGATTTGAAGCCAAGGTACGTGGGGACAGTGGGTGGTGGGACAGCCCCTCTTGCCCAGGTCAGGTTTTGCAGTCAAAGTCCCTTGTTCTGCACAGGGCCTGACTCAAGGCCTGGGGCAGTCCTGAGGCAGAGCCTGTGGCTATGCTCAGGGCCAGCACGTGTCTGGCTCCACATGAATTTGCTTTTTGCAGAGTTCCCTGGCAGTAGTACAGCTGCAGCACGTCCTCTGCCAAGCTCAGCACGTGGCATCCAGAAAATAAAGACAGAATCCTGGACCTGTAACCTTGTTCCTGAGTTTATTTTGGCATTCTGCTCTCAGTGATGTGCCGTGGGTGAGATGAGTGGTGGCAGTGTGCCATGTGCTTGGGCTGGGGGCCCCAGGCTCGCTGTGCTGTCACAGACGTCCCACGGATGGACATTGCAGTGGCAGCACTGTGTCGGCAGCCTGTGGCAGCCCTGGCACTGCTCAGGCGTTGTTGCCTGGGGAGCCTGGTGTGGCACTCACCCGCACAGCCTTCCGCAGGGCCCCCCACACCTCCTGGTTGCGGAGGCTGTAGACGAGGGGGTTCAGCATGGGGATGATGATGCAGTACAACACAGAGACCAGCGTGTCAGCTGCCGGGGAGTAGCCCGAGCTGGGCCGGTTGTAGTTCAGGTTGGCTGCCACGAAGTACAGGGTGACCACGATCAGGTGTGCAGAGCAGGTGGAGAAGGCCTTGCGCCGGCTGGTGGCCAGCGGCATCCCAAGGACAGTGGCCAGGATGCAAAGGTAGGAGATGATGACGAGCAGGAAGGGACCGAGGCCCACAAAGATGCTGGAGACATGGAGGGCCAGCTCGTTGGGGCGGGTGTCGCCACAGGCGGCCCCCAGCAGCGGCGGCACATCGCAGAAGATGTGCTGGAGCTGGGCGGCCCCGCAGAAGGAGAGCCGGGCCACCAGGAGGGTGTGCAGGGCCGAGTCCAGCAGCCCCCAGAGCCAGCAGCCGGCAGCGGCGCTGGCACAGGTGCTGGGGCGCAGGGCCTGGCTGTAGCGCAGGGGCCGGCACACAGCGGCCAAGCGGTCGAAGGCCATGACGGCCAGCAGCGCACACTCAGCCCCCGCGCACCACATCAGCAGGAACGTCTGCGCCAGGCACCCCCTGTAGGAGATGGTCGCCTGCGAGCGCAGGGCGTTCGCCAGGATCTTGGGCACCGTCACTGATGAGTAGCAAAGGTCCAGGCAGGACAGGTGACTCAGGAAGAAGTACATGGGGCTGTGGAGGTGGGGATCCAGGGACACGAGGAAAAGTATTGCAGAGTTTCCCAGCAGCGTGGCCAGGTAAATGGCCAGGAAAAGAGCAAAGAGGAAAGGCCGGCCGTGGGAAAAGCCCAGGAGCACAAACTCTGTCACCTGTGTCTGGTTCGTACCTGCCATGGGGCAAGCTGGGTCAGGGTGTGGGCAGAAGTGAGCCCTGAGGAGGAAGGGGGACTGTGAGCTGGGGGAGAAGAGCACAGCCCCCCATGAGGCAAGGGGGTCCCTAGTGGTACGGCTCTGATCCCATCTCCCTGGTGGTTGGAACTTTCCTGGGTCCAGACTTCACAGACGCTGGGATTTTGGAGTCCAAAGAGCTGCCGTTCCACGTTGGGTACCTGACTGCAGAAGAAGCACACAGAGAAACCCAGGAGCAGAGGGCATCCACCCACACCTCTTGGAGTTCTTTGTCTACCCAGCCCCTCCTATTCCAAGCATGTGTCTCTCCCCCTCCTGGATGTATTTACAGCAAGGAAATGTTTCCCTGCCCCTGGTCAGTCACAGCATTCCCTGGGTGCCACAGTCACTGAGCTTGCTCTTCCCCAGCCCTGGGCTGGGGACATGGCATCACCCTGTACCAGTTAATTTTTTCTTTTCTTTATCCTGTTTCCTGCTCTGTTATAACCAGCTGTCACAAACAAGGGTTCCACTTAAAAAAGTACAGGTTCCAACAAAGAGCAACTCATCACATGGGGTTTGTTGAGCCCCAGGAAAATTTAAGCCAGCAGGGATCTCCTGGCCTGGAATCCCTACCTTTTTTCCATCATCCTATTTCAATTTTCACCCTGACACAAGGGATTTGCTCACTGTCACAGGGAGGTGTGATCACCATGTCCAAGAGATGGAGGAGGCCTGAGGAAGCATTTCTGGTTCAGAACTTCAGCCAGGGACTGATGGGGGTGGCGTGTGCAGGGCACACATGGCCAGGGCTGCTGCTGCCCACCCTGCCCCCACCATGGACTCCATGGGAGGGGGGCAAGGTGCTTCAGTGGGCAAATGCAGTCAGGAAATAAAGAAAAGGAAGAAAGAAAGGGGAAAAAGGAAAAAAAAGGAAAAAAAGGAAAAAAAGGAAAAAAAGGAAGGAAGGAAGGAAGGAAGGAAGGAAGGAAGGAAGGAAGGAAGGAAGGAAGGAAGGAAGGAAGGAAGGAAGGAAGGAAGGAAGGAAGGAAGGAAGGAAGGAAGGAAGGAAGGAAGGAAGGAAGGAAGGAAGGAAGGAAGGAAGGAAGGAAGGAAGGAAGGAAGGAAGGAAGGAAGGAAGGAAGGAAGGAAGGAAGGAAGGAAGGAAGGAAGGAAGGAAGGAAGGAAGGAAGGAAGGAAGGAAGGAAGGAAGGAAGAAGCATCCCCTTGCTCTTTATAAAAGTACTTTTAGCAACAGAAGTCAAATGTCATATCTGTTCAGGACATTAACAAATCTGATTTGATTTCAGGTTGGTTCCCTTGCTTTAGACCTATTAATCTGATTTTAATTTCCCTGCCCTAAGCCTGTATCTGTGTATCTGTCATGCATTTATAACCTTAAGTGCTGGAGAATTCACTGCTTCTGGTGGGAGTTTGTTTCTTATAGCTGCTTACCACA
Source organism: Taeniopygia guttata (assembly GCF_048771995.1). Classification (NCBI taxonomy): domain Eukaryota; kingdom Metazoa; phylum Chordata; class Aves; order Passeriformes; family Estrildidae; genus Taeniopygia; species Taeniopygia guttata. The sequence goes on from NC_133025.1 coordinate 205,267, forward strand.
GGAAACTGTCAAAGAACTGTTAAAATTATGCACTTTTGCCTGTTGGAATTGCTCCATTGTCAGTTCTGTCTCATTCATAACTTTCAGATCCTCCAGCTGAAGACTATCCTGTTCTGAGGGTATTTTCTCCCTGTGCACTGGAAGCAATACCAGGATTTGCTAAGCAGAAGCAAAATAAAGTTCTGAATAATTTCTCTTTCACATGCTAGTTTTTCAACATTAAAATGAAAAAAAAAAAACAAACTTTGAGAGGAAAATGTTCAGTCAGAAGAGGAGTTCTTCCTAGCCTGGCACAGTGACATCCTAACTTGTCTCTTGTCACTCCATCCAGGATGTGCCAGGCTGGGAAACCTCTGTGTGGCTGAGCTCTCAAGTAGTTGCACAGATCAATATATTCTTTAACTACTTATTCTGCACACTTTGGGGTTTCTTAAATTACTAATTCTGCACATATTGGAGAGGGACACAAGGACTGTATCATCCAATGGTCTGGAAATCTCAGACTGTTGCTTTTCCTCCAGCTCCAGGCTGAACCAAGGACATTTTGATGAAGGAGTAGCCCAGCCTGCCTGTCCTAGTGCTGCTGGGAGAGAGTGCTGGGGGTTGAACAGTGGGGGAGCCCATGGTGCTGCTCCCCAGGAAGTGCCTCCTGCCTCCACTGTCCCTACTGCAGTGCCACACAGCCTGCACACGGATCTGTGCTCACTGGAAATTCAGGTTGTGTGAGCTGCCACAGCACTCAGGCAGCTGATTTGTCAGGGCACGGGTACCATGCAGTGTGGGGTGAGAGGGGAAGGCTCTGTCCAGGACCTGCCTGGATGCTGCTCCCACTGACCTGTTCATCAGAGGCAGGAGGAGGAGGAATAGGGACTTCAGGAACCAGAGTGATAAAAATGTGAATAAATTCAGTAGTAGGAGCTTGGAAATACAAGGGTTAGTCACCTGTTCATGCTCCAAGCTGGGGCTCAACGCCTGGAAAAAGAGCAGGTGAGCAAGAGGAAAGTAAGCCCACCACAGCAGGAAGTGAACCTTGAGCCCTGCAGCGACCCTGTGTGGCACAGCATGCAGGGAATGGTTAATGTCACTGCAGGAGGGACAGCAAGGGCTGGAGAGCTCATCTGGTGCCCTCCCCATGCTGACAAATCCAGCCTAGATTGGACATGCGGCTGCGGGGCTGTGGAGCAGCCACAGGAACGTGCAGAGGAATGACCCCGAGTTTCACCCTAGTGAGGAGCAGTAGCAGTCAGCAAACACAGCCACAGTTCAGAGATGCCAGATTTAATCCATTTGTCTTCAGACATCCTGCACACCAAGGAATAGGAAGATACGGGAGAAGAATCTCCCTGTTCCCCCTGGGCTGCGCAGGGCTGAGCCTGGAAAGAGCCTCCACCTTGCTCGACCCTTTTCCTCCCTCTCTCACCTGCACTGAAGGGGATTTCTTGTGGTAACTACAGCCTGAGCAGGTGTTACCCTGTGCAGGTCCCAGAGCAGGTACACACACCTCTGCCCGGGTAGACAAGGCCAGAAAGGCTGGATGGGGAGCAGAGAGGGAACACGAATGCCACCAGTGCCAGACAGGTTCCTGTCCTTCCCTCAGGACATGGGAGGGATCTTTGTGACAGTGACATACGAGCCAGCAGACCCAGCCATGCTGGTTCAGGAGCTCATATGTGCTCCGTACCCACACAGGGAAGCTGCTCCTGCAGGAGGGTGTGTTCTCCTCACCAAGCCACTGCACCTGTACTCACTCAGGTGAGCAGAGCATGTAGCCTGGAGCATTCAGCCCTAGGAGGTGGGGTCCTGAGCCTTGGGCACAGCCATGGCCCAGTGCGAGGGCACGGCTGAATTGAGGGAGCAGATAACAACACAGGATTAATTTCTCTTGGAAAGGACTGGATGCCTCTATTGGAGGCAGCAGCAGCCACAGCCTGCCCAGAGCACCCAGAGCCCTGGGGGCCAGCACCAGGTTCCCCCAGAAGTGCATGACAGGTTCCTGGTGAAGCCTTGCCCTCTCACCCCTCCTCCCCTCCACAGCCAAGAGCAGAGACTGGATGGCACCTAGTCCTTAGTAAGCTGTCCCCAGGTGCTGCCCTATGTTCCATGTCCCAGCCATGCCCCAGGTACAGTACGTCTTACCTGCATGACAGGAGCCCGTGTGTCCTCAGAGATGTAAGCGCAGCAAAGGCTTTTAACCCTGCAGGGGCCCTGGGGAGAGGCTTTCAGAGGTGGCTCCTGCTCAGGGACAGGAGCGAGGAGCAGCACCCAGCAGCCTGCAGCAGTGGGATCTGAGCCCACGGGACCAAGCCCTTGTGACACAGCACACATGCTGACCTCCAGCCTTGCTCCAGGCTGTGCCAGGTGCTGACCAGTGCCGGAGTCTGCTCCAGCCTTGCAGCTCTTTGGCACCTGGGCACGGGAGGAGGCTGCTGGAGGGGCTGGGAGCTGCCGTTCCTGGGCACCAAGTCCTTCCTACAGCCCCATCTTACCTGTTGCAGGGCCGTGAGGTGCCTGCAGCTGCCACTGCCAGCAGAGAGGAGCAGTGATGGGGGCTGGCCTTTGGCCGAGCTGGCAGCACCACAGCTGTCGGGCACAGCAGGAGGTGGCTGCACGGCACCTGCACTCCCTGTGCTCTCACCACCCGTGCTAACCGTGCCCACTCAGCCCGAGGCACGGCTCTGTGGGGGAGATGTGTGGTCCAGAGGCCTGGGAGAGGACTTGGACAGGAGGGACAGAGCCCTGGCAGTGGCACTGGCTAGACACAGAAGGCACCAGGCAATGCCCAGCATTTGAAGGGCTCAGCAGTGAGATGGCTCCAGCTCAGGCTGGGTGAGCACTGCCTGCTTGGAGCCTGGAGCTATTCCTGATAGAAGTTTAGCTGGAGTTCACCATGTAGTGCCAGGAAAATGTAAAGTGGGACCCCCAGGAAACGAGGACTGCCATTGGGAATGAATCTGGAGGTCAAGAGAGCGCCGCAGTGTTTCTGCAGCAGGGAAGCACTATTGCTTCAGTGTCCTTGCACCTTCTGCTTCTGATGGTGGGGCTGTAGGAGATGATCCAAGTATAAGCTCTGGATCTGGAATGTCAAGAGGTGAGAGGCTGAACACTAACATCTTCTGGAAAGTAGGGAACGTGTAGGCTACAACGCCAGATGGGGATGAACACGCTATGTGGAAATCCAGCACAGATACCAAAGGAGTGGCAGCCTCAGTGAGGGGAAATGCAGGTCAGAGGGTGTCTGGGGCTGAAAAAGATAAGCAGTGAGTATGAAACAAGAGCAGCTGTGTCTGTGTGTGTGTAGCTGTAGGTCTGTGTCCTGTGTGTACATGGAACGGTGACTCTGCTCCGCCTTTCTCGAGCAGCTCTCAGGCAGGGGCAGGTGAGCTGGCAGGGCGGAGGAGCCACGGTAATGGGAATTTTCCACTCATTTGCTTTGAGTTTACAAAATTGCACCTTTTGCTTGTGGCAATGATGAGCATTTCCTTGTTTCACACAGAAATTAGGTGCCATGGCATTCCAATACAGACTGGCCACTCTACCAAGGTTTTAGGGAAGGCACATGCTGGCAGCACTTGGAGAAACCCCCTTCGACTTTGATATTTGAAAAGGGACTTTTCTGAGACCACCATTACTTGACACAGATATTAAAACACACTGAAATCTCCCTGGATTCCAGAAACTTCAGTTCTGGTAGTCCACATCTTCAGAACAGCCTTTAGGATAAGAAATATCATGTTTGTGTCCCACTCTGGTCTCCTGATGGTGACCAGAGAAGCAACTTGGGCAAGCTGGAACAGGAGACATCTTCACTGAGTCTCAGGGAGAAAACCTTGGAGCACTGGATAAAGGCCCTGAGAGGCCCTGGACTCTGACCTTGGAGATTCTCAACACTCTTCTGGCCACTGATGAGCACAATCCCAGCCCGAACCACCTCTGCTGCAAGGGCCTGCTCAAAGCGTGGCTTGGACCAGCAGTCCCTGCCCACCAGAACAAGTCTGACACTGGCATCAAACTCTCAACAGGTTTTCCAACAATAATGTTTCAGGGCTTTCTCTCAGTGATTTCCTCAAGAAAAGCACTTCCTTCAGGATTTTTCAAATTATTTTTAGCTAAATTGTCAAGGCCACTTGTTACTGGAACCAGACAAGGAATAAGAATAAGCTAAATTTGGCATTTCCACTTTGACCTATCCAAGACAGGACAACAGCCTCACCCCACATCTTATGGGAGAGGTCATAGATTCCTGCCAGTCTCCTCTCCCAACACTTGAAAAGGAGATTTTTGTCTGAAGAAAATCGTACTGTTTCAAGCTTTTGTCCAGTGTAATTTACACTTGTGTTTAAGAAGACTGGGCAAGAAGGGTTGCAGCTTTATGGTCTAACCATAAACTGGCCAAAGCTGGTCAGATTTACAAGTGTTTGTAGTGTGCTGATGTTTGCAGAGGCCCAAACATGTACTCACAAACACGAAGTGAGTGCCTCTTACCCTCGGGCATCGCCCTTGCCCAGGGGAGATCCAACACCTGCAGGGGCCTGGACATGGAAAGTGTGGTCACAGCACCAGCCCTGGGGTCACTGGCTCTTCCTGGCCAACTTGTGCTCAGAAACCACCAAGGAAAGTTTCTCCTGTCATCACTGAGCAGCACTGAGCCTCGTGGTTGCTCATGGTCCTTCTGGGCCCTGGTGGCACCTGCTGACGTCTTCTTCTTCCCACAGCTCTGTCCCTGGCTGCACAGGGCCAGCCTGAGGCTCCTCATCCAGGTGTGGGCGCCAGCTCTGCCCTCGAGGCCAATTAGTGCACTTCCACCAGGAGGCTGAAGTTGGAGAGAGAAGTTCCCATGTTCCCAGTCTGCCCGCTTGGTCCCACTCCCCAGACTCCTGTCTGCAGGAGCAGGAGCTCCAGTGCCAATTACAAAAGCCCAGAGCACTCCACCTGCTCACCTCCCTGTTTGTGAATGTGCAAACAAGGCCCCCAGCGGGCTGTTAAAAGTTCTGGGCTGGTAAAAGTTCTGGGCTGGTAAAAGTTCAAGGCAGCCACTTAATTCACAGCTGCTGCAATGAGTCACATCCCAGAGGCACGTGGAGCGAGAAGGCCCCGGAAATGTCTGTGCACAGCACCCACACCTGCAACTGTTGAAGTAAAACAAAAAGAGAAAACTGTAAGTAATTGGCCAGTGCTTGGACAGGATCTGGGAAATATCTGGGGGACAGGAAGCATTTTGAAAATATCTGGTTTTGCAACAAAAAATACAATGTTGAGATTCCAGGGCTAGTTGCAATCCTGGTTGTACCTCCTGCCCAAATTCTTGCTCTGCTGCAGCCACAGCGGGTATATCCCACAGTAGGAGCAGTTATTACAGCATTATATACCTCATACGTGACCTGAGTCATTCAGGTGCCTCTTGGTCCTGTGCTGAGTCATCTCTGATTTTTAACTTCCAAAGGGTTCAATTTAACACAATTTATCTCATTTTTCTCTCCTTGCTGCCCCTTTCCCATCCCTGATCTGTGGGTACAGACCAAGCTGAAACCAGAGACCTGGGCCTTGCCTCAGGCCTATTCTTCTCTGTCACAAAGATTTTTGGTTGCTTAATCTGACCTCCAACCTTTGTGTCGCAAAATAACAGAAACAATAATCTGAATTCTGGTTCAGCTTAGTTTTGTGATGGATGGTGCTGCCACAATCTCACATTTTTCTGGTGTTCTCCTTCTGTCCAATGTTTAAACTTCTCCTGCCTGCTGTCCCTGTGCAGGTACCCAGCGATGTGACTGGGAAACGCTGAACCATGGCTGCTGCTGCATGCAGGAACTGCTCCAGGACTGCACAGGCACTCCAACAGTGCTGTCACCATAACTCATCCCTCCCATTGCTTCCAAAACTCTCCTTGCACTCAGGGGAGGGATGGATTTCTAAAGAGTTCCATAAAACATCTGTTCTCTGGAAAGGGTCAACACAGCCCCACGTTAAATTTAAATATTCAGCTCCAGCAGCAGCTGCTTTGCACAACTGTTGGATTTTAACTTTCCCTGGGTGCTGTGGGAGATATAGAACTGCGTTTTGTTTATCTGGAATGTTTTGGAAGGCAGGGGAGCATTAATGAGGAAATCTGGCTAATAAAAGCACTCAATAGTCATGTGTGAGTGGAAGGGCCAATCAAGTCCTGGACATGTTGATAATTGGGATTGGGATCTGATGGAGAGATGAAAACTGGTTCTTCCTGGAGCCTGCCAGGGCTTTGGACAGTGTCTGACAGAGATGTGGCTGTTGGACACAAGTGAGGCGGAACCCATGTGGATGGCTTGTCTGTGTAGACAGGACTCTGGTCTGTCATGGGGTTTTCCTGCTCTGTGGCACCATCTCAAGCTCAAAGTTACATTTGGTCAGTGTCCAGATCCAGCCCATGCTTGGCCTGTCTGGGGCATGAGGAGAATGTTTATTTTCTGTGCTAGGGAGAAAACAGTCCCAACCTCTGAAGATTTTTTTTCTGCAGTTTGGTGTTTCTCTCACTCTTTGTTCTTCCTGCTTTGTACAGCAGCTCTGTGGGAAAACTGTGGACAATATGGTTGTGACCCCCAAATCTGAGATGACTGTTTGCTAATTCCTTGAAACTTTCAGCGTGGGATGGATTGGACTTCTCTGGCACAGCCTTCCCTGAACACCATTACTTCTGTTTGTCTGTGATTTGATTCTGTGGCTGCTTTCCCAGGCTCCTTGTCTTTTCCATGTGAGAACCCACAGCCTGATACAAGATCAAATCCACAAAATCTTTGGCCACCTACAACATCCTTGTCTTTATCTCTGTACAGTGAGATGCAGCTTTAGCAGAGACAAGTGCAGCCAGCACTGAAGTGGCTAATTTGTCTTTATTTCCATGGTATCTATTTTTCCTTGTCCCCAGACCTGGGAAAAGCAGGACACAGGCTGTTGGGAAAAGGCAGATCTGCTGGTTCTTGGCTTCTTTTCTGCCTCTGTCAAGGTTGGAATTGAACTGCTCGAGATGGTATTTCATGTTCAGACTCAGGTGTATATATTTTTTTATTACAAGTCCTGAGTTCTACAGCATTCTACTAACAAGCTATAGAATGGCCAACTACATTTCTATACAAGATCTTTTAAGGCTAAATATCCAATTCAGAAATGACACATAGATTATTTTCACTTTTAACCCAATAACTAATCCCTCATGTCCCACAATGTGGACTTTTCTGTCCAATTACACAATACCACCCAAACCCATGAAGAAGGAAGAAAGTGAAGAAGGACCAGTCTCTGCCCTAAAACCTCCATCTTGTTCTATATATATCACTATATTCTATAATCTTAAACTCTAAGTGTAGATTAGAAGTGTGTGATATTACACACTTCTAATCTACACACCCATAATCCCAGGGCTATCAATCAATTTTGGAAGCCTTCTCCACAGCCTCAGTCTCAGGGGTCTGGCAGTCAAGGTGACCCCAAGAAGGCAAAGGTCCTCACTTCCCAGCCCGCGCAGCCAAAGAAGAATTTGGAACGCATAGGGTCGGCTTCTCAAGGTTATTTTCTCTTATCTATAACATGCTTTCTCAAGGAGCTGCACTCTGTCTAGCAGGTCAGTCTGCAGCAGATTCCCACCCCCTTGGAGTAGTGTTACCATTTTAGACTAAACTACGTGTACTATGTTTACAATAACGTGCCAATATCTATCATTTATGTTGGACAGCGTGTCTCTACCTTCAACCAGTAGAAAAGTGTCACCATCACAGCAAGACATAGAGGGCAAGAAGAAGGAGAAGAAGGTCAGGACACGCCCAAATCCCTCCATCTTGTCCCCTTGAACCGCTTGTTTTAAAACCCTAAAATTCTACTTTTTCACCCTGTGTTAATTAAACTACCACACTACTCAAACCCTTGTGGCTTTTAATTTCTCATACAAAGTTGTCCATGTTTTCCGTGGGCTAAAATCCAAGCCACAGGTGTTTTTGACTCCTTGCCAAGGTCTCAAAGCCCCTGCCAAGGTCTAGAGATAGCCAGGGCAGCCAGAGGGATGTGCTGGGTTCCCACACCTCAGGTCAAATGCAGTGTTCTCTTGTGGGTCTGTGCCTTTCAGCACAAAAAGTTTAAAATTCTCAGCATCCAAGGCTCCAACACAGATCAGCTGCAGAGAGGGAAATACTGAACAGCAACAGAGCCCCCCAGGTGGGGCCGGTAGGAATTATGGCCATGCTGGAGGAAGAAGAGGCCTGACCTGCTGCTGAGGTGCCCACGTGGCATGAACACCCTGGGGTCCACACCTGCCCAGGAGCACAGAAAGCTCTGGAGGGTGTGGAGGCCAAAGCTCTGCCTTGGCACAGGGGCTCCTGACCTTATTTTATCACCCTTGGAGTACAAAAACAATACAAGAGGGGTTTTTAGGTCTCAGTGAAATTGCCAGTTTGCAGGTCGTTTCCACTGCCTTGTGTCCATTCCTGGGACACCTGAGGTTCCCTTCACTGCTCATACCCAGTATTTCTACCCATTGATAAACCCCACAGAGCTCCAAAGTCTGAGCAGCCCCAGCCCTCAGCCTCTCCTTACCTGTCAGATTCTCAGATGTCCTAATCAATCCATGCTGGACTCCAGTTCTGACAAGGCTGTCTTGCACTGGGGAGTCCAAAACTGGTGCCAGTGCTTAGATGTTGCCTTACCTGTGCCCCAGGAGGGGATGGGGGTAACCTATGGGCAAGTGCTATGGCTCCCCCACCCGAGGATGCTGTCAGACCATGAAGTGCATTGCTGACTCAGGGGTGGCTCATGGCCATCAGGACAGCCAGATGCTTCTCTGGTCCCTCACGTGAGTCTTGGCAAATGGAAACATCCCTGCCCAGATGCAGGACACGGTGTTTTCCTCTAGAAACTTCATGAAATTCCCACTGGCCCATTTCTCCTTGAAGGGACCAGCCCAGGGAGGGACGACACTGGAGCAGGTACACACCTGAGGGACTGAAGCCTGTGGGTGAGCCACGAGTGAGCAAACAAGAAGGAAAGAGGAAGAAACAAGTAGAAAAGCAAAGCCCAGCCCAGCCCCAGCACCGTGTCACCTCCCCCAGGGACTGGGAGAGACTAGGCAGAATCTGCAGGGAAAGAGGGGAGAAAAGATGTTGGACTGAAGATGAACCTGGGAAAGTAGAGGAAAGGTGTTTTCCTCGGTATCTGAATCAGTAACTAAAATTTTGTGTTACAGCAATAAATCAAGTGAAATTCCTCAATTTGAGAGGGTTCTGCCCATGGTGGCAGGGACTGAGGCCAGGCCTGGACTGGGATCAGCACTGATTTCCCTCTGAAGCCTTTCCTTCCCTTCTTCCCAGGTCAAGCCATTTTGTCCCCTCCAGTGCTGACACAAACCTGCTCAATTCTTCCAAGAGCAGATCAAGTTTAGGCCCGAAGTCACCTGTCCCAGCTCCACACCTGAGGGGTGCCTGAGCTGGACCTCATGCCCCAGGCAGTGCTTTGCAGCAGCACCAGGGGCAGAAGCTGCTGCAGACACATAGCTGTGACCAACCCTGCGCACAGACCCCACAGGTGGGCCAGGCACCTGCAGCTTCCAGGAAAAACCAGGGATCTCAAACTGCCCTGGTGCCACATTGTCTCAGTTTGAGACCAACGGGGAAACTGATTTACTGCTGTAACACACACCTTTCAGCATGGAATGGCTTCGGCTGGGTGGCACCATACAGCTCATCCAGCTCCGTGCCCCTGCCAGGAACAGGGATGTCACCCACTACACCAAGCTGCTCCAGGCACATCCAGCTCAGCCCAGGAAACTGCCAGGGATGGGGCAAGCATCACTGGAAAAGCAAAAAATCACTTACTGGGTATTTACAAGGAAGGGAAAAAGAAAATGGGGAAAACAAAAGCCCGAAACAAAACAAACCCACTTTGATAAGAGCCCTCAAAGCAGAGTTATCTGTGGCATTCCATAAGACTTCCCTGGAGACCAAAAATCAGTTTTGACACTCTCTCCTGCATCAAACACCAAGTGCTTCAGCCTCAGGTCTCTGATGAGTTTGCTGGACAGCTTTAGATTCGCACAATAAATCCTCTGTCTGGGGCAATGGGATGCCTAGTCTGAGCACCTATGCTCAGGTACAGCCTCAGGGCCAGGGCAATGTCAAGGTGCCACCCAGCAGGTACCTGAACCACGGTGGCTGTGAGGCAGTGTCACTGTGACAATCCTGCTGGCAGAGTTCTCCACACTGGCAATGTTCAAAAGGGCCCTTTTCCCAAGTGTAACCATTGCAAGTGAGTAGGAAAAAAGACCAAAACTTCAAAAATGGCATGTGTGAGACAGGAATTATCGGTTAATGACATTCCCAAGGAATATCCAAAACAGAAAGCATAACATAAAGAAAGGTGAAAAATAGTAAAGTTTAATAGCTAAAAGAAAAACACACAGATCTGAGCAAAACTTCAAGGAATCAATAAAACATCTGACAAAATATCAATAAAGTATCAACAGCACTGGGGACAGCAGTTCTCAGACTTGTGTGAAGACACACAGGATCCTGAGCAGATCCACTCTGGACACTGCTGAGGACAGGGACAGCAGTGACACCCTGCAGATCCCGGGGTCTGTACCTGGAACAGAACAACGACCATTTGATCCAGGCAGGAGGAGGAGGGAACACAAACCAAGGTGAGTTTAGCCACGGCAGCCCTGGGCAGTGCTGTCCACCAGAGAGTCAGTCAGTCACTACCCAACACCTGACGGAGTTCTGGAAGCACCTGGAGGCCCTGCTTTGGCTCTGTCATGTACCGGGGCTCTGGCGAATCTCGGCTCAGCTCTCCTGCTCCAAGCACAGCACAGCACACCTTCCCCAGCCCAAGCATCTGGGACTGCCCAAATGAAATTCCAACACAACACTGTAACTAAAATGGCAGCACTGCAAGGAGCCCGTAGGGAGACAGCATAAATGGACTGAAACCCCATCCAGGAATGCATCTATGCAGCATCACAGAGAGAAACACGAATCAGCCACCAGGACCCGGCTCTGTACCTCCCAACCAAGCCCTCCAGCACCACCCTGTCATCGTTCCACCACATAGCTGGGTAATTCAATGGCTTTGTTCATCCCATTTCCCAAGGTCACAGAACTGCCCCGGCACCCAGTCAGGCTGTGGACACTGAGGGCTCCAAGTGCTCTCACATGCAGAGCTATTGACAAAGCTCCTCATTTCCCAGCCCAGCTGCAGGTGAGCAAGGACAGGACAGTTCACCTTGCCCTGCTGAAATCTTTCTTCACGCTCTTTTTCCTTCTTTTCTCCCTAAGGGACTGCAGGAACAGCCAGCGGGGAGAATCTGAGGCTTCCCATCAGCAAACCCAGGCCAATTCCATCTGGAACAAGCAGCCTATCCTTCACCTGGCCCTTGACCTACTCACCATCTGTCCTGTTCACACCCAAACTGAGGGGCCAGTGAGCTGCATGGCCAGACTGTCAGCACGAGCACTGCTGAGGGAACTCTTCCTGCAGCACCCCAGCATCTGCCTGTTACAGGGGTAACCTGATCCCAGGCCACACAACGCACACGAGGCTTTCCCTCTCCCGTGCTCCTCAAAACTCAGCACAGCTCTGCGTCTGGCACCCCAGGAGAGTGCCCACAGGTGCTGCCGGCCAGCAAAGCACAGCCTGCCAGGGTAACTCAGGTCACCTGTGCCTGCTGTGCCCGCAGCACACGGTGCACGCCCTCCTCGGCGCTGTAGAACAGCTGCCCGCGCCGCAGCTGGGGCTCGTCCTGCTCGTACCAGCGCCGCTCGTCGAACTCGGGGAAGAAAAAGGCAATTTCTCTGCTGGCTGAGGCAGGTGAGTCTGTCAAAAGAGAGGGAAAGGCAATGCGAGAGACTTGCCAGTCTGCCACCACAACACATGCCAGACTCCAAAGGTGCCTGGCTAAGCTGCACCTGGCTGGGTGTGCACGGGGTGTGCAGAAAGGAACAAATCACTCACTTTGAGCCCCAGAACTAAAGCAAAGGCAGACAAAGCACCATCATTCCTGCCTCCCCAAGAACCACCCAAGAACGCCAGGCTTACCTGAGCCATGGGTGGTGTTCCTGGTGTCCGTAAGGCCATAGGCACCTCGGATGGAGTCTGGGTGGCTGTGTCGGGCTCGGAACACTTTAGTGGGCCCCATCACGGATCTCCAGAGAGGGACAGCATTCTCATGGGCCAGGATGTAAGCCCACATGGGACCACTGCAGCAAGGGCCCAGGAACAGCAGGAGAAAGATCATGAAGAGCTCATTTCAAACAGGTTGTTCATCATTACAAACCTGCCCGGTACAGCCGACATGGGCTGCCGCGCTGGGCCCTGGCTGCCCTGCCGTGCCATGGGGAGGGGCGCGCTCCCACCGCGGCGGCGTTGGCACTGCTGCCCTACTCGGAACGATGACCTCCGGCACCCTCGGGGTGCCACCCGCCAGGCGCCACCCCTGTCACGGCAGGCTGCGATCCCGGCACTGCTCCCGCCGCGGCCGGAGCCTCCCAGCTCCGCACAGCCCGGCGAGCCCTCCGCAGCCTCGCCACGGCAGCGCGGGCCGTCCCGCGCACCCGCGGCTCGTACCTGGCCATGAACTCCACCAGCCGCCGGTAGAAGAAACGCCCTGCGGACAGACATGGGCCGAGTCGGCGCCGGCCCGGGCAGCATCCCGCTCGGGCACCCGGAGCCTGCTCGTACCTGCGTGCTCCCGGTAGAAGCGGCGGCTCTGCTCCGCGCCGCACCGCAGCTCCTTGGCGCGCACGATGAGGAACCGGTGACGGAGGATGGCGGCATGCACGGCCTGCGGGAAGAGGCGGCGCTGGGGGGTCGTGGCGAGGCGTGCTGTGCCGTGCCGTGCCCGGCCCGGCCCTCACCTCGCGCACGAGCGGATGGGCCACCGCGTCCGGCTTGAGCAGCGCCAGAGTCAGCTGCAGCGGCCGCGCGGGGGCCGCCATGGCCGCCATGCGCCGGGCGGGGCGGGGCGGGGCGGGCCCGGGGCGGGGCTGAGGCGGGCCCGGGGCGGGGCGGGGCTGAGGCGGGCCCGGGGCGGGGCGGGCGGGGCGAGGCGGGCCCGGAGCGGGGCTGAGGCGGGCCCGGGGCGGGGCTGAGGCGGGCCCAGGGCGGGGCGGGCAGGGCGAGGCGGGCCCGGGGCGGGGCGGGGCGGGAGGGGCGGGGCTGAGGCGGGCCCGGGGCGGGGCGGGGCTGAGGCGGGCCCGGGGCGGGGTGGGGCTGAGGCGGGCCCGGGGCGGGGCGGGGCGAGGCGGGCCCGGAGCGGGGCGGGGCTGAGGCGGGCCCGGAGCGGGGCGGGGCTGAGGCGGGCCCGGGGCGGGCGGGGCTGAGGCGGGCCCGGAGCGGGGCGGGGCTGAGGCGGGCCCGGGGCGGGGCCAGGTCGCGTCGCGCGGCGGACGGGCCGCGCAGGCGCTGCCATGGCGACGGCGGCGGAGCAGCAGGGGCGGGCCGCGGTCCCGGAGGAAGTCCCGGACGGGGCCCGGGACGAGGCCGCGGCCGGCGCGGAGCAGACGGTGAAGATCATCTGCCTGGGGGACAGCGCCGTGGGCAAGTCCAAGTGCGTGGGGCGCGGGTTCGGGCGGGGGCCCCGCGGAGCCGGGCGGGCGGCGGGTGCCGCGGCTGACGGCGGCCCGTGTCTCTCCGCAGGCTGCTGGAGCGGTTCCTGCTCGATGGCTTGTATCCTTGGCAGCGGGGGAGCGGGGCGGCGCGGCGGCGCGGCGGCGGGCCCGGCCCGCCCGCGGGCTCCGCGGCTCTCGGTGCGCTCCTTAACGCGGCGCAGCCGCCCCCAGCAGCTCTCCACCTTCGCGCTGACGCTGTACCAGCACCGCGCCCGCGTGGGCGGCCAGGAGGTCCGCGTGGGTGAGTGGGGCCGGCCCGGGACATGCGGTGCCGTGGCAGAGGGAACGGCCAGGAAGTGCAGATGCCCTCGGTCTGGGTCTCGGTTATGTGTTTTGATAGACAGCGGCATCGCGACAAATCTGGTGCCCTTCTGGGACGGGGCTGCAGCGTTGGTGGATGGGGCAAAGTGACTGCCATCATATCCTGGGCTTGGGAAAATGTAGGGCACTGTTCCCACGATGTCCTGCACTCCGAGCTGGAGAGACAGGGGATGGATGGATGGGTGGACAGTCAGAGCATAAAGAATGGGGTGGATGACCGCATGGAGCCACTGGTCATGGTTCATTGAGGTTGGGGCTGACAGTGCTCAACATCTTTGTTGTGACACAGACATTGAATGCAAATGTGGTCTGGTGGGGACATGTCTCTATTTGGGCAGTTTAAGAAAGTCACTGTCCAGTAGGCCTGACACAGAGTCCTGTCACAGTATCAGTGCAAAGGAATCCCTAAGGAAACTGGCTCATTTGGCTCTGGGTCCAGCTGACAAGAGGTGTGACTACACTGAGGTGTTTAACTGAAGCTGTGACAATTAATACAGCAAGCCAGAGCCAGATGTGAACCTGCAAACCCAGTGAGAGGTGGGGGATCTCCACCTGAGCTGCACTAACAGCAAAAGGCACAGCTGTATCCAGGTTTGCTCCATGATATCTGGTGTACACAGAACTTCATGAACTGGGACCTGTTTGCTTCTGGCAGCCTTACTTTCAGCATTTCAGAATGATTTCTGCCCCTGGGACAGCAGAGTCAGATATCTGCGAGAGGAGCTGGAGCACTTCCCAAGGCAGGGCCCCGGCTGGCCATCACTGGGTCAGAAACCATCAGTGTCCAGCAGTTCCTGATGTTTTAGGTAGTTTCCCGTTGCCATCCCTAAGTGACAGAGTGCCAGACATGGCTACTGCTCTGTGCACTTCCGCCTGTTTTGGTCCTGCTGTCCCACACAACTCATGTCACTGCTGGCTTCTCCTTTGTTGATAGCTGAGCCCAGTAAGTAAAGGTCCCAGTTTGGCACAATTTCTTAACCCTGAGGTGTTTCAGATTGGTGAGGTGAAGCTCAGTTCGTATCCCTGAGCAGGTGGGCTGGGCTTTGCCTCCTGGGTTTAAGTTGTGAGAAGAACAGCACTCAGCAATTGTGTCATTCTGAGCAATGTTTGTGTTACAGACTTCTGGGACACGGCGGGCCAGGAGCGGTTCCGTAGCATGCATGCCTCCTACTACCACCAGGCCCATGCCTGCATCATGGTGAGGGGTCTCAGCTGGACCATGGAATTTGGGCGCAGAATGGTCTCAGTGACACCTGGCCTTTGTGTTACTTTTTGGTTACATTGCTGTGTGTTCCTTGTCTCTTCCAGTGGTTTATAAAACTTTCCTAGATTGTTCTTTCTTCTCTCACCCGATAAACCCCCTGTAGATGGAGCTGTTAGCTCTGGTCTGACTCTCCCGGTAACACTTTTCCTCTATCCCCTGGCTCTGCTTTCTTCTCAGTGTCCTGATGTTTGCCCCTGTTGCCAGTTTTGTTGGCTCCTCTCCTGCTCAGATCTCCTGGTTTGTCCTGTTGCTCTCACTTTCCATTGTTCCACCAGTGATTTTCATTGGTGGTTTAGTTGTCAGAACAGAGGAGGCCACATCTGATCCTGCTTGGCACACAGTGTTCCCAGTGCCAGCTCCCCGTGTGGGTGGCAGGGACTTGCACAGGACACAGGACAGTGGAAAGGAAATCAAGGGGTGTTTCCTGCTGGCTGGGCTTGGCGATACTGTCCCTTTCTCCTTCACCCTTTCTAATAATGCCCAATTCCCTTTGTCTTGTCTTCTCTGGATTTTGTCCTTGTGTTGGTCAGAGCTGTCCTGGGTTGGCCGCACAGACTGGTCAGTGCTGTCCTGGGGCAGTCAGCTGTGCTGGGCTGGCCCTGGGATAGGTGGTTCTCTCTTGGAAGGTGTTTGATGTGCAGCGGAAGGTCACCTACAAGAACCTGAACAGCTGGTACAAGGAGCTGAGGGAATTCCGCCCAGAGATTCCGTGCATTGTAGTGGCCAACAAGATTGATGGTGAGTGTGCCTTTGGCTCCCAGCTTGCCAGGGTCGTGGTGGGATTCACTCCTGCCCTCACTGAGAGCCAGTGTCCCTTGTCTGTTTGGTCCAGAGGATTTCCTCAGTCCCGCGGAGCTGAGTCCTGTACTGACCTCAGCTGCTGTCTCACAGGTTCTTGTCCTGTGTCACCAGCAATTAAAAGTGCAAATTTCATCCATTTCACTTTATTCAAGCATTTTTCTTCCAGTTCTGTCCTTACCACACTGCCTATTCTATCCATCAAGAACCCAAAAGTGGTAGATGCTGCAGAAAGCAAACACCTGGCCAAAAATGGCAGCAAAAGGAAGCAAAAGCTGTTCTGTGGCTCCCCTGGATCAGTCAGGGATGGCCTTGGTGCTCCTTCAGCCTGCACAGACTCCTCTGTGCTGAGGTGTCTCAATGTACCTGCTGTTCACCAGAACTGTTCACCGGCTCTGCAGGAGGCTGGAAGGTTCCCTCCCATGGGGAATGCTAGCCAGCCCTTGGCAATTGCTGGCACAGGGTTGTGGCTTGTCTGGCTCAGCAGGGGCTGACGTGTCACACACAAGACACCCACCCTCTGGACCTCCTGCCATGTCTGACTGACCATGTCTTCTTTGTCTGCCTCAGCGGATATGAAGGTGACCCAGAAAAGCTTCAATTTTGCCCGGAAATTCAGTTTGCCCTTTTACTTCGTGTCTGCTGCCGACGGCACCAACGTGGTGAAGGTGAGATGGGCGTTTGACTGCTGGGCTTGCTGTCCACAAGGCCCCTTGGCAGCCCAGGGACGTGGGGGCTGCTGTAGGGACAGAGAGTAGGAAATGGTCCATCATTTCAGCTCCACATGAGAGGCTGGTGGCTATGGAGAGCTGCAGAGGGTTTTTTTCTCCTGGGATGTGGGAACAGTCTCCGTCTGCTACAGAAACCCAATGCCCATGTGCCCCATCCCGTGAGTGACGGGCCTTGTCCTTCCCACCAGCTCTTCAACGACGCCATCAGACTGGCCGTGGCTTACAAACAGCACTCAGGAGACTTCATGGACGAGGTCCTGCGGGAGCTGGAGGTAGGGAAGGCTCTGTCCCTGCTCCGTCCTGAGTCCTGTCGGATGAGCAGTTCTGCCCTCTTTCCCCTGTGTGCAGCATGGGAAGCTTTGCTCTCTGCTGGGCTTTGTGTGCTGCTCCGTCTGGGCTGGGAGGGGGAAAGTGGGAACCATCACAAGAGCTCTCACTGCCCTAGGCCGAGTCTAAAAGAGCCACAGCAGATACAGTTGTTGCAATCTGTGTCATTTCTCAGCAGTTCCTTGTCCTGCTCCTTTCCAGAGCTTTGACCTGCAGAACACAAGCAAGGATTTGTCAAATAAAGAGAAGAGCTGCACTGAAGAGGAGCCCTCATCTGCCTAGGCCTGGCCCCTGAGCCTGTTTTCCCCTTGGCTCTGGACTTCTGAGGCCTGCACGGAGGACAGTGACGCTTCTCATGCCCTAGAGCTGTGGTGGGCAGCTGGGCCTCTTCCCTTCTTGTGGGAGCCTACCTGGGCAGGATCTTCATTGGTTCGGCCCTCCCTGCTACACATTTTGCTCAGGAGAGGGTTGGGAGAATCCCACATGATTCCACATGGATGGTGGTTCATTCCCACTGCTCCTTCAGGACAGAGCTGCCTAGGAGAAGTGAGCCATCCTGGACCTGCAGGAGGGATCCTGCCCAGGCGCTGTAGTGGTAGATGCTGCAGAAAGCAAACACTAAAAGATATTTTTTACAGAGCTATGGGATGGCATCCTCGTCGCACTGCTGCTATAAGGAGGCAGGTCCCAGGTGGTTTAAGGCCACAGGCCAGCCCAGCCTGCTCCCAGCTGAGCCAGTGCCCCAGATCCCAGGGGCTGCTGAGAACAGGTTTCTCCTTCCAGGTCCGTACAGCTGATGCAGGTGGACTCACACCCAGGGGCTGATTCTGTCACAGCTTGTTGGATGTGGCCATGGCCATGGTCTGTGTGTGTGTGTGTCTGTGCACAAGATGCTGCATTCCAGAGAGCTGGATACAGACACACTCTAAGACAGTCACAGAATCACAGAATAGTTCGGTTTGAAAGGGACCTTAAAGGTCACCTCATTCCACCCTCTGCCATGGGCAGGGATACCTTCCACCTATCTCAGGTTGCTCCAAGTCCTGTCCAGCCTGGCCTTAGACACTTCCAGGGATTCAGGGGCAGCCACATCTTCTCTAGGTACCCTGTGCCAGGGCCTTGTCGCCCCCTGAGTAAAAACTCCTTCCCAGCACCTCATCCCAATCTCCCCTCCTCTAGATGTAATCCATTCCTCCTTGTCCTGTCATGCCCTGCCCATGCAAAAAGCCGCTCTCCCCCACTACTATAACCTGCTTCAGGCACTGCAAGGGACACTGAGGTTTCCTTGGAGCCCTCTCCGGGCTGAAGAATGAATGTGAACAGCACAGCAGATGGACAGACAGAGCAGGGACTCTGAGAGCCTGCAGGTGCACTGAGCAGGGCTGAAAACACGGTTAATGGTGAGCACAGAAACTTTACTTCAACACCTCATCACTGTGGCCACAGCGCAGCAGCATGGGCAGGACAGAGAAGCCTCTGGCCCCAAGGCTACCTTTGGCCCAGCAGGAATTGCTGTGATCCGCTGTAGCCCTGGATCCTGCTCATCCCACTGCTGCTCAGGCTTTTTTGTCCTTCCAAAACTGCAGGAACTCCTGCAGCAGATTCCGGAATTGCACCAGGATCTGGTGGGGGAATGCCATGGGCAGTGACGTGCCCGAGGATGTCACTGCTGGTCTCTGGCTGTACTCAGGGGTCAAGTTGATATGTTCCTCTGGTTCCTCTGGTTCCTCAGGCTCCTCTTCAGGGGCCGAGGTGATGACTGGCTTTGGTGCTGGACCAGCTCTTTCTGCTGGGCTCAGGCCCGTCTGGAGCAGGATCCAGTTGTAGAAGTGCTGAGTGGAGGTGTAGATCGCAGGGTGCCTGGCTCTGTCACAGCCTCTTCCCCAGCTGTTCAATCCCACCAGCCAGTAGTAGTCAGCTCTGTTGTCCTTGCAGACGAGGGGACCCCCGCTGTCCCCCTGTGCCAGGAGAGATGGCTCAGGGACTGTGGGGGACTGCTTTTGGGAAGGGAGGGCTGGACAGGGGACAGGCTGGGCTGTGTAGGGGGGATGAGGGGGTCCCTGCACTGTCGGGGGCTGAGGGACTCATCACACACTCTTACCTGGCAGGTGTCAATGCTGCCCTGTGGGTACCCAGCACACAGGTTGTCAGCATGAACAGCCCCTGCATACCATGGGCTGCTGTTGCAGAGCTCTGTGTCCATGAGGTGGACCTTGGACTCCTGCAGCACCATGCCTGTTCCCTGAGCTGTGGGCACAGAGGTGAATGAGCCCCCAGCAGCTTGGTACCCATCCCCTTCCCTGCCTGGGGTGAACCCCCTTCCCGGGCCTGTCCCTGCCCATTCCCCACGCAGCAATGCTGCCCAGCTGTGTCCTTGCCCCTTCCCCACCCAGTGATGCTGCCCAGCTGTGTCTCTGCCCCTTCCCCAACTCGGCGATGCTGTCCAGCTGTGTCCCTGCCCATTCCCCACGCAGCAATGCTGCCCAGCTGTGTCCCTGCTGTTGGCAGGGGGAGGAGCCAGATCCATCTCTCCCGAGGCTTCACAGGGCCAGCAGGAATGGTTTGGGTGAGAGGGACCTTACAGCTCATTCCGTTCCATGCCCGGTCTTGGCAGGGACACCTTCCCCAGCCTGGGCTGCTCTGAGCCCGGCCCCGCTGACGTCCTGCAGCCGGGCCCTGTCTGTGCCCAGTCCGTGTCCCCGGGGTGCCCAGTCTGTGTCCCCGGGGTGCCCAGTCTGTGTCCCTGTCTGTGCCCAGTCTGTGTCCCCGGGGTGCCCAGTCCGTGTCCTTGTCTGTGCCCAGTCTGTGTCCCCGGGGTGCCCAGTCTGTGTCCCTGTCTGTTCCCAGTCTGTGTCCCTGTCTGTGCCCAGTCTGTGTCCCTGGGGTGCCCAGTCCGTGTCCTTGTCTGTGCCCAGTCCGTGTCCCTGTCTGTGCCCAGTCTGTGTCCCCGGGGTGCCCAGTCCATGTCCCTGTCTGTGCCCAGTCCGTGTCCCCGGGTGCCCAGTCTGTGTCCCTGTCTGTGCCCAGTCTGTGTCCCTGTCTGTGCCCAGTCTGTGTCCCCGGAGTGCCCAGTCCATGTCCCTGTCTGTGCCCAGTCCGTGTCCCCGGGGTGCCCAGTCTGTGTCCCTGTCTGTGCCTAATCCGTGTCCCTGGGGTGCCCAGTCTGTGTCCCTGTCTGTGCCCCCGGGGTGCCCAGCTCACCCTCAAGCACACATCCCGTTGGGAGCTCACCTCTGACAAAGTTCCAGCCGGCGATGTAGCAGGATTTCAGCTCCGAGACCCTGATGGAGGCGTCGGGCACGCAGCCCAGCTGGATGTAGTCGCTGCACTCCACGGGCCGGTCCAGCTCCACCAGGGCGATGTCGTTCCTGGCCGTGGCAGGCACGTAGTGCTGGTGCACCAGGAGCCTCTGGATGTGTCTCACTGCGGCCTCGGGGCCCGGCTGGCTCAGATCCGAGGCCCCGATCACCACTTCCCACATGGAGATGCCCCTGGGGAGCAGATGGCAGAGGGGTGACAGGGAGCAGAAGGACAGAGGGATGGACAGAGGGGTGACAGGGAGCAGATGGACAGAGGGGTGACAGGGAGCAGATGGCAGAGGGGTGACAGGGAGCGGATGGCAGAGGGATGGACAGAGGGGTGACAGGGAGCAGATGGACAGAGGGGTGACAGGGAGCAGATGGACAGAGGGGTGACAGGGAGCAGATGGCAGAGGGGTGACAGGGAGCAGATGGCAGAGGGATGGACAGAGGGGTGACAGGGAGCAGATGGACATAGGGGTAACAGGGAGCAGATGGCAGAGGGGTGACAGGGAGCAGATGGACACAGGGAGCAGATGGCAGAGGGGTGACAGGGAGCAGATGGCAGAGGGGTGACAGGGAGCAGAGCCACGGGCTGCAGCAGCCCAGCATTTCCCGGCCTTCTGCTTCCCAAGGCGGGCAGGGAAGTGGCACGTGGTGCTGTGAGCTGGGCACCTGCCCCAGCCCCGGGGACATCTCTGTCCCTGCCGTTTCTTACCCGGCCCTGGCGAAGCAGTGTGCGACCGTGAGCACCCACTGGGAGCTGAGGAGGACACCCGAGCACATGTGCCACGTGCCGTTCTCCCAGGTGGCCTGGATGCTGACGATGCCGGGCCAGGCCCCTGGCTGGACATCCATGCCAGCCACAACACGGGACAGGTCAGCAGCCGAAATCATGGAGTTGTAGTCGAGATCTGAAGAGCTGTGGTCGGAAGCCAAGGGCCGGAGCCCACAGGTGCCTCTGGAAGCACAGAACCATCACTGCCCTGCTCAGTGGCTGCTGTTGCTCTGCTGCCGCTCAGGCTGAAAGTCCCACCCAGTGCTGAGGAGCAGCAGGGCCAGAGAACCTCGAGGGGCGTCTTTCCCCACAGTTCTGCCAGCGAAGTCCCCAAGTGTTCCTCCAACTCCCTCCCAGAGCCTGGGACCACTGACCTGCAGGTGTCCCAGGAGCCCCACACAGGCCCGGTCAGGGCCAGCAGGACGAGCAGCCGCAGAAGAGCCATCGGTGCCAGCACAGGTGGCACAGCCAGAACCAAGGTGGCACCTCTAGTGCGGCTCCGCCACAGCCCCCACAGCCTTCGTGATGCTCACAGTGCCCGGGCCAGGGATGCTGTCACAAAGGGGACAGTTCTGAGTGCTGGGCATGGCAGGGAGGGGCAGCACAGAGTCATAGAGATATGGAATGGTCTGGGTGGAAGGGACTTTAATGACCACCCAGTGCCACCCCAATCATGGGCAGGGACACCATCCACTATTCCAGGTTGCTCCAAGCCCTGTCCAGCTGGCCTTGGGCACTGCCAGGGATACAGGTGCAGCCACAGCTGCTCCGGGCACCCTGTGCCAGGCCTGCCCACCCTCACAGTCAGGAATTCCTTCCTAATGCCTAATCTAACTCTGCCCACCTTCAGCTTAAGGCCATTTTTCTTGTGTCCTATCGCTGCACGCTCTTGTCCAAAGTACCCCTCCAGAGTTTTTCTAAGCCCCCTGAAGTACTGGAAGGGGCACCAAAGTCTCCCTGGAACCTTCTGTTCTCCAGGCTGACCAGCCACAACTCTCTCAGCCTGTCAACCCTTCTTCCCACCCTGAATGAATATTTTAAATGTGGTGATCCTTACTGCAAAACAGCAGTGCTCTGCTAATTCACCTACATTCACCTTTTACATATGTTTATTTGCATCCATTTCAGGAAGGCATCTGACTTTGATTAAATACCTGGAGAAATGAAAGTTTACATTTTTTTTCCTCTATAATTTCTTGAAGGATTTTGTGGGAGGATGGCTGAGGGTAAAAAGATAACAGTATGAAATTATAGGGCAAAATACAGTTGCTGCTCTCTGGGTGGAAGGCAGTCAGCATGCCTGATCTCCCTCACACAGCACAATCCAAGAGAATCCCAGGCTGCCCATGCTATAGGATGAGCCCAGGACAGGAGGGTTTTAGGCTGGGTCATGTCCAGCCCCTCATCCACCAGCACACCCAAATCCTTCTCCCAGGGCTCCTCCATCTGCTCATTCCAAGCCTGGATGGATTCCAAAGGTTGTCCCAGGCGCAGCATCTGCACTTGGTCTTGTCAAACCTCATGAGGCTCCCACAGGCCACCCCTTGGGCCTGTCCAGGTCCCTCAAGGGGCAACCTGCCCCACTCAGCATGGTGTCACCTGCAAACCTGCTGAGGGTGCTCCCTCCCTTCATCCTTGTCATTGACAAAGATATTAAATTCTCCCTGCGCATCTGTGATCCCAGGTTCTCCCTTTCCCTTTGGGTGGGACATCACAGAGGTGTTGGACAACGTGTGGCCAGCAGGGCAGGGGGAGCGATCCTGCCCCTCTGCCCTGCCCACGTGAGGCTGCTCTGGGCTCCACAACTCAGGAAAGACAAGGAGCTGCTGGAGGGTCAAGGAGACCACAAAAATGATTCAGGGTCTGGAGCATGTCTGTTGATGAGGAGAGACTGCAGAGGTTGGCCTGCTTAGTCTGGAGAAGGCTGAGAGTGGATTCCATCAATCCATATAAATATCTCAAATCACAGAATCACGCAGAACCACAGAACCAATTACACTGGAGAAGCCCTCCCAGACCATTGAGTCCAACCCATGCCTGGTCTCCCCACCTTGTCAACCAGACCAGACCACTGAGTGCTACGTTCAGTTGTTCCTTGGACACCTCCAAGGACTGGGACTCCATGGGGCAGCCCCTTCCAATGCCTGACCACCACCTTTCCATGAAGATTTTTTTCTTGAAGTCCAACCTGAACCTCTTCTGGCATAAGTTGAGGCTGCTCCCTCTTGTCCTGTCCTTTGCTCCCTGGGAGGCTGAGCCTCCCCTGGCTCCCTTGTCCGGGTTTTGGAGAATGAGGTTTCCCCTGAGCCTCCTTTTCTCCAGGCTGAGCCTCTCCAGTTCCCTCCGCTGCTCCTCATAGGATTCACCCTCTAGAGCCTTCCCAGCTATGTTGTCTTCTCTGGACTCCAGCCCTATCCTTCTTGAACAGAGGGGCTAAGAACTGGACACAGTACTTGAGGTGTGTCCTCACCAATGCCAAGTTCAGGGAGATAATTTCTTCCCCACCAGCTCATTTCAGGCACACAGGGACAGGCTGCTCCCACACCTTAAAGTTTTCCTTCTTGATGCATGCCCAGCCTTCCTGGGACCCTTTGTTTTTAAGGGCTGCTTCCCAAGGGACTGTCCAAATCAGTGTTCCAAACTGGCTGAAATTCACCCTCTGACAGTCCAGGGCAGAGGTTTTGTTGACGCACCTTGTTACTTGACCAAGGATTGAAAACTCCTTAATTTCATGGTCACTGTGCCCAAGATGGCTCCGACCTCCACATCTTCCAGCAGCCCCTCAGTCTGCAAACAGCAGGTCCAGTGGGGCCCCACCCTTGGTGGGCTGCTCAGCTGCTGAGTCAGTTCTCTTCCACACATTTCAGGAACCTCTCAGACTGTCTCCTCTCCACTGTGTTGCTTCCAGCAGACATCCATCAAGTTAGACTCCCACAAGAACAAGAACTGGCAACCACCAAACATCAGCCGGCACTTTATAGAATAATTAATCTGCCTCTTCATCCTGGTTGGTGGTCTAGAACAGACCCCCACCAGGATATCTGCCTTGCCAGCCTTCCATTCCCCTTGATTCTCACCTATAATCAGTTGACCTTTTCATCACTGCCACTAAGCTCCAGACAGCCAAAACCCTCCCGAACGTACAGAGTCATCACACCACCTCTCATGCCTTGCCTGTCCCTTCTGAAGAGCTTGGAGCCATCCATTGCAGCATTCCAGTCATGGAGTCATCTCCTCACAGTTCCATGACAGCAACTACATCATAGCTTTGCTGCTGCACCGTGGCCTCCAGCTCCTCCTGTGTTGCCCACGCTGCTGCATTGGTACAGATGCACTTTAGCTGTGCTATCAATTTCTCCCCAGCACTGGCCTGCTGCCCCCAGCTTCATCTCTAGTGAGTGTGCTCTCATCCCCCTCTCCCTTCAAACCTTGTTTAAAGCCCTCTCAATCAGCCCTGCCAAATCACAGATTGAAACCCTTTTGCCTCTTCTAGAGGTGAACCCCATCTATCTCCAGCCTGGTGCTATACAAACCACCTCATGTTCAAAAAACCCAAAATTCCACCAATGGCACCAGTCTTTAAGCTAATTTTTGATCCCATGGGTTTTCCCGTTCATTTTGGCATTCATCCCTACTACCAAATGAAACAAGACCACCACCTCTTGTACCTTGTGCTCTTGTCCCTTCAACCAGGCAACCCAGTGCCTTGAAGTCCTTTTTTGTTACCCTGGTACTTTTCTCATCAGGACAATGAGCAATGGGCAGCAAGTGGTGGGGCTGAATTAGTGCAGGGAGTCTCTCAGCAGTGTCCCCTGCCTGTGCCTCAGGAGGCAGCAGGCTTCCCTGTGGGATGGCTCTGGTTGGCATGCAGGGTCCTCGGCCCCCCTCAGAAGTAAATCACCCCCTACAACTACCCTTCTTCTTTCCTTAATACCTGTAGTTCTGATCTGTCTCACTGACTGCACTGATCTGGGAGACCCACCAAGTAGACTTTCTTCTCTCAACTGTCTGACCCTCAAAATCCAGGACCTCGTATCGGTTCTGTAAGGGCACCTGGGAAGGCAAGGGAAGCCAGGAGGGAATTCTGCTACCTCCCTAAGCAGGGACCTGTTTCCATTCCCCAGCTTTTAGGTCTCTTCCTGCCTGATGGCAAGAGGGTCAGGGCTACTCTGACTCTTACTGAGCTTTCACGCACTGCGTTTTTCTTCTGGATGATAGGATGCAACTCCACCAGTCTGTTTCTCCTTGGCATTCCTTGATAATCCTCAGCCTCCCCACCTCCTCTGTAAGATCTCCACCTGTTCACACCACATGGAGTGCTGTTCCCACTGTCCTCCAGCAGTAACAGTAGGCTCACACACTCCCTGCAACCTGGTGCTTCCTGGCAAGCTCTGTCTGCCTCTCCCTGCTCCTGCCAGCAATGCCTTTTGTCAGTGTGTGAACTGCTGCTGGGTCTAATCAAGTTGGACAAGGGAAAAAACCAATACCCACCTGAAGGGAGCTCACCAGTCAGGAGGGTGGCTGTGCACTCCAACAAATCCTGCTGCTTGAGCTGCCACGCCATGTCCTGCTGCTCCATGTCCCATTTGCCTGCCCCAAACACCACGCTCTGGGTCACCTGCACTACCTGGAGCCATTTCAATCTTCCCCTGCTCCTGGCAATGTCCCCTCTGTGCCTGACGGGCTGCCAGGGCTCCTGAGTCCACGTGGAGCTTTGGACTGCTGCTCACACGTCCACATTAATCCCTTACCTGAGGGGATTGCACCAATCCATACAAATATCTGAGGGGGATCCCACCAACCCCAGACCTCCCCAGGTTACGGGGATGGTGCCAGACCCAGCCCCGTGGTGCCCAGTAGCAGGACGAGGAGTCAGGTCCTGAGCTCACCATGAGGCACAACTTCCCTGCATCATAAAAAGGCCAAGCCCTGGGACAGCTGCCCAGGAGGGTGCAGGGTGTCCCCTCCATGGAGACATCCTAACCCAGCTGGACAAGCGTCACCTGCTCCAGGTGACCCTGCCTGGGCAGGAGTTGAGCTGGATCATCACCAGAGGGCCCTTCCCACTCTCACTGTCCTGGGGTTCTGTGTGTGATAAATGTGTGTGTGTGTGTGTGTGCTATGTGTGTGAGACACCTGTGTGTGCCACTTGTATGTGTGTGGGACATCTGTGACAGCTGTGTCCGTGTGTGTGTGTGTGTGTATGTATGTGAGACACCTGTGTGAGTGTGTGGGACATCTGTGACAGCTGTGTCCGTGTGTGTGTGTGTGTATGTATGTGAGACACCTGTGTGAGTGTGTGGGACATCTGTGACAGCTGTGTCCGTGTGTATGTGTGTGAGACACCTGTGTGAGTGTGTGGGACATATGTGACAGCTGTGTCCGTGCCCCCCCTTGCCCACTCCCCACTGCCTGTCCCAGCACGGCCACCACCCAAGCCTGCAGAAAGGCGAGTTCCCCCTCAACTCCCCTCCAGGTGTCACCCGTGTCTGCAGGGGCACAGCAGGGGCTGCTGAGGAGTGGGGGGCCACGGGGACATAGAGGGTGGGAACAGAAACCTGGGGACGGGGCTGGGTGCACAGGGCCCCTGGACCCTCAGACCAATGGCCCTCAGGCCCTGTGGGGCGTGGGGGGCTCACCCCTGCTGTCCTCCCGAGGGTGGGGGTTATGGGGGGTCTCAGAGTGCTCCTGTGCTCTGAGCCCTCCACATCTCTGTCCCCGTGCCCCACTGCATGTCCCTGTGGCATGTCCCCACATCCTCCCCATTTCTGTCCCCACCATGTCCCATCACCCACAGCACAGAGCAGAGCAGACAATGAGTGGTGTCAGCACATGTTGGGGACACGGTCAGGGAGACACATGAGGACAAAATGACACTTGGGCACTGGAGAGAACAATAAATAACCTTCCCCCCAGGTTCTGCTGGGGCTGAGGAGGCTGGAGAGGAGCTGGGGGAATGGTGACAAGGTCACCACAACAGTGACAACTCCCAGTGTCCTTGAGGTGTTCTTTTCTCTGACCCTGGTGTCCCTCCCTGCCTACAGGCAGGACCCGGCAGGATTCAGCAGGATACGGTGGTGGCACTTCCCCATCACGGGACACGACTGAGACATGGTCACGGGTCACCCTCAGGGCCCCTGTGGCACCCCAGGCACCTTCAGTGACACACCAGGTTCCCTGTGTCATCTTCAGTGCCACGGGGCAACCATAGCCCCCGAAGGACACTCTGGGAACCCCAGGGACCCCCCCAGCAGCACCCTGGGATGGGCTGAGGACTTCTTGGGGTGGGGACCCCCAGGCATGGGGCACAACGGCCCCTGGGTAGGTTTCCCTGGGGTGGAGACCCCCAGGCCTGGCTTGTGACCCCGTGGGTGCCAGGGGCTGTTTTGGGGTACCAGGGAGGGCTACCACAGTCATCGAGTGTGAAGAAGTCGGGGGAGTGGTGGAGGACTGTTTGGGGGCGCTGGGAAGATAGCGGGGATTGTCTGGGGTGCCCGTCACCCATGGCTGGGTGCGGAGAGGCCACGGGCGCAGGGGACAGTTCGGGCATGCCGCGGGGGCTTGCACACACGGGGGGCACCGGGGAACTGTCTGGGGGAACTCAGCGTGGGATCTGGGGGAGTGCGGGGAGGGCCGGGGGTCCAGGGGGCTTTATCGCAACTCGTCAGGCGCGAAGAGCCCGCGGGCGCGGCGCAGCACCGAGTCCCGGGCCGGGTCGTAGGGGTGGTCCTTGGAGGGGATCTCGAGCACCGCGGGCAGCGCCCGGGCGTGGGCCGCGACCGCCGGCCGGATCTGCTCCGCCAGCGCCTGCGAGATCAGGATCATGCCCACGTCCTCCCGCGCCAGGAAACCCCTGCCAAGGGGAGAAAGGGAAAGGGCAGAGTGAGCGGCACGGAGCGCCCGCCCTGGGCGCCCCAGCGCGGGGAACGCTCCTCGGGCCCCGATCCCCTGGGCACTCCCGGCACCCCGGACCGATCCTGCCAGCCTCTCCCTCCCCTCCTGGAACTCCGTGACCCGCCAGAGCCCAGAACCCGCCTGGATTCCCTCAGAGAGCCACTGGGACGGACAAGGCCGCCCAAGGACCCCTCACACCCCGAACCTCAGTGACCCGCCTCGGGCCCTCGGGCCGCCTTCCCCCCCGCACACACCGGAACGTCTCCTCGATCTCCGCCAGGCTGGTTTCCTTCTCCACCACCAGGAAGTTGGGCCGCCGATGCTTGTCCAGCTCCCCGATGCCGCCCAGCAGAAACCCGGTCACCGTGTCCTCGTCGCCCATCACCGCGATCAGCTTCCCGCGGCCCGCCATGCCCAGGGCCCGCTGGGAACGAAATCCGCCGGGATACGGACCGCGGGAAAGCCGCTGCCGGGCGCCGGCGGGCTGGGGGTGCGCCGCCGGGAGCGGCTGTGGGGATCGGCACCGGCCGGGACCGCCCGGGACCCGCCGGGACCGACCAGGCCCCGCCGCCGCTTCCGGGTTCCGCCGCCGCCGCCCCCGGAGCGCCCCGCCCGCCGCTGCCTGGCAACGCCGCCGGGCCCCGCCCACCGCCGTGGGAGGAGCCGCGCCCCGCTGGCCACGCCCCTCCCGTGTCATCGTCCCACCCCCTCCCGCCGGCCCCGCCCCGCGGGGTGCGCATGCGCACTGCGCCGTGCCCTTCAGGGGACGCGTGCGCTACCCTGCCCAGCGCCCTCTAGCGGACGGCACGGGCCCCGCAGGCAGCCCTGAGCACGCTGGCCAGGACCCCCGAGACCCCCGGGCTGTCCTGCCATGGAATCCCCTTGGACCCCCGAGACCCCCGGGCTGTCCTGCCATGGAATCCCCTTGGACCCCCCGAGACCCCCGGGCTGTTCCGACATGGAACCCCCTTGGACCCCCGGGCTGTTCCGACATGGAACCCCCTTGGACCCCCGAGACCCCCGGGCTGTTCCGACATGGAACCCCCTTGGACCCCCGAGACCCCCGGGCTGTTCCGACATGGAACCCCCTTGGACCCCCGGGCTGTTCCGACATGGAACCCCCTTGGACCCCCGAGACCCCCGGGCTGTTCCGACATGGAACCCCCTTGGACCCCCGAGACCCCCGGGCTGTTCCGACATGGAACCCCCTTGGACCCCCGAGACCCCCGGGCTGTTCCGACATGGAACCCCCTTGGACCCCCCGAGACCCCCGGGCTGTTCCGACATGGAACCCCCTTGGACCCCCCGAGACCCCCGGGCTGTTCCGACATGGAACCCCCTTGGACCCCCGAGACCCCCGGGCTGTTCCGACATGGAACCCCCTTGGACCCCCGAGACCCCCGGGCTGTTCCGACATGGAACCCCCTTGGACCCCCGAGACCCCCGGGCTGTTCCGACATGGAACCCCCTTGGACCCCCGAGACCCCCGGGCTGTTCCGACATGGAACCCCCTTGGACCCCCCGAGACCCCCGGGCTGTTCCGACATGGAACCCCCTTGGACCCCCCGAGACCCCCGGGCTGTCCTGCCATGGAGTCCCCTTGGACCCCCCATGACCCCCGGGCTGTCCTGCCATGGAGTCCCCTTGGACCCCCCAGGACCCTCGGGCTGTCCTGCCATGGAGTCCCCTTGGACCCCCCAAGACCCCCGGGCTGTCCTGCCATGAAATCCCATTGGACCCCCGAGACCCCCGGGCTATTCCGACATGGAACCTCCTTGGAGCCCCCGAGACCCCCGGGCTGTTCTGCCATGGGATCCCCTTGGACCCCCTCAGGACTCGGCATTCTGCTCCAGACCTTCCCAGGCCACCTCCAGTGTTCTGTTCCAGACCCCACCATCTCACACTGGGGCCTCATTATCCCATCCTGCAGCCCCCAGGATCGCCCCCCACTCCCCAGGACCAGGATGTCCTGCTCTGGACCCCCACCCCGGGCCCCACAATCCTGGCCCGGACCCCCAGGGCCACCCCCAAACCCTTCTGTGCTGTTCTGCACACCCCAGAATTGTGGTGTCTTGCTCAGGACAGCCCTGGAGCTGGTGTCCTGCAGAGTGCCCCTGGAGCCTGGCCCGCTCCAGCCCCACGCTGCGAGTGTCCCGGCCATCACTCGGACACTGTTCCTCTCCCAGCGCTTTATTGCCAGCCCGCCGCCCCGGCTCGGGGCTCAGGCCGCAGTGACACGGAAGGGGCTCCCCGGGACATCGCGGTCGCCCCAGCGCAGCAGCAGCACGTACTCGCCGCGCTCCCGCACGCTGTAGGTCACCGTGTACACGCGGTTCCCCTCATGCTTCACGTGCACCTCCTCGCACGGGGCCTTGGGGCCGTGCACCCCCACCAGCAGCATGTTTGTGCCTGGGGGGACGTGGGCAGGGTGAACCGTGAGTGTGAGACCCCGGGGTCACCCCAAGCCTCCCCCCTTGCGCCCCAGACCCTCCACCAGACTCTCCCCCTTACCCACCCCATCCCCTCCCAGAACCCCCAGGCCCCCTTTAACCTGCCCCATCCTTTCTCAAGACTCCCCGGAATTCCCTGAACACCCCGCAGACCCCATGCCTCTCCTCCAAGCCCTCACAGGACTCCCCTAGGAGCCCCTGGACCACCGTGCTGAGCCCCCCTCTGCCCTTCCAACCCTGTCCCCCCTCAGCCACCCCAGTCCCTGGACCCCCAGCGTCCTCACCGGCCTTGCTGCAGTCCACGGTGAAGTGGTTCTTGTGGCCCAGGCGGGCGGCTGCCAGCCCTGGCCCCCGGGCCACGACTTGCCCAGCATCCGACGGGGCCTTGGTGACCCCCCCAAAGGCAGGGGGGCCCCGCGAGCCCGCCCTCACCACTGGCTCCACCAGCACTGTCGAGGTCTCGTGCAGACTGTGCCCGCCCGACAGCCGTGGGCCTGGGGAGTACCGGGGGTCTCGGTCAGCCCCCACCGTGGGACACCCCCTCACACTGTGCAGGGGGACATCTTCCAGGGACAACCCCCCTTCCCCTGGGACCCCCATCATGTCATCCTGGGGCTCCTACAACACGTCACCCCCAGGACCCCCCCACTCATGTAACCCTGGTCCTGCAGGGTGGCCTTCCTGCAAACCTCCGTCATGCCCATCACTGACCCCTCGTCACCCCACACTCGGGACCCCCATGTTCTCCACTCCCAGTCTCCCTTATCCATGCCCCCCATCCCCGTGTCTGCCCACACCCCATCTGTACCAGTGACCTTGGCCTTGAAGGGGCTGCCCATGATGTGGCCCCAGTGGTTCCCATGTCCCCTTCAGTTCCCATGTCCCCGCTAATTCCATGTTCCTCTCTGTCCCCATGTCCCTCCCAATACCCATGTCCCTTCCCATCCCCATGTCCCCCCTGTTCATACCAGTGACCTTGGCCTTGAAGGGGCTCCCCACGATGTGGTGGGGGCCCCCATACTTGATGGAGATGAGGTAGTTGCCAGGAGCCATCGGGGTGTAGGTGACGCGGTGGCCCTCGGGGACCTCTGTACAGTCCAGCTCCACTTTGGAGGGGCCATCAATGGTGACAGCCAGTGCTCCTGCCCCCGCATTGGCTGTCTGCACCAGGAACTCTGAGGGCACCCCTGGGACATGGACATGGGGATGGCATCATGGGGGCAACACCAGGATGCTGTTGTGGTCGTCACCCATGGCCACATCTCCCTTGTGGCTCTGTCCCCATCACCATTTCACAGCCGTGTCTCTCCTGCCACCACCACAGCTGTGTCTCTGTCCCCACCCCGCTCCCACAGCCCTGTCCCTGTCTCCACAGCAGTGTCACCTGTGCGGCCACCCTCGAGGCCTGGCCCAAAGGCAGTGACGAGCCCAGGGTCCCCGGCCTGGCTCTGCTCGCCCACGCGGATGTTGAAGGGGCTCCCGGGCACGTGGCGCCCATTGAAGCGCAGGTCGATGGAGTGCACTCCGTTCTCACGCGGCAGGAACCCCAGGGCGTACCGGTCTGGGGGACACAGACATGTCACCATGTCCCCGTGTCCCCATGTCCCCACACCCTGTTCCTGCACAGCAGGAACCCCAGTGCATATCAGGGGGACACAGACATGTCCCTATACCCCTGTGTCCTCTGTCCCCATGCTCCGTGTCCCCACATCCCTGCATCTCCACATCCCATGCAAGAACTCCAGTGTGTATTAGTCTGGGGGATGCCATCACGTCACTTTGTCCCCATACCCCATGTCCTCATGTTCTCAGCCCCATGTCCCCACATCACATGTCCCCATGTCCTGCACCCTGTGCCCACAACCCCACATCTGCAGACCCGCTGTCCCCACGGTCCCCGCAGTGTCCCCGTGTCCCCTCACCGCTGTCCAGCTCGGACACGTAGCACTCCTCCACCACCCCTGCAGGCGTGTGCACTTTGGCGTCGATGACACCGCGCGCCCCGTTCAGCTGCACCGCGAAGGACGCTGGCTGGTTCACTGCCACTGTCTCCTGTGGGCAGGCCACAGTGGCATCAGGGACGGGGGGATAGGGGGACATCGTGAATGATGCCAGCTGGTTCACTCCAGGGAATGGGGGGACATGGCGGGGGGGCAGTGGGACAGGGGGAGCACCATGGGCACCAAGGGGTGCAATGTGACACCAGGGACGTCAGACTGGCACCAGAGAGGGTCCCAAGGCTGGCACAGAGGGATATAAAGGTGATCTATGGGTGACATGAGGGAGGGAGAAGTGGCCCCAGAGGGTCCAAGGGTGTAACAGGAGACCCAAAGGTGGGGCATCCCAAGAGCGCAGTTGGGGCTCAGAACAGCCCAAGAGTGTCCTGGGGATCCAAGGGGCATCTGTGAGCCCAGGGGTGCCCCAGGGTTTCACAGGGGCTGTCCCCAGTACCTGCAGGCTGGTGACAGTGAGGCGTCGGGCGTCATCGGAGTGGGAGGCGACAGGGACAATAAAGGGGCTGTCAGGGATGTGCTCCTCGTTGAACTTGATGGACACCTCGTAGTCACCTGGGGGACAGGGGACAGTCAGGCAGGGAGCCCCCACACAGGGACACCTTCCCTTGGGAACCTTCTTATGTGGGGACACGCATGCACAGAGACACTACTCATGGAGACACCCTCCCCTGGGGACACTGTGCAGAGACACCTTCATTTGGGGACATCCTCCCATGGGGACATCCTTAATTTGGGCTACATTTGCACGAGGGTCCCTCCTCATATGAGGGTCCAGTGGCCCCAGCTCAGGCTGAGCACCCTGAGGCATGTTAGGGGTGGTTGGGGGTGTTGGGGTACAGCTCCCCCTCACCTGGCTCCTGCACCAGGTAGGAGACGCCACAGGAGCCGTCCTTGCGGTCCTCAAAGGAGATCTCAGCCTTGCTGGGCCCCTCAACAGCAATGGAGAGTCCTCCCGCGCCCGCCTCACGTGTCCAGATGCTGAACTCAGCTGGGGGGGTCACCGGGGTCACCCTGGCCCTCAGTGGCACCCCAGGATGGCGACAGCCAGCACAGACCTGCACCCTCCTCCCCGTGGCACCCAGACACCCCCACAGAACCCACATCCCACCCATGGAACACAGAGCACCTATAACACCCCCCCATTGCCCCCACACTCAGCTGTACCCAAATCCCCCATCACAGCACCCAGAGCCCCCAAATTTCATCAACACCCCAAACACACATAGCACCTACCCCCCATTGCCACCCACACCCCCAATAGCACCCAGACCCCAGATACATCCCCCCAAGAGCACCCATCCCTCATTGCCCATTGCCCACACCCACACACCCATGACCCCCCCAGTCACCCCCAGGCCCCCAACATGCCCCATAGCTGGCAGACCCCGCTGTACCTGGCGTGCCGGCCACAGCGCGCTGCAGCCCGGTGCCCCCCGCGCGCACCTTGTGGGCGCCGCCCTCGCCCAGGGGCCCCACGGTGAACTGGAAGGGGCTCCCGGGCACGTGCTGTCCCCGGAACTTGACGCTGACGGTGTGGGCGCCTGTCTCCTGGGGCACGAAGCGCACGCTGTACACCCCCGCGCCCCCCGGCACCACCTCGGCCTCACGCCGCTGCCCCGACGGGCTCAGCACCTGCGCCGACAGCTCCTGCGCTGACGCCTCGCCTGCAGGCACGCACCAGGTCACCGTGAGCACCCCGACACCCATCGGCACCCCAGCGTCACCCCAACGCCCTATCGCTAAGGCATCCCAGCTCCTGCACCATCGCCTCACCTGCAGGCACACACCTGGTCACCCTGCAGGCGCCTGGGCACTCCAACATCACCCCATTGTCACCCCTCCACTGCACCACTGTGCCACCCCAGCACCCCATGGCTAGATGGCATGCTGTCACCCTGTCACAAGGCCACCTTGTCACCACATCACTCCATCATCCTGTAACCTGGGTACCCTTGCACCCCAGCCCCTCTGCACCCCATTTCCTTATCACCATGTCACTATGGCACCCCAGCACCTGTTACTGGAGCACCCTGTCATCCTGTTACCATGGCACCCTGTCACCCCAACAAGCCATCACCCTAGCACCACAGCACCCCTGCATCCTGTCACTCTGATACCAGGGCACTGGGACATGCCATTGCCCCATCATCTCCTCACCATTGTCCCAAGGGCTCCCTGGCACACTAGCGCCCTGCTGCCCCACCACCAGGGCACCCTTGTCACTGTCATTGCACCACCCTGCCGCCAGTGCGCCCTGACATCCCAACACCCACCAGAGCCCACTGGGTGCACCCCACCCTACAAGCACATCCCCTCATGCACAGGACACATGCACTTGCCAGCGTGCACACGCACACACTCGCACACACATGTGTGCCCACACATGCACACGCCCTTGTGAGACTGCACAGCTGTGCCGAGGGGACCCACAGCCCTCTGGGCTGCGCACACACACCCCGTAAGCAGGTGTGCGCCTGTCTGTGCAAAGAGCCAGAGCTGTCCCCACCTCTGCACATCCCCGTGTGGAGGGCATCCCCCATCAGCACAGCAGCCCCCACGCGTGTGCCAGGGGGCCTGTCCCACGTGTGTCCTGGGCACACACAGCCCTGTGCAAGGGCACTCCCGTGGCAAGTGTGCCCAGCTCTCGTGCAAGTCCACTTCCATGCACACCCAGTCCTTGTGCAATCACAGCCCTGTGCAAACACACACCGCTGCTCCGGTGCACCCGGTCCTTGTGCAAACACACTTCCCTGCGCTCACACTCCCCCTATGCACACCCGCCCCTCGTGCAAGCACAGTGCCCTGCACACCCAGCCCCCGTGCACACTCGCCCCTCATGCACACGCAGCTCTTGTGCAGTCCCACTGTGCTGCACGTGCCCATGCACAGCCCCCGAACACCCCTGGTGCAGGACGCACCCTCGTGTGCGCGCGCAGGGGCTGCGAAGGCGCCGATGCCCTCGCGGGTCCCAAAGGCCCCGAAGGCACCGAAGGGCTCCGGGGGCGCACGGGGGAAGGCGCCACCCACGCGGGTCGATTCCTCCACGTGCACCTCGCGCGTGGTCTCGCCGCCACGCGTCTTGCTGATCTCAGTGCGCTCCGTGCGCGTGTACGTGTGGCTGCTGCGCGTGAACGTGCGCGTCAGCCGCTCCTGCGCCGACACCATCTGGAACCAGTTCCCTGGGGAACCCCCGCAGGGACACAGAGGGACAGTGCGGACGCATGGGGACACGTGGGGACCGCAGGTGGTGAGCATGGAGGGGGAACAGAAGGGTGAACAGAGGGGTCATGGGGACACAGGAGGATATGGATAGACATGGGCATGAGTGGACAGAGGGACGGATGTAATGATGGGAGGAGACGTGGATGAGTGGAGACATGGAGGGGTGGACACAAGGATGGACACAGGGATGATGGAATCATGTTGGGTGGAGACATGGGTGGTCACAGGGTTGGAAACAGAGAACGGTGCAGGGAGGGATGGAGCCAAGGTGGATGAAGCCAGAGATGGACATGTGGATGGGTGTGAATGGACACACAGACATGTGGATGGAGGTGTCAGTGCGTGGTGGCATGCACAGTGGGACGCAAGGACGCAGGCACAGACACAGAGGGACACAGACATGGACACAGACGCACGGAGGGGAGAGAAAGAGGAAGGAAGAAGAAATCAGAGCTGAAGTGACTGAGATGTGTCTCCATCCCCATGGCCCACAGAGCAGGAGGAGGAAGAAGATTAGAATGAAGAAGGGAGAAGAGGAGGAAGAGGAGAATGATGGAGGATGAAAGATGAGAAGGAAGAGGAAGAAGAGGAGAAGGAGGATGAGAAGGAGGGAGGGTGGGAGGAGGAGAGGGTAGGAGGAGGAGAAGAAGGAGGAGGAGAAGGAGGAGGAAGGCCAACCCTACCTGGGATCTTAAGGTTGAGGTCGCAGGTGCTGCCAACAGTGGCAATGGAGGGCGCCTGCCGCCGGCGCGTGATGCTCTCCTTCATCCGGCCCTCACCCGTCACCTTCACTGTGAAGGGGCTCCCTGTGGGAGACAGTTACCTCAGGAACCTGTCACCCCCTGGGGGTCCTAGCACCCCTCCCCTCTGTCCCCCATGTTTCCCCTAGCCCACCTGGGACATGTTTGTCAGCAAATTTGATGTTGATGATGTAGTTGCCGGGCTCGGTGGGGCAGTAGGTGACTTTGCAGGTGCCATCCTCCATGTCCTCACAGTTTATGTCCACCTTGCTGGGGCCCTCAATGGACAGACCCAGCCCGCCATAACCTGGGTGGCCATGGGGACATGATCAGAGGTGTCCCACAGAGGCTGTCCTGCTCTGGTCATGGTCACACCAAGGCCACAAGCCCAAACTGTCCATGGTCACCACTCAATCCCAGCCATCATCCCCATCCTGGCCATGGCCATGCCAGGGTCACCACAGCATCACCCTCTTGGCTGCACCATGGACATGGCCACCACACTATCCTGGCCATGGTCATACCATGCCCATAATCATGGCCACCACCCCATCCTGTGTTGGCCACAGCCATGGCATGGCCTTAAGCCACATTTCACCTGGGCATTGGCCATGCCACAGCCATGGTCACCATCCCATTCAGATGAAGGTCACAGCATAGCCACCACCTCATCCTGTGCTGGCCACAGCTGTAGCATGGCCATAGTCATCAAATCATCCTGGCTATGGCCACATCACCACCACAGCCACCATCCAACCCCAGCCACAGGGACCATCCTGCCTTGGCCATGGCCGTTGCCACCATCCTTCCTGTCCACATGCAGCCTTGGCCAACATCACATGTGGCCTTAGTACACCATAGCAATAACCATGGCCACCATCTCATCCTTGGGTGGCCATAACCTTCTCACGGTCATGGCCACCACCCCATCCTGCTCTTAGCCATGGCTACCTCCTCCCCCATGGCCATCCCCCACCATGTCCTCACCAGCGCTGCGTGTGTCCACGATGAACTCAGCCACCTCAAAGGTGTGGCCCTCCAGAAGCCCCTGGCCCCACACCTTGACCCGGCCAGCATCACCAATCTCTGACTGTCCCACCAGGATCTTGAAGGGGCTGTTGGTGACGTGCTGCCCGCTCTTCCTCACACTCACCACGTGCTCGCCCACCTCCTTGGGTGTGAATGAGATGCCTGGGGAGGACACAGTGGTCACACACCACCACCAGACTTGGCCACCACTCATGTACCATCCCCATCCCCCAGCCACCTCCATCAGCCCCTGGTCAGCATCCCAGTCCCCTGACCATGGCCACCAACCCCCTGCTGACCCAATGCCACAAGGCCACCCATCCCTGTGACCCCATAGCCCCACTGTTCCCTGTCCCGACAAGTCCCCAGGTCCCACATCCTCCTCTCATGTGCCCATGTGCCAGTTCTCTTGTGCCCACATCTGTCCCTGTGTCCCCATGGTGTCCCCATGTCCCTGCACACCGATGTGGCGGTTGGGCAGCCGCTTGAGCAGGCATGGCTCCTCGTTGCCCGAGGGCGCGCGGATGGTAGCCGCCAACAGGCTCAGGTCTGTCTCTGCGATCTTCAGTGACACATCAGTTGAGGTGCCCACATTGAGCTGGGACGTGCGCATGGAGTCATCTCCTGCAGAGACACCATCGGCAGGGACATCAGCCCAAGGTGAACAAGATGAATAGGATCCCAACGGTGATGGAATGATATTCCCAAAGCCCCACAAGGTCCCATTGGATACATGGAGAGGGTCCTCAGAATCAGGGGTCACCCAAAGATGTGTGAATAACATCCTACATGGATGGAGTCCCCACGAGGTCTACATGGCCTTGTGATGGGGTCCTCAAACTCTATGACATCCCCATGGCCATGGGTTGGGTCTGTTGGGTCTCCAAGGTTTCACAGTGGCCCTAAGGCCATGGGAGGGGGGATCCTGGTGGCCAGGGATGGACAAGAGACACTACAGGTGTCCCAATGGCCATGGGGCAAGTGTGCCCATTACCCCACAGCTGTCCCCATGACCATGCTATGGTCTCTGTGACCCACAGGTGCCTCCATGGTCATACAAGTGCCCCCACAACCTTGCAGGTGCCCTCATGGCCATGACTCCGTAGATGTCTCCATGGCCAACCAGTGCCCCCATGGCCATGTGGAGCCCCCAGGAATCCCCGGAACCCCCCCAGACCCCACTGTGCCCCCCAGCCTGTCTCACCAGTGATCTTGGCAGTGAAGGGGCTGCCCGGGATGTGTTTGTCATCAAAGCGTACAATGATGCTGTAGTCACCAGGGGCTGTGGGCAGGTAGGACACGGTGCATGTCCCGTCCTTGTTGTCCTGGCAGGTAATCTCCGCCTTGGAGGGACCTTCGACTGCCAGCGACAGCCCACCTGGAGCACAGGGGTTGTCAGAAGGCACCGGACAAGGGGTGTCAGGAGGTAACAGGGGTCTCCAGTCCCTCCTGATGGCACTGCGGGAGTCCCCATGACCTCCCAGCCCCCCTTGGCCATCACTCACCCTCGCCAGCATCCTTGGTGACAATGGTGAATGTGCATGGCTTGTTGACCATTCCATGGCTCAGCCCAGGCCCATAGGCACTGACGTGGCGTGGGTTGATGGCATCCACATAGAACTGGAGGGGACTCCCTGGGGATACAAGGGACAATGGTCAGAGACCCATGAGGACACTCCAACCCAAGGGTGACCAACCATGGAACCCACAGAGACATTCCACACCATGGTGTGTGCCTGACCCACAGGAGTCCGACCAGGGCATTGCTGTATCAACCTTCCTCAGCCACCTCCCAGTGGCTCCCAGCACCCTGCAGTGGCTCACCAGGAATGTGGTTGCCATCATAGCGAATGTCCATCTCATGCAACCCCTTCTCGGAGGGGGCATAGTGCACTGTCACCGTCCCATCCTTGTTGTCGGTGATGTTGGGCCGCGCTGTCTTCCCCGAGGGCATCCGCACCTCACCTGGGGGCATTTTGTCAGTAGGGACACCAAGAGGGGCGCTGGTGCCTGAAGGGGTGGTCCCTGTGCCCACAACCCTGTGCTGTACCTGTGATCTCACCCTTCTGCACCGTGAAGGGGATGACGAGGTTAAAGGGACGGAGGTTCTCGGTGGTGGCTGGGGGCTCCTCCGTGGCCTGATCGTGGGGCAGAGAGGAAGGGTAAGAACCTAATGGCGGGCTCCCAGCCCTGTGATGATCCTCATGATCTCCAAAGGTCATGGTGTTCACCACGATCCCAACCCCCACCACCACAACCCTGGCCCAACAGTGGCCCCCATGGTCATCCAGCCCCACAGTGCCCACCATGGTCTCCCAACTCTCTCAGCTCCATGATGGCCACCATTGGGCCAACACTGCCCCTCCATAACTCCCATCATGGTCACCCAACCCTGCAGTGCCCGTTGTGCTCTTGCAACTCCACGCTGACTGACTCAACTCTCTCTCCCTTGGGGTCGACCATGGCCCCGGTCCTCTGTCTGTTGGTGCCTACCATGATGTTTCAACCCCACCATGGTTTCCCTACTCCATGGTGTCACCCTGGTGTTTCAAATATGTCCCATGGTGTCTGTTGTGCCCTCAACTCTTTGCCCCTTGCATCCACCACTATTTCCCAACCCCATGGCCCCACCTCTCTGCCCCACAGCACCCACCATGATCATCTGACCCCACGGTGCCCATCATAGTCCCAACTCTCTGCCCCATGGCACCCACCATGGTCTCCCAGTTCCATGCTGCCCACACCATGGTCTCCCAAAATCTGACCCATGGTGCTCATCACAACCCCCCCAGACTCACAGTGCCCCCCTCCCCCCAGTGCCCCACCCACCATGACATGGAAGGGGCTGTTAGGGACGTGCTCCCCGCCAAAGCGGATGGTGATGATGTATTTGCCAGGCTCAGGTGCGGTGTAGAAGATGTCAAAAGTGCCGTCGTGGTTTTCCACCACATCCACGTCCAGTTCAGCACCATCAGGCGTTGACACCTTGCAGGTGACCTTGCCCTGTCCCGCTGCCTTTGCATCCACCGTGATCACCGTCTCCTCCCCGATCTGGATTGTGGGGCCCAGGCAAGCACCTGAGGGGAGGCTGGGGTCAGGGCCATGGGGGGACTCCAAACCTATCCCCCAACTGCCTCCTCCCAGCCCCCCAACTGCCCCCCTGGCACCACTTACCCAGTCCATGGCCCCCAATGGATACTGCAAGAAAGACCAGGGAGAGCGGTGAGAAGGGGTTGGGGGGCTGGTTGGGGGGCCGGGGGTGCCGAGGGGGCCGGGGGGCTCCGGGGGGCCAACACATCCTGTCCTGGGGACACCCGCTCATCCCCACTATGCCATGGGGTAGGTCTGGGGGTGGTGGGAGGGGTGCTGAGGGGCAGCAGTGGGGCAGTGGGTGTGCTGGGGGGCAGCCATGGGGTGGGGGGGGTAAGGAAGGGGTGTCTGGGGTGGGTGCCGTGGGACAGCAGGGGGACACTGTGGGTCAGCATATGGATGTTGTGGGGCAGGAGGGGATGCTGTGGGGCAGGAGGAACGCTGTGGGGCAGGAGGGGATGCTGTGGGGCAGGAGGAACGCTGTGGGGCAGGGAGGGGTGCAGTGGGGCAGCGAGGGGACATCGTGGGGCAGTGAGGGGATGCTGTGGGTCAGCAAGGGGATGCCAGAGGCCAGCAAGGGGGTGACATAGGTCAGCATAAGGACACTGGGGGGCAGCCCCACCTGTGACGAGGCACTTGCTGGCATCGCCAGAAGGCACGGCGAGGACCCGGAAGGGCGACGCGGGGATCTCGTCACCCCCGTACTTGACAGTGCTGGTGTAGCGCCCCGGCACGTCGGGCACGTAGGACACTGTGTAGGTGCCGTCCCCGTTGTCCCGGATTGACGCCTTCTTGGGCTGTCCCTCGGGGTCCTGCAGGCAGCCCCCATCAGTGCCCTGTGATGGGGGCACCCTGTGGGGCTCAGCACCCCATGACTCCCCCTGCACTCACCAGGATCTGGACTGTGAGCAGCCCTTCACCCATCCTCAGTGTGCCCCGCCACAACCCTCACACTCCCCCACGTTTCCCCCTCACACACTGACCAGGATCTGCACCGTGAGCAGTCCCTCGCCAGCGTCGCGGGCGTCAATGGTGAATTCCACCGGGAGGCTGGCAGGGATCCCTCCCGCACTCAGCCCGGGGCCGCTCGCCCGCACCTTGCTGGCATCGTGGGTGGGCAGCGCCGTGACCTTGAAGGGGCTGGGGGAAGCAAGGAGTCAGAAAGGTGCCGGGATCTCCAGGCTGTGTGGGATCCTGTCCCACTCTGCCAGCCGAGGTGGGGTCTCACCTGCGTGGCACCTCCTGCCCCCCGTACTTGACAGACACGGTGTAGGGCCCATCAGTGGCTGGGGTGTAGGTGACCTTGTGGGTGCCATCACCATTGTCTCGAATCTCCACTGGCTCCGGCAGCCCTGTGGGGCAGTGGGACATGTGGGGTGGGGACATGTGAGTCAGGAGGACACTTGGGACAGGAGGACATGGTGGGCACAGAGCAGCATGGAGGGCACAACCTCCCTGGGTGGATCCATGAGGAGGGCACCCCAAGGGGTAGGACACTCTATGAAGAAGGGCATTCATGGGGCTGGACGTCCTGTGGGGTAGGACACCCTATGGAGCAGGACGTCCATAGGTAGGACACCCTATATAAGAGGGGACACCGTGAGGCAGGACACCCTATGGAACAGGGCATCCATGGTGCTAGACAGCTCATGAGTTAGGACACCCCTGGGGCAGGACTCTCTATAGACCTGGGATCCAAGGGCCAGGACATCCTATGGAGTAGGACATTGAAGAGGCAAGACACCCCAGAGGTCAGGACACCCCACAAGACACAGGCCCCCCTGCTCCCCATGTCCCCACCTACCAGTGGGCCCCAGCAGCGTCACCTCAAGGGCTGCACGTCCCGTGGCACTGACGTCCACGGTGAAGCTCTGGGGCAGCCGTGCACGGACACTGGGTCCCAGCCCTGGCCCTGAGCACGTCACCTTTGAGGCATCCACAGCATCCCGCACTCGCACCCGGAACGGGCTCCCTGTGTGGAGAAGGGGGTCAGCGTGTGAGGGAGGCAGCATGGGGCAGGGTAGGGGGAGATGGGGCAGTGTGGCCACTCCCAATGTGAGTGTGGGGTCAGTGTGGGGATGGGATCAGCATGAAGACAAGGTCAACATGGCCATGAGGTCAACAGGGGCACAGGGACAGTGTGGCCATAGAGTTGGCGTGTCCATCACATGCACAGATAATTTGTGGGGCCAGTGTGCTCATAAGGCCAATGTGGCCATGGGGTCAACACGAGCCATGAGGACAACACGACCATCAGTCAGTGTGGCCATGGCGGTACCGAAGCCATGGCCATGGGGACAGCACAGGCAGGGGACAGCTTGGCTGTGGGGCCACCATGGGTGGCATCACCACAGTGAAGCCCTGTGACCAACAGATGACAATCAGGACACCTCCCCCACCCCCCGTCCCTGTGTCCCCTCGCACCTGGGATGGGGTGGCCGCCGAAGGTGATGTTGACATCGTAGTCACCAGGCGTGAAGGGGACATACTCCACTGCACAGCTCCCGTCCTTGTTGTCCTTGCAGGACATCTTCGCCTCTGAGGGACCCTCGATGGCCAGGCCCAGCCCCCCAGTGCCCGCACCCCTGGGGACATGCCACCACTCAGAGAGGTGACACAGGCATGGTGGGGCCAGGGGGAACAACTGCCATGGTGGGGAGATGGAGGTGCCACCTCCCTGACAGAGGTGGCACCTCCATGGCAAGGGGACAGAGATGCCATCCTGGTGAGACAGGATGGAGATGGCGCTTTCATGGCAGGGAGTGGAAATGCTTGTTTGGTGACATGGGATGGAGGTGGTACATCCATGGGAAAGGACACAGGTGGTAGAGGATGCAACAGGCTGGGCAAGGGACCTCTGTGGCAGAACATGGAGGTGCCAGAGCGGTGGCATAGGATGAAGGGGGCGGGTTGGTGACATGGGATAGAGGCGGGACATGCACATGAAGGGCACAGGTGCAAGAGGATAGTGGTGGCACTTCCACGTCAGGGGATGGAGATACTGGGTTGGCAGTTTGGGGTGGAGGTAACACCTCTGGGAGAGGAATCCATGGGTGTGGGAATGGAGGGACCCAGGGCTGGTGCCCCCCTGGTCTCCACACTGAAGCAGGGAGCCATGCCCACCCCAAACCCCCCAACATGGACAGCATGAGGGGTGGGTGGGTGTGGCATACGGCTAGGGCAGGGGATTTGGAAGGCAGGGGTTGAGGGCCTTTGGGGAGCAGGGCTGGATTGAGGTTGGGGGTCAGTGCCCACCTGGTCTCCACGGTGAAGTGGTTGGCCGTGCCCACCAGGCCACCCTCCAGGCCAGGGCCATGCGCCCGAACGCGTGTGGGGTCGCAGCCCTCGGCCACCCCCACACGGAACGGGCTCTTGGGGACTGCCACATCATCATATGTCACCTCCACCAGGTGCAGCCCTGTGACAGGGACACCATCACACACTGC
Organism: Taeniopygia guttata; assembly: GCF_048771995.1. Taxonomy (NCBI): domain Eukaryota; kingdom Metazoa; phylum Chordata; class Aves; order Passeriformes; family Estrildidae; genus Taeniopygia; species Taeniopygia guttata. Next base: position 249,287 of record NC_133025.1, read on the forward strand.
CCATGGAGGGGGCACAAGGGGTCTCTGGGATGGGGATTCTCAGGGAATTTGGGGGGTCCCTAGGTGGGGTTTTAAAGGTCTTGGGTGTTTTGGAGATCCCTGAATGAGGTTTTTGAGGGGGGCTGGGAGTCCCTGGTTGTGATTTGGGGATGTCTCAGTGGTCTGGGGTGTTCCTGGTTCTGAGGCTCCAGTGGGAATTGAAGGGGGTCCCCACTTGGACATGGCATGGGAAGATCCCTCTCTGAAGGTCCCTCATGAGGAACAGAGGGTGCCTGGCCAGGACTTGGGGTCCTGGGGGGATGTTGGAGTCTGGTGTAGGAGCAGAGTCCCTGGGGGAGCTCATGGTCCCTGGAGCTTCCCAGGGGGTTGGGGGTCCCTAGGGGTTTGGGAGTCCCCTGGGGGTGTCTGTGTTCTCCAAGAGGGCCTTGGGGTCCCTGGGGGAGTTGGGTCTCCCAGGGGGTTTGTGGGGGTCCCTCACCCTCCTCAAAGGGTGTGTACTCCACGCGGTAGGTGCCATCGCCGAGGTCAGTGACGAAGGTGTCGATGGCGGTCCCTGAGGGGTTCAGCACCCGTGCCCGGACGTGGGGTCCCCCGGTGGGGGCCAGTGCCCGCGCATCCACCGTGAACTCTGTGCCCACCTCCCGCAGCACTCCTGAGGGGTACAGGGGGGTCAAGGGGGCCCAGAGCTCACCTGAGGGTCCCTTACAGCACCCTCTGAGAGCCCATGGTCCCCTCAACACACACAGGGGCTTCAAGGGGAGAAACTGGCACACCCTTGGGGTCCCACCCCACACCCCCTGCACCCCTAGAACTTCCTCCCAGGAATGAGGGTAAAACCACAGGGACCCCTGAGTAGTGTTGGGGGCAAGGGGGACAGGGGGAGGAGAGATGCCCAGGAGAGCCCCCATTAGGGGGGATGGACATGGGGAGGAGATATTGGTGACCATGGCAGTGTCCATTGCCACGGGGTTGTCCGTGCAAGGGGGAGGCACCCACGGAGGCGTGTCCATAGGGTGCTCAGAAATCCCCCACGTGGGAAGGGCTGTCCATGGGGTGCACATGGGGTTGGAATGCCTGTGAGCAGGGATGTCCACAGAGAGGGGATACCCTCAGGGATGGGGAGCCCGTGGGGATGCTCACAGAGGGGAGATGCCTGTGGTGGTGTCCACAGGGGTACCCAGGAGGAAGAGATGCCCACAGGGATGGGATGCCCCTGGGGAGAAGGAGATCCCCACTCAGGGGAAAGAGGCGCCGTGGTGAGCGGCCCCTGTGTGGCCGCCCCCTCACCTCGAGGCTCCACGCCTTTGCCGTAGACCTTGACGCTGCTGGTGTCGACGGCGGGGTCGACAGTGACGCGCACGGGGCAGTTGGGCACCGGGAGGCCGCCATAGTTGATGGTGATGGTGTAGGCGCCGGCACAGGCCGGGGTGTAGGTGATGGCGTAGGTGCCGTCGCGGTTGTTCTGTACCAGCACCTCAGCCTTGACGCCGGCCTCGGAGCGGATCTCGATGGTGAGCTCGGCCTCGCCGGCCTGTGAGCAGTCCACGGAGAAGACGGCCGCCTCGCCCGCGCGGCCGCGCTCCAGCCCCGGCCCCGATGCCGTCACTTTGGCCGGGTCGAAGGGCGCCGTGACCGCGGCCGTGAAGGGGCTGCCGGGGATGTGGCGCCCAGCAAACAGGATGTTGATGTGGTACTCTCCGGGCGCCGTGGGCAGGTAGGACACGGCGCAGGAGCCATCCCCGTTGTCCTGGCACTCGATCTTGGCCTCGCAGGGCCCCTCCACTGTCAGCCCCAGCCCCCCACTGCCCGCGCCCTGCGTGGCAATGGAGAAGGGCGCTGGGACCCCCACACGGCCGCCCTTCAGCCCCGGCCCCGAGGCCACCACCTGCAGGCACAGGGACACGTAGGGGTCAGGGGGACACAGGGACAGGTAGGGGGCATGGGGGACATGGGGACACGCAGGGGGTAAGGGGGACACGGGGCAGGTGGGGGTCAGTGGACCCCCATGTGACTGTCCTGTAGCCCCAGCCCTGAGGCCATCACCTGCTCACACAGGATTACGTGGGGGTCAGGGAGGACATGCAGGGGTTATGGGGATATGGGCACATCTGGGGCTTGTGAGCAGCACATGGGGGTCAGGAGGGCAGAGGGACACGGGGGTTGGGGCACACACATCCCTGTTGCACACACATGTGCCATGCTCACCTTGGAGGGGTCAGGGGGCAGCAGAGCCTCCACAGGGAAGGGGCTGCCTGGAACCGGGTGCCCGTCGTAGGTGACCTCGACACGGTGGGGCCCCTCCTCGGGTGGTGTGAAGGTGACAGGGTGGGGGCCCCCAGGGGGTGCAGGCCCCACCGTGCAGGGCACCGGGCGGCGCGAGGGGCCCGTCACCTTCACCTCCAGTTGCCCCTGGCCTCCGGCACCCTGGGTCTCCACCTGGAACTCCTGCACCTGCCCCACCTCTGCCTCTGCAGGGGAGTGGGGGTTCAGTGTGTCACCTCCACCCAAGGGTGTCCCCCATATCCAGGGTATTGTTTCCCCACAGGGTGTGTCCCCCCATGCCCCCACCCATATCTGTCCCCCATATCCTGGTTGCTCCCACACATAGGCAGTCCCAAACCTCTCCGACTAGAATGCCCCCCAACCCACCCGTGGGGCCCCCAAGCTGTGCCCCATAACCAGGGTGTGTATCACCCCCCCGGTACCCCTACATACAGTGTCCATATGCCTTCATGTGCCCTCACCTCACTGAACCCCACACTCAAGAGTGCCCTCCCCAGCGTGCCCTCATATTCAGAGAGCCCCCCCAGACTGATCCTGTCACCCAGGCATCCTCCCAAGGTCTCTTCCCCCAGGATGCCCCCAGTGCTCAAGTGTCCCTTGCAGGGCCCGCCCCACACTCTACACCACATGCAGGGTGCTCCCCTCCCTCGGTGTCCCCCCACCGTTCCCCCAGTGCTGCCACTCACTGCTGTTGAGCCCCTGCACCTTGACCTTGCCCAGCTGCAGCGGGGGGGCCACAGTGACGGGGAAGGGGCTCTTGGGGATGGGGTCCCCCCCGTAGGTGACCACCACAGACAGGGGGCCCTGCAGGAACAACTCCACATCAGGGTGCTGCCAGGGGACCCCCACACAGCACCCAGTCTTGGGGCAGAGGGCAGACATCCACGGGGCGGTGCTGGAGGATTCCAAGGGGGTGCCAGGGGACACACAGCCATAAGGCTGAAGGGGGGCTGGGGGTCACCCACGGCTGCTGGGGAGGGTAAATTCCTGGGGATGGGGGAACGTGTGGACCTGGGGGTGCCCTGGGTTGACAGGTACACACATGGGGCTGCAGCTGCCCCAGGGGCATGGGGTGACCATGGCGATGGGGGGGTGTTCATGGCGGGGGGGCTGCCCAGGAGCTGGGGGTGCCTATGGGGAGGGGGTGCTCATGGGGTGCCCCTATACACTGGGCTGCATCAGTGGGTGTCCCTGAGGGAGCCCAGGGAATGGGATGTCAGTGAGGGGGCCCCCTTGGGTATCCCACGGGCCAGGGAGCCCCTGTATGTTGGGTATTCCCGCATGGGGTGACCCTATGGGCTGGGGTGGCCAGACTGGTTGAGGTGGCTCCATGGGATGTCCCCATGGGTCCAGGTGCCCCAGCACGCACCTGCTGCAGCGGGGTGTACTTGACAGTGTAGGAGTAGTCGTGGTTGTCGATGACCTCGAAGTCGGCAACGGCTGGGCCGGGCCCCGACCCCACGAAGCGCACGTCCAGGGGGGCCTTCCCCGCCCCCCGCGTCTGCACGCGGAAGTGGGTAGGGGTCCCCACCTCCACCCCTGCACCACATCATCAAGTCACTGCAGGACCCACGGCACCCACAGTCCCTGCCCCATAGCACCCAGATGTGGGTGGGGGTCCCCCACCGCCACCCCTGCCCCTAGGGTCAGCCACCGTGGGACCCGCGCCCCTCACAGTACCGTCCTCACAGCACCCGTCACCCCCACCCCATGTCCCCACCCCACCCCACCCCACTGGCCCCTCACCCGTCCGGCTGAGCCCAGGTCCCTCGGCTTTGACCTTGGTGGCGTCGTGGGATGGGTCCACCTTGATGCGGAAGGGGCTGGAGGGGATCTCCTGGGGACCAAGGCCAGGCCACAGTGACACGGGGGCACCACGGGGTCACAGGCCCAGCCCCAGCAGCCCCACAGAGTGGGGGACGGACCCTCGGGGGTGTGGGGCAGTCCAGAACCCTGACCTGGTTGGCAAAGAGCACCATGATGGTGTAGAGTCCCGCGCCCGGCGCCGTGTACTTGACCGTGAAGGTGTCATTGTCATTCTTGATGATGTCAAAGTCGATGTCGGCCTCGAGCGGCCCCACCACTCCTGGGGCGCACTTGATGCCAATGCTGACGTCACCTGTGGGGGTGGCTGGGTCAGTGGCCCCCACTCCCAGGGGGACACCAAGGAGTGGAACCGGGCACATGGGGCAGGGGACTGGATCAGGACTGGAGATGATGGACAGGACCAGGGTTGATGGACCAGGATCAGAGATAATGGACCAGGGATGCAGGTGCAGGAGTCCTGGACCAGGAACAGGGACAATGGTCCAGGACCAGGGGTGTAGGATCAGGGATGTAGGAGCAGGGATGCAGGATCAGGACCAGAACTGATGGCCCCAGAATGAAGGACCCTTGATCAAGGAATGATTGAGCAGGACTGGTGGTGATGGTCCAGGACCAGGGGTGCAGGACCAGGGGTTCTGGCCCAGGGACACAAGGCCCATGCCCACAGAGGAGTTCCCAGGGTGCCTCCCACCATTGCACCCACCCTGTCCAGCCTCGCTGCAGTCCACGGTGAAGTAAGTGGGTTCGTTGGCCTTCAGCCCTGTCTTCTCCACGCCCGGCCCGTGCACCTTCACCCTGCTGGGGTGGCTGCCCTCACCCACGCTCACCTGCAGGCCCACAGTGTCCCATGGGGCAGGGGCACAGATCCCTCTTTCCCTGGCACCCCATGGGCTGGGACCTCCAACCCCCCCCACCACTGGCACCCTACATCCAACCACTCCATAGACTCCCATCCCCAGCACTTCATGGGACCCCCAGCCCTACCCCAGCACCCTATGGGTGTGGCACCTCCATCCCCACACCCAGCACCCCATGGGACCCCCATTTCCATCCACATCATCCCATGGGCCCCCAGCCCCATGGGACTCCCATGCCCCACATCTGACACCTGAACACCCTCCATGAAGAGCACCCCCTCCCTACACCTCAAGGGACCCCGACGGCCACCCCAGCACCCATGGGCCCCCATGACACCCACACGGAAGGGGCTGTTGGGGGTGTTGACGCCCCCCCAGGCGACGATGACTGTGTGCTTCATGGCCTTGGTGGGGACGTAGACACAGTGGAAGGTGCCGTCACCATTGTCCTTCACCTTGATGTCGATGGGGAAGCCCTCGGCGTCCTGTGAGCAACAGGGGGGAGCTGAGGGGGCCCAACGGCACTCAGCACTGGCCAATGGCACCCAAGGGTGCCCAACGGCACTCGGCGCTGGTCAATGACACCCAAGGGTGCCCAGCAGTGCCCAATAGCACCCAATAGTGCTCAAGGGCACCCAGTGGTGCCCAACAACACTGAATGGAACCCAGCAGTGCTCAACAGCACTCAAAGGTGCTCAACTCCACCCGATGTCACTCAAGAGCACCCAGCAGCACCCCGCAGCCCCACAGCTCCCACCTGGGCATAGAGCTTGAGGGGCCCCTTGCCGGCAGCACGGGCGTCAATGGTGAACTCGGCCGGGTGATCCACGATGCAGCCAGTGGGCTCCAGCCCGGGCCCAAAGGCCTTCACCTGTGGAGAGGGGCGGTTAGAAGGATGCAATGGGGTGCTGGCACCCCCAGTACCCACAGCTGAGGCGCAATGGGGCGCAGTGGGGCACAGCAGGGCACTGTGGAGCACAAGGGCACAACAGGATCCATGGGTGGCCATGGGTCGCAGCACCTTGTCGGGCCAGGAGTCAGGGGGAGCGGGGCGGATGTCAGCCATGAAAGGGCTGTCCCGGATGTCCTCGTCGTCACAGACCACATGCACGGCGTAGAGCCCTGGCTCCGTGGGCCAGTAGCGCACGTCGCACGAGCCATCGCCCTTGTCATCACACTCGATGCGTGCCTGGGATGGGCCCTCGATGGAGAACCCTGGGGGCACCACAGCCACCGTTACCCTGTGCCCGTGCCATGACCCCCAGACCTCGTCCTCGTCCCCCCTCTGTGCCCATGCCCCCAGCAGGGTGACACCTAACAAGTCCTTACGTCCCCCCAGTGGGGACCCCAGACCATTGTCCCCTGTCTGTGACCATGTCCCCAGGGTGGCACCACCCGTGTCCCCCCGACCCCACTGGGGCCACCCCCAACCTGCCCCACGTCACCACCTCTGCAGGCCTGTGTCACCACAGCAGTGGGGCACTCCACTATGGTGCCCGTCCTCCAGCCTGTCCCATGTCCCCAGTGGGGTTTACACGCTCTGTGCCCTTGTCCCCACCACAACACCCCTCACAGTGCCACATGCCTCATGGTGCCCCCCATTCTGTCCCCATGTCCCCAACAGGGTGTCACCCACTCGGACCCTTGTCCCCATCACCCAGCTCCCCACCCTGTTCCCACCACACGACCCCCAGCCCTGTCCCCATGTCCCCACCATGGTGCCCCTGACCCTGTCCCGATGTCCTGCCCTTCAGGGCTCACCCAGGGTCCCCACCACAGTGCCCCCCACCTCCATGTCCCCCCTGCTCACCAAGGGTCCCCACTTCAGTGCCGACGGCTTCGACCACGAAGTCTGCAGGGCGCCCCACGACGCCGCCCTCGAGCCCCGGCCCCCAGGCCCGGACCTTCTGGGCCCCCGGCTGGGGGGACACCTGCACCTCGAATGGGCTGGGGGGGACAGGCAGGCGTGAGGGGGGCTGTAACACACCTGTACACCCCCACCCCCTCACCTCACACACCTGCACCTCTAACGGGCTGGGGGGGACAGGCAGGCGTGAGGGGGCTGTAACACACCTGTACACCCTCACCCCCTTACCTCGCACACCTTCACCTCGAACGGGCTGGGGGGAGCGGGAGGGAGGGGACTACACTAACCTGCACACACCTGCACCCCCCAGTCCCCCCAAGTACCTCACACCCCTGGGGAGACACCTGCACCTCAAACTGGCTCGGGCGGATGAGGGAGGGCTTGTACTCCACACACCCCTCCCCACATTCCCCAGAACGCCCACCCCAGCGGGACATCTGCATCTCAGATGGGCTGGGGAGGGTGGAGGGGCAGTGAGGGCCCCCCGACCCCTTCTGCACAAGCCCACCCCCCTCACTTCCCCTGCTGGGACCCCTGCGCTCGGCACTGACCTGCGGGGGATGGCGTAGCCGCCCCAGGTGATGGACACCTGGTAGGTGCCGGGCACCCGGGGCACGTACTCGCACTCATAGACACCGTCGCCGACATCCCGCACGGTCACCGGCTCCTCCGTGCCCCCTGTGCGAGGGGGTCAGCTGGGGCACCCACCCAGGGGCACCCCCAGCCATGCACCTCCCGTGGTGCCCCCAACCCATGGTCAACCCCAGCATGGCCCCAACCATCCAACCTCCATGGGCAACCCTGCAGGACCCCCTCCCACGCACCCACCTCCCCATGGCCATCCATGGTGTCCCCCAACCTTAGAGCCCCCATGGGTCCCCCACCCATATCCATCCCTCCATGGCGGACCCCCACCCATACACTCACCCCATGGGCCCCCCAAGTGGGACCCTCCCCGCATCCTTCCAGTGGCCAACCCCACGGTGCCCCCCAACCTTCCAGCCCCGCCATGCTCCACGCAGCGACACGTACCTGGTCCCCGCAGTGTCACCCGCAGGTCCCCGCTGCCCGCGCCCCGTGTCAGAACCTTGAAATCGGCCACGTCCTGCACTCGGACCCCCCGTGGCTGCAGCCCCCTGCCCGTGGCCCGGACCGCCGAGGGGGTGCAGGCTGCAAACTCCCATTAGCACCCACCAGGCACCAGGGGGGCCCTGGGGAACCCCCAGGGACAGCAAGGGGGGGTCCCAGGGTTGGGAGGGGCCCATGGGGATGTCTTGGGGGCAGGGGAGTGCCATGGTGTCCTCAGGGACACAAGGAACCAACCCCTGGGGACACCCTGGGGATGGGGGTGCCAGAGGGACACCCCAGGGAGTGTCGGGGGACTATGGGTTCACCCGTGGTCACTTATTGGTGTCATGGACCACCACAGTCACTACTGGGTGCCTTGGGGGTCACCGTGGTCACAGCTGGGTGTCGAGGGGCCACTGATAGGTGACATTAGGTACAGTCACCACGAATGTTATGGAGCCATGTGGGGACGCAGAGGGAGCCTCACCTTCAGCCACATTGACAGTGAAGGGGCTTCTGGGCACCTGGGCGCCAGCATAGGTGACACAGATGGTGTGTGGCCCTTCGAGGACGGGCCGGTAGGTGCAGCGGAACACATTGTCCCCCTTGTCCTCCAGCATCACCTCCACTGTGTCTCGTCGGCCCTGGGGGTCCGTGATCACCACCCCCACATCGCCCGAGCCAGCCCCTGTCATCACCAGGACATGTGTTCAGTCCCATGGCCAGGCCACTGTGGGGACACGTCCCCAGAGCCCCCCAGCCCTGCCTGACAGCATGGCCCCGCAGCCACCAGACCACCCATGGCCATGGCGCAAGAAGGACAGTCTTGGTGCCACTTCCGTGCCACGGCCCTGCCACCATAAGGCCACCCCACCATGAAGGCATGGCCCCAGAGCCACCAGGTCATGCTACATCGAGGCCACCGTGAGGACATGTCCCCAGAGCCACATGGGCATGCTGTGGCCCTGGAATGAGAAGGTGTCCCCAAGCCACCATGAGATCATGCCATGATCATGCCATGGCTGTGCCACGCCAAGGACACAGCCCCAGAGCCACCAGGCCACCCCACGTCATCATGAGGACATGGACAGTGCCAGCAAGTCATGTCACAGCCACCACAAGGACACGTCCTCGAAGTCTCTGGGTGATGCCGTGGCCATGTCACCATGAAGGCATGTCCCCAGTCACCTGGCCATGCCACCCCCAGGACATGTCCCCAGCGACCCCCAGCCCCCCGTGCCCCCACCTGCAGTGTAGATGTCGAAGTAGGTGGCCTTGTTGGCCACATTGCCCACAGGCTCCAGGCCAGGGCCGCGTGCCGTGACCTTGCTGGCGTCGCCCAGGGCCATGCCCACAGTCACCCCAAAGGGGCTCCCGTCAATGTTCTGCCCCGCGAACAGCACCGTCACCTGGAGGGCACAGGGACATCAGGGGTGCCAGGGCACCACGGCCTCACCACAGCCCAGGAACACCCCCCATGGATCCCCTGGAGACAGTAGTGACACACCCCACGGACACCCTCTAGCATGACAACCTGAAGAGGATCCCCCTCAGCAGTGACCACCCCCAGGGGCTCCCATTTGTCCCCTCCAGGGACCCTGATGCATAGGACACCCAGGAATCCCAACAGGACACTCCAGGGTCCCCCATTATAACACCTCCCCCCCCAGACCTCAGTGTGGCACCCCAGGGACCCTACAGGGCACCCCAGGGCCACCCAGTGTCGTCCCCAGGGACCCCAAGGAGAGCCCCCCAGAGATCCTTAGGGACCCCCTAGGGACCCCCAAACCCTACTGGGCCAGGTGTCCCCCATTCCCCGTGGGGAGGAGGTGTGGCAGGGGCAGCCACCACTCTGAGACATGGGGGTGTCACGGGGTGGGGGTGCCATGGGGTGGGGTGCCATGGGGTGTCAGAGGTAGCAAGGGGATGTCACAGAAGGGTTCCCTTGGGGGGGTCACCAAGGTGCTCACCTTGTGCAGCCCCCCGACCTTGGGGATGTAGGTGACACTGTATGTTCGCTTCTTGTCATTGTTGGGGACCACCTTCGCCTGCAGTGGGAAGAGACCCCAAAATCGGGGGAAGAAGGTGACACAGAGATGGGGCACTGGGGGGGTCTCCCAGAGAGGGAGATGGGGGGGATACCCCTGAGGGGGGCCAGGGCCCCCTGTACCTCCTCAGTGTGTCCCTCGGGGTCCTCAACATAGACCAGGACCTCGCCCACGCCTGCCTCGAGGGTCTCCACTGTGAACTGGGCAGGGCGCAGCACCACGTTTCCCTGGGGCTCGATGCCTGCAGGGTGGGGGGAGTCAAGGGGGGTCCCAGCCCCCCAAAACCCCCCAGGGTTTGGGGCCCCAGGTTGTCCTTGGTGGTAGCAGTGGGTTCAGAGTATCAATGGTGGTCTCCTGAGTATGGGCAGGGGAGGCTGATAGGCCTTTGGGGAGTCTCTGTGCATAGCGGGACTTTTGGGGAGCCCTGGGTGGGGAGTGGAGCCCCTGGGGTTTCCCTCAGGTGTCCCTGGGCACAGGTGACACCCCAGGACTGGAGAGGAGTCCCTGGGCCTGCGGAGGCCATGGTTCACTCTCATGCCCTGACAGCCACAGCCCCCAGACACCCTCTTGTGCTGACAAGCCCCCCAAGTCCCCGCTCCGTGCCCCTTTTGTTCCCACCTGTGCCAGGTCCCCAGCCCCCCGGTGCCCCCCAAACCTCCACCCCCTCCTGCCCCCCCGGGACCCCAGCTGCCCACGGCCCCTCAGCCCCCGTACCGGGCCCGTAGGCCCGCGCGCGGCCGGGCTCGGGGAGACGGGGGCGCACGGGGGCCCCCGGCCGGAGCTTGGCCTTGGGGAACTGGGACAGGTACGTCATCACCGAGTGCTCGTCCACGTTGGGGTCCACGATCTCCTCGGGGGCGATCACCTGGCAGGGAAGCCCGACACCTGTCAGACCCTGCTGGGGAACCCCCAGCACGCACCCCACTACCAGGAGGGGCCCCCGACACTCCCTGACCCTCCTGAGACCCAAACAGCCATCAGACCCTCCTTGCCCTGCTGGGGAACCCCCCACACCCCTACCACACCCACAGGAGCCATGGGGTACCCCAAATGCCCTGTGGATCCCAAGGACACTCCCCAGGCACGCCCCTGCACCCCCAGCACCCTCTCCCAGTGCCCCCCACCCGTTCCTGCCCTGCACCATACCTGGATGAGTGCCAGTGCCCCCTCCCATACCTGTAGACCCGCAGTGCCCCCCACGCCCCCCACCATGCCCGTACCTGGGGGACTCCCAGCCAGTCGTCCGCCTGCTGCATGGCCTCCCGAGCGTTCTGCACCGGCTTGTTGGGGTCCCACTTCTCCCAGTCTGGGCACAGACCTGGGGGGCCAGAAGGGTCAGGGGCGCACCCCCGTCCTGATCCCCGTCCTGCACCTCCCCCTTCTGTGCCTGCCTCCATCGGTGCCCCCCGAGCCAGCCTGCACCTCGTACCCCCGGACACCGTCCCACCCCCTGCCCCCCGCCCCCCGCTCCCCCTCACTCGGGGCGCAGTTCTCCCCCCGTCTGTCCCCGCCGCGCTCCTCACCCGGGGCGCAGTTGTCCACCAGCGCTCCCAGCGCTTTCCCGTCGCGCCAGTCGCGGTTGAAGTTGGTGATGGGCAGCTGCGGCACCTTGTGCTGGATCCAGCCCAGCAGCCGCTGCTTGGGGGTCTGGTGGCGGCCTTCGTCGTCCTCCTCTTCCTCCCACATAGGCATGGAGATGGAATAGTGCAGGATGAGGGTCCAGATCAGCCCCAGGATCAGCTTCAGGTTCCCGTCCACGATTGCTTTGCTGTCTGTGGGGGAGAAACGGGGAGGCTGAACCCCGAGATCCCTCCGGACTCCCCCCGGGGCACCCCGACATCCTGGAACCCGCTGGAGGGATTCCCCTCGCCCGGACAGCCGCGGCCCCGGGATCAGCTTCAGGGTCCTGTTCCGGCTGCCTCTGGGAATGGGGATAATGGGAGGACTCGGCTGGGGCACCCCCAAACCCCACAGTACCACCACAGGGACCCCTACACCCCGACATCCCGCGGCAGAGCGGGCAGACCCCAGCACCCGTCTCGGGGCACCCCGACACCCCAGGCAGTGCCACAGGACGCTGCACCCCAACACCTGCCTGGGACATCCCGGGGCACAGAAATGGGGGATGTGGGACATCCCGGGGCACAGAAATGGGGGATGACCCGCGACACTGCGCCCCGTCCATGCCGAGCACTTCACCCCGCGGGGACCCAGCACCCCGTGAAGTGCCTGGGGGGGCACAACCCAGCCGGGGGTCCCCAAGGGAGCGCCCTGGAGTGCCACACCCCTGACCTTCCCAAGGGATTCCTGGAGTGCCAGACCGGGGACACTGAGGCAGGGGACGGCTGTAGGGGGAGGGGGGCCCGAGGCATCCCGCTCCCTCCCCCACCGCCCTGCGGAGCGGACCCTCCCCCGCTCCTTCCCCCGCCACTTCCCCCCACGAGCGATCGCGTTTCAGGGAGGAAATGGGGGAGATGGAGGGACAAACCCCTCCCCGCCGGGAGCTCCGGGGGGGGCAGCACCTGGGAGGTCCCCAAAACTTGGGGTCACACCTGGGGAGGGTCCCGGGAGGGGGCAAAGACACGCGTGGGAGGGGGAGGCGACACCGCGGGAGGGGGTCTCGCACCCCCCGGGTGCGGGCGTGCCAGGGGGGCCGTGCACGGACGTGTGCGCGGGGGGGCCCGCAAAGCCTCCCCCGTGCCGGGGGGGTCACCCTGCAGCTGTCGGGTGGGGGTGGGCGCTGGGGCCCCGCGAGGGGTGGGTGCGTGTGCGGGCCGGGCCCCCCCGCGCGTGAGCTCAGCGCCGCGGCCCCGAGCCAAGCGTGAGCTCAGCCCCCCCGCGCGGCCCTGCACGGGCCGGACCCCCCCGCTCCGCACGCCCCGCCAGGGGTCGGCCCCGGACCGCGCCGCCCCCGCACACGCACCCCTTGCACGCTCGCCCGCAGCCCCGCCAGCCTTGCACGCTCACCCCCATTCCCATTCCTGCACCGCTCTCCACACTCATCCCGCTCCTGCCCCTGCCACCCCACCCCTTGCACATTCATCCCCATTCTCATCTGTCCGTGGGCCTCACTCTTGCACACATCCTCCATTCCCATTCATCCATCACCCTACCCTTACACACTCACCCACGGCCCCATCCTCATTTGTCCATCATGCTCCTTGCACACTCATCCTCCACTCACACTCCTCCATTCCCCACCCTTGCACTCTCGCCCTATTCACACCCATCCCTCCCCTCCCTTTACACACTCATCCACATCCTCACTTGTCCACCCCTGGCCTCGTACACTCTCCCTCAATTTCCCATCCCCCATCACGCCCACCCTTGCACGCTCATTCCTCATTCCCATTTGTCCATTGGCCTTGTCCTTGCATGCTCACCGTTCCCATTCCCCTTCCACCCTCCAGCACCGTTCCCATTCCCCTTCCACCCTCCAGCACCGTTCCCATTCCCCTTCCACCCTCACCTGCCCTGTGCCCACCCACCCACGGACACCGCTCCCCTTGCACACCCACCGATGGACACGAGCTTGATGTGCTCCCGCTCCAGGAACTCGAGGGCCACCGAGACGTTCTCCAGCTTCATCTGGCGGAAGTTGGGGCGCGGGTGGTGCTTGCGCCCCATCTTCTTCTGGCTGAGCACCTCGAGCAGCGCGATGAGGCGCAGCCCGTCGCTCAGGTCGCGCTGCAGGTCCACGATGCGCTTCTGCACACACTTGAGGTGCTCATTGCACCAGCGCGTGAACGTGTTCTGCTGGATCTTCTTCCAGGGCGCGTCCTCCGCAAGGTCCTTCTCGGTGGCCGGGAGCTCCTCGGGGTCCTCTCCCGGTGCTGCCTCGTAAGTAGAGTTCATCCTGGAGGGCTCAGGGGGTCCTCGATGGGCACGGGGGTTCCTGGTTGGTGTGGAGGTTCCTGAGTGGGTTGGGGGGGAGCCCTGGGTCACTTCTGGTAGTGGGCGGGGGTCGTGGGTCAGTCCAGTGTCCTGAAGGGATCCTGGCACCGTGGGTGTGGGTCCCAAGTCGGTGCCGGTGTCCTGTAGGTGCCCGGGGTGGGGTTCTGGGTCCCGGTGGCAAAGCTGGCGCTGGGGGCCGGTGTCCTGGGTTGGGGCCGGTGTCCTGGGTCAGAGCTGGTGTCCCGGGCGGGGCCCTGGGTGGGTGCTGGTGCCCGCTATGGGGTCCCGGTGCTGGGAGATTCCGTCCTGGGTCGGTCCCGGCTCCTGGGTGGGTGTCTGTGTCCTGGATGAGGTCCCAGTTCCCGGCGATGGGGGACGGTGTCCTCGGTCAGTCCCGGTGCCCAGAGAGGGTCCCGGTCCCCGGGGTCAGGACGGGTGCCTGAGGACGGGGTCCCGTCTCAGTGCCGGTGTCCCGAGAGGGGTTCGCTGCTCGGTACTGGTGTCCTAGCGAGGGTTCCCTGTTCCCGGGGTCGGGGGCTGGTGTCCCGGGTCCGTCCCGGTGCAAGTTCCCGGTGGTGGGGTTGGTTCCCGGTGGGTTCCCGGAGCGGAGCGGCGGGTCCCGGAGGGCTGGGGAGTCCGGTAGGTTCCCGGGTCGGTTCCGCTTAGTTCCCGGAGCGGCGTTCGCGGCGAGCTCCCGTGTGTTCGCGAAGCGTCCCAGGAGCGTTCCTGGGCCAGGGGCGACGGCGGCAAGTGGCGGGGCCGGGGGCGGCGGCGGCTTTAAGCGCTGCCCCGGCCCGGCCCGCCCCGTCCCGGGGAGGGACCGAGCAGGAGGGACGGAAAGACCGCCCGACCGGCCGGGGGTGGGGGGCCCGGCCGTCGCTATTTACAGCCCCGGCCTCACACCCCGAGCCCCAGACACCGGCACCCCCAAGACCGCCGGACTTCGGTGCTCCGCAAACCTCGGACGCCCGGACCCCGGCACCTCCCGAAACCCCGAATCCCAGCACACCCCGGAGCCCCCGACTTCAGCACTCCCGGGCCAAGGCTCCCCTAAACTGCGGTACTCCCGAAACCCCCAAACACTGGCAGTTCCAAAAACGCACAGACATCAGCACCCCAAAATCTCTGACATCCCTAAAACCTCTGTAACCTCAAACACCGGCCCACCAAAACACCGACACTCACCAACACAAGCACCCCAAAACGCCGGCACCCACCAACTCCCAAACACTGGCACCCCAACACCCCAAAACTCCCCAAATTCCCTGAAGTCCAGTGTCATAAACTCCTAAACTCTGGCACCTCAGAACCCCCTGCCCCCAGACACTGGCACCCCCAACCTTTGCACGCTGAACCACTGGCATGCCTAAACTTTGTCACCATCAAACCTCAGCATCCCCAAACCTCGTCCCCCAGACACCCCAGCCTCCCTACACTGAAACCCTGGTTTCCCAAATCCTGGCACCCAGACACCCCTGAAACTCTGGCCCTCCAAAATCCAGAATCCACCCATAATAATCCCAAATACCTGCAACCTCGACACCCCAAAACCTCTGCACCCTATAGCCCAGGCAGCCCAACACCCTGTTATCCTGATACACCTGTACCTTGATACCCAAACACCCCAGGCACCCCACAGCACAACGCATCCCAAAACGCCCCCAAAGACACCCCCCAAACTTACTCGGAACCCCCTCACTCATCCCTTTCCCCTTGGGAACCCCTGAAAAACACATAAAAACTCTTCCCCAGCCCCGAGGGGCACAACTGAGATCCCACAAACCCTCCCAGGATCCCCTCTGGAGGAGCCTGCTCGGACCCCCCCAGAACGACCCCTGCCATGGAACCCCCACCCAGCCCCCCCCGTTGCTCCCCACTCCCCCCAGTGACTCCAGCCGTGGGTCCCCTGGCCGTGCCTCAGTTTCCCCATGGCAATGTCACAAGCCTGGGGAGGGGGTTCGGTCATATTTGGGGTGCACCCTGAACCCCTCTGCCCCCCAAATCTCTCTTGTGTCTCCCCCCTTTCCAGACACCCGCGGCCTCCTCAGCTCCCTTGGGAGGGGCGGGGGGACACTCGGGTGACCCACATCTGGGTCCTTTGGGGGGGCGATTTGGGGAGTATCGTGTTCCCCTTGTTCCGGTGCCTGCCTGGAAGCTTCCAAGGGAAGGGGGGGCGGTGCGGGTGCACCCCGGGGTGACAACGGGTGACAAGGGGTGACGTGGGGGGGTGACGTGGGGGGGGTGACGCGGTGGCGCCTGCGCCAACACCTAAAAATAACCTGCCGAGTCAGAGCCACGCACCGGCACCCAAAATACCCGGGGGGGCACGCGGGGGGGCGCCCCCAACACATCATCACCCAAAATACCTGGGGCAGGGGCCGGGGGGGCACGCAAGGGGGGTGGCGACAGGGTCCCCCACCAGGACCCCCAAGCCCATGGCAGGTGTGGGAAGGGGAGCGAGTGGGTTGGGGGGGTCAGGATGTTTGGGGAGGTCGGGGGGGTTCCAGGGGGCTCTGAGCAGTCAGGGCACTGCGGGGGGGGCAGTGCACTCCAGGATGGGGTTTCAGGATGCTGCTGGGACAGGTCGGGGGGACCCAGGGGGATCCCAGTCCCCCCAGGGTCTCGGCTCTGCTGCAGCCAGGGCAGAGCAAGATGATGGTGGAGGCCACGAGGGGACAAAGGACCTGACCCCGCCAGTGTCTCCTGGGGAGGGGACACAGCGCAGAGCCACTGCTGCCCGTGGTGACATCCTGAGTCCAGTGCCCTCCCAGCCTGTCCCCAGCTCTGTTTCCTCGGGACACTGGGGCTGGAAGCACTCAGGGTCCTCTGGGTGGGGTGACATGGGGAGGGGGCCATCGGCAGCCTGGGGGCACAGAGAGGGGAACAGGGGGGCACTGGGGATGTGGCCATGGGGACAAGGGGCCAGGGCTGAGGGGCATAAGGGACACGAGAACGAGGGGTACATGGACAGTGGGACACAGGGAACGTGGCCATGGGGACAGCAGGGACACGTGTGGGGCCACATCCAGGAGGGCACAAGAGCAGCAACTTGGAGGCCCTAGGAGTCCCACAGGGGCCATGGGGCTGGAGACAGAGCACTGGGGGGCCTGGGGGGCCATGGGTCCTGTGTGGAGGTGATGCTGCTGGTACCAGTGGGTGCTGCCGGTACCAGTGGGTGTTGGGGGCTTGGTGGTGGGCGCTGGTGGGTGCTGGGGTTCCTGGCAGGGCAGTGCCACCGCTGCAGCCCCCGGAGCTCCATGCCCAGCATCCCCCGAGTCCCTTCCCTGCTCCATCCGCAATCCCAGAACCACAGAACCACAGAACCCCCGAGGCTGGAAAAGCCCTCCCGGCCATGGAGTCCAAGCTGTGCCTGACTCCTCCTTGTCCCGGAGCCCTGGGTGCCACCTCCAGGCCTCCCTTGGACACCTGTGGGGACGGGCACCCCAAACCTCCCCGGGCAGCCCCTGCCGAGGCTGACAGCTCCGTCGTGCCCTGGCTCTGCCATCCCCCACAGCCCCTGCGCTGTGTCCCCCCTCCACAGCTCACAGTGCCCACAGTGACCACAGTGCCCGCAGCTCCACGGGGGACACGGCGGGGGGACCCTTTGTGGGGTGTCTGTCCCCTGGGTCACCACCCTGGGGCACCCATTTGGGGGTGCCCCTCCATGGGACGCCCAGTAGAGCAGCAGCAGAACTGATCCTACCCGGTACAGCCCAGTACGGCCCAGTACAACCCAGTACGGCCCAGTACAGCCCAGTAGAGCCTGCTACAGTATGACCAAACCCAGTACAACCCAACAGGGCACAGTACAGTGCAGTACAGCCCAGTGTAGTCCAGTACAGCCCAGTACAAACCAGTACAGTACAGGCCAATATGATCCAGTACAGCCCGTAAAACATGGGCTGGGGGTTCAGCCCACCCAATCCCCCTGTTCCTCCCCTGGCCCCATTTCTGGCCGTCCCTGAGCCCCCCTGGCCCCATCTCTGCCCCAGAGCTGGACAGAAGCCGAGGGTGCCCCAGGACACCCCAGGGTGGGCACCCCACACACACCCAGGGCACAGCGTTCCCTGAAGGTGTCCCCCTCCCCACAAATGAGATCCCCCTTCCCTGGGGGTCCCGGGGTGCCACAGTGAGGTCCCTGCACCAGCCTTTATAGGCACCCCCAGCCCGGGGGGGCCCTGTAATCCCCCCCTAAGCAGCTTCTGCTCATCCTTCCTGTTCCCCGGGGGTGCCACAGGCTGGGGGAGGGAAAGAGGGGGGAGGGAGGGCAGGAAACGCTGGGAGTCTTCTGGGACTCGAGTCCCAGCAGCACATCCCCAAAGTGACCCTCCATCAATGATCCCCTGGCACTGCACCCCCAAAATGAACACCCCCTCTCAGACACCCCACCTCAAGCAGTGCCCCCTCAGTCTTCCCCCCACCCCTTGATACCCCTAGACACCACCACCTCACTTGGGGTCTCCCCAGCACAGGGATGCCCCAAGCCCAGAACTGGGGACAATCGCTTGAAGGGGGAGACACCTGGGGGGCACCCTGGGGTGCTGGGGTGGGGGGCAGCAGGTGAGCTCATGAGGAAACTCCGAGTTCTTCCCAAAGCATCCAGGGCCGGGGCACCCTGGGGGAGTGGGATCAAGGCTGGAGACACCTGGGGACCCCTGGGGATACCTAGGGACACCTGGCCATTCTGGGGGTGACCAGGACACAGCTTGGGGACCCCTGGGGCACACTGAGGACCCTGGTGGGATCAAGACTAAGGCTGGGGACCTCTAGCTGTTGTGGTGGGACCAAGACTTGGGCTTGGGAACACCTGGGGACACCTGAACACCTCAGGAGGAGCAGGATCAAGCTTAGAGTCCCCTGGGGACCCTCCCCATACCCAGATGTTGGGGGGAGCCCTTCTGCCCCGCCCCCCAAATCCTCCAGAGCACCGGCAATCGGCTCGACCCGGCTCAGGGGGCCGATTAGGGGCTGAGCCCAGTTTAGCCCACCCTAATCCCCAAGTTTGGCCGGGCTGAGCCCTGATCCCCCCTAAGCAGCTTTGGGGGCGCAGGGTATATCAGGGGGGTGGGCGCCCCCCCCGCCAGCGCCGCCATGGACGAGGAAGAGTTTTACCTGTTCAAGAACCAGTCGTCGGTGGGGCCCTGGGATGGGCCCCAGTACCACATCGCGCCCATGTGGGCCTTCTACCTGCAGACCATCTTCATGGGCTTGGTGTTCGTGGCGGGCACGCCCCTGAACGCCATCGTCCTCATCGTCACCATCAAGTACAAGAAGCTGCGGCAGCCGCTCAACTACATCCTGGTGAACATCTCCGTCAGCGGCCTCATGTGCTGCGTCTTCTGCATCTTCACCGTCTTCATCGCCAGCTCCCAGGGATACTTTGTCTTCGGGAAGCACATGTGTGCCTTTGAGGGCTTTGCAGGGGCCACCGGAGGTACGAGGGGACCATGGGGCGGCCAGAGACGATGGAGTGACCACTGGGGGCTACTGGGGCCAGAGGTGGCCACAGTGATCTCCTGGGGCCGTAGGAGTTGGGGTGACCACCAAGGTCTGGTAGGGCTCAGGTATCATGACCAACACGTTCCGCTAAGGCTTTGGGAGTTGGGTTGACCACCATGGGCTGCTTGGGTGCAGGATTGGGGTGACCTTCTGGACCTTTAGGAGCTGACCACTGTAGTCTGGTGGGACTGTAGGAGTTGGGGTGACCACTGGGGTCTGGTGGAGCTCGAAGTGGGGGTGACCATCATGTTCTTCCGGGGCTGGGGAATTTGTGTCTGGGATCATTGTGGTCTGGTGGGGCTGAAGGTGGCAAGATGGGTAGGGGGCATGGGAAGGGTAGAGCCCTGTGAGCTGTTGAGGCTGCAGGAGCTGGGGTGACCACTGAGGCCTGAAGGGAGGGGTGATTACTACATTCTGCTGGGTCGTAGGACTTGGGGTGACCCGGTGTCCTGGGGGACTATGGGCATTGCGGTGACCCCTAGTTCTGGTGGCCACGGGCGGTTGTGTGAGGCCAGCGGTGGCCTTGTTCCCCCAGGGCTGGTGACAGGCTGGTCCTTGGCCTTCCTGGCCTTCGAGCGCTACATCGTCATCTGCAAACCCTTCGGCAACTTCCGCTTCAACTCCCGCCACGCGCTGCTGGTCGTGGCGGCCACCTGGATCATCGGCGTCGGCGTCGCCATCCCGCCCTTCTTCGGCTGGAGCAGGTGGGGACGCAGCGGGCGTGGGGGCAGGGGGTGCAACAGTGGCAAGTGGGGGTCATTGGGGTGCCGTGGGGGTGCCAGGGGACTGCTTGAGGCACCAGAAGTGCCCCAGGGTGCTGTGGGACACCTGGGGTGCCCCCGGTGCAGAGTGGGGGCTGAGCACAGCTCTGCAGGTACATCCCCGAGGGGCTGCAGTGCTCCTGCGGCCCTGACTGGTACACGGTGGGCACCAAGTACAAGAGCGAGTACTACACCTGGTTCCTCTTCATCTTCTGCTTCATCGTCCCCCTCTCCCTCATCATCTTCTCCTACTCCCAGCTGCTCAGCGCCCTGCGGGCCGTGAGTCCCGGGGCACGGGGGCACGGGGGGGCATTGGGGTCAGGCACACCTGTGGCTGGGAGTGAGGGATGGAGAGTGAAGAGGGGCTGGGGGCAGGAGGGAGGGAGAGAACAAGGGAAGGAGAGATGGAGAATTGACTGTGAGCAAGGAGGGAGGGAGGGCAGGATGAGGAGCAGGAGGGAGGGAGAGGTGACTGGAGGGATGAAGGGATGCAGGAAGGGAGGGGAGGTTACTTGGACAGAAGACTGGGCAGGAGCACAAGCAGGAGGATGGGCAGGGGGGCAGACAGGAGGATGGGCAGGGGGGCAGACAGGAGGAGGGGCAGGGGGGCAGACAGGAGGATGGGCAGGAGTGCAGGCAGGAGGATGGGCAGGGGGGCAGACAGGAGGAGGGGCAGGGGGGCAGACAGGAGGAGGGGCAGGGGGGCAGACAGGAGGAGGGGCAGGAGTGCAGGCAGGAGGATGGGCAGGGGGGCAGACAGGCGCATGGGCAGGGGGGCAGACAGGAGGATGGGCAGGGGGGCAGACAGGCGCATGGGCAGGGGACTGGGCAGGTGCAGGGGGCTGCACAGGGGCTGGGCAGGGGCCGGCAGCCCGGGCAGGCCCGAGGTGTCCCTGTCCCTGTCCCAGGTGGCGGCGCAGCAGCAGGAGTCGGCCACGACGCAGAAGGCCGAGCGGGAGGTGTCGCGCATGGTCGTGGTCATGGTGGGGTCCTTCTGCATGTGCTACGTGCCCTACGCGGCGCTGGCCATGTACATGGTGAACAACCGCGAGCACGGCATTGACCTGCGCCTCGTCACCATCCCTGCCTTCTTCTCCAAGAGCTCCTGCGTCTACAACCCCATCATCTACTGCTTCATGAACAAACAGGTGACGCCAGCGACACCGGGACACCCGCAGACGCGGGCAGGGGGACACCCAGGACACAAGGGCAAAGAGGACACGCAGGGACACCTGGCGATGGGGGCATCTGGGGTGCCCAAGGATATCTGAGGACCTGGGACACTCAGGGAGAACCAAGCACAGGGAACAACTGGGGATACCCATGTGAGGGGACACCTCAGGATAAAGGGACATTGGCAAGGGGGACACAGAGAAGAGGGGGACACCCAGGACGCTGGGGCAGCGGGGACATGCTCAAGGACATTGGGGGACCAGGGACAGCTGGGGATGGCGCATCCAGGAACACTTACACGATTGGGGGTACCATGAGCCCAGGGACAGGAGATGGGGCCAGTGTGGGTGCCAGACACAGGAGCAGCGGGATCCCCAGGCTGAGCTGTCCCCTCTCCTGTGACCCGTGCCACCTGTGTCCCCGCAGTTCCGCGCCTGCATCATGGAGACGGTGTGCGGGCGGCCCATGACAGACGACTCCGAGGTGTCCAGCTCGGCCCAGCGCACCGAGGTCTCCTCTGTGTCCTCCAGCCAGGTCGGCCCCAGCTGAGGGGCTCTGGCACCGCCCCAGCCCCCAGGACCCCCGGCTGCCCCCCCGTTATCCCCCAGCTGCCCCCACCGTGGGGCCGGGGGCCCTGCCCAGCCTAGGATGTAGCGCGGGTGGGACAATAAACCATGGCCGCGGTCTGAGCGCAACGGGGACCCACTGAGCACCGTGGGACAGGGCACCCACGGCACAGGCGTCCATGGGGCAGCCGTGCCCCACAGCAGGGTGGCAATGGGGGAGCCGGGGGCTGGCTGTGCCACATGCTGGGATGGGGTGGAGGCCTTGGTGGAGCCTGTGCCCCATGGCTGGGTGGGATGGGGGTCCCAGGGGTGGCTGTGCCCCACTGCAGGGCGGGACAGGTCCTGGGAGTGGCTGTGCCCCATGGCAGGGAGAGAGGGTGGGTCCCAGGGGGAACTGTGCCCCACTGTGGGGCAGGACAGGTCCCGGAGGTGGCTGTGCTCCATGATGGTGCCATGGTGGGACACTGCTCCCTTGTCCCCCTTTAGGCCTCACACGTGGGGAGGGCAGGGAGATGGGATGCTGCTCCCCATCTCCATCTGTGGGGCTGGGTGGGACCTAAGGGCCCCCATCCGTGGGGATAAGCTCCTCATCCATGGGGCTGGGCCCCCCATCTGTGGGGTGGGGGTGGGACTGAGCCCCCCCATCCATGGGGCTGGATTCCCTCTGTGGGGGTGAGCCCCCCAAGCCCCACGGGCAGAGGTCCCACAGGCCTCGTGTCCCCCTACATCCCCACCCGGTCACCCCCCGCCCCTCCTCAGGGCCCCCCACTGCCTGAACTCAGTGCAAGGGGGCCCTCCCAGATCCCGGTGTGGGGGGACACAGGGAGCTGGGGTCCGTCCCCCTCGGCCCATCGGGGGTGAACAGTTTTATTGAGTTCCACCCGATCCGGATCCCTTCAATCAGCCCGAGGAGAAAACTGAGGAATAAACCCGGAGGAGGCGGAAAATCCATGTCCGGAGTTGTCACAGGGCTCCAAATCCTCACGGATGGGAGCCGGGGGATGTTAGGAGAGGGGCTGTTGCAGGGCTGGGTGGCTGCACCAGAGGCTGTCCCAGGGTTCCAAACATCACTTTGGCTGTCCCAAATCATCCCTGGTGTCCCAAACCGGCCCCGACATCCCCAGATCACCCCCAGCATTCCCAGATTCCCAAGCCCTGCACGAGGCCATATTCCTGACCCACTCGCTGCTGGATTTAGGGAGGGGAGGAAAAGGAGGAGTAGAAAGAGGAGGGGGAGGAGGAGATGGGAGGATCCGGTCAGCCCTTGGAAGTCTTTGGGAAAGGATTTAAAGGAAAACCTGGGAATCTGGAGATGGCCGGGCCCGATTCCACGCAGCTCTGGTGGCTGCGGGGGGACACAACACAGAAGAGAGAAAACCTCGGGAATTGTCCCAGAGCGGGGTGGGATGAGGCCCTCCCCCAGAGGTCTGGGGGATTCAAGGCACTTGGAGTGGGGCTGGGGGGAAGGGTCTTGCCCAGATCCCACGGGGCAGCGACAGGGGAGGAGGGTCCAACCTCCCTGGGGTCACCTCCGGGTCACCCCCTGGGTCCTGCTGCTGCTCTGACGGTTTTTGGGCTTTTCTCGGGTTTGAATTTTAATTTCAATGTTCACTTTTCATTCCAATTTCACATCAGTGTTTCCATTTAATTCAATTTCACTTATTTGGTTCCAATTCCATTTCAATTTCAATTTTCAACTTTGATTTCAATGTTTAATTCCAATTCCATTTTTAATTCAAATTTCAGTCCAATTCAAATTCCAATTTTAATTTAAATTTCAACTTTAATTCCAATTCCAATTCTAGTTTTTATTCCAACTGCAATTCCAATCCCAATCCCTCTGTGAATTTCCCACTCCCCCCCAGGCCCCCGGGCCCCGCAGCCCCGGCAGCCCCGTCGCTGCCCCCGCGCCAGGGGAGCTGTTCCCACACATGGTAAAACCAAAACATACAAAAATAACCCAAAAGCCGTTAAAATCCGAGGAAAACCCACAACGAGACGAGCCCCAGGTGCCGGGGGAGTGTGGCTTTCCCGAGCCCCGTCCCCGGGAGCCGGGATGGGGATTCTCCACGGCAGGAATGGCCTCGGCGAGGGACGGAGCCCACACAGGGGTGCCGGCGTCGAGCCTAGAACTCATCGTGCCGCACCAGCGCCTCCCCGAAGTCCGTGGCCTGGCTGCCCACGAACAGGTCTGACTTGTCCACGATCTCCTCCCGCGTCAGCTTCCCGTCCTGCAGGGAATGCCACATCCCGCTATGTCCCCGCTCCTCCCGACCCGCTCCCCAGATCCCCCCAGAGCTGCTGGCCCACCTTGTCCTGGTCGGACTCGTAGACAAGGTGCCGGGCCTCAGCCTCGGCGTGGTCGTAGTCTGAGGGCAGGATCCAGTCCTTGGTCTCCTCCTTGTCCATCTTCCCGTCCCGGTTCTTGTCCCGGAACTCCACGAACTGCTCCCGCTCCGTCTTCACCCACTCAGGCTCATCAGCATCACCGTCTTGGCTGTACATGTCACCTGGGGGGACAGCAGGATCAGGATCAGCCCCATGGCCCTGTCCCCACCCCAGGGATTGAACCAAAGCCTTCAGTTCTCTAAATCCATCCCCAAAACCCCAAAGAACCACCTGGGTCATGATTTTGCCCGAAAATCCTCGGTGGAGGCCTGGGGGAAGGTGGAAGTTGAGAGAAAGAAGAACATTCTGTGAGGGGGAGGACTGGGAAGGACACAGTGGCAATGGCTCCCACGGGACAGGGACACTGAGGGGACACGGACGGGACATGGAGCAGTGTCTCACCGATGTACTCCTCCAGGTCAATGAAACCATCGCCGTTCTTGTCAATGTCCTCCATGGTTTCCTGCAAGAAGATGCCAGCGTGAGCCAGGCCTGGGGCACTTCCTGCCATGCCACCAGAGCTTCCCAAAGTGCCCCTGTGCTGGCCCCACCTGCACAACGATGTCCTTCATGTAGTCATACTCCTCGGGGTGCAGGAAGGCCGTGAACTCCTCCTTGGTGGCCGCCAGGTCCCCGTCCTTGTCGGCCATCTTGAAGCGCCGCTCGTCCCGCACCATCATCTGCTTGTAGTTGAAGCCATCGTCAGGGTCCGGATCGTCTGCGAGGGAGCACAGGGAGCACCTGGGTCAGCTCGGGCAGGAGGAGGGCCCGGTGACCGCCCACACAACCTCAACCCAACGCTGGGTCAGCTCAGGCAGGACGAGGGCCCGGTGACCACCCACACAACCTCAACCCAACGCAACGTTCTCAGTTCAACTTCAGCTCAAGCTCAACCTCCTCTACTCAACCTCAACTTCCTCTCAATTTCAGCCTCAAGACAACTTCAATCTCCTCAACCCAACCTCAGCCTTCACCCCAACCCAACCTCAACCTCCTCCACTCAACCTCCTGAGCACAACCTTCTCATCCTCAACTTCCTCAATGCAACCTCAACATCCTCCACCCCACCTCAAACTCAACTCAACTTCCTCCCTCTCAGCACAACCTCCTGTCACTCTGCCAACAAAAGCTGAGCTGCAGCCACCGCTTCTCTCCTGTGCGCACTCCCAGGAGGAGGAGGAGCTGCGGCAGCCCTGGGATCACGGCATTCCCAGGGAGAGGCCCCAAAAGACAGGGCTTGGGGGCTTTGGCCGGCACGGCCAGAGGCTCAACATGAACTATTTTGGGAGGGGAATGTGTAAGGGGATCTCACTCGCTGCTGGCAGTGGCAGGGCCAGCAGGCATCGGCTGGGTGGGACCGCGGGGCACGCGTGGCCGCTTGGCACAGCCCCGCCAGCAGCAGGGCAGGAGTTCCAGACACAGCAGTGTCCTGCAGCCCGTGGAGAACGTGAATCCTGGGAGACACTGCCATGCACTGCTTCAGGTAAACTGGAGGCAGGCCCCATCTAATGAGAAGGTCCAAAAGCCCCTGTGTCCCTGCTCTGTTACCTGCCAAAGGCAGGCATTGAGGAGCCCTGGATTAAGGGGTTTGGGATTAAGGAGCTCTGGAGCATCCATTAAATATCCAAAGATTTTGACTTTAAGACAGCTCTAGGGCAGAATGAACCCCAAATTCCCCATTCTGTTCCCCACGGTTTTGCCTTGAGAAGCAGCATAGCCCCGAACAAGGAAACCCTCAGGACCAGCGTCATTAATAGATAATTCCTTAATTGCTGTTGAGCTAATTAATGGGTTTGATGGGGGAGTGGTGGGGGGGCAGATGGGTTAAAAAGGGTTAAACCCTCCCAAAGGCCCCAAAGTTACTTCCTGCCTTGGTCCCTGGGCTGGGAAAGGTTTGGGGGTGCAGAGGGAGGGGAAGCAGACAGAGCCGGGGTGTTTTGCTCAGAGTATGGCAGCAAAGCCACAAACTCAATCCAACATCTTGTGTCCTGGTTTTAGATCCCACCATGGGATTGAGGAATTAACAAAAATAGGAGTGGTGATGATGATGAAAATATTCTGATTTTGAAGGGAGTTTCAAAGGAATTTCCAGTCTCAGATGAAGTTCTTGGACGTTTATCACTTGATATTCCCTGCTTCCCAGGACTCCCCCCAGCAGAACCCCACACTGCTCCGTGACACTTCTGGGGGCCACCCAGTGACTCATTCTGGTGTGTAATTAATGAATTAATAAAACCACTCCCAGCACCTTGTTTTGCTGGCGAAACACCACATTCTGAACCCTCCAGAGTAACCGAGGGCAATGCCTGGCCCTGTGCATCCCTTG
Organism: Taeniopygia guttata; assembly: GCF_048771995.1. Taxonomy (NCBI): domain Eukaryota; kingdom Metazoa; phylum Chordata; class Aves; order Passeriformes; family Estrildidae; genus Taeniopygia; species Taeniopygia guttata. Next base: position 275,844 of record NC_133025.1, read on the forward strand.
GCCACGGGTCAACACTCAGGAGGCACTTCCAGAGGCATTCCAGCCCCAGTCTGGCCAGGGAGGGGAGCGAGGAGAAGACAGGGGAACATTTTAGCAGCAAGGAGCTGTGGAAAAGTAATTCCTGCTGAGAGGAGCCGGAGCCAGAGCGTGAGGCAGGATCCTCCCGGCACTCCGTAAGGACTCAAGTATGTGGGAGCAGCACGAGTGGAGGCTCCTCCAGGGCCTGCCAAGGGCACGCGGCCTCCAGCGCCGCTCCAGCTTTGGAACCAGCCTTGCCAGGGGCTGGGCACTCCCCACACGCCGCTCGACTGAGGCAGGGAGCTCCTCCTTGAGCTCATTGCGGGGTTCTATTAATTCAGGGTGCTCTCATTAAGGCTTTTCCTCGTCAATGTTCACACTGCTCCCTATCCAACACCTCCCGGTCCTAAGCGCCACCCCAGACTCCTCAAACAGCGCTCAAACCCTTCCCAGGACCTCTCTGCCCCCTTCCAGGCTGGATTTACACAGGCAGGTTAGCCCAGACCCCAGGAACCCATGGCAAAGGGAGGTTTGGGAGGTGCTGCCCCAGCCCAGGGGTGTCATGGGGCTTTCCCTGGCCACCAGCACAGCAAATCCTGATCCTCCCCGATCCCAAGGGAGATGGATGAGCCTCCTGTGCAGCGGCTCCCCCTCTGCACATCCCGCAGAGCAGTTTGACTATTTTTGGCAATATTTAGGAAATTACAGTGGATTTGACACTCCAGAGCTGCAGCTCCTCCACCCGGGCCAGTCTACAGTGCTGGAGGCCAGAGCTGGCGGCGGGCTTGAGGGTTTAAGGTTTTAACCCCAAAAGAGCTGTTGCTTCCCTCCCTCCCAGGGATGTCTGAAGCCATGCCACACTGCTGGCCCAGCAAGTGTCCCCAGATCCCCGAGTTCTGGGCTCTAACACTGCTCCCAGGACAAGGGAAAGCGACTGAAACCCCTGCTAGTGGGTTTTTGGGTTTAAGGATGCAATGGACACACCAAGATGGCTCCACAGCCACAGATCAGTGGGTTCCACCTGCAGGTCCCAAATTCCCCCCACAAGCCAGGAATTCCAAAGAGCTGGAAACCCCTATTCCAACATGCCATTCATCCCAAAATCACCTGGATTCAGCCCAGAGCTGCATTTGTCACCAGGGACATTAATAATGCCCAGGTGGCTGCAGAGGGGAAAAGGAGGGTGTGAGGTGTGTAAACTTTCCACTGGGGAGATTTCCATGTATTTTGGGTTCTTTTTCTTGGATTTTTCTTTGCTAATGCCACCAGGAGATTAATTTGTAGTTTTAGAGATTTTAAAGTGTAACATTTTGGGGACATCTGCTCCAGCTGGCCCCACTTATGCCAAGGCCACATCCTACATCATATTCCTGTGCTTATCCCAGGGGACAAGTCCATCTCAGATCAGCCAAGCACCAGCCCAGCACTGCTCCACACTCTCACCCACAACTTCCTAATCCAGGCCCCAGACTCCCCCTTCACACAACCCCATCCAGATCCGTGTCCATCCAACCCACCACCACTCCATGGGCCCATCCCAATCCCTGACCATCCGCTGACCACTGTGCCACGAGCCCACCCTGATCCCTGACCACTGACCACTGTGCCACGAGCCCACCCTGATCCCTGACCACTGACCACTGTGCCACAAGCCCGTCCCAGTTCCTGACCACCCACTAACCACTGTGCCATGAGCCCATCCCAATCCCTGACCACCCACTGACCACTGTGCCATGAGCCCATCCCAATCCCTGACCACCCACTGACCACTGTGCCATGAGCCCATCCCAATCCCTGACCACCCACTGACCACTGCATCATGAGCCCACCCTGATCCCTGACCACCCACAGACCATCACTCCATGAGCCTAACACAATCCCTGACCACTGACCACTGTGCCATGAGCCCACCCTGATCCGCCCCCACCCCACCGACCCTCGGTGACCCAAAGCAGAGCAGGACATCCCAGCTGCTGGCTCCAGGGAAGGCTCATCCCAAGAGCCAGGACCTACCCAGGATATATCCATAGGTGGCATTTTTGTACTCCTCCCAGGAAACAAGGCCGTCCTCATTGAGGTCATGGCCCTTCCACTGACGCTCCACATCCTCGTAAATCCAGCGTTTTTGGGCAAACTTGATCCAGGCCTTCAGCTCCTCCACTGTCACAAACCCGTCTCCATCCGCATCTATTTTCCCTACGATCTTCCTGTGGGAAACACAGAGAAATGCAGCAAAAGTTAAAACAAAAAGAGGGGTTAGCAGGGAAGGAATGGGAAGGGGCAGAGGGGGCAAGTGGAGGTCATTACAGAATTTGGGAATTCAACCGTTTGGACAGTTTATCCTTAAAACCAACGTATGGTTCAGCTGCCAAAACTTTGGCTCAGACACGAAAATCCCTGGGTCAGCCACTTTTGGACCACTCAGGTTTTGGTTTCTTCAGAAATTATGACTTTTAGGGGAAAAGTTTCCTTTTAAGCCCCCGGGAAAGACCCATCCATGTGTCCTTTGACCAAGACAGTGCAGGTGATGAGTATGGACCCATATTTATATTAAAAATGGGAATATCGGCTCTGTCTCTCCTGGTGATGCCAGGAAAAAGTTTGAGGTGGTTATATAATTTGCAAATTCAACAATTTGAAAGGTTATCTTTAAAACCAACATTTGGGTTAGCTGCCGAAAAGCAAGGTCAGCTGCCAAAACTCTGTTTTGGACACGGAAAACACTGGCTCAGACATGGAAATCACCAGCTTGGCCACTCTTGAACCACTCAGGTTTTGGTTCCTTCAGGAATTACGAGTTTTAGGGGAAAACCTTCCCTGTTCAACCTTAGGAAAGCTCCATCTGCACGTCCTCCCGCCTCGCCGGTGCCGGGCGAGGAGCACGGACATGCATTTCTGCTGAATTTCTGCGAAAGCCGGGGCGTTTGGCTGTGCGGGAGGAACCGGAGCGCCCAAGCCCAGCGGAGCGCAGCCCGGTGCCGGGCCGGTCCCGCCCGCCGTCCTGCCCGGGGCAGACACCGGAGCTGCGGCCCCAGAGCCGCGTGCCTCCGTTATTTTTAGCAGCAGCTGTAGGAAAGGCCGGCAGGAATGCAGCATCCAGGGGCAGATGGAGCCGGGGGGTGGGGGCTGCTCGAGCCGCAGCGCTCGCGCCCCGGAGAACACCCAGCGCTGTGCTGAGGAAGTTTTGGGCTCCTTGGATGAAAATCGGGGATAACAGACCCAAAATCCTTTGTCTGGTGAAGCGGGATCCTGGGTTTTTCATTTAAGGCTTTAACATGAAGGTTTAACGGAAAACAGTTCAGGAATCCTGAGCTCCAGCCCAGGTATTTGAGGAATTTTAGAAGACAGGTGGAAAACACAGAATCTTAAATTTTAGATCACCACTAGGACTATTAACTCCAAACATACTGACGCAAAGGGAAAACTGGGCACCGGAACCACCCATGCTCACACCCAGGTTTCCGTGTTTCAGAACTGCCCTGGTCTAGGAAAACCAGGAATTCCTCTGTGGCACAAAGGATGTTCCTGGCAATGAGAAGCTGGAGAGAGACTGCAAGAACAAGAGGAAAATACGGAATTTAGTTCTGACTGTGAGAGGCCAGAGTGGGGGCAGTGGGCCGGGCTTGCAAACCTGAGTCATTTTAAAGAGAAATATATAAAATAAATATGTAAATTTAAAAATAGCTCATCAATAGTGCTCAAATTTATGCAGAAATATGTAAAATATTCTAGAAATACTTCAGAATTTTATGTATCAATGTGCAAAGCATCCCTTCCAATATTTCTGATCAAATACTGCAATATGCTAAATGTCACATAAATATTCAGAATTTTACATATAAGTATATAACAAGTCAATCAACATTGTAAGATTCTTTCTGCATAGAATTATGTAAAGTATCACATGGATATTAAACATTTGTCCATGTAAGTATATAAACCACAAATAAATCTGTGAAATCCTTCCTATTTTAGGGAAAATATTCTGTGTTTCCCTCTCCCAGGAAGGTACACACCACCAGCAATGGGATTTATTAGGGAAAATCCCTGGAATGGAGGAGCAGAGCTGGAGGGGTTGATGGCCCAGCAGCTATTCCAGGGCAGTTTCTACAGGGTTAACTAGGGAACAGCTTCCCAGAGAAGTCAAACCCTCTGCAGCCCAGAGCCAGCGCTCAGGAAGCTCCCAGACCTCCTCCCCACGCTGGTCCGGGGGCTGGCACCAGCTGCTGCCGGCTGCTTTCCCAGGGCAGCAGCCACCAAACCCTTCCACGTTCCCAAAGCCCCGTCCTGCCCCCCTGCTCGGGCGGCAGCAGATGCTGGGGAAGGGCGGGCAGCTGCTCCCGTTCCCACTCCCTGCTCCCAGGACGGCGTGCCAGGGAGCGGCACAGCGCCGGGACGCAGCGCGGTGCCCAGAGCCCCCGGGCAGCGCAGCCGGAGCTCCCACGGGAGCAGCAGCCCCGCTGAGGACAGAGCCCACAGAACCAGCCCGCCTTGAGAAGGGCTCATCACACATCACAGCCCCTCGGCTCGGGATGGCCGAACCGGCCCTGCAGACAGGACTGGGCTGTTTGTGCGGTAAATCCCCGATGGACAGGCTGGGAAGGCGTTCCGGCCGTAACTCGGCAGAACAATGGGATTGAGCCATGACGGAGCTCTGGCATCGCAGCCCTGGCATCGGCAGAGGCCCAGCTTCCCTCGGATCTGACGCTGCTCCAGGGGCATCGAAGCACTCTCTGATGGTGCTAGGAGGCAAAAAGCCTCTCGGATCCTGTATTTTGGAGCTTATGGAGTGACCGGGGCCTGGCTCCAAGGAACCATGGGGTTTTGCAGTTTAAACTATCCCTGGAGGGAGGAAATCCCCTCCGGCCAAGAAGTGCTGGGGGAGAGGCCAGCACCTCCTTCCCACTGAGGGTCTGGAGGATCCATAGGGATGGATGGAACCTGGCACCCCCTGCCCTGCACATCCCGCTGTGGGAATTGGCTCACTCTGGAAGTGTCCCCAGCACACACATGTGGTTGAGCTTTTCTTTCTCATCAGGGAGCACCATGCCCAAAAAACAGCCCAAAATTCACCATGGGCTGTGGTAGGTGCTCCTCCAGCATGGTTGGCTGAAAAAATCAAGTCTGACTAAAAATTGAGAGATTCAGGTGGGATACTGAGAAGGAATTCCTGGCTGGGAGGGTGGGCAGGCCCTGGCACAGGTCACCAGAGCAGCTGGGTTTTGGCAGTGCCCAAGGCCAGGCTGGACACTGGGGCTGGAGCAGCCTGGGACAGTGGGAGGTGTCCCTGCCATGGCAGGGTGGCACTGGAGGGGCTCTGAGGTCCCTTCCCATTCCATGAACACCCAGCCAAAGGCACCCAGTTCCAAGATGACTGGACATCCTGAGAAGTGTCCCGAGCTCCCCAGGGAGCCTCCGTCCCCCAGCCCTGCTGGAGGCTGCAGTTCCCAGGTTTGAGCCACCCCGAGCCTCAGAACAACTGCGGCAGCAGCTGCTGCGGGGGCAGCCGGCCCTGCACGGCTCCCGGAGCCATCCAGGGCAGATCCCAGGGGAAACACAGCCAGATCCCAGGGCAGGCACGGCCAGATCCCAGGGCAGCCACAGCCATCCTGGATCTGAGGGGAGGCACAGCCATCCTGGGGTCCCAGCAGAGACACCGGAGGGGAATCTCCATACAGGCTGTCTTCCCAACTTCCAGGTGAGAAACACCAGTGACCCCAGGGGCTCCAGAGGCACCCAGAGAACACGGAGCGAGCCCGGCACAGCGCAGACCCCCCCTCTCTGCTCTGGACTTTTGGGGAGTGCCTGGCACAGGAAATGGCTCCGGGTGACTTTTTGGGGAATGCCCGGTGCTGTGATGAATCCCTCGGCTGGGAGCGGGGCCTCCCGCGGGGGAGCGGTGCATTCCCGCTCTGGGAAGGGTCGGGAAGCCATCCTTACCCCAGGCGCTCCTTGCTCTCCTCCGGCGTAAGCTGGTCGAAGCTCTTGGCCTCGTCGGCGCCCAGGAAGGCGTCGTGGTCGTAGTCGAAGCTCTGGGCGTCATCGTGCTCGCGGGTGCTGAGCGGGGCCTCCCGCACCACCCGCTCCTTGCGCTCCGTGGGCTTGGCCGAGCCGCACAGCGCCCACACGCCCAGGCACAGCAGGAGCCGCGGGAACCGCATCGTGCCGGGCCTGCGGGGACAGGGACAGGGCTGTGCCATGGGGACACTGCCGGGGGACAGGGACACGGCTGGGGGACAGGGACAGGGACACGGCTGTGCCATGGGGACACTGCCAGGGGACAGGGACACGGCTGTGCCATGGGGACACTGCTGGGGGACAGGGACACGGCCGGGGGACAGGGACACCGCCGGGGGACAGGGACATTGCCAGGGGACAGGGACAGGGACACTGCTGTGCCATGGGGACACTGCCAGGGGACAGGGACACTGCCAGGGGACGGGGACAGGGACACGGCTGTGCCATGGGGACACCGCTGGGGGACAGGGACACTGCCGGGGGATGGGGACAGGGACACCACCGGGGGACAGGGACACGGCTGTGCCATGGGGACACTGCTGGGGGACAGGGACACTGCCGGGGGACAGGGACAGGGACACGGCTGTGCCATGGGGACATTGCCGGGGGACAGGGACACCGCCGGGGGACGGGGACACTGCCGGGGGACGGGGACACTGCCGGGGGACGGGGACAGGGACACCGCCGTGGGACAGGGCACGGGGACAAGGACACCGCCGTGGGACGGGGACAGGGACACTGCCATGGGACAGGGCACGGGGACAAGGACACGGCTGTGCCATGGGGACACTGCCAGGGGACAGGGACACTGCCGGGGGACAGGAACAGGGACACTGCTGGGGGACAGGGACACCACCGGGGGACGGGGACAGGGACATGGCTGTGCCATGGGGACACTGCCGGGGGACAGGGACAGGGACACTGCCGGGGGACAGGGACACTACCGTGGGACAGGGACACCGCCATGGGACGGGGCACGGGGACACTGCCGTGGGACAGGAACATTGCCAAGGGACAGGGACACTGGGACAGGGACATCACCGTGGGACAGGGACACTGTGACAGGCACCAGGCAGCACCAGGGCCAGAACAGGGAGGGACAGGACTAGGCCATGCTGTTGAGGAAAAATGGGGATTAGGGCAGGTTGTGAGGGAAAAATACGGTTTAGGACCAGTTATCTTGGAAAAATGGGGGATTAGGGCAAATTTTTGGAGAAAAAACAGATTAATAATAATACAGGTTATGGGAGCAGAAATGCTCAATTAATCCAGATGATCGTGATGAAATCATAAATACAGGTTGTCTGGGCAAAGATGATGATTTCATGCAGACTATCTGGGAAAAATGGGGAATTACTGCACACTATTCAGGAAAATGGAGAATTAGTGCAGATTTGTGTGGGCACAAATGACTAATAAATGCAAATTATGTGGGGAAAAGTTGAATTCCTGCATATTCTCAGGTCAAATTTATTAATGTATCTTAATTATCGGGGCACTGTAATGAACTAATATGGGTTATCTGGGCAAAAGTGATTCACTGGCACATATTATCAGGGCACAGGGATAAATTAACACAGATTATCAGGGCGCAGTAACTAATTAACAGAGATTATCGGGGCACAGGGATTAATAAACAGAGATTATCAGGGCACAGGGAACTTCCAGCCCCTGTGCACGTGGGCAATGTCCCGTTTCCCTGGAGCTGCTCCCAGCCCATCCCAGAGCCCCTCAGAGCGGCAGCTGGGCTGGGAAGGGAGCCAGGGGTGGGGAAAGGGGTCCTGGGGGAAGGAAGGAAGGAAGGAAGTGGATCCAGATGGGAGGAATGTGAAGGATGTGCACATCTCCCTGCTCCAACATCCCCTCCCCAAGCCCTGGTGCTCCCCCAGACCCGCTGCGGGTGAATCCTCCCCCACAGCCCCGATCCCCCCGCCTTAACAAACACCCCAAATGTGCCCAGGGTCCTCCGGAAGGATTCCAGAGGCTCATCCCTTTAAATCCCAACAGAAACTCAGGTGCTCCCCATGCACTGAGATCCCAACTTAGATCCCATCATAGATCTGCGTGTTCCCCATCCTGATCTCTTTAAATTTCAGTCCAGGTATTCATCATCCTGATGTATTTAGCCTTAAATTGTAATAAAAATATTTATGATTTTTAACTCTTTCACTCTAATCCAGATATTCACCACCCAGAGCTCTTAAATGCAAATTTAATTCAACATATTCCCCATCCTTATAGCTTTAACCTAAATTTAAACCCAAGATATTTCCCATCCTTACCCCTTTAAGCTTACATCCAGGTCTTCCCCATCCAGAGCTCTTAAACATAAATGTAAACCCAGGTACTGCCATTCCATAGTGCTTTAAATCTGGTTTAAAATCCAGGTATTCCCCTTCAGCCTGAACCTCAGCCCTTTAACCTGAACTCACACCAGGAGTTCTGCCCTGGGAGTGACCCAGGAATGACCAGGAGTGACCTGGGACTGGTCCCGTGACAAACCAAGCCAGTGGTGGTGGAACACGGGGGAAAGGATCTGGAAAAGCCCTTTCCTTCCTTTTTTTGAATGAGGATTTATCAGACACAGAAAATCCACAAACCACACTTCCTTGGAAGTGGGGAAGGAGGGGGCTATAAAGAGTAAAAGTCACTTTAGTATTTCTGGGAAGAGGAAACCTTCCAGGAGGGAAAGCCAGTGCCAGGTGTACATAGAGCTCTGGGTAACCCCATTCCAAGGAGCCAGCTCCCACTCCCCTGGGTATCCCTGTCCCCAGGAGCTGACTCCTGTATCCCTGGGTATCCCCAGGAGCTGACTCCTGTATCCCTGGGTATCCCGTCCCCAGGAGCTGACTCCTGCTCCCTCTGGGTATCCCCAGGAGCTGACTATTGTATCCCTGGGTATCCCGTCCCCAGGAGCTGACTCCTGTATCCCTGGGTATCCCTGTCCCCAGGAGCTGACTCCTGCTCCCTCTGGGCACATCCCAGCGCCCAGGGCCTGCCCAGGTGTGTGCTGATCCCAGGATCAGCCCAGCCTGGAGCACAGAGTGACCTGGAGCGGGTCAAACAGCCCGATTTTATCTGCCAGTGTCCACACAGGGCCCGGCAGGCGCTCGGGAGTGATTAGAGAGGGACAATCCGAGCTGCAGCCAGATCCGGCAGTGCCGGCTGCCAGGAAAGGTGCTCAGAGAGACCAAACCCACAAACCCACGGTCACCCATGAACAATGCTCCAGAAAAACCTGGCAGCACCAGCTGCTCCCGCTGACCACGGGGACAGGCCCTGGATTTCCCGTGGGGATCCCGATCCAAGGGCGAGCAGAGCCCCTCTCCTCCCAACACTGCCTCTGGCAGCGGATCCTTTTCCTCCCAGTAAAAGGTCTCTGGGTGAGCTGCAGGGAAGTTGGGAGCAGGAGCCAGAGCTGGGAAGATGTGGGGGTCAGAATGGGGGTCCAGACCCTCAGCTGGGGAGGAACTTGGAATTCCAGAGGGGCTAGGTGGGGTACTGATGGAGGACCTTGATATTCCAAGGATACTGATGGAGAAACTGGGGATTTCAGGTGGGTTTGATGGGCTGTTGATGGAGGAACTTGGGATTCCAGGTGGGTTTGCTGTAATATTGATGGAGAAACCCAGAATTCCCTTTGGGTTTGCTAGGATACTGACAGAGGAACTCAGGATCCTGCACTGGGCTTGGAACTGGGGGAACATTTAGAGGAACCTGATGGGAAGAAACCCCTCCAGACACACATTTCCCATGTGCGAGGCCAACAGGATCCCATAAACCCCCCCACAGGCAACACAATTTGTTCAGCTTTGGGAATCAGCCTCTGCTTCAGCTTTTCATGGAATTGGTGCTCCCATTGGAGCAGCCAGGGAACAATTAACTGGGACCCCAGGGTGCCACCCCAGGGGCACAGCAAGGGCAATCCCGGGGAATCCCGGCCCTGAGAAGGATGCAGGGATGTGGGGAGACATGGGGAGGAAATCCCGGGCTAGAAACGGGCTGGTCCTGCCCCAGCCCAGCCCCAGAGCTTTTGGGGTCATGAGAGCTGCGGAGGGGGAGCACAGCTTTGGGGTGGCACCTCCTCGGGCCGGAACCCCCGCGCAGGGCAGCACCGAGGGTCCCGCAGCCCGATACCCCGTTATCCCGGGGGTCCCGAAGCCCGTTATCCCGGCGGAGCCGATGGATTCCCGCGGGCCGGTCCCGCCCGGGTCGCGAGATGCGGACGGGGCTCCGTCCCCGGGAACGGCGGTCCCGACCGGCGCAGCGCACCCGCCCTGTGCCCGCTCACGGGCGGCGCTGGGCCGGAGCACCCCGCGGCGGGACGGGCCGCAGGAGTCGCGGACGCGGCGGCGCCGCCGCTCCCGCCCGTTCCCATGGAGACCGGGCCCGGCGCTGCCGCCGCCGCGCTACCGCCGCACGGCAGCGACCCCGCAGCGCCGCTCGCGCCGCTTCCCCGCGCCCCAAACTCCGGCCCCGGCTCCAGCCCCGGTGCCATCCCGGTCCCTTCCCGTCCCTCACCGTCCCCGCCGCCGCCGCCGCCGCTCCACGCACCGGAAGTCGGCGCCCCGCCACGCCGCACGGCCCCCCGCGCGCCCTGCCCGCCCACCAATCACGAGCGAGCCACGCCTCCTCCTCCGCGCCGATACGTGTTCCCATTGGTCTGTTCTGCCGCCACTCCGCCCCTCTGCCCGCCCCCGCCTCGCGCCCCGCCCCCCGCGCCCTCCTCCGGCCTCACGCCCTCCGGCCCCGCCCACCATGCCGGGGACTTGGGCGCTGATTGGCTGGAAAGCGCCACGTCCTCAGGCGCGCGCCGGCCGCCGGCCCCGCCCACCGGGGCACCCCCGCCGCACTGCGCACGCGCATGCAGGAAGGGCATGGTCACGTGTGTGGGAAAGGCGGGAAAGCCGAGGCGGGGCGGGAACGGGGGGGCTGAGGGTCACCCCTGGTCACCCCTGGTTACCCCTGGTTACCGCATGGTTACCCCTGGTCACCCCTGGTTACCCCTGGTTACCCCTGGTTACTGCATGGTCACCCCTGGTTACTGCATGGTCACCCCTGGTTACCCCTGGTTACCGCATGGTCTGCCCCTAGTCACCCCTGGTTACTGCATGGTCACCCCTGGTTACCCCTGGTTACCCCTGGTTACTGCATGGTCTGCCCCTGGTCACCACATGGTTACCGCCAGGTCACCCCTGGTTACCCCTGGTTACTGCATGGTCTGCCCCTGGTCACCCCTGGTTACTGCATGGTCACCCCTGGTTACCCCTGGTCACCACATGGTTACCGCCAGGTCACCCCCTGGTTACCCCTGGTTACTGCATGGTCTGCCCCTGGTCACCCCCTGGTTACTGCCAGGTCATCCCCTGGTCACCCCTGGTTACCCCTGGTTACTGCATGGTCTGCCCCTGGTTACCCCTGGTTACTGCATGGTCTGCCCCTGGTCACCCCATGGTTACCACCAGGTCATCCTCTGGTCACCCCCTGGTCACTCCCTGGTCACCCCCTTGCCACTCCTGGTCACTCCTGGTCACTCCTGGTCTCTCATAGTCTCTCCTGGTCACTCCTGGTCACTCCTGGTCACTCCTGGTCTCTCCTGGTCTCTCCTGGTCACTCCCAGCCATTCCCAGCTGCTGAGCGTGCCCCAGCGGGGCTGCCGCGGAGCCGCAGACTCAGCTACAGGTGCCCACCCAGAGACCCCCTGAGCTGGACGTGCAGGGGTCACCAATCCAGCTGCACAGACCCCAGCGCACGGAAAACCCTGCTGCAGAGAGCAGCGTCCACAGAGGCCACGGAGCAGTCACAGAGGACACAGAGCAGTCACAGAGGACACGGAGCATTCTGTAGCTTTGTTCCAGTGAAGGCAGAGCCTCCAGCAGGGCACATCCCACGGGGGTTTCTCTCCTGGGGTTTCGGGGGGCACAGCCTCCTTTTATCCCAAACTCCCAGCTAAACGTTCCCTCCTCCCGTCCCCATAGCTCAGGTGCCAGGAAGGTGGAGCCTACCACGCGTCCCCCTTGGCCCTGGCACCTTCCCCCAAAGCCCAGCAGCTCAGCCCCGTGCCAACCTGTGTCCGTTTCACGGCTCGGGGTGTCCGGGCTCTGGGACAAACCCACTACAGGCGTTCAGCCCCACTTCAAAGGCACCAGCACCCCCAGCCTCACCCGTGGAATTGTTTGTAAACACCTTTCCTATCACCAGCAATCCCAGCCTGGGCATCCCTGGCAGCGGTGTCCAAACGCTCCTGGAGCTCTGGGGCTGTGCCCATTCCCTGAGGAACCTGGGCAGTGCCCAGCACCCTTGGAAAAGAGCCTTTCCATTGCTATCCCTCCCTGGCACAGCTCCAGCCCTTCCTTTCATCCTGAGGTGTTTATCCAACTTGGCTGGGCAGTTTGTCCAGAAAGATCTGGAGAGAGATACAGAACTGAAACATCTCAAACTTCAAGAAAGATGTTAAGGTTCTGGAGCCCAGGAGGGGCTGAGGGAGCTGGGAAGGGAATGGAGCCCAGGAGGGGCTGAGGGAGCTGGGAAGGGGCTGAGGGAGCTGGGAAGGGGCTGAGCCTGGAGCCAAGGAGGCTCAGGGGGACCTTGTGGCTCTGCACAAGTCCCTGCCAGGAGGGGACAGCCGGGGGGTCGGGCTGTGCTCCAGGGAACAGGGACAGGAGGAGAGGGAACGGCCTCAGGCTGGGCCAGGGCAGGCTCAGCTGGGACAGCAGCAGGAATTTCCCCATGGAAAGGGGGTCAGGCCTTGTCAGGGGCTGCCCAGGGGGGTTTGGAGTGCCCATCCCTGGAGGTGTCCAAGGAAGAGCTGAATGTGCCACTCAGGGCTCTGGGCTGGGGACAAGGTGGGCATCGGGCACAGCTTGGACTGGATGGGCTGGGAAGGCTTTTCCAAGCTCAGTGATTCTGAGATTCTGAAAAAGCTTTACTGAGATCCAAAATTATTTTTCTGGCTTCCCTGGATCAGCTCAGGAGGACAAGGTACAAGGTGGTACAAGGCAAGGAGGTTTGGCAATCAGGATGTTCTCTGGTGGCTGCAGCCTTCTCAATGACTCCCAGAGGAATCCAATCCAAGGTTGTACGGGCCCCAAAGGGACACCAACAGGCCTGGAGCTTGCAGCTTGTGCCTCTGGGCCATCTTGAAAACTGGGATAACTTTTGCCAGCTTCTAGTTGATTTTGGCTGGAAAAGCCTCTGTGACCATAGAGTTTCCCCAGAAGTGCCAAGGCAGCCACTGACCTGTCCCCAAGTGCCACAACCACACAATTTGAAATCCCTCCAGGGATGAGGACTCCAGCCATATGCCAGGGCTGCACAGCCTTTTCCAGGAGGAATTTCCCCAAAATCCCCCCTGAGGCTGCCCTGGCCCAGCCTGAGGCCGTTCCCTCTCCTCCTGTCCCTGTTCCCTGGAGCACAGCCCGACCCCCCGGCTGTCCCCTCCTGGCAGGGACTTGTGCAGAGCCACAAGGTCCCCCTGAGCCTCCTTGGCTCCAGGCTCAGCCCCTTCCCAGCTCCCTCAGCCCCTCCTGGGCTCCCTCAGCCCCTCCTGGGGCTCCCTCAGCCCCTTCCCAGCTCCCTCAGCCCCTCCTGGGCTCCATTCCCTTCCCAGCTCCGTTCCCTGGACACTCCAGCCCCTCTCTCCACGCAGGTCCCAGACATGCCCCAAGCCATGACCACATCGATCCCAAAATAGCCGCAGGGCTCCACGTCCGAAGCGAGGACCCGGCTATAAATACACCTCGCGCTGGTGAGCGAGGCTCCCTGCACAAGTAGTGATGCCATCGGCAGGGAATGTCTCCCAGGACCAAATGCGGGTTTACGGGCTCCCAGAGCGTCAGGCTCTATTTGGCCCGCGCTGCCTCTGCTCCATGACACATCGGGGGCTGAGGTCCCGCGGCCAGGCCGCCCAGCTCCGCGCAGTCACCGCGGGGAACGCAGCGCTTCCAGCGCCGTGATTCATCCCATCCTGCAGAAATGCCTAAATTAGGGCAGCGGGAGCATCCCGGGGCTGCGGCTCCCCACTCCCAGGGAGCTGAGCCGGGCAGAGGCTCCGGCAGATATTTACAGTCAGTGAGATAATTCCCACCCTCGGCCTCGCCGGGAGCACTGCCAGCACTGACACTCGGACACGGCCCCACGGTGAAGTCACGGGCTGAAAAAGCGCAGCCCAGAATTCCTTGGAAAACCTCCCACTGTGTTTTTCCCCTCGTTAAATCTCTCTTGGTGCTGGAATCACACGGTGTTGAGGGAAAAATGATCCCAGATATGGGGAACAGACGCTGAAAGCATGAGATTTTTTATCTTATTAATAAAATCCATCTCAGGGGTTGAGATGGTTTTTTGAAAAAAGGATGGCTCAGGAAGGTTGAAATGTTAAAAATTTTATTAAAATGTAAGTTAAGGGGATTTAGATGGGTTTTTAAAATTTTTTTTAAAAATGGTTTGAGGGTAATTTTGGTTTTTTTAAAACACAATTTGTAGTTGGGCATCGGGAGGCTGTGGGGTGGACACTCGTGCCCAATCCCAGGGACACAGAGCAGCTCCCAGAGTCCTGGCCATGGCCCAACAATGCCACCAAAACCAGGAGGTCTGAGGGGAGTTTGAGGCTCTTTCTGTGCTCTCCATCAGCTTTCCCCATGGCAGGGGACGATCCACCTCTTCCCCCACAGCCTGGCCTGACCGTTCCTAGGGAAGCAAATCCCATTTGACCCACCCACCTTTTGGCTCCACAGCTGCCTTTTCTCATGTCAGCTGAGCCCGGAGCTCTCTGCTGCTCTGGGAGTGATTTATTGCGTTTCCTTACGGAAGTGCTCGTGGAAATCCCTTTTCCTCCTCTTCCGGAGGAGCTGAAGGACCTCCCAGCTCCAAGTCCCTCATGAACTTTGTTTCACACCTCGCACCATTCCCATTGTTTCTTTTTTTCAGTTCTTCCAGATTCTCAGTCTTTTAAAGCCGTTCACATGTTGCAGCTGGATCCCCTTCTCTCCCTTTATTTAGCATAAGGCAAAAGCCACTCCCAATTCCTCTTTTCCTGTGTGACCTCCCCAGTCCCTCAGTCCTGCTGGTTCTGCCCAAACTGTGGACATTCAGGGATTTCTCTGCTCAGACAGCACTGGCAGACATTTCCCTTCCCCAGTGGGCTTGTCCCACTCCCAGCTGTGAGAACAGATCCTAAATAGGGTAAAAATTCTGATTTTAACACACTTCCCAGCTGGATAGTTATTAATGGGACCTTCAGACACTTCCAAATCCCAGAATTTAGGAATGCCTGTTATTTATTAACCAGCTTTTTGGCTGCAGCCACGTTTGCCCCCTTGTCACACACCCAGCCAGCAAAGCGCTAGGGAGGATGGCCTCGGTATTTGGGCAAAGGAGAGGGAATTTTACTGGTCTGTCTATTATCAACCCCCTCCACCCACCACAGCCACCATGGGCCCTGGACACAGACACCAGGCTGCCTTCACCTCTGTGAATTCCCTATGAAAGCCCCGGGGGAAGAGACAAAACACAGAGGATATGACAACAGCTCCTGGAGGTCCTGGAGCGTCTGTGAGGAGAGGATGGGAAACCTGTGCTTGAAATGTGGGAAAAATAGGATATATGGAAATGTTTTAGGAATCTGGGAGGGTTTGGATGAGGGTGTGCATAGTCCAGGTCCAGCACATGGACCTGCAGTGGGAGAATTTGTATGGAACGGACAGAGAACCAGGGATGGAGAAGCTGGAATGCAGAACCTCCATCAAGCAGGCCGCCTGAGAGGTGTATCCCAAAGGGAAAGGCTGACTCACACTCTGCTCACACTGAGGGAAACTCACACTCTGAGTTTCCCTCAGCCCATGGGAAGGAAGGTGATGTCAGAACCAAACCACTGAGCCCTTCCCAGCTTCTTCAAATGGCTCATTCCCCATCCATCCATCCATCCATCCATCCATCCATCCATCCATCCATCCATCCATCCATCCATCCATCCATCCATCCATCCATCATCCATTCATCCATCCATCATCCATCCATCCATCAACCATCCATCCTTCCATCCATCATCCATCCCAATGCTCTTGTGCCTGGTGTGACCCTCTGTGGGACCCGCTGCAGGCACAGGACATTCCCTCACAGCTTCAGCCCCACACTCCAGAGCAGAGCCCCACGGTGGGCTGGACCCCATCCCAAAGACCCCTGACCAGAGCTGGCCCCATCCCATAGAGCCAGACCAGAGCTGGGCCCACACGGTGTTGCCCAGGCCCTGTCCCCAGGCACTGTCCCCGGTCCCTGTCCCCAGACACTGTCCCCGGGCCCTGTCCCCGGTCCCTGTCCCCGGTCCCTGTCCCCTGCCCTGTCCCCTGCCCTGTCCCCGGCTGGCACCGCGTCCCCTCGGGCCGGGCAGTGGCTCTGAAGCCCCGGGCTGCCCCGGCGGGGCGGGCACCGGGCACAACCCCAGGGCCGCTGCCGAGGGAGCGGGGCCGGCCGGGCTCGGTGCTGCGGGCGGCCCCGCGGGGCTGCACGGGCGGCGTGCGGCAGGACCGGAGCGCCGGGGCAGCGGCAGCGGGGCGGCCGTGGGAGGCGGCGGGCCGAGGAATGCCCCGGCTAATCCCGCCGCCCGCCGCCGGCTATTTAGGGAAGAACCGAGGCGCTCGGCTGCTGGCCCCGCTCCGGCTGGATCCCGGCCCGCGCCCCCGCTCCGCTCCGGGCCGGGCTGCCCGGGGCACCGGGCACCGCGGAGCCCGGACGGGCGGTGGCCCCGCTCGGGCCGGTGTGCGCCCGGGACGGGCTCGGAGCCGGGACAGGCGCTCGGAGCCGGGACAGGCGCTCGGAGCCGTGATCTCAGGGAGCAGCAATGTGGGCAGCTGCCAGCCCAGAAATGTCCTTGTCCCGGCACGGCGCGGGCCCCGCGGCTCACCAGCCTTGTCCTGCCCGCCCCGGGACGCCGCCTGTCCCCCGGCACGCTCCGGGAGCCTCGGCTGCGTTTTGAGGAAGAAAAGGGCTTTTTTGTTCCCGCTGAGGCGGTGGCCCAGACCTGCCGCTCCCCGCTTTGCACCCAAACCCCGCGGGTTTCTCTGAGCCACTCGCTGGACCCACAGCCCGAATTCCCAGCGGCTGCTCCGCCGCGCCAGGAGCTGCCGGGATCCCGCGGCGGGACGGGGCTTCGGGCACCGGCAGCGCCCAGCTCCGGGGCTTTCTCCGCCCTCCTCTACCACTGCAGGATGACGGATGGAGGTCAAAGATGACACCATCAGCCTCTCCTCATCCCGGGCGCTGAATTTTCCCAGCTCTCTCCATCTACTAGGCCTTTGATTGGGAGAGCTTGAGCCAAAAAGGAGAAACTGTACCGGGGAATTCCTGGGTCCGGAGCAGCCAAATTTGATTAAAACCACTTCAAACATTAAAGTGATTTGCCAACTAAATCAATGCAATGAGAACCTCCCCATCAATTCTGCCCTTCCCTCCTCGGTTTGTTCCGTCAGGGAAAGGTCACAGGAGCAGTGGTCAGGCCAGGCCTGCAGCCCAGCAAGGGTGGAAGTTCCCAGGGACAATCGTGTGTCCCCGGTGTCCTGAGGAGCTCCAGACCCTGCGTGTGGCTGTCCTGGCACGGTGCCTTTGCTGCAGGACGTCCTGGATTCGGTCCCTGCCCGGATCCTGTTTGTGCCCACGTGCGGCCCTGCCTGTCCCAGAGAGCCCGGCCGCCTCCCGTGCCCGGCAGCTCTCAGCGCCCCTTCCTGCTGCCCTTGGTCACCCGAGCCCGGAGAGCCCCTCGGGGCTGGCTCCCAGCTCCCGGCCCCTCGCAGCGCCCAGGGAAGGGAACATCCCGTCACGGCTCCGTGAACTCAGCACCCCCCAAATAGCCCGGCCAGCCTGGCCCCCAGCAGGAGCGCTCCGGCCCCGGCGCGGGCCTGCGGATGATCTTACAGCCTGGGAAGCTCCAAACATGCTGCTCCTGCCCATAAAAAGCAAAGGGCTTTGGGCATGGAATCATCGGGAACACGGGGATTGCGCCAGCCGGGGGAGACGCTCCCAGGAGGCAGCATTGTTGGAACGGCGAAAGGGCAGAGGGAGCTGAGGCTGGGGGCGGGGGGAGCCCCAAAACACAGCTCAGTCCCGGCCCTGACCCTTCCAAGCGTTTGTGAAACGCACCCAGAGCTCTGCTGCCGCCGTTCGCTCCTTGGCCGCCTCATCCCGGCAGGAATACACAACCCAAGCTGTGCGCCAGAACCTGTTCTGAGGAACACAGAGGTGGTTATTCTGTTATACTGTGATCCCTATTTATCGATTGCCCCCAGATCCCAGTCTGGCCCATACCACTGGCTCTGGAGACCATCCCAGAGAGCTGGAAGCTGGCAGAAGCCATCCCCTCCCAGCACTGCTTGAGGCTCAGGCCCTGGGCACCACCCCAGCCGTGGAGCCCATCTGGTGGCAAGAGACTGCACAGGGAAGTCCTGGTCAGTGAGAAGCCCAGTTTACCCGCCAGGAAGAGGAAAAACACCTCACTGGAGCAATGCTCCAATGGATAAAATTGGAATTTAATTAAGTTAAGGAGATATTTGCAGAACTAGGAGATCCAAACTGCCCTCCCAGCACACCATGAGCTGCCCCCTGCCTGGACACACGTGGAGACAACGGTGTCTCCTGGGCCGCAGCTGGTCCCGCTCTTCTGCAATTCCCAGGAATTCTTCTTCCTTATCTTATCTGGCCACCCACGGCTGTCCTCATCCGCCGCCGTCGCCAGGGCCAGCCCGCAGGTCCGGGCGCAGGCGGATCTCCACCAGCCGGATGGCGCGGAGCAGCACGGCCAGCTGGGAGCACACCCGGGCCACCACGTCCAGCACAGGATCCGTCAGGTCCCGGACACCACCCAGCACCTTCAGCAGGAAGAGCAGGAGCGGCTGCAGCAGGCTGTGGAACGCCGCCGCCAGGAAGGGCTTCAGGACGTGGTCGCCAATGGCTGTCAGGACACCGACCACCAGCGCCTGGATTTGGGGTGAAATCCTGTGTTTGAGGGATACTTGCCAGCAGGAGTCACCAAATATGGGCTGAGACACAAAAATTCCACTACGGGAGAGGAAACGTGCAACAGTGGGAAACAGAGGTTCCTCCTCCCAGTACTGAGGGACTTTGCCATCCTTAGCAGCTGCTCCGGCCGTGGCTCTGCAGGGCGGCTCACCTGGACCACGGCCTCGCCAAGGAAGCGGATCAGCTCCACCAGGAACAGGCTGAACACGCTGACCAGGCACCGCGGGATGGCAAAGAATTCCCGCAGCTTCCGCTGGATCGTCCACTCGGAGCTGCCGTGGAGAACAGGGAGGGTCAGAGCCGGAGAGCTGACCTGCTGAGGGGATGGACCTCCATCCCGGAACAGAGCCGGCATCCCAGGCAGCTCCTTGGCAGCACGTCCCAGCTCCACAGCCACCAGATTAGTGAGGAGAGAGCGCTGGAGCTGTGTTCCCACAGGCTCTTCCCGTATGGCCCAAACCCGCCTGAAGTAGCCCCAAAAGCCAGTCCACGGGGATGGCACCCAGAGCAGCGGCTGGCCGGGGAAGCAGCAGCCCAGCTCCAGGGAATCCCATCCAACAGCACCTGGAGCAGCTCCGCGTGGGCAGTTCCCAGGCTCCCTCTCATGGCCACTGCCACGAGGTGATCCGGAGATTTATTCCGGTTCCTCTTTCCAGAAAAATACAAAGAGCAATGGGTGAATTGTGCCAGGCTGGGAGGAAACCCCAACCTAGCGGAGCAGCAGTGTGCCGGGAATGTGACGGCAGGAGCACCAGTTTGGGGTGGAAGGAGCCACTGCAGGATGACCCAAACCCTGAGGTTTTCCCCCATCTTGTCCCCGTTTCCCAGAACCCCAGCCGAGATGCTCGGTGCTGCTGCTCACACCCCCAGGATCCCACTCTGCAGAAACCCCCAGTGAGGCCTGAGCAGACACCAGGGTGGATCCTGGGGGAAATATCCTTTAGCACCCCATAACTGGTGGCCTCGCTGCCTCTCCCATCTGGGATCAGGCCCTGCCGGACCCACACAGGCTGCAGCTGTCCGTGGGATCACCGGGATCCCGGGAGGAGCAGGGACAGGGCGAGAACAGGCACTGCGGTGGGACAAGCCGCAGAGCAGCCGGTGATCCAGCCGGGAATCCCCCGGCTCCTCCGCCCCGGGGACCCACGGGCTCCGCTCCTGTCCCTGCTCACGGGCACCTGAGCCTCTTTCCCTGGGAATCCACCGGGATCTGCTCTCCTCTTCCCCCGGGATCCGCGGGGCTCTGCTCCCGCACCACCACCCTGGATCCAGCGGGATCTGCTCCTCTCGAGAAAGCCCCGCTCCCGTTCCCGGCGGTCGCACCGAGATCGGGGCGAAAAATAACATTAAACCCCCGAGATCCGCAAGCTAAACCGGGCGAGACCGGCCCAGGCCCGTCGGGGCCCCCGAGTCCCCTCCGTCCCCCCGGGGCCGTCCCGACAGCGGCGCCGCCGGGCACACATCCGCTCCAGGGTCCCGTCCCCGGCGGGTCCCGGGGCAGGGGGAGTCCCGGTACCTCCTTCGGTTCTTCCTCCCGGGGCGGGGCGGGGGCACCGGCGGCACCGGGGGGGCGCGGGGGGCACCGGGGGAACCCGGCGTGCGGCGGGGCACGCCCGGCGCCATGCGAGCACCCCGCCCCGGGACCGGCACCGCCCACGGGAGCGGCCCCCGAGACCGGGACCGCCCCCGGGACCGGCACCGCCCCCGAGACCGGGACCGGGACCGCCCCCCGGACCGGCCCCGCCCCCGAGACCGGGACCGGGACCGCCCCCCGGACCGGCACCGCCCCCGAGTCCGGACCGGGACCGCCCTCGGGACCGCCCCCGCCCCCGAGACCGGCACCGCCCCCCGGGACCGGCACCGCCCACCCCGCTCTGGCCCCGCCCCTGGACACGCCCACCAAAGCCACGCCCCCTCGTTGACAGACAGCTGGTTCGGGGGCGGGGCTCGGGCGCACGGGCCCGCCCACTGATGAGTGACAGCGGGTGGAGCCAATCAAACCCCACGAAGGCGCCCGGGTGTTCCCGCCCACCGCGGAGATCCCCGCGCGTCACGTGGAGAGGGAAATAGGCACTGTGTATGCAAATATATGCAAAGCGTATGTTAATGAGGGGTCTGCCAGTGCCAGCAGTGCGGGCTGACAGCCGGGGAGCTGGGGCAGGACCCGGAAAGGGACACGAGGCTGGGGACACGGGGAGGACACGGGGGACAAGGACGGGGGACGTGGGGGTGACGACGGGGGCCACACGTGGGGGGAGCCCGCAGGGACACGAGAGGGGTGACACGGGGCGGGGGGTTCTGTGGGGACACGGGGAGTCCCGGTCCACGCCCCACGTCCCGGGGCGGTCCCGGCCGGTCTCGCCCCACGCCCACGCCCGGCCCCGCGTGCGGAAGCTCCGGGCGGCGGCCCCGGTACCGGCCCCGAGCGCAGGTGAGACCCGGGGCCGCTCCCGATGGGCGCGGGGGGTCCGCGGGGGGGTCCCCGTGGGGAGGGGGCCGCGGCAGTGGGCGCCCCGGCGGCGCGATGCTGCGATGGTCGGGAAAAACCGCGGGGACACGCGGGGACAGTGCCCCGTCCGTGGGGGGGAACGGCAGCCCCGGACACGCCGTGCCCAGGCGCGGTGGCCGCGGCCGGGCCCGTCCGTGGGACACGCGTGGGCGCTGCCCCACGAGGGAACGGGCGGGGACCCCCGGCTCGAGGGGAGCGGGCGGGGTCTCCCCTCGCGGGGCTTCTGTGACTGCGCAAGGACCGCGGTCGGGACTTCGTGTGTCCCCCATCCTGCGTGTGCCACTCCCTGTCTCTGTGTCCCCCCCCATCCCATGACCGTCCTCCCCATCCCACATCCCCCGTCTCCTCATGTCACCCCTGTGTCCCTCCTCCCTTCTCCATATCCCGTCTCCCGTACGTTTCCCATGTCCCTCCTCCACGTCCTCGTGTCCTCAGTGTCCCCCCGTGTCGCTACATGTGTCCCTCATCCCTCGTGCTCCCTGTCCGCTGTGTACTCCCTTTATCCACTCCGTGTCCTCCCCTTGTCCCCCGTGTCCCCCGGTCCCCCTCACATCGCACATCCCTGTGTCCCACTGTCCCCTCTGTCCCGCCTGTCCCGCCTGTCCCGCCCCTTCTCAGCTCCTCTTTTCTTTCCCTGAAGCCACCGCAGCTTCTGCTTTCGGGGCGTGGGTGATGCCCCCGGACACCCACGGGGGGACAGGGCTCGGGGGGGCCTCACGCACCCTCCCGGCCCCGAAAGCGGAACCGGGGCTGCCCCAGAGGGGCCGTGCGGGCCCCGGTTCCTCTTTCGGGCGCGGGGGCGGCCCGCGGGGTCACGCCGTGCCCGCCGGTGTCCCCAGGCCATGGAGCCCCCGCGCCGGGTGCGCCTCAAGCCCTGGCTGGTGGCCCAGGTGAGCAGCCGCCGCTTCCCGGGGCTGCACTGGCTCGACCCCGAGCACCGCCGCTTCGTCATCCCCTGGGGACACGCCACCAGGAACCCCCCGGGGCCCCAGGACCACGACACCATCTTCAAGGTGACACCGGGGACACGGGGCGGGGGGGACAGCGGGACGTGGGATGTGTCAGGGGTGACAAGGGGACACGGAGTGGGGACAGTAGGGGGACAGGAGAAACGGAACGGGGGGGACAGGGCAGTGGGGTGACAGTGGGGACATGGGACGGGTGACAGTGTCGATATGGGATGGGTGACAGTGGGGATATGGAGGACAAGGGACAGGGGTGACAGGGTGATGGGGTGACAGTGGGGACATGGGATGGGTGACAGTGGGGATATGGGTGACAGTGGGGACATGGGATGGGTGACAGTTGGGATATGGGTGACAGTGGGGATATGGGGGACAGTGGGGATAGGAGGACAAGGGACAGGGGTGACAGGGTGATGGGTGACGAGGGCCACAGGAGGGGGTGACAAGGATAATGGGGGAACACGGTGTGTGGGGTGGCAAGGGGGACATGGCAGGTGGGGAGGATGGGATGGCAGGGCACGCAGGCGGGGGCGCTGACCGCCCCGCAGGCGTGGGCGCAGGAGACGGGCCGGTTCCGGGCCGGGGACCCGCCGGACCCGCCGCGCTGGAAGGCCACGCTGCGCTGCGCCCTCAACAAGAGCCGCGAGTTCCGGCTGCTGCTGGACGGGCCCCGCGGCTCCCCGGCCCAGCCCTTCCGCGTGTACGAGCTCTGCGAGGAAACCCCCGGGGGCGCAGGTACGGGGGGCTCTGGGGAGCCCTCTGAGCAGCCCCCAAAGTCCCAGCGCCCCACAAAGACCTGACATCCCACAAGTCCCCCGCACCCACAAACCCCAGCACCCCATGAGGACCCAGCCCGCCAGCAGCCCCCTGCACCCCACAAGGACCCAGCGCCCCCAGAGGCCCGGCCCCCCACCAGGGAGCCCCCTGTGAAGCCTCAGTGCCCCATGAGTCCCCAGAACCCCTCAATATCCCCCCAGCACCCCCCAGTTCCCTCTGCGTTTCCCAGCCACTCTCTCCCTTGCAGATGGGGGGGACGAGGATAACTATGGCTGCAGTGGGGAGGAAGACGTCAGCCAGGTATCTGGGGGGGCTTGGGCTGGGGGGATCCCCAAACCGGGGGCACCTCAGAGGACCAGGGGTGCCCCTGTAATGCCCACTCTGCCCTGCAGCTCCACAAGATGACATCCCTGAGCATCGATGGTGAGTGGGGGGCTCAGGGCGGGTCGGGGTGTCAGAGGGGCTGGGGTGCACCCTCTGACCCCCCTCTGACCCCCCCCTCTGCTCCAGACACGAAGCACGGGGGGGACCTGCTGCCCCCCTACCCCTGGCCCAAGGAGGAGGCTCCCCCCTTTGCCAACCACTGCCCCCCGGGGGGGCCCTTCGGGCCTCCCCCCCCGGCACTGCTCCAGGGGGAGGCAGGGGGCACCCACGGGGCCCCCGAGCTGCTCCCCGGGGCTGTTGCCGAGATGGGGCCCCCCCTGGGCCCCCCAGGGCCCTCGTCCGCCTGCCCGGTGGCACCGACAGAGCACCTGGTCCCCGACCTGCTGGTCAGCCCGCACATGCTGCCACGTGAGCAGGGCAGGGGGCATGGGCGCTGGGGGGGTGCTCATGGGTGCGGCCAGGCCAGGTGGTGGCCACGGGGTGGTGGGACAGAGGTGACGATGGGTGTGGGGTGGCCATGGGATGGATGGGAGCGGCCACTGGGTCGCTGGGTGAAGGGTGGCCACGGGGTGGCCGGATTGGGGTGGCTGTGGACACAGAGTGGCCGTGGGATGGATGAAGGTGGCTGGATTGGGGTGGCCGTGGGCACGGAGTGGCCGTGGGATGGATGAGGGTGGCTGGATTGGGGTGGCCATGGGCACGAGTGGCCGTGGGATGGATGAGAGTGGCTGGATTGGGGTGGCCGTGGGCACGGAGTGGCTGTGGGATGGATGAAGGTGGCTGGATTGGGGTGGCTGTGGGCACGAGTGGCCGTGGGATGGATGAGGGTGGCCGGATTGGGGTGGCTGTGGGCATGAGTGGCCGTGGGATGGATGAGGGTGGCTGGATTGGGGTGGCTGTGGGCACGAGTGGCCGTGGGATGGATGAGGGTGGCTGGCTGGAGCAGCCCAGGGACTCCCTGGCCCCGCTGACCCCGTGGCCCCCCGGCAGTGACTGACCTGGAGCTGAAGTTCCAGTACCGGGGCCGCCAGGTGAGCGCCCTGACCGTCAGCAACCCCCACGGCTGCCGGCTGTTCCACAGCAGCCTGGAGCCCACGCAGGAGCAGGAGGAGCTCTTCGGGCCCCTGACGCTGGAGCAGGTGCCCTTCCCTGCTCCCGACGCCATCCCCAACGAGAAGCAGCGCTTCTACACCCACCAGCTGCTGGACGTGCTGGACCGAGGGCTCATCCTGGAGCTCCAGGGCCAGGACCTCTTCGCCCTCCGGCTCTGCCAGTGCAAGGTCTTCTGGACAGGGCCCTGTGCCGCTCCCCGGCCCGGCCCCAACCCCATCCAGAGGGAGAAAAGGACCAAGCTCTTCAGCCTCGAGGGCTTCCTCAACGGTCAGAGGGGAAGGGGGTGGCCCTGTGTCCCCTGAGGGCAGTGGGTTGGGATGGAGAGGTCAGCCAGGGTGGGGGCACACCGGGCACATGGTGACATGAGGAGGACAGAGGTGTGATGGGGACACCAGGTAGGATGGGGAGACACCCGGTGGCACACAGGCACCGGGTGGAACGGGGGGACAGAGCTGGGATGGGGTCACCAGCTGCCTCTCGGGGTTGCCCTCCGTGGGGCGGTGGTGGCTCAGGCAGGAGTGAGGCCCCATCCTGTCCCTCAGCTCGGCATCGGTCCCGCAGGCCTGATCCAGTTCCAGAAGGGGCAGAGCCCCACGCCGCCCCCCTTTGAGATCTTCCTCTGCTTCGGTGAGGAGTGGCCGGACCAGAAGCCCAAGGAGAAGAAGCTGATCACGGTGCAGGTGAGGGTCGCGACCCGCGGCTGTCGCGGGGCCCCGGGCGGGCTCCGTGCCCCGGGAGGTGTCCCGGTCCCGGTGATGCCCCGGGAGGTGTCCCTGTCCCGGTGACACCCCGCGGCTCCCGCAGGTGGTGCCGGTGGCGGCGCGGCTGCTGCTGGAGATGTTCTCCGGAGAGCTCTCCTGGTCGGCCGACAGCATCCCGCTGCAGATCTCGCACCCCGACCTCAAGGACAGGATGGTGGAGCAGTTCAAGGAGCTGCACCAGCTCTGGCAGAGCCAGCAGCGGCTGCCGCCGGCGCAGCCCCCGCCCGGCCCCTCCGCGGGGCCCTGGGCGCTGCCCCCCGGGCCCCTGCCCCGCTGACACCCCGCGCTGGCACTGCCGGCCGGGGTGGGGTGAGGCACTCCGTGCCCCTCCGCACCCTCGGCCCTGTCCCCAGCCCGGTCCCCATCGCCCCGGAGCTGCCAGGGACCAGCAGCTCCCAGGGGAAGGGACCCCGCACCCTCCTGCACTGCCCAAGGATCATCCCCCCGGCATTTTGGGGCGAAAAGCAAAAAAACAGGGGCTGGGGCCACCTTGGACCTGGAGCCCCCCAGGGATGGGGGTACCCAACGCTGGGGGGGCACAAAGCAGCCCCAGCCCTGAGAGAAGAACCAGAGGGACCTCAGGAGGTTTTAAGTTATTTTTTCAGTTTTTTGTTGTTTTTTATTGTTCTCGAGATGGCTACACACCCCCGGAGGGAACCGCATGCGCCCACCCGCCCTGCCTGCACTCAAGCCACCGCCTCCTACCCCAAAATCAAACCAAAGAAAACCCTGAAAAAGGGAAAAAAAAAAAAAAAGAAAACAATCAAACAAGAAAACAAACAAAAAAAAGCAGAACAAAATAAAATATAAATCTCTATTTGCAGAGTCCGTCCCGCCTGTGTCGTCTCTGGGAGTCGGCACCAGGCAGGCCACGGTGGGCTCAGGGGGGCAGCGCCCCAGGACCCCCAGACTGACCCCCCATCTTCCATAACAATTTGTATTGTTTGTTTTTTGTTTGTTTCTTTTCCTTCTTTTTTTGTCTCCGTTTCACAGAAAGTTTTTCTACTTCTGTTGCTGCCGGGCGAGTCCGAGTGGGCCCGTGAGGCTCCGGTGCCTGGTGGGTTGCAGTCGGGTGGGAGGTGCTGCCCTCGGGCTGTTGCTCGGGGCCGCCGGGACCCCCGGGCCTCCTCCCGTGGCTCCGGACTCTGGGACGCGCTGGAGCGGGCGAGAGCCCTCGGCTGATTGTGGGACACATTCTTGGGTTGCTGCTTCCTGTCTGCTCCTTAAAGACATTCCTGGGAGGAGGAGGGAGCTTCAGCCCTCGGTCCCGAGGTGCTGCGGGGCGGGGGGACCCGAGGCAGGCCCTTACCTGGGAGACAGGTGCCACGTGGAGCCGGAGCTATCGGAACAGGCGGGTGAAGTCCCTCAGAGCCCAGCAGACTTGTTTACATTCCTCAGCACTGCAAGACAAGGGGTGACCCCACGGGGACCTTTGGGACCCAGAGAAGGTGGCCTGCCAAGGGGTGGCAGCTGGGAGCGTGGCAGCTCGGCTCCAAGGGGTTGGGAGAGATGAAGGGACAATCATCGGGGCAGAACGAGGTTGGCACCCCCGGGACTGTCCCTGGAGGAATCCGTGTGCCACCACGGTGGTGGCTTGGCAGAAGGAACCAGCTGCCCGCGGGCACTTGGCCTCTGGGATTTGGACGAGATGGAGCCAGGCAGAGGGAGCCGACATTCCCAAAGCAGCTGGTGGCCCTGGGAAGGGACAGGCCCGGGCAGGGCCCGGCAGCTTGAACCAGTGACTCACGGGGATGAGGAGGTGGCTCGGAAGGGCCGGCAGCTCCGCAGGGATCGGGCCGGGCAGAAAAACCCGTTGGGCGACGGCGAAGGCGCCGCGTGGCCCCGAGGGCTCCGTGTGCCATGCAGGCAGAGGGCACATCCCGGCAGGACGGGCAGCACAGGCAGGGCTGGGCTGGGGCTGCTGCAGGCCAGCCCGAGGGAGGGAGCTGGTGCCAGCTGCAGAGCCCGGTGCCACTCACCTGGTGACCTGCTTGTGGAAGTCGGTGAGCTGTTTGTGTGTCACCTGGATGGCTCCACCCGTGGTTTCCTTTGGCAACCCCTTCAGCGAGCTCTCCAGCCAGCGGCAGAACGTCTGCGCCAGGGAGAGGGAGGAACTCGGAATGTGGAGCCCAGCTTGGCTCCCGGGCCCTGCCTCGGTGGTGGTCCCAGCCCCCAGGGCCCCGTGCTGTCCCTCCCCTCACCGGGCGGTCGATCTGCATGATCTCCCAGAGCACCTCGGCGACGTCGGGCAGGGTGTAGGGCGGGAGGCAGAAGCAGCACGTCTGCAGGAGCTGGTTCACGAGCTGCTGCCCCAGCTGGGTCATCACCTGGTTGATGAGCTCCTTCCGCACCTCAAAGTCCTCCTCGTGCTGCGGGAGGAAGGAGAAGGGGGTGGGCAGGACCTGGGGACAGGGACACGCTGGTCCTGGGGACAGGGATAAGCTCCTCACTCTGCAGGCAACTGCCAGAGCTTCTCTGCCAGCAGCGGTGGAGAAACCAGGGTGGCTTGTGGGGACAACAGGACAGGGCAGATGAGGATGATGGGGCTGACAGGGTTTGGAGCAGCCTGGGACAGTGGGAGGTGTCCCTGCCGTGGCAGGGGGTGGAACGGGAGGGGCTTTGAGGTCCCTTCCCACCCACCCACCCCAGGATTCCATCCCCACGGAGGAAGAGCCTCCCGAGGAAAGTCCCCACGCGTCACTCACATCGTTGGCCACCCCGGTGTGGATCAGATCCCGCAGGAATTTCATGACGCTGCAGTTGGCGTCCCGGTGGTCCAGGGTGGTGGCGGCGATGGCCCACTGCAGGATGGGGATCATCACCTGGCTGCGCAGGAGGGTGATGGGGCTGCGCTGGATAAACCTGCCCGGGGACACAGACGGGCGTCAGGGCAGGCCCTGCCTCTCCCCTCTCCGCTGCTCCCACAGGGCCCCTCCGGGACCCTCCACGAGGGGAGAGGGGCCGGGGGTCCTGTGGGAGGAGGTGGCACCTGGCTGCCAGGCGGAAGAGGTCATCCACGGTGTCCGGGTGGTTCTGGAGGCCATTGGGCTGCTCGAGGAGCTGGAAGGTGGGGATGCAGAGAGCCTGGGGAGAACAGGGATCCGTCAGCAACTACCTGGGATCACTCCTCAAGCTGCCCCTCCCTGCATGGAACAGGCTAGGGCTGCCCCATCCCTGGAAGTGTCCAAGGACAGGCTGCAGGGGGCTGGGGACAACCTGGGATAGTGAAAGGTGTCCCTGCCCATGGACGGGCTTCAGGGTCCCTTCTCACCCAAACCAGTTTGAGATCCTATATAGACTGAATATTAGGGAAAATTGCTCCTGGAAAGGGCTGTCCAGCCCTGGCACGGCTGCCCAGGACAGGGGTGCAGTCCCCACCCTGAGGGACTGAAAAGCTGTGTGGATGTGGCACTTGGGGACGGGGTCAGTGGTGGCCTCAGCAGCACCGGGGGACGGCTGAACTCGATGTGGTCTGAGGGATTTTCCACCCTGATGATGCTGTGATGAGGGCAGGCGGGCCCCACCTGCAGCATGTCGAGCAGGCCCTGCCGGCAGCCCTCCTCCATGCCGTACTCATCCACCAGGATGCTGCCCAGGTAGAGGAAACAGGAGTGCTGGTGTTCCCGGTACACATTCACCATCTGGGGAGACAGGAACGCTGCACAGGCACCGCCAGGCCTGCCCTGACCCCACAGCCCGTGGGCAGGGACATCCCAGCGGACTCGCTCAGGTCCCGGGAGCAGCAGCGCTTCTCCATGGAAGCTTCCCCTTGGAGCCTGGCGGGAGCCAGGCGGGGCAGGGAACGCCCAGCCCTGGGATTCAGGGACCCTTCCCTCAGGCTGGGTTACCTCCCCAGGGAGCTGCACCACGCAGGTTTCACACACCTCCCAGATCACACACACATACCCGGGGATACGCTACCCGGCATCCCCCAACTCTTCCAAAGCCTCCCTCCTCCCTGCGGGTTTGTGCTGGAATTCCCAGGACTGCCGGGATTCCCTGCAGCACTTCCCCGTGCCCCGAGCGACCCCCCGAGCCCGGCGCACCTGGGTGACGAGGGGCTGCAGCAGCGCGGCCGAGCCCTTGCCCACGCAGCGCACGGCGAAGCGCAGGCAGCGGCAGCAGCGCTCCACGATCCGGTTGTCGGCACTGTGCTTGTTCAGGGTCTCCGACAGCACCGGCCAGATCTGGGCAGGGCAGGGCAGGGTCACACCTGAGCCGGGACACCGCCCGCCCCTCCCGTCCCACAACACCCAGATCCCAGCGAGGGATGGCGGATGGGGGAGAAAAGCTGTCTGCAGGACCCGGGGTAGCTTATCCCCTCCAGTGCAGCGTGGCAAACGGGACATGGGCAGGGAATCCAAACACCTGGGACATTCCCAGAGCCAAGACCTCTTCCAGAGGGCTGAAGCCTCAAATCTCCCCCTCCACACCCCAATCCCTGCTTCCACGAGGGACAGGAGGGTGCCCACAGCTCCCCTCCCGTGCAGCCCTGGGCAGACACATGGATCTGCTGGCAGCCAAGGACCGGGACTCCGTACAACACCACAGGTACCCCCATACCTGGAAACTCCCACCCCAAAACGCCCCACCAGAACCCTCTCCCCAAATCCCAGCCCTCTCCCACGCACCTCCTGAATCACTTTTTGGCACGGGTGGACCTGGCCGTTCTCGACAATGGGATTGGTGTGTCTGTGGAACAGCCAAGGGTTAAGGGAAGTTTGGGATTAAAGCCAAGGAAAAGGGTTGGAGCTGTGGGAAGTGGGCCAGGAACTGGCTCGGGGGCACCTCAGGAGCTGGAACCTGGGGAAGCAGAGATTCCAGCCCATTCCCCAAAGGCTGGGGAGAAGGAGGCGGTGCAGAGTCAGGCTCTGGGGGAGCAGCAGTGCCCCAGCTCCTTCCTCACCTGAAAATGACAGCGAGTCGATCCAGGGGCACTGTAGGGTCTGAGGAGAGGCCGTTGCTTGGCTCCTGGGAGAGCAGCTGGAAAACGAGGGAAAAGGACCAGATTTCAGGAGCACAGGAGGCCCTGGGAAGACACTGCCTGGACACTGACCCCACCAACAGCACCTCTGCACCTCCTCAGGTGGGACTTGGGGAAGGGCTTGGTCCTGGACACCTCCTGGGTGGGTGCCCCCCATGGGACAAGTGACAGGATGAGAGGGAACAGCCTCAAGATGAGCCAGGGAGGGTCAGGTTGGATACTGGGGAAATTATTCCTGGCACTGGCACTGCTGCCCAGGGCACGGTGGAGTCCCCATCCCTGCAGGGAGTTAAAAGCCATGTGGATGTGGCACTTGGGGACATGGGCAATGGTGGCCATGGGAGTGCTGGGGAACAGCTGGACAACAGGGGCTTCTCCAAGCCAAGCAATTCCATTTCTCTAGGATACACCTCTGGCTCTGAGGACAGCTGCTGCAGCAGGGCTGGGGCCTGGCCAGGGTCCCCACTGTCCCCTCCCAGCTGCTGTCCCCCCATCCAGACGCACCTTCTTGAGCGCCAGCACCTGCACGGCGCAGAGCTCGCTCAGGCACTCCGAGATCTTCTCCAGGGGCAGCCGGGCCAGCACCAGCGCCGTCCCTGCAAGGACACACAAGCTCAGGAGCAGGGATGCAGCACGGCAGGGGGGCAGGCAGTGACATTCCCGGCTGGAAGGGACAGGGGCGGGGCCTGGGAGAGTTCCCTGCAGCTGAACCAGACACTGAAAGCTCCAGTCCCAGCAGGGAGTGATGCTGGTGTGAGGGACAGGACAGGCCAACGCATGCCACAGGCACCTCTGGGCCCACTGCGTGTCCCCAGTGCCCCTGTCCCAGTGCAGCAGCACCGTGAGATCCCGGGAAGCTCCAGGGAAGGTGCTTTGGGGCTCCCAGCCATGGAACACGAGGAGTGTTGAGCTGCTCCCACTCCCACGGGCAGCAGCTCACTCCCAGCTCTGACACAGCCAGGATCTGGCTGTGGTGGCTCGGGAATCCCTGGCTTGTTCTAAGGGAGAGGAGCAGCTCGGCCGGTGCTGGGGCATGTGGTGGAACAAGGAGAGTTTGTCTGCCATGGCAGCACACAACTGCAGGGAAGGCTCCCTGGCTCTGGGGTAAAAGCTCCAGCAGCACTGGAATTCATTGGAAATCTTTAAGGCACATCCCCAAAACCAGCTGTGGTTGAGGAGGCTCATGGTGCCTAACAGTCCAGTGAGACACCAACGCTCCAAGTTAAAAATCTCTGTTCTCGAGCCCAAACTCTCTAAAATGACCAATACTCCCAAATCTCCACCCTTGGTGTCCAGCAGGTGGTTCCCAGAGTTTGGATGGAGCAGAGACCCACCGCCAGTCTGGCTCTCAGCACTTCCCACATGTTCTTCCTACATATCCAGCCCAGGACACTCCCTGAGCTCTGTCCCAGGGATGGGGACAGGTACCAATCTAGGATTTATTTCTGCCTCCAGCCCCAAGGGAAGTCCTGAGGATGCTCTGCATGTGGAATGGGACTTGGGGCCCACCAGGACAAACGCCGTGAGGATGGGGCTCAGCACCCTGGGTGGGGAGCAACTCCCATGGATACCCCAGCAGTTTCCCTGGACACCCTGGCAGACCCCACAGATAACCCCCAGACCCCACAGAGACCCACCCTTGAGCAGCCCCACGGCGGCCTCGGGCGACAGCGCGAAGGAGTCGAGGGCGCGGGCGATCTCCAGCAGCCCCGAGAAGTGCTGGGCCATGTGGTCCCGGCACACGGAGCAGATGTTGTGGATGGCCTTGGCCGCGGCCGACGCCAGGCGCCGGTCACAGAGCCCCTTCATCAGGTAGCCCAGCACGGGATCTGCAGAGACAGGGCTGGGTCAGGGGGCGGCGGGCGCGGCGGGGCCGCGGGGCAGCGGGACTCACCCAGGAATTGCGGGTTCCTGTCCACCACCTCGCTCATCTCGCCCACCAGCTCGATGCTGGTGTAGCGCACGGCCGTGTGCACCGACTCGGGCAGCCGCACCACGCCCTCCAGCACCTCCACCAGCGTCGGGTTGTTCTCCCTGCGGGACAGCCGCGGCTCAGCGCCCGGGGCGGGCTGGGAGGGACCCACCGCCAGGCAGGACTCCAAACGTGCAACGTCACTTGGAGCACCCCGGGACAAGCCCTGCGAGCATGGGGCTCAGCCCCACGGACACCAGTGCCGCAGCAGGGAACAGGCAGGGACACCAAACACCTCCAGGGAGAGCCCAGCACTGCTGGGGGACATGAGAACCACAGGGTTCATTATTTGGGAACTGCCTCCTCTGCTGTAGGAACAGACAGGGACACCAAACACCTCCAGGGAGAGCCCAGCACCGCTGGGGGACACGAGAACCACAGGGTTCATTATTTGGGAACTGCCTGCTCTGCTGTAGGAACAGACCGGGACACCCAACACCTCCAGGGAGAGCCCAGCACTGCTGGGGGACACGAGAACCAGGGGGTTCATTATTTGGGAACTGCCTCCTCTGCTGTAGGAACAGACAGGGACACCAAACACCTCCAGGGAGAGCCCAGCACTGCTGGGGGACATGAGAACAAGGGGGTTCATTATTTGGGAACTGCCTCCTCTGCTGTAGGAACAGGCAGGGACACCAAACACCTCCAGGGAGAGCCCAGCACTGCTGGGGGACACGAGAACCACAGGGTTCATTATTTGGGAACTGCCTCCTCTGCTGTAGGAACAGACAGGGACACCAAACGCCTCCAGGGAGAGCCCAGCACTGCTGGGGGACACGAGAACCAGGGGGTTCATTATTTGGGAACTGCCTGCTCTGCTGTAGGAGGGTGTGATGGGGCAATCCTGGGCTGGAGTTCCCAGTGCTTCCAGCCAGCGCCCCCGGGAACAAGACATTGGAAAAGCGAGCAGGAGCAGCCTCAACACAGATACCACGAGCTGCTGATGTGAAGGGCTGAGGTGACTCCTCCAGGTGCCTGGAGAGCAGGGGGATAGGATTCCCAGCCTCAGAAGGAAGGGAGGGATGGTGTTACCAGCCTCCTTGGGAAAAGGAGTGACAGCAATCACAGCCTCCCAGGGCAGAGAGGGATGGGGATCCCAGTGTCCCAGGGGTGGGAGGGACAGCACTCCAAGCCCAGGGAAGGTCAGCTGGGTTGTCCCACTGCTGGCAGTGCACAGGACTTGCTGTGGGCTCAGCACCCTGGGTATCACCTGTCCATGCTTCCACTGCCACTAACATAGGAGGAAACACTTCCAGTGACTTAACCTTCCCTAAGGATACCTAGGAAAACTCCACCTGGATGTGGAAGGATCCCCAGTGAATGGTTTGGGTGTGAACAGACTCAGAGCCCCTCCAGTGCCACCCCTGCCATGGCAGGGACACCTCCCACAGTCCCAGGTTGTTCCAAGCCCCAGTGTCCAGCCTGGCCTGGGCACTGCCAGGGATCCAGGGAAGGTCCTTGGGATTATTTGGGGATATTTGTGGTATCTGTGTCACACAGAGGCAGCCCTGGCCCCCAGCCCCGCTGGCTGCAGGCAGGACTCACTGGTCGACGCTCTTGGCGATGGAGGCCATGATGAAGAGCACAGCTTCTGTCACCTCCCAGGGCGGGTTCCCGTCCTTGAGCGTCGCGTAGAGCTGCAGGAGGGGACGGTCACCGAGGGGCCACCGACCCCCATCACCAACCCCCGCCCCAAGGCCCTGTTCCTGACCCCTCCCATCCCCAAACTCCCACCCCAGCCGTGGGCCCACAAGCCCCACATGCCACAGGCCACCCTGACATTGTGGGACCACAGTGGCTTTCCCCAAAATGTGAGAAACCTCCTGCTGCTCCCACACCTCCTGCCCTCCCAGAGCAGCTCCCACCACACTCTTCCTCATGCACGAGATGTCTGTGACCTCCTCCAGTCCCAAAGGCCACCAGGGCTCGGTGACCTCCCCTGGCATTTGCCGGCACCTCCCTGCACTCCCACAAACCCACCTGAGCAAAGCACTCCACTGAGCCCACCAGGAAGATCAGGTCTTTCACCAGGTCCGAGACACGCATCCGGAACTCCCCGAAGTCATCGGTCTCCTCCGGGACACCTTCCTGAGGGAGAGGAGGGAGAGCACAAGGGCAGCTCAGGTTCCCACTCAGCCAGGGCAACGCCAGTGATTCTGTTTTAAGGAGATCCAGATCCTGCCCTCCTGTCACAGGCTAGGCTGCCGGAGGACTGGAGAATCGTCCCAAGGAAAACATGACCAGCCTGAGCACACACTGTGCTCCATCTCCATTCCCCCATCTCCAAGGGAAGGAAGGGATGGGAAGCAAGGGGACAATAAACCACCCCAGACTGCATGGAAGACGATACCAGCTGTGGCTAGTGAGCCATGTCATCGTTATCCCAACAAAACTGCCTCAAGCAGGGACAACACAGCTCTCCAAGGGGACACACACACATATCCCAGTGCCCCCACAGGCACAGCTGTTCCACAGG
Source organism: Taeniopygia guttata (assembly GCF_048771995.1). Taxonomy (NCBI): domain Eukaryota; kingdom Metazoa; phylum Chordata; class Aves; order Passeriformes; family Estrildidae; genus Taeniopygia; species Taeniopygia guttata. The sequence continues at coordinate 310,826 of NC_133025.1, forward strand.
GACACACACACACACGTCCCCTGGCCAGCTGTCCCACAGGGAGCTTACGTGGTCAGAGTCGAGCTGGCAGTGCCGGGCCAGCGCGTGCAGCAGGCGCTGGATGTAGGCTTTGAAGATGCTGTGGATCACAGCATCGTCCGTCTTGTACAGGTGCTCCCCCAGTCTGTACCAGAAGTTAAAGGAAATTTCTACCACCTGTTTGGGAAGAAAAATGCAGCATTTTGTTACAGAACAGCAGAACATAGAATGTTTTTCCCCCCACTCTGTAAGTGGTCTCGATGGAGAAGCCAAACCCTGGCCCTGGGTGGCAGCACCACAGATGTGTGTCATGGTGTCACACAGCAGTGCCACAGGGACCAGCTGCCCCAGATCCACAGACTTCTCTGCCTGTCAGTAAACAAAGGGCTCGGGACCCCGCAGTGACACTGAAGAGCTGCCCCAGCCCTTGGCAGCCAAAGCCTCTCTGGCCAAAACCACCCCAGAGTGGGGCCTGGGGCTCTGGGAGCAGCTGGGGCTGGCAGTGGGTGCAGCCCCTTTGTGGTGGGCTCTTTTATTTAGTGCGTGGTTATCGCACAAAAACCATGACTGCGGATTTAGTCAGGAGCAGCTGCAGAGCTCCGTGTCCCCCTCAGTACTGATGGCACGGGATGAGGCTGTGGCCAAGGAAAACTGAGCTAAACGGACCTGGGAAGGGAGGAGAAGGGTCCCTGGGACCCCAGGGAGTGCATGGGGCCAGCTGGAGCACAGCTGCCCTGCACCTCCCATGGCAAACCAGCCAGGCAGCAGCTTCCATCCACTGAACACAGGCAGGGACCAGCTACTGGCACTTAAATAAAGGTTTGGGAAGAATAAAAGGATCAAGAATTAAATAAAGGATTAAAAGAAGCCAAAACAATGACAAGTTTTGCTCCTAAGGCAGGAGCTTTGATGTGAACCAGCATTTCAGTCACTCGCAGGGCAAAATTCCCAGGAACCACAAATCCCCAGTGAGCTGGACTTTGACATGTGGGAAAGCACTGACAGGGGTGTCAGAGCTCCAGAGGCAGCAGCAGGGAAGGCTCCTCCCGCCCCGGGGCCGCTCACCTCGTACTGCGGGTGCCCCGCGCAGATGAGCAGCAGCTCCAGCGTGCGCAGGTCGCCCAGGCCCTGGCCCGGCGTGCACACGATCTTGTCCAGGAAGGTCTCGCACAGCTCGGTGAACACACGGCAGTAGTTGAGCACCCTGAGAAGGGACAAGGGCTGGATCAGCCTCGCGGGCTTTGCCCCAGGGTAAAGCAGGGCAGGGCTGGGCCAAAATGTGCCCAGAGCCTCGGCCGGGGCAAGAAACGCCAACTTCTGCTTTGCCAGCGGCTGGGAGACACTTCAGCAGGGGAAGTGGGTGCAAACACTGGGCTCCAATAAGTAAATCTGCTGAAATACTGATCTCAAACTTCTCCAAAAGCCCAGTGAGGGCACGGTTCCAGCCCAGCCCAGCCCCTGGCCCCTCCAGGTCTCTCCTGCACTGAGAGGCCTAAAGCTGCCCCCAGGATCTGGGCGTGACCCCACGAGTGTCCAGCACAGGGACGGGCACTGCCCAGCCCCAGTGCCCCCAGCACTGCTGGTGCCCCAGCACTGGTATCTCCGTTTGGAGGGACATGGCACCAGCTGGGTCGGCGCTGTCCTGCCCATCCCTCCCGGCCACAGCACAGGTCCCTGTCCCTCACTTGTCCAGGTCCTCCCGTGCCACAGCCATGTGATAGGCACTCTCGAGGGTGAGCACGCCCTGGAAGAGCTGCAGGGCCAGGGGCAGGTTGGTCTCCACGTTCTCGATGGCATAGAGGGCCGAGCACACGCAGTCCGACGCAGCCTCGTGCAGGTTGGACGAGGTCTTGTCCTGTTGCTGCAAGGCACAAAAGCCCAGGAATTACCAAAGAATTGTGGAATCTCCGGAGCTGGGAGGGCCCCACAGGGATCACAGATCCAGCTCCTGGCCCTGCACAGACACCCCAACAATCCCAGCCTGGGCATCCCAGGGAGGGGAGCTCCAGCAGCCTCAGGGCCGTGCCCATTCCCTGAGCAGCCTGGGCAGTGCCCAGCACCTTCTGGGGAAGAACCTTTCCTGCTTTCCAGCCTGACCCTGCCCTGGCACAGCTCTAGCCGTTCCCTGGGTCCTGCCACTGGTCACCAGAGCAGAGATGGGAGCTGCCCTCCGCTGCCCCAGTTATATCATGCAATCAGACAGTAATGAAACCACCAGGTTTTTGTTCTTGTTCCTGCAGTGGTTGGATTTGATCTTGGAGATCTATTCCAACCCAAAGAATTCTGTGGAAACACTTTGTAGAGGTCCTGCACAGCCACAGCCCCCACTACCCCCCACCAGCCTTGTAACCTGCTTCCCTGGATACTCCAGGTCAGACTGACCCATCCCCAAGGGACCCTGGCAAATTCCCTGGCAAACACAGGAGGGAAAACGCCAGCTGGAAGCCAGAGCAGCTTGGAAGGAAGGAAATCACCACGCTGCTCATCACCTGGCTGGACAGAGAGTCATCACTCCCACTGGGAGGAGAGGTGGGAGCTGGGGAGTCCTTGGTGGGGATGGAGATGAGGTTTCCACAAGGATGTGTGTAATATAGACTAGGGATGGCTGTGGGGGTCAGTGAATTCCATGGGTGGTGACTGAGTCAGGGGGATCTACAGGGAAGGAAACAGACATACAGAGAATCAGGAGAGAGAAACAGGGAGGAAACAAAGCAGACTCTGAGTCCTACTGAATGAGGTCTCAACAGATTTGGGGAACAATTCCTGGTGCCACTGAAGAGAAGGGGAGGAAGGAAAAACACCCCACCTGAAATGCCATGAAACACTAAACAGGCTGCTGAGCCCCACAGCCTGTCCTGGGAGCAGCTCCTGCTACAGCTCCACTTGAAGCAGGATCCCACATGGATATTCAGGATCCTGCATGGATATCTTTCCTTGGAAGCCCTCATCTGCATATGTCATTGACTGAATAATGGAAATGAGGGATCCCATGGGAGAGAGGGAGGAGGGACAATCTCTGCAGCAGAAACCTCCATTCTCCAGGAATTCCTCGCGCTGGCTCCACTCCCTGCTTGCCCTGGCTCCGTGGCACAGGACTCTCCACACCTCCAGCTCTCCCACACTCAGCTGCACAAACACCCCAACACCTCCAGGAGGGGATCTCCCAAGGACAAAGGGCCAGAAAAGGAATACTGCTTTACTGACAATCTGGGAAGAAACCAAAATAACCTCAACACCTCCGTGTCCCAACAGAGGCTTCCTATACCCAGCCAAGAGGATGACAAACCTCACCTGGCACCCCCGGGTGGGACAAACCTCACCTGGCACCTTGTGGGCAGCAGCACTTCCCTGCCTGCCCTTCCCAGCAGAGGGACTGCCTGCTCTGTGGAGCTGATGTAGCCCAGAGGGAACCAAGAGTCCCTGCATTACACAGCAGGGATGAACCCCCTGCCCCACGCCTCAGTCCTGCAGGGATTCCCCAGGGCCCCCACCCCAGAACCCCCCACCTCCTGGGAAACACTCACCAGCACCTCGAAGAGCAGGGACAGCAGCTTGCTGTTGGCCATGAAGGTGCTGTCCAGGACACCCAGGTTGAACCAGCTGCCCAGGCACCGGAAGATTTTGATGAGCATTTTCTCCTCATTGCCTGCTTTCTCCACACACGTCACCTGCGGGGACATGGAAGAGCCAGTCAGGATCTGACTCCAGCGGTGATCCATGAGAAATAACCAGTAACATCCTCTGGAGTCCACATCAGAACATTCCAGAGGCAGGCTGCTCCCAAGGCCCTGGAGTTGGTGAGTGGGAGGAACAGAGCCCACAGCAGCAGCTGGAGCACCTCCCTCCCTCTCTCCCACTCCTGCAGGATCCTGGGTCAGCCCAGCAGAGCACAGCCATCAGAGAGGTTCACACCTGACAAATCCCAGTTTAACCCTTCTCCCCAAAAACCACCTCTGCAGAGAGAAGCTGGTGCTGAGAGCCAGACCTGGCCCAATGGACATTCCAAACATGCCACCCCGGTGTCCAAGCCAGGATGTGCCAGGATGTGGGATGGCAGCAGCTCATTCCCAGTGCTGACCAGTGCTCCAGCTGTGGCCCAGTGCCAGCAGAGCCCTGCCCAGAGCCCCAGCCTCAACTGGCACAGGCAAAGGGGGAAGAGGTGGGCAGGCAGGACATGGAGAAAGATCCCAGAACCCCTGGACTGGCCCAGGAATCCTTGCACAAGAGCTTCCAGAGATCTTCTCTCCTGACTTGACACTTCAGTCCTAAAGGCAGAATGTGGGACCTCATCACAGTCCCTGGAATGCTGCTCTAACCCCTCATTTTGTAACTGAAGAGGGGAATTTGGCATTTCAGTCCTACACAGAAAATACAGCTTTGGTTCTTCAGGTAGCTGGTGGAAATGCTCATGCTGGCACCAGCAGGGAAAGCTCAGGAAAGCTTCAGGCAGGTGCAGAGGGAGCAGGAATGGGCAGGGACAGGGCCAGCCCCTGGTGATCCCCCCTCAGCTCTGAGAGAGGTGACACTGCCTGTGTCCCCAGCACGTCAGTCAGGATCTCCCAGGGATGCCGGGAAAAGCTGGGGCTGGACATGGCTGGAGGGGACAGCCCAGGGTGGGGGTTTCCTGATGTGCCAGCTGGGATATCCCAGGGGTCCCAGGAATGATGGGGGGGACTCCTGATACACCAGCCAGGATCTCACAGCGTCCCTGGAAAAGCTGGGGCTGGCTGGGCAGGGTGGCCCTGGACAAGGACTGGAGGAAGGTGAAGGAATTTCAGAGTGAGCAAGGACTTGCTCAACCCATCCCAGGGACAGGTGGAGCTGGGCTGCCCCGACAGCTGCAGTGGCACTGGCAGGGAACTCTGCTGGGACAAACATGGAATGGGGAACAGGCTTCTCCGGCAGCACCTGAGCTGCTGGGCAGAGGACACAGCTCAGCTCCATCTCCTGACACAGGATAAGGGGAAGCAGCCTCGAGTTGTGCCAGGGGAGGCTCAGGTTGGATACTGGAAAAATTCCTTCCTGGAAAGGGCTGTCCACCCCTGGCACAGCTGCCCAGGGCACGGGTGGAGTCCCCATCCCTGGAGGGATTTCAAAGCCACGTGAGTGTGGCACTCAGGGACAGGTCAGTGGTGACCTTGGCAGTGCTGGGGGATGAGTGGACACGTGGGCTCTGGGGCTTTTCCACCCCAAATGATGCCAGGCTCCCCTGGGCGGGCTGGGCGCCGTGGGGCAGAGGCAGCTGCAGCTGGAGGCTGCTCACCAGCAGGGACACCACGGTGCTGGAGTAGTAGGCCAGGTCCTCGATGATCTCGGTGCGGCGGTTGGCCCCGATGCGCAGCGAGCGGCTGTGCACCTCCTCGGGCAGCACCGTCAGGATCTCCAGCAGGAAGGGCAGCGACGTCACGTCATTGCTGTACCTGCCAGGAGGGACAGGGGACACCTCGGCACTGGGGAACACACCGCCAGGGCTGCAGGGCACCCTGGGCCACCGCAGGCCTCTAAGGTCCCTTCCCACCCCAAGCACCCACGATTCCATTCCACGGACTCGGCAACAGTCCTGCCTCAAGGACAGGCAGGGTCCAGCCACAGCCCTGCTGAGAGGAGCCTCCAGGATGGGTCAGCCAGATCTCCAACAGAGCCTCCAGGATGGCTCAGCCCAGAACTCCAACAGAGCCTCCAGGATGGCTCAGCCCAGACCTCACACAGAGCCTCCAGGATGGCTCAGCCCAGACCTCACACACAGCAGCATTCCCAGCCCATGAGCTCAGGCAGTCCAGGTGCCACTGCCCGCACAAATCCCATCCCCTCCTGCTGCCAACGGACACAGGGCCACCTCAGGGTGGTGGCAGCCCCAGGGGCTGCTGCTGTCACTGTGCAGCAGCATGTGGCATCCCGTGGGGACATCTGGGGACACCCCACTGGCTGGCTCCAGCCCCACTGCTCCATTCCACAGCACAGACACAGCTGAGGGAAGAGGGATTGTCCCTAACAAAACAGGGATGAGGAAAAGCGCTGAGTGCTGGGCTGTGAGCAGGGAAGCGTGCATGGCAGACAGCCCCTCCTGCCACCACCCAGGGCAGCTGAAATCAGCCATCATGAGAGAAAAACTTCCCTTTCCTGCACCACAGCCGCCTGGCACAGCCCAGGGAACAATCCCCAGGCCAGAGGCAGGAACAGGCACTCACTTCTCCACCAGGGTCTGCACACAGCCCTTCCACGAAGCCATCTGCAGGGCGAGGTCAGCTATTGCCAAAGCGAGCTGGAAGGGAATGGAGAACACAGGGATCAGTGTGGGGAGTGCTGCCATGTGCCCGGGAAATAGGGCTGGCAGGCAGCTCTGAATCCACCCCAACATCCCTGCCAGCAGGTAACTGGGGAATCGTTCCCAACGTGGCCCACAGGCAGGGAGCTCCGGGATCCATCTCCCCATCCCTGTCTGTGCACGATCCCCACCGTGGGGCTGCCCCGGGGGCTGACGTTCCCTGCCACAACACTCAGGGGCTGCAGGAGCACACGGGCTCAGCCTGGGGGTGTCAGGCTCCCCAGTGCCACAGGAACATATGGATAATGGGAATGAAGCATGCAGAGAAATCCCCCGAACACCCAGGGCACTGCTAGGTTTGGTTTCCACGGCAGAGAACAGGGGCAACCCCTGCTGCTCCTCTCCAAACAGCAAACGAGGACAAAGTAATGGATGTAACTAAAGGAACCAAGTGATGAAGGAGGGAAAATAATCTTGTGCCAGGCCAAGAGCAGGGATCAGCCTTCCCTGTTTCCCAGCCCAGGGAGAGCGGTCCCAGAGTGACTGCCAGGAGCAGGACACAGAGGGAGCAGCTCCATCCCTCCTCTGCCATCACCAACCTGTGTGACAATGACTGGGGACAGGTCCTTCAAGTTCTGGATGTGGGACAGCAAAGAGTCCCGGAGTGAGGCGTGGGAATCCGTGGGGAGTTCATAGAATGAGGTTTGGATCTTCATCTTCATGGTCTGCGCCGCGAAGTAGCAAGACTCCACATCCTGGTGGATCTGCAGCAGCTGGTCCGAGATCTCCCAAGCATGGACCTGTGGGAAAGCCACGGTGTGGTCAGTGGCCAGGGCAGGGGGGTCAGGGTGCTGCAGACAGTCCAAATTCCCCAATGGAAACAGCCCTGTCCTGCCAGAGCGAGTCCAGAGAGGCCCTGGAGCTGCCCCAGGGCTGGAGCCCCTCAGATCCCAGGGAGCCAGGCTGGGAGAGCTGGGGGAGCTCACCTGGAGAGGAGAAGGATCCAGAGAGAGCTCAGAGCCCCTGGCAGGGCCTGGAGGGGCTCCAGGAGAGCTGCAGAGGGGCTGGGGACAAGGATGGAGGGACAGGACACAGGGAATGGCTCCCACTGCCAGAGGGATGGATGGGAGATTGGGAATGAGGAATTCCTGGCTGGGCTGGGATTGCCAGAGCAGCTGGGGCTGCCCCTGGATCCCTGGAATGCCCAAGGCCAGGCTGGACACTGGGGCTGGAGCAGCCTGGGACAGTGGGAGGTGTCCCTGCCATGGCAGGGTGGCACTGGAGGGGCTCTGGGGTCCCTTCCCACCCAGCCATTCCATGACTCCCTGAACACCCCCGGCTGCAGAGCCCACACCGTGCTGCCATCCCAGGCTGGCACTGGGACACCGAGGAGCTGCAGGGACAGAGCAGCTCCGTGACAGACCTGACACGGGCAGAGACCCCACAGAGATCCCACAGAGATCCCACGGGGATCCGACACCCCACCCTGCAGGAAAGGGCAGCCAGAGCTTCTCTGGGCTAGCGGAGTCTCACATGGAAACAAACCCGGAGAGAGCCCAGCAGGGCACAGGTGGCAGAGGGGCTTGGGTAAAGGTCTCCCCAGACTACAACCACCATATGGAATTCCAGGACTGAGGACACCAGGCCCATCTGAAGGCCCGCACCGGGACTCCAGAGCAGAACATGGAGGAGAGCCAGGCAGGAGCCTGCCCGGCCTCGGGGCAGCTCCAGCCCGTGCCAGGCGGGTCTGAACCCAAAGGCTTGGTCCCAAGTGTGGGACTGGGGCACTGGTGAGCAGGGAAACACCAGACAGACTCCAGAGCCCCCTGGCTGGGCTGGGGCATGGGAACAGAGTCAATGAATCCCAGAGTCACTGAGGGTGGGAAAAACCTTCAAGACCATCAAGTCCAACCTGTGCCCTGTCCCCACCCTGTCCCCAGCCCACAGCACTGAGTCTAGTCCTTCCCTGGACACCTCCAGGGATGGGAACTCCAAACCTCCCTGGCCAGCATGGTTAAAAATCCCAAATCCAGCTGATGTGGAAACCTGGGAACAAAACTTGAATCAATTCCATGAGCTTCACAGCTCTTGTCTCTGACAGCCTTTGGGCCACAGGACTTCCCTGAGCTCAATCCAGAATGAAATAAAACCTCTGCATCCCTAAAACCCAGCTCTGGTCCTCATTCCAGCCTCACTAATGAAGGCAATTCCATCAGAACCCTTGGCCAGTCATTCCAACAGCCAAACAGCTCTCTGCTACAAACCACCACCTGCCCAGCCTCGCTTCCAGCTGCGTTCCAGCCTGGAAGACAAAATAACTCCCTTTCCAAATCCCGCCCCAGGCAGGACAGCCTGCCCAGGGGCTCCACCCCACCAGTGCTCCAGACCCAAATCCTGAGCCAGGGCTCCCAGGGCTCTCCAGCATCACAGAGGGGAACAAGAGGGCAACACCAGGCAGGATCAGCATGATCCAGGCTGATTCCCAGGAAAACCCAGTCTCTTGCACATGGAAAAGGAAAATGTTATAGCTGGCAATAGCACAAGGCCTAGTTCCTGATCCCTCTCCCAGAATTTCTGCTAGGAGCTCCTTCCACGGCCACTGGAGCCTGGAATGCAGCTGGAGCCAACCACAGAACCCAAAGGGCCCAGACAAGCTGGGAGGCTGGGCCCTCAGCACCCCACACACTCCCCTCTCCCTTCCTCCTTTCCACAGACTCCTCTGAGCTGGAAACCCCCGCAGCCCACACGGCCCCACAGCTCCCCAGCGCTGCCGAGGCCACCGCTGCCCCGTGTCCCCCTGTCCCCAGGTGCCACATCCCCACAGCTCCTCAGTGCCCCCAGGTTCAGCCCCCAGGGCCGGTGGGTCCATCCCTGCCACAGCCAGGCGGGAGCTCCCCACAGGACACGGCACATTTCCCCACGGAGTGCAGGTCCGTCACCACGGCTGACCACGGCCTGGCCAAGGAGAGCCCTGCCAGAGCCTTCAGAGAAGCTCCTCTGTGTTTCCAGGCTCTGCTGCTCCTTTCCCAGCTGCTGTTCCACGGTCAGCATCTCCTGGTGTAAAACTCACCTGGAACAACTCTAACAGGGAGTGAGAAACACCTGGAGCCACTGCTGTCATAAACACCCCCTGGATTTATTTATCCTCACCCTGGGAATAGATAAGAATTTGAACTCAACACCTACAACAGCCAGAATCCCACCAAACCCTCTCACTAAACTCCTTCTCCCCTCAATTAACAGGCTGGTAATTCCTGGTTTGGATGGACACAGTGGCAGACATGGGAGATCTCCCAAACCCACCAACCCCAGGGCACGTGGATAATCCGTCTGGGAGCCCAACTCAGCAAAGAGCACAATTATTAATGGGCTGTGAGCACCAAAGAAGCTGTTTCCATGCCTGAAACTCCTCGTGGCACATTCAGGAATTCTACAAAGCCAGAGGATTTCCTTCCCAGAAAGCACTTCCTGAACCCCCACTAAAACCCAAACCAACCTCAATGCACACCAAAGCTCCAACACTCAGATCGCAGCCGTGGATCCACATGGAACATTCTCCAGGGATGCAGAGAAACGCCAGCCATGAAGCTGGGAAAGCTGGGACAAGGCCAATCCCACGCTGGGTACAGCTCCTCTGCCTCGGGAAACCCCAGCTAGTCTGCAATCAGCCTTCACACAGCTCCCAGCACACGGCTGCCTGAAGGATCTGCAGATTCTGGGATTTAGGTCAACTTGCACCTTCAGCCGAGCTCCCGGGTGCTGTGCAAGCTCGGAGCTGCTCTGCCACGTCCGGCCCCATTTCCCAGGAATAACCAGCAGGAAAGGCCAGAACGAGGCTGCTGGGGGAGCTGAGGGACACACCTGAGCCCCCAGGGCCCTCCAGAGCCAAACCTGAACCTGCATCCTGCCCGAGATGCCAGGGATGGGAACTGCAGGGATCTCCCTCAGGTTTGGGGTGCCCAGTGCCAAACCTGAACCCCCACAGAGTGCCCCAGGCACCCAAACTCCGCTTCAGGTGTTGCTTTCTCATCCCCACGATGGGATGTATCCCACAGATACAACTTTAGAAGGCTTCAACTCACACGGTGACAGCACACCACCTCAGAAGGCTGCAAGCACCTGCCCTTGTTGTTCTTCACCCCCCTTTTATCCCCCCGTGTTCATGCAGAGCACCTGTGTGCCCTCTGCTCCCTGTGAGGCTGCTCAGCACACCTGGGCACGGCACGGCTCAGCGCTGGCAGTGCTGCTCACCTGCTCCTCACAGCTGTGCCCATGGGGCTGGGGCAGTGCTGCTCCCAGTCACCCAAACTGCACCCACAGCCACAGATCTGCGGGTTCCCGGGATCTCCCTGACCCTGGGATCGCCCTGTCACCCAAACTGCACCCACAGCCACGGATCTGTGGGTTCCCGGGATCTCCCTGATCCCGAGATCTCCCTGTCCCTGCTACCAGTCACCCAAACTGCACCCACAGCCATGGATCTGCAGGTTCCCAGGATCTCCCTGACCCTGGCATCGCCCTGTCACCCAAACTGCACCCACAGCCACAGATCTGCATGTTCCCGGGATCTCCCTGCTCCCAATAGGATCTCCCTGTTCCCGGGATCTCTCTGCTCCCAGGATCTCCCTGTCCCCGCTCCCAGTCACCCAAACTGCCCCTACAAGATCCCAAGGCCAGGCTGGACACTGGGGCTGGAGCAGCCTGGGACAGTGGGAGGTGTCCCTGCCATGGCAGGGGGGCACTGGAGGGGTTTGGGGTCCCTGACCACCCAGCCATGCCAGGATTCTGTGATTACAACCCCAGAAAGGCAAACACCAGCGGGAACCAAGCCCTGAGAGTTCGTCCCAGCCGAGGCAAATGGGACAGAGCCAAGCAGGGCACGGACAGCCCAGGGGTGCAGCAAACAGCCCGTGACAGCTGGCACTGCAGGGACACGGCTGGGCACAGAACAGGACCCAGGCAAACACCCCTTGGGGGGTCAAACCCAGTGCCTCCATCCAGACCAGGGCATGGGGACACTGAGGGACAAAGAGCTGCACCCAGCCAGGGCCACCAGGGCCACAGTGACTCCTGTCCCACCAGGGTGCCCCCAGAGCATCCCAACAGTGCCAGCCCACGCCAGGGAGCTCCAGCTGTGCAGGGCTGGGGTAACTCCATCCAGCTGGATGGAGCCAGGCTGGGCCTGAACACCCCGGGAATAACTGGGGTTCCTTCTGGGAGCAGCTCAGAGCTCACAGGAGCAGGGGGAATGACCCAGCAAAAGGAAGAGGCAGGACTGCTGCTGCCCCGGGGCTGAGCTGTCAGTAACAATGTTGTTATTGCTGTTTTTATTATTATTATTATTGCTGTTATTACTGGTACCATTCTATCAGAAAGAGCCCAGGAAAAAGCCCAAGGAACTGCAGCAGAGACCCCAGACTCCCAGATACTGGGGAATACAGATCAGCCCCCAAAACCCAAACTCTGCAGGGGATGGGGCAGCCTGACCTGGGACACCTCTTTACCCAACAGCAATCCTGGGGGTCCGCCCAGGCAGCCCCAGACAGGGGGATCCCTGGGACAGGGATTCTGGGCTCTCAGCCAGGCTCAGGGGAGCCTGGGACAGGACCCAGCCCTGAAACGTGAATGTCCCTCCTCCAGCTGCCTCGAGATCTCTGTTCTGCCCTGGGGAAATGGGGGAGCAGCAGCAGAGCCCCAGACCCAGCCGTGGACATTCCCTTGGGAACTCTGATGGGAGCTGCACTGGGGCTGCAGCACTGCAGGAATCCGGGGGGAAATGGGAAAACACGAGTTTGTGGGAACAAAGAGTGGTGATACTGGCCAGGGAGCGGGAAGGGGCTGGAGCTGGGTCAGCCAGAGCAGGCAGGGCCAGGACACAGCTCCTCCCCGGCCCCAGGGCAGCGATCTTGTCCCTGGGGAAAGGGGGAGCACAGCGGGAACTGCCCAGCTCCGGGAGGGGAAACATCCACCCCTGAGGGAGGGGGGACAGAGCAGCCCCAGCAGGAGGCCACAGAACACCGACTAACACCCCAAACCCGGGTGTGTCCTGAGGGCTCCATCCCCTCACGGAAGCCGAAATTTCCCTCTGGGAGCTGAGTCCTCCTTCCCAGCTACCTCAGGACTGTGCCAAACGTCCCAGCCCCTTGTTCCTGGTGCTAATCATGGAACCGGGGAACAGTTTGGGTGGGAAGGGACCTCAGAGCCCCTCCAGTGCCACCCCTGCCGTGGCAGGGACACCTCCCACTGCCCCAGGCTGCTCCAGCCCCAGTGTCCAGCCTGGCCTTGGGCATTCCAGGGATCCAGGGGCAGCCCCAGCTGCTCTGGCAATCCCAGCCCAACCAGGAATTCCTCATTCCCAATCTCCCATCCATCCATCCCTCTGGCAGTGGGAGCCATTCCCTGTGTCCTGTCCCTGCAGGCCTTGTCCCAGTCCCTCTGCACAGCGCTCCCAGGAATGGGGCAGCCGCAGAGCAGCGGGAAGCGGCGGCGGCGGGGCAGAGGCTCCCCGAGGCCGCCAAGGGGCCGCCGTTCCCTGCCCCGCCCCACCCGGATGGGGCCCGAGGCCTCCCCGCAAGCCGGGCCCGGTACCCGCCGCCCGCGGCTCTCACCGAGCGCTGCAGCTCGCCCAGCCAGCAGCTCGCCCGCTCCTTGCCGCTGGGGTCGGGGTCGTGGTAGAGCGCCTGCACGGCCTGCTGGACGAGCTGCAGGCTGGGCCGGCCCGGCCCGCGCTCCATGGCCGGTCCCTCAGCGCCGCCCGCCCGCCGCCATCGCCGCTCCGCGCCGGGCCGGCCCCCGGAAACGCGCCCCTGCGCCTTCCGTTCCGCGTCCTTCCTTTCCGCCGGCCGCCCTCGCCGCTGCCCGCTCCGCCCCGTTCCGCCTCTTCCACCTCATCGCATCGCATCGCATCCCATCCCACCCCAACCCGTTCCGTCCCGTCCCGTTCCGTCCTATTCCATTCCATCCCGCCACGATTTGTCCCACCCCTCTCCCCCCCGCGCCCTGCCCAACGCGGGGTTTCCGGCGGTGCAGCGGTCAAATGTGTCCGGCGCACCCGGCGCGGCGGGAAGGGTTTGTGCCCCCCCCCCCCAAAACCGGGGCGTGGGGCCCGGTACTCCCGGTACCCCCCGGTACCCCCGGGCTGTCCCCAGGGCTCCAGAGATCCCCCACAAACCGGGGTGTGGGGCCCGGTACCCCCGGTACCCCCCGGGCTGTCCCTCGGGCTGTCCCCAGGGCTCCAGAGACCCCCATTGTGAAAAATGCGTATTTTATGAGTGGCTTTTCGGAAATGCTACATTGAATATTGTATGTGTAATGTTAGAAAGTTATGCTGTATTAATTCTCTTAAGCAGTGTGTTAAATGTAGTTTCAGGTTCCAGCATCATGTTAAAATAGAAACTGCTATATGAAGGGTTTTTTTTAAGGAATGAGATACTCGCTTCGAGGAATACCTAAATCTTCCAGAGAAGAGAAATTTACAGTTTTCTTATCAGAAGAAGCTAATTTCTTCAGGCCTTGCTGAGACTTGAACACATCATGGGGAGTGAAGGAAACACTTGACATACAACAGACAGAATTCTTGTTTTAAATAGAATATATGCATAACCATGAAGGATATATGAACATGTAACAAGTTACTCCTTTGTTCACAAGGGATGCTTTTTGTGACTTAGTGTCTGAGAGCATACAGATGTCCGTAATTCTTTGCTTTTAATTGTCTTGTAATTGTCCTAACTCTAAACTTTATTACTCTAATTGTATTACTATTTTTATAACCATGTTATTATTATTAAACTTTTAAAATTTTAAAATACCAAGTGATTGGTGTTTTTCACAGGAAAGATATCTCCTTGGAGAAAAGTGGAAAAAACCTGTTTATTAAACAAGCAAACCTAAACAATATTAAGCCATAAAACATCTTACCACTCCAAGAGAGAGTCACACTCAGAAAAAGTCCCCAGGCTGCAGCTGGGCTCACTCAGTCTCTGATCAGTCCCTGCAGTGCTGGAAATGCCACGGCCCGGAGCTGCTGCTGCTCTTCTGGTGTTCAGTCCAGAGCAGGTCCAGAGAAAGGGAAAAAACACAGTCCAGGGAACTTCTTTGCCTCAGCTAGCTAAAACTAACTAGAAAAGCAAAGGAGAGCTCTGTCTCACTGTCTGTCCGTCCACAGACAGCACAGCCCAGGAGCAGGAATGTGGAGGAGGGAGTGCAGTTCTTGAAAACAAACTCCGCGCTTCTTCCCCCCCTTCACTCCTGGAACAAGCCTTAAAGATGCCAAACTTATTATTCAGCATAAACAGGGCCGAAGACTGGGGATAAAGGCATCGTGCAGTCAACCCGGGACACCCTGACAGGATTCCTGGCCAGGCCGGGGTGGCTGGGGACACTTGCCAAGTGTCCCCATCCATGTTTGCGTGTCCCCAACCACGTCTGTTTGCAGCTCGCTGTGCTCCACAGAGCGCTGCGTTCCAGCAGGGTGTGCCGGGTGGTGCTGGTCCCTGTCCCTGCAGGCTGCCCCTGCTCCTCAGGCCATCCCTGTCCCTCAGACCATCCCTGTCCCTGCAGGCTGCCCCTGCTCCTCAGACCATCCCTGTCCCTCAGACCATCCCTGTCCCTGCAGGCTGCCCCTGCTCCTCAGACCATCCCTGTCCCTCAGGCCATCCCTGTCCCTGCAGGCTGCCCCTGTCCCTCAGACCATCCCTGTCCCTGCAGGCTGCCCCTGCTCCTCAGGCCATCCCTGTCCCTGCAGGCTGCCCCTGCTCCTCAGGCCATCCCTGTCCCTGCAGGCTGCTCCTGCTCCTCAGACCATCCCTGTCCCTGCAGGCTGCCCCTGCTCCTCAGGCCAGCGGGCTCCTGGCAGTGGCACAGCAATCTTGTCCCCCTTCTGGCCAGACGCCGCTCGCTTTGGATACAGACTGTACAAACTGTGATTTTTGGGGACACTTTGGTGCACCCCACAGACGATGGCGAATCCATGTGGCTGGACCATCGAGGATCTCATCTCACGGTGGTAGCTATAATCCCCTTTCCCCTCCTTTCTCTCCATCCTTAATTCCCTTTTCTGTCCCCTCTAGGGCATTTGCTGTTTTGGCCCCTAACGAAGGTGCGTTTGTTGTGATTAACCCGACGTTCCCCTGCCGAGCGGGTGGGGACAGGGCCTCAGGTGGGACAGGGTGACATCGGCCCGACCTGCACAGGGACAGGGAACCGTCCCCAGACGCCTTCCTCACGAGTGCCAGCCCCACACAGCCCCAGAGCGGGGCGGCCGCCGTGGGGCACAGCCAGGGGGGACACATGCGTGTGCCAGGCACTTCTTCTCTCTCAGGATTTCTATAGAGGAACGCAGAGGAAAGAAAGATAAAACAATTTCTGTTTCTGCTCCTTGTTTTCCCATGAGGAATGTGTTTGGAGAATTGTTTCCCTGGGGTGTTGCTTGGTTGGATTCTGGTGAGGATTGTTTGAGCCTGGTGGCCAATCCAACCCACCTGGGGCTGGGCTCTCAGAGAGGGTCACCAGTTGGGAGTTAGTTAAATATAGTAGTTAAAAAAAGTAAGTAGTTTTAGTATCTCCTTTAAATAGTATATTAATGTATTATAGTATACTTATACTAAAGAAATCATTCAGCCTTCTGCACATAATAATTTCTTCCCACCAGGTTCACCTGCATTTACAATAGATATGAGCAGCTACTGAGGGGTATTCCTTGGGGCCTTGATCCCTCCTTGTTCCTCATCTCAGTCGCTGGTTTGGTGATGCCTGCAGTCAAACCCAATGTGTCAGCAGGCAGGGGCGCTCGATTGAGAAGGATTTTGGGGGAAAACTCCTTTAATTTCCTTTCCCTCGTAGTCACTGTTCAATAGTGATGAGGTGGCTTCTGGGGCCCGTGGTGTTCGTTCCCTGTGCCCAGGGCCGTGCCAGCCCCCACGTCACCTGGTGGTGCTGCCCATGGCAGGTGCGTGGGACGAGATCCTCTCCTGGTCCTTTCCAGCCCAGCCCGGCCTGAGGCTCCATGATTCGTGGTCAGTCCAGCTACAGCTGCGGTGTCACTGCTGGGTCACAGGCCAGGTCCCTGGGCAGCCCCACCTCTGCTGGGTGCTGGTTTGGGGCTCAGCAGAACACGCTGAAGTGATACACGGAATAAACAAACAGACTCCAGAGCCTGGAAGTTATTGTCAGGTCTGAAATTATTGTCAGCATCCGGCACAAGTGAGATCGCTCTCCAGAAACTTGTGCCTGAACCTCAGCCTGACCCAAACCTTTATTCGCAAAGGTGTTCCATGTGCAATACATCGCACAACTTTCACATGAGTATTCAAGCCCTGGCCCCGCCTCTCATGCTAAATAGGTCCACGCCCTTCTGGGCACGAGTAGCTTGCCCTGGTGGTCGTACAGGGCTCTCTCGGGGTCTTCTGAGGCTGAAGATCTTGGTCTTCCTCATGGTTGAACTTTTTAACTTTTCCTCTTTGTGCATTCCGTCCTTCGGTGCTTATCTGAGTACATCTGTCTGTCTTGATAAGCTTGGAGATAGAGGAGCCTCTTTATCGGGGTTCTTTGCATCTTTTTGTCTCCTCCGTATTGTTCATTATGCAAGAAGCTTCAGAAATTTGCATTTTCCTATGCTCTTTGTACCATGGCAGAGGTTTCTTAAATAAAAGGTTAAAATTCAACACATAATTCTACTAGCTAAAATTTAAATGCTTGATTCATTTTGTTAACCTAAGCGTACTCAGAGAGTGCCGGTGTCACCCTCAGGCGGGGTAGTCACTGCTCAGCTCCCGGGACGGACCTCGGGGCGTTTGGGTGCCCCGGGGCGCAGGTTCAGCCCGGCGGGAAGGAGCCGTGGTAATTAATGCCCAGCCTCCTCATCACACCCAGTTCACGCAGCACAAACGAATAATTAATCACCAATCAGAAGTGGAAACGATGTTTTTGGTAGCCTGGAGCTCTGGCACTCCTGGGTGTCCATGACAGGAGTGGCCAAAGCTGCGGGAGTGGAATTGGTCTTTGCCTTGACCGGTTCTGAGGAGGGTGGTCAGGGCACGCTGTCCAGGCAGTGCAATCCTCCCCTTTGGGTCAGTGAGCAAGGTCTGGCTCCCCTGCCGACCCACAGCACCCTCTTCTTGGCCAGCACCATGGTGGCTACAAGCACAGCTGGTGGCCCAACCTCTCCAAGGCCAGCTGGTGCTGCCCTGGTGGCACCGAGGGCCCCAGGGTCCCCAGCCGTGGTGGCAGGGCCAGGCCATGTCCTGGTCCCTCCTGAGCTGGCCTGAAACCTGAGCCCTCAACTGCCTGCAGGTGATGGGCTCTGGGACTCTGCTGGCCTGGAGGGGTTTGTGACCTGATGAACGTGTCCTGGTCAGCGTGTCCGGGTCAGCGTGTCCTGGGTCAGTGTGTCCTGGTCAGCGTGTCCTGGTCATCCTGACTGATGTGTCCTGGTCAGTGTGTCCTGGTCAGCGTGTCCTGGTCATCCTGACTGATGTGTCCTGGTCAGTGTGTCCTGGTCAGCGTGTCCCGGTCAGCATATCCTGATTGGAGTGTCCTGATCAATGTGTCCTGGTCACCATGTTGTAGTCAGTATGTCCTGGTCAGCGTGTCCTGGTCAGCGTGTCCTGGCCAGCATGTCCTGGGTCAGCATGTCCTGCGTCAGTGTGTCCTGCGTCAGCGTGTCCTGATTGATGTATCCTGGTCAGAGTGTTGTGGTCAGCGTGTCTTGGTCAGCGTGTCTTGGTCAGTGTGTGTTGCTCAGGGCATCCTGACGAATGTGTCCTGGTCAGTGTATCCTAATTGGAGTGTCCTGACCCCTGTGTCCTGCTCAGCATGTCCTGGTCAGTGTGTCCTGACCAATGTGTCCTGATCGATGTGTCCCAGTCAGAGTGTGGGATTGCTCCCAGCAGGAGCGCCAGCACCCGAGCCAGCCATCCCCTGGGGCCCGAGCAGCCGGTGCCAACCCCGGAACCGGTACCGGCACCGGCCCCGGACCGGGTTCTGGTGATCTCGGTGCCGTACCGGAGCCTGGTGCGGTTCTGTAACTTGCTCCGGGATTTCCTGCGGTTCCTGCGGGACCAGCTGGGCTGACCCGGCCGCAGCGGGCGCAGCTCCGGCCGCAGAACGCGGCCCCGGCCCACGGAGCGGAGTGGGAACAGAGCAGCACACACAGGCAGGGTGAGGCGCACCTCGCTGCACACACTCACACACACACACATGCACGCACACACACACACACATGCACACACACACGCACACACACACACATGCACACACGCACACATGCACACACACAGGCACCCAGCAGGACCCCACACCTCTGCAGCCACAGCCGCTCACTTGCACAGACAGTGCTCAGAGACCTGCACACACCTGTGCACACCAGCCACACACAGGGGTCACACACACACAGGGGTCACACACACACAGGTGTGTCACACACACAGGGGTGTCACACACACACAGGCGTGTCTTACATACACAGGTGTCACACACACAGGTGTTTCACACACACAGGTGTCACACACACAGGTGTCACACACACATAGATGTCTCACACACAGGTGTCACACACACAGGTCTGTCATACACAGGTGTCATACACACACAGGTGTGTCACACACCAGTGTGTCATACACACACAGGTGTCTCACACACATAGATGTCTCACACACAGGTGTTTCACAGACAGGTCTGTCATACACAGGTGTCATACACACACAGGTGTCACACACACAGGTCTGTCATACACAGGTGTCATAGACAGGTGTCATACACACAGGTGTGTCATACACAGGTGTCTTTCACACACAGGTGTCTCACAGATGCACATGTGCGTCACATACATGCACAGTTGTCTTGTGCACACAGGTGTGAGACACACACTTGTGTCACACACACACACACACCTGTGTCACACACACACATACACACACACAGCTGTCTCACACACCTGCACACACACGCTCACCTCTTTTACACCCGTGCTCCCCCCCTTGGTGGCCCCCGTGTCACTTCCCCCTCCCCCCCGCTCATCCTCTTTGTCCCCAAAGCGGATTATGGCGGTGGCTCAGCGGGGACACGCGAGTGTGCAAGGAGGGGCCACATCGCCGACCAGCCTCACACCGGCCACAGGTGTGCGTGGGGGCGGTCACACCCCTCCCGGGTGTGCACAGGGGTGGGACACCGCTCCCAGGTGTGCAGGGAGGGTCACACCCCTCCCGGGTGTGCACAGGAGTGTGACACCCCTGCCAGGTGTGCACAGGGGTGTGACACCCCTCCCGGGCATGCACAGGGGTGTGTCACCCCTCCCTGGGCCCACACCTGTGCCAACAGCGGGGGCAGACTGTGCCCAGCCCAGCAGGACAGGTACTGTGTGCCGTACACGGCAGGCAGGTGACAGGGGATGCTCCCGGGCAGCACGGACAGGTGACATCTCCTGAAGTGCAAGCAGGGACCGGGGCACGCAGGTGAGCCCTGGGCACGGCCCGTGGGGCTCGGGGCGCTGGGCAGGAGATGCCCAGGCAGGTGCCAGCAGGTGATACCCAGGGTTGGAGCCCTGGTTACCGGGAATGTTAAAGAGGATGCGGAATTTGACCTGAGACCCAAGAAAGAAACAAAGACTCCACACCCAGGAGGGGCAGGAGGGTGGGTGATGCCCAGGTGATACAGGTGATGCCCAAGGTGCGGCAGGTGATGTAGGTGCTGCCAGGTGGTGCCCAGCCAGGACAGGTGATGCCCAGAGGATGCAGGTGATGCCCAAGGTGTGGCAGGTGATGCCCAGTGCTGCCCAGGTGGTGCAGGTGATGCTCAGGAAGGACAGGTGATGCCCAGCTGATGCAGGTGCTGCCCAGGCGGTGCCCAGGCGGTGCCAGGCCGGGCAGGTGGTGCAGGTGAGGCTCAGGAAGGACAGGTGATGCCCAAGATGTGGCAGGTGATGCCCGGTGCTGCCCAGGTGGTGCAGGTGATGCTCAAGAAGGACAGGCGATGCCCAGCTGATGCAGGTGATGCCCGGTGCTGCCCAGGCGGTGCAGGTGATGCTCAAGAAGGACAGGCGATGCCCAGCTGGTGCAGGTGATGCCCAGGCGGTGCCAGGCAGGGCAGGTGGTGCAGGTGATGCTCAGGAAGGACAGGTGATGCCCAGCTGATGCAGGCGGTGCCCAGGCGGTGCCAGGCCGGGCGGGACTCCGAGCCCCGGCCGCAGGTCCCGGGTCAGCCCCGCCCCGGGCCCGGCCCCCCCGGTCCCGCCCCCGCCCCCCCGTCCCGCCGGGCCGGGGCAGCAGCGCCGGGGGCGGCGGCGCCGGGCAGGTACGGGGGGGCGGGGGGAGCGGACTGGGGGGGCCGTGATCCCCGGGAGGGGGTCCCGGGGTGGGAGGGTGTCCCGGACACGGGGGGCCGTGCCCTGGGGTGACACGCGGGCGCGGTGGCACCCGCGGAGCGCGGGGTGGGAACCGGAGCCCCCCACTCCTCCCGTGCCCCCAGCACGGAGCGGCTCTGGGGGACAGCACGGGGACCCCGCACCGCACCGCGGGGATGGGGGGGTGGCAGAAGGGAGCGCCCCCCCTTCCCCCGCCCTAATTACCTGCCGCTAATTGGGGTGGGGGGGCGCCATATGGCTGCCACTGCCGCGCGGGGAACGCCGAGGGTCCCCCTGCAGACCCCAGGGCAGGGCCAGCACAGTGCGGGGGGCGACACGAGTGGCATTGGTCAGGGGACACGGGGGACACGGCGGGGGGACACGGCTGTCCGGCCTGGCACCGGCCGGTGGGACCCCCGGGTGGGGACAGGGACACGCTGGGGCCGTGCACCGGGACAGCGGCAGCACCCCGGGGCCCTGGGGAAGGGGACCCGGGCATGGCGGCCCGGGTGGGTGACACGGGCAGAGCCAGCCAAGCACGAGAGCCCCGGGGGAGGGACCCGGGGCGGTGTCAGCGCTGCCACCGGGGCTGTCCGGCCGGGGCGACGTTGCGGAGGGCGCTGGGGACAGGGGCGCGGGGCCGGGGGTGGCAGCCCCGCTCCTCCCGCCCCCGCCGCAGGCGCCCCCCGAGGTCCCCGTGTCCCCATGGCCGCCGCGTCCTGCCCGGCGCTCCTGGCCGCCTGCCTGGCGCTGCACCTGGCCACAGGTGAGCACCCGGGACACCTGGCCCCCCGGCAGGGGACACCTGAGCGGGACACCGCGGCTGGGAGGGACCCGGTGGGCGTCTGCTGGGGACCCTGGGGGTAGCAACCGCGAGAGGTGGGACCCCAGGGCACAGGGACACGGGGGGGACCCAAAGATGTCACCCGAGTGCAGGACCACTGGGGTTGATTGCCCACTGGTCTCCTGGGGACGGGGACACGGGGGTGGGGACACGGGGGGACACACGGGCGACCATGCTGGGGGTCTGGGGAGTGGGATTTGGGTGGTGGGGACACGGGGGGACTGAGGGGGGAGGTGGCAACGCGGATGGAGCTGTTGGGCTGGGGACATGGGGACCCTGGGGCGGGGACACCAGGGACCCCGGGAGGGTCAGCAGGGAACGGAGAGGGGAGGACCTGGAGAGGGGCCCAGGGCTTGGGGACACGGGGAGCCGCGGGGCCACCCCCCCACGGACACCCGTGTGCCCATCCCCGGCAGCCCGGGGCGACGGCTGCAGCGGCTTCGGGAACCTGTTCACGGAGATCGCGGAGAACAGCGCCCACGGGAGCCTGGTGGCGCGGCTGCCCCCGCCGGGGGACGCGGGGGGCGCGGGGGGCGGCGCCGGCCTCCAGCTCTGCCTGGTGGGTGCCGACGCCGCCTGGTTCTACCTGGACGGGCGCAGCGTCCGGCTCAACGTCTCGGCAGGGCGGCCGCTGGACCGTGAGGTGACACCGCCGGGACACCCCCGGTCCCCTGCCCTGCTCCAGCCGTCCTGCAGCCGTCGAGTGTCCGTCCGTGTCCGTCCCGCATCCATCCTGTGTCCACTGTCCATCCTGAATCCACCCCCTCCACCCCGTGTCCATCCTCCACCCACCCGGTGTCCATCTACCTCCACCATCCATCCCAAACATACCCGTGTCCATCCTGTGTCCATCCCACACCCACCTGTGTCCATCCCGTGTCCATCCCAAACCCACCTGTGTCCATCCTCCACCCACCCGGTGTCCATCTACCTCCACCATCCATCCCAAACACACCTGTGTACATCCCTCCATCCCACACCCACCCGTGTCCATCCTCTGTCCATCCCACACCCACCTGTGTCCATCCCTCCATCCCACACCCACCTGTGTCCATCCTGTGTCCATCCTGTGTTCATCCCAAACCCACCTGTGTCCATCCTTTGTCTCTCATCCATACTCCATCTATCCTGGGTCTGCCATCATCTGTCTATGTACCATTCGTCCTTCCTCTTCTGCCCATCCTGTATCCGTCCTCCCTCCGCCCCATGTCCGTCCTGTGTCCGTCCCGTGTCCACCCCGTGTCCATCCCGTGTCCATCCATTCACGCTCCCTCCGTCCCGTGTCCATCCCGTGTCCATCCCGTGTCCACCCCGTGTCCATCCCGTGTCCGTGCTGTGTCACGCTCCCTCCGTCCCGTGTCCCTCCATCCTGCAGCCCCTCTCCCTCCCTCCCTCCCAGGTCCTCCTGCCCCCCCGATCCAGCTGGGACCCTCCTGCCCCAGCTTGGCCTTGGCGGGGGACCCCGTGGGGAGCCCCCACGTCACCCGTGTCCCTCCGGTGTCCCTCGTCCCCGCAGGAGCTGGAGTCCCCGGTGCTGATGGTGGCCCTGACGTGTGCCGAGGACGGCTCCCCCCCGGTACGGCCACGCGCGGTGGGGACCCCGGGGGCTCTGGGGGCGCCCGGTCCCACCCCGGTCACCGCCTGTGTCCGGCAGGTCGAGTTCCGGATCATCGTCCAGGTGCTCAACGAGAACGACAACCGGCCCCACTTCCAGGGGGCCACAGTCCTCACCCACAACGTCAGCGAGGTGACAGTGGCACTGCCGGGGACAGGGGTGGTGGCACGTCCTGCACATGGTCACGGTGGTGGGGCAGGGACGGGCGCCAGGACAGGGACGGCTGTGCGCGTGGGCTGGGGACAGGCAGGGGACAGGGACGGGGACAGGGATGGGGACAGGGATGGGGACAGGGATGGGGACAGGGACGGGGACAGGGAGGGTTGGGGTCATGGGTACAAGGACAGTTTGTGCCAGGGAGGGTGCCCGGAAGGGATGGGGACACCCAAAAGTGGGAACGGGGACACCGGGTGTGCTCGTGAGTGCGGGGAGTGTTGGGGGACCCGCGGTGACCCCCACGAGGCGGCTCAGGGCTGTCTGGGGGTGCGGGTGAGTTCGGGATTCCCGGGTGCGTTCGGGATTCCTGGGTGCGGTCGGGGAGCACAGGGGGTGTTCGGGGAGCACAGGGGGTGTTCAGGGGTGTGGGGTCCCTTTGGGGTCCCCGGGGTGTCCCGGGGGCGCTGCTGACCCCCGCGGCAGCTGGCGCCGGTGCACTCGGTGGTGTTCAGCGCCCAGGCCGAGGACGCGGACGGGGACACGCTGATGTACGTCATCGACACGGCCTCGGTGAGCCGGGGCGGGGGCGGGGGGCGCGGGGGGGCCGGGGCCATCTGCCGGCCTGACCGACCCCCCCCAGCCCGACGCGCGCTTCTTCCGCATCGACCTCCCGAACAGCGGCCGCGTGGTGCTGGCGCGGGCCCTCGACTTCGAGAGCCGGCGGCACCTCGAGGTGGTCGTGACCGCCGTGGTGAGACCCCCGCCCGCCCCGGGACCCTGCGGCGGGCCCCCGCCTCTCCCGGCTGTCCCCGTGTCCGTGGGACCCTCACCCGAGGCGCTCGGACATGGGACCCCCGTCCGTGAGCCCCCCACTTGTGGGACCCCGGCGGAGGACCCTGATACGAGCCCATCGGCTGCGGGACCCCCGCCCACCCTCATGAACGGGGCCCTGGCACCCGCCCCTGGCCCCGGGGAAGACCCCAGCCCCGCCCCAGCCCCACGGAGCCCCCGCCCGCGGGTCTGGGGTCCTTGTGCCCGCCGCAGCCCCTCGGCCGTGCCGCGGGTGGGTTGCACAGGCGGGGGTCCCCCCCAGCCTGCCCGCCCCCCCACGCCCGCCGCCGTCCCCGCCGGCCCCGCTAATTGGGGGTGACGTGATCCCGTCACCTGCCCTCAATCCCCCTCATTTCCTTAATGGGCCACCTGCGCCCCCTCCCCCCCCCCCCCCCCCTCCAGCGCCCCGCCCCCACCCGGCACCCCCCGGCACCCCCACGCCGCGGTGGGAACTCGGCGGGACCCCACGGCCCCCGGCTGCGACCCCCACTCCTGCCTGGGGCAGGGGGTTCCTGTCCCTCCGGCCCCCTTTGCACGGGGGTCCCTGTCCCGTGGGGGTCCCTGTACCTGGCGTGTCCCCATTCAGTGGGTCCCTGTCCCGCGGGGTGTCCCCGTGCCCGTGGGTCCCCATTCAGTGGGGTCCCCATTCCGTGGGTCCCTGTCCCGCGGGGCTCCCTGGACCCCGGGGCTGTCCCCTGCCGTGGGGGTCCCTGTCCCCTCGGTGCCCCCAGCAGGTTTTGGGGCTTTGCCGCAGGAGATGAACACGCGGGAGCGGTTCAACGCCTCGGCCCGGGTGCGGGTCAATGTCCTGGACGGGGATGACCAGTACCCCCAGTTCCTGCCCTGCACCCCCCGCGCCCCCCACAGCCCCCTCGTCTGCACCAGCCCCGTCTACACCGCCAACGTCACCGAGGGCCAGCTCCAGGTGCGACACGGGGCCCTGGGGACACCGCGGGGGTCGGGGGGGCCCGCGGGGCTCGGCCGGACACCCCCGTGTCCCCTCCTTGTCCCCAGGGGGGTCCCCTGAGCTTCAGCCCCGGCGCCGTCTATGCCGAGGACGGGGACAGGGGGCTGCGGGCGGCCATCACCTACTCCCTGCTGGCAGGTAGCGGGGCCGGGGGACACGGGGACACGGGGGGACACAGCGGCAGCGACACACAGACACGGGAGGGCAGGGGGTGGGGACACGGGGACACAGGCACAGACGCGTGGGCAGGAACACAGCGACACCACAGCAGGGACACAGATGTGCCAGGACACGGGGACAGGGATGTGCTGGGCGGGGACATGGGGGGGCGGGGGCGGCCATGGTGCCCGGGGGGGGTCCCAGGGCCGCCCTGTGCCCCCAGACCCTGCCACTGCCGGGGGTCTCCCTACGGTGGGGGTGTCTGTGCTGAGGGGGGGTCCAAGTCAGCACAATCCCATTGCCAGATCCACTGGGGCAAATTGAATAAAGGGATTGAGCTGCGGGGGCCCTAATCCCCCCTCCGGCTCGGGGGGCCGGTGGGGGGTGGGTGTCAACCCCTGGTGCACCCAAGGGTGCTCCAGCACCAGAGG
This sequence comes from Taeniopygia guttata, assembly GCF_048771995.1. Taxonomy (NCBI): domain Eukaryota; kingdom Metazoa; phylum Chordata; class Aves; order Passeriformes; family Estrildidae; genus Taeniopygia; species Taeniopygia guttata. The sequence continues at coordinate 336,450 of NC_133025.1, forward strand.
AGTTAAACCTTCTCCATACTGGGGTTCAAAGGGTTAATACCGCCCCCCCCCCCTCAAAATAAGAGGGGTCCTCCCCGCCGTGAAGGTCCAGGAATGGACGGGGGAGGGGACAGCAGGGACATCCCTCAGGGCTGCCCCGGGAGTTTCCCACAGTGCCCCGGGGCAGGAGGCAGGTGGGGGGCCCGGGGGGGGTCTCGGGGGGTCGGTCCCCATCTCTGTGCCCCCCCAGGCCAGGAGAGCAGCAGGTTCCACATCGACAACGTGACCGGGGCCATTACGCTGCTGCGGGCGGTGGAGAGCAGCCGGCAGACCCCCGAGATCTGCCTCAGCGTCATGGTGGGCGGGGGTCGGGGGTCGGGCTGGGGCGGCAGGGACACGGGGGGCCCGGGGTGGTGGGAGCTGCCCGGGGCGCTCCGGGAACCCCCCACGGGTGCAGGGAGCTGGTGGCGGTGAGTGAGTGACACCCGGGTGTCCCGCGTGTCCCTCCACGCCCCGCGCCCCCCAGGCCTCGCAGGTGAACGACCCCTCCAAGTACGCGGTGGCGCGGGCGCTGGTGCGGGTGCTGGCCCCGAACCGGCACCCGCCGCGCTTCCCCCGCGCCCGGTACCGCGCCTTCGTGCCCGCGGGCCCGCGCCGCGCCGCGCTGCTGCTCACCTTCGGCGGGCAGGCGCTCGTCCTGCGCGCACACGACCCCGACTTCCCCGAGGTGAGCGGGAGCGGGGCCGCGGGGCGGGAGCGGGGCAGGTGGGGGGCAGGCAGGGGTGCAGGTGGGATGCAGGCAGGGATGCAGGTAGGGATGCAGGTGGGATGCAGGCAGGGATGCAGGTGGGATGCCGGTGGGATACCGGTGGGATGCAGGCAAGGATGCAGGCAGGGATGCAGGTGGGATACAGGTGGGATGCAGGTGGATGCAGGTGGGATACAGGCAGGGATGCAGGGGGATGCAGGTGGGATACAGGCAGGGATGCAGGCAGGGATGAAGGTGGGATGAAGGCGGGATACAGGCAGGGATGCAGGTGGGGTGCAGGTAGATGCAGGTAGGGATGACAGACGCAGGGAGAGGTGTGGGCAGCACTCAGGTGCCGGGTGAGGGTGGGTGCGGGCAGGAGCTGACCCCCCCCGCAGGGGGTGAATCCCCATGTGCGCTACACCCTGAGCCACGGCGCCAACCAGAGCCAGCAGCTCTTCCAGGTGATGCCCAACGGGCTCCTGGTGGCCCAGGCGGATCAGCTGCGACCCGGGCAGAGCCACCGCCTGCAGGTCAGCGTGGGGGGCCGCAGGGGGAAGGGGGACGTGGGGGGCTAGGGAGGATTAGGGGGCACGGGGAGCAGGGGCACGTGGGAGTACGGGAGGATTGGGGGCACTGGGTGGGCACGGTGGAGGTTGTGGGTACCAGCGGGGCACTAAGGGCTGCGTGGTGCCGCAGAGGGGACACGGGGCGGGACAGAGGGGACACTGAGGCTTGGGGGCACCTCCGTGTGCCCTTGTGTGTCCCCCCGGTGCCGCAGCCGTGTCCCCGCCTGGCCCCTGTGCTCACCGTGTCCCCTCCGTGCCCCTTCCCCGGCAGGTGCTGGCGCGGGACGAGGAATCGGGCGAGACCTCCAACACCACGGTGGAGCTGGAGGTGCTGTGGCCGGGGCAGGCGGGTACGGAGGAGGGGGATCCCCCCAGAAACCCCCCAGGGACCCCTCCGTGACCCTCCCCATCCCCGCGGCACTGGGACACCCCCCAGGACACCCACCCCAGCGATGGGGTGTCCCCAGAGCCCCGCCCGGTGGAGAGGGACCCCCGGCTCTGTATTCCCCCCCCTCCCCCGTGATGGATTTTCCCCAGGCTCCCACGGTGGCGGGGTCCCCCCGCGGCCGCCCCGGACCGTGATGGGGTCCCCCATCCCGGAGCCCCCGGGATGTGCCGGGCTCTGTCCCCGCGCTGCCCCCGGCCGGTGTCCCCCCGCTGACGCGTCCCCTCTGTCGCGCAGCCCCGCGGGACCCCTCGGAGCCGCCCGGCGGGCGCGGGCTGCCGGCGGGGGCGGTGGCGGGGGCGGCGGGGGCGCTGCTCCTGCTCGGGGCCGCGCTCCTGCTGGCGCTCCTGGCGCTGCGGGCGCGGCGGCGGCGGCGGCGGCAGCAGCGCACGGCGGACCGGGCGGCGCTCGCCATCGAGAAGCACCCCAACGTGGTAGGGGCCCCCCAGCCCCCGGGCACCCCCCAGCCCCCGGGCACCGCCCCCCGGAGCCCCCCGACACCCTCCTGCGACCCCCTCCCCGACCCCTAAAGCTCCCGCACGCCCGGCCCGCCTCAAGCCCCGCAAAGCCCCGCACCCCCGTCCCTCCCCCGGGTCAGGGAGGGGGGCCCCGGGTCAAGGGGGGCGCTGCGGCATCGGGGACCCTCCAGTGGGGGGATAGGGGGTCCCCTGTTTCGGAGGGGCTGGGAAGGAAGGGGGTCTCTCGGGTCGGGGGGCTGTGGGATTGGGGTTCTGAGGGTTTGGGGGGGCCGTAGGAAGGCGGTTCGAGGTCTGGGGGGGCTGGAAGGGGGTACCCGGGTCTGGGGGCTGCGGGAAGGAGGGAGCCCACCCGTGCCTCAGTTTCCCAGCTGACCCCCCCCCCCCCCCCCACCCCCCGTTCCGCTCCACAGAGCCTGAGGTGGTTCCAGCCGGTGAGTGGGCGGGGAAGGCGGGGACCCCCCAAAAAGTGCTGGGGGGGGAGGGTCATCCTGCTCTGAGCCCCCCCCCAAAAGGGGGATGCGGGGTCTCCTGTGCCAGGGGGGTCCCATCATAAGGGGTCCCTTTGGGAGGGTCGGGGTGCTGGGGGGTCCCGGGAGGTCCCTGTGCTGGGGAGACATTGGGGTGCTGGGGGGTCCCACGGCCGGGGTGCTGGGTGGGGGGTGAGGGTCCCTGTGCCTGGGGGGTTCGAGGTGCCCGGGGGGGGCCCACGGGGTGGTTTCTGTGCCAGGCAGGGCCGGGGGGGTCCCACGGGGTGTCCCCGGTCTGGGCAGGGTTTGGAGCACTGGGGGTCCCCATGGGGGGGGTCCTTGTGCAGGGGGGACCCCACGGGGGCGGTCGGGGTGCTGGGGGGCTCCCATGGAGGGTCCCCGCGCGGGAGGGGTCCCGTGGGGGGTGTCCGGTGTGGGGGGCGTCCCCTGGCCCCCCTGACCCCTCTGTCCCTCCGCAGGTCCAGGCCGGCAAGTCCCCCCCGAGCCCCCCCCGGCTCTACTACCCCAACGAGGGCTACAGCGAGGTGGGGGAGGTCCCCCCGCCGCCGCCCCCGCCCCCGCCGCCGCCCCCGCCGCCAGCCCCCCAAGCGCCCCCCGCCCCCAAAGCCCAGGCCAACTCCGTGGGGCGGCCGGGGGGCGGCTCGCCCGCGGGGGGATCCCCGGCGGGGTCGCCCCCGGCCCCCCGCGTCCCCAGCCCCGGCGCCCCCCGCGCCCCCAGCCCCGGCGCGGTGCCGGGGGGGCCCGCGGAGGCGAGGGGCAGCCCCGGGGCCGGGGGGCGGCGGGGGGGCGCGCTGGGGGCGCTGCCGGCGCTGCAGGAGGAGAGCGAGGAGAGCCTGGAGGAGGCGGCGGGCGGCGACCCCCGGGTGCCCCCCCCGCTGCTGCAGCTGCTCGAGGACTCCATCGAGTGCTGAGCGGGAATAAAGAGCCGCAGCGGCACGGCTGGAGCTGGGCGCGCCGGGGGCACGGGGGGCCACGGGGGGGGCACTGGGGGTCATTGGGGGGGCACGGGGGGGCACTGGGGGGCACTGGGGTTCATTGGAGGGCACTGGGGGGGCACTGGGGGGGCACTGGGGGGGCACTGGGAGGCACTGGGGGGGCACTGGGGGGGTACTGGGGGGTCACTGGTTCGCACTGGGGGGGGCACTGGGGGGCACTGGCAGTCACTGAGGGGCACTGGGGGTCACTGGGGGGCACTGGGGGGTCCCTGGTTCGCACTGGGGGTCACTGGGGGGGTCACTGGTTCAAACTGGGGTCACTGGGGGGGGGGTCACTGGTTCAAACTGGGGTCACTGAGGGGGGGTCACTGGTTCGCACTGGGGGTCACTGGGGGGGCACTGGCAGTCCCTGGTTCACACTGGGGGTCACTGGGGGGTCCCTGGTTCACACTGGGGGTCAATGGGGGGGGTCACTGGTTCAAACTGGGGGTCACTGGGGGGGTCACTGGTTCAAACTGGGGTCACTGGGGGTCACCGGGCCATCCTGGGGTTCCCGCTCTCCCCGCGCCCCCGCTCGCATTTGGGCGTTTCCCGCGTTCCCGTGGCCCCGCCCACAGGGGCGGAGCTTCTCTCTGACCACGCCCCTTAAAGGCGCCGCGTCCCTTACGTGGCCCTGCCCCACGAGGGGGCCGTGGGGTCCCCGTGCCCCGCGTGGGGTTTGGGTGCCGCGGGGTCCCTGGGGGTCCCCTGGGGGTGCCGTGGGGATCCCCTGGGGTGCCCTTCCCCCACGCGTGACCCCGTGGTTGTGGGCGGCCCCCGCTAAGAGGCTTGAGCGGGAGTTTGTCGCTAATCCCCGGGGTCACCGGCACCGGCGGGTCACCTCCGGCGGTGGCACCGGCACCGCGACACCGCCACGGGGGCGCTGGGGCGTGGGGGACAGCGGGGTGCGCTGGGAACACTGGGGGCGTGCGAACTGGGCTGTACTGGGAGCACTGGGCTGTACTGGGGGCACTGGGCTGTACTGGGGGCACTGGGCTGTACTGGGGGCGCTGGGAGCGCGCGAACTGCTGTGTACTGGGACATACTGGGGCGTGCTGGGAGAACTGGGTGCTTTGGGAGCACTGGGAGCGCCGTGCGCAATGCGCTGTACTGGGCCACGCTCGGACAGCTGGGTTATACTGGTTCATACTGGGAGCGCTGGGCGGAGCAGCACCGCCCCCCCATTACCTTCCTGCCCCTCCCCCGCCCCCTCGCCCCCTCCCAAATCCCCCCTTAATCCGGCCGCGATAATCCCCGGCAGCTGCCGCGGCTGCAAAAGGCCCGGGGGGGGCGGGGGGGCACACAGGCTGCGACCCCCGAGCCCCCCGCGACCCCCGCGTGTCGCGCTCCCACGCGTGTCCCCCTGCGCCGCTCGGGAGGGGCTGGAAGTGCGACCCCCCCCACGGGGGTGTGGGGAGAGGGCGGAGGGGCGGCCAGTGGGGGTCGCGGGGGGGACCCCCCCATGCGTGACCTCCGCTCTGTGACCTCCCCCGAACGTGGGCCGCACCCCCGCTGCCCCGTGCCTCAGTTTCCCCCGTGTCCCGACCGAACCCCACGGGGTGGGCGGAGCCGAGGGCGCGGTGCCGCCCCCCCGTGCCCCCTCCCACGGCACCGGGTCCCGCCGGCAGCGGCACCCACGGACCCCCGCGGGAACCCCCGGGACCCCCCCGCGCCATGGAAGCGCCCCCAGACTGCCCCGAGGGCGGGGGGACCCCCGCGGGACAGGGGGAGCGCAGGTAACGGGGGGCTCGGGGGGCGTGGGGGGCTGGGGGCGCTGGGGGTGCCGTGGGGGGGGGTCAGTGCCGGGATGGGGGCTCAGGGCCGGGATGGGCGGGTCAGTGCCGGGGGTCAGTGCCGGGATGGGGGTCAGGGCCGGGATGGGGGGGTCAGTGCCGGGATGGGGGGGTCAGTGCCGGGATGGGGGGGTCAGTGCCGGGATGGGGGTCAGTGCCGGGATGGGGGGGTCAGTGCCGGGGGGTCAGTGCCGGGGATCAGTGCCGGGATGGGGGTCAGTGCCGGGGGTCAGTGCCGGGATGGGGGGGTCACTGCCGGGATGGGGGGGTCAGTGCCGGGATGGGGGTCAGTGCCGGGATGGGGGGGTCAGTGCCGGGGGTCCCGGGAGACGGGACAGCGCGATGGGAAGGTCCGTGACAGGGGTCAGTGTGGGGGGGTCAGTGTGGGGGGGTCTGTGTGTCCGTGACAGGGGTCAGTGTGGGGGGGCTGTGGGTCCGTGACAGGGGTCAGTGTGGGGGGGTCAGTGTGGGGGGTCTGTGTGTCCGTGACAGGGGTCAGTGTGGGGGGGCTGTGGGTCCGTGACAGGGGTCAGTGTGGGGGGGTCAGTATGGGGGGGCTGTGGGTCCGTGACAGGGGTCAGTGTGGGGGGGTCAGTATGGGGGGGCTGTGGGTCCGTGACAGGGGTCAGTGTGGGGGGGCTGTGGGTCCGTGACAGGGGTCAGTGTGGGGGGGTCAGTATGGGGGGGCTGTGGGTCCGTGACAGGGGTCAGTGTGGGGGGGTCAGTGTGGGGGGGCTGTGGGTCCGTGACAGGGGTCAGTGTGGGGGGTCTGTGGGTCCGTGACAAGGGTCAGTGGGAGGGTTCCGTGGGGGGTCCGTGCCGTGGCCGTGCCTCGGGTGGGCTCTGTTTGCCCCCTGCGCTGGGGGGTCACCTGGGGACACGGGGGGGGTCACCTTGGAGGGGGCGGGGAGAGCTGCCCCCCCCCCCCGCCCTGCCCGGCCCGGCCTGCGGGGGGCGCTGTGCCGGGAGCCCGAACCCGGGATGGGGGCGGCCCGCCCGGCATGGGGGGCGGGACACGGACAGGGGGTCAGAGGGGATCACACACAGGGGATCACACACAGGGGATCGATCACAGGGGATCACAGGTGATCGATCCCAGGTGCCCCAGGTGATCGATCCCAGCTGCTCACACAGGTGATCGATCCCAGGTGCCCCAGGGGATCGATCCCAGGTGCCCCAGGGGATCGATCCCAGGTGCCCCAGGGGATCGATCCCAGCTGCTCACACAGGTGATCGATCCCAGCTGCTCACACAGGTGATCGATCCCAGGTGCTCCAGGTGATCGATCCCAGCTGCTCACACAGGTGATCGATCCCAGGTGCCCCAGGTGATCGATCCCAGGTGCCCCAGGTGATCGATCCCAGGTGATCGATCCCAGGTGCCCCAGGTGATCGATCCCAACTGCTCACACAGGTGATCGATCCCAGGTGCTCACACAGGTGATCGATCCCAGGTGCCCCAGGTGATCGATCCCAACTGCTCACACAGGTGATCGATCCCAGGTGCTCACACAGGTGATCGATCCCAGGTGCCCCAGGTGATCGATCCCAGGTGCCCCAGGGGATCGATCCCAGCTGCTCACACAGGTGATCGATCCCAGGTGCTCACACAGGTGATCGATCCCAGGTGCCCCAGGTGATCGATCCCAACTGCTCACACAGGTGATCGATCCCAGGTGCCCCAGGTGTGGCTCCTTTGCCGCCCCATCCCCCGGGGCTCGTCAGGGCCGCACAAACAGCCCCGGGGGGCGCGGGCTGTCCCCAGGGTCAACCGGGGCAGGGGGACCCCAAGGGACACCCAAAGCAGAAGCGTGTCCCCCCACAGGGGAGGCACCCCAAAATCAGTGGGTGCCCCCATAAACGGGGAGCACCCAAAACGAGGTGGGGCACCCCAAAGAGAGGATTGCTCCCCAAGAAAGGCAGTGCACCCGAAAGAGGGAGTGCTCGAAACAGAGGGGCGCACCCCAAAAGGGGGGGACACCCCCATGCAGGAGGCGCACCCACACTGGAGGAATGTGGCCCCCCAAACTGGGAGCACCCGAAATGAAGGCCTGCACCTCCCAAAACGGGGTGCGCCCAAAAGAGAGGTGCCCTCAGCGCCACAGCCGGGGGTGCCCGCAGGAAAGGGACCCCAAACCGCAGAGCGGGGGTGCCCCAACCCCGGGGTGCCTCAATCCCGGTGCTTGGGGGTGCCCCAATCCCGGGGTACCCCAGTCCCGGGGCTCGGGGTGCCCCAGTCCCGGTGCTTGGGGGTGCCCCATCCCGGGGTGTCCCCATCCCGGGGTGTCCCCATCCCCGGGGGTGCCCCATCCCGGCGGTGTCCCCATCCCGGGGGTGCCCCCATCCCGGGGTACCCCATCCCGGGGGTGCCCCCATCCCGGGGTACCCCATCCCGGGGGTGTCCCCGGCGCTCGGGGGCGTGGCCTGGAGGGGCGTGGCAGGGGGTGTGGCCGCAGGCCCCGCCCCGGCGGCGCTCAGCGCCATGGGCGAGGGGGAGCCCAGGTACGGGGGTTACTGGGGGCACTGGGAGGCACTGGGAGCCGCTGGGGCGCTGCTGGGGCGCGCCGGGGGCACCCCGGGACCGGGACAGCGGCAGCGAGGGCGCAGCGGGAGGGAAGGGCTGTGGCGGGGGCACTGGGAGGGACTGGGGCGTTACTGGGGTGGGAGGGAGCAGCAGCGAGGGGACGCTGGGGGTGTTACCGGGGGGGTACCGGGGGATGCGGGAGGGGCTGCTGGGAGCGCTGGAGGATGGGGAGGGTCCCCGGGCTCGGGAGGGGTTACTGGGAGCGCTGGGGGGAGCCGCTGGTACACGGGAGGGGTTACTGGGAGCGCTGGGGGGAGCCATTGGTATACGGGAGGGGTTACTGGGAGCGCTGGGGGGAGCCGCTGGTGCCCGGGTGGGGTTACTGGGAGCGCTGGGGGGAGCCGCTGGTGCCCGGGTGGGGTTACTGGGAGCGCTGGGGGGAGCCGCTGGTACCCGGGAGGGGTTACTGGGAGCGCTGGGGCAGCCGCTGGTGCCCGGGTGAGGTTACTGGGAGCGCTGGGAGGCGCTGGGGGCACTGGGAGGCGCTGGGCAGGCTGGGAGGGGGGGGGGCTGCGGCGGCCAGTCCCGGCCCTGGCCCCGCCCCGCGGGAGCGGCCCCGCCCACGGCCACACCCATGGACACACCCACGGCCACGCCCATGACCACGCCCTGCGCCGGGGCCGCTGCGGGAGCGCAACGTGCGGGACCCGCCCGGGAACGGGACAGCCCCACCGGGACCCCCCCGGGAACGGAACCCCCCCCCCGGGAACGGGACAGCCCCACCGGGACACCCCCGGGACCCCCACGGGAACGGGACAGCCCCACCGGGACCCCCACGGGAAACTCCCGGAACCCAACAGGAACCTCCCGGGGACCCCCACGGGACTCCCCTCTCGAGTGACCCCTCTGTGCCCCTTCAGGAACTCCCCCGTGAACCCCCCCGATCCCCCCGAGACCAGCCCCCTCGGGACCGGGACCCCCCAGCCTGGCTCGGCCAGCCCCGGCGTGGGTGGGGGTCCCAGTCCTGTGGGGGGGACTCTAGGAAGGGATCCCGGTGTGGTTCGGGGGTCCCGGCCCGGGGCGGGGACGGTCTTGGTGCGGTGGGGTGCCAGTCATGGTGGGGTGTCCCTGTCCCAGTGCGGGTGGGGGTCCCAGGGGGCCCGGGGCTGTTCCGGGGGGTCCCGGTGCCGGGGCGGGGGTCGCGCCGTGCCCGGTGGTGTGTCCCGGTGCCGGGGCGGGGGTCGCGGGTGCCCACCCGGTGCCCGCCTCCCCCCAGCATGGCGCAGCAGCTGATCAGCGGCGCCGGTTACGTGCCCGAGGACGGGCTCACGGCCCAGCAGCTCTTCGCCTGCGCCGATGGCCTCACCTACAAGTGCGGGTGACCCCCACCCCAAAACCCTCCGACCCCCCTCGGCACCTCCTGACCCTCACGGGCGCCTCCAGCCCCCCGGCACAGCCCTTGGGGTGCCCCCCTGGGGCTGCCTGAGTCCCCAGGGCCCTCCTGAGCCCCCCGGGGCAGCTCCAGCCCCCCCCCGTGCCAGCCCCAGGGATCCCCCCAAAGATCCCCCGGGTTCCCCCGGAACCAGCTGACACCCCTGCACCCACAGCCCCCCAGAAACCCCCTGACCCCCTAGGAACCCCTCCAGACCCCCTAGAAACCCCCGGACCCCCCAACTCACACATCTCCCTGCCCCCGGTGCCTCCCCAGCCCTCGGGTGCCCCCGCGGTGGGTCTGGGTGAGTCTGGGGGGCCTGGGGGGTCCCAGCCCTGTGTCCCCCCACAGTGACTTCCTCATCCTCCCCGGCTACATCGACTTCACGGCTGATGAGGTGGTGAGTGACCCCAGCACCCCCTGGGACCCCCTGTGCTCTCCCCACGGGGCGGCTCCCGTGGCTCAGGACCCCCCCAGTGACACCCCTGGGCCCCCATCCCCCTCCTGGGGGGCTCTGGGGTTGGGGATGCCCATGGGACCCCGCAGGCTTTGGGGTGTGGGGGCTCACGGAACCCTCGAGGGGTGGTTGGGGGGTGCAGGTGCTTCTGGGGGTGTCAGGTGGAGTGGGGGGCCCCGTTCCTCAGAGGGGCGCTCCCCTCCCCCAGGACCTGACGTCGGCGCTGACCCGAACCATCACCCTGAAAACGCCACTGGTGTCGTCCCCCATGGACACGGTCACCGAGGGGGACATGGCCATCGCCATGGCTGTGAGTGAGCGGGGGGACAGGGGGGACACTGGAGGACACTGGGAGACACGGTCACCAAGGGGACACGGCTGTCACCGCGGGTGGAGGTGCATCTACATGTGTGGAGGCATCTCGCGGGGGGTCTGGGCTGGGGGGCTCTGTCAGACTGGGGGGGCACCCGTGGGTGCTTGGGGGGCACCCGGGGAGCTGGGCAGGGGGGCACAGTGCCCGAGGGGTGAGAGGGCAACAAGGGGACGCGGCTGCAGGGGGGGACGGGGCTGCAGGGGGGGACGGGGCTGCAGGGGCTGCCCACCCAGCTGGAGCCCAGGAACCCACAGCCCCCCTGCCCCCTTTTGCCCCCCACCCCCTTTTGCCCCCCTGCCCCCTTTTGCCCCCCCTTTTGCCCCTTTTGCCCCTTTTGCCCCCAGCTGAACGGCGGCATCGGCATCATCCACCACAACTGCACGCCCGAGTTCCAGGCCAGCGAGGTGCGCAAGGTCAAGGTGAGTGGGGGACCGTGGGCTGGCACCCCGGTGTCCCCTGGGCTGGCACCCCCGTGTCCCCTGCACTGGCACCCCCGTGTCCCCTGCGCTGGGCCGGCCATCGGCACCCCGTGGTGGCAGCCCCTCGGTGTTCCCTGGCCTTGTGCCCCTCCCGTGTCCCTGAGTGCCTCCATGCCCCCAGTGACACTGTCCCGTGTCCCCGAGCCCCGGTGACACTGTGCCCCCATGTCCCCGAGCCCCCGGTGACACTGTGCCCCCGTGTCCCCATGTCCCAGTGACACTGCCCCGTGTCCCCGTGCCCCCCAGTGACGCTGCCCCGTGTCCCCGAGCCCTGGTGACACTGTCCCGTGTCCCCAGCGGTTCGAGCAGGGTTTCATCACGGAGCCGCTGGTGATGAGCCCGGTGCACACCGTGGGGGACGTGTGGGACGCCAAGGCCCGTCTCGGCTTCTCGGGGGTCCCCGTCACCCACTCGGGGCGCCTGGGGGGGCGGCTCGAGGGCATCGTCACCTCCCGCGACATCGACTTCCTGCGGGAGGGGGACAGGGCCACCCCCCTGGCCGAGGTGGGCGTGGGGCTGTGGGGTGGGATGGGGTGGGGTGGGATGGGATCCATGGGATGGGATGGGATGGGATGGGATGGGATGGGATGGGATGGGATGGGATGGGATGGGATGGGATGGGATGGGATGGGATGGGATGGGATGGGATGGGATGGGATGGGATGGGATGGGATGGATGTGGGGCAGGGTGGGATGGGATGGATGTGGGGTGGGATGGGATGGATGTGGGGTGGGGATGGACAGAGGACAGGCAGGGGCGGGGGCTGCCCACGGTGGCCTGGGGGGCCCCCTTGGTGCTGGTGACAGTGACACACAGTGCAGGTGACAGTGCAGGTGACAGTGACAGTAGCCGTGCCTGTGTGGTGACAGTGCCAGTGCACGTGGCAGTGACAGACAGCGATGGTGACAGTGCTGGTGGCAGTGGAGGTGACAGTGCCAGCGCTGGTGACAGTCCCAGTGCCAGCACTGGTGACAGTGACGGTGGCAGTGCCAGACAGTGCCAGGGCCAGCAGCTGTGCTGATGCCAGTGACACGTGGGTCCCTGTGTCCCCAGGTGATGACCAAGCGCAGGGACCTGGTGGTGGCCCCGGCCGGTGTCACCCTCAAAGAGGCCAACGAGATCCTGCAGCGCAGCAAGAAAGGTGCAGGGGACACCTGTCACCCCCCCGAGTCCCCTGTCACCCCCCCGAGTCCCCTGTCACCCCCTGAGTCCCCTGTCAACCCCCGAGTCCCCTGTCACCCCCCGAGTCCCCTGTCAGCCCTGGAGGCACCTCCCCGTCACCCCACAGGTGTCACCCCCAGGGGTCACCTCCACTCAGGGCCACCTCCGTGCCATCCTGGGTGGCCCATGGGAGATGTCCCCTGTCCCTGTTCCCCTCCCCTCACGTTGTCCCCCCGCTGTGTCCCCAGGGCTGCTGACGGTGACCAGCACTGGTGAGCTGGTGGCTGTCACTGCCCCATCCTTCAGGTCTCTGCCATGTCCCTGGGGTCAGCCCTGTGTCGCTGTCCCTGGTGTCACCCCCATGTCCCTGTTCCTGTGTCTGGTGTCACCCCCATGTCCCTGGGGTCAGCTCTGTGTCCCTGTCCCTGGTGTCACCCCCATGTCCCTGGGGTCAGCTCTGTGTCCCTGTCCCTGGTGTCACCTCCATGTCCCTGGTGTTACCCCCACGTCCCTGGTGTCACTCCCATGTCCCTGTCCCTGGTGTCACCCCCATGTTCCTGGTGTCACCTCCACATCCCTGTTCCTGTGTCTGGTGCCACCTCCATGTCCCTGGTGTCACCTCCACGTCCCTGTTCCTGTCCCTGGTGCCACCTCCATGTCCCTGGGGTCACCTCCACGTCCCTGTTCCTGTCCCTGGTGCCACCTCCATGTCCCTGGGGTCACCCCCACGTCCCTGTTCCTGTGTCTGGTGCCACCTCCATGTCCCTGTTCGTGTGTCTGGTGTCACCTCCATGTCCCTGGTGTCACTCCCATGTCCCTGTTCCTGTCCCTGGTGCCACCTCCATGTCCCTGGTGTCACCTCCATGTCCCTGTTGCTGTCCCTGGTGCCACCTCCCTGTCCCTGGTGTCACCCCCATGTCCCCATGTCCCTGGTGTCACCCCCATGTCCCTGGTGCCACCCCCACATCCCTATTCCTGTGTCTGGTGCTACCTCCCTGTCCCTGTTTGTGTGTCTGGTGTCACTCCCATGTCCCTGTCCCTGTCCCTGGTGCCACCTCCATGTCCCTGTCCCTGGTGCCACCTCCCTGTCCCGGTGCCACCCGCCTGTCCCCGTGTCCCTGCAGCCCCGGTGCCCCCACCCCGGGGTGTCCGGGGGAGCCGCGGGCAGTGCGGGCCGGCGGGCAGGGGTGACGCGCTGTCCCCGCGCTGTCCCCGCGCTGTCCCCGCGCTGTCCCCGCAGGGAAGCTGCCCATCGTTAACAGCCGGGACGAGCTGGTGGCGCTGATGGCGCGCACGGACCTGAAGAAGAACCGGGAGCACCCGGCGGCCTCCAAGGACGGGCGGAAGCAGCTGCGGGTCGGGGCCGCCATCGGCACCCGCGAGGACGACAAATACCGGCTGGACCTGCTGGTGCAGGCGGGCACGGACCTCGTGGTGCTGGTGCGGGCACCCCCAAACCCGGGCACCCCCACACCGGGCACCCCAAACCGGGGCACCCCCAAACCCGGGGCATCCCAAAACCCGGGGCCACCCCAAACCGGGGCACCCCCAAACCGGGGCACCCCAAAACCCGGGGCCACCCCAACCCGGGGCACCCCCAAACTGGGGCACCCCAAACCCGGGGCACCCCAAACCGGGGCACCCCCAAACCCGGGGGCACCCCCAAACCGGGGTACCCCAAAACCCGGGGGCTCCGAGCAGCGGGGAGGAGCGGGAGGAAGGGGACGGGGCTCGACCCGCCGGGCAGGCGGGTGCAGCTCGTGGTGCCGGGGGGTGGGGAGGGGTCCCCGAAAATTGGGGGGGTGAGGGCACCCCGAAAAAATGAGACCCCAGAATGGGGGGGATGAAAAAGGGGAGACACGGAAATGGGGGAAGGGGAGCATCCCAAAAACGGGGAGGATGAGGATGGAGGAATGGGGTGGGGGTGGAGCTGCTGGTGCGGGGGGGATGAGCTCAGGGTGCTGCTCTGAGGGACCCCGGAAATGGGGAACCCCAGAAACGGGGATCCCCAGAAACGGGAGATCCCAAAAACCGGGCACGGATAGAAGGGAAGGGAAAAAGAAGGGGATGGAGGGATGGGGATGGAGCCGCTGGTGCAGGGGGGTACCCTAAAAATAGCAGGGCGGCGGTACCCCAAAAGCCGTGGGACCCCAAAATTGAGGGGATGGGATCTGGGGACGGGGATTGAGCTGCTTGTGCTGGGTGGGGGGTGCCCCAAAAAAGGCGGGCCCTGGGGGGTACCCCCTGCTCACTGAACCCCAACCTGCTGCTCCCCCCCCCGCGGCACCCGAACCTCCTGCCCCGCACCCCAAAACCCGCCGCACCCCACCCCAAACGCGGCCCCAGGACTCGTCGCAGGGGAACTCCCGGTACCAGCTCAGCATGATCCGCTACATCAAGGCCAAGTACCCCGAGCTGCAGGTGGTGGGGGGCAACGGTGAGACCCCAAACGGGGGCACTGAGGGGTGGGGGAACGGGGCGACCCCAAAATGATGAGTGGGGAAACGGGGCGACCCCAAAAGAGAGGTGAGGGAAATGGGGTTGGGTTTGGGGTGTCCCCTGCAGTGCTGAGGTGGGATTTGGGTGCCGTTTTGGGGGCTGTTTTTGGGGTGTCCCTGTCATAGTGAGGCAGGATTTGGGGAGAGTGGGGCTGGATTTGGGGTGCTACTTTTGGGCTGCTGTTTTGGGGCACCATGTTTGGGGTGCACCCCGCAGAACAGAGATGGGATTCAGGGTGCCGTGGGCACTGTTGGGGTGCCCTTTTGGGGCACCATTTCTGGGGTGCCCTGGCACTGTTGGGGTGCCGTTTTGGGGCACCATTTCTGGGGTGCCCTGGCACTGTTGGGGTGCCGTTTTGGGGCACCATTTCGGGGTGCCCTGGGGACTATCGGGGTGCCATTTCGGGGTGTGCCCGCAGTGGTGACGGCGGCCCAGGCCAAGAACCTGATCGACGCCGGGGTGGACGCGCTGCGGGTGGGGATGGGCAGCGGCTCCATCTGCATCACCCAGGAAGGTGGGTGGCACCGGGACCCCTGACCCCACCCTGGCACCCCTGGACACGCCTGCAGTGTCCCCACTGTGCCCTTCGCTGTGGGCCTGTACCGGCTGTCCCCGTGTCCCCATGGCAGTGTCCCCGATCCCCTGTCCCTGTCCCCGTGATGGTGTCCCTGTCCCCATGGCAGTGCTGCTGTGTGACCAGGCTCAGGCTGTGGCCATGTCCCTGCCATGTCCCTGTCCCCATGGCAGTGTGGCCATGCCCAAGCCACGGCCGTGTCCCTGACAGTGTCCCTGTCTCTGTCCCCATGGTAGGGTGGCTGTGCCCAGGCCATTGCCATGTCCCTGACGTGTCTCTGTCCCTGTCCCCATGGCAGTGCTGGCGTGTGGCCGTGCCCAGGCCATTGCCATGTCCCTGACAGTGTCCCTGTCCCTGTCCCCATGGCAGTGCTGCTGTGCCCAGGCCATGGCCGTGTCCCTGAAGTGTCCCTGTCCCTGTCCCCTGGCAGTGCTGGCGTGTGGCCGTGCCCAGGCCATTGCCATGTCCCTCACAGTGTCCCTGTCCCTGTCCCCTGGCAGTGCTGGCGTGTGGCCGTGCCCAGGCCACAGCCATGTCCCTGACGTGTCTCTGTCCCTGTCCCCTGGCAGTGCTGGCGTGTGGCCGTGCCCAGGCCACGGCCGTGTACCGCGTGGCCGAGTACGCGCGGCGCTTCGGTGTCCCGGTCATCGCCGACGGCGGCATCCGCAGCCCCGGGCACGCCGTGAAGGCGCTGGCACTGGGAGCCTCCACCGGTGAGGGCAGGGCGCGGGGCACGGGGGTGTGGGGGGCACCCAGCACAGGGGGGGCGCCCCGAGGGGTCCCATGGCCAGAGCCCACCCCGGGGATCCCGCAGCCCCCCGCCCATCCCGGAGCTGGCCCCGCAGCCCCCAGCCCATCCCGGCAGGTTCAGCGCCCCCCGCCCCGCCGGGGGTCCCTGACGGGCTGTCCTGTCCCCCCCTCCCCAGTGATGATGGGGTCGCTGCTGGCGGCCACCACGGAGGCTCCGGGCGAGTTCTTCTTCTCGGAGGGCGTGCGGCTGAAGCAGTACCGGGGCATGGGCTCGCTGGACGCCATGGAGCAGGGCCCGGGCAGCCAAAAGCGCTACTTCAGGTACCCCGAGGGGCCGGGGGCGCGGTGCTGCCCCCCGGCCGCGCCCCCAGCCCCTCCGTGTGTGCCCGCAGCGAGGGGGACGCGGTGAAGGTGGCGCAGGGCGTGTCGGGCTCGGTGCAGGACAAGGGCTCCATCCACAAGTTCGTGCCGTACCTGCTGGCCGGGCTGCAGCACGGCTGCCAGGACCTGGGAGCCCGCAGCCTCTCGGCGCTGCGGTCAGTGCGGCGGGGCCGGGGGGCTGGGGGGGCGGGGAGGGGCTGGGGGGTAAGGGAGGGGCTGGGGGGGTCCGGGAGGGGCTGGGGGGGCAGGGGGGCTGGGGGGGGTCGGGGAGGGGCTGGGGGGCCGGGAGGGGCTGGGGGGTCCTGGCAGGGCTGGGGGGCCGGGAGGGGCTGGGGGCCCCGGGAGGGGCTGGGGGGGTCCTACAGGGCTGGGGGGGTCAGGGAGGGGCTGGGGGGGTCGGGGAGGGGCTGGGGGGGTCAGGGAAGGGCTGGGGGGGCCGTACAGGACTGGGGGGTTCGGCAGGGCTGGGGGGGTCCTACAGGCCTGGGGGGTCCGGGCAGGGCTGGGGGGTCCTGCAGGCCTGGGGGGTCCGGGCAGGGCTGGGGGGGCCCGGCCGCCCCCACCGACCCCCCGAGCCCCCCAGGTCCATGATGTTCGCGGGGGAGCTGAAGTTCGAGCGCAGGACGGTGGCGGCGCAGGTCGAGGGGGGGGTGCACGGGCTGCACTCGTGAGTGGGGACGGGGCTTGGGGGGCTGGGGGGGCTGGGGGAGGTTTTGGGGGATACAGGGGTTTGGGAAAGCTGGGGGATTTGGGGGAGATTTGGGGTCACTGAGAGTGATTGGGGGGGCTGAGGGGGTTTGGAGGAGCTCTGGGGGGCTGAGGGGGTTTGGAGGAGGTTTGGGGGGCTGAGGGGGTTCGGAGGAGGTCTGGGGGGGCTGAGGGGGTTTGGGACCCGTGAAGGGTGCCGGAGCTGGGGGGATCTTGGGGGCGGGGGAGGTTTTGGGGGGCTGAGGAAGGCACCAGTTCAGATCCCATCGCAGGGCCCCAGTTGCCCCAGTCCAGGCTCAGGGGCACCCCCGCTTTGCCCAGTGTCGGGGATGGGTTAGGGTTAGGGTTAGGTCAGGGTTAGGGTCAGGGGATGGGGGTCAGGGTCTGGGGGGTTCCTGCGGCCCCCCTAACCCCCCTCACCTTGCCCTCCCCGCAGCTTTACGGTTCTGCCCCGTAAGTACCTGCTCCCCCCGGGACTGGGGGTGCTCGGGGGTCCCCTTTACCCCTCCTCTGTCCCCCCCCGATGGATGGGGGGCTGGGGGAGGGGGGACCCCCAGTCTCCCAGCCAGGATCTGGGGTTTGGGGGTTCCCTTCCCCCAAAGGGACCCCAACCCCCCCATAAGGGTTTGGGGGTTCCCTTCCCCCCCCTTTGACCCCCGCCTCGTCCCCGCAGTGCCGAGAGGGGGCTGCCCTGAGGAGGGGTCCCCCAAGGGCGGCGCCCCCCGCCCGGAGCCTGCGGGGACCCCTCCGGCCCCCCGACACCGGCGCTGCTGATGCTGCACGGGCACCCCGCCATGGGGGCACCCCGCCATTGGGGGCACCCCACAATGGGGGCACCCCCAAACCCCCGAGCACAGGGGCTGCGGGCACCTCGGAAACCCTCCCGGAACTGGGGTTGCGGGGAGCCCCCAAACCCCCCCGGGGCACCACAGGCGAGGGGGATCCCCAGAGCCCCCAGAAATGGGGGTGCAGGGACCCCCCTAAAGTCCCCGGGGCACCACGAGGCTGCGGGGACCTCCCCGGCCTCTCCAGAGAGGGGGACACAGGGACCCCACAACCCCCCAGTGGCGCGGGGACCCCCTGAACCCCGCGGGGACCCCAGACCCTCCCTGGCCCTGGGGAGCTTGCAGGGCCGTGTCCCCCTGTCCCCCGAGTGGGGATGGGGGGACCCCCGCAGCCTCCAGGGGACCCCCAGAACTGCAGGGACCTCCCCAGCGTCCCGGGGGACCCCACAGCATCCCGGGGGACCCCACAGCGTCCCGGGGGACCCCACGGGCCTGTGGCCTCCCGGTCTGGGGGAACCCCGGACTCGCTGAGTCCAGGGGTGAATAAAGGCTTGGAGCATCGGAGCCTGGCGTGTCCCTGGCCCCGGGCTGGCCCCGGGCTGTCCCCGCTCCTGTCCCCGGGCTGTCCCCGGCCCTGTCCCCTCTCCTGTCCCCGCTCCTGTCCCCACTCCTGTCCTCACTCCTGTCCATGGTCCTGTCCCCGCTCCTGTCCCCTCTCCTGTCCCCGCTCCTGTCCCCGGGCTGTCCCCGGCCCTGTCCATGGTCCTGTCCCCTGTCCCCGCCTTTGTCCCCCCCACCCTGTCCCCGTCCTTGGCCCTGTCCACGGTGCTGTCCCCGGCCTGGCCCAGGCATGTCCCTGTCCCTGCCGGTGGCACCGGGACCGGGGCGCACACGTGGCACCAGGAGGGCACACGCCGTGACACGCGTGGCACACACGGCACGGGTGGCACACATGGCACGGGTGGCACACATGGCACGGGTGGCACACATGGCACGGGTGGCACACACGGCACGGGTGACAAAGGCTGGGACACACCTGGGACCCCCCACAGGTGGCAGCACCCAAATACGGGACCCCAAATGTGGCACCGTCCCAGAAGTGAGACCACCCCCCCAAACTGTGGGACACCCCCCAAAATCCGGGACAAGGCCCCAAATGCAGGATATTCCCCCCGACAAATGGGGGACCCCTCCCCTATGGGGGGCACCCCAAACGTGGGAGGACCTCCCAAAAGCGAGACCCCTTCAGATGTGGGACAGCCCCCCAAGTGCGGGACCCCCAAGTGCGGGACCCCCAAGTGCGGGACCACTTCTACCTGTGGGACCCCCCCGCTTTGTGAACCCACACCTGAGCGCCCCCCCCCCCCATCCAGGAGGGGACCCCTCAATCCTGGGAGCCCCCCGGGTGTGGGGCACCCCCAAACCCGCCGGGTCCCGGTGCCGGGGGGGCGGGGGGAGCCGGGGGGCGCGGGGGGTGGGAGGAGGAGGAGGAGGAGGAGGAGGAGGAGGAGGAGGAGTGGGGGGGGGGCTCGGCCCGCCCCTCCCGCCGCTGCCGCCGCCGGGGCCGGGCCGGGGCTGGAGCCGCCGCCGCCGAGGCCGGTGGGTGCGGGGGGCGGGGGTGGGTTTGGGGGTGCCCGGGGTGGGGGCAGCCCCCGCCCGGGCGGGCTCGGGGCGATGCCGAGCCGGGGCTGGGGGCGCGGGGAGCTCGGGGGTGCGGGTTTGGGGTGCGGGTTTGGGGGTACGGGGGGGGCGCGGATGGCGAGGTGGCGGCTGCGGGGGGAGGGGGCGAGCGGGGTTTGGGGGTGTGGGGTCCCCGCGTTTGGAGGCGAGGGGGGGCCGGGTGCGGGGCCCGGGGGGGGCGGGGTCGCGGCCGCGGGGCGGGGGTGGCGAGCCGGGGTTCGGGGGGTTCGGGGGGTCCGGGGGGGCCCCCCCAAACCCTGCCGAGCTCCGCGCCCCCCCCGCGCCGCCCCCGCGTGCGCTGTCCCCACGCACACGCGCTCGCTCGCGCCGTCACGCGCGCGCACACGTGCGCTCCCGCACCCACGCGCGGGAAAAGGGGAAAAGGGGGGGGGGCTACGGGGGGGGGCTCGGGGGGTCCGGGGGTGCGGGGTTTGGGGTGTGGGGTCGGGGGCGCGGGGGCGGCACGGGGAGCGCGGGGTGTGGGGGGCACAGGTGGGGTGTGCGTGGGACTGTGGGGGCGCTGCGGGGGGCGCAGGGGGTGCGCCCCGGGCCGTGCCCGTGTACCCCCAAACCCCTCCCGCAACGTCCCTGTCACACGCGTGGGCACAGCGGGAGGGGGCGGGGGGGGCAGGTGCGACCTGCGGGGCACGCGCGGTTGTGACCCACGGGTGACACCGGCGCGGAGTGGGGGAGCCCCCGTGGTCGCGGGGGGGGCTCTTGGGGCCGGCGAGAGCGGGGGTGGTGGTTCCGGGGGGTGGCGGCTGCGGGGGTGGCGGTTCCGGGGGTGTCCCGCGTGGGGGTGTCCCGTGCGGGGGTGGCAGGGTCGGGGGTGTCCCGTGGGGGGTGTCCCGTGTGGGGGTGGCCGTTCCGGGGGGCTCGGACACGTTCCGGGGGTGCCGGGCTGTCCTGTGCGGGGGCCGCGGGTCCCCGCGTGTCCCGCGTGTCACTTCGCATCCGTCGTCCCCGCGCCGCCGCCGCCCTGACGGGCGCGGTGCCGCCCCGCGGCGACAGCCCTGTCACCCCGATTAGCGACCTGGCGCGGGCGGGGGGGCTCCGGGGGAGGGGACACCTCCGCACGGCCCCGCGGCGGGGGCGGCCCCGCGTGCCCCCCGTCCCCGCGTGCCACCGCGGCGCCCGCGCTGCTCCCGCCCCTGCCGGGGGGGCTCCTGTGTCCCCACAGGTGCCCCTGTCCCAGATTCGGGGTGCCCCTGTCCCCCCCCCCCGCGCTGCTCCTGTCCTCCCCCGAGGGTCTCCTGTCCCCAGGTGCCCCGGTGTCCCCCCCGGCTCCTCCCGTCCCTCCCGTGGGGCGCTCCCGCGTGTCCCCGGCCCGTCCTGTCCGTGCCCGCGGGGCGCTCCTGTCCCCCCTCGGAATGTTCCCCGAATCTTCCCCCGGGGGCTAACGGGGCTCCAGGATGTCATGGGGGGGGGTCCTGGGGTGTCATGGGGGGCTCTGGGGTGCCGGGGGGTGACACCTCTGCCCCTCTCCACAGCCGCTCCCGATGTCCCCGAAGTGCCCCGCTGGGGGGGCGGCCGCCCCCCGGCTGCTGCTGTTGCTGCTCTGCCTGTCCGCCCCGGCCGCCGCCCCCCCGCCCCCCAGCAGCCCCCCCGGGACCCCCCCGGGCCCCCCCGCGCCCCACAGCGACTCCCCGGTCCTGTCCCTCAACCTCGGCCTCAACTTCAAGATCAAGGTGCGGAGCCAGGGGGGGCCGCGCCCCCCCGCGCCCCCCACGCCCCCGAGCCCCCCCAGGAGCCCGGGCTCCCCCCGGAGCGCCGCGCCCCCCACCCGGCCGGACCCCGGCGATGAGCAGGGCTCCGCGGGACCCCCGGAGGGGGCGGGGGGTCCCCCCGGCCGCGGGGCCACGACCCCCGGCCCGGGGCGCCCCCGGGACAAGCAGCTGGAGCTGGACATCGCCATCGACCTGAGGGCGGGGCTGGACCCCCCCCCGGGGGGCTCGGGGGCGGCCGTGCCCCCCACCAGCCTCCTGCGGGGCGCCCCCGGACGCCCCCGGCTCCTGCCCGGCCTCTCGGAGCTGGCCGGGAGACTCAGCGCCGCCGGTGAGTGCCGGTGCCGGGGGCGGGCAGGGCCCCCGGGGCCCCCCAAACCTGAGGAACGCCCCAACACCTCGGTGCCCCCCCCAGGGTTCCTGCTTCCCACGGGGCCCCCCAAGATCGGCGCCGAGGGGGGAAACGCGAGCCTGGAGCTGGACGAGGCGGGGAGCGGCGCCGAGCCAGGTGGGGGGCGGGCATTTGGGGGGCGGGCATTTGGGGGGCGGGCATTTGGGGGGCGGGCGTCTGGGGGTCTTGGGGGGCCTGGGGGGATGGCGGGTCTGGGAACTGGGGGAGTCCTGGGGGGTGCGAGCGTCCTGCATTTAATGGGGGGCTGGGAGAGGGGTTTGGGGGCATCCTGGGGTTCGGGGGGCTGCGGGGGGAACGGGGGGTGCTGGGATTTGGAGGGGCCGGGGTGGGGGGCTGCGGACTGGGGGTGCTGGGCAAACGGGGAGAGGGGGGAGGTTGTGGGGGCTGTGGGATGGGGCTGCCTCCCTCCGCGTTCTCGGTGGGATGCGGGATGCGGGGGGGGGGGGGGGTGACACGGGGCGTGCCGGGAGGAACACACCGGGGGGGTTGGGGCGCCCCCAGGATGTGGGGACCCCCCGGTCCCCCCGCTGACCCCCCGGTCTCCCCGCAGCGCTGTCCCCGGGCCGCCAGCCCTCCCGGGGGGCCGCGCCGCCCCCCGCCGCCGCCTCCGCCTGCACCCCCGGATCCGCCTGCGGCGCGGGGGGGCCCGGCCCTTCCCTGGCGCCCCCCTTCTCCTGGCCCCCCCACTTTCTGCCGCTGGGCACCCCCTGGCCCGAGGCCGCGGCGCTGTGGGGCGCGGCCTGGGGGGGGCACGTCTATGGGGCGGGGGCGGCCTTCGCGCTGCTGGGCGGGCTGGGGGCGCTGCTGCTGTTCGGGGGGCGGCGGCCGGGGCTGGCGCGGCTGCTGGGGGGGCTGCTGGCCGCCGCCGCCTTCGCCCGCGCCTTCCCGCTCTTCTTCGACCCCTACGAGCGGGGGGCGCGGCTGCCGCCCCCCGCCGCCCGGGCGCTGTTCGAGCTGCCGCCGCCCTGCCTGGGCTGGGGGCTGGCGCTGGCGCCCCCCGCCCGCGGCGCGCCGCTGCTGCTGGGGCTGGGGCTGCTGCACCTGGGGGCGGCCCTGGGGGCCGTGGGGGCCGTAGCGGCGCTGGGGGGCCCCGCGGCGCTGCTGCTGCTGCCCCGGGCGCTGTTCGCCGCTCTGGCGGCCGCGCTGGCGCTGGGCGGGCTGGGGGGGCTGCGGCGCTGCGGGGCGGGCGGGGGGCGCGCCAAGCGCGGGCCGGGGGCGCGGGTGCGGGCGGGGGTCCCGCGGCTGCTGGGGGCGGCGGGGGCGGCGCTGAGCGCGGGGCTGCAGCTCTTCGGGGCGCTGCAGAGCCGGGGCTGGGCGCTGACCCCCGCCCCGGGGCCCTGGGCCTGGTGGGGGCTGCAGCTCGGGGGGCGCCTGGCCGAGCTGGCCATGGGGGGGGCGCTGGCCGCGCTCGCCTTCGCCGCCCCCCCGAGCGGCCGCGCCCCCCCCGGCGGCCCTCCCGAGGCCCCCGAGGGCGGCGGCGGCGGGCGGGGCCCGGGGGAGGAGCCGGGGGGACCCCCCGAGTGCCCCCCGGACGCGGACGGGGACCCCACGGCCGGGTACCGGCCCCCCTCCCCCATCGACCTGCGCCGCTCCATCGACGAGGCGCTGGGAGCGCCCGGGATGTTCCGCACCGGGAACGGCGGCGTCGGGAGCGCCGCGGGCACCGGGAGCACCGGGAGCGGAGGGAAAGCCAAGAGCAACGGGGTCAGCGTCCTCGGGAGCACCGGGAGCACCGAGATCAGCGTCATCAGCGCCGCCGGCAGCGCCCTGGGCACCGGCGGTACCGGCGGCACCGGCGGCACCGGCACCAGCAGCACCGCCCTGCCGGGGGGCGGCGGCGCCGCCGGGCCGGGACTGGGCACGGGGAGCGCCGGGACCGCCCTGGGCACAGCTGGGACCGCCCTGGGCACAGCCGCGGCCGCGGGAACCGGCGGCACCGGCGCGCCGGGGGCCGGCACGGATGGAGCAGCCGGCGCAGCTGGCACGGCTGGAACAGCTGGAAAACCCGGCGCAGCTGGGACGGCTGGCACGGCTGGCACGGCTGGCAAACCCGGCACACCTGGCACAGCTAGAACAGCCGGCACAACCAGCAAACCTGGACCACCTGGCACAGCTGGAAAGGCTGGCACAGCTGGCACAGCGGGAACAACCAGCAAACCTGGCACACCTGGCACAGCCGGCACAGCTGGAACAGCCGGCACAGCTGGCACACCTGGCACAGCTGGAAAGGCCGGCACAGCTGGAACAGCCGGCACGGCTGGCAAACCTGGCACACCTGGCACAGCTGGAAAAGTTGGCACAGCCGGCACAACCGGCAAACCTGGCACACCTGGCGCAGCTGGCACAGCGGGAACAACCAGCACAACCGGCAAACCTGGCACAGCCACCACATCTGGCACAGCGGGTACAACCAGCAAACCTGGCACACCTGGCACAGCCGGCACAGCTGGAACAGCTGGCACAGCTGGCAAACCTGGCTCAGCCACAACACCTGGCACAGCTGGCACAGCTGGAAAAGCTGGCACACCTGGCACAACCAGCAAACCTGGCACACCTGGCACAGTTGGAACGGCCAGCACAGCTGGCACAGCTGGCACAACCAGCAAACCTAGCACACCTGGCACAGCCAGCACAGCTGGCACAACCAGCAAACCTGTCTCAGCCACCACACCTGGCACAGCTGGCACAGGTGGCACAGCCGGCGGGACAGAGCGTGGCACCCCCGGCACAAGCAGGGACAGCAAAGTTGTGACCCCGGGAATTGGCACCGCCGGCACCTCTGGGACTGGGGCACCGGGCACCGCCGGCACCAGCGGCGGCACCAGCGGCACAGCTGGAACACCTGGAACGCCTGGCACAGCTGGCACAGCTGGCACAGCTGGAACACCTGGAACAGCTGGCACACCTGGAACACCTGGAACGCCTGGCACAGCTGGCCCATCAGGTCCCAGCTCCTCTGGCACAGCCGGGACACGGGGGCCCGGCGCTGCTGTCCCCCCCGGTACCCCCGGTGCCCCCGGTGCCCCCGGTACCAGCGGCTCCGCCCCCCGCGCCCCCCCCGGGCTGTCCCGCGCCGCCTCCTGCGGGGGCCCCTCCGGGGGGGCTCCCGGTGCGGCCCCCCCGGCCCGAGGACCCCCCCGGGGGGAGCCGCCCCCGCTGCGGCCGTCGCAGAGTTGGGCCGAGGGGACCCCCCGGGCCCCCCCGGAGCCCCCCGAGCCCCCCGCGGGCGGCGGCCGCAGCCCCGGCAGCGGCACCACAGACTTGTAGGGGGGGGACAGCCCGGCCCCACCCCCCGCGCCCCCCGAGCCGCCCCCCGAGTCCCTGCGACCCCCAAATGCGGGTGACAGCGTCGGGACCCCAAAATTCCTGAGACCCCCCCAAGTGCTGCTGGTGACAATCCGGGGACACCCCAGGTCCCTGAGACCCCCCCCTCCCCAATGCGGGTGACAATCCGGGGACACCCCCCCACGTCCTCGAGACCCCCAAGTGTTGATGACGACCCGGGGACCCCCAAGGTGCCCCCCCAGGTCCCCGAGACCCCCAAATACGGGTAACAAACAGCCCCCCCCGTGTCCCTGAGACCCCTCCAAGTGCTGGTGACAATCTGGGGACCCCCCCCCCAAGTTCCTGAGCCCCCCGAGTACTGACAGAGCCCTGGAGACCCCCAAGGGGTGACAACCTGAGCCCCCCATATCCCGGAGAACCCCAAGTGCTGGTGACAATCTGAGGACCGCCCCCCGAAGTTCCCGAGCCCCCCGAAGAGGGGGGACAAACTGCCCGGCCCAGCCGAGCCCCCCAGGTGCTGATAAGGACTTGGGGACCTCCCCAGCCGCCCCCCAAGTCCGCGAGACCCCGAAGGGCTGGTGCCAATCTGGGGACCCCCCCAATTCCGTGAGACCCCCCCCCAAATACGGGTAAGAAGCGCCCCCCAAGTCTTTGAGCCTTCCAAGCACTGGTGCCAGTCTGGGGCCCCCCCAGACGCCCCTCAGGTCCCTGTGACCCCCCAATACGGGTAATAAAGTGCCCCCCAACCCCCCGAGACCCCCAAATGTTGGTGACGACCTGGGGCCCCACAAAATCCCCCATGGCCCCCCCATTTCCCCCCAGCGTGTACCCAATAAAGTGCCACGTGCGAAGGATGTGTGTGACACCCCCGGGCGGACCCCTGAGCACCCCAAAACTGGGCTGGGACCCCCGAGCCCCTCTGCCTCCCTAGATCCAATACGGGACCCCCGAGCGGTACCCCAAGGGCCTCTCGACCCCCTTCCCGTGGGGTGGGACCCCCCGAGACTCCCCCCACCGACCCCTCGGGGCTCTGCTGTGGGACCCCCCGGACCCCCCCCGAACCCCTCGGGGCTCTGTGTGGGACCCCCGGACCCCCCCCCCGACCCCTCGGGGCTCTGCTGTGGGACCCCCGGACCCCCCCGGGCTCTGTGTGGGACCCCCGCCCCCCCCGGACCCCCCCCGGACCCCTCGGGGCTCTGTGTGGGACCCCCGCCCCCCCGCCCCCGGCCCGGTGCCGCCGGTCCTCCCCGCCGCCAGGGGGCGCTCTCTCCCCGCGCCGCGCACGCGCAGCCCCGCCCCGCTCCCGGCGTGCCCCGCGCGCCAAGATGGCGGCGGCCGAGCCGCGCACGGTGCTGGTGCGGGGCCTCCCCGCCGGGGCCACGGCCGCGCTCCTGGAGCGGCTCTTCGGGCACCTGGGGCCCGTCCGCCGCTGCTTCGTGGTCACCGAGAAGGGTCCGCGCCGCGGGGGGCCGGGGGGAGCGGGGAGCGGGGTTGGGCGGTGTCGGAAGCGCCATGGGAGCGAGCTTTGGGGCTGGGAGCGGGGTTTGGGGGCTGGAAATGGGGGCTGGGGGCTGGAAATGGGGGCTGGGGGGGCTGCAGGGGCTGGGAGTGGGGTCTGGGGGGCTGGAAGTGGGGTCTGGGGGGCTGGAAATGGGGGCTGGGAGGGCTGCAGGGGCTGGAAATGGGGGCTGGGGGCTGGAAATGGGGTCTGGGGGCTGGAAATGGGGGCTGGGGGCTGGAAATGGGGGCTGGGGGGCTGGAAATGGGGTCTGGGGGGCTGGAAGTGGGGTCTGGGGGGCTGGAAATGGGGTCTGGGGGCTGGAAATGGGGGCTGGGGGCTGGAAATGGGGGCTGGGAGGGCTGCAGGGGCTGGAAATGGGGGCTGGGGGCTGGAAATGGGGGCTGGGGGCTGGAAATGGGGTCTGGGGGGGCTGCAGGGGCTGGAAATGGGGGCTGGGGGCTGGAAATGGGGTCTGGGGGCTCTGCAGGGGCTGGGAGTGGGATTTGGGGGGGGTCTGCAGGGGCTGGTAGTGGGATTTGGGGGCCGCAGGTTGGGAGCAGGGGGGCCCGAGCCTGGGGGGGGGGGACTGGGGGGCTTGGGGGGCAGGAATTTGGGGGAGCAGGAGTTTGGGGGCCAGGAGTTTGGGGGGCCAGGAGTTTGGGGGGCAGGAGTTTGGGGGGCAGGCCGGGGGCACTCAGCTGCCTGCACAGGGTGGGTCTGGGCTGGGCTGGTTTGGGTTTTGGGGCTGGTCTGGTGTGGGGTCCCGGCCTGGTTTGGGGTCTCAGTTTGGGGTCCCAGCCCGGTTTGGGGTCCCAGCCCGGTTTGGGGTCCCAGCCCGGCTGGGGTCTCAGTTTGGGGTCCCAGCCCGGTGTGGGGTCCCGGCCCGGTGTGGGGTCTCAGTTTGGGGTCTCAGTTTGGGGTCTCAGTTTGGGGTCTCAGTCTGGGGTCTCATTTTGGGGTCCCGCAGGCTCCCCGCGGTGCCGGGGGTTCGGGTTCGTCACCTTCTCTCTGGCGGAGGACGCGGGGCGGGCGCTGCGTGAGCCCCCCGAGCTGGGGGGACGGCCCCTGGTGCTGAGCGCGGCCCGACCGCGGCCCCGGCACCGCGGGGGGACCGGGACAACCGGGGGAACCGGGACAACCGGGGGAACCGGGACAACCGGGGGAACCGGGACAGCCGGGGGAACCGGCCAGGGGGAGCCCCCCCGCGCCCCCCGCCCCAAGGCACCGCGGGGCCCCTCCCGCAAGGCCCGCCTGATCCTGCGCAACCTCAGCTTCCAGGTCAGTGCGCCCCACCCCTGGGACCCCCCCGGGACCCCCGAGCATCCCCCGGGACCCCCCTGGGACCCCCGAGCATCCCCCGGGACCCCCCATGGGACCCCTGAGCATCCCCTGGGACCCCCGAGCATCCCCTTGGACCCCCCACGGGACCCCCGAGCATCCCCTGGGACCTCCCATGGGACCCCCGAGCATCCCCTGGGACCCCCCTCGGGACCCCCAAGTACCTCTTGGGACCCCCCCTGGGACCCACAAGTACCCCCTGGGAGCCCTGAGTTCTCTCTGGGACCCCTGGGACCCCCCTGGGAACCCCCTGGAATCCCTGGGACTTCAGAGAATCCCCCTGGGACCCCCCAGAACCCCCCCAGGACCCCCCAGTGCCCCTCAGGCTCCCCAGGCACCACCCTCTTCCCAAGACCCCCATCTCTGCAGGGACTCTCCCCACACTGCCCCATGACCAGGGCCTCCCCCAGACCCCCCAGACCCCCCCAGTGCTCCCAAGGCACCTCCCCAGGGTGTCCCTGACCCCACAGTGACCCCCTGACCCCCCAGTGACCCCCTGACCCCACAGTGACCCCCCAGTGTCCCCCCTGTCCCCCCTGTCCCCGCAGAGCTCAGAGGAGGAGCTCCGGGCTCTCCTGGCCCCCTTCGGCCCCGTGCTGGAGCTGAGCGTGCCTCGCAAGCCCGGTGAGCCCCCCTGGAGCCCCCCAGGAGCCCCCCAGGAGCCCCCTGGAGCCCCCCGGCTGCTCCCCGGGCCGGGGCTGACTCGGGGGTCCCTCGGGGGCTCCCGGGGCTGTTGCAGACGGGACCCCGAGGGGCTTCGCCTTCGTCCAGCTGCGGAACCTGCGGGAGGCGGCGGCGGCGCTGGGGGGGCTCAACGGGGCCCAGCTCCGAGGTCTGGGGGCACGGGGGGCCTGGGGGGGGTCCTGGGAGGATGCTGGGGGGATTCTGGGGGTGCAGGGGGGTCCTGAGGGTGTTCTGAGGGTTGCTGGGGGGTCCTGGGGGGTCCTGAGGGGTCCAGGGATGTCTTGGGAGGTCCAGGGGTATCCTAGGGAGGTCCTTGGGGGGGTTTGGGGGGGTCCTGGGGTTTGGCAGGGGTCCTTGGGAGTGTGGGGGTGCTGTGGGTCTCCACACAGAGTCTGGGGGTTCTGGGGGGTGAGGGGTGGGAGCTGGGGGGCACTGGGGGTGCGGGAGGGGCTGTGGGGCACAGGGGGGCTGTGGGGCACAGGGGGCCCCTCAGGAATTTGGGGCTCTGACCCCCCCGTGCCCCCCAGGGAGGCCCCTGGCCGTGGACTGGGCCGTGGCCAAGGACAAGTACCAGGGGACACAGGGACCCCCAAAAACACCTGGTGAGACCCCAGAGCTGCCCCCCAACCCCAAAACTGCCCCACAAACCCCTGCTGAGCCCCCAGAACTGCCCCCCAACCCCAAAACTGCCCCACAAACCCCTGCTGAGCCCCCAGAACTGCCCCTCAAACCCAAAACTGCCCCACAAACCCCTGCTGAGCCCCCAGAACTGCCCCTCAAACCCAAAACTGCCCCACAAACCCCTGCTGAGCCCCCAGAACTGCCCCCCAAACCTAAAACTGCCCCCAAACCCCTGCTGAGCCCCCAAACTGCCCCCCCAAACCCCCCACAGCCCGTGTGGGGGGCAGAGGGGGCAGAGGGGTGACTGTGACCCCCACCCCTGTTCCTACAGAGGGGGAAGGGCAGGAAAACACGGGAAAAGGGGGAGAGCAAGGAGAGGAGGAGGAGGGGGAGGAAGGACACGAGGAGGAGGATGAAGAGGAAGAAGAGGAGGAAGAGGAGGAAGAAGCTGCACAGCCGCCCCGGCAGACCCCAAAAAGGGGGTCAGGGGTCAGAGCTGGGCTGGGGCGCAGGAAACAGAAGGAGGTAGAGGAAGCTGAGGAGGAGGAAGAGGAAGATGAGGAAGAGGATGATGAAGAAAAGGATGAGGAAGAAGAGGAGGATGAGGATGATGAAGATGAAGAGGATGAGGAAGGTGTGTTGGGTACTGGCACGGCTGGGGGCTCTGGGACGGGAGGACTCTGTGGGGTCTGGAGGGGCTTTGGCAGAATCTTGGGGGGCTCCTTGGGGGGTTTGGAGAGGGCTGGGGGGCTCCTGGGGGGAGTTGGGGTGGGCTGGGGGGATCCTGGGGGAATTTGGGGTGGGCTGGGGGGATTTGGGGGGAGTTGGGGTGGGCTGGGGGGATCTTGGGGGGAGTTAGGGTGGGCTGGGGGGCTCCTGGGGTGGGCTGGGGGGGATTTGGGGTGGGCTGGGGGGATCCTGGGGGGAGTTGGGGTGGGCTGGGGGGATCTTGGGGGTTTTTGGGGGCTCTGTGGGTGAGGTTAAGGGGTCCGGGGATGTTTCAGGGAGGGGTTTGGGGCAGTCTGAGGGGTCTTGCAGGGCACAGGGACACCCCTGGGGGTCCGGGGATGCCCCTGGGGGTCCGGGATGCCCTGGGGCTCTGTGGGTGCCCGGGGGGCTCCAGGTGCCCCAACCCCCCGTTGCAGAGCCCCCCAAGAAGCGCCGGCAGCGGCCGTCGGACATGGGCGAGGGCAGGACGGTGTTCATCCGGTGAGTGGGGGGCCGGGGCCGGGACCCCCGCCCGGGGCACCCCCGGACCCCCCCTGAGCCCCCCGCCCCCCCAGGAACCTCTCGTTCGACACCGAGGAGGAGGAGCTGGAGGAGAGCCTGCGCCAGTTTGGGGCGCTCTGCTACGTGCGGCTGGTGCTGCACCCCAACACCGGCACCCCCAAAGGTGGGGCGGGGCTGGGGCACCCCCAAAGGTGGGGGGGGGGCTGCACAGGGGGCTGGGGGACCCCCAGGGATGGGGTGGGGGCTGCACAGGGGGCACTGGGACCCCCAAAAACGGGGCAGCGAGCAGGGGGGCTGCACCCCTCAGGGAGTCCTGGGGGGATCGCTGGCAGGGGGTACCCCAGAGGGGGTTCTGGGGTGTTTGGGGGGTGCGGGGAGCCAGAGGGGGGTCTGAGATTTTGGGGTAGCATGTTTTGGGGTGGTGTCCCACATTTGGGGGTGTCTGTTCCACATTTGGGGGTGTCTGTTCCACATTTGGGGGTGTCTGTTCCACATTTGGGGGAGAGTCTCCCATGTCTGCCAAGGGGAAGGGGGGGGTTATCTAATTTTTGGGGTGGTTCTCGAGCTGGGGGTGTTGCACATTTGGGGTTGGGTGCCACCCAAGTTGGGGGTGTTGCACATTTGGGGTTGGTCCCACCCTGGGGGCTCCCCTGACCCCCCACCCCCCCCAGGCTCTGCCTTTGCCCAGTTCAAGACCCCCGAGGGGGCCCAGAAATGCATCGAGGCTGCCCAGGAGGGGCCCGAGGTGAGGGGGGACCCCGGAGGGACCCCCGGGACGGGGACACCAGGGGGTGTCGGGGCTCCTGGGGGGTTTAGGGGCGGCTGCTGGGGGTTTGGGGGGCTTGGGGCAGGGTTTGGGCGGTCCTGAGGGGTTGGGGAGGGGATGAGGGGAGTTTGGGGGGAGGGTCTCGGAGGGTTTTGGGGGCAGTTTGTTGGGATGAGGATTTGGGGGGTTTTGAGGGGGTGTGGGAGGCTTTGGGGGCCGGGAGGGTCTGGGGGTGTCTGGGGTGTGGGCCTGGGAAGGTTTGGGGTGCCGGGGGTCCCTCCCTGACCCCCAGCCGTGTCCCCAGGGCGGGGGGCTCCGTGTTGGGGGGCGGGCGCTGCGCGTGGACCCCGCGGTGAGCCGGGAGCAGGCGCGGGGGCTCCGGGGGGGCTCGGGGGCCGCCCGGCCCCGCAGCGGCACCAGGAACCTGTACCTGGCCCGGGAGGGGGGTGAGTCTGTGCCCCCTGACCCCACAGTGTCCCCGTTCTCCTGGGGACCCTCCTTTGTCCCCAAATCCCCCAAGCCCTCATTCCCTCTGCCCCCAGCACTTCTCAAACCCTTCCCAAAGCCCCCCGGCTCCCCCTCTCTTCCCCACCGCATTTCTCTGATCCCCCCAACCCCCATTCCCTGCCCCAAACATCTGCCTGGCCTCTCCCATTATCCCCTGCCCCCCAAAATTCCCAAAATTATCCCGTTTCCCCATTCCCAGCCATCTGCCCAGGCTCCCCCATTCCCCCAAAGCCCCCCAAATCCTCTGCCCCCTCAGATTCCCAAAATTATCCCTTTCTCCAGTCTCACCCATCCGCCTGACTTCCCCCATTCCCCCGAGCCTCCCAAAGTCCCCCCAAATCCCCTGACCCCAAATCCCCATCCCAGCCATCCACCCAGGCTCCCCCATTCCCCCGAGCCCCCCAAATCCCCCGAGCCCCCCAAAGCCCCCCAATCCTGACCCCAGGTTCCCTCCCCAGCCATCCGGCCGGTCTCCCCCATTCCCTGGAGCCCCCCCATTCCCCCGAGCCCCCCAAATCCCCCAATCCTGACCCCAGGTTCCCTCCCCAGCCATCCGGCCGGGCTCCCGCGCTGCCGAGGGCGTCAGCGACTCGGACATGGCCAAGCGAGCGCGGGTGAGCGGGGCGGGGGGATTTGGGGGTTTGGGGCTTTGGGGATTTGGGGTCTGGGGGTGCCCCCCTGACCCTGCTGTCCCCAGTTCGAGGAGCAGAAGCGGCGGCGGCTGCAGGACCCCAACGTGGGCGTGTCGCGGACGCGGCTGTGCCTGCACAACCTGCCCAAGGCGCTGGACTCGGCGCGGCTGCGGGCGCTGCTGCGGGGGCTGCTGCGGGGCCCGGCCTGCACCGCCCCCCGCATCAAGGAGGTGGGGCTGGGGTACCCCGAGTGCCCCTGTGTACCCCCGAGTGCCC
The DNA here is from genome assembly GCF_048771995.1 of Taeniopygia guttata. Classification (NCBI taxonomy): domain Eukaryota; kingdom Metazoa; phylum Chordata; class Aves; order Passeriformes; family Estrildidae; genus Taeniopygia; species Taeniopygia guttata. Next base: position 368,704 of record NC_133025.1, read on the forward strand.
CCTGTGTCCTCTTGTGTCCTCCTGCGTACCCCCGTGTCCCCCCTCTGTGTCCCTTTGAGTCCCCATGTCCCCCTGAGTGCCCCTGAGTCCCCCTGAGTTGGGTGGGTTTGGGGTTTGGGGTGACCCAGGGGGTGTTTTTAGGGTGCCCTGGGTGGGTTTGGGGTGAGCCAGGGGCTGTTTTTGGGGTACTCTGGGTGGGTTTGGGGTGACCTGGGAGGTGTTTTTGGGGTGCCCTGGGTGGGTTCGGGGTTTGGGGTGAGCCCGGGGCTGTTTGGGGTGCCCTGGGTGGGTTTGGGGTGAGCCAGCAGCTGTTTCTGGGGTGCCCTGGGTGGGTTTGGCGTTTGGGGTGACCCGGGGGCTGTTTTTGGGGTGACCTGGGTGGGTTTGGGGTTTGGGGTGCCCTGGGTGGGTTTGGGGTGAGCCAGGGGCTGGTTTTGGGGTGCCCTGGGGGGGTTTGGGGTGAGCCAGGGGCTGGTTTTGGGGTGCCCTGGGGGGGTTTGGGGTGACCCGGGGGCTGTTTTTGGGGTGCCCTGGGTGGGTTTGGGGTTTGGGGTGCCCTGGGTGGGTTTGGGGTTTGGGGTGCCCTGGGTGGGTTTGGGGTTTGGGGTACCCTGGATGGGTTTGGGGTGACCCAGGGGCTGGTTTTGGGGTGACCCCGTGCCTCCCCAGTGCCGGGTGATGCGGGAGCAGCGGGGCCAGGGCCAATCTTTGGGGTTCGCCTTCGTGGAATTCGAGGAGCACGAGGAGGCCCTGGGGGCCCTGCGGCGCCTCAACAACAACCCCGACCTCTTCGGGGCCCACAAGGTCAGTGGGGGCACCCCAAACCCGGGGGACCCCGTTTCCAGACCCCGGAGCTGCCCCCGGCATTCTGGGGTCCCCCTGGGATTTGCTGGGATCCACCCCGGTGTTTTTGGGGGGATTCTGGGAGTTCTCCTGGGTAGTTTGGGGTTCCCCTGGGTGTTCTGGGGTGCCCCCTGGTTTTTGGGGTGTTCTGGGTTATCCCCCAGTGTTTCATAGGGAGGTTTCTGGGGTCCTGGCTGGATTTTGGGATGCCCTCGTTGTGTTGGGGTGTCACGGGGTTTCAGTGGGGTTTTGAGGGCTCCTCCTGGATTTGGGGCATTTTGGGGTGGCCCCGGTGTTGGGAGTATCTGGGATATTTAGGGGCTGTTCCCCCTGGTGTTTGGGGCACCAGGGGGTGTTCCTCGGTGGGTTTTGGGGTATCTGTGGGGTGTTCCCCCCGGCTTTGGGGCTGTTTTGGTGCCCACTGTGCCCCCCCAGCGCCCGATCGTGGAGTTTGCTCTGGAGGACCGGCGGAAGCTGCGGCTGCGGGAGCAGCGGATCCAGCGGGGGCTGGTACGGAGCCCTGGGCCTGGGCCTGGGCCCGGGGGTCCCCAGCAGTGACCCCTGCCCTGATCCCACTGCTGAGCCCATTGCTGACCCCAGCACTGACCCCTGCCCTGACCCTGCTGCTGAGCCCTGCCCTGACCCCAGCACTGACCCCTCTTGTGACCCCAATGCTGACCCCTGACCCCATTGCTGACCCCAGTGCTGACCCCAGTGCTGACCCCTCCCCTGACCTCATTGCTGACCTCAGTGCTGACCCCATTGCTGACCCCACTGCTGACCCCTGACCCCAGTGCTGACCCCTGACCCCACTGCTGCCCCCTCTCCCCACAGCTCAAGGCCAAGGCCAAGGCGGCCGCAGGACCCCCAAAGCCGCCCCAGGGAGCCCCGGACCCCCCCCAGGGGCAGCAGGACCCCCCCGCGGGCTCGGGGGACCCCCCGGCCGCCCCCCGGCCCCGCCCGGGGCCGCCCCCCGGGACCCCCTGGGCCGGGTTCCGCACGCAGGGCCCGGGGTCCCGGGGGGCTCCCGGCGCCCCCCGCACCAAGGTGCTGGCGCTGCCCTCCCACCGCGGCCCCAAAATCAGGTCAGGGGGCTGTGCCTGCCTTCCCCATCCCATCCCGCTGTCCCCTCCCAGCCCCACTCTGCTCCCCTGTGCCCCCTTTATTTGTTCCCCATTTGTCCCCTTTCCCACCCTTCCCTTCTTTCCTTCCCCCTTCTCCCCTTTCCCTGCCTCCCATTCCCCCATTTCTCCCCCTTTTCCTTCCCCTTTCCCCCCCTTTGCTCTCTTTCCCCTTTCCTTCTCCTTTCCCTCCCTTTTCCCCTTTTCCCTCCCCGTTCCTTCCCTTTTTCCCCTTTTCCCACCCCGTTCCTTCCCTTTTCCCTCTCTTTTCTCCCTCTTTCCCCCGGACCTTTTCCTTCCCCTCCCCATTTCCCTTCCCCCTCCCGGGGGTCTCTGCCCCTCGGGGCACCCCGGGGTCTCCCCCCAGTTCCCCAATTCCCCTTTTTCCCCAGGAAACGGGACAAGGGGAAGGCTCAGCCGCCCCCCAAGCCCCCCAAAGCCCCCAAGGCGTCTCGGCGGCGGGAGAAGCCGCGGGTGCCCCCGGCCCAGGTAGGACTTTGGGGTTCTCCCCACGGGAATGGGGCCCCCCCGCTGCCCCCAGAACTGCCCCCCAGCCCGGGGCTGGGGTCCCCTCACCCCTGTGTCCCCCAGGCCCAGCGGCGGCGCGGGGGCGGCCCCGGGGCGGCCGAGGCGCGGTTCCAGGAGCTGGTGGAGAGGTACAAGAGGAAGATTTTGGGGAGCAACCCCCCCACGGCCCGGGGGGGCAAGTGGTTCGAGAGCTGAGGCTCCCCCAGCGCCCCAGAACCCCCCTGGCACCCCAAAAACCCCCGGGGGTGCCGCGGGTCCCAAACCCCACGGGGGGGTTTTGGGGGTTTTGCTGCCCCCATGCGCTCTGGGGGGGGGTTGGGGGGCACCCAGCCCTGGGTCCCCCCTGTTTCCCCCCAGGATTTGGGGGTGCTCCCCCCCATGCCTCTGTGTCTTCCTGGGTTTTAATAAAAATGGGATTTTTGAGGAAAATTTGGCCTCTCGGTGCCATCCCCCACCTCGGGGACCCCAAAACATCTCCCGTGGGGGCCCTAGGGAGGTGTGGTGGAGACCCCCGGGGGGGATTGGGGGGGTCCTGTGAGTTTTGGAGGGGTCCCCCCGTGTCCCCCCCAACCTCGAGCCTCGGGTGGCCTCGGGCGTGACCCGGGGGTGCCGCTGCCCCACGGCCACCCAGGGCCACCCAGGGCCACCCTGTCCCGGGGTGTCCCCACCGTGGAGCTGGGGGGGGGACCCGGGGGGGCCATGGCAGCGCTGCAAGGGACAGAGTGACACTGTCAGTGACACCCGTGTGTGCCCCGTGGTGTCACCGTGCCCCCATCCCTGTCCCCCTTGTCCCCCGCTCCTGGTCTCCCCTGGGCTGGGGGTCGGGGTCACACCGGGCCGGGGGATGGCAAAGCCACCAGCGCGTCATCAGCTGCCACTGAGTCACCGGGGCCGTGTCCCCGCCTCACCGGGGCCGTGTCCCCACCCCACCGGGGCCGTGTCCCCGCCTCACTGGGCCCGGGGGACATCCCAGGGCCCCGCGGCCCTTGGCCCCGGCTGCCCCCGTGACACTGCGGATCCCGTTTTCAGGGGAGTCCCTTGTCCCCGTGTGGCCGCTGTCCAAAGGTCCCTTGTCCCCAGGGGTGTCCCTTGTCCCCGGGGTGTCCTTTGTCCCCAGGGGTGTCCCTTGTCCCAGAGGTGTCCCTTGTCCCAGGGGTGTCCCTTGTCCCACGGGTGTCCCATTTTCCCAGAGTCATCAGAGACACGAGTGAGGCTGCTGGAAAAGGGGCTTTAAATTAAATAAATTAATAATAATAGTAACAGTAGCAATAATAATAATAATAATAATAGTTATAATAATAATAGTAATAAACAGTCACAGCAATGTAGAAAAAGGTGCCGGCAGCAGCTGGAGTCACCCCGGTGCCCGGGGCCGCTCGTGTGTCCCCGCTGAGGTCCCGGTCCTGTCTGTGGGTCCTGACGAGGCCCCGCGGGGGTCCCGGGCTGTCCGTGTGGGCCCGGGGGTCCCGGGGGTCCCTAACACGCGGGGACCCCCTCGAGGCAGGCGGCGACCCCGTCCAGGCAGCGGCGGAGCCGCGCCAGGGCCACCCCGGCCACGGTGTGCGGAGCCTCGGCCAGCGGGGCGGGGGGCGGCGGGCGGGGGTCGCGGGGCGGGGGGCAGCCCAGCAGGGTCTCCAGCAGGGCCAGCAGGCTGCGCAGGTTCTCCAGGTCGTTGGCCACCTGGGCCAGGCGCGGGTCGGGCCCGGGCAGGGCCCCCAGGAGCCGCTGGAAGAGCTGCAGCCGCTGGGCGGCCCAGCCCAGCCCCGGCGGGACCCCCCCCTCCGGGACCCCCTCCGGGACCCCCTCCAGCCCGCTGAGGCGCAGGGTCAGCGGGAACAGCTGGGGGGCACAGGGGGGGTCAGCGCCGCCGGCCTCCCCGGGGACCCCACCGTGGGGCACAGAGCCCCCCCAGCATGGCTGTCCCTCCTTGGGGACCCCCAACCCTCGGGGTGCTCCTAGACCCCATCCCTGGGGGTGCAGACCCCTCCAGACCCCATCCCTGGGGGTGCAGACCCCCAAACCCCTCCAGAGCCCATCCCTGGGGGCGCAGACCCCTCCAGACCCCATCCCTGGGGGCACAGACCCCTCCAGAGCCCATCCCTGGGGGTGCAGACCCCCAAACCCCGCCAGAGCCCATCCCTGGGGGCACAGACCCCCAGAGCCCATCCCTGGGGGCGCAGACCCCCCAGAGCCCATCCCTGGGGGCGCAGACCCCCCAGAGCCCATCCCTGGGGGTGCAGACCCCCAAACCCCGCCAGACCAAATCCCTGGGGGTGCAGACCCCCAGACCCCATCCCTGGGGGCCCCCAAATCTGGGCATGGGATCCCCCCCATGGAAGACGCCCCCGGGGACCCCACCCCACTTTGGAGAACAGGATCCCCCCGTACTGAGGAGCAGCCCCCGAGTCTGGGGAACGTCCCCCCGGTCTGGGGGTCCCCCCGGTCCCTCCGGGGGTGTCCCGGCTGTGTCCCAGCCCCCCTCCCCGGTGTCCCCGCGGTCCCCGGGCCGGGGTCACCTGGAGCTGCTGCAGGCGCGTGCTGAGGGTCCGGGTCAGGGCCCGCGCGTCCGCTCGGAGCCCCTCGAGCCGCACGGGGCGACCCCCGCCCGCCGCCGCCCCCAGGCACAGCAGCCCCCACAGCGACACGCCGGGACACCGCATCCCGCCGCCTCTGGGAGGGGACACGCGTGTCACCGCTACCCCCGGCACGCTGCGGGATGGCCGGTGTCACCAGGGACGGGGCAGGGGACGTGCGGGAAGCGGCGCCCGCGGCACACGGGCTCCGGAGCCCTCGTCACCGTGTCGCGGTGCCACCGTGTCCCCGCCGGGAGCCCTTTGGCACCCGCCACCCGCGACACGGCCGTGACCACGGGGTGGGCCTTGGGGTCCCAGCGTTGTGTCACCTCCCTGGGGACCCCCTGCCCCCGGTGGTGAGGGAGGGACACTGGGGTCACCTTGTCACCCACAGCTTGGGATAGGGGGACGTGGGTGACACAGGAACGGGGGGACACGCAGGACAGAACACGGAGGACACGGGTGACACAAATGGGACACGCAGGTGGAGGGGACACGGAGGACACAGTGACACAGGAACGGGGGGACATGGAGCGGGGGGGACACAGGGATGCGGGAACACCGGGGTGTGGCGGTGGCACCGGGGAAAGCGAGGGGACAGGGTGACAGTGCCACTCACCGGAGCCTCGCACGCACTCGCTGCGCCTGGAACGAGACGGGGCCGCTGATGGAGGGACACGGCGACCCCCCAGTGCCACCACCCCACCGGCCGGGCCGGAGAGGGCCCGTGGTCCCTTGGGTCAGCCCCGGTGTCCCCGCGGGGCCGAGGGACACGGCCGGTGGCGCTGCCACCACCTCGGGGACAGCAGGGGCCGGGGGCACAAGGACAGGGACAAGGAGGTGCCCAGACCCCGCGGGGGCTTCGGGGGCCCGGGACAGCGTCCCCACAGCTCTTCTGGGGGTGGGGGACACTGGGGTCCCCCCGCGGCTGCACCCGCAGTGACCCCGCGGTGAGGGGACCGGGGGATGTCCCGGGGAGGGGGTCCCGGGGAGGGGGTTGGGGATGTCCCTGAGCAGGGTGTCCCTCTGGGGGGGCTGGGGTGTCCCTCTGGGGGTTGGGGGTCCCGGTCCGAGGGGTCTGGGGGGGGTCCCGGTCCGGGGGTCTGGAGGGTCGGGCTCACCTGGTGGTCCCGCGGGTCCCGTCGGTGGCGGCGGTGGCTCCATCGCGCCGCTCCCGTTTATAGCGCGGGGCCGCTCCCGCCCCGCCGCCCCCCCGCGTGTCCGGGCCGCGTCCGGCCGGGGGGGCCCGGGGGGGCCGGGATGTCCCGGGGGGAGCCGGGGGAGCCGGGATGCCCCGGGCCGGGGGGGGGCCGGGATGTCCCGGGCCGGGCCGGGGGGGCCGGGATGTCCCGGAGGGGACCGGGGGACTGGGATGTCCCGGGCCGGGCCGGGGGTCCCGGAGCGGGAGGAGCGCGGGGGGTCCCGGGGCGAGCTGGGGACACCGGGACGGCCGCGGGGGGGTCCCGGGGACACGCGAGCACTGGGGGGGCCCGGGGGGGTCCCGGCTCCCCACTCCCCCCGCGGTCCCGACCCCCCGCGCATACGTGCCCAGGTGAGCGCAGCCCCGCGCGTGGCGGTGACACGTCCCCCGCGCGCCGTGACCGCGCACACGCGCCCGTGTCCCCCCGTGCCCCCCCCGTGTCCCCGTGCCCCCCCTCTGTATCCCCCTTTGTCCCCCCGTGTCCGCGCCCACGCTCCCGTGTCCCCCCGCCGTGTCCCTCATGTCCCCCCACGCGTGTCCTGCCAGTCTCCCCCGCGTCCCTCATGTCCCCTCCTCGTCCCCCCGCGTCCCCCCGTCCCCGCGTGGCACTCACACACCCGGCGCAGGATGGGGACAGAACAGGGACAGCAGCGATGTCCCCGGGGTGTCCCCGGGAGCCCCCAGACCCGTGTCCCCCCCACCCGGGACACCGCCGGGGTGACACGGGGGGAGGGGGCTCTCTCGGGGGCACGGGCGTCCCCCACACTGTCACTGGGGACAAAAGCGGTTCCTGTCCCCGCCACCCGTCCCTGTCACCCCCCGGCCCGGGGTGTCCCCAAACTGCGTCCCCGTGGGGTCCCCGGCGGGGCTGTCCCCGCGCTGGTGACGCCGGAGCTGGTGCCACCACGGTGGTGACACTCGGCCAACACTGCGGTGGCCCTTCCGGGAAGGCGGGCGGTGACACGGGTGACACCAGTGCCCGGCAGCCGCTGGGGACACGCGGAGCGCCCCGCGGCCAGCACGGTGACCTGGCTGACGTCACGCGTGTCCCCTCCCTCCCAGCGGGCACCCCGCGTGTCCCGGGCCCCGTCCTCTCTGCCAGCACCCCTCGTGTCCCCAGATCTTGTCCCAGAGCCCTGTCCCCACTGTCACTCGTGTCCCCATCCCTGTCCCCGTCCCCACCGCCGAGCGCCAGCGGGGCTGGCACGGCCACCGGGAGCCCTTCGGCCCCTCCCGCGGCACTGGGCAGCGATGGGCACCCAAACTGGGAGCACTGGGGACCTGTTGTGCCCCCCCGGCACCCCCAGTGTCACCTCTCCCCAACGCCGGGGTGTCCCCAGTGTCACCCCCCGGAGGTCCCCGAGCGTGCCAGGAGCAGTGGTGGCCTCGTGGCCCCATTTCTGCTGTCCCCCCTGTCCCCGCTGCCCCCACCCTGTCCCCGCTGTCCCCCGGCTGTCCCCCCTGTCCCCACTGTCCCCTGGCTGTCCCCGCTGTCCCCTGGTGTCCCCAAAGCCCCCCACTCACCTGGGGTCCCCGCGGCCCCGCTGGCTCGCCGCCCCGCGGATGCTTTTTGGGGTAAGGGCTTCCTGGCTGGGGAGGGACAGCAAGCCCAGACCGCAAAAAGACCCGAGAGGGACAGGGACGGTGGCCCCGCGGTGGCCCCGCGGTGACAGGGAGCGGGTGACAAGGAGGGACGATGACGGGGACACGCGGAGCCCCCGGGGACGGGGCTGTGGTGGGACACGGCCCCCGTGCCCCGAGGTCCCCACCAGCCCCAGGCTGTCCCCTGCGCTGGGGGACAGGGGACACTGCCACCCCTGTGTGCCACCCCAGTGTGCCGCTCCCCACGTGCCACATGTCACCTGCCATGTGCCACCCGTCACGTGCGCACTGCTGTGGCACTGCTGCCCCTGAGATGTGGCACAGAGGGACAGGGACGTGGCACAGAGGGACACGGACGTGGCACAGTGACATGGATGTGGCACAGAGTGGCATGGATGTGGCACAGAGTGACAGGGACATGGCACAGAGTGGCATGGATGTGGCACAGAGGGACAGGGACGTGGCACAGAGTGACAGGGACATGGCACAGAGTGGCATGGATATGGCACAGAGTGGCATGGATGTGGCACAGTGACATGGATGTGGCACAGAGTGGCAGGGACATGGGCACAGAGTGACGTGGATGTGGCACAGAGTGACATGGATGTGGCACAGAGTGACATGCACATGGCACAGAGTGACATGGATGTGGCACAGTGACATGGATGTGGCACAGTGACATGCACATGGCACAGAGTGACGTGGATGTGGCACAGACCCATGGGGACACGGCGCAGAGCGATGGTGACATTGCACAGAGGGAGGTGACACGGCACAGAGCAACACTGATGTGACACAGAGCGATGGGGACACAGAACAGACACTGGGATGTGGCACAGAGTGACATTAATGTGGCACAGGGTGACATTAGGGACGTGGCACAGAGCGATGGTGGCACAGGACAGAGCAGTGTCACCAACTCCTACCAGCACATCCTGGGTGTCCCCAGGCTCCTGTCCCTCAGCCACCAGAGCACCCGGGGGTGGCAGGAGGCCACCAGAGGAGCCAATGCTCGGTGTCACCAACAGGGCCGGTGCTCGGTGTCACCAGAGGAGCCGGTGGTTGGTGTCACCTCAGGGGTGCTCGGTGTCACCTCGGGGTGCTCGGTGTCACCTCAAGGGTGCTCGGTGTCACCGCAGCTGCCGGGTCTGTCTGTCCCCAGCACTGCAGGGACGTGGCCGTGGCCGATCCCCGGTGGCATTGGCTGGGTGGCAGTGCCCGCAGTCCGGGGTGTCCGCGCCGTGTCCCGGGGCCGGTGACAGAAGCTCGAAGCTCCATGGCCGGGCAGTGGCTCGGTGGCCCCACGGCCGCTCCGTGGTTCTGCGGATGGTCACTGTCCCCGTGGCCAGTCCGTGGCGATGTCCCCAGCTCGGGGTCCTGGTGGCAGGGGTGTCCCTGAGGGCCTTTGTGGGATCCCAGGGCAGCTCCAGGGCTGGTGCCACCTGAGGTGCCACCCCAGGGACAGCGGGAAGCAGCTCCGAGGCCACCACCGGGCAGGTGGCACCTCACCGACGTCACCTGGGCCCGGGCCGAGGTGCCACCATCACCTGCCAGCAGTGAACGTGTCCCTGCTCCAGCCCACGTCATCCCCACCCCGTGATCCTGCTCCACCCGTGTCCCTGCTCCCCTCCCGTGTCCCCGGCCCCGTCCCTTGTCCCTGTCCCCACCCCATGTCCACATGTCCATGTCCCTGTCCCCATCCCACATCTCCATCTCCATCTCTGTCCCCATCCATGTCCCTGTCCCCATCACAGTGGGTCCCTGTCCCCATCGCACATCCCCAGCTCATCCCTGTCCCCATCCCTGTCCCCGTCCCTGTCCCCATCCCTATCCCTGTCCCCACCACAGGTCCCCATCCCTGTCCCTGTCCCTGTCCCCGTCCCTGTCCCCATCCCTGTCCCTTGTCCCTGTCCCTGTCCCCCCCGCAGCCCCGACACGCCGGTGACAGGGACGGTGACACTTTGGTGGCTGCCACCCCATCGCTGTCACCCCCCGGACCAGCTGGGGGGACACGGCCAAGGCCACCGCTCCCCTGTCACCCCCAATGCTGGGGGGACATCCCTGTCACCCCCCGCTCTCCAGGGAGCCCTGTCTGGGGGGATGAAGGGACAGAGGGGACATCCCTTGGTGGCTGTGCCAGCGGGGACCTGGGGGTGCTTCCCCCTCACGCGGGGGTCCCCCGCAGCTTGGGAGGGGTTCAAAGGGGACAGGGGGGGACACAGAGGGTCCTTGAGCGGCACCCGCGGGTGACCGCGAGGGGACAGTGACGGTGGCAGTGGCCGTGAGTGGCACAGACCTTTCCAGATCTCTGGGCGGTTTTGGGGTCCTCTGCCGCCCCCCGGGGGGCGCGGTGTGACCCCCCCGTGGCAGCCGGAGCCGAGGGACCCCCGGTGCCCCCCGGGACAGAGGGGACATGGGGGGGGCAGGGAGGGGCCGCGGGGATGTCACGGGGGGGCCCCGGTGGGGGTCGGGGGGCTGTGGGTGCAGGGGGGACACCCCGGGGTCAGCCCACGGGGGGTCTGGGGGTGACACTCGGGGGTCCTGGGCCGTGGGAGAGGGGACACGGCCGGGGGGGGCGGGGCTTTGGGGGGGGGCAGGGGGTTCTTGTGGGAGCAGGGGGGTTCGGGGTCTGGGGGGGTCTGGGGGTTCTGGGGGCGTTCCGGAGGTCCCGGGGCTCTGCGAGGGGTCCCGGGGGGCTGCAGAGCGGGGCCGGCAGCTCCCGGGGCGCTGGGACGGGGCTCGGGGGTCCCGGGGGGCTCTGGCGGGGCCCCCCCGTGCCGTGCTCGGGGCCGGCAGGGCGGGGGTCCCGGGATGCGGGGGGATCCCCGAGTTGTGGGGGGATCCCCGAGTTGTGGGGGGGGTTCCCCGGGTTGGGGGGGGATCCCCGGGTGGGGGGGGGCTCCCCTCGGGCAGGGTGGGGCGGGGGGACAGGGGGATCCCGACCGCCCCGCGCCCCTCGGTCCTACCTGAGCCGCGGCCGCGCTGCGCTGGGGGCGGGGCGCGGGGGGTCCCGGGGGGTCCGGGGGGTCCCGGGGGGTCCCGGGGGGGTCCCGGGGGGTCCCGGGGGGGGTCCCGGGGGGGTCCCGGGCTCGGGGGGGCCCCGCGGCGGCCGCGCGCGCCCCGGCGGCGGCGCTTGACCCGCATTGACGTCACTGCGTCACCAGGGTTCCCCTGGAAACACGCGGGGCTAAAAATAGCCCGGGGGGGGGGGGGCGGGGGGGGCGGGGCGGGGGCGGGACCCCCCCACACACACCCCCCACCCCACACCCCACCCGCGTCCGCCGCCGCTCGGGGACACGCGACAGACCCAGAGCGGCCACCCCGCACCGGGAGGGACACCGCGCGGGACACCGGGACAGCGACACCGGGACAGCGACACGGGGGGATGGACACGGGGAGACACGGGGGGATGGACACCGGGACACCCCGCAGGGGACACGGGCGGGCACGGGGACAACGACACGGGGACAGCGACACGGGGGGCACGACGCGGGTAAACACGGGGGGATGGACACAGGGACAGCGACAAGAGGGGGCACCACTACCGGGGAAGGCGACAATCGGGGCACAAAGGGACACCGGGACATGGGGACACCGGGAGGCAGGGCAAGGGGACAGTGCGGACACCGGGACATGGGGACATGTGGGTGGTGGGACACCGCACGTCAGGATATGGGGACACTGGGACACCGGGACACAAGGACGTGGGGATACTGGACACCGGGAAGTGGGGACACTGGGACATGCAGACACGGGGACACCGGGACATTATGGGGACACTGGGACACGGGGACATGGGGGTAACTGGGCCACCGGGAAGTGGGGACAGTGGGACAGCCGGACACGGGGACACCGGGAGCCTGGGAGAGGGGACAGGTACAGGGAGAGGGGACAGGGACGGGTGGGGCGGGACGGGACAGCTGCAATGGGGCCGTACTGGTGTGGGGCTGTACTGGGACTGGTTTGTACTGGGACTGGTTTATACTGGGACTGGTTTATACTGGGACTGGTTACACCGTCCGTTCCACTGGGACGGAATTGTACTGGGATGGGTTATACTGGGATGGGCCATACTGGGATGGCCTGTGCCCGCACTGGTCCGTACTGGGATGGGCTGACCCGCATTGGTCTGTTACTGGGATGGGCTGTACTGGGATGGGCTGACCCGCACTGGTCCGTACTGGCCCGCACTGGTCCATACTGGTCTGTATTGGTCCATACTGGCCCGTACTGGTCCATACTGGTCTGTACTGGTCCATACTGGTCCGCACTGGCCGCGCTGTTCCGTGTTTGTCGTTCCGGCCGCTCCCACCAGGTGGCGCCATTTCCCTTCTGGTTCGGCTGACGGAGCCCGCCCGGAACGGAGCGGTACGGACCAGTATGGACCAGTACGGAGCGGTACGGACCAGTACGGACCAGTACGGACCAGTACGGACCAGTATGGAGCGGTACGGACCAGTATGGACCAGTATGGAGCGGTACGGACCAGTACGGACCAGTGCGGACCAGTATGGAGCGGTACGGACCAGTACGGACCAGTACGGACCAGTATGGAGCGGTACGGACCGGTACGGACCAGTACAGAACAGTACGGACCAGTACGGACCAGTATGGAGCGGTACGGACCAGTATGGAGCGGTACGGACCAGTACGGACCAGTACGGACCAGTATGGAGCAGTACGGACCAGTATGGAGCGGTACGGACCAGTACGGACCAGTACGGACCAGTACGGACCAGTATGGAGCGGTACGGACCAGTACGGACCAGTGCAGACCAATATGGGCCAGTATGGTCCCGGAACGGACCAGTGCGGACCAGTATGACCATTATAGGTGCAGTATGGACCAGTATGTGCCCAGTACAGGCCCAGTACGGACCAGTAAGGGCTCAGGTCAGACCAGTCTGGGCCCAGTATGGGCCCAGTACAGACCAGTGCGGACCAGAACGGCTCCAGTATGGGCTCAGTACGGACCAGTATGAGCCGGTACGGACCAGTGAGGACCAGCGCAGACCAGTATGGATCAGTGTGGGCTCAGCACAGACCAGTATGAGCCCGGTACAGCCCAGTACGGGCCAGTACCGCCCAGAAGCCTTCTGCACTACCCACAGCAGCCCTGCTCCCGCAGACCCCCAGAGCTCCAGAGGGACCCCCGGAGATCTCTGAACCCCTTCCCAGACGGAGTCAGGAACGCCCAGGGCTCCCCAAATCCGCCCAGAGCCCCCCGGGCACACCCAGAGCCCTCCCGGACCCCCAAACCTGCCCAGAGCCCCCCGGGCACATCCAGAGCCCTCCCCGGACCCCCAAGCACGCCCAGAGCCCCCCGGGCACATCCAGAGCCCCCCGGGCACACCCAGAGCCCTCCCCGGACCCCCAAACACGTCCCGAGGCCGCCCGCGCCCCACAGCCCCGGCTGGGCTGGGCAGGTGAGGGTGGCCGGGCTGGGGACAGCGACAGGGATGGGGGGCAGGGGACAGCCCCCCGCCCTCCCCCTCCAGTTAATTACCATTGCCCGGCGTTAATTATCGATCCGGCCGCTCCATGTTAATTAGCTTCGGATTCAATTAGCGCTGCCCCCTCCAGCCCGTCCCAGCCCAGAATCGATTCCCGGCGCGGGGACAGCGGGGACAGCACGGGGGGACACCCGCAGGGACCCCGCGGGGGTGGGGTCACCCTGGGGCTGGGGTCGGGGCACAGGGAGCGTGGGGGGCGCTCCTGGGGATGCCACCGCCCCTCCGGCCAGTTTGGGGGTCAGGGGTCGCACTGGGGAGGGGTCCCGGTTTGGGGTCCATGAGTGGGACCCAGAGCTGAAGGTCTGGAGCCACTGTGGGAACGAAATCTGGGGGGCGGTTGGGGGTCCAGGGTCAGGGGCTGTTTGGGGTCCCAGGGTGGGGGTTCCACAATGGGGACCCAGGTTTGGGGTCCAAGGGAGGGACCTGCAGGTGGGACCCAGGGTGGAGCCCCAGGATGAGGTCTGGATTTGGGGGCCCCACTCGGCTCTGGGGGGATTTGGCTGCTGTTCTTGGGGCTGTCCCCATCCCCCTGCACGCCCCCCATCCAACCCCCCCCCCAGAGCCAGGACAGGGCCGGGGGTCCCGGGGCTGCACCCCCAGAGAGAACCCCCCGATCAGGGCCGGGGGTCCCGGCCTTGCTCCGAGGGCATGGGGGGAGCTGACCCGGGGGTGGGGGGCTGACCCCAGCACAGAGGGAACCCCAAAAACCAGGACGCTTCACTACGTTTATTGGGCCTCTGCAGCTTTAAATACAGGCCAGGATTTGGGGGACCGGGGGGAGGGGGGGCCAAGGCAGGGGCGGGGGGCTGAGGGTGCCCCTCCCCCCAGAGCCGCCCCCCCGGCTGCCCCCCGGGGCTGGGACGGGCTGGGGGGGCCCGGGAGGTTTGGGGGTCCCCCCGGCCCCCCCGGCCCCTCAGCGGCTGTAGCCGAACTCGTCCGCGTCGTCTGCGCGGAAGTCGCCGTAACGCCACAGGTTCAGCTGGGGGGGGGACACGGCGTCACGGGGGCGCCCCGAAACCCGGGGGGCGGGCACGGGGCTCACCGCCCCCGCCCCGGGGCTGCCCCCCCGGTTTGGGGTCCCCCCACTCACCCGGGCGCTCTTGGCCGCCTCCTGCGCGTTCAGGTACTCGGTGATCTGGGGGGACAGGCTGGGGTCACCCCGCGGCCCCTCCCCAAGCTGGGGGGCTCGGGGGGTGTCCCCAGGGCTGGGGTGGGACCCCCCCGTCCTTCTGTGGCTCCCACTGCCCACAGGGGGATGGGGGCGGGGTGACCCCCCAGCCCAGCCCCGAGGGGTGACCCGGGGGTCTGGGGGGGCTGGGCAGCACCAGGGGGTGGGGGGACCCCCAACCCCCTAATGGGGCAGGATTGATCAGCGCCAGCGGTGGTGGGGGGGCACAGGGATCCCCAGAACCCAACCTCATCCCCAGCACCCCCAGCACCCCCCAGAACCCAACCCACAGCCCCCCAACAGTTTCCTCTGCCCCTCAAGCACCCGCCTCAGGCCTCCCAAAAACCCACCCGACATCCCAGCACCCACCAAGAGCTCCAACCCCTCCAAACCCCCCTGAGCACCCCCCAGCACCCCCAGAACAACCCCTCAACACCCCCAGAACAACCCCCCAGCACCCCCAGAACAACCCCCCAAGCCCTTCCCCGCCCCTCCAAGGCCGCCCCTGCCCCCAGCACCCACCACTTTCTGGAACTGCCTCTCCTTGCGGGGCTCCACCATCACCAGCCCCTCCTTGACCAGCCCCAGCCCCACGTCGCTCTTGGAGTCGGCGAACTGCAGCGTGACGTGGGGACAGCCGGGGCCCAGGTGCTCCACGTTCAGCAGGCACTGCGTGTTCTGGATGTCCCTCACCACGCTGTCCACGGCGTCCGCCCGCGCCTCCTCCTGCGCCCCGCGCCCGTCAGACACCCGCGGGGACACCCCGGGGGGACACCCCAGGCCCGCGGGGACACCCCGGGCCAGCAGGGACACCCCGAGCCAGCAGAGACATCCAGGGATCCCCCCGACCCCAGGGAGCCCCAAACAGGGATCCCCCCAGACCCGAGGGAGCCCCAAACCCTCAGAGATCCCCCGTGGCCTTCAGGGACACCCCAGAGCCCCAAGGATCCCCCCCGACCCGGGACCCCCCAGGTGTTTTGGGGACACCCACAGCCCACTGTGGGCTTGGGGCAGCCCTGGGATTGGGGTGTGGGGCGCTGGGGACGGTGTCATTGGGGGCTGGGGTTACCCTGGTTCAGGACTGGGGTCAGGGCTGGGGTTGGTGCTCGGGGTCAGGAGACACATTGGGGTCCCAGGGTCAATGTTCCCAACTGGGACCAAGTTTGGGGTTGGGCTCCACAGGTGGGACCGGGGGCTCAGGGCGTGGGTCTGGGGGCCACGCGTGGGACACGGGGTGGAGGTTCGAGGTCAGGAGCCACCAAGGGGGCTGGGGCCGAGGCGTGGGGCACAGCGGGACCCCCGTACTCACGTCCTGCGGCACCTGGATGAAGGCGAAGGTGTACTCGGTGGCCTGGGGCGGCAGCACCCGCGGCGAGAACGCCGGGGGCAGCGGGGCCAGGCGGCTGGGGGGCAGCGTCTCCTTCTGCGGGACACCATGGGGACACCATGGGGACACCACGGGGAAACCATGGGGACATCATGGGGGACACCATGGGGACACCATAGGGGACACCACAGGGACAGCACGGGGTCACCATGGGGACACCACGGGGGACAGCACGGGGACACCATGGGGACACCATGGGGACACCACAGGATGGATGGATGGATGGATGGATGGATGGATGGATGATGGATGGATGGATGGATGATGGATGGATGGATGGATGGATGGATGATGGATGGATGGATGGATGGACGGATGGATGGATGATGGATGGATGGATGGATGATGGATGGATGGATGGATGGATGATGGATGGATGGATGGATGGATGGATGGATGGATGGATGGATGGATGGATGATGGATGGATGGATGATGGATGGATGGATGATGGATGGATGGATGGATGGATGATGGATGGATGATGGATGATGGATGGATGATGGATGGATGGATGATGGATGGATGGATGATGGATGATGGATGGATGATGGATGGATGGATGGATGATGGAGGGATGGATGATGGATGGATGGATGGATGATGGATGGATGATGGATGGATGGATGGATGGATGATGGAGGGATGGATGATGGATGGATGGATGGATGATGGATGGATGATGGATGGATGGATGATGGATGGATGATGGAGGGATGATGGATGATGGATGATGGATGGATGGATGGATGGATGGATGGATGGATGGATGGATGGATGGATGATGGAGGGATGATGGATGATGGATGATGGATGGATGGATGGATGGATGGATGGATGCATGGATGGACGGATCCATGAATGCATCCATGGATGTGGGGCTGTTTTCCCCCCCAGATTCCCCAGTGCCACTCACGTTGCCGTAGTCAATGTAGAAAATGTGCACTTTCCCACCCGACTCCACCTTCTCCACCCGGGCACGGTACCTGCAGAGTGGGAGGGATTTTGGGGACTTGGTCCTCACCGCGCACCCCACTGCTGCCCTGGCCCAGCCCGTGGGGTCACCCCATCCCCTCCTCACCATTCCCCGTCGACAAACTTGGCGATGCAGAAGTCGCCACGGCGCGGGACGAAGGAGCCCTCCACAGGCGGGTGGGCGCCCACCTCGGCACGCATGTTCTCCATCAGCTTCTCCAGCTGGGCGCCTGCGGGGGCCCGATCCAGGATAGACCCCCAATCCTGTCCCAAACCAACCCCAACCCCGCTCCTCAGTGTGGCCCCAAATCCCAACAATGACTTCAACAGTAGATCCCAAACCTGCACCTCCACCCTAGACCCTGCCCCAAGACCTTAACCTTTGGACCCCAAACCTGGATCCCAGTCATGGACCCCTACCCTGGTCCCAGAAATAGCCCTGGGGGGTGGAGGGGTGACCTTGGACATGGATTTGGGCCTTACCCACCAAGCCCAGATCCTCATGCCACAGATTCAACTTGCCCCACCGCGCCTGGCCTGGGGAGCGCCCCGGGTGCTGGGGGTGCCCAGGTGTCCCCCCGTACCCGTCTCTACGTCCTGCACATAGAAGTGGAGGTCGTCGGTGATCTCGGTGACGAACACGGGTTTGTAGTTGGCCGTGCGCTCCTTCTCCTCCAGCACCTGCACCACCTCCTCCACCGGCGTCTCCTCGTAGTGGGACCACACCTGGGGGGACACGGGGTGGGGACCCCGGACACGCTCCAGGTGACAGCAATGGTAGGATGGGGGGCTGGACCCGGCAGTGGGAACATACCCAGGCCCCAGCTTGGTGGGTCATGTGCCTTGGGTGGGACATCCCCCAGGTGGGATATCCCTGGGATGGGACATTGCTAGGGTGGGACATCCCCCAGGTGGAATATCCCTGGGATGGGACATCCCCCAGGTGGGATATCCCTGGGATGGGACATTGCTAGGATGGGACATCCATTGGCTGGGATATCCCTAGGCTGGGACATCTCCTGGCATGGGACCTTCATCTCTTGGGGTGGGGACATCTATCTCCAGGAGTGGGGACATTCCTCAGAGTGGAACATCCCTTAGGATGGGGACATCCATGGTGGCGGGGCCACCTCTTATGTGGGCAGCCAGCGGGGGTGAACGTTAATTGGGGTTGCAAGATTCCCTGCAGTGGGGCCATAAGCTCTTGGGGTGGGGACATCCCTTTGCACAGGGACATCTCTTGGGATGGGGACATCCCTCGGCATGGTGCCACCCCTCAGAGTGGGAATGTCTCTCAGAGTGGAGACACCTTCTGGAGTGAGGCCACCTCTTGACGCGAGGACATCTTTAGTGGGCACATCTCTCAGGGCGGGGACATCCGGTGTGGTGGGGCCATCTCCAATGTCTCTGGGGTGGTGACACTGCTGGGGCACCTGACCCCTGACCCCCCTCACCTTCTCCTTCCTCTGCTTGGCCGCGTCCTGGGCCGCCAGCAGGGCCTTGCAGTAGGGGCTGCGCTCGGCCGTGAAGTGGACGCGGGACAGCGCCTGCTCCACCAGCGCCACCGACAGGTTCACGCCCTCGATGTGCAGCCACCCGATGAAATTCCCAGCCTTGTCCATGCTCTCCACCTCCACCTCAACCTGTGGGACCCGGGAATCCCATGAGCTGTGGGCCCCTGTCCCCACCCCGGCCTGCCCCAAGTGCCATCTCCCAGTGCTCCGAGCTCACCCGGGTGGTGCCCCCCCAGCCTGGACCCCGGGACCCCCGAGGTGCCACCCCTAAGTGTCCCCTTGTGGTGGGGGACAAGGGACATGCGTGACCCTCCCACGGGGTGCATGAAGCCACCAGGTCCTGCCACATCCTGTATCCCATTCCACCCTGGGAATCCCATCCTGGGAATGACACCCCACCCCAGGACAGGTTGGACCTGTGGCCAGTGTGGCCCTGCGGACAGCACGTGGCACAGGACAGGGCTGGGTGTGTGGCCAAGGGGACAGCGAGGAGGTTTGAGCTCAGGGCTGACAGATGGGCCACACCACCATGGTTCAAACCCCGGCCGTGGCCTTTGTCACCGTCAAGGGGGTTTGGCTTTGCCAGTGCTGCCACACGGAGCCTGTGCCACCCCTGAGCTCACCCATCCCACAACTGCTCCCGCTGCTTCCCAAAGCCTGGAGGTGTCCCAGTGTCCTTGCACTACGCTGGCCGTGGCACCATACTGGACATGGCACCGCACTGGACACGGCACCGCACCGGACATGGCACCGCACCGGACATGGCACCGCACCGGCCATGGCACCGCAATGGACATGGCACCGCACTGGACACGGCACCGCACCGGACATGGCACCGCACTGGACACGGCACCGCGGTGGACACGGCACCGCACTGGACACGGCACCACACTGGACATGGCACTGCAGTGGACACAGCACCGCACTGGACACAGCACCGCACTAGACACAGCACCACACTGGACATGGCACCACACTGGACATGGCACCGCACTGGACACGGCACCACACTGGACACGGCACCGCAGTGGACACAGCACCGCACTGGACATGGCACCGCACTGGACACGGCACCGCACCGGACATGGCACCGCACCGGACATGGCACCACACCGGCCATGGCACTGCACTTGCCAAGGCCAGTGTGCAGCAAGGACGTGGCCCCAGGCCACCCGCTGCCCCCGGGGATGCCAGTGCCAGGCTGGTCCCTGGGGGCAGCACCTCGTGCACGGCTGTGGCACCTCCCCAGTGCCGCAGGGTGACACTCTGGGTGACAAGGGTGTCCCTGTCCCCCGTGTCACCACTGGGTCACTGGCCAGGGGACACGCAGGACACTGATGGACTCAGGGATGAGATGAGGCCACTGCAGTGAGCACAGAACATGTGGGACCCACCCGTGGGGCACAGGAGGCCACCAGGTCCTGCAGCTTCTGGTGGGGACATTACTGGAACAGCTGAACCCCCCTGGGGACGTGCCAGCGTCATGGGGACAGCGACCCTCGTGAGGAAGGACAGGAGGGTCCTGGGGTGCTCTGGAGCACTGCCGGACAGGGTGCCCCAGAGGAGCCACCAGCCCCACAGAGGTGCCCACCACCCACTGCTGGCACTCAGGTGACAGCTCCAAATGCCACCAGTGCCACCGAGAGCAGGGAAGGCCACGGGGTGCTCATGGGGGCTGCGGGTGGTGTCATGGCCCCCCCAGTCCCAGGGGGAGGGAGGGGGGACAAGGCACTGCTGGGGGTGCAGAGCTCAGCCTGGGTCCCAAAGAGCAGCACCACACCAGGTCCCTGTCCCCTGTGCCCTGTCCCCTGTGCCCAGCCCTGGCACTCACCCCGGCAGGGCTGCTGCTCCCCACCGGTGTCACGGCTTGTGACACACCGGGGCTCAGGGGGGCTCGGACCCGGGGGGACGGAGCCGGGGTCCCCCCGGTCCTCGTCACCTCAAAGCCGCCGAGCCCCGAGCGCTGCCGCCCCCGGCCCTTCGTCCCTCCCTCCCTCCCTCTGTCCGTCCATCTGTCCGTCTGTCCGTCCGCCTCCCCGGCCCCGAGGAGGGGTCGCTCAGGGAGCGGCCCCCCCATCCACGAGCCCCGAGCGGGGCTGCGGGGAGGGGGAGGAGGAGGAGGAGGCGGCGGGAGGGAGGGAGGAGGAAGAGGAGGAGGAAGCGGCGCATCCCGCATCCCCCTCCCCGCGCACGAAACCGCTCCGGGGCCGCCGCACCGGCCGAAGCGGGGCCGGCGGGGGCCCCTCCGGAGAGCGGCGGGTGGGTGGGTGGGTGGGGGTGCGGGGGGCGCGGGGGGGGCTGTGCGGAGCCGGGATGCGTCAGCAGGAGCAGCGGGAGCGGCGGCAGCAGCAATCCATCCGCGCTCGCACTGAAGGACAAAAGGATGAGCCAGCCGCCTGCGCGGCTGCTTCCCGCACCGCCCGCACCGCCCCGCACCGCACCGCCCGCACCGCCCGCACCGCCCCGCGCGGCCCCCGCCACCGGAGGATGCCCGCCGGCACCGCGACCGCCACCGCTGTCACCGCCGCTGTCACCGCCACCATCGCCCCGCGCCGCCGCTGAACGCGACACCCACGCGGGGACGCGGGAACGACACGCGGGAGGGGACGGGACGGGACCCCCCCGCCCCGCCACCAGCGCAGCCGCCGCCGCTACCGGGAGGTGCCCCCGCCGGCATCTCCCCCCCCCCACGCCGACGCCCTTTCCTCCCCCCCGCTCCCTCCCCGAACCGCGTTTTTCCCTCTCCCGGGGGGGGCTCCCCGCGATTTATTTATTTATTTCGGCCTATTTTTAATCTTTATTTTCCTGTTTTATTTTTAGGTTTCGTCCGGGTTGTTTGGGGTGTTTTTTTTTTTTTTTAATATTTTGAATTTTATTTTTAGCTTTTCATCTGATTTTAGCTTCATTTTAACTTTTATCCTCATTTCCGTTCTTATCTTGATTTGATTCTATTTTACATTTTTATTCCGTTTTTACCTCCTTTTCCAATTCCCTTTCCTGGCCAAATTTTTTTTTTTTTTTTCCCCATTCCCATTTCCCTCCCCGTTTTTCCTTTTTTTTTTTTTTTCCACTTTTTCTCTCCTCCTCTCCCTCCCCTTTTCCCAATTCTTCCTTTTCTCCCCGCTTCTTTTTTTTTATTATTTCCTTTTTCCCCACTTTCCCCGCGTTCCCCCCCTCCTTTCCCCGCGGCCTGGGGGGGGGGCGGCCATGCCGGCCCCGCCGAGCCCCCCGGGCCGGCCCCACGGGCGGAGGTGCGAGGCCGCGGGCTTGGCCGCGGTCGGGGGCTGCCGGGCCCCCGCTTAGCCGGGCCGCCCCCCCCCCCCCATCCTGCACCGCAGCCTCCAGGAGCCATTTTGTCTTTTTTTTTTTTTTTTTTTTTTTTTTTGGGAGCCGGCCCCCCCTTCCCCCCCCACCCTCCTCGGTCCCGGGCCCCCCGCGCTCGCCTCCAGCCCCCCCGGACCCCCCGATCCCCCTTCCCCAGGTAGGTACTGGCGAGCGGGGCCGGGCGTGGGGGGGGGTTCCTTCTCCTCCTCTCCCCCCACCCTCCCCCCCCCACCAGCACCTACCGCTGATTTTTTCCCCCCTAAATTTTAATTTTTCCCTCCTCAACCCCCGTTCTCCTCGGAGCCCCCCCGACCCCAGCACCCCGACCCCCCCCCCCTCCGGCCAGCCGGGCCCCCCAGCTCGTGGGAGCCGGGAGAGGGGGGGGCCCGAGCCCGTTCTCCTGTTCTCGCCGCCATCCCCAGACGATGGTGAATGATGAACGTGCCACACCATGAAGCTCTTGTGGCAGGTAACTGTGCACCACCTCCGCCGCCACCGCCGCCACCGCACCTGGCCGGGGCTCCTGGCCGCCTCCCTGACCCTCCACGCGTGGCTCCTGGCCACGGCCGCCGCCTCGCCGGGCCCCCAGAGCTGCCCCTCCGTGTGCTCCTGCAGTAACCAGTTCAGCAAGGTGGTGTGCACCCGCCGCGGCCTGGCCGAGGTGCCCCCCGGCATCCCCTCCAACACCCGCTATCTCAACCTCATGGAGAACAACATCCAGATGATCCAGGCGGACACGTTCCGCCACCTGCACCACCTGGAGGTGCTGCAGCTGGGCAGGAACGCCATCCGGCAGATCGAGGTGGGCGCCTTCAACGGCCTGGCCAGCCTCAACACCCTGGAGCTCTTCGACAACTGGCTGACGGTGATCCCCAGCGGGGCCTTCGAGTACCTGTCCAAGCTGCGGGAGCTGTGGCTGCGCAACAACCCCATCGAGAGCATCCCCAGCTACGCCTTCAACCGCGTGCCCTCCCTCATGCGCCTCGACCTGGGCGAGCTCAAGAAGCTCGAGTACATCTCCGAGGGCGCCTTCGAGGGCTTGTACAACCTCAAGTACCTCAACCTGGGGATGTGCAACATTAAGGACATGCCCAACCTGACGCCCTTGGTGGGCCTGGAGGAGCTGGAGATGTCGGGCAACAATTTCCCCGAGATCAAACCCGGCTCCTTCCACGGGCTCAAATCCCTCAAAAAGCTCTGGATTATGAACTCGCAGATCAACCTGATCGAGCGCAACGCCTTCGACGACCTGACGGCGCTGGTGGAGCTCAACCTGGCCCACAACAACCTGTCGTCCCTGCCCCACGACCTGTTCGCCCCGCTGCGCTACCTGGTGGAGCTGCACCTGCACCACAACCCCTGGGACTGCGACTGCGACATCCTCTGGCTGTCGTGGTGGCTGCGGGAGTACATCCCCACCAACTCCACCTGCTGCGGCCGCTGCCACGCCCCGCTGCACATGCGGGGCCGCTTCCTGGTGGAGGTGGACCAGACCTCCTTCCAGTGCTCGGCGCCCTTCATCATGGACGCGCCCGCGGACCTCAACATCTCGGAGGGGCGCGTGGCCGAGCTGCGCTGCCGGACGCCCTCCATGTCCTCGGTGCGGTGGCTGCTGCCCAACGGGACGGTGCTGAGCCACGCCTCGAGCCACCCGCGCCTGTCCGTGCTCAACGACGGCACCCTCAACTTCTCGCACGTGCTGCTGACCGACACCGGCCTCTACACCTGCATGGTGACCAACGTGGCCGGCAACTCCAACGCCTCGGCCTTCCTCAACGTCAGCACGGCCGAGCTCAACACCTCCAACTACAGCTTCTTCACCACCGTCACGGTGGAGACCACCGAGATCTCCCCTGAGGACGTGTCCCCCAAGTTCACCAAGCCCGTGCCCACCACCTCCACGGGCTACCAGCCGGCCTACACCACCACCACCACCGTGCTGGTGCAGACCACGCGCCCGCCCAAGCAGGTGGCCGTGCCCACGGCCGACGCCGGCGACAAGCTGCAGACCAGCCTGGACGAGGTGATGAAGACCACCAAGATCATCATCGGCTGCTTCGTGGCCGTGACGCTGCTGGCCGCCGCCATGCTCATCGTCTTCTACAAGCTCCGCAAGCGCCACCAGCAGCGCAGCACCGTCACCGCCGCCCGCACCGTGGAGATCATCCAGGTGGACGAGGACATCGCGCCGGCCGCCGCGGCCACGCCCGCGGCCACCCCGGCCGGCGGGGCTGGGGAGGGGGCCGTGGTGCTGCCCAACATCCACGAGCACCTCAACTACAACACCTACAAGGCCGGACACGGCGCCCACTGGACAGAGAACGCGCTGGGCAACTCCCTGCACCCCCCCGGGACCACCCTGGCCGACCCCTATTTAATCCAGACCCACCCCAAGGAGAAAGTTCAGGAAACCCAGATATGACTCTTTTTTGGGGGCTTTTTCCTGATTTTTTTTGGGTCGTTGTCCCCCCCCCCTTTCAAGCCCGGCCCCAAATTATTATAAACGCAATAGATGCACAAAAGCAGAACTCCAAAAAGAAGGAAACCCAGGAGAATTCCTCAATACTAAGGAAAACCAGGAGAATTCCTCAATAATAGACACAACTTTTGTACAGGGGGGGGGAGAGACTCTTTTTCGTGTACATGCTTCTATAGCCAACCTTGGGGCCGAGAAGAGCAGCAGATTCTATTAAAATTTAACGAAACCCACCCGAAACTCCTACAAAAAACCACTATTTTCTAACTCGCAGGTTCTATTTAAACACAAAAAGAAACAAACCAGGAGAAACAGAGGAGGAAAAAAAAAACAATCGGTAATAAGAGGAAAAATCCCCGTGCTTGGGGACGAGCGGCGGTGCCGTGGCGCGGGGGGACGCGGGGGACGCCGGAGCGGTGGCAGAAGCTGTCGGGGTGGGGTTTGGGGGGCTCGGGGTGTTTTTGGGGGTTACTTGAGGGAGGGGGTGAGGTCGGCCCCCCCACCCCGAGGCGCTGCCCTTGGCCGTGCGCCGGCGGCTCCGGCGTCACCGGAGCGGGATCTCGGCCCCGCGCCAAGACCTTCCCAATGCAATAAAGGAATGGATTTTGGGGGATGGGGGGCTCGGGGGGGCGGGGGGCACAGCCTGGGGGCTGGGGATGGACGTCTGCAATGTATTCAAGCAAAAAATTCCTGAAAAACCCACGGGAAGGGGAAAAACCCCGCAAGCGCCCGGGGGGTGGTTTGGGGGGATTTGGGGAGGGGGGGAGAGCGGGTGCCCCCCGCTTTGCTCTGCACCCCCTTTCCCACGGTGTTTGTCACCCCCCTGGGCCTCCCACACCCCCCGGCACAGGGCTACGGCTCCTGGGGGGCTGGGGGGGCCCCCACGGGAGACCTGACCAATGATTGTAACCACCTTCACTAAAAACGGCATTTTTTGTCCTTTTATTTGAGTGGGGGGGGCGTGGGGAACCACCCCCCCGTCCCCGGGAGGGGGTGACAATGGGGACACCCCCCCCAAGGGCTGCTCACGGATCGGGGGGGGGATGGGAGAAATTAAGGGCTTGGGGAGGGGGGAAGGCAACAATGGGGGGGCCACCAGCATCGGAGGTGGTGCCGGGGGGGTCCCGGCGGGGACC
Organism: Taeniopygia guttata; assembly: GCF_048771995.1. Taxonomy (NCBI): domain Eukaryota; kingdom Metazoa; phylum Chordata; class Aves; order Passeriformes; family Estrildidae; genus Taeniopygia; species Taeniopygia guttata. Next base: position 394,064 of record NC_133025.1, read on the forward strand.
CCAAGTGCCTCGTGGGGGTCCCGAGGGGATGAGGGGGTCGGGGGGGTCGGGCAGCAGCGAGAGGAGGGGCCCCCCCGGTTGCTCGGGCGCTGGAATTACTTTAATTTCTCGTTTTAGCTTTAAAATGTTCTCGGAAAGGGGGGCACAGCTGAGCTAAAATTTCGGGTTTGGGGGTGTCCGGGGGGGGTGGAAGGCGGGAAGGAGATGCAGAAGTTCCCTCTCGGGCTGTAAACGCCGGAAGGATCCGACTGTACCGCGAATCCAACAAAAAAAAAAACAAGTGTATTTTTGTATTTTAATAAATATTGTTCCAAATTTGTAACGCCGAGTGCCCGAGGGGTTAAACGGGGGCGCTCGGGGGGGGGGGCGCGGGGGGGCCCCCCCTCCCTGCCAGCCTGAAAGGGGTTTTTTGTCCTCTCAGCAGGAAAAGCTTTGGAAAAACCGCGGAGGAGCGGGAAAGGAGATGGAGGGAGAGGATGGAGCAGGGGAGGGGTGAGGGGAACTGGAGGTGACACGGGGGTGACAACAAGAGCTGGGGGGACAAGAATTAGGGGTGACATTGGGGTGACAACAAGAGCTGGGGGGGACAAGAATTACGGGGTGACATTGGGGTGACAACAAGAACTGGGAGGACAAGAATTAGGGGTAACATTGGGGCAATGAGAATTGGGGGGGACAAGAATTATGGGGTGACATTGGGGTGACAACAAGAACTGGGGGGACAAGAATTAGGGGTGACATTGGGGCGATGAGAATTGGGGACAAGAATTATGGGGTGACATTGGGGTGATAAGAACTGGGAGAGGGATAAGAATTAGGGGTGACATTGGGGCGATGAGAATTTTGGGGGACGAGAATTATGGGGTGACATTGGTGTGATGAGAATTGGGGGGGACAAGAATTAGGGGTGACATTGGGGCGATGAGAATTGCGGGGAACAAGGAGGGTGCCATGGGGGGACAATCACAGGGTGACACTGGGGGGGATGATGAGGATTGGGGGGTGACAGCAGTGGGTAGCACTGGCAGGGGGGGACAGCAGGACCCCGGGGTGGGGCTGGGGGGGTTGGGGGTCACCCCCCAGGCTGGGGGCTCGTGGATGGAATTGGGACTGGAGGGAGGAAGGGGGGATTGGGATCAACCAGCGGCACTGCCCTGCATGGCAGGGACAGGGGGACAGCGGGACCCCCCCTCTGAGGGGACAGCAGGGTCACGGAGCCTCAGGGGACAGCGGGACCCCCCATTCTGTGCAACGGGGACACCTCAGCTGTGTGGGGACACGGGGTGCGCAGGGTGCTGCTGGTGGGGACAAGGGACACAGGGACAGGGACACAGAGTGTCCTGTCCTGGTGGAGACACAGGACCCTCAATGGCACCAGTGTCCCCAAGGTGCCACCTCCACCCCAGTGCCACCACCACAACTTGGGGGGGCTGAGCCTCTCCCCCAGTCACCACGGAGCTGTCAGGGTTCAGCGTTGGGATTTGGTGTTTTTTTAGGATTTTTGCTATTTTTGGCGGATCCAGGTCAGTTTTTCCCAAAATCACATTCCTGCTTTTTTTTTTTTTTCCCTTTATTCCTGAATTTTCCCATCCGGGCCAATATGAAAATGCCAACACGTCCTGTTCATCCTGGGGGATGAACCCCCCCTTCCTCCCCGTGCTGGGGACAGACAGGAGTGATCCCAAAAATCCTGGGAATGCTCCAGGGGGCTGGAGGGATTTATGGATTTTATTGGCATTGATTTTAGCCCACAGTTAGGGCAGCTGAGTTCATCACCATTATCCCATCCTCATCCTCATCCTCATCCTCGTCCCCATCCCATCCCCAAACCCCTCTGGTTCTGGACCCCCCCAGCTCCCACTTCCAGGAATTCCATCCCATCCATCTTGTTCAGGACAATCCCCCCAGGACCCCCAACTCGCAGAGCACCCCCCGGTCTTTATCTGGAATGATTCCTTGGGAGCAGGGTGGGAATCAGGCCCTGGGATGTGGGGAAAGGGAAACACTGACAAATGAAATCCAGGGATTTGTAGGGAATGACAGGGAAGTCCCCACGGCAGCGGAATTTGGAGTTCTGCTGGTGCCTCCCCCAGCATTGGTGGCTCCAGGGGGAGTGGGGTGAGGTGGGATGGGATGGGATGGGATGGGATGGGATGGGATGGGATGGGATGGGATGGGATGGGATGGGATGGGATGGGATGGGATGGGATGGGATGGGATGGGATGGGATGGGATGGGATGGGGTGGGATGGGGTGGGATGTGGGAGGATGCAATGGGACACCACAGATGCTCCAAGCACAGGGCTGGGATTGGCCCTGGACTTGGGATTGGTGCTGGAATCGGTCCTGGGATTGGGATCAGGGTTGGGATGGACCCTGGAATCAGGGTTGGGATTGGTGCTGGGATTGGAGTTGGGATCAATACTGGGATCAGGCTGGGATTAGGATTAGGATCAGGCTAGGATCGGGATTGGGATCAGCGCTTTGATCAGGCTGGGATTTGGACTGGGATCAGTGCTGGGATCGGACTGGGGTCAGTGCTGGGATCAGACTGGGATCAGTGCTGGGATCAGGGCAGGACTGACCCACTGGGAATTCACAGCTCCAGCGGACAAGAAGCCCTGGAATACGTGGGGGGGCCGGGGCAGTTTCCCGGCGTTCCCGGAGGAGCAGCAGCTCCTGCCGGATCGGCGCGGCCGCGGAGGAGCCGAGGGGCGCCCGGGGGTCCCCTGGGCCCTTCCCGGGAGCTCCGGGAGCCACGGTCCCGCCCCAGCACCCCAGCACCCCCTGCTCCCCACGCTCTGGGGCCGGTTCGTCAGCGGCGGCTCCGGGCCCGTGAGTCAGCAGCAGCCGGAGCCGCCGGATAAAAATATCCCACGGCTGTGGGGGTGGGCAGGGATCGGCTGCCGGCGGGAACGCGGCCCCGTGGGAACCGTGGGGACCCGTGCCGGGACCCGGAGCTGGGAATTGGCCCGGGCAGCATCCCGGCTTCCCATGGTGGCATTCCTGCCCTGCATCCCCAGTTCCTGCCCTGCATCCCCAGTTCCTGCCCTGCACCCCCAGCTCCACGTGGCCTCCCCACCGCCACGCTCCTGGGCAGCAGCCCATCTTCCCACGGCCTCCCCACGACATTCCCGGGAAGCGTCCCGGCTTCCACGTGTCCTCCCTGCCGCAGCATTCCTGGGAAGCAGCTCCGGCCCCATCTGGCCTCCCTGCCACGGCGTTCCTGGGCAGGTGCAGCGCGGAGCCTCCGGAATGTGCCGAGGCAGCGGAGCGAAGCCCTTGGGATGCGGGTCAGCAATTCCCGGCAGCACGAGATGCTGAGCAGGGAGGGGGACGACTGCAGTGTCCCCGTGTCCCTGGACTCCCGTGTCCCTGTTTCTCCATGTTCCTGTGTCCCTGCGCCCCTGCATCCCCGTGTCCTCGTGTCCCTGTTTCTCCGTGTTCCTGCATCCCTGCACCCCTGTGTCCTCCTGTCCCTGTGTCTCCATACCCTCAGGTCCCTGCATGCCCGTGTCCCTGCATTCCTGCGTCCCTGCATTCCTGCGTCCCTGCATTCCTGCGTCCCTGCATTCCCACATGCTCCCATGTCCCCGTGCCCCAGCACTCCACATCCTTACATCCCCGTGTCCCTGCACCCCCGTGTCTCACAGCCCTGTGCCCCTGCATTCCCACAGCTGGCATCACTGGCCTGCAGCTGCTGCCACATCTGGACCCACACCCACACCTGGACCCACACCCGCATCTGGACCCACACCTGCATCTGGGTCGACAGCCACAACTGCACCTGTGTCCACATCTGCACCCGTGGCAACATCTGGATCCAGGGCCACAGCTGTCACTGTGCCCACCCCTGGATCTGCAGCCTCATCTGCATCCACAAACCACATCTGCATCCCTGCCTGCATCTGGATCCATGCCCAAAACTGCAGCTGTGCCCACATCTGCATCAACCGTGTCTGCAGCCACAGCCACATCTGGATCCACGAATCCCACCTGGATCCATGAATCCCATCTGGATCCATGAATGCCGTCTCTATCCATGCCCACATCTGCACCGGTGCCAACATCTGAATGGGAGCACCTGCCCCTCAATTTTGGCTCAGCAGGACCGTGACAGCCGGGGGGGGGTGGGGGGGGGAGAGATCCGGTATCCACCTTGGAATTGTGAATCACGGAAAAATTACCCAAAATGGGCCCCGAGCTCCGGAGCTGCAATCAGGGAAATCACAGGAGTTCCAGGGAATTTTAATACCCGGAGATGTTAACGGGAACAGGCTCAAACTGGGGGGATCCATCCAGAATCCAATCCCACGTCCAACCAGAATCCAACTCCACGTCCATCCAGAATCCAACCCCACGTCCATCCTGCACCCGCCCAGGGCACTCTCAGCATCCCCAGGGATCTCCTGGGATCTCCTGGGATCTCTCAGTGTCACCTGGGATCTGCTGGTGACGCCTCGGATCTCTCCACACCCCACAGGACACTCCTGGTATCCCCTGGAGCGCTCGGTACCCCCAGATCTCCGGGTACAGATCCCTCACAGCTGCCGGATCCCCCCGGATCCCCCCGGATCCCCCCGATCGGCGCCGGCTGCGGCCGTACCTCCCTCTGCAGCACCAGCTCCTTGGTGAAGAGCGTGGCCTCCTCGCTGAAGGGCTCTCCCTCCTGCGCCAGCCCCGGCACGTTCCGGGCACCCCGCGGGCACTCGATCCCTGCGGGAAGAGCGGGCAGGGTCAGGGAACGGCACACCAGGAATGGCACACCGGGAACGGCACACCGGGAATGGCACACCGGGAATGGCACACTGGGATTGGCACACCGGGAATGGCACACCGGGAATGGCACCCCGGGAATGGCACACCGGGATTGGCACACCGGGATTGGCACACCGGGAATGGCACAGCGGGATTGGCACACCGGGAACGGCACACCAGGAATGGCACACCGGGAATGGCACCCCGGGAATGGCACACCAGGAATTGGTGCACCGGGAATGGCACACTGGGAATGGCACACTGGGGATGGCACCCCAGGAAGGGCTGGGAGGGAAGGGGACACTGGAAGCGAGGGGGATGAGGGGGGCTCCGGGAGGGTCCAGGGGTGGCATGGTGGTGGGACAGGCTGGGATGGGGACACAGGGACAAGCTGGGATGAGGATACAGGGACAAGCAGGGATGGGGACAAACAGAGATGGGGACACAGGGACAGGCTGGGATGGGGACAAACAGGGATGGGGACACAGGGACAGGCTGGGATGGGAGCACAGAATCATATCCAGGCCCCCATCCAGAGCCCTCCATCACAGCCACTCCTCTGTTTGTCCCTTTCTCCTGCTGCCCCCGGCATCCCCCTGCCCTGGATCAGAGCAGAGGGAAGTCCTGCATTATTAATGATCATTTACATAATTTGCATAATGAATGAAATGCCGGGAATCATAGCTCCAAGCTGGAGCCACGAGTGAGGAGGTACCGCATCCCCGAGGCCACGTCAGTGTCACCAGCACCCAGGGACACAAGGACACAGATCCTGCCCGGAGCAGCTGGGAGCGCCCAGAGCCCATCCTGACGGACAACGACCCTGTGCCACCAGGCCCATCCCATCCCATCCCATCCCATCCCATCCCATCCCATCCCATCCCATCCCATCCCATCCCATCCCATCCCAGTCCCCATTCCCAGGCCGTGCTGCCTCCAAGGGAAGCCATTTCCAGGGAGTCCAGCAGGAGCTTCCCAGCCTTGCCCCTGCCCTTCGTGCCACCAACGCCCTCTGTCCCCAAAAATGGGGACGGAAAGGGGGATTTCTGCAAAAGGGGAATTCTGGGAAACACAGCAGAATGTGAGATGGGGAGCAGGAAATCCTGGGATCTTTGTTATGAGCTGGAGCCATCAAGAACCCCCAAAATCCGGGATCACCCTGGGATTCTCCTTCCAGCACCGAGTGGGCTCTGGCACGGCTCTGATCCCGACCCTGGATCTGATCCTGACCCAGCACTGATCCCAAATTTCTCTAGCAAGGAGCACCCCCAGTGCCGCACTGGGAACGGGAATGAGGGGCTGGAGCTGCCCTTCCTCCTCCATGGAAAGGGCCAGGAGGGAATTTTTTCCCTTAAAATAACACGGGAAGAGCTGAGGAAGCACCGGAACCCTCAAACTCCGCCAGCTCCCGGATGCTCCGGGCTGGGATCCCGCTCCAGATCCTCTGCGGCCTCTGATGCTTCCCAAGCCCACCTGAGGGAAGGTTCTGGAAAAGGGAAAGCTCTGAGGGCTGGGCTGGGTGCACTCAACGCCCAGGAATGCTGGCGGGAGCGGGGAGGGGACGCTTGGCACCCGGAAAAGTTCTCCAGCACTGTAAAAATAGCAGCTAATCCCGAATCGGCGGCTGTGCCGCGCTTCCCGGGAAGCCGTGACGGATTAATGAGGGATGCGGCTGGAAGTGCTGCAGCCACCGCGCTCCCCTGGGCTTCCCAGAGAATTCCAGCACAATCCTGCCCAGCCGGGCCGGGGCTGGGATGGAGGAGCGGCTGTGGGGCTGCTCCCATCCCAGGATCGGCCCTGGAGGGATGGGGGCGAGAATTCCGCAGCATCCCGGAGCATCCTGCGGCATGCTGAGCATCCCAAGGTATCCCTCAGCATCCCAGGGACATTCCAGAGCATTCCTGGTACCCCACAGCAGCCCTGGGATATCCTGGAGCATTCCTGGTAGCCCACAGCAGCCCTGGGATATCCTGGAGCATTCCTGGTACCCCACAGCAGCCCCGGGATATCCTGGAGCATCCCAAGGTATGCCTCAGCATCCCAGGGACATTCCAGAGCATTCCTGGTACCCCACAGCAGCCCTTGGATATCCTGGAGCATTCCTGGTACCCCACAGCATCCCAGCGATATCCTGGAGCATTCCTGGTACCCCACAGCAGCCCTGGGATATCCTGGAGCATTCCTGGTACCCCACAGCAGCCCTGGGATGTCCTGGAGCATCCCAAGGCATCCCACAGAACCCCAGAGTATCCCACAGCATCCCTGCGGGATCCTGCACCAGGATTCCAGGAGGAATTCCTCCCCGGCCCTCAGAGGGAGCAGACAGAACAGATCTTTCAGGGAGAATCCCTTGCAGCAAGGACCCTTCCAGCCTGGATTCCCGGGATTTGAGCAGCTTTGCCCCCTCGCTGTGCCGGAGCCGCAGCCGGCACCAGGATCTGGGATGGCTCCGGGCCGGGATCGATCTCCTGCAGGATTTATGGATTTTGGGAGCAGGGGAGGTGAGCCGGAGCGAGGGGACACCCGGGAACTGAGGGAGTGGGACGGGAATGCCGAGGATCCGCTCGGGATCCCGGCGGGAGCACCGCTGGGACAGCTCCACCTTGGGAATGCTCACACGGAAAATCTCCAGATTCCCATCCCCGCCTCCCAGTCCTGCAGCTCCCAGGGAAGATTTTGGACCCCTTGGAGCCACTTGGCCACTCCAACCTCCCCGGAGGTGCCCCCTCATCCTTCGGGAATTCTCCCGCTCCCAGCCCCCGCTCCGGGAAGGCGTCAGGCTCCAGAGTTTTGCCGGGAGAGAGGAATTTGGGATTAAACCGGCGCCTGTATTTGCACATATTTATAGTGCTCTGACGGATCTATTTTAGCTGGAAAGCCGGGATGAGCTCCCTTGGGAGCATCCCTGGAGTCACATTTTAAGGGACTTGGCATCTCTTTCTGGTGCTCATTTGCATTTGATATCCATAAAAAAGGCAGGCGTTGATAAAAGGCGGATATTTATCCTATTCCTGGCTTGGCAGAGGAGGGTTGGGAATGGCACCGGGGAGAAATCCAACAAAAAACAGGGGAAATAAAAGCCGGAAGGTCCCGCCAGGATCATGGGATTCTATGGGATGGGATGGTCTTGGGGATCCATCCCTTCTAGAACAGAGCAGGGTGGAGCAGGAATCCCAGTGGAGCAGGAATTCCCGTGGAGCAGGAATCCCAGTGGAGCAGGAATTCCCGTGGAGCAGGGACCTCCAAAGAGGAGAACCATGGAGCAGGGATGCCCATGGAGCAGGGACTCCCCTGTGGAGCAGGGATTGCAGCACCAGGAGACTCCCCAGCATCGCTGGGAGCAGGGACAGAGCCCCCACTTCCCAAAGACCCATCCCGGTGCTGGTGTCCATGGGGGACAGCGCCAGGACACATTCCCAACTCTGGGAACAAAGGGATGGGCAAAGAATTCCCCCAACTCCATCCCTGCTCCCCCTAGGATAAACATTCCCTGCGTGGGAGCCACTCCCACCTTTCCTTGTGTTTGATCCTGGAATTGGATCCTTGAAATGCCACTGGAATTCTTCCCCATCCTCATCCCATTCCCATCTTCATCCCCACTCTCATTCTGATCCTCATCCTATCCCCATCCCCATCCCCATCCCCATCCCCATCCCCATCCCCATCCCCATCCTGCTCCTCATTCCCAGTCCATCCTATCCCCATCCCCATATCGGCTATTCCCTCCCTTCTCCCCACTTTGTGCTTCCCCACCTGCTCCCGAGTTTTGGGTGGGATCATCCTTCCCAATCCCAGCCTGGCCTGAGGCAGCTCCAGCGTTAATTGCGACCCTTCATCCCGGGGTGCCCCAGCCCAGGGAACGTGCCGGTGCCAATCCCGGAACCCCGCGGTGCCAATCCTGGATCCCAAGGTGCCAACCCCAGGAACCCCACGGCAATGATCTCACAATCCCGCTGGGCTGATCCCAGGATCCCACGGTGCCAATCCTGGGAACCCCACAGGGCTGATCCTGGGATCCTGTGGTGCCAATCCCATGATCCCGCAGTGCCAATCCCGGAACCCCGTGGTGCTCATCCCGGGATCCCAAGGTCCCAGTCCCAGAATCCCATGGCACCAATCCTGGGAACCCCGCGGTGCTGATCCTGGAATCCCATGTTGCCAATCCCACAATCCTGCAGTGTCAATCCTGGAACTCCATGATGCTCATCCTGGGATCCCAAGGTGCCAATCCCGGAACCCTGCAGTGCCAAACTCAGAAACCCACACTGCCGATCCCAGAACCCCACGGTGCCGATCCCAGGATCCTGTGGTGCCAATCCTGGGGACCCTGTGGTGGCGATCCCGGAACCCCACACTGCCAATCCCAGAACCCCACACTGCTGATCCCAAAACCCCACACTGCCGATCCCAAAACCCCACACTGCCGACCCCAAAACCCCACACTGCGGATCCCAGGACCCCACACTGCCGGCCCCGGCCCCAGCAGCGCTCCCGGCTGACCTGCGAGCAGGAAGGTGATCAGGCAGGTTTCCTTGGGCAGGAAGAGCTTCAGGCGGGAGCCGCTGAACACGTACTCCACCACGGCCTCGGAGCGGCCGGCGCGCTGCAGGAACGGCAGGAACTGCTTCGCCTTCTGCGTGTCCTGCGGGAAAACGGCACCTCAGGGACCCGGGAACCCCGACCCGCCCAGGGAGGGGCCGGGAGTGGGGACAGCTCCTTGTGCCCTGTGCCAGCTGGACCGCTCCCTGTGCCCTGTGCCAGCTGGAACGGCACGTCTGGGCACGGAGCTGAGCAATTCCAGCTTGGGATGGGCCGGGCACCCCAAACACAGCCCAGTCCATCCCGAAATCCCAAATGTATCCCAAAACACATCTCAAAGTACATCCAAACATCCCAAATACATCCCAAAACACATCCCAAATACATCCCATAACACATCCCAAATACATCCCAAAACACATCTCAAAGTACATCCAAAAATCCCAAATACATCCCAAAACACATCCCAAATACATCCCATAACACATCCCAAATACATCCCAAAAGACATCTCGAAATACATCCGAAATTCCAAAACACATCCCAAAACACATCTCAAAAAACATCCAAAAATCCCAAATACATCCCATAACACATCCCAAATACATCCCAAAACACATCCCAAATACACCCCAAAGCACATCCCAAATACATCCCAAAACACATCTCGAAATACATCCAAAAATCCCAAATACATCCCAAAACACATCCCAAATACATCCCAAAACACATCCCAAATACATCCCAAAACACATCCCAAATATATCCCAAAATCCCAAAAATACCCCAAAACACATCCCAAATCCATCCCAAAACACATCTCGGAATACATCCAAAAATCCCAAATACATCCCAAAACACATCCCAAATATATCCCAAAATGCATCCCAAATCCATCCCAAAATCCCAAAAATACCCCAAAACACATCCCAAATACATCTCAAAACACATCTCAAAATACATCAAAAAATCCCAAATCCATCCCAAAATCCCAAAAATATCCCAAAGCACATCTCAAATGCATCTCAAAATGCATCAAAAAATCCCAAACAGATCCCAGAATAAATCCTAAATATATCCCAAAAGAGATCCCAAATACATCCAAAATTCATCCCTAAACCCGTTCCCAAATCCATCCGATACACCCCAAAGCCCTATCCCAAAATCCTATCCCCTCCCCAGGGCAGCTGCCTGGACCAGCAGGGCGGATCCGGCCCCATTTCCCCATTTCCCCCATCCCTAATGGAGCATCCCGTCACTCCCTTTTCCCGGGATCTCCCCCTCTCCATCCCAGCATCGAAGGGCTCCACAGAAACCCTCAAAAAAATGAATGAATTGAGGAAAATGCAAGGAGCTCTGCTGGGAGACACGGGGATCCCCAAAAATCCCTCAGGAGAGCCGGGAATCCCGGATTCCCACCACCATTCCAGTGTTGGCTCCCACCACCTGGTTCCCAGGCTAGGAGGCAACTCCCGGTTTATTTATCCAAGGGAAAAAGGGGAAAACCACCCCCAGCAGCTCCCAAAACCACGGCACGGTGTGGGTTTTGTCCCGTTTGGTCCCCCGCGGAATTCCCGCGTGATCCTTACTCCGGAGATGTCGGCGACCCTGTGGATGGGCACCTCCTTCTTGCTGTGCAGCCCCTTCCCGTTCTTGATGGCCCTGGAGAGCAGAGGGAGCGCCGGGAATCGGGAATCAGCTCCTGCCGCAGCTGGAGCTGCCCCGGGCCCCGGGACCATCCCAGCACGGAACGAGCATTGGGATGGGGAATGCCGCACGCGGAGGGCACCGAACCCACGGAGAACCCGCGATGCTGGAGCTGCTGCCACATCCCTGGATCCTTCTCCTGGCACAGGGATGCAGGGCTGGGACGTTCCCCTGGGATGCTCCCTCAGGATGAGGCCCCTGAGCTCCCCCTGGACATCCCCTCCTGCCCCGGGGCCTGGCTGGGGGTTGGGAAAGGCCGGAGTGTGCCAGGATTGTGGCAGAGCCCCTGGTCTGGGATGTGATCCCAGGCTCTCGGGAGGGCTGGGAATGCTGAATGGATCCCCCAGACTGCTCCGGGCCCTGCACCACAACCTCGTCCTCAATCTCCCATTCCCACTGCTCCTGGCAGCACAACCGCTCTGCCTGCCGCTGGCACGATCCCGGAGTTGGGATGTGCCAAAGCTCCCAGTGGCACGGATGAGATTGGTGGGAACATCCAGCACTTCCACCTGCGCACATCCAGGCTGAATCCCAACCTGGAGCAGCTCTGGGGTTCTCCTCCCAGAACATCCAACACCTCCTCCGGGGCACGTTCAGGCTGAATCCCAACCCCGGAGCAGCTCTGGCTCCAGGAGCCACATCCCAGCCCCACATCTGGCTCCAGGTGCCACATCCCAGCCTTTTATCCCACTCCAGGTGCCACATCCCAGCTCCGCATCTGGCTCCAGGTGCCACATCCCAGCCTTGTATCCCACTCCAGGTGCCACATCCCAGCCTTGTATCCCACTCCAGGTGCCACATCCCAGCTCCACATCTGGCTCCAGGTGCCACATCCCAGCCTTGTATCCATCTCCAGGTGCCACATCCCAGCTCCACATCCATCTCCAGGTGCCACATCCCAGCCCCACATCCATCTCCAGGTGCCAGATCCCAGCCCCACATGCCAGTATCCCAGTGCCCCCTCCAGCTCCGAGCTGCTGACGTGCTGCCAGGCTTCCCAAAAGGCACATTCCAGGCGCTGGGAAGGAGCCTCTGAGCAATCTGCCGGCCGCCCACCGCCCGGGCACGGCGGGGTGGGAGCGGGAGCAGCTTTCTCCGGCTCGATCCGCCTTTTCCCGCGGCAGCCAGTCCTGCCCGGGAAGGCGCCGCAGCCCCCTCCAAGCTGCTCTCCCGGCTCTCGGCACCGTGCCGGGATCTGCTGCCAAGGAGGAGCCGAGATCCGCCATCCCTGCGGGCTCAGCCGCCTCCGGAGGCAGCGGGGCCGGGCAGGGAAGGGCGTCCATCGCCACTCCAGGGACATGGGGACACCCGGGGGCTGCCCGTGGACATGGGGGGCACTGGGATACGGGATCCCCACAGAATCCTCTCCATGGGGAGCTGGGCTGTGCACCTGGATCTCCTGTACACGGCTGGGGACAGACGGACGGCGCAGCCGGGACGGGACAGAGGGACGCAGGAGGGGACGCAGGGTGTGACAGGGGGACAGGGACAGCACAGGGGACCCCGCACAGCCCCCCCAGTCCCGCGCTCACCGGGCCTCGGCCGCCAGCAGCTCATCGTAGTGCGCCGAGCGCTGGTCGTCGTCCTGCCGGTAGCGCAGCACCGTGGCCAGGCCCTTGCTGACCAGCGCCTCCGCAATGTTGCTGCGGGAGCGGGACCGGATCGGGGCGGGAACGGGGGCAGGGAGACCCCAATCCCACCCCAATCCCACCCCAATCCTACCCCATCCCATCCTATCCCATCCCATCCCACCCCATCCCACCCCACCCCACCCCACCCCATCCCACCCCATCCCATCCCATCCCATCCCATCCCATCCCATCCCATCCCATCCCATCCCATCCCATCCCATCCCATCCCATCCCATCCCATCCCATCCCATCCCATCCCATCCCATCCCAATCCCATCCCATCCCAAGGGAAGGCCTTGCAGTGACACATCCCAGCTCTCTCTCCCAATCCCGGGACCCGAACGGGTGACAGTGGGAGACCCAAACTGGACTCATGCCACAGGGAGAAGCCTCCCAGGAGCACCCCAAAAACCTCATCCCAAAAAACCTGACCCCAAAGCTCCCCTCCCGCCCCACCCCAAACCCAGCAGGCTCAGCATTCCCGGCCCAAGGGAGCCTCCTCCTTGATTTCCCAGCCCCATCACTTATTCCAGGAGCAGGGGTGGGCACTGGTTTGGGAGGGGGGGCACCACCCCCAGGCTCCCCCCCAGACCCGAGGGGTGATGGCCCCAGCCCACAGGAATCTCCTTGATTCCACCATCCCACTTTTTTCTGGGAAATAATTGGGGCAGCAGTTTGGGGGGGCTTGGAGAGGGAGACCCCCCCACCCCCATTTCCACGGGAAGTGGCTGGGAGCAGTGTCTCCCAGTGAACTGGGATTTCTGGGATCAGCACGGGGGGCCTGTGCAAGGCGGGGATGAATCCATCACATTCCACTGCCTTAAGCAAATCCATGAATTCTCCTTCGCCAGCACTTCCCTAATTCTCCTCCAGTCACTGCCCCCCCCCCCCCCACTAATTCTCTCTGTATCCCAAAAAAAGCGCATCTCTCCAGAGGATGGAGGGACTGATCCCCTCCCCATTCCCGGGTGTGCCCCTTCCCGAGTGGGGGGAAGGGCAAACCCATCACCGGGAGCCGAAATTAGGTCTCGGAGCAGGGGGAGGGAATCAAAAAATTGGGGATTGGCGAGCGAGGGAATCGCTGCAGCTGGAGCAGCTGCGGCAGCCTGGGAATGCTGAGCGCCGGGAATGGCACCCCGGGAATGCTCGGGAAGGAGCCGGAGCTGGGGGAGCCCGGGGAAGGGCCAGGGCGGCTCCCAGCGCTCCCTGAGATTCCCCATCCCCGTTAAATCCCGCTCCTCATCCCGAACACATCCCACACCCCATCCCGGACATCCTGCTCCCCTTCCCAGCTGCATCCTGGAAAAAAGCATCCCCCGTGTCCCCTCCCTGGGCCACTGGAACGCCCAGATGCTCTGGAGCACTCCCAGCCATGAAATCTGGATGCTTCCCAGTGACAGAACACTCCACTGGGCTGGAAATCCCAGGAAAAGCCCAAATTCTTTTGGGGTTCAGAGGTTTGAAGGCTCAGAATTCCCATGGGGACTGATCCTGGCACCCGGGGAAGGAGGGAGAGGGAGACAGGGATAACAGCTCAAAGAAGGAATTCCAGCCCACAAATTCCAGACCCTGCTCCAGCCTGGCTCCCTGGGAGGCACACCCCATTCCCACCCCCCAGCAAAGCTCTGGAACTGAGCTGGAGCTGTGGCCTGGAGGGAAGGAGCATCCCCCAGTTAATCCCAGATCCCAGATTAAAGGCTGGGAATACAACAGGAAAAATCTCCTTAGGCTGGAAAATGCCAATTTGGGAACTTCAAGCCAAAAATGTCAATTTTCCATCTCCTCCTGCATTTCCTTTCCCAAAGGAAGTTTTGGGGTGGTTTCATCCCACTAGAGCCGGTGCCCAGCAGGGATCGGGATCGGGATCAGGGGTGCCAAACCCATCCCACCCCTCAAACCCCAAATCATCCCAAACCGCAGCACTCAGCCCCGCCGCCCCCAGGGAAGGGACCCCCACTCCTGCTGGGAATTGCACTGGGATTACGGCACAGGGTGCTCCTGAAATGTGGTGTCAGGGATTTCTAGGAGCTTTTCTTCCTGAGGATGATGCAGGATGCTTTGGGATGCCACGGAATGGTGCAGGATGCTGTGGAGGACTGTGGGATGCTCTGGAATTTTAGGGGATGCTCTGGGATGCTGGGGAATGCACTTAGGGCTAGGGATCAGGCCCCAAACCTGGAGGAGGTGGAAGGGAGAAGCGGGAGGGAGGGATCCCGGGATCCAGGGAGTCACACAAGCAGGGATAGACAGGGATGCATGCAGGGATGCAGGCAGGGATCCAGAAGAGATGCAGGAGATCCAGGCAGGGATCCAGACAGGGAAACGGGCAGGATGCGGGCAGGGACAGGAGCTGGGAGATGAGCAGGGATGCAGGCAGGGATTGTGCAGGGATCCAGGCAGGGATCCAGGCTGGGGGATGAGCAGGGATGCAGCAGGAGAAGCTGGGCTTGTGCTCCAGCCCCCCGGCTCCCAGTGCCCGGAGCTGGGACTGGGGCTGCAGCTCCTGCTCTGGCTCCCGCCCGGCGCTGCCGTGCCCAGAATTCCAAGCAGGCTCAGCCCAGCCCAGATGCCAGGCGGACACTCCAGGAAGACAAGCCAGGCTTTATTCCCTGCTCCATCCCAGCCTGGCAAAGGCCTCGGGACACAGACCCTGCTCTGTTCCACCCCCAGCATCCCGGGATGCAGCGCCGGGAATGGCACAGGCACTGTGGAGCATCCCAGGAATGGCACAGGCACTGTGGAACATCCCGGGAATGGCACAGGCACTGTGGAACATCCCGGGAATGGCACAGGCACTGTGGAACATCCCGGGATGCAGCACTGGGAATGGCACAGGCACTGTGGAACATCCCGGGAATGGCACAGGCACTGTGGAACATCCCGGGAATGGCACAGGCTCTATGGAACATCCCGGGAATGGCACAGGCACTGTGGAACATCCTGGAATGGCACAGGCTCTGTGGAACATCCCAGGAATGGCACAGGCACTGAGGAACATCCCGGGATGCAGCACCGGGAATGTCACAGGTGCTGTGGAACATCCTGGAATGGCACAGGGACTGTGGAACATCCCGGGAATGCAGGGGCAGCTCTCCCAGCCCTGGGATTAGGGAGCAGGAGAAGGCAGCTCTCCCAGATTTTGCAGGGAAGGGAAGGAAGGGAAGGAAGGGAAGGAAGGGAGGTACAGCTCTTGCAGCCCCTGGATCAGGGAGGGAAAGGCAGCGCTGCAGCGCTTTGGGTGCTTTCCAAAATAGCTGCTACCGGGAAAAAAAACTGGGAAAGCAACCAAGGGCCTATGACAAATCCTCCCTACGCAGCTCCCGGAGCCGCTGCCAGCCAGAGGCTCGGCCTATCCACAGGGATGTGCCAGAGGCACCGGCACCTCATGCTCCGAGGGGAAAAACCACAAATTCTGGCTGACGGGAAGCTGCTCTGGAACACTCCCCGCTCCTTCTGAACCTTCTCGTGGAGAAGGGAAATCAGGGAGGGGTCCCTTGGGAAGGACAAACATCCCGGGATACACAGCAGGGATTACTGCTCCAACGCCACCCCTGGGGCAGCCAGACTGGGGGAGCCTGATCCCGATATCCCCCAAAACTGATGCAGCTGCAGGGGGGCCGGTGTGGGGGTCCAAACAGCACATCCCAATGAATCCCACAGAATCCCAGCGCTGGGATGTCGGGAACGGGGCTGACCCCAGGCCACGTGGGCAGCGAGCCGCCCCCCAACCCACAGAGCCCCGGCAAGGTGCGAGTTCCAGGGGGAGCCCCAGTCCCCAGTCCCGGGTGACTCACATTCCGCCGATGGAGACGGTGGCACAGGTGCGCTCCGAGAAGGCCGGGACGGTGTCGGTGGCGCTGCTGGCGGGGCGGATGTAATCCACGGAAACGTTCACCTGGAATAGGGAATGGCTCAGTGACCCATCCCATCCCCATCCCATTCCCAGAGATTCCCAGGTGTCCCCAGAGATCCGTGGGGATCCCGAGGTGCGGCGGCACCGGCATTCCCGGTTTATGGACGCGACATTCCCGGCAGGACAGGGGCACGGGAGCGGCGCTGCCTGCCCCGGCGGGGCTGTGCCACTGTGCCAGGCTGCTCCAGCCCCAGTGTCCAGCCTGGCCTTGGGCATTCCAGGGATCCAGGGGCAGCCCCAGCTGCTCTGGCAATCCCAGCCCAACCAGGAATTCCTCATTCCCAATCTCCCATCCATCCCTCTGGCAGTGGGGAGCCATTCCCTGTGTCCTGTCCCTGCAGGCCTTGTCCCCAGTCCCTCTGAGCTCTCCTGGAGCCCCTTCAGTCCCTGGAAGGTCTCTCTGGACCCTTCCCTCCTCCAGGCATCCCTCCCCAGCAGTTCCCAGCGTCACATCCCACAGCTGCAGGTGCCATTTCCATGAAAATTCCACTCAGTCCCACGTCTCTGCTTCCCCAGGGAAGCTCCATCCTCGATGCTTTCCTGGTATCAGGAAATAGCTGGAATACCCCGAGGCTCTGGGGTGACACAGGGGTGACATGGGGGCGATGTGGGGATCTCTGGGGACATCCCAGTGCTGCGGCCTCAGGGCTGGACTTGGCCCCTCTGGACTTTTCCCACTCCCGTTCCCGTTCCTGCTCCCGTTCCGCATGGCCGGAGCCGCGCTGAGCCAAAGGCAGCCAGGCAGGCGAGGCAGGAGCATCCCTGAGCCCCTGCAAAGCCTCAGCTCATCCCGAAAATCACTCATTAAACCAACATCAACATGCAAAAAGGGTCGGAGCTCTGGCAGGGCGCCGGAGCCGCGGCTGTTCCGTGCGGAGAGGGGCTCCGGCAGGGAAGAGCCAATTAAGGGGAGCGGTTACAGCGATTCCCCGCAGCAAAGCTCCCGTCGGAACCACTGGAGGGGAAAAAGAGACGCCGATTACTCCGAGAGGCAGGTTGGGAATTCAGCTGCTCCAGGGCTTCCGAGATGTCTGGCTCAGGAGCGGCCGGCGTGGGAAACACCTGGCTCGGGATGCGGCACCGGGAACGGGAACGGCGGCGGCGGAGCAGCCGGGAGGGACAGGGGATCCCGGGGCTCGGGGATGGATCTGGGAGGAGTCAGGAGAGACTGGGATGGGATGGGATGGGATGGGATGGGATGGGATGGGATGGGATGGGATGGGATGGGATGGGATCCATCGGATGGGGTGGGATGGGATCCATGGGATGGGATCCATGGGATGGGATCCACGGGATGGGGTCGCCCCTCAACAGGAAAGCCCTGCATTGTGTCCCGCTGTATCCCACTGCATGGGATGTGCCCAGGGGCAGGAGTGCTCCGCAGAGGGATCTGGACAGGTCGGATCTGTGGGATGCGGTTCCACAAGGCCAAGCGGAGCCCTGGCCCAGGGTGTGGCTGCCACTGGATTCCCAGAAGTGCTCAGGGCCAGGCTGGACACGGCTTGGAGCCATTGGGAGAGGGGCAGGTGTCCCTGCCATGGCAGGGCTGGAACCATTCCACGATTCCATGAAGTGCCATGTCCCCCCTTGGATCACACCAACCAACACGGAACACTCCAGACACGGAAAGCTGGGAAAGGCCCTGGGGTGCCGCTCAGCTGGAGGGACCCGGAGCTGCCGGGACAACGCCCGGGATCATCTGAGGCCAGGCCGGGCTCCGTGGGACACCAGACATGGCAGTGGCACCCCCACCACAGCTCCGGCACCGCGGAGCATTCCCGGGATCCAAGGGCGGCGTGCCCGTGGCGGGGCTGGGAAGGGCTGGGCTCGCAGGGACCCCCCGGCACCCCGGGGCTCTGCTCCCCCGGAGCAGCCGGGGCCGCGCCTGGGCGGCTTTCCAAGGTCAGCTGCAGTCAGGGTGGATTAAATCACTCCGGCAGCTCCGCTCCCGGGAGCGCATCCAGCCCGGAACGGCGGCACCGCACGGGCTCTGAGCGGCCACCGCCGCCAATGTCACCCACGGGGACCCGGCACCCACGGGGACCCGGCACCCATGGGGACCCGGCACCCCATGGGGACCCTGCACCCCATAGAGACCCTGCACCCACGGGGACCCTGCACCCACAGGGACCCTGCACCCCATAGAGACCCTGCACCCCATAGAGACCCTGCACCCACGGGGAGCCTGCACCCACAGGGACCCTGCATCCCACAGAGACCCTGCACCCACGGGGACCCGGCACCCACGGGGACCCTGCACCCACGGGGACCTGGCACCCACGGGGACCCTGCACCCCATAGAGACCCTGCACCCCATAGAGACCTGGCACCCACGGGGACCCGGCACCCACAGGGACCCTGCACCTCATAGAGACCCTGCACCCACGGGGACCCTGCACCCACGGGACCCGGCACCCACGGGGACCCGGCACCCACGGGGACCCGGCACCCCATGGGGACCCTGCACCCCATAGACACCCTGCACCCACGGGGACCCGGCACTCATGGGGACCCTGCACCCCACAGAGACCCTGCACCCCATAGAGACCCTGCACCCCATAGACACCCTGCACCCACGGGGACCCTGCGCCCCATAGAGACCCTGCACCCACGGGGACCTGGCACCCCATAGAGACCCTGCACCCTATAGAGACTCTGCACCCCATAGACACCCTGCACCCACGGGGACCCTGCACCCCATGGAGACCCGGCACCCACGGGGACCCGGCACCCACGGGGACCCTGCACCTCATAGAGACCCTGCACCCCATGGAGACCTGGCACCCACAGGGACCTGGCACCCACAGGGACCCTGCACCCCATAGAGACCCTGTACCCCATGGAGACCCTGCACCCACGGGGACCTGGCACCCACAGGGACCCTGCACCCACGGGGACCCGGCACCCACGGGGACCCTTCATCCACGGGGACCCGGCACCCCAGCACTCAGTGCCTGGGCTCACCAGCACAGAGTTGGGGGTGCCAGGACACGGGGGGAACAGGATGGGGTCCCCAGGACGCGGCCCCTGGCCTCATCCCCAGCACCAGGGTCCCTGTGGGCTTGTTCCCAGCACACTGTTCCCAGGATGGGGCTCCTGCCTCAGTGTCCCCACCACCAGGGTCCCAATGAAGCTGTCCCCAGGGTGTGGCCCCTGCCACCCTGTCCCAGCTGGTCCTGTTCCAGCTCCTGCCCCAGTCAGGGCTGGGGGGACACAATGGGACATTCCAGGCACACCCCCCAGGACCCCAGGCAGGAGGGACATGTCCCCATCCCGGGGGAAAAGCGGGGGCAGGGGGGGCTCATCCCGCCGGGAAGGGTCAGGAGCAGCCCCACCTTTGGGATGGGGAGGGCGGGGTGGGCTCGGGGCCGTGCCGGTGCCATTCCCCGCTATTCCCTCATCCCACGGGGGGCTCCGAGGGGCCGCGGGGACACGGGGGGGGCCGGGGGGCGACAGATGGGGGGTGGGTGGCAGCCCAGACCTGCCGGGATAAAAATACCCCGCCCGCCCGCGGATCTCCCGGCCCGGCGGCGTCACCCGCTCCCGGGAATATTTTTACTTCCCTGGCAGCTCGTGCCGGGTGGAAGGGCCGGGGGGGCTGGGAAGGGGCTGCCGGGGGGCTCGGTGCCCCCCGAGTCCCTCCCGTGCCGGAGGAGGCTCCCGGAGGCCGGCGGGGCCGGGGGTGGGAGCAGGGACGTGCGGGATGCTCCCGGCGGGACGGGGGCTGCGGGAGGCGCGGCAGATCCAGGGAAGCGTTTTCCCTCCGGAGCAGCGATTTCCCTCCGGGGGCCGGCTCATCCCAGCCCCGCCACGCATCCTGCTGCGGGATTTCCTGGGAATGGCGAGCGGGAGCCGGCTCCGCTTCCCCGAACCCCTCCGCCTCTCCATCCTCCCATCACGCCTCTCGGAAAAGGCCGGGATGTGGAAAAGGGACGGTCCGCAGCAGCTCCCGGGAGCCTCCAGCGCCTCCGGCATCGCCGGGAGCGGATCCAGCAGGATCCGAGGTCCCTCCTCCCTCCCGCTGCCGGAGGGGCCACGGAGACCCCCGGGGCAGGATTGACCTTGGAGCGGGATAACCACGGACGTGCCGGGCCGGGAAGCGGCGGGGGGAGGGCGATGGATGCAGGGGAAGGAGAAGCCCCTGAATTTGGGATCGCTGCACCGGGAGCAACCCCGTTCGCCCCTGCCCCCTCCCCGTGCCGGTCCAGCCCAGCCCACTGCAGCAGCCGCGGATTCCGAGCGCAATCCGGGCAGGAAAACTGCGCCCCGCGACAGCTCCGGCTCCGAGCAGCCAAATCCTCCCCGGCAGCCAAATCTGCCCAATTCCACACGTGGAAGCGGCGGGTGACGCGGCCGTCCCCGTGACGCTCCGGAGCATTCCCGGGAGCGCATTCCCGGATCCCGGATCCCGGATCCCGGCTCAGGCACGGCGCAGCTTCCCGAGGGACGCGACCCACCGTCCCCAGCCCCGGCTGCATCAGGAACTGGGATCTTCCCAAACTCCCCCGGCACCGCTGCTGTGCCCAGCTCTCCCAGAGCTTCGCAGGAAAAACTGCCCGACATTCCAAAAATCCTCCAGTCTACCAAAGCCTTCCCTCTCCCCGGGACCGGGAGGGGGTTCCCAGGGAGGTTTTCCCTGGTCAAACCCATCCCTGTTTTATCCCAGCTCCGGTTCCCAGCGCTGCTGGCACTGGGACTGCTGCTGTTGTAACCCCAAAAGGAGAATCCCTGGAAGGGACCAGAGAGCCGAATGCCCTGGAAAACCATCGGGAAACAACTCAGGGCTCTGGAGATGGGCAGCACTCCCGGCTGGAATCAGCCTTCACGAGAGGGATGGATGGGGAGGGAGGCTGGGAATGATGGGACACAGGGATGGGACACTGGGATGGGACAGGATGGGACACAGGGATGGGATACAGGGATGGGACAGGATGGGACACTGGGATGGGACAGGATGGGACACAGGGATGGGACACAGGGATGGGACACAGATGGGACACAGGGATGGGACACGGGGATGGGACACAGATGGGACACTGGGACGGGACAGGATGGGACACTGGGATGGGACACAGGGATGGGACACGGGGATGGGACACAGATAGGACCCTGGGATGGGACACAGATGGGACACAGGGATGGGAGAGGATGGGACACAGATGGGACACAGATGGGACACTGGGATGGGACACAGATGGGACACAGGACTGGACACGGGGCTGAGGCACAGGGATGGGATCCTGGGACACCCTAGGGAGCCCCTCCTTTCTTTCTTTCCCCCGAGCAGCTGGCAAGGACAGGGCAGCACCGCTTCCATGCACAGGGAATATTCATCCCGGAGCTCTCCCTTGCCGGCTCCCTCCATCCGAGCGATTAATCCCAGAGTTAATTAGGGAAGAGCCACGATCCATCTCCCACGCCCGGCGCAATTATCCGGAGCCGCTCCGCGGCGCAGCGCGATCGATGGGCGGAGGAGCCGGCCCTTCCCGACACGCTCCATGGATTTATTCCACAAATCCAGAGTGGCCTGGGCAGCCGGGCGCTGGCTCCGGTTCATCCCACGCCGCTGGGCGAATTCCAGTGGCTGGGAATTTGGGAAGGACACGGGGCAGGGAGAGGCTCCGGCACAAGAGCCAAAATCCCCAAATCCAGCCCTCATGTGCCATGAAAATCCCAGCCTGGAAAACTCCTGCTGCTCAGGAATGAGAGGGCAAGAGGGAAAATACATTGCCTTCCATCTCTCCCCAGGGAGCAGGGAATTCACAGGTGGATTCCCAGACCCCAGCTCCTCTCCCAACAGGAAAGGGAAGAGATGGAGCCATGGCATCCACGACAGGGATGGAGCCTTCCTCATCCCCCCTCGATGCTCTCTCCAGAGGGAATTATTTGGGAAAGCAATGTCAGGGCTGACCCAGTGCTCCAGCAGGATGGGATGGGATGGGATGGGATGGGATGGGATGGGATGGGATGGGATGGGATGGGATGGGATGGGATGGGATGGGATGGGATGGGATGGGATGGAATCTGGAATGGTAGTTTTGGGATAAAACCCAGGGTGGGTTTCAGGCTCTCCAGTCAAGAACTGGGGTTGGCTCTGGAACACCTGGAGCTGGAAATCCCTCAGGAATGTTGGGATGGATGGAACAGGCAGCAGGAGCTCCAGGAGAGCTCTGGGAGGTCTAAATTCCATCCCTCGAGGCTCCTGCCCGCAGCACTGGAGCGGGATGCATTGGAAGAGAACACCCCCAGTAAAACCAGTGACTGCCGGTGAATCCCAACCCCCTGGAGCTGGGAATGGCCATGAGGAGCCGGGATGGTGCTGGGATCTCACAGGATCCCATCTGCCAGGGTGGGGCATCTGAGGGACCTGCCCCAAGCACGGTCCCTGCCCTGGGAGGGACATTCCAGGGGCCAGTGCCACGCCCCAGGGGTGGGAGCTGTGCCCATTGGGATGGGCTGGGATGGGCTGGGATGTGTCCATGAGGAGTCTCCCAGGGCACAGGGACAGGATCCGTAAGGACAGGCACGGAGTGATGGATGGAGCTGCTGAGGCAGGCCAGGAAGCAGGGCAGGCTGAGCTCCCCCAATTCCAGAGCTCCTCGGAATCCCACAGCCCCTCAGAACAGCCAGGCACCAGGGCAGGCTGAGCTCCCTTAATCCCAGAACACCCGGAATCCCGGGGATCCCCAAGGTCACCCTCCAAAGGCACCCAGTGCCAGAGCCAATTCCAACTCCTGGCAGAAAACTGGCACCAGTAACCCTGGAATGGCTCAAACTGGGACCACTCTGAGGTGCCAGAATCCCATTCCAGACCCGGTGTTCCCATCACAAACCCCAACAACACTCCCACATTATTTTCTGACTCCAGGAAGCATCAGATTTCCCATTAAAAAAATCTCCCAAGCTGTTCTTTTCCCCTTTCCCTGTTTCTCGGACTACCCAGGCAGGCTCCGAGCTGGAAAGATCCAATTAGGCACCGAAGCAGCCCCGACGCGCAGCGACGGCCGCGCCATGAAGGGAATTGATTTTATTTGACTGTTTTATGAGCATTGGAAAATTGCATCTGGAGCTTTCACTCCGCTGGTTAACACGTTCCTCATTCCCGGAATTGCTCTGAACCAGCCTGGGAAAATACTCCAGGGAAACAAAGGGAGAAGCGAGGCGGAATTCCTGGGAAATGGGGAGTGCAACGCCTGGAGGGGCACTCCAGGCTTGGAGGCACCCCGGAATTTCCCACCAGACTCATCCCCTCCTTCATTCCCGCATCCTCAGCCCTGTTCCATCCCTCGTCCCCTCATCCCAGCCTCTCTCCGTACCTTCTTCCCGATGAGCTTCTTGCGCAGGAATTCCCGGGCTTCGAACATGTAGGGAATGTCGTAGAGGGGCCTCAGCTTCCTGTTCTTGTCCTGCCCGGAGAGGGGACTCAGGTCAGGGCATTCCCAAATCTGCCCCATTGCCCCCACCCAATTCCACATCCCAGTTCTGAACCCCAAGGGGACCTTGGGATGATCCCGAGGAGGAGGCGCCAGGTCCGGCATCCCTGAGCGGCAGCTCCGGGAGGGAACGGGACAACGGGAATTTGGGGTGGGGGTGACCAGGGTGACCCCCGGGGTGTCCGGCCCCTGTCCAAGGGCATCTCCTGGAGTCACGTCCCTGCAAGGGCTGAGCAAAAGGGGGAGACTCCCAACAGAAACGGGGATTTGACCCAACGCAACCCAACGTGACCCAACACGACCCAACACGACCCAACACGACCCAGTGCGACCCAATGTGACCCAAAGTGACCCAACGTGACCCAAAGCCACCCAAAGTGACCCAACGTGACCCAAAGCCACCCAAAGTGACTCAACGTGACCCAAAGCGACCCAGTGTGACCCAGAGTGACCCAGTGTGACCCAACATGACCTAAAGCCCCCCAATGTGACCCAACGTGACCCAAAATGACCCAGTGTGACCCAACGTGACCCAAAGCCACCCAGTGCGTCCTGATGTGACCCAGTGTGACCCAGTGCGACCCAATGTGACCCAAAGTGACCCAACGTGACCCAACGTGACCCAATGTGACCCAACGTGACCCAAAGCCACCCAAAGTGACCCAACCCAGTGTAACTCAACGTGACCCAACATGAAGTGAAGCCATGTG
The DNA here is from genome assembly GCF_048771995.1 of Taeniopygia guttata. Classification (NCBI taxonomy): domain Eukaryota; kingdom Metazoa; phylum Chordata; class Aves; order Passeriformes; family Estrildidae; genus Taeniopygia; species Taeniopygia guttata. The sequence continues at coordinate 418,755 of NC_133025.1, forward strand.
ACCCAACACGACCCAGTGCGACCCAACATGACCCAAAGTGACCCAACACAACCTAATCTAACTCAACGTTACCCAACCCAGCCCAGCCCAAGCCAGCCCAGCCCCGGTGGAGGATGGCCCTGGGCAGTCGCTCCGCTCGCCGCCACGGTGCCGTGGGCATGGCCCCCCCACACCTCCCTGGGCTGGAGAGGAAATCATGGAAAAGAGGGAGATCGGGCCGAAGCAGCTGGAAATGGAGCGGAGTCAGACGGAGAGGGAGCGGGCGGGCACAGGCGGCGGCACTCGGATCCTCCCTAATGAACGAGGCTTTGGCAGAGTTTATTGTCCTTGACGCCGCTCATTCCCAGGCTGCTCCTTGGAGACGTCGCCTCCTCTGCCTGTGCCACACAGCCCTGCCGGCACCGGGGATGGGAACGGGATGGATCCAGCAAGGGGATCCCCGGGAACCCACAGCCGGCGCCGGGGATGGGAACGGGATGGATCCAGCAAGGGGATCCCCAGGAACCCACAGCCAGTGCCGGGAATGGGAACGGGATGGATCCAGCAAGGGGATCCCCCCTAGAACCCACAGCCGGCACCGGGGATGGGAACGGGATGGATCCAGCAAGGGGATCCCCGGGAACCCACAGCCGGCACCGGGGATGGGAACGGGATGGATCCAGCAAGGGGATCCCCGGGAACCCACAGCCGGCGCCGGGGATGGGAACGGGATGGATCCAGCAAAGGGATCCCCGGGAACCCACAGCCAGTGCCGGGAATGGGAACAGGATGGATCCAGCAAGGGGATCCCCGGGAACCCACAGCTGGCACCGGGGATGGCAACGGGATGGATCCAGCAAGGGGATCCCCGGGAACCCACAGCCGGCACCGGGGATGGGAATGGGATGGATCCAGTAGGGAGATCCCCGGGAACCCACAGCCGGCACTGGGGATGGGAACGGGATGGATCCAGCAAGGGGATCCCCGGGAACCCACAGCCGGCACCGGGGATGGGAACGGGATGGATCCAGCAAGGGGATCCCTGGGAACCCACAGCCAGTGCTGGGAATGGGAACGGGATGGATCCAGCAAGGGGATCCCCAGGAACCCACAGCCGGCACCGGGGATGGGAACAGGATGGATCCAGCAAGGGGATCCCTGGGAACCCACAGCCAGTGCTGGGGATGGGAACGGGATGGATCCAGCAAGGGGATCCCCAGGAACCCACAGCCAGTGCTGGGGATGGGAACGGGATGGATCCAGCAAGGGGATCCCCGGGAACTTTGGCACCTCCTGCCCCCCCAGCAGGTCCCAAAGCAGATCCCAGAGCAGATCCCAGGCACAGCACCAGCCCCTGGAGCCGCAGGAGCTCGGAACAAGCACGGAGGAGCGACTGTGGCACCACCAGCCTCTCCCTCTGCCCCTTCCCAGGGAGCAGAGCTCCCCTTCCCAAACTTCCAGCCCCTGCCCATGGGCTCCTGGAGCATTCCCAGTCCCCAGATCCTCGGGGTGACTCCGGACCCTTCCGGTGGTGGGATCTGACAGATCCAGGCCCCGAGATGCTCCCACCCTCGCCAAGGTCACGGCGGAGGAGCTCCGGCACCGAGCGTGGCTGCACACGGCAAAGCCCTGTGCAAACACTAATTAATCCTCACTAACGAACTCCAAATTTATGGCTTAGTTAAGTGTCTGTCTGGCACAGGCTGTTAAATCCCTAATCCCATCCCGCCGGAGCGCGGGAAGCGGGACGGCAAAGCCCTGGGTGGCCTCGGCACCTCCCGGCAGCGCCGGCAGCTCCGGGGCCAGCAGGGAATTCCTGACGGAGCCACGGAGGCGGGAACTGAGCCCTCCCCAAAGCTCCATGGGGTCTGCAGCCACTGGGACCACCTCAAGAAAGGACCATCCCAAAAAGGAACCATCCCAAAAAGGGACCATCCCAAAAAGGAACCATCCCAAAAAGGGACCATCCCAAAAAGAGACCATCCCAAAAAGGAACCATCCCAAAAAGGAACCATCCCAAAAAGGGACCATCCCAAAAAGGAACCATCCCAAAAAGGAACCATCCCAAAAAGGGACCGTCCCAAAAAGGGACCATCCCAAAAAGGGACCACCTCAAAAAGGAACCATCCCGAAAACGGACAGGCAGCACAGACTCCACAGCACCGGTGACATTCCTAAGCCATACTGGGATCCATGGTGCCATCCTGCCAGTCCTGGATGTGCCATGGAGCTGGGACCTGAGCCCTCCTCAAAGCTCCTGCGGAGCAGCTGACAGGTCTGCAGCCATGTGGGACCACCCCAAGAAGGGGTCACCCAAAAAAGGGACAATCCCAAAAAAGGAGTCACCACAAGAAGGAGTCACCCCAAAAAGGGACCATCCCAAAAAAGGAGTCACCCCAAGAAGGGACCATCCCAAAAAAAGGAGTCACCCCAAGAAGGGGCCACCATAAAAACGAACTATCCCAAAAAAAGGAGTCACCCCAAAAAGGGACCATCCCAAAAAAGGAGTCACCCCCAAAAGGAGTCACCCCAGGAAGGGTTCACCCCAAAAAGGGACTATCCCAAAAAAGGAGTCACCCCAAAAAGGGACCATCACAAAAAAAGGAGTCACCCCCAAAAGGAGTCACCCCAGGAAGGGTTCACCCCAAAAAAAGGAGCCACCCCCAAAAGGAGTCACCCCAGGAAGGGGTCACCCCAAAAAGGGGGTCACCAGCTCAGGCTGCCGGTGCTGTGCCGGGACCCACGGCTGCACCATTCCAGCCCCGGCTGCGCTGGCGCTGACCGAGCCCTCCCCTCCTGCTGCTGCTGCTGCTGCAGGACGCCAATTCCCTTTGGGAATCCTCCCCAGGCGCTGGCGGTGCCAGGAGCCGGATAATGGGAACGTTTAAGTGCCCGGCCCAAACCGCCCCGACCCGCCCCGTCAGCCCCCATTAGAGCTGCTCTGTTGTCCCACAGCCGTGACACTCCCGGCGCTGGGAAGCGGCAGCTGACGGCTCTGGGAAGCCGTTCAAGACCTCGGATGCTCAGCAGAGGCTTTGCAAATAAACACAAATAATCAATGGAACAGCGGGAAGTTAACGGAATTCCACAGATGGCAAGCTCCGGCAATTTCCGACACGGAGAAGGATTTTGTTGGGTTTAACCCGTTTTCCGAGGCAGGAGTTGGATCCCAGCGATGAATCCCCTGGTGGGTTGTGGCTGCCGCATCCCTGGAATGTTCACATCCAGGCTGGACAGGGCCTGGAACAGCCGGGGATAGTGGAAGTGTCCCTGCTCGTGCTGGGACTGGATGGGCTTGAAGGTCCCTTCCAAGCCAACCCAACTCATCCCAATCCATTCTGGGGTCCCACGATCCCATGAAATGCCAGTCCCGGCTCTCCTTGGCTGCTGGAGAGAGTCATCAGCCACTGAGAAGTTAATTAAGCCCAGGGATCTGAGGCTCACTTAATTAAAGGTGAGCAGCGAGGACGCCGCTCCATTAGCGACGGAGTTGGAGCTGCATCTTCAGGGAGCTGCGGGAGGAGCGGGGCACCCGCTCCCTTCCCGCCCGGAACGCGGAGATTTCAATCCCAGATTCGATGGGAATGCTCTGCTTTATCCAACGCTGGGGAAGCTGGGCAAGAATGAGACTCTTTGGTTCCAGTGAGGGACAGAGCAGCTCCAGAGGGGGATGAGAGACCCCCGAATTCCCTCCTCCCAAAACAACTTCCCACATCCTGGAACACTCGACAGGGTGACAGAATTCCAGCTCTCCTCTCCAATTAACAGCGTTACTCCCGGCAGGGCCTAATTAAGGTCTGCTTCCAGGGAAGCAGCGGCCTGTATCCACTGCCAGAATTCCAGGGGAGGACTGACCATGGGCTGCTGACATTCCCAGCTCCCAGGGTCCCGCTCCAGCCCCAGCCCCTTCCCAAGGGCACAGGGTGGGGGTGATGATGAATGCAGTCACAGCTCCAAGACCCAGGATGGCAAATCCAGCCCCACATTCCAGGACTGCCCAGGGACTCAGGGTGGGGGGAACCTTCTCCATCGCCCTTGAGGGAGAAGGATTCCACCTGGAGCAGGGCAGGATCCTGGGAACCCATGGAGCTGCAGCTCCTGCTCCCAGGAAGCCAAAGCAGGGAAGGGGCGATGGCTCATCAGCGGTGTCACGCCACGCTTCACCCTCGGCTGAACCCGCCTGGGATGTGCCGGGTGGGAAATCCATCCTGGAGATCCAGCCCAGAGGCCGTGACAAGGAACAGACAAGGAACAGACAGGGAACATGGAACACGCATCCCGCTGATCTGGGGTGCTCCGAGCAGGGGGAATGGCCCAATCCCCCTGGGATGAGCCAGAGCTCCCAGCTCCCCATGCAAAGATTTTGGGGTTTTTCACCACAATTCCGGGTGCCAACACTCAAGGGGGGTCCCCAGTGGAGCCGAGGGGACCCAGAGCCCAGTGCCACTGTGGGATGGCAGGTGGGGAGAGCTCCCCCATCCCTGCCAGCGCAATTAGGGAAGCTCATTATTTGTGAAGTAATTAGCAGAGCTAATCAACTCCGAGCGCCAGGGCGGAATGAGCGGGAGGAGAGCGGGAGCTGCCAGCTGGAAACGCCAGTGCTGGGAGGGGACCTCGGGACTCTGCAGCCCCCAGGGCGGGACCCTGGGCCGGGGGCGCTGCTCCCACCGGAGCAGGAGTCCCCAGGGAGCTCAGGGAAGGGGTGATGGCTCATCAGCGCTGTCACGGCACGCTTCACCCTCGGCTGAACCCGCCTGGGGTGGGAAATCCATCCCGGAGATCCATCCCGGGGCCGGCAGGAGCGGCCGGAGCGCTCGGGAGCGACCGTCCCACAGCGCAGACGGGGGAAGTGCCGCTCCCGCAGCTCCTGCCCGGCACCCCGGGAGCCTGGCCGGGCTGGGAACGGCACCGGGAGCAGCAACAGCCCCGAGGATCGCGGGGATTTGGGGCACACGGGGACAGGGACGGGCAGCTCCCGGTGACATCGCGGTGACATTGGCGGGCAGCCCCAGGCAGGTGCTTGCTCAAGGAGCAAGGGCTCAAGCCTTGGCTTCCCCAGCCCCTCCTGCCCCTCCAGCCCCTCCAGCCCCTCCAGCCCCTCCAGCCCCTCCTGCTCCACTGCGCCCCACTTCCAAACACAACCAGAGCTGCACAAAGTCCTCCCCCAGCAGCTCCATGACATCAACATTCCAGCTGGGAGACCCCAAAGGGGGGTACAGCACCCCAAAGGGGGATACAGCACCCCAAATGGGGGGGACAGGACCCCAAGTGTGGGGTACAGGACCCTGTGGTCAGGACAAAGTTGGAGTCAGAACACTGACTCCGAGAGCCCGGAGCGGGACAGCCCCGGCCCTGCTCCCTGCTCGCTCCAGGACACGCTGTGCATGACCATCCTCATCATCCTGGGCAGGGATGAAGGCCCAGGGAGCCTCGGCTCCGCCGGGAGCTGGAGCAGGAACGCCGCAGGACAAATGGGAACGGCGGGGAACGATGGAAGCGACGGCACGGAAATAACCGGGGCTGCTTCAGCACAACGCTGAACTATAAATAATAAAGTTATAAATTATAGAATCTGGGAATCAGGGAGTGAGCTGGGTGGGAAGGGACCTCACAGCCCCTTCAGTGCCACCCCTGATGTGGGCAGGGACACCTCCCACTGTCCCAGCCTGGAGAGGAGAAGGATCCAGGGAGAGCTCAGAGCCCCTGGCGGGGCCTGGAGGGGCTCCAGGAGAGCTGCAGAGGGACTGGGGACAAGGGACAGAGGGACAGGACACAGGGAATGGCTCCCACTGCCAGAGGGCAGCGATGGATGGGAGATTGGGAATGAGGAATTCCTGGCTGGGCTGGGATTGCCAGAGCAGCTGGGGCTGCCCCTGGATCCCTGGCAGTGCCCAAGGCCAGGCTGGACACTGGGGCTGGAGCAGCCTGGGGCAGTGGGAGGTGTCCCTGCCATGGCAGGGTGGCACTGGAGGGGCTTTGGGGTCCCTGACCACCCAAACCATTCAGTGATTTTATTATTCCAGCATTTCTGGCTGAGAAAGAACGGGGGAATCCCTTAATTTGGGCTGGGGCGCTGACAGAAGCTTCCCGAGGGGCTTTAACCCTCCTGGCACCTCTGTGCCAGCCCCAAACCCCTCTGTGGGGCAGCAGGGTGGGCAGGGCCCTCTCCAGGGAATTAATGGGGGGATCATCCAGGCACGGCGCTGCTGCTCCCGGGGGATTCATCACCCGCAGCGCTTGGCTCGCTGCCCCCGCTCCGGGGCTGATGAGGAAATGGAGGCATCCCAAAATATCCGCTCCTTCCACTGATCATTTGTGGTTTTCCCTTCATCATTTCCCCGCTGCAGCGCTGGAACTCGGCATTCAGCGAGTCCGACCTCCCCAGCCCCGGGAGCTGCGGAAGAGGCTGAGATCCCTGGGAGGCTCCCAGGGAGGCTGAGATCCCTGGAAAAGCTGTGCCAGCAGCACCCAGCTCCAGGCACCCAGACTCTCCCGGATAAACTGGAATTCCCAACCACTGGAATTCATCCATCCTCAGCCGGCGCCTCCCTCAGGAACCAACTGCCCGGGAAAAGGTGGAAATCGCAGAGCTTGGATTTATGCTGAATACCCTTTGGCTGCTGGAATGCAGATCCTCACCAGCAGGCAGCTGGAACTGGGGCACGGCAACGCAGGCATCCCAAACTGGGCCCTTGGAACTGGGGGAGGCACCCTGGAAACCCCAAACTGGGCACCTGGAACTGGGCACTGCATCCCAGACTGGGTACCTGGAACTGGGGGATGCATTCCAGACTGGGTACTGGAATTGGGGGATGCATTCCAGGCATCCCAAACTGGGTACCTGAATTGGGGGGTGCATTTCAAGCATCCCAAACTGGGTACTGGAATTGGGGGATGCATTCCAGGCATCCCAGACTGGGTACCTGAACTGGGGGATGCATCCCAACCCCTGCCATGGTGGGAGATGCTGGTTTCAGGTTACCCTCAGCCCGGAATCCGGCTGGAGCAGCCTCGGGATGTGGCATTGCAGGCAGTGGGGTTGTGGCTCTGAGGGCCACGTGGATTTGGGAATCCAGCAGCGTTTTGGCCGCTCCGCTCCCGCAGAGAGGGCAAACGGGGTCAGCGTTCCCGGAACAGGGATGATCCCAGCCCAGGGCCCGGCTGCGGGACACTGTGACAGCGGGAGATGCCTCTGCTTCCTAAAACCGTCACCAAGGGGACGGAACGGGGACAGGGACAGGACAGGGGCGGCAGCTGCGGCCAGGCACGGCCATTTCAGGGCTCGGGAAGAGCCGCCGCGCCGTCCCGCTGCTCTCCCGGATTGCACCGCAGCCCCTGAGGGATGCGGAGCGGGGCTGTCCCCTCGAGCCCTCCCTGCCCTGGATTTGGGTGGGTGGGAGGGGAGGGGACCCCCTCCCGGCCCCGTTTGTCCCCGCTGCCGGCGGGTTCCGTTCTCAGGTTCCGTTCTGGTGGATCCTCCGGCACAGCCCCGAGGCCCCGGGCAGGTCAGGGCAGAACGGGGATGCTGCAGTGTGGGAGCAGCTCCGAGCCCGCTCAGAGCCCCGCTCTGAGCCCACCCGCGCGTGACCGAGGGAAGCAGGAAAAGCAGCTGCAGGAAAGTAGGACAGCGAGGGAAGAGCCCGGGAGGATGGAGCTGCCGCCCCTCGGCGGGGCCTGGGGTAGGGGACATCCGCGCTGTCACTGTCAGTGCCGCTGTCACCGTCACTGTCACCCCTGCTCTGCTCACAGGACACTCTGAGGGCCCCTCGCCGACCCCAGGGGCTGCGCTGTGCCGGCGGGTCCGGGAAAAGGCAGGATGGATCCGTCAGCCACGGCACAGGCAGGATGGATCCGTCAGCCACGGCACAGGCAGGATGGATCCATTACCCATGGCACAGGCAGGATGGATCCACTATCCCTGGCACAGACAGGATCCATGGTCCAGCCCCAGTCCCTGGCACAGCCCAGGTCACCTCCAGCACACCCACGGTGACCGCGGGGCCGTGCCAGGCCACACCAGCCCTGTGCCAGGAGGGGCCCAGCCCTTCCTCACCACCAAGCCCTGCAGATCCAGGGCAGATCCTCCACGGAAAGCCCTTCCCAAGGGTCCTCACGGCTTTGCTATTTGCACTGGGAATTTTGGGAGGTTCTGAGGTGCTCCCAGTGTCCCCAGGGATGGCCAGTGCCACCGGAGTCCAGGAACTGGAGCTGGGGGAAGGGACTGGGGGGCTGCAGGTGCCAGTGAGGGATGTTCCCAATCCATCCCCCGGCCATCCCATCCATCCCTCACGTCTCCGAACGTCTGGCACTAAATGCAGCCGGCGCTAATGGAGGGGGAATATTCATGATTCCCAATTCTGGGAGCGGCGCCGGCAGAGGTGCAGCAATGGGGGTGTTCCCACTGCTCCCACTGCTCCCACAGCTCCAACCCCCGGGCGCTGCCGGGGCTGGGGAGGCTCCCAGCTCCACTCCTGACCACAGAGGGAGGGGTGCCCTGGGATAAACACGGAGCCCTGGCCCGGCCGGGACCCCTGTGACCACCCCGAGCCGGGAATTGGGGGGTGGGATGTGAGCCTGGGCCAGGTCCTGGGGCCGGAGCTTCCCTGTGCCGCCAGGTGCGGATGGAGCTGCTCCCGTCCCTCCCTGCCCCGCTGGCGATGGCACCGTGCGGCCCAGCTCCGCTCCCGGTGTCCCCTCGTGACCGGGCAGGCTCCGGGGCGATGCCGGAGCCGTGCCTGCTTCCCACCCGGAGCAGCCGCCCCCGAGCTGGGAGATGGGAAGGGAGCCAGGGCAGAGGCTCATCCCACACTAAAATCAGGGATCGATTCCCGCGGCACAAGGGCCGGAGCATTAATTGCAGAGCTCAGCTGTGTGCCAGGACCGAGGCGCTGCTCCAGTTCAGTGCAATTTTCCATGCGCTGAGGAATTCCAGCAGCTCCCGAGGAGCTCAGAAGGTCAAAGCTCCGCTCTCCCGGCAGCGTTTTCACGCTCATCCAGCCGAGCGACAATCGGCCGGGGCTGGGCACGGACCAAACCTCTGGAGCGGCTCCCGGAGCGCGCGAGGCTGGAGCAGCATCCCCGGGAATGCGAGCTGGCAGGTGCCTGGATCTCCCTCCAAGCATCGGTGTCACACCAGCAGGCAGGAATTACACCAGAGGAATTGCAGCACTTAGCGGGAAGCGGCTGGGGAAGGATCTCGCACAGCCCTCTCTCGGGGGACGACTCCTGCCAGGCGGCAGATCCCGGTCTCGGCGCGGCAGATGGGCTGAGCGGGGCCTGCTCGGAGCAGCGCGGCCCCGGGGCCTCCCGGAGCTGCTGCCTCATGGAAAAGCTGCTCCGTAATTGCTGGCAAGCTCCTGCCCAGCTTCCCGGCCGGCTGCTCCAGCACCAGCCCGGCGCTCCGGGCTGCAGGCTGCTCCCGTTTCGCTGCCGAGCTGCTGCTCTCTGAGCCATCAGCAATTTCCTGGGATGCCAGCGGCTGTAATCCATACAGGAACCCAACCGTGCCAGCTCGCAAATGAGTCCAGCCCGGAGCAGGCCTTGTACCTGGCGCTGCCAGCTCCCCTGGGAGCGTTTGGGCATCTGCTCGTGCCAGGCAGGCACAGCAGAGCCCTTCCCTGGATCCCTACCAGCTGGAATTTAACGCCCTGCGCTGCCGGGGTGCACTCCAGAGGCACGGGTTAAACACCAAAGGGCCGCTTTTCCAGGACGAAATTACTCTGGGAGCAGTCCAGAGGCACGGGTTAAACACCAAAGGGCTGCTTTTCCAGGCAGGAATGACTCTGGGAGCGGCAGGAGGCTCGGGTTAAACACCAAAGGGCCGCTTTTCCAGGCAGGAATGACTCTGGGAGCAGTCCAGAGGCACGGGTTAAACACCAAAGGGCTGATTTTCCAGGCAGGAATGACTCTGGGAGCAGTCCAGAGGCACGGGTTAAACACCAAAGGGCTGATTTTCCAGGCAGGAATGACTCTGGGAGCAGTCCAGAGGCACGGGTTAAACACCAAAGGGCCGCTTTTCCAGGCAGGGATGACTCTGGGAGCAGTCCAGAGGCACGGGTTAAACACCAAAGGGCTGCTTTTCCAGGCAGGGATGACTCTGGGAGCAGTCCAGAGGCACGGGTTAAACACCAAAGGGCTGCTTTTCCAGGCAGGAATGACTGGGAGCAGTCCAGAGGCACGGGTTAAACACCAAAGGGCCGCTTTTCCAGGCAGGAATGACTGGGAGCAGTCCAGAGGCACGGGTTAAACACCAAAGGGCCGCTTTTCCAGGCAGGAATGACTCTGGGAGCAGTCCAGAGGCACGGGTTAAACACCGGAGGGCTGCTTTTCCAGGCAGGGATGACTTTGGGAGCGGCAGGAGGCTCGGCAGCCGCAGATGCAAGCGAATCAGTTTTCCCAATCAGTTTTCCCGGCGCAGCACTTGCTGCCCGGAGGGCACACTCCAGGTTCCCAGAACATGCTGACTGCACTCGTCTTCTCCCTGGAAGCGACTGCAGCTCCCATTAAATATTGATCCGGGAACTCCGGTGCCCCCGCACCTCCTCTCCTCGGCTCTGCCAATATTTAGAATCCATTAAAGTCGCGTGCGGAGCACTCGGAGCCGCCGCGGAAATCAGTTCGGTTACACAACCCGTGGCTGAGCCGCCGCGATCCCTGTAGCTGTAATTTAGCGGGAGCGGGCCCGGATGAGTTCATGGCTTTGTTCCTCGTTAATCTTTCATGCTCGCTGAGTGCGGAGCAATTTGTGTAGTACAAACCGCGACCTGCTCCGCGCGCATCCCGCCCGGCGCTCCCGGCGGCCGCGGCCTCGAAGCCAACCCTGCATCCCCGGGAACATCCCTGGGCTCCCCGCATTGTCCTCGTGGCACCCACGGGGACAAGGACAGCAAGGCGGGACACGGCGGGGCTCAGCCCAGCTGGGGATCCCCGGCTCCCCCAGAAGGATCACGGAATGCTGTGGGTGGGAAGGGGTCTCAGGGACCCTCCAGTGCCACCCTGCCATGGCAGGGACACCTCCCACTGTCCCAGGTGCTCCAGCCCCGGTGTCCAGCCTGGCCTTGGGCATTCCAGGGATCCAGGGGCTGCCACAGCACCGCAGCCGCAGGGATTTGTGCTGGTGGCTCCATCCCTGCATAGAGTTTGGCAAAGCCCACCCAGCCATTCCCGCCTGGAACACGCTCCCAGTGCCGGCCCCTCCTGCCAGCCCTCGCCTGGCAGGGCTGTGGCATCGCCCGCGCTCCCGAGGTGCCAGCGCAGCCTCTGCAGGGCCCGAGGAGCGCTCCCGGCTCCCGGCAAGGCGCTGCCAAGCCGAGCAGCCGCCCTCTTCCCAAAATCCAGCTGGCTGCTCCCTGGAAAAGCTCCCGGCGGACACCTGCAGACCATCTGTCGAGCGGCACCCACCGAGTGGGACCGCTCTCCACGGGTATCCAGGGTGGCTCCGAGCCGGGAGCAGCAGCTCTTTTCCAGGGATGGAGCAGCTGGGATTGCTAAAAACGGGTAGGATGGGATCTTTCCAGCTCCGTTCCCAGTTCTCCTGCAGGGCTATAAATCCAACTGGAACAGCCTCAAAAGCCGAGCTCCAGGGGCCGGGCCAGGCTGCCCTTGGGCCAAGGTCACTCCCTGCCCTTACTGCCTCCGGCAGGGCTGGCAGAGCTCCCGGCAGGTCGCTGGTGCAGAGCTCTTCCAATCCCACAGAAATATCCCAGGAAGCAGCCAGGCACCGGGAGAGGAGCAGAGAAGCACCAGCTTTGATGGGTATGGGGTAAAACACGCCCTGAAATCTGCTGGAATGTGTCAGGATGAGCAGCCACATCCACCACCCCTCCCCAAGGGAACACGGAGCAGCCACGACATTCCTGGCACACAAAAATCCCGAATCCCGGACTCAAACCCTGGGACCTCCAAGAGCAACTGGAACCCTGAAGCACCACAGCCCTGGAGTCACTGGGATCTGCAGGACGAAACCACGGGAATCCCACCTGGCACCACCCCGGGGCACCCAGGAACGTCCCACATTCCAGCCGGGATGCCAATCCCTGGCTGAGAGGTCCTGCAGGAGTGGGGCCTGGATCATCCAGCAGCTCCCTGCCTTTGGAACCACAGCAGAAAGCCAAGGAACCTGCATGCAGCTCCTCTGAGAACTGGAGCCCAAATCCGTTCTCCCTCTTTCTGAAGCCATTTCAGCTTTCCTGTGCCTCCAGCTTTTCCCTGCCGGGGTGGTGGCAGCTCTGGGAGGCTCCGGTCGCTCCAGAGGCCAGAGCAGGCAGAGCACCAGGATCCCTCACCCCAAATCCAGAGGGGCCCGGGATCCCTGCCCAGCACTGCTGTGGGGCAGAGGGACAGGAATGAGCTGCCAGCCAGGGGAAATATGGAAAACCAGAGAGCCTCAGCTTTGCATCCCTGGAAAAGAAGTCTGGAAGTGTCCCAGGGCCGTCCCGACAATCCCTGGAGAAATCCCACACCTGCAGTGCCAGCCTGATCCCGGCTGTGCAGGTGGGATGAGGGAGTCCTGGAGCAGCTGGGAAAGGAGCTGGGAAATCTCTGCTCCCGATCCCACTTCCAGGGCTCCCAAAAGCTCCCAAAGCCCGGAGCCCCGGCAGCCTCCACGTCCCTGCCCCGGCCGGGAGCACTGCCCCAGTTCCAGCTTCCAGCTCCCAGCCCACCCCCAGCAGGCTGCTCGTTCCCTGCTCCTCCCGTTGAATCAGGATCCATGTGTTCGACTCCCCCTCCTCCAGAGAATTCCCAATTAAGAGATCAATTTAGATAAATTGGGGATTGGAGCAGATTTGTGCTGCAACTGCCGCAATCCAGAAAATTCCACCGGAGCGGCTGATGGGGCCTGGAATGTGACTGTCCAAGGGCACGAGTTGGTGACTGGGAAAGGGAATGGAAACATCCCAAACTCGGGGAACAGCGGTGGCACCGACACCCAGGTGTCACCAAGCCATGAGGCAGAGTCACCACGGCTGGACCCAGCAGCTCTGAGCCCTCCTCGCTCTTCCTGGGAATTGGCTCTTCCTCCACCCCACAGAACTGCCAGGCACGGCTCAGCTCCGCCTCTGGATGGACCCGAGGCCAGCAAACTGCTCCAGGGAGCAGGATGGAGCCATCTCCATCTCCATCTCCATCTCCATCTCCATCTCCATCTCCATCTCCATCTCCATCTCCTGCTCCATCTCCATCTCCATCTCCATCTCCATCTCCACCTCCATCTCCATCTCCTGCTCCATCTCCATCTCCATCTCCATCTCCTGCTCCATCTCCATCTCCATCTCCATCTCCATCTCCATCTCCTGCTCCATCTCCATCTCCTGCTCCATCTCCATCTCCATCTCCTGCTCCATCTCCATCTCCATCTCCATCATCTCCATCTCCATCGGCAGGATGGATCCCAAACCCCAGCATCCTCAGCTCGGGGGCTGGGTGCTGGGTGCCGGCAGCACCTTGGGAACAGCTTCCCTGCATCCACAGGCACCTGGAGCATCCCAAAGACTGGAGCATCCCATATTCGCAGCCCCAGATGGGGGCTGCATCCCAGGGAGAGGTTCCAGCTTTCCCAGGGAGATTCTGCCATCCCAGTAAGAGTTTCCAGCCATCCCAGTAAGAGTTTCCAGCCCTTCCAGTGAGTTTCCAGCCATCCCAGTGAGTTTCCAGTCCTTCAAGTGAGGTTTTCCAGCCCTTCCAGTGAGTTTTGAGCCATCCCAGTAAGAGTTTCCAGCCATCCCAGTGAGTTTCCAGCCCTTCTAATGAGGTTTTCCAGCCCTTCCAGTGAGTTTTGAGCCATCCCAGTAAGAGTTTCCAGCCATTCCAGTAAGAGTCTAGCCTTTCCAGTAAGAGTTTCCAGCCATTCCAGTGAGTTTCCAGCCATCCCAGTGAGTTTCCAACTATCCTGATGAAGATTTCAACCACCCAGGTGAGGTTTTCCAGCTGTTCCCACACCCCCTGGGATCCGTCTCCATCCCGATCCGCGTCGCTCCCGGACAGAGCCGAGCGCTGGGCACGTTCCGGCCGTCGCTCCCGGGATTCATCCAGCACTGGGAGATGAAAGGCTGGAGATGAAAGGCTGCAGGATCCCATCACACTCCGTTTTCCGTCTGTCACTTCCCATCTCCTCCATCCCGAGCCGTGGGAGCAGCAATTAGCGCCCGGCAGGTCGGGATGGGATTCCCGACGGAGCTGTGATATCCCGGTGCTCCTGCTCCGGCAGGGATGAGGGGGTGGGAAGAGCCCACAGAGGGGCACTGAGGGGAAAAGCCTTCTCCTGGAATCAGCCCTAAGTGTATTTTACGCATTTTATATTTTATATTAGACAAAGGCATGCATGTTCCTAGAATTTCTATGGATCCCGGGATCCCTGAGGCTGGGAAAGCCCTCCAAGGTCACTGAGTCCAAGCTGTGCCTGTTTCCCTCCTTGTCCCCAGCCCAGAGCCCTGAGTGCCACATCCAGGAATTCCTTGGACACCTCCAGCCATGGGGACTCCAAATTTCCCCTGCCAAGGCCTGACCCCCTTTCCATGGGGAAATTCCTGCTGCTGTCCCCCCTGAGGCTGCCCTGGCCCAGCCCGAGGCCGTTCCCTCTCCTCCTGTCCCTGTTCCCGTCCCTAGGCCTGACCCCTCCACTGGTGGATTTTCAATAAACGCTCAGAAGTTATAAATATTCCCATGGATTTTCTGTAAATCCTGACACATCCCACAGACGTGCCCACGGAGAGATGTCCATGCTGACATTCGATCCATAAACAGATGTGTGCACACTCCCTGAGCCCTGGATCCACCTCTGGAATAGCAGCCGGGATGGGGGTCCCCACCCTGAGCCCCAGCGAGGGTGGGTTTGGTCCCTTGCGGAATTCTTGGATGTTTTTTCCATAATTTTAACTGCTGGTATGGAAGGGAGGAGCAAACCCATCATTAATTGCACTGCCAGGTAATTAATGATAGTGCCAGGGACAGAAACATGACAGAACTACGGAAGGATGAAACCCAGGGAGAAATAATTGGGATTTAACGGGAGCATCCCAGGCCAGAGGGACCTTGGGGAGACCCCAGTGGAGAGCAACTGGGACCAGTACAGGAAACAAAACCTCCCAGTCTGGGTGCCCAAGGCAGGGCTGGCACAGACCCGGAGCCAGGACCAGCCCGAGGAGGAGGAGGAGGAGGAGGAGGAAGCAGAGGGAAGCAGTTCTTCCTCTGAGGACTGGGAATTCCACCCTTCCCAGGGGGCTCTGGCAGCAGAACCCGGCCCCCAACAAACCCTGGATGTGCCCTAAGGGCGCAGCTGATTCCAAATGCTGATCCCAATCCATGGGAACAGCCAGGGACAGACACAGAGCAGCCACAGGGCTGCGATCCCGGGACCTCGGGGTGCTGGGATGTGACCCTGGAGAGCTGGGATGTGGCACTGACACACTGGGATGTGACACTGGAGTGCTGGGATGTGACCCTGGGGCGCTGGGATGTGACACTGGCGCACTGGGATGTGACCCTGGCGCACTGGGATGTGACCCTGGGGTGCTGGGATGTGACACTGGAGCACTGGGATGTGACATTGGAGCACTGGGATGTGACACTGAAGCGCTGGGATGTGACCCTGGAGTGCTGGGATGTGACACTGGAGCACTGGGATGTGGCACTGGCGCACTGGGATGTGGCACTGGCGCACTGGGATGTGGCACTGGCACACTGGGATGTGACACTGGCACACTGGGATGTGACCCTGGCACACAGGGATGTGACATTGGAGCACTGGGATGTGACACTGGCGCACTGGGATGTGGCACTGGCGCACTGGGATGTGGCACTGGCGCACTAGGATGTGACACTGGAGCGCTGGGATGTGACCCAGGGGAGTTGTGATGTGGCACTGGCACACTGGGATGTGACACTGGCGCACTGGGATGTGGCACTGGCGCACTGGGATGTGACCCTGGGACGCAGAGATGCACAGGGACACCCCGGGTTCGGGGGCACGGAGCCCTCGCTGAGGGGGCCCCGGGAGCTCCGGAATTCAGGAGAAGCCGAGCACGGCGCGTTCCCAGCGGATCCATCCGGCAGCGGGCGGCCGCTGCCTTTCCGCAGTCTCCTTGGAGACTGCGCCGCTCCGGAGGGGATCCCGCTGCTCCCGCTGCTCCCGCTGCTCCCGCTGCTCCCGAGCCCCCGGCAGCTCCCAGCCCCGCCGGCTGATGCCAGAGGAGCAGCGGGAAGAGGCCGATCTGGGAATGTGTCCATAACTCCGTGTGGCCAGGACACGGCGGCGTGCAGGGAGGCAGGAATCTCCCAATTCCCGTTCCCACAGCAACGCGGGGTCACCTCGGGAGCTGCGCCCTCGGCACGGCCAGGCCAGCTCCAGGATGGAAAACAGCCTGGAAAAGGTGGGTTTGGAGCAATCCTGGCTCGGCCCCCATCGTGTGCACGGGCAGGAGCCTTCCCAGGAGCCCTCCCGGCATCTCCAGAGGTGCTGGAGGAGGAGGAAGAGGAGAAGAAGGAGGAGGAGGAGGAGGAGGAGGATGTGCCAGGAACAAGGCAGGCGCTCTGAGGGTCTCGGGGGCTCCGTGATCCCACAGCTCCGAGCGCATCAGCCACGGAGGGAACGGAGGAACAGAGGAACAGCAGCAGCAGCAGCACGGGGATAAACCCCTGCCCTGAGGAGCCCCTGATGGACCGGGATCACCGGGAGACGGCGGGAAGTGCCCGGCTCCTGCACCACAGCGTGTCCCAGAAAGGGACACAGGGATCAGAGCCACAGCCTGGCTCCCGAACAGCTCCAGGGCTTGCAGTGGGATGGAGACTCAGTGAAGAGGAATCATTCCCTCATCCTGCTTTCTGGAACAGCTCCAAAGCTGCAAGGAGGGTCAAGGAGACAGCAGGACCCATTCCTCATCCTGGCTCCTGGAGCAGCTCCGGAGCTCTGGGCAGAGTCAGGGACACTCTGTGTGTGACACAGGGACCGATCCCCCATCCCAGCTCCTGGAGCAGCCCTGGAGCTGTGAGGGGATGAAGGAGACTCTGTGACACAGGGACCGATCCCCATCCCAGCTCCTGGAGCAGCCCCGGAGCTGTGAGGGGATGAAGGACACTCCGTGTGTGACACAGGGACCGATCCCCCATCCCAGCTCCTGGAGCAGTCCCGGAGCTGCGGGCAGGGCCAAGGGCGCTCAGCGTGTGCCGCACGGACCGGAGCCACATCCCGTGTCCCAGCCCAGTCCCGGAGCGGAGCGGGGCCAAGGGCGCTCCGTGCCCGATCCCAGCTGATCCCGATCCCAGCTGATCCCGATCCCAGCTGATCCCAATCCCAGCTGATCCCGATCCCAGCTGATCCCGATCCCAGCTGATCCCGATCCCAGCTGATCCCGGCGCTTTCATGTCCCTGCCGCGCGCTCGGCGCCGGCTCCAGCCCGGGAGAGCCTCAAAGGCAGAGAGCAGGGAGCAAACTGTGCGGGAACAATGCGGCCTTTTCCAGCCCTTCCCAGCGGTCCAGACCCCATCAGGTCACGGCAGCTGCTCCTCCCGGAGCCCGGCCAGCCCCACGGCCCAGCGGAAGGAGAACTGAGGATTCCCCCGCTCGGAATCGCCTCCAGCACTGCACAGCCTCCCGTGCTGCTCCACGGAGGGCGTGGGGCCACAGGAACACAGATGTTCCCTAAGGAACATCCCACACCCCCAGCTGGGAGCACCCGCGGAGCAGAGGGGAAACTGAGGCACGAGAAGAGGGGCGGCTCCATCTCCATGCAGCCACCAGCGCATGTTCCAGCCCTTCCCAGGCCTCCTGCATCCCTGGGATGGGCTCCCACCGCAAGGGAGAGAGGGCATGGTCACCCCAGAGGGAGCAGGAGCCCCACGGGAGGGGTCTCAACACAGAGCTGACCCTGGCCCAGCCCCTTCCCATCGTCTTCCCGTCCCCTCCCTGTCCCCACAGTGTCCCCAGGCGCTGTCCCCTCCCTGTGCCCCGTCCCTGCAGTGTCCCAGGCGCTGTCCCCTCCTGTGCCCCGTCCCCCCGGTGTCACCTGGGCGCTGTCCCCCTCGAGCCGAGGTGGCCGGATGCTGGACAGGTGAATGGTTTTGTGGTCCCCGGAGTTGAGCTTCACCACGATGGCGTCGGCGTTGAGCACCTGCATCACCTGGGGACAGAGACAGAGCTGAGCATGGGGACAGCAGCTACCCGGGCACACCAAGGGCCAGGTGCCACCGTGACACCGGCTCTGCCACCCTGACGCCCATCCCTGGCACAGTCAGCAGCTCCAGCCCCATCCTGGCTGTCACCAGGGGAATGTGGCTCCTGGGATGGTGACATGTGGCACCCCAGGGCACTGCCAGCCGTGTGTGCCCTCTGCCAGGGCTCAGCCCCCTGGGTTTCACTCCAGAGGCAGCTCCAGAGGGGCAGGAGCACCAGCTGGATGTTGGACACTGGACAAGGGATGATGCTCCGGGAGGAGAGAGCAAGGACAGTCCGTGGTGGAGCCAAACTAATCAGGATCATAAAGTCAGGGAATGCTGGAACGGTTCAGGTGGTCAGGGAGCCCAGAGCCCCTCCAGTGCCACCCTGCCATGGCAGGGACACCTCCCACTGCCCCAGGCTGCTCCAGCCCCAGTGTCCAGCCTGGCCTTGGGCACTGCCAGGGATCCAGGGGCAGCCCCAGCTGCTCTGGCAATCCCAGCCCAGCCAGGAATTCCTCATTCCCAATCTCCCATCCATGGCTGCCCTCTGGCAGTGGGAGCCATTCCCTGTGTCCTGTCCCTCCAGGCCTTGTCCCCAGTCCCTCTGCAGCTCTCCTGGAGCCCCTTCAGGCCCTGCCAGGGGCTCTGAGCTCTCCTGGATCCTTCTCCTCTCCAGGGGAGCACCCCCAGCTCTCCCAGCCTGGCTCTAGGCAAAGAGGGGGGGGGCAGGAGTATCCCAGTGGGGTTCAGGACACACGAGTTTAACATTCCCAGTCTCCAGGCCAGCTGAGTGGAGCTGCTGGATATTCCCAGTGGCAGGACAGGAACCTGCCCCTGCCTGCTCCCAGCACAACCCAGTCCCCCCAGTCCGAAAGGCTCCCACTGCAGCTTACACCACGATCCCAATCCCACACATTCCTGGAGCCACGAGGGAGGCAGGAGCTGACCCCAGCCCAGCCCTCTTTGCCCGGGCCGGAGGGAGAGCAGGATTTAAGGAATTCAGATCCGAGCAGACGCCAAGGATTGCCAGGGCACAGCAAAGCCCCCGGGAACGCCCCGGCCTCTCCCGGCTCCCAGCTCCTGGATGTTTCCTCGGCAGGAGCAGCCCAAAGCCGTGTGCCTGCCAAGTGGAGTAATCCAATCTCACGCTCCAGGGCACCCAGGGGCGAGGAGGGAGCCCAAGACTTGGGAAGAGCGGGATGCGAGCGGAGCTGCGGCAGCCAGGGCGCTGCGGGTCAGCTCCGGGGGCACATCCCGCGCTCCATTACACATCCAGCACATGCTTCCCCGGAGCCCGCAGCCCGGGAGCCGCGGTCACATCTCATTTGCTCCCTGGCAGGAGGCAGCCGCGGCCAGCGGCTCCCGAGGCACGGCCCGGCTCCGGGAGGAGCAGCGGCGGGACCGGCCCGGCCCCGGGGCCCCTCCCGGCAGGGCGAACCCGCGGGACCCGAGCGGGAGCGGGATGGGCCGGCGGCCAGGGGTGCGGGACACGGGGGGAAGCAGCACATGGATGCACCGGGATACGGGATACAGCAGGATACGGGATGTAGGACACGGCAGGCAGCAGCACATGGATGTAGCAGAACATGGGATGCACCAGGATACGGGATACAGCAGGATACAGATATAGGACACGGGATGTAGCAGCACATGGATGCAGCAGAACATGGGATGCAGCAGGACATGAGATGCAGCAGGACATGAGATGCAGCAGGACTTGGGATGCAGCAGGACACAGGATGCAGCAGAATATGAGATGCAGTAGGACATGAGATGCAGCAAAACATGGATGTAGAATATGGGATGCAGCAGGATACAGGATGAAGCAGGATACAGGATATAAGACATGCATGGAATGTAGCAGGACACAGGACGCAGCAGGACATGGGATGCAGCAGCACATGGATGTAGCAGAATATGGGATGCAGCAGAACATGGATGTAGAATATGGGATGCAGCAGGATACAGGATATAAGACATGGGATGTAGGACACAGGAGGCAGCAGGACATGAATGTAGCAGAATATGGGATACAGCAAGATACAGGATGTAGGACATGGGATGCAGCAGGACATGGATGCAACAGGACATGGGCTGTAGGACATGGGATGTAGGACAGGGGATGCAGGACATGGGATGCAGCAGGACACAGGATGCAGCAGGGCATGTGATATAGGATACAGGAGGCAGCAGGACATGGGCAGAGCAGATTATGGGATGCAGCAGGACATGCAGCAGGACAGAGATGTAGGACACAGGATGCAGCAGGACACAGCACCTGGAACAGGGACATTGTGTCTCCCAGGCAGGACAGAGCTGGGGGACAGCAGGAGCCGAGAGGGACCTCCAGGGCCTCTGACCCAGTTACAGAAGGGTCCCTGCAGGACATGGGATCAGCGGGATACGGGATGCTGGAGGACAAGGGACACAGGATACAGGACATGTGGCACAGTAGGATGTGGGACACAAGACAAGGGACACAACAGGACGTGGGACACAGCAAGATGTGGGATACAGCAAGACGTGGGGCACAGCAGGACCTGGGGCACAGCAGGACCTGGGGCACAGCAGGAGGTGGGATACAGGACACAGGATAAGGGACACAGAAGGACAAACACGGGGCACAGCAGGACACGGGACCCGGAGCCAGGGCTCCCACGGGATGCCAGTCCCAGGCAGGACAGAGCAGGGTGGCACGAGGGGCATGCCCAGGTGCCCACCCTCCCTGGCAGCCGCTCCCTGCTCCTGCTGGAGCCGCAGGGAGGGCAGGAGGGTCACAGGGGGTGACACTGTGACAGAATGGACAACCCAGCACCACCCCGGGGCCGGGGCTTTTGTCTCCTGCCACCTTCCCAGCCCGCCGCAGCCACTTCCCTTATCCAATATTTATTGTGGCTTCTCCTGCCTGCGAGAGGCCCTTTGATAACGGGATTGGAAGGATTATTTTTTTAAAGCTCTGCAGCTGTTTCTTGCAGAGCCAGCACGCTCCGGCTGCTGCTTCCCACGTCCCCCGGGCTGGGAGCAGGGAGGGCAGCCCGGAATGTCCCTGTGGCAGCGGCCAGGCCCGGCCACGCTGGCCACCCCCATCCCATCTCTGCTCCAGGGCACCGAGCTCGCAGCCCTCCCCTGTCCACATTTATCAGGGAAGACGTTTTCCCTCACTGCGAGAGCTGGGCCCAGCAAAGCCTCCAGGCTTCCACCCCGGGCTTTGCTTGTCCCCAGTACTGGGGCACACAGGGAGGGAGAACTGGGACCAGTACAGGAAACAAAACCTTCCAGTCTGGGTGCCCCAGGCAGGGCTAGCACAGACCCGGAGCCAGGACCAGCCCGAGGAGGAGGAGGAGGAGGAGGAGGAGGAGGAGGAAGCAGAGGGAAGCAGTTCTTCCTCTGAGGACCGGGAATTTCACCCTTCCCAGGGGGCTCTGGCAGCAGAACCCTGCCCCCAACAAACCCTGGATGTGCCCTAAGGGACATCGCAGCTGATTCCAAATGCTGATCCCAATCCATGGGAACAGCCAGGGACAGACACAGAGCAGCCACAGGGCCGTGATCCCGGGACCTCGGGGTGCTGGGATGTGACACTGGGGGGCTGGGCTGTGACACTGGGGTGCTGGGATGTGACATTGGAGCACTAGGATGTGACACTGGGGTGCTGGGATGTGACACAGGGGAGTTGTGATGTGACACTGGGGTGCTGGGATGTGACCGTGGGGGGCTGGGATGTGACCCTGGGGTGCCAGGGGTTCCACCTTTAGGGCTGGTTTCCCTGGGAGCTGGGGAGGACAAGGACCTGGGCACCATGGGGACCACGGGGACATGTCCCCATCCCAAGGCTCCTGAGCGCTGTGCTCCTAGGACAGCATCCCTGTCCCGGGACAGCCGCCACTCTTGGCATGCACAGGGAGCATCCCCAGGGCTGAGGGTGACCTCCAGCACCCCAACAAGGACGGCGGCACGCGGGGAGCCAGAGCCCAGCACCAGCAGAGGCTCGAGTGTCCCCGTATCCCAAAAATGTCCTTCCCGGGGGCTTTGGCAGGGTCTGGCACTCGGCTCAGCTCAGGAGCAGCCCCCGCGCTCGGCTCTGGCACATCCCCCGAGCCCCGGGAGGATTTGGCCGCGGCCGGAGCTCCCAGCAAAGGGAACGAGAGGCAGGAGCGGAGGAGCTCCCAGCAAAGGGAACGGAGCTCCCAGCAAAGGGGACGGAAGGCAGGACCGGAGGAGCTCCCAGCAAAGGGAACAAAAGGCAGGACCGGAGGAGCCGGGCCGGCCCAGGACGGGCCCGGGGCTGCCGCAGCCCCCGCTGCAGAGGACGGCTCCAGCCCAGCGCAGGCACGGCTCCGCAGCGTGCCCCAAATCCCGCTGCTCCAAGCCGAGCTGACGCAGGGATTTCGGGACAGAGCCTCCAGCCCCTCTGACATCTCCATCCCCCCGCTTCTCCTCCTCGCCCCTCACCAGCGCAAACCCACAAGCGAGGCCGAGCCCCCCTGCGCCCCCAGCCCCGGAGCCCGTTTGCCGCGGTCCATCAGCGGTGCAAAGGCAGGCTGGATCTTCCTCCTCCTCCTCCTCCTCCTGCTCCCCCGCCCCTCGCAGCCCCTTCCAGCAGCTCCTGCGTCAGCTCTGCCGCTGCGAACGAGCCCCGCTGTGCCGAGCACGGAGGCGGCTCCGGCGCCATCCCTGCCCGCCCGGCACCGGCACCGGCACCGCCACCGGCACCGGCACAGCCCCGGGGACACCGGACCCTGCCCCGCTGCGGGACCGGCGCTGGCACCGCCGCCGCGTGGGCATCCGTCCTGGTTTTCCCTGTCGCTTACAATTCCGGGCAAGGGCGGCGGGGCGGGGGCGGGGGGAAACCAGAAAAAAAAAGCCCCCAAAGTGACACCGAAATGAAATGCGGGGGCGCTGCGGCTGCCAAAGGCCGAATTCCAAGAGCGGGATCGACCCAACAGGCGGAGAAATTCCACGTCTCCTCCCCCAAAATCAGGACGCGGTCTTTGCGGCGCTGGGGGGCTCCCAGGGAACCCGAACCCTGCCGGAGCGGAACCGGGAGCGGAACCGGGAGCGGAACCGGCCCGGGGGTACCCCGCAGAGCCAGGGAATCGGGGCACCCTGCAGGCTCTGCCCCCCAAGCCGCGGGATCCCACTCCACAGCTCCGGGGTCAGTCCCACGTTCCCAGGGGAAAGCTGGATCCCCACGGCTCCTGGGGATGGGGAAAGCTGGATCCCCACGGCTCCTGGGGATGGGGGAGATGCTGCCGATCCCAAAGGCACCCCGGACATCCCTGCACAGAGGCTGGGGGAGCCCCGCCCGCTGCTATCCCACAAAATCCCGGCGTCTTGGGAGTGCTGGGAGCATCCAGCCGCCCCCTCCAGCAGCTGAGCGGAGCGTGACTGACGGCCCTGGCACAGCTCCTGGCACAGCTCCTGGCACAGCTCCTGGCACAGCTCCTGGCACAGCTCCTGGCACAGCTCCTGGCACAGCCGCTGCCAGCGGCGCTTCCCGGCTTCCAGCGCCGGCACACGGCCCTGCCGTGCCCACGGGACACCTGCCCAGGTGCCATTTGTCACCGCCACGGGGAGGGCACAGCCACGTCCTTATCTCGAGGGATGGGCTCTCCACTCCGGCCTCCCGGAGCCCCTCCGAGCTTGGTGTCCCTGCGCTGCTCCCACAGGGAATGCCCAGCAAACCCTTCCTGGTCTGGGCGGGTTCTGGGAGCTCTGCTCCTGTGCCAGCCACATCCGAGCCACCAGAGCGAGCACAGGAGTCATTCCCAACCTCATCCCGGCACACACGAGCTGGCGGCACACAGGGATCAGCTCTGAGCAGCCACAGGAGCTCCTGGCTGTCCCGGCAGCTCCCGAGCTTTTCCATGGTGCTCCGTTCAACCCCCGGCACCCAGCAGTGCCCCAGGAGCTGCCGGCTTGATCCCATCCCTGCTTTCCCCAGGAGCTGCCGGGCTTGGTCCCATTCCTGCATCCCCCCAGGAGCTGCCAGGCTTGATCCCATTCCTGCTATTCCCCAGCAGCTGCCAGGCTTGATCCCATTCCTCCTTTTCCCCAGGAGCTGCCAGGCTTGATCCCATTCCTGCTTTTCCCCAGGAGCTGCCAGGCTTGGTCCCATTCCTGCATCCCCCCAGGAGCTGCCAGGCTTTATCCCATTCCTGCATCCCCCCAGGAGCAGCCAGGCGAGGCCGGGTTGCTCGGACACGATCCCGATCCCGATCCCGGCAGGAGCGGAGCGGCTGGAAGGATCCGACCCTGCGCAGGGACCAGGCCGACTTCCCAGGGAAATTCCAGCAGCTCCGGAGCCGCGGCCATCCTGGGCGAGGCGGCAGCTCCATCTAGTGGGGCTGATCCCACGGATCCCGCCCGGATCCCGCAGCTCCCGCATCCCACAGGGATCATCCCTCGCATCCCACAGGGATCATCCCACGCACCTCCACCTCCCTCCTGCACCGGCTGCGCCCGCGGATCCAACGCCGGGGCAGGGATCCCCGGGTATCCATGGGCAGGGATCCTGGGTTATCCATGGGCAGGGATCCCTGGGTATCCATGGGCAGGGATCCTGGGTTATCCATGGGCAGGGATCCTGGGGGTATCCATGGGGAGAGATCCCCGGGTATCCATGGGCAGGGATCCCGGGGTATCCATGGGCAGGGAACACACCAGCACCCACCACGAGAGGGGTTCAGCAGAATCTCCAGCTTTTGGGAGAAATGGGAACATATCCATGGGATATCATCCACCTGGGAGGATCAGGAATTGATCCGTGGGGCAGCCACTGCCCTGGGAGGATCGGGAATTGATCCGTGGGGCAGCCATTCCCCTGGGAGGATCAGGAATTGATCCGTGGGGCAGCCAATCCCCTAGAAGGATCGGGAATTGATCCGTGGGGCAGCCACTGCCCTGGGAGCGTCAGGAATCACTCGAGGTGCAAGCCCACCCCTGTGGCCCTGGCTGACCAGAGTGAGGTCCAGGACACCCCCAGTCCATGCAAACCCCAAAAACCAGAGCCCCTCTCCCAGGGCTCTTCCCTTCTCCTGGCACCTCTTTCCACTCCTGCCCGGGGATCCATGGCCGGGATCCAGCCAAGGGAACCCCTCTGGGGTTTGCCCAACCCCACGGAGAGGCCAGACTGGGAGCTGGGCACCCCGTCCTGCGCCCCTGGTCCCCACGTGTCCCCTCCCAGCCCCGCTCACCTTGGCCACGAACTGTTTGTCCTTCTGGTCCAGGTTTGCCGTGGGCGCCACGTAATCCCTCCAGATCCTCAGCTTGCGCTCCTTGGCAAACCTGCGGGGTGGGGACAGTGGGACACCGGGGCTGGGACACACGGGCGGGCCGGGGGTGGCGCTCCCAGCAAAGCCCCGGGAGAGATGGAGGGGAGATCCCATCCATCCCACCCCAACGGAGGGGAGATCCCACCCATCCCACCCCGCCGGAGGGGAGATCCCATCCGTCCCACCCTGCTGGAGGGGAGATCCCATCCGTCCCACCCCGGATGGGCCACATGGGGCTGCAGGGGGCTGGAGTCACTCCGGGCACCCCAGGGATGCAGCTGGGAGCACTGGGAACTGTGGGATCAGCAGGAGCACTGGGAACAGCAGGGAGCACTGGGAACTGTGGGATCAGCTGGGAGCACTGGGATCAGCTGGGAGCACTGGGATCAGCTGGGATCAGTGGGAGTGCTGGGAACTGTGGGATCAACTGGGAGCAGTGGGATCAGCAGGAGCACTGGGAACAGTGGGATCAGCTGGGAGCAATGGGATCAGTGGGAGCACTGGGACAAGTGGGAGCACTGGGATCAGCAGGGATCAGCAGGAGCGCTGGGAGCACTGGGACCAGCAGGAGCAGTGGGATCAGCGGGAGCACTGGGAGCACTGGGATCAGCTGGGATCAGCAGGAGCACTGGGAGCACTGGGATCAGCTGGGATCAGCAGGAGCGCTGGGAGCACTGGGATCAGCTGGGAGCAGCAGGATCCCCATCCCACCTCTCGGCCGCGCGCAGTTTGTCGGCACCGCGGGTGTAGACGGCGATGGACCAGTCCACGCAGCGGGCAAAGCCCTCCTTCAGCAGCAGCTCCGTGATGTTCCCGTTCTGCGGGGAGCGGGACAGGGCCCGGGGTCAGGAGGGTCCCCCCGGGGTCAGCAGGGACCCCTGGGGTCAACTCTGCTCACAGACCAGGATGTCCCAAATCCACCAGGAAAGAGCCAAATCCCAGTGACACCACCAGGCTCTGCCCTCCTCCAACGACCAGGATGTCCCAAATCCACCAGGAAACAGCCCCCAAATCCCAGTGACACCCCCAAGCTCTGCCCTGCCTCACAGGGACCAGGATGTCCCAAATCCACCGGGAAAGAGCCAAATCCCAGTGACACCCCCAAGCTCTGCCCTGCTCACAGGGACCAGGATGTCCCAAATCTACCAGGAAAAAGCCCACAAATCCCAGTGACACCACCAGGCTCTGCCCTGCTCACAGGGACCAGAATGTCCCAAATCCACCAGGAAACAGCCCCCAAATCCCAGTGACGCCCCAGGCTGTCCCCGTTCCCCCAGCGGCAGCACCCAGTGGTGCCCCGGCCGTGCCAGGCGTGCCGCCACTTGCCGGGTGCAGGATGGTGCCCAGGATGTTCTGGTTGTGGCAGCTCTCCAGGACGATCTGCACGTCCCTCTGGAGCAGCCGTGACTCCGTGAAGAATTTGGCTTCGGCGGCGAACGGCTCCGGGACCTCGGCGTCAGCCTCGCGCTTGAACGTGGGACACTGCGGGACACGGGGACACTCAGGGCACGGGAGAGGGGACAAAACCTCGGGAAGAGGCTGGGAACCCCCCTGGGGAGGAGGCTGCCCCATTCCCCAGCTCCTGGGGTGTTTTGGGGACTGAAATCAGGAATTTGTGCCAGGACAAAGCCCTTTGACTGCCCTGGGAAAGAGACCAACTCCAGCTCAGGGGAGCCCTGGGCAGGGACCTGGAGCTGCTGCAGGGCTGGAGCCCCTCAGATCCCAGGGATCCAGGCTGGGGAATGGGGCAGAGGGAATGGGGCACTGGGAATGGGGCAGCGGGAACGGGACACGGGGAACGGGACACGGGGAACGGGACACGGGGAACGGGACACGGGGAACGGGACACGGGGAACGGGGCACGGGGAACGGGGCACGGGGAATGGGGCACGGGGAATGGGGCACGGGGAATGGGGCAGCAGGAACGGGGCAGCAGGAACGGGGCACAGGGAATGGGGCACGGGGAATGGGGCAGTGGGAACGGGGCAGTGGGAATGGGGCAATGGGAATGGGGCAATGGGAATGGGACACAAGGAACGGGGCACAGGGAATGGGGCACAGGGAACGGGGCAGCAGGAACGGGGCACAGGGAACGGGGCACAGGGAAGGGCTCACCTTGATCCCCGAGAGCATGACGGTGACCAGGTAGAAGTCGGGCAGGAGCAGGGCCCTCACCACGCTGCCGTCCCGCACGTGCTCAATGATGGCTGCGGGGCGACACCGGAGCTGACCCGCTGGGCCGGGCCAGGGGACACGGGACAAGGGGACACAGGACAGGGGGACACAGGACAGGGGGACAGGGGCACACGGGGACACCTCACCATTGACGGGTTTCTGGTGCAGGGAGTCCACGAAGTGCCGGGGGTTCTCCAGGGTGTACTTGAGGTCGCGCACGGTGTGCGAGCCCGAGCCCTCGCTCCACATGCCCTTCTTGGCGCTGCGGGCCTGCTCCTCCAGCTCGGCCAGCCGGCTCTGCTCGGGGCTGCGGGACACGGCACCCCTGGGTGCTCCAGCGCCGTGGCCACCGCCACCCCTGCCCCAACCCCACTCTCCCAGCGCCCATCCCAGCGGGAATCCAGCTGGAAGTGCCTCCTCCCAGGATCAGGGGAGGCTGAGCCCAGGAGCCCTTCCAGAGGCTGCTCCGTGCACCAGGAGGGAAAGAGTTAGGGTTACGGTGTTCCCAACTCCCCCAGGGCAGAGCAGGGAAGGCACATTCCATGGGAATCCGGGATCATCCCGGCCCCGTGCACACCGGCAGCCACTGAGGGGCCCCCAAAGCGCCCATGAGCCCCTCCCAGCCCTGCCACGCAAACTCAGGGATGCTGAACAGGGTGCCCAGAGCAGCTGGGGCTGCCCCTGGATCCCTGGAATGCCCAAGGCCAGGCTGGACACTGGGGCTGGAGCAGCCTGGGACAGTGGGAGGTGTCCCTGCCATGGCAGGGTGGCACTGGAGGGGCTCTGGGGTCCCTTCCCAAGCCGTCCCAGGACTCCAGGACCCCACAAAGGAGGCTGACCCTGCCCTGGAAGTGCCCTGCACCCCTGGAACAGATCTGGTCCCCACGGCTGCAGCCCTGCACCGCCCAGGCCCGGGCGTGGATGTGAGGGAGCCCAGGAGAAGCCTCAGCTCTGCTGGCACAGGGATCACCCAGCCAGATCCAGCAGCTGGAATGTCCCGGCATCTCCTCTCCAGTGGGAATGAAGGGGATTCAACCCCACCCAGGAGTGACTTTGGGGGCTCCAGGAGAGTCCCTGCCCCACAGCCCATGGACACAGCTCCGCTGCCTCGGCATCCAGGGAAGGAGGCAGCCCCTGCCAGCCCCACGGGATGTGGGGTGTGGGCACCTGGGGATCCAGGGGCTGCATGCCCAGAGCAGCAGCCCAGCACCGGGATGGGGATGGCAGCTGGGCACCTACTTGTTGGCTCGGATCCCCTCCCGCCGGGAAGCCAGTCCTTCGGCCACCAGGGACTCGGCAATGTTCTCCCCACTGGTGTCTGTGGGAGAGGAGAGGAGAGCAGCACGAGGGTGAGAGGAGCCACAGGGACACGGGAGTGGGGCAGCATTCCCAGGGATCCCAGGAAAGCAGTGCTGGAACAGCCCCAGAGCTCTCCCAGGGACACCACTGCCCCCAGCCTGGGCTCCCTGGGCAGCCCCTGCCAAGGCCTGACCCCCTTTCCATGGGGAAATTCCTGCTGCTGTCCCTCCTGAGGCTGCCCTGACCCAGCCTGAGGCCATTCCCTCTGCTCCTGTCCCTGTTCCCTGGAGCACAGCCCGACCCCCCGGCTGTCCCCTCCTGGCAGGGACTTGTGCAGAGCCACAAGGTCCCCCTGAGCCTCCTTGGCTCCAGGCTCAGCCCCTTCCCAGCTCCCTCAGCCCCTTCTGGGCTCCCTCAGCCCCTTCCCAGCTCCCTCAGGAATTCTCCAGCCCCTCCCCAGCTCCCTCAGCCCCTCCTGGGCTCCATTCCCTCCCCAGCTCCATTCCCTGGGCACCCCTGGCTGCCCCTCCTTTTCCATGTTGTTGTCATTGGTGTGGGATGGGTCAGGCTGGCCCTGGAGCAGCCCCTGAGCAGGGAAGTCAGAGCTGCAGCTCTGGACGGGTCATTCCTCCCCCTTTGGACACATTCCCGTGTCCAGCTGGGTTTCCTCGCCTGAATTCCCTGCTGCTGTGACCCCACCATGTCCCCCACCGTGGATCCAGCCTGTCCCCCACCATGGATCCAGCCTGTCCCCATCCCTCTGCAGAGCTCCCTGCTCTCCATCCTCCCCGCCCAGGAGCTGCTGCAGGGAATCTGTCACAGCATTCCCACCCTGACAAACTCCATCAGGAACCATTTTCTGCCTCATTTCTCCCGCCCGCGCCGCTCCAGGCGGGGCTGAGCAGGGCTGGGGACGGCACCAGGAGAGGCCCCAGCACCCCAACCCTGCCCAGCCCCAGCCCCTGCTCCCGGGCAAAAGCAAAAGCACAAATCAAACCTGGGATGCAGTGACCTTGGATCTCGGAGGTCCCTCCCAGCCAAAATGTTCCAATTCCAGTCGCTCCCTCCGCAGGAGGGGATCCCCATCCCAAAGGGCTCCCCCACCCCAGTCCCTGGCACAGCGGGAGCCCAGGAACGCAGCAGGGAATGTCCCGAGTGGGGAGGGACCCACAGGGATCACCAGCCCAGGTCCTGGCCACCCCAAAATCCCACCCTGTGCCGAGGGTGCTGTCCAAGCGCTCCCCAAGCACAGAGGAGGCTCTGAGTGCCACGGGAGTGCCAGGAAAGGCTCTGAGTGCCATGGGAATGCCAGGAAAGGCTCTGAGTGCCATGGGAATGCCAGGAACAGCCCCGAGTGCCATGGGAATGCCAGGAACGGCTCTGAGTGCCATGGGAATGCCAGGAAAGGCTCTGAGTGCCACAGGAATGCCAGGAACGGCTCTGAGTGCCATGGGAAGGTCCTGAGTGCCATGGGAATGCAGGAATGGTTCTGAGTGCCATGGGAATGCCAGGAACGGCTCTGAGAGCCCCAGAACCCCTCGGGGCGGATTCCTTTTGGGATCTCAGCCCCAGACAAGCAGGAGATTTGTAACAACAGAAAGGATGGGAAAGGGGATCCCATGGGAATTCCCTGTGCCTGTGAGCTCTGGCTCAGCCGGGATCAGCACCAGGCGCTGCCCCCCGCCCAAAATCAGGAACCCATGGAAAGGTGGGAATGCATCCTGCTGCTGCCACGGCGCACCCCGACAGCTCCACTCTCCCACTGCCTCCCCCAAAGGCGCTCTTCCAGCTGGGTTTGTGCTCCAGGCATTCCAGGCTGAGCCAGGAAAGCTCCTGGAGCTGTGGAAACCTGGGGGGCTGGAGCAGGTACCCTCACTCCCCTCCCAGAGCCGGGGGGCAGGAAAAATGGAAAAGTGATGGAAAAAAGTGATGGAAAAAAGTGATGGAAAAAAGTGATGGAAAAAAGTGATGGAAAAAAGTGATGGAAAAAAGTGATGGAAAAAAGTGATGGAAAAAAGTGATGGAAAAAAGTGATGGAAAAAAGTGATGGAAAAAAGTGATGGAAAAAAGTGATGGAAAAAAGTGATGGAAAAGTGATGGAGAAGTGATGGAGAAGTGATGGAGAAGCAGGCAGGTATCCTCCTGCTGATGGCACATCCCAACACACCCCAAACCTGCCCTCGTGCTCCCCCCCAGAGCCACCTTTACCCAAACAAACCATCCAGAGCCACCTTTTCCCAAACAAACCAACCAGAGCCACCTTTTCCCAGGTGACCCACCCTGACCCCCCTTTTCCCAGGTAACCCACCCTGGGTCAACCTTTTCCTAAACAAACCATCCAGAAACACCTTTTCCAAGATAAAACACCCGAATCCACCTTTTCCTAAACAAACCATCCAGAGCCACCTATTCCCAAACAAACTGTCAAGACCCACCTTTTCCCAGACAAACATCCAGAGCCCCTTTTTCCCAGGTGACCCACCCTGGACCCACCTTTTCCTAAACAAACCATCTAGACCCCCCTTTCCCCAGGTAAAACCCCGACCCCCCTTTCCCCAGGTGACCCCCCTTTCCCCAGGTGACCCACCTTCCCCCAGGTGACCCACCTCTCCCCAGGTGACCCACCTTTCCCCAGGTAGACCATGCCGTACTCCCGGCCCTGCGGGGTCTTGTACTCCACGGTGAAGCACACCTCCTTCCCGATCAGCTTCTTCCGCAGGAACTCCCGGGCCGGGAAGCCCCAGGGCTGCCGGGAGGGAGGGAGGTGCCGTCAGCCGGGGGTCCCGGAACAGCCCCCGGTTCTCCGGGAGCTCCAGGACCAGCCCGGTTCCCCAGGACCAGCCCGGTTCCCCGGTTCCAGCCCGGTTCCAGCCCAGTTCCAGCCCGGTTCCAGCCCGGTTCCCGGGAGCTCGGGGCTCTCTCAGCCCCGCACCGGAGGCTCGGTCCCGGAGCGCGTTCCCGGAGCGTGTTCCCGGCTCCAGCACCGGCACCGGCACCGGGTGGGCGGGAGCGCGGCCGGAGGAGGGAACGTGACGCGCTGATAAACAATTAGCGGGGCTGACAGGCGTCACTTTGGCAGAGAGTGACATTTAGAGGCTGCTTGGAAGACAAAACTCCCCAGGGAGAGCAATTATCTGCCAGCGCTGCTGCTCCCACCGCCCCCGGCCCGCAGGAGGGGGGCCGGGCCCCACCGGCACCGGCACCAGCACCGAGCGGCTCCGGGACCGCCCCGTGTGCCCCAAACCATCCCCTGGGTGCCCCAAACCATCCCCTGGGTGCCCAGAACCATCCCCATGTGCCCCAAACTATCCCCATGTGCCCCAAACCATCCCCCGTGTGCCCCAAACTATCCCCTGGGTGCCCCAAAACAGCCACCCCATGTGCCCCGAGCCATACTCAAGTCTCAAATCACTCCCATGTGCCCCAAACCAACACCTGTGTGCCCCAAAACAGCCAACCCACATGCCCAAAACCGTCTCCTGAGTCCCAAACCATCCTCCATGCCAGAAAACAGCCGCCCCATGTATCCCAAAAAAGACACCACATGTGCCCTAAACCACCCCCTGAACCCCAAACCAGCCACCCCATGTGCCTCAAACCATCCCCTGAGCCCCAAACCACCCCTGTGCCCCAAAACAGCCAGCCCAAGTATCCCAAAAGAGCCACCTCGTGTGCCCCAAACCATACCTCAAGTCCCAAACCACCCCCTCATGTATCCCAAACTGTCCCATATGTCCCACACCACCCCAATATGTCCTAAAACAGCCACCCTATGTGTCCCAAAACAGCCAGCCCATGTACCCCAAAAGAGCCAGCCCATGTATCCCAAAACAGCCACCCCGTGTGCCCCAAACCAACCCCTGTGCCCCAAAGCACCCCACGTGTGCCCCAAACCATCCCTGTGTGCCCCAAAGCACCCCCTGAGTCCCAAACCACCCCCTGAGTCCCAAAGCACCCCACGTGTCCCCACGCGCCCCTGAGCACAGCCCCGGCACCGTCCCGGGCACAGAGGGACAGCGGAGAAGGAGCAGAATCCCCCCGAGCCTGGGGGGCCGGGCCCCAGGACCCTTCCCAGGCAGCCCCGGCCCCGCAGCCCCTCGGTGGGGCGCCCCGGGGTGCCCCTGGGTGCAGCACCCACCTCGTCCGGGGTGTCCTTGGCCTCGGGCTGGCTGGCGGCCGCGCGCCGCGCCAGGCTCCCGGCGCGGATGTTGCTGAGGTTGATCTGCCGCTCCGGCGGCGGCCCTCCGCGGGGCTGGCCCCGCACGATGATGGCACAGCCCGACAGCACCTGCGGGGACACAGGGGACACTGACGGTGGCACAGCCACGCGGGGACAGCCGTGGTGGCACAGCCCTGCAGGGACAGCCGTGCTGGCACAGCCCGACAGCACCTGCGGGGACACCATGGGGACACTGACGGTGGCACAGCCACGCGGGACAGCTGCGGTGGCACACTGCTGCAGGGACAGCCATGGTGGCACAGCCCGACAGCACCTGCAGGGACACCCAAGGGACACTGACGGTGGCACAGCCACGCAGGGACAGCCGTGCTGGCACAGCCCTGCAGGGACAAGTGGGGACAGCCATGGTGGCACAGCCCTATGGGGACATGTAAGGACAGCCATGGTGGCACAGCCCTGCAGGGACAAGTGGGGACAGCCATGGTGGCACAGCCCTATGGGGACATGTAAGGACAGCCATGGTGGCACAGCCCTGCAGGGACAAGTGGGGACAGCCATGGTGGCACAGCCCGACAGCACCTGTGGGGACACCGAGGGAACACTGATGGTGGCACAGCCACGTGGGATAGCTGTGGTGGCACACTGCTGCAGGGACAGCCATGGTGGCACAGCCCTGTGGGGACACCGAGGGGACACTGACGGTGGCACAGCCCTGCGGGGACATGGAGGGAACAGCCGTGATGGCACAGCCCTGCAGGGACACGGAGGGGACAGTGATGGTGGCACACTGCTGCAGGGACAGCCGTGGTGGCACAGCCCTGCACGGACATGTGGGGACAGCCATGGGGGCACAGCCCTGCAGGGACACGGAGGGGACAGTGATGGTGGCACAGCCGCACGGGGACAGCCGTGGGGGCACAGCCCCGCGGGGACATGGAGGGCTCAGCCAGTGTACCCCAGGCATGGCGGTGGCAGCAGGGGAGGGGGGACAGGAAGGTGATGCTGCAGGGACACGCAGAATTCCAGAGGCAGAATTCCAGGGACGCGTCCCACCCTGGCACCGCTGAGTGCCAAGGGCCTGGACAGCCCCGGAGCTGCTGCAGGGCTGGAGTCCCTCAGATCCCAGGGATCCAGGCTGGGAGAGCTGGGAATGCCCAGCCTGGAGAGGAGAAGGATCCAGGGAGAGCTCAGAGCCCCTGGCAGGGCCTGGAGGGGCTCCAGGAGAGCTGCAGAGGGACTGGGGACAAGGATGGAGGGACAGGACACAGGGAATGGCTCCCACTGCCAGAGGGATGGATGGGAGATTGGGAATGAGGAATTCCTGGCTGGGCTGGGATTGCCAGAGCAGCTGGGGCTGCCCCTGGATCCCTGGAATGCCCAAGGCCAGGCTGGACACTGGGGCTGGAGCACTGGGACAGTGGGAGGTGTCCCTGCCATGGCAGGGTGGCACTGGAGGGGCTCTGGGGTCCCCTCAGAGCTCAGCACACCCGGACACAGGGTCACCTGTGCACACAGAACACCAAGGAGGATTTGGGAAATCGGGATTTTACAGCAGGTGCTCTCCAGATGAGCCCAGCCGGGCCGTGTCCCACCGCAGCTTTGGCTCCGGGAGCTCCGAGCTGGGCCAATCCCCTCTCCCAGGGCTCCCTCACCCCACCAGCCCCCACATTCCCAGCCACATTCCCAGGTCCTGCAGCAGGGCCGGGCTCCAGGCCAGCACCCAGAGTGTGCTGGGATCTCCCTGTTCCTGGGATCTCCCTGTTCCTGGGATCTCCCTGTCCTCGCTCCCAGCCACCCAGCCTGCACCCACACCCAGGATCTCCCTGCTCCTTGTCCTCCCAGACCTCTGATCCAGCCCAGGCTCAGGTTCCAGTGCCTGCCCTGGCTCCCTGCCACCCCAAACCCCCGCGGATGCTCGCAGGGATCCCAAACTGCTCCAGCCCTGTGCCACCACCAGAGCCAGCCCAGCGCCGTGTCCAGGACACTGCATCCCTCAGGATCAGCCCTGCCGAGCCCACCCCCAGGCTCTGGGTGCCCCTGCACCCCCTCCCACCTCCTGGAGCCACGGCAGAGCCCGGAATGCTGCGGGAGCCACCGGGAACTGCGGCCGGAGCAATCCCAGGAAAGGCTCAGTGCCCTGTGCTTAAGGACTTAGAGGTTCCATGGCTGTAATTAACCTTAATCTTTAATTTATAGGGCACAGGGAGGCCAGGGGATGCTGGAGCTGCTCTGTTCCATCCCCAGCACGAGCCCGGGATCCCAGGGTGGGATCCTTGGTGGAGCTGCTCCGTGTTCCGGGACATTCCATCCCGGCTCCTGGTCCCTGTGGCCCTGTCCCTGCCCGTGGCTGTGGGGATCCCAGCTGGGGAAGCGCTCCGGGCATCGCTGGGTGACAGCGATGGCATCGGGACACTGTCCCAGCAGCCACGTGCCACTGTCCCACCCTGCCAGCAGGTCACCCCTGGGCCCACCTGTCCCACTGGGGGCTCCAGCAGAGAAATCTGGGCTTAAACCAGGCTAAGTCCAGCCTGGAAGCAGCACGGGCACACGGGGAGCACAGCCCCAGCTCTGCTGCCAGGGCGGCTCCGGGCACCGAAATCCCACGGGCACATCCAGAATCCAGAGCTGCCCCTGTGGGGCACGGAGGGTTAAAAATCCTGACAGGAGTGGGAGGAAAATTCCTGCTCTTCATCCCCATCCTGCTGCCAAACTCCTGCTCTCAAACCCCGAGTCTCACAGTGATTGATTGCAACAGGAAGGTGCAAAAAACCCCAAAACCCTCGGAGCTGTGACTCAACCACAGCAGAGCTGGTGCTGGCAGCACAGAGAGCCAGGGACGCCCCTGGCCCAGGGGAATTTTGGGCTGGCTGGCCTGGAAGGGGACCACAGGGCACATCCCGGGCCATGGGGCACAGGCACAGCTGCCTCCCCGCCAGCAGACCCCAAAATCCTCCCAAAAATCCTCCCCAAATCCGGCTGTGCGGCCACAGCCCCGCGGATGCAGCTGAGGGCTGTCCTGAGCACCCCAAAATCTGCGGGCTGGGCAGGAGGCAGGGCAGGGTGGCAGCAGCAGATCCCCCGTCACGGGTGACACACGGCACGGGGACGGTGCCAGACCGGACCTGCGGTGTCCCCAAACCCCCGGTGTCCCCAAACCCCCGGTGTCCCACCACAGAGCCCCAGCGGCCATCCCAAACCTCTGGGATCCATCCCCAGATCCCTGTCACGCGTCCCCAAACTTCCAGGGTGCCCCCCCCGGTGTCCCCAGCCCTGTCCCCAGCACGGCCACAGGCTCCGGGCTGCAGCGACACCCCGGGAACAGGTCGGGGTGAAGGGGTCAGCCAAGACCCCCAGACCCACCCGGGCACGGGGCTCGGGGAGCTCGGGGACACCGCGGGGAACGGGGACACGGGACGGGGACACGGGACGGGGACACGGCACCCGGGACTGAACCCGACCTTCGCCCCCCCAGGCCCCGCTGCCGGCACACGTGGGGACCCGGGACCCTTGCCGGGGACCCCGGAGCCCCTCGACCGGGGCTCGGGGCTCCCATCCCGCCCCGCGGGGATGCCCCGGGAAGGGCGGCGAGCGGAGCACGTGGGGAGCCCCCGGCACGGCCCCGCTGCCGGTGGCGCTGCGAGGCCGCTGCTCCGCGCCCCGTCGGGGCTCCGGGGCCGGAACGGAGCGGGACCACCGGCTCCGGTCCCGGGACCCAAAGTTGCTCCGGGACGGCACCGGGGTGGCGGGACCGCGCGGTGCCCGGTGCCGGACGGCGCGGGGGAGGCGGGCTGCAGGGGGATCCCCGGTGCAGCGCGAGGTGCCGGGGCTGCGGGCGGTAACGGACCGGCAACTGCCGCCGCACGGGGCCCGGGAGCACCGGACGGGCTGCACCGGGCTGCGGGAGCCGGGCACCGGGCTGCGGGAGCCGGGCACCGGGCGGGGAGCGGACGGGCTGCCGCTCAGCGGGCAGAAGGCGGCGAGCGGAGCGGGGCCGCGGAGGAGCGTGCGGGACACGGGGCTCCCCGGTCGGCGGCGAGGCGCGGGGCCGGTGCGGGGAGCGGCGGGCGCAGCCCTTACCATCTTGACGATGCCGCGCTGGACGACGGGCGGCGGCGCGGCGGCGGGCGGGCCGGGGTTGGCCGCGGAGGCCATGGCGGGGCCGGGTCGGGTCGGGCCGGGCCGGGACGGGCGGCGGGAGCGCGGCGGGGCCCGGGGCGAGCGCGGAAGGGACCGGGGGGCGGGGCCTCGCGGGGGGCGGGGCCTCGCCGGGGCGGGGGCGGGGCCTCCGCGCGGCTCCGCCCCCCGGCGCGGCCGGCGGCCAACGGGCGGCCGCTGCCGCCGCGCGCGCCGCCCCGCCCCGCGGCGCCCCGGCCAATGGCGGCGCGCGGCTCGTGAGCGTCGCGCCCCCGGCGGCCCCGCCCGGCCCCGGCGCGCGCGGGAGGGGGGGGCGGGACTTCCGGGGCGCGCGGCGCCAGGGACACGTCGGCAAAGGCCGCCCGCGCGCGCGCACGTGGCTCGCGCCGCGCGGGGGCGGGGCCAACGCGGGACACGCCCCCTTCGTCACCGGGGGCGGGGCTTGGCGGGGACACGCCCATTCCGGCAGCGGCGGGGCCGGGCGGGGGTCCCGGGGCTGGGGGGGGGCGGGGGGGTACACCGGAGATGGGGTCCCGGGAGTGGGGGGGGAGGGGGGGGCAGCACACCGAGGGCACACCGGGGGTGGGGGTCGCGGAGGTGGGGAGGGGGGGGTTACACCGTGGGCACACCGGGGATGAGGGTCCCGGGAATGGGGGGGGGCAAAACGGGGGCACACCGGAGGTGGGGGTCCCGGGAGTGGAGGGGAGCACGGGCACACGGGGGCGGGGGGGGGCACACCGGGGGCACACCGGGGGTGGGGGTCCCGGGAGTGGGGGGGGGGGTTACACCGGGGTCACACCGGGGGTGAGGGTCCCGGAGGTGGAGGTTACACCGGGGGCAGGGGGGGCACACCGGGGGTGAGTGTCCCGGGAGTGGGGGGGGTTACACCGGGGGCACACCGGGGGTGGGGGTCCCGGAAGTCGGGGGGGGGGGTTACACCGAGGGCACACCGGGGGTGGGGGTCGCGGAGGTGGGGAGGGGGGGGTTACACCGAGGGCACACCGGGGGTGAGGGTCCCGGAGGTCGGGGGGCGGGGCACACCAGGGGTACCCCAGACCGAGCCCGGCCCCGCCCGGCCCGGCCCGGCACATTTCCACAGGGCCCGGGGGATCCCCCAGTGCAGCCCCCCCGGTGATCCCCCGGGCTACCGGAGCCTCCCGCTGTCAGCCCGGAGCCCACCGGAGCGGGGGGGACCGGGGCTCACCGGCTGCGGGTCCCGCCGCCCCTCGGGATGCTCCGGGTGCCCTCCCCGGTGTCCCGGTGTCACCTCCGCCGGCCCCGAGCGGAGCCGTGCCACTCGCGGGTGGCGGGGGCCACTGGAGTGGCCACGGAGGGAACACGGGGGATGGATGGGAACGCACACCGGGCCCCGGGCCCCGCAGGTGAACCCCCCGGGGGGCTCGGAGCACATACCGGGGGGATCAGAGCGCTCCTGGGGGCACCGGAGCCCGCGGGAATCCGCCCCGCCGGTGTCTCCCGCTGGGCACGGCGCCTTTTCCCACCCTGTGGGTTGGGGTTTTTTGGGGCTTTTGTTTTTTTTTGCCGCGTTCCTGATGTTTTCCTGTCTGTTCCCACCCCGGGGTTTGTCTCCCCAGCCGGTCCCGCTGCAGCCCCCGCCCCTTTCCCCTTTTCCGAGGGTCCCGGTGGTCTCACTCCGGGGTTTCACTGCCCCGGCTGTGCCAGAGTCTCCCAATCCATCCCAATCCACGAGGAATCCTCTTCCCTCCCTCTCCCTACCTGCCACAGCCTTCCACCCCTTCGGATCTCCCTGCTCCAGCCTTTTGATCACAATGTATTAAATTGTTTTGGTTTCTCCCCGATTTTAATACTTGGCCCCTTTTTTGGGGCAGGAAATCTCTGCCCAAAAACCTGGAAAAGCAGCTCCGTTATCGTGGTCCATGGGATTTCTGGGCCTGCCATATCTCTGTCCCATCTTGCGCCTGCATCCCACCAGAGATGATGGGGAG
Organism: Taeniopygia guttata; assembly: GCF_048771995.1. NCBI lineage: Eukaryota > Metazoa > Chordata > Aves > Passeriformes > Estrildidae > Taeniopygia > Taeniopygia guttata. The sequence continues at coordinate 457,913 of NC_133025.1, forward strand.
GACACCTACAAGCCCCCAAATTGCCTCTTTTAGCCCGAATCCTTTAATAATCATCATTTTGATGGAAAAGGAACTGAAATTGTAGGTGGGAACGTGGGGATAGACTCCGTTTTCTTGGTGGGCTGAGTCATCTGGGCTTTTAACTTCCACCCGTGCTTTCTGCAGGAGAAAAGAATGGGATTTTCCAGAGCCGTGGGGTGGGGGCTCTGATGCCCCCGTGGGATGGGGATGGGGGCTCTGATGCTCCCCGTGGGATGGGGGCTCTGATGCCTCCCGAAGGATGGGGATGGGGGCTCTGATGGTCCCGTGGGATGGGGGCTCTGATGCCCCCGTGGGATGGGGCTCTGATGCCCCCCGTGGGATGGGGATGGGGGCTCTGATGCCCCCGTGGGATGGGGGCTCCATTTCCCTTGTCCCTCCAGGTCCCTGTTCCACCCCCTCTGTGCCCGTGCTCCGTCCCCTCCACATCCTTGTTCCACCCTCTCCCTGTCCCTGTTCCCGTGTCCATCCCTGTCCCTGTTCCCGTGTCCCTCTCTGTTCCCGTGTCCCTCTCTGTCCCTGTTCCCGTGTCCCTGTCCCTGTGCCACTCTGTCTCTGTTCCCGTGTCCCTCTCTGTCCCTTTTCCCATCTCCATCCCTGTGCCACTCCGTGTCCCTGTTCCTGTGTCACTTTCTGTTCCCGTGTCCATCCCTGTCCCTGTCCCACTCTGTGTCTCTGTTCCCGTGTCCCTCTCTGTCCCTGTTCCCATCTCCATCCCTGTGCCACTCCGTGTCCCTGTTCCCTCCTGTTCCCGTGTCCCTCCTGTCCCGTGCCACCCCTGTCCCTTTCCCCAGCCCTGCTGCTGTCACCCCTCTGCCGGAGCAGGTCCCCTCCTGCCTCCCCGCTCCTCCCCCGCTGTCCCCGCGGGGTCCCTCTCTGTGTCCCCTCCCAGCTCCCGGTGCCCGGCACACTCCGGTCCCGGTGCCAGCGGGCGATGGGGACAAGGACCCGCTGTCCCCGCGGGGTCCCTCTCTGTGTCCCCTGCCAGCTCCCAGTGCCCAGCACACTCCGGTCCCGGTGCCAGCCGGCGATGGGGACAAGGACCCGCTGTCCCCGGCCCCGGTCAGGGCTCTGCACCCGCTCCCGGGAGCGACACCCGAGGACACAATCCCTGTGGGCACCGCCGGTGGGCTCGGGGACGGGGCGCTGGAGAGGACAGCGGGCCCTGAGCCCCGGGAGGAGCGGATCTGCCCCGAGCACGGCCCGGTCTGCACGGGCTGCTCCCGGTTCCGCCCTCTGAGCAGCCCGGAGACACCGGGAGCGAGATGGGATGGGGTGGGATCAATGGGATAGGAATGGGGGTGAGGCTGGGGAATGGCACTGGGAATGGAGACGGAGATGGTCTGGGAGTGGAGGAGAAGATGGGATGGAGATAAAGGCAGAGATGGAGAGGAAGCAGAGATGAAAGCAGAGCAAGAAAGAAAAAAAGCGACACAGATGGAGATGGAGACTTGAGACACCCACGAATACGGAGGCAAAACTAAAGATGGAAAGAGAAATGAAGACGCAGATGAAAATGGAGAGGGATATAAAGGTGAAGGCGGCGGCTCTGCTCAGCTGGATCTCTGTGCCCGGCAAACTCCCGCCGAGCCCTGGGGGACACCCCGGCTCCCCGGCTGAGCTGCTGCCGTGAGCGCCTTTCCCGGGACACCGGAGCTCTGTGCTCCCCTCCGCAGCCCCCGGTGTCCCCGACACGGCCCTGATCCTGCCCGGGACAGCGGGGACCGGGTCCTTCATTCCTTCATTCCTTCATTCCTTCATTCCTTCATTCCTTTCTTTCCATTCTTTCCTTTCTTTCCTTTCTTTCCTTTCTTTCCGTTCTTTCCTTTCTTGCCTTTCTTTCCGTTCTTTCCTTTCTTTCCTTTCTTTCTTTTCTTTCTTTTCTTTCTTTTCTTTCTTTTCTTTCCTTTCTTTCTTTTCCTTCCTTTCTTTCCTTCCTTTCCTCCTCCTCTCCTTCTCTCCTCTCCTCTCCTCCCTCCCTTTCCTCCCTCCCGGTTCCAGCTGGGGTGACCGGCGCTGGCAGCAGGGGACACTCGGGTCCCCGCCAGCCCCAGCTCTGTGCTGGCATTCCCGGCCACCGCCTGGCATTCCCGGCCACCGCCTGGCATTCCCGGTCACCGGCCGGCATTCCCGGCCACCGGGGCAGGGCACCGCGGGCCGGCAGCCCCGGGGACAGCCCCGCGGCCCGGCCTCTGCAGCGGAAGCGGCCCCACGCTGTCCCTGGGGCGCTCAGCAGCCTCGGAGTCCCTGCAAAGGCTCTTCCCTGAGGAGCGGGGAGAGCTCACAGGGGCACAAATGCAGCTCTGGGTCTTCCCTGCACCTCTCCAGAGCTCTGTCCCCACCTCTCCATGTCCCCAAATGTCTCCACCTCTTCCTTCGCACCTCTCCAACCTCCCTGATTACACCTCCACACCTCTCCACCTCTCCGATTTCCCCCTCTCCCTCATCTCTTCGCACCTTCACCTCTCCACCTTTCCATGTCTCCATGATTCTGTGTCCAACTCTCCATCTCTCCATTTTAGCATTTCTCCATTTCTGCCTTTTCACCTCTCTGTGTCCTCACGTCTCCACGTCTCTCCCTCTCCAGATCATCATCTCTCCACGTCCCAACACCTGTCCCCCCTCTTCTCCTCTCTCCTCCCCTCTCCTCTCCGTTTCACCCTCTCCATCCGCGCCTCTCCGCCTCTCCCGGGCCCGTTTCTCCTCCGCCTTCCCGGCTCCGTCTCTCCGCGTCTCCGCCTCTCCCTTTCGCCATCCCTCCATCACCTCTGCTCCCCCGTGTCCATCTCTCTTCCCCCCTCCCCGCATCCTCCCCGCTCCACATCTGCCCCTTCCCCCGTCCCCGTCCCCGCTCTCCCCGCTCCTCTCCCGCCTTTCCCCGTCCCGGTTCCGGTGCCCGGGGCCGGGGCAGCCGCCGCGCCCGAGCCGCGCCGGGCACCCGCGCCCTGCGCCCGCCGCCGCCGCCTCCCCCCGGCCCCGCGGGGCTCCCCCGGCCCCTCCGAGCTCCGAGCGGCTCCGGGGGCTCCTCCCGCCGCCGGGGCACCGCGGGGCCGGCCCGGGAGCGGCGAGGAGCGGGCCGGGGCTGTGCGCACCGGAGCCCGGCGCGCCCGGTCCCAGCGCGCACGGCCCGGGGGCAGCCCCGCCGCTCCGGGGCCGGCCCGGAGCCCCCCGCGCCGCCCCCCGCCCGGGCCCGGGGACAGGGGGACAGGGGCGGCCCTGGGCCCCCCCGGCCCGGTGCCGAGCCCCGCGCCCCGCTGCCCGCGGCCGCGTTACGCACGGGGCTCGCCCGCCCCGGGGGCTCCACCGGGGCTCCCCCACGGCCGCGGCGGAGCGGGGGGGTCCGGGCGGCCGGCGCGGAGCGGGGGGGAGCCAGCCCCGGGTGCCGGCGCTCCCCGCGCCGCCGGCAGCCCGAGCCCCGCTCCGGGGTGCGGGACAGCCGGGGCGCCCCGCGGGCGGCGGGGGGGCGGCGCGGCGGCTCCCCGGGGGCCGGGGCCGGGCCCGGGCCCCGCAGGGCCGTGGTTAATATGTAATTCGGAGCATATGGTATTTTCCAAAGGCGGGCAGCAGTGCGGAGCGCGGGGGCCGGGACCGGGGTGCAAATAACGCCGGATGACTCGCGGGGCCGGGCGCGGAGGGCCACGGCGATGGGCTCCTCGCTGGCTAATATTTGCTCTTCAAATATTTTACTTGAAACCTTTACAACGTTGGGTTTTTTTTAATCTTCCAAGAAGGGGCCATCTGTGCCGGTGCCTCGCCTGGAGCACACCGGGGAGTCCCCGCCGGGCCCAGCCGCCACCCCGGGGGCCGCCTTCTATTTGTTCAGCACCCAAAATAAATTAAATCGATGTAATAAAAGCGAAGGTGGATTTATGATTGAATCCCATATGTCCCTGTTTGCTTTGCGGGAGAGACGCGGGAGCGAAGCCCCTCGGGGGGCTCCGCCGGGGGATCCCCGGGGATGCTCCGGGGCGCGGGAACGCGGCGGAGCCGTGCTGTCCGCCGGCCGCAGGTGCTGAAACACCGGCGCTCACCCGGTACCGGCTCCGTGCCCGGCCCGGGGGGCCCCGAGCGCCCCCGAGTCCCGCCGGAGCCCCCCGGGCCGGGCGTGTGCTGGGCGCGGCCGCATCGGGCCGCCCCTTCCTCCCGGTCCTCCTCTCCCTCCTGCCGTGACATCACGGCCCCGCTGCCGCCACTGAGCGCCCGCCCGGCTCCCGGGACGGTCCGGTCCGGTTCCCCCGAGGCTCCGCAGGTACCTCCTTGCGCCGCTCCGGGCTCCGCCGCTCCGCCGAGCGCCTTTGCGCGCTGTGAAAGCCGCAGGAGGAGCTGCGGGAGCCGGTGCCGAGCGCGCTGTAACCTGGAGAAGCGCCGGGGTCCCGGGAGGCACCGGCCCCGGCCCGGCCCCGCCGCTCCCGCTGCCTCCTTGTCCCTGCGCCGCACGGGGACCGAGCTCATCGCGGCCCCGGGGGGACTCGTGTCCCGTTCCTCCCTTCCCTCCTTCCCGGAGCACCCTCCGCGCATCGCCCCGGGGCCACCCACCCCTCCCCGAGCAGAGGGAGCTGGACGCGCCTCGGCTTTGCCGCTGACCTGCGGGAGAGCTGCGGGCTTGTCCCCATTGCTGGATTGATTTCGCTTTTCCCGAATTTCACCGGGGGTCGGTGTCGCCAAACTCCCTCAGCTGTGCGGGGAAGAGGCGCGGTGGGGTCTGGGGACTGTGGCAGGGAAAGCCCCACGCTGGCGGTGTCGGGAGGGTTTTAGGGTGTTCCGGGTGGAACCCTGGGTGAACTGGGGGCTCTGGCAAGGCCGTGAGGGGAGCAGCAGCCGCCAGGCTCCGTGGCACCTCCGTGGCTCCGCTGCTGCTCAGGCGGGAGAGGCACTGGCACCAGTGTCCCTGCGGGAATCCTGCCGGGAAATCCATGGAGCCAGGCCGGGAGAGCTGGAAGTGCCAGCCTGGAGACAGAAAAGCTCCAGAGAGAGCTCAGAGCCCCTGGCAGGGCCTGAAGGGGCTCCAGGAGAGCTGCAGAGGGACTGGGGACAAGGATGGAGGGGCAGGACACAGGGAATGGCTCCCACTGACAGAGGGCAGCCATGGATGGGAGATTGGGAATGAGGAATTCCTGGCTGGGAGGGCGGTGGGTGTGGGGCAACCCTCCATTCCCCGTGGATCCCGGCACTCCGCTGGGGTGGGGTGGGCGTGGGGACCCCGCTGCCCCCCGAGGGGTGTCCCGGGAGCTCTGCGGGCGCTGGGACGCGGCTCAGCCACGCTGGCTCCGTTCCGTGCCGGTGGTGCGGGCAGCACCGGCAGCATTCCCGGTGTCTCCCGAGCCTCTCCAGAGCCCTGTGACCTCTTTTCCTGGTCCTTATCCGCTGTGCCTGGAGCACAGGGACTTCCCAAGCTGCCCTCAAGTGTTTCCACCCTCCGTTCGAAGACTCCTGCTCTCGTCCCTCCTCCTCGCAGCAGGGTGGTGGCTGAGCCCTGGACACCGGCGCTGATTTATCCGGCCCTGCGCTTTTCCCCGTGTCCCACTGGGAATTCCCAGGCACCCACAGCCCCTGGAGTCTCTCCACGATGCAGCACCGAGGTGAGGAACGCGGGGGATGTGCCGGGCCACCATCCCCTGCTCCGGCACAAGGGCGTCCTCCCGGACACCGATTCACCCGCGGCTCCGCAGGGCCCTCCCTGCGGCTGTCCACCCCCGGGGACATCCAGCCCCGCAGCCTGTCACCCCCCTGCCCTTCCCAAATTCGCCCTGTGCCCTTCCAGGGGGTGCTTTTCCTGCTTCCCGGGGCCGGCGCTCCCATTCCCTGCCTGCACCCACCCCCAGCATCGCGCCCCCGTCCCTCCAAACCGCAGCTCCCCCTGCCCAGCCCCTCCAGACCCCCTCAGCTCCAGCGGTCCCGGCCTCCTCCACTTCATCCTGGGGAGCCGGGAGGGCAGGACCGGCAGCCCCCCTGCCCCGCAGCCCAGCCCTGCCCCGCTCCCCAGGGCCCAGCGGGGTGAACCAGCTCGGGGGGCTCTTCCTGAACGGCCGCCCCCTCCCCACGTGCAAGAGGCAGAGAATCATCGCGCTGGCGGCGAGCGGCGCCCGCAGCTCCGACATCTCCCGCAGCCTCAAGGTGCGCCCGGCCGGGGCTGGGGTCCCTTCCCCTCCCCGATCCTCCCCGCGCTGAAGTTCCGCCCGCAGGTCTCCAACGGCTGCGTCAGCAAAATCCTGGGCCGCTATTACCGGACGGGGGCCGTGGGGCCCCGGGCTGCGGGGGGCAGCAAGCCCCGCACGGCCACCCCGGCCGTGGTGGCCAGGATCGCGCGGCTGAAGCTGGAGCAGCCCGGGCTCTTCGCCTGGGAGATCCGCCGGCAGCTGCAGGCCGAGGGAATCTGCGCCGGCAGCGCCATCCCCAGCGTGAGTCCCCCGCGGAGCCCCGGGGCTGCGGGAATTCCCGGGGCCGGGCGGGGCAGGGGGTCCCGACACACGGCCGGGGGCGGGAGGGCGGCGGGAGGGGGGAATGGTGCCCCGGGAAGGGCTCGGGACAGTGGGAATGGTGCCCGGGACAGTGGGAATGGTGCCCGGGAAGGGCCCGGGACAGTGGGAATGGTGCACAGCCCGGGAAGGGCTCGGGACAGTGGGAATGGTGCCCCGGGACAGTGGGAATGGTGCCCGGGACAGTGGGAATGGTGCCCGGGACAGTGGGAATGGTGCCCCGGGACAGTGGGAATGGTCCCCGGGACGGGCTCGGAGTGATGGGAAGGGTTCAGCTCCGTGGGAAGGACTCGGGAATGGGAAGGATCCGCGGGGAAGGGCTCGGTGCCTGGAGCGGCTGGGAGGGGAAGGCAGATCGCTCCTTCCCAGTGGAAGTGGAGCCCCGACCGCCAGCCCCGAGCCCGGCTGCCTCCTCGGGCCACCGCGGTGGCTCCGTGACAAGTGTCCCTTGGGCGGGGAGAGCTGTGCTTCCCACCCTGCCGTGCCCCGTCGCGCCTCCCGTCAGATCCTGTGGGTCCCGGGATTCCGGGGTCCCGGATCACAGACGGGGAGCAGACGGGCTCGGCCCCGGGCTGGAGAATCCCTGGCTCCGGAGAGCACCGCAGGGACAGCTCCACCTCCATTCCTGCCCCCCGCACCCCCGGGGGTCCCGTCCCCTCCCGGCACATCCCCTCTGCCCTGCGCAGGTCTCCTCCATCAACCGCGTGCTCCGGACGCTGCCCAGCGACCTCCGGCTGGCGGCCGAGCCTCGGGCCCCGCGGCCACGGGGTGAGCCCGGCCCCAGGGCCCGGACCCCTCCCGGCCCTTCCCGGTCCCTCCGGGGCGCCGCCAGCACCGGGGCCGCCCCCAGCGCCTGTCCTGCCGTTCTCGCAGCGGCCCCCGCGGCCCCGGGCAGCGCTGCGGGCCGGGCGGGCCCCGGGCGCGGCAGGAACCGGACCGCGCTCACCGGGCGGCAGGCGGCGGCTCTGGAGGAAGGTGCGCTCCCCGCGGGATGCCGGCCCCGGGCGGGACGGAGCGGGGCTGCTCCCGGGGAATGCCCCGGGATTCCGGGCACTGGGGCTTTCGGGATGGGCTCTGCCCCTCCGGGCCATCCCTGCGGGGCCCCAAACCGCCCCACAGCGCCCCACACCGCCCCAGAGAGCCCCAAACCACCCCACAGAGTCCCAAACCTCCCCAGAGCGCCCCACACCGCCCCAGAGAGCCCCAAATCACCCCACAGAGTCCCAAACCGCCCCACAGCGCCCCACACAGCCCCGGAGAGCCCCAAATCACCCCAGAGCGCCCCACACCGCCCCAGAGAGCCCTAAACCACCCCAGAGCACCCCAAACCACCCCAGAGCACCCTAAACCACTCCAGAGAACCCCAAACCGCCCCAGAGCGACCCACACCGCCCCGGAGAGCACCAAATCACCACAGAGTGCCCCAAACCGCCCCAGAGTGCCCCACACCGCCCCGGAGAACCCCAAAACGCCCCACAGTACCCCACACCGCCCCAGAGCACCCCAAACCACCCCACAGAGTTCCAAACCGCCCCAGAGCACCCCAAACCACTCCACACCGCCCCAGAGCACCCCAAACCACTCCAGAGAACCCCAAACCACCCCAGAGCACCCCAAACCACCCCACAGAGTCCCAAACCACCCCAGAGCACCCCAAACCACCCCAGACTGCCCCAAACCAATCCAGAGCACCCCAAACCACCCCACAGAGCCCCAAACCACCCCACACCACCCCAGAGCACCCCAAACCACCCCACAGAGTCCCAAAGGACCCCAGAGCACCCCACACCGCCCCAGAGCACCCCAAATCACCCCAGAGTGCCCCAAAACGCCCCACAGCACCCCACACCGCCCCAGAGCACCCCAAACCACCCCAGACTGTCCCAAACCACCCCAGAACACCCCAGAGCACCCCAAAGCACCCCAGATTGTCCCAAACCACCCCAGAGCACCCCAAAGCACCCCAGATTGTCCCAAACCACCCCAGAGCACCCCAAAGCACCCCAAACCATCCCAGAGCACCCCAAACCACCCCAGAACACCCCAGAGCACCCCAAACCACCCCAGACTGCCCCAAAGCACCCCAGAACACCCCAGAGCACCCCAAACCACCCCAGAACACCCCAGTTCGCTGCCCCGCGGCCCGGCTGCAGACACGTCCCTGGCATCTCCTGCCCGGGTACCGGGGGTGGCTGCCCCGACCCGCCCGGACCGGAGCCAGCTCGGCCGGTGCCCCTTGCAGAGTTCCGCAGGGGACAGTACCCGGACAGCGCCACCCGGCAGAGCCTGGCCGCGGCCACGCAGCTCCCCGCCAGCACCATCAGGGTAAGAGTGACCCCCTCACCCCGAACGGGAGCGCGGCCGCGTCCCACTGGCCGGACCGGCCCGGAGGGGCCCGGAGCGGCCCGGAGGGGCCGCTGGCATCGGGGCCGCCGGGCCAGGGGGACAGCGAGCCCTCGGGGACACCTCCAAAGCGTGGCAGCGCTGCTGGCGGCCGCGGGGATGGGGACAGGCTCCGGGTGGTGGCAGTGGCTCCCCAGGGCTGGGTTTGTCCGGGCTCGGGGCTCTCTCCATGGCACACCCGGCACAGTGCCTGGCACACTCCCTGGCACACTCCCCGGCACACTCCCTGGCACACGTTCCTCGCAGCAGCTCCAGACCCACGTCCCTGTGCCCCTGCCGAGCCTCTGGGCGTCCAGGCAGTGCCAGCAGCGAGTCCCCCGTGCCAGGGCAGCGCTGCCAGGGCACCCCGCGGCACGGCAGAGCGCACACGGGAGCGCCCCGAGGGTCCCGTGCCCTGTGCGGGGACACGCCCGGAGCCCGGCGAGCGCTCCCAGGCCGTGAGGTGGGGAAGATGCGGGATCAAAGATTCCTCTGCCCAGGACCGTGCCCGTTCCCGGCATGGAACCCCTTGTCCTTGTCCATGCCCAGAACCAAACCCTTTTCTCTGCCCGTGCCCGGGATGGAGCCCCCTTCTCTGCCCGTGTCCCAGCCGTGTCCCGGGGCTCGGAGCTGCGCCGGGGGGCGCAGGGCTGGTCCGGGCGGGGGCAGCCTCAGCTCCCGCCCCTCCGCAGGTCTGGTTCTCGAACCGCCGAGCCAAGTGGCGCCGGGAGAGCGAGCGGCAGCTGCAGGCTGGCGGCGCAGGTGACAGCCCGGCCACCGAGGGGACGGGACGTGGCACCCAGGGGTGCCCTCGGGAGGGAGCGCGGCTGGCGTTTGGCGCTGGGACACCGGGGCTGAGCCAGGACATTGTCCCCGCCCGTGCCCCGCAGGCTCCTGGTGCGACTGGACCCCGCCCGCTGTCGGTCCCGCCGCCGCAGCCGCCGCACGGGTAGGACACGGCCACCCCGGGGTGCTGGGGACACCCCAAGGAGCTCGGGCACCCTCTGGAGCCCGCGCTCCCGTGGGGAGCCCTGTCCGGAGCGCCCCGACCCTCGCCGGTCCCCCCGGTCCGGAGCAGCCCAGGGACACCCGGGACACGGCGCTCTCGGTCCCCCCGCACGGCCTCGCCGCCCACCCGCGCCCCCCGGCCCCGCTGCACCTCTGCGCCTCCGGGCCCTGCGCCTGGGACGACGCCTGCTGCGGTGAGGGACCCCCGCGCTTCGGGGCTGGGGGTCCCTGGGGGTCCCCTCCCAGGGCCCGGCGGGCCATGCCTGAGCCCCGTGTCCATCCCGCAGCTCTGGCTCCCGGCGGGACCCCCGCTCCAGCGCCCTGGCAGCCCCTGCAGAGCCCCCCCTTCGCCCTGCTGCCCCCCGGGCTCGCCCCGCTGCCAGCCTGGGGCCCGCAGCCCCGCTAAGCCCCCGGTGCCACCGCGGCAGGTCCCTAAACCTCCTCCAGACACTGCTGGATCACGGAATCCGGGATCCCTGACCCGTTCCGGGATCCCTGACCCCTTCCGGGATTCCTGACCCGTTCCGGGATCCCTGACCCGTTCCGGGATCCCTGACCCGTTCCGGGATTCATGACCCGTTCCGGGATCCCTGACCCGTTCTGGGATCCCTGACCCGTTCCGGGATTCCTGACCCGTTCCGGGATCCCTGACCCGTTCCAGGAGGATCCTGACCCGTTCCAGGATGCCTGACCCGTTCCAGGAGGGTCCCCACGCTCCAGCCCCTTCCCCGGAGCCAGGACAGCTCCTGGGAGCCGCGACCCCGCTGGAGCAGAGGGAATGTCCCGGATCCGGGGATCCCACCTGGGACCCAGGGCACAGCGGGGGCAGTGGGATCGGGGTCCCGGCAGCCTCAGAGACACGAGCTGGTGACAGAGGGGACACCCCTGGGTGGCCGCAGCAGCTCAGGGTGGCACCTCCCGCACCTGGGGGCTCCGGGCTGCTCCGTTATTAAAGCGCTTTTCCCACTCCGGCCCGTTATTAAAGCCCTTTTCCCACTCCGGCCCGTTATTAAAGCCCTTTTCCCACTCCGGCCCGTTATTAAAGCACTTTTCCCACTCCGGCCCGTTATTAAAGCCCTTTTCCCACTCCGGCCCGTTATTAAAGCACTTTTCCCACTCCGCTCCGTTATTAAAGCGCTTTTCCCACTCCGGCCCGTTATTAAAGCGCTTTTCCCACTCCGGCCCGGCTCCCCCCGGTCTCCTCCCGTCCCGGGCCAGCCCCGCTCGTTGTCCCGCCGCCCCTCCCGGCCCTGCCCGCGGCAGAAGGGCGCAGAGCCCGCGGTGCTGGGAGCACCAACAGCGTTTTTATTTCAGCAGCGAACGGAACGCGGCTCGGGGGCGGTGGGGAGGGCGGCGGGGACGGGGCGGCCCCGGGGCTGCGGCCGCCGGGCCCCGCGGGGCGATGGACCGGGACGGAACGGGCCGATGGACCGGGACGGAACGGGCCGATGGACCGGGACGGAACGGGCCGGGGCCGCGTTCTGCGGCTGGGTCAGTCCAGCTGGTCCCGCAGGAACCGCAGGAAATCCCGGAGCAGGTTACAGAACCGCACCAGGCTCCGGTACGGCACCGAGATCACCAGAACCCGGTCCGGGGCCGGTGTCGGGGTTGGCACCGGCTGCTCGGGCCCCAGGGGGATGGCTGGCTCTGGCACCGGCTCTGGCACCGGCTCTGGTGTCGGCTCTGGTGTCGGCACTAGCGTCGGCTCCGGCATTGGCACTGGCGTTGGCTCTGGTGTTGGCTTTGTCGTCGGTTCTGGCATTGGCTCTGGCACGGGCACTGGCGTTGGTTCCGGCACCGGCACCGGCTCTGGGCTTGGCTGTGGCACTGACGTCGGCTCTGGCATCGGTTTCGTTACCGGCTCTGGCTCTGGAGTTGGCTCTGGCGTCATCTCTGGCACTGGCACCATCTCTGGCATCATCTCTGGCCCTGGCACCAGCTCTGACACTGGCCCTGGCACTGGTGTTGGCTTTGTCTCCGGCTGTTGTTCTGGCTCTGGCGTCGGGGTCTGTGCCGAAGTCGTGCTGACCTCCGGCTTAGGAGTCGCGGCGCAGTTCGGCTGCGGTGCTGAACCCGTTATGTCAGCCGGGCTCAGGCCCGTCTGGATGAGGACCCAGTTGTAGAAGTGCTGAGTGGAGGTGTAGATCCCGGGGTGCCTGGCTCTGTCACAGCCTCTTCCCCAGCTGTTCAATCCCACCAGCCAGAAGTAGTCAGCTCCACTGCCCTTGCAGACGAGGGGATTCCCGCTGTCCCCCTGTGCCAGGAGAGATGGCTCAGGGACTGTGGGGGGCTGCTGACAGCCCTGGGCTGGCTCCTCTCCCCCAGTCCCGGGGCTGGCTCCTCTCCCCCAGTCCTGGGCTGGCTCCTCTCCCCCAGCCATGGGCTGGCTCCTCTCCCCCAGTCCCGGGGCTGGCTCCTCTCCCCCAGTCCCGGACTGGCTCCTCTCCCCAGTCCCGGGGCTGGCTCCTCTCCCCAGTCCCGGACTGGCTCCTCTCCCCAGTCCCGGGGCTGGCTCCTCTCCCCCAGCCCTGGGCTGGCTCCTCTCCCCCAGCCCGGGGCTGGCTCCTCTCGCGGGAGGGGATGGGAGGGGAGGGGTGGAGAGGGCACAGACTGGGCTGTGTGTGGGGCACTCCTACCTGGCAGGTGTCGATGCCGCCCTGCGGGTACCCAGCACACAGGTTGTCAGCATGAACGGCCCCCCTGTACCAGCGGCTGCTGTTGCAGATCTCCGTCTGGATGAGGTGGACCTTGGACTCCCGCAGAACCATGCCTGATCCCAGAACCGCGGGAATGAGTCGCCAGCAGCTCAGTACCCATCCCCTCCCCTTCCCGGGCCTGTCCCTGCCCCTTCCCCACCCAGCGATGCTGCCCAGCTGTGTCCCTGCCCCTTCCCCAACTCGGCGATGCTGCCCAGCTGTGTCTCTGCCCCTTCCCCACCCAGCGATGCTGCCCAGCTGTGTCCCTGCTGTTGGCAGGGGGAGGAGCCAGATCCATCTCTCCCGTGTCCCTGTCTGTGCCCAGTCCGTGTCCTTGTCTGTGCCCAGTCCGTGTCCTTGTCTGTGCCCAGTCTGTGCCCAGTCTGTGTCCCTGTCTGTGCCCAGTCCGTGTCCCCGGGGTGCCCAGTCCGTGTCCCCGGGGTGCCCAGTCTGTGTCCCTGTCTGTGCCCAGTCCGTGTCCCCGGGGTGCCCAGTCTGTGTCCCTGTCTGTGCCCAGTCCGTGTCCCCGGGGTGCCCAGTCTGTGTCCCTGTCTGTGCCCAGTCTGTGTCCCTGTCTGTGTCCCCGGGGTGCCCAGCTCACCCTCAAGCACACATCCCGTTGGGAGCTCACCTCTGACAAAGTTCCAGCCGGCGATGTAGCAGGATTTCAGCTCCGAGACCCTGATGGAGGCGTCGGGCACGCAGCCCAGCTGGATGTAGTCGCTGCACTCCACGGGCCGGTCCAGCTCCACCAGGGCGATGTCGTTCCTGGCCGTGGCAGGCACGTAGTGCTGGTGCACCAGGAGCCTCTGGATGTGTCTCACTGCGGCCTCGGGGCCCGGCTGGCTCAGATCCGAGGCCCCGATCACCACTTCCCACATGGAGATGCCCCTGGGGAGCAGATGGCAGAGGGGTGACAGGGAGCAGATGGCAGAGGGGTGACAGGGAGCAGATGGACAGAGGGGTGACAGGGAGCAGATGGCAGAGGGGTGACAGGGAGCAGATGGCAGAAGGGTGACAGGGAGCAGATGGACAGAGGGGTGACAGGGAGCGGATGGACAGAGGGGTGACAGGGAGCAGATGGCAGAAGGGTGACAGGGAGCGGATGGACAGAGGGGTGACAGGGAGCAGATGGACAGAGGGGTGACAGGGAGCAGATGGCAGAGGGGTGACAGGGAGCAGATGGCAGAGGGGTGACAGGGAGCAGATGGCAGAAGGGTGACAGGGAGCGGATGGACAGAGGGGTGACAGGGAGCAGATGGACAGAGGGGTGACAGGGAGCAGATGGCAGAGGGGTGACAGGGAGCAGATGGACAGAGGGGTGACAGGGAGCAGATGGCAGAGGGGTGACAGGGAGCAGATGGCAGAGGGGTGACAGGGAGCAGATGGACAGAGGGGTGACAGGGAGCAGATGGCAGAGGGGTGACAGGGAGCAGATGGCAGAGGGGTGACAGGGAGCAGATGGACAGAGGGGTGACAGGGAGCAGATGGCAGAGGGGTGACAGGGAGCAGATGGCAGAGGGGTGACAGGGAGCAGATGGCAGAGGGGTGACAGGGAGCAGATGGACACAGGGAGCAGATGGGCAGAGGGGTGACAGGGAGCAGATGGACAGAGGGGTGACAGGGAGCAGATGGCAGAGGGGTGACAGGGAGCGGATGGACAGAGGGGTGACAGGGAGCGGATGGACATAGGGGTGACAGGGAGCAGATGGCAGAGGGGTGACAGGGAGCAGATGGCAGAGGGGTGACAGGGAGCGGATGGACAGAGGGGTGACAGGGAGCAGATGGACAGAGGGGTGACAGGGAGCAGATGGCAGAGGGGTGACAGGGAGCAGATGGACACAGGGAGCAGATGGCAGAGGGGTGACAGGGAGCAGATGGCAGAGGGGTGACAGGGAGCAGAGCCACGGGCTGCAGCAGCCCAGCATTTCCCGGCCTTCTGCTTCCCAAGGCGGGCAGGGAAGTGGCACGTGGTGCTGTGAGCTGGGCACCTGCCCCAGCCCCGGGGACATCTCTGTCCCTGCCGTTTCTTACCCGGCCCTGGCGAAGCAGTGTGCGACCGTGAGCACCCACTGGGAGCTGAGGAGGACACCCGAGCACATGTGCCACGTGCCGTTCTCCCAGGTGGCCTGGATGCTGACGATGCCGGGCCAGGCCCCTGGCTGGACACCCGTGCCAGCCACAGCACGGGACGTGCCAGAGGCAGAAGTCACCGAGTCGTAGTCGAGATCTGAAGAGCTGCGGTCGAAGGCCATGGGCCGGAGCCCACAGGTGCCTCTGGAAGCACAGAGCCATCACTGCCCTGCTCGGGGACAGCGGGGACAGGGACCCCGAGGGGCTCCTCTGTGCCCAGGCTGTGCCAGGGCAGCCCCCGAGTGTCCCCGAGCCCCCCGGGCACTGACCTGCAGGTGTCCCAGGTGGCCCACACGGACCCAACCAGGGCCAGCAGGACGAGCAGTCTCAGCAAAGCCATCGCTGCCAGCGCAGGTGGCACAGGCGGAGCAGAGCTGTCACCTCTGGTGCCACCCACGGCCCTGGCAGTGCCCACGGTGCCACCAGGCCGGGCTGATGTCACAGAGCGGCGGAACCTTGGAACGGTTGGGGTGGCAGGGACCGTAAGGAGGGCGCGGTGCCACCCGTGCTGCGGGCAGGGCCACCTCCTGCTGTCCCTGGGCCACCTCCCGCTGTCCCCGGGCCACCTCCTGCTGTCCCCATGCCATCCCAGCTGGCCTTGGGCCACCTCCCGCTGTCCCCTGGCCACCTCCTGCTGTCCCCCGGCCACCTCCCGCTGTCCCCTGGCCACCTCCCGCTGTCCCTGGGCCACCTCCTGCTGTCCCTGGGTCACCTCCCTCTGTCCCCTGGCCACCTCATGCTGTCCCTGGGTCACCTGCCGCTGTCCCTGGGCCACCTCCCGCTGTCCCCTGGGACACCTCCTGCTGTCCCCTGGCCACCTCCCGCTGTCCCCAGGCCACCTCCCACTGTCCCCATGGCCATCCCAGCTGGCCTTGGGCTGGTGGCACCTCAAAATGGAGCCCAGAGATGGATGCAGCCATAAATAATTAATCATTAGGACTCTTGTTGCTTCGTTAGATGTAATTTAGAATAAGTCATGATAATGCAAATTTGTTGGCCGTGGTGGTAACATGGGTGTGGCATTGTGGTGTTAATTGCCACTAATATTACTACAGATATTTAATTATAGATTTGTATATCGTTTATATTCCATTATAAGTAATAAATAGATTTATTATTAAAATTGCTTTGTATAAATAAAATTCAATCTAGAAATTCATTTTATATATAATTAAAATTTATCTCTAAAAATAAATAATTTTATATATATAAATTTTAATATAAAAGTGAGTAATTTTATATAAATAAATTTTAATATAAAAATGAGTAATTTTATATAAATAAATTTTAATATAAAAATTCATTTTACATATAAATACAATTTATAAAGACAAAATAAATGAATTTTATATATAAATACATGTTATGTATTTATGTCATACATTTATTTTAATTTATTTTTTAATGTAATTTTTATAAATGAAAAATAAATAAGACATTTATATTTATTAGTATATAATTTATATTGCATTATAAATAACAATAAATTAGATTGGTGTTCGTTTGGGGCTGCTCCCTGATCCTAAAGATTTGTGTCCCATTGATGCAGCTCTATTGTCACTTTGCTCCGTGATCCCAAAGATTTGTGTCCCCTCAGTGTCACCGCCTCTCCCCGATCCCAAAGATTTGAGTCCCTTTGGGGCCTCTCCCCAGTCCCAAAGATTTGTGTCCCTTTGGGGCAGCTCCATTATCACTCTGCTCCCTGATCCCAAAGATTTGTGTCCCCTCAGTGTCACCGCCTCTCCGTGATCCTAAAGATTTGTGTCCCTTTGGGGCCGCTCCCTGATCCCAAAGATTTGTGTCCCTTTGGGGCCGCTCCCAGATCCCAAAGATTTGTGTCCCTTTGGGGCCGCTCCCTGATCCCAAAGATTTGTGTCCCTTTGGGGCCGCTCCCTGATCCCAAAGATTTGTGTCCCTTTGGGGCCGCTCCCAGATCCCAAAGATTTGTGTCCCTTTGGGGCCGCTCCCTGATCCCAAAGATTTGTGTCCCTTTGGGGCCGCTCCCAGATCCCAAAGATTTGTGTCCCTTTGGGGCCGCTCCCTGATCCCAAAGATTTGTGTCCCTTTGGGGCCGCTCCCTGATCCCAAAGATTTGTGTCCCTTTGGGGCCGCTCCCTGATCCCAAAGATTTGTGTCCCTTTGGGGCCGCTCCCAGATCCTAAAGATTTGTGTCCCTTTGGGGCCGCTCCCTGATCCCAAAGATTTGTGTCCCTTTGGGGCCGCTCCCAGATCCCAAAGATTTGTGTCCTCTCAGAGGCAACTCCATTGTCACTCTGCTCCGTGATCCCAAAGATTTGTGTCCCCTCAGGGGCAGCTCCATTGTCTCTGCTCCCCAATCCCAAACATTTGTGTCCCTTTGGGGCTGCTCCCCGATCCCAAAGATTTGTGTCCCCTCATTGTCACTGCCTCTCCCCGATCCTAAAGATTTGTGTCCCTTTGGGGCAGCTCCATTGTCACTCTGCTCCCCGATCCCAGGAGCTCGATCCCGATCAGGCTGGAGCTCATCCGGGCCGATCCCGGGACAGCTCGGAGCCCTAAATCCTGGGATAACCCCATCCATCTGCATCCTTAAATCCTGGGATAACCCCATCCAGCTGCCCCATAAATCCCGGGATAACCCCATCCAACTGCACCCCCAAATCCTGGGATAACCTCATCCAGCTGCCCCCTAAATCCTGGGATAACCCCATTAATCTGCACCCCTAAATCAAATCCTGGGATAACCCCATCCACCTGGGATAACCCCATCCATCACCACCCTAAATCCCGGGATAACCCCATCCAGCTGCCCCATAAATCCTGATATAACCCCATTAATCTGCACCCCTAAATAAAATCCTGGGATAACCCCATCCAGCTGCTCCCCTAAATCCTGGGATAATCCCATCCACCTGGGATAACCCCATCCATCACCACCCTAAATCCTGGGATAACCCCATCCAACTGCACCCTAAATCCCGGGATAACCCCATCCAGTTGGGATAATCCCATCCATCGGCACCCCTAAATCCCGGGATAACCCCATCCAGCTTCACCCTAAATCCCGGGATAACCCCATCCATCTACACCCCTAAATCCTGGGATAACCCTATACACCTGGGATAACACCATCCATCTGCATCCTTAAATCCTGGGATAACCCCATCCAGCTTCACCCTAAATCCCGGGATAACCCCGTCCACCTGGGATAATCCCATCCATCACCACCCTAAATCCCGGGATAACCCCATCCAGCTGCCCCATAAATCCTGATATAACCCCATTAATCTGCACCCCTAAATAAAATCCTGGGATAATCCCATCCAGCTGCTCCCCTAAATCCTGGGATAATCCCATCCACCTGGGATAACCCCATCCATCACCACCCTAAATCCAGGGATAACCCCATCCAGCTGCCCCATAAATCCCGGGATAACCCCGTCCACCTGGGATAATCCCATCCAGCTTCACCCTAAATCCCAGGATAACCCCATCCAGCTTCACCCTAAATCCTGCACGAGCAGGATTTTGGATATTCCCGAGGATTTTGAATATCCCACAATTTCTCTGCGTGCCTGTACCGATTTCTCGTGTTCCTGGTGGTGTTTTGGGGTGGATTTTTTAGTTTTTTAACTTTTGGGGTGTTTTATTTTAACTTCTGCCATCCCTGGGTGATGCTGAGAAGAATTTTGGGCGAATTCCCTCCCGAATTTCCAGGATTTTCCTCTCCTGGGGAATCCTGGAACGGGCACAGCATCCCTTGTGCCAAGAGTTTGGTGGCGGCCAGAATTCCCAAATTTTTTTGGGAAGAGCCGCTTTCCATCCCGAAAATTCCAGGATTTCCCGAGGTTCCAGCCCCGCTCTAGGTGGCAGCAAATCCACGGTTGGGCGGGTCCCTCCTCCCCGTTTTGGGGCAGAATCCCCCAAAAAAATCCGGGATTACGGAAATCCCGAGCTGGAAAAACCCGGGAGGACACCCCAAAATCCCGCCAGGAGCTCTGGGGATCCCCGGGGAAAATCCTCTTCCTAAAATCCAGCCCGGCAGCCAGGGATTTAGGGGGTTTTCCCGGGATTTAGGGGGTTATCCCGGGATTTATGGGGCAGCTGGATGGGGTTATCCCGGGATTTAGGGGGGCAGCTGGATGGGGTTATCCCGGGATTTAGGGGGGCAGCTGGATGGGGTTATCCCGGGATTTATGGGGCAGCTGGATGGGGTTATCCCGGGATTTAGGGGGCAGCTGGATGGGGTTATCCCAACTGGATGGGGTTATCCTGGGATTTATGGGGTGCAGCTGGATGGGGTTATCCCGGGATTTATGGGTGCAGCTGGATGAGGTTATCCCGGGATTTATGGGAGCGGCTGGATGGGGTTTTCCCGGGATTTAGTGGGGCAGATGGATGGGGTTATCCCGGGATTTATGGGGGCAGCTGGATGGGGTTATCCCGGGATTTAGGGGGCAGCTGGATGAGGTTATCCCGGGATTTATGGAAGTGGCTGGATGGGGTTTTCCCGGGATTTATGGGAGCAGCTGGATGGGGTTTTCTCAGGATTTAGGGGTGTAGATGGATGGGGTTATCCCGGGATTTATGGGGGCAGCTGGATGAGGTTATCCCGGGATTTAGGGGGCAGCGGGATGGGGTTATCCCAACTGGATGGGGTTTTCCTGGGATTTAGGGGGCAGCTGGATGGGGTTGTCCTGGCATTTATGGAAGTGGCTGGATGGGGTTATCCCAAGTGGATGGGGCTATCCCGGGATTTAGGGGGTTATCCTGGGATTTATGGGGCAGCTGGATGGGGTTATCTCGGGATTTAGGGGGCAGCTGGATGGGGTTATCCCAACTGGATGGGGTTATCCTGGGATTTATGGAAGTGGCTGGATGGGGTTATCCCGGGATTTAGGGGTGCAGCTGGATGGGGTTATCCCGGGATTTAGGGGGCAGCTGGATGGGGTTATCCCGGGATTTGTGGGGTGCAGCTGGATGGGGTTATCCTGGGATTTAGGGGGCAGCTGGATGGGGTTTTCCCGGGATTTATGGAAGTGGCTGGATGGGGCTATCCCAACTGGATGGGGTTATCCCGGGATTTAGGGGGCAGCTGGATGGGGCTATCCCGGGATTTAGGGGGCAACTGGATGGGATTATCCCAGGTGGATGGGGTTATCCCGGGATTTATGGGAGCGGCTGGATGGAGTTATCCCGGGATTTAGGGGTGCAGCTGGATGGGGTTATCCCGGGATTTAGGGGTGCAGCTGGATGGGGTTATCCCGGGATTTATGGGAGCGGCTGGATGGAGTTATCCCGGGATTTAGGGGTGCAGCTGGATGGAGTTATCCCGGGATTTAGGGGTGCAGCTGGATGGGGTTATCCCGGGATTTAGGGGGGCAGCTGGATGGGGTTATCCCAGGATTTATGGAAGTGGCTGGATGGGATTTTCCCGGGATTTATGGGGGCAGCTGGATGGGGTTATCCCAATTGGATGGGGTTATCCCGGGATTTATGGGAGCGGCTGGAGGGGGTTTTCCCGGTGTTCCCGGCACTCTGGGCAGTGCGGGGCTGCCTGTGAAGGGCCGTGGGCTCTGTCCCCTCTGTGTCACCTGTGTGGGGACAGCCCGGGCCAGCCCTGCACGGCCATCCCGGATCCAGCCTGGATCTGCCCCAAATCCTGCCCCAAATCCTGCCCCAAATCCTGCCTGGATCTCCTCTGGGTCCTGCCTCAAATCCTGACCAAATCCTGCCTGGATCTCCTCTGGGTCCTGCCCCAAATCCTGCCTGGATCTCCTCTGGGTCCTGCCCCAAATCCTGCCCCAAATCCTGCCCCAAATCCTGCCCCAAATCCTGCCCCAAATCCTGCCCCAAATCCTGCCAAATCCTGCCTGGATCTCCTCTGGGTCCTGCCCCAAATCCTGCCCCAAATCCTGCCCCAAATCCTGCCTGGATCTCCTCTGGGTCCTGCCCCAAATCCTGACCAAATCCTGCCCCAAATCCTGAACAAATCCTGTCCCAAATCCTGCCTGGATCTCCTCTGGGTCCTGCCCCAAATCCTGCCTGGATCCTGCCCCAAATCCTGCCCCAAATCCTGCCCCAAATCCTGCCCCAAATCCTGCCCCAAATCCTGACCAAATCCTGCCCCAAATCCTGCCTGGATCTCCTCTGGGTCTGGCCCCAAATCCCGACCAAATCCTGCCCCAAATCCTGCCCCAAATCCTGACCAAATCCGGCCCCAAATCCTGACCAAATCCTGCCCCAAATCCTGCCTGGATCTTTCCCAAATCCTGACCAAATCCTGCCCGGATCTTTCAAAAATTCTGCCCAAACCCTGCCTGGATCTTTCCCAAATCCTGACCAAATCCTGTCCCAGGCCCTGCCCAGTTCCTACCAGATCTTTCCTGGATTTCCCCCAGATCCTGCCTGGCCCCTTCCCGACCCTTTTCCAGCCCGGTGCCCAGGGAACACCTGGAATTCTCCGGAGCAGGGGCTGGAACTCGGGATGTGGGCATGGAAGGGGCATTTCCCTGGGAGCTGCCACCCTGTCGGTGTGCCCGGGCAAGATCCAGGCGGGATCGGAGGGATCAGAGGGATCCCAGAGGATTCCCAGTGGGACCAGAGATATCCCTGTGGGATCAAAGGTATCCCAGAGGGATTCCCAGTGGGATTAAAGGGATCCTGGAGGGATTCCCAGAGGGATCTGAGGGATCCCGGAGGGATCAGAGGAGTGCCCAGAGGGATTCCCAGTGGGATCAGAGGGATCCCTGTGCGATCAAAAGGATCCCAGAGGGATTCCCAGTGGGATCAAAGGAGTGCCCAGTGGGATCAGAGGGATCCCAGAGGGGCTCCCAGTGGGATCAGAGGGATCCCAGAGGGGCTCCCAGTGGGATCAGAGGGATCCCAGAGGGATTCCCAGTGGGATCAGAGAGATCCCAGTGGAATCAAAGGGATCACAGAGGGGTTCCCAGTGGGATCAGAGGTGTCCCAGAGGGATTCCCAGTGGGATCCCAGAGGAATTCAGGCAGGATCAGAGGGATCCCAGTTGGATCCAAGGAGATCCCTGATCCCAGCTGGGCTCATCCCACCTCTGTCCTGTCTCCGTGTCCCGCTGGATTTTGGGATCCTCCTTCTCTCCCAGGGCCATCCTGGCCTCTCCTTCTCCATTCCCGAATTTGGGATATCCCGGCGTTCCTCCGGGCAGCTCTGGCTCCTTTCCCACTTCGGAGGAAATCGGAGATCCCGGCTTTGGGATTTTCCAGCGGGATGGGATGGGCTGGAAGGAGCAGCCGGCATCATCCCATATCCCTCTTTTCCTCTTCTGTCCCATTCCCTCCCCGTTGGGCTGTTTTCCCAAGCAGGAATTCCCAGAGGTGGGAACCATTCCCCATCCCGTTCCTGGTCCCATTCCTGATCCCGTTCCTGACCTCACTCTTGATCCCAATCCCGATCTTGCTCCTGGTCCCATTCCCAATCCCATTCCTGACCTCACTCTCAATCCCATTCCCAATCTTGCTCCTAATCCGGTTCTCCATTCCCACTCCCAATCCCATTCCTGATTCTGATCCCGATCCCATTCCTGACCTCACTCTCAATCCCATTCCCACTCCTGATCCCGTTCCCGATCCCATTCCCGACCCCACTCTCAATCTTGTTCCTGATCTTGATCTCATTCCCAATCCCGTTCCTGATCTCACTCTGAATCCCATTCCCAGTCCCATTCCTGTTCCCATTCCCGATCTGACACCCAATCCCATTCCCGATCCCATTCCCGATCTGACACCCAATCCCATTACCAGTCCCATTCCTGATCCCGATCTGACACCCAATCCCATTCCCATTCCCAGTCCCATTCCCGATCTGACACCCGATCCCGTTCCCAGTCCCATTCCCGATCCCGATCCCATTTCTGACACCCAATCCCATTCCCAGTCCCATTCCCGATCCCGATCTGACACCCAATCCCGTTCCCAGTCCCATTCCCGTTCCGGATCCCATTCCCAATCTGACACCCAATCCCGTTCCCATTCCCAGCCCCATTCCCAATCCCATTCCCGATCTGACACCCAATCCCATTTCCAGTCCCATTCCCATTCCTGATCTGACACCCAATCCCATTTCCAGTCCCATTCCCATTCCTGATCTGACACCCAATCCCATTCCCAGTCCCATTCCCATTCCTAATCTGACACCCAATCCCATTCCCAGTCCCATTCCCATTCCTAATCTGACACCCATTCCTGTTCCCATTCCCAGTCTCATTCCCGTTCCCATTCCTGATTTGACACCCAATCCCATTCCCAATCCCATTCCCGTTCCCATTCCCAATCTGACACCCAATCCCGTTCCCATTCCCGTTCCTGATCCCATTCCTGATCTGCCACCCAATCCCATTCCCAGTCCCATTCCGAATCCCATTCCCGATCTGACACCCAATCCCATTCCCAGTCCCATTCCCGATCCCGATTTGACATCCAATCCCGTTCCCAGCCCCATTCCCATTCCTGATCCCATTCCCAATTCTATTCCTGATCTCAGTCCCATTCTGATCTGACACCCAATCCCATTCCCAGTCCCATTCCCATTCCTGATCCCATTCCCAATTCCATTCCTGATATCACTCTGGATCCCAATCCTGATCCCATTCCCAATCTGATATCCAATCCCATTCCCAGTATCATTCCCGATCCCATTCCCGATCTGACACCCCATCCCATTCCCAGTCCCATTCCCGATCCCGATCTGACACCCAATCCCGTTCCCAGCCCCATTCCCGATCCCGATCCCATTCCCGATCCGACACCCAATCCCATTCCCGATCCCATTCCCGATCTGCCACCCAATCCCATTCCCAATCCCGTTCCCAGCCCCATTCCCGATCCCGATCCCACTCCCACTCCGGGGCCTGGCCCCGTTCCTGCCGTCCCAGCGGGATTTGTTCCCTGGGGCCGCTGGAATTGTCCTCCTTGGAGAACTCCTGGAATTTGCGGCGCCTCCTCGGCTCTCCTGAGGGAAATCCGGGACATTTCCCCTCCAAAAATCCCAAAAAATCCCGAGGAAATCTCCGGATCCCAACCAGGCCAAAGGACAAAGCTGGGCGGGGGTGACAACGGTGACACGGGCAGAGGAGGAGGGGACACAAATTCCCGGGAATGCTGCAGAGCTCCCAGGGGTGGATGTGTCCCCTTTGTCCCCGAGCCCTGGGACAGCTCCGGTGACAGGAGCGGGGACAATTGTCACGGAGGGCGGGGGCAGGAGGGAGCCCGGATGGGGACAGGGACACACGTGGGGACAGGATAGAGGGGACAGGGACACACATGGGAACAGGATAGAGGGACAGGGACAGACATGGGGACACGCAAGAGGGACAGGGACACACATGGGGACAGGATAGAGGGACAGGGACACACCTGGGGACAGGATAGAGGGACAGGGACACACGTGGGGACAGGATAGAGGGGACAGGGACACACGTGGGGACAGGATAGAGGGACAGGGACACACGTGGGGACAGGATAGAGGGACAGGGACACACGTGGGGACAGGATAGAGGGGACAGGGACACACATGAGGACACGGAAAAGGGACAGGGACACACATGGGGACAAGGAAGAGGGACAGGGACACACGTGGGGACAAGGAAGAGGGACAGGGACAGACATGGGGACAAGGAAGAGGGACAGGGACACACATGGGGACAATGTGGAGGGGACTGGGACACACCTGGGGACAAGGAAGAGGGACAGGGACACACCTGGGGACAAGGAAGAGGGACAGGGACACACCTGGGGACAATGTGGAGGGGACTGGGACACACCTGGGGACAAGGAAGAGGGACAGGGACACACCTGGGGACAGGATAGAGGGACAGGGACACACATGGGGACACACAGGGGGGACAGGGACACACGTGGGGACACACAAGAGGGACAGGGACACACGTGGGGACACGGAATAGGGACAGGGACACACGTGGTGACAGGATAGAGGGGACAGGGACACATGTGGGGACACAGAAGAGGGACAGGGACACATGTGGGGACAGGATAGGGGGACAGGGACACACGTGAGGACACGCAAGAGGGACAGGGACATGGAGGGGGACACACAAGAGGGACAGGGACACACGTGGGGACAGGATAGAGGGGACAGGGACACACATGGGGACACGGAAGAGGGACAGGGACACACGTGGGGACACACGAGAGGGACACGGACACACATGGGGACAGGATAGGGGGACAGGGACACACATGGGGACAATGTGGAGGGGACTGGGACACACACGGGGAAGGGGAGGGGGACAGGAACACAAATGGGGACATTGTAGGTGACAGGGACACATGTGGGGACACGGAAGAGGGACAGGGACACACATGAGGACATGGAAGAGGGACAGGGACACACGTGGGGACACGCAAGAGGGACAGGGACACACATGGGGACACATGAGGGGACAGGGGACAGCTGGAGGGACACACCAGAGCAGGGAGGGCTTGGGGACATCGGAGATGGCGGGAAAAGGGAATGGGGACAGGAAAAAGGGGGGATGGGGACATCCAGGGGGGACAGGAAAAGGGGGGATGGGGACACGCAGGGGACAGGGGGAGGGGACATGGGGACAGGAGGGGGTGAGTCCCTCCTTCCGTGCCAAGGGTGACAGCGCCGGGAGGTGGCACCGCGCCCGGCGGGAGCCGCGACCTTGTCCCCTTTGTCCCCTTGTCCCCGTGTCCCTCTGTCCCCTTGTCCCTCTGTCCCCGTGTCCCGCTGTCCCCATGTCCCCATGTCCCCGCCCGGGTCCCTCAGGAAGGGACAATCCCGGTCCCGCCAAGGTGTTTCCTGTCCTCCCGATAGGGCTGGACAGCGTGTCCGGAGCTGGGAGTGACCCCAAAGGTGGGAGTGACCCCAAAGCCGGGAGTGACCCCAAAGCCGGGAGTGACCCCAAAACCGGCACTGACCCCAAAGCGAGTGACCCCAAACTGGGAGTGACCCCAAAGCCGGGAGTGACCCCAAAACTGGGAGTGACCCCAAAGCCGGGAGTGACCCCAAAACTGGGAGTGACCCCAGAGCCGGGAGTGACCTCAAAGGTGGGAGTGACCCCAAAACCGGGAGTGACCCCAAAACTGGGAGTGACCCCAAACTGGGAGTGACCCCAAAGCCGGGAGTGACCCCAGAGCGAGTGACCCCAAAACCGGGAGAGACCCCAAAGCCGGGAGTGACCCCAAAACTGGGACTGACCCCAAAGCTGCGAGTGACCCCAAAGCTGGACACGCCACATCCCCCCTGTCCCCCTTGGTCCCCGGGCTATCCCTGTTGTCCCGTGTGTGTCCCCTCTGTCCCGTGGCTGTCCCGTTGCTGTCCCCCCTGTCCCCTGAGTGTCTCCACTGTCCCCACGGTGTCCCCACTGTCCCGTGGCTGTCCCCTCTGTCCCCGTGGCTGTCCCCGCTGTCCCGTGTCTGTCCCCTCTGTCCCTGGCTGTCCCCCCTATCCCTGGGCTGTCCCGTGGCTGTCCCCGCTGTCCCCTGGGTGTCCCCTCTGTCCCGTGGCTGTCCCCGCTGTCCCGTTGCTGTCCCCGCTGTCCCCAGACTGTCCCCTCTGTCCCCTGAGTGTCCCCGCTGTCCCGTGGGTGTCCCGTTGCTGTCCCGTGGCTGTCCCCCCTGTCCCGTTGCTGTCCCCTCGGTGTCCCCCCTGTCCCCTCGGTGTCCCCTCGGTGTCCCCTCTGTCCCGTTGCTGTCCCCTCTGTCCCGTGTCACCGCCGGGCAGGACGCGCCGGGGGCGGGTGTCCCTTCCTGGCAGGAAAGGGCCGAGCGGAGCCTCCGGAACCGGGAATTTCCTGCGGGACCGGCCCCGGGGGCGGCAGCACCGGAGCGGCGGCGGCGACCGAGCAGCGGCACCGCGCCAGGTAACGGCACCGGGACCGGGACCGGGGGGTGGCAGCGCCCGGTGTCACCGGAGGGACCGGGACAGTACCGGTGCTTCGTCCCGGTGTCACCGGAGGGGTCGGGGCTGTACCGGTGCCTCTCCCCGGTGTCACCGGAGGGGTTGGGGAGGTACCGGTGCCTCTCCCCGGTGTCACCGGAGGTACCGGTGCCTCTCCCCGGTGTCACCGGAGGGACCGGAGCGGTGCCGGTGCCTCTCCCCGGTGTCCCGGTGTCACCGGGGCGGTACCGGTGCCTCGTCCCGGTGTCACCGGAGGGACCGGTGCCTCTCCCCGGTGTCACCGGAGGGGCTGGAACAGTGTCGGTGCCTTCCCCGGTGTCACCGGAGGGGTTGGGGAGGTACCGGTGCCTTCCCCGGTGTCACCGGAGGGGCTGGGGTGGTACCGGTGCCTCGTCCCGGTGTCACCGGAGGGACCGGGGTGGTACCGATGCCTCGTCCCGGTGTCACCGGAGGGGGGTTCGGTGTGGTTCGACCCCCGGTGTCACCGGCAGATCCGTGAAACACCGACAAACCACGATGCACGGGTGGGGTTTACCGGCAGCCCTACGGAACCACCGAAGTTTCTCCGGTGCTCCCGCCCCTTCCGTACGCACCGGGCTGGCCGTTGCCATGACAACCCCTAAAACCGAACCCCCGCTACCGGCGGCGGGGGCCGAACCGCGGAGGATCCACCGTGAGCGATGGAGCTTCGGGCCCCGCAGCCACCGGGAGGCACCGGGGGAGGCACCGGGGGATGCTGAGGGGGCCGCCGGTAACGAGCGTGGGTCGGTTTTGGGGGAAAAAACCGAAAAAACGGGAGTGTGGAGGTGGGGGGGTGGTAGTCACGGGCTCGTACAGCGATTTTTGAGGTGGGTTTTACCGGGAACGGGATTTTACCGGGAACGGGAAGCGGCGGAGGGACAGTTTGGGGTGAGGGGGGATTTGGTCGAGGTTTGAGGTTTTTTTGGGGTCACCCCATTGCGGTTTTGGGGTGGAATCGAGTGGATTTCCCCTCCAAAAAACAACAAAAAACCACAAAAATTCCGATTTTTTGTGTGTGGGTGTTGGAGCTGCGTAGGGAATTCTGCTCCCGGTGATTTGGGGGTACCATGAAACCCCAAAGGGAATTTTTTTGGGGTTTTATGGCATTTATGGGGTTGTGCTCCTTGCTGGGCCTCAGCTGGGATTTTTACCCCCTTTTTATGTGTTAAAAAAAGTGAATTTATCCCTCTCTGCTCCTCCCAACCCGGTTTGGAAAAAGCAATTCCAGAGCTGAGCAGGTGCAGGACCCCTCTGGATTTTTTTTCCTGGATAAACTTCCCAAAAAACTTCTGTCCTGCGGGTGATGGAGGCGGCAAATTCCCAAAATTCCTCCTCGGAGCTGCTCTTACATAACCCGGGGGGGCTCTTTGTGTTTCCTGCAAAAAAAGGCAGCGAGGAGGGAAATTATCCCAGAAAATTCTAAATTTTCCTGGAATTCTTTGGGAGTTTAAAGCTCATCTCGATCCGTGGGTGTTTTTTACTCTCCCAGTTTGGATTTGGGCACTCCCAGGATGGGGCACCGCTGTGATTTTGGGGTTTTTTGGGGTTTTTTTGGTGTTGTTCAGCAGCTTGTAAGCCCTAAATATCCCATCTCATGGATAATTCCTGAATATTCTAATTATTGTGGTAATTCTCCCTCGTGCTCGGGGATGGGAAAACACAAAACCCCCTAAAATCACCCCAAAATTAGCCCCAAAATCTCTCTGGAGCTCTGCTGGAGCTGAGGAACGTTTCAGCTTTTTACTAAGGAACGTTCTGCCGAGAATTCCAACCCCGAAAAATGAAAATTTCCCAGCGCTGCCTCCCCCGCGCGGCTCCGCGTGCGGGCGGAGAGGCACGTGTGGAGCGCCGGGGTGGGAGGGGGCACGGCCGGGGGGGTGCCGGCCTCCTCTTCCTCCTTCTTCATCCCTCTTCATCCCTGGGGGGCTCCCGGGCCTCCTCTTCCTCCCTCTTTATTCCAGGGGGGCTCCCGGCCTCCTCTTCCTCCTTCTTCATCCCTCTTCATCCTCAGGGACCCATCCCCAGCCTCCTCTTCCTCCCTTATTTTTCCCGGGGGGCTGCCCGGCCTCCTCTTCCTCCCTCTTCATCCCCGGCCTCTTCTTCCTCCCTGCTCATCCTCAGGGGTCTGCCCGGCCTCCTCTTCCTCCCTTTTCATCCTTCTTCATCCCCAGGGACCCATCCCGGGCTCTTCTTCCTCCTTCTTCCTCCCTCTTCATCCCTCTTCATCCTCAGGGATGCTGCTCAGGCTCCTCTTCCTCTCTCTTCATCCTCAGGGACCCATCCCGGCCTCCTCTTCCTCCTTCTTCATCCCCGGGGGGGCTCCCAGCCTCTTCTTCCTCCCTCCTCATCCCCAGGGATGCAGCCCGGGCTCCTCTTCATCCCTCCTCATCCTCAGGGACCCATCCCGGCCTCCTCTTCCTCCTTCTTCCTCCCTCTTTATCCCCAGGGATGCTGCTCAGGCTCCTCTTCCTCCTTCTTCATCCCCAGGGGCTGCCCGGCCTCCTCTTCCTCCCTCTTCATCCCCGGCCTCCTCTTCCTCCCTCCTCATCCCCGGCCTCCTCTTCCTCCCTCTTCATCCTCAGGGGCTGCCCGGCCTCCTCTTCCTCCTTCTTCCTCCCTCTTCATCCCCAGGGGGCTGCCCGGCCTCCTCTTCCTCCCTCCTCATCCCCGGGATGCAGCCTGGCCTCTTCTTCCTCCCTCCTCATCCCCGGCCTCCTCTTCCTCCCTCTTCATCCTCAGGGGGCTGCCCGGCCTCCTCTTCCTCCCTCTTTATTCCAGGGATCCAGCTCTGCCTCCTCTTCCTCCTTCTTCATCCCCAGGGGCTGCCTGGCCTCCTCTTCCTCCCTCTTCATTCCTCTTCATCCCCAGGGGGCCTACCGGCCTCCTCTTCCTCCTTCTTCATCCTCAGGGACCCATCCCCGGCCTCCTCTTCCTCCTTCTTCATCCCTCCTCATCCTCAGGGACCCATCCCGGGCTCCTCTTCCTTCCTCTTCATCCTCAGGGGCTGCCGGCCTCCTCTTCCTCCCTCCTCATCCTCAGGGACCCATCCCGGCCTCCTCTTCCTCCCTCCTCATCCCCAGAGGGGCTCCCGGCCTCTTCTTCCTCCTTCTTCATCCCCGGCCTCCTCTTCCTCCCTCTTTATTCCAGGGAGCCATCCCCGGCCTCCTCTTCCTCCCTCCTCATCCCTGGGGGGCTGCCCGGGCTCCTCTTCCTCCCTCTTCATCCCCAGAGATGCAGCCCGGCCTCCTCTTCCTCCCTTTTTATTCCAGGGGTGCAGCTCAGCCTCCTCTTCCTCCTTCTTCCTCCCTCTTCATCCTCAGGGGCTGCCCGGCCTCCTCTTCCTCCTTCTTCATCCTCAGGGACCCATCCCGGCCTCCTCTTCCTCCCTCCTCATCCCCGGTCTCCTCTTCCTCCCTTTTTATTCCAGGGACCCATCCCGGGCTCCTTTTCCCATCTCCTGAATTCCAGGGACCCATCCCGGGCTCCTTTTCCCATCTCTCAGTGTTCCAGGAACCATCCCAGACTCATTTTCCCATCTCTCAGTTTTCCAGGGAAGCATCCCAGACTCATTTTCCTGTCCCTCAGTGTTCCCAGTGAACATCCCGGGCTCTCCCAGTGTTCCCAGTGAACATCCCGGGCTCTCCCAGTGTTCCCAGTGAACATCCCGGGCTCTCCCAGTGTTCCCAGTGAACATCCCAGGCTCTCCCAGTGTTCCCAGTAACATTCCAGGCTCTCCCAGTGTTCCCAGTGAACATCCCGGGCTCTCCCAGTGTTCCCAGGGAACATCCCAGGCTCTCCCAGTGTTCCCAGGAGCAGCTGGTGCTTCCCCTTCTCCTCCCTCGCTGTTCCTGGGAGGCATCCAGGGTTTATTCCGTGTTCCAGGGAAGCATCCAGGGTTTATTCCATGTTCCAGGGAAGCATCCAGGGTTTATTCCATGTTCCAGGGAAGCATCCAGGGTTTATTCCATGTTCCAGGGAAGCATCCAGGGTTTATTCCATGTTCCAGGGAAGCATCCAGGGTTTATTCCATGTTCCAGGGAAGCATCCAGGGTTTATTCCATGTTCCAGGGAATCATCCTGGGCTCCTTTTCCCATCTTTCAGTGTTCCAGGGGGAAAACCTGGGCTCCTTTTCCCATCTTTTGGTGTTCCAGGGGGAAAATTTGGGCTCCTTTTCCCATCCCTCAGTATTCCAGGGAAAACCTGGGCTCCTTTTCCCATCTTTTGGTGTTCCAAGGGGGAAAACCTGGGCTCCTTTTCCCATCTTTCAGTGTTCCAGGGAAAACCTGGGCTCCTTTTCCCATCTCTTGGTATTCCAGGGAAAACCTGGGCTCCTTTTCCCATTTTTCAGTGTTCCAGGGAAAATCTGGGCTCCTTTTCCCATCTTACAGTTCCCAGGGAAAACCTGGGCTCCTTTTCCCATCTTTCAGTGTTCCAGGGAAAACCTGGGCTCCTTTTCCCATCTTTTGGTGTTCCAGGGAAAACCTGGGCTCCTTTTCCCATCTTTCAGTGTTCCAGGGGGAAAATCTGGGCTCCTTTTCCCATTTTTCAGTGTTCCAGGGAAATCCTGGGCTCCTTTTCCCATCCCTCAGTATTCCAAGGAAAACCTGGGCTCCTTTTCCCATCTTTTGGTGTTCCAGGGAAATTCTGGGCTCCTTTTCCCATCTTTTGGTGTTCCAGGGAAATCCTGGGCTCCTTTTCCCATCTTTCAGTGTTCCAGGGGGAAAATTTGGGCTCCTTTTCCCATCCCTCAGTATTCCAAGGAAAACCTGGGCTCCTTTTCCCATTTTTCAGTGTTCCAGGGGGAAAACCTGGGCTCCCTTTCCCATCCCTCAATATTCCAGGGGGAAAACCTGGGCTCCTTTTCCCATCTTTCAGTGTTCCAAGGAAATTCTGGGCTCCTTTTCCCATCTCTTGGTATTCCAGGGAAATTCTGGGCTCCTTTTCCCATTTTTCAGTGTTCCAGGGAAAACCTGGGCTCCTTTTCCCATTTTTCAGTGTTCCAAGGAAAACCTGGGCTCCTTTTCCGATCTTTTGGGACACAGGGTCCCGTCCTCTTCCCGCTCCGTGCCCGGTGGGATGTGCTGCTCCGGGTTTTCCCAGCTGGAGCTGTGGGGTGGAATTCCCAAATTCCCTGAATCCCCAAAACCCCAAATTCCCTGAGTTCCCTGAATCCCCAAATTCCCCGAAATCCCCGACTCCCCCAATCCCTGAATTCCCTAATTCCCTGAATCCCTGAATTCCTGATTCCCTGAATCCTCAAATCCCTGAATCCCCAAGTTCCTGAATTCCCTGACTCCCTGAATCCCCAAATTCCTGACTCCCCAACTCCCCAAATCCCTAATTCCCTGACTCTCAGAATCCCCTGAATTCCCCGATCCCCCGACTCCCCAAATTCCTGACTCCCCAAATTCCCGAATTCCCAACTCCCCAACTCCCCAAATTCCCGAATTCCCGAATTCCCAACTCCCCGACTCCCCAAATTCCCGACTCCCCAAATTCCCGACTCCCCAAATTCCCAAATTCCCGAATTCCCAACTCCCCAAATCCCCAAATTCCCAAATTCCCGACTCCCCAACTCCCCAACTCCCCAAATTCCCGACTCCCCAAATTCCCAACTCCCCAACTCCCCAAATTCCCAAATTCCCGACTCCCCAACTCCCCAACTCCCCAAATTCCCAAATTTCTGACTCCCCAACTCCCCAACTCGCTGAATTCCTGACTCCCTGAATCCCCAACTCTGTGACTCCCTGACTCCCCGAATTCCCGAATCCCCGACTCCCCAAATTCCCGACTCCCCAAATTCCCGAATTCCCGACTCCCTGACTTCCCGAATTCCCTACTCCCCAACTCCCCAAATTCCCAAATTCCCGACTCCCTGACTTCCCAACTCCCCGAATTCCTGAATTCCTGACTCCCCAAATTTCCAAATTCTTGACTCCCCAACTCCCAGAATTCCTGAATTCCCAAATCCCCAACTTCCCGACTCCCCAAATTCCCGAATTCCCAACTCCCCAAATTCCCGACTCCCCGACTCCCCAACTCCCCAACTCCCCGAATTCCCAAATTCCCCAATTCCCAACTCCCCAAATTCCCAACTCCCCGACTCCCCAACTCCCTGAATTCCCGACTCCCCAACTCCCCAAATTCCCAAATTCCCGACTCCCCAAATTCCCGACTCCCCGAATTCCCGAATTCCCGATTCCCCAACTCCCCAAATTCCCGACTCCCCAAATTCCCAAATTCCCAAATTCCCGACTCCTCGACTCCCCAAATTCCCAAATTCCCGACTCCCCGACTCCCCAACTCCCCGAATTCCCAAATTCCCGAATTCCCGAATTCCCGATCCCTGCCTTCCCGCCTCCCGCGTTCCCGAGCGGAGCTAAAAGCAGCACAAAGGAGAAATTGCCGCCATCCCACTCGCGCAGCGGCTCTGTCACCGCTGTCACCGCTGTCACCGCTGCCACCGCTGTCACCGCTGCCACCGCTGTCACCGCTGTCACCGCTGTCACCGCTGTCACCATGACAACGGGCACGGCACTGCCACCCCCGACAGCCCCGCGGCGCGGAGGGGACAGCGGTGACAAAGTGGCAG
Source organism: Taeniopygia guttata (assembly GCF_048771995.1). Classification (NCBI taxonomy): domain Eukaryota; kingdom Metazoa; phylum Chordata; class Aves; order Passeriformes; family Estrildidae; genus Taeniopygia; species Taeniopygia guttata. The sequence goes on from NC_133025.1 coordinate 491,162, forward strand.
AGGGTGGCACTGGCCAGGCCTGGTGACAATATGTGGCAGTGGTGGCAGTGAGTACCAGGCCTGGTGGCAATATGTGACAATATGTGGCAGTGGTGGCAGTGGGTGGCACTGGCCAGGTCTGGGGACAGTGGGAGCAGTGGTGGCAGTGGGTGGCAGTGGATGCCAGGCTTGGTGGCATCTGGTGGCAGTGGGTGGCACTGGCCAGGCCTGGTGGCAATATGTGGCAGTGGTGGCAGTGGGTGGCACTGGCCAGGTCTGGGGACAGCGGTGACAAAGTGGCAGTGGTGGCAGTGGGTGGCAGAGGGTGGTACTGGCCAGGCCTGGTGACAACATGTGGCAGAGAGTGGCAGTGGTGGCAGTGGGTGGTGGTGGGTGGCACTGGCCAGGTCTGATGGCATCTGGTGGCAGAAGGTGGCACTGGCCAGGCCTGGTGGCAATAGGTGGCAATAGGTGGCAGAGAGTGGCAGTGAGTGGCACTGGCCAGGTCTGGGGACAGCGGTGACAAAGTGGCAGTGGGTGGGAGCTGGTGGTGGTGGGTGGCACTGGCCCAGCCTGGTGGCAATATGTGGCAGTGGTGGCAGAGGGTGGCATTAGCCAGGTCTGGGGACAGCGGTGACAAAGTGGCAGTGGTGGCAGTGGTGGCAGAGGGTGGCACTGGCCAGGCCTGGGGACAGCGGGAGCAGTGGTGGCAGTGGGTGGCAGCTGGTGGTGGTGGGTGGCAGCGGGTACCAGGCCTGGTGGCAATAGGTGGCAGTGGTGGCAGCTGGTGGCAGTGGGTGGCACTGGCCAGGCCTGGTGGCAATATGTGGCAGTGGTGGCACTGGGTGGCACTGGCCAGGCCTGGTGGCAATAGGTGGCATCTGGTGGCAGTGGGTGGCAGAGGGTGGCACTGGCCAGGTCTGGGGACAGTGGGAGCAGTGGTGGCAGTGGGTGGCAGTGGGTACCAGGCCTGGTGGCGTCTGGTGGCAGAGGGTGGCACTGGCCAGGCCTGGTGACAATATGTGGCAGTGGTGGCAGTGAGTGGCAGCTGATGGCAGTGGTGGCAGTGGGTGGCACTGGGCAGGCCTGGGGACAGCAGTGACAAAGTGGCAGTGGGTGGCAGCTGGTGGTGGTGGGTGGCACTGGCCAGGCCTGGTGGCATCTGGTGGCAATATGTGGCAGTGGTGGCAGTGGGTGGCACTGGCCAGGCCTGGTGACAATATGTGGCAGTGGGTGGCAGTGAGTGGCAGTGGATGCCAGGCCTGGTGGCAGAGGATGGCAGTGGTAGCAGTGGGTGGCACTGGCCAGACCTGGTGACAATATGTGACAATATGTGGCAGTGGTGGCAGTGGGTGGCAGTGGGTGGCACTGGCCAGGTCTGGGGACAGCAGTGGCAAAGTGGCAGTGGTGCCAGTGGGTGGCAGACGGTGGCACTGGCCAGGCCTGGTGGCAATATGTCGCAGTGGGTGGCAGAGGGTGGCACTGGCCAGGACTGGTGGCATCTGGTGGCAGAATGTGGCACTGGCCAGGCCTGGTGGCAATATGTGGCAATAGGTGGCAGTGGTGGCAGCTGGTGGCAGAGGGTGGCACTGGCCAGGTCTGGGGACAGCAGGAGCAGTGGTGGCAGTGGGTGGCAGCTGGTGGTGGTGGGTGGCAGCGGGTACCAGGCCTGGTGGCAATAGGTGGCAGTGGGTGGCACTGGCCAGGCCTGGGGACAGTGGTGACAAAGTGGCAGCGGGTAGCAGTGGGTGGCAGCTGGTGGCAGTGGGTGGCACTGGCCAGGCCTGGTGACAATATGTGGTAATATGTGGCAGTGGGTGGCAGCAGGTACCAGGCCTGGTGGCATCTGGTGGCAGTGGGTGGCACTGGCCAGGTCTGGGGACAGTGGGAGCAGTGGTGGCAGAGGGTGACAGAGGGTGGCAGTGGTGGCAGAGAGTGCCAGGCCAGGTGGCATCTGGTGGCAGCATGTGACGGAGGGTGGCAGAGGATGGCACTGGCCAGGTCTGGTGGCAGCGAGTGACAGAAGGTGGCAGTGGTGGCAGCAAGTGGCAGTAGCTGGCAGTGGCCAGGCCTGGTGGCAGAATGTGGCAGTGGTGGCAGAGGGTGGCACTGGCCAGGCCTGGTGGCAATATGTGGCAGTGGTGGCAGTGGGTGGCACTGGCCAGGCCTGGTGGCAGTATGTGGCAATATGTGGCAGTGGTCGCAGTGGATGCCAGGCTAGGTGGCATCTGGTGGCAGTGGTGGCAGTGGATGACACTGGGCAGGCCTGGTGGCAATGTGTGGCAATATGTGGCAGTGGTGGCAGAGGGTGGCACTGGCCAGGTCTGGGGACAGCGGTGGCAAAGTGGCAGTGGTGGCAGCGGATGGTGGTGGGTGGCACTGGCCAGGCCTAAGGACAGCGTGGGGCACTGGTGGCAGCGGGTGACATGCCAGGTGACAGCAGGTGGCACTGTGCCACCCGCCCGGCCGGCGCTGGGGACAGCAGGGACGCGCTCCGGGTAACCCGAGCGGGAGCGGCCACCGCCACTCGTGAATTATTGAGGCCCCGCGGCGGCTCGGTGACACCGGGGTGGCCCTGGCGCGTGACTCGGGGACACAGGTGTCCCCTGCACCCCACTGGTGTCCCCTGCACCCCACTGGTGTCCCCTGCACCCCACAGATGTCCCCCTGCACCCCACAGATGTCCCCCTGCACCCCACAGGTGTCCCCCTGCACCCCACAGGTGTCCCCCTGCACCCCACCGATGTCCCCTGCACCCCACAGGTGTCCCCTGCACCCCACAGGTGTCCCCCTGCACCCCAGAACCCCATAATTCCAGAGCCTCAAAACCCCATAATCCCAGATCCTGAGAATCCCAGAACCCAGAATCCCCAAATCCTAAAATCCCAGAATCCCAGAATCCCAGAAATCCAAATGCCAGAACCCCATAATCCCAGAGCCTCAAAACCCCATAATCCCAGAGCCTGAGAATCCCGGAACCCCAGAATCCCAGAAATCCAAATGCCAGAACCCCATAATCCCGGAGTTTGAGAACTCCATAATCCCAGAACCTGAGAATCCCAGAACCCAGAATCCCCAAATCCTAAAATCCCAGAATCCCGGAATCCCAGAACCCCAGAATCCCAGAAATCCAAATGCCAGAACCCCATAATCCCAGAGCATCAAAACCCCATAAACCCAGAACCTGAGAATCCCAGAATCCCAGAACTCCAGAACCTCAAAATACTAGAACCCAGAATCCCCAAATCCTAAAATCCCAGAATCCCGGAATCCCAGAACCCCAGAATCCCAGAAATCCAAATGCCAGAACCCCATAATCCCAGAGCCTCAAAACCCCATAAACCCAGAGCCTGAGAATCCTGGAATCCCAGAACTCCAGAACCTGAGAATCCCATAACCCAGAATCCCCAAATCCAAAAATCCCAGAATCCAGGATTCCAGAACCTCAGAATCCCAGAATTTTGGAATCCAAAATCCCGTATTCCCACAATCCCAGAACCCCAGGTTCCAAACCCCACAATCCCAAACCCCAGAATCCCAGAACCCCAGAAACCTGTAATCCCATAATCCAGGACCCTAGAATCTGAGAATCACGGAATTCAAAACTCTGTAATCCCAAAACCCCTGAACCCCGTAATCCCAGAATCTCAGAATCCAAAATCCCGTATTCCCACCACCCAGAATCCCATAATCCACAATCCAGAACCCCAGAATCCCAGAAATCCAAATGCCAGAACCCCATAATTCCAGAGCCTCAAAACCCCATAAACCCAGAACCTGAGAATCCCAGAACCCAGAATCCCCAAATCCTAAAATCCCAGAATCCAGGATTCCAGAACCCCATAATCCCAGAATTTCAGAATCCGAAATCCCGTATTCCCACAATCCCAGAACCCCAGGTTCCAAACCCCAGAATCCCAGATCCCAGAATCCCAAAAACCTGTAATCCCATAATCCAGAATCCTAGATCCTGAGAATCACGGAATTCAAAACCCCGGAATCCCAAAACCCCTGAACCCCGTAATCCCAGAATCTCAGAATCCCAAATCCCATATTCTCAGAATCCCAAATCCCATATTCCCACCACCCAGAATCCCATAATCCACAATCCAGAACCCCATAATTCCAAACTCCAGATCCTGGAATTATTTACGTTGGAAAACCCCTCCAAAATCACCGAGGCCGTCCCGTGCCCGGTCCCCACCTTGTCCCCAACCCCACATCCCGAAATTCCCAGGACACCTCCAGTGGTTGACGACCCCCAACACTTCCCTGGGAATCCCATCCCAAATTCCAACGGAATTTTCACGCCGGGATGAGAAGAACCGATAGACCCCGATGGGTTTGGGTTCGGTGCCGAACACCAAAAACCCCAAAAGCGGAGTTTGGGGTTTGGGCTGTCTCCTGTTCATCCCTTGGGAAGGGCTGGCATTCCTGCTTTTTTTTTTGGGAATGATTTCATCTTCCAGGCCCGGATCGTTCTGCTTTTTCTGGAAAACCTCCGGGGAGCGGCAAGAATGGCCGGAAGCGCCGTCGTTCCCTCCCGGAGGAAACGGCCCTTCCCGGCCCTACAGCCGCGGCCTTGGAATTGTTCCCGGCTGGAAAAGCTCCCGGGAATCCGGGATGGGGCCCGCGGGGTCTCCCCGCCGCAATTCCCGATCCTTCGGAAAATCCCGTTGGGATGGGAGATCCCGGAGATGTCCCGGTGGCCTTGGGGACAGTGGGGGGGTGACGGTTTTTACGGATCCGTGGATGAGTTTGGTTTTCATGGAAAAACTGGGCTTGATTTGGGTTTTTTTTTTGCCCCCTCAGGAATTTTCTGGAAAATTAGGGTTGGGATGGGAATAAGAAGGTCGGGATTCTTGGGAATGTCAGAGTTGGGGTGGGAGCAAGAATCCCAAAACGCAGAATCCTTGGGTTAGATTGGGAAGAAGAATTCCAGGATCCTTGGGAATGTCAGGGTTGGCATGGGTACAAGAATCCCAGGATCCAGAATCCTTTGGGATTTGATTGTTGGGATGGGAACATGAATCCCAAAACCCACAATCCTTTGGGATTTGAGGGTTGGGATGGGTACAAGAATCCCAGGATCCAGAATCCTTGGGAATGTCAGGGTTGGCATGGGTACAAGAATCCCAGGATCCAGAATCCTTTGGGATTTGATTGTTGGGATGGGAACAAGAATCCCAGGATCTTCGGGAATGTCAGGGTTGGGATGGGAACAGGAATCCCAGGATCCTTGGGAATGTCAGGGTTGGGATGGGAACAGGAATCCCAGGATCCAGGATCCTCGGGAATGTCAGGATTGGGATCCTGATCCATCCTGGACCACCGGCACAATTCCTTCCCTGTGCCGAGCTGAATTTCTTGGTGCCGATGAAAAACTCAGGAATCTTTTCCCAGCAGCATCCCACTTCTCTTCCAGCGCCTCTGGAATCGCTGGATACACATTCCCAGGGCTGGAATTCCATCGGGCCTCACCTGAGGCCTGAGGAAGGGCTGGAGAGCAGGAAAATCCCTCCCGGTGCTGCCGTGACCCCCGGAGCCAACCCGGGAGCGCCTCCGCCTCCGGAATCTCTGGATCCGGCTGGGAATTCTCTCCTTGGCGCTTCCTGCCAGGCAGGGAAGCGTTTCCTCCCCTTCGGAAAATCCCACGGGATTTTCCGCGCTCCCGCTCAGGATGTCGCGGCTCTTATCTCGCTCCTCTCTCCTTTCCCAAATCCTGAGGTGGCGATTCCGCCTTTTCCTCCCCCTTCCCGCCAGTTTTCCTCCCCATTCCCGCCAGTTTTCCTCCCCCTTCCCGCCAGTTTTCCTCACCCTCCCGTTTCGGGTTTTCCTGGGATTTGTGTTTTATGGGAAGCTCAGGTTGGGAAGGCCTGGGCTGCTCCCAGCATTTCTCTGGCTCTGGAGCAGCCAAAATCCGGGATTTTGGGATATTCCCGCTGGGAAGGAGCTTCTGGGGGTGTTTTCCCTCATCCCAAAACCAGGATTCCCACAGGGAGCTTGGCTGTCCCTGCGGGCAGAGCATTCCATGGATATTCCCGGGAATCTTCCTGCAGCTCCTATAAAACCCAGCGCCACTTTCTTGTCCCCAAAAGTGTCCCCCGAGCTGTGACAGCTGCGGCCGCTCCGGCCCCTCGGGAATTCCGCCAGCGTCATTTTCCACGACTTTTCCAGGTGCAGGAAGGAGGAGACCTTGGGAAACATTCCCAGAATTCCGGCCAGGAGTTTTGGGGCACAAAGGGCAGCCTGGGCACGGCCTTTTCCCAATTTTCCCGTCCTTTTTCCGCCCTTTTCCCCCCCCTTCCCGGCTCCCGGCAGCTGCGGCGCTGGGAGAATTCCCAAGCCATGCATTTTTAATTCCCGAAGAAGCAGCAGCCATTTCAGCGCCGGCTTTGGCGGCGGCGAGCGGTGCCAGAGGCTCCCTGGATATTCCCATGGGCTGGATCCCATTCCCGAATTTCCGGGCTGGAGGTGGGCCCCGGCCACGAGGAGGAAGGACAAGGGGAGATCCACCCCCCGTGAGGGGATATTTAGGGATGGTGGCACCGAGGGGAGGGTGGGAATGGGATGGGAGAGGATCCCGCTGATCCGGAGTGGGAAAAGTGTGGGAAGAGCCACGCTGATCCCGGGTGGGAAAAGTGCTGGAGAATCCCATTGATCCAGGGTGGGAAAAGTGGAGGATCCCACTGATCTGGGGTGGGAAAAGTGCTGGAAGATCCCACTGATCTGGGGTGGGAAAAGTGGAGGATCCCACTGATCCGGGGTGGGAAAAGTGTGGGAAGAACCCCATTGATCCATGGTGGGATCAGTGCTGGAGAATCCCACTGATCTGGGGTGGGAAAAGTACTGGAGAATCCCATTGATCCAGGGTGGAAAAAGTGGAGAATCCTATTGATCCAGGGTGGGAAAAGTGCTGGAGAATCCCATTGATCCAGAGTGGGAAAAGTGGAGAATCCTATTGATCCGGGGTGGGAAAAGTGCTGGAGAATCCCACTGATCTGGGATGGGAAAAGGGGAGGATTCCCATTGATCCAGGCTCAGAAAAGTGGAGGATCCTATTGATCCGGGGTGGGAAAAGTGCTGGAGAATCCCACTGATCTGGGGTGGGAAAAGTGTGGGAAGAACCCCATTGATCCATGGTGGGATTGGTGCTGGAGAATCCCACTGATCCAGGGTGGAAAAAGTGGAGGATCCCATTGATCTGGGGTGGGAAAAGTGTGGGAAGAACCACGCTGATCCCGGGTGGGAAAAGTGGAGGATCCCATTGATCTGGGGTGGGAAAAGTGGAGGATCCCACTGATCTGGGGTGGGAAAAGTGCTGGAAAATCCCATTGATCCAGGGTGGGAAAAGTGGAGGATCCCGCTGATCCAGGGTGGGAAAAGTGGAGGATCCCACTGATCCAGGGTGGGATTGGTGCTGGATGATCCCGCTGATCCGGGGTGGGAGAAGCATCCATGGTTCCCGCTGATTCCTGGGATGTTCCCTGGGGCTCTCACTGGGACAGCACGGGATAGGGATGGGCTCCCCTGGTGGGAATTCTTGGGATAAGGATGGGTTTGTGTGTCAGGAATTCCTGGGATGAGGATGAGTTCCTGTGGCAGGAATTATCGGGATAAGGATGGGTTTGTGTGTCAGGAATTCTCGGGATAAGGATGAGTTCCTGTGTCAGGAATTCTCAGGAAAAGGATGGGTTTGTGTGTCAGGAATTCTTGGGAAGAGGATTTTTTTCCTGTGGCAGGAATTCTTGGGATAAGGATGAGTTCCTGTGGCAGGAATTCTCAGGATAAGGATGGGTTCCTGTGGCAGGAATGCTCGGGATGAGGATGGGTTTGTGTGTCGGGAATTCTCAGGATAAGGATGGGTTTGTGCATCAGGAATTCTTGGGAAGAGGATTTTTTCCTGTGGCAGGAATTCTCGGGATAAGGATGGGTTTGTGTGTCAGGAATTCTCGGGATAAGGATGAGTTCCTATGTCAGGAATTCTCGGGATAAGGATGAGTTCCTGTGTCAGGAATTCTCGGGATGAGGATGGATTTGTGTGTCAGCAATTCTCAGAACACGGAATTCTGACTTCCTTGTGACACCAGCGATGCCCTTCCCTGTCCCTGCTGTCCCTTTCCTGGGAATTCTCCCGTTCCCGCCCTCCTGCCGCCCCCGGTGCCCGTGGATGCATTCCCAGCGTTCCGAATCCCGGGAATTCTCTGAGCTGTCCCCTCTGTGTCCCCACAGGTGGATGAGGAGGGAGCGCTGTGAGCCCGGCCCGTGACTCTCCTGCCAGGTGAGCCTTTCCTGGGATCCGGCCGGGAATGCGGGATGGGAATGGCTCTGGGATGGGGGATCCAGGTGGGAATGTGGGATGGGAATGGCCCTGCAGCCCCTGGAGTGGGAAATCCAGCTGGAATGGCCCTGGGATGGGGAATCCAGCCGGGAATGAGGGCTGGGAATGGCCCTGGAATGGGGAATCTGGCCAGGAATGGCCCTGGAATGGAGAATCCAGCCAAGAATGGGGGCTGGGAATGGCTCTGGAATGGAGAATCCAGCCGGGAATGTGGGCTGGGAATGGCCCTGGGAATGGGGGATCCAGCCAGGAATCACCCTGGAATGGAGAATCCAGCTGGGAATGTGGGCTGGGAATGGCCCTGGAATGGGGAATCCAGTGGGAATGTAGGATGGGAATGGCCCTGGGGTTGGAAATCCAGCTGGAATGGCCCTGGAATGGGGAATCCAGGCCAGGAATCTCCCTGGGGTGAGAGATCCAGCCGGGAATGGCTCTGGGGTGGGGAATCCAGCCGGGAATGTGGGATGGGAATGGCTCTGCAGCCCCTGGAATGGGGAATCCAGCCGGGAAACTCCACTTGGGATCAGGGATGTGGAGATGAGGGCGGGAATGAGACTGGGAAAAGCTGGGAAAAGCTGGGAAAGGCTCGGAGTGGTCACTGCAGGCAGGATGGGAGTGGGAAAAACTGGGAAAGGCTGAGAAAAACTGGGAAAGACTGGGAAAAACAGAAAAAGTGGGAAATGTTGGAAAAGGCCAGGAAAACCTGGAAAAGACTGGGCTCAGGGTGGTCCCTGCAGGCAGGAACAGGAACGGGAATCACAGAGAAATTCCAGGAACTGGGGCAAAATCCCGGGAACCAAGGAGAAATCGTGGGAATAAACTCCCACCTTCTTGCAGAGGAATCAGGGGGGAATTCCGGGGATCACTGAAAAATTCCAGGAGTCGCAGAGAAGTTCCCTGTTCCAGTTCCAATCTGGATCCCAATCCCAATCCTGATCCCAGTCCCAATCCCAATCCCAAACCAGCCGCAGGCCCTGCTGCTGTTCCCACCTGGAGCTGGGAATTGTTGGGATTTGGGATTCCAGCTCCTGTCCCCCAGGCTGATCCCATCCCATGGGTCCCATCCCATGGATCCCATCCCATGGATCCCATCCCATGGGTCCCATCCCATCCCATCCCAACCCAACCCATTTCTAAACCACTCCCGACCATTCCCAAACCATTCCCAAATCATTCCAAACAACTTCAACCCATTCCCAACCCATTCCCAACCATTCCAAACCATTCCAGACCATTCCCAACCATTCCCAGCCATTCCCAACCATCCCAGGCTGTTCCCAAACCATTCCCAAACCATTCCCAACCCATTCCCAACCCATTCCCAATCCATTCCCAACCCATTCCAAACCATTCCCAACCATCCCAGGCTGTTCCCAAACCATTCCCAAACCATTCCCAAACCTCTCCCAAACCATTCCAAACCATTCCAGGACATTCCCAAACCATTCCCAGTCAATCCCAACCGTTCCCAAACCTCTCCCAAACCATTCCCAAACCATCCCAGGCTATTCCCAAACCATTCCCAAACCATTCCCAGTCAATCCCAACCATTCCCAAACCTCTCCCAAACCATTCCCAAACCATTTCTGGCCATTCCCAAACCATTCCCAAACCATTCCCAGTCAATCCCAACCATTCCCAAACCATTCCCAGTCAATCCCATCCATTCCCAAACCTCTCCCAAACCATTCCAGATCATTCCCAAACCATTCCCAGTCAATCCCAACCATTCCCAAACCATTCCCAAATACCCCAAACCATTCCCAACCCATTCCCAACCATTCCAGATCATTCCCAAACCATTCCCAAATACCGCAAACCATTCCCAAACCTCTCCCAAACCATTCCCAACCATTACAGATCATTCCCAAACCATTCTCAGTCAATCCCAAACCATTCCCAAACCATCCCAAACTTTATTCCAAACCATTCCCAGCCCTGTTTTGCCGCTCCGGGTGCTGCAGGCGCTTCCCTGCCGGCTGTGGGAGGGAATGTGGGAATGTGGGAATGTGAGAAATGTGGGAATGTGGGAGCTTTCCCAAGCTGTTCTCCCTCTGGAATGCGTCTGGAGTCTCACGCCAGTGCCAGACTTCCGACAGGGTGACAGCGCCATTCCCTGATTCCCTGGATTTCTCCCTGATTCCTGGGATTTCTCCCTGATTCCCAGAATCTCTCTGTGATTCCCAAAATTTCTCTGTGTTTCCTCAGATATCTCCCCAATTTCTGGGATTCTTTTCCCCCCAAATTCCCGGAATTTATTTTGCTACCTGGAATTTCTCTGTGATTCTCATAACTTCTCCGAGATTCCTGAGTTTTCTCCATGATTCCTGGAATTTCTCTGTGATTCCTGGGATTTCTTCCTGATTCCCAGAATTTCTCCTTGATTCCCGAGATTTTTGCCCAGATCCTGGGATTTCTCTCTAATTCTTGGATTTCCCCCTGATTCCCATAATTTCTCCCTGATTCCCAAAATTTCTCCCTGATTCCCAGAATTTCTCCCTGATTCCCACGATTTCTCCTCAATTCCTGGGATTTTGCCCCAAATCCTAGAATTTCTCCATGATTCCCATAATTCCTCCCTGATTCCTGTCATTTCCCTCATGATTCCCAGAATTCTTCCCCGATTCCTAGAAATTCCCCAATTCCCAGAATTTCTCCATGATTCCCATAATTTCTCCCTGGATTTCTCCTTGATTCCTGGGATTTTGCCCCAAATCCTAGATTTTCTCCACGATTCCCATAATTCCTTCCCAATTCCTGTCATTTCCCCCATGATTCCCAGAATTTCCCTGATTCCCAGAATTTCTCTCCGACTCCCGGATTTCTCCACAATTCCTGGGATTTTGCCCCAAATCCTAGAATTTCTCCACGATTCCCATAATTCCTTCCCGATTCCTGTCATTTCCCCCATGATTCCCATAATTTCTCCCCAATTCCCATAATTTCCCCCTGATTCCCATAATTTCTCCCCGATTCCCTCAATTTCTCCGCGATTCCCGAAACGTCTCCGACTCCCAGGAAATCCCCCCGACTCCCGGATTTCCCGGGCGTTTCCCGGGATCCCGGCTCGGGATTAGGGTCGAGCAGATGGAGCGCTGCTGATCCCATTAACGGGGCCGGTTTGGGGGGGGCCCGCGCCGTTCCCGGATTTCCCGGGATGTTTTTCCCGGCTGGAAAATCCCGGATCCAGCTCTGGCCGGTCCCAGCCCCTCGGGCAGCGCGGAATTCCCGGGAATAGGTGAGATCCAACCGCTGGGATGGGCTCTGGAGGGGGTGGCAGCGACGCTTCCATAGAATCCCTGGAAATTCCCGTTTTTTGGGGGCAGTGCGGGTCCCCGCCAGGGTCACCCCCGGCCTGGCAGTGCCACCAGCGGGATTTCCTGGGATGAGAGCGGGAATTGTGGCAGCTGCCAGCGCTGTCCCCGTGTCCCTGGTGGCGTTTGGGGACTCTGGAATTGTCCCCGATCCATGGGAATGTCGGTGCTCCAGGGGACGTTTGGGGCTGTCCCCATCCCGGGATCTGCGGGATCCTGGAGTGCTCCAGCCCTGGCAGGGATTTCCTGTGTCCCCTACGAGCACGGCCCTGTCCCCTCTGTCCCCATTCCTGTCCCCTCTGTCCCCATTCCTGTCCCCTCTGTCCCCATTCCTGTCCCCTTTGTCCCCTTTATTCCCCCTGTCCCCCCGTTCCTCTCCCTCTGTCCCCTCTGTCCCTGTCCCCTGTGTCCCCATTCCTGTCCCCTTTGTCCCCCTTGTCCCCCCATCCTCTCTGTGCCCCCTGTGCCTGTTCCCCTGTCCCTGTCCCCATTCCTGTCCCTCTGTCCCTGTCCCCCATCTCTGTCCCCTCTGTCCCTCTGTCCCTGTCCCCATTCCTGTCCTCTTTGTTGCTGTCCTGTCTGTCTCCATTCCTGTCCCCATTCCTGTCCCCTTTGTCCCTGTCCCCCTGTCCCCATCCCTATCTCCCTCTTCCTGTCTCTCTGTCCCCCTGTCCCTCTGTCCCTGTCCCTCTGTCCCCATTCCTGTCCCTCTGTCCCCCCATTCCTCTCCTTCTGTCCCCCTGTTCCCATCCGTCTGTCCCTGTCCCCATTCCTGTCCCCTCTGTCCCCCTGTCCCCGTCCGTCTGTCCCTGTCCCTCTGTCCCCATTCCTGTCCCCCCTATCCCTCTCCCCCTGTCCCCTCTGTCCCTATTCCTGTCCCTTTTGTCCCCTTTATCCCCCCTGTCCCCATTCCTGTCCCTCTGTCCCCTCTGTCCTGCTGTCCCCTCTGTCCCTCTCTCTCCCCACCCTTCTGTCCCTGTCCCCCCTCTCTGTCCCCTCTGTCCCTCTGTCCCCGTCCCCATTCCTGTCCCCTTTGTTGCCGTCCTGTCTGTCTCCATTCCTGTCCCCATTCCTGTCCCCCTGTCCCCATCCCTGTCCCCCTGTCCCCATCCCTGTCCCCAATCCTGTCCCTCTGTCCCCATCCCTGTCCCTCTGTCCCTGTCCCCCTCTCCCCATCCCCGTCCCTCTGTCCCCGTCCCTCTGTCCCTGTCCCTCTGTCCCTGTCCCTCTGTCCCCATCCCTGTCCCTCTGTCCCTGTCCCTCTGTCCCGCGGTGGCGCGGCGCGCGTGGCGCTGCGGTTTCCATGGCGACGGTGCCGGGAATGTTCCCATGGATACGGAGCGGGGGGGGGGACAGTCCCGGATCGGGGGGACAGTCCCGGATCGGGGAGGTGACGGGGAAGGCCCCAAAATCTGTCCTGTCCCCAAATCTGTGTCCTGTCCCCAAAATCTGTGTCCTGTCCCCAAATTTCCCTCCTGTCCCCAAAATCTGTGTCCTGTCCCCAAATCTGTCCTGTCCCCAAATCTGTGTCCTGTCCCCAAAACCTGTGTCCTGTCCCCAAATCTGTCCTGTCCCCAAATCTGTGTCCTGTCCCCAAAATTTGTCCTGTCCCCAAATCTGTGTCCTGTCCCCAAAATCTGTGTCCTGTCCCCAAATCTGTCCTGTCCCCAAAATCTGTGTCCTGTCCCCAAAATCTGTGTCCTGTCCCCAAATCTGTCCTGTCCCCAAATCTGTGTCTGATCCCCAAAACCTGTCCTGTCCCCAATCCTCTCTTCTGTCCCTGAGACCTCTGTCCTGTCCCCCAAAGTCTCTGTCCTGTCCCCAAATCCCTGTCCTGTCCCCGAAATCTGTGTCCTGTCCCTGAAATCTGTGTCCTGTCCTCAAAATCTGTGTCCTGTCCTCAAAATCTGTGTCCTGTCCCCAAATCTGTGTCCTGTCCCCAAATCTCCCTCCTGTCCCCAAATCTGTCCTGTCCCCAAAATCTGTCCTGTCCCAACATCTGTGTCCTGTCCCCAAAATCTGTGTCCTGTCCCCCAATCTGTCCTGTCCCCAAAATCTGTGTCCTGTTCCCAAATTTGTCCTGTCCCCAAAATCTGTGTCCTGTCCCCAAAATCTGTGTCCTGTCCCCAAATCTGTGTCCTGTCCCCAAAATCTGTGTCCTGTCCCCAAAATCTGTGTCCTGTCCCCAAAATCTGTGTCCTGTCCCTAAAATCTGTGTCCTGTCCCAACATCTGTGTCCTGTCCCCAAAATCTGTGTCCTGTCCCCAAAATCTGTGTCCTGTCCCCAAATCTGTCCTGTCCCCGAAATCTCTCTCTTGTCCCCAAATCCTTGTCCTGTCCCCAAATCCCTCTCTTGTCCCCAAATCCCTCTCCAGGGGTTGGGACCGCCGGGAATTTTGGGATTTTGTGGCACCAAACTCTGGGATCATCCCGGAAGGGCTGGGCAGGGATGGAGCAGCTCAGCCAGGAAAATCGGGAATGTTCTCCCAAAACACAGGAGCTCAGGAAAATTGGGAATGTTCTCCCAAAACACAGGAGCTCAGGAAAATCGGGAATGTTCTCCTGGAACACAGGAGCTCAGGAAAATCGGGAATGTTCTCCTGGAGCTCAGGAAAATTGGGAATGTTCTCCCAAAACACAGGAGCTCAGGAAAATCGGGAATGTTCTCCTGGAATACAGGAGCTCAGGGAAAATCGGGAATGTTCTCCTGGAGCTCAGGAAAATCGGGAATGTTCTCCTGGAACACAGGAGCTCAGGGAAATTGGGAATGTTCTCCCAAAACACAGGAGCTCAGGAAAATCGGGAATGTTCTCCTGGAATACAGGAGCTCAGGAAAATTGGGAATGTTCTCCTGGAACACAGGAGCTCAGGAAAATTGGGAATGTTCTCCCAGAACACAGGAGCTTAGGGAAATCGGGAATGTTCTCCTGGAACACAGGAGCTCAGGAAAATTGGGAATGTTCTCCTGGAACACAGGAGCTCAGGAAAATTGGGAATGTTCTCCTGGAACACAGGAGCTCAGGGAAAATTGGGAATGTTCTCCCAAAACACAGGAGCTCAGGGAAAATTGGGAATGTTCTCCTGGAACACAGGAGCTCAGGGAAAATTGGGAATGTTCTCCCGGAGCTCAGGAAAATCGGGAATGTTCTCCCAAAACACAGGAGCTCAGGAAAATCGGGAATGTTCTCCTGGAATACAGGAGCTCAGGAAAATTGGGAATGTTCTCCTGGAACACAGGAACTCAGGGAAATCGGGAATGTTCTCCCAAAACACAGGAGCTCAGGGAAAATTGGGAATGTTCTCCCGGAACACAGGAGCTCAGGAAAATTGGGAATGTTCTCCTGGAACACAGGAGCTCAGGGAAAATTGGGAATGTTCTCCCGGAGCTCAGGAAAACTGGGAATGTTCTCCCAAAACACAGGAGCTCAGGGAAAATTGGGAATGTTCTCCTGGAACACAGGAGCTCAGGAAAATTGGGAATGTTCTCCTGGAGCTCAGGGAAAATTGGGAATGTTGTCCTGGAACACAGGAGCTCAGGAAAATCGGGAATGTTCTCCCGGAACACAGGAGCTCAGGAAAATCGGGAATGTTCTCCTGGAATGCAGCTGGAGCCCCCTGGGATGGTGGGATTGGAATGGGATGGGATTTGAGGTCCCTTCCCACCCAAACCATTCCGGGATTCTGGGATCGAGGAGGCCCCGAATCCATCCCGAGGGATTTTTATGGAATTTGGGGGTGGAAAAGGGAAGGGAGACCCTTCCTGGAGTCCCGAGATTCCCAGTGAAGCCCCCGGATCCCAAAATTCCTTCCTGGAGCAGAATCCGGGCTCCAATCCCTCCAGGAATGGAGAGAATTCCCAGGAAAGGGAGCTCGGGGTGGGATTTTGGGAAGGAATTCCCTTGGATGGGGTTTGGAGCAGTTGTCCCCAAGTGGTGGCACTGGTGGCGATTGTCAATGTCCCATCCCAAACCGTTCCCTGATCCTACTCCAGGAATCTGGAGAATCCCAAGAAACTCCACCCGGGATTCTTCCCACGGATCTCCCAGAAATCCCCCCCAGCCCGGCCCTGCTCGGGGGTGGCCCTGTCCCTGTGCCGGACATTTGGGGACACTGATGTCCCCGCCATGTCCCGCTGGTCCCCAAGGGGGTGGCGCTCGCGCGGTGTCCCCTCCGCGGTGTCCCAGTGCCCCGGGAAGAGCGGGAGAGGAAAAATCCATGGAATTCCCCGGCAGGCGCTGGGGACACTGCGGGGACACTGCGGGGACACTGCGGGGACACTGCGGGGACACTGCGGCCACCCGCGGGCGATCGATGCTCCCCGCGCTGTCCCCGTGTCCTGGCACGGGCGGGGACTCCGGGGGGGACAATCCCGATCCTGTCCCTGTCCCTGCCCCTGTCCCTGCCCCTGTCCCTGCCCCTGTCCCTGTCCCCTGCCCCTGTCCCTGTCCCTGTCCCCTGTCCCCTGTCCCTTCTTCTGTCCCTGTCCCCTGTCCTTTTCCCCTGTCCCTTTCCCCTGTCCCCATGTCCCTGTCCCTGTCCCCGTCCCGTTGTCCCTGTCCCCTGTCCCTGTCCCCAGTCCCTGTCCTTTTCCCCTGTCCCTGTCCCCTGTCCCCTGTCTCTGTTCCTGTCCCTGTCCTTTTCCCCTGTCCCTGTCCCTGTGTCCCTGTCCCCTGTCCCTGTCCTTTTCCCCTGTCCCCTGTCCCTGTCCCCATCCCTGTCCCCTATCCCTGTCCCTGTCCTTTTCCCCTGTCCCTGTCCCCTGTCCCTGTCCCTGTCCCTGTCCCCATGTCCCTGTCCCCGTGTCCCTGTTCCTGTCCCTTCCCTTTCTGTCCTTTCCCCTGTCCCCTCTTTCTGTCCCCTGTCCCTGTCCCCTGTCCCTGTCCCTGTCCCCTGTCCCCTGTCCCTGTCCCCGTGTCCCTGTCCTTTTCCCTGTCCCTGTCCCTGTGTCCCCCTGTCCCTGTCCCTGTCCCCTGTCCTTTTCCCCTGTCCCCTGTCCCTGTCCCCCCGCTCTCCCTCCCGTGTTTGTCCCCGAGCCCCCCCGCGGTGACAAAGGCCACTCGGTGTCCCTGTCACATGGCTTGGGGACAGCAGCGGTGACCTCGCCGTGCCCAGATAAGCGCGGGGACAGCCGGGCCGGGCTGGCACGGGGCTGGCACGGGGCTGGCACCGCCACAGGGACCGCGGGGGTGGCACGGCGGGGACAGGGCGGGACAATCCCGTGTCCCCCTGTCCCCGTGTCCCCGTGTCACCGTTCCCGAGGGTGCCGGGGTCACTATGGACACTCTGGAACGGTCCCATGGGTGACAAACAGCACCGATTGTCCCCGGGCCTGGCCCAAGCGACATTCCCGAACCTTCCAGGAGGGATTGGATCCCTGATCCATGTGAGGGATTGGATCCCTGATCCTTCCCAGACCAGGGATTGGATCCCAGATCCTTCCAGCAGGGATTGGATCCCTAATCCAGGTGAGGGATTGATCCCTGATCATTCCAGCAGGAACTGGATCCTGATCTTTCCCAGAGGGATTTGATCCCTGATCCTTCCCAGGGCAGGGATTTGATCCCTGATCCTTCCCAGCAGGAACTGGATCCCTGATCCTTCCAGCAGGGATTGGATCCCAGATCCTTCCCAGCGGGATTGGATCCCAGATACTTCCCAGGGCAGGGATTGGATCCCAGATCCTTCCCAGCGGGATTGGATCCCAGATACTTCCCAGGGCAGGGATTGGATCCCAGATCCTTCCCAGGAGGAATTGGATCCCAGATCCGTGTGAGGAATTGGATCCCAGATTCTTCCCAAAGCAGGGATTGGATCCTTGATCCATGTGAGGAATTGGGTCCCTGATCCATGTGAGTGATTGGATCCCAGATCCTTCTCAGCAGGAATTGGATCCCAGATACTTCCCAGGGCAGGGATTGGATCCCAGATCCTTCCCAGAGGGATTGGATCCCTGATCCATGTGAGGAATTGGATCCCAGATCCTTCCAGCAGGGATTGGATCCTTGATCTTTGTGAGGGATCAGATCCTGATCCTTCCCAGAGGGATTTGATCCCTGATCCTTCCAGGTGAGGAATTGGATCCCTGATCCTTCCCAAGGCAAGGGATTGGATCCCTAATCCATGTGAGGGATTGGATCCTGGATCCCAGTGAGGGATTGGATCCCAGATCCTTCCAGGATCCCTGGATCTTCCAGGTGAGGAATTGGATCCCTGATCCTTCCAGCAGGGATTGGATCCCAGATCCTTCCCAGGGCAGGGATTGGATCCCGGATCCAGGTGAGGGATTGGATCCCTGATCCTTCCCAGAGGGATTTGATCCCAGATCCTTCCCAGCAGGAATTGGATCCCTGATCCTTCCCAGCAGGGATTGGATCCCAGATCCTTCCCAGCAGGGATTGGATCCCTGATCCATGTGAGGGATTGGATCCCAGATCCAGGTGAGGAATTGGATCCCAGATCCTTCCCAGGGCAGGGATTGGATCCCAGATCCAGGTGAGGAATTGGATCCCTGATCCAGGCGAGGCTTTGGCAGTCGGAGCCACAGGGTTGGATCCGGCTCTGGAAGGGCAGGAATTGTTTGGGATCCATGGAAAAAAGGCAGGAATTGTTTGGGATCCATGGAAAAAAGGCAGGAATTGTTTGGGATCCATGGAAAAAGGGCAGGAATTGTTTGGGATCCATGGAAAGAAATGCAGGAATTGTTTGGGATCCATGGAAAGAAAGACAGGAATTGTTTGGGATCCATGGAAGGGCAGGAATGGTTTGGGATCCATGGAAAGAAGGGCAGGAATTGTTTGGGATCCATGGAAAAAGGCAGAAATTGTTTGGGATCCATGGAAAAAAGGTGGGAATTGTTTGGGATCCATGGAAAAAAGGCAGGAATTGTTTGGGATCCATGGAAAGAAGGCAGGAATTGTTTGGGATCCCTGGAAAGAATGGCAGGAATTGTTTGGGATACATGGAAAAAGGGCGGGAATTGTTTGGGATCCATGGAAGGGCAGGAATTGTTTGGGATCCATGGAAAAAAGGCAGGAATTGTTTGGGATCCATGGAAAAAAGGCAGGAATTGTTTGGGATCCATGGAAAAAGGGCAGGAATTGTTTGGGATTCATGGAAAAAAGGTGGGAATTGTTTGGGATCCATGGAAAGAATGGCAGGAATTGTTTGGGATCCATGGAAAAAAGGTGGGAATTTTTTGGGATCCATGGAAAAAAGGCAGGAATTGTTTGGGATCTCTGAAAAGAAAGGCAGGAATTGTTTGGGATCCATGGAAAAAGGGCAGGAATTGTTTGGGATCCATGGAAAAAAGGCAGGAATTGTTTGGGATCCATGGAAAAAAGGCAGGAATTGTTTGGGATCCATGGAAAAAGGGCAGGAGCTGTTTGGGATCCATGGAAAAAAAGCAGGAATTGTTTGGGACCTGTGACCCCTCTCCCATGTGGTTGAGCAGTGACAATTCCAGGGCTGGAAAATTCCAGCTGGGATTTTCCCAGCTCTTCCTAGACCCATTCCCAGTGATCCCTCTGGAATTTCCCTCTGAATTTCTGTTCTGTCTGGAATTTCTGTTCCCTACGGAATTGCTGCTCCCAGCACTGGAATTTGGGAATGGCTTTGGATTCGTAATCCCAAAACAACGGGAAGAAGGGCAGGAAATCTGGGAATTCTGTTCCCACAGGAAAAGGTGGGAGGGTGGCTCTGCTCTGACCCTCTTGGGAATGCTCAGAAATCCAAGGAATTTTCAGAAATCCAAGGAAAACGTCACTGCAGGGAAAAAAAAAAAAATCTTGGAATATTTTTCTAGCTCCCTTGGATACTTTTCCAATTTTTTTTTTCCCTGCTGTTGGAATGAGACTCTTTGGGTTGGAATTTTTTTTAAAAATTCCATGGATTCATTGAAAAAAAGTGGAATTTTTTTTGATTTTTGGGAGCAGAGAAGTTGGTTTAAGGAGTGGAATTTGGGGAATTATTCCGCTGTGGAATTTTTTCCAACCTTTCCCTGCCGGGGCCTTAAAATTATTGAGGGAATTAATGAGGGATAGGGAAAAAAAAAATGGGAAAAATCCCAGGGATCGCCATCTGGAGCGCTCCGTTTGTGGGATAGCGAGGCAGAGAGAGGGGAAAAAATGGGAATAAATCAAATCTGGGATTTGGGAAAAGGGGGAGGAGAAGGAAAAAATGGGAATAAATCAAATCTGGGATTTGGGAAAAGGGGGAGGAGAATTTGGGATGGGATCAGGGCATGGATGCAAAGGGATCCAAAGGGTTTTCCCATCTATCCCAGCCACGGGCTGGGAGGATCCGGTGGTTTTCCCTGTTTATCCCGATTTTTCTCCTTCCCAAGTGCGTTTTCCCGGCTGGAATTTTGGGTTCTCCTCCTCTTTTTCCTCATCCCTCAGGGTGGGATCCCAAAGTTCCTTTGTGGGGGTCCCTTTAGGGGATGGATCCTACAGGGAGAATTCCATGGAATTCCTGAGGAGATTCCAGGTTCAAAGCGGAGCTGATCCCAGAAAACTCAGGAATGGGTCCTGCTCAGGGAATTCCATGGAATTCCTGAGGAGATTCCATGCAGGAGCAGGGCTGGAGTCCCAAAATCCCTTTGTGGGGTCCCTTTAGGGGATGGATCCTACTGGGAGAATTCCATGGAATTCTTGGGAGATTCCAGGTGGAAAGTGGGGCTGATCCCAGAAAACTCAGGAATGGGTCCTGCTCAGGGAATTCCATGGAATTCCTGAGGAGATTCCAGGTGGAAAGTGGGGCTGATCCCAGGAAACTCCTGCTGGGGGAATTTTTGGGATCCAGGGGTCCCTTTCCCAGATTTTTTCCCGGGGAATTGCCCTTCCTGGGGGATATTCCAGAGGGTCCCTGTGGGAGTGTCCAGCACATCCTGAGGATCCCCGCTGAGGGTGGGAATTCCAGGAATCCCTTCCCAAATATCTCCTGAGTAACGGCCGCTTTTCCGGGACAATTCCCTTTTTGGGAATATCCATGAGGAGAGTGGGAATTCACTCCTGGACCTTTCCTGGGGACCTTTCCCAGGAGGGGACATTCCGGAGTGTCCCCGTGGGGGTGTCCGTGTCCATCCCGGGTCCCTCTTCCCAGATTTCCCCATCCCTCGGCAGCGCCGCTTCCTGCGGGCTCTCTCCCCACCCCCACCCCCGCCTTTCCCGGTTCCAGGGCTCCCTCCCGGGAATCCGGGATGCCTCTCCCGGGGCTGTCCCGCCGACCGCTGCCTTCCCCCCGCAGGGCCCCGGGCGGGCGGGCGCGGAGCGGAGCCCGGTGCCGGTGCCGGTGCCGGTGCCGGTGCCGGTGCGGGAGCGGAGCGGGCGCGGGCCGCCCGCCGCGGCGCACGGAGCATGCCTCTGAGCCCCGCGGGCAGCAAGCATGACAACCCCGAATCGCCGCCACCGGAGCCGCCACCGGAGCGCCAACCCCGCGGCAGCGGAGAGCCGAGCCCCGGTCTGCGGGAGGAACCGCGCCTGGAACCGGCCCGGGGCCCCGGTGGGCCCCGCTCGCCCAAGCTGGCGGCCCCGGTGCGCATGGAGGAACCGGCACCCGGCGCCATCGTGGTGCGCATCGGCATCCCCGACCTGCAGCAGACGGTGAGTGCCACCGGGGACACCGGGAGGGACAGAGGGAGGGAGCCCCGAGCGGCCGCCGCCGCCGCCGAGCCGGGATGCGCAGCGGGAGCCGCACCGGGAGCGCCGCCGCGAACCGCCCGCGCCGGGATGCGCAGCACGGAACGGCCCCGATCCGCACCCAAATCGGCCCCGATCCGCACCCAAATCGGCCCCGATCCGCACCCAGAACAGCCCTCGGTCAGAGCGGCCCCAAACCGCGCCCCGAGCCGCACCCGGACCGGCCCCAAACCTCGTTCAGAGCGGCCCCGACCCGCACCCGGACCGGTCCCGACCCTCAATCACATCGGGCGTGATCCGCGCCCGGATCCGCACCCGGACCGGCCCCAAATCTCGTTCAGAGGGGCCCCGACCCGCACCCGGACCGGTCCCGACCCTCCCTCACATCGGCACCGGTTCGCACCCGGACCGGCCCCAAACCTCGCTTACATCGGGCCCGATCCGCGCCCGGATCCGCACCCGGACCGGTCCCGACCCGCACCCGGATCCGCACTCGGACCGGCCCCAAACCTCGTTCAGAGAGGCCCCAACCCGCACCCGGACCGGTCCCGACCCTCAATCACATCGGGCCCGATCCGCGCCCGGATCTGCACCCGGACCGGTCCCAAACCTCGCTCAGAGGGGCCCCGACCCTCACCCGGACCGGTCCCGACCCTCAGTCACATCGGGCCCGGTTCGCACCCGGATCCGCACCCGAACCGGCCCCAAATCTCGTTCAGAGCGGCCGCGATCCGCACCCAGACCGGTCCCGACCCTCAATCACATCGGGCCCGATCCGCGCCCCGACCCGCACCCGGACCGGCCCCAAACCTCGCTCAGAGAGGCCGCGACCCGCACCCGGACCGGTCCCGACCCTCCCTCACATCGGCCCCGACCCGCACCCCGATCCGCAGCCGTTTCGGTGCCGCACCGGCACTGCCGCGATCCGCATCCCGGCCCCGCTGCCGCACCGGCAGCACCGGCAGCACCGGCGAACTTCTCCCCGCCACGGGCCCGGCAGGACGGGTCCCATTGCCCGGGTCCCCAGCGCCCCGCTGCTCCGGCTCTCTGCTGTCCCCATCCCGTGTCCCCATCCGGTGTCCCCATCCCGTGTCCCCATCCGGTGTCCCCATCCCGCTGTCCCCATCCCGCTGTCCCCATCCCGTGTCCCCATCCCGTGTCCCCATCCCGTGTCCCCATCCCGGTGTCCCCATCCCGTGTCCCCATCCGGTGTCCCCATCCCGTGTCCCCATCCGGTGTCCCCATCCCGTGTCCCCATCCGCTCCCCGCTCCAGGGATCCGCGCCCACCGGGAGCGGGCTGGAAACGGGACCGGGATTGGGATCAGCTCTGGGACCAGGACCGGGATTAGGACCGGCTCCTGAACCGGAACTGGGACTGGGAACGGGATTGGGACTGGGACCGGGATTGGGATCGGCTCCAGGACCGGGAGCAGGATTGGGACCGGCTCCTGAACCGGAACTGGGACTGGGAACGGGATCAGAACCGGGACCAGGACCAAACTGGGAATGGGCAGTGGGGGCGGCTCCAGTACTGGTTTGGGACCGGGAGTGGATCCGGGACTGGGATTGGGACTGGGAATGGGATCGGGATTGGGACTGGCTTGGGGCACCAGGCTGGCAGAGGCTGGTGGCACTGGGGACACCAAGCTTGTGGTCAGTGGCACTGGGGACACGGAGTTGGCAGTGGCTGGTGGCACTGGGGACACTGAGGCTGTGGTCAGTGGCACTGGGGACACCAAAGCTGTGTCTGGTGGCCCTGGGGACCCCGAGCTGGGTGGTGGCGCTGGGGACACTGAGCTGTGTCTGGTGGCACTGGGGACACAGGGCTGGCAGAGACTGGTGGCACTGGGGACACTGAGCTGACTGGTGGCACTGGGGACACCGAGCCTGTGGCTGGTGGCACTGGGGACACCAAGCTGGCAGAAGCTGGTGGCCCTGGGGACACCAAGCTTGTGGTCAGTGGCACTGGGGACACTGAGTTTGTGGCTGGTGGCACTGGGGACACAGGGCTGGCAGAGACTGGTGGCACTGGGGACACGGAGCTCTTAGAGGCCAGTTGGGGACATCAGGTTTGTGGTCAGTGGCACTGGGGACCCTGAGCTGTGTCTGGTGGTGCTGAGGACACAGGGCTGGCAGAGACTGGTGGCACTGGGGACACTGAGCTGGCTGGTGGCACTGGGGACACTGAGCTGGCTGGTGGCACTGGGGACACCGAGGTTGTGTCTGGTGGCACTGGGGCTACAAGGCCTGGCAGAGGGCACTGGGGACACCAATCCTGTGGTCAGTGGCACTGGGGACACCAAGCTGTGTCTGGTGGCACTGGGGACACTGAGCTGTAGCTGGTGGCACTGGGGACACCAGGCTGGCAGAGACTAGTGGCACTGGGGACACAGGGCCTGTGGTCAGTGACACTGGGGACACCGAGCTGTGTCTGGTGGCACTGGGGATACAAGGCCTGGCAGAGGGCACTGGGGACACCAATCCTGTGGTCAGTGCCATTGGGGACACTGAGCCTGTGGCTGGTGGCACTGGGGACACCAAGCTGGCAGAGGCTGGTGGCACTGGGGACACTGAGTCTGTGGTCAGTGGCACTGGGGACACCGAGCCTGTGGCTGGTGGCACTGGGGACACCGAGCTTGTGGCTGGTGGCACTGGGGACACCAAGGTTGTGTCTGGTGGCACTGGGGACACTGAGCTGACTGGTGGCACTGGGGACACCGAGCCTGTGGTCAGTGGCACTGGTGACACTGAGCTGGCTGATGGCACTGGGGACACCGAGGTTGTGTCTGGTGGCACTGGGGACACCGAGCCTGTGGCTGGTGGCACTGGGGACACCAAAGCAGCCCGGTTTGGTAGGAAAAAGTGGGAAATCCAGGAAAAATCCCGGGAATGTGCCGAGTTTTTCCTCTCTGTCGGCGGTGCCGGAGCAAACTTTGGGATCGTCCCATGGGAATGGGCTCTGTGGGGCCCGGCTGTGATTCCAAAGGTTTTCCGTTTGTTTTTCCTCTGGAAGCGGCGGAAAACTCATCCCAAGGGATCACAGGCTCGGTGCATCCCGGAAAAACCGGGATGTGGAGAGATGGGAGATGGGAATGCCAACATTCCCAGGACTGGAATTTATGGGAACAGCTGGGATGTGCAGCCAGGGAGGAATTTTCTGGAATTTTCCAAAGGTTTTCCTTCCCTGTTTTGTGCTGGCAACTCCTTCCTCTTCCCTTTTAAATCCTGGAAAAGCCGGAATTCAAATAAGATCCCAGCTGGATTTATCCGGGAGCAGCTCCCGGCATTGGATGGCCCGGGAGTGTCCAGCTGGAATTCCAGAGGTTTTTCCTGATGTTTTCCAGGATATGTTGGGAGCTCCCACCCCTGACCCCTCAATCCTTGGAAAACCAGAGTGGGAATTCCCACATTTTGTCCCTTCCGAGGCATTTTTTAACCGGGAGCATCCCTGACTTTGCCAAGGAGATTCCTTGGTGTTCCAGGAATTCCTTGGAATTCCAAGAATTCCAAGATCAAATCCAAGGCTGCCAGGGATGGGAATTTTGGTTGGGAATTCCTTTGGGATGAGGAAGAAGAGGCTCCTGCCTCTCCCATGTGGCCGATTCCCGGGAAGGGAAGGGAGAACATGGAAAAGTGAGGGATGAGGGTGGGGATCATTCCGTGGGAATGTGGATTCCGAGGGAAGAGAACTCCTGGAAAACAGAGGGATGAGAGTGGAGATCCCACAGGAACGTGGATTCCGAAGGATGGGAACTTTTCCCACTGGAAAAGTGAGGGATGAACGTGGAAATCCCAGTGTGGGAATGTGGATTCCAAGGGAAAGGAAAACCTGGAAAAGGGAGGGATGAAGGTGAAGATCATTCTGTGGGAATGCGGATTCCAAGGGATGGGAACTCCTGGAAAAGTGAGGGATGAGAGTGGGAATGTGGATTCCAAGGGAAGGAAACACCTGGAAAAATTAGGGATGAGGAATTGCTCCTCTTCCCACCAATTCCCTGCCTCCATCCCAAGGCTTTTCCATTCCCTGTTTTCCCAGTACTTAGATCCCGAAATTCCTCTCTCCATCCTCCTCTGTCTCAGCCATGGGAACACCAAAAAAAAAAGGGAAAATCAGAATAATTCCATTCCTGCAAAGGGAAAATCGGGATGTCGGGAATGACCCCAAACCTTTGATCCTTCCCCGCTTCCTCACTGCGGCAAAAACCTTTGGATGTCGAGAATTCCAATGGAATTTTCCCCCCCTTTTAGGGCAGAACCAAAGCTGCTTTTTGCTTGGAGCTTCCCATTGTTTTTCCATGGAAAAGCGGCGCCTTTCAGATCCGCCGGATCGTGCTCCGTGAATGGAGCAGCTGCTCCGCTTTTTTTTCCCTCTTCCCCATTTCCATTTTTTTCCCGTCCCCGTTCCTGCAGGTGCTGCCTGTGGATTTTTCCAGGATTTTTGTGGCTTTTGTTTGGGGTTTTTTTGGGAGCTGTTTTCCCGTGGCGGCCGTCGGAGCATCCAGAGGGAGGATCTGGATGGAGTGAGGGTGTCCCAAAAACCGGTGGGAATCAAATGAGTGATTCCCAAAAATCCCCTGGAAGGATTCAGGTGCTTCAACCATAAATCCCGGGATCCCTGAGCTTGGAATTCCAAGAATTCCAAGATCAAATCCAAGCTGGGCCTGATCCAAATCCCAGAGTCCTGAGAGCCACAATCAGGAATTCCTTGGATTCCTCCATGGATGGCCATCCTGGTTTTTCCAGCCCCATCCTGGCTTTTTCAGCCTCATCCCGGGTTTTCCAGCCTCATCCTGGCTTTTCCAGCCTCATCCCGGGTTTTCCAGCCTCATCCCGGCTTTTCCAGCCTCATCCCGGGTTTTTCAGCCTCATCCCGGGTTTTCCAGCCCCATCCTGGGTTTTCCAGCCTCATCCTGGGTTTTCCAGCCTCATCCCGCGTTTTCCAGCCCCATCCCGGGTTTTCCAGCCTCATCCCAGGTTTTCCAGCCTCATCCTGGCTTTTCCAGCCTCATCCTGGTTTTTCCAGCCTCATCCTGGCTTTTCCAGCCCTATTCCAGCTTTTCCAACTCCTGATCCACAGGAAACTTTGGAAAGCTGCAGTTCCACCACATTTAAGTGGCTTTTTCCACCCCAAATCCGAACAATTCCATGGAAATAAATCCCACTTATCCCAAACAATTCCCCCCAGCACATTCCAGAGGATGCCGAGCAACAGAACCTCCCAAAATATTCCGGCACAACCCCAAATCCCGGGAATTTCCCCGGGGGTAAAGTCGCCCTCCACGAGCTCAATCAAACAAAGTGGATCGATGGGAATCCGAGCAATTCCCGATTTTATCCGGGAGGAATCCGCCGGCAGCAAAATCCGCCCACAAATAACCGCGGCTGCTGCGCGTTCCCAATCCACGGATTTTTCCAAGGAAAATCCAAATCGGATCAACCCACGACCGGCGCATTTGCCATTTAATAAATTTAAAAGGTTTTACGAGCAAAATTCCCTTTTTATATTTCCCCTCCCAAGTAGATTTGCTGGAACTGGATGGATCCATTGAAGGAATTTTCACGGAAAACGTCAATCCCATCTTTTCATTTTCCACCCTTTTTTTTTCTGGAAAAGCTCATTCCATGCTTAATAAAGAGGAATTTTGAGTCATTTGAGGCAAGGAAAAATTGGCATGAAAAGAAAATTAGTTGAGCACTTGGAAATATTCTTAAAAAAAAAAAAATTCGGGAATAACAGCTCTGAATTCCATCTGCTGGATTCCTTGGGAATGTGGGAGCCACCAAAGAGCTCCAGCATCCACCAGGAAAAGGAAAAAAAAGGGATTTTTTTCCCCAATAATTCCTTAAATTGAGGGTTTCTTGTAGCCATCAAAATCTTGGAGTTGGGGGTTCCCAAATTCTGGGAATTTTCTGGAATGGGGAGATTGGGGAAGGAAAAGGAACTCTTGGAATGGTTCACAGCTTCCGTCGGGAAGGGAATTCCTGCCCTGATTCCCACTCAGGATCCACAAATTCTGGGAATGCCCTGGAGGGGCTGGAAAATCCCACAAATCCCGCTGGGAATCCCAAGAATTCCAGGATTCCCTCATTCCCATGGGATGCAGATGGGATTCCCAGAGGAGAATGGGAATTATAACATTTAAGGAATGTCATGGGATCGGGTCTGGAAACTCCATGGATACAAAAGGGAAAGGAAACGCTGGAATTCTGCATCCATGGCCAGTTTGTCCCGGCAGGAAATCATGGAAAAGGGGCTGGAATTGATGAGGGAATTAAGGAATGGCCTTAATTAAGGAATGAAGGATCCAGAGTGGGAAAGAAGCAACAGGAGAGAGTTTTGCACATTCCATGGGGAAGTTCCAGATCCTCGGGATAAGGAAGGGATGGAGCGTGGCCAGGGAAGGGAACGGAGCTGGGAAGGGGCTGGAAAACTCCAGAGGGGTTTGGGATGGAAAACTCCAGTGGAATTTGGGAAAGGACTGGAAAATTGCAGCGGGATTTGGGAAAGGACTGGAAAATTCCAGTGGGATTTGGGAAAGGACTGGAAAATTCCAGTGGGATTTGGGAAAACTCAGGAGAGATTTGGGATTCGGGCTGGAAAACTCCAGAGGGGTTTGGAAAAGGACTGGAAAATTCCAGTGGGATTTGGGAAAACTCAGGAGAGATTTGGGATTTGGGCTGGGAAAGGACTGGAAAACTCCAGCGGGATTTGGGAAAACCCAGGAGAGATTTGGGATTCGGTCTGCAAAACTCCAGCGGGATTTAGGAAAGGACTGAAAAATTCCAGTGGGATTTGGGAAAGGACTGGAAAGCTCTGGAGGGATTTGGGAAAACTCAGGAGAGATTTGGGATTTGGGCTGGAAAAGTCCAGCGGGATTTAGGAAAGGACTGGAAAACTCCAGTGGGGTTTGGGAAAACTCATGAGAGATTTGGGATTCGGGCTGGAAAACTCCAGTGGGATTTGGGAAAGGACTGGAAAACTCCAGCGGGATTTGGGATTTGGGATTTGGGATCCGCCTGGTGCAGAGGCGGCTCCGGCTCATTCCCATGAGCTCGTTCCTTTTCCAGCTTTTTCCACAGGGATATCCATGAAATATTTAATTAATTAATTCAAACTGCCCCCAAAAAGAATCAATTAATCCTCATCCGTTCCCACGCTCCAGGAATTTTGCTTTTCCATGGAAAATTTCCTTCGGCCGGGCTGTTAAAACTCATTTTTCCGGATGATCCCGGTTGGAATCTAACATTCCAGAGCCGCTTTTGTCCCGGATCGTCAATTATCCCGACATTCACGGGTCATTGATTAATTAATTAATTATGGTTGATTAATTAGCCAATCAAATCCCCCCTCCTGCTCCCATAGGGGATCAATGGAAATTCCGGCTTTTATTTTTTTATCCCGTTTTTTTACGGGATGAGGGAAGCCTGGAGCGAGGAGAGGGAGAAGGAACGAGCTCGTCCTTGGGAATGATGGATTCCTTTTTTCCCTGGAAAATGATTATTAGGAGATTTTATCAGGAATTCAGGAAAATTTGGGTGGGAAAATTCCTTAAAGAGCCTGAGATTCCAATGGGGATCCAGGATGATCCAAGCTCATCCAGTCCCACCAGGAATTGGATAAAAATTCCCTAAAAAATTAAAAAATGAGGAATTATCCAAGCCCACTTCTATTAATTAGCAATAAATAAATATTAATTAATTAATAATCTATTTATTAATTCTTTATTAATTAATATTTCCTACCCAATTCCTCATTTTCCCTCCCTTCCCATTAAATCCCCCTTGAAATTCCATAGGATTCAAATCCTGATTTGATCATTGATTATTCAGCTTTCCCATGGTTAATTCCCATTTTTCCAGCAAAAAGTTGGAATTTTTATCCACACCATTTTCAATCCACGTTTTCCCAGAATTTTTTTTTTTTTTTTTTTTTTTTTGCATGGATGCATCAAATCCTTGTTTTTTCTTGGACAGTTCGGAGTTTTCCCAACAATTTTTTTTGGTGCTGTGGCATCCTAAATAATCAGATCCTTGTTTTTTGTGGGAAGTAAGAGAGAAAATTCCATAGGAATGTGCGGGATTCCAATTCAAGCTCAGAATTATCAGAAGGAAAATCCCGATTTTAACCGGATAAAACACGGATAAGAGGGAAAATTCCCCCTTCATTCCCCTTTATTTCCCAGCTCAGAATTCCAGATTTTTCCTGGGAATCTGAGTGTGGAGCTGGAGGCTGGAATTTCCTGGGAACGGCCCCTGGAAGTGTCAGACCAATCCCAGCAGGATTGATCCGGAGGGGAGTGGTTGGATAAATTTATCAACATTCCCAGGATTTCTCTGGCTTGGGATTCAAAGCTCCGGAGCGGCCGCTTCCAGAGGATCCATGGAAAACAGGGATACCCCATCCATGGGATTCTGTCCCCTCGGATGCTCCGAGGGGACACAGAGGGAGGACAAGGAAAAGATGGAGTCACCAGTGGGAAAAGTTGGGAATTTTCGCTCCGGGATGGAGCAGCTGGTGAGTGCTGGAGTTTCCAAGGAATTCCTGTGGGAATTCCTGCTGGGAATTCCCACCTGGATTGGAGGGATGGAGAGGATGAGGAGGGAGGAATGATGGCATTCCAAGTGGTGATTCCATAGGGAAAAGGGATTTTTTGGGAAGGAGCCACCTTCAACACCTAAAGAGCAAGAGAGAATCTGGGATTTTCCATGGAAAACTGGGAAATCCAGGAAAGAATTCCTGGGGAAGTTTAACCATTGGGTTTTCCTGGGAATGTGGCGGCCAAATGGGTTTGGAATCTTGAATAGGATTGGATATAAAGGATGGGAATTCCGGGAAATTCCAGGATTTATTTGGATTGAATTAAAAGTTCCGGAGCGGCCACTTCCAGAGGCTCCCACTGGAGCTGAATTCCAAGAATTTCTGGAAGGGCTGGAGCAGCTCCAGGGGGAAGGGAAAGATCTTGGAATGGGAAAAATTCCTGAGGGTGAGTTGGGGATTTGTTTGGGAAAGCGCTGAGGAAAGGAGGGAGAACATTCCAAAGTTAAGGTGTTCAAAATTTGGGAAGGAATTTTGGGAAGCAGGAGAGGAGGGAGCAAAGATCCAGTAGATCCTGGAATTCCTGTGGGATTGGGAAAAATCCTGGAAAAATCCTGGAAAAGTGTGGAAAGGGCCATGCTGGTGCTTCTTCCCAAGGGAAAATTCCAGCCTCAATCCATTGGATCAAGAGCTGCCAGGGATGGACTGGGAAGGCTTTTCCAGGGAATTATGGTGTTTTCTTGGAATTCCTGATGGTTTTCCTTGTGGGGAACCTTTATCCCAGAAAACTGATGGAGCAAATCCCATGGGAAGCCCTGGGTGGGATGGGGGGAGCGGATTCCCTGGAAACATTCCAAGGTTCTGGAGACTTTGGGAATATTGGCGTGATCGGGGCTGTCAGTGCTGCAGAAAGTTGGGAATTCTGGATGGAGTTGGGATTTTTGGATGGAGTTTTGAACCATGAGTCACCGGATGGGATTTTGGGATTGGGTTTTGTGGGATGACACAACATCCGACGCCCTTCCCGATGGATCAGCCCCCAATTCAACGGAAAATCCCAAATCCTTTGTTTTTCAGGCTCCAGGAACTCCAGGTGCTTCCTGGATCCTCCCTCCCACCCTTATCCCAGTTTTTTTTTGCTGGAAGCGGCTTGTCCCGGCATGGAATTGAACTCTGGGGATGTCAGGAATGGGATTTCCCTCAGGAGATGATCTAAGCCCCAAAATTCCAGCTTTTTTTTTTTTTTTTTTCCCAGCTGGCTCTGAAAACCGGTCCCAGTTTGACTTTGGAGAGTGGAAAAAAATTCCTGTGGATTCCCCCTCTCCTCCATGATTGCTTTTCCCTGGATATCTGAAAATCCCAACTCCTTCCCAGGATTGTGGTCAGGAATGATGGGAATGATGGGAATGGTGACATCCAGCCTGGCCCAAGGTGGGATTTGGGATCTCCAGGTGGGAATTCCCATGGATATTCCCAATCCTGTGGCTCTGATCCTTTCTCCTGCCAACCCATGGAAATTCAGGAGAATCCCGTGGGATTTTCCACCCTGTGCGCATGGGAATGCTGCTGGAATGGCTTGGAAGGAGTAATCGGGAAATAAAAACCAGGATCCTGGGAGAAATCCAAGGAGAATCCTTGAAGGAAAACCGGGAACATTCCCTGGGCCTGGACTGGGGCTGGAACTTTGTCCCGGTTTTAGGAAGATCCATGTTGGGATCTATTCCCAAATCCATGTTGGGATCCGTGTCAGGATCCATTCCCAAATCCATGTTGGATCCATGTTGGGTTCCAATCCCGAATCCATGCTGGGATCCATTTTGGGATCCATGCCCGTATCAATTCCCAAATCCACATCGGGATCTATGTTGGGATCCATTCCTGAATCCATGTCGGAATCCATGCCCGGATCTATTCCCAAATCCGTGTCCAGATCCGTGCCCAGAGCGTGACAATTCCTCAGGGACAGACACGGATCCATTGTCATTTGTTTCTTCAATTTTTAATTTTAAAAAAATCAGGAAAACTTGGGAATTCCCCATTTCCCATCAATTTCTCCTTTCCAGAAGCTCCAAACCTCAACTCCCCCCTTTTCCTCCCTCTTTTCTCCCATTCCCATGGAGACCTTGATGGATTCCCGTTTCATCCTTCTGTTTCCCTATGGATTTCCCTTTGGAATCCACAATGGGAACACCCATTTTTCCCATTACACCCATAAATTCCCATTAATTTTTAAAATTTAAGACAGCAAAAAAACTTGGGAATTCTTGACTTCCCACACACCTGTGGGATTCCTCCCCGAATCTCACAAATCTTTTCCCTCCTTTTTTTCTTGCATTCCCTGGAGAACCCGGTGAATTCCCATTTTATGTCTGTGTTTGCCCACGGATTTCCTTCTGGAATTCACAGTGGGAACACCCAATTTTTGGGTTTTTTTTTAACAATTTAGCCATAAAAACTTGGGAATTCCTCATTTCCCATAGCTCTTCCCCTTCCAAACCCCAACTCTCCCCTTTCCCTCCCTCATTCCCCCATTCCCGGAAGAACAACTCAGTGAATTCCCACGTTCTCCCTCTGCTTCCCTTTGGAATCCACAATGGGAACACCCAATTGTTTTCATTTTTTTAAAGAAAAAAAATCAGGAAAACTTGGGAATTCCTGATTTTCCATAGGTCTGAACTGCACAAACCCCAACTCCCCCTTTCACTCCCCCATTCCCCCATCCCCGATGAACACCGTATCCCGTTCCCGCTCTTCTCACATTCCCGTTCTTGCTATTCCCGCATTCCAATTCCCGCTATTCCCACATTCCCATTCCCACCATTCACGCTACTCCCATTCCCACTATTCCTGCAATCCCATTCCTGCTATTCCCGCTATTTCCGTTCCTGCCATTCCTGCTATTCCCATTACTGCTATTCCCACATTCCCATTCCTGCTATTCCTGCTATTCCCATTCCCTCTATTCCCGTATTCCCATTCCTGGTGTTCCCATTCCCGCCATTCCCACATTCTGATTCCAGCTATTCCTGCTATTCCCATTCCTCTATTCTCGCATTCCCATTCCCACTATTCCTTCTATTCCCATTCCCGCTATTCCCGCATTCCCATTCCCACCGTTCCCACACTCCCATTCCTGCCATTCCTGCACTCCCATTCCCGCCATTCCCACATTCCCATTCCCACCATTCCCACATTCCCATTCCCGCCATTGCCGTGTTCCCATTCCCACCATTCCCATATTCCCATTCCCACCATTCCCACACTCCAATTCCCACCATTCCCACACTCCCACTCCCGCCATTCCCGCACTCCCATTCCCGCCATTCCCACATTCCCATTTCTGCCATTCCAGCACTCCCATTCCCGCCACCTCCACATTTCCATTCCCGCCATTCCCACACTCCCATTCCCACATTCCCACATTCCCATTCCCACATTCCCATTCCCGCCATTCCCACATTCCCATTCCCACACTCCCATTCCTGCCATTCCCGCGCTCCCATTCCCACCATACCCACATTCCCATTACCGCTGTTCCCACATTCCCATTCCCTCCATTCCCACCATTCCTGCACTCCCACTCCCGCCATTCCCACTTTCCCATTCCCACCATTCCCACTTTCCCATTCCCGCCATTCCAGCACTCCCATTCCCGCTATTCCCACATTCCCATTCCCGCCGTTCCCACACTCCCATTCCCTCCGTTCCCACATTCCCATTCCCGCCATTCCCACACTCCCATTCCGCCATTCCCACTTTCCCATTCCCACCATTCCAACACTCCCATTCCCGCCACCTCCACATTTCCATTCCTGCTATTCCCACATTCCCATTCCCACCATTCCCACTTTCCCATTCCCGCCATTCCTGCATTCCCATTCCCACCATTCACACATTCCCATTCCCACCATTCCCACATTCCATTCCCACCATTCCTGCACTCCCACACCCGCCATCCCCACACTCCCATTCCCACACTCCCATTCCCATATTCCCATTCCCACACTCCCACTCCCACCATTCCCACTTTCCCATTCCCGCCACTCCCATATTCCCATTCCTGCCATTCCCACATTCCCATTCCTGCCGTTCCCACTTTCCCATTCCCACCATTCCCACATTCCCATTCCCGCCATTCCCACACTCCCATTCCCACCATTCCCACACTCCCATTCCCACATTCCCATTCCCACCATTCCCACATTCCCATTCCCACCGTTCCCACATTCCCATTCCTGCCATTCCCACATTCCCATTCTCGCCATTCCTGCACTCCCATTCCCACCATTCCTGCATTCCCACTCCCGTTATTCTCTTACTCCCATTCCGGCCATTTCTGCACTCCCACTCCCGCCGTTCCTGCACTCCCATTCCCACCATTCCCACTTTCCCATTCCCGCCATTCCCACATTCCCATTCCCGCCATTTCTGCACTCCCATTCCCACTATTCCCACACTCCCATTCCCACACTCCCATTCCCACTTTCCCATTCCCACTTTCCCATTCCCTCCATTCCCACACTCCCATTCTCGCCATTCCTGCATTCCCACTCCCGCTATTCTCTTACTCCCATTCCGGCTATTCCCGCACTCCCATTCCCGCCATTCCCGCACTCCCACTACCGCCATTCCCGCATTCCCATTCCCGCCATTCCCACACTCCCATTCCTGCCACCTCCACATTCCCACTCCCACCATTCCCACTTTCCCATTCCCGCCATTCCCACACTCCCATTCCCACCATTCCCGCACTCCCATTCCCGCCATTCCCACATTCCCATTCCTGCCATTCCCACATTTCCCTTCCCGCCATTCCCACTTTCCCATTCCCGCACTCCCATTCCCACCATTCCCACATTCCCTTTCCCACCATTCCTGCACTCCCATTCCCACACTCCCACTCCCGCCATTCCCACACTCTCTTTTCCGCCATTCCCACATTCCCATTCCCGCCATTCCCACACTCCCATTCCCGCTATTCCCACATTCCCATTCCCACATTCCCATTCCCGCCGTTCCCACATTCCCATTCCCGCCGTTCCCACACTCCCATTCCTGCCATTCCTGCATTCCCACTCCTGCTATTCTCTTACTCGCATTCCGGCTATTTCTGCACTCCCATTCCCACCATTCCCACCATTCCCACATTTCCATTCCCGCTATTCCCACATTCCCATTCCTGCCATTCTCACTTTCCCCTTCCCACCATTCCCACATTCCCATTCCCGCCACCTCCACATTTCCATTCCTGCTATTCCTACATTCCCGCCGTTCCCACATTCCCATTCCCACCATTCCCACACTCCCATTCCCACATTCCCATTCCCATTCCCATTCCCACTTTCCCATTCCCACCATTCCCACACTCCCATTCCGACCATTCCCACATTCCCATTCCCATCATTCCCACTTTCCCATTCCCACCATTCCCACATTCCCATTCCCACATTCCCATTCCCTCCATTCCCGGCGCTGACACGGCATTCCATGCACATTCCCAGAAGTGTCTGCGGCTGAACCCCGATGTCCCGGTGTGGGTGTCCAAGCAGCGCGTCCTGTGCACGCTGAACCACAGCCTGAAGGACGTGCTCAACTACGGCCTCTTCCAGCCCGCCTGCAACGGCCGCGCCGGCAAGTTCCTGGACGAGGAGCGGCTGCTGCGGGAGTACCCGCCGAGCCCCGACACCCCCCTGCCCTACCTGGAGGTGACCCCGCGGCAAGGGACGGGGCGGGGCACGGAGGGCACATCAAATCACTTTGCATTTAATTTGGTTTTTTATATTTTATTTTCTGTTTTATTTTATTTTATTTTATTTTATTTTATTTTATTTTATTTTATTTTATTTTATTTTATTTTATTTTATTTTATTTTATTTTATTTTATTTTATTTTATTTTATTTTATTTTGTTTTCTATTATATTTATTTTATTTTGTTTTATTTTATTTTGGTTTTTTTTTATTTTATTTTTTAAATTTTTTTTACTTACTTTAATTTAATTTTATTTTGTTTCATTTTATTTAATTTTTGTATTTTATTTTATATTTTATTTTTTATTTTCTATTTTATTTTATTTTTTTATTTTATTTTATTTTATTTTATTTTATTTTATTTTATTTTATTTTATTTTATTTTACTGTCTTTAATTTTATTTTGTTTCATTTTACTTTATTTAATTTTTGTATTTTATTTTATTTTATATTTTATTTTATTTTATTTTATTTTATTTTATTTTATTTCATTTCATTTCATTTCATTTAACTGTCTTTAATTTTATTTTGCTTTATTTTACTTTATTTAATTTTTGTATTTTATTTTATTTTATACTTTATTTTATTTTTCATTTTATATTTTATATTTCTATTTTATTTTATTTTATATTTTTATTTTATTTTTTATTTATTTTATTTAATATATTTTATTTAATATATTTTATTTAATATATTTTATTTTATATTTTTTATTTTATATATTTTATTTTATTTTATTGTAATTTTACTTATTTATTTATTTATTTATTTAAATTTAATTTCAATTCATCTCATATTAATTTAGCTCTTATCTCTCCTCTCTTATCTTTTTATCTTTTAACATTCATAATTCATTATTCTGATATCTCTTATCTTTGTGTCTCCTCTTCCTCTTCCTCTTCCTCTTCCTCTTCCTCTTCCTCTTCCTCTTCCTCTTCCTCTTCCTCTTCCTCTTCCTCTTCCTCTTCCTCTTCCTCTTCCTCTTCCTCTTCCTCTTCCTCTTCCTCTTCCTCTTCCTCTTTTCCTCTTTTCCTCTTTTCCTCTTTTCCTCTTTTCCTCTTTTCCTCTTTTCCTCTTTTCCTCTTCCTCTCTCTCTTATCAATCCCTTATCAATCCCTTATCAATCCCTTATCAATCTCTTATCAATCCCTTATCAATCCCTTATCAATCCCTTATCAATCTCTGATCAATCCCTTATCAATCTCTTATCCCGGCAGTTCCGCTACAAGCGCCGCGTGTATTCCCAGCCGCTGCTGGACGACAAACAGTTCGCCAAACTGCACACCAAGGTGAGCCCTAATCCCATGGAATTCCCATGGAATTCCCATGGAATTCCCACAGGAAACCCACGGAAAAATCCGGGAAACCCATCCGGCCCCAGAATTCCAGGATATCCCAAGGAATCCCGGCTTTCCGTCAAAGCAGCACCAAAACTAGAATGGGAGCGGAGCTAAACCTGGAATTCCCGTGGAATTTCCATGGAATTCACCTGGAAAACCCTGGGAAACCTGTCCGGCCCTGGAATTCCAGGATATCCCAAGGAATCCCAGCTTTCCATCAAAGCAGCACCAAAACTAGAACGAGAGCAGAGCTAAGCCCGGAATTCCCATGGAATTTCCATGGAATTCACCTGGAAAACCCTGGGAAACCTGTCTGGCCCTGGAATTCTGGGATATCCCAAGGAATCCCAGCGCCCCAGTGCCAAGAGCAGAACAGTAGCAGTTTTGGCGCTGGGATTTTGTGGCATTTGATTGGATTTTATCCGGATTTCCTTGGATTTTATTCCACGGGGTGGGATTGAGCGGGAAGAGCGTCTGTGGGGTGCTGAAATCCGGGATTGTGCATTTCTTCTCCTTCTCCCTTTTCCTTTTCCCTTGTCTGCTTTTTCCAAGCCTGTGGGATTTTGGGAAGGATCTTTCCCTTTTCCCCCCCCTTTTCCCATCCTTTTCCCCCTTTTCTCCTCCTTTATCCCCCTTTTTCCCTCCTTTTTTCCCTTTTTCCCTCCTTTTTCCCCTTTTCCCCTTTTCCCTTTTCTCCTTTCCCTCAGGCTGCTTCTTTTCCCAAATCTGTGGGATTTTGGAAAGGAGCTTTTCCCTTTTCCCCCCTTTTCCCCCCTTTTCCCCCCTTTTCCCCCCTTTTCCTTCTTTTTCCCCTTTCCCCCCTTTTCCCCATTTTTCTTTTCCCCCTTTTTCCCCTTTCCCCTCCCTTCCCCCCTTTTCCCCCTTTTCCCCATTTTTCTTTTTCCCCTTTTTCCCCTTTCCCCTCCCTTCCCCCCCTTTTTCCCCCTTCCCCCCCTTTTTTCCCTTTTTTCCTCCTTTTTCCCCTTTTTCCCCCCTTTCCCCCCCTTTTTCCCTTTTTTCCTCCTTTTCCCCCTTTCCCCCCTTTTCCCCCCTTCCCCCCCTTTCCCCCTTTTCCCCCTTTCCCCCTTTTCCCCTTTTTCCCCATTTTTCTTTTTCCCCTATTTCCCCTTTCCCCTCCCTTCCCCCCCTTTTCCCCCTTTTTTCCCTTATTTCCCCTTTTTCCCATTTTTCCCCTTTTTCCCCCCCTTTTTCCCTTTTTTCCTCCTTTTTCCCCTTTTCCCCCCTTTCCCCCCCTTTACCCTTTTCCACCTTTTCCCCCTTTTCCCCCTTTTCCCCCTTTTTCCCCTTTTCCCCATTTTTCTTTTTCCCTCTTTTCCCCTTTTCCCCTCCCT
The DNA here is from genome assembly GCF_048771995.1 of Taeniopygia guttata. Taxonomy (NCBI): domain Eukaryota; kingdom Metazoa; phylum Chordata; class Aves; order Passeriformes; family Estrildidae; genus Taeniopygia; species Taeniopygia guttata. The sequence continues at coordinate 529,409 of NC_133025.1, forward strand.
CCCCCCCTTTCCCCCCCTTTCCCCCCACCTTTTTTCCCTTTTTTCCCCTTTTTCCCATTTTTCCCCCTTTTTTCCCTGTTTTTCCCCCTTTTCCCCCTTTTCCCCCCTTTTTCCTTTTCCCATCTCCCTTTTTCCCTTTCCCTCCCGCTGCTGCTTTCCCAGAACCTGTGGGATTTTGGGAAGGAGCCTTTCCTTGGCCTTTTCCTTTCCCATGGATATTTGGGAATGCCAGATAGGATCCAAAGGGACAATTCCAGCCGATCCATCCCCATTCCGTGCCCGTCGGAGCGATCCCGGCGCAGCGGGCACGGATCGACCTTTCCCGGGAAAAGCCGGGATTGGAGCAGCTCCCGGGAAAAAAGGCTGGGATTGGAGCTGGATCCAGAGGGAGCGGGAGCAGGGATGGGATCCTGGCTGGCACGGGGACACCGGGACACCCGGAGAGCCTCGGGAACGGTACCGGATCCGGGGAAATATCGGGATAACGGGCAGGGATCATTCCCGGAGCTGGGAATGGGGCTGCAATTCAGCACAGAGATTCCATGGGAACATTGGGATAACGGGCAGGGATCATTCCCGGAGCTGGGAATGGGGCTGCATTTCACCACAGAGATTCCATGGGAACATTGGGATAACGGGCAGGGATCATTCCTGGAATGGGGTCATCCAGGGAACGGCTGGAATTCAGCACGGAGATTCCGTGAGGTTTGGGAGATGGGGAATTCCGGTTTCAGTTCCTGTGGAATTCTGGCTTCAGTTTCTGGGCATTTCTGCTTCAAATCCTGGGAATTTCTGGGAAATTCCTGGGAAATTCCTCCTTCAATTCCTGGGAAAATCCTGCTTTGATTTCCGTGAATTCCTGCTTTGGTTTGGGGCGAATTTCTGCCTCAGTTTCTGGGAATTTTTCCTTCTGTTTCTGAGAATTCCTGCTTTGTTTTTTGGGGGATTCCTGCTTCAATTCCCGGGGAATTCCTGCTGTGGTTTCTGTGGGGTCTCTGCTTCAAATCCTGGGAATTTCTGTTTTGGTTCCCGTGGAATTCCTGCCTCAGCTCCTGGGGGGTTTCTCCTTCAAATCCAGGGAATTTTTCCTTCTGTTTCTGGGAATTTCTCCTTCAGTTCCTGGGAATTTCTCCTTCTGTTTCTGGGAATTTCTCCTTCAGTTCCTTGGGAATTCCTGCTTCAGTTCCTGGGAATTCCTGCTCTTCCATGTGTTTATTATTGAGGTTTTCCTTGGAAAAGTAGAGGCGCTGCCGCTGTGTCCCAGGGTGGGGCTTTCCTGGGATTTGTGGCTCCGTCTGGTTCCTTGGGCAGGGAAATGTTGGATTTTCTGGGATTCAAAGGGATGGACAGGATTCCTTGGGAAAGGGAGCTTGGGGTGGGATTTTGGGAATGAGGAATTCCTGGCTGGGGCTGCCCCTGGATCCCTGGAATGTCCAAGGAAAGGCTGGAGCAGCCTGGGATGGTGGGATTGGAATGGGATGGGATTTGAGGTCCCTTCCCACCCAAACCATTCCAGGATTCCCGGTGCCGTGGCTCTGGAGATTCCCACTGGAGGAACTGTGCAATTCCAGAGGCTCCGCGTTGTCCCGGCGTGGCAGCAAATCCATAATTCCCTGTTTCTGAGGGATCAATGAATCCATTTGCTGCTGCCTGGCAGCGGGAGGCGGATCCATGGATTTGCTCCGGCCTCTCCCGGCTCCAAGGGCACAGCCGGCCTAAATTCCATCTCTTGGGATTTTCCAGGACTTTTCCCAGATTTTGCCTTGTTGGATTGGAATAAACTTCCAAAAAATGAATGAGTCTGGGAATGTGGGAATGTGGGAGCTGGGATTTTCCCACCAGAGCCATTCCTGCCTCTGCAATTCCCAGAATCCAGGAATTTAATAATGGCTTCATCCAGAAAAAAAAAAAAAACAGGACAAATCCCAAAAATTTGGGAATTTGAAGTGAATCATTGGAAATTCCAGCTCGGGGGAACAAAATTCCAATCCTGAAATTTGGGGATAGAGGGGAGGCACTGGCAGCCTGAATTCCCATGGGATGATCCAGCAGTTCCAAGGAATCTTCCTCTGCCTCATCCCTGGAATTGTTGGAATAACTTGGGATAGTGGGAGGAGTCCATGCCCTTGGAATGGGATGGGATATCAGCTCCCATCCAGCCTAAACCATTCCGGAATTCCCAAATTCCCTTCCAAACCTTTTCCTCATCCTGCTTGGCACTTCCAAGGTTTTTTTCCCAATTTTCCAACTGGAAAACAAATGGAAACGCGGTATTTTGGGATTCATGCCTCTTAAAAAGGATAATTTTCCCATATTTCCCATATTCCCATATTTCCCATATAATTAAGGTGGGAAATGTTGGAATTGGAATTTTTTCCTTGGATGTGAAATCCGGCTTCACCTTCTCTGTTTCCTTGGAGCTCTTCCCAACCTTTCCCATCAATTCCCGACATTTCCACGTGGATTTGTGTCCCACCCTGATGGAATTCCGTCCCGTTATCCTGGTTCTCCTTGGATTTTTGGGATGGGGATGCTCCCTCGGTGGCTTTTCCCGGAATTTCGGGATGTTAACACGGCGGTTTTTCCCGAATCCAGGCGAATCTGAAGAAATTCATGGAATACGTGCAGATGCTGAACTCGGAGAAGGTTTGCCGGCTGCTGGAAAAGGGGCTGGATCCCAACTTCCATGATCCCGACACCGGAGGTCAGTTCCATGTTTTCCTCTGGATTCGGGAGCACTTCCCAGAAGGAATCAGCTCAGCATTCCCAATTCCTTCACGGAATTCCTCCAGGCTTTTGTCTGGAATTTCTTCCTGCTCTATCCCAGTCCTTTTTTTTTGGAGTTTTATGGCACAATTCCCACTTTTCAGAGGATTTTGGGAATTCTGCATTCCTTAGGGATATCTCTTTCCTCCCCAGTCCCTTCTGGGGTTCACCAGGATACAATCCACGTTTCTCCTCTTGGAATATTTTCCCTTCCTGTTCCCGTTTCCAATCCCAGCCTTTCCCAGCTGCGGTTAGATGAAGGGATTGGAATCTCTCAGAAATTCCTGGATTGGGAGCTTTGGGGATTTTTGGGAATGTTGGTTGGCTTCCCGTGGGTTTCCCAGGAAGTCTGGACTGGGTGTTGGAAAAGCAGGCTAGGAACGAGCCAGGAACGAGCCAACACTTTTCCTGTTGGAATTTTTGGGATTGGATCCCTGGGGAATCCTGTGGGAATCTCCCCGTGGAAAACTGGAAAATCCTGCTTGGAAAAATGGTTTCCTGCAGGATTTAATCCCATAAATGGACTGGGAATAACTGGGATGAGCCATAAAATCCCCTGGGGCACCCTGAGCTGATCCCATGGATTCCAAACTTTGGGAATCTTCATTTCAGTGGATTTTGGGAAAGGTTTTAAGCTATGCCAAGGCTTTATTCCCATTTTCCTGTCTCTTGGATGGAAAAACAGGGAAAAATCCACTTTGGGAAGCAATTCCAGCCCCGTTTGCTGCCGTTCCCATTTCGGGGTTGCTAGGAAGATATTCCAGGAAAGATTCCTGGGATTTGAAAAGGATGAAAAAGCCCAAAAAATTCACAGTTGCTACCTGTGGGGATATTGAAAAAGTGGGAATGAAAAAAAACCCGGATCCGGGAGAAGTTTCCGTTGTTCTGGAATGAAAGCCAAACCCCAGGGATGGTTTTGCCGGAGAAAAGAGGAAAAAAAAATCCTTGGATATTTAACGAGGGATATTTAATGAGGGACAGCGGGAGAGGGAGAGGAGCCCAGGAAAACGTTGGAATTACAAAGGAAGATTCAAAATTCCTGAAATAATGTGGGGGAAAATTGCTGCAGGAGTCGGGAATGGGGGAGGGAAAAGGACATGGAGACAGCCTGGGAAAACTGGGAATGTTCCCCTGGAGAAGGGAAGGATCCAGGAGAGCTTCCAGCACATTCCAGGGGCTCCAGGAGAGCTGAAATTTGGGAATGGCCTGGAGGGACAGGACACAGGGAATGGCTCCCACTGCCAGAGGGCAGCCATGGATGGGATCTTGGGAATGAGGAATTCCTGGCTGGGCTGGGATTTCCAGAGCAGCTGGGGCTGCCCCTGGATCCCTGGAATGTCCAAGGAAAGGCTGGAGCAGCCTGGGATGGTGGGATTGGAACGGGATTGGAATGATCGTATGCATAGGGATGAGATGACCTTGGAATGTCCCTTCTCCAAATCATGGAATTATTGAGGCTGGGAAAGAATTCCAAGGGCACCAATCCAAGCTGGGCCTGATCCCAGCCCTGAGTGGAATTCCAGGAATTCCTTGGGCACCTCCAGGGATGGGCACTCCAAAGCTCCCTGGGAGTTTTCCAGCCCCTTCCCAGCTCCATTCCCTTCCTTATCCCAAGGATCCAGAACATCCCCATGGAATGTCCAAAACTCTCTCCCATTGCATCTTTCCCACTCTGGATCCCAGGCATTCCTTAATTCCCTCATCAATTCCAGCCCCTTTTCCATGATTTCCTGCCGGGACAAACTGGCCATGGATGCAGAATTCCAACCTTTCCTTTCCCTTTTGTATCCATGGAATTTCCAGACCTCTGGCATTCCTTAAACGTTATAATTCCCACTTTCCTCTGGAAATCCCATCTGTATCCCAAGAGAATGAGGGAATCTTGGAATTCTTGGGATTTCCGGCGGGATTTGTGGGATTTGAAGCAGCAACCTCGAGGAAAGTTGGGAGCATCCATTGGCTTCTCCTGATTGGAATCCACCCCTGATCCCGGGACGAGGATTTTTCCATTAGTAGCACAGGATCTGGGAATTCCCAAGGGGCCAAGGAGAATCCATGCTTTCCCAGATCCCATTCCCAAGATATTTTGTCTGCTTTTCCACCTAATCCCAGAATTTTCCATCCAATTCCCATTCCCACTGCTCAGGAGATCCTTGGGAATACCCAGGAGCAAACAGCTCCCAAATTTGTCCTCCATTCCCATGGATCCGATCCCAAACCCCGAGGAGATCTCTGTGGGCGCTTCCAGCTGGGATCCCACTGGGAGATTCCCGTGGATGTGCTGGACATTCCATGGATTTCCTGCATTCCCGTGTCCTCCCAGAGTGCCCGCTGACGGCGGCGGCGCAGCTCGAGCTCAGCTCCGAGATGATCAAAGCGCTCCGGAACGGCGGAGCCCACCTGGATTTCCGGACCCGCGAGGGAATGACGGCGCTGCACAAAGCCGTGAGGTGTCGGAATCACGCGGCCCTGCTGGTCAGTGCCGGGATTTTCCATCTCCCCTTCCCTTCCCTTCCCTTCCCTTCCCTTCCCTTCCCTTCCCTTCCCTTCCCTTCCCTTCCCTTCCCTTCCCTTCCCTTCCCTTCCCTTCCCTTCCCTTCCCTTCCCTTCCCTTCCCTTCCCTTCCCTTCCCTTCCCTTCCCTTCCCTTCCCTTCCCTTCCCTTCCCTTCCCTTCCCTTCCCTTCCCTTCCCTTCCCTTCCCTTCCCTTCCCTTCCCTTCCCTTCCCTTCCCTTCCCTTCCCTTCCCTTCCCTTCCCTTCCCTTCCCTTCCCTTCCCTTCCCTTCCCTTCCCTTCCCTTCCCTTCCCTTCCCTTCCCTTCCCTTCCCTTCCCTGTTCCCAAGGGGCTGTTCCCCATTCCCATAGGACCATTCCCCATTCCCAAGGGGCTGTTCCCCATTCCCACCGGACTGTTCCCCATTCCCACGGGAGCGTTCCCCATTCCCACGGGAGCATTCCCTGTTTCCCGGGCAGACACTGCTGGATCTGGGAGCGTCCCCGGACTACAAGGACAGCCGGGGGCTGACCCCGCTGTACCACAGCGCCATGGTGGGCGGGGACCCCTACTGCTGCGAGCTGCTGCTGCACGACCACGCCCGCCTGGGCTGCGTGGACGAGAACGGCTGGCAGGAGATCCACCAGGTGGGACGGGATCCATGGGAACGGGATCCGGACACGGGAATGTCCTCCTGGTGCTCGTGGATGGGGTGGTTCCATCCCTGGGGTTGAGGGCTGGATTCTGGGAATGTTCTCCTGGTGCTTATGGATGGGGTGGTTCCATCCCCAGGATTGAGAGCTGGATTCTGGGAATGTTCTCCTGGTGCCCATGGATGGGGTGGTTCCATCCCTGGGATTGACGGCTGGATTCTGGGAATGTTCTCCTGGTGCCCATGGATGGGGTGGTTCCATCCCTGGGATGGATCTGCAGGAATGGGATCCGGACACAGGAATGTCCTCCTGGTGCTCAGGGATGAGATGGTTCCATCTGTGGGATTGAGGGCTGGATTCTGGGAATGTTCTCCTGGTGCTCATGGATGGGGTAATTCCATCCCTGGGATTGAGAGCTGGATTCTGGGAATGTTCTCCTGGTGCCCATGGATGGGGTGGTTCCATCCCTGGGATTGAAAGATGGATTCTGGGAATGTTCTCCTGGTGCTCGTGGATGGGGTGGTTCCATCCCTGGGATTGAGGGCTGGACTGTGGGAATGTTCTCCTGGTGCCCATGGATGGAGATCCACCAGGTGATGGAGGGCAGGAGATCCACCAGGTGCGACGGGATCTGCGGGGATGGGATCCGGACATGGGAATGTTCTCCTGGTGCTTATGGATGGGGTGGTTCCATCCGTGGGATTGAGGGTTGGACTGTGGGAATGTTCTCCTGGTGCTCATGGATGGAGGTCCACCAGGTGGAACAAGATCTGCGGGGATGGGATCCATCCATGGGAATGTTGTCCATGGATGGGGTAATTCCATGCCTGAGGTTTAGGGCTGGACTGCAGGAATGTTCTCCTGGTGCCCATGGATGGGGTGGTTCCATCCCTGGAGTTGAGGGTTGGGCTCTGGGAATGATCTCCTGGTGCCCATGGATGGGATCATTCCGTGCCTGGACTGAGGGCTGGACTCTGGGAATGCCGTCCATGGATGGGGTTGTCCCATCCCTGGGATTGACATCTGGATGGGGCCAGCTCTGCCTCCATCCCAGATTTTCTGGCCTCTCCTCTTGGTTGGGACCTTCCAACCAACCTTCCAACCTTGCAGAGAACTTTGGGATCCTGGGTCCAAATCCCAGTTGCGCCTATCCCTGTTTTTCACGTGGAATCCCGTTTCTCCAAGGGGATTTGGAGAAACGCTTGGATTGGGAGTCAAGAATCCCAAGCCTCGTGCTTCCCAATCCTTTGGGAGAAGGAGGGATGGGATCCCATTGGAATATCTCCCACAACACCCAGCTGGGGATAAAAACTCCAGGGATGTGTCCTTGTGATCCCAATTTTTGGATCCGACCCTCCCTGCTGCCTCCGTCCTCCTCGTCTGATCCCTGAATCTTGGGATGGACCAAATCCGGAGGAGAACATCCCAATTTTCCAGAGATTTGGGGCACTGAGTTCATCCCAGGCCACCACCCAGCTGGAGGAGTTCCGGATCCGAGATGATCCAAACTTTTCCCGTTGATCCAGAGTTGATTTCTCCCACGGGTATCCAGGTGGAGCCGTGAGGATCCACACCCATTCCCACCAAATTCCACCTTTCCAAGCCTGGCTGAATCCAGCAGGGGATTTTTTTTTCCGGGAATGTTCCTCTGGCTCACGCCGCTGCCTGATTCCCACTTTTCCATGTTTTCCGGAGCAGGCTTGTCGCTACGGACACGTGCAGCACCTGGAGCACCTCCTGTTCTACGGAGCGGACATGACGGCGCAGAACGCCTCAGGAAACACCGCCCTGCACATCTGCGCCCTCTACAACCAGGTGGGACAGGGACAGGGACACCGTGGTGGAGGTGGCACCACCCCGGGACAACCCTGGATCTCGCCATTCCCAAATCCACAGGTGGAATCCATCCCTGACCTTGGGTGAAGGCCGTTCCTCCTCGGAGCTCCTGGGTTTGGTTCCCAGGGCTGAATCTCTGGGATTTGGGACAGGGGACATCATGGAGGAGGTGGCACCACCCCAGGACACTCCTGGATCTCCCCATTCCCAAATCCACAGGTGGAATCCATCCCTGTCCTGGGATGAGGCGGTTCCTCCTCGGAGCTCCTGGTTTTGGGTTCCACAGGAGAACATCCCGTGGTGGAATCTGGGAGATTTGGGGACAGGGACACCGTGGGTGAGGTGGCACCAGCCCAGGACACTCCTGGATCTCCACCATTCCCAAATCCAGAGGTGGAATCCATCCCTGTCCTGGGATGAGGCCGTTCCTCCTCGGAGCCCCAGCCTGGTTTGGGATTTCCCAAGAGAACATTCCATGGTTTAATCAATCCCATTCCCAAAATGTTTTGCTGGGACAGAATCCTTGGAGAAGGAACCTAATCCTTGGGAAAAGCGCAGAATCCATAGGGATGGAGGAGAAACCTGGGAAAAAGGGCGGAATCCTTGGAAAAGGAGGAGAACCCTTGGAAAACAGGCAGAATCCTTGGAATTTGGATCTGGGTGTTCCCAAAGATTCCTTCCGACCCAATCCATTCTGGAGTTCCATGATTCCATAACTTTCTTCCTTTAGGGTCAGGAATACCAAATCCTTAGGGAATGCTCATCCTCCTTCTTCCCAGAGAATTTTCCAGATCTTTTGCTCCCAATGCTGGTCTAATTCCCGTTTTTTCCTGGTTTATTTTTTTCCCAGGAAAGCTGTGCGCGGGTTCTCCTCTTCCGAGGCGCCAGCAAGGAAATCCGGAATTACAACAGCCAGACGGCATTCCAGGTGAGCAGAATTCCCAGGAATCCCATGGAGCTTCCCGGTATTCCCGGGAATTCTGTCGCATATCCAGGGATTTTTCCAGGTGGGATTTGTCCCACCGGGGTGGGATTTGGGATGGGCGTTCAGCGCCGGACCAGGAGGGAGGAAAAAGCAAATGGAATTCTGGAAAAAGGATGGGAATGTGGCGGTTCTGTGGGATACGGAGGTGGGAAGGGGAAGTTGATGTTTTTTGGGATGGGAATGTTTGGGATGGAGGAGAATCCTTGGAAAAGGAGCAGAATCCTGGGAGAAGGGGCAGAAGCCTTGGAAAATGAGCAGAATCCTTGGAGGATTTGGGGATTTAGGGATTTGAGTACTTAAGGATTTGGAGATTGGAGGATTTAGGGATTTAGAGTTTGGGGATTTCGGGAATTAGGGAATCAGGGATTTGAGGATTTGGGGATTTAGGGATTTGGAGAATTAGGGAATTGGGGACTTGGGGACTTCAGGATTTGGGCATTTGAGGATTTAGAGACTTTGGGAATTGAGGAATTTGGGGTTTTGGGGACTTGGAGACTTGAGGACTTCAGGATTTGGGGATTTGGGAATTTGGGGACTTGAGGACCTGGGGATTTGAGGATATGAGCATCTGGAGATTTGGGAATTTGGGGATTTGGAGAATTAGGGATTTTGGGACTTTGGGATTTGAGGATTTAGGGATTTGGGAACTTGGAGAATTAAGGATTTGGGGAATTGGGAATTTGAGGATTTGGGGAATCGAGGATTTGACGACTTGAGGATTTGGGGACTTGGAGACTTGAAGACTTCAGGATTTGGGAATTTGGGGACTTGACACCCTGGGAACATTCCAGGATCTGGGATGAATTCCTGGCTGGAATTCATGAATTCCAGAGGACAGGGATTGTCCCCAAGCCAGGGCCACTCAAACCTTCTTGGGCCACTGTCCCGGGAAGGCGTTGGCACCTCGGAATTCCCGGATGATCCGAGGCAGAAGAATCCTTGGCTTTCCCCCATGGAAAGCAGCTGTTCCCATCCATATGGAAGCTCCGGAGCCGCTCATCCCGGTTTTCCGGCTCTTTTCCAGGTGGCCATCATTGCAGGGAATTTTGAGCTGGCGGAAATCATCAAAACCCACAAAGAGTCCGATGTTGGTGAGTTGGATTTTTCCCGGTTTTCCCGTTTTTTTTTTTCTTTTTCCTTTCCTATTGATCCCAGGGATGGACTGGGGGGAAATAATGGATTTTCCTGGTGTTTTGCATCCATGGATTTTCCCGGTGCTGCATCCATGGAAGCTGCAGCCACTTTGGATCTTGGAAGTGTCTGAGTGATTCCTGTGGGATTCAGGCTGTTTTTCCAGCCTGGCTGACATTCCCAAGCTCTGGAATTATCCTGGATTTGCTCTTCTGTGAAATCCTGGTTTTCCCTCTCTTTTTGCATCCCTGAGGGATTTAATTCCCAGAATCCTGGGATTTGGGAAAATCCTCTGGGAATAGGAGTGAAGCGGGTGTTGTTCTGGTTGGATTTGCTTTTTTAAGGAATATTTTGGGAATTTTGATCCCTTGTGTCACCTTTCCAATCTTCCCCATGGAAAAAATGAAAAGGTGGGTTTGGATCAGGAATAAAATCCACACTTGTTGCATTTCCTTGGATTATCCTGAGGAATTTACGGATTCAGAGCTGCCAATGGAGGGAGCAGTGGGAATTTCCAGCATGCAGGAATGAAGTCATGGGATCAGCAGCTGGAAAAAGGGGGGAAAAAAAGGGGGAAAAATGTAAAAAGCAGGAGAAAATTCCTGCCTGGGAGGGAATGGCACAGAATTCCCAGAAAATTCCCTGTGGCTGCCCCCAGATCCCTGGAATGTCCAGGGCTGGAGCAGCCTGGGATCGTGGGAAGGGGTGGGATTGGATGGGATTTAAGGTCCTTTCCCACCCAAATTCCTGGAATTCCATGAAAACACTGAAATGAAGGAAAACAGGGATCAGTTCTTCCATAGTTTGCAGCAGGAATTGTGCTTGGCTCAATCCCAAAAATCCTTTCTCCCATTTTTTTTGGTTTTTTTTTTTTTTTTTTTTCCCAGCTCCCTATTCTTGATAGCCAGAACTGGGAATTTGGGGTGGGATAGGATTTTGGGAAGCACCTGAGAATATCCTTTGCCTGCAAAATCATGGAATTAATTAATCCAAGAAAAAAGTTGGGGAATAAACGACCTCCAAATGTCCGGCCTAAATTCCCCTTGGGATCTGCACCTGGCACTGAGTATCTCCGTGATTTTCCTTGGGGAAAAAAAAAAAAAGCAGGAAAACCACCACGGAAAACTGTCAGGAGCAATGGAAATTCTGGGAATCAGCTCCGGATAAAAAATAGGTCAGGGAAGAATTCCAAATTAATTCCGAGCCGAGCAGCAGGTCCAGATGGTCCCGCCTGCGGCCGGGAGCTTCCCGGGGTTTGGAAATTAGGTTTGGGAATTGGGGGTTGGAAAAATTGGGGGTTGGGAATTGGGGGTTGGAAAAATTGGGGGTTGGGAATTGGGGTTTGGAAAAATTGGGGTTTGGGAATTGGGGGTTGGAAAAATTGGGGGTTGGGAATTGGAGTTTGGGAATTTAGTTTGGAAATTGGGGTTTGGAAACTGGGGTTTGGGAACTGGGATTTGGAAAAATTTGGTTTGGAAATCAGGGGTTGGAAATTGGGGTTTGGAAAAATCGGGGCTGGGAATTAGGGTTTGGAAATTGGGGTTGGGAATTTGAGTTGGAAACTGGGGTTTGGGTTAGGGTCAGGATTTGGAAATGGGGGTTGGAATTTTGGCAGGAGCGGAGGAATTTTGTCGGAGCAGGGAATGGCTCCTGCTTGTGCCCTTTTCCCAGGGTTTTATGGGAATACTGAAGGAATTTGGTGGGATTGGTTTTGGAATGATGCTCGTGGAGGGATTTTCCCATGGAATTCCCAGTGGGAAGCTGGGCTGGGTTGAGGTGGGATTTGGTGATCCCAGTGCAGAGTGGGGAAGGGTGGGATATTCCCAGGAGGATTCCAGGCTCATCCATGTTTTCTTTGGGATCTGGAGCGTTCAGCAGAGCCAGAACTTCCTGTTCCCTCTTGCCCTGGGAATTCTCCAGTTCAGGACATTCCATGGAAATTCCAGTTTGGAAAATGTGGGAATTCTCCAGTTTGGGAGATGACTTGGGAACGCTCCAGTTTGGAAAATACCATGGGAATTTTCTATTCTTGGAAATGTGGGAATTCTCCAGTTTGGGACATTCCATGGGAATTTTCCGGTCTGGGAAATACCCTGGGAGTTCTGCAGGTTGGGAGACTCCATGGGAATCCTCCAGTTTGGAAAATGCCATGGGAATTTTCCAGTCAGGGAGATTCCATGGGAATCCTCCAGTTTGGAAAATGCCATGGGAATTTTCCAGTCTGGGAAATTCCATGGGAATCCTCCAGTTTGGAAAATGCCATGGGAATTTTCCAGTCTGGGAGATTCCATGGGAATTTTCTAGTCTGGTCCGGGAAATGCCCTGGAAATTCTGCAGGCTGGAAAGTGCTGGGGGAGTTTTCCAGTCTGGGAAATGTGGGAATTCTCCAGGCGGGGGAATGCCATGGGAATTCTCCATTCTGGGAAATGTGGGAATTCTGCACTTTGGGAGCCGCTTGTTCCCTTTTCCCCTCTGGGCCATTCCAGGCTCCTTCTCCACTTCCCTGTGGAATTTTCCAGGATGAAAATGGAATCGTGGCCTGGAAGCGAACAGACATTTGCACTCCTCGTGCTTTTCCATGAATATTTATCATGGAAGCAGCGAATCCAAACAAACCTTGGAGCGCTGATTGCACTTCCCTTCCTCCAGCTGCCAGGAATTTTCGGGAGCCTCTGGAGGCATCTCCAGGCTGGGAATTCCTCAGGGAGCTTTGGGTGTGTCCCGCTCCCAGCAGGGAGCATCCAGACCCCTTTGGAAAACAGGGATCCGTGTTTTCCTTTGGAAAACAGGGATCGGGCTGCTCCGAGCGGCGCTGTCATGGTAACGGACGGGATTCGTTTTGCCGGGAGAAACTCGGTAAACAGACTTGGAATAAAATCTGGGAAAGGTGTGGGAAGGAATATCCGGAGCTCGTTGCGGGAATTGCTCCGAGTTTTGTTCCTTTGTTTTGTCCTTCCTGGGATTTTCCCACTGGGAACTGTAATATTCCCAGGAAATATTCCATAGAATTGGAAATCTGGGAATGTCCTGGTTCTGGATCCTGGAGTTTGGACTTGGTGGTTCTTCTTCATCATCATCATCTTCACCACCATCATCTCTTCCGTCCCGGTTTTTCCCATTGGGAATTGTGGATTCCAGAGGGTGGGATGAGGAAACATTCCATAGAACTGGAAATCTGGGAATGTCCTGGTTCTGAATCCAGGAATTCAGGCTTGGCAGTTCTTCATCACCATCACCACCATCATCTTCTCTCCTTTCCCATCCTTGTGGATTCCAGAGGGTGGGATAAGGAAAACTTCCAAATAATTGGGAATCTGGCAGCTTGAGGCCGCTCCCTCTTGGGAAGATCCTCAGGCAGGACTTTTACTTCCCAAATTTTTTTCCAGGGATTTTCTGTAAGGAGCGATGGAGTCCCAAATGAAACATCTCCAGGAGGTGTGTCCCGTGCCTCGGTGACACCTGGCCTTGGTGGGACATCCCACTTCTGGTGGCCCCCGGGGACAGGGATCAGTGGTGGCCTTGCATCAATTTGGTTTCATTTTTTGGAAGGCTTTTCCAACCTCTTTGTCACCAAAATTCCATAATTTTGGCCCAGCTTTCCCATTGGGATGGCCTTGGTGGGACATCCCACTTCCGGTGGCCCCCGGGGACAGGGATCAGTGGTGGCCTTGCAGTGGTTGGGTTTCATTTTCTGAGAGGGTTTTTCCAACCCCTTTGGCTCTGAAATTCCATCATTTTGGTCCGGCTATCCCATTGGGATGTGGCCCTGAAATTCCATCATTTTGTCTGGCTTTCCCATTGGGATGGTCCTGCTGGGACATTCCTCCTTCCTGGTGGCCCTTGGGGACACGGATCAGTGGTGGCCTTGCATCGATTGGATTTTATTTTCTGGGAGGGCTTTTCCAACACCTTTTGTCACCAAAATTCCATAATTTTGGCCCAGCTTTCCCTTTGGGATGGCCTTGGTGGGACATCCCACTTCTGGTGGCCCCCAGGGACACGGATCAGTGGTGGCCTTGCAGTGGTTGGATTTCGTTTTCTGAGAGGGCTTTTCCAACCCCTTTTGCTCTGAAATTCCATCATTTTGGTCCAGCTATCCCATTGGGATGTGGCCCCAAAATTCCATAATTTTGGTCCAGCTTTCCCATTGGGATGGTCCTACTGGGACATTCCTCCTTCCTGGTGGCCCTTGGGGACACAGATCAGTGGTGGCCTTGTACCAATTGGATTTTATTTTCTGGGAGAGCTTTTCCAACCCCTCTGGCTCCAAAATTCCATAGTTTTGACCCAATTTTCCCATTGGGATGTCCTTGGTGGGACATTAATCCTCGCTGGTGGCACCTGGGGACACGGATCAGTGGTGGCTTTTGCGTTGGTTGGATTTCATTGCCTGGCAGGGCTTTTCCAACCCCAATGGCTCCGAAATTCCGTAATTTTGTCCAGTTTTCCCCTTGGGAATGGCCGGATGTGGGTGCTGAGGGCAGGGGGTGCCGACAGGATCCGGGAAGCGCCGGTGCCGGGAGAAATTCCCACACCCGAGGTTGGAACTCATCGGAGAACGAACGCCTGGCGTTGCCACGGCAACGGGAAGAGTTCCAGGAGCCTGAAATCCTCGGACTTTGAACCTCAAATATTCCTCGGGAAAATATTCCGAGCATGGCCGTGCTCAGCCTGGGCTGCTCCATCCAAATCCCGGGATTTTCCTTCTCCTGGTGGCCTCGGAGCATCCTCAGGGTTCACCTCTGGAAGGTGACATAGGAGCGGTGGCCTTGGAATGGCGGCTCTGGGAATATCCCAGATCCAGAGGGCTTGGAATTCCCTGTTCCCTGTCTCCTGTTCCAGCTTGGAGTGGGAGCAATCCGTGTTTTTCCCGATATTTTGGCAGCAGGAATGGGCTGGATGTGGCCGGTTCCAGATTTCCCGCTGGATTTTGCCACAGGCCCCAGACAAATTTTAGGGATGTTAAACTTCAGGATGGGAATAAACTCATTAAACAAAATATTGGAAAATCCCATTTTCCTGGAAGTTTGGAGTGCAGAGACCCCACGGTTGAACCTCTTCCCTTTCCGGAACATCTGGATCCGTTTTGTTGATCGTGGAATTTTCTAGGCTGGAAAAGTCCTTTAAGACATTGAATCCAAGAATTCCCAGCACTTCCAAGGCCACCACTGATCCGTGTCCCCAAATTCCACTTGAAATCCCTCCAGGATGGGGATTCCTCTCCCGGCTCCTCAGTGGAGCTGGAGTTTGCACTTCCAGCTGGATCCGAGCGGTCACTTTTCCCTGGCATTCCCAAGGATTGGGCGGGAATTCAGGGTGGGCAGTTGTTGGTGATTTATTCCATGTGTTGGATATTCCCATCTTTCTCTTGGCACATTCCTGGAGCTATGGAATAAGGACTTGGGATAGGAGGAGCAGCTGGGATTTGCGGAAGTGCCGATCCCGGTGGCAGCCGGACTCTTGGAATTCCACTGGTCCTGGCTTAGTCCATCAGAGCTTCCTGAGATTCCACTTCCAAACCCTTCCCGGTGCTGATCCATGGTTGGATTCCATGGATTCCCAGTGCTGGGAGAGGAGCTGGGAGCAGATGGAGACCATTCCCTTCTTCCCAGGAATTCCCAACACAGCTCTACAAGAATTCCCAACCCTCCTTCTCCTCCACCCTCTTCCATATTTTCCCACAACCACGCTCCCAACACCCAATCCCGTATTCCCATTTTTTGGGGGTTTGGATTCCCACCTAATCCCATTTTCCCATTTTTTATTCCCAGGGCCTTTCCAAGAAACTCCCAGCCTTCTTCCCAACCCAACTCCACACCCATTCTGAACCTTCTCTTCCATCTTTTTCCACAACTACATTCCCAACACCCAATCCCATATTCCCATCTTTTTTGGGCCTTAGATTCCCACCCAATCCCATATTCCCATCTTTTTTGGGCCTTAGATTCCCACCCAATACCATATTCCCATTTTTTTTGGGCCTTAGATTCCCACCCAATCCCATATTCCCATCTTTTGTGGAGTTTAGATTCCCACCTAATCTCATCTTCCCCTTTTTCTTCCCCGGTGCCTTTCCAAGGAACTCCCAACCCAACTCCACACCCATTCTGAACCTTCTCTTCCATCTTTTTCCACAACTACATTCCCAACACCCAATCCCATATTCCCATTTTTTTTGGGCCTTAGATTCCCACCCAATCCCATATTCCCATCTTTTGTGGAGTTTAGATTCCCACCTAATCTCATTTTCCCCTTTTTTTTCCCCAGTGCCTTTCCAAGGAACTCCCAACCCAACTCCACACCCATTCCCAACCTTCTCTTCCATCTTTTTCCACAACTATATTCCCAAAACCTAATCCCATATTCCCATCTTTTTAGGGCCTTAGATTCCCACCTAATCTCATTTTCCCCTTTTTTTCCCCGGTGCCTTTCCAAGGATCTCCCAACCCAACTCCCCACCCATTCCCAACCTTCTCCCCCACCCTCATCCATCTTTTCCCCACAACTCCCATCGCCCTAACCCCGCGTTCCCGCTTTTCATTCCCAGTGCCTTTCCGAGAAACTCCCAGCTACACCAAGCGCCGCCGGCTCCTCGGCTCCGGCGGGTTGGCGTCACCACGTGTCCTCCAGCGCTCGGCCAGCGACAACAACCTGAAGGCCGAGAGCCGCGCCTCGTATTCCCCGGTGCCGTCCCTCCGGAGCCTCCCGCCGCAGCTCCTGGTCCAGATGCAGGAAGCGGCCGCCGGGATCGCGGCCTCCGGAATGGGGACCGGAGACGGGAGCTTGGCCAGCTCGGGAAGCGCCCGCAGCGCCCACAGCCGCTCGCCCTCGCTGCAGCGCGTGCAGGAGGAGAGGGAGGCCGAGGTGCCCTCGCTGCGCCGGAGCAGCCGCGGGAAAGCCAGGTGTGGGATCGGGAATGGGATCCCGCGGTTCGGGCTGGGGGCGGGAGGGGTTGGAGATGGGAATGGGATCCCGTGGATTGGGTTGGGATGTGGGAGAAGTTGGAGATGGGAATATGATCCCGTGGATTGGATTGGGATGTGGGAGAAGTTGGAGATGGGAATGGGATCCCATGGATTGAGTTGGGATGTGGGAGAAGTTGGAGATGGGAATACAATCCCGTGGAATGGGTTGGGATGTGGGAGGTGTTAATGATGGGAATGGATCCCATGGATTCGGAGAGTGTGAAAGGAATTAGAGTTGGAAATGGATCCCATAGATTGGGGGATGTGGGAGGAGTTGGAGATGGGAATGGATCCCATGGATTGAGTTGGGATGTGGGAGGAGTTGGAGATGGGAATGGATCCTATGGATTGAGTTGGGGTGCGGGAGGTGTTAGTGGTGGGAATGGGATCCCGTGGATTCGGAGAGTGTGAAAGGAATTAGAGTTGGAAATGGATCCCATAGATTGGGGGATGTGGGAGGGGTTGGAGATGGGAATGGGATCCCATGGGGTGAGTTGGGGTGTGGGAGAAGTTGGAGATGGGAATGGATCCCATGGACTGGGGGCATGTGGAAGGAATTAGAGCTGGGAATGGATCCCGTGGAATGGGTTGGGGTGTGGGAGAAGTTGTAGATGGGAATGGGATCCGGTGGATTGCGAGAGTGCGTAAGGAATCAGATGGAGTTAAGAATGCGGTCCCATGGATTGAGGGGGTGTGGAAAGAATTAGAATTGGGAATGGGATCCCATGGATTGGAGGGTTTGGGAGGAGTTAGAGATGGGAATGTGATCCCATGGACTGGGGGGATGTGGGATATGGGGTGGAAAGAGGGAAGACTGGGAAAGGTTTGTTGTTCCGATGAGGAGCGGGGTTATGGTGGATCATTGGGTTTTCCATGGGTTTTTCCTGCTATTCCAAGGTCAGATCCCGTTTTTCCCTGGATTTTCCCTGGGTTTTTCCCTCCATCCATCCCTCCTCATCCCAGTGATCCCAGTGTCAGATTTGGCTTTTCCCTGGGTTTTTCCCTGGCTTTTCGCTCCGTCCCATGCTCGGATAATGGATACCATGGATCTCATGGATTCATGGATATTCTGGGTTACATGGATATAGTGCGCATCACATCTGGTGGCTCTGCTGGGATTGGGATTAGGATTAGGATTAGGATTAGGATTAGGATTAGGATTAGGATTAGGATTAGGATTAGGATTAGGATTAGGATTAGGATTAGGATTAGGATTAGGATTAGGATTAGGATTAGGATTAGGATTAGGATTAGGATTATGATTATGATTAGGATTAGGATTAGGATTAGGATTAGGATTAGGATTAGGATTGGGATTGGGATTGGGATTGGGATTGAAATTAGGATTAGGATTAGGATTAGGATTAGGATTGGGATTGGGATTGGGATTGGGATTAGGATTGGGATTGGGATTGGGATTGGGATTGGGATTAGGATTAGGATTAGGATTAGGATTAGGATTAGGATTAGGATTAGGATTAGGATTAGGATTAGGATTAGGATTGGGATTGGATCTGGCGCTATCCCACTGCTCCTCATCCCTGCCAACCACATCCCATGGGAATATTGGTTTGCCTGGGATTGGGAACGGTCACTGGTTCCGGTGTCCCTGACGTGTCTGGGGATTTTGGGATATCCCTGCGGTGCCCGCGGGGTCTGGATTTGGATTTGGAGGATTCTGTTGGAATTGTGGAATCCTGGAATGGGAAGGATCCTGAGGCTGATCCAATCCCACCCCATTCCAAGGGCAGGGACACCTCCCGCTATCCCAGGTTGCTCCAACCTGGCCTTGGAATTTGGGAAGCTCAGGAATTAGGGATGTGCCGGAGGCAGATCCAGAGTGGGATCCAAAGGCATCGGGAGGTCAAAAATAGTGTGGGATTTAAAAATCCATAGTCTTGGAAATATTCCCAAAATTCCCCGGAGCAGCACTGCCCAAATCCTTGTCCAAACTTCCCGAGGATTCCTGGAGCTTGCTCCATGATTCCCAACCTTTTCCATGAAAAATATCCCTAGGAAAGAGCATTTTCCTCCATTATTTCCAGGTTTTTCCAGGGATAGAGGGGTCGGGGAATTCATTTCATGGAGCTGGGGCAGGAGAAATTCCCAGTTTGCAATCGGAACAGTTCAAGTTGGAAAAAAAAAAACCTCAGAAGTTTTAATTCCCAACAAAAGCTCCTTCACTCCACGGCAAGGGATATCCATTACAACCGGAGTCTTCCCACATTTTCCTGGAAAAATCCCGGAGAAAAATGGATTCTGGGTCAGATTTTTCAGGGAATATCAGGAATATTTAGTGTTGTCCCAGTTTTTTATTCCATGGGGTGTTTTCCAGCCCCTTTCCCAGCTCCCTCCCTTCCCTTTTCCTGCTCCCGGAATTCCAGGGGATCCCTCAGCCATTCCCAGGAGCAGCAGGGCTGGGCCAGCAGAACTTTTCCATGTGTTTTTTCCAGGTTTTAGTTGGATCCCCCCTCCCTCCCTCCCTCCCGGCCTGACTCTGACTCATTCCCTGCGTGCCGGAGCCTCCGGAGCCTCCGCGCTTTTCCCAATCCCACTCCGACACCACGAGTTTCCCCATCCAACTCCTCGTGCCGGGATCATCCCTCCGGATATTTCATTCCTTACGTTCATCCCAGCCTCATTCCCGGTTTTTGGAGCCCTCTGGATTTGGGAAGGATCCTGGATCCATCCTGGTTTTCCTGCCCAGCACATCCCAGATATTCCCATTTTGGGAAAGGCTTTGGAGCAGGGAATCATCCCCTGGATCTGGGAAGAGCCGGGATTTTTGGGATCAGCTCCTTTTCCCACCAATCCATGGCAATTCCCTGTGATCCCACATTTCTTCCATCCAGGTTTTTGCTCCAGGCTTTTTTTTTCCCCAAGGGAATTCAGTGTGTGAATTCCTCCAGTTTTCCTTATTCCCATTTTTTCCCCTCTCCTGGACACACAACCAGAGTTTCCAATGTAATTCTTGGAATGCTTTAATCCCTCCTCAACATTCCCGATGTGTCTGGCCAGGCTCATCCCAAATTCCTTCCTTCATTCCCGCTGCTCCTTTCCAGGTGGGATCTTCCCAAAATGTTCCCATTTATCCCAGATTTCAGCACCTTGGAATTTCCACATACACAGGGAAGTTTTCCCTCTCTGCCCTCAGCCAAAGGAACACCAGGAATTCCCAGCAATTCCTGGGATTTTTTTTTCCCCACCGCTGTTGGATTTAGGGAATGAAATGAATTGTGGGAATTCCCTCCGTGGGCATTTCCCGGTGGGATGCAGACATCTGGATTTTTCCAGGAACAATTCCAAGTTTCCAGGAGGTGTTTGGAGTCAAATCCCACCCCTGGAAGTGCCCAGGGATGGGTTGGATGGGGTTTGGAGCAACCTGGGATAGGGAAAGGTGTCGCTGTCCATGGAGAATTCCCAGGAATGTTGGGAAGAGATCCCGGGAATGTTGAGAAGAGACCCTGGAAACTTCAGGGAATGGATCCTGGAAACGCTGGAAGAACAATCCTGGAAATGTTGGGAGAATCATCCTGGAAATGGAAGAACAATCCTGGAAATGTCAGGGAAACCTTCCTGGAAACTTTGGGGAAAAGATCCTGGGAATGTTGGGGGAAAAATCCTGGAAAATTTAGGGAAAGGATGCTGGAAATTTTGGGATAACAGTCCTGGAAATGTTGGGAGAATCATCCTGGAAATGTTGGAAGAAGAATCCTGGAAATGTTGGGAGAAGAATCCTGGAAATGTTGGGAGAAGAATCCTGGAAATGTTGGGGAAATCATCTGGAAACTTTGGGAGAAAGATCCTGGAAATGCTGGGAAAAAAATCCTGGGAATGATGGGGAATCTCTGGGGCTGAAGTTGGATCCATGGCCACCAGCAGATCCCGCCAGCCTGGGAAAAAGTGGACGGAAATCCTGGAAAACAGGGTTGGAAATCCAAGAAAATGGGCATTGGAAAACCTGGAAAGCAGGGTCAGAAATACTGGAAAAGAGGCATCAGAAATCTTGGAAAACTGGGTTGGAAATCCTGGAACCGTGTCCAAGTGCGGGGATGGAGAATGCCAGAAATTCTCCTAAGAGCAGGAATTTTCCCTAATTCAGTGGGAATTCAGGAATTCTTCCTCATTCTGTGGGAAAATTCAGGAAATTTCCCTAATTCAGTGGGAATTCAGGAATTCTTCCCTAATTCTGTGTGAAAAATTCAGGAATTTCCCTGATCCGGTGGGAATTCAAGAATTCTTCCTAATTATGTTTGGGAATTCAGGGATTTTCCCTGATTCTGTGGGAATTCAGGAATCTTTCCCTAATTCTGTGTGAAAACTCAGGGATTTTTCCCAATATCCAACTTAAAATTCCTCTGGCACAGCTGGAGGCTGTTCCCTGGGATTTCCTGGGAGCAGATCCCAAATCCCGGCCGGCTGCCGCCTCTGCCGTGGAATTCCGGAGGGAGACGATCCCTCCTGATCCTCTTTTTCCAGGATGAGCCTCCTTCCAGATGCTCTTCCCGGGATTTGGGCTCCTTTCCCTGGGAAAGAGGGGTCAGGAATCCTGGAAAATAGATCCGGGAATTCTGGGAATTCCCAAGGGAAGCGGGTTTTTTTGAACCAATCCCGGAATCCTGCCCCTGGAATTCACTTCTGATCATTCCCATGAAATCCCGTGGAAATGAAAACATCCTGGATTTTTGGGATCTTTGGATGCGTCGGAAGCAATTTTTGGGAATATCACAGCCCGTTTGTCCCCCTGGAATGGGAATTCTCTGGGGGTTTATTCCAAGTTTATTCCCAAAGAAGCTTTTCCAGCCTGGAATGGGACAATTCCCAATGGAATCCAAATCCAAATCCAGCTGGACTCTTCCACGGGCTGGAATTCCCTGGAAGCAGACACGGAATCCCATCAATCCCACCTGGAATTCCAACGGGATGGAGGAGAAAAATTCCATGGAACACAAAACCCAGGGCGGGAGGAAGAGCTGCTGCTCCTTCCCAGAATTCCCTTTCCCTTTGGAATCCCGTGGGAATCCCGGCAGGAGGATGTGAGGAGAAATCCCGTCTCTGCCAGGAATTTTGGGAATCTCACAGGCTGCTTAACCCCCGCTCTTGGATTCATCCATGGAAATCCGGGATGAGCTGAGGGATTCATGGAATGTGGGCCTGGTGTGGGGAGATAAAAGGGATGAAGGGAAAACTCTGCTGGAAAAACTCCCAGGAATTCGTTCCCATGGAAAAACTCCAACCCCATCCGGGCAGCTTCGCTCCTGGAATTTTTTTTTTCCTCATGGAATTTTTTGCCGATGGAATTTTTCTCCTCATGGAATTTTCTGCCGATGGAATTTTTCTCCTCATGGAATTTTTTGCCAATGGAATTTTTTCCTCATGGAATTTTCTCCTCGTGGAATTTTTTGTCGATGGAATTTTTCTCCTCATGGAATTTTTTGCCGATGGAATTTTTCTCCTCATGGAATTTTTCTCCTCATGGAATTTTTCTCCTCATGGAATTTTTCTCCTCATGGAATTTTTCTCCCCACCCCTGTGCACAGCGGGAGGGCAGCGGGTGGCACAGGTGACAGTGGGCACAGAGTGGCACAGGTGACAATGGCACCCAGGGATGGCACGAGTGGCACCGGGGCACAGGTTGGCACAGGTGACAGTGGCACAGAGTGTCGCAGAGGGTGGCAGCGGGCACAGATTGTCACGAGTGGCATTGGGGTACAGGATGTCATAGGTGGCATTGGGGACAGATTGGCACGGGTGACAGTGGCACCCAGGGATGGCACAAGAGGCACTAAGGCACAGGGTGGCACAGGTGACAGTGGGCACAGGGTGGCACAGGTGACATCGGGGCATAGGTTGGCACAGGGCTCTACCCCCTCGGAGCATTCCTGCAATCCCTGGAATTCCCGCAGTTCCCACAATTCCTGAAATCCCTGGAATTCCCGTAGTTCCCGAAATCCCTGGAATTCCTGTAGTTCCTGGATTTCCTGCAGTTACTACTCAAAAACTGGGGGAGGGGGTTAAATATGGAATTGGGGTGCAAAAATAGGGAATTTTGGGGCAGATGTGGAATTAGGGGCACAGTGAGAACCCCCGAACCGGGAATGGGGCCTGGGGACCCTCCCTCCTTCTCTCCCTCCTTGCTCCCATCCCATTCCCATCCCATTCCCACTCCCATTCCCATCCCGTTCCCATTCCCATTCCCACTCCCATTCCCATTCCCACTCCCATTCCCATCCCATTCCCATTCCCACTCCCATTCCCATCCCATTCCCATTCCCATTCCCACTCCCATTCCCATTCCCACTCCCATTCCCACTCCCATTCCCGTTCCCATTCCCATTCCCAATCCCATTCCCATTCCCATTCCCACTCCCATTCCCATTCCCACTCCCATTCCCATTCCCATTCCCATTCCCATTCCCACACCCATTCCCACTCCCATTCCCATTCCCATTCCCATTCCCATTCCCATTCCCAATCCCGCGGCAGCACCGGCAGCGGCCGCCAGGGGGCGGCTCCGGGCGGGCCCCACCGGGACTGGGAGCGGGATTGGGATCGGGCCCGGGATCAGGAATGGGATCGGGACTGGGAGCGGGATTGGGATCGGGCCCGGGATCAGGAATGGGATCGGGACTGGGAGCGGGATTGGGATCGGGCCCGGGATCAGGAATGGGATCGGGACCAGGAGCGGGATTGGGATCGGGCCCGGGATCAGGAATGGGATCGGGACTGGGAGCGGGATTGGGATCGGTCCCGGGATCAGGAATGGGATCGGGACTGGGAGCGGGATTGGGATCGGTCCCGGGATCAGGAATGGGATCGGGACTGGGAGCGGGATTGGGATCGGTCCCGGGATCAGGAATGGGATTGGGATGGGTCCCACGATGGCTCTGGCATGGTCCCATTCCCATTCCCATTCCCATTCCCACTCCCACACGGGAATGCGGGTGCTGCTTGAAAGTCCCGGGAGCGGGATTGGGATCAGGAGCGGGAGCGGGATCGGCCCCGGGAGCGGGATCGGGATCAGGAGCGGGAGCTGGAGCGGGATCCGGAATCGGCCTCGGGACCAGGAGCGGGATCTGGGATCGGGACCAGGAGCGGGATGTGGGATTGGGACCAGGAGCGGGCTCTGGGATCGGGAGCGGGAGTGGGATCTGGGATCGGAACCAGGAGCGGGATGCGGGATCAGGACCAGGAGCGGGATGCGGGATCGGCCCTGGGACCAGGAGTGGGAGCCGGGATCGGGACCAGGAGCGGGATGCGGGATCGGGACCGGGAGCGGGATCCGGGATCGGGAACAGGAGCGGGATGCGGGATCGGGACCAGGAGCGGGATCTGGGATCAGGACCAGGAGCGGGATGCGGGATAGGGACCAGGAGCGGGAGCCGAGATCAGGACCAGGAGCGGGATCTGGGATCGGGACCAGGAGCGGGATGCGGGATCGGAACCAGGAGGGGGATCTGGGATCGGCCCCGGGATCGGGAGCGGGAGCGGGATGCGGGATGTGGGATCGGGACCAGGAGCAGGAGCGGGATGCGGGATCGGGACCAGCAACGGGATCTGGGATCGGGACCAGGAGCGGGATCGGGACCAGGAGCAGGAGTGGGATGTGGGATCGGGATCAGGAGCGGGATCCGAGATCAGGACCAGGAGCGGGATCTGGGATCGGGACCAGGAGCGGGATCTGGGATCGGGACCAGCAGCGGGATCCGGGATCGGAACCAGGAGCGGGAGCGGGATGCGGGCTCGGTACCGGGACCGGGATCTGGGATCGGGACCGGGAGTGGGATCGGCCCCGGGACCAGCAGCGGGATGCGGGACCGGGACCAGGAGCGGGAGCGGGATCGGCCCCGGGACCGGGAGCAGGATCTGGGACCGGGACCAGGAGCGGGATCTGGGATCGGGACCGGGATCTGGGATCGGGACCAGGAGCGGGAGCGGGAGCCGGGTCAGGACCGCGCCGGCAGCGGGGGCGGCGGCGGCGGCGGGAGCGGCGGGAGCGGGGGCGGCCGGTGCGGCGGCGTCCCCGCCCGCCGTGGGAGGAGCCGCGGGCCCCGGCCCCACCTGCCCCGGGCCATGGTGCGCCGGAGGGAGCGGAGCGGAGCGCGGGGCGGGCGGCGCCGCTGCGCCATGGAGCCGGCGGTGGCGGGCGGCGGCCGCCCCGCAGCCGGTACCGCTCCGGCCTCCGCCGCTGCCCGCGCCCGGGCGGCACCGCCGGGGCCGCGCTGAGCCCCGCGGGGACCACCCCGAGCCCCGCGGGGAACACCCGCGGCCATGGCGAGCCGGCCGGGCATCAGCACCGTCACCTACGTGTTCGTTTACAGCCCCGCCGGCCCCGCCGCGCCGCCCGCCGGTCCCGGTACCGAGCCCGCGCCCCACGCCGCGCCCGCCCCGCTGCGCGGGCCCAAGCGGAAGCTTTACAGCGCCGTGCCCGGCCGCAAGTTCATCGTGGTGAAGAGCTACGCGCCGCAGGGCGATGGCGAGATCCAGCTCAACCGCGGAGAGGCCGTCAAGGGTGAGCGGGGACACCGGGAGCGGCGGCGCGGACACCGGGAGCGGCCGCGCCGGGAGGGCGGGAGGAGCGGCGGGGGATGCTCCCGGTGCTGGATGCGGCAGCGGCGGGGCCGCGGCTGGGATGGAGGGAGGGAGGGAGGGGTGGGGAGCGCTCAGGTGTGGGGTGGAGGGATTGGGGTGTTCAGCTCACCTGTGGGGCTGCGGCTTTTGGGGTGTCCTGCCCACCTGTGGGGCTGCAGAGCTGTGGGGCTGCAGCTTTTGGGGTCTCCAGCCCACCTGTGGGGCTGCAGAACCCTGGGGTCTCCAGCCCACCTGTGGGGCTGCGGCTTTTGGGGTCTCCAGTCTGGTTGTGGGGCTGCAGAGCTGTGGGGTCTCTAGTCTGGTTGTGGGGCTGTAGAACCCTGGGGTGTTCAGCCCACTTTTGGGGCTGCAGAGCTTTGGGGTCTCCAATCTGGTTGTGGGGCTGCAGGGCTGTGGGGTCTCTAGTCTGGTTGTGGGGCTGTGGTTTTTGGGGTGTCCTGCCCACCTGTGGGGCTGCAGAGCTGTGGGGTCTCCAGTGTGGTTGTGGGGCTGCAGTTTTTGGGGTGTCCTGCCCACCTGTGGGGCTGTGGCTTTTGGGGTGTCCTGTTCACCTGTGGGGTCTCCAGTCTGGTTGTGGGGCTGCAGTTTTTGGGGTCTCCAGCCCACCTGTGGGGCTGCGGCTTTTGGGGTGTCCAATCTGGTTGTGGGGCTGCAGGGCTCTGGGATTTCCAGCCCACCTGTGGGGCTGCAGCTTTTGGGGTGTCCTGCCCATCTGTGGGGCTGCAGAGCTGTGGGGTCTCTAGTCTGGTTGTGGGGCTGCAGTTTTTGGGGTGTCCTGCCCACCTGTGGGGCTGCAGTTTTTGGGGTGTCCAGCTCACCTGTGGGGCTGTGGCTTTTGGGGTCTCCAATCTGGTTGTGGGGCTGCAGGGCTGTGGGGTCTCCAGCCCACCTGTGGGGCTGCAGAGCTGTGGGGTCTCTGGTGTGGTTGTGGGGCTGCAGTTTTTGGGGTGTCCTGCCCACCCGTGGGGCTGTGGTTTTGGGGTCTCCAGCTCACCTGTGGGGCTGCAGCTCTGTGGGGTCTCCGGTGTGGTTGTGGGGCTGCAGCTTTTGGGGTCTCCAGCCCAGCTGTGGGGCTGCAGCTTTTGGGGTCTCCAGCCCACCTGTGGGGCTTCAGCCCTTTGGGGTCCCCTGGCCCGTTATGGGGTTGCAGCGCTTTGGGGTCCCCAGTTTGGCTGTGGGGCTGCAGCTCTGTGGGGTCCCCGGGTTGGTTTTGGGACTTCAGCTTTGTGGGGTTCCCAGTCCTGTTGTGCAGTTTTGGGGTCCCGATCCTGTTTTTGGGGTCCCTACTCCTGGTTTTGGGCCAGTGCTCCGTTGGTCCCCGTTCCCGGTTTTGGGGTCCCCACCCCGATTTTGGGGCTCCCCTCACGGTTTTGGGGCCGGAGCTCTGTGGGATACCCAATCCCGGTTTTGGGGTCCCCATCCCGGTTTTGGGATCCCCCATCCCGGTTTTGGGATCCCCCATCCCGGTTTTGGGGTCCCCATCCCGGTTTTGGGGGCCAGAGCTCTGTGGGATCCCCAGTCCCGGTTTTGGGGTCCCCATTTTGGCTTTGGGATCCCCCATCCCGGTTTTGGGGCCGGAGCTCTGTGGGATCCCCACTCCTGGTTTTGGGGACCCCATTCTGGTTTGGGGCCGGAGCTCTGTGGGATCCCCAATCCCGTTTTGGGGTCCCCAATCCCGGTTTTGGGGTCCCCATCCCGGTTTTGGGGCCAGAACTCTGTGGGGTCCCTACTCTTGGTTTTGGGGTCCCCATCCTGGTTTTGGGGTTCCTCTTCCGGTTTTGGGGCCGGAGCTCTGTGGGTTCTCCCATCCCGGTTTTGGGGTCCCCATTTTGGTTTTGGGGTCCCCATCCCCGGTTTTGGGGTTCCCCTTCCGGTTTTGGGGCCGGAGCTCTGTGGGATCCCCAATCCCGGTTTTGGGGTCCCCATCCCGGTTTTGGGGGTGGAACTCTGTGGGTTCCCCCATCCCGGTTTTGGGGTTCCCATCCTGGTTTTGGGATCCCCAATCCCGGTTTTGGGGTCCCCAATCCCGGTTTTGGGATCCCCCATCCCAGTTTTGGGGTCCCCACTCCGGTTTTGGGGCCAGAACTCTGTGGGGTCCCCATACTGGTTTTGGGGTCCCCATACTGGTTTTGGGGTTCCCATACCGATTTTGGGGTCCCCACTCCGGTTTTGGGGCCAGTGCTCTGTGGGTCCCCATCCCTATTCCCGAGGAAGGGAATTCCCCACCAGCCGGAGAATTCCCGAGTTTTTCCCCCCATCCCAGAAAGTTTTGGGAGCTTCTCCTCCTCTCCCTCCTCCGCGATTTTTTTTGGGATTCCTGGCACGGCGCGGGGCTGGAGCCTCTGGAATGACGGGAGAGGGAGAGCGGGAATATTCCCAGCTTGGAATTGCGGCTCCCACATTCCCATGGTTTTGTTTTCCATGCGGGAAAGGCCGGGAAGGAAGGGCTGCGCCGGAATTCCTGTGCATTCCTTGGAATTCCAAGGGTTTCACGTGGGATTCCGGCATTCCTGAGGTGCAGGTGTGGAATTCCAGGATCCGGGAAGGATTTTTGGGATGTGAATACTTTTCCCCCGCTCCTTTTCCCTGTTTTTCCTTGTTTGGAGTGGGTGGTCCTGGAGTTGCTGCCACGAAATCCTTGGGATTCGCTTCTCCATCCCAAAATTCCTGGCGTGTGATCTCCAAGGAAAAACAACCCGTGGGAAGAGGGATGAGGAGGACGTGGTGTGACCCCTGGGAGCGGGAAGCGCTTCCCGCTGGATATTCCCAGAATTCGGGAGGATGCGGGATTCAAAGCCGATCCCTTCCCTCATGGAATTTCTCCAGGAGAGGCCGATCCGTGGATTTTTGGGAATTTTGGCAGCTCCGGAACGGCGCTGCGTTGTCGTGTTCCGTGGATTTGGGAAAATCCCGGATCCAGACGGAGCCCTGAGCTCGGGGGGTGGCCGGGAATGTTGGGAGAGGCAGGAATTGCAGGAATTGCAGGAATTGCAGGAATTGCGGCCGAGGGAACTCTCCAGGGTTCTGGAATGACGCGGGTGGAGATTCCTGGGAATGGGAATGCTGGGAATGGAGCTGGAAAGGTGGGAAAAGGTTTGGGAATGACAGGGATTTCTGGGTGAGGATGGGAAGCTGGAATTCCAGGAATTCCAGCCCAGGAGCAGCCTGGGAATCTCCAGGGAGATGCTGGATCTCATCCCTATCCATGAGATCATTCCAAGGGTGGGGAAATTCCCGCCAGCCCAGGCTGCTCCAGCTTTTCCTTGGACATTCCATGGATTCAGGGGCAGCCCAGGCAGGAATTCCTCATTCCCAAAATCCCACCCCAATCTCCCTTTCCATGTGTTCCATCCTTCCATTCCTTTCCCAAATTTCAGCTCTCCCAGATCCCCTTCAGGCCCTGGAATGTGCTGGAATTCCCCGGATCCTTCCCTTTTCCAGGGGAACATTCCCAATTTTCCCATCTCCATCCCTGGAATCCTCCCGGTGCCTCCTCTGGATTTGCTCCACGTCCTTCCCGTGATCCTCCCCGATCCCATATTCCCGTTTTTTACCGCATTTTTTGGGATCAGCTCATTCCCATGGCCTCTCCAGGGCTCGGAATTCCTGGGAAGTTTTTCTTTCATCCCAAGGTCAGGAATTTCTCCTCCTGCTCCTGGTTTTTCCTCGGGGAAAGTCATTTGGGAAGAAGCCAGGATGCAGCTGGTTCCCGGTTGGAAAATTATCCGAGCCCTCGGGAATGCCATCTGTCCCAAATCCCGCTTTTTCCCGGGCTCCATTCCTTCATCTCAGGTCAGGCCGGGATTTTTCCATTGGGATTTTTGGGATTTCAGGTCACCAGGAAAAGTTTTGTGGAATTTTCAGAGCCGCTCCGCTTGGAACTTCCCAAAATCCAAATTTTTCTGACTGGAAATCCAAGGAAAAATTCTCTGCTGGATATGGGGGTGGGGGGAAATCGGGATTTGGGGATTGGTGGGATGGCCTCAGGATTTTTGGGATTTTGCTGGAAAAGGGTTTGGAATTGTGGCTGTTCCATCCCTGGAGTTGTCCAAGGCCAATTTGGAGCAATGTGGGAATGTGGGAATTGGCATGGGATGATCCCAAAGATCCTTCCCACCTAAAACATTCCGGAATTCCAGGAATTCTTGGCTCCTCCTCCCCTCCACGTGGAGGGATCCTGCTTGGGATTGAAAAATTCCCAACTTTTCCCATGCTTTGCTTTTCCTTCAGCATCGATTTTTGCCAGGGAAGATCCCTCTTCCCAAATTTCCACATCCACAGGGAAGCTAGACAGGACAATTCCCGGATTTTTTATTCCCTACCTCCCAGTTTTTAATGGAATTTTTTTCCTTATTTGGAGAAGACCGGGAATTCCCGTGGTGTTCCTTTGTCAGGATCCATTGGAGTCATCCCAGAGTTTCTGAAATTCCCAAAAAAAAGAGATTTTCCTGATGTGTGGATGGAAGTCCATCAGAAAATCATGGAAATATCCAGGATGAGGCTGGGTTATTCCAGAAAATTCCCATAAAAATGACTCTTGTTCCTGGGATCTGGGAGAACATTTGGAATTCTTATCAGTTGTCCCTGGAAAAATCCTTGGTGACAAGAGAGGGAGATCCCATCAAAACTCGGATTTTTGGGACAGAATCTCCACAATTCCTGTTTTTTTTCCCTCTGGGGTTTTTTTGGGACAGAATTCCCACATTTCCTGCTTTTTTTCCCTCCAATTTTTTAGGACAGAATTCTGACATTTCCTTCTTTTTTTTTTTTCTCAATTTTTTTGGGACAGAATTCCCACATTTCCTGCTTTTTTTTCCCTCCAATTTTTTAGGACAGAATTCCCACATTTTCTGCTCTTTTCCCTCCAGTTTTTTTGGGATAGAATTCCCACAATTCCTGCTTTTTTCCCTTCAGGATCCCGAGTCCGGGCTGGGACTTGTGGGCTCAGCTCCAGAGTTGGATCCAAATCCATTAAAATATTTTTGGGATTGACCAGCACAGGAATTCCCGAGATTTTCCTCTGATTTCCGGGGTGATCCGGATGGATTCTCCTTGGATCTTGGTTTTGGCTGGATCTTTTCCTTTGGAAAAAAGGGAGAGCGGAACCTCTGGAATTGGATCAATTTTTCCACTTGGATGAGTTGGAAAATTCTGTCTTGGTACCAAAATCCTTCCCTTAGTTTGTTCCCGAAGCTGGAATTCTGGGAATTCCAGATTTTAACAAAGAAAAGGATTTTTTCCAGAATTCTTGGAAAGAGCCTCCATTATAAATCCAATTTTCCATGATTTTCAGATCCCTGGGATAATTTCATGGATCTTTTTTGAGAATCAGATCTTTGGGATCAGGAAATGCTCCCAGTGGGAAAAACCTTTGGACACAGAAATCTTAAATTGAGCAGGAAAATTCCCAGAATATTCCAAAAGAAAATTTCCCCTCTTCATTTTAATGTTTTAAGGGATAATTTTAAGGATTCGTTTCGGCATTCCTGCATTTCCTGGCGCCTTTCCTGGATTTGGATCCCAAAATTCAGTCCTGGAATGTTGCTTTTCTCCATCCTCTGGAAAAATCTCCTTGTGCTTCCCATTTCCTATGAGAATTCCACTGGGAATCCCTAAATTTTGGGATATTCCAAGGCGAGCCCAAAGCTGAAGTGGTACCTGTTTTTTTTTTTTTTAATAATTTCAGGATTTTCCTGGGAATTCCAGATGGATTTGCTCCCTGGGAATTGTTATTCCCACCTGGAATTCCAACCCATAAACGAGGGGCTCCAAGTGACCCCAAATTCCCAGCTGGAATTTGGGAAGTGCCTCGGTTTTCCTTGGAAATGGAGAAATCTGGGAGATATTCCCGTGGGGAATATTCCGGCCCCGATTCCCATCCCAAAATTAGAAAATTCCTCATTAATTCCACTCCGCATCCCACTGACCTCGGAGCTGTCCCAGTTTTCCGGCGTGACCCAAAATCGGCGGGAAAATTCCAGAGGGAATTGAGTCCCCGTGGGATCGGAAGTGACGGAACATTCCGGGCTGGGAAACGCCGGGAATTCAGGGAGGTGGGGAAGGAAATTGGGGATTTTTTTTTTTCCCAAGGAAATTTGGGGATTTGTTTGGGATTGGAGGGGTTGTCCACGGTCTGACCTGGAATTCCAAGGAAATTTGGGATAATTTTTGGGATTGGAGGTGATGTCCATGGTCTGACCTGGAATTCCAAGGAAATTTGGGATAATTTTTGGAATTGGGGGTGATGTCCATGGTCTAGCCTGGAATTCCAAGGAAATTTGGGATCATAGGTTGGGATTGGAGGTGATGTCCACAGTCTGGCCTGGAATTCCAAGCAAATTTGGGGTTTTTTTTTTTGGGATTGGAGGTGATGTCCATGGTCTGACCTGGATTTCCAAGGAAATTTGGGATAATTTTTGGAATTGGGGGTGATGTCCATGGTCTGGCCTGGAATTCCAAGCAAATGTGGAGGTTTTTTTGGGATTTGAGGGGTTGTCCACGACTCTGGCCTGGAATTCCAAGGAAATTTGGGATCATAGGTTGAGTTTTCAGAGGATTTTCGTGCTCTGACCTGGAATTCCAACCAAATCTGGGATCTTGGGTTGGGTTTTTTGGGATTCTCCATGCTCTGACCTGGCTGACGAGTCCAAACTTCCCTGGATAAAATTCCAGTGGATAATTCCAGGGATTTAGCTGGAGACCATTCCCATGTCTCATTTCCGTGTTCTGTTTGCGCCTCTCCACATTTTCCATGTTTTTTTCTCTCTTTTCCAAGGTCTTTTCTCTCTTTTCCATGTTTTTCCCTCTCTTTTCCATGTTTTTTCCTCTCTTTTCCATGTTTTTTTTTTTCTCTCTTTTCCATGTTTTTTTTTTCTCTCTTTTCCATGTTTTTTTTCTCTCTTTTCCATGTTTTTTTTCTCTCTTTTCCATGTTTTTTTCTCTCTTTTCCATGTTTTTTTCTCTCTTTTCCATGTTTTTTTCTCTCTTTTCCATGTTTTTTTCCTCTCTTTTCCATGTTTCTTTCTCTTTTCCATTCCCATTCACGCTCCAGACCAGCGGCTCCGTGAAGTAGGTAACTATGGAATTTTTCCTTGGAATATTTTTTTCCCTTCCCAGCTTTATCCTTTTTCCCACATTTTTTCCTCATTGTGGCCTCCAAGTGTGGGGAGTTTTCCAGGATTTTTGGAGCTCGGCTTTTCCCGGTTTTCCCTCCACTCCTGCTGCTTATTCCGGATGGGATTGGGGGGCAGAGGGATTTTCCTCTCCCATCCCAGTTTTCCTGCACTTCCCAAAGTTTCCCTGTCCTTGTGTGTCCTGAAATTCCCAGAAAATCCAAACCGGGAGTCACCTCCTGGGAAAATTCTGGAATGGGAGTTGTGGGAGGAACCAGTGGGGAATTATGGATTGGGAATTCCGAATGAGGAATTCCATGGGAATTCCTGCTGCTCCGGGATTTGGGATTTTGGGACACGATTCCCGGTGCTCTCGGAGCGGCTTTGGAATTTCTGATGCCATGAAAATCCATCCTCTCCTGGTGATCCTGGAAATCTGATCCCGGATCCAGGGATGGGGCGATTGGGAAGCATCCGATGGGGCGGAGCTGATCCCAAAAAATTCCGTTGGACACCCCAAGGTTGCCATATGCTTCCGTCACTCCTCTGCTGCCATATCCATGGAAAACCCCATGGAAAACCCCATGGAAAACCCCATGGAAAACCCCATGGAAAACCCCATGGAAAACCCCATGGAAAACCCCATGGAAAACCCCATGGAAAACCCCATGGAAAACCCCATGGAAAACCCCATGGAAAACCCCATGGAAAACCCCATGGAAAACGTTATTTTCCCGCCGTTTGCCGCTGGCTCCAGGTGGATTCCCATTCCCAGGAAAATCCCACCAAACTGGAGTTGGGATCAGCTGGATTGAAACCTGGGAATTGCCGTTCCCATCAGGAAAAGGAGAGGGAAAATGGAATTTTCCCCCCAAAAATGGAAATTTCCTCCCAATTAAGCCCGGGAATGCCGTTGGAATTGGGAATTCCGGTTGCCACAGAATTCCTGAAGGAATGGGGGATAGAAAACAGCCTCAAGTTGGGCTCAGTTTGGATATTTGGGAATTTTTCCATGGAAAGGGTGCTCAGGCCTTGCCCAAGGAGGTTTGGAGTTGCCACCCCTGGTGGAATTCCAGGGATGTTGAGCTGGGAATAAGATGGGATTTGATAATCCAGGAGGGCTTTTCCCAGGCCAGGAATTCCAGGATTTTGGGGTTTAATCCTGGATTTTTCCAAGGGCTGGGAAGTGCCGTGTCATGCTCTGCTCCGACTGCAGAGGCTGCTCGGAAATCCTGGAATTTCCATGGGGAAAAAACCTCCAGGAATAAAATGTCCACAGGTTTTTATGGAAAAGGTGATGTCATCGCCCTTTTCCCTCTTTTCCACAGGATCCGATTGGAGCTGCCAATTCCAAGTCGGATCCATAATTTTTTCCTGGAATTCGGATCAATTCAGGGAAATCAGAACTATCCCAAATGATCCGGTGGGAATCCAGTGTCAGTATTCCCGCAGAAAATCTTGGATAATGAATTTTTCCATCTCCTGGTGCATGATAATGAAAAATTAGGAACAAATCCAGGAATATTCCCTGGAAAATTGGGGGTTTTCTATGAGTCTGGGGGATGTAGATCCAGGTTTTCCATGGTTTTGTGGGATGTAGATCCAGGTTTTCCATGTTTTTTTTGGGATGGTTCTGCCCTTTGTGCTGCATTCCAAGCGGGATGTGCCCATCCCAATCCCTGCCCGCATTCCCTGGGCTCTCCTGCCCTGGGATTCTCTGGGAATTCTGGCTGGGATCCAGCATTCCCAGGGCTTCCCATGGAATTCCTCATCCTGCCAGAACCTGGGGTGGGAATTTCAGGAATTCCTTCCCTAAGGATGCTGAGGACTCCCTGTCCCTGGGATTTTTTCAGGATGGGGAATTCCCAAACCGGCTGTTTTCCAGCTGGGAATTCCGACAGGGAGCGATCCCAAAACATTTCTCAATCCATGCTTAAAGGGCTGATCCCAAATTTTTCCCGGAAAGCAGACGGGAATTAGGAAAATCCCCTCAGGCTGAAACAACATCCGAGACATTTCCCAGGCCGGATTATCCAGGGAATTTCCACCTCTGGAGTGGCGTTAATCCCTCAAACACATCCCGGCTTTTCAGTGGGAAGAGGATTCCGGCGGATTCCAAAGGGATTCCCTGAACTCCTGGGGCTCCTCCTCCTCCTCTTCCCGGGAAAAGCTTGGAGCAGCCTCGGGTTTCCTTGGATCCCTGACTCCTTTCCCATCCATGTTTTCCGTGGGCACGGGTGTGAGACGGCTCCGGCTGCTCTTCCCTCTCCTCCGGAGCTCCGGGAATGCTGAGCCAGGAAAGCTCCTGGAAAAGCCTGGGAACATCCCAGGGAATAAATGCTGGGAAAAGGAGCTGGATCCAAGGCTGGGAAAAGCGGGAATGTTTTCTCCTGGAGCAGGGAAGGATCCAGGGAGAGCTTCCAGCACATTCCAGGGCCTGAAAGGGCTCCGGGAAAGCTGAAATTTGGGAAAGGCCTGGAAGGACAGGACACAGGGAATGGCTCCATGCCAGAGGGATGGATGGGATTTTGGGAATGAGGAATTCCTGGCTGGAATTGCCAGAGCAGCTGGGGCTGCCCCTGGATCCCTGGAATGTCCAAGGAAAGGTTGGGATGGTGGGAATTTCCCTGACCTTGGAATTCGATGGGATTTCTGCTCCATTCCCACCCAAACCATTCCAGGATCCCTTTCCCGAGGGCGATCCCAGGAATCCCGATCCTTTTCCCACATTTTGGCTCTTTCCTGGATTGGAGCAGGGATTTGAGGATGTTCTGTGCTCCCAGCATTCCCGAGGCACGGGAATTCCCATTTCCAGCTGGAAATGGGCTTTTCCCGGGATTTCCCATTGGGAATGGTGCCTCATTCCCACTTTTCCCGCCTGGATCCCTCAGCATTCCCTGGATTTGCCTGTCTGGATCCAGCAGTTCCAGAATCCCAGTGCTGGGAGATTGCAGGAAAAGGGAATTTCTCCCTGGTTTTCCTATGGAATGTGCTCAACATTCCAGCTTTTTTTTTTAATTGGTTTTCCCTCCTTTTATTCCCTGGGATGCTCCCATCATCATTCCCAGGTTATGGAAAAGAGGGAATAGCAGGAAAAGGAACATTCCAGCACAATCCTGGCTTTGATCCCTTTGGATCCTTCCCAGCTCCGGCCATTCCAGGATTTTCTGACCTCTGGCCTTTGCCGGCTGGGATTTGAGGGATATCCATTGGGAATTTCCTGGGAATCTGCTGAATCCAGGAGCCTTTGGATCTCCCCCATCCCCCGGGATCCTCCCTGTATTCCCAACATCCTGGAATTTGCTCCCTGAGGAATCCGGGATCCGTGGGATTCGGGAACAGCTTTCCCTATCCCATGGCTGTGCCAGGAGCTGGAATTCCCTGGATCCCAATGGATCTGGATGGGATTGATCCTAGTTTTTGGGAATGTGGCCCTTGGAAATATTCCCAATATTCCTGCTTTTCATCTTCAAGGGCCATTCCAGGGCCACATTCCTTTGTAAATTCTGCTGGAGCTGCCGGGAATTCCTTGGGATAAAGGAAAAGTGCTGGGAATGCTGCGCTGGGAATTTGGGAATGAGGAATTGTGCTGGGATTCATCCCAGTTTTCCAGGTGGGATCGGCTCTGGGAAGGTTTGACTGGGAATTCTGGGGGAGGGGGCTGAGAAATCTTGGAATTCCAGCCCATGGAAAACCCATTCCCACTGTGGGAATGCCACTCCGGTGGGATCCAGGTCCTTGGGAATAGGGAAGGAAAATGGGAATGAGGAGGGGAGAGGAAATCTTGGATCAAGGGAAGGATCCGGAACCTTTGGATCAGCAAATCCCATTCCCGAGCTCCTTCCTTCCCCCAATCCTGAATTTCTGCTGAGGCTGAAAATCCCTTGGGAACGTTTTCCCAGCTCCGTTTGTTCCCTCCCTTTCCCTTTCCCTTTGATTGCCGCTATTTTTTCCAAGGAATGCTTGATTAGAGCCGGAATGGCAGGATAATGATGGGAATCAAAGCCGGATCCGTTCCCAAATCAGCTCCGCAGCTGGAGCCGGCGGAGCGGGAACGGCTCCAGGGATGATTCCCGGATCCGTCCGGAGCAGGAACAGCTCCTGGGGCTGATTCCCAGGGCTGATTCCCAGACCCATCAGATCCATTCCTGGTGCTGATTCCCACATCCCTCAGATCCATCTGGATCCATTCCCGGTGCTGATTCCCACATCCCTCAGATCCATCCGGAGCCATTCCCAGTGCTGATTCCTGGATCCAATTGGATCCCTCCAGAGCCATTCCCAGGGCTCATTCCCAGATCCGCCTGGATCAATTCCCAGTGCTGATTCCCACATCCCTCAGATTCATCCGGAGCCATTCCCAGGGCTGATTCCCAGATCCGTCTGGATCAATTCCCAGGGCTGATTCCTGGATCCATTGGATCCATCTGGAGCCATTCCCAGGGCTGATTCCCAGATCCATCAGATCCATTCCTGGTGCTGATTCCCACATCCCTCAGATCCATCCGGAGCCATTCCCAGGGCTGATTCCCGGATCCATCCAGAGCCGTTCCTAGGGCTGATTCCTGGATCCATCCGGATCCATTCCCAGGGCTGATTCCTGGATCCATCGGATCCATCTGGAGCCATTCCCAGTGCTGATTCCCAGATCCGCCCGGATCAATTCCCTGTGCTGATTCCTGGATCCATTGGATCCATCTGGAGCCATTCCCAGGGCTGATTCCCAGATCCGCCCGGATCAATTCCCTGTGCTGATTCCTGGATCCATTGGATCCATCTGGAGCCATTCCCAGGGCTGATTCCCGGATCCCTCCAAAGCCATTCCCAGGGCTGATTCCCGGATCCATCCGGATCAATTCCCAGTGCTGATTCCTGGATCCAACTGGATCCCTCCAGAGCCATTTCCAGGGCTCATTCCCAGATCCATCTGGATCAATTCCCAGTGCTGATTCCTGGATCCATTGGATCCATCCGGAGCCATTCCCAGGGCTGATTCCCAGATCCAATTGGATCCTTCCAGAGCCATTCCCAGGGCTCATTCCCAGATCCATCTGGATCAATTCCCAGTGCTGATTCCTGGATCCATCCAGATCCATCTGAAGCCGTTCCCGGTGCTGATTCCCAGACCCATCAGATCCATTCCCGACCCTCATTCCATACACAAACAGAGATTCCCTGCGGAAATCCCTGCTGGAATTCCTGGCTGGCCCAGGCCGTGCAGGATGAGGATGGGAAGCCTTGGAGGAGAGGAGGAAAAATTGGGAATGGCTGCGGCAGGAAAGGAGAATCCATGGAATGAAAGATGGGATAAGACCAAACAGCCTCGAGGGGGAATTTCGGTTGGATTTTGGGAATATTTTTCCATGGAAAGGGGGTCAGACCTTGGAAAGGGCTGCCCAGGGATGTTTGGAGTGAAGCCCTAAATCCCAAAATTCATTCCCGGGAGGCCGGAATTCCAAAGGGCTCCAAAGCAGGAATCTTCCAGGGGAGCGGAGCAGTGGGAATTGAGCAAATTCCGGGATTTGGGATCATTCCAAGGCTTGACAGCACCGAAACCTTTGGAGAGCCGGAGAATTTGCATCCCAAAAAAAAACCCCTGGAGGAGCCTGAAAGGATTTTGCTGTTTGGCTTTTCCTTGGATTTGTTTTTTCTTGGATGCCTCCAGGCAGGATTTAATTCCTGGATCCTTCTGGGAATTCTTTGGGATGGATGGAGCAGGGCTGGATTTCCGGATGCCTGAAGAAATTTGGGATTAGCTCTGATGGATCTGCAGGAATGGGAGCTGGGATAAAGCATCGGGAGAAATGCGGGAATGGGGCAGCAAATCCCACAGGAATTCCTGGGGTTTTTTTTCCGTTTCTGGAATCCTGGGATGGTTTGGTGGGAAGAGACCTCAAATCCCATTCCAAGGGCAGGGAAATTCTCACAATCCCAGGCCGCTCCAGCCTTTCCTTGGGCATTCCAGGGATCCAGGGGCTGCTCTGGGAATTCTTCATTCCTAAAATCCCACTCCAATCTCCCTTTCCCAGGGAATTCCCTCCATTCCCAGCTCTCCAGCCTGTCCCTCCAGGCATTTCCCAAATTTCAGCTTTCCCGGAGCCCCTTTAGGGCCTGGAATGTTCTGGAAGCTCTCCCTGGATCCTTCCCTTCTCCAGGAGAACATTCCCAGCTCTCCCAGCCTGGCTCCAGCTCCAGGATCCCTGGAAATTTCCAAAGCTTGGAGCCCCCTGGGATAATGGGATCTTTTCCTGCCCTTGGAATGAGATGGGATTTGAGGTCCCGCCCCACCTAAACCATTCCAAGATTCCATAAAATCGGCGGAAATTTGGGATCCACCCAACATCAGCCTTTGGATCGGGATCTGCTCCAGGGAATGAGCTCCAGGAAAAGAGGGAGCAGCTCAGCCCGGGCCAGGGGAGGTTGGGATTGGATGTTTGGGAATTTTTCCATGGAAAGGGGGTCAGACCTTGGCAGGGGCTGCCCAGGGAGCTTTGGAGTGCCCATCCCTGGAGGTGCCTGAGGAATTCCTGGAATTCCACTCAGAGCTGGGATCAGGCCCAGCTGGGACTCGGTGATCCAGGAGGGCTTTTCCAGCCTCTGGAATTCCAGGATCTGGACAGCCCCGAGTGAATTCACACCTGGGGAACACCGGGAAGGTGCTGCTGGGATTTGGGGATCCTGAGTGGCACAATTCAGGAATCCGGACATCCAGAGCGGGAAAATTCAGGAATTCAGGCACCCAGTCTGGGAAAATTTGGGATGAAGGCATTTAGAGTGGGACACTTTGGGAATTTTGGCATTCAGAGTGGAAAATCCGGGGATTTGGGCCTCCAGAGTGGGACAATTTGGGAATTTGAGTGTCCAGAACGTAAAAAATCAGGAATTATGTGTCCAGAGTGGGACAATTTGGGAATTTGGGTGTCCAGAGTGTGAAAAATCAGGAATTATGTGTCCAGAGTGGGACAATTTGGGAATTTGGGTGTCCAGAGTGTGAAAAATCAGGAATTGGGTATCCACAGTAGGAAAATTTGGGATTTGGTCGTGAGTGGGGCAGTTGGAGAATTTGGAGATCCGGAGTGTGAAAAGTTGGGAATGGGGCATCCAGAGTGAGAGAAAAAACAGGAATTTGGAAATTTATGCACCCAGAGTGGGGAAATGATGGGAATTCTGGCATCCAGAGTGGGAAAACGCAGGAATTCCAGATTTTCCCATAGGAACTAAACCCGCGGGAAAACTCCACGTCCCTCAGCTTCCCTCTGGTTTTCCTTCCCGGATTCCCGCGGTGCCTCCGCCATCCCAAATCCCCTTTTCCCGGGATTCCCCCTGACTCCCGATCCCGGTTTTCCGCAGTGCTGAGCATCGGCGAGGGCGGATTCTGGGAAGGCTCCGTGAAGGGCAGGAGCGGCTGGTTCCCGGCGGAATGCGTGGAGGAGGTGCAGATGCGCCAGTACGACTCCAGGCAAGGTCGGTATCCCGGAATTCCGGCTGGAATTCCCCCACGGAATCACCGGAGCGCTCCTTCTGGGCGGTGGGGCTGGAGGGAATTGCGGGAATCGTATCCCAAGGGATGAGTTCCAATCATGGGTCCATTATCGGGATATTCCGCAGGAATGGAGAGTTTGGGATGATGGAGGGGTGGGAGCAGAGGGAAAACCGGGAAAATTGGGATTGGTCAGTTGGAGAAGGTCGGTATCCCAGAATTCCGGCTGGAATTCCTGATGGAATCACCAGAGTGCTCATTTGGTGGGGTGGGGCTGGAGGGAATTGCGGGAATTGTATCCCAAGGGATCCATTCCGGTCATGGAGTCATCATCAGGGAGAGTTTTGGAGTGGTTGGGGTGGGAGCAGAGGGAAAACTGGGAAAACTGGGATTGGTCCAGCCTGGAAAAGCGGGAAAATCCAGGATGATCCAATTGTGGCGTCCAGGGCCTGAAGGAGCCATGGGAAGGGTGAAAAGTGGGAATATTGGGAATATTTCCAAGGGATGGAGGGATGTGAGACAGGGAATGGTTCCAAACTCCAGGGAATTGTGGGAATTGTATCCCAAGGGATGAGTTCCAATCATGGATCCATTATCGGGATATTCCGCAGGAATGGAGAGTTTGGGATGATGGAGGGGTGGGAGAGGAGGGAAAACTGGGAAAATTTGGATTGTCCTGCCTGGAAAAGAGGGAAAATCCAGGATGATCCACAGAAGTGGTGGGAACTGCCCCAGCTATGATGGGAATTCCGGAATTCCAAAGGAATTCCTAGTCCGCTTAAGAGGAGTTTTCCATGCCTGGGAAAAGGAGGATCCAGGGGGGGTTTGTCCCTTTTCCCAACATCCTGCCAGGATCCGAGGTGGGATTGGGATCTTCTCCCAGGGATGAAAAGACAGGGAAAGAGGGAATGGCCTCAGCTTGGGCTGGGGGAGGTTGGGATTGGATTTTTGGGAATTTCCCCATGGAAAGGGGGGTCAGGCCTTGTAGGGGCTGCCCAGGGAGCTTTGGAGTCGCCATCCCTGGAGGTGTCCAAGGAATTCCTGGAATTCAACTCAGGGCTGGGATTTGGCCCAGCTTAGACTTGGTGACCTTGGAATTCTCTCCCAACCTCTGGGATTCTGGGATTCCACAATTCCCTGCCTGGATCCGAAATAAATGAAAGAAAAATCCCATTCTCCAAGAATTCAAGGGTCAGGAATCTTCCCTTCCAATGGAATTCAGCAGATTCCAAACTCTCTGTGGAACCAGAATTCCAGACAGAAGGAAAAGGGATCTCCCCACATTCCAAAGGGGATTTTTTTTCCCTCCTTATTTGCAAACTGGGGTTGATTCCCAGGGAAGAAAAAAAAAGAGGATGAGGCATTCCTGGTTGTTTTTCCAGCTTTTCCCCAGCATTCCCCCTTCCTGGATTCCTGCTGGAAGAGCATCCCATGGAATTCCATCCCATGATGGAATGGGATGGAATTCCTGATGATTTTCCAGCTGTCCATTATCCCAGGAAAAAGCAGGATGATCCTTTTCCCATGGATTTAATCAGGATGCTGAAATCCGGGCTTTTCCCAAATTTCTCCCCCATCCCTTGGCCAGGCAGATCCAAGCAGATCCCAGAATTATTCCAGACCCTAATTCAAAAGGGTTTTGGTCATGGATTCATGGAATGTTTAGGTTGGGAAGGGTTTTAAAGCCCATCTTGATCCCTTTCCCTATGGAAACCTTCTGCTATCCCAGATTCCTTCAGTCCTGTCCCATCCCATGGATTCTATCCCTTGGATCCCATCCCATGGATCCCATCCCATCCCATTCAATGGATTCTATCCCATGGATCCCATCCCATGGATTCTATCCCATGGATCCCATAAATCCCATGGATTCTATCCCATGGATTCTATCCCTTGGATCCCATCCCATGGATCCCATGGATCCCATCCCATGGATTCTATCCCTAAATCCCATGGATCCCATAAATCCCATGGATCCCATAAATCCCATGGATTCTATCCCATGGATCCCATAAATCCCATGGATCCCATAAATCCCATGGATCCCATAAATCCCATGGATCCCATCCCATGGATTCTATCCCATGGATCCATAAATCCCATGGATCCCATCCCATAAATCCCATGGATCCCATAAATCCCATGGATTCTATCCCATGGATTCTATCCCATGGATCCCATAAATCCCATGGATCCCACCCCATGGATTCTATCCTTTGGATCCCATCCCATGGATCCCATCCCATCCCATTCCATGGATTCTATCCCTAAATCCCATGGATCCCATCCCATGGATTCTATCCCATGGATCCCATAAATCCCATGGATCCCATCCCATGGATGCAATAAATCCCATGGATCCCATAAATCCCATCCCATGGATTCTATCCTGTGGATCCTGTGAATCCCATCCCACAGATCCCATCCCACAGATCCCACAGATCCCACAGATCCCACAGATCCCACAGATCCCATCCTGGTTACTCCGGGTCATTCCCATGAATCTGGGCCGCTCCGTGTCCCTGCGGATCCGGCTGCTCCCGGATCCATCCATCAGCTCCGGAGGCTCCGTGACGGCTCCGTTACAGGCGCTGCTATTTTTGGGATCTGGGAAGGCAGCGGAGCCGCCGGGCCCTGGACAGCCCAGAAATCCCAACTTTTCCTTGGGAATGGGATCAGGGAAAACATCCCGAGGGATGAGGGGGATCGGGAATTCCAGAGGGATGGAATGGCACGAGAATTCCTGAATTCCCGGTGGAATGGGAAGTGCTGGGAAATGCCAGGGCTGGATGAATCAGCTCCTGGAGCTGTCGGGATCTGCTGGGAATTCAGGATCTGCTGGGAATTTCTTCCCTCCCTCCCTTTTCCCTCTTTTTTCCCCTCTTTTTTTCCCTCTTTTTTCCCCTCTTTTTTCCCTCTTTTTTCCCTCTTTTTTCCCTCTTTTTTCCCTCTTTTTTCCCTCTTTTTTCCCTCTTTTTTCCCTCTTTTTTCCCTCTTTTTTCCCTCTTTTTTCCCTCTTTTTTCCCTCTTTTTTCCCTCTTTTTTCCCTCTTTTTTCCCTCTTTTTTCCCTCTTTTTTCCCTCTTTTTTCCCTCTTTTTTCCCTCTTTTTTCCCTCTTTTTTCCCTCTTTTTTCCCTCTTTTTTCCCTCTTTTTTCCCTCTTTTTCCCTCTTTTTTCCCTCTTTTTTCCCTCTTTTTTCCCTCTTTTTTCCTTTTCCCTTTTCCCTTTTCCCTTTTCCCTTTTCCCTTTCCCTTTTCCCTCCCTTTTTTTCCCTCCCTTTTTTTCCCTCCTTTTTTTTCCCTCCCTTTTCCCGGATTTCCCAGATTTCCCTTTCCCTTTTTTCCTTTCCCCTTCCCATTTTCCTCTCCTCATTCCCATCGGGAATCATTCCCGGATCAGCTGCTCCCTGCTGCCGTCTCCTGGTGCCAAGCGGGAGCTTCCCAAGCTTTTCCTTGGAA
The DNA here is from genome assembly GCF_048771995.1 of Taeniopygia guttata. NCBI lineage: Eukaryota > Metazoa > Chordata > Aves > Passeriformes > Estrildidae > Taeniopygia > Taeniopygia guttata. The sequence continues at coordinate 572,880 of NC_133025.1, forward strand.
TTTCCCTCTGGAATCAGAGACCCCTCAGACCCGTGAGGATTTTCCCAGCCTGATCCATGTTGGAAATTCCCGGTTTTTATTCCACGTGCTGCCATTGCCTGGGAGCTTCCCATGCTTCTCCTTTTCCTTGGAATTCCCCCTGGATGATTTCCAGGAATGGCTCCATGGATCCTATCCTATCCCATAAATCCCATGGATTCTATCCCAAAACATTCCCAGGAATTCCTCGGCCACATGCGGGACTCCGATTCTCCTCATCCACAGAAAAAATTCCCGCCTGGGATGGAATTCCCGGGTTTTGTGGATCCCTTGGGAAGGCGGGAAAAGCCGGGAATAATTTGGGATGTGGATTTTTCCCACAGAAACCAGGGAGGACCGGACCAAGCGGCTTTTCCGGCACTACACCGTCGGATCCTACGACAACTTCACCTCCCACAGGTAAGGAGCCGCTCCCGGGAATCCCGGGAATTCCGGGAATTCCCGCTTCCATGGAAAAACCCTCCCTTTTCCTCACAGAGGTTTGGAATTCCACGGGAAGGGGATTTTTCCAGAAGTTTTGGGCCGTGGGAGGAATTCCAGGGTGGGGTCCCTGGGCAGGATCCAAGGTTTTGGGGAATTCTGGGAATGTGGCCGCATTCCTGGCTCATATTCCAATGGATGATCCAACATTCTGGAAAATTCTGGGAATGTTTCCCATTCCTGGTTTGTGTCTCAGTGGAGGATCCAAGGTTCTGGAGAAGTTTGGGAATGTGCTCCCATTCCAGGCTCCTGTCCCAGTGGAGAATCCAAAATTCCAGGAAAATCTGGGAATGTTTCACATTCCCAGCCCAAATTCCAGGGGATGATCCAAAGTTCTGGAGAAGTTTGGGAATGTGAAACATTCCCAGCTTGTGTCCCAGGGGAGGATCCAAGGTTCCAGAAAAGTTTGGGAATGTGCTCCCATTCCAGGCTCCTGTCCCACTGGAGAATCCAAAGTTTGGGAATGTGAAACATTCCCAGGGGAGAATCCAACGTTCTGGAAAAGTCTGGGAATGTTTCCCATTCCTGACTCATTTCCCAGTGATGGATCCAAAGTTCTGGAGAAGTTTGGGAATGTTTCCTATTCTCATCTCGAGTCCCAGTGGAGAATCCAAGGTTCTGGAAAAGTTTGGGAATGTGAGCGCATTCCTGGGTGGGACATTCCTGGACTCTGGTTTTTCCTGGTGGATTTGGGAGCGGGAATGGGAAGGGGTTGGAATCGGGAATGTCCCAAAGCTCTGGAATTCCCGGAGGGATGAGCAGCTGCTTCCTCTGGAATGGGGAATTTTCCCTTTTTCCACGGAAGTTCCCAAATTCCCAAACCCATCGGATCCAGAGGAGGGCTCTCTCCTTGGAAGGATCCATGGAATTCTGGGAATCTTGGAGCTGATCCACAACATTTTCCTGCTTTTTTTTTTGAGCTCCTTATCCCAAATTTTGCTTCCCGGAGCATTCCTGACTCTGAATTGGTGGAATTTGGGTGGATCCTTAAAATTCCCAGGATTTGCTGCTCCAGGACCATTTCTGTTGGAAAAATCAGGGAAGAGGGAAAACGGAGGGAAAAATGAAGGGAAGCTCTGGAAAATCCCTGCTGGGATCATGGGAAGAGCAGAGAAAAAAGTGGGAATTCATGGATGAGGCGAAATTCCAACAGTTAAGAGGAAGAAAAAATGGGATTGAATCCATGGGAATCCCGGGAAAAGGGATTTCCTTTGGGAATCACATCCTGGGAAAACACCAGGAGGAGCTCTTGCCCAGGAGTTGGATTTCCTGGGAATTTTCACTGGGGAAAAAAATTCCTGGGAATTCCAGTGGATGAGTGGGGCGGGAAGGGGAATTTCAGGAGCTGGATCCAGCATGGAAAAAAACTTGGGAAAATTCCCAAAAATCCACTAATTCCTTGGAGTTGGGAGTGCTCAGGGGAGCAAAATTTGGGATAAGGAGCTCAAAAAAAGCAGGAAAATGTTGTGGATGAGCTCCAAGAATTCCATGGATCCACGCCATTCCTTGGCCTAAGGCAAATTTAAGAGGAATTTACGGAGCGGGATCAGGAAAAAACCTTGGGAAGAGCCCGGAGTGGGATTGGATCCACAGGGAGGGCTTGGACTGATCCCGCTCCAGGAAATCCTTTGGGAATTGTTTGGATTCCAGGCAGAGGCTCCCAGAGAAAATCTGGGGAATTTGAGGAATCATTGGGAAAGGGAAAATCCCAAAATTCTGGATTATGGATTCTGTGGGACCATGGAATGGTTGGGAATGATGGAGATTGGGAATGATGGAATTGTGGGATCATGGAATGCTTTGGAATGATGCGACATCCCCAGAAAATTCGGGATAAATCTGGATTGGAGCTGGAAAAACTCCCCTGGGATGGAATTCCCACCATTCCCAGATTTCCTTTGGAATCAGGAATCCCTCCAAGGAGGATCTGGGATGTGCTGGATGCTCCCAAAATTCCGGTCATTCCAAAACTCTGGAAATGGGAAAAAGGAGACAGAACTCCGAAAAATTCACCTGGAGGGGACAAATCCGAGCTCGGCTTAATCCGGAAGAGAAATCCCGGTGGGAATTGCCTTCGGAATTAAAGGGAGGGATTAAAGAGGCTCCGAATTAATTTGGGAATTAAAGCTGGGAGCAGCTGGGAAGGGGAAAAATCGGGATCAGGAGCCAGTCTCGGATTTGTGTCAGGGATTAGGGAGAGGGATTTCACCAGAAAACAGGGAAAACATGGAAAACATGGAGAACACGGAGGGGGGAAAGGGAATTTCTCAGTCCTGGAATGCCGGGGCTGGAGAAATGATGGAATTATGGCAGTTGGAATGATGGGATTATGGAACAATGGGGGTTGGAATTACAGAATCATTTTCCTGGAGCTGGGAAATCTGGGAATTCCTTCCCGTGTTTCCAAGGCTGGAAATTCCACAGGCAAAGGGAGGTGAACTTCCAATGGGAAAATTTTTCCTTGGATTTCCCTGTAATTCCTGAGATTTCCTTGGTCGTGTTGCTTCTTCTCCCATCCCTCTGGAAATCTGGGAATTCCTTCCCATGTTTCCAAAGCTGGAATTCCCCCATCCGAAGGGGCTGAGTTTCCATTGGAATTCCACCTGGAATCAGCTGGGAATGGGATCGGGAATGGGACCTGGAATGGGAATCTGGAATTCTCCCTCTCCCTGTGGAACACCGGGAATTAAAGGTGGGCTTTGGGTCAGGCAAAACTATGGAAAACCCTTGGAAAAGGAATTCCTGGAGCTGGAATTGGACCAGGAATGGGATCTGGAAGAGGATTGGGAATGGGACCTGGAATTTTCCCTGTCCCTGGGGAATGCTGGGACTTAAAAGTGGGCATTGGATCAAGGAGAACTATGGAAAAACCCCATGGAAAAAGATTGGAAAAGGAATTCCTGGAGAGGCCGCCACCATCCCAGCCTTTAGCACCCAAGGCCAAGCGGAAAACCGGGAATGGGAGTTGGAATGAGGCCGGGAATGGGAGCTGGAATGGGTCTGGAATTTTCCCCGTCCCTGTGGAATGCCGGGAGTTAAAGGTCAGGTTTGGATCAGGCAAAACTGTGGAAAACCCATGGAAAAAGCCTGGAAAAGGAACTCCTGGAGAAGCCACCACCATCCCACCCTTTGGTGCCCGAGGCCAAGCGGAAAACCTGGAATGGGAGCTGGAATCCTGGGAATTCTTCATCCCTACGGAACGCGGGGAGTTAAAGGTGGGCGTTGGTCTCAGCACCACCCCCGGCAATTCCAGCTCCTTTTAGAATCCATGGAATTGCGGGAATCAATGGAGCCGTGATTCATCCCGGCTCCCACGGCTCCCACGCTTCCCGAGGCTCCGGTGACGCTCCGGGCTCGGATCCCACACCTGGATCCTGCCCACATTCCCGGTGACGCCGATCCCGCTGAGGTAACGCTCCGCCCGCATTCCCAAAGTTTGGGGAACAGCCGGAAAAACCATCCAGGAGACACCTGGAAGAATTCCAGGCCGGTTGGAAAAAAAACAGTGGGAATTGTCCCTGCCCATGGAATGATCCTGAATCCCTTTTCCCACCCAGATCCTGGGATTCTAAAGGAAAAGGGAGAAATCGGGAAGTAAAATCAAGTTTTCATGGATCCACTTGGTTATTCCCATGGGAAAACCATTGGAAGGTGTCCCAGCTTCCCAGGAAAACGCTGGAATGTTGGAGTGGCTGGAGAAGGATTCCACTTCCCTGGGAATTTTTGGATTCCTCAAGGAAAATGAGTTTGGCTGAAGCTGATGGAGAAATCCTAAAATCCATGGAATTCCTGAGGTGGGAAAAGCCCTCCGGGGTCACTGAAGCCAAGCTGGGCCTGATCCCAACCCAGAGCTGGAATTCCAGGAATTCCCTGGACACCTCCAGGCCGGGAATGTGCTGCTGAGATGGGAATTCCATGGGAGAATCCTGGAATGGGTTGGGTGGGAATGCAGCTGGAATCCCCTCCAATTCCAGCCCTTGGAATTCCATCCCAACTCCTGCCCACCCTCCCAGCCAGGAATTCCTTCCCAAATCCCATGGAATGGGAACAGCAGCTCCACAGAGCCCTTCCAGTGTCCTCGGGCCAGAATTCCCAGTTTTCCATGGAACTGAGATTTTCCAACCTGTTTTGTTCAAGGAATGGGATCATGGATTCCTCTGGATCCCGGGAAGCTTCCAAGGCCAGGCTGGAGCAGCCTGGGATCATGGAATGGGACGGAATTCCAGGAGCTTGAAGACCCTTCCCACCCAAACCATTCCATGATTCCCGGAATTCCTGACACTCCCTGAGAGCAGAAATTGATCCCAAAAGCCGCTGCTCCCGGACAATTCCAGAGGCTCGGGAATGCTGCCAGTGGGATTCCAGAGAAACCTTTCCAGGAAGAGTTTTCCTTCCTTCCCTCCCTCCACATTCCCATTTCCATGGAATGACGCTGTCATTCCTGTTGTTCCCCTTCTCTTCCTGTTTTCTCCCAACTTTTCCCTTTTTTTTCCAGTTCCTCCTGTCTTTCCTATTGTTCCCATCATTCCCGTTGTTCCCTGTCATTCCCATAATTCCATTGTCCCCCATCTCTTCCTGTTGCTTCCCATCGTTCCCATCATTCCTGTCGTTCCCATTATTCCCATCATTCCCATTGCTTCCATCACTCCCCAACATTCCCCAACACTTCCCAACATTCCCAGCACTCCCACTGATCCCATTTCTCCCATCTCTCCCAATCCCTCCCCAATATTCCCATCGTTCCCATCCCTTCCCATCCCTCTCCAATAATTCCCAATAATCCTTCATCCCTCTTTATCCCTCCCCAACATTCCCATTGTTCCCATCTCTCCCGTCCTTCCCAATCATTTCCATTGTTCCCACCCCTCCCCATCCCTTTCCAATATTCCCAACCATTCCCCAACATTCCCATCCCTCCCATCCATTCCCATCTCTCCATCCCTCCTTATCCCTCTCCAGTATTCCCAAACCTTTTCCATCCCTTCTCATCCCTCCCACCTCTCCCAACCCTCCCTGCCCCTCTCCAATATTCCCAAACCTTTTTCATCCCTCCCTATCCTTCCCCATCCCTCCTTATCCCTCTCCAATATTCCCAAACCTCCATCTATCCTCATTTCTCCCATTGTTCCCATCTCTCCCACCCCTCTCCAATATTCCCAATTCTTCTCCATCTCTCCCATTGTTCCCATCCCTCCCATCCCTCTCTGATATTCCCAAACCTCCATCTCTCCTCATCACTCCCATTGTTCCCATCCCTCCCATCCCTCTCCAATATTCCAAATAATTCCCCATCTGTCCATCCCTTCCCATTCCCCCTCATCCCTTCCATTGTTCCCATCCCTCCCACCCCTCTCCAATATTCCCAATTCTTCTCCATCCCTCCCATTGTTCCCATCCCTCCTTACCCCTCTCCAATATTCCCAAACCTTCTCCATCTCTCCATCCCTCCCATTGTTCCCATCCCTCCTTACCCCTCTCCAATATTCCCAAACCTTCTCCATCTCTCCATCCCTCCCATTGTTCCCATCCCTTCCCATCCTTTCCCATCCCTCCCATTGTTCCCATCCCTCCCACCCCTCTCCAATATTCCCAATTCTTCTCCATCTCTCCATCCCTCCCATTGTTCCCTATCCCTGTCCAATATTCCCAAGACTTCTCCATCTCTCCTCATCCCTTCCATTGTTTCCATCTCTCCCATCCCTTTCCAATATTCCCAATTCTTCTCCATCTCTCCATCCCTCCCATTGTTCCCATCCCTTCCCATCCTTTCCCATCCCTCCCATTGTTCCCATCTCTCCCACCCCTCTCTGATATTCCCAAACCTTCTCCATCTCTCCATCCCTCCCATTGTTCCCCATCCCTGTCCAATATTCCCAAACCTTCTCCATCTCTCCTCATCCCTCCCATTGTTCCCATCTCTCCCATCCCTGTCCAATATTCCCAAACCTTCTCCATCTCTCCTCATTCCTTCCATTGTTTCCATCTCTCCCATCCCTTTCCAATATTCCCAATTCTTTTCCATCCCTCCCATTGTTCCCATCCCTTCCCATCCTTTCCCATCCTTCCCATTGTTCCCATCGTTCCCATCCCTCTCCAATATTCCCAATTCTTCTCCATCCCTCCCCATCCCTCCCATTGTTCCCATCTCTCCCATCCCTCTCCGATATTCCCAAACCTTCTCCATCTCTCCATCCCTCCCCTCGCTCCCATTGTTCCCATCTCTCCCATCCCTCTCCGATATTCCCAAACCTTCTCCATCTCTCCTCATCCCTCCCCTCGCTCCCTCCTCTCCGCTCCCGCTCCTCTCCCACTTCCCGGCTCCTTCCCGAGCCGCTTCCCGGCTTTCCCGGATTTTCCCGGCTCTGATGTCAGCCCTGCGGCTCCGCTGGGAGGGACCTGCGGCCCCCTCCCCCTCCTAGAGCCCATTTGGGGAGGGGGTCCCCTCCCTCCTTCCCTCCTTCCCTCCTTCCCTCCTTCCCTCCATCCATCGCTGGATCATTCCCGGTTTTTCCCAAGGATGCTCCTTCCCCCCGGCTCCCGGCAATCCGTCACTTAGCAACGCCCGAGGGGGGGAATTTCGGGATCAAATCCTCCGGGATGAGGATTTAAACTCTGCCCCGCTCCGGCGAGGAGGCAGCGCCGCTTCCACCCGAGAATCCCGATTTTTATTCCCGCGGGAGACGCGCGCGGCGAGTGTGGGAAGAGACGATTCCCGATGGGGCTCCGCTTTTAACGGATCCCGAAATTCCCGAAATTCCTGCGTGGGCTCCGTATCCCTGCATTCCTGCGAGGGCTCGTATCCCTGCATTCCTCTGCAGGTGACTGCGAGGGACCCGGTGGGCAGCAGGGACATCCACGATTTTTTTATATATATATATTTTTTTTTTTTTTTAATAATTCCCTCCTCCTTTTCCTCCTTTTCCTCCTCCTCCTCCACGCCGAGGCAAAAGTCGCTTCCGTCTTTTTGGTGTGACTTTGGGCACAAAAAATCCGGGAGAGAGAGAAAAAAATCCAGGAGAAAAAAGAAAGAAAAAAAAAAAGAGAGAGAGAAAGAAAGAAGGAGAAAGGGAGGGGAAGCAACGATCCCTGCGGAGATGAAAGGCTGGCTGCGAAGAGTGACAAAGGCCACCCCTGGCTGGTGACAAAGGCCACCCCCGGCTGGTGACAAAAGCCACCCCGACGTGGCAGCGATGGTGCTGCGCTCTAACCCGGGCATCATTCTCTTGTGCTCTTTCCTGCCCAGTGACTACATCATCGAGGAGAAGACAGCCGTGCTGCAGAAGCGGGAGCATGAGGGCTTCGGCTTCGTCCTGCGTGGGGCCAAAGGTAAGCCCGGAGCCGCTTTTCCAGAGGTTTTTTTTTCCCGGGATATTTTATTTTTCCAACAGCGATTTTTTTACCTTTTTTTTGTTTTGTTTTTTTGTTTTTTTTTTTTTTTCCGGGAAGCGGCGTGGTTGTGCTGCATTTTGAGGGGGGATTGGAGTGGGGTTGTGGGTTTGGAGTTTTGGGGATTTTGGTGCTGGTGGCACCTTGGAATTTTTGGGAATTTTCACTCGTTTTTCATGTAGGAATGAACAGCCCTTGCTCGGCTCGGGATCTTCATTCCCGGTAATCCTGTGGGGCTCCAAGGGGATTTTCTTCCCTGGATTTCTCCGATTCTGTGCCGTGTCCTGCTGCCATCGTGGCTCTCTCAGAATTTGGGGGCTTTGGTGCTGGTGGCACCTTGGAATTTTTGGGAATTTTCACTCATTTTCCATGTAGGAATGAACAACCCTTGCTCGGCTCAGGATCTTCATTCCCAATAATCCTGGGGGGCTCCAAGGGGATTTTCTTCCCTGGATTTCTCCAGTTCAGCACCGTGTCCTGCTGCCATTGTGGCTCTCTCAGAATTTGGGGGCTTTGGTGCTGGTGGTGCCTTGGAATTTTTGGGAATTTTCACTCGTTTTCCATGTAGAAATGAACAGCCCTTGCTCGGCTCAGGATCCTCATTCCCAATAATCCTGGGGGGCCCCAAATGGATTTTCCTCTCTGGCTTGTGCAGTGTCGTGGTTTGGGGTTTAGGGGATTTTGGTGCTGGTAGCACCTTGGAATTTTTGGGAATTTTCACTCCTTTCCCATGTGGAAATGAACAGCCCTTGCTCGGCTCGGGATCTTCATTCCCAATAATCCTGGGGGGCTCCAAGGGGATTTTCTTCCCTGGATTTCTCCGATTCTGTGCCGTGTCCTGCTGCCATCGTGGCTCTCTCGGAATTTGGGGGGATTGGTGCTGGAGCTGCCTTTGAATTTTTGGGAATTGTCGTTTCTTGTCCCTGAGGGATGAACGGCTCAGGATTCTCATTCCTGGCACTCTCATTCCCAGGCTCCAAAGGGATTTTCCTCCCTGCCTTGTTCGGTGTCGTGGTTTGGGGTTTAGGGGATTTTGGTGCTGGTGGCACCTTGGAATTTTTGGGAATTTTTGCTGCTTTTCCCTGGGAGAATGAGTGGCTCAGGATCCTCATTCCCAGCAATCCTGGGGGGCTCCAAGGGGATTTTCCTCCCTGGATTTCTCTGGTGACATGTCCTGCTGCCATCGTGGCTCTCTCGGAATCTGGGGACGTTTTGCTGTGGATGCTGCTGGGAATTTTTGGGAATTGTCACTTTTCTTCCCAGAGGGATGAATGGCCCCTGCTCAGCTCCAGAGCCCCATTCCCAACAATTCTGTGGGGCTCCAAAGGGATTTTTGTTCTTCATTCTGCCTTTCCCTCTCCCACTTCCTGGGGGTTTTGGTGTGGATGCTGCTTGGAATTTTTGGGAATTTTCCCTCCTTTTCCCTGTGGGAATGAACAGCCCCTGCCCAGCTCCATCCGTGGCTTTTTGGGGTTGGAGTGCTCGGAGATTTCCCTGGATTTTGGCCAGGGAGTGCTGGGGGCTTTTGGGATCCCTGGGGAAAACCGGGAGAGCTTTTCCTGCTGCTCCCAACCTGGAGCTCATTCCCAGCTCATCCCGGGGTTCTCCCAGCGCTGGGATCTTTCCTGGGAGTTTCCCATGGCTCCTTTGGCCAGAATTCCACCTTTTTGCTGCAGAAAAAGAGAATCCCTTGCAGGCTTGGGAATGTTCCTATGGATTTAGGGAAGAGGAGGCGGGAAAAGCTCGGGATGGAGAGACCTCTCCACCCCCAGCATTCCCAGGAGCACAGGGACAGCGGAGCTGTTTTCCATGTGGGTGGAAAGCTGGGAAGAGCTGCAGATCCAGGCTGGAATGGGATTTTCCAGAATTCCTGGATTTCCATCATTCTGTCTCTTCTCCCAAGGTTCGCATCCCAGTGGGAATTTTGCTCCAGTTCCCTATGGATTTCCCATCCCTGGAGCACCAAGTGAAACTTCAGAGCCCAAAACAGCATCCATGGGTTTTTTCCCAGGATCAATCCTGCAGCTTTTGTGTTGGGAAAACTGGGAAATTTAATCCCATTCCCTGTTTTATTCCCCCATTTTTGTTTTCCTTCCTGGATCTCCTGCCATTCCTGGTTTCCCTTTGTGTGCTGAGGCTGGGATTCGGGAATTCTGTGGGATTCGGGAATTCTGTGGGATTCAGGAATTCTGTGGGATTCGGGAATTCTGTGGGATTCGGGAATTCTGTGGGACACAAGGTGGTCATGGATGCAGAGGGGTCCTGGCATGGAAGATTCAGAATCTGGGAATGCTCCCTCTGGAGCAGCATTCCCAAGTGAGGGAAGTGGCTTGGAATCCTCCCCTTTTCCCAGCCCCATCATCCCAGTATTCCATGGGTTTCGGGCTGGGATTCCATGGATTTTAGACCGGGAATTGGTCCCGTTGATGTCACCACTTCTCCCTTTGGATTTTCCTGGAAAACCACTCCAAGCCTGTGGAGAAAAGAGGGAAAAGGGGCTGGAAAAGGCAGGGCTGGATCTTCATCCCGGGCAGGGGGGAGGGAGGCGGATTTTGGGATGATCCCTAAAGGAATTTGCTCTTCCTGCTGCAAATTCCACTCTGGAATTTTCCCATTCCATGGGAGCCCTTCCAGGAAAAAGGCTCTGCCCACCCTGGGGTCCTTCCCAGCCCATCCCAATTCCAGCTCTTCCCAATTCCCGAGGGGAACGTCCCATCCCGTTCCATCCCAGGGATCAGAGTTATTCCCATTTCCCCCACTCCAATCCCTTGGGAATTCCCAGGGAATCTGTGGCTCTCCCTGGATCCCTGGAATTGTCCAGGGCCAGGTCAGAGCAGCCTGGGATCATGGAATGCCATCATGGAATGGGATGAGCTTTGAGGTCCCTTCCCACCCAACCCATTCCATGATTTTATGGAGGGTGTGTCCTAAAATCCAAATTATGGGAACCAATCCAAGTTTTTGCTGGATGGGACGAGCTTTCCTTGGTTTGCCTGGAGAGAATCGGGTCATTCCCAAAATTCCCAAGATTACTCCTTCCTGTGGATCTTCTGAAGGAGCCAATCCCAAGGGAAAGGAGAGGGAACGGCCTCAAACTGGGCTTGGGGGTCGGATATTCCAGGTGGGAATTCCCTGAGCCCAGAACTTCCCAGGATCCATGGAATCAGTGGATCCTTTGGGAATTCTGTGAGCTTGGAGCTTGTGGGAGGTCCATTGAGGATTGGAGGATCCTTTGGGAATTCCCTGAGTTTGGAACTTTTTGGGATCTGTGGGATGGGGATCTGCTCCAAATGCCTGACCTGGATGGGATCCGGTTCTCTGGAATGGATTTGGTGCTTCCAGGATGGAATTTGGTTCTCTGAGATGGGATTTGGTATTTCCGAGATGGTATTTGGTGCTTCCAGGATGGAATTTGGTTCTCTGAGATGGGATTTGGTATTTCCGAGATGGTATTTGGTGCTTCCAGGATGGGATTTAGTTCTCCAGGATGGGATTTGGTTCTCTGAGATTGGATTTGGTTTCTCAGGATGGGATTTGGTGTTTCCAGCATGGAATTAATTTACCCTTAATAGGATTTGGTGTTTCCAGGATGGGATTTGGGATCCTCTGGATTGGGTTTGATGCTTCCAGGATGGGATTTGGTTTCCCAGGATGGGATTTGGTTCTCCAGGATGGGATTTGGGATCCTCTGGATTTGATTTGGTGCTTCCAGGATGGGAATTGGTCCCCCTGGATGGGATTTGGTTCTCTAGGATGGGATTTGGTTCTCTAGGATGGAATTTGGGATCCTCCTGATTGGGTTTGATGCTTCCAGGATGGGATTTGGTGTTCCCAGAATGGGATTTGGTGTTCCCAGGATGGGATTTGGTTCTCCAGGATGGGATTTGGGATCTTCTGGATTGGATTTGGTGCTTCCAGGATGGGAATTGGTCCCCCTGGATGGAATTTGGTCCCCCTGGATTGGATTCGTTGCTTCCAGGATGGAATTCGGTCCTCCTGGATGGATTTTGGTTCCCCAAGATCACATTTGGTCCCTCAGGTTGGGTTTGATTTATCTGGGCTTCTCCCACAGCTGGCTCTGGAATTCCAGCTGGGAATTTTGGGAATTTAAGCCCAGGAGTTCCCAATTCCCCAGCCAGGGCTGTGGTGGATCCTCAGGGGGTTCCAACGGTGCTTCCCAGGATTCTGAGTCTGGAGTTTTGGTGGGAAAGGCTGAACCTCCAGGTCAGGGAAGTCCCCTCATTCCTAATGGGAACTTCCTGGATTTAATTCCCAACTTTTTGGTTTGGTTCTCCCATTGGATGGGAGACTCTTCCCATTGGATTTCCTCCCTGGGAGGGCATTTAGGGATTGATTTTCCATGATTTCCACACCTGCAGCATTCCCTGGATCGGGTTGGGATTGTTTGGTCCCAAACTGGTTTTGGGAATGGCTGAGCTGGGAGAGGTGGATCAGGATTCCCAGGATTTGCTGGGAGCAGGGATGTCCTTGTCCTCTTCCTTCTCCAGTCCCAGGGGTTGTAAAACCTGGGAGAAAAATTCCCAAGGCCAGGACAGGGCTTGGAGCAGCCTGGGATAGGGGGAAGTGTCCAAGGGTTGGAATTGGGTGGGATTTGGGTCCCATCCCACCCAAACCATTCCAGGGGGAGCTCCAGTGCTCCAAACACCAGCAGGACGTGGAAATCCTGGAGCAAATCCAGTAGATTGGATCAGCTTCCCTCTGAAAAACTGGGAATGTTCTCCTGGAGAGGAGAAGGATCCAGGGAGAGCTTCCAGCACATTCCAGGGCCTGAAGGGGCTCCAGGAGAGCTGCAGAGGGACTGGGGACAAGGGACAGAGGGACAGGACACAGGGAATGGCTCCCACTGCCAGAGGGCAGCGATGGATGGGATCTTGGGAATGAGGAATTCCTGGATCCCTGGGATTGCCAGAGCAGCTGGGGCTGCCCCTGGATATCCCTGGAATGCCCAAGGAAAGGTTGGAGCAGCCTGGGATGGTGGGAATTGTCCCTCTGTCCCTTTGTCCCCTCCTGGATGAAATTCTGCTCCCGGAATTATTCCATAGGGAGACAATTCCTAATTCCTGAGCATTTTCCCATTTGCCAAATCCTTCAGGCTCCAGCTGCACTTCCCAAATCCTGGATCACGACGTGCACCCACTGTGGGCTGGTGGCTCCCAGCCCATGGGAAAAGCTGGAAAAGCGCCTGGAATGACACATGGATAACTCAGGGGATGGGTTGGCATGGGATGCAATGGGGTCCATGGGAATTTGGGATTTGCTCCGTGAAAATTATCCCAGAGAATCCGTGGCTGCCCCTGGATCCCTGAAAGTGTCCAAGGGCAGGTCGGACACTTGGAGCAGCCTGGGATAGCGGGAGATGAAATCCTGGAAGGGTCCTGGAGGATTTGGAGAGCGCTCCGACATTCTGTCGGAATGTCTAAAAATAGGGATGAGCTGTCAAGCGTTTGCGACTTCTCCCAGGAAAGGCAGAAATCGTGGAAAGCCGTTGGTGGGAAGCAGCTGAGAAGCTTCAGCACATGGAGGGGTGGCAGGGAAAGGTTCCCGGCGTGCGATCCGTGCCGGGGTGGAAAAATCCCGCCTAAAATGTGGGAGAAAAACGGAGAGAGGAGGAAAAATCGTGGATCTGTGTGGAATCGGCAGCTTGGATTTGGCGGGAATGGAGGGGGACATTGAGAATGTTTCTGGAAGGACATCAAAGGAGAGGCCACCAGGGTCACCTCAGGGATCTGGGCTCCGTCAGCTCCCAAAAATCCATTTATTGGGATAATTTGTAGGGGTGAGAATTTTTGCTGGCGCCTGATCCGCTCCTGATGGATTTGGGAATGAGGAGAGCCCGCGGCTCCGTGGGAAGGACTCGGCTGGAAGTGACAGGGATGGGGGAAAACTTGGGATAAGGAAGGCGGGAAGGATTGAAGGGATGGATTTCCCTCAGGATGGATCATCCCAGCGGGAATTTCTCCCGTTTGTCGGAGCTTTGCCGGGTCCGGGTGGATCCTCAGGATCCATTCCAGGAACTGAAGGTTTGGGTCAGCCCAGGGTGGAATTCACGGATCCTGGGAATGGAAATGTTTGGAAAACTCCCTGGGCTGTGCCCGTGGGATCTCCTTCATCCTGGGGATCCTCGGGATGGGCTGGGAGGTCCTTCCCGGGCAGGCCTCACCAGGATTGGGGAATTGTGGAATCCTTGCCCATGGAATGTCAGGCAGGGGGGCCTTGGGAGTGGTGGGAATGGTTGGATCCAATGGGATTTTCCAAGGGATTTTCCAACCCAAATGACTCAGTGACTCCATCATTGATTCCATCTCAGATTCCATCATTGACTCCATCACTGATTCCATCACAGATTCCATCACTGGTTCCATCATGGATTCCATCATTGACTCCATCATGGATTACATCTTGGATTCCATCTCGGATTCCATCATTGACTCCATCATGGATTCCATCGCTGGTTCCATCTTGGATTCCACCATTAATTCGGTGACTGATTCCATTATTAGCTCCATTCTTGATTCCGTCTTGGATTCCATCACTGATCCCATCTTGGATTCTTTCATTATTTCCATCCTTGGTTCCATCTTGAATTCCATCGCTGAGGTGGGAGCAGGGCCGGGACAAGGGGACACAACCTCAAGAAGTTCCAGGGCACCTCCAGGTTGGATAATGGGAAAATTCCCACCTGGAAAGGCTTTTCCAGCCCTGGCACGTGTGTGGAATCCCCATTCCCGGTGGGATTCAATCCATGTGGATGTGGCACTTGGGGACATGGATCAGGGGTGGCCTCGGAAGTGCTGGGAATGGTTGGATTTTATGTTCTCCAAGGGATTTTCCAACCCATAATTCCATGACTGATTCCATTATTGGTTCCATTTTTTATTCGATCTTGGATTCCACTACTGATTCCAGCATTGATTCCATCATTGCTTCTTTTATTGATTCCTTCATTAATTCCATCTTGGATTCCAGCATTGCTTCCTTTAATTATTCCATTATTGATTCCATTATTGATTTCAGCATTGATTCCATTATTAGTTCCATTATTATTTCCATCATTGATTCCATCTTGAATTCCTTCATTATTTCCATCACTAGTTCCTTCTTGAATTCCATCTTGGATTCCAGCATTGATTCCATTATTAGTTCCATTATTAACTCCATTATTGATTCTATTATTGATTCTGTCTTGGATTCCATCACTGATTCCATTATTCGTTCCATCATTGATTCCATCTTGGATTCCTTCATTGATTCCGTGATTGATTCCAATATTGATTCCATCTTGGATTCCATAATTGATTCCATCTTGGATTCCTCCATTATTTCCATCATTGGTTCAATCTTGAATTCCATCATTGATTCCAGCATTGACTCCATTATTGATTCTATTATTGATTCTGTCTTGGATTCCAGCATTGATTCCTTTATTTATTCCATTATTGATTCCATCGAGTCCATCATTGATTCCAGCATTGATTCCATTATTAATTCCGTGATTGACTCCATTATTGATTCTATTAATGATTCCATCTTGGATTCCTTCACCGATTCCATGATTTGTTCCAATATTGGTTCCGTCTTGGATTTCAGCATTGATTCCATTATTAGTTCCATCATTGATTCCATCTTGGATTCCATCATTGATTCCATCTTGGATTCCTTCATTGATTCCATGATTGATTCCAATATTGATTCCATCTTGGATGCCATCACTGATTCCATTATTAGTTCCATTATTATTTCCATTATTGATGCCATATTTGATTCCAATATTGATTCCATCTTGGATTCCATCACTGAGGTGGGAGCAGGGCCAGGACGAGGGGTGGGATTCCAATCCATGTGGATTGTCCACCTGGGGACACGGATCAATGGTGGCCTTGGCACTGCTGGGAATGTTTCCACTCCAAGGCTTTTCCAACTCCATAATTCCATGATTTTAGGAATGCTGTGGACGGGCTGAGCCTTCCCTTATGGAATTCCCTTGGAAATCCCTCAATTCCCCTTCCCGTTGTGTTTTCCAGCCGAGACCCCGATCGAGGAGTTCACGCCCACGCCGGCATTCCCAGCGCTGCAGTACCTGGAATCCGTGGATGTGGAAGGAGTCGCCTGGAGAGCGGGATTGCGCACGGGGGACTTTCTGATCGAGGTGAGCTCCTCGTGGAATTCCACTCCTCCCCCAGGAACTTTGGGAATTGCCCGGGAATTTTGGAATTCTAGCGGGTGTGGAGAGGGAGGACCCAGACTCCTCCAGGTCATGGAACTTCCAGAGGTTCTTTGGGTGTGGATCCAGAGGGATCCCGGTGTCCTCCAGGTGTGGATCGTGAGCTTCCAGGAGCTCCCCAGGTGTGGATCAGGAGGATCTGGAATTCTCCAGGTGCGGATCCTGAGAGAACCAAAGTCCCAGTGCCGGTGAATCCCCTTGGAATTGTGACTGCTCCATCCAGTGGAGAACACACCGGGATTTCAGGAGATTCCCTGGATTTGTCAGTGCCTTAGGGATTTTCCTGGCTGGAGGAGGAACTTGGGATGTTCCCATGGGATTTGCAGTGTCCCGAGTCCATGCAGGATGGGGAAGGTGGGAACAGGACAGAGCTGGAGTTTGGAAAGGGGAAAAAATAATTTTCCAGTGGGAAATCCAAGGAATGGTTCAGGGACTGGATCCAGGCGCTGCTTTGGTTGGAAAGGGATCATGGAAAGTTGGATTCCAATGGAATATGCGGAATGTTGGGATTGAGATGGATCCTGCCAGGCTGGGAAAGATGGGAATGTTCCCCTGGAGAAGGGAAGGATCCAGGGAGAGCTTCCAGAACATTCCAGGGGCTCCAGGAGAGCTGGAGAGGGACTGGGGACAAGGCCTGGAGGGACAGGACACAGGGAATGGCTCCCACTGCCAGAGGGATGGATGGGAGATTGGGAATGAGGAATTCCTGGCTGGGCTGGAATTGCCAGAGCAGCTGGGGCTGCCCCTGGATCCCTGGAATGTCCAAGGAAAGGTTGGAGCAGCCTGGGATGGTGGGAAGTGTCCCTGGAATGAGCTTTGAGGTTCCTTCTCATCCAAACCATTCCAGGATTCCATTTGGGATCAATCTCTGGCATTTTGTGCTGCTGGTTGTGCTCTGGGTGGGAATCTGATCCCGATTTTCTCCCTGCTGAGGATTTCAGGCTCTGTCTCCATGGAAAGCTGGGAAGAGACCTGGGATATTCCCACTGTTGCTTGTCCTGGTAGGAGAAGGAGGAAAGCAAAGCCTGGAGGGATTTGGGATGGCTGGAGGCTCCTTTCCATGGAGAAATTCCCAAATATCCAATCCAAGCCTGCCCTGGCCCAGGCTGAGGCCGCTCCCTCTTTTCCCGGGGCTCATTCCCTGGAGCAGATCCCGATCCCCGCTGGCTCCTGGCAGGAGCTGGGCAGAGCCAGGAGGACATTCCCGATCCTGCCCCGATCCCGGGGCAGATCCCACTTTTCCCGGGATCTCCCTGCATGGATCCCCGGCAGCTCCTGCCCAGCCCAGGGGGGCTCGGGGCCCTTCCCGAGGCACCGCCGGCATTCCATGGGCCAGGATTCCACAATTCCCAAATCCTTTTGTGGTTTGGGTTGGAAGAACCTCAGAGCCCATCCACTTCCAACCCCTGGACACCTCCTGAGATCCCAGGCTGCTCCAGCCTTTCCTTGGACATTCCAGGGATCCAGGGGCAGCCCCAGCTGCTCTGGCAATCCCAGCCCAGCCAGGAATTCCTCATTCCCAATCTCCCATCCATCCCTCTGGCATGGAGCCATTCCCTGTGTCCTGTCCTTCCAGGCCTTTCCCAAATTTCAGCTTTCCTGGAGCCCCTTCAGGCCCTGGAATGTGCTGGAAGCTCTCCCTGGATCCTTCCCCTCTCCAGGGGAGCATTCCCAGATTTCCCAACCTGACTCCAGAGGGGCTCCTGCCTTTCAGCACCTCCAGGGCCTCCTCTGGATTCGTTCCAGTGGATTCAGGAGCTGTTCTGGGAATTCCCTGAGCTCTTCCTTCCTCACTGGGAATTGTCCCTTTCCCTCTGAGCTCTGGGAGCTCCTTTTGTCCATGGAATCCAATTTCCAGATTTTCCTCCTCTCCTCATTTTCCATGGATAATTTCCCAGCTCCAGCCTCGCATATTCCCTGAACTTCCTTTTGGTGCCAGTGCGGCACCGGGAATGTCCCTGCTCCGCGTTCCGGAGAGTCTTCCCAAAATCCTTGAGCTGTTCCCATGTTCTTCTAACCTCAGAATCCCGGGATCCCTGGGCTTGGAAAAGAATTCCAAGGACACCGAGTCCAAGCTGGGCCCAATCCCCAGCCCAGAGCGCTGAGTGGAATTCCAGGAATTCCTTGGACACCTCCAGGGATGGGGACTCTGAACCTCCCTGGGCAGCCCCTGCCAAGGCCTGACCCCCTTTCCAAGGGTAAATTCCTGCGGATTCCAAGCTTCCATAAATCCTCCAGGTGTTGCTCCAGAGGGATCCGGAGTCCCCCAGGTCATGGAACTTCCAGGAGTTTTCCAGGCTGGGATCAGGAGGGTCTGGAATTCTGCAGTTGTGGATCCAGAGGGCTCCGGTGTCCTCCAGGCATTGGAGCTTCCAGGAGTTTTCCAGGTGTGGATCCAGAGGGATCCAGAGTCCCCCAGGTGTTGGAGCTTCCAGGAGTTTTCCAAACTAGGATTAGGAGGTTCTGGAATTCTCCAGCTGTGGATCCGGAGACTCCGGAGTCCCCAAATTCCCTTTGAGAATTGGGTCTCTCCTGGAGCTCTCCCAGGCTGCCCTCGGTGCAAATTCCAGGCCTGAATTCCATTTGGAATTCCTCCTGGAAAATCTGGAGCAGCCTCTGGAACAGCCACTGCTTAGGCTGAAAATTGGGAAAATTCCTCCTGGAGGGAATCAAATCCCAGCGGATTTGGGGGACCTGGATCCAGGGTGGCACTGGCAGAGCTGGGAATTCTGGGATTTGATCTCCGTGGGCTTTTCCAGCTTCCAACAATTCCATGATCTGATGAACCACATTCCAGGAATGGCTCCATGAGGAAATTCCCGGCGCCAGGCCGGGGAATTGCCAAGGTCTCACCTCTTGGGAGGTTTGGATGGAATATTTGGGAATGTTGCTCCATGGAAAAGGTTGAGAAGCTTTGGAAGGGGTGGTAGTGGAGTCAAATCTTTGGGAATGTTTAAAAAACCCTGGATTTGGGAATGTCAGTTAGTGGTGGTCTCTGAGGGCTTTTCCAGCCTCAACAATTCCATTATTTTCTTTAGGAATGAGGAAAGAACCTGCTCCGGGCAGTGGTGGGAATGGGACAATCCAACCCCAACCATTCCATGAGCCAAATGAACAAAATTCCAGAGTTTTTATTAAGGACATGGAGCCCAAAAATCCAGGAAATGGGGGGAAAAGTCCTCTGGGACAAAAAATTCCCCCTCTGGAATTGTGGGAATGAGGGAACGCAGAAACATTCCCGGATCCTCTCCCTGCTGGAAAGGTCAGGAAGCAAAAAAAGCAGGAAATGCGGATAATTCCGGCTCCGGAGCGTGGGAGGTTGATAAAAAGGATCCGAGGAAATATCAAAGGCCGGGATTTCGGATCATCGGGAATTTGGGAACATTGGGAGCTCCCGAAAAAAAAAAAAAAAAAAAAAAAAAAAAAAAAAAAGAGGGAAGAGGCTGATCCAGCTCCATTTTTTCTTATGGAAATGCTCAAAATTTGGGATATTCTGGTGCGGGGAAAAAAAGCTGGAATGTTCTGCTCCGAGCTCGGATTTCTCCGGGAGATGTCTCTGGGAACACGAAGTTTCCCAGTAACCAAGGAGAGAGGAATTCCTAAAAATATCCATTCCCAAATTACCGGGCTGGGAGAGCGGATCCCGGAGATCTGCGGGAGGGGGGACTGGGAATGCTGCTCAGCCCTGGAATTCCGGAGGCTCGGGATGAGCACTGGGCTCTCACAGTTTTCCAGAGGGGTGGAATTGAGGGAAATCAAGTCAGGGATGAGTTGGGAGCACAGGGAATTCCAGGATTGAAATCCCAAGGAATTCCGAGGAGGTGGAGATCGGGCTCAGGTTATTCCAAGGGTTTTGTTGGAATTCCTTCAAAACCACAGGATTCAGATGGAAATAAATACAATTAGGAGTTGGGAGACAATTCCCAACAATTCCCTGGCTGGATCCGGGTGGGAATCAGGATCTGATCCCAGGGAAAAGGGATGGGATGAGCGGGAATGGCCTCAAGCTGAGCCAGGGATGGAATATTTGGGGGAAATCCTTCATGGAGAAGGTTGGGAATGGTGGGAATGGGCTGAGCAGGGCAGTGGGAATCACCATTCCTGAGGGATTTCAAATCCATGGATCAGGGGTGGGAATGGCAATTCTGGGAACGCTCCCGGTGGGATTTCCAGGGATTCCCAGATTCCAGGATTTCATTCCCAACCCAGGAAATGCTGACGGGAGAACCTTGGGAATTTCCCGTTCCGGCAAACCCTGCCAGGCAGGGAATGGAGATTCCAGGCTCAGGAATTCCCTTGGGAAAAGGGAATTCTCCCAGACATTTCTGGATTTCTCCCAGATTTTTTTAGTTGGACGTGGCAGCTCCTGGGAGGACAAAATTCCCAAGCTCCCTGAAATTCCCATGAAATTCCCAGATGGGGGATGGATCCAGCAGGATTGGGACGGGATCTGGGAATGATTCAGGAGGTGGGAAAAGGGATGAGGATCCAGGAATTCATGTCTCTGGAATGTGGGTGTGGAATTCCGGCAGTTTGGAAGGAGCTCAGTGCACATGAGAGAATTCCCTGGAAAACCATTCCATGGATTCCAGTAAATCCCATGGGAACTTGCCCATGGAATGGGGTGGACTTGGAGAGGAGGGAAAGGTCCGAACCGGGATCCTCAGTAGGATTTTGGGATCTGGAGAGTCCTGGATAATCCCAAATTCTCTGGAATGGCAATTCCAGGATTTCCGCTCTTTCCTCCTGCTGAAGGTTGATCCCAAAATTCCTGGAGTTCTTCCCAACGCTCCGTGTTTATCCCATGGGTCCATCCCAAGGGATGGCCCTGAGCCCATTCCGGCTCCTTTCTTCTGGGAAACTTCGAATTCCCAGGAATCGTCGTGTGGGATCATCAGCAGCTCAGGCTGCTCCCGGATGAAGGGATGGAATTCCACAAAATCATGGAATCTCCTGGAATGCTTTGGGTGGGAAAGGACCTTCAATCCCATTCCAAGGGCTGGGAATCCCTGGAAGTGCCCGAGGCCAGCCGGGATCAGCCGGGGATAGCGGGAGGTCCCTGCCCTCGGATCCGGATGGGATTTGAGGCCATTCCCAACCCATTCCAGGATTTCCTGGATCCGCAGGGCTGGAAGAGCAGAGGGATTCTCCCAAGCCTGAAAGAAACTGGGAATTTTTTTTGGAATCTTCTCCCTCCTCACCATCACCGGGTGGCGACTCCCAACCAGCACAAAAAAAAGATGGGAAAAAAACCTGGGAAAAGCGGGATTTTTGCGGATGACTTCCATGTTTGTTTTTTGGGTTTTTTTTTCCCCAACTGGGAATTCTGATCCGGCTTTTTTTTTTTTTTTGGGAATGCAGGTGAACGGAGTGAACGTGGTGAAGGTGGGGCACAAGCAGGTGGTGGCGCTGATCCGGCAGGGCGGGAATCACCTCCTGATGAAAGTCGTGTCCGTCAGCCGCAAGCCCGACTCCGAGGAGGGATCCCGCAAAAAGGGTGAGCGGCAATTCCCGGAATTCCTGGAATTCCCGGAATCCCGGGATGGGCCAGAGCGGCCCCAGCCAGGAGAGGGAGTGGTGGGGCTGGAAAATTCCAGGGTGGGAAGGTTGGGATGTGGCGGTTTTGGGGTGTGTGTGTGTTTTTTGGGATGTGCCTGGTATTGGGATGCACCAATTTTTGGGATGTTTCCATTTTTTGGGATGCGCCAATTTTTGGGATTCACTGATTTTTTGGGATGTGCCCATATTCGGGATGCAACGATTTTTGGGATGTATCCATTTTTTGGGATGTGCCTGGTTTTGGAATGCGACTTCAGGATCCATAGATTTATGGGATATAAGGATGTTTGGGATGCGCCTGTTTTTGGGATGCAATGATTTTTGGGATGTGTCCATTTTTTAAGATGTGCCATTTTTTGGGATGCACCAATTTCAGGATGCACCAATTTTGGGATTCACCAATTTTGGGATGTGTTGATGTTTGCAATGTGCCCGTTTTTGGGATGCAATGATTTTTGGGATGTGCCAGTTTTTGGGATGCAACGATTTTTGGGATGTTTCCATTTATTGGGACGTGGCTGGTTTTGGAATGCAACAATTTCAGGATGCACCGATTTTGGGATGTGCCCATTTTTGGGATGTGCCAGTTTTTGGGATGGAATGACTTTCGGGATGTGTCCATTTTTTAAGATGTGCCGATTTTTGGGATGCGCCAATTTCGGGACGTGCTGTTTTTTTAGGATGTACCCATTTTTGGGATGTGCCCGTCTTTGGGATGTCTTGATGTTTGGAATGTGCTGGGTTTTGGGATGTGCTGGTTTTTGGGATGTGTCCATTTTTTGGGATGTGCCGATTTTTTGGGATGTGCCAGTTTTTGGGATGTGCCCATTTTTTGGGATGTGCCAGTTTTTGGGATGTGCCAATTTCAGGATGTGCAGTTTTTTGGGATGAGCTGGTTTTTGGGATACACCAATTTTTGGGATGTGTTGATATAGGGATGCAATGATTTTTGGGATATGCCCATTTTTTGGAATTTCCCAGTTTTTGGGATGTGCTGATTTTCGAGATACATTGGGGTTTGGGATGCACCAATTTCAGGATTTTTGGGATGCACCGATGTTTGGGATGTGCCGTCTTTTGGGATGCGCTGGTTTATGGGATTTCAGTGATTCTGGGGATTTGGGATGGGCCGGAGCAGCCCCAGGGAGGAGAGGGAATGGTGGGAGTGGGGAGGGTGGAAAATTCCGGGTGGGAAGGTTGGGATGTACCGGGTTTTTTGGATGTGTTGACTTTTCGGCTGCAGCAATTTTTGGGATGTGCCAGTTTTTTGGAATGTGCTGTTTTCCAGGATGCGTTAATTTCGGGATGCGTCTGTTTTTTGGGATGCACTGATTTTTGGGATGTGTCGGTGTTGGGATGTGCTGATTTTTGGGATGCAATGATTGTTGGGATGTGTCTATTTTTTAAGATGTGCCGATTTTTGGGATATGCCAATTTCAGGATGCACCAATTTTGGGATGTGCCCATTTTGGGGATGCAATGGTTTTTGGGATGTTTCCATTTTTTTTCAGGATGTGCCCTTTTTTTGGGATGAACCAGTTTCTGGGAAACGCTGGTTTTTGGAATGCACTGGGATGCATTTTTTGTTGATGTTGGGATGCAATGATTTTTGGGATATGTCCATTTTTTGGGATGCAATGATTTTTGGGATGCGCCCATTTTTTGGGATGTGCCGATTTTTGGGATGTGCCAATTTCAGGACGCACCGATTTTGGGATGCGCCAATTTTTGGGATGTGCTGTTGTTCAGAAAGTGCCAGTTTTTGGGATGTGCTGATTTGTGGGATACGCTGATTTTTGGGATGTTTCAAGTTTTGGGAAGCACCGATTCTGGATCTGCTGATGTTTGGGATGCACTGTTTTTTGGGATGCACCCATTTTAGGATGGGAAGGGTTTTGGGATGTGCCCATTTTGGGATGTGTTGATTTTTGGGATGTGTTGATTTTTGGGAGGTGCTGATTTCTGGGATGTTCCCATTTTGGGATGTTCCAACTTTTGGGATGCAAAGATTTTTGGGATATGTCCATTTTTTTGGGACGTGCTGATTTTTGGGATGTGTGGATTTTTTGAATGTCTTGATTTTTGGGATGTGCCAATTTTTGGAATGTTCTGAGTTTTGGGATGCAAAATTTTTTGGGATTTGCTCATTTTAGGATGTGCTGATTTTTGGTAAGAGTTGATTAAGAGTTGATTTTTGGGATGCATTGTTTTTTGGGATGCACCCATTTTGGGATTTTTCCCACTTTGGGAACTGCCCATTTTTGTGATGCATCATTTTTTGGGATGCCCTGGATTTTGAGATGCATTGGTGTTTGGGATACAAAGATTTTTGGGATGCTCCTGTTTTTGGGACACATAAATTTTTGGGATGTGCCAGTTTCTGGGATGTGCTGATTTTTGGGAATGTGGGCAGGGAAGTTCAGGATGATCCCAACCGCATCTGTGGAGTTGTGGTGTTTTTTGGGAATTTTCCCAAGGTCTGGAATTCCTGGACTTGTGGTGTTTTTTGGGAATAGCTTGGATTTCCAAGGTCTGGAATTCCTGGAGCCAAGGTGCTTTTTGGGAATTCCTGGACTTGTTGTGTTTTTTGAGAGTTTTCTGGATTCCCAAGAGCTGGAACTCTTGGGCTTGTGGTGTTTTTTGGGAATTGCTTGGATTCCCAAAGTCTGGAATTCATGGAGTTGTGGTGCTTTTGGGAATGGATTTGATTCCCAGGGTGTGGAGTTCCTGTAGCTGTGCTGTTTTTTGGGAATTGCTTGGATTCCCAAGAATTCCCAATATCAGGAATGTCTGGAATTGTGGTGAACAGGGAACAGGAGTTTTGGGAGCTCATGGATGTGGGAAGGGAGGGATGGACTGGGAATTCAGGGAGGGATTTAGGAGGGATTTGGGGAGTCTGGGATGGATTTTGGGAATCGCTTTTGATTCCCACGATCCATAATTCCTGGAATTCCCATCAGCTGCTCCAGGCTCCATCTCCACCTGGGAATTGCTGGGATAGGAAACAACCCTGGTCATTGCTGGGAATGTTGAGGGGCAGGATGGTGATCCCAAAGGAACACCAAGAATTCCGGGATGGAACCAGGGAGTTGCTGTGGGAATTCCTGGGCACGGTTAGTCCTGGGGGATCCCAGAAACTTCTGGGATTTCATTCCATGGGTTCTGGATTTTGGGAGCAGATCCAAGAGTTCAGGCAGGGCAGGGATTTGTCCAGAAGGACGGGAACATCAGGAAGGAGCCAGGAGGGGATTGGGACTGGAATTCCAGGGAATGAGAGGAGGGAGGTGGGAAAAGGGGAATGAGAAAAAAGGTGGAATTACGGAGATGGGAAAAGGGGGATGGGAGTTTGGGAAGCAGGAGCAGGATGGGATGGAGGGACAGGAGCAGGAAGATGGAAGCGGGGATGGAAAAAGGAGATGGAAGTGGAGGGACAGGAGCAGAGGAATGGGAGCGGGGAATGGAAATGGGATGGGAGCAGGGAATGGAAATGGGATGGGAGCGGGGAATGGAAATGGGATGGGAGCAGGAGACAGGAGCGGGGCATGGAAACAGCGGGAGAGGAGGGATGGGGCAGGGATGGATGGATGGAAACAGGAATGGAAGCAGGAATTGGAAACAGGGATAGAGGCAGGGGGTGGGAGGAAGGAATGGAATCAGGGATGGGAGCAGGGATGGAATTAGGGGGATTGGAGCGGGGATGGGATCAAGGATGGAATCGGGGATGGGAGCAGGGATTAGAGTAAAGAATGGAATCAGGGATGGGAGCAGGGATTAGAGTAAAGAATGGGATCGGGGAGTGGAATCAGGGATGGGAGCAGGGGGATTGGAATAGGGGATGAGAGTAGGGATGGAATCAGGGATGGAATCAGGAGGATTGGAGCGGGGATGGGATCAAGGATGGAATCAGGGATGGGAGCAGAGGGATTGGAGTAGAGAATGGAATCAGGGAGTGGAATCAGGGATGGGAGCAGGGATGGGATCAAGGATGGAATCAGGGATGGGAGCAGGGGGATTGGAATAGGGGATGGGAGCAGGGATGGGATCAGTGGGATTGGAGCGGGGATGGGATCAAGGATGGAATCAGGGATGGGAGCAGGAGGATTGGAGCAGGGGATGGGAGCAGGGATGGGATCAAGGATGGAATCAGGGATGGAATCAGGGATGGGAGCAGGAGGATTGGAATAGGGGATGGAATCAAGGATGGAATCCAGGGATGGGAGCAGGGGAATTGGAGCGGAGGGGTGGGAGCAGGGATGGGATCAAGGATGGAATCAGGGATGGGATCAAGGATGGGAGCAGGGATTAGAGTAGAGAATGGGATCAGGGAGTGGAATCAGGGATTGGAGCAGGAGGATTGGAGTAAGGGATGGAAGCAGGGATGGAATCAGTGGGATTGGAGCAGGGATTAGAGTAGAGAATGGAATCAGGGAGTGGAATTCAGGGATGAGAGTAAGGAATGGAATCGGGGATGGGATCAAGGATGGAATCAGGGATGGGAGCAGGGGGGTGGGAGTAGGGGGGTGGGAGCAGGGATGGGAGTAGGGGGATTGGAGCAGGGGGGTGGGAGCAGGGATTAGAGTAGAGAATGGAATCAGGGAGTGGAATCAGGGATGGGAGCAGGGGAATTGGAGCAGGGATGGGAGCAGGGATGGGATCAAGGATGGAATCAGGGATGGGAGCAGGAGGATTGGAGTAGGGGATGGGATCAAGGATGGAATCAGTGGGATTGGAGCGGGGATGGGATCAAGGATGGAATCCAGGGATGGGAGCAGGGATGGAATCAGTGGGATTGGAGCGGGGATGGGATCAAGGATGGAATCAGGGATGGGAGCAGGGGGATTGGAGCAGGGGGGTGGGAGCAGGGATTAGAGTAGAGAACGGAATCAGCGAGTGGAATCAGGGATGGGAACAGGGATGGGATCAAGGATGGGAGCAGGAGAATGGGAGCAGGGGGATTGGAGCAGGGGGGTGGGAGCAGGGATTAGAGTAGAGAACGGAATCAGGGAGTGGAATCAGGGAGACTGGAGTAGCGAATGGAGTCAGGGGGCTGGGAGCAGGGATGGAGCAGGGGGATGGGAGCAGGGAAAGGGGGGCCGGGATCGGGGCCGCTCCCAGCGCAGCACGCGGGGCTCGGGGGAGGGAAGAGGGAAGGGAGGGAAGGAGGGAGCGCTGCTGGCACGAGGAGCTCCAATTATCCTGTCACGGCACAAAGGCACGAGCCGTGGGAACGGCTGGCAGCCTCGGGAACTCACTCAGCCGGGAATAATCCTCGGGAATTCAGCCGGGAATCAGCGCTGGGAGCCCCGGCGGGGCCGCTCGGGCCGCTCCAGCCGCTCCAGCCCGGGGTGAGCCGCTGCCCCCTCGGCGCTTCCCGGTGCCTTCCTCATCCCGATCCTCCGCATCCACGCGGCCGCTTTTCCAAGGGATCCGAGGGGCGCTGGGGGGACCGGGGGGGGGTGTGGGGGGGTGCTGGTCCCGTGTGTCCCCCCACCCCGGTGACAGCGCCTGTGTGGGCCCGGCTGGGGCTGAATCCGCCCCGCTGGATCCCTGCCGCAGGCACAGGGATGCTCGGAGCTGCCGTTGCCATGGCAATCCTGGAGCGTTATTCCAGCATTGTCAGCGCGGAGCAGCGAGGAGGAGGAGGAGGAGGAAGAGGAAGAGCTTTCCACTCATCCTCGCTGCTCCGGGGGGTGTGGGGGGTGTGCTCAGGGAATGCGGGATCGGGCGCTTTTGGGATCATCCCGGGCCATGCGTCCTTGGGCAGCTCCCGGCTGGACATCAGCGCTTCCATAGGGTCGGGATCCACGGCCAGGAGCCTGCAGGAGGAGGAGGAGGAGGAGGAAGAGGAGGGTGGGGTGGGCTGAAGCGCTCGGGGGGCTGCGCCGAGGCGGGAAGAGCATCCCGAGCTCAGGCTGGACACATTCCCGCTTTCCCCGCACCCATCCCGGGATCCCCGAGAGCCTCCCCCGCCTCCCCGGGGCCATGGCTCGGACTCCGCGCTGAGCCAGGGGAGGGGGGCCGACATTCCCAAAGGCCGCGGGCACATTCCCGGCGGGAATCATGAAGAAGTTCGCGTCCACGCGCAGCCTCAATAAGATCCTGCAGCAGTGCGACTCCTCGTCCCGGGAATACGAGGAGATCCAGGCTGTGGAGAAGAAGTGGCACCTGCACCTGGCCACGCCGCGGAAATTCCGGGAGAAGAGGTGCAAGATGCCCTCTCTGTTCCTTGCAGCTCCGCCGCCGCCCAAGAGAGCGCCCAGCACCACCCTCACGCTGCGCTCCAAGTCCATGACAGCCGAGCTGGAGGAGCTGGGTAAGGCCGGCGGGGTTTTCCAGAGGTTTTCCAGCGGTTTTTCCAGCTGTTCGCGTGTGCGCCGTGGTGGTGGGGGGTGTGGGAGGGGCGGGGGAGCAGGATTCCCGTCTCTGTCCGGAGGGATGTCCGGAGGGATGTCCGGAGGGATGTCCGGAGGGATGTCCGGCGCTCCAGAGGCGCATCCCGGCGGAGGTGGGCGTGGGAAGGGTGTTGGGAGTCTCCAGGTGGGTGTGGAGGGGTTGATGTGCCCTGGCCTTGGGCATCCTGCTCCATTCCCTGCTCCTTTCCCTGCTCCATTCCCTTATCAACTCCTGCTCCATTCCCTTATCAATTCCTGTTCCATTTCCTTATCAGTTCCTGCTCCATTCCCTGCTCCATTCCCTGCTCCATTCCCTTATCAATTCCCTGCTCCATTCCCTGCTCCATTCCCTTATCAATTCCTGCTCCTTTCCCTTTTCCTTTCCCAGTTCCATTCCCTGCTCCATTCCCTTATGAATTCCTGCTCCGTTTCCTTATCAGTTCCTGCTCCATTCCCTTATCAATTCCTGCTCCATTCCCTGCTCCTTTCCCTGCTCCTTTCCTTGCTCCATTCCCTGATCCATTTCTGATTCATTCCCTGCTCCTTCCATTCCCTGTTCCATTCCCAGCTCCATTCCCTGCTCCATTCCCTAATCCTGTCCCTGCTCCTTTCCCTGCTCCTGACCCTTTCCCTTCTCCTGCTCCTCTCCTCGCATTCCTCACTCCTTTCCATGCTCCTCTCCCTGCTCCTGCCCTTCTTCCTTATCGCCTCCCTGTTCTTTTCCTGCTCCTTTCCCTGCTTCTTTCCCTGATCAATTCCCAGTTCCATTCCCTGTTTCATTCCCTGTTTCCTTCCCTGTTCTTTTCCCCGTTCCTTTCCCAGCTCCATTCCCAGCTCCTTTCCCTAATCAATTCCCAGCTCCTGATCCTTTTCCTGCTCCCCTCCCTGCTCCTCCTACTCCTCTTCCTGCTCCTCATCTTCTCCCTGCTCCTCTCCCGGCTCCTGCTCCTTTTCCTGATCCGCTCTCTTCTCCCATTCCTCTCCCTTCTCCTTTCCCTGCTCCTCCTGCTCCTCATCCCGCTCCTCTCCCGTTTCCTCATCCCGCTCCTTTCCCGTTTCCTCATCCCGCTCCTCTCCCTCCTTTCCCACACCCGGCAATCCCAGGTTTTGATTTCCCATCTCCGGGCAGATCCCAAACCCTGCCAGGAGAGCTCTGGGAGAGCTTTGGAATTCCAGGAGAACTCCAGGAGAGCTCTGGGAGAGCTTTGGAATTCCAGGAGAGCTCTGGGAGAGCTCTGGAATTCCAGGAGAGCTCCGGGAGAGCTCTGGGAGAGCTTTGGAATTCCGGGAGAACTCCAGGAGGGCTCTGAGAGAGCTCTGGAATTTCAGGAGAGCTCTGGGAGAGCTCTGGGAGAGCTCTGGAATTCTGGGAGAACTCCAGGAGGGCTCTGGGAGAGCTCTGGAATTCCGGGAGAGCTCCGGGAGAACTCTGTGAGAGCTCTGAAATTCTGGGAGAACTCCAGGAGAGCTCTAGGAGACCTTTGGAATTCCAGGAGAGCTCTGGGAGAGCTCTGGGAGAGCTCTGGAATTCCAGGAGAGCTCCAGGGAAAATCCAAGAGACCTCCAGGTGAGCTCCAAGTGAGATCTCCAGGATAGATCCAGGAGAGCTCCAGGAGAATTCCAAAAGAATTCTCCTGGAGAATTCCGGGAGATCTCCAGGATTGCTCCGTCTCCCCCATTCCCACATTTCCTGCTGCTTTCCCATCCCGCTCCACATTCCCAGATTCCCTGAAATCCTCTCCCCTCTCACCATTCCCTGCTTCCCGCTGCCAGAATTCCTTGTTTTTCCCATCCCTCGTGGCCACCTGGGATGTCCCTGGGAGCTGATCCCGTTCCATCCCTTCCCTTTTCCCGGATCCGGTGGCGCTTTGTCCCTGGATGTCACCAGAGTGGCCACGGAGGGATCCCAAATCCCAGGAAAACTTTGGAGCATCCCTGGCGGCAGGGCTGGCTCCGAGGCCATCCACGCTGCCCCAGCTTCCATGGGAATTTGGGATTTTCCATGTGGGAATGTGGCACCCTGGAGGCTCAGCAGGATCCCACATTCCCCCTGGTTTTCCATCTTTTTCCCTGTTCTCCATGGTTTTCCATGTTTTCCTTGGTTTTCCGTGTTCTCCATGATTTTCCCTCTTCTCCATGGTTTTCCATGTTCTCCCTGGTTTTTCCAAGCTCTTCCTGGTTTTCCACTCCTGGTTTTTCCATGTTCTCCATGGTTTTCCATCCCTTCCCTGTTTTCCATGCCCTTCTTGGTTTTCCATGCTCATCCTGGTTTTCCAAGCTCTCCCTGTTTAACATGATCTCCATGGATTTCCACATTCTCCCTGATTTTCCACGCTCTCGGTTTTCCATTCCTTCTGGTTTTCCAAGCTCTCCCTGTTTTCCATGCCCTCCTTCTTTCTTAATTCCTTCTGGTTTTCCATGTTTTCCTTAGTTTTCCATGTTTTCCTTGGTTTTCCATGCTCTCAGTTTTTCCATTCCTTCTGGTTTTCCATGCCCCTCCTGGTTTTTCCTCTTTTTTAATTCCTTCCTGGTTTTCCAGGCCCTCCTTGGTTTTTCCATGCTCTCCATTCCCCCCCTCTGCTCTCCCTGTTTTCCATGCCATCCCTGTTTTTCCATTCCCTCTGCTTTTCCACGCCCTTCCCAGTTTTCCAAGCCCCTCCTTGGAGCCAGGCCCTGCGGGATCAGATCCCAGAATTCCCAGATTGGATCAGCTGGGATTTATTTTATCCTGAGCCTCCAACTGGATTCCCACCCTGGAATTCCCACCCTTGATTCCCGGCGCTTCCAGACTGTTATTCCCAATCCAAGGCTCCTTTTTTTGGTGGGAATTCTTGGGAGCAGAGGCAGACCTGCTCCTTTTTCCCACTTTTCCCCCATCCTGGATCCTGGGATTCCACAATTCCCATGGTTTTTTTGGGGAATTGTAGCGCTCATTCCCATAGATCAAGGAATGGGCTGAAGCCATTCCAGGGAAAACAGGGGATCCATCCTCTTCCCATCCTTTGCTCCGGGTGGATCAGCATTCCCAGGATTCGGCTTGGAGCCGCTCTCCTTCCCGAGGAACCGTCAGGGAAAGGGACATTCCCAAAGAAAGCTCTGCCGGGTGCTTCCCGCCCCGTTTTCCATGGATCCCAAACACCCCCTCTGCCCTTCCCGACGCTTTCCCTGCCATTCCAATCCCCTTGGAGCAGCAGATTCCCAGCAGGATGCGCTGGGATCCCCCCTGTGCCAAAATCCATGGATGGGGAATTACCCTGGGAGCTTTTCCATGCCTTGGGATGGAATTCCAGCCAATCCTGCTCCGGCTTCCCTGGATCCATGAGGAGGGCAAGGGATGATCCCAGCCTGGAGCTGGGATAAATCCCAAATCCTGGGTCGGAGGGACAATCCCGGTGGATAAAGGCTGGAATTCCGAGGTGCCCTGCCCAAATCCCACATCCCAGAGGCCGGGAAATGTGGGAAGAGCCAGGCTGGAGCCGGGAATGGGGGCGGGAATTGTTCCATGCCATTGATTCTGTGTTTTGTTTCCCATTCCAAGCCTCCATGCGGAGAAGGAAAGGGGGTGAGTGAAAGCGAAATTCCCGGGATTCCGCCCCTTCCTGACAGCTCCCGCTGGGATCCGGCAGGATCCAGACTTGGGGGAGATTCCGGCATCCCGAGGGTCGCTGTTCCTGCAGCGCCTCAGGGAATTCAGCCAGGATTTGGGAATTCGGGATCGACTCCAATGTCCTGGAGCCGCTCTGTCAGGAATTGGAACGCCTGCAATTGGAATGCCAGGAATTCCACAGGGAATTCTGCTGGCTACAGGCAGAATGCTCCTGTATCCCAAAATTCCCAACCCTGCCATTCCCAGGTGTGATCCCTGCTCCGGGTTTGTCCAGTGTCGGATCCGAGGGAATGACGGTGTCCAGCTTTATCCCAAATAGCCAAAGCCTTTCCTGGCAAATCCAGGGAATTTATCCCACTATTCCTGGCAGTTCCAGGCATTTTATCCCTTTATTCCTGGCGAATCCAGGCGGTTTATCCCGCTATTCCTGGCAGTTCCGGGCAGTTTTTCCCGCTATTCCTGGCAGTTCCAGGCAGTTTTTCCCGCTATTCCTGGTGGATCCATGCAGTTTATCCTGCTGTTTCCACCCTGAGGATGTGCCGGGAATGTCGCAGAAAAACCGGGAAGTTTTTGGTGGAAGGGTTGGAGCTGGGTGGGATTGAAGGTCCCTTCCCACCCAACCCTTCCTGGGATTTTCTGATCCGGGATTTTCTGTCCTGGTGGGTCCCATTCCATGTTCCCCACGGAGCTGGGAATGTGGGATCAGCTCTTCCAGCAGGGATCCAGTGGGGATAGGACAGGGAAGAAGCCAAGCGGGAATTACCGTGGGAAGTGTCTGATCCAGAAGGGGCCACACGCGGATCCCATGGATCCAGAAAATCAGCTGGAGGTTCCCAAGGATTGGAGACAGATCCAGGATGTGTTTCTTCCGGAAAATATTCCAGGGAGAATTCCAGCACATTCCAGGCCCTAAAGGGGCTCCAGGAGAGCTGCAGAGTGTCCGGGGAGAAGGATGGAGGGACAGGACACAGGGAATGGCTCCCACTGCCAGAGGGATGGATGGGATCTTGGGAATGAGGAATTCCTGGCTGGGCTGGGATTGCCAGAGCAGCTGGGGCTGCCCCTGGATCCCTGGAATGTCCAAGGAAAGGCTGGAGAAATCTGGGATCATGGGAAGGTGTCCCATGGAATGGGATGAGCTTTAACATCCTTCTTTACCTGAACCATTCCATGATTCCATGTCCCACAATTCCATGGAAGGCCCGAGGACCAGCCTGGCTCCAGGATAATCCCAAGGCTGCAATTCCCACCTGGACACTGGTGGAGTTGCCCGGTCCCTCTCCCGGGGCAGGAATCTGGGATATGGATCCAGCTGGATTTGGGAAGAACCATCGGGTGAAGGTGACACCAGGCAACAGCCTCAGCTTCCCATTCCAGTTGGGAATTTTGTAGGATCAGCTCAGGAGGGATCCGTGGGAATGAATCCATGTCCACCTCCTGCCCTTTCCCATATCCCAAGGTTCAGGATTCCAGCTGGAATTCCCAAGGGAATGGATCCACTGGGATACATCCGGGCACGGCTTGGTGTTCCCAAGGGATAAAAGTGCCGGGATGGATCCTGGAGGAAGGAATTCCGGTCCCAGTCCCTATTCCATGAATTTGGACACAGCCATGGTGGCTCTGCCAATATTCCCAATATCTGTGGGCAACAGATCCTGCCCTGGACATGGAAAATTGGGATCATTCAGGGAGTCCGTTCCAGCTGGGAATATCCCGGTTTATCCCAAACAAACACTGGATGTGCCGGAGCCATGTGGATCCCATGGACACCTCCGTGTTCCGGGATTCCCTGGGCTTCCCATCCTCCTGGCAGGACTCAGCTCATCCCGAATACCCAAAATCCGGGATGAGCTCGCTGGTTAGTGTCAGGCAGAGAATTCCTTGGAATGTGGGGGGGTACAGCACCCCCGGAATTCCCCGGCTGAGCGGGATCAGCCCCCCCAAATCCACGGAAACCACCGGCCGGGGAGAGGAGCAGTGGGGACGATCCCTCCCTTCTCCGGGATGAGCTGCGGGAAGGGAGCGATCCCAGGGCTGGGATCCCCGGGATCAGCCGGTTTTCCTTGGATTCCAGAGAAGCTGGATGAGATCCTGGCGGCCACCGAGCCGGCGCTGAGGGCGGAGCTGGTGGAGGCCGATTCCAGAGCGGCCACGGTGAAACAGCGCCCGACCAGCCGGAGGATCACCCCTGCGGAGATCAGTGTGAGCCAGCGGGAATTCCGCGGGAATGGGGGCCTGGAATGTGGGAATGGGATTGGAATGGGATGGGAGGATCACCCCTGCGGAGATCAGTGTGAGCCAGCGGGAATTCCGTGGGAATGGGGGCCTGGAATGGGGGAATGGGATGGGAATAGGATGGGAGGATCACCCCTGTGGAGATCAGTGTGAGCCAGCGGGAATTCCGCGGGAATGGGGGCATGGAGTGAGGGAATGAGGTGGGAGCATCACCCCTTTGGAGATCAGTGTGAGCCAGCGGGAACTGGGGAGTGGAATTCCCAGGAATAGAAAGTGGAATTCCCAGGGAAGGAAGGAGAGGGATGGGATCATGTGGAAAGGGATGGGAGGGATCCAGAGGATCTCACTGAGGAGATCGGTGTGAGCTGGAGGGAATCCCACCAGGAATGGGGGCCTGGAATGAGGGAGAGGGATGAGAGGGAATGTGGAGTGGAATTCCCAGGAATGGAAGGAGAGGGAAGGGAGCACATGGAGAAGGATGGGAAGGAATGTGGTGCCAAGGGGAGCTGGTTCAGGAGCGGAATTCCCGGGAATGTGGAGCCTGGGAGACCCCGATCCACACTGGGGGCTCAGCGCTCCCTTGGCTCCCTGGGATCCCCATCCAGGCCTGGGAATCCACATGGATTTCCCAGGGAAAGCTGGAAGAGCAGCTCGGGAGGAGCCTGGAGAGCCGGGCTGGATGCGGGGCTGGAATTCTGCCGGAATTTGAGGGAAAGGTGGAGGGAGGAGGAGGAGGAGGAGGAGGAAGAGGCTCAGGATTGTGCCAGGAATTCTGTGGGTGGGAGGCAGCTCCAGGAAAAGCGGGACAGGAGCTCCCGGAGCCATCCTCACCAGATTCCCACCTGGAGCAGGCAGGGAGATGGGATGGGACCCAGGGAATCATCCCAACATTTGGAATTCCACTGGATGGAGCAGCAGAGTCCATCCAGTTGGGAAGAGCTCCCGTTTTCCTGCGCTTGGATGTTCGGGTGGGAATGTCGTGTCCTTCCAGCAGCATCCAGACTGGAAATTCCCTGTTTTTCCCTTCCAGTCCCTGTTTGAGCGCCAGGGAATGGCGCATTCCGGGGTCCTGGCGGGAACGGAGAAGCCCCACGTGTCCCTCCGGAAGGGAATTCCACGGACCAAGTCTGTAGGTGAGGAAAAACCCAGGAGAATCCCTTGGGAATGAGAAGGGAGGGTCCCTGTTGGATGTGGAGTGGGTGGGAAAGGCTCGGCCCTTCCCAGGTTGCTCCAGCTCTTGGATTTCGGAGTATTCTATGGAATTCCATGGAATTCCGGCTTAGAGGGATGCCTGCTCCTGCTCGGAGCGGAAGGTGGGACTGGAGAATTCTGGGAGAGAATTCTGGGAGAGAATTCCAGGAATTCCTGGATCGGCTCTGCCACCCCCAGTGTTGGCACTGGGCATTCCCAGCAGGAATGTCACCTCTGGAACTGGGAATGCTGGAGTGGGGACTTAGGAGGAGCAGGATGAGGTCTGGAGGAGGCACCTGGATGTGGGGGATCCTTGAGCTTATCCCAAAAGATTTATGGAGTCTCCAAACCCAAAACCATCTCTGCTGGGTTCTTGATTCTGTTCCCAAAGATTTTTGGTGCCGCCAAACTCAAAATCCGCCTGTGGGAAGTCCTTGACCCCATTCCAGAAGGTTTTTGGTGCTGCCAAACCCAAAATCCACCTCTGGTGGGTCCTGGACCTTGTCCCTGAAGGTTTCCCAAACTTGGCTGTGGGATATCCTGGACCTTGTTCCTAAAGATTTATGGAGTCTCCGACTCCAAAACAATTTCTGCTGGGTTCTTGGTTCTGTTCCCAAGGATTGATGGTGCTGCCAAACCTAAAATCCATCTGTGGGAAGTCCTTGACCCCATTCCAGAAGGTTTTTGGTGCCGCCAACCCCAAACCAGCTCTGGTGGCTCCTGGACCTTGTCCAAAAACATTCATGGAGTCTCCAAACCCACAGCCATCTCTGGTGGGTTCTCAACTCTGTTCCTAAAGATTTCAAACCCAAAATCCACCTGTGGGAAGTCCTTGACCCCATTCCAGAAGGTTTTCAGTGCCACCAACCCCAAAACCAGCTCTGGTGGCTCCTGGACCTTGTCCTGAAGGTTTTCGGTGCCACCAAACCCCGAAATCCAGCTGTGGTGGCTCCCTGAGCTTGTCCCTAAAGATTTCTGGTGCCACCAATCCCAAACTCACCTGTGGGAAGTCCTTGACCCCATTCCAGAAGATTTTTGGTGCCACCAACCCCAAAACCAGCTCTGGTGGCTCCTAGACCTTGTCCTGAAGGTTTTCGGTGCCACCAAACCCCAAAATCCAGCTGTGGTGGCTCCTTGAGCTTGTCCATAAAGATTTCTGGTGCCACCAATCCCAAACTCACCTGTGGGAAGTCCTTGACCCCATTCCAGAAGATTTTTGCTGCCACCAAATCCAAAACAGTCTGTGGTGGGTCCTGGACCTTGTCCCAAAACATTCATGGAGTCTCCAAACCCACAACCATCTCTGGTGGGTTCTCAACTCTGTTCCTAAAGATTTCAAACCCCAAATCCACCTGTGGGAAGTCCTTGACCCCATTCCAGAAGGTTTTTGGTGCCACCAAACCCAAACCTGGCTGTGGCGGGTCCTTGGATCCTAAAAAATAAAGGAAAAAATAAAGGGGTTTCAGGGATTGTGTCGGTGCAGCTGCTCCTCTGCTGGGAATTCCATGGGAAAGACGTTCCCAAAGCTCCAGAAGAGCTGGGATAAAACGGGATCGTTTGTGTGGGATGTGGAGGATGAATCCATATGTGGACATGGAGAAATCCCATCCCAGTGTCCCAAACCCATGATGTCCAGAGGGGAATCGGGACTTTTATCCTGGTTTATCCCATATTTTGGTCTTGGATGTGGATCCTGCCCTGGTGCCATTTGAATGAGGAGGAGTCAAGAGATTCCCAAAGGGTGTCCGGAGTTTCTGGGTGGGAATGTTTGGAAAAAAGCTTTGGAAAAGCTGTTTAAGGGTCAATGTGCCGTGAAGAGCTGGGAATGGTTTGGAAAGGGATCTGGAGTGGGAATGGCGGCATTATCCAGGGTGGATCATCCACTGGGAATGTATCCATGGAATTGTCCAAAGGCTGGAGCCAGGCTGGTAAATCTGGGAATGTTCCCCTGGAGAAGGGAAGGATCCAGGGAGAGCTTCCAGCACATTCCAGGGCCTGAAGGGGCTCCAGGAGAGCTGCAGAGGGACTGGGGACAAAACCTGCAGGGACAGGACACAGGGAATGGCTCCCACTGCCAGAGGGCAGCCATGGATGGGATCTTGGGAATGAGGAATTCCTGGCTGGGCTGGGATTGCCAGAGCAGCTGGGGCTGCCCCTGGATCCCTGGAATGCCCAAGGCCAGGCTGGAGCACCCTGAGATCATGGCAGGTGTCCCTGGAATGAGCTTTGAGGTCCCTTCCCACCCAAACTGGTCCAGGATTCTGGGATTTGGGACACTCAGGATCCATCCCAAAGGATTTTTATGGAAAATGGGGATAGAAAAGAGAGGGAAAGGAAAAAGGAGACCCTTCATGGCTTCCTGAGATTCCAAGTGAAGCCTCTGGGTCCATGAATTTCTTGGAGAGGAGATGGATCCAATATCAGCCTGGGAGAGCTGGGAATGTTCTCTTGGAGAGGAGAAGGATCCAGGAGAGCTTCCAGCACATTCCAGGGCCTGAAGGGGCTCCAGGAGAGCTGCAGAGGGACTGGGGACAAGGCCTGAGGGACAGGACACAGGGAATAGCTCCCACTGCCAGAGGGCAGCCATGGATGGGAGATTGGGAATGAGGAATTCCTGGCTGGGCTGGGATTGCCAGAGCAGCTGGGGCTGCCCCTGGATATCCCTGGAATGCCCAAGGAAAGGTTGGAGCATCCTGGGATCTCAGGAGGTGTCCAGGGCTTGGAAGTGGATGGGCTCTGAGGTTCTTCCAACCCAAACCACAGAGGATTGGGGAATTGTGGAATCCTGGCCCATGGAATGCCGGCGGTGCCTCGGGAAGGGCCCCGAGCCCCCCTGGGCTGGGCAGGGGCTGCCGGGGATCCGTGCAGGGAGAGCCCGGGAAAAGTGGGATCTGCCCCGGGATCGGGGCAGGATCGGGAATGTCCTCCTGGCTCTGCCCAGCTCCTGCCAGGAGCCAGCGGGGATCGGGATCTGCTCCAGGGAATGAGCCCCGGGAAAAGAGGGAGCGGCCTCAGCTCGGGCCAGGGCAGGCTCAGCTCGGAGATTTGGGATCATTTTCCATGGAAAACGGGCCAGGCCTTGGCAGGGGCTGCCCAGGGAGCTTTGGAGTGCCCATCCCTGGAGGTGCCTGAGGAATTCCCGGAATTCCACTCAGTGCTGGGATCAGGCCCAGCTGGGACTCGGTGCCCTTGGAATTCTTTCCCAACCTCAATAATCTGGGAATTCTGTTCTCACACCCCCATGAGAATTCCCAGCAGATCCCAGTTATCCCTGACATTCCCAGCAATTCCCATTCCATGCAGCCAAACCCCCCCGGAAAAAAGGTATTAAAACCATTCCTTGAATCTCCACCCGGAGAGATCCCAGTGGGAGAATCCCTGCTCCGAGCAGGAATGGCTGCGGCTGCCACAGCACATCCCAACAAAAATTTTAAAAAATCCAGGGAAAAATCCCAGCCAGGAGCACCAGATCCATCCCCACAGCGGGACAACCCCTGGAATGGAGGGGAACCAACCCAAATCCCAAAGCGGCTCCTGGAAGAAACCATTCCCGTGTAATTCCAGGAAAACGGGGATGGAAAAGAGGCGGAGAGGGAGGAATCGGGTGGGAATGGGGCTGGAATTAGAAGTCCTTGAGCTGTCATTCCACACCCACGGCCGGGAGCTGCGCAGTCACTTGATTCCAGGGGAAAAATCCCTGCACGGGGAGGAAGGAGATGGAAAAGCAGCGCTCGGATGGGGTTTTTTTGGAATAAATATTCCCCGGCATTTGCGTATTCCAGCAGCACTGCAGATTCCCAGAGAAGAAAGATAAAAAAGATTCCAGGGGGAAAAAATTCCCGGGATAAAGGTTCTTAACCCCCAGCTGGCTGGAAAAAAAAAAGTGGGAGAAAAAATCCAGGAAAATCCGTGGAATAAAGGTGGTTAACCCCCAGCTGGCTGAGAAAAAAAGTGGGAGAAAAAATCCAGGAAAATTCGTGGGATAAAGGTGGTTAACCCCCAGCTGGCTGGAAAAAAATGTGGGAGAAAAAAATCCAGGAAAATTCCCAGGATAAAGGTGGTTAACCCCCAGCTGGCTGGAATAAGAAGTGGGAGAAAAATCCAGGAAAAATTCCCAGGATAAAGGTGGTTAACCCCCAGCTGGCTGGAAAAAAAAGTGGAGAAAAAATCCAGGAAAAATTCCCAGGATAAAGGTGGTTAACCCCCAGCTGGCTGGAAAAAAAGG
Source organism: Taeniopygia guttata (assembly GCF_048771995.1). Classification (NCBI taxonomy): domain Eukaryota; kingdom Metazoa; phylum Chordata; class Aves; order Passeriformes; family Estrildidae; genus Taeniopygia; species Taeniopygia guttata. The sequence goes on from NC_133025.1 coordinate 612,236, forward strand.
AGGGAGAAAAAATCCAGGAAAAATTCCCGGGATAAAGGTGGTTAACCCCCAGTTGGCTGGGAAAAAAATGTGGGAGAAAAAATCCAGGAAAATTCCCCGGGATAAAGGTGGTTAACCCCCAGCTGGCTGGAAAAAAAAGAGGGAGAAATGATCAAAAATACTCCAGGAAAAATTCCCGGGATAAAGGTGATTAACCCCTGACTGGCTGGAATAAGAAGTGGGAGAAAAGATAAAAAAGATTCCTGGAAAAATTCCCTGAAAAAAAGCAAGGATGGGAAGAAAATGGAAAAAAAAAAAAAAAAAAGTGGGATGGGAGGAATATTTGGAGGAAAATGGGAAGGAGTGGGGGGAAGGGGAGGGAAGATAATTCCTGTCAGACTTCCAAGATTTCTGCCAGCGCCATCTGCTCCGGCAGCAGAGTTAAAAACGCTCCGGAGACTGCGGAGCTGCCATGGAGAGAATTCCAGAGGGTGGAGCAGCTGCCTTTGGAGGGATGGGAGGGATTTGTGACCCCTCAGGACCATCGGGAATATTGGGAAGGGCTGGGAAATGTCCTGGTGACCTCCGGGATGGAATCCTGGAATGGTTTGGGTGGGAAGGAGCTTCGAGATTCCCAAATTCCGCCTCATTCCAAGGGCAGGGACACCTCCTGCTATCCCAGGGTGGTCCAGGCTGACCTTGGACACTTCCCAGGATCCAGGGGCAGCCACAGCTCCTCTGGGAATTCTGTCCCAGAGCCGGATGTTCTGGATCTGCTCCCTTTTAGGGATCTTTCCCAAGGACAAATTCCCTTGGGAATTCCAGGAGCATCTCCAGGCTCCAGGTGCTGCAGGGATGGAGCTCAATCCCAAAATTCCAGCCCCCAGCATTCCAGGCTGCTCCCAGATTTTCGCTGGTGGTTTTTGTTCCCCACTGGAGATTCCCAGGCAGATCCCAGCATTCCATGAAAAGTAAATAAAGCTCGGCTCTGGATCATCCATGCTGGGAATAAACAGATCCTGCTTTTCCATACTCCTTGAAATTCCTGGGAGGAATTTCTTCCTCTCCCGAGCTTCTGTAGGAATTTGGCCACGGCAGCCGGGATGGGGGAAGGATTTGGGCAGGAGGAGACAACAACAGCCCCGGAATTTGGGAAAACCTTCCCTGAACAGAGTAATTCCACTGGAATTCCAAAGGATCCACTGGGAGCGGCTCAGTGGAGAAGGATCTGCTGGAAAACTTTGTTCCTGAGGCTGGTGGGATGCAGGGATGGATTGGGAAGAGCATTCCCAGCAGGACAGGGAGCGCTGGATCCGGGACTGGGATCCTCGGGACAAGAGGGACATGGAGCTCCTGGAGCAGATCCTGGAGGGATGGGAAGATGAGGAAGGGACGTGGAATTGTTGGAGCAAGTCCAGAGGAGTAACTGAGGCTGGGGAAATTGGGATTGTCCCAATGGAAAATGGAAAATGGAAAAATCTGGGGTGAGCCAGCTGTGACCTTCCAGGACCTGAAGGGGCTCCAGGAGAGCTGAAATTTGGGAAAGGCCTGGAGGGACAGGACACAGGGAATGGCTCCCAGGAATGTCCAGAAAACCGAGGGATGATCCGGGAATGATCTCATGGCTGTGGCTCAGCCACTGCCACAGGGAGCTGCTCCAGGCCTGGAATGCCGGGTGGGAATAACATGGAATTCCTGGGATGTGCTTTTCCGTAGTGTCCCCTCTGCTTGGCAATTCCTTGGATGTGGTTTCCCATAGCATTCCCTACATTTGGCAATTCCTTGGATGTGGTTTCCCATAGCATTCCCTACATTTGGCAATTCCTTGGATGTGGTTTTCCATGGCATTCCCTGCCCTTGGATTTGGTTTTCCATGGGGCGCCCTGCCCCTCACAATTTCTTGGATGTTGTTTTCCACTGTATTCCCTGCCTTTGGAAATTCCTGGGATGTGGTTTTCCATAGTTTTCCCTGCATTTGACAACTCCATGGATTTGGTTTCTCATCGTTTTCCCTACATTTGGCATTTCCTTGGATGTGGTTTTCTACAGTATTCCCTACCTTTGGCAATTCCTGGGATGTGGTTTTCCACAGTATTTCCCAAACGTGACAATTCCTGGAATATGGTTTTTCCACGGTATTCCCTGCATTTTACAATTCCTGGGATGTGGTTTTCCATAGTGTCCCCTCCTCATTTAGGGAAAAATGGAGGAGAGCTGGATCCAAGGACTGGGTCCAAGGTCTGGATATCCCAATGTCACCCCTGATCCGGCAGCCAGGCCCAGGACATTCCAGAGGGAAGATCCCACTTTCCTGATGGATTTCCTGCCCAGCCAGACACCATATTCCCAGGATGAGCTCCCCTGTTCCCTGTCCTGGGACATTCCAGGCCCAGGGATGGAGCTCAGAGCTTCCCAAATATCCCCGTGTCACCTCCCGGCCATTCCCAGAAATCTCCAGAAAGGCAGGACTGGGGTTTTTTTTTGGGAGATATTCCTGCTGCTCCCAGAACATTCCACAGCTCCATCTAGTGCAGGATCTCAGATTCCCAAAGGAAAAAAGGGCAAGGACGGGATCATCCTCCCAAATTCCCCCTGCTGGCCTCGGCTCCGGGATTTCAAAAAAGCTCGGGAAAAGCGCATTTTCCATGGCTTTGTCCAGGCTCCCTTTGAACCCGTTCCGTGCTGCCGGTTCTTTATTCCCACGGCACATCCCCAATTCCCAAAAATAGCCCAGTTTCCAGCACGACCAACAGCATGGGATGGAATTTCAGTGCCAAATTCCTCCCTTTTGTCCCCATTGGATTCTGCCTCGGGTGGAATTGCTGACGGATTCCGGGCGGAGCTGCCGGAGCCTCTCGGTGCCACTGGAAGAGCGTTTTCCATAAAGGAAAATTCGCTCCAGAGGCCAAAAAAAAAAACCCCAAATCCTCTCCGGAGCCGTTTGAAAGCTTGGGAAGAGCAGAGCAGGGATTGGGAAGGAGGAATTTTCCCAAGGGACAGGTGAGCACGGCGGATCCGGGCTTGGGAATGAGGCTGGAGCTGGGAATGGAGGAAGGGAATTGTGGCGTGAATGGATTTTAGGATCATGGAATGGCTCGGGCTGGGAAGGCCCTTAAATCATCCCAATCCACCCCTGATTTGTTCCTGCTTTTCCATCCAAATCCTCCCAGTGTCTCTGAGTATTCCCTGAAAAAGCAGGAATTCCTGCTAGACCCCGCCGGGCTCAGTCTGGCGCTCGGGAACAGATGTCACCCCTCGGGAAAGCGGGAAGTGTGACGGGAGCCGCGCCCGTGCCGGTGGCACTCGGATGTCTGGCACGTTGGCGGTGGCGGCACTTCCGTCAGCGGAGCTGCTCGGGAAGGGGTGGGAACAGCTGATCCCACGGGAATGCGGCTGTGGGGGGGCTCTCATGGAATCCTGGAATGGTTGGGGTTGAGCTCAAAGCTCATCCCATTCCCAGCCTTTCCATGGGACACCTTCCACTATCCCAAGGTGTCCAGCCCGGCCTTGGGCACTTCCAGGGATTTGGGGGCAGCCATGGCTTTCTTGGGAATTCTGGCTGGTTCTTCCTATCTCAGAGCTTCCACTGGGATGTTGCTCCAAGCTTTTTCCAACACATCTTGGGAAGAGGAAGAATCTTGGGAACAAAGAAGGGTGGGAGGAACAACCCCAGCCACTTCCCAGTTTGTCCCACTCTGGGAATTCTCTGGGAATGTCCTCTTCACTGCTCTCCTTGTTTTCCAGGTGGAGATGAGAAACTCATCTCTGCTTCCGTTGTTTTCCTTCTTTTCCAGGGGAAGATGGGAGACTTCTCCCTGACTCCACTCTCCTCTTTGTTTTCCAGAGACAACAAATTCATCCCTGACTTCACCTTTCTCCTTGTTTTCCTTGGGAAGACAAGAAATTAATCCCTGATTCCATAATTTTCCTTGTTTTCCAGGTGGAAGATGGGAAAATTCTCCCTGACTTTGCTCTTCTCCTTGTTTTCCATGTGCAGACCAGAAACTCATCCCTAATTCCATTTCCTTGTTTTCCAGGTGGAAGATGGGAAAATTCTCTCTGACTCCACTCTTTTTCTGGTTTTCCAGGTGGAGACCAGAAACTCAGCCCTGACTTTGCTCTTTTCCTTGTTTTCCCAGTGGAGATAAGGAACTCATCCCTGATTCCATTTTTCCCTTGTTTTCCATATGGAGATAAGGAACTCATCCCTGATTCCATCTTTTCCCTTTTTTTCCATGTGGAACTCATCCCTGACTTCACTTCTATCCTTATTTTCCAGGTGGAGACCAGAAACTCATCCCTGACTTTTGTTCTTTTCCTTGTTTTCCGTGTGGAGATGTGAAGCTTCTCCTTGACTCCACTTCTCTCCGTGTTTTCCAAAGAATTCATCCCTGACTTTGCTCTTTTCCTTCTTCCAGGGGAAAGAGAGAAGCTCCTTCCCTGACTTCACTTCTCGTTTCCCAGCTGGAGACCAGAAACTCATCCCTGATTCCATTGTTCCCCTTGTTTTCCAGGTGGAAGATGGGAAACTTCTCCCTGACTCTACTCTTCTCCTTGTTTTCCAGCTGGAGACTGAAAACTCATCCCTGATTCCATCGTTCTCCATGTTTTCCAAGTGGAAAATGGGAAACTTCTCCCTGACTCCACTCTTCTCCTTGTTTTCCAGCTGGAGACTGAAAACTCATCCCTAATTCCATCGTTCTCCTTGTTTTCCAGGTGGAAGACGGGAAACTTCTCCCTGACTCCACTCTTCTCCTTGTTTTCCAGCTGGAGACTGAAACCTCATCCCTGATTCCATCGCTCTCCTTGTTTTCCAAGTGGAAGATGGGAAACTTCTCCCTGACTCCACTTTTTTCCTCGTTTCCCAGCTGGAGACTGAAAACTCATCCCCGATTCCATCATTCTCCTTGTTTTCCAGGTGGAAGACAGGAAACTTCTCCCTGACTCCACTTTTTTCCTCGTTTTCCAGCTGGAGACTGAAAACTCATCCCTGATTCCATTGTTCCCCTTGTTTTCCAGGTGGAAGACGGGAAACTTCTCCCTGACTCCACTTTTTTCCTCGTTTTCCATCCGGGGACCAGAAACTCATCCCTGATTCCATTGTTCTCCTTGTTTTCCAAGTGGAAGATGGGAAACTTCCCCCTGGCTCCACTTTTTTCCTCGTTTTCCAGCTGGAGACTGAAAACTCATCCCTGATCCCATTGTTCTCCTTGTTTTCCAAGTGGAAGATGGGAAACTTCTCCCTGACTCCACTCTTCTCCTTGTTTTCCAGCTGGAGACTGAAAACTCATCCCTGATTCCATCGTTCCCCTTGTTTGCCAGGTGGAAGACGGGAAACTTCTCCCTGACTCCACTTTTTTCCTCGTTTTCCATCCGGGGACCAGAAACTCATCCCCGACTCCCCCGTTTTCCTTGTTTTCCAGGGGAAGACGAGAAACTGGCCGCCTCCTTGCTGGACGGGAAGTTCCCGCGGAGCACCTCCATGACGGACACGGTCCGGGAAGGCCACGGGATCCCCCCTCCCCCGCAGACCGCCCCTCCCCCGCCGCCCTCCCCCTATTACTTCGACACCGGTCCCCCTCCGTCCTTCTCGCCGCCGCCGCCGCCGGGCCGGGCCTACGACACCATCAGGTCCAGCTTTAAGCCGGGCTTAGAAGCCAAACTGCACGGGCTGCCGCAGGTGCTGAGCGCGGCCGAGATGTACGACCAGGCCAGGGGCTCCATGCCCTACCCCGAGCGGCAGAAGAGGGCCCGCTCCATGATAATCCTCCAGGATTCCTCCCACCTCCCCGTGGAACCCACCGAGATCCCGCGGCCCGGCCCGGCGGTGACGCCTCCGGAGAAGCTCAAGAGGAAGGGCCGGGTCATCGACAACCCCTACGCCAACATGGGCCAGTTCAACGTCAGCCTCTTCGCCCCCACCAAGCCGCAGAGGAAGAAGAGTCCCCTGGTCAAGCAGCTCCAGGTGGAGGATGCCCAGGAACGGGCGGCCTTGGCCATCACCGGCGGCTACTCCTCCCGGGAGCCGTCGCCCACGCGCCGGAGCCACCGCCTGGACTACCAGCACCACCCCGGCATCGCTCAGGTGGAAGCCGCCGGCCTCCCCTTCGCCACCGCCATCGCCGCCGGCGTCATGAAGGACCGGGACCGGCGGCTGGACGAGAGGAGGAAATCCACGGTGTTCCTGTCGGTGGGAGCCATCGAGGGGCCGGCGCCGGGCGGCAGCGAGATGCCGTCGCTGCAGCAGTCGCGCTCCATCGACGAGCGGCTCCTGGGCAGCCGGGACGTCCTCCTGCCGTCGCCCGTGTCAGCTTTAAAGCCATTAATCAGCAGCTCCTCCTCAACCTTCATCCACCCCCTGACGGGAAAGCCCCTGGATCCCAACTCGCCCCTGGCGCTGGCGCTGGCCGCAAGGGAACGGGCGCTGTCCACCCAAGTCCCATCCCGGTCGCCCACCCCGATCCACAGCCCCGACTCGGACAGAGCCGCGCCCCTGTTTGTGGACATCCAAACCAAAGAACCGGACAGGGGGGACTTGGAGAGCTTGGTGTCCCCCGCCTACTCCCCCGGCGGGAAGGTGGTGATGGCGGCCGACGCCGGCGCTCTGACCCCCACCAAGAGCCCCTGGGCGACTCCCACCACCCTGCGGAAGGAGCCCGAGATGCGAGCGGAGCCGCCGGGCAAGGAGGAGAAGAAACCCGAGGACAAGAAGTCCATGATCATCAGCATCGTGGACACGTCGCAGCAGAAGACCGCCGGCCTCATCATGGTCCACGCCACCAGTAATGGCCAAGACGAGATAGGCCTGGAGATCAAAGAGGAGAGCCCGGCCGTGCCCGAGGTCTGCGCCGAGCCGGCCGAGTCCCCCAAGGCCGAGCCCCAGCCCAGCCCCGTGGGGAAGCCGCCGGCCAGCCCGGCCTCAGAGAAGGCGCTGGGCCAGGGCAGCTCGGAGGAGGAGGTGGAGCCCTACACGGTGACCCTCCCGCCGGCCCAGCTGTCCTCCAGCGACGAGGAGACCCGCGAGGAGCTGGCCAAGATCGGGCTGGTGCCGCCCCCGGACGAATTCGCCAACGGGGTGCTGGTGACCACCCCCGGCACCCCCGTGAGCCACCTGGCCGCGCCCGGCACGCCGTCCCTGCCAGCGGCAGCAGTAGCACCTTCTCCCCCCGGCGCGACACCCTCAGGGAAGCCCTCGGACGCCCCCGCGGCCCCGGAGTCGGCGGCGGACTCGGGAGTGGAAGAGGTGGACACCAGGAGCTCCAGCGACCACCACCTGGAGACCACAAGCACCATCTCCACGGTCTCCAGCATGTCCACGCTGTCCTCGGAGAGCGGCGAGCCCACCGACACCTACACGTCCTTCGCCGACGGCCAAACTTTTCTACTCGAGAAGCCACCAGTGCCTCCAAAGCCCAAACTCAAGTCCCAGCTCAGCAAGGGGCCGGTTACTTTCAGGGACCCACTTTTGAAGCAGTCTTCGGACAGCGAGCTCATCTCCCAGCACCACGCGGCCACGCTGGCGGCCACCAGCGCGGCCCGGCCACGCTACCTCTTTCAGAGAAGGTCCAAGCTATGGGGGGACCCCATGGAGAGCAGGCCCGGCCACGGGGCCGAAGAGGACAAACCAACTGTGATCAGCGAGCTGAGCTCCCGCCTCCAGCAGCTCAACAAGGACACGCGCTCCTTGGGCGAGGAACCAGCCGGCTCCACCCTGGATCCCGGCAAGAAGTCGCCGGTGGTGGCCGCACGGTAAGAGCCGGGCGTGGCCGGGGTTGGGGACGGGGCGGGTGACGCGGCCGAGGAGCTGGATGTGGCTTTGAGGGACATCTCGGAGCTTCGGGCACTCGGCAGAGGGGCCGGGACGTCCGTGGGAGTTGTGGGATGGGCTCCCAGCGCGCCGTGGATGTGGCTGCTCCCCCGCTCCGCCCTTCCCGCCACTCCGTGTCCTCCCCTCCCTATGGCAGGGCTGTGGTGACAATGGCGATGCTGTGGTGACAATGGCGATGCTGTGGTGACGATGGCGGTGCTGTGGTGACGATGGCGGTGCTGTGGTGACAATGGTGACAATGCTGTGGTGACAATGACAACATGCTGTGGTGACCATGACAATGGCAATGCCATGGTGACAATGGCGATACTGTGGTGACGATGGCAATGCTGTGGTGACAATGGCAATCCTGTGGTGACAATGGCAATGCTGTGGTGACAATGGTGATATGCTGTGGTGACAATGACAACATGCTGTGGTGACCATGACAATGGAGATGCTGTGGTGACAATGGCGATCCTGTGGTGACGATGGCGATTCTGTGGTGACAATGACAACATGCTGTGGTAACCATGACAATGGCGATGCCGTGGTGACAATGGCAATGCTGTGGTGACAATGGCGATGCCGTGGTGACAATGGTGATCCTGTGGTGACGATGGCAATGCTGTGGTGACAATGGTGATATGCTGTGGTGACAATGACAACATGCTGTGGTGACAATGACAACATGCTGTGGTGACCATGACAATGGCGATGCTGTGGTGACAATGGCGATCCTGTGGTGACATTGACAACATGCTGTGGTGAAAATGCTGTGGTGACAGTGACAATGCCATGGTGACAATGACGGTGTGGTGACAATGATGATGCTGTGGTGACAATGACAATGTTGTGGTGACAATGGGGATAAGCTGAGGTGACAATGACGACGTGACAATGACGACGTGACAATGACATGCTGTGGTGACAATGACAGCGTGGTGACAATGACAATGTCATGATGATGATGCTGTGGTGACAATGACGGTGTGGTGACAATGGGGATGCCGTGGTGACAATGCTGTGGTGACAATGATGATGCAGTGGTGACAATGACGTGGTGACAATGACAATGCTATGGTGACGATGCTGTGGTGACAATGACGATGCCATGGTGATGATGACAATGCCATGGTGACGATGACACCGCCATGGTGACAATGACAACACCATAGTGACAATGACAATGCTGAGGTGACAATGTCGAGTCCTGGGTCACCCCCTCCATGTTCACTCCTGGCCCAGCACCAAGGGTGGGTTTTTCCAGGGCTTTTCCATTTCTGAGGATCTCCAGGTGTTGTCCCACTCAGGAGGTGATCAAGGTGGCCCGTGGCACCCCACGGTGGCACCAATGCCACCCTGGTTCTGCCTCACCCCCACCCCGGCCCTAAAACGATCCCAAACCTTCCAAATCAGAGACAAATCCTTAAAAAGCATGGAAATATTAAATCCCAGCAGGAAGTGACCCAAAATTCCAAGTCTTGTCCTGCCCTTTCTGGGGTGGCCCCACAGAGCCGCCATGAGCCGGTGTCACCCATGGGTGCCAAGGCTCAGCAAGGTGCCAGGAGCTCTGGATCAGGGGCAACTCTTCCCATGGGAAAACCTTTTCCAACCAAACCATCCTGGCCACGGCTGCTCCCAGAGCAGCTGGCAGAGGAGGTGACATTCCAGGCGGTGGCCTTGGGGACAAAGTGTCCTGGAGCATCCCAGGGTGACTCTGGCCTATCCCAGCACATCCAAACTGGGAATACTGGGAGCTGATCCAGGGGTGTCTCCCTGCCCCAGGTGTCATTCCCTGCGGAGCCGGGTGGCACCTGATGTCCCCTCCCTCATCCCGATAGGGGATCCTCTGGAATCGGGGCTGTGCCCATCTCCAGCGGCGCCGGAATTTTGGGAATTCCGGGCTTTTACGAGCCCTGCCAGGATCCCACGCTGGTTTGGGATTCCCTGCTGGGAATCCTCCAGCTCCCGGTGACATCGGAACGTCCCTTTCCGCATCCCTGTCCCTTCCATCCGTGTCCATCCAATCTCCAGGTTTTCCCCTGGAGAAATTTCACCGATTTCGAGGATCAGCCCTTCTCCATCCTCTCTTCCTGCCTTTTCCCTGCAATTCCCAGGGCTCCACGCCCCGCTCATCCAGCCCCTGGATCCTCCTGCTTCCCACACATCCCGTCCTCGCTCCCCGCCAGAATCCAGCCCTTCCACCATCCCGCAGAGTCCCACATTCCCAGTCTTTTTTTGGGAAAGTCACAGCCTTTCATCTCACAAGTTTTGGGACGTCAAAGGCTTGAAACATTTCCCCCGGGAAGTCGGTGGGGAACGGAATTTTTAATGCTGGCGGCCGCTCTTCCACATTGTCCGAGTTCTCCTGGGTTTTTTTATGGAATTGCTGTGAATTCAGGGAATAATGGGAGCAGGGTTAGGTAAGAGGGGGTGACCCAGTTTGGGATGCATTTTCCAGGTCTGGAATTATCCAGAGAAGCTAAATGTCACCTGAGTGTCCCTCAAGAGCTGCCGGAACCAGAGGTGGCCTGGAATCCCACAGGGATGGGGACAGGGAGGTGGCCTGGAGCTGCAAATGGGGACATTGAGGTGTCCTGGGCACCCGGAGGGATGGGACCCTGGAATTCTGCAGGGAGGTGACCTGGAGTATCCCAAAAGGACACTGAGGGGTCCTGGAATTCCACAAGGAACACTGAGGTGACCTGGAGTCCCACAGGGATGGGGACAGGGAGGTGGCCTGGAGTCCCAGAGAGACGGGGACATGGATGTTCCCATCCCTGATCCTTCCAGCAGCTCTGGATCCATGGGATTGGTGGAGCAGCTGCCAATGATTTGGGAATCATCCTGGAATTCCTCCCTCCCCACATTCATCCTGAATTCCCAGCAATTCCGTGCAAGCTCAGGGAATTCCCTGCTCCAGAGCAGTGCCCGGCGCCTTTCCCTGGCCGATCCCCGTGGGAATGCTCCCTGGGAACCCCGGGAGGACCCAATCCATGGATTTTTCCCCGAGCTCTAACTCCGGCTCTGTCTCCTCCCAAGCCGGGCGTCCACGGAAGGACCTTTGAGCCGAGGGACTGGGAAAGAGCCCAAGGAATTCTGACAGTGGGAACGTCAGGTCACCGTTCAGGCCACTGGCGGTGACAATCCCGGGACCAGGGACACCCGGGACGGTGACAATGGCAGCGGAGCAAGGGGACAACTTCCCTTCATCCGTGGTGGCCCTGGTGGCCGTGTCCAAGAGCAGCTTCCTCGCGTTTAACCCAAAACCCTGGAATTGTTGAGGTGGGAAAATCCCTCTCATCCCGCCACGTCCAACCGTTCCCAGCACTGCCCCGTGTCCCCAAGTGCCACATCCACACGGCTTCGAATCCCGCCTGGAATGGGGGCTCCACCCCTTCCCTGGGCATCCCATTCCAGCGCTTCATCAACTTCTCGGGAAGGAATTTTCCCAAAAATCCGACTTCACCTCGAGGCGATCCCCTCTTGCTCCCTGCCCTGGCTGGAATTCCTGTCTGGGATTCCTGCAGCAGTGGCAGGATCCTGGAAAAGCCCGGGATCCTGGGAAACCCCGCTGAGCCGTGGGAGAGGCTCGGGATGTGCCGGAGCTGCTCCCGCTGCCGGGAGCCGCGCGAGGCCGAGCGCGTTCCGCGTGTGACATCCGTGTCCCCAATAAAGCTGTCGGTGACCGTGACGGGTGTGTGTGTGTCATTGGGGACACGGCCATTCCCAGAATTTCGGGAGCCACATTCCACGCCCGGAGCCAGCTCCAGCTCCGGATTCACTGCTCCAGCGCTCCAGGCAGCATTCCCACAAAATTCCCGCGACGTTCCTGTCCTGTGTCCCCCTGTCCTGTGCCCGGGACACCCTGCTGGGTTCCTGCCATCCATAATCCTGATTGGATCCATCTTCCCAACCCCTGGGACTCACCAGGAGCATCTCAAACATCCCAAAATCCCTTTGTCTTTTCCGGCCAATCGGAACTATCTGATCACGGTTTAATTCCCAGGAATTGGGGATGTGGAGGTCCCAGGATCTGTCCAGATCGTTCCCAGGTAGAACTTTGTACTTCCTTCTGGAATTTGGAAGGAGGCTCCAAGTCCAGAACTGTGGGAGCTTTGCCCATCCCAAAGGTTTTTCCAGCTAAATCCCAGCCACGGCTTCCCAGCTTTTCCCAGAGTTTTCCTTGGCACTGATAATCTCCAAGGCAGATTCCAGGAGAGTTCCGAGGTTTTGGGGCTCCGTAGCCAAGCCAGGGGGAGCTTTTCCAAAAGGATCTGGCTCCTGGGGATTTCCAGGAACATCCCATTGGTCCTGGTCTGGGGCTCCGGATCTGAGCTCAGGGAAGCTTTGCCGAGGACTCCCAGTGAATCCCCAGGAGAATCCCAAATGTTGAGTTTGGAGCTCTGGATCCAAGCTCAGAGAAGCTTTGCCAACGGGTCCTGGCTCCTGGAGACTCCCAGGAACATCCCAAATTTCCCAGCCTGGGGCTCTGGATCCCAGCTCAATTGAGCTTTTCCAACGGCTCCTGGGAACATCCCAAGTGTCCCAGTTTGGGGCTCTGTATCCGAGCTCAGGGAAAATTTTCCAAGGGCGCCTCAGAACTTCCAGGAACATCCCAAATGTCCCATTTTGGGGTTCTGGATCCAGATTTGAGGGAGCTTTTCCAAGGATTTCTGGCCCCTGGAGACTTCCAGGAGCATCCCGAGAATCCCAATTTGGAGCTCTGGATCCAAGGGGAACTTTTCCAAGGGTTTTTTGGTGTCTTTGCTCATTCTTTTGTTTCTCTTTAACTCCAAAAAGGCTCCCGGGAAAAGCAGGATTTGAGCTTCCAAAGGGAGCGTTTCCGGTGCTGTTCTGCAATTCCATGAATTCCTTTGTATTCCCACAGATCTGAGGGAGAAGGAGAAGAAACTTGAGCCCTTTGGGGTTTTAGTTCCTTTTAGGGTAAAGCTGCCTCTTTTTCTCCGATCCTAAATGAATTCCATGTCCCGGAAGTGGCGTCACATCCCTGCAAAAGCTTGGAAAAGCACCCCCTGTTTCCTTGTAGGCTTGGGGGCTTTCCCAGGGAAATTCCCACGGGAAGCAGGGATTTGGGATGGAAATCCAGGGAATTGGCTGTGGGGAGGGAAGGAAAAGGGGAATTGGGATCGGTGAGCGAGGAATGGAGGGGATTTGTGTGGCAGGGAGGAGTGGGGATGAGGTGGCCACTTTTGGAGAGGAGGTGGCCAGGATGAGGGAGGAGGTGGGATTGGGATGGAGGTGGCCGGGATTGAGGAGGAGATGGCCGAGTTTGGGAAGGAAGTGACCAGGATTGGGAACGAGGTGGCCCCATTTGGAGAGGAGGTGGCCCAGATTGAGGAGCAGGTGGCCAAGTTTGGGAAGGAGGTGGCCAAGTTTGGGAAAGAGGTGACTCCCCAACATCTGGAGAGGAGGTCACCAGGACTGAGGAGGTGGCCAGGTTTGGGAATGAAGTGGCCAGGATTGATGGGGATGGAGGTGACCAGGACTGGGATGGAGGTGACCAGGATTGATTGGGATTGAGGTTCCAGTCTTGGGATGGAGATTCCAGATTGATTGGGATGGAGGTTCCGGGATTGGAATGCAGATGACCAGGATTGGGATGGAGGTTCCAAGATTAGAATGCAGGTGACCAGGATTGGGATGGAGGTTCCAGGATTGGAATGCAGGTGACCAGGATTGGGATGGAGGTTCCAGGATTGGAATGCAGATGACCAGGATTGGGATGGAGATTACAGGATGGATTGGGATGGAGGTGTCCAGGGTAGGGATTAAGGTGGCCACACTACTGATGGCCACAACCCCTGCGTTGTCCATCCTCCCTCCCACCAGGCTCCATGGATTCCGCTTCCCATGGGAAGAGGCTTCTCCAGGAGCCCCCAGGCACGGTGGGATCTCCTGGATCCCCTCCGCTCTGGGTTTCCATGGAATTTCCCCAGGTTCTCGAAGGACATCCGGCTGAGGCTGGGGACCATCCCCACAGCAGAGCCTTGGGAGAGCTCAGGGAGGCTGAGCCGTGGAAAACTGGGAATTCTGGGGGGCTGCAATGAGAGGACTCTTCCAGCCCTGGATCCCAGATGATCCCGAGGTGCCGCGGGATCTGGGAAGGGTTTGATGCCTACAAGGAGACAGGGTCCCAGCACGTGTCCTGTCCCGGTGTCACCGTGTCCCCGCGTCACCGCTCCGCTGGCTTCTCCCATCCCCACATCACCCATCACCCTCATCCCAAGGAAACAGGCTTTTCGGGAAATTTGGGAAGAGCAGCGAGGGGTGCCTGGAGCTCCATGGGATGAGCTCCAGGTCTTGAAGGAAACTCCAGGTGGGACGAGTGGAAGTGTCCCCGTGTTCCCGTCAAACAGGGGTTTGTCACCTATTCCTTGAGGTGGGAATCATGGGAAAAGGGATTTTTCCTTGGAGAAGTCCTGAGGGATCTGTTCCAGGAGGAGTTCAGGGAAGGAGGGAGTTCCGGATGTTCTGCAGGATCTCTCACGGGAGGACATTAGCATGGGAAGGCCTAGGGCCAAATTGGGAATTTTCCTATGGATTCCAGCCCAGAATTCCCTTTTCCTGCTGGGATCAGAGCAGGAAAAAGGGAATTTTAGTTACAACAACCCTGACCCTGCCAGAGCTTCCTGCTGGAGCTTCCCAGACACTGGGATTGCTCTGGGTTGTCCCTGCTCCAGGACAGGCCAGGACAGAGCTCTGGGATAAATCCCAATCCCAAAACCATTCCAGACAAATCCCAGCTGGAGCCTGAGACCCCCTTGGGTCTCCTCCCTAACCCTGCTCTGGACCGGGATGCTTTTCCCAAGGGATAACCACGCGTCCTTCCCAAAAATTCCCAAATCCACATTCCCAAACGATCCCGGACTCTGCTCCAATGGCAGCTCCCAACTTCTGGCATTCCCGAGGTGTTCCCGCTCTCGGCACAGCTCTGACATTTCCTGCCTCTTCCACTGTGGAAAGGGATAACATTGGGAATAATCCAGGGGTTTTGGGGTGTTTGGAGCCGCCATTCCAAACCTGGAAGCTGCTGGTTCTTATCCGGGTGAGATGAGGCCATTCCCTCCTTCCCGACAGCGCAGCCCAGGGATCCCGGGGAACTTCCACTGGTTATTCCCTCTGGGAAGCACCGAATCCCCGGGAACATCCCGTGGCCTTTGGGGGTGGCCGCTGGCACCATCACTGTCACCAGCCCCGGGGGGGGACATGGAAAAACTTGGGAATTTTGTGTCGGCTGCTCGGTGTTGTTTTGGCTGTGGGGCATTTTTCTCATGCATTTGTTGTTTCCTTCCTTTCCCAAATCCCTGCCTTGCCTAAATCCCTCTTTCCGACATCCCTGCCTTTCCCAAATCCCCATTCCTTCCCAAATCCCTGCATTTCCCATTTCCCTGTTCCTCCCCAAATCCCTGCCTTTCCCATTTCCCTGCCTTTCCTGAATTCCTCTCTTTCCCAAATCCCCATTCCTTCCCATTTGCCCGTCTTTCCCAAATTCCTCCCTTTCCCAAATCCCTGTTCCTCCCCAAGTCCCTCTCTTTCCCAAATCCCCATTCCTTCCCAAATCCTTCTTCTTCCCAAATCCCTGCTCTTCCCAATCCCTGCATTTCCTATTTCCCCACCTTTCCCAAATTCCTCTATTTTCCATTTCCCCACCTTTCCCAAATTCCTCTCTTTCCCGTTTCCCCACCTTTCCCAAATTCCTCTCTTTCCCGTTTCCCCACCTTTCCCAGATTCCTCTATTTCCCATTTCCCCACCTTTCCCAAATCTCTGTTTTTCCTCAAATCCCTGCATTCCCCATTTCCCCTCCTTTCCCAAATCCCCGGCTTTCCCAACCCCCTGGTCCTTTCCCAAACCTCTCCCCTCTGTTCCCTCTCTTCCCAGCCCTCGCAGCAGCTCTGTCGCTGTCCAACCCTCCAGGCTTTGGCTGAATCCATGCAATTCCAACCGCCCCATTCCCGGCCGGCCACATCCTCACCCATCCCGTGGGAACCACCCCGATCCCTCCCCAATTCCCACCCCCTCCATTCCCCCATTCCTGATCATTCCCAATCCCCCCCCCCTCTCTCCCCAAACCCAACCGGGGGTCTCCACTCAGGGAACACCAAGGCCGGATCGATTCCCGCGGTTCTCCCGGCCCCGAATCCCTCGGGATCGACGTCCGGTGGCTTCTTTTCCGTGTGGCGCTTCCCGGACCGGAGCTAACATTTCTCTCATTGCCTCTTTTCCTGCTTCCATGTGCATGTCCCGCTGCTCTGTCCTAGATCCGCCTCTGGCCTCCGGAGGGTGGGCGAGTTGTGTAAGTGAGCACGTTCCCATTCCATAGCTCCATCCCACCGGGAATGTCCCATTCCTCACCTGTCTCTCCCCCTCCCCGCTGCCGCCCCGCTCCCGACGGTGTTCCCGAGGTTTTGGGGTGCTGCCGGCGGGAGCGGTGCCGGCTCCGGGGTGTGCGCGTCCCTCGGGAGCATGGCCCTGTCCCTGTGCTGTGGTGGCGTGTCCGGCTCTTCCCGCTGGTGTTCCTGCTGAGGAAATTCCCGTCGGGATCCCGGGGGATCGGGGCCGTGGGGTGGGAAAGGGGTGGGAGATCCTGGAGCAGCTCGGTCCTTCAGGAAGGGTGGGAGAGACACCAGGAAGTGGGAAAAGGATCCCAGGAAAGGTGAAAAAGACCCCAAAAAGGATGGAAAAGATCCCAGGAAGGGAGAGGAAGACACCAGGAAGTGGGAAAAGAGATGGACACCAGGAAAGGTGGGAGAGACCCCAAGAAAAGTGGGAAAGGATCCCAAAAAAGGTGGAGAAAACACCAGGAAAGGTGGGAAAAGACCACAGGAAGGGTAGGGAAGGACGCCAGGAAATGTGGGAGAGACACCATGAAAAAGTGGGAAAAGGATCCCAGGAACGGTGGGACAGATCCCAGGAAAGGTGGGAGAGATTCCAAGAAAGGTGGGAAAGACCCCAGAAGGACGGAAAAGATCCCAGGAAGGGAGGGAAAGACACCAGGAAAGGTGGGAAAGGATCCCAGAAAACGTGGGAGAACCCCAGTGGGGGTGAGAGACATCCCAGGAAAGTGGGAGGGAATTCAGGAAGGGCGGAAAAGATCCCAGGAGATGGGAAAGGATCCCAGGAAGGATGGGAGAGATCCCAAGGATGTTGGAAGAGATTCCAGGGAAGGTGGGAGAGACCAAATGAAGGGTGGGAAAGACATCAGGAAGTGGGAAAGGATCCCAGGAAAGGTGAGAGAGATCCCAGGAAGGGAGAAAGGACCCCAGGAAAAGTGGGAAAGGACCCCAGGAATGGTGGAAGAGATTCTGGGAAAGGTGGAGAAGACCCTGGGAAGGACCCTGGGAAGGGGGGCAGAGCATCTCTGTTCCAATCCCAGCAAACCATGGATGCACCGGGATCAATCCATGATTCCCAGGGTTGGGGGGTCCCAGGTCCTCCCCATGGAGCAAAAATTCCATGAGACAGAGCAGGGAGCACCTGGGATCCTGCTCCATCCCAGTGGCTTCCAGAGCTGCTGGAATCCCTTCCTGAGCTGGAAGCACTCTCCAGGCTGGGATGGGACAGCAGCGGGATCCCGGGAAAAGTTGTTCCCACTCCAGCTCCCTTGGATGGGAAGGGGCAACCCATGGGATTGGGAGGGCCGGAGAATTCCCCCTGGGAATTTCCCAGCGTGCATGGCCGGCTCTGTGCTCCTGGTTGTGCTTCCTCCGTGTTGTCCCCGTGTCCCGTCCTCGTGTCCCGTTCCGTGTGCGGAGCTCCGGCTCCATCCGTGTCCCAGCTCCCGGAGCCGTTCCCGGTTGATTTTTCCTTGTCCTTTTCTGCCAAGCGCTGAATTCCCGAGGCCTCGGGCCCATCCCGGGAGAGCGGAGCCGGATCCCGACGCTCCGGGAATGCCGGGGGCCGCGTTCCCGCTTTCCCGACGGCTGCTGGATGCCATTCCCGGGGATTTGCTCTGCTCCCGGGTGGGGCGGAGGTGTGGGATGCTCGGAAGTCCCAGACTGCTCCGGATCTTTCCGGGAACAGCCGGAGCAGGGTCGTTCCGGAGGCTCCTCTCGGCCGTGGGGGGCTCATCCCATTGGATCCAGCCATGGATTCATCCCCTCAATCCTGGCACCGGTGTCATGGAAATTTGGGATATTTGGGCGGCACCTGGGGGGAACCATCCCCTGTGTAGGCACTGGGGGCACTTGGATCATCCTATGGATCAATCCAGGGCTTATCCCAGGGCTCATCCCGAGATTCCTCCTTGAGTTTATCCCAAGATTCCTCCCAGTCCTCTTCCCAGTCCTCATCCTGAGGTTCCTCCCAGGGCTCATCCTCTTCCCAAGTTTTATCCCAAGATTCTTCCCAGTGCTGTTCCCAGGGCTTCATCCCAAGATTCCTCCCAGGCTCATCCCGAGTTTCCTCCCTGGGCTCATCCCAAGGCTCATCCTGGGGCTCATCCCACAGCTGCCGGGTCCAGGACAGCGGGAATTCCATTTCCTGCTCCCACACCTAATCCCAGATCCTTTGGGATGGCCACATCCCATCCACGGAGTGACCAGGATCGGGAAAACTTCGGACAGCGTTCGATCCTTGCCCAGTATCCCTGCCCCACTCCCAGTATCCCTGCCCCACTCCCAGTATCCCTGCCCCACACCCAGTATCCCTGCCCCGGCTCCCAGTATCCCTGCCCCGGCTCCCAGTATCCCTGCCCCATTCCCAGTATCCCTGCCCCATTCCCAGATTCCATGTCCCACTCCCAGATTCCATGTCCCAGCTCCCAGGAAAAGTCAGGGTGAGGACTGGAATCAGGATCAGGGTTGGGACTGGGGTCAAGATCAGAGTTAGGGTTGGGATTGGGGTCTGGATCAAGGTTAGGATTAGGATTGGGATCGGGATCCAGATCAGGGTTAGGATTAGGATGGGGATCAAGATCCAGATCAGGGTTGGGATTAGGATGGGGATCAAGATCCAGATCAGGGTTGGGATTAGGATTGGGATCGGGATCCAGATCAGGGTTAGGATTGGGATCGAGATCCAGATCAGGGTTGGGATCACCTGTGAACTGGGATCAGGATTAGGATCGAGTTTAGGATCAGGGTGAAAGTCCAGGTCAGGTTTAGGGTTAGGACCAGGATCAAAATCAGGATCAGGGCTGAGGTTAATTTGGGGTCAGGGTTAGGATCAAGGTTAAGGTTAAGTTTAGGGTCGGGTTCAGGGTTAAAATCAGAGTCAGTATCAGGATCAGGGTTAGGGGCAGGATTAGGGGCAGAGTCAAGGCTGGGATCAGGGTTTGGATTAGGGACGGGGTCGGGATCATGGTTAGGGTCAGGATCGGGGTCAGGATCGGGGTCAGGATCGGGGTTAGGGTCAGGATCAGGGTTAGGATTAGGGACAGGGTCGGGATCATGGTCAGGGTCAGGATCAGGGTTTGGATTAGGGTCAGGGTCGGGATCATGGTTAGGGTCAGGATCAGGGTCAGGGTTAGGGTCAGGATCAGGGTCAGGATCAGGGTCAGGATCAGTTTTGGAGAAGATCCATCAAAAGAAAGGAGGATCTGTAGGATCCATTGGAAGGAAGATCTCACAGGAAGATCCGTGGGAAGGTCAGAGGAAGATCCATAGAAAGGCTGGGAAAAGGTCCTTGGGAATGTTGGGAAAACCCCACCTGAAGGTCAGAGGAGATCTGTAGGAGGTCACAGGAAGATCCATGAGGAGGTCAGGAAATGTCCATAGGAAAGTCGGGAAGATCCGTAGGAAGACTGGGAAAGTGTCCATAGGAAGACTGGGAGAAGATTCGGAGGAAGTTCCATGGGAAGGTTGGGAACAAGTCCATGCCTAGGCCAGAGGAAGGTGGGCGTGGTCACAGCCCCTTTGGAAGCGCCCTGGGAATCGCGGGAGACAACTCCAAGGGTTTGAGGGCCGGCACGGAACACCGGAGCCTCGTCAAGGAACAGGGAACAATCCAAACGATCCCAGGGGTGATCCCAACCATCCCAGGAACGATCCAAACAATTCCAGGAGTGATCCCAGCCATCCCAGGAATGATCCAAACGATCCCAGGAATGATCCAAACGATCCCAGGAATGATCCAAACGATCCCAGGAGTGATCCCAACCATCCCAGGAACGATCCAAACGATCCCAGGAACAATCCCAGGAACGATCCAAATGATCCCAGGAATATTCCCAGTCATCCTGGGAATGATCCAAACCATCCCAGGAATGATCCCAGCAACACCAGGAACGATCCCAGGAATCCTGGGAAGATCCAAATGATTCCAGGAATGATCCAAATAATCCCAGGAATGATCCCAGTGACCCCAGGAACAATCCCAGCAATGCCAGGAACGATCCCAGGAATTATCCAAATGATCCCAGGAACAATCCCAGCGACTCCAGGAACAATCCAAATAATTCCAGGAATGATCCCAGCGACCCCAGGAACAATCCAAATAATTTCAGGAATGATCCCAGCGACTCCAGGAACAATCCAAATAATTCCAGGAACAATCCCAGTGACCCCAGGAACAATCCAAATAATTCCAGGAACAATCCCAGCGGACCCAGGAATGACCCCAGGAACAATCCAAATAATTTCAGGAATGATCCCAGTGGCCCCAGGAATGACCCCAGGAACAATCCAAATAATTCCAGGAATGATCCCAGCGATCCCAGGAACGATCCTGGCTCGGGAGCTGCCCCAGGTGGGATTTGTGGGGTCGGAATCCGGGGCGTGGATGGGATCCAGCTGTGGATCCGTGCGGGAAAACGGACTGCCCGGAATTCCCAGCGGGAATCGGCAGCCAGATCGGCACATCCACAGGTTTGGGAGGAACACCCGGATCCTTCGGCTTTTCCATGGCTGGTCCTTCCCAGCTGCCCCTTCCGGGGTGTTCCAGGAGATCCAGAACTTCCTATCCCAGATCCCAGTGGGACACAACCACATCCCCACATTCCCATTCCTCATTCCTCGCGGACATCCAGCTTTTCCCTGCCAGAGCTTCCCGAAGATGAAAAAGAGGATTTATCAGGAATGCGGCTCAAAAATGGGAATTATTGGGAATGCAGCTCAAAAATGGGAATTATTGGGAATGCGGCTCGTCCTGCAGATCCTCAGCCACGCTCAGCTCATCCCTTCGGAGCCGTGGATTTATGGGATCCTTGGAGCTCATCAACATTCCCAAAATCAGGAGGGGGCGTTCAAGGCAGCGGTGGAGCCCATCAGCATTCCAGAATGTCCCGGTTTTCCAGGAGGGAGCTGAGATGGGAGGCCAAGCCAGGCAGTGGCAGGGAAACTGAGGCACTGGGATGTGGGAATTTTATGGGATAGTTGTGAGGACAAGCGGAGTGGCAGGGATGGGATGGGATGGACCTCAGAGCCCTTCCAGTGCCACCTCCCACTGTCCCAGGCTGCTCCAGCCCCAGTATCCAACCTTTCCTTGGACATTCCAGAGATCCAGGGGCAGCCCCAGCTGCTCTGGCAATCCCAGCCCAGCCAGGAATTCCTCATTCCCAATCTCCCATCCATGGCTGTCCTCTGGCAGTGGGAGCCATTCCCTGTGTCCTGTCCCTCTGTCCCTTGTCCCCAGTCCCTCTGCAGCTCTCCTGGAGCCCCTTCAGGCCCTGGAATGTGCTGGAAGCTCTCCCTGGATCCTTCCTTTCTCCAGGGGCACATTCCCAGCTCTCCCAGCCTCTCCAGAGCAGAGGACTCTGATTTTCCAGGATTCCCGCGGGTGTCAGATCCATTTCCTTCCCCATTCCACGGGGACAACGGCAGGATGGGGACAATGCCAAGGGGACAGCACCGCTTTGAGGAGCTTTGTCCCCATCCAAGATTCCCACGGTGGCACAGCCAGGGGGTCCCACACATCCCAGTGCCAAGGGGACACCGGCCCGGCCACCCCCGGGCTCCTCACGCCACGCTGACCACCAGGTGACCGCCACCAGGGTGTCCAGAGGGTCCTGCCATGCCGGGAAAACGCCAGAAGGTTCCCTCTTATCCCAGTTTTTCTCCACGGGGTCGCTCCCATTCCACGTGGGATCAGCACGGGGCGGGATGAGGCAGGACAAAGTCCTTGTCCCCAGGGCCAGGGGACATCGGCGGGGGCGCAGAGCCGTGCCAGGAGGGCAGGACCAGCCGGGAATCGCCATCCTGGAGGCGCTGCCGGAATCTTGGGGATATCCCACCCGATCCGCGTCCCCACCCTACCCCACACCCCAATCCCGCTGGATTCGCGCCCCCATTCCCAAACCTTGGCCTCACCCCTTCCCTCTCCTCTCTTCTCTCCCCGCCTCCCCGCTCTCTCCGCAGACTTTTCAGTAGTTTAGGCGAGCTCAGCACCATTTCCCAGCGCAGCTCCGGCACCACCTTCACCGTGCGGCCCGGCAGCCGCTACCCCGTCACCCGCCGCACGCCCAGCCCCGTCAAAGCCGCGGCGCTGGAGCGGCCGGAGCCCCTCAGCACCGTCCGGCCCTACGGCCTGACGCCCCCCACCATCCTCAAATCCTCCAGCCTCTCCATCCCCCACGAGCCCAAGGAAGTCCGCTTCGTGGTCCGCAGCGTCAGCGCCCGCAGCCGCTCCCCGTCACCGTCACCGTCGCCGGGGCCACCGCTGCACACGCTGCACCCGCCCAGGCCCTTCATGCAGAAGCCGCTGCACCTGTGGAACAAGTACGACGTGGGGGACTGGCTGGAGAGCATCAACCTGGTGGAGCACCGGGACAAGTTCGAGGACCACGAGATCGAGGGCACCCACCTGCCCGCCCTGACCAAGGAGGACTTCGTGGAGTTGGGGGTGACCCGCGTTGGGCACCGCATGAACATCGAGCGGGCGCTGAAGCAGCTGGTGGACAGCTGACCGCGTCCCCAGCCGCCGTGGGAAGGGCGGGCCGGCATTCCCAAGCCAAGAAAACCCACTGGGATTCTCCTTCTCCTTCTCCGAGCGCTGCACTGAGGGTGAGGAGCCGCCCCCCGGCTCCCGCCCGCTCCCCGGCCCAGGAATGTTGCATGAAATTCCTCCTCGCTCCCGTCCTCCCGGAGAGCCCGGCTGGAGATCGCTCCCTGTGCCCTGCCAGGGTGGCACCGGTGGTGGCACCTCGGGGGTGACCACGGCCCGGAGCCCCCGAGCCGCCGGGTGGCACCTCCCGGGTGGCACTGCCAGGCTGAGAGGTGGCCCAAGGTCCTGACGAGTCCCAGGTGGCCCTGCCAGGGGTGGTCCTGGGTCCCCACCAGGTGTCCCTGCCAGGCTCAGGGGTGGCCCAAGATCCTGACACCCCCGTAGATGTCCCTGAAGGGAGATGGCCCCGGGTCCCCCCCAGGGGTCCCTGCCAGGCTCAGAGGTGGCCCCAGGTCCTGATCCCCCCCAGATGTCCCTGCAGGGAGTGTCCCCATCTCCTGACACCCCCCAGGTGTCCCTGGCAGGCTCAGAGGTGACCCCGGGTCCCCCCCAGATGTCCCTGGCAGGGTCAGAGGTGACCCCAGGTCCTGATCCCCCCCAGATGTCCCTAATGGGAGATGTCCCCGGGTCCTGAACCCCACTGGGTGTCCCTGGCAGGGTCAGAGGTGGCCCCGGGTCCCCCCCAGGTGTCCCCATCGGGCTCGGAGGTGGCGGCTCCAGCGGGGCCATCCCGGCGGCGCTCCCGGAGAAAGGAAGGAAGGAAAGGAGGAAGGAAAGGAAGGAATGAAAGGAGGAAAGGAAGGAATGAAAGGAGGAAAGGAAGGAATGAAAGGAAGGAATGAAAGGAAGAAGGGCCGGGACGGCTCCAGCGGCGGCCGTGCCACCCCGAGCCGTGCCAGGCCGTGCCAGGCCGTGCCAGAAGAGCCCCCCAGGCAGGCGGATCCCCCCGGACTCTGAGCTGCGGGTGAGAGGGAGCGAGGAGCGCATGGATCGAAGCATGTTTGGGAATGTCGGGAGCCTGGGGGGTGGGGGGGACGAATCCCGCAGCAAAAACAAAAAAAAAGCAACAAAAAACTAACAAAAACAAACAAAAAAAAAAAGCTTTGGCAAAATTAGAGGGGAGGGGGCGGGGGGGTGGGAAAGTTTGATTTTTCTCTTGGCTTCGGGTCTTGTTTTTCCAAAGTGGGGGGAAAAGCGTTGATGGGAAATTATTTAATCTCCGTGCATTTATCTAGAGAGCAGCTGATAAGCCCCACGAGATAACGAATTCCAGGATCCTCCCCCCCTCCCTCACCCCAAAATCCTGCTCATCCCTCGTTTTGCATCTTTTTAAGCAGCTCTATATTTGGAAAGAGAGAATATCTATATATCTATATCTCCAGAGCTATAGCCACCTGATTTTTGTTAGGATTTTCCTAAAAAAAGAAAATAATAATTCTTATCTCTGGACTGGAGGAGACGCTCCCGGAACGCCCGTGGCTCGTGGGAGTTTTTAAGCGACTGAATGAATGTGAAAAAGTCTTTTTAAACACACCACAAAAACCCCTAAAATCCCCCCCACCCCCCCAAAAAACAGCTCTTTTCAGACGCTCTGGATTTGTGAAAGATTCAGAGAAATCACAAAAACACACGCACACACACACAAAAAAGCAAAAAAAAAGCAAAAAAAAAAGCAAACAAAACCACAAACTTGCGTTTTGGGACACACCGAGTCTTCCAGGCACACAGCAGGGAGGTCCCCGGGGGTCGCGACCCCCAATTTTGGGGGGGGGTCCCAGGGCTGGTGGTGGTGGCCACGGGGACAATGCCCGGGGGAGGTGTCCCCAGTGCCACCCGCGTGTCCCCCGGGCCGGGGTGACCAGGGCGTGCCCGGCTGGCCGGGAGGGGAGGGCTCGGTGGTCCCAAAAGCCGAGGCCCCCAGGAAGGCATTAAAAAAAAAACAAAAATAAACTTTTCTGGTGCTAAGAGGGGAGGACAGGGAGCTCCGTCCTGACCCTCAACATCTCCCAACCTTTCCGACCTTGCCAGGGAAAAGGGCCCGGAGCTCCCCCGGGGTGTCCCCGGGGTGTCCCCTGTCCTGTGTCGGGGTACCGGGATGTCCCCGGGGTGTCCCCTGCCCCGTGGCAGGGCACTGGGAACTCTCTGAGGTGTCCCCTGCCCTGTGTCGGGGCACCGGGATGTCCCTGGGGTGTCCCCTGCCCCGTGCCAGGCACCGGGATGTCCCCAGGAGGGTCCCCGGTGCCACCTCCTTGTCCCCGAGCCCTCCCCGCCGTGGCGACACCGAGGGCGAGTGGCCTGTCCCCGTGTCCGGCTGCCATCCCTCTGTGCCAGCCGGGCACGGGGAAGGACCCGGAGCCGGCCCGGTGAGCAACGAGCCGGGAAAAATAAAAAAAATCCCGGGAAAAACAACCCCCGGGAATGCCGACCCCCCTCCCCAGCTCAGGTCCTGCCCCTCGGCCGTGTCCCCGCAGCCCCCGCGATGTCGCCAATGTCCCCTCCCCACCCCCCCCGAGTGCCACCCTCGCCCCCCAAATCCTCTGTGCCAGCCCCCCATGGTCACCCTCCTGCAATCCGCCCTCCCGTGCCCCCTAAATCCAGCCCTGCCCTCCCACCAGGACCCCAAAATCCCTCTCACCAGGACCCCAAAATCCGTCCCATCCCTATCCCCAAAATCCCTCCTATCCCCCAAATCCCTCCCACCCCTATCCCCCAAAATCCCTCCCACCCTTTATCCCCCAAAATCCATCCCACCAGGACCCCCAAATCCATCCCACCAGGACCCCCAAATCCATCCCACCAGGACCCCCAAATCCATCCCACCAGGACCCCAAAATCCCTCCCACCCTTTAGCCCCAAAATCCATCCCACCAGGACCCCAAAATCCGTCCCATCAGGACCCCAAAATCCCTCCCATCCTTATCCCACAAAATCCATCCCACCAAGACCCCAAAATCCCTCCCACCCTTTATCCCCCAAAATCCCTCCCACTCTTTATCCCCAAAATCCGTCCCACCTTTAGCCCCAAAATCCGTCACACCCTTTATCCCCAAAATCCCTCCCACCAGGACCCCAAAATCACTCCCACCCTTTATCCCCAAATCCCTCCCACCCTTTATCCCCCAAAATCCGTCCCACCTTTAGCCCCAAAATCCGTCCCACCTGTGCCTCGAAAGCCATCCCACCCTAAATCCCAAAATTCCTCCCAGCTGTGCTTCTAAATCCATCCCACCCTTAGCCCCAAAATCCATCCCCACCCTGTGCCACCGGTGTCCCCAAATCCATCCCACCTGTGTCCCCAAATCCATCCCACCTGTGTCCCCAAATCCATCACACCGGTGTCCCCAAATCCATCCCTCCTGTGTCCCCAAATCCATCCCACCGGTGTCCCCAAATCCATCCCATCTGTGTCCCCAAATCCATCCCACCGGTGTCCCCAAATCCATCCCACTGGTGTCCCCAAATCCTTCCTGTCTGTGTCCCCAAATCCATCCCATCGGTGTCCCCAAATCCATCCCACCTGAGTCCCCAAATCCATCCCATCTGTGTCCCCAAATCCTTCCCATCTGTGTCCCCAAATCCTTCCCATCTGTGTCCCCAAATCCATCCCATCGGTGTCCCCAAATCCAGCCCCACCCCGTCACCCGGTGCCACCCTCTCCCCGTGCTCCCGCTGTGTCCGTCCGGCATTCCCGGGACACCCCGGGCACAGGGACGGGCTGGCAGCTCCCACCCCAAATCCCATCCCAAATCCCATCCCAAATCCCATCTCAAATCCCATCTCAGATCCCACCCCAAATCCCATCTCAAATCCCACCCCAAATCCCATCTCAAATCCCACCCCAAATCCTATCCCATCTCCCACCCCATCTCCCACCCCAAATTCCATCTCAAATCCCACCCCCAATCCCATCTCAAATCCCACCCCAAATCCCATCCCATCTCAAATCCCAACCCAAATCCCATCCCATCTCCCACCCCAAATCCCATCCCATCTAAAATCCCACCCAAAATCCCATCCCAGATCCCACCCCAAATCCCATCCCGGATCCCATCCCAAATCCCACCCAAAATCGCATTCCAGCTCCCATCCCAATTCCCACCCCCAATTCCATCCCAAATCCCACCCCAAATCCCATTCCAGATCCCATTCCAGATCCCATCCCCAATCCCATCCCAAATCCCATCCTACCTCCCATTCCGGCTCCCATCCCAGATCCCACCCCAAATCCCATCTCAAATCCCACCCCAAATCCCATCCCGGATCTCATCCCAAATCCCACCCAAAATCGCATTCCAGATCCCATTCCCAATCCCATCCCGGCTCCCATCCCAAATCCCATTCCAGATCCCATCCCTAATCCCATCCTACCTCCCATTCCAGCTCCCATCCCAGATCCCACTCCAAAATCCCATTCCAGCTCCCATCCCAGATCCCACCCCAAATCCCACCCCAATTCCATCCTAAATCCCACCCCCAATCCCATCCCCAATCCCACCCCAAATCCCATCTCAAATCCCACCCCAATGCCACCCCAAATCCCATTCTAGATCCCATTCCAGCTCCCATCCCAGATCCCATTCCAGCTCCCACCCCTAATCCCACCCCCAATCCCATCCCAGATCCCACCCCAAATCCCACCCAAAATCCCATTCCAGATCCCATCTCAAATTCCATCCCAGATCCCATTCCAGACCCCATCCCCAATCCCATCCCAAATACCATCCTACCTCCCATTCCAGCTCCCATCCCAGCTCCCATCCCAAATACCATCCAAACTCCCACCCCAAATCCCACCCCAAATCCCATCCCAGCTCCCGTCCCAGCTCCCACCCCAAATCCCACCCCCAATCCTATCCTACCTCCCATTCCAGCTCCCATCCCAAATCCCATCTCAAATCCCACCCCAAATCCCATCCCAGCTCCCATCCCATCTCCCACCCCAAATCCCATTCCAGATCCCACCCCAAATCCCATTCCAGATCCCACCCCAAATCCCATCTGAAATCCCACCCCAAATCCCATCTCAAATCCCATTCCAGTTCCCATTCCAGCTCCCACCCCCAATCCCACCCCCAATCCCATCCCAAATCTCATCCCAAATCCCATCCCCAATCCCATTTCAAATCCCATCCCAGATCCCATCCTGGATCTCATCCCAAATCCCACCCAAAATCGCATTCCAGATCCCATTCCAGCTCCCACCCCCAATCCCATCCCAAATCCCACCCAAAATCTCATTCCAGATCCCATTCCAGCTCCCATCCTGGCTCCCATCCCAAATCCCATCCCCAATCCCATCCCAAATCCCACCCCCAATCCCATCCCAGCTCCCATTCCAGCTCCCATCCCCAATCCCATCCTACCTCCCATTCCAGCTCCCATCCCAAATCCCACCCCCAATCCCACCCCAAATCTCACCCACAATCCCACCCCAAATCCCATTCCGGCTCCCACCCCAAATCCCATCCCAAATCCCACCCCATCTCCCACCCCAAATCCCATCCCATCTCCCACCCCAAATCCCACCCTAAATCCCACCCCAAATCCCATCCCAGACAATCCCATGCCACCCTCCTGTGCCTGCCCTGCCCCCTCCGCTCCTTGTCCCCTCTGTCCCCTCTGTCCCTCTGTCCCCTCTGTCCCTCTGTCCCTCTGTCCCCTCTGTCCCCTCTGTCCCTCTGTCCCCTCTGTCCCCTCTGTCCCCTCTGTCCCTCTGTCCCTCTGTCCCCTCTGTCCCTCTGTCCCTCTGTCCCCTCTGTCCCTCTGTCCCCTCTGTCCCCTCTGTCCCTCTGTCCCTCTGTCCCCTCTGTCCCTGTCCCCTCTGTCCCCGTCCCCCTCCGCCGCCTCCCGCCAGTCCCGGGGAGCTCCCGGTCCCTCCGCATCCCGCCGGGAATGTGGCACGCGGGAATGTCACACGCAGGAATGTCGCACGCGGGGATGTCGCACGCGGGAATGTGGCACGCGGGAATGTCGCACGCGGGGATGTCGCACGCGGGAATGTCGCACGCGGGAATGTGGCACGCGGGAATGTCGCACGCGGGAATGTGGCACGCGGGAATGTGGCACGCGGGAATGTGGCACGCGGGGATGTCGCACGCGGGAATGTCGCACGCGGGAATGTGGCACGCGGGAATGTGGCACGCGGGGATGTCGCACGCGGGAATGTCGCACGCGGGAATGTGGCACGCGGGAATGTGGCACGCGGGAATGTCGCACGCGGGAATGTCGCACGCGGGGATGTCGCACGCGGGAATGTGGCACGCGGGAATGTCGCACGCGGGGATGTCACCTGGCGGGCTCCTTCCCAGCAGTGGGATTGGGGAATTCCCGGGAATTCCTTTGGCTGTCCCTTCCCGGGGTTGCTCACCCGGGGATCCCCGTGGGGACGCGCCCGTGGCCGGTTTGGCTGTGCCACCCCACGGCTGGCACCGGGCTGTCCCCGCCTTGGGGACACGGGGGTCCCCTCGGAGCCCCCCGGGAGCGCTCGGCTTGGCCCTCGGCACGTCCTGGCACTGCCCGGCCTGGCACTGACCACCCTGACCACCCTGCTTGGCACTGACCACCCAGCCTGGCACTGACCACCCTGCCTGGCCACTCTGCCTGGCACTGCCCAGCCTGGCACTGACCACCCTGCCTGACCGCCCTGCCTGGCACTGACCACCCTGCCTGACCGCCCTGCCTGGCACTGACCACCCAGCCTGCCACTGACCGCTCTATCTGACCACTCTGCCTGGCACTGACCACCCTGCCTGGCCACTCTGCCTGGCACTGACCACTGTGACTGACCACCCTGCCTGGCACTGCCCGGCCTGGCACTGCCCGGCCTGGCACTGACCGCTGTGACTGACCACCCTGCCTGGCACTGACCACCCTGCCTGGCACTGACCACCCTGCTTGGCACTGACCGCCCTGCCTGGCACTGTCCACCCTGCCTGACCACCCTGACCACCCTGCCTGGCACTGCCCGGCCTGGCACTGACCACCCCGACCACCCCTGCCTGGCACTGACCACCCTGACCACCCTGCCTGGCCACTCTGCCTGGCACTGCCCGCTGTGCTTGGCCACCCTGACCCCCCCGCTTGTCCCCGCTTGTCCCCGCTTGTCCCCACCTTGTCCCTGCCGTCCCCCCCCGTCCCTCCCCCCGTCCCTCCCGCAGCCCCCGGCAGCCCCCGGCGCTCTCGGTGTCCCGGGGGTGGCACCACCGCCCCGGTGCCCCCGCGGGCCCCACGGGCGCGGGTGGAAGGTGACAGTGGTGGCCTGAGCGCGGGCAGCCCGGCCTTGTCCCGCCGGGTGTCCCGGGGGGTCTCCGCCCCTTCCGCAGCTGTTTTTTGGGGCCACACCGAGTGGGTTTTTTGGAGACCCCCCCCGCCCGCGGCCGCCTCTCACCGCGAGAGGCCGAAACCCGCGGAGCGCAACCGCTCCGCTCAAGCTCCTTCTGGGACCGGAGAGCTGCGCGCCTTCTCGCCATTTCCGAGGAGCCTTCCTCCCCTCCCCATCCTCCTCCTCCTCATCCTCCTCCTCCTCCTCCGCGCCCCCCGAGGGCGGAATTGGCGGTGCCCGCTCCGCGCCCGCGGAGCCGCGGCCGTGCCCGGCCGAGCACCCGCAGCTCCCGCTGAAGCAGCTGCAGCCGTACCTGTGTTGGCGAACACTGAGTGTCACCCGCCCCGCGGGGACACCACGGCTCGTCCCAGTCAGGCCCCACGCCGGAGAAGGCGACTTCCACCCGCGCTGCCCGTCCCGGGAGCGCCCGGGGCTGCCACCGAGCTGCCCGCTGTGTCCCCGCGGCCTCCGCGTCCTGCTGGCCCTGTCCCCTGTCCCGTTTATCCCTGTGCGTTTATCCCTGTCCCCTGTGCCGTCCCGTTTGTCCCTGTGTCACTCATCCCTGTCCCTGTCCCGTTTATCCCTGTCCGTTTGTCCTTGTCCCCCGTGCCCTCCCGTTTGTCCCTGTGCCACTCATCCCTGTCCCCTGTCCCGTTTATCCCTGTGCGTTTATCCTTGTCCCCCGTGCCACTCCTCCCTGTCCCTTTATCCCGTTTATTCCTGTCCCAATTATCCCTGTCCCCCGTGCCACTCATCCCTGTCCCCTTATCCCATTTATCCCTGTCCCCTGTCCCATTTATCCATCCCCCGTGCCACTCATCCCTGTCCCTTCATCCCGTTTATCCCTGTCCCATTTATTCATCCCCTGTGCCACTCATCCCTGTCCCCTTGTCCCCTTTATCCCTGTCCCCTGTCCCATTTATCCCTGTCCCCCGTGCCACTCATCCCTGTCCCCTTGTCCTGTTTATCCATGTCCCCTGTGTCACTCATCCTGTCCCCTGCCCCGCTCACCCCCATTCCATTAAACCCCGTCCCTTTGTCCCGTTTGTCCCTGTCCCCTGCTCCTCTCATCCTTGTCCCCCCTGCCCCACCCATCCCTGTCCCACTCATTTCCCATCCCTGTCCCCTACATTGCCCACCCTGTCCCCTGCCCGTCCCTGTCCCCATCCCCTGCCAGTCCCTGTCCCCTGCGCTGCCACGGGGATGTGGCAGAACAGGACAAGGGACTTCCAAAAGGCCATCAGGGTCCCTGGGCGAACTGGCTTCGCCTGGGGTGGCCCCTCCAGCTGCCAGCACAGACCCCGCTGTCCCCTCCGTGTCCCCCGTGTCCCCCCAGCGCCCCTCTGCACCCCCAGCCCGTGCCCCGCGGTGCCACCGGCTCTGGGGTGACCTCGTGCCCATGGCCAGGGTCACCCCCGTGGTGCCCCTCGGCCGTTCCCGAAGCGCTGCCGTCCCTTCCCGGTGATTCCCGGTGTCCCCAGCTCCCGTCCCCGCTCCGGACACCCGCAGAGCCGGGGCCACCTCGCCTTTGGAAAAGCCATCCGGGAGAAGGCAGAGCGGGAGCCCAGCTGACCCCTGACCCCTGACCCCGGCCCCTCAGCCGTGCTGACCCCTCGGTCGCCCCCCGGCTCTGCCACCCCCCGGGTCACGCTGACCCCTCGGTCACAACGACGCATCGGCCATGCCAAACCTTTGGCCACACCGACCCCTCGGCCACGCCAATCCCAGGGTCACACCGACCCCTCGGCCACGCCAACCCCTCGGCTGTGCCGACCCCTCGGCCACATTGACCCCTCGGCCACACCGACCCCTCGGCCACGCCAAGCCATTGGCCGTGCCAACCCCTCGGCCGTGCTTTGGCCACGCCAACCCATTGGCCAGGCTGGCCCCTTGACCACACTGACCCCTCGGCCATGCCAAGCCACTGGCCGTGCCAAACCCTTGGTCAGTCTCAGACCATGGACCCCTGAGCCACACTGACCCCTCAGCCACACTGACCCCCCAGCTGTGCTGACCCTTTGGGCACCCTTGGCCATGCCAAGCCCTCGGCCACGCCAACCCATCGGCCGTGCCGACCCCTTGACCACCCTTTGGCCCCTCGGCCACGCCAACCCATCGGCCACGCTGACCCCTCGGCCACGCCAATCCGTTGGCTGTGCCAAGTCCTTGACCGCGCCTCAGCCCTTTGGCCACGCCAATCTTTCGGCCATGCCAACCCCTCGGCCGTGCCGACCCCTTGGACACCCCTTGGCCCTTTGGCCGTGCCAACCCATCGGCCACGTTGATCCTTTGGCCATGCCAACCCATTGGCCGTGCCAGTTCATCGGCCATGTTGACCCCTTGGCCATGCCAACCCCTTGGCCGTGTTGACCCCTTGGCCACGCCAACCCATCGGCCGTGCCGACCCTTTGCGCCCCTTGGCTACACCAACCCCTTGGCCATGCCAATCCATTGGCCGTGCCAAGCCCTTGACCACCCCTCGGCCGTGCCAACCCGGTGGCCGCGTTGACCCCTTGGCCATGCCACGCCATTGGCCACGCCAAGAGCTTCACCACCCCTTTGCCAGGCAAACCCACCGGCCGCGCCGACCCCTCGGCCGCGCCAACCCATCAGCCATGCCAAGCCCTCGACCACCCCTCGGCCGTGCCGGCCCCTCGGCCACGCCAAAAGCTCGGCCACGCCAACCCATTGGCCGCGCTGACCCTTTGAGCACCGCTTGGCCTCTCGGCCACGCCGACCCCTCGACCACGGCTCGGCCACGCCAACCCCTCGGCCGCGCCGCCCCCGGCCACGCCGCCCCCGGGCCGCGGCGGTAACTGTGATTCCTCTCATGGCTTCTCCACCACTCGGGTTTTTCCGCTGTACAAAGGGAGACACTTTTCCTTTTCTTTTCCCCCTCTGCTTCCAAAGGGGGGATTTTTTTTCCCCCCTCTCCGAGCTGTCGATATTTTTCCGTTGTCCAGCCCGGCACCATCGCCCCCCTCCATCCGCCCGACCGTGACAAAGAGCAGAACCCCCTCGGGTCACTCGGCTCCCGGGGGGGACAATGGCCCCACCGGTCCCATCGGTGGCGGGGCCGCTGTCCGGCCACGCGCCCACCGCCCATGCATGTGCCACCCCTCACGCCCGCTGCATGTGCACAGCCCGGCCCCGCCACGCTCCCGGTTCCGTCCCCCCAGCCGGACTCACCTGTGGGTTTTCGTTCCGTTTTTAATTTCCCAGGGTCAGTTTGACTTCACCCTTAATTTTGTATGGATTTTCGGAGGAGCTTTCTCCTTCTCCGGAGTCACGGAGGTGCGGCCATTCGCCTCCCGCCCTTGACGTTGTGATACACATCCCCCACAGAGATCTATGTTTCTTATATTATATTATTATTATTAATTATTATTATTATTATGTAATAAATTTATAAGAAAGCTCTGCCTCGTCCTGTGGTCGCTCAGATGTCGGGGTGGTCCCGGCCAAGGGGGGATGAGGGGGGACAACGGGAGCCCCCAAAGGACAGAGCCCCCGTGGGTGAATTTTGGGATGTCCACAGATGAATTTTGGGATGTCCCCGGTTGAATTTTGGAGCAGCCTTGGCTGAATTTTGGGGTGTTCCTGGATGAGATTTGGGGTATCCCTGGCTAAATTTTGGGATCTTCCTGGCTGAAATTTGAGGTCTGCCAGATGACTTTTGGGGTGTTCCCGGAGGAGTTTCGAGGTGCTCCTGGATAAATTTTGGGGTGTTCCCGGCTGAATTTTGGGATATTCCTGGATGAACTTTGGGGTATCCCTGGCTGAATTTTGGGGTATCCCTGAGTAAGATTTGGGGTGTTCCTGGATGGGATTTGGGGTGTCTCTGGGTGAATTTTAGAGTTTCCTGAGTGAATTTTGGGCTGCTCCTGGGTAAGTTTTGGGGTGTCCCTGGGTGGGTTTTGGGGTGCCCTGGGTAAGTTTTGGGGTGTCCCTGGGTGAGTTTTGGGGTGCCCTGGCTCCCACAGGTGCCACACCAATGGCACGATGCCACTGTCCCCAGTGTCACACCTCCAGCACGTCCCGGCCACCCGCTGGTGTCCCCAGAGCCAGGGGGAACACTCGAGGGTCACAGCCAAGGGACAAAGGGACAGGGAAGGGGCTGGGGGTCCCCACTTGTCTGGGTGTCCCCAACTTCCCTGGGTGTCCCACCTCGCTCCGGATGTCCCCAGCAATGTCCCAACACTGTCCCAGCAGTGTCCCCACCCCCAGCACCGTTCCCAGCAGTGCCCGGAGTTGTCCCAAACACTGTGCCCGGCAACTGTCCCCAGAAGTGTCCCCAACAGTGTCCCACAGTGCCCCAACTCTGTCCCCGACACTGTCCTGAGCAGTGCACCAGCACTGTCCCCGCAGTGTCCCGCCCCTGTCCCCGCAGTGTCCCCATCCCCGTCCCACCCCGTCCTCATCCCTGTCCCATTCCTGTCCCCGCAGTGTCCCCATCCCTGTCCCATCCCTGTCCCAACCCTGTCCCACCCCTGTCCCACCCTGTCCCATCTGTCCATACCCCTGTCCCCAGCAGTGTCCCCATCCCTGTCCCCAGCAGTGTCCCCATCCCTGTCCCACCCCTGACCCCATCCCTGTCCCATTCCTGTCCCCGCAGTGTCCCCATCCCTGTCCCCGCAGTGTCCCCAGCAGTGTCCATCCCCTGTCCCCATCCCTGTCCCAATCCTTGTCCCACCTTGTCCCGTTCTTGTCCCCATCCCTGTCCCATTCCTGTCCCCGCAGTGTCCCCAGCAGTGTCCGTCCCCTGTCCCCACAATGTCCCAATCCTTGTCCCACCCTGTCCCCATCCTTGTCCCGACCCTGTCCCACCCCTGTCCCCAGCAGTGTCCCCAACCCTGTCCCACCCTGTCCCCATCCTTGTCCCGCCCCTGTCCTACCCATGTCCCCACCCCTGTGCCACCCTGTCCCACACATGTCCCCAGCAATGTCCCAATCCTTGTCCCACTCTGTCCTCATCCTTGTCCCGCCCCTGTCCCCATCCCTGTCCCATTCCTGTCCCCGCAGTGTCCCCAGCAGTGTCCGTCCCCTGTCCCCGCAGTGTCCCCGCCTCTGTCCCAACCCTGTCCCGAGCAGTGTCCCCATCCCTGCCCCTGTCCCCATCCTTGTTCCCCCTCTGTCCCACCCCTGTGTCACCCTGTCCCGCCCCCGTCCTCATCCCTGTCCCACCCCTGTCCCCATCCTTGTCCCACCTTGTCCCGTTCCTGTCCCCATCCCTGTCCCAGCCGTGTCCCCGCAGTGTCCCCACCCCTGTCCCCCCTGTCCCCCCCGTCCCCGCGGTGTCCCCAACCCCATCCCACCCCTGTCCTGCCCCTGTCCCCCGTCCCCACCCCGTCCCCGCGCTGTCCCCGCGCTGTCCCCCCGCTGTCCCCAGCTCACACCAAGCATATATTTTATTGAAAGACCAAGTGGGTGACAACGGCGTGGGGACACAGCCGGGCTGGCGCGTGGCTCGGGGGCTCCTCGGGCTGCTGAGCGCGGATAAACACCGGGACATCGAGCGGGTGGCGATAGAGTCACGATAGCGCTGGCGACAGGGCCGAAGCGAGGGACCACCAGGCACAGCAGTGAGGGGGGGGCGGCCCCGGGACCCCCCCGGCCCGAGCTCGGTGGTGGCAGGGGAGGGGACAGCCGGGGACACCGACACGAGGGGCAGCACACCCGGGGCGGGGCTGGGGGCGGCTCTGGGGGATCCCCGTTCCTTTGGGGGTGTCCCCCCCCCTCCCCCCGAGCTGCCACCGGACCCCCCCCCGGTGTCCCCGGTGCCACCCGGGATGGCCGTGCTCATGCAGGGGGGGCTGCTCGGGCAGTGTCACCTCCCCCCCACACTGTGTCACCCCCCGAGGGGACCCCCGCACCCCCGAGAGGTGGGGGGGGGTGGGAGAGGGGGGGCAGAGCTTTTGGGGTCACACACGGACTCCCTGGGGTCACACAGAGTCCCCAGGGTGACACCAAATCTCTGGGGTGGCACAGGGTCCTCAGGGGTGACACCGGGTCCCCGGGGGTGACACCGAGAGTCTCTGGGGGTCACAAGGTCCCCACAGGTGACACCGAGTCCCTGGGGTCACACTGAGCCCCTAAAGGGTGACAGAATCCCTGGGGATGACACTGAGCCCCTGACTGGCTGACACCAAGTCCCTGGGGTGGCCCCGAGTCCCGGGGGTCACACAGAGTCCCTGGGGGTGACACTGAGCCCCTGACTGGGTGACAGAATCCCTGGGGGTGACACAGAGTCCCTGGGGGTGACACTGAGCCCCTGACTGGGTGACAGAATCCCTGGGGGTGACACAGAGTCCCTGGCTGGGTGACCCCAAGGCCCCGGGGGTGACACCGAGCCCCTGGGGGTGACAGAGTCCCTGGGGTGGCCCTGAGTCCCAGGGGTCACACAGAGTCCCTAAGGGTGACAGAATCCCTGGGGGTGACACTGAGCCCCTAAAGGGTGACAGAATCCCTGGGGTCACAGAGAGTCCCTGGGGCCATTCAGAAAGTTTCTGGGGGTGACACCGAATCCCGGGGGTGACCCCAAATCCCGGGGGTGACCCCAAATCCCGGGGGTGGCCCCGAGCCCCGGGGGTGAGTGACACCGAGCCCCGGGGGTGACCCCAAGCCCAGGGTGGTGGCCCCTACTCCAGGTAGATGTCCTCTGTGGGGCAGGCGTACTCCAGGTGCTCCTGGAAATATTCCTGGAACGCTCGGCTGGGGGGCACCGCGGGCACGGGGGGTCAGCCGGGCCGGGGGGCACCGAGCCTGGCACCCCCAGACCCACCGACCCACCGGGAGCCACAGTCCCCCAAACTGGGCACAGCCCGACCCACAGTGCCCCAAACCTGGCACAGCCCAACCCACAGCCCCCCCAGACCCCCAAACCGGGCACAGCCCCCCCAGACCCCCAAACCTGGCACAGCCCGACCCACAGTGCCCCAAACCTGGCACAGCCCAACCCACAGCCCCCCCAGACCCCCCAATCCCCTGGCACCCCAATCCCTGTGAGTCCTGATCCCCTGGCACCCCGACCCCCCCAAAACCTCCAGCCCCAATACCCCCATGCCCCCTATGCCACCCCACACCCCCCATGTCCCGGTGTGCCCCCCATGTCCCCGCGGTGTCGGGGTGTCCCCCCGGTGTCCCCTCCATGTCCCCATGTCCCGGTGTCCCCCTGTGTCCTCCATGTCCTGGTGTCCCCCCATATCCCCCGTGTCCCCATATCCCGGTGTCCCCCCCCATGTCCCGCCCGTGTCCCGGTGTCCCCGGTGTCCCTGTGCCCCCCATGTCCCCCCATATCCCCCATGTCCCCATGTCCCGGTGCCCCCCCCATGTCCCAGTGTCCCGGTGTCCCCCCCATGTCCCTGTGTCCCTGCACCCCCCATGTCCCCCATGTCATGGTGTCCCCCGCCATGTCCCAGTGTCCCTCCCCATGTCCCCATATCCCGGTGTCCCCCCATGTCCCCATATCCCGGTGTCCCCCCATATCCCCCATGCCCCCCCGTGTCCCGGTGTCCCTGCGCCCCCCATGTCCCCATGTCCCGGTGTCCCGGTGTCCCCCCCATGTCCCCGGGTGTCAGGGTGTCCCCCCATGTCCCGGTGTCCCCTCCATGTCCCCATGTCCCCGTGTCCCGGTGTCCCCCCCATGTCCCCCATGTCCTGGTGTCCCCCCCATGTCCCCGTGTCCCCATGTCCCAGTGTCCCGGTGTCCCCATGTCCCAGTGTCCCCCCATGTCCCGGTGTCCCCCCCCATGTCCCCATGTCCCCATGTCCCCATGTCCCAGTGTCCCCCCCATGTCCCAGTGTCTCCATGTCCCCCATGCCCCAATGTCCCCCCATATCCCGGTGTCCCCCCCATATCCCTTATGTCCCCATGTCCCCCATATCCCCCCATGTCCTGGTGTCCCCCCATGTCCCCATGTCCCGGTGTCCCCTCATATCCCAGTGTCCCCCCCATGTCCCCATGTCCCGGTGTCCCAGTGTCCCCCCAGGTCCCCATGTCCCAGTTTCCCCCCATGTCCCTGTGTCCCCCCCATGTCCCAGTGTCCCCATGTCCCCCATGTCCCGGTGTCCCCCCATATCTCCCATGTCCCCATGTCCCGGTGTCCCGGTGTCGTCCCCATGTCCCCATGTCCCTGCGCCCCCCATATCCCGGTGTCCCCCCCATGTCCCCATGTCCCCCCATGTCCCCGCGGTGTCGGGGTGTCCCCCCATGTCCCCGCGGTGTCCCCAGCGTACCCCACGCACTCCGCCACGTGTCTCATGGACTCCTGGGACACGAAGACGTGGCAGGCGAAGCGGCTCAGCACCGGGTGTTTGGTGATGAACCCGAAATAGCTGCGGGGGTTTGGGGGTCCGGGCTCAGGGGGGCACCCCAAAACCTGCCCCGGCCGGGCTCAGGGGGGCACCCCAAAACCTGCCCGGGCCGGGCCCTGCCGGGGGGGCACCCCAAAACCTGCCCGGGCCGGGCCCTGCCGGGGGGGCACCCCAAAACCTGCCCGGGCCGGGCCCTGCCAGGGGGGCACCCCCAGAGCCCCCCCAGGGCCAGCCCGGGGCACCGGGACGGGCGGGGGGCACCGGGGTGGCAGCCAGGGTGGGGTCAGGGTCACTTGGGGTGTCCCCGGGTGGGCTGGGGGTCACTTGGGGTACCCCTAAATTGGGTGGGGGTCACTTGGTGGGCCTATGATAGAGTGGGGGTCACTTGGGGTACCCCTGGGTGGGCTGGGGGATCACTTGTGGGAACCCCTGGGTGAGCTGGGGGTCATTTGGGGTGTCATTGGATGGGCTGGGGGTCCCTTGGGGTACCCCTGGATGGGCTGGGGGGCACTCGGGGTGCCCATGGATGGGCTGGGGGTCACTTGGGGTGCCCCTGGGTGGGCTGGGGGTCTCTTGGGGTGTCCCTGGGTGGGCTGGGGGTCATTTGGGGTGCCTATGATAGAGTGGGGTGTCACTTGGGGTGCCCCTGGGTGGGGTGAAGGTCCTCTGGGGTGTCCCTGGGTGGGCTCAGGGTCACTTGGGGTGCCCCTGGGTGGGCTGGGGGTCACTTGGGGTGTCCCTGGCAGGGTGGGGGTCACTTGGGTTGTCCCTGGGTGGACTGGGGGTCATTTCGAGTGCCCCTGGGTGGACTGGGGGTCACTTGGGGTGCCTATGATAGAGTGGGGGTGTCCCTTGGGGTGTCCCTGGGTGGGCTGGGGGTTACTT
Source organism: Taeniopygia guttata (assembly GCF_048771995.1). Taxonomy (NCBI): domain Eukaryota; kingdom Metazoa; phylum Chordata; class Aves; order Passeriformes; family Estrildidae; genus Taeniopygia; species Taeniopygia guttata. The sequence continues at coordinate 651,446 of NC_133025.1, forward strand.
GGGGTGCCCCTGGGTGGGGTGAGGGTCACTTGGGGTGTCCCTGGGTGGGCTGGGGGTCACTTGGGGTACCCCTGGGTGGGGTGAAGGTCCCTTGGGGTGTCCCTGGGTGGGCTGGGGGTCACTTGGGGTGTCCCTGGGAGGGCTGGGGGTCACTTGGGGTGCCCCTGGGTGGGCTGGGGGTCACTTGGGGTGCCCCTGGGTGGAGTGGGGGTCAATTGGGGTACCCCTGGATGGGCTCAGGGTCACTTGGGGTACCCCTGGATGGGGTGAAGGTCCTTTGGGGTGTCCCTGGGTGGGCTGGGGGTCACTTGGGGTACCCCTGGGTGGGCTGGGGGTCACTTGGGGTGCATTCAGGGTCACTTGGGGTGTCCCTGGGTGGGCTGGGGATCACTTGGGGTGCCCCTGGGTGGGCTGGGGATCACTTGGGGTACCCCTGGGTGGGCTCAGGGTCACTTGGGGTGTCCCTGGGTGGGCCGGGGGTCCCTTGGGGTACCCCTGGATGGGGTGAAGGTCCTTTGGGGTGTCCCTGGGTGGGCTGAGGGTCACTTGGGGTGTCCCTGGATGGGCTGGGGGTCACTTTGGGGTACCCCTGGGTGGGGTGGGGGTCCCTTGGAGTGCCCCTGGGTGGGCTCAGGGTCACTTGGGGTACCCCTGGGTGGGGTGAAGGTCCCTTGGGGTGTCCCTGGGTGGGGCTGGGATCCTTTGGGGTGCTGCTGGATGGGGTGAGGGTCCCTTGGGGTGTCCCTGGGTGGGCTGGGGGTCACTTGGGGTACCCCTGGCAGGGTGAGGGTCCCTTGGGGTGCCCCTGAATTGGGTGGGGGTCACTTGGGGTACCCCTGAATTGGGTGAGGGTCACTTGGGGTGTCTCTGGATGGGCTCAGGGTCACTTGGGGTGTCCCTGGTAGGGTGAAGGTCCTTTGGGGTGCCCCTGGGTGGGCTGGGGGGCACTTGGGGTGCCTATGATAGAGTGGGGGTGTCCCTTGGGGTACCCCTGGGTGGGATGGGGGTCACTTAGGGTACCCCTGGGTGAGCTGGGGGTCACTTGGGGTGCCCCTGGGTGGGCTCAGGGTCACTTGGGGTGTCCCTGGATGGGGTGGAGGTCACTTGGGGTACCCCTGGGTGGGGTCAGGGTCACTTGGGGTGCCCCTGGCAGGGTGGGGGTGTCCCTTGGGGTGTCCCTGGATGGGGAGGGGGTGTCTCGGGGCACCCCTCGATGGGGTGGGGGTGTCTTGGGGTGCCCCTGGCAGGGTGGGGGTGTCTCGGGGCGCCCCTCGATGGGGTGGGGGTGTCTCGGGGTGCCCCTGGGCAGACTGGGGGTGCCCCTGGCAGGGTGGGGGTGTCTCGGGGTGCCCCTGGCAGGGTGGGGGTGCCCCTGGCAGGGTGGGGGTGTCTCACCAGCTGTTGCGGGGGTGGCACCCGCAGAAGGAGATGTTCTTCATCTGGAAGAAGTGGCTGCAGCGCTCGAACTGCGGCGGGAGGGGGCACGGTCGGTTCTGGGGGTCCAGAGCCCCCCAAAATCTCTGGCCCCCCCTCAGCATCGGCCCCCAAACCCACAGCCCTGCACCTCCTGGGCACCCCCAAACCCAGACCCCTGAGCCCCCCCAAACACACCCCCCACTTTTCTCCTCTCCTGGTCACCCCAAACCTTCTCCTGTCCCCTCCTGGTCACCCCCAAACCTTCTCCTGTCCCCTCCTGGTCACCCCCAAACCTTCTCCTATCCCAGCCTGGTGCCCCCAAACCTTCTCCTGTCCCATCCTGGTGCCCCCAAACCTTCTCCTGCACCCTCCTGGTCACCCCCAAACCTTCTCCTGCATCCTCCTGGTCACCCCCAAACCTTCTCCTGTCCCCTCTTGGTCACCCCCAAAGCTTCTCCTGCATCCTCCTGGTCACCCCCAAACCTTCTCCTGTCCCCTCCTGGTCACCCCCATTCCCCTTCCATGCCCCCCTGGTCACCCCAAACCTTGTCCTGTCCCCTCCTCATCCCCCCAGACCATCTCCTGTCCCCTCCGTGTCACCCCAAACCTTCTCCTGTCCCCTCCTGGTCACCCCCATTCCCCTTCCATGCCCCCCTGGTCACCCCAAACCTTCTCCTGCACCCTCCTGGTCACCCCCAAACCTTCTCCTGTCCCATCCTGGTGCCCCCAAACCTTCTCCTGTCCCCCTCCTGGTCACCCCCATTCCCCTTCCATGCCCCCCTGGTCACCCCAAAGCTTCTCCTGTCCCCTCCTCATCCCCCCAGACCATCTCCTGTCCCATCCTGGTCACCCCCAAACCTTCTCCTGTCCCATCCTGGTGCCCCCAAACCTTCTCCTGTCCCATCCTGGTCACCCCCATTCCCCTTCCATGCCCCTCTGGTCACCCCAAAGCTTCTCCTGTCCCCTCCTCATCCCCCCAGACCATCTCCTGTCCCCTCCTGGTGCCCCCAAACCTTCTCCTGTCCCATCCTGGTCACCCCCAAACCTTCTCCTGTCCCCTCCTGGTCACCCCCAAACCTTCTCCTGTCCCCTCCTGGTCACCCCCATTCCCCTTCCATGCCCCCCTGGTCACCCCAAACCTTGTCCTGTCCCCTCCTCATCCCCCCAGACCATCTCCTGTCCCCTCCGTGTCACCCCAAACCTTCTCCTGTCCCCTCCTGGTCACCCCCATTCCCCTTCCATGCCCCCCTGGTCACCCCAAACCTTCTCCTGTCCCCTCCTGGTCACCCCCAAACCTTCTCCTGTCCCATCCTGGTGCCCCCAAACCTTCTCCTGTCCCCCTCCTGGTCACCCCCATTCCCCTTCCATGCCCCCCTGGTCACCCCAAAGCTTCTCCTGTCCCCTCCTCATCCCCCCAGACCATCTCCTGTCCCATCCTGGTCACCCCCAAACCTTCTCCTGTCCCCTCCTGGTCACCCCCATTCCCCTTCCATGCCCCTCTGGTCACCCCAAAGCTTCTCCTGTCCCCTCCTCATCCCCCCAGACCATCTCCTGTCCCCTCCTGGTGCCCCCAAACCTTCTCCTGTCCCATCCTGGTCACCCCCAAACCTTCTCCTGCACCCTCCTAGTGCCCCCAAACCTTCTCCTGTCCCCTCCTGGTCACCCCTATTCCCCTTCCATGCCCCCCTGGTCACCCCCAAACCTTCTCCTGTTCCCTCCTCATCCCCCCAAACCTTCTCCTATCCCCTCCTGGTCACCCCTAAACCTTCTCCTGTCCCCTCCTGGTGCCCCCAAACCTTCTCTTGTCCCCTTCTGGTGCCCCCAAACCTTCTCCTGTCCCATCCTGGTGCCCCCAAACCTTCTCCTGTCCCTCTCGGTGACCCGGTCCCTGTCCCCTCCCTGTCCCCGTCCCCTCCCTGTCCCCTCCCTGTCCTGTCCCCGTCCCGGTGTCGCACCTCGCGCTCGGGGCCGCACTCGGTGAGGCCGAGGACGAGTTTGATGCCCCTCAGTGTCACCTCCAGGTCACAGCTGGCCGGGGGCCGCAGGTGCACCGTGAGCTTCCGCGCCGTGGCGATCTGCGACACCGGGACACCGGGGGGACACCGGGACATGGGACACCGGGACACAGGGACAGAGGGACAGCGGGACACAGGGACAGCGGGACAGAGGGACAGAGGGACACAGGGACAGAGGGACACAGGGACACAGGACAGAGGGACACAGGGACAGCGGGACACAGGGACACGGGGACAGAGGGACACGGGACAGAGGGACAGCGGGACAGAGGGACAGCGGGACACAGGGACAGAGGGACACAGGGACACGGGACAGAGGGACAGCGGGACAGAGGGACAGCGGGACACAGGGACACAGGGACAGCGGGACAGGGGACAGAGGGACACAGGGACACAGGGACACAGGGACACAGGGACAGCGGGACAGCGGGACACGGGACAGAGGGACAGAGGGACAGAGGGACACAGGGACAGAGGGACACAGGGACAGAGGGACAGAGGGACACAGGGACACAGGGACAGAGGGACACAGGGACAGAGGGACAGCGGGACAGAGGGACACAGGGACACAGGGACACAGGACAGCGGCGGGGACCGGGCGGGAACAACGAGGGACATCCAACATGAGAGAGGGAAAAAAAAAGGGAAAATCGGAAAAGGTAAAAATGGTTAAAGAGAAAAATTATATACATTTAAAATTATTAAAGGGAAAAAAAATAAAATCGTAAAAGGAAAAAATTATGTAAATTTAAAATTATAAAGGGTAAAATTAAAAAAATATTAAATCGTAAAAGGAAAAAATTATATAAATTTAAAATTATAAAGGGTAAAATTGTAAAAGATAAAATTGTAAAAGGTAGAAATGGTAAAAGGAAAAAATTATATAAATTTAAAATAATAAAGGGTAAAATTGTAAAAGGTAAAATCGTAAAAGGCAAACATGGCAAAAGGAAAAAATTATATAAATTAAAAATTATAAAGGGTAAAATAAAAAAAGATAAATTCATAAAAGGTAAAAGCATAAAAGGTAAACATGGTAAAAGGAAAAAATTATATAAATTTAAAATTATAAAGGGTAAAAAAAAGATAAAAGCATAAAAGGTAAAAGCGTAAAAGGTAAACATGGTAAAGGAAAAAATTATATAAATTTAAAATTATAAAGTGTAAAAAAAAAAAGATAAAATCGTAAAAGATAAAAGTGTAAAAGGAAAAAATTATGTAAATTAAAAATTATAAAAGGTAAAATCATAAAAGGTAAACATGGTAAAAGGAAAAAATTATAACAGGTAAAAGTCATAAAAGGTAAAATACTAAAAGGTGAAAACGTAAAAGGTAAAATTGTAAAAGGTAAAAATCATAAAAGGTAAAATAGTAAAAGGTAAAATTGTAGAAGATAAAATCATAAAGGTAAAAATCGTAAAAGGTAAAATTGTAAAGGGTGAAATCATAAAAAGTAAAAATCATAAAAGGTAAAATTATAAAAGGTAAAATCATAAAATGTAAAACCGTAAAGGTAAAATCACCAAAGGAAAAACTTATAAAAGAAAAGATTATAAAAGGTAAAAATCATAAATTTATTATTATTAATGGAATGTTCATAAGATCAACTGACAATTATTATTATTATTATTATTATTATTGTTGTTGTTGTTGTTGTTGTTGTTGTTGTTGTTATTGTTATTATCACCTGAATTTTCATATTATCAACTGACTTTTCATATTATTGTTATTAACTGACTTTTCTTTCTCAAGATTGCAAAAATAATTAATACCAAATTATTTGTGGGTAGAAAAGAGGCTGCACCTGTAATAACCAGAGATCTGGTGTGGAAATGGACTAAAAATAAAGAAATTTGCAAAATACCAATGAACTCAGTGCAAGCATGTTGTTAATTACAATTAGATCTGACAATAATAATATCTTAATATATATATTAATAATTATAAATTATTATATATTATGTCTGTTTGTTTTATATAAATATTATTGTATTATTGAATATTATTATTATTTCTATTATTAAGTCACAATAAATAATAAATTTTATTTATATTCTATTAATTGTATTATATTATTTATTCTAATTCCTATTATTAATTCTATTATTAAATATAATATTTACATTATGTACTAATATGTTATATATAAGATAAAGAAATAGAAAATAATAAATAATAATGAATATATAATATTATCATTAATATTTATAATATAATATATAGGTATAACAAATTAATGTTATAATATTGATTTTAAATGTAATACCTATATAATAATTAATAAATAACAATAAAAATACCTGCTGATAACATTATCAGATGTGACCTGTGCCATAAAAATATGTTACATATAAATAATGAATATATGACATTGTAATTAGTACTTTTAATGTAATACATAGTTATTTAGAATTAATGTTATCATATCAATTATGCTATATAATATCTATATAGTAATAAATAAATAATAATAAAAATACCTGCTGATAACCCTGCCAGATACAACCTAAAAATTTAATGCCATAAAAATTTAAAAATAAAATATAAAATTTGTGCCATAAAAATTTAAATTTCCTGCCCAAGCAGGCGAGTCCTGGCTGGTTTTTTATGACTTTTGCCATAAAAATTTAAATTTCCTTAGAGGAAGGCGAGTTCTGGCTGTTTTTTTATGACCTGTGCCATAAAAATTTAAATTTCCTTCCCAAGCAGACGAATCCTGGCTGGTTTTTTATGACCTGTGCCATAAAAATTTAAATTTCCTTGGAGGAAGGCGAGTTCTAGCTGGTTTTTTTATGACCTGTGCCATAAAAATTTTAATTTCCCGCACAAGCAGACAAATCCTGGCTGGGTTTTTAGGAGCTGTGCCATAAGAATTTAAATTTCCTGCCCAAGCAGACAAATCCTGGCTGGTTTTTTATGACCTGTGCCATAAAATTTTAATTTCCTTGGAGAAAGGCGAGTTCTGGCTGGTTTTTTATGACCTGTGCCATAAAAATTTAAGTTTCCTGTCCAAGCAGGTGAGTTCTGGCTGGGTTTTTTTATGACTTTTTCCATAAAAATTTAAATTTCCTGCCCAAGCAGGCAAGTTCTGACTGATTTTTTATGACTTTTGCCATAAAAATTTAAATTTCCTGCCCAAGCAGACGAATCCTGGCTGGGTTTTTGGGAGCTGTGCCACAAAAATGTGAATTTCCCGGAGGAAGGCGGGTCCCGGGGGGTTTGGGCGCTCACCTTCTGCATGGCCGCGCACAGGATGCCGTTGCCCTGGTGGTACGGCACCTCCACCGAGCCCAGGAACTGCACGTTGAAGCGCTCCAGCCAGCACGGGTTCCGCTTCAGGCCTGCGGGAGCAGAGAGTGCGTCGGGAACGGCGGGGTTATGGAATTGGGGAATCATGGAGAGCACATCAGGAACGGTGGGGTTATGGAGCCAGGGAATCATGGAGAGCGCATCGGGAACAGCGGGGTTATGGAATCAGGGAATCATGGAGAGCGCGTCGGGAACGGGGGAACGGCGGGGTTATGGAATCGGGGAATTGCAGAGACTGCGTCAGGAACAGTGGGGTTATGGAATTGGGGAATCACGGACAGCGCGTAAGGAACGGCGGGGTTATGGAATCGGGGAATCATGGAGAGCGCGTCGGGAACAACGGGGTTATGGAACCGGGGAATCATGGAGAGCGCGTCAGGAATGGAGGAACAGCGGGGTTATGGAATCAGGGAATTGCAGAGAGTGCATTGGGAACGGCGGGGTTATGGAATTGGGGAATCATGGAGAGCACGTCAGGAATGGTGGAATGGTGGGGTTATGGAATTGGGGAATCATGGAGAGCGCATCGGGAAGTGGGGTTACGGAACCGGGGAATCATGGAGAGTGCATCAGGAACGGCGGGGATATGGAATCAGGGAATCATGGAGAGCGCGTCAGGAACAGTGGAACGGCGGGGTTATGGAACTGGGGAATCATGGAGAGCACATCGGGAATGGCGGAACGGCGGGGTTACGGAATTGGGGAATCATGGAGAGCGCGTCGGGAACAACGGGGTTATGGAACCGGGGAATCACAGAGAGTGCGTCAGGAACGGCGGAACGGCGGGGTTACGGAATCAGGGAATCATGGAGAGCACGTCAGGAATGGTGGAGTTATGGAATCAGGGAATCATGGAGAGCGCGTCGGGAATGGGGAATGGTGGGGTTATGGAATTGGGGAATCATGGAGAGCGCATCAGGAACGGCGGGGTTATGGAATCAGGGAATTGCAGAGAGTTTGTCAGGAATGGCGTGGTTATGGAATTGGGGAATCATGGAGAGCGCGTCGGGAATGGGGGAACGGCGGAGTTATGGAATCAGGGAATCACAAAGAGTGCGTCAGGAACGGGGGAATGGCGGGGTTACGGAATCAGGGAATCATGGAGAGTGCGTCAGGAACGGGGGAACGGTGGGGTTATGGAATCAGGGAATTGCAGAGAGTGCGTCAGGAATGGCGGGGTTATGGAATCAGGGAATCACAGAGAGCGTGTCAGGAATAGGGGAACTGTGGGGTTATGGAATCAGGGAATCGCAGAGAGCACGTCAGGAATGGCGGGGTTATGGAATCAGGGAAAGGCAGAGAACGCGTCAGGAATGGCAGAACGGTGGGGTTATGGAATCAGGGAATCACGGAGAAACAGGGAATCATGGAATCGTGGAATCAAGGAATCACACAGAAACAAGGAATCACACAGAATCGTGGAATTACACAAATATGGAATCAGAATCATGGAATCGCACAGAATCGGGGAATCACGGAATAATGGGATCGGGGAATCACACAATCAGGGAACCACACAATCATGTAATCAGAATCATGGAATCACACAATCATGGAATCACACAGAATCAGGGAATCAAACATTCAGGGAATCACACAGAATAGTGGAATCACACATAATCAGGGAATAACAGAATCACGGAATCACACAATCACTGAATCATGGAATCACACAGAATCAGGAAATCACACAGAATCAGGGAATCACACAGAATCACGGAATCGCACAATCAGAGAATCACACAGAATCATGGAATCACGGCCGAGCTGTTGGGGCCGGGCTGGACTCGATGTTCTTGGACCTCTCTCCCAACCCAGGGATTGTGGGAATTCTGTGATTGTGGGAATTCTGTGACTTCTGTGAATTCTGTGATTCTGTGATTTCTGTGACTTCTGTGATTCTGTGAATTATGTAAATTCTGTTAATCTGTGATTCTGTGATTCTGTGAATTCTGTGATTCTGTGAATTATGTAAATTCTGTTAATCTGTGATTCTGTGAATTCTGTTAATCTGCAAATTATGTGAATTCTGCAATTCTGTGATTCTGTGAATTATGTGATTCTGTGAATTCTGTGAATTTGGTGATTCTGTGATTCTGTGAATTATGTGATTCTGTGAATTCTGTTAATCTGCGAATTCTGTGAATTCTGTGATTCTGTGATTCTGTGAATTCTGCAATTCTGTGATTCTGTGAATTCTGTTAATCTGTAAATTCTGTGAATTCTCCGATTCTGTGATTCTGTGAATTCTGCAATTCTGTGAATTCTGTGAATTCTGTGAATTCTGTGAATTCTGCGCAGGGGTTACTGTGGCCAAAGGCAGGACTGGGCACTTGGATGAATTCATCTCCATCCCTATGTTATTTCACTAACTTATATATTATTTCTTTATATGTTAGATATTATATTTTATATATTACTATTAATATTACATTATATATAAATTATATGGTTTTCTATATTTATATATTTTCAATATTATACATTCTTTGTATATTATGTATATATTTTATATATGTATCTATATTATTTATTATTTATATATTATTTTTATATATTGTTTCTATATTATTTATATATATTATATATATAATTTTATATCATTACATATTTATATTTTTATACAGTATTTCTTCTATATTGACTTTTACATATTATTTTCATTTAGTATAATTTGTAATCTCTTTTTAAATAATGTATAATATTAAGTCTATATTAACTTTATAGATTATTTACTTATATATTATATAATTTCTAAATTATATATATTATATATTATATATTATATATTATATATTATATATTATATATTATATATTATATATTATATACCATATATTATATAATATATATGTTATTTACATATTATTTCTATATTAATATATTTTATATATCATTTATATATTCTCTATTCTTTAGATGTTCTTTAGATATTTTATATATATTAAATTTATATATTATTATACATATTTTTATATAATATTTATTCCATATTAACTTTTGCAAATTATTTTGTTATAGTACAGTTTGTAATCTCTTTCTAAGGACTTTTGATATCGCATAATTTGTCAGCCTTTTATGGTCAATACCCTAATCCCTGTGTGGATTGTATATTTTAGTATGATAATTACTATTATATTTACTATTGCCATTACATTTATTACTATATTTAGTATTACTATTATATTTACTATTTTGTTTATTTCAGTGTGATAAATATATATTTACAATTTAGTATAATAATTATTTATATATATAAATTATTTCTATAATAAATATAAAAATATTTATTATTATTTTAAAATAATAAATATTGTATATTTTTTATAGATAAATACATTAGCTTAAACTGTAATAATTTTAAATTTTGCTTTCACGAAATATTAAAGTAGAAGCTGCGTGCTGCGTGTCATAACATTAATTAAATGTAAGGAAGATTTCTGCCACTGACACTTTGGCTACCAACAACTCCTCACTTGTTGTGAAGAATTGACATAAATATTGTGAAAAAACAGCAAAACATTGTGCAAAAATGCCATTCACCGCTCCCAAAAATCAAATATTCACTATTGCACAACAGGTCAGGGGTGGAACCGAACTAAAAACCCCCAGAGCTTGTAAAAGGACAAAAATAAATGTTTAAATATGTATAATCCTTGTAAATATGTATGCAATCAATGCAATAAAAAAGAAAATAAATACAGAAAAATAAATCTAGAAATAATAGAAATAAATGTAGAAATATAGAAATAAAGGTAGAAATATAGAAATATAGCAATAAATAATAGAATTATAGAAATAATAGAAATAAAGGTAGAAATATAGACATAAATATGGAAATAAATAATAGAAATAAATGCAGAAATATAGAAATAAATATAGAAATATAGAAATAAATGTAGAAATATAGAACTAAATATAGAAATATAGAAATAACTAATAGAAATAAATGTAGAAATATAGAAATAAATATAGAAATACAGAAAAAATGTAGAAATACAGAAATAAATAATAAAAATAAATGTAGAAATATAGACATAAATGCAGAAATACAGAAATAACTAATAGAAAAAATTTAGAAGTAATAGAAATAAAAATGGAAATAACTAATCAAAACAAATGTAGAAAAATAGAAATAAATATAGAAATATAGAAATAAATGTAGAAATATAGAACTAAATATAGAAAACCAAAAAAATTTAGAAATATAGAAATAAATAATAAAAATACAGAAATAAAAAATAAATGTAGAAATATAAACATAAATGCAGAAATATAGAAATAACTAATTGAAAAAATTTAGAAATAATATAAATAAATATGGAAATATAGAAATAAATGTAGAAATATAGAAATAAATATAGAAATAGATGTAGAAATATAGAAATAACTAATAGAAATAGATTTAGAAATACAGAAATAAATAATAGAAATACAGAAATAAATAATAGAAATTAATGTAGAAATATAAACATAAATGCAGAAATATAGAAATAACTAATCAAAAAAATGTAGAAATAATAGAAATAAATATGGAAATATAGGAATTAATGTAGAAATATAGAACTAAATATAGAAATAAATGTAGAAATATAGAACTAAATATAGAAATATAAAAATAGATGTAGAAATATAGAAATAACTAACAGAAATAAATTTAGAAATATATAAATAAATTTAGAAATATAGAAATAAATAATAGAAATAAATTCAGAAATAAAGATAGAAACACAAATCTAGAAACAGCAAACCGGTTGCGATAAAGCAGCGCGACCACGCAACGGCCGCACACCCAACGCTTTCAGCCCTCAATTAAAACCCGTTAATTGAGAACGGCAAATGCCGAAGAGCGACACCAGTTGTCACGGGAGCCCCCCAGCCCCCCCGGTTCCGTGGGGCGCGTACCGGCGGCGTCGCGGGCCTGCCCCACCACCTCGTGGGCGTAGAAGGCCGGGAAGATGCCGCGCTCGCCCGTCCGCATGTTGTAGCCCCGGTACCAGTAATCGTCCTCCTCCAGCTCCACCAGGATGGGGTCGTCCACGTCCAGCTCCAGCTCGTCCTCGTGGCGCGGGATGAACCTGGGGGACGCGTGGAGGGACGGCGTGGGGACGGGGACGGGCCCTGAGGGGACGCTGTGACCTCCTGGTCAGCCCCGAACTCACTGCTGTGACCTCCTGGTCAACCCCAAATTCACTGCCCTGATCTCCTGGTCAGCCCCAAATTCACTGCCCTGATCTCCTGGTCAACCCCAAATTCACTGCCCTGACCTCCTGGTCAGCCCCAAATTCACTGCCCCAACGTCACGGTCACCCAAAGCCACAGCTTGGCACCCTCAGGTCATCAGTACCACCTGAACTCACTGCCCTGATCTCCTGGTCAGTCCCAAACTCCTGGTCAGCCCCAAAGCCACATCCTTGACCTCCTGGTGGGCCCTAAATTCACTGCCCTGATCTCCTGGTCAGTCCCAAATTCACAGTCCTGATCTCCTGGTCAGCCCCAAATTCACTGCTGTGTCCTCCTGGCCAGCCCCAAACTCACTGCCCTGATCTCCTGGTGGGCCCTAAGTTCACTGCCCTGATCTCCTGGTCAGCCCCAAACTCACTGCTGTGACCTCCTGGTCAGCCCCAAAGCCACATCCTTGACCTCCTGGTGGGCCCTAAATTCACTGCCCTGATCTCCTGGTCAGTCCCAAACTCACAGCCCCAACATCACGGTCACCCAAACTCTCAGCTTGGCACCCTCAGGTCATCAGCACCCCAAACTCACTGCCCTGATCTGGTCCCCTGGTCAGCCCCAAAGCCACGTCCTTGATCTCCTGGTGGGCCCTAAATTCACTGCCCTGACCTCCTGGTCAGCCCCAAACTCACAGCCCCGACGTCACGGTCACCCAAACCCACAGCTTGGCACCCTCAGGTCATCGGCACCACCTGAACTCACTGCCCTGACCTCCTGGTCAGCCCAAATTCACTGCCCTGATCTCCTGGTCAGTCCCAAACTCACTGCCCTGATCTGCTGGTCAGCCCCAAAGCCACGTCCTTGACCTCCTGGTGGGCCCTCAATTCACTGCCCTGATCTCCTGGTCACCCCCAAAGCTTGACCTCTTGGTCAGCCCAAAGCCTGACCCCATGGTCAGCTCCAAGTCACTGCTGTGATCTCCTGGTCACTCCCAAGCCCACAACCCTGACCCGCTGATCACCCTCAAACCCACCCCCACACCCCCTTCCCCTCCTGGTACCCCCAAACCCAGCCCCACACCCCTTCCCCTCCCGGGCACCCTTGGGTGTCACCTGGGGTGGCCTCACCTGAAGACGGCGCGGTGGGTCTGCTCCCGCTCCTCCCCGTTCACCATGCAGGAGAACAGCCCGAAGGACTCTGTGCCTGCGGGGACAGCCATGCCAGGGGCACGGGGACAGTGCCACCCACCCCCACGGGACAGTGCCACCCACTCCCGCGGGACAGGGGACAGTGCCAACCCGCGGGACTGGGGACAGTGCCACCCCATGGGACAGGAGCAGTGCCACCCCCATGGGACAGTGCCGCCCCCACGGGACAGTGCCACCCCCACGGGACAGGGGACAGTGCCACCCCAGCGGGACAGCTGCCACCCCCATGGGACATGGGACAGCTGCCATCCCCATGGGACAGGGGACAGTGCCACCCACCCCAATGGGACAGGGGATAGTGCCACCCCCACGGGACAGTGCCACCCCCACGGGACAGGGAATAGTGACACCCCCATGGGACTGGGGACAGTGCCACCCCCACGGGACAGCTGCCACCCCCACGGCACAGGGGACAGTGCCACCCCCATGGGACTGGGGACAACTGCCACCCTCATGGGACAGCTGCCACCCCCATGGGACAGTGCCACCCCCATGGGACAGGGGACAGTGCCACCCCCATGGGACTGGGGACAACTGCCACCCTCATGGGACAGCTGCCACCCCCATGGGACAGTGCCACCCCCATGGGACAGGGGACAGTGCCACCCCCATGGGACAGTGCCACCCCCATGGGACTGGGGACAACTGCCACCCTCATGGGACAGCTGCCACCCCCATGGGACAGTGCCACCCCCACGGGACAGTGCGACCTCCACGGGACACGGGACAGCTGCCACCCCCACAGGGACACCCCCACCGTGTCCCTGCGCGGCGCTCGATGGGGTCAGAACCCTCCTGGGGGTCCCACCTGGGCCCTGCCCAGCAGAGCAGGGCTGGGGACCCTCGTGGTCACCGTGAGCCCGCCCCGTCCCCCGTGACATGTCACGACATTCCGTGACATCCCGGGTGCACGGTGACACATCGTGACAGGACGGGAATGGTGCCGGGGACAGGACAGGGTGGGCGGCTGGTGTGGGAAGAGCCATGACAACATGGCACAGGACGTTGTGACATCCCGTGACACGCCGTGACGTGCCATGACATGCCACAGGGTGGCACGCCACGTGGGAACGGCTGGGGCAGGACACGGAGGGCAGTCACTGCGCCAAAGTCACCCAGAGACCAGCCCAGGACACCGTGACACGTTGTGACATGTCACTAACCCCACCGAGACGCCGCCACTTACTGGAGGAGCGCGAGGTGCTGTTGACAAAGACGTTGAGGAACTTCTTGGAGAACTGCAGGTCGGCCTCGGGGGACGAGTCCTCGGAGGAGCTGCGCGTGTCGGGGGCCACCAGCCCGTCCCCAAAGGCCACCTCGTCGTCGCAGGCCCTCAGGATGTCGCTGTCGTCGCTGAGCACGGACGTGCAGCGCCGCAGGCTGACCAGCTCCAGCTGCGTGTGCTCGTCCACCACCAGCGTGTACTTGACCGAGTCGTAGGCCAGCGACTCGTCCAGCGGCTCCGGCGGCAGCGGCGCCTCGCCGGCCGGGCTGCCCCGCCGCGGGGTCAGCAAGGGCGGCTCGGCCTCCTCCAAGGCCATGGCGAAGCCGCGGTTGGTCTTGGCCGTGGACACGTCCAGCGCGGCGGGGTCGGCGTCGGGCGCTAACCGGACGTCGTCGATCATGGAGTCGGCCTCCAGCACGCCCGAGTCCAGGTCTGCGTCCAGGGCCCAGCGCCGGGGGCTGGCGGGGCGGCGATCCCCGCCGGTGACAACGGGCTCGGCGCCGGGGGACGCCCGCGGGAGCGACGCCGGGCGGCACCCCAGGGTGGCCAGGACCTCGGAGGCGTCCAGGCGGCCGAGGGCGACGGGCGCGATGGTGTCGTTGGTGGGGTTGCTGAGGAAGAGGAAAGGCCCCGGTTCCTCGGCCGGCGGCTCCGGTGGCGGCTCGGCGGCCGCGTGCTCGGCCTCGGCCAGGGAGCTGCGCAGCGTCTCCATGTCCACCAGCTCGATGGCACCGCGCTGGCACCGCGATGCCACCGCCGCGTCCGCCGGCGAGTCCCGCGGGCCCGGCTCCTCGTCCAGCGCCTCGCTCAGGATCTCGGGCTCCAGGTCGGAGGCGGGCGAGATGGTGTCGCACAGCGAGTGGCTGTTCTGGAAGCACTCGTCCGGGCACTTGATGGGGTAGGAGCCCTCCGAGATCATCTTGTTCACCAGGTTGCTGAGCAGCCACGGCGAGTCCGAGTCCTCGCTCAGGTCGGGCTCCGACTCCGAGTCGGAGTCGTACTCGCTGTTGTCCTCTTCGTCCGCCTCGGGCATCAGCTTGGGCCCCACGGGCAGGTAGAAGGAGCGGCGGATGCTCTCCAGGCTGTGGTCGGGGTCGATCTTCAGGTCCAGGGGGCTGGTTCTGGACACGTCGGTCTGGCCCTCGGGCGCGGGGCCGTCGGCCGGGTCCAGGCTGTCGTAGTAGGCGTCCATCTTCAGCTCGGCCAGGCTCTCCCTCCTGACCACGCCGCGCTCTGGTGGGCCCCTCTCGGCCGGCTGCTCCTCATCCTCCTTGCCCTTGTCCAGCAGCAGCGAGTCCTTGATGCCCAGCAGGCCGGGCGCCTCCAGCTCGGGCTCCAGCTCGCCCTCGGAGCCGGGCGAGCTCGCCTCCTCGATGGAGTTGGTCAGGTGTGACGAGCGGCCGCTGCTGCTGTCGCTGCTGAGGTCCAGCTCGGTCTCGGAGATGGAGGAGATCATGTTGCTGACCAGGCGCCCACCGGCGAAAGCCGCCTCCAGCTCCCCGTCCGCGTCCGAGTCGGAGCCGGGCGAGCTCAGCTCGTCCCCGCGCCGCCCGCCGGGCAGGAAGGCCTTGGCCGTGCGGCTGGTCAGGTCGGCCTCGATGCCCGGGTCCGAGGAGGGCGAGGTGGTCTCCGAGGAGCCCGAGGGGTGGCCGCGCACGCTGGCGGCCCGGCCGGAGCGGGGACTGTCCCCACTGTCCCCATCGGGCTCGGTGGGCGCCCCGTCCCGCTCCAGCCGGGGGCACCGCGGCGGCGGGCAGGGGGACCCCGGGCTGATGCCACCCCGGGGCTGCGTGGGGGCCTGGGGGGTGGTCTCGGGGGCAGCGGGGGGTCCTGTTGGAGAGAGACGGGGGTGAGGCGGGGGCGGCTGGCGGGGGCGCGGCGGGGAGAGCGGAGCTCGGAGCGCAGCGGAGATGAGGTTCATGTTCAGATCGGGCGCGGCTCTCGGGGGCGATGGGTCACCATGTGCCGGGGACTCGGGGCTGTTGCCTTGCGAGTCCAGGGGGGAGGGCGGCAGCGAGGGGGGAGCCCCCCCGGGGCCCGGCGGGCTCTCCAGGCAGGGTCCGTCCAGGATGCAGGCGTGGGGGGACGAGTGTCCTGCAGGGAGGGTGACACGGAGCCGGCGTCACCCCGCGGGGCGGCTGCGGGGGCTCGGCAGCGCGGCCGGGTTGGCACAGCCCGGCTGCCACACCGCATTGTCACAGCCCATTGTCACACCCCATTGTCTCACCCCATTGTCACACCCCACTGTCACACCCCACTGTCACACCCCATTGTCTCACCCCATTGTCACACCTGCATGTCACACCCCAGTGTCACAGCCCCACTGTCACAGCCCACTGTCACACCCCACTGTCACACCTCGCTGTCACACCTCGCTGTCACACCTCCCTGTCACACCTCCCTGTCACACCTGCATGGTCACACCTGCATGTCACAACCCCAGTGTCACAGCCCAATTGTCACACTTGCATGGTCACACCTGCATGGTCACAGCCCCACTGTCACACCCCACTGTCACACCGCATTGTCACAGCCCAAATGTCACACCCCATTGTCACACCCCACTGTCACAGCCCACTGCCACACCCCGCCACTGTCACAGCCCCATTGTCACACCCCACTGTCACACCCCACTGTCACACCTGCATGGTCACAGCTGCACTGTCACAGCTGCATTGTCACACCCGACTGTCACACCCCAAGTGTCACAGCCCTGCTGTCACACCTGCATGTCACACCCCAGTGTCACCCCGCCACTGTCACAGCCCCGCTGTCACATCCCATTGTCACACCCACGTTGGCACAGCCCACTGTCACACCTGCATGATCACACCTGCATGTCACAGCCCAGTTGTCACACCTGCATGGTCACACCTGCATGTCACCCCACCACTGTCACAGCCCCACAGTCACAGCCCAAATGTCACACGTGCATTTTCACAGCCCCAGTGTCACACCCCAACTGTCACAGCCCCAATTGTCAGATCTGCATTGTCACACCTGCATGGTCACAGCCCCAGTGCCACAGCCCAGTTGTCACACCTGCGTGTCACACCTGCATGTCACCCCACCACTGTCACAGCCCCACAGTCACAGCCCAAATGTCACACGTGCATTTTCACAGCCCCAGTGTCACACCCCAGCTGTCACAGCCCCAATTGTCAGATCTGCATTGTCACACCTGCATGGTCACACCCCACTATCACACCCCATTGTCACAGCCCATTGTCACAGCCCTGCTGTCATTGGCCCACTGTCACAGCCCAAATGTCACACTTGCATGGTCACATCTGCATGTCACAACTCCACTGTCACACTGCCACTGTCACGGCCCCACTGTCACTTCTGCATGGTCACAGCCCCAGTGTCACACCCCGACTGTCACAGCCCCACTGTCACACCCCCACTGTCACACCCCGCCACTGTCACACCCCGCGGCACTCACCGGTGTGTGAGGAGGAGGAGGAGGAGGAGGAGGAGGAGGAGGAAGAGCGCAGCAGAGCCTCCTGCCAGCTCGGGCGCGGCACGGCCGGGGCAAAACCGCCGTTGTTGTTCAGGGAATCCTGCGGGGACAGCGGAGAGGGGTCAGGGGGGCGGGGGGCTTGGGGGGGCTCGGGGGGGTTATGGGGGGCTCAGGGGGATGTGGGAATGGGGAGGATGGGAATGGGGGGGATGGGAATGGGGGACATGGGAATGGGTCCTAAGGGGGACAGGGATGGGAATGGGTGCAGGGGGGACACAGGGATGGGTTTGGGGGGGACACAGGGATGTTTTTGGGGGACACGGGGATGGGTTTGGGGGGGACACGGGGATGGGTTTGGGGGACACAGGGATGGGTTTGGGGGGGACACGGGGATGGGACAGCAGGACATGGCGGAGGGACACCGGGACACCCCCGCGGGGACACCGGGACACCCACGGGGAGCCCCGAGCCCCGGACAACAGGGGACACGGCCCGGGGGGACATGGGGGACGGAGAACCCCGAGGAGGAAGGGACAGTGACACAGCGGGGAGGGGACAGGGACACAAGGGGAAAAAAGGACACAGATCTCGGGGGTTGGGGACAGTGACCACAGGGGGGGGCAGGGACACAGATCTCGGGGGAATGGGGATAATGACCACAGGGGAAGGGACAGTGACACAGCGGGGAGGGGACAGTGACCCAAGGTGGGGAAGGGACAATGACCCAAGGTGGGGAAGGGACACAGATCTCGGGTGTTGGGGACAAGTGACCACAGGCAGAGGGGACAGGGAACAAGGTGGGGAAGGGACAGTGACCTCAGGGGGGAAGGGACAGTGACCCAAGGTGGGGAAGGGACACAGATCTTGGGGGGATGGGGACAGTGACCACAGGGGAGGGGACAGTGACCACAGGGGAAGGGACAGTGACACAGAGGGGAGGGGAGAGTGACCCAAGGAGGGGAAGGGACATCGACCCAAGGAGGAGAAGGGACAGAGATCTCATGGGGGATGGGGACAATGACCACGGAAGGGAAGGGACGGCGACCTCAGGGAGGGAAGGGACAGTGACCACGGGGAAAAAGGACACAGATCTCGGGGGGATGGGGACAGTGACCTCAGGGGGAGGGGACAGTGACCAAAGGTGGGGAAGGGACGGTGACCCAGGGTGAAGGGACAGCGACCCCGGGGTGGAGAGGACAGTGACCCCGAGGGAAAGGGACAGCGACCCCGGGGTGGGGGGGGACAGCGACCCCGGGGTGGGGGGGACAATGACCCAAGGAGAGGAAGGGACAGCGACCCCGGGGTGGGGTGACAGTGACCCCGGGGTGGGGTGACAGTGACCCCGGGGTGGGGTGACAGTGACCCCGGGGTGGGGTGACCCCTGCGGCCAGCCCGCCTCACCTGGGTGCCCGGGGCCGTCAGGTTGAGGGTGGTGGGGCGAAGCTTCTGCGTCTCCTCCAGGGCGGGCGAGGGGATGGGCGAGGCCGAAGGGGACGGTGGCACCTCCCGCCCGTGGCCTTCCTCCTCCTCCTCCTCCTCCTCCTCCTCCTCCTCCTCTTCCTCCTCATCGTTGTCATCGATCATCTCGAACTCCTGGAAGTCGTCCTGGAAGGTGCAGACGGGGTGCGGCTGCTCCCCGCGCTCCAGCACCAGGCAGTCCTGCGGGTGGCACCGCGTCAGGGACATGGGGACAGCCATGGGGACCCTCCGTGACACCCAGGGGGTGGCAGTGTCACCAGCCCCCTCTTGGGGGTGTCCCAGATGGGACACGGGACCCCCCGGCTCGTCCCCTTTGCCTCAGCACCCACGGAGCCACCAGAGGCGCCGCGTGGGTGAGTGTGGCAGCCGCTGTCCCCGCGCCCCCGCGGTGTCCCCGAGTGTCCCCAAGGGCCACCAGGCCGCTGGCACCTTCTCGTAGTGGTCCGAGTCGTAGTTGAGGCCGATGCCGCAGTCGTCGGTGATCTCCGACAGGTCCTCGTCATCGAACTCCTCCAGGCTGATGTCCTGGGGGGGCCTGGGGACAGCGGGGACACCGCTCAGGGGACTGTGACAGCGAGGTGGCACCGCGGGGACAGCTGGCTGCGTTTGGGTGGCACAGATGGCGTGGCAGCACCAGGGATGGGGCACCAGGACACTGTCACCCCTTGTACCAAACAGACGTCACCTCTGTCACCTCTGGTGGCATGGCACCAGGACACTGTCACCCCTGGGTGCCACATGGAAATGGCACCAGGACACTGTCACCTCTGATGCCACACGGACATGGCACCAGGACACTGTCACCTCTGGTGCCACACAGACATGGCACCAGGACACTGTCACCTCTGGGTGCCACATGGAAATGGCACCAGGACACTGTCACCTCTGGTGCCACATGGAAATGGCACCAGGACACTGTCACCCCTGGGTGCCACACGGACATGGCACCAGGACATTGTCACCCATGGGTGCCACATGAAAATGGCACCAAACCCTGTCACCCCTGGGTGCCACACAGACATGGCACCAGGACACTGTCACCTCTGGTGCCACACGGGCATGGCACCAGGACACTTTGTCACCTCTGGTACCAAACAGACATGTCACTACAACACTGTCACCTCTGGTGGCATGGCACCAGGACACTTTGTCACCTCTGGGTGCCACACGGACATGTCACCACAACCTGTCACCCCTGGGTGCCAGATGGACATGGCACCAGGACATTGTCACCTCTGGGTGCTGGCACAGGACACCCACAGGAACATGTCACCTCACCCCTGGGTGCCACATGGACATGGCACCAGGACACTGTCACCCCTGGGTGCCACACGGACATGTCACTACAACACTGTCACCTCTGGTGGCATGGCACAGGACACTTTGTCACCCCTGGGTGCCACACAGACATGGCACCAGGACACTGTCACCCCTGGGTGCCAGATGGACATGGCAGTGTGGCACCGGGGTCAGAGGTCAAGGGGACCCAGGGCTGTCCCCTGTCCCCTCAGCCGCGGTGGCACCGGGGTCAGAGGTCAAGGGGACCCAACGCTGTCCCCCCTGTCCCTTCAGCCGAGGTGGCACCGGGGTCAGAGGTCAAAGGGGACCCAGCACTGTCCCCTGTCCCCTCAGCCGCGGTGGCACCGGGGTCAGAGGTCAAGGGGACCCGGGGCTGTCCCCCCTGTCCCCCCTCGCTGCAGCCGCTCCTGCTCCCCGTTCCCGGCAGGAAAATTCCCCTAATCCCATAATCCCCACAAGTAGGGCACGGCCAGGCCGAATCCGCGCGGATTTGGGGCCAAAGCGGCAGAAACGGGGCCGGGACCGGGACTGGGACCCCAAAGCGGGACCCCAAAGGCCGCAGGGGAATGGGGAGCCTGGGGGCTGTGGGGTGAAGGGTCCTGGGGGGTTGGGGAGCGCAGGTTTTGGGGTGCAGAGCCCCGGGACGTTGGGATGCAAAGTCCTTTGGGGTGCAGAGCCCAGGCGTGTAGGGGAACAGAAATGTTGGGGTCCAGAAGCCTTTGGGGTGCTGAGCTATGGGATGTCGAGGTGCAGAACCTTTTGGGGTTCAGAAGACTTTGGGGTGCTGAGCTATGGGATGTCGAGGTGCAGAACCCTTTGGGGTGCAGAACCCTTTGGGGTTCAGGAGCCTTTGGGGGGCTGAGCTATGGGATGTCGAGGTGCAGAACCCTTTGGGGTTCAGAAGCTTTTGGGGTTTCAGGGTGTCGAACTCTGAGGTCTTGGGGAGCGGAAGGTTTTTGGGGTGCAGAGCCCCAGGAGGTTGGGGTGCAGAGCCCTCTGGGTTATAGGGGCAGAGTCTGGGGTACTGGGGAAAAGAGCCCCGGGGTTTTGGGGTGCAGAATCCTGGGGTGCCAGGGAGCAGAACCCTTTGGGGTGCAGAGCCCTGTGGGGTGCAGAGCCCAGGATATTGGGGTGCTGATCCCAGGATGTCGGGGTGCAGGGCTCAGGATGTTGGGGTGCAGATGGGGATGGGATGGGATGGGATGGGATGGGATGGGATGGGATGGGATCTATGGGATGGGATCTATGGGATGGGATGTGGTGGGGACACTGCAGTGGGGTGGGGACACTGCGGTGCAATGGGGATGGCACAGTGGGATGAGGACGCTGTGGTGGGATGGGGACACTTTGGTGAGATGGAATCAGTAGGATGGGGACACTCCAGTGGGATGGGGACACTGGTGGGGTGGAATCAGTGGGATGGTCACAGTGGGATGGGGATGCTGCGGTGGGATGGGGACACTGTGGTGGGGTGGGAATGGCACAGTGGGATGGGGATGCTTTGGTGGGGTGGGGACACTTTGGTGGGGTGGGGACACTGTGGTGGGGTGGTCACAGTGGGATGGGGACACTTTAGTGGGATGGGGACACTGCGGTGGGGTGGTCACAGTGGGATGGGGACGCTGTGGTGGGATGGGGACGCTGTGGTGGGATGGGGACACTGTGGTGGGGTGGTCACAGTGGGATGGGGACACTTTGGTGGGATGGGGATGCTGTGGTGGGATGGAATCAGTGGGATGGGGACGCTGTGGTGGGGTGGGGACGCCGTGGTGGGTGGGGTGGGGACACTGTGATGGGATTGGGGACACTGTGGTGGGATGGGGACACTGTGGTGGGATGGGGTGGTTACAGTGGGGTGGGGACACTTTGGTGGGATGGGGACACTTTGGTGGGGTGGGGACACTTTGGTGGGGTGGGGACACTTTGGTGGGGTGGAATCAGTGGGATGAGGATGCTTTGGTGGGATGGGGACGTTTGGTGGGATGGGGACACTTTGGTGGGGTGGAACCGGCAGCGAGAGCCCATCCAGCCCCACGATGTCCCCGATGGGACCCCGGGGGACCGGGCTGGGGCCAAAGGCAGGGCCGTGGGGCCATGGGCACAGGGACACAGCGCCGGGGACGAGCAGCGGGAGCGAGGACAGTGCCCGTCCCCACCTTGGGGACACTCCTGGGGCCGGCTGGGAGGCCGGGATGGGACCCCCAGAACGGCCGGAAAGGGACCCCCAGAGAGGCCAGGAAGGGACCCCAGAGAGGCCGGGAGGGGACCCCCAGAGAGGTCAGGAAAGGACCCCCAGAACGGCCGGGAAGGGACCCCCAGAACGGCCGAGAAGGGACCCCCAGAACGGCCGGGAAGGGACCCCCAGAACGGCCGGGAAGGGACCCCCAGAGAGGTCGGGAAGGGACCCCCAGAGAGGCCGGGAAGGGACCCCAGAGAGGCCGGAAAGGGACCCCCAGAATGGCGGGGAAGGGACCCCCAGAGAGGCCGGGAAGGGACCCCCACAGAGGCCGGGAAGGGACCCCCAGAGAGGCCGGGAAGGGACCCCCAGAGAGGCCGGGAAGGGACCCCCAGAACAGTCGGGAAGGGACCCCCAGAGAGGCTGGGAAGGGACCCCCAGAGAGGCCGGGAAGGGACCCCCAGAGAGGCCGGGAAGGGACCCCCAGAGAGGCCGGGAGGGGACCCCCAGAACGGGCAGGAAGGGACTCCCAGAATGGCCGGGAAGGGACCCCCAGAGAGGCCGGGAAGGGACCCCCAAAGAGGTCGGGAAGGGACCCCCAGAGAGGCCGGGAGGGGACCCCCAGAGAGGCCGGGAGGGGACCCCCAGAACGGGCAGGAAGGGACTCCCAGAATGGCCGGGAAGGGACCCCCAGAGAGGCCGGGAAGGGACCCCCAAAGAGGTCGGGAAGGGACCCCCAGAGAGGCCGGGAGGGGACCCCCAGAGAGGCCGGGAGGGGACCCCCAGAATGGCCGGGAAGGGACCTCCAGAGAGGCCGGGAAGGGACCCCCAGAACGGCGGGGAGGGGACCCCCAGAGAGGCCGGGAAGGGACCCCAGAGAGGCCGAGAAGGGACCCCCAGAACGGCCGGGAAGGGACCCCCAGAGAGGCCGGGAAGGGACCCCCAGAGAGGCCGAGAAGGGACCCCCAGAACGGCCAGGAAGGGACCCCCAGAGAGGCCGGGAAGGGACCCCCAGAATGGCCGGGAAGGGACCCCCAGAACGGCCGGGAAGGGACCCCCAGAACAGCCGGGAAGGGACCCCCAGAGAGGCCGGGAAGGGACCCCCAGAGAGGCCGGGAAGGGACCCCCAGAGAGGCTGGGAAGGGACCCCCAAAGAGGTCGGGAAGGGACCCCCAGAGAGGCCGAGAAGGGACCCCCAGAACGGCCGGGAAGGGACCCCCAAAACGGCCGGGAAGGGACCCTCAAAACGGCCGGGAAGGGACACCCAGAACGGCCGGGAAGGGACCCCCAGAACGGCCGGGAAGGGACCCCCAGAGAGGCCGGGAAGGGACGCCCAGAGCGGCCAGGAGGGGACCCCCCAGAACGGCCGTGGAGGGACCCCCAAAGAGGCCGGGAGGGGAGTGGAGTGGTGGGAGCTGTCCCAGGGGTGCGGGTGCGCCTGGAATTCCCACATCGAAAATTCCCAGATCGAACATTCCCACATCGAGGGGGCATTCCCACATCCAGGGGGCATTCCCGGCCCATTCCGGCCTCTCCCTCTCCCGGCCAGGGGGTGCCACCCCAAGCCGGGCTGGGCACCCCCTCCCCGCGGCTCCTTAGGAAAGGCACAGCGGGATCCGGGGCCTCCGTCGCCATTCCCGGTTGGATCTGGGCACAAATCCTCCTGGGGATGCTCGGTGCCCGGGAAGGGGACGGGGACATCCCGGGGACGGGGATGTTTAGGGAATGGGGACATCCCGGCGATGGGGACACCCCAAAGAAGGGGAGCCCTGCCCAACCCAGGCCACAGCCCCCCAAGGGCACGTCCCGCAGCCTCGCTGTGCCCTGCTCGTCTCTCCGCAGCTCCCGCATCCCCGGGGCCCTCCGGTGCCCCTCGCCGCCGCCTCCCGCCCTTCCCGTGCCCTGCCGGGCCCCGCAGTGCGCCAGCCCGGCCCGCACCGCGACCCGCACCCCGACCCCGCACCCCCCAAGGTCAGCCCCGTCCCCTCCCCGCGGGACCCCCGGGGTCAGCACCCCCCGGGGCCCCGGTGCGGCGTCCCGGCTGCGGGAACCCCCCGGAATCCCCCCGGAATCCCCCCGGGCGCTCCGAGCCTCGGGGGGTGCTGAGCCACCGCCCCCCCCCAATTCCCGTCCCCATCCCCATCCCCATCCCCATCCCCATCCCGGGGCCGCTGCGGCGCCTCGGGAGAGACAAAGAGGCGGCGGCGGCTCCTCCCGCAGCGGCCCCGGGATGCGGCGGCCCCGGGGACAACCGGAGGCCGGGGGGGCTCCCCGGCAAGGCGAGGGGAAGGGGATGGAGGAGACCCCCGCGCCCCCCGCCCGCGGTGCTCCGGGGGTTGGATGGCGGCGGCTGCGCCGTTAATCCCGGGCAGGGCCGCGGTGGGGCGGGGGGCGCGGGAGCCGCGCCGGTCCCGCATCATCCCAAGGTGAACGAACGGGTGGGGGAACGGGATACCGGGGTGCGGGCCCGGTGTAAGGGCGGGACAGCGGGAGGGGAAGGGCAGCGCGACCCCGTATCCCATCCCGCATCCCACCCCGTATCCCACCCCGTATCCCACCCCGTATCCCACCCGCGTGTCCCACCCCGCGTGTCCCATCCCGCGTGTCCCACCCCGCGTGTCCCCGCTCACCGGCAGCCGGGCGGGGAGAGCGAGTGGAAGGTGGAGAGCGAGAACATCTCGGCGCGATCCGCCATTTTCTCCGGCCGGGGCTGCGCCGGACTGCGGAGCTGCGGGAGCGGCGGGAGGAGCCGCGGGAGGAGCTGCGGGAACGGGGGAGACGGAGGAGGAGCTGCGGGAAACGAGCGGGGAGGGAGGAGGAGCTGCGGGAAATGAGGGGAGAGGGGCGGGAGGAGCTGCGGGAGCCGCGGGGGAGAGGGAGGAGCCGGGAGCGGAGGGGGCGGCGGGAGGGAGAGGGAGGGGAGGGGGGGATGGGATTGGGGTGGGATGGGATCAATGGGATGCAATTGGGATGGGATCAATGGGATGGGATGGGATGGGATCAATGGGATGGGATGGGATGGGATCGATGGGATCAATGGGATCAATGGGATGGGATTGGGGTGGGATCAATGGGATGGGATGGGATGGGGTGGGGTGGGATCGATGGGATGGGATGGGATGGGATTGGGGTGGGGTGGAGTGGGATCAATGGGATGGGACGGGATTGGGGTGGGGTGGGATCAATGGGATGGGATGGGATCCATGGGATGGGGTGGGATGGGATGGGATGGGATGGGATGGGATGGGATGGGATGGGATGGGATGGGATGGGATGGGATGGGATGGGATGGGATGGGATGGGATGGGATGGGATCAATGGGATGGGATGGGATGGGGTGGGATGCGATGGGATCAATGGGATGGGATGGGATCAATGGGATCAATGGGATGGGATGGGATCGATGGGATCAATGGGATCAATGGGATGGGATTGGGGTGGGATCAATGGGATGGGGTGGGATCAATGGGATGGGATGGGATCGGGGTGGGATGGGATCAATGGGATGGGATCGGATTGGGGTGGAGTGGGATCAATGGGATGGGATCAATGGGATGGGATTGGGGTGGGATCAATGGGATGGGGTGGGATCAATGGGATGGGATGGGATTGGGGTGGGATGAGATCAATGGGATGGGATGGGATTGGGGTGGGATGGGATCAATGGGATGGGATCGGATTGGGGTGGGATGGGATCAATGGGATGGGATCAATGGGATGGGATGGGACGACGGGCGGTCCTGGGGGGTTCTAGAGAAGGAGGGGTCTGGGGGTGCGGGATGGGATTTGGGGAGTTATGGGAATGGGGTGGGATAGGGAGGGAATGGGGAATCAGGGAAGGGAAGGGAAGGGAAGGGAAGGGAAGGGAAGGGAAGGGAAGGGAAGGGAAGGGAAGGGAAGGGAAGGGAAGGGAAGGGAAGGGAAGGGAAGGGAAGGGAAGGGAAGGGAAGGGAAGGGAAGGGAAGGGAAGGGAAGGGAAGGGAAGGGAAGGGAAGGGAAGGGAAGGGAAGGGAAGGGAAGGGAAGGGAAGGGAAGGGAAGGGAAGGGAAGGGAAGGGAAGGGAAGGGAAGGGAAGGGAAGGGAAGGGAAGGGAAGGGAAGGGAAGGGAAGGGAAGGGAAGGGAAGGGAAGGGAAGGGAAGGGAAGGGAAGGGAAGGGCAGTCTATAGGGTGGTTGGGGTCTGTAGGGGATCGGGGGGTCTATAGGGGATCGGGCCCTATGGGGCACGCTATAGGGTCGCTCCCCGGGCTCCTGGCGGGGCCGGCACCGCGCGGGCCGGCGAGCGGAGCTGTCCCCGGTGCTGAGCGCCGGCACCGGACAGCGGCCGCCGCTGGGGACACCAGGGACGGCCCCAGTTTGGGGGGGCGGGCAGCGGGACCCCCGCACTGCCACCCGTGGGGTGTGGGGTGCCTCCGTGTCCCCCAATTCCCTCCGTGTGCCCCCTGTGTCCCCCAATTCCATCAGTGTCCCCCAATTCCCTCCGTGTCCCCCCTGTGTCCCCCAATTCCATCAGTGTCCCTCAATTCCCAATTGTGTCCCCCAATTCCCAATTGTGTCCCCCAATTCCCTTAGTGCCACTCCCTGTGTCCCCCCTCAGTGCCACCCCCGTGTTCCAAATTCCCTCCGTGTCCCCCCTGTGTCCCCCAATTCTCTCAGTGTCCCCAATTCCATCAGTGTCCCCAATTCCCTCAGTGTCCCCCAATTCCCTCAGTGTCCCCCAATTCCCTCAGTGTCCCCCAATTCCCTCAGTGTCCCCAATTCCCTCAGTGTCCCCCAATTCCCTCAGTGTCCCCAATTCCATCAGTGTCCCCCAATTCCATCTGTGTCCCCAATCCCCTCAGTGTCCCATTCCCAACTTCCACCCCAACATTCCCTCTCCCATCTCCGTTCCTTTGGGGTTTTGGGACACGGCCCTGCCCCGGCGGGGATTTGGGGTTCCAGCAGCTTCCCCCCACATTCCATGGGGAGAACATTCCCTAAAAACCGAGCGGGATCTTCCCAAGGCCGGGGATTCCCAAACTGCCGGTGGGAATTGCAGCTGTGAGGGACTTCAAAGGATTTCCAAGGATAAACTGGGCTCGGTGCTCCTTTGGGATCCCTCGGGATGTTCCGGGGTTCCTCTGGCCCCATTTCCATGGAAAATGATCCCAAATATCCCCTGGATCTACTGGGAATTCTCATGGGGGTGTGAGCACAGAATTCCCACATTATTGAGGCTGGGAAAGAATTCCAAGGTCACCAATCCAAGCTGGGCCCGATCCCAGCCCTGAGTGGAATTCCGGGAATTCCTCGGACACCTCCAAGGATGGGCACAGCCCAGGAAGTTTTCCAAACATTTCCATTCCCAGGATCCGTGAATTCCACCCTGGGCCGATCCCAAACCTTCAGCTCCTGGAATGGATCCCGAGGATCCACCCGGACCCGGCAAAGCTCCGACAAACGGGAGAAATTCCCGCTGGGACAATCCAGCCTGAGGGAAATCCATCCCTTCAATCCTTCCCGCCTTCCTTTTCCAGACCCTTCTCAAATCCCTCTGGAGTTTTCCAGCCCAAATCCCAATTCCACTGGAATTTTCCAGCCCAAATCCCAAATCCCTCTGGAGTTTTCCAGCCCAAATCCCAATTCCACTGGAATTTTCCAGCCCAAATCCCAAATCCTTCTGGAGCTTTCCAGCCCCTTCTCAAATCCCTCTCAAATCCAGCCCAAATCTCAAATCCATCCAGAGTTTCCCAGCCCAAATCCCAAACCCCTCCGGAGTTCTCCAGCCCAAACCCCAAATCCCTCTGGAGTTTTCCAGCCCAAATCCCAAACCCCTCTGGAGTTCTCCAGCCCTTCCTGCCCCGTTCCCTTCCCTGGCCCCATTCCAGCCCCTCCAGGGCTCTCCAGGATCCCGGCTGGGGCCTCACATTGGAAAATTTGGGGAAACTGCTCCCGGAAAAGCTTTGGGATCGCCATCCCCGCAGGGGTTCCAGCCCCCAGCCGGATCCCAGGGGATTTTCCAGCGGCAGCAGCTGGCACAGCTGCCACCACCCCCCGTCTGTCACCCCCATCTGTCACCCCCAGCCCCCCCGGCGCTTCCCGAGCATCCGGACATAATCCGGGATCGGGGCCGGGCGTCGCTGCCACCCCGGGGACAGGGTGGCCCCAGGGGACCCGTGGGGACAGGGCACAGCTGGACACGGGCACGGGTGGGGACGGAGTTTATTGGTGACCCGCGGGGGGGACAGGGTGGCCACGGGGGCACTGTGGGGTTTCCAGGGGGGTTTTGGGGCTGGGGGTGTCTGTGGGGTGTTTATGGGATGGGACAAGGCACAGGGTGTTTATGGGGTGGGCACAGGGTGTTTATGGGGTGGGCACAGAATATCTATAGGGGATTCAGGGTGTTTATGGGGAGTGACAGGGCACAGGGTGTCTATGGGGCGGGCACAGGGTGTCTATGGGGTGTAACAAGCCACAGGTTGTCTATGGGATGGGACAAGGCACAGGGTGTTTATGGGGTTAGCACAGAGTATCCATAGGGGGTTCAGGGTGTTTATGGGGTGTGACAGGGCACAGGGTGTCTATGGGGCGGGCACAGGCTGTCCATGGGGCAGGTACAGTGTGTCTATGGGGCGGGCACAGGGTGTCTATGGGGTGTGACAGGGCACAGTGTGTCTATGGGGTGGGCACAGTGTGTCTATGGGGCGGGCACAGGCTGTCTATGGGGTGGCACAGGCTGTCCATGGGGCACACAGTGTGTCCATGGGGCACACAGGGTGTCTATAGAGGGCACAGGGTGTTTATGGGGTGTGACAGGGCACAGTGTGTCCATGGGGTGGGCACAGTGTGTCTATGGGGTGGGCACAGTGTGTCTATGGGGTGTGACAGGGCACAGTGTGTCTATGGGGTACACAGTGTGTCCATGGAGCGGGCACAGTGTGTCTATAGGGGGCACAGTATGTATATGGGGCGGGCACAGGCTGTCCATGGGGCACACAGTGTGTCTATGGGGCACACAGTGTGTCTATGGGGTGTGACAGGGCACAGTGTGTCCATGGGGTGGGCACAGGCTGTCCATGGGGTGGCACACAATGTGTCCATGGGGTGGCACACAATGTGTCCATGGGGCACACAGGCTGTCCATGGGGCACACAGTGTGTCTATAGGGGGCACAGTATGTCTATGGGGTGGGCACAGTGTGTCCATGGGGCACACATCGTGCTTGCCGGGTGCCACAGGGCACCGCACGCTGCCAGGGGGCCTGGCCCGCAGGCCGCCCTGCCCTCAGCCCCGCTGTCCCTGGCTCAGGACACTGTCCCCGCTGTCCCCAAGTGCCAGCAGCAGGTCCAGGTAGGCCCCGGGCACCAGGTCACTGTCGGCCACACCGAGATCCCGCAGCAGCTCCTGTGCCACGCGCTGCCCATCCTGCTCGCTCTGCTCCGGCCGCAGCACCACCTGTGCCACCGTGTCACCTGTGTCACCTGTGTCACCCGTGTCACCCGTGTCACCCGTGCCACCCGTGCCACCCGCGCTGTCCCTCACCTCCAGCTCCAGGAAGTCCCCGAGGCCCTCCACGCGGTCCAGGTGCAGCCGTGTCTGGCCCAGCAGCAGCAGCAGCCGCTCCTTCCTCACCGTGCCCAGCACGCCCAGGGACTGGGACAGCACCGCCTGGGGACACGGGGACATGGGGACATGGGGACAGGGACAGCACCGCCTGGGACACGGGGACATGGGGACAGTGACAGCACCGCCTGGGGACACGGGGACATGGGGACAGGGACAGCACCGCCTGGGGACACGGGGACATGGGGACAGGGACAGCACCGCCTGGGGACATGGGGACATGGGGACACAGGGACTGGGACAGCACCGCCTGGGGACACGGGGACATGGGGACATGGGGACATGGGGACATGGGGACACAGGGACCCACACAGCCCAGCACACCCAGGGACTGGGACAGCACCGCCTGGGGACACGGGGACACGGGGACAGGGGTGGCACAGGGACCCACAGAGCCCAGGGACTGGGACAGCACCGCCTGGGGACACGGGGACATGGGGACATGGGGACAGGGTGGCACAGGGACCCACAGAGCCCAGGGACTGGGACAGCACCGCCTGGGGACATGGGGACATGGGGACAGTGACAGCACCGCCTGGGACATGGGGACATGGGGACACGGGGACAGTGACAGCACCGCCTGGGACATGGGGACATGGGGACATGGGGACATGGGGACATGGGGACAGTGACAGCACCGCCTGGGACATGGGGACATGGGGACATGGGGACATGGGGACATGGGGACATGGGGACATGGGGACTGGGACAGCACCGCCTGGGGACACGGGGACATGGGGACAGGGGTGGCACAGAGCCCAGGGACTGGGACAGCACCACCTGGGACATGGGGACATGGGGACATGGGGACTGGGACAGCACCACATGGGACACGGGGACGTGGGGACAGGGGTGGCACAGGGACTGGGACAGCACTGCCTGGGGACATGGGGACATGGGGACAGGGGTGGCACAGGGCCCAGGGACTGGGACAGCACCGCCTGGGACATGGGGACATGGGGACAGGGGTGGCACAGGGACCCACAGAGCCCAGGGACTGGGACAGCACCGCCTGGGGACACAGGGATATGGGGACATGGGGACTGGGACAGCACCGCCTGGGACACGGGGACAGGGGTGGCACAGGGGATAGCACGGGGGTGACACAGGGGGTGACACAGGGGCTGACACAGGAGTGACACAGGGGGTGACACAGGGGGTGACACAGGGGTGACACAGAGGTGACACAGGGGGTGACACAGAGGTGACACAGGGGGTAACACAGGGGGTGACACAGCGGGTGACACAGCGGGTGACACAGGGGTGACACAGGGGTGACACAGGGGTGGCACTGGGGTGACAGAGGGGGTGACACAGGGGGTGACAGGGGTGGCACAGGGGATAGCACAGGGAGTGGCACAGGGGTGGCACAGAGGTGACACAGGGGTGACACAGGGGTGGCAGCCAGGCCACCTCTCACCTGCAGCCCCTCGGGGTCGGCCGTGGGGCTGGTGCTGAACAGGGACAGTTTGGGACCGGCTCTGTCGGGGCGCTCGTAGAAAATCAGCTCTCCCCGGCCGTCCTGGGGACAGGTGGGGACAGGTGGGGACAGTGAGCACAGGGACAGGTGAGGATCAGGACAGGTGAGGACAGGTGAGCATGGGGACAGGAAAGGGAAAGGGACAGGTGAGAATGGGGAAAGGTGAGCACAGGGACAGGGACAGGTGAGCACAGGTAAAGCACAGGGACAGGTGGGGACAGGTGAGGACAAGGACAGGTGAGCACAGGTGAGCATGGGGACAGGGAGGGACAGGTGAGGATGGGGACAGGTGAGGATGGGGACAGGTAGGGACAGGTGAGGATGGGGACAGGTGAGCATGGGGACAGGTAGGGACAGGTGAGGATGGGGACAGGTGAGCACAGGGACAGGCCAGCATGGGGACAGGGAGGGACAGGTGAGCATGGGGACAGGTGAGCATGGGGACAGGTGGGGACAGGTGAGGCACGGGGACACATGAGCATGGGGACAGGTGAGCATGGGGACAGGGAGGGACAGGGAGGGACAGGTGAGCACAGGGACAGGTGAGCATGGGGACAGGTAGGGACAGGTGAGGATGGGGACAGGTGAGCACAGGGACAGGTGAGTATGGGGACAGGTGAGTATGGGGACAGGTAGGGACAGGTAGGGACAGGTGAGGATGGGGACAGGTGAGCACGGGGACAGTGAGCACAGGGACAGGTGAACATGGGGACAGGTAGGGACAGTGAGGATGGGGACAGGCCAGCACACGGCCAAGCCCAGCCCCTCCAGCCACCCCTCACCTGCGTCCGGCGCAGCTTCAGCCGCCCCCGCGGCACATGGAAGAACGTGTCGGTCTGGAGCAGCACCTGCCCGGCCCCGGGGCAGTCCTGGGGCAGCTCCTGCCCGGTGCCGGGGCACTCCTGAGGCGGCTCCTGCCCCTCACCGCTGCCCGGCCCGGTCCCGGGGCAGCCCTGAGGCGGCTCCTGCCCCTCACCGCTGCCCGGCCCGGTGCCGGGGCAGTCCCGGGGCGCTCCATGCCCGGTCCCGGGGCACTCCTGAGGCGGCTCCTGCCCGGTCCCGGGGCACTCCCGGGGCGCTCCATGCCCGGTCCCGGGGCAGTCCTGAGGCGGCTCCTGCTCCTCACCGCTGCCCGGCCCGGTGCCGGGGCACTCCCGGGGCGCTCCGAGCCCGGTCCCGGCGCAGTCCGTGCTCAGCCCCCGCCGCCGCAGGGCCGCCCTCAGCACTGCCTCCCTCTCCCTCAGCCGCGCCTTCACCTCCACGTTCCGCCGCATCCCGCCGAGCGCTCCCATTGGCCGCCGCGCGCGCGACAACCACCACGATCCGCCTTTCTATTGGCCGAGCAAACCGTCAATCAGCGAATCGCGTCGCTATTGGTTAGTATCCGGAAGGGTCCCGCCCTGACCGAGCAGGAGCGGGTGGCGGCCACCATGGCGGCGGCGGCGGGGGGCCCGGGCAGCGGTGGCGCGGACGGTGATGTCCCCGCCGCCACCCGCCTGCAGGCCTACGCCTGGTGCCGCGAGTTCCTGGCCGGCTCCTGGAAGCTCATCGGCCCCGACGAGTTCGGCATCTGGCCCGTCAGGTAGGAAGCGGAACGGGAGAGAGGCGGCCCCCCCCCCCCGCTCTCCTCAGTGGTCTCGTCCCGGGGCTCGGGGAAGTGTCGCCTCCCTGTCCCCTCCCTGTCCCCTCCCTGTGCCCCCGATTGTCCCCCGGAGCAGTGTCCCTGTCCCCAGCACTGTCCCCTCCCTGTGCCCCCGATTGTCCCCCGGAGCAGTGTCCCTGTCCCCTCCCTGTCCCCTCCCTGTCCCCTCCCTGTGCCCCCGATTGTCCCCCGGAGCAGTGTCCCTGTCCCCTCCCTGTCCCCTCCCTGTGCCCCGATTGTCCCCCGGAGCGGTGTCCCTGTCCCCTCCCTGTCCCCTCCCTGTGCCCCCGATTGTCCCCCGGAGCAGTGTCCCTGTCCTGTCCCTGTCCCCTCCCTGTGCCCTCACTGTGCCCCGATTGTCCCCCGGAGCAGTGTCCCTGTCCCCTCCCTGTCCCCTCCCTCTTGTACCTCAGAGCGGTGTCCCTGTCCCCTCCCTGTCCCGTCCCTGTGCCCCCGATTGTCCCCCGGAGCGGTGTCCCTGTCCCCTCCCAGCGGCCTCAGTTGTCCCCACAGCACTGTCCCTGTCCCCCGGTGTACCAGTCCCCCATGTCCCTCCCAGTGTCCCCAGTGCCCTCCGGACCAGTGTCCCAGTCCCTGTCCCCCAGTGACCCCCAGACCCGGACCCCGGTTCCTCTCCCAGTGTCCCCATCCAGTGTCCCCAGTGTCCCCATCCGCTGTCCCCAGTGTCCCAGTCCCACTCCCAGTGTCCCCATCCGCTGTCCCCAGTGTCCCAGTCCCACTCCCAGTGTCCCCATCCGCTGTCCCCAGTGTCCCCATCTCCTGCCAGCTGCCCCAGCACATCCCAAGCAGGGCTGTCGCTGTCCCCTCGTGTCCCCCGCTGTTCCCGGTGCCACCTCGGTGTCCCCCGGTGTCCCCTGACCCCCCAAAATCCCACGGGGGAGCGTCAGTAACTCCTGTGCCCTGCCGGGACACGTCCTGATCGGGTGGGTCCCTGTCCTGTCCCAATGTCCCTGATGTCCCCCAATGTCCCTAATGTCCCCGATGTCCCCAATGTCCATGATGTCCCCGATGTCCCTGATGTCCCCAGTGTCCCCAATGTCCCCGATGTCCCCAATGTCCCCAATGTCCCCATCCCGCAGCGGGGGGCTCAGTAACCTGCTGTACAGGTGTGCACTGCCTGGGTTGGGTCCCTGTCCCCTAAATGTCCCCAATGTCCCCAATGTCCCCAATGTCCCCGATGTCCCCAATGTCCCCAATGTCCCGCAGCGGGGGGCTCAGTAACCTGCTGTACAAGTGTGCAATGCATGGTGGGTCCCCGATGTCCCCAGTGTCCCCGATGTCCCCTCACATCCCCGATGTCCCTGATGTCCCCCGATGTCCCCAGTGTCCCCAATGTCCCCAATGTCCCCGATGTCCCCGATGTCCCCAATGTCCCCAATGTCCCACAGCGGGGGGCTCAGTAACCTGCTGTACAAGTGCGCACTGCCCGGTGGGTCCCTGTCCCCCCAATGTCCCTGATGTCCCCGATGTCCCCGATGTCCCCAATGTCCCCGATGTCCCCAATGTCCCCAATGTCCCCAATGTCCCGCAGCGGGGGGCTCAGTAACCTGCTGTACAAGTGCGCGCTGCCCGAGCACGTGCCGAGCGTGGGGGACGAGCCCCGACAGGTTCTGCTGCGCGTCTATGGGGCCATCCTGCAGGTGAGGGCACCGCCGCACCCCAAAACCCACGGGGACCCCAAACCCCATGGGGACCCCTGAGACCCTAAACCCAATGGGAACCCCAAGACCCCAAACCCCATAGGAACCCCCAAGACCCCAAACCCCATGGGGACCCCCGAGACCCCAAACCCCATGGGGACCCCCGAGACCCCAAATCCCATGGGGAACCCCAAGACCCTGAACCCCATGGGGATCCCCAAGACCCCAAATCCCATGGGGATCCCCAAGACCCCAAACCCCATGGGGACCCCCGAGACCCCAAACCCCATGGGGATCCCTGAGACCCCAAACCTCATGGGGAACCCCGAAATCCCAAACCCCATGGGAATCCCTGAGATCCCAAACCCCATAGGGACCCCTGAGATCCCAAACCCCATGGGGACCCCCGAGATCCCAAACCCCATATGGACCCCTGAGATCCCAAACCCCATGGGGACCCCCGAGACCCCAAACCCCATGGGGACCCCTGAGACCCCAAACCCCATGGGGACCCCTGAGATCCCAAACCCCATGGGGAACCCCTGAGACCCCAAACCCCATGGGGAACCCCCGAGATCCCAAATCCCATGGGGATCCCCGAGATCCCAAATCCCATGGGGATCCCCGAGACCGCGAATCCCATGGGGAACCCCAAGACCCCAAACCCCATGGGGAACCCCAAGACCCCAAACCCCATGGGGACCCCCAAGACCCTAAACCCCATGAAAACCACCGAGACCCCAAACCCCATGGGGACCCCCAAGATCCCAAACCCCATGGGACCCCCCGAGACCCTAAACCCCATAGGAACCCCCGAGACCCCAAACCCCATGGGGACCCCCAAGACCCCAAACCCCATGGGGACCCCCTAAGACCCCAAACCCCATGGGGAACCCCCGAGACCCCAAATCCCATGGGGAACCCCGAGACCCTAAACCCCATGGGAACCCCTGAGACCCTAAACCCCATGGGGATCCCCGAGACCCCGAATCTCATGGGGACCCCTGAGACCCCAAATCCTATGGGGACCCCCGAGATCCCAAACCCCATAGGGATCCCCGAGATCCCAAACCCCATGGGAACCCCCAAGATCCCAAACCCCATGGGGACCCCTGAGATCCCAAACCCCATAGGGACCCCTGAGATCCCAAACCCCATGGGGACCCCAAGACCCCAAACCCAATGGGAACCCCTGAGACCCCAAATCCCATGGGGAACCCCTGAGACCCCAAACCCAATGGGGACCCCTGAGACCCCAAACCCCATAGGAACCCCCAAGACCCCAAACCCTATGGGGACCCCTGAGACCCCAAACCCCATGGGGACCCCCGAGATCCCAAACCCCATAGGAACCCCCAAGACCCCAAACCCCATGAAAACCCCCGAGACCCCGAATCCCATGGGGATCCCCGAGGCCCCAAACCCCATGGGGACCCCCGAGATCCCAAACCCCATGGGGACCCCTGAGACCCCAAACCCCATGGGGAACCCCGAAATCCCAAACCCCATGGGAACCCCCGAGATCCCAAACCCCATGGGGATCCCCGAGACCCCAAACCCCATGGGGACCCCTGAGACCCTGAATCCCAAGGAAACCCCTGGGATTAGGGATTTTCATGTGCCTTTTTGGGATTTGTGGTTCTGTTTTTGGGGACCCCAATTTGTGGTCCCATTTCTGGGGATCCCAATTTGTGACCCCATTTTTGAGGATCTTGATTTGTGGCCCCATTTTTGGGGATCCCAATTTGTGGGTCCCATTTTTGTGGCCCCGTTTTTGTAGATTCCCATTTGTGGTCCCGTTTTGGGAATCCCCATTTCTGGTCCCATTTTTGAGTATCCCGATTTGTGACCCCATTTTTGGGGACCCATTTTTGTGGCCCCATTTTTAGGGTCCCGTTTTTGTGGTCCCACTTTTGGGTCCTGTTTTTGTGGCCCCATTTTTGAGTATCCCGATTTGTGGCCCCATTTTTGGGTCCCAATTGATGGTCCCGTTTTTGGGGATCCCCATTTGTGGCCCCGTTTTGGTGGTCCCGTTTTTGGGGATCCCCATTTGTGACCCCCTTCCTGGGTCCCAATCTGTGGTCCTGTTTTTGGGGATCCCGATTTGTGGTCCCGTTTTGGTGGTCCCATTTTTGGGGATCCCAATTTGTGACCCCATTTTGGTGGTCTCAAACTGTGGCCCCAGTTTTGGGGATCCCGATTTGTGGCCCTCTTTTGGTGGACCCGTTCTTGGGAATCCCGATTTGTGGCCCCATTTTGGTGGTCCCATTTTTGGGGATCCCAACCTGTGGCCCCATTTTTGGGGATCCCAATTTGTGGTCCCGTTCCTGGCTCCCAACCTGTGGCCCCGTTTTTGGGGATCCCCATTTTTGTGGTCCCAACCTGTGGTCCTGTTTTTGGGGATCCCCATTTTTGGGTCCCAATTGATGGCCCCGTTTTTGGGGATCCCGATTTGTGACCCCATTTTTGGGTCCCAATTGATGGTCCCGTTTTCAGGGATCCCAATTTGTGACCCCGTTTTTGTGATCCCAAACAGTGGCCCCATTTTTGGGGATCTCGATTTGTGGCCCCGTTTTGGTGGTCCCGTTTTTGGGGATCCCGATTTGTGACCCCATTTTTGGGTCCCAATTGATGGTCCCGTTTTTGGGGATCCCAATTTGTGGCCCCATTCCTGGCTCCCAACCTGTGGTCCTGTTTTTGGGGATCCCCATTTTTGTGGTCCCAACCTGTGGTCCTGTTTTTGGGGATCCCCATTTTTGGGTCCCAATTGATGGTCCTGTTTTTGGGGATCCCGATTTGTGGCCCCATTTTTGTGGTCCCAACCTGTGGCCCCATTTTTGGGGATCCCGTTTTTGTGATCTTGTTTTTATAGATCCCCATTTGTGGTCCCGTTTTGGTGGTCCCATTTTTGGGGATCCCGATTTGTGACCCCATTTTTGGGTCCCAATCTGTGGTCCTGTTTTTGGGGATCCCGATTTGTGGCCCTGTTTTGGTGGTCCCATTTTTGGGGATCCCAATCTGTGACCCCATTTTTGGGGATCCCAACCTGTGTCCCCGTTTTTGGGGTGCCCCTGACCCCCGCAGGGCGTGGACTCGCTGGTGCTGGAGAGCGTCATGTTCGCCATCCTGGCCGAGCGCGCGCTGGGGCCGCGCCTGTTCGGGGTGTTCCCGCAGGGCCGGCTGGAGCAGTACATCCCGGTAGGATCGGGGGTCCCCCCGGCCCCCCGTGCCCCCCGCGGGCACCCCCGAACCCCCCGTGCCCCCCCAGAGCCGGCGGCTGCGCACCGAGGAGCTGCGGGAGCCGCGCGTCTCCGCCGAGATCGCCGTCACCATGGCGCGCTTCCACGGCATGGCCATGCCCTTCAACAAGGAGCCCAAGTGGCTCTTCGGGACCATGGAGGGGTCAGGGACCCAAATCCTGCTGGGAACGGGGACCCCAATCCCACTGGGAGCGGGGACTGGGATGGGACAGCTCAAAATCCTGCTGGGAGCAGGGAGTGGGGCACAAATCCCACTGGGAACGGGGAGTGAGGCCCAAATCCCGCTGGGAACGGGGACCCAAATCCCGCTGGGAATGGGGAGTGGGGCACAAATCCCACTGGGAATGGGGGCACAAATCCCGCTGGGAATGAGGACCCAAATCCCACTGGGAACAGGGACCCCAATCCCGCTGGGAGCGGGGCACAAATCCCACTGGGAATGGGGAGTGGGGCACAAATCCCACTGGGAACGGGGAGCAGGGTGGGGCAGCTCCAAATCCCACTGGGAATGGGGAGTGGGGGCACAAATCCCGCTGGGAACAGGGACCCAAATCCCGCTGGGAACAGGGACCCAAATCCCGCTGGGAACGGGGAGTGGGGCACAAATCCCACTGGGAGTGGGGAGTGAGGCACAAATTCCACTGGGAGCAAAGAGAGGGGTGGGACAGCTCCAAATCCCGCTGGGAGCGGGGAGTGGGGACACAAATCCCATTGGGAGCGGGGAGTGGGGAACAAATCCCGCTGGGAACGGGGACTCAAATCCCACTGGGAATGGGGAGTGGGGCACAAATCCCGCTGGGAACGGGGACTCAAATCCCATTGGGAGCGGGGAGTGGGGCACAAATCCCACTGGGAATGGGGACCCAAATCCCACTGGGAATGGGGAGTGGGGCACAAATCACACTGGGAGCAGGGAGTAGGGCCCAAATCCCACTGGGAACAGGGAGCAGGGTGGGACAGCTCCAAATCCTACTGGGAGAGGGGGCCCAAATCCCACTGGGAGCAGGGAGTGGGAACCCCAAACCCCAGTGGGACCAGGGAGTGGGAACCCCAAACCCCATTGGGACCTGGGAGTGGGAACCCCAAACCCCATTGGGACCAGGGAGTGGGAACCCCAAACCCCAGTGGGATCAGGGAGTGGGAACCCCAAACCCCACTGGGATCAGGGAGTGGGAACCCCAAACCCCAGTGGGACCAGGCAGTGGGAACCCCAAACCCCATTGGGACCTGGGAGTGGGAACCCCAAACCCCATTGGGACCAGGGAGTGGGAACCCCAAACCCCAGTGGGATCAGGGAGTGGGAACCCCAAACCCCACTGGGATCAGGCAGTGGGAACCCCAAACCCCATTGGGACCAGGGAGTGGGAACCCCAAACCCCATTGTGACCAGGGAGTGGGAACCCCAAACCCCAGTGGGACCAGGGAGTGGGAACCCCAAACCCCATTGGGATCAGGGAGTGGGATCCCCAAACCCCATTGGGATCAGGGAGTGGGAACCCCAAACCCCAGTGGGACCAGGGAGTGGGAACCCCAAACCCCAGTGGGATCAGGGAGTGGGAACCCCAAACCCCAGTGGGACCAGGGAGTGGGAACCCCAAACCCCATTGGGATCAGGGAGTGGGAACCCCAAACCCCAGTGGGACCAGGACCCCTGAGGTTTCCTGGCTGCTTCCAGCAGGTCCTGTGGGACACCGAGGGGACACTGGGTGACCTTGGGGTGGCCGGGGCTGGGCAGGGGCTGTCGGGGGTCTGTCCCCACGCTGTCCCCTGTGTCCCCACCGTGCCGTGTCCCCAGGTACCTGCGGCAGATCTCGGAGCTGACCTTCTCGGAGCCGGAGCAGCTGCAGCAGCTGGAGCAGCTCCGGGGTTACAACCTGGAGCAGGAGATGAGGAGCCTCAGGTC
The DNA here is from genome assembly GCF_048771995.1 of Taeniopygia guttata. Classification (NCBI taxonomy): domain Eukaryota; kingdom Metazoa; phylum Chordata; class Aves; order Passeriformes; family Estrildidae; genus Taeniopygia; species Taeniopygia guttata. The sequence continues at coordinate 691,758 of NC_133025.1, forward strand.
ACTGTCACCACCCCCCCATGTCCCTCCTCTGTCCCCTGTCCCCTCCTTGACCTCGCATCCCTGGTGTCCCCAGTGTCCCCCATGTCCTCAGTGTCCTCTGTGTCCCCGGTGTCCCCCTGTGTGTCCTACAAGTCCCCGGTGTCCCCCTGTGTGTCCTACAAGTCCCCGGTGTCCCCTGTGTGTCCCCCATGCCCTCAGGGTGTCCCTGTTGTCTCCCCTGTGTCCCCCTGTATCCGTGTCACCTCCACGTCCCGGTGTCACCCATGCCTTTGGTTTTCTGTGTCCCACATGTCCCCTGGTGTCCCCCATGTCCCCATGTCCCTGTGTGCTGGTGTCCCCCATGTCCTGGTGTCCCCCTGGTGTCCCCCATGTCCCCATATCCCGGGGTCCCCCCCATGTCCCCATATCCCGGGGTCCCCCCCATGTCCCCAGGGCTGTCCCAGGGCTGTCCCCGTGTCCCCTCTGAGCCGCTCTGTCCCCTCAGGGACCTGCTGGAGGCCACCCCGTCCCCGGTGGTCTTCTGCCACAACGACGTGCAGGAGGGTGAGTGCCACCCCTGTCCCCAACCCGGACCCCCAAACCCCACAGACCCCCAAACCCCTCAGACCCCCCAAACTCCAAAATCCCCCAGACCCCCAAACCCCCAGACCCCCCAAACCCCACAGACCCCCTAAACCCCTCAGACTCCCCAAACCTCTCAGACCCCCCAGACCCCCCAAATGCCCCAAACCCCCCCAAACTCCTCAGACCCCCAAACCCCCCAGACCCCCCAAACCCCACAGACCCCTCTGACCCCACAGACCCCCCAGACCCCCAAACCCCCCAGACCCCTCAGACCCCCAAACCCCTCAGACCCCCCAATCCCCCAAACCCCCAAGACACCCCAGACCCCTCAAACCCAACAGACCCCCCAAACCCCTCAGACCCCCCCAGACCCCCCAAACCCCACAGACCCCCAAACCCCACAGACCCCCCAAAACCCCGCACATCCCCCAGACCCCCCAAACTTCCCAGACCCCCAAACCCTCCAAACTCCCCAAACTCCCCAGCCCCTCCAGACCCCCCCAAACCCCGGGGACCCCCCGAACCCCAAAACCCCTGCCCCCCAGGGAACATCCTGCTGCTGGCGGGGCGCGAGGGCTCCTCGGACAGCCTCATGCTCATCGACTTCGAGTACAGCAGCTACAACTACCGGTGGGGCTGGGGGCCCCGGGGGGTTTGGGGGGTCCCCGGGGGGTTTGGGGGGTCCCCAGGGGGGTTTGGGGGGGTCCCCGGGGGGGTTTGGGGTGCAGCGGGCTGTTTTTGGGGCACAGAGGGGTGTTTTTGGGGTGGTTTTGGGGTGCAGAGGGGTGGTTTTGGGGCGCAGCAGGATGTTTTTGGAGTGCAGAGGAGTGGTTTTGGGGTGCAGCAGGATGTTTTTGGGGTGCAGAGGGGTGTTTTTGGGGCACAGCAGGGTGTTTTGGGGGTGTTTTTGGGGTGCAGAGGGGTGTTTTTGGGGTGCAGAGGGATGTTTTTGGGGTGTTTTTGGGGCACAGCAGGGTGTTTTTGGGGCGCAGAGGGGTGTTTTTGGGGCACAGCAGGGTGTTTTGGGGGTGTTTTTGGGGTGCAGTGGGGTGTTTTTGGGGTTCAGAGGGGTGTTTTTGGGGCTCGGGGCTGTTCTTGGGCTGTTTTTGGGGCTGGGGGCTGCTCTTGGGGCTGGGGGCTGTTCTTGGGCTGGTTTTGGGGCACAAAGGCTGTTCTTGGGGCTGGGGGCTGCTCTTGGGCTGTTTTTTGGGCTGGGGGCTGTTTTTGGGGCACAGAGGGGTATTTTTGGGGCTGGGGGCTGTTTTTGGGGCTGGGGGCTGTTTTCGGGGCTGCTCTGGGGCCGGTTTTGGGGCTGGGGGCTGTTTTGGGGGCTGGGGACTGTTTTCGGGGCTGCTCTGGGGACTGTTTTGGGGCGCAGAGGGCTGTTCTTGGGGCTGGGGGCTGTTTTTGGGGCTGGGGGCTGTTCTTGGGGCTGGGGGCTGGTTTTGGGGCTGCTCTGGGGCCGTTTTTGGGGCACAGAGGGCTGTTCTTGGGGCTGGGGGCTGTTTTTGGGGCTGCTCTGGGGCTGGTTTTGGGGCACAGAGGGCTATTTTTGGGGCTGCTCTGGGGCCGTTTTGGGGGCTGGGGGCTGTTTTTGGGGCTGCTCTGGGGCTGTTTTTGGGGCACAGAGGGCTGTTCTCGGGGCTGTTCTCGGGCCGTTTTTGGGGTGCAGGGGCTGACCCCGTGCCCCCCCAGGGGCTTTGACCTGGGCAATCACTTCTGCGAGTGGGTTTACAGCTACGGCGCCCAAGCCTGGCCCGGCTTCCAGGCCCGGCCCGAGCACTACCCCAGCCGCCAGCAGCAGGTGGGGCTGGGGGGGCTGGGGGGGTCCCTTGAGGGTCCCTTGGGGGTCTGGGAGGTTCTCTGGGGGATCTGGGGGGCTTCCTTCGTGCCTGGAGGGTCCCCTTGGGGTCCCTTGGGGGGTCCTGAGGGTGTCCCTTGGGGCCGAGGGGATTCCTTGGGGGTTCTGGGGGGGTCTGGGGGTGTCCCTTGGGGGTCCCTAGGGGATCTGGGAGGTTCCTTGGGGGGGCTGAGGTGTCCCTTGGGGGTCCCTGGGGGTCTGGGAGGTTCTCTGTGGGTCCCTTGAGGGTCCCTTGGGGGTCTGGGAGGTTCCTTGGGGGTCTGGGGGTGTCCCTTGGGGGTCCCTGGGGGTCTGGGGGGGTCCCTTGGCGGTCCTGGGAGGTTCCTTGGGGGTCCTGGAAGGTCCCTTGGGCGTCCCTGGGGGGTCTGGGGGGCTCCTTAGGGGGTCTGGGGGTGTCCCTTGGGGGTCCCTGAGGGTCCTGGGGGGGCTCCTAGGGGATCTGGGAGGTTCCTTGGGGGTCCCTGGGGATCCTGGGGGGCTGCTTGGGGGTCTGGGGGTGTCCCTTGGGGGTCCCTGGGGGGTCTGGGAGGTTCCCTTGGGGGTCCCTGGGGGGTCTGGGAGGCTCCTTGGGGGTCTGGGGGTGTCCCTTGGGGGTCCTTTTGGGGCTCTGGGGGTGTCCCTTGGGGTCCCTTGGGGGTCCCTGGGGGTCTGGGAGGTTCCCTGGAGATCCTGGGGGGCTGCTTGGGAGGTCTGGGGGTGTCCCTTTGGGGTCCCTGAGGGTCCTGGGGGGGCTCCTGGGGGATCTGGGAGGTTCCCTGGGGGTCCCTGGGGGTGTCTCTGGGGGTCTCTGGGGGTCCCAGCCCCACCCACCCCCCCGTACCCCCAGCTCCATTTCATCCGGCACTACCTGTGGGAGCGCCCGGGCGGGCCGGGACCGGCACCGGGAGCGGCCCCGGGAGCAGGAACGGGCCCGGCCGGGGAGGAGCGGGCGCGGCTGGAGGAGGAGCTGCTGCGGGAGATCGAGCGGTACGGATTTGGGGGTTCCTGTGCCACCTTTGGGGTCCCTGTGCCGCTTTTGGGGTCTCTGTGCCACTTTTGGGGGTTTCTATGGCCCCGTTTGGGGATCTCTGTGTCACTTTTGGGGTCCCTATGCCGCTTTTTGGGGTCTCTGTGCCACTTTTGGGGTCTCTGTGCCACCTTGGGGGTCACTGTGCCACCTTTGGGGTCTCTGTGCCACTTTTTGGGGTCTCTGTGCCGCTTTGGGGGTCCCTGTGCCGCTTTTGGGGTCCCTGTGCCGCTTTTGGGGGTTTCTGTGACCCAATTTGGGGTCCCTGTGCCACTTTGGGGGGTCCCTGTGCTGTTTTTCGGGGTCCCTGTGCCGCTTTGGGGGTTCTTTGTGACTCACTTTTGGGGTCTCTGTGCCGCTTTAGGGTTTCTGTGCCGCTTTTGGGGTCCCTGTGCCAGTTTTGGGGATCTCCGTGACCAAATTTGGGGTCCCTGTGCCACTTTTGGGGGTCTCTGTGCCACCTTTGGGGTCCCTGTGCCGCTTTTGGGGTCTCTGTGCCTCTTTTGGGGTCTCTGTGCCATTTTTGGGGTCCTCCATGCCCTCATCTGGGGGTCTCTGTGCCGCTTTTGGGGTCTCTGTGACCCAATTTGGGGTCTCTGTGCCACTTTTAGGGGTCCCTGTGCCACTTTTTGGGGTCTCTCTACCACTTTTCGGGGTTTCTGTGGCCCCATTTGGGGTCTCTGTGCCACTTTGGGGTTTCTGTGCCACTTTTGGGGTTTCTGTGTCACTCTTGGGGTCTCTGTACCTGTATTTCGGGAGGGGGTTGTACCATTTTGGGGATCTCCGTGCCACTTTGGGGTTTCTGTGTCACTTTTGGGGTCTCTGTGTCACTCTTGGGGTCTCTGTACCTTTATTTGAGGGGGGTTGTACCATTTTTGGGGTCTCTGTGCCACTTTTGGGGATCTCCGTGACCAAATTTGGGGTCCCTGTGCCGCTTTTGGGGTCTCCCTGTGCCGCTTTTGGGGTCCCTGTGCCACTTTTGGGGTGCCCGGGGGCAGATTTGGGGTCTCACCCCCGTTTCCCCCCAGCTTTGCTTTGGCCTCCCACTTCTTCTGGGGGCTCTGGTCCGTGGTGCAGGCCAAGATCTCCACCATCCGCTTCGGCTACCTGGTGAGTGGGGGGTCCCGGGGGTCCTGGGGGTCCTGGGGGGTCCTGGGGGTGCTGGGGGGCTGCACCCCCCTCCCCCCGCACCCCTTTTAACCCCTTCAGTGCCTGTTCCCCGTTTTTCTCACGGTTTTCTGTCCTTTTTCCCTTTTTCCAACACATTTCTCCCTCCGTTTCCCCTCCTTTTTTCACCCATTTCTCCCCTCATTTCTCCCTCTTTTTTTTTCCTTTTTTCACCCATTTCTCCCCCTATTCCCCCTCCTTTTCCCCCTCCTTTTTCCCCTTTACCAACAATTTCTCCCCCCATTTCCCCCCATTTCCCCCCCCCATTTCCCCTCCTTTTTCCTCCATTTTTGCCCCCATTTCTCCCCTCATTTCTCCCTCCATTTCCCCTTTTCTCCCTCCATTTTTCCCTCCTTTTTTTCCTTTTTTCCCCATTTCTCCCCTCATTTCTCCCTCCTTTTTTTCCTTTTTTCACCCATTTCTCCCCCATTTCCCCTCATTTTCCCCCTCCTTTTCCCCCTCCTTTTTCCCTCCTTTTTCCCCTTTTCTCCCCTATTCCCCCTCCTTTTTCCCCTCTTTTCCAACAATTTCTCCCCCATTTCCCCTCTTTTTCCCCCCATTTCTCCCCTCATTTCTCCCTCCATTTTCCCCTTTTCCCCCTCCTTTTTCCCCTTTTCCAACAATTTCTCCCCCCATTTCCCCTCCTTTTTCCCCCATTTCCCCCCCCATTTCTCCCCTCATTTCTCCCTCCTTTTCCCCTTTTCTCACCCATTTCTCCCCCCATTTCCCCTCTTTTTCCCCCCTTTCTCCCCCCATTTCTCCCTCCTTTTTTCCCCTTTTCTCCCACATTTCTCCCACATTTCCTCCTCCTTTCCCTTTTTTCTCCCCCCTTTTCTCCCCCCATTTCTCCCTTCATTCTCCCCATCCTTTTCCCCCTTTATCCCCCTTTATATTTCCCTTCCCCCCATTCCCCTCCCCATTTCTCCAATTTATCCCTTTCCTCTCCCTTTTTTTCCTCTTCCTGATTCCCCCCTTTTTTCCCCTTTTTTCCCACTTTTTCTCTCATTTCCCCCTTTTACCCCCGCTTTTTCCCCCTTTATTCCCCTCCCCCTTTCCCCCCTTGTTTTTCCCCATTTTTTTCCCATTTTCTCCCCTTTATTTCCCACTTTTTCTCCCATTTCCCCCCTTTATCCCCCCACTTTTCCCCCCTTTATTCCCCTTTTCCCCCATGTTTTCCCCCCTGGCTTTTGCCCATTTTCTCCCCTTTATTTCCCACTTTTTTTTCCCATTTCCCCCCTTCATCCCCCCCACTTTTCCCCCTTTATTCCCATTTCCCCCCATGTTTTCCCCCCGGTTTTTCCCCATTTTCTCCCCTTTATTTCCCACTTTTTTTCCCCATTTTCCCCCTTTATCCCCCCGGCTTTTCCCCCCCTTTATTCCCTTTTCCCCCCATTTTTTCCCCATTTTCTCCCCTTTATTTCCCACTTTTTTTCCCATTTCCCCCCTTCATCCCCCCCCCATTTTCTCCCCTTTATTCCCCTTTCCCCCCATGTTTTCCCCCCTGTTTTTCCCCTTTTTTCCCAATTTTCCCCTTTTTTTCCCCAGGATTACGCCCAGAGCCGTTTCCAGGCCTATTTCCAGCACAAGGCTCGCTGCTCCTGAGGGGATCCCCCAAATCCTGCCCCTTTGGGGGGTCGTTGGGGCGGTTTGGGGGCGCTTTGTAACGGTTTGGGGGGTCCCGCACATTTTGGGGGGCACCACAACGGTTTGGGGGTGCTGAGACACCCCCCCCCCGGGTGGGGACCCCCAAATCCGCACCCCTGGCCAGTATGGGGTTTTGGGGGGGTTTTGGGGTGTCGCAGAGGGGCTGGGGGACCCCTGTTTGTACCACCCGCAGCTTTGGGGTCGGGGGGCTCCGGGACCCCCCAGTTCCGACAGCGGAATGTGAAACTCAGACCAATAAAGCCGCGCTGGGGCCGGCGCTCCGCTCCTCCTTCCTAAATCCCGCCCTAAAAACTCCCCCTACCCAAAATCCCGCCCTAAATCCCACCCTAAAAATTCCCCACCCCAAATCCCGCCCTTCAAATTCCCCCACCCCAAAATCCCGTCCTAAATCCCGCCCTAAAAATTCCCCACCCCAAATCCCAACCCTTCAAATTCCCCCTACCCAAAATCCCAGCCCTTTAAATTCCCCACCCCAAAATCCCGCCCTAAATCCCACCCTAAAAATTCCCCCTACCCAAAATCCCGTCCTAAATCCCGCCCTAAATCCCATCCTAAAATTTCCCCACCCCAAATCCCAACCCTTCAAATTCTCCTGCCCCTAAATCCCGTCCTAAATCCCGCCCTAAAAATTCCCCCACCCAAAATCCCACCCCTCAAATTCCCCCTTCCCAAATCCCCCTCCCCAAATCCGCCCCCCGGGACCCCCCAATCGCCGTGGGGCAGAGGCGGGGGGGGACAAGGGACACGGGGGGTGACACGGGGGGGGTTCTTTGGGGTGGGGGTCCCGCGTGCTGGAGACCCCTCCCCGTGTCCCTTCAGGGTAGGACAAGGGGACAGGGAGGGGACAGCCAGGACAGGGGACAAGGGGACAGGCAGGACACCGAGAGGGGACAGGGAGGTGACAGCCAGGTGACAGCCAGGGCAGGGGGCAGGGGACAGGACAGGCAGGTGACAACCGGAGCATGGGCAGGGGACAAGCGAGTGACAGAGCGCGGGTAGGGGACAGCCAGGGCAGCGGGCAGGGCACAGGCAGGTGACACTCAGGGTGGCGGGCAGGTGACAAGCGGGACGGGGGCCAGAGGTCGGGCAGGTGACAAGCAGGTGCCAGACAAGTGACAAGCAGGGCCAGGTGACAGGGACAGGGACAGCAGACATTGTCCCGGGCACGGACACTCGGTGCTCCCGGACCTCGTGGCAGAGCCACTGTCCCTGTCGCGGGTCCCTGTCCCGTGTCCCTGTCCTGTGTCCCTGTCCCGTGTCCCTGTCCCGGGTCCTTGTCCCGTGTCCCTGTCCCGGGTGTGTGTCCCTGTCCCTGTCCTGTGTCCCTGTCCCGTGTCCCTATCCCGGGTCCCTGTCCCGGTATGTGTCCCCGTCCCGGGTGTGTGTCCCTGTCCCGGGTGTGTGTCCCTGTCCCGTGTCCCTGTCCTGTGTCCCTGTCCCGTGTCCCTGTCCCGTGTCCCTGTCCCATGTGTGTGTCCCTGTTCCGGGATGTGTCCCCGTCCCGTGTCCCTGTCGCGGGTCCCTGTCCCGGGATGTGTCCCTGGCACGGGCCGTAGCTTTCCCCGGGATGTCGGTGTCCCCGCTGTCCCCCGGGATGTCGCTGTCCCCCGGGATGTCGCTGTCCCCGGGCAGTGACGCTCCGTGTCCCGCGCTGTTGATGCCACCCCACGCGGTGTCCCGGGCCCGTCCCGGCGTGTCGGGGTCCCCCCGAGTGTCGCGGTCCCCCCGGGGGCGGAGCGGCCCCGCCCGGCCCGCCGGTGTCCGGTTACCGACCGGCGGCAGCCGCGGCCCAGGAGCCGCCGTCCCGCGGATCCGCGGCCCCCGCGCTGCCCACGCAGGTACGGGGGGACCGGGGAGGGGACACGCACGGGACCCACGCGTGGGGAGCCCCGCGGGGGCGGCGGCAGCGCGGGGGCACCGCCGGTACCGGTAACCCACCCCCGCCCGTCCCTCCCGCGGTGTCACGCCCGGTGCCGCCTCCCACGCGTGTCCGTGTCCCCGCGCCCCACGCCTGGCCGGGGGTCCCCTCGCGGTGTCCCCACGCGGGGGCTCCGGGGCCGCGGTGACCTTGGGCGGGGGGACACGGAGGGGGTGTCCCCGGTGCCACCCAGCGCGGGGACACGCGTGGGGCGCGGGGACACGGCCTGCGGGACAGGGCGGTGGCACGGGGCGGTGACACGGGGTGGTGGCACAGGGCGGTGGCACAGGGTGGTGGCACAGGGCGGTGACATGGGGTAGTAGCACAGGGTGGTGACACGGGGTGGTGGCACAGGGTGGTGGCACACATGGGGTGACACGGGGTGGTGCGGTGACACCCCGAGGCGCAGAGGGCACAAAAACCCCTCTGCGATCGGGTGGTGGCTGTCACCCCCGGGTGGTGGCTGTCACCCCCGGGTAGTGGCTGTCACCCCCGGGTGGTGGCTGTCACCTCAGCCGGACGCCACCGTGGGAAATGTCCCCGTGTTGGGGACAGGGGTGTCACCCCCGACCCCCCTGAGCGTGTCCACACCGGGGGTGTCCCAGAGCGGGACCCCGGTGGTGGCACAGGGACTCGGTGGCACCCCCGGCCGGGCCGCGCTGTCCTCCCCGGTGTCCCCTCAGGGCCGCGCTGGCCTTGGGGACAGCGGTGACCCTTCCCTCAGTGGGCACCGGGCCAGCGGCGCCGCGTGAGGCCACCGTGACCGCGCCGTTCAACGGCCCCGGGGCTCCCGCGGGGCTGCACCGCCACCGGGGACACCGGGCAGGACACCGGGGACACCGGGCAGGACACCCACCGCCACCGGGGACAGCGGGCAGGACACCGGGGACACCGGGCAGAACTGTCACCGCCATTGGGGACACCGGGCAGGGCTGTCACCGCCATTGGGGACACCGGGGGGACACCCACCGCCACCGGGGACACCGGGCAGGGCTGTCACCGCCATTGGGGACACCGGGCAGGGCACCCGGGGGCACCGGGCAGGGCACCCACTGCCACTGGGGACATCGGGGGGACACCCACTGCCACCGGGGACACCGGGCTGGGCACCCGGGGACACCGGGGACATCGGGCACGACACCCACTGCCACCGGGGACACCGGGCAGGACTGCCACTGCCACCGGGGACACCGGGCAGGACACCCGGGGACACCGGGGGGACACCCACTGCCACTGGGGACACCGGGGGGACACCCACTGCCACTGCCACCGCCCCGTGGACACCGGGGAGGACACGGACCACCACCGGGGACACCAGGGAGGACACCCACTGTCACCGGGGACACCGGGGGGACACTCACCGCCCCCTCCCCCGCCCGGTGCCATCACCCCGCTGTCCCGCGTGGGTGGCTGTCTCCCCGCGCCCACCGTCCCGGTGTCCCCGCAGGTGTCCCCGCAGGTGTCCCCGCAGGTGTCCCCCGCGTGTCCCCAGGATGGCGGAGGCCCACCAGGCCGTGGCCTTCCAGTTCACGGTCACGCCCGAGGGGTTGGACTTCCAGCTGAGCCGCGAGGCCGTGCGCCACCTCTACCTGGCCACCGTCCACTCGTGGAAAAAGCGCCTGGTCCGCACCAAGGTGGGCTCGGCGGCCGCGCCCCCGCCCCGGTGCCACCCCCGTGTCACCCCCGTGTCACCCGCGGTGACAGCGCTGTGCCCACACAGAACAGTTTCCTGAGTGGGGTGTACCCCGCGTCCCCCTCCAGCTGGATGGTGGCGCTGGTGGCCACGGCCGGTTCGTGTTACTGCCACGTGGATCCGTCCCTCGGGCTGATCGCCCGCATCCAGAGCTGCCTGCCCCACGGGTGAGCGCGACACGGCCCCACGGGTGACACTGCCCCACGGGGGAGCGGGACATGGCCCCACGGGTGACATTGCCCCACGGGGGAGCGGGACACGGCCCCACGGGGGAGCGGGGACACGGCCCACGGGTGACATTGCCCCACGGGGCAGCGGGGACACGGCCCACGGGGGAGCGGGACACGGCCCACGGGGGAGTGGGGACACGGCCCCACGGGGGACACGGCCCCACGGGTGACATTTCCCCACGGGTGAGCGGGACACGGCCCACGGGGGAGCGGGGACACGGCCCACGGGTGAGAGGGGACACGGCCCCACGCGGGAGCGGGGACACGGCCCCACAGGGGACACAGCCCCGCAGGGGACACGGCCCCACGGGGGACACGGCCCCACGGGTGAGCGGGGACACGACCCCACGGGGAACACAGCTCCACGGGTGAGAGGGGACACGGCCCCACGGGTGAGAGGGGACACGGCCCACGGGTGAGCGGGGACACGGCCCCACGGGGGAGCGGGGACACGGCCCCACGGGGGACGCAACCCCACGGGTGAGCGGGGACACGGCCCCACAGGTGAGCGGGGACACGCCCCGAGGTCACCGGGAGGAGCCCCCATCACCTCCCATGGCGGGGATGACCCTCAGGGTCCCCCCACAGTGTCCCGTGGACAGACCCCAAAGTCCGGCGTGTCCGTGGGGACCCGCGACACCCCTGGCAGCTCCCCACCCTTTTGGGGGCGTCCCTCGTGGGACCCACTCAGGGACATCCCCGTGGGTCCCATTCCCTGGGAACAGCAGCAGCGGCACAGCGCTGTTGGGGGCCATCCGCGGGTGCTGTCCCACGCGTGACGCGTGTCCCCGCGTGTCCCCAGGCAGGCGCTGAGCCCACGGGCGCGGGCCGTGGTCAGCACGGTGGTGTTTTCCACGGGCGCGTGGCTCGCGGCCGTGCTGCTGTTCCGGCGGCTGCTCCGCCTGCTGCTCTCCTACCACGGGTGGATGTTCGAGCCCCACGGACACATGAGCCGCAGCACCCGCCTCTGGATGGTCCGCGGCGCCCACGCGGGACACCGGGACACGGGGGGATGTGGGGGTGTGGGGGGTGTGGTGGGGTGTGGGGGGTGTGGGGGATGTGGGAATTTTGGGAGGTGTGGGAGATGCGGGGGGTGTGGGAGCTGTGGAGGCTTTGGGATATTTAGGAGCCTCGGGAGCTTTGGGATCTTCGGGAGCTGTGGGAACTGTGGAGGCCTTGGGAGATATGGGAGCCACGGGAAATTTGGGAGCTGCGGGAATTTTGGGAGATGTGGGAACTTTGGGAGATGTGGGAGAGCTGTGGGAATTTTGGGACCTGTGGGAATTTTGGGACCTGTGGGAATTTTGGGAGATGTGGGAATTTTGGGAGATGTGAGAGCTTTGGGAGCTGTGGGAATTTTGGGAGCTGTGGGAACTTTGGGAGATGTGGGAATTTTGGGGAGATGCAGGAGCTTTGGGAGCTGTGGGAATTTTGGGAGCTGTGGGAACTTTGGGAGCTGTGGGAGATGCGGGAGATGCAGGAGCTTTGGGACCTTTGGGAGCTTTGGGAACTTTGGGAGCTGTGGGAGCTGTGGGACCTTTGGGATCTTCGGGAGCTGTGGGAACTGTGGAGGCTTTGGGATATTTGGGAGCCTCGGGAGCTTTGGGAACTGTGGGAATTTTGGGAACTGTGGGAATTTTGGGAGCTGTGGGAATTTTGGGAGCTGAGGGAGCTTAGGGAGCTGTGGGAACTGTGGGAACTGTGGAGGCTTTGGGAGATTTGGGAGCCACGAGAACTTCGGGGGCTGCGGGAGCTTTGGGAGCTGCGGGAATTTTGGGAGATGTGGGAATTTTGGGAGATGTGGGAGCTTTGGGAGCCATGGGAACTTTGGGAGCTGCGGGAGCTGTGGGAGATGTGGGAATTTTGGGAGATGTGGGAACTGTGGGAGCCATGCGAACTGTGGAGGCTTTGGGAGATTTGGGAGCCACGGGAACTTTGGGAGCTGCGGGAATTTTGGGAGCTGTGGGAGCTTTGGGAACTCTGTGGGAATTTTGGGAGCTTTGGGAACTTTGGGAGATGCAGGAGCTTTGGGAACTGTGGGAACTGTGGAGGCTTTGGGATATTTGGGAGCTGTGGGAACTTTGGGAGTTGTGGGAATTTTGGGAGATGTGGGAGCTGTGGGACCTTTGGGATCTTCGGGAGCTGTGGAGGCTTTGGGATATTTGGGAGCCTCGGGAGCTTTGGGATCTTCAGGAGCTGTGGGAACTGTGGAGGCTTTGGGAGATTTGGGAGCCGTGGGAGCTTTGGGAGCTGTGGGAATTTTGGGAGATGTGGCAGCTTTGGGAGCTGCGGGAACTTCGGGAGCTTTGGGAGCTGCGGGAGCTTTGGGAGATGTGGGAGATGTGGGAGCCATGGGAGCTTTTGGGGCCACAGGAACTTTGGGAGATGTGGGAATTTTGGGAGATGTGGGAACTTTGGGAACCTGTGGGAGTTGTGAGAGCTTTGGGAGTCTCGGGAGATGTGGGAGCCATGGGAGCTTTGGGAACTTTGGGAACCTCGGGAACTTTGGGATCTTCGGGAGCTGTGGGAACCACGGGAGCTGTGGGTACTGCGAGAGCCATTTGAGTTCTGGGAGCTGTGGAAATTCTGGGAGTCCTGGGAGAGGAGGGAGGTTTGGGAACTTTGGGAGCTGTGGGAGATAGGGGAGCTTTGGGAGATGTGGAATTTTGGGAGCTGCGGGACCTTTGGGAGCTTTGGGAGCTGCAGGACCTTTGGGAGATGTGGGAGAGCTGTGGGAGCCATGGGAGCTTTTGGGGCTACAGGAACTTTGGGAGCTGTGGGAATTTTGGGAGATGTGGGAATTTTGGGAGCTTTGGGAGCTGCGGGAGCTTTGGGAGCTGTGGGAATTTTGGGACCTGCGGGAACTTTGGGACCTGCGGGAACTTTGGGACCTGCGGGAACTTTGGCAGCCGTGGGTGCTTTGGTAGCCGTGGGTGCTTTGGTAGCCGTGGGTGCTTTGGTAGCCGTGGGTGCTCTGGGAGCCGTGGGTGCTTCGGTACTCGTGGGTGCTGTGATACTCGTGGGTGCTTTGGCAGCCGTGGGTGCTTTAATCGCCGTGGGTGCCCGGAGTTCTCTGGGAGCCGCGGGGGCCGTGGATCCTCACCCATCCCTCCTCCTCCTCCTCCTCCTCCTCCTCCTCCTCCTCCTCCTCCTCCTCCTCCTCATCCTCTGCAGGCGCTGATGAAGCTGATGTCCATCCGCAAGCCGCTCCTCTACAGCTTCCAGAGCTCCCTCCCCAAGCTGCCCGTGCCCCCCGTGAAAGCCACCGTGGCCCGGGTACGCCACGCGCGTGGGGCTGGGGGCCCGTGGGTGACAGGCGGTGGCAGCGGTGTCACCGTGTCCCCTCCCGCAGTACCTGGAGTCGGTGCGGCCGCTGCTGGACGATGACAAATACCGGGAGATGGCGGCGCTGGCCAAGGACTTCCAGGAGAACACGGCGCCGCGGCTGCAGCGCTATCTGCGCCTCAAGTCCTGGTGGACAACCAACTACGTGAGTCTGGGGACACCTGGGGACACCTGGGGACACCTGGGGCCTCGGAGCTGGTGTCCCCTGCCAGCGGCATGAGGAGGGCTTTGGGATGTCCTGGCTGGAGCAGTAGGGGTGGAGGGTCCTGTAGCAGTCACTGTCTCCTGTCCCTTTCACCCATCCCCATCCCTGTCCCCTGTCCCCTGTCTTTGTCCCTGTCTCCTAACCCTTGTCCCTGTCCCCATCCCCATCCCGGTTCCTGTCCCCTGTCCTTGTCCCTGTCCCCTCACCCTATTCCCTGTCCCGCATTCCTATTCCTGTCCCCATCCCCGTTCCTGTCCCCTGTCCTTGTCCCTGTCTCCTAACCCTTGTCCCTGTCCCCATCCCCATCCCGGTTCCTGTCCCCTGTCCTTGTCCCTGTCCCCTCACCCTTGTCCCTGTCCCCTCACCCTTGTTCCTGTCCCCTGTCTTTTTCCCTGTCCCCTCTCCCTTTTCCCTGTCCCCTATTCCTGTCCCTGTCTCCATTCCTTGTCTCCGTTCCTGCTGCTGTCCCCTGTCCCCGTCCCGCTGTCCCTGTCCCCGTCCCTGTCCCGCTGTCCCCTGTCCCTGTCCCCTGTCCCTGTCCCCTGTCCCTGTCCCGCTGTCCCTGTCCCCTGTCCCCTGTCCCTGTCCCCATCCCTGTCCCTGTCCCTGTCCCCATCCCCGTCCCTGTCCCTGTCCCTGTCCCCTGCCCCTGTCCCTGTCCCTGTCCCCGTCCCGCAGGTCAGTGACTGGTGGGAGGAATACATTTACCTGCGCGGCCGCAGCCCCCTCATGGTCAACAGCAACTACTACGCCATGGTAAGGGGTGCTGGGGGGCTGGGGGACCCCCAAACGCCCCCGGGGACCCCCCGCCACCACCCGCCGTGTCGCTTGTCCCCAGGATTTCCTGTACGTCACCCCCAGCCCCATCCAGGCTGCGCGGGCGGCCAACACCGTGCACTCCATCCTGCTCTACCGGCGGCGGCTGGACCGGGGCGAGATCCCCCCGGTGAGGGGGGCTTGGGGGGGGGTCCCACGGGGATGGGGGGTCCCGGGGGGAGGGGGTGAGCGTGGTCCTGTGGGTGGCAGACAGTGGACTGTGGGGAGATCTCCCCGGGGAGGGGGACATTGGGGGGACCCAATGGAGATGGGGGGTCCGGGGGGGTCCCAAGGGGTTGGAGGTCGCAGGGGGGGTCCCGTGGGGCTGAGGGAGTTGGGAGCCCGGTGGAACGGAGGGGTTTGGGGGTCCCAGGGGGCTGGGGGAGGTCCCAGGGGGATGGGGGAGTTAAAGGGGTCACATGGGGCTGGGGGGTTTGGGGGGATTTTATGGGGCTGGGGGAGGTCCCAGGGGTCTGGGGGAGCTGGGGGGTCCCAGGGGGCTGAGGAATTTGGGGGGTCCCAGGGGGATGGGGGAGCTGGGGGGTCCCAGGGGGATGAGGAATTTGGGGGGTCCCAGGACGATGGGGGAGCTGGGGGGTCCCAGGGTGATGGGGGAGATGGGGGATCCCGGGGAGCTGGGGGGTCCCAGGGGGCTGAGGAATTTTGGGGGTCCCAGGGGGATGGGGGAACTGGGGGGTCCCAGGGGGCTGAGGAATTTGGGGGTCCCGTGGGGCTGAGGGAGCTGTGTGGACCCCACGGATTTTGGGGATCCCGGGTGTGGC
The DNA here is from genome assembly GCF_048771995.1 of Taeniopygia guttata. Taxonomy (NCBI): domain Eukaryota; kingdom Metazoa; phylum Chordata; class Aves; order Passeriformes; family Estrildidae; genus Taeniopygia; species Taeniopygia guttata. The sequence continues at coordinate 707,010 of NC_133025.1, forward strand.
ACAGCCGCAGGGCGGTGGGGCCCGGAGCGGGGTGTGACAGCGACAGAGCTGGGGACACACCCCCCCCACCCCACGACCCCCCACGACCCCCCACGACCCCCGTGTCCCCCCAGATGATGGCCCTGGGCGTGGTGCCCATGTGCTCGTACCAGTCGGAGCGGATGTTCAACACCACCCGCATCCCGGGCAAGGAGACCGGTACGGGCTCGGGGAGGGGGCGGCGGCGGGCCGGGGGCGGCGGGCCGGGGGTCCCCGGTGCCCTGAGCCCCCCGTGCCCCCCCAGACACGCTGCTGCACCTGGCGGACAGCAAACACCTGGCCGTGTACCACAAGGGCCGCTACTACAAGGTGTGGCTGTACTACGGGGGGCAGCTGCTCCCCCCCGCCGACCTGGAGATGCAATTCCAGAGGATCCTGGAGGATCCGTCACCCCCCCAGCCCGGCGAGGAGCGGCTGGCGGCGCTGACCGCCGGGGAAAGGTCTGTGGGCACCGGGAAAAACGGGAATAACGGGAATAACGGGCACCGGGAATAACGGGAATGATGGGCATGATGGGCACCGGGGGGCTCCGGGAATAACGGGAATAACGGGAATGATGGGCACCGGGGGGCTCCGGGAATAACGGGAATGACGGGCACACTGGGAACTCCGGGAACGCTGGGGATGCTGTTGATACTGGGAGTAATGGGGACACTGGGAATAATGGGGACACTGGGCACCTGGGAACTCCGGGAGTAATGGGAATAATAGGGATACTGGGAATAATGGGGACATTGGGCACCTGGGAACTCTGGGAACTCCGGGAGTAATGGGAATAATGGGGATACTGGGAATAATGGGGACACTGGGCATACTGGGAGCTCTGGGAACACCAGGAACACTGGGGATACTGGGAGCTTGGGGAACACCAGGAATACTGAGGATACTGGGAACTCTGGGAGCTCTGGGAACTCTGGGAACACCAGGAATAATGGGGATACTGGGCATACTGGGAGCTCTGGGAACACCAGGAATCATGGGGATAGTGGGAACTCTGGGAACACCAGGAACACTGGGGATACTGGGCATACTGGGAGCTCTGAGAACACCAGGGACACCAGGAATAATGGGGATACTGGGAACTTGGGATACTGGGAACTCTGGGGATACTGGGCATACTGGGAGCTCTGGGAACACTGGGAATGATGAGGATACTGGGGATACTGGGAACTCTGGGAACAACAGGAACACTGGGGATACTGGGCATACTGGGAACTCTGGGAACACCAGGAACACTGGGGATACTGGGCATACTGGGAGCTCTTGGAACACCAGGAATAATGGGAATACTGGGCATACTGGGAGCTCTGGGAACACCAGAGACACCAGGAATAATGGGGATACTGGGCATACTGGGCATAACGGGCTCCTGGGATCTCCTGAGCAATGGGGATACTGGGAATCCTGGGAACATCGGTAGCACTGGGAACACTGGGCCCCACCCCGTGGGCACAGGGACACCCCCGTGGGTGGGGGGCTCAGAGGGGTGGGCACAGCCCGGCGGTGGGGCCGGGGTGCCCGGCGCTGACCGGGGTGCCCGGTGCTGACCGGGGTGCCCAGGGTGCCGTGGGCCGAGGCGCGGGCGCGGTTCTTCAGCCGCGGCCCCAACAAGGTGGCCCTGGACGCCATCGAGCGCGCGGCCTTCTTCCTGGCGCTGGACGAGGACGAGCACGGCCAGGAGCCCGAGCGGCCCGGCTGCATGGACGCCTACGCCAAGTCCCTGCTGCACGGCCGCTGCTACGACCGGTGCGCACCCCGAAACAGCCCTGACACCCCAAACCTACCCCTGGTACACACACACACCCCAAAATCCCAAACAGCCCAGTCCCTGCTGCACGACCGCTGCTAGGCCCAAAAACAGCCCTGACCCTGCTGCACGGCTGCTGCTAGGCCCCAAAACAGCCCTGAGACCCCAAAAGCTGCCCCCCGTACACATAGACACCCCAAAAACCCAACCGGCCCAACCCCTGCTAGGCCCCAAAACAGCCCTGACACCCCAAAACCTGCCCCCCATACCCATAGACACCCCAAAAACCCAACCAGCCCAACCCCTGCTAGGCCCCAAAACAGCCCTGACACCCCAAGCCTACCCCCGGTACACACACACACCCCAAATCCCCCAAATGCTCCCCAAACCCCTCCAATCCCCCCAAAATCCCCGCAAACTCCCCCAAAATTCCCCCAAACTTCCCCCAAATCCCCGTAAACTTCCCCAAATCCCCCCAAATGCCCCCCAAATCTCCCCAAACCACCCCAAAATTCCCCAAATTCCCACAAAATTCCCCCAAATTCCCCCAAATCCCCGCAAACTCCCCTAAATCCCCCATATACCCCCCAAATATCCCCCAATATCCCCCCAAATCCCCCCTAAATCCCTGTAAACTCCCCCCAATCACTCCCAAACCCCCCCAAACCCCCCCAAATTCCCACAAAATCCCCCCAAATCCCCATAAACTCTCCCAAATCCCCCCCAAATCCCCCCAATCCCCCCCAAACCCCCCGTGCCGCCCCCCAGCTGGTTCGACAAGTCCTTCACGCTGGTGGTCTACAAGAACGGCAAGGTCGGGGCCAACGCTGAGCACTCCTGGGCCGACGCCCCCATCGTGGGGCACCTCTGGGAGGTACCGGGGCGCGGGGACCCCCGGTGGGGCGGGGACCCCCCGGTGGGGCACCCCCGGCACGGGCAATCCCCCAGTGGGGCACCCCAGGGCTGGGGCTGTCCGGGTTGGGGACCCCATGGGGTGCCCCAAGGGCTGGGGGTCCCCATTTTGGGGCAGGGAGGGGGGGAAGATGTGGGGGTTCTGCTTTGGGGTGGGGGTGAGGGTCGGGATTTTGGGGGGCTGAGGGGGCGCTGAGGGTTTGGAATGGGGGGCTGGGGGGGTCAGGGATTTGGGGTGATGGGAGCTTTGGGGGATAGATGGGTTTGAGGGGCTTGGGGGGCTGGGGGTGATTGGGGGGGTTGGGGTCTTGAGGATTTGGGGATTTGGGGTTTGGGGGGGCTGGGGAATTGGGGGTCCAGGGGATTTGGGGATGTGGGTGTTGGAGGGTCATGGAATCGAGGAGTGGGGGGGGCCATGGAATTGGGGGTCTGGGGGTCACAGAATTGGGTGCTCAGGGCTGTTGGGGGTTGGGGGCCCTGCGGATTTGGGGTCCGGGCGGATTGTGGGATCGGGGCTCTGGGATTGGGGTTATGGACTTGTGGGGCCGGGGGCTTTGGGGGGCCGGGGGTTTTGGGGGCTGGGGGTTTTGGGGCACCAGGGGGTTTTGGGGGACCGGGGGTTTTGGGGGGCTGGGGGTTTTGGGGGGCTGAGGGTTTTGGGGCACCGGGGGTTTTGGGGGGCCGGGGGTTTTGGGGCACTGGGGGTTTTGGGGCACTGGGGGTTTTGGGGCACTGGGGGTTTTGCGGGGCCGGGGGCTTTGGGGGACCGGGGGTTTTGGGGGGTTGAGGGTTTTGGGGGGCCAGGGATTTTGGGGGGATGAGGGTTTTGGGGCACCGGGGGTTTTGGGGGGCCGGGGGTTTTGGGGGGCTGAGGGTTTTGGGGGACCGGGGGCTTTGGGGGGCCGGGGGTTTGGGGGGCTGAGGGTTTTGGGTAGCCGGGGGTTTTGGGGGACCAGGGGTTTTGGGGGGCCGGGGCTTTTGGGGGCCGGGGGTTTTGGGGGGCCGGGGGTTTTGGGGGCCGGGGGTTTTGGGGGGCCGGGGGCTTTGGGGGGCCGGGGGTTTTGGGGGATGAGGGGTTTTGGGGGACCAGGGGTTTTGGGGGGCCGGGGGTTTTGGGGGGCCGGGGGTTTTGGGAGGCCGGGGGTTTTGGGGGGCCGGGGGCTTTGGGGGGCCGGGGGTTTTGGGGGATGAGGGGTTTTGGGGGACCAGGGGTTTTGGGGGGCCGGGGGTTTTGGGGGGCCGGGGGTTTTGGGAGGCTGAGGGTTTTGGGGGATGAGGGGTTTTGGGGCACCAGGGGTTTTGGGGGGCTGGGGGTTTTGGGGGGCTGGGGGTCTTTCTCCCCCCCAAGTCCCAATGCCCCTTGTCCCCCCCAGTTCATGCTGGCCACGGACAAGTTCCAACTGGGCTACACGGAGGGGGGACACTGCAAGGGGGACCCCAGGTGGCAGCTGGCCCCCCCCCAGCGCCTGCAGTGGGACATCCCCCCCGAGGTGGGTGACACGGGTGGGACAGGGTGGGGACAGGGCGGGGGAGGGCACAGGTGAAAGTGTCACACCGTGCCACGGTGTGCCATGTCCCCAGGGGGTGGCGGCCATCAAGGTGTCACTGTGGGTGGCACAGGTGAGGGTGCCATGCCATGCCATGCCGTGCCATGCCATGTCCCCAGGGGGTGGCGGCCATCGAGGTGTCACTGTGGTGGCACAGGTGAGGGTGCCATGCCGTGCCATGCCATGCCGTGCCATGCCATGCCGTGTCCCCAGGGGGTGGTGGCCATCGAGGTGTCACTGTGGGTGGCACGGGTGATGGTGCCATGCCATGCCATGCCATGCCGTGCTGTGTCCCCAGGGGGTGGCGGCCATCGAGGTGTCACTGTGGTGGCACAGGTGAGGGTGCAGGTACAGGTGATGGTGCCATGCCGTGCCATGCCATGCCATGTCCCCAGGGGGTGGCGGCCATCGAGGCGTCACTGTGGGTGGCACAGGTGATGGTGCCATGCCATGCCATGCCATGCCGTGCCATGTCCCCAGGGGGTGGCGGCCATCGAGGTGTCACTGTGGGTGGCACAGGTGAGGGTTCCATGCCATGCCATGCCATGCCATGCCATGCCATGCCATGCCGTGCCATGTCCCCAGGGGGTGGCAGCCATCGAGGCGTCGCTGCGGGTGGCACGGGCGCTGGCCGAGGACGTGGATTTCTGCTGTTTCCCGTTCTCCACCTTCGGCAAAGGGCTCATCAAGCGCTGCCGCACCAGCCCCGACGCCTTCATCCAGATCGCCCTGCAGCTGGCACACTTCCGCGTGAGGGACGGGACCGGGTGGGGTGGGATCCGTGGGGTGGGACGGGATCCGTGGGGTGGGACGGGATCCGTGGGGTGGGGCGGGATCTGTGGGGTGGGATGGGGTGGGATCCGTGGGATGGGATGTGGTGGGATCAATGGGGTGGGGTAGAATCCATGGGATGGGGTGGGGTGGGATCCATGGGGTGGGATGGGATCCATGGGATGGGATCCATGGGATTGGGTGGGGTGGGATCCATGGGATGGGATGGGGTGGGATCCATGGGGTGGGATGGGGTCCATGGGGTGGGATCCGTGGGTTGGGGTGAGATCGGATGGGATCCATGGGATGAGATCCATGGGATCAGATGGGATCCATGGAGTGGGATGGAATCCTTGGAATGGGATGGGATCCATGGGATGGGATCTATGGGATGTGATCTATGGGGTGGGATGGGATAGAATGAGATCCATGGGATGGGATCCATGGGCTGGGATGGGATCCATGGGATGGGATCCATGGGATTGGGTGCGGTGGGATCCATGGGATTGGGTGGGGTGGGATCCATGGGATGGGATGGGGTGGGATCCATGGGGTGGGATGGGGTGGGATCCATGGGATTGGGTGGGATGGGATGGGATGCATGGGGTGGGATAGGATTGGGTGGGATCCATGGGGTGGGATGGGATCCTTGGAATGGGATGGGATCCATGGGATGGGATCTATGGGATGCGATCTATGGGGTGGGATGGGATGGAATGAGATCCATGGGATGGGATCCATGGGATGGGATGGGATCCATGGGCTGAGATCCATGGGGTGGGATAGGATCCATGGGGTGGGTGGGATCAGATGGGATCCATGGGATGGAATCCATGGGATCAGATGGGATCCATGGGATGGGATGGGATCCTTGGAATGGGATTGGATCCATTGGGTAGGATGGGATGAGATCCATGGGATGGGATCCATGGGATTGGGTGGGGTGGGATCCGTGGGTGGGATGGGGTGGGATCCATGGGATTGGGTGGGGTGGGATCCATGGGGTGGGGTGGGGTGAGATCCATGGAATGGGATACGTGAGGTGGGATGGGATCCTTGGGATGGAATCCATGGGATCAGATGGGATCCATGGGATGGGATGGGATCCTTGGAATGGGATTGGATCCATTGGGTGGGATGAGATGAGATCCATGGGGTGGGATCCATGGGGTGGGATGGGGTGGGATCCATGGGGTGGGATGGGATGGGATGGAATGAGATCCATGGGCTGGGATCCATGGGGTGGGATGGGATCCATGGGGTGGGATGGGATCTGATGGGATCCATGGGATGGGATCTATGGGATCAGATGGGATCCATGGGATGGGATGGGATCCTTGGGATGGGATCCATGGGATGGGACCCACGGGCCGGGACCCACGGGCTGGGATGGGACCCACGGGCTGGGACCCACGGGCTGGGATGGGACCCACGGGCTGGGACCCACGGGCCGGGACCCACGGGCTGGGATCCATGGGCTGGGATGGAACCCACGGGCCAGGATGGCACCCACGGGCCGGGATGGGACCCACGGGCCGGGACCCACGGGCCGGGATGGGACCCACGGGCCGGGACCCACGGGCCGGGACCCACGGGCTGGGCTGGGACCCACGGGCCGGGACCCACGGGCTGGGCTGGGACCCACGGGCCGGGACCCACGCGCCGCCCCCCGCAGGACAAGGGCTCCTTCTGCCTGACCTACGAGGCGTCCATGACGCGGCTGTTCCGCGAGGGCCGCACCGAGACCGTGCGCTCCTGCACCGCCGAGGCCACCGCCTTCGTGCGCTGCATGGCGGAGCCGCGCGGCACCGTGAGTGCCCAACCGGGCCGGGACTGCCGGGGAACCGGGCTGGGACTGCCGGGGAACCGGGCACCGGGACTGCCCCCGAACCGGGCACCGGGACTGCCCCCATAAACCGGGACTGCCCCCATAAACCGGGACTGCCCCCATAAACCGGGACTGCCCCCAACCGGGCCGGGACTGCCGGGGAACCGGGCACCGGGACTGCCCCCGAACCGGGCCGGGACTGCCCCCGAACCGGGCAGCACCGGGACCAGGACTGCCCAGAGAACCGGGACTGCCCCCCGAGCCGGGACTGCCCCGGGACCGGGACTGCCCCCCGAGCCGGGACTGACCCGGGACCGGGACTGCCCCCGAACAGGGACTGCCCCCATAAACCGGGACTGCCCCCGAACCGGGACTGCCCCGGGACCGGGATTGCCCCTCGAACCGGGACTGCCCCCCGAACCGGGACTGCCCCCATAAACCGGGACTGCTCCCCGAACCGGGACTGCCCCGGGACTGCCCCCCGAACCGGGACTGCCCCCCGAACCGGGACTGCCCCCCGAACCGGGACTGCTCCCCGAACCGGGACTGACCCCAAACCGGGACTGCCCCGGAACCGGGACTGCCCCCGAACCGGGACTGTTTGGGGTGCAGGTTTGGGATGTTATTTCGGGGTGTCAGTCATTTTGGGGTGTCAATAATTTGGGGTGTCGGTAATTTTGGAGTCCCCCAGCGCTCGGAGCGGCAGCGGCTGTTCAAGGTGCAGGTTTGGGCTCAGTTTGGGCTCAGTTTGGGCTCAGTTTGGGATGTCGGTTCGGGGTGCAGTTCGGGGTGTTGGTTCGGGGTGTCAGTAATTTGGGGGTGTCACTAATTCCGGGGTCCCCCAGCGCTCGGAGCGGCAGCGGCTGTTCAAGGTGCAGGTTTGGGCTCAGTTTGGGGTGCAGGTTTGGGATGTCGGTTCAGGGTGTCAGTTTGGGGTGTCAGTTCGGGGTGTCGGTAATTTGGGGTGTCAGTAATTTGGGGTGTCAGTAATTTGGGGTGTCACTAATTTGGGGTCCCCCAGCGCTCGGAGCGGCAGCGGCTGTTCAAGGTGCAGGTTTGGGCTCAGTTTGGGGTGCAGGTTTGGGCTCAGTTTGGGATGTTATTTTGGGGTGTCGGTAATTTCGGGGTGTCACTAATTTGGGGTGTCACTAATTCGGGGTCCCCCAGCGCTCGGAGCGGCAGCGGCTGTTCAAGGTGCAGGTTTGGGGGTGTGCCGGGGTGCAGGTTTGGGCTCAGTTTGGGCTCAGTTTGGGCTCAGTATGGGGTGCAGGTTTGGGGTGCAGGTTTGGGATGTTGTTTCAGGCTGTCAGTAATTTGGGGTGTCACTAATTGGGGTCCCCCAGCGCTCGGAGCGGCAGCGGCTGTTCAAGGCGGCCGCAGAGAAGCACCAGCAGCTCTATCGTTTGGCCATGACGGGCGCGGGCATCGACCGCCACCTCTTCTGCCTCTACCTCGTGTCGCGGTACCTCGGCACGCAGAGCCCCTTCCTGGCCAAGGTGCGCGGGGACACCGACAGGGGACGGGGACACGGGAGGGGGACACGGGGACAGGGACACGGACACAGGAACATGGGATGGGGACACGGGACACGGGATGGGGACACGGACACGGGATGGGGACACGGGATGGGGACAGGGACACGGCATGGGACACGGGATGGGGACACGGGATGGGGACACGGGATGGGGACATGGGATGGGGACACAGACACGGGAGGGGGACACGGACACGGACACGGGAGGGGACACGGGACACGGGATGGGGACACAGGATGGGGACAGGGACACGGCATGGGACACGGGATGGGGACACGGGATGGGGACACGGGATGGGACACGGGATGGGGACACGGGCACGGGATGGGGATACGGGACATGGGATGGGACACGGGACACGGCATGGGGACATGGGATGGGGACACGGGATGGGGACACGGACACGGACACGGGATGGGGACACGGACACGGGATGGGGACATGGGATGAGACACGGACACAGGATGGGGACACGGGATGGGGACACGGACACGGGATGGGCACACGGGACACGGGATGGGGACACGGGACATGGGATGGGGCACGGGATGGGGACACGGGATGGGGACACGGGATGGGGACACGGACACGGGATGGGGACACAGGACATGGACACGGGACACGGGAGGGGGACACGCGGGACACGGGATGGGACACGGGACCAGGATGGGACACGGACACGGGATGGGGACACGGGATGGGGACACGGACATGGGATGGGGACACGGACACGGGATGGGACACAGGACACGGGATGGGGACACGGGATGGGGATACGGGACATGGGATGGGGACACAGGACACGGGATGGGACACGGGACATGGACACGGGATGGGACATGGACATGGGATGGGGACATGGGACACGGGATGGGACACGGGATGAGGGCACAGCGGGGTACAAGGGTGCACTGCCACCCACCCTGGTGGCACCACACGTGGTGTCCTGCTCTGGGACTGGGGTGCCGTGGGGCGCCGCGGGGTGCCGTGGGGTGCCGTGGGGCTCCCCGGGGTGCCATGGGGCGCCCTGGGGCGCAGTGGGGTGCAGCGGGTGCCCCCCCAGGTGCTGGCCGAGCCCTGGCGCCTCTCCACCAGCCAGACCCCGCAGCAGCAGCTGAAGATGTTCGACCTCAACAAATTCCCCGACCACGTCTCCAGCGGCGGCGGCTTCGGGCCCGTGAGCACCGGGGGGCACCGGGGGGCACCGGGGGCACCGGGGGGGCGGTGGGGTCCCTACTGCGTGTCCCCTTCCCCGTGGGTTGGGGCAAAGGGGTGCCCACAGCGGGAACCCCCAGCCCCACATGGGTGTCCCGGGTGGGTGCCCCGGGTGGGTGCCACGGGGTGGGTGCCACGGGTGGGTGTCACGGGTGGGCGCCCCCCAGGTGCCCCCCAGGTGCCCCACGGCCCCTCGCCTCCCCCGCAGGTGGCAGACGATGGTTATGGGGTGTCCTACATCATCGCCGGGGAGAACCTCATCACCTTCCACGTGTCCAGCAAGTTCTCCAGCCCCGAGACGGTGAGGGGGGCAAAGGGGGTGGGCGGGGGGCTCCCCACCCGTGGGGTCACGCGTGGGGTCACGCGTGGGGTCACTGCCCCTCTCTGCTTCCCGTGGGACCCACTGGGGTGCAGGGGGGTCCCACAGATCAGGGGGTGCCCCAGGGTGGCCAGGGGGGTTCGGGTCTCGCTTTGGGCATTCGGAGCCCACCCGGGGGGGTTCGGGTCCCACTCTGGGGGGGTTCGGGTCCCACCCTGGGGGGGTTCAGGTCCCACTCGGGGGGGTCCGGGTCTCACTCTGGAGGTGCGGATCCCACCCTGGAGGTTCAGATCCCACCCTGGGGGGGTTTGGGTCCCACTCTGAGGGGGTTCGGGTCTCGCTTTGGGCATTCGGAGCCCACCCGGGGGGGTGCGGGTCCCACCCTGGAGGTTCAGATCCCACCCTGGGGTGTTCGGGTCCCACCCTGGCGGGGGTGCGGGTCCCACCCTGGGGTGCGGGCGGGCTCTGAGGGGGGTTCAGGTCCCACCCCGGGGTGCGGGCGGGCTCTGAGGGGGTGCGGGTCCCACCCCGGGGTGCGGGCGGGCTCTGAGCGGTGCTCCCGCAGGACTCGCAGCGTTTCGGCCGCAACATCCGCCAGGCCATGTTGGACATCGCGGGGCTCTTCGACAGAGCCCCCCCCGCGGCCGGGCACTGACCGGGGGGATCCGGGATTTGGGGGGCCCGGGGGGTCCCCGCCCGGTACCGGCTCCCAATAAAGGCTCTTGGTGTGACTCCGCTGCGCCTCGGGCTGGGACACCCGCGGGTGGCCGTGGGGTGTCCGTGGGGTGGCCGTGGGGTGGCCGTGGGGTGTCCGTGGGGTGCCAGGGCTGGATCCGTTGGGTGTCCATGGGGTGTCCGTGGGGTGTCCGTGGGGTGTCCGTGGGGTGTCCGTGGGGTGCCAGGGCTGGATCCGTGGGGTGCCAGGGCTGGATCCACGGGGTGGCCATGGGGTGTCCATGGGGTGTCCGTGGGGTGTCCGTGGGGTGTCCGTGGGGTGTCCAGGGGTGTCCGTGGGGTCCCAGGGCTGGATCTGTGGGGTGTCCGTGGGGTGTCCATGGGGTGTCCATGGGGTGTCCGTGGGGTGTCCGTGGGGTGTCCATGGGGTGTCCATGGGGTGTCCATGGGGTGTCCGTGGGGTGCCAGGGCTGGATCCATGGCACCATTCCCATTCCCGGTGCCCCGTTCCCATTCCCGGTGCCCATTCCCTGTTCCCGGTGCCCACTCCCGGCCCCGTTCCCATTCCCGGTTCCCCATGCCCACTCCCGGTTCCCCGTTCCCATCCCGGTGCCCCGTGCCCATCCCCGTACCGGTGCCCATTCCCGGTGCCCACTCCCGGTTCCCGGTGCCCACTCCCGGCCCCGCTCCCATCCCGGTTCCCCGTTCCCATCCCGGTGCCCGGTTCCCGTCCCGTGCCCGCCCCGGGCGGTGCCCATTCCCGGTGCCCCGTTCCCATTCCCGGTGCCCAGTGCCCATTCCCGTGCCCATCCCCGGTGCCCCGTGCCCATCCCCGGTTCCCCAATCCCATTCCCGGTTCCCCGTGCCCACTCCCGGTTCCCCGTGCCCATTCCCATACCCGTGCCCATTCCCGGTTCCCGTGCCCATTCCCGGTTCCCCATTCCCATACCCGTGCCCATTCCCGGTGCCCCGTGCCCATTCCCGGTTCCCCATTCCCATTCCCGGTTCCCGGTGCCCACTCCCAGCCCCATTCCCATCCCGGTGCCCCGTTCCCATCCCGGTGCCCCGTTCCCATCCCGGTGCCCGCCCCGGGCGGTGCCGGGGGTGCTCAGCGGGGCACGGTGCCACGGGCGGGCCCTGCGCACAGCCCCTGGCCCGTGTCCGGCCCGGGGGTCGCCGCGCCCCGGGTGGCACCGGGTTGGCACCGGCCCGGCCCTCCCTCCCCGCCCCGCGCCGCCAGAACGGAGCCACCGGCGGGCGAGGGGCCAGACCGGCACGGACCGGGAATAACCCGGGACAGCCCCGGGAGAGGGGCCAGACCGGGCACGGACCGGGAATAACCCGGGACAGCCCCGGGAGAGGGGCCAGACCGGGCACGGACCGGGAATAACCCGGGACAGCCCCGGGAGAGGGGCCAGACCGGGCACGGACCGGGAATAACCCGGGACAGCCCCGGGAGAGGGGCCAGACCGGGCACGGGGACCGGGAATAACCCGGGACAGCCCCGGGAGAGGGGCCAGGGACCGGGAATAACCCGGGACAGCCCCGGGAGAGGGGACAGGGACCGGGACTAACCCGGGACAGCCCCGGGAGAGGAGCCAGACCGGGCACGGACCGGGAATAACCCGGGACAGCCCCGGGAGAGGGGCCAGACCGGGCACGGACCGGGACTAACCCGGGACAGCCCCGGGAGAGGGGCCAGACCGGGCACGGACCGGGAATAACCCGGGACAGCCCCGGGAGAGGGGCCAGACCGGGCACGGACCGGGACTAACCCGGGAGAGGGGCCAGACCGGGCACGGGGACCGGGAATAACCCGGGACGACCCCGGGAGAGGGGCCAGACCGGGCACGGACCGGGAATAACCCGGGACAACCCGGGAGAGGGGCCAGGGACAGGGAATAACCCGGGACAGCCCCGGGAGAGGGGCCAGACCGGGCACGGACCGGGACTAACCCGGGACAGCCCCGGGAGAGGGGCCAGACCGGGACTAACCCGGGAGAGGGGACAGGGATAACCCAGGAGAGGGGACAGGGACAGGGAATAGCACGGGAGAGGGGACAGGGACAGGGAATAACCCGGGACAACCCCGGGAGAGGGGCCAGACCGGGCACGGGGACCGGGACTAACCCGGGAGAGGGGACAGGGACCGGGGACAACCCCCTGCCTGGCCGTGTCCCTCTGTCCGTGTCCCTCTGTCTGTCCCTCTGTCCGTGTCCCTCTGTCCGTGTCCCTCTGTCTGTCCCTCTGTCCGTGTCCCTCTGTCCGTGTCCCTCTGTCTGTCCCTCTGTCTGTCCCTCTGTCTGTCCCTCTGTCTGTCCCTCTGTCCGTGTCCCTCTGTCTGTCCCCCTCTCTGTCCCTCTGTCCGTGTCCCTGGGCCCGGGGGCACCCATGGGTGCGGTTTCAGTGGGTGCCCGCGTCACGCGGCCTTTGATGCGGTGCCAGCGGTTCCACGGGTGGGTGCGCCCGGCCCGGCCCCCCCGCCCCGCCCCCACCCGGCCCTATAAAGGATTTGGGGTGTCCCTGTCCCGCTCAGCCGCTGCGGGACCGAGAGGTGACGGGGGGTCCTGGGGGTGCTGGGGGGTCTTGGGGGTGCTGGGGGTGATGGGGGTCCTGGGGGTGCTGGGGGGCTGGGGGGGCTGGGGGGTCTTGGGGGTGTCGGGGGGTTGGGGGGTGTTGGGGGTGCTGCGGGGTTTTGGGGGTGCTCGGGGTGCTGGGGGGGGCTGGGGGGTGCTGGGGGGGCTGGGGGGTGCTGGAGGTGCTGGGGGGCTGGGGGGTCTTGGGGGTGCTGTGGGTGCTGGGGGTGCTGGGGGGTGTTGGGGGGTGCTGGAGGAGCTGGGGGGTCCCAGGGGGCTGAGGAATTTGGGGGGTCCCAGGGTGATGGGGGAGCTGGGGTGTCCTGGGGGTCCTGGGGATGTTGGGGTGCTGAGGGGTCCTGGGGGTCCTAGGGGTGCTGGGGGGTCCTGGGGGTGCTGGGGGCGCAGCAGTGGGTGCTGCCCCCCCCCACCTCTGCAGCCCCCTCCCTCCCCCGTTGCAGGAGCTGAGGATGGGTCCCGCCGCCTTCCTGGGGCTCTGCCTGTTGGGGTGCCTGCTGCTGCCCCCCGCCCTGCCGGGTGAGAGCCCCAAAGCGCGCCCCGAAACCCCAAAGTGCGCCCTGAGACCCTAAACTGCGCCCTGAAACCCCAAAGTGCGCCCGAAACCCCAAAGTGCGCCCTGAAACCCCAAAGTGTGCCTTGATCCCCCAAACTGTGCCCTGATCCCCTAAATTCCACCCTGAAACCCCAAACTCCACCCTGATCCCTTAAACTGCGCCCCAAGACCCCCATCTGCACCCTGATGCCCAAACTGCGCCCTAAAACCCCAAACTGCCCCCTGACCCCACAAATTGTGCCCCGATCCCCAAACTGCACCCCAAGACCCCCATCTGCACCCCGGTCCCCAAACTGCACCCTGAGACCCCAAACTACACCGTGATCCCCTAAACTCTACTGTGATCCCCTAAACTGCGCCCTGATCCCCCAAATTGTGCCCTGATCCCTCAAACTGCACCCCAATCCCCAAACTTCGCCCCGAGATCCCAAACTACACCTTGATCCCCTAAACTCCACCGTGATCCCCCAAACTCTACTGTGATCCCCCAAACTGCGCCCTGATCCCCCCAACTGCACCCCGATTCCCAAAACTGCACCCCAAGACCCCCATCTGCACCCCGATCCCCAAACTGCGTCCTGAGCCCCCCAAACCCCCCAAAACTCCCCCAAAATACCCCAAAACCCCCCCAAACCTCACCAAACCCCCCTAAAACTCCCCAAACCCCCCCAAACCCCCCAAACCCCCACAAAACCCCACAAAACCTCCACAAAACCCCCCCAAAACTCCCCCAAACCCCCTAAAATCCCCCCAAAACCCCCCAAACCCCCGCAGAACCCCCCCCAAAGCCCCCCAAACCCCCCCAAACCCCCCGGCCAGATTTGGGGTGACAGTGACCCCGCTGTCCCCCGCAGGGGCTGAGGCCACCCGCTGTCCCCGGGGCTGGCTGGCCTTTGGGGGACACTGCTACGGCTACTTCGGGCAGCAGCTGAGCTGGCGACGGGCCGAGGTGGGTACGGGGGGCACGGGGGGTCCCCCAAATCCCGGTCACCCCTGGATGTGGCATTGTCCCCAGGCGTGGTGCCAGGCCACCCGCGGGGGGTGTCCCCAAATCCCGCCACCCCCTGGATGTGGCATTGTCCCCAGGCGTGGTGCCAGGCCACCCGCGGGGGGTGTCCCCAAATCCCTGTCACCCCCTGGATGTGGCATTGTCCCCAGGCGTGGTGCCAGGCCACCCGCGGGGGGTGTCCCCAAATCCCTGTCACCCCCTGGATGTGGCGTTGTCCCCAGGCGTGGTGCCAGGCCACCCGCGGGGGGCACGGGGGGTGCGGGGGGTGTCCCCAAATCCCTGTCACCCCCCTGGATGTGGCGTTGTCCCCAGGCGTGGTGCCAGGCCACCCGCGGGGGGCACGGGGGGCACGGGGGTTGTCCCCAAATCCCTGTCACCCCCTGGATGTGGCATTGTCCCCAGGCGTGGTGCCAGGCCACCCGCGGGGGGCACGGGGGGTGTCCCCAAATCCCGGTCACCCCCTGGATGTGGCATTGTCCCCAGGCGTGGTGCCAGGCCACCCGCGGGGGGCACCTGGCCTCGCTGCGCAGCCCCGAGGAGCACCGGGCGCTCGCCGCCTTCATCGCCCGCCGGCCGCGGGGAGAGGAGGAGGAGGAGGAGAAGGAGCGGGAGCGGGACCGGGAGAGGGACAGGGACAGGGAACGGGAGAGCGTCTGGATCGGCCTGCGACACCGGGTGAGTGACCGTCTGTCACCTTGCTGTCCCACCCTGCCGGTCCCTGGTGTCGCCTGGTGTCCCCTGGTGTCTTCTCCTTGCCCGGAGCCCTCCCTGCCTCACCTTCGTGTCCCACCTTAGTGTCCCCTGGTGTCCCCTGCTGGCCCCTGGTGTCTCCTGGTGTCCCACCCTGGCGTCCCCTGGTGTCCCCTGGTGTCCCCTCCCTGTCCAGACCCCTCCCTGTCTCACCTTCATGTCCCACCCTGGTGTCCCTGGTGTCCCCTGGTGTCTCCTGGTGTCCCCTCCCTGCACCCCAACTTGCCCTGAGCCCACCCTACCTCACCTTCGTGTCCCACCTTAGTGTCCCCTGCTGGCCCCTGGTGTCCCCTGGTGTCCCCTCTCTGCCCGGACCCCGCCCTGCCTCACCTTCATGTCCCACCTTAGTGTCCCCTGCTGTCCCACCCTGCTGGCCCCTGGTGTCCCCTCCCTGCCCTGAGCCTGCCCTGTCTCACCTTCGTGTCCCACCTTAGTGTCCTCTGCTGTGCCCTGCTGGCCCCCGGTGTCCCCTCCCGGCCCGGACCCCGCCCTGCCTCACCTTCCTGTCCCACCCTGCTGCCCCCTGGTGTCCCCCGTGTCCCCGTGTCCCCCTGACGCGCTGTCCCCGTGTCCCGTGTCGCAGCGCCAGGGGTGGCTCTGGGCTGACGGGTCCCCGCGCCACTACTGGGCCTGGGACGGGGACGATGGCCCCAAGGGACAGTCCTGTGTGGCCCTGGAGGACTCGGCGGGTGAGGCCTGGGGACAATCCATGGCCTGGGGACAGTGGGGCTGGGGACAGACAATGGCCTGGGGAGGTGGCAGGGGGGGCCAGGGGGTGACAGGGAGGGACAGGGGGGGTGGCAGGGAGGGACACGGGGGGGTCAGGAGGTGGCAGGGGGGGACAGGGGGTGGCAGGGAGGGACAGGGAGGATGACAGGGGTGACAGGGGGGTCAGGAGGTGGCAGGAGGTGACAGGGAGTGGCAGGGAGGGACAGAGGGGGTCAGGGAGGGACGGGGGGGTGGCAGGAAGGGATGGGGGGTCAGGAGGTGACAGGGGGTGGCAGGAGGTGACAGGGGGTGACAGGGGAATCAGGAGGTGGCAGGGAGGGACACGGAGGGTCAGGAGGTTACAGGAAGGACAGGGGGGTCTGGAGGTGACAGGAGGCACAGGAGGTGACAGGGAGGGACAGGGGGTGACAAGGGGGGACAGGGGGTGACAGGGGGTGGCAGGGAGGGACAGGGGGGGACAGGGGGTGACAGGAGGTGGCAGGAGGTGGCAGGAGGTGGCAGGGGGGGAGCAGGGTGTCCCGCATGTCCCCGTGTCCCGTGCCAGCGCGGCCGTGTCCCGTGTCCCCGCAGGGTTCATGGCCTGGGAGGGCGAGGCCTGCGGGGACCCCAAACCCTTCGTCTGCAAATACCGGGCCTAGGGGGGCCCCCCAACCTGCCAGCCCCCCACTCTGGGGCCGACCCCCCAAATCCTGCCCCCAAACCCCATCCCAAACCCCAAATCCCACCCCTGTGCCCCCAAACCCCGTCCCGGACCCCAATCCCAAATCCCAGCCCTGCCCCTGCTGCGCTGCCCCCCAGATCCCAAATCCACATCCTGTGCCCCAAATCCCACCTCCTGTGCCCCAAATCCCACACCCTGTGCCCCAAATCCCAAATCCTGCCCCTAAACCCCCTCCCGGACCCCAATCCCAAATCCCAACCCTGCCCGCCCCTGCTGCACTGCCCCCCAGATCCCAAATCCTGCCCCTGTGCCCCAAATCCCAAATCCTGTGCCCCAAATCCCCCCCGCCCCCCAAACCCCAAATCCACCCCCTGCCCCCCAAATCTCCCCCGCCCCTCGCTGCCCCCCAAACCCCCGGACCCCCCCCCCCACCCCACCCCGAGACCCCCCAATAAAGTGACGGAAGCACCGGGACCCCCCGTGTCCCTCGGCCGTGTCTGCGCCCCACGGGTGACACCCACGGGGGACAGGGACCCTCGGGGGGCGCGGGGGGTACAGCCGGGGGGTGTCCCCAGGACAGGGGTGTCCCCAAGGGAAGGGGGTCCCCAAATCAGCCCCGGGGGGTCTCTGCCACTCTCTGTGTCCCCATGTGTCCCCCCATGTCTCCCCATGTCCCCCCATGTGTCCCCATGTCCCCATGTCCCCCCATGTGTCCCCATGTCCCCCATGTGTCCCCACGGGCTGTATTTTCGGGGTGCACCCATCGGGATGTATTTTTGGGGGTGCTGGGGGTCAATCACGGGCGCTATTTTCGGGGTGCACCCATGGGGATGTACCCACGGGCTGTATTTTCGGGGTGCACACATCGGGGGGTACCCATGGGGTGTATTTTTTTGGGGTGCACCCATCGGGATGTATTTTTGGGGTGCTGGGGGTCAATCCATGGGGTCTATTTTTTGGGTGTACACACTGAGATGTATTTTTGGGGGTGCTGGGGGTCAATCCATGGGCTGTATTTTTGGGGTGCACCCATCGCGATGCTCCCACGGGGTGTATTTTTGGGGTGTACACACTGAGATGTATTTTTGGGGGTGCTGGGGATCAATGCACGGGGTGTATTTTCGGGGTGCACACTCTGGGATATATTTTTGGGGGTCCATCCACGGGCTGTATTTTTGGGGTGCACCCATGGGGATGTATTTTGGGGGTGCTGGGGGTCAATCCATGGGGTGTATTTTCGGGGCGCACCCATCGCGGAGCTCCCGCGGAGCACCCCGGGGTGCCGATCCCGGCGGGGCGCCCGGAGCGCCACCGGCACCCCGCGGCCTTTGTGACACCGCCACCCCCGAGTGTCACCGTCACCAGGACACCGCTGCCACCAACAGCGCTGTCCCCGCGGCCGAGATGGCACCGGCGGGACTGGCGGGACACCAGGACCCACCGAACCCACGCGAGTCACCGGGAAAGGACCGGAGCGACCCCCGCGGCCCCGCGCACAGCTCCGGGGGGCGGCGGGGGGACCCCGAGGCGCCCCGGTACCGGTTCCCCGGGCCCCGGTACGCGGTGCCCGCCGGTGGTACCGCCCGGGACCGCCACCGCGGGGCCGCCTCCAGCATGGGCGGCCGGTTACCGGAGCGGGGCAACGGGGGCACACCGGGGCCAGGTGAGGGACGGAGGGAGGGGCACACACCGGGCACACACCGGGCACACACCGGGCACACACCGGGCACAGGTGAGGGAGTGAGGGAGGGGCGGGCACACACCGGGCACACACCGGGACAGGTGAGGGACTGAGGGAGGGGCACACACCGGGCACAGGTGAGGGACTGAGGGAGGGGCACACACCGGGCACACACCGGGCACACACCGGGCACAGGTGAGTGAGGGAGGGGCGGGCACACACCGGGCACACACCGGGACAGGTGAGGGAATGAGGGAGGGACGGGCACACACCGGGCACAGGTGAGTGAGTGAGGGGCGGGCACACACCGGGCACAGGTGAGGGAGGGGCGGGCACACACCGGGCACAGGTGAGTGACTAAGGGAGGGGCCGCCGTGCCCGGGTGGCACCGGAGCTGCCGCGGCTGACCCCCCTCACCCCTTGTGCCCCCCTCGCCCCCTCTCTCAGGGCATTATTTCCCGGAGCGGGCACACAGGCTGACCGTGCCCACAGCCCCCGCCTGCTCCATCCGGGCCCGCAGCCGCACGGACAGACCCCCGCCCACGCCAGGTGAGGGACCCCCGGGTCCTGCTGGCACCCCCGGGTCCTGCTGGCACCCCCACATGCTGCTGGCATCTCCCTGGGGTCGGGCTGGGTGCAGCGGGGGGCCCGTGCCAGGTACAGGTTGGGGTCCACGGTGCCGTACCTGTTGGGTCCGGGGCTCTGCGGGGACAGGGACGGGTGATGCCACCCCCGGGATGGCCGTACCCCACACCCTCGGGACCCACAGCCCCTCCACCCTACACCCCTGGCACCCCACAGCCTTGATACCCCAGGGACCCCTGGCACCCCCACCCTTGGCACCCCGACCCCACGGACCCCTGGCACCCACATCCCTGGCACCCCGACCGCCTGGACCCCTGGCACCCCCACACCCTTGGCACCTGAACCCCACAGACCCCTGGCACCCCACACCCTTGGCACTTGACCCCTCAAATCACTGGCACCCCACACCCTTGGCACCCCACACCCTTGGTACCCCAACCCCACAAACCCCTGGCACCCCACACCCCTGGCACCCCACATCCTTGGTACCCCGACTCCCCACACCCCTGCCCGTGTCCCCCCGGCCGTGTCCCCCCGCCAGGCCCTGCCACCTACCAGCTGCCACCCGTGATGGGTCCCCGCCTGGTGACAAAGCCATCGACCCCCCAGTGCACCATGACCGGGAGAGGCCCCGGAATCTTCGACAGCGAGGAAAAGGTGGGGGGCAGGGGAATGGGGGGCAGGGGGCTGTGGGGTCGGGGTGCCAAGGGTGTGGGGTGCCAGGGGTCCGTGGGGTTGGGATGCCAGGGATGTGGGGGGTCGGGGTATCAAGGATGTGGGGTGCCAAGGGTGTGGGGTGCCAGGGATGTGGGGGGTCGGGGTACCAAGGGTGTGGGTGCCAGGGGTCCGTGGGGTCGAGGTGCCAAGGGTGTGGGGTGCCAGGCGTTTGAGGGGTCGGGATACCAAGGGTGTGGGGTGCCAGGGGTCCGTGGGGTCGGGGTACCAAGGGTGTGGGGTGCCAGGGGTCCATGGGGTCGGGGTGCCAGGGGTGTGGGGTGCCAGGGGTCCATGGGGTCGGGGTGCCAGGGGTGTGGGGTGCCAGGGGTCCGTGGGGTCGGGGTATCAAGGGTGTGGGGTGCCAGGGGTCTGTGGGGTCAGGGTACCAAGGCTTTGAGGTGCCAGGGGTCCGTGGGGTACCAAGGAGTCTGGGGTGCCAGGGGTGTAGGGCGGAGGGGCTGTGGGTCCCGAGGGTGTGGGGTACGGCCATCCGGGGGGTGGCATCACCCGTCCCTGTGCCCGCAGACCCCCGGACCCAACAGGTACGGCACTGTGGACCCCAACCTGTACCTGGCACGGGCCCCCCGCTGCACCTTAGCGGGGCGCGGCCGCCCCAGCCCGACCCCACAGACACCCGGCCCCAGTGACTACTGCCCCAAACAGGTGAGCGGGGACAGGGACACGGGGCTGGGGGACAGGGACACGGGGCTGGGGGACAGGGACACGGGGCTGGGGGACAGGGACAGGGACAGGGACGGGGCTGGGGGACAGAGACGGGGCTGGGGGACAGGGACAGGGGGCTGGGGGACAGGGATGGGGCTGGGGGACAGGGACAGAGGGATGAGGGACAGGGACACGGGGCTGGGGGACACGGACAGAGCTGGGGGACAGGGACACGGGGCCGGGGGACAGGGACAGGGACAGGGACGGGGGACAGGGACAGGGCTGGGGGACAGGGACAGGGCTGGGGGACAGGGATGGGGGACAGGGACGGGGCTGGGGGAGAGGGACAGGGACACGGGGCAGGGGGACAGGGACAGCGCTGAGGGACAGGGACAGGGACCGGGCCGGGGGACAGGGACAGGGCCGGGGGACAGGGGCGGGGAGCAGGGACGGGGCTGGGGGACAGGGACATGGGGCTGGGGACAGGGACACGGGGCTGGGGGACAGGGATGGGGGACAGGGACAGGGATGGGGGACAGGGACACGGGGCTGGGGGACAGGGGGACAGGGACACGGGGCTGGGGGACAGGGACCGGGCTGGGGGACAGGGACAGGGACATGGGGCTGGGGGACAGGAACCGGGTTAGGGGACAGGGCTTGGGGACAGGGAGCCACCGCCCCTCACCTTGTCACCGCCGCTGTCCTCCCGCAGGAGCGGAGACAAGGACAGAGCTTCGGCGTGCGCCACGCGGAGTGCGTTGTGCCCGTACCGGACCGGTGCCCGTGACGGTCCGGTGCCCGTACCGGACCCGTGCCCGTGACGGACCGGTGCCCCCAGGGCAGCGGGCACGGGGCTGGCACCGTCCTCCCGTGATAAACATGACCCGCAGCAGCACCGATCGCTCTCCTTCCGTCCCGCCGCGTCGCACGGGGGGAGGGGGTCCCCTAAACATGTCCTGAGGACACCCCACGGAGGGGACACGGGGCAGGGAGGGGACACGGAGGGGACACGGGGCAGGGAGGGGACACGTCTCTGTCACTCCGCGGGATCCGTGGGGTGCGGCAGATCCCGGGTGGGGCATCACCTGCCGGTGCCCACGGCGAACGAGAAACCCGGGGGGCCACCCCCCGTGTCACCCCCACCCCTGCCACCCCCGTGTCACCTCCCGGCCGGGCTCAGAGTCCACGGGCCGGAACCGGCTGCGGGCAGCGGGCACCGGGAACGGGGCCAGGCTGGGCACGGGATTAAACCGGGCACGGGATTAAACCGGGCACGGGCAGGTCCCGGCGGCTCCGGGTGACCGGGGGGTGGCTCCGGGTGACCGGGGGGTGGCTCCGGGTTACCGGGGGGTGGCTCTGGGTGACCGGGGGGTGGCTCCGGGTGACCGGGGGTGGCTCCGGGTAACCGGGGGTGGCTCCGGGTGACCGGGGCGCGGCCGGGCGGGCCCGGGTGCCACCGCTGCCACTTGGGGGTGGTGGCAGGGCCAGCTCCCGGTGCCCGCTGTCCGGGACGGGGATGGACACCCCGAGTCCCCTCCCGGCCCTGATCCGCAAGAAGCGGGACGGGGAGCGCCTGGAGGACACCGAGATCCGGAGCTTCGTGCGCGGTGTCACCGAGGGCACCGCGCAGGAGGGACAGATCGGTGGGGACACGGGGACACCCCGGGGGCGGGAGGGGTGACACGGCCGGGGGGTGACACGGGCACAGCAAGGCAAACCCCGAGATGTGCCGGGGGGTCCTGGGGAGGGGACACGGCGGGGGGACCACCCTGGGAGGACAGAGAGGGACACCAGGACATGCCACCAGCACGGGGCACAGCGCGGGGAGGGTGACACGGGGACCCCAGGGTGTGGCAGAGGGTCACGGGCAGGGGGTGGGGAGGGCACTGAGGTGGCACCCCGGTGCCATCCGGCTGCGGGGACAGGGGAGGGCTGGGGACAGGTGCCGTGTCACCGTGCCACCCCAGGTGCCATGCTGATGGCCATCCGGCTGCGGGGACAGGGGAGGGGAGGGGACAGGTGCCGTGTCACCGTGTCCCCCCAGGTGCCATGCTGATGGCCATCCGGCTGCGGGGACAGGGGAGGGGAGGGGACAGGTGCCATGTCACCGTGTCCCCCCAGGTGCCATGCTGATGGCCATCCGGCTGCGGGGACAGGGGAGGGGAGAGGACAGGTGCCATGTCACCGTGTCCCCCCAGGTGCCATGCTGATGGCCATCCGGCTGCGGGGCATGGACGCGGGGGAGACGCTGGCACTGACCCGTGCCATGGCCGGCTCCGGGCGCACCCTGGCCTGGCCGCCCGCCTGGCACGGGCTGCTGGTGGACAAGCACTCGACTGGTGGCGTTGGGGACAAGGTCAGCCTGGCCCTGGCCCCCGCGCTGGCCGCCTGCGGCTGCAAGGTGAGGGGACGCGGGGCTCGGGGGTGCCCACCCGTGCCCAGCCGTGCCCACCCGTGCCCACCCGTGCCCAGCCGTGCCCGCCCGCAGGTGCCCATGATCAGCGGGCGCGGGCTGGGCCACACCGGGGGCACCCTGGACAAGCTGGAGGCCATTCCCGGATTTCGCGTCTCCCAGAGCCCCGAGGAGGTGACACACGGGGGGTGGTGGGTGAGGGGACACCACGGACACCCCCAGAGCCCGCAGGGACGGGCTGGGTGGCACCGCGGCGGCAGAGGGGTGGGGGTGACACTGGGGCGGGGATGGGGTCTCACTGGGGCGCCAGTGGGGTATCCGTGGGGTGTGGGGTGGTGATGGGGTCTCACTGGGGTGTGGGGTGACAATGGGGTGGTGATGGGGTCTCACTGGTGTGGGGTGACAGTGGGGTGGTGATGGGGTGACACTGGTGTGGGGTGACACTGAGGTGGTGATGGGGTCTCACTGGGGTGTGGGGTGACAATGGGGTGATGATGATGGGGTCTCACTGGGTGTGGGGTGACACTGGGGTGTGGGGTGACACTGGGGTGTGGGGTGACAATGGGGTGATGATGGGGTGACACTGGGGTGGTGATGGGATGACACTGGGGCGTGGGGTGACACTGGGGTGATGATGGGGTCTCACTGAGGTGTGGGGTGATGATGGGGTCTCACTGGGGTGTGGGGTGACAGTGGGGTGATGATGATGGGGTCTCACTGGGTGTGTGTGGGGTGACACTGGGGTGTGGGGTGACACTGGGGTGATGATGGGGTCTCACCGGGGCGCCAGTGGGGTGTCCGTGGGGTGTGGGGTGACAATGGGATGATGATGGGGTCTCACTGGGGTGTGGGGTGACAGTGGGGTGGTGATGGGGTGACACTGGGGCGGTGATGGGGTCTCACTGGGGTGTGGGGTGACACTGGGGCAGTGATGGGGTGACACTGGGGTGTGGGGTGACACTGGGGTGTGAGGTGACACTGGGGTGATGATGGGGTCTCACTGGGGTGGGGGGTGACACTGCGGTGGTGATGGAGTCTCACTGGGGTGTGGGGGTGACAATGGGGTGTGGGGTGATGATGGGGTCTCACTAGGGCGCCAGTGGGGTATCCATGGGGTGTGGGGTGACAGTGGGGTGATGATGGGGTCTCACTGGGGTGTGGGGTGACAGTGGGGTGCCCAGGGGGTCCGAAGAGGGGGTGGGTGCTATGGGGTACCGATGGGGTACAGGCACCAGTGGGTTGTGGGTTCTCACGGGCTCCCAAAAGGGGCCAGGAGAAGACGGGGGGTGGTGCCCTTGGGTTGTGTGGGTGTCACCGGGGTGTCACCGGGGTGCCACCGGGGTGCCACTGAGGTGTCACCCGCGTGTCACCGCTGCCCGCAGATGCAGCAGATCCTGGCACGCGTGGGCTGCTGCATCGTGGGGCAGAGCGCGGAGCTGGTGCCCGCGGACCGGGTGCTCTACGGGCTGCGCGATGTCACGGCCACCGTGGACAGCCTGCCGCTCATCACGGGTGCGTGGGGACAGCACGGGGACACGGGGACACGGCCGGGCCGCAGGCGGTGACCCCCCTGCCCTGCCCAGCCTCCATCCTCAGCAAGAAGGCGGCGGAGCGGCTCCGGGCGCTGGTGCTCGATGTCAAGTTCGGGGAGGCGGCTCTGTGCCCCGGCCAGGAGAGCGCGCGGGAGCTGGCACGGAGCCTGGTGACACCCCGGGGACCCCGCCACCCCTGGCCCTGCCGCTGGCCCCTGCTGCTGTCCCTGTCACTGTCCCGCTGTCCCGGGCCATTCCCGCTGTCCCTGCTCCTGTCCCTGTCCGTGTCCCTGCTCCTGTCCCTGTCCCTGCTGTCCCCGTCCTTGCCCGCTGTTCCGGGCTATTCCCGCTGTCCCTGTCCCTGCTCCTGTTCCTGTCCCTACCTGCAGTCCCTTGTCCCTGCCTGCTGTCCCTTATCCCTGACTCCGGCTGTTCATATTCCTGTCCCTGTCTGCTGCCCCTGCTCCTGTCCCTATCCCTGTTCCTGTCCCTCTTCCTGTCCCTGTCCTTTCTTCTGTCCTGTCCCTGCTCCTGTCCCTGTCCCTGTCCGCGGTCCCTGTCCCTGTTCCTGCTCCTATTCCTGCTCCTGTCCCTGCTGCCTCTGCCTGCCTCCTGTCCCTGTCCCTGCCCCCTGTCCCTGTCCCTGCCTGCGGTCCCTGTCCCTGTTCCTGCTCCTGTCCCTGTCCTTTCTCCTGTCCCTGTCCCTGCCTGCTGTCCCTTGTCCTTGACCCTGGCTATCCCTGTCCCTCTTCCTGTCCCTGTCCCTGTGTCCCCGTCCCTGCCCGCTGTCCCGGGCCATTCCCGCTGTCCCTGCTCCTGTCCCTGTCCCTGCCTGATGTCCCTTGTCCTTGACCCTGGCTGTCCCTGTCCCTGCTCCTGTCCCTGTCCCTGCTCCTGTCCCTGTCCCTGCTGTCCCTGTCCCTGCCTGCTGTCCCTTGTCCTTGACCCTGGCTATCCCTGTCCCTGCTATCCCCGTCGCTGCCCGCTGTCCCGGGCCATTCCCGCTGTCCCCCTCCTGTCCCTGCTCCTGCTCCTGTCCCTGCTTGTCCCCTACCCTGTCCCTGCCCGCTGTCCCGGGCCATTCCCGCTGTCTGCTCCTGTCCCTGTCCCTGTCCTTGCTATCCCTGTCCCTGCTGTCCCCGTCCCTGACCCTGGCTGTCCCTGTCCCTGCCCCTGTCCCTGTCCCTGCTGTCCCCGTCCCTGCCCGCTGTCCCGGGCCATTCCCGCTGTCCCTGCTCCTGTCCCCGTCCCTGCCCCTGTCCCGGTCCATTCCCGCTGTCCCCCTCCCGTCCCTGCCCGCCGCCCCTGTCCCTGCTGTCCCCTAGCGTGTCCCCTAGCGTGTCCCCGCGTGTCCCCGCGCAGGTGGCGGTGGGCACCCGCCTGGGCATCCGCACGGCGGCCGTGCTGAGCCGCATGGAGCAGCCGCTGGGCCGCGCCGTGGGCAGCGCGCTGGAGCTGCTGGAGGCGCTGCAGTGCCTGGGGGGTGGCGGCCCGGCCGAGCTGCGACACCTGGTCACCGTCCTGGGTCAGTGGGGGACACGGGGGGATATGGGGGGACAGCCCCCCGACAGCCCCCTGAGCTGTGACACCGCCCTGGGTCAGTGGGGGACACGGGGGGACACGGGGGGACAGGGATGGGGACTCCTGGGGGTGCAGAGGGCCAGTGGGGCTCCCCAGGAGTGGGGGTCCCTGTGGGGGTCCCAGCCCATTCCCCATTTCGGGGTGCAGGCGGGGTGCTGCTGTGGCAGTGCGGGGTGGGGCTGTGGGGCAGTTTTTGGGGTTCCCAGCCCATTTCCCATTTTTGGGGCGCAGGCGGGGTGCTGCTGTGGCAGTGCGGGGTGGGGCTGTGGGGCTGTGTTTGGGGGTCCCAGCCCCTGTCCCATTTCGGGGTGCAGGCGGGGTGCTCCTGTGGCAGTGCGGGGTGGCCGCGGGCCCCGAGCAGGGCCGGGAGCGCCTGGCCCGGGCTCTGGACGATGGTTCTGCCCTGGGCACCTTCGAGGCCATGTTGGGGGCACAGGGGGTGCCCCCCGACACCGCCCGGGGTCTCTGCGCCGGGACCCCCGCCCAGCGCCGCCGGCTCCTGGGCCAGGCCAAGGTCTGCGAGGAGCTGCCTGCGCCCCAGGAAGGTATGGGGGACCCCAAAACCCCCCACTCCTCCTCCTTCACCCCGTGCCCCTCTCTATTCCCCCCACCTTGGGGAGTCCTCACCTGCACCCTCTGCCCTCCATCTTCTGTGCCTGGGGGTCCCCAAAGCCCCCCGCCCCAAATGCTGCGCCTCGGGGGTCCCTAACACCCAAACCTGTGTTCTGGGGGTCCCCAAAGCCCCCTGCCCCACACGCTGTGCCTCGGGGGTCCCTAATTCCTAATCCCATTTTCTTGGGGTCCCCAAAGCCCCCTGCCCCTCACGCTGTGCCTCGGGGGTCCCTAATTCCCAATCCCGTGTTCTGGGGGTCCCCAAAGCCCCCTGCCCCACATGCCCAGGCTGTCCCCTTGTGTCCCCCATGTCCCTGACCCACCCCAATGTGTCCCTGACACCCCCAATGTGTCCCTGACACCCCCAATGTGTCCCTGACACCCCCGTGTGTCTCTGACACCCCCTGTGTCCCTGACACCCCCCATGTCCCTGACACCCCAATGTCCCTGACACCCCAATGTCCCTGACACCCCCAATGTCCCTGACACCCCAATGTCCCTGACACCCCCAAATCCCTGACACCCCCAATGTCCCTGACACCCCAATGTCCCTGACACCCCCAAATCCCTGACACCCCCAATGTCCCTGACACCCCAATGTCCCTGACACCCCCAAATCCCTGACACCCCAATGTCCCTGACACCCCCGCATGTCCCTTTCACCCCCAATGTCCCTGACACCCCCAATGTCCCTGACACCCCCATGTCCCTGACACCCAAATGTCCTTGACACCACAATGTCCCTGACACCCCCAATGTCCCTGACACTCCCAATGTCCCTGACACCCCCAATGTCCCTGACACCCCAATGTCCCTGACCCCCCGTGTGACCCTGACACCCCAATGTCCCTCACACCCCCAATGTCCCTGACACCCCCGTGTGTCCCTGACACCCCAATGTCCCTGACACCCCCAATGTCCCTGACCCCCCAAATGACCCTGACACCCCAATGTCCCTGACCCCCAATGTCCCTGACACCCCCGTGTGACCCTGACACCCCCAATGACCCTGACACCCCAATGTCCCTGACACCCCAATGTTCCTCACACCCCCAATGTGTCCCTGACACCCCCATGTCCCTCACCCCCGTGTCCTGCCCCCGGGCCAGGCTGGGTGCAGCGGGTGCGGGCACTGCCCCTGGCACGGGTCCTGCACGGGCTGGGCGCGGGTCGCTCACGGACCGGGGACCCCGTGAACCCCCTCGTGGGCGCCGAGCTGCTGGTGGGCACCGGGCAGCACCTGCGGGCAGGTGAGGGGGGCTCGGGGACCCCCGAAACCCCGACACCCCCTGTGTGCCCCGGCCCAAGGGGGATATCTGGGGGGGTATCTGGGGGGATATCTGGGGGGTATATGGGGGGATATCTGGGGGGATATCTGGGGGGTATATGGGGGGATATCTGGGGGGATATCTGGGGGGATATCTGGGGGGTATATGGGGGGATATCTGGGGGGATATCTGGGGGGTATATGGGGGGATATCTGGGGGGATATCTGGGGGATATCTGGGGGATATATGGGGGATATATGGGGGGATATCTGGAGGATATTGGGGGGCTCAGAGCCCCCCATGAACCCCTCCGTGTCCCGGCCCTCAGGGCAGCCCCGTTTGGGGATATCTGCGGTGATATATGGGGGGATATCATGGGGGATATATGGGGATATCTGGGGGGCTCAGAGCCCCGCTAACCCCTCAGAGCCCCGCTCACCCCTCCGTGTCCCGGCCCTCAAGGCAGCCCCGGTTAGGGGATATCTGGGGGGATATCTGGGGGATATATGGGGGAATATATGAGGGGTATCTGGGGGGATATATGGGGGGTATCTGGGATATATGGGGGGCTCAGAGCCCCGCTCAGCCCTCCGTGTCCGGCCCTTAGGGCAGCCCCGTTTGGGGATATCTGGGGGGATATCTGGGGGGATATCTGGGGTGATATCTGGGGGATATCTGGGGGGATATCTGGGGGGTATCTGGGGGGATATCTGGGGGGATATCTGGGGTGATATCTGGGGGATATCTGGGGGGATATCTGGGGGGTATCTGGGGGGATATCTGGGGGGATATCTGGGGTGATATCTGGGGGATATCTGGGGGGATATCTGGGGGGTATCTGGGGGGATATCTGGGGGATATCTGGGGGATATCTGGGGGGATATCTGGGGGGATATCTGGGGGGATATCTGGGGGATATCTGGGGGGCTCAGAGCCCCGCTCACCCCTCCGTGTCCCGTCCCTCAGGGCAGCCCCGGTTAGGGGATATCTGGGGGGATATCTGGGGGATATCTGGGGGGCTCAGAGCCCCGCTAACCCCTCAGAGCCCCGCTCACCCCTCCGTGCCCGCCCTCAGGGCAGCCCTGGCTGCGGCTGCACCATGAGGGGACCCTCAGCGCCGATGGCCGCCGCCGGCTGCAGGCCGCGCTGTGCCTGGGCCCGGAGCCGCCCCGGGACCCGCCGCCGCCGCTGGTGGCCGAGACCATCGTGCCCTCGGGAGCGTCCCCCGGGCCGTGCCGGGACTCGGAGTAAAGCGGAGCCATCGCTGTATCGGGGCCGTGTCGGGGCCGTGTCGGGGCCATGTCGCGACTCACCGCCCCCCCCCCCCACGGCTCTGAGGGCGGCGGGGCGGTGGCGCCGCCCCGTGGTGGATGCGGGGAGTGCGCCACGGGCCGGGCTCCCGGTTTAGGGCAAATTTGGGGGAAAACCTCTAAAAGGAGCCCCCAAAAAACAAACCCCCACGGCTCCTCCCCCCCACCTGCTTCTGGAAGAATTTTATCGGAGAGAAGGGGACAAGAACCTGTTTATTAACAAACAAAACGCTCTCCAGCACCAAAAATAAAAAATTAACAAGCAGATGACAACAGAACTGTTTCACCACTCTGAAGAGATGAACAAATCCAGAAAGTCTTTCCTGGGAACAATCCCCCTTGTCTGGGCGCTGGGGATTGCTCTCCAGCACTGGGGATGGCTGCTGCACATCACAAAATGCAGGATCTCGGTGCTCCTTGGTGTTTCCCAGGTCCCACTCCGGAGCAGGTTGGATGGTATTCAGGAAAGGGAAAGGGAAAAGAAACAGTCCAGGGAAAGAATGGCACTGCTTATCTAAACTAACTAACAAGCAAAAGCAAAGGCAAAAGCAGAAGCAAGCCAAGCAAAGCAAGCCAGGCAGCACCAGCCTGTTGTAGACAGCAGACCATGAGGGGAGGTGAGCCGGCTGATAACAAGACAAAACAAATCTTCGCTTTTCTGAGTTCTGAAAGCGCCGAGCAGAATATCGAACACAAACAGAACACACGAACGGGGACACCGGCACCATGACGTCACCCCAGCACACCGGCCACGCCCCTCGCATCGGCCACGCCCCCACGTCTTGGCCACGCCCAATCCGCATTGGGCGCGCAATCTGTAGCCACGCCCCCTTCAATTATGGCCCCGCCCCTTCCCTTGGTGGCCACGCCCCTCCCGGTACTTCCGCCTCCGGCGGCGGCGGCGGTGTGGGAGCGGCGGCGGCGGACGGAGGTCAGAGGTCAGCGGGCGGAGGTCACAGGTCAGCGGGGACTGCCAGGAGGGGGGCAGGGGGCGGCTGGGGGACAGGGCTGGGGTCCGAGAGCAGCAGGAGGGGGGGGTGAGAGGTTAGGGGGCTTTTGGGGGACGGGGTTGGGGTCTAAGGGGTGGGATGAGGGGTCCGGGGGCATTTGGGGAATAGGCTTGGGGGTCCGAGGGATGGGATGAGGGGTCAGGGAGCATTTGGGGAACAGGGTTGGGGCTCCAGGGGATGGGATGAGGGGTCAGGGGGCATTTGGGGAACAGGGTGGGAGTCCAAGAGCATCAGGAGAGGTGTGGATGAGGGGTCAGGGGCCTTTTGGGGAACAGGGTTGGGGGTCCGAGGGATGGGATGAGTGGTCAGGGAGCATTTGGGGAACAGGGTTGGGGGGTCCCAGGGGTGGGATGAGGGGTCAGGGAGCGTTTGGGGAACAGGGTTGGGATCTAAGGGGTGGGGTGAGGGGTCAGGGGGCTTGTAGGGAACAAGGCTGGAGGGGAAGTGCATCAGGAGGGGTGGGGTGAGAGGTCCGGGAGCTTTTGGGGGACAGGGTTGGGGTCTAAGGGATGGGATGAGGGGTCAGGGGGCATTTGGGGAACAGGCTTGGGGGTCCGAGGGATGGGATGGGATGGGGGGTCAGGGAGCATTTGGGGGACAGGGTTGGGGGGTCCGGGGGCATTTGGGGAACAGGGTTGAGGGGTCCGGGGGCATTTGGGGAACAGGCTTGGGGCTCCAGGGGATGGGATGAGGGGTCAGGGGGCATTTGGGGAACAGGCTTGGGGGTCCCAGGGGTGGGATGAGGGGTCCGGGGGCATTTGGGGGACAGGGTTAGGGGTCCCAGGGGATGGGATGAGGGGTCAGGGAGCATTTGGGGGACGGGGCTGGGGGGTCTAAGGGGTGGGATGAGGGGTCAGGGAGCATTTGGGGAACAGGGTTGGGGGTCCAGGGATGGGATGAGGGGTCAGGGAGCATTTGGGGAACGGGTTGGGGGGTCCCAGGGATGGGATGAGGGGTCAGAGAGCATTTGGGGGACAGGGTTGGGGGTCCCAGGGGTGGGATGAGGGGTCAGGGGGCGTTTGGGGAACAGGCTTGGGGTCCAAGGGATGAGATGAGGGGTCAGGGAGCATTTAGGGAACAGGCTTGGGGGTCCAAGGGGTGGGATGAGGGGTCAGGGAGCATTTGGGGGACAAGCTTGGGGTCTGAGGGACAGGGTTGAGGGGTCCGGGGGCTTTTAGGGAACAAGGTTGGAGGGGAAGTGCATCAGGAGGGGTGGGGTGAGAGGTTAGGGGGCTTTTGGTGGACAGGGCTGGGGATCCGAGGGATGGGATGAGGAGTCTGGGGGCATTTGGGGAACAGGGTTGGGGGATCCGAGGGGATGGGATGAGGGGTCCGAGGTGCAGCCCCGCGGCGGGTCGGTGCTCCCGGTTCTCCCGCATCCCCTAACCCTACCCCTCCGCAGCTCCGCGTCATGCTGCGGTCCCTGCGCTCCATCCCGCGGCTCTGCCCATCCCCGTGCCCATCCCGGTGCCCGCCCCGGTGCCGCCTGAGCGCCGCTCCGGACACCCCGCGGCTCCCGCTGCGGCGGCGGCTGGCGGTGGCGGGCGCGGCGGCGGGCGCGGCGGCGGCGATCTGGCTGTACCTGCGGCACGAAAAGGAGCAGCGACACCGCTCCCGGCGGCTGGCCGAGCTGCGGCGGGTGGCACTGGGACAGGGCGACTTCCACCTGCGGGACACGGCGGGCGTGGAGCGGAGCAAGGCGGATTTCCTGGGCCGCTGGGTGCTGCTGTACTTCGGCTTCACGCACTGCCCCGACGTGTGTCCCGAGGAGCTGCAGAAGCTCAGCAGAGCCGTGGAGCTGCTGGAGCGAGACCCCGCGCTGCCACCGCTGCAGCCGCTCTTTGTCACCGTGGATCCCGAGCGTGACGACGCGGCGGCGCTGCTCCGGTACCTGCGGGACTTCCACCCGCGCCTGCTCGGCCTCACCGGCACCACCGAGCAGGTCCGGGCCGCCGCCAAAGCTTTCCGTGTCTATGTCAGCGCCGGGCCCCGCGATGCCGACGGGGATTATGTGGTGGATCACTCGGTGCTGACGTTCCTCGTGGATCCCGACGGGTTTTTCCGGGACTGCTACGGCCGCTCGCGCACGGCCGAGGAGGTGGCGCGCAGCGTGCGGGCGCACATGGACGCCTACGAGCCGCTGCCGCCCGCCGGAGAGGAATAAACGGCGGGGAGAGCGTCCCCGAGCGGGGCTGTGCTCGTCTGGGGATGGGGGTGTTATATGGGGGGGGAAAGGGGCAGGGGACAGGCCACAGTGTCCCACAGGTGTGTCCTGGGGGAGGGACAGAGCCCTGACAGAGCCCACACCCTGCAGGGGTGGCACTTGGAGCCTTAGGGACAGGTGACAGCCCCCAGGTGTGTCCTGGGGGAGGGACAGAGCCCACACCCTGCAGGGGTGGCACTTGGAGCCTTAGGGACAGGTGACAGCCCCCAGGTGTGTCCTGGGGGAGGGACAGAGCCCACACCCTGCAGGGGTGGCACTTGGAGGGTTAGGGACAGGTGACAGCCCCCAGGTGTGTCCTGAGGGAGAGACAGAGCCCTGACAGAGCTCACACCCTGCAGGGGTGGCACTTGGAGCCTTAGGGACAGGTGACAGCCCCCAGGTGTGTCCTGGGGGAGGGACAGAGCCCACACCCTGCAGGGGTGGCACAGGGGGGTGAAAAGCACAGGTGACAGCCCCCAGTGCCCCCCAGGTGTGTCCACAGGTGTGTCCTGGGGGAGGGACAGAGCCCTGACAGAGCTCACACCCTGCAGGGGTGGCACTTGGAGGGTTAGGCACAGGTGACAGCCCCCAGGTGTGTCCTGTGAGAGGGACAGAGCTCACACCCTGCAGGGGTGGCACTTGGAGGGTTAGGGACAGGTGACAGTCCCCAGTGTCCCCCAGGTGCGTCCTGGGGGAGCCCTGACAGAGCCCACACCCTGCAGGGGTGGCACATATGGGGGAAAGGGACACCTGACAGTGCCTCCCAGGTGTGTCCTGTGAGAGGGACAGAGCCCTGACAGAGCCCACACCCTGCAGGGGTGGCACTTGGAGGGTTAGGGACAGGTGACAGCCCCCAGTGCCCCCCAGGTGTGTCCTGCTAGAGGGACAGAGCCCATGTCCCCCAAGGGGTGTCACATCGTGGGGAGGGGACACCCGACAGCCCCCAGTGTCCCCAGGAATGGTCTGGGCTGAGGGAGTTTTTCAGTGGGCAGGTGGAGGGACCCCCAGGTGTGTCCTGTGAGGGGGAGAGCGTGGGTGAGTAGGTGGAGGGACCCCCACCAGACCCCACTGCCCCCCCAGCGGTGTCACGCAGCAGGGAGGGACCCCCACAGCCCCCCAGGAGTGTCCCATGGGGCTGGGGGCTCTGTGTAGGTGACTGAAGTGACCCTCCCCACAATCCCTGTGCGGCCAAATCCCCCTAACCCCCACCCCAGCACCCCTGAGGGAAGAGGCCTTTCCTTAGCAAAGGGGGGTTTATTTGGGGGTTTATTTGGGGTCGGGGTCTCTCTGGGAGGGCAGCTGTAAGTTCTGGAACCTCTCGTGCGCCGGGCAGTCCGTCAGCAGCCGCAGCCGCACCGTGTCCAGCGCCTCCTCCAGCCCCTCGTCCTGTGCCAGCTCCACCTGCCCGTCGTTGGCCTGCGGAGGGGACAGCGGGTGGCCGGGGGTCCTGGCACGGCCAGTGACCCCCCCAGGGACCCCCGGGGCCTTACCAGCTGCAGCGAGGCCAGCAGGTAGCGGCACACCTCGAACGGGGGCTGCCCGGCCACCAGGCTGGCCAGAGAGTGCCACTGGCCCAGCTCCGCACAGCGCTCCGTCAGCTGCAGGCCATAGGCACGGACATCGAAGGGGGCACGGGACTCCTGGGGACAGCAGGGGACAGGGAATGTCTCAGGTCAGTGCCAGCCCCTAGGCTCAGACACTGAACGGGTCACGAGACTCCTGGGGACAGCAGGGGACAGCGAGGGTCAGGGAGGGTCACTGGTCAGTGCCAGCCCGTAGGCACGGACATCGAAGGGGGCACGGGACTCCTGGGGACAGTGAGGGGTCAGCAAGGGTCAGGGAGGGTCACCAGTCAGTGCCAGTCCCTAGGCTTGGACATTGAACGGGACACGGGACTCCTGGGGACAGCAGGGGACAGGGAGGGGGTCAGGGAGGGTCAGGGAGGGTCACTGGTCAGTGCCAGCCCCTGGGCACGGACATTGAGCAGGACACGGGACTCCTGGGGACAGGGAGGGGACAGCGAGGGGACAGGGAGGGTCAGGGAGTGTCACTGGTCAGTGCCAGTCCCTAGGCTCGGACATTGAATGGACCACAGGTTTCTTGGGGGACAGTGAGTGTCACCGGTCAGTGCCAGCCCCTACCCACGGACATGGAACGGGGCACAGGACTCCTGCAGGTATGAGGGGACAGGGAGGGGACAGCAAGGGGACAGTCAGGGACAGGGGGCTCAGAGGTGCAGAGGGAGGGGCAGAGGAGGCTCAGTGTGGGCAGGGGGCTCCGGGGTGGGTCTGGGCCGCTCAGGGGTGGGTACCGGGTGTTCAGGGGTGAGCAGGGCAGTGCCAGCCCCCAGCCCAGCCCGGGCAGTGCCCCCCAAGTCCCACCCAGCCCGGGGTCGGGGTCCGTGCCTGCTCCTGCAGCAGCGGCTCTATGCGCTCCTCCCACTGCCGGATGCGCTGGGACAGCTCCGTCTCCTGCGCGAACTTCTGGGAGCTGGCCATGAACAGCTCCTGGGGACAGGGACAGCCATGGGGACACCCCGCCGCTCCTGGGGACACCCCCAAGCCTCCAGGGGACACCGTGACCGTCTGGAGTCACCCCCACGTCCCCCCACCAGCACCTACCACGTTCCTGCGCACCAGCTCCTCGTAGCCGAGTTCAGGGGGGTCTGTGGGAAAAGGGGTCACAGCACCCTGCCACCCCCACGGGAGGGACAGGGGACCCTCAGGGACAGACAGGCTGGGGAATTGGGGAGGGAAGGGTCGGTCAGCAGCTCACCCTGGGCTCCTTCCTCCAGCTCCTCTGGCGCCTCAGGCTCCATGTCCTCGTGCTCCACAAAATCATCATCTGCTGGATGGGGACACCCCTCAGTGCCCCCTGACACCCCCTCAGTGCCCCCTGAGGACCCCCCCAACCTTCTGGGACCTCCCCAGACCCTCAGGAGGGAAAGAAAGGCTCCCCAGGCAGGAGGGATTTGGGGTTCTGGGTTCCAGCACCTGCTCCTTCCTCGCCGTCCACGCCGCACTCCTGCTCCAGCTCTGGCTCCAGCTCCAGCTCTGGCTCCAGCTCCCTCAGCAGCCCCTGTGGGAGGAACAGCCCTGAGCCCCCCCTGAGCACCCCCAGAGCGTGGCAAGGGGCTGCTGGAGCCCCTCAGCCCCCCAGTTCAGCCCCCACCCCACTCACCCTCCGGCTCTGGAGCTTCCTTTGCGCCGCCAGCCGCTCCTTGAACTGCCGCCAGTACAGCACCTCCAGGTCTGCAGGGATTGGGAACGGGGATTGGGGATGGCCCCCCTGCACCCCCTAAAACAGGGGATGGCCCCTCTGCCACCCCCAGGCATCCCAGGCCCTTCCCAGGCTCCCCTTGCCTGGTTTTGGGGTGTCCTTCCCCTCCATGCCCTCCCCACTGCAGGATCCATCTCCTGGTGCCCATTTCCCCAGTTTTGGGGTGTCCTTCCCCACTGCAGGATCCATCTCCTGGTGCCCATTTCCCCAGTTTTGGGGTGTCCTTCCCCACTGCAGGACCCAGTCCCTGGTGTCCATTTCCCCCAGTTTTGGGGTGTCCTTCCCCTCCATGCCCTCCCCACTGCAGGATCCATCTCCTGGTGTCCATTTCCCCCAGTTTTGGGGTGTCCTTCCCCACTGCAGGATCCAGCCCCTGGTGCCCATTTCCCCCAGTTTTGGGGTGTCCTTCCCCTCCATGCCCTCCCCACTGCAGGATCCATCTCCTGGTGCCCATTTCCCCAGTTTTGGGGTGTCCTTCCCCACTGCAGGATCCATCTCCTGGTGTCCATTTCCCCAGTTTTGGGGTGTCCTTCCCCTCCATGCCCTCCCCACTGCAGGATCCAGCCCCTGGTGTCCATTTCCCCAGTTTTGGGGTGTCCTTCCCCACTGCAGGATCCAGTCCCTGGTGCCCATTTCCCCCAGTTTTGGGGTGTCCTTCCCCACTGCAGGATCCATCTCCTGGTGTGCATTTCCCCAGTTTTGGGGTGTCCTTCCCCACTGCAGGATCCAGCCCCTGGTGTCCCCCAGGACAGGGAATGTGTCCCTGCCCGTGTCCCCTCACCTGCGAAGGTGGGGCCCTTCCTCCTGCTTTTCCGGCCCTCCGTGACGTTGTTGTCTGTGGGAAGCAGGTCAGAAATAATCACTGGATGGGAATTCCATGGGTTTATCAAAGTTGGAAAAGCCCTCAGAGCCCACCGAGTCCCCCCCAGCACTGCCAAGGCCACCCCTGCCCGTGTCCCCAAGTGCCACGTGCGCAGGGCTGTTAAATCCCTCTGCAAAGGTTTTCAAATCCTTTTGGATCTCCACCCCACAGGATCCCACGGGAATCACTCACAGGCTGCAGAGAACCATCTGGTGAAATCCTGCAGCTTCCTCGGGCCCTTCCTCTTCCTCTTGCCTCCAACCATGTCATCCAGGCCGTGTGGCACCAGGAAGGGCCTCCCTGCAGGTGACACGGGTGACACCGGGGGTGCGGCCACCAACGGGGGCTGGGAGGGGGAAGGGGCCCCTCTGGATGTTGTGGGGCTGGAATAACCCAGCGTGGGGACGGGGACACCTGAGGGTGCCCATGTGGCTGGGAGGGATCCACTGGGGGGCTGGGAAGGACCTGCCATGGGGATGGGGACGTGGAACTGGGAATGACCCTCTGTGGGGCTGGGAATGACCCTCTGTGGGGCTGGGAATGACCCCCCGTGAACTGGGACTGATCCTCTGTGGGGCTGGGAATGACCCTCCATGAACTGGTACTGACCCTCTGTGGGGCTGGGAATGACCCTCCATGAACTGGGACTGATCCTCTGTGGGGCTGGGAATGATCCTCCATGAACTGGTACTGACCCTCTGTGGGGCTGGGAATGACCCTCCATGAACTGGGACTGATCCTCTGTGGGGCTGGGAGTGAATGACGCTCTGTGGGGCTGGGAATGACCCCCATGAACTGGGAATGTCCCTCTGTGGGGCTGGGAATGAAGGACCCTCTGTGGGGTTGGGAATGACCCTCCATGAACTGGGACTGACCCTCTGTGGGGCTGGGAATGAATGACGCTCTGTGGGGCTGGGAATGACCCCCAATGAACTGGAATGTCCCTCTGTGGGGCTGGGACTGATCCTCTGTGGGGCTGGGAGTGAATGACGCTCTGTGGGGTTGGGAATGACCCCCCATGAACTGGGACTGACCCTCTGTGGGGTTGAGAATGACCCCCCATGAACTGGGAATGTCCCTCTGTGGGGCTGGGAATGTCCCTCTGTGGGGCTGGGGACACCGAGGGACACGTGGCCAGGAATGACCCAGCACGGGCCCCTGGAGCTGCCCCGTTTCCCCCAAAATACCTCTCCTGAAGGGCTTCTCCTCGGATTCTCCGAAGGGGTCGAGGCTCTGCCATGGATTGGGCTCCTCCTGGCACAGGGGTGAGGATGGGCAGGGCTCTGGGCTGTCCCAGGGGTCCCATCCTGCTCAGCTTTGGGATCTCCCTGGCTCCAGGCCCCCCCTTACCTTGCTGAGGGCTCTGGGCTCCTGGCACGGGGGTCTCTCCCGAAGGATGTACCCCCGGGTCCGGGGCGTGCTCTGGGGGACGTGGGGAGCGACAGTGAGGGACTGGGGGGCAGGGAAACGGGGGGTGGGGGGATCCAGGGGTCTGGGGAAGGAGTGAGGGGCTCCAGGGAAGGAACAAGGGGCTCCAGGGATCCAGGGAAGGAGTGAGGAGCTGTGGGGCTCTGGGGAAGGAGTGAGGGGCTCCAGGGAAGGAGTGAGGGGTTCCAGGGAAGGAGTGAGGGCTTCCAGGGAAGGAACACAAAGCTCTGGGGCTCTGGGGAAGGAGTGAGGAGCTGTGGGGCTCCAGGGAAGGATTTAGGGGATCCAGGGAAGGAACACAAAGCTCTGGGGCTCTGGGGAAGGAGTGAGGAGCTGTGGGACTCCAGGGAAGGAGTGAGGGGCTCCAGGGAAGGAACACAAGGCTCTGGGGCTCTGGGGAAGGAGTGAGGAGCTGTGGGGCTCCAGGGAAGGAACACAAGGCTCTGGGGCTCTGGGGAAGGAGTGAGGAGCTGTGGGGCTCCAGGGAGGGAGTGAGGGGCTCCAGGGAAGGAACACAAGGCTCTGGGGAAGGAGTGAGGAGCTGTGGAGCTCCAGGGAAGGAGTGAGGGGCTCCAGGGAAGGAGCACAGGCAGCCCCCAAGCCCCTGCCCACACAGACCCTCTGAGCCTCGATGTGTTCGTTAGGGGCCGGGGTCACCTCCATGTCATTCCCCAGGGCCCCGGGAACGTCATCATCGTCAGGTTCTGCAGCACCTGGAGGGGTGGGAACGGGCAGAGGTTGGAGAAGCTTCCAGGACTCCCCATTCCCACCCTGTGTGCCAAGGAATTCCCTCAGGAGCTTGTCCTGCCAGGGCAGGGCAGCAGAGGGCAGGAGCAGGGAATGGGTTGGAAGATCCCTCAGAGCCCAAATCCAAGCGTTCCCAGCACTGCCAGGGCCACCCCTGCCCGTGTCCCCGAGTGCCACACCCACAGGGATGTAAAACCCCTCCAGGGATGGGGATCCAGCCCTGTGCCAGGGCTGCACAGCCCTTTCCAGGAGGGAATTCCCCAAAATCCACCCCTGAGGCCGTTCCCTCTCCTCCTGTCCCTGTTCCCTGGAGCACAGCCCAGCACTGACTGTCCCCTCCTGTCAGGGATGAATCCACCCCTCACCCTCCTCCCCAGCACCCTGGAGGGACACAGGGAGGACACCCGGGGCAGGTGCCACCCTCACCTGCCTCCTCGCAGAAGCTCAGTGCCCGCACCAGCGCCGTGCCAGCGCTCGGACGCTCCGCGGGGCCGCATCCCGGAGCCGCTGCCGGGGACGGTGACAGTGAGTGCTGGCAGTGACAGCGACAGTGGCACGGCCAGCCCAGAGCCCCGGGTACCTGTGGCCGTGGCCAGGCGCTGCTCCTGCTGCGGGTGGGTGGGGGAGAGCCCGGAGAGCTCCAGCAGGAAGGCGCCGGAGGCGTGCGGGGTGGAGGTGTTCATGCGGAAATCCCTGCGGCTCGCCAGCACCTCGCCCCGCCGGCTGCGGCAGCACCGGCAGGGCGCTGTCCCCAGGGTCCCCAGTGTCCCCAGGGTCCCCCGTGCCAGCCCCTGTGCCAGCCCTGGCTCCCACAACAGCACGGCGCCGGCCTGGATGGCCCCGCAGGGAGGGGACATGGGACAATCCCACCAGGGGAGGGGACATGGGACAATCCCACCAGGGAAAGGGGACATGGGATAATGCCACCCAGGGACTGGAGCAGGGGACAGGACATGGGACAATGCCACCAGGGGAGGGAACACGGGATAATCCCACCAGGGAAAGGGGACATGGGATAATGCCACCCAGGGACTGGAGCAGGGGACAGGACATGGGACAATCCCACCAGGGGAGGGGACACGGGACAATCCCAGCAGGGAGGGGACACGGGGACAATCCCACTGGGGAGGGGACACGGGACAATCCCACCAGGGAAGGGGACACGGGACAATCCCAGCAGGGAGGGGACACGGGACAATCCCATGGGGAGGGGACAAGGGACAATCCCAGCAGGGAGGGGACAAGGGACAATGCCACTCAGGGACTGGAGCAGGGGACAGGACATGGGACAATCCCACCAGGGGAGGGGACATGGGACAGTTCCAGCAGGGGAGGGGACACAGGACAATGCCACCAGGGGAGGGGACAGGGGATAATCCCACCAGGGGAGTGGACATGGGACAATGCCAGCAGGGAGGGGACATGGGACAGTGCCACACAGGGACTGGAGCAGGGGACAGGACATGGGACAGTCCCACCAGGGGAGGGGACATGGGACAATCCCACCAGGGGAGGGGACACGGGACAATCCCACCCAGGGACTGGAGCAGGGGAGGGGACACAGGACAATCCCACCAGGGGAAGGGACATGGGACAATGCCACCAGGGAAGGTGACAATGCCAACCCAGGGAGTGGAGCAGGGGAGGGGACACGGGATAATCCCACCAGGGAAAGGGGACATGGGATAATGCCACCCAGGGACTGGAGCAGGGGACAGGACATGGGACAATCCCACCAGGGGAGGGGACATGAGACAATGCCACACAGGACCTGGAGCAGAGGAGGGGACAAGAGACAATCCCACTGGGGAGGGGGCAGGGGACAATGCCACCAGGGAAGGGGACATGGTACAATGCCACCCAGGGGAGGGGACAGGGGACAATC
This sequence comes from Taeniopygia guttata, assembly GCF_048771995.1. Classification (NCBI taxonomy): domain Eukaryota; kingdom Metazoa; phylum Chordata; class Aves; order Passeriformes; family Estrildidae; genus Taeniopygia; species Taeniopygia guttata. Next base: position 747,673 of record NC_133025.1, read on the forward strand.
CCAGGAATGGCACCTCAGGAGGGGGTTGTCCTTCTTCTCCCCTTCTTCCGGGGGCACCAGGGCCATGGGGGTCAGGGGAACGATGTTCACAGCCTGGGAAGGGACAGGGAGGTGGCAGAGAGCCTGGGAAAGGTGTCATGTCCCCAAGGCCACCACCCCGGCTGGATGGCCCCGGGATTCACCCGGGAAAATGGGGACGTGGAGGGGAGGAAAGGAGGGATAAAAAGAGAGATAAAAGGGAGAAAGGGAGGGGGAAAGAGAAGGATAAACAGAAGGAATATAGGAAAAAAGGAGAGAGAAAAGGAGCAAGAAGGAATAAACAGAGGACTCAAAGGAGAGAAAGGAGAAATAAAAGGAGGCATAAAATGCAACTGGTTTCTCTTACAGCAGGCTGCTGGCCCCTCCTGATGTCCACGCTGGCCTGGCTGGTTTCTGGGATGTCATCCAGGGACAGGAACTGCAGGAAAGCCCCCCAAGTGTCACCCCAGCTGGCAGGGACACCGAGAGCCCCCCTGGAGCAGGATGTGGGGCACAGAGCCCGCCTCACCTCCTCCTGTTCGTCCGTGAAGGTGGCGTCGGCATCGCGGCCGTCGGTGCCCAGGGAAGTGGGGAGCTTCTCCCTCCTAGGGAAAAACGGGCTCAGGATCCATGGGGATGGTGGGAAAGGGTCCCTCCAGCCCTGCTGTGGGCCCTCCAGGTGGGAAAACCCCAAAAAAAATGGGGTTTTCCCTCTTGTTGTGTCAGTGCAAAAGTCCAAAGGAGCTGGCAGCACATTCCGAAGGGATTCTCCTTTTGGAAAAGGCTCCTTTGGACTCCTAAATCACCATGAACCAGAAGGAAAACCACCCCTGGTTGTGTGTGTGCTATCCCTGTGCTGGCATTCCCAAGCCCGGGATGCACCTCCCAGGGCAGGGATGGGAATGGGGATGGCCCAGGATCAGGGCAGCAGCAGGACAGAGCCGGAGCAGGGGTTCTGCAGGACAAATTCCCCTCTGGGAAGGGAAAATCCCACTCACTGTTTGTTGGAGATGCAGTCCAGCGTCTGGCACACCAGCATGTACAGGTATTCCACCTGGAAAACAGCAGCTGGAGCTGGGAAAGGCCCTCCACCCGAGGGATTCCCCCCTCCCATTACAGACCTCAATTCTATGGGGTTTTGGTGCTCTTTTCCCTTTTTTTTTCAGCCGTTCCATGGCCAAACTTGAGGAAATCCCTAAATTTGGAGCAGCCTGGGACAGTGGAAAGTGTCCCTGCCCTCTGGATGGGCTTTGAGGTCCCCTCCTACCCAAACCATTCCAGGACTTTGTGCTCAAAAAGAACCAATATCCCATGATTTTGTGACAAAATTGGATTTTACATCCCACCCTGCAGGACAGCAAAATCCCTGCTGTTCCCTGAGAGGGGAAGGTGCCTACACCAGCACCTACAAGCGGATCAAATTTAGGAGGGAAATTAGGAGAAATTAGGATAAAATTTGAGACAATGAGCTGAAATCACTCCCATGGGACGGGGATGGGGCAGGGGTGAGGGGTGTGCTCACCTTCCTGCTGTAGATGCAGGCAGAGCCCTGGATCAGCAGCGCTGCCTCCATGAAGTTCATGGTGGTTTTGCCGTTGTCGAAGGAGATGCAGATCTGGTCCAGCTGGGAGAGGCAGGGTTGGGTTTTACTTTTAGAAATGGGGTGACTGAGAGGTGTTTTAAAAGATTTTATTCTGTTATCGGCCTCGGTGCAGGGTGAGACAGATGTAAAACTCAACGTTGTTCTATTAGAAGCTAACTTATTTCATGGTTACAATCCTTTATTTTTTCAGCTTATTTCTGCCACACAATTCTACTATTAATTCTAACACTAATCACTTATATTTTTAATCCACACAGTCTTGCTACAAAGCATCTTCCACAGCTTTAATTCTCTAAAATTAATTTTTTAATTGAACTAAAATTTTAATTCTATGAAATTCTTTTGGAAGGCCCCATTTTGAAATTTGTTTCCAGTCCAATTTCCCTCTCAACAATGTAATTTCTGTTTTATGGCTTGAAGTCAGCACACCTTACCTCGGTGTTGCATGCAGACCTACAAGGGGTTTCTGTCAGGTTTTGGGATAAAAAGAGGGATAAAAGGAGGAGGAAACGGAGGAAGAAAAGGAGGAAAAAGGAGAGGGAGAATAAGAAAAAAAGGAGAGGGAGAAAAGGAAGAAAATGAGGGATATAGGAGGAAAAAGGACAGAGAAAAGGAGGGAGAAAAGGAGGGACAAAAAGAGGGATAAAAGGAGGAAGAAACAGAAGAAGAGGAAGGATAAACAGAGGGACAAAGGGAGGAGGAAACAGAGGAAAGGAGGAAAAAGGAGAGGGAGAAAAGGAAGAAAAGGAGGCATAAAAGGAGAAAAAAGGAGAGAGAAAAGGAGGAGAAATGGAGGGATAAAAGGAGGAGGAATCAGAGCAAGAAAAGGAATAAGAGGAGGAAAAAGGAGGGGGAAAGAAAGGAAGAAAAGGAGAGATAAAAGGAGAGATAAAAGGAGGAAAAAGGAGAGAGAAAATGAGAAAGAAAAGGAAGAAAAGGAGGGATAAAAAGAGGAAGAAATAGAGGGGGAAAGAGGGATAAAATAAATTAAAAAAGGAAAAAAGAGAGAAAAGGAGGGATAAAAGGAGAGGGAAAGAGAGGAAGAAAAGGAAGAAAAATGAAAGAAAATGAGGGGGAAAAGAGGGATAAAAGGAAGAAAAGGAGGAATAAAAAGAGGGAGAAAAGAAGGGGGAGAGGGACAAAAGGAAGAAAAGGAGGGCAAAGGAGAGGGAAAATGAGGAATAAAAAGAGCAAGAAAAGGAGGAAGAAAATGAGGAAGAAAAGGAGGAAAAAGGACAGGGAAAAGGAGGGGCAGGGGACACAAGGAGCTCTGGGGGTGTCCCCGTTACCTCCTCCAGGTACTCCCCGAGCTGGGCAGCCACATCCACCTCCCAGTTCTTGGTGAGGTCACGGATGGGCTGCAGCAGGTGCTGGAAACGGGAATCCACCTCCTCCATGGTGGGATCCCCACTGCAGAGAGCCCAAAAGCGGCTGGAAGCTGCTCCCTCAGGGAATGAGTGTCCTGGACAGCTCCAGGGGGAGTTCTGCAGGAATCACAGCTCGGCTGGGTGGGAACGGGGACAGCTCAGGCTACAGGGAATTGTTTGGGCTGGAAAATCCCCACCCCAATCCCACTGCCAAGCCTGGTCCTGACTTTGACCCTGATCGTGACCCCAATCCCAATCCTGACCCTGACCCTAACTTCAGTCTCTACCCTGAGCCGACCTGAAACTCATTCCCAGTCTGGAGCCCAGTCCCAGCCCTGATCCCGGTCCCATTCCCTCACCTGACGCCGACCCCAATTCCCATCCCTAACTCTGCCCTGGTCCTGTACCCAGCCTCGATCCCGATCCCAACCCCATCTTCAGTTCCACTCTCGATCCCAAACCGATCCCCATGCAGACCCCGACCCCAATTCCCATCCCGATCCCTACCCCAACTGCGCTCTCAACATCAGTCCCGACCGTGATTCTGATCCCGATCCTGGTCCCCATCCAAACCTCAATCCTGACCCTGATCCCAATCCCGATCCCAGTCCCCATCCAAACCTCAATTCCAGCCATGATCCTGATCCCAGTGCCCATCCAAACCTCAATCCTGACCGTGACCCTGATCCCCATCCAAACCTTGATTCCAACCGTGATCCTGATCCTGGTCCCCATCCAAACCTCAATCCCGACCATGATCCCGATCCCAATCCCAGTGCCCATCCAAACCTCAATTCCAGCCATGATTCTGATCCTGGTCCCCTTCCAAACCTCAATCCTGACGCTGATCCCAATCCCAATCCCGATCCCAGTCCCCATCCAAACCTCAATCCTGACCCTGATCCTGATCCTGGTCCCCATCCAAACCTTAATCCTAACTATGACCCTGATCCCAATCCCAGACCCCATCCAAACCTCAATTCCAACCATGATCCCGATCCTGGTCCCCATCCAAATCTTGATTCCAACCGTGATCCCGATCCCAGTCCCCATCCAAACCTCAATCCTGACCATGACCCTGATCCCCATCCAAACCTCAATTCCAACCATGATCCCGATTCCGGTCCCCATCCAAACCTTGATCCTGACCGTGATCCTGTTCCCAATCCCAGACCCCATCCAAACCTCAATCCCGACCATGATCCCGATCCCGAACCCAGTCGCCATCCAAAGATCAATCCCGACTGTGACCCTGATCCCCATCCAAACTTCAATTCCAATCATGATCCTGATCCCGGACCCTATACAAACCTCAGTCCTGACTGTGATCCCGATCCCGGTCCCAGTCCCCATCCCATCCCGATCCCGCCCCTCACCGGCCCCTCCTCATCCCCCGGTTGCCGCCGCCGCCATTTTCGTCCTTCCCGCGCTCCGTGACGCGCCCCGCGCGCCGCTGACGTCACGGCGCCGCTGATGTCATCGCCGCGCGCCGCCATGGCCGCCACGGCGGGGCTGGAGCGGCCGCGGGCGCTGTTCCTGGCCGGGCTGGCCGCGGTCTACATCGCCGCCTTCGGCTCCCTCTACGTGCAGATCCCCGGTACCGCCGCGGGGAGCGGGCACGGGGCCGGGGGAACCGGGGCGGAGCCGGGAGTGCAGCCGGGGGAACCGGGATAGCGAGGGGGGAACCGGGATAAGGCTGGGACTGGGGTCGGGGGAACCGGGACAGGGATTGGGGAACCGGGAATAAGGCTGGGAGTGGGGACGGGGGAACCGGGATAGGGACGGGGGAACCGGGATAGGGCTGGGACTGGGGACGGGGGAACCGGGGCGGAGCCGGGAGTGGAGCCGGGGGAACCGGGATAGGGCTGGGAGTGGGGCCGGGTGAACCGGGATAGGGACGGGGAACCGGGATAGGGACGGGGGAACCGGGATAGGGACGGGGAACCGGGATAGGGACGGGGGAACCGGGATAGGGCTGGGAGTGGGGCCGGGGGAACCGGGACAGAACCGGGATAGGGACGGGGAACCGGGATAGGGCTGGGAGAACCGGGACAGAGCCGGGAGTGGGGCCGGGGGAACTGGGATAGAGCCGGGGAACCGGGACAGGGACGGGGAACCGGGATAGGGCTGGGAGTGGGGCCGGGAGAACCGGGACAGAGCCGGGAGTGGAGCCGGGGGAACCGGGATATGGACGGGAGTGGGGCCGGGGGAACCGGGAGTGGGGCCAGGGGAACCAGGATAGTGGGGAAATCTGGGGTTAACCCTGAATTAGGTCCAATTTTTGGGAAATAAATTATGGAAAGGCCCACTCTGAAACCCCCCAGCCCCGAGGTAATTTGGAAACACTTTTGCAGCAGGAAGTTTTAGCCTTGCTCATGCACTGGGGTGAGGAAATCTGGGGTTAACCCTGAATTGAGTTCAATTTTTGGGAAATATATTATGGAAAGGCCCCCTCTGAAGCCCCCCAGCCCCGAGGTAATTTGGAAACACTTTTGCAGCAGGAAGTTTTTGTGCTCTGTGGTGGGGAAAACTGGGATTAACCCCAAATTAGGTTCAATTTTTGGGAAGTAGATTATGGAAAGCCTCCCCAAAGCCCCCTGTGTCCCCCAGCCCCGAGGTAATTTGAAAACACGTTTGCAGCAGGAAGTTTTAGCCTTGCTGGTGCTCTGTGGTGGGGAAATCTGGGGTTAATCCCGAATTAGGTTCAATTTTTAGGAATTAGATTATGGAAAGCCCCCTGTGTCCCCCAGCCCCAAGGTGCCCCTCAATTTGGAAACACTTCTGCACCAGGAACTTTTAGCCTTGCTGGTGCACTGGGGTGGGGAAATGTGGGGTTAACCCGCGCTGGGCAGAGTTTTTGGGGCTCAGAGGCCAGCAGGTCCCTCCCGGCAGGGCTGTACGGGCGCTCGGGGCTGCTGCCGGCGCGCCGCGTGCTGCGGCCCGGCGGGAAGGGGCTGTGGGAGCAGCTGCGGGACGTGCCCACGCTGCTGTGGCTGTGCCCGCGCCTGGGGCTGGACACGGAGCAGGGCATGGAGCTGCTGTGCCTGCTGGGGGTGCTGGCAGCGCTCGGGGCGCTGCTCTGGGACGCCCTGAGGGACTGCCTGGTGTTCGCTCTGCTCGCTGGGTTCTACCTGTCGCTGTACCAGGTGAGGGGACAGCGGGGACAGAGGGGACAGCGGGGTGGTGGCGCGTCCTGCCAGCTCCTGGCGTGCTGGGGGAGGCACAGAGATGGAGACAGGGGATGGGTGGGGTGGGAAGGGGCTGTAAATCCCATCCCCTTCCAGCCCCCAGGGCAGGGACACGTCCCACTGTGCCCGAGGCCATCCAGCCCGGCCTGGGGACAAGGGACAGAGGGACAGGACACAGGGAATGGCTCCCACTGCCAGAGGGCAGCCATGGATGGGAGATTGGGAATGAGGAATTGCCAGAGCAGCTGGGGCTGCCCCTGGATCCCTGGAATGCCCAAGGAAATGTTGGACACTGGGGCTGGAGCAGCCTGGGACAGTGGGAGGTGTCCCTGCCATGGCAGGGTGGCACTGGAGAACTTTGGGGGTCCCTTCCCACCCAAACATCCCAGGATTCACTGGATCCTCCCTGGTGCTGGAGCTCCCGTGGGTCAGAGATGGGTGTGGGGGGAGGAGGAGGAGGAGGAGGGTTCACTTCCCTCTGAAATCAGGGAATTAAGGAAGGATAAATGGTCTGTGTGAGGCCATCCCTCCTGGCACTGCTGTCACCTCCCTGGGGTGGCTGTCACCTCCCAGGGGTGGCTGTCACCTCCCTCTGCTCCTTGCCCCAGAGCCCCGGGGAGCCCAGGGGGTCTCTCCCCACGGGGAAGGGTCTGGGGGTGTCAGACCCCCCGGCTGAGCCCCCACCCCGCTCCCCCTCTCTGCAGGTGGGGCAGGTGTTCCTGTACTTCCAGTGGTGAGTCAGGGCCCCCTCCCCGGGGCTTTTGGGGGGCTGGGGAACCACCCCGGGACCCCAGGGCGGGGGGCACAGGGGGTTCTGAGGGGTGGGGTGGGTGACACAGTGGGGCAGGGGGCTGTGGGGACCAGAGTGAGGGGTGTGGGGGGCTGTGGGGACAAGGACAGGGGCTGTGGGGGACTTTGGGGACTAAGGCACATTGGGGTGGGGAGCCCCACATACAGGGGGTGGCCGTGTCCCCAGCCCCACATATAGATGGTGGTCGTGTCCCCAGCCCCACATATAGATGGTGGCCGTGTCTCCAGCCCCACATACAGGGGGTGGCCGTGTCCCCAGCCCCACATATAGATGGTGGTCGTGTCCCCAGCCCCACATATAGATGGTGGCCGTGTCTCCAGCCCCACATATAGATGGTGGCCGAGTCCCCAGCCCCACTTTGGCTGTGTGGCCGTGTCCCCAGCCCCACATATAGATGGTGGCCGTGTCCCCAGCCCCACACACAGGGTGGCTGAGTCCCCAGCCCCACTCTCGCTGTGTGGGCATGTCCCCAGCCCCATGAGCGGGGCATGGCCATGTCCCCAGCCCCACATGTAGATGGTGGCCGTGTCCCCAGCCCCACTCTCGCTGTGTGGCCATGTCCCCAGCCCCACGAGCAGGACATGGCCGTGTCCCCAGCCCGTGTGGGGTGCAGGGCGGGGGTCCCAGCGCCGTGCCCCCCGCCCAGGGACAGCCTGCTGCTGGAGGCCGGGTTCCTGGCCGTGCTGGTGGCCCCCCTGCGCCTGCTGCGGTGGGGGTCCCCGGCCTGGAGACCCCACGACGCCGTCACCTTCTGGGCCGTGCGCTGGCTCCTCTTCCGCCTCATGTTCGCCTCGGGCGTGGTGAAGCTCACCAGCCGCTGCCCCACCTGGTGGGGGCTCACAGGTGAGGGGGGATTTGGGTTCAGGTTTGGGGGGCTTTGGGGTTCAGGTTTGGGGGGTCACAGGTGAGGGGGGCTTTGGGGTTCAGGTTTGGGGGGCTTTGGGGTTCAGGTTTGGGGGCTCACAGGTGAGAGAGGGGCTTTGGGGTTCAGGTTTGGGGGGCTTTGGGGTTCAGGTCTTGGGGGGCTCACAGGTGAGAGAGGGGCTTTGGGGTTCAGGTGTTGGGGTCTCACAGGTGAGGGGGGCTTTGGGGTTCAGGTCTTGGGGGGCTTTGGGGTTCAGGTTTGGGGGGCTCACAGGTGAGAGAGGGTCTTTGGGTTCAGGTCTTGGGGGGCTCACAGGTTAGGGGGGGCTTTGGGTTCAGGTCTTGGGGGGCTTTGGGGTTCAGGTGTTGGGGGGCTCACAGGTGAGGGGTGGCTTTGGGGTTCAGGGTTGGGGGGCTCACAGGTGAGGGGGGGCTTTGGGGTTCAGGTCTTGGGGGGCTTGGGGGTTCAGGTGTTGGGGTCTCACAGGTGAGAGAGGGGCTTTGGGGTTCAGGTGTTGGGGGCTCACAGGTGAGAGAGGGGCTTTGGGGTTCAGGTGTTGGGGGCTCACAGGTGAGAGAGGGGCTTTGGGGTTCAGGTACCCCTCAATTTGGAAATATTTTTGCACCGGGGAGTTTTCAGCATTGCTTGTGCTCTGGGGTGTGGGAAACTGGGATTAATCCCGAATTAGGTTCAATTTTGTGGGAAATAAATTATGGAAAGCCCAGCTGGAATCTCCTGTGTCCCCCAGCCCCGAGGTACTCCTCAATTTGGACATATTTTTGCACCAGAAAGTTCTCAGCATTGCTTGTGCTTGGCAGTGGGGGAAACTGGGATTAACCCTGAATTAGGTTCAATTTTGTGGGAAATAAATTATGGAAAGCCCCCCAAAGCCCCCTGTGTCCCCCAGCCCTGAGGTACCCCTCAATTTGGACATATTTTTGCACCAGAAAGTTTTCAGCATTGCTCATGCACTGGGGTAGGGGAAACTGGAATTTACCCTGAATTAGTTTCAATTTTTGGGAAGTAAGTTATGAAAAGCCCCACCTGTAATCTCCTGTGTCCCCCAGCCCCGAGGTACCCCTCAATTTGGAAATATTTTTGCACCAGGAAGTTTTCAGCATTGCTTGTGCTCTGTGGTGGGGGAAACTGGGATTAATCCTGAATTAGGTTCAATTTTTGGGAAGTAAATTATGGAAAGCCCCCTGTGTCCCCCATTCTGAGGTACCCCTCAATTTGGAAATATTTTTGCACCAGGAAGTTTTCAGCATTGCTTGTGCTTGGCAGTGGGGGAAACTGGGATTAATCCTGAATTAGGTTGAATTTTTGGGGAAATAAATTATGGAAATCCCCCCTGGAACCTCCTGTGCCCCCCAGCGCTGACCTACCACTACGAGAGCCAGTGCATCCCCACGCCGGGCGCCTGGCTGGCCCACCAGCTGCCCGTGTGGTTCCAGAAGCTCAGCGTGGTGGGCACCTACGTCATCGAGGTGGCCGTGCCCGCGCTCTTCTTCGCGCCCCTGCGCCGCCTGCGCCTCTTCGCCTTCTACTGCCAGGTGCCTCCTGCTGCTGCTGTGGGGTTCTGCCCTGGGGTTGGGGTTTGTTCATCTGGGGCCTTGGGTGGTGGAATGGTGGGTGCTGGGTTTAGTGTGGGTCAATTATTAGCATACTAAATCTATTGATTTGAGATTTTATTAATTTGGGGTTTTTTTGGGGTGGTGTACTGGTGGGTGTGGTGGGTTTAGTGTGGGTTAGATACTAGCGTACTCACTCTTTGTTGATCTGAGATTTTATTAATTTGGGGGTTTTTCGGGGCGGCATATTAGTGAGTGTGCTGGGTTTAGTGTTGGCTACTTACTGGTGTACTTAGTCTTTGTTGATTTGAAATTTTATTAATTCTGGGATTTTTTTGGGTGGTGTACTATTGACTGTGCTTGGTTTAGTGTTGGCTAATTACTGGTACACTCAGTCTTTGTTGATTTGACATTTCATTAATTTTGGGATTTTTTAGGTGGCATGTCTGCTGTGTTTAGTGTGGGTTAGATACTAGCGTGCTCACTCTTTGTTGATCTGAGATTTTATTAATTTTGGGGTTTTTTTGGGGGGGCATATTAGTGAGTGTGGTGGATTTAGTGTTGGCTAATTACTGGTGTACTCACTCTTTGTTGATCTGAGATTTTATTAATTTTGGGATTTTTTAGGTGCCATATCTGCTGGGTTTAGTGTGGGTTAGATACCAGTGTACTCACTCTTTGTTGAGTTGAGATTTCATTAACTTTGGGATTTTTTAGGTGCCATATCTGCTGTGTTTAGTGTGTGTTAGATACCAGTGTACTCACTCTTTGTTGACTGGAGGTGCTGGTCAGGCTGTGCCCAGCATCCTCTGTCCCCCAGCCCCGTGTGACACCCCCGACCCCGTCCTGTCCCCCCCAGGTGCTGCTGCAGGTCCTCATCATCCTCACGGGCAACTACAACTTCTTCAACGCGCTGACCATCGTGCTGACCTCCTCCCTGCTGGACGAGCAGCACGTGGGGCGCTGGCTGGGCCGGCCCCGCAAGAGGCACGGTGCTGGTGAGACCCCCGAGCCCCCCTCGGGGTGGGGGACCCTTCCTGGGGGGACAGGGGACACGGGGGACACGCTGTGGGAGCTGCCACGCTCACCCCGGCGCAGGGGCTGTGCCCGGGGGACGCCAGGGGTGTGGGGCACAGTTGTGAAATCAGGGGATGGGTGGGGTGGGAAGGGGCTGTAAATCCCATCCCCTTCCAGCCCCCACGGGCAGGGACAAGGGACAGAGGGACAGGACACAGGGAATGGCTCCCACTGCCAGAGGGATGGATGGATGGGAGATTGGGAATGAGGAATTTCCAGAGCAGCTGGGGCTGCCCCTGGATCCCTGGAATGTCCAAGGCCAGGCTGGACACTGGGGCTGGAGCAGCCTGGGACAGTGGGAGGTGTCCCTGCCATGGCAGGGGTGGCACTGGAGAACTTTGGGGGTCCCTTCCCACCCAAACATCCCAGGATTTTCTGGATCCTCCATGGTGCTGGAGCTCCAATGGGTCACAGCCACTTGTGGGGGAGGAGGAGGTTTCACTTCCCTCTGAAATCAGGGAATTAAGGAAGGATAAATGATCTGTGTGAGGCCATCCCTCCTGGCAGTGCTGTCACCCCACAAGGGGCTCCCACCCTTGGGAATTCTGGCACTGCTGTCACCCCACAAAGGGCTCCCACCCTTGGGAATTCTGTGTCCCAGTGAGGTCCTGCTGCTGCTGCCCTTTCCCTCCTCATTCCCTTTCCCTGCATTGCTGGAAGCACTGGGACCCCCATCATCCCTGGTTTTGGGGGGTCCTTTCCAGGCTGGGCAGGGGACAGGCGGGTGACACCGTGGGCAGGGCCCTGTGCCCGTGGGTGACCCCAGGGCGGTGAGGGGGGTCCCGGGCCGGCTCTGAGCCCTCCCTGCCCCAGGCTGGCCCCCCAGGCTGGGCTGGGTGCTGGGCACGCTGCTGGAGCTCAGCACCTACGGGCTGCTGCTCTGCTGGACCGTGCACTACTTCGGCCTGGAGCTGGACTGGGACAGGAGGGTGCTGGAGTCCAGAGTGGGTACGTGCCGGGGGCACAGCCCTGCGCCCTCCCCCGGGCACCGGGGCCGGGCCTGAGCCGGCTGTCCCTCCTGCAGCCTTCACCTACCACGAGTTCACCACCTGGCTGCGCACCGTGACCCTGCCGCTGGTCGGGGTGGCCTTCCTGTCCCTGTCCTGGGAGATCCTGGTGGCCCTGTACCGGTGGGTCTGGGGGACACCGGGGTGCCCCTGGGGCTGTGGGGGACACTGGGGTGACCCTGGGGGCGTGGGGGACACCGGGGTGTCCTCAGGGCCATGGGGGATGCTGAGGTGACCCCAGGGGTGTGGGGGTCACTGGGGTGACCCTGGGGCTGTGGGGGACACCAGGGTGCCCCAGGAGCATGGGGGACACTGAGATGCCCATGGAGGACACCGGGGTGCCCCCGGGGCCATGGGGGACACCGGGGTGACCTTGGGGCTGTGGGGGACACTGGGGTGCCCTCAGGACCATGGGGGACACCGGGGTGCCCCTGGAAGTATAGGGGACATCGGGGTGACCCTAAGGGTGTGGGGGACACCGGGGTGACCCTGGGGCTTTAGGGGACATGCTGGGGTGCCCCTAGGGGAATGGGGGACACTGGGGTGCCCCTGGGGGCATGGGGGACACTAAGGTGACACCCTGGGAGCTGGGAAGGGGTGACCCCACTCCGGGATTTGAGCAGTCAGACTCAGTGTGGAGGGGTTTAACCCCCAAACCAGGGGGGCTGAGCCTCTTTGCCCCCACAACCCCCCATTTGTGCCCCCCCAGCTGTGTCTGCCTCCGGGGATGCTTCTGGAAGCTCTGGGCCACCCTGCAGTGGGCCATCATGGGCACGGCCACCGTGGGGCTGTTCGCTGTCAGCCTGGTGAGGCTGGGGGCCACGGGGCTCCTGGGGACCCCCAAACCCCCCCAGGCCGTGACAGAGCCCCCCTGCCCCCCAGGTGCCCTTCACCTACATCGAGCACGAGTCCAACGGGAAGCTGTGGCCCGGCATCCACCAGATGTTCGGGGCCGTGGAGCGCTTCCAGCTGGTCAACTCCTACGGGCTCTTCCGCAGGATGACCGGCGTGGGCGGCCGGCCCGAGGTCATCCTGGAGGGCAGCTACGACGGGCACAGCTGGACGGTGAGTCTGGGTGGGCACAGGGATGGGCACAGCTGGATGGGGAGTCTGGGATGGGCACGGGGTGGGCACAGCTGGACGGTGAGTCTGGGATGGGCACAGCTGGATGGTGAGTCTGGGATAGGCACAGGGATGGGCACAGCTGGATGGTGAGTCTCAATTGGAATGGGTTCTGGCAGTGTCCCTATTACAGAACCCCAGGATTTTGGGCAGGAATGTCCTTTTCCTGTTGAGGATCAGGTGTTGGAGGTGTCCCTGTTACAGAACCCCAGGATTTTGGGCAGGAATATCCTTTTCCCGGGTCTGAGGCTGTTCCAGGCGCTGGGTAGGAATGGGTTCTGGAGGTGTCCTGCCCCAGAATCCCAGGATTTTGGGTGGGAATGTCCTTTTCCCGGGGCTGAGGTGACTCCAGGCACTTAATTGGAATGGGTTCTGGCAGTGTCCCTATTACAGAATCCTGGGATTTTGGGTGGGAATGTCCTTTTCCTGGTGAGGATCAGGTGCTGGAGGTATCCTGCTCCAGAATCCCAGGATTTTGGGCAGGAATATCCTTTTCCCGGGGCTGAGGCGGCTCCGGGCACTGGGTGGGGTGGGTGCCATGCCCTGCCCGGTGCCCACTGCCGTGCCAGCCGCTGCCATCCCGCAGGAGATCGAGTTCATGTACAAGCCCGGGAACGTGAGCGTGGCCCCGGCCGTGGTGGCCCCGCACCAGCCCCGCCTGGACTGGCAGCTCTGGTTCGCCGCCCTCGGGCCCCACCAGGGCAGCCCCTGGTTCAGTGCCCTGCTGCTGCGCCTGCTGCAGGGACAGCCCGACGGTCAGGGGCGGGATATGGGGCTGGGGGGTGGGATATGGGGCTGGGGAGAGGGGATATGGGGCTGGGGAGAGGGGATATGGGGCTGGGGAGAGGGGATATGGGGCTGGGGAGTGGGGATATGGGGCTGGGGAGTGGGGATATGGGGCTGGGGAGAGGGGACACGGGGCTGGGGGTGGGGGATATGGGGCTGGGGAGAGGGGATATGGGGCTGGGAGAGGGGATATGGGGCTGGGGAGAGGGGATATGGGGCTGGGGACGGGACACGGGGCTGGGGAGAGGGGATATGGGGCTGGGGAGAGGGGACATGGGGCTGGGGAGAGGGGACATGGGGCTGGGGGCTCTGGGGACCCAGGGTATGGTGGGACCTCCCCAGCATCGGTACCACCGTGGTTTTGGGGTGTCCCTGTTTGGGTTTGGGGTGTTCCTGCAGCCTTGGGGGTGTCCCCGGGTGTGTTTGGGGCGTCCCTGTTTAGGTTTGGGTTCTGCCCACTGTGCTGGGGCTGTCCCTGGGCGTGTTTGGGGTGCACTGGGGCTGTCCCCATTGTGCTGGGGCTGTCCCATCTGTGTTTGGGGTGCACTGGGGCTGTCCCTGCTGTGTTTGGGGTGCACTGGGGCTGTCCCTGCTGTGTTTGGGGTGCACTGGGGCTGTCCCTGCTGTGTTTGGGGTGCACTGGGGCTGTCCCTGGGTGTGTTTGGGGTGCACTGGGGCTGTCCCCGCTGTGTTGGGGCTGTCCCTGGGTGTGTTTGGGGTGCACCGGGGCTGTCCCTGCTGTGTTTGGGGTGTGCTGGGGCTGTCCCCACTGTGCCAGGGCTGTCCCTGCTGTGTTTTGGGGTGCACTGGGGCTGTCCCTGGGTGTGTTTGGGGTGCACTGGGGCTGTCCCCACTGTGCCGGGGCTGTCCCAGCTGTGTTTGGGGTGCACTGGGGCTGTCCCCGCTGTGTTTGGGGTGCACTGGGGCTGTCCCTGCTGTGCTGGGGCTGTCCCTGCTGTGTTTGGGGTGCACTGGGGCTGTCCCCGCTGTGTTTGGGGTGCACTGGGGCTGTCCCCATTGTGCTGGGGCTGTCCCTGCTGTGTTTGGGATGCACTGGGGCTGTCCCTGGGTGTGTTTGGGGTGCACTGGGGCTGTCCCTGGGTGTGTTTGGGGTGCACTGGGGCTGTCCCTGCTGTGTTTGGGGTTTCCTGGGGCTGTCCCTGCTGTGTTTGGGGTGCACTGGGGCTGTCCCTGGGTGTGTTTGGGGTGCACTGGGGCTGTCCCTGCTGTGTTTGGGGTGCACTGGGGCTGTCCCTGGGTGTGTTTGGGGTGCACTGGGGCTGTCCCTGCTGTGTTTGGGGTGCACTGGGGCTGTCCCCGCTGTGTTTGGGGTGCACTGGGGCTGTCCCCGCTGTGCTGGGGCTGTCCCTGCTGTGTTTGGGTGCACTGGGGCTGTCCCCACTGTGTTTTGGGGTACACTGGGTCCGTCCCTGCCGTGCCAGGCTGTCCCTGCTGTGTTTTGGGGTACACCGGGGCTGTCCCTGGGTGTGTTTGGGGTGCACTGGGGCTGTCCCTGCTGTGCTGGGGCTGTCCCCACTGTGTTTGGGGTGCACTGGGGCTGTCCCCACTGTGTTTTGGGGTACACCAGGGCTGTCCCTGCTGTGTTGGGGCTGTCCCTGCTGTGTTTTGGGGTGCACTGGGGCTGTCCCCGCTGTGCTGGGGCTGTCCCCGCTGTGTTTTGGGGTGCACTGGGGCTGTCCCCGCTGTGTTTGGGGTGCACTGGGGCTGTCCCTGCTGTGTTTGGGGTGCACCAGGGCTGTCCCCGCTGTGCTGGGGCTGTCCCTGCTGTGTTTGGGGTGCACTGGGGCTGTCCCTGCTGTGTTTTGGGGTGCACTGGGGCTGTCCCCGCTGTGTTTGGGGTGCACTGGGGCTGTCCCCGCTGTGTTTTGAGGTACACCAGGGCTGTCCCCGCTGTGCCAGGGCTGTCCCAGCTGTGTTTTGGGGTGCACTGGGGCTGTCCCCGCTGCACTGGGGCTGTCCCTGGGCGTGTTTTGGGGTACACCAGGGCTGTCCCCGCCGTGCCAGGCTGTCCCAGCTCTGCCCCTGTCCCGCAGTGATCCGCCTGGTGCAGACAGACGAGTCCCGGTACCCGTTCCACGCCCGCCCTCCCACCTTCCTGCGGGCCCAGCTCTACAAGTACTGGTTCACGACCCCCAGCGAGGGCAGGTGAGCGGGGAGGGACCCCTGCAGCCCCCAGCCCGGCCTCGGGGGGCTTTGGGCTCACCGGACCCCCGTGCCCGCAGCCCCGCGCCGTGGTGGCGGCGGCAGCACGTGCAGGAGTTCTTCCCGGCCGTGTCCCTGGGTGACCCCACGCTGGAGTCCCTGCTCAGCCAGCACGGCCTCAAGGTGGGCACGGGGAGACCCCTCCCGGGCTCCTGACCCCCGGCCTTCAGCGCTGCTGATCCCACCGCCAGGATCCCGACCCCCCTGCCTTGCCCCCGACCCTCCCTGACCCTATTCCATTGCTCTGTCCCTCTCTTCCTTCACCTCCATCCCCTTCCCGCGCCCTTCACCCCTCAAGCCCCCTTCCCTCTCCCTGCCCCACTTTTTTGGCCCCCTGACCCCCTTTTTCAGCCCCCTTCCCTCACCCCTGACCCCCTTTTTCAGCCCCTGACCCCCTTTTTCAGCCCCTGATCTCCCCCTTCCCTCTCCCTGTCCCACTTCCTTGGCCCCCTGACCCCCTTTTTCAGCCCCTGATCCCCTTTTTCAGCCCCTGACCCCCTTTTTCAGCCCCTGATCTCCCCCTTCCCTCACCCCCATCTCTCCCTTGACCCCCTGGCCCCACCTCCCCCTCCCTGACCCCTTTCACTTGCCCCGAGCCCCTTTCTCGGCCCCCAACCCCATTCCCTCACCCTGATCCCCTTTATCAGCCCCCATCCCCCCTTCCCTTACTCAGACCCTCTTCCCTCCCACACCACGATCACCCTTTTTGGCCCCTGACCCTTTTCCGGCACCCCCAGTCCCGTCCCACACCCTGACCCCATTTGTCCCCCAGCACAAACCCCCCCTGAACCCCTTTTCCCCCAGGACAATCCCCCTGACCCCTTTTCCCCCCAGGATAAGCCCTCCTGACCCCATTCCCCCAGGACAAGACCCCTGACCCCCTTTCCCCCCAAGACAAGCCCCCTGCCCCTATTTCCCCCCTGACCCTGTTTCCCCCTGACCCCATTCCCTCAGGACAAGCCCCCTGACCCCCTCTCCCCCCAGGACAAGCCCCCTGCCCCTATTTCCCCCCCGACCTCATTTCCCCCTGCCCCACCCCCCAGGACAAGCCCCCTGACCCCATTCCCCCAGGACAAGCCCCCTGACCCCATTTCCCCCCAGGACAAGCCCCCTGACCCCATCTCCCCCTGACCCCCATTTCCCCCCAGGCCAAGCCCCCTGACCCCATTTCCCCCCAGGACCAGCCCCCTCCGCGCCGCGGGGCCCAGGCGCTGCTGCCACGCCTGCTGAGCTCCGTGCGCCGCCTGTGCCAGCCCTGCTCGGGCCCTGTCCTGCTCTGGTCCCTCTACCTGGTGGCCGCCACCGCGGGGCTGCTGCGGGTCCTGGCCCGGCGGGCCCGGGGGGGCGCGACCCCCGCCCGCCACAAAGGGCCCCGGGACCACCGGGGTGAGCGCAACGGGGCACGGGGGAACGAGGGGACACGGGGCACCGAGGGGGCACGGGGCACCGAGGGGGCGCGGGGGAACGAGGGCCGGCACGGCAACAAGAGGAAGAAGTAGCCCCCCGCAGCCCCCCAGAAATGGGGCACAGGCAGAGAGTCCCCAGCTGGGGGGGCAGCGCTTGTGGGACCCCGGCCCGGGGGGTGCCCGTGTGCCAGTGCCTTCAGCACGGTGTGGCCGTGGGGCTGGGGACATGCCCGGGGCTTGGGGACACCTCCCTTTGTCTGGGGACCCCTTGGGGACACCTCCCCCTGTCTGAGGGACCCCTTGGGGACACCTGCCCCAGCCTGGGGGACACCTCCCTCTGCCTAGGGACCCCTTGGGGACACCTCCCTCTGTCTAGGGACCCCTTGGGGACACCTCCCTCTGCCTGGTGACCCCCTTAGGGACACCTCCCTCAGCCTGGGGGACCCCTTGGGGACACCTCCCCCAGCCTGGGGACCCCTTGGGGACACCTCCCTCTGTCGATGGGGACACCTGCCCCAGCCTGGGGACCCCTTGGGGACATCTCCCTCTGCCTTGGGGACACCTCCCCAGTGTCCAGGCACTCCTGGGGACCTGTCCCTGCTCCCTGGGGACCCCCCTAGGGTTTGAGGGGTGCTTGGGGACATGTCCCAGTGTCTGGGGACCCTTTGGGGCCCCGGCCCCAATGTGGGTGACCCCCCTGCAGTGCCCAGGGACCCCTGGGGACCCCTCCAGACCCTAGGGTGGGGGGCTCAGAGCGGGTGGGGGCTCTGTGCCCGCGGGGCAGTGCCAGCCCTCCTGTCACCCTGCCCGTGTCACTTTGGGGTCCCCCAGGCACTTTGGGGTGCTCCCCCCGCCCGGCTCAGCCCAAGCCCAGAGGTTTCCTATAATTTTCTAATTAAAGCCTTGGACATTCCAGCCCCGCCACTCTCCGGGATTTGGGGGGTCCTGCCCGGGGCAGGGGTACCCCCGTGGGGAGGGACCGGCACGGGGGTGCTGCAGGAGCGGGTTTATTGCAGGGCCTGGGGGTGCTGCGGGGTCCCGGCAGGGTTTTGGGGGTCCCGGCAGGGTTTTGGGGGTCCCGGCAGGGTTTTGGGGGTCCCGGCAGGATTTTGGGGTCACCAGCAGAGCTGCCCCGGGCAGTATTTGTCGATGAGGCCCTGGTAGTACGCGCGGAGCTGCTGCACGTCGGGCAGCTCCTCCTGCTTGGTGTACAGGTCGAACTTGCTGTGGGGCAGATGGGGGGTCGGGATTAGGGGGAGCTGGACCCCCCAAAGGCGCGGGGGGCCCGGCCGAGCCCCCCAACCCCCCCAGACACCCACTTGAGCTCGCGGACCCAGGGCAGCATGCGCCGGTCCTCCTCCGAGCACAGGTGGCCGTAGTCGCCGTGGGCGTGCCAGGGGTAGAAGGAGTGGAAGCGAACCATGTAGAAGGCCTGGGCAGTGGGGGTGGGGGGCACACGGGTTTAGGGCACCCCCCGCACCCCCAAACCTGCCGGGGGTCCCTGAGCCCCCCACCCCCCCCCCCCCCCGGGCTGAGCTCACCTCCTTGGGCAGGGCGAAGTTGTTGAACTTCATCACTTGGTACATGTACTCTGAAAAGGGGAGGGGGCGTGGGGAGGGGCTGAACCCCCACCGGGGGGAGCCCCAGAGGGGCAGAGACCCCCCGAGTCACAGAGACCCCCCCCCCAGGAGCTGCAGCCCCCCAGAGGAGCAGCCCCCGCCCCACGCCAAGGGC
Organism: Taeniopygia guttata; assembly: GCF_048771995.1. Classification (NCBI taxonomy): domain Eukaryota; kingdom Metazoa; phylum Chordata; class Aves; order Passeriformes; family Estrildidae; genus Taeniopygia; species Taeniopygia guttata. Next base: position 766,451 of record NC_133025.1, read on the forward strand.
TGCAGTTCTTGCAAAGGGGGCAGTGGGGGGGGGGGGGGGGGTTAGCACCAGGGCCCTGTTTGGGGTGGGGGGCTCTGCCCCAGGAGGGACCCCCCCCAGCACCCCAAACTCACCATCGTGGCCCCAGGACATGAGGACGTTGTCCAGGCCACAGCCGGGCTGGTACATCCCGTACTCGGTGCTGGGGATGGGGCGGGGGCTGAGCGGCCGGACCCCCCCCACCACAGCCCGGCCGGGCCGGGGGTGCGACCCCCGCCCCCCAAAAACCCCCCGGGGGTCCGGCTCACCTGTACCGGGGGTCTTTGGTGTCGGGGTTGTCGTGGAAGGTGGAGTCCCCATAGACCACCGACTTCTGCACCCTGCAGCCCACCGGGAAGGTGTCCCCGACCACCGCCCACTGCCGGGGGGCACGGCGGGTCACGGCACCCCCCGAGGGTCCCCCGGCCGCGGGGGGAACCCTCCGAACCCCTTCCCACGCGTGCCGCTCACCTGGGGCTCCCCGAAGAGCACCAGCACCTTGCCCAGGTCGTGCAGGAGCCCCACGAGGTGGAACCAGTCTGGGGGCGAGCGGGGCCGTGTCACCCGTGGGGTGGGGACCGCGGCGGGGACAGGGGCGGGCTGGGGCCCCACCTTTGTCGGGGTGCGCCCGGCGGATGCCCTCGGCCGTCTGGAAGGCGTGGAAGGAGTTGGGGAAATCCACGTCGGGGTCCGACTCGTCCACGAGCTGATCCAGCAGCTGCAGCGCCTCCATCGCGCTCATCCTCCGCAGCGAGCAGGAGCCGTACTGCGCGCTCTGGGGACACGCCGCGCGTGGGGACAGCGCCGTGCCCGCCCCGAGGCCGGGCAGGGGGCTCGGTGCCCCCCGGTGCCCCCCGAGAGGGGTGGGATGGGGCGGCGGGGCTGGATTTGGGGTGCGGGCAGGGAGGGCTGGGACACGGAGGACACGGGGGACACGGGGGGACACGGGGCCGTCCCCACCTTCCTGCGGACGAACTCCACGGTCTGGTGGGTGTGCATCAGCAGGTAGGTGTTGTACACGCGGTCGAGCAGCTTCCCCTCCTGCGGGGCGGCACCGGCGGTTCGGGGGGCTCCGGGGCAGCCCCCGTGTCCCCGCAGCACCCCGGGGTGCCACGGACCCACGGGACCCACGGGACCCGCCCGGTTTTGGGATCCCCCCACCCCACTCACGGTGTAGTTGCGGAACTCGGTCTTGGCCTTGCCGGGTTGGGGCTCCTCGGAGGAGTCGGGGTCCTGCGGGGGACGGGGGACACGCGTGGGCACGTGGGGACAGGGACACGGGGCAGGGACACGGACATGGGACACGGACACGGGACAGGGACACGGACACGGACATGTACACGGGACACGGGGCAGGGACAGGGACACGGGACAGAGACACGGACACGGGACAGGGGCAGGGACACGGGACAGGGACACAGGACAGGGACACGGACATGGACACGGACACGGACACGGGACAGGGACACAGACACGGGACAGGGGGACACCGGCACCAAGCACAGGCCTGGCCCTGTGGGATCACGCTGTCACATGGGGTCACACAATGCCACACTTTGTCACACGGTGTCGCACACTATCGCACACTATCTGTCGCACGGTGTGACACGGTGTCACACACCACCACACGCTGTCCCCCCCGGCGTACAGACGGACCTGGGGGTGCCACCCCCCATCCCTTGGTGGGGACAGCGCTCCGGGGGTCTCTATTGGGGGCGGTGTGAGGGTCCCACCGGTGCTGTGGGACACCCCCCGGCCTGGCCCTGACCCCATAACCCCACCCGGGGGGGGGGGAGCAGCTCCCCATGTCCTCGAGACCCCCACCCAGGGGGGGTCCCTTTGGGGAGGGGTGGCACCCCCCAGCAGGGACGATATCACCAAGGGGTCCCCTCTGGCCCCGGATCTGGGGGGGCCCAGCTGTGTTTGTCCCCCCAGGTGTGTTTGTCCCCCCCCCCCAGCTGTCCCCAAGCCCCCCACTCACCGCCCTCAGGCCGCTCATGGTGGGTCTGGGGGCTCCCGGGCTGCGGGGCGGCCGCCGCGGCCCCGCTTTTATGGCGGGGGGTGGCGCGGGGGGCCCGCCCGGCCCCGCGGAGACAATCGGTGATCAATTAACCCGCCCGGTTAATGTTTGACCCCGCGCCCGCCCGGGGGGCTGCGGCTCCCGGAGGGGACTGGCGGACCCCCGAGCTGGGGACCCCCGAGCTGGGGACCCCCGGAGTGACCCCGCGGGACGTGGGGAGCGGGACCGGCCCTGGGCACGGGGGGCACGGGGGGCTGGGGACAGGCTGGGGGCACCGGGCTGGCACTGCCCCGGGGGGGGACGGGCATCGGGTGTGACAGGGCACGGGCAGGCTGGCACGGGTGGGCACGGACACGTGTGGGGCAGGACAGGGCACGTGTGGGCACAACCACACGTGTGTGTGCCCCCACTGTCCCCGCGTCTGTCCCCGCAGCCCCCGCCTGTCACCTCCTGCCCCTGAGGGACCTGGTGGCTGTCCCTGGACATGGCTGCCCTCGTCCACCCCCTGTTCCATCCCTGTGGGATCACCGTGCCCCATCCCTGCCCCATCCCCAGGGGATCATCCTGACCCATCCCATGTCCCATCCCTATGGGATCATCATGCCCCATCCCATGTCCTATCCCTATAGGATTACCCTGCCCCATCCCCATGGGATCACTGTGCCCCACCCCTGCCCCATCCTCAGGGGATCATCCTGACCATCCCTATGGGATCACCCTGACCCATCCCTATGGGATCACTGTGCCCCATCCCGATTTCCCATCCCCGCGGGATCACCGTTCCCCATCCCTGCCCCATCCCAATTTCCCATCCTATAGGATCACTGTGCTCCATCCCATGTCCCATCCCCACGGGATCACCGTGTCCCATCCCATGCCCCATCCCAATTTCCCATCCCTATGGGATCACCGTTCCCCATCCCTGCCCCATCCCCAGGGGATCATCCTGCCCCATCCCTATGGGATCACCGTGCCCCATCCCAATTTCCCATCCTATAGGATCACCGTGCCCCATCCCTGCCCCATCCCGATTTCCCATCCCCAGGGGATCATCCTGCCCCATCCCATATCCCATCCTATAGGATCACCGTGCCCCATCCCAATAGGATCACCGTGCCCCATCCCTATAGGATCACCGTGCCCCATCCCTATAGGATCACCGTGCCCCATCCCTATAGGATCACTGTGCCCCATCCCGATTTCCCATCCCCACAGGATCACCGTGCCCCATCCCTGCCCCATCCCAATTTCCCATCCCCATGGGATCACCGTGCCCCATCCCTGCCCCATCCCGATCTCCCATCCCTATGGGATCACCACGCTCCACCCCAGCTCCTCCTCACACTGTTTATTCCACCCTCCCCGGGATTCCCGGGAAGCAGCGGCGCTCTGCGGGCCGGGCCGGGGGGGTCGGGCACCCACCGGGGGCACCCAGGGGAGGGGACAGAGGCCTGGGGACCCCCCGCGCCCCTCGGCAGCTCCATGGGGGGCTGGGAAGTCCTGGGACACCCACGGGGTGGGCACGGCTGCTGGTGGCATCCGTGGGATCACATCCCAGAGTGTCCCAGGACAGCCGGGGGACAGCTTGGGACATTCCTGGGACGCCCCGAGCATGGGCACCCAGGGCCAGCTCCCTTCGTGTGGCACCCGGGGGACAGCTTGGGACATTCCTGGGATGTCCCGAGCATGGGCACCCAGGGCCAGCTCCCTTCGTGTGGCACCCAGGGGACACCCTGCCCCAGAACCTCCTGGGACAGCCGGGTCTGCTGGGGAATGGAGGGTTGGGGGGTTCCCGGAAATGGGGGTGCTCTGGGAATGGGGGTGCCCCTGGGAATGGGGGTACCCCTGGGAATCGAGTGCTCAGGAAATTGGGGTGCTCTGGGCATGAGGGTACCCCTGGGAATGGGGTGCCCCTGGAAATGGGGTGCTCTGGAAATGGGGTGCCCCTGGGAATGGGGTGCCCTGGGCATGGAGTGCTCAGGAAATGGGGTGCTCTGGGAATGGGGGTACCCCTGGGAATGGGGTGCTCTGGGCATGGGGGTACCCCTGGAATGAAGTGCTCTGGGCATGGGGTGCTCTGGGAATGGGGGTGCCCCTGGGAATGGAGTGCTCAGGAAATGGGGTACCCCTGGGAATGGGGGTGCCCCTGGGAATGGGGGTGCCCCTGGGAATGGGGGTGCCCCTGGGAGGACAGGGCTGTCCTGGAGGGAGTGGGGGCTGCTGCTCTTGGGGGGTTGCTGCTCTTGGGGGGCTGCTGCTCTTGGGGGGCTGCTCCAGCTGCTCCCAGGAGGGGGGTGGGACAGTGGCTGGGGTCACACATCCCTGTCCCACCGGGCATGGGGTGACGGCCCTGGGGGTGGCAGCGATGTCACACATGTCCCCTCATGTCCTTGTGCCACCACCCCTTGTGGGCACCCACTGAGCCTGTGGGGACACGACGTGGGCACAGCACCCCAACCTTTCCACCGCCCCCCACATTTGGGGACACCTCCCCATCACCAGCTCCTGCCGGGCTGGGGGTGACACGGGCTGGGGACACGGGACGAGGTGCCAGGGGAGGGGACAACGTTCAGGCTGAGGCCCCCCGCAGCACCTGGGAAGGTGCGAGCCCCAGCGGGACCCCCGGGTGGGGAAGGGGCTGGGGGCTGCCCCGTCCCCCAGCCCGCAGCGGGGTCCCTGTGCCACCCTGGGGAAGGACTGGGGGTGCCCTGGGGGGGCTCCGGGGGTGCCCTGGGGGGGGGCACGGGAATGCTGAGTCAGCAGGAGCGCGGCCGGAGGGTCTTGCACAAGGTCCCGGTGCTGCTGCGGTCAGCGGGATTCCCGCCGGTGGCCCTTGGACCCGCCCCGGGTCACCACGGGCCACCAGCGGCCACCAGGGGCCACTCGGAGCCATCAGAGTCACCACGGGCCGGCACCGGGCCCCGGGAGTCACTCCGGTCCACCGCTGGGTCACCGCCGCCCGCTACCGGGGCCGCCACCGGGGCCACCACCGGGGCCGCCACCGGTTCCTGCCCGCCGGGATCCACAGCGTGGCGGCCCCCGGTGCTCCGGGAGCCCCCCGGAGGAGCCCGCGGCGGTGCTCGGGGGTCCCGCGGGGCGGGGGCGCGCCCCCCGCTCAGCCGTAGCTGTGGGGGCTGTTGGGGTTCATGGGGGACGAGTCGCGGCGCCCCGAGTGTCCCCGCAGCTGCCACAGGCGGTGGCTCAGGTTCTGCACCTGGCAGGTGCCCAGCACGCAGCCCACCCGCACCAGGTGCCCCCCGGCCTGGCGGCGGCCCCGGTCCCGCCGGGGGTCCCGCCGCAGGATGAGCCGCCGGACGTGCCACGGCGGGGGTCGAGGGGCGAGCCACGGAACCGGGGCTCGGTGCCGCGGAACCGGGGCTCGGTGCCGCAGGGTCCCGATGGGCGGCGCGGCCGGGGGGGCTCCGGGGAGAACGGGGGTCCCCTCCGGGGGGCTCCGCGCCGGGGGGGCCCTGCAGGAGAGAAGGGACGGGGTCAGGGGGACAGCACAGCTGCGGCTCCCGGGCACGGGGGTGGCACTGCCACAACAGCGGAGGGGCGCGGGGGCACCTCCTGAGACCGGAGCCGCCGCTTGCCCCGGGCTTCCGGAGGAGGAGGAGGAGGAGGAGGAGGAGGAGGAGGAGGAGGAGGAGGAGGAGGAGGAGGAGGAAGCAGCCGCTACCTGCAGGCACACACGTACCCGAGCGCACGACACGTGTCCCGCACACACGGCACCCCCGGAGCCCCCCCGGCGCCCCCCGCTCCGCCCACCCCGTTCCCACGGCCTCTGCCCCCGCACCCACGCCCGTGCCCCGGGCACCCGTGGGTGGGTCCGGCCTCAGGGCACCGCCACGGAGCTGCCCACGGCCTCAGCGCCCCTGGCCCGGGGGCACCTTTGCCTCAGGGGACCCTCCTGAGCTCCCGGGAACCGGCAGCTTTTGGTCCCGTTCTTAGCCCCGTGCTTCTCTTTTCCCTTTTTTTTAATATTTTCTCCCCATTTTGACCCTCGCCCCAGAGGACCCACCCCCAGCCCAGCCCAGGCAGGAGCTGCCCGGGCCCTGCGGGGTCGGGGTGTCCCGGTGCCCCCCAACCCCGGGGCCGGATCCCCCCGCAGCCAGGCGGGGATCCCCGGGCACCGGGGCCGGTCCAGACGCGCTCCCCGCGCAGGGACACGCACACGCACGTGCGGGGTGTGCACACTCCCACGGGGGGGGGGACCGTCCCGGCCCCAGCTGCCACTTCAGCACCCCACAGACCCCCCCCACGGGCACCCACACAGGTCCCGGGCACCCCCGAGCTCCTGCACGCACCGAATCTCTGCACACCTGGCACACCTTTGCACACTTGGCACACCTGGCACACTTGGCACACCTGGCACACTTTTGCACACCTGGCACACCTTTGCACACTTGGCACACCTGGCACACTTTTGCACACTTGGCACACCTGGCACATTTTTGCACACCTTTGCACACCTCGCACCCCGGGCATGCCGTGACCCCGGTGCCCCCCTCCCGCCACCGCGCCCCCCGGGCTGGGGGCCGGGCAGGAGACGGTGCCCCGGGACCCCCCAGACCCCCATCCCGGGCAGCTGATGGGGCGGGGGGACACCGGGAGGGCGCGGAGTGGGTCGTGGGAATAGGGGTGCGGGAATAGGGGTGCGGGGCCGGGCAGACAGGAGGAGTGGGGTGGAGGTTCGGCAGGGGAGAGGTTGGGGGGCTCGTCCCGGGCAGAGAGTGCGGGCAGGGGGATCCAGAAGCGTCCGGGGCAGGGGGTGCGGGAGGGGGTGCGGGCAGGGACCGGGGCAGGGACCGGGGCAGGGAGCGGGCAGGGGGTGCGGGAGGGGGCTGCGGGCAGGGGGTGCGGAAAGAGGTGCGGGCAGGGGGTGCGGGCACGGGGTGCGTGGCAGGGATGCGGGAGGGGGTGCGGGAGGGGGGATCGGGGCAGGGATCGGGCAGGGGGTGCGGGCAGGGGGTGCGGGCAGGGATCGGGGCAGGGATCGGGGCAGGGGTGCGGGAGGGGGCTGCGGGCAGGGGGTGCGGGGCAGGGAGCGGAGCAGGGATCGGGGCAGGGATCGGGCAGGGGGTGCGGGAGGGGGTGCGGGCAGGGGTGCGGGCAGGGGGATCGGGGCAGGGGGTGCGGGCAGGGGGTGCGGGCAGAGGTGCGGGCAGGGTCCCTCACCTGCGCGGCGGCAGGGCCCGCCCGTGGGGCAGCTCCACAAGGCACAGCGCGAAGCTGACGCAACCCAGCGCCAGCGGGGCCGGGGCTCGCATGGCCGGACGGGACCGGACGGGACGAGCGGCGGAGGCTGCGGGAGACGCGGGGCGGGCGCGGGGGTCGCGCTGGGGTCCGGCTCAGATCGCAGCCCCCTCCTCGTCCTACCCCCCTCGGCTCCCTGGCTGTGCCGCGGCCCGGGGGCGGCGCAGGGTCCCTCCCGGCGGTGCCTGACCGGGATCGGGCTGCGCTGCCCCGGGGTCGGCTCCGGCCCCGCTCGGCGCTGCCGCTTCCCCGCCCCGGCCCAGGTTAAATATCGCCGGGGCCGGCGGGCGGGTGGAGCCCAGCGGGACGGGAGGAGCTGCGGGCGGGAGCAGCCCCGCACCGCCCTCGGCTCCGCACCGGTCCCGGACCCCCGGCCGCGCACCGGCTCCGCACCGGCCCCGCAACCCCCAAGTCCCGCAGCACCCCGACCCTGCACTGCCCCCGGCCCCCTCGGCCCCGCACCGGCTCCGCACCTTCCCCGGCCCCTCCCCAGTCCCGCAGCGGCCCCGGCCCCGCACCTTCCCTGGCACCGACCCCCGGCCCGGTACCGCACATACCCGGCCCCGCTGCCCCCGGGACCTTGCCGGTGCAGGGCCGGGGCTGGGCTGGGCTGGGGGACCCGTCCGGGGGCAGGGGGACGGGGCTGGCCCGGGGCTGTTGGGGGGTCTGGGCACCCCGCAGCCCGGCGGGACCGGGACCGGGCCGTGCCGCCCCGTGCCACACCGTGCCGAGCCCTGCCAGCCCGGCCGTGCCCTCCCGCCTGGCACCGCCGGGCACCCCGACACCCCCTGGCTGGCGGGGACCCCGGGGGCACAGAGCCCACCCAGTGCAGCCCAGTGTCCCCAGTTTGGACTGCCCCATCTGCCCCGCCCTTCTCCCAGGGCTGTTCCCGAGTTTTTCAGCATCACATGGGGCCTTGGGAAACAATTCAGGAATGTAAATCCGCGGGGATCAGCGCGGTCCCGCTCCAGCAGCTCCCCCAAACTGGGCTGGTGGGGTTCTCAGGGGGGCCGCTCCTGAGCTGGGCAGGGGAGGGGTCCCCACAGCTTCCTTTGCCGGGACCCCCGGCCGGGACCCCCATTCCCTGCTCGGGGTCGGTGCTCCCGGTGGGTTTGGGGCGAGGACCCGCAGCACCCCCGGGTGTCCGAGCGGCCCGGACCCCAGCCCGGGGGTACCCTCTGCCCCCGGTGCGGCCTCCCCGGGCCGGGGGCCCCCGCGTGCCCGGAATCGTTGGGATTCTTCCGCATTACCGGGACACAAAGGCTCCACACACCGGCCCCGCGCGGGGGGATTTGGGGCAGCACCTGATCCCGGGGGCGGCGGGACACGGCCCCGAGCGGGACGGGGGGCACGGGCGGCCCCCCGTGCCCCGACCCCCGGTCCCGCCCGGTTCCCGGGGAATTCCCGCCGCCTTCTGCGCTCTTCCGCTGGATTGCCCCGCCAGAGAGAGAAACCGGCTCGGAACAGGGCCGAGAGCAGCGCCCCGAGCCCACCGCCACCACCGCGGTGTCCCCGCGGGGTGTCACCCTGCGGGATTTGGGGCGCGGATCTCAGAGGTGACATCTGTCACCCAGCACTGCCACAGCCACCCCAGGGCCGCTCCGGGGTCCTGCCTGGGGTCCCCCTGTGGGGCAGGGCCAGCGCTGCCACCCCCAGGGGCAAATCTGTGTCACCAGGGTCAGTGTCACCCACTCGGGGCACGAGGAGAGGCTCTGGGGACATGGCGGGGGTACAGCTGAGCCCCTCGGCCCCGCAGCAGGGGCAGAATCGCCATCCCTGGGGCGCTGGGAAGGACCCCGGGGTGCCCCCTGTCCCCTGCCCGGCCACGCTGGGTCCGGCTGTCGCCTCACGGCCACCCGGGCACGGGTGACCCCTGGAGCCACCCCCGGAGCTGCTGCCACCCGCTGGTGCCACAGCTGGACCCGCCCCGGGAGCTGCCACCCCCGGGTCACCTCGTCTGTCCCCGGGGCCCGGCGGCACTTTCCCTCTCTCTCTTCCTCTCCCTCTTCCTCTCTGCTGGCTCCCGGCCCTGGGAACCCAGGAGAAGTTTTAATTAGCTTAATTGCCTGCTGGCTGAGGCCCCGGGGCAGGGCGGGGGCTGCGAGCAGCACCCGCAGCCCCGCTCCGGTCACCCGCTCCCCAAAAAGCGCCTCTGGCTGCGGGGACCCCCCCAACCCCCGCCCAGGGCTGCCCACCCTGTCCCGGGACCCCCAAAGCGAGGGGCCGCTCCCCCTCCCAGTGTCCTCAGGGTCCCCCGTGCCCTCAGGGTCTCTTGTGTCCCCAGTGTCCTCAGTGTCCCCAGTGCCCTCAGTGTCCCCAGTGTCCCCAGTGTCCCCACTGTCCCCAGTGCTCCCAGTGTCCCCAGCATCTTCAGCAGCGCCTCAATCCCCAGCGCCCTCAGGGTCCCCACTGTCCCCAGTGTCCTCAGGGTCCCCAGTGCCCTCAGTGTCCCCAGTATCCCGAGTGTCCCCAGGGTCCTCAGGGTCCCCACTGTCCCCAGTGTCCTCAGGGTCCCCAGTGCCCTCAGGGTCTCTTGTGTCCCCAGTATCCCCAGTGTCCCCAGCGTCCCCAGCATCTTCAGCAGCGCCTCAATCCCCAGTGCCCTCAGTGTCCCCAGTGTCCCCAGTGTCCTCAGGGTCCCCAGAGCCCTCAGGGTCTCTTGTGTCCCCAGTGTCCCCAGGGTCCCCAGTGTCCCCAGTGTCCTCAGTGTCCCCAGTGTCCCCAGTGTCCCCAGTGTCCCCAATAGCAGCTCTGGCCCGAGAGGATCCCGGGCACAGGGCACAGCCGGACTCTGCACGTGCCTTGTGTCCCCGTGCCCCGCCCTGTCCCCGTGCCCCGTGTCCGGTGTCGCGGGGCTCCCTGTGCCCGCCGCTGTCCCCGCGGGTCCCGCACAGCCCGTGTCACCCGCTGCCACCGCGGCCCGCGACACCGGCAGCGGTCCCTGCAGTGTCAGCCCCGCGGTGCCAGTGCCAACGCTGCGGTGTCCCCGTGTGGTCACACCTGTATGGGGTCACACCTGTATGGGGTCACATCTGTGTGTGGGGTCCCCTCTGTGTGGGACACACCTAAGGGGGGTCACATCTGTGTGTGGGGTCACACCTGTGTGTGGGGTCCCATCTGTGTGGGGACGCACCTGTGTGTGGGACACACCTGTATGGGGTCACACCTGTGTGTGGGGTCACACCTCAGTGGGGACACGTCTGTGTGTGGGGTCACACCTGTGTGTGATCACACCTGTATGGGGTCACATCTGTGTGTGGGGTCCCATCTGTGTGGGGACACACCTGAGGGGGGTCACACCTGTATGGGGTCACATCTGTGTGTGGGACACACCTGAGGGGGGGACACATCTGTGTGTGGGACACACCTGTATGGGGTCACATCTGTGTGTGGGGTCACATGTGTGTGGGGACACATCTGTGTGTGGGGTCACACCTGTATGGGGACACATCTGTGTGTGGGACACACCTGTATGGGGTCACACCTGTACGGGGTCACATCTGTGTGTGGGGTCCCCTCTGTGTGGGACACACCTGAGGGGGGTCGCACCTGCGGGGGTCCTTTCCAGGGGGACTGTGTGGAATGGGGGTCACGGGAAACCTGTGGGCACTCTAGAGGCCGTGCACACCTGGGGGGGGTCTGTGCTCACGGGGGATGTACCCCCACACCCTGGGGATGTCCCCACACCCCCTGGATGTCCCCTCACACCCCGAGATGTCCCCACACACCCCAGGGATATCCCCACTCCCCCGGATGTCCCCGCACCCTGGGTGTCCCCACACACCCCGAGACGTCCCCACACACCCCGAGATGTCCCCACACCCCGAGATGTCCCCGCACACCCCAGGGATATCCCCACTCCCCCGGATGTCCCCGCACCCTGGGTGTCCCCACACACCCCGAGACGTCCCCACACACCCCGAGATGTCCCCACACCCTCGGATGTCCCCGTGTCCCCCCCATTCCCGGACCCTCCGTCCCCCCCCTCGGGGAAGCCTCGGCCCCGCCCCCTCCGCCCAGGCCCCGCCCCTCCGCACCAGGCCCCGCCCACCCACACACCGGCCCCCGCCCTCTCCACACCAGGCCCCGCCCCCCTCTCCGCGGCCAATGGGAGGCGCGGCCCCGCCCGCGCGCAGCCAATGGGAGGCGCGGCCCCGCCCCCCTCGGCTCCCGGCGCTGGCGCAGGCGCGGTGCGCGCGGGGCCAAGATGGCGGCGGCGGCGGGCGGTGGGCGCGGGCGGGCGGCGGCGGCGGCCTGAGGAGCCCTGAGGAGCCGAGCGCGGCCTCGCGGGGCTCCCGGAGCTCCCGGGGCCGGCCCGGGCCGCCCCCGCCGCCATGGCCCGCCTGGCTGACTACTTCGTGCTCGTGGGATACGACCCCGGCAAGCGCGGTGAGCGGCGGAGGGGCGCGGGGGGCCGGGCCCGCGCGGGGCCGCTCTGGCCGGGGCTGTGGGGTGGGCGCGGGGCCGGGGGCGCGGGGCGGGCCCTGGCGGCGGGGCGGGGTGCTCCTGGAGCAGGGCCGAGCCTGCGGGGCCGTCCCGGGGCCGGGCCGGGCAGCACCGGGCAGCACCGGGCAGTACCGGGCAGTTCTCATCTCCCCTTCCGAGCAGCCCCCGGGCGGTGCCGCAGCCGGAGCCGGCCCTGCGCGGCTCACCCGTCACGGTTTGGGTGTTTTCGGTGTGTCACCGCTCCGGGGGCACCGCCGTGCTCCGGCCGCGGCCCCGGGCCTGCTCCCCCTGCGCCTCCTCAGCTCCGGGCGTGGATGTGCTCCTCCCGGTCCTGCTCCCGGTGGGCACCCACCGGCCCGTTCCCGGGCACCGGACGCTGCTGAGCCTGGATCTGGCAGACACTCGCTGCCCTGGCCTCTCCCGCATCCCCGCTCGCCTCAGGTGATGCTGTCGGATGTTTTGGTGTGTTCGGGATTTCAGGTCTCTTCCCGTCGTGTTTCCTTCTGCCTCCCGCCCCCGGAGCTGTTGGGGAAAAGGAGCTTTGGCGGAGTCACAGAGGAGGCGAAGCGCCCTAAAATCAGGAAATCGGGGCTGAAGGGCCCCCCGAGCGTCTCTGCCCACCCGGCACATCCCCAGGCTGTGCTGCGCTTGTTCCGAGCTGTGCTGGCAGCTGGGGAAGGGGATTGCTGGGTTTGCTGTGGGTTTGGTCATCAGGGATGCCACTGGGGCTCGGTTCGGGGTGGATCCCAGCCTGGAGCAGCTGGAGGAGGGCAGGAGGAGCGAGCTGAGTGTCGGGAATGCTGGAGAGCAGAGCTCTGCATCAGTTTGGTGTTTCCTGAGGGGTTCCTGCTCGTGTGGTGTTGGTTTGGTGTTTTATTGCTGTTCCTGCAGGCGTGTTCCCCCCGTGTCCCCTTGGCAGGAGCTGCTGTCCCACAGCTCACCCCGTGCTGGGGTGGGGGATGCAGGGGGATTCAGGATTCCATCTGGGAGCAGGCTCCACATCCCCTCGGGAGCCGTGCTGGGGGGTTGTACCCCCTTTGTCCTGCCTCCAGGTGCTTCCTCCTGCATCTTCTTCCTCATCTCCTCCCCGAGGATGCTGCAGCTGGGGCCTGCACCTTCGAACTGCTGCTGGGAGCGGCTTGGTGACGGGTGGGGATCGGGGTCCTGGTGTTCCCTGGGCCTGGTGCTCCTTGCTGTGACTTCCCCAGGGAACAGAAACGTCCCACGTGTGCCTGGGGTCATTTGGGATTTGTTTTGGGGAGAGGGATGATGCCGTGAGGTGGTATTGGGACAGCCAAAAGGAAGAACAGGTTTAGGTGGGAGATTGGGAATGAGGAATTCCTGGCTGGGGCTGTCCCTGGATCCCTGGAATGTCCCAGGCCAGGCTGGACACTGGGGCTGGAGCAGCCTGGGGCAGTGGGAGGTGTCCCTGCATGGGTCAGGATGAACTTTCTGGTCCCTTCCCACCCAAATCACGTCGTGATTCTGTGCCACTGGGAAGGGAAGAGCTCACATTTAACAAATTATGTTCCTCTGGGGTAAATATGCACTTTATTTTGGGTTTGACTCACCTCTGCAGGGAAGGGATGGCTGCAGGATATTGTGGGGAGATGGCTCCAGGATGCTGTAGAGGGGACAGGTCCCAGACACCAGCCTGACCCCCCTGGCTGCTGGGGTGGCCCAGTCAGAGGTGACCAGTCCAGGTGAGGCACCCAGGAGTTGTGGCCTCTCTGTGCCAGGGGTCAGGCTGGTGTCTGGGACCTGCACATGTCCCCAGGGATGTGCCAGCCTGTCCCCAGGGATGGACCCACACCGGTGCTGTGGTTTTTGGGATGTCTGGCAGCATTCCCAGCTCTGTTTTCCCAGCCCCCTCCCAGCTTAGATAATGCTGGAGGAAGGGCAGCGGCGCTCATCTGCTGGTGACTAATTGCTGTACAGGTTGGGTTGCTCTGGCAGAGCCGTGGGCTGTGCCAGGCTGGGCTGTGCCAGGCTGGGCTGTGCCAGGCTGGGCTGTGCCAGGCTGGCAGTGTCCCTGTCAGCATCACCTGTAAACAGAGCTGCTGAGCCCCTCGGTGCTGCCCGAGCCTGGTGTGTTCCCGGCCGGTGCCTGTGGGATTTGGGGTCGGGCAGGGATGGCTTTGCACTTGGGGATGTGAAAGGGAAAGGTCTGCTGGGGTGGTGGGAGCTGAGGTGGCTCTGCAGCACATCCAGAGAGGCAATGCCAGGCTGGGCTGGGTGGGAAGGGACCCCAAACCCCTCCAGTGCCACTCTGCCATGGCAGGGACACCTCCCACTGTCCCAGGCTGCTCCAGCCCCAGTGTCCAGCCTGGCCTTGGGCATTCCAGGGATCCAGGGGCAGCCCCAGCTGCTCTGGCAATCCCAGCCCAGCCAGGAATTCCTCATTCCCAATCTCCCATCCATGGCTGCCCTCTGGCAGTGGGAGCCATTCCCTGTGTCCTGTCCCTCCATCCTTGTCCCCAGTCCCTCTGCAGCTCTCCTGGAGCCCCTTTAGGGCCTGAGCTGTCCCTGGATCCTTCCCTTCCCTCCCACCCTGGCTCCAGGAGGTGTTGTGGTGCCTGCTGCAGTTTGTGGGAACAAAACCGAAATCAGATCCGTGCCGGGTTCCCTGGGGTCCCTGGGTGCTGCTGGAGCCGCCTGTCCCTGGGGTTTCCTGGAGCAGCCTCATCCCCTGACCTGGGGCTGTGCTGCAGGGCCTGGGACCACGTCCTGCTCCTCGGGCAGGGCCAGAAAAGGGCTCTGAGCTCTCTCAGGGGCTGTGGCTTTGGCTGCACGGCGTGTCCAGGACCCAGGCAGGCATCCAGGTGCTTTTCCTGGTTTGTGGAGCGCTGGGGATGTGTCCAGGAATGCAGAGCATGGACGTGCTACCTGCCTGTGGCACAGTGTCCCCGTGTCCCCCTGCTGTGCCAGGCACCCAGCCCGCTCCATGGGGCTGTGTGGGAGAGGGGCTCCAGGGAAAAGTGTGGAGTGAACGCTCCTGGCAGTGGGGATCAGCTCCTTCATGCCAGGGTCTTGTGTTGTGGGCTGACTGCTCACATTATTCCCTGTAAGTGGATGGGTTTTATTGTCCTGGCTCTTCCTTCAGCTTCCCAGAGCTGGGATTGTGCCTGGTTTTACCTGGGAATGGCAGTTTTCCAGACCCAGGATTGTGCTGGGTTTTACCTGGGAATAACAGCTTCCCAGGGCTGGGATTGTGCCTGGTTTTACCTGGGAATAACAGCTTCCCAGGGCTGGGATTGTGCCTGGTTTTACCTCAGGATCCAAGGGAATAACTTCCCAGAGCTGGTTTTACCTGGGAATAACAGCTTCCCAGAGCTGGGATTGTGCCTGGTTTTACCTGGGAATAACAGCTTCCCAGAGCTGGGATTGTGCTGGGTTTTGCTGGGATCAGAGGGGGTTTCTCTGCACCCCCCATACCCTGAGAGTCCAGGACAGCTCAATTCCAAACCCCGTGGCTGCAGGAGTCTGGAAGTTTGGGATAGGGAGCACTGGATGGGCATGGCCTGGATGATGGGAGCCAAGACCCAGTTTGGGATTGATTTGGGATTTCCCAGGGGGTTTAAGCTGCCAGAGGGATGGATGGGAGACTGGGAATGAGGAATTGCCAGAGCAGCTGGGGCTGCCCCTGGATCCCTGGAATGTCCAAGGAAATGTTGGATACAGGGGCTGGAGCAGCCTGGGGCAGTGGGAGGTGTCCCTGCCATGGCAGGGTGGCACTGGAGGGGCTCTGGGGTCTCATCCCACCCAAACCATGCCATGAGTGACCCCTGCTGCAGTCAGGGGTGCCGGTGTCCCGTGGGTGTCCCATGGGTGTCCCGTGGGCGTCCCGTGGGTGTCGGGCTGCCTGCGCAGGCTGCTCGGGAAGTCCCGGTGGTTTCTCTGTTTCCGTGCTCACCCAGCAGCATCACCTCACACTCGTGCTCTCCTCAGACACCCGGGCAGGGGCTCGGCACTCCGTGGGCGGTGGGGATGGCAGGAGGAAGCTGCCTCTTTCCATGAGGTGCTGGGGCAGGTTTTGGGGTGTTCTTTGTGGGGAACGAGGCACAGACAGGGCACATCCCGAGCTGCTCCTGGAGCTGGTTCCTGGTGGGCCAGGGCAGGGCTCTCAGGGCTCAGGCTGCTGCTGTCCCAGCTGTGTTTTGGGTTGGGTTCCAGCTCTCCTGGTGGCACCTATCTGTGTCACTCTGTCGTGGCCCAGTGACTCAGGGTTTGAATCAGCCGGGTTCGGCAAAATCACCCAGGAAAAGCCCCTGGGGCTGACAGCAGTGGTGGAGCTGTTTGCTGGGTCAATATTTGCACAGAGAAAGAGAGGCTGGGAATGGCCCTGGCACCTGCAGAGCTGCTCCCAGCCACGTGCCCGGCCTGGGGAAAGGTGGGTATGGGTGAGGGGGCAAATCCAGAGCAGCCCCAGGGCTGCCCCAGGGCTGGAGCCCCTCAGATCCCAGGGAGCCAGGCTGGGAGAGCTGGGGGGGCTCACCTGGAGAGGAGAAGGATCCAGGGAGAGCTCAGAGCCCCTGGCAGGGCCTGAAGGGGCTCCAGGAGAGCTGCAGAGGGACTGGGGACAAGGGACAGAGGGACAGGACACAGGGAATGGCTCCCACTGCCAGAGGGCAGCCATGGATGGGAGATTGGGAATGAGGAATTCCTGGCTGGGCTGGGATTGCCAGAGCAGCTGGGGCTGCCCCTGGATCCCTGGAATGCCCAAGGCCAGGCTGGACACTGGGGCTGGAGCAGCCTGGGGCAGTGGGAGGGGTCCCTGCCATGGCAGGGTGGCTCTGGGTGATGTTTAAGGTCCTTTCCCACCCAGCCCAGTCTGGGATTCCCTGATTCCCTGTGTAGCCACTGGCTGCCCCTGGAAGGGATCACCCCTCCCGCCAGCCCCCACAGCTTCCAGCTGCATCCAGGCCTGGGAACTGCGGCTCTTCTGATCCCAGCTGCTCCATGAATCCTCCTCTCCTTCCCTTTGAACTGCAGCCCGGAAGGAGCAGCTCTGTGGGCTGCAGGTCCCACCCGGCAGTCAGAGGCCAGCAGTGACAGTGGCAGTGACAGGGGCAGTGACAGTGACAGTGACAGGGGCAGTGCCTGAGCTGGGCCTGAGCTGCTCCCGCTCCACCGAGTTGTGTTTGTGGATGGGGAGAGATTCATCTTGGAATCATGGAATTGTTTAGGTTGGAAAACTCCTCACAGCCCATCCAGACCTACCATCCCCAGCACTGTCACCACCACTGACCTGTCCCCAAGTGCCACATCCACATGGCTTTGAAATCCCAACAGGAATGGGGGCTCCAAACCCCCCTGGGCAGCCCCAGCCGAGGCCTGACCCCTTTCCATGGGGAAATTCCTGCTGCTGTCCCCCCTGAGGCTGCCCTGGCCCAGCCTGAGGCCGTTCCCTCTGCTCCTGTCCCTGTTCCCTGGAGCACAGCTCGACCCCCCGGCTGTCCCCTCCTGGCAGGGACTTGTGCAGAGCCACAAGGTCCCCCTGAGCCTCCTTGGCTCCAGGCTCAGCCCCTTCCCAGCTCCCTCAGCCCCTCCTGGGCTCCATTCCCTTCCCAGCTCCCTCAGCCCCTCCTGGGCTCCATTCCCTTCCCAGCTCCCTCAGCCCCTCCTGGGCTCCATTCCCTCCCCAGCTCCATTCCCTGGGCACCCCTGGCTGCCCCTCCTTTCCCACGTTGTTGTCATTGGTGTGGGATGGGTCAGGCTGGCCCTGGAGCAGCCCCTGAGGAGGGAGGTCAGAGCTGCAGCTCTGGACTGGTCATTCCTCCCCCTTTGGACACATTCCCGTGTCCAGCTGGGTTTCCTTGCCTCAATTCCCTGCTGCTGTGACCAGGGATGGTGTCGGGTGTTCCTTGCAGTGTGCCAGTCCCCGTTTTGGGGCGGTGGCTGAAGGTGAGGTGGGCACAGAGCCCTAACCCAGGTGTTGTATCAGATCCTTGCCCCATTTCTCAGTTTGCTCAGTTTCCCAGTTTGAGGATTTAGCACTTTTCTCTCTGCTCTCTCGTGTTTTCCCCGAATCTGAAGCCTCCCCTTGCAGCCAGTTCCCTTTTGCCGTTCCCGGCGCTGGGCTGGAGCAGAGCTGCGGTTTTGTGGGCACTAAAACCACAAACAAACCCCACTTGGAACGTGCCCTGGAGCTCCTGGGCTGCAGGAGGAGGAGTCAGCCCCAAAACCCCTTTGCTTTGGCTCCCTGGCACAGCTGGGGGAGCCGGGATGGCCGGTGGGGTTGGGGGATCTGGAGGAACTTTTCTCCCACACGGTGACAGTGACGCCTCCAGGGCCGCTCTGTTCCTCCCGTGGCTCCTGACCACTAAATGCTGCTCTTGTGGCAGCTGGAGAGCCTGCGGGCCTCGGGGCAGGGAATTCCTGCTCCTGGGAATCAGCCTTCCCATATCCTCAGTGTGTTTGTCCCCTCCTCGGGGCTGGCAGCTGCTGCTGCTGGGGGGGTCCAGAGGGTTTGGGGGCGCTGGGACCCTCTGAGAGGGCCCTTGGTGACTGGTGGGACCCTCTGGGGTGATCTGGGGGCTGCTGGGACCCTCTGGGGGGGCTTAGTGACTGGTAGGACCCTCTGGGGTGATTTGGGTGCTGTTGGAACCCTCTGGGGACGTTTGGTGACTGGTGGGACCCTCTGGGGACGTTTGGTGACTGGTGGGACCCTCTGGGGTGATTTGGGGGCTGCTGGGACCCTCTTGGAGGGTTTGGAGGCTGGTAGGACCCTCTTGGAGGGTTTAGGGACTGATGGGGCCGTCTTAGAGGGTTTGGGGACTGATGGGACCCTCTTGGAGGGTTTAGGGACTGATGGGACTCTCTTGGAGGGTTTAAGGACTGATGGGACCCTCTTGGAGGGTTTAGGAACCGATGGGGCCCTCTTGGAGGGTTTGGGGACCAGTGGGATCCTGAGAAGGGATTTGGTGACTGGTGGGAGCCTGTGGAAGGATTTAGGGACTGGTGGGATCCTGTGGAAGGATTTAGAGACTGGTGGGATCCTGTGGAAGGATTTAGGGACTGGTGGGATCCTGTGGAAGGATTTAGGGACTGGTGGGATCCTGTGGAAGGATTTAGGGACTGGTTTAGGGTCGGGGCAGTGCAGAGCAGCAGTGGGGGCCCTGCCTCCCTCCCTCCCACAGCAGTTCCAGAGGTCTGTGTGTATGGAGTGGCTCCAGTGCCACGTGTCCCCTGGCAGGGAGCAGCCTCCTCGCCGGGATCTGCAGAGTCTCACACGTTATTTCTGCGTGTCTGAGCTGCTCCAGCGAGATGTGGCAGCAGCAGGGGGATTTTGGGGGGGATTCTGGGGAGGAAGAGCTGCCTGTGGCGGGTGTGCAGCTGAGGTGTCTGTGGGCAGCTGCAGGAAGTGCAGCAAAGCAGCTCCTGTGAGCTCTGCAGCACCTTCCTGCCCAGCTGATGGCCCAGATAAGGCCACTTGTGGCTTGTCACTGCCACTTGTGTCTTGTCACTGTCACTTGTGTCTTGTCACTGTCACTGTCACACTCTCCCCAGGGCAGGGTTGGGGCCGTGCTGGTCTGATCAGCTTCTGATCCCAGCCCGGATGCTCCGAGGGGCTTGGCCCTGCATCCATGGGAGCAGTGACAGTGGCCTCCTGCACACTGTCCCTCCCAAACCTCCCAGTGCTCCTGTCCAGGGCAGGGAACGGAGCTGGGGAGGGAACGGAGCCCAGGAGGGGGTGAGGGAGCTGGGAAGGGGCTGAGGGAGCTGGGAAGGGGCTGAGGGAGCTGGGAAGGGGCTGAGTCTGGAGCCAAGGAGGCTCAGGGGGACCTTGTGGCTCTGCACAAGTCCCTGCCAGGAGGGGACAGCCGGGGGGTCGGGCTGTGCTCCAGGGAACAGGGACAGGAGCAGAGGGAACGGCCTCAGGCTGGGCCAGGGCAGCCTCAGGGGGGACAGCAGCAGGAATTTCCCCATGGAAAGGGGGTCAGGCCTTGGCAGGGGCTGCCCAGAGGGGTTTGGAGCCCCCATTCCTGTTGGGATTTCAAAGCCATGTGGATGTGGCACTTGGGGACAGGTCAGTGGTGGTGACAGTGCTGGGGATGGTTGGACTGGATGGGCTGTGAGGAGTTTTTCAACCTAAACAATTCCATGATTCCAAGATGAATCTCTCCCCATCCACAAACACAACTCGGTAGAGCGGGAGGAGCTCAGGGGGGATTTTGGGGAGATTCCTCCTGGAAATGCTGCCCAGCCCTGTGCCAATCACCTGGGGACGTGGTCAGTGCTGGGACCAGTCAGACCCGATGCTGCTCCAACCCAAACAATTCCCCGATTCTGAGCCAGCTGTGCTCCAAAGCTGCCATAATGTTCATGTTTTATGTAGGAAAACCTCTGGCCTGGTTTTAGGACCTTGCCCTGGTATTCGGTGGTTTTGAGCTACCTGCAGTCACAGCCCTGCAGCAAATTCCTGTCAGGAAGCCCAGGCAGGGATTGGGATGGGCAGAGCTGTGGGGTCGGGGATGGGCAGAGCTGTGGGGTCGGGGATGGGCAGAGCTGTGGGGTCAGGGATGGGCAGAGCTGTGGGGTCGGGGATGGGCAGAGCTGTGGGGTCGGGGATGGGCAGAGCTGTGGGGTCAGGGGTGGGCAGAGCTGTGGGGTCGGGGATGGGCAGAGCTGTGGGGCTGGGGATGAGCATACCTATGGCTCTGGCAGCATCAGGGATGAGCCCAGGCAGCAGCAGCTGTGTTCCCCTGCACAGGCAGGTGACTGGAAAGGACAGGGATAAGCTCCTGGATGGGATCAAGGTGAGCTCAGCAGGAAGGAGGTCAGACAGTGCCAGTTCCTCACGGGAGCAGTGGGAGCTGGCTGCTGCAGGAGCGGGCTCTCAGCTCGGCCTGGGGATGTGTCAGGTGTTGCCAGGGCTGGGAATTCCTGCAGAGGTGTGTGGAAATCCCAGGAAGGTGGTTTCCTACAGCTCCCTGACAGGAGGGCAGCTCCAGGGAACAGGGACAGGAGGAGGGGGAATGGCTTCAGGGTGGGCAGCAGGGGGGATTTCCCCATGGAAAGGGTGGCACTTTCAACCTGGAAAGTGTTGGCTCTCTTGGGAATTCCTGGCACAGCGTGGCAGTGCCTCAGCACCCTCACAGGCAGGAATTTCTTGCCCATATCCCATCTAATTCCGTCTGGCAGTGGAGGCCATTCCCCTCATTCCCTCTCCAGGTGACCACAGTGGTGACGTGCCAGCAGGGCAGGGGGACAGTGACCCTGCAGCCAACCCTGGGTGTCCCAGAGCCATTCCCTGCCTCTCCCGACTTGGCTCCTCCCGGCACAGTGGGGCTCTCCTGGGGATTTCTCTGTCCATTTAACTTCTCCTTCCTCCCTCTCCGGGTTCCTCTCCTCTCCTGGCTCAGGTCCGTGTTTTCACTTCACGTTTTCTTCCCTCCCCGTTTGGATGGGTTTGGAGGCTGCTTTGCTCCTGTCACACACGATCTGCATCCACATTCTTCCCACTCTGCCTGGCATCCCTGTTTTCTGTTTTTCCTCCCTCACCTCACCATCATTAACACAGAGGGAGGAAATGTGGATTTTCTTCTGGATTCTCCCTCTGGCCCGAGGTTTTCTTGGCAGCTCGGGTTTTATATGAGGACCTTTCACAAGTCTTGGGAATTCCATCGAGGGTGTTGGGGTTTTGTACTTTGGTTTAACGCTGGTGCAGAACTCGAGGTTTGCCGTGTTTGGGATCCAGGTCTGGTTTCATGGAGCAGCTCCAAGAGCTGCTGGAGCTCCTTCCTTCATCCCCATCCCCGTGAGTGCCTAAGGCCAGGCTGGACACTGGGACAGTGGGAGGTGTCCCTGCCATGGCAGGGTGGCACTGGAGGGGCTCTGAGGTCCCTGACCACCCAACCCATCCCAGGAGCCCCTGATTGCAATCTTGGCCTTTCCAGGGAAGATTTTTTCCCCAGAAAAAGCGGTTCCTTTTTCCCCAAGGCCCTGTGAGCATCCATGGGCGTGTGCCAGCCGTTCCTCCTGGCCGGGAGGGATGCGGGTGGCAGCGGGCCAGGCAGGAGGAATGTGATCCAGGCAGGAGGAATGTGATCCGTCATCCCAGGCGGCCGCACGTGGGGATGAATCGGCAGCCCCAGGAACCGTGTGCAGCCTGGAGCCCGCCGGCTGAAGTCATGAGACAGGCACAGGGATGGGATCCTCTGAGTCATCCCGGCAGAAATCTGCTCCCGAGCCCGTAGGGAGCGCGGGGGAAGCGGAGGGAGCAGCTGGGAGCCCATCCCGGGGATGGAGCGGGGCCGGGGCAGCTCCCCCAGCTGGGATTTGCTGCCTCTAGCCATAAAAGGGGAAATTCTCCTTCACACCTCGTGCAGAGCGTGAGCGAGTCTGCGGGGAGTGGGAGAAGGGAATGGCCCAGGAGGGGAAGGCTGGAGAGGGCTGCTGGTGAGGGGGAGGAGGTGGAGATCTGGTCTGCGTGGGGAGATGGGATGTGGGGCTGCAGGGATGTGGGGCTGGAGATGGGATGGGGCTGCAGGGATGTGGGGCTGGAGATGGGATGGAGCTGCAGGGATGTGGGGCTGGAGGTGGGATGGGGCTGCAGGGATGTGGGGCTGGAGATGGGATGGGAGATGGGATGGGGCTGCAGGGATGTGGGGCTGGAGATGGGATGGGAGATGGGATGGGGCTGCAGGGATGTGGGGCTGGAGATGGGATGTGGGGCTGGAGATGGGATGGAGCTGCAGGGATGTGAGGCTGATGTCCTGACCAAGGAGGCAGTTCTGCTTTGAGAGGTGAAATTCCAGTCTGTGTCCCAGTGGGAGCAGTGGATGCAGCTCCAGGAGGATCCATCCCCTTGTGGAGTTATAAAAACAAACAAAAATGCCCCAAACCAGTCCCAGTTTCTCGTGGTGCTGTCAGCCCATGGAGTTGAACCCATCCTTGTTAGGGATTTGAGCCCAAGCTCCTGGGGTTCCTGGGAATGCTGCAGGGCCGAGCAGCTGGCAGCACACCTGGCACGGTGGGGAACCCCAGATGGGGGACGGGACAGAATTCCCAGTGGGAAGGGAGGGAAGGAATCGTGTCCTGCCCCAGAGCCGGGGGTGAGGAGGGACCTGTGGCTCCCTGAGGCAGCACCTGGGGATGTCCTGGGAGCAGTGCCAGCCTGGGGGACCTGTCCCATCCCAGGCAAGGCTGCTGTGGGATCTGCAGCTCCTGGTCCAGATGGAGACTGCCAGGCTCCAAGTAAATCCCGGGATTTACCGGGGTTTCCTGGCTGAGACGGGCGGGAGTGGTGCTGGGGACATGGGGGAGGGAGTGTGGATGGGGTCAGCCCCAGCTGGGGACCCCCAGAGGGGACAGGACCCTGCCGTGGTCACAGGACAGTGACACGGATTCATGGAATGGTTTGGGTGGGAAGAGACCTCAGAGCCCCTCCAGTGCCACCCCTGCCATGGCAGGGACACCTCCCACTGCCCCAGGTGCTCCAGCCCCAGTGTCCAGCCTGGCCTTGGGCATTCCAGGGATCCAGGGGCAGCCCCAGCTGCTCTGGGCACCTGTGCCAGGGTCTGCCCACCCTGCCAGGGTGCTGGAGCTCCAAAAACAAAGGGGAAGGGAGCCTCAGGGTGTGCTGAGGGCTGGGTGACATCGTTCAGGCATGGGGGCAGCTCACCTGGGGCTGTTTGTACCTGTGAGGAGCTCACCTGGCTGCAGCTGCCCCACCTGCCCCCCACGTGCAGCTCTTGTGCTTCTCTGTTCTGTTGGGTGTTTTTAATTCAGTCATGGAATTATTTGGGGTGGAAAAGCCTTCAGGGCTCATCGAGTCCAACCGTTCCCCAGCACTGCCAAGGCCACTGCTGACCCTGTCCCCATGTGCCACATCCACATGGCTTTGAAATCCCAACAGGAATGGGGGCTCCAAACCTCCCTGGGCAGCCCCAGCCAAGGCCTGACCCCCTTTCCATGGGGAAATTCCTGCTGCTGTCCCCCCTGAGGCTGCCCTGGCCCAGCCTGAGGCCGTTCCCTCTCCTCCTGTCCCTGTTCCCTGGAGCACAGCCCGACCCCCCGGCTGTCCCCTCCTGGCAGGGACTTGTGCAGAGCCACAAGGTCCCCCCTGAGCCTCCTTGGCTCCAGGCTCAGCCCCTTCCCAGCTCCCTCAGCCCCTTCCCAGCTCCCTCAGCCCCTCCTGGGCTCCATTCCCTCCCCAGCTCCCTCAGCCTCTTCCCAGCTCCCTCAGGAACTCTCCAGCCCCTTCCCAGCTCCCTCAGCCCCTCCTGGGCTCCATTCCCTCCCCAGAGCTCCCTGGCAGTGCCCAGGGGTTCTGCTGCCCCTCTGTTGCCTCTGGCTCAGGAAGGATCCCGGCCCTTGAAGGTGCCAAATTCCTTTTAGGGAACATTCCTGCAGCACCAGGTGCCAGTGCTGGGAGCAGAGCTGAGGCTTTGGCACACAGGAACTCCTGGGATAACCCGGGATAAGTTCTCCTGAGCCAGTCCAAGCTTGTGTGAGGGACAGTGGCAGTGTCACCAGCCAGGCTGGGAGAGCTGGGGGGGCTCACCTGGAGAGGAGAAGGATCCAGGGAGAGCTCAGAGCCCCTGCAGGGCCTGGAGGGGCTCCAGGAGAGCTGCAGAGGGACTGGGGACAAGGGACAGAGGGACAGGACACAGGGAATGGCTTCCCTCTTGCAGCCATCCCATTCTCTGTCCCTGAAATAATTTCAATTGGATTATTGCACATTATTTTCCTTGGCTCTGCTGCCTCATCCCAGCCCATGAGGGCTTTGGGGTTCATGGAATTTTCCAAGCACTAGGGTGGCTGGATGGGAGTGACAGAAAAAGGGGGACAAGGTGGGAATGTCACCGTGCACCACCCCAAAAGCAAAATCCCATCTCCTGGCCCTGGCTTTGGGCTAAAGGAGGATGAGGAAGGGGCTGTGGAGGGGCAGGGAGAATTGGGAGCTGCTCACAGCTCTTGGATCTTTTCCCAGAAATGTTTGATGGAAAATGTGGACTCTTCTCCCTGGGTCTGGAGAGAGGGATAGAGACGTGCTGGGCTCATCCCAGCTCCTGCTCCAGTCTGGGATGGGTGGGAAGGAGGGAATGGGAATGGGAATGGGAATGGGAATGTGCTGGGCTCATCCCTGCTCCAGTCTGGGATGGGTGTAAGGAGGGAATGGGAATGTGTGGGACTTATCCCAGCTCCTGCTCCAGTCTGGGATGGGGCACGGGGGTCCCTCCCTCCCATCCTTCCTCCCCCGAGCTCTGTGCATCCAAACCAGCCTTCATCCTTAATCCATGTCCAAGTTTGGAATGCTTGTGCCGTGTTTGCCCGGGTTTCTGGCCGTTAGCCAGTGGTTTTGGGGCTTTTAGGTGGTTTTTTGCTGGGACTGGTGTGTCTGGAACCAGTTGTGCTGCTGAAATCCTTGGGGACGGGGTCAGCACAGACATCACTCAATATTCCTGAAAATCCCAGCGGGACAGGAAGCTGACGTTGGACAAAATGTTTGAATTTTCGGAGTTTCTGTCGAATTTATCCTTAATTCCTTTCTTTTTTGGTGTTTTTCAATAGTTTGTTGCTCATTTTTTCCTGACCTTTGGCCCATGTCTGACTTGGTTTTACCCCTCGTGTGTCATCTCGGTCGTTTAGGGTTATTTATTTTCTTGTTGAACTCTTTAATGGTTGTTTTTTTGTCCAGCTTGGTAAATCCCAAGATGTTTTGGCTGAACGGGGGGTCAGTCACTTGTTGAGGGTTTGGAAAAACCTAAGCCTACGCCAGAGATGGGATTTATTTGGGTCAAATTCCAAGTGCTTTTTACTTTTCTGGGAAATTGGAGTTTTGCTGTGGGGGAAGTGAAGCAGTTTGGGGCAGAGGGGGGGCAGTGGGAGGTGTCCCTGCCATGGCAGGGTGGCACTGGAGGGGCTCTGGGCTCCTTTCCCAGCCAGCCCATCCCAGGATTCCACGACTCTGAGTTTTTCTGGCAGAGCAGCAGCAGAAATGAGTGTTGCTGTCTCAGGTCTGAGCTGTCACTCCAAGGCTGGAAGCTCCATGTGTGGAATGTGGCAGGCACATCCCTGAGGAGCGCTCCTGCTCCAGCTGGATTCTCCTCTGCCCCACAGGACGGGGAATTCATCTGCCTTACTCCAGCCAGGCTTTCCTGTCTCCCTCAAAGTCAGAGTGATGCCAGGATTTCATTGAGTTCTTTCGGGAAATGGGGGATTTTGGGCTGGTGGAGATGGAGGAGCTCCTCAGGTCTCATGGAGCCCTTTCCAAGGTTGTTCTCTGCTCCTCAGGATCCTCTCCAGGGCAGCCCCAGGTGTGTGAGGGCCCAGCCCCTGCCCGGCTCTGTCGGCTTTGGGTGGAGGAGCAGAGCTGTGTTTCCTTCTGGGAAGGATCCCACGGGGCTGTGATTCCCTGCCCTTCCCATCAAACAGAGCCTCTGCCTCTGGCTGAGGCGTGGGTGTGCCTCAGGGTCATGGAATTCTGGCATGGCTGGGTGGTCAGGGACCCCAGAGCCCCTCCAGTGCCACCCTGCCATGGCAGGGACACCTCCCACTGTCCCAGGCTGCTCCAGCCCCAGTGTCCAGCCTGGCCTTGGGCATTCCAGGGATCCAGGGGCAGCCCCAGCTGCTCTGGCAATCCCAGCCCAGCCAGGAATTCCTCATTCCCAATCTCCCATCCATCCCTCTGGCACTGGGAGCCATTCCCTGTGTCCTGTCCCTCCATCCTTGTCCCCAGTCCCTCTGCACTTGGCAAACTGCATTCTCCAGGAACTTCCACTGAAATGGGGAATTTCAAGTCATGTTTGTATTTATTTCTTCCCAATATCCCATCTACATCTCCCCTCTTCAGCTCAAACCCCTGGGATAAGCTGGAAAGGGCCCCGTGTCCCGCTGGTCTCCAGGAGCCAGGGTCGGGCTGGGAGCAGCTCCAGGGACAAGTCTGCAGGTGAATCCTGGAATCCTGGTGCATCCTGAGCTGGGAGGGCCCCACAGGGATCACAGCTCCAGCTCCTGGCCCTGCACAGACACCCCAACAATCCCAGCCTGGGCATCCCAGGGAGGGGAGCTCCAGCAGCCTCAGGGCCGTGCCCATTCCCTGAGGAGCCTGGGCAGTGCCCAGCACCTTCTGGGGAAGAACCACTCTGCTCCGTGACCTTGGGAATCATCCCAGCCTGTCCCAGCCTTCCCAGATAACCCCTGTGGGGGGATGAGGTGGGTTTGGGGGAGCTGGGTGTTGGTGGGGTGCTCCATTGGGAGCAGGAGTTGCTGGGAATGTGCTAATCCCAGGAATCTCTGGCCAGGCTCAGAGCTGGCAGCACTCCCTGGTGCTCCCATTCCCAAGGATCAGAGGTGAGGAGCTGCTCCAGGACACCGGGGCTGGACCCTCTGGGGTGGCGTGCCGTGGGGTTTGGGGGAGCAGGGATTGGCATTCCCGAGCCTGGGCAGGGCAGGGCTCCTCTCCGGGCTGTGGGGTCAGGCTGAGGGACAGCTCCAGGCTCTGGGGCTGCTGGTGCTCCCTGGGAGCTGTACCTGCTGCAGAAAATTCTCTGGGACATGCTGATGAGGAAGCTGAGGGCTCCAGGGCAGGGTTGTTTCCCCATCCTGGAGCAGTCTGTGGTCAGTGGGGTTTCAGTTCCCCTTGGATTCAGCCTCTTCTTCCTCGTGCACCCTGCGCTGTTCCCGCTGCCCCAGGAGGGGCAGATCCCTGGGGAGGCTCCCTCATGGAGGGGATTGATTCCCTTCTGCAGCACAGATCCTGTGAGGGGCTGGGAAGGGAATGGAGTGTCCAGGGAACAGAGCTGGGAAGGGGCTGAGCCCAGGAGGGGCTGAGGGAGCTGGGAAGGGGCTGAGCCTGGAGCCAAGGAGGCTCAGGGGGGACCTTGTGGCTCTGCACAAGTCCCTGCCAGGAGGGGACAGCCGGGGGGTCAGGCTGTGCTCCAGGGAACAGGGACAGGAGGAGAGGGAATGGCCTCAGGCTGGGCCAGGGCAGCCTCAGGGGGGATTTTGGGGAAATTCCTCCTGGAAATGCTGCCCAGCCCTGGCACAGGGCTGGATCTCCATCCCTGGAGGGATTTCAGAACTGTGTGGATGTGGCACTTGGGGACAGGTCAGTGTGTTCTCGGGGAATTCTCAAAGTTCCCATGTTGGTGGGACATTTCCTCCCGTGTCTGTTCTGGTGGCTCTGGCACTGCCCAGCCCAGCTGAGCCCCAGTGGAAGCCGACCCCATTCCCAGTTCTGCATTCCTCCCCGCTGGTTCTGTCACTGTCCCTCCCTGCATGTGCCACGCTCCGGCCCCGCGGCCGCCGCCTGTGTGGGACACGGGGAACAAAAGCTCCTTCTGCCCTCGTGGGAGATGTTGATGCTGGCAGAGGCTGGGTGGAAATGATCCCTGCAGGGTCAAGACAAACTGAGGCAGGGCTTGGATCGCTCCCTGTGCCCTGGCAGGACGGAGCAGGGAGGGACTTGGGCACCCACGTGTGATCCGGGCTTTGGGTTTGGGGTTTCCCTCTGTCCTTGGCTGCTCTGCAGGAAATTGCCCGGCACGGACGGGACCGGGGCTGGCACTGAGGCCCTTTGTCCTGGAGCTTGGAGCTGCTCTGTGCCTGTGGCTGGATCCTGTCCCACTGTTCCTCTGTGTCCCTTTGCCAGCTGAGAGCAGCTCTGCTCTGGAGCCAGGCTGGGAGAGCTGGGAATGTTCACCTGGAGAGGAGAAGGCTCCAGGGAGGGCTCAGAGCCCTGCCAGGGTCTAAAGGGGCTCCAGGAGAGCTGCAGGGGGACAGTGGGAGGTGTACCTGCCCATGGTGGCACTGGAGGGGCTCTGAGGTCCCTTCCCACCCAAACCATTCTGTAATTCCCACATATTTTCCCCACAGGGCAGGAGGGGCCATGGGAGCAGCCGGGGCTGTTTTTAGGCCGTGGGTAAATGTTGGCAGCCCCATAATTACCACCCAGGGTGCCACTGGAGCTGGGAATGGCTCCCCTGGGAAGCAGCTGGAATTTGGCATCAGGTAAAAATAGCAGAGGTTCCTCCCCAAAACACTTTTAGCCGCTCTGGCCACGGGGCCATGGCCGGACACCCAATGGACACCAGGATCCTCCTGAGGGAGCTGAGCCACAGCACCCACCCGGCTCCAGGAGTGCAGTCAGGGAGGCATGGAATGGTTTGGGTGGGAAGGGACCCCAGAGCCCCTCCAGTGCCACCCTGCCATGGCAGGGACACCTCCCACTGCCCCAGGCTGCTCCAGCCCCAGTGTCCAGCCTGGCCTTGGACCTTCCAGGGATCCAGGGGCAGCCCCAGCTGCTCTGGAAATTCCTCATTCCCAATCTCCCATCCATCCCTCTGGCAGTGGGAGCCATTCCCTGTGTCCTGTCCCTCTGTCCCTTGTCCCCAGTCCCTCTGCAGCTCTCCTGGAGCCCCTCCTGGACCTCCTCTCCCCAGCCAGGTGTCAGTGTCACCTGGCTGCTCTTGTAGAGCCCCACAGGAGATGGGATCCAAAGGGACCTTCAGAGGTCACTGGGATCCCTTAAAGCAGCTCCTGTGCCCTCACAGCTTCCCGTTTTCCTGGAGATCTCCTCAAAGGAACCCCTGGCTCCTGCCCCAGGGTGTGGGTGGTTTGAGGGGCTGTGGGGCCGTGTCCCCCAGGGGTTTATGGAGACCCTTGCTGCTGCAGCCGTGCTCGGGGCGAGCAGTGGCTGTGCAGGCCGTGGCCGTGGCCGTGTCCCGCTGCCAGGAACGCTCGGGGCCCGCAGCGCTTTCCTGCACCGCGCTCTCGGAAGCAGGCGGGGTTTTTTTAATTTAATTACTTCCTCTTCTGCCTTAATGTTTCCAAAGATAAACACAGCTCTCCCTCGGAACGGGGTCAGGGAACAGCCGGGCTGTGCCGAGCCTGCCCCCAGCCCCAGCTCTGCGTGGAGGTGGTGGGGATCTCCCGGGATCTGTCCCTGCCATGATTCTGTGCTGGGCTGCTCCCTCCTCACCCACCACTCCTGGGTGTGGGCAGGGTCCAAGTGGATCTCCCTGCAGGATCTGGGAGAGCAGAGAAGCCCACGTTCCACAGGCTCCTGGGGTTTGCCAGCGTTCCTGATCCCTGGGAGTCTGCGCCCCCAGGTCCTGGCAGGGCGCCTGGCACTGCCCCCGGGCTGTGTGCTGGCTCTCCCCAGCATTCCTCCTGAATTTGAGAGGGGTTAGGAGGAGGTTTGAGGAATAATGGCATTGAAGGACAGGACTGGTATGAGCCAGGGTGGGGGGATGACCCCTGCTTCACCTGCCTCATTTCAGCTTCCTGCAAACCCCTTCACCCAGAGCCTGCCGAAGCCATTGCTCCCTGAATTCCCTAGGGAATGAGGAATGAGAGCCCTGCTCCCTGGAAGTGCCGTGCTGGGAGTGTCCCCAGGTGCAGCACCGCCTGCTGCTGCTCCAGGATGTTGTAACTGGGAGTGAGTGACCCTGGGCTGGAGGGTTTGCCTCCCGTGGGAAGCACGCAGTGGCTGGATGGAGTTTTTCCAGCCGGGAGTTGCATGCAGACAGTTTGCTTCCTCACCCAGCTCTGTGTCACAGGCCGTGGGTGATCCTTATCTTCCCTGGGTGATCCTTATCTTCCCTGTGTCCAGCAGGTCAAGCACATCCTCAGACATCACTTAGGTGACCATTGAACAGGGAATGAGGCCCTTATTCCTGTTTTTCCCTTTTTTTAACTGCACTCAGGACCAGAATTGCTGTTCCGGGTGTGACTTTGTGGAGACTTTTGCCCTAAATCCCCTCCAAATCCCTGTGGCCGAGCCTGTCCTGTCACCCTGCTCCTGTGGGGTTCCTCTGTCTGGGAAGGGCTTTGTCCTTCCCCAGCACCTTGTCCTGTGGAATTGCACTGGAACATGGAGAGAGACATGGAGAGAGTGGGAAATTATTCCTTGGGATTTTTGCATTCTAGGGGGCACAGCAGCCATGCCACAGCGGGGATGTGGCCTTGGGGACAGCTGGAGGGGACACTGGGGGTGCGGTAAGTGCCACTTCAGGAACAATTTCTCCATGGAAAGGGTTGTCCAGCACTGGAACAGGGATTCCATTGCCCGGGGAGCTTTGGAGTGCCCGTCCCTGGAGGTGTCCAAGGAATTCCTGGAGGTGGCACTCGGCTCTGGGCTGGGGACAAGGTGGGCTCGGTGGTCCCGGAGGGCTTTTCCAGCCTCAGGGATGCTGGGATTGGCACAGGGAGCTGCCAGCACCTGATGTTAGTGCTGGTGGGGACAGGGCTGTCCCATCCGTGCTGGTGGCCAGGGCTGGGACAGGGACTCGCCCTGGGCCGGGTGGGCTTTCCTGGCGGTGGCCGGAGCTCGGGGCCGCCCCCAGCCCCACAAACGGCCCCTTTGTTCCCTCACAGAAAGGCCATTCTCTGTGCCCCCGGCGGGGACACGGCCCAGGGAACAGAGGCTGCTTTGTCCTGCAGCAGACACTCGGGTGTTGTTCTGGGTGGGCGTGGGGGCGGGGGGCTGCAGGGCTGGCATGGCATGGCATGGGATGGGATGGGTGGCTCGTCCCATCTGTGCCTTATTCCTGCTCGCTGGGAGGGAGGGAGGAGCTGGAGTATCCCAGCTCCCCACCCAGGTGATGGTTGCTCCTGAGCAGAGGGATGAAGGATGGGCTGGGTGTCCTCAGGTGGCTGAGAATCGTGGAATGGTTGGGGGAGAAGGGACATCAAACCCCACCCAGTGCCACCACTCCCATGGCAGGGACACCTCACGCTGTCCCAGAGTGCCCAGTGCCACTAAAGGGGCTCCAGGAGAGCTGCAGAGGGACTGGGGACAAGGATGGAGGGACAGGACACAGGGAATGGCTCCCACTGCCAGAGGGATGGGTGGGAGATTGGGAATGAGGAATTTCCAGAGCAGCTGGGGCTGCCCCTGGATCCCTGGAATGCCCAAGGAAATGTTGGATACTGGGGCTGGAGCAGCCTGGGGCAGTGGGAGGTGTCCCTGCCATGGCAGGGGTGGCACTGAGGGGCTCTGGGGTCCCTTCCCACCCAACCCATCCCAGGATTGTGGTGGGGATGTGGGAAAGGGGATGCAGCTCCTGGAGGGACGACAGGAGGCGGTCACAGGGGTTTGGGGACGGGATGGGATGTGCCCATCCATCAGCCCCCGGTGTGACCCAGCCTGTGGCCGTGTGGAGCTCCCTGGCAGCCCTGGCAGGCTCTGGCCGTGTTCCCACAGGCTTTTCCTGCCCGCTGCCGGTGCCTTGCAGGTGCTGCAGCCTGGCCTGGCCTGGGCCCAGCTCCCGGATCCCGGGGAATTCCAGGCGGAGCTGAGAGCAGCGGTGCCAGGCTTTGATCCCTCCATGTCCCCGCTGGTCTGTCCCCGCAGCTGAAGGTGGCAGGTTTGGTCCTTGGGGCTGGTTCCGGCCCACCTGGGCTGGCAGCGGCTGTGGGGACAAATCCCACTGGCTCCATGGCCGTGGGAATGTCCTGCACAGGCTTTCCCTGGGGACATTCCTGTTTTCTTCTGACACCGGGGATTCGTGGAGTCAGCTTGGAAAAGCCCTCCCAGACCATTGAATCCAACTGCTCTCAGCACTGCCAAGGCCACCACTGACCTGTCCCCAAGTGCCACATCCACACAGCTCTGAAATCCCTCCAGGGATGGGGATCCAGCCCTGTGCCAGGGCTGCACAGCCTTTTCCAGGAGGAATTTCCCCAAAATCCCCCCTGAGGCTGCCCTGGCCCAGCCTGAGGCCGTTCCCTCTCCTCCTGTCCCTGTTCCCTGGAGCACAGCCCGACCCCCTCCCCGGCTGTCCCCTCCTGGCAGGGACTTGTGCAGAGCCACAAGGTCCCCCTGAGCCTCCTTTGCTCCAGGCTCAGCCCCTCCCCAGCTCCATCAGGAATTCTCCAGCCCCTTCCCAGCTCCCTCAGCCCCTTCCCAGCTCCCTCAGCCCCTCCTGGGCTCCATTCCCTTCCCAGCTCTGGTCCCTGGACACTCCAGCCCCTCCAGGGCTCTCCTGGCAGGAGGGGCCCGGAGCTGTCCCCAGGATTCCAGGGGGTCCCTCAGCAGGGCCAGCACAGGGGACAGTCCCTGCCCGGGGCTGTGCCCACACCGAGCTGTGTTATCTGAACTTTGACATCCCCTGGATGATTCAATCCCGAATTTCTGAGGTTCAGGGGTGTGGGAGTCGTGTCCCAGCCTGCAGAGGAGCCGTTCCTGGGGACTGGCTGGACCAGTGGTCCTGTGCTGGTGGTGAAACACCTCCAGTCACCTGGGAGTGGAGGGTGTCAGGTGTGAGGGGTGGGACAGGGCTTGTTCCAAACAAGCTCCTTTGCCTCACATCCCTGTGAAAATTCCCTTCTCCTCTCTCAGTCACATCCAGCTCCTCAGGAAAAGGAGACTCAGGGGTGGCCCCATCGCTCCCCACAGCTCCTGAAAGGTGCCTGTGCCCAGCTGGGCTCGGGCTCTGTCTCCAGGCAGCACTGACAGAACCAGAGCACACAGCCTCACGCTGTGCCCAGGGAAATTCAGGTGGGACAGCAGGAAAAAGCTTTTCCAGAAAGGTGATAAAGTTCTGGGATGGCTGCCCGGGGAGGTGGTGGAGTCACCAGCCCTGGGTGTGTGTGAAAAGCCTGGATGTGGCACTGGGTGAGGTGAGCTGCTGGGGCTGGGCTGGGCTCGATGCTCCTGGAGCTCTCTCCCAACATCTCCCAGGGATTGTGTGAATTCTGTGACTCTGTGAAGGGACTGCAGGAGCTGCTGCAGGGCTGGTTCCCTGCCCAGAGCCCGGGGGCTGGGGTGGGCTGGGGCTGCCGTGCTCCCCGCATGGGTCCCCCGGGATTTTCCAGGCAGGGTGGGCACCTCGTGCAGGCTCTGGGAGTGCTCCTGAGCCGGCACTCAGAGGCCTGGCTGGTGTGTGTGCAGGGCTGAGGCACAGCTCCTCCTGTCCCATCCTTTTGGGGACACGGGGAGCGAGGCGTGGCGCTGGCGTGTCCGTGTCCGTGTCCGTGACCGGAGCAGCGCTGTTCCAGCGCTCCCAGCCGGGGTCATCCTGTGCCATGACCCAGCCCCATGTTTACCTCTGGGCTTATTTGGGATTTCCTGGATCACAACAACATCCTGTGACCTTCCAGCACGGCCAGGAGGGGCTGGGCTCCCCCAGGTGTCCCCCGGCCCTGCAGGAGCGCAGGAAGGACCAGCTGCCTGCAGGCCGGGGTTCAGGGGCACACGTGCTGCCTTTCCCAGGAATCTCCAGCTGTCCCAGGAATCTCCAGCTTTCCCAGCAATCTCCAGCTGTCCCAGGGCTGGGATGGCAGCAGAATGGATGGGGCAGGTCCTGCTCTCTGGGCAGGAAGGGCCGCGCCGATCCCGCAGCCCATACGGAGCTGACGGGTTGGAAATGGGGAGGTTGGGATGGGGCTGCCCGAGGAGCAGCTGAGGGAAATGCTGATTCCCGAGTCAGGCTGCTGGTGGCCGTCCCCAAAATCAGGGTGTACCTGCCTGCAGCTGGCTGGAGAGTGGCAGCTCCTGGCTCTGGGAAAACCCCAGATTCCCATTGTTCTCAAAACAGCCCTTGGAATGATTTCTGTTTGTGGTGAGGATGATGAGCCTGAGACCCCCCAGCCCCGGGCTGAGCCCAGTGGGCAGCAGGGGAGGGGGATCCTGCCCCTGTGCCCAGGTGAGAGCCACCTGCAGGGCTGCCCCAGCCTGGGCACACAGCAGCAGCACCTGGAGCTGCTGCAGAGCCCAGAGGAGGCCCCGGAGCTGCCCCAGGGCTGGAGCCCCTCAGATCCCAGGGATCCAGGCTGGGAGAGCTGGAGGGGCTCACCTGGAGAGGAGAAGGATCCAGGGAGAGCTCAGAGCCCCTGGCAGGGCCTGGAGGGGCTCCAGGAGAGCTGCAGAGGGACTGGGGACAAGGGACAGAGGGACAGGACACAGGGAATGGCTCCCACTGCCAGAGGGCAGCCATGGGTGGGAGATTGGGAATGAGGAATTCCTGGCTGGGCTGGGATTGCCAGAGCAGCTGGGGCTGCCCCTGGATCCCTGGAATGTCCAAGGCCAGGCTGGACACTGGGGCTGGAGCAGCCTGGGACAGTGGGAGGGGTCCCTGCCATGGCAGGGTGGCACTGGAGGGGCTCGGGGGTCCCTTCCCACCTGAACCATTCAGTGATTTTGTGGTCTTGTATCCATTCCCCTTTAACTGAGATATCGCAGCGAAGCCGTGGCAGGGCTGGATGTGGAGGGCACAGCTTGGAGCCGTTGGAGCCCTAATCCTGACGTGTGGATCTCAAGGGATTTTCCTGTCTGGAGCTTGAGCTGAGCCCTTGGCACTGGGAGCGGGCAGCCTTTGGCCAGGGCTGCCTCCAGGGGGACGTGGTGACAGAGGAGGGAGTGGTGACAGAGGAGGGACGTGGTGACAGAGCAGGCCTGTGGTGTGGGAGCACGTGGCCAGGCAGGATCTGGTTGACCCAATCCCTGTGGATATTTGGTGCCCAGTTTGGCTCCAGCTTTTCCATTTTGGGCCCGGGGCTATAAATGGCCCCTTTCCCTGGTGCTGCTAAATCCAGCTGTGGCTGCCAGGCGGTGAGCAGGACTCTGGGGACTCGTCTGGGCTCCCAAAATAGCTCTTCCCTGGTGCTCCTCCTGCTTTCCCAGCCCCATTCCGTGGCCAGGACCCGGCCCCTGGAAATGGATAATCCCCCAGCAGCTCTGGAAGGGGCTGCAAGGAGCCCCCTGTCCCCATCACGGGGCTGCACAAATCCTTGGGATTTGCGATTCCCAGCTGGATCCAGGAGCAGCTGTGTCTTTGGGGAGGTGTGGGTGGTGTGGGAGCCCTCCCCAGCCTGGCAGGGTCGGTGACAGGAGCACTTGGTGGCACTGTCCCCTCAGGCTGTCCCAGAGCTGGTGCCTGGCCAGCTCTGGGATTTAGGGTCTGGAGTGGTGTGGGTGGGGTGCAGGTGAGGGTTTGGGGTGCTCCCTGTGCTCTGGGATGCCCCGGGGAAGCAGGAGCTGTCGGGAGCCCAAAAGCACATCCTGGGCAGGTTGTTTGGGGAGAGGCCAGCGGGGAGATGAGGGGCAGGAGTGCAGCTCAGAGTGGGGGTGCTGTCCGTGCTGGGATCACAGGGAAGGGAGTTCTGGCTGGAGAGGGGCCGGAGCTGCTGCTCAGTACCATTCCTACCTCCAGAGAAGGCCCTGGGAGCTGTTGGCTCCAGATTCCTTGGAGTCTCTGCTGTTCCCTGCTGGAGTGGGCAGCGCTGCTCGGCCTGGCAGGGGCTGGGGTCCCTCCTGTGCTGCCCCATCCATGCAGAGCTGCAGCACCCCGGGGCTGTGCCAGCCGGGCATTCCCGGTGGGTGAGGGGTACCTGCTGCCCTCTGATCCCATCTTGTCTCCACAGGGAGCGGGGATGGACAGGGACAGATCCTGCAGCGCTTCCCGGAGAAGGACTGGGAGGACAACCCCTTCCCCCAGGGCATCGAGCTGGTGAGTGCTGGGGTGACACCGGGAGTGACACCAGGGGTGACACAGGGTCTGGCTGGGGGCCGGGGGGGAGCAGTTCCCACCTGCCCCAGGTGCATCTCCAGCTCTCAGAAACTCTGGGATCCCGTGCTGGCTCCTCTCCTCTCCTGGCCTCCTGCTACCTCTCCTCTTCTGGGATGCTGGGATGTCTCCTGGAGGAGCCATGGATGCAGCCTCAGTGTCCACAGCCCCCCAGGAGCATGGGCAGGCCTTTCATAAAATCACAGGAGGACACAGGGTATCATAGAATCACAGAATCACACAGAATCACAGAATCACAGACTCACACAGAATCACAGACTCACACAGAATCACAGAATCACAGACTCACACAGAATCTCAGACTCACACAGAATCACACAATTACAGAATCACACACAATCACAGGATCACACAGGACCTCGCAGGATCTCACACAATTACAGAATCACACACAATCACAGGATCACACAGGACCTCACAGGATCTCACACAATCACACAGAATTCACCCAAGCACAGGTCACACAGTGTCACACGGAATTCACACAGTCACACACAGTCACACACAGTCACACACCATCACACACAGTCACACACAATCACACACAATCACACACAGCCACACACAATCACACACAGTCACACACAGTCACACACAGTCACCCAGTCACCCACAATCACACACAGCCACACACAGCCACACACAGCCACACACAGCCACACACAGTCACACACAGTCACACACAGTCACACACAATCACACACAGTCACACACAGTCACACACAGTCACACACAATCACACACAGTCACACACAGTCACACACAGTCACACACAGTCACACACAGTCACACACAGTCACACACAATCACACACAGTCACACACAGTCACACACAATCACACACAGCCACACACAGTCACACACAGTCACACACAGCCACACACAGCCACACACAGTCACACACAGCCACACACAGTCACACACAATCACACACAGTCACACACAGTCACACACAGCCACACAATCCCTGGGAGATGTTGGGAGAGAGCTCCAGGAGCATCGAGCCCAGCCCAGCCCCAGCAGCTCACCTCACCCAGTGCCACATCCAGGCTTTTCAAACACACCCAGGGCTGGTGACTGCACCACCTCCCCGGGCAGCCACCCCAGAACTTTATCACCTTTCTGGAAAAGCTTTTTCCTGCTGTCCCACCTGAATTTCCCTGGGCACAGCGTGAGGCTGTGTGCTCTGGTTGTGTCAGTGCTGCTGGAGACAGAGCCCGAGCCCAGCTGGGCACAGGCACCTTTCAGGAGCTGTGGGGAGCGATGGGGCCACCCCTGAGTCTCCTTTTCTCCAGGCTGAGCACCCCCAGCTCCCAGGTCCTGCCCAAGGCTGGATCCCAGGGCCTGGGTGTCCCCATCCCTCTGGACACGGTCACCAGCTCTAAGGAGGGCTCTGGGATCAGCTCAGAGCTGGGACATTCCTGGGATGTGCTGCTGTGGGGATCCTCCAGACCAGCTCCAGCTCATCCAGGAGGGTGGGATTGTTCCCCTCATTGCTGACCTGGAGTGGGAGCTCTTCCCAATCCTTGCCCTGCTCCCTGGACATCCAGGGACTCTTGAGGGACGAGCTGGAGCTCCATTCCCTGTGAAAAGCATGGGCTGGGGCAGACCCACCGCCTGAGCCCTCTGCAAGCTGCTCCATTCCCCCTGGGGTTCTTGGAATCGTGGATTTACTTGGGTTGGAAAATCCCTCTGAGCCCATTGAGTGCAGTCAGTGGTGCCAAGGCCACCACTGCCCATGTCCCCAAGTGCCACATCCACGTGGCTTTGAAATCCCTGCAGGGATGGGGACTCCAGCCCTGCCCTGGGCACTGCCAGGGATGGACATCCTTTTAGGTGGGATCTTGGGAAGGAATTCCTGCTTGGCAGGGTGGGAGGTGTCCCTGCCCATCTTCACTGGGATCACTGGGGTCGCTGGCTCCTCATCCCATTGTTTCTGGGATTGGCAGCATCCAGCTCCTCCTCCCGTCGTGTGTCCCATGAAATTCCAGCACAGTTTGGGACCTTTCTCTGCAGTTCTATCTGCAAAACCACAGATTTATTTTTATTTTTATTTTTTATTTTTATTTTTATTTTTATTTTTATTTTTCTTTTTATTTTTATTTTTATTTTTATTTTTATTTTTATTTTTATTTTTATTTTTATTTTTATTTTTATTTTTATTTTTATTTTTATTTTTATTTTTATTTTTATTTTTATTTTTATTTTTATTCTTATTTTTATTCTTATTCTTATTTTGATTTTGATTTTGATTTTTAATTTATTTTTATTTTTATTTTTATTATGTTTATAGTTTTATTTTTATTTTTAAGTTTATTATTTTATTTATTATTTAATTTTTATTTTATTTAAATTTTTATTATTTTAATTTTTATTTCTATTTTTATTTCTATTTTTAATTTCTTATTTTTATTTTTAATTTATTTTTATTTTTATTTTTATTTTTATTTTTATTTTTATTTTTATTTTTATTTTTATTATTTTTATTGGTTTATTTTTATTTTTAAGTTTATTATTTTATTTTTATTATTTTTATTTTTATTTTATTTTAATTTTAATATTTTTATTTTTATTTTTATTTTTATTTTTATTTTTATTTTTATTTTTCTGCTCCGAGTTTCCTGGTGTCTGCAGGGACTTGGGAACTGTCCCAGGCAGGAGCAAAGCAGCTTTTTTTCCCAAGGGTCAAACTGTCCAGCCAAAAAATCCTTGGAATTTAAACAATTGGAGCCCTGTGCTGTTGGGAGCCAGGGGTGGCTCCAGGGCTGCTCACAAACTCTCTGTGTCCTGGGGGAGCAGCACGTGGGGCTGATCCTGGGGTCGGGTGGGACGTGATGCTGCGGTCAGGGCTGATTCTCCTCGACAGCTTTTTGGGGAAAAAGCGTTCCCAGGGTGTGCAGGGAGGTGGGATTGGAGCTCCTGGCTGTGTGCAGTGTCCAGCAGCAATTCCCAACAGAAACAGCTCATTTTAATGGATCCGGTTCCTCTGGAGACAGGCACGGAGTGGGAGCCTCTCCCTGCCTGCCCAGAGCTGTTCCTGCAGAGCCCTGGGAGCTGCCTGGTGGGGGCATTCCCAGGGGTGAGGAATTCCCAGAGGTGAGGGCATTCCCAGAGGTGAGGGAATTCCCAGGGTGAGAGCATTCCCAAGGGTGAGGGAATTCCAGAGATGAGAGCATTCCCGGGGGTGAGGGCATTCCCAGGGGTGAGGGAATTCCAGAGGTGAGGGCATTCCCAGGGCAGCAGCCTCACAAGCCCGGGGTCTACTGGAACAGGGGGATCCAGGTGGGGGCTGTGCAGAGTTTGGGGTGTCTGTGCCATGGGGGTCTGGGGGTGTGCAGAGTTTGGGGTGTCTCTGTGCCATGGGGGTCTGGGGGTGTGCAGAGTTTGGGCTCTGTGTGCCATGGGGGTCTGGGGGTGTGCAGAGTTTGGGGTGTCTCTGTGCCATGGGGGTCTGGGGCAGTGCAGATTTTGGGGTGTCTGTGCCATGGGGGTCTGGGGGTGTGCAGAGTTTGGGGTGTCTCTGTGCCATGGGGGTCTGGGGGTGTGCAGAGTTTGGGGTGTCTCTGTGCCATGGGGGTCTGGGGCAGTGCAGATTTTGGGGTGTCTGTGCCATGGGGGTCTGGGGGTGTGCAGAGTTTGGGGTGTCTCTGTGCCATGGGGGTCTGGGGGTGTGCAGAGTTTGGGGTGTCTCTGTGCCATGGGGGTCTGGGGGTGTGCAGAGTTTGGGGTGTCTCTGTGCCATGGGGGTCTGGGGGTGTGCAGATTTTGGGGTGTCTGTGCCGTGGGGGTCTGGGGGCAGTGCAGAGTTTGGGGTGTCTGTGCCATGAGGGTCTGGGGGCAGTGCAGATTTTGGGGTCCCTGTGCCGTGGGGGGACCTTTCCCAGGAGCTGGGGCTCCTGCCTGTCGGGACTGTCCCACCATGACCCCTCCTGGTGTGGGGTTCTCCAGGTGGCTCCTGCTGTTCCTGCTTCCCTGCAGGGATTTGGGAATTCCTGGAGCCTGTCCAGCGGGATTAGGGGGTTCCAGGAGCCGGGGGGGCTCTGCCTGGTGCTCCCCCTGCTCCCGGCCCGTGGGGCTGCCCCTCCCCACAGGCCCTGTGGGCGATGTGGGGTCGGGGTGGATCCCCGGTGAGGGCTGGCACCCTGAGCTCCCTCCGTGCCTCCCGCAGTTCTGCCAGCCCAGCGGGTGGCAGCTCTTCCCCGAGAGGAACCCCCCCACCTTCTTCGTGGCCGTGCTGACCGACATCAACTCGGAGCGGCACTACTGCGCCTGCTTCACCTTCTGGGAGGCCGTGGAGAGCCCGCAGGTACCGGGGACACGGGGACACAAGGACACGGGGATGGGGCTGGCAGCGCTGATGGGATAGCACCCAGCTGCCTTTGGCACTGGCCGGGGGTTCCTGTCTTCCCTGTGCCACAGGAATCCATGGATAGATGGGAAGGGTGGCCAACAGCACTAAAAGGAAGCACCCAGCTGCTTTTGGCACTAGCCACGGATTCCTGCCTTCCCTGTGCCACAGGAATCCGTGGATAGGTGGGAAGGGTGGCCAGCAGCACTGATAAGGAAGCACCCAGCTGCTTTTGGCTCTGGCCGGGAGTTCCTGCCTTCCCTGTGCCACAGGAATCCGTGGATAGATGGCAAGGGTGGTCAGCAGTGCTGCTGGAGAAGCACCCAGCTGCTTTTGGCTCTGGCCAGGAGTTCCTGCCTTCCCTGTGCCACAGGAATCCATGGATAGGTGGGAAGGGTGGCCAGCAGTGCTGGTAGAGAAGCATTCAGTTGGGTTTAACTCTAGCTAGGAGCTCCTGCCTTCCCTGTGTCAGAAGAGTCAGTGGATGGATGGCAAGGGTGGCCAGCAGTGCTGCTGGAGAAGCACCCAGCTGCCTTTGGCACTGGCCAGGAGCTTCTGCCTTCCCTGTGCCACAGGAATCCATGGATAGATGGGAAGGGTGGTCAGCAGCACTGATAAGGGAGCACCCAGCTGCTTTTGGCTCTGGCCATGGATTCCTGCCTTCCCTGTGCCACAGGAATCCGTGGATGGATGGCAAGGGTGGTCAGCAGTGCTGGTGGAGAATCATTCAGTTGGGTTTAACTCTAGCCAGGAGCTCCTGCCTTCCCTGTGCCACAGGAATCCAGACCCTGGCACTGGGAGTTTGGGACAGGGAAGAGCATCCCTTAACCCCCAGCCCGGGCTGGTTTGTGCCTTCACAGCCCCAGAGCCAGGCCAGGAACGGCGAGGAGAAGGAGGAGGAGGAGGAGGAGGAGGCCTCGTCGCTGGTGCAGCCTGCCCAGCTGTTCGCCCCCAAGAGCCTGGTGCTGGTGTCGCGGCTGGACCACGCCGAGGTGTTCCGGGTGAGTCGGGCGGCACGGGGAGCGGGATGCTGCTCAGGGGAGGGGGCAGCTGTGCTGGGAGAGGCTTGCTGCAGTGGGAACACGCTGGCACAGCCCCTGGGAGCTGTCCCTGTCCTGCCCTTGGCACCCCGGGTGGCTGCGGGGCACGGGGCAGCTGCCAGCCCCGCTCCTTGGAGCCGTGAGGAACAGCCCGTCCCTGGGAGCGCTGGCTGTGCCCTGCCTGTGCCCTGCCTGTGCCAGCTCTGCCGGCTCCAGGGGTGCTGCACTCTGTGCCTGGGCAGGCCTTGGGAGGGCTGGGTGCAGATTGTGTCCATGGGGAAGGGCTGGGAGTGTCCGGCCTGGAGAAGGGAAGGATCCAGGAGAGCTTCCAGCTCATTCCAGGCCCTAAAGGGGCTCCAGGAGAGCTGCAGAGGGACTGGGACAAGGCCTGCAGGGACAGGACACAGGGAATGGCTCCCACTGCCAGAGGGATGGATGGGAAATTGGGAATGAGGAATTGCCAGAGCAGCTGGGGCTGCCCCTGGATCCCTGGAATGCCCAAGGCCAGGCTGGACACTGGGGCTGGAGCAGCCTGGGGCAGTGGGAGGTGTCCCTGCCTTCTGTGGAGTGGGAATTCTCTGAGATACGGGATCTGTTTTCCTAAGGCTGGGTCAGCAGAGTGGGGTCGTGCCAGGCACAAGCTGGGGCAACTCCAGGGGACAGGGTCACTTCACTTGTTCCCAGAGACAGAGGTGTCCTGCCACCTGCTCCCCGGGACAGAAACAGCTCCCAGCTCCTCACTGCAGTGCCCAGGAGGAATCTGAGCTTCATCTTCCCTCGTTATTCCAGCAGGCAGGGCTTTATCCTGCTCTTCCCTCATTATTCCACTGGGCCAGAGTTTGCCTGGCCCTGCTCCCCAAATCCCAGTGTTTGTGTTTTCCTTTTCCTCGATGGTTGGAAACAACACCTCGATGGTGCCTAGAATACAAATTCCTCAAATCCCTCATTCCCAGCTTGTCCTGAGGGCTGCCCTGTGCTGGTGCCCCCAGAGCTGGGACTGCTGCTGCTTCCCAGCTGGAACAGGCTGTTTTTGTGGGCAGGGACCCACAGTGACCACCCAGGGCTGGGGGTGTGCAGAGTTTGGGGTGTCTCTGTGCCATGGGGGTCTGGGGGTGTGCAGATTTTGGGGTGTCTCTGTGCCATGGGGGTTTGGGGGCACTGCTCAGCCGTGCTCTGCTCCCCTCTCCAGAACAGCCTGGGGCTGATCTACACCATCTACGTGGACGGGCTGAGCGTGTCCCTGGAGAACGTCATCGGGAACCTGCTGACCTGCACCATCCCCATCACGGGGGGAGCGCAGGTGGGTGTCCTGCTGTCCTGCTGTCCTGCTGCCCTGTCCCTGTCCTCGCTCTGCCCTCAGAGCCCAGCCCAGTCCTGCTCCCCGTGCCGGCGTGGGCCCCGTGGGCAGGCCTGGCTCCGTGCCCTGCTGCCTTCCCGAGTGCTTCCCAGCACAAATCCCACTCACATCCTCAATTAGCCAAGGAGCTCCTGCTGCAGCTTCCATGTCCTGCTGGGAGCACCAGGAGCTTGTTAACCTGTGCAAACATTCCCTGGTCCGTGGGCACTCCTGGGGTCTGGCTGTGTGCTCAGCCCTGTGGGATCCCCTGTGAGAGCTGCTCCAGAGCCAAGTGGTCACGGGCCATCTGTGAGAGCAGGGCTGGGACAGCTGTGGGGACACGGGCCAGCAGGGCCAGGACAGCAGCCTGGAGCTCTTCCTGGGGCACTGGCCTGGTGCTGTGCCCATGGCTGTGCCAGCTCCTGTGTCTGTGCTGGGGGCCTGAAGAGCAGCAGCTTCTCCTGCAGCTGAGGCCACCAACCCCCCCGCTGTCCCCTCAGAGCCATGTGTCCCCCCAGCCTGCCCTGCTCTGGCCCAGCTGGGCTCAGCACATGGAGCTGATCCTTGGGGATGGCAGAGAGGGAAAGCCCAGCTGGAGCCCCTGGCAGGAGGCTGGGGTCAGCAGCGCTGTGCCCTGGAGCTCTTGTGTCCTGCTGGCCCCTGGGATGTGTCTGTGGCTGTGGGATTGTGTCCCCATGTGCCTGCCCTCGGCTGAGCTCCCCTTCCCCCAGCACAGAGTGCCAGGAATGATCCCACAGCCAGGCTGATCCAGGGCAGCAGCCTTGGCCAGGCTGGGACAGGGCCATGGGGCACTAGGACAGTGCCACGGGGCACTGGGATGGCACTATGGGGCACTGGGACAGCAGCACAGGGCACTGGGACAGCAGCACGGGGCACTGGGACAGCGCCATGGGGCACTGGGACAGCGCCATGGGGCATTGGGACAGCACCATGGGGCACTGGGACAGCAGCACAGGGCACTGGGACAGCAGCACAGGGCACTGGGACAGTGCCATGGGGCACTGGGACAGCACCATGGGGCACTGGGACAGCAGCACAGGGCACTGGGACAGCACCATGGGACACTGGGTCAGCACTGTAGAGCACTGGGACAGCAGCACAGGCCCCGGTGCCTCCACAGGGGTTTCCTCCCTGCCGTGCCGTGCCGTGTCCCCGAGGGGGGCTCTCCCTGCTCCCGTATCCCAGCGGGATTTGGGGTGCACGTTCGGGGTGCCTCTGTCCCCCAGGGCCGTGCGGGTCCTGGGAGAAGCTGGCAGTGCTGCCGGGATTTGCGGGAGCGGAGTGGAGCCAGGCCTGTCCCAGTGCTGGGGCAGAGCCAGGCGCTGCCACCCCGGGCTGTGCCAGGCACCCGGGTTTGTCCCTTCCCATGGGATCTGCCCGGATCCGGCTCCTCCCGGCGGGACCAGGAGCGGCTGCCGGAGCAGGA
Source organism: Taeniopygia guttata (assembly GCF_048771995.1). Taxonomy (NCBI): domain Eukaryota; kingdom Metazoa; phylum Chordata; class Aves; order Passeriformes; family Estrildidae; genus Taeniopygia; species Taeniopygia guttata. Next base: position 810,841 of record NC_133025.1, read on the forward strand.
CGGCTTCTCCTGCCACCATGGCTCGCTGAGCTTGGCACAGATCCGTGCCCCCAGCTGGGGCAGGACAGCTCTGCGCGTGGGAACAGGGACTGTGTGACGGGGAGGTGGCAGTTTGGTGGTGGCACTTCCCTTCCCGTGGTTTTCCTGCTCTCCTGCCGTGTCCAGCGCTCCTTCCCGGTGCCATAGGCACTGCTTTCACCCGTGTCTGTGTCTGTGGGCTCCTCTCCTGTCCCTGCTGTCCCTGTCTGTGTCTGTGGGCTCCTCTCCTGTCCTGTCCCTGCTGCTGTCCCTGTCTGTGTCTGTGGGCTCCTCTCCTGTCCCATTGTCCCTGCTGCTGTCCCTGTCCGTGTCTGTGGGCTCCTGTCCCATTGTCCCTGCTGCTGTCCCTGTCCCTTTTTGTGGGCTCCTGTCCTGTCCCTGCTGCTGTCCCTGTCCATGTCTGTGGGCTCCTGTCCCATTGTCCCTGCTGCTGTCCCTGTTTGTGTCTGTGGGCTCCTGTCCTGTCCCTGCTGCTGTCCCTGTCTGTGTCTGTGGGCTCCTGTCCTGTCCCTGCTGCTGTCCCAGCTGTGCCTGTCTGTCTGTCTGTCCTAACTGACTGTGTCTCTGTCTGTCCCATCTCAGCCTGACGCGGAGGACGAAGCCGTGGTACGAACTCCTTTTCTCTCCCGTCTTCTTTTCCCCACTTTCCTCTCCCTGCTCTGGGGCTGTCCCCTCCTCAGCAGCCTCTCTGCTGATCGCTGTGACCCGGCCCCAGCTCCCGGTGCTCTCAGGGCACCCTGGGGTGCGTGTGTCCCACCTGAGGGCAGCCAGGATGTGTCCCCGGGCTCTGGGAAGGGGCTGCATTCCTGACACGCCTCTCCGGGTTGTGACAGCCCAGCTCAGGGCTCTTGGACATCTCAGGATTTTGGGGCTGTTCTGCCAAGAGGTGGCTGCAGTGGGAACGCTGCTCCTGCAGGAGTGTTTTCCCTGGAGAGGAGTGCAAAGAGGAGGAGGAGGGCCTGGAGACAGCCTGGGGGTGTTTGAGTGTCCCTGGGAACGAGCTCAGGGCTGGGAATATTCAGTGATACCAGGGAAGAAGCGCTGATCCTGTGATCCCTTCCCCCAGAATATTCCTCGGGGTATTCCTCGGGGTATTCCTTCCACTGGGGAGGCTCTGGAGCTGCTCCTGGGCACAGCCAGGCTGGGACGGGAGCTCCAAGGGCCCACAAGAGGCTGGAATTCCCTCGAATTCTGGGGAGCCTTTGAATCCTGGGGAGCCCTCTTATCCTGGAGAGCTTTTGAATCCTAGAAAGAGCTCACATTCCCTCAAATCCCGGGGAACCCTCGTGGTGTCCCGGAGTGCCATTGTGTCCCATCCTGGGGCCGCTGGGACACTGCTGGTGCTGGCTGGGGACGTTGCAGGAGGTGCCCTCCTTCCCCTCAGCCCAGGGACCCAGTCAAGCACCCAGCAGGTGCCATGGCAGCTTCTTCTTCTCTCTTTCCCTTTTCCTCTTTCCCTTTCTCTTTCCCTTTCCAGACGGGGGTTGTGCTGGGGCACGGTGGCCCTGGGGTGGTCTGGCTGCCCCTGCCCTGTCCCGGTCCTTCTCTGGGTGGCCCTGGTGACCAGGTGTGTGTTGCCTTGCAGAGGACGATCTCGCTGGGAGCAGGGGACAGGCAGGTGATCCAGACACCCATCAACGACTCGCTGCCCGTCAGCAGCTGCAGCGTGGCCCTGCTCTTCCGCCAACTGGGTGAGACGTGTCCCCACCCTGTCCCCGTGGCATCTGGGGTCCCTACGGGTCACCTCCCGTGTGTGGCTCCGAGCCCTGGCCTGGCTGTGCCACCCCTTTTCCAGGAGGGTGGGATTGGGGCTGGGGTCTGGGGGAGCAGCCCAGGGGTGCCACTAGCCTCGTGCCCCCCAGGGAAGGCCACCAGCCCCCAGGGAAGGCCACCTCGTGCCCCCCAGGGAAGGCCACCAACCCCCAGGGAAGGCCACCAGCCCCCAGGAGGGACAGAGCATGTCTGGGAAGGGGGGAGCACACTTGGCAGTGACCAGAACCACCAGTGGCTCCTCTCCTGGCTGCAGGGATGGGGAGTGGGCTGCAGCCTGGGAGGGGTCAGGGGTCTCTGAGGGGTGTCAGAGGGACCCCCCCGATTCCTGAGCCCCCGCTGTGCCCTGCCCAGGCATCACCAACGTGCTGTTCCTGTTCTGCGCGGCGCTGACCGAGCACAAGATCCTGTTCCTCTCCAGCAGCTACCAGAGGCTGACGGACGCCTGCCGGGCCCTCCTGGCTCTCATGTTCCCCCTCAAGTACAGGTGAGGGTCCCTGAGCTTCCAGCTGTGCCAGCTGTGCCCCTGTCCCACCCTCGGTGCCTCTCGGGGTCTGGGGAATAACCGGGAGTCTCTCAGCCCTGCCTCCCTCTTCTCCCAGGCAGAACAGGCTCTGGCACTGGAGGCAGTGCTGGGAGATGTTCTGAGCAGGGACAGGACACAGGGAATGGCTGCAGAGAGGCTTTTTTTGTTTTTTTTCCCAGAGGAACCCTTTTCTTCACAGAATTATGGAATCCCTGAGCTTGGAAAAGCCCTCCAGGGTCACCAAGTCCAAGCTGTTCCCCATCCCCTCCTTGTCCCCAGCCCAGAGCCCTGAGTGGCACCTCCAGGAGTTCCTGGGACACCTCCAGGGATGGAGACTCCAAACCTCCCTGGGCAGCCCCAGCCAAGGCCTGACCCCCTTTCTGTGGAGACTTTTTCCTGAAATTATTTTGGCGTTAATGGCTCTGCTGGAAACCCTTTCCTTGGTCAGACTTTGATTACAACCCCAAGACCAGACAGGGATCATATAATGGAATCATGAAATCCCAGGATAATTTGGATTGGAAGGGACCCCAGAGCCCCTCCAGTGCCACCCTGCCATGGCAGGGACACCTCCCACTGTCCCAGGCTGCTCCAGCCCCAGTGTCCAGCCTGGCCTTGGGCATTCCAGGGATCCAGGGGCAGCCCCAGCTGCTCTGGCAATCCCAGCCCAGCCAGGAATTCCTCATTCCCAATCTCCCATCCATGGCTGCCCTCTGGCAGTGGGAGCCATTCCCTGTGTCCTGTCCCTCAGGCCTTGTCCCAGCCCCTCACAGGGATGGGGCAGCCACAGCCTTTGGGGGCTGTGTGGGGCCTGAGGGGCAGGGGGTGCCAGGGACACCCTGGACACAGCTCCAGAGCCAGAACCGTGTCTGGCTGTGCCAGAACGGGGCTGGGACGTGGGGCAGGGCTGGCAGGGCTGTGTTTGGGGCTGGCTTTGAGGCTGTTTCTGGTTGCAGTTTCACCTACGTGCCCATCCTGCCCGCCCAGCTCCTGGAGGTGCTGAGCACCCCCACCCCCTTCATCATCGGTGTCCACTCCATCTTCCAGTCGGAGACCCAGGAGCTGGTGAGAGCCCACCTTCCCTGTCCTGGTGCCAGGGGGCTGGGGAGGGCAGCGTGGCTGTCACAGGCTTGGGGGACAGCTCAGTCCATGCCGGGGGTGCCCAGGGCCACAGGCTGTGTGTGCTCAGCCCGGGGTGCACCCAGGAGTCCCACAGGAGCCAGGGGGTTGGCTGGGTCTGGTGGGAATGGCTGGGTCCAGTGGGAATAATGGCTGGGTCCAGTGGGAATAATGGCTGGGTCCCTCTCCTGCCACATGTCCCCCGTCCCCCCAGCGAGGAATCCCAGTGTGTCCTTGAATTTGGGGACGGGGTGGGACGCAGGGAGTGCCGAGCGCTCAGGGAAGGTGGGGAGCAGCCAGAGCCCACTCCCAGCCCTTTCCTGAGCCAGCTCACCTGCACAGCTGCCCACCACCCCTGGGATTGGGGCGTGGGATCGGGGAGTGGGGCCGTGTCCCACTGCTGTCCCCCCTCCCAGCTGGACGTGGTGATTGCGGACCTGGACGGCGGCACCGTGAACGTGCCCGAGTGCGTGCACATCTCGCTGCTGCCCGAGCCCCTGCTGCAGCAGACACGGGAAGCCCTGTCCATGGTGAGTGCCAGCGTTCCCAGGGTGCCAGCACCGTCCCCTGGGAATGGCACCCCTGTCCTGCGAGCCACTGCAGCCAGGGCTCCTCTGTGGTAGCTGCCTCGGGGTCCTGTCCACTCCTCGGGGTCCTGTCCATGCTGTGGGGTCCTGTCCATGCTGTGGGGTCCTGTCCACTCCTCAGGGTCCTGTCCTCTCCTCGGGGTCCTGTCCACACCTCAGGGTCCTGTCCACACCTCGGGGTCCTGTCCACACCTCGGGGTCCTGTCCACTCCTTGGGGTCCTGTCCACACCTCGGGGTCCTGTCCACTCCTTGGGGTCCTGTCCATGCTGTGGGGTCCTGTCCACTCCTCGGGGTCCTGTCCACACCTCAGGGTCCTGTCCACTCCTCGGGGTCCTGTCCACACCTCAGGGTCCTGTCCCATCCTTGGGGTCCTGTCCACTCCTCAGGGTTCTGTCCACTCCTCGGGGTCCTGTCCACTCCTCGGGGTCTTGTCCACTCCTTGGGGTCCTGTCCACTCCTCGGGGTCCTGTCCACTCCTTGGGGTCCTGTCCACTCCTTGGGGTCCTGTCCACTCCTTGGGGTCCTGTCCACACCTCGGGGTCCTGCCCACTCCTCGGGGTCCTGTCCACACCTCGGGGTCCTGCCCAAGCCTCAGGGTCCTGTCACAGGGCCCATTCCTGATCCAGTGGCCTCTGGCCTGCACCCTGGGAGTGACCCAGATTTCCATGGGAGCTGGAGTGGAGCAGCAGGGGTTACTCTGTGAGCCCTGACTCCTGCCCTGGGGTGCTGCTGCCCCCGTCCCAGGGCCATTCCCAGTCCCGTGTGCCCTCTGATGTCCTGCAGTGCCGGGGGGGTTCCTTTGCCAGAGGTTTCTGGGAATGTGGCGCTGGCTCCCAGCCCAGGGCAGGAAGCAGCTGTGGCCTGGCTGCTCCTGTGTTCCTGAGGCACTGCTGGAGCAGCTCCTGCTCCTCCTGGGGCAATGGGGGGTGAAGGTTTCCCTGGCAGAGCAGGAGGGGCTCCCCTTTCCCTGGGATCCCAGTGCCAGCTGTGCTCCCCAAGGCAGGGTCAGGCCTGACGGAGCATTCCTGATCCCCCATGGGTTGTCTCCAAGCCCCTCAGACCTTTTCCACAGGGGCTGTGGGGTTCTGGGGAAATCTCCTTGGCTTCTCCAGCCAGCATGGGGCCTGAGCTGAGTGTCCTCCCTGGGCAGGTCCTGGACCCAGAGCTGGAGGTGGCCGACCTCGCCTTCCCCCCCTCCACCATTTCCGCCTCTTCCCTCAAGATGCAGGTGAGTGCTGGGAGGGAGAGGGTCCCTGGGTGAGGGGCTGTTCTCAGGGACACCCTGGGCAGGAGGAGAGGGTCCCTGGGTGAGGGGCTGTTCCCCAGGGCCATCCTGGGCAGGAGGAGAGGGTCCCTGGGTGAGGGGCTGGGCAGGAGGAGAGGGTCCCTGGGTGAGGGGCTGGGCAGGAGGAGAGGGTCCCTGGGTGAGGGGCTGTTCCCAGGGACACCCTGGGCAGGAGGAGAGGGTCCCTGGGTGAGGGGCTGTTCCCCAGGGCCATCCTGGCTCTCACACACCATTCCAGCTCTGTGTCCATCTGAGGCCACTGCTCTGAGCCGTGGCTGGGTCCTGCAGTGCCGTGGGCTCTGGATTCACGGCCAGGCTGGAGCAGCCAGGGAATGTTTGGGCTTGCAGCATTCCCAGAGCTGCAGAACTCCCTCTCCTCCCTGTGCAGCTCCAGGCGGGCAGAGCAGTCAGTCCCACGCCCCTGTTCCCTGGAACCTCAGCCCCATTCCCTGGCCTCACCCGGGGTCGATCCCATGCTGGGGGAAATCCCTGCCCCGGGAGCTGCCCTGTCCTCACCCCGTGCCCCACAAGCCCAGGCTGCCCTTCCCTGCTGCAGGACAAGGAGATCCGGGCCGTGTTCCTGCGCCTGTTTGCTCAGCTGCTGCAGGGCTACCGCTGGTGCCTGCACATCATCCGCATCCACCCCGAGCCCGTCATCCGCTTCCACAAGGTGAGGGCCTCCTCCGGCCGGGCTGAGCCAGGAAACAGTCCCGGCTTCCCAGGCAGGCACCTCCCAGCGTCCCTGCCAGCCCACCTGCATCCCGTGTTTGTCCTCCAGCCTGCCGGGGTCTGCGGGGCAGGCAGCGCTGCCCTGGCGTGTCCCTGCGTGCCCTCGGGTGCTCCTGCAGGGCTCAGCCAGGAGGGAGCCCAGGCCTGCAGCTGGCTCCTGTGGGAGATCTTGGCACTGCTGAGGGGCCACCTGCAGTCCTCTGGCCCTGAGTGCCTCTGGCCCCGTGTCCCTGAGTCCCTCCGTCCCTGTGTCCCTGAGTCCCTCTGGCCTTGTGTTCCTGTGCCCCTCTGTCCCTGTGTCCCTGGGTACTTCTGGCCCTGTGTCCCTGAGTCCCTCTGTCCCTGTGTCCCTGAGTCCCTCTGGCCTTGTGTCCCTTAGTGCCCCTGGCCTTGTGTCCCTGAGTCCCTCTGGCCCTGTGTCCCTGAGTCCCTCTAGCCTTGTGTCCCTGAGTCCCTCTGGCCCTGTGTCCCTGAGTACCTCTGGCCCCGTGTCCCTGAGTCCCTCTAGCCTCGTGTTCCTGTGCCCCTCTGTCCCTGTGTCCCTCTGGCTTCGTGTCCCCATGTCCCTGTATCCCTCTGTCCCTGTATTGCTATGCCCCTGTGTCCCCGAGTCCTTCTGGCCTTGTATTCCTGTGTCCCTGAGTACCTCTGCCCTGTGTCCCTGTGCCCCTCTGTCCCTGAGTCCCTCTGGCTTTGTGTTCCCATGTCCCTGTGTCCCCATGTCCCTGTATCGTTCTGTCCCTGTATTCCTGTGTCCCCATGTCCCCATGTCCCCGTGTCCCTGTGTCCCTGTGCCCCCATGTCCCTGTGTCCCTATATCCCTGTGTCCTGTGTCCCTCTGGCTTTGTGTCCCCATGTCCCTGTGTCCCTATATCCCTATATCCCTGTATCCCTGTGTCCCTATATCCCTGTGTCCCTCTGGCTTTGTGTCCCTGTGTCCCTATATCCTGTGTCCCTATATCCCTGTGTCCCTGTGTCCCTCTGGCTTTGTGTCCCCATGTCCCTGTGTCACTCTGTCTGTGTATCCCTGTGTCCTGTGTCGCTCTGGCTTTGTGTCCCCATGTCCCTGTGTCCCTCTGGCTCTGTGTCCCCGTGTCCCCGTGTCCCTGTGTCCCTATATCCCTGTGTCCCTGTATCCCGGTGTCCTGTGTCCCTGTGTCCCTGTATCCCTGTGTCCTGTGTCCCTCTGGCTCTGTGTCCCCATGTCCCCGTGTCCCTGTGTCCCTATATCCCTGTGTCCCTATATCCCTGTGTCCTTGTGTCCCTCTGGCTTTGTGTCCCCATGTCCCCATGTCCCTGTGTCCCTGTGCCCCCATGTCCCTGTGTCCCTATATCCCTGCGTCCCTGTGTCCCTCTGGCTTTGTGTCCCCATGTCCCCATGTCCCTGTGTCCCTGTGCCCCCATGTCCCTGTGTCCCTATATCCCTGTGTCCCTATATCCCCGTGTCCTGTGTCCCAGAGTCCCTGTATCCCTGTGTCCCTCTGGCTCTGTGTCCCCATGTCCCCATGTCCCTGTATCCCTGTATCCCCGTGTCCTGTGTCCCTGTGGCGCAGGGAGGGGAGGGAGGTGGCACCGTCCCAGTGCCAGCCGTGCTGTGCTGAGGGCGCGGGGTTCCGTGGCAGGCGGCGTTCCTGGGCCAGCGGGGGCTGACGGAGGACGATTTCCTGACCAAGGTGCTGGAGGGGATGGCCTTCGCCGGCTTCGTCACCGAGCGCGGGGCTCCCTACCGCCCCATCGACCTCTTCGACGAGGTGGGGCCGTGGGGAGCCCCCCTTCCGTCCCGGGATCCGTGGGGCTGAGCGGGGTCTGTGGGGCTGAGCGGGGTCTGTGGGGCGGAGCGGGATCTGAGCGGGATCTGTGGGGTTTGAGCGGGATCTGTGGGGCTGAGCAGGATCTGCCATGGCCTGAGCGGGGTCTGAGGGGCTGAGCGGGGTCTGAGGGGCTGAGCGGGATCTGTGGGGCTGAGCAGGATCCATGGGGCTGAGCAGGATCTGTGGGGCTGAGCGGGGTCTGTGGGGCTGAGCAGGGTCTGTGGGGCTGAGCGGGGTCTGTGGGGCTGAGCGGGATCTGTGGGATTTGAGCGGGATCTGTGGGGTCTGAACGGGATCTGTGGGGTCTGAGCAGGAGCTGTGGGGCTGAGCGGGATCTGTGGGATCTGAGTAGGATCTGTAGGGCTGAGTAGGATCCGTGGGGCTGAGCGGGGTCTGTGGGGCTGAGTAGGATCTGTGGGGCTGAGTGGGGTCTGTGGGGCTGAGCGGGGTCTGTGGGGCTGAGCGGGATCTGTGGGGCTGAGCGGGATCTGTGGGGCTGAGTGGGGTCTGTGGGGCTGAGCGGGGTCTGAGTGGGATCTGTGGGGCTGAGCGGGATCTGAGGGGCTGAGTGGGATCTGTGGGGCTGAGCAGGATCTGCCATGGCCTGAGTGGGATCTGTGGGGCTGAGTGGGATCTGTGGGGCTGAGCAGGATCTGCCATGGCCTGAGTGGGATCTGTGGGGCTGAGTGGGATCTGTGGGGCTGAGCAGGATCTGCCATGGCCTGAGCGGGATCTGTGGGGCTGAGTGGGATCTGTGGGGCTGAGCAGGATCTGCCATGGCCCCGGGTTTGGAGAGCCCCTGGAGCTGCTCCTGTCACCCCGTCCTGTCCTCCGCAGCTCGTGGCCTACGAGGTGAAGCGCATGAAGGCGGAGGAGGGGAACAAGCAGAAAATCCTGAGGCACATCAAGGAGCTGGCAGAGAAACTCTACAAAAATGTGAGTCCTGGAGCTCCTGGGCAGCAGTGGGAACGTGTGGGGGATGCGGGGCAGGGAGAGCCTGGCTGGAGTCCCGGTCACTCTGTCCTCCCTCCATGAGCTCATGGGGACGGGTCCTGTCCTTCCTTGCGCTGTCACGTGTGGTCAGTGTGCCCAGAGGTCTGGGAGTGAGATTCCCTGGTTTTATAGGATCACAGAATCCCTGAGGCTGGAAAAGCCCTCCCAGCTCATCCAGTCCAAGCTGTGCCTCTGGGAATCCCTTGGGCACCTCCAGCGATGGGGACTGGGCAGCCCCTTCACCTTTCCAGCAGGAAATTCCTGCTGATGTGCACCCCGAGCCTCCCCAGCCCAGCTGGAGTTTTCCATGGCACCTGGAGGCGGGAATGCTCCCTGGGAGCCCCGAGGGGCAGGGATGGAGCTCCCGGGGCTGAGCTGAGGGCTGCGGGGCGGGAGGGGACACGCGGTGGCCTCGGGGCTGAGCCGCAGCCACCCCCTGCAGGAGAACCCGTACCCCGCGGTGACCATGCACAAGGTGCAGAAGCCCACGGAGGGCTGCCACCTGCGCCTGCACCAGAAGCCCTTCCCTCGCCTGGACGAGGGCACCGTGCAGTGGATCATCGACCAGGCCACGGCCAAGCTGCAGACGGCCCCGCCCGCCGTCAGGGCCGAGAAGAAGTGCATGGTGCCCTCGGGACCCCCCATCGGTGCGTGGGGCACGGGGGGATCCTGATCTGGGGGCTGTGGGAGGGCATGGTGCTCTTGAGATCCCCCATGGGTATGGGGGGACGCTGCTCTGGGGGACTGTGGGAGGGCATGGTGCCCTTGAGACCCCCCATGGGTATGGGGGGACCCTGCTCTGGGGGGCTGTGGGAGGGCATGGTGCCCTTGAGACCCCCCATGGGTATGGGGGGACCCTGATCTGGGGGTTTCTGGAGGCCGTGGTGTCCTTGAGATCCCCATGGGTATGGGGGGACCCTGCTCTGGGGGCTGCTGGAGGCTGTGGTGCCCTTGAGATCCCCCATGGGTATAGAGGGACACTGATCTGGGGGGCTGTGGGACGGCATGGTGTCCTTGAGACCCCCATGGGTATGGGGGGACCCTGCTCTGGGGGGGCTGTGGGAGGGCATGGTGCCCTTGAGACCCCCCATGGGTGGGTGGGGCACAGGGAGACCCTGTTTTGGGGGGCTTTGGTGCCCTCAGGACCCCATGGGTGTGTGGGGCATGGGGGAACCCTGGTTTGGGGGCTGCTGGTGCCCTTGGGACACCCCATGGGTACGTGGGGCATGGGGGAACCCTGGTTTGGGGGGCTGGTGGTGCCCTTGGGACACCCCATGGGTACGTGGGGCATGGGGGAACCCTGGTTTGGGGGGCTGGTGGTGCCCTTGGGACACCCCATGGGTACGTGGGGCATGGGGAAACCCTGGTTTGGGGGGCTGGTGGTGCCCTTGGGACACCCCATGGGTACGTGGGGCATGGGGAAACCCTGGTTTGGGGGGCTGGTGGTGCCCTTGGGACCCCCATTGCTGTGTGGGGCACAGGGGGACCCTGCTCTGGGTCACAGCACAGCAGTAAAACATGGAGAAACAGCAGCTCCGACCCCCTTGGGGTCTCAGCTCCCAGGGAGGCCCCTCGGAGCAGGGGGACGCGTGTCCCCACCAGGTGCTGGTGCCACCCCGCCTGGCCTGACCGGGATCTCTCCCCAGCCGCCATCCTGGAGCGCAACGGGAACGCCCTGGCCAACAGCGCCCGGCGCCTGGAGGTGGTCAGGAACTGCATCTCCTACGTCTTCGAGAACAAGATGCTGGAGGCCAAGAAGGTGAGGGGGGCTGGGGTTGGGGGCTTGGTGTCCTCTGTGGATGGAGAGGATGTTCCCTGTCCTGTGCTCACGTTCTGCTGGTTGGCTTAGGGTCAAAAAGTTGTGGAATCACCAAGTTACTGAGGTTGGAAAATCCCTCTGAGCCCATCCCCAGCACTGCCAAGGCCACCGCTGACTGTCCCCAAGTGCCACATCCACACGGCCTTGAAATCCCTGCACGGTTCAGGGCTCCAAAACCCCCTGAGCAGCCCCTGCCAAGGCCTGACCCCCTTTCCATGGGGAAACCCCTGCTGATGTCCACCCTGATGCTGCCCTGGCTCAGCCTGAGGCCGTTCCCTCTCCTCCTGGCCCTGTTCCCTGGAGCACAGCCCCACTCCCAGCTCAGTAACAGGAGCATGGAGCCATTTGGATTGGCAATTCCTCTGGGACCATCAAGTGCCACCATTCCCCAGCACTGCCGTGGCCACCACTGACCCGTGACGTGTCCCCCTCCTGGTGTTCCCACACCAGCTCAACTCCACTGTTCCATCTCCCAGTGCCCCTGGGCTCCTCCCTGTCCTCCACACCCCAATTCTGTCCTGCTCAGTCTGTGTATCTGAGTGCCTCCCGTGGCAGTGGTGTGGGAGCAGGGCTGTCCCGCCCCATCCCACCCCAAACCCCGTTCCCACAGCTGTTCCCGGCCGTGCTGCGTGCCATGAAGGGCCGGGCTGCCCGGCACTGCCTGACCCAGGAGCTGCACCTGCACGTGCAGCAGAACCGCGCCGTGCTGGACCACCAGCAGTTCGACTTCGTCATCCGCATGATGAACTGCTGCCTGCAGGTAGGGCAGGGCCGGGGGGCTCCTTCTTCCCGTGGGACACGGCGGGGTCGGCCTCAGAATGTCCCCTGCTCCCTCCCCAGGACTGCACGGCCATGGACGAGCACGGCATCGCCGCCGCCCTGCTGCCGCTGGTCACCGCCTTCTGCAGGGTGAGTGACCGCAGTGTCCCCAGCCTGGAGCCCTCTGCATCCCCCCGGCTGGCAGAGGCTGCAGGGCATGTCCCCTCAGCACTTGTCAGCTCCTGCCCAGAGGCTTCACCCAGCCCAGACTGGCCCCAGGCTCCCAGGGAGGCTGTGGGAAGGGTTAGCTCTGGAATGCCAGCTTGATCCCATGTCAGGCTGGGCTGGGCTGAGCCTCTGGCTGGGCTCTGAGCAAGGGAACTTCCAGGGAATGCTGGAGGAGCTCTGGTGCAGACATCCCTGCTGCCTGCCCAGGGCTCTCCCAGTGAGCGGCTGGAGGAGCAGGGACACCCGAGTGGAGAGCTCAGCACAAAGGCTGTGTGCAGATGGCTCTTTTCCACCTACTTCACAGAAACTGAGCCCTGGCATCACCCAGTTCGCCTACAGCTGTGTGCAGGAGCACGTGGTGTGGACCAACATCCAGTTCTGGGAGGCCATGTTCTACTGCGACGTCCAGAACCACATCCGGGCCCTCTACCTGGACAGCGCCGAGGAGAACCACATGGAGCAGGTGGGACGGTGGCCCAGGAGAGCGTTTCCCAAAGAACTAGGGTCATCATGGAGTTACAGAATCATGGAATGGGCTGGGCGGGAGCCTCAGAGCCCTCCAGTGCCACAGCAGGGACACCTCCCACTGTCCCAGGCTGCTCTGGAATCCCGCTCAGCTGCCTGTTCCAGCTGAGGGTGAGGGGCTGCACCCCAGCTGTGGGAGATCCCTGTGGGTCTGTCCATGCAGACAGCCCCATCCCTTCCCCCTGCTCCAGGAGAGCGCGGAGGAGCCGCAGGAGGCCAAGTCGGCGCTGGAGATCGCCTCGGAGCAGCTGCGGCTGTGGCCCACCATGAGCCGGGAGAAGCAGCAGGAGCTGATCCAGAAGGAGGAGAGCACGGTGTTCAGCCAGGCCATCCACTACGCCAACAGGATGAGCTACCTGCTGCTGCCCCTGGACACCAGCAAGAACCGCCTGCTCCGCAGCTCCGGCCTGGGCGACGTGGAGAGCGTCAGCAACAGCTTCGTCACCAACAGGTGCTGGGACACGGGGGACACCGGCGTGGCACGGCTGGGACAGCTCCTGCGCTGGGCCAGGCTGCTGCAGGGAAAGATGTCCCTGCTCGCTGTGGGCCTTGGACCAGACGGCCTGTCAGGGTTCTTTCCAATCCCAGCAGTACTGGCATTGCAGGGTTCTGTCAGGAGTGGGGTGGATTGTGGTGCCCAGCGGGGTTTCTGGGAGTAGGAGCTCTCCTGGGTCCGTGCTGGGAGTGGGAACAGTCTTGGAATCCTGTCAGGAGGGAGGACTCCTGTCAGGAATCCTGTCAGGACCTCTGTTAGGAGTAGGAGCTCTCCTGCGATCGTATCAGGAGCAGGAACTCTCCTGTGTTCCTGTCAGGAGTGGGAGTTCTCCTGGGTCTGTATCAGGAGCAGGAACTCTCCTGTGTTCCTGTCAGGAGTGGGAGCTCTCCTGGGTCTGTATCAACCCTGGGAGCTCTCCTGGGATCATATCAGGATTGGGAACTCTCCTGTGTTCCTGTCAGGAGCGGGAGCTCTCCTGGGTCTGTGTCAGCCCTGGGAGCTCTCCAGGGTTTTTACCAGGAGTGGGAGCTCTCCTGGTGTCTCGTGAGGAGTGGGAGCTCTCCTGGGTTTTTACCAGGAGTGGGAGCTCTCCTGGTACCTCATGAGGAGTGGGAGCTCTCCTGGGATCATATCAGCAGTGGGAGCTCTCCTGGTGTCTCATGGGGAGTGGGAGCTGTCCCGGGTCCATGCTGGGAGCGGCCCCTGCCCGGGGCTGCCCGGGGCTGACCCTTCCCCGTTTCCCTCGGGAAGCATCGCGGGCAGCGTGGCCGAGAGCTACGACACCGAGAGCGGCTTCGAGGACGCCGAGAGCTCGGACGTGGCCAACTCCGTGGTCAGGTTCATCAACCGCTTCGTGGACAAGGTGTGCACCGAGAGCGGCGTCACCAACGAGCACCTCAAGGGGCTGCACGTCATGATCCCGGGTGAGGACATGGGGGCCCAGGGGGTCCCACGGGGACAGCGGGACGGGGCACGGCGGGATTTGGGGGCACAGGGGATTTGGGAAAGGCACGGTGGGGTTTAAGTGGGATAGGGGAGATTTGGGCAGGACAGGGTGGGTTTGGATAGGGTAGGTAGGATTTGGACAGAGTGGGATTCAGGTAAGGGAGGGCAGGATTTGGGTAGGACAGGATGGGGTTTGGGCAGGACAGGATGGGATTTGGGCAGGGACAGGATGGGATTTGGGCAGGGACAGGATGGGATTCAGGCAGGACAGGGTGGGATTCAGGCAGGACAGGTGGGATTTGGGCAGGACAGGTGGGATTCAGGTAGGACAGGTGAGATTCGGGTAGGACAGGTAGGATTTGGGTAGGACAGGATGGGATTTGGGCAGGACACGGTGGGATTTGGGCAGGACAGGTGGGATTTGGGTAGGACAGGATAGGAATTTGGGCAGGGACAGGTGGGATTCGGGCAGGACAGGTGGGATTTGGGCAGGACAGGTGGGATTTGGGCAGGACAGGTGGGATTTGGGCAGGACAGGATAGGAATTTGGGCTGGACAGGTGGGATTTGGGCAGGACAGGGTGGGATTTGGGCAGGACAGGTGGGATTTGGGCAGGGACAGGATGGGATTTGGGCAGGACACGGTGGGATTTGGGCAGGGCAGGTGGGATTTGGGCAGGACAGGGTGGGATTTGAGCAGGACAGGTGGGATTTGGGCAGGACAGGATGGGATTTGGGTGGGACAGGGTGGGATTCGGGCAGGATACGATGGGATTTGGGCAGGACACAGAGGGATTTGGGCAGGACAGGATAGGAATTTGGGCTGGACAGGTGGGATTTGGGCAGGACAGGTGGGATTTGGGAGGATAGGTGGGATTTGGCAGGACTCACCCCCTGTCCCACAGACATCGTGCAGATGCACATCGAGACCCTGGATGCCGTGCACAGGGAGAGCAAGCGGCTGCCTCCCATCCAGAAGGTAGGAATGCCCTGCTGGGCTGGGAGCGGAGCCGGGGGGGCTGTGAGACCCTCCCCACGGACCTGAGCCCCCCGTTGTTCCCCCAGCCAAAGCTGCTGCGGCCCACCCTGCTGCTGGGGGAGGAGTGTGTGATGGAGGGGCTCCGCGTGTACCTGATGCCGGACGGGCGCGAGGAGGGGGCCGGGGGCAGCGTCGGGGGGCCCCCCCTGCTCCCCGCAGAGGGAGCCGTGTTCCTCACCACCTACAGGATCATCTTCAAGGGAACCCCCACAGACCCCCTGGGTGAGGGGCTGCGGCCTCGGGGAACGGGGAGGAGCAGGGGAGAGGGTGGGGGATCCCTGGGGAGCAGGGGGATGGTCAGTGATCCCTGGGGAGCAGGGAGCTGGTCAGTGATCCCCGGGGAGCGGGGTTAGTGATCCCTGGGGATCAGGGGTTGGTCAGTGATCCCTGGGGAGCAGGGGGATGGTCAGTGATCCCTGGGGATCAGGGGGATGGTCAGTGATCCCTGGGGATCAGGGGGATGGTCAGTGATCCCTGGGGATCAGGGGGATGGTCAGTGATCCCTGGGGATCAGGGGGATGGTCAGTGATCCTTGGGGAGCAGGGTTGGGGATCCCTGGGGATCAGGGGGATGGTCAGTGATCCCTGGGGAGCAGGGGGATGGTCAGTGATCCCTGGGGAGCAGGGGGATGGTCAGTGATCCCTGGGGAGCAGGGGGATGGTTAGTGATCCCTGGGGATCAGGGGTTGGTCAGTGATCCCTGGGGAGCAGGGGGATGGTCAGTGATCCCTGGGGATCAGGGGGATGGTCAGTGATCCCTGGGGATCAGGGGGATGGTCAGTGATCCCTGGGGATCAGGGGGATGGTCAGTGATCCCTGGGGATCAGGGGGATGGTCAGTGATCCTTGGGGAGCAGGGTTGGGGATCCCTGGGGATCAGGGGGATGGTCAGTGATCCCTGGGGATCAGGGGATGGTCAGTGATCCATGGGGATCAGGGGGATGGTCAGTGATCCCTGGGGATCAGGGGGATGATCAGTGATCCCTGGGGATCAGGGGTTGGTCAGTGATCCATGGGGAGCAGGGTTGGGGATCCCTGGGGATCAGGGGGATGGTCAGTGATCCATGGGGAGCAGGGTTGGGGATCCCTGGGGATCAGGGGGATGGTCAGTGATCCCTGGGGAGCAGGGGGATGGTCAGTGATCCCTGGGGAGCAGGGGGATGGTCAGTGATCCCTGGGGAGCAGGGGGATGGTCAGTGATCCCTGGGGAGCAGGGGATGGTCAGTGATCCCTCGGGAGCAGGGTTGGTGATCCCTGGGGATCAGGGGTTCGTTGTTCCTGGCTGCTGTGTCCCACGGACCCGTGTCCAGAGGGTGGCCTGGGGCCAGGGCAGGCACAGAACTGACCCCTTCCTGTCCCGTGTCAGTGGGGGAGCAGGTGGTGATCCGGTCCTTCCCCATCGCCTCGCTGACCAAAGAGAAGAAGATCAGTATCCAGGCCCAGGCGGATCAGTTCATCCAGGAGGGATTGCAGCTGCGCTCCTGCACCTTCCAGGTGGGACCCCGTGCTGGGAGAGAGCCCCCAAACCTGCCCTGCACAGGGACACCCAGCAGCAGGAGGGCAGGCTCCAGGGGAAAGGGAGTGGGGCAGGGGAAAGGGAGTGGGGCAGGGAAAGGGAGTGGGGCAGGGGAGAGGGAGTGGGGCAGGGGAGAGGGAGTGGGGCAGGGGAAAGGGAGTGGGGCAGGGGAGAGGGAGTGGGGCAGGGGAGAGGGAGGGGCAGGGGAGAGGGAGTGGGGCAGGGGAAAGGGAGTGGGGCAGAGGAAAAGGAATGGGATAAAGGAAGGGGAATGGGACAGGGGAAAGGGAGTGGGGCAGGGGAAAGGGAGTGGGGCAGGGGAAAGGGAATGGGATAAAGGAATGGGAATGGGACTGAGGAAAGGGAATGGGCAGAGGAAAAGGAATGGGAATGCAGGAAGGGGCAGGGCAGCCTCAGTCCAGCCTGTGCCCATGGTGCTCCTGGGTGGATTCAAGCTGTGCCCTGACCCATGGGAAGGGCTGCCCCTTGGCCTGACCCCTCTGTCACCCCCGACCCGTCCCCCCAGCTGCTGAAGATCGCCTTTGACGAGGAGGTGGCCTCGGACAGCGCCGAGATCTTCCGGAAGCACCTGCACAAGCTGCGCTACCCCCAGCACGTGCGCGGCACCTTCGCCTTCACCGTGGGCCAGTCCCCCAAGCAGGCCATGCAGCCCAAGGCCAAGGAGAAGAACCCCTCGCTCAGGTACCTGTGCCAGGAGAGGGAGTCAGGAACGGGGGCTCCAAGCCCCCCTGGGCAGCCCCAGCCAAGGCCTGACCCCCTTTCCATGGGGAAATTCCTGCTGCTGTCCCCCCTGAGGCTGCCCTGGCCCAGCCTGAGGCCGTTCCCTCTGCTCCTGTCCCTGTTCCCTGGAGCACAGCCCGACCCCCCGGCTGTCCCCTCCTGGCAGGAGCTGTGGAGACCAAGGAGCTGCAGATGTCCCCTGTCCTCCAGTGTCCCCAGCCCCACATGGTCACACTGGGAAGTGGCAGTTTGTTGCAGTGGCATCCCCTGCCTGAGGAGGTGTCCCAGAGGAGGGGCTCCAATGGCCTGGGTGGCTCAGGGACACAGTGCTGGGGCACTTGGGGACACAGTGCTCCTGCTCTGGGTGGCTCAGGGACACGATACTGCAGTGCTGGGGGACTTGGGGACATGGTCCTGCAGTGCTGGATGACTTAGGGATGCAGTGCTGCAGTGCTGGGTGACTCAGGGACATGGCCCTGCAGTGCTGGGTGACTCGGGGACATTGTCCTGCAGTGCTGGGTGACTCAGGGACATGGCCCTGCAGTGCTGGGGGACTCAGGGACATGGCCCTGCAGTGCTGGGTGACTCAGGGACATGGCCCTGCAGTGCTGGGGGACTCAGGGACATGGTCCTGCAGTGCTGGGTGACTCAGGGACATTGTCCTGCAGTGCTGGGGGACTCAGGGACATTGTCCTGCAGTGCTGGGTGACGCAGGGACATGGCCCTGCAGTGCTGGGTGACTCAGGGACATTGTCCTGCAGCATCGGGTGACCTGGGGACACAGTCCTTCAGTGTTGAAGGACTGGGTAGCGTTGTGCTGCAGCTCGGAGCCCAGGCTTGGCTGGCAGTGTCTCTGCCATAGATCCCCTGGTAGCTGTGGTGGATCCCCAGGTCCCTGCCATGGATTCCATGATCCCAGTAGATCCCCATGTCCCTGTGCTGGATCCCCTGGTCTCTGTGCTGGGTCCCTGTCCCTTGCTGTGATTTGGAGCCTCCCCTGGGATGAGCTGGGGCTCTGCCTGTGGCAGCTCTGATCCAGAGTGTGGGGCACTGCCCCATCCCACCTTCCCAACTCTCCAAATCCCTTGGGAACGGCAGGAGCTGGGGCTCCTGTGGGGCCGGGGTGCTGGCAGGTGACACGTCCTGTCGGAATCTGAGGGTATTGGTGATTCCGAGATTGTAGAAAGTCTCTGTCTGTCAGCCCCGCTGCCAAAGCAGAAGCCATAATTCGTCTGTGCTGTTCCAAGGTTGTTTATTCTGTTTATCTCTAACATGTTCTGCTGCCCTGCCGCAGCTCTGTCCTGCAGGGCAGCGTGTGGGGCTCTGCCCTCAGTGGGATGGTACAAACATTAAATACCAGAAACTACCTGTGCTGGATTTACAATAACGTGCCAATATCTGTCACCTACGTTGGACAGTGTGTCCCCAGCCTGAACCAACAGAAAAATGCCAACACCACAGTGAAACATGGAGGGCATGAAGAAGGAGAAAAAGGACAAGGCACACCCAATTTCCTCCATCTTGTCCCCTTTGGACCCCTAATCTAGAATCCTAAAATTTTACTTTTGCACCTGTGTCACACTTAATTATTACTGATATCAAACACTCAGAGCTGGTAATTCATCCTGTGAGATTGAAAACTCTTTTCCATGGACAGAGATCACAGCCAGTGTCTCTGGGGGCTCTGTCCAGGGGGGTTCCTGACCCCTGCCAGGGTCCCAGACCTGCCAGGGCAGCCAGAGGGAAGCTCTGGATTCCCACAACGTCCGTCCCGTCCCATGTGACAGTGACCACCCAGGCCCAGGGCTGCTCGTGGCTCTGGCTGCCCAGGTGACAGCGTTGTCCCTGTGTGCCCAGGACACTGTCCAAGAACCTGGTGAAGAACGCCAAGAGGACGATCGGCCGGCAGTACGTGACCCGCAAGAAGTACACGCCGCCGGCCTGGGAGCAGCGGGGCAGCCAGCACTTCCCCGAGGACAACGAGGACGAGATCTCAGGTTGGGACCGCCCGGGGAGGCAGCGGTGGCTCCTGGGAGAAGCCCTGGTGTCCCTGCGCTGGGAGCAGGGTGGGAGCATCTCCCGGTTCCTGCTGCTGCCCCAGCCCTTGGTGCTGGCAGTGGCCAGGCAGAGAGCCCAGCGGGGAGGGAGGTCTCAGGCTGGCTGGAGAACCCCCCAAGCGTCTGGTGGTGGTGACAGTGACGGCAGCAGGGTGGGACATTGCCCCAAGCCGCCCTCCCGCCACTCTGGGACGCACCGAGGTGTCCCAGCCCCGCCGCGTCCCCGCAGTGTCCGAGGAGCTGGACAGGAGCACCCTGACGCCCAGCAGCACCATGAGGCCGTCGGAGAAGATGACCATGACGCACGTGGTGGAGCGCGCCTGCTGCCGGGACTACCAGCGCCTGGGGCTGGGCACGCTGAGCAGCAGCCTGACCCGCTCCAAGAACGAGCCCTTCCGCATCTCCACCGTCAACCGCATGTACGCCATCTGCCGCAGGTGAGACGGCCGGGCGCGGAACCCGCGGAACCCGCGGAGCCCTGGGGATCCTCACTGATCCCTGGGGATCTCTGAGGATCCCTGCTGATCCCTGGGGATCTCTGAGGATCCCTGCTGATCCCTGTGGATCCCTGATGATCCCTGCGGATCCTAGTGGTTCCCTGCTGATCCCCGCGGATCCCTGCGGATCTCTGCGGATCCCTGTGGATTCCCGCTGATCCCTGCTGATCCCTGCTGATCCCTATGGATCCCTGCTGATCCCCACGGATCCCCGCTGATCCCTGCTGATCCCTGTGGATCCCTGCTGATCCGTGCAGATCCACGCTGATCCCTGCGGATCCCTGCGGATTCCCGCTGATCCCTGATGATCCCTGTGGATTCCCGCTGATCCCTGATGATCCCTGTGGATCCCTGTGGATTTCCACTGATCCCCGCTAATCCTTGGGATCCCTGCTGATCCCCACGGATTCCTGCTCATCCCTGTGGATTCCCGCTGATCCCTGTGGATCCCTGCTGATCCCTGCGGATCCCTGTGGATTCCTGCTGATCCTAGCGGATCCCTGCTGAACCCCACTGGTCCCCGCTTATCCCCTCTGATCCCTGCTGATCCCTGTGGATCCCCACGGATCCCTGTGGATCCCCTCAGCGGATCCCTGCTGATTCCCGCTGATCCCTGCTGACCTCCCCCGCTGATCCCTGCGGATCCCAGCAGATCCCGGTGTCACCAAGACACCACTGGGATCAATAAATCCTTCCAGCGGTGCCGGCATCGCTTTGTCCGTGGCCAACCCAGTCCCGGTCTGCAGCGCCCCACGACGTTCTCAGTTATTGATACATTTTTAGCCAATATTCATTGGTTCTGTGTTGCCCAATCTTCTGCATTAATCACTGTTCTGCCCTCTGGTGATTATCGATTTCTCGCTTCTCATGATTAGCCTGAGTTTTCTGGTGTTTTTGTAATGTTTTTCCCACATGGGGGGTTTCCAGCACTGTGGCTGAAATGTCATTTTTGGTGTTGCCTTTGACTTAATTTACTCCAATGTCTCCTTGGATGATGGTGAGTGTGGTCAGTCCATCGTGTCCTTTGGAGAGCCATGAATTCCAGCTCCCCAGTGTCCAGCCTTTGCCTCCCTCGGGCTTTGTTCAGTGCAGCGTGTCAGGGCTGGTTTTACCCAGCTCGCAGTGAGATTTAATGGTCCAGGAGCAATCATGGCTGTGGGGAAGGGTGATTAGTGCTGACTCTGAGTGGGCACTAAGGCTGCTGGCTCAGGAGAGCCCTGCCATGCTGAGGCTTTGTGTCTGCAGCTACCCCGGGCTGCTGATCGTGCCGCAGAGCATCCAGGACAACACGATCCAGCGCATCTCGCGCTGCTACCGCCAGAGCCGCTTCCCTGTGGTGTGCTGGAGGAACTCCCGCACCAAGGCCGTGCTCCTGCGCTCCGGGGGCCTCCACGGCAAGGGCGTCGTCGGCCTCTTCAAGTCCCAGAACGCCCCCACCCCAGGTGAGTGTCCCACCCTGCCCCGGCCAGAACACGGAGCCGAGGCTGTGGGATCACCCCTGGCTCCAGGCAGTGACACTCAGGGGTGCCCTGGCTCTGGGCAGTGACACTCAGGGGTCCCCTGGCTCCAGGCAGTGACACTCAGAGGTCCCCTGGCTCTGGGCAGTGACACTCAGGGGTGCCCTGGCTCCAGGCATTGACACTCAGGGGTCCCCTGGCTCCGGGCAGTGACACTCAGGGGTGCTCTGGCTCTGGGCAGTGACACTCAGGGGTGCCCTGGCTCTGGGCAGTGACACTCAGGGGTGCTCTGGCTCTGGGCAGTGACACTCAGGGGTGCCCTGGCTCCAGGCAGTGACACTCAGGGGTGCCCTGGCTCTGGGCAGTGACACTCAGGGGTGCCCTGGCTCTGGGCAGTGACACTCAGGGGTGCCCTGGCTCTGGGCAGTGACACTCAGGGGTCCCCTGGCTCTGGGCAGTGACACTCAGGGGTCCCCTGGCTTCAGGCAGTGACACTCAGGGGTGCCCTGGCTCCAGGCAGTGACACTCAGGGGTGCCCTGGCTGTGGGCAGTGACACTCGGGGTCCCCTGGCTCCAGGCAGTGACACTCAGGGGTCCCCTGGCTCCGGGCAGTGACACTCAGGGGTCCCTGGCTCCGGGCAGTGACACTCAGGGGTGCCCTGGCTCCAGGCAGTGACACTCAGGGGTGCCCTGGCTCCAGGCAGTGACACTCAGGGGTGCCCTGGCTCTGGGCAGTGACACTCAGGGGTCCCCTGGCTCTGGGCAGTGACACTCAGGGGTCCCTGGCTCCGGGCAGTGACACTCAGGGGTGCTCTGGCTTGAGGCAGTGATCCTTGGGGGTCTCCAGGATCCAGGGGGTGATACCCAGGGGTCTCCAGCTCTGTGTGGTGATGTTTGGGAGTCCCCTGGCTCTGGCAGGTGACACTAAGGGGACCCCCAGCTCTGGGAGGTGGCACTCAGGTGTCTCCCTAACTTGGTGCTGTGGTATCTGGGGGTCTCCCAACTCTGGGTGGTGACACTGGGGGGGTCTCCCAGCTCTGGGTGGTGACCCTCAGAGGTCTCCCAGCTCTGGGTGGTGACACTGGGGGGGTCTCCCAGCTCTGGGTGGTGACCCTCAGAGGTCTCCTGGCCCTGGGCAGTGACAGGCTGGGGGCATGCAGGTGACACTCTGGGCTGTCCCCTGCAGGCCCCTCGCAGGCAGACTCCACGAGCCTGGAGCAGGAGAAGTACCTGCAGGCTGTCATCAATTCCATGCCCCACTACTCGGACGCCGGCGGGCGCAACACCCTCAGCGGCTTCACCTCGGCCCACATGAGCAGCGCAGGTGAGGGGGCACGGGGCAGGGGGCCCAGGTGGGCTCCTGCCAGCCCTGCTCCTGCTGTGCATCCCGAGGGAGCTGCTCTCCCTCATCCCAGCAGGCAGCACAGCCTCTCCAGAGCTCCCAGCTTCAGCTGGCTCTCCCTGGCTGTGGCTGGGAGTGGGTTTGGGGACATCTGGTGTCCCTGGAGCTGGGGGCGCTGGAACCCTGGGGGTTTTGGGAAACCCGGTGTCCCTGGGGCTGGCAGTGCTGGGAGCCAAAGCCTGTGCTGGAATCTGGGCGCTTTCTGAGCTGGGGACAGGCCCGTCCCACCAGGATCTCAGCACTGCGTGTCCCCAGCGCGTGGTGCCGGGGTCGGTCTGGGGACCCCCGGTAAGTCTGTGCCCAGGTGTCCCTTCCCAACTGCCCCGTGCCAACTGTCCCTTCCCAGCTGGCCCTTCCTGCAGGGCAGAGCTCCGTCCCACCCTGCCACACTCTGGTGCCACCCGTGCTGTCCCATGCCATCTGTCCTGGTGCCATCTGTCCTGTCCTGGTGCCATCTGTCCCTTCCCTGTGCCATCCATGCTGTCCCATCATCCCACCCATCATCGCTGTGGACACATCAGGGGCTGGGGGCTCTGGGGAACCCAGGGGGCTCCTGATCCTGAAGGCAGAGAATTCCCAACAGCCGCTTCGAGGCCTTTCCCCGGTGCGAGGGGACGTGTCCGAGCTCAGCCTGGCTCGGGGGGTGCCACGGGTGACCCGGCAGGGCTGGCACAGGGTGACCCCACCGCGGGCAGGGGCCAAGCCCCCTGCTCCAGGGCTGCTCCAGGGCTGGTTTTCCGTGGGTCCAGCTGGATGCTGCTCCCACGCTGGCTCCGTGTCCCCGGGGTTCCGCTTGCTGCCGCTTCCTCCTGGCCCTGCCTGGCTCTGCGAGGCCCCGGGAGCCGGGAGGAGCCGGGGGGAGCCGGGAGATCCTGGGAGCCGGGAGGAGCCGGGAGTTGACGTTCTCTTGGTGCTGCAGATTTCTCCGACAAGAGGCAGCAGCCTAAGCTGGGATCGCTCATGAAGCAGGTGATGGGAGGGAAGGACGAAGGGCCTGGGACTTTGAGCCGCGGAGGTGAGGACGGGGCGAGGGCGCTGCCTGGGGGCCTCGCCGAGACCCCCAACCCCGGGCAGCTCTCATAGAGCAGGGGATCCCTTGGGAAGAGCAGGGGATTCCTTGGGAAGAGCAGGTGATTCCTTGGGAAGAGCAGGTGATTCCCTGGGACAAGCAGATGATTCCTTGGGAAGAGCAGGTGATCCCCTGGGGAGAGCAGGTGATTCCCTGGGACAAGAAGGTGATTCCCTGGGAAGAGCAGGTGATTCCTTGGGACAAGCAGGTGATTCCCTGGGGAGAGCAGGTGATCCCCTGGGGAGAGCAGGCGATTCCTTGGGAAGAGCGGGAGATTCCCTGGGACAAGCAGATGATTCCTTGGGAAGAGCAGGTGATTCCCTGGGACAAGCAGGTGCTCCCCTGGGACAAGCAGGTGATTCCCTGGGACAAGCAGGCGATTCCCTGGGACAAGCAGGCGATCCCCTGGGAAGAGCAGGTGATTCCTTGGGAAGAGCAGGTGATTCCTTGGGAAGAGCAGGTGATTCCTTGGGACAAACAGGTGATTCCCTGGGAAGAGCAGGTGATTCCCTGGGACAAGCAGGTGATTCCCTGGGACAAGCAGGTGATTCCCTGGGACAAGCAGGATTTTCCCTGGGACAAGCAGGTGTTCCCCTGGGCTGCAGCCGCAGGGAGGGAGGGAGGGAGGGAGGGCTCTGCCTCAGCCCCGGCGCCATCGCCGCCATCCCATTCCCTGTCCGTGGCTCCGTGTCCCTTGCTGAGGTCCCTCTCGTCCTGTGCCCCCAGGGCTGGGTCACAGAGCCAGGGTCATCACCCTGTCCTCCCCCAAGTGCGCGTCGCCGAAGGGCCGCGAGACGCCCCGAGGTACGGACGCGCCCGCGCCGGCCGGGTGTGCCTGACCACTGACCACTGACCACTGACCACTGACCACTGACCCCCTCACTCACTCACTCACCTCCCCTCACCACTAATGGCCAGTAACCCCAGTAACCCCCGAGCCCCCTGCTGCTCCAGGTAAGTACCGGGCAGCCTCGCCAGGTTTGCTTTGGGCTCCTTGGGCTCTGCGGTGCCGGGGCGCAGCTGGTGGCAGGGCTGGGGCACAGGTGGCAGGGCTGTGGCACAGGTGGCAGGTCCTGGTGACGCTGGGGCGCGGTGTGACAGTGCCACTGACAGGACACGGAGCCAGTGGGGTCGGAATCCAGCGGGCAGGAATTCCTGCAGCACCCAGAGGGAGAAGGAGCCAAAGCAAACCTGGTGCCCAGCACCTCCCTGGCATGTCCCCCCGGGCCGGGCTGCGGGGCCAGCGCAGCCCCCGAGCCCCGGGCCCGCCCTGACCCGCCCCGTCCCGCCCCGCAGGGAAGTGGGGCAGCATCCGGGCCAGCGGCCGCATCAGCAGCTACGCCCTGAACGTGGAGATCGGGTCCCGGCTGGCGGGGAAGGACCTGCTGGGCACCCAGCACAACGGCACCCCCGCCGAGCCCTCCTTCCTGCGGCAGCACCGCGCCTCGCTCTACATCATCGGGGACAAGTCCCAGCTGAAGGTGACACACTGGCACGGCCACCGGGGCAGGGACCCGGCTGGGGAGGGAATGGAGCCCAGGAGGGGCTGAGGGAGCTGGGAAGGGAATGGAGCCCAGGAGGGGCTGAGGGAGCTGGGAAGGGAATGGAGCCCAGGAGGGGCTGAGGGAGCTGGGAAGGGGCTGAGCCTGGAGCCAAGGAGGCTCAGGGGGGACCTTGTGGCTCTGCACAAGTCCCTGCCAGGAGGGGACAGCCAGGGGGTCGGGCTGTGCTCCAGGGAACAGGGACAGGAGGAGAGGGAACGGCCTCAGGCTGGGCCAGGGCAGCCTCAGGGGGGACAGCAGCAGGAATTTCCCCATGGAAAGGGGGTCAGGCCTTGGCTGGGGCTGCCCAGGAGGGTTTGCAGTCCCCATCCTTGGATGGATTTCAAAGCCATGTGGATGTGGCACTTGGGGACAGTCAGCGGTGGCCTTGGCAGTGCTGGGGAGTGTGGTTGAACTCCAGGGTCTGGGAGGGCTTTTCCAAGCCGAAGAATCCCCTGATCCCAAGGGTGGCAGTGGCTCAGGCCAGCCCAGCCCTCGCTGTCCCTCTGCAGGGCGTGAAGCCGGACCCGCTGCAGCACTGGGAGGTGGTGCCCATCGAGGTGTTCGACGTGCGCCAGGTCAAGGCCAGCTTCAAGAAGCTGATGAAGGCCTGCGTGCCCGGCTGCCCCTCCAGCGACCCCAGCGTGGCCTACCTGCGCTCCCTGGAGGAGTCAGAGTGGCTGTCCCAGGTCAGGCACCACGGCCAGGGCCTGGCCCTCCCCTCCCTGGGGCTCTGAGCCAGGATGGGCTCCAGTGCCCTGTGCAGAGCAGCGCTGGGACGCCCTGGGGACACGCAGGGGCTGTGAGGGACAAGGTGGGACAATGCAGAGCTCAGCTCTGTGGTGCTGGACACAGCTCTGGGCAGCAATGCTGGGCAGGACCTGCGGGGTGCTCCAGAGGGGCTGGGCCGGGGCAGTGCCAGGCTGGGACGGGGCAGTGCCAGGCTGGGACGGGGCAGTGCCAGGCTGAGCTGGGCAGGGGGACCGGCCCAATGTGGAGCCATGGGAGGGGTCCCACTCTGGAGGGGTGAGGGTCCCCTGTCCTGTTGCCGTGTCCGAGCGCTGGTGGTGGCCCCTGTGACCCCCGAGCGTGGCCTCGCTCCGGAGAAGGGCACACTGCACCCACGGCCACCCCGTGCCCTCCTCACTCCTGGCC
The DNA here is from genome assembly GCF_048771995.1 of Taeniopygia guttata. Taxonomy (NCBI): domain Eukaryota; kingdom Metazoa; phylum Chordata; class Aves; order Passeriformes; family Estrildidae; genus Taeniopygia; species Taeniopygia guttata. The sequence continues at coordinate 836,944 of NC_133025.1, forward strand.
CTGCCCTTGGCAGATCCACAAGATCCTGCAGATCTCGGTGCTGGTGGTGGAGCTGCTGGACACGGGCTCGTCCGTGCTGGTCAGTCTGGAGGACGGCTGGGACATCACCACCCAGGTGAGAGCCGGCGGTGGCCGGGGTGGCCCGTGGCCGTCCCCCCACAGCTCCTGGAGCCCCCTGTCCCCGCAGGTGGTGTCCCTGGTGCAGCTCCTGTCCGACCCCTACTACCGCACGCTGGAGGGCTTCCGGCTGCTGGTGGAGAAGGAGTGGCTGTCCTTCGGCCACCGCTTCAGCCACCGCGGCGCCCAGACCCTGGCGGGGCAGAGCAGCGGCTTCGCCCCCATCTTCCTCCAGTTCCTGGACTGTGTGCACCAGGTGAGCCCCGGGACCCGGGCCGGGGACCCCCGAGTGACCGGGGTGACCCCTGGGTGCCCCCCAAGAGCCCCCAAGTCCATGAGTGTCCAGTGGGAGCCCCAGCACCCAGAGGGACCCCTCAGTGCCTACTGGAAGCCCCAAGTGTCCACCGGGACCCCTGAGCACCCGTGGGTGGGACCCCCGAGCCCCGGGAGCACCCCGGGAGCGCCCCGGGGAGGGCCCAGGCCACCCCCTGCCCATGAATCCCAGCCATCCCGGGGCTCTCCCACAGATCCACCTGCAGTTCCCCATGGAGTTCGAGTTCAGCCAGTACTACCTGAAGTTCCTCAGCTACCACTACATTTCCAACCGCTTCCGGACATTCCTGCTGGACTCGGACTACGAGCGCATCGAGCTGGGTGAGTGCGGCGTGCGGGGCCGGGGGTGGCACCTGCCCTGCCCTGTCACACCCGCTGTCCCCTCTGTCCCCCAGGGCTCCTGTACGAGGAGAAGGGCGAGCGGAAGGGCCAGCAGGTCTCCAAATCCATCTGGGATTACATCGACCGCCTCAACAAGAAGGCGCCCATCTTCTTCAACTACCTGTACGCACCTGAGGACGGGGAGGTGAGAGCTGGGGGTGCCTGGAGCACCTGGGAGCACCCCAGGATCCTTCCTGAAGGAGCAGCTGGATTTGGGATTTGCCCACTGGGAAGGGACCCCAGAGCCCCTCCAGTGCCACCCTGCCATGGCAGGGACACCTCCCACTGTCCCAGGCTGCTCCAGCCCCAGTGTCCAGCCTGGCCTTGGCACTGCCAGGGATCCAGGGGCAGCCCCAGCTGCTCTGGCAATCCCAGCCCAGCCAGGAATTCCTCATTCCCAATCTCCCATCCATGGCTGCCCTCTGGCAGTGGGAGCCATTCCCTGTGTCCTGTCCCTGCAGGCCTTGTCCCCAGTCCCTCTGCAGCTCTCCTGGAGCCCCTCCAGGCCCTGGAATGTGCTGGAAGCTCTCCTGGATCCTTCTCCTCTCCAGGCTGGGCACTCCCAGCGCTCCATGTGGACACTCTGTCCCCTTGGTCTGGCCGGGAATGTCCAGCCTGTCCCTGCTGCCCGTCCTGAGCCACCCCCGCCCCTTCCCAGGTGCTGAGGCCGTACAGCAACATCTCCAACCTGAAGGTGTGGGATTACTACACGGAGGAGACGCTGTCCGAGGGCCCCCCGTACGACTGGGAGCTGGCGCAGGGGCCGCCGGAGCCGGCGGAGGAGCCGGAGCGGCAGGACACGGCGGCCCCGCAGAGCAAGCGCCGCATCATCTGGCCCTGCTACGACAACCGCAGCCGCGTGGAGCCCGACGCCATCTCCAAACTGCTCGAGGTGGCATCGCTGCCCCGGGACAGGGACAGTGACCCCGGGACAGGGACCCCGGGACAGGGACAGTGACCCCGGGACAGGGACAGTGACCCCGGCACAGGGACAGCGACCCCGGGACAGGGACAGTGACCCCGGGACAGGGACAGTGACCCCGGCACAGGGACAGCGACCCCGGGACAGGGACAGTGACCCCGGGACAGGGACAGTGACCTCGGGACAGGGACAGTGACCCTGGGACAGGGACAGTGACCCCGGCACAGGGACAGCGACCCCGGCACAGGGACAGTGACCCCGGGACAGGGACAGTGACCTCGGGACAGGGACAGTGACCCCGGCACAGGGACAGCGACCCCGGGACAGGGACAGTGACCCCGGGACAGGGACAGTGACCTCGGGACAGGGACAGTGACCCTGGGACAGGGACAGTGACCCCGGCACAGGGACAGCGACCCCGGGACAGGGACAGCGACCCCGGGACAGGGACAGTGACCCCAGGACAGGGACAGCGACCCCGGGACAGGGACAGTGACCCCAGGACAGGGACAGTGACCTCGGCACAGGGACAGTGACCCCAGGACAGGGACAGTGACCCCGGCACAGGGACAGTGACCGCGGGACAGGGACAGCGGCCCCGGCACAGGGACAGTGGCCCCAGGGGTTTTGTCCCTCCCGGGGCTGATGCCGGAATCCCCCCCACAGGAGCTGCACAACCTGGAGATGGAGCTGGGGCAGGTCCCGGAGCGCTGGAAGGACACGTGGGACAAGGTGAAAGCGTCCCAGCGCACAGAGGGGAGGCAGGACGGCAGCAGGGTAGGTGACAGGGCGTGACAGGGCTGTGCCAGGCACTGTCACAGGATGTGACAGGGTGTGACAGGGTGTGGCTGTGGCTGTGATGTGTGACAGGGTGTGGTGGGAGCTGTGACAGGACTGTGACAGAGGTGTGACAGGCTGCTGCTGCTGCTGCTGCTCAGCCCCAGCCCCCTCACGCTGTCCCTCCCCGCAGACCCCCAGCTCCTTGCTGATGTCCTCGGGGCTGTCCCACCACCGGCGCTCGCTGGGCGTGTACCTGCAGGAGAGCGGGGTGGGCTCCACGCTCAACCTCAGCCTGGACAGCGACACCAGCAGCACCTCCACCCCGTCCAGCAGGAAGCCGGGCGGCCGCCGCAGCACCTCCACCCTCTACAGCCAGTTCCAGATGTCCGAGAGCGAGAACAGGCAGGCGGGGCTGGGAAGGGGCTGGGAAGGGGCAGTGGGAGGGGGATCCCCCCAGGCGGGACAGGACGTGGATCCCGGTGGGTTCCCATCCCTGACCCCGCTGTTCCAACCCCTTCCTGCCCCGCAGGTCCTACGAGGGGTCTCTGTACAAGAAAGGCGCCTTCATGAAACCCTGGAAGTCTCGGTGGTTCGTGCTGGATAAAACCAAACATCAGGTACTGGGTGGGCCCCGGGGTCTGTCCTGTGTCTCTGTCCCATCCCACCCCATCCCATGGATCCCACGCCGTGGATCCCATCCCATCCCATCCCATGGATCCCATCCCATGGATCCCACGCCGTGGATCCCATCCCGTCCCTGCCCTGCCCTGAGCCCGCTCTCCCGCAGCTGCGGTACTACGACAGCCGGATGGACACGGAGTGCAAGGGGGTCATCGACCTGGCCGAGGTGGAGTCCATCACCCCGGGGACCCCCACCATGGGGGCCCCCAAGACGGTGGACGAGAAAGCTTTCTTCGACGTGAGTGTCCCCAGGGCTGGCCCCGGGACTCCGCTCCGCTCGCCGCGGGCCGTGCCTCACCCCGCCTCTCTCTGCCCGCAGCTGAAGACGACGAAACGAGTTTACAATTTCTGCGCCCAGGACGTGCAGCTGGCCCAGCAGTGGATCGACCGCATCCAGAGCTGCCTGTCGGACGCGTGAGCCCGGCTCGCGGAGCCGCGATTCCAGGCACGGCTGCCGGGCCTGCAGCGGCAGCACAGGCAGCGCCAGGCTCCAGGCCGAGCCCGGGACTGAGGGAGAGGAGGAGCGGCCCTTCCTCCCGTGCCCGGGGCGGGTGGCACCGGGAGGGATTCCTCGCGTTGAAGCGGGCGGGGGCCCCGTCCCGCCCCCAGCCCCGTCTGAGCCGTGTCGTGACCCCGTGTCCTCCGTGTGCCCCGGCCCCGCTCCCTGGGCGGGGGTCCTGCGCCCCACGCCCCCACCCCACACTGCTGGGGGAGGCAGAGCTACCCCCTCGTCCTGCCCTTGGTCCTGCTCCCCTGCATGTCTGCCAGAGCCCCCTGGACCCTGCCCTGCCCCTCCCGGCCTGGGAGCGACTCCGGGGCTCCGCTCCTGTCCCGCTGGAGCCGGGACCTGCAGCTCGATGGCAGAGGGGACAGAGCCCTCAGCTGAGGGGGTGGCAGAGGGGACTGCAGCTCAGGGGATGGCAGAGGGGACTGCAGCTCGGGATGGCAGAGGGGACAGCGCAGGAGTACCGGACCATCCCGTGGAGCCGCTCCCAGCTGTACACAGGAACAAGGGCAATGATGGGAATGTTGGGATGCTGCAGGCGCTGGCTCCGTGTCCCTGGGGGGAGCGTGGCCGTGGCCGCTCTGCTCCCATGGGCAGGAGGCTCCTCGGGCCGGGGGGTGCCTGTCCTGGCTGGGACAGTCTCTACCTCCAGGCTGGCTGTCCCGGGGGGCACATTCCCTGCGGGAGGTGCCAAACGCTGCAGCCTCCTGGGTGTCCCTCTGTCCCCTCCCAGGGGATGAGGATCCCCTCTGGCTGAAGCCACACAGGGCTGGGACAGTGGCCCTGCAAGTGCCACCTGGTCTCTGCAGGGTCTCTTTTGCACAGGTCACACCCCCAGCCCTCAGGGCTCTCCTCCCTCCAACCCTGCCCCAGGTGTCCCTTTTGTGCTCTGCCTGTGCCCAGCCGGGTGGGGGGCCCGAGGGAGCAGCTCCTGTCCCTGTCCTCGTCCCTGTCCCTGTCCCGGCCCCGCTGTCCCTGTCCCAGCCCCCCTGTCCTTGTCCCTTGTCCCACTGTCCCTGTCCCCGTCCCTGTCCCTGTCCCGGCCCCACTGTCCCTGTCCCTGTCCCGGCCCCACTGTCCCTGTCCCTGTCCCAGCCCTGCTGTCCCAGCCCCCCTGTCCCTGTCCCAGCCCCCCTGTCCCTGTCCCTGTCCCAGCCCCCCTGTCCCTGTCCCTGTCCCAGCCCCCTGTCCCAGTCCCAGCCCCACTGTCCCTGTCCCTGTCCCAGCCCCCCTGTCCCTGTCCCTGTCCCAGCCCCCCTGTCCCTGTCCCAGCCCCACTGTCCCTGTCCCCGTCCCTGTCCCTGTCCCAGCCCCACTGTCCCTGTCCCTGTCCCTGTCCCTGTCCCTGTCCCCGTCCCAGCCCCCCTGTCCCTGTCCCCGTCCCTGTCCCTGTCCCAGCCCCCCTGTCCCCGTCCCTGTCCCTGTCCCTGTCCCAGCCCTGCTGTCCCTGTCCCTGTCCCCTGTCCCTGTCCCAGCCCCGCTGTCCCCTCTGCTGCTGCCCCTCGGTGCCGGGGGTGGCTCTCGGTACCGAAGGGGCTCCTGCAGCCCCCCCACCCCGCACTGCTGTGAACTGGGGGTTCGGCACGGGGGGACCCCAGAGGGCACCGTGGGGTCACTGCGGCCCCACGGCCACCCGGGACCCCCCAGCACCCCCAGGACTGACCCCCCAGCTCGGCCAGCCCCTCCACCCGTCTCGTTTTTAAAGTCCAGCGTTTTATTTCAGTGCAGAGCTCTTTGTACAGTCGCCCCGTCCCTCTGTCCCATCCTGGCTGTGCAGGTGTAACACGGAGGTTTTGTAACTTACCTGAGCAGTTGTAGATTATTGAAGTTTCTGTACATTGTGTCAAACACGCAGAGTCCTTGTATTGTATTTGTGCCTAGAGGAAAAGGTTATTCTATAAAGAGAACTAACGGAATTTAATAAAAAAATTAATATGAGAGACGCTCCTTTTGCCTCGCTGAGCAGCGGGAGCGGCAGAGCCTCGGGACAGCTCAGGACAGGCTCAGCTGCTGGGGCACAGGGCAGGGCCCGGGGATCCCGGCACAGGGACCCCTGCACCGCGCTGGCACTGCCCTGTCCCACTGCAGGAGAGGGAACAGCCTCAGGCTGGGCCAGGGCAGCCTCAGGGGGGACAGCAGCAGGAATTTCCCCATGGAAAGGGGGTCAGGCCTTGGCTGGGGCTGCCCAGGGGGGTTTGGACTCCCCATCCCTGGAGGGAACTCCTGGAGGTGGCACTCAGGGCTCTGGGCTGGGGACAAGGTAGGGATTTGGCACAGCTTGGACTTGGTGACCCTGGAGGGCTTTTCCAGCCTCAGGGATTCCATGATTCCATCAGGAGTCCAGCCCCACTCCCGGCCCTGACCGTCCCAGAGCCCCCTCGGGACCCTCAGCGTCATGCGGGATGGAGGAACCCAGCACTGGCACGTGAATTTTGAACTTTTATTGATAGTTGGAATTTACAGCCTAAAACTGACAACATAGAGAGATGCAGACTTTTTTTCCTTTTTCTTATTTTCTTTTTTTTTTTTTTCTTTTTTGGTCGCTTTTTTACAAAAAAAAAAAAAAACCAAACCAAAAACCAAAATAACCAAAAAAGCCACCAGCATCAGATTTACAATATAAAAGTTTTGACAGTAGAGAGACTAAAGTACATCTGGAATTACTCAGAAAAATAAACAGGGAAAAGGCAGTAATTTCAAATTTGTCCCTCATATTTACACATAATACACAGACATTGCTTACAAAGACCCGGATCCCAGTTTAAGGGCAGTTGGCATCGTGAGAAGGCTCCCCCGGCATCGCCCTCGTGCCCGCCCGGGCCGGGAGCGGCTCCGGGATCTCCCCGCGGCCCCTCCGTGGTTTTATTGCTTTGCGGGGCCGGTGGTTGTGGAGAAAGGCATCGAGTCCCCCCCGCTGCTGCTCCCGGGGGACACCGGGACACCCCCAGCCCCGGGAATTCCCTCGGGAATTGGCAATGTCCCCGCTGCCAGCGCAGATTTCAGGGAGACTCAGCTCGGGACACCACGGCAGGATTTGGGAAGAGGAGCTGAAAATCCGGGCTCGGGCTGGGGACCCCCGCAAGATTCCCAAATCCACGAATTCCCACGGCCACGGTGCCTCCCTCTGCTCGGGCTGCTGGATTTATGGGATCTCCCGTGCTCAGGGAAGGCTCCGGCTCCCATCCCACAGCCTGGAATCAGCTCTGCCTCAGCCGGGACGTGGGGATGGCAGAGGTGCCATTCCCGAGGCCTTCTCCCAGAATGAGCCAAGGCAAGGAGCCAGGCACGGCCTGGGATGGGCACGGAGCCCCCGGGACGGGCACAAAGCCCCTGGGACAGGCACGGAGCCCCTGGGATGGGCACAGAGCCCCCAGGATGAGCACGGAGCCCCCAGGATGGGCACGGAGCCCCCGGGATGGGCACAGAGCCCCCGGGATGGGCATGGATCCCCTGGGACGGGCACGGAGCCCCCGGGATGGGCACGGAGCCCGGACAGAATCCGCTCCCTCAGGAGATGCCCGCATGGCCCTGCCAGCCCCGGGCACCGCCGCGGTCCCGGAGCCCCCCGCTCTCCTGGAGATCCGGATTATTCCCAACAAACAGCCCAGCCTGGGTCATTTTTAGATCGGTTTGGGGCTCTGGAGGTGGCACTGGGGTGTCCCGGGGATGTCTGTGCTTTGTGCTAACAGTCACAGCCCGGGGGACCCAGCCAGGGGATGGAAAAGCCGCGGAACGGCGGCTCCAGAGGCTCCAACTCAACAGCAACCGTGGGATACTCCGAGTGCGGATGGATGGAGCAGGCCGGGGGGAAACGGAGCCAAGGAGGGATTTGCTGGAGCGAATTCACCAGGGAAAACCACCAGGAACCCCTCGGGACCGGGACGTGCAGCAGGGATCATCCCCGCGGATCCCAGGCCTCAGGCAGGGTAAAGGAAAGGTTTGGAAAATGTCACAGAAAGGAGAATGCCTGGAAAACTCCACATTTCCACCCGAATTCCCCTCAACTGACGCCGCAGCCGGGTTGGACATGGAAGGCAAAGACAGAAAGAAGGAAAAGGGAACCTCCATGGCCTCTGAGAGTGCCAGGGACAGCCTGGGATGGCTCCAGCCTGGAGCAGCCTCTCCCGCCCGGAGAAAACAAACAGGGATCAAATCAGGGGAAGGAGCCGCTCCATTCTCAGCCCCGGGACCCCTGGAATTCCCAGCCCTGCCCAGCACCCGGGACTGGGACTGGGATTGGGATTGGGACTGGATTGATTTGTACCAGCGCTGGAGCCCATTGGGAAGGTGCGAATCTCCTGCTCCAGGAGATCCCAGCAAAGCCAAAAGCTCTGGGAAAAACGGGATTTGGGTGAGTTTAGAAATCTCTGCAATAAATTTTTATAAATATTCCCTATTTACAGCAAACGGTGGGAATGGGAGAGTGGGGAGGGAAGGAGGAGGCAGGAACATGATTGGTACAGCTCCTGCTGCCATTGCTGGGATGCTCCTGCTGTGCCCAGTGTCCCCTCAGCCCTCATTCCATGGATCCATCCCCTCTGGAATGCTCCTGCCTGTCCCCAGTGTCCCCTCAGCCCCCATTCCATGGATCCATGCCCTCTGGAATGCTCCTGCCTGTCTCCAGTGCCCCATCAGCCCCCATTCCATGGATCCATCCCCTCTGGAATGCTCCTGCCTGTCCCCAGTGTCCCCTCAGCCCCCATTCCATGGATCCATCCCCTCTGGGATGTTCCTGCCTGTGCCCAAGGCTGGGGGACAAACCAACCACCTCCTTCCCTGAAATCCCAAGGATTTTCATCCCAAGGTCTCTCCTCCTCAGTCACGGCCTCAGCCAAATGGGAAACCCCCAGGAAAGGTTCTGGCTCCCTTGGGAATGGGGTGGGGGGCCAGGTCCTGTTCCTAAATTGGCCATAAATCCATAAATCCAGGAGGTCCGGCTGCTCCGGCCCCCAGCGTGTCCTTTGATCCCGAACAGGAAAAGGGGATCCCGTGCAGGGAAACCCAACCCAAGGCAGGCAATTCCCAATTCCGGCCCCTCCCGCTGTGCCCAGGTCCAAGGCTGGATCCCAGCACTGTTCCCTCCACCCAGAGCTCTGAGCATTCCCCGTGTTTGCCACTGTCGGTTGCCAGGGGATGGAAAGACAATTTGAAGAGGGAAAAGCTCATCAGGGAATTCTCTGGGACTGTCTGGCAGAAAATCCCTTTCTATTCCACAAACCCCAGACCCAGCAGGGGAATGTTTATATTCCAAGGGGGGGGGGATATTTACAGGCCCAGGAAGTTTTTGTTTCAATTCCATTAAACAATAAAATATTTGGGATTAAACATTAACTCCATTCCATCAGAAAATCGGGAATAATCCTTTCTTTCTGCTGCTTTCAAGGCCAGTTTCTGTACTAGTCAGAGATGGCTCCGATGCCCAGGCTGGAGCCTGGGATCCTTCTGGAGCAGACAGGAAAGGGACACAGAATTCCCGTTCCTACCCCATGGCCCCACTCCCATGGGATCTCCGCCACCCCCTGGGAAAGGATCGGCTTCTCCCGCACGGCCCACGGGGGGCTGAGCATTCCCAAGGGACCTTTTCCTTCTCTGCTCTGCAATTCCAACAGGGCCCCATTCCCACCAGCATCCTCACATCCCCAGCCAGGGAAGGGCCGGGAAGGGGCCCGGGGGGCTCCTGTGACCAAATCCTGAACTGGGACGGATGAACTGGGATATAGGGATGGATGAACTGGGACACTGGGATGGACTGGGACACTGGGATGGATGAGCTGGGACACTGGGATGCACAAACTGGGAGAAGGAGCTGTGAGGTGCAGGGAGAGGAGCACAGGGAACAGAAATCCCTTGCTGGGACGGGGATGGATTTAAGGCACTTGGATCAGTGGAACTGGGAATGATTTGTTACCCACGGGCTTGGGCACAGGAGGTTTTCCTTCTTTGATTCCTGGGATGGAAGAGGCCTGGATCCAAGCTGGAATGGGAAGAGGTGGCTCCTTCCAGACTAAATCCAAGGCTCTGGCTTGCTGTGGAACTTCAGTGGGGCAGTGCCCTGCCCTGGAACTGCTCCCGGATCCAAGGGGCCTGGAAGGGCTGAGGGAGCAGAACCTTTTCTGGGAAAGCTGCAGCAGGTCTGGAGGGAGGCAGGAGCAGGGATGGGAATTGCAGGGATGTGATGATACATGGGAATGCACTGCAAATGAACGGGATCCAGGGGAAGGGAAGGGAAGGGAAGGGAAGGGAAGGGAAGGGAAGGGAAGGGAAGGGAAGGGAAGGGAAGGGAAGGGAAGGGAAGGGAAGGGAAGGGAAGGGAAGGGAAGGGAAGGGAAGGGAAGGGAAGGGAAGGGAAGGGAAGGGAAGGGAAGGGAAGGGAAGGGAAGGGATTTGGATTGGGATTTTCCACACTTTCCCAGATTCTGCCATGGCCAATGGGACACAGATTGGAGTTTGAACATTCCTAGGATGAGAGAAAGGAGCAGGAAAGAGCTGAAGTGTCCGTGCAAAGTCCCTGCCAGGAGTGGGAACAGGGAATAACTGCAGGGAGCAGGGAATGGCTGCAGGGAGCTGGGACTGACTGCAGGGATCAGGGAATGCAGGGCCAGGGAACAGCTGCAAGGACCGTGGAATAGAGGTGAGGGTCAGGGAAGTGCGAGGACCAAGGGATTACTCCGAGGGCCAGGGAAGGACTCCAGGGTGCCAGGAATTCACAGGAGGACATGGAAGGCATGCAAGGACCACGGAACAAGGGAACTCCAGGCTCGGCTCTGGGCTCAGGAGTGGAGCAGCCAGAATTCCCTGTTGCAACCCCAGCACCCCACTCGAGGTTCTCCAGCAGCAGCCTGGGAAAGAGGAGAGTGGGAGAAGCACTTCCATGGAGAGAAGAACGTTTGCTGTGCCTGTGGCTAATTCCATTCCACGTCTGGATCCATGAGATCCAGCCAAGGGCATCCTCTGGTAGTGCCCTCACTGCCACAGGCACCAAACCCACCCCTGCAGGGGAATCCCATCAGCATTCCCAGAATTCCTACCAAGTTCTGCAAAACTGCCTCTGAGCATCAAAACTACAGGAGAAAGGATTTTTTCCTTGTTTCCATCTGTCCAAGGAATTTGAGGGAATCAAAAATAGAAGGGAAGGCTCTGCCCTCCAGAAAAGCCCCAAATACGGAGAGAGGAAAATCCCTCTCTTCCCATCAGCATCAAATACAAAAATACAGTTTCCATGGGAACATCCCATTGCTGGGAGAGGTGAGGACCACCAGGGAATACTGGGAATTCTGTACAAATCCAGGGAAGAGCTGGGACACCACAAAGCCCTTCCTGGATGAGGTAAGAGAGATTCAGGTGAGCAAAGCCACCAGGGAGGAGACAAATTGTTCCTTTTCCATTTGCCTATCCCTAAGTTCAGCCCTAAATACACCTGGAAAACTCCTGGGTTTGCTGGAACTTCCCACCAGGGAGGGAAAAAGCAGATCAAAGATCTCATTCTCAGCCCAAACCCAACAGCACTCCTGATAAAGTCAGAAACGTTATCCAGGACAAACCCAAGAGGAACTGATCCAACCCATCTTCCAAAGATCTCATACTTTCACTGATGGGATGCTGGAGCTTCGAGGGCACCACTGCTGCCACTGCCACATGTCATTAATTACCACAGGCAATTATTCATTAACACTGCCAAATTCCAGAGCCCATTCTGGACTGGGAGCAGCACAATCCCAAATGCAATCTCAGCAGAGCCAAGGGAGAAGTCCTGGTAAGGAGTCCAGGGGAGAACAGGCACAAGGAAACCCCTCCATGCGGGTTTCCATGGACACACCGCAGCAGCACACCTCATTCCCTGAGGGCAGGGCAGGGCTGGGCAGCCTCGGGCCCTTCCCCGGGGCAGGGCCAGGATTCCAGGGGACACATCCCTGTCCCCCAGGAGAGGACAGCAGCACGGGACGGAGCCAGGAGGAGCAGGAATGGAGAATGTTCCATGGCAAGAACAGCTTCCCAAACACGGACGGAGCCAGGACAGCGGGATGGGAAACGCAGGAGGAGCTCCCAGTCCCAACACACGCAGCTCGGCCGGCGAGGAGGGACCAGGAATCCTCTCAGAGCCCAGTGAGCCCCAGTTTAAACCAGTTCAGAGCCAGCCCATGAGTGACAGGACAGCAGGAAGACGGGTACAGCCAGGATACAGCCGGGATACACCCGGGATACACCCAGGATACACCTGGGATACACCCAGGACACACCCAGGACACACCCTGGGTACACCTGGGATACACCTTGAGCCCTTCACTAAGCACCACACTCCAGTTTTTCCAACAGATTATTATTTTGTTTTTCAGATCAATTCCTTTTTTTCTGACAGATCAATTCCCAGCCCACACAGTGGGGCAGAAAGGTCCCCTCAGGAATGCCACTGGAGAAGAAGAAAGTAATTTAAATGATATTTCCTTTAGATATGTTCTTTGGGAATGTCCCTGCACTTTCACTGGGAAGTCTGGGAACTGGGATGCCCAATCCCTTTGAAACAGACACTGAGGGCAACCCTGGGCTTTTTGTCTTTTTTTTTTGGTAATTGTTTTTCCCCCAATCCCTGCTCCCCAGGGTTTCCATTCCCTGCCCACCTGAAGCTCTCCAAAGAGATGTTCTTGATGAAACCCTGGGATGAAACCTTGGGATTGCATCCCAGGGGCAGCAAAGCCTTGGGACATTGGGGAATTTCCCTCTTTGGGGGCTTTGCTGAGGACAGAGGACCCCAATGAACTCCTGGGATTCTGCCTGCCTCAAGAGGAGAGGGAATTCTGTCTTGGGGAAGTTTTTGGCTGTGGAATTGCTGAGGCAATGACGGAATATTCGCTGCTGGCTGTCCTTCCAGGGCGCTGGGTGCAGTGGGAAGAGGCTCTCCCCCTGGATACACCTCTGGATAACCCAGGACCGAGGGGGTACAGAGCCCCCCAGCCCATCCTGAGCCCCAGGAATGCCCAATCCCAGCACTGGTTCCATCTGCCGTGGATCACAGCTCCACACCGGGATTTGGGTTCCCAGCCCTGCGGGACACTGGAAGGAGCACCCAAGTGACAGCGGCTGGGGACGCTCCCAAACCACGGGATTTTCCCATTCCCACGGAGTCTGTTCTCCCCACATCCGCCCAGGGACGAGCGTGCCGGGATCCAGGGATTCCCGGGATCCAGGGATTCCTGGGATTGCCCAAGGGATGGGGTTTGGCTCTAACTGTGCCCTAGAGCCCCCTCCCCTCGCATGGAGCACCGGCACAGCGGGATCACTGGATCCCGGGATCGATGCCCAGGCAGGCACAGCCACTGCAGGAACATTCCAGAACCTTCCCCCAGGAAAGGAACCTGGCCTTGCTGCTTTTGGTCTTGACCCTGGGGATAACAACGCAGCCCCTTGTGCTCCCAGTGCCCCTTCCCAGGTCTCCCACAAGCTCCAGGTGTGCGTGGGCAAATACCCACGGAACGCCCCAGATCTGTGCCCACCACGCCCTCAGCAGCCCCACGGACACCCGGTGCAGATTCCAAGCAGGAGGGAAGCACAGAGCAGGGCCTGGGGGAGCCTTCAGCTCTCAGACCCGGAGCCGGGCAGGGCAGGGGACGAGGGGATGGGGGGAGACAGGGAATTCCATCCTCAGAAGCCGAGAGATCCTGCTCCAGCCCTGGGAAGCCCTTCCCCGGAGCACGGGGAGAAGGAAAACCCGCAGTGGGACACTCCAAGCTCTACACACCCGCCGTGTCTCCAGAGGGATGGAAGCTCTGCCTCAGAAGGATTTCCTATTCCTGCATTCCCCACAAACCACCGGAGCCAGGCCAGGAGCTGCAGACCCCGGCAGCCCGAGCAGCAGGAGCTGGGCCTGGATCAGCCCTGGCTGGAGGGAAGAACAACCCCGGGGGAGTGGAGAGGTGCAAGGAACTGAGAGCCTCAACCCCAGCCGTGGAGGGATCATCCACAGGCACCAAACCCGTGGAATTTGTGCATCTCCACAGGTCTGACCAAGCCCCAGTGATGTGTCTCAGCACTAAGTAATAAATTAACCCACTAATGAGCCCCCGGTAATGAGCTGTGTTCGGATCTGGATATGCCCAAGGATATTATTATTATTATAATCATTATTATTAATATAATTATTATTATTAAAGCTCTCACTGCCACTCGGGGACTCGAAGGCAAAGCTGAGGAACGCCAGGCTGGAATTGCAGCGGCAGGCACAGCCAGCCCCACCTCTGGGAGCCACCACAGGGCTGTTGCTGGCCCATCCCTGCCCAGGTGGAATCACAGCTCCCAGAGCACTGCTCCCACGGGAAGGGATGATCCAGCTGTGCCTGCCGGGCATTCCCCTCATCCCCCGATCCCACACGGATCGGGCACAGCTGCCCTGGGGCAGGTGGAGCATCCCCCGGGATCCAGCCAGGCTGTACCAGCACGTGGATCCTTCAGCTTCCACGGAATCAGCTCTGGCACCCCAAGAATGCCCGAAGGGAAACCGATGTCCAGCACAACTCTAGCACCAATCCTTGGGAAATTAAGACTTTAATGTGTTTCCAATCAGGACCTCAAAGCCACTGATCCTGTCTGAGAGTCCTGGCTGGAGTGGGATCGATCCCTGAACACCAAGCGGGGGAAGCAAAGCACAAAGTGAGATATTTTTCCCTCCCAGTGCAATTAACTTTAAATTACTAACTTTAAATTACACGCAGCGAGTGAAAACTTCCAGAACGAGAGCCCTGCACCACCTGATTCCCAGGGACGTGGGGCTGGGGGCAGCCCAGCCCTGCCAGCAGCACAGGAGTGGCCCACAGCCCCCGTAGCCTCCAGGATCCCAGCCGGGTCCAGCGCCCAGCTCCTGGGATCCATCCCTTTTCCCAGCTGGGCACACCGGGCTGAGCTGGGCTGCAGGAATGGAACCAGGCAGAGCAGCCCCACCGTGGGAACGCCTCGTTCCCCTCACTGCCCTCCCAGCCCACCTAAGGACATCCCACCAGCGGACACCAGGAAGGGATTTCCAGGCAGCCAGGCTGCCCTGTTGGGAATGTGAGGTCCTCCCCACCCTCAGGGATGCATCCCAAAGCAGGAGCCTGGCTCCCTGTGCGCCAAGCTCCAGCCTTTACTCCAGAGGGAGGATTTTTCAGGATTAAACATGCCAGGGGGTTCCAGCTCAGCCGCCCGGGTGGCCCAACTCCCCCCGTGCCCCTCATGTGCCCCCCAGGCTGGGCTGGCAGTGAGCTCAGAGCCCGGCACCAGCACGGCATTCCCGGGAGCGGGTCCGCAGCCTGGGCACGTCCCCCATCCCCCATCCCAGCTCCAGGTGCTCCCCTCACCTGCCCTGCTCCCCCATCCTCCTGAGGGACCCCAACGTCCCCCAGGGCTCTCCCATGCCCTCCCCCAACGCTGTCATCACCAGGTACAAAGTGCAAAAGTGTTGCTGTTCCTGCATCCATTAAAAACTTTAAAAACAGAACAAAACAAACAGAAAAAGGATTTCCATCATCATTTGCAAATACATCAATTCAGTCTCCAAAGAGCCAGTGAACCCCTGGTCACCTCCTCCTGGGCAGGGTCCCCTGCGGCCAACACGGACATCAGCAGGAGAGGCCACTCTGACCCAGCCCAGAGCCTGCCCTGATCCACCACGTGCCCACGGAGAGCCGGAGCAGCGCTGGAACGCAGTTGGGCCTCAGCGTCACTCCGGGACAGCCCCGGCCCTGCCAGCCCAGTGCGAGCCCTCCCTGCTCCCCCACGGAAGTGTTGGCATTCCTCCTCTCCTGTGAAATGTTTCTGGTAAGGCTTTATTGCTCTACAAAGCGGTGCAAAGGCTGCCCGAGGACAGCTCCATCAGGAACTTTGGTCACACGGCTGCGGGATTTGTGCGCTGGCCCCGGCCGCCGCTGGACCTGCTACCTTCCCAAGAGAAGCTGAATACTGTGTGCAATAACACTGGGAAAACAGCACTGAACCCCAAATCCAAAACAAAAATCAGGGGCACGGGGAAGGGGACAACTCAAATCAGGCAGAAGGCTTGGGAAGAGCCCGTCATTCCCGTGAGGACTGAACTCAATGCTACATTTCGACAATGCCGAGTGTCTTTCCGAACGGATCGGTGCTGTTGGATCTGCGTGTCTGGTCCTGAACGCCAGCTCGCTCTCATCAATGCAGCATTTATTAAAAAATAAAATTAAAATGAAAAAAAAAAAAAAAAAAGAAAAGAATTGACAAATTGCATCACCAGGGAGCAGCCTGGCCTGGCTCACACATGTCCCAGGGCGGCGGCGGCATCAAGCGGGGCCGTTCAACGTGGCTTCGGCGCAGGGCAAGGCCTCGACACTCCTGCAGGGACACCAGGGAGCAGCCTTAGGGACGTGGGACACGCCGGGAAACCTCCCAAAGCTTCCTCATCCCTTCTGCTGGGACCTGAGCCCCTCCCTCTGGCTGTGTTTTGTCTGCCCAGTGAAGAGTTCGCAGCTCCCTGTGGAGAAACTCCCCCGGTGCCGCATGGATTATCACAGGGAAAATCAGCGTGGAATCAGGGAATGGCCTGGGTGGGAGCAGACCTAACAGCTGTGTACTTCCAGCCCCATTCAGGGTGCTCAGAGGGATGGAGCATCCCTGCTATGAGGGCAGGCTGAGAGTTAGGAATGCTCAGCCAGGGAGAGCTCAGAGCCCCTGGCAGGGCCTGAAGGGGCTCCAGGAGAGCTGCAGAGGGACTGGGGACAAGGGACAGAGGGACAGGACACAGGGAATGGCTCCCACTGCCAGAGGGCAGGGATGGATGGGAGATTGGGAATGAGGAATTGTCCAGAGCAGCTGGGGCTGCCCCTGGATCCCTGGAATGCCCAAGGCCAGGCTGGACACTGGGGCTGGGGCAGGCTGATAGTTAGGAATGCTCAGCCAGGGAGAGCTCAGAGCCCCTGGCAGGGCCTGAAGGGGCTCCAGGAGAGCTGCAGAGGGACTGGGGACAAGGGACAGAGGGACAGGACACAGGGAATGGCTCCCACTGCCAGAGGGCAGGGATGGATGGGAGATTGGGAATGAGGAATTGTCCAGAGCAGCTGGGGCTGCCCCTGGATCCCTGGAATGCCCAAGGCCAGGCTGGACACTGGGGCTGGAGCAGCCTGGGGCAGTGGGAGGTGTCCCTGCCATGGCAGTGGTGGCACTGAGGGGCTCTGGGGTCCCTGCCCACCCAGCCATGCCAGGACTGTGCCCTCACCTGTCTCTCGTGGCCGTTTCTGTGGCAGTTGTGACAGCAGTGGCGGCTCTCTGGTGCCCGTCCGTGTGCGTGGCCGCGCTGCTCCGGGCTCGGGGGGCAGCGGCCGTCCCGGAGTCGGCCACGGGAAGCGTCTCCAGAGCCTTTCCCTTGGAGTCACTGCGGGACAGGGCAGGGACAGGATAACAGAACTCAGCCCATGGGAAAAGCAGACTCACACTGGAACGGGGCTCCAATTCCAACGGGGAAAACAAAATTTCTCCTGCTCTCCTCACAAAGGTCTAAAGACCTCATGGGGAAGAACTGGCAATGAGCTGGGACTGAAATCAGCGGGCACATCCTGCTGTGGGTCCCAAACCCAAGAGGACACAGCAGAACAGCTGCTGAGGGAGGCATTCCCAACTGCTGCTGCAAATGCAGTCTGAGAGCTCCCAAAGCACCATTCCCATTGCCAGGGGTGGGATGGCACAGCCTGCTCCGCTCAGGCACAGACACAGAGACTGCTCTGCTCCACAGGCTCTGCCCAAGGGGCTCCCCAGGCTTCTGGGGCACCCAGAAAATCCTGCATTTAGGGGCAGATCCTACAATCCCATGGAGGAAAAACTCCAGGGATTGGATGTCCAGAATCCAAACGTGCTGAAGGTGCTCCAGGGACCACAGAGGTACCACGCCCCCAGTGAGGCACCAACAACCAAAGCTCAAATACTGGAAAAAGAGAACTGCAGGAACAAATCCTCCCAATCTCTTGTTTGGAATAAACCCACACATATTTCCAGCTGGAGAAGGGATTTCTGTGCACATCCCATTTTTTGGCTTCCAAGGCAGAGGATGAGCTACCCCAGGAACTATTTTCTTCCCAGTTTCCATCCAGAACAATTCTTTCTCCCTGTCTCCCAGAGCAAACCTCCACCAAAAGGGAGGAAAGCTGGAGATGGCTGAGCTGGAATCCTGTCACCAGCTCCGGGGGAGTTTATGGAATAAAATAATCCCAGCTGGATAATTGGGACATGTGATGGAGATTGGAGACTGAGGTTCTATTTCTGGAGCACTTCTCTTGAAAAAAAAAAAAAAAACCATAAAAATGAGGAACAATGAGATTTAAACATTCCCTTTCCTCCAGGGCTCACAAGCTCCTCAGAGGTACCAAAATACACCTTGGAAAGACACAGGGATGGAGCTGTGTTCCCAGGAGCATCGCTGGAAAACCACTTCCCACACAAAAAACTGGAGCTCGACATTTCCATGGCTCAGAGAAACTTCTGAAGCCCAATCCCTGAAGTTTCCAGGGCAGGAGGATCCCAGAGTTACCTGAGCGTTCTCTGCCTTCCCCAGGCTCCTGGAAAATCCCAGCTGGACGCACAGGGCCAGACCAGGGGTGACACAACCCAAACAAGGAGTCCCCTGGACACCCCTGGAGGGATGGGATCCCAAACCTCCCTGGGCAGTGGGATCCAAACTGGGAAGCTGAGAGCAATTCCTGAGCTGCATCTCCCTAAGGATCCCCCTGGGCAGCTGGGATGGGGCTCACAGAGGGTGGAACTGCTGAAGGATTTGCTGGGCTGCAACATCTGGTTCTCCATGGAATCCACAGAGGCCTTGGGCAGCTCCAAGGATACAAGACCTCCATGTGATGTCAGGGACAAGTGGAAGGAAAACCCAGAGTCTCTGAGCAGCTCCAAGGAGAACTGGAGATCTCTGTGTGGATTCCAGTATTCCAGGGGCACAAGGAGATGGAAAACCTGTTCCTACAGCAACAGGAACGGGGTTTTGGGGAAGTGCTTGGAGAGAGTCACAACCCACAAAAATGTTCCTGATTTCCCTGGAATCATTAAGGAGTGTGGTAAGGAATGGATATTCTCACTGCAGGCAGAGTGGTTTGGGAGAGCTGAGGGCACTGGGAAGGCTCTGGGTGGTGATTCCCACTGGGAGCCCAGGCCTGGAGCAGCCCCAGGCCCAGCTGTGGCACTACCCCTGTGCTCCCACTGCTTCCCCTGGGATCCCTGGCCATGGACACAGCTGTGGAGAGCCACAGACACCTGTCAGGGGAGGCTGTGGGTGCTCCAGGGTTTCCTCTCTTTGCCACAATGGAATCAGCTCTGGAGAAGGGCAGGCAGGCAAAGGCAGGCAGGTTCAGGAAGCTTTATCCCTATGGAGTGTGGTACAGACACTTGTCTGGAGAGGAAAACATTCCCAATGTGCCAACCCAGAACAAACACTGCTGTCCTGCCAGGAAAGCAGGGAAGAGGTGAGAACATCTCAAAGAGGATGGACACAAGAACAGGAACAGCTGGAGCTGGGCTGGGGTTAGGTGGGATATCAGGAAAGATTCTTTCTCCAAAGGGTGCTGGGCACTGGAACAGCTCCCCAGGGAATGGGCACGGCCCCAGAGCCCCAGGAATGTCTGGACAACACTGGGATTGTTGGGCTGTCCTGGGCAGTTGGACCAATGACCCTGTGAGTCCAGCCCAGGACATTTCCTGATCCCACTGGGAACCAGCCCCAGGAAAGGTCCTGCTGTGCCACACCATGGTCCAGGGGAGGAAAAGCGCCTGGAGCACAGCTTGGATCAGATCCAGTGGATCCAACTCCACACAATCCAAGAGAAGGAGAGGCTGCTTGCAGCACAGCTGGAACTGCTGTGCCTTCCCTCACCCTCTGCTTCCCACCAAGCCACAGCCAGGCCATTCCCAGGCACACAGCGTGCATTTATCAGAACTAATGCATTTATCCAACTGAAATGGATCAAAATTAACTGTGTTTTAAAAAATTTATGTATTTATCAAAATTAATGTGTTTATCAAAATTAATGCATTTATCAAAATTAACTGTATGTATCAGAATTAATGCAATTATGAGAATTAATGCATTTCTCAGATTGAGCTGCTTCCAACCTAACAGACCCTGTGGTAACTCCTGCCCTAATTCCAGGGAATTCTGCAATCCCAGTGGTTTCCCAGCTCCCCGGGCCCCCAGGAGCTGCTGCTGGCTGAGCACACCCAGGGATGACCCCAAACTGTCAGCAACCATTGCTGAAGGGAAACGCCTGATCCTGAGTCAGGTGCACAAACCCAGGGACTCCGGTAAAAAACACAAGGAAATCCATGGAAGACTATGAGGAAAAACCTCAGAATCTCAGAACTGGGTAAAATCTCTGTGGATGCAGCAGGTTCTGACTGGGCTGGGCAGCAGCTCATCCCCCATGCTTGGAGCAGGCTGGATTGAGGATCCAACTCCTACAAACTGCCCAATCCCTGATCTGCTCCAGCCTTTCCTGGTGCTTTTATCATTGATTGCCTTTGACACCGAGGGGAAAACGAGAACCTGGGTGTTGGTTAAACCTCCCCACCATGGCTGCAGGAGGATCCCATGGGAGCCCTTATTCTGCTTTTCCAAGTGATCCCACCCAGATCCTGCCCTGGGTTGGATCCCAGATCATGGACAGAGATGCTCCTGTGACACTGGAGTGCCCAAACCACAGAGATGTTCCTGTGACACTGGAGTGCCCAAAGGACAGGGACAGAGATGTTCCTGTGACACTGGAGTGGCCCAACCCTTCCTTGGAATAACCCTGTGCTAAGTATCAGGGAATACCCTGTGCTGTAATGTCCCTCAGCCCCCCATGCCATGCCAGGGGCAGGACCTGTTCCCAGGGGACACGGAGCCCACAGAGGGGACACTGGAACCACACGGGGCCATCCCAGGGGCCATCCCAGCCCATGGAGATCCCTTCCCACCTGGTGGGAGCGGCCCTGTCCTTGCTGGGCTCCTGTGCCGTGGATTCCGTGCCAGCCTTGGCCTTGTCGTCGTCGTCGTCGTCGCTCTCGGAGCTGCCCGAGGAGCTGCTGTCCAAGGCCACCAGCGGTGCCTTCCGTGTCCCGCACGCGTTCCACACGCAGGGAGAGGCAGCAGCGCTGGCTGGGGGAGGAACAGCCCACACTGGAACCTCGGGAAAGCTCCCTGGAACGGCCCGAGGGGTCGAACGGGGCCTGCAGCCACTGCAGAGGGTCTGGGAATCATGGGGTGGGTTGGGTGGGAAGGATCTCAAAGCCCACCCCATGCCACCGTGGATGGGGAAAACTTCCACGCCCCAGAGTGCTCCCAGCCCCGTCCAGCCTGGTCTGGGACACTTCCAGGGATAAATGAAGTGTCCCTGTGATATCAGCTCCAACTTATTGCAGACCCATCCCTTCCCTGCTGACTTTGTCCCAGCAAACCCTCGGGATTTTTGCCTTTGCTTCGCTCACTGATCCCACAGGGAACGCTCAGGGCAGGGGCCCTGCAGGGACGTTTCTCCTGCCCCAGGTGCTCCATGCAGAGCTCCCAGGAGCTGCGAGCCCCCCGTGCGGCCCTGTGTCACTCACAGTTCTTGTCCTGGCCCTGCGCCGGGGTCCTGTCGGTGCCGCCGCTCTCGGTGTCCACGGGGGAGCTGCAGCGAGGGCTGGACTCGGAGCTGGGGAGGGAAGAGCCCTGAGCGAGGAGCCAGGACCATCCCAGAGCCTCCCAAAACCCCAGGAGCAGTCACCGGCCCTGCTCTTCCTCCCCATCACTGTTCTGAATTTCTCTACACCTTATCTGCTGGTTTTGTACCCCACCGAGGACACAGAAAGAGGGGCTGTGTCCCTCCCCGGTCAGGAGCACTGGGAAGCAGCAGGAAGCACAAAGGAGCCCTGGTCCAGGATCATCAGACAGCATTAAACAGTAAAAGGGAAATGATGGGAAGGGGAAGAAGAAAGGATTACAGCCAGACATCCCATCAACATGCATCTCAAATACTCCCCCGTTCCCAAGGTGCTGGAATTCCGTGGCTCTTACCAGCAGAAAGGCTGGAAGTCTGTGAACTTGGCCCAGCCCTTCTCCTCCGGGGCGCTGCTCGGTGGGGCGGCCGAGTCCCACACGCTGGAGCCCACATCCATGGCCACGGGCGGCGTGGGGCCCGCGGGCTCGAACACGGCCGTCCAGCCAGCCCCTAGGGACACCACAGCCTGGTTCCAGCCCAGCCTCAGCAGCAGGAGCACCCCCGGGGCATCCCAGGGACACAGCAACCCTGCCCAGGGATCCCACAGACACAGCAACCCCGCCCAGGGACATCCCAGGGATCCCAGGGACATCCCAGAGACACAGCAACCCTGCCCAGGGATCCCACAGACACAGCAACCCCGCCCAGGGACACACCTGAGATCCCAGGGATATCCCAGGGACACAGCAACCCCGCCCAGGGACACACCTGAGATCCCAGGGACATCCCAGGGACACAGCAACCCCGCCCAGGGATCCCACAGACACAGCAACCCCGCCCAGGGACATCCCAGGGATCCCAGGGACACAGCAACCCTGCCCAGGGACACACCTGAGATCCCAGGGACATCCCAGGGACACAGCAACCCTGCCCAGGGACATCCCAGGGATCTCAGGGACATCCCAGGGACACAGCAACCCCGCCCAGGGACATCCCAGGGATCCCAGGGACATCCCAGGGACACAGCAACCCCGCCCAGGGACATCCCAGGGACATCCCAGGGACATCCCAGGGACATCCCAGGGACACAGCAACCCCGCCCAGGGATCCCACAGACACAGCAACCCCGCCCAGGGACATCCCAGGGACACAGCAACCCCGCCCAGGGACATCCCAGGGACATCCCAGGGACACAGCAACCCCGCCCAGGGATCCCACAGACACAGCAACCCCGCCCAGGGACATCCCAGGGACACAGCAACCCCGGCCAGGGACACACCTGAGATCCCAGGGACATCCCAGGGACATCCCAGGGACACAGCAACCCCGGCCAGGGACACACCTGAGATCCCAGGGACATCCCAGGGACACAGCAACCCAGTCCAGGGACATCCCAGGGATCCCACAGACACAGTAACCCCACCCAGGGACATCCCAGGGACACCCCAGGGATCCCACAGACACAGTAACCCAGCCCAGGGACATCCCAGGGACACCCCAGGGATCCCACAGACACAGTAACCCAGCCCAGGGACATCCCAGGGATCCCAGGGACAGACCAACCCATCCCAGGGCCATCCCAGGGCCCCCCTTCCACAGCCGCCTGTGTCCCAGGGAAATCCCTCTGTGGATGTTTATCCCCAGGAGAGGCATCCATGGAGACAAACGACACCGTGGGTAGCTTCATCCCCCAAGTCAGTGATTCCCAGCTCCAAGTCCCTCAGTTCCCTGCCAAAAGCTCTCTCCATCTCCAGTGGTTGGGTTTTAGGTAAAGAACTGATCAATGCATTCCAATATTTAAGATCCTAAAAATCACCCATTGCTTTTTTTACAGTCCTGGACAATTCCTCCTCCAGAACCTCCTTCCACTTCTAGTCCCACTTACTACTTGCAGTCCTACATTCCCACTTTTGGAATAGCATTTTTCCTTAGCTTTTCCCAGGGAAGAGGGAGGACTGCAGAGCTCTGCAGGAACAGAACCAGGCGGGAGAGCTGCTCCCCTCAAGGCTGCATCCCCAAAACTGATCCCAAATTCCAGCTGAGTCTCCAGAGGGTGACTGGGCCCGCACACACAGCCCACTGGGACTGGGAGATTCATACTGGTTCTTCCCAATGGACTGGAATGACCTGACACTTCCAAAGGGGTGCAGAGAGCAGGATCCTGGGATAACCCTGCTTGGTGCTCACAGTGACAACACAAAGGCGAAAAAAATGGTTTAGAACTCAAAAAGTTCTTGGGAAAATGGATGGTTGGGAAAATGTTTTGTCCCTTGGAGCTGTTCTGCTGACAGCACCATGTGTGTGTCCAGCATTCCCATGGTGTCATTTACACAGAGTTGTGAAAATCCCTGAAGGGAGCAGACAAGATGGAAAAAGGGCCTGTAGGGACAGGACACAGGGAATGGCTTCCAGCTCCAGGTTTAATGGGATCTTGGGAAGAATTCCTGGCTGGGAGGGTGAGCAGGAACTGGGCTGGAATTGCCAGAGCAGCTGGGGCTGCCCCTGGATCCCTGGAATGTCCAAGGCCAGGCTGGACACTGGGGCTGGAGCAGCCTGGGACAGTGGGAGGTGTCCCTGCCATGGCAGGGTGGCACTGGAGGGGCTCTGGGGTCCCTGACCACCCAAACCATTCCTGCATTCCAGGAAAAGCCTGTCCCTTTGTACTTCTCCAGTCACTGTAGGGATGGGCTTGCAGCCAGCAAAGCACAGCTGGAAAAGCAGAACGGGCAGGGATGGGGGTGTGGAGACACCTGGCAAAGGTGGGCACACAACTCCTGTCCTGGCATGGGAGGAGTTCGGGTCACGTCCCCACACTGCTGCCTTGACTGGGATTTGCACTGAAGGAGCTGGGACTCAGGGAATGCAGAACCATGGAATGGCTTGGGTGCAAGGGGACCTTAAAGCTCTTTTCATTCCAAGCCCTGCCATGGCAGGCACCCTTTCCCTGGGATTCTCCCTGTGGGGCTGCTCTGGGGCAGGGCTGCAGCTGCTCCCAGAGACTCCAGAGGCACAGAGTGAGCCCTGACTTTCCCGTTCCCCCTGGCCAGGAGGAACGGGGCACTGTCCAGGGGAGCTGGCAGTGTGTGAGTGCTGCTGTGATCCCTGCAGGCCCAGGGACGCGCTCCCAGTCCCGGTACCTTGGCAGGAGTCCGAGTCCTTCTGCTCCGGGGTGCTGCCCTTGTGCGGAGAGGGGGGCGGCCGCTCCTCCTCCTCCTCCGAGTCCACGCTGCCGTCGTGGTCCCCGTTCTCCAGGTCACTCTTGGAGCTCTCTGACGTCTGTGAGGCTCCAAACCTGAACAGGAACTGGCAATGAGCCACGTCCAGACCCCTCAGCTCCTCCTGCCTGTCCCTGGGGAAACAGCCCAGAGCCCTTTCCAGGGTTGTTTCCCCCACAGTATTTCCCCCAGCCGCTCAGGGCAGTTGTGGGTGCTCAGAGAGATTCCCCCAGATTCCCATGGGCTTTGGTGGCAGCGTTCCCTGGAGGTGCAGGACAGAGCCAGGGCTGGGACACCACATAAACCAGTGCCCAGCGAGGTGACGGACACTGGCGTGGAGCCCACCCTGTGCCCAGGCAGGACCTGAGGCTGTAGATGCTTGGCGAGGATATGGGGAGGTCTTGAAAGTTTTCCCTGTTTCCTTTGATCATATTTCAGATTGGGAATTATGGAAATAACTTTATTTTAATGAGTGGCTCTGTCAAAGGGATGAAAAATTACTTCAAAGTCGAGATGCCCCTGGGAGGCCTCTTGTTCTCACTTTCCTGATTTGAATGTTCTGAGAAAAAATGTTCTGCCCACTCCCCTCAGTCTCACCTCCTCCTCCTCCTTCTCTCCAAGGACGAGGGAAGGAGCAAATTCCAAGTGTTTCACACTAAGGGTGGGGGGTTTTAATGTGTTTGATGGAAGACTCATTAATTAGGTGCTCCCATTGTTAATGAATTCCCGTCTCCAGTTGAGGAGAAACCCCAGCACAAGTGGCAGGGAAAGTGTTCAGGGTTGTGTCAGATAAAACCTCACAGCCCCAAAATGACACAAAACCCAAGGAATTCCTCCTGGCCTGGACTGAAATGTGCAGATTCCCTGCAGCAGGGAAAAAATCAGGGTTCTGCTTTCCCCTTACCGTGTCCTGGACTTGACCTGGGTTGCGTAGGAGATGTCCTTCTCCTCCCAGATATCCTCCTCCTCCTCGTTGTCGTCGAACTGCTGGATGCGCTCGTTGCAGCAGGCCTCGAACAGGGAGGCGTTGGGCTGCAGGACAAAGGGAAATCACATTCCAGAGGGTCTCTGGAGACACTGCTCTAAGCCCAAGTCTCAGGGCTGACCAAATCTGGTTTAGCTCCGGAGCTGGGATCACCTGGGGTCACCACAGTCCAGCTGCTGCTTTGCTTGGGGACCAGGAAAGGCCAGGAACAGCCTGGCAATGTTTAGATCCAAGAGAAATCCATCTCTGCCTATGCTTCCCTAATCTGTGTCTAGAAAGATGATCTAAGGCTGTGAGAGCTGGGGGGGCTCACCTGGAGTGGAGAAGGATCCAGGGAGAGCTCAGAGCCCCTGGCAGGGCCTGGAGGGGCTCCAGGAGAGCTGCAGAGGGACTGGGGACAAGGGACAGAGGGACAGGACACAGGGAATGGCTCCCACTGCCAGAGGGCAGCCATGGATGGGAGATTGGGAATGAGGAATTCCTGGCTGGGCTGGGATTGCCAGAGCAGCTGGGGCTGCCCCTGGATCCCTGGAATGTCCAAGGCCAGGCTGGACACTGGGGCTGGAGCAGTCTGGGGCAGTGGGAGGTGTCCCTGCCATGGCAGGGTGGCACTGGAGGGGCTCTGGGGTCCATTCCCACCCAAACCATTCCAGGATTCCCTGATTCTAGGAACTGGCACTGCAGGGAGGGAGGAAGATTCCCTCCGTGCCGGGGCGCTGTCTCAGAGGGAACATTTCCTGGGAGAAGCCCCTGAGGGGCCGAGCAGTGCCTGGCTCTCTCAGGCCCCCCTGCACTGCTAAAAGCCCCCCAAACCTCTGTTCTCTCAGAATGCAAGCAGCACCTTTCCAGAAGCACCTCTATTGCAGCCCCAGCCCCATCCCCACTCACGCTGTCGTCGTCAGCATCGATGTTGAAGTTGATCTCAGCGATGCGGTCAAAGGGAGCGCTGCAGGGAGGGAGGGAAGAGCTCAGGGGTGGCACCGAGGAGCCCGCGCTGCCCAGAGGGACAGCAGCAGAGCCAGAGCCACTCCTGGGCTGGGATCCCTGCACAGCCACTCCTGCCCCTGGCCACGGTGTCCCCTCACTGAGGGAAGGGTTATCCCAGCCTAGGACATTCCCTGCCCACGGCAGGGCAGGCACTGGAGCAGCTTCCTGGGGGACAGACAGGGGGGTCGGGCTGTGCTCCAGGGAACAGGGACAGGAGCAGAGGGAACGGCCTCAGGCTGGGCCAGGGCAGCCTCAGGGGGGACAGCAGCAGGAATTTCCCCATGGAAAGGGGGTCAGGCCTTGGCTGGGGCTGCCCAGGGGGGCTCTGGACTCCCCATCCCTGGATGTGTCCCAGGAATTCCTGGAGGTGGCACTCAGGGCTCTGGGCTGGGGACAAGGTAGGGATTGGGCACAGCTTGGACTGGATGGGTTGGGAGGGCTTTTCCAGCCTCAGGGATTTTGGGATTCTGTGAATCTCAATGCAGGCGTGGCTCAAAGCCCGAGGTGTGGCTATTCTGTGAATATCACAGGATGTGAATATCCCAGGATGACCCAATTCCCAGTCCAAGCCAGGGGAGCCCCCCGTGGGAACAGCAGAGGGTGCTGCAGGCCCAGAAATTCCCAATTCCCAGAGTCTGGATCAGGAAGTGTTCACTCTCCCTGAATCTGTAGCTCTTCCAGTGTTATTTTCTTTGAAAGAGTCTCCAGTTCAGTACTCCTGCAATCCCACAGACACTGACACATGACTAATACTCCTTAAATATTCCACTTCACTTCCAGCGCAGCGTACAACAGCTGGAAACAGCCGGCAGGGAGCACCACTCCCAGAATATTCCAGGTTTGGCAGTACATTCTCCTCTTCCAATCACAAACAGCCAGAGCATCCCAAGCACAGACTTTTTCCAGCTTCATGTTCATTTTACACCGGGCATGAGACACCAGCTCCTCAGGGATTTCACTCCTCCCTGCCCCTCACTCACATGGGGCTATATTTGCCAGTAGTGAAAAGTCTATTTTATTTATTTTATTTTTTAAAATTATGTGTAGAATGGAATAATTTCTGTTCAATTCAATTCTGATTCTATTCTGAAACTTTTCGGCCCTATGAAGTTTCTGACATGTCTAAAGCTCAGGAAAAACCCTGGATGGGAAGGGCAGAGGTGCTGCCTTGGATCCCAAGGAATTCCTGGGATGGAGACAAACCCAGGAGCACTGGGATCCCCTGGAGCACTGCTCTGTCTATAACTGGTCCCAGTTTCAGGACTGTCATGGCCACTGGGATAATCCCAGTGCCAGGTACATTTCTAAGGAGAGAGGATGAGCTGCAGCTTTAATGGGATTAAAGGAATTCTGTAAAAGCAGCAAATTTGGAGCTCTGGATTCAGCAAGTTGTGTCGCACTGAATCCCCTTTCCTGTCTTCCTGAACTGCCACTCTCCTGATCATCCCTGCTCCCTCCCTCAGGAGGGGGAAAATGGCTGCATTTTCCATGGATTCCATCAGAGCACCGTCCCTTCACTTCTCCTTCCAATAAGGATTTAATTCCTTTGAAAAGATCTGTTTAACTGCCCAGAGTTTGCTCTTGTGCTTTGCCTTTAAACTCATTCCAGACCAGGGCTGGACAACCACTGCCTGCTTTATTTCTCTCTTTGAAATGAAGGAATACTTTTCCACCTGGCTCTGGAGATCGGGCTGGGCTCCTGGAAAACAAGGAGCTGTTTACAACCTGAGGAGGGGTAACAAGGCTCATTTCTAAACCTGAAGCAGAGGGAGGATGTGATGCCAAGAGGCTGAAATGCCGATCACCCCCAGACTCGCTCGGTGCCGTCACCAAACACCCCCAGACTCACTTGATGTTGTCATCCTGGTCTGCAAACTCCTCGTCGTTGAAGCCAAACTGATCCACGAAATTGGCTGTCATCTGCTGGATCTGGTACTCGGAGAAGGCCTGGGAAGGGATGCCAAAAAATCCATCAGCAGGGTGCCCAGAGACATTCCAGAAACAGTCAGTGGAGCTGCATGGAAACAGCTCCTCCAGGAAAGCATGAAAATTTTCACACAGAAGTGTGTGAAATCCTCATTCCCACCCCTTCCCAGAGCAGGGTGACACAGAGCTCTGGGATTCCCCCCATGCCTGATGCCTCCTGCACTGCTCCCAGGGGGATCCCAGGCCATGGAACTGCTCTGGGAAAGCCCAAAGGAGCTGAACATGGACTGGGAGCAGAGTTCAGGAAGCTGCTCCACAGCAGGATGGACCAAAGCCAACCGGAGCAGCGAGTTTCCTGGGAATAGTGAGGATGTTCCCAACTCACCTGCTGGAGAGTGAGCTCGTTGGGAAAAGCACTCTCAATGTCCTCATCCTCGCTGGAGGAGTGCAGGTGGTGGGTGCTCACCTGGGGAAGCACAGACCAGTCAGGGAACCAGGGAAAGCTGGAAAAGCTCCAATGTTTCAGCTCCACCAAAGCCCAAACTCCTGCCCAGGCAGGAGCTGCCCCGAGGAGTCCCAGGGACCAGCTCAGCACCACGGATCAGCTCTGCTGAAGGACTGTTATGGAATATGCTTATGGAAATGCTTTCTGCTCTGCTTTGAAGTGTTATTCAGCAAAATAAACCAGGAAAACCCCTTTCTTCTGTTATGGGAAGCCCAGCAGGCACTGGAGTGACCAACTCACCAAATCCACCGTGTTTCTCCGGTTCGTCTCCGTCAGCGTCTCCTCCACGAAACTCTCCCACCTGCCCCTGCAGTCCTCAGGCAGCTCTGGAATGAGGGGGAGAAAACCATGGGAGTTCTGAGCCAGCTGAATTCCCTGGGGACTCACCTGGGCTAAGGACTCACAGCTTCTCTCACCTTGCTGGGAACAACCCCCAGCACAGCTCCAGCTGTGCTTGGGTCTTCCCTTTTCTCCTGGGGACTGGGGGGGCCCTTCCCTCCCATCCCTCCCAGCCCAGCACAAATGGGAGCCCAAAAGTGAGCAGAACTTGAGGGTTGAGGAAAGGAAATGGAGAAATAATAAAAGGAGAAAAGAGCAGAAGATTGTGTCCCAGATTGTCATTGCCCAGCTGTGCCCCCTCCCAGCCTGGCAGGGGCTGAGCAGTGGGGATGGAAAATGTGGAAAATGGAAAATCTTCCTTCCTCCTACCCAAACCCATGGGACAAAACCAGTTTTCCAAGTGTGTCCAGTGAAGGCAGGATGGACACAGCCTGGCAATGGAAATATCTCTGATGAGCACATCTGGGGCCTCTGGGGACACCTCGTGTCTCTTTCCTTGGAGAGCCATGGAATCAAGGAATGGGTTGGGTGGGAAGGGACCTCCAAGCCATCCAGTGCCACCCCTGCCGTGGCAGGGACACCTCCCACTGTCCGATCTTAACCTCACTGTGTGAAAACCAAGAGCAGCCAAATGGGGTCTCACCATACTTTAAATGATGGGATATTGTGGGATTTCCCTGGGAATCCTTTCCAGCAGGAAAGGCTCTTGAGCAAATACCTGAGGTGAGTCCTTCCAGGAGCTCCCAAGGGTTATCTTTCCCTGGAGAGCAGTGAGGGGAGCTGAAGGAGGAGGAGGAAGAGGAGGAGAGGAGGAACAGGCGGTACCTTTGATGAAGTCACTGATCTGGGCCTGCATGGGTCCCTTCTCCATGTTGTGCACCACGGCGTTGGCAATGCGGGTCAGGTGCCCCATGTTCCCTCTCCTCCTGCCGCCCTCTGCCCTGGAACAGAGAGCAGCCGCTACCCTCGGAGCCGGGATAACCACAGAGCCGGGATACCCATGGAACCAGCATCCCACGGAGCTGGGGTGGGATACCCATGGAGCTGGGACACCCACGGAGCTGGGACACCGACAGAGCCGGGATACCTATGGAGCTGGGATGGGATGCCCATGGAGCTGGGACACCAATGGAGATGGGACACCTACAGAGCCGGGATACCTATGGAGCTGGGATGGGATGCCCATGGAGCCAGGATACACACGGAGCCAGGACAGAGCCCTGGGAATGGCCCCAGAGCTCCTGCCTCAATGGCCACAAAATTCCTGCCCCAATGGCCATAGTATTCCTGCCCCAATGGCCACAGTATTCCCACCCCAATGCCCACAGTATTCCTGCCCCAATGGTCACAGTATTCCTGCCCCAATGCCCACAGAATTCCAGCCCCAATGCCCACAGTATTCCAGCCCCAGGGGCCCTGACATTCCAGCCCCAATGCCCACAGAATTCCAGCCCCAGTGGCCCTGGTATTCCTGCCCCAATGCCCACAGCATTCCTGCCCCAATGGCCACAGTATTCCTGCCCCAATGCCCACAGAACTCCTGCCCCAATGCCCACAGTATTCCAGCCCCAGTGGCCCTGGTATTCCTGCCCCAATGCCCACAGTATTCCAGCCCCAATACCCACAGTATTCCTGCCCCAATGCCCACAGAACTCCTGCCCCAATGCCCACAGCATTCCTGCCCCAGTGGCCCTGGTATTCCTGCCCCAATGGCTACAGAACTCCAGCCCCACATATCCTGAGTTCCCTGCAGAACTGCAGCAGGGATCAGCCCTGCTCTGGCAGGATGGGACGAGCTCGTCCCCCACACATTTTGTCCTGCTCCCTCCTGATCCCTCCTCCCGCTCAGGTAACGTGGGAGGGGCTCCAAACAAGGAGCTACACATGGAAAAGATGCAGGAATAAATCTGACTGTAATTCCCAGGGAAGAAAACTCCAGAGTTAAGGAGCTACAGCACAGCTACTGGCAGAGCTCCAGGGTGGGGCTGGGACTGCAGCAGTGAGTCCCCCAGAACAGAAGACATTCCCATCCAACCATGGGATTCCCCTTGGGATAGAACCAGATCCCAACACAGAGCCCCTTCTCTGGCTCCTCCCTGCTTCCCTTCCTGCAGAGGGAAGCTGTGCTCAGCTTAGGGAACAGTTTGGGTGGTCAGGGACCCCAGAGTCCCTCCAGTGCCACCCTGCCATGGCAGGGACACCTCCCACTGTCCCAGGCTGCTCCAGCCCCAGTGTCCAGCCTGGCCTTGGACATTCCAGGGATCCAGGGGCAGGCCCTGCTGGTCTCCATCTGCCCACTGAGAGTGGCCAAGATTCTTCCTGGAAACTCCACTTTCCCAAAGCCCCAGCTGAGATTCCTCTGCTTAAATCCCTATTTTTTTCCTTCCATTCAGATTCTTTCCAGTGTGGTGGGTGACTGGAACTCTGGCAGGAAATTGGGATGAGCTCTGGCTCCTTTCTGGTACAATCAAGGAAACTCCCAAGCAGCACCCAGGGATATTTATGGTTCTACAGAACTGGGCAAGGAAATGCCCAGCAAAATTCCTTATGTGGACAAGGGGTTGTAAAAAGAACCAAAAACCCAAAAACCCAAACCACACCAACAAAAAAAATGTAATCCAGATCTCAATCCACCAATTATGGCCTAAACAATTCCAGTGGGACTCCAAAGCCCTTGGAAGCAACCAGGAGCTCAAAATAGAGAGGGAGGACCAAACACTGAGCTGGACACAGAAACTGAAGCCTCTGGAATATTTCCAGTTTAATGTTTTAGTTCTTTTAGAATATTTAGTTCTGATCAGCACAAAATCCAAGCTAAAATAGGAAATCCAGGCCACAAATGCCTGGCCATCCCAACTTCCAACAGTCTTCTACTCCAGGAAAAATAAAATTGTGCAATTAAAACAAACAAAACAAAACAAAACAAAAAAAACCCTCAAGAAGTGAATATTCCATGGGATTCCCTGAGAAAGCAGGAAAGCAGAAGACCGAGTGTTTGGGATGGGGTGTTTGAAACACCCATAAAACCCATCGTGCCTTCAAATCCTGTCTGTTTGGGAATTTGGCTTGTCAGCATGCAGACCACCCTAGTTCCAAATCCCAACCAAAACCCAAGTCTGTCTGGACACCATTAACAAGGAAATTCTCCAAGAATATTCCAGGGTCAGCGTGCAGCCCCGGGCCAGCAATTCCTTACTGGATTTTGTCATTGGCTTCCCAGGCGTCCAATATCCTCTGCACCAGGCAGCACTTCTGGAACAGCTGTGGGGAAAAGGGAGAAGGTTCAGGATTTCCCAAAGGAGACCTGTGGGTCCTGCTGCTCCTCCCTCGCTCCTCCTCGCAGCTCAAAGCCCAGCCCTTCCCCTGCCCAGGAGCCCAATTCCTTCCTGGCTATTTCCCAGAGGATCCAGCAGAGCAGCAACACCTGGAGCATCCCCAGGCTGCTCCTGAGCCTCCCAGCAGCAGGAATTCAAGCACTGCTGGCATTTTCCAACCACCACTAACAGCTGCAATGTTCTTGGGTAGTTTTTTGTCCAAAATTTGTAGTAATTTTTACTAAGAAAACCAGAATTTTAACAATAAATGGGGATAATTTTAATAATAAATAAGGATAATTTTAATAAATACCAAGGGATTCAAAGGGTCATTAAATGAGGGGAGTTTTAATGGGATGCTGCAAATAAAGGGACAACAGCAACCACAGCTTTGTGAGAACCACTACAGATGATAATAAATAATAATAAAGCTCACTAAAAATAGATTTAAAAAAATAATAAAACCCACTACAAATTATAATAAATAATAATAAAACACACAAAAAATAGATAATAAATAATAATAAAGCCCATTAAAAATTGATAATAAATTATAAAAATCATTTTTAAAGGCAATAAATTATAACAAAACCCACTAGAAATTACATATAAAAATGACTAATAATAATAACAAATTCACACTGAGACAAGTGCCTGCTCTGGAACAGCTGACCCCAGGGAGCCCCTGGTGACCCCAGAGACCCCTGCTGACCCCAGCCCATCCCACAGACCCCTGCTGACCCCAGCCCATCCCAGAGATCCCTGCTGACCCCAGCCCCATCCCACAGATTCCTGCTGACCCCAGCCCCATCCCACAGATCCCTGCTGACCCCAGCCCATCCCACAGACCCCTGCTGACCCCAGCCCACCCCACAGACCCCTGCTGACCCCAGCCCATCCCACAGACCCCTGCTGACCCCAGCCCATCCCACAGACCCCTGCTGACCCCAGAGATCCCTGCTGACCCCAGCCCATCCCACAGATCCCTGCTGACCCCAGCCCATCCCACAGACCCCTGCTGACCCCAGCCCCATCTCACAGACCCCTGCTGACCCCAGCCCCATCCCACAGACCCCTGCTGACCCCAGAGATCCCTGCTGACCCCAGCCCATCCCACAGATCCCTGCTGACCCCAGCCCATCCCACAGATCCCTGCTGACCCCAGAGATCCCTGCTGACCCCAGAGATCCCTGCTGACCCCAGCCCATCCCACAGATCCCTGCTGACCCCAGAGATCCCTGCTGACCCCACAGATCCCTGCTGACCCCACAGATCCCTGCTGACCCCAGCCCATCCCACAGACCCCTGCTGACCCCAGCCCATCCCACAGACCCCTGCTGACCCCAGCCCATCCCACAGATCCCTGCTGACCCCAGCCCATCCCAGGCACCCTGCTGACCCCAGCCCATCCCACAGACCCCTGCTGACCCCAGCCCCATCCCAGAGATCCCTGCTGACCCCAGCCCATCCCAGGCACCCCTGCTGACCCCAGCCCATCCCACAGACCCCTGCTGACCCCAGAGATCCCTGCTGACCCCAGCCCATCCCACAGACCCCTGCTGACCCCATCCCACCCCACAGACCCCTGCTGACCCCATCCCACCCCACAGACCCCTGCTGACCCCAGCCCATCCCAGGCACCCTGCTGACCCCAGCCCAGCTCTCACGTGGGTGACCATGACGTTCTCGGTGGCTCCGGCCGGGGGCCCCGAGGGCTCCGTGGGCGCCGCTGGCTCCGGGGCCGCGTTCCCGCTCGGAGCCTCCTCTTTGCTGCCCGGCTCCCCCGGGCTGGGCTTCCCCTCGTGCACCGAGTGGGACAGGATGGCTGCTATGGACAGCTCCACTTGGAAATGCAAAAAGTTATTCCACGTGTATTTAAAAAATAAATCCTGGAGGAGAAATAAGAGATGGAAGAGTTTACTTGGGATGAATTTTCCTGGTTCTAATGGTATCAGGGATCTTTAAGGATCTTCCCAGTTCAACCCATCCCAGGATTCTGGACTCAGGGATATTAAATTGTTGCTCAAGCTGTTGTTTGATCAGGCAATTCCACTCAAACGGTTTTCCTGCTACATGCCAGCACTCACTGCAGGCTGGGCTCTGCATTCCCAGGGCACTCAGTCTGTTGGGAAATCAGTGAATACTCCCAATAAATGCAGGGAGCACTCAGGAATCCTCTCACACAGACAGCACTCACAGCACAGACACACTGAATTAAACAACCTAACTCTGCTGGGGCTCAGTGAAGCCTAGGAAAAACAGGAACTAAATCACTGCTAAGGGTGGAATTAGTTCTCTTAAGGCTGCACAGGTTCTGGGAGGCTTTTTCCAGCCTCAGGTTCATCTCTCATCATTCCAGGAGCTCACACGCACAGCACAGGCTGTTTCACACCTTCTCCACTGAACTGACATGGAATTGGAAGTGTGAGGCTCAGTCCAAAACCCCAACCAGTCATATCTGAATGCCAAAAGCTCCTCCAGGGATCCGCTCCTTGCTGGAGCAGGGAAATATCAGGACTTGTCCTGCCAGCACAAGGCCTGCCCAGAAGGGGTCCCAGGTGGAACTGCCCCGTCCCTGCCCCGGTGCCAACACTCACAAGTAACAAGTCCATGGTGCCGAGCCTGCAGAGCTCCTGGTTGATGCTGGGCGTGTTGGTGTGCAGCAGCGCCGCGATCAGCCGCGAGCCGTGCAGCCGCGCGTTCCCCAGCGGCTCCTCCAGCACCCCCAGCGTGGTCAGGATCGCCGGTTTCTGGGGAGCAGGGGTGGCAGTCAGGGGAGGAGAACATCCCACAGCGCGCCAGGTTCTACAGGGCCTTGGCCGTAAATTCTACCGTGGCAACTCCACTTCACCAGGGGGAAGAGCTTTCCACGGAGGGGCAGAGCCCTGGAACCACTGCCCAGGGAGGGCCTGAGTGCCCCACTCCGCAGACATCCCAAACCCAGCTGGACATGTCCCTGTGTCACCTGCTCCAGGTGACCCTGCCCCGCAGGCGGCTGCACTGGACAATCCCCAACAACCCCACCTGTTCGGGGACTCTCGGATTTAACAGAGCCCACCCGTTTAAGGAATGTTCTCAGCATTCTCAAACCTAAACCACCTTCCCAGGAGGATAGTTCTGGGGTCACTGAGAGATTTGACTTTCAAACCAGAAGATTAAAATACAGCTATCCACTGTAAGCTCCTTCCTCTCCATCCCTTCCCATCTCCAGTGAATCCCCCAGTCCCAAAGATTTCCCTGAATGCAACCCTCGGACTCCTGCTGCAGATTCCTGGTGCAGACTCCTGCTGCTCATCCCTGCCCGTTCCAGTTACAGAATCTGCATGTGGCTTTCCCTTCCCTGGCCACGAGTCCTTGCTGGAGCTGTCGGGACTCCTGGGCACGCCAGCGGTACCTTGGGTGGGTGCAGCAGCAGCTGGTGGAAGTCCTTGAGCCGGGGCTGGATGCCGTGTAAGATGCTGTTGCTGACAGTGTAAGACCTCTCGAATCCCTGAGTGTACGAGTCCATCAGGCCTTCCACTCTGAGGGAACACCAGGATTCACTCGGAGTCACTCACCATTTCCTCTTCCCATTCTGAACAACCAAATGAGACCAGGGTCCTCAAGGTCCCTCCCAACCCACTCCATCCTAGGATTCTGGGACTTTATGATATTAAACCAGTGCCCATCTGGGTGCTTAATCAGCAATTCTACTAAAACCATTTACTTTCTACACTTCTCGCATTCCATCTTCCTTCTCCTGGGGCCCAGAACTGCCCCAGTATCCAGAGGTGCAGATTTTGTTAAAGAGCCTCCAGTCACACTGGCCATGTCAGTGGTTTTCTCTTCAAAAATAAGGATAAAAAATAGTAATATTCAGTTCCTGAACAGATTCCCACACCTGCATGGTATTGATTCTATTATATTAGTTATTTCTATTATTTATTATACTGCAATAGTATTGGTATCATTTCCCAGGTGCTCCTCACACAACCAAACCTGTGCCGAGCTCAGGAGGAGCTGACCAGAAATAACCTCCCAGCAGAGCTGGCAAACCACATTCCCAAAGTGCTTCCTGGGGCTCCAAATTCCCAAACACTTCCAAAGGGAATGGCTGAGCAAGCTACCTAACAAATGTTTGTTCCTCCCACTGCCCCAGGCTGCTCCAGCCCCAGTGTCCAGCCTGGCCTGGGCACCGCCAGGGATCCAGGGGCAGCCCCGGCTGCTCTGGGCACCTGTGCCAGGGTCTGCCCGCCCTGCCAGGCAGGAATTCCCTCCCAGTGTCCCATCTAAGACTCCCCTCTCCCAGCTTGAAGCAATTCCCTGTGTCTGGGCAGTGCCTGTCCCTGTGTGCCCCCAGCCCAGGCTGGAGCCCCGGAGCAGTTCCGGTGGTCCCGGTGATCCCGGTGGTCCCGGTGATCCCGGTGATCCCGGTGATCCCGGTGGTCCCGGTGGTCCCGGTGATCCCGGTGGTCCCGGTGGTCCCGGCTCACCCGGAGCGCCGTGTTTCCAGCAGCGTCAGGAGCACCTGGGTTCCGTTCACGATGCAGGTCTCGCTCTGCTCCGCGTCGAACATGTTCCTGAGGAGCTGCTCCACACACTCCTGCCTGGGGACACAGGGGGTCACTCACACGGGGCTGGGGCTGCTGCACCCCGAGGCTTTGTCTGGGCAACCACAGAGGGCAAAGGGAAGATCCCACTCTTCCCGCTGCGCTGTGCCAGACCAGGAGTGATGGGTGGGAGGAACAGGAGGCTGAGGCCAGCCCTGCTCCCCAGCTCACACAATCACACAGTCCCTGCGTTGGGAGAGAGTTCCAGGAGCATCGAGCCCAGCCCAGCCCCAGCAGCTCACCTCACCCAGTGCCACATCCAGGCTTTTCAAACACACCCAGGGCTGGTGACTCCACCACCTCCCCGGGCAGCCATCCCAGAACTTTATCACCTTTCTGGAAAAGCTTTTTCCTGCTATCCCACCCGAATTTCCCTGAGCACAGTTTAAGACTGTCTCCTCTGGTTCTGTCAGTTGTTGCTCCAGCTCCTGAAGCTCCTGCTCCCCACCACATCCCAGCTCCATCCCTCAGGGACAGCTCCCCAAAATCCAGACCTCAGGAAGTCCCTTCCCCAGTTCCACATCCAGCCAAAACCAGCACCCCTGGAGTTCACAGCCCAATCCTGACTATTATCTAAGATTCAAAAAAAGTCTCCTTTCTATGGGTATAAATAAAATATGAGAAAAAAAATGTGAAACCAGGTGAATAATTCATGAGGGAGCATTATTTGAATAAGGAGCATCTAAATACCCTCTGTCAGCAGAGAAGGGGAGGTAAAGGAGGCAATTTTCTGTAATGAACCAAATTCCCTTTATAGCACCCAGCCAGCAGCTCCTGAACCTGGATTTGGGCCTCATTCCCTGATCCCACCTCCTTCATGCTGATCCTTCATTCCTGACTCAGGGATGACAAAAGTTATCCAAGACCCAAAAGGTCACTGTAATGCTGGGAAAATTGGCCAGGAAGGGTACTGAGCTTTGTGACCTTCAGAAGAAAGGGAAGAGCAAAAGAAGCCCTTTGCCCAAAATGCTCCTTTATTTTGAGCAGGAATTCTGGAGATGGTTCCTGGAAGTGCAGGGTCTCACACCCCTCTCAAAAACTATGAAGAAAGCCTAGAATTACCAAAAAAGTCTGTGCGAGCCATGCCTTCCATGGCCTTCACCCCTCCCACTGCAGGGAATCACAGCCCTCATTAAAGGTCCTGGGACTTCCCAGGGGGAATGACGGAGCTGCAATCCCATCTCCTCAGTTCTGAGGGCTCAGAACAGACCAGAGGAGAGACCACAGGCTCCAGTCAGGGATGAGACCTCCAGTGCCTCCAGCTCCGGGGCCCAACAGCAGCAGCACCTGGAGTGCTGGAGATAGCCCAGAGGAGGCCCCGGAGCTGCCCCAGGGCTGGAGCCCCTCAGATCCCAGGGATCCAGGCTGGGAGAGCTGGGGAGGCTCCCCTGGAGAGGAGAAGGATCCAGGGAGAGCTCAGAGCCCCTGGCAGGGCCT
The DNA here is from genome assembly GCF_048771995.1 of Taeniopygia guttata. Taxonomy (NCBI): domain Eukaryota; kingdom Metazoa; phylum Chordata; class Aves; order Passeriformes; family Estrildidae; genus Taeniopygia; species Taeniopygia guttata. The sequence goes on from NC_133025.1 coordinate 875,623, forward strand.
GGAGGGGCTCCAGGAGAGCTGCAGAGGGACTGGGGACAAGGGACAGAGGGACAGGACACAGGGAATGGCTCCCACTGCCAGAGGGCAGCCATGGATGGGAGATTGGGAATGAGGAATTCCTGGCTGGGAGGGTGGGAAGAGGCTGGGCTGGAACTCCCAGAGCAGCCCTGGCAGTGTCCAAGGCCAGGCTGGGCACTGGGGCCTGGAGCAGCCTGGGACATGGCAGGGTGGCACTGGAGGGAATCTGAGGTCCCTTCCCACCCAACCCCTTCCAGGGTTCCATGAAAAGTCAACACTTCCCTAGCACAGGATCCGGTCAGGCCATGGCACAAAGGCTGGATCTACCTCATTCCTGAAGGAGCAGTGAGGGAAATGAAAAATTTATGGAAGTGTAGCAGCTCTGGTAGGGGTGGAGCTCCATGGCAAGCCCAGGATGGTCCCAGTGGCTTCCCAGTGCTGGGATGAGCCACATCCCATTCCCACTGGCACACCAGGTCCTGTCCCAGGAATTATCTCACAGTCATGGAGGAACTGACAGCCCTGGGCCAGGAGAAAAGATCCCCCATGACACATAAATTCAGAGCTCTGGGTGGACAGAAATATCTCAGGGGAACTTGAACCCCCTGTCCCTTCCATGGCTCCTTCCAGCCCTTTCCTGACAAAGTGTCACCACCAGGCCTAAAAGAGCCTTTTTTGTTTCAGTCTCCTGGAGAATCTCCAGGAGATTTTAGGTTTAAAGAAACAGTAAGAAGCAGAAAACACAGGACATAAATAATTGAATGTTCATTGCAAAGAGCAAAGAAACAACACCAGGAATGGAACAAAACTGGGAAAAACAACACTTCTGGTACACACTGAATGTTATCTGGGAAATCTGGGAATCCTGGAATGGTTTGGGTGGTCAGGGACCCCAGAGCCCCTCCAGTGCCACCCTGCCATGGCAGGGACACCTCCCACTGCCCCAGGCTGCTCCAGCCCCAGTGTCCAGCCTGGCCTTGGGCATTCCAGGGATCCAGGGGCAGGCCCTGCTGCTCTGGCAATTCCACCCCAGCCCCTGCTCACCCTCCCAGTCAGGAATTCCCTCCCAAGATCCCATCTATCCCTGCCCTCTGTGGGCTCCACGTCATTCCCATTGTCCTGGCACTTCAGTTCTGGATGAACAATCCCCCTCTGGCTTCCTTTGAGATCCCTTCAGACCCTGAAGGTGCTGTGAGGTCCCCACACAACCCTTCCTTCTCCAGGCTGGAATTCCTTGGATTTTTGCCTCACTCTGGATCAGGCTGCGACCTCTGGGCTCCATGACCCCCTCTCCTGCCTCTGGACAGAGCCCCACACCCCAGATTGCTGAAGAGGCCACTCAGAGCTGCTCCAGCTCCAAAGGAACATCCCTGCTCTGTCTGCTCCCCGCAGAGTGATCCAGGAGCCCCTCCCAGTGCCCCCAGCATGCCCAGTGCCCCCAGTACTCACGATTCCAGTGCTGTGAGAAGTGGATCTGGCTCCGGGACATCCTGGAGCTGAGTGCTCTGGTCTCTGCTCAGCCTGATGATGTCACACAGGGTCTGGGAAGCATTGGATTGCCTCTGGAAACAGGGACAGGAGCAGCATCAGCACTGGGGCCAAGGCCAGCCAGGCTAGGAATGCTCTGGCTGGGATCAATCCCATTCCTGCTCCCCCTGGAGTTATTCAGGGCTGGACACTCCTGGAGCAGCAGCATCAGCAGGCTTTGCACTCAAAGGAGATTGGCCCAAACACAACCACCAAGAGCAGTTCAGGAGCTCAGGGATGAGGATTCTTTTTCTCTCCTCAATCCTGCTAATCTGCACATCCATAACACAAATATCCCACCCTTCCTCGCACTGTTCAGCTTTCCTGCTTGAGAAAACCCTCCACCATTTAATTCCTGGGATTTAAAAGGAATTTCCAGAGGTGTTTGAGGAATTCATCCTCTGGTTCTGGCCATCAGGCAAAGCCTCTCTGCAGCTGCTGTACCTCAGCATCTGCTCCAACAGAAATCCACAGGGATGTTCCCAGTTTTCCCCTCATAGAGGGAAATTTGCCTGGGATGAGCTGAGGGAATTGGGCTCAGAGAACTACATTTTCTGGACTTTATCACTGAATTCCTACTCAGAGCTAGAAAGATTTGAAAACGGCATAAAGTGGCTGATTTTAAAGAATCTTCCAGGAACACCACAGTCCTCCCTAATCCCAAGGGAGATCCCCACTGTCTGTGGGACTGAGATGAACTGAGGCAGCAGAACCAAGAAACTGGGAGCAAAATAAGTCAAAAGCAGATGAAGGGACATCCTGAGGCCATCCCTGGTGGCTCCTCCACAGGTCACTGGGACGAGGCAAACAGAAATCTCTCAGACCCTGCAGGACCCCGCCCCCCAAATCCCCAGGCCTGGTGCCACTCACATCCTCATCCTGGCTCGAATGGATCAGCTCCACGAGTCTCTGGATAATCCTGGCTTCATTCAGCCACTGTAGGGAAAAGAGCAGCAGAGAAAATCCTCAATGGATGTCCAAGAACTCAGAACAAGAGGGGCTCTGGGAAGCTCTGCAGGAAGGGGAAGCCCTTCCTTCCCTCTCCTAATCCCATCCCTGAAGCAGGGACAGGGATGGATGGGGATGGATCTGGATTTGCATCCTGCCATGAACGACCCACAGACCCCTCTGGAAAACGTGAAATGTTCCAGGGACAAACAGCCTCATCTGAGCAGTGGTGGCAGAACCCCACCACATTCTCCCAGCAGCTCCTGCTCTTCCTGCTGCTCACGCTCAGCAATTCCACCTCCTGCCAGATGTTGGAACAGCTGTCACTGTGCCTTCACCTTGCTCCACAACTTCCAGTTCTCCATGCAAACCACTCCCTATCCCCCTTTCAGGCCCACGCAAACCAGGAAGGGCCTCTCCAGAGGCTCTCTTCCACTCCTCCCTCCCAGCCCCACACGCAGCCTCAGCCCTCCATTTCCATTCTGATCCCACTCCTGGTTCCAGGAAAACTGCTGGATGTGTGACATCCCCCAGACTCATCCCAACAATGCCCAAACTCAGCTGCCTGGGAAATGAGAAAACTTCCATTACAAGGAAAAACATTTCCAGGGATGGGTCTGGAACCCCTCAGATCCCAGGGATCCAGGCTGGGAGAGCTGGGGGGGCTCACCTGGAGTGGCAAGGATCCAGGGAGAGCTCAGAGCCCCTGGCAGGGCCTGGAGGGGCTCCAGGAGAGCTGCAGAGGGACTGGGGACAAGGGACAGAGGGACAGGACACAGGGAATGGCTCCCACTGCCAGAGGGCAGCCATGGATGGGAGATTGGGAATGAGGAATTCCTGGCTGGGCTGGGATTGCCAGAGCAGCTGGGGCTGCCCCTGGATCCCTGGAATGTCCCAGGCCAGGCTGGACACTGGGGCTGGAGCAGCCTGGGGCAGTGGGAGGTGTCCCTGCCATGGCAGGGTGGCACTGGAGGGGCTCTGGGGTCCTCTCTAACCAATCCATTGCAGGATTCCCTAATTCTATGATTCCTTGAACACAGTAAGGAATTACACTAATTACTGTCCCAATCAATGTCTGAATTTCTGAACACTGGGAAGAACACAGTTTCCTTTTCTCCAAGCTCTCCAGCTGGACTAAGGAGAGGATGCTCCATGGAAAATGAGTGGGAACCCCTTTGCTGCCAGGAGTGACCCAGGCTGCTGCCCCGGAGCCACAACGGGGCTGAGGGACCCCACGGAGGGACCCCAGCCCTGGGAACAGGAGCTGCCAGAGGGGTGGATCTGCTCCTGGGATGAAACACCCACGGACCCCATCTGGCCCGAGGCAGGCAGGGACGGGGCTGGGAGGGGAAGGCCCTCACGTTGAGCACATCCTGGCGCAGCGCCGTGGGCTCCACGCAGCTGATGAGGCGCAGCAGCAGGTCCATCATGGCAGAGGTGTCGATGTGCTTTAGCACCAGGCTCAGGAACTTGTCCTTTTTCCTCAAAAATGAGATCACCTGTGGAAACAGGAGCCTGCATCAGCTGCCAGCGGGACACACAGCTCCCTCAGAAATCCCTCACAACTCCCTCACAGCTCCCCCACAAGTCCCTCACAAATCCCCCACAACTCCTGGAGCTTCTCCTTTGTGTCTCAACCACTGACCTTGGGTTGGAAACTCTCCAGGGAGCAAGGCAATAATTCGTATTCCAAGGCAACACCAAATCAGATCTTTTCTGCCAACTTTTCTCCCCTCTGCACCACAGAAAAACCCAGGGCCATGGAAATAAGTGAAGCTGGAGAATTTCCCTTCCCTCTCAAGCTCCCTACCAGGCAGCATTTACAACCCCAGCATTTACTGGGATGTGAGTATTCCTGAATCCCTGTTCAGCCCATACCTCAGCACTCCTTCCAAAAGGATGAGCCTGAGGCCTCGTTTATGGATTGGGATGACTCTGACGACCCTCAAAATGCCTTGGTATGAAAAGTGAAGCTTTAGCTGTTCCATGGGGATATCCCAACCCAAAACTCTGGGAAGAGTCTGTCCACACCAGCATCTCCCTGCACTGAGGAATTCTGAGAACTTTCCAGAGACTCCATTTCACCTCCAACCTTAAACCCAACTCCAGGAATACCATGAGCTCCCAGCAGGGACACAGCACGGGCAGCGCAGTGCCGGGGAACTGCCTGGATCGGGACAGATCCCTTCCCCACCTGTTCTGTTTTCCGTGCAATGAGGTTCCCGATGGTCTTGCTGAAGAAGCTGGCGAGGAGGGGGTTCAGGGGGGGCTCGTGGTCCAGGAAGTCGTAGAGGATGTTGAGCAGGGTCTCGTCCCCGCCCAGTTTGTCGTTGATCTGCGGCACGTCCGAGGTCAGCAGCTCGCAGGCCGTGTTGGGATACCTGCAGCGACACACCCGCAGCCACCCCAGGTGAGATGGGAACTCTGCAGATCTGCCCTCTGCAAAGGTCTCGGGAGGTGAAGGAATTGAATTCCTGCCTGGGAGGGTGGGCAGGCCCTGGCACAGACCTGGAATTGCCAGAGCAGCTGCCCCTGGATCCCTGGCAGTGCCCAAGGCCAGGCTGGACACTGGGGCTGGAGCAGCCTGGGACAGTGGGAGGTGTCCCTGCCATGGCAGGGCGGCACTGGAGGGGCTTTGGGGTCCCTTCCCACCCAGCCCACCCCATGACTGATTCCCTCTGGTAAGAACACTTTTCCCACAGTGGGTTATTAGTGACTTGTGACCACACCAGGTTTCTACACAAGGATCTTTCCCAATCTCTGCAATCCAAGCTCTGCACTCCCCACAAGCCACTAAAACACTTCGGGCCAGCTGGGAGCAGGGACCCTTTCCCTGCACCATTGCTTTCCCCAGCAGCCTCCTCCTGTTCCTGCAGTTCCAGCCCTGGAGGCTCCAAAAGCCCCTCAGGCCCTGCTGCTGCTGTTCCAGGCTTGGTGCTGCCCAAGGAGCTGAGGCTGAGGATGTCACTGTCACCACCGCAGAGGGACCTCCCAGCCCTTCCATCCTTTACAGTCCCGAGGGGACTTTTCCTGGCTCATTCCATGCAAAAAACATCCACAATTCCTAAAGATCTGCGTGTGGAGCCTCCCTGGGATACACATCCCATGCACAGGGGAGAAATGGGAGCTCTCCCTGTCCCGGCAGGTTCTGCTCCTGCAGCTCTCACAGCCCCAGGTCTGATCCAACCCCTCACCATTCCCGTTCTGGCACCACATCCCACCCCTGGAGGCTTCCAGGCTGCAGGGAACTCACCTCACCCAAACTGCCCCTCCGACCCCTGGAAGCTGAGCTTCCCTCACCCCTGGGCTCAGCAGCTCCTTGGCAGATCCAAGATTCACACTCTCCTTTCCTGCTCCAGCCTCCTTTTGGGTGTTTATTTCCACAAGTTCTGCTTGGATGGGGATTTACCAGGGACTTTTCCTCTTTGCAGTTTCCCCTCTGAAATTTATTAACCTCCATCTCCCACTGTTCCAGGGATAAAGCCCTTGGATGATCCCCTCTCCACATATCCTGAGCCCCAGATCCTTCCAAAGCTATCAAGTTTCTCCTTGTTCCACTCCACCAACTTTTATAACCTCTCCCAAAGAGCCACAAGTGGGATTCCATCTGGATTTACACAGAGTCCATTCTTCCTGCTCAGCTTTTATTTACCCCAAAAGCTTCCCTGATTTCTAATGAGCTCAAACCCTCCTTCCCCAGTCCAGGCTTTGCAGACACTTCTGGGCCTGGAAGCCCCAAGTGCCCTTTCTGCCTGGGAGTCCCAAGTGCTGCCAGGAAATGCTCCATGAACATCAGCCCTCGGTGTCCCAGCAGGAATTTCCTTCTTGAAACCTTTGTCCTTGTCTCCCCCTTCCCTCATTCTTCACCTGTTTGGTAACAATCAGGGAATCTTGGTATGATTGGGTGGGAAGAGACCTCAGAGCCCCTCCAGTGCCACCCTGTCATGGGCAGGGACACCTCCCACTGTCCCAGGCTGCTCCAACCTTTCCTTGGACATTCCAGGGATCCAAGGGCAGCCCCAACTACTCTGGCAATTCCAGCCCAGCCAGGAATTCCTCATTCCCAATCTCCCATCCATCCCTGCCCTCTGGATCCCTGTGTCCTGTCCCTCAGGCCTTGTCCCCAGTCCCTCTGCAGCTCTCCTGGAGCCCCTGTAGGCCCTGGAATGTGCTGGAAGCTCTCCCTGGATCCTTCCCTTCTCCAGGGGAACATTCCCAGCTCTCCCAGTCTGACTCCAGAGCAGAGAGGCTCCAGCCCTGGGAGCAGCTCCTCTGGACTTGCTCCAGGTCCTCCTGCTGCTGGCCCCAGGCTGAGGCAGCTCTGCAGGTGGGTCCCTTCAGAGCAGGGTGGGTCCCAAATTCACCCTTGCACAGCAGCCACAGGATATTCCAAGTTATTACCCCACGCACTCCCAGGCATTCGCTCACCTGGGAACAGCCACCTCACACCATTATCAACTCGTACCCAAAACCACACCTGAACGTGGCACTTCTGTGGCTTTCCACCAACCCCAGCCCTGATCCATTCCCACCAGGAAAAACCTGCCCAGTTTCATTTATTTATAGCCAGAGCAGCCTTTTATTTTTATATAAACTTCACAAAAGCAAACAAACTCCCCAAACCCAAATGTCAATATTTTTGAGTATACATTGGGTAAAAAAATCCATAAACACAACATTGGTGAGAAGCAAACCCCTGTGAGGAGCTCAGCGTGGTCTGAGCAGAGGCAGGGCCTGCCTGGAACTGTGATCCCTGAAATCAGCAGGATCTGGACTTGCAGCACACTGAAAATATCCCAGATTTTATTCATTTTCCAGCTCACTTCATTCTGTGGGATTGGAAACCCATTGAGTTCAGAGATTTCTACCTCTTGTGCTTCCCTTTCCTATAAAAACTTACTCAAGGGGCTTTGGATTTTCAGGGAACAGTGGGATAAGATTTTTTTGAGACTTTATTTGAGAAAAGATTTTTATTTGAGATAGGATTTTGAGATAGGATTTTTTTTTTTTTTATCATTTGAGACATTACTTGAGCTATGTTTTTTGGGAGACATTACCTGAAACAGGATTTTTTCTGGAGACCAACTCAACGTCAAACCACCAAAACCAAACCAATCCCCTCCAAACCCCGAATGCTGGAACATCCCCAGAGCTCAAAGCCTCCCTCCCAGGAGGTGCCAGGGCAGCGGTGGGACGGAACCCAGCAGAATGTCTGTTTGCAGCCCCGATCCCTGGCTGCCATGTCCCGGGGAGCAGGGATCCAATACCTACTTGAATCGGACCTTCTCGTCCATGTCCACGGGGGGCTCGTGGGTGATGAGGGTGACCAGCTGCTCCATGCACTGCTGCTGGCACAGGAAGTCCAGCAGCCGCCGGTTCTGGGCCTTGCATTCCTGCAGGACGTCATCCTCGTCCATCAGCTCCTCCAGCGTCACATCCTCCTTGTCCAGCAGCTTGTCCACGTGTGACGTTGTGTTCAAATCAAACTTCCAGAACATGGTGATGGGACACGACTGCCTGGGGGCGGGAAAGCACCGGTTACTGCTCCACACCTACTGCGCATGGCCACGGCATCGCTGAGGGCAGAGACCTCTGAGACCATCGAGTCCCACCATCAACCCCATCCACCACCACCCCGTGTCCTCAGGCGCCACATCCACACATTGTTTTAACACTTCCAGGGACGGGGACTTCATCCAGGGCTTTCCAACCCTCCTGGGGAAGGAATTTCCCCAAAATCCCCCCTGAGGCTGCCCTGGCCCAGCCTGAGGCCGTTCCCTCTCCTCCTGTCCCTGTTCCCTGGAGCACAGCCTGACCCCCCGGCTGTCCCCTCCTGGCAGGGACTTGTGCAGAGCCACAAGGTCCCCCCTGAGCCTCCTTGGCTCCAGGCTCAGCCCCTTCCCAGCTCCCCCAGCCCCTCCTTGGCTCCAGGCTCAGCCCCTTCCCAGCTCCCTCAGCCCCTCCTGGGCTCCAGCCCCTTCCCTGGACACTCCAGCCCCTCAGGGTCGTTCCTGGGGCACTGCACTTTGAATCCCCCATGTCCATCCACTCCTACCCCAACCCTAATTTGCCCTTTTGGTATCCCAATCTTTCTCTGTGTGAGCTCTATTAATGATGGATTTTTTTACTTTGCTTTCCTAATACCTGAAATTTTGGAAAAGCTGTGAGTTACACCAAACCACGGCACTGTTCAGACCACTCCTAGGAGACTCTTCCAGGGCTCTTCCTCTTGCTTAACATTTCCTCTTCCAATTCTGCCCTTCACGGTCTCACCTCAGCTCCTCAACAACCCTTCACAGTCCTGCTCTGGCCACAGCACCAGGTACAGAATTCACTGAATCCTGAAACGGTTGGGTGGGAAGAGACCTCAGAGCCCCTCCAGTGCCCCCCTGCCCTGGCAGGGACACCTCCCACTGCCCCAGGCTGCTCCAGCCCCAGTGTCCAGCCTGGCCTGGGGCATTCCAGGGATCCAGGGGCAGCCCCAGCTGCTCTGGCAATCCCAGCCCAGCCAGGAATTCCTCATTCCCAATCTCCCACCCATCCATCCCTCTGGCAGTGGGAGCCATTCCCTGTGTCCTGTCCCTCCATCCTTGTCCCCAGTCCCTCTGCAGCCATTAGCACAAACAGCAGGCAGTGGCTGTCATTCCCCAGGGACACGGGGGACACACCCTGGGCAGTGCCAGCCCTGGCTCCCACACTCTGCACACGCAGCCGCTGGGCTCAGCCGTGTCCCTGTGCCACATTCCCAGATGATCCAGCAGCACCACGTGATTCCATAGCCAGGATCACAAGGCTGTTTTTAACCTAACCCACATCCTCATTTCTGCACACAGAACTCTCTCCATCCCTTTCTTTGGCTTTTTCCAGCATCCAAAAATGTCCCCATGCCTGATCCTCGGCTGGTTGCATTCTGCATAACCTCAGCTACAGGACAGACTGGACTTTGGCCTCCTAAAAACCCATTTTCCCTCCAGGAATGACACTGAGGGGGCTCTGCCTTCCAGTCACCAGAGTAGGGCCTTGCAAAAGGGTGAAGACCCCAATTTTCCCATTAGATTTTAAATCTCTCAGTCCTGCATGGCGTAACTTCTACAGTGGAGCTCTGAGTGAAGCATTCACAGAACCAGGACATAGAAGAGGGGAAAATCTGAGTTTCTTTTACACATCAGGATTTTCCCACCTGGAATCCTGGGGGCAGCTCTGGAGAACCCTGGAGGGGCTGAAGCATGTCCAGGGAACAGAGCTGGGAAGGGGATGGAGCCCAGGAGGGGCTGAGGGAGCTGGGAAGGGAATGGAGCCCAGGAGGGGCTGAGGGAGCTGGGAAGGGGCTGAGCCTGGAGCCAAGGAGGCTCAGGGGGGACCTTGTGGCTCTGCACAAGTCCCTGCCAGGAGGGGACAGCCGGGGGGTCGGGCTGTGCTCCAGGGAACAGGGACAGGAGGAGAGGGAACGGCCTCAGGCTGGGCCAGGGCAGCCTCAGGGGGGACAGCAGCAGGAATTTCCCCATGGAAAGGGGGTCAGGCCTCGGCTGGGGCTGCCCAGGGAGGTTTGGAGCCTCCATTCCCTGGAGGTGTCCAAGGAATTCCTGGAGGTGGCACTCAGGGCTCTGGGCTGGGGACAGGTGGGGGTCAGGCACAGGTTGGACTGGATAGACTGGGAGGGCTTTTGCAACCCCAGAGATTTTGGGATTTTGGGATTTCAGCACTGAATCTCGGAGTTGGGAGCAGCCATCTGAATGCTCAACCTACGTGACACTGCAGTGACAGCACTGCTGGGCTCGGTGTGTTCCTCACAAACTGTTCTTTGGGTATTTTTAACCATCTCTGTTTGGTTATAAATTCACCAAGGGAAAATCTGGCACCAAAGGCCTCCAGTGAAGGAGGTTTGGGGGCTCAGTCAACCCAAATGCAAAAATATTCCCTCCATTGGCGTGGAATCTACATGGAATTCTCACCTTCCAAGCTGACACCCATTGTAATCCTGGCAATTCCACAGCTTTCCTGAACTTTTTATACATCTCCAAGAAAAGCTGCTGGACCTTCCCTGGGAGAGTGGAGAGGGGCTGGGCTGGGATTGCCAGAGCAGCTCGGGCTGCCCCTGGATCCCTGGAATGTCCAAGGCCAGGCTGGACACTGGGGCTGGAGCAGCCTGGGACAGTGGGAGGTGTCCCTGCCATGGCAGGGTGGCACTGAGGGGCTCTGGGGTCCCTGACCACCCAACCCATTCCAAGAGAAAAGGACAGGAAGATGTTCCTACCTTCAATAGAAGTTTCTTCAAATGTGAACTCTCCTCCACGAACGGAGAAACATTTGGGTTACAGTTCCTGGAACAGACCCAGCTTCAGGAAATGGATTTCATCCAGTGTGAATTGCTTTGCAAGCTTCCAATCCTGGAAAAGATTTTTTAAATTACCAATAACCAAAGGTACCTGAGGGCCAGAGGTTTTTCAATTTTCCCTAAATGAACTTTCACAGAACTTTTCAGCACAAAGGAAGATCAGAGGGACTGACAGCCCCTGCCAAGGCATCACCAGCAGGCCACTCAGGATGCTCCCAGTTATCCCAGTTCCCCCCGTCCTGCAGCACTGAAATCTTGAAATCCAGGAATTCCTGGTGTGCTGTGGGGTACACCCAAACGGAGACCAACCAGCAGCAGGTCCCCACATCATATGGAAATTAAATGTAATGTGAAAATAAATGTATTTCCTCATCATCCAATCAGTGATTACTTAACCGGAGGTACAACATTCACCCAAACCAAGGACATTGATCTGAACAAAAATTGTTCAGGATTTTATTTCTAAACTTTAATGCCTTTTTCCCTGGAATCTGTGTCCCAAAGTCTTTGACAGAGTCCCAGACTTAGGGAGGTTGGAAAAGCCCTCCCAGCCCATCCAGTCCAAGCTGTGCCCAATCCCTACCTTGTCCCCAGCCCAGAGCCCTGAGTGCCATCTCCAGAAATTCCTGGGATACATCCAGGGATGAGCACTCCAAACCCCCCTGGGCAGCCCCTGCCAAGGCCTGACCCCCTTTCCATGGGGAAATTCCTGCTGCTGTCCCCCCTGAGGCTGCCCTGGCCCAGCCTGAGGCCGTTCCCTCTCCTCCTGTCCCTGTTCCCTGGAGCACAGCCCAACCCCTGCCATGAGCAGGGACACCTCCAACAAGAACATCCTCAGCAATTCTCTGCTGGGCCGCAAACGCCAGGAGTTCCATAAAATTCTGCACGACTCTGGCTTAAATGGACATGGATGCTTTGGAGAGCTCAAGGCTGGAAGAGCCATGGAAGAAATACACATGGAATTCTCACCATGCACAGAAGAAGCTGCTCCAGGGCCAGGGAGCAAAGATGGGTTTGGAAGGGAGAACTTGTCTCAGTCTCAGCTGGCTGTGCACTCCACAGCCATGGAGCTCTGGAATGGTTTGGGCGGGAAGAGACCTCAGAGCCCCTCCAGTGCCACCCGTGCCATGGCAGGGACACCTCCCACTGCCCCAGGTGCTCCAGCCCCAGTGTCCAGCCTGGCCTTGGGCATTCCAGGGATCCAGGGGCAGCCCCAGCTGCTCTGGGCAGCTGTGCCACGGCCTGCCCGCCCTGCCAGGCAGGAATTTGTCCCGAATATCCAACCTGAGCCACTCTCCATCAGTTGTCACCGGCAGTGCAGGTCCCTGCAGAGCCAGGACACCAAGGGACCCGGCCTGGCCGAGCCCAGCAAGCCCCGAGCTCCAGCACATCCTCACGGGAACGGCTCCAGAGAGCCTCCAGGGACACCTGGACACAGCCAGCGCTCCTGCCAGCCCTGTGTCACTGCCATGTCACCACAGCCAGCCCTGTGTCACTGCCGTGTCACCACAGCCAGCCCTGTGTCACTGCCGTGCCACCACAGCCGGCCCTGTGTCACTGCCGTGTCACCACAGCCGGCCCTGTGTCACTGCCGTGTCACCACAGCCGGCCCTGTGTCACTGCTGTGCCACCACAGACGGCCCTGTGTCACTGCTGTGCCACCACAGCCAGCCCTGTGTCACTGCTGTGCCACCACAGCCAGCACTCCCTGTCACTGCTGTGTCACCACAGCCAGGACTCCCTGCCACCATCCCGGGTTACTGCCGTGTCACCACAGCCCAGTGTGTGCCACCATCCCATGTCACTGCTGTGTCACCTCAGCCAGCATTCCCTGCCAACATCACATGTCACTGCTTTGTCACCTCAGCCCAGTGTGTGCCACCATCCCATGTCACTGCTGTGTCACCACAGTCAGCACTCCCTGTAACTGCTGTGTCACCTCAGCCAGCACTCCTGCCACCACCCCATGTCACTGCTGTGTCACCAGGACACATCTGCTGGCCAAGGGACACGCCTGGTGACACCAGCAGCTGCTGGCACTGCTCCTCAGGGGCCAGGGCTGACACACTCCTGCTGATCGCAGCTCCCTCACATCCAGCTCATTCCCACAGCAGCCAAACCCGCCGATGTGCCACGACCGACACAGCAGCAGAAACGGAGCCGTGTCCCCCTCAGGAGGAGCGTTGGCCAAATGCCCACAGAACTCACCCAAAGTTTAGTGGGAGCAGAACCCAAAGGAGTTCAAAGGCTGCTGATCTGCAGCTGCTTCCATGAGACAGCAGCTGGTCCCAAATATCCCAAATATACACAAAGAGCTGTGGCTGTCATTGGAAAGACACGGCCCCAAAAATATGAACAAATTGAAAATATCAATCAAGAGTGGAGGTCCATTTTGTATAAATCAGGGGACCATGGGATGGTTTGGGTGGGAAGGACCTTAAAGCTCACCCAGTGCCAGCCCTGCCATGACAGGGACACCTCCCACTGTCCCAGGGTGCCCCAAGCCCCAGTGTCAAACCTGGCCTGGGACACGGCCAGGGATGGGGCCGGAGTTTTCAGGGCTATGGTTCAGCTCCAAGCACATGAATGAAATCCAAGTGTGTAGCAGCTTTTCTACACATCTGTGTGCCAATACCTCGTGAACAGAGCCCACCTTCCCTACCTTGGCCACACCTTCCACGCCTTAGGACAGATGGGCCCAAGATATTCCACAGCCTTTCCACGGAATCCACTCAGGCAAGTAAGGAAAGCTCGTTACTGAGCAGACTAAAACCCCTAAAAACCTCTCCAGTGCCTTTGGAAAAGCATTGACACATTAGCAAGTCATGAACAACTGTTCAATATATCCCAGCTCCTCTCTCAAGCTCTCCTCAGGGACCTTCCACCTGGACCAGTCCTGCTGGAGGATCTGCAGAGCTCAGGAGGAGCAGACCCGCTGCTCCTGTGGCTGTTCCTGTGAGAACGTGTGCCAGGTGCTGCGTGTGTAACACATCCCTGCTGGACACGGGGCCCAGAGCCCATCCCAGAGCCTGCACCGGGATCCCTGAGCCCACCCAGCAGGGACAGGGACGGGCTCCGGCAGAGCCTGGATCCTTCCCTGCGCCCCTCTGCTTCAGGGAGCCAGCAATTAAACGGCTGGTACATGGATGGAAGCACAGAGCTGTCCTGGGACTCATGGAGTCATGGAATATCCTGAGCTGGAGGGGATCCACGGGGATCACCTGCACACACCCACCGATCCCATCCCATCCCTGCGAGCGCTGTCCAAACGCTCCTGGGCTGCCGTGGGGCCAGAACCATGCCCTGCTCAGTGCCCAGCACCCTCTGGGGAAGAACCTGTTCTGAGATCCCCCCTGACCCTCCCTGCCAGGGGCTCCTCCTGCTCTGCGCCTGCTGGTCCAGGGAAGCCGGGAGAAGGGTTGCACAGAGGGTGCAGCGCCCCTTCCCCAGGAGAAGGGATGCAGAGAGGCTGCAATGCCCCTTCCCCAGGGAGAAGGGATGCACAGAGGCTGGAACACCCCTTCCCCAGGAGAAGGGATGCACAGGGGCTGGGAAGGGATGCACAGAGGGTGCAGCGCCCCTTCCCCAGGGAGAAGGGATGCACAGAGGCTGGAACACCCCTTCCCCAGGAGAAGGGATGCACAGAGGCTGCAATGCCCCTTCCCCAGGGAGAAGGGATGCACAGAGGCTGGAACACCCCTTCCCCAGGGAGAAAGGATGCACAGAGGCTGGAACACCCCTTCCCCAGGAGAAGGGATGCACAGGGGCTGGAACACCCCTTCCCCAGGGAGAAGGGATGCACAGAGGCTGGAACACCCCTTCCCCAGGGAGAAGGGATGCACAGAGGCTGGGAAGGGATGCACAGAGGCTGGAACACCCCTTCCCCAGGGAGAAGGGATGCACAGAGGCTGGGAAGGGATGCACAGAGGCTGGAACACCCCTTCCCCAGGGAGAAGGGATGCACAGAGGCTGCAATGCCCCTTCCCCGAGTTGAATCCATACCCACTATTGCTCTGAGCCAACTACAAGTAAAGGGCTCTTTGGCTGCAGAAGGAACTGGAAGAGGATAATCAGGAATTCCTCATTAAAAACACTCAAAAGGTCAATTTAACCCTTAAACATGAATCATCATCATTCCTGCCTTTCCCATACATCCCATGGCACATCCCAGGATGCAGCAGTGGGATGGGAGCATTTGAAAAAGGACAGGCATGTACAAAACCTGGCTATTTTTAACAAAATTTAAAGTCTTCCCACTGCCTCAGTTACTTTATCATGGTTGATCAGAACTATCAGCCCAGATGAGCTAAATTCAACCTTTTATATAAGTTAGAACTTCCCTCAAGAACTTCACTGATAAAGAGAGAGTTTGAGCTGTTGGAATTAAATAAAAGCAGCATTTCCCAGGGTACTCGCGCTGCTGACAGGAGAATAGAACAACCACAAACTCAATGTCCACTCACATAAATTTTGGGATTTATTCAGCCTCTTCCCACCCGCTTTAAGAGCAGCCCCAACAGAATCCCAGAACTCCTGAATCTGGAAAAGCCCTCTCCACCCATCCAGTCCAAACTGTGCCCAATGCTCACCTTGTCCCCAGCCCAGAGCCCTGAGTGTCACCTCCAGGAATTCCCTGGACACCTCCAGGGATGGGGAGTCCAAACTTCCCTGGGCAGTCCCTTCCATGGCTAAATACAGTCAAAGGGAAAAAAATAATCCCAGCCTAAAACAGTTGGACTTTCCAGCTTCTTCTCTCCAGCAGGAGTGAGTGATTCAAAGACTGGGAAAAATGGCCCAGAAGTTTTCCCATTTTGGGGATTTTATACCATCAACACCTGCATTGACTTTCTGAACTTGGGGTTTTACGACACCTTCAGCTCTTCCCTAACCCTCCTTGTCTGCCAAGAATTAAGGGTTTAAAGACTGGAAGAGCTATAAAACCGTCCAGGCACTGCCCCAATGCTCAGTCAGAAAGGCCAAGTGACCACAAACACCAACTGACCAAGGTGGTCACTCTAGACAGTCCTGATTAATTCTAACCCACAAACTCCTGCAGCCCATTCCTGACTCCACACAGCCCAGGGCTCACTGGGATGGGCTCTGGGCTCTGCTGCTTCCTCATTTCCAGTAAAGAAATATATAAATAAAAGATCCTTCCACCAACTCTTCCGAACCTCAATCACAATATGGGAATTGAAATATTCCCAGAGCCACTGGTTCTAACAGTAAATAAACAAGAGCTGAGATAAACTGCTGGACAGAGTCCAGAGACCATGGAGCTGCTCCAGGGTTGGAGCCAGGCTGGGAGAGCTGGGGGTGCTCACCTGGAGAGGAGAAGGCTCCAGGGAGAGCTCAGAGCCCCTTCCACAGCCTAAAGGGGCTCCAGGAGAGCTGCAGAGGGACTGGGGACAAGGCCTGAGGGACAGGACAGGGGAATGCCCATGGCAGGGACACCTCCCACTGTCCCAGGCTGCTCCAGCCCCAGTGTCCAGCCTGGCCTTGGGCATTCCAGGGATCCAGGGGCAGCCCCAGCTGCTCTGGCAATCCCAGCCCAGCCAGGAATTCCTCATTCCCAATCTCCCATCCATCGCTGCCCTCTGGCAGTTTTCTGGAGCTCCTGTTCCATCCCCATGGAGGAGCAGCCAGCCCACCCCTCTCTGCCCAAACACTGCTGGCTGCTCCCAGTCCCGGCTCATCCCTAAATCCACTCCTCCTGGCAAACATCATTTCAAGTCTTCCTTCAACAGCTCAGGGTCAGAGCAACAACAAATTTCTTCTCCTCTGTATGTGGACATTTGGAAAACGATATGCAAATCATGAGATCCTTGGAATGATCCTGGTAACTGGAGAAGCCACCAAGACCAGTTACTATTTTAAACTCTTGGCCAAGCTCTGGGAATCTTCCACAGGAGCTGATCCAGCACAGAACCAGCACCTTGTGCTGCCAGAGCCTGCTCCAAATCTTTTCAAATCTCCATGGAGCTGTGCCAGGGGAGGGATAGGATGGACAACAGGAAAGGCTCTTTTCCAAGGGTGCTGGGCACAGCCCCAGAGTTCCAGGAGCTCTGGACACTGCTGCCAGGGATGCCCAGGCTGGGATTGGTGGGGTGGCCAGGAGCTGGACCTGTGATTTCTGTGGGTCCCCTCATGCTCAGGAGACGCCCCGATTCTGTAATTCAGGCACACCACAGGATGGACGTGCAGCTGCTGTGGTTTTCCAGTCAGACCACAGCAGGTCCGTCCCCAAGGTCAGGCAGCCTGGGTGAGGAAACACAGCCCAGGACTTCCCAGGGCAGTTACTGATGGCAGAGAACTGCCCACTCCTGCAAGCAGAGCGGCTGCTGCTGTTGTTGTTATTACTGTTATGGGTATCCCAGCCCAGTGCTGCCTGGGGAGAAGCTGGAGCTGGCAGTGCATCACCTGCAGGGATATGGAGGGTGCCCAGGTGTCCCACTGCTGCCTGGTGACTCCAGGGCAGGGACAGGGTCATTCCCAGCCCTTTCCCACCTCCTGCTGCACAGCCCTCCCTTCAGCCCAGCTGGAAGCTAGCCCTGATCCATCCCCAGACCTGTCAAGCACTCCCAGGAAAGCAGGCGAGGAGCAGTGCCAGGCTCATACATAACACCTCACTGCCATCTCACAACAATTTACACTCACTAGTATTTTTATCCCCAAGCTCTTCCCAAGAAATTGGATCATTTGGGTTATCAACATTTCTCAACTGCACAATTTCACTTCCCTAAAAAGGACCCAACTTTTCTTGAGAGAGAAGCAAACACCATCCAAAATTCAGAGCACCCTGTGAATGTCTCGGGTCAGCCCTGACTGGGGCTGCACGGACATCTCGGAGTCCTCCTCCTGTGAGTGCTGGACAAGGGAGACAGAAGTCACCATCCTGCAGGAATTCAGCAGGAATTTCCCCATGGAATGGGGCCAGGCCTTGGCTGGGGCTGCCCAGGGGGGTTTGTAGCCTCCATCCCTGGAGGTGTCCAAGGAATTCCTGGAGGCGGCACTCAGGGCTGGGGACAAGGTGGGCACTGGGCACAGCTTGGACTCAGTGATCCCACAGGGCTTTTCCAGCCTCAGTATTTCTGGGATTCAGTCTGCCAGGGGAAGAGAATCATGAGCTACTCAGTTATTTCAGAGCTCTCTCAACCTCCTTAGGCTCCCACCTCAGACTCCTGAGGAACATACACTGCCTCTGCTTCCAAGATGGAATAATTCCCATATTCATCTTTAACATAGCAAAGATTGAATCCAAGACCTTTGTGGATTTCTCTTCAGAGGAACGGTGGAGGCACCAAGGATGGTGAGAAACTCCAAAGGAAGAAAGGAAATGCTTCCTACATAAATCCTGGAGCTCAAGGCCAGGCTGGACAGGGCTTGGAGCAGCCTGGAACAGTGGAAGGTGTCCCTGCCATGGCATGGGTGGCACTGAAAGGGCTTTGAGGTCCTCTCCCACCCACAGCACTCTGGGATTCCACAATTCCATGAACCCAGCCCCTCTGCTCTCAAATTACACCATGCCAGGAGCCCATCCCGTGCCAGCCATGAGGAACAGCCAGGGGACAGGACTTGTGGAAGGTTCTCCACCTAGGGGCAGCTCTGGGACACCCTCCCAAGTGGCAGCACAAAATTAAAACAGCTCCTTGGACATCAGGATTTTACATAACTCCATCCTCATTCAGCACCATTCCCTTTGCTCCCTGCCCAGCTCATTTGCTCAATTCTTTATGGAATCCCTGATAGAGAAAAAAAAGCAGGACACACCGGAGGCCTCGAGGCAGTGATCCCAGCTCACTGTGGGTTCATCATTGCCACACAGCCCCAAAAGAGGTGTTGCAGCTTCTTGAGACATCCCCTGGCCCAAGCTCCTTATTGAAAACCACCTGGATACATTAAAATTCACAGATAAAATTTCAACCAAAATATTTCACCAGTTTGCCAAGAATCTGCTTTTGTTTTCCCCTTGTGAGCTATGAAGATGAATTTCTTCATTATTCTTAAACATCTGACAAATTAAAAAGATCTCTGCATTTGCATTACAAAATCCTGGCACCATTTAGGCTGGAAAAGCCCTCCAAAGCCGTCCAGTACAGTGATGGGCACTCCAAACCTCCCTGGGCATCTGTGCCAGGGCTGGACAGCATTTCCAGGAGGAACTTCCCCAAAATCCCCCCTGAGGCTGCCCTGGCCCAGCCTGAGGCCGTTCCCTCTCCTCCTGTCCCTGTTCCCTGGAGCACAGCCCGACCCCCCGGCTGTCCCCTCCTGGCAGGGACTTGTGCAGAGCCACAAGGTCCCCCCTGAGCCTCCTTGGCTCCAGGCTCAGCCCCTTCCCAGCTCCCTCAGCCCCTTCCCAGCTCCAGCCCCTTCCCAGCTCCCTCAGCCCCTCCTGGGCTCCATTCCCTCCCCAGCTCTGTTCCCTGGACACTCCAGCCCCTCCTGGGCTCCAGCCCCTTCCCAGCTCTGTTCCCTGGACACTCCAGCCCCTCCAGGGCTCTCCTGGCAGGAGGGGCCCAGAGCTGCCCCCAGGATTCCAGGGGGTCCCTCAGCAGGGCCAGCACAGGGGACAGTCCCTGCCCGGGGCTGTGCCCACACCGGGGCTGCCACAGCCCAGGGGCCATCGGCCTCCTGCCCCCCTGCCCACCCTGGGCTCGTGCCCAGCCGCTGGCACAGCTCCCCCAGGGCCTTTCCCAGCCTTGCAGCCCCCCTGCCCCAGCCTGGAGCGCTCCAGGGGCTGGGGCTGACCCAGGGCAGCACCAGGCCCTTGGCCTGGCTGTCCCCCACCATGGATCCAGCCTGTCCCTCCCCATGGATCCAGCCTGTCCCCACCATGGATCCAGCCTGTCCCCACCATGGATCCAGCCTGTCCCTCCCCATGGATCCAGCCTGTCCCCCACCACGGATCCAGCCTGTCCCCCGCCATGGATCCAGCCTGTCCCCCACCATGGATCCAGCCTGTCCCCCACCATGGATCCATCCAGCCTGTCCCCCACCATGGATCCAGCCTGTCCCCCACCACGGATCCAGCCTGTCCCCCGCCATGGATCCAGCCTGTCCCCCGCCACGGATCCATCCAGCCTGTCCCTCCCCATGGATCCAGCCTGTCCCTCCCCACGGATCCAGCCTGTCCCCCACCATGGATCCAGCCTGTCCCCCGCCATGGATCCAGCCTGTCCCCCACCATGGATCCAGCCTGTCCCCCACCATGGATCCAGCCTGTCCCCCACCATGGATCCAGCCTGTCCCCCACCATGGATCCAGCCTGTCCCCCACCATGGATCCATCCAGCCTGTCCCCCGCCATGGATCCAGCCTGTCCCTCCCCATGGATCCAGCCTGTCCCCCACCATGGATCCAGCCTGTCCCTCACCGTGGATCCAGCCTGTCCCCCACCATGGATCCAGCCTGTCCCCCACCATGGATCCATCCAGCCTGTCCCCACCATGGATCCAGCCTGTCCCTCACCATGGATCCAGCCTGTCCCTCCCCATGGATCCATCCAGCCTGTCCCCCACCATGGATCCAGCCTGTCCCTCCCCATGGATCCAGCCTGTCCCCCACCATGGATCCAGCCTGTCCCTCCCCATGGATCCAGCCTGTCCCCATCCCTCTGCAGAGCCCCACATCCCACCCAGCTCAGTGCCACCCGACGTTCCCTGGCCCCCAGCAGGAAAGCACAGGCACAGTGGGATGCTGCTCTGCATGGAAAGGGGCTGTGCTGGGTTTTTCCTTTAACAAAATCTGCCCCTGGCAATAAACCCTTGAAGGCCTCTGTGTTGGACAAATGTGCACTCAAAATGAAGAGCTCCTTCTAATCCTTCCCGGCCTCTGAAGCTCCCAAAGAAAGAGATGATATCAGGAGTACCATGTTTTGATCATCAACCTTATCCTCACCCAGTATCTCGTTAAGCAGCCTCCTAATTGCTGCCCTACCCCATGCTAAAGACAGAATTTGCACAGCTTCTTGATTTAAATGTTACTTGTTTAATTAACTGCTCCACACCCAGACACGAAGAAATCGAAACCACAGTACTTCAAAAGCTGCAGGAAAAAGCTGCAGAAAAGGATCCCAAATGCTCTGGGAACAGAAAAGCACAAAAAAAGCCTTTTTTACCAGCTCAACGCACACAGAGCTCAATACATCCCTAAAATTCACCTCTGTGGGCTGCTGGGCTCACATCGGCTCTGAGGGCAGAGGAATCTCCCAGTTTGTCATCTGTATTTCAGCAATAATTCAGCAGGATTGGTATTCCAGTTGCTCCTCCATGCTGACAGCTCCATGGAAGTAACACCAGTCCCAAGGAACCCCGGGGGGACTCTGGGCTTCTCATTAAACATCAACCTTTGAGTGTGAGATTTGCAAATGTATTTGAATATTAAACTAGCAAAACAAAGTCCTGGCGTGCTTGAAGTGTTGATTTCCATCCCTTGCAGGACTCCAGGCTCCTCCCTCTCGGCCTGCCTCCATCACTTTGATGCCGCTCAGGGCTGGCTACTCTGTCTGCTCTAAGCAACAAGTGACATTTTCTCCTGGGTCACCACAGCTCAGCCCCACAGAAATCCCTGCTCATGACCAGACTGGGATCTCAGAGCAGGCTGCTAGTTTTTAGTGGGGTGCACGAGCAGCATTTCACAGAAATCCCACTCTGTCCTTCCGTGGACCTTGGCTGGTTTCATCTTTGCTGCCCACACAGACTAAGGCGATGTTACAAAAGACAGCTCTTTGTACTCAGACTGAAGGCCAGCATTTGCAAACTGAGATTTCCTGCTGCACCCCATGGGGAGATCAAGGGCTGCCCGTTCCACAGACGCCTATTTGATCAACACACGGCCTCAAGTGGCCCAGTGAAACAACTGCTGTGCTCCTTTCCTGGTCCTTCATCCCAGTTCAAAGCTCCCAAGGTGAGCTTGTGGCTGTACCTGCACCAGAACAGCCCAGCCTGTCACACACACTGCAGCTCCTACCAGAATATTCCAACGCTCCTCCACCCAACAGACCCAGAACCGAGGCCCCAGCAAAGCAGAGCCCTCAAACAGGACACTGAACTAATGCCTTTTCATTTCTTCAAGCTTTCCGGGTATTACACATACAGTCCATGAAAGTTTAAGAAGTTTTGCAGTTAAAAGAAAGAAAGACTCTTCAGAAGGAGCTCAGAATGGCTGAGGTTGGAAAAGAGCATCAAGTCCAAGCTGTGCCTGACCCCCACCTTGTCCCCAGCCCAGAGCCCTGAGTGCCACCTCCAGGAATTCCTTGGACACCTCCAGGGACAGGGACTCCAAAGGTCTCTGGGCAGCCCCTGCCAAGGCCTGACTCCTTTCCATGGGGAAATTCCTCCCTCTTTAACCAGTTCCTCAGAATTGGGTAAAACATCTTTCCCAGGACAAGGCACCACCAGGCTGTTCTCCCTGCATGGCACCACTTAACCTCTATGAGCCAGGCTTCATCCATCATAAAACATCCTGAAAGGAAAACAATCCCTGGGAACTCTCAGACCCACCCTTAGGAGTTCCATGGGTTTTACCTGGACAAAGAAACATCAAAGCTCACCCTGCTCTGGGAATCCCACACCAGCAGCACACACTCCTGATCTGAGGCCACAGCTTGCTGGGTATTAAACCTGCACTGCTGGGAAAAAACGGGTTTCCTTTGCCATGCAGTATTAGCAGCAAAAATATACTCAGCTGGATCATTTCCCCAAACTGGCTTCCAGCATTCTGAGCAGGGAGGGAGGGTAGGGAGGTGGGGAAGGACGGAGCAGCAGGAAGGGGACAGCATTCCAACCGAAATGTCCATCCAACTCGGGCCTGGAGCACTAATCCAAGGAGTCACTCACACTGTGACTGAATTCCCTCAATCATAACCAAAACCACTCATAAAACCCATGGAATCTATCGGGTGAGCATTTCAAAAGACTGAAAAGGATGACATTTATTTTTCCAAGCTTAATAAAGAACTTGAGAGATTGGATCAACATTGGGAAAATAACTGAACATCCACCTTGCACAGATGATCATCAATAGCTCTCTTGATTATGGGATCATGGAATGGTTTGGGTGGGGCTTGGAGTCCCCCGGGATAGTGAAGGTGTCCCTGCCCTTGGCAGGGGTAGCAACAAGAGGGGCTTTAAGGTCCCAAACCATCCTGGGATCCCATGATCCCCCCACAGGAGTCTGGATGGGCCAACCCACAGGAATTGCAGTGATTTCCTCAGCAGGAATTGCCCCAGAAGCATCAAAACCTGAACCCAGCACTGCTCCTTTCAGCCAGGGCTGTGGAGATCCTCCTGCTTCCCCCAGCACCGGCCCTGCTGCTTGGCTGGTGGTGATCCCACCTGCTTTTCCCAAAATAACACATTCCTGACCAGGGCACTGTCCACAGCTCCAAACAAACTGGGATCACACAACAGGATTCTCCCCACATGGCCAAAGTCTCCTGTGCCTGCCAGGGGATCCCGTCTCACTTCACCACTCCCTGGAAAACTCCAGCACAAATCCAAACCCAAGGATACACTCAATACTCCTCCTTGCTTTTCTCTTCTAAAACTAAAAATAACTCAACAGTTTTGTCCTTGGGAACTGTACTGCTTCATTCCAGCATGTGCTTCCAGGTATTTAAGAAAAGCACAAAGAAGCTCTGAGAATCCCAAAATCCCTGAGGCTGGAAAAGCCCTCCCAGCCCCTCCAGTCTAAGTTGCGCCCTATCCCCACCTTGTCCCCAGCCCAGAGCCCAGAGTGCCACCTCCAGAAATTCCTTGGACACCTCCAGGGACAAGGACTCCAAACCTCTCTAGGCAGCCCCTGTTAAGGCCTGACCACCCTACCCATAAAGAAATTGCTGTTCATGCCCAAAATTCACCTGTCAAAAATGAAGCTGAAGTGGCCGTTTTTTCCTGCAAGAGACAACATTCCTCAGCAGAGCTGCTGCTGGAAATGGAGGGTGAAGCAGGAGAGGAAAGCCATGGACACACTGGAAGCACTCCTCACATTAACATCACTGCCCTGCACCAGTTATGTCATGTGTCAGAAAAAAGGTGACAGAAGGGAAGGAAAAACAGAAGGGCTGAAATTGCCTCTTTTGCAAGAGGAAGTTACAGTGTAATAGGCATGAAAGGGGGTGCGCAGTCACGGCTGGCAACACATCCCAAACCCCACACCAACATCTGGCGCCCTAAAGCCCCTTAGAGCTTTCGGAAACTCCTCTGCTGCTTCATCCTTGAGTTTCCAGAGCCCCCAGCCACACACAGCACTCTGGGACCAGACACAATTAAATGGACTTTCTGTAAAGCAGAAAGAAAAACTCAGCAAAATATTGACAAACTTCTGAGCTTTGGCTCCTCCCCATGCCAGGCACTGAAGCACTGAAGAAGGTGGGAAAACCCTGTCCTCTGCCTGAAGGACCTCAGAGCCCCTGCAGTGCCACCCCTGCCACGGCAGGGACACCTCCCACTGTCCCAGGCTGCTCCAGCCCCAGTGTCCAGCCTGGCCTTGGGCATTCCAGGGATCCAGGGGCAGCCCCACCCTCCCAGGCAGGACTTTTTTCTTAATATCCAATCTAAACCAATCCATCCCTGCCCTCTGGCAGTGGGAGCCATTCCCTGTGTCCCGGCACTCCTGTGCTGATTCAGGGTCCCTCACTGGCTCTCTCGGATCCCTTCAGACCCTGGAAAGTGCTGCGAGGTCTCCACATGACCTTCCCTTCCCCAGGCTGAACGTTCCCAGCTTTCCCAGGCTGTCTCTGTCTGAAGGTGCTGGGCTCCTCTGGACCTGCCCCAGCAGCTCCACGTCCTCCTGACGCCAGGAGCAGCAGAGCTGTGCCCCGCGCTCCTCGCAGAATGCACAACAACACTTGAATTTGGTTCACTTCTTTGGCCTTAGAGAGATCTCCATGGTTCTGAATCCCTTCCTGCTTCCAGCAGCAAACTCCTCCACCCACTGTGGAAGAGGGAGACGGTTCCCAGGCAGAGTTCAAGGTTTGGACATGGCAAAACATCAGCGTCTCAGAGTCACGGAATATTTTAGGCTGGAAAAGCTCCCGGGGAGCACCCAGCCCAATCTCTCGTGCTGAGCAGCTCCCAGGCTGCCTGAGCCAGGTGAGGAGGTCCCTGTCCCTGTCCCAGCCCTGCAGGTGTCCCCTGCCCAGGCTGGTCGCAGCCAAGTGCAGATATTTATACTGGGGATGACTGATGCCAGTCAGTCACACAGATTCCCTGGGCAGGACAGGAACGCTGGAGCACTTCTCCAGCACAGCTCAGCTATTTCAGACCCCTGCACAGACAGGGAATGAGCACCTGGCTCCTTCACTGACTGAAAAAGGAACCCTGAACCGTTACCTCAGAAAGAGGGGTTTGCATCACAGAGGTGGGAACTTTGGGAGAGGTTCCAGCCCCTGGAAAGCCAAGGCAGAGTATGGAAAACATTGCTGGGGGGAGGGGAAACACTTAGAAACCCATGGAAGAAAATTTAGGATATACCATGGACAGTGCAACATGAAATAATGATACAGTAAATCAGGGAATCATAGAATGGTTTGGGTGGGAAGTGACTTTAAAGACCATCACATTCCAACTACGGCAGGGAACAAGGACTAGCATAATGCAGAAGCAGTAAATAACAACTGATCACAAAGAAAAACAATCTTGCAACTGAAAAATAAAAAGGAAACAAGCAGCAGAGCTAAGCTGAAAAAACATCCTTTGGTGTTTTCCAATTTGCTAAATGGTACAGAATGAGCAGGAATGAGCCTGTCCTGGCTCAGGGGCTGAGGGCTCTCAAGATAATCTGGATATTCCATTCCCCGGGCTGAGCTTGACTTAACTAACACAGAATCATGACTGTTGTCAACACCACTGCAGCCCCACTGCTGCAATCCCATCACATTCCAGCCCCATATTCCAACCGCCCAGCAGAGCTTCCAGCAGTGGGACTCATGTTCAGTGAAGCAGGAGCACAGAGTCATGGAATGGGTTGGGTGGGAAGGGACCCCAGAGCCCCTCCAGTGCCACCCTGCCATGGCAGAGACACCTCCCACTGTCCCAGGCTGCTCCAGCCCCAGTGTCCAGCCTGGCCTTGGGCATTCCAGGGATCCAGGGGCAGCCCCAGCTGCTCTGGCAATCCCAGCCCAGCCAGGAATTCCTCATTCCCAATCTCCCATCCATGGCTGCCCTCTGGCAGTGGGAGCCATTCCCTGTGTCCTGTCCCTCAGGCCTTGTCCCAGTCCCTCTGCAGCTCTCCTGGAGCCCCTCCAGGCCCTGCCAGGGGCTCTGAGCTCTCCCTGGGTCCTTCTCCTCTCCAGGTGAGCCCCCTCAGCTCTCCCAGCCTGGCTCCAGAGCAGAGGGGCTCCAGCACCGCCATGGCCTGTCTGGGCTCACTCCAGCAGCCCCAGGTCCCTCTGCTGCCGGGAGCTGCAGCTCAGAGGCAGCAGCAGAAGTTCCCAGGCAGGGGAGGTGTCTGAGCCCTGCTCCCTGTGAGCCCAGCACCGGCACAGCCACACTGGGAACATGTTGCACCATGACGCTGCCAGTGCCACCCAACCACGCCCTGGTTAAATCCCCAGGACAGCCCCAGCCCTGTCACCCTGCTCCTTCCTGGGTCCCACGTCCCCGTGTGTCCCTGGTGCCAGCGCTGCCGTGCCGCTCCAGCTGCGGAGCTCCCGGCGCTGGCCCCGCGCCCGCGGCTCTGCCGCTGCCATCCGCACGGACGCGGTGCCAGCACAGGGCAGCCTGGCCTTGTGCCCGCTCCTGGCACCGTGCAACCGTGCCCTTCGTCCTCTGCCTCGGGGACACGGGGACACTTTTCAATCTGTGAGCTCGCGGGCTCAATTATCCTTCTCAAAGAAAAGAAATCCATCTTGACATGAAAGAATTCAATTAAACGGCGTCCCGGGGGATCTGCCGAGGGAAGAGAACACAAATAAACAGCTAAGGAAACACAACCTTCTCATCCCAGCTCGCTGCAGAGCCAAGCAAGGAGCTGGAATGAGCTGCAGGCCGTGCAGGGCTACGAGAATGGAAGGAAAGGAAGAAACTGCCACATGGACGAAAACCCCAAATGTCACAGCAGAGCCACCAGTGCGTTGTCTGAGGTGTGACAGAACTCAGTCCTCACAAGAAATCAAAGGCAAAACTGAAACTGAAGCAGCTTCTTGTGTTCTATTTCCTTCTTCCTTCCTGTGGCTGCAGCAGCCAGACCATCCCCACTCCTGCAGGTCTGTGCCTCTCCCAGCGCCAGGCTCTGCTCTGCTGCCACTGTTCCTAAAGCTGCCCAGGGAAATCAAATCAAAGTGACTCCGGAGTCATCAGTGTCACTCTGGGCCACAGAGCTCTGAGCAGCAGCAAACCACAGGACTGAAACCCCATTGCAAGCCCAGGTTCCCAGCACAGGCACCCTGGAAGTGCAGCACGGGCACTGTCAGCCCCACACAAACCCTGGACTCAGCACTCCAGATGTTTGGGAAGTTTCCTGCAAAGCCAAAGTTCCACCTGGCTCCAGCTCAGGCCCAGCTCCCTTCAGCACCTTCCCAGGGGACCTGGATGCAGCTTGAGGGGACACCAGGGAAGTCTGCAGATGATACACAACTGGGAGGAGCTGCTGACTCCCCTAAGGCAGAGAGGCCTGGACAAATCCGAGGGCTGGGAATCACCAGCGGTGTGAGGTTTAACACAGGCAGGGGCTGGATTCCACACCGGGGCAGGGGCAGCCCTGGATGCACCCACAGGCTGGGACGGGGAGGTTGGAGAGCAGCTCTGGGAAGGGACCTGGTCCTGGAGGATGGCAAGGGGGATCTGAGACAGCTGTGCCCTGGTGCCAGGAGGGACATCCCTGTCTCAGGGGCGTTAGGGACAGCAGCAAGGGAGGGGATTGTCCTGCTCTGCACTGGGGAGGCCTCAGCTGCAGTGCTGGGATTGGGCACCTCAATACACAAAACAACTAAAGCCCTTGGGGAGCATCCAAAGGAGAGATGTGGGGATGGCAAAGGGTCTGGAGGAGCGGCTGAGGGCACCCGGAATGTCCAGCTGGAGGAGAGCGAGCTCAGACCTCCTCAGAGGCTGCAGCATCATCCCCAGGGGCAGCTCCAGTCTCGGCTCCCTGTGAGGGAACGGCTGGAAAGCAGGAAAGGTTCTTCCCCAGAAGGTGCTGGGCACTGCCCAGGCTCCTCAGGGAATGGGCACGGCCCTGAGGCTGCTGGAGCTCCCCTCCCTGGGATGCCCAGGCTGGGATTGTTGGGGTGTCTGTGCAGGGCCAGGAGCTGGATCTGTGATCCCTGTGGGCCCTCCCAGCTCAGGAGAGTCTGTGGAGAGCTCTGCCAGAGAAGCTTTTCACTCTGTCCCAGCCAGGGAAGCGCCCTGAGCTCTGCCTGCCCCCAGTGACTCCCTGCCCTTTGCCATTTCACCAGAAGGTTTTTTTCTCACGCCTTCCAGCCTCCCCTCCTGCCCAGATGATCCTGGTGTCCTCAGGCACCCCAGGCTGACTCCAGAGGAAGGAATGGGGTGTGTGGGTACCGTGTCACCAGGGCCAGCCACCCCCAGAGTGCTCTCAGGTAACAGGTGGACACAGCAAGGAGACACTGAGGACGACGAGGAGCAACCCCAGCCCAGCAGCTGCAGAGCCGCCAGCTCAGGCTGAGGAGCTGCACTTCCTCCTGCCATCACCTCACCCTCGCTGCGGTGACAGCCCCCGGTCACGGCTCAGTGCCACGTGGGGCTTGGTTTAAAGGCGCCTCTGACAAAA
This sequence comes from Taeniopygia guttata, assembly GCF_048771995.1. Classification (NCBI taxonomy): domain Eukaryota; kingdom Metazoa; phylum Chordata; class Aves; order Passeriformes; family Estrildidae; genus Taeniopygia; species Taeniopygia guttata. The sequence goes on from NC_133025.1 coordinate 904,180, forward strand.
ATCACAATTTTGGTCAGGCTTCAGACCCTGCAGACATTTATTACTGTCACTCTTGAGGTGCCTCTGCTCCATCTGGGACTAACAGGCACTAAGAAACACAAAGATGGAACTTCCCACTTCCACACCTCATCCAACAGCAATATGTGTGGCACTCAAATTCCACCTGAATCCAAGCCTTTTTTGTCTGAGATTTTCAAGCTTGGCTGAAAAAGCTTCATTTCCTGAGATAACTGATATTTATTTGCCCAAGTTTCCCTCCAAGCCAGTGTTAAGGCGCAGGTAAAAATAGTCCAGGCAGTGATAACAATGTCAATATTGGTTATTGCAGTGCCAGTGGCTGGGGAGGATCAAAACAAGGAGCAGGGAAGTCCACCAGGAGTGAGGGGAAGATGATGGGAGGGACAGGGAGCAGAGAGGGAGAAAGAAAAGCTCAAGTAGAGAAACACAGCAGCAGCCAGGAAAGACAACACACTCCTGCTTCCAATAATATTGAATCAAAGGAGACACTTAAGAGTCTTTGTTGCTACTCCTGGTCACACAGAGGCCACATTCCTTCCCTGAGCCTTCCATAAACCCCCAACATCTGTGGATTTTCTGTGAAAAGGAGGTAAATCCACTGCAGCCCATAAATGTAACTGGGAGCAGGGCTGTGTTCCCTATAAATAGGGCCAGGAGTGAGGGACTGCTGCTCCCGGTCGAGGCTCTGTGCCTGACAGCCCGGCCCCAGCGCTGCCGTCACTCATTAACTCACTCTACATTAGTTCTTCGGGAATTCTGCATCCAGCAAAACAAGACCTCCCACAAACCTTCCTCCCTGTAAAGTTCTCTGAAGTTTTGTCAACCTGGCACAGGCTCCCCAAGGAATGGGCACAGCCTTGAGACTGCCAGAGCTCCAGGAGCACTCGGACAACACGCCCAGGGATGCACAGGGTGGGATTTGGGGCGTCCTGGGCAGGGCCAGGAGCCGGACTGGATGATCCCTGTGGGACCCTTCCAACTCGGGATATTCCATGATCCTACGATTGAATAACCCAGCTCCTCCTTTGCCCTCAGCTCACCGACCTCACCTGTTTCTCCTGCACCATTTGCACCCAAATTTCCCAGTTATTCTTGTTCTACTCCTGTTGCAAACCCAAGATTTACTGCAACAAGCGACTCTCCTATTTCCTGGCATTCCAGTTTGCCCATTTTTATGGCTGAGCTGCAGCTCCTGCCCTTCAGGCACTCTGACTCGCAGCCCCTGTTGAACCATCCTGCTGGATGACATCCACGGAGTCGTGATCCCGAGCACAGAACGCACACCTGGCTGCCAGCAGGGAGAGCAGGAAAGCTCATCCCTCTGCTCCCAGCCCCGAGCTCTCCCCAGACACCGGTGACCAGTTCCAGGACCCAGGGAGGGATAGCATGGACATCAGGAAAGGCTCTTTTCCAAGGGTGCTGGGCACTGCCCAGGCTCCCCAGGGAATGGGCACAGCCCCTGAGCTCCAGGAGTGTTTGGACACTGCTGCCAGGGATGCCCAGGCTGGGATTGTCGGGGTGTCTGTGCAGGGCCAGGAGCTGGATCCCACTCAGGAGATTCCACGGTTCTGTGATGCTGGAATTCCTCCATACCATATATTCCTCCATACCACTGCTGGGCTCAGGGAAGAAAAGTGCTGGGTCCCCTTTGCCACCAGAAAATTCAGGGGAGATCTCAAATGAAGCATTCCCTGCACAGAGCATAGAAAAGCACCACAGGAAAACACTGGGATATCTCTGTACCAAAGAGGAGAGGAAGTATTAATGAACCAACACCCCCTTCTCGCTCAGGATCTCACTGTGGGGGACAGCAGGGATGGGATTCCCTCCAGCTGGCTCCCAATCCAATCAGAAGACTGGGATCAGGACCAGGGGATCCCACTCTGGAACACAGCTGGGTCCCCCAGCCCCTGTTCCCCAGGGAAGCGCTGCCAACAGCGGCCTGGAGCTTCCCAAAAATCCTCTAAGCCCACAGAGCACTTTTCTCCTGGTAACAAACCCCCGAGCAGCAGCTCTCACACAGTGCTGCCTCGTCGTTATTATTTTTGACAGTTTCCAATTTGTGAAGTCAGAAATTCACCCTGTCCCTCCCACAGCACACGCAGAGCTCCTGGAACACCAGGCTGAGCAGGAGATGCTCCACAGCTCCTGCATCCCACAACAAACCTTCCCCCAGTGTGAGGTTCTGCAGGAACCTTTCCCGCACCACCTGCCCGACAGGCACCTGCTGCTGCATCACCAATCTGTCCCCACTGCCAGCCAGGTCATTGTCCTACATCCCTGGATTTCAACATTAAGCCAAAGGAAGCACAGAAAGCACCAGGAATATCAGTGTACACATAGAGAACAAGCCTTGGTTTCAGACCAGTTTGTTCCTACCCAGGCCTCATCACCTTCTGCCGAGCAAATGTCACCCAGGCCACGATGTGCTCCCACTGACAGCCCAAAATTTAACTTTGCTTCCCATGAGATCACCATTGGTTGCCATGGAAATCCCTATACTACCATCCACCAAGGGTTTTTTTTTTACCACTGAAGTATTTTGGCAGCATGTTCGCTTTTAAGTGTCAGAGTAATAAGAGAAAACATAAATGTTTCTTCTCTCATCAGGCTTTAAACAGAGCTTTATAACCCAAATCTGCTCCTAAGAGCTTGGTTCAAACCTGTGGGGCTGGGCAGGGCTGGAATCACCGCTTTCTCCTTTCTGAGACACAAAATAAAACGATGAAAACAACCTTCAAGTTTTTAAAACAAGAATTTCCAACTGGGGGATCAAGCGAGGAAAAACCTCTTAGGCCCCTCCAAGTTCTCTTAGTTTCTCTTTTTCACTTCCTAGTTCGTTTTTTTTTTTTTTTAGCTGGTGCAAAACAAGGCCCTCAAATTCAGCAGGGCCCTCCCAGCCTCTGCCAGGAGCCGCTTTCCTGTCAGATCAATCTCGTGGTGATTCCAGCCGGGCCTCCACTCCTACCCCGGTTTCTGGTCGTTAATAAAACCAGCGCGGTGACATTTACGGCCAAACTGTGCACCCTGAGGTGGGCAGGTCCCCAGGAGGTGACACGCGTGGGAGGCTGATCCCCCTCCTGTCTCCCCCGGCAGGGACCTGACCCCGGGAAGGGACCAGACCCTCGGGAGAGGGACCCTGACCACTGATTCCCCTCCTGTGACCCCCGCGAGGGACCGGAGCCCTGGGAACAGGACCAGACTCTCGGGAAGGGGACCACACCCCCGGGAAGGGGATCCGACCCTTGGGAAGGGGAGCAGACCCCTTGGAGGGGGATCTGACCCTCCAGAAGGGGACCAGACAGCCGAGAGGGACTTGACCCATAGCAGGGGAACCAGAGCCCAAGAAGGAAGACCCTCAGAAGGGTGATCTGACCTCCGGAAGGGACCTGACCTCCTGGACTGATCTGACCCCCGGGAGGGGGACAAGAACCTCGAAAGGGGGACCTGACCCTCGGGAAAGGGACCAGACCCCCAGGGGGGTGATGTGACCCTCGGGTCGAGGGCCCCCAGAAGATGACCAGACCCTCGGGAGTGCGCGTGGAGCTCTAAGAGTGGGATCCGAGCCCCAGGAAGGGTGACCTGACCCCTGACCTTGCCACCGCCACCAGTCCCGCCAGCCCCGGCCGCTCCCGGCCGGCCAGGTGCGACCCCGGAGCGCCGGGAGCCCGCGGCCGCAGCCCCCAGCCCCGCCAGCCCCGCCAGCCCGCCCCGCGCGCACCAAGAGACGGCCAAAGGAAACTGTCAGGCGCACAGCAGCCGCGTTTAACCCAGATCCGCACGGAACGAGGCGGCGGGACCACGGCCCGGCCCCGGACAGCGGCTCGGCGGGGGAGGTTTCGAACCCCCCGAAGGGTGCCGAACCCCTGGAGCGCGGGGGGCGCCTCCGGGAGGCCGGAGCGGAGCCGGGGGGGCGGCGGGGCCCAGTCCGCGGCGCCGGGCCCAGCCCCGAGCCTGGCCCCGCGAGGGCGGCGGTGACAGCCGGGTCTCACCTGCGGGTGCCGTGCTGCCCTCGGGCGCTGCCGGGCCGGGCTGCGGGCCGGGCCCGCGGGCTGGGCCGGCCGGGGCTACGCGGGCAGCGGCGGCAGAGCGGCGGCGGCGGCAGCTCCAAAATGGCGGCGGCGCCGCGGCTCCCTCAGGGCGGGGGAGAGGGGCGGGGCCGAGCCCGGGGGGCGGGGCCCGGGCTGGGCGTGGTCGTCATGGGCGTGGCTATGGAGGGAGGGCGGGGCTGGGGCGGGGCGGGACCGCGGGGACGCGGGGACAGGGACGGGGACACGGGGACTGGGGACACGGGCACGGAGATGGGACATGGGGATGGGAATGTGGGGATGGAGATGGGACATGGGGATGGGGACACGGGGATGGCAATGTGGGCACGGAGATGGGACACGGGGATGGGAATGTGGGCACGGAGATGGGTCATGGGGATGAGGACACGGGGATGGGAATGTGGGCACGGAGATGGGACACAGGGGTGGGAATGTGGGCACGGAGATGGGACATGGGGATGGGGACACGGGGATGGGGATGCGGGCACGGAGATGGGACATGGGGATGGGGACACGGGGATGGGAATGTGGGCATGGAGATGGGGACATGGGAATGGGAATGTGGGCACGGAGATGGGGACACGGGATGGGAATGTGGGCACGGAGATGGGACATGGGGATGGGAATGTTGGCACGGAGATGGGGACATGGGGATGGGAATGTTGGCACGGAGATGGGGACACGGGATGGGAATGTGGGCACGGAGATGGGACATGGGGATGGGAATGTGGGCACGGAGATGGGACACGGGGACGGGGACACGGGGATGGGAATGTGGGCACGGAGATGGGACACGGGGATGGGAATGTGGCACGGAGATGGGGACATGGGGATGGGGACACGGGGATTGGGGACACGGACATGGAGATGGGGACATGGGGATGGGGACACGGACATAAGAACATGGGTATGGGGACAGGGATGGGCACGGGGACAGGGGGATGGGAATGGGGACATGGAGATGGGGACACGGGGATGGGAACACGGGGACTGGGGACACGGACATGGAGATGGGGACATGGGGATGGGGACACGGGGATTGGGGACACGGACATGGAGATGGGGACATGGGGATGGGGACACGGACATAAGAACATGGGTATGGGGACAGGGATGGGCACGGGGTTGAAGATGGGACACGGACATGGGGACACAGACACCACAGGACGGGGATGAGGATGGTGGGGTGGGGATCACAACTCGGGATGGGAACAGTGGAACAGGACAGGGGGACAGGGGTGGGAATGGGGTTGGGAATGGTGGGGTGGAATGGTGGGGGGAGTGGGGATGAGGACAGGAGGATGAGGATGGGGACACATGGACACGAATGGGGGGACAGGGGCGGGGATGGGATGCGGTTGACATTGGAACGGGGACGGGGGACAGGAACGGGGACATGGGAAGACAGGGACAGGATTGAGGATAAGAGGATGGAGACCACGGGGACTGGGGACGGGGAGATGGTGGGACGGGGATGTGACAGGGACAGAGTCATGGGGACACTGGGATGGCAATGGGGACACGAGGACAGGGGGTCTGGGATGGTGGGGCAAAGGGGGGGACAGGGTGGGGTGGCCCCAGGGACAGGGGCAAGGGGACAGCCCACAGACTGAGGGTGGGCACGCTGCAGCCCCTGGGGTGGTCACAGCCTTGCGGGGAGCAGGAGGGGCACGAGGACAGGACCCCACGGCTGTGGGGACACGGGGACAGTGGGAGCCCTTCCGTGGCCACGGCCTTCAGGTGGCTCTGGTGCTACTGCAAGGGGGGACCCCAGAGATGGGGGTCAGGGGAGTGGGGTGGGGACAGGGTCCACTGCGTCCAGGGCTGTGGGAGTGAGCATGGAGAAGGGAGGGGAAAAGGGAGACAGAGGGAGCAGGGATCTCTGAGTCATGCTGGCAGCCTGGGCTCCTGGATCCGCTGTCGCCGTGCCTGGATCTGTCTCTGTCTCGTGGATAAACTGCTTTCCGAGTGCCAGCATCCTCCAGGAACCAGCAGGAAGCGATCCAATCCTTCATTCCAAAGCGAATTCCTGCCATGAGATTTACCACTAAGCCGCTCTGCGCTGCTCTCGCCGGGGCCTTGACCCTGCAGAGATTCCTGCACGTGGTTGAAGTTTACAGGGAAAACGTGGCCTTTGCCATGGGAAAAGAGGGATGGTTTTGTGCTGCCCTGCTGACGGGGGCACTGAATCACGGCATCCTGCAATGGTCGGGGTTGGGAGGGAGCTCATCCCGTGTCACCCCCCTGCCACAGGCCAGGGTGTCCCCCATGACTGAGTGGGTAAAACTCCTCATTTATGGATGCTTTTCCAGTGTGAAGGACTCCTAGAATTTATACAGCACCCAGTGTGGTAATTAGCACGTTGGTGGCCATTAATGTGGGAAAAAATAGCACAACCTCAGGAGTTTCACTTCCCTGTTTTGTCTGTTGGAGGGAAATGGGCTTATAAAGCATTTTTTGTGGCTTATTGTGGATTCTGGGGATAAGATGAAACCATCCAGGCGAATTCCTAAATCTTCCAGTCACCCCCAGAGTCTATTCCCACTCCCAGGAGGGCCAGGGTTGTACAGCCTGACTCCTCCAGCTGATTTCTAGAGTTCCAACCTTGGAACAGCTTCCTTCGTCTCTGCTCCAGCCCTCTGGAACACGCTAAGATACAGCTGAACTCTGGGCTTGGCAGCAGCAGGGCCAGGAGCTGCCAGCTCCCCTCTCCCTGCAGGGACAGGGACAGGGACAGGGACGGGGACAGGGACAGGGACAGGGACAGGGACAGACACCCCAGGCCATGGTTCTGAGCCCTGGCTGTGACACGGGCCACTGGATCCCACTGGGAACAACTGCTGGAATCTCTTCTAGCACTGACCCAAGGGGCTGAGCAGGTGTGGCAGGGCCAGGCTGGATGGGGCTGGAGCAGCCTGGACTCACGGAAGGCGTCCCTGTCCCTGGCAGGGTGGCACTGGGTGGCATTAGGGACCCCTTTGATCCAAAGCACTCCTGGATTCCCTGGTTCTCTGTGCGAGGGCAGCCCCTCAGCACAAGGAGCGCTCTGGCTGCAGAGCTGCCAGCTCCGGAGCAGGATTCCCGGCGGGAGCGGGAGCGGGAGCGGGCACACGCTGGGTGGGAGGCTGCAGGCCCAGAATAGGCTGTGGATGATGAAGAATTCTGGGATCTATTCTTGGCTCAGGATTGAGGCGTGATCTGGTGCCTCCAGCAGGCATCAGAACAGGATCTCCCAGCGCCAGTTTGACATTAATCTGAGCGGCCCTGCAGGGAGGAGGGGACAGCCACAGCCTCTGCCGGGCACCCAGCGCTGCTCTGGGAGCTTCTCCAAACCCCAGCGTTTCTCTCTGGCTGCCGAGCGAGCAGGCCTGGTTGAAATCGCACAGCTCCGAGTGCCCGGGCACAAACAGCCCCAGGAGCAGCTCGCATTGCTTGGCCCGCGGCACCCCGAGTTCCCGGGGCTGCGGGGAATGCTCCTCGCTGCTCCGGGGAACATTGTCCGCAGTGCCCGGCGGTGCGGGAGCACGGGCAGCCCGGGCAGCGCTCCTGCGGGCCGGGTTAATTATAGCCGCCAGGCTTGGGCAATGTTGTGTTTGCGGGTTGCCGGGGAGATGAGCAGCAGCCCCGGCAGCTCCGAGCTCGGCAGCATCCAGAGCTGCAGCGCCGACCTTCCCAAATATGGTCCAGCCCCAGCCGGGAGCTCCCCGGGCTCAGCCGGGCTCTGGGATCGGGGCTCCTGCCATCGGACCCTCCACAGCCTCTCCCGAGGGCACCAAGCTCAGCACTCCGGGAAAATCCCGCTCTGCACCTTCTGCTGGCCGGCACCAGCAGCCCCGGGCACGGCTCCAACCGGGACAGTACCGGGGGAGCTGGGCAAAGGAGACCTGAGATCTTGGGGGTTTCATCAACAGCAAAGCAGAACTGCCCTGGGGCAGGTCCTCAGTTCATGGAAACCTCCTGTGGAGCCAGGCTGGAGAGCTGGGAATGCCCAGCCTGGAGAGGAGAAGGATCCAGGGAGAGCTCAGAGCCCCTGGCAGGGCCTGGAGGGGCTCCAGGAGAGCTGCAGAGGGACTGGGGACAAGGATGGAGGGACAGGACACAGGGAATGGCTCCCACTGCCAGAGGGATGGATGGGAGATTGGGAATGAGGAATTCCTGGCTGGGCTGGGATTGCCAGAGCAGCTGGGGCTGCCCCTGGATCCCTGGAATGCCCAAGGCCAGGCTGGACACTGGGGCTGGAGCAGCCTGGGGCAGTGGGAGGTGTCCCTGCCATGGCAGGGTGGCACTGGAGGGGCTCTGGGGTCCCTTCCCACCCAAACCATCCCAGGATTCCCAGGCTCTGTGATTCCAACATCTGCCTGTCCTGCCTTGTGGCTCTGGGAAATTGTGAAGGAATGGGGATGCTGGATGTGACCTTCTGCCTGTGACAGTTCCCTGCTCAGGTACAGGGCTCTGCTCCCATCCTAATGGAAACCCTCCAGCCCTCACTTTTATACTTCTCAGGCGTTCTTAGCACTTTAATTGCCCCTTTTATTCACAGTTAATTTTCTTCTGCTTGGCCAGGCAGGAATGTTCGTGTGGCTGCCGTGAAATCAGCCATGGGAGACCCCTGGGACAGGATTAAAACTGACTTTTATTGTGGGACAAAGAGTTACTGAGGAAAAAAGTCAAATATTTTAAATTCATATTTTCCTTATCTTTTCCTTCTGTCCCTTGTGTGACAAGAATCAGCTTCAAGCGTGGCAAGTGTAAACGTAGTGTTGCAGGCTAATAAATCACAATCAGCATTAACTAGCAATTCATGGGACAGTGTTTAAGTGCAGCTCCTCTGCTCCCTGATCAGGGGAGTTCAACAGGGGCAGGACAGGCCGGGTAAGGACATTAAAGGCCTGAAACGGAACAAACAGCACTGGGCGGGGGGCAAAGAAGTGCCAAAAATAAATAACCAAACCCACGGGGGCGATGCTGCTGGGAGAGCTCGGCAGCCTGGCCATGGAATTCCTGGGGAAAACAGCTCCTGCCAGGAGCTGCCGGGACACTCGGGGTCACTTGGACACCTCTAGGCTCTCTGGAATCATGGAATGGTTCAGCTGGAAGGGACCTCAAAGCCCATCCCTTCTCGTGGGCAGGGAGGAACACCTTCTACCACCGTGCCAGGGTGCTCCAAGCCCTGTCCAACCTGGCTGTGGGCACTGCCAGGGTGGAATTGTTCCTTCTCACACTTTACAGTGGTCCTACTCCTGCTCTGCTCCGGGCCTGAGCCTGGCAATAAATAACCCCCCAAAGTGCCTGGGTGCTCCTCAGCAGATCCGCCACGGGGCTGTGATTTATCCCTGACACTGCCCAGCTGCCCCTGAGCAGGAAGCAGCTCCTGCATGGCATTCACGTGCCTGGAATGCCACAAAAATCACGGTAACCAACAATCCCGGGCCACCCTTTGCCCTCTGCCTGGGGAGCACCGCCGTGCCCGGCTCTGCCAACATCCCCGGGGCAGCCGGGGCAAACCTCTCCTGAAGGAATTGATGTCATCTTCTCACCTTTGTAAACGTAACTGAGGCGTCAGGTAACTTCTACAATAGAAGCCGCTTAATAAAAGAACTCTCTTTCAAGCAAAAGTCAACTTTCAGCCGGGCCAGGTTAGGTCACACCATGAATTGTGCCTCAGGCAGGTGGAGCGTGCGAGTTACAGCGGGCCGGGTTTGTGTAACTTCTCCTGTAGAAGAGATGCCATTTTTCACCCCTTCGTCAGCTTGCTTTGTGCAAATCTCCTCACGCTCGGCAGGGAATAAACGGCGTCTCTTAAACGGTGTTTGGAGCGCTCCTAAAATCGGCGAAAGGGGGCTCGGGGAGGGTACGGCCGGCGGCGGGGTGGGTCCCGGCCGGCACACACGGGGGTCCAGCAGGCCCCGGCCGGCACACACGGGGGTCCGACAGGCCCCGGCCGGCACACACGGGGGTCCGACAGGCCCAGCAGGCGCAGGCAGGGGCCGGGCACCGAGCGGTGAAGCCGCCGTGGGTCCAACACCCCCGAGTCCCTCAGCGCCCTCACGCCGCCGCCATGACACCCGCACGGCCCCGCCCGCGGCGCTCCGCGCGCGCGCTCCCGTCTCGATGGTGCGGGCGGCGCGCTCGGGTCCTCCCGGCCGCCAGGGGGCGCTGCGCGGCGCAATGGGGGCGCGTTGGGGCGGGGTCCTCCCGGCCGCCAGGGGGCGCTGCGCGGCGCGGCGCGGGGCGGGCCGCGGGCGGGCGGCGCCGCCATGGACGCGCTGAGCCGGGCCGGGCCTCGGCCCCGCCGCGCCGCCGCCGCCTCCGCCGCCTCCCCGCTGCCCTGGGGCCGCTTCGCCGCCTGGATCGACTGCGTGTGTGTGGTGACCTTCGATCTGGAGCTGGGACAGGCCATGGAGGTGCGCCGCGGCGGCGCGGGAACGGGAACACCGCCTCAGGGAGAGGGGCGGGACGCGGCGGGCAGGGGTCCGGGATGGAGAGTGAGGGGATCGGGAATAGAGAGAGGGAAGGGGGAATCGGGGATCGGGAATGGGGAGGTGGAAGGGGGAATCGGGGATCGGGAATGGGGACAGGGAAGGGGGAATCGGGGATCGGGAATGGAGAGAGGGAAAGGGGAATCGGGGATCGGGAATGGAGAGAGGGAAAGGGGAATCGGGGATCGGGAATGGGGAATCGGGGATTGGGAATGGGGAGAGGGAATGGGGAGAGGGATTGGGGAGAGGGAAGGGGGAATCGGGGATCGGGAATGGGGAATCGGGGATCGGGAATGGGGAGAGGGAATGGGGAGAGGGATTGGGGAGAGGGAAGGGGGAATCGGGGATCGGGAATGGGGAATCGGGGATCGGGAATGGGGAGAGGGAATGGGGAGAGGGAAGGGGGAATCGGGGATCGGGAAGGGGGAGAGGGAATGGGGAGAGGGAAGGGGGAATCGGGGATCGGGAAGGGGGAGGTGCAAGGGGGAATCCGGGATCGGGGCTGAGCTCGGGAATGGGGAGAGGGAAGGGGGAACAGGGAGCTGACCAGCGGAGTCAGGGACTGGGGGTGCGGAGGGGTCAGCGATGGGGCGAGAGGGAAGCAGGGATGGAGGAGTGGAAAGGGATGAAGGATGGGGACGAAGGGGATGGGGAATGGACAGGGAAAAGCGGCATTAAGGGTGCAGAGGGAAAAGCGGCATTAGGAATCGAGAGGGAAAAGCGGGATCACGGCTGGGGGTGTGGAAAGGGGGATCAGGGTTGGGGTGCAGGCAGCGAACAGGGAGGGGAGGGAGGGGAGAGGGACCCGAGCAGAGATTTGGGGTGAGGGGGATCTTTGTGGGGTGGGGGGTGCACGGGGCAGGGAGGGGCCGGGACAGCATCCAAGAGACCTTTATGGATCCTCTGTATGGAATAAAGGGTGACATGTCCCATGGAGCCAGGCTGGGAGAGCTGGGGGGGCTCACCTGGAGAGGAGAAGGATCCAGGGAGAGCTTCCAGCACATTCCAGGGCCTGAAGGGGCTCCAGGAGAGCTGCAGAGGGACTGGGGACAGGGATGGAGGGACAGGACACAGGGAATGGCTCCCACTGCCAGAGGGCAGCCATGGATGGGAGATTGGGAATGAGGAATTCCTGGCTGGGCTGGGATTGCCAGAGCAGCTGGGGCTGCCCCTGGATCCCTGGAATGTCCAAGGCCAGGCTGGACACTGGGGCTGGAGCAGCCTGGGACAGTGGGAGGTGTCCCTGCCATGGCAGGGGTGGCACTGGAGGGGCTCTGGGGTCCCTTCCCACCCAGCCATGCCGGGATTCCAAAGACAGAAATTCCCAGCAGGCAGGGCAGGGAGGTGAACATGCAGGATTCCCAGGGAAGGGAAGTTCCCTGGCTGGGCTGGAGCAGAGCTGATTGCCTCGTGGGGCCACAGAGGGTGGGACTGGGGCGGGAAGGGCCGGGCAGTTGTCCCCAGTGCCCTGGAATGCCCAGTGCTGGTCCTGCAGGAGGGGTTGGGGGGAGCTGGGCTCCTCAGGGGCTGCTCTCTGAGGAAAGCAGGGAGGCGTGGATTTGTCTGAACCTGAGGCTTCACCTCAAATTCCTTCTTATTTCTTGTGTGGTTGTGGGAGTCACTCCTTGCTCTGCCCTCTTTAGGGGGATTGCTCTGGTTTTCAGAGGATTGAGCCTTCCCAATTTTAAATGCTGGAGCTTCCAAAGGGATTGGGAAGCAGGAGGAACCAACTCCACCTTGTTGCTGCTCCCTTGCCTTGAATACTACATTGTTTATTTCCCTGAAGCCTGAAAGTGAATAAAAAATCTCCTCCAGACCCAAGTTTCACCTGTTTGATCCTTTTTCCTACAAAACCTGGCCTGAGATACCCCAAGAAAGGGAGGAATACTGGGATAATAATTAGGATGGTGAATTCAATGCTTTGTAGTTGTGTTTTGATATGTAAAGGTGGGTTCTCACCTGTCTGCCTTTGTGGGTGAGGGATGCAGGAATGTTGTTTGTTCATCTCTGGAAAGGAATTTTCCTTCTTTTCCTCCTTTTGCCTGCATAAGTTTCAGAGGAATAATGTTCCTTACATGGCACAAATAACTTGGGAAAACTGGGAACATGTCAGTGGGGATGACACAGCCCCAGTGCCCCTCTTCCTCTGGAAAACATTGTGGATTTCTGTTCCAGGGGAAGGAGCAGGGGTGAGACCCGGGAAGGGAAGCCAGGAAGAGGAGAAGCTGTGGGGGCTTGGGGGGCTCTGGGGGTACCAATTTAGGGGGTCTGGCCATACAAACCCAGGGGGTCTCTGAAATTCAGCTCCGAGAGATTCAGAAATTCAAAAGGCACTGAGGGAGATCCCAAAGATTCTGGAATTCAGCGATTCCCACTCTGCTTCCATGGACAGTGGAGAAGCTGTTGGAAAGGAGAACCCAAATTAAGTTAGCAATTAAATGGAATTCCTATTTCTGCCCCCTCCACCTTCAGATAATGAAATAAACATTTTAGGATGTGATTGAAGCCCTTTTGGGCTGCTCTGAAGACTTCTACACATCCTGATTTCCTTTTCATTTGCTTTTTTTTGGCTTTTGAAAAGTTGTGGTGGCTTGGATTCCTTTTGGCTTGGATTTGAGATTTTGAACTTTTGGATGTTTGGTGATTTCCCCACACCCCAACCACAGAGAAACATCATTGTTAAAGTGAAGGGGAAGCAGAGATGTGGAATCCCAGCGGGATAAAGGTTGGAAAAGACCTCTGAGATCATCAATTCCAACCCTGGAGGTTAAAGCCTGATTTTCCAACTGTTCTCTTGCAGAAAGCTCCCCCAAAATCCAGCAGGAGAAGCAGAAGGCTTGTCCCAACTCCTGCTCTGAGTTAGGCAGCAGATATTGAGGAAAGCACAATTCCTGGGATTCACAGGCTCCTGATGGATCAGGATCAGCAGTCCAGGGCTCCCACTCCTGGCCACGATTCCCTGGCAATTAACAGGATAAATGTTTGGGTGGGATTAATTAGTGCCAGCCGCAGGGATGTGTTGGGGCCGTGGCTCAGAGCAGGGGGAGCAGGGAAGTGCTGCCCTGGGACAATCCCCATCCCTTCCCTCTCCATGCTGCCTGCCTGGCCCTGCAGCTGCTCGGGGGTGGTTTTGCCTCAGGATTTTCGTGGCTGTTCCTCACAGCTCAGCTCTGGTGAGGGCTCAGCAGCGGCGCTGTTAATTGGGAATTTGGTTGGCTCGGCTGGAGTGCCGCCCTTGCCAAGGGATCCGCGGGAATTGCCAGAGCTGGGTGAGCTCCCAGCCCCTGGCACAGGGCCACTGGTATTTATAGCCAGGGCAGGAGAGGCAGGAGCTGTGGGAGCTGCAGCTCGGCCCAGCCCAGCTCCTCTCTGCTCCGCTGCAATTCCTGCACTTCTGCACAGCCTCTGCCATCCTGCTCCTCAGCACCCCAGCCCGGTGCCCCTGTGCCCAGGTGAGAGCCACCTGCAGGGCTGCCCCAGCCTGGGGACAGCAGCAGCACCTGGAGCTGCTGCAGAGATTCCAGAGGGATCCATGGAGCTGCTGCAGGGCTGGAGCCCCTCAGATCCCAGGGATCCAGGCTGGGAGAGCTGGGGGGGCTCACCTGGAGAGGAGAAGGACCCAGGGAGAGCTCAGAGCCCCTGGCAGGGCCTGAAGGGGCTCCAGGAGAGCTGCAGAGGGACTGGGACAAGGGACAGAGGGACAGGACACAGGGAATGGCTCCCACTGCCAGAGGGATGGATGGGAGATTGGGAATGAGGAATTCCTGGCTGGGCTGGGATTGCCAGAGCAGCTGGGGCTGCCCCTGGATCCCTGGAATGCCCAAGGCCAGGCTGGACACTGGGGCTGGAGCACCTGGGGCAGTGGGAGGTGTCCCTGCCATGGCAGGGGTGGCACTGAGGGGCTTTGGGGTCCCTGACCACCCAAACCGTTCCAGCATTCCCTGACTCTGTGGCTTCCCTGCTCTCCATGGCTTATGAGAACCAGGCTGAAGAACCCTCCAAGGTTCTCAAATCCAGCACGGATGGAATTCCTCCCTGTGGGGCTTGTCCCAGCCCTGGCCGTTGAACCCTCCCGCTGTCCCCCTGCAGTGCATCCCCCCACACCCACCTGCTCTTCCCCCGCTCCTTCTCCACCCTGTCCCTCCTGTGTCCCATCCTGCTCCTGTCAGAACAGCTGTCGGCACATCTGGAACGCTCCCAGAGGATTTGGGGCTGTTCATTCACTCGGCCATCAGCTCTCAGCAATAAATCTAAGCCAAGAGCCTCTGAGTCTGCCCCCAGATCCAAGCAGAACCGGGTTCAGTGACAGGTTCAGAGCTGAAATCATCCCAGGGGCTCTCCTGTGGGATGTGTGGGGATCAGGGAGGAGGAGCTGTGTGTGGAGCTGTGGGCACCGGGGCTGACAGGCTCTGCTCTCTCCGCAGCTGGTGTACCCCCACGACTTCAGGCTCACCGAGAAGGAGGTAACCACCCTTCCTTCCCCTTCTCCTTCCTTTGGCAGCAGCTCTCGGGGCTCTCACTGGCTGTTGTTTTTTTGCAGAAAACGAGCATCTGCTACCTGTCCTTCCCAGACTCCTACTCAGGTGGGTGACAGAAGTGTCCCTGCTGGAAGGACAGTCCCTGGGGTGCAGCAGGGCTGAGGGGGCTGCAGGGAGCACCCTGGGGCTCAGCCAGAGCCTCCTTGTGCTGATTGCCCCGTGCTCCAAGGAAATTCCCAGTGTGGCCAGAGGGGTGGCAGCTGTCACATTCCTGTGTTTGGGAGCAGGAGCTGCATTTCCAAGAGAAATGTTCCCAAACCTGAGTTTATACTTCACAAAGGGACAGTGAGAGATAAATCTGCTCATCCACCCAGGCCCTGGGGCTTTAAAGGTTGGGTTTCTTCATTTTCATGGAATCCTGGAATGGGTTGGGTGGGAAGGGACCCCAGAGCCCCTCAGTGCCACCCCTGCCATGGCAGGGACACCTCCCACTGCCCCAGGTGCTCCAGCCCCAGTGTCCAGCCTGGCCTTGGGCATTCCAGGGATCCAGGGGCAGCCCCAGCTGCTCTGGGCAGCGGTGCCAGGGCCTGCCCACCCCGCTGGGGAAAAGCTTTTCCTATAGTTCCATTTCCCTTTTCCTTCATTTCCCCTTCCTTTCTTCCTTCCCCTTTGGGGTTTCTCTGCTTTTTTCCTGCCCCTGTCCCGTGTTTGTTTCCCCATAGCCCCGTCCCGCCCTGCTGGGGCCATTCCAGCTGGCTGTCCCCGTGTCCTGTGCTGTCTCTGTCCCAGGTGGCCTCGGGGACACCCAGTTCAGCTTCCGGCTGCGCCAGGCCGGGGGCTCCCGCAGCTCCCCGTTCCAGGATGACGGCAGGTACAACCGGGAGGCGCCGCTGACGCTGCAGGTGGGTCCTGCTGGGGCAGAGCCAAGGGTTCCGTGGCCTTGGGGACCCTGGGGAAAATCCTCCTTTTCCTTGGCCATGGGAACAGTGAGACAAGAACGGTTCAGCACAGGGACTTCCTTCCTTCCGTACGGGACAGGGAATGGGATCACAGGTGGGACTGGGTCAGGGACAGGGAATGGGAGCACAGGTGAGACTGGGTCAGGGGACAGGGAATGGGATCACAGGTGGGACTGGGTCGGGGACAGGGAATGGGATCACAGGTGGGACTGGGTCAGGGACAGGAATGGGATCACAGGTGGGACTGGGTCAGGGGACAAGGAACTGCTGGAAGAGGAAGCTGTGCTGAGAGAGGGAATTGGGCCAGGAGGATCAAAGAGTGAATTGAACCGGGGAGAGGGAACTGAGCTGAGCCAGCAGGACCCCCAGCTATTCTGGGAGGTGAACCAGGAATAGGCAGACCCCAGTTATTCTGGGAGAGGGAACTGGATTTGGGAGACACCAGTTGTTCTGGGAGAGGGAACTGAAGCAGGGACACCTCCCACTGCCCCAGGCTGCTCCAGCCTCAGCTCTCCCAGCCTGGCTCCAGTTTCTCTCCATTTGTCCCCATGGAAAGCTCTCTTGGAGGGCTGGGATGGATGCTAGGATGTGTCAGAACAAGAAGGTGGCTCAGGAGGGGTTGGTGACAGTGGGGCTGGGCTGTCCCTGACTGTCTCTTTCTGTCCCTCCCTGTCCCTGCAGCGAGAGGCTGCTCACTATTTTGGGTACGTGTACTTCCGACAGGTCAAGGACAGCTCCATGAGGAGGGGCTACTTCCAGAAGGTCAGTGCTGAGTCCAGAATCCCAAAGTCCCTGCGGCTGGAAAAGCCCTCCCAACCCCTCCAGTCTGCACTGTGCCCAATCCCCACCTTGTCCCCAGCCCAGAGCCCTGAGTGCCACCTCCAGGAATTCCCTGGATACCTCCAGGGATGGGCACTCCAAACCCCCCTGGGCAGCCCCAGCCAAGGCCTGGCCCCCTTTCCATGGGGAAATTCCTGCTGGAATCTACCCTGCCCCTCCCCTGGCCCAGCCTGAGGCCGTTCCCCCTTGTCCTGTGCTGGTCCATGGGGACATCTCAGTCCCAGCAGTGTCCTGAGCTTTGTGCCCTCCACCTCCAGCAGTTCCTTTTAGACTCCTGCTAACGCAGAAATCGGTTTTTCCATCCCGACTAAAACAGTGAGTTTTCCACTGGAACAGTGGGATTGCTCAGGGAAGGGATTGTCACCCTTGGATGAGGTTTGAATTCAAATGGGCAAGTCTGGGGTTGGACAGGAGGTGTTTGAATGACTCCTCCATTCCTGATTAATGCACTCATTAATGGTTAGAGGAAGAGAAGAATCAGTGTAACAATGAAACTTCAGTGGGGCTAGGCTGGGACAGCTGTAAAAAACAGGGATTATTTCACAAGGAAGCCCCAGTTAGAGCAAACAAGGCCTTGCTGGACATAATTTGTTATTACAAGTTCCTTTGTCCATTCCCACCATTCCTTGACTTTGTCCAGTTCCCATTTCAGGAGTTGCTCCTTTGTGCTTCTCCACCTGAAATGGTTTTTGGAAGCTTTGAACCTACCAGCAATTGATTTTTATTCCCTCTCCAGCTGCTCTTTTGCCAGGCCATGCTCCCATCCCTTTGCTCTCCCAAATCCTGTATTATGAGCAGGTGCCAGCAAGAATTCCACCAAACCTCTGCTTGGGAGCTGCTCTGCGGATTTAGTGTTGTGTTTTTCAAGTTCATCCCTCTCCAAGCAGTACAGAAAGGTGCAGTGCTGGGGTCAGGGGGGTCCTGATCCCAAACGTGCCATTCCCAGTCCCTGGTGCTCGTGTCCCGCCTTCCCTACGTGAACCTGTTCCAGTGCCTGCTGCAGCTGATTGCTCCGGAATACTTCGACAAGCTGGAGCCCTGCCTGGAGGCAGGTGAGCTGGGGGCAGGGATTCCAGCTTGGGGGTTCCTGAAAAACAGCTGGAATGCTCCAAATGGCTTCATTCTGGGGCAAATTCCAGCAGGGGAGAGCTTTGTCTCCTTGTCCGAGCAGATAAGCAGGTGTAAAGGAGGGATTGTGGGGAGAGAGGGGATGGGGCTGTCAGTCTGGATGCAGGGTGTTCCCAAAGCCGGGAGGCTGCTGCACCTCCAGCAGGCCCTTTTTGCCTGGGTCATTTCATCCTGATTTGTCAGCTCTGGGTTTGCCACAATCCAGGGGGACGTGTGAGCTGGGAACAGGGAATAATTCCCTTTCAGAATGCCGGGCTGAGCTGGATTTTCCCTCAGGTGAAACTCTTCCCTTCCCTGTGTCCCTCAGTGTGCAACGAGATCGACCAGTGGCCACCCCCGGTGCCCGGGCAGACCCTGAACCTGCCCGTGATGGGAGTTGTCATCCAGGTAGCCAGGCTGTGCCACAGAGGGACCTGTGTGCCGTGGATGTGAAATCCCTGTTCGCCCCACGTGCCCCACAGCCCTTCCAGCTGGAGCTGGTGGCTGGAGAAGTTTGTCCCCTGCCAATCCCACCCCATCCCTGCTCTCCCTGGCCTGCAGGTGAGGATCCCATCCCGGGTGGACAAGCCAGGCTCCAGCCCAGTGAAGCAGTGCAACCAGGAGGTGAGAGGGGCTGGCACGGAGGGAGGAGCTGGATGCTGCATCCTGCTGGGAGCCCTTTGGCCTGGGATCCCTGTGGTCCCAGCAGTTCCACTCCAGGCTCTCCTGCCTGGAGTCACACAGGGCTCTCTGCACCCAGTCCAGCTGCTTTACTCACTGTTCCTTGCTTTTCCTGGGAGCTCAGGCC
This sequence comes from Taeniopygia guttata, assembly GCF_048771995.1. NCBI lineage: Eukaryota > Metazoa > Chordata > Aves > Passeriformes > Estrildidae > Taeniopygia > Taeniopygia guttata. Next base: position 922,918 of record NC_133025.1, read on the forward strand.
CTGCTGGGTCTCCTGCCTTCACCCTGGAGTTGTTTTGAACTTGCTGCAGTGTTTTGGTTCAGCTGTGGTTTGGATTCCTTTGCCTTTCCCTTTCTCTGCTGTGACTAACACTGGTTTGGTGCCACATCTCTAACCCCGCTGGCTCTGCTGTGTCTCAAACCCTCTGCCACCAGAGGAAACTCTGGGAAATAAAGGGGCAGACACGGGCAGCCTTTCCCATCTGGAAAAGAGTGGAATCTTCCCGAGTTTGTAGGGACAGGAATTAGTTTGGGATTGAGTGCTGCGCCCAGCCTGCTCCTGCGCACACCTCAGGGCCTGAGCCGTGTTCCTGTGGCTGGTGCCACTCCAGCCAGGCTGCTCCCACCTCCTCCCAGCTCACTAACAGCTACTAACAGCCTTCTCTCCCTTCCTCATCCAGAATCTGTGTCCAGCCCCCCTGGTTCTCCCCAGCGTTCATGAGCTGGATCTGTTCAGGTGAGAGGCTCTCCCAACCCTCTCCCTGCTGGGAGCATTGTGAACCGAAGGGGTGGTGCAGAATCAAGCACTGCTGCGTTCCAGGGGCTCCTCTGGGGTTCTGGGCAGGGTTTGAGCTGAGGGCTGTGTCCTGCACAGCCCCAGGGGCAGGGGAAGGGCTGTGTCCCCCTCCTCGGGCTGGGGAGCAGCTCCTGCCCAGAGCTCCCAGGGGAGTGTCCCAGGCACTCCCAGCGCTGGAGGTGCCATTTCCCTGTCCATGCTCTGGAATCCGGGGGTGTCCTGCTGTCTCAGACACTCTGAACCAACATCTGTCCACGGGAACCTCCTGAGGTTCAACAAGGCCGAGTCCAAGGTGCTGCACTCGGGTTAGGACAACCCCTGGGATCCGTCCAGGCTGGGCACGAGCAGCCGGAGCAGCCCTGGGAGAAGGATTTGGGGGTGCTGGGGGTGAGAGCTGGACCTGACCCAGCCCAGAACCCCCCAGCCCCGGGCTGAGCCCAGTGGGCAGCAGGGGAGGGGGATCCTGCCCTTGTGCCCAGGTGAGAGCCACCTGCAGGGCTGCCCCAGCCTGGGGACACAGCAGCAGCACCTGGAGCTGCTGCAGAGCCCAGAGGAGGCCCTGGGGTGGCACTGGATGGGCTTTGAGGTCCCTTCCCACCCAAACCAGTCCATGACTCTCTGATCACAGATTACTTGACTTTGCTTAGAGCATTTCCTTTAAACAACCGGGTTGAGAAACACCCGATTTCCCTGTGGAATGCTGAAAGTCCATCCTACATCTCAAATTCCCAGGCAGGACCACACCTGGGGCATTGCAGGCCACAGCTGTGTCTGGTCCATCCTGAGTGACCCTGTCATTGTCCCCGTTGTCCCAGGTGCTTCCAGCCGGTGCTGATCCACATCCAGATGCTCTGGGAGCTGATGCTGCTGGGGGAGCCCATGGTGGTGATGGCACCGTCCCCAACCATGTCCTCAGAGATGGTCCTGGCCCTCACCAGGTAACCCCCACAGGCTGTGGGGGACTGGGAGCTGTGACAGCAAATTCTGGCAGCTTTTCCCTCGACATGCACTCTGTGCTGCTCACCCGGGCTGGGTTTAGCTCGCTCGTGGAAGCTTTGCAAGACAAACTGCAAATACTCCACGCTCATTTTCCAGCAAGGATAGAGAGGAGGACAAAGGAGTCTCCCCTGATGGGTCCAGCCCTGAGGAACATTCTCCCCCCAGCCCAGAGCTCTGCCTTAGCACAAAACCCCAAAATCCTGGAGCTTCCCCAGAGAGGTTCAGCCAGGCCAAGTGCCGGGTGCTGCCCTGGGTCAGCCCCAGCCCCTGGAGCGCTCCAGGCTGGGGCAGGGGGGCTGCAAGGCTGGGAAAGGCCCTGGGGGAGCTGTGCCAGCGGCTGGGCACGAGCCCAGGGTGGGCAGGGGGGCAGGAGGCCGATGGCCCCTGGGCTGTGGCAGCCCCGGTGTGGGCACAGCCCCGGTGTGGGCACAGCCCCGGTGTGGGCACGGACTGTCCCCTGTGCTGGCCCAGGGTGCCCCTGCCCTGCCCAGGGTGCCCCTGCCATGCCCAGGATGACCCTGCCATGCCCAGGGTGCCCCTGCCATGCCCAGGATGACCCTGCCCTGCCCAGGATGCCCCTGCCATGCCCAGGATGACCCTGCCATGCCCAGGGTGCCCCTGCCATGCCCAGGGTGACCCTGCCTGTCCCTGCAGCTGCCTGGCCCCGCTGCGTTACTGCTGCGATTTCCGTCCCTACTTCACCATCCACGACAGCGAGTTCAAGGAGTACACCACGCGCACCCAGGCCCCGTGAGTGCCCCTGTGCCCTGCCACCAGCCCCCAGGGACGCCCAGAGCCACCAGCCCTCAGCCTGTCCCCTCCTTCCAGGCCCAACATCGTCGTGGGCGTCACCAACCCCTTCTTCATCAAGACCCTGCAGCACTGGCCGCACATCCTGCGGGTGGGCGAGCTCCGCATGTCAGGTGAGCTCAGGGGAGCTCAGGTGGCTGCCAGGGGAGCTCAGGGTGGCTGCCAGGGGAGCTCAGGGTGTCTGTCAGGAGAGCTCAGGGTGTCAGGGTATCTGTCAGGGGAGCTCAGGGTATCTGCCAGGAGAGCTCAGGACAGAAGGTGAGCTGGCCCAGGGCTCTGTGGGGCTGGCAGAGCAGCTGGAGGCTGCAGGGAGCTGCCCTGGCAGTGATTCCCTCTCCTGGGAGAGCCACAGGAGCTCACCCCTGGCCGTGGCCGTGGGCAGGATGAGCACGGAGCTGGGGCAGGGTGTGGGGAGCAGGAATTGCTGTCCTGGAGCTTCCAGGAGAGGAAAGGCCCGTCCTGGGCAGCAAATTGAGAGAGGGGGAGAGAGAGAGAAACCTCCTCTCCTTTATGGAACACTTTTGTTGACTGGGAAGCCAAGGAAACCCTGGGGGTGAGGAGCTGGATTTTAGCACCTCCTCGTTGCAGAATTCCAGCAGGGAAGGGAGCTGGGATCCCCCTGAGGGTGGAGGGAGGTGGGGAGTGAGGCTGGGCTGGGTGTCCCCAAGTGCACTCCCAGCAGGAAGGCACAGAGCCTGGATTGTCCCCGCTGTGTGTGACAGGAGACCTGCCCAAGCAGGTGAAGGTGAAGAAACTGGCCAAGCTGAAGACCCTGGACACCAAACCAGGTGGGTGCAGGCCTCGGGCATCCTTCAGGACTGCCCCTTCCCTTGGGGATTGGCAGCAAGGAGCTGTGTCCCTTTGTAACTCCTGGTTTTTTCCCCGTGCTGTGTTTTTCCCATCCAGGAATCTACACTTCCTATAAAACATTCCTTCACAAAGACAAAACCCTGATAAAACGGCTGCTAAAGGTAGGCAACTCCCACTCTGTCCTGGGTGGGAAAACTGTGCCCAGAGCTCAGTTTGAGCAGACAGAGCTCCCCAAAGGAGCAGAACTTACAGTTTGGGATGATCTAGTCCAGACTGGGACACGTTCATCAGGCCAGGTTTAGGATTTTCCACCTGGTATTAAGGATTAAATCCTGCTGCTAACAATAAACTGAGTGGGAAGAATTGATATCAGGAAAAAAAAAAGCCTGAAAAAAACCCAGATTTTGTGTAGTGAAACTTGAAATTTTAATGTGCTTGAGTAGAGGGTGGAATCTGTGCTATGGGATCTGGGTTAGGGGATCTGGAGTTTGGGAAGTGGAGTTTGGGATCTGGGTTTCGGAAGTGGAGTTTGGGATGTGGAGTTTGGGATGTGGAGTTTGGGATGTGGAGTTTGGGATCTGGGGTTTGGGATCTGGAGTTTGGGGACCTGGAGTATGGGATCTGGGGTTTGGGATCTGGAGTTTGGGATCTGGAGTTTGGGATCTGGAGTTTGGGATCTGGGGTTTGGGATCTGGAGTTTGGGATCTGGAGTTTGGGATCTGGGGTTTGGGATCTGGAGTATGGGATCTGGGGTTTGGGATCTGGAGTATGGGATCTGGGGTTTGGGATCTGGAGTTTGGGATCTGGAGTATGGGATCTGGGGTTTGGGATCTGGAGTATGGGATCTGGGGTTTGGGATCTGGGGTTTGGGATCTGCAGTTTGGGATCTGCAGTTTGGGATCTGGGTGTCTCGCAGGGCATCCAGCGGAAGCGCCCCTCGGAGGTGCAGAGCGCTCTGCTGAGGCGGCACCTCCTGGAGCTCACCCAGAGCTTCATCATCCCCCTGGTGAGTGCAGGGACACCCCGGGGGGACGGGGAGCAGCGCTGTGACAGACCCCGGGGTGGGGAACCCCGGAGTGGCTGGTGGGAGGGAGCTTTAAACTCATCCCATCCCCCTGCCACGGCAGGGACACCTCCCACTGCCCCAGGCTGCTCCAGCCCCAGTATCCAACATTTCCTTGGGCATTCCAGGGATCCAGGGGCAGCCCCAGCTGCTCTGGGCACCACAAGACACTCCTCAGCCATAAGTGATTATTTTTATTTTTATCTTTTCCTGTTTTAGGAGCATTACATGGCCAGCCTGATGCCTCTGCAGAGGGCCATCACCCCATGGAAGGTAGGATGCACTTCCCAGTCCTCCTTCCCTTTGGGACTGGCAGTGGTTACAGGGGCTGGGAACCTCCCCTGTTGGAGCAAAAGGGGTTTTACTCCTTTGAAAATTCATTAAAAAGTTGAAAGAACTCTCGGGACAGATATTCCCAGTGTTGCCAGGAGCTGAGTTACTGGAATCTCATGTGAGGATCAACCTCGGGGTGCTTTTATCCTCAGTGCCTCGTGCACCTTTCCCACTGGAAGTGCAGCCCTGGTTTTCCTGGTTTCATTTGGGATTCTCTGCCATGGATTCCCACGCACTAACGTGGATTTCCCTGTGCAGAATCCCCCCCAGATCCGGCCGTTCTGCCAGGAGGATTTCATGAAGAGCCTGGAGCACGCTGGCCCCCAGCTCACCTGTGTGCTCAAGGGGGACTGGCTGGGGCTGTACAGGTGAGACCCACAGGGAGCCCTGATCCCAGCTGGGCCTGCACAGCTCATCCATGGCTCGTCCAGGATGCTCAGGGAGGGCAAACCCAGGGCAAATCCAGCCCTGGGGTTCGTGTGTGTTAAACGAGTGGGGATCCTGCAGGGGACGTGCTCCAGGGTTTTCCCAGATTCTTGGTTCTGGATGGGACAGAGAAGACACTTGGTGCAACAGGAGTGGGAAAAATCCAGAAAAATCCAAGGGAGGAAAATGGGAAATGCACAGAGATGGAGAACGAAAAAATCCCAGAAAGCAATCAGGAACAATAATTATAGAATTATGGAATGGTTGGGTGGGAAGGGACCCCAGAGCCCCTCCAGTGCCACCCCTGCCATGGCAGGGACACCTCCCACTGCCCCAGGTGCTCCAGCCCCAGTGTCCAGCCTGGCCTTGGGCATTCCAGGGATCCAGGGGCAGCCCCAGCTGCTCTGGGCAGCTGTGCCCATGTCCAGGCGTGTCCCCGAGCCAGCCCCAGGGCCCCTGGAGCCAGGGTCACCTCAGGGAGCTGTGGGGCACGGGGTGGGTTTGTCCCTGCCAGCTGCAGGGCCCCACAGCCCCACAATTCCTGACCTCTGCACAGGCGGTTCTTCAAGTCCCCCAATTTCGACGGCTGGTTCCGGCAGCGGCACCGCGAGATGACCCAGAAGCTCGAGGCCCTGCACCTGGAGGCCATCTGTGAGGCGGTGGGTGACAGGGACAGGGACAGGGCTGGGCCAGGGCCAGGGCCAGGGCTGGGACAGGGCTGGGACAGGGACAGGGACAGGGACAGGGCTGTGTCTGTGAAGCACTGGGGGACAGAGCCAGTGCTGGCTTTACTCAGAGAGGAGAAGGATCCAGGGAGAGCTCAGAGCCCCTGGCAGGACCTAAAGGGGCTCCAGGAGAGCTGCAGAGGGACTGGGGACAAGGGACAGAGGGACAGGACACAGGGAATGGCTCCCACTGCCAGAGGGCAGCCATGGATGGGAGATTGGGAATGAGGAATTCCTGGCTGGGCTGGGATTGCCAGAGCAGCTGGGGCTGCCCCTGGATCCCTGGAATGTCCAAGGCCAGGCTGGACACTGGGGCTGGAGCAGCCTGGGACAGTGGGAGGTGTCCCTGCCATGGCAGGGGTGGCACTGGAGGGGCTCTGTCACTGTTTCTGGAATGAGGATGAGGAACCCCTGCTCACCTTCAGGCTTTCCTTAGGGGAATCCCTTGGGAAGTGTCCCTGAGGGAAGCCACTCTCTCCTTAGGACATTGTGGCCTGGATGAAGGACAAGTCCGAGGTGGAGATCGTGGACCTGGTGCTGAAGCTTCGGGAGAAGCTGGTGAGTCCCTCCCTCCCCCTGCACTCCTCCCTCTGTCTGGCTGGGGAGAAATCTGGGACACGGATCACACCTGTGCCGTGGAAAACCTCGTGTCCCTCCCCGGAGGGTGGGAAACTCGGGGAAGTTTGTGAGAAATCCTCCAAGCTGGGAGGATCCAGGGAAGTTCTTCCCCTCCCGGGGCTGGGGCAGCATTTGCTGCCTGTGTTAGTCCTGAGCTGCAGCGGGCAGAGCCGGGGCAAGGGGAAAGGCCCCTGTTCATCCCCATTCCCCTGTTCATCCCCATTCCCCTGTTCATCCCCATTCCCCTGTTCATCCCATTTCCCCATTTCCCCTGTTCATCCCCATTTCCCCTGTTCATCCCCATTCCCCTGTTCATCCCCATTCCCCTGTTCATCCCCATTCCCCTGTTCATCCCCATTTCCCTGTTCATCCCCATTTCCCCTGTTCATCCCATTTCCCCATTTCCCCTGTTCATCCCCATTTCCCCTGTTCATCCCCATTTCCCCTGTTCATCCCCATTTCCCCTGTTCATCCCCATTTCCCTGTTCATCCCCATTTCCCCTGTTCACCCCCATTTCCCTGTTCATCCCCATTCCCCTGTTCATCCCCATTCCCCTGTTCATCCCCATTTCCCCTGTTCATCCCCATTTCCCCTGTTCATCCCCATTTCCCTGTTCATCCCCATTTCCCCTGTTCACCCCCATTCCCCTGTTCATCCCCATTCCCCTGTTCATCCCCATTTCCCTGTTCATCCCCATTTCCCCTGTTCATCCCCATTCCCCTGTTCATCCCCATTTCCCCTGTTCATCCCAATTTCCCTGTTCATCCCCATTTCCCTGCTCATCCCCATTTCCCCTGTTCATCCCCATTTCCCCTGTTCATCCCCATTTCCCTGTTCATCCCCATTCCCCTGTTCATCCCCATTTCCCCTGCTCATCCCCATTTCCCTGTTCATCCCCATTCCCCCTGTTCATCCCCATTCCCCTGTTCATCCCCATTCCCCTGTTCATCCCCATTTCCCCATTTCCCTGTTCATCCCCATTTCCCCATTTCCCTGTTCATCCCCATTCCCCTGTTCATCCCCATTTCCCTGTTCATCCCCATTTCCCCATTTCCCTGTTCATCCCCATTTCCCCATTTCCCTGTTCATCCCCATTCCCCTGTTCATCCCCATTTCCCCTGTTCATCCCCATTTCCCCTGTTCATCCCCATTCCCCTGTTCATCCCCATTTCCCTGTTCATCCCCATTTCCCCCGTTCATCCCCATTTCCCTGTTCATCCCCATTCTCCCCTGTTCATCCCCATTCCCCTGTTCATCCCCATTTCCCCTGTTCATCCCCATTTCCCCATTTCCCTGTTCATCCCCATTCCCCTGTTCATCCCCATTTCCCCTGTTCATCCCCATTTCCCCTGTTCATCCCCATTCCCCTGTTCATCCCCATTTCCCTGTTCATCCCCATTTCCCTGTTCATCCCCATTCCCCTGTTCATCCCCATTTCCCCTGTTCATCCCCATTTCCCCTGTTCATCCCCATTCCCCTGTTCATCCCCATTTCCCTGTTCATCCCCATTTCCCCTGTTCATCCCCATTTCCCTGTTCATCCCCATTTCCCCATTTCCCCTGTTCATCCCCATTTCCCTGTTCATCCCCATTTCCCCTGTTCATCCCCATTTCCCTGTTCATCCCCATTTCCCCATTTCCCCTGTTCATCCCCATTCCCCTGCTCATCCCCATTCCCCTGTTCATCCCCATTCCCCTGTTCATCCCCATTTCCCCTGTTCATCCCCATTTCCCCATTTCCCCTGTTCATCCCCATTCCCCTGTTCATCCCCATTTCCCCATTTCCCCTGTTCATCCCCATTTCCCCTGTTCATCCCCATTTCCCCTGTTCATCCCCATTCCCCTGCTCATCCCCATTCCCCTGTTCATCCCCATTCCCCTGTTCATCCCCATTCCCCTGTTCATCCCCATTTCCCCTGTTCATCCCCATTCCCCTGTTCATCCCCATTTCCCCAGGTGAGGGCTCGGTGCCAGCACCTGCCCGTGAAGGAGGAGACGCTGCAGAGGGTGAGTCTCTACATCGACACCGTCATCGGCTCGCTGCCCGAGGACCTGCAGACCGTGCTGCGCCACCCCTGAGCCCAGCGGGGGCTCCTGGAGCAGGAGACCCTTCCCAGCCTGTCCCGGCTGCTCCCAGTGCTGGGGCAGCTCCGGCCGGGATCGGGATCGGGATCAGGATTGGGATCGGGATCGTGGGGAGCTCCCACAGCTGCCCCGGGGCTGGGCCTGCGGAACCGGCCCCGGGCAGGGCAGGAGGGACCCGGGGCTGCGGGCACTTCATCCGTGTCCATGCTGGGATCCTCGGGAATCCCGTGCTGGGATCCTCAGGAATCATTCCCGTGCTGGGATCCTTGGGAATCCCGTGCTGGGATCCTCGGCATTCCTGTGCTTGGATCCTCGGGAATCATTCCTGTGCCGGGATTCTCGGGAATCATTCCCATGCCAGGATCCTCGGCATTCCCGTGCTGGGATCCTTGGGAATCATTCCCGTGCCGGGATCCTCCGGAATCAATCCTGTGGTGTGATCCTCGGCATTCCCGTGCCGGGATCCTCCAGAATCATTCCCATGCCGGGATCCTCGGGAATCATTCCCGTGCTGGGATCCTCAGCATTCCCGTGCCAGGATCCTCAGGAATCCCGTGCCAGGATCCTTGGGAATTATTCCTGTGCTGGGATCCTCCGGAATCATTCCCGTGCCGAGATCCTCGGGAATCATTCCCGTGCTTGGATCCTCCAGAATCATTCCCGTGCTGGGATCCTTGGGAATCCCATGCTGGGATCCTCGGGAATCATTCCTGTGCTGGGATCCTCGGCATTCCCGTGCTGGGATCCTCAGGAATCATTCCTGTGCCGGGATTCTCGGGAATCATTCCTGTGCCGGGATCCTTGGGAATCCCATGCTGGGATCCTCGGGAATCATTCCCGTGCCGGGATCCTCCATTCCCGCAGCCCCGTCCTGCCCTGCGGGGCTGCGCTCAGGGCAGCTCCTGAGGACGGTGAGGAGGTGACAAGGAGGTGACAATGCCATCCCTGCCCCTGGCCAGCCGTGGGAGCAGGAGGAGGAATTGCTGGACGTGGACAATTGCTGCTCTGTTTCTCCAGGGCAGAGCCAGAGGAGGGGCTGGAGCATCCGCAGGGATTGGGAGTGCCTGGGAATGGCTGCTGGGAGGAGCTGGCCCCAAATCCCATTTATTCTGCTTGAAAACCCAGCCTGAGCTCCGGGGACACAGCGGGGCTGGGGCTCTGCCGAGGTGCTGGGAGAGCTCTGCCAGCCCCTTCCCAATAAAACCTGGAGAAGCTGATTTCCACAGCCTGCTGCCCTGCCCTGCCTCCAGAGGAGCTCCCGTGCCTGGGATCCCCTTCCTGCCTCGGGAATGGATTTGCTGGAACCAGGGCATTGGTACCGCAAAGCTGCATCGCACCACCGGGGCAGGGCATCCAGCCAGGGGCAATTTTAACCTAAAAAAAGGGTTTGGGAGGGATGTGGCAGCCTGGAGGGGCCAAACGCAGCGCCTCTGCACGAGGTGGGATTGTTGGATTGTTCCTGCCCTGACTGGGGCAGCTCCCAGTGGGAGTTGCGCTGTTTCCATCCTCTCTGCTCCTCCTCCTGCAAAGTAGGAAATCTTAGTCTGAAAAACCCTGGAGCCACGCTGGGTCCTGGTTCGGAGGCTGGGGAGGTTTATTGGGTTGGGAATGGTTGTCCCTGCTCTTGGTCACTCATGGCCATCCCGGTTTTCCAGAGCACCTGTGGGTGGCTGTGTGTCCCTCTGCCCTTCCCGAGGCACGGAATCACAGAATCACAGAATCACTGAGGCTTTTGGTTTGGAAAAACCTTGAAGCCCATCGAGTCCAACCATTCCCAGCAGTGCCAAGGCCACCGTGTCCCCAAGTGCCACATCCACATGGCTTTGAGATCCCTCCTGGAGTGGGGACTCCACCATCTCTTGTTCCTCAACAGCCCGAACTTCCTCCTTCGGGAATTCTCCCTCAGGGATGTATTTTTAGCTTTGCATTCCCCCCAAGGAGGCCAGACCCCATCTCCTGCAAGCCCAGTATCCCACTGTCCTGGAATGGTTTGGGTGGGAAGGGACCCCAAAGCCCCTCCAGTGCCAGCCCAGCCTCAGGTTCCAGGATCCTGCAGACCGTCCCGGTGGATCTGTGGAAGTTCGGGGGTCTCCAGCAGGGAGGGGCTGCAGGTGCCCCTCCTGTGCCCTCCCCAAACCACTCCAGGCACAAGGGGCTGCACCCAGGGGATCCTGCCGGGACAGCGGGAGCCGTGGGAGGGGTCCCTGCCATGGCACGGTGGCACTGGGGGGGCTCTGGGGTCCCTGTCCGCCCAAACCATTCCGGGATTCCCTGAGCTGCTGGGAATGTGCAAATCCCGCAGCCCCCAGGGAATGGGATGAGGTGGGAGCAGCCCCCAGGGAATGGGATGGGGATGAGGTGGGAGCTCAGGGATCAGCCCCCGGGGAATGGGATGGGGTGGGAGCTCAGGGAGCAGCCCCCAGGGAATGGGATGAGGTGGGAGCAGCCCCCAGGGAATGGGATGGGGATGAGGTGGGAGCTCAGGGAGCAGCCCCCAGGGAATCGTCGTAGAAAGCCTTGAGCCCCTCCGGGCTCTGCAGGGAGGGGCTCGGGGCCAGCACGTCCCTGCGGAAGTTCTCCCTCATCCAGCCGTAGACCAGACTGTGCAGGAAGCCCTGCAGGGACACGCTCAGGGCCTGGGGGACACAGGGACAGAGGGTCAGGGCTCCCGGTGCCAGCAGGCACAGCCCAGCGGGCTGGCACGGGACACGGGGGACATTCCTCTTGGTGTGGCCAATTAAAGCACATCCAGGCCCTGGGAAGAGCCAAGGGCTGAAATCCCAACCCAAAATCCAGTGGGAAGAGCCGCGCTGGGCCCAGGGCCGTGTCCTCACCCTGCCCAGGGTGTGCCCGAGGGCTGTCACAGCTCCCACGTGGGATGGGGACAAATGTCCAACCTGGGAGCCCTGAAAAGGGGCTTTACTCACCGTGGACACGTAGAGGACAAAGAGCGAGGCAGGGCTGATGCTGGTGAAGGAGAGGATGGTGAGGAGGAAGGCTGTGGGTGGGACACAGAAGGACATTCCTTGGTGGGACACCCTCAGTGTGACCCTGCAGGGCTGGGGGAGCTGGGGACACCCTCCCTGTGACCCTGCAGGGCTTTGGGACACCCTCCCTGTGACCCTGCGGGGCTGGGGGCTTTGGGACACCCTCAGTGTGACCCTGTGGGGCTGGGGGACCTGGGGACACCCTCCCTGTGACCCTGCAGGGCTTTGGGACACCCTCCCTGTGACCCTGCGGGGCTGGGGGCTTTGGGACACCCTCAGTGTGACCCTGGGGGACCTGGGGACACCCTCAGTGTGACCCTGCGGGGCTTTGGGACACCCTCCCTGTGACCCTGTGGGGCTGGGGGAGCTGGGGACACCCTCACTGTGACCCCGCAGGGCTGGGGGAGCTGGGGACACCCTCAGTATGACCCTGTGGGGCTGGGGGAGCTGGGGACACCCTCAGTGTGACCCTGCGGGGCTGGGGGCTTTGGGACACCCTCAGTGTGACCCTGCGGGGCTGGGGGCTTTGGGACACCCTCAGTGTGACACTGCCGGGCTGGGGGACCTGGGGACACCCTCAGTGTGACCCTGCGGGGCTGGGGGAGCTGGGGACACCCTCAGTGTGACCCTGGGGGACCTGGGGACACCCTCAGTGTAACCCTGCGGGGCTGGGGACACCCTCAGTGTGATCCTGCGGGGCTGGGGGACCTGGGGACACCTCAGTGTGACCCTGGGGGAGCTGGGGACACTCTCAGTGTGACCCTGCGGGGCTGGGGGAGCTGGGGACACCCTCAGTGTGACCCTGCGGGGCTTTGGGACACCCCCCTGGCCTTGCCTGGCGTCCAGCAGAGCAGGAAAACCAGCTGGAAGTGCAGCGAGGCTTTGCTGACGCTGCGGCCGCTCCTGCCCCCGAGGCCGCCGTCCCTGTCCAGGCTCAGCAGCGGCAGCGCCGCGTTCCCGCGGCACCGGAGCCGCACCCGCCGGTACAGGAGCTGGGGGGGTCCGGGGCTCAGCGGGGCGCTGCGGACCCCCCGTGCCGCCCCCCGAGCCGCGGCCTCACCGAGCAGCAGCCGAGCACCAGCAGCAGGTACAGCAGGAGGATGATTTTCTCCTCCAGCCCCGCGTTCCTGCCCCCGCCGGACTGGGAGACAACGGGAGATGAGCGGGGCCGGGCCAGCGACCCCCGCGGCCCCGGAGCCCCCCGGGAGCAGCGCCCACCTGGGAGCAAATGTCCTGGCTCGGGCGGATCAGGAGGAGGCAGCTGCAAGGACAGAGCGGTGCTGGAGCTCCCAGAGCCTCCCCCGGGGTCCCGCGGCGATGCCCCGGGCGGGGCGGGGCGGAGGGGCCGTACCTGGAGCAGTAAAGGCTGAAGGTGTCGTTGGAGCCGGGCCGGGGCACCACGGGCGCGATGGCGGCGGCGGAGGTGCCGCGGGCGAGCAGCTGAGCCAGGAGAGTCAGCGCCGGTACCAGCCTTGGGAAGGGACGGGAGAGAGTCCCGGGCCGGTACCGGTACCGGCACCGGCCTCGGGAAGGGACGGGTGAGAGTCCCGGACCGGCACCGGTACCGGCACCAGCCTCGGGAAGGGACGGGTGAGAGCCCTGGACCGGCACCGGTACCGGTACCGGTACCGGCCTTGGGAAGGGACGGCTGAGAGCCCCGGGCCGGTACCGGTACCGGCACCAGCCTTGGGAAGGGACGGCTGAGAGCCCCGGGCCGGTACCGGCCTTGGGAAGGGACGGGTGAGAGCCCCGGGCTGGCACCGGTACCGGGAAGGGACGGGAGAGCCCCGGGCGGGGCCGGTACCGGTACCGGGAAGGGACGGGAGAGCCCCGGCGGGGCCGGCGGCGGGCACCCACCAGGCCAGGACGTACGGAATTCCCCGCCAGGCGCTCTCCAGGCAGCGGCTCCGCTCCTGCGGGAGAACCGCCGAGAACCGGGGCTGGAGGGGCGGCCGCAGCTCCGCCAGGACCGGGAAATCCCGACTTGCCGGGGAAAGCGGCTGCCCCGGCTCGCTCCGCCGCTCCCCGGTGCTGTCCCGGCTGTGCCCGGGCCAGGCACGGACCTGCAGCGCTGCCGGGGGCCGCGCTCGCCCCCCGAGGACGGTGCGGTGCGACTCGTACGCGTAAACAGCGACCATGAGGAACGAGACGGCGTAGGAGGTCTGGGAGAGAGGGGGAGAGGGGAGGGAAAGGGACCGGGGGTCCCGCCGTGTCCAGCGCCACCAGGGCCCCTTCCACCTTCCACCTTCCCTCTGCCCCCCGACACCCCCATTCCCCCTGTCCTGCTGGTGCTGCACACCCCGACCCGCGGCAGAGGTTCCTCGCCAGGAGGGGACCCCAGCACAGCACCCGGCTGTCCCCAACAGTGTCCCCGTACCGTGGTCAGCATCCGCCCGTAGGGACAGGCGGCGTAGGCGGGCACGGAGAGGGAGGCCGGCAGCAGCGGGATGGTTCCCGTGCCCAGCAGCGCCGCGGCACCCAGGAAATCTGCCAGGGCCAGGAGGAACAGGGGGCGCAGCTGGGGACAGGGGGACAGGGCACGGCGTTAGATCCGCTGGCAGCAGCCCCCGGCAGCTCCCGGGGGCCGGGGCGTCCTGCTGCTACCTCCTCCTCCCTGCCTGGGGCTTTAAACCCGGTGTTAGCTCGGCTTGGAGCCGGGCTTAGCTGGGGCCACACCCAGCCCTGTGTCCCTGGGAACTGGTGGCACTCACCTGGACATGGCAGCATTGCCAGGAGCCGGTGGCACTCACCTGGATGTGGCAGCAGTGACACTGCCACAGGCTGGTGGCACTCACCTGGATGTGGCAGCAGTGACACTGCCACAGGCCGGTGGCACTCACCTGGATGTGACACTGCCACAGGCCGGTGGCACTCACCCGGATGTGACACTGCCACAGGCCGGTGGCACTCACCCGGATGTGACACTGCCACAAGCCGGTGGCACTCACCTGGATGTGGCAGCAGTGACACTGCCGCAGGCCGGTGGCACTCACCTGGATGTGGCAGCACTGCCAGGAGCCGGTGGCACTCACCTGGATGTGGCAGCAGTGACACTGCCACAGGCCGGTGGCACTCACCTGGACATGGCAGCATTGCCAGGAGCCGGTGGCACTCACCTGGATGTGGCAGCAGTGACACTGCCACAGGCCGGTGGCACTCACCTGGACATGGCAGCATTGCCAGGAGCCGGTGGCACTCACCTGGATGTGGCAGCAGTGACACTGCCACAGGCCGGTGACACTCACCTGGATGTGGCAGCATTGCCAGGAGCCGCTGGCACTCACCTGGATGTGGCAGCAGTGACACTGCCACAAGCCGGTGGCACTCACCTGGATGTGGCAGCAGCGCCCCTGCCAGGAGGTGACAGCGAGGACGGATCCGCTGCCCAGGAGGCTGCAGGGGACGGGGCGGGCGATGAACGTCCCGGCAGAGCCGCTGCCACCCGCGGTGCCAGCCCAGGGACAGGGACAGGGGACAGGACCCACCTGAGCAGCGCGGCCGGGAGGGTGACGCCCGTCAGCACCAGGACCTGCGGGAGGCACGGGGGGAGCGGGGCCGGCCCGAACCCCACGGGAGGTGGATGTGGGACCCTGGGCACGGCCGGACCGTGTCCCTCGGCCACCCCGGGCCGGGCAAAGGCGCTTCCCGGGGAGCGGAGGGGCCGGGCCGGCTCAGCGGCCCCGCGGCGGTGGCTGCATGTGGCGGGGCTTCCCTGCTCCTTTCCCCCGAGTTTTCCCGCTGGGATCTCCTGCTGAGTTCCCCTCACCGGGGCTGGGGAGCGCCGAGAAGCCGCGTCCCGCCCGCGGCCGCGCTGGGAGCGGCTCCCGACGGCGCCGAGGAACCGGAGCGGATCCCGGGTCGGGAGCGCCGGGAGCAGCGGGGCAGGAGCCGGGGAAGAGCCGCAGCGGAAGCCCTGCCCTTCCTTGCCGGTGGCCGTGCCACCCTGGGCCGGTGCCCGGTGACCGGGAGCAGCTCCCTCGGGCAGGATTTGTCGGAACGGCACCGCAGCGCTCACCCGAACCGCTCCCGGCCCGCCGGAGCGCCCCGCACGTACCTGGATGTCCGAGAGAGCCGCGGGCGGCTCCTGCGCTCCGGCCATGGCTCCTTCGGAGCCTTCCCGGCGCTTCCCGGCGCTTCCCGGGACGGACGGAGGGAAGCTGGAAGCGGCTCCCGCCGCCGCCGCCGCCCGGACTCGCTCCACGCCCGGCGGCGGGACACGGGCTCGGCGCAGCCGGAGGAACCTGCCCGGCCGGGGCGGCTGGAGCTTCCCAGAGCAGCTGGAGCTTCCCAGGAGCAGCTGGAGCTTCCCAGAGGAGCGGCTGGAGCTTCCCAGGCGGCGCCGTGCCAGCCCCGGGAACGGGCAGGGATCAGCCTCCGGCGTGGGAGAGCCCAAAGGAGCGCCCGGGTGCCCCTGGGCACACCGGGAATGAGGGAACAGCGCTGGGAGAGCAGCCGGGAGCTCCTGGTGCTGCACTCAGAGCCCCTCAGATCCCAGGGAGCCAGGCTGGGAGAGCTGGGAATGCCCAGCCTGGAGAGGAGAAGGATCCAGGGAGAGCTCAGAGCCCCTGGCAGGGCCTGAAGGGGCTCCAGGAGAGCTGCAGAGGGACTGGGGACAAGGGACAGAGGGACAGGACACAGGGAATGGCTCCCACTGCCAGAGGGCAGCCATGGGTGGGAGATTGGGAATGAGGAATTCCTGGCTGGGCTGGGATTGCCAGAGCAGCTGGGGCTGCCCCTGGATCCCTGGAATGCCCAAGGCCAGGCTGGACACTGGGGCTGGAGCAGCCTGGGGCAGTGGGAGGTGTCCCTGCCATGGCAGGGTGGCACTGGAGGGGCTCTGGGGTCCCTTCCCACCCAGCCCAGCCTGGGATTCTCAGTGCCAGACTCCTCTGCATCCACTCAGCTGCCACACCACGACTGCGGGTGCAGGAATGAGCCATTCCCGTTCTCACACTGCCAGGAACCTCAGGAAATCAAGTGATTGAACAATTCTGTGATAATTTTAACCCAAGGATGTTCCAACATCCACCAAGAATCCCCAAGCAATGCCCATCCCACCCCCAGGAGCCACCAGAGTTCCCACAGAGAGGCATTTTACCTTTATTTCAGGGATACTGGCTGAAGGGAGAGAGGGAAGAGGGAGGGAGGAATGTGGGGGAGGGTCTGAGGGAAGGAAGGAGCAGGAGGGAGAGGGGCTGGAGGGGAGCAGAGGAAGGAATGGCACTGGGAGCTGCAGGAGGGTGACAGTGACACGGAACTGGGCACTCCTGGAGATGCTCCCCCTCAGCAGCTTCCTCATCTTCCTCTGCCAGGAACAGACAGAGGGCACCGGGATGGATCTGGGTCCCACCTTGTCCCTCCTCTCCCAGCCGGGTCCCACACTGATTCCCTGCTCCAAGCTGGGTCCCCACCACCCCTGGGATCCACTCCAGGTCACTCCATGCTGCGGGAGCAGAGGGAGAACAGGGATCCATCCCCTCAGCCTGAGCAGCGAAGCCACAGCAGGAGGAGGCTCCACCTCCCTCTGGAGTTGTGGGAATGGCTCCAGGGAAAGAGTTGGAGCCATCCCTGCCACTCCAGAGGCACCCCTTGATTCAGCACTTCCAAACTGGGAGCAGGGACTGGGCTCTCCCCTGGCTGAGCCAGCACTTTTTGTCCTTCAGCAGCGTTTCAAGCATTCCTGGGACAAACTCTCCCCTCAGGGCAGCACCTGGGTCCTGCTGCTCCCGTGGGAGCATCCCTGCACGCAGGGAACATCCCCCAGCTGTGTCCCCCTCCCAGCAGGGACAGGCTCTGCCCTGTCCCAGGCACGTTTTCCCTGAGGATTTCATTGAGGAGAAATTGGCACCGAGGGCAGCGCTGGCCAGAGCAGAATCCAGGGAGTTTGGCTGCTGACAGGACCAGGACAGACAAGGAGGGAAGGAGAGAAATTCCACGTCCCTGTCCTGGTCCCTGGCAGTGCCAGGAGTGGCTGACCCTTCCCAAGGCTCTCTGGGCAGTGCAGCACCACGAGCTGCTCCCAGACCTGCTCTTGACTCGGCTCCAAGACCCCGTGGGTGTTAATCCAGACCCATCCCTGTCTCTGGGCCGAGCTTTAGCAGCCAGGATTCAATTCCAAATGCGGGGCAGGAAAACAACACCCTCAGGATGGGAATCACCCACAGGGAGATCCTTTCTCCTCCTAGAATCCCTGATAACCCAGGGAGGATCCCTGGGAAGGAAGGAGAGCCCGAGCCCCTGGATGAGCCTGGAGCCGCATCCACTGCTTAAATGAGGCTCTGGAAAAGAACCTTAGAGGGAAATGCCCGATTTCCTGCACTGAGCCCCATCTGCCTGAGCCTTCCTGGCCTGCTGCTAATTTAGCTCCACCTAAAGTGCTTCCCACCTTCCCTTTCATCTCCTGAGTCACCAGCCTGGCTGGAGCTTGAAGATCCAAGCGAACTCCACTTGATGCCACACCTGGCAGGTAGGGATTGTTTTTAAATCATCTTTAGAAAACCTCAGCGTCTTCAATTCCATGGTTTTCAGATCAAGTCCCAACTCGGAGCAAATTCCCACCACGGAGGCTTTGGGGCTGGAAAAGCTGGCACAGCCCCACTGCAAATTAGTGCCAAAAAAACCAAACGGAGCCCAAATCCTGGAGAGACCCAGGCGTGGTTGGGGTGAGGTTTTGGTCAGTCCTCGGGAAGGAGCTCTTTTGGAAAAGGGAATAAAATGCACCCCTCATCTCTTCCCGTGGAGCCACCAGGAGCCGTGGGCCGAGCTCTTGGCGATGCTCAGCTTCTCCTCGGGGCTGAAGTGCAGGACGGCCAGGATGGCCGTGAGCGTCTGCTGCCGGCCCCGCGCGTCCGGCAGCGTCAGGAACCGGTACACCACGTTCTTCAGGTACTCCAGGTTGGCCCCTTCCCTGCTCTTATCCCGGCAGCTCTTCTGGATCTCGTCCCGCAGCGCCGCCACCTCCTCGCGGTGCCTGTCCTCCTCGGCCAGGGCGCGGCCCCGGAGCTGGTGCAGCTGCAGCTCCAGCCGGTGCTTGTGCTTGCGCAGCGCCGCGATCTCCACCTCCTTGCGCGCCAGCTGCTCGGCGTACAGGAAGAAGGTGGGCTCGGAGCCGGGGCACAGCTGCAGCGCCTGCGGCAGCATCTCCGAGGAATCCTGGCCGGGAGCGTCCCCGGGAGCGTCCGTGGGGCAGCCCTTGGGGCCGTGGGGCGGCGCCGGGGCGCGGAGCTGCTCCAGCTCGCGGTCCTTCTCGGCCAGCACGGCCAGCGCCCGGTCCCGCTGCTTGTGCATCTCCTCCTCCAGCCGCAGCGCCCGCTCCCGGAACTGCAGCTGGCAGCGCTGCAGCTCCTGCCGGTGCCGCTGCTGCAGCTGGGACAGCTCCTGCTGCTTGGCCTCCAGCTCCTGCCGGTGCTGCTTCTCCGCCTCGTCCGCGGCCAGCTGCAGCAGCACGTGCTTGTCCTGCAGCTCCGCCAGCTGCTCCCGCGCCTCCTCCAGCTCCTTGGCCAGGCCCGTGTCCTTGGTGGCCTTGCTCTTCAGCACCTGCTGCGCCCTCACCTTGTAGCGCTCGAACTCCTCCTTGAGCTGCCTCAGCTCCTGCTGGCAGTGCCCGCCCGCGGCCTTGTCCCCGTTGCCGTCCCCGCCGCCCGGGGGCTGCTCCGGCTCCCGCGGCTCCTCCGCCTCCGGGCCCTTCCCGGCCGCCGCCCGCAGGAGCTTCTGCAGCTTCTCCATCTTCTCCTTGAGCGCGCTCACGTCCAGGGTGGCCTCCTCCACGGCGAGCTCGCCCGGGGAGCGGCTGGAGGCGGCGATGGCCAAGGTCTTGTTCTCCAGGTCCAGCTGCACGATGCGGTCCTTGAGCCTCTGGATGGTGGCCTGGTCCCTCTGCTTGGCCTTCTCGTAGGTGCCCAGCAGCTCGGACACCTGGGACACCTGGGCCTCCAGCTCGGCCACGCGCCGCTCCTCCTGCTGGGAGCGCTGCCGCAGCTGCTCCTCGGCCTGGGCTGTCTGCGCGGGGACACGGCGGGGTCAGGGCACATGGGGACACTGGGGACTCACCTGGGGTCAGACGGGGCCCCTCCTCTGCTCCGAACCAACACGGGGCCCTCCCCACCCCAGGAGCCCTGCCTGAGGCACCTCCCTGCCCTGGCTTTTCAGGGGTTTGTGCTTGGAATCCTGGAATGGGTTGGGTGGGAAGGGACCTCAGAGCCCCTCCAGGACTGCCATGGCAGGGACACCTCCCACTGTCCCAGGCTGCTCCAGCCCCAGTGTCCAGCCTGGCCTTGGGCATTCCAGGGATCCAGGGGCAGCCCCAGCTGCTCTGGGCACCCTGTGCTGTTTATTTTGAACCTCCTGGAATCTGAGGGATTGGGAAGGGGAATCTGACTCCAGCCCCACTCCCTGGATACATCCCACAGAGAGCTGTTCCCCAGGATTGCCATCCCATCAATCCGAGCCAGGACGCTTTGGACTCAGAGACTGGGAGGGGGGATTTGGCTCCTGCAGCCCCAAACCTGCCCCCAGCTCCTGGCCACCACCCTCACTCCCAGCCAGCAATCACCTTCTTCATCTCCTGCACCAGCTGCAGCTGGAAGTGGTTCCTGAGGGCGGCCATCTCCTCCTGCAGCTCCTGGATCCGCGGGTCCGCCTTCCCGCTCTCCTCCTGCGTGTCCTGCAGCTCCCTGCGCGGCTCCTGCGGCTCCGGGCCCGGCTGCCGTGTGTGCTGCTCGCGGCCCGGGGCTCTCTCGGCGCCGCCGGCCTCGCGGAGCTGTCGCTCGGCGCGCAGCAGCTCCTGCAGCTCGCGCAGCATCAGCCCGTGGTCGGCCTGCTCGCTCTCGCGCTCGCGCTGCTGCGCGGCCAGGCTGGCGCGGGTCTCGGCCAGCAGCTCCCGCAGCCGCCGCAGCTCCGCGTCCCTCCGCTGCGCCTCGTCCCGCGCCCGCCCCGCCAGCTCCTCCAGCTCCTGCTTCATCTGCCGCCGCTCCGCCTGGTAGGACGCCTCCATGCGCGACTTCTCCCGCGTCACCGTGGCCAGTGCGGCCGTCAGCGTGGCCAGCTGCGCCTTCAGCTGCTGCTTCGGGCCCGGCTCCGAGCCCTCCGCGCCGCTCGCCTCCTCGGCTCTCTGCACCGCGGGTTTGTCCTCCTCGTCCCCCCCGGCGGCCGTCCCCGCGCTGTCCTCGCTCTGCTCCGAGCTCCGGTCATCCGGGGAGTCCCCGGCCCCGGGCACCGCGAGGTCCCCGTCGTGGGACGCGGAGAGCACCTTCAGGCTGGCCTCCAGCGCCTCCTTCTCCTTCAGCAGGCTCTTGTAGGCCTGGACCACGTCCTTGAGGCGCGCCTGGAAGCGCAGGAGCTGCTGCTTCTGCGTCTCGATGGTCTCCAGCAGCTCCTTCCTGCTGGGGCCGCCCCCGAAGTTCATCCCGAACTTCTCCATGGCGGGGGGGATCTGGGGGGGAAGCGGGACGAGGAGAAAAGGCACCTTTGGGACGGGCAGGAGCATCGCCCTGGGCCCAGCAGGACACCAAAGGGGCAGCAAAGACCACAGAGACCCCCCTGACCATTGCCTGCCCAGGAACACCACCCTGAACCCCACAGGACCACCACCCTGAACCCCCCAGGACCACCACACTGAACCCCACAGGACGCACATCCTGGCCGGCCCAGGGCTCCCATCCTGACCCCCTTGAGACCCCCATCCTGACCCCCAGGACAGCCCCCCAAATTCCCTCCAGGACCCCCATCCTGACCCCCTCGAGACCCCCACCCTGACCCCGCCAGGACATGACCCTGACCCCCAGGACACCCCTCCGAATTCCCCTCCAGGACCCCCATCCTGACCCCCTCGAGACCCCCATCCTGATCCCACCAGGACATGACCCTGACCCCCAGGAAACCCCTCCGAATTCCCCTCCAGGGCTCCCACCCTGACCCCCTCGAGACCCCCATCCTGACCCCCAGGACACCCCTCCGAATTCCCCTCCAGGACCCCCATGCTGACCCCCTGGACACCCCTCTGAATTCCCCTTCAGGACCCCCATCCTGACCCCCTCGAGACCCCCATCCTGACCCCGCCAGGACCCCCATGCTGAGACCCCGGACACCATTCCAACCCCCCGGACACCATTCCAACCCCCGGCACCTCCACTGTCCCCTCCTCAGGACCACCCTGGCCCCTCAGGACCCCCCAGGGCCACCGTGACCCCCCGGACACCACCCGGGCCCCTCACCGTCAGCCCCCCGGGACCATCCTGCCTCCCGCCCTGATCCCTCCGGACTCCCCGGTACCCGCAGCCCTCATCCCCCGGTACCCGCAGCCTTCATCCCCCGGTACCCGCAGCCCTCACCCCCCGGTACCCCTCAGCCCTCACCGCCCGGTACCCCTCAGCCCTCATCCCCCGGTACCCGCCATCCTCATCCCCCGGTACCCGCAGCCCTCACCACCCCGGTACCCCGCAGCCCTCACCCTCCGGTACCCCTCAGCCTTCAGCCCCCGGTACCCCTCACCCCCGGTACCCGCCATCCTCACCCCCCGGTACCCCTCACCCCCCGGTACCCGCCATCCCCCGGTACCGCCATTCTCACCCTCCGGTGCCCCGGGCCCCCCTCACCCCCGGCCGGTTCCGCCGCGCCGCCACTTCCGCCGGAAGCCGGAAAGGGGGCGGGACAAACGGGCCCGTTACCGGGGGCGGTTTGTGGGCGTGGCCCGGGGCGGTGGGGGCGTGGCCTGAGCGCCAGGGGACAGCCGTGTTCCCAATGGGTGTGGTCACGGCTGTGGGCGTGGTCAGGGCTGGGGTGACAGCCGGGTGGCCCTCCGTACCTCCGTGTGTCCCCTCGTGTCCCCCAGTGTCCCCCCCGTGTCCCCCGTGTCCCCCCGTGTCCCCTGGAGTGCCCCGTGTCCCCCCCCGTGTCCCCTCCCGTGTCCCCCCGTGTCCCCCCGTATCTCCCCGTGTCCCCCGTGTCCCCTGGAGTGCCCCCCGTATCTCCCCGTGTCCCCTGGAGTGCCCCGTGTCCCCCCCTGTGTACCCCCGTGTTCCCCCGTGTCCCCCCCTGTGTCCCCCCGTGTTCCCCCGTGTTCCCCCGTGTCCCCCCGTGTCCCCCGTGTCCCCCGTGTCCCCCGTGTCCCCCGTCCCCCGGCGTGGCCGGAATCTCCCGGAGCCGCGGGAGGAGCGGGACTCGAACCGTTTCAGGGTCCTTTAGCCCGGCCCCGCTCTGTCCTTGGCCAGGGGCTGCACAGAGAGCCCGGGACAAACTGTCACCCATTGGTGCATCCTGAGCCGACAAAGAAACCAAAGTTCATTGGTTCCAAATGACACAAAAACCTCTTTCGTTAATTAGCATTCTGTCTTCTTCTGGTTCGGAATTCTTCCTTGGGCAGGGACCCCTCCCACTGTCCCAGGCTGCTCCAGCCCCAGTGTCCAACATTTCCTTGGGCATTCCAGGGATCCAGGGGCAGCCCCAGCTGCTCTGGCAATCCCAGCCCAGCCAGGAATTCCTCATTCCCAATCTCCCATCCATGGCTGCCCTCTGGCAGTGGGAGCCATTCCCTGTGTCCTGTCCCTCCATCCTTGTCCCCAGTCCCTCTGCAGCTCTCCTGGAGCCCCTCCAGGCCCTGCCAGGGGCTCTGAGCTCTCCCTGGATCCTTCTCCTCTCCAGGTGAGCCCCCCCAGCTCTCCCAGCCTGGATCCCGGGATGTGAGGGGCTCCAGCCCTGCAGCAGCTCCATGGATCCCTCTGGAATCTCTCCAGCAGCTCCAGGTGCTGCTGCTGTGTGCCCAGGCTGGGGCAGCCCTGCAGGTGGCTCTCACCTGGGCACAGGGGCAGGATCCCCCTCCCCTGCTGCCCACTGGGCTCAGCCCGGGGCTGGGGGGTTCTGGGCTGGGTCAGGTCCAGCTCTCACCCCCAGCACCCCCAAATCCTTCTCCCAGGGCTGCTCCGGCTGCTGGTGCCCAGCCCGGTGCCCGGTGGGTCTGACCAGTCCCATGCTGGTGCTCCGGGGCGCTGCCCCCAGACCGTTCCACGTTCCACTCTGTGACACCGAGCTGCCCCTCCCCGCAATGGAACCGACCGTCTGTGACATCAGCCCGGCCTGGTGGCACCGTGGGCACTGCCAGGGCCGTGGGTGGCACCAGAGGTGACAGCTCTGCTCCGCCTCTGCCACCCGCGCTGGCAGCGATGGCTTTGCTGAGACTGCTCGTCCTGCTGGCCCTCGGTGGGTCCGTGTGGGCCACCTGGGACACCTGCAGGTCAGTGCCCCGGGGGCTCGGGGACACTCGGGGGCTGCCCTGGCACAGCCTGGGCACAGAGGAGCCCCTCGGGGTCCCTGTCCCCGCTGTCCCCGAGCAGGGCAGTGATGGCTCTGTGCTTCCAGAGGCACCTGTGGGCTCCGGCCCATGGCCTTCGACCGCAGCTCTGCGCCTGCCGAGTATTCCCAGGACAAAGATTACGAAATTTTGGATTCTTCCCACGGTTCCTCCCAGGACAAGGGTGGCACCGGGATCCAGCCGGGGGCATGGCCTGGCATCGTCAGCGTCCAGGCCACCCGGGAGAACGGCACGTGGCACATGTGCTCGGGGGCACTCATCCACCCCCAGTGGGTGCTGACGGTGGCACAGTGCTTCTTCGGGGCTGGGTAAGGGGGAGCAGGGCCGGGGGTGTCCCCACAGCAGGGACAGGGATGTTCCCATAGGAGGATCAGGGATGCCCCCACAGCACGGATGGGGAAACCCCCTGAAGAGGGTCAGGGATGTCCCCACAGCAGGGACAGGGATGTGCCCTCAGGAGGATCAGGGATGTCCCCACAGCAGGGACGGGGAAGTGTCCAGAACAGGGTCGGGGGTGTCCCCACAGCAGAGACATGAGTGTCCCCTCAGGAGGATCAGGGATGTCCCCTCAGCAGGATCAGGGATGTCCCCAGAACAGGCTCAGGGATGTCCCCACAGGAGGATCAGGGCTGGTCAGTGATGTCCCCACAGCAGAGACAGGGATGTTCCCACAACAGGGACATAAGTGTCCCCACAGCAGGATCAGGGGTGTCCCCACAGCAGGGATGGGACTGTCCCCTCAGCAGGATCAGGGATGTCCCCACAGCAGGGACAGGGATGTTCCCATAGGAGGATCAGGGATGTCCTCACAGCATGGATGGGGAAGTGTCCAGAACAGGATCAGGGGTGTCCCTACAGCAGAGACATGGGTGTCCCCTCAGGAGGATCAGGGATGTCCCCACAGCCTGGACATGGGTGTCCCTACAGCAGGGACAAGAATGTGCTCACAGGAGGATTAGGGATGTTCCCACAGCAGGGACAGGGATGTCCCCTCAGGAGGATCAGGGATGTCCCCAGAACAGGCTCAGGGATGTCCCCACAGGAGTATCAGGGGTGGTCAGTGATGTCCCCACAGCAGAGACAGGGATGCTCCCACAACAGGGTCAGGGGTATCCCCACAGCAAGGACAGAGATGTCCCCTCAGAAGAGACGAGAATGTCCCCAAAGCACAGAACTCTCCTTGGCAGGTTCAGGGACGTCCCCCATCATGGTCAGGGGTGTCCCCACAGCAAAGATAGGGATGCTCCCACAACAGGGTCGGGGAAGTCCCCACAGGAGGATCAGGGATGTCCCCACAGCAGGGACATGGGTGTCCCCTCAGGAGGATCAAGGATGTCCCCACAGCACGGGTGGGGAAGTCTCCAGAACAGGGTCGGGGGTGTCCCCACAGCAGGACAGGGGTGTCCCCATAGCAGGGACAGAGGTGTCCCCTCAGGAGGATCAGGGATGTCCCCATAGGAGTATCAGGGATGTCCCCACAGCAGGGACAGGGATGTCCCCACAGGAGTATCAGGGGTGGTCAGTGATGTTCCCACAACAGGCTCAGGGGTGTCCCCACAGCAGGGACAGGGATGTCCCCTCAGAACGATCAGTGATGTCCCCATAGCAGGGACAGGGGTGTCCCCAGAACAGGCTCAGGGGTGTCCCCACAGCAGGGACAGGGATGTCCCCACAGAAGAATCAGGGATGTCCCCACAGCACGGATGGGGAAACCCCCTGAAGAGGGTCAGGGGTGTCCCCACAGCAGAGACAGGGATGTTCCCATAGGAGGATAAGGGATGTCCCCACAGCAGGGATGGGGCTGTCCCCTCAGGAGGATCAGGGATGTCCTCACAGCATGGATGGGGAAGTGTCCAGAACAGAGTCAGGGATGTCCCCACAGCAGAGACAGAGGTGTCCCCACAGCAGGATCAGGAGTGTCCCCTCAGGAGGATCAGGGATGTCCCCTCAGGAGAATCAGGGATGTCCCCAGAACAGGCTCAGGGATGTCCCCAAAGGAGGATCAGGGCTGGTCAGTGATGTCCCTACAGCAGTGACAGGGATGCTCCCACAACAGGGTCAGGGGTATCACCACAGCAAGGACAGAGATGTCCCCTCAGGAGGATCAGGGATGTCCCCAGAACAGGCTCAGGGGTGTTCCCATAGCAGGGACAGGGCTGTCCCCTCAGGAGGATCAGGGATGTCCCCACAGCAGGGACATGAGTGTCCCCTGAGGAGGATCAGGGATGTCCCCTCAGCAGGATCAGGGATGTCCCCACAGCACAGTGAGCTGCCCAGAGCAGGAAGGCCATTGGGCCATTGCGCTGCCACATCCCCCACCTCAACTCCCTGTCACCCCTGTCCCCTTCTCCTGCTCCTCAGGGACATCTCCAAGTGGGAAGTGGTGATCGGTGCCACCGATCTGAGCCAGCCAGGCCCCGAGGCCGAGGTGCGCCACATCCAGTCCCTCATCGTGCACCGCCATTACAACCCCAGCACAGCCAGGAACAACATGGCGCTGCTGGAGCTGGAGCGGCCCGTGGAGTGCAGCGACTACATCCAGCTGGGCTGCGTGCCCGACAGCTCCCTGGCAGTGCCCGAGCTCAGAACCTGCTACATCGCGGGCTGGAGAGCCGCCCCGGACAGCGGTCAGTGCCCGCCCGCGGCCGGGCAGCAGCCGGGCACCGCGGGGCCGGGCCGGGCCGGGCCGGGCCGAGGCGGCGGGAGCCGGGCCCCGTGTGCCCGGAGCTGCGGGCAGGGACACGGCGGGACGGGGGCACGGCCCGGCCCGGGGCTGGGGCCGTGCCCGGGGAGGTGCCGGCGCTCAGTGCCCCCTGTGCCCGCAGCCCCCGGCCCGCGCCCGCTGCTGCAGGAGGCCAAAGTGCGGCTGATGGACGCCCAAGTGTGCAACAGCAGCCGCTGGTACGGGGGGGCCGTGCAGCCCCAGGAGCTGTGCGCGGGGTACCCGCGGGGCGGCATCGACACCTGCCAGGTGGGGCTGGGCCGGGCTGGGCACAGGGACCCTCTGAGGGACCACAGGGACCCTCTGAGCCAGCACAGGGACCCTCTGAGCCACCCCAGGGACCCTCTGAGCCAGCCCAGGGACCCTCTGAGCAGCACAGGGACCCTCTGAGGGACCCCAGGGACCCCCTGAGGGACCACAGGGACCCCCTGAGGGACCACAGGGACCCTCTGAGCCAGCACAGGGACCCTCTGAGCCACCACAGGGACCCTCTGAGCCAGCCCAGGGACCCTCTGAGCCAGCACAGGGACACAGGGACCCTCTGAGCCAGCCCAGGGACCCTCTGAGCCAGCACAGGGACACAGGGACCCTCTGAGCCAGCCCAGGGACCCTCTGAGCCAGCACAGGGACACAGGGACCCTCTGAGCCAGCCCAGGGACCCTCTGAGCCAGCACAGGGACCCTCTGAGCCAGCACAGGGACACAGGGACCCTCTGAGCCAGCACAGGGACCCCCTGAGGGACCACAGGGACCCCCTGAGCCAGCACAGGGACCCTCTGAGGGAGCACAGGGACCCTCTGAGCCAGCCCAGGGACCCTCTGAGCCAGCACAGGGACACTCTGAGCCAGCACAGGGACCCTCTGAGCCAGCACAGGGACACTCTGAGCCAGCACAGGGACACAGGGACCCTCTGAGCCAGCACAGGGACACAGGGACCCTCTGAGCCAGCACAGGGACCTCTCTCAAACACCACAGGGACCCTCTGAGCCAGCACAGGGACCCCCTGAGCCAGCCCAGGGACACAGGGACCCTCTGAGCCAGCACAGGGACCCTCTGAGCCAGCACAGGGACCCTCTGAGCCAGCACAGGGACCCCGAGCCCATCCCTGCCTTGGCACCCTCTGGGCCTGGCCCGGTGCCCTCCCAGCCCCGTGTCCCCACCACTGACCGATGTCCCATCCCCATGTCCCTGTGCTGTCCCATGTCCCCAGGGCTGTCCTGCCCTTCCCCAGTTCTCACATCTCTCTCCAGGGTCTCTGTGCTGCCTTTCCCTTCCCCTTCCACCACTGAATCCCCTCGGGGCCAGCCCAGCCCAGGCCAACCCTGTCCCACCCCTGTCACTGCTGTGTCCCCATCCCCATGTCCCTGTCCCTGTCCCTGTCCCTGTCCCTGTCCCTGTCCAGGGCTCCTGTTCCCTGTCCCATCCCTGGATCCCTGTCCCGTGTCCCAGGGCTGCCACTCCCCATCTCTGCCTCCCCTGTCCCCAAACCCCACCCAGTGTCCCCATCACCCCGAGGTGTGGCTGTGACCCCTGACCCCTCTCTCCTGGCGCAGGGGGACATCGGGGGTCCCCTGGTCTGCAAGGACAAGACCCGTGACCACTTCTGGCTGGTGGGACTGGCCAGCTGGGGTAAGGGCTGCACCGGGGCCAAGCGGCCTGGGGTGTTCACCTCCACCCAGCACTTCCACACCTGGATCCTGGTGCAGATGGGGCTGCTCCAACCTGAAGCTGATGCTTCTCCAGCCAAATCCTTCCCCAGCTTGGAGAAGGAGCTGCAGGAGGACTTGGAGGATGAGTTAAATCCCAACAACTCGGAGGATTACGCCGGGGGTTCATTCCAGCAGCAGATTCTGGGAAAATTCCTCAACCTGATGCTGGAGCTCGTACAGTTTTTGAAGGGGGAGAAGGCCTGAGCAGCAGGATGTGCTGATCCAGTTCTGGAAATCCTTCCCTGCTGGGTCCTGTGGCTCTGGGACCAGGCTGTGCCCTGCCCACATTCCTGCCCTGTGCCCACCCTGCTGGTGAACCCAATTTTGTTGTTGAATTAAAGTTGTTGCAGTTAGTTAGTCACCTTGTCCAGTTTGTTCTCCTGGGAAAAACAATGGTGGGACAATTTGGGGGAGAAGGGAGGGGTTGGGCCTGGTTTGGGGGGACATGAGGGGGAGCCAGGGAAGGGGAGGATGGGTCTGGAGGTGACAGAGGGAGAAACTTCTCCAGCCCAGAGCCTCAGCTGTGCCAGGGCTGGGAAAAGCCCCGGAGAGGGACAGGAGCGGGCACAGCTGGAGGTGCCACCCTGAGCTGCTGCTGCCACCCAGGGCTGGAGAAGTTTCTCCCTCTGTCCCGGTGCTGTCCCCCCATGTCCAGGCTCTGCTCCGGGGGTCCCGGCGGTGGCATCAGAGGGACGGGCAGGGACAGAACCCAACAGGCAGCGCCACCCCGGGCAGTGCCCAGCCCTGACCGGAGACCGGAGCAGGGTGGAGTCTCCTCCCTGGCGACATTCCCGAGCTGCCCGCAGGCCATTCCGGGCTGTGCCGTGCCATGTCCCTCCCTGGCACGCCCATTCCCGGCTGCGCCATCCCGTGCCTGGCACGGCCGCTCGGGACTACAACTCCCAGCATGCCCCGCGGCCGCCCGGCCGCCATCTTTGTCACGTGATTGGCTGGGGCACTGCCGGTACCGCCCGGGACGGCACCGGGACAGCACCGGGACACGGGGGGACAGCACCGGGACACGGGGGGACAGCACAGGGACACGGGGGGACACCGCTAAGCAGTGCCATGAGGCCGCAGCGCCGGTACCGTCCCTGCCTGCTGCTCCTGCTGCTGCCGCTGCTGCCGCCGGTGCCTCCCGGGAGCGCCGCCGCCGCCGCCGCCGACCGGCCCAACTTCGTGCTGGTGCTGGCGGACGATCTCGGCTTCGGGGATCTGGGCAGCTACGGGCACCCTTCGTCCGCCACACCGCACCTGGACCGGCTGGCGGCCCGCGGGCTGCGCTTCACCGACTTCTACAGCAGCGCCGCCGTGTGCAGCCCGTCCCGGTACGGCGGGAACCGGGCACGGGCGGGATGGAGTGGGGGGAACCGGGAGGGATGGACCGGGAGAGCAGGGAGAAACGGGCACTGATGGACGCGTGGTGTCCCGGGATAAACGGGCAGTAATGGATGCGTGGTGTCCCGGGATAAACGGGCGGGGCTGTCCCCGCGGTGTCCCGGGATAGACGGGCAGTAATGGATGCGCGGTGTCCCGGGATAAACGGGGGGTGCTGTCCCCGCGGTGTCCCGGGACAGACGGGCAGTGCTGTCCCCGCGGTGTCCCGGGATAAAAGAGGGGGTGCTGTCCCCGCGGTGTCCCGGGATGTCCCGTGGTGTCCCGGGACAGACGGGCAGTGCTGTCCCCACGGTGTCCCGGGATAAACGGGCGGTGCTGTCCCCGCGGTGTCCCGGTACAGACGGGCGGTGCTGTCCCCGCGGTGTCCGGGCTGTCCCCACGGTGTCCCGGGACAGACGAGGGGATGCTGTCCCCACGATGTCCCGGCTATCCCCGCCGTGTCCGGGCTGTCCCCACGGTGTCCCGGGACAGACGGGCGGTGCTGTCCCCGCGGTGTCCCGGGATAGACGGGCGGTGTCCCGGGCTGTCCCCGCGGTGTCCCGGGACAGACGGGCGGTGCTGTCCCCCCCGTGTCCGGGCTGTCCCCCCGATCGTGCCCGTGTCCCCGCGGTGTCCGGGCTGTCCATGCGGTGTCCCGGGACAGACGGGCGGTGCTCTCCCGCGGTGTCCCGGGATAAACGGGCGGTGCTGTCCCCGCGGTGTCCCGGGATAAACGGGCGGGGCTGTCCCCGCGGTGTCCCGGGATGTCCCCACGGTGTCCCGGGACAGACGGGCGGTGCTGTCCCCACGATGTCCGGGCTATCCCCGCCGTGTCCGGGCTGTCCCCGCGGTGTCCCGGGACAGACGAGGGGGTGCTGTCCCCGCGGTGTCCGGGCTGTCCCGCCGATCGTGCCCGTATCCCCACGGTGTCCGGACTGTCCCCGCGGTGTCCCGGGACAGATGGGCAGTGCTGTCCCCGCGGTGTCCGGGCTGTCCCCGCCGTGTCCCGGGATAGCCGGAGGTTGCTGTCCCCGCGGTGTCCCGGGATGTCCCCTCGGTGTCTCGGGACAGACGAGGGGGTGCTGTCCCCGTGGTGTCCCGGGATAAACGGGCGGTGCTGTCCCCGCGATGTCCGGGCTGTCCCCACGATGTCCGGGCTGTCCCCACGGTGTCCGTGCCATCCCCCCGATGTCACCCGTGTCCCGCTGTCCCCGCTGTGTCCGTGCCATCCCCCCGCTGTCACCCGTGTCCCGCTGTCCCCACGGTGTCCGTGCCATCCCCCCGATGTCACCCGTGTCCCGCTGTCCCCGCTGTGTCCGTGCCATCCCCCCGCTGTCACCCGTGTCCCGCTGTCCCCACGATGTCCGTGCCATCCCCCCGATGTCACCGTGTCCCGCTGTCCCCTCAGTGTCCGGGCTGTCCCCACAATGTCCGTGCCATCCCCCCGATGTCACCCGTGTCCCGCTGTCCCCGCCGTGTCCGTGCCATCCCCCCGATGTCACCCGCGTCCCGCTGTCCCCGCAGGGCCGCGCTGCTGACCGGGCGGCTGCCGGTGCGCTCCGGGATCTACCCGGGGGTGTTCGAGCCGGGCTCCCGGGGGGGACTGCCGCTGGCCGAGGTGACAGTGGCCGAGCTGCTGAAGGCCCGGGGCTACGCCACGGCCATGGTGGGCAAGTGGCACCTGGGCTACGGCAGGAACGGCTCCTTCCTGCCCCTGCAGCAGGGCTTCGATCAGTTCCTGGGCATCCCCTACTCCCACGACCAGGTGAGCGTGGGGTGAGGGGACAGCCCCGGGGTGCGGGGACACAGCCCCGGGGTGAGGGGACGCAGCCCCGGGGTGAGGGGACACAGCCCCGGGGTGAGGGGACACAGCCCAGGGGTGAGGGGACACAGCCCCGGGGTGAGGGGGGACAGCCCCGGGGTGAGGGCACAGCCCCGGGGTGAGGGGGGACAGCCCCGGGGTGAGGGGGGACAGCCCTGGGGTGCGGGCACAGCCCCGGGGTGAGGGGCGCCCCTGTGGAAGGACGGGACACAGCACGGGCTGGGCATTTGGATACTCAGTTAATGGATTTTTAGTGGTTAATATGGATAAATTTCGACATTTTAGACATGGATAGGTATATCTAATATTTAAGTAAATGAATAAAATGCTAGAGGTGAAGTATATGTGAATAAAATATTATAAATATTATTAAAATGTGGAAATTATATAATATATAATATATAATATATAATATATAATATATTATATATATATAATATATAATATATAGTATATAATATATAAATATTATATATGATAATTATATATAATATGTAAAAATATTATATAATATATGATATCTATTATAGAACCTATATTATATATATATTTTATATATATAATACTATTATATTTTATTTTAAAAAAGATTTTATATCTTTCATATATTTTATATTAATTTTTAATATATTAATATATTTCAATATAAGCTCTAATTAATATTTAAAAATGTATAATATATAATATATTCTATGTATTATATAGACTACATATAGTATATATGTACACTATATATAGAGTATGTATATATAGTATATATAATAATATATACTATATATTATATGGGTTTTATAATATACAATATACAGAATATATTATATTATATTTTATTATATTATATTATATTATATTATATTATATTATATTATATTATATTATATTATATTATATTATATTATATTATATTATATTATATTATATTATATTATATTATATTATATTATATTATATTATATTATATTATATTATATTATATTATATTATATTATATTATATTATATTATATTATATTATATTATATTATATTATATTATTATCTAATACCACATAAATCATTTAATTCACCACACAAATGAAACCCCCAAATGATTAACACGCCAAAACCCACCACGCTCCCCAACCCAACCCAACCTAACCCAACCCAACCATTTTCCAACCCAACCCAACCCAACCCAACCCAACCCAACCCACCCCAACCCAACCCAACCCAACCCAACCCACCCCAACCCACCCCAACCCAACCCAACCCAACCCAACCCAACCCAACCCAACCCACCCCAACCCAACCCAACCCAACCATTACCCAACCCAACCCAACCCAACCCAACCCAACCCAACCCAACCATTTTCCAACCCAACTCACCTCCCGAGTGGAACCCTGAAGCGAATCCGGTGTCCCGGCAGGGCCCGTGCCAGAACCTGACGTGCTTCCCGCCGGACACCGCGTGCTTCGGGCCGTGTGACCGGGACGCGGTGCCGGTGCCGCTGCTGCGGGGCCGCGACATCGTGCAGCAGCCGGCGTTCCTGCCGGGGCTGGCCCCGCTCTACGGCCGCTTCTGCCGCGACTTCATCGCCCGCTGCGCCCAGCGCCGCCAGCCCTTCCTGCTCTACTACGCCTCACATGTGGGGAGGGGTGGGATCTGTGGGGTGGGGTCCGTGGGGTGGGATCCATGGGGTGGGATCAATGGGATGGGATGGGATCAATGCAATGGAATGGGGTGGGATCAATGGGATGGGATGGGATCCATGGGGTGGGATCCATGGGATGGGATCCATGGGATGAGATGGGCCAGGATCCATGGGATGGGATGCGATGGGATGGGATCCATGGGATGGGATCAATGGGATGGGATCAATGGGATGGGATGGGATCCATGGAATGGGATCCATGGGATGGGATCCATCGGATGGGATCAATGGGATGGGATCATGGGATGGGATGGGATCCATGGGATGGGATGGGATCCGTGGGGTGGATCCATGGGGTGGGACCCATGGGATGGGATGGGATCCATGGGATGGGATGGGATCCGTGGGGTGGGATCCATGGGATGGGACCCATGGGATCCATGGGGTGGGATCCATGGGGTGGGATGGGATCCATGGGATGGGATCCTTGGGTGGGATCCATTGGGTGGGATGGGATCCATGGGATGGGATCCATGGGATGGGATCAATGGGATGGGATGGGATCCATGGGATGGGATCCATGGGATGGGATCAATGGGATGGGATGGGATCCATGGGATGGGATCAATGGGATGGGATGGGATCAATGGGATGGGATCAATGGGATGGGATGGGATGGGATGGGATGGGATGGGATGGGATGGGATGGGATGGGATGGGATGGGATGGGATGGGATGGGAATGGGGAATGGGGATGGGGAAGTCAAAAGAGAAGGGAAAAAGGGAAGGGGAAAAGGGAAAAGGGGAAAAGGGAAGGGGAGGGAAAAGGGGGAAGGGAAAAGGGAAGGGAAAAAGGAAAGGATCCCGAGTCCCACAGGGAGAACAGCGAAGCCTCTCCCCTCTGCACCCCAAAATCTCCTCCTGGCTGCCCCGGCCTTGCCCTTCCCATCCAGAGCCGACCCTACTGGGACGGTGCCTTGGGGCTGCTGCTCCCTGCAGCTGTCCCCTGTGCCATCCCCGGGGAAAGGGGACAAGGGACACTCCCGTGGGCTCTGCCCGGGGCTGACAGCGTGCCCGTCCCTCCGGCAGCACACGCACTACCCGCAGTTTGCCAGCCGGGAGTTCGCGGGCACCACGCGCCGGGGACCCTTCGGGGACGCGCTGGCCGAGTTCGATGGCACGGTGGGACAGCTGCTGCAGGCCCTGCAGGACAACGGCCTGGAGAACTCCACGCTGGTGTTTGTCACCTCTGACAATGGGTGAGGCGCTGGCACCGGGTGGCACCGGGTGGCACTGCCAGTGTCACCCCCGGCCTCTGCTCTGGAGGGGACATGGGGTGTGAGCTCCGTGTTCTGTGACAGAAACACCCCCGGGGTTGGGTCAGGTGTGTGACAGCCCCCAAATGTCACCTAAAGGTTTGTGCCAGGTGTGTGACACCCCCTAAATGTCCCCAGAGGTTTGGGTCACCCCCAGATTGTCACCCAGGCTTTGTGCCACCAGTGTGACACCCCCAAATGTCCCCTAAAGGTTTGTGCCGGGTGTGTGACACCCCCTAAATGTCCCCAGAGGTTTGAGTCGCCCCCAAATGTCCCCCAGGGGTTGGGTCGGGTGTGTGACGCCCCCAAAATGTCCCCCAGGGTTAGGGACAACAATGTGACACCACAAATGTCCCAAAATATTTGTGCCAGGCGTGTGACACCCCCTAAATGTTCCCAGGGGTTTGGGTCACCCCCAAATGTCCCCCAGGGGTTGTGCCGGGTGTGTGACACCCCCAGATGTTCCTCAGGGTTAGGGACAACAGTGTGACACTACAAATGTCCCCAAATGTTTGTGCCAGGCGTGTGACATCCCCAAATGTCCCCGTGTCCCCCTGAGTGGTGGCCCCACCATGGGTGCCCCTCTCGGGTGTGTCCCAGCCCTCGGCTGTCCCCGGGGGTGGCAGAGTCCCCCTGGCACGGGTCACCCTCGTCCCTGTGGGGCCCGTGGGTGACAGCGTGTCCTTGTCCCTGTGGGGCAGGAGGTGACAGTGTGTCCCTGTGTCCCTGTGTCCCTGTGTCCCTGTCCCTGTCCCTGTCCCTGTCCCTGTGTCCCTGTCCCTGTCCCCATGTCCCTGTCCCTGTCCCCTGTCCCTGTCCCTGTCCCTGTCCCCGTGTCCCTGTCCCTGTCCCCGTGTCCCTGTCCCTGTCCCTGTCCCTGTCCCTGTCCCTGTGTCCCTGTCCCCATGTCCCCATGTCCCTGTCCCTGTCCCTGTGTCCCCCCATGTCCCCATGTCCCTGTCCCTGTCCCTGTGTCCCCCCATGTCCCCATGTCCCTGTCCCCATGTCCCTGTCCCTGTCCCCCTGTCCCTGTCCCCATGTCCCCATGTCCCTGTCCCTGTCCCCGTCCCTGTCCCTGTGTCCCCCTGTCCCTGTCCCCATGTCCCTGTCCCTGTGTCCCTGTCCCCCTGTCCCATGTCCCTGTCCCTGTCCCTGTCCCCATGTCCCCATGTCCCTGTCCCTGTCCCTGTCCCCGTGTCCCCCTGTCCCTGTGTCCCTGTCCCTGTCCCCGTGTCCCCGTGTCCCTGTCTCTGTCCCTGTCCCTGTCCCCGTGTCCCCGTCCCTGTGTCCCTGTCCCCCTGTCCCTGTCCCTGTCCCTGTCCCCATGTCCCCCTGTCCCTGTCCCTGTCCCTGTCCCTGTCCCCATGTCCCTGTCCCTGTCCCTGTCCCTGTCCCTGTGTCCCTGTCCCTGTCCCTGTCCCTGTCCCTGTCCCTGTCCCTGTCCCCATGTCCCCATGTCCCTGTCCCTGTGTCCCTGTCCCTGTCCCTGTCCCTGTCCCATGTCCCTGTCCCTGTCCCAGCCCCTCCACGCTGCGCAGGTCCCGCGGTGGCAGTTCGGGTCACCTCCGCTGTGGCAAAGGCACCACCTACGAGGGCGGCATGAGGGAACCCGCCCTGGCGTACTGGCCCGGCCGGATCGCGCCAGGTGAGCCGGGCCGGGCCGGGCCAGACCCGGGACAAAGTGGGGACAGAGCGGGACAAACTGGGGACAGAGCCGGGATAAACTGGGGACAGAGCCGGGACAGACCTGGGATAAACTGGGGACAGAACAGGGACAGACCTGGGAAAGACCTGGGATAAACTGGGGACAGAGCCGGGACAAACTGGGGACAGAGCCGGGACAAACTGGGGACAGACCCGGGATAAACTGGGGACAGACCCGGGACAGAGCTGGGACAGACCCGGGACAAACTGGGGACAGAGCTGGGACAGACCTGAGACAGACCGGGACAAATGGGGACAAACTGGGGTCAGACTGGGACAAACTGGAGACAAACATGGGACAAATGGGGACAAACCTGGGACAAACCCAAAACAAACCCAGAACAAACCCAGGCCAGACCTGGGACAAACCCAAAACAATCCCAGGTCAAACCCAGAACAAACCCAAAACAAACCCAGTCCAGACCCAGGACAAACCCAGGCCCAAACCCAGAACAATCCCAGAACAATCCCAGAACAAACCCAGGCCAAACCCAGGACAAACCCAGAACACACCCAGGCCAAACCCAGAACAAACCCAGGCCAGACCCAGAACAATCCCAGAACAAACCCAGGCCAGACCCAGGACAAACCCAGAATAAACCCAGAACAAACCCAGGCCAAACCCAAAACAATCCCAGAACAATCCCAGGCCAGACCCAAAACAATCCCAGGCCAATCCCAGGCCAAACCCAGGCCAGACCCGTGCCAGACCCGTGCCGGAGCCGTGCCAGCGGTGCCTATCCGCAGGGGTGACCCACGAGCTGGCCACCACGCTGGACGTGCTGCCCACGCTGGCGGCCCTGGCCGGTGCCACCCTGCCCGAGGTGGCCCTGGACGGCTTCGACCTGAGCGCGCTGCTGCTGGGCACCGGCCCCGTGAGTGCCACCGGCTTTGGAATTGTTTATATTCATTTATTTACATTGGGAATGGTCAATTGGAATAGCTGGGTAATGGTAATAATGATAATAATAATGATAATAATATTAATAATGTGGCTTCGACCTGAGCGCGCTGCTGCTGGGCACCGGCCCCGTGAGTGCCACCGGCTTTGGAATTGTTTATATTCATTTATTTACATTGGGAATGGTCAGTTGGAATAGCTGGGTAATGGTAATGATGATAATAATAATGGTAATAATAATAATAATAATAATAATAATAATAATAATAACAATAACAACAACAATAATAATAATAACAGGAAGAATAATAATAATAGTAGTAATAATAATCACAACTTGGATTTTCTCATGCAGAAAGATGATTTTTATTGGTTTATTTAAGATCAATTGTAAATGATATTTGAATTTATAATATAATATAACATACATATATATACATATATATAACATTATATAACACATAACAATATATATCACAATATAATACGTATATAATATAATATATATAATATATTATGTAATTATAGAATATATATTATGTATTATATAATACAACATTATATATAGATATATATAGCATAATATATTATATTATATTGCATTACATTATATTATGTTATATTATATTATATATTGTATTATATTGTAATTTAATAATTTGTTATTATAATACTAACCCAGATTTTTCATGAAGAAAACCAGATTTTTATTAGTTTATTTTAAATCAATTATAAATGCTAATTGAAATAATATTATAATGTAATACAATATAATAATATAGTATGTTATATAATGTAATATATATGTACGTATTATATTATATTATATTATATTATATTATATTATATTATATTATATTATATTATATTATATTATATTATATTATATTATATTATATTATATTATATTATATTATATTATATTATATTATATTATATTATATTATATTATATTATATTATATTATATTATATTATATTATATTATATTATATTATTATATATATAATATAATATAGTAGGATATCGTACGGGTCTACCGGGTCTACCGGAGCTCCCGGTTCTCCCGGTGCTCCCGGAGCTCCCGGTGCCACCGGCGCTGTCCCGGTTCTCCCGGAGCTCCCGGTGCTCCCGGTGCTCCCGGTGCTCCCGGTGCTCCCGGTGCTCCCGGTGCCACCGGCGCTGTCCCGGTACTCCCGGTGCTCCCGGTGCTCCCGGTTCTCCCGGTTCTCCCGGTGCTCCCGGTGCTCCCGGTGCCACCGGCGCTGTCCCGGTACTCCCGGTGCTCCCGGTGCTCCCGGTGCTCCCGGCGCTCCCGGCGCTCCCGGCGCTCCCGGTGCTCCCGGTACTCCCGGTGGTCCCGGTGCCACCGGCACTGTCCCGGTGCTCCCGGTTCTCCCGGAGCTCCCGGTGCTCCCGGTACTCCCGGCGCTCCCGGTACTCCCGGAGCTCCCGGTGCTCCCGGTGCTCCCGGTACTCCCGGCGCTCCCGGTTCTCCCGGAGCTCCCGGTGCTCCCGGTGCTCCCGGTGCCACCGGCGCTGTCCCGGTACTCCCGGCGCTCCCGGTTCTCCCGGAGCTCCCGGTGCTCCCGGTGCTCCCGGTGCCACCGGCGCTGTCCCGGTGCTCCCGGCGCTCCCGGTTCTCCCGGAGCTCCCGGCGCTCCCGGTTCTCCCGGTACTCCCGGTGCTCCCGGTGCCACCGGTGCCACCGGCACTGTCCCGGTGTTCCCGGTGCTCCCGGAGCTCCCGGTGCCACCGGCGCTGTCCCGGTGCCCGCAGAGCCGCCGCCGCTCCGTGTTCTTCTTCCCTCCGGCCCCCGACCCGGTGCGCGGCCCGTTCGCCATCCGCCTGGGCAGGTACAAGGCGCACTACTACACACAAGGTGGGCGCTGCGCAGGGGGTTTGGGGTTTGGGGTTTGGGGTTTTTTTGGGGGGGATTTGGGGTTTTTTGGGGGGGCATTTGGGGTTTTTTTGGCGGGTTTTCTTGGGAGGGATTTGGGGTTTTTTGGTGGGGATTTGGGGTTTTTTGGGGTTTTTTTGGGGGGATTGGGGTTTTTGGGGGGGGGGATTTTGGGGGTTTTTGGGGGGGCATTTGGGTTTTTTGGGGGTTTTTTTGGGGGGGTTTTGGGTTTTTTGGGGGGGATTTGGGGTATTTTATTGGGGGGGATTTGGGTTTTTTGGGGGGGGATTTGGGTTTTTTTTTGGGGGGGTGTTTTGAAGTTTTTTGGGGGGGGGATTTGGGGATTTTCTAGGGAGGGATTTGGGGCTTTTTGGGAGGGATTTGGGGTTTTTTTTGAGGAAGGATTTGGGGGTTTTTTGGAGGGGGGATTTGGGGTTTTTTGGGGGGCGATTTGGGGGTTTTGGGGGAGGGATTTGGGGGTTTTTGGTGGGGATTTTTGGGGAGGGATTTGGGGGTTTTTTTTCGGAGGGTTATTTTGGAGATGGATTTGTGGATTTTTTAGTGGGTTTTTTGGGGAGGATTTGGGGGTGTTTTTTTGGGGGGTTTTGGGGTTTTTTTGGGGGGGGATTTGGGTTTTTTTTTTGAGGGGGGATTTGGGGTTTTTTTGGGGGGGATTTGCGGGTTTTTGGGGGGGGTTGGTTTTTTTTTGGGGGGGGTTGGGTTTTTTTGTGGAGCATTTGGGGTTTTTTGGGGGGGTTATTTTGGGGAGGGATTTGGGGTTTTTTTGGCGGGTTTTTTTGGGGGGATTTGGGGTTTTTTAGGGGGGTTATTTTGGGGAGGGATTTGGGGATTTTTTGGCGGATTTTTTTCGGAGGGTTATTTTGGGGATGGATTTGGGGGTTTTTTGGTGGGTCTTTTCGGGGTGGATTTGGGGTTTTTTTAGGGGAGGGATTTGGGGGTTTTTTTTGAGGGGGATTTGGAGTTTTTCTGAGGGGGGATTTGGGGTTTTTTAGGTGGTTTTGGGTTTTTTTTGGGGAGGGATTTGGGGTATTTTTTGGGGGGGATTTGGGGTTTTTTTCGAAGGGTTATTTTGGGAAGGGAATTGGGGATTTTTTGGAGGTTTTTTTGGGGAGGATTTGGGGGTTTTTTGGGGGGGGTTTGGGTTTTTTTGGGGGGGATTTGGGTTTTTTTGGGGGGTTTTTTTTGGGGGGGAATTTGGGTTTTTTTGGGGGGTGTTTTGAAGTTTTTTTGGGGGGGATTTGGGGCTTTTTGGGGGGGGGTTTGGGGAGGGATTTGGGGTTTTTTTGGCGTGTTTTTTGGGGGTGGATTTGGGGGATTTTTGGGGAGGGATTTGGCGGGTTTTTTTGGGGGGGGATTTGGGTTTTTTGGGGAGGGATTTGGGGTTTTTTTTTGGGGAGTTGGGTTTTTTTGGGGGGGGGATTTGGGGTTTTTTGGGGGGGTTATTTTGGGAGGGATTTGGGGTTTTTTGGGAGGGGATTTGGAGTTTTTTTTGGGGGGGTTGGGGGTTTTTGGGGGGGGGATTTTGGGTTTTTTTCTGGGGTAGGATTTGGGGGTTTTTAGGGGGTGTTTGGGGGGTTATTTTGGAGGCATTTGGGGTTTTTTGGGGGGGTGTTTTGAAGTTTTTTTGGGGAGGGATTTGGGGTTTTCTCAGGGTTTTTTTGGCGGGTTTTTTTGGGGGAGGGATTTGGGGGTTTTTTGGCAGGTTTTTTTGGGGGGAGATTTGGGGTTTTTTGGAGGTGTTTTGAAGTTTTTTTGGGGAGGGATTAGGGGTTTTTCGGGGGGCTTTTCGGGGCTGGGCGGATCTCCGTGAGCACACTGCACGCTCATCTCCGTGCTGGGGCTCAGGTTCCTTCCACAGCGACACCACCCCGGACCCGGCGTGCCACGGGCTGACCCCGCTGACCCCACACCTGCCCCCGCTGCTCTTCGACCTGGAGGCCGATCCCGCCGAGAACTACGACCTGCTGCAGGCCCGGCCGGGCCCCGAGGCGCTGCAGGCGCTCAAGGACATCGCCCTGGAGAAGGTCCTGCTGGAGCAGCGCCTGCGCTTCGGGGACAGCCAGATGGCCAAGGGCCAGGACCCCTCGCTGCAGCCCTGCTGCGCCCCTGCCTGCACCCCAAAACCGTCCTGCTGCCGCTGCTCCCCGCGGTGACCCCACAAAGGGGCCGGCACCGAAACCCGGCTCGGCTCGGGGAGCACTCGGGGTGGGATTGGGGAGATTATGGAAAACAGGGCCTGGTGATACGTGTGGGGAATTCCAGGGGAGCCTTGGGCAGGGTCCCTGACCCGTTCTAGAATCACTGACCCATTCCAGGATTCATTACCTGTTCCACAATCCTGACCCGTTCCAGGATCCGTGACCTTTTTCCAGGAGGATCCATGACCCATTCCAGGCTCCCTGACCCATTCCAGGATCCCTGACCTGTTCCAGGAGGATCCTGATCCGTTCCAGGATCCCTGACCCATTCCAGAATCTGTGACCTGGTCCAGGCTCACTGACCCATTCCAGAATCCCTGACCCATTCCAGGATCCATTACCTGTTCCAGGATCCCTGACCCGTTCTAGGGTCCCTGACCCATTCCAGGAGGATTCTGACCCATTCCAGGATCCCTGACCCATTCCAGGAGGATCCTGACCCGTTCCAGAATCCGTGACCCATTCCAGAATTCCTGACCCATTCCAGGATCCCTGACCCGTTCCAGGATCCCTGACCCATTCCAGGAGGATCCCTGGCCAGTTCCAGGATCCCTGACCCATTCCAGGCGGATCCTGACCCATTCCAGAATCCCTGACCCATTCCAGGAGGATCCTGACCCATTCCAGGAGGATCCTGACCCATTCCAGGAGGATCCCTGACCCATTCCAGAATCACTGACCCATTCCAGAATCCATTACCTGTTCCAGAATCCTGACCCATTCCAGGATCCCTGACCCATTCCAGGAGGATCCTGACCCATTCCAAGATCCCTGACCCATTCCAGGCTCCCTGACCCATTCCAGGATCTATGACCTGGTCCAGAATCACTGACCCGTTCCAGGATCCCTGACCCGTTCCAGGCTCCCCGACCCATTCCAGGCTCCCCGACCCATTCCAGGATCCCTGACCCATTCCTGGAGGATCCTGACCCGTTCCAGGCTCCCTGACCCATTCCAGGAGGATACCT
Source organism: Taeniopygia guttata (assembly GCF_048771995.1). Taxonomy (NCBI): domain Eukaryota; kingdom Metazoa; phylum Chordata; class Aves; order Passeriformes; family Estrildidae; genus Taeniopygia; species Taeniopygia guttata. The sequence continues at coordinate 964,877 of NC_133025.1, forward strand.
GACCCGTTCCAACATCCCTGACTCGTTCCAGGATCCATGACCCATTCCAGGATCCCTGACCCATTCCAGGAGGATCCTGACCCGTTCCAGAATCCCTGACCCGTTCCAGGATCCCTGACCCATTCCAAGAGGATCCCTGACCTGTTCCAGGAGGGTCCTGATGCATTCCAGGAGGATCCTGACCCATTCCAGGCTCCCTGACCCATTCCAGGATCCCTGACCCGTTCCAGGAGGATCCCTGATCCATTCCAGAATCCGTGACCCATTCCATAACCCCTGACCCATTCCAGGATCCCTGACCCATTCCAAGAGGATCCTGACCCGTTCCAGGAGGATCCCTGACCCATTCCAGGCTCCCTGACCCATTCCAGGATCCCTGACCCGTTCCAGGATCCCTGACCCATTCCAAGAGGATCCCTGACCCATTCCAGGATCCCTGACCCATTCCAGGATCCCTGACCCATTCCAGGATCCCTGACCCATTCCAGGAGGATCCTGACCCATTCCAGGAGGATCCTGACCCAATCCAGGATCCCTGACCCGTTCCAGGATCCCTGACCCGTTCCAGGATCCCTGACCCGTTCCAGGAGGGTCCTGACCCATTCCAGGATCCCTGACCCATTCCAGGAGGATCCTGACCCATTCCAGGAGGATCCTGACCCATTCCAGGAGGATCCCTGACCTGTTCCAGGAGGATCCCTGACTCGTTCCAGGCTCCCTGACCCGTTCCAGGATCCTGACCCGTTCCAGGAGAATCCTGACCCATTCCAAGATCCCTGACCCATTCCAGGCTCCCTGACCCATTCCAAGAGGATCCCTGACCCATTCCAGGAGGATCCCTGACCCGTTCCAACATCCCTGACCAGTTCCAGGATCCCTGACCCATTCCAGGATGATCCTGACCCATTCCAGGAGGATCCTGACCCATTCCAGGAGGATCCCTGACCCATTCCAGGATCCCTGACCCGTTCCAGGATCCCTGACCCGTTCCAGGAGGATCCTGACCCATTCCAGGAGGATCCTGACCCATTCCAGGATCCCTGACCCATTCCAGGATGATCCTGACCCATTCCAGGAGGATCCTGACCCATTCCAGGAGGATCCTGACCCATTCCAGGAGGATCCTGACCCATTCCAGGAGGATCCTGACCCATTCCAGGATCCCTGACCCGTTCCAGGAGGATCCCTGACCCATTCCAGAATCCCTGACCCGTTCCAGGAGAATCCTGACCCATTCCAAGAGGATCATGACCCATTCCAGGATCCCTGACCCGTTCCAGGCTCCCTGACCCATTCCAGGATCCCTGACCCATTCCAGGCTCCCTGACCCATTCCAGGATCCCTGACCCATTCCAGGAGGATCCCTGACCCATTCCAGGAGGATCCTGACCCATTCCAGGAGGATCCTGACCCATTCCATGATCCCTGACCCGTTCCAGGATCCCTGACCCATTCCAAGAGGATCCATTACCCGTTCCAGGATCCCTGACCCTTTCCAGGAGGATCCTGACCCGTTCCAGGATCCCTGACCTGTTCCAAGATCCCTGACCCATTCCAAGAGGATTCCTGACCCATTCCAGGAGGATCCCTGACCTGTTCCAGGATCCCTGACCTGTTCCAGGAGGATCCTGACCCATTCCAGGAGGATCCTGACCCATTCCAGGATCCCTGACCCATTCCAGGAGGATCCTGACCCATTCTAGGAGGATCCTGACCCGTTCCAGGCTCCCTGACCCATTCCAGGCTCCCTGACCCATTCCAGGAGGATCCTGACCCGTTCCAGGATCCCTGACCTGTTCCAGGAGGATCCTGACCCATTCCAGGAGGATCCTGACCCGTTCCAGGATCCCTGACCCGTTCCAAGAGGATCCCTGACCTGTTCCAGGAGGATCCTGACCCATTCCAGGATCCCTGACCCATTCCAGGATGATCCTGACCCATTCCAGGAGGATCCTGACCCATTCCAGGAGGATCCCTGACCCATTCCAGGATCCCTGACCCGTTCCAGGATCCCTGACCCGTTCCAGGAGGATCCTGACCCATTCCAGGAGGATCCTGACCCATTCCAGGATCCCTGACCCATTCCAGGAGGATCCCTGACCCATTCCAGGATGATCCTGACCCATTCCAGGAGGATCCTGACCCATTCCAGGAGGATCCTGACCCATTCCAGGAGGATCCTGACCCATTCCAGGAGGATCCTGACCCATTCCAGGATCCCTGACCCATTCCAAGAGGATCCCTGACCCGTTCCAGGAGAATCCTGACCCATTCCAGGAGGATCCTGACCCATTCCAGGAGGATCCTGACCCGTTCCAGGAGGATCTTGACCCATTCCAGGAGGATCTTGACCCATTCCAGGATGCCTGACCCATTCCATGATCCCTGACCCGTTCCAGGCTCCCTGACCCATTCCAGAATCCGTGACCCATTCCAGGATCCCTGACCAGTTTCAGGATCCCTGACCAGTTTCAGGATCTGTGACCCATTCCAGGCTCCCTGACCTGTTCCAGGAGGATCCTGACCCATTCCAGGATCCCTGACCCATTCCAGGCTCCCTGACCTGTTCCAGGAGGATCCCTGACCCATTCCAGGATCCCTGACCCATTCCAGGATCCCTGACCCATTCCAGCCTCCCTGACCCATTCCAAGAGGATCCTGACCCATTCCAGGAGGATCCTGACCCATTCCAGGAGGATCCCTGACCCGTTCCAGGATCCCATACCCGTTCCAGGAGGATCCTGACCCATTCCAGGAGGATCCTGACCCGTTCCAGGATCCCCTTCCCTGTCTCCCCCTCGTGTCCCCAAAACCAGGCCCAACCCCTCCCTTCTCCCCCAAATTGTCCCACCCTTGTTTTTCCCAGGAGACCGAACTGGGCTGAAAATGTGGATGGTGGGTGTGTGATTTTGCTGAAAATGTGGATAGTGGGTGTGTGATTTTGCTGAAAATGTGGATAGTGGGTGTGTGATTTTGGCCACGGGAATCATTTTTTGCAGTAGCTGGGAGTGGGACATGTCCAGGGCAGTGACACTGGTGTCCCCTCTCACTCCCATGGACGAGGGCATTATTTCCAGGATAAAACGTGGTACGGTGTTCTCAGGGGATTTCCACGTAAATCACTGCTTTGTCTTACAATTTTCTAATTAATATTGCTGCAATTAATTGTTTGATTCCTAATCTCATGGCTGCTTGCAGTAAATTGTTTCTAACCTCTGATCTTTGCCTTTTGTGGATTGAGCAGGAACGTGGGTTTGGTTTCAGGACCACCAAACTGGAGAATTCCATCCTTAAACCACCACCACAGGCAACAAAACTTTAATTCAAGAATTAAATCAATTTGAGGTTCTGTGAGGTGGGCTCAGGGCAGGAACCACCTGGGGCTGCTGGAGATCCTCTGCAGCCAAAACTGGATCTGTTCCCCTCCTGCTCACACTGTCCTGTTCTTCAGGAGCTCCAACACCTTCTGCAGCTTCCTGAGGAACCCTGTCAAGGTTTTCTTTGGGAAGGAAATGTCCATGGCTGGCTGGCTGCTCTCAGGTCCTGGCTCTGGGTTTGTTGGCACCAGTTCTGGTGGATCTGGCGAGTTCAGGGTGGCCTTTGGTGCTGGTGCTGGTCCCGTGGGGCTGGGGCCGGCGTGGGCACAGATCCAGGAGTGGAAGTGCTGGGTGGAGGTGAAGATGCCAGGTCTCCTAGCCCCAGCACAGCCCTTGCCCCAACTGGCCAGTCCCACCAGCCAGAAGTGGTCATGGGTCTTGTCCTTGCAGACCAGGGGACCCCCGATGTCCCCCTGTGCCAGGAGAGAGGGGTCAGGGGCCGTGCCGGGGTCACAGCCACACCTCGGGGTGATGGGGACACTGGATGGGGTTTGGGGACAGGGGAGGCAGAGATGGGGAGTGGCAGCCCTGGGACACGGGACAGGGATCCAGGGATGGGACAGGGAACAGGAGCCCCTGGACAGGGACAGGGACAGGGACAGGGACAGGGACAGGGACAGGGACAGGGACAGGGACATGGGGATGGGGACAGAGCAGTGACAGGGTGGGACAGGGGTGGCCTGGGCTGGGCTGGCCCCGAGGGGATTCAGGGGTGGAAGGGGAAGGGAAAAACAGCACAGAGGCCCAGGAGAGGGATGTGGGAACTGGGGAAGGGCAGGACAGCCCTGGGGACATGGGACAGGACAGGGACATGGGGATGGGACATCGCTCAGTGGTGGGGACACGGGGCTGGGAGGGCACCGGGCCAGGCCCAGAGGGTGCCAAGGCAGGGATGGGCTGGGGGTCCCTGTGCTGGCTCAGAGGGGTCCCTGTGTCCCTGTGCTCCCTCAGAGTGTCCCTGTGCTGGCTCAGGGGGTCCCTGTGCTGGCTCAGAGGGGTCCCAGGGTCCCTGTGCTGGCTCAGGGGGTCCCTGTGCTGCTCAGAGGGTCCCTGTGCTGGCTCAGAGGGTCCCTGTGCTGGCTCAGAGGGTCCCTGTGGTCCCTCAGAGGGTCCCTGTGCTGGCTCAGAGGGGTCCCTGTGCTGGCTCAGAGATGTCCCTGTGCTGGCTCAGAGGGTCCCTGGGGTGGCTCAGAGGGTCCCTGTGCTGGCTCAGAGGGTCCCTGTGCTGGCTCAGAGGGTCCCTGTGCTGGCTCAGGGGGTCCCTGTGGTCCCTCAGAGGGTCCCTGTGCTGGCTCAGAGGGTCCCTGTGCTGGCTCAGAGGGTCCCTGTGGTCCCTCAGAGGGTCCCTGTGCTGGCTCAGGGGGTCCCTGTGGTCCCTCAGAGGGTCCCTGTGGTCCCTCAGAGGGTCCCTGTGCCCAGCCCGGCCCAGCCCCACCTGGCAGGTGTCGATGCCGCCCCGCGGGTACCCCGCGCACAGCTCCTGGGGCTGCACGGCCCCCCCGTACCAGCGGCTGCTGTTGCACACTTGGGCGTCCATCAGCCGCACTTTGGCCTCCTGCAGCAGCGGGCGCGGGCCGGGGGCTGCGGGCACAGGGGGCACTGAGCGCCGGCACCTCCCCGGGCACGGCCCCAGCCCCGGGCCGGGCCGTGCCCCCGTCCCGCCGTGTCCCTGCCCGCAGCTCCGGGCACACGGGGCCCGGCTCCCGCCGCCTCGGCCTCGGCCCGGCCCGGCCCGGCCCCGCGGTGCCCGGCTGCTGCCCGGCCGCGGGCGGGCACTGACCGCTGTCCGGGGCGGCTCTCCAGCCCGCGATGTAGCAGGTTCTGAGCTCGGGCACTGCCAGGGAGCTGTCGGGCACGCAGCCCAGCTGGATGTAGTCGCTGCACTCCACGGGCCGCTCCAGCTCCAGCAGCGCCATGTTGTTCCGCGCCGTGGCCGCCACGTAGGCCGGGTGCTTCAGGAGCTGCTTGATCTGGAACTCCGCGGCCCCGGGGCCCGGCTGGCTCAGGTCCGTGGCCCCGATCACCACCTTCCACTTGAGGACATCCCTGGGGGCCGTGCAGAGTGACAGGGAGCGGGGACAGCGCTGGCACGGCCCGGCGGCTCCGGCCCTCTGCTCCCACAGCAGGGAGGGGAGGCGGCCATGGGGCAGCACAGGGGGCTGCAGGCCTGGGGCCAGGCCCTGCTGGGGACACCCCTGACATTGCTGGGGACATCCCTGACATTGCTGGGGACATCCCTGACATTGCTGGGGACACCCCTGACCCTGCTGGGGACATCACTGACTCTGCTGGGGACATCCCTGACATTGCTGGGGACACCCCTGACATTGCTGGGGACACCCCTGACAGTGCTGGGGACACCCCTGACAGTGCTGGGGACCCCCCTGACATTGGTGGGGACATCCCTGACATTGATGGGGGACATCCCTGACATTGCTGGGGACATCCCTGACCCTGCTGGGGGACATCCCTGACATTGCTGGGGACATCTCTGACCCTGCTGGGGGACATCTCTGACCCTGCTGGGGGACATCTCTGACCCTGCTGGGGGACATCTCTGACCCTGCTGGGGGACATCCCTGACATTGATGGGGGACATCCCTGACATTGATGGGGGACACCCCTGACATTGATGGGGGACATCCCTGACATTGCTGGGGACACCCCTGACATTGATGGGGACATCCCTGACATTGCTGGGGGACATCACTGACATTGCTGGGGGACATCCCTGACATTGCTGGGGGACACCCCTGACATTGCTGGGGGACATCCCTGACATTGCTGGGGGACACCCCTGACATTGCTGGGGGATGTCCCTGACCCTGCTGGGGACATCCCTGACATTGCTGGGGGAACATACTGGGTCCTGCTGTGGGGACACCCCTGACATTGCTGGGGACACCCCTGACATTGCTGGGGGACATCCCTGACATTGCTGGGGGATGTCCCTGACCCTGCTGGGGACATCCCTGACATTGCTGGGGACACCCCTGACATTGCTGGGGACACCCCTGACATTGCTGGGGGACATCCCTGACATTGCTGGGGACACCCCTGACATTGCTGGGGGACACCCCTGACCCTGCTGGGGGACACCTCTGACATTGCTGGGGACATCCCTGACCCTGCTGGGGACACCCCTGACCCTGCTGGGGACATCCCTGACCCTGCTGGGGGACACCCCTGACATTGTGGGGGATATCCCTGACATTGCTGGGGACATCCCCTGACATTGCTGGGGACATCCCTGACATTGCTGGGGGACATCCCTGACATTGCTGGGGACATCCCTGACATTGCTGGGGACATCCCTGACATTGCTGGGGGACATCCCTGACATTGCTGGGGACATCCCTGACATTGCTGGGGACACCCCTGACATTGCTGGGGACACCCCTGACCCTGCTGGGGACATCCCTGACATTGCTGGGGGACATCCCTGACATTGCTGGGGGACATCCCTGACATTGCTGGGGACACCCCTGACATTGCTGGGGACATCCCTGACATTGCTGGGGACATCCCTGACCATGATGGGGGACATCCCTGACCCTGCCAAGGAGAGTTCTGTGCTGTGGGGACATTCCTGTCTCTGCTGAGGGGACATTTCTGTCCCTGCTGTGGGGATACCCCTGACCCTGTTGTGGGAACATCCCTGTCCCTGCTGTGGGGACATCCCTGATCCTCCTATGGGAGCATCCCTGTCTCTGCTGTGGGGACATCACTGACCACCCCTGATCCTCCTGTGGGGACATCCCTGAGCCTGTTATGGGTACATCCCTGTCCCAGCCGTGGGGACAGCCCTGATCTTCCTGTGGGCACATCCCTGTCCTAGGTGTGGGGACATCCCTGACACTCCTATGGGAGCATCCCCGTCTCTGCTGTGGGGACATCACTGACCACCCCTGATCCTACTGTGGGGACATCCCTGTCCCTGTTGTGGGGACAACGCTCATCCTCCTGTGGGCACATCCTTGTCCTTGCTGTGGGGACACCCCTGACCCCGCTGTGGGGACACCCCTGTCCCCGCTGTGGGGACGCCCCTGTCCCTGCTCTGGGGACACCCCTGACCCCGTTCTGGGTACACCCCTGACCCCACTGTGGGGACACCCCTGTCCCCGCTGTGGGGACACCCCTGACCCCGCTCTGGGGACACCCCTGACCCCGCTGTGGGGACACCCCTGTCCCTGCTGTGGGGACACCCCTGACCCCTCTGTGGTGACACCCCTGTCCCCGCTGCCCTTACCCCGCCCCGCTGAAGCAGCTGGCGGCCGTGAGGACCCAGCGGTGGCTGACGAGTGCCCCCGAGCACATGTGCCACGTGCCGTTGTCCCGGGTGACCTGGATGCTGGCGATGCCAGGCCAGGCCCCCGCGTTGACATCCAGGCTGGTGGCCTTGGCAGAGCGCGAGGAGCCGAACTCGGGGATGGCGGAGCTCTCGTTCAACACCATGGGCCAGAGCCCACAGGTGCCTCTGGAAGCACAGAGCCATCACTGCCCTGCTCGGGGACAGCGGGGACAGGGACCCCGAGGGGCTCCTCTGTGCCCAGGCTGTGCCAGGGCAGCCCTCGAGTGTCCCCGAGCCCCCCGGGCACTGACCTGCAGGTGTCCCAGGTGGCCCACACGGACCCAACGAGGGCCAGCAGGACGAGCAGTCTCAGCAAAGCCATCGCTGCCAGCGCAGGTGGCAGAGGCGGAGCAGAGCTGTCACCTCTGGTGCCACCCACGGCCCTGGCAGTGCCCACGGTGCCACCAGGCCGGGCTGATGTCACAGAGGGGCGGTTCCATTGCGGGGCGCGGTGGCCTCGGGTGGCGTGGGGGCAGTGGCAGAGGGAACATCCCGGATCCAGGAATCCCACCTGGCACCCAGGGCACAGCGGGGACAGCGGGATGAGGGTCAGAGACACGAGCTGGTGGCAGAGGGGACAGCCCTGGGTGGCAGCAGCAGCTCAGGGTGGCACCTCCAGCTGTGCCCGCTCCTGTCCCTCTCCGGGGCTTTTCCCAGCCCTGGCACAGCTGAGGCTCTGCTGGGGCAGCCTGGGCTGGAGAAGTTTCTCCCTCTGGCACCTCCAGGCTGGGCTGGTTTGGAGCAAACCCCGCAGGAGGAATTCACCCCACACAAACCCCACACACCACTCAGGGGTTTGCAAGTCAGAGCTGAAATTTGAGTCAAAGGATCCAATAAATGCACGGAAATACAGAAAAATTGGGTTAAAACCACAAAGTCGGGGCACAAGTGACACCCTGTGAGTGGCACAGTCAGGACCAGCTGTTGAAGTGGCCCTGCTGGTCTGGTTCTCCAGTGGTGGTGGCTGTGTCCCAAATCCCCAAACCTTGAGATGACATCCCCTAAATCCAGGCAGGAATGTCCAGAACCTCCCCCAGGGCGAGGAGTTTCACAAAGGGGTGATGGAACCCCGTGAGTTTTCGGGTTTTTCTGGAATCCCTGAAGGTTGTTCTGCTGCACCCTTGAGTTCCTGGTGGCCTGTGAGCAGGGATGACCCCTCAGGGTGGGAGTTTTGACCCCAGGAGTCCCTCAGAAGGTGCTGGGGAACCATCAGTTACACCCAGGCTCATCCTCCCCTCATCCCCCCAAACCAGGAGCCAACCCCAACCTTTTGTCCCCAGATTGTGCCATCCTCCTCAAGACTGGAATGACAACGAGGATAATTGGGAACAACTCTATTTGAAGAACAAACCGAAGCTCATCTCCAGGGTGGGCAGAAGGGGGATAATGAGCAGGACAGAGCAGAGCTGGGCACCAGGGTGGCTTTGGCACAGCCACAGCTCCAGCAGGCAATGGCTGTGCCCCCCTGCAGCCAGCCCTGGGGCTGCTCCCCCTCTGCTCAATCCAGTTTGTCCCGCAGGAACTCCAGGAACTCCTGCAGATTGGTGAATAACCTCAGCAGGATGGATTTGGGGAATGAAATTGTTATCAACTTCTCTGCTCCTGGTTCTTCTTCCTCCTCATCTTCTGGTTTTGGTATCGGTTCTGGTTCTGGTATCGGTACTGGTATTGGTACCGGTTGGGGTGCTGATTGTGGTTCTGGTTCCAGTTCTTCTTCGGGTTCTTCTGGTGGTTCTTCCTCAATGATGGGGGTGGGTGGCTCCGGCTCGGGCGGTGGAGCCTCCGTGTCCGGCAGCACCATTCCCATCTGCACCTGGATCCAGGTGTGGAAGTGCTGGGTGGAGGTGAACACCCCGGGTCGCTTCTCTCCAGCACAGCCCTTGCCCCAGCTGGCCAGTCCCACCAGCCAGAAGTAGTCACCATCGTTGTCCTTGCAGACCAGGGGACCCCCGATGTCCCCCTGCGCCAGGAGAGAGGGGTCAGGGGCTGTGCCGGGGTCACAGCCACACCTCGGGGTGATGGGGACACTGGATGGGGTTTGGGGGCGCAGTGACAAGCTTTGGGGACAGGGGGACACTGGGATGGGGACCCACGGATGGGGAGTGGCAGCCCTGGGACACAGGACAGGGATCCATGGATGGGGAAGGGAGTAAAGTAGGGATAAAGGGCAGGGTGGGCCATGCTGGGATCGGGGTCCCTGTGCTGGCTCAGAGGGTCCCTGTGGTGGCTCAGAGGGTCCCTGTGTGGCTCAGAGGGTCCCTGTGCTGGCTCAGAGGGTCCCTGTGGTCCCTCAGAGGGTCCCTGTGCTGGCTCAGAGGGGTCCCTGTGTCCCTGTGCTGGCTCAGGGGGTCCCTGGGCTGGCTCAGAGGGTCCCTGTGCTGGCTCAGAGGGTCCCTGTGGTGGCTCAGAGGGGTCCCTGTGCTGGCTCAGAGTGTCCCTGTGCTGGCTCAGAGGGTCCCTGTGCTGGCTCAGAGGGTCCCTGTGTCCCTGTGCTGGCTCAGAGGGTCCCTGTGGTCCCTCAGAGGGTCCCTGTGGTGGCTCAGAGGGTCCCTGTGCTGGGTCAGAGGGTCCCTGTGGTCCCTCAGAGGGTCCCTGTGCTGCTCAGAGGGGTCAGAGGGGTCCCTGTGCTGGCTCAGAGGGTCCCTGTGTGGCTCAGAGGGTCCCTGTGCTGGCTCAGAGGGTCCCTGTGGTCCCTCAGAGGGTCCCTGTGCTGGCTCAGAGGGGTCCCTGTGTCCCTGTGCTGGCTCAGGGGGTCCCTGGGCTGGCTCAGAGGGTCCCTGTGCTGGCTCAGAGGGTCCCTGTGGTGGCTCAGAGGGTCCCTGTGCTGGCTCAGGGGGTCCCTGTGGTCCCTCAGAGGGTCCCTGTGCTGGCTCAGGGGGTCCCTGTGGTCCCTCAGAGGGTCCCTGTGCTGGCTCAGAGGGTCCCTGTGCTGGGTCAGAGGGTCCCTGTGGTCCCTCAGAGGGTCCCTGTGCCCAGCCCGGCCCAGCCCCACCTGGCAGGTGTCGATGCCGCCCCGCGGGTACCCCGCGCACAGCTCCTGGGGCTGCACGGCCCCCCCGTACCAGCGGCTGCTGTTGCACACTTGGGCGTCCATCAGCCGCACTTTGGCCTCCTGCAGCAGCGGGCGCGGGCCGGGGGCTGCGGGCACAGGGGGCACTGAGCGCCGGCACCTCCCCGGGCACGGCCCCAGCCCCGGGCCGGGCCGTGCCCCCGTCCCGCCGTGTCCCTGCCCGCAGCTCCGGGCACACGGGGCCCGGCTCCCGCCGCCTCGGCCTCGGCCCGGCCCGGCCCGGCCCCGCGGTGCCCGGCTGCTGCCCGGCCGCGGGCGGGCACTGACCGCTGTCCGGGGCGGCTCTCCAGCCCGCGATGTAGCAGGTTCTGAGCTCGGGCACTGCCAGGGAGCTGTCGGGCACGCAGCCCAGCTGGATGTAGTCGCTGCACTCCACGGGCCGCTCCAGCTCCAGCAGCGCCATGTTGTTCCGCGCCGTGGCCGCCACGTAGGCCGGGTGCTTCAGGAGCTGCTTGATCTGGAACTCCGCAGCCCCGGGGCCCGGCTGGCTCAGGTCCGTGGCCCCGATCACCACCTTCCACTTGAGGACATCCCTGGGGGCCGGGCAGAGTGACAGGGAGCAGGGACAGCGCTGGCATGGCCCGGCGGCTCCGGCCCTCTGCTCCCACAGCAGGGAGGGGAGGCGGCCATGGGGCAGCACAAGGGGCTGCAGGCCTGGAGCCTGACCCTGCTGGGGACACCCCTGACATTGCTGGGGACACCCCTGACATTGCTGGGGACATCCCTGACATTGCTGGGGACATCCCTGACATTGATGAGGGACGTCCCTGACCCTGCTGGGGACATCCCTGACATTGCTGGGGACATCCCTGACCCTGCTGGGGGACACCCCTGACATTGCTGGGGACATCCCTGACATTGATGGGGACATCCCTGACATTGATGGGGACATCCCTGACATTGCTGGGGACATCCCTGACATTGCTGGGGGACATCCCTGACCCTGCTGGGGACACCCCTGACATTGATGGGGGACAACCCTGACATTGTGGGGACATCTCTGACATTGCTGAGGGACATCCCTGACCCTGCTGGGGGACACCCCTGACATTGCTGGGGACAGCCCTGACATTGCTGGGGACAGCCCTGACATTGCTGGGGACAAACCTGACCCTGCTGGGGGACATCCCTGACATTGATGGGGGAACATCCCTGACCATGCTGGGGACATCCCTGACATTGCTGGGGACACCTCTGACATTGCTGGGGACACCCCTGACATTGCTGGGGACACCCCTGACATTGATGGGAGACACCCCTGACATTGCTGGGGACATCCCTGACATTGCTGGGGACATCCCTGACATTGATGAGGGGACACCCCTGACATTGCTGGGGACATCCCTGACATTGATGGGGGACACCCCTGACATTGCTGGGGACATCCCTGACATTGATGAGGGGACATCCCTGACATTGCTGAGGGAACATCCCTGACAATGCTGGGGGACATCCCTGACCCTGCTGGGGACATCCGTTACCCTGCTGGGGACATCCGTGACCCTGCTGGGGGACACCCCTGACATTGATGGCGGACATCCCTGACATTGCTGGGGACACCCCTGACCCTGCTGGGGGACACCCCTGACATTGATGGGGGACATCCCTGACATTGCTGAGGGAACATCCCTGACATTGCTGGGGGACATCCCTGACATTGCTGGGGACATCCCTGACATTGCTGGGGGGACATCCCTGACATTGCTGGGGACACCACTGACATTGTGGGGACATCCCTGACATTGCTGGGGACATCCCTGACCCTGCCAAGGAGAGTTCTGTGCTTTGGGGACATTCCTCTTTCTGCTGAAGGGACACCCATGTCCCTGCTGTGGGGATACCCCTGACCCTGTTGTGGGAGCATCCCTGTCTCTGCTGTGGGGACATCACTGACCACCCCTGATCCTCCTGTAGGGACATCTCTGTCCTTGCTCTGGGGACATTCCTGACCATGTTGTGGGGACACCCCTGACCCCGCTGTGGGGACACCCCTGACCCCGCTGTGGGGACACCCCTGACCCCGCTGTGGGGACACCCCTGTCCCTGCTGTGGGGACACCCTTGTCCCCACTCTGGGGACACCCCTGTCCCCGCTCTGTTGATACCCCTGTCCCCGCTCTGGGGACACCCCTGTCCCCGCTGTGGTGACATCCCTGTCCCCGCTGTGGTGACATCCCTGTCCCCGCTGTGGGAACACCCCTGTCCCCTCTGTGGTGACACCCCTGTCCCCGCTGCCCTTACCCAGCCCCGCTGAAGCAGCTGGCGGCTGTGAGGACCCAGCGGTGGCTGACGAGTGCCCCCGAGCACATGTGCCACGTGCCGTTGTCCCGGGTGACCTGGATGCTGGCGATGCCAGGCCAGGCCCCCGCGTTGACATCCAGGCTGGTGGCCTTGGCAGAGCGCGAGGAGCCGAACTCGGGGATGGCGGAGCTCTCGTTCAACACCATGGGCCAGAGCCCGCAGGTGCCTCTGGAAGCACAGAGCCATCACTGCCCTGCTCGGGGACAGCGGGGACAGGGACCCCGAGGGGCTCCTCTGTGCCCAGGCTGTGCCAGGGCAGCCCCCGAGTGTCCCCGAGCCCCCCGGGGCACTGACCTGCAGGTGTCCCAGGTGGCCCACACGGACCCAACGAGGGCCAGCAGGACGAGCAGTCTCAGCAAAGCCATCGCTGCCAGCGCGGGTGGCAGAGGCGGAGCAGAGCTGTCACCTCTGGTGCCACCCACGGCCCTGGCAGTGCCCACGGTGCCACCAGGCCGGGCTGATGTCACAGAGGGGCGGTTCCATTGCAGGGCGCGGTGGCCTCGGGTGGCGTGGGGACAGTGGCAGAGGGAATGTCCCGGATCCAGGGATCCCACCTGGCACCCAGGGCACAGCGGGGACAGCGGGATGAGGGTCAGAGACACGAGCTGGTGGCAGAGGGGACAGCCCTGGGTGGCAGCAGCAGCTCAGGGTGGCACCTCCAGCTGTGCCCCTCCTGTCCCTCTCCGGGGCTTTTCCCAGCCCTGGCACAGCTGAGGCTCTGCTGGGGCAGTCTGGGCTGGAGAAGTTTCTCCCTCTGGCACCTCCAGGCTGGGCTGGTTTGGAGCAAAACCCACAGGAGGAATTCACCCCCCACAAACCCCACACACCGCGCAGGGGGTTTGAAAGTCAGAGCTGAAATTTGAGTCGAAGGATCCAATAAATGCACAAAAATACAGAAAATTTGGGTTAAAACCACAAAGTCAGGGCACAAGTGACACCCTGTGAGTGGCACAGGCAGGACCAGCTGTTGAAGTGGCCCTGCTGGTCTGGTTCTCCAGTGGTGGTGGATGTGTCCCAAATCCCCAAACCTTGAGGTGACATCCCCTAAATCCAGGCAGGAATGTCCAGAACCTCCCCCAGGATGAGGAGTTTCACCAAGAGGTGATGGAACCCCGTGAGTTTTCGGGTTTTTCTGGAATCCCTGAAGGTTGTTCTGCTGCACCCTTGAGGTCCTGGTGGCCTGTGAGCAGGGATGACCCCTCAGGGTGGGAGTTTTGACCCCAGGAGTCCCTCAGAAGGTGCTGGGGAACCATCAGTTACACCCAGGCTCATCCTCCCCTCATCCCACCCAAACCAGGAGCCAACCCCACCCTTTTGTCCCCAGATTGTCCCATCCTCGTCAAGACTGGAATAACAAGGAGGATAATTGGGAACAACTCTATTTCAAGAACAAACTGAAGCTCATCTCCAGGGTGGGTGGAAGGGGGACAATGAGCAGGACAGAGCAGAGCTGGGCACCGGGGTGGCTTTGGCACAGCCACAGCTCCAGCAGGGAATGGCTGTGCCCCCCTGCAGCCAGCCCTGGGGCTGCTCCCCCTCTGCTCAATCCAGTTTGTCCCGCAGGAACTCCAGGAACTCCTGCAGATTGGTGAATAACCTCAGCAGGATGGATTTGGGGAATGAAATTGTTATAAACTTCTCTGCTCCTGGTTCTTCTTCCTCCTCATCTTCTGGTTTTGGTATCGGTTCTGGTTCTGGTATGGGTACCGGTATTGGTACTGGTTTGGGGGCTGATTCTGGTTCTGGTTCCAGTTCTTCTTTGGGTTCTTCTGGTAGCTCTTCCTCACTGGTGGGGGTGGGTGGCTCCGGCTCGGGCGGTGGAGCCTCCGTGTCCGGCAGCACCATTCCCATCTGCACCTGGATCCAGGTGTGGAAGTGCTGGGTGGAGGTGAACACCCCGGGCCGCTTCTCTCCAGCACAGCCCTTGCCCCAGCTGGCCAGTCCCACCAGCCAGAAGTAGTCACCATCGTTGTCCTTGCAGACCAGGGGACCCCCGATGTCCCCCTGCGCCAGGAGAGAGGGGTCAGGGGCCGTGCCGGGGTCACAGCCACACCTCGGGGTGATGGGGACACTGGATGGGGTTTGGGGGCACAGTGACAAGCTTTGGGGACAAGGGGACACTGGGATAGGGACCCACGGATGGGGAGTGGCAGCCCTGGGACACGGGACAGGGATCCATGGATGGGGAAGGGAGTAAAGTTGGGATAAAGGGCAGGGTGGGCCATGCTGGGCTCGGGGTCCCTGTGCTGGCTCAGAGGGGTCCCTGTGTCCCTGTGCAGGCTCAGAGGGTCCCTGTGTCCCTGTGCTGCTCAGAGGGTCCCTGTGCTGGCTCAGAGGGTCCCTGTGTCCCTGTGCTGCTCAGAGGGTCCCTGTGCTGGCTCAGAGGGTCCCTGTGCTGGCTCAGAGGGTCCCTGTGCTGGCTCAGAGGGGTCCCTGTGTCCCTGTGCTGGCTCAGGGGGTCCCTGTGCTGGCTCAGAGGGTCCCTGTGCTGCTCAGAGGGTCCCTGTGCTGCTCAGAGGGTCCCTGTGCTGCCTCAGAGGGTCCCTGTGGTCCCTCAGAGGGTCCCTGGGCTGGCTCAGAGGGTCCCTGTGTCCCTGTGCTGGCTCAGAGGGTCCCTGTGGTCCCTCAGAGGGTCCCTGTGCTGTGTCAGAGGGTCCCTGTGGTCCCTCAGAGGGTCCCTGTGCTGGCTCAGAGGGTCCCTGTGCTGGCTCAGAGGGGTCCCTGTGTCCCTGGGCTGGCTCAGAGGGTCCCAGGGTCCCTGGGCTGGCTCAGAGGGTCCCTGTGCTGGCTCAAAGGGGTCCCTGTGCTGGCTCAGAGGGTCCCTGGGCTGGCTCAGAGGGTCCCTGTGCTAGCTCAGGGGGTCCCTGTGCTGGCTCAGAGGGTCCCTGGGCTGGCTCAGAGGGTCCCTGTGGTCCCTCAGAGGGTCCCTGTGCCCAGCCCGGCCCAGCCCCACCTGGCAGGTGTCGATGCCGCCCCGCGGGTACCCCGCGCACAGCTCCTGGGGCTGCACGGCCCCCCCGTACCAGCGGCTGCTGTTGCACACTTGGGCGTCCATCAGCCGCACTTTGGCCTCCTGCAGCAGCGGGCGCGGGCCGGGGGCTGCGGGCACAGGGGGCACTGAGCGCCGGCACCTCCCCGGGCACGGCCCCAGCCCCGGGCCGGGCCGTGCCCCCGTCCCGCCGTGTCCCTGCCCGCAGCTCCGGGCACACGGGGCCCGGCTCCCGCCGCCTCGGCCTCGGCCCGGCCCGGCCCGGCCCCGCGGTGCCCGGCTGCTGCCCGGCCGCGGGCGGGCACTGACCGCTGTCCGGGGCGGCTCTCCAGCCCGCGATGTAGCAGGTTCTGAGCTCGGGCACTGCCAGGGAGCTGTCGGGCACGCAGCCCAGCTGGATGTAGTCGCTGCACTCCACGGGCCGCTCCAGCTCCAGCAGCGCCATGTTGTTCCGCGCCGTGGCCGCCACGTAGGCCGGGTGCTTCAGGAGCTGCTTGATCTGGAACTCCGCGGCCCCGGGGCCCGGCTGGCTCAGGTCCGTGGCCCCGATCACCACCTTCCACTTGAGGACATCCCTGGGGGCCGTGCAGAGTGACAGGGAGCGGGGACAGCGCTGGCACGGCCCAGCGGCTCCGGCCCTCTGCTCCCACAGCAGGGAGGGGAGGCGGCCATGGGGCAGCACAGGGGGCTGCAGGCCTGGGGCCAGGTCCTGCTGGGGACACCCCTGACATTGTGGGGGACACCCCTGACATTGTGGGGACACCCCTGACATTGCTGGGGGACAGCCCTGACATTGCTGGGGACACCCCTGACATTGCTGGGGACACCCCTGACATTGCTGGGGACACCCCTGACCCTGCTGGGGGACATCACTGACTCTGCTGGGGACACCCCTGGCACTGCTGGGGGACATCCCTGAGCTGCTGGGGGACACCCGTGACAATGCTGTGGGGACATCCCTGACCCTGCTGGGGACATCTCTGACATTGCTGGGGACACCCCTGACATTGCTGGGGGACACCCTTGACATTGCTGGGGACATCCCTGATATTGCTGGGGACATCCCTGACATTGATGGGGGACATCCCTGACATTGCTGGGGACAGCCCTGACATTGCTGGGGACATCCCTGATATTGCTGGGGACATCCCTGACATTGATGGGGGACATCCCTGACATTGCTGGGGACATCCCTGACCCTGCTGGGGACACCCCTGACGATGATGGGGGACACCCCTGACATTACTGAGTGACATCCCTGACATTTCTGGGCGACACCCCTGACCATGATGGGGGACCTCCCTGTCCCTGCCAAGGAGAGTTCTGTGCTGTGGGGACATTCTCGTCTCTTCTGAGGGGACATCTCTGTCCTTGCTGTGGGGATACCCCTGACCCTGTTGTGGGAACATCCCTGTCCCTGCTGTGGGGACATCACTGATCACCCGTTATCCTCCTGTGGGGACATCCCTATCCCATCTGTGGGGACATCCCTGATCCTCCTGTGGGGGCATCCCTGTCCCTGCTGTGGGGACATCCCTGTCCCTGCTCTGGGGACAACCCTGATCCTCCTATGGGCACATCCCTGTCACAGGTGTGGGGACATCCCTGATACTCCTATGGGAGCATCCCCGTCTCTGCTGTGGGGACATCACTGACCACCCGTGATACTCCTGTGGGGACATCCCTGTCCCTCTAATGGGGACATCACTGACCACCCCTGATCCTCCTGTGGGGACATCCCTGTCCCTCTAATGGGGACATCCCTGTCCCTGCTATGGGGACAACCCTGTCCCTGTTATGGGGACATCCCTGTCCCTCCTGTGGGGACATCCCTGACGGTGCTGTGGGGACATCCCTCATCCTCCTGTGGGCACATCCTTGTCCTTGCTGTGGGGAAACCCATGACCCCGCTGTGGGGACACCCCTGACCACGCTGTGGGGACACCCCTGTCCCCGCTGTGGTGACACCCCTGTCCCCGCTGCCCTTACCCAGCCCCGCTGAAGCAGCTGGCGGCCGTGAGGACCCAGCGGAGGCTGACGAGTGCCCCCGAGCACATGTGCCACGTGCCGTTGTCCCGGGTGACCTGGATGCTGGCGATGCCAGGCCAGGCCCCCGCGTTGACATCCAGGCTGGTGGCCTTGGCCGAGCGCGAGGAGCCGAACTCGGGGATGGCGGAGCTCTCGTTCAACACCATGGGCCAGAGCCCACAGGTGCCTCTGGAAGCACAGAGCCATCACTGCCCTGCTCGGGGACAGCGGGGACAGGGACCCCGAGGGGCTCCTCTGTGCCCAGGCTGTGCCAGGGCAGCCCCCGAGTGTCCCCGAGCCCCCCGGGCACTGACCTGCAGGTGTCCCAGGTGGCCCACACGGACCCAACGAGGGCCAGCAGGACGAGCAGTCTCAGCAAAGCCATCGCTGCCAGCGCAGGTGGCAGAGGCGGAGCAGAGCTGTCACCTCTGGTGCCACCCACGGCCCTGGCAGTGCCCACGGTGCCACCAGGCCGGGCTGATGTCACAGAGGGTTGGTTCCGTTGCGGGGCGCGGTGGCCTCGGGTGGCGTGGGGGCAGTGGCAGAGGGAATGTCCCGGATCCAGGGATCCCACCTGGCACCCAGGGCACAGCGGGGACAGCGGGATGAGGGTCAGAGACACGAGCTGGTGGCAGAGGGGACAGCCCTGGGTGGCAGCAGCAGCTCAGGGTGGCAGCTCCAGCTGTGCCCGCTCCTGTCCCTCTTTTCCCGGGCCTGGCACAGCTGAGGCTCTGCTGGGGCAGCCTGGCCTGGAGAAGTTTCTCCCTCTGGCACCTCCAGGCTGGGCTGGTTTGGAGCAAAACCCGCAGGAGGAATTCACCCCACACAAACCCCACACACCGTGCAGGGGTTTGCAAATCAGAGCTGAAATTTGAGTGGAAGGATCCAATAAATGCACAAAAATACAGAAAAATTGGGTTAAAACCACAAAGTCAGGGCACAAGTGACACCCTGTGAGTGGCACAGGCAGGACCAGCTGTTGAAGTGGCCCTGCTGGTTTGGTTCTCCTGTGGTGGTGGCTGTGTCCCAAATCCCCAAACCTTGAGATGACATCCCCTAAATCCAGGCAGGAATGTCCAGAACCTCCCCAAGGCTGAGGAGTTTCACAAAGGGGTGATGGAACCCCGTGAGTTTTCGGGTATTTCTGGAATCCCTGAAGGTTGTTCTGCTGCACCCTTGAGTTCCTGGTGGCCCATGAGCAGGGATGACCCCTCAGGGTGGGAGTTTTGACCCCAGGAGTCCCTCAGGAGGTGCTGGGGAACCATCAGTTACACCCAGGCTCATCCTCCCCTCATGCCCCCAAACCAGGAGCCAACCCCACCCTTTTGTCCCCAGATTGTCCCATCCTCATCAAGACTGGACTGATAAGGAGGATAATTGGGAACAATTCTATTTCAAGAACAAACTGAGGATCATCTCCAGGGTGGGTGGAAGGGGGACAATGAGCAGGACAGAGCAGAGCTGGGCACCGGGGTGGCTTTGGCACAGGCACAGCTCCAGCAGGGAATGGCTGTGCCCCCCTGCAGCCAGCCCTGGGGCTGCTCCCCCTCTGCTCAATCCAGTTTGTCCCGCAGGAACTCCAGGAACTCCTGCAGATTGGTGAATAACCTCAGCAGGATGGATTTGGGCAATGAAATTGTTATCAACTTCTCTGGTCTTGGTTTTTCTTCCTCCTCATCTTCTGGTTTTGGTATCGGTTCCGGTTCTGGTATCGGTACCGGTATTGGTACCGGTTTGGGGGCTGATTCTGGTTCTGGTTCCAGTTCTTCTTCGGGTTCTTCTGGTGGCTTTTCCTCAATGGTGGGGGTGGGTGGTTCTGGCTCGGGCGGTGGAGCCTCCGTGTCCGGCAGCACCATTCCCATCTGCACCTGGATCCAGGTGTGGAAGTGCTGGGTGGAGGTGAACACCCCGGGCCGCTTCTCTCCAGCACAGCCCTTGCCCCAGCTGGCCAGTCCCACCAGCCAGAAGTAGTCACCAGCGTTGTCCTTGCAGACCAGGGGACCCCCGATGTCCCCCTGTGCCAGGAGAGAGGGGTCAGGGGCCGTGCCGGGGTCACAGCCACACCTCGGGGTGATGGGGACACTGGATGGGGTTTGGGGGCGCAGTGACAAGCTTTGGGGACAGGGGGACACTGGGATAGGGACCCACGGATGGGGAGTGGCAGCCGTGGGACACAGGACAGGGATCCATGGATGGGAAAGGGAGTAAAGTAGGGATAAAGGACAGGGTGGCCATGCTGAGCTCGGGGTCCCTGTGCTGGCTCAGAGGGTCACTGGGCTGGCTCAGAGGGTCCCTGTGCTGGCTCAGGGGGTCCCTAGGGTGGCTCAGGGGGTCCGTGTGCTGGCTCAGGGGGTCCCTAGGGTGGCTCAGAGGGTCCCTGTGCTGGCTCAGAGGGTCCCTGTGCTGGCTCAGGGGGTCCCTGTGGTGGCTCAGAGGGTCCCTGTGCTGGCTCAGAGGGTCCCTGTGCTGGCTCAGGGGGTCCCTGTGGTGGCTCAGAGGGTCCCTGTGCTGGCTCAGGGGGTCCCTGTGGTCCCTCAGGGGGTCCCTGTGCTGGCTCAGAGGGTCCCTGTGCTGGCTCAGAGGGTCCCTGTGCTGGCTCAGAGGGTCCCTGTGGTCCCTCAGAGGGTCCCTGTGCCCAGCCCGGCCCAGCCCCACCTGGCAGGTGTCGATGCCGCCCCGCGGGTACCCCGCGCACAGCTCCTGGGGCTGCACGGCCCCCCCGTACCAGCGGCTGCTGTTGCACACTTGGGCGTCCATCAGCCGCACTTTGGCCTCCTGCAGCAGCGGGCGCGGGCCGGGGGCTGCGGGCACAGGGGGCACTGAGCGCCGGCACCTCCCCGGGCACGGCCCCAGCCCCGGGCCGGGCCGTGCCCCCGTCCCGCCGTGTCCCTGCCCGCAGCTCCGGGCACACGGGGCCCGGCTCCCGCCGCCTCGGCCTCGGCCCGGCCCGGCCCGGCCCCGCGGTGCCCGGCTGCTGCCCGGCCGCGGGCGGGCACTGACCGCTGTCCGGGGCGGCTCTCCAGCCCGCGATGTAGCAGGTTCTGAGCTCGGGCACTGCCAGGGAGCTGTCGGGCACGCAGCCCAGCTGGATGTAGTCGCTGCACTCCACGGGCCGCTCCAGCTCCAGCAGCGCCATGTTGTTCCTGGCCGTGGCCGCCACGTAGGCCTCGTGCATCACGACCTTCTCGATGTGGCGCACCTCGGCCTCGGGGCCCAGCTGAGCCAGATCCGTGGCCCCGATCACCACTTCCCACCTGGAGATGTCCCTGGAGCAGGAGAAGGGGAAGAGTTGATGGAACAGAGCCAAGGAATATGGCAGCACAATGGCCTTCCTGCTCTGGGCAGCTCGCTGTGCTGTGGGGACATCCCTGATCCTCCTGAGGGGACAGCCATGTCTCTGCTGTGGGGACACCCATGTCCCTGCTGTGGGGATACCTCTGTCCCTGATATGCGGACATCTCTGTCCCTGCTGTGGGGACACCCCTGACTGTGTTCTGGAGACTTCCCCATTCATGCTGTGAGGACATCCCTGATCCTCCTGAGGGACAGCCATGTCCCTGCTGTGGGGATACCTCTGTCCCTGCCGTGGGGACATCCCTGACCCTGTTCTGGAGACTTCCCCATCCATGCTGTGGGGACATCCCTCATTCTCCTGAGGGGACATCCCTGTCCCTGCTGTGGGGACACCCATGTCCTTGCTGTGGGGACATCCCTGATCCTGCTGAGGGGACAGCCCCATCCCTGCTGTGGGGACATCCCTCATCCTCCTGAGGGGACGTCCCTGATCCTGCTGTGGGGACACTCATGTCCCTGTTATGGGGACGTCCCTGAGCCGGTTCTGGGGACAGCCCCGTCTCTGCTGTGGGAACATCCCTGACCCTCTTCAGGGGGTTTCCCCATCCGTGCTGTGGGGACATCCCTGATTCTCCTGTGGGGACATCCCTGTCCCTGCTGTGGGGACATCCCTGAGCCTGTTCTGGGGACATCCCTGTCCCTGTTCTGGGCACATCCCTGTCCCTGCTGTGGGGACATCCCTGTCCCTGCTGTGGGGACATCCCTGAGCCTGTTCTGGGGACATCCCTGTCCCTGCTGTGGTGACATCCCTGATCCTCCTATGAGAACATCCCTGTCCTTGCTGTGGGGACACCCCCGACCCTGCTCCCCCTTACCCAGCCCCGAAGAAGCACTGTGCCACCGTCAGCACCCACTGGGGGTGGATGAGTGCCCCCGAGCACATGTGCCACGTGCCGTTCTCCCGGGTGGCCTGGACGCTGACGATGCCAGGCCACGTCCCCGAGGGGGCACCGGGGCCATCCATGTCAAGGGCGGCGCCATCGGAAGGTGCCAAAGTTCTGTAGTCGTCATCTTTGGGGTCGTAATCCCGAACCAACGAACTGTGGTCGAACGCCAAGGGCCGGAGCCCACAGGTGCCTCTGGAAGCACAGAGCCATCACTGCCCTGCTCGGGGACAGCGGGGACAGGGACCCCGAGGGGCTCCTCTGTGCCCAGGCTGTGCCAGGGCAGCCCCCGAGTGTCCCCGAGCCCCCGGGGCACTGACCTGCAGGTGTCCCAGGTGGCCCACAAGGACCCAACCAGGGCCAGCAGGACGAACAGCCTCAGCAAAGCCATCGCTGCCAGCGCGGGTGGCAGAGGCGGAGCAGAGCTGTCACCTCTGGTGCCACCCACGGCCCTGGCAGTGCCCACGGTGCCACCAGGCCGGGCTGATGTCACAGAGGGGCGGAACCTTGGAACGGTTGGGGCGGCGGGGACCGTAAGGAGGGTGCGGTGCCACCCGTGCTGCGGGCAGGGCCACCTCAGGGTCACCTCCCGCTGTCCCCTGACCACCTCCTGCTGTCCCCGGGTCACCTCCTGCTGTCTCTGGGTCACCTCCCGCTGTCCCATGTTATGTTAATGTTATGTTAATGTTATGTTAATGTTATGAGTGGGGCACGGCAGGATCGCTGAGGCGAAGCCGGTGGGCGGGGCTTTGGGCGGAGCTTTGTGCTGAGCTTTGGGCGGGGCTTTGGGCGGAGCTTTGGGCGGGGCTTTGAGCGGGGCTTAAGTCAGGGCCGCGTCACGGCCATGCCGGGCCTGAGTCGGGCGTGGTAAAGTGGGAAGGAACGAGCGCCATGGTGAGTGGCCGGGCTCGGGGGTGTCCCTTGTCCCCAGCCGGGGTCGGGGGTGTCCCTTTGTCCCCGGCCGGGTCGGGCCGGGGGTGGCCGGGGCTCCGACCATCCCTGGGACCGCGGGACGCTGCCCACCGCGCTGCCCTACACCCACCCCTGCCCCCTTCCCAGCCCCCAGCCTCATAATCCCCTGCCCCCTACCCTAAAACTGCCCAGTCCCCAGCCCCATAACTGCTCAGCCCCCAGCCCCATAACTGCTCAGCCCCCAGCCCCATAACTGCCCAGCCCCATAACTGCCCAGTCCCCAGCCCCATAACTGCCCAGCCCCCAGCCCCATAACTGCCCATCCCCATAACTGCCCAGGCCCCATCCCCATAACTGCCCAGCCCTCAGCCCCATAACTGCCCAGCCCCAGCCCCATAACTGCCCGCTCCGCTACCCCATACACCCCTCCCTCGCCATGTGGGGCTGTTTTTGGGGTGTCCCCAGTGTTTTGGGGTGTCCCGCTGCTGAGGGTGCGGTCCCACAGGAGTTGCCGGCTCCGCGTGGCAGCAGCGTGATGTCGCTGGTCCCCGTCGTGGTGCTCTTGGCTCTGTGCCCGCTCCTCGCCCGGGCAGGTACCCACGGGCAGCGGGGTGGGGGTCCGGGCAGAGCCCCCCAGTTCCCGGGGACCCCCTTCCCAACCCCCGCACCCCGATCCTCCCCTGCGCGGAGAGCGCGGCGGGGACCCCGAGGGCAGGAAGGAGGTGGAGCCGTTCTGGGTGGGGCGCTGGGACTCACACGGGGATGCCTGGCATCACCGAGCCCTCGGTCCTGGCATCACCGAGCCCTCGGGGCTGGCACCGGGACCTGGCACCTCTGAGCTCTCGTCCTGGCATCACCGAGCCCTTGGGGCACCAGGACCTGGCACCACCGAGCCTTTGGTGCTGGCATCACCGAGCCCTTGGTGCTGGCACCAGGACCTGGCATCACCAAGCCCTTGGTCCTGGCACCTCCAAGCCCTCGGTCTTGGCA
This sequence comes from Taeniopygia guttata, assembly GCF_048771995.1. Lineage (NCBI taxonomy): Eukaryota > Metazoa > Chordata > Aves > Passeriformes > Estrildidae > Taeniopygia > Taeniopygia guttata. Next base: position 989,132 of record NC_133025.1, read on the forward strand.
TCACCGAGCCCTCGGTGCTGGCACCTCTGAGCCCTCGGTGCTGGCACCTCCAAGCCCTCGGGGCACCGGGACCTGGCACCTCTGAGCTCTCAGTGCTGGCACCTCTGAGCCCTCGGTGCTGGCATCACTGAGCCCTCGGTCGTGGCACCACCAAGCCCTCGGTGCTGGCACCTTCAAGCCCTCAGTGCTGGCACCTCCGAGCCCTCGGTGCTGGCATCACTGAGCCTTCGGTCCTGGCACCACCAAGCCCTCGGTGCTGGCATCACCGAGCCCTCGGGGCTGGCACCAGGACCTGGCACCTCCGAGCCCTCGGTTCTGGCACCTCCGAGCCCTTGGGGCACCAGGACCTGGCACCTCCAAGCCCTCGGTGCTGTCGCCACCGGACATGTCCCCACAGATGTCCCCTGTCCCTGACCCAGCAGAGCCACCTTGTCCCAGGGGTGGCCCCTCTACCCCGCTGTACCCATCCCTGGTGTCACCGCGCGCTGACCCTGCTGTGTCCCCTCCCAGACCATCCTCCTGTCACCGTCACGGTGACAGCGGCCATCGGCGAGGACGCCTACCTGCCCTGCGGCCCGCGGCCCTGGGGTGACCTGCGCAGGGCCACCCTCAGCTGCACCCACCAGGCTGGCGGCCACCGCGCTGTCCCCGTCCTCAGCCACCGCCTGGGCTGGCACCCGCCGCACCCCGAGCCGTGCTGGCAGCCTCCCGTGCAGCCCCACAGCCGCTTTGGGGACAGGGTGGCCTTCTGCGCCGTGGGGACAGGGGACAGCGGCGTGTCCCTGCTGCTGAGGAACATCAGCGATGCCGATTTTGGGAATTATTCCTGCTATGCCGCCCGCGCTGTGGGCCCGCAGCTCCTCTGCTCCCTGGTGCTGCAGCCGGTGGTGGCAGGTGAGTGGGGTGGGGGTGGCACTGTCCCCTTTGGGGTCTCTCTCATTCCCTGCCGTACCCAGCCCTGTCCCTGTCTCCATGGTGCCAGAATTTGGGGATGTCACCAATTCCCTGCTGTGCCTGTCACCTCCTCTGTCCCCTGGCCCAGCCCTGTCCCGATCTGGGTGGTGCCCCAACACTTTTCACCCCAATTTGGAGCTCCCTCATTTCCTGACTCATCTGTCACCTCCTCCAGCTGAGTCACCATCTTGGTGATACCAGGTGTCCCTGACGTGTCCCTTGTGCCACCTGAGCAGTGACCAGTGTCCCTGCCCTGTTCTCCTGTCCTATTTGAGGTCCCCACATGCCCTGACGTGTCCCTTGTCCCACCTGAGCAGTGCCAGGTGTCCCTGACGTGTTCCCCTGCCCTATTTGAGGTCCCCACATGCCCTGACATGTCCCTTGTGCCACCTGAGCAGTGCCCAGTGTCCCTGCCCTGTCCCCCTGCCCTATTTGGGGTCCCCACATGCCCTGAAGTGTCCCTTGTGCCACCTGAGCAGTGCCCAGTGTCCCTGCCCTGTCCCCCGCCCTGTTTGATGTCCACATGAGGTGTCTGTCCCTTGTGCCACCTGAGCAGTGCCAGGTGTCCCTGCCCTGTTCCCCTGCCCTATTTGGCATCCCCACATCCCCTGATGTGTCCCTTGTGCCACCTGAGCAGTGCCCAGTGTCCCTGACGTGTTCCCCTGCCCTATTTGGGGTCCCCACATGCCCTGACGTGTCCCTTGTGCCACCTGGGCAGTGCCCAGTGTCCCTGCCCTGTTCCCCTGTCCTGTTTGGGGTCCCCACATGCCCTGACGTGTCCTTTGTGCCACCTGAGCAGTTCAGGTGTCCCTGCCCTGTTTGGGGTCCCCACATACCCTGACATGTCCCTTGTGCCACCTGAGCAGTTCAGGTGTCCCTGCCCTGTCCCCCTGCCCTATTTGACGTCCCCACATGCCCTGATGTGTCCCTTGTGCCACCTGAGCAGTGCCCGGTGTCCCTGCCCTGTCCCCCTGTCCTATCTGGGGTCCCCACATGCCCTGGTGTGTCTGTCCCTTGTCCCTGGGGTGTCTGTCCCTTGTCCCTGGTCTGTCCCTTGTCCCTGGCGTGTCTGTCCCTTGTCCCCAGCTGCTCCCCCGGGGCACTTTGGGGTTCCCCACGCCTGGCACAGCACAGGGAGCAGGGGGGTGACCTGGCTGCTGACCCCACGTGCCGTTGTCACCCCACAGAGGTCCCCAAGGATGTGAAGCTGGACACGCTCATGAGTGTTTGTGTCCTCGTGGCCCCATTCGTCGTGGTGGTCATCGGCGTGGTGATGTGTGCCCACTGCCAGGGCCGCTGCTGGGGGGCACAAAGGGGGTGCTGGGGGCACAAAGGGGGTGCTGGGGGCACAAAGGGGGTGCTGAAGGAGATAAAGGTGATGCTGGAGGGGACAAAGGGGGGTGCTGGGGGGGATAAATGGGGTGCTGGGGGGGCACAGAGGGATGCTGGGGGGGATAAAGGGGGTGCTGGGGGCACAGAGTGGGGTGCTGGGGGGGATAAAGGGGGTGCTGGGGGGGACAAAGGGGGTGCTAGGGGGGCACAGAGTGGGGTGCTGGGGGCACAGAGTGGGGTGCTGGGGGCACAGAGTGGGGTGCTGGGGGGGCACAGAGGGGTGCTGGGGTCACAGAGTGGGGTGCTGGGGGGGACAAAGGGGGTGCTGGGGGGGCACAGAGGGGTGCTGGGGGCACAGAGTGGGGTGCTGGGGGGAATAGAGGGGGTGCTGGGGGGGTACAGAGGGGTGCTGGGGGGCATAAAGGGGGTACTGGGGTCACAGAGGGGTGCTGGGGGGACATTGTATAAGTAAGATGTATTTATAAATTAAACTTTATTTATGTAAAACAAAAGTGGTACTGAGGGGACAGAGGGGGGTCCTGGGGCTACAAAGGGGACGTTGTTGTAGGATGGGGCCAGCTGGAGACCCCCTGGTACACTGGGGATGGGATTCTGGGTGGGGAGGGGATTTCCAGTTCCCTTGTGGTGTGGGGGTGGGATGGGATCCTTGGAATGGGATCCATGGGATGGGGTGGGATCCATGGAATGGGGTGGGATCCATGGAATGGGGTGGGATCCATGGGATGGGATGGGATCCATGGGATGGGATGGGATCCATGGGATGGGATGGGATCCATGGGATGGGATCCATGGGATGGGATGGGATTGGATGGGATTGGATCCATGGGATAGGATCCATGGAATGGGATGGGATCCATGGGATGGGATCCATGGGATGGGATGGGTTGGGATCCATGGGATGAGACGGGGTGGGATCCATGGAATGGGATGGGATGGGATCCATGGGATGGGATCCATGGGATGACATGGGATCCATAGGATGGGATCCATGGGATGGGTTGTGATGGGATCCCATCCATGGGATCCCATCCCATCCATGGGATCCCATCCCACAGATCCCATCCAGTCCCATGCCATTCCATACCTCCCATCCGATTACCATCCCATGGATCCCATCCCATACATCCTATCCCATCCCAACCCATGGATCCCATCCCAACCCATGGATCCCATCCTATGGATCCCATCCCATGGATCCCATCCCATGGATCCCATCCCGTGGATCCCATCCTATGGATCCCATCCCCCCCAAACCTGATGGCTGCACACCTGGAATTTTGGGAACACCCAAACCTGATGGGTGCACACCTGGAATTTTAGGGAACACCCAAACCTGATGGGTGCACACCTGGAATTTTGGGGAACACCCAAACCTGATTGGGTGCACACCTGGAATTTTTGGGTAGGAACACAAAACGTGATGAGTGCACACCCAGAACTTTTGGGGTCATGGGGGTTTCTCTCAGCAGCACCCCAAGGAAATGGCTGTTCTGGTGGTGGGACAGGCGCCCCTGTGACCCTAAAAGCACAAAGGGGTTTTTTGGTATTGGTCCCTTGTGTTCCTCCAGAAGGGCCATGCCACATCTGCTCTCAGGATATTTCCAGCCCAGGCTTAGGAGAGACATGATAAAAGATGGAATAATAATAAATTAAATTATTGTGAGTCGACGCTCCCTCCAAGCAAACGGTGACGGGACAAGGTGACAGCTCTTATCTCTGCCCGCACCAACCAAGAAAACTGAAATGTGAGGCCAAAAAATAGGGCAAAATTCATCCCAAAAATGGGATTTGAGGGTTGGATCCTGGTGTTGCTCCCTGGTGTCCCGGTTTTGGCAGCAGAGGGGAATGGTGGAGAGGTCACCGAGGAGGCAGAGTCAGCACTGCAGGGTTGACTTCAGCAGATTTTCGTCCGAAACTCAGCCACGTTTTGGGGATGAGAACCCCACCATTGTCCCTGCGTCCCACCAAGGACTGTCAGAAATCAATGGCTAATTACTGCCATAATTAGATGTCGCTGTCAAGGCAGGACAGGAATGAGAACACTCTGACTGCAAAGGCTGTGGAGAATAAAACTCATATTTATTCAAAATACACTGCTGTTTCATACAGAGCTTCGCAAAGGCCAAATCCATTGGTTCTAAAGTGAAAATAAGGCCAAATCCATTGGTTCTAAAGTGAAAATAAGGCCAAATCCATTGGTTCTAAAGTGAAAATAAGGCCAAATCCATTGGTTCTAAGGTGAAAATAAGGCCAAATCCATTGGTTCTAAAGTGAAAATAAGGCCAAATCCATTGGTTCTGACGTGAAAACAACTCACAGCATTGGTGCACAGTGCTTGACGCACAGCGATAGAACTTAACTATAAACCATGTGAGAACAAGAGAGATAAAGAATTATTTATATTTTTTCCCAGGCTTTTGCCTGGCTAGAAACTCTCAATTTCTTTCTTTGACCGAATTTAAGACCCACAATTATAAAACGCCACAATCCCTCCAGGCACGGGGTGCGCTGGCCCTTTAAATGCGGCGGCGCGCGGGGGCGGGACCGGCGGCGCTGAGTGACGGGGGGTTTATCCAATAGGAAGGCAGAAGGAGGAGAGGACAGCCAATGAGCGGGGGGGAGGGTGGGTGGGCGGGGCTGGGTGGCAGCGGGGTCCGGTCCGGTTCGGTTCGGTCCCGCTCGGCCCCGTTCGGTCATGGCGAGACAAGCGCCGGTCCCCGCCGGGCCCCTCGGGGACGATTTCTCCTTCGTCAGCCCGGTGGCCAAGTACGTGCTCTTCTTCTTCAACCTGCTCTTCTGGGTGAGTGCGGGGACACCGCGACATCCCCAAAGGACGCCCGCACCCGGTGGGTGTCCCCATCCCTGCGCCCCGCGGGGACACCGCCATCCATCCCCGGGACCCCCATCCCGGGGATCGCACCGGCACCCCCAACTTTGGGAATGTCACCATCCCTGGTCCCTACAGGGATCCCAGATCTCCAAGACCCCCAGCCTTGGGAATGTCGCCATCCTGGTCCCTTTTGGGATCCCCCATCTCTGGGTCCCTCAACCCTTGGGAATGTCGCCATCCCTGATCCCTTTTAGGATCCCCCATCTCTGGGTCCCTCAACCCCAGCCCCCATTTCAGACCCTACAGAAGGGGTTTCCCCACTCCCCGAGGGATTTTGGGATCCTTTGTGTCCCCACCACTTCACTGGGACCCTCCCTGGCCCCACACAGGTGACAACTCTCCAGAGAGGGGGACAGAAGCCCCTCTTGTCTCCAGCCCGCTCCCAGGACATCTCCTGTAGGGAAGCCACAGTTTTCCGTGTTTGGGAGCCTTTTTGATGCTTTTTTCTAACATTTTATATTTTGAGTATTTTTTAATCTTTCAGCAACTTTTTTAAATCGTTTTGGAGACTTTTGCAGCGCTTGGGAAGTTTGGGATTTTTTTATGCTTGGGGTTTTTAAATGCTTTGGTGGCTTTTTTTTGCAGGGTTGTTTTGGGGGGTTTTTTTGTTGGTTATTTCCGTGTTTTCAACCCTATTTTTGAGGAAGTTTCTCACTTCCCATAAAACACGTCCCTGTGTCCAACCACCCAAAGAGGAACAACACTGGCTGGCGAGTGACCTGTGGGGAGGTGGGGACAGATGTGACCTCCAGGGAGGTGGGGACAGATGTGACCTCCTGGGAGGTGGGGACAGATGTGACCTGCAGGGAGGTGGGGACAGATGTGACCTGCAGGGAGGTGGGGACAGATGTGACCTGTGGGGAGGTGGGGACAGATGTGACCTGTGGGGAGGTGGGGACAGATGTGACCTGCAGGGAGGTGGGGACAGATGTGACCTGCGGGGAGGTGGGGACAGATGTGACCTGTGGGGAGGTGGGGACAGATGTGACCTGCAGGGAGGTGGGGACAGATGTGACCTCCCAAGAGGAGGGGACACAGCGGACACCGTGTGACAAGGGGAAACTGAGGCAGCAGCTGCAGCTGTGGTGCATCCCTGACTTTGGGGGGCTGCGGGGGGAGGTGTGCAGGTGGCATGGGGGTGGTGACACCTGTGGGGTCACCCGTGTCCCTCTGCAGGTGATCTCCATGCTGATGGTGGCCGTGGGGGTGTACGCCCGGCTGCTGAAGCACGCAGGTGAGCTCGGGGGCTCTGCAGCCCTGCTGGTTGCCAGCCAGGGGGGTGGCATGTGGGGTCCTGGTGGCGCTGGCAGTGCTGGTGACAACACGCCCACGGTGACAGAGGCGGCCATGGCGTGCCTGGCGGTGGACCCTGCCATCCTCCTCATCATAGTGGGCGTCCTCACCTTCCTCATCACCTTCTGCGGCTGCGTCGGCTCCCTGCGGGAGAACATCTGCCTGCTGCAGACGGTGAGTCCTGCCAGGGGTGGGGACCCTGGTGGCACCTCGGTGGTCCCCTCACCGTCACATCCTTCTTCCTGCAGTTCTCCATCTGCCTGACCATCATCTTCCTCCTGCAGCTGGCGGCTGGCGCGCTGGCCTTTGTGTTCTCTGATGAGGTACCGGTGTTGGGGGGCAGTGGGGGTGCTGGGTGACCCCAGTTCTGTCCTGCTGGCTGCCAGCCTCGCTGCTGTCCCCCCGTTGTCCCCCAGGCCCGCGGGAAGGTCAGTGAGATCATCAATGGGGCCATCGTGCATTACCGGGATGACCTGGACCTGCAGAACCTCATCGATTTTGGGCAGAAGGAGGTGACCGGGCGGTCTGCGGGGTCGGGGTGTCCCTCCAGCTCATGAGGACATGTCCCCATGTCCGTGTCAGGCTTAAATCTGTGGGGTGGCACAGGCTGGGGACGTTGGGTGGCTGTCCCAAGATGTGCTGCCCGGGCAGGGGGAGGCTGGGCAGGGCTGGGGTCACACACAAAGAGCCCTGAGTGCCCTGTCCCCCTGCCGTGGGCTGGGGTCCCCTCCCCGCTGAGCCCCATGCCCTGCCCGCAGTTCAGCTGCTGCGGGGGCATCTCCTACAAGGACTGGTCCCAGAACATGTACTTCAACTGCACGGCCACCAACCCCAGCCACGAGCGCTGCTCCGTGCCCTTCTCCTGCTGCCTGCACGATGCCAACCAGGTCTGTCCCCCCGGGGTGGCCTCAGGGGACAATGCCCTGGGCCTGTCCTCCCTTCCCCTGGGGCTGGGCTGGGCCTGGGCCCTGCCCACGGGGAGGGAACACGATGATGGCAACGTAGGAGCCCATCCCACTCTGGGGTTGGGTTCCACATCCTGCTCTGGGGTTGGGTTCCCCATCCCTCTCTGGGTTTGGGTTCCCCATCCCACTCTGGGTTTGGGTTCCCCATCCCACTCTGGGTTTGGGTTCCCCATCCCACACTCTGGTTTGTGTTCCCCATCCCACTCTGGGTTTGGGTTCCCCCATCCCGCTCTGGATTTGGGTTCCCCATCCCACTCTGGGGTTGGGTTCCCCATCCCACTCTGGTTTGGGTTCCCCATCCCACACTCTGGTTTGGGTTCCCCCATCCCACTCTGGGTTTGGGTTCCCCATCCCACACTCTGCGTTTGGGTTCCCCATCCCACTCTGGGTTTGGGTTCCCATCCCACACTGGGTTTGGGTTCTCCATCCCACTCTGGGTTTGGGTTCCCCATCCCACTCTGGGTTTGGGTTCCCCATCCCACTCTGGGGTTGGGTTCCCCATCCCACTCTGGGGTTGGGTTCCCCCATCACACTCTGGGGTTGGGTTCCCCTATCCCACTCTGGGTTTGGGTTCCCCATCCCACTCTGGGTTTGGGTTCCCCCATCCCACTCTGGGTTTGGGTTCCCCCATCCCACTCTGGGTTTGGGTTCCCCCATCCCACTCTGGGTTTGGGTTCCCCCATCCCACTCTGGGTTTGGGTTCCCCCATCCCACTCTGGGGTTGGGTTCCCCCATCCCACACTCTGGTTTGTGTTCCCCATCCCACTTTCCAGTATTGGGTTCCCCATCCCACTCTGGGTTTGTGTTCCCCATCCCACTCTGGTTTGGGTTCCACATCCCACACTTTGGGTTTGGGTTCCCCATCCCACTCTGGATTTGGGTTCCCCATCCCAATTTCCAGGCTTGCGTTCCCCATCCCACTCTCTGGGTTTGGGTTCCCCATCCCACTCTGGGTTTGGGTTCCCCCATCCCACTCTGGATTTGGGTTCCCCATCTCACACTCTGGGTTTGGGTTCCCCATCCCGCTCTGGGGTTGGGTTCCCCATTCCACTTTCCAGGTTTGGGTTCCCCATTCCACTCTGGGTTTGGGTTCCCCATCCCACACTCTGGTTTGGGTTCCCCATCCCACACTCTGGGTTTGGGTTCCCCATCCCACTCTGGGGTTGGGTTCCCCATCCCACTCTGGGGTTGGGTTCCCCATCCCACACTCTGTGTTTGGGTTCCTCCATCCCACTCTGGGGTTGGGTTCCCCATCCCACTCTGGGTTTGGGTTCCCCATCCCACACTCTGGGGTTGGGTTCCCCATCCCACTCTGGGGTTGGGTTCCCCATCCCACTCTGGTTTGGGTTCCCCCATCCCACTCTGGGTTTGGGTTCCCCATCCCACTCTGGTTTGGGTTCCCCATCCCACACTCTGGGGTTGGGTTCCCCATCCCACTTTCTGGTGTTGGATTCCCCCATCCCACATTCTGCTTTGGGTTCCCCATCCCACCCGCTGGGTTTGGGTTCCCCATCCCACTCTGGGTTTGGGTTCCACCATCCCACTCTGCCTTTGGGTTCCACCATCCCACTCTGCCTTTGGGTTCCACCATCCTACTTTCCAGGCTTGCGTTCCCCATCCCACCTCTGGGTTTGGGTTCCCCATCCCACTCTGGGCTTGGGTTCCCCATCCCACTTTCCGGGTTTGGATTCCCCATCCCACACTCTGGGTTTGGGTTCCACCATCCTACTTTCCAGGTTTGGGTTCCCCATTCCACTCTGGGTTTGGGCTCCCCATCCTAGTCTGGGTTTGGGTTCCCCATCCCACTCTGGGTTTGGGTTCCCCATCCCACTCTGGGGTTGGGTTCCCCATCCCACCCTGGTTTGGGTTCCACATCCCACACTTTGGGTTTGGGTTCCCCATCCCACCCTCTGGGGTTGGGTTCCACCATCCCACTCTGGTTTGGGTTCCCCATCCCACTCTGGGTTTGGGTTCCCCATCCCACACTCTGGGTTTGGGTTCCCCATCCCACACTCTGGTTTGGGTTTCCCATCCCATCCTTTGGGTTTGTTCACTCCTGGGTGGCAATGCTGTGGTGAGGTGGGGGACTTCTCCCTCTGCAGAGCTGGAATTGGCTCTTTGGGGCCAGGTGGCTCTGGAGGGCTGCCATGGGGACACTGAGGAAGGGACACCCCACCAGGGCAGGAGCTCCTGGTCACTCCATGGCTGCCCCCCAAGAGCAGAGAGCCCAGCGTGTTCTGTCCCCTGTCCCCTCTCCCAGGCTGTCATCAACACCATGTGTGGCCACGGGATGCAGGCCAGGGGCTACCTGGAGGCCAGTGCCTTCATCCACACCAACGGCTGCATCGACAAGCTGGTCAACTGGACCCACAGCAACCTCTTCCTGCTGGGTGGCATCACCCTGGGGCTGGCCCTGCCCCAGGTACGGGGCTGGGGGACAAGGGCCCCCAAAGCTCTGCTTTGTGGGGTTTACATGGGGAGCTGCCTCAATGGTGGCTGCTTTTGGGATGGGATTTGGGGTGGGGGAGTAACGCACATGTCAGGATAGGGGGTGACACTGCCTGGTGCCGTTCAGTACATCCCTCTCCCCCTTCCTCTTCCTCCCTCTCCCCCATCCCTCTTGCTCCTTCTCTCCCTTTCTCTTGCTTTTCTCTCCTTCCTCTCCCACTTCCCTCTTCCCCTTCCCTCCCCTTACTTTCTCTTCCCTTCCACCTCCTCTCTCATTTCCTTCACTGTTCCCCTTCCTCTTTCTCCTCCCTCTTCCTCTCCCCTTCTTCTTCCTGCCCCTTCTCCTTCCCCTTTTGCCTTCCCTTTCCCCTCCCTCTCCTCCATCTCCCCCTTTCCTCTCCCCATCCCTTTCCTTTTCCCCACTCCCTTCCTCTCTCGTTTCCCTCCCTGCAGCTGGTGGGCATCGTCCTGGCGCGGCTCCTCATCAACCAGATCCGAGACCAGATCAAGCTGCAGCTCTACAACCAACAGCACCGGGCAGACCCCTGGTCCTGAGCCCCGGGGGCATTCCCGAGCCCCGGATCCGCGGGGACATCCCGAGGGACATCACTGGATGCGGATCCGCGGTGGCCGTGGAGGAGATCCGTGCCTTTGGCAGCCGGTGCTGGGCTCGGCTGAGCTGAAGCGAGCCGGGGAACCGCTGTCTGTCCATCTGTCCGTCTGTCAGGATCGCTGTCTGTCTGCTGGCTCATCCAGCTTGGCGCTGGGGTGTGCTTCCCCACGCCGCGTGTGCTGGAGAAGGACGTTTGTCCGTCTGTCTGTGTGTCTGTGTGTCCGTGCACCGAGCTGCCTTTGCCCAGGCCGGGCTGTGGGACCGGGGACATTGCCACCATGGCCGGGTGTCCGTGTCGGTGTCACAGCCGAGGGCACAGCAGGGCTGGCCATTCCTTGGCTTTCCTGGATAACGTGGTTGGTGCCAGGCTGTGCCCACTCCTTGGCTTTCCTGGATAACGTGGTTGGTGCCGGGCTGTGCCCATTCCTTGGCTTTCCTGGATAAAATGGGGAGTGCCAGGCTGTGCCCATTCCTCGGCTTTCCTGGATAACATGGTTGGTGCCAGGCTGTGCCCATTCCTTGGCTTTCCTGGATAACATGGTTGGTGCCAGGCTGTGCCCATTCCTTGGCTTTCCTGGATAACGTGGTTGGTGCCAGGCTGTGCCCATTCCTTGGCTTTCCTGGATAAAATTGGGGGTGCCAGGCTGTGCCCATTCCTTGGCTTTCCTGGATAAAATGGTTGGTGCCAGGCTGTGCCCATTCCTTGGCTTTCCTGGATAACGTGGTCGGTGCCAGGCTGTGCCCATTCCTGGGATTTCCTGGATAACGTGGTTGGTGCCAGGCTGTGCCCATTCCTTGGCTTTCCTGGATAATGTGAGGGGTGCCAGGCTGTGCCCATTCCTTGGCTTTCCTGGATAACGTGGTTGGTGCCAGGCTGTGCCCATTCCTTGGCTTTCCTGGATAACGTGGTTGGTGCCAGGCTGTGCCCATTCCTTGGCTTTCCTGGATAAGGTTGGTGCCAGGCTGTGCCCATTCCTTGGCTTTCCTGGATAACGTGGTTGGTGCCAGGCTGTGCCCATTCCTTGGCTTTCCTCGATAACGTGGTTGGTGCCGGGCTGTGCCCATTCCTTGGCTTTCCTGGATAACGTGGTTGGTGCCAGGCTGTGCCCATTCCTTGACACTCATGGATAACGTGGTTGGTGCCAGGCTGTGCCCATTCCTTGGCTTTCATGGATAAAATGGGGGGTGCCAGGCTGTGCCCATTCCTTGGCTTTCCTGCATAACGTGGTTGGTGCCAGGCTGTGCCCATTCCTGGGATTTCCTGGATAACGTGGTTGGTGCCAGGCTGTGCCCATTCCTTGGCTTTCCTGGATAACGTGGTTGGTGCCGGGCTGTGCCCATTCCTTGGCTTTCCTGGACAATAAAGACACAAGGCCAGAGCTGCCAGCGTAGGGGACACCGTGGTGGCTTTGGTGACACAGAGGTGGCACCATGGCCCTGTGCTGTGACACCCCAAAACGAGGAGGGAAATGCGGCTGAAGCTCCTGGCCCGGCCTCTCGGAGCTGTCGCAAACGCGTGGGTGGAGTTTTTTGGGGTTGGGTTTTTAGGGTTTTTTTTTATTATTATTTTAATTTTCCCTTCTGTCAGGCTGGGTGGTCCCTCCCGGCTCTTTGTGTGCGGCCGGGAGGCTTCTTTCCCATTAAAAAACCCTTTTTTTGGCTTTTTTCTGCCTTCAAAATCCACCTCATCCCCCTGCCGAAATGTGATTTCTTCCCTCTCCGAGCAACGGCACCTCTCCGCAGAAAAAAAAGTGATTTTTTTCCCCTCCAAAATTCACTTTTCTTCCCGAAACTTCCCCTCCAAAGAGTTACTCCTCGCCCAAAAAAAAGCAAGTTTACTCTAAAAAGCAGCCACTCTCCAAAAAAATGGCTTTTCCCCCAAAAAACTCCACATCTTTTCTCCCCAAAAAGCAACTTTTCATCACCCAAAAAGTGTCTTTTGTCCCCCCCAAACTGATTTTCTCCTCCCAAAAAAGTACCTTACCTGTTAAAAAAAGGAACTTTCCTCCACAGAAATCAAGTTTTCTCCTCCCAATATTGTCTTTTCTCCCATAAAGTTGATTTTTCCCCGCAAAGAATACTCCCCCATCAAAAAAATAGCTTTGTTTTCCCCCAGAAAAAGTGTCTTTTGTCCCAGAAAAGTAACTTTTACTCCCCAAAAAGTAACTTTTCCCTTTAAAAAAGTAACTTTTCTTCTCCCAGAAGTGGCTTCTTTCCCCCACAGGCAACTTTTCAATAAGTGCTCCAAAAAGTAACTCCAAAAAGTAACTTTTTACTCACAAAGGCCTTTTCATCAGGACATTTTATTTCACAGAAAAAAAGCACCTTTTCCTCACAAGGGGGAACTTTTCCCTCACAAAATTGATATTTTCCTCATATTAAGTGATGTTTTTGTCATAAAAGTGATTTTTTTCTTTCCAAAACGGGACGTTTTCTTCATAAAAATTCTCAAAAATTGTGACTTTTTCCTCACAAAAATAGACTTTTTCTTCAAAACCGGGAACTTTTCCCTCACTATAGGTGACTTTTGCCTCAAGAGTGATTTTTTTCTCATGGAAAGGGAACTTTTTTCTCCCAAAAGGGACATTTTCTTTCAAAAAAGGGACTTCTTCCTCACAAGAGTGACTTTTTCCTCACAAAGTGCAACTTTTTCTCCAGAAAAAAAGAACCTTTTCCTCACAAAATTGACTTTTTTTCCTCATGTAGGAGTTTTTCTGCACAAGAAGGAACATTTCACCTCAGAAAAAGGAATATTTTCCCCACAAAATGTGACTTTTTCTCACAAAAAGCCACTTTTTCCTCTCAAAATGAACTTTTTCCTCACTTTTTAGCGACTTTTTCCCTCACAAAAAGCAACTTTTTCCTCATAAAAATGAACCTTTCCTCAGCAAAAGGAAACTTTTCCTGACCAAAAGTGCCTCTTTCCTCACAAGAGGAACTTTTCCCTCACAAAAGGAGACTCCTTCCTCCCAAAAAAAAAAGCATTTTCCCTCACTTTTTAGCAACTTTTTCCTCATAAAAAGGAACTTTTCCTCACAAAAAGGAACCTTTCCTCAGAAAAAGGAAACTTTTCCTCAGAAAAAGGAACTTTTCCTGACCCAAAGTGACTCTTTCCTCACGAGAGGAACTTTTTCCTCACAAAAGGAGACTCTTCCTCCCAGAGAAAAAGTATTACCCCTCACTTTCTACCGACTTTTTCCTCAGAAAAAGGGAACTTTTCCCTATAAAAATGAACCTTTCCTCAGAAAAAGAGAACTTTTCCTCACAAAAATGAACTTTTCCTGACCAAAAGTGACTCCTCACGAGAGGAACTTTTCCCTCACAAAGGGGGAATCCTTCCTCCCAAAAAAAAGCATTTCCCTCACTTTTTACCGACTTTTCACCTCACTTTTTAGCGACTTTTTCCTCACAAAAAGCAACTTTTTCCTCATGAAAATGAACCTTTCCTCACAAAAAGGCAACTTTTCCTCAGAAAAAGGGAAGTTTTCCTCAGAAAAAGGAAAGTTCTCCTGACCGAAAGTGCCTCTTTCTTCACGAGAGGAACTTTTTCCTCACAAAGAGTCCTTCCTCCCAAAAAAAAAAAAAAAAACCAAAAAAAAACCCCAAAAAAACCACATTTTCCTCACCTTTTACCGACTTTCCCCCTCACTTTTTAGCCACTTTTTCCTCATAAAAAGGAAATTTTCCTCACAAAAAGGGAACTAACTTTTCCTCACAAAAAGGAAACTTTTCCTGACCGAAAGCGCCTCTTTCCTCGCGGGAGAAACTTTTCCCTCACAAAGGAGAATCCTTCCTCCCAAAAAAAAGCATTTCCCTCACTTTTTAGCGACTTTTTCCCTCACAAAAAGCAACTTTTTCCTCATAAAAATGAGCCTTTCCTCACAAAAAGGGAACTAACTTTTCCTCACAAAAAGGAAACTTTTCCTCACAAAAAGGAAACTTTTCCTGACCGAAAGCGCCTCTTTCCTCGCGAGAGAAACTTTTCCTTCACAAAGGACCCTCCTTCCTCCCCAAAAACATCATTTCCCCTCACATTTCAGCGCCTTTCCCCTCACGAACCTCGTCCCTCGGCCTCCGCGGCGCTTCCCCCTCCCTCAGCCCGCCCCGGCGGGGGGCGCGGGCCGGGCCGGGCCGCGGGCGGCGGAGGAGGAGGAGGAGCAGCAGCAGCAGCGGGGCCGCTCCGCTCGCTCCCGGCCAGCCCAACAAAGGCGGCGGGGCCATGGCGGGCCCCTCTCCCCGCTGCCAGCCGCCCTAAAGCCCCGCCGCGATGTGGCCGGGCCGCGGCGGGCGGCGCTGGGCTCTGGCGCTGGCCCTGGCGCTGGCTCTGGGCGGCCGCTGCCCCGCCGCCCACAACGCCTCGGCCGGGCCGCCGCGCTGCCGCCGCCCCGCGCCCTGCGAGCGCCTCCGCTTCGGAGCCTGCCTGGGCTCCGCGCTGCCCTACGCCGCCACCTCCACGCTGCTGGCCACCGACTCCGCCTCGCAGGAGGAGGCGCACGGAAAGCTGCTGCTCTGGTCCGGTACGGACGGGACGGCGGAGGAACCGGGGAGAGTGCGGGAGAGGCCCGGGATGGGGATGGAGGGGGATGGGGAGCGGGGAAAGCTGAGGGGGGGAGAGGGGTGGGAGAGATTGGAAGGGGTAGTGGGTGTAGTGTAGGGGTTGGGGATGGGTAATGTATAGAAAAGTGTATAGCAAAGGGTTGGGGATGGGTAGAGTATAGAAAACTTTATGGAAGGGGGCTGGGGATCGGTAGAGTATAGAAAAGTGAATAGCAAAGGGTTGGGGATGGGTAGAGTATAGAAAAGTGTATAGCAAAGGGCTGGGGATGGGTAGAGTATAGAAAACTTTATGGAGGGGGGCTGGGGATGGGTAGAGTATAGAAAAGTGTATAGCAAAGAGTTGGAGATGGGTAGAGTATAGAAAAGTGTATAGCAAAGGGTTGGGGATGGGTAAAGTATAGAAAACTTTATGGAGGGGGGCTGGGGATGGGTAGAGTATAGAAAAGTGTATAGCAAAGGGCTGGGGATGGGTAGAGCATAGAAAACTTTATGGAGGGGGGCTGGGGATGGGTAGAGTATAGAAAAGTGTATAGCAAAGGGTTGGGGATAGGTACAGTATAGAAAAGTGTATAGCAAAGGGTTGGGGATAGGTACAGTATAGAAAAGTGTATAGCAAAGGGTTGGGGTTGGGTAGAGTATAGAAAACTTTATGGAGGGGGGCTGGGGATGGGTACAGTGTAGAAAAGTTTATAGAGGGGGGCTGAGGATGGGTACAGTGTAGAAAACTTTATAGCAAAGAGCTGGAGATGGGTACAGTATAGAAAACTTAATAGTAAAGAGCTGGGGATTTGTAGAGTATAGAAAAGTGTATAGAAAAGGGTTGGGGATGGGTAGAGTATAGAAAACTTTATAGAGAGGGGCTGGGGATGGGTACAGTATAAAAAAGTTTATAAAGAGGGGATGGAGATGGGTACAGTGTAGAAAACTGCATAGCAAAGGGTTGGGGATAGGTACAGTATAGAAAAGTGTATAGCAAAAGGCTGGGGATGGGCACAGTATAGAAAACTGTATAGCCAAGGGTTGGGGATGGGTAGAGTATAGAAAACGTTATAGAGGGGGGCTGGGGATGGGTACAGTAGAAAAAAGTTTATAAAGGGGGGCTGGGAATGGGTACAGTGTAGAAAAGTGTATAGCAAAGGGCTGGGGATGGGTAGAGTATAGAAAACTTTATAGAGGGGGGCTGGGGATAGGTACAGTATAGAAAACTGATTAAAAAGAAAATAGAGATGGGTACAGAGTAGAAAACTGATTGGAAAGGGACTGGAGATAGTTGCAGTATAGAAAACTGATTGGAAAGGGGCTGGAGGTGGGTACAGTGTAGAAAACAGGACAGAATGGCCTCAGAATGGGTGCAGCAGGAGACTGGGGATGGGTACAGTATGGAAAACGGTTTATCAGGGGCAGGGGGTGGGCACAGTGTGGACAAGAGCAGTGTGGGGGTACAGTGAGGCAGCCCTGGCGATGGGCATGGTGCCTCAGAGGCTGCACAGAGGGGTCCTAGGGCTGTGGGGACAGCAGGAGAACCACACAGAGAGGTCCCAGTGCTGTGGGGACAGCAGGAGAACCACACAGAGGGGTCCCAGGGCCGTGGGGACAGCAGGAGAACCACACAGAGAGGTCCCAGTGCTGTGGGGACAGCAGGAGAACCACACAGAGGGGTCCCAGGCCTGTGGGGACAGCAGGAGAACCACACAGAGGGGTCCCAGGCCTGTGGGGACAGCAGGAGGGTCCCACAGAGAGGTCCCAGCGCTGTGGGGACAGCAGGAGAACCACACAGAGGGGTCCCAGTGAGGTGTGGGTGCTGTGGGGACAGCAGGAGAACCCCACAGAGGGGTCCCGGTGCTGTGGGGACAGCAGGAAGGTCCCACAGAGGGGTCCCAGGGCTGTGGGGACAGCAGGAGGGTCCCACAGAGGGGTCCCAGCGCTGTGTGGGTGCTGTGGGGACAGCAGGAGGGTCCCACAGAGGGGTCCCAGGGCTGTGTGGGTGCTGTGGGGACAGCAGGAGGGTCCCACAGAGGGGTCCCAGCGCTGTGTGGGTGCTGTGGGGACAGCAGGAGGGTCCCACAGTGGGGTCCCAGCGCTGTGTGGGTGCTGTGAGGACAGCAGGAGGGTCCCACAGAGGGGTCCCAGTGCTGTGGGGACAGCAGGAGGGTCCCACAGAGGGGTCCCAGCGCTGTGGGGACAGCAGGAGGGTCCCACAAAGGGGTCCCAGCGCTGTGTGGGTGCTGTGGGGACAGCAGGAGGGTCCCACAGAGGGGTCCCAGGGCTGTGTGGGTGCTGTGGGGACAGCAGGAGGGTCCCACAGAGGGGTCCCAGGGCTGTGTGGGTGCTGTGGGGACAGCAGGAGGTGGCCGTGCCGGCGGTGGTGACGGCGCTGTCCCCTCCCCGCAGGCCTGCGCAATGCCCCACGCTGCTGGGACGTCATCCAGCCCCTGCTGTGCGCCGTCTACATGCCCAAGTGTGAGGATGGGCAGGTGGAGCTGCCCAGCCAGACCCTGTGCCAGGCCACCCGGGCACCCTGCACCATCGTGGAGCGCGAGCGCGGCTGGCCCGACTTCCTCAAGTGCACCACCGACCGCTTCCCCGAGGGCTGCCCGGTACGGCACGGCTCGCGGGCCTGGGGAGGGAGAGAAGGGCTGGTGTTGGTCAGCCTGGAGAAGGGAAGGATCCAGGGAGAGCTTCCAGCACTTTCCATGCCCTGAAGGGGCTCCAGGAGCGCTGCAGAGGGACTGGGGACAAGGCCTGCAGGGACAGGACACAGGGAATGGCTCCCACTGCCTGAGGGATGGATGGGATCTTGGGAATGAGGAATTTCCAGAGCAGCTGGGGCTGCCCCTGGATCTCTGGAATGTCCCAGGAAGGACTGGAGCACCCTGAGATCATGGCAGGTGTCCCTGGAATGAGCTTTGAGGTCCCTTCCCACCCAAACTGGTCCAGGATTCTGGGATTTGGGACACTCAGAATCCATCCTGAAGGTTTTTTATGGAAAATGGGGATAGAAAAGAGAGGGAAAGGGAAGGGAGACCCTTCATGGCTTCGTGAGATTCCAAGTGAAGGCCCTGGGTCCATGAATTTCTTGGAGAGGAGAGAGATCCAATGTCAGCCTGGGAGAGCTGGGAATGTTCCCCTGGAGAGGAGAAGGATCCAGGGAGAGCTTCCAGCACATTCCAGGCCCTAAAGGGGCTCCAGGAGAGCTGCAGAGGGACTGGGGACAAGGCCTGCAGGGACAGGACACAGGGAATGGCTCCCACTGCCAGAGGGCAGCCATGGATGGGATCTTGGGAATGAGGAATTCCTGGCTGGGCTGGGATTGCCAGAGCAGCTGGGGCTGCCCCTGGATCCCTGGAATGTCCAAGGAAATGTTGGACACTGGGGCTGGAGCAGCCTGGGACAGTGGGAGGTGTCCCTGCCATGGCAGGGTGGCACTGGAGGGGCTTTGGGGTCCCTTCCCACCCAAACCATGCCACAATTCCCTGGTGATTCTATGGAACCCAGCTGTCCCCTGCCCTCCACAGGGCACTGATGTCCATCTTGGCCACGGGGGTGTCTCCCCCTCCTCCTCCTCCTCCTCCTCCTCCTCCTCCTCCTCCTCCTCCTCCTCACGGCCTGGTTTCCCCTGTGGCAGAACGAGGTGCAGAACATCAAGTTCAACAGCTCGGGGCAGTGCGAGGCACCACTGGTGAGGACAGACAACCCCAAGAGCTGGTACGAGGACGTGGAGGGCTGTGGCATCCAGTGCCAGAACCCGCTGTTCACCGAGAAGGAGCACCGCGAGATGCACGTCTACATCGCCGCCTTCAGCTCCGTCACCATCTTCTGCACCTTCTTCACCCTGGTGAGACGCGGGCTCCTTTTGGGGAGCCGTCCCCAAAAAGGGGGGGCGGGCACCGAGCTGTGGCTTTCCCCCACCCCTCCAGGCCACGTTTGTCGCCGACTGGAGGAACTCCAACCGCTACCCTGCTGTCATCCTGTTCTACATCAACGCCTGCTTCTTCGTGGGCAGCATTGGCTGGCTGGCGCAGTTCATGGACGGCGCCCGCGACGAGATCGTGTGCCGGGCCGATGGCACCATGCGGCTGGGCGAGCCCACGTAGGTGTCACCTCTGTCCCCAGCCCGCCACCAGGGCTGTCCCCAGCACTGAGGAGGGCTCTGGGGGTCCGCTGTCCTCCTGCGTGTCCCCTCGCGGGGGTGGGTGACGCTCTTGCCTCACCTCTCCGCAGCTCCAACGAGACGCTGTCCTGCGTCATCATCTTCGTCATCGTGTACTACTCGCTGATGTCGGGCGTCATCTGGTTTGTCATGCTCACCTACGCCTGGCACACGTCCTTCAAGGCCCTGGGCACCACCTACCAGCCGCTGCTGGGCAAGACCTCCTACTTCCACCTCATCACCTGGTCCATCCCCTTCGTGCTCACCGTGGCCATCCTGGCCGTGGCGCAGGTAACGGGGCCACCGTCGCGGGGTGGTGGCTCAGGGTGTCACCCACAGCCTGCTGACCCTCCTGTCCCCGTCCCTGTCGCTGCCAGGTGGACGGTGACTCTGTCAGTGGCATCTGCTTCGTGGGCTACAAGAACTACCGCTACCGTGCTGGTTTTGTGCTGGCCCCCATCGGGCTCGTGCTCATCGTGGGCGGCTATTTCCTCATCCGGGGTAGGTGTGGTGGCTCTGCTCTGGGAAGGGAGGGGGTCACCGTGGCTGTCCCCACACCCTGACCCCCTCGTCCTCCCCGCAGGGGTCATGACGCTCTTCTCCATCAAGAGCAACCACCCCGGGCTGCTGAGCGAGAAGGCGGCCAGCAAGATCAACGAGACCATGCTGCGCCTGGGTGAGGCTTCACCAGCACCATTCCCCAGGGAATCCGCGCGGCAACGGGGACATTTTGTCCCCTGAAGTCTCACAGCCCCTTCCCAGGGGTGGCAGCAGCGGGGGACAAAGCTGTGGTGGTGGTGGTGGTGGCATAGCCCCAGTGCTGCGTCCTTGTCTCGGTGTCACTGGGGTTTGGCTGGATGTCCCTCTTCTCTTCCAGGCATTTTTGGCTTCTTGGCCTTCGGCTTCGTCTTCATCACCTTTGGCTGCCACTTCTATGACTTCTTCAACCAGGCCGAGTGGGAGCGCAGCTTCCGGGAATACGTCCTGTGAGTGGGACGGGGACAGGGCGTGACGGGGACACGGTGGCACCGCAGCGGGCAGCCCCGTGTGCCCCACCTGCAGAGCCGTGGGGGCCGTGGGCTGTCCCCCTCCTTACGGCCACTGTCCCCCGTGTGTCCCCGCAGCTGTGAGGCCAACGTGACCATCGCCACGCAGACCAACAAGCCCATCCCGGACTGCGAGATCAAGAACCGGCCGAGCCTCCTGGTGGAGAAGATCAACCTCTTCGCCATGTTCGGCACCGGCGTCTCCATGAGCACCTGGGTCTGGACCAAGGCCACCCTGCTCATCTGGAAGCGCACCTGGTGCAGGTGGGGCTCCCAAGAGTGTCACCCGAGGATGTCACCCCAGCTCCTTGGAGCCCTTCCTGCCCCATCCAATGAGATGTTGGAGGACATTCCCAGATGTTTGTCCCTCAGCAGCAGCTCAGGAGTGGGGTGGCTTCTCCCACGTGGCATTTGTGGGACACCTCCATCCCCAAGCCCATTCCCCAGCCTGGTGTCCCCACGTGCAGGAGGGGGAGCTGGGGAGGGTCCCTGTGCCCCCAGCTGTGACAGCTGTGCCCCCCTGTCCCCTCTGTGCCCTCCGTGTCCCCAGGCTGACGGGGCAGAGCGATGACCAGCCCAAGAGGATCAAGAAGAGCAAGATGATCGCCAAGGCCTTCTCCAAGCGCAAGGAGCTGCTGCGCGACCCGGGCCAGGAGCTGTCCTTCAGCATGCACACCGTGTCCCACGACGGCCCTGTGGGTACGTGCCAGGGGCAGGGGACGTCCCCAACAGCCCCCCAAAGTCCCCCCGTGACCGGATCCCCCTGTCCCCGCAGCCGGCTTGGCGTTCAACATCAATGAGCCGTCGGCCGACGTGTCCTCGGCGTGGGCCCAGCACGTCACCAAGATGGTGGCCAGGAGAGGAGCCATCCTGCCCCAGGACATCTCCGTGACGCCTGTGGCAACACCTGGCAAGTCCTTGGGGGACCTCGTGGGGAATTTCTGGGGGATGAGCCGGGCTGGGGGCAGTGGGGGTGTTCAGGGAGGGTGTATTCCATCGCGTTGATGGAATATTCAGGATGGATCCCTGTGGGATCAGGTGGGTGGTGGGGTGTGATGAGGGGCACGGGCAGGACGTGGCCACTCACAGCCACCTCACCCCACGTCCCCCAGTGCCACCAGAGGAGAGGGCCAACCTGTGGGTGGTGGAGGCCGACGTGTCGCCGGAGCTGCAGAAGCGCGGCGGCCGCAAGAAGAAGCGGAGGAAGAAGAAGAAGAAGGAGGTGACCCCAGACCCCGAGCGCTGCCCGGGGCTCTCCGCCATCCCCAGCAGCGTCCCTCGCCTGCCCCGCCTGCCCCCTCAGCCCTGCCTGGTGGCTTTTGCCCCCGATGTCCTGCCGGGCGTCCAGCCCGATGCCACCTTCCCCGGGGCCAACGTGCTGCGCGTGGTCAGCAGCCCCTTCTGCCCCGAGAGCCCCGGCCCCAGCGCCGGGCGCTGGCACCACAACGGGGGCCCCCTGTGGCCCCCCCAGCCCGGCTCCCTGCCCCGCCCCGGGGCAGCCAGGACTCAGGGCGGCCGGGCAGCGCTGGCCCCCATCCACTCTCGGACCAACCTGGTGGACGCCGAGCTGCTGGAGCCCGACTCGGACTTCTGATCCCGGCTGTGGGACGTGGGGAGGGCGTGGGGACACCAGAAACCAGCTGAGCCCGCGGGGATCCACCCCAAATGTTCCATCCAGCTGACCACGTCCCGTTTCTCCCCTTTGGAGGATTGCTCTCCGTGCACTTCCCAGCCTGGCGGGGTTTTGGGATTCCCTGCGGCATCGCTGGGAGAAAGGAGCTGTCAGCGGGTTTAAGGACCAGGGGGACGCTTGGGGACAGCCTAGATCAGGGTAGATTTGGGGCAGCTCTGCCCCACCCACGGCTAGAGGTACGTAGAGCTCACCCCCACTTGTGCCAATAGCAAATTTTTTACTATTTCTGATTTTTTTTAAATGTTTGTATCGTGATGCCTCTGCTCGGGGTGAGCCCGCTCGGGGCCAGCAGCAGCAGCAGCATCCCTGGTGTGCAGCCCTATTTTGGGTTCACCCCAATCCCTTCCGAGACCCCAAAGTGCCTTCCAGCTCCCCAGGGAGCTGAGCCAGACCCAAATCAGGATTAGTGGGGTGGCAGCACCAGGGAGATGGGAACAGGAAGCACCTTGGGCTGCGTGGGTGCTCCTGAGCAAAAAAAAACCACCCCAAAAACCTTGGGGTGCTCGAGGTGAATCAGGGTCAGCAACCCCCAGAGCAAAGCTTTTTTAATTATTTTTTTAGGATTAAAAAAAAAAATGAAAATCAAGTCACAGCAAACCCAGCGGAGCCCTGAGGCAGGAGGGCTCCAGTCCCTGCTGGTGTTTGGATTTTCCCTATTTTTATTAAGTCCTGGTAGGCTCCTGGCTTTTTTGTTTTGTTTTGTTTTTTGGGTTTTTTTTTTTTTTTGCTACCCCAGTGACCTCCACGGATTATTTTTTGCTGTGTAAAGGAAAAACCCTCCTGTATCAGTATTAAATTTACAGATTTTCAATCCCAGTGGCTGCTCTGGGCTCTTTTGGGGAGGGATCCATATGGGAAAACATTTTGTGGGGGGGAGTTTGTCCTTTCTCCTAAAAACTCCTGGTTTAAAAACTTTAAAGTGTTTTAAACCACTTTAAAGCACCCTAAAAAGTGTTTCAAACTGCTTTAAAGCACATTAAAAACTGCTTTAAAGTGCTTTGAACCCCCTGTTCCACCTGCAGGTGGGAGCTCTGAGGGGCTGGAAATGCCCTCGAGGGCTCTGGGGAAACTTTTGGGTACAAATGGGCAGTTTTGGGGACAAATGGGCAGTTTTGGGGGCAAATGGGCAGTTTTGGGGACAAAAGGGCAGTTCTGGGGACAGCCGGGGCCTGCAGGTGGCACCACGGGCTAAAATATCCCCCAAACCCCTAAAATTTGGGTAGCCCAAAATTTTGGGGTGCTCCTGGGTGGGGTCCCACTGAAGCATCCAAAGTTTCCCACAGCGCTGGTGCTTTGTTTTGGGGGGAAAAATGCTGCTTTTGGAAAATATCCTTTTCTTATTTTGCTTGAGAGCCCTGCAGCTGCAGGGTTTGGTTATCCTGCAAACCAGACCCTGAAATTTAGGTGGAATTGGTCAGTGAAAATTGCATTTTTCCAGTGTTTGTTATTTTTTTTGGGCTGATCTTGCTCCAGAGTCAAAGCTGGATGGTCTGGGATGAAACAAAATATTTCTCTTTATCTCCTTTTTTTTTTTTGGCTATTTTTTTTTCTCTTTTTATATATTTTATTTTGTGGCTTTCTTGGTGAAAAAGCCAGTTCTAACAAAACTGTTCCTACAAGATTTGCCATTTTGAAACAAAAACACCAAAATATTTTCATTTTTGAAGCAGCAGGAGATGTGCTGACGACATCACATCCCTTCCCAAAAAAAACCCACCTTGATTTGGTGCAGGGGGAGAAAATTTTGAAGGAAGAAAACTCCCCCAGTTTGCCAAAATCCAGCAAATTTCCCTGAAATATCCTTAGGGAAAAGCTCCAGCATTCCCATGGGAGGTGCAGGAGAGTGAAGTGCAGAGGGTCACACATCTCCCATCACCTCCAGAGGTGAAAAACGGGGGAAAAACAGGGAAATTTCAGGAAATTTGGGTAATATTCCCTTTGGATTCGCTGATTCCCTGTGATTTCACTGAACCACTGATCCCCGGGGAGAAATGTTGGCATTTTCCACCTATCTGGTGGAATTAAAAGGATGAAATCTCTGTTGGACCAGAGAACAAACCTGGAAAATGCAGTTTTTTTCCTCCTGCTCTACCTTAATTCTGTTTGTGGGAAAAACCAAACTCTGCTGCGGGTCTACGGCTCTCGAGGAGAATTTGGAATTTTGCTTTTCCAAGGCTGTTTTTTCCCAAACTTTCAGCCAAAATCATCCCAGCCTGGTGTCAGGGAGTGAGGGAGGGATGCAGCCCCGAGCTGGCTGCTCCTCACAAAGCCCAATTGTTGGAGCCTCCCTCCCCAAACTTCCCCTCCTGATATCCATTGTTTTTCCAGATAAATCACCAGGCACGGCCTGGATCCCTGGGATAACCTCTCTGATGCCTCAGGGTTTTAGTTTTTATATTTTCACATTCTGAGCTGCTTTAGTGTGTGGGTCTGAGCTTCACATTGTGGGATGGTGAGCTCTCTGCACAAGAGAGACTCCTTCCTCCCAGAAAAAAAGCATTTCCCTCACTTTTTACCCACTTTTTGCCTCACAAAAAGCAACTTTTTCCTCATAAAAATGAACCTTTCCTCAGAAAAAGGGAACTTTTCCTCAGAAAAAGCAAACTTTCCCTGACCAAAAGTGACTCCTCACAAGAGGAACTTTTCCCTCACAAAAGAGACTTCTTCCTCCCCCCCAAAAAAATCATTCCCCCTCACTTTTTAGCGGCTTTTTCCTCACAAAAAGCAACTTTTTCCTCAGAAAAGGGAACCTTTCCTTAGAAAAAGGGAACTTTTCCTCATAAAAATGAACCTTTCCTCAGCAAAAGGAAACTTTTCCTGACCGAAAGTACCTCTTTCCTCACGAGAGGAGCTTTTCCCTCACAGGAGACTCCTTCCTCCCAGAAAAAAAGCATTTCCCTCACTTTTTACCCACTTTTTCCGTCACAAAAAGCAACTTTTTCCTCATAAAAGGGAGCCTTTCCTCAGAAAAAGGGAACTTTTCCTCAGAAAAAGGAACTTTTCCTGACCAAAAGTGACTCTTTCCTTGTAAGAGGAACTTTTCCCTCACAAAAGAGACTCCTTCCTCCCAAAAAAAAAATCATTCCCCCTCACTTTTTACCAACATTTTCCTCACAAAAAGCAACTTTTTCCTCATAAAAGGGAACCTTTCCTTAGAAAAAGGGAACTTTTCCTCATAAAAATTAACCTTTCCTCAGAAAAAGGGAACTTTTCCTCATAAAAATGAACCTTTCCTCAGCAAAAGGAAACTTTTCCTGACCGAAAGTGCCTCTTTCCTCACGAGAGGAACTTTTCCCTCACAAGAGACTCCTTCCTCCCAGAAAAAAAGCATTACCCCTCACTTTTTACCCACTTTTTCCCTCACAAAAAGCAACTTTTTCCTCATAAAAATGAACCTTTCCTCAGAAAAAGGGAACTTTTCCTCAGAAAAAGCAAACTTTTCCTGGCCAAAAGTGACTCCTCGCAAGAGGAACTTTTCCCTCACAAGAGACTCCTTCCTCCCCCGCAAAAAAATCATTCCCCCTCACTTTTTAGTGACTTTTTCCTCACAAAAAGCAACATTTCCCTCACAAGAGACTCCTTCCTCCCCCGCAAAAAAATCATTCCCCCTCACTTTTTAGCGACTTTTTCCTCACAAAAAGCAACTTTTGCCTCATAAAAGGGAACCATTCCTTAGAAAAAGGGAACTTTTCCTCATAAAAATGAACCTTTCCTCAGCAAAAGGAAACTTTTCCTGACCAAAAGTGCCTATTTCTTCATGAGAGGAACTTTTCCCTCACAAGAGACTCCTTCCTCCCAGAAAAAAAGCATTTCCCTCACTTTTTATCCGCTTTTTCCCTCCCAAAAAGCAACTTTTTCCTCATAAAAATGAACCTTTCCTCAGAAAAAGGGAACTTTTCCTCAGCAAAAGGAAACTTTTCCTGACCAAAAGTGCCTCTTTCCTCACGAGAGAAACTTTTCCCTCACAAGACTCTCCTTCCTCCCAGAAAAAAAGCATTTCCCTCACTTTTTACCCACTTTTCCCCTCACAAAAAGCAACTTTTTCCTCATAAAAGGAACCTTTCCTCAGAAAAAGGGAACTTTTCCTCAGAAAAAGGAACTTTTCCTGACCAAAAGTGACTCCTCGTGAGAGGAACTTTTCCCTCACAAAAGAGACTCCTTCCTCCCAAAAAAAAAAAACATTCCCCCTCACTTTTTAGCCACTTTTTCCTCAGAAAAAGCAACTTTTTCCTCATAAAAATGAACCTTTCCTCAGCAAAAGGAAACTTCCTGACTGAAAGTGCCTCTTTCCTCACGAGAGGAACTTTTCCCTCACAAGAGACTCCTTCCTCCCAGAAAAAAAGCATTTCCCTCACTTTTTACCCACTTTTTCCCTCACTTTTTGGCGACTTTTTCCTCATAAAAATGAACCTTTCCTCAGAAAAAGGGAACTTTTCCTCAGAAAAAGGAACTTTTCCTGACCAAAAGTGACTCCTCGCAAGAGGAACTTTTCCCTCACAAAAGAGACTCCTTCCTCCCAAAAAAAAAAAATCATTCCCCCTCACTTTTTAGCAACTTTTTCCTCAGAAAAAGCAACTTTTTCCTCAGAAAAAGGAACCTTTCCTCAGCAAAAGGAAACTTTTCCTGACCGAAAGTGCCTCTTTCCTCACGAGAGGAACTTTTCCCTCACAAGACTCTCCTTCCTCCCAGAAAAAAAGCATTTCCCTCACTTTTTACCCACTTTTTCCCTCACAAAAAGCAACTTTTTCCTCATAAAAGGAACCTTTCCTCAGAAAAAGGGAACTTTTCCTCAGAAAAAGGAACTTTTCCTGACCAAAAGTGACTCCTCGTGAGAGGAACTTTTCCCTCACAAGAGACTCCTTCCTCCCAGAAAAAAAGCATTTCCCTCACTTTTTACCCACTTTTTCCCTCACAAAAAGCAACTTTTTCCTCATAAAAGGGAACCTTTCCTCAGAAAAAGGGAACTTTTCCTGACCAAAAGTGACTCTTTCCTTGCAAGAGGAACTTTTCCCTCAAAAAAGAGAGTCCTTCCTCCCCAAAAAAAAAATCATTTCCCCTCACTTTTTAGCGACTTTTTCCTCACAAAAAGCAACTTTTTCCTCATAAAAGGGAACCTTTCCTCAGAAAAAGCAAACTTTTCCTCAGAAAAAGCAAACTTTTCCTGACCAAAATGACTCTTTCCTCACCAGAGGAACTTTTCCCTCACAAGAGACTCCTTCCTCCCAGAAAAAAAGCATTTCCCTCTCTTTTTACCCACTTTTTCCCTCACAAAAAGCAACTTTTTCCTCATAAAAGGGAACCTTTCCTCAGAAAAAGGGAACTTCTCCTCAGAAAAAGCAAACTTTTCCTGACCAAAAGTGACTCTTTCCTCGCAAGAGGAACTTTTCCCTCACAAAAGAGACTCCTTCCTCCCCCCCCCAAAAAATCATTCCCAGGAAATGATAAATTTTAAAGGATTTCTCCATCTTCAGGGCAGCAGAAGCTCCTCTCCTCATCAGATGAGGATGAGGGTCGGGATTTTGCCTTGGCCCAAACACCCTGGTGGGGTTTTTGTGGGATCTGTAGCCCCTGGAATTTATAAATTCTAGAGGATTTCTCCATCTCCAGGGCAGCACAAACTCTTCTCCTCAGCACAGGAAGATCAGGGGCAAGATTTTGTCTTTGTCAAAACAACCTGGTGGGGTTTTTTTTTGGTTGGTTGGTTGGTTGGTTGGTTGGTTGGTTGGTGGGGTTTTTTTTTGGTTGGTTTGTTTTGGGGTTTTTTGTTTGTTTTTTGTTTTTGTTTTGTTTTGGTTTGGTTTGGTTTGGTTTGGTTTGGTTTTGTGGGATCCATAGCACCAGGAAATGATGAATTCTGGAGGGTTTCTCCATCTTCAGGTCGACACAAGCTCCTCTCCTCTCAGGGCTGGTCTCAATCAATAACAATAATAAAAGCACTCCAGGAGAGGCACATTCCCAAAGAACTGCATTTAGAAAAGGTGGGAAAACTTCAATCATTAAATGTAAATCACAAATGTGGTGGTTTATCACTGGTTTGTGCCTCTGTGGCCAGCAGGCCTGGCAGGACAGCACGTCCCAGGTTTTTGGATGGCATGTTCCCCATGCCAGGATGTTGGGGTTCCTCATTCCCATGGGTTTTCCTGGCCTTGGTTGGGATTGATGGTCTGGGAGGGCTTTTCCAACCCCTTTGTCTCTAAAATTCTGTAATTTTGGCTCAGTTATCCCATTGGGATGGCTTTGGTGGGACATCTGTCCTTGCTGGTGGCACTTGGGAACACAGATCAGTGGTGGCCTTGCAGTGGTTGGGTTTCATTGCCTGGGAGGGCTTTTCCAACCATTTTGGCTCCGAAATTCCGTAATTTTGGTCCAGGCGTGGGGACCTGCCTGGCCAAACCATGGCACCGTGGGGACACCAAGTCCTGTGACAGATTGAGTCCAGAGAAGGGACAAAGGAGCTGGGAAGGGGTTGGAGCCCAGGAGGGGCTGAGGGAGCTGTGAAGGGGCTGAGCCTGGAGCCAAGAAGGCTCAGGGGGGACCTTGTGGCTCTGCACAAGTCCCTGCCAGGAGGGGACAGCCGGGGGGTCGGGCTGTGCTCCAGGGAACAGGGACAGGAGCAGAGGGAACGGCCTCAGGCTGGGCCAGGGCAGCCTCAGGGGGGACACCAGCAGGAATTTCCCCATGGAAAGGGGGTCAGGCCTTGGCTGGGGCTGCCCAGGGAGATTTGGGGTGCCCATCCCTGGAGGTGTCCCAGGAATTCCTGGAGGTGGCACTCAGGGCTCTGAGCTGGGGACATAAGGTGGGCATCGGACACAGCTTGGTCTCGATGGTCCTGAAGGTGTTTTACAACCCCAGTGCCTCTGCGATTTTGTGCCCAGCGGCCGAAACACTGAAAATCCACCAAAGCGTGAAAAAAATAAATAAAATAAATTAAAAAAAATAACCAAATAAAGCCGTTCACGGGGCCGGGCGGCCCCGCGCGGACTACAACTCCCACCAACCCCCGCGCGGCCGCGCTGCAGGGGCTGCCGGGAGTTGTAGTCGCGACGGGGCGGAGCAGGGCAGGAAAAACTACACATCCCGGCATGCCGCGCGGCGGCGAGGCGGCGGGGCGGGGCGAGGCGGGGCCGGCAGCCCTGAGGGAACCGGAGCCGGAGCGGATCGGCGGCGATGTCGGTGCAGGTGGCGGTGGCCGCGCCCGCCGTGGAGCTGAAGGAGCTGGGCGGCCCCATGGACAAGGCGGCGGGGCCGCCGTGCGAGCCTGCGGGCGCTCACGCAGCGGGACACGGCGTAGCGGCGGCGGCGCCCGCCTGCCCCGTACCGGGCGGTGAGCGTGAGGCGGCCCCGGCCCCCTGCGCCGAGCGGCCTCCGGGCAGCGGCTGCCCCGGGCTGTCCTCAGCCGCCGCCAAAGCGCCGCAAGCCTCGGCCATGAAGAGGAGCGATCCTCACCACCCCCAGCACCGGCACCGTGACGGCGGAGAGAGCGGCGGCGCCGCGGCCGAGGCGCTGGTGAGCCCCGACGGTACCGTCAGCGAAGCGCCGCGCACCGTCAAGAAGGTAACGGGGGCGGCGGCGGCACGGAGCCCTCCCGGCGGGGCCGAGCAGCTGCCCCGGGGCTCGGGGGTGCCCGCTGTGGGGGTGCCCAAGGCTTCGGGGGGTGTCCCGGTGTGCCCGGGGCTCCGGGGGTGTCGGTGAGCCGGAGGGGCTCCGGGGCTGTGGTTGCCGTGCCTGGCGGGGTGTTTGCGTCTCGTCCCTCCCCGGTGCTGGGTTTGTGCAGTGGGGACGTGTGGGGTGACACTGAGTGTCCTTACACCCCATTTCTGCACCCCCAGGTGTCACCGAGTGCCCTTACACCCCGTTTCTGAACCTCTGTGTGCCCTCACACCCCATTTCTGCACCTCTGGGTGCCCTCACACCCCATTTTTGCACCCCTAGGAGACACCGAGTCCATTTATGCCCCACACCTGGAACCCCAGGTTACACTGGATGGGTTTTGCACCCCATTTCTGCACCCCCAGGTGACACTGAGTGCATTTACACCCCATTTCTGCACCCCCAGGTGTCTCTGGGTGCCGTCGCACCCCATTTCTGTACCCCCCAGGTGACACTGAGTGCATTTACACCCCACACCTGCAGCCCCAGGTGACTCTGGGTGCCCTTATGCCCCATTTCTGCACCCCCAGGTGATGTTGAGTGCCCTTACACCCCATTTCTGCACCCCCAGGTGTCTCTGGGTGCCCTCACACCCCATTTCTGCACCTCCAGGTGTCTCTGGGTGCCCTCGCACCCCATTTCTGCACCCCCAGGTGTCTCTGGGTGCCCTCACTCCCCATTTCTGCACCCCCAGGTGACACTGGCTGGGTTTCCACCCAATTTCTGCACCCCCAGGTGTCTCTGGGTGCCCTCACACCCCATTTCTGCACCCCCAGGTGATGCTGAGTGCCCTTACACCCCATTTCTGCACCCCCAGGTGACACTGGCTGGGTTTGCACCCCATTTTTTCAGCCCCAGGTTTCTCTGGGCGCCCTTACACCCCATTTCTGCACCCCCAGGTGTCTCTGGGTGCCCTCACACCCCATTTCTGCACCCTCAGGTGTCTCTGGGTGCCCTCGCACCCCATTTTTGCACCCCCAGGTGACACTGGCTGGGTTTGCACCCCATTTTTTCAGCCCCAGGTGCCTCTGGGTGCCCTCACACCCCATTTCTGCACCTCTGGGTGCCCTTACACCTCATTTCTGCACCTCCTGGGTGTGTGTGGGTTCACATCGGGTTCACGTTCCCGGGGTTATCTGGGGAATGTGCAGAAGATAAAAATGTCCCAGGTGCCACTGGTGACGTTGGCACGGGGGGCAGGGCCAGGTGTGCCCATAGCTGAGTGTGGGGTGTGTCGGGGGAGGTTTTGGGGTGCCCCTCTCCCCAGGAGTGTGTGGAGCTGTGAATCCTGGCGTGTTTCTCCAGCTCCTCAGGTGGACACAGGTGCTCCCTGGAGCAGGGGGTTGTGTGTACCCTGCTGTGCATGCAGGGAAATGCACATTTTCCCTGATTTTTGGCATCCTTCCCGTTGGAAATCTCACGAGAATGAGTTGTCCCCTGTGAACCTTTTAGGGTGTGTAGGGAAAAAAGTGTCCCTGTCCTAAGGGAACCTCTCACCTCATGAAATTTTGGGGTGAAAAGTTTCATCACCTCCCCTGCTGATGGACTTCCACCCTCTTTTGGGGTTGCTGTAAAATTTCCTCTCCCTTTGCAAGGCCCGGGGTGAGGGGGTTTGTCTCCAGAGCTGTGTCTTCCCTGAAATTCCAGTTTTTCCTTGGAAGGAGCACATCCCTGCGGGGCCAGGTTTGGATCTCGGTTCCTTCATCCCCCTGAAATCCCTTTTTTAGGGTCAGGAGGGCATTTTCCCTCTGAGATCCTGTCTGCCATCCCCAGTTTTTGGAGTCCTTTCTGCTGGATATCCTAATCCCATCTCTATTTTTAGACACCCTCAGGGCATCCTTTTTTTTTTCCCTTAAATTTGCTTAAATTCTTCATCCCACCCCTTTCCATTCTTTTTTTTTGGGTTAAACCAAAAAAGGGATTTCACCCTTTTTTCAAAGGGAACCTGAAACAGCTTCAAACCTGCATCATGCCCTGGCTGCTCCCTGGAATTCCACAGAATTCCCAGCTGGATCCCCTCTGGCTGGGATGTGCTGCTGGAGGGGATCTGGGGGTACAAACTGTTCCTTCTCCTGCTTTGCTCAGCCACTCAAACCTTTCATTCATCCAGGTCCTCTCCTGGAATAAAATAATATTCAATATCCTGCTCTTATTGGAATAAAACCAAAATTTGGGAGCCATCAAATTGTCCCCAGGCCCGTGGCTGTAAAATTGGGCACGTGGAGCTGAAGCATCTGGTGAAAGGAGGTTTGGAACAAAAATAAGAGAATTTTTTTTTACTCAGATCCAACAGAAATTTGCTGAAATACAGGTAAAAGTCTAATAGAAATAGATGAAATTTGTAGTGGAACTGTGATTCTTCTGAGTGTTTGGTAAAAACAAAATCTCACTGTTTTTTCTTGGCTGGTTTATATAAATATATATTTTTTTTTCCTTTCCTTGGAATTCTAACACAAATCCTTGAGATACTACACCACAATATTGTGATTTTTCAGTTCTGAGACAAAAAGAGTTCCCAGAAAATTGCAGCGACTCTTTTCCTCTTTTCACTCTCATTTTAAATCTTCTTTTCTGTCAGTCCAGCGTTTTATTGATCTGTCTGCCTTTAGCTGTTCTGATTTGTATTTCACCTTGGTAGGGTGTAAAACAGGAAGCAATAGATGGAGTAGGTGATATTTTTATATATATTTATATGCAGACATTATAGATGGTGCTGTGCTTTTCTCTGCCACCTGCAGAGATCAAATCTTGGGGGAAAATCCCTGAGATTGTTGTTCCCTTTGGGTTCTTGCTGGAAATGCTGGAATTCCTCATTCCTGAGGTGAAATGTTGCAGGTGAAAACCCAAGAAAACTTAAATTTAATCAGATTCAGGTCTTAATTTGATGATTTTGAAGTGACAACTCTATGAAGAGTGGTGGAATCACGGGATGGGTTGGGTTGGAAGGGACCCTAAAGCCCATCCAGTTCTGACTCTCGGCCACATGAAAACTTAAATTTAGGCAGTTTCAGATTGATTTAATGGTTGTGAAGTGACAACTCTGTGCCCCTTTCTTCAGCTGGGTGGAGAATCACAGAGTGGGTTGGAAGGGACCTTAAAGCCCATCCAGTTCTGACCCTCAACCACAAGAAAAACTTGGATTTAATCAGATTCAGATTGATTTAATGGTTGTGAAGTGACAGCTCTGTGAAGAATGGTGGACTCATGGGATGGGTTGAGTTGGAGGGGACCTTAAACCCCATCCGGTTCTGACCCTCAGCCACAAGAAATATTTAAATTTAAGCAGTTTAATTTCTTGATTTAATGGTTGTGAAGTGACAACTCTCTGCCCCTTTCTTCAGCTGGGTGAAGAATCACAGAGTGGGTTGGAAGAAACCTTAAAACCCATCCAGTTCTGACCCTCAGCCACAAGAAAAACTTAAATTTAATCAGATTCAGATTGATTTGATGGTTGTGAAGTGACAAGTCTGTGAAGAA
Organism: Taeniopygia guttata; assembly: GCF_048771995.1. Taxonomy (NCBI): domain Eukaryota; kingdom Metazoa; phylum Chordata; class Aves; order Passeriformes; family Estrildidae; genus Taeniopygia; species Taeniopygia guttata. The sequence goes on from NC_133025.1 coordinate 1,022,221, forward strand.
TGTTGGACTCATGGGATGGGTTGGGTTGGATGGGACCTTAAAGCCCATCCACTTCTGACTCTCAGCCACAAGAAAAATTTAAATTTAAGCAGTTTAATTTCTTGATATAATGGTTGTGAAGTGACAACTCTCTGCCCCTTTTTTCAGCTGGGAGAAGAATCACAGGGTGGGATGGGTTGGGTTGGAAGGGACCATAAAGCTCATCCAGTTCTGACTCTCAGCCACAAGAAAACTTAAATTTAATCAGATTCAGATTGATTTGATGATTGTGAAGTGACAGCTCCGTGAAGAATGGTGGATTGGGTTGGAGGGGACCTTAAACCCCATCCACTTCTGACTCTCAGCCACAAGAAAAATTTAAATTTAAGCACTTTAATTTCTTGATTTAATGGTTGTGAAGTGGCAACTCTCTGCCCCTTTCTTCAGCTGGGTGAAGAATCACAGAGTGGGTTGCAAGGGACCTTAAAGCCCATCCAATTCTGACCCCTGCAACAAGAAAACTTAAATTTAATCAGATTCAGGTCTTGATTTAATGATTTTAAAGCGACAACTCTATGAAGAATGGAGGGATCATGGGATGGGTTGGAGGGGACCTTAAAGCCCATCCAGTTCTGACCCTCAGCCACAAGAAACCTTAAATTTAATCAAATTCAGGTCTTGATTTAATGGTTGTGAAGTGACAGCTCTGTGAAGAATGTTGGACTCATGGGTTGGGTTGGAAGGGACCTTAAAGCCCATCCACTTCTGACCCTCAGCCACAAGAAAAACTTGGATTTAATCACATTCAGATTGATTTAATGGTTGTGAAGTGACAACTCTATGTCCCTTTCTTCAGCTGGGAGAAGAATCCCAGGGTGGGCTCCTGAAAGCCCTCGAGGTGCCGTTCCCGGCTGGAGCGGAGGGAATTCCATCCCCACAAACTCCTGCTGCATCACCTGATGGCCTCGGGAGGTTTTCTCTGCTCCCACCATAAATGCCTTTCATGTGACTCCTCTAAATGATGGCTCTGACCTTGCTTCCCGGCACATTTCACCTGCTTTTTCCCGTGGAAATTCCCACTTTGTTTGCAGGCAGAGGAATGAGGGGTTTTCAGGTCTTTTAAGGATTTTTTTTCCACATCTCTTCTGCCAGGTGATAAATGCTTCTTCCCCCGCGGCTGAATTCCCAGGAAATGCAGGGAAAACCTTCCCAGGGGAGGGGGAGAGGCAAATTCTTTGATTTGGTGCGATAATCTGAACGAATCCGGGTTAATTTTAGCAGGTGCCTGCATGGAACCGAGTGCAAGGATCAATCCATGGGGCTGAGGAGCGGGAGATGAAAAAGGAGAGGGAAATAAAAACAGGATGAGGAAGGAACCTTGGAACTCGGAATGGCCACGCTGCCCTTTGCCAGGGGCTGTGGTGGGTCAGAATTCCAAAATCACACCAAGATCTTCATGCTGGAGCTCTTGTAAAAAACCTTGCCAAGTGTAGTGGTTTTAGTTTGTTAATTTAAGGGGTTTTTTTTAATTTTAAGATTTTTTTTGGTTAATGTATTCAAGAGTGTGGTGGCTCTTGGTGTTGGTTAATTATTAATGTATTTACTTTTTGTTGTGAGATAGGATTCGGAGAAAGGTAAAGTAGGTTTAAAATTTTCAAAGGGTATCAAGAAAATTTCATTAATACTTCCAGGTCTCTTTTCTCTTTAACATGTGTTTTCACAGAAGCATGTCCAGTTTTCTAATGGTGGGAAGCTTTGTATCACTTTTTAAAATGTCTCTCATGCAAAACTATGACAGCAAGTAATGATTGATTGTTTCCCCTGTGAGTGCAGAAGTCAAAACTGTGCTTGAAAAAGTATCTACAGACACGTGAATATTTAAAGATTTTCTAAAATATGGGTATTTGGTAATATCTGTTTGCCATAGTTGTAAATTTTGCAACCCTCGAGGGTTGACAGCTCTGGTAGAAACAGGAGGTGAGCACCAATAATGGTTTTTGTCTGACCTTCACAGAAATCACAGAATTCCCAGAATCCCTGGGAGATGTTGGGAGAGAGCTCCAGGAGCATCGAGTCCAGCCCAGCCCCAGCAGCTCACCTCACCCAGTGCCACATCCAGGCTTTTCAAACACACCCAGGGCTGGTGACTCCACCACCCCAGAACTTTATCACCTTTCTGGAAAAGCTTTTTCCTGCTCTCCCACCTGAATTTCCCTGGGAGCTTTAACATCCCTTCAACCCCAGCCCTTCCCGGTTTTATAATGATTCCGTGATTCACAGAGCAATAATGGGGGAGAAATCCTTAAATGTCACAGCTGGGTGGAAGAATTTGTCATGCAAATTTTTAGGAAAACCTTGGGAGGATCAAAGCTCTCATCGTGCTGTGGGGCACTTTTAAAACCCAAAGCTTTTTTTCCTAATTTAGTTTTAATTTAACCTGCTGTTTTGGTGCTTCTTGTGTTATTTTTGAGGCAAAAAAATAGCAGATTTTGTGCATTCAGCAGCTCTGTGTTCAACTGCTCGTTCTTCATTTTGTTGTTTTTGACTGATATTCCTGGCAGGTGAATTTTAAAATGTTCTTCCATGTGTTGAACAGCTGCTTTGCAGATGATTTTCAAACAGATCAATTGTTTTGGTCAACATCTGGAGGAGAAGAAAAAAGGGAGAGAAAAGAGAGGAGGGGAAAAGAATTGGGGTTTTCTTTCCTAATTGTCAAATAGGATGTGACAGGTTGGTGTATTTCTCTTGGAATTTCTGTTCCCGGTGGACACAAAGAATCCTTAAGGACAAGGTAGCAAAACCTCCACCCCTGGGAAAGGCTTCACACCCTTTATTTTGTGAATACCCTTCCTGCAGACTGGAGCCCAGAATGTTTAAGCTGAACCTGGTCCAAACTGATACAGAGTAGGAGGAAAAAGAAAAGGAGAGAAAAAATTTCGAAATCAGAACTGGTTTGAAATTCTGATGTTGGGTAGAGAGGTAGAGGAGAGGTTCAGGGAAGGGAAGGCTGTTCCCAGAGTGGTTTTGGGGTTGTGAGATGAGGAAAGGGATTGGGAACAGAGACAGTCAGGGTGTTTTGTAGATGGATGTGTTTGTTTTATACAACTGTGAGATGGTTTGGGATGGAAGTCACCTTAAAGATCCCCAAAGTGCCAGGCTTTGTCACTGAGAGGAGCCAAAAGGCTCCTTGGAAATGCAAACACAGCCCAGGGCTTCCAGGTTTGAGTGTCCTCTGCTGGTTTGGGTGATGCCTTGAGAGGCTACCTGGAAGAAATTTAAATTAATAAAGTAGGGATTTATTAAAAGCCTTCACAGGATACACCTTGGGCAGTGCAAGAGCCCAGCCAGGGCTGCACCCAAAATGGACTCTGAGTCACGAGTGTTCACATTTTATAAGTTTGGTCCATTTCCATGTTGGGGTTTATTGTCCAATTCCAGCTCCAGGTGGTGCAGTCCCATCCTCCCAGATTGCTCTCCTCAATTCGCTGCTGTTTGCAGTTTTTGGGCCTGAAGCTGCCCAAAACCCAAGGGGCTGGAAAAGGATTGTTTTGTCTGACTGAGCTGTGAGGAGAACTTGCCAACACTATATGAAGTTCAGAGTTATATACCAATGCAGTACAGGATCTGGAAAATATGAAATATAAAACTTAAGGCATGATGGGGAACCACGTCTGTCTCTGGCTTTGGGGTGCTGGGTCTGGATTTGGGTTTGGGGAGCTGCTCCTGTGGGTGCAGAACAGACAGGAGCAGAAAAAGGCAGGACATGGAAGGGAGCCCCGAGGTGTTTTGGGGAGAAGGCCCAGCTGCAGATCAGGGCTTGCACAGACACGGGTTTGGAGAGCTCCAGGGGCCTCCAGATGGGCAGACAGGGAAGCACTGGGAGCTGGAGCTGGTTTTGATCCCAGGAGAAGCAGCACCCAGAGCTGGTTGGTGATGCATCAGCAACAGGCACAGAAGGGCTGGATGTCAGTTCCTGACAGAAGGAGAAAAACACTTCAGTTCCTGCTTTCCTGGCTCATTCCTGGCCTCAAACACAGCACTGAAGGGGTTTTGTTGCTGTGTGTTTGATGGACTCGTGGCAAGCTGGAGCTCTTGTGGTCTGGGCTTCACCATGGATATCCCAGCCCAAATCTCACCCAAACAGCAGAGGGAAGACCCAGGAGACACCAGCTCTGATTGTCCAGGAGGGGTCTTGGAGCCACAGCTGGGTCCCAGAGAGGTTCTGGACTCTGCATCCCTGGAAATGAAAAAACCCAGGAGACACCAGCTCTGATTGTCCAGGAGGGGTCTTGGAGCCGCTCCTCAGCACAGAAACCTCCCAAAGGTGGGTCTCAGAGAGGTGCTGGACTCTGCATCCCTGGAAATGCAAAAACCCAGGAGACACCAGCTCTGATTGTCCAGGAGGGATCTTGGAGCTGCTCCTCAGCACAGAAACCTCCCACAGGTGGGTCCCAGAGAGGTTCTGGACTCTGCATCCCTGGAAATGAAAAAAACCCAGGAGACACCAGCTCTGATTGTCCAGGATGGATCTTGGAGCCATTCCTCAGCACAGAAACCTCCCACAGGTGGGTTCCAGAGAGGTTCTGGACTCTGCATCCCTGGAAATGCAAAAAACCCAGGAGACACCAGCTCTGATTGTCCAGGAGGGGTTTTGGAGCTGCTCCTCAGCACAGAAACCTCCCACAGGTGGGTCTCAGAGAGGTTCTGGACTCTGCATCCCTGGAAATGAAAAAACCCAGGAGACACCAGCTCTGATTGTCCAGGAGGGATCTTGGAGCCGTTCCTCAGCACAGAAACCTCCCACAGCTGAGTCCCAGAGAGGTGCTGGACTCTACATCCCTGGGAATGAAAAAAACCCAGGAGACACCAGCTCTGATTGTCCAGGATGGATCTTGGAGCCGTTCCTCAGCACAGAAACCTCCCACAGCTGAGTCCCAGAGAGGTGCTGGACTCTACATCCCTGGGAATGAAAAAACCCAGGAGACACCAGCTCTGATTGTCCAGGAGGGGTCTTGGAGCCACAGGTGGGTCCCAGAGAGGTTCTGGACTCTGCATCCCTGGAAATGCAAAAACCCAGGAGACACCAGCTCTGATTGTCCAGGAGGGGTCTTGGAGCTGTTCCTCAGCTCAGAAACCTCCCACAGCTGAGTCCCAGAGAGGTGCTGGACTCTGCCTGTGCCTTCCTCATTCCCAAGCCCAGGCAGTGTTTGTGCTGTGCTGTTTGAAGATCGTTTGCAATTCCAGGAGAGATGAAATCACCATCCACACGATGTTCCAGGAGAGCTTTTTGTCTGGCATCTCCCTCTTAACTCCCGAAACGCTCCCTGCTGGATTATTCCCTGCTCCAGATTTGTTTCTGTGCCTGGACACCAGCCAGCCATTCCCACACCCGAACTCTTCCAGCATCTCCTATAAACCCTGCTCCAGTGCAATCCCAAGGATTCGTTTCCGGACATCTGAGGGGTTCAGGGGAAGGGGGAATGGATCCTGAGAGGATGGGAAGGAGCACTTGGGTGTGGATGGAGTTTGCTCCCAGCTGTGCTCACGCTGTTCCAGGATATCTTTTGAGCTTTTCAAAGGAACAGCCCCCAGATGAAAAAAGGGTTTTTAGTTCGTTCTAAAGCAGTTATTTTTTTGTCTCAAATGAAATCGGCGATGACTCAAACACCCATAAAAGTGTCTGGCAGAATTCTCCGGCTCTGAAGTTCCACAGTGCATTGCTTGTAAATGTCATTTTTGTGGGAGCCTCTTCAAGCAGAGTCGGGTTCTTTGAGATGGGGCAGAGCCTCTGAGATCCACTTTGCAGCCCTGAGTGAAGAATTATTTTGGGTGATTCCAGGGAAGGATTCTGCACGAGGCTTGGGTTATCTGCTCACCCCAGCAGAGAAGCTGTTGGGTAACTCGGAGTGCCAAGAACTTTCTGTGCTTTGCTTTTCATTCTTCTTTTTTTTTTTTTTATTTATTTTTTAATATAAATAAGCTGAAACATTTTCTGGTTTCTCTGCAGCAGAATGACCACAGATGAGTCACGGGGCTGCCTGAACATGTAAAGCATTTTCAGTGTTCCTTGTGATACATTTTTGGCTGTCTCACCCCACTCTGATCTGCTGAGACGGTGATTCCAGAGCGTGAGGAAGCTGCTGCTTGGGTCAGACCCTGTGAAAAGTCCCACCAAAAGCTGCTTTGGAGCTGGACTTCAGATTGTGATGCTCTGCCCGACTCATCGAGCGATTTTGGGTGGGATTTTTAGATTCTCTAGCTTGGGTTACTTGAGGAAAAGTGAGTAGGTGTGTGCAAAGACCTGCGGAGCTTCCTGGCTGAAGCCCAGCCCAGACAAAGCTCCCGTTGTTCTGGGAGCCTCTGAGCTGCTTTTCCTGGTGTTTATTTGTTCTCTGTGTCCTGCCCTCTGTTGTGTCTGTGCCTGGCATTAAAGGGACACTTCAGTCCTGGGGCTGCAGCTCTCCCCCAGCAAGGTGGAAAACCCAGAACCTCTGCAAACATCAGGAATTTTGGCCTTTATCCAGCAGGTGAAAGGTGCTGGGGGTTGTATCCACCACAGATCCTGGAATGGGTTGGGTGGGAAGGACCTCAGAGCCCCTCCAGTGCCACCCCTGCCATGGCAGGGACACCTCCCACTGTTCCTTTGGGCATTCCAGGGATCCAGCTGCTCTGGGAATTCCAGCCCCATATTCCCAGCCAGGAATTCCTTCCCAAAATCCCACCCAAATCTCCCCTTTTCTCCAGTCTGAAGCCATTCCCTGTGTCCTGTCCCTCCATCCCTTATCCCTGGAGTTTTTCTGATCCAGTGCAGCTCTCCTCGAACAATTTGGCTTGGCTTTAATGCCACCTTAATTAAAAAATCTGCTCAACTTTTGGGTTTATTTGGAGTCTGTGGCATGGGGTTGAAGCAGTAGGATGGAGAATTCCTCAATAATTATGGAGAATTCCTCAATAATTGACTTGATGCTGGTATTCTTGTCTTGTCCCTGCTTGTTCCATCCATAATTCCCATTATTTTATAGTGAAACACTAAGGAAAACGTGGATAGAATTTTGGGATCCTGGACTCTGGATCCCCCCCAGCCTCCATTTCCCATCCTTGTTGTTGTTAATAATAATAATAATTATAATATCTCCACATCAAAATCCTGTGAGAAATCTCATTCCCTGCTCAGTAATTTGTGTGTGGCTGGGTTTTTTTTCCCTGTTTTTGTTTGATTCCTGGCCAATTTATGGCAAATATCACCCAAATCATTCTCCAGCAAATTAATCACCCTCATCAAGCCTGTCCTCGTTTTCCCTCGGTGAGCACAGAGCAGCACAAGAGTTGGTTTTGCTTTTTAATTACTTTTTTTTCCTGCTTGGCCTCTTCAGTTTTGGCCTTGTCAGGAAGGGCCACAGAAGTGGAAGGTGGAAATTTGTGGTTTGAAATGGAAATTTATAGTGGAAAATAGAATTTTGTGGTGGAAGATGGATTTTTTTTTTGTGATGGAAGATGTAGTTTTGTGGTGGAAAGTGGAATTTTGTGGTGGAAAATGGAATTTGTCATGAAAAATGGAATTTTGTTATGGAAAATGGAATTCTGTCATGGAAGATGGAATTTTGTGGTGGAAAGTGGAGCTTTATCATGGGAGATAGAGTTTTGTCATGGAGAAGTGGATGTTTCTGTGGAAGGTGGAATTCTGTTGTGGAAGACGTAGTTTTGTGGTGGAAAATGGAATTTTTCAGCACAATTTGTGGTGAAAGATGACTTTCATTGTGGAAAATGGAAATTTATCGTGGAAAATGGAGTTTTATCATGGAGATGGAATTTTGCAGTGGGAAATGGAAGTTTGTGGTGGAAGAAGGAGTTTTGTGGTGGAAGATGGAATTTCATAGTGGAAAATGGAAGTTTGTGGTGGAAGATGGAATTTCATCATGGGAAATGGAAATTTGTCATGAGAAATGGAATTTTGTCATGGAAGGTGGAGTTCTGCCATGGAAAATGGAATTTTGTGGCAGAAGATGGAATTTCATTGTGGAAAATGGGGTTTTATTGTGAGAGATGGAATTTTGCAATGGGAAATGGAATTTTGTCGTGGAAGATGGAATTCTATCGTGGAAAATGGAATTTTGTGGCGTAAGATTGAATTTCATAGTGGAAAATGGAGTTTTCTCATGGAAGATGGAATTTTGCAGTGGGAAATGGAATTTTCTCATGGAAGATGGAATTTTGCGGTGGGAAATGGAATTTTCTCATGGAAGATGGAATTTTGCAGTGGGGAATGGAATTTTCTCATGGAAGAAGGAATTTTGCAGTGGGGAATGGAATTTTCTCATGGAAGAAGGAATTTTGCAGTGGGGAACGGAATTTTCTCATAGAAAATGAAATTTTGCAGTGGGAAATGGAATTTTCTCATGGAAGAAGGAATTTTGCAGTGGGAAATGGAATTTTCTCATGGAAGATGGAATTTCGCAGTGGGAAATGGAATTTTCTCATGGAAGATGGAATTTTGCAGTGGGGAATGGAATTTTCTCATGGAAGATGGAATTTTGCAGTGGGAAATGGAGTTTTCTCATAGAAGATGGAATTTTGGAGTGGGAAATGGACTTTTCTCATGGAAGGAATTTTGCAGTGGGAAATGGAATTTTCTCATGGAAGATGGAATTTCGTAGTGGGAAATGGAGTTTTCTCATGGAAGATGGAATTTTGCAGTGGGGAACGGAATTTTCTCATGGAAGATGGAATTTTGCAGTGGGAAATGGAATTTTCTCATGGAAGCTGGAATTTCACACTTGGGAATTTTCTCATGGAAGATGGAATTTTGCAGTGGGAATTTTCTCATGGAAGATGGAATTTCGCAATGGGAAATTCCATGGAAGACGGAGTTTCACCATGGAAGATGGAATTTCGCAGTGGGAAATGAACTTTTCTCATGGAAGCTGGAATTTCACACTTGGGAATTTTCTCATGGAAGATGGAATTTCACAGTGGGAAATGGACTTTTCTCATGGAAGAAGGAATTTTGCAGTGGGAAATGGAATTTTCTCATGGAAGTATGAATTTTGCAGTGGGAAATGGAATTTTCTCATGGAAGAAGGAATTTTGCAGTGGGAAATGGAATTTTCTCATGGAAGATGGAATTTTGCAGTGGGAAATGGAATTTTCTCATGGAAGATGGAATTTTGCAGTGGGAAACGGAATTTTCTCATGGAAGATGGAATTTCACACTTGGGAATTTTCTCATGGAAGATGGAATTTCGCAGTGGGAATTTTCTCATGGAAGATGGAATTTCGCAGTGGGAATTTTCTCATGGAAGAAGGAATTTCGCAGTGGGAAATTCCATGGAAGATGGAGTTTCGCCATGGAAGATGGAATTTCGCAGCAGGAAATGAACTTTTCTCATGGAAGCTGGAATTTCACACTTGGGAATTTTCTCATGGAAGCTGGAATTTCACAGTGGGAAATGGAATTTTCTCATGGAAGATGGAATTTCACAATGGGAAATTCCATGGAAGATGGAATTTCGCAGTGGGAAATGGACTTTTCTCATGGAAGGTGGAATTTCACAGTGGGCAATTCCATTTCCCCCAGCTCCCTCATCCAAAGGATCCAACTGGAATTTACCACCAAACCTCGCTCCGAAACCACGAAAAACGTCCCAATTTCCCATTTCCTGCCGTCCCCCCACTCATTTTTCCTCCTCCGTCCATCCCCTGCACATCCACAACTCCCACTTGGATTCATTTGCAATTCCTGCTCATCCATCACCGCTGAATTTTGGCTGTGAGGAGAGGCAGAAATGGTTCTCCTTCCCCTCAGAGGGACCATAAATCATTTTCCAATTAGGAAAGGAGCTTTCCCTGCATCCCACGGGATTTTCCGGCTGACCTCGCCCCGGCCGCTCCGCGCTCGCGGCGGTTTCAGATAATAAACCATCAAAAAACGTGGTTGCAGCAGGATTTTTTACCCAATTGGATCTTTTTAGACTTGAAAAAAATCGATGTGGAAAACGTGGTGTTGTGGTAATTGAAGCCATCAAAATCTCTGTGTAATTAAGATTTTATTAAAGCAACGAGGAGGAGCAAAGGGAGTGTTTTATTTGGAAGATCACACAAACCCCGCTTCCTATTTATTTATTGTGTGTTTATTCCGCTTTGGAGTGGCAAATCCTGGAAATTCCAATGTCTGGAAATACCCACATTTCCCAAAAAAAAAACCCTCCAAAAATACCAAACCACCTCAGGTCTGGTTTGTGCTCCTCAGGGGAGGGAAATGGGTTTTCCACAGCCAAATTTGGGATAAAGTCATTGAGGGAATGATGGTGTTAGAGATGGGCACAGAGAAGATGGGATTTGGGAAGGAATTCCTGATGGAGTGGAATTCCCAGAGAATCTGGAATCCCTGGGAGTGTCCAAGGATAAGCTGGGAAAGATTTCAGGGATAGTGGAAGGTGCCCCTGGATGTGCTTTGAGGTCATTCCCACCCAAACCATTCCCAAATTTTCCCTTTTTTCCTCCCTTTTTTCCTCCCTTTTTTCCTCCCTTTTTTCCTCCCTTTTTTCCTCCCTTTTTTCCTCCCTTTTTTCCTCCCTTTTTTCCTCCCTTTTTTCCTCCCTTTTTTCCTCCCTTTTTTCCTCCCTTTTTTCCTCCCTTTTTTCCTCCCTTTTTTCCTCCCTTTTTTCCTCCCTTTTTTCCTCCCTTTTTTCCTCCCTTTTTTCCTCCCTTTTTTCCTCCCTCTTTTTCTCCCTCTTTTTCTCCCTTTTTTTCTCCCTTTTTTTCTCCCTTTTTTCTCCCTTTTTTTCTCCCTTTTTTTCTCCCTTTTTTTCTCCCTTTTTTTCTCCCTTTTTTTCTCCCTTTTTTTCTCCCTTTTTTTCTCCCTTTTTTCTCCCGTTTTTTCTCCCGTTTTTTCTCCCGTTTTTCCTCCCGTTTTTCCTCCCGTTTTTCCTCCCGTTTTTCCTCCCGTTTTTCCTCCCGTTTTTCCTCCCGTTTTTCCTCCCGTTTTTCCTCCCGTTTTTCCTCCCTTTTTTCCTCCCTTTTTTCCTCCCTCCCTTTTTTCCTCCCTCCCTTTTTTCCTCCCTCCCTTTTTTCCTCCCTCCCTTTTTTCCTCCCTCCCTTTTTTCCTCCCTCCCTTTTTTCCTCCCTCCCTTTTTTCCTCCCTCCCTTTTTTCCTCCCTCCCTTTTTTCCTCCCTCCCTTTTTTCCTCCCTCCCTTTTTTCCTCCCTCCCTTTTTTCCTCCCTCCCTTTTTTCCTCCCTCCCTTTTTTCCTCCCTCCCTTTTTTCCTCCCTCCCTTTTTTCCTCCCTCCCTTTTTTCCTCCCTCCCTTTTTTCCTCCCTCCCTTTTTTCCTCCCTCCCTTTTTTTCTCCCTTTTCTTTCTCCCTCCCTTTTTCCCTTTTCTTTCTCCCTTGTTCCCTTTTTTTTCCCCTTTTTCACCAAATTTCTCCCTCACAAAAAAATGCTGGGAAAGGTTTTGTGGGCATCAGAAAGTTGCACGTGGAATGTGTGATTTGTGCTGGGTAGCACAAGCAGAGCTAAACTCTGAAATTTATCAAAGCTGCAGCCCAAACCTCAGGTTAATTAGGTAGCAATCTGTAATTTTAATGGGATTTTGCCCTTTTCTTTTTTCCTGGAAAGCATCAAAAGCCAAAATCTTTGGTTGTGCAGGAGGGTGAGGAGTCAACATGGGATGAGACAGAAAGGTCAGCGAGGATGTTGAGTTTATTTTTTGCTTTTATCCATCCTTTTAGGGGCTGATTTTCTCCAAGTCCATCTCATGTGGAGCTCTGGGTGGTTTTCAGATATTCTTTTCTCTCCCCTGCATTCCCAGGAATCTTTTTGCCCAGGAAAGTTGTGGATTCTCCATCCCTGGAAGTGTCCCAGGCCAGGTTGGAGCACCCTGGGATAGGGGAAGGTGTCCTTGTCCATGGCAGGAGTGGAAAAAAACCCCAATTTTAAGGTCCCTTCCCACCAAAACCATTCCATGATTCTCTGATGCAACAAAACTTTTGTCTTGGAATGGGAAAAAGGACAGAAATTTGTTGTTTTTTACAGAGTTATTTATCTGTAGAAACCCTTAAAGGACTGTGGGCTCTACAAATGAAGTTGTTGTGGTGTGAGGGTGTTGCTGGAAGGGCTAAAAATGTCAAAGATTTGCTGGAAAAACTCTAGGAATGGGATGATTTGCCTTCCACAGCACCCAAATTTAGGTTGGAGAAATCAGGGGAGGAAAGGCTTAAGCTTTGTGAGAAAAGCTGGTGTTTGGAATCCTTTAAATAAACAGAATAATCCCTAAACACACATTGGCACTGTGGGCAGGGCAGGAAATCCCACAAAGATTCGGGGTCACCCTGAACTCTGCCCTCAGGGCTGTGGGTGCAGCAGGGTGGGGGAGAACCTTCAGGAAAAGCTTTGATTTTGGTAAATTCGGGGTATTTTGAGATTTTTATGGGTTTTTTTGTGTTTTAAAGGCTGTAATTTCCCAAATTCCAAGGCAGAGCTGCTGTGGGCAGGGGTGAGGCTGCTTCAGGAGAGCGGGGAGAAGGTTTGGGAATGGTCTGGGGTTCCCAAAGTTTGGTGGGGAAAAAATGACCTCAGGGAGGCTGGGAAATGGCAAGGGATGGAGATGGAGGGATGCTAACAGCGGGATCATCTGAAAATCATGGAATTGTTGGGGTTGGAAAAGCCCTTGGAGCTCACAGTCCCACCATCCCCAGCCCTGCCAGCCCTTTCCATGGAAAATGATCCCGAATCTCCCCACTGGTCCAGGCTGAGGCTGCCCCCTCTTCTCCCAGGGCTCATTCCCTGGATCTGCTGGGAATTCTCACGGGGGTGTGAGCACAGAATTCCCAGATTATTAAGGTTGGGAAAGAATTCCAAGGGCACCGAGTCCTAGCTGGGCCCGATCCCAGCCATGAGTGGAATTCTGGGAATTCCTCGGACACCTCCAGGGATGGGCACTCCAAAGCTCCCTGGGCAGCCCCTGCCAAGGCCTGGCCCCCTTTCCATGGAAAATGATCCCAAATATCCTCTGGATCTGCTGGGAATTCTCACGGGGGTGTGAGCACAGAATTCCCAGATTATTGAGGCTGGGAAAGAATTCCAAGGGCACCGAGTCCCAGCTGGGCTCGATCCCAGCCATGAGTGGAATTCCAGGAATTCCTTGGACACCTCCAGGGATGGGCACTCCAAAGCTCCCTGGGCAGCCCCTGCCAAGGCCTGGCCCCCTTTTCCATGGAAAATGATCCCAAATATCCAATCCAAGCCTGCCCTGGCCCGGGCTGAGGCCGCTCCCTCTTTTCCGGGGCTCATTCCCTGGAGCAGATCCCGATCCCCGCTGGCTCCTGGCAGGAGCTGGGCAGAGCCAGGAGGACATTCCCGATCCTGCCCCGATCCCGGGGCAGATCCCACTTTTCCCAGGCTCTCCCAAACGTGGCTGAATTATCCTGAATTCTCCAGGTGATGCCTCAGGGTTTGGCTTTTATATTTTCAGTTTCTGAGCTGCTTTAGTGTGCAGGTCTGAGCTTCGTATTACGGGAGACAAAACAATTCCTGCTCCAGCTGGGCACCAAGGACAAATGACCCAAATCTCAGCCCAGGAGCACAAACACCGTGGGCTGGAGAGAGAAAAACAAGCAGGGTGGGACTGCCTGGGCTAAAGCTGGAATGGGACAATGAACTCCAAGGTGCCAATGGAGCAGAACTGATCCCAGGGAGAGCCCCCGGAAGCGCTCGTGCATTTTGGGGCCATTTTGGGACCATTTTGGGTCATTTGGGTGCAGCCCTGGCTGGATCCATGGAGGAGATCCTTTAATAAATCCCGAATTTATTCTTTAGTCCAGCTTTGCTCCAGCTCTGCCTCCACAAGACATCACAGGGAACACCAGCAGGGATTTGCTGCTGTGGAATCCTGGGGTCAGGAAATTCTGGGGACCTTTGTTGGGCTTTGTGCCCCACTCCCACACCCCACAAACCCAGAGCCACTCTGGGAGCCTGCCCTGGTTCCAAAGGCAAAATTCCCATGCTTGGGAAGAGGATGGAACCAGAGGTGACATTTAGGGAAGCCCAGCCATTGTTATCGGCACACCCAGAGCTTGATTAATTAGCACTGAGAGATTCTGAGGGCGTTAATTACTCACTGAAGGCTGCTCAGAACCTGGCTCCAGGACATTCCCAAATTTGGGAAGAGCTGTGGTTGCTGCAGGGAAAGATCCCAGTGCCATCAATCCTTCTTCCTCCAGGTGCTTGGGCTGGCTTGGGTTGGACTTCCAGCTTGGTTTTCCATTTTTTCCACTGTATCCATCCATAACTTCATTCCCAGAACCCTTTCCTGCCTAAGCAGTAAGGAGGGAGCGCTTTGGGATGGAGGGAGAGCTTTGGGATGGAAGGGAAGCTTTGGGATGGAAGGAGAGCTTTGGGATGGAAGGAGAGCTTTGGGATGGAAGGGAAGCTTTGGGATGGAGGGAGAGCTTTGGGATGGAAGGGAAGCTTTGGGATGGAGGGAGAGCTTTGGGATGGAAGGAGAGCTTTGGGATGGAGGGAGAGCTTTGGGATGGAGGGAAAGCTTTGGGATGCTTTCCCTCACAGCATTCCCTGTTTTCTGTGTCATATTAAGAATATTTAATGAAATTCTCTTCATATCAAGACCTGCATGGAAGGAGAGCTTTGGGATGGAAGGAGAGCTTTGGGATGGAAGGGGAGCTTTGGGATGGAGGGAGAGCTTTGGGATGGAGGGAGAGCTTTGGGATGAAAGGAGAGCTTTGGGATGGAAGGAGAGCTTTGGGATGGAGGGAGAGCTTTGGGATGGAAGGGGAGCTTTGGGATGGAAGGGGAGCTTTGGGATGGAGGGAGAGCTTTGGGATGGAGGGAGAGCTTTGGGATGGAGGGAGAGCTTTGGGATGGAAGGAGAGCTTTGGGATGGAAGGGAGAGCTTTGGGATGGAGGGAGAGCTTTGGGATGGAGGGAGAGCTTTGGGATGGAAGGGAAGCTTTGGGATGGAAGGGAGAGCTTTGGGATGGAGGGAGAGCTTTGGGATGCAGGGAGAGCTTTGGGATGGAGGGAGAGCTTTGGGATGGAAGGGAAGCTTTGGGATGGAAGGGAGAGCTTTGGGATGGAGGGAGAGCTTTGGGATGGAGGGAGAGCTTTGGGATGGAAGGAGAACTTTGGGATGGAAGGAGAACTTTGGGATGGAAGGAGAACTTTGGGATGCTTTCCCTCACAGCATTCCCTGTTTTCTGTATCATATTAAGAATATTTCATTACATTCCCTTCAGTTCAACATCTGCACAGCCCGTGTTTCACCAGTACAGCCAATTTCTCTCTCTAAAACCAGATTGATTTTAACTTTGCTGTTAACTCAATGAAATTCACAGCAGTGATTGGATTATTTCAGCTGCCTCAAACTTGTGGAGTCCTTTCCAGATCTCTCTGGGATTGAGGATGTTGGCAAAGGGAAGGAGTGGGAATGAGTTGGGGCTGCTATAATCTCATTAACTGAAATATTTTCTGACTTGCCAGTGACTCTCAGGGCATTAGGAAAACAAAAATCAAAGGTTTGGGTGGCTGAGAATGAAAAAATTGCCATTAATGTGATTTTGTTGCCTTGACCTTTCTCTCCTTCCCCAAAATTATTTGGGAATATGAGTGCAAAACCATCATCCTGCCTTTAAAGCAGGTTCCCATTTTTTGCCAGGAGAAGAATGAGGAATCCCCTTTTTCCTTGGCTCCCACTCCTGTATCAGAGGGTTTGTTGGAATTTTATTTATTTAAGCTGTGCATTGTGTAAAGATGCCTTGAAGAGATTCTCAGGGAAATAACCACAATTTTCTATACACTTCTATATTTTAGATGCATTTAAGAGCAAAAAAATCTGCCTATAAAGGAGGGGTTTGGGTTGGGGTTTTTTTGGTTCAAAAAAATTGCTTTTAGTCCCTAGAACCAAAACTGCTGTGATCTTGACCAAGCTCAAAATTCTCATTTTACCCTTTTTGGCAGAGATCTCCCAGCTCCTGATGCTGCTCCCAGTGCACAGCTGAGCCCCTGGGAACGTCGTGCTGGGCTGGGATGAGGGATCCCTGTGCCAAAACAATTCCTGCTGGAGGTGGAACAGCCTGCAGGGAGCCACAGTGGTGTTTAAATGAGATTTCATCTGATATAAAACCTGAAAATCTAAAATCTGTCCAGGGACAGGGCTTGGAGCAACCTGGGATGGTGGAAATTGTCCCTGTGCGTGGCAGAGGGGTGGGACTGGATCCCTTCCAACCCAAATTCCTGGCTGTGATTCCATCAAAACTATTATTTACTGCTACTATTTGTGTGTCTTAAAAATCCTTCACCCTCTTTTTGCACCTTGATCCAGCCTCAAGCAGGGTTTTATCTCAAATATCATCACTCAGGTGAACAAAAACCCGAGATTTTTCTCTTCCAGCTGGAAAACTGTGCTGAGATCCCACCTGCTTCAGCTTTTCCCTTCCTGTGCCTCTCTTCCCACACCTCCATCAGCGTGGCCTTTCCACCCTTCTATTTAAATCCCCCACACTTTGGAATTCTCAGCCTTTTGCTGCCATTATCTCCGTGGGTTTCCTTGAAATGCGAGGACATTCTTCATTAAATCTGCTGCTCCTTAGAAACTCGTGGCTCTCAAATTGCTCCTTTCAGTTTTTCCTCCTGCCACACTCATTAAATCCCATTTTCTGAGCTCTTGGGAATGCTGCTGAGGACAGGCCCAGCTCTGCAGTGAAAAGGAGCTGCAGCACCTTTTGTGAAGGGCTCAGATTCTCCTGCAAATTCCAAATATCCGGCTTTTCACTTCCTTGGAAATGATTATTTTATTGCCTCTGCACGGGGAAGCTGAAATGAGAAGAGGGGACGCAGAGGAAGTGATGCTGCCTGTTGAGCCTTTGGGAGAATCCATTTGGATTTCTGAGAAGAAAATCCATTTGGAGTTGTTAAAAGGAAAGCTCTGAAAGTGCCACAAACACGGGATAAAAATGCACTTTGCTGGGGAGGGGGCTCTGTGCAAACCTGGTGAGGATCAGCGAGGCCAGGGGCAAATCCTGCACCTGGGTTGGGCAATTCCAGCCCCAGATCCGGGATGGGGGATGGAGGGATGGAGAGCAGCCCTGGGAGAGGGACCTGGAATGGCTCCCACTGCCAGAGGGATGGATGGGATCTTGGGAATTGGGAATTCCTGGCTGGGCTGGGATTGCCAGAGCAGCTGGGGCTGCCCCTGGATCCCTGGAATGTCCAAGGAAAGGCTGGAGCACCCTGAGATCACGGCAGGTGTCCCTGGAATGAGCTTTGAGGTCCCTTCCCACCCAAACCATTCCGGGATTCTGGGATCAAGGAGGCCCAGAATCCATCCCGAGGGATTTTTAAGGAAGCTGGGGATGGAAAAGGGAAGGGAGACCCTTCCTGGAGTCCCGAGATTCCCAGTGAAGCCTCCAAATCCCAAAATTCCTTCCTGGAGCAGAGTCAGGGTGGGGATGGATCCAATGCCAGGCTGGGAGAGCTGGGAATGGAGGGAATTCCCTGGGAAAAGGAGATTGGGGTGGGATATTTGGGAAGGAATTCCGTTCTGGGCTGGAATTGCCAGGGCAGCTGGGGCTGCCCCTGGATCCCTGGAATGTCACAGGAAGGACTGGAGCACCCTGAGATCATGGCAGGTGTCCCTGGAATGAGCTTTGAGGTCCCTTCCCACCCAAACTGGTCCAGGATTCTGGGATTTGGGAGACTCAGGATCCATCCCAAGGGATTTTTATGGAAAATGGGGATTGAAAAGAGAGGAAAAGGGAAAGGAGACCCTTCATGGCTTCCTGAGATTCCAAGTGAAGCCCCTGGGTCCATGAATTTCTTGGAGAGGAGATGGATCCAATGTCAGGCTGGGAGAGCTGGGAATGTTCTCCTGGAGAAGGGAAGGATCCAGGGAGAGCTTCCAGCACATTCCAGGGCCTGAAGGGGCTCCAGGAGAGCTGCAGAGGGACTGGGGACAAGGGACAGAGGGACAGGACACAGGGAATGGCTCCCACTGCCAGAGGGATGGATGGGATCTTGGAATGAGAAATTTCCAGAGCAGCTGGGGCTGCCCCTGGATCCCTGGAATGTCCCAGGAAATGTTGGACACTGGGGCTGGAGCAGCCTGGGACAGTGGGAGGTGTCCCTGCCATGGCAGGGGTGGCACTGGAGGGGATTTGGGGTCCCTTCCCACCCAACCATTCCACAATCCCTCCCATCCCCATTTATCCCAAGCAGATCCTTTGAGTTTTTCTGCTGATCCTGAGTCACCCATTTCATGGATGACAAATCCCTGACTTCCAAAAACCTGCAAATAATGCAGGTTTGGGCAACGTGCAAGTGCAGAAAACCCTTTTATTTCTAAACACAAAAACCCAATCCATAAAACCCTTTTATTTTTAACAACAAGACCCCAGAGGATTCCCAGATAAAAACAGCAGCTGGGTTGGATTTTTCCAAGATATTCGCTCTATCAGCCCCTTCTCCAGTAGAATGTGACTAATGCTGTGTTAATTAATGCGTGTTAATTATCCCTGTTCATACGTGCTGTTCCCAACCTCTGCTTTTTATAAACCCTGCACCTTCCAGCGGGGGCTGGGGTTGTCTCCCAAAACTCCTCAGGGATCTCAAGATTTCTTCTGCCCCCACTGAGACCAGCCTGGTCAGCAAATCATGATTTTAGTTAATTTTGGCTCAATCAGGTTGGGAACACCCAAAAATTCTTCACTGGGCAGACTGGAGGAGCTGGGGACTTCCCCTGGAGTTGTTTGAGGTGGTGGTATCAGCACTTTTGGATGTTTGCATCCCAAAAAATGTAGATTTTAGCATATTTTCCATAAATCCAGGGGAATTATGGTAAGTTCAGTGTGTTGCAGTGAAAAAAAAGCTGAATTTAGCTTTGAGCAGTGATTTTTTTGGTGGAGAACTGAACGTGGAGCACCTGCTTGGTTTTCAGAGTGATTTTTTCCCCCTAATTATTGCTTATTAGTACACCAAGGGGGGATGGGTGAGCAGAGCAGAGCAGATGGGAGGAAACCAGATTGGAGTGGGACACGGGATCCGGGCAAGCTGGAAAAGGACACCAAGTTCTGCTGGAAACTCTGGCTGCAGAGTCATTATTATTTATCCCTCAAATTCCTTCTCCGGCATTTCAGCAAAGCTGGGAACAGATCCTGCCTGAAATAATTCAAATATAATTCAAATAATTCGAATAATTCAGTGCCTCTTTTTGGAATCCTCAATCCATAAAGAGCCAATTTCACATGTTCCACGCTCCTGTCACCCCCGTGGATCCCATTCCCGGGCGTGGGAGGGAATAACTCAGCTTTTCCTTCGGAGCTGTCAGAGCTTCCAGAGGGAGGCTCGTTAGTAATCCCTCATTAGTCTCATTTTAAGGCTCTCACACGGATTTTAACGTCCCCCTTGATCTTTTAATACACACAAAAAAAAACCTTAATTGATTCACCTGCCTCTCTCATTCCTTTTGGGTTTATCAGGCTGCGTTTATTAATCCCATTGGAGCTTCCCAGAGCCCTCCCGGATAATTCCAAGGATAAATTCCAAGGAATTTATCCTTTATCCTCGAGTTTCAGTTTGTCCCTGGTTGGGTTTGGTTAAAATAAGTGTGGGTTGCTCCGTGTTTTCCCAACTCAGCAGGAGAGGAGGTCGGAATGGGAACAAATCCCAGACTTTGCTGCCACGGGTGGGAAAGGGAACAAGGAAACGGGATGGAAAATCCCTACAAATCCCTGTAAATTTATGGGAATGTGCTGCAGGGTTCCTTTCCCAGAGCAATCCAGCTGTCTCAAAAAGGAGAGGGGTTGTGCATTTTCCATCCCTGGAAGTGCCCAAGGCCAGGCTGGAATGGATTTGGAGCACCCTGGGATAGGGGAATTTCCCCACCCACAGCAGGGGTGAATGGGATGAGCTTTGGTCCCTTCCCACCCAAACCATTCCAGGATTTTCAGATTAAAATGGAAAATCACTCCAAATTTGTGAGTAAGCTGGGGCAGATTTATCTTTTAGAACAATCTAGCTATTTTAAAACAAATCTGAATATCCAAATAATTCACTTTTCCCAAAAATCCTATTTTGAGAAGTTAAGAAAACTCATTTTTGGATGGATTTTGGCATCACCAGCGCTCAGTGCCAGCACTTGGGATAAGGAGAGCAGGAAACCAGGTGGAACATTCCTGACTTTGGGAATCCCTTGGAGCTCAGGAAAATGAAACAGCTTTTCCATGGCTCTCCCAGCTCCGGGGTCTGGCACAGCCTCTGGGTGCTGGGTGATTAAAACACCCAAATTAACAGCTCTTAATTGTGCTTGTGGACTCCATTCCACTCAGGAATTAACCTGGGGAAAGCACAGGATTGGCAGTAATTCCTCCCCTCCCTCTCTGTGCTCTGTTTTATTCCCCTCAATAATTCCATATTAATAATTCGGTTTATATTTCATATTTTATCCCTGCTCCGTCCTTTTCCTCTTGGTGCAGGGTAAAGGATCTGTAAAATTCCATTATTCTTTCCCAGGGCTGGTTCCCGTGCTGGAATATTTTGTCCTTAATGGCAAAAAGACATTTCCAGTGTAAAAAACTCCAACCTAAGTCAGGTTTGAGCTTTGCTTCAGCACAGGAAGGGGGAGATAATTGGAGTTATTTGTAATTTCTGCAAGCACCAAGGGGTTTGGATCTTAAAAACAGGGATTTGTGTAAGTCACAAGGAATGAGAAGGATCCAATCCTGGTTTAAATTGGTTTAAAACACAAAAATGAACTTTAAAACAGTGGATAAATTTCAGAGCAGTCCTGATTACAAGGCCTGGAGGGACAGGACACAGGGAATGGCTCCATGCCAGAGGGATGAATGGGATTTTGGGAATGAGGAATTCCTGGCTGGGCTGGGATTGCCAGAGCAGCTGGGGCTGCCCCTGGATCCCTGGAATGTCCAAGGAAAGGTTGGAGCAACCTGGGATCATGGACTCCATGTCAGAGGGGGTGAAACTTAAAAAATTTGGGGTTTAATACCCAAAATAAGCCAGGGGATGACAGAATAAAAAGGGTTGAGATTGTTCCACTTTGGAGCTTTGACCTCGGGAAAGAAAAACTTCACATCCCTCAGCTGGGAACATCCATGGAAATCTCCAAGGGATTTGGGAACTCCTTGAAGGCTTGGGGAAGGAGCTGGGATGGGGATTGGAGTAAATTGTGAGGAATTTTTCCAGGATTTGCCTGGAAAAAATTCTCTGAGAACTCCTGGATCCGCAGGGGCATAAACTGGAGATGAGCCCTTGGAATTTTGGATGGGTTTGTTTTTATCCACCACGCACTGGAATGAAACCTGGCTTAACAAGGCCTGGCTTTGTGCAAACTTAGGAGCAATATTAATGGGAAAATGGGTTTCTTCTCCGTGTTCCAGCTGTTCTGCTCCTTCCCTTGGATCTCCTCTGCTCTGGCGTTCCTGTATGGTAACAAACCCGAGGGACCAGCTGGATTTACGTCCCCAATCCTTAACCCTAACCCTAACCCTAACCCTAACCCAAACACCCAAATCTGGGTCGGTGGTGGAGCAGGGCAGGGTTTTCTCATCAGCTTTTGAGTTTTGGAGAGTTCTCTGGGATGAGAACTGTGGAGTCATGGAATGGTTTGGGTGGGAAGGGACCTTCAAGCCCATCCCGTTCCAGCTCCTGGTGACACCTTCCAGCTTCCAAACCCCATCCTTGCCATGGCAGGGGCGGCACTGGGTGGGCTTCCCACCCAAACCATTCCAGGATTCCGTGGGCTTCCAGCAGAAATTCCACCTCCCACCAGACCAGGCTGCTCAGCTACACTCGGTGAGCTCCGTGTATCCGTTGTTTTTTCCTCCTTAGCCAGGGACACTTAACCCAAAAGTCTTGATTTATAATTGGTTTTCATTTTTTAGTTCTTCTCTTCCTCTCCCCACATCAAAGCCTGAAGAAAACTCCCAGCTCTCTCCCAAACTTCCATCTCTGATTCTTGTTCCAGTGATAAAATCCCATGGCTCTCTCCAAAGTTCTCCAGACCCTTCTTCTGGTGCTCCAGCCCCATCTCCATTCCCTGCCCCGGACACGCTCCAGCCCCTCCAGGTCTTCTGGAGCCCCCAGGATTTGAGATGGGACCTCACCAGTGGTGGATTTTCGGGAATTCCAAGGGAAGAGGAGAGCTGGAGAGCTCCCAGGTGAGCTGTGGCTGGAACCCCTGGTGGGGACATGCAGCTCGGGAACACCAGGACACCAAACAGGGACAACCCTCCTCATCTTCCATCCAGGGACAGGCTCTGAATCCCTTCCCAATCTTCCATTCCCCAGCAGCAGATGGAATTTGGAGTTGGAAAAAATCCTTAAAAATGCCCTGTCATGGATACTCCTCAAAGCCTCTCTGTTTTTTGCCCTTTTCCTCCATCCTGGAAAATGTTGGGATTTTCCTGCAGGCTCTCGATCTCGTGGCTGCTCCTCAAAGCCTCTCTGGTTTTTGCTCTTGTCCTCCATCCTGGAAAATGTTGGGATTTTCCCACAGACTCTCGATCTCGTGGCTGCTCCTCAAAGCCTCTCTGGTTTTTGCTCTTTTCCTCCATCCTTGAAAATGTTGGGATTTTCCTGCAGGCTCTCGCTCCCCCTCGTGCCTGCGTGCAGCTCTTGCAGCCTCTGGGCTGGAATTCATCCCATTCCCTCCTTCTTCCAGCAGCTCAGCTTTGATCCCATCCTTCTGTCACAGAATTGGGCCCAGCTTTCAGCAGGGATGGCAATCCCTGAATTTTTGAGGATTTGGACAGTAATTCCTAATTCTTGTTCTCCGCTCAGGGCTTTAATCCGTTCAACCTCTGGATTCTGGGAATTTTATATTTACTGAGGCTTTGAATTGTTCTTTGCTCTGAAACTCAACCCAAAGTGATTTATTAATCAAAATAGGGTTTATACGATTTTCGTAATTGTTCTCCCTTTTCCTGGGAGAAACTTTTCCAAACAGATCACTGCTGGTATTTCCTGAATTTTTTGATAATAAACCTTGGTTTGAGTCAGGGAGTTGGAAATCACCATCCACAGGGAGTTAAAGGTTGGGGAGCATCAGGGAGGTTTTGTTCCAGAGTTTTTAGGAATCATGGTAGGGAAGGAGGAAAATCTTGATTTCCTCATTCTGATCTAAAGCTTCATCCCATCTAAAACTTCAGAGGAGCTTAAATACTCATCATCCACATTTTTTTTTAGTTTGTTTGGTTTTTTCCTAAAATAACATCATAGGGCCCAGATGGGTAGCAATGGGAACACCCCACTTGTGCTGAAATTCCTTATCTGAGAGATTATCCCAAACTGGAAAGGTTTGCAGTGGAAAATAGAAACAACTCAGGGTTTAATACATTGGAATAAATGGAAACAACTCAGGGTTTAATACATTGGAATAAATGGAAACAACTCAGGGTTTAATACATTGGAATAAATGGAAAAACTCAGGATTTAATACATTGGAATAAATGGAAACAACTCAGGGTTTAATACATTGGAATAAATGGAAACAACTCAGGGTTTAATACATTGGAATAAATGGAAACAAGTCAGGGTTTAATACATTGGAATAAATGGAAACAAGTCAGGGTTTAATACATTGGAATGCTTTGTTGGATCAAACTTCCCAGGAATTCCCTTGGCCACCACCCTGGTCCTGCCCTGGGCTTGCTCCAGGTTCCTCTCCTGTCCCAGGACACCCAGCACTGGACACTGGATGGGGACAGGGACAGGGGACAGGGGTGGCTTCTGGGAGAAGCTCCACGTTGGAGCCACCACTGGCAGGAGCTGGATCCTTCAGGGATGGTTGGAGCACCTCTGGGATAAATTCAGGAAGGAAAACGAGACACTGGAGGTGGGACACCAGTGGGAGAGAGGATGGGAAGGATGTGAGAGGAGCAGATCCCCAGTGGTGAAGGAGGGAAGGAGCTGCTCCAGGTGCTGGAGCAGAAATTCCCAGAGATTCCCAGATTCCCAGCCCCTGGAGAGGCAGCCGAGCACAGCAGCCCAGGGATGTCCATGGAGAGAGGAGCCCAGGCTGGAGCAGTTCCTGAAGGATTGACCCCATGGAAAAGGGATCCAGGCTGGAGCAGTTCCTGAAGGATTGACCCCGTGGAAAAGGGATCCAGGCTGGAGCAGTTCCTGAAGGATTGACCCCATGGAAAAAAAAGGGATCCAGGCTGGAGCAGCTCCTGAAGAACTGAGCCCATGGAAAAAGGATCCAGGCTGAAGCAGTTCCTGAAGGATTGACCCTGTGGGAAAAGGGATCCAGGCTGGAGCAGTTCCTGAAGGATTGACCCCGTGGAAAAGGGATCCAGGCTGGAGCAGTTCCTGAAGGATTGACCCCGTGGAAAAGGGAGCTGTTCCTGAAGGATTGACCCCATTGGAAAAGGGATCCAGGCTGGAGCAGTTCCTGAAGGACTGAGCCCATGGAAAAAGGGATCCAGGCTGGAGCAGTTCCTGAAGGATTGACCCCATGGAAAAGGGATCCAGGCTGGATCAGTTCCTGAAGGATTGACCCCATGGGAAAAGGATCCAGGCTGGAGCAGTTCCTGAAGGACTGACCCCATGGAAAAGGATTCAGGCTGGAGCAGTTCCTGAAGGGCTGAGTCCATGGAAAAGGATTCAGGCTGGAGCTGTTCCTGAAGGGCTGAGTCCATGGAAAGGACACTGAAGAAGTTCCAGAGAAGGTTTAGGCTGGATATTGGGAAAATTCCTTCCTGGAAAGGTTTGTCCATCCCTGGCACAGCTGCCCAGGGCAGGGCTGGAGTCCCCATCCCTGCAGGGATTTCAAAGCCACCTGGAGTGGCACTTGGGGACAGGGTCAGTGGTGGCCTGGGCAGTGCTGGGTTGGACTCCACGGTCTCCAAAGGCTTTTCCAACCTCAATGATTCCATTTTTCCATGGAGGAAAGCATGCCCAGTGTGCAAGGACAGCGAGAGCTCTGGGAATCCTTTGGCTGTGCAAATCCCACACTTCTGCTTTTTCCTGGCACAAGTTAAATTTGGTGTTCTTGGAGATGGGAATGGGACAGTCTCAAGGCAGCAGTGACCGAAATCTCTTCCCATCTGGAAGGGGGAACTGCCAACAGTGGGAAAATACCACCCCAAATACAACAAACTCCCAGCCATTCCCAGCAGAAAATAGGAATTCCAAGGGAGAAAGAAGAAGGGGAAATGCTCCCAGCCCCACCTCACCCTGGCACTGCCGACAATCCAAGGAGGGCTCAGAAAGCTCGTGGAAATATGGAATTTTGAGTGAATCTCAGTTAAGATGAAACCTCAACTCAAACCTTCATCCCACAGAGGGCCACGATTCTGTTTGTATCCCGGTGTGGATGTGGAATTGTGCAGGAGATCCAAGTATTCCTTCCTGCCCTGTCTGCTCAGCAGAGGGAGCTGCAGCCCTTCCAGCGGCTCCTGTCCCTGCTCTTATCCTTTAAAAGCTTTCACCGTGGAATGTGGAGCTCATTCCGAACCAGATCCATCCTTTAGAAGCGTTCCCCTTGGAATGTGGAGCTCATTCCGAACCGGATCCATCCTTTAGAAGCGTTCCCCTTGGAATGTGGAGCTCATTCCGAACCGGATCCATCCTTTAGAAGAATCCCCTTGGAATGTGGAGCTCATTCCAAACCGGATCCATCCTTCAGAAGCGTTCCCCTTGGAATGTGGAGCTCATTCCGAACCGGATCCATCCTTTAGAAGCGTTCCCCTTGGAATGTGGAGCTCATTCTGAACCGGATCCATCCTTTAGAAGCATTCAAGCGTTCCCCTTGGAATGTGGAGCTCGTTCAGAACCAGATCCATCCTTTAGAAGAATCCCCCTTGGAATGTGGAGCTGGTTCAGAACCGGATCCATCCTTTAGAAGTGTTCCCTTTGGAATGTGGAGCTCATTCCGAACCGGATCCATCCTTTAGAAGAATCCCCCTTGGAATGTGGAGCTCGTTCAGAACCGAATCCATCCTTTAGAAGCGTTCCCCTTGGAATGTGGAGCTCATTCTGAACCGGATCCATGTGGAGCTCATTCCGAACCGGATCCATCCTTTAGAAGAATCCCCCTTGGAATTCTTCAGCTCAGCTGGAGCTGATCTCGAGTCAGGATTTGAGGCATCCCTGCGCTCCTTGGGCTGAGGCTGCAGGAATTTTGGTGATGCTGAGTGAAATCCTCGGTGCTGGAAGCCTCCAGGTCTGAATCCTGGCGTGCCTGCAGGACATCGCTGCCGGATTCGTGGGGACATCGGAATTTTGAGGTGATGATCCTCCACGCCACAGCCAGGTTGTTCCTGACCCAAACTCTGAGCAGAGCTGGGGTGGGTGGGAATTCAGGGCTGTAAAAACGAGCTGGATCTGAGCCCTTCTCGGGTTTGGGATTTGGAGCAGGAATGAGGAACGTGTCGCTGCCCTGAGGGGACATCTCTGTGTGACATCTGTCCCTGAGGGCCCCGTGGGCTGTGGGGCTGGGCTGGTGCATCCCAGTGCATCCCAGTGCATCCCAGTGCATTCCCAGTGCATCCCAGTTCATTCCCAGTTCATTCCCAGATGTGAGCGTGGAGGGATTCGCCATCGGAGATGTGGGACAGCGGCGCCGGCGCCTTCCAGCTGCCCGAGTGGATGGTGAGTTACTGACCTGCTGCCTTCAACCAGCAGCTGAATTCCTGGTGAGAACTTCAAGATAAGCCCTGGAATGAGGCTCGTTAAGGTGGGAGATTAATGAGCATCATTGGCATTAATTGCCTTGTTAATAAGGGCCAAGTGTCCTGGATGATCTCCCCCCCATCACCCCAAATTCGTTGTATTCACAGCCAGTTTTTATAGGAATTTGGGACTGGCAGGGAGGAGGAGTGGCAGAATCCACAGTGTGTTCCAGGAGATTTGGAATTTCATCTCAGGTCCACCTTTTCAGCTTAATTTTTACCAGCAATTTGCATTCTGCTGTCAGAATAAAACCTCTAAAACTTCCAGACGCCCTCCAGGGCACCAAGCGCTCCTTGTTTGAGTGGTTAAAGAGTTTAGAATGGATCCCAAATATTAGAATCCACTTTTCCCTTCTTCTTTGGTGGAAAGAATTCCCAAAGCAGCTGAAAATAAAATTACATAGCTCCAAAAAACCAGGCAGGGCTTGGAGGGCAGAATTCCGTGTCTGGGATTGGCTCCGTGTGTCCCCTGGTATCCTGTGGCCCAAAAATGGACCAATATTTGTTATTTCTTCCTATATTTCTGCTCACATCTCCAGTTCCTGGATTTGAAGCTGTCCTTCCTGGTAGTTATTCTAAAAATACTTGGATCAATGCGATAAAAAGCTGAAATTCTGGTGCTCCTGCAAAGGAATTCGATTTTATTTACAAATATTGTCCATGCATTGGATTCGGGCATCATTATTCCCCTTTATATCCATCTTTATGTTCCCTGCTATCCCTTTCTTAATTGTATGGATTTTATTGTAAAATTCCAGTTTATTCTGCCTCTCACTCATTTTTTTGTGACACAGTTCCAAATTTAACATATTTTTATCAACAATCAGGAATGACTTTTGCTTTTTAGGGTTATCAGTGGCAAACTTTGCATCATTCACAACTTCATTTATAGCCTCAAATGTGGGTTTTTCTCTGTAAAAACTTGGAGTTTTCCTTAAAAACAAAACCTCTCCCTGTGGGTTCTCTAATTTTTCCATTATGGACTCGGTGCTTCTGGGATCGGGGTCAGATGACAAAAACTTTATTTAAATAGATTTTTTTTCATTCTTATTGCTTCAATAATTTCCTTTTCCAGGGCAGTTTTATGATTTCATGGATGGTTTAAAGCTGCTGTGGCATCAAATCCATCTCCAAAGGGCTCCAAAGGGTCATGTCCTGCAGCGAAGTTTTTAATCAGGGTTTTAACTCAGCTCATTTGCATTTTATGTGGTACCTCGGGTCAGCGTGGGAGGGAGCAGCCACATTTCAAGAAATAATTAGCCCGAGCTCTAAATTGCTCATTATCTTTAAGGTCATTATTTCAAACAGTCTTTTAGGTCTTAATGTTCTTATTGAGTCCCTGTTTTTATGTCCACCTCTTGTTATTAACCAAATATTGGAAAATTGTATTAGTAGTGAATAGTAATAGTAATAATAAAAATAATAATAGTAATTCCTTTGGATTGCTTCTTGGGAAAGCAGCTTAAAATGTGGATTCTCCCATATTTTGGGACTCCGATGGAATCACAGAATCCCTGAGGCTGGAAAATCCCTGGGAGCCCATGGAGTCCAAGCATTCCCAGCATGGCCAAGGCCACCACTGCCTCACATCCCCAAGTGCCACATCCACACGGCTTTGAAATCTTCCCCAGGGCTGGGGACTCCAAACCTCCCTGGGCAGCCTTTTCCAGAGCTTTTCCATGAAGGAATTTTCCCCAGAATCCCATCTGGACCTCCTGAACACCCTCAGCAATCCTGGAAGGGCTCTGTGGGAGGAACTGTGGGATCCCACGGGATGCTGGCTCAGGATGAGGTGTCCTGGCAGGTGGTGACTCCACAGGGATTTTCCAGCTCCAGCTGCTGAGATCCCACATTTTCCAGTTATAAAACACCCATGGCCTGTTTGTAGCAAGTTGAGGCAATGTGGAAATAGCAGTTTCCTGGTTTTTCTGCTTTTTGTGGGGTTGGGATGGCCCAAGGGACCCATTCCACTGCTGAGGGAGGAGATTTTTCTCTTCCTTGTCCTTCCCGTTGTCCCCACTGGAAGTGCCTGGGTTAGGGGTTTGCTGTTTTCTCCTTTGAAGGATTTCTCCTCCCTGCTCCCACCAGTTCCAAGGGATTCTCTGTCAGATATCCCTGGATCCCTGGAAGTGTCCAAGGTCTGGCTGGACATTACAGTGGGAGGTGTCCCTGCCATGGCAGGGGTGGCTCTGGAGGGGCTCTGAGGTCCCTTCCAACCAGAATTCCACCATTCCATGATCCAGCACTTGTGGAGGCTGAGCTGGAGCAGAGGCTGGGCAGAGCTAAAGAATAAATTCGTGATTTATGGAAAGGATCTCCTCCATGGATCCACCTTGGGCAGCACCAGAGCCCAGCCAGGGCTGCACCCAAATGAACCAAAATGGCCCCAAAATGCACGAGCGCTCCCGGGGGCTCTCCCTGGGATCAGTTCTGCTCCATTGGCACCTTGGAGTTCATTGTCCCATTCCAGCTTTAGCCCAGGCAGCCCCACCCTGCTTGTTTTTCTCTCTCCAGCCCACGGTGTTTGTGCTCCTGGGCTGAGGTTTGGATCATTTGTCCTTGGTGCCCAGCTGGAGCAGGAATTGTTTTGTCTCCCTGCTCTGTGCACAGAGCTCACCATCCCATGGTATGAAGCCCAGACCCACACACTAAAGCAGCTCAGAATGTGAAAATATAAAATCTTCACCCTTCTTTATTTAAAAAAAATACATAAATTGTTTTTATATCTCTGCATCATCAATGGATTGAGATGTTTTTCCACTGGGAAAAGACTTCCCAGCAAGTTTGTCACCGAGCAGTGGCAGTTCTTCAAGGCCACCGCCTTGTCCTGCTGTTCTATCCATAAAATGATGGATTTTAATTCATTCCATGTGGAAATTTGAATTCCCAAGTTCTTGGCAGGTGGATTTGGACGCTCCAGCAATGCTGGATAGTTTGTGCTGCTTAACCCCTCAGAAAACTCTTGTTTTCTCCCTTTGTTCCCAAAAAATAACAAATATCCATGGCCAGGAAACAATTAAAGACACTCAGAACAAAACAATTTACTGGGATTTAGCGTAGTTCTCTCTGGTTTTATTTGACTGACCCAGATTGGCAGAGAAATTACAGAATATTCCTGAGCTCTGGGGTGGAAATGAAGCAAAATCTTTTATTTTTAGCATTTTTATTGAATATTCATTCTTAACTTTAATGTGTTGGACCAGACATTCACTGAGGAAAAAAAGGGGTTTTTTTCCCAGGAAAAGCCTTTGGATTTAAGTAACTTGGTGTGAAAACCTGCTGGAAAAGGAGTTTGTGCTTTGGTGTCACCATAAAATGAGTTTTTTACCCCCTTTAAAGGCTTTGAGTTGTTTTACACTGAGCTGAAGTCTTGTCTCCCTTAGGATTTTGCAGGAGAAGGTTCATGGATAATGTGGGAAATGAAAACTTTACCTGGAAAACACAACTTGGGCTGTAGTGTCAAGTGAGAAAAGCAACGCTGATCCCAGCTTCTTATTCCCTGAGATATTTCCACACTGGAAATAATTCAGATTTCCATTTCTCACATTTTTCATTGTACAACTCAGGAATTCTGGGGGGGATTTCCCTCCTTTTTTTTTTTTTTTTCCCATCCATTCCTCCAGGAGTTGCTTTCATATAACTCAGGAATTTTTTGTTCTTTTAGTGAATTCCTTGAAATCTGCCCTGGAGAGGGAAAATGGGAGGAACATTTTGGGGAAGGGATTTTCCCTGGCAGCATTTTCCATCCTTGGGACAACTGTTGAGAGGAGCAGGATCAGATCCGACCCGGGGTAAATCCAGTGTAAATCTGGTGTAAATTTGGTGTACGGAAAGAATCAGGGCTGGGGGAGCTTTTTAATTCCATATTCAGTCAGAATTGGTGCTGAGGACAATCAGTTGTGCCCTGCTGCTTCCCAGATCCCTTTTCCTTGGAATCACAGAATGGAATCACAGGATGGGTTGGGTTGGAGGAGACCTCAAAGCCCCACCAACCTCTGGCAGTCTCGTTTTTCCCATTTTTTCTTCCTTGGATCATCTCTTCCCACCTAAAAGGCTGTGGAACGAGCAGACGCTGTGCAGGACAATAATTTTCATTCTTATTTAGTGCCTGGAGTTTTTATCCAAGGAGTTTTATCCCTGATAATTTATTACCTGAGATAATTCCCATAAAAGCCCCTCAACATCCTACCCAGAGAAGCTGTGGATGCTCCATCCCTGGAAATATCCAAGGCTGGAGCAACCTGGGATGGTGGGAGATGTGGAGTGGAACTGGATGGGATTTAAGGTCCTTTCCAACCCAAACCATTCCATGATTCCATAATTCCCAAAGGATTGGAACAACACAGGGATGGATGTTGGAGTCTGGACCCTTCCAAGGACAAACTCTGCCCTGGTTGCCATGGGGGACGCAGCAAGGGGCAGGATAATTAAAATAATAATAATTAAAAACCACTTTGCCATCCAACAAACGCCCCCGTTGTTTTAGTTGCTCATTAGTTAATTTCCTTCTAACGAGGCTCCGTTAACGCAGTCATCTGACATTGGGGGGGAAAGAGGGAGAGCGGGGAGGGGAGGGCCCGAGTTAAAGGAGCTTAATTAGCGAGTTAATTATAGCGAGCAGGGAAATGTTCTGGTTACATAAATAAGGCATTGTTATGCACACACCAGCCAGGCCACGTTCAAAACTGCCGCGACGGAGCTCCGGAGGTCAGGGAACGCTGTAATTCCACACAAAACACAGGCAGGAATTGTTTGTGGGGACGCCTCATTAAGTCCTGGGATCTGCCAAAAAAAAAAAAAATGCAAAAACTAAAAAAAAAAGTCCAAAAATCCCAATTTGTTCCCGCCCTGGCTGCCTCCGCCTGCGGTGAAACCGGAGCGGGCAGGATCAGCGGGATGGGGATGGGGTGGTGGATATAAATGGGGCATTCCCTGTTCCCGAGGGAGCCGTGCCCGGGCACAGCCGGCGAGGCCACCATGCCCAACAAGAAGAAATACAACGTCAACGGGCAGTCAACGGGCATGAAAGCCCAGGTGAGGGCACGCTTTGGGACCGTAATTACGGCTTTTCTGCTCAAAAACGCGATTGTTTCTCTGTTACCTCTCTCTTCTTCCTCCTTCCCTCGCTGTTTCCACCCAGTCACTTATTCCTGGAGCTCCTCAGCTGGAGAAAATCCAAATCTCTGGAGAGTTTATCTTAATTTTCTCTCAGGAGTGGTGAAGAGTCGAGGCACACACGTTGCTCTGGGGTTGTTCTTCTGTCTGGAGGAGTTGGTGGGGTCGGCGTGGGGAAGTTTTCCAGGAAAACCTTGGATAAGGAGACCTTTTTTTGCATGGAGGAGTAGCTCAAGGTGGCTCTTTGTGATGGAAACCCCAGGTCAGATGAGCTCATTTGGAATGTAAAGGTGAAACCTCACCTGCATTAACCCCTTGTGCCCCTGCAGGTGAGGTTTTCCAGTGGGAATTGTTTGTTCCTGTTGGAAGTTGAAAGCAGGAGCTCCTGTGTCACTTCAGAGCAGCTCAGGCTCCTAAATCCAAGGAACTGCAGCTCTCCAAGGCTCCACAGCTTCTCCTTGGAGCTGTTGCCTTCAGAGCTGTTCTGGTGGGAGCTGACCGAGCTCAGCCTGGAGCCAAATCTCTCTTTTCATCCCATCTGGAACATTCTCATCTTCCCAGCCAGGCTGGAACATGGCTCTTGTGAGTTTGGCAGGGATTGTGGTAGGGGAAGGTGTCCTGTGGAACTGGATGATCCTTAAGGTCCCTTCCAACCCAAACCATTCCGGGACTCTGTGAAATTCTCTTTTTACCCACTCTCTCTATTCCCTAAAGGATTAAACCCAAAGGACCTCAGCCAGCACAAGCCAAAAGCAGATCCAAGCCTTCACCTGGCCCCTTCCCGAATTTCCCTTTCCTGTTGCTTCCTTCCACCTCAGCTAAAGCTGAGCCCAGCTTGTGGCCGTGTTTAAGGGGTTTAAACCTTAAAGGTTTTATTTAAGTCTGGTTCTAATTCTGCCTGATTCGGTTCAGGACTTCTTTTGCTTCGTCGTTTACTTGGTTTTGGATGTGTGAGAGCTCAGGGAGCTCTGAACTACCAAGATCATTGCGTTGTGTGAAAAGTTGTGTTCAATGTCCTTAAAGAGGTGATGTGGGGGGAAAAAAAAGTGAATTTAACCCAAATTATTCCCCGTTTGTTGAATCCCTGTGTGTCTCCAGCTCCACTTCACGCCAGTAACCTCCTCCTGCAATGGAGCTGCTCAGCCGTGGAGGGATTTGTTCTAAATTAAGGAAAGAAAAAGGACAAAAAAGGGAAGTTATTTCAGGCCAGCAACTTCTTAAAGGAGGAACATAAACCCTGGCGTGTGTGCAAAGCCCCCATCCCGCCGGGATCAGGGCGTTAATCCCAGCACAGCACTGGCTGTAACTTGAGTTTGGTGTGGATTTTCCCTTCCCTGATCTGGTGTCGTCCTAAAAACTTGTGTTCTCCAGCCATCTGTGCTCCCAAAATTCAACAGCCTGGAGTTACATCTCTAATCTTGGCTGGAAGGACTGAAATTAAACAAAATGGGCAATTTAGCATATCCAGTCCCCATTAAATAACAGGAATTGTGCTCCGAGCCATGACTGAGATGTGCCGGTGTCTGCTCAAGGCTTTGGGTTCTTGGGGTTGATCTGTTGGGTTTTTTACGGAAAATCCCTGATTTCTTTCCACAGATCCAGTTTGCTGACCAAAAGCAGGAGTTCAACAAGCGCCCGACCAAGATCGGCCGCCGGTCACTGTCCCGCTCCATCTCGCAGTCCTCGACAGACAGCTACAGCTCAGGTGTGTCCAGGCATGTCCCACACCTGCTCTGGGGGCAGAGGGAACACATGGAAATAGGCTTTTGTTTTTTTCCTCTTTGTCCTGTGTGGATAGATGGAAAATTAAATTATTCTGGATTCTCCTTATAACCCTAGCGTGCAGCTGCTGCTGTCTTCCCTTCCATTCCCTTCCTCCCTGTCCTGTTCCTCCCAGGAAAAGTGTTTCCATGCTTTATTCGTGCTTGAGCATCACAAATCCACGGGGATCCCACTGTAGGTTTGTTGCACATGAGGTTGGAGTCTTCAGGGAGTTGGAAGGGCTCTTGGAAGGAGTTTCTCCTGCTGGAATCTTGCTGGATGGATTTTTAGGATACTTGGCAGCTCACGGTGTATTTGGGGAGAATTTGGGTGGTTTTGGGGACCTTAGAGCTCCTCTCATTCCACCCCCCTGCTGTGGTCAAGGACACCTTCCATGAGTCCAGGCTGCTCCAAGCCTCATCCAGCCTGGCCTAGAGGTTCAAAGCTCTGATTCAGTTCTGGCAAGTTTGGAAAACCTCAGAAAACTCCGGCTCCAGCTGCTCCTGATGGCTCATGGCTGGTGGCTGCACACGGACCTGGCTGTCCTCCTCGCCGGGAACTCTCCTTGGTGCTTCTCCACTCATTCCCACGATGCTGAGGATGTCGCTGGACCGGGCTGGAGCTCTTGGCAGTCCTCAGCAGGTTTGGGAGAGCAGAGCTGGAAAAGCCATGGTTGTCTGGTCACTCAGCTCCTGGCAGAGGAGCTCATCTCCAGAAGATGAAGGTTCTCATCTGATCCTGGACACCACAGTCCCATGGCTTCATCCCAGTTTTTGCGGGAATGCCGACTGTTCCGGCTTGCTGCTTCCTTCCTGCTGCTTTGCAGGCTTGGAGCAACCTCCAAAGTCTTCTCCAGAGGTTGGGATGAGCCCCCCAAGGGGTGGGCACCACCTGGGTGACCCATCCTGCGGGCACTGACTGCATTCCCGTGGAAAAGGGAGAAATTCAGGAATGCTCAGGCTGTGCTCTCTCCAGAGGCACATCAGCCCAGGCTCTGTTTGGAATCCACAACTCCCATCTCATCCTGGAGCACCTGGGAATATTCTGGGACTATTTTTGCCGACTCTGAGTCTGCTTGTCCTGGCTGGTGTCACCGTGTTCGCTCCCAGGTCACAGCTGGAAGAACTTGGAGCAACGTTGGGGAATTCTCCTCCTCTCCTTGCAATTAACATCAGAATTGCAGTTAATTATCTCATGGAAATGTTAATTTCCTGTAATGAAAGGAGAAAAACTGGCATTCCTGATGGAGGACTTAAGTTCCCATGATGGATGATGGATGGATGGATGATGGATGGATGGATGGATGGATGGATGGATGGATGATGGATGGATGGATGGATGGATGGATGGATGGATGGATGGATGGATGATGGATGGATGGATGATGGATGGATGAATGATGGATGGATGGATGGATGGATGATGGATGGATGGATGGATGGATGGATGGATGGATGGATGGATGGATGGATGATGGATGGATGATGGATGGATGATGGATGATGGATGGATGATGGATGGATGGATGGATGGATGGATGGATGGATGGATGGATGGATGGATGATGGATGGATGATGGATGGTTGGATGATGGATGGATGGATGGATGATGGATGATGGATGGATGGATGGATAGATGATGGATGGATGGATGGATGGATGGATGGATGGATGGATGGATGGATGGATGGATGATGGATGGATGGATGGATGATGGACGGATGGATGATGGATGGATGGATGGATGGATGGATGGATGGATGGACGGATGGATGATGGATGGATGGATGATGGATGGATGGATGATGGATGGACAGATGGATGGATGGATCATGGATGGAATATCCTGAGTTGGGAAGGACCCACATGGATCATGGAGCCCAACAATCTGCAAGTAATACACTGATAATAGAAATCATGGAATCCTGGAATGGTTTGGGTCAGAAGGGACCTCAAAGTCCACCCAGTGCCACCCCTGCCATGGGCAGGGACACCTCCCACTGTCCCAGGCTGCTCCAAGCCTTCTCCGACCTTGGACACTTCCAGGGATGTGGAATCCTCAACCTTTCTGGACAGAGATACAAGCACGTAACACAGATAATCCAATTTCTGTTTCAATTTTCCATAGCTCACAGAATACCAAGCCCAGGGAGGAAGTTTTCATTAATATTTTTAGGAAACTGTCCCATCAATTAATGACAGGAATCCTTTCCTTTCAGTCCTTGTTCTTCATTTTACAGAAAAGCAAAGGCAAAATTGACTTTTAGAGATTTGGTTTGCTGTTATATTAACTAACAGCATCCATTTAATTACCGTAATTATATGTACACGTCTACATTTTAGATTTATTTAATAGCATAAAACCTCCTGCCTATGAAAATCTGGCGCCTCTAGGTAGGATTTTTTTTTTTGTTCAAAAAAATTACTTTTAACCCCCAGAACCAAAACTCCCTGGTTTCAAATCAACCTCTACACAGATTAACTCTCTTCAAGGAACTAATCCTCCTCCAACTAATTAATCCTCCCTCCTGGAGCCCTTGATGTAGAGCTTGGTTTTATATAAGGTGCCCTTGGTGGTTAATCCGGGCTCCTGGTCCTTTGGGATCTGCTGTGGGATCGGGAGCGGAGCGGGAGCCCCGCTGCCCTCGGGGGTTGTTGACAAGGTGGGACTCGCCCTTCACCCCCTGCCGAGGATGGGGAGAAATTCCAGCAATGCCTAATTCCCTCCTAATTCCCTGGGATCGGGAGCCGGGGCTGAGCTTTTTCCTTGGAATCCTGGAACCCTTCCTGCCAGCCAGGAGGGAAAGCGTGGAGCTTGTTGGGTCCTGCAGGAAACACAACCCCATAGCCAGTTTAACACCTTTTTTTTGGGGTTTTCGGTGTGGGAATGTCACTGGAGCTGATCAGGGTAGAAGACTGTTTGATTTCTCTGAATAAATGAAGGAGCTGTTGGAATCCATCCCCACTGGAGGCCTGGATACCTCTGGAATGCCGCGGCTCTCCAGGAATGCTGGTGGGGTCAGCACTGCGAGAACCTCCCTCCTTCCTGCTTGCCCCGTTCCCCTGGCGCAGATTTGGGGTGGAAACTGGGAATCTTGACCGTAGCAGCTCCTTTGGGTTCCAGAGGCCTGTGGGGATGTGGAAGGAGGAGTATCCATCACCGTGTCCATCATTCCTGGCGATCCAAAACACCGGCCAGCTCCAGCAGGGCCAACGTGGATGGAGCTGTTCCACCACGGAATTCCCGTGGGGTGGAGCAAATTGTTGGATGTCAGGCCTCAGGTCTGCTTTACAAGCACCACATGAGCTGGAGAGGAAGGGCTTGGAGCAGAACAATTCCATGAGGAATGGCCAGTTGGGTCCTGGAAGGGTCACCTGGAGAGGAAAGAGGAGCTGGGGTTTGGAGCTCATTGCATTGCTTTGGCTGCTGGTGCCAGTCCTGGAAGGTGGAAGAAGAGGTTTGGTTTCCCACAGTGAGGGGGAGATTCCAGAGAAACCAAAAACGTGGCGCAATCCGAAATCCGAATTCCAGAAGATGTGGCACAAAGGATTCCTTCAGCTGATCCAAAATGGTGGTTGATCCATCGTGACTCAAATCAAAAATGGATGTGATTTTATTTAAGTGCATGGGATTTTAGGAATCAGACGGGAAAGGGGATTTCTAACTCCATGAAGGGCTCTTCCATGTGTCTGCCGTGGTCAAATTCCATAATCAAAGGTTTGGAGGACACTGATAAGGAAGGAAGACAATTATTGACAGCTCCTGGAATGAATTCAGCACATCCACAGCCTCTCTTAAGGCAGAGCCTTAATCCATCCCGTGACAGGACAGGATCCGGTGATCCCCGGCTTTCCAAACAATTCCCAAAATCCCTTGAGGATGGGGAGCCAGGCTTGTGTTATCCTCCTGATGGAGAAATTCCTTCCAACCATCCCATGTGAGCCTCTCAGCCAGCAGCTCAGTGTCACTTTGAGGGAACACCAAAATGGAGCAACCCCAAGGATTGGGAATCCCACAGTAACAGGACAATCATCAACTCACACCCTCCCCGTGACTGTCTGGGATGAAAGAGGGTCTGAAATTACAATTCCTACTGGGCTTGGAAGGGCTCTAAACCTCAGCAGGCATTTTGTGGGATGTCTTGGAGCTGTGGAGGTCTGAATTTTGGGAAAAGAGGTGGGAGGACTTTTAGGAAGAGAGGTGGGAGAACGTTGGGGAAGAGAAGTGGGAGAACTTTTGGGGGAAGAGAAATGGGAGAACGTTTGGGA
Source organism: Taeniopygia guttata (assembly GCF_048771995.1). Lineage (NCBI taxonomy): Eukaryota > Metazoa > Chordata > Aves > Passeriformes > Estrildidae > Taeniopygia > Taeniopygia guttata. The sequence continues at coordinate 1,060,042 of NC_133025.1, forward strand.
AGAGAAGTGAAGAAGTGGGAGAACGTTTGGGGGAAGAGAAATGGGAGAACATTTGGGAAGAGAGGTGGGAGAACTTTTGGGGGAAGAGAAATGGGAGAACGTTTGGGGGAAGAGAAGTGGGAGAACGTTTGGGAAGAGAGGTGGGAGAACTTTTGGGGGAAGAGAAGTGGGAGAACGTTTGGGAAGAGAAGTGGGAGAACTTTTGGGGGAAGAGAAGTGGGAGAACGTTTGGGAAGAGAGGTGGGAGAACATTTGGGAAGAGAAGTGGGAGAACTTTTGGGGGAAGAGAAATGGGAGAACGTTTGGAAAGAGAGGTGCGAGAACTTTTAGGAAGAGAGGTGGGAGAACTTTTGGGGGAAGAGAAGTGGGAGAACATTTGGGAAGAGAGGTGGGAGAACGTTTGGGGGAAGAGAAATGGGAGAACATTTGGGGTAAGAGAAGTGGGAGAACATTTGGGGGAAGAGAAGTGGGAGAAGGCCGTGCAGACGAGCCCGTGTGGGAACCAGGCAGTGCTCAATCCCATCACCTCTGCTGTGCTGTTGGAGATGGATGAGAATTAACAATTCATCCCAGGTAAATCCAGCTGGGAAAATGACCCTTGTGAGGAGAAGGAGAGATCCCAGCTGGGCATGGAAGGAGCTGGGATGGAAGGACATCCATGGACACCCTCGGTGGGGCACCCACACGCTTCCCCGTGGGAATTTTGGGAATGTTTTACCCCGTTCCTGACCTGCCCTGCTCCCTGCAGCTGCCTCCTACACGGACAGCTCCGACGATGAGACCTCCCCGAGGGACAAGCAGCAGAAGAACTCCAAGGGCAGCAGCGATTTCTGCGTGAAGAACATCAAACAGGCCGAGTTCGGGCGCCGCGAGATCGAGATCGCCGAGCAGGGTAAGGGGGCTCCTTCCTCCTGCCCCCAAATCCCTCCTGGGCAGCCTCAGGGTGCTGCTGGCCTCCTCACCCCCTTCCTGGGGGATGGGGAAGCTGCTCCGGGGTTTTGGGGTTGGGAAAACTTCTGTGGAGTTTTGGGGTTGGGAAAACTTCTGTGGGGTTCTGGGGATGGGAAAGTTTTTCTGGGATTTGGTGGGTGGGAAAGCTTCTGTGGCATTTGGGGTTGGGGCTTCCATGGGCTTTTGGGGATGGGAAAGATTCTGTGGGGTTTTGGGGGTTGGGAAAGATTCTGTGGGGTTTTGGGGTTGGGGCTTTTGTGGGGTTTTGGGGATGGGAAAGATTCTGTGGGGTTTTGGGGTTGGGGCTTCTGTGGGCTTTTGGGGATGGGAAAGATTCTGTGGGGTTTTGGGGTTGGGAAAGCTGCTATGGGGTTTTGGGGGTTGGGAAAGCTTCTGTAGGGATTTGGGGTTGGGGCTCCTGTGGGGTTCTGGGGATGGGAAAGTTTATCTGGGATTTGGTGGGTGGGAAAGCTTCTGTGGCATTTGGGGTTGGGGCTTCTGTGGGCTTTTGGAAATGGGAAAGCTTCTGTGGGGTTTTGGGAGTTGGGAAAGCTTCTGTGGGGTTTTGGGGTTGGGGCTTCTGTGGAGTTTGGGGGTTGGGAAAGATTCTGTGGGGTTTTGGGGGTTGGGAAAGCTTCTGTGGGGTTTTGGGGATGGGAAAGATTCTGTGGGGTTTTGGGGGATGGGAAAGCTTCTGTGGCATTTGGGGTTGGGGCTTCTGTGGGGTTTGGGAAATGGGAAAGCTTCTGTGGGGTTTTGGGGGTTGGGAAAGCTTCTGTGGGGTTTGGAAAGCTTCTGTGGGGTTTTGGGCTATAGGAAAGCTGCTGTGGGGTTTTGGGGGGATGGGAAAGCTTCTGTGGGATTTTTGGGGTTGGGAAAGGAGTTACAGGGTCGTGCTGTGTGGTTCCAACCAATTATTAAAGGACTATTCTATGGTCAAAGTTATTTTGTTAAATCAGTAGAAAAGGTGAAATCCATCCCATAAACATCACAATTTTGGTTTAGCTTGATTACCTCCAAGAAAAAAAAAACCAGCAAAGGCCAGGCAGGGTTTGGATATTGGAGAGGTGGAGCAAATCAGCAAATCCCAAATCCTCACCCCAAAGCAGATTTTCCTGCTGCCTCACCTGGAGGAAAACATATAAACAAAACAGGGAAAAGTCTGGAGGGGTTTGGGGTCATTTGGATGTATTTGGGGTTTGCTCTCGAGGCTTTGGCTGTTTTGAAGCTGTGGGGCAGCGGGGGCTGTTCCTCCTGAGCCCTTCCCAGCCCATCCCCGTTTCCCTTTTCCCGTTCCCTCGCAGAGATGCCGGCGCTGATGGCTCTGAGGAAGAGAGCTCAGGGGGAGAAGCCCCTGGCCGGGGCCAAAATCGTGGGCTGCACTCACATCACGGCACAGACAGCGGTGAGAGCCCAGCCCCGAACCCCAAAAGGGGTATTCCCGCTGCTGGTACCCTAAACTGACCCCAAATATTGCATTCCCACTGTTTGTACCCTAAACTGACCCCAAATATTGCATTCCCACTGCTAATACCCTAAACTGACCCCAAACGGGGCATTCCCACTGCTCATCCCCTAAAACTGACCCCAAATATTGTATTCCCACTGCTCATCCCCTAAAACTGACCACAAATGGGGCATTCCTACTGCTCATCCCCTAAAACTGACCCCAAATATTGCATTCCCACTGCTTGTACCCTAAAACTGACCCCAAATATTGTATTCCCACTGCTGGTACCCTAAACTGACCCCAAATATTGCATTCCCACTGCTCATCCCCTAAACTGACCCCAAAAGGGGTATTCCCACTGCTCATCCCCTAAACTGACCCGAAACAGGGCATTCCCACTGCTTGTGCCCTAAACTGACCCCAAACGGGGCATTCCCACTGCTCATCCCCTAAAGTGACCCCAAATATTGCATTCCCACTGCTCATCTCCTAAAGCTGACCCCATATGGGGGGAGGAGGGATTCCCTAAAACAGACCCACACAGAGAGAGAGGTGGGACTCCCTAAAACTGAGAGATTAGGGGATTTTCCATCATTTTTCCAGACAAACCCCCGATTTTACTGATTTTTATGGTGTATTTTGCTGATACTCCCGGTGTTTTCCTAAATAAAACCCCGAACGGTGCCGATTTCCTGGGTGTTTTTTTGCAGATAAAACTGGGCTGGTGCTGATTTTCCCGTTGTTTTCCTAAATAAGCCCCAAATGTGCTGATTTTCGGTGTTTTTGGCGCAGGTGCTGATGGAGACTCTGGGAGCGTTGGGAGCTCAGTGCCGCTGGGCCGCCTGCAACATCTACTCCACCCTCAACGAGGTGGCGGCGGCGCTGGCCGAGAGCGGTACGGGCCCGGGATTTATGGGGAATTCCTGGGTTTTATTGGGAATTCCTGGGTTTTATAGGGAATTCCTCCTGGGTTTTATGGGGAATTCCTCCTGGGTTTTATAGAGAATTCCTCCTGGGTTTTATAGGGAATTAGTCCTGCATTTTATAAGGAATTAATATTGGATTTTATAGGGAATTCCTCCTAGATTTTATAGAGAATTTCTCCTGGATTTTATAGGGAATTCCTTTTTCCTCTTGTAGGGAATTCCTTCTTCATCTTATATAGGGAATTCCTCCTGCATTTTATAAGGAATTCTTCCTGCAGTTTATTGGGAATTCCTGGGTTTTATAGGGAATTCCTCCTGCATTTTATAGGGAATTCCTGGATTTTTTAGGGAATTCCGCCTGCATTTTATAAGGAATTCCTCTTGGATTTTATAGATAATTCCTTCTGCATTTATGGGAAATTCCTTCTGCATTTATAATTAACTCCTCCTGCATTTTATAAGGAATTCTTCCTGAATTTTATAGAGAATTTCTCCAGGATTTTACAGAGAATTCCTGGATTTTATAGGGAATTGCTCCTGGATTTTATAGGGAATTCATTCTTCATCTTATAGGGAATTCCTCCTGCATTTTATAAGGAATTCCTCCTGAAGTTTATTGGGAATTCCTGGGTTTTATAGGGAATTCCTGGGTTTTATAGGGAATTCCTCCTGGATTTTACAAGGAATTCTTCCTGCATTTATAGGGAATACTGCCTGCATTTTATAGGGAATTCCTCCTGCATTTTATAGGGAATTCCTCCTGGGTTTTATAGGGAATTCCCCCTGCATTTTATAAGGAATTCCTCCTGGATTTTATAGAGAATTCCTCCTGCATTTATGGGGAATTCCTCCTGCATTTATAATGAATTCCTCCTGCATTTTATAGGGAATTCCTGTGTTTTATAGGGAAATCCTCCTGGATTTTATACAGAATTTCTCCTGGATTTTAGGGAATTTCTTCCGGATTTTATAGAGAATTCCTCCTGCATTTATGGGGAATTCCTCCTGGATTTTATAGGGAATTAGTCCTGCATTTTATAAGGAATTAATATTGGATTTTATAGGGAATTCCTCCTAGATTTTATAGAGAATTTCTCCTGGATTTTTTAGAGAATTCCTGAATTTTATAGAGAATTTCTCCTGGATTTTATAGGGAATTCCTTCTTCATCTTATAGGGAATTCCTTCTTCATCTTATATAGGGAATTCCTCCTGCATTTTATAAGGAATTCCTCCTGCAGTTTATTGAGAATTCCTGGGTTTTATAGGGAATTCCTCCTGCATTTATAGAGATTTCCTGGGTTTTATAGGGAATTTCTCCTGGATTTTATAGGGAATTCCTGGGTTTTATAGAGAATTCCTCCTGGGTTTTATGGGGAATTCCTCCTGGGTTTTATAGGGAATTCCTGCGTCTTATAGGGAAATCCTCCTGGATTTTATACAGAATTTCTCCTGGATTTTAGGGAATTTCTTCTGGATTTTATAGAGAATTCCTCCTGCATTTATGGGGAATTCCTCCTGGATTTTATAGGGAATTCGTCCTGCATTTTATAAGGAATTAATATTGGATTTTTATAGGGAATTCCTCCTAGATTTTATAGAGAATTTCTCCTGGGTTTTTTAGAGAATTCCTGGATTTTATAGAGAATTTCTCCTGGATTTTATAGGGAATTCCTTCTTCGTCTTATAGGGAATTCCTTCTTCATCTTATATAGGGAATTCCTCCTGCAGTTTATTGGGAATTCCTGGGTTTTATAGGGAATTCCTCCTGCATTTATAGGCAATTCCTGGGTTTTATAGGGAATTCCTCCTGGATTTTACAAGGAATTCTTCCTGCATTTATAGGGAATACCGCCTGCATTTTATAGGGAATTCCTCCTGGGTTTTATAGGGAATTCTGCCTGCATTTTATAAGGAATTCCTCCTGGATTTTATAGATAATTCCTCCTGCATTTTTGGGGAATTCCACCTGCATTTTATAGGGAAATCTTCCTGCATTTTATAGGGAATTCCTCCTGGATTTCATAGAGAATTTCTCCCGGGTTTTATAGGGAATTCCTTCTTCATCTTATAGGGAATTCCTCTTGGATTATATATAACACCCAAGCGTTTTACCTGGGTAATTGCCAAGGATTTTACCTGGATAAATCCAGAGGTTTTACCTGGGTAAGACCAGGGATTTTACCTGGGTAATGAGAGGGATTTTACCTGGGTAATTCCAGGGATTTTACCTGGATACAATCAGGGATTTAACTTGGCAAAGTCATGAGATTTACCTGGATAAGTCCAAGGGTTTTACCTGGGTAATGACAGGGATTTTACCTGGATAAATCCAGGGATTTTACCTGGGTAAGACCAGGGATTTTACCTGGAAAAATCCAGAAATTTTACCTGATTAAATGCAAGGGTTTTACCTGAGTAATGCGAAGGTGAGGCCAAGGATTTTACCTGGATAAATCCAGAGGTTTTACCTGTGTAACGACAGGGATTTTACCTGGGTAAGACCAAGGGTTTTACCTGGATAAATCCAAGGATTTTACCTGGATAAAATCAAGGAATTCACCTGGCTGAAGCCACGGTTTGACCACGAGCTCTGGAACACCCAGAAGAAGCCAAACCCACCGTGGGTCTTGCTGGCTGAAGCTGAGTAATAATCAAATCTATTCAAATAACACATGAAGTAATAAATCAGTGTCCAAGAGCTGATCCCAAGGGATTTTCCTGCCTTAACTCCTCTCCCTCCCTGGCCAGGGTTCCCTGTGTTTGCCTGGAAGGGCGAATCCGAGGACGATTTCTGGTGGTGCATCGACCGCTGCGTCAACGTCGAGGGCTGGCAGCCCAACATGGTGAGTTGGGAAACACCTGCAATTCCTGCTGCATTTTATGGGGAATTCCTTCTGCATTTTATAGAGAATTCCTGGGTTTCATAGGGAAATTCTCCTGGGTTTTATAGAGAAATTCTCCTGCACTTTATAGAGAATTCCTGGATTTTATAGAGAATTCCTCCTGCATTTTATAAGGAATTCCTCTTGGATTTTATAGAGACTTCCTCCTGCATTTATGGGGAATTCCGCCTGCATTTTACAAGGAATTTCTCCTGGATTTTATAGAGAATTCCTGGGTTTTATGGAGAATTCCTCCTGCATTTTATAGAGAATTCCTACTTCGTTTTATAGGGAATTCCTCCTGCATTTTATAGGGAATTCCTCCTGCATTTATAGGGAATTTCTTCTGGATTTTATAGGGAATTCCTCTTGCATTTTATAGAGAATTCCTCATGGCTTTTATAGGGAATTCCTCCTGGAGAGGGAAGGGAAGACCACCTAAAATCTCCTGTATCTCACCAGGCGAGGTTTGGTTTTGGTGCTTCCAAAATTTAAACCACACAAACCTCAGGTACCCAGCTCCCTTTTTATCCCGCCCTTGTTTCCAGGGAAAACAGAGCACCTGGAATTGGGTGAGCAGAATCATTTTCAGCTGTCAGCTGTGCTGTTTTCATCACATTTCCCCAGAGATTTTGAGCCCTGGAGCTCCTGATCTAAATATGAGACGTGATCAAAGGTGGAAACGCGGCTCTGAGTTGGGTTTTTGCCAATATTGGCTCGTTTGAGGTGGGATTTTTGTCCCTTGCAGTCGCTGTCACCTCCAAAAAGAAGCAGGAATGTCAAAAAAAATCCACCCCCGAGGTATCAGACTGAGTCTGGAGCTGAGAGCAGCTTTGTTCTGCTCTCTGAGGAATCATTTCCCATCCAAAATGCCACTTTTGGAGCAAGTCAGCGTCCCAGAAAATGTGGATTTGGCTTTCCCGGGATCTCTTCATCCTGGGACTGTTTCCAGACCTGCTCCTGGAGCATGGAAATGATGGAGGGAGCACCAGGATCTTGGAGCTGTTCCCTGAGATTTTGCTGGATTTTGGAGATAAGAAATGATTATAAATGGTTTTAGAGATAAGAAACAGGACGCTGGGTGAGGAACAGGGTGTGAGAAGGATCTTACAGTCATGGAATTATGGAATGGTTTGGGTTGGGAGGGATTTCAATCCCATCCCATTCTGTAGGGACACCTCCCACTGTCCCAGGCTGCTCCCAGCCACATCCAGCCTGGCCCTGGACATTCCAGAGATCCAGGAGCAGCCACAGCTGCTCTGGGAATTCTGTGCCACCCTCATTTTTCCCATCATTGCTCCCTGTTCCTTGGACGTGGGGCCAGTTCATGGCCAATCCATTCTGGGAATCCTTCATGGGATGGCTCTGGGAATTCTGACCTTCAGGGGGAGGCTCCTTCTGGACAGGAGTGGTTCAGGAAAGGGATTTTTTTTTCTTCCTGGAAAACATGGAATCTGCGAGGTTTCCTTCATGGAAATGATACAGTGAGAAGTCTTTGACATCAGTGTGGAACTTGCAAGAATGAGGATGATGATGAGGATGGTGATGCAGTTGGAATTCCTTGCCTTGGAGCAGGGAACTTGCAAAGAAGAGGAGGAAGATGATGATGATGATGAAGTGAGAAGTCTTTGGCCTCAGTGTATGGAATATGGAAAGAGGAGGAGGAGGAGGAAAAGGAGGAGGAGGAAAAGGAGGAAAAGGAGGAGGAGGAAAAGGAGGAGGAGGAAAAGGAGGAGGAGGAAAAGGAGGAGGAGGAAAAGGAGGAGGAGGAAAAGGAGGAGGAGGAGGAAGAGGAGGATGCAGTGAGAAGTCTTTGGTTTAGGGAATGTGCAAAGAGTGGGATGATGATGATGATGATTATGATGATACAATGAAAAGTCTGACATCAGTGTATGGAATATGCAGGGATGAGGATGATGGTGATGGTGATGAGGATGATGATGGTGGTGACTCTGAGGCTCATGGTGGCCGTGGTGCTGTCACCCTGTGCAGCCCCTGGGTGACATCTGCTCCCTGTTTTCCCTGGAATCCAGCAGGGTTCTCACACTTCCCACCTTGCCCAGGCCACTGGGGCCTGCTGGGAAAAAATTTGGGTTTTTTCCTTTTCTTCTGCCTTTTCTTCATCCCTGGGTGCCGTTCCAGGTGTTTCCATACACATACAGCTGGCCAAGCTCTTGGACCTCTCTTCTCCCTGGCATTCTGAGGTTTCTGGGGCTGAGTTGTTTCCCTGCCTGCCCTTCCCAAGGCAGTTTTCCAGAAGGTTCCTCTCCTCACTCACCTCCAACGTTTTCATTCCAGCAGCGGCTCCGTGGCTTCCTGCCGGCCCCGGGTGACTCCGTGGCTGTTTTTATTCCAGATCCTGGATGATGGGGGAGATCTCACCCACTGGATCTACAAGAAATACCCCAACATGTTCAAGAAGATCAAGGGCATTGTGGAGGAGAGCGTCACCGGGGTCCACAGGTTTGGGACAAAGCCCAGGCCCCAGAGCTGAGCTCGGCTTTTCCCCCAGCCTGGGCCTGGCTTGTGGAAGCTGCAGATTAAATCCTGAGCAGTTTAAATCCTGAGCAGGACACCTGGAACTGCTCTGAGCTCCAGGGAGCAGCAGGAGCCCCTCCTGTGGGTGGGAGGGTGCCCAGGAGTGGGGTGGGAGGTGGAAGAGGAGGAAGCCCAGAGCACAGCCCTCCCCTAAATCCGTGGGAAGAGGTGAGATTTGGGAAGAGGAACTGAGTTGTTTTCACTCAGAGAGGAGTGAGTGAAATCCCTCAGTGCCTGGCAGGAGCAGCTCTGGGGGTTGGGAGGTGTCAGAGGAGCTTTTCCATGGGATTCATCCCATCCCAGGTGCCAGGAAGCAGGGAACTGAGGAGAGCAGCACTTTTTGCTGAGTTCTTGCAGGGGGACAGGCTTGGCTGCATGAGAGCTTGGCCAGAGGTTCTGGCAGCTCCTGGAACAGGGAAATGAAATGTGTGAAACGGGGAAGTGGCTCCAGCTCTGCACCAGTGGGGTCAGGAGAAGGAAGGACCGGTGATATTTCTAGGATCCAAAATCCCAGGGTGGGAAGAAGAGATTTCCAAAGGCAGCTTCTCCTTCCCAAGAGCAGGAGCAGGATTTCCAGACTCTCTTGAAAAGAAGAGCCACACTGAGGTGTTTAAATCCATTTTTAGTGATTTTCCTGCTGTGGGGAGTCAAGGCTGTGCCCAGAGCTGAGCAGGGGGATGCTGGAGAAGGGAAGGATCCAGGGAGAGCTTCCAGCACATTCCAGGGGCTCCAGGAGAGCTGCAGAGGGACTGGGGACAAGGCTGGAGGGACAGGACACAGGGAATGGCTCCATGCCAGAGGGATGAATGGGATTTTGGGAATGAGGAATTTCCAGAGCAGCTGGGGCTGCCCCTGGATCCCTGGAATGCCCAAGGCCAGGCTGGACATGGGGACAGTGCCCAGCGCCCCTGCCCATGGCCAGGATGATCTTTAGGGCCCTTTCCATCCCAAAGCCCCGAGGGCAGGGGTGGATTCCCGTGGATAATGCCCGTTCCGTGCCGTGCCAGGCTGTACCAGCTCTCCAAGGCGGGGAAGCTCTGCGTGCCGGCCATGAACGTCAACGACTCCGTCACCAAACAGAAGTTCGACAACCTCTACTGCTGCCGGGAGTCCATCCTGGACGGGTGAGGGGGACCCCGCGGGGACGGGGGGAATCCCACAAGGAATGGGGAGGAATCCCACAGGGAACGGGGAGGAATTCCACGGGGAACAATGGGGAGGAATCCCACAGGGAATGGGGAGGAATCCCACAGGGAACAGGGAGAAGTTCCATGGGGAACAATGGGGAGGAATTCCTACAGGGAATGGGGAGGAGTTCCATGGGGAACAATGGGGAGGAATCCCACAAGGAATGGGGAGGAATTCCTACAGGGAACGGGGAGGAATCCCATGGGGAATGGGGAGGAGTTCCTGTGGGGAACTGGGAGGAGTTACTACAGGGAATTGGGAGGAATTCCTACAGGGAACAGGGAGGAATCCCACAAGGAATGGGGAGGAATCCCACGGGGAATGGGGAGGAACTCCTACAGGGAATGGGGAGGAATCCCACAGGGAGCAACGGGGAGGAGTTACTACAGGGAATGGGGAGGAATCCCCACAGGGAACAGGGAGGAATCCTCATGGGAACGGGGAGGAATCCCCACAGGGAACAGGGAGGAATCCCACAAGGAATGGGGAGGAATCCTCATGGGGAACAACGGGGGAGGAATTCCTACAGGGAACAGGGAGGAATTCCTACAGGGAATGGGGAGGAATCCCATGGGGAATGGAGAAGAATCCCACAGGGAACAGGGAGGAATTCCTTTAGGAAATAGAGAGGAATCCCACTGGCAATGGGGAGGAATCCCACAGGGAATGGGGAGCAGTTCCCATGGGGAACGGGGAGGAATCCTCATGGGAACAGGGAGGAATCCCACAGGGAACGGGGAGGAATCCCACAGGGAATGGGGAGGAATCCCATGGGGAATGGGGAGGAGTTCCATGGGGAACAACAGGGAGGAATTCCTACAGGGAATGGGGAGGAATCCCCACAGGTAATGGGGAGGAATCCCCACAGGGAATGGAGGAATTCCTACAGGGAACAGGGAGGAATCCCACAGGGAACAGGGAGGAATCCCACAGCGTACAGGGAGGAGTTCCTACAGGGAATGGGGATGAATCCCCACAGGGAACAGGGAGGAATCCCCACAGGGAATGGGGAGGAATCCTCGTGGGAACAGGGAAGAATCCTCATGGGAACAGGGAGGAATCCCACAGGGAAGGGGGAGGAATCCCAGGGGGAACGGGGAGGAATCCCACAGATCCCTGCTGTGCTGCCATTTGGATCATCTCAGCTCAATTGGTGTGTCAGAGGAGAATAAAATCCTTCCCTACCTCTGGTTCCTGTCAGAATTCCTGTCCTGTCCCTCTCCCCTGTGGATAAAATCCGCCCGTGTCCCTTGTGTGACTCTTCCTGCCCTTTCTCCTTCCCCTCTTTATCCCTTTTTTCTCTCCAGCTCTTCTTCATTCCCTTTCTTTTCATGGAACTGTGTGTCCATGTCCCTCCAGCCCCAAATTCCTTCATGGCCGAGCGAGGCTGGGACAGGTTTTGTCCTTGTTGTGACATCGTTTGTGGCACAATCCATGAACAATCCGTGAATTTGGGGTGTGCAGCAGCCTCTCCCAAGGAACAGGGAATGGGAATAATGAGGGGGATGAAATATGGGAGCAGAATTCCCAGAGCAGCTGGGGCTGCCCCTGGATCCCTGGAATGTCCAAGGCCAGGCTGGGACAGGGGGATGGACACGGACATGGGATAAGATGGGATGGGATTTAAGGTTCTTTCCAACCCCAAAATTCCTGGGATTCCATGGAAACACCTTGAAGAGTAAACTGGGATTTGGGTTCAGCCTGGTGCAGGAATTGAAGATGGGGTCAGGGCAGATGAGAGCAGAGGTGCCTTAAAGCTGCTGTGGGTTTTAGGTGGATTTCCCTGGGAAAAGGAGGGAATTTCACCTTCCCTGCACTGCTAACCTATTTACTCCAGAGCTAAAAATAGCCTGGAATGTAGGACACGCTCAGGGAGGGAGAAGAAGGGAGCCAGAGGAAGGGGGAGCTGCTTTTGGGATTCTGGCAAGGAGTTCCCACTCCCCTGCTGCTCCTGGGGCTCTTCCTTGGGGGGCATTTGGGGTTGACAACAAAAATTAAGATTAAAGTAATTCTGGAGAGGATTTTCAGTATTTTGGGAGTGTCAAAACAAAGGGTAAATGGATAAAAATCAGCAGAAAAAGGGCTCCAAACCCAAATTCCATCCTCTTTTGTTGGAAGAACAAAAGAACCCCCACCCTTCCAAAAGGAAAAGGGAATTTTTAGGTGCTTTTGGGGTTTTCTCTTCCCCTGGAATTTCAGGGATGCAGGATCCAGCTGTGGGATCCATCCTTGGAGCAGCTCTTAGTGCTGGGCTGGAATTTTGACCTTTAATTGTGGTTTTATTTCCTTTTTCCTCAGCCTGAAGAGGACCACAGACATGATGTTTGGAGGGAAGCAGGTGGTGGTTTGTGGCTATGGGGAGGTAAGGGGCTCCATTTTCCCAATTTTCCCCTTTTTCCACTGGGAATTCCCTGTGTAAAATCAGCACAGCTTCCTCCACCCTCGGGTCTTTGCACCTGCAGGACCCTCCAAACCGCAGGAGTTTGACAAAAACTGAAAGTTTTCTTCATTTCTTTATTATTAAAGAGATGCCAAAGCTGAATCTTTTAAAAAATGCATTAAATATTCTTCATATCTTTAATATCTGGATATTGGCGTGCCCAAATAATGATACAACACATACTTATATAATTTTAATATTATATTTAATCTGATTTTACTAAAATCAGAGGTTCTGCAGATGTTCTGGGCATTCCAGTGTGGTCAAGAGAGAATTAATCTTGCTTTATCCCTTCACCCACCCTCTCTCCACATGGGAATATTCCTGTTTTCCCAGTTTTTCTCAGGACCAGTTCAGTGGGTGCTCTACTGGAACCTTTTGAATGTCCCAGCAGCTGCAATGGGTCCATTTTTCCTGCCATAATGACATTTTTGGGAACATTTTAACCTGGATTCCTGCACTGCCTGCGCTGGGCAAAGGTTAAAGCTCATTAACCCTCCAGGGTTAATTACCCCTAAAGCTTCCTGAGTGGAGCAAAGGCTGCAGGAGGCTCTGGAACGTTCCCTGGGATCACTGGAGTCTCTTATTGTGGTACATTCCAGAATTTGGGATGTTTTGGGGGAAAACAACCCCTGGGGCCAAACCCATTGGGGTTTTTAGGGAGGCCTGAGTTTGGGGGTGCTCCAAGGGGGGTTTGGTGGCTGTGAGTGCCCTGAGCTCTGTCCCTCTGCAGGTGGGGAAGGGCTGCTGTGCTGCCCTGAAGGCCATGGGCTCCATCGTCTACGTCACCGAGATCGACCCCATCTGCGCCCTGCAGGCCTGGTAAGGGCAGCAGCCCCCAGCCCCGGAGATGGGCAGCCCCCCACGTTCCTGAGCAGCCCCCCGCGTTCCTGAGCAGCCCCCCACGTCCCTGAGCAGCCCCCCAGCCCCGCAGCTGGGCAGCCCCCCATGTTCCTGTGCAGCCCCCCACATTCCTGAGCATCCTCTCAGCTCCCGAGCATCCTCTCAACTCCCTGTGCATCCCCCCACATTCCTGAGCATCCTCTCACGTTCCTGAGCATCCCCCCACATTCCTGAGCATCCTCTCACATTCCTGAGCAGCCCCCCGCGTCCCTGAGCAGCCCCCCACATTCCTGAGCATCCCCTCAGCTCCCTGAGCATCCCCCCACGTTCCTGTGCAGCCCCCCACATTCCTGTGAACCCTCTCACCTCCCTGAGCATCCCCCCACATTCCTGAGCATCCCCTCACATTCCTGAGCATCCTCTCATCTCTCTGAGCATCCCCCCACATTCCTGTGCGTCCCCTCACATTCCTGAACATCCCCTCACATTCCTGAGCATCCCCTCAGCTCCCCGTGCATCCCCTCACATCCCTGTGCATCCTCTCACATTCCCTGAGCATCCTCTCACATTCCTGAGCATCCCCTCACATTCCTGAGCATCCCCTCACCTCCCTGTGCAGCCCCCCACATTCCTGAGCAGCCCCCCACGTTCCTGAGCATCCCCCCACATTCCTGAGCATCTCCTCAGCTCCCTGAGCATCTCCTCAGCTCCCTGAGCATCCCCTCACATTCCTGAGCATCCCCTCACATTCCTGTGCAGCCCCCTGCGTTCCTGAGCATCCCCCCACATTCCTGAGCAGCCCCCCACATTCCTGAGCATCCCCTCACACTCCTGAGCATCGCCCCACATCCCTGAGCATCCCCTCCCCTCCCTGAGCATCCCCCCACATTCCTGTGCAGCCCCCCACATTCCTGAGCATCCCCTCAGCTCCCTGAGCATCCCCTCATTGCCCTGAGCTGTGCATCCCCCACATTCCTGAGCATCGCCCCACATTCCTGAGCATCCCCTCACATTCCTGAGCATCCCCTCCCCTCCCTGAGCATCCCCTCCCCTCCCTGAGCATCCCCCCACATTCCTGAGCAGCCCCCCACATTCCTGAGCATCCCCTCAGCTTCTTGTGCATCCCCTCAGCTCCCTGAGCATCTCCTCAGCTCCCTGAGCAGCCCCTAACCTCCCCATGCAGCCCCCCAGCCCCCTCAGCTGGGCATCCCCCCACATTCCTGAACATCCCCCCACATTCCTGAGCATCCCCCCACATTCCTGAGCATCCCTCACATCCCTGAGCAGCCCCCCATGTTCCTGAGCATCCCCCCACGTTCCTGAACATCCCCCCACATTCCTGAGCATCCCCTCAGCTCCCTGAGCATTCCCTCATCTCCCTGAGCATTCCTGTTCCCACACCTCAGCCTGGGGGTGTTTGGGAGCCTCACTGGCACCGGGACACCCCAAAAAAGGCTGAGCCCCCCCTGAGACCTGACCTCGATCCCTCCAGCCACAGTTGGGTTTGGATCCTCCCTGTGCATCCCCAGATGTGGGACCCCAAAAACACCCAGAGCCCTCAGCCTGCTCCTCACCAGTGTGTTATGGTGAGGGGACTAACGAGCTCTAATTAGCAGAGCTGATGAACTTCTGGGTTGCTTCATCCAGCAGTCCCTTCCCTGGCCCCACACGAGGCAGCAGCAGCACGTGGCCCCTCTCAGGAGGAGTTTGCAGTGGGGAAAAAGCTCAGGAAACGGGGACATGCAGCACAAAAAAATGCCTTTTTTTTTTTTTAGCAACTACGATTTTGCAGCTTGTGAGAGGCACAGGAAGGAGCTCTGGGGAGGATTGTCAACAAATCCCAAAAAAACCCACCCTGCACTTGTTATCCCAGAGCTCACCTTGCTGGGAAGGGCAGGGCAGGCCTGCCGGGGGCTCAGCATCTCTGAGGGTTCTGCAGGTGCCTAAATAAGGATTTTGGGGTGGTGAGAGGCACCCACAGCTTTGGGGAGTTTTTTAGGATGCTCTAAATCCATCCCAACCTGGATTCTGAGCGGATCCACAGCTCCTGGATGTTCCTTGCAGGAAGAACAGCTCTAAAAAACCCATCAGGGCCAAGAATTGAGGTTTGCAGATGAGAAGGCCCTGACAGGACACAGGAAAGCCCCAAAATCCCTTCTCACTTCTCCTCACAAATGTCCCAGACCCTCCAGGATGACCCCAGAAACTCCCAGTGGTCCATCAGGAAGATAAAATGGGGATCTGGGGTCGCTTAGTCCCTGTTTTTGCTCTCAGCATGGACGGGTTCCGGCTGGTGAAGCTCAACGAAGTCATCAGGCAGGTGGACATCGTCATCACCTGCACAGGTACGGGGCCAGCAGGGTGGGAGAGGGGATCCACACCCCAAAACGGCCCCGTCCCAGCGTGGGGCTGGGGGACAGCCCCGGAGGTGGGGCAGGACAGGGAATTTATCCGGGTTTGGTGCTGGCAGGGAACAAGAACGTGGTGACCAGGGAACATCTGGACAGGATGAAGAACAGCTGCATTGTCTGCAACATGGGGCACTCCAACACCGAGATCGACGTGGTGAGCGGGGCTGCGGGGCTTTGGGGTGGTGACGGGGTTTTGGGGTGATGGTGCTGGGAGGGGACTGTGTTTTAGAACGGTGCTGCTTTGAGGTCGTGGTGTTTTGGGGTGGTGGTGCTTTGGGGTTACAGTGTTTTGGGGTGGTGGTTCTTTGAGTGGTGTTTTGGGGTGACAGCATTTGGGGTAATGGTATTTTAGGATAATGATGTTTTGGGCTGAACGGTGTTTGGGGTGACCGTTTCGGGGTGATGGTGTTTGGGGTTACAGTGTTTTAGGATGATGGTGCTTTGGGGCAACTCTTTTAGGGTCAGAGTGCTTTGGGGTAATGGTGATTTTGGCTGGCAGTGCTTTAGGATAATGGTGTTTGAGGTGATGGTGCTTTGGGGCAATGGTGTTTGGGGTGGTGGTGCTTTGAGTGACACTGTTTGGGGTGATGGAGTTTTGGGTTAATGGTGTTTGGACTGGTGGTGTTTTGGGGATATGGTGTTTGGGGTGACTGTTTTAGGGTGATGGTGTTTTAGACTGATGCCGTTTTGGGCTGACAGTGTTTTGGGTGATGGTGCTTTGGGATCATGGTGTTCTAAGGTGATGGTGCTTTGGGGTTTTAGGATGATGGTTCTTTGGGGCAATGGTGTTTGGGGTGATGGTGCTTTGAGGAAACTCTTAGGGTCAGAGTGCTTTGGGGTAATGGTGTTTTGAGCTTTAGGATAATGGTGTTTTGAGGTGATGGTGCTTTGGGGCAATGGTGTTTGGGGTGATGGTGCTTTGGGGAAACTCTTAGGGTCAGAATGCTTTGGGGTAATGGTGATTTGGGCTTTAGGATAATGGTGTTTTGAGGTGATGGTGCTTTGGGGCAGTGGTGTTTGGGGTGATGGTGCTTTGGGGCAGCTCTTTTAGGGTCAGAGTGCTTTGGGGTAATGGTGTTTTGGGCTTTGGGATAATGGTGTTTTGAGGTGATGGTGCTTTGGGGCAATGGTGTTTGGGGTGACACTTTGAGTGACACAGTCTGGGGTGATGGTGAATCCTCCTCACCAGATCTTGGACGCTCGTGGTGGAGCTTTGATGTGCTGAGCTCACACAAACAGCCCATTCTGTGCATCCCAGCGGTGTCACTCTGGGGGCTGGGCTGGGTCCGAGGGAGGTGACAATCCCAGGGTGCTGGCAGGGGGTTCTGCCTCTTCCCATCCCGTTTCTGAGCTCCTGGGGTGGCTCTGCTGCTGCTGCTGTGACGTTTCCCCGTTTCCAGGCCAGCCTGCGCACGCCCGAGCTCACCTGGGAGCGCGTGAGGTCCCAGGTGGATCACGTCATCTGGCCCGACGGGAAGAGGATCGTGCTGCTGGCAGAGGTGAGAGCAGCAGGAATTGCAGCTGAGGGGTGGAATTTGGCTCAGGGAATCGTGGAATCGCAGATTTAGGTTGGAAAACACCTCAGAATACATCAAGTCCAACCATTGCCACCACTGCCCCACGTCCCCAAGCGCCACATCCACAGGGCTTTGAAATCCCTCCAGGGATGGGCACTCCACCTCTGCCCTGGGCAGCTGTGCCAGGGCTGGACAAACCTTTCCATGAAGGAATTTTCCCTAAAATCCCCCCTGGCCCAGCCTGAGGCTGTTCCCTCTCCTCCTGTCCCTGTTCCCTGGAGCACAGCCCGACCCCCCGGCTGTCCCCTCCTGGCAGGGACTTGTGCAGAGCCACAAGGTCCCCGTGGGTTCCTGGGATGAAGAAAAACCCCCTTGTTTTAACTCATCCCACTCCAGGGTATCCCCCACGGGGAGATTTCCACTTCCTAAGGGCAGCCACACCCTGGGGCTCGCTGCAGGTGACAAGCAGCAGGGACACCTTCCTCCAGCGGTCCCTGTCCCTCCTGTGGGGTTACAAACCGGGTTTGGTGCCCTGTTAACAACCAGATTCTGCTTCCCAGGGCCGCCTGCTGAACCTGAGCTGCTCCACCGTGCCCACCTTCGTCCTGTCCATCACGGCCACCACCCAGGTGAGGGGGGCTTGGGCTGGGCTGGGGGCAGGCCCTGCTCTGGGGGACAGCAGCCCCTGACCCCCGTGTCCTCTCCGCAGGCCCTGGCTCTGATAGAGCTGTACAACGCTCCCGAGGGCCGCTACAAGCAGGATGTGTACTTGCTGCCTAAAAAAATGGGTAACCATGTTCCTGCCGCCTTCTCCTCGTGGCTTTTGGGCTGGAACGGCTCTGAGGTGGCCCTGGGCCAGGCTGGGCCATTGTCACAGCTGGGAGGTGGCCCTGGGCCTGGCTGGGTCACCCTCACCGCTGGGAGGTGGCCCAGGGCCAGGCTGGGACACTGTCACAGCTGGGAGGTGGCCCTGGGCCACTGTCACAGCTGGGAGGTGGCCCTGGGCCAGGCTGGGTCACTGTCACAGCTGGAAGGTGGCCCTGGGTCACTGTCACAGCTGGGAGGTGGCCCTGGGCCTGGCTGGGTCACTGTCACAGCTGGGAGGGGGCCCTGGGTCACTGTCACCGCTGGGAGGTGGCCCTGGGTCACTGTCACCGCTGGGAGGGGGCCCTGGGCCACAGCAGAGCCCCTCCCCAGCACACAGCCACCCTGGGCACACTGTGGTGGGAATTGGGGTTTTTGAGGCAGGGCTGGCTTCTCCTCACCTTCAGCTGAGGTGACACCTCCCAGAGACGTCAGGTGGGCTGTGCCTCAGCCCGGGGGGACTCGCTGTGGCCTCCGTGCCCGGTTGTGACAAGTCCTTTGCCCTCCCCCAGACGAGTACGTGGCCAGCCTGCACCTGCCCACCTTCGACGCGCACCTGACGGAGCTGACGGACGAGCAGGCCAAGTACCTGGGGCTCAACAAGAACGGACCTTTCAAACCCAACTACTACAGGTGCCCTGTCCCCTCCTGTCCCCTCCTGTCCCCTCCTGTCCCCTCCTGTCCCCTCCCGGCCCTGCCCCGCATGGGGGATGCCTGTGGGGGCAGAGGGGACGGGGTTTAACCCCGCTCAGACCCGGAGAGGATTCCCAGGTCTCTCTGCTCAGACAGACACCGTTGGAACGGTGACAGGAGCCCTCTGTGCGTGGCAGCAGCTGTCACCCAGACGTGGCAGATGCCAGCGCGGTGCCACCGGGCTCGGTGGCAGCTTTATTTTTAAAGTTTGACGGAGGATGAGGTGGCACAGAGCAGCCTCAGCCCTGGGGCTGCTCCCACGGGCTCAGCTCCACGGCTCCTTCCTGAGCACGGGCTGGGCAGATCCCCAAAATAATAATAATTTTCAGTAGGAGCCCCTGGATCGCTTCCCTCTCCACATTTTTTAGCCAGCGCTGCCTTGAATTTCCACTGTGAAAATGAAATGGCTTTGCACAAAAGTGGATCTGCTTGGGAGGGTGAAGCCAAGATCCTTTTCCTGCAGGAAAAGGGATTTTCTTGGCAGGCAGAGAGCACCAGAACACTCCCAGTTTGGGGATTACTGGGTTTTCCCAGATCCTGAGCTTTTTTTTCATTGCAAAATCCTGGTGCTTCCCTGGGCTGTGGAGGAATTCCCTGTGCCTGGTTTTGGTGCCTGGCATAGCTCAGCCTTGCTGGGAGCGAGGTTTGTCCTGGAGAGGTTGGGATCGTTGAGGGTCTCGGGAATTCCCTGCACTGAGGGGGAGCCACAACCCCTCCAACTCCCCGTGGGCACCTCGGGGGCGGCGAGCACCGAGTCCCTTCCTCGACCATTTCTGTCCTTGGCGTCTCTGGGCAGCTCCTCATCCCTTCCCCGCTCACCAAAGCCCCGTTTTTCCTTCTTTTCCCAGATACTGAGTTCCTGCCGCCGCATCCCGGAGAATCGCCAGGAACTGCGACAAGCACCCGAGTCTTTCTCAACTACTGTACAGGATGAAACCGCGCAAGCTTCCCACGCTAGAGCCGGGCTTGCTGCCATAGTCGACAGTGTGTTTTAGGTTATTTATTTATTAAATTAGGATACTGTTCATGTGGCCTCTGCCACTGGTGTTCGTCCTGCCGCGGGACTGGGAGACGCTGGATTTTCTTTCCGTTCCTTTCATTTTCCTCTTTGGGTTCGTTCTTTTTCGGGGCTGGGAGGAGGGGGAAGGCGAGGAGGAAGCTGCTGGAATCGAGCCGTGGAATAGTCCCTTATCCCTGCTCACCCGGCCTGGCAGCCAGGGAATCTGCGGCGGTTTGGCAACGGAGCCAAAATCCTGGTGGGCTCCGGGTGCTGCTGCCCAGCTGGAGCTGCCTCAGGAGTGGAGAAACCTCTCCGTGTGCCCTGGAAGTGCCCGGGGCCGTGCCCAGCGGGGGAACCTCGCCTTAGCACCGCCCGGAGCTGTGCCCAAGGCTCAGTGCCAGCCCGGGGTGAGCCCCCCTGGCCACAGCCCCGCGGCGTTTTCCTGCTGCTGTCATTCCCAGTGCCAACCTCTCTGGATCAACCAAAGTCATGTTCCCGGCGGGGCTGGAGCAGGGAACCCGCCCTGCCTGCGCCGCTGGAAGGGCCTCCTCGCCCACCGATGCTGCTCACGCGCCCGGCGGCTCCTGCCACGCCAAGCAGAGCTCGCCCGGCCGCCCGTCATTCAGACGGTTCTTCTCCAGCTGAATTTCAGTTCTCATTGGAAACGTTCGGAGTTTTATTTTCTGCTCATATTTGTATGAATCTGGAATTCCCCTTTGGAATGGATGAGACGTCCGCCGGAGCGACCCCCACGGATTCTGTGCCAGGGGAGAGTTCAGCATCACTGAAACTCTTTGGTCACCTCGACGTGTCAGAGCTGATGGAGAATAAATTTGCCAGAGTTCCCTGTTTTATCCCAGGACAGCGTGACCCTTAGCAAGGTGACGTCCCAAGGGCCGCTGTCTGCGCGGAGTCACTCCCGTCCCTCGTGGAGAACACGATCCTGCTGAAATAAAACTGCCCAGCCCCGTGAGCACAGAAGCCTCTGTCCTCCCTGTTGGCTCCCGAGTCTCTCATCGGCTGCAGATCCGTGTTTTGTCCTCCTGGGCTTCTTTGCTATCATGGAGAACTTCTTTGTGGCAGCTCGTTCACGCACAAGGAAGGGAAAACGGGGGAATTTCGGCCTCGCGTCCTTCCCACGGCTCTCAGGAGATTTGGAGTCAGGTTGGCCACAAGTCGCAAACCTTCCCATGTGCCGGCTTATTCCAAGTTTCTCTTTGAAATCTCTCAAAATCAGGAAGGAAAACCTTGAGAAGAGCTTGAGGAAACCGTGAAGAGGCCTTGGGAAGGCGTCAGGGCTTTGCCAAGGCCTTGAGGAGACCTTCAGGCTTCGAGAAGCTTCCAGTAGACTGATGGCTAACCACAGACTCGAAATGATCTCTGCTCGTTCATTTTACCCAGATCCTGAGGTGTTTTGGGAAGAATCCCCTGAGCTGTTTGAAACATCACACCCAAGTCTTTCTCCCCAAGCTGGATCCTGGTCTGGCAGCCCCTGCTGTTTTCTGGGAGCTGCTCCTGGCCCAGGGGAGATGCAGCTGTGGGGTCAGAGCAGCTTTGGGAAGAACGGGAATTCCCATCCCAACCCAAGCACAGCCACTTCCCCCTGGAAAAGCCCCTTTCATCCTGACCCCTCTCATGGCCAGAGCTGCCTCCCGCCCTGTGCCTGCTCTGCACAGCCCCAGATCCCTTCGTGCCCCGTTCTAACCTCCTTTTATCTTCCAGGTAGATAGGAAGGGAAAAAAAAAATATATATATTAATACTAAAATCCCAACTGGCTTTTCCCACCTCGATTTTTAAAGCTCTTCTCCATGTTCTGCTTCTCCTGTAAAAGCTTTTTGGCTCGCTTGGCTTTTTTCCTAATCAACCTGGAATCATATCCTATGATCATCTCTAAATTAAACGTGTAATGGGGTTTGGTTTCTTTTTTTTTTTTAATGTAACACATTTTTCAAGACTTAGGAAAAAGGAGATTTTAGGTAACACCAGCAAAATCGCATAAAGGAAATTAATTCTGTTCTGAACTTTAGAGATAATAAGACAAAACTCGTCATCAGCAGTGAGGAAACGAAAACGTCGCAACCGTAACATTTCAGAAGGATGTTTTAAATATTAATGTCTGAGTGATTGTATTAGATCAGCAATAAAGACTCTGTAATCTCAAAACACAAATAAAACATTGGAAAACTCAGCCTCTCCTGAGCGTCCTTGGGGTCAGGCGGGGGCAGACCGGGATTTTGGGGCGGAGGGGGACAAGGAGGGATCAGGGATGCTGGTGGGATGGGAGGGGTTGTCCCCAGAGCCTTGAGCTCCTGTTTCCAGATAATTCCAGCTGGGGAAGCGGCTCCGGGGCTGGTGTGTCCTTGGGAAGCGGTGGGAGCGATCCCGGTGCCGTTATCTCCTCTGGAACAATCCCGTTATCAGCTCCCGCCCTGCCCCGCTGCAGAGCGGGAAATTCCGAGCCGACCTTTGGGGTTTCCATTCTCCAGAGGCTCTGAAGGGATGTGGGATATGAGGGGCACCGAGATCGGGCACTCGGTACCTCCCCGGCCACAAACCTGCGCGGTCACCCCAAAAACATCCGCATGATGCCCTTACTGGGTGTGGGAATGGAAATCCTGCTCCAGGGCCCCGGGAGCTGCCTGGCACCAAAACGGGGCTCGGACAGCCCGACTGGCCGGCTGCTTTGGGGTGCCTTGGGGACGGGGACCTCCGGCCCTGCCGGTGGCCCATCCATGGCCACCCCCCGTTACCCCACGGGCACCTCCGACACCCCGGCTGCCGCCCTGCCGCCCTGCTGCCCCAGGGACACCCCAAAACTCCCCCATGGCAGCGTTCTGGACTCCAAGGACACCCTACAAATCCTCCTTCCCCCCTCCCAGCAGTGCAGGGACATCCTACCAATCCCTTCCCGAGCATCCCCCGTTCCCGCAGCCCCACGGACACCCCCCGACCCCGTCCCCAGCCCCGGTCCCGGGACCCTCCGCATCCCCCCGGGCCCCGCCCCGTCCCGCTCCGGACCAATGGCGAGCCGGAGGTGCGCCCTGAGGCCACGCCCCCGCTCCCGGCGGACCAATAGGCGTGGCGGGGCGTGGCCCCCACGTGCTGGCGGCGGCCGCGGGATGGAGGCGGCGGGAGGCGGCGGAGCCCCGGGTCTGACCCGGGCCCGCCCGGGACAGCCCCAGCCCCAACCACAACCCCAACCACAACCACAGCCACAGCCACAACCTCAGCCCAAGGGCCGCGAGCTCTTCCGCAGCCAGCGCAAGGAATCCGAGGTAAGAGCGCGGAGCTCGCTGCCGGCACCCCCCGGGCTCCGCCGGGACCTGCTGTGCTGTAAGGGGGTCCCTGCTCCGGGGCTGGGGTTCCTGCGGAAGGAGCCTCATCCAGGAGTGGGGTTCCTGAGGGGGCTCCCTGGCCCAAAGAGGACGTTTTAGGTGTCCTGCGGGGGTGGCTTTAGCGTCCTGCGGTGCCCAGCCCGGAGCGGGGAGTCCCCCGGGGCGCTCCGCGGCACTGCCGCCTCCCCGCTCCACGCCCAGACCCAGCTGCAAAGTTTTGGGGTGCTGGCTCAGCCCCAGCACTGGCACCTCCCAGCCGCACGCCCAGAGCCGGCAGAAAGGTTTTGGGGACCCACCTGGGTCCTGGGCTGCCCCACACTCTGCAGGTTCCCCTTTGCCCCCCAGCGAGGTGCCGCTGTCCCCTCCTGCCCCAATACCCCCGGGGCGCGGGGGAACCACCAAACCCCGCTGGGCTGCTCTGCCCCAGCTGCGCTTCTGCGGCTGGGGAAGCGGGACCGGCCTCGGGTCACCAGGATCCCACTGGGATCTGATGTCCCCGACCACCGCAAAGCCACCTCTGGAGCCCCCTAACCCCAAAAGGGTCCCTGGGAACGGTGTCCAAGTCGTGCCCTCAACTCGTGAATTTGGGGTTTGCTTTGTTCCCCTGGCTCGGTCTCTCAAAGCGGATTAGGGCTGCACGAATTCCTCGCCGGCTTTAACCGCCCGAGCCGCCTCGCCGGCTGGGCTGCAGAAATTGGGTGAGAAAACAGCATTTCTGAGCAAGTCGGGCTCATCCCGGAGCCGCGCATCCTCCTGGCTCTTCAATATTAATCGCCACGATGCGCATCAGTTGCAGCCCGGCTGCCGAGGAGAGCTGCTGAGACTCGGAATGGGGAATTATGTTAATTTTCCTTGATTAGCCATTCATGTGTTCCCTTAGCCGGGGCAGGGCGGCGCGGTGCCGGCCTTGGGTCGTGTGGCTGCGGCTGCCTGTTCGCTGCCCCGCCGGAATCCTCCGGCCAAGTTTCATGCTCCAGTTCCTCATCCGCAGGGGAGGAGGGGGAGATGAGGAAGGCAAAGCCCGGCCCCGAGAGCTGTCTCAGATCTACGGAGCTCAGGGATCCGCAGCATCCTCCCGCGGGCTTTTGCTTTGAACCGGCCCCGGGGTTTGTTTTTAGGGCTCTGAAATGCATCAAATATTCACCGGTGTTTTGTGTCGTGTTTTTGCTTTCCCTGCGATTTGAGAAATGCTGTTTTTACACATGGTTTCCACGTTTCCGCTGTGTTTTAAGCGGCCGCGCACCGACTCTCCGCTCCAGCCCGGGAGATCCATCCCTGCGAGTCGCTGCTCTGGAGCGGCTTTAGCGCAAAGGCTGCGAGTGCTGGCAGCCATCCCGCATCCCAAAATATCCCCGGCGATGTGCCAGCACCCTCCTAACCCCATCCCGCTCCCCGCAGGGCTCCGTGGATTGTCCCAACCTGGAATTTGAGTACGGGGATGCCGATGACCACAGCGCTGAGCTGGCAGGTGAGGCAGGTTTTGTGCGCTGCGTTGTTATTTATAGGTGCCCGGCAGGCAGGGAAAATGAAAATCCCGCCGGGATGGGGGATGGATATTGAGTGGTGCCGCCAAGCGGGTTTATTATTAGAGAGCCGCTCACTCCCTGGGGACGCAGAAGGGACGCGTGGGGACACGGGGACACCCCGCGCTCCCCATCACCCAGGGCTGGCAGGAGGGCGGCGTGTCGGGTGACAGAGCCCGGGTGGGAGGTGTCACCCTCCATCAGGCGGCTCTGTCCTTGTCCCCTGTGCTCCAGCTGCTCCATAACCCCCGGTCCCAGCGTGTCCGGAGAAAATGGGGTTATATTTAGCTCCGCGTATCTCAGCCGCACGAGCTGGCCTGGCAAAACCACATTTCCTCTGCGAGGGATCCTTCCTCCTTCCCTGCACCTCCGCGGTGCTGCTCAGCACCTCAGGACTGTTTGGGTTCTCTGGGAACGGGTAGGAATCCTATAGGAACATGTAGGAATTCTGTGGGAACAGGCAGGAATTTCAAAGAGCAGGTGCAACATCGTGTCACTCCAAGTCCAGCCCCTATTTGCAGGACCCAAAATGTCTGAGCTGCTGGGTGGGGGATCAGTGCAGGTCCTGCCTGGGTGTTCCTGCATTCTCTTCATTCCCAAACTCTTAAGTGAGACTTAAAATGTCCCCTCAAAAACCCCAAGGAAATTGCAAATGCAGCTGGAGCAGGAGCTGGGAACAGCCCAGCCAGGACACAGGGATGAGGTTGGTGGCTTTGGGTGGCCACAAAGTGCCCTTGGAGCTGCAGGAGAGCTCAGAGACCAGTTTTGATCTCTATCCCATGTCTGCTGGGGTGCACAGGCATGCTCCCCAAGGAATTTGGGAATGAGGAGGAGGGTGAATCCCCTCCATGTCCCTGCTGATCCCTGTCTCCACCAGAGCTGTACAGCTACACCGAGGAGCCTGAGCTGAGCCACAACAGGAGATGCTTCGAGGAGGATTTTCACACTCAAGGTACCAGCTCTGGGCTCAGCACCCCTTGCCTGGGGCAAGAGTGGGACCCCAGGGCAGCCCCCGGCTGGAGGCCGTGTCCCTTTTCCAGTGCCGGGCAGGAGGTGGCTGGAGCTGGACAGGGCTCAGCAGAAGGCCTACGTCATGCGCCTGCTGGATGGGCTGGAGGTGGTCAACAGGGACAAGAGGCTCAGAGTAGCACGGGCCATCCTGTACCTGGCACAGGGTAAGGACACATCCCCCATGGCCGGATGTGGCCACAGATCCGCCGCCACGGGGTTTTGGGAGAAGCCTTTCTTGGGGTTGTGCCACGTTGGTGCAGTGAAGCTCCTGCCTGGGGTGGTCCTGTGGACTCCAGGGGTTCAAAGGCAGATCATCCCTCACCGGTGTTTTCCTCTGGGGCCTCTCCAGGTGTCTTCGGGGACTGTGATAATGAAGGTGATGTCCTGCACTGGTCTCGGCACAACAGCTTCCTCCTGTACCAGCTGGGAACCTTCTCTGCCTTCCTGGAGCTTCTCAACATGGAGATTGAGTGAGAGGACTGCGCTGCCCTCGCCCACCTCTCCCTCCTTGTCCTCTTCTTCACTTCATTCTTTCTTCTCGCACCTCCTTGGACTCAATAGCCTTGGAGGTCTTTCCCAACCAAAATGATTCTGTGATTCTCTGATCTGCTTTCTCTCCTTTTCTTCCATTCAATTTACTCTCCTCCTCTTCATCCTCTTCCTCCCAACTTTCCTCACCTTCTTTTTCCATCCTCCTCATTCTCTTCTACTTCCACTGTCTCATCTTCTCACCTTCCTTCTTTTCATCTTCTTTCTCCTCATCCTTTTCCTCTTCCTTCTCCTCCTCTTCATGTTTCTCATCTTTCTCAACTTCCACTGTCTCATCTTCTCACCTTCCTTCTTTTCATCTTCTTTCTCCTCATCCTTTTCCTCTTCCTCCTCTTCATGTTTCTCATCTTTCTCAACCTCCTCCTTTTCATCTTCCTTCTCCCTACCTTCCTAACCCTTTTCTCCTCATCTTCCTCCTCTTCATTTTCTTTCACCCCATCGTCCTCACACTCTTCTTCAATCCTCCTCACCCTCCTCTTCACCTTCTTTCTCCCCATCCTCCTCCTCCTCGGGAGGTGCCCCGGGGTGGCATTCCCAGCGCTGCAGACGTGGGTTGGGGTGGGGATGAGGGGTCTGGTGGTGAGCCCGTCCCTCTCCTGCAGGAACAGCCAGGCCTGCAGCAGCGCCCTGAGGAAACCGGCCATCTCCCTGGCGGACAGCACGGAGCTCAGGTACCCCCTCAGCGCTGGGAGGGGTGTGGGACAACCTCTGGGGACACAGCGGCCTCACTCCTGCCTGTGTGCTGTCCTGGCAGGGTCCTGCTCAGTGTCATGTACCTGATGGTGGAGAACATCCGTGTGGAGCAGGAGACGGATCCCCCCGAGTGGAAAACCTGCCGGGAGACCTTCAGGATGGAGCTGAGTGAGCCCCAAAGTTCCTTGAGCCCTGCTGAGGTCCCTTTGTTGTGCTGGACAGTGGGGAGAGCTCAGGGACAGGGGATCGGCTCTGATCCCGGTCCTGGTCCCTTCTCCGCAGGTTTCCCTGTGCACACTGAGGAGCCCTTTGCTCTGCTGCTCTTCACCATGGTGACCAAGTTCTGCAGCGGCCACGCTCCGCACTTCCCCATGAAGAAGGTCCTGCTCCTGCTCTGGAAGGTGCTCCTGGTGAGTGCAAACCCTTCCTTACTCCAGAAACGTTTATTCTGGAACAGCGCTGCTGCAGCCTGGATGTTCCCCACCATTCAACCCAACCATGCCGGGGATGTTTAGGATGGCACCGGGAGCTGACAGAAGGAAACAGTTCCTTCTGGGATGAGGGTGGGGGAGGACTCTGGAGAAGGAATGAGTGCCGCGGTGCCTTCATCTGGGTTCTCCCCGTTGATGATTCGCTCCGAGCGCTCTCCCATCCATCCCTCTCCATCCGCAGTTCACGCTGGGCGGGTTCCAGGCGCTGCAGGCCATGAAGGTGCGGCGGCGGGAGGAGCTGGGGCTGCCGCCCCTGCCCGAGGACAGCATCCAGGTGGTGCGGGGGATGCGAGCGGCCTCCCCGCCCACCTACGCCATCGAGCTCGTGGAGCAGCAGCAGCAGCAGCAGCAGCAGAAGCAGCGGGGCCACCGCAGCCGCAGGGTGAGAGCGGGGCGTCCTCCCGGCCGGGATGGGTTTGGGATGGGTTTGGGATGGGTTTCCAGCAGGCACCGGCGGGAGGAGCCAGGAGTGCTCCTGGCTATGGTTTCCTTCCCCCTCTAACGCCAAGTGCTCCGGTGTTTTTTCCAGTTTTAGGTTCGTGGAATTGTTTGGGTTGGAATGGACCTTAAGGACCATCCAGTTTCAAAATACACTTCCATTAGATCAGGTTTCTCACAGCTCCAGCCAAGCTGGCCTTGGACACTCCAGGGATCCAGGGGCAGCCCCAGCTGCTCTGGCAATTCCAGCCCAGCCAGGAATTCCTCATTCCCAAAATCCCACCCCAATCTCCCTTTCCCAGGGAATTCCCTCCATTCCCAGCTCTCCCAGCCTGACATTGGATCCATCCCCACCCTGACTCCGTTCCAGGAAGGAATTTTGGGATCCGGGGGCTTTACTGGGAATCTCGGGACTCCAGGAAGGGTCTCCCTTCCCTTTTCCATCCCCAGATTCCATAAAACTCCCTCGGGATGGATTCTGGGCCTCCTCGATCCCAGAATCCCGGAATGGTTTGGGTGGGAAAGGATCTCAAATCCCATCCCATTCCAATCCCACCATCCCAGGCTGCTCCAGCCTTTCCTTGGACATTCCAGGGATTCAGGAGCAGCCCCAGCTGCTCTGGCAATCCCAGCCCAGCCAGGAATTCCTCATTCCCAATCTCCCATCCATGGCTGCCCTCTGGCAGTGGGAGCCATTCCCTGTGTCCTGTCCCTGCAGGCCTTGTCCCCAGTCCCTCTGCAGCTCTCCTGGAGCCCCTTCAGGCCCTGGGATGTGCTGGAAGCTCTCCCTGGATCCTTCTCCTCTCCAGGTGAGCATTCCCAGCTCTCCCAGCCTGGCTCCAGCCCTGCAGCAGCTCCATGGATCCCTCTGGAATCTCTCCAGCAGCTCCAGGTGCTGCTGCTGTGTCCCCAGGGCTGGGGCAGCTCTGCAGGTGGGGTCTCACCTGAGCACAGGGGCAGGATCTCTCCCCTCCTCTGCTGCCCACTGGGCTCAGCCCAGGGCTGGTGGGGATTCTGGGCTCTCAGTACACGTGGTCGGAGCATGTCCAGTCTTTCATCCACCAATTTCAACTGCAACAGATCAGCCCCGTGGGGTGTTTGATCCAGAGGAAGCCAGAGGACATCCTGACCTTATGGCAAAGGGCTGATAAGCACCAGGGACAAACTGCTCACAGCAAGTTCTTTTTTTAGCTCTGCTCTTGCCGTTGCTGTGTTGTGTTCTGAGGATGGAAATGCCTTTTGATAAGGAAGAGATGTCAGATGGAAGCCCCAAAATTTAAGGTGGAAGATGGGGTTGCACCTCCTAGAGCAGCAAGGTTAGAGGTACAGAAGGAATTATTCTTGTGCAGGCTTTGGTGGCAACAGCTAGGAGGGAAATCCTTACCTGAGGAACATCTGAGAGCTTGATCCTTTCAGGATGGAGAGATCTGGTGCCAGCACCTGAGAGGGAAATAAAACCCTTGAAGTGAGTTGAGTTTTTCCTTCCCCTTCTGCTGCAGCCCCTGATGAAGCAAGACAGTTTGGATATCTACAACGAGAGAGATCTCTTCAAGAACGATGAAGGAGGGGTTGATGAAGAGGAGAACGAGGACGTGGACAGCGGGATCGAGGGGGAGCTGGACCTGATGGAGCGGGATACGATCATCCCCGCGATGCCAGCTCAGCGCCTGCCCATCGAGAGGGTGTCCTTCCCCAAGGGGCTCCCCTGGGCCCCCAAAGTCAGGTAAAGCCACCTGGTGTCACCGCCATCCTCCCCAGCCCTGCCTGTCCCACAGTTCATTGAAGTTTTTTGGGAAGCATTGGGAAGTTTATTAGCCTCTGGCAAGCTGAACTGAAGTGACTCCACTTCTCTTTTTGTCAGGGTTGGTCCTTTCTAGATTGGCCACTTGCCACGTTTGGTGTGTAAAGCCTTGGGGAAGAGCTCAGCTCAACCCAGCCCAAGGCAATAAATGGGCAAACCAACTTATTGCCTAATAAGTGGTGATCTAATTTTGGATATCCCAGGTTTTACTGGGAAGGAGGCTGTGCTGCGGCGCTGTGGGAGCAGGGTCAGCTTTCCCAACCAGGTCCCAGTGGATCTTGGTAGCACAAAGTCCTTGACTAATCATCTTAGGAGCTGGTTAATGACACCTTGTTGGGTGAGTAGGACCCCTGTGTTGTGAGGTGAAGCCTTTTTTAGTGGCAGAGAAAAACATCTAAGGATAAAGGTGTTGGTGCCTTTCCTTCTAAGGCAGCTATCCACACATGAAATGAGGGAATGTTAGGAAAAGAGGGTGAAAACCTCTGCCCCTTTCCCTCTGATCCATGTGAGGTTTTTTTGCTGTTTATCCGCCTAGATTTAATCCAGTATCTTTAAAACACAGTAGCAAATAGATATTTTTGAGATAGGAGCAGTGAGAGGGTTAAGTCTGTCTGTCCACAGCATTCCTAGCAGAAACACAGCAGGAATTGGTTTCCCACATGGATCTCCATGGTGGTGCCGTGGTGCTCCACGTCACTTAACACTCTCAGCTTTGAAATCGAGTGGCTGCTGCTTTCCTTGGCTGCTGGCTGGAAATCCAGCTGGATTCCTTTCTGTCCAGGAGAGCCTTGGCTCACAGCTCATGTCCTGCCTGTAGTGCAGAGCTGCCGAGCAGCTCCCATGAAAGATGCCCAAGGTGGACAAGATGTCATCTTGCTGTCGGAGCAGCGTGTGCTCTGACAGACCGTGGAGACGACATTTGTTCTCTCAGAGCGAGCAGATGCTCCTTGGAGAAGCGTGTGAGGAGCACAGGAGGTGGATACAAAGGTGCTGGTAGCAGAAAACTTCTCTCAGTCTGCTCACATGCTCCCATGGAGTTGCACAGCACATACAAATGGTTTAGGTTCATGTTGGTGGTTCAGGAGGGCAAAAGTGGCTTCTGCCCGCTGCTGTTGAGATCTCTAGAAATCAATCTGAGGTTCTTGTGAATCTTGTACGTGGCTGTTTTCCAACCTTCTCCTTGTTTTTGTCTCTCCGCTGCTCCATCAGACAGAAAGACATCGAGCATTTCCTGGAAGCGAGCAGGAACAAATTCATCGGATTCACTCTGGGACAGTGAGTGTTTCATCCACAAAATCTGCCCTGCAGCTTCCATCGGTGGGGGTTAAGTGGTGGGAGGTGGGCACAAAGGTTTTCCCAGCTCAAGACATGCTCAGGATAAGGCAGTGCTGGGTTTGCCAGAGCTGCAGCAATGAAAGCAGTGCTAGAAAAACATGTTCCTGGAGACACTGGTCCCCAGGGACCTCTTTCTATTAAAAATCAGACCTAGCCCAGAATAAGTGACCGCTGGCCCAAGTCAGGAACTGGTTTGATGTGAAAGGCAGCTGAGGCAGTTTGGTATCCACAGCAAATTACCCAGTTTGTGAATAAATCAAGCTGTGGGTTCAGAGTCATCCTGGCACAGGCCCAGCAGGGTATGTTCATTTTTAGGTGCAGTGCTGGGCCCCACCCTATTTCTGATGTCATCTGATTTCACCCCAGTTCTTCACCCCGATGTCTCTCCTCTCTCGTGCAGGGATGATGATGAGGAGGAGGTGGGAGGGCAGCAGCTCAGGCCAACACCTCTCCCAATTCCTGACCCATGTGGGATGCATTCAGCAGGCTTCAGGCTTCCTTCTTTTACCTGTTATGACATGGAAATGTTTGAGCATGGATGTTCTTCCCAGTACTGACCTGCTTTCCTCTTCCCCAGGGACACCGAAACCCTGATAGGGCTCCCACGGCCGATCCATGAAAGCGTGAAGACCCTGAAGCAGGTGAGGTGGTGACTCCATGGGATATCCACCACGTGGATCCTCCTGGCCAACCTCCCTGAAACACTGCAGGGAGTAAAAAGTTGGGTGCCACAGGAAAGCTTTTGGAGCTTCTTGCAGGAATTGAGGCAAAAAATTAAAAGCTGAGTCCTCAAGTAGCCTCTCCAGCATTTTTACTTCCCTTTTATATGTCTGCTCTGTATTTTGGAGGTGAAAGACTTTCAGAGCTGGGTTTGGACATATATTCCCAAACTGGTGCTGTTTGCAGAGGGAAGCACAGCCAGCCTTGGCTCCTGCAGTGCTCCACAGGGAATGAGACCTCTCCAGAGGCCATCTGACCCTATCCAAGGTCTGGGGTGTCTTTTAGAGGTGATTGTCCCTCTAATTCCTTACAGAGAGTTCCTAGAAGGAGCAGGTGGAAGTAACCAAAGGCAGGAGGTGTGAGTGGCTTCAGGGACAGAGGGATGTCCCACACAGGGATGAGTTCCCCGTGGCTCTGCTGTGACCTGCACACCTCACTGGGAGATTGCTGTGACCATCACTGGCCGTGTTTCCTCCTTCAGCTGTGACACAGCTCTGCTCTGTCTGTGTTTTGCCAGCACAAGTACGTTTCCATCTCGGATATCCAGATCAAGAACGAGGAGGAGCTGGAGAAGTGCCCCATGTCTCTGGTAAGAAGGAAGTTGCTTCATCCTGTCACCAGAGAGAAGATGAGAGGTTTCCGAGGTGTCACGTAAATCCATGCTTATTTTTACTCCATTCTCCCTTGTTTTTAATGTTTCTCTGCCCTAGGGGGAAGAGGAAGTCCAAGAAACCCCTTGTGAGGTCTTGTATCGAGCAATGTTGTACAATCTCCCCCAGTACATGGTAAGCCCCAGTTCCTTAAAAGGAAGGAAGAGATTTGGAGTAGGGAATGGTGCCAGTCTGGGAGCTGCAGAGCTCAGCACAGGAGGGTGTTCAGGAGCTGGATGGTGAGATTTTGGTGGGAATCCTGAGCCGAGTTGGGAGGAAAGTACAGTCCAAGAGGAGGGATTCAGAGGATTCTCAGATGCTGGTTGGGTAACATGGGCTCTGTAGAGAGAGACAGATTTAAGTGCATTTAAACTCCACATGTTCCTTGTGCTGTTTTACCCACCCTTCCAGAGCTCAGGCACATGTGATGCCTTAGGTTAAGGATCAAACAGAGCTGCTGAGCTCCCCACACTTGTCCTGTCTGTCAGAGGCTGAGTGTGGCCTGGTGAAACCCTGTAGATTTGGCTTGGAGTTGTCCAGTTTTGGCAAGTGAAGGAGAAGGAAGGAACTCTCTTTCCTGGACCATCCCCCCACACTTGCCCTCTCCTGCAGATCGCTTTGCTGAAGATCCTTCTGGCTGCTGCACCCACCTCCAAGGCCAAGACTGACTCCATCAACATCCTGGCAGACGTGTTGCCTGAAGAGATGCCGTAAGTCCCTCACCAGGTGGCCACCAGCCATCCCAGCCTTGCCACCAAGTCTTGGACCAAGCAGGAGAGCCAATAGGTCTGGGGGGCTTCAGCTTTGGGGTATCTGTTTGGGTAGGTGTAAATTACAGCTGGCACCAGGGCAGAGCTGTGAAAGCCAAGGAAGCGATGCTGCGATGACTTGAGTGCAGCCACTCCAAGCTAAGTGGCACAAATGATAAAATCCTGCTAATTGACCCAAATCATAAAGATTTGTCAGCATATAGGAGGTGTCCTCCCTACTGCTCTGCCAGAATTCCTGGTGGAGAGCAATCCACCTTTTTTTTCCATTCCTTTTTGAACGCATTTTGGCATCACTGGGTAGGATGGGTGGAAATGGGAGTCTTGGGGGGAGTGAAGGTGCTTGGTTTGGTAGAGCTCAGCCAGATGAAGGAGAACTCCAGGGTCCCTTGGGCTCCCTGCTGCCACAGCCACGGCGCTGTTTTCCCTCCACCCCAGCATCACCGTCCTGCAGAGCATGAAGCTGGGCATCGACGTGAACAGGCACAAGGAGATCATCGTGAAGAGCATCTCGGCGCTGCTGCTGCTGCTCCTCAAGCACTTCAAGCTGAACCACATCTACCAGGTGGGCCTCGAGGAAGGGATGGCCATTGTCCAGCTGGCCTTGAAGGTCCTGATAAACCCTCTCCTGGAAGACTTCCAGGAAGAGTTTCCATGAGGAGCTGTAATCACATTTCCGTGGCTCCAGGATCTGTACAGGGTCGCTCAGGTGGGGATAACCCCGCTGTGCTTTGACAGCATCATTTCTACTCATGTGGCAGGAGCTTTTAGACTTCTGGGAATATCCATTCAGGTTAAATTTAGGAAATAGCACAAGCCTCCCTGGCAGAAGGGGGAAGAGGAAGGGGATTAGGCAAGATTCTCTTTTGCTCTGTCATCTCCAGTGCCCAGAAATAGTGCTGGGAAGGACCTCACGAGGTCACCTAATCTGGTTTTGGCAGGATCGGGTTCTTGGGGCTCCAGTTTCAACAGAGGCAGGAGATCTGGGTCATAGTTGCCATCTGATTTTTGTTCCCAATGTGATTTTTGTTCCATCTGCATGTACCAATCAAACAGCACCCACTTCAGGGCTTTCTTTGGTTAAAAAAACCCAAGGACTAATATGAGCTGTGGCCCCGTTCTGCACTTGTTCTGCAAGTCAAACAATTAATGTTTTCTAATTGTTTCTGTTAAAGCTTTCAGCGTGCTACAAATCCCTCTGCGTTACAAAACCCACTGATATTTAACTGAGGATAAATATAAATCCACGTATTGGATTGGGTAAAATGAAACCAACTCCCACATTTCTACAATCCTACATTTGTTCTGCTCCCCCCCCCACATGCCTTCATTAAATTTTCTCACTTCAAAGCAGCTCCTCTCCTTTCTTTCCCCCAGGCAGGAGGGCCATTGCAGCCTGATGCTGAGCCTGGAGAAAGCTGCAGGGTTTCCTGAATCCCCCTGATTCTGCTTTTCTTTGTGTCTGATCTGGGTGATTTTGTTCTTTCGGTGACAAAGGTGGTCTCAGGGAGCACCATGAGAACTCCAGCAGGTCTGAAATGAAGGAATCAGTGAACCACAGAATGGTTTGGGTTGGAAGGGTCGATTACTCACCAGCACATCCCAGTGCTGTGTCATCTGTGGTGTGCCAATGCTGACAGCTGGCACCAGGCTGAGATGAGAACAAACTGTTCCTTCCCTCTCAAATTGGAGATCTGGATGAAGAGGCATGGGAAGGGCAGGATGGGACAGGATTGGGTTTTGCTGCAGTTTGTAGCTTTAGAGGACGGGAGAGATTTGTTGTATTATTGAACTGTAGAGTGGTTTGGGTTGGAAGGGACCTTGAAAACCATTTAATGATTTGAGGGAGAGAGGAATTAAAAGCAAGTAGGAAAATAGGGATATAATTTCAGTCAAAATTTCTGAGGGAACTGGGATTAGTGTGTGAGAGCAAGAGGATTTATTGTATTTTCTCATGTAATCGCTACAACCCCTTCCCTCTAACCCACACACTGTTCTGCCACAGATTTAATTTTGAAAAGCCATGAGGTGCAGCTATTCCTAAAGCATTGCCATGAAGTGTGCGTGTCCTCTCTATGGCAAATGGAATTTTCCAGCTGCTGTGCATGACACAAACCTTACACAGCAAACTTCAGGGACAAAATGGTCTGTGAGGTGGCTGGGGCAAACCACGCCAAGTGCTTTGCTTTTGGCTGGAAAGAGGTTTCCATTCCCAGGCGGTGCTCCCAGCTGTCCCAGCTCACGCTGACCCCTTTCCCTTCTCTCCCCCAGTTTGAGTACGTGTCCCAACACCTGGTGTTTGCCAACTGCATCCCGCTGATCCTGAAATTCTTCAACCAGAACATCATGTCCTACATCACTGCCAAAAACAGGTACAGCCACTGGTGGGGGACAGAGAGGTGATGGGGCAGGAAGGTTTCGTGCTTGGGGAGCTCATGGGGACCCAGGTCTCCTCACAAGGTTTTGGCGTGTCCTGTCCACTGCAGAAATATGTGGAGGGAGCAAATCCCTTTGGCATGATGAGGGTGACTGGATGCTGGGTTTCCAATCTCTGATTGGGCTGCTGAAATAGTACTTAAATAAAATAGGCTTAATCTTTAAAATAAAGTAATTTTAATCTTCACATGGACTCTTGGGGAGCCATCCAGTGCCACCCAGAATCTCTGGGACACAACTTCACCAAGGCCTTCCAGGTCTTTCCCACTTTTTATAGCTGTAATTCAGCTTTCCTGACTCCTTCAGGTTTTCCATAGCTGTCACTGCCTTTTCCTGCTGATCCAAGAGAGGCACCAGCCCCGTTTTGAGCAGGGCACTGGCTGGAGCACCATGGGTCAAAGTCCTGAGACAGCACAGATCTTTCACAGCTCACCAGGGTGGGATTCCTCTCTTTGGAGAGGAGCTCCAGAGGCTTGTTGGAATGATAAAAAGATCCTTTTTCTTCCTTTTTGATGCTCTTTTTGTTGCTCTTCAGCTGCGTGTGTAGGCTGGTCTGTCTCCTGCATGGTATGGCTGTGTCTGTGCGAGGAGGCATGCATAGAAAAATAGGAAGTAATGTTGATCCTCCTGCTGTAAATATTTCCACTTTTGGTCCTGTGCTTTAAGAAAACATATCCCAGGAGCACTCAGCTGCCTCCTCTGCTCTGGGATGGAGGTTTCACAGGCAGGATACGCACCTGTGAGTGAGGTGGGATGTGCAGCTGGATGCTTTGAGCTAAGGAGGTGTAAATTCCAGTTTTGGGTGTATTTAATTGACTACTTTTACAAATTCCACAGGCCTGGAGGCCCTTGAAAAACGTGATACTCTAAATATCCGCTCACCATTAATTTTCTTGCTGCCGACCAGATGCCTCCCTGTGAACCTCAGATCTATTTTGTTTACCTTTTAAAATATGCATATGAATAACTCATCTGTCCTGTCTTAATGGATCCAAATCCTTCGAGTCCCTATTAATGCACCCAGGATGGAGCTGTGGAGCCAGGAGGCATCGACGTGCTCCATTAAGCCGAGGGCTGAGGCAGTGCTGAGGTTGGGATCCCGTCTGGATGCTGTCTGTGCTGGAGGGAGGCTGGGGATGGGATTGTTCCCCACGCAAACCACTTGTTGCATTTCCACTCACAGAGCAGGAAAAATGTTACAGATTCCTGGGCATGATCATGTAGATCACCTTAAAAATTCCTCTCGTGTTAATTGGTTGCTAACGAGCCCCTTCTTTCCCGTTTGCTGCAGCATCTCTGTCCTGGATTATCCTCATTGCACGGTCTGTGACTTGCCCGAGCTCACAGCAGAAAGTCTGGTAAGCAGCACAGAAAGGGTTTTTGTGGCCAGGATTGTTCCATGTGACAGCATTAGGAAGGACTTGGGTTTTCTATTCTCTGTCTTCTTTCTCTGTAACCCTCAACCTTTTCAAAATTGGACTTTTTTTCCCCTCCAGGCTTGAAAATCCCTCCTATCA
Organism: Taeniopygia guttata; assembly: GCF_048771995.1. Lineage (NCBI taxonomy): Eukaryota > Metazoa > Chordata > Aves > Passeriformes > Estrildidae > Taeniopygia > Taeniopygia guttata. The sequence goes on from NC_133025.1 coordinate 1,097,014, forward strand.
CTATTCTGAGTCACTGTTAGCTGTGGGGAAGTGGGGAAGAGACACTGCTGGTGTTGGGCACCCCATAAAAATAGTTAAGTTTAGGGTTTTCCCTCTGACAGAGTAGAATCACAGACTTCCAAGATTGTTGTGGTTGGAACACAACCACAGGACCTCCAGGATCATCCAGTCCAATCTTTGATCAAACACCACCTTGTCCCCATCTCAGAGCCCTGAGTGCCACATCCAGGAATTCCTTGGGCACCTCCAAGGATGGGAGCTCCAAACCTCCCTGGGCAGCCCCTGCCAAGGCCTGGCCCCCTTTCCATAAGGAATTCTTCCTGATGTCCTACCTGAGCCTTCCCTGGCACAGTCTGAGGCTCTTTCCTCTTGTTCTGTCAAGACAAGACTCTTCTGCTTTGAAAGAGAATTTACCCAGAGGCTGTTGCCTCCCAGGTTTCAATTGCTCTGAGCACTCCTGTTTTATGAGACACCAGTTTAAGGGATGAACAAAATTCCATATGGAGAGGAGCCTTAAGTATTCCAGAGACTGGCCAGCAGGATGGGCTGGGCAAATACACAGACTGCAGATGGGATAATAACGCTGGCAGGTTCATAACTACAATAATTCAAGTGCTGAGGAAGTTGGACTTGGACAGCACAGGGGAAAGCTTTGGGGTTAACAGGAAATAATGGACAGGGAATGGAGACTGTAAATCATTAAGAAGGATCCTGAACAAATCCAGTCCGGGTAGGGATAATCTCATGGTGCTGCTGCAATCTGGGGCCTGTGTTTTTTTCTTTAGGTGTGTAAAGGTCAAAATCATCAGAGAGAAAGATTTTCCCCAGATCCACAGGCTGCTGAGCGCTGGGTGTTCTCACGCAGCCCTGCCAGACTCCATCGTATCCTGGAGCGATGGGGACATCTAGTGACACTTCACCGAGGGTTTCATGGCTTGTGTAATCCTCACAATCAGCCTTAAGGCTGTAGGAGGAAACCGAACGTTTTTAGGGAAAATATTCCCAGTAGAGTCTTGACAATTTGAGAGCTGTCACATTCAAGGACAGCACCTTTCACTTTCCTCCAGCAGACATGGATGTTATTGTTAAGGGAGAGCAATTTAATTAGAAAATACGCAGAAACCAAACTTGAATTTTACCATGAGGGTTTGTCTTTGGGAGCATACCCATGGAAGTAAGGATTTAACAGGAATTAGACACACCCTGGTACTCGGATGTTTGTGCATGTATTTATATTTCTTCAGCCAGCACTTCATATGTTGTTTTGGGTTTTTTTTACCACTTTGATGAGTGATATATTCCAGTGTAACACATTTCTTAGAGGATGTAACAGATGATTCTGCTCTCAGTGGGTTGAGCACAGTGATGTGTGTTTGGTTATCCCAAGGAGAGCCAGGATGAGTCCAGCACTGCTGTCTGCCAAGGAGGGGCTCATGAGGTAACTGCTGTCCCCACCCGGTGTAAATCAGGAGTGGCTGAGGCAATGGGGGATTCACCATGTGTGGGAAAGGCTCTTCAAATCCTGGCCAGTCCCCATCTTCCCTCTCCTGTCACCCCAGAGGGGTCTGCAAAGAGAGGTATTAAAATTTGTGCAGTCTGTTCCCTCCTCCCATAAATCTGATGGAAAGACCCTCCTTCCTTGAATCTGTAGAGACAACATCAGACAGGTGACAAACAAATCCATCAGCCTAAGAAATGGATGTTGGCTTATTCCACTGGGATCTCTGGGAAAATTATTTGGTGTAGAGGGCGCAGGTTAGGCCTGGGCACAATGTGACACTGCAGAGGCAATGCAGTTTGGGATCCCCAAAGTACCAGACAGCATCCACGAGCACCTCAGTGACACGCTGGTGACATTCTGGTGACATCCCACCTCTGGCTGCCTCTCGGACATTGGCAGGGGCTGCCCAGAGAGGTTTGGAGTCCCCATCCCTGGAGGTGTCCAGAGAAGGCCTGGACATGACACTCAGAGCTCTGGGCTGGGGACAAGGTGGAAATCAGGTGCAGCTTGGACTCGGTGGCCTTGGAGGTCTTTTCCAACCTCAGTGATTCCTTGATTCTGTTTGGCATTTGCCTTTAAAAGCAAAGGGATTGTGCTGATGGTATTTTCTTGGATAAATCTGCTTTCAAACTCCTCCTGAGGGGTGCCAAGATCCTGGAATGGGTTGAGGCTTTGCCCCGAGTTAAGAAGGCTGTAGCTGGCTGTGAGTGGTTTATAAATTCAGCAGCTCTTGTTTTGCACTAATCCCCAAGCAGGATTTTTGTGGGACATTTCTCCTGTACTTGGAGTTGTTCAGACATGGAACAAGTTACTGCAGTGGTGGAATTACCACTCAAAGTGTCACAGCACTATTTCCACAAGCTGGAGCTGGGGGTGTTTACAGTTGCCTAATATTTAAAGCAATGTCTCAGCAGCACTTAAGCTGGAGGGGATTTTTATTACAGAAAGGTCTCATCCTCTTGATACAAACATTGCTAATTGTCATCCTGTGTTGATTTGTGATTTCCTTTTGCTGGTCTGTAATGCTGGTCTGCTCTCAGCATGAATTAATTTATATAGTTACCAAAAGCAGTGGTGATCACCAGGCTGAAATTTTCTCTCTGGCTGTAAACAGAGAATATGAATCTACCACCAAATATATTCCCCATGATGGGATAATGTGATTTATCCCATTATTAGCTCTTACTCTAAATTAAAAGCAGATTAGAATTGAAATCTTTCAGAATGGTGTTCCCCAGAATCTGCTGATGATAACCCAAGTGAGGAGGAAACTCTGCTGCTTGTCCTCCCTCAGAAGTAAGACTTGTGCAGACAATAACAATTAAGATTTCTGCCTAAGGACATCTCTGTGGTGGTGCTGATGAATGCTGTGGTCAGGGTTGCACTTCTCCCCTTGCAGGAAGCCGGAGACAACAACCAGTTCTGCTGGAGGAATTTGTTCTCCTGCATTAACTTGCTGAGGATCCTCAACAAGCTGACCAAGTGGAAACACTCGAGGACAATGGTAAGGGGGTGTCCCCTCCCCATGAGACCCTCCAGCATTTCACCTGGAGCACATCCCTGGCTCTACACAGCGGGTTCAGCCTGGCCTTGTGCTCAGGGTTTCTTGTGGAAGTGCTGGAGCTTCTTCTCTTCATCATCTTCCCTTTTTGCTTTCGCAGATTGAGCCTTAAATGCAGAAATACTTTTTCTCCTGCAAATAACATTATTTCTGTGACCCTCAAGCCCCGTTCAGAGAGTGTTGGTTGTGTTGAACGCTCCTGTTCTCCCTCCTGGGGGTTTGTGGTGTACGAGGCGCAGGTGTTGGTGCCCAAATCAGCCCAGACAGCGTTTGTGTGGCTCCCCGAGCACTCTGCATTAATGGGTGTTGATTTCCTGGCAGATGCTGGTGGTGTTTAAGTCAGCCCCGATCCTGAAGCGGGCTCTGAAGGTGAAGCAGGCCATGATGCAGCTCTACGTGCTCAAGCTGCTGAAAATCCAGACCAAGTACCTGGGGCGCCAGTGGAGGAAGAGCAACATGAAGACCATGTCTGCCATCTACCAGAAGGTGCGGCACCGCATGAACGACGACTGGGCCTACGGCAACGGTGAGTCCTGCCCGGCCTCGTCCCTCTGCCTGTGGCTTTGCAATCAGCTTCACTTGCTTTGGCCTAAAACCTCTAAAATGCTTGTCACTGTTGGGGATTTCTTCAGAAGTTTCATGGCACTGTTCTGCACCGTCAGATTTAGAGCTCATGAAGGCCAGCTTTGAAAATACTGGGATTCTTTTCATATTATAGGTTTATGTAATATGACATAATATCATGGTTATTGCAGCTTTTCAGTATCATTCATAGTTACGTTTCCCCAAATTTTAAAATATTTGTGGTTAGTAGCTCATAATAAGCTCACCAGGTTTTAAATGTTATAAATCTTGATCCCTGCTTCAGTGGTCAGCGGAGATTTTTAGTAAAAGTGGTGGGGTCTTTGTGAAAAAAGCAGGTGCTGTGTAATTATAGAGGGTCCTTAATGCAGGAATAATTACATTTTTATGGGTTATCTTAAATGAAAATGCGCACATAATGGGATTTGGTTAGGAATAATAATAATTAGGAGTGACTCTGGTTAATTCACATGAAACCTTCAGCCTTTCTTTTGCTCAGACCTTGTCAGAGCGGTGTTCCCCACATTATTTGGCTGCTGTTCCTCCTTCACTGCAGACATCGACGCCAGGCCGTGGGATTTCCAGGCTGAGGAGTGCACGCTGAGGGCCAACATCGAAGCCTTCAACAGCCGCAGGTACGACAAGCCGCAGGACTCGGAGTTCGCCCCGGTGGACAACTGCCTGCAGAGTGTGCTGGGCCAGCGCCTGGAGCTGCCCGAGGACTTCCACTACTCCTACGAGCTCTGGCTGGAGCGGGAGGTGTTCTCACAGCCCATTCGTTGGGAAGAGCTGCTGCACTGCCAGTGACAGCCACGTCCCTGCCTGCCCCGCTCCTGCCTCCCCTGAGGGCTGGGCTGGAGCCGGGGGGCTTTAAAGCACAGCTGGGGGAAAAACAAACCCTAAACTTTCCAAAGAGACCGAGTCTCTCTGTGCCCAGCAGACACCTCTTTTTGGAGGCCATCTGTGACTTCTTGGGTTGCAGAGTGAGCTCAGAGCTCAGGTGTGTCTCCATGGAGGCTTGGTGTAGGGATTCCCAGCTGGGAGAATTCCATCCCTCCCGGCTGTGCCTCGTTTGTTTGGGTCTGTTTGGTTCTGGCTTGCTGCTGAGCTGCTCCAACACCACCCCGCCACAGCAGGAACACAGCGTGGCTTGGGATGGAGACAGCATTCCGTGTTGTCCCTGGGCTGGCACTGCTGCTGCTGGGGTGGCCACCAGGGACCGGTCCTGCATGTCCCCTGGACACCCACCCATCACCTCTGCTCTCCTCCACCTCACTCACCTTTATTGAACCACCCCTGTGCTGTGCAGTGCTTCCAGCTGTGGAGGCTGGAGATCCCTTTTCTCTCCTCCCCGAGTGTCATTATGATTCCACATCCTCTTCAGCCCCTCCAGCCCTGAGGAGACAACAAATACCACAGAAAAAAACCCGTCACGTAAAATATTTACACAGATTTTTGGTTATTTGGGGGAATGTCTGTGCCAGGTCTTAGGGTAGGGAGGGAAGGGGCTTTGGTGAACAATTTATGAGGAAAAGAGTGGATTCTGTGGTCCATAACTTTCAGAATGAATAGGATATTGAGCTGTAAACTTTCTATCAATTTAATAACTTAATACTTAAATGAAATAATGAACACTACACTTGGGTAAAGCTGCGTTGCATGAGGGTGGCATTTGTCAAAGCATCGTGTGTTCATATAGGGCAGGGGAGCCCTAAATAAACAAGTGTTTGTTATGGCAGGATTTGTGCTAATTGCTTAAATAATTAATTAACCTGGGAATGTTTCTTTCATGGGGTTTGTCCAAGGCCTTGTTCATGGAAATGCCATTAAGCCTTTTGAAACCTTTTAAAATATGCTTTTGTTCAAAATAAACCAACTTTTAAAGGACACCTCATTATTTAAGCTTTTTCTTCATGTCTTAATTTAAATGTTTCTTTTTAATTATTTTTTTAAGGACAAAAACATCCCCCAAACTCAGCCCTCACCCCTGCCCATCTCCACTCAAGGGGGAATTGAATGAATTACTAAAAAATTTAGAAAAGCCCTTGGTATTTGGTTCAACCCCTTTTTTTTTTTTCCCCACAATATGTTGGAAAAAAAACCAGTACATACCCAATGTGCATTTTTCTGTATTTTATATTTAAATTGTGCTTTTCAGTGCCTGTTATTTTTACTGAGAGAGATTAGAAATACAAATTCTTACCTGAATGGCTGTGTGGTGGAGGGTGGTACAACTTTTCCTGGATTACAGTTTCTTCACACCACCACCACCAAATTTTCTGCTTCCCAGAGAGAGATCTCCACAGAAAACCTGAACCTCTGCATAAAAAAATGACTTAGGGAGAGTCTACGCCTTTATTTGAAATATTTATGTCCCATCCTGGCAAGCAAGCAGCAGTTTCAAATTTTTTTTTGCTTGACAATGAGGATTTTCTCCTGATTAAAAATTCTCAGAAGAGCTGTGGGCCAGCAATTAAGGAATAATCATTTTATATGTTCAGAAAGACAGTTTTAGAACGAAGTTTTGGGTGGTTTCTGCACAGCTGGAGGAACATCTGTTATCTCACTCCAGCAGGACTGTTGGTTCCAGGAACCCTCCAGTGTTCCCAGTCCCTGTTGTAATTGCAATAAAGAACTTTTTTTTTTTTCTTTTGTTTCTACCCTACAGGTGGCTGCTAAAAGTTCTGCTGTGGGTAAGACCTTTTCTTCAGCACCTGAGCACAGATTCTCCTGTTTTCTTGTAGATTCTTCCTGTTTCCTAGGGATATAAAGCATACAGAATTGAGTTATTAATTTCTCTGTCTTCTCTAAGCAACTTTAGAGCTGTTTGGTGAATTTAAAGTAAATTTCGGTGAAGGATAAAAGGCTACAAAGATACAAAGTTCCTTTCAGAGTTGAGAAAAGGAGAGAGTGATTAAAAAAAAAAAAGGGGGGGCAGGGGATTTAGCCTTTTATTCATTCAGTCTGGCAATGTTAAAAAAAAAAAATCCCTCCTTTTTCTCCTATGAATATTTCCATAAAAATAACAACACAGAGATGTCTTGGCTGCCTCTGTATTTATCCACTTGTAACCACAGAAGTTTCTGGTATGAGGTCAGGCTTATTATCCTCTGGAGTTTGAGAAGCTTCCCTTAATTATTTATCAAAGCCTTGCATGTGTAAACAGCAGCTTGTTCTGCAGCCAGGTCCAAGCACTGCCACAAAACACAACATTTGACTGCACAGGATAATTTTTGTCTCCTTGATCAAACATTTCAGTGCTCTCTGCCTTCCTTTTTGTCTCAGTAATTATAATGTGGCTTCCGGACAGTTGTCTGTGCTAAAAGGAGATAATTAGTGTAATTATGATTGTTTCTTTTATGCTGTGTACTTTGTTAATACAGATGACACAGAATTTCCCTGAACAGAGTGGAAATCAGTATTTTTTTCATTTTTGCTTTCATTATCCAAGGCTCATTCAAGAGAATTTTACTCCCAAATCTGCATCTGAGCTACACTACCAAGTATTTTTATTAGGCAAGAAGGAAGGAAATTTACTTATGCAGCAGAGAGCACATTTAGAGAGGTTAATGTTAAAGGTAAAAATAAACCCATGATCTAGGCAGACTCGCTGATGTGTTTGTTGGAGTTTGGCAATACTGCAATTATGAACTATTTCTTTTTTCTATGAGGGAATTCAGCCCCTACTGACATTTTTCACTTGTGCCTATTATTTTTAGTGCTTTGCAAGTGAAAATCTGGTGCTGAGGGATGCAGGAGAGACTCCTCTTTCCCATATTTTTTTTCCCAAATTTAAAAATCACCCCACCTTTAGAAGCATTACTACCCTTAGATAAAATTGTTGTGTCTAAAACAGGTGCAGAGAACAAAATGAACCCTTCATGTCCCTATCCTTCCCTCAGACCCCTCCACCTCCATCAATTCCGTGCCTTAGGCCTCAGTCGATGGGGATTTATTGAAAATATCCAACCTGAATTACACATCATTTTCAGAGCCTGCTATCCGGAAATGTGGCTCTGCGAGGATGCAAAGCAGAGTTTGTTTTTTAAATATTTTTATGGTGAAGGAGGCTGAGTCAGGTATTTAAACAGACTCCCCATGTCACGCAGCAATAACGTGATAATTCCACTAAACAGTCCAGCAAACGCCAATCTTTCCAAGACCTTTGGAAAGTGCGACTTGCTCCCCTCCTCCTCTCAGCTCCAAGCGGTTGCGGTGAGGGTTTTGTGACATTTCTGGGGCTTTTGGCTGTGGGTGGGACGGGGCGGGGCAACGGTGGCGGCCTCTCCCCTCAGGCCCCTCACAGCTTTTCCCGCCCTTTTCCCCGTGACGATCGCAGCGGCGGGAAGCGCCTCCCGGCAGCTGATTGGATGACGGGCGGGTTCCTCAGCAGCGGATTGGACAGCGCGCTGTCAATCAGCACAAGGCCCCGCCCCCGGGATCGCTATGACAACGGGACGCTGAGGGGAAAGGGAGGGGGGAGGTCATGGCGGCCCTGAGGGGGAAGAGGGGCCGGGGTTTCTTCAGAGCTGCGGTGATGGGAAGGTGAGATTCTGCCATTTCTACACTGGGCGCTGACGGATGGAGGTGGGGCTGGGGCAGCTGGGGAGAAAAGGAGGTTCAGGGGGGAGCTGCGCCGTCGGTACAGCTCCCTGACGGAGGGTGCAGCCAAGGCGGGGTCGGGCTCTGCTCACATGGAACAGAACAAGAGGAAACAGTCTCAAGTTGTGCCAGAGGTTTAGGCTGGATATCGGGAAAAATCCTTCCCTGACAGAGCTGTCCAACCCTGGCACAGCTGCAGGGAGGGAGCCCCATCCCTGGAGGGATTTCAGAGCCCCGTGGATGTGGCATTTGGGGACACCTGGGGCACTGGTGGCCTGGCAGTGCTGGGGAAGGGCTGGACTCAGTCTTGGAGGTTTTGTCCAGGATTCTGTGGTTGTAAACCTCTAGGGCTTTGCTGAAAAGCTCAGAGTCCTGGAATTTGACAATTAGCAGCTGATTTCACAGGTGAGTATCAGCTTTTAGAGATGACCCACCTCGACCTGGTTTTGCAAGGGACAATTTTTTCCCTTTTTCCCTTCAAAGTTTAGTGGGGACTGACACAGACGCAGGTGCTTTACGCTGTGTACCTAACCATGTAATTTTGTGTTTCAGGGTCCATCTCCAGGGCTTGATGTGAAGCTTCACCATGAAAAGACTCAGCCATGGTAAAACACCTTTGATCCTTCAGAAGTGTTGCTAGCACCTTTTTAAGGAAAAGGGTTAATATCCAAAAGGTTTCTTCCCACAGCTGCAGAACAGAACTGACCTGCCTAAATTCACTTTGTGTGCAAGTATAAACCTAATTCTGATTTTTAGCTTTTTTTGTTCTTGGCTGCAGGCTGTAAAATTTTGTACATAGCATATAAAGCCTGCGAGCGTGTTTTATATTTTGAAAGATCAGCTACAGGCTGAATTCCTACCAGGAGCCTACAAGTGCTCACAAAATCCACCAGAGACCCTGGGCAAACAAGGAATGGGACTCAGGTGACTGGTTGGCCGCAAAATGTGGCACAAGCATGTCCCTGTGAAGGGAGCACATTGCAGCATGTGAAGTATTCCACAAATTCTGTCCAGTTAAGGTCTGCGAAAGAGGCTTGTGCCATCTCAAACATATGTCTGAGCTCAAGTAGTTTCATTCTGCAAATTATCTGCCAGCAGCTGCAGTTTACACTCTTATTTTCTCTCTTTTTTGCTTCTGTAGTAGAGGGTCTGTATGTTTTAGATTAAAAAATTGATTATTTTTAAATTTTTTTCTTTAGCTGCTCATATTATTTCACGAATTGGTTCCAGCTGATTCTGGGGACTGTGCCCTTTACTCTGTCCTCACACCTCAGAGCAAAAGTGTTTGTCCCTTTTGCACTGAGTAGAGCTGAGCTGTGAAAGGAGTTTTTAGAAATCAGAACGTGGAAAACATGCTGTGTATGTGGGTTTGGATTTGTGTAACCAGCAGTGGCGGGAGAGCAGCTCCATCCCAGGTCCATGGAAGCTGCAGGAGGGAGTCCTGCTTTCCTGGGTTAAAATCCAAGCAGGCACAGGAACGGATGAACACAGGCCAAGTTACTTCAGGATTGCATCCTCGTGTAGTAATTAAAAAACAATCAGTTTTTAAGAAGAAAATGTTTGACTTTCATTGTGCACAAACCTTTTTTAGCCCGATGGAAGCACAGGGGGACAGGGATCAGCCCAGTCTGATGGTTTTAGAGGTGGTCACAGCCTGCAGAGCAAAAAGGGATTGGGTGAAAGGTGTGTTAATGTTTGGGAGTCCTTACATAAAACCACCACAAGGTACTGGGGTCTGGGTGAGGGGCTCTGCGAGGCAGAACTAAAAAGAACAAAACAGCTGCTCTGGGATGTCTTGGAGTCATGGAATGGTTTGGGCTGGAAGGACCTTAAAGCTCATCTTGTTCCAACCACATTCCACTGTCCCAGGCTGCTCCAGCCCCAGTGTCCAGCCTGGCCTTGGACATTCCAGGGATCCAGGGGCAGCCCCAGCTGCTCTGGCAATCCCAGCCCAGCCAGGAATTCCTCATTCCCAAGATCCCATCCATGGCTGCCCTCTGGCAGTGGGAGCCATTCCCTGTGTCCTGTCCCTGCAGGCCTTGTCCCAGTCCCTCTGCAGCTCTCCTGGAGCCCCTTCGGGCCCAGGATCCTTCTCCAGGCTGAACACCCTCAGCTCTCTGAGTCTCTCAGCCTGGAGTGAGACAACAAAGACCCAAAACTGAGTGGCTTTGTGGTCATTTTCTCTCTGCAGGCGGGAAAAACCAAAAAACCCAAGGGTGGCAAAGACAAAAACTCCAAAAAGGGTGCACCTAAGGTTGTGAAACAAGTGGATCTCTTCAGCCCAGCTGCCATGCTCAACGCTTACTACATCTCTCACAATGCCGCTGCCTTCCTGGAATTCCGGGGCCACCCCTGGCCTGGCTCTCTTAAAAAGAAGGGGAAGAAAAAGAAGTGAGAACCCAACTCCCTGGTGAACACTCAGCTGTGATTAAACCCTCCCCGAGCTCGGCAGTGATCAACTCAAATATTTTTCTTGGTTGTGGCTGTGTCCGCACAAAGACACTTTTATTGCAGCTCACTCACAGTGACACGTGGCAGGGGACACTGTGCCATTGTCACTTCAGCCAGGGCTGTGCTGGGGCTGGATTCACCCACCCTGTGCCACTCCTTAGGGATGGGACGAGTCCCTGAGACCTCCTTGAGCTCAGGAAGGACTGACAGAGCCCTGGTGGTGTGGGGAGAGGCTGAGGGAGCTGGGAAGGGGCTGAGCCTGGAGCCAAGGAGGCTCAGGGGGGACCTTGTGGCTCTGCACAAGTCCCTGCCAGGAGGGGACAGCCGGGGGGTCGGGCTGTGCTCCAGGGAACAGGGACAGGAGGAGAGGGAACGGCCTCAGGCTGAGCCAGGGCAGCCTCAGCTGGACATCAGCAGGAATTTCCCCATGGAAAGGGGGTCAGGCCTTGGCTGGGGCTGCCCAGGGAGGTTTGGGGTGCCCATCCCTGGAGGTGTCCCAGGAATTCCTGGAGGTGGCACTCAGGGTTCTGGGCTGGGGACAGGTGGGGGTCAGGCACAGCTTGGACTGGATGATCTTGGAGGTCTTTTCCATCCCAAATGATTCTGGGAATGTGACTTTGGCCTTGTTACACCCAGCAGAGGGGGTGATGGTCCCTCACCCTCAGGCTGTCACTCACTGTGACCATTCTCAGCCCGAACATGGCTGGGCACAAGCTCCGTGTCACAGTGTCACACTCAGAGCCCTTTTGCTGCATTTCCTCCACGGGTGTTCAACACAGCCCTGGGGAAACCATGAAGCACCATGCTGAGAGGAGCTGTGCATCTCTCCCAGATCTTTCCACCCCTCTGACTTCCAGGTAACAGTCAATTATCATCAACCCAAGCCAATAAAGGCCTGGAAATCCTGGTGCTGTTTCTCCATCCTGAAAAATTCCCTCTCTGAGGAGGTTTTGACCTGGGAAAATCATCATTGGTGGCGTTGCTCGTCAGCCAGCTGCTGTCATTTGTAGCTTGCTGCAAACCCCACTGGGTTTGTTTCACCTACATGTGGTACAACCCACCCTAGAAAGCCAAGGGTAAAATTGGTGTTTGGGGGAAAAAATATATATACGTAGGGTTTAATAATGATATATGTAGGTAATATATGAAGGGTTTAATTTAGAGCAATTTGGTTGCAGAAGAAAACAGCCATGTAGCTATTTTGGCTGTTACTATCTGTACTAATATGAAAATATGAAAGCATAAAAGTAACACTTAAGAAAATGTGATATAAGGAAAAGAGAGAGAGGGAAAGGATGAGAGGGAAAGGATAAGAGGAGGAAGATCTCACCACCCCCAGGTCTTGTGATGAGACTTGGTTGTTGCAATCTCAGTGTCTGTTGGTCCAACTGGTGGTCACAGAGTGGATCCACCAGGGGATGAGGGGGAATCTCAAAGAAGTGGTGGGAGAAATGCACAGAACACAAAATCTGGGTTTATGTTCGCTCGGGCTCAGTGGGAACTCCCAGGTGCCTCCCACAAAGAGGCAGTGCCCTATTCAGAGCTGATAAAGGGTCCCTTATCAGTTTGTAGCCTGAGCTGGGCTGTGCTCCTTTGCACATCCTAATTGTCTCTCTTCCAATACCCTTGTGGATCCATTCTTCTTCCCAGACCTGGGATAATTGGACAAAAGTACCACCTTTGTCATATCCCACGTTCAAAATCCAGCATGGCTCTGGTGGTCACACATGGACAGCAGTTCCTTTGCAGTTTGCTACAGTGAGCAAATGGATTGATTACTGATTGATTGATGATTTTAGCAATGTCTAATGCATGAGCCACTTCAGTCTCTCACATCAAGAAAATAATCACAGGATGGAAAAGCTCCGAGCTGGAAAAGATCACCAAGTCCAACCATCAAGCCGTGTTGAGCAGTAACCCGTGTCCTCAGGAGGGACACCAGGCTGCTGGATTTCCTGTTTCCCTGCTCACTAGCTGCAGCTGCCTGCTCTGATGACGCAGGGATGTGGTTTGCAGCACCACTTTGTTCTGAGCTGTCACCTACATCTCCTCCTCAGCCTTCTCGTGTCTCGCTTCCCCACCACCCACCAGGAAGTCGCTGGTCACAGCAGCTCTTTCCTCCAGTCATCAGCCTTCTAAACCAGAGATCTTCTGCAACATCTGTATTCAGCATCTCCAGCTAAGAAATCAGTTAAAACCCAAAAATATTAGATTTTTGTATGATATATTTACCACACAGGGCTTTTAGGAACAGATGTTTCTGAGCACTGAAGTTCCTGCTTCACGTGGTTAAGGATGGTTAAAAGTGAGCAAGGCCATTTTTACATCTGTGGTAAACTGGAGCTGCAATGGTTTCAAAACTCCAAGTTCCAGTATCCAAAATTGACTGGAATATTTATTACAAAAAGTTCTGATTTCAGCATGATGCCCCTGAACTCAGCAGATGGTGACCAGTGAAGTGCAAAGGACAAAGGCTCTGCCTTCCAGTGCATCTCAAAAATTGCCATTCACTTCTTCGACAGCAGATGAAAAAACTCTCCCAACAATCCCAAACTGAGTAATGAAACATTTTCCTTTTTTCCCCCCTCCTTTTTCCTTTTACCTCTCAGCTGAATTTTGCGTGTAATTCCATCTCCCTGGTGCTTAATAAAGACCAAAAGACATCTCTAAAGAAAAGTTTGGACCTCAAATGGCTGGATTTGCTTAAAAGTGTTGCAGGCTGTGGATGTGACAGGGTGACAGCTGCAGCTATTCCTGCTTCATCCCAACCTGTAAGAGTTTGGTTCTCAGATGGGTTTTTCTGGGGTGCAGGATTTGAGCAGGGTTTATGCTGAATAACTCCTGCTATGTCCAAATCCACAAAGAGTTTTGTGAGGGGAATCATCAACTGGAGATGCCCTTTTTTATGGCATGGGGAACTTTGTGGTGCTCTGTGTGTCAGGCCTTGCAGGGAGTTAAGGTTTTGTAGTGTTTGGGGTTTCCTGTGCTCTGCTGCCACTGTTGGCTCATGTTTCCTGCAGGAAGTTGTGTACCAGAGCCCTGCTGTTAAAAATACAGGAGATGTTGGGGTGTGTGTGTTTGTGGGTGGGGAGAGTCACAGGGCTGTGCTGGGATGGGAGTGGTAGACATAAAAAACCCAAAAAACCTCATTATTTATAAATATAAATATAAATTATAGCTATAAATATAAATTATAACTATAATTAAAATATAAATAAACCATAAATAGAAGTTATAAATATAAATTATAACTATAAATATAGTTTAATAAAACATATTATTTACCACATTGGGTGAATTCAAGCTGCATGTGAGCAGTTTCCTCTCTTTTTCCTTCCCTCCAGCCAGCATTTCTGGATTGCCAGGTTTCTCCTTCTGCATTATTTCACCTGAGGAAAAGCACAGTGGATCTTTGGAGGGGTAAGAAAGGCTTGAGAAGGGGCAGGGATCCTTTTGTCCCTGTTCTCATTTGAAGAGCTGCCCTGGCTGTTACTTCCCAGCTCCAGGGGAGGATGGAGAGCTGAGGACTTTTTTCCTCATAAAAGGTATCTCCATAACAAAGAGGCTCCCATGGAGAATTTTAAAAGAAAAACTTCCTTGCAAGAGGCTTTTAAAATGTTGGCACTAATGAGTGTCAGTAGAGGGAAATAAAATAAAGTTTTCAGTGGGTTAACTCCTCTCTCCTTCATTTATCTTTCACTGTCCTCACCTGGTGCTGTATCAAGAACAAAAAAACTCAATTTTACTGTTTTTTTATAAGGCTCTGTTTTACAAACTTTCTGTAGGTTTTTTTTAAAATTACACGAGCTGTTTTTTCTCTCTTTTGTTTTTGTAACTGTCATACAAAGGAGCGAAAGGAATGAAATTTTAGAGCTCACAGAAAGGGTTTTTAGGCAAGTACCAGGACACCTGCAGGTACCAAAGTCTCCCAGGTGGAAAAAAAACCCACTTTGTTCCTTTATTTTTTTTCCTCTCTTTTTTTTTTTTTTTTGGTTTGTTTGTTTAGGCTCAACATAAATTTTTTTGTAAAAAAAAATATTTAATTATTTGAAAATAAAATACAGACCTTCAAAATTGCTGTGTTCCTTTTAGGTTATTGCCACACGATTTCAGGAGAAATAACCAAAAGGAATTTTTAAATTTAAAGTCTGATATGTTCACAACTAAGCTAAAGTAAACCAAGTGTGAAATCTATGTGAGAAAAGTGTCAGCATTTGTTCTCGAGCTGTAATTTGCACTAAAAGAGAGAAATATGTAAGAAAAATTAGGGAAATGTTTAATGGAACCCATCGCTGCAGCAGAATCTTGTGCCATGAAAGGAACAATTTTCTCTTTGGTGGAAATTCTTGAAGTAAATGTCCAAAAGTTTGCCTGCATTTACTGCTGAATGTTGGAATATTTTTAATAGCTGGAAATACAAGGATAGGCCAAGTGCTCCTACAATCCTACAGGAAATGTCAGCAGGGAGACAGCAGCACATGGATAATTGAAGAAAACAAAAATGCTTAAAGCTGTTTACTACAACCCAAAAATTATATTGAACTTCAGAATTTTTTTTTCTCTCTCTCTCAGGATGATTCAAGTAGGTTATGCAAATCTTGGGGCACTTTTTCCACATCATTTAATAGGAAGTGCCTGTTCTGTGAAGGATGGAGATGATCAGCCTGGAATAAGAGTTTTCTGTGTGCACTGAGATGTTAAATCAGAAGTTACACCACTGATGTTTGAGTTAAAGGTGTATCAATTAAGCAATTAAATCACAATAATTATTGCAGTTGGGGTTTCCTGGGGTTTTCTCAGTGCTTACTTGGCCAACACACCTGAAAGGGGCTTTAAATGTGGATTATCTCACCCTGCTTTGCACTTCTGTAGCACAGCTGTGGGTGCTGAGCTGGTCATGCTGGGATCTCCCTAGGGATAAAAAGGAGATGGGAAACAGGCACATGAATTATGGCCACTTCCAAAAAACTCTGTTGCTTCTTTGTCACATTTGTGGCAAAATGCCCATTCCTTAAATTATGTTGTTCCTGGAAAAAAAAAAATGTTTTTTTAACAGCTGGGAGCACTTTGCTTGTATAAAATGGAATTATTTTCAGCAGAGATGGGCAGGGGCCTGTTGAGGATGATGATTTCCTGTCTGTGGGGTTTGATTGGGCTGTCAGCTGATTTTATCAAGCCACTAAGGCAGGGAGCACCCAGGGAAATAGGTGTGTTCTGCTGGGTTGTACTGGAGCTTTCCAAGCTCTTGGTCTTACTCCAGTTGTAACCATTGAGTTTGGCATGGGGTCCAAACCCTCTCAAACCACACGGCCTGAGGTGGGTCCTTGAAAGCTTCTGTCACCTGTTGCTTTGGCTCCTGAGACAGTTTTTCAGGAAGAATGTCCTGAAATCAGGCACAATATTTGGGGGAGTACCTCATAATTACAGCCTGCCTTTTGGGAACTGTCCCAGGAGTAGCTGTTTTCTTCCAAACCTGCACACTTTTATCAACTCCTCATCCCTTTTCCTCACATCTCTGTTCCCTTCACCAGAAAAGCAGACAGCAGGGTGGGAAACACTTCCAGCTCTTCCACTGGCAGCTGATATTTTGCTTTTTTCCACCTAGAACTACAGCTGGGGTCTCTCAGAGTGCTTCAGCAGGTTTTAGAAGTTCTTCTCTACAAGTTTCTTCAGCAGAGGAGATGGAAGGAGGTGTCTGTGGGATTCACACCAGTGATGTCCCAGGGTCCTCCAGCTCTCAGGTGGCTCCAGGATTGTTCCAATTCCCATGGAATTCATGTGGCAGAGCTCTGCTAATCCTGAGCTCACCTGAACACACTGATCTTCCACGAGGTGAGTGTTGTTAAATCCCTGTTCCCTTAAAATCCCTCCTTTCATCTCTTTAGGGTAACAAAGCGCCCTGCTTCCACCCTTTCATATTGTTACAGATTTCAAACCTGTAATTCTTGTTGCTTTCCTCCCTTCCCCACACTGCTGCCCTTTCATCAGCACAAGGTGACAATTAACACCTCCAACCTGCAGTTTTCCTTCCACATGTTGCTAAACCGGGACTCAGGGCACTGATCTTCCCCAAACCTAAATGTCCCCATCGATGCTGGGACTGGTTATCTTGATTAACACAGGGAGAGCAGCTCAGGGTGGGATTCTTCTGAAAAATGTTTGCAGGGGCTTAGAGCAGCCCTGAGTGTCTTGCTTAGGTACAAATTTAGGTATAAATGCAGTTTATAACAGATTTTTATTTTTATTATTTTTGTATTTTTTCTAAGATACAGTACAAAAGGAAAATTATCAGGTGCTCCAGCAGCCACTCCAAAAAAACCAATAAAAAAAAAATCCTCCCAATGTTTATGGAGGCCTTCCTGCCAACAAAGTCCCACCTCATTTCTCCCTTCTTCAGTCTGATCTTTGTCTCCCTATTAATTGTACATGAGGTGCTTTGAGTTCCCTTCCCACCCAAACCAATCTGTGGTGAACTTGACCAAAGTATATCCACATTTATAAATATAGTATATTTGAAAATAAGAAGTGAGAAAAAGCTGAAAATATCTGCTGAACTGCATGCAAGAATCTAAATTGAAGAGAGGGAAATTCAGATGAAAGATCAGAAATGTGCATTTGCAGAGCCCTAACAGGTGCTGGGAGATGCTGCAGGAATCCAAAATCCCCCCACCAGCAGCTCCCCAGAAGAAATACAGATTTTGGGGACTACAATCCCTAAAAGAGCTTTCCCCTACAGGAACCATCCCCAAATTCAATTTTGGTTTTGGTCTGTTCCAGAGAAGCCGTGGAAGGCAGAGCCTGGCCAAGGCTGGGCTTAAACTTAAAACAAAGCTACTGCACCACCAAAATTCTCCCTGGATGTTGGGAAAACCATCCTGGCTTTTGATGAGCCATGGATGCAGATTTCTTTTTAATCTGGAAAAGAGGGAGAGAAGGAAAAGGCCAAGGAGCTGCAGCGGTGTTCTCTCCCCTTCCATCTGTATCATGAATGTTTGGGAAATGCTGTTTGTGGTCTCTCAGAGTCAGTGATTTTTTCACTTTTTTTCAGGGTGTCCAAGAGGTTGTGAACTCCACATCCCTGGCAGTGTCCAAGGCCAGGCTGGAAGAATCTGGGATGATGGGAAGTGTCTCTGCCCATGGAAGAGGACAGAACTGGATGATCCTTAAATTCTGTGATTTTCCCAGGAATCTGGGATAATGGGAAGTGTCTCTGCCCATGGAAGAGGACAGAACTGGATGATCCTTAAATTCCCTCCCAAGCTCCTTCCATGATTCTGTAATTTCCCAGGAATCTGGGATGATGGGAAGTGTCTCTGCCCATGGAAGAAGATAGAACTGGATGATCTTTAAATTCCCTCCCAAGCTCCTTCCATGATTCTGTGATTTTCCCAGGAATCTGGGATGATGGGAAGTGTCTCTGCCCATGGCAAGGATAGAACTGGATGATCCTTAAATTCCTTCCCAAGCCCCATCCACAACTCTGTAATTTTCCAGAAATCTGGGATAATGGGAAGTGTCTCTGCCCATGGAAGAGGACAGAACTGGATGTTCCTTAAATTCCTTCCCATGCTCCATCCACGGCTCTGTGATTTTCCCAGGAATCTGGGATAATGGGAAGTGTCTGTGCCTATGGAAGAGGATAGAACTGGATGATCCTTAAATTCCCTCCCAAGCCCCTTCCACGGCTCTGTGATTTTCCCTTCCCAGACCCAGGAATGGGGAATTTTAAACCCTTCCCCAGGGCTGTTCCTCTCCAGGCTTTCCCTGAATACTGAATTTGGCACTTCCTGGCCAGCCTCTTCTCTTTTGTACTGTATCTTAAAAAAAAAAAAAAAAAAAAAATATATATAAATTTAAAAAAAACCCCAACCTTTCTGGTTTAAACTGTATTTTTTACACAAAAAAATAAGGGAAACATTTCCATTTTGAACTGGCTTTTCCCCACTATTTCTGCTGAAAAATGGATTTTTCTGCCAAAACAAGGAAAGAAAAATCCATTTTAAATGGGATTTTAAATTTTTTTTTCCACAAAAAAAGAGACTACATGTGGCTTTGGAAATATGCACCTGGATGGGACATCCCTGTCACCCTCCTGCAGCATTCCTGAGCCTGCTTTGTCCAAGCTGCTCCCAAAACCTCAAACCTGGGTGAATTGTCCCATCCTACCCCTGGGGGATTTTCCTGCTGCCTCACCTAAATCCACATTTCTCCAGGACCTTCCTCCTGCAGGGATCCCAGATTCTATGGAATCTCTAGCTATATATCCACCTATAGATATATAAATATATAAGTACATCTATAAATATATAATATTAAATATATATTATAATAACTATATTATATTAAATATATGATATATATATAAATAAGTAGATAGATAATATACATAATAATATATTTTTATATATAATAATGATATTATAGTGTATATAAAATATACTATATATAATGTAATGTGATATAATGTAATGTGATATAATGTAATGTAATGTAATGTAATATAATGTAATATAATATAATATAATATAATATAATATAATATAATATAATATAATATAATATAATATAATATAATTAATATAATATAATATAATTAATATAATATAATAATATTATGTGATATAATGTAATATATAACATGATATAATATAATGTGATATAATATATATAACAATATATATATATGGAGTGATTCATTTAAATCCCAAGGAATTTTTGGACCCACCAGACCTCCAGCACAGAGCACGGAACAAACACAAAATGTCCCTTAATGAAGGGACATCCCTGAGAATATTTTGAATATTTTGCTTTCCAGGCTTCTCCTAAACAATTTCTGGGAATTCTTCTCGTGCCTGTCCCTGTTGTGTTTTCCATGTCATTCCTAAGGAAAAAAAAAAAATTGTCACCTTCAGGGCATCACATATCAAATTCCACCTTGGGAGTCAAAAATCTCACAGATTTACACCCATTTTTATTATTTCCCTCAGTTCCTTTCCCCTCTCTGTTTCAAATCCTTATTTATTTTTTAGCTCCCTAAAGTGTGGAATTGTTTACATTTGCCTTTAATAACATTAAGTCCCACTGAAAGTCCACTGAGGTGAATTGTGAATTCTACAGAAAATTGAAACTATTTGTATTTTTAATAGGGTTTTTCCTGAGAAAATGAGGGAAAATAATTTTTTAATGGATTTTTCCACAAAAAAATGTAGATTTTAAACTTGGTTCTCCCATAAAAAAGGGGACATTTCCCTTTTGTACTGTATCTTAAATAGAAATAAAAATGTAAATATGAATGAATACTTTTAAACTGTGTTTTTTTTGCACCAAAAACTAAGGGAAACCTGGTTATCCCCAAAAAAAAGGAGAAATTCCCCTTTTGTAATGTATCTAAAATAGAAATAAACATATAAATATAAATAAATAGTTTTGAACTGTATTTAAACTGTACAGTTTTAAACTGTATTATTTCACCAAAAAATAAGGGAAGCATTTCAATTTTGAAATGGCTTTTCCTCACAATTTCCACATTAAAATGGATTTTTCTGCCAAAACAATGAAAGACAAATCCATTCTAAAGATGATTAAAAAAAAAAACCACCAAATTTTCAAAAGATATTTTTCAAAACATCTATTTCAAAAGGCATTTTCCAGGAATTTACATTTTAAACTGGATTTTCTCCCAAAAAAAACTGGAAAAAAAATTTATATTTTAAACTGAATTTTTCCACAACTCACATTTTAATCTGGATTTTCCACCAAAAATATGGCCAAAAAAAAGTCTATTTTAAATATATTTTTTCTGCAACTCCCATTTTAATCTGGACTTTTGACAAAAAATATGGCAAAGTAAAAAAAAAAAATCAATTTTAAACTGATTTTTTTGAAACTCCCATTTTACACGGATTCTTCCCACTAAAAATATTGGGGGGGGGGAAAAATCTATTTTAATCTAATTTTTCCTCAGCTTCCATTTTAAACTGGACTTTCTCACCGACAATATGGGAGGGGTGGGGGGTGGGGGTGAAGAAATCTATTTTAAATTGATTTTTCCACCAAAAATATGGCCAGAAAAAGAGTCTATTTTAAAGTGATTTTTCTGCAACTCCCATTTTAATCTGGATTTTTGACCAAAAATATGGCAAAGAAAAATATGGCAAAGAAAAATCTATTTTAATCTGATTTTTCCGCAACACCCCTATTAAACTAGAGTTTCTCACCAAAAATATGGGGGGGGGGGGATATATTTTAATCTGATTTTTCCACCAAAAATATGGCAAAGAAAAATAAAAATCTATTTTAATCTGATTTTTCCGCAACACCCTTATTAAACTAGATTTTCTCACCAAAAATATGGGGGGGAAAAAAATCTATTTTAAACTGATTTTTCCACCAGAAATATGGCAAAAAAAAAAAAATCCATTTAAAACTGATTTTTCATCAGCTTCTATTTTAAACTGGATTTTCTCACCAAAAATATGGGGGGGGGGGAAATCTATTTTAAACTGATTTTTCCACCAGAAATATGGGCAAAAAAAAAAAAAAATCAATTTTATACTGATTTTTCCACCAGAAATATGGCCAAAAATAAATTTCTATTTTAAACTGATTTTTCCACCAGAAATATGGCCAAAAAAATCTATTTTAAACTGATTTTTCCACCAGAAATATGGCCAAAAAAAAGTCTATTTTCCACTGATTTTCTGCAACTCCCATTTTAAACTGGATTTTGCACCAAAAATATGGCAAAGAAAAATAAAAATCTATTTTAATCTGATTTTTCCGCAACACCCCTATTAAACTGGATTTTCTCACCAAAAATATGGGGGGGGGGGGGAAATCTATTTTAAATTGATTTTTCCACCAGCAATATGGGGAAAAAAAAATCCATTTTAAACTGATTTTTCATCAGCTTCCATTTTAAACTGGATTTTCTCACTAAAAATATGGGGGGAGGGGGGGGGAAATCTATTTTAATCTGATTTTTCCACCAAAAATATGGCCAAAAAAAATATCTATTTTAAACTGATTTTTCCACCAGAAATATGGCCAAAAAAAAAATATCTATTTTAAACTGATTTTTCCACCAGAAATATGGCAAAAAAAAAAAAAAAAAAGCCTATTTTAAACAGGATTTTTCCACAAAAACACATCCCACACACCCCGTTCCGAGCCGAGGCCGCGCTCCCCTCAGCGCCCTGAGGCGGGACCGGCCGCGCCCTCCCCAAGATGGCGGCCGCGCCCTCCCCAAGATGGCGGCCCCGCCGCGCCGGCCGCCCTCACCCTGCCCAAGATGGCGGCGGCGCGGCGCTATGACGCCATACGTCCCGCTCCCCCCCTCTCGCTGTCCCCGGCCTCCTCCTCCGCCGCCGCCGCCGCCGCCGCCGGTCCCCGCCTCCCTCGCTCGCCACCGCGGCGGCCGAGGGCGACTCGCGCCGCCGCCCCGCTCGCCCGCCCTCCCTCCCTCCCGCCGCGGCCCCGCGGCGCGGGGCCCGCCGCAGCGCAGCCGCTCTGAGGTGAGCGTCCTACCGCGCAATCTCCTCCAGCCCCGGCGCAGCCGCACCAACGCGGGGCCCCCGCCGCCCGCACCCGCTCCCCCGCCGGCCGCCCGGGCCGGGCCGGGCCCGCGGGGCCGCAGCGCCGGGGGGAGCCGGGCCGGGCCGGGCGGAGCGGGCCGGGGGGGCGGCGGGTGCGGGGCGGCCTCGGAGCTCGGGCCCGGCCGGGCGGGGAAGTTGGGCCGCAGACATTGGCGGGGTTTGGCTTCGCCCTTTTGCCTGGTGTTCCCGGAGCCCCTTCTTGCCTGCTTTCAGCTCTCACCACCTTTTTTTTTTTTTTTTTCTCATTATGTCTCCTTTTTTTTCCTCCCTTCACCCTCCCCCATTTTTTTTCTTCAGCCCCCCCCCCTTTTTTTTTGCTTTCACCCACTTTTTTTTGCCTTCACCTATTTTTTTTCCTTCATCCATTTTTTTTGCCTTCACCCCCACTTTTCTGCTTTCACTCCCATTTTTTTTAATCTTCACCCGCCCTTTTTCCCTTCACCCTCTCTATTTTTTTCCCCCTTCACACCTCCATTTTTTCCTTTCACCCCCTGTTTTTTTTCTCTTTTTTTCCTGCACCCTTTTTTCCCTCTTTTTTCCCTTCACCGTTTTTTTTCTCTTTTCCCTTCACCGTCTCTTTTTTCCCTTCACCCTCTCTTTTTTTCCCCCTTCACACCTCCATGTTTTTCCCTTCACCCCCTCTTTTTTTCTCTTTTTTCCCTTCACCCTATTTTTTCCTCTTTTTTCCCTTCACCGTTTTTTTTCTCTTTTCCCTTCACCCTCTCTTTTTTCCCCCCTTCACACCTCCATTTTTTCCCTTCACCCCCTCTTTTTTTCTCTTTTTTTTCCCTTCACCCCCTCTTTTTTTCTCTTTTTTTTCCCTTCACCCTTTTTTTCCCTCTTTTTTCCCTTCACCGTTTTATTTCTCTTTTCCCTTCACCCTCTCTTTTTTTTCCCCCTTCACACCTTCATTTTTTCCCTTCACCCCCTCTTTTTTTCTCTTTTTTCCCTTCACCCTTTTTTTTCCTCTTTTTTCCCTTCACTGTTTTTTTTCTCTTTTCCCCCTTCACCCTCTCTTTTTTCCCCCTTCACACCTCCATTTTTTCCCTTCACCCCCTCTTTTTTCTCTTTTTTTCCCTTCACCCTCTCTTTTTATTCCCCCTTCACACCTTCATTTTTTTTCCCTTCAGCCCCTCTTTTTTCCTCTCTTTTTTTCCTTTACCCCCTTTTTCTTCCCCTCTTTTTTTCCCTTCACCCTCTCTTTTTTTCCCCCTTCACACCTCCATTTTTTTCCCTTCATCCCCATTTCCCCCCCTTCATCTCCCCTTTTTCCCCCCACAATCAATTAGGTTGTAAAAGGCCTCAGAGATAAATGAGTCCAACTTGATGAAGTTCCTCTTCATGCCCCCTTTTTTTTTCCTTCCTTTCACCTCCTCTGTTTTTGCCCCAGAATCACAGAACCATTTAGGCTGGAAAAGACCTCTGAGCTCATTGATGAAGCTCCCCTTCATTCTCCCTTTGCCCCCACTTTTTTCCTCTCATTTTTTTTTTCCCTTTTACCACTCCCTTTCCCCCCCATCCCTTTATTTTTCTTTACATTTTGCACATGTATAATTTTCCTCCCTCTGTACAGGAGGTTGGGAGTTGAAACGTGTTAATCACTCACCTCCCCTCCATCTAATATACCCAAAAAAGGGCTGTGAATTGGCCATAAAAAAGGGGTGTAACTGGCTATGTATTAAAATACCTAAAAAAGAGCTCTAAAACATCTGGCTCAGGACAGGCCTGGCTGTGACTGAGGTGCTCAGGCCCTTTTTAGTGTAAATAATAATTAAGGGACAGAAATAATTCAGCTCAAGACTCTTCCTACATTTGAGGTTAACAAGTCTAAGCTTTTTTGCAGCTACAGATGATTTTTGTTGCATGGGGAGATATTTTCTCTGTTCAAGTTTGGGAACTTTGCTTTCTCCTTCTCTGAACTGTTATTTCCTGAATTTGGGATTTTTAATCCCTTAGGCAGGGCCTGGCTGTTGTGGTTTTGTTTAATAATCCTCCCTGGTCTCTGAGCATGGTTTTAGACCCTCTTCCCACATCCTGAGAGGATTTCCACTGTGAACTCATCCTTTCTTCTCCTTCACCCACATCACAATCACTCCTTTCCAAATCCCCTCACCGTGAACTTTCAATTCCCAAATATTGAGGAAATAGGTGAGAGAATTGTTCATCTTTTTAATTGAAATTTTCGTGCTGGTGGTAAAACTGGGACCAATGATTTTTTTTGTTTTTATTCCTGTCGAGGATGAAAGAGGATGATGATGATGGTGGTACTTGTGGAAAGCTGATTGTAGACACTGAATTTTTCAGGGTTTTAACTTTGCCCATCCATCCCTGGAAATGTCCAAGGCCAGGATGGATGGGGCTTGGAGTAACCTGGGATGGTGGGAAGTGGCAGGGATGGAATGGGATGGGATTCACAGTCCCTTCCAAACCATTCCATGATTCCACCACGTGTCGCCGTGCAGCATTTATTTAAACCCTCTCATCTTCCTCTGCAGTTTCTTGGTGTGTTTGGTGCTTTGTAGAGAGTCTCAGTTGGTTTTTATGGGGTTTAATTGCGCCCTGGTTGTTTTCCACGAGCCTCACATCATTTTTGGGAGGGTTTGTGATGGGGTTTCATTGCGTCCTGGTTGTTTTCCATGAGCCTCACATCATTTTTGGGAGGGTTTGTGATGGGGTTTCATTGCGTCCTGGTTGTTTTCCATGAGCCTCACATCATTTTTGGGAGGGTTTGTGATGACCCCTTGTGCACAGGCCACAAACACAGCAAGGTGGGAGCTCTCAGCCTCATCCCCTGTGGGTTTTATGCAGCTCTTGGAATATTTTAGGATTTAGGAAGTGTGTGGTCTGACAGAGGTGACTTGGCCAGGACGACAAACACCCCATTCCAGAAGTTAAATTAAACCATCCTGGAAAACCCAGCTCTGCCAGTGAGAATCCTTGGTGTGGATGGGAGGTTGCACCTCTGCGCTGCTCCAGCAGGAAAACGGAAAACTTGGGGGACTGAGCTCAGGGAAGTGGTGGAATCCCATCCCTGGAATTGTCCAAAACCCTGTGGATTTGGCCACTGTGGGGTTTTTCCTGCCAGTGAGTTGTCTGGAATTCCCTGGACAGAAGCCCCATGCCTGGTCAGCTGCTCTGATGTCCACCAGCAACCCACGGGTGTTTCGACTTGAGGAGTTCTTCACACGTTGGGATTTCAGAACTTTTCTGTCTCTCAGGAGCCTGGATCACCTTTTCAACTTCTGGCAAGCTCAGGCTTGGAATATTTCAGCTTTATAGGGGAAACCTAGGAACCCCAGGAGAGTGGAGGAGCCCGGACTGGGAGCACTGGGACCACTCTTGGTGTCTATCTCTCTTCTAGGCTGGTCATGTCCAGCTTTGTGCATGCACAAACTTTGGGAATATTTCCGCTGCTTTTCCAAAGAAGGGAGATTTCCATTCAGTTTCTCTCTCCTGAAGGGTTTGGGAATTACTATTTTTTATGCATTACTTTTCTCTATCTGGAAAATTGTCTTCCAGGAAGGCAGCAGGGCACAGTGAGCTCTGTTGTGCTCCTGAATCCCTTTTACCAAGAAAATTTAATCCAGACTTTACTACATAAGAACATTTTGTGCTGTCAGTAGGAGTGGTGGGGTTGTGTTGGTGATTTTCAGTGCAGGGAGTTCTGTGAAATCAGCCTTGGGCTTTTATCTTCCTTAGGCTGCTTCTGAAGTTGATCTGTGGGAAAAAAACACACAGTTCAGATATTTTGTGTTACCCAGTGCCCAAGACATTTAATAAAATAATTTTAAACCACTTTTTTGGGGGGTTTTAAAATAACTTCTGCTGCACGGTGGGGATTTTACTTGTACTGCTGATTGCCCCACTGCCCTCTGGGGGAAGAACCTTTTCCCAAAATCTGGCCTAAACCCCCTGATACAGCTCCAGTCATTCCCTTGCATGAAGTGGAATTACTGTGTGTGTTTAAAGGGAATCCATCCTCTTAGGGTTTGGAATTCAGCTTTTTGTTAGGTCATTTTAGTGCTTTCCCACTGTCTTGGTCCATTTATCACTTATTTTAGTGATTAAATTTGTGTGTCTGCCCTCATGAATCTCTTCATCAGCTCACACTGCCTGTGAATCCAAACCAGGTAAATAAACCCTGGAAAAACCCCTCTGGTTTCCAAATATTGCAAACTGTGGAACTCAGAACATCATTGGTGTCTTTTATCTCTTCAAACTAAAATTCCCACCAGGAGCCCTCACCACTTCCCAACCTACAGGCTGCAGAGAAAAGTTTTAAGGTCCAGAATTGTGCCAGGGGTGGAGGAGCCTCTCACCTGTCCAGGCTAAACCTGCACCTTCCAGGACCTTCCAGCTTTGGGGAAATTCAGCTTTCTTCCGTGCCCACTGCAGCAATTGCAGTGGGGTTCAATATTTGTGGCTTCCCCATTTCTGGTCTTTCTACTTCTGCTTTTTTTCCCAAAAAACTGACTGGGCTGATCCAGTTGCCAGGTGGACAGTCCCACTGGGAGGGTTGGCTGGGGTTTGTCCAATTTCTGGGAAACCTCAGAGCTCGTTATCCTTTGGGAATATCACAGCTACAGCCAGGAGCTGTCCCTGTGTTTCACAGAGTGTGAGAGGATTTTGGAGCTCAGGCTGCATTCCATTTTTTTGGGAAGGACTCTGAGGCTGCTCTGGGTTTGTTGTGGATGAGTTGCTTGCCAGACTTCGAGAAGGAATCCAAGAAGAAGTCCAAGAGGGAATCCCTTGTGCTGTCAGATGGAACCCAGGGAGCTGCAGGCTGTGTTTGGTGGAGCTCTCAGCTTGTTCTGATCCACGCTGACATTTTGATGTCAATGAAATTCCACCTTGGTTTTTTTCCCTTTTTTTTCCCCTCCTGGAAAAAAAAAATGTACAAAAACCCTTAGGATGCTGTGGATGGTAGGATTGGGAATTTCAGTGTCTCCTTCCTTTCCTGTTTTCCACCCTTTCTCAGGGACTGTGGTGCTTTTGCCGGGGAGTGGAGCCTGGTTTTGTGCTGGAGGATGGAAGCAGGAGTCTCCTCGGTTTAGAACATTATTTTTGTTGTTATTTTTGTTTGGCAGATGTGTGAATTGTTTGTGTGCTGCCTGTGGTGCCTATAAATAATAAATGGGTTGCTCAGATCCTGCAGCAGCTCGGAGGGAAACTCAACTTTTCCAGTCCTACAAAATTCACCTGACCTCAAATACAGAAGGGAAAACCCATGAAAGGATATTTTCACTCACAGACCACGTTTGCTTGTGATCAGTGTGACCAAGGAAGTCAATCCAGAAGTAACTGAGTCCCTCCCACTGTTCATTACATAAGCAGCTAATTAAAGGAATCAAACAGGGATGACTTGGAAAACTTCATACTCTGGGTCAAAAATACTTGCAAAACCACAGCCCAGAGTGCCCATGTTTTATTTATGCTGAGGAATTCTGTTTAAATTAAGAAGTTTATTCTTGGTGTCAGCCTTTAGAGTCTCCTGCTGCTTCTGCAGCCGCTTCCTTGGGCACCAGGAAAATCCTTTTAACTCCTGATTTCCCTTTGGAAGGAGAAGGGATTTCAACAGTGCTGTGCCCTTCCCTTCCTAGAAGGAGCTGGTGGATTCAGAGCTCTTCTTGTGGTTGTTTTGGGTTGAAAATTGGGTTATTTTCAGGCTTATGAATTCTGCATCATGAGCATTCCCATGGATTTAGGGGTAAATTGGTGAATTTGGTCCCTTGCTCCAGAAGGAAACCGTGAATTTCCCTGGGAATGGTTGGAATACTTCAGCCCAGATAATCAGGAGCATGTGTAGATGGAGGTGGTGGTGGTGGTGAGACGTGAAAGACATCTGAAGAACAAAATGTGGCAGCAAATAAAAATCCACGGTCCTTTTTCGGTGCATTGAACGTGGGGTTGTCCAGGAGCTGTGAAAGCCTGGAATTCCCTCAGGATTTGCAGGGAAAGCACAGAGTTAGGGTGGGTCAGGGCTGGAATTCCAGGATGGCTCAGTTCTGGATGCTCTTTGTGGGGCTGCAGAGTCCCCTCTGCCCGTGTGGGAGGGGTACCAGTGACACGGAGAGCGCCCAGCCTGTTCAACAGGCTCCGTCAGCGTGGGGAGGCAAATGTGGGATCAGCATTTAACCCAGCTTGGAGGTGCTTTAGACCTGAAAGACTGGCAGGCAAATCTCTCTGGTGTAGTTGGGCTGGAAATGCAATTTTTTTTTCCCCTCCAGAAAACACAGATTTTGGTGGTGCAGAATGTGACTGTGACATGGGATTTTCTCACGTATTGTTTGCACAGGGAAAATTTCCCTTTTCAGGGTGGTGGACTCATCATGGAATTGTGGAATGGTTTGGGCTGGAAGGACTTTAAAGCTCATCTTGTTCCAACCACATTCCACTGTCCCAGGCTGCTCCAGCCTTTCCTTGGACATTCCAGGGATCCAGGGGCAGCTCCAGCTGCTCTGGCAATCCCAGCCCAGCCAGGAATTCCTCATTCCCAAGATCCCATCCATGGCTGCCCTCTGGCAGTGGGAGCCATTCCCTGTGTCCTGTCCCTGCAGGCCTTGTCCCCAGTCCCTCTGCAGCTCTCCTGGAGCCCCTTCAGGCCCTGGAATGTGCTGGAAGCTCTCCTGGATCCTTCCCTTCTCCAGGAGAACATTCCCAGCTCTCCCAGCCTGGCTCCAGAGCAGAGGGGCTCCAGCCCTGCAGTAGCTCCAGGGCCTCCTGTGGATTTGCTCCAGCAGCTCCAAACCTTATGTTCATTAGTTCCCAGTGGATTTTCTGGGGAGTTTTCCCTCCTCAAGTGCATATTTTGCAAGGCAGCCAAGCAGGCACGTTCTTGAACCACTTGAACTTCAAGAAGGGGCGGCCAGGCTGCCATTTTGGTGGAAATTTGATAATTAAACGTGGTTAGGGCTGTACTGGCTGTTCTTACCATGTGCTGATCTTGAGATAATGCCATGTGAGGACCGAGTCCTTCAGGTGATCCGTTGTAATTTTGGGCACCACAATAGAAAAAAGATACAAAGGTGTGGGAATTTAGTGGGGTTTTTTTGTTGTTTTGGAAGGCTTAGGACTTTGGTAAGGGGTTAGGAACTTTTTTGTATAGAGCTTTGAGAGACATTGTTTTTCATTTTTGTTTATGGAAAAGAGTTTTTGATTTTATAAGATGAATTATAAGATTGTCCAAAGGAGGGACTCAGGATGAGGAAGGGGCTGGAGGAGCAGCTATGGGGACTTGGTCTGTCCAGCCTGGAGGAGAGGAGGCTGAGGGGAGACTCCTCAGGAGGGGCAGCTCTGGTCTCTGCTCTGTGTGACCAGGGACAGGAGCCAAAAAAATGGTATTAAATTGTGTCAGGGTGGATATCAGGCTGGATATCAGGGAAAAGTTCTTTCCCAAGGGTGTTGGGCACTGCCCAGGCTCCCCAAGGAATGGGCATGGCCAGGAGTGTTTGAGGAGCTCTCTCAGGGATAAACTGGGATTATTGGGGTCTGTGCAGGGCTAAGGGTTGGATTGATGATCCTGTGGATCCTTTCCAACTGGGGATATTCCCAGATGGAGCCAAGGCTGGACAGAGCTTGTCCATGCTGGACGTGTGGTGATCATTCCCACCCCGGAGCATCGGGATGGGGCTGTGGCATCTCTGTCCCCACCCTCCTGCTCAAACCTTTCTGTGTCACCCACTGCCATTCTCTTTTCCTGTGGTAGTCCAGCAGAACCACTAATCCTCTCTCTCCATAAAAGAGGATTAAAACTGAGAACATTTGCACCTTACAGCAGCCAGCGAGGGCCACGCTCCGTCTTTTCCAGCAGTAATCCCAAGAGCTGCACCTCTGTGCCAAGCCAGGAATGCTTCAGCCAGCACCAAACAGCAGCCTGTGCTTCTTGGGTTAGGAATTCTTAAAAAACCACTTTTGCCTGTTAATTAAAAGAGCTGAATTGACTAAAGATGAGCAACTCCCTTCACGCTGTTAGAACGACTCCGGTGTTCTGCAGGTCTGAGGAAAATAGGTTAAAATTGAGATTTCTGTGTGGCTTTGGATAAAATGCAAGGGGTAAGGTGGCAAAGTATTACCCCAGAGAACGGCATTTATCATGTTCTGGTTCCTAAATTTGTGGCAGACCACACATCCTGGAAAAATATTTTAGGGAAAAAGGTGCTACTGGTGGATACTGGTGAGGAGGAGCCCCCCCAAATTCTTCCTGTGAAACCTGCAGAGCCTGGGGCAGGCACGGGAATGCTAAATGAGAATTCCATCTCATTTTTCACTTCCAGTTTTGGGTTACACTGCCACAGGCTGGGATGTGCTGGTGCCCTTCCCGTGGGTTTCTGAGTGCAAAATGTGTCCTTTTCTTTCCTGGGGAGGGCTGGTTCCACTGGGATATTATTTCTTGGTGCCAAAGCTTGAGAAGAGTCTTCAAGAGGAACCCACCTCATCCTTGTGTGGCTTCCTGGTGGTGTTTGGTGCTAAATATATGAAATTTAGCTGCAAAAAGGACCCATTGCAAGTCTCCTTGTGGTGATGTGTCCTATCACATCACCCAGGGGCAGCTCTGGGCAGCAAGTAGGAGCTATTATCCTCATAAATACCCGTGAAATCCTATTTGTTTCTTTTCCAGAGGAAGTTTTTCCTGCAGGGGGATTTCTCTGCTCTTTGATGTTACAAAGAGAGGCGTCAATAGATGGAATTTTGGTTTTGTTTGCACAGGGATTTTTTTTGTTGTTGTTGTTGTTCCCCATGCTAATTAAAAGGATCATTTTACTAATGTTATGCCACAGGAGGACGCTGTGGAACGAGAGCTGGTTCCTGTTGTTGCTTGAGTCACCGTATCTGTGTCAACCACGTAAATAAGATGTTCACTTCAATCTTGATAGGAGGGGAATAAACTGGAGTGTCTTATCTCTCTTTGTGCCTGGTATCAGCTGTGCTGCTGACAGGAGTCAGTGTCTCCAGCCCTGGAAAGTCTTTCCCATCCAAAACCTTCAGCATCTTCCAGAGGGGCAGGTGCTTCACTGGAGGAAAAAAAAGCTGATTTTTATCAGGTTGAGGTGTAGGCCTCAAAATTCTCCCCGTGAGCAAGGGAGCGTTTTTTTGGTTTCTTTCCTTTCCCTGGAAAATGGGATTTTGATACTTAAAAGTTCATTTTCAATGAGTTGTGGAAATAAGTGAGCTATTAATCAAGCTTATCCTGGTGAATAGTGGTGTTTGCTTATTAAACCCACAAGGGTGATTCCCTTCTAGGCACAGTTTTATATAGGAGTGGTGTCAAATTCACCCTAAATTGGAATTAATGAATATTTACCAGGTGTACCAGGATGTACCTGCTCTCCTGAAAAACTGCGCAGAGGGTCTTGTGCCAGGACAGGAAAAGCAGGACTGGACAATTTCAAAGGGATAATTCTACTCAAACAGGATTTGATTTTATTAGTAAGTGGCCAGTGATTGATTTCTTGCTACGATGAGTTTTCACTTACTAATTATCCCAGGCTGCCTCTGCAGGGAAATTGGAGTTTATCGAGACACGCAGCCAGAAGTTTGGAACAGCTTTTTAAATAACACATTCCTGAGCACTAAGTGCAGAGGAAATGCTTTTTAATCTGATTGAATCCACCAAGTGTGACCCAGTTGAAAAATCTCCTTCACATCAGATCATCAAAGGTACTTTTGATCCCTCCCCATCACGAGCTGCCAGCGGTGCTGATGGTGCTGTGGTGAGGAGGAGGAGGAGCTGCAGCCACAAACAGTTGGTAGATCTTGAAATAAATGGAAGTGGAGTCTTCCTTACCTTTTTGGGAGTGAGGAAGCAGCTCAGCAGGAGCAGGTGGGAAGTCCTGGGTGCCACCAGCAGCATCTTGGGAAGCTGGAAGATGCTCCAGCCTTGCTCTGTGGCTCATGGAGATGAAGCAGCAGGTAGTGAGGAATCACCACAGCTCCCTCCCAGCAAAGGGAACAGCAAAGAGTGGCCAAAACCTGATTTAGGGGTGATTTCCTGCAGAGGTGCATGGGAAGGGTGAACACCACGGAGAACTAGGATGGATCACAGGAGCTTTGCAGCCCTTCCCAGAACAAAAGTGCCACTGAGATGTTGTTTAATGCAGAGAAAACAACTTATTTATGGCAGAGATTTGAATCCTTTGTGCTCCAGAAGCTTGCCAGCTTCACAGAAGAGCAGAAGAAAGGCAGGAGGTGTTGCAGGTGTTCTGGAAAACACCTGGAGCAGGATTTCTCCAAAGTGAAAGCAGGAGTGGGATCAGCTTGAATAATGAGGCAGATTTTCTCTTTCTTTTTCAAGATTCCTGTGTAGTGCCAGACAAAGTGCTCCATGCTGAGTTCCTGTGTGGAGCAGGGTTGTCAGTAAGGAATTGGTGCTGACTGTGTGGTGCAGAGCTCAAACAGAAAATTATTTGGGAAAGGAAAACCAGGAATGTTTTCATTCCTTTGAAAGAAACCAGGAAACAAACCGGAGAGATTATTCCTGAGAGTGTAGGACTGACCCTCTCAAATAAGCCCTTTAAATTACTTAATTAAAAAAAAAACCAAAGTAAATTAAACCAAAATAAATTAAAAACCCCAGGAGCATCTGATGTCCCCTGAGCTGACCGAGCAACCACATCATTGATTGCCTCTTCCTTTCTCCATGCTTTTGCTGAGTACAAGGCATGATTTTGGGGAAAAGGATGTGAAAAGCCTTAATCTACAATAGTGTTACATGGCACAAGGTCCCACCTGTGTCCTGCTCTGTGTGTTTGGGTGGGTCCATCACCAAGGGATGGGTTTGGTGGTGGCCTTGGCAGTGCAGGGGGATAGAAATTGGATTTGATGATCCTAGAGGGTTTTTCCAACCTGAGCTGTTCCATGATTCCATCTTTTCAGTGGTTGAAAGCCTTTGGAGGGTGGCAGATTTTCTCCTGAGTCTCATCCTTGGGAAGAGGAGAAGGTCCAGAACCTGACCAGCCTGAAGTGAGAACAGGGACAGTCCCCAGACCTCATTAATTTGTCTGTTAAACTAATTGGGGATGTTGATCACTTGTAAAGAGGATTCTGAGCTTTCAGAATGTGTTATCCTTGGTCCTCTGTTTTTCCTCTCCTGTAATTTCCAACTCCTTGCAGAGAAGGCAGAGCTGCTGCTTGAGCTGGGAACATCTATGCAATAATGTTAATTTCTGGGATGGGATTTCCTTCTTCCCAAAACCTTTGGTTGGGAAAGGTTGTGCACCCTCAGCAGACTGTGAGAGCTGATCTCTCTGTTTGCCATGGGGGATTTGCTAATTCCTGCATTTTAGTTATAAAATTTTAGTTTTAGTTATGAAATATATTTGTTTTCATGTTGATGCTGGTTCAGAATGCAGGGGAACTTCTCCCGTTTGGTTTTCCACCCAGAATGACTCACTCTCAATATAAAAATATGAAGGCTGAATTCTGACAATCAGGATAATTAGCAAGGAAGCAAGTTTTGTAAGAACATCATGCTGATTGATCCATTTGAACACAAGATTCTTATATTTGCTGTTTCGAATGCCATTGGTTGTTCCCACCCTATTTCAGAATGCTGGATCATGGAATGGGTTGGGTTGGAAGAGACCTTAAAGCCCTCCCAGTTTTGGGACACCTCCCACTGTCCCAGGGTGCTCCAAGCCCTGTCCAGCCTGGCCTTGGGCACTTCCAGGGATCCAGGGGCAGCCCCAACTACTCTGGAAAACAGGGAGTAATTTCTTCCTTATATCTGATCTAAATCTACCCAATTTCACTCAAAATTTTACCCCTGCATTCCCCAAGATTCCCTTTCATGGTTGGATCCTAGGAGGGATCCTCTCATGCTCATGAGAGGGCAGAGCAAGCAGGTCTCTCAAAATCTCCATAGAATTCCCATTTTGCTTCCTTTCAAAGTTATTTAAACCACCAAAGAAGCGAGACCCAGCGATTCTTTTTATTTATTGCTAATCTGAGCAGGGTTTCAAATTAATGAGGTGTGGGCTGAGTTGGTAAAAACGGCACCATGATTTAACACTGCAGAGGATAAATGCTCATCTCCTGGTTTAGTCTGTCTCAGCATCTGAAGCAAAACCACTTCAGGGGGATAAAGGTTTAAAATAATTCCAGTCTCTGCCTGTGTAAGGGGGTTTTTCCATCGTGCTGCTGTTCCTCGTGATTTTTTTTCTGGTGTGGAATGTTTATTTCGGACTCAGTTTTAACCTGGATGGTGATGGTAGAGGATGGTGTGTGGGGGGTTGAGTTGTTGACTTGTTACAATCACACCACAGAAACCTTCATTTCAATCCATGTGGGTTTAAATTTGCTGTAGAATTTATGGGGTTTATGACCAGTTCCTGTTGTTTTCTGGTGGTTTGAGTGGTGCAGCTCTGCTGTTTCCTTCTGCTTCTGGTGTTCCTCCAGCCACGGTGTCAACAGCCACTGGTCAGGGCTGACAGGACATCAAAAGAACCCCTGACACACTCAGAGAAGCAACTGCACTGTGTGATGAGAGGGACTTTATCCTCATATTTTTTATAAGCACTTTAAATTGCTTTAAAACTACTTCTGGCTGTCATCCAAACCTTCTGGACCACGCCACGGCTGCCAGGAAATGGCTTTGCAGCCACCGCCGTGTCATCAGGCTTTCCCTCCTCCTGAAACTGCTCTGCTTTTGGGAGAAAACCAGGGATCAACGTTCCTTTTCTGCAGTGGTGAATGCTCATCTCTAAAGGACAAAGGGAACAGCTTTCCTTCCATCCCTGTGCCTGGATCCCTGCTCAAATCCAAGCCCCACCCTTTGGATGTGTCACAGGGATGCTTGGCTGGGCCAGCTTGGTGGCACCTTCACCTGCCAGTCAAGGTGTTGGCCCACAAAGCCTGGCTTGTGTCAGGAATCCTTTTTGGTAATAATTTGAATATGGGAATGGCTTCCCAAGGTTTCAGTGTTGGTGGCATTAGGTGTAGGCTGCCTTTGAGTGCAAGGTTTGGTTGCACTGGTTTCATCTGTTGCTTTGGGATCTTGTCTCCTGACCTTAAAGTCACTGTGCTCTATCAGTCATATTCTGATCACATTTTTCCATGGGTTTTTAAAATTTTAAAAGTAAGAGAAGCAGCAATGTCCCCTTTTAGGAAAAGCTTGGTGTCTTGGGAAATCTGTCAAGCTGGTCCATAAGGATTTACTTGAAATATTTTTTCCCACCCACTCTTCTGTGGTGATGGCAGTGTGAGTTTTGTGGAAGGAGATTAGGGCTGATTGTTTCTCCACCAGAAATTTTCAGTTTGTCTCAATGTACCTCAACATCTCAGTCCCTTCCTCACTGGCACTGCTTGAACTCCTGCTATTTTCGGATGGTTCTAATATTACAACCCAAGTTGTAAACAGGGTTGGACAACAGCAACATCAGACTCCAGCAGCTTTTTTGGGAGGATTGGAAGCCTGAAGCTGGTTTGGCTTTAGCTGTAGCTTCAGTAGGTTTGTGACAGTCTCACAGTAACAATTCTGCTGTCCCTCAGGCTGGAATATTCCAACCCTTCCCCAGCACTGCCAATGCCACCACTAACCATGTCCCCAGGGTCTGTTAAATCCCTTCAGGGATGGGGACTCCAGCACTTCCCTGTTCCACTGACAGCCCTTTTGGAGAAGAAATGTTCCCTAAAATCCCATCTAAACCTCCCCAGCACAACCTGAACCCTTTTCCTCTTGTCCTGTGGCTTGGGAGAAGAGACCGACTCCCACCTGGACACAACCTCCTTTTTGTTTGGTCAAAATAACCCTCTTGACAGAATGGTTTGGGTTCTCGTGTCTCTCTCACCCCTCTGTGTCAGTCAGGAGCTGTAATTCCATGACTGTACTTACAAGGTCAGAACCTTTTTTTGTTTTGTTTTGTTTTGTTTTGCTCTGGTCTGGGGAGGGGGCATAGGTTGGACTCAATGATCTCAGAGGTCTTTTCCATCCTCACTGATCCTGGGATTCTGTACTGGCATCCTCGTTTGTGTCCTGAGCTGTTGAGGTCAGAGGAGACTTTGTGCCACCCTCAGAACTCTTCCCTGAAAGCTGGAACTTGACGTGGCCAAACCAAGTCCCAGCTTTGACGCTTCAACGTGCGGGTGAGGGACAATCTCAGAGCTGCAGGGTCCTTGGGGACCTTGCCTCCAGCAGAGATAACAGTGTCTGGGTGCTGTGCTCAGTTTGGAAGTGTGGATTTTTCCAAACCCTTGAACCTAAAGTTCCTCTCCTGGCCCTGGCAGAGTTATTTCCCTCTTGTAGACATCTGTTGGAATCTGAGGTATTAATGATTCCAAGATTGTAGAAAGTCTCTGTCTTTCTGCCCCACTGCCAAAGAAGAGCCATAATTGGTCTGTGCTGGTTTCAAGGTGGTTTATTCTGTTTATCTCTAACATGTTCTGCTGCCCTGCCGCAGCTCTGTCCTGCAGGGCAGCGTGTGGGGCTCTGCCCTCAGTGGGATGGTACAAACATTAAATACCACAAACTACATGTGCTGGATTTACAATATAAATTGTAAATTTATTTTAAATTGTAACACCCCTCAGTGGGATGTTACAAACATTAAATACCACAAACTACCTGTGCTGGATTTACAATAACGTGCCAATATCTGTCACCTACGTTGGACAGTGTGTCCCCAGCCTGAACCAACAGAAAAATGCCAACACCACAGTGAAACATGGAGGGCATGAAGAAGGAGAAAAAGGACAAGACACACCCAATTTCCTCCATCTTGTCCCCTTTGAACCCCTAATCTAGAATCCTAAAATTTTACTTTTGCACCCGTACCACACTTAATTATTACTGATATCAAACACTCAGAGCTGGTAATTCATCCTGTAAGATTGAAAACTCTTTTCCATGGACAGAGATCACAGCCAGTGTCTCTGGGGGCTCTGTCCAGGGGGGTTCCTGACCCCTGCCAGGGTCCCAGACCTGCCAGGACAGCCAGAGGGAAGCTCTGGATTCCCACAGACATCCACTGTCCCCGGGGGGAGGTGATCTCTGTCCCTGCTGCTCACAGCTTTGTGTCACAGCTTTGTGTCACAGCTTTGTGTCACAGCTTTTTGTTCCCTCTGCCAGTGACTCTTGATGGAAGAACACGGAGTGACCCAGGCAGAGCACATGGCTACCATCGAGGCCCACGCCGTGGCCCAGCAGGTGCAGCAGGTGCACGTGGCCACCTACACGGAGCACAGCATGCTGAGCGCCGACGAGGACTCGCCCTCCTCGCCCGAGGACACCTCCTACGACGACTCCGACATCCTCAACTCCACGGCTGCCGACGAGGTCACCGCTCACCTGGCGGCTGCAGGTAAAGCCAGGGGCTGCTCCATCATCATCACCACCACCACCACCTCCTGGTGATGCTTGGAGTGGCTGTTGGAACCTTGGTGGCTGAGAATTTTAGATTTTCTGTGCTAAAAAGACAGACACTAACTCCCAAAAGAACGCTACATTTGACCTGAGGTCGTACAAAAAGCTCCCAAAATTGAATGATGGAACCGAGATTATGAGTGTGTAGTTGTCTGGGTTGTCTGAAAAGACAGGTATCTGCTAAGGAAGGCAGGAGCCTCCCCTGAAATGGGAAATGTAAACTCCTTCCCTCTGAATTGTTATAATTTTGAAATTAAGGGGCTCTCAGGCAAAGATATGGGAATAGGAATAACAGATCTTTGCTAGGAAAATTAAAATACAAATGCAATAGTACAAACCAGAGTCAGCAATGCCCTGAGCCCCTGTGGGGCAGGGAGGTGGCAGCAGTCCCACCCCATGGTGGCTCAGCCCTCCTGCAGTGCCAGCTGTGCTTCTGCTGGAGCAGGATCCTGCACAAGGGGGGAGTTTTCCTCTGGAGCTCCAGGGCTGGGGGAGATGGGCCTGGGCTCCTCTGGGAATGCAGGGGGAAGAAAGCTGCTCCTCTGGGAATGCAGTGGGAAGAAAGCTGCTCCTCTGGGAATGCTGTGCTGTTCCCAGGTCAGATTGTATCCAGGTAGGAATGCTCGGCTCCTCCCCTGGGCAGAGCATCTCCCCATGGGATGATGGAATTTTCTCAGCCATGCAGGGAAACTCACTGGCCATGAGCAGAAGATAATTAATAATTAATGGCCCATGAACAGAAGAGATCTCCTGGAGGGAGGATGGGCTGTGGGAGAGATAAAGAAAAAACTGCCCCAAAACAGCAGAGAACTGCCCCACCCATAAACAGATGGCAAATAGAGCACACACCCACATTTCCAACCTAAGACACAACTTTAATTAAAAGTGTGTAATATCACATAGTAGAAAACTTAGAGTTTAAAGTTTTAGGATATAGTAATATATATAAAACAAAATGAAAGTTTTAAGGTAGAAGCTACTCTGCTCCTTCTTCTTTACCTTCTTCATGAGTTTAAGCAGTATTGTGTAATTAACTAAAAAGTCCACGTTGTGGATGAGTAGTTAGTTATTGGGTTAAAAGTAAAAATAATTTAAATGTAGTTTCTTAATTAGACAGTTTATCCTTTAAAAGCCTTTTAGAGAGAGGAATACATCTCCATTTTTAACTTGTTAGAAGAAGGTACTATAGAAGTCACAATTTGTGAGACTGTAAGATAAATAAGAATTAACAAGACATCTAAGTCCAAACAAGAAATACCATATGTCACGATTTAATCCCAACCTTAAAAAAAAAAAAAAAATCAACAGCTACCTAAAACAGAAGTTAGACAAAATAAAGAGAATAAAAGTGGGTATTTATTGAAGGCCTTCAGTGGACAGACCTTGGGGGGTCAGAAGCCTCCAAGGGGCTGCACCCAGGATGGACAATGGTCACGAGTCTTTCAGACAATTAAAGTTTGGTCCATTTACATATCAGGGGTTAATCCTCAATTACAGCTTCAGGTAATGAAGTCATTTACCCCAAGTTTGCCCCCCACAATTTTTACACCTCTCAGGACCTAAGACAGTAAGGTGTAATTGAGTTTCAGACCTAGAGAGGAATTGTTTTGTCTGAATAAAATGGGAGAAGAGCACAGGCTAAGGAGTTTTAGAGTTATACAATAAAGCAGTACAGGAGCTGAAAAATAGAAAAACTAAACCCTAAGGCATCACTGGTCCATCCCACCCACAGGAATATTCCACAGGAAATTCTCCCTGCTGGCCTCTTGAATCCTGCATGGTTTCTGTGTGGATCACAGAGGTGCTGGGAATTGCTGGACTATACAAAGGTCCCCTCTAAAATGCTGCCTCAAGTAACCAAATTAAAATACCAAATATGTCAAAGAGGAAAAAATATTTCAGGCCCCACATAAACAAAGGCAAAAAATAACCCAGGCCTTGCTGAGTCAGGGAGCTCTTGTGTCAGGCCTCTCCCAGGGAGATCCACAGAAGATCCTGACATACCTGGATTGGGAAAGTACTTCAGAATCACTGATTCCTCCCAGTGGAGCCAAATGTCCTCCAGATTGGCCCTGCAGTGGGTCTACATTAGCAGAAAAATGGGGTGATAATTCAGCACTGAGTCTGGCCTGACTCCCTATCAGACTTTAGACCAAACCTGTCAGGTTCCAGCACCCCCTGAGCATCCCATGCCTCTTGCTTATCAATTTTCCAGCCTCCCATCCTGCAGGAATTTTTGTTTCCCCTTCCCTTCTAGCACACAGGATTTTCAGGCCTGGGTGGTCTTCAGAAGACTCTGCTAGGACACTGCTGGGAACTCTGGATTTTACATTTCTTTCCCTATTAGGATCTCTGAATTTTACATTTCTTTTCCTGGTAGGCCACTGCTGGGAACTCTGGATTTTACATTTCTTCCCCTGCTAGGACACTGCTGGGAACTCTGGATTTTACATTTCTTCCCCTGGTAGGACACTGCTGGGAACTCTGGATTTTACATTTCTTCCCCTGGTAGGACACTGCTGGGAACTCTGGATTTTACATTTCTTCCCCTCCTAGGACACTGCTGGGAACTCTGGATTTTATATTTCTTTCCCTATTAGGATCTCTGGATTTTACTTTTTTTTTTCCCTGGTAGGACACTGCTGGGAACTCTGGATTTTACATTTCTTTCCCTATTAGGATCTCTGGATTTTACATTTCTTTCCCTGGTAGGACACTGCTGGGAACTCTGGATTTTACATTTCTCACCCTATTAGGATCTCTGAATTTTACATTTCTTTACCTGGTAGGACTCTGCTGGGAACTCTGGATTTTACATTTCTTTCTCTGCTAGGACACTGCTGGGAACTCTGGATTTTACATTTCTTTCCCTATTAGGATCTCTGGATTTTACATTTCTTCCCCTGCTAGGACACTGCTGGGAACTCTGGATTTTACATTTCTTTCCCTATTAGGATCTCTGGATTTTACATTTCTTTCCCATTAGGACAGGTCCTCAATCCCTCAGGAAAGCTTCAGACTCCTGATGCTGTAGTTGAGGTATCCAAACAGGATTTTGGAGCTGTGCCTGGTTTCCTCTTTCCAGCCACCAGGATCTCCTCAATTATTCAAACTTGGGCATTTTTCATTATGTTTGGAAGATGAAATACAGAATTCTGTGAGTGTAGGGAAAACTTTAGGCTGAAATATGTGACTTTCACCCAGGACTGAGCTGGGATTTGCCAGCCTGGGGGATGAAGCTTTCACTGCAGAGCTGGAGAGCAGAGCTCAGGGACGGATTTGTGTCACTTGGCTCTGCTGGGGACACCCTGGGCACCCATTCCTGGCTGGGGGGGCACAGTGACAATGTCCCTGCTGAGCTGCTGGTGCTGATTGTCCCTCTGTGCTTTGATTTCCAGGCCCTGTGGGGATGGCAGCAGCTGCTGCAGTGGCAACGGGGAAAAAAAGGAAGAGACCTCACGTGTTTGAGTCCAACCCCTCCATCCGGAAGAGGCAGCAGACACGTTTGCTCAGGTGAGCACTCACCTGGCCCTGCCACCTTGGTGCCTCCAGCCAGCTCTGCTGGCCTGTGTGGCCACAGCAAGTCACCCAGCTCAGGGATTTTTTTTGGGAGTGCCTTTCTGGAACCCGAGAGTTGTGTTTTAAAGGGTTAAATTGCAGCTCTGCTCATCTCTGATTTTATGCTCACCAGGACTGACGCTCTGGTGGATCCATTGTTCTGTTTTAACCCCAACTGGTCACCAATTAAGTGACATTGCAAGATATCCACAGTGGCTTTAGCAGAAAGTGAAGCTCCATCCATATCCCAGCTCTGCAAAGGATTTATCTGCCTCACAAAAAATAAGTCTTTTCTGCTTGATCAAACCATTCTGGGGATAAATTCAGTGTGTGTATATCCAAATTTCCTTTGCCATTGGGCAAATCCCATGGTTTAGAGCACAGTTTTAGGAAGAATAATCCAGTGGAGATTCCTGCCTGAGTTGAAACACTTTTTTTGGCTTTAGAAACTTCCTGTGGAGACACCATGTTAGTGTTCAGGAACACACATAATCACGGGATATGATTATCTGCAGGTGCTTTTATTAAGAGCTCTGGGAATCAGGGGTCCAGACCCAAATCTTTCTTAGGCCCCTGACCACAGTTTCTCATGATTATTCTTATGATTAAACAGTAATTATATTTAATTACTAAACAATCATCACATCTAACAATTATATCATTTATCATCTACTAGCTACAGAGGTGCAGTTCTAGCAAGTACAAGTTCTTCATGTGCTTAGGGTGTTTATTTTTCCTTTTAACCCTAAACCCCCATGATTTTAAAACCTTTTTACTATCAACCAGAGCTCCACAGCTCTCCAGGTGTTGCATTCCAGGTGCTCTGAGGCTGTTTGCCCACCTGATGGCCCCCGAGCCGCACCAGAGCTGATGGGACTGCACAGCCCTGGAGACACCACCTGAAATTCCATGCTCTGCTAACACTTGTGAATATTGGCTGCTGCTGCTCCCTAGCTTTTGGAACAAAGCAATTCTTGCTTTTTATGCTGTTTGGGATCTCAGTGGACAGTTAGTGTTAAATTATTGGGCAGAGTTACTGCTAAATAATAACCCATGGGAGTGAACTCCCTGCCTTTTACAGCTTCATTCTGGTTTTCCCTCCTTCCCCCAACTCAGCCCTGTTTATTTTAGTGTTTCTGTGTTTATTGCAGAGTTTGTGAAGAACAAATCCTTTTCTCCCTTGAAATATGAACAATATATTTTTAAAGAAGCTGCTCAGTGAAGGAATTATTTCTTCTCCTTTCACACAACTACTTTATTTTACTGCGTTAAGATAATGACAAAACATATTTTATTTTCCACTCTGACCAGCTGAACACACGTTTGTGCTTGATTTCACCCCACTGGGAATCAAGTGGTAATTTCAAACCCCCGGCTGTGGGATCTGTGTGTAGCTGGTGGTACTTTTTAGCAACAGCAGGTTCTGAAATGACCAGGACAGGGACTGAGCTGTCACCTCATGGAGTGCTCAGGTTTTCGGAGGAACACACTACTTTTCTCTTGCTTTTGGAGTTTCTGCCACCATTTCTGACTCTTGCAGTGCTTTAAAGGGAATAAGAGGCAGAAAATATCCAGTGAAACATTTTAATTCCGGAGGGAGTTGCTGATGGGGCAGGTGTTGGGACACCTGGGTTTCCTGTGCTGAGCTGTTGCAATATTTCCAGTTCTTGCCTATCCTGTAGCTTGAATTCCTACAGATCTGGTTTGAGCAGGACTTTGGTGCTGGAGAATTGCACTGCCATGATCTGGATGTAAAACAACCTCTGTCTGCAGGCCCCTTTTGATGAATCATTCAGGTGCTTCAACAAAACACAAGTTTTGTGTTGCTAAGACAGAGTGGAAGTGCAGACTCTTGCTGCCCCAGCTTTGCTGCTCTGGTGATTTCTCTTTTGACATCAATGAGAAAAGGAGAGAGGGGAGAATAATTGACATTTGAGCTGCTGGGTGACTGCAGGGAGCACAGCAGGCCTGTGGAACAGAGGAATAAACTCAATATGTGGCCAAGCTGAGCAGCTGGGGCTCCGTTTCTCACCTGCTTTGTGAAAGGGAGCTGGCAGTCAGAGGGGTTGTGTTTCTGCAGGGCTTTCAGCTGATGCCCATTCCCTGGTTTTGCCCTGTTTCAGGAAACTCCGGGCCACACTGGATGAGTACACCACCAGAGTGGGGCAGCAGGCCATTGTCCTGTGCATCTCACCCTCCAAACCCAACCCTGTCTTCAAAGTGTTCGGTGCTGCACCCTTGGAGAACGTGGTAAGTGTCCCAAAGGAAGTGAGGAAAGAAATTCCTCACCTTCTCTGCAGATTTCCTTCTGCTCAGGGCAGCCTTGGAAGCCTGGCAGGGATCTGAAGGTCATGTTAAAAACCCCGGAAAACAGAGTTTGGGTTTTATGGAGTACAGTGCTGGAGCTGGTTGAGTCAGTGATTCCAGAGATCTTTTCCAGCCTTAATGTTCCTGTGACTCCCTGACATGAGGGCAGCACTGAGGTCCTCTCTTCTCTGCAAGAATGGCTGCCTGGCACTTCTCACCAGGATATCCTGAATTAAAACTCAGAGGGAACAGGTCATGATCATAGAATCCCAGAATCCCTGAGGTTGGAAAAGACCTCCAGGATCATTGAGTCCAAAGTGTCAAAACCCCACTTTGTCCCCAGCCCAGAGCTCTGAGTGCCACCTCCAGG
Organism: Taeniopygia guttata; assembly: GCF_048771995.1. Taxonomy (NCBI): domain Eukaryota; kingdom Metazoa; phylum Chordata; class Aves; order Passeriformes; family Estrildidae; genus Taeniopygia; species Taeniopygia guttata. The sequence goes on from NC_133025.1 coordinate 1,140,895, forward strand.
AATTCCTTGGACACCTCCAGGGATGGGGACTCCAAAGCTCCCTGGACAGCCCTTGACCACCCTTTCCATGGGGAAATTCCTGCTGTTGTCCACCCTGAGGCTCATCCTGAGGCCGTTCCCTCTCCTCCTGTCCCTGTTCCCTGGAGCACAGCCCGACCCCCCGGCTGTCCCCTCCTGGCAGGGACTTGTGCAGAGCCACAATGTCCCCCCTTAGCCTCCTTGGCTCCAGACTAAACCCTAAAAAATGACATGTTTAAGCTCAGCTCTGCTGTCAGTTCCTGCACCTTGTTGCAGATCCTGCCCAGAAGAAGTTCTACCCTCAGAACTTTTCCTTTCATCCCACAAATTCTTCCCTTGCCAGTGTTACTTCAAGTTTCATCAGCAGCTCTTTGCTAGGGCCGAGTCTCGGGGGGCTGCTGGGTGTTTCCTGCCAGCTGTGCCACCATTTGCTCCTCCTGCTCTGCAGTACCCTGGGGAAGGTGGCTGGGCCTGCATCCTGCTCCTCTCCTGGTGCTGCTCACCTTGTTTACCTGAGCCTAACAACTCCCCACAGGTACGCAAGTACAAGAGCACCATCCTGGAAGACCTGGAGTCGGCGCTGGCCGAGCACGCCCCGGCCCCTCAGGAGGTCAACTCGGAGCTGCCACCCCTCACCATCGATGGCATCCCCGTCTCTGTGGACAAGATGACCCAGGTGAGTGGACAAGATGACCCAGGTGAGCAGCAGGCGTGGCAGAGGCAGGGGAACAGGGGGATGTTTGGCATCTTGCAGTCACATCCTGTTGTTTTGTGTGGCTGCCTCTCCAGGGGCCGGCTCTGAGCTCTGATCTCCTCTTTCCCCTGGGGCTGTAACAGCTCAGGTCGTGGTTGGATGTGGAGCTTCGTTAGTGGTGCTGATTTTCTCGGGGAAAAAAAAGAGCTCAGGCTGCTGGGAGCATTCCATTTAAAGCTGGTTTTGGCACCTCCCAGAAAGTGGGAACAGGGAAAATATTCCATGTTTTGCTACAATCTTTAGGTGCCAAAATTGGGAAAGTCACTTGTGGACACCTTTCTGTGTCCTGTAGTTCATTCCCTCCTCTGCTTCTTGCTGTGGATTGGAGCAGAGGGGAGTTTGCCAAAGGTTCAACCCCAGATCAGACCCTGAGGGAGATATTTTTGTTGGAGCTTTGTTAGTGGTGCTGATTTTCTCTGGGAAAAAAAAAAATTGCTGGTGAGGAGAGCTCAGGCTGCTGGGAGCATTCCCTTTGGAGCTGATTTTGGCACCTCCCAGAAAGTGGGAACAGGGAAAACATTTTTTCCATGCTTTGCCACAATCTTTAGGCACTGAAGTTGGGAAGGTCACTCGTGGACACCTTTCTGTGTCCTGTAGTTCATTCCTCCTCTCTGTTTCTTGCTGTGGATTGGAGCAGAGGGGAGTTTTAACCCCAGATCAGACTCTGAGTGGGGTATTTTTGTTGGAGACAGGGAATTATCTGCCCTGGGCATGTGGGAGATTCCCTTTCTCTCCAGCCTGACCTCACTGCTGGGAGAAAGTGCAGGGGACTCCAGGAAAGCTTCACCTGGAGGGAAATCTCCTTCCCAGGGATGCAGGACCTGAATTCAGGCAGGTGTGTCCTGCAGGAGCCTCTGGGCACACCCAGTCTGAGGCACCACAACAAGTTTAAAATGCTGAAAGGCAATTTTTTTCTGAGGCAGTAACAAGGTGGAAAGGGCAGCACAAAAGGAGGTGCAGGAGCAGCGCAAAGATGTGCAGATTTTTCTGTGCTCTGCAGAGGTCACGCCCTGCTCAAAACACCATTTCCATTTCTTAGTGCAGTCAGACAAGCTCACAGTCATAATAAAATTTTACTGTGCTTTGGCTGGTACAAATAATTTTCCCCATCCCTGACAAATAAGACAAAAATTATTTCTTGGATTTTTAAACTCCAGTGAAAGGTGGCACCTGCAGGAGCAGCTCTTGGGCAGCTTTTGTTGTGTCCCAGGAACAGTTCCCCATGGAAATGTTTTTCTCCTCCTTGTCCTGCAGGGCCTTTGCTCAGCCAGCCCAAAGTGCTGATGTAGAACCTGCAGGTTTTATTTCAAATCCTCTCCTGCTGCTTTATGGCAGAAAAACAAGGATCTTTTTAGGAAAGGCCCTCATTGTTCCAGCACAGTGAAGTAGCTCAGAAGAGCTTTATGGAAAGGTTTCTCCTGAGCTGGGCACAGAGGTGACATCATTTATTGTGGGAATCTTGATTCACAGACCTTCCAGTATAATTATTTGTATTTTCTAGTAAAAAATAATCTCTTTCTTTTTTTTTTTTTTTTTTTTTTTGCAACTAAGTTGCATAAAACCCTATGGAACACTGGAACAAAAATAAATATAAATATAATTAGGATGGGGATGGCAGGGACTGGAAAAATGAGGCCTCTGCTTTCAGCAGGTGCCAGCAGGCAGGTGTGGAGGTGTCATCAGTGAGGAGGTGAAAATAATTCTCCTTTTAATTGCTCTGCGTCCCCAGTGGTCTGGAGGGAAATAAAGCCTTCATTTGCCTGGTCAAAGATGTTTCTCTAGCCTTGGGAATGGAGAGTATCACCCACCTAGGCTGGGCAGGAAAACCTGTGTTTTCCTGTGCAGTGGGATTTTCAGCCTTCACAGAGAGGCATCTTGGTGCTTTCTGGACTTTGGTGACAGCTGAGTTTGCCCCTCAACTTGTTCTCAGCTGCTCGTTGATGTGATTGAGGAGTAAAATTGGGTAATCTGAGCTTAACCAAGCTGAGCTCAGTGCTTCAGTCCGCTCTCACTGTTTTATGAACAGGTGATTTGTCCTTTAATTTGACTTCTTTGAAGCCCCTGTGATTTATAACTTGTTTGTAGGAGCCAGTAAAAGCTTTTTCTGGCTCCTACAAGTCAGAAAAAGCTTTAAAAGGTTGTTCAAAGATCATCCTGGTGCCCATTCACCTCGTGAGAGCTGCATTCCTGCTCTCCCAGCTGCTCCCTGGCACATGGCAGGGGGAGAATCCTTGCTGGAATCAGCTGCCATGCAGCTGGGCAATAGCCTGGATGGTTTTATGGTTTCCCAGCTCTGGGAAGTGCAGCAGGGATGGGTTCAGGGATGAATGTTCACTTCCAGCTCTCGTGCAGTTGCTGGTTTTCCCTCTTCCACTTCCAGGTGCAGCCAAGGTCCTGCATGGACTCGACTTTGCTTTTCCCGGAGATCCCAAGGCTGAGCTGTGGGGATGTGTAGAAAATTCCCAGCCACAGGTTTTGCTCTGTTCTAGAAATCGCTTTCTTTGTTGTTTCCAGCTCTGGAGAGCAGTTGGAATACAGCTGGCTGCGCTTTGGGCTGTTGCATTTAGGATTGGGATAGCTCAGTACCATTAATTTTTGAATTTAACATTAAAAGTGAAAACACTGAGCCTGTGTGAAAGGGTGGCAAAGAACCATTTCTCATAATTTCCCCCAAATCCTCGGGTCACCTGCACCCTTTCCAAGGGCACAAACTGGAATGTGCCACTGGATTTTTTTCAGCAGATGTTTGATTTTTGGGTGGGTTCTGTCAGCAGAACCTCGGCTCCTGCAGGTGAATGTTCCCACCTGTGCCCTGAGGGGTGTGGGGGACATTACCTGTGGCTGAGCCCGGCCTAATTAGGGCACTAATTAGCCAAGTCCTCTCTCCTGACAGTGCTGCTGATTGTGTCCCCGTGGATTAAAGACAAACCCTCCTTAACAAGTACCCTGAGTAGCTTGAGCCCTGAAGTGCCACCAGCAGTAATTGATGCAGCTGGAAACCAGGAGCACGGCTGATGGCAGGACAGGAAAGCAGCTTTTAACTCTTTTTGCACCTTCTTGGAGTCTAAAATGCTGAAAAGTTTAAACTTTCTGTGCTAAAAGACTCTAATCCCCAAAAGAAAACTACATTAAACCTAAGGCCATAAACCAAAATTACTGCTACCATTAAACTTACGATGTGTAGTTAATTAAAAGTGTGTAATATCACAAAGTAAGAATTTTAAAATGCAATATATATCTGTTATTTAAAATATAATATATAATAATATACATTATTTGGTATAGTATATGTATAAAACAAAATAGAAATTTTAAACCAAAAACTAATCCTTCTTATTTACCTTCTTCTTCCTTCTTCTTCATAAATTTAAATAGTATTTTATGGTTAAACAAAAAAAATCCACATTACAAAGTTCAAATAATTAATTATTAAGTTAAAAATAAAAATAATTTAAGTATAATTTCTTAAATGGTTAATAGTTTAAATAGTTAAATAGTTTAACCTTAAAAACCATTATACAAAAAAATAGTTAACCCTTTTGTAACTTATTGATTGAATACTATAAATATAAACATATAAATATAAACATATAAATATATATTATACATATTATAAATAATATATATAATAAAGAAATATATTATAAATATACATATTTCTAATATAAATAAAAGGTAATAAGCATCTAAACCTAAACACAAAATACCATCTGTAACACTTCAATCCCAACCTTAGCAAAAACAAAAGCAAAAACAACAACAACAACAAAAAAAAACCCCAAAAAACCAAAACAAACCAAAACAAAAACAAATAAACCAACCAACCCACAACAACTCAAAACAACCCTGCTGCTACCAGGCTTATTTGAATAAATTATTGGGCAGAGTTACTGTTAATTACTAATTCTCAGGAGTGAACTCCCTGCCTTTTACAGCTCCATTCTGGTTTTCCCTCCTTCCCCAGCTCTGCTCACTCAGCCCTGTTTATGGCAGAGTTTCTGAAGAACAAATTCTTTTCTCTCTTGGACTATGAACAATGTATTTTTAAAGAAACTGCTCAGTGGAAGGAATTTTGGGGAAATTCCTCCTGGAAAATGCTGTGCAGCCCTAGCACAGGGATGGAGTCCCCATTCCTGTTGGGATTTCAAAGTCCTGTGGATGTGGCACTTGGGGACTCAGTCAGTGATGGCCTTGGCAGTGCTGGGGAACTTAAAGCTCTTTTCCAACCAAAGTGACTCCATGGTTCTATGAAATAATTTACTCTAAAAGCTTTGAAGGAATGCAGGGAGCTGCTTCTAAATGCAGTTTTTAAACTCTAAATGTGATTTCCTCTGATAGAAGGAGAGCTCTCTCCTTCCTCCTCTACTTTGCAACTGAACCAGCCTTTTCCTGGTGCTCCAAGGAGTCCTTGGTACAAAACCAGTCTTGTCACAAAACCCTGTGTGAGTTCTTTATTTATTTTGGCAGGGCAGGGCTGGAGAAGTGTGAGATCGTGGTTTCCACATTTCAGCAGTCACTGAAGCTCCATCCCCTCGCAGCATCTCTGTAAATGATGCATCAGCTCATGCCTGAGCTCCTGCCACTGTAGGGACATTGAGAGGGGGTTTTTAATAGGTCTTTGTGATTTTTGTTTTTTTCCGTTTCGGGTTGGCTCGTTTTCTTCCTGGTAGTGTTTGAATTGTGAACTGTCAATAGAATGGCTGTGCCTTGGTGTTGTAATTTTGTTTTAGCTGATTGAATTTTGTTTCTTCCACCTGCTGCCATGCTGAGTCTTGGGAGAAGATGACAAAGTATTGTCCACCTTCCTTGGGTTTTCAGGCCTCTTCCAGTTGATGGCTCCGAGATGGATGGATCAAGATGGAAGTTGGACACGATAATTCTGTACCACGCACCTCAAAACTACCCGAGATATGAATTCCTAAACACCTCCCAACCTTTTGTTGGTTCCAGGCACAGCTGAGAGCCTTCATCCCCGAGATGCTGAAGTATTCCACGGGTCGTGGGAAGCCAGGCTGGGGCAAGGAGAGCTGCAAGCCCATCTGGTGGCCCGAGGACATTCCGTGGGCCAACGTCCGCAGCGACGTCCGCACGGAGGAACAGAAGCAGCGGGTGGGTGTCTCCCTGTCTGCTCCAAATGGAGCACAAGGGGCTGCAGGCTGGGTTTTGGCAGTGGTTTTTGCCTTGAGGGACAGAAGAAAGGGTCTGTTTCATGGCCTCCTGAAGGAGGGAAGGGATGCTGTCCTGTTCAGAGCAGCAGGGAAGCTTTGTGCTTCAAGGAAAGAGTCGTGGATGTGCAGTGGAGCCAGGGAAAATGAGAGAACCAGGTGAAAAAGTAAAGTTTCTATCAGCCTGTCACAGAGATAAAGCCACCGTGGTGTGGAGGCAGCAGGACCTGTGCAGGCTGGTTCAGGGCTGGTTGGGTGGGGAGGTTGGAAATGGTGCTGTGGCAGCATTTTGGTGCTTTCCCAAATCACCGTGGTTTTCTGCTTGGATCACAGAATGGTTTGGGTTACAAGGGCCCTTTTAAAGGTCTTCTCATCCAACCCTGCACTGAGCAGGGACATCTTCACCGGATCATGTGGCTCTCCAGGGGGATTCCTTGGGGAAAGGAGGGGATGAGCAGAGGGAGATTAAATATTGGGGTTGTTCATTTGCGAATTGCTGCAAACCACCTAGCAAACCCCAGTGAAGACACACGTGCAAATCCCAGCGCTGAGCTGGTCCAGAACACTTCCCTGGGCTGACCATGCCCTGTTCCTTCCTGCTGGAAGGTGTCCTGGACCCAGGCCCTGCGGACCATCGTGAAGAACTGCTACAAGCAGCACGGGCGCGAGGACCTGCTCTACGCCTTCGAGGACCAGCAGACCCCACAGACCACCACCACGCACAGCATCGCCCACCTGGTGCCCTCCCAGACCGTGGTACAAACCTTCAGCAACCCCGACGGCACCGTGTCCCTCATCCAGGTGAGAGCAGCCCCCTGGCTCTTCCATTTCCAGCACCTCAGCCAGCTGCTGTAAGGGAACTCAGGAGCTCAGCTTGTCCTTCGGGGATTTTGCCTTTATCGTGTCTTCCCCCACAGCAAAGATCCGTCCTCATCCTCTCTCTACCCAACTCCCACCCTTTGTTCTCCAGTGCAAGGATTTCTGTGATGTGGTCAAAAAAATTCAGGGATTTGACCCGAGTTTAGTGAATCTACTTAAAACAAATCCAGTCCCTGCTGCCACCACACAACACCTGTGGTGGCAATGGGAGGAGAGGTGGTGGAACTGCCTTCCTTTAATGGTATGAAATGTAGTTTAATTAGCTACATTTCAGGTATTTTATATTTATATATATGCATTAAAAAAAAAAAAATCTGTCTGTCTATCTCAGGTATTTCTGTGCCCCAGGTCTTCATCTGACCCCTGAAGTGTATGATATTTATTACAAACACCAAATACATATATATAAATATAGATATATTTTTTATATCTATTAAAAAAAATATATCTATATATAGATCAGGTATTTCTGTGCCCCAGGTCTTCATCTGACCCCTGAAGTGTATTATATTTATTATAAACACCAAATACATATATATATAAATATAGATATATATTTTTATATATATAAAAAAAATATATCTATATATAGATCAGGTATTTCTGTGCCCCAGGTCTTCATCTGACCCCTGAAGTGTATTATATTTATTACAAATACCAAATACATATTTGTCCTCATGGAATACGGATTCCTCTCACACTATTCTTAGCTCAGTGCTGCTGCTGCTTTCCCTGTGTTCCCTGTGTGGGAAGGCAGATTCTGGCAGCTCAGGATGTCAAAAAAATTAGTTTTTTTCTTGAAACTTCCCACAAACTCCTTGTGGGAGTGAGAATTGAATCTCAGTTTTCCCTGTGCCTCCAAACCACCACTGGTGGTGGTTCCTAACCAGGTTCAGCACTTTGTGCCTCTTGAGCATCACATTTTAGTGAAGTCTCAGACATACTTTTTCTGATATGATGCAGATAAAAACTGAGTGTATGAGCAGGGTATTTTTTCCCAAATGAAGCTTTTCAGTGGCTGTTGGAGTTTTCTGTTCCCCACCAAGGCCCAGCAGACTTGCCAGGCTGGTTCTCTTTGCTCACCTGTCCATACAATCTCCCTTTGACTGGTGTCCTTTCAGCTGCTGGACACCTGAGATCCCATTGACTTCCTGGCATTTATATTTAATTCTCCTCCGAGACAAAGCTGCCCATCTCCCTGCCTTTGTCCTTTCCCAGCTGTTAAATGGGGAAAAGATCATTTCCAAAGGGGTATTGAGGAGGAGCTCATGTTTGCTGAGGTGCCTGGAGATGAGTCCCAGGGAAATGGGGAGCAAAGAGGGTGTGCAGGGAATTCTGAGCCAGTGCTGGCTGGGTGGGAGAAGGGAGCTGACTCCAACATGCTCCCACAGCTGCTCTTCCTGAGGCTGGGAGACTGCTGAGGCCTTCGTGGGCACAGGGGACAGCACGAGGGATGTGCAAAACTTGGTTCCAGTCTGGGAGCTGCCATGGATTAACCTTGGGATTCCTCCCCCTTGGGGACAGCTCCGTGTTTCTGTGAGCTGTGCAATTTCAATTAGTCACAGAATCATGGAATTTAAAGGGGTTGGAATTGACCTTAAAGATCCTCTCATGTGGGAACCCAGGGATTCCCTCTGGCTGTCCTGGCAGGTCTGGGACCCTGGCAGGGGTCAGGAACCCCCCTGGACAGAGCCCCCAGAGACACTGTCTGTGATCTCTGTCCATGGAAAAGAGTTTTCAATCTTACAGGATGAATTACAAGCTCTGAGTGTTTGATATAAGCAATAATTAAGTGTGGCACGGGTGCAAAAGTAAAATTTTAGGATTCTAGATTAGGGATCCAAAGGGGACAAGATGGAGGAAATTGGGTGTGCCTTGTCCTTTTTCTCCTTCTTCATGCCCTCCATGTTTCACTGTGGTGTTGGCATTTTTCTGTTGGTTTAGGCTGGGGACACACTGTCCAACGTAGGTGACAGATATTGGCACGTTATTGTAAATCCAGCACAGGTAGTTTGTGGTATTTAATGTTTGTAACATCCCACTGAGGGCAGAGCCCCACACGCTGCCCTGCAGGACAGAGCTGCGGCAGGGCAGCAGAACATGTTAGAGATAAACAGAATAAACAACCTTGAAACCAGCACAGACGAATTATGGCTTCTGCTTTAGCAGTGGGGCTGACAGACAGAGACTTTCCACAATCTCAGAATCATCAATACCTCAGATTCCGACACTCTCATTGCCACGGGCAGGGACCTTCCACCATCCCATGCTGCTCCAAGCCCTGTCCAGCCTGGCCTTGGACACCTCCAGGGATGGGACATCCCCAACCTCCCTGCACCACCCTGCCAGTAAATCCCTTGGTTATTTTAATCTGGCAGCAGGTGAGACCCCGTGTGCCCCAGTGCAGTAACAGATGCATTCTCTTGTCCCCACAGGTTGGCACGGGAGCCACGGTGGCCACGCTGGCCGACGCCTCGGAGCTGCCCACCACGGTGACCGTGGCACAGGTCAATTACTCGGCGGTGGCTGACGGGGAGGTGAGCGCCTGCCTTGGCTTCCCGGGGACCCTGAGCTGCACAAACATCTCGGGGCTCACAGCGAACCCCCGGCTGCGGGACAGGGCTGGCACAGCAGGAGCCTGGGGCAAGATTACAGGCAGGGATGAGCTGGTACTGCGGATCAGGACTCGGCAAACACTATTTTATATACGTATAAATTAAAAAAAAATACTATATAATATATTATATATAATGTGTAACAATAATATATTATAATATATATAATATATATTATAGAATGTATAACAATAATATAATATATACTATATTATATATAATGTATAAAAATATTATACTATATATAATATAGTATATATTATGTATAAAAATAATATATATTATTATATACCTAATAGATATAATGGTAAATATATATATATAATTGTGTACATGTGTAATTTAGGCTCAGGACTCTGCAAACACTATAATATAATATAATATAATATAATACAATACAATACAATACAATACAATACAATACAATACAATACAATATAATATAATATAATATAATATAATATAATATAATATAATACAATATAATATAATATAATATAATATAAATAACATATAATATTATATATAATTATATATGATATTTTCTATATAATTATATATAGAATATATGTAATATATCTCTATAATTGTGTATATGTATAATTTCAGTTCTGCAAACTGAATAATATATATATAATAATATATATATAAATTATACATAAATATATAAATATATATTTTTATATATATAATATATATGTATTATATAATATATATTCTATAATATATATAAAAATATATAATATATAATATAATATCTATAGCATTATATATGTAATTATATATTTTATTTTTCCTATAATTATATATAATATGTAATCTAATATTTATATAATTGTGTATAAGTATAATACAAAATTATACATACAATTATATATATAATTGTGTATATGTATAATTTTGGCTCAAGACTCTGGAAACACAATTATATATTTTAAAAATAAATTATATTATATATAATATATATAAAACTATACATTATATATAGTTCTACATATACAATTTCATATATTATATATATTATATATATATAGTATTTTATTTATAGATATGTGCATAAAATTGTATTTGCACAGTCCTGAGCCAAAATAACAATTCAGCACTTTCTATGTAGAAAATATAAATCATATTATAAATATAAATTCTATTATATACATATATACGTATATACACACACATATATACATATATGTATAATTCCACAATTATAGTGGAAGTCTTAGGTCTGAATTTTTTACTTTTTTTTATACCTCCTATAAATTATTTAATTAGGGTTTTTTTTGGCATTCCCATGCTTAAATCTGCACACTCAAACTTGGAAACATTTACTTTTCCCTTTTTTAAAAATCAAATCATACATGAAAATAATGAAAAATACATGAAAAATACAATTATTTCTCTAAGCTTAAGAAACATTCTATTACAATTATAGAGATATTTTTTTTTCCCTCTTGGCTTCAAACCCCACCTTTAAATGAGGCTGTGGGTCCCTCTCTGTCCCCTTCTGTCCCTGTGCTGTCCCCAGCTGGGGTGTCACGGCGAGAGGTGGCAGCACAGAACAGCTTTGCTGGCCACAAACCCTGTTCCCATCTCAGGCCTGACTGAAACCGCCTGGAGTCACCTTGAGGCACTCAGCAGCTGCTTTGGGGTTGGCAAGAACCAGTTTTATCTCCTGAGAGCTGCAGGAAATCTTTCAAAGGCACCACTAAGGCAGAGGGGGCTCACCTGGGTTAGGGGAAGGTGTCCCTGCCCTGCATCTGGATGGGTTTAAAGTCTTTTTTCACCCTCTCAGCTGTAGAATCTCAGCAGCTCAACTTTTCTGGAGACAGTCCCAGCTTCTTTTCCTTCTTTCCTTACCCCATCCCTGTTCTGGAACTCCTCCAGCACCTTTGTCATCACTGGGATCTCCCTTCCCACCCAGAATTTCAGGTTCTCCCTCCCTCCCTCTCCATCCTGTGTTGGAATTAACCTTTGCCCAAAGGCAGCAAAATTTCCTCGTGCAAAATTTTACCTTGAGCCTCAAATCACCTCTGCTTTTATGGATTTTTTTTAACCATCTCTATCCCAACAAATTGAGGAGTTTTTTTTTTTTTTCTTCCCTCCCCCAACACCATTTCTATTTGTGTCTCAGAAGTTGGGGAGTGTCCTAAAAATGTTTCTGGGGATGGGAGGTGGAGGAGATCTCTACCTTGCAAAGCAGCCAGTAGGATTTGTCAGTAGATTCTCTGCTTTTTTGGTCCAAAGTATGTTTTTAATTCTCATCCTGGTGGATTTTGTGGCCATATTATCATTATCTCACCAGCTGTGAAGCTCCACATGAAAATATGGGGGAAAATGAGCAATGGGGTGAACTTTAGGTAATACAAAAATTATCTGTGGGAATGTCTGGAATTTTAAATACCTGGGATAAATGAACATTTCCAGCCATCATCATCTTTTATTAAGCAATATGGCTCAATCCCATCCACGGTCACAGGTGCTGTCCAGATCAATCCTAGATGGGAACATGGACCAATCCCCAAAATGTGCAAATAGAAACAGGGGGGCAAACACAGCTCATTTCCCTGAGGGATGTGATCTGTGCTGGGGCTCCAGCACTGCAGGAACACAGAATTCCAGAACAGCTGGGGCTGGGAGGGACCTTTGGGAGCAATGCAGCCCAAGGCAGGGCCACCCAGAGCAGGTGACACCAGGACACATCCGGGTGGCTTTGGGATGTCCCCAGACAGAGAGAGACTCCACAGCTTCCCTGGGCAGCTGTTCCAGAGCTCTGCCACTCTCCATGGAAGGAAGCTCTTCCTCATGGTGAGGTGGGACTTGTGTTTTAATTGATGGCAATTAAACACAGCTAATTAATGAACACCCCTGGCTGGCAGGCAACGATCCAGGTACGACAACACTACACTGCCCTGTTTTGTTGAGGATTTGGCAGGACAAGAGGAATTTGGAAGGGCTTGGAACACAAACCCTGTGAGGGAGCTGAGGGAGCTGGGGGTGCTCAGCCTGGAGAAAAGGAGACTCAGGGGTGGCCCCATCGCTCCCCACAGCTCCTGAAAGGTGCCTGTGCCCAGCTGGGCTCGGGCTCTGCCTCCAGCAGCACTGACACAACCAGAGCACACAGCCTCACGCTGTGCCCAGGGAAATTCAGGTGGGAGAGCAGGAAAAAGCTTTTCCAGAAAGGTGATAAAGTTCTGGGATGGCTGACCGGGGAGGTGGTGGAGTCACCATCCCTGGGTGTGTTTGGAAAGCCTGGATGTGGCACTGGGTGAGGTGAGCTGCTGGGGCTGGGCTGGACTCGATGCTCTTGGAGCTCTCTCCCAACGCAGGGATTGTGTGAATTCTGTGATTTCTGAGTTTTTGAGGACTTTTCTGGATCTTTCTGCACTGTGATCCTCATGGCTGATGGAGAGCTGCAGTGTCCAGCCACATCCTCAGCCGCATCCCCATCCCCGCTCTGCAGGACTCTGCGAAAACCCATCCAATTTTCTTTTTGGGAAGCAGCCAGCCCTGGAGGGGGTGATGCTGATGCCACAGCCCCTCCCTGTGTTCCCCTGGCAGGTGGAGCAGAACTGGGCGACGCTACAGGGCGGGGAGATGACCATCCAGACGACGCAGGCCTCGGAGGCCACGCAGGCGGTGGCCTCCTTAGCGGAGGCGGCGGTGGCGGCGTCGCAGGAGATGCAGCAGGGAGCCACCGTCACCATGGCACTCAACAGGTAGCTGGGGAGGGCACAGCTGGCACAACCTGAGCCTGGCATCTCCTGGGTTTCCTTCTGCTGGGGCAGAGTTCACCCTGTGCAGTCCTGGGAGAGGCAGGTGGTGTGTGCAGGACAGCTCCTGATTCCTGCTCTCTTCAGAATCAGAATTTCCTCCTCAGCTCACTGGTTTTGGGGTTTTTTTTCCCTCCAATCTTTCTGTAGTAGAAGCTGAAGGAGCTGCAGTGGTTATTAGGGTTTTTGACTGCACTCAGGTTAGTAAGATGTGAGGTGTAGCTCCACAGGTGCATCCAGCAGGACAAAATATCTTTGCTCAGCTCTGCTGAGCTGCTTAAACTCATCCTGCTGTTCCTACAACCTGGCAATGGCTGTGGCACCCCCTGAGGGATGGGAAATCACAGTGCAGCAGTGAAGGAGGTTTCTCACTGCTGAGATGTGGACGAGAATTTCCCTCATCCAAACCAGGATCCTGGTTAGAGGCTGTTGGCTGAGCAGCCAAGGGATGGGACACAGCACAAGACCACCCTGCTGGTAGCTGGAATAAAGCTCCAAGACCTTGCTCCATCCAGAAATTGCTGAAGGAATCCTTTTGACCCCAATTTGCTCCCAAATCTCTGTTGGGATTGAAGCCCAAACACACCTAGAACTATTTCTGAGGTTTATGATGCAGACTTGGGTCCTTCAGATATTTCTTATCTGCTACATGAGGCTGGTCAAATAGACTTGATTTAGTAAATAGTTTCCCTGTAAAATTCCCTTTTAAAAATAAATGATATTTCCAGGACACTGGAGTTACAGGAAAAAAACCCTATCTCCCCAAATCTAACTTGCTGGATTCTGGAACTTCCCTGTTCTGGAACTCCTTGAACACCTTTGTAGGGCTTTTGGGCCTGGCCTCATTTGTGTGAAGAAATTTAACAGCACTCTGCTGGAAAATAATGAATAATGCTCATTTAAAAGAATTATTAAGCCACTGGGCTGGGGAGGAGATAAAGGCAGAGCTGGTGCTGCTGGTCATGGCAACAGGGCGAGGTGAAGGAGCAGACCCAGGGGTGAAGGGAGAGCTCTGCAAACTGCAGAGCCCCAGGATGTGCCAGTGCCAGAAATCTGATACCTGAATGCAGAGGCAGGAAGGAATAACTGCTTGGATTCTCCCAAAATTTTATCCAAGTCCCTGTTGAAAGGGAGAACACAGGGCTGTTCTAAGCACAATCCACCAGAAGCAGCTTCTTCCCATCCATTCCTCCTCCAGTGTTGATTTCCTGCTGTGCATCACTTCATCCAGGCCAGGTACAAATCCCTCTGCTCTGGGCTGCTCTCCTGGCATGTGTTTGCTGGTTAAAATGGAGATTTTTGTTTCCCTGCTGCTCCTAACCCTTCTCTCCCCTCTGCACACCCACAGTGAAGCCGCTGCCCACGCCGTAGCCACGCTGGCCGAGGCCACCCTTCAAGGAGGGGGACAGATTGTCCTGTCTGGGGAAACTGCAGCGGCGGTCGGGGCGCTCACCGGAGTCCAGGACGCCAATGGTAAGGCCTCTGCAAAGGTTTTCTTTTGGTTTTTTTCATTTAGGCTCTCAAAAACGGCCTTTCCTTCTATTTTTATTGAAATGGCACAGTTTGGGTGGTAAAATGCTCCTCCCTCACTCAAGGGGTCACTGACCAGTTGTGAGTTTTAATCTCAGGGTGGAATGGGAACATTAACTCCTTGTTTGCTCCCCTGGTGCTGGTGGCTCTGATCTTTCCCTCCTCTGCCAGCTGGCTCTATATCCTTAGGGTTTTTTTGGGAAAACTGCTTTGTGATGTGTGTCTGTGCCCAGCACAGGAAGGGCTAGCCTTGATCAATTAACACAATTAGTTGATGCCATAATAAACTCATCTCCAGAACTCTTAAACCAACATTTTATGACTTACTTCCTGCCCTTCTCAAGGCTTTTTTTCTGTGCTTGGTGGCTGTTCCTGAGTCAGCCTCAGGTCATTTTCATCCTGCTTCATTTTCCATCTTCTCACATAGTCCATCTCTTGATTCCAGGGATTCTCTGTAGCATTTCTCACCTGTTCATTCCTCACCTGCCTTCTATCAAGTCTGGTGACTTTTGCAGCTCTTCAAACTAGAAATAAAACTTTACATCTGTAAAATCCAGTTCAAGAGATGAAAGGAATATGAAAATGTGCCTCGCTGGGGCTCACCCACTACCTCTCGTTGCCCTGTGCTTCTGCCTGCCCCTGGAGGTGTTTAAGGAACACCTGGACGTGGCACTGAATGCCTTGGTGTTGGGTCACAGGTTGGATTTAGTGATCCCAGAAGTCTTTTCCAGCCTGACTCTGGGATTATTTTACTGGTTATTATGCAATTACCCAAGAAACCCACTGGTTGTTTGGGTTAGGTAGAAGGAGGTGTGTCAAAACCAGCTGGAAAGGGGCACAAAGAGTGAAGTTGTAAAGAAACCTTGAGGGTGGGGCTGTTTGGACAGGAATTGTCAAAGAGAGGCCAAGCATGTGTGGCTGGGTGTCAGAACTGTCAGTTTGCATGAAAGCAGAAACCTGCTCAGCTGAGATCTGCATCCTCACCCAGCCAGGAGGTTTAGTTTGCAGCAGAGGAGGGAAGAGGAATTTGCCTGGGAGCTGGTTTGATTCCCTTGCTGTGGAGTCAGCCAGCCTGAAGAGGGAGCAGAAATGAAGGGAAATGCCTGTCCCCGGAGCTGGGAATGCATCTGGCACCAGGGGACGAGCAGGATTGTGTTTATTGTGCCGGCAGCCTGGCGTGAGGGCGATAAGTGCTGTGTGTTTATCGGAGGCAGGATCTGACCCTGGATGCTCAAAACCAGCAACTAATCAGATTTGGAAAAGTAGATCCGCACCCCTGGCTCCTTTTGCTCTGCTTCCAAAATGCTGTCACAGTCTGGATTCCTCTGGATGCTTCCCCCAAAACCTCAAACTCCCCTTCTCCACACCCTCCCTGACTCACTCCACCTCACTCTCCCAGCATTGACATCATTTCAATACAGGCTGGGCTTTTTTCTTTTTCCTTTTTTTTCTCCTTTTTTTTTTTTTTCCCCTAGCAGACGATTTGGAAATCAGATGGGATTTAGAGTGCATTAGGAGGAGAGACTGCAGCATTTTCCTGTGAGCACAACCTCGCCCACAGCCCCTCACTTGGTTTCCACTCTCCTTCGATTTGCTCTAATCTCCGGTGGTATTAAGGGGAAGGGCTTTGGAGTCCTTGGAAGCTCCATGCTGTTGGTTCCTTACGTAACCAGCTAATATATCTCCCTCAGGGATGCAGGAGATGTTGGTATCCATTGCTGCTGTCTCTGTCTGGGGAGGGAGAGCAGATGGATTTCACTGCCGGCAGGATTTATCTCCGCAGCCGGGGTGGGACTGGGAGCATCCTCCTGGACACCATTTGATGGATGCAGCAGGAAAAAATCCACTCTGTGCCCTTCTGTCCAGAGGAGATGGAATTGGGAGTGATTTGGAAAAAATAACCGCCAGAGCCAGAATGGTCCTGACCAGCAAATTCCCCCTTCTCGCTGTTGCTTGCAAGGTCTTAATTTGCTGATATTCCAAATAAATGCTTCTTTCTGGGAATGCTCTGATCATTCTGCAGGACTTTTCTGAGGAAAAAAAACTGTCTGGAAGGATAGGATAGAAATTTTATCTGCATCTTACTGATAAAGTAAAGGAGATAGTTTGACACCTCCCCATCCCTGGCAGTGTCCAAGGCCAGGTTGGCCAGGTTTGGAAAAACCTGGGATAGTGGAAGGTGTACTCATGGTAGAAATTAGATGATCTTTAACTCACTTCCAACCCAAACCATTCCATGATTTCTATGAAAATGTCTGGAGCTCAGGCAAGGTGTTTCTTTCCTGATTTTAGCCATTAAGTGTAATTACTCTCTTTTATTCTATTTTTTTGTTTCTCTCTCACTGTGGCATTTTTCCCGTCCCTTCTCTGGAATTATCTGTATAATAATACCAATATAAGACAACCAAGATGGCTAAAAAGAGGAGACTTCTGAATTTTCATGGAAATGTTGGAACCTAGGGCTGGATATCTTGCAGGAGCGTGGCTGCACTGCGCAAGGGCTGTGGATAATCT
Source organism: Taeniopygia guttata (assembly GCF_048771995.1). Taxonomy (NCBI): domain Eukaryota; kingdom Metazoa; phylum Chordata; class Aves; order Passeriformes; family Estrildidae; genus Taeniopygia; species Taeniopygia guttata. Next base: position 1,158,140 of record NC_133025.1, read on the forward strand.
TCTGATCTGTTCCATTCCCAGCTGAAGGAAACAAGATCTCCTGCTCCCGTGCAGTGTCAAACCAGCTAAGTGCATTATGGTTTTCCTGCTCCTCAGGAGCATCTGCTGCGAGTGGGGATGCAGGAACTGGTGACCCCACACTTGGAGGCTCAGATGGTTTTGTTCTTAAGTGGTTGGTATTGAACAGAGGAATATGGAGAGCGAGTGGAGGGGAGTGTGGCAGCACCAGTCCCTGAAAATGCTGGGAACTGCTCTGCTAAGGAAAACTCAGTGCCCTGGAGCTGCTTTTGGAGGGAGAGGAGCTCGGTGAGCGGTGCTGGAGCATCCTCCTCCCGCAGCCTTTTGTTTGCCATTGATCCGTGGGGCCCTGGGAGCTGCCAGGGCTTCCCGGCTGCATCCTGAAATATTGATGAGGCTCCTGGCAGGGCCGTGCCTGGGAGGGGATCCCGGGAGGGGCAGAGCAGCTCCTGCCCAGGCAGGGTTCACCAGCCATGGGGCAGCACAAATCCAGGCTTCTGGTGGAAGCTGAGAGGAGTGGAACTCTCCAGCTCCAGCTGGGACTCAAACCAGGGCATGGAATGAGGCGCCGTGGGAAGAGCTGGGAAGGAAAAGCCGTGGAGGATGTGGGATCAAGCCACAACCAGGGAATTGATTTCGCAGACCGGAGCTTTGCCCAGCTAGAGATCCCATACGTCCTGCTTGTCCCCCTTGGCTGCTCTTTTCCTGTCCCCAGAGCAGATTTTCCTGCTGGATCTCCTCCCCATGCTGCTGGAGATGCTCCTGGGAGCACAGAGGGGGACACTGAGAGGAGCCCACACTGAGTTCTGCCCTTCTCCATCCCAAAAATCCAATCCCTGCTCTCCATACAAGCGGAGGGGGCCGTGTTCAGGGCTGGGCTGAGCCAGGATCTGTGAGAAGCATTAGGGTCTGACGTGGGCAGGGGGGATTAGAGAGCTCCCTGCTTTCACCAGCCCCGGAAGGAGGCATCGGTGCTGTTGGGTTTTGGCTTCTTTTTTTTTTTTTCTTTTTTTTTTCTTTCTTTTTTCTTCTTCTCCCAAACTCTCGAGATGATATTTTGTGTTCTGATTTAGGTGTTTATTATTTCTTATTTATATTACAAGTGGTGAGTTCTGCTGCATTCTACTAACAAGCTACAAAATAGCCTACTATCTTTTCATATAAGGTTTTTAAGGCTAAACTATCCAATTAAAAAATGACACCTAAATTATTTTCACTTGATAACTAATCACTCAAAGTCCGCAATGCTGGACTTTTTTTGTCTAATTACAAAATACTACTTAAACTTATGAAAAAGAAGGTGAAGAACAACTAGCCACTGCCCTAAAACTTCTATCTTGCCCCTATATATTATTATATTTTAAAACCTTAAACTCTTTAAGTTTTCCACCTTGTGATATCACACATTTCTAATCAAACTACACGCCCATAGTCTCAGTGCTATCAATCAATTTTGGAAGCTTTCTCCACAGCCCCAGGTCAAATATAGTATTTTCCTGTGGCTCTGTGCCCTTCAGCACAGAAAGTTTAAAACTCTCGGCATCCAGGACTCCAAAATGCACGGGATAAAGGAGCCTCAGCGGCGTTTGGGGTGACAGTACCACACAGAACTGCTGCTCCAGGTGGTGATTTCTGTGTGGGAAGAGGTTTAAATGCTGGAAGAGCTTCGGTTCTGGGCCAGCTTCCCACACAAAGTCAACAGGTGGGAAGCTGTCCCCAGGCTGGGCCGTGCAGATGGGAAATGGGAACGCTGCTCTGGCAGCTCCGGGCCTGGAGCTCTGTCCCTGCCGCTCCCACCCGGCTGTTTGCAGATGAAAACACATCCAGGAGGGAAAGGCAGGATTGGGATCCTGTTCCCTGTGCTGGGTGTGTCTCCCAGAGGGCAGGAACACAGCTGGGAAAACCCAGCACAGGTTTGGGATTCCTCGGGATAGGGAGGTGCAACACGGAGCTGGGAGCTGGTGGCTTTTTCATATTTATAAATTTAATCTGGGGGAGGCTTAGGGGCTGCAAATGTCACTTTTTAAAAAAGAGTTTTTTATGTTTTTCCTGTTGGATCTCCTTTTTAGGGAAGATGGAGCCAAATGAGTCGCTAGCAGCTCAGCAAAGTGCAGATCAGCATGTTTGCATCCAGGAGAACAGGAAGGAAAGAGTGCAGCTTTTTGTAGGGCGTCCCTGGTGGGAACAGAAATTTTTTATGAAGGTTTACCCTGAAACAGGTAGGATTTAATCCCAATCTGAAGGAAAGGTGAGGAAAATCCTTTTTGCAGGTGTGTTTCAGATGAGAGGGTAGAAGAGAAGCCAGTGGCAGCCAGCCAGGAGAGCAGAAGAGTGAATTCCTGGGTTTGCTGAGCAGCTCCAGGAGCAGGGAGAGGTGTTTCCTAGAGGAGAAATTGCTGTGTATCAATGAATAATTATCAGCAATGGAGCTGTTGGGCTCTGAGTGAAATACTTTGGCATAAGCCTCAGTTAAAAGGAGCTTAATCTGTGTCAGATCGGGGTCTCTTCTCCCAGGGAACAAGCGATAGGACCAGAGGAAAGGGCCTCAAATTGCATCAGGGAGGTTTAGGATATTAGGGAAAAAATTCCTCATTGAAAGGCATTGAAATTCCTCTCTTGTCAGGCATTGGAGCAGGGCAGGGCTGGAGTCCCCATCCCTGGGGGGATTTCAAAGCCATGTGGATGTGGCACTTGGGGACATGAGGTCGGGCTGTGCTCCAGGGAACAGGGACAGGAGGAGAGGGAACGGCCTCAGGCTGGGCCAGGGCAGCCTCAGGGTGAATTTTAGGGAAAATTCCTTCCTGGAAAGGGCTGTGCAGCCCTGGCACAGGGATGGAGTCCCCATTCCTGGAGGGTTTCAAAGCCCTGTGGATGTGGCACTTGGGGACGTGGGGCTGTGGTGGCCTTGGCAGTGCTGAGGGATGGTGGGACTCGGTTTGGGAAGTGTTCTCCCACCTTCATGATTCCATGATTCCAAGGACATTCACTCCCCTGCATGTGCCCTGTAGAGATGGGGTTCCTGACTGCATCCCGTGCCCACCCCCATTCCCTGTTGTTGGTTTTTTTAGTTTTTATCGAGATGGGGTAATACTAAGTAATAGGAGCATTGTGTGGCAAAAGCTAATAGGCTGAGAAACATTTACAAAGTATTGCAACCAAAAAAGAAGTCAGTTTCTGATGGAATAGCGTTGAGTTTTACATCCCTTGTGCTTCACCATTCATCAAAACTGCTAACAGAATAAAATCTCTTTGAACACCTCTCAGTTAGTTGCCCCATCTCTATAAGAAAAGCTGAGAAAACCAACGCTTTTGTTGGCTCTCTGCTGGGTGTGACCAAAAATGCCAACAAATCAAATGTTGGCATTTTGGGGCACCAACCACAGCTGCGATGCCAGCACCAGGAGAGCCAAAACCATCCCCCAGACACACAGAGCTGCTGCCTGCCCACCCTGGCACACCTTGCCCTGCCCTCTGAAGCCAGCCCTGGCTGACTGCCGGTGCTAATCCCGCTGGCCCTGTGACGTGGGGCTGTCACAGCTTTGCCCTGACATCCTGGCCCTGCTGATGAGGCGGTGCTGCTGCCGATTAGGATTTGTCTGCCCACCAACCACGGTTAAAAATAGTCCCTCCTGTCTCTCCTGTCCCTCCTGTCCCTTCTGTCCCTCCTGTCCCACATCCCTGGCCGGAGCTTCCCCGCGTCCCGCTCCAGGTGTGGGGTGAAACCAGCCCCCTGCACAACCCAGCAGGGACTGGAGGTGGATTCCTTTGGGTTTCCTTGATGGTAACACAGAATGGTCATTTCTGGGGACTCTTTGGCCTTTTGGGTAGAAAAAAACTCATTTTATTGTCTTTATTCAGCCTGGAGAAGAGAAGGCTCCAGGGAGAACTTACAGCAGCCCTCCGGTGTGGAACGGGGACTTTGAGGAGTGAGGCTTACAGGAATGGCTTCCCACTGTCAGATGGGATTTTGGGAAGGAATTCCAGGCTGGGAGGGTGGAGGAGGCCCTGGCGCAGGTTGCCCAGAGGAGCTGTGGCTGCCCCTGAATCTCTGGAATGTCCAGGGCCAGGTTGGACAGGGCTTGGAACAACCCAGGACCGTGGGAGGTGTCCCTGCCTTGGAGGCAGGGGGCTGGAGCTGGATCTTTAAAATCCCTTCCAGCCCAAACCATTCCGTGATTTTTGGGGTATTTTGATATGATGAGCACCTGGGATGTTCCAAGGCCTCTCTCCTCTCCACAGAGTGCCTGAGGAGCACAAGGAGCTTTCTGGATGGTTTTGTGGCCCTGTTCTGCATCCAAGTCTCACAGAACTCTCCAGGCTGCTCTTTGAGAGCACAGAGGGAGGCCCCAGGAGTGACTCAGCTCCTGATGTTGTCCCTAAAACCCAGCAGCCCTTCCTGCTCAGCGTGTCCATCCCAGAATTCCCAACATCCCAAAAGGGAACCCCTTCCCTGGGGCAGGGAGCCACCTCCAAGACCTTTCCTTGGACTGTTCCATCCCTTCCATCATTTCTCCCACTCCCTTTTTTTTCCTGGGGGCAGCTCCCAGCCCCTAAATGAGCCGTGCCCTATCTGGCCTTGTCTCCTGGCTTCTCCCTGACCTCACAGCATCTCCAGCACCTCCCCTGCCCTCCCCGTTTCCCCTCCCCTGGTGAGTTTTGACATCCATTGCTGTGATCAGGCAGTTGAGCCTTACAGGCTGCCCAGCTGTCACAGCCCAGGCTGGCCCGGTTTAAGCACAGGCCATTTACCTTCCACGTGTCCTGAATTAGGGGAAATGGACAGGAGGGCTGGGTCTGTTTAAAAATTAAAGCTGATTACAGGGCATTAACATTACATTTAAAGCAATAGACAGCAGCCCTCCTCTCTCTCAGCATAGTTGCAATATGTTCCCTTTTGTTCTGGGCTGCAGAGGGAAGGGAGCAGGACCTCTAGCGACTCCAGGCTGGGCAGGATTTCTTCTTTAGCCATAAATTTTGAAATAGGATCTGCCTGTTGGCTGGTGCAAGAATTTAAAGCAGGTCTGACTACCTAAAGCACTTCTTATCTTTGCCATGCTAACAGGAAGCTGAAGTTCTTTTGGCTGATCCTGAATTTCCCTTGGAAAATTCAGATGATCTGACTCTGTCTTCTGAGTTGTCGTGTTGAGAAGTTTCGTATTTGATGGATCCCGGTTGTTTTTTTTTGTTAAATCCCACAATTTGCGTGGTGACTCTTTGTCCCAAAACCAGGAATTAGTCAGTCTGGCTGGGAACACTCTGAATGTGATGCTTGACTGGGGCTCCTTGTGGGTTTGGGTTGGATTTGAAGCCTGTTTGTTTGGTGGATTTGTATGATATTTTTCCAGGTTTTGGCACCTTTATCTCACAGCCCCTCAGGAATTCAGGTGGCTTCAGAAGGAGCTGCTCAGTGCAGGATGGGTGCTGAAAAGAGGCCTTTTGGCAGGTGAAGGGATGTTTTTGTATTCCCTGGATCCTGCTTTTCTCTGTCTTCAAGAAACCAAAGCTCCAGGGAGAGCTCAGAGCCCCTGGCAGGGCCTGAAGGGGCTCCAGGAGAGCTGCAGAGGGACTGGGGACAAGGCCTGCAGGGACAGGACACAGGGAATGGCTCCCACTGCCAGAGGGATGAATGGGATTTTGGGAATGAGGAATTCCTGGCTGGGCTGGGATTGCCAGAGCAGCTGGGGCTGCCCCTGGATCCCTGGAATGTCCAAGGAAAGGCTGGGCAGGGCTTGGAGCACCCTGAGACAGTGGAAGGTGTCCCTGCCATGGCAGGGGGTGGCACTGGCTGACCTTGAAAGGTCCCTTCCCACCCAAACCATTCCATGATTCTGTGACCTCTTAATGACTTTTCATTTGGCTTTACCACCACCAACATTCACATTAAATTCCAGGGTTTTTTTCCATTTTTTGTGTCAAAATCCCCAACAACTTGGCTTTGAGAGCCACGCCGACCTTTCCTCCCCCTGTCTGGGATTCTGGGGCTGTCAGAGCCCATGGCTCCGTGGCCACAGCAAATTTTTTGGGGTATCTGCAGTAGATGGGAATTTTAATCCTTGGACAAGCTCAAGTCTAAAAGAGATGTGCTTGAATCTAGGCAGGAAAGGGATGGCAGCCAGCAGAGTTGGCATCTTTTCCTAAATACATCTGGAAGCACAGAGCTGGACAGACAAACATTTCCTTGTTTGCCACCGTTTCCAGTGCAGGAATGGGGATGGAAAGGATGGAGGTGTTTTTGCAGGGTCTCTGCAAGCAGATCTCACCCTCTGGGATGGGTGTTTTGGCTCCAGGACAATTGCACAGGGAATTGCTCTCCTGACAAGCTGCACCTCTCCAGCCTGGTGCTGTTTTATTTTTAACCCTTGGCTTAGGGAGAAGGGCACAGGTGGGGGCAGAAATCCAGCTCTGCCCAGCCCTGCATCTCTCCTGACCCATCAGAAGTGCTGCTGAGTCCTTTTTTCCAGGTCTTCTCCTCCTCCTCCACGCTTAACCTAACCTGGATCAGAGGCTTGGCAGAGCTTGACCAGCAGAGCTCCTTCAGGGGGTCCAGATTGGGTTGTGGTGCTCCTGGAAGGCACCACCAGCCTGGGGACAGCAGCTTTGTGCCATTTCTGCTGGACACACCAGTGCTGGGTGTGGAGCTGCACCTTCAAACCCACCAGTGTGAAGCTGGGTGGATGAAGATGAAGCCAAAATCAAGACCAGCTCTGCTTTGCTGCTCCTTTCTCCAGGATAAAATTCCCGTGTGCTGGATTCTCCCTGTAGTAACAACTCATTCCAAACTATCTGAAGCACGTGGCAGCTTTTTGAGCCCATCTCTGGCAGATCTTCCAGCTTAACAGCAGAGATCCCGGGGCAGTTTGGTGCTGCTGGCACCATCTCTGCTCATCCTGCTCCTCCAGGAAAGCCCAAAGGGAGGTGCCAGCTCTCCTTCCTTGTGAGCTGCTGTGGTATTGATGATTCTGAGATTGTGGAAAGTCTCTGTATTTCAGCCCCACTGCCAAAGCAGAAGTCATAATTGGTCTGTGCTGGTTTCAAGGTTGTTTATTCTGTTTATCTCTAACATGTTCTGCTGCCCTGCCGCAGCTCTGTCCTGCAGGGCAGCGTGTGGGGCTCTGCCCTCAGTGGGATGGTACAAACATTAAATACCACAAACTACCTGTGCTGGATTTACAATAACGTGCCAATATCTGTCACCTACGTTGGACAGTGTGTCCCCAGCCTGAACCAACAGAAAAATGCCAACACCACAGTGAAACATGGAGGGCATGAAGAAGGAGAAAAAGGACAAGACACACCCAATTTCCTCCATCTTGTCCCCTTTGGACCCCTCATCTAGAATCCTAAAATTTTACTTTTGCACCCGTGCCACACTTAATGATTACTTCTATCAAACACTCAGAGCTTGTAATTCATCCTGTAAGATTGGAAACTCTTTTCCATGGACAGAGATCACAGCCAGTGTCTCTGGGGGCTCTGTCCAGGGGGGTTCCTGACCCCTGCCAGGGTCCCAGGGCAGCCAGAGGGATGCTCTGGATTCCCACAGCCGGGCAGAACCTGCTGCAATCTGCTGGTAGGTGACAGCAGGGCACAGCTCCTGCCATCCCTGCCAGGTGCCCTGGAGCTCCGGGCTGGGCTGGGTCAGGCCATCTTCTCCACCACAGAGCTGAAAATCTGAAAATGTCGCTGGAGGGGAAGGCTGGAGGCTCGTCTGACCCGGGGGCACTTTGTGAGCTGCGAGCCCTTAATGGCTGTCAGTGGGTGCAGGGTGCAATCTGATCCAAATGGGAAGCTGGCTGAAATCCCAGCAAGCTGTCGGTGCTGCTGGAGGCATCTTAGGAAATGAGATGGGCTTTGTGAGCCCTGGGAAAGGGGAAATGCCCTGCCTGCAACTTGGGGCTGCTCCCTGCACTGAGGTTTGCTGGCTCTTCATTTACCAAGCTCGTGGTCCTTTGTTTTATGCCAAAGTTTCCTCCCTGAGGGCCACTTGTGGTTTCTGTTCTCCTTGGATCCCTGCTCCTCTTTGGAATGTGCATTCCCCACTTCCTGGATGGACTTCTCCAAACTCCAGGTGGTTGTTGGCTTTCTTTGCCTTGAAAAGTGCTCAGCCCCTCATTTCTGAGAGCCTCAGCTGCTTCTTTAGCAGGCTCTGACCTCCCAAGTTCCTCTATTGCTTTTTCTCAAGCACATCCAGAGGATCACTCGGTGCTTGGATTTATCCTCCTCATGGATCTCAGAAGCAGGGTCTGATTTTAAAGCCTAAAAGCACAGCCCCATCTGTCCTATGCCTCTGGGGCATAATAAAGAGCCCTGTCCTGCAGCCTGTGAGCAGAAAGGTTTTCCTTGTGCACCAGCCCTGCCCTGGCAGAGCGAGGAATATGGGAGGTTTTCCTGAATTTCCCCAAGTGGCTGCACTGAACTTGCAGATTTCTGTTTCCCCAAGTGAAACTCTTTCCTCTTCCTTGATGTTCAGCCGTTAGATTTGAGGTTGGGGAGGACATTTCCTGCTCTGGGGTTGACTGGGTGTTATTTGAGGCATCAGCAGGTTGCACAAGAGCCTGAAGAGATGCAGCTGCACCTCAGTGTCCCTTGGCTGGTGACCATCGTTGGTGAGCACCCAAGGAAGAGAAGGCAAAGTTGTCACCATAAGGACTCTTCCAGCTCCCAGCACTTTGCTTGGAGCCTGTCCATGGATAGCAGTGGGCTGTCCCTGTGATGTGGAGTCCAGCTGAGCAGAGGGGAGGACACAAAACCACCTTCCCTTACCCTCTGACCACCAGGAACGCTTTTCCCACAGCCGAATGTCCCTTTGGGAAGGTGGTGGCAGAGGAAGAGGAAGGTGATGTGCCTGTCCCTGCAGGGCCCTGTCTCCCAGTGACCTTCTCAGCTCATGGAGACAGCTTGGCTTTGCTGTAAAGCAGCTCATGTGACAGCAGTAATCCGCAGCAGCTAAACAGCTGTGCAGGAAGATTCCAGGGAATCGCCCTATTTTCCCTGCTCCACACACCGGGACAGGAGGCTGGCACAGCCTGCACAAGCCCATCCCCACTGGATGCCTCTGGAGGTATCCCTGAAAAGCCAGGTCAGGAGCCCTCACTTCCAGGATTCCTCCTGGGAGCCCTTGTGGAGCTGCAGAACAGGTTCCAATAATTTTAAAAAAGCCATTTCTCCTCAAGTGGTTTCCTCTGAATATTTTCCAAAGCCTGAATTTGACTTCTGCCTCCCACCCTCCATATCTTTTGGCATAATTTATTCCCTCACAGTTATACAAATTCCTCTCTCTGGGTAACACTTTCTGATGGCTCATGTGGACCCTCTCCTGCCCCTGGGATACTCACTGGACTTTTTGCCATCTGCCCATGGGAAGTTCAGTTCTGCCCTGGAGAAGATACCAGGCTGAGGGAGCTTGGAATTGGTTTGGATTGGAAAATACAGGCTGAGGGAGCTTGGAATTGTTTGGATTGGAAGATACAGGCTGAGGGAGTTTGGAATTGGTTTGAATTGCAAGATACAGGCTGAGGGAGCTTGGAATTGGTTTGGATTGCAAGATACAGGCTGAGGGAGTTTGGAATTGGTTTGAATTGGAAGATACAGGCTGAGGGAGCTTGGAATTGGTTTGAATTGTAAGATACAGGCTGAGGGAGCTTGGAATTGGTTTGGATTGGAAAATACAGGCTGAGGGAGCTTAGAATTGGTTTGGATTGGAAAATACAGGCTGAGGGAGCTTGGAATTGGTTTGGATTGCAAGATACAGGCTGAGGGAGCTTGGAATTGGTTTGGATTGGAAAATACAGGCTGAGGGAGCTTGGAATTGGTTTGGATTGCAAGATACAGGCTGAGGGAGTTTGGAATTGGTTTGGATTGGAAAATACAGGCTGAGGGAGCTTGGAATGGTTTGGATTGGAAAATTCAGGCTGAGGGAGCTTGGAATTGGTTTGAATTGCAAGATACAGGCTGAGGGAGCTTGGAATTGGTTTGGATTGGAAAATACAGGCTGAGGGAGCTTGGAATTGGTTTGGATTGGAAGATACAGGCTGAGGGAGCTTGGAATTGGTTTGGATTGCAAGATACAGGCTGAGGGAGCTTGGAATGGTTTGGATTGCAAGATACAGGCTGAGGGAGCTTGGAATGGTTTGGATTGGAAAATACAGGCTGAGGGAGCTTGGAATTGGTTTGGATTGGAAAATACAGGCTGAAGAAGTTTGGAATTGGTTTGGATTGCAAGATACAGGCTGAGGAGCTTGGAATTGGTGTGGATTGGAAAATACAGGCTGAGGGAGCTTGGAATTGGTTTGAAATCAATCATGGGTTTATGATTCCCATCCCCAGCTTACAGACTGTAGCAAACTTCCATTCCCTGTGGGTTTGCCCCTTTGTTACCACAGATCCCTGAACTTCCCCATCTCCATTTTCCCCATGTTTTTAACCTCCCAGACCTCCCAGGGGAAGTTCAGTGACTATGTGCTGGTGCTGACAAGTCCAAGGAGCTGATGACAGCTAAGGCAGGTGGTTTTAGCCTGAGATCCAGGTTCCTGCACCTCACAGGCAGCAATTCCCCTCAGTTCCCTGCAGGAATGAGGTGCTTGGGATCAGGTAGGCAGCAGTTGCTTCACAGCCTGGGTTTCTCGAGCAAGAAACCACCAGCAGGATGTTTTGTGGCTGCAATAAATTGTCCACCAGTGGCCTGAGACAATCCCTTATTTCATGTAAGCCACAGCCCAGCCCTCGGGAGGGACCATCTGTTCCTGTGGCCTGGGACAGATTTGAGCCCGAGCCCTCACAGTGAAAGGCTCTCTGCTATTCCCCCGAGCCGCCTGATCCCTTCCCTTCCACCTCTTCCCATCGGGGGGAAAAAAACCAAAAACCCCAAAGCTTTGTACTCCCAAGCATTAGGGGAGCTCTAATTGGCGTGTCAGTTGGGACTGCTGCGTTTAAGTGGTGGACATGGAGCTAATGGAAGTGGAATTTTATTGCTGGCATAAATAGGGGATGTTCAGCTCCTTTGAAGTCGCAGGGATCAGCAGCCGTGGGGGTTTCTGTTCAATCAGAGCCAGCACTGAGTTTGGTCCCTGTTATTTCCCATTGCTTTGACCCATGGATGAGTAATGAAGTCCTTCTCAGAGGTTCCTGGTGTAATTCCAAATAGGAATTACATATTAAGAGGTTTGAAGTCCAGCAGAAAATTAAGGACTCTGATGGGTTTTAGGGTTTCTGTGTGTTTGCTGCTGTTGGAGATGTGCTTCCTCACCTGTGGGCCTCCCATCTGAGAGAATTTGGGCATGAATCATCCCAGCAAATAAAAACCAGAATTAATTCTCCAGCCACCACCAGCACAGCTCTTTCATTTCCCAACCTGTTCTGTCTGCCTGGGAAGGGACAGGACAGGCTCTTGCACTGCTTGATTCTCCTGACAAATTCTGTCTGTGTGGGTCCATGTCCCACAGATCTCCACTTTGCACATCCAGGGTGAGACCCAGAGGGACAAAACAACTGGAAATCTCCTTTTTGGGAAAACAAACTCATCCCTGTCCCTGCATCCATCATTGCTTTCTCTTGGTGTGCAAAGGACACTTCCAAACCTCCAGGCCTGGGTGGTTGGGACACAAAAGTTCTGTGCCTTTGGCTGCCAGGTCAGAGCCCAAAATTTTTGTTTTTAGCACCAGATGTGCAGAGTTTAAAAGGGAGGAATCTGCCAGAGGCAGCAGCATTCCAAGGATAAATACTCTAAGGAGAGTGAGGTGGGAACCCATCTCACCTGCCGGGCAGCGTGAGACCGTGGTGTACAAAAAAAAGGAGGAATGTGGACTGTAAAAACTTGCTCTTTACATGAAAAGTTCCACATCTGAGCCGTGTTTTCGCTGTGATTTATTGCTTACCTTGCTGAGGATGGGCCAGGTCCTAGCTGGGGGGAAGCTGTGCTAAATGTGTCCCTTGTCCTATAAAGGACAGGCTGTGGACACACTGCTGCAGGAGGGGATGTGCTGGTTTAGAGCAGGGATGCTTTTCTAGCTGGATTTGGAGGCTGTGCTTTGATGAAAAAGGAAAAAAAGGAGCCTTCAGGTGCATTTCCAGCCCCTTTTCCCCTGAGGAAAAAAGCCAAACTTACCTCCTGGTATCTGGGCAGGACCTAGCGCGAGGTGAGGCTCCAGCAGATCACCACAGCTGCAGCTTTCCATATAAAGCTTTAAATGCCTTCCCAAGGAATTCTCCTCCTCCAAAGGCTCTGCTGGGGGGCTCATGCCACCTCTGTTGGGTTAAAAGCAAGGAATTCCCTGGCACAGAAGCACTGATGGGGCACGGGGGGAGAACCCGTGGCGTTGGACCCGCCGGTTGGCCGTGAATGTGCATCCTGTTGTGGCAGGGGAGGCTCCTGGGGAGCAAATCAGCAAAAATGCTGGGAAAATGGCTTTTAGATGGAGCCAGGGCCTATCTGGTTACAGATTGCCTTTCTGCCAGCACAATGGCTGCTTTATGTCTCCTTGTGCCCAACGCTCCGTAGGATGTGCCCGCGTCCGTGCTGAAACCAGCCAGGCCCTCAGAGTCTTAAAATCACATGGAGCTCCTCCCAGGCCCCAAGGAGTGCCTGGATTTCATGAACTTCCCAGCCTCGTGCTCCTGGGATATGTAGAAGTTCCACTTTCTGCTCCTCGTTTGTCTCTCACGGCGGGAATTTTGGAGAGCTTTGTTGGAGGTGTCCTGAGCTTTTCCGTGATGGATTTCACTGCTTCGGTGTAGACTTTCCTCATTGGGCCTCTCTGGGCCAATTAAACATCTAAATGTTGGTAAAATATCTGGCAGTGCCTTATTCTTACCTCCCACTTTACCTCCCACTTACACACTCAATGTTCTGTATGGAATTTGAAATATTTTAGTCACCCTGCCTGATATTGGGGTGTTACTCCTATGTGGGCACTGAATTTTTGCACTCACCCAGTAAACCAAAGGATGCATTTCCTATGAATACATTAATCACCCCACTAAATCCCTCTCTCCAGCTATAGTATTTCTCCTTTTACACTTGCATTTCATTGTCAGGCATCCTAGCAGCAGACTATTCATGTTGCAAGTGGAACGTGGCAGAGGGTTCATCAGGTGAGTGGATTTTTGTGGTGGTAGTTTGGAATGCTGGGATTTAGCTGGTTTTGCACTTGGGTCTTTAGGTCCCTCTTGGTGTTTCTTGGGGTTAAAGGGGCTCTGTCTGTCTGGTTTTTTGTGTCTGGACACCATTTGGGGTTGAAATGCCTTTGGGATGTGGTGATATCACATAAAATGGTAATAAAATGGTTTTGTAATTTTAAGTGGTGCCCTGCATGCTTCACACAGTAGCCATTAATAAAAACCTGTGGAAAATACAGGACACTAAAAGCTGTTTAAAAAAGCAGGATAAGAATCCATCTCTTCCTCTGGGAGAGCCCCTGGGGATGTTAAAAGCATAACAGGGCAGTCAGCAAAGTATTTATGGAAAAATCTACCGGGGATCCCTTTGAGGTGATTGTTCAGAATCTCATTCAAGGGTTTAACACCTGATTCCTGAGAAGAAGAACAGGCTCTGATTTATTCTGAGGTGTTTCCTCTCCCTGCTTCCTGAGAAGCTTGGCACAGATCACCCCTGTCTGCCCTGAGTTTTGTATCCACACCCAGCAGATCGTGGGGAAAGCAATGCCCAGCTGGAGCAGACCTTTGGGGTTTGGACTTTCTCTATTTTTATCTGTGTTTCGTGTCGAGATGATTGACCACGATAGACTTCTAATCTTCTCAGGTGTGTCCACGCCAAAGCCAGCTCATCACGGAGGCTTAGACAGGTTATTCTCTAAGCTTCCAGCCCACAGGAAAAACCTTCCTTCCCACAGGCAGACACATTCCCTGGGTTTGTCACCCCTCCTAAGTGACAATCGACTCCAGTTTAAGGTGCCACGCCCTGGAGACCCAGCACTAGAGGGGCAGGTCTAGGAGAGGACTGAGCTTAAGCAGGGACAGCTTAATTCTGCCTCAGGTGATGCTCAGGGCCCGTTCTCCAGCTCTGAATTCAAGGGGAGAGCAGGGGACAGATGGCCTCAGGTAAGACAAAGCAAAAGGTGTGAGCCTAATCCACCCCCAGGACACCAAACTGCTGGTCTGCTTTTCCCAAGCACCATTTCCTTGAGAGTTTTTCCATCAAAAAAAACAGAAAACCTGGGATTTCAGATTGTTCTCCACGTTAAACATCATTGCAAGTTTTTTTTTTTCCGTCTGGGACTGTCCTCACTACAGGTCCATGTCACTGGTGTCACCAGTGAGGGACACGTCTGTCACCACTGCTGCGGACTGTGGGTCTTTGCTGTGCCAGGGAAGGGTCTGGGCATCAGCCTGGCTCACTGGGGGATTTTCTTCTTTCCATGGAAGTGCTGAGGTTCCAGAGGAGATAATTCCTGTAAATCAGGAGTTCCAGCCCTGCGGTTTTTATCTCAAAGTGCCGCAACCTTAAAAGAAGTCTAGAAACTCCCTAAACATCCAAAACAAACCCCAGAAACTCAAAGCCCCCACAAAAGATCTGGAAGAAATAAGGGAGATTAAGCCAAAGATGTTTCAGGTCTTGTCTAGGCCGTGGCCCTTCCCTCCTCATAGGGTGGAAGAAGCCAGGAATGTCCCAAAGATGCTGGCACTCCCAGCTAGGGAAGGAAGGTTAGTCCCTGATCAAGATTTGGAGATAAACCTCAAGTTTGGGTGTTTGGATTTCATTTAAAACAACACCTTGTTGCAAAATACCAACATTCTGCTGAAGCTGAGTGGGTGGGAGGAAGGTTGAGCTGTGCAAATGTGGTGTTGCCTCCTGCCCAGTCCTGTTCTGATGGGTCACTGAGACAGCAACTCCTGCTGCCCCGAGTGAGCAGAGAAGGGAAAAACTCCCTGCAGCACATCCAGAGGAACCAAAGAATCACTGGCTCAGTGAGCTTGGAGATCTCCAAGGTCATGGAGTCACAGCTGTGCCTGATCCCCACTTTGTCCCCCCAGCTCAGAGCCCTGAGTGCCACGTCCAGGAATTCCTTGAAAAGCTCAGGAGAGAACGAGTCGCTGCCAATGTTAAGCAGGCAGGTGACCCCCAGGGGCAGCCTGAGAGATGAGATGTGGCCATGGAGGTGTGGTGGGTGCAGGAAAGGAGGCAGTGACTCCAGGGCTGCATCCCGTGCAGCTGTGCATGGGAATGTTGGACCTCATCTCCTGCGTTTATCTTCCGTTCTAAGGAAAAGTCAGGGCTATGGTGTAACTTAATTGATTCAACTTTGATATCAAAGCTTCAGGTGCCTCATTAAATTGTTCTTTATTGGGGTTTTGACCTGAGTAGCTCCTGAAAAGACAGATGATGGAAGATCTTGAATGAGGACTGCAGATTTTTGCAGATAATTTGGTGGAGAAACCTTCATGTTTGGACCTGGCTGGCACGGAGGTTCTGTAGGGAAGAGCTGTGACTTGTGAGCCTGGAAAGTTCTCAGAGCTTAAATCACTTCATGGGGGTTTTGTGGTTTGTCAATACCACAGAATCTAGACCAGCTTGGGTTGGAAGGGACCAAAGATCATCCTGTTCCAGCCACACCTCCCACTGTCCCAGACTGCCCCAAGCCCCGTCCAACCTGGCCTTGGACACTTCCAGAGATGGGGCACTGAGCCATATCTGATGGGAAAAATTCTTCCAATTATCATCCTAGAAGATGTCAGAGTTAATCATGGATGCTCTTGCAGTTGAGGTGCTGAAAGATGGAGGGCTGAGCTTTCAGTTCATCTTACCTTAAACCAAGAGTCCGTGTTGAGAGATGCCTTCTGCTCCTCTGTCACTGCTGAGTGTGGTGGGATTCCTGAAATGCTTTATTTCTGAGGCTGGCTTGGGGTGAAATCACCTCATGCCTTAAGGGACACGTTTAGTTTGGCACTTCAGGATTTGTCAGGGTAACCCCTGACTTTGAGGGCTCTTGTTTCAGCTGCTGTGGCTGGACCTGGTTAGAAGCTGATTTATCTCCCTGAAAATACACCCTCGTGCCCACTGGTTGTCCCCCTCCTCCACCTCTTGAAGGTCCCTCAAGTCAGTTCCCCAGAAGGGAGAATCACCTCAAGAGGATTTTTTTTTTTTAAATCTTTGCAAACCAAGTTCCCAGTCAAAGGAAACATCTAATAAAAATCAATTGTGGGGCATTTTAATGTTTGGCAGCAACACTCCAAAAGTGCAGTTGGTGAGGATAGAAATGGTTTTTCCTTCAGGATTCTCTAGGACCAGCCCTTTTCCTGGGCCAGCCTCAGTCTTACTTCCTCTAAAACACCTCCAGTGATGGAGACTTTGCTCCAGAGCTTCACCAACCTTATATTTAGCTGTCATCTGGGATTTTTTTCCACCTCTAAGTGCAGGTTTCCACGCTGCACTTCAAGCTCATGTCTTACTGGGGGATAGACAATCAGAAAAGATTATTATTCCCTACTTAACCTGCATCAGCCTTGATGTATTTACACCTGGAAAGGCAGACCAAAGCATGCCCAGTGCTCCCTTGTTGTGCTGCCCACCAAGGGCAAACATTTCATTTTTCATCCCCCAAAGGCCGTGGGTCTTCTCCTCCCTTGGCCACCCTCGTGTCCTACCCCTTCCCCCCATGGCATCACCGGCCATGCTGGACCGTCCTTCATCCCAAATCCAGCTGATTCTCCACCAAATCTGTCTTTGTGCTCCCTGCCTGCAGCTGCCAAGGACAGGAGGGGCTTTTTGGGTGGCTTCACGGCGGGGAAGCAAAGGCACAGCCTGGCTGCATCTTCCTGGGAGCCCGTGGCCACGGTTTGTGCTGCTCTGTGCACGATCCATCACCTCTGCTGTTCTCCCTGCCAGGCAGGAGCCGGGCTGAGCAGCCACAGGTTCCAGTGGGATCCCATTTCCCTGCCTGCCTCACTCCTCTTTCTTTGCAGAAATGTATTTTCCAAATTTTTCCAAAGACTCGAGAAGTTGGTTTGGGGCTGGTTGGGTTTTTTGGTTTGTTGTGGGTTTTTTTTTTTTTGGTCTAATGGATTTCCTGTTTTTAATACAATTGAAAGGGTCTGAAATCCATGCTTTAGATTAACATATGCCAGCTAGATTAGGGCTAATCAGGGTGCAGGTCTGAGCAGATGCAGCGCGGGGCCAATCCCAGACCTGATTACAGCATCTCAGCGCTTTAATCGTCTCTCTCCCAAGGGCGACCGGCTCTGCTCGAATGCACAGCAGACTTTCCACCCTCTCCTCCTTTGGTTTGTCACCACCCCTGGCAGGAAGGGCCGCCACGTCATCTGCTGAGGCGATTTGCGTTAATCCCACGCAGAACGGGATCTGCGCCGCGCCGGCTCTCCCCGAGACTTCCCTGCGCTCCCAGGGGTGGCCAAGCCCTGTCTGAATTAACTCACCCTTCCCAAATACCCCCCATGGGTGCTCAGGCCTCGCCAGCACCCGGTTTTGGCACGTTTGGACGGCACGGAGGGACGGCGGCTTGAGCGTCGTGTGGGCCGTGGCCCACGGGGGTGGTGGCAGCTCTGCTCCTTGGGTTGTCCATGTGTCCTTTGATCTCCTCTGGGTTTACAACCCGAGTAACCCAAAGGGCTTAGTTGGCTTGTTGGTCTGGAGCGGGGATTTGAGGTGCATCCCAGGCCAGAGCTCCAGCTCTTGCTTAAACTGGGATGTGCTGCATTCCCCCGAGGGGTCTGCTCAGAGATTTTCTTCAGCAGGGCTGAGCCTCAGCTCTGTTTTCTCATTTGTTCCGTTGCCTGAAATTCCCACTGACCCGGGAGCGCCCTGGGAGTTGGGAACCTCCTCCTGCCTCTGCCTGGGCTGAACACCCAACCAGGGAACTGATTCCTTGGCTGGGCCTGGGCAACGTGGCCACGACCCCTCAGGGTTGGATCGGGAAACTTCCCAACCCACGGAGCGCCCGGGACCCCGAGGGTGTCGGAATCTGTGGTATTGATGATCCCAAAATTGTAGAAAATCTCTGTCTGTCAGCCCCACTGCCAAAGAAGAGCCATAATTCATCTGTGCTGTTTTCAAGGTTGTTTATTCTGTTTATCTCTAACATGTTCTGCTGCCCTGCCGCAGCTCTGTCCTGCAGGGCAGCGTGTGGGGCTCTGCCCTCAGTGGGATGGTACAAACATTAAATACCACAAACTACCTGTGCTGGATTTACAATAACGTGCCAATATCTGTCACCTACGTTGGACAGTGTGTCCCCAGCCTGAACCAACAGAAAAATGCCAACACCACAGTGAAACATGGAGGGCATGAAGAAGGAGAAGAATGACAGGACACACCCAATTTCCTCCATCTTGTCCCCTTTGAAACCCTTATCTAGAATCCTAAAATTTTACTTTTGCACCCGTGCCGCACTTAATTATTCCTTATATCAAACACTCAGAGCTTGTAATTCATCCTGTAAGATTGAAAACTCTTTTCCATGGGCAGAGATCACAGCCAGTGTCTCTGGGGGCTCTGTCCAGGGGGGTTCCTGACCCCTGCCAGGGTCCCAGGGCAGCCAGAGGGAATCCCTGGATTCCCACACGAGGGGAGGGATGCTGGAGGAGCGCCGGGGTCACCCACCTGGGCAGCACGATTAACTCCTAAGCTTTCCTGTCTGCACACAGAGTTAGCTGAGCACACGGGGCCGCCCCCGTTACCAAACCAGTGCTGCTGCTGGAAGGAGTTGTTGACCTCAAAAAGATGTTTTTTTCCCCCAGCAGAGGTGTGGGTGGTTTCTGAAATGTCTGAATTTTCTTGCTTGTCCAAATCCCCCTTGGCCAAACCAAAGGTGGAGGTGGCACAGGGATAACACCGGAGTAGAATGATGGAGTTTCTCCTCCCAGCCCGCAGGATTTGCCATTCCCCTCCCCTGCCCAGCTCTGCCCAGTGCTCCTTGCTGGTTTTTGCACCTCTTTCCACCGTTCACATCACCGGGGCCTCCTTGGTTGGTGTTTCCTGGCTCACCAGCACTCTTCTTTGGCATTGTGGCGTTTTCCTCCCAGCCCAAACCTTTGCCAGCTCCATCCTCAGCCTGGAGGCATCTGATCCATTCCTGCAGCTGGGCCAGCCTTGGGAAAAGCTGTTTCCACTTAGCTGGACCCATCCATGGATTTGGGAAGGGCTGAGGAAGGGGGATTGCTTCCCTTTCTCTGTTTTCTGTGTCACATCCACGTGTGAGAGCCTGGGGCCAGTGCCAGGAGCAGGTTTGGCTTGGCCAGGGCTTGTTGGTCCCACACTGCCCTTTCCCTGTGAGGGCAGAAGGACATGGCTGGTTTGGAGAGGGAGCAGGAGCAAGGGAATTGTTGCAATGGGGTCCATGGATGCACAGCAATGGGATCCTCTCACGTGCCACCCGTGGGGAGGTGTTTGGGTGACTTGCAGAGTTACAGGAGATGGGAAAAGCCAAATTTATCCCCTTCTCTACCCTACAGTTCCCAATTCTGGGCATATAAAGTGGAAAATGCACGTGGGGAGCATGTTCCTCGTCAGTGGGTGATCCCTGATGGGCTGTGGGGTGGGTGGGAGCAATCCCTGCCCCCAGGAAAACTTGGCTGAGCAGATCCCTGCTGCACCACGCAAAAACATGGCTGGGTTGGGTTCCTCCTCCAGAAATTACATTATTTCTTTCCTCCTCATCCTTATTCCCTGCCTGGACACAGCTGGGTGGGGCCACTGCCCTTCCTGACTGCTGGTTTTCATGGATGGAACCATGGAACGGTTTAGGTGGGAAGGAACTTTAAAGATCACCCAATTCCAACCCAGACCATGGGCAGGGACACCTCCCACTGTCCCAGGCTGCTCCAGCCCCAGTGTCCAACCTTTCCTTGGACATTCCAGGGATCCAGGGGCAGCTCCAGCTGCTCTGGAAATTCCTCATTCCCAAAATCCCATCCATCCCTCTGGCAGTGGGAGCCATTCCCTGTGTCCTGTCCCTGCAGGCCTTGTCCCCAGTCCCTCTGCAGCTCTCCTGGAGCTTCTGGAATGTGCTGGAAGATCTCCCTGGATCCTTCTCCTCTCCAGGGGAACATTCCCAGCTCTCCCAGCCTGACATTGGATCCATCTCCTCTCCAAGAAATTTATGGACCCAGGGGCTTCACTTGAAATCTCAGGAAGCCATGAAGGGTCTCCCTTTTCCTTTCCCTCTCTTTTCTATCCCCATTTTCCATAAAAATCCCTTGGGATGGATGCTGAATGTCCCAAATCCCAGAATCCTGGAGCAGCTCCTCAGCTGAGCAGCTCCAAGAGCTCCGGGCACCCCACACCCCGTGTGACATCCCGGTGCCAGCGCTGTCCCTTGTGTCCCCGCAGGGCTCGTGCAGATCCCCGTCAGCATGTACCAGACCGTGGTGACCAGCCTGGCCCAGGGCAACGGCCCCGTGCAGGTGGCGATGGCACCAGTGACCACGCGGATAGCGGACACGGCCGTCACCATGGACGGGCAGGCGGTGGAGGTGGTGACCTTGGATCAGTGACCGTCGGGGCAGCGCCGTCGTGGCCGTTCTCCTCCACGTCGTTTTTTTATTTTACGCCTCTCCAGAGATGCAATCAGGTGGCATTTGAGTCTCCCAGCTTTGGAAACGAAAGGTGTCGTTGACCTTTTTTCTTTTTTTGTTTTTTTTCCCTTTTTTTTTTTTAAATAGAGAAAAATAGAAAAAAAAACAAACAAAAAAAACCAAACAAATCCTGGCAGAGGATGTGTGTAAAGTGCATTTTTCTAGCGCCACTCTGCTCTCGGAGGAACGAGAAGCCAAATTGTGACGGGACTTTGATTCTGAGGAGGTTGAAAATAGAAAATAGAAATAAAGTGACCCTTTATGCCCCATTTTCCCCCACGTGGGATCAAGCAGGAGGAGGCTGGGGGCCAGCACGGACACCCTCAGCCAACGCCGACCTCGACAGCAAATTAGGTATCAAAGATTTTAATATGGACTTTTATATTCCAAAAAAAAAACCCACCCTGGAAAACAAACAAACAAACAAACAAAAACCAACAAAAAAAAACCCAACAAACCACAAAAAGGAAAAAAAAAAATAAATAAAAAAGACTCCTCTCCTGGGAAAAGAAAAAAACAAAAAAATTAAAAAAAAAAATAAGATGCATGTGTGACTGCAGGGGGGTGCAGACCTCCCGGAGGGATGATGCTCTTCCAGGAGCCCGCCGGAGGATCCGCGCCCGCTCGGCTCCCCTTGGTGCACACTGGAGACCTGTTCCTACTTCTCTGCTCTCGTACCTGCCATTTTAGATCCTCGGGGTTGTGGTTTTTTTCCTTTATTATTATTATTATTGTTGTTGATGTTGTTGTTATTATTATTATTTCCCGGTTTCGTGGCTCTAGGCCGGAGCGGAAGCGCCTCGAAAGGGGCTCTGGCTGTGTCCCCCCATTTTTTCCCCACCACATTCCCAGGATTTCCCTCCATAAGGAGCCACCTTGGGCTCACCCCCTTCCTTCCCTGCTGCCACCCCCGACCTCTCCTCCTGCAATTCCTACAGGAAAAGCTTTGCCTGAAGGGGGGATGCGAGCGAGACCCTTCCCTTTGGGGGCCCCTCTTCACCCTCTGCCCATCCTGCTCCTGCCCTGTGCACGGTTTTAACCCCAAAACCCTTCCAGGAGGGTTCCAAAAAGCCTTCAGGGTGGGGTGGGGTGTTTTTGGGGGGCAGATTTTACTCAGCATCCCCGTGGGCCAAACCCTCGTGCCCAACCAAACCCCTCCCTGTAAGCACTTCCTATGGGATTGAATTTTTGGGGTTATTTTGGGGGGTTTTTTATTATGATTTCCAAGTTCTCCACGTCTCGCTCTGCCTTCGAGGAAGTTTTCAGATTCTTGTATTTCCTTGTTTTATATGGGGAAAAAAAACAAACCAACCACAAAAACAAACCTATCAAATGTTCTTTGTATACAGTTCTTCAGTCCTTTTTCCGAGGGGAGGGAGATTTTCCATAGAAACAGTCCTGGTTCTCCAATTTATGAAGTTTTTTGGGTTTTTTTTTCTTTTCTAATGATTATTTTTTTTATCGTCGTTGTGAAGATGTCGGTGGCTTTCCAAGTCAGTGTTTCTTTGGCAATGAAATGAGGTTCTTTTAGTCCCCACCCCCAAAAAAAAATAAAACAAAAACCAGGCAAATTGCAGAGCATGGACCCCCCCCTTGTTTTCCCAGTGTCTATTATTGCCTCATTCAATAAATTGTTACAAATGTGTCTACCTGGGTGTCCAACTCTCCTGTTTTGGGGGATTTGTGGGGATTTTTAGGAGTATTTGCCATCCCTCCCTTCCTGCTGGGTGTTTTGGGGTTTGTTCCCTCCCCCTTCCCATGCTGGGGCTGGAGAGGAGAAGCTGAGCAGCACCAGGATGGTTTTGGGGTTTAATCCTTTTCCTTGGTGCAATTTATCTCATTTTCATCTTCCAGCATCCCCCCAGGGGCTGAGCTGCCTTTTGGGGTGACTTCCTCCATTTTCAGCCCCTTCTCACCCCCAGGGCCGATGATTTTTTGGGAGTGCAAACCCAAGGAGGAGCCGGGAAACGCAGGGATGGGTTTCAGCAGCTTTATTGAAGGATGGTGCCGGATCCAGGGAATCCTGTGGGGGCTCCTGGTGGGTGAGAGGAAGAGCAGGAAAAGCTGGAAGGACAGAGAGAAGGAGAAAGGAGCAATGGAGCTGCTTCCCCCAAGTGTTCCCCACAGCTGGAGCGAATCCCTCAGCTGGCTACGGTGCTATGAGGGTGACCCGGGGGTTTGGGGACCTCTGGGGACCTCTGGGGACCTCAGGACATCCCATGGCAGGGCTGGGGTGCCCCAAAGGGGCCCCGGGTCCGGCAGCAGAGCCGGGGGAGGCGGCTCAGCCTGGCAGACGCTGCTGGGAGGTTTTAATCTTCGTTAATCGGCCTTTAATAAGCAGGTCGGGGCCTCCTGCTGGGGCAGCTCCTGCAGCAACAACCCCCAGCTCGTACTGGGGCAGACTGGTGGGGCTGGACCTGCACCAGTAACCCCCAGCTTGTACTGGGACAGACTGGTGGGGCTGGACCTGCACCAGTAACCCCCAGCTTGTACTGGGACAGACTGGTGGGGCTGGACCTGCACCAGTAACCCCCCAGCTCGTACTGGGACCCTGCACCAGTAACCCCCAGCTCGTACTGGGACAGACTGGTGGGGCTGGACCCCTTCCAGCCTGCTGTTACTGGGGGGTCCCCCAGGCACTGGGGGGTCTTGGTGTGGGTTTTCTGCCTCTACCCCGTCCCAGCACTGCTGTGCCCCGAACTGCAAAAGGTGGCCCCAAATTGCAGGATTTGACCCCAGAAATTTTGGGGTGGAGCCTGTGGGGAGGGGTGGGGCTCCTGGGGGTGGGGTCAGGGGTGGGGCTGGGGTTGCTCCACCCCTGAGCCCCCCAAATCCTCCCCCTGGCAGGGCAGGGCCCCGCTGCTGAGTGGGGTGGGGTTAAATCCACTGGGGGAGGGTCGGATGGATGGATGGATGATGGATGGATGGATGGATGATGGATGGATGGTGGATGGATGGATGGATGATGGATGAGTGATGGATGGATGGATGGATGGATGGATGATGGATGGATGGATGGATGATGGATGAGTGATGGATGGATGGATGGATGGATGGATGATGGATGGATGGATGATGGATGATGGATGAGTGATGGATGGATGGATGGATGGATGGATGGATGATGGATGATGGATGATGGATGATGGATGGATGGATGGATGGATGGATGGATGGATGATGGACGGATGGATGATGGATGGATGATGGATGGATGGATGGATGGATGGATGGATGGATGGATGGATGGATGGATGGATGGATGATGGATGGATGGATGATGGATGGATGGATGGATGATGGATGGATGATGGATGATGGATGATGGATGGATGATGGATGGATGGATGGATGATGGATGGATGATGGATGGATGATGGATGGATGGATGACAGATGGATGATGGATGGATGGATGATGATGGATGGGTGATGGATGGATGGATGATGGATGGAAGGATGATGGACAGATGTATGACAGATGGATGGATGGATGGATGGATGGATGGATGGATGGATGGATGGATGGATGGATGGATGGATGGAAGGAAAAGCAGGAGGATGAATGGATGATTTCACACCTGGACAGACAGACAGACAGGGGATGGGTGTCCGTACAGCCAATGGACGTGGCTGCAGGGATGGACAGACACTGGGTGTTTGTCACCTGGACAAGCAGACGGATGAACGAGCAGACAGACACACGGACACCTGTGCCCCCACAGCCCCCACCTGCCCCAGCAGGGCGATGGGGACCCCTGTCCGTCCGTCTGTCCGTCCCTCCCTGCCCCCCAGCGCGGGGAGGATGATTGGAGCGTGCAGCCTAATCCAGTGTGATCCAATCTCCGCGGGCTTATGCCGAAAGCTCCGTAATCACCCAGCACTGCCCTACATATCCCGGCACATCCCGGCCACCCCGCGCCCGGGCTGTGGGGGGAAGGGGGCGTGCACAGCCCCCCACCCCCAGCACAGCCCACAGCTGCCCTCCCGTCATCGTCCCTGTCCCCTAAAAGCGGCACCATCCCTTCTCCTGCACTGGGGACAGGCAGGGGACACGTGGCAGCTGCCACCGCCTGCTGCTTCATCCGTGCCTCAGTTTCTTCCCTGCACGGGGATGGTGTAGGGTCAGATCTGGGAGCAGGGGTCGGATCTGGGAGCGGGGGCTGGATCCGGGGCTGGGGCAGGGGCTCATGGCCTAATCCCATCCCCGCAGGGCCCTGCCCGGACCGTGGGGCCGGATCAGCCCTTGACGCCCGGAGTCACGCGGGGACACGTGGCCACGCTGCTCCAATGACCGGTATCCCGCAGATCCCGGTTATCCCCCTGCCATGGAGATGGGCTGGGATGCCAGACCCCCCCCTTGGACCGCCATCCCCCCACACCACGTGTGCAGGACACCCGCAGCATCCCCCCAGACCCACACCAGACCCCACGGGGCCCTCCCAGCCCGGCAGCAGAGCCCCGTGGGCCTGGGGGGTGCCGGGGGGACACGGGGGGTTCGTGTCCGTGGCGGTGCCCCGGGGCTGTAGTTGGCAAGTCTAGAACCACCGGATCCTGCTACCGCACCAGTGTGAGTTCTACCATTGCCAAAGGCAGCCCCGGGGGCGGCCAGGCCCAGCCTGGGGACAACGAGGGACACGCGGCCGCACTGCCAGGCCTGGGAAGCTGCAAGAAATAGGAAAAATACGAGATTTCACCCATCCGGCCAGGAAACCCCAGAAATTCCCGTGGGGACACTCGGCTCGACCCCAGTGAGTCGCCAGCACGGTGTGGGGTCCATCCTGCTCGTGGTGGCCACCGTGAGGACACGGCCCGGCCGAGGTGTCCCCACGGGCTGGGACACCACATTGGGATGGTCACCACCTCAATGTCACCACGGCGTGGCTGTGACAGACATCCTCCAGCAATTCCAGAGGGGTTTCCACACCCCCATCCCACCCAAACCCCGGTGCTCCTCCGTCCCCAGCCCGGCGCTGCTCTCTCCGCCCTCTCCCATATTGGCACTACACATAATTGCTCAAAAGCTACAAATCAAAGCAAAAATGTGCTAGTGCCAAAACGGGCCAGGCGGCGTCGGCGACGGCCCCGCGGGGCTCGCGGGTCTTTCTCTGCTCTGTTTATGGCCCTATGGTAATTCACTGACCGCGGGGTTGCACAGTGAATTCTACCAGTGCCATACACAGAACAGGAGTAGCGAGCTCGCACTTGCCTTTTTTCCCTGGATTTACACCCAAACCCTCCACGAGCAGGAGCCCGAAGCCCCCAGCCCGTCCTCCGGCCTCGGAACGGCGACAGGAAAAACGGGAATCGATGATTATTGATTAGCAAAATGATTCAGGAATGGCCAAGTGAGGGGAGATGCTCACCCCGGTGCCGCCTCTCCAGGGAGGGTGGGGAGGATCCGGTCCCCAGCACAGCTGGTGGAGTTTTTGGGATGGGGATAGTGGAAGCAGTTTCCAGATGCTGCTTTTGTAGGGTTATCCAGGAATCCCAGGCCCGCCACCCGTGGGTGGGCTGCAAATCTTCCAAAATGGTCCCAGACCCCCAAAATGTGTCAACCTCCCCCAGATGGTCACAAGCCCCCCAAAACGGTCCCAAATCTCAAAATGTTGCACAGCCCCTGGGTGGTTCCACAGCCCCCAGAACGCCGCAATCCCTCCAATTAATTCCAAACTCTCCAGATGGCTGCAGCCCCAAAAAAAACGTTCCAACCCTCCAAAAGGCTGCAACCCTCCTGGATGACTGAAAGCCCCACAAAATTTGCAACTCCTCTGGATGGTTGCAAGCCCCCAAAAGGTTAAAACCCCCCTGGACGGTCACAGACACCCCCACAAGGTTGTAACCTCCCCTGGATCCTTTTGAAGCACCCAGATAAGTTCATTTCCCCTCCAAAAAAACTACTGCAACCTCCCTGAAAGGTCACAAACCCCCTGAATGGCAGAACCCCCCCCAAAAACATTTGAGAAGACTTTTGATGGCTTTGGACCCCCAAAACTGCAACACCTCAAACAGGATGCAGACCTCCTGCGTGGCTGCAAGCCCCCAAACGGCTGCAAGCCCTCCAAAATGCTGAACCACCCCCCAAAAACTTGCAAACCCTCTTTGTCGCTGAAGATCCTCCAAAAGCATGAGCCCACCCAAGAGGACGCAGATCCCCTCAAGTGGTTGAGACCCCCTGGATGGCCGCAGGCCCCCCCAGAAACGGTGACAAAGCCCCCCCGGATGGCTGCGGACCCCCGGCTGGCAGCGACACCGTCCCCAGCGGCCGCGGCGGAAGAGGAGGAAGGCACAAAGTCTCCTTTGTGTGGTTGAAGCCGAGGCCCCAACCAGCCCAGCGGGCCCGGGATAAGCTCGGGGTCCCCCGGGTGCAGTGCTGGGACTGACCCCCCTGGAGGACGCAGCCCCCAACCCCTCACACCCCATCCGGCCTCGAATTTGGGGATGAAGATGACGAAGATGAGCGGCGGCGCTCGCCGGGCTCGGCCGTCCCGGTGGGCTCCCATCCCGTGGTTTGGGAGCGTCGCACATGGAGGGGTCAGCGCCAGCAGGGACAGCCCTGTCCCAACCTGTCCCCAACCTGTCCCCAACCTCCAACAGCAACGCCCCTCTGGGAAGGACCCAAAAACCCCAGAAAAGCCCCAAGAACCCCGTGGCGCTCAGCCAAGCAACCCAAAAGGAAGAGAAGCCCCCCGTGCCCACAGCTCTGTCCTCACCTGGGGGACACCGCCCTGGCGCCGCGATGGCTTGGGGACAGCGGTGCCCAGGGGACGAGGCCGAGCCCGTCGCCATCCTTGGCGTGACTTTGAGGGCGACGGCTTCGCCCTAATCCGCGCCGTCGTCACCCGCGTGGCCCCGGCACCGCACCAGGCGGGACCCGGCCGCTCCCCGCCGGCCGCCCGCGCCCCAACGCCGGCCCTGCCGCCATCCTGGGCTGGCAGTGGCCTTGGGGTGCCCCCTTTGTCCCCGTCCCCCGCCTCCGCCCAAGGCCACTGCGGCAGCCCAGGCCCCGGGCTGAGCCAGCCCCTCTGCGGAGCCGCCGCACCCCGGCTCGTGACGTTGGGAGCTGCCGCATTGCGGATGTTGCCCCCCCGGGGCCCCCCCGGCCCCGCGCCCGCAGCCCCCTCCGAGGGCTCCGGGGGGTTCTGCCGCAAGGCCCGACACCTTCAGCGTGGGGACATCGGGGGCAAAACGCCATCCCCAAAGCCAAAAGGCCACCGGAGTCACCGGCGGATGCTCATGGCACCGACAGCACCAAGATGGTGCTGGGGCACTGCACGGGCAGAGATGGGGACGTGGTGGCTCCTGGATGTGGCCACCACCAGTGGGTCCCCTGCCATGGGGGGCACTGGGGGTGGGCGCTCGGCCGGCCTCGACAGCCTGACACGAGGGGCTGCATCCATGGGAACCACCTGGTGGGGATGGGATTGGGATGGGGACAAGGACAGGATGGGGATGGGACGCGGATGGAGATGATGGGACAAGGAGAAAGAGGAGAAGGAGAGGAAGGGAAGGAGAGGAGGAGACGGGGATGGGCACAGGGACAGGGATGGGAATGGGACAGAGACAGAAATTGGTCGGGGATAGAGTCGAGGATGGGGATGTGGCTTGAGATGGGGACAGAGAGGAGGACAGGGACAGTGACGGAGCTGCCGGGAGCTCCATTTTGGGGTTAAACCGGGCAGATTTGTGCCGCAGTGCCCGAGACACCGGCCATGCCCCCGGTGGGACACCTCCTCACCCCACAGCAGCCCCCAGCCCGGGGCAGGACCCCACCCTGCCACCCCGACTGAGGTTTGGTGTCCCCAGACAGGACTGGGGACACGCCTGAGCCCCCCAGGGTCCCTCCACGCTCCGGGGGACAGGGGGTGCGCAGCGCGGGGATGGGGGGGCTTGGACAGCCCCCCAAAGCAGCCCCCCCGTGTCCCGGGGTCCCCCTCGGTCGGGCTTTCGTTACCGGCACCATTTATGACAGCGGAGCTG
This sequence comes from Taeniopygia guttata, assembly GCF_048771995.1. Classification (NCBI taxonomy): domain Eukaryota; kingdom Metazoa; phylum Chordata; class Aves; order Passeriformes; family Estrildidae; genus Taeniopygia; species Taeniopygia guttata. The sequence goes on from NC_133025.1 coordinate 1,186,681, forward strand.
CCATCGGGGCTGCAGAGCGGCCGCGGAGCGCTCCCGGGGGGCGGGAGGGGCACCCCGAGACCCCCAAAAAGCCCCCCAAGGGCCGGGGGGCCGCTGCAGCTCCGGGCGATGCGGCAGCACCGCGGTCTCGTTGTCACCCGCATCGCCCCGCGGGCTGCGACCGCTGCGACACCGCCCCGACGGCGGAGTGCCGGGGGGACCCCCGGCAGGACGGGGGGCACCGGGAGGTGGGGGGTGGGCACGGGGGGCTCAGCCCGAAGGGGTTTGGGGACCCTCACGTCGAAGAAGGGCCGGGAGAGGAGGGAACGCAGCGCCCCGGGGGGGGTCCCACCGGGAGTGAACGGGGGAAGGGAGCGGTTCAAAGGGGGGTCCCCCAACCCCGGGGGGGTCCCGGTAGGACCGGACCCCCCCCCTCCCGGGGCCGAGGGCAGCACTTACCTCTGCTCCGGGCGCTGCCTCGGCTGGGCCCGACGGGGGGGTCACCATCACCGTGGGGCTGGGGGGGTCCGGACGGACACGGGACCCCCCCCACCACCACCCCACATCCCCGGGGGGGTCCCCACCGCCGCCCGCCGCCCCGGCGCTCGCCCAAGTGGCGGGGAGCGGCGGCGGCGATGGCCTTAGCCCGGCCGGGGGACCCCCCCTGCGGCTCCCAATTGGCCCAGGTGCCCCGGAAGGTGGAGCCGGAGCCGGGCCCGGGGCGGGGAGGGGGGGGCCGGGCTCACCTTGGGCCACCCCCCCTCCCCCGCACCCCACCCCCGGGGCCGCCCCGCCGGGGCAGCGGCGCGGTCGGTGCCCCCCGTTCCCCCTCTGGCCAACCCCGGGGGGGGATGGTGGGACCCCCCCCAGGGTCGAGGATGGAGCGGGGGCTCCTGAGCAGGCGGAGAAACCCCCCCGCGCATCCCCGGCTGCGCTCGGTGGGGCGGGAGGCGCCGCCCGCCCATCCCCGCGGGCTCGGGGCGGGCAGGACCGGGGGCAGGCTGAGCCCCGACCGGCGCTTCCTTCCCCTTGGGGGGGCATTTTTATAGCCGGTGCCGTCCCGCCCCGGGGCCGCCGTCGGGGCCGCTCACCGGCTGTCGGACACCGGAGCCGCGCACCTGAGCCGCCCCGCCGCCGCCGATCCGGTTTCCCGCTCCCTAAACTCCCCCCACATCCCCCCGAGGGACCGGGGGGGGGGATGAAACCGATCCTGACCCCCCCCCCGCACCCCTCGCACCGCAACTCGAGAGGCGCAGCTGCCGCCGCCCCCCCGAGGGGCCGGGGATGGGCCGGGGGGTCCCGGGGGTCCGGGGGGCGCGACCCCCGTGATGGATACCGGGGGGTGGGAAGCGCTTCCCGGTTGTCCCGGGGCTCCGGAGGGGTCCCCTCCTTGTCCCGGCCCCGGATGATCCACAGCGGAACACCCCCCCCCTCCCATCCTGCTAAAAATTATATCCCACCCCCCCAAAATTCCGTTTTGAAACCCCCACCCCGCCCCTAAATGACCTCCCAGCGCGGTAACGCAGGTTCAAAGCATCTATAAAAATAAGAATATATAAAAATAGACGTATAAAATCACAAATCTATAGAAATATCGCTCTCGGGGGGGGTCAGTGCCGGCCCCCCGCCCCCCAGGTGCGCTGCAGCGCCTCAAACCAGCCCGACCAGTTTGGGGCCGGGCCGCCCGCTGGGACCGGGATCGGGTTGCCGCAGGCCGCGGGGACGGAGGGTGGGAGAAGCCACCGGAGCTTCCCGGGATTTTCTGTGGGGGTTAAACCCACAGAGCGGGGCGGGCTGGGGTGGGGGTAACCCCCCCAAAGAGAGAGGGGAGGGAGGACAAGGCGAGGAGGAGGGGCTGGGGTGGGTGAGGGTGGTGGATCCTGGGATTGGGATGTGCTCTGTGGGACCCCGGGGTGGTGCTGGAGAAAGGAGGGCAAACCCGGGGAGCACAGGGTGGTCCTGAAGTGTGGCAGCACCTCTGGTGGTCCCCAAGACCTGGGATGGCCCCCACGTCCCAGCAGATGCTTCCCAGGATTTCAGGAGGGTCCTCAAGTCGGGAGGCAGCTAAGATTGTCCCCAAGAGGGTCCTGGAGACCTCAAGACACTTCTGGAGCTTCCAGGATTATCCCCAAGAAAAGAAGAACCCCAGGTGGTCCCCAGAAGTCAGGATGATCCCCAAGACCCCAGGATGGTGTCCAAGAGCGTGGGATGGTCCCTGAGACCCCAGGATGGTTCCTGACACTCCAAAACTGTCCTCAAGATGGAGAGCATCCCAGATGATCCCCAGGAACCAGGATGATCCCTCCCCAAGGTCCTTGGATGGTGTCCAAGCAAGGAAGGAACCTGGAATGGTCCCCAAGAGCTTGGGGTGGTCCCTGAGTCCCCAACAGAGGACAGTCCCCAAGTAAGGAGGTTCCTGGGGTGGTGCCCATGCCAGGGGATGATCCCAAAGCCGGGACATCCCGATGGCCTCCACGGTGCCAACCCAAGCATGGAAAGGGACCCTCAGCTCCAGGCTCATCCCTCTCCTGCCACCATCAATATTTCGGCTCCGCCGAGGTGCGGCCGAAACGTCACCGAGGCCTCATCCCGCGTAAGGCGAGCGCAGCAAATGGCCCTGTTTAAAAATTTACATCCCCTTCTTCGGTTCCTGCGCCGAATATCGAGCGAGGACGGGCCTGGAGGAGCCCCTGGAAAGGTGGAGGGGGTCGGGGGATCTGCCGGAGCCGCGTTTCTCCGCGCGGAGGGGGATGGAAGGATAATGCAATATTGATGGGGAGGGATGAGGGAGCAGCCGAGGTGCATTAGCCAGGGAGCCATCCCTGCTATTGATGGTGGCAGGAGAGGGATGAGCCTGGAGCTGAGGGCCCCATTCCGTGCTTGGGTTGGCACCGTGGAGGCCATCGGGATGTCCCGGCTTTGGGATCATCCCTTGGCATGGGCACCACCCCAGGAACCTCCTTACTTGGGGACCGTCCTCTGTTGGGGACTCAGGGACCACCCCATCCTGTGGCAAAATCCGTGAGATCCCAGCTTCAAAATGGGGTGGGAGCTCAGGGAGGGGAGGTGGGAGCCTGGGTCACCCCGATGGGTGTCACCCCGAGCTGGGGTGAGCGTCCTGTCCCAGTGGGTTGGGGGATTTTTGGTCTGAAGCTGTTGGATGCAGCATCACTGATGGGGAGAGGAAAACTGGGGATGAAAGGAGGAGTTGGAGGGAAAAGCTGAAAATTGGGAAGGAGCAAAGCAGGGAGGGAGAAACCCCGGCCCCAAAAGGCTCCGGTGACGGGGGAAACGGAGACATTTGTCACCAAACGTGCCCTGAGCTGGGAGTGTTCTCTGCAGGAGCACTCCTGCTCTCCTGGGGCGTGCCAGGGGTGGTGGGATCCAGCTGGGAAGGTCCATTCTGGCTCCAGCCCCACCATTCCAGCCGGGAAGACGCGTGTTCCACAGGCCTTGGACAGGCGCCGGGTCTGGATGAAGAAGGAGCCAAACCCTTCCCCACAGCCATCCCTGCCCCTCCTGCCCTTCCCCAGGGGTGCAGAGGGCTCGGGGGGTGGCCGGTCCCGCCACGGGGGGTGGCACAGGGCCGTGTCCCACGGGAATGTCATGCATTAGTAATGGCCACCGATCCGCCGGCGCTGACGGCATTTCTTCCAGCCGGGAGGAACAATTCGGCCGTAACCGGAGCCGGCGTGGGGCAGGCGGGGAGGCTCGGGTGTCCCCCAGGGACATCGGGGTCACCACCAGTGGCACGTCTGGTCTGGGTGCTGGCCTGGGGCTCGGGGTGGCACCCAAGTCCCCACAGGGATGGCACCAAGCAGAGCCCAATGGAAATGGCACCCAAAACACCACAGAGAGCACCCAGATCTCCAGAGTCCTCAGAATTCCATGGGGATGTCACCCAAAGCTCTGTAGAAACAGGACCCAGAGACCCACAGGGATGTCACCCCAAAAATCCATGGGCTGGCAGCCAAAAGCCCGTGGGGTTGGCACCTAAAATCTCGTAAGGATGGCACCCAGTGGAAATGGCACCCAAATCCCCTTTGGGGTGGCATCCAGAGCTCTGTGGGAATGTCACCCAGAGTCCCATGGGTTTGTCACCCAGAACCCCATGGGAATGTCACCCAGAACCCCATGGGAATGTCACCCAGAACCCCATGGGTTTGTCACCCAGAGTCCCATGGGTTTGTCACCCAGAAGAACCCCATGGGAATGTCACCCAGAACCCCATTGGAATGTCACTGAGCCCCATGGGAATGTCACCCAGAGCCCCATGGGAATGTCACCCAGAGCCCCATGGGAATGTCACCCAGAACCCCATGGGTTTGTCACCCAGAGTCCCACGGGAATGTCACCCAGAGTCCCATGGGAATGTCACCCAGAGCCCCATGGGAATGTCACCCAGAGCCCCATGGGTTTGTCACCCAGAGCCCCATGGGAATGTCACCCAGAGTCCCATGGGTTTGTCACCCAGAGTCCCATGGGAATGTCACCCAGAGCCCCATGGGAATGTCACCCAGAACCCCATGGGTTTGTCACCAGGACCCCATGGGAATGTCACCCAGAGTCCCATGGGAATGTCACCCAGAGCCCCATGGGAATGTCACCCAGAACCCCATGGGTTTGTCACCCAGAGTCCCACGGGAATGTCACCCAGAGTCCCATGGGAATGTCACCCAGAGCCCCATGGGAATGTCACCCAGAGTCCCATGGGAATGTCACCCAGAGTCCCATGGGAATGTCCCTGAGTCCCATGGGAACGTCACCCAGAGCCCCATGGGAATGTCACTGAGCCCCATGGGTTTGTCACCCAGAACCCCACAGTGATGTCACCCAGAGCCCCATGGGAATGTCACCCAGAACCCCATGGGAATGTCACCCAGAGCCCCATGGGAATGTTACCCAGAACCCCATGGGAATGTCACGCAGAGTGCCACGGGAATGTCACCCTACGTCCCATGGGTTTGTCACCCAGAACCCCATGGGAATGTCACCCAGAGTCCCATGGGAATGTCACCCAGAACCCCATGGGAATGTCACCCAGAGCCCCATGGGAATGTCACCCAGAAGAACCCCATGGGAATGTCACCCAGAGCCCCATGGGAATGTCACCCAGAACCCAATGGGAATGTCACCCAGAAGAACCCCATGGGAATGTCACTGAGTCCCATGGGAATGTCACCCAGAGTCCCACGGGAATGTCACCCAGAGCCCCACAGTGATGTCACCCAGAGCCCCATGGGAATGTCACCCAGAACCCCATGGGAATGTCACCCCGAGCCCCACGGGAATGTCACCCAGAGTCCAATGGGAATGTCACCCAGAGCCCCAAGGGAATGTCACCCAGAGCCCCATGGGAATGTCACCCAGAGTCCCATGGGAATGTCACCCTGAGCCCCATGGGAATGTCACCCCGAGCCCCACGGGAATGTCACCCCGAGCCCCACAGTGATGTCACCCAGAGCCCCATGGGAATGTCACCCAGAGCCCCACAGTGATGGCTCCCAGAGCCCCCTGAGGTGTCCCCCACACCCCAGGGATCCCCAAGCTCAGGGCTCGGCCCTTTGACCCCGTCACACCGGGCAGGGTGACACCTCCGGGTGCCCCCAGGAGCAGGAGCACCCCCTGCCACCATCTCTGTGTCCCTGTCCCCCCCATGTCACCCTAACAGTGACACCCCAAACCACAGCCACGCCCGAGGGGACAGAGCGGGTGGCACCTGGTGCGCAGGGACAGCGGGGACAGCGCAGCCGTGGGGACACAGGGCGGGCACTGGGAGCTGCTCTGCCCCGTACTGGGCGGACTGGGAGGCACTGGTGGGGCACGGGGGCCACCTGCCGGGCACAGGGGACAGCGCCAGCCCCGCCCTTGGCGACACAGGGACAGCCCCGAGCTGGGGAGGAGGAGGAGGAGGATGGGGAGGAAGGTTGGGCTCAGCTTTGGGGCAGCACCTGCAGGGGTTTGAGAAGGATGAAAGGGGACAACACCAGTGCCACCGTTGTCACCTCCCCTGTGGCACATCCACAACCCCAAACACCCACTGGGGTCCCCGAACTGCTCCCGGTGAGGCCACCATTCCCTGCAGGCCTCATCCCAACCCTTCCCCAGCTCCGAGCCAAAATTAGGGTTAATTATCCAGAAAACAGCCACGCTGCTAATTACCATCCGTTAATTAATGCCGTGGAGCCCCGGGCAGCCTCACCTGGCACAGCCCCTCCAGCTGTGAGGACACCTTGGGGTCTGCAGCCCCCAAATCCTAAAAATCAGCCTGGGGTCATAGGGACATCCCCTAAAGAGCTGGAAAAGGAATTGTGGAGGTGGGAAAAGACCTCCAAGGTCATCACCCCCAGTGGGTCGTTCCTGGGTGGAAAAGTGCCCAGTGATGGGTGCAGCACCCATGGGTGCAGCACGGCCCTACAAGCCCAAACGTCAGGCAGATTTCAAGGAATATACAGATTTTATTAAAAAAAAAGAAGAAAAATGAAGTTTACATGTCTTGAATTCTACACAGCTATTGGAGAGGTTATAGAGGAAAGGCAGCTGCGCCGGGAAAAAAGAGAAAAAGGAAAAATAGCAGAAAGTCAACTCAACCAAAGGGCCAAACCACCCCGAGATCTCTGGTCTCACCTGGCAGGAATCCAGCACAGGTGGGTGCTGCAAAGGGGCAGCAGGATGTGGAAAAAAAAAGGGAAAAAAGGAAAAAATTAAGAAGAAAAAATTGCCAAACGTATCCCAGCCCTCCTGGAGGGTGGAGGGAAGGGGAGCCCGTCCCTGTGGCAGGGCTGAGGGATGGTGGGGCTCAGGCTGGTGGCACAGCAGCCTTTGGTATCCACCAAAACCATCCCTGGGGCAGAGCGATGTGTGCACTCACTTCTCCTTCCATGGAAAACCTGGAGGGGTGTGGGAATCCAGAGCTTCCCTCTGGCTGCCCTGGAACCCCCCTGGACAGAGCCCCCAGAGACACTGGCTGTGATCTCTGTCCATGGAAAAGAGTTTTCAATCTTACAGGATGAATTACAAGCTCTGAATGTTTGATATCAGTAATAATTAAGTGTGGCACGGGTGCAAAAGTAAAATTTTAGGATTCTAGATTAGGGGTCCAAAGGGGACAAGATGAAGGAAATTGGGTGTGTCTTGTCCTTTTCCTCCTTCTTCATGCCCTCCATGTTTCACTGTGGTGTTGGCATTTTTCTGTTGGTTCAGGCTGGGGACACACTGTCCAACGTAGGTGACAGATATTGGCACGTTATTGTAAATCCAGCACAGGTAGTTTGTGGTATTTAATGTTTGTACCATCCCACTGAGGGCAGAGCCCCACACGCTGCCCTGCAGGACAGAGCTGCGGCAGGGCAGCAGAACATGTTAGAGATAAACAGAATAAACAACCTTGAAACAGCACAGACGAATTATGGCTTCTGCTTTGGCAACAGGGCAGAAAAACAGAGACTTTTACAATCTCAGAATCATCAATATCACAAATTCCAACAGAGGGGAAAAGGAAAAATGACGGGAGGAGAAGGCAAAAGCTGCTCCCAAAACAGCTCCAAGGGCTGCAGCGAATTTTGGCAGTGGGAAATTCATCCCAGGGTGAAACCACCACTGCTGGGTGAGGAAGAAAAACACCCTGAAGATGAAAAAAGAAAGGTGGAGAGGATAAAAAAAAGCTCCATTGCTCCAACGTGGTTCCACCTTTTCACCCAGATTAGGTTGGTGAAGTTTTATGGACTTTTTGTGGTGGGGGAAAAGGGAGATTTGGGGGGGAGAGAATCCCAGCAGCATTTTGGCAGCTGGTTTTTTGTCCCAGCCTGAGATGGGAATGTGCATTTTTGTGCCTGAGCCACCAGCTTGGACAAGCTCCATTCATCCATCCTGTTGTGTCTTACACAGGCAGCTGTGCTTTCCCAATTTTTGGGGTTTTTTTTGGGAATCCCCCCCCAAAAAAAGCATTTCCCATCCAGCACTTAGATGCCCTAAATCCACATGAGGGGAATGATGGAGAAGAAAAACCCTGCAAGGGAAGTGGGTGAGGGAATTAGAACACTATTTTTATACAATATTGAAAAAATACAAATTTTTATTGTGATTTCTTTTTTTGTTGTTGTTGCCTTTTTTTTTATGTGTGTTTTTTTTGTTCTGTTTTTTGTTTTTTTTTCTCGTTTTTTTTTTTGAAGCTTTTTAAACTGAAATCACCACCCAGCACTTGACTCTACTCCTAAGTAGCACCTACAAGTAAAGGTTTATAGCACAAGCAAAACTGCCAGGGCAGCAGGAAAGCGAGTTAAACGTGGCCCCTCCCTCCCCAAATTAATGAGCAAACAACGTGCTAGATAAGAGTTAATTACATCATTACATGTTAAATAATTAATATTACCCTCCAACAAGCCACAAATGCTAGATAGAGAACTTCAGCACAGTACTAGCCACAGCCCTACACCACTGCTGGAAAAGGATGGGAAAAAGGAGAGGGAAAACTTTTGCTTCGTGCCCAGAATTAACAGAAAAGAAATCCATGGTAGGTTTTTTTATTAAGGAAATTCATGCCAAAGCCAAGTGGGACTTGATGAAGTTTTTGGGGTTTTTTTTGTATTTTTTTTTTTTCTCCCCCGAAAGTAACAGAAATAAAACTGATTGTGCTTTATGAATCAAGAAATGGGGCTGGAATCTCCCAGCTGAAAGGAAAAAGGAAATAAAGCCCAAAAATTCTGGGAAAATGACAAATGTGCCAGTCTGACATTCAAAACTCGGCTCCAGAGTCGCTCAGGGTGGGTTGATTTTTTTTTTTTTTCCTGCAGGTCGCATCACAAATGAAAATATCTTGTCCGAACCCCTCCGAAAAATCCCCAAAAGAAAACAGCAGGTAACATTCAGCTTTAAAAATCCGTCTCAGTTTGAATCTCCGATGCACAATTATCCCAATTCAAATATCCCAAGGAGACATTTACTTAGCAGATTTTCTAGGAACAACAGCAAAAAAACAAAAAAAAACCAAAAAAAAAATCTCTCAGCTTGCTGCAAGACACCAGGAGAAATCCAACATTCCAATTCCCAAACATCCTGGAAAAAAAAACCAAAAAAAACCACCAAAAAAACCCAAACCAACCAACAAAAAAAACCATAAGAGTGAATTCATTTGCTTCCTCAATTGGTGCTTTTTAGGCTTTTTTTTTTTTTTTATTCAGCTCAAATTTTGTGTGGTTTTTTTCTTCCTAGATTTGTTAAATCTTAAGGAGTTTTTATCCTGTTGTACACACACAAGCAGATGGGAACCAAGCTGGTGCAGGAGGGGGAGGAAAGATTTAAAAAGAAAAAAACCCAAACAAATAAAATAAAAAAAAAAACAAAAAAGGAAAAGGAAAATCGGTGCCGATGGATTCGTGGAGTTGGGCCAGCGGGACAATTCCGTGGATCTGAAGCTCCACAGGGCAAATCCATCTGGTCAGAGAAGAATTCCCAGGACACAGCCAGAGTTTGTCAGTGCCTGAAGCAGATCTCCAGCGAGAGAGGGAGGGGGGAAAAGAAAGAAAGGAAAAAAAAATCCAAAATAACAAAGCCAACTGGAAACATTCCGGGGCAGAGCTGGATCTCCACGCGCTCCGGGGCAATCCCAGTTCCAGGAGCAGCATCCTCACCAGCCAGGGATCCACAGCCAGCAGGAACAGCATCCAAAATTCTCCAAAATCCCAGGAATCCACCAGCGGCTCAGTCCCCACAGTTCGGGAGGGCAGGAGGGGCTGATGTCCCAGCCCGTCGTCTTCAGCGCTCCCACAGCTCCACAACTTTGCATTGGGGTGGTTTTTTTGGGGTGAAATCCCTCTTTTTTATTTTTTAAACATAACCTGGAGGAGCCCCTTCCATCCTTACACCCCCCTCAAGGTTTTAGGCTTGGAGGAAACGCCAAAAATCTCAGGTGGAAACCTCGATCCGACAGCAAATCCCTTTTTTTTTTTTTTTTTCTTTTTTTTTTCTGTCTGTTGTTTGGATTTTTTGGGGTTTTTTTTGGCTAATTCCCTCCCTCCCAGGGCAGCTGTTGGGTAGCACACCAAAGTTGACTTGGCCAAATGGAAAATCTCAACGCATGCATCCGGGCTGCATATTGCTACCAGAATGGAATGTTGGGAATGCTCTAAATGCACCTCGGGAATCGGGAAATGACCGAGAAAATCAAGACCTAAAGGGTGATATATATATATATATCTATATATATATATATATTTATATATAAATATTTATATATAAATATATATATATATATCTCGATGCTATAATTCATAAAAACCTTGTTTAGTAATAAAAAAAATTGCTTTGTTTAAATATGAATATTATAGTCTGCTTCTCATGGTTAGGAAATTAGAGTCTCTCTGAAAAGCAGGTGGCCTCCTCTACTACAACTCCATGTCCTGAGCCTCATCTTCGGAGAAATCAGACATGGAGCTCTCGGATGAGCTGTCCCCGGTGCCTTCTTCCTGTTCTTTTAGTGCTTCTTCTGTTGCATATTTCTGGATGTATTCTGGATAGGAAAGAGGGAAAAAAAAAAAAAATTTAGGGATATTTAGGGTCAGGATGTATTTGATAAATCAGGTAAATGGTTTCTTATAAAAGCAATAATGTAAAATAGAATAATTACATTATTTACATAATGTAAAATAGACTAAAAATTATAAAAATGATAGTGGAATAGGATAAACTACTGTAAATGATCACAAAAATTAATAGTGATAAATCATGTAAGTATATAAATGATAAATTATCCTATTGCCCAGAGAAGCTGTGGCTGCCTCCTCCTCGGGAATGTTCCAGGAGCACCCTGGGATAGTGGAAGGGGTGGGAACTGGATGGTTTTGAGGCCCCTTCCATTCCAAACCATTCCAGGATTCTGTGACACATCCTTGAGGTGGCTGCTCCCTTCCCAAAGCTTTCCAAGAACTCATCTCCTCTGGAAAAATGGGAAGATCCCGAGGGAGCTGCTATTCCTTGCACATTCCCCCTTGGTGGGATCCCCAAAATTCCCTCTGGGATTATTCCAAATCCGCCTAAACTCCAGCTGGCAGCTGCTTTGGGAGCTCCCAGGCAGGGGCTGGCAGGGCAGGAGGCCACCAGCACCTCCTCACTGGCTGCTCCAGGGGACATTCCCACTTTTTTTTTGGAAGGTTTGACCCAGGAAAAGTGAAATTTCCAGTGAGTTTCCATGCTGAGTGTCACATTGATTGGGATTTGTATTGGGAATTTCAGTCCATCAAGGAAAAAAAAAAAAAAACAAACAACAAAATATCTAAATATTGACAAAGCATCTCCCACAGAAGGGTGTTCAGGAAGGGGAACCCTCATGGCACCAATTCCTGCCAGGAAAACAGTCTGGATTAATCTGTTCACAGAGCCTGGAGCAGCAGGAAGGGGCTGTGGTCACACCCTGGTGTTCCAAGGGAATCCTGCTGCAATTCCACACCCATGGGGTGGGAAAAGTGATCCCAGAGATGTGCTGAGCTCCCAGCAAAAACTCAGCCTGGAGATCCCCCAGCTGTTCCTCACCTTCCCAAGGGAAGATTCCCTAAGGAATCTTCCAGAGAGGAAGCAGAGAAGAGGAGGAATTACAAATTTTGGGGCACCCCTCCGTGCCTGTGGCCCCCTCCCCAAAACACCAGGAACATTTCCTGAGCTCCCAGGGACAAAAACACCAGGAGCAGCAGCAATAAATAAAATATTGGATTTGCACTCCTGAGTTTCCCAGAGCACAGGAGCTGCCAGGATCCTCTGCAGCAATTTGAACATGTCCAAGGTTATTTTTTGAAATGAGGGGTGGCAGAGTTTTTTAGCTCCATCCCATCCTTGTCATGGGAAGAGCCGGTGGAATTGGGGCTCTGGGATTTATGGAGCACGTTCCAAGCACTTCCAGCTCCTTCCAGATCATCCTGGAAGGGTGGGAAGGAGGGAACAGGCGATCCCTTTATCCCAAGGGATGTCCTCAGAGCTTCCTTTGGCTGCAGTCAGTTTTCCTGGCTTTTTTCCAAGGATATTTTTGGGTTTTGGGCTGTTTCCATGAAAGCCTGGAGGACTCTCAGTGCTGGCACTGGAGATTTTATCTGACAAACCATTTTTTGCCTGCAAGGTATGAAATTTTTTGCCTTTCTCTGGTATGAAAAAGCAGGGAATGGACTTTGGGATACTGAGCAGGGCAGATCTGCAGGGAAGTTCCCACAATCCTGTCAGAGGAATCGGCCAAAGGAGGCTGAATAATTCACAATTTAAATCAAATTTTGAGAATTCCACCCTCAAAAATTGGGCATTTCACACCAGAAGAGTGACTCCTGGTTTAACCACTCCTGGGTGATGTTTTGGGATACCTGAGCTTTCCCAATTTCCCAACCCAGCAGCACCTCACCCCCCCTTCCTTCACATCATCCCATTTAAAACTGGAAGAGGAAAAAACAGGCAAAACCTGCAGCAAAGAGCCACCCCTCCCTGGGGATGGGGTCCCAATTAATGGTGCTCATTAGGCCTCACCTTTAATTTTCTGTTTGTACTCTTCTGGTCGGTGGAGGTACATGGCTGCAGCATCACCATTTAGAGGATCTATGGGATTGGGATAAGCCAGCAGCTGGGGCAGGAACGACTCAAATATATTGGTGAGATCTGCAAGGCAAACACAACGTTGGTGTCTGTGTCCCCAGAGGCAGAAACACCCCAAAAAACCACCCTGAACACCCAGACAGCAGCACAAACTCCAGGGGAAACGCACTAAAATGAGGTGAAATAAAGGGAGTAAAATCAAAAATGAAAATGAAACTCCTCACTAACTCCTCAGCCCTACACATAAATGCTGATATCCACGGGTGAAGCAAGGAAGGGGATGGAATTTTCCTGATTTTTAATCCTGGCTTGAAAAATTAGGAAAAACTCCAAACAAACAGTGCTGTGCTTTGCCCTTCCCTGAATTCTTTAGCCCTTCCAATCTCTATTTAAATGGAAGTTCTCTGCCCATGGAGCAGGGCTGGAGCTCAGTCTCCAAGGTCCCTCCAACCCCAACCACTCCATGATTCCTGGAAAGCACAGAGCTCTTCCAAAACTTTCCATGGTCTCGTTAATAGAAACCACCACTAAAAAAAATAAACAATTCAGGGAACGTGCACAGCTCCCAGGAACACCCCAGGAATCTGTCACCAAATAATCCACAGCAGGAAACTGCCAGGAGTGACTGGGGATACACAAACCCCTCTTCCCACATCCCTGAAATCCCCCAAAAAAGGGGAAGGAGATCTCCAGGTGCTCTCCCTGTGCAAAGAGCTCCTCCAGCTGTGGGATGCAGCCACGGAATTCCAGATGTGGTGCCCAGGTTTGTCCTGGCTGGAATGCTGAGCTCCTGGGATGGAGCACAGCAGCACCTGGAGAGAGGATGTGAATCCCAAAAAGGGATCCCAGAAAACTGCAGGAGTGCTCTGCATGGACATTCCCTGCCATTGGCAGCTGGAATTCCCAGGGACTGGACTGGGGCATTGGCAGCAAGAAGTAAATTTTAATTTGTAAAATTTGGGCTCCACTTGGCTCAGGAGCCTCTTTGTGGCCACCGAAGGCTCCTGAGGAAGAGGGAGCAGAGCCCTGGAATTCCTCTGTGGCTCACAGGACACCCAGGAAAATGATTTTTCCTTGGAGGAACCTTCTCTCAAACCTTCCAGATGTGGTTTCGAGCCTTACAAGGTCCCCAGACTTGCATCAAAAGATAAATTTTGTTTTCCAGCTGGGTCAGCAGGTGGAGCATGTGCAGGAATTTCAAGCACAGCGCTGAGGGGCTGCTGCTTCCCCAGGGAACGAGCAGGAACTTGTTGGAGCTTTGCCTTGGTTTAGAGGTTTTGTCTTTTTTTTAACTCATGTTTTTAAAGAAAACTTAGTAGTCTCTTGTTGTTTAGTCTTAAGGTAGTTTATTGTAAGCTATCTAAAAGATTGTCTTTTTTGGCTCAGCAGCTCAGGCAGAGGCACACACATTTTTGACACCCTCTCAGTTTGTTGTCTTCTTTTTCTCTTTCCCCGCCCCTGGCTGTTGCTATTTTTTATATGATATATTACGTGATATATGTTCATAATGTTTTTAATTTTTAAAATATTTTAATATTTTAATATTAAATTTAATAATATTTATTAAAATGAAAACATTTATTTTTATTATTTTAGTATTTTTTAATATTTTAATATTTTAATATTTATTACTTATATTAAATGGTGCTTTTCTATTTTAAACTTAATCTGTAAGTGCTAACATTATTAAGAATATGGAAGTAAGGAAGAAGAAAGAGGAGGAATAGGACTGGCCTACATTCTACTATTTTAAAACTTTTGACTTCTATGTATAAAGTAAAAACCCCCCTGTATAGGTGTTAAACCTCCTTTGTATAATATTAAAAAAAATACTTTTACTTTTTAACTATTTTTACTATAATATCTAAATTTTTGTGATTTCTTGTTCTACTTTTAAAGTTGGTAAATTATTCTATGGCTTAAACTCATAATTATAGCTGTTTTTAGTTGCTTGTTAGGGTTTCAAATGTTTTTGACTAGGGTTTGGAACCTCCAAAAATGTCTGAGGGACATTTTGAGTTCTAACAGAACTGAACCACGAGGCCCTCAGGAAGTTTTTGGTGGATATTCCACATTTCTCCCACCTTGGTTGCTGCTGGAATTACCTGCCCCAGATCTTTGGCCAGCTCTGCTTTACAGGAATTGAAAAACTCATTTTTTAAATGCAAAAAGGAAAGGAATTATTCCAAATTTCCAAAGAAATTTCCCTTTTTTTTTTTTGTGAGGTGGTGTTGGAATCTTGGGTTGGTGATTTGAGAGGGAATTCAGCCCTGCCAGTGTCCCCCTGCAGCTCCAAGGCAGGGCCTGGAATGCTGGAGCACAAAACCACTGGAATTATTTCTTTTTGCCCTTTGGAGCAGTGGAAAAGCTGATCTCCCACCACAAATTCATGCTGTGACCCTCATCCCTCCACCACACTGGGAATTCCAGAGTTCCAAGGAGGAATTCCAGCTAAAATCAGTTTTCCAGGGAAGAACCTGAAGGATTTGATGTCCACATTCTCCTGGATTTCTTCCACAAAGCGTAGCTGGAATATCTGGAATTCCCATTTTTAAATAGAGACTCACCTGTGTTCCTTCTAACAGTTCTAGCTTTTTATAAATTCTATTTTAAATTGATTTCTTTTTAAAATTGACCTGTTTATCTCCAAAAACTAGATTTTTAACCAGAAATGAGCCCAGGAAAATCACCCTGCAGCATCAGAGGCAATACCACCTCCTAACCTGCAAAAAATCTAATTTTTCTTGAGATCTTGGCTGAGGAAGGAGTTTCAAATTAAGTAAAAAACCCAAAATCAAAGGGAAGAGACCTCCAAAAATTGGCCTGAAATCACCAGGAGAGAGGAAAACGCCCAACTCACCGTAAAGAGCTGTCCAGGTTTGATTGATTACATCTAGACATACAGTTCCTGACCTGGAACACATGGAAAAAATGGAATTAACACTGCAAAACACTCTGGGAATTGAAAAAAAACTCCTCCCCAACCCCTTCCCCAGGGTTTGGGATAAAGCCTGATTTATTCCTATTTATGGTCTTTAACCACCTCCATCCTCCCACTCTGCCCAAGAGAAAATAAATTGGAATTTTACTGCCATGGAAGCCCCACACAGGCAAAAATTGACGGGAAAATATCTGAAATTTTGGAGGATTATTCCAAACATGAAGGATGGATTTACTCACGCTTCGTCAATGTTGGGATGGAAGATTTTATTCATGAATCCTGCAAGGAGAAACAGAATGAAATTAGCAGGAAAAAAGCCCAAATAAATGTATTTTTTTTACGTGAGAAATCTGGAATTTATTGGACAAGGACCCAAAGCCATAAATAGCTTTAAAATAAGCAGGCAGCATTCCCACCCTGGGGTCCATTCCCTCAAAATCCAGGGAAACTGGGGTCAGGAAATTCAGGAAAACTCTGCAGTGAGATCACAAAGCTTTTGTGGGATCCTGAAAATTCCTGTCCATCAGCTCAGTGGAGCACTGAACACAAATTTAAGCTCAACATTTGATTTTTTAAAAATATATTTTGCCCAACAGAGATTTTCTATGAGCTTGACATCACGACATTAATCTACACTTGTGAGCCAGGGAGGCAATAATTCAAATTTTCCATCAATTAATTATAGCAATTAATTCTCCTCTTGGGGCCTTTAGACTCCTAAAAAACAGCTCAGGTGAGGTTTAGGAGCAGAGAGCTCGACGTGGTTTTGTCCACATTTCAGATATCTGGATTTGAGAGGGTTTGGTTTTTTTTTTTGTGTTCTCAGTTTCAAATTAAAGTTTGAAATGAATAAAATAAATTTTTAAATAAATAAATAAATAATTTTTGAGTATTTTTTAAAATAAAAAAAAATTATTCAGAATAAATTTTGAATTGGTTTCAAGCCTTTTTTACTGAGAATTTGCCATAAATCCTCATCTTCCCTGTTGTGCCACCATTTTGGATTGAGAATTTGCCATAAATTTTCATTTTTCCTGTTGTGCCACCATTTTGGATTGAGAATTTGCCATAAATTCTCATTTTCCCTGTTGTGCCACTTTTTTATTGAGAATTTGCCATAAATTCTCCTTTTCCCTGTTGTGCCACCATTTTGGATTGAGAATTTGCCATAAATTTTCATTTTTCCTGTTGTGCCACCATTTTGGATTAAGAATTTGCCATAAATCTTCCTTTTCCCTGTTGTGCCACTTTTTTATTGAGAATTTGCCATAAATCCTCCTTTTTTCTGTTGTGACACTATTTTTATTGATAATTTGCTATAAATCTTCCTTTTCCCTGTTGTGCCACCATTTTGGATTGAGAATTTGCCATAAATTTTCATTTTTCCTGTTGTGCCACCATTTTGGATTGAGAATTTGCCATAAATTTTCATTTTTCCTGTTGTGCCACTTTTTTATTGAGGAATTGCTACAAATTCTCATTTTTCCTGTTGTGCCACCATTTTGGATTGAGAATTTGCCATAAATTCTCATTTTCCTTGTTGTGCCACTTTTTTATTGAGAATTTGCCATAAATCCTCATTTTTCCTGTTGTGCCACTATTTTTATTGATAATTTGCTATAAATTCTCCTTTTCCCTGTTGTGCCAACATCCCACAGCCCAAAAATCCCGACAAACACGTGGGATTTTCCCTGAATTCTGCAGGAATCCTTTTAAACCAACAGCAACTATTTCTTCTGACAAGGATAAAACCAAGGAAGAAACTCAGGTGTGGGATGTTGCCTCAATCCATGGAAAAAGCTCCTTCCAGGACTCAAAACACACAGAAGTTTTCTTTCCAGAGCTGTCAAAAAACCCCAAAAAGTCCGTGTTTAACCATTTAAAAAGCTCCCAACCTTTTGGGCGAGGCACTGAGTGTCATTCCTGCCCAAACAAGGAGCAATCCCAGTCTGGGTGACTGAAATTCCCTCCTTCCCAGGAATTCTGACCCAAAATTCCAGCTTTGCTTTGGGGGATTCTGCACAAATCCAGCCCCAGGCTGAGCCAACACCCAAAGCTGGAACAACCTCCAAGAGGAAGGAGAACTCCAAAACATCTCCACGCTACCAAGTGAATTTCAGGAACAGCCTGGCAGGATTCAGCTGGAAAAACTGAAGCAGATTTAACAAGGGAAGCTGTAGTTCCATCAAATATTTACGTTCTGCAGCTCCCACAAGTTTAAATCAGGTCACGGATCCATTTTGCTGGAGCTGAGCTGCAGCGAGCGCTGATCCCGATCCGAAATCCTGCCTGGCTCTTTGGGGGGAAAACCAAATAAAGGATGGAGAGGGTGAGGAAGGCACTGGGAATAAAAAATCCCTTCCTTCACATTGTCCTTGGGTTCAAGCTTCCCAAATGGAAGAGTTGTTCTCCAGGAGCATCCCCTCCCTGCATTCATTTCCAAGGATTCATCCCCCATCCTCATTCCATGATACAAACTGCTCAGGCCGAGAGCAGCTCCATGGAAATCCTTCTTTTTTCCTGATCCAGGAATAAGCACAATTCTCCCCTCCTTTATTTGAAGTGTAAATCCTCCTGTGCTGACATCGTTCCCACAAACCCGACTGGCTCTGTGTTTATTTTGATGGATAAAAAGGACACAGCGCCCATAAACATCCAGGTAAAAAATGAAATTCCAAGTTTTACAGGAAGCCAGGAGGGAGGAAAAAAAATTCCCAGCACTGGGGCAGGTTTATTGTCACACAGCATGTCCCAATTAATGCACTGTGCAGAATTCCAGGTGAGCATTCCATCAGACAGGATTGGGATTTTGGTGTTCTTTCCATGACATGGAGCCGAGGTCACAGCCTCTGATTCCAGGTGCTGGACTGGTTGGAAACACTTAATATTTTAAATCAAAATTCCCACTGAACTCCTGGAAAAGCCAATGCTTGGGAAGAGTGTGAGCAGCACAATCCACCCTTTGTATATGGAGACACTGAAGTCCAGGATTGCCTTTGGAATAAAAGCATAAAATCCACGTGGATAAAAAGATAACAGAAAACGCCCTGGATATCCCTAAGGAATTCCACACCAGGAAGGGATGCAGCTGTTCCCACCCTGGAAAACCAACCCTGGAAGCCACTGGTGTCCCATCTACAGCCTGGAGTGAGAATTCCCTGGATTGCCAAAAACCCTGGAGGAGAAGGGTTGTTAAATTTAAATCCCAGCTCACTAAAGGCTGGCAATGCCTCGGTGCTGGAAACTGGGGAATGGGGAAGATTCCCACCCTAATACCTGGATTATTGGGAAACATGGAAGATTCTCACCCTAATACCTGGATAATTGGGGGAATGGGGAAAATCCCCACCCTAATACCTGGGAAACATGGAAGATTCCCACCCTAATACATGGATAATTGGGAAATGTGGAAGATTTCCACCGTAATACCTGGATAACTTGGGAAACATGGGAGATTCCCACCCTAACACCTGGATAACTGGGAAATCTGGAAGATTCTCACCCCAATACCTGGATAACTTGGGAATATGGAAGATTCCCACCTAATACTTGGATAACTTGGGAATGTGGACGATTCCCACCCTAACACATGGGAAACCTGGAAGATTCTTACCCAAATACCTGGATAATTGGGAAACATGGAAGAGTCCCACCCTAATACATGGATAATTGGAAAATCTGGAAGATTCCCACCCCAATACCTGGATATCTTGGGAATATGGAAGATTCTCACCCTAATAACTTGGAAACATGGGAAACATGGAAGATTCCCACCTAATACTTGGATAACTTGGGAATGTGGAAGATTCCCACCCTAACACCTGGGAAACCTGGAAGATTCTTACCAAAATACCTGGATAATTGGGAAACATGGAAGATTCCCACCCTAATACCTTGGGAAACACGGAAGATTCCCACCCCAACACCTGGATAACTTGGGAATGTGGAAGACTCTCACCCCAATACCTTTGAAATCTGGAAGATTCCCACCCTAACACCTGGATAATTGGGAAACATGGAAGACAAACTGATTTTTGATGGAATTTGAAGTGAGGAGCCCGCTAAGAGCACTCACTAACACAAGGAGTTTCTATCCCTCCAATCCCAGGAGCTTCCCCAAACAATAAATTAGGAGAAATCTGTAAAATCCTGGCTGGAATCCAAGGAAATTAAAAAAAAAAAAAGAAATTAAATCCAGCTGCCTCTACCAGCTGCCACAATTCCTCATTCTACACATATATATATATATATTTATACATATATTCCATATGTTCTGTGCACACACCAGGTGTTTTGTTTGGGAAAACACTTGGAAAAAAGGGAAAATAGAAATAGAAAACAGAAATATCTGCACCTGCAGCTAAGTGGGACTGTGATGGAGGAAAATGAGAGCTGGGTATGAAAATACAGAAAAAATAATAATGCAGAAAAAACAATGCAGATAATATATAAAGAAATAAAGATGTAGAATTTATAAATAGATTAAGATTTGTAAATATAGAGAGAATTTATAAATAGAGAGAGAATTTTTATAAAAATATGTAGCATATATAGAATTTATTTGAGAAACTGAGGCTGTGGGCATTTTGAATGTAAATTTTCCAGAGAAATGGAGAATCCTAAACAAGGAAAAGGAGAGAAACAGAATCCTAAACAGAGAAAACTGGAAAAAGGAGAATCCTAAACAGCTCCAAACACTTTGGAATTGGAAGCAGACAAGGAGCAGGGAAGTGCTTCCTCATAAATGCAGGAATATTCCCAATAATTGGCTGAAAAAACAGGAATTGGTTTGTTTTTTTGGGGTTTTTTTTGGGTTTTTTGGGGTTTTTTTTGGTTTGGTTTTTTTTTTTGTTTTGTTTGGTTTTTTTTTGGAGCAACTGCTCCAGCTCAAGCCTGAAAATTGGGATATTCAGGTATTTATTTATCCTGATGGGAGCACTCAAGCCCAGAGCCAAGTTGCCAGCCCTACACCAGGCTCTGTTTAAATTCCTGATTTTCCTGGGACGTGCATTTCCCTTTTGGGGGATTTTTCCTGTTGGGAAAAATCATAATGAAAAGTTCAGGATCTGTCAGATTCCACAGCAAATCCAGGCAGTGCCAGGAACACCACAGGATGTGATGGAGCTGTCCCAGGAATCTCCACACAAAAATTCAGGATGGTTTAAGTTCTCAAATGTGGGAATACTCAGGAATTCCCAGTGCAATTTTTAGGGAACAGCAACGTGAAGAAAAGGGAATAAATGCTGTGGGTATCTGAGGATGGGAGAAGGGAGAGAAGATTGAGCAGGAAAAGAGGCAAAAAAGCTTCTCCTGGAGACAAAGAGATCCCTGCTCCTTTAGGGATTCCCAGCACATCCACACCTTTCCCAAGGACAGCTCTGGAGCCCACTGGAAAACCCTCTCCTGGTCAGGTTTCAAGGCTAAAGGCAAAAAAAAAAGCCAAAAGTGCTAAAAAAAGTCATATTTTTTGCAAAAACCCATGCCAGCATCAAATATTTTTTAGGATGGAAGGGATATTTCAGCCTCCAGTCCTGGAATATCAAGGGGAGGTGCAAGGATGGGGTTTGTGTTTTAATCTTTGGGATAAAGGTGGAATTTATTCAAGGAAAAGCTGCTGGATTCCGTATTTTCTCCAGGGAGAGACTCACGTGGACAATGTGAACTCTGCTGAGAACAGGAACAAGTCCAGGACCTCCTGTCCATTTATGGGCTCCATAACAATAAAATAATTCACTTACACCTCTAAAAATCAGAGATTTTCACAGCAAACTTCTTCCCTACTAATTATTATTATTTTCCAGAGCTCAGGCTGGGTTAGGAACGGGAGAATTCTCCTTTTCCATCATTCCCAGTGCTCCCAGTTCAGCTGGCATGAAGGTTTTATCAGCAATTCCCACAGCAGAGATAATCAGGATGCCCCAGCAGGCTTCACCCAGGCCTGGCTGTCCCAGATAAGCTGGGCTGGGCTGGGGCAGCAAAAATGGGAAAAAAAAGGAAAATAAAGCCTTCCCTGCAGCCTCCTGGGAGCTTTCCTGAGTCCCAGCACTTTCCTTGGGGCTTCCCAGCTTTTCCTGAGCTCTGCTCTGCTAAGCCAGCTCAGCTCCAGCAGGGATTTCATCCATCTCAGCTCTTGTTTCCAGCAAAAGGCAGGTTTTTAGGGAGAAAAATTGGGTTTTTCAGCACAAACCTGAGGAGAAAAAAGGGGTTTTTCAGCAAGAGAAAGATTTTGGGAAGAAAAAAAGGGATTTTTCAGCAAGAGGAAAACTTTGGGAAGAAAAAAAAGGGATTTTTCAGCAAGAGGAAAACTTTGGGAAGAAAAAAAAAAAAGGAGGTTTCAGCAAGATCTTGAGGGGGGAAAAGGAGTTTTTCAGCAAGAAGCAGTTCTTTGGGAAATAAAAAAGGGATTTTTCACCAAGAGGAAAACTTTGGGAAGAAAAAAAATGAGGTTTTAGCAAGAGCCTGAGGAGAAAAAAGGGGTTTTCAACAAGAGGAAGATTTTGGGAAGGAAAAAAAGGCATTTTTCAGCAAGAGGAAAACTTGGGGAAGGAAAAAAATGAGGTTTCAGCAAGAGCTTGAGGAGAAAAAAGGGGGTTTTCATTTTGGGAAGGAAAAAAGGCATTTTCCAGCAAGAGGGAGATTTTGGGAAGGAAAAAAAGGATTTTCCACTAAGAAGGGAGTTTTCAGGAAGAAAAAAAGGAGGTTTCAGCAAGATCTTGAGGAGAAAAAAGGGTTTTTTCAGCAAGAGGAAGATTCTGGGAAGGAAAAAAGGATTTTCCAGCAAGAGGAAGATTTTGGGAAGAAAAAAAAGGCATTTTTCAGCAAGAGGAAAACTTTGGGAAGAAAAAAAGGCTTTTTTCAGCAAGAAGATTTTAGAAAGGAAAAAAGGCATTTTTCAGCAAGAGAAAGATTTTGGGAAAGAAAAAAGGCATTTTTCAGCAAGAAGCAGTTTTTTGGGAAGGAAAAAAAAGGAGGTTTTAGCAAGAGCTTGAGGAGAAAAAAAATTACTTTTTCAGGCAGTTTTTTTTTGGGAAAAAATAAAGGGATTTTTCAGGAAGAGGCAGTTTTTTAGGAAGAAAAAAAAAGGGTTTTTCAGTCACTTGAACAGAGACTTGTAGGGTGAGGGAAGCTCCTCACGAGGTCTGGGATAAACCAGTGGAAACACAAAAGATTTAAAGGAGCAAGGGATGGAAAACTGAGAGAAAAGCAGCAAAATCAACATTGGAAAAGCCAAAAGAACTCAGAGATGTGAGTAGAAAACAGCTCCCTGCACATCATCCTGCCCCTGGATCCCTGAAGTGTCTAAGGCCAGCCTGGACTGGGGTTGGAGCCACCTGGGATACAGAAGGTGATGGAGTTGGATGAAATTTTAAGGTCCTTTCCAACCCAAACCATTCCATGATTTAAGACTGGTTTGGGAAGTGGGGAAGGACAAAGGACAGGCAGCAAACAGTGGGAATTCCCACTTGGAATGTGCCTCTCCAAGAGGGATTTCCAGAGCTGAGTCAGGAGGAATGTCAGAACTCAAAATGTCCCTCAGACATTTTTGGAGGTTCCAGGCCCTGGTCAGAAGCATTTGAGACCCTGGCAGGCAGCTGGAAACAGCTGTGATTTTGGATTTGAGCCTTAGAATGACTTACCAACCTTGCAGGAAGAACAAGAAGTCACAAAATTTAGATATTATAGTAGAAGTAGTCACAAAGTAGAGAGAAGAATTTTTGAGTGCTGTACAGGGGGGGTTTAGTTTTGTACATGGGGGCCAGAGGTTTTAAGATGGAGGGATTTGGGCCTGCCCTGTCCTCCCTCTTTCTCCTTCCTTACCTCCATGTTCTTGGTGATGTTGGCACGCACAGATTGGTTTAGAGCAGAAAGGCACCATTTAATATAGGTAATAGGCATTGGGGAAAAACTGTAACATGTAACACGTAATGTACCATATAAAAGATAGAAAAGCACCATTTAATATAGGTAATAGGCATTGGGGACAAACTGTACCCATGTAACACGTAATGTACCATATAAAAGACAGCACCAGCCATGGGTGAGGGAAAAAAGAAGCAGTCGGGAGTCAGAGAGGATGTCAGGGTGTGTGTGTGCCTCTGCCTGAGCTGTGAGCAAACCACAGCAGCCTGAGAAGAAAATATTTTAGATAACTTGCAATAAACTGCCTTGAGACTGAACAAGAGACTGCTGAGCCTTTCTCTGGAAGCTCAGGTTGGAGGAGAGACTTTTCCACCACACGGAGCCACCCCTGAACGAGGCTGAGCTCTGGCAGAGGAAGAAAAAGCTCCTCAGAGCTGCAGATTCCTGTATTCTTACTCAGGAATGTTTGCACATTTCTGGGGTTCACAGAAGATTTCAAACCAAACAAAAAAAAATTTTAAAAGTGAGGGATGGTGTATGAACAGCAGCACCCTCTCCCAAAAGGCACAAGTCCCACTTGGAACAGATGATTCCTCATCCCACAGAGCTCCCAAATAAAATCTAAGGGGTTATTTGAAGGAAGCAGCCAAGACTTGCCAGCTCCAAAGGAGGATTTTGATGTTGGAAAGGGCTTCAGCGACTGGAATGGGCACCTGAAGGCATCTGAGGGGGTTTCCTGCTCCCCAAGGATGGATCCAAGCTAAAAACCATTTCCTAATGGAATTTCCTACTGCTCTCCAAGGTGAAACAAGCCTGACCAATCAAGCCAGCAGTTTTTTTGGTGATAAATCCTTGCTTTTCAGTTTTTCCACACATCTATTCCCCGCTCCAAGAGGATGGAGGCTTCAGGGGAAGAAGTTCCATCCACTTTTGGACAAAAAAACCCAAAAATTGGGTTCACCCCAATACCAAGAACTGATGCTTTTGCTCCACTGCTCCACAGTAGAGTGAAGTTATTATTAAAAAACCTGGAATAGAGATTGAATTGATCAACACACAAATATGCAGCCAAATCCTTCTTCTCCCAAAGCCCAAAAATTCCTCTCGTCTTGGGATCTGAAATCCCATAAAAACATTTTGCAGACTAAAAGTCTTTATATTACACTGGTATATCGCTCCACCTGCAAACTTTAAGCCCAAATCACAAGATTTTGAAGGAAAATGAGTATTTGTTACCTATAGATGGGGATTTGAAGGGGTATTTGTCAGGAAGGTCGACTCTAACTTTCCATACTCCACCTTCATACGGTGCTGCAAGGGAGGAAAAGCAGGAATTAGACACTGCACAGTGAGGAGAGGATAAATAGAACCAGAGCATTCAGGAAAACACATCTCTGGAATAATCCACAGCTCCACTGGGGGTGAGATTTCAAAGCTCCCACGGGAAAAGCCTTTTTCTTGCTCTGCTTCACACGATTTGAAAAGATCCCAGCACGAAGACACCAGAGCCTGATTAAAAACAGGCACTGTGAGATAATCTCCTTACCTTTGGAGATGGTGCGAAATTAAGGTGGAAAAGCCATTTTAATGACAAACTCCATGGAAATTCCCATGACTGAAGCAAGTTTGGCCAGGCCTAGGAAAGCTCAGGGATGCTGAAGGAGCTTTGCAGAGCTCCAAGGGATGGGGTCTATCCATGACCACGCTCACAGCTGGATCCTCCCCACCCTCCAGAAGATGGATTTCTCCCTATCCCCCTTAGATTTGCTCATCCCTTCCCCTCTGGAATGTCATTTCCTCATTCCCCAAGCCAGTGGATTGTTTTTTTTGGAAGGGCAGGGTGACAAACTTACTTCCTTGTGGTCCATAAAACTTCACGACAAATTCGTTGAGTCCTCCTAAGATTGTGACTTCGTGTTTGCTCTCGATCCTGATGCAGCAAGTCAAGGAAAAACATCCAATCCAGGAAACAAAACCCATTTACTCACACCCAAGGAATTCATTCCAAGCCCATTGACCCAAATATCCAAAATATCCCAAGCCCCACACGGAATTTCAGTGTCCTGACACATCTAAGTGACCACAGTGACGTTGGTAAAAGCCAATTCCCCACCCTGAGGAATCCTGGCGTGAATCCTCAGAGTTTTCCATTTTCCATCCCCTCCTGCAGAGAGTAAGCTCAGATTTGGGAGAGCACTGGGATATGTTTGAAATAAATCCACTGCTCCAATGAATTCTATTTTCCCCTCCCACAGGTCCTATGCAAAATTGTGGCAATCTCACGTTAATTTGACTTGCAAGACCAAAAAACTCCTGAGTCTGGGGAGAGAAGGGGTGAAAAGAACAACAGGAAAAATCAAAGTGCTTTGGGAAGAAGGGAATACAAAGGGAAAGGCAAGTGGGGAAGAAGGGAATACAAAGAGAAAGGCAGGAAATCTTTATTCCAAGCCAGGCTCGGTTAAAACAATTAGTGGTGAAGTTTGATGAGGAGTTCTGCTGTAAATCAGGGTTAATGGATTGGGAATAACATCCCACAGTCTGGATAAGAATTACAAGGGAAGCAGGAGAAAATCAAAGGTTTGTTCCCACCTGAACTTTGGCTCTGCAGCTCCCACTTGAGGGAAGGGAACACGGAATATTTCATATAAAGATCCCTCACATCCCAGCAGGGGCTTGGCAGGGATGTTCCAGCTACAGGGAACTAAAAAAATTCCCCTTTTTTTCCGCCCCCTTTGGATGGAAAAGGTTTCCTGCTTTCATGGCACCAAGTTCGCCCAGGACTGCAGGAATTCCACAGACCTTGATGGCACCTGGGCACACACTGAAATATTCCCAACCCAGCAGGAATTCCCAAAAAGCACCAGAAACAAAGAATTCCTACCTCAGAGCCTCGATTTTAAATTCCAACCTATGAAATCTGCTGTGTGAGAACAGGAATTCCAGGGTAATGGGAAATTGGGATAACGGGAATTTTGGGATAACAGAAATTCCAGGGTAATGGGAAATTTGGGATAACAGTGACAAAAACTGGGATAACAGAAATTCTGGGATAATGGGAATTTTTGGATAATGAGGAAATTTAGAATAAGAGAAGTTTCAGGATAATGGGAATTTTGGGATCAAAGGGGAAATTTGGGATAACAGAAATTCCAGGATAATGGGAATTCTGGGATAACAGAAATTCCAGGATAATGGGAATTCCAGGATAACGGGATATCTGGGATAACAGAAACTCCAGGATAATGGGAATTCTGGGATAACAGGGAATTTGGGATAACAGAAACTCCAGGATAATGGGAATTTTGGGACAGCAGTGACAAAAACTGGGATAACAGAAATTCCAGGGTAATGGGAATTTTGGGATAATGAGAAAATATAGAATAAGAGAAATTCCAGGATAATGGGAATTTTATGATAACGGGAATTTTGGGATCAAGGGGGAAATTCGGGATAACAGAAATTCCAGGATAATGGGAATTTGGGGATAACATAAATTCCAGGATAACGGGAATTTGGGGATAACAGTGACAAAAACTGGGATAACAGAAATTCTGGGATAGTGGGAATTTTGGGATAATGAGGAAATTTAGAACAACAGAAATTCCAGCATAATGGGAATTCTGGGAAAAGCAGCATCACTCCAGGTTTGTGCTGAAAAGGCTCCCAAGAAGTGTCGTGGCTGAGGGACATTTGTCACCAGATCTTTTCACGGCACTCAAACTTTAAAAGTTCCTGTTGTGGTACTAATTCCTCAGGAAATGCATCCCTGGATAACTACTCCAGGTTCCCAGAGTCCTGCATGGTCCCGCTGTGTGCGATGATGGCCCAGAAAATGTTGAATTTTCTGGATTTGCACACTCACAGACGCTTCACAGATCAGATTAAACACAAATGGTTTTACTTTGGACTAAATCAAGTCCTGCTTAATAAAAAGCAGCTCCCCCAGGCTGATCCTCAGCAGCTCCAGCCTGGATGCTCCTCAGCTCCCGGAGTTAATGCCAACTGGAAATTAAAGCTGAGTTTTCCACACTCAGACTCAATCCTGGTGTTGCCAAATTCAAAAAATATTCATGAGCCACAGAGGGCCACACAGGAATATTGTCCTTGTTGTGGCAAAGACTTAGAATTCCTACCAAAAAATCAGAGAGTGAATGAGGTTCATGAAAGGGAGAAATGTTGGGATGAAAGTTTGGGAACAACCGCATTGTTTATCAACAGAAAATCTTCCCTGTGAGGGGGGTGAGACCCTGGCACAAATTCCCAGAGCAAATTCCCTGGATCCCTGGGATGTCCAAGGCCAGGCTGGATGAGGCTGGAGCAGCCTGGGACAGTGGGAGGTGTCCCTGCCATGGTTTGGGTTGGAATCTTTAAGGTCCCTTCCCACCCAAACCATTCCCTGACTCCATAGCTGAGGACAGACTGAAAATAAAGTGGATTTCAGCAACAAAGCCCTTGTATCAGCACAGGGGACATCTCCACAAGTGCAACAGCAGAAATGAAGCTGGGAAAGCCCTCCTTCCTTGAAATCAGGTGAATTCCAGTTACTAACACAGCTGAGGTGAACCATCTGCCCTCTCCCTTCTCCATAAAGACGCCCAGGAAAGAGAAATCTTGGAATCCCACCAACAAAAGAGCTGAGAGCACTCCTGGGAGAACTGCATGGAGCTGGTACAGAGAACATTTCCTTCCTAGAGCTTTTTCCACCTCCAGAAACTCCTCAGGAAGGGAAAGAGTTCTTGCAGAAGCTGGGACTCTGGGAAATCCAGGAATCTGAGGCAGATCTCCAGGCTTCTCCATCCCATAACCCGTCCCAGCAGCACAGGGGAGCAGCAGAAGGGACTGGACACCTCTGGAGCAGTGTCCAGACCACATTCCCAGAGAAAGCTCCACCATCAT
Organism: Taeniopygia guttata; assembly: GCF_048771995.1. NCBI lineage: Eukaryota > Metazoa > Chordata > Aves > Passeriformes > Estrildidae > Taeniopygia > Taeniopygia guttata. Next base: position 1,214,921 of record NC_133025.1, read on the forward strand.
TCCTGGTGATGTACCTGGGAGTGAACCCAGGCTCTGACCCAGCTGTTATCTCAGCTCAGGCTGAATTTTTTCCATAAGGCAAAAGTCTTAAAGCCAATCCCAAATGAATTCTGCCCCAGACATGCCAGGAATTAATCAGCAGGCTCAGATCCAGGAGCAATCCAGGCCCACAATCCTGAAGGAACCCAGCTGTGCCGAGGGCACTGGGATGTCCTCTCCTGCATCCAGGTTCTGGTGATGGATCCTGCAGCAATTCCAAGAACTCCCAGGAATGAGAAACTCTCCACGTCTTCAGAAAGTGAGCACAGCTTCAGGAAAGCCCAGGAAAGGAGAACCAAGAACTTGGAGCAAGATTCCCACAATTAAGGTGATCTCCACACCTTTCTCCTGGGATTGCTGTATTTGTGCCCAGAATTCCCAGCCACCCCTTTCATTGGATACTGATGTGTATCCCTGCAGAAAGCCCCCAGGAATTCAACCACACATCCAGCATTTTTTGGGAAGACCATTTTGGAAGACTATTTTTTGGACCTTTTAGTCCATCCTGTCCAGGTTAATCTCTCTGCACCCACGTTCTCTTCATCAGTTAAATTTACAAAAATCCAAGCAATTAATGGATAAAGACTTTAAACATTCCTGATTCCAGGGGTTCACCCTGGAAGGAGCCCTTGTCCCCACAGCAGGACACAGAGCCAAGCTCACAGCTACAAACCCGTCCTGTAACACATCCCACACCCTGAAATGTTTAAAAACCATCACCCAAATCCCTCCCAATACTTTTGGCCTTGCTGCTTTTATCTCCTCATCACCTCAGGATGCCAACTGGACCTGGTGCCAAAAAAACCCAGTGGAAAAGTCAAGAAAAAAAGAGAAAAATCTGGATATGAGTCAGATCTCTAAGCTCAAAAGCCACAGAAATGAGAAAAGAGTCCTGAGGACCTGAAGATAAATTATCTTATTCCCAGGACTATGAAGAGAATTTTAACACCAGTAAACAGTGGGAATATTGAGATGATGCTATGGAAGCTTGTTTTCAAATAACAGCTTGGAAGGGCTGCTGGGAAAGAGCCAAGGGAATTTTTCAGGCTCCCCTTCCAGTGCCTTAAACATTCCAGGAGCTCCAAGGAGGACAGAGCTGTGGATTCACACAACAGGAACAGCCCAGGTCCCTGTGACAGTGACAGGAACAGCTCAGCTCCCTGTAGGGATCAAGGCTCTGCTTTCAGGGCTGAACTCATTGAGGAAACAAATGGAAATTGTTTCCTCAGAATAAAAAGCAATTTAAAGCATTTTGGTTTTTCTACATCAGGACGAAATTCCCACAAAACCTTTCAAATCTGGAGTGTCAGGACCTGTCCAGCAGTCAGGAAAAAGTGGCCACTGTGGATTTGCCTGTTTCAGGGTCAAATTCCCATTTCCTCATCCTCATGCAGGGCCACCCACCACTGCAGGGCTGGATTTCCCCTGCAGCAATAAAATAAAAATTTGTTAGGATTTGACTTCACACTCAGATCTCCCCAAATCCCAGCTGAACATCATGGCCTACAGATGGTCTGTCTGTTCACAGGGTTGAGTGGCTTTTTCCTGGCAAACATTTCACTCAAAAAAGAAAAAAAAAAATCCTTTCATTAAGTTTCTTTAAAATTAACATTAGTTACAAGCTTGGGAAAATGAGTTTTCCAGCTAAAAATATTCAGCAAGCAACTCAAGTGGCCACAAGCAGCTCTGAGCCAAAAGGAGCAGAAAGATGGAATGTCCTGTGGAAAAATAAAGTTGTGGATTTATCTGGGGGTTACAACTGAAGTGAGAGATGGGTTGAGGGTCATAATGAAGAATTAATAATTTTTTAAGGATCTGTGTCACGTCCTCTCTTATTTAGACATTTGTCTGCAGGTGGATTACATCACCACAGAAATCATCCTGAATCTGAAGGAAAACCAAACAGCACACCTGAATATATTTTAAAAATAAAAAAGAAACCATCCAGCTTTGCCACCTAAGCAGAGAACCTGCCTTTGAGCTAATAAATCACCTTATTTTGTGATAAAAGGTGATTTAAACATGAGATTAACACTCAGACAGCTGATTTTTTTTTCCATTGTGAAGAGCTCTACACCACCAGCTCTATGGAAATTTGAGGAGTCAGAGGTGAGAATTCTTCTGAAGGCTTTGCAAGCAGCAGTTCTGCAACATCAATTACCTCCACCAGTGCAGCTGATGGTTATTCATGTTTATTTTCTTACAAAGGCAGATGAGCCCCAGGATTTAGGAGCTCCCAGTGCGTGGGCAGCAAAGGGCAAGTTCAGCTCAGTCCCTCCCTGCCTCCAAGCCTCTGGAAGCTGCTTTGCCTCCTCCAAAGTCCCTCCTTGTCCTGGTACAACATCCCCAGGTGCCCACGTGGCACATGAAACCACAGCCAGCACCGGGGCTTTGATGCTTTCAGGAATATTTATCCCTGTTTTCCCTTTATCCCTATTTTCCCCAACTCCCCGCCCATTATTCACATTTAACTTCCCTCTTCCAGCCCTGCAGGGCACCAGAAAAAATAAAAAAAAAGGACTTTTAGAAGTCAAAAAGGTTACAGAGGCCACAAAAAAGCTGTGGTTTCTTGGAGCAGCAAGAGGTGGATTTTTAGCACCTGATTTGTCACAAACTTCTTGAGAACTCCAGGCTAAAATGATTCCCATATTAAAATCCACGGGTTTCCCTCAAGCCAGGAATTCTCACTGCCACAGGGCAGCCTCAGAGTTTCTCCCTTTAAGCAAAGAGGTTTTTTAGCACCAATCCCAGGTTTGTTATTTGCCAAGAATGTTCTGTTGGGGTTTTACCCTCACATTCCTGGGGCAAATCCCAACTTTGCTTCCTCTGGAGATGCTCCAAGGGCTCCCCTCTGCTCTGGAGCCAGGCTGGGAGAGCTGGGAATGTTCTCCTGGAGAGGAGAAGGATCCAGGGAGAGCTTCCAGCACATTCCAGGGCCTGGAGGGGCTCCAGGAGAGCTGCAGAGGGACTGGGGACAAGGCCTGAGGGACAGGACACAGGGAATGGCTCCCACTGCCAGAGGGCAGCCATGGATGGGATCTTGGGAATGAGGAATTCCTGGCTGGGCTGGGATTGCCAGAGCAGCTGGGGCTGCCCCTGGATCCCTGGAATGCCCAAGGAAAGGCTGGAGAAATCTGGCATGGTGGGATTGGAATGGGATGGGATTTGAGGTCCTTTCCCACCCAAACCTTTCTGGGATTCTGGGATCAAGGAGGCCCAGAATCCATCCCGAGGGATTTTTATGGAAGTTGGGGATGCAAAAGGGAAGGGAGACCCTTCCTGGAGTGCCAAGATTCCCAGTGAAGCTCCCAAATCCCAAAATTCCTTCCTGGAGTGGAGTCGGGGTGAAGATGGATCCAATGCCAGGCTGGGAGAGCTGGGAATGGAGGGAATTCCCTGGGAAAGGGAGCTTGGGGTGGGATTTTGGGAATGAGGAATTCCTGGCTGGGCTGGGATTGCCAGAGCAGCTGGGGCTGCCCCTGGATCCCTGGAATGTCCAAGGAAATGTTGGACACTGGGGCTGGAGCTGCCTGGGACGGTGGGAGGTGTCCCTGCCCATGATCTTTAAGGTCCCTCCCAACCCACACCATTCTGGGATTCCGTGAGTCTGAACTGGCCTTTTCCAGGAACCCCACAGCTCTGAAAGCCACAAAACCATTTTGAATCCTCCAGAACACAGAAAAAGGACAGCAGAGCACTCAGAGGACAAACAGCTTTCCCTTGGCTCTGCTGATCCCTGTGACAAGTGAAGGGACACCTCAGCACAGAGGGTTTTCACTCCTTGTAAGACAACCCCAGCTCTGTCTGCTGCCAGAAACGCCCTGCAAGGACAGGAATTGTGAATTAATAACTGAGCAGCAACCTGTGCCTGCCTGCTGAGTTTTCATTTTACTGCACACAAGACTTTCCTTGTTGGAAATGCAGCTTTGCTTTGAAAAAAAAAAAAAACAACCAAAAAAAACCCTTCCTGGCCACTTCTCCACCAGGTTTTACCTGCCTGAGGGAAGAAATCACACAAAAAAAAGAGAAAAAAAAAATTCTTCAATTATTCTACAGGCATCCCTCCCAGTTTCACATGAGGATGGCAAATTTCCCCCAGACAAACCCCTTGGTCATCACTGACCCCATCAACTTTCCTGGGAAGCAAAAGGCACCTTCTGGATGAAAACAGGGATTTGAGGAGAAGGAAATGCTGTTCCAGCAAAGCCTCCAGCCTGCCCTGCTTGCTTTGGAGCTCCTGGTGATTTACATCTGGCTGATTTCCACCCAGCTTTGTGCCAAGAAACTGGAGTAATAAAGAAAAGGTAGAAGGAAAAGTCAGCTTTTCCCTGGAGACACTTTGCAGCCGAGTTGGCTCTCTGAAGCCAGCACAAACCAAGTCAGCATTTTCCTCCACTCCAGCCTCCAAACCTGGTTTTCCTTCCCCAGAAGCACCACAGGAAAAAAAAGGTGCATCCCATTCCATGCTGGATGGAGCAGCACTGCCCTTCTCCTACAGAAATAAATCCACTTACTGCCCTCCCCAACCCTCTGCTGCTCCCTTAAAAAGTTTCAGCTTGGAAAAAAAGGCAGGTAAATATTGGATCTTTTATCCATGGAAGAGAAAGGAGATGGGAAGGGTCTGGAGGGGCTGAGCCTGGAGCAAAGGAGGCTCAGGGGGGACCTTGTGGCTCTGCACAAGTCCCTGCCAGGAGGGGATGTTGGTTTTCTTAGCTTTTATAGAGATGGGGTAATTGAGAGGTGTTTTACAAGATTTTATTCTATTATGAATCACAATAAATAGTAAAACACATTCTAATTCTCTATAATATCTAATCTTTTTACAAAACCCTATTTTAAAACTTCTTTCTAATTCAATCTTTCTCTCAACAATATCATCTCTAGTCTATAACCTTCCTAAATCAACACATCTCATCTCAATATTTATATACAAATATACCAAACTATATAAACTTACTAACAAATTTTACAAATTCTTCACAAAATTCTTCACAAATCCATTTCCCACACGGGGACAGCCAGGGGGGTTGGGCTGTGCTCCAGGGAACAGGGACAGGAGGAGAGGGAACGGCCTCAGGATGGGCCAGGGGAGAGTCTGGGGGGATTTTAGGGAAAATTCCTTCCTGGAAAGGGTGGTCAGGCACTGGAATTGCCCAGGGCAGGGCAGGGGTGGAGTGCCCATCCCTGGAAGGATTTAAAACCCTGTGGATGTGGCACTTGGGGACATGGGTGACCTTCCAGTGCTGGGAATGGCTGGACTTGATGAGCTCAGAGGACTTTTCCAACTAAAATGATTCCATAATCCTGTTTTTTTTTTTCCTGTTTGTTTGTTTTAATTAGATAAAACAGATTGGAACAGACTTGTCTAGAACTGTGCTCAGCTTCCACGGGATGGGCCAATACTCAACTGCAGTGGTGGCACCAGGAATTCCCTCCCTCCATCCCATAAACAGATCACAATCCCTTCAAAGAAGAGCTCCAGGATCCTGGCAAGGAGATTCATTAGCCAAGGGGAGAAGAAGCTGGCACAGGAATTTTAAAGGGGATTGGATTTGATGGAAGGGAGCTGGAATGAAGCTGGGATCAATAAAGCTGAAGGGATGTCCCTGTGTGTGACCACAGCACAAAATTTCCTTAAATTTCAGGAAAAGCCAAACAGGGATCCAAGAGGGGCAATTAACACCTAATTAGAAGGAACTTTCAAAGAGCAAACTCCTTAAATGGATCCTGCAGGGAGGGAACTGCAGGGAGGACTTCTCTGGGATAACTGGAGAGGCAAAAACCATCCTCAGGATTCCACTCTGACCTGAGAGCTTCCCGGGAGAATTCCACAGAGCTGGAAATCATCAGGCACCAGAAGAATTCCCCACTCTGAGTCTCAGCTCAGGGGAGCCAGAGCTGGATCCAGGAGCACTGAGGGTGGAACTGGAGTAGTTCTGGTGGCCACACACCTGTCCCTGAGCTGCAGGAGCAGATTTAATGTCTGCATCACCCCAAGCTCCCTCCCAGAGAAGTTGGTTTCCATGGAGATGGGACATGCTGGTGGAATCGAGTGGTTCGTGTACAAATCATCAACTTCTCAAACCAGCCAGAAATTTCAAGTGTGTTTTCAGAGAAACATCAGGAGGAGAAAATACAACCTTTGCTTTTTTCCAGGTGTGCTGGCAACGGTTCATTTCCTCTTTGGGAGGATTCAGGAAGTGCTGAAACTCTTGTGAAAGAGTTTCCCGTGGTTGTGAAACCACAGGACTGAGTGTGACCCCAAATTTGTGCTAGACCTGACACCAAACCCAAGATCTGAGTGTATTTTGGGCCTCATCACATGATTTACAAGAAGCAGATTGCTTTGACATATTCAAATACTTCTCCAATTTAGTCTTCAGGGAAAAAAAAAAGTATTATTTTAAGATGTGGCCCTTTTCCCTCAAGGGGAGTTTGGGTTAGGTTGTTGTAGATTTTAGTAAAATGTTTTTTTCACTTGCAGAAATCTCTACAGGCATTCAGAAACTGCCTCAAAGCACCTCAGCAACGAAGCCCCAAAGAGACAAACATCCATCTCCTCCTGCTGGAAAACCCTTGGGATGAGATGTTTGCACACAAAGCAGAGGAGGCCAAGAGCTGAGCTTTGGCAAGGGCTTATTCAGAAAAAAAAAATTTAAAAATCCAGAATTATGTCAAGGTCTTGATTTTAAACAAGATAAAAGCGATTCGTGGCAGGAAGGAGAAAGTGTCAAAGGAAATATTTTAAGCTTAAAATAAATGAAGCTTAAATTTAGCTTTGGCATGGAGCAGGTCCAGTTCTGGAGGCAGATTGCACATCCTCTCTGCTGCCCACTGCCAGGACCTTTCCTTGCCTGCAAAAGATGCTGAATGGCCCCCAGAGACTGAGGAAGAAGATGCTGAGCTCAGCTCAAACTCCAGCCTAACACTGACTTAAAGAAGGGTGAAACTGAGAACTGGTTTAATCAACACTCCACACTGGGATGCCCCAAGAAACATCAGGCCTGGGAGAGGCTTCCCACAAAAAAACTGAACTTTGAACTGCTGAAACACTTCCAAAGTCGTGCTCAGGATCCCAAAAGGATCTCTCCACGGCCTGCCAGGAGCAGAACCCAGTGGGATTTTTGCTCTCCTGCTCCCCAGGCCTCTCCAACACCAAGGAAAACTGAGTTCTCTCCAGTTTTGTTTTGCAGAGCTCCTTCCAAGCCCACTAGAAATACTCAGGGATGCATTTCCTGATCCTACCTGCACAAGGGTTTTTTTCAACCCAACTGCTTGAAATTCCAGCCTGGGCAAGCTGGGCTTGACCTCTAAACCAGACTCAGAGCCCACAGAAATGGACAGTGCCAGTGAAAATGAGGCAGCTCTGTGCTCACAAAGCTGCTTCAACTTTAATTCCTCAATAATTGGCTTTTGTGCTTCAAATCCAAACTCCCAGCAGGAGCTGCCTCCCACCCCAGTGTTTTCTGCTCCAACCACACCAGCAATAAAGTCTCCCAAAGATATTTTGGGGGTGATTTGTCCCTTGAAGAAGAAACAACAACTATCTATGATCATATCTCATAGAATCATAAAATTTGGGTGGGAAGGGATCTTAAAACCATTCAGTGCCACTCCTACCATGGCAGGGACACCTTCCACTGTCCCAGGCTGCTCCAGCACCAATGTCCAACCTGGTCTTAAAATAATTCCAGGGATCCTGGGGCAGCCACAGCCAACCTGTGCCAAGGTTTCACCACCCTCAGAGGGAAGAATTTCTTCCTAAGATTTGATCCAAACTTACCCTCTCCAGTTTTAGGCCATTCCCCAGTTGTTTGTTCCAGAATTCTTTGCTACTTGAGCCAGCAGCTCCAGCAGTTCTGAGCCTTCCTGGTTCTTATCTGCCAATCCTCAAAGAAAAGAGCTTTAAAACAAATCTCCAAACCCACTGGGATTTCTCCAGCACAGGTGGAGGAAATAAAAGCCAACTGAATGTGGAAATTAAGCTCAAGATTAGTGCAATTCCTTTAAGCTAAAGTAACACAGAGGAAAATCTTGCTTTGCCTTCAGTGCAGATTTCCCACCACCCAATCTGAAGGAATCCACCAGGTGGTTTTTTCAGGGTGGATCGTTCCTGAGGCACCTGGGTATTTTTGTTTCTTTCAAAACACTATTAAAAACACACTTCTTTCAAGAACAAATGAAATTCTGCTCTTCTGATTCTCAGGTGCAGCAGGTAAAGCACAGAGCAGCTCACAAGCAGTGGAAAATCAGGATGAACATCAAGCCTGTGGAAGGGGCTTGCACCCAAAATTCTTCCCAAGTGCTGAGGCAACACCCACACCTTGGAAAGGCTCATTTGGAAACCCATTTGCAGTCCTGCTCCTTTGATTCTGGGTAATGCTTACAACAGCTCTCCATGGCCTGCCAGGAACAGAATCCTGTGGGATTTTTTCCTTTCCTGCTCCCCAAGCACCTCTAAACTCCATTTTGCTCCTTCCAATCCTACATGGAAATATTCTGGAGCTGGGGACCTGAGGGTGCAGTGACTTTTACAGATCCCTCCCAAACCCCAGAGGATGGGATTTGTTCCCTTCTCTCCCTGCCAGAACTTCCAGAGGGATCAGATTTGCTTCCCCCCTCCTTGCCTTTGTTCAAAGTGTTTTAAAGGAGCAGCTCAGGCAGGATTTACACACAATCTCCCTGGGTTTTTAGCACAAATTCCAAACCTGAAACACAGACCTGGTGAAGTTACAACCACAATTTCCCTTTTTTTTCCTCTCACACCAAAGCAGAAAAACCCCAAGTGATTTAGGAACAAGCACCCTGGTTACACACAGCTGAAGTTTATAAAATTTTCCTTCTTTCCAGGTCACCTGCCACATAAAACCACCACAAAGCCACACAGCAGGAAACTGCAGCTCAGGGTTGCAACAGGAAAAGGTGCAGGAGTTTCCTGCATGCCAGGGTTTTGTACATAAATTCCTCCAGCAATCCAACGTGCCACTGTCACAGCTATTAAATCAATTATCCTCTTCATCCTTCCAAAGGAATGAGGGCAATGGGGCACTGTGGCTTCCCCAGTGCATCCCATAAACACATCCAACATCCCAGGGCTGCCTGGGAACAGCCAGGCTGCACGAGTGGGTTTGGCCCTCATTTTTGTCCAGCACACGTGGCTGTTTCTATTTAAAGAGTTCCTTAATAAATCTGAGTTTATCACTCAGCTTTCTGCCAAGTCAGGTGGGATTGCACTGTATGGATCAGTCCAGAGAAAATACAAATACACAATTTTCAAGGTTGGCTCAGTTCAAGTAGTTCCCATCAAGTCATTAACCTTGGAAAAGTGGAATCACAGGCTGGTTTGGGTTGGAATGGACCTTTAAACCATCCAGCTCCACCTGCAGGGACACCTTCCACTACTCCAGGCTGCTCCAAGTTCAACCCAGCCTGGCCAACTCTGCTTAGAATGGAAATGAAAAAATTGACAGACGGGCAGTTAATCACCAAACCACCTGCAAAAAGTTCATTTAATCACCAAACCACCTGCAAAAAGTTCATTTCTCAGCCTAGGAAGTTCAGGAAATCAGGCTGGTCCTTCCCTTAATCCCAGCAATTCCTCCTGATCCAGCTCCCACCATCAGCCTTTGCACCGAGAACGACACTGGCCTGCAAAAAAGCCATTTTCAGTCTTGAGCTTCCCAGGGGTTTTTGGCCTTTCCCAAGGGATTAATTGCACAGGATTTTCCTGCAAGTGGAAGGTCTAAAGATACATTGTGTTGCAGAGGAAGACACGAGAGAGCCAGGCTGGAATGAACAATGATCCCCACAGGAGTTTCCGAGGAGGAGCCAGCAGAGCCCTGGGAGCTTCCTCTGCATTTGGGAATTTCTGAGCTCAGCAGGCTGCCCAAACCCCAGCAGAGCTGCCATGCTGAAGGCAGGCATGGAAAACGCAGATTTTTATATTTTTTTTAATACTTTGCAAACTTTGGAGATCCTCCTTGGCTCAGCAGGAGAAGGAAGAGGTCCAGGCTGCTCTCAGGCATGGGGATTTCTCTATGGGAAAACTGATGACAGGAAGGCAGGGATTAAAACTGTGGAATGGTTTGGGTGGGAAGGGATCTTAAAGATCACCCACATCTACCCCCTGCCATGGCAGGGACACCTCCCACCATCCCAGGCTGCTCCAAGCCCCATCCAGCCTGTCCTTGGGCACTTCCAGGAATCCAGGGACAGCCCCAGCTGCTCTGGGAATTCCATCCCAGGGCTTCCCCACCTACCCAGCCAGGAATTCCCCCTCAATAGCTGATCTAAAACTCCCCCCTCTCAGCTTTCCCCCTCATCCTGTCCCTCCAGGCCCTTCCAAATCCCTCTCCCTCGTTTTTTAAGTCCCCTTAAAGCACTGGAAGGGTTCACTAAAGCCACTCTGGCACAGGTGACAGCAGCACAACCAGAGAAAAGAAAAAGGGATTTTTTTTGTAACAGCAGCAGCAGCAGAGCAGAGGGTGTTGGTGGAGCACAAAACATGAAGTCCTGCTCACTGTGGTCAGAATTCCTCCAAAAAAACCTCCAAGCTGAGCAGTGGGAGGGCTGCAGGAAGATTGGGATGTTTCCCTGGGAGAGTTTGGAAGGTGCTCTCACTGCTGGAAGCTCTTGGGAGTTCAAGTTCCCCACCCACAAGCACCAAACCCACTTGGAGAGGGAAAGCAGGACACAGGGGTGAGTTTGCATCTGCTGGCATCAGGAGCAAATCCCAACCCAGACCTTGTTCCAGCACATCTGCTCAGGCTGAATTATCCCACTTTCAACTCCCTAAACTGCTGTGGAAGGAGAGCCCAGGGGAGTTGTACAAATCAGCCATCCCTCAATTAATGTCCTCGTATTTCGCAGAGTTGTGGGAAGGAAAACTCACCTGGAGGTTTCCCACAGGAATAACAATACCTGGGGTTTGTTATGTGGATCAAAAAGAAAAAATACCAGCAGTCAGTTTAAAATTGAAGTTGAGCTTTGGGTTCAGGCCTGGAATACACCCCACACTGTCAGGATAAATGGTGTTGTCAGGACACTGCAATTCCCAGCTTTTAGGCTGTTTTTAGAGTGAAGGCAGAGCTTTCTCATAATTAGTTAAATTCAGCTGAAACAGAAGATTCCTTGACATCCTCTCTTTGAATCACCATTATAGAAGAGACAAAGGAACACCACTGCAACTGCACTAAAAACTAATTAACAGTTTAGTCGTTAGCAGGTGCAGCTGCCTGAAAAGTGGGATTTTGTCACCAAGTTTGAAGTGTCTCCTCCTTCAGAGAGGAGCTGATAAAAACCCCCCCGAGTTTTCCCCAGCACAGAACAAAAAGCTGGAGCCGACCTCTGCCAGATGCTCTGAATTCCAGGTGACCTCCGGCAGAGCCAGGCAGCTTTTCAAAGACACACATTTACCACAGCCTTCTTTAATAAAACAGAATTAAGCAGCCTTGACACACTTGAAGCCATTTTGGAGGACAATATTACTAATCCACAAATAAAAAAAAAAAAAAATCCCAATTAACCAGTGTGCTGCTGCAAAGAACCAGGATGCTGCAACAATCAAAGAAGTTCAAATAAAGACAGCTTGGAATTACAGAACCGGCACACTGCTCCCAGCAATTTTCCCTTGTGCTGCCACAGTGACTTATTTTCCTCCCCTTTACTCATCTCTGACATTTGACAATTTTAGCAGAGATGTGGGGCTTGGGGAAAAAAAAAAAAAAAAAAAAAAAAAAGTGGGAACATTCCTTCCTTGAGATAAATTTAAAGGGTAATGAGAAAAGTGGTTTTCTCCCTTTATCCCGAGCTGCTCCCACCCTAAACCTACACAAATTTCCAGCAGCAACCAGAGTTCAGCAAGCCACATTTTTTGGGGACATGGAGCTGATCCATACACAAAATTGGGCCAGGATTCTCCTCTTGGCCACCTGGCAGCCCTAGATGGGACTCAAACCCCTGATCCGTACAGAAACTCCATTTCCTGTTACTCTTCCCTGCAATTCCACCTCCACTTCTCCTTCAGGAACTTCCCAAACCAAGCTCAGCCATGTCCCTGCCCAGTGGGATTAAAAAAAACCCAAAAAACAACAGGGATTTCAGGTGGGGCAGGGCTGGCTGGAGGGCACAGCCCAGAAAAAGGGATGGGGCAGGAATTTGGATCCAAAACCTCCCTCTTCTGGCTCACTGGCTAAATTTAGCCAGTGTGGTAATGACCTAAAAACCAGCTGATGTGGGTTTCTGTAACGCCTGTGGCAGCTCCAGACACTTCCTGAGAGAGGGATGTGCACGTGGCAAAGTCCTGCTGCCTCCTGGGTGACTTCAGGAGACCCAAAATGGGAAATGTGGGCATTATTTCAACCTGCACCCAAAGATTCTGCTTGAGCCAAGTGCTTCCTGCTTCTGACCATTCCTATATCCTGAAAGAATGAGGGGGAAGTTCCCCTTTCAGGGTTTTTTTTTGCTGTTTGAAGCACCTTGTAAAATGCCTTCAGCATCACAGCCCTGTCCAGCTTTTCCTGGGATGCTCAGCAGGACATTCCCAGCTGCCCCTGGAAATAAAACAAAACCTGCAGAGGATTATCGAGTTCACCTTGCCCAGGTTTCACCTCTGGTGCTTTCCAAGTCTGGAGAGAACTGGCAAGAGAAACTCACACACAGAACATCCTGAAATGCTTTAATGACACTGAACTTTGCATGGCACCAGAGAAATCTGTGACTCTGGAAGCCACCAAGAGCCACAGAGGACAATTTAAAGGACTCAGTGGCTACTGGGCTGAAAAAAAAAACCTCCACAACTCTTTAAAAAACCCCATTAATGCATCTCCTGAGCCTGCAGAATCCTGTTATGTGCCAGCCTCACTGAGCAGGAAGCCCCTGCAAAAAGCTGAAGTCCAAAAAGAAGGAAACTACAGCAAATTCAACATTTATCAGCACAGGACTAAAATTTGCCTCTAACAAGTCAGAGATGATGGTTCAGACTCAAAGCAACCAGTTAATATGGAATTTTGGGGTGGAAAGGACCTTAAAGATCTTATTCCCTCACCTTCCCTAGACCAGGTTTGGTGTGTTGAAGTTTGCCATGTTATATCACAAACTCTTCTCACAAACAGTTCCCACTTATCCAACCAACTCCAGGGAAAAAACCAAAAAAACTAATGGGAAAACAGCCCCAAAACCACGTTGAGAAGAGGCACCAGCAGCACCAGGGCCCTCTCAAGGCACTCTGCCACAACAGAATCCCTGCACAAACCCTTTTCTTCCTACATTTAAACAGGTGGAACAGGCAAATCTTTGCTTACCCCTCAGTCTTTTCCAATAAATGCTGCTGAAGTGAGGAAAAATTCTGATTTCTTTTTCCAGAGAACTGACATTTAGAAAGCTCTGGCAGTTTGGGACCACACCTGAGGAGCTACAGGGATTGTTGTGATGCAGCTGAGGGAGAGCAGCTCGAAATCCCAGCAGGAGGATCTGACCCTCTGAGACACACCAGAAAGCCAAACACACCCCTCTCCTCCACAATCTGTTCTAAAAATGTTCAATTTACTTTAGCACCAGGATTAAACACCGGGCTTTGCACTGGGTCACCAAATTTCCTGACTTCAGAGCAAAAGCAAAGTTGTGGCAAACCTTGAAATGCAAAATGGGGCCCTGCCAGGGATGAAAGGGATCCACCAGGGGCACATTATTGCTCAGCAGCTCACTTTTAGGGGATCTTTTGTTTCATCTGGCAAGGCTCAAGTCTCGATTTTACTTCAAGCAGTGACCAGTGACTCAAGCAGGGTTCACAGTTTAACAGTGAATTTGCTCAAACCATGTGGGAATATTTCACCAGTCCTGCCAAACTGGGGGTTTGAGACACTTCTCACCCCTGTCACGGGTGTTTTGGGTTTTCTCCACGTGTAGAACACGCTGGTTTTGCCTCCTGCCCAGTTTGCAGAAGGAGGTGATTTTCTGGGGAATTTTTGCTCCAAACTGGGCAAGCATTTAAAATTATCTTTTCATGGCAACACCAAACAAAACACGGCAGAAACCATGAAGTAATAAACCCAGTGGGTTCTGAGCTTTCTCAGCAGTTGTGAGCATGACAAAATCTGTTTATATCCAAGACCCTGGAGCTTTCCAGGAGGCATGGGAGCTGGAAAAAAGCTTGGAGCAGGGTGAGTTAACACCTCCTCACATACCTTCCCTTTCAAGGAACACAGGCTCTGGCTCTGACTTACCGGGATCTGATTTCTGACATCCCAACTTTTCAACCCAGCCCTGTGTCCCCCCCTTTCTCAAAGCACATTCTCCTGTTGGGATCTGAGCTTTCTCCAATATCCAGGCACGGATTCCTCCCCTGAGCCAGGAGTATTAAGTTACCAACGATGTTAAACAAAGCACTGATCACTCAGCTTCCTTATTTCTACTGCTTCCCTCAATCCAACACTGACACAGCCTCAAAAGTAAAGAAATAAACAGTGAGAAACAAAAAGTAGGAGGTGCCTTCAGCAGCAGCAAGGACTAAATCAGTGTAACCACGCTGAGTCACCTCAGATCTGGCATTCCCAGGATAACTGCTGCACTCCTGGAAGGAGTCTTCCTTTATTTCAGCCCTGCTAACTTTGGGATCGAGGATTCCCAAGCAAAGCCATTCCCAAAACTAGTGAAAATAAGCCCCTGACTGATTTATTTTGTTTTTTATCCAAACAAAGCCCCTGCAGAGATCTGACACTCCCAGGATAACTGCTGCACTCCTGGAACGACTGTTCCTTTATTTCAGCCCTGTTAACTTTGGGATTGAGGATTCCCAAGCAAGGTCAGCCCTGTAGCCCTGTTAACTTTGGAATTGAGGATTCTCAAGCAAAGCCATTCCCAAAACTAGCTAAAATCAACCTCTGACTGTCTTTTTATCCAAACAAAGCTCCTGCAGAGATCTGACACTCCCAGGATAACTGCTGCACTCCTGGAACGACTGTTCCTTTATTCCAGCCCTGTTAACTTTGGAATTGAGGATTCTCAAGCAAAGCCATTCCCAAAACTAGCAAAAATCAGCCCCAGCTGTCTTCTTATCCAAACAAAGCCCCTGCAGAGATCTGGCATTCCCAGGATAACTGCTGCACTCCTGGAAGGAGTCTTCCTTTATTTCAGCCCTGTTAACTTTGGGATTGAGGATTCCCAAGCAAGGCCATTCCCAAAACTAGCAGAAATCAGCCCCTAACTATTTTCTTATCCAAACAAAGCCCCTGCTGGTTTCCAAACCTGACTTTGTGTTTAGAGAGCTCCTGAAACTCAGCAGCCCAGCCCAGGGGGATGTGGGTGCCTCGGGAAAGGATCCCAGCTGCTGAGCCCTGGGCAGGGGCACGGCAGAACATGAGCTCAGCGCGAAAGCAGCCGGGGCATTGTGAGGTTTAAAACCTGCCTGGCTGCCATGTGAGACCGGGTCCAGCCCTCCTGGCTTTGGAGATCTGAGGGGGAAGGTCAGCGAGTCTGAATTAATGGCATCAGACAGAAGAAAAACAAAATCAGTTTCAGTTGCTTTCAGCAGAAAGGAGAGGGTGATGGAGCGGTGGCTTCCTCTGATGGAGCAGCTTTCACCCGATTTAGCAGCAGAGAGAAACCTCTCCCCATTCCCACAAGGGAAGAAAAACCAGGGAAATAAAAGGAGAATTTAAACAAAGGATCGATTAGAAAAGGATTTTCCATGAACAAATCAGTTTGGGAACAGCCAGGAAGCAAAGGCAACTTTTGGGCTTCATCTCTCACCAATTCCATGTCATGTTCTTGCTGCCCAGGCAAGTGTGGGGCTCCCACCCCTGGAAGTGTCCAAGGAGAGTGAAAAGTGTCCCTGCCCATGGTTTGGGTGGGAACTGGATGATCTTGAAGCTCCTTCCCACCCAAACACCCTGCGAGTCCATGTTCTGCTCCTCCAGGTTCCTCTCAGTGCAGATCTCCCAATATTATGTTTTAAAAAGCCAACAACTCCCCTCTCGAAGTGCATTTGAAAGCTAAACCTGGCCTTTTCCAACCCAAAAATAGATCTGGCTTCACACCACTCACACTCCACTAAGCACAGCTCAAAGGAGCAGAGTCATTTTGTAAAACTAAGAGGAGTCTTAACTCTTCAACTGTGGCCACGCTGGTGATCCAAGAACTTCAGAGCCCAGTTTTAAATCAGCACTTTGATTTAGAAACCCCTTTATGGGCAGAATCACTCTCAATCTCTGCTCAGACAAGCCAGGGTTGTGCTCTCATGCAGCTTTCCTGCTGCAGAAATCGGGTGTCTCCTCGGACACAGCCTCAGAGCAGGCCTGGACCTGCCAGCACTAAGACAAAACAAAGCACCACAGCCCACAAAAAAAAAAAAAAAAATTGCCAGCGTGGTTAAGTTAATAATTTATCAATCTTTTCAACTTTGCATCCATTAATCTACCACGGTGGAGGTTAATCTGGGACACTCAGGCTCAGTATCACACACTGGTTTTTTACTTTTTCAGGGGTTACGCTTGGTGAGTTGTGTAAAGAGCTGATCCTACCCTAAAATTTCTTTAGTTTTATCAAAATCCCACATTTTACAACCAGCCAGTGTCTGTCCCTGGTGCAAACATCCTCAAGCTCACCTTTCCATGCCATTCCTGGCTCCAGGGCTGGGGAGCCTGGGCTCCTCCTCCCTCAGTGCCATTCCCTCATCATGCAGGGCAGCACCTCACCCTTCTTCCCACAGCCTGTCCCAAACCAGGCTTCAGGAAAGATCCCCAGCCCAGTGCCCAGAAACTGCTGTGACACAGCTGTGACACTGAGAAGGCAGCAAGGATCTGCACAGCTCTCATTTCCACCCCAAGTCCCCCCTGCCACTGCTCAAACCCGGGTAAAAGACCCCTGGAATTTGGCAAATAATGCAAAATTTATTTAATAATCAACTGTCAGCTTTTAACCTCAACCATTCAGAGGGAATGACAAAAATCCTCCAGGGTGAAGCTCCTCTAAAAGGCAGCTACTGTCATAAATGTAGACTTTTCCCAAAGAAAACATTAACAAATTCAAAACATTCATTTTGAAGGAAATAACACCAAAAAACCCCAAACAATTAAATCCAGAGACTGCAAAACCTTTCAGAATTATCCACCCAGACGTTCTGTTTGTACAATCCCTAAAAATATATACATTTTACGTTGTTTTCTTGTAGTGATTCCAAGGAAATCACACACAGGGAAATGCAGCAATTTCTGGAAAGCTGCATCTGACCCTCAGCAAAAACAATCCAAAATGGCTCTACCCCTTCCTCACGCTGAGTCACGAATACCTGGGAGTCTCCAGCACCTCCTGGATGTGGATCACGCAGGATGTCCAGCCCTGCTCTGCAATTCCCAGCTCAAAGGGATGGAAGCTGACAGACCACCAGCTCAGTTTACAAATGATCCACCCCTCCACTCTGCAACACCTCGTGCCAAGTGATTTGGGAGTGATTTGGCTTCTCCTGGAAGGCTGCATCAATCTGCTCCAGGGAATCAGTGAGGTGATTTAAGATTAGAGGACGGCTGTTGGAAGCTGCAAAATAAAACAGTGGCCAAGTCCTGAATCCAGAACCAACCCTATCATTACTGGATGCACAAGAAGCAGCAAAATCACTGTTTTCCAAGAGATTAAATCCACCCCCAACCTCAGACAGTTCTTTAGGGAGGCTGAGGAGCTGGGAAAAGATGGAGAGTGAAGATGGGGAGGCAGCAGCTGGTGGTGAGGGTCATAAAGGTGATGGGATGAGGGGAAACAGCAGATGGAAATCCTGGGAAGAGACTGCTTTGGTGATGGGAGAGTGAATCCTTGCACTCCTCTCCAATAGGTTATTCCAGGGGTATCCACACCAAGCCACAAACAGCTGAGCGTCCCAAGGAGGTGAAAAAAAGGAATAAAAGCAGCAGGGAAAAGAAAAGCGAGCTCTGCCAGCAACAAAACCAACTCAGCCCATTCCCCTGGGATGTGCTGAGGGATCCATCCCATCCAAGAGCTCATCCAGAGGCTCCTGCTGGAATCCACACAGGCTGCAAGGCCCAGTGGAAAGCAAAGATGACAAGGTCAGATGATCTGCGAGCTCTGTTTTGGTGAGGAATAACAAAGGACGGGGCTCTGTGCTCATGATTCCAGAAAGAAATGGACAAAATCCACAGGGAAATGGAGGCAGTGAAAGGAGTGCACACAGCAAGACACACAATGAAGCGCTGAGCTCTGACACACGCACACACATCTATAATTCACATTTTGTATTTTTAAAAAAAAAAATGTTATTCAGCATTTTTGCTGCCGGAATAAAGTCCAGGACAGCAGGAAAATTCAGGCACTTCTGCCTCAGCGTGGAATCACCTCTGACTTAAGCAGACAGTGAAAGCAGGAGAAATTTGGCTGGGAATCTGCTCCATATGGGAGCCTGTCACTTTAACTGTGGGCTCTCCTTCCTTCCCAACAACCTGTTATGTGTTTATCCCGGGATGGCTCCGATTAAATCACGGTTTCAGAAGGGCACCGAGCACCAACAGGTGCTGAGAACATTTGGTGACACTGCACCCAGCTCTGGCTGCTTCCAGAGGCACCTTCCCTTCCCAACTGCCCCATTCCTGCTGCTCTGCTCGATGGGAGGGGGAAAAAATCCCAGGAAAATCAACAGGGGAAAAGGCTATCAAGGCTTTCAATCTAGGAATAAAACCCAAGGAAACAAAGAGGGGAAAAGTATAGCAAAATTTGAAATTTAGGGGAAAAAAGAAGAAAACAAGGAGAGAAAAAGTCTATGAAGACTTTGGGTATAGGAATAAAACTCAAGGAAACTAAGAAGGAGAAAGTCTATCAAGACTTGAAATTTAGGAATAAAACCCAAGAAAACAAAGAAGGGAAAAGTATCAAAATTTGAAATTTAGGGAAAAAAAAAAAAAAAGAGAAGAAAACAAAGAGGGAAAAAGTCTATTAAGACTTTCAATCTAGGAAAAAAAACCAAGGAAACAAAGAGAGGAAAAAGTCTATCAGGACTTGCAGTTTAGGAATAAAACTCAAGGAAACAAAGAAGGAGAAAGTCTATCAAGACTCGAAATTTAGGAATAAAACCCAAGAAAACAAAGAAGGGAAAAGTATCAAAATTTGAAATTTAGGGGGGGAAAAAAAGAGAAGAAAACAAAGAGGGAAAAAGTCTATTAAGACTTTCAATCTAGGAAAAAAACCCAAGGAAACAAAGAGGGGAAAAGTATAGCAACATTTGAAATTTAGGGGAAAAAAGAAGAAAACAAAGAGAGAAAAAGTCTATGAAGACTTTGGGTACAGGAATAAAACTCAAGGAAACAAAGAAGGAGAAAGTCTATCAAGAATTGAAATTTAGGGATAAAACCCAAGAAAACAAAGAAGGGAAAAGTATCAAAATTTGAAATTTAGGGGGAAAAAAAAGAGAAGAAAACAAAGAGGGAAAAAGTCTATTAAGACTTTCAATCTAGGAAAAAAACCCAAGGAAACAAAGAGAGGCAAAGTCTATCAGGACTTGCAGTTTAGGAATAAAACCCAAGGAAACAAAGAGGGGAAAAGTCTATCAAGACTTTCAATCTAGGAAAAAAACCCAAGGAAATGGAGAAGGGAAAAGTCTATCAAAACTTGAAATTTAGGGCAAAAAAAGAAGAAAACAAAGAGGGAAAAAGTCTACCAAGACTTTGGGTACAGGAATAAAACTCAAGGAAACTAAGAAGGAGAAAGTCTATAAAGACTTGAAATTTAGGGATAAAATCCAAGAAAACAAAGAAGGGAAAAGTATCAAAATTTGAAATTTAGGGGAGAAAAAAAAGAGAAGAAAAAAAAGAGGGAAAAAGTCTATCAAGACTTTCAATCTAGGAAAAAAACCCAAGGAAACAAAGAGGGAAAAAGTCTATCAAGACTTTCAATCTAGGAAAAAAACCCAAGGAAACAAAGAGGGGAAAAGTCTATCAGGACTTGCAGTTTAGGAATAAAACCCAAGGAAACAAAGAGGGAAAAAGTCTATCAAGACTTTCAATCTAGGAAAAAAACCCAAGGAAACGAAGAGGGGAAAAGTCTATCAAGACTTGAAATTTAGGGCAAAAAAAGAAGAAAACAAAGAGGGAAAAAGTCTACTAAGACTTTGGGTACAGGAATAAAACTCAAGGAAACAAAGAGTGAAAATGTCTATCAGGATGTTCAGTTGAAGAAGAAAAAATCCAAGTAAACAGAGAGGAAAAAAAATCCATCAAAAGTTTCAGTTTAAGCACTCCTCTGCTTTTGCTTCCCCCAGGACACAGGGCAGGGATCCTGCCCAAGATGTGACAGCCTGTGCAGGGAATTGTCCCTTTGGGAATCACCCCCGTGCTGGCATTCCCATGGAGGCAGCACACCTGGAGCCTCCAAGGAATGATCTCCTGCAGCGATCCAGGTGTGAGCTCCCAAGGAGGCACTCCAGGATTTACTCCCTCAGCTTCCAGACTGTCTGCTCCTCCAGGAACAGCGCAGGACAGGAATTAAGGGCGAGTTTGAAGGAGAAATTAATTTTAAAAACCCCAAAACGTTAAAAAAAACCCAATCATCATTTAATACCAGTGCATGATGATGAGCAGAACCAGGACAGAACACTCCTGTGAAGATTACATTTAATTTTCTCCTGGCAAATGAAACAATGCAGGGTCTCATGGAGGGGCATCTCCTGCTTCACCCAAAATGTTGGGAGCTGACAGGGTCTGCAGGACTGGGAGCTCAGCTCCCAGCTCCCATTATCAGCTCCTGCTGCCGAGAAATGCCGAGCACGTGGGAGTCACTCCAGGAGATGTTTCCAAAAGCTCAGCAGGACTGTAAAATAGTCGTGGTGACACTTAAAAACAATCCCCTACTACAAATCCAAGCACAGCTTCCCTAGGAAAGCCAGCAAAAGCAGCTGGCCCAACCTCTTGGACCCAGTGGAGGGGAGAGCAAGGAGAGCATCAGACAGGGAATGTTTGTTTTCCTGAAATCCCATGTTCACTTTTGGGGTTTTTAAACTGTTACGACAAAGAAAAGGCCTCTAGAATTTGTTTAATCAGCATTTAATGCTCTAATGCCACTTCAGAACTGGGAATCTGGGAAAGCATCATCCTGCCAGGCTACTCAGGGTTCCAAAACTCTGCTCCAAGTCTAAGGAATGAGATGGGGAAATAATTAAAATGACCCCTATTTTTTATTATTTTAAGCAGGGCTGGGATGTCAGGCTCCAACAGGCACTCTGCTCCAAGCAGCCCTAACCAAATCCCTATTTCCCACTTTGAACTCCATGACTGTGGCAATTCCACGATTAAACAGGTGCATTTGGCTTTCAGGCCTGCTTGAGGAGCCCCAGCTCCCAAATCCTCCCCAGTCCAACTGACAAGGCAACAAAGGGAGAGTGAACTTCCAGATCCAGCCAATTTTTTTGGGAAATAAAACCATCCAGCCACCAGCAAAGACTCCAAATTCTGCTCTAAAAGCAGCGAGATTATACCCTTGGAAGTTGCCATTTAGGCAACAAAGATTATTTATTTTCCTCCAGTTGGTTTGGGGAGAGATTTATGGATTTTGAATTCTCCTAAAGACAGGCACCACCTCCCAAGCCACGTTTACCTGATTTGATTTATAAACCACCACCTGTGACAGCCTTTCTGGGGAAAAGGGGGGGCTCTCCCAGTTCTGGGAAGGGGCTGCTGCCACGTCTTTGTGCATTTTGAAGCATCACCACACGATTCCCCTCATCCCTGGAGACCTCATTAAAACAGAGCCCCAGAAGTGGAGCAGAAAGAAGCATAGCGTGACATTTGAAAATTTACATTCAAAGTTTCCAGAAATATCCATCCTTTAAAACAAAACAAAAAGGGGAAAAAAAAAAAAAAACCCCAAACAAAACAACAAAGCCCCACCAAACCCTACCAAAACAAGACATTCCAGTGCACACGCTCTTCCCTGGGGACAGGCCAAAGAGAACAACTCCACGTGACCCTGCGATTGCTCAACGCTGCTCTTGGAAGGTGTTCAAGTGGGATGATAAGTGCGGTGTAAGCCTATAATGACCAGAAAAAGGAATTTATCCCAAATGTAAACTCTGTCCTAGCCTTTGCCTCCACGGAGCAAACACGGGTGGGGGAGTGCTGAGATTACAAAACGCTCTGCAGGTAAACTAAGGAGCTTTGTACCTTTATTCTCCTTGACTCAGGACGAGCCTAAAATTAGCAGGGAGAGCGACGCTCGGTGAATTATGCTCCCGAACCCCCGGCTCTGCAAACTGGGCAGCACAGGGAGATTCAAACAAAGCTGACCACTATTTATAATTCCTTTCAGGCACAAAACAGGGTGACACTTCCCTTTTCCAGCTCTGACGCTTAAAAATAGAGCTCGGGGACTACAAGGCAGCCAGCAGCGTTTCTCCACAAAAGGAGGAAAATAAATCAGCGCTAAATAAACTCCCGGCCAAGGGGAAGCTGCGAGCGCAGCGGAACAATAAACCCTGGGGTTGGAACGGGAAAGGGCCCCGGGGTTTGGGGGTGCTGGGGTGGGTCCCCCATGGGTGTGAACACCCTGGCAGGGGCACCCCATCAGCTGCAGCCTCGCTCCGCCCCGGGCCCGGTTTCCGGGTAGTAACAGAGCAGCCAATCCGCGGAGTTGCGAGAGCTCGAGGCCTTTTCCCTGCAAACACGGCTCCGAGGCTGGCACTCGCCCCAAAACTGGGGGAACCACAAAGGGGAGCCCCCGCTCTGCCATCCCCAGGGTGGGAGCTACCTGGAGAGGCTGGCCTGGAGCCCGAGGGCTTCCCACTGGGATAACCCTACGCTTCCAGGCCGCTGGCGAGCGAGGCCGGAGGTGTTTTGGGGAGCGCGGAGCTTTCCTCCAAAAACCCTGCTCTGAAAGGTCACAGGTTACCCAGGAAACTTTGGCTGGAGCCCCCCAAAAAGGGGAGGAGCGATTCTGGCTCTCTGTTCCCAGCCTCAGCAGCACAACCCCAGTCCAAAGGGAGACAATGAGTGCCGGGGAGCTGGAGCACATCCTGATCCAGGAGATTGTTAAACGTCGGTGGCACAGATTCCCACAGAGCTCTGCCCTTCCTGCAGCCCCACCGAGAGCAGCCACCTCTCCCCTGCCCTCCTCACAAAGAGGCTTCCACAAAAGGACACGGACGTGGCAGGACTGAAAATAGGAATCACAAAAAGACCTCGCTCAGCTCCTAAACCTGTCAGAGCAGGAGAAGGCAGGAGTGGCATTCACCCTGCTCGGTGCCCCCTCCCTGCTGGGAAAGGTAGCCCTTGGCAGGCCATAAATCCATACTATTATTCTCCGTTGAAGACGTGGAAAGGGGATGAAAAGGGAAACTGTAATGAAAATGGCAACAAAAAGGGGGGGGGGTGGTAAGAAAACCCCAAACAAAAACCCTCCACAGCAACAAAACCCTGAAAGCCCCAGGAGGAGATGCCCTCAAGCACATTCCTTCAGACGAGTCCCTCCTCTGGCCACCACCGAGACCCTCCTCGCTGCCGTGTCTCAAAGGAGACCCTGATTTCAGATCAGCTTCCAGAGGGGGAGATTCCCCAGGGAAGCGGCTCCGGGGCCTAGTGAGCTGCTCACCCCGGGCGAGTCAGGCAGACAAACAAAAAAAGGCTGGGGAGGGAGGGAGGGAGAGAGGGAGGAGTGGTGAGGAGTCATCTGACACATCCAACTTCCTAAGTTTGTTGTCCGCAGGAGACCGACTGCTCTAACCCTCACCCCTTGGAAAACAAGGAAAGCAGAGCCGACAACAAGAGCTTTGCTTTTGGAAAAGCCATTAGGGGTTCCTTTTGTCAGGGGGCAGAAAGAGCAGAGCAGAAACTGCCCAGCACCGAGAGGAATCCCAGATATTCGGGGCTTTCTACCTACCCAGCTCCTAGAAACACACAGCAAAGCCACTTCGCAGGGAAAACCTGCTCTTTGTCCTCCAAAATGCTTCGATCGCTGGAGAAGCCGGCAAGGAACCGAACAAAAAGGGAGGGGGGGAAGGAAAAGAGAGGGGGAGGGGAAAGGGAAACAGAGCAGCAGCCGATCAGGTTGGGCCTCGGCCCCGCTGTGGCCCAGAGCTCTTTCCAGGGTATCCCTAAGAAAGGTTTTCCCCCCTCACTAAACAGCTGGAATTCCCGACCCTCCTCCCGGTGCGATTAAGCATCGATCGCAATTGGCGGAGTCTGACATGTGTGTAACTTTAAACCCCCGGATAAAAATAGCTCCGATTCGAGCACCATCAGGACTCATTTCCTATTTGCTTAAAAACAGGGCGAAAAATACACCGAGAGCAGCTTTGTGGGGAGAAAGGCGCTGCGCGAACGTCAGACAAGTTTCCTTCGATAAGCCACAAACAGGAGCGCTGCTGCTGCTCCTCCCTCTCCCCCCCCCCCCTCCAAAAAAACACCACCAAATCCAGATAAGTTTGTTTATCTCTCCCTGGGAACTAAATCAGACCCGTTTCTCGACCCCTCGAAGCAGCACGGCAGAGCCACCAGCCCCGAGTCCTGCTGAGGGAGGTCGGGCACGTTCAGGAGACAGATCCGAGAAACATTTCATCCACTCTTGCCATTGCCACCCTTTCCACGCTCACACCGCCACCTTGTAAACAAAAACTATTAATAAAACAATCCTAGAACCGAATTCCCAATGGTATTTTTCAACGCCACCCACTCTCCAGACAGAGAGAAAAAAAGGGATTCACTGCCCCGTAAAAGGCCAGGAATAAAAACAAGGAGAAAAAATATAAACAGATCTATGTAGGAAGAAGGGGAAAAATAAGAAGTAATAAAGCTTAACCAAACCTAGAGGGTTACATAAACCTCTTGGGAGACGGGCTCGGGCCCTGATGCCCTTCACCCACCCCTGGGTCTGCTGAGCCAGACCCCGAGGGACCCCCTGCCCCATCCTCCCCAAAAAATTAAATCCCTAAGCCGGCACCAGAAGCTTCATGAACAGCGGGGTGAAATGGTGGAATAAATAATAATAATAAACCCCACAAAAGCCTTTCTTTGGGCTGTGGCTGCTGGAACTGCTCTTCCCTTCTTCACCCTCCCCAGGGCAGACAAGGGGGGGTGCGGGGCACCCGGATTGGGGGGGCATCACCGAGGGCCGCCTGTCAAGCCACAGAGGGGGAAAACCCCCCAAAATACGGCAGAAGGGGGGGTTAGGCCTCCCCTGGTGAGGAGGGAAGGGCAGATCCGACCCCCAGCTCCGGGGAGAGGCCGCGGGGTGCGCCTGGGGGGGGTTTGGGGGGCGACCCCCGCGGTGCCCCCCGCCCTCCCACCGCTCTGCAGGCCCGTGGGTGTGGGGAGGGGGGAAAACCCTCCTCCCCCGTGGGCCGGGAGTGGGGAGGCACGGCAAGGATACAGCTTGACCACGTCGGTGTCCATCCGCCTCTTGCCCGGGCTGGGGGACGACATGGTGGCCGCGGCCGCCCCCGGGGCTCCGGGCGGGCTGTCAGCGCCGCCGCCGCGGGCCGGGGCCGCCCGGCGCCGAGGGGAGCGGGGAAGCTCCGGGCAGCGAGGT
Source organism: Taeniopygia guttata (assembly GCF_048771995.1). NCBI lineage: Eukaryota > Metazoa > Chordata > Aves > Passeriformes > Estrildidae > Taeniopygia > Taeniopygia guttata. The sequence continues at coordinate 1,240,469 of NC_133025.1, forward strand.
GCTGGGACCCGCCGCTGTCGCTGTCGCCGCCGCTGTCGCCGCCGATGTCGCCGACAGGGCCCCCCCCCCCCCGAGCCGCTCGCGCTCCCTCAGCCGCTCCGGCCGCCTCTGCCCCAGCCTCTCTCTGGACCCCTGACGTCACCCGCGGTGACGTCACAGCCCCGCGGCGCTCCCATTGGCCGCGCCCTCAACGCTCCGCCGGCCCCGAGGCACGCCGGGAGTTGTAGTTCTGAGGGGGGGAAATGGTGGCCGGGCTGAGGGTTCGAGGCTCCGCTGGGGCCGCAAGCTCCAGTTTTTCCCCTTCTAACGTTTCCCGCAATTCCTCCCGTATTCCCTGTGTCTCCCCGTTCCCCATGGATTCTGACACTCCTTATTCCCCCATTTTCATTTTGCCCGTTCCCACCCCAGCCAGGGAACCACCTCATAAACTATGGGGTGCACCTATGTCAGGGCCTTGCATTTCCCCATTTCCACTGTTTTTTCCCCAATTCCCCACAGCTCCCCCTATTCCCAGTATCTCATTTGTTCCCCATGGATTCTGACACTCCTTATTCCCCCATTTTCATTTTGCCTGTTCCCACCACAGCCAGGGAACCACCTCATAAACTATGGGGTGCACTTATGTCAGGGCCTTGCATTTCCCCATTTCCACTGTTTTTTCCACAATTCCCCACGGCTCCCCCTATTCCCAGTATCTCCTTTGTTCCCCACAGATTCTGACACCCCCTTATTCCCATTTCCTGTCCCCACCAGGGTCAGGGAACCGCCCCACAGAACGTGGAGTTTGCCCATGGCAATCCGGTTCGATCCAAGCGGGAATGTGGCCCCACAGCAGGAGTCACCATCCCGGATTTCCGCTGTGACACCGACAAAGCATTTCCCGGTGCCTCAGTTTACCCACCCGGATGATGACACCACTAATGGGTGTCTCCCAAACCGATGGGATCCACACCCCACATTCCTGACCCCGGCATCATCCCATAAATCTGCCCCGGTGCTTCCTCCCCCCGTGGGGAGGAGACATGGACGAAGAATCCCAAATCCCAAAAAGCCCCAGCATGCCCGGAGTTTGGCAGGGGCAGGAGGTGACACCTCCTGCGGGGACTCAAATCCACACCCCACAATTCAGGCGGGGATTTGGCAGGGGAACAGGGTTCTCTTTGAGCAGAGCAGCTGGAAAACTTGGGATAGAGGATCCTGCATTTCCCAGGCCACAACAATCCCTGACTGGTTCCAAGCAACTGGGACAACTGGACAGGGATAAGAAGGATTTTACCATAATTTCTTAGAATGCTTCTATTCCATCTGTGAAACACCAGGGATTATTCCAGGATATCAGGGACTACAACCTGTTCCTTTTTTGGAATACCTCAATGCCACAGCACCCAGACCTTGGAATGTGGGTGCAGAGGGAATTTTGGGGATCCTCTGAGCACTCCTCAGTGTGGAAATTGGGATGGAGGGGTTGTGGCTGGGTTTTCCCACCCTGGGGTGGGAATAGCATCCTCCCATGATTTGTGGGGTGCTTCCCTGATCAGAGATGGGGGGGAGGCAGGAGAATCCATGGATAGGGAATGTAGGGAATAGAGGGAGCCATAGGAACCTGCTGGAAATCATTGGAAAGGGGGGAACCAGAGTTCCAGGGAGATGTAAGGAATGGGGAAAGCATGTGGGGCTCATGGGGGATCTGTAGGTGCAGGCAGCTGGAAAAGGGGCTCTTCCCATCCCATCCTCATCCCTCTGGATTGGGGGTATCCCCATTCCCACCCCAATTCCCAGCCCAGCAGGGCCATGGGGTGCAGCAGCCCCTCGTTAGGGCCCTGTAATTAGGGAAAGAAAGGGAACCCACCCAAATTCAGGCCCTGCTGCTTCCCGTGGGATTCCTGCCCTAAGGGCAGGATCCCAGGAGAAGCCCCCAAGTGGGCAGGCGCACCCCCAAATTTTGGGGTTCAGGGAGAGCTAGGATCAGCCCTGAGCAAGGCAGCCACTGCATTTCCAGACACAGGGCAGCCAGAATCCCAAAATCCATCCAAGGGCACGAGACAGATGAAACCTCAGAGATGGGGCTGGGGAAATGGAGGCAGGATCCTTTCCAAAATAAAAAAAATAATTAAAAAAAAAGAGGAATGACATATCCCTGTGCCTCCACCCACATCCACAGACCTGGAGGGAGGAGACACAACTGTGCCAGGTTGTGTGTGGAATCCCAGCCCTCCCCAAAGCCCTTTCCCCAATATCATCCTCAAGGATGGGGATGACACCATTTCCTTCCCAGCAGCCCAAGGCATGGAAACTCACCTCTTCCCAGGTTTTGGGAATCCCACCTTCCAACCAGAGGGATTCATCACCCCAAACTGGCCCTCAGCAGAGGGACAGGGATTGAGGCAATGGAAAAACGCCCACAACAGGCAAAGGAGACAACAAAATGTGGAATGGGAAACAGGGAAGGCAGCGGGAGGTTGATCCCATAAGGACAAGAATCCTGAGGGATACAGGAGGCCCAGAGCTCCTCCTACCCTGGGGAGAAACACCACGCCAGCAGGAAGGAAAAAGAAAAAACAACAAAAATGAAATGTTTATTCCCACCTGGCATCACCAGGGAGGTGACAGCGTCCCCTTGTCACCTCCAGCACGTGCCAGCTCCGGGCAGGGCTGTCCTGCCCTCGGAGGGAGGGACACAGCAGCAGTTTGTGAAGGCAGTCGGGGCAGGGGGATCCAAAAAACTTCCTCGGGGCCCTTCCCGGGGCACGGAGCTGCCGCAGGAACCACGCAGAGTTTGGATCTCCCCCCGTGCTGCTTCCCAGAGGCGGCTCAGGAGGAGTTCATGCTCTCCCACTGGCGGAAAATGCGGAACACCTTGCAGGATTTCTCCGAGAGACTCTGGAAAAGATGGGGACAAAGCAATGGCTGCAGGTCAAGGCGCTGGAGCAGGGCCTGCCGCTGGCAAAGGGAACAGAGAGAAACTGCAGCAAAAAAAAACCAAATTAAAATATCCCAGCTGGCTACCAGGACAGCAGTTTGTTCCTTGTTTTCATGATCCCAATTTGACAGCTGGAGGGGAGAACAAGGACACAAGCAAAAAGCAGGAAGGGACCCCAAAAAGGAAATGAGCCCAAAAGGCAGGAAAGGATCCCAAAAAGCAGGAAAGGATCCCAAAAGGCAGGAAGGGGCTCCACAAGGCAGGGAAAGGAGCCCCAAAAGCAGGAAGGAATCCCAAAAAGCAAGAAGGGGCTCCAAACAGCAGGAAGGGACCCCAAAAAAGCAGGAAGGGGCTCCAAAAAGCAGGAAGGGACTCCAAAAAGCAGGAAAGGAGCCCAAAAAGCAGGAAATGAGCCCAAAAGGCAGGAAAGGACCCCAAAAAGCAAGAAGGGGGTCCAAACAGCAGGAAAGGGCTCCAAAAAGCAGGAAAGGAGCCCAAAAAGCAAGAAGGGTCTCCAAACAGCAGGAAGAGACTCCAGAAAGCAGGAAAGGAGCCCAAAAAGCAGGAAGGGGCTCCAAAAAGCAAGAAGGGGCTCCAAAAAGTAGCTAGGGACCCCAAAAAGCAGGAAAGGGCTCCAAAAAGCAAGAGGGGGCTCCAAAAAGCAGGTAAGGATCCCAAAAAGCAGGAAGGGGCTCCAAAAAGCAGGAAAGGAGCCCAAAAAGCAGAAAAGGGCTCCAAAAAGCAGGAAGGGGCTCCAAAAAGCAGGTAAGGATCCCAAAAAGCAGAAAGGGACTCCAAAAAGCAGGAAAGCGGTCCAAACAGCAGGAAAGGGCTCCAAAAAGCAGGAAGGGGCTCCAAAAAGCAGGAAATGAGCCCAAAAGGCAGGAAAGGATCCCAAAAAGCAAGAAGGGGCTCCAAAAAGCAGGTAAGGATCCCAAAAAGCAGGAAAGGGCTCCAAAAAGCAGGAAATGAGCCCAAAAGGCAGGAAAGGATCCCAAAAAGCAGGAAAGGGCTCCAAAAAGCAGGAAAGCAGCCCAAAAAGCAGGAAGGGACCCCAAAAAGCAGGAAGGGGCTCCAAAAAGCAGAAAGGGGGTCCAAAAAGCAAGAAGAGGCTCCAAAAAGCAGGTAAGGATCCCAAAAAGCAGGTAAGGATCCCAAAAAGCAGGAAAGGGCTCCAAAAAGCAGGAAATGAGCCCAAAAAGCCGAAAGGGACTCCAAAAACCAGGAAGAGGCTCCAACCACTCCCTGCTCCAGTTGGGTCTGGTGCCTCTGACTTGTGAGTGGTCCCACTGGACCATCTGGAGCTTTCCTGGCACATGGCAGAATCACAGAATCATGGAATGGTTTGGGTTGGAAGGGACCTTAAAGACCACCCAGTTCCAACCCCCTGCTGTGGGCAGGGACACCTTCCACTAGAAGGGACCTTTTGGGGACACAAACCACTCGAAATCCCCAGGACAAATCCTGAAGGGGGAATGCTCCACCGCTCCCCTGAGCTGCAAACGAAGCAGGAAGGAGCTGGCAGGAGGAATCCAAGTGGATAATGAGATCCAGGGAGGCAGCAGCTGCTCCAGAGCCACATGGGGTGGGAGCTGTGGCCTCGGCAAACCTGGCAACCCAAGAGCCTGGAGCCAGGAACTGGGATGGCTGCAGAGAGGAGCTCTGGGCACACGGAATGAAACCGGATCTTGAGCAGCACTGTTATTTATAGCAGCCCTCCAGCAGCTCCAGCACAGCCCAGCCTTGGATGGAGCCTGGCTGTGGGAATGCCAGCAGCTCTGCAGCTTGGTCCTTTGTCACCTGGCTGGGACTGATCCCAAACAAAGCCCACCCATCCCAAATTCTTGCTGCCTACACAAGTTGGGATGCCCCAGGCTCACCACTGGCTCCGTTTCGGGCGCTGTGTCACATTTTTGGATGCCAAGGAGCCTCTTCAGCACCACTTCCCAGCCTGGCACAGCCTTTCCTGGCTCCTTCTCTGTCTGGGATGCAGCATCCTCCAGGGACTCCTCTCCCTCCCCAGTGCTGACCCAGGGACACCAATCACGGTGCTGAGAGCTGGGGTGAAAGAAGCTCCTCAAGGAAGTGTCCTGGGAAGCGAGGAGGTGACAGAGAAGGGACACAACAATGGGATGGTTTAGAGTCTGCCACTGGGAGTGGCTACAGGGACAACACCAAACCCCTGGATCCCACCCTGCCCGGAAGGCTCACCGAGCTGCTGGAGGAGCAGAGCCGCGCCCGCTTGGCCCTGCGGACAGGGCTGGATGGCACTTCCATGGTGTCCCCCTGTCCCATGCTCCGGGTCACGGGGCGGTTCCTCAGAGCGGGGCTGATGGCATCCAGCTCACCCCTGTCCATGGAGCTGGGGGAATCCCAACCCCGCGGCCGGGACACAGCTGGGGACGGGCTCTTCTCGTGCTGCTGGGGGGAAAAAAGGGATTAACAGAGCTCCTCTGCTCCAACCCTCCTCAGCCACCCCACAGGAGCCCTTCCCACCCCACAGATGCGTCCATAGGGTGTGGATGAGGCACTTGGAGCACCTGGAGCTGGCCCAGTGTGGCAGGACGTACCTGCTCGGCTCCTGGATCCTGGCTCCGGGTCAGCATGCGGCGTGGGGACGTGGGGACGGGCGGGAAGCGCTCGGGCGCGGCCGGGGCGCTGCTGCTGGAGCCGCAGGAATCCGGCTCTGGAGCTGCAGCAGAGTCCAGCTGGTGGAAGCCCCACAGCCCCACCTTCCTCATGCAGCGGGAGCAGGTGATCACCGAGAGGTTGACGGAGCCCGAGGCAGCGCTGCAGGGACAGAGGCACGTCATGGGATCCTCAGGGGATCCACATGGGATCTTTGTGAGATCCACGTGGGATCTTCATGGGATCCTCACGGGATCCTCATATATTCATGGGATTGTCATGGGATCCTCACTGCATCCACATGTAATCCCCATGGGATCCTCATGAAATCCTCATGGGATCCTCACAGGATGCTCATGGGATCTTCATGGGATTCTCATGGGATCCACGTGGAATTCCCATGGGATCCTCATGAGATCCTCATGGGATGCTCATTGAATTGTCATAGGATCCCCATGGGATCCTTATGAGATCCCCATGGAATCCCCATGGGAACCTCACAGGATATTCATGGGATCTTCTTGGGACCTTCATGGGATCCTCACTGGATCCACATGGAATCCCCATGGTATCTTCATGGGATTCTCATGGGATCATCATGGGATCCTCATGAGATCTTCATGGGATCCACATGTAATCCCCATGGGATCCTCATAGGATCCTCACAGGATCTTCATGGGATCATCATAGGATTCCCATGGAATCTCCATGGGATCCTCATGAAATCCTCATAGGATCCTCACAGGATCTTCATGGAATCCCCATGGAATCCTCATGAGATCCTCATGGGATCCTCATGGGATCCACACGGACTCCCCATGGGACCTCACAGGATCCTCATGGGATGCTCATGGAATCACCATGGGATCCCCATGGGAACCTCATGGGAGCCTCATGGGAACCTCACAGGGTCTTCATGGGATCCTCATGGGATCCCCATGGGATCCTCATGGGATCTTAACGGGATTCTCATGGAATCCCCATTGGATCCTCATGGGGTCCTCATGGGTTTCTCATGGGATCACAGGATGGGTTGAAATGGATCTTAAAGATCATCTCATTCCAAGCCCTCCTGGGCAGGGACACTTCCCACTATCCCAGGCTGCTCCAAGCCCTGTCCAACCCAGCCTTGGACACTTCCAGGGCTGGGGAAAGTCAGGAGAGGTGGTCAGGGATAAGCCTGGGCTTGGAAAAGTCAGGGAAATAAGTCCCTTAAATCCTGTCTATGATGTTGATTAAAACTGGCTCAGTTGAATTTAGCCTTGCCAGGAAGCAGGAACAGAGAGGGGAAAAAGAGGGGGGAAAAGTGGTAAAATAAGGGAAGCAGGAATGTAGTGGAAAAGTGTGAAAATAGTTTAAAAAAGGAAGCAGGATCCTAGTGAAAAAGAGGGAAAATAGGAAGATAGTGACACAAAGGAAGCAGGATCCTAGGTAAAAGGAGGGAAAACTGGAAAATAGTGACAACAAAGGAAACAGGGGAGTAGTGAAAAAGGGGGAAAATGGGAAAATAAAATCAGGTAGGCAAAAGCATAGTGAAAAAGAGGGAAAATAGTGGAAAAAAAAGAGACACTGAACATTCCACGGGAGGAACATTCCACATCCCTCCAGCCTCCAAGAGCTTTCATGGCAAGCCCAGAGCGTGAGGGACATTCCAGGCCCATCCCTGCAGCCCTGCCCACCTGCAGGTCCAGCCACACAGCGCCAGGATACAGGCAGGAACGTGCACCTGCAGGATTTCCGTGGAAAACTTCCCAGGAGGCTTCTCTCCCTCTGTTCCTTTGTGCTCCAGCTCCTCCCCGATGAGCTGGAGGAGCCGAGTGATCCTTTCCTCTGTCAGGGACTGCAGAGCACAGGGATCAAATGCAATGGTTTTACTCCCAAATCTTTTCCCACATGGAGAAAAAAATCCCTTTTTCCACCCCCTGGAATTGCATTGTGCATCACCCCCAGCTCTGGTTAACAGGGAAAAGCCACTCAGAGCAATCCTCCTTGCCTCTGGCTCCCCATTCCATGAAATCTGCCCAGGCACCATCTGCTCCCCCGAGCAGTGGAGCAGCTCCCATTCCTGCCCTGGCTTTGGGAGTCTCCGGTGCTTCCCGAGCTCAGCCAGCCCCAAAACACCCCTGTGGCTGTGCTGAATGGATGAAGATTCCCTGGATCCCACACAGCTCCTGCCTGCCCAGAGCCATCTGCTCCCTGGCAAAGGAGTGTCCAACCAGCCAGACTTGGCTGCAGCAGAGCAGGGCCAGGACAGGTTCCTGCAGGGTGACAACTCCACACTTCTTCCTGGCTTTTCCTGCTTGCAGAGCCTCATCAGGCTCCTTCACCTTCCCAAGGTCTCTGCCCACACCTCAGGTTCAAGGTGGCATCCCAAATTCGTGTCTCCAGACATCCCAGCTAAAGGAGGGATCCATGAGCTGCCCCTTCTCATGGAGCTGCCAGGACACTGGGAAAAGTCCAGAGTGGGAACCAGAAACATTTCCCAGCTGATGAGCCACCCCAAACTCCTCTTGACACATTCCCATGGTGGAACCACCACATGGGGAATGTCAAAGGAAGAAAACCAAGGTGGGAGCAGATCCCTCACACACACACAGGCTGAAATTCCTGATTTTGGGTGGGCCCAGGCTCGTCCCTGGAGCCTGGAATGCTGCAGATTTTGGGAGCAGGAGGGAACTCACCATGTTTTTCAGGTCTTCTGGTTTGAGGGAGGGCAGCTGCAGCTCCAGCTGACACAGGCTCTGGAAGCGATCCAGGAAATCCTGGAGAAGGACCCTGGGCTCGTCCACCAGCAGCTTGGCAAAGCGATCTGGGGAGAGCAAAAGCTGTGCTCAGCATTCCCAACCCCTCCTAATCCCACAGGGAAAGGGAGGGCACCAGCCCAGCCACAGGCCCCACGGAAATGCAGTGACAGGATAAGAGGGAATGACCTTAAGCTGAAGGAGGAGGAGTTTAGGTGGGACATTGGGAATTGGGAATTCCTGGCTGGGCTGGAATTGCCAGAGCAGCTGGGGCTGCCCCTGGATCCCTGGAATGTCCAAGGAAATGTTGGACATTGGGGCTGGAGCAGCCTGGGACAGTGGGAGGTGTCCCTGCCATGGCTGGGGTGGCACTGGAGGGGCTCTGAGGTCCCTTCCAACCTCAACAATTCCATGATTGTTTTTCTGGCTTTTAAAGGAAAAGCTCAGCACAGCCTCTTCCCTTCACAGCATTCCCAAGCAGCACAGCTCCCAAGACTGGATCTATCCCTCTCTGAGCATTCCATGACACCCAAGCTCCCCTGTCCCCTCCCAGGTACACCCCAAAACCATTTTAACTGCTCCAGAGGCACCCAAAGGTCAGGAAAAGCTGGATACAGCCCCAGGGTTTTGACTTGCTGAGGCTGCTCAGGGATGTGGCTTTCCTGCTGTATTCCACCATTCCCACAGGGAGAAGGAGAGTGTGATGACAGGAATAACAATGGAAAGGGGGGTAAAAATGAAAATAATGCTGGATTGTGCAGGAATCTGAGGCACCCACCTGGGCAGGGGCTGTCTGGCCAGAAGCAGAACTTCTCGTGGGCAGTGCTCAGGGCCTTCCTGAGCTCCTCACAGCGCTCCTTGTCTGCAGGGAAAAACTCAGGGATAAAAACTTCCCTGCACAGCCACCTCCTCAGGGGGTGGCCAGGAGAGGAAGCCACCAGGGTGGCAGAGTTTCCCTGGGATGCTTTCCCAGGATTTCCCAGGATGCTGCCTGAAGCTCCACCTCAGACTGTTGGAATCCTGGATGCTGAGAATTTCAAACTTCCCGTGCCTTTCAGCACATTTCCAGGATTCCAACATCAGAATTCCCCCCTTTTCCCACCAAGAGGAATGCCAGGCTCCCTCAAACAGCAAATGTCACCTCAGCAGTTCCACCTGCCCACAGCCAAAATCCCTCCCATTCCCAGGCACAGGGGAGCCTCTGGAAAAACAGCCCAAGCCAACCACGGGCACAAAACCTGCTGGATCCTGCCAGTTTTTCCTCCTGGGATGCTGCCAATCCCTGGCTGTGCTGATCCCTCCACCCCAGCTGTAGGAGCCAAATCCCAGCCATGTCTGGAAATCAAACTTCCCAAAAAACAACAAAAAGATCTGACATTTAATTTCACTTATGCTTTCAGAATCAAATAATTTATTTTTCAATTTGTTTTTGATGCCTTCTTCCCAGTCTTTGACTATTTTAGATTTTTCTAACCCATTTCTAACCCCATGATTTCCAGTGGAATAATTAGGCCAAGGTTTATTTAACAGAGATAATGTGAATAAATAAGGAATGTTGATATTGAGTGACCCAAAAGGGAAGGCTCAGTATTCCCACCTGGCAGGCAGCAGGAATGTCCTCCCTGTCCACTTCCAGGGCAATTGAAGCCAGAAAACTGAGAAGTGGGGATGACACTTCCTTGTGGGATAATAAGGAGTTTATTAATTAAATCTCACAATGTAATTTCTCCCTGAAGGGCCTTGGTGAGCAGCAACCACCGAGCAATTTTTCCACGCTGGAAAAATTCAGTGGAGGATCAGGAAAGCAGATCCAGGAATTGGGAAAGAGAATTTTTAAAAGGATTTTCATATCCTTAAATGCATCCAGAGGGCAACGAGGTTGGAGAAATCCTGTGGCAAGACTGGCATGGAATTCCAGCATGGGAACAGCTCAAATCTGCACCAGGGGAGGCTCAGGCTCAACATTAGGAACTATTTCTCTACCAAGATGATCCAACTCTGGAATATTCCAAGAGGTGCTCAGTGCCCCAAGCCTGGAAGTGTTTCAGATGTTTTTGGATAATTCCCTTTGGTCTGATTTGAAATTTGGAACTTCTCTGGGGTTTCCCAGTCCTTAAAGGATGGGTGCAAAGAGGATGGAGGGTCTCCTTTCCATGGGGAGGACTAAAGAGCAGTGGGGACAGAGTGTGCTGGGAAGGTTCATCCCAATGGAAAAAAGACATTTTTTACAGTCAGAATTCCATCATTCCCTGGGACCAGCACTCCCTGGGATCATCATTCCCTGGAACCATCATTTTTGGCACCATCCTTCCCTGAAAATGTAATTCCTTGGGACCATCATTCCTTGGAACCATCATTCCTTAGGACCATCATTCCTTGGGACCATCATTCCCTGAAAATGTAATTCCTTGGAACCATAATTCCTTGGAATCATCATTCCTTGGGACCATCATTCCCTGAAACTATAATTCCTCAGAACCATCATTCCCTGAGATCATATTCCTTAGGACCATCATTCCTTGGAATCATCATTCCCTGGGACCACCATTCCTGGGGACCATTATTCCTTGAGACCACCATTTCTTGGAACCAGCATTCCCTGAAATGGTAATTCCTTGGAATCATCATTCCCTGAGACCACCATTCCTTCAAACCAGCATTCCCTGAGACCACCACTCCTTGGAACCATCATTCCCTGAAAATGTAATTCCTTGGAACCATCATTCCTTGGGACCATCATTCCCTGAAAACATAATTCCCTGGCACCATCATTCCCTGAAACTGTAATTCCTCGGAACCATCATTCCCTGAGATTATCATTCCTTAGGATCATCATTCCTTGGAATCATCATTCCCTGAAACCACCATTTCCTGGGACCACCATTCCTTGGAACCATTATTCCTTGAGACCACCACTTCTTGGAACCATCATTCCCTGAAATGCTAATTCCTTGGAATCATCATTCCCTGGCACCATCATTCCCTGAAAACATAATTCCTTGGAACCATCATTCCCTGAAACTGTAATTCCTCGGAACCATCATTCCCTGAGATCATCATTCCTTAGGATCATCATTCCTTGGAACCATCATTCCCTGAGACCAGCATTCCCTGGGACCACCATTCCTTGGAACCATTATTCCTTGAGACCACTGCTCCTTGGAACCAGCATTCCCTGAAAATGTAATTCCTTGGAACCATAATTCCTTGGGACCATCATTCCTTGGAATCATCATTCCTTGGGACCATCATTCCCTGAAAACATAATTCCTTGGAACCATCATTCCCTGAGATCATAATTCCTTAGGATCATCATTCCTTGGAACCATCATTCCCTGAAACCACCATTCCCTGGGACCACCATTCCTTGAGACCACCATTTTTGGAACCAGCATTCCCTGAAGCCATAATTCCTTGGAATCATCATTCCTGAGACCACCATTCCCTCAAACCACCACTCCCTGGAACCACCATTCCCTGGACACCAGGACAGAACAGGAGGAGCTTTAAGACCCCTCCCAACCCAAACTCCCGACGATCCCACGACCTCTCCCCGCTGGAATTCCCTGACACAAAACAAGACTGATTATCCCACCCCCAGCTAAACACCACATTTGCCTTGAGCTGCTTTCCCAGACGCCCCTGGAAACCGCTACATCCCGAAATCCCAAAAATCCCAAAAATCCCCAAAATCCCCAAAATCCCTGGATCCCAAACACGCTGCTCACAGTTGCTGAGGTCGAAGGCGAGCTGCAGGCTCATGCACAGGTAGGCCTGGCAGCTGGAGCACCGGAGCATGTCACACTCCACGCTGACCCAGCCGAAGCGGGCGCACACCAGCGGCGACAGCGCGTGCGGCTTCCCCGCCCACCGCAGCGGGTGCGCCCGTCAAGGAGACAACGCCAGAATTCCCGGGATTTTGTGGGGTGGGGAATGGAGAAAACAGCCAGAATTCCCAAGATTTTATGGGGTGGGGACAGCAGACAACGGCCAGAATTCCCGGGATTTTATGGGGTAGGAAATGGAGACAACCTCCAGAATTCCCAGGATTTTATGGGGTGAGAATGGAGACAATGGCCAGAATTCCCAGAGATTTTATAGGGTGGGAATGGAGACAATGGCCAGAATTCCCGGGATTTTACGCAGTGGGGAGAGCAGACAACAGCCAGAATTCCCAGGATGTTATGGGGTGGGAATGGAGGAAACAGCCAGAATTCCCAGGATTTTATGGGGTGGGGAAAGCACACAACACCTGGAAATCTCGTGATTTTTTGGGGTGGGGAAAGGAGACAACAGCCAGAATTCCCAGGATTTTATGGGGTGGGGAAAGCACACAACACCTGGAAATCTCGTGATTTTATGGGGTGGGGAAAGCAGACAACAGCCAGAATTCCCGGGATTTCGTGGGGTGGGAATGGAGACAACGGCCAGAATTCCCAGGATTTTATGGGGTGGGAATGGAGACAATGGCCAGAATTCCCGGGATTTTATGGAGTGGGAATGGAGACAACGGCCAGAATTCCCAGGATTTTATGGGGTGGGGAAAGCACACAACACCTGGAAATCTCGTGATTTTATGGGGTGGGGGAAGCAGACAATAGCCAGAATTCCTGGGAGTTTATGGGGTGGGGAATGGAGACAATTCCGGAATTCCTGGGATGTTATGGGGTGGGGAAAGCACACAACACCTGGAAATCTTGTGATTTTATGGGGCAGGGAAAGGAGACAACGGCCAGAATTCCCGGAGATTTTATGGGATGAGAAAGGAGACAACCTCCAGAATTCCCGGGATTTTATGGGGTGGGAATGGAGAAAACAGCCAGAATTTCCAGGATTTTATGGGGTGGGGAAAGGAGATAACTGCCAGAATTCCCAGGATTTTATGGGGTGGGGAAAGCAGACAACAGCCAGAATTCCCAGGATTTTATGGGGTGGGGAAAGCAGACAACAGCCAGAATTCCCAGGATTTTATGGGGTGGGGAAAGCAGACAACAGCCAGAATTCCCAGGATTTTATGGGGTGGGGAATGGAGACAACAGCCAGAATTCCCGGGATTTTATGGGGTGGGGAAAGCACACAACTCCTGAAAATCTCATGATTTTATGGGGTGGGGAAAGGAGACAACGGCCAGAATTCCCAGGATTTCGTGGGGTGGCAATGGAGACAATGCCAGAATTCCTGGGATTTTATGCAGTGGGGAGAGCACACAACAGCCAGAATTCCCAGGATTTTATGGGGTGGGGAAAGGAGACAACAGCAAGAATTCCCAGGATTTTATGGGGTGGCAATGGAGACAATGCCGGAATTCCTGGGATTTTATGGGATGGGGAAAGCAGACAACAGCCAGAATTCCCAGGATTTCGTGGGGTGGGGAAAGGAGGAAACAGCCAGAATTCCCAGGATTTTATGGGGTGGGGAAAGGAGACAACAGCCAGAATTCCCAGGATTTTATGGGGTGGGAATGGAGACAACGGCCAGAATTCCCAGGATTTTATGGGGTGGGAATGGAGACAATGCCGGAATTCCCGGGATTTTATGGGGTGGGAATGGAGACAATGGCCAGAATTCCCAGGATTTTATGGGGTGGGAATGGAGACAACAGCCAGAATTCCCAGGATTTAATGGGGTGGGAATGGAGAAAACAGCCAGAATTTCCAGGATTTTATGGGATGGGGAAAGGAGACAACAGCCAGAATTCCCAGGATTTTATGGGGTGGGAAATGGAGACAACCTCCAGAATTCCCAGGATTTTATGGGGTGGGAATGGAGACAACGGCCAGAATTCCAGGGATGTTATGGGGTGGGAATGGAGACAATGCCAGAATTCCCAGGATTTTATGGGGTGGGGGAATCTTGCTCAGGAGGACAAGCAGAGGGATGGAAGAGGCAGGATTTTAGAAAAAGGCTGGGTTTAGGAAAAGGTTGGATTTGAGGAAAAGTAGGATTTCAGGAAAAGGCAGAATTTGAGGAAGAGGTTTGATTTAGGAAAGGGATGGATTTAGGAAGAGGCAGGATTTTAGGAAGAGGCTGGATTTTAGGAAGAGGCTGGATTTTAGGAAAAGGGTGGATTTAGGAAAAGGCAGGATTTTAGGAAGAGGTTTGATTTAGAAAAAGGCTGGATTTTAGGAAAAGGTGGGATTTAGGAAAAGCTTGGATTTTAGGAAAAGGCTGGATTTGAGGGAGAGGCAGGATTTTAGGAATAGGCAGAATTTTGGGAAAATGTTGGATTTTGGGAAGAGGTTGGATTTCAGAAAAAGGTGAGATTTGAGGAAGAGGTTGCATTTAGAAAGAGGCTGGATTTTAGGGAAAGGTTGTATTTTGGGAAAGGTTAGATTTTAGGAAAAGGCTGGATTTGAGGGAAAAGGCTGGATTTGAGGAAAAGGCTGGATTTAGGAAGAGACAGGATTTTAGGAAAAGGTTTGGTTCAGGCAAGGCTGGATTTTAGGGAAAGGTTGGATTATAGGGAAAGGTTGGATTTTAGGGAAAGGTTGGATTTTAGGGAAAGGTTGGATTTTAGGAAAAGACAGGATTTTAGGAAAAGACAGGATTTAGGAACTGAGCTTTCCCCAGGGAATGCTCACAGCTCCAAAGCTCCAGGAGCGTTGGGACAGCTCTCAGGGACAGGGTGGAATTTTGGGAATTGCACCAGTGATCCCTCTGGATCTCCCCCCAGAATTCCAAGGGGGAATTCCCAGCATCCCAAAGGATATGGTGAAAGTTTCCACTCTGCTGAAGTAGGCTTCCCTGCTGGCAGATTCCAAGGAAAGAGCCTCCATTTGGGAAGGACCATTGGCTCGCTCCGAGCAGTCCGACGTGTCCTTCCTGAAAGGAAAAGCCAGGGAAAATTCCTGGGGAAAGCCTGGGGTTTGGGAAAGGCTGGGTTTTGGGAAATGTTGGGGTTTAGGAAAAGGTTGGATTTAGGAAAAGGCTGAATTTTAGGAAAAGGTTGAATTTTAGGAAAAGGTTGAATTTTAGGAAAAGGCTGGGTTATGGGAAATGTTGGATTTTAGGAGAAGGTTTGATTTAGGTAAAAGCTGGATTTTAGGAAAAGGCTGGATTTTAGGAAGTGTTGGATTTTAGGGAAAGAATGTATTTTAGGACAAGGCTTCCCTCCCAGTGCCCTCTCAGTATCCTCAGTACTCTCCCAGTGCCCTCCCAGTGCTCCCAGTACCCTCCCAGTGCTCCCAGTGCCCTCCCAGTGCCCTCTCAGTGCCCCCAGTACCCTCCCAGTGCCCTCCCAGTGCTCCCAGTACCCTCCCAGTGCTCCCAGTGCCCTCCCAGTGCCCTCCCAGTGCTCCCAGTACCCTCCCAGTGCTCCCAGTGCCCTCCCAGTGCTCCCAGTGCCCTCCAGCTCCCCGCCAGGACCCCGAACAACACCGAGGGGTCCCCGGTTCCCTCACGGCTCCCTGAGTCCCTCACGGCTCTCCGGTTCCCTCACGGCTCCCCGGTTCTCTCACGACTCCCCGCTTCCCTCACGGCTCCCCAAGTCCCTCACGGGTTCCCGAGTCACTCATGGGTCCCCGCTTCCCTCACGAGCCCCCTCCCCTCACACGGCCGGGCCTCCCCCCGCCGCCAGCCCGGTGCCGGCGAGTCCCCCCGCCACCGCCGCTGCCCCTTACCCGCCGGGCCCGGGCCCCTGGGTGGCGATGCCGCCGTCGATGAGGTCTCGGATCTGCCGGGGGGTGACGGGGGGCGGCCGCCCTCGGTTCCCGCCCGCCGCCGCCGCCGCCGCCGCTCCCCCGCCGCTGGGCGCCGCCATCTTGGTCCCTCCCCCCACCCGTCCCGGCCTGGGAAACGCGGACCGGCACGAACGTTCCGCTCGCGCACCATCGTTCCGCTCGCGCCGCGGGGCCGCTCATGACCTCGCCCAACCCTCCCACGGCCGCCGGAACCTCGCGGAGGGCTCGGAGGGCACCGGCGCCGTCGTGGAAGTCCCCGCGGATGTCCCCGTGAGTGTCCCCGCGAGTGTCCCCGCGAGTGTCCCCGTGAGTGTCCCCGCGCCCCCGCTCTCGGCGCTCTATTGCTCCAGCCTGCATCGATCGCTCGGCTCTCCCCACAGCGGCTCTCTCACCGCAGCATTCCCCAACCCGCCAACAAACCCGCAGCTGATAGGCTGCGGCCGAAGAAGCTGGGCGCTGATTGGCTGCCGGCGCGCCGTCCCTCAGGAGCGGACGGGCCATGTCGGCGGCGGCCGCGGCCCGGGACGGGCTCGGGGAGGGCGCGGGCGGCGCCGCGGGCGGCGGCGATGGCGGCGGGGGAGGGATCCTGAACCGCTTCGTGCAGCTGCCGGGCAGGCCGCGGGCGGCGGGTGAGTGGCGGCCGGCGCTGACCCCGACGCCAAGGCCCGGGAGGAGTTCGGGACCGGGGCGGCCCCGACCCTGAGGGGGCTGAGGGGGCTGAGAGCGGAGCATCCCCAGCTCAGTTCGTGGCACCCCCATTTCTAAGCTCCTGAGGGGTTCGGGGTCGGGTCTGCGGGAGGTCGGGGACCGGGACACCGCCGTGCCCAAAGTCCTGAGGGGTCTGAGCGAGCAGCCCCAGCCCGGAGCGTCAGGAGCTGCGACAGACCCGTTCCCGAGGCTCCAAGGGAGTGGGAATCGCCCATTGCCGCGGTGTTGGGGAGCGGGACACCCCCGTTCCTGGGGGTCCTTCCCGCCGCAAGGTCCCGGTGTCACGCGTGTCCCCAAGGCCCTCAGGGGAGTGGGACACTCGAGACCCCGCGGGGACAGCTGTCCCTGGCTCTGGGACATTGCTGCAGGGAGCTGGGGTACCCCAACAGACCGGGGATAATGGGGTCACCCTGTCCCCACACCCGGGAGTGCTGTGGGGGGAGCTGGGCTGTTCCCATCCCAACGATCCCGGGCTCTGGAACCTGGAATCAGGGATTGGGGGGCAGTTATCCTTTTACAAACGGATTTAGGGTCACCCCCTCGTCTAGCCCGGTGTAGGGTCCCCCATCCCAGTGTTTTCCAGGTGTTGGGAGATCCATGTGGGGATAGGGGTATCCCACAGGGATCAGCTCTGTTTCACTCATCCTGGATTAACCTGGGCTGGCCCCTGGTGATCCCCCCACTCTGCAATCCCAGAGTATCCCAAAAAATCCTGGGGGTTTTGGGACATCCCCACCATCCTGGCTGGGGAGATCCTGCCTGGGATGTGCTTAGTCCTGTTCCCTGGGAAAAGTGGCTCTTTCCTTCTTCCACCTTTCTCCTAGCAAGGCTGAAGGGTTATTCCATAACTTCTGGGTGCCTGTCACCCCAAATATTCCAGGAGGAGGCTGAGGTTACCCCAGGATCACGGGATTGGGAAGCTCTGCAGTGCTGGCAGAGCTGTGGGACACCCCACAGCCCTCTGACATTCCCAGCTGCTGTGGAAAAATCCCTTTTTTCCTTAGCCCTGGAGCTCCTCATCACCTTGAGCTGGACATTCCAGGATCAGGAATCCTTCCCTCAGTTCCTGTGGGACACGAAGCCCCTCACCACCAGCAGCTGGAAAGGGCTTTTCAATCCACGCTCCCACCCCTGAAACCTGCCATATATTTTCCCTATAAATTCATTTCCCACGTGCCACGCTCTGCCTCAGCCTTCCAGCCCCTTCCAGCAGCACTGGGGATTTGCTGAGTGGCTGCACACTTCTATTTTTGGCCAAATGCTCAGCCACGTTTCCCTCCTCTCATGGAAATGCCTTTTTTTGGCACACAGGCCCCGTTCTCTCCCCCTTGCTGCATTTGAAGGGTTTGCTGGATTGGATGGGAATTGCATCCTCCTCATCCTGCATGGATTATCTCCTTCCCTGCACCTGCCCAGCTCAGCCTTACCCCAAAACCAGCCCCAAAATTCTGCATTGTTGGGCTTTTCTCCCACTTTGACACCTGTTCAGCTCCTATTTATAGAGCTCCAGCAGCAGCACTTACATAACCATTGGGAGAGGAATTTTCTCCATTTCCTCCAGACAGATTTGTTCCTGAGCTCCCAGTTCTCTTCCAGAGTTCCCAGTTTTGTTTTCTCAGCTCCCAGTTCTCCTCCAGACTTGTCAGGTTTCATTCCTCACCTCCTGCACAAGTTCCAGGTTTTCTTCACTTCCCATTTCTCTTAAATTTTCTTTTCTTCAGAATTTCCAGGTTTTCTTCACTTCCCATTTCTCTTAAATTTTCTTTTCTGCAGAATTTCCAGGTTTTCTTAACTTCCAATTTCTCTTAAATTTTCTTTTCTGCAGAATTTCCAGGTTTTCTTCACTTCCCAATTCTCTTAAATTTTCTTTCCTGCAGAATTTCCAGGTTTTCTTCACTTCCCATTTCTCTTAAATTTTCTTTTCTGCAGAATTTCCAGGTTTTCTTCACTTCCCATTTCTCTTAAATTTTCTTTTCTGCAGAATTTCCAGGTTTTCTTCACTTCCCATTTCTCTTAAATTTTCTTTCCTGCAGAATTTCCAGGTTTTCTTAACTTCCCAATTCTCTTAAATTTTCTTCCAAACTTTTCAGGATTTCTCTCTTATTCCCAATCCTCTTCCAGAGTTCCCAAGTTTGTTTTCTTACCTCCCAGTTCTCCTCCAGACTTTTCAGGTTTCATTTCTCACCTCCCAGTTCTCCTGCAGTTCCAGGTTTTCTTTCCTTCCCAATTCCCTTAAATTTTCTCAGGTTTTCTTAACGTCCCAATTCTTTTAAATTTTCTTCCAAACTTTTCAAGATTCCTCTCTTACTCCCAGTTCTCTTCCAGAGTTCCCAGCTTTGTTTTCTCAGCTCCCAGATCTCCTCCAGACTTGTCAGGTTTCATTCCTCACCTCCCAGTTTTCCTGCAGAATTTCCAGGTTTTCTTTACTTCCCAATTCTCTCAATTCCCAATTCTCCTCTAAGTTTTCTTCCAAACTTTTCAGGTTTCTTTTCTTACTCCCAATTCTCTTCCAGAGCAGGAGTTGTTCCTGCTTTTTCCCCATTCTATTCCATGCCCTGGTGTTTTTAAGGTTTGGAAAGATGAAAAAAAAAAGTCAAATACAGGTGGTTTGTGGTTTGTTCTTCTTTTTCTGCCCACGTTTTGCAGTGTTTTCATCTGGGATGAGGGAATTGGGACAATCTGGACACTTAAATGGATTTTTGCCTCTCCTGGCTCAGCATTCCTGCTGTTGCCTTCAGCTGTAATTTTCCCAGTCACAGAAGGGTTTGGGATTTTTTTTTTTTGAATGGAGAGGTTCAGTTTTTAATATCTATTAAAAAAAACCCAGAAATTACAAATATCCCAAACCCCTATGTGTCATGGAGAATTCCTGAATTAATGGGATAACATTTCAGGGATTTGCTGAGGCTGGAGGAGTGGGCAGGCAAGTGTGCAGTGTAGCAAAGACAAAATTCCAAGTGCAGCAGCTGGAATGACATCCCAAGAGTCCAGAATGTGGGATCTGTGAGGTTTGGGAGCAGCCCCAAGGGAAGGCAAATCAGGGCCTGGGCTGCATCCAGAGGGATGTTGGGAAGGAGAGGTGGGATCATCCTGCTCTTCCCAGTGCCCCTGGAATTCTGTGTCCAGTTCTGGTCTCCACAAGTCAAGAAATTAATTCCCAGGCAGGCTGGAGAGCATCCAAAGGGGATGGTCCAAGGAAGGAAGGGCTGAAGGATTCAAGTCTCTTCTCCCTGGAATTCCCAGAGCAGCTGTGGCTGCCCCTGGATCCCTGGCAGTGTCCAAGATTTGGTTGGATGAGGCTTGGAGCAGCCTGGGATAGGGGAAGGTGTCCCTGCCCATGGAATGGGATGATCCTTGGGATTTCATTCCATAGGTTCTGTGAGAAGGGAGGGCTCAGATGGAACCTCATTTGGGTTTCCAGTCCTTAAAGGATGGAGGGTCTCCTTTCCATGGAGAGAGAGGATGAGGAGCAGTGGGGACAGGCTGCACTGGGAAGGTTCATCCCAGTGGAAAAAAAGACATTTTTTCCAGTGAGAATTCCATCATTCCCTGGGCCAGCCTCCCCAGGGACGTGGTGGAGTCCCTGGAGGGTTTCAGGATGTGGCTGCTCAAGGTGCTGAACAGCCTCGTCCCAGATCCTTTTCCCACAGGACATTGGAGCAGATAATCTTCCAGCTCTGTGGTTTTCATTCTCCAGAATTCTTTTCTTTTCCTTTCTTCTTCTTGGAAACAAACAACCCAAGGCTCAGTTTTAGTGGTGTAAAATCCTTTAAAACGTGATTGCCCCAAAGATTTTGGGAACAAAGCCTGGGAGAACCAGACCTGTTCACAGAATCCCTGTGTTGGGAGAGAGCTCCAGGAGCATCGAGCCCAGCCCAGCCCCAGCAGCTCACCTCACCCAGTGCCACATCCAGGCTTTTCAAACACACCCAGGAATGGTGACTCCACCACCTCAGAACTTCATCACCTTTCTGGAAAAGCTTTTTCCTGCTCTCCCCCCTGAATTTCCCTGGGCACAGCGTGAGGCTGTGTGCTCTGGTTCTGTCAGTGCTGCTGGAGACAGAGCCCGAGCCCAGCTGGGCACAGGCACCTTTCAGGAGCTGTGGGGAGCGATGGGGCCACCCCTGAGTCTCCTTTTCTCCAGGCTGAGCACCCCCAGCTCCCTCAGATCCCTCACAGGGTTTGTGCTCCCAGCCCCTCTCCAGCCTCCTTGCCTGTTCCTCACCAAGATCCAAGCCCAGGAGCTCTCCCAGGATGATAATTCTGGAAACACTGCCTGGAGGTCTCAGGAATATCTGGAAATCTTTTGGCTGTCCTGCAGGTTGTGTTTGGCATCCTTGGCTGGACCTTCTGCCATCTCCCATTTTTCCTCAGAGCCGTTGTTCAGGGACCCAGCTACAGCTGGGAATTTTTCCTCTTGGGTACTTTTCCTCTTGGGAATTTCTCAGGCCTGCCAAGGAAGGAAAGTGTGGGATCTGCAGAGGCTGAACACAGCTGGATGAACAAATAGGTTTTAAACCTCACTCTCAGCAATGCATTCCCAATCCTGCTTATCCAAACATTCCTGAGGGACTCCAATTACATGAGTTCCAAACTTATTTTGTCCTGCTGTTATGGAAAAGATGAAACTTTGAAGATGGGAGTCAAAGTCAATATTGACTTGTCGTGTTCTGGGTTCAGCCCTTGACCTGAATGTCCTTCAGAATTCCTGGAGGGATCAAAAATGGAAAGGGAGAGAGATTGAATCCTGCTGTTGTGGATGTTGAAAAACCAGGCAGGAGGAAAAATAATCACAAAACCATCTTTAGAAAGCTTTATAAACAGAGAAAAGGACACGTGCCCAGCCTTGGGATATCCACCACGGATGTGGCACTTGGAAAAGAGGAGGATCCAAAGCCACGTTGAATTTGTTGGTTTTACACCCTGTAGTTATTCTGTTTGTATTTCCAAAAATAGGGCTTGAAATAGAAATTCTGCTGCTGGTGGTGATGCTGATAATGTGGTGGTGTAACACACACCTCGTGGGATGGCCTTGCACTGGGATTTGTGGGATTGAAACCATGGATTGTTTGGGACACCCTGATAACAGGACAGGCTTTTCACTGTGCTGTTCCTTTTCCTGTTATCCTGGCAGGAAGAACTTTGAGGTACTCAAAGTGCTGCAGATAACCCTGGGGTGGATACTGGGATTAAATTAGCTTGGGAAAAAAGGGACTGATAAAGGAGTGTACAACTGTGGGATGGTTTGGGTGGGAAGAGATCTCAGAGCTCATCCAGTGCCACCTCTGCCATGGCAGGGACACCTCCCACTGTCCCAGCTGCTCCAACCCCATCCAGCCTGGCCTTGGGCACTGCCAGGGATCCAGGGGCAGCCCCAGCTGCTCTGGGAAGGTTGCTCAGTGCTCCACCATTCTCAAAGTAGAAGTTTTCCCTCATATCCAGCTGGAATTTCCAGTGTTTCAGTTTGTGCCCGTTGTCCCTTCTCCTGTCACTGAGCAGTCCTGCCCCATTCCTCTCCACACCCACCCTTGAGATACAAATGGATTTGTTTAGGGTTTCTGACAGTCATAAGAAAAAGGATGGCTTCAGGAGGCTCAAAACAACTTCACATTCATGGAATCCTGGAATCTTTTCAGTTGGAAAAGGTCTCTCAGACTACTGAGTCCAACCATTGCCACCACTGCCCCATGTCCCCAAGTGCCACATCCACAGGGCTTTGAAATCCCTCCAGGGATGGGCACTCCACCCCTGCCCTGGGCAGCTGTGCCAGGGCTGGACAAACCTTTCCATGAAGGAATTTTCCCTAAAATCCATCCTGAGGCTCCCTGGCCCATCCTGAGGCCGTTCCCTCTCCTCCTGTCCCTGTTCCCTGGAGCACAGCCCGACCCCCGGCTGTCCCCTCCTGGCAGGGACTTGTGCAGAGCCACAAGGTCCCCCCTGAGCCTCCTTGGCTCCAGTGTCACATCTGGAAACTCCTTGTTTCATCCCCTGTCCCAATTCCAGCTCCTGCAGGAGGGGAGTTCCATTAGGAACAGCTTGGAGCTGTCAGTGCAGCAGCTCCCTCAGAACTCCTGGGTGAATCACTGGTTTGAGGGGAATTTAGCAGGGTGTTGGCAGGTCAGTGCCCAGCCAGCTGCTTTCTGGCTCAACCCTTAATTAAGACTTTTCTTAATTATGTCCCTGTCATGATCTTTCAGCCTGGAATCAGTGAATCCATTGGTTTGGAAAAGCCCTCTCAGCCTATCCAGTCCAACTGTGCCCAATCCCCACCTTGTCCCCAGCCCAGAGCGCTGAGTGCCACATCCAGGGATTCCTTGGGCACCTCCAGGTGAGGATGGAGACTCCAAACCTCCCTGAGCATCCCCTTCCAATGTTTAACAAACCTTTCCACAGGGAAATTCCTCCTGACTTCCAGCCTGAGCCTCCCCTGATACAGCTTGAGGCTGTTTGCTCTCATCCTGTTGTTAAATTTCATTCTGATTGTGGAACTTACTCCCTGAAAATTTCAATGTTCCCCTTTTTGCCCTCAGGACTAAGGAAAAAGAGCCTCTTTGTAAATGCACCTTCCCATCCTTCCTTCCTGTTTCTCAGACTGGGAAAACAGCTGCTTCCCAGATCATATCCATCATCCATCCATCCATTTTAAAGCCATTTTCCATAACTTTATGATCTCTTCCCCACAGACCTGGTACATCCTGCTGCTTTCCATGTCCAGCATCAAGGAATTCACAGCAGGACCTGGTGAATTCCAGCTTTTCACACAATGGGGCCTTGCTGTGCATCGAGCTTTGGGTCTCTCGGGATTCAGCTCTAGAAAATGGGCTTTGCTCACAATAAAGTTCAGCAAATCCCAGGATTTTCCCATCTAAAAGTTACACACCTGTGGAATGGGCAGCAAAACCAGCTGCAAACCTCTCCTGAATTCCAGCAGGAGCTGTGAATCATCCAGTGAGTCCTAATTAAATGGAAGTGCAGCTCTTTATTGGAGCCATGGAATTTGGCTGCTGAAGGAACTCTTTGGAATTAACCCTCGAACAGATCCAGCTTTTACAGCTCCTCTCCTTAAAAAGACACAGCTGGAGGAATCTTCTCTGCAGACAGTGATGAGCAAGAGTTGGAAAGGCCCTTAAAGATCATCCAGTGCCCCCCCTGCCATGGCAGGGACACTTTCCACTATCCCAGGTTGCTCCAAGCCTGGCCTTTGACCCTTCCAGGGATATCTGATCCATTCCTACTAAAAACTGGGATTTCTGGCAAAATCAGGTGCCTTCCTTATTTAATTCTGGGAGGTGGTTGGCAGTGAAGGCCTCCTAGGTGGTGTGTTTTAATTTATTTTCTTGGAATTACTCCTCTTACTTTGAGTTTATTTGCTTTATGTAAAACTCAGCCTTATTCTCCTCTTTTCTGTCCGGAAAATTCTCATGGCAACTGTTAGAACTAGAGGGAAATAAAATCTATATTTAATATTATATCTGAACTCCTAATTCCTTAACACCTTTTAAATTAGGATGTGGAATATCCCCCTCTCCTGTGCCCCAACATCCATGTCCCCACTACAGATTTTTCCCTTAATTTCTTAACTTTCTTCCCTTTTTTTTCAGCCAGTGCTTATTAGTTTTCTAAGTGGGAATTGCTGTGACACAGTTATTCCTGGAAACACCCCAAATCTGTCAAAACTTTGTCTGAACCCTGGAGAGCAGCTTAATTTTGGACCAGAGTTGAACATGATTAAGCAAAGCTGCTTGTGCTCAGCTCAAATTCATTATTTGGTCTGGACAAATCATTTATTTCACTTTTCCTGTAGGAAAAATGCTTCATGCCTCTTTTTTTTTATGGTGTCAGATTCACTGCTGGGAATTACAACAGAAGAAAACATGCTGGGTCCTAATTAGATGCTTTCCTGGCTCTTTTTCCGTCCTAAAATCCATAAAAAGTCTGTGGGAGCAGGTGGGAGGTGAAGGTCACTGATTTGTTTGGGTTTGTTTTGGTCACTTGTCAGCCAAGACCTCGATTTCTGTTGTCCAAGAATATTCCTGATTAGTTTTTCCTTGGCTGAATCCATCTTTTTATCTATTCCAGTTGAGAGCTGAGCTGGAATTGTCCTCCCTGCTTTTATTTGCATTAAGTTTTAGGGGTGGGCAGGCAGAGGGATTCCTTTTGGGAATGGCTGCAGGATCCCAGCTGGATTCCCTGCTCCTGCCCAGTGCAAATGCCTTTATTCAGGAGCAGATTTTCCCTTTTCTGTCAGACAGAATTTATATAAATAAACTAAACACATTTTAGTGACAAAGTCATCTTGAGATCCAAGGAACAAAGAGGGAAATCACAGAGAGGTTTTGTAGGAGGGAAGGCAAAGCCTTAATTTTTTTTCTCTGATGGGCAGCTTTAAATACAAACCTTTGGAGTTGTTTCTAAGCTAAATGTGCCAAACAGAATGAAAGAAGAGGGATTTTATGAAGTGCCTCAGAAAGGGCTGTAGTGGAAGGATTACCACATGGTGCAGAGGAAGGAGGTGGTGACACACAGACTGTCCCTTTTCCAGCTCGTCCTTACAAAGCCATTTCCTCCTGCTGCAGAGGTGCTTCCCTATGGATTCCCTATGGATTCCCTATGGATTCCATCCCTGTGGGTGCACACCCTGAGCTCTTGTGGAGCTGATTTTCCTCCTCCTCCTCCTCCTGCAGGCCACAGGTGCCCCCCGGCCAGGAGCGGCCATCGCTGCGTGGCCGACAGCTCCAACCTCTACGTCTTCGGGGGCTACAATCCCGACTACGATGAGTCTGGGGGGCCAGAGAACGAGGACTACCCCCTCTTCAGGGAGCTCTGGAGGTACAACTTTGCCACAGACACCTGGCACCAGATGGGCACCGAAGGCTACATGCCCAGGGAGCTGGCCTCCATGTCACGTACGTATGGAAATCTGGATGCTGGGGTTGGGTTGAGTTTTTCTTTCCCTTTTTGATCAGTTGAGGTGGAGGGAAAGAAAAAAAATGGGAAAGCAAGAGGTGTTTTCCAGGTGTTTACCTTACTGTGCTTTCAGCAGGAAGGTGTCTTATGCAGACATCTCAAAAGCAACCAAAAATAGCTGTCTTTGTTCACTTTTCAAAGCAGACCTTTGGTTACCATGGTTTTAGTTGGGATCTTTTCTCCTTTAGAGCCATCAATGCACGGGGTGGATTGTAGGGAATTTCAACAGCACTGAGCACTGCTGTCTCCAGAGCATGGAAACATGGAATGGTTTGGGTTGGAAGGGAGTCTAAAAATCATCCAATTCCATGCCATGGACAGAGACACCTTCCCTAGAGCAGATGGCTTCAAGCCTAGTCCAACCCAACTTGGAACAGCCTGGAAAAATTCTGTTCTGCTGATCTCACAGCAATGAGCATCCCTGTTTTTCCTCCCTCTCTCTCTCTCCCCCAGTTGTTTTACATGGCAACAACCTCCTGGTTTTTGGGGGCACCGGGATCCCCTTTGGAGAGAGCAACGGGAACGACGTCCACGTGTGCAACGTCAAGTACAAGAGATGGGCTCTGCTCAGCTGCCGCGGCAAGAAACCCAACCGCATCTACGGCCAGGTAGGGAGCACCAGGAGCCCCGAGTGCCCCACGAGGGCTCCCAGCACCAAAATCCCCCCTCTGCACCTCACCTGAGTCCTCCCCGCTGGGTAAAAGCACAAGGAAAAGCAGGTGTCCTTCGTAAAGAAGTAAAGCAGCCTTGGTTCTGGGAGATTCCAAAGGAAAGGAGGTTTTCTGCTAGTTAGAAAGGGCAGAATTTGTTCACTAAATACATGGTGCAGCTGAATGAAAAAAAGTCAGATTTAAGGAGTGGTTGGTAGTCAAAAACCTTCAAAACCCAAAATTCTAAATGAAAATGAGAAAGTGATTTAAGGAATTGTTGGTAGTCAAAAACCTTCAAAACCCAAAATTCTAAATGAAAGTTCAAAAGTGATTTAAGGGGTGGTTGGTAGTCAAAACCTTCAAAACCCAAAATTCTAAATGAAAGTTAAAAAGTGATTTAAGGAATTGTTGGTAGTCAAAAACCTTCAAAACCCAAAATTCTAAATGAAAGTTAAAAAGTGATTTAAGGAGTGGTTGGTAGTCAAAAACCTTCAAAACCCAAAATTCTAAATGAAAGTTAAAAAGTGATTTAAGGAGTGGTTGGTAGTCAAAAACCTTCAAAACCCAAAATTCTAAATGAAAGTTAAAAAGTGATTTAAGGAGTGGTTGGTAGTCAAAAACCTTCAAAACCCAAAATTCTAAATGAAAATGAGAAAGTGATTTAAGGACTGGCTCATAGCTGAAACCTTCAAAACTCAAAACTTTAAATGAGAATTAGAAAGTGATTTAAGGAGTAATTTGTAGTCAAAACCCAAAATTCTAAATGCAAGTTCCTAGAGTTCCCTTATATTAGAATGACACCTTTGAAGACTTTCCCTAAGGTGGATGAACAAGGTGGAGAAGGAAATGAATTCACACTCACCGCAGGACTGACCCTTTTTGCTGGTGCACATCTGCTTTGGAGGAGCAGGAATTGCCTCTTCTCCAGCCCCAGGTGTCCCAAGTCCTTCCTGACTGGTTTCTCTGCCAGGCCATGGCCATCATCAACGGGTGTCTCTACGTGTTTGGAGGAACAACTGGGTACATTTACAGCACTGATCTCCACAAGCTGGACCTCAACACCCGGGAATGGATCCAGCTGAAGCCAAACAACATGTCCTGTGACATGCCAGAGGAGAGGTGAGCACCTGGGCAGCCCCAGGGAGCTTTTTTTGGGAGGCAGGGAATGGCAAGCTTTGGGATACCTTGCTCTGGTTGGCATTTCCAGCCCTCCTTTGCCTGGGAGTTGTTGTGGCATTGGGAGGAGGGATTTTGGTTGCTCTCATCTGTGGTTTGGTGTCCAGCTGATAACAGGGAATTGGGAATGGAAGAATCCCAGAATTTTTTGGTTCATAGGAATCTTAAAATCAATCTAATTCCACCCCCCTGCCATGGGCAGGGACAACTTTCACTATCCCAGGTTGCTCCAAGCTTTGTCCAGCCTGGCCTTGGACGCTTCCCTTAGAGGGGGCTGGAGTATTAATGGCTGTCCTGGTACTTAATTATTTAATAATCCTTGCAGTTAATTATTTAATAATCACTCTGCAATCAGAAAATGCCTTTCACATTTCTGGGGTGCTGCTTGGAGGGCTCTGGAAAACTTCCACACCTCCTGCATGCTCCCAGCCTGAGGGACTGATGCAGCAGAGCCAGGCTTGGGAGTTTCTGCTCAAATCCCTGGAAGTTGATGGTGATTTCCAGAAGGTTTTTTGTTCTTGCTAATTGTGCTGCTTTGCACCTTCAGGTACAGACATGAAATTGCTCACGATGGTCAACGGATTTATATCCTGGGAGGTGGAACTTCCTGGACAGCTTATTCCTTGGATAAGGTGAGGCATTTGGAACCCTGGACAGGAGATTTTCCACACTGAGGAATTACCAGCACAACTTCTTCATCTTGCTTTGCCTGGAGAGCCTGGTAAAAAAAATAAAATTAAAAAAAAAAAAAAAATTGGGAGCAGGTTGTTCTCCTATTTCTGTAAAACCTGGATCTGCCACAGAATGTCCTGGTGATGAATCTGTGGTCACTTTAAATAGTGCTCTGCTTCCAAAAAAGTGGAGTCTGCAGCACTTTCTGTGACATTTTATCTCTCCATTGTCCCATTTTTCTCCCTACGTGCAGCAGGAGAAAGGTATTTCTAAATCTTCTGAGAGCTCAAGGGTGCAGATTTTAATTGGTCCAGCTCTTTTAAAAAGCAATATTTTTTTTTTTCAGCTGTAGGGCTGAAATAGCAAAGCTGGGATGGAGCTTGGAAGGTGATTTTAGACCTGCTTAGTCACTGGCTGGGATCAACTATTTTTGGGTTTACACTTAATGAAAAAAAGGGATTTATTTACAGTGGATCAGAGCCTGTGGCTGCATCATCCTGGTGCTGGCAGAGCCAGGAGGATCTCATGGCTCCTCTTTTTTCCTCCAGATCCATGCCTACAACCTGGAAACCAACACCTGGGAGGAGATCACCACAAAACCTCACGAAAAAGTCGGTGAGTTTGGAATTTCCTTTTTTTCCCTGTAAGCCAGAGTGGCCAAGGTGCTTGGAGGTGCAGTTTTCTTGTTCAATATGTGACTTATGCTGGATTTGAGATCCTGCTTGTGCTGCAGCACTGAGCATTAACCCATCCAAGGGAATTTGGCAGTCTGGCTTCTCTCTCCCTGCTTGGGAAAGGTGGCAGTGCCTGGATCTGCTCCCTTTGAGGCCCTGGGCTTTCCCTGGAATCTCACAGCTGCTTTTCACCAAGCCAGATTTGAGACTCTGGGGAACAAAATTCCAGCATTTTTCTTCTTCCCTAGAGAGGAATTAGGACTCAAACCTGAAACAGCTGCCTAAAATTACACCTTTTATACCTGGGATAGCAGAACTTCTTAAACTCCATGATTAAATGTTGAGACAAAATCACTACTTGCACTAGCACTTTAAAGCAATTATTGCTGATACATATTTTAAAATTTATTCTCCTCAGGCTTCCCAGCAGCCAGAAGATGCCACAGCTGTGTCCAGATAAAAAATGGTAAGATTTACCTCTGGAAAATTGGTGTCTCTTGTACAACCAAACAGGGGAGAGTTGGAGAGAGCTGCAGGGAACACGTGGCTTTTCTGGAAGAGGATTTTTTCCTCACTCACAGGCCTTAAGCTGCCCAGTTGGCACCATTCCTTCTTCTGCACTGAAAAAAACAGTTACAATCTTGATCCCTCTTTTCCAAACCCTTCAGGTCAGTGGCTGAATGCTGTCTGTTGAAGGGTGGAGGGAAGTGCTGGATTGTATTTCCTAGGAGTGTTAATTGTGCCAATAAAAGTAAAGCAGGAGCTGGGAGATGCTTTCAGCCCACCAGCAGGATTTGGCAGCCCCTGAACTGAGAACTTGGGCAAAGCTGGAGCAGGGCAGAACTGGGAGCTGGGACTGTTCCCTGTGGGTTTAAAATCCCTGGAATCTGATCAAGCCCAGGTGCCTGAGAACTCAGCTTGGCTGTGAAAAGAGGGATTGCTCCCCTGCTTGCAGTGAGTCTGCCCTGGTGGGGTTGGCATCATGGGCAGGCCGGGAAGGAGCCAGAAATCCACCCTGACCCCCAGTGTGGGCAGCAGAGGAGGGGAGAGATCCTGCCCCTGTGCTCAGGTGAGACCCCACCTGCAGAGCTGCCCCAGCCCTGGGGACAACAGCAGCAGCACCTGGAGCTGCAGGAGAGATTCCAGAGGGATCCATGGAGCTGCTGCAGGGCTGGAGCCCCTCTGCTCCGGAGCCAGGCTGGGACAAGAAGCTCTGAGTGCCCTGATCAGCATCCTCTGGGGCCTCCCCCCACAGCATTTCAGGAGCTGCATCTAAATCCAAACCTTGGGCTCTCTCCTCATCTCCTGGAGGGGCTGCAGGGCCCCAGCAATGACCATGAGGTCCTGAAGGGTCTGAGATCAGCTCTGAGCCACGGGTGTCCATGGAATTGGAGTGAATCCAGAGGAATCCATGGAGCTGCTGCAGGGATGGAGCCCCTCTGCTCTGGAGCCAGGCTGGGAGAGCTGGGGGTGCTCCCCTGGAGAGGAGAAGGATCCAGGGAGAGCTTCCAGCACATTCCAGGGCCTGAAGGGGCTCCAGGAGAGCTGCAGAGGGACTGGGGACAAGGCCTGCAGGGACAGGACACAGGGAATGGCTCCCACTGCCATAGGGCAGCCATGGATGGGATCTTGGGAATGAGGAATTCCTGGCTGGGCTGGGATTGCCAGAGCAGCTGGGGCTGCCCCTGGATCCCTGGCAGTGCCAGGGATGGACATTGAGGCTTGGAGCAGCCTGGGACAGTGGGAGGTGTCCCTGCCCATAGGTTGGAACTGGATGGGCTTTGAGGTCCCTTCCCACCCAAACCATTCTGGGAATCTTAAAGTGGCCTCTGCTTTGTCGTGGCCTGATCTGGAAGATCCTAAGAACCTTTGCTGAGGTAAAACAGTCACTGATCCCAAACCTGTGTGGGGAAGGTGATCCCTGACCTCTCTCCCCGTGTGTCCCGTGGTTCCTGGCAGGGGCATGGCTGGGCCTGGCAGCTCCCCACATCTCCTCTCTTGCAGATGTGTTCGTGTGCGGAGGCTACAACGGAGAGGTGATTCTGGGAGATGTTTGGAAGCTGAACCTCCAAACTTTCCAGTGGGTCAAGCTCCCAGCTGCCATGCCAGAGCCTGTGTACTTCCACTGTGCTGCTGTCACCCCAGTAAGTGACTCCTTTTGTTCCTCTGGAGCTGGGCTCCTTCCTCCAAGCACTCTTACCTTGGATTGGGCTCCAAATAAAGCTGATGTACCCAAGGAAGTGACCTCCACTGGCTGCAGCAGCTTTTGGGAGGCTCTTCTTCCTGCTGCTGTTTGAAGAGTGGAGCCACACTGTGGATTTTGCTTTCTGAAAGAAATGATGCAGAATTTGAGCTTTTAAAGTCCATGTGGGAGCAGCAGTTCCTGCTTGTAAAAGGAAAAAAACAACAAAAAAAGCACAAATACTCCCTAAGTGATTTTAGCCTACTGAGAACACCCTGAGGTGAAAGATTGGGTGAGGCTGTTTCCAGCCCTTTGGAAACCACTAAGGAATGTTGGTATTGCCAGAGCTTTTGGCCATAAGTAGGAGGCTGGAGACCTGGGATTGGTAATTAACAGGCAGCAAGAAATGCCTTTGGCTGTGCCTTCACCTCCTCATCTCCTTAGGGCAGAGATCGCATTCCTCGGTGTCACTTCATTTGGGGAATGTTATAAATGCAGCTTTTCCTGGGAAGCCTGATAAAGATGTTTCCCAGGCAGCTCAGTGACTGCCTGGACAGCTGAATGCCATTTCTTTGCCAGCCTGTGTGGGGAAAAAAGCTATTCAGCAGCTGAGTTTTTCCCATCTCTCTGTGTTCCTGTCATCCCTGGAGCAGGGTTGTGCTGAGCAAGGGAATGCAGGATGTCTGAGGTGGGTGTAGTTTAAAAATACGTTATTTTTAGCTGAAACACGAGTATGTAGCTGTACTACTTTCATAACAGTTTGCCACACTCCTAAAAGGGATTTCTTGAGATAGAAATCACCTAAAACTCAGAGTAAAGCACTCTGAGGTGGTGGATATGTGGTTTAGGATGAGACATGGCCCTTCCAGCAGCAATTAGGTCCTTGACTGAGAGGATCCCAGTGAGGCAGCAGCACCTTTGCTGAAGGGTGTGAGGTGGGCGTGGGGACAGCCCAATCCTGCTTTTCCTGCCTCTGTAACTCCTGTCCCCTTTCCCCACCCAGGCTGGCTGCATGTATGTCCACGGAGGGGTGGTCAACATCCACCAAAACAAACGGACTGGCTCCCTGTTCAAAATGTGGCTGGTGGTGCCCAGCCTGCTGGAACTGTGCTGGGAGAAGCTCCTGGAATGTTTCCCTCACCTAGCAACCCTCTCCAGATCCCAGCTTTTGCACCTTGGACTGACGCAGGGACTTGTTGAGCGACTAAAATGAGAACATCTCCCACTTCTGTCCAAGGCTCACCACGTTGAAGAATTCCCCCTCCCATCCCCTATTTATGGATTCCATGGATGGTCTTGCTAAGAACATGGAGAAACCTGCTCAAGGCCTTACTCAGCAAATACATCAATGCCTTTCCAGACATTGTTACTTTTAGTCATGGAAAAAAAAAATTAAAATCCCCCTTTTATTTATGGAGCTCTAAGTTACACCATTAATCCAAAAGTATTTTCTGAGACTGAGCAGCCAACCAGCAACCTGTCATCAGCACACGCTTGCAAATTAATTGGGGAGCTTAACGAGTTACTGAATGTCCAAGCCCGTGCTCACACGTGGCACCTTCGCCTCGATATTCCCACCACCGTACCCGACGGGGGACATTTGATGCAGAACAACCACCAAGCTGTTCTTTTGCTGTGGATAACCCATCCCTCCCAGCCAGCTGAGCTCCCCCTCTCCCAACCACCCCATTCCTTCAGCCCTGCATGTGTTCCACGGGCATGTTCCCACCCTGAGCTTCCGGAGACGGCTGGAACGTCGCCGGGGCGGCGAGCGAAGCTTCCCTGGTGCAGTGTCTGTGTCCTCCCCTTTTCACATTGAAAGGTTTGCTTGGAAGACTGGGAAAAAGTTGCCACTTAAGGGACTATTGTGTAGTTTACTGGGGGTGGGGAGGAAAGAGGTTTTCCTGAGGCTTTTTTAACCTTCTTGGCTCACTTTGCACCCAGAACGAGCTACAGCAAAAAACTCACCCTGTAGATATTTCAGAGCTCTTTGAACCTGCTCAACCAAGCCCTGGTTCTCAGCATCTCCCAGCTTTTGGTTTTCCTTCCTCCCACACATCCCAAATTGACCTTTTTCTTCTTGTTTCACATTCCCCTGAGGGTGGGAGATGTGATTTAAAGCCGGTTTAGGGAGTGGCTTTGTAGATAGCTCAGCCCAGGAAATACAGCATCCAAAAAAGGGGAGAGGGAACAACTGTCCCTCTTCCTGGGAACAGGGATTGTCTGTGCACAGGAAGGGGTGGCTCTGATCCTCTTGTGCTCTCTACACTGCATTTGTTTAAGTGGCCACTGAACTCTGAACAGCTCCAGGCATGAGGTTTGTGCAAAAATCCTTTTCAGTTGGAGCCCATTTTTAAGTGCCTTTTGTTTTTAAAATCAGCTTTTCCCAATGCTTTCTTCTTCATCAGAGGCAGAGGTTACACTCTGGGGTTTTAGTTTCTTTTTAAGAGATTGCATTTATGTTTAAATAAACCATAGCATTGTCTTCATGTTGTTAATCCAAAGGTGCTGCCTGCTGGAGTCGCTGCCCCCCACGTAGGGAGCTCACCCCTTGTCTCAAAATTAAACTTCCCCTGGTCTTGAGATTTTCCTCTTTTCTCCAGCTTCAGTTGCTGCTTTTTTTTTCCCCCAAGGCTCAGAAAGCAAAGTCTGGACCTCAGTGCTGAGGCTTTCTCAGGTGCTTGGACCACAGGAATTGTGCATTTCAACCCCTTCCCAGCCTCCCTGGCTGCTGAATCCTGCTGACCCTGCTGACAGCTGTGGGCTGGGAAAGGGTTCCCTGCAGGAACATTTCTCCAGCTCCTTCTTCTATGCCAAACACTGAGGCTGAATATCCACACTTCCATCTTTGCCTTGTGGACCTTTGTCCTGGAGCAGCCTGGTCATCCCTGTGCTGGTTTTTCTCTCAGTTGGGTGGCTCTCTTTGGAGCCATCAAAGTCTGGATCTCTGAGCAAGCACATTCCTTAGGGTCTTTTCCTTACTCTGGAAATCTCTGGAGCTTTCTCTGAGGGTGTCACAAAGCCTCTCTCGATGATTTTGGAGCAGTCTTGGGACTCTGGAGAGGTCTCAGCTGGCTGGAAGCTGGTCCCCATTTTCAAGGGACAACCCTGGAAACCACAGGGCTGTCAGTCAGTGTCACGTCAGTGCCCGGTAAAACCCTGGAGAAGATTCTTCTGGGAAGTATGAAGAACCTCTGGTGGACAGCACAGAATGGGTCACAGCCAGCACAGCTTCAGGAGAGGGAGGTCCTGCCTGGCCACCCTGATTTCCTGCTGTAACAGCACAACCCACCTGGATGATCCAGGAAAGCCAGGAGATGGAATCTGCAGACTCCAGCAAAGTGCATCCAGGACAGGCTGGGAAGGGACCTGGGGGTCCTGGGTGATGGGACAGCAGTGCCTTGGAGCCAGGAGGGACACCTCTGTCCTGGGGACATCAGGGACAGCAGCAAGGGAGGGGTTGTCCTGCTCTGAACAGGCTCCCCAGGGAATGGGCACAGCCCAGGAGCATTTGGACAATCCCCTCAGGGCCAGGAGGGGATTTTTTGGGCATCCTGGGCAGGGCCAGGAGTTGGATTTGATCCCTGTGGATCCCTCCACTCTCAGCAGCTGGACCTAAAAGGTTCAAGGACTTCACTTTTGCTGGTAAAAGCTCTACAAGCATCACCCACTGATGGATTTTCCAGGGGTCTTTTCCCATTCCATAACCTCCATTGGCTGCTGCATGAGGGACAGAAGATCTCTGGAGGCTGCTCTTCTAAAAAAAAATGGTTTAAGCACTGAGCTCACAGCTCCTGCTGAATGGGGCTTTAATTCCTGCTGGGCTACTGCCAGCGGGTAAAAGCTTTAATTAAAATTCCCTGAGAGAGAGGGAAAGGATCCAGCACCTGCAGCAAGGGATGGAGAGGCATAAGAACATCCCAGGATGTAAGGAGACAGGGAGAGCCAGCTCAGGACAGAATTCCTGAGCAGCCCTCACCCCAGGAGTGAAGGTTTGTTTCATCTCAGTAAGATGATGGCACTGAGCAGGTGCTCCTACAGCTTCTGCTCTCCCATCCCTTTCCATGTCCTGCCATCAGAAACTCCAGCTACTCACCCAGGAACGCTCCCCAATGTCCCAGACAAAGGACAGCAGGATTGGCCCTGCTGATGCTTCCCTAGGAAATCAAAAAGGCTTAATTAAGCTGCTTCATTAATCACTAACGAGCTGCTGCCCTCCCTGCAAAGGAGGACAGTCCCAGGCTGCTTCCTGCCTCACTCAGGGCTGGCCACATCCCTGACAGCACTCCTGGCTTTGATGGAACAGGAGAGGGGGAAGGAAGAGGCACCAGGGTCAGTCAGTGTTTTGCTTTGAGATTGTGTTTTGGTTTTTAATGATAATAAATCAATCCAAGCCCCAACTTTGTCCTCTCACCACATCCACCAGCATTTCCCTGCATGGAGGGAGATGTCCCCAGCCTGTCACACGCTATGGACAACACCAGGAGCATCCCTGAACCTTCTCAGGAGTCTGGTACAGACCTCAAAGCCAGGCAGACCAAAAAGTCAGAGAAGACCAGGCTGGAGATGAGCTGGAGCCCACAGCCACCCCCGTGGGCTCTGTCCCTGGGGTGAGGTGACAGAGGACAGGGAATGGTGGCCAAAGAGGGGCCCAGGTTGGTTCCTGAGGCTCATTTAAGGAGAAACAAACTTGTTTCTGATTTGTACAAAACTGCTTTAATGACAAAACAGCTGAAAATACCTTTGGGTGCATTTCTGGTGCCATCAAACATCCCGTGTGCGATTCCCAGGCCCCTCCCAGGCCTGGGAGGATGAGGGACTTCTCAGGCACCTCCTCCCAGTGCAGCACATCCCCAGGGAGGGGTCTGTCCTTGAGACACACAGAAATCCCCTTCAAGACCCTCCTCTGAGGACAGTTTTCCTTCCAGCCACTCGAGTGTGGGCTGGAGTTGCCCATGTGAGGTGATTTGGCTTTGAGGCTCCTCGTTTCAGGAGCAACCCCATGGCCACCACCCTTCCCCATCGCTGAAGCCCCACGGGGGCAGCCCAGCAGCAGCAGGAGCTTCAGGAAACGGCGCTTCCAGACCGGAGCCAGCCCGGCGAGTCCCTGAGAAACTGGAAAAGGTCTTGGATGGGTGCTGATCCCACCAAGAGGGCTGGAGAACGGAGAATCCAAACCTCAGCAGCCGCTGGGCGACGGGGCGAAGAAATACACGGCCAGGAGGATGAAGTAAACCATCACCAGCACGGTGCCTGGGGCAGACAGAGAGGGGTGGGAGGGAGTTACTCCTGGAGCAAGGAGGGGCATGGGTTTAACACCTGGTGTGGTCTGGATTAGCCCCCTGTAGGGGACTTCCATCGTTCTCCACAAAATGTCCATTAAAAGGGAATTTAAAGCCTTTTAAAGAGGGAAATGGGAGTAATCCCCCCTTGGAACTGCTGCAGGAGGACAACTCCAAGATGGTCAACCAAGACCCCAGGATCACTTAGGTCACCACACACCAAGAGCCCCAAAAAGCAGCTGATCCCAGGGTTGGAGTCAGGACACCCCATCCCCGGGGATATAGGGATGTGCCAAGTCCCACAGCAGCCCTGTGGGAGGTGGTCACCTTGGAAATAGTCGCATTTGCCATCCATGAAGATGTAGTTCATGAGCACCACGCTGAACATGCTGGCGTAGACGTGGAGGTCGCTGAAGACAAGTGTGAAGTTGGTTGGCTGTGAGGAATAGGATTTGGGGTTTGTGGCCAGCCAGGGCAACCCCAAACTGACTCTCTCTGGGACTTGTGTGTCACCCCTTAAACCCTCTCTGCCACACATCCCCAGGGTGGGGACAGCAGCAGGAGACATCTGACCCCACTTCCCCTGCACTGAGCAGAGGGGAGACACTGGCAAGGGCAGCTGTGTCCTTTCCATGTCCCACAGACACCGTGTCCCCAGGCCTGCTGCAGGAGGTCCCCCAGAGCTGTCCTGGGGCTACTCACGTAGAAGATGGTGAAGAGCACCAGGATGGGGATCTGGAGCATGCAGACCTGCACCGCGATGCAGTTCCCAATCTCGATGCTGGGGAGGAAAGACAACTTAAGGGCCAAGCACTGGGTCTCTGGGTGAGAAAATCCCAAACCACAGAGCCCGTCCCAGTTCTGACACCATTTTTTGGGTGACTAATCTCCTTGAGGACAAGCTGACACAGATTCTGACCCACCAGTGGCTGGGCAGCAAGGCACAGCGATGGGACAGGGCACAGGAACCAGCCCAAAACTCATCCTTGGAGCCATCTCACCTCAAGCTCAGATTGTTCTGCAGGGCGAACTGGATGCCATTGACAATCTCCGGCAGCTCAGGCACCATTGCCAGCACGGTGACACCGATGAAGTACTGCAGGGAAGAGGTGACATCAGCCCAGGCCTGACCACACCCAAGCCCTGGCCAACTGCACAAAGCATCTCAGCATCTTTCCCCCCTCATTTTTGGGCTCCAGCTGCAGCCAGGGCACATCCTGGTGCTCGGGGACAGCCAGACCCAGCGCACCTGTGAGATGGTGGAGTTGGTGAGGATGGGGCTGATGTGCTCCGTGGCCAGGTCAGCACAGGCCGACATGCAGAGGGTGGCGAGCAGGAGGATGACCAGGGCCCGCCAGCGGGACCAGTGGACCACGGCGCTGTGGTGGTGGCCAGGCACTGGGGAGAGAGCAGAGACGTGTGGGACGCTCCAGAGCAGTGACAAGAGCCAGCCCTGCAGCCAGGACATTTGGGGACACTCACTGTGACAGTCGCTGATGTGGATGTCGTAGATGTGCGAGTGGGTTTTGAGGGTGAAGAACAGCCCGATGAGGTAGGCAGCAGGGAGCAGGATGGACACCGTGTACACCAGGGGTCTGTGGGACACAGGTGACACTGTCAGTGCCACCAGGGTCTGGCATGGAGACCCCAGGGAGGTCCCATTGCCCTGGGGATGAGGAAATGGGGCGCTGGATGATTGGGGTGGAGAAGGGCCCTGGGAGGGATGCAGGAACACGACCAGACCCAGGAGGTGCCACCCCAGTGTGAGGACAGCTCTGTCCCCACCGCAGTGGACACTCACTGGACGTGGCTGTAGTAGAGGGTGCCGTTGTTGTCCATCTGCAGAGAGAGCGCCTGTCAACAGGGATACGGGGGACAAGGGACAGCCCCGCTGCCACCACCCAGCACGAGAGCCAGGGGGGCTCAGAGTGTCCCTGACCCCAAATTTCCCTGCTGGGGGTCCAGGTCCCCACTCACCAGGTCAAAGTGACAGTTGTGGCAGAGGTAGTGGCCCAGCGGGTTCTGGGTGACGTTGTGGCACTCGCCACAGACCAGCTTCCCGTACACCTTGGAGAAGAGCGTTGGGGCAAAGACACCTGCAGGGACAGGACATGGAGCAGGCAGCCACCCTGGTGGGACACCCAGACCTGGGGACACCCCTGTCCCCAACTCACCTCCCACGGAGAGGAAGAGCAGGGCCGAGCTGACGCCCGCAGAGCGGCTGTTGAAGCGCTGCTCCTGGTGCCGGATGCCCCCGATCACCATGCAGAGACCCTTGGGGATGGAGAAACCCCCCGGAGAAATCCCCCATCAGCGCCCTGCTCACAGCACCCTCCCGGCTCTCAGTGCCACCCGTCTCACCGGCACAAAGAGGACACAGCCCACCAGCGTCCCCGTCAACGCCGACTTGACCACCTCGGCGTAGCAGCGGTTGCCCTCCCGCGAGCCCTTGATGAGGGCAGTGATGTAGAAGGTGAGCTCGGTGATGGAGCCGAACGTGGCGTTCACCACAGCTCCCACCGCGAAATTGCTCTGGGCTGAGATGCTGGAGAGGAGGAAAAGGCCGTCAGCAGGGCTGGAGTGTCCCCACATTGCCACCAAGTGTCCCCTGTCACCCTCACCTGGCGATGGCCATGCCGATGTAGTAGGAGAGGGGCATGATGGAGAGCAGGGCCAAGGTGAACTTGACGGCGGAGCCGGTCAGGTGGTTGGGGCTGTCCATGTAGCCCAGCACCAATGTCACCAGCACCAGTGGCAGCAGGTCTGGGGTGGCCAGTCAAGGACACAACAGAGGGGACAGATTTGGGGTCACTCCCCGCCGTCCCACTCCAGCTCCCACAAGGATACTGACAGCGAAGACGTTGATGCCGTCCACGGCGTATTTGTAGTAGTAGGGGTTGGCGGCGCGGTAGCAGCAGAGAATCACCTCTCCCTCCAGAGGCACCTCAGTCTGCAGAGGGACAAGAGGGTCACCCCCAGCCCAAAATC
Source organism: Taeniopygia guttata (assembly GCF_048771995.1). Classification (NCBI taxonomy): domain Eukaryota; kingdom Metazoa; phylum Chordata; class Aves; order Passeriformes; family Estrildidae; genus Taeniopygia; species Taeniopygia guttata. The sequence goes on from NC_133025.1 coordinate 1,279,736, forward strand.
CCTCCTGAAGCGGCGTGTGGGACCCTGACCCTGCCCAGAGTCACTCACCGTCCTCAGGCGCCGGATGAGCACCCGCTGCGGGGGCAGCGGCAGGACACGGGAGGTGGCGTGGGCGCTCAGCTTGGCCACGGGGATGAGGACGATGAGGAGCCACGCGGTGACACACACGAGCCCGTGGGCCAGCAGCAGCACCGGGTAGCCCAGGCACAGCCACACCGCAGTGCTGGCGTGGTGCTGTTAACAGAAGGGCATCTTCAGGGAGTGACCCCCAAAACCTGCCCCAGGGGAGCGGGGTGCCCGTGGGCTCCAGGGGTGATGCACTGGGTCCAGCATGGGGCTCACCCAGTATCCAGTGCCCTCCCAGCACCGTGGGCGCCAGCGGAGCGCTGTGGGACCCCCGAGCAGGGCTGAGCTCTCCCCCACGCCGGCCTCACACGCCTGATGGGATTTGGGGACCTGGGCAGAGAGGGGATGTCAGGGTGTGCATAGGGCACCCCAAGACACCCCCAGGGGATTCCTTACCTCCACTTTCTGGATCACTTTGCCAAAGGGCCAGAGGAAATACCCGGCCAGGTTCCAGCAGAGCCTCCCTGTGGGGACACAGCCATCAGTGTCCCTTCCACCTACAGGGACATTCCGTGGAGAAGGGTCCCAGCAGACCCCAACGCCCACTGGGGCAGTTCTGAGCTCATCCAGCCCTCACACGGTGTCCCAAATTTGGAACTCACCATAGGGAGCCCCCAGGATGGTGATGAACATCACGGCAGCCACGAGGACGTAGAGGAGCGAGAGCCACCAGCCAAAGAGCAGCAGGTAAAGGACATTCCCACACGTCAGCGTGGACCCTGCAGGAGGGAAGGCACCAGGTGGGGCCATTGTCACCTGCAGCTGCCCAAATCCACACTGGGGTGTCCCCAAGGCCACCCAACCTCCAGAGCCTCGGATGACGTTGAGGTCGGAGTAGAGCTCCTTGACAATCTCCGATCGATCCTCCCAAGGCCGCTCCGTCACGTGGCTCTTCCATTTCTTGAAACCAAACTGCAGAGAGTGGGGTTTTTTTTTGGGATGAGTGAAGAGGAAGTAAATGAAAACCCATTACAACCCTGCCAGAGCACCCATGGGTGCCCCCACCCACCTTGTAGTTGTTGGAGAGCTTGTTGGCCTCCACAACGTTCTCGGCCGTCAGGGTGGTTTTCACCACGCAGCTCTCGCACACCTCCTCCGAGTGCTGCTGGCAGCAGGACGGGGTGGACGTGGCTGTGGGTGACACACAGGGTCACAGTGGGTGTGGGACCCCCCAGGTGCCCAAATCCAGCCCGACCCACAGCCAACCTACCTAGGGGGACACGGGGACGGTGCAGGTGGCAGCCCAGGTCTCCCAGCTCGCCCTGCACGTTGATGGCAGCGCAGAGCCGGTCGCAGAGGGAGCCCCGCCGGGGCCCGTCGCCGTCACCGCGGGGATCCGGGACCTTGGGAGCATCTGCGGGAGCTGCCGGAGTCACACGGGGCCACTCGGCAGGACAGCCAAGCGCTGCTGTGCTGGGCTGTCACCTTGGCCCCCAAACCCCGCAGGGCGGTACCCAGGGGATGCTCAGGAGAGGAGACCCCGCCGGTGCCCGGTACACGGCGGGGATTCCGCGCTCGGTGCCCGGTGCGTGGGGTGGGAAGGGCGCGACCCAGCGGTACCCAGGCCTGGGGGACCCCCTCCGGTACCCAACCCGCTCCCCCCGCTCACTCACCGGGCGTGTCCTGCGCGCAGCAGCGGCGGCGGCGACCGGGCTCGGTGTCGGTGGCCATGGCGAGAGCGGCAGGGGCAGCGCTGGTGGTCCCGGCCCGGCCCGGCCCGCCGGAATTTAACGGGCGGGGCCGGACGTGCGCGCCCCCGGGAGCCGCCCCCGTCCCCGCGGGAGGGGCCGCGGGCGGGATGCACCTGTGCGGGATTGGGGTGCGTGGGGAGCGGGATGTGCGGGATTGGGGTGCGTGGGCACCGGGATGTGCGGGATTGGGGTGCGTGGGGAGCGGGATGTGCGGGATTGGGGTGCGTGGGGAGCGGGATGTGCGGGAAGGGTGCGTGGGGACCGGGATGTGCGGGATTGGGGTGCGTGGGCAGCGGGATGTGCGGGATTGGGGTGCGCGGGGACCGGGATGTGCGGGATTGGGGTGCGCAGGTGTTGGTGTGTGCGGGTGTTTGGGCTGTGCGGGGATTGGGGTGTGCGGGTATTTGGGGTGCACGGGTGTTTGGGGTGCGCGGGATTGGGGTGCGCGGGTGTTTGGGGTGCGCGGGTGTTTGGGGTGTGCGGGATTGGGGTGCGCAAGTTTTGGGGTGCGCGGCTGTTTGGGTTGTGCGGGTGTTGGGGTGCGCAGGTGTTGGGGTGCGCGGGTGTTTGGGCTGTGCGGGTGTTTGGGGTGTGCAGGTGTTTGGGGTGCGCGAGTGTTTGGGGTGCGCGGGTGTTTGGGTTGTGCGGGGATTGGGGTGCGCGAGTGTTTGGGGTGTGCGGGTGTTTGGGCTGTGCAGGTGTTGGGGTGTGCGGGTGTTTGGGGTGCGCGGGTGTTTGTTTGGGCTGTGCGGGTGTTTGGGCTGTGCGGGATTGGGGTGCGCAAGTGTTTGGGCTGTGCGGGTGTTTGGGCTGTGCGGGTGTTTGGGGTGCGCAGGTTTTGGGGTGCGCAGGTGTTTGGGGTGCGCAGGTGTTTGGGGTGTGTGGGGACCGGGATGTGCGGGATTGGGGTGCGCAGGTGTTGGGCTGTGCGGGCATTGGGCTGTGCAGGTGTTGGGGTGCGCGGGTGTTTGGGGTGCGCAGGTGTTTTTGGGGTGCAGAGAGAGTGGGGTGCGTGGAATACGGGGATACACGGGTGAGAGGGTGCAGATATTGGGGTGCCGGGCGACCAGGAGGCACAGGGATATGGGGTGTGGGGTATATCGGGGTGCCCGGGAATTGGGGTGCACAGTGCATGGGGAATGCGCAGGGGTCAGAATGAACAAGATCTGGGGTGTGCAGTGTTGGGGTGCACAGGGAGCAGGGTGGATTTGGGGGCACAGGGACTGACTGGGGTTTGGGATATATTGGGGTGCACCCAGAGTGGGGTGTGTGATGCATCGGGGTGCAGTGTATTGGGGTACACAAGGGCTGAGGGGTGGGATCTGTTAGTGTGTGATGCATTGGGGTGCACAGGGACTGGGGGGTGTGAGGCACAGAGTATTGGGGTGCACAGGGACTGGGATGTGTGATTTATTGGGGGGCACAGGGACTGGGATGTGTGATTTATTGGGGTACAGGAGTGGGATGTGTGATTTATTGGGGTGCACAAGGACTGGGATATGTGATTTATTGGGGTACAGGAGTGGGATGTGTGATTTATTGGGGCACAGAGGGACTGGGATGTGTGATTTATTGGGGTACAGGAGTGGGATGTGTGATTTATTGGGGCACAGAGGGACTGGGATGTGTGATTTATTGGGGTGCACAGGGACTGGGATGTGTGATTTATTGGGGTACAGGAGTGGGATGTGTGATTTATTGGGGTGCACAGGGACTGGGATGTGTGCTTTATTGGGGTGCACAAGGACTGGGATGTGTGATTTATTGGGGTACACAGGAGTGGGATGTGTGATTTATTGGGGCACAGAGACTGGGATGTGTGATTTATTGGGGTACAGGAGTGGGACGTGTGATTTATTGGGGCACAGAGGGACTGGGTTGTGTGATTTATTGGGGTGCACAGGGACTGGGATGTGTGATCTGTTGGGGTACAGGAGTGGGATGTGTGATTTATTGGGGTGCACAGGGACTGGGATGTGTGATTTATTGGGGTGCACAGGGACTGGGATGTGTGCTTTATTGGGGTGCACAAGGACTGGGATGTGTGATTTATTGGGGTACACAGGAGTGGGATGTGTGATTTATTGGGGCACAGAGACTGGGATGTGTGATTTATTGGGGTACAGGAGTGGGACGTGTGATTTATTGGGGCACAGAGGGACTGGGTTGTGTGATTTATTGGGGTGCACAGGGACTGGGATGTGTGATCTGTTGGGGTACAGGAGTGGGATGTGTGATTTATTGGGGCACAGAGGGAGTGGGATGTGTGATTTATTGGGGTGCACAGGGACTGGGATGTGTGATTTATTGGGGTGCAGAAGGATCCATCTGGAGGCTGTGCAGGATCCTGGGAGCACCGAGGGATATGAGGTTCTGAGGACCCCAAAAACCTCCTGGGGCTGCAGATGCCAGGGCACCCAAGGGTGTCCTATGGGATGGGCTCTTCCTGAGGATCACCACTTTTTGGTGAAAAAAGGGATTCCTGCACTTCACGTTTTTAGAATGTGAGGCTAATACACCTCAGGGGGCTCTGCTGCCCTCAGGGAGGGGAGTTTTGGGGTAAAACCCAGCTAAATCTGGTTCTTGAACATTTCCTCTGTGGTACACGGATGGATGTGGTGATGCTAAACGCAAGAAAAACCCCAAAAAGTGTTTGATAAAACCAACTCATTTAATACAAGAACCAAATGAGCCATTTTGTTACCAGTTCCTTGGAAAAACCCAGGTCCCCCCAGGAAAGAGAGACAGAGTCACCAAAACCAGTCAGTTCACCCCAAAAAACAGCAGAGTTCCAAAATTCCTCTTTCCCCCCATCAGTAAAAAATACAGTACAATGATTCCATGTGTTTATACTCCTATATACAATTCTAAAATACTGATTTACCAGAATTTACAACAAATTCTTCCCCTGCCCCTTAGAGAAATTTGACAAATATTGATCGATCCTTTCTTTGAAGCAAATCCAAGTGCTTTTACCAAAAAAGGTAAAAATTCCCAAAAACCTGTGGGTGTGTAGGGCCTGGTTTCCCACCGAGGTGCATAAAGCTCAAATTAGGTGGTGATTAGTGAAAAAAGCTGAAGGAAAATTAAATTCAAAAGCAAAGGCAGGTGAGAGTTGGTGGCAGTGAAGGTACCTGGGGAGTTCAGAGCTCACAAGGCTCCCTAAGAGGGGAGGCCACGCTGGTTTTGTACAAAACAACGAAAATAAAAATTGAAAACATAAGTAAAATTCTTATTTACTGAATTCAGCAAGACAAACATGGTTTTGTCCTTCCTTTTCAGCTGCAGGAACATCTTGAGGGGTCAGAAATCACACCAATAATCAGGGATAAAAATCACTGGTTTTTATCATACAGAATAAAACAAAGCACAATTGAGTCTGAGTTCTGGCTGTGGAATTTCTTGGATCCTGGAGTTGTCCAAGTTGCTTTATCCGTCCAAGTGCTCCCAGCTGTGCACAGCCTGGGGAGGCTGTTCCAGCTGCACCTTCAAAGCAGGTTTGGTTTGGTTTGGTTCAGTTTAGTCTGAGATCAGTGAAGCTCAGTTTAAACAGGACTGGCTGAGGTGAGGAGCAGGAAGGAGAACTCCTGCCTGGAGTTCATCACAGGAGCATTTCCACAGTGAAACTCTATGCAATGCCTTGACAAAACCCACATGGAAATTCCAGGCACTTCCTCCCTCTGTCCCCAAAGCTGAGCTTTAATGATCCTGTTTTGTAGCAAGTCCATGCTGAAGTCAAAGTTCACCCCTCGGAGCAGCGCTGTCCTCCAGGGCTGTGTCCCATTACTCCCCAAAGATCCACAGGACGTTGACTCCCGACAAACCCAGATTTACACGCCTGCAAAACCCAAAGGGATCACAATTAGCATTTCTATTTAAAAGCTGCTGTTAATTTGATTTTAACACCATTCATTATCACCCCACCGTGGTGGTTTTGGTCTGACATCATTCCCATGGGATACCTACCCCAGCATCCCAGACTCCTTTGTCTTTATGATGTACAGGAACATCAGCAAGGTGTGGAACATGTTGTTCCTGCCCTGGAGCCACAGAGAGAGAGAGAGACAAGGATGTAGAAATCAAAACAAGTAAAAATTTCAACATTTTCCTAGTTTGGAACTTCCCCCTTGGAATTTGCACAGGTCTCAAGGGGTGACATCACCCACTGGGGACTGTGATTTGGGGTTTTACAGTAAATTAGCAGAAAATTAATGAGAGGAAGATCCTGCCTAGGAACAGGATCCTAAACAGACACCACGGGTAGTATTCAGCAGCAAAAACGTGCTGGGCAAAGACCAAGCTGGACCAGCCTCTGTGTAAGTGGACAAAAACGTGTATAGGATTTAAAAGGACCCCAAATCCTCCCTGGAAATGATTCCTGAGAGCAGGAGGAGAACAAACCCCCATACCTTGGGCAGGCTGTAGACGTGGCACTCGTAGATCAGCTCGTAGTGGGGTGGGTTGATGCTGCTCTGGTAGATGCAGAACACGTTTTCGTTTGAAGTGTCTGAATTAAAAATTAATTAAAAAGCCAGATTTCAGAGGTGCTGCTGTGATCCCAGAGGAAAAGAGCCCAGGACAGCCCAGTACCTGGTTTATCTGGAGTCTGGATGAAGTGCTGGGAAGTGAAGGTTTTGCCATCGGGATACTTGGGGTGAGGCGGGAGTCTGGAGTCCAGGTAAGTGCAGAACACGTGCATCAGGATCTGGGAAACACAACCAAATCTCACTGGAATTGCCCCAAACCCCGGCAGCTTCCTCCCTGTGATCCAGGAGTTAATCCCAGTCTTTGATAATCTGTGATTACCATGCTGTCTTAACCCCAGACTTAGGAGCAGCTTCATGCCTAAATCATCAATTTCTGATTTGGCTGAGAATGGCAGAGGAGCTCAAAAAACAGCTCTGCCCGCCCCAAACGCAGCAAGGAAACTTCTCCCTTTCCCTCATGAAAATCACTGGGAAAGTCTGGGCTGGCCACCAGTCTTAGGAATGCCAAAACTGTGAAATGAAGTCCTGGGATGAGCATCCAGAAAACCAGGGACAGCCCGAGGGTTGTTTCAACCCTTTCTGGAGAGGCCTTAATATTTTATGTGGGTAACATCAGCAAATTTTCTGTCATCTGGTGCTTTCTGTGTTCCTTATACCCAACAGGAGCTGTTTGACAGGAAGAGGTGGATTTGCTGGGAAAAAATGCCACAAATCTTAAAGAATCTGCGAGATGCACCTTGGACCTCACAGCATTTTACTACCCAAAATTAGGAAAAATGTGAAATTGTCTATTTTTTTCTTCTAGCAGCCTTAAAATTAATGTCAAAACTTCTTTATTTGCACTTTTGAGCTGTTTCTGTTTATCAGGACACTCAAGAGCTGCAACATAGCTGGACAATTCCAAATATTTAACCATGTTCCCAAACAGAAAATCAAACCCTATTTCAAGGTTGATTTTCCACTTCCAGCAACAGAATCTCTTTCATTATCTGGCAGCAAAGCTGCAAAGCTCCGTTTTCTGATTTTCCCATGTTCCTCATTGACTCCAAACCCTATCCCAAAATCCAAGCAATCCCTGGACTCACCGAGGAGTCGGTGGGAAGATCCGTGTCCCATTTCCGGCCCTTGAAATCCCCTCCTCCGTTCCATCGGAAGGAGCTCATGCAGCCCCCCTGGGAAAGCTCTGCAACGACAACAGTCATTCACCTGCTGGGGGCTGCAAGTACATCTGAACAAAGGGGGTTTGTGGTGTAGAAAATGGGAAAAATCAAATTGGGAAAGCTCTGCAATGACAACAGTCATTCACCTGCTGGGGGCTGCAAGTACACCTGAACAAAGGGGGTTTGTGGTGTAGAAAATGGGAAAAATTCAAATTGGCAGGGAAGGTATTGATAAAAGGGTAAAGTTAAAGGATGATTTTTGTTTGTAGATAATGAAGCGATTCAATCCCTTTGCACCCTGAGCAGGCAGGAGGAAATTGTGGAATGGTTTGGATTGGAGGGAAACTGAAGGATCATCCAGTTCTATCCCCTGCCCTGGGCAGGGACACCTCCCACCATCCCACGGTGCTCCAGGCCCTGGCCTTGGACATTCCAGGGATGCAGGGCAGCCCCAGCTGCTCTGGGATACAGAACCAATAAGGCCACTGCAGGATGGAAAAGTCTGGAAATCAAACAGCAGCACCACGAACCTCTGATCCTTTCCACCAGGTATTCCTGGTTTGGGGTGAGATCCAAGTACTGCACCAGCGCGTTGAGGGTCGGGATGAGCGGGGCTTTCACCAGGGCCGCCTGTTTGAGGCTGCTGATGCTGGCTTCTGCAACACAGGGGCTGGAGCTGAGCCGGGCACAGCCAGCCCCGGGGCTGCAAACACCGACCCACAGCAAACAAACACCGACCCCACACCCAACACCGACCCCACACCACCCCCGGCATCAGCTCAGCGACACTCAGCAGCACAAACCTCCCACACAGCAGCGACAAGCAGCCCGCGGCAACTTAAGGGCAGCGGGAAAGAAACAAAGTGGAAACAAAAGCAGCAGCTACAGGGTTTTTAAGCACCTTGCAACAGTAGCTTTTGAGGAAACACTCCAAGAACAACTCAAAAAAAATTTAATTAAAACCCACCACATCAAATCCACTTCTCAGTTAACTTAAAACAGGAGAAGCAGCTGCTGCAGAATCCTAACCTGACTTGATAAACAGAACCCCAGTTCATCAGAATTTAAAAAAAAATGATAGAATTTAAAAAAACCCAGTTCTTTCAAGAAGATAGTGAATTGAAGGAGGAACTTGGGAAAGCACATAGCAGTGGAGACAGAGACTTTCGGGAGACACTGAGAATTTACAGCACATCTGTCTTTGAAATGCTTTCTGCCTGATTAATAATCAATTATTATTAATGATAATTTGAGCTGTAAAACCAAATTTATGGGGGGAAAAAGAGGAATTTAATGATTTTACCCAAATGTCCAAGCATTGATATTTATAGAAGTATTACAGAAAACCTTCCCAGCTTAAAGAAATGCAGGAGGTGGAACAAAGACAATATTAAAATAGAACAGAAATTGAACAAAATTACTTCCCAGACCTAATTTATGTTATTCCCATTCCAAGGGAACTCCCAGGCTGTTGATCCTACCTCCAATCTGCAGTTCTGGACAGCCCATCCTCCTCAGCTGAATGCTCACAGATTCCATCTCTTCCACCAGTGGCACCAGAATGGTGTCATTGATCCACTGGGAAGGAAAAAGGGGAAAATTCAAGCTCAGAAGCAACAGGAATGTTTAATAAACCCCTCGGTTTACACCCTATAATCATCCCCACCACAACCACAAAGCAGTTTAACAGAAATACTGAAGCAAATCAAGGAGGGAAATAATTTAAGTTAATTATCAAAGCCAGGCAGAATTTAAGTGACTTTTTAACAGCTTCTGGAAAAGCAGAAAATTCAATGTGTAGGAGTTGGAAATACCCATGTGTATGGGGTAAAGCTTTTCTGGGCAATGAGGAAAGGGGATTATGAATCAGCCATCCAAACTGACAGATCCAGTCCCTCTCCTGCTTGGCTCAGGACAGGAGGGAGATGATAAATTTGTGGGATTTGTGTGTGACAGACCACCCAGCTCTCAGACAGGCCTGCAACCCTTCCCACCTCAGGCACAGCGGACATGGAGGAATTTTCCCACTCCACTTGGAATTCCCCAGAGAAGGACTTACATTCCTGAATTTTGCTGTCCAGGAATCCATGTGATCCAGGAGCTGCCGGTTCATTGTCACCCGTGCCCACACCTATGGAAAGGTTTATTAAATCCATGTGGGAACCTCACAGAGCTCAGAGTTTTCAGGGTCTGTGGCAATTCCTGCTGCTTGCAAAAGAAAGGAGTTGGCCGAATGCTGGAGGACTTTTTTCCCCCACATTCCTGACCCAGCTCAAATCCAAACCTTTGCACAAAGGTACATTTTAAAATCCCATTTCTCCCTTGACAATTTTTTTTTTTTTGCGGAATTTACCTCTTCTGCAGCCTGTTTGGAGCTCAGGTCAGCTTCATCCTTGTGTGCAGAAGGAGCCTGGGACCTGCAGGCCAGCTGATACTGGAACTTCCTCAGGATCTGTGCGTGGTCTGCCATGGAGCGGCTGTAGTTCCAAAAGGTCGGGCTGCTGGAGGGAGAGCTGGAATCTGAGCTTCCTGCAAAGATCCATTCATTAAGAAGTTAACTTCAATTATTGCCAAGTAATTCTGGATAAACAGCACGGGGACAAGAGGTCAGTGTGAGTGAATACACTGAAGTCACTCTGCATTTACCCTTATCTTGATTGTCCCAACCCAGGACAAAAACCTACTGGGTGTAGCTCATTCCTTTTATCCTTATCTTAATTGTCCCAATCCAGGAGAAAAATGTACTGGATTCAGCCCCTTTATCTGAAATCAGCTGCACAAAATCCCCCTCTTATCAAGGTGATCTTATCTCAGTCCATTACAGCTACAGAGATAACCTATCAGCATTCCCATGCTCAGATCTTGTTCCAAGGAGTAAGGGGAGGAAAATTGCCTGAAGGGGAAACAATGGGGTTCACTCACACCCCAATTCCTCACTAGGAGCAGGTCCTTTGCCAGGCTCACAGGTGATCAACAAATGGTACCTTTTTACTGGTACTTCTCCCATCACAAAAGCCAAAACTGGACACAACCAACAGCTCTTCCCTTCCAAGGTTCTCCCAGCAAATCCCCCAGTTTACCCAGTTGAACTCGGTGCTGTTTCTCCTCCTCGTTCCTCAGGAAGGTGTCCAGGGATTTGACATCGGTGATGCAGTCGTCTTTGTAGGTGGAATTGTTGTACAGAATGGGGGAGAATCGGTAATGAGACCTTATCCCACCGCTGTCCACAGGCCCCACACTCATGGAATAGGGAGATCCGTTGGGAGAGTGGCTGAAGCTGGAAACCTTGGGAGCAAACAAAACAGAAAAACCCTGAATTTCCTTTCGTTGACAAGGTTAAAGCTGCGCCACGGGGCCGTGTGCTGGGGGTTACCTTGGCGTAGCTGCTGCTGGGTGAGTAAGCGGCAGAGGGGCTGTGAGAGGGGCTGGTCCCTGGCAGAGCCTGGAGTTGGGGGCTGTAGCCGCCGAGGCAGCTGGCAGAGAACTTGGGGCTGGCGCTGGGCGAGCGGGACGGGCTGTAGCTCAGCACACACTGGCCCTGGATGGGCGGGGACGGCGTCAGGGACAGCACCCGCTTGGCCGCTGCCTCCCGTGGAGGGCTCTGTGCACCTGCAAGGGAAGGACCAGCAGGGTCACCCAGACTGCCCTTTTTAATTTAAAAAGTATTTAATGCAAGTTTAGAGATGTTAAAAGGGACACTGAAAACCTGATCCCTGCAGAATTCAGATACAGCTGAGACCCATGAGCCCATGCTGGGGATTCTCTAACATTCCATCAGCTCCTCCACCTGCCCACTGCTTTCATCTTTACCACACTAATTCACGTCTCAATTATTAAAACACAATTAGCTCCACCTCAAATGGACATTAACTAAACCACAGCATGAGGAACTACATCGAGCCCAACTCCTGGCCCCGCACAGGACACCCCCAAGGGCCCAGCTCAGCTTAGAGCTCCTGCCAGGAGATAATTCAGAATAAAGAACACAGAACTGGAGAAACGACAATAAAACAGTGAAAAAGGATAAAAAGAGGGTTTATTCCCCACCTGCCTTGCGCAGCCAGCCCATGATCTGGTGGCTGGGACTCGTGACCAAGCTGGTTGGTGCTGCCGTGTAGGTGAAGTACCTCCAGAAATCAAACAGGGCGTTGAGGCTGAACAGGGCTGCCAGGGCAAATTCTGCAAGAAACGCACGAGTTTCTGTCATGGGCTGAACAAAAATTACATTATCGGCAAAACCAGGCTGTGTCTATTTAAAAAAGATCATTATTAGTGCTGCCAGTTTGGGAAATATCCAAGATTTCTTCACTTTCTTAGGCAAGAACCGTTGGAGATAATTTCAACAGCATGGAAAGTTAAGTTATCCATTTTAAAATTTAATTTTTAAAATATTTCCAAAAAGGAAATCTCATGATTCTTGCTTCTTTCCACACTGTTTGACAGAGCTTAGAGTCTCCTCCTCTGAAACTGACTTGAATTGTAAAATATCACCCCCCACCCAGAGCTCAGCACAGCAGGAAAATAAATCTAAGGCTCCCTAAAGCCTTAATCCACACATTAGGAAAGATTTCACACATTAAATAAGTCCTTCCTACCCTTTCAGGACAGAGAAAAAGCTGTTAACACTCCTTATCTGCCACTAAAAAGGATGGAGTTCCAGCAGTTTCAAGGGAGATCACAGAAAGCAAAACAAAGTTTTGGTTTAAAACTCAAACAGAAAAAACCCACCTGCCTTAAAAACAACCTCCCAGCAATAAAAATGAGTAATAAACAATCCTGAAATTGGACTTAAATGTTGCAAGGACTCACCAATGTACCAGAGTGGAAAGCAGGTGATGTTGTAATACGTGCTCAGCAGCTTCCCAGTCCTGAAAAGCAAAACAAGAAGGGAGAATTTAGCAGAAATTCCATTCTGGGGGATATTAAGGGCTCCACACGGTGGAATCTTTGCTGGTTTGAATCAGATGGAACAATTAACTTACATTTCAGTGTAGATCATGCCTGCTACAGATATATTGAGGAACCCCCAGGCCAGCACCACCTTCCTGGTCTCAGCCTGTTTCCTCATCTTCACAGCCAGGTCAATGAGGGACGTGTCTGGACTCTTGTTCGGTGTCATTGTCTGTGAGAACACAAGGAAAAGGCAAAATCTCTGAGTTTTTAATCAGCAGGAAGATTTTCAGCCAGGTTTCTGTGGAACAGTGTCCATCTTTTCCCTCATTTTTGAATAATAATGTCCTTCAAAAGGCTGAAGGAAAGCTCCTGCCTCCTCCGGGCAAGACCAGTGAAAATTCTCACCTATTTCAGTAGGTAACAGAGTATTTTCCATCATATGAAACCCACAGAATTTATTTTCTCCTTTATGCCCAGTAATACCTTATGTGAAGGACACAATCCTGTCACAGGCAGGCAGCCAACCTCAGACCACAAACCCTTCCCCAGACTTCTCCTCAAACCTCACCTTTCCCCCTCCCCAAAGCTCTCCTCTCCCTCACCACAAACCTCTTCGATGATCCTCAAATCTCTCTGATCACCCTCCCCAAATTTAAACTCTCCTGCTTCTCAAACCTCCCCTCTTTGCCCGCCCCAAGCCTCTGCTCCTCCCATTGCCCAAACCTCACTTCTCCCCCTCCTCACATTTCATCTCTGCACACCTCACAGTGCTCCTCCTCAAACCTCTCTGATCCCCCTCCAAACCTCCTTTCTCCCTCCCAACCGCCGCCCCCACCCAAATTTCACCGCTCCCTCTCCCCAGACCTCCCCGTGCCCATATTTCCCCTCACCTCTCGCAGACCTGTCCCGTTTCCCCTCACGCCGGGCAGGTTTTTCCCCTTTGCCCGCCGGGGCTCTCGGCTCCCCTCACGCCGCCGCGGCCTCGCGCTCTCTGCGCCTGCGCGGGCGCTCGCGCCGCGTTACGTCACCGGCCGCGCCGGGGGCGGGGCAAAGGCGCGCGCGGGCGGGTTTTGGCGGGAAGGGCGTGAGGGGGCCGCCATGTTGGGGGGGGGCGAAGGAGCCCTCACGGAGACAATTTCGCTTTTTTTTTTAATTATAGCTAAATTGTTTAATTACATTACCATGTCTGTCAGACCCCGACACGTTGCCACAGTTAGTAGGTCAAATTTTAAGGGTGTGAAAAATGCCAATCACTTGTTTTTAGAATTTTTAAGAGTTTAATAATAATAAAATAGTTATAAAAATAATAATACAATTAGAGTAATAAAGTTTAGAGTTAGGACAATTACAAGACAATAAAAAGCAAATAATTATGGAGGTCCAGATGCTCTCAGACACTAAGTCACGAAAAACATACCTTGTGGACAAAGGAATAACGTTAAACCAATACACTGTTGCATATTCATACATCCTTCATGGCTATGCATACATTATATTTAAAACAAGAACTCTGTTGTATGTCAACTGTTTCCTTTAATCCCCATGGTGTCTTCAAGTTTGAGCAAGGCCTGAAGAAATTCGCTTCTTCTGATGAGAAAAACATAAATTCCTTTTCTCTGGAAGATTTAGGGGTTCCTCAAAGCGAGTATCTCATTCCAAAAAAACCAAAAAACTCCCCCCACATACAGTCTCTATTTTAACATTATGTTGTGACCTAAAGCTATATTTAACACACTACTTAAGAGAATTAATACAGCATAACTTTCTAACATTACACATATAATATTCATAGTAATATTTGAGGAAAGCCAATCATAAAATATGCATTTTTCACATTTGTTTTTTCTGATAAGGAGCCAGTAACTCTTTATGGGCCCTGTTGCTGTTATCTCTGTGTGAAGAGTTTCTTGTTTATCATATCCCTTTTCTTGAGCTAGTAAAAACCATCTTACATCACAGAGTTTTTATTTTAACATTATGTTGTAACCTAAAACTATACTTAACACACTACTTTAAAAGGATTAATACAGTATTACAAAATAACCCTCCATGATACATACAGTACTCAATTTAATATTTGCGAAGAGCCAATCATAAAATACGCATTTTTCACATCTTTATAGCTAAATTGTTTAATTACATTGCCATGGCTGTCAGACCAACACGTTGCCACAGTTAGTAGATAAAATTTTAAGGGGTTTTAGGTCTATTTGCATGCTGTGCAAGTGTGGTTTCATATTTCTGCGTAGGTGTAACTTTGTATTTTTGTACAAATGTCACCAAAACCGTGGGGATAAATAAGATTCCTAACACTCATTTTAAAAATGTCAAAGGATTTATTCTTGGCCAAGGTTTGTGTGTGTCGCTGACAAATGTCAGGCCTCCACATAAACCCAAATACAAAATTTTTCACTTGTTTGTATATTTTAACAGACAAATTAATGTTCATTGGTTCTAAATTTCATCATCTTCTTCATTAATTACTATTGCAGTAAATGTTCACTATTCATTTCCTCACTTTTTTTACTGATCTGGTCCAAATTATTTAGTAATTTTCTTATCTTTTTCTCAGACATAGAGTCTCCAGCCTTTCAGGCCTTAATTTCCTCTAATTTTCTGGTTACTCCAATATCCTTGAAGTGCCATAAATTTAAGATCCCACAGTCTTCGAATTCTTTGGGTCTGTTCATTGAAGTTTGCCAGGGTTCATTTTAACAAACTTAATTGATTATTTAATGATCAAAGTCATAATAAAGGTCAGTGGAGAAGCTTTACTAGAGCTTTAAAAGTGGGTGCTGCTCATAAATAATTAAAATAACCATTAAAAAATTAGGAAAGTTATATCATTTCCAACACATGCACGACTTCAAATTTTTGTCCAGTGTAACTTCATATTTCTGCTCTGAAATGCTGTAAATGGAAAGGGTTGTGTGAGGATAACCAAACAAATGTGAAGGCCTTGGTTTCCTAATTTAAGGAAAACTGAGTTGGAAATGCATAGCTCCATTGCAGCCGGGGATATTAACTGATATAAAGCCTCAGATTTTCCTGACATAAAGCCTAAAGATTTTCCAGAAACATCAATTAATTCTAAAATTAATTCTAAGTGTACACGTGGTAAACCACATACTGAAATCCCTACTCATTCTTTATCCAGGGCATTTCCAAGGGGGATTAGGGACATGGAGGCAATCCATTGTCTACAGAAATATTAATTCCCTCATCAGTAATCCAAACTAAATTGGCGTTATAGCCAATTAACTCTGTTTTTCCAGGAGATGCCTTTCCAGTAAAGCCCTTTGCCACGCCAGTGAAATATTTCTACCCAAAGGTGAAAAGTTTCTGGGATTTTTTTTCCTAAAAATCAAAGGAGAGGCTACAACACTGGATCTTGGTTTGCATCATTTGAGGCAGCAACAACAAAGGGTCTGGACTTTATAAAAAAGGACCAACCTCACTGAAAATTAATGATTTTTGAGGCTTTTCTAGTTGTTGTTGTGGGGGCACAAATCCATTCTGGCCTCTCTCGGGGAACATTTGTGTCAGTACAGTGATTTTAGGCAAGGAGAAGGTTTGGTTGGCTGAGGCTGATTTAACCTTTGCCTCGCTGGGGTGGCACCAGGGTGCTCCTGACTCACTTGGGTGACCCAACAGCCTCGGCAGGGCGGCGTGGAGAGCCCTGCCTGCCCTCAGCCACACGCCCTGCTTGTTTCAGGGGGCACTTGGACCTGTGCTTGGTGACATCCTGGCTGTGGAGCTGCCCTGGGAGCCGTCTGAGGACCTGGTCAGTGCCACCAGACCTGCCCTGCTGCTGCCGGCTGGATCCCGTGGGGTTCTGCTGCCTGTGGTGAGGTCTCTTCTCCCACCTTGCTGTGTCACCTCTGCCTTCCTGCTGCTCCCCTTCTGGACCCAGGGCTCAGCGCTGGGGGTGTTTTCAGCCTCTGAAAACCCCAGAATGGTTTGGGAGGGAAGGGACCTCAAAGCCCAGCCTGTTCCAACCCTCCCACTGTCCCAGGCTGCTCCAGCCCCGGTGTCCAACATTTCCTTGGACATTCCAGGGATCCAGGGGCAGCCCCAGCTGCTCTGGCAATTCCAGCCCAGCCAGGAATTCCTCATTCCCAAAATCCCACCCCAAGCTCCCTTTCCCAGGGAATTCCCTCCATTCTCAGCTCTCCCAGCCTGGCATTGGATCCATCCCCACCCTGACTCTGCTCCAGGAAGGAATTTTTTGATCCGGGGGCTTCACTGGGAATCTTGGGACTCCAGGAAGGGTCTCCCTTCCCTTTTCCATCCCCAACTTCCATAAAAATCCCTCGGGCTGGATTCTGAGCCTCCTTGATCCCAGAATCCTGGAATAGTTTGGGTGGGAAGGGACCTCAAATCCCATCCCATTCCAATCCCACCATCCCAGGGGGCTCCAGCCTTTCCTTGGACATTCCAGGGATCCAGGGGCAGCCCCAGCTGCTCTGGCAATCCCAGCCCAGCCAGGAATTCCTCATTCCCAAGATCCCATCCATGGCTGCCCTCTGGCAGTGGGAGCCATTCCTTGTGTCCTGTCCCTCCAGGCCTTGTCCCCAGTCCCTCTGCAGCTCTCCTGGAGCCCCTTCAGGCCCTGGAATGTGCTGGAAGCTCTCCCTGGATCCTTCCCTTCTCCAGGGGAGCACCCCCAGCTCTCCCAGGCTGGCTCCAGCCCTCCAGCAGCTCCATGGATTCCTCTGGATTCACTCCAATTCCATGGATGCCCATGGCTCAGAGCTGATCTCAGACCCTTCAGGACCTCATGGTCATTGCTGGGGCCCTGCAGCCCCTCCAGGAGATGAGGAGAGAGCCCAAGGTTTGGATTTAGATGCAGCTCCTGAAATGCTGTGGGTGGAGGCCCCCGAGGATGCTGATCAGGGCACTCAGAGCTTGTTGGGATACTTTGGATCCTGACATCAGGTTTGGCAGGGTTTCTTGGCAGCCCTGAAATCCATGTGGGATGTAGGATGAGTAAAGAAACAAGCTCTAATTTTGCCCTAGATTAAATCCTTCCTTCCTGTTTTGAAAGAGTGAAGCATGGCACGTCGTGCAGACAGTCAGCTGATTCTATTATGAAATATTGAAGTCTGGAAGCTACAGGTGGGGTTTCACTTCCACCAGAGTTGCTGTAGTTCCAGAAGCAGGAAATTCCTGTGATGGTTCCTGTCTCTTGGGATAATTTTTTATTATTTGTTTTAAGTTGAGGGAGTGAAGATCTTTTCCCCCAGGGACTGGGTTTGGTTAAACCTTAGAGACCAGAGCACTCTCCTGGTGCCCCCAAGATACAGCAGGTACAAGATGACTCAATCCTACAGGCCAAAACAGGCCCAATCCCTGCCCGGGGCTCCCTTTGTTCCCAAAAACATGAGACAAAGGACTGTGAACACAACAGGACACCTGTGGAGGAGTGGGGTGGGAGTGGAGGTGAGAGGAGACTCCTCAGGGAGGTGCTGACAGATGCTGAATGATACAGTTGAGATCTTTATTAAAAGTTTCCTCTGGGAATTGTCAGGGAGTTCCTTTCCTTCTTCTCCTGAGGTGGATTGAGCTGCTCCCCAGGAACTCCAGGTGTGACAGCAGGCTCAGCTCCTGCCTGTCCCTCAGAAACCTTCATGATTTGGACAAACAAAACATTTATCCAGCAGCCCTGTGGCCCTACTGCAGTTGTGGGACAGCCCCAGCTGGGTGTTCCCATGGGAGATCATTCCTAAAGCTCAGGCAGGGGTGGATAACAACTCCTCAAATATCCTTTGGAACAAGGAATGGAGAACACAAAATCCCCACAACCAAGAGTGGGCTGGCAGAGCTCTGACCCCCAGTGAGAGCTGGGATGAGTTCAGTTTGTCCCTGTTTTCCTCCACGAAAGGACACACGCATTTTTGTGGTCAGAGCTTTGGAACCGACTCCTCCTCCTCCTGCTTTGGATGTGTCAGTGGAAAGTATTTTTTTGGAGGTGAAATCAGCCTGCTGGTTGCCTTGAAGGCTCTGATAAATGTGAGAACTTGATCACATGGAGTGATAGGTTCCATCAGATGTGTTTGAGCTGAAAAATAAAGCTCTGTATAAATTCCCCTTTGCCAGGCCCAGCTGAACTTGCAGCAAACATGAAGCTGATTTTGATCTTCAGTGCCCTCATCGGGGCTTCCCTGTGCCTGGAAACCTTCGTTGGGTGAGTTACACTTTTGTGGAAAACCTTTCATTTAGGGCTGGTATCTTCTTGTTTTTCACAGTCTCAACTTCACAAAATCTGCTTGGGGCACTTTTTTTTTTGTTTGTTTGTTTTTGTGGCTGATTGTTCTTGTTGCTTTGCTGCTCTGGTGTTTGAGGGAACCTTTCTTTACTTTCATTTGGGATTTCTAAGAGGGGTCCAGCTGTGGAGTTGAGATCCTCAATTCCTGTTCATCCAAGGCTTGATTTTAGCTTGAGTTGAACCTCACTGCAAAAGCAGAGCTTGAAAGACCAGAAGCTGTCCTCAGATCAGAAAGTTCACAACTTTCCCTTTCCCCTCCCCAAGTTTCTTATTTATCTTTCTTCCTCTTCTTTCCTCCTTTCTAATAATTTTAAATCCTGGCTTCCAGCTATTAAATTCTAAAGGTCTTTCTTTATGTTGCATCACAAAAAATATCCTGTAGGGTATTTCTTCACAGCCTCACTGACCATGGAACAGTCTTAATAATTAAAGATTATAAAATTATAATCTGGATAAATCCTGAAGTGCAGTAAGTGAGTACTAGATTCCAGTAAGTAAATCTGTGCATGAAGGTATAAGGATTAAGAATAAAATATAATATAAATAATGTCCCAAAACTCGGGAATTTGTAGAGGCAGGAGGGGCTATTTTGATCATTTAATCCTGAACTGAGTTCTGATGATTCCACTCCTCAGCAGCTGTGGTGAATTCAGAGCAGAATCCAATATTGAGATAAAGTTTATAGAGAATCCAGTAATGAGTTATTAATGTGGAAAAGTGCCTTCAGAGCCGATTTAACTCAATTTAACAGAGATCTGATCCCTCTGCTGGCCAGGGAGAGGATCCAGGTGTAAACGTGCTGAAAAGGAGTCCCGCAGTAAATAAAACACCCACATACCCGAACTCGTGTGTCGAGACTCTCTTTACCTCATTTCCACCTCGAAGGTTTCCAGCTGTGCAGTCACCGGGCGGTGCTCCAGCTGTTGGGTTTGTCACCCCAACCTCTGGAATGAGGCACCTCCAGAGGGATTCATCCCACCTGGAAAACCTCTGCTGGTGTCAGAACCAAACAAATCCCACCTTTAGTGTTTGCTCTGCTCCCCAAACGCTGCCCAGCTCAACTGGAATATTCTTTTCTCACAACTTGCTGCCAAGAAGTAATCGATGGACGCAGGATTGATCCTTTGAGTGATGTAAAACTCATCCACCTTGTCTGCTTGTTGAACTCTTGGGTGACACCAAATCAACTGATTAAAGGAGCCATTAACACACAATTAACACAGAATTAACGAACCAGTACAGCCAGTCCCCTTCTGAGACTGGTCCGAAAACACCGATTTATTGCAGGCACCAGGTTCTCCGAATCAAGACCAAAAATGAGGAGGAGGTCAAGCAGCTGCAGTTTCTGGAATCGCTGGAACACCTGAAGGTGGGTCATGGCCACAGAGGCGTTTTGGATTTGCATCTCCTTCACAAAAGGTCAAGGTTTGAATCTGCATCTCATTTGGAAGGTTCCCATCACCCTGGGGCAGCTGCCATAAATCATTTTATTCTCTCAAGACTTTAAATTTGACCTGCAAGTTCGAGTAGGGGCCAGAACTGATATTTTTTTTCCTACTGGGCTTACATCATATTTGAATTGTTAGATCTTAATCTCAGTGTTGAAAAACTTGTTTTTCCAGGGGGAATGGCAATGTTTTGTCTCCCAGAGTTATGGAAGAAATTTATTAGCTGGTTTACACTGTATTGAAGCAGGAAAACACAATGTAAAATTTCGGGTTATTACTGTTCTTATTGGCATTGGTGAGAATTTTTAACATCACTTTTTAAAATCACTGGCTGAAGAAATACTATATGAATAATTTAGAAATCAAAATTTAGAAAAGTCCTACTAAAGGAGTGATAAAAGGAGAAATTAAAACAATTGGTTTCATATTACCTAAGACTGGAATATGGAGTTTTTCTTGAAATTTTTTCTAGTAAAAGGGAAAATAATAAAATACATAAGAAACAATTAAAATTTCCTCTTGTTAGTGTGACCAAAGCCTAGAAGTCAGTGAAAAAACTGACTCAAGCCCTTGGTATTTGTTGCTCTATTGAGTTTATCAGGAGAACTGATAGAAGGTTGTGGTGAGGCCACAGAGAACGAAGCATTCCGGGGCTCCTCTCTGCAGGAGCTGTTGGACTGGGGAGAAATCAGCATTTCTAAAACTCTGCAAGAGCTGTTTGCAGGATGCCTTCCCCAAACCAAATCCATTCTCCTTTCTCTCTCCAGCTGGATTTCTGGATCAATCCCTCTGCCTCAGCCCTCCCCGTGGATGTGAGAGTTCCTGCTGTCAGTGTCCAGTCGGTGAAAGCCTTCCTGGAATCCCAGGGGATTGAATATTCCATCCTGATTGAAAACCTGCAGGTGGGCAATGCCACTAGCACTTATTTCTTTCATCTTTTGGAAACACTGATTCAGTTTGGCCTGGCTCCCACTTTTCCATCCTCTGTTTTTTGTGGGATCCTCCCCTTATTTTTGTAGCTTGTGGATTATTCCTGGAAGACAATCCACGCACAGATGTAGGTGTTCTCTGAGTAGTGACATCAATAAACTCCACAGGACTCTTCTGAGGAATTACACGTGGACTTTTGATCCCAGACATTTGTTTGATGCTGAAGTTACTGATCAATCAGTAAATTCTGCTGAGAGTAGTTATGGATAGAAATCACCCACTTGGGCACTAATCTGACATTTCCTCACGAGCAGTAATCCCCAAAGGGCACCTAAACCAGCATTAACCCACTGCCTTTTCATTTATTTATCTTTTAGCAAGTGAAGCAGACACTTCTCACCATTTGAATGTTATTTTAGGATGTTCTGGATAAAGAAAAGCAAGACATGGCTGAGAGTGCCCAAAGGCAGCGCAGCACCACCTTTGACTTTGGTGCTTACCACACTCTGGATGATGTGAGTACCTCCAGGGAAGAGTATTCTGATTTTTTCTGGTCTTTTTGCATGCTCTCTTCATTTCAACATCCTATATTAGGATCTAAAATGTTCTTGCAGCTTTTCTGGCATGTGGATTTATGTTTTGTGGTATTAATTTTGTGCTCAGAACAATCAGCCAGAGCTGTCCCTGACAGTGTTGATTAAAATTCCATAAACTCTCCTGCAGACCCTGTCTAACCCCATCCTTCAAAAGAAAGAGAAATAAAGGGATCTTGAAACTGGGAAATAGAGAACTAAAAAGAAATAAAGCTGTGGTTTCCTCATCCTTGGGAGTGTCCAAGGCCAGGCTGGAGCAACCTGGGATAGTGGAAGGGGCTGGGCTTTCCAACCTGAATCAGCCCACGATTCTCTGGAAGGAATGACAGAGCACATAAATATGATATTAATGTCCTCAAATATGCTGTTAATTGTGGGAGTCCAGCACATCCCTCTGGCTGTCTCCAGACACTGGCAGGGGGCTTGGAAACCTTGGCATGAAGTCAAAAACACCTGTGGCTTTGATTTTAGCCCGTGGAAAAAACACTGCCAATTTTGTATGAGGAATTACAAGCCACAAGGATTTCAGTAGTGTAATAGGTGAATTGACACAGGGTGGAAAAGAAGAATTTTAGGGTTTTTTTTTAGAATATAATTCAGGGGTACAAGATGGAAGAATCTGGGCATGTCGTAGCCTTCTTTCCTTTCTTCTTGTCCTCCATGTCCTGCTGTGATGGTGCCACTTTTCTATTGGTTTAAGGCAGAGACTTAAACTGTCTAACTTAGATGATAGGTATTGGTGCATTGTTATAAACAGACTGTACATAACTTTTGATAGAAAAGGTAAACACTGCCCAGAGGGCACCCAGACTGCCATGGCTTCCGTACTAGGTAGACCTCAGCAGGTCAGAGAGAAAAAATTATAGATAAAGGGAAATAAACAACCTTGAAAACTCATCTTCACGTATTCCAAACCTCTCCTTTGGCTGCTGGGCTAGGGGAACAAGGACCCTCACACTGCTGGGGTCTCACCGGCTGACCATGTAATTGTCCTCATGGCCTTGCATTTCAGATTAATGCAGAACTGGACAATCTTGCATCTGAGTACAGCTTTGTGCAAAAGATCCAGATCGGGCAATCCTACGAAAAGCGGCCTCTGTACGTGCTGAAGGTATGACAAACACCGTGGAATGCATCCACAGGGGTGAATGACAGCACAGCCCAGAGCACCCCAATCTATTATGGGATGGTGTCCAGTGAGGGTGTCAGAATCTGAAATGCTGCTGTTTGATTTCCCAGTTCAGCACCGGAGGCTCCAACCGCCCGGCGATCTGGCTCGACGCCGGCATCCACTCCCGCGAGTGGGTCACCCACGCCAGCGCCCTGTGGATCGCCAACAAGGTTCCTGCAGCGGGGATTCATCTTGGGCCTGTCCTGGGAATGTTTCCTGCTGTTTCAGAGGGTATCACCCCTCTGTGTGTTTAGTTAATTCACCTCCCAAAAGCAGCTGACTCCCTGAGGATGTGGTGGCTGCCTCGACCTGGAATTGGAAACCTCTGTCCTGTTAGAACAGCTGAGTTTAAGCAGTGGTTCAGGTGAAATTGTTACACAAATAACCAAAGACTTTGAGATTGTATTGCTGCTTTGCTTTGCTCACCTAGAAAAATGCAGTGGGGTTAGTTTTCTTCCACAAAATGCCCAGACCTCCAGCTCTCTATAAATGAGGATTTAAATCCTGCTGGAAATGGCTGAGCCACCGGAGAAGCCACAGGATCACAGAATAAGTGGGTGGAAGGGGCCCACCAGGATCATGGAGTCCAACTCCTGGCCCTGCACAGAACCATCCCCAGGAGCCACCCTGTGCCTGAGAGTGTTGTCCAAAAGCTCCTTGGGCTCTGTCAGTGCAGCACGGTTGAGAATTCCCAACCTGGCTCTTCCATCTCAGTCTTAGTGCCAGCCTTGGCCTGTCCTCTGGGACAGGGAGGATAAAATTTTGTTATCCTCTTCCATTTTATTCTAAAGACCTCCTGTCTTCAGAATAAAATAATAAAACAGATTCACTGCTCACTTCACATGTATAACACGGAGATGATGGATGCTCCTTGTTTCCCTGCCCCAAAACCCAGCCTTTCCTCTGTCCCAAACAAGGAGGGATTGAACATCTGGGAAGGAATTACTCTGCTAAGCAGGGTGTGCTCTGTCTCTGCCTAGATTGCCTCTGACTATGGAACAGATCAGTCCATCACCTCCCTGCTGGACAAGATGGATCTTTTCCTGCTGCCGGTCACCAACCCTGACGGATATGTGTACACTCACACCACGGTGGGTCTGAGCTCAGTGGAATTCCTGTCTCTTCCAAGGAAATAACAAACATGAGGGAAGTGGGCTCTCAAAGTCTTAATGCTGTGAGAGGAGTTACCAAAGAGCTGGGCAGACAAAGATCCTCATCATTTGTCTAACCCATCCTAGCCCTCCATAAATACCTCAGTTTTAGTAAATACATTTGATTTTTGACCATTGGCCCATCTTGGCAGTCCAAAATACTCTTGGGATCATGCCTAGGATCAATCCTCCATGGATGGCAGCTCTTCCTGAGGAGCAGTCTTGGTGCCAGCCCCCAGATTTGCTCCCTTCTGAGCATTTCTCTGTTGTAGAACCGCATGTGGAGGAAAACCCGCTCCAAGATTCCCGGCAGCATCTGCGTCGGAGTTGATCCCAACAGGAACTGGGATGCAGGTTTTGGAGGTAGGGATAAAGCTTCTGGATTCTGGACCCTGTTACACAGAACCAGCAGCTGCCTTTATAAAAGGGGATTAATCACCCCAGAGCACCGGATGAGGCAGCATCATGGAATTATGGAATCACAGAATGCTTTGGGTTGGAAGGACCCATAATATTATTTAGTTCCACTCCCTGCCATGGGCAAAGCCACCTTCCACTATCCCAGGTTGTTTCCAGTCCCATCCAACCATAGAATACCCCCAGGAATGTGGATTCTTGGGCAACCTGTTCCAGGTTGCATCATCTCAAAGCACATCCCTTGAACATTCACACTCTGTCTGCTGTTTGAGCATTTATCAGCGTTTAAGGCCTTGCTTTGGAAAGCCCAGCTTTGTGTGGGTCTGCCCCAACCTTCCAGGAATTCCACTCCTCACGGGTCTGTTCCCTCCTTGCACCACCAGGTCCTGGAGCCAGTAACAACCCCTGCTCCGACTCCTACCACGGGCCCAGGGCCAACTCCGAGGTGGAAGTGAAATCTGTTGTCGACTTCATCAAGAATCACGGAAACTTCAAGGCCTTCCTGACCCTCCACAGTTATTCCCAGCTCCTGATGTATCCCTATGGATACAAATGCACCAGGCCAAACGATTATGCTGAGCTGGTGAGACAGCAGGACTTGGTTTTACCTTCCTCTCTTCTGTCCAGCTGCCTTTTCTGTACTTTCCATACTCTTCCCTAATGACAGCACCACAGCTGGAATAATATCTCTGAGGCAATGTGGATCTCACAACCACAATTCCAACGGGAAAGACCTCTGGAGGTCTCTGTTCTAACCGTGTGCTGGAAGGGCTTTGGAGTCAGAGCCAATTTCAGTCTGAGTTTGGATTAATTATTTTGATATTTCTAAAGAAGAATTCCACAGCTTTTTCAAGCTCATCCCAAAGTTTCCCTAATCTCACGGGGATTTTGTTTTGTCCTAATACCTAAATGCAGTTCCCCTGTGGTAATTTGTTGCTTTTTTCCCTCCTTCACAAAGAACTCAGCTCTGTTTTCCATCCAACCCCCGTTATGTAGTTGAAGTGAGCACAAAGTTGACCTTGGAGTATTGGAAGATCCCAAGTGCCTTGGGAATTTCTGGTATCTCCTGAGCCTTCCCTGGACAAGGCAGTGAGATAAACAGTGGATGAACACTTACAGAACCCACTGGAAGTTCATCCACCCGCAGTGGCCCCTCCCAGAAATGCTGTGGACGCTGTGGCTGTTGTTGGTGTGAATCATCTCCAACGCAGTTTGGAGATTTCTGGTGAAATC
The DNA here is from genome assembly GCF_048771995.1 of Taeniopygia guttata. NCBI lineage: Eukaryota > Metazoa > Chordata > Aves > Passeriformes > Estrildidae > Taeniopygia > Taeniopygia guttata. Next base: position 1,305,304 of record NC_133025.1, read on the forward strand.
CTAGTGTTTAATCTCAGGAAGTGTGGCTGCTTCTTTATTCTCCTTCATCTTCTCCCCTCCAGGAATCTCTGGGAAGAGCTGCTGCCAGTTCCATCCGCTCCCTCTACGGCACCACCTTTCAAGTGGGCACCATTTGCCAAACCATCTGTGAGTATTTGGCCACTCAGAGCTTTTAGGGGCTGTCCCAGGACACCAATCCCCATCCTCCCTTTCCCTTCCAGACCAAGCCAGTGGAGGCAGCATTGACTGGAGCTATGACAATGGGATCAAATATTCCTTTGCCTTCGAGCTGCGGGACACGGGGCGCTACGGATTCCTGCTGCCCGCCACCCAGATCGTCCCCACTGCCAGGGAGACCTGGCTGGGCCTGAAGAAAATCATGGAGCATGTGAGGGACAACTCCTCCTGAGAGCTGGGCTGGGAGTTGGCTCTGCAGCACCAGCTCAAAAATCCTCTGTGTGCTGTGATGGCTGTCATGAGAGAAAGGGCTCAATAAACCCCTGTGCAATCCCTCCATGGTGTTTGGTGCATGTCCTGTTCCTGTGTGGGACACAGCCCTCCCTGCCCACACATCCAGTGCCAACCCTGCCATGGCAGGGACACCTCCCACTGTCCCAGGCTGCTCCAGCCCCAGTGTCCAGCCTGGCCTTGGACATTCCAGGGATCCGGGGCAGCCAAAGCTGCTCTGGCAATTCCAGCCCACCCAGGAATTCCTTCCCAAAATCCCACCCCAATCTCCCTTCCCAGGGAATTCCCTCCATTCCCAGATCTCCCAGCCTGGCATTGGATCCATCCCCACCCTGACTCTGCTCCAGGAAGGAATTTTGGGATCCGGGGGTTTCACTGGGAATCTCAGGACTCCAGGAAGGGTCTCCCTTCCCTTTTCCATCCCCAACTTCCATAAAAATCCCTTGGGATGGATTCTGGGCCTCCTTGATCCCAGAATCCCAGAATGGTTTGGGTGGGAAGGGACCTCAAATCCCATCCCATTCCAATCCCACCATCCCAGGGGGCTCCAGCCTTTCCTTGGGCATTCCAAGGATCCAGGGGCAGCCCCAGCTGCTCTGGCAATCCCAGCCCAGCCAGGAATTCCTCATTCCCAAGATCCCATCCATCGCTGCCCTCTGGCAGTGGGAGCCATTCCCTGTGTCCTGTCCCTGCAGGCCTTGTCCCCAGTCCCTCTGCAGCTCTCCTGGAGCCCCTTCAGGCCCTGGAATGTGCTGGAAGCTCTCCCTGGAGCCTTCTCCAGCCTGGTGTTAACCAGCATAATCTAGGCTATGGGATTGATTAAAATAATTTCTCTTAACAAGCCTTAGGACCCTGCCAGGCCCCTGACCACTGTCCCCAAATGTACACCCCATATATTTGGCTGCCCCTTTTCTCCCTCTCACACATTCCCAGTGGACATGGTTGGAAGGAAGATGGAGATGGGAGGACCCTCCCCTGATCCAGCACCCAGTCCCTTGGGAGCCCCTCTTTCCATTTTCATCCTGCAAATTTCTTGGGGATTAAGAGCAAAGAGCTCAGGAGGCCCTGAAGGATCAGAGATTAGTTCTGGCTGCTGCTGCTGTGGTGATTATCGAGTCTAACAGGTTTATCTTGGTGTCTTGTGACCCCCCAGCAGCTGGTGAGTTACTCACCCTTGGGAGGCTGGCAGGAGAGCAAACAGTGCTGATGTGTCCAATCAAACCCTGCGGACTCGGCACGGAGCTGTTGGCAGGAAAAGGGGAAGGCACAGCTGAGGGAGGTACCCCAGGGGGCTGGTTTTGGGTTAAAAGCAGCTGTTTTGGAAAACAAACCCATGCTTAAGGCAGACAGTGCTACCCACATGTCTCTGTCCCCTATGCTCATGGCCTTCTCCAGTGGCACCTGCTTCCCAAACTGACCCAGCTGTCCAAAATCCCATCCTCTGCCTGGTGATAAAAACCACTGATGGTAAATTCCAGGGACAGGGCACACAGTTGGCTCTTGTCTCCAGAGCAGGAACTGCAGAGCTTGAGGAGCCTCACCTGGGAACGTGGAACTGTGACTTTGTCCTGGCGTGGAAGCTCATTCCAACCATCCAGGGCTTCAGGCCCCCTCCTCTTTAAGTGCCTGGTGTGAGGAGCGCTCATCCCAGTCTGGAACCCTGATTCCAGAGAGATCTGGAGTCAGAGCAGTGGATGCCACCCTGAGGAACAGGAGAGTGTGTGCCATGGTGGGGCGAGGAGGGAGATGGGCTGGAGATGACACAGCTCTGGGGTAGGGGACTTAACAGGGACCTTCTCGTCCCAAGGAAGGAGATTATTGAGGAAACAGCCAAATTCTCCACCACAGAGAGCGACGGGAGAGACAACAGCATCAGCTGGAATGAGGGAGAACCAGGAGGGACATCAGGAAATGCTTTTCACCAGGAGGAGAACAGCAGGACGTGGTGCCAGTGGGGCCGTGCAGCCTCCATCTCTGGAGGGCTCCAAGTCCAACAAGGAGAGTCCTGGTGGGTCCCCAGAGCATTGGATACAGACCTCCCATGGTCCCTTCCCACCTCAACCACCCCAAGCAAGATCCTGGAACCACCTCAGCAACAGCATCAGTGCTGCACCACAAAGCCCCAACAGACCCCAGCACCTTCCCACGGCACCTCCTGCTCCTGGTGCAGCCTGAATCTCCTGGATTTAATGGAGAAAAACATGGTCGGGGATGTCAGCTGTAAAAACCTGCCCTGGGAGGTGCCTGCCAGCCTGGGAACACAGCCCAGGAACCTGGAGCATCCCTGACAAGCGCGGTGGGAGCTCAGGGGCAGCGCAGATAAGGCCCAACAAAGGCCCTGCTGTAACCTGCAGAACAAAGACGCTGCTTTAACGGGGGAACAAAGACACCTCTGACAAACTGACCTCCTGGGATAGCCCCAGTCAGTGACAGCTGCTCCAGAGCCACTGCTGACACTGAAAACATAAAAATAATTCATTTTCTACCCTAAAATGAGCCTTTCTGTCTGAGCATTACCCCAGATGAACGTCCTTGTGCACCTCCGAGCTCCACGACTTCCATCAGCTTTGAAGTGAGATTTCATCCACCATGAAGGGACCCCACTGCTGGGAATGGTTTGATGAATAATTTGTATAATATATTTTACATTTCATATATATATATATGTGAAATATAGATATATCTATAATGTATGCATAAATGAATTAATCATAAATAAGTCTATGTTTAAATGCTTCCTTTTTCTGCGAGTAACTTTGTAGTAGCTTGTCATTACACACGCATTACTAATCATAATTAGGATTGACTTACTCATAGCAATGTGTAATGAAGAAATCCATGGAAACAAAGAGGTGTCTCCTTGTGGTTTTGGGGCTCCTGTGACCACGCCATCCCCACCGCCCCACGCCCGTGGGTTGGGAGCCGCCCGTGCCCACGGCAGCTCGGAGCTGGGAGCACGGACACTCATCCAGGGCCCACTCACCGAGGAAGACGTTATCAGATCCTCCCTAATTTGGCTGCTCTTGTGTTGACTTTGCCAAATAAAGCAAACATTTGGGCTGGCGGGAGCCCTTCCTGCCTGCTCTGTTTGTCGCTGCCGACGCCGCACGGACGGACGGCGGATGCGGCCCTGGTGAGGAGCTCCAGGAGGGACCCCGACCACCACCGAGGGGGTTCTGTCCATCCTCGGGGCTGTGCTCTGCTCCCACCCACCATGGAGACCCTCCTGGTCTTCCTCGCCCTCCTGGGGGCCACCAGCACCGAGCAGCGTTTTGTGGGGTGAGTCCTGCTGGGGCAGGGGGTGGGATGGGGATCCAGCTGAGAGAGGCCCGTCCCCACCACTGTCCTTCAGGGTCAGCCAGAAGGGTGACAGCCCAAAGGATGGAAATTCGACAGGGTTTTCTGCCACCTGGGAAAGATTTGGTTTCACCCCAGGTTTGGAGCGTGCAGCAGGTAGAAATTAGGGAATGCTGAAGCCTGTGGGCATCGCTCCAAGCTTTGCCAGGCTGTGGAATCCCAGAGGATGTGGGGAGCATGTGTGTGGCTCAAAGACGATGGCTGTGGAGCCATCCAAGGACTGTCGGGAATAAAACCCAAGGACTGCTGGGAATAACAGCCAAGGATTTCTGGGAATAACAGCCAAGGATTTCTGGGAATAACACGCTGTGGGAAAGAACAAGATGTGCCTGGAGAAGGAGCCCTGTGGAGGGAGGCCAGCACTTTTCCAGGATGAACATCCTGGTTGCAGCTCCTGGAGATAAGAACAGCACCAGTGCAGGAATGAGGCTGAGCAGGGGACATGGAATGTAGGGGGGGTCAGGACTACCCAAAACTCCCAAAGCTTCCAACCCATTTCCAGAAAGGTCTGAATGAACGGACTGGCCATAAGAACTGATTTGTAGAGAAAGTGGGAATTCTGTGTTCAGAGTAGGGAAAATCTATCCATTAAAAAGTAGCCAGGATGCTGGACATCCCACCAGCTGGACTGACACTGGAGCTAGAGCTGGTGATCTCATGAGCCAGGGAACGGATGGAGCTGTGCCAGGGGGGTTTAGGTTGGATATCAGGAAAGGTTCCTGATCCAGAACAAGGATCGCTGCACTGCCCAGGCTCCCCAGGGAATGGTCACATTCCCAAGGCTGCCAGAGCTCCAGGAGTGTTTGGACAACACCCTCAAGGACAGGGTGGAATTGTTGGGGTGTCTGGGCAGAGCCTGGAGTTGGATTTGATCCTTGTGGGCCCCTTCCAGTTCAGGATATTCTGTGATGTGACCAACCCACCTTCCTCCTTGCTTTTCTTCCTCCTCGGACATGATGCCGTGGTTGAGGGATCCATCCAGACTCCCATCACTCTCCTTCTGGGAAAAATCAGAGAGTGGAAGTTGTTATCACCTTGGGGAGCTGGTTAAACTGATAAATGGGAGTTAAAAGGATGAAAGGTAAGAAAGGGGAAAGATGAAGGAATTTTGTGCCATTTTGGGAGTGGCTTTAAGCACTGCCCAACAGGAGAGGTTGGAGGTAGAGGATTGATCTGAGATGAGAAAACCTCTCTCCCACAGAACATTTCCTCCTTTCCAGGGGCTGTGCCTGTCCTTGGGAAGCCCAGCCAGGCTGGACTGGGACCTTTGCTAGGGAATACATCCATAGGCAGAGAACATATCCATGGAGATATTGCCCAGCATCTTGGGAGCTGATGAAACAAGGCTGGAGATCATCTCAGGCTCCCAGCACTTGCTCTTTCCCCATCATGGCTGCTCTGAACCTGCATTGTTTTATCTCAACATCAACAACTGATGCATTTTCCAACCCTCTGAGTTGGTGTGGAGCTTCCCCAGCCTCCCCCCAGGCCAGAGTCCCCTCTCTGTGACCCCTCTGCCTCCCTGCAGGGACCAGGTCCTGCGTGTCACAGCCAGGAACGAGGAGCACATCACTCTGCTCAGGGTGCTGGGCGAGCAGGAGGAGCTGCAGGTGAGCTCTGAGGGGTCCTGAACACCCCCCTGGTCACAGACCCTGTGCAATCCAGGTCTCCCTCCTTCTTTTGCCACCCAATCCAATTTTCCTCCCCATTTTTGAGATGTCTAATTTAGAACCATATAAATATGAATTTAACCTGGGGCTCTTTGAGCTCAGAGCTCCTGTTTCCTGTGAACATCCCACAAATACTCAAACAACTTGGGCTGAAACGTTTCTGTAAATCCCTCTGCAGACATCCATCTGTGGCCCAAAATTTGTCCAAAAACCTTTTTAGATCTTCCATGGAAATTCCTGTGAGACCCCTGGAGGTGTTGGGGAGCTCAGTGGATGATCACCAGCGAAGGATGGGGCCGAGTTCTGCCTTTCAGCTCAACTTCTTCTTCCCAGGTGGACTTTTGGCGTCACCCCAACAGCCCCAGCCACCCCGTGGACCTGCGGGTGCCCTTCCCCAGCCTCCAAGGAGTCAAAACATTCCTGGATTCCCATAATTTTTCCTACAGCATCATGATTGAGGACGTACAGGTAACAGCTATGATGGGAACAGGATGATCTCCTGCAGCTCAGCCCTGAGAGAAAGTCCAAAAAGTTGGAAATCAAGAAGAAAAATCCAACCCCCGGCTCCTTCCTTTTTGATCTTGGGGTTTTTTCCTAACCAGGAATTATTGGATGAAGAAAAGGAAAGCATGAGGAGGTCCAGGAGGGTAAAGAGAAGCTCCAGGACATTTGATTTCGCTTCCTACCACACTATAGATGAGGTACCTTTCTCTGCAGAGCATTGGCTTTGTCCTGCTGGGGTCACATCCATGTGCTGAAGGTCGTGGTGAGTTCTTGGCGACAGTGAGACCTCCCTGGGACAGGTTTCTCCTCCTTGGTGGAGCTTTTAGCCGAGATGGGAGACTGGGAAACCTTCCACATCCAGCGTGGCCACTCCTGGAATCTCTCACCCTGTGGAAGACATTTTCAGCTTCACTTTGGGGGTGTTTGGAGCCCAGTTTGGGACTGGTGGGGGCTGTGGTGGTGGTGGTGATTTTCCCCTCATCATTCATTCTACTTTTCCAAAAACATTGTGATGTGCCTTTCCCTGCTCACACAGAGCCCCAACCACCTCGTGTTCTCCAGGGAAGCATGAGGTCTTCTCCAGGGCAGTCCCAGGTCTCCAGGGAAGCACCAGATCTCCCCAGGGAAGCTCTGCTTGTTGCATCCAGTGCTGGATGCCCTCAAAGCCAAAAGGTGAGACCCAGGCTGAGCCTCGTGACCCAGCAGCTCCTCCTTGCAGATCTACGACTGGATGGATGTCCTGGTGGAGGATCATCCCAGCCTCGTCAGCAAGGTCCAGATCGGGCAGAGCTACGAGGGGCGGCCCCTGTACGTGCTGAAGGTGGGTCCTGGGGCAGCCTTGCCCTGAAATCCCCCCCAGGATGAGAAGTGGTGCCAAGGGAGGCTCAGGGTGGACAGCAGCAGGAATTTCCCCATGGAAAGGATGCACAGGCCTTGGAAGGGAGGTTTGGAGTGCCCATCCCTGGAGGTGTCTGAGGAACTCCTGGAGGTGGCACTCGGAGCTCTGGGCTGGGGACAAGGTGGGGATTGGGCACAGGGTGGATTCCGAGATCCTGGAGGGTTTTTTCCAACCTCAACGCTCCCGTGATTCCGCACAGTTCAGCACCGGGGGGTCGAACCGTCCGGCCATCTGGCTGGACACCGGCATCCACTCGCGGGAATGGATCACCCAAGCCACCGGTGTCTGGACGGCCAACAAGGTGACCTTGGACTCACCTGGGATGTGGGACCCCAATTCTTACCCTGCATCCCTCCCACCCCTCGTCTCTGAGGCGCACCAGGGCAGCTCCTGCTCCTCTCCACGCACAGATCGCCGAGGAATACGGGCAGGACCTCTCTGTCACGGCCATCCTGGACAGCATGGACATCTTCCTGGAGATTGTCACCAACCCTGACGGCTTTGCCTTCACCCACAGCTCTGTGAGTGTGGGGACACCGTGGGGGGATGTCCCAGTGCTGTCCCCACCACGGCTGTCTGTGGTTTTTGGGTGGGATGGTGAGTGGAGATCCCTGGAGATGCTTGGCAGGGGTTGGGGCTCACATTCCCGTTCCAGTCTTCTCTCCGTGCGCTCCTAGAACCGCCTGTGGCGCAAGACCAGGTCCATCACCGCCGGATCCCGCTGCGTCGGAGTGGATCCCAACCGAAATTGGGATGCCGGGTTTGGAGGTGAGACTGCAGCCACCAGGTCCCCATGCCAGGCGCTGTTGGTGCCTCAAAACATCAAAACTAGAGAGGAGAAACGCAGGGATGGAAACCCTTCCTGAGGGATCCTCTCTGGCTCTCCTCCCCCTGCTCCAGGTGTCGGCTCCAGCAGCAATCCCTGCTCTGAGATCTATCATGGCCCTCACGCCCACTCCGAGAGGGAAGTGAGAGCCATCGTGGATTTCATCCGCGCCCACGGGAACGTGAAATCCGTCATCTCCATCCACAGCTACTCCCAGATGCTGCTCTTCCCATATGGATACAGGCGGGCGCCCGCACCCGACCACCAGGAAATGGTGAGATGGTCCTAGAACGTGGGGCTGTGACCACCTGGCAAAGTCAGGCAGAGCATCCCAGGAGCTCCCCTGCTCCTCTCATTAGATGCCACCCAAATATTGAACCCCTGCACCTGGGTCCTGGAGGAGGGTGGTTGAGAGATAAACCTCAAAAATTAAGAGTTTTTTGGGAAAACCCGCAGCAGAAGGGATAGGGGATGATGAGCTCTAGATCCCCCTGACCCTCGATCCACCAGATCCCACCACTTTTGGTGGTTCCTTTGCAGAATGAACTGGCCAAGAAGGCCGTGAGTGACTTGGCTGCCGTGTTCGGGACAAAATACACCTACGGCAGCATCGCCAACACCATCTGTGAGTATCCCTCCCTCATCCCGCAGCAAATCCCTCGGGAACGGGCTCCCATCTGGGCTCCTCTCCCTGCAGACATGGCAGGAGGCACCACCATCGACTGGGCCTATGACAACGGGGTGAAATATTCCTTCACCATGGAGCTGAGGGACTCGGGGCGCTACGGATTCCTCCTACCCAGCTCCCAGATCGTCCCCACAGCCACCGAGACGTGGCCAGCGCTCCTGGACATCATGGTCCACGTCCTGGAGCATCCATACTGACCCCAGCCTCTCCCACAGCATTCCCTCCTCTCAATAAATCCGCATGGAGATTCAGTGGCTTCAGACACCCTGATTTTTTTCATGCTAAACTCCAAAAAAAGGGTGGAAAAGGACTCCCAGTCCTGCAGGTGTTGATTTTCCCCTCATGACTTTGGCTCAAAGTCCCCATCCTTTGGAGCCAACAGCCTGCATGGGAGGAGATGGGTTTTTTTGGGCAAGCAACCCCAAATTTGTGGGGTTTTGAGTAGCTTTGCTTCACCATCCCTTCCCAGGGGGCTGCAAGGAGGGACGTGGGGTACCCTCAGGGTTATTTGCTGTTTATTTTTGGCTACTGGGACAACTGTCACCTGCTCTGACCTCTGTCCTGTGCCAAGGCTTACACCACTTTCCTCAGCCAAATTTTAAACCAGTTTCCCCACCACTGTGGCTTAGGGATCACGCTCACCGAGCCCCAAGTGAAAATCTGCATTTTGCGCATTCTTGACCCAAACCGATTCTTTCCCTCCCCTCAGCCAGCACTGGAGGCTGTGGGATTTTGGCACCTCCCGGTCTCACCTTGCTGGCAGCTGACTCACCACGGCCCCAGCAGGTTCATGGGACAGGTTTGGCCAGGACTGGGAGCTCCAGGATAGGGACAGCAGGGCCTGACCTTGGCTGGTGGCAGCCAGAGCCTTCCCAAGGCCCTGGGAAAAGGGACAGCTGGAGGGGCCGGGCTGGGGCCACCATCCCATGGGATTTAAGAGGCCCCAGGGCACTGTTGGGATGCAAAAGCAGTTCTCCCCACTGACCATGAGGCTCCCCGTGCTCTTGGCTGCCCTGGTGGCAGTGGCCACCTGCACCAAGACCTTCGTTGGGTAAGAGGGCCGGGATGGGCATGGTGGCACCTGGTGGGGCAGAAGGAGCTGGTTCAGCCCTGAGAGGGGACAGGGAAAAGGCTCAGGGGAAATCCCTGGAATGGGGGGGATGGATGGGTGGGGTTAGGTTGGACTAACAGGGCTGGAGTTTATCCCACACCCCCCAGCACCCCCTGACCCCACAGGCACCAGGTGCTGCGCATCATCCCCCAGAGCGATGAGGAGCTGCAGAAGGTGCAGGAGCTGCAGGACCTGGAGCATCTGCAGGTACTGGGCGTGGAGGCGGATTTTGGGGACACCCCCCACGCAAAGCAAGGATGGGGCTGGATGTGGGATTATGGGAACCGAGCTGTGAAAAGCAAGACAGGGTGGTGCTGGGGGATGCACACCAAGGCAGGATCTCACCCCTTATCTCCATTTTCCCCCATCCAGCTGGATTTCTGGCTGGCTCCCCGCAAGCTCGGACTGCCCGTGGACATCCGCGTGCCCTTCCCCAGCCTGCAGGCGGTCAAAGCCCACCTGGAGGCCACTGGGGTCTCCTATTCCATCATGATCGAGGATGTGCAGGTCAGCAGTGCTGCAGGGGAGGTGGGGGAGAGGTGGGAATCCCATCAGGGCTCATCCCACCCTTGTCCCACAGGCCCTGCTGGATGAGGAGCAGAGGGAGATGCTCCGCAGCAGCCGCCAGCTGCCGCTTGACACCACCACCTTCAACTATGACGCCTACCACACCATAGATGAGGTGGGAATGCACAAGACTTGGGGCATTTTGGGGGGAAAAAGTTTGCTCTTGGGCAGGGGGTGAGCTGGGAGTGACCCCCACATCTCTTGTTCCCAGATCTATAATTTCATGGACATGCTGGTGGCCGAGAACCCCAACCTGGTGAGCAAGCTGGAGATTGGCCGCTCGACCGAGAACCGTCCCCTCTACGTGCTCAAGGTGAGGATTTGGGGATTGTGATCCAGAGGGGAAAGTGGTGACAGGGACAAAGCCAACCCCCCTCTCTCTGCTCTCTCAGTTCAGCACAGGGGGCACAAACCGCCCTGCCGTCTGGATCGACACCGGGATCCACTCCCGCGAGTGGGTGACACAGGCCAGCGGCGTCTGGTTTGCCAGGAAGGTACTGACACATCCCAGAAGGGCCACCCGGTCCTCAGGAGCTGTGGGATCCAGGTGGGTGATCCCACAGGGAGAACAGGGGAGCCCCAAACCTCCATCCTCTCTAGATTGTCCAGGATCACGCGAATAACGAAGGTGTGGCCTCCATCCTGGAGACGATGGACATCTTCCTGGAGATTGTCACCAACCCAGATGGCTATGCCTACACCCACACCACGGTACCGGCCTGGATTTCCTCTCCCTGGTTCCTACAGCTGCTCTGGATGGGGCTGGGGAGCAGGATTTGGGGCACTGCACATCCCTGAGAGGGCTCAAGGCCTCCCCACCCACGTTTCCATGGGATGGGGACCACCACAAGCTGTGGAGCTCCAGCCCCGGGCACCAGCTGAGGTGGCTCTGCCCTTCCAGGACCGCATGTGGCGCAAGACCAGGTCCAGGCACTCGGGTGCCATCTGCGTCGGAGTGGACCCCAACCGCAACTGGGACGCAGGTTTTGGAGGTCAGAGCTGTCCCCTTTCATCTGTGGAGCATTTCCACTCTCCAGCTGGAGGCTCCAAAGCTGTTTTTGGCTCAAAGATCCATTGCTGTCCCCTGGGGAAGAGGTGGGGTTTGCTCTCCGTGGCAGAGCTGAGGGTTTGGGCTCCACCAGGGCTTTTATGTCCCCCAGTGACAAATGAAAGTCACCATACAAATCTCCAGGAGGAGCACCAGGAGCATTCCTTAATCACCACCAAGGAGCTGAGGGGTGGGAATAACTGTTGGGTTTGGAAGCCCCCAAATTCCCACTGTGTTCTCACCCCCCTCTTCTCTGCAGATGCCGGAGCCAGCTCATACTCCTGCTCGGAGACGTACCACGGACCCTACCCCAACTCGGAGCCCGAGGTGAAATCCATCGTGGACTTTGTGAAGAGCCATGGCAACATCAAGGCTTTCATCTCCATCCACAGCTATTCCCAGCTCCTGCTCTACCCCTACGGCTACACCGAGACCCCGGCACCAAACGCGCAGGAACTGGTGAGGCCCACGTGCTTTGAGGGGTTGGGATGGGCTTGAGCTCTCCTGCTGCTCCAAGGAGGAGCCACCTCTGTCCTGAATTCATTGGGAAACTGGGAGGAGCTTTGTTGCACCCAGAAAAAAGCTGTATCCCACAGGTTTTTGCTTTCTTTCGCTCATCTTTCCCCCATCCCTGTACTCCCAGCACAAGATTTCTGCTAAGGCCGTGGCCTGGGAAAGGAATTGATTGAAAAGGCATGAAAATAGCAGGAACAAAAAGGAAGGAAGGTGGTGGTTTTCCCTTTCATCTGGCAGAGGATGGAGAGGGAATTGGGCTGTGGGACATGAAGTCAGCAGGATTTATTTGGGCTCCAGGAGAGCTGCAGAGGGACTGGGGACAAGGCCTGGAGGGACAGGACACAGGGAATGGCTCCCACTGCCAGAGGGCAGAAATGGAATATTGGGAATGAGGAATTCCTGGCTGGGCTGGAATTCCCAGGGAAGCTGTATCCCACAGGTTTTTGCTTTCTTTGCCTCATCTTTCCCCCATCCCTGTATTCCCAGCACGAGATTTCCGCCAAGGCCGTGGCAGCTCTGTCCTCCCTGTACGGCACCCAGTACGAGTACGGCAGCATCATCACCACCATCTGTAAGTGCTGGGGCAGCCCCAAAACCCCCAAATCCCACAGCCATCCCTCACAGCGGCCAAATATCCCACGGGATTCCTGTACAAAGCCATCGAGGCTCCAAATCCCCCCCATTTTTTCCTCCCTCAGACAGAGCGAGTGGATCGACTGTGGACTGGACCTACAACCAGGGGATTAAATATTCCTTCACCTTCGAGCTGCGGGACACGGGGCGCTACGGATTCCTGCTGCCCGCCAGACAGATCGTCCCCACCGCCGAGGAGACTTGGCTGGCTCTGAAGGTCATCATGGAGCACGCCCGGGACAACATCTACTGAGCTGGGATCAGGGCTGGAGCAGCTGGAGAGAGGGAAGAAGGCAATCAGTAAATAAATGGGAAGGAGGATGAGAAAAGCTTGTGGTTGTTTTCCCTTTTTCCCCAAACTGGGTGGAAAAGCCCTTTGGGAGCTGGAGTTGGTGCCAGCACAAACAGGGTGTGCTGGACCAGTGGCCTGGAAAAGGAATTGGTTGAAAGGGCATGAAAATAGCAGGAACAAAAAGGAAGGAAGGTGGTGGTTTTCCCTTTAATCTGGCAGAGGGTGGAAAGGGAATTGGGCTGTGGGACACGAACTCAGCAGGATTTATTTGGGCTCCAGGAGAGACTGGGGACAAGGCCTGGAGGGACAGGACACAGGGAATGGCTCCCACTGCCAGAGGGCAGCCATGGAATATTGGGAAGGAATTCCTGGCTGGGCTGGAATTCCCAGGGAAGTTGTGGACCCCATGGACCCCTGAAGTTTTCCAGGCCAGGTTGGAAAGGGCTTGGAACAACCTGGGATAGTGGAAGATGTCCAGGAGTTGGAACTGGACAGGCTTTAAAGTCTCTTTCCCAGCCAAACCTTTCTTGTGTGATCCTTCCTTACCTGCTGCAATCCCTAGGGAATGAGGAGCTGAGCCCTTGCTCACTCCCAGCTTTTCCAGGCTCTCCACAGATCTCAAAGCTGCAAATAAATCACCCAAACAGATGCCGTAATTTACATTTTATTAAATTAAACAATTAAACCTCTCAGCCTCTACGGAGTTTTACTCTGCTCCAAACAACACCAGGAGTCCAAATCCACACAAATCCATCAAGATGGTGGGAAAGCACATTCAGTCCTTGCTTTGATTCCTTGGATTTGGAGGATCTCAAACAACTCAAGCCAGTTTTGTCCAACAGTTTCACCAGGAGGTTTTCATGCAGCACGGAGCAGCCAGGGATTCTGGATCTGTCTCCCACAGCTGGATAGCAAAACCAGGATTTTAGCCAGTGCAATGACACTTCCAAGAGCTCACGGAGCTGGAAAAATCTACTCCCACAGCAGCAGGACCTAATCAGACTGAACCTGCCAGTCCTGAAATCAGCATTGTCTGATTTCACGCTCAGAGTCACAATAAAAGATAAATGTGCTCAGGGACGTTGAGTCCTAAGCTGCCCAACAGGAAATGAGGTGTCATTTCTCCTAGGTTTTGTCCTTTCACCAGAATTACCTCAAAATCACCAGTGAGTTTTGGGATGTGCTGAAGATTGTCTGCTTCAAAAAGGGGAAAAAACACTGAATCCAAAAATACACACAAACCCCACAAGACCACAACAGCCAAAACCAGGACCAGGCTCAGCAATGCCAGATGGAAAAACTGGAGAGCAGAATCCCTCCAAAATCACCTCCAAAGTGTCCCATAAGCAGCTCAGGAAAATTGGAGGATTCCCAGGTTATCCAGAAGCACCAATTTGAGGAAAACTGTGCTACTCCTTTTCCAGGAAACCTTTACCCTGTTCAGTTCCAGATTCCAGGGCCCTGCTCTGTTTTAGGGACCCTGGTGAGGCAGCAGCAGCAAATTTTCCTTCAGCCACTCTAAACCTTAAAAAACTACTGGAAAAGGAGTCATTGGAAAAAAAAAATTCCAGTTATTCTCCTCCAGCTCACCTTGGAAAAGACACAACTATTCACAAAGTGTCCACAAGCAAGCACGGCTGTCACAGCACCAGCTGGGCAATAAAAATGATTTTTATTACAAATACTTCTGTTCATTATCATAATTTATTAAAAAAAAACAACAAATAAGCCTTCCAGGATCTTCTCTCACTTTTGGCAAGTTGCTGAATGTCTTTATCTCTGCTAAAACCACCAAAGTTCGTGCTCACAGATGATTTGTGGCCTGATCACCTTTATTCCATTCCATGGCTCCAGCGTGGCCCAGGAATGTTACGGACACAAATTCCTTCAGCTGGGCTAAAAACTTGGTGGAACAGTTTCTACTGGTCCCAGCCTTTACTAGCAGTTTTCTCCCTCCCCTACAAAACCAGCTCTACCACCTCTGTCCTGCCCTGCACCCCAAGTGATGCCATTCCTGCTTCTAGGAAACATCATTCCAGCTGCCCAGCCTTACCCGAGCTGCCAATTCTCACCACGGCTGCTTTTCCCTGCCGATTCCTAAAACCACAAACGGGCTGCACTGCTCAGGATTCCCAAAACCTGGATGCTCATTTATTTCCAGGGCCTGTTCTGGATGCTGGTCCTGCTGTGGGAGCGGCTGCTCAGGGATCCCACGGTGTGAGCAGGGCTGGGGAGGCTGGGGTTGCTCCTCACGGATGAGAGCTTGGAATCGTGGCCTGAAACACTCCGGGAAAGGCGACCTGTGGGAAAAACAACCCCAAATCACAAAGTGCTTGTCCACAAGTTGTGGCTGTCCCATCCCTGGATGTGTCCAGCCAGGTTGGATGGGTTTGGAACGTGGGATAGGGGAAGGTGTCCCTGCCCATGGTGGGATGGATGGCTTTAAGGTCCCTTCCCACCCAAACATTCCATGATGAGGCTGAAGCATGTTCTGGTGATGCCTTAGAATTTTAGCTTTTATATTTTTCAAATCATTAGTGCATGACTAAACTCCACATAAAAGGTTAATTAACTTAATCTGCCCTTAATGTACCTGAAGGTCTTGCATTAAATATATCCCCTTTTATTCTTTTAACTTTGCCTTGATGCCTTGTGAAGACTGACCTAGAGCAGAAGCTGGACTAAAGAATAAAGCAGGGGTTTATTAAAGGATCTCCTCCATGGATCCACCTTGGGCAGCACCAGAGCCCAGCCAGGGCTGCACCCAAATGAACCAAAATGGCCCCAAAATGCACGAGCGCTCCCGGGGGCTCTCCCTGGGATCAGTTCTGCTCCATTGGCACCTTGGAGTTCATTGTCCCATTCCAGCTTTAGCCCAGGCAGTCCCATCCTGCTTGTTTTTCTCTCTCCAGCCCACGGTGTTTGTGCTCCTGGGCTGAGATTTGGATCATTTGTCCTTGGTGCCCAGCTGGAGCAGGAATTGTTTTGTCTCCCTGCTCTGTGCAGAGAGCTCACCATCCCATAATATGAAGCTCAGACCCACACACACACTAAAGCAGCTCAGAATCTGAAAAATAGAAAAGCTAAATCCTGAGGCATCAGCCTGGCCCTGTGTTTGTAGGCAAGCCCAAAAAGGCAGCACTGGACTCTTACTGGCAGCATCGGAAGGAATCTGCTCCTCAGCCAGGTAATGCTTCACCTTCTGCAGATCATCTGCAGAAAACCTCCACTTGTTCTCCGCAGGCGTGGGTGGCACCCTGGGAGTCGTTCTCCTCCGGGCAGTTCCCGGGGGAGCTGCCCCCTGGCAGGACACAGGGAGCGTGCCGGTGACCAACCCCTCTGGGATCTTCTGGGCAAGGACCTTGAGGCCTGCAGGGACACAGAGCAGCTGTTATCCCAGCTGGATGGCTCAGCAGGGACCAGTCACCAGGGACTGATGCAGCTGCAGGACCAGAGTTTGGATGGAGGAATGTGGGTGGCAGGAGAGGGGGGAATTGTGCGCCTGTGCCCTGCTCAGGTGAGATCCCACACGGAGTTTAACTCTGGGGACAACAGCAGCAGGATGGGGAGCTGCTGGAGAGAGTCCAGAGGAGGCCTTGGAGCTGCTCCCAGAGCTGGGAATGTTCCCCTGGAGAAGGGAAGGATCCAGGGAGAGCTTGCAGCATATTCCAGGCCATAAAGGGGCTCCAGGAGAGCTGCAGAGGGACTGGGGACAAGGCCTGCAGGGACAGGACACAGGGAATGGCTCCCACTGCCAGAGGGCAGCCATGGATGGGATCTTGGGAATGAGGAATTCCTGGCTGGGCTGGGATTGCCAGAGCAGCTGGGGCTGCCCCTGGATCCCTGGAATGTCCAAGGCCAGGTTGGACACTGGGGCTGGAGCAGCCTGGGATGGTGGAAGGTGTCCCTGCCCATAGGGACAGAAATGGATGATCCTTCCGCTTCCTTCCAACCCAAACCATCCCATGATTCCACAACCCAGATCTTTCCCATCTCCAGCTTCCACAAGTTGCTCCCCACTCTCCCTTTCCCCAGGAGAGCTCTCCCAGCCCCACCTACCCCCAGATAACATGAAGAGGTTCTCAAAGCCCCTCTCACACATGGTGGTGGCCGCCTGGCTCGCCAAGCGCTCGTCGTTGTCGTACACGATGATGATTTTTCCATGGGCATTTTTCTGCCACGGGAATTGTTAAGGAGTCAGCTTAACTGCTGAATTTAAGAGGATAATTGAAACATTTTAGGAAGCAAAAGAGACAAGTGGGATTGGGGAGGGAAAGGCTCCATACTTGGCTTGCAAGCATCCAGCGGGAATGTTCTCTCGATAGAATTCTCAGTGGCTGAGGCTTGCCAGACACAGCTTAATTCCCACTGGATCCAGCATTGCTTGAAGATTGGGAATGGCAACAGCTCCTTTGTTTATAAGCTCCCCTCAGAATCAACAGCCTGGGAATGATCAGCCTAATCCCACTTAATAATCCTCTGTTCATCCCCAGTCCCATCAAGGTGCTGACAGGAAGCCAAAGGATTTGATGGATGCATTCCTAGAACAGCAGCAGGAGAGCAGTGCCCAAGGCTGGCTCGGCCTTCCAGCTGCCAAAATCCAGAGAAATGCCAAATCCAGACACTGGATTCAATGGAGTCAAGAGCAGCCTTGAGGAAGCAGAATCCAGCATCTGACTGGGGCAGTGGAGCTGCACCAGGTAACTCCACCTCCTGCCCCACCCTTTTTGAGATCCCTAATTTTGCTTGGATAAACACCAATCGATTTTGGGAGCTCCCACCAACATCCCCTCACATTCCCATGTAAAGGATACATATTCCAGAATATTATTTGTATATGGATTCATGGTTCTAGACAACGTTGCAATGGGGTAGGAATAAGCTGCAGAAGGGGAAAAAAAAAATAGAAAAAGAGGGAAAATCATCCAGAGGCTGAACACCAACAGCCTGGAATACAACAGCCTTGAGAGAAAACCCACTGAGGATGGGATTAACATCAGCTCAGGCCCCTCATCCCCTCCCTGGTCCCTCCCAGGAAGGAGGGATGTGCTGGATAAGCACTGGGAACACGCAGTACTGTCCCAGCTGGGGGACAAAGCCCAGCAGGGACAGCACTGTGGCCCTGTGTCCCTGTGGCTGCTCACCCCCCACGATGTGGCACTGCTCGTAGGCGTCGCGGTCCCGCACGTCCAGCAGCAGGAACGGGCAGTCGGGGTAAGGCCTCTCCTGGGCCTGGGGGTCCTCCTTCTTTGGAGAATCCTTCTCCATGTCCAGCTCCCCAACCCCGCTGATCACACTGCAAAGGGAATGGCAGATTAAGGAATGCTTTTGTGGTTCTCCACCCCTTCCAAGGCTGGGGAAGAGCTGGGGTAAAGCTTCCTCTTCCAGCACCATCCTGGGATCTCTTCAAACATGGTGGGTTTGGAATTATTCTCAATCCCAGAATGGTTTGGGTGGGAAGGGACCTTAAGGATGTCGTTCTACCCCCTGTCATGGGCAGGGACACCTTAGAGCACCCCAGAGTGCTCCAAACCCTGTCCAGCCCAGCTTTGGACACTGCCAGGGATCCAGGGGCAGCTCCAGCTTCTCTGGGAATTCTATTCCAGCCTCTCTCCACCCTCGCAAGCAGGGACACTTCCCACTATCCCAGAGTGCTCCAAACCCTGTCCAGCCCAGCTCTGGACACATCCAGGGGCAGCTCCAGCTTCTCTGGGAATTCTATTTCAACCCCCTCCCCACCATCCCAGCCAGGAATCCCTTCCCAATATCCCTGTGTCACTTTGAAGCCATTCCCTGCATCCTGCCCCTCCATATCCACACAAAACCATCACTAACAGCAATGCACATGACTGAGCTGATCAGAACACTGTGTTGTCCCCAAAATTCTGGAATGTGGGGGCTTGGATGGAATCCCACAAACACATTTGTTGGTCAGACCTTCATCAGGTGACAACAACCTTGGGTTGCTGTTTAATCCAAACCCATTCCAACAGGAAATCCTGCCAATCCCCTCCCTCTCACCTACAAACCCAGGCTTTAATGAGAAGTACAGGCTAAAACCACTTAGCAAGCAATTTAAAACCAGCAGCTGGGCTCAAATAATCATCAGCTAAGACAGGAGGAGAATGATGGTGACTGAGGCACCTCTGCAGCGTGGAGCGATGGGATTCCCCGGCTCCGGAGTTGTTGAGGAACAGGACAGGGCTGGGTGTCCCCTCAGGGCTCCCTTTCCCATTTGTCCCTGTGTCATCTCCTGCAGCACCAGAATCTGGGGAGAGAAGAGGGCACGAGGAGCTAAGGAGCTGCAGGAGGTAAACAAGCAGGTTTTAAGGGCAGTTTCTATTCCTGGAAAGAAAAGTGTGACAGCTTTATCTTCATCCTCTTAACAAAGAGAATTTACCCAGAGCCTCCTTGTTTAAAATAATAAACAACCAACAGATTTTTTTTAGGGCTTGAGCTCTCATTTGAAGAAATCAATAAAACTGAATTTTTGATGTGGATTATGTTACTGCCAGCACGAGGCTTTTCCTACATGCAAACCCTTCTTTTTTTAGGAGTGTTTACATTGCCAGGCCACAGTTGAAGTTTTATTTTTCCATTTTTCCTCCTGCCAGCTCTGCCACTTCACCCCCTGGCAGTGACCCCCAGCTCTCCCCCTTTGTCCCTGCCATCAGCGTTGTCACCTTGCAGCTTGTGCAGCTCCTCGTTTGTCACTTCTAAGGTTTCGTTGGACAGAGAGGCGACCTGGAGAACCTGCAGGGCACAAAAAACAAGCAGACACTGATCCCCACATCCACAGCAGGGAGCAGCTCAAGGAAAACAATCCAGGGAAAAAAAAAATCCCGAGTCTGCAGGATCCCACTCTTCGCATCTCCAAGTTTAACCTTCCCTTTCCTTCTCTCCTGAGAAGACAATTTGGTTTTGGTTTTTTTTTTTTTTTTCCTAGTTTGAAGCCGTTTTTTTGAACCAGCACTCCCCAGCTCTTTATTTCCTGATCAATTTTTCACTTTTAAAAATATCACTATTCACTGCTTTTAAATAAAATAATGCACAGAAAGCCCTGAAGTCCCAATTGCCCACTTTCTGCAGTCAAACCTGGGGTCAGGGAGGGCTGCAGACACAAAACTCAGATTTAGGTGCTGTTTTACACAGCCTTTTTCTTTTGCAAGAAGCTTGAAGCTCCTTTTAAGTTAATGGACAAATCAAATAAGGAATAAATTTCAAAGATGGAGTCACCACAAACTTTAATTTGTAATTAAAGCATTTGGCCACTGTGGAAATTAATTATTTACTTTTATTAAAGGCAGGAAGAAGCCAAGACAGAATAATTACAACTAAAGCTAAATAATTACAGAGAAATTTTTAATCCAAGGAAAAATGCTGCTCCTAAAAGATTCTGGAGGTCAGAGAGGGATCTGTACATACCAATTGAGCAAAAGTTGTCACCTTCAGCCTTTTAAAGAGCTCATCCTTTTTATACCTGTAATCTACAAAAACAAAACAAAGAGGACAAGGTAAATTTCCAGCTCATTCCCAGTTTTTTTAGACACCAGGTCACGGCTTAATCCCAGCTTTTCTCCAAGACTCTTCCACAGCCAAGCAGGAATTCAGGGCAGGTTCGTGCTGAAGGATGAGAGCAGCAAATCTGGAGAGTTTGTGAAATGCCAGTTATAAATCAATTAATTAATTAATACCAGTTATAAAGAAAAGGTTTAATTAATCCCAGATATAAAGAGAAAGTTTAATAGAGACTAATTATATAGAGAGATTTTGTCCAGACATGATGAAGTGGAAGAGGCAGATTTAGCTGCTTTTAGACTCAAATATGAATTTATGTTTTCCATGGGGCTGGGGCAGGAAGGACTTCAGGATTTCCCCCTTTCCCTGCTGTTCTCTGAGGCCCGTTGGAGTCACAAAGCTCCTTAAACCAAAAGATTAATTTACCTTAATTTTTAATTTGTGTAAATTACAGCAATATCAGAGCATGGGGCATCGTGTCTTTGCAAATACCAAGCTAAAGACATAGATTCCATCTTAACAATTAAAAAAATCCAAGCTTTTAATACTTTATCTGATAATTAAATTCTGGTTTCTTCAGAAAGTCACAGATCTCTCAAGGAACAGATAACTTACACAAGAAATTGGACTAATTGAGTCTTAAAGGGTAATTAATACAAGAAACTGGCCTAATTGAATCTTAATCCTGAAGACACAGCTTAGGGAGGAAGAAAACTGAGCAGAGCTGCTGGCAAAGAGCCAGAGCAGAGATTCCCAGAGCCAAGGTTGGGAGCCTGATCCCATCCAGCTCCTGCAGAGGAAGGGAGAGACCTCCTGGAGTGAAACAAAAGGTGGGAGGAGGAAAGAGAAGCCAGGATGGGTATCAGTGGGAACATCTTGATACGGAATAACCTGTCCTGGGAAGCAATGGGAGCTTTGTCCTTTGGGAAATGCAGGGCTGGGAAGGAGCTGGTCCCTCTCCAGCTGTTCAGCTCGGAGGGATGACAATGGAGCTTGGGATCCTTGGCAAATCCACTCAGTTCAAGGATTCTAAATCCTCTAAAACCATCTGCTGAATGCTCCATTAGCTCAGGGGAAATGAGGAGAAAAGGGGGAAGGGCTCCCCTGCACATTCCTGCAGCCAACAGACAAAAAAATTCCTGTGGGGTTTGCTTATGGAAATTCCCCAGCTGAGTTGTTGAGAGAGCCATGGGAATGCTGGAGGCTGAGATCTCTTCCCAACACATTCAGAGTTCCCAAATTCAACATCCTACCCGAAATCATTTCGATCAGGCTGTAAAACAAGCACCTCTTTGCTCCTCACAAGTTGTCCTAGGAAAAAAGAGCCCTTCCAAAATATCCATTGCACATCCAAACCACAGGGCTGAAGCACAGGAGGTGAAGAAAAGGGATTGCAGGATGAGGAGGTGCAGAAATTGGATTTCAGGATGTCAATTATCTGGAAAATGACCCTCGTGGTTCTTGCAAAACCACCAGGTTTCAAACCTCAACTGAGGTTGTTACAACTTCCTTAAACTCAAAAAAAACCCCCAGCAACAATTATTTTCTGTAATTATTTCCTGTTTCATCTGCTCAAGGATTAAAATTTCCCAGCAAAGGCCAAAAAAGAGCCTTTCTGTCACGGCAAATAAACTTCATTTAGAAGGACAAATAAAAGCAGCAAAGCTTGGGAAGTGCTGGATGGATAAAAACCACCAAAGCAGAACCGCTGCCAAACGATGCAGCTCCTGCATGGCTCCTTCCCACCTCAAATAAGGACTTTTTACCCCAAAAAAAGCCTCTTTGCCCTAGATCTTGCCTTTGCCACCCAAAATGCCTTCCCAGAGAGCTCAGAAGTGCTGCCTCCAGCTCCAAAAGCAACCCCACGTACCCGGTCCGGTCCTGGCGGAGCTGTTGGAATTTTCTGACATGTTTTTGCTTGGAATGATTCTGTTTTCCAGGGATGGGCTCCTGAGGGCTTTGGGAGAGGAGGGAAGCAGCAGCAGAGAGAAGGAAGAGCCCTGCTGTGTGTCCTCAAGTCAATCAATCCTCCAAAGGATGGGTGTGTGGTGGGTGGGTGCAGCTCTTTAATGTTTTGATGGTGTGGATTTAAATCTCTCACGTTACATAAGGGACAGAGAGGTGCCTGTGCTGGGGATTTCAATCTGCATCCAAAGGGTGTCATCTATCCCTGAGAAACCAAGGGGGAGAAGTTCCTCCACTCCCTGGGACAACAACGTGTCCATTCAGCCCTGCAGAGAATGAGAAAGTTCCTCCCCAAAAACAAAAAAGAAAGGATAAAAGAACTGCACGGAACAGATCCGTGCTGAGATTGGAAACCCACAAAAAGCAAGATTTTCAACAGAAATAAAAAGTAAGGCAGTGTCCAGCACTGAAATCTCAGTCAACAGAGTGTTTTGGAAAGCTCAAGGTCATTCCTCTTTTCATTTTTTTACCCCAAAGACCTGCAGTGTGAACCCAAACCCAACAAACCAACCACAAAGAGTTGTTTTGCACAAATAGATTCCCCTGAGCTCCCTCAGAAAGTGGGGCTGAGAACTAAACCTGGACATTTCAAATCCTAATTAATGGAGCTTTCAGCTCAATTCAGGGCTCTTTTTCACCTCCACAAATGCAGCTTTGAGGTTGAAGAGCTTTCCTGGCTCTTTATGTGAGAATAATCTGTGAATAAAGTCATAAATCACTGGTTTTATTGGGGGAAAATGCTTTGAAAAGCCTGGTTTTGGTGGGAAAATAAGAGAAATAAAAATAATTTAGGCCTTCATTAGTCTGAACAACCTAAAGTCTTCAAAATTTCAATGTTTAGTGGTGGTGAAATCAATGTAAACACAAGGAATGAGCTTGCTTTTTTCCTGTCTTGGAGTATTTTGATAGGAATTTAAATCATATAAAGATAAAAGAGCTCAAGCTGTGACCTCAAAGTGAAATAAAAGTCTCAGAAATGATCCATGAATCTTCCCAGATCAGTCTAGCCTGCATTTCTTAGCTAACAGAGCTTCCAAAAATAAAATCCAATAGCAAAGAAGGATCTGGAAGATTCCTGCTTGGATTTTTAAATTAAATCTGTGGAGATTTCCAAGGAAAACCTCCTGGAATTCATCTCCTGCTCTTTGAGCCTTGAACCAACTCATTTTTAACCCATCCTGCTCCTCCCCAGGTACTCACTTCTTTTGATCTCTTCCAATTTTTCCATATATTTTGACAAACTATTTCCTGTAACAAAAAAAAAAAAAAAAAATCAATTTGTTACAATTATTTATTTTCCTCAGGCCCACTAAGGCTTAAATTTTAATTGCTTTGAAGGAAACAGATATTTGTTGTAAATCCTCCTTCACAGTGGCAATAAAAGGTACAAAAATGCCACAATTTTCCTCTTTTCTCTCAAGGAAAGTAGAACTAAACAGAAAAATCCAAGGATCTGCTGCTCCTTTCCCAACATTTTGGTGAGGAAACGACAAGATAATGTTACTGAACAAAATTCAGCTGCTTTAATAACAAAAAAAAAAACCCCAAAACACAAAGACACCCCCAAATAATTATTTTGGCTCACACCCTTGATAAGATGCAGGAAAAGTCCATGGACAAAAATTCCAAGACCAATAATTTCTATGGGAACCACCACAACAGAGCCTGACCCAGTTTAAAGTTATTTAAAACCCAAATTGTTCTTTAAAAAAAGAAGAGTAGAAAAAAAAAATAAACAGGTTTTAAGAGAAAATAAACTTTAAACATGTGGTCATCTATACACAGAGCATTTAATCTCAATTTTCAGCGGGGTGTATGAAGATAAATATATATATAAGTACATAAAAATATATATAAATACACATAAATCTGTAGACTTCGTGCTTGTTTTAATTTCAGCTTCGGAGGAAAATCGTAAATAGGAAACTTTAATATTTTATATAATTGTAAATAGGAAATTTCTATAATTTTTACAATATTTGATGAGACAAATCATAACCACAATAAGGATTCTGTAGGGTTGGGGTGACTTAGCTCCGGGCAGAGATAATTAAGGCATTAATTATATTTTTCTGTCATCCTACATCAATTTTGGGTGGTTTTATCCCACAATAATTTCACTTACCAGTATCCAGACGAGTTTTTACATGTTGATACTTGGGATTCGAGGGGATGCGGCGGGTTAGAAGCTGTTTCAAAATGGAAAAGACGAGAAGCCAAAATTAAAAAATTAAATAATAAAAAACCCAGAAATAGCAGAAAATGCGATTTGAAGGGATTTAAGAGACAGAAAGACAAGCGAGAGATTCCTGAATGCCCATCTGGGTGTTAAACCGCGCTGATTTAAAGGCTCGGAAAGAGAACTCCTCTCCGCACGGAGCTCTCCCGGCCCCGGGACCCGCACGAACCATCCCCCCCGGCCGTGCCCCGTGTCCCCCTCGCCGCCCGGGGGGTGTTGAGAAGGGCAGACCCCTGAGGGCACCTGAGGGTCGCCGAAGCCGCCCCGCGCCGACATCTCCCCTCAGGGCCGCTCCGCCCGTCCCTCACAGGCGGCCGCGCTCCCGCCTCCCGCCCCACCCCGCAACTACGCCCGCCGCCATTGGCCGCCCGCCGCGCCCGCAGCCAATCAGAGCCCGCGCGGCGCGGAGCGCGCGCGTCGCCCGGCAACGGGAGGGACGCGGCGGGCGGGAAGGGGGAAAGGGAGACACGGGGGGGTGCGCTGCGCATGCGCGGGCAGGAGGCCACGCCCCTCCGGCCAGGCCCCGCCCCGCCGGGAGAGCGCGAGGACGGCGCGCGGCAGCGCCGGAGCGCGCAGGTGAGAGAGGCGCGCGCGCGGCCGCGGCCACGCCCCCCCGCCGGGAGCGCGCGCGGAGGCTCCGCCCCGCCCTCCGCGAGGGGGCGTGGCCTGAGGGGGAGGTCCCGCGCGGTCTGTGGGCGGGGCCTGATGGGGGCGTGTCTTAAGTGGGTGTGTCCCATGGTGGGCGTGGCCTCGCTGGTGGGTGTGGCCCTTCCCTTTGAGTGCCATGAACCCCGTTGGGGTCACGACCCCCCAGAACCCAATAAGCTCCTGACCCCCACCCCGAAGTGACCCCAGGGCCCGCTCAGGCCCCCCAATTACCCCATGGCCCCCTAATGAGCCCCTAATGGCCCTCAATTCCCCCAGTGACTCCCAATTAGCCCATGGCTCCCTAATGAGCCCCTAATGGCCCTCAATTCCCCCAGTGACCCCCAATTAGCCCATGGCTCCCTAATGAGCCCCTAATGACCCTCAATTCCCCCAGTGACCCCCAATTAACCCATGGCCCCCTAATGAGCCCCTAATGGCCCTCAATTCCCCCAGTGACCCCCAATTAACCCATGGCCCCCTAATGAGCCCATCACCCCTCAAGTCCCCCCAGTGACCCCATGGCCCCCTGTGGGCACTTAGTGGGGTCATGCCCCCTTCCATCTAAACCCCACAAGTCCACAACTCCACTTCAGACCCCTTAACAGCCTTCCAATGACCCCTCAAACCCCAAATAGCCCACCAATCCCTCTCAGACCCCAAAGTGGACCATTGTTCCTTCTGAAATCCCAAATGGTCCCACCAATCCCTCTCAGACCCCAAATGAGACTGACCTTCTCTCTCAGACCCCAAATGTTTGCTGGACCTGCCACCGTGGGGACGTGCAGGTTATGGGAATGGGGGAGTTTTAGGGCCATGGATGTGGGTTATAGGATTGGGGGAGTTTTGGGGACATGGAGGTTCTGGGAATGGAGGAGTTTTGGGGCCATGGAAAGGGATTATAGGAATGGAGGAATTTTGGGGCCATGGAAAGGGATTATAGGAATAGAGGAGTTTTGGGGAGGTGGATGTGGGTTATAGGAATGAAGGAATTTTGGGGCCATGGATGTGGGTTATGGGAATGGAGGAGTTTTGGGGACATGGAGGTTCTGGGAGTGGAGGAATTTTGGGGCCATGGATGTGGGTTAATGGGAATGGGGGAGTTTTGGGGACATGGAGGTTCTGGGAATGGAGGAGTTTTGGGGCCATGGAAAGGGATTATAGGAATAGAGGAGTTTTGGGGAGGTGGATGTGGGTTATAGCATTGGGGGAGTTTTGGGGACATGGAGGTTCTGGGAATGGAGGAGTTTTGGGGCCATGGATGTGGGTTATGGGAATGGAGGAGTTTTGGGGACATGGAGGTTCTGGGAATGGAGGAGTTTTGGGGCCATGGAAAGGGATTATAGGAATGGAGGAATTTTGGCGCCATGGATGTGGGTTATGGGAATGGGGGAGTTTTGGAGACATGGAGGTTCTGGGAATGGAGGAGTTTTGGGGCCATGGATGTGGGTTATAGTATTGGGGAGGGTTTTGGGGCCATGGAAGTTATGGGAATGGGGGAGTTTTGGGGCCATGGATGTGGGTTATAGCATTGGGGGTGTTTTGGGGCCATGGAGGTGGGTTCTAGGAATGGAGGAATTTTGGGGACATGGATGTGGTTTCTCCAGACCTGGTGAGCTCAGAGGGAGCTCAGGAGTTGCGGGGTGACCCCGGTGTCCCGGCTGTGTCCCGCAGGATGAAGGAGTGGTGGCTGCAGGTGGGGCTGCTGGGTGTGCCCCTCCTCGCCGTCTACCTGCACATCCCACCCCCTCAGCTCTCCCCGGCGCTCCGCTCCTGGAAATCCTCCGGAAGCTTCTTCACCTACAAGGACCTGAACATCTTCTACAGAGGTGACAGAGTCCATCCATCCCTCGGTGGCCATGGTGGTGACAAATCCTGCCCGGTTTTTGCCATCCCGGATCCGCCAGGGATGGATCAGAACGTTTCACTGGAGAAAGTTGGTTCTTGTACCTTGGTGGAAGGGTCCCAAAATCCTCCAATGGATGCCAACATGGAAAAGACACTGGAAAACCCTTTTTGCAGCAGCACAGAGGCTGCTGGAATTAATTTGGGCTAATTAAATCCCTTTATCAATTGATTTAAAATCCATGGAGCCGGTGAGGTTTCCCAAGGGAAGTTGTGGTGAGACTCAAACCTATCCTTGGATCTGGGGAGCAGAGGGAGAGGTGGATTCCCAGTGGGATGGACTCAAGTCCCGTTCTAGAAGGGAGCAGTTCCTGTCCCAGAGAGGAGGAATTTTGGGAAGAGCTGACACCGAGGTGTCCCGTTCTCCCCGCAGATTCCAGCGGCGCCGTCGGCAGCTCTGATGTCGTGGTGCTCCTGCACGGCTTCCCAACGTCCAGCTACGACTGGAGCAAGGTGAGGGGCTTGGAATCTGACAGCAAATCCCGGGATTTTCAGCTCCTGGGGGTGAGCAGGCAGCACAGCAGGGGTGGGCCATGCTCCAGAGGAGAATTCCTGATTTCTGCTGGATATCACCTTGTTCTTCTCCCAGTGTGAAATCCAAGCTCTTTCCACATCCCAGAGTCCAGGAAAACAGCCACAACAATTCCTTGGCTTTTTTGAGGGGACGGTGTGGCTGTTTATTGGGGAATTTTGACCCGCTGCTGCTTTCTTGGAGCTGGAATGTTCTCCTGGGATGGTGGGGAGGAGCATGTCCATCCATGGCTGCTCATCACTGCAGATGTTTCCACCCTCTGCTCCTGCTGGATGCTTTTTCAATGCATTTCTCCTCTTCCCAGATCTGGGAAGGGCTGACCCAGCGCTTCCACCGGGTGATTGCCCTGGATTTCCTCGGATTTGGATTCAGTGACAAGCCTGTGAGTACCCTGGGATAAGGATTTTCATGGTTGCTTTCGGCCCAGCACTCCAGAAAATTGGTTTTTGCCATCCAGGAGAAAAATTGTTTTTTTCCTCCTGTTTACCTCTGGAAAAGGGATAAGCCATTACAACAGTGGAAGGGATAGGGAAGGTTTCTGGTGGACCTTCAGCTAGGTTTGATGGGATTCCAAAATGCACCTGGACCCCTCTGGAGCATGGACAATGCTCCCATGGCCTTGTGGACATCACAGGACATCCCAAGCGCTGAGTCTGGGCTCACAAGCTGCTTTCCATATTCCATAATTCCACGTTCCTCCCTTGGGGCATTGATTCTGGAATCTGTGGGCTCCTGCTGGGTCAGGCTCTCACTGGGACTCCTCTCCCACTTTTGCAGAGGCCCCATGGCTACTCCATCTTCGAGCAGGCCACCATCGTGGAGGGGCTGCTGCGCCACCTCGGGCTCCGGCATCAGCGCATCAACCTCCTGTCCCACGACTACGGGGACACGGTGGCCCAGGAGCTGCTCCACAGGTCCCTGCCACCCCTCCTGCCCTTTGTTGTCTCCACCAAGATGATTTCCAGCAGATAAGTGGGAGGATGTGGCACAGAATCTCCTTTTCCTTGTGCCTGAGGTGTCTCAGGGCACACCCAAGGCTTCTGTCCGCCCGATTCCCAAAGGAAACGGAGCTGATCCGACACGATTTGAGCTCCTGCTGGGTCGTTTCTCGGAGCCCGGAGAGGTTTGGTCGTGTTTCACCTTCTTCTCTGCTGTCCCCAGGTATGAGCACAACAAAACTGGGAGCATCCTGATCAACAGCCTCTGTTTGTCCAATGGAGGTGAGGTTTGTCCAGGGTGGGGTGGGGATCCATGGGATTGGGATCCATGGGATGGGAACCCATGGGATTTTGAGATTTGGATCCATAGGTTGGGGATCCATGGGATGGGATGGGGATCCATGGGATGAGAACCCATGGGAAGGGGATCCATGGAATTGGGATCCATGGCATTGGGATCCATGGCATTGGGATCCATGGGATGGGAACCCATGGGATTTGGGATCCATGGGATTTTGGGATTTGGATCCATAGGTTGGGGATCCATGGGATGGGATGGGGATCCATGGGATTGGGATCCATGGGATGGGAACCCATGGGATGGGGATCCATGGGATTTTGAGATTTGGATCCATAGGTTTGGGATCCATGGGATGAGAACCCATGGGATGGGGATCCATGGGATTTTGGGATTTGGATCCATAGGTGGGGGATCCATGGGATGGGATGGGGATCCATGGGATGAGAACCCATGGGAAGGGGATCCATGGGATTAGGGTCCATGGGATTGGGATCCATGGCATTGGGATCCATGGGATGGGCATCCATGGGATAGGAACCCATGGGATGGGATACATGGGATAGGAACCCATAGGATTAGGATCCATGGGATAGGAACCCATGGGATTGCAATCCATGGGAAGGGGAATCCATGGGATGGGAACCCATGAGAAGGGGATCCATGGGATTGGGATGCATGGGATGGGGATCCATAGGATGGAGATCCATGGGCAGAGGATCCATGTCATGGGAATGCATGTCATGGGAACCCATGTCATGGGAATGCATGGGATTGGGATCCATGGGATGGGGATCCATGGGATGGATTGGCTTTCCCATCCCCATCACCCAAATCCCAAGGATTGCAATCAAGGTGCTGTAATTAACTGGGAGCAGCAGTCCTGGGGATCCCTGGGCCGTGAAGGGGACAACCTGGGAGATATGCAGCAAAACACTTCCAGCCTTACAGCTCCGTTCTTTGATGTCCTTCCAGGGATTTTTCCCGAAACGTACTACCCCCGCTTCATCCAGAAGGTGAGCTGCTCCCCTCTCCAGCCATACTCAATCCCAAAATCCCAACTAAACACCCCTTGGAGCGCTGCTGTCGCACCCCATGGACACCTCAAGGGTCTGGGCTGGGCGTGGTGGGAAAAGCTCTCTGTGGATTTATCCGTGTGTCCGATGCAGAGTTGTGCTCCCTCCTTTTCTCCCTTCTTCCCAAGCTCCTCAAGGATGGGGGGTTGCTGTCCCCCATCCTCCTGCGCCTGATGAACTTCTTCTTCTTCTCCGGAGGGTGAGTCGGGTCTTGGGGGTGCTGGGCACAATCCATAAGGATGTGAACCAAGTGGGGAAGGGGAAATGCAGGAATGAGAAGGAATTCCTGGCTGGGAGGGTGGGGAGACCCTGGAATAGAATTCCCAGAGCAGCTGTGGCTGCCCCGGATGCCTGGAAGTGTCCGAGGCCAGGTTGGGGGTGTCCCTGAGTGAATGATCCTTAAATTCCTTTCCAACCCAAACCATTCCATGATTCCATAAATCAGGGATTTGGCAGGGAGCAGATTCCCTGGCACTGGTCCTGGAGAGGTGGGATTGACCTCTGGACCATTCCCTCTCCACACTGGCCAAACACTTCCATTTAAAAATAAACCAAACAACTTTTCCCTGGACACTGGAATCCTCCTCTCCACAAGTGTTGGAATTACACATTTCAGAGGCAACAAAACCCCTGCACAACCAGATTTTTGTATTTTTAGCAGTGTTAAAAACCCTCTTCTTTTTTCCCCAAAAAAGCCCTTTCAGGCCATCCCCAACTTATTTGGGGGACATCTTAGCACTTGGAGTTTTGCTGTGTTTTTTACCCTCGAGTAGTTTTTGAGTGGTTCCCTGACACAGCTGCTGCCGTGTCTCTCCAAATTCCATTTTTTTCCAGGCTCAGAGCAGTTTTTGGGCCCTACACGCAGCTCTCCCAGTCGGAATTCTGGGATATGTGGACGGGAGTGCGGAATAACGACGGGAATCTCGTTATGGACAGGTACCTCGGCATGAATTCCTGCATCAGCTGAATGTCACCCCTGCTCCGAAGTTCCTGGAACTCAGCCAGGCTCTCCAGAACTTCCAGCTGCTGCTTTTGGAGTCTGGGATCAACATCACATCCCAAGAAATAGCTGGGGGGTGATGCTGGAGTAGGGATTCTCTGGGATGATGCAAGGCAGGGAAATGAAGGTTGGAGTTGGATGTGAGATGTGGATTTTTTTCTTTGGCAGTCAGTGGTTTGGGGTGTTCAGAGCTCAATCTGTGCCAGGTATTTGAGCAGCATTGTCCCAAAAGAGATTTGCCTCTAGATTTGAACCTTCTGGGCCACTCCCAAAAGTTCCAATCCTGAATCTTCAGCTTGGCAATTTTGGAAGGACGTGTTTCTTCCAATTTGTGGCATTTAGAAGGCTCTTGGGCTGGTGGTTGGGTTCAGCTCCTTGCCTCCCCTTCCCCCAGTGGGAGAACAGAGTCCCTGAGCCCAGGGATGATGGTGTGGTGCTGGATTCCCACGAGAGATGCAGATCCCACCTGGATCTCATTTGCCCTGGGAGCAAATTCCAGGCTGGGCACCATCCACTGCGTAACAAGGACTTTTCCTTCCTTCAGTATTTTGCAGTACATAAACCAGAGAAAGAAGCACAGAGAGCGCTGGGTTGGGGCTTTGATGTCTACCTCGGTCCCACGTGAGTAGGAATCCATTCCTTTACCGCTTGGGATTTTTGGGAATTGCCCCCCTCACTTCCAGGCTCCTTTCCACTCATCAGCCTCTCGTTATTCTGAGCTCAAACCCAGTTTTGCAGCAGAGATAATGTTCCCTGGTTCACAGCTGGTTCTCCAAGTGCTGCTCCAGAGAAGTTGAGGAGCTTTTCAAGCCCAAAAAGTTGCAACCAGGGGAAAATTTGGGGGTTGGAGGCTGGATTGATCCCAAGGCAGCCCAGCAAAAGCCCATTCAGAGCTGTTTTGTTCAGTGCTCCACTGGAAGCTTCCCAAGCTTTGTGTGAGGAGGGAACACTCCTGCAGGTCTCCCTGGGGATGTTCTAATTAATGAATCCTTTAATTTATGGATATAAAAGCTCTGTCTGTGTTTCCCTTGCAGTGCATCTCATCTACGGGCCCCTGGACCCTGTGAATCCACACCCAGAGTTCCTCCAGCTTTACAAGTAAGACAAAAGTGGGAATGTGCAGCTGGGGCTTCATTCCAAGGGATATTTTGCCTGGCTATTCCTTCAATTCCATCCTCAAGGAGGCTGTTTTTAATTCCCACTGGCACCTGCACAGCCCAGTGGTTCAGTCAGAGCAGTTTGGAAATTGGTTCTGCATTTTAGGCACCAAAATCAGGATTTTCAGTCACGATCCATTTTTAAAACCACACAGGGAAGATTTGTTTCCTGAGGAAGTCTCCTCCTCCAAACTAACCTGAAGGAAATCCAGCACTTGGAAGGGGTCAGATGGAGCTGCTCCAGGCTTTATCCCAAAAATGGGCAGGATCCTGGCTGTGCAAGAGGGCTGAGCCTGCAGCAATTCCTGTGCTTAAGCCTTGCTCTATTCTCCCACCAGGAAGGTGCTTCCCGTGTCCACAGTGTCCGTGCTGGATGACCACATCAGCCACTATCCCCAGCTGGAGGATCCCATGGGATTTCTGAATGCTTATCTGAACTTCATCAACTCTTTCTGAGCTGCTGCAACTCAGTTCTCACTCTTTGCTTTCAGTCAGGCTTTGGGGGCAGGAAAAAACATTGATTTTCTCTCCCAAATCCAACACTGGGCTCACGCCCTCATCCTGGGCTGCCAAATTGAGTTAAATCCTTGGACAGCTGGAAAAATGAGGGGAAAAGCAGGATGCTGGCAGCTTTTCCAGCCCTGTACTCACCTTCTTGCCCAGCTTAACTCTCTATTTAGAAAGGCAGAGGTTTAAATTAACATTAAATCAGAATTTCTTACTTCCTTCATCACCCTGACTTGGGAAGAAATCAGCAGGGAGAGGAAGAAGTTCCCTTACAAAATCCCTCCATCCCCCTTCCCTTCCCAGTTTTCCATATGGGATTTTTCCCAATCTGAACCCAGGAAAAGGCTGTCCTGAGGTTTGGTTATTACCTGACATAAAGCTCAGAGAATTGAATCTGCCTCAAGAGATGGAGTTTAATCTCCCTCTGTACATTGATTTTTCTGTGTGGAAGAAGAGACAGTCACAAAAATATTGCAAATTTGGAGGTTTGGGGTGGTTTTTAACTGTTCGTGTTGGGAATTTAATAGCATCCCTTTAGGAATAAGGGGTTTTTGCTTAATAAACAGTCATTATAGGATATTTTTTCTGTACTGGAGCAGACAGAATTAGAACAAAAATTTCTATTTTATTAACAGTAATTCATATGAATTCCACCACTTGAACCAGTGTTTATTTTCTGTTAATAAAAAGCAATTTTGACAAAAATCTGATTTTCTCACATCTTTCCTGTTCCCTGGTTGAGATGCCATAAGTTAGGTAGGAACGGTGTGACAACAAGGGAAGGGACATGGGAATGGCTCAGTACCAGCCAGCCACTAATGAACATCATAGAAAAGATTTCCCAAATTGAGGAATAAAAACGACATGCAGAAGGACAGCCAGGAAAAAGGGGCAATTGCAGGAATTGCACTGCTGGGACTCTCAGCCCACGGAAGCCAGGATGACATCGACGGACGTCTCGTCCTTGCTCCTGACTGTCACCTGCATGGTCACACCGTCCCCAAGTGCCAGCCGGGACCTGACCAGCACGTCACAGCCACCTCTGTACACACCTGGGACAAAGCAACATGGAGAGGTCACTTTGGAAAGGCTCAGGGATCCAGTCCTGACCCAGGGCAGGGCAGCTTTAGTCTTCAGCCATGTTCTGCACGTGGATCACAACCCCATGGAATGCTCCAGGCTGGAAAGCTGGGACAGGCCCTGGGGTGCTGGTGACATCCCCAGGTGGGCAAGAGACCAGTGGCACCTGGGCTGTGTTCCCTGAGGGACACCCTGGAATTCTGGGGACAGAGGGGCTGGGGAAAATCCAGGGAAAGGAACAGAGCTGGGAAGGGTCTGGAGGGGCTGAGGGAGCTGGGAAGGGGCTGAGCCTGGAGCCAAGGAGGCTCAGGGGGGACCTTGTGACTCTGCACAAGTCCCTGCCAGGAGGGGACAGCCGGGGGGTCGGGCTGTGCTCCAGGGAACAGGGACAGGAGGAGAGGGAACGGCCTCAGGCTGGGCCAGGGCAGCCTCAGGGGGGATTTTGGGAAAATTCCTTCCTGGAAAGGGCTGTGCAGCCCTGGCACAACTGCCCTGGAGTCCCCATTCCTGTTGGGATTTCAAAGCCCTGTGGATGTGGCACTTGGGGACACAGAGGAGTGGTGGCAATGTCTGGACTCAACCTCAGAGGGCTTTTCCAACCTCAACCATTCCATGATTCTAGAAGAAGTTGTGGGTGCTGCAGGGCAACTCAGGATGTGTCTTTAGCAACAGGAACTTGAGAACAAGACCCTCCCAGAATAATCCTTCTGGGATAAGCTCAGGCATTTAAGGGATTTAATTCTGTCTGCTCTGGAAGTTTTCAAATCAGAGATTCTCCACCATTCCCAAAGGTGGAACTCCCCCATTCCAAGAGCTTGGCCTGAGCACATCCAAGACAGAGGTCTCCACGTCAGGACCAACTGCATTCAACACACTGGGTCACTTCAGAGAAAAAAACCTCCTTTCTACAGAGAAAAAACTCCCAAAATAACAGCAGGATCTCCTAAACCATTTCCCTTCATTTAGAAAAATCCGTGGGGACATGGAAACATGAAATTCAGCAGCAGGAACACTTACCAGCCAAGTAGAGGGTGTGAGAATTTTTGTTTTCTGGCACTTTATCTGACCTTTCACAGGGTTGCATGCCCAGGAACTTGATGATGTTATTGACAGCTTCTGCATTCAGAGATTGAAGAAGAAAATCATTCCAGGTAATTATTTATTACACTAAATAAAACCCCAGTGTGGCAGGTGAGTGATCAATAAATGAGGGATTATCTCACCATCCAGGGTTTTGATGGAACTGAGTGCAAAGGTTTCTTCTTTCTCAAAGTCATCTCCCACCTCTTCCCAGGCAGCTGCAAAGTTGGGCTTTAAAACCTTCTGGATATGATCAGACACTGTCACCTCCAAGTCTTCCAACTGGGAAGAAAAAAAAAAAGGGAAATTTTTAGGCCAGTTATGGAAATAATCCTCACCTTGGAAAAGGAAAAAGAGCCTACAGCATTTTGGCCTACAGCATTTTGGTAAGACAATGCCTGCTTTTAATTCCATGAGAACCATATCATAATAGCTTCTAAAAAGAGGGGAAATAGTATTTATAGTTATTTATGGGGAAATACTATTTATTTAAGAGGGGAAATAGTATTTATGATGAATAAATAGTATTTATTTATCCATCTGTAAACCTTAAAAATATTTATACAAAACACCTGTAAGACTGAAGGAGAGCAGAAAATGAGGTCATCACTTGATGGGTCAAAGCCTCTACAGCCCGTCCTGGGCTTCTTCCATGGAGAGACTTCCTCAGAATCCATGGAATTCCAGGTTGGTTTGGGTTGGAAGGATCTTCAGGATGATCCAGTGCCACCCCTGCCATGGCAGGGACACCTCCCACTGTCCCAGGCTGCTCCAGCCCCAGTGTCCAGCCTTTCCTTGGACATTCCAGGGATCCAGGGGCAGCCCCAGCTGCTCTGGCAATCCCAGCCCAGCCAGGAATTCCTCATTCCCAAGATCCCATCCATCCCTCTGGCAGTGGGAGCCATTCCCTGTGTCCTGTCCCTCCAATACTTCCTGAAATCTGACTCTGTCCCTATCATTGACCACAAAATTAACAAAAACTTGAATGTTTGGGGTGGAAAGACTCCAGCACAATTCTGAAAACAGACAATGGAAGTTATTTCTTCCTTCCCTTCTCTGTCCCCACAAATTCCATTCACAGGGCACTAAAACTTTGCCAGGAATGAAGCTTTGGGGAAGGATCTAAAAATGACATTTTACAGTATTTTGCTGTTTCAGGCAGATTGACCGATTTCAGGATTGAGAAGAAACTTGAGCCAATGGTCACATTTATCCCAAATGAGTGAGAATGGGGAAGAGGGAACAAATCCTGGACTCACCACATACTCATCCTCATACCCATCTTCTTCTGGCACCCCCGTGCTGGGGTCGCAGTCCCGCACCGTGAACTTCATGGTGCAGCTGAAGGTACAAGCGACTGGGAAGACACAGAAATCCTGGATAAGTGGGGAAGATCCCTCTGCTGCAGCCCTCTCTTCCCAAAAACAGACTGCAATACCCATCAGTTTTCCCCCAGGAATATAGATGTGGCCGGGACAGAGCATTTTAATATCATTTTCCCCTTTGATTTTAAAATAAAGGCCAAAGGAGGAGCTCAGGAGAGTTCCAGGGGTAACAAATCATTGATTCCAAATGCTGCCATGAAATCCAGCAGCAGCCACTAGGAAAAATTCCACAAGGATTTCTGACAAATGGAGTATCATCCAAACCAACAGGTATTAAAATATTAATACCTGGTATTAAAATAATAAAATTTAAATTAAAAAAAACCCTGCTATTAAAATAACTTTAAAATCCACTCCAGTGATAAGTCGTGTTAAATAACTGCAAACCCAGTGGTGTTTAAGTGAGAATAAGAAAAGGCAGGGAAGTTTCACATCCAAGAAAATCTCATTCCTATATTTTTTAGCAGTTTCTGATTCTCTAAAGAGAGGAGAAATTTAATTAGTCCATTAAATAAAGCCTCAAATTAGGAATATTTTTATTCTGTCTGCATTTTCCTTTTAGTGATTCTGTTCTTGAACTCTATCAAACATCCATGGTTTTAAATGTGTTCCTTCCATTGATTTCAGGTCATAAATCCAAATTTCCATTACCTGCATGCTCTCATCCCATTTTTAATCCTCCAACATCACTGATTACCTATAAAAATAATTTTGCTAAAAATGATTGTGACATTTGTGAGACACTGTGGTGGTTTTGCATGGGAGGTATCTATGGAACTGAGGTAACAGATTTTGTGTAACTGCTGAGAAGTTGTACATGTAAAAAAGTATTCTAAACATTTGATTCTAATTCTTATTACTCTTTCTGTTAGTTACTGTTAATAAGTCTTTCTTTATACCCTTTTAAACTTTTAAACCTGCTTTAGCTTCCTCCTAATCCTACCTCACACAAGAAGTAAATACATTAATAATTAGCCAACACCTAAACCCACCACACTCTTTAATATATTAACAAAAAAAAAAAAATCTCAAATTTAACAAAATCTCAAAATAACAAACCAAAACCACTACACAAAATTAGTATTTCCACCCAGCTCAGACTAAAACCACCAGGCACACAGGAAATAAAAATCCAAGGAGCTCAGGATGAGCCAAAGCCCACACCCCCAACTCCTGGCATTCCCCAAAACCTTCATTTGAGGGATTTGTGGGGCACAATTTCTCACCTGCAGTGGGGTCATCCTGGGGGATCCTGACCAGGGTGTAGCACATGCCAGGCTGGTTGTAGGCCAGGCTGGGAGCTGGGATGCAGCAGATCACATCATACCCATCTGATGGCTCCATCTGCACCGACACTCTCTCCAGGAGCTGATCATTCAAGGTGTTTGTGCAGTCAAACTGCAGCAGCAAACACAGGGAACGGGACTTGCAAACACTTCCTCATCCCACAGCACTCCCCCCTCCAAAATCAGCTAAAATCCTCCGTGGCACGCAGCAAATTTCCTGTGTTTTGATCAATTCTGCCAAATCCTGCTGGGCCCTGGGGAAAGGGGCTGGGT
The DNA here is from genome assembly GCF_048771995.1 of Taeniopygia guttata. NCBI lineage: Eukaryota > Metazoa > Chordata > Aves > Passeriformes > Estrildidae > Taeniopygia > Taeniopygia guttata. The sequence goes on from NC_133025.1 coordinate 1,342,766, forward strand.
TCTCTCACCTGGAAAACTATGTGGGTTGGGAACACGTGTTTGATGCAGCGAACAAAATACTCTGTTTCTGCTTCTGTGAGCTGCACTGGCTCCGAGGATTTGAACAAAGGACCCAGGCTCTTAAATTCTGGGATGGCTGCCAGTTGTTCTGTGCAGGAAGGAAAAGATCAGTAGGGACAGGCTCTGATCCTGCTATCATTCAATACTTCAGAGAATCCCAGAATAGTCTGGCTTGGAAGGAAAATCCAAGGATAATTCACCTCCCACTGTCCCCAAAGCTCCAAGCTTTGGTGTCCAGCCTGGCCTGGGACATTCCAGGGATCCAGGGGCAGCCCCAGCTGCTCTGGCAATCCCAGCCCAGCCAGGAATTCCTCATTCCCAAGATCCCATCCATGGCTGCCCTCTGGCAGTGGGAGCCATTCCCTGTGTCCTGTCCCTCCAGGCCTTGTCCCCAGTCCCTCTGCAGCTCTCCTGGAGTTCTGGACAGCCACTGATCTCTCCTACCTTGAAATATATCCTGGCGTGTAGGAGCCACTTTCTCAGGTTTGCTGGGCACCAGGGCAATCTCTGTGGAAAAAAAAGCACAGACTTTGTGCTCTGTCTCAACTAAACCATACAGGTTTAAATGCTATTAAGTCTCCACTAAATATTCCTTATATTGTCTTCCTTATAGTATCTTCCTTATATTTATTATATTCCCTATATGTTTCTCACATCTTGCTGCTAACCACTGCCAGCCTGGCTCATCACACACTGAAATATCTTTTCTTTTTTTTTTTTTTGGTGTGGAAATACTGGGTTGAAAGTAGAGGAAAATAAGTCTGACTTATGAGGAATAAAGCACACCTTAGGCCTGAAAAGCCAGCCAAAAAAAAAAAACAACCAAAAATGAAAGGAGGAAAGGGGAGAAAAAAAAAGAACCCCAAAGCTGGTTGTGCTAAGTGAAGATGCTCAAGAATTGTGCAAGGACATGCAGAGAAGTGACTGAGAGCTCCTGGAATGCCTTTTTTCAGGCTGGGACCCAATAAATGCTGATTATGCAGAGATTTGCCCTGCTAAGGAGATCAGCAGAACAACAAGGCTCTGAGCCTTGCCTCAGCCCCTTGCCATCAGTGTGGGTGTTACCTGCTTTCTGTTCAAAGATGGGAGCTGTAGCCAGGGGAACTGTTTTCATGTCAAAGGGTTTCTCTGAGGGCTCCAGTGTGTACTGGTGCAGGGCCTTCTCCATCCCAGGAACAGAGACTGTCAGCCCTGCAGAGCAGAAAGGCAGAAAAATTCCATTTTAAGAGCTGGAGCTGCCCCAGACAGTGCTGATCCACAGGAAACACAAAACAAGCAAAGCAGAAAAAAAGCTGCTCTGAAGATGACATAAAATTGCCAAGTCTAAACAGTTCGTTCCCAAGAGTTTTACATGGATTAATTAAATCCTCTGCTCACATGAATTTTCAATCACAGACATAAAGTGTTTTTATAACCAACCCTCATCTTTGGTTTGGATTGAAAAAGATGGAGCAAAAAATCAAGAAATTAAAGCCAGGTCATACTGCTGGCTCCATTTCCCAGACCATGCTTCCCAAATTTAGATTATTTAGGATTCCCAGAGCAGCTGTGGCTGCTGCTGGATCCCTGGGAATGTCCAAGGCCAGGCTGGACAGGTTTAGATTGCTAAATTTTCCAGTCTCAGCACAAGCATGGCATGGAAGTGCTAAGGCCAGAAAAAACATGTGAATTAACAGCTCTGAGTGGTTTCCTTCCTCTCACTGACCATTAAAAATGTAGGCAGCATTCAGGGCCAGCTGTCTCTGCTGCAGGACATTCAAGTAGAACGTTGCCCTGTCCCTGACTTCGTCATCGCTGTCCATCATGCACCTGTTTGGGGACAAGGGGACAAGGTCAGCCAGCTCTGGACATCAGAGAGCTGAGCTAAAAATGGCACTGAGAAAACTGCCTTTGGTACTGCAGTGACAGTCAGAGCTACCTCCAGAGGTTTTCAAATTGTGCAAAAATGGGTTTGTACCACACAGGAGTTGGTTTAATTTCAATTAAGTCATTAACACCACATGTCTCAAGAAGAAATATGAACCTGTGACACGGGAACACCCAACTCTGGAAACACAAATGTTATTTCTGAGGAACCTGGACAGGAATTTTCTTGCTTCAAGGGGTGTTAAAAATGCTCACATGTAGAAAAGCTCTGTAGGGGGAGGGTGACTTTTTATGTGGGCAGATATTGATAGGACAAGAGGGAACAGCTTCAAACCAAAAGAGATTTAGGCTGGATGTGAGTAAGAAATGGGGAGGCCTTGGCAGCTGTGGCTACTCCTGGATCCCTGGCAGATCCAAGGCCAGGCTGGATGGGGCTTGGAGCACCCTGGCACGGTGGAAGGAGCCCTGCCATGGCAGGGGTGGCACTGGGTGAGTTTTAAGCTCTTCCAACCCAAAGCAGTCAATGGCTCTGTGATTTATTACCCCTGAGCAATGTCCTCAGGCCAAACCACCATCCCACATTTCCATGACTAATCCCATCCTTCACTTCCTTGTGATCCTTCCTTCCATCTCTCCTCTTCCTCCAGCAGTGCTCTGCTCCCTCCAGCCGTGCAGGCAAGGTGGAAGGTGGAAGAAGCATTTTCCCAGTGCCCAGCTGGGATTGCCAACCTCAGTGCCAGTCCCAGCCCGCTGTGACCTGGTCTGCAGGCCACCAGTGTCACCACAGGCTCAGCCAGCCCCACTCACCTCTGCAGCAGCACCAGGATGCTGGGAAGCAGGTTCTCATTCTGTGCCCCAAACTTTGCCAAAGCACTGACAGCAGCTGTAGAGAGAACGGGGAGGTGTCAGAGGAGTTCTGCACAAACACATTCTCACAGGCTGAATTTTCAATTTTCAGCTCTTCACTTCCACACCATAAACTAATGCTTCTTCCCTTTTTGAGCCTGGTGTTATCAGCTCTCAGAGATAAGCATCATATCCTTGATAGCTCAGCTACCTCAGGTGGCATAAAAAAAGCAGGATGGCTCTTGTGACAGTGCTGGAAACAAAAAGTTTTAATAAAAGGCAAAAATAAAAAAGCTCTTTACAGAGAAAAGCAGAGGCAAAGCAAAAGGTTCTTACTCCTACTAAACCACTTCACAAAAGCCATTAACTTCTTTTGTTCTCTTCTTTTTCTAAAAAATTGCTTTGGCAAAACTTTTTGGCTCCTGTCCAATTGGGTTTCCTTAAGTTTAAGGTGAAGTCTCCAAAGTCCTATGAAGTGTCTTTTAACCAAATTGAAGAGAAAATATTCTAAGCTTTTTTCCTTTTTAAAGAGACAAAAAGTAACTTGTTTACTCCATCAACAGAAGACACATTTCTACAATAAACCTTTCCCTGACATGGAAAAGACTCAACTATTCCTGTATTCCCACATTGAAATAGTTCTGTGATCAAGATCAGCTTAACAGCTCTGAAAACCGGTCCTGAGGGAATTCTCCATCAGATATTTGCTGAAGCTCTGTGGAATATTCCAACTGTTGGCCCTTCTGCCATTTGCAGCAGCTCCCACTCCTGATAAATCTGTTTTCCACACCAGCACCCAGTGGTGACCAGGGCCAGGCTACACCTCAGCAACCAAAACCATCACATTTCAGCTTGGAGAGAATCCCCACCCAGAGAGAACAAGAAGCTGTTTCAGAAAGTACAAACTTATGACAGTGACATTCAACAGGGAAGTAGCAGTGTCCCCTCCTTGTGTATTACACCTTGAATTCCAGCAGGCATGCAAAGGGCCTGGAACAATATATTCTTTATTATAAATATTAATAAATATATTATAAATGTTTAATTATAGAATTTATTATATGAAATATATTTTAGACATAGATAGATATATAGATATATCTCTATAGATAGATAAATATAGATAAATATATATTTATAGATAAATAAATATAAAAATAAAATTAAATATATATTAGTATAAATATATAAACAATATAAATAATGTATAAGCCATATAAATAAATAATATAAATAAATATATTATTTGAGTTCTGAAGCAGGAGGTCAAGATGATCTGAGGATAGAATAACCTCAGGATAAATCTACTTCAGCTCTGCACAAGGACTGGGGAAGAAGCATCACTCCCCACACTCCAAACCCAGTTTCAGGGAAATCTAGCATAGCTCAGCCTGATGCTGTTTTGGTTTTGCCTTTTTTTTCCTTTAAATGTTTTTTGGATTCTTTACATATATATTTGTAGCTCTATAGTTTATTATATTAGTGGCTAGTTTTTTTCAGTAATTTTCCATGGCCTTTCTCTAAGTAAAAATACAAATTCTAGAATTCCAAGCTTGAAGAATACAAAATTCCAATGCTATCTTGAGTTTTCTTGGGAACCAAGAAAAAGAACAACTCTTTGAAATATATTCTTATGAACAAAACACAAGGAGATGACTCCAGAAAAAAGACTTGACCTGGGAGAAAACTGCATCACCACCTGTCCTCTTAATTGGTGCTTTTTTAAAATAAATTCTACTCATTTCTTAAAACCTATACAGATGTACTCACTCCTGGGTGAGCAGCGTTTTGTGGACATCTTTCCATAACTGCTTCTGAAGGGCAAATAAAAACCTGTTCTTATATTACCTCCTGCCCTGGGGTGACTTTATGATGCTTGTATCTCCAATTATCTGTTTTGTTTGTGCTGGATATTCAGTTTTACACCTTGAAAAGTGGATTTGAGAGCAAAGTGGGGGAAGAAGAAGCACCCAGTTTGTTTGCAGAACCTGCACTCACTGCACCACATTCCTGCTCCTTTGCTTTTTGGTTAGTTTTTTAGCTGGCTGAGGCACAGAAGTTCCCTGGACTATAGCTTTTCTTTTTCTTGGAACTGTTTAAACCTGCTCTGGACTGAACACCCAGAAAAACACCTGCAGCTCACACCTATGGCCCACCAGGGCCCAGGACACATTTCCCACTGCAGGAGGGACTGATAAGAGACTGGGTGAGCCAAGCTACACCCCACAACAACGACTTTCTGAATTTGTCATCTCTTCTGAACACTGAGAGGTTTTACTGAACGTGGGAAATTAATTTCTAGGAATTTTTTTAAGATATCCACCTTTAAATCTTGGTGGTTATCTTGGATCCTGGTGACCAGCACGGTGTGGGACCCTTTTGAAATTTTAAACCTGCTTTACCTTTCTTCTAATCCTATCTCACAACAAGAAGTAAATCCAGTAGTAATTAACCAACACCAAAACCTACCACACTCTTTAGTACATTAAACAAAGAAATCTTAAAATTAAAATATCTTAAATTAACAAACCCAAACCACTACACAAAATTAATATTTCCACCCAATTTCAAACTAAAGCCACCACAACACCTTAATTAAAGGAGCTTTGCAAAATAGGTTTATGTGCATAATGACAATGTTAATTATAGTGCCTTGTGTGCTTCACTAGACACAGCAATTAATAAACAAAGTCATCAAAATTTTTTTCCAATTGAGAGGGGGAAATGTGGGAAATGGATTTGTAGAGAATTCTCAAAGCCTGACAGAAAGCTCACACAGTGTTCATCTGTGTGCAAACCTGGAGATGAGAAATGCTGACTGAGAGATGCCCTGGAATGGGACAGACCCTGCTGGGAGAGAAATGGAACTAGAGACAAGTTTCAAAGGGTGGCCTTACAAATCAGACTGGATACTGGTGGCCAGCATGTTGTGGGGCTGCTTCAATCTGCTTTCTAGAGAAACCCCTTTGGAGTTTATCCCAAATTTGCCCCAAACCAGGACACATTACTAAAATTATATGGAATTTCATTTCCAGGTTGAGGAAAAGGCCAGGAACCAGAACTGCAGTCCTGGAGCTGCACTCACCAGCCCTCACAGCCTCGTTCTTCAACAACACCCTGGGACCCTCCTTGCCCAGCAAGATCCTGGTGGCCAACACAGTATGGGGCTGCTTCAATCTGCTTTCTAGAGAAACCCCTTTGGAGATGCTCCCAAATTTGCCCTAAACCAGGACACCTTACTACAATTATATGGAATTTCATTTCCAGCTTGAGGAAAAGGCCAGGAGCCAGAACTGCAGGCCTGGAGCTGCACTCACCAGCCCTCACAGCCTCGTTCTCCAGCACCACCCTGGGACCCTCCTTGCCCAGCAGGTGCAAGATCTTGGTGGCCAGCACAGTGTGGGGCTGCTTGAATCTGCTTTTTAGACAAACCCCTTTGGAGTTTATCCCAAATTTGCCCCAAACCAGGATACATTACTAAAATGATATGGAATTTCATTTCCAGCTTGAGGAAAAGGCCAGGAGCCAGAACTGCAGGCCTGGAGCTGCACTCACCAGCCCTCACAGCCTCGTTCTCCAGCACCACCCTGTTGAAGATGAAGCGGATGTACTTGGAGGGGGCCGGGGTCCTGGGGCCCTCCTTGCCCAGCAGGTGCAGGATCTTGGTGGCCAGCACGGTGTGCTCGCAGTCCTCGATGAACTCGCACAGGTGAGCCAAGCCCGACTCCTTGCTCTCGGGGTTCTCCTCGATGATGCTGATGATACAATCCACAATGGCTCTCTTGTACTCAAAGCCACCCTGCAAAGGGGAATCAGGGACAGTGAGGCTTGGATTGGAGCGATGCTCAGCTCCTTCACGCTTCAGTGACTGCTTCCCATGGAGAAAACAATCATTTGTACAAACCAGGGGGGAAAAAGTGGACTGGATGACCTCACAGGGCATTCCCAGCCCTGTGAGCATCAGGATTTTAGCTTTCATGTTTTTCAAATCCTGTACTGCTTTAGGGGTATAACTCTGAACTCTAGGGAGAGTGTTAGTTACTGTCTTCACATTTCAATCCCTCAAGGCCTGAAATTCAAGGACACCCTAGAACCCCCAAAAAAATAAATAACTTTGCTGGGGAGCAAAGTGGGGGTAAATGACTTCATTACTTGAAACTGTAATTGAGGATTAAACCATGATATGTAAATGGACCAAACTTTAATTGTCTGAAAAACTTGTGACCATTGTCCATCCTGCGTGTAGCCCCTTGGAGGTTTCTGACTGCCCAAGGTTTGATGCTTTAAGTTTTATATTTTCCAGATTCTGTACTGCATTGGAATTTAACTCTAAACTTCATATACAGTGTTGGCAAGTTCTCCTCACAGCTCAGCCAGACAAAACAATCCTTTTCCAGCCCCTTGGTTTTTGGGCAGCTTCAGGCCCAAAAAGTGCAAACAGCAGCAAATTGAGGAGAGCAATCTGGGAGGATGGGACTGCATCACCTGGAGCTGGAATTGGACAATAAACCCCAACATGGAAATGGACCAAAATTATAAAATGTGAACACTCGTGACTCAGAGTCCATCTTGGGTGTAGTCCTGGCTGGGCTCTTGCACTGCCCAAGATGTATCCTGTGAAGATCTTTAATAAATTCCTACTTTATTCATTTAATACTGTGCAGCCTCTGTTCTAGGTAGCCTCTCAAGGCACCAGGTGTACCTACTGAAGGCCTTTAATAAATACTCACTTTACTCTCTTAATCTTGCCCAGCCTCTGCTCTAGAGAGTCACTCCAACTCCCAAGCATTTCACACAGATCTGACCCACCAGGAGCTGCAAGCACTCAGCCCCATCTCCCTGTGCACCCACTGACAGAAGAGACCCTTCCCATCACCAAGCAGGTCCAAATCTGCCAAAATCCCTCCCCAGAGCCCGTGTCACACGTACATCATCCCTGAGCATGTTGGAGAGGAAGGTCATCATCACGCTGTGCTTCCGTGGGTACTTCTGGCACAGGGCACTGATGGCCTGCACGACCACAACCTGCAGGAAACACAGAAGTGTTCATTTCCCTAGGAAAAACACAGGCTTCCATCTCAAGTTGTCACCCTGATTGATTAAATCCATGTACAAGGATAAAAATCAGGTGGTGGAGTCTCAGGATCAGCGTGGAGCAACTTTGTGCCAGGGTGTGCAAGGCCTGGTTCTGCTAAGAAGATTGGAATTTCCCCTCCTTTCTTCCTTCTGGCCAGGCATGCTCATGATCCAATTTTAATTTGTCATGTTCTGTCATTAAAACTCTTTGCAATTTCAAACTTGTCTGATACTTATTTTTCTCATGAAAACGAGGACTTAAGACCACTTGAAGCAGACTGATTTTGCAAAGCTGTGCTCCTCATGATGCAACAGGTACAACTGAACCATCCTGAACCAATTTCTAACCAGTTTAGTCACTACAGATCTTACAAATTAGGTAGAAATTCATAATTAACACAGTTTCCAAACTGTGCACCAATTTCTAACCAGCTTAGTCACTACAGATCTTACAAATTAGGTAGAAATTTATAATTAACACAGTTTCCAAACTGTCCACCAATTTCTAACCAGCTTAGTCACTACAGATCTTACAAATTAGGTAGAAATTCATAATTAACAGTTTCCAAACTGTCCACCAATTTCTAACCAGCTTAGTCACTACAGATCTTACAAATTAGGTAGAAATTCATAATTAACACAGTTTCCAAACTGTCCACCAATTTCTAACCAGCTTAGTCACTACAGATCTTACAAATTAGGTAGAAATTCATAATTAACACAGTTTCCAAACTGTCCACCAATTTCTAACCAGCTTAGTCACTACAGATCTTACAAATTAGGTAGAAATTCATAATTAACACAGTTTCCAAACTGTGCACCAATTTCTAACCAGCTTAGTCACTACAGATCTTACAAATTAGGTAGAAATTTATAATTAACAGTTTCCTAACTATGCATCAAGACTGATATGATATAAACTCAACTTAAAATCCTTCTTCTACTCTAAAACAACCAGCAGGAAGTATAAGATTTGCAGGATATTGCACAGGAGCCAGGAATCCATCAAATGATATTCTTCCTTTCTTGGAGTGATGGGAGGAAAGCACACAGGATATTTAAGCTGGAAAGCAAATTCTAAATTTTGCACTGCCAGACTAAACCACCGAAATATTGACAAACAGGAAAAGCTTCATGAAAAAATAACCAAACAAGAATAGGAGAAAAACCTGCAGCTGGAAAGAGCAGAGGCCTCCCATGGCACACCTTAAACTCATCTGAGATTTCTGACACGAAGGAGGAGATCTGTTTCATGAGCCTGTCCACGCTGCTCTCGCTGCCAGTCTTCAGCAGCGTGGTGATGGCCAGCGTGGCGATGCTCCTGTTGGAGTCTGTGATCAGGTTTTCCAGGTCCAGGTTGCAGGCAGTGACTGCAGATGGATGTTTCATGGCCACCTGCAAGGAAAGCAATTCCAAAATTATCTGGGAGATGTAGCATCCTGCAGTTGAAAGCACTGGATGCAAGCAGAGCTCAGGGGCTTGGTTGCAGTATGTTAAATGGATTTTAAGTTACATCTCATGGGTTTGAGCCTCAAATATTTGCTGTTGTGTTGTGCAGCTCTGAAATCAGAATTATTTCCTTCAAGTGGATTTTGTAATATTAAATATCCAGGATTCCAGCTGAAAGCTCACAGATAATCAAACTACAGCTTGTTATATCCCCATGGTCCCAAAATGAGCAAACACAGCCTGCATGCAGGAAAGATTTCTGTCCCACCAGGAGATCTGGCATGGAAAAGCCAATTCTCCAGCATGGAATAATTCCAAATAAAGTCATCCCAAGGGCAGCTGCTCTGCTTGAGGTAACACACACATCATTAGGCACTGCTGGCTGGCTCTGCTCTCAGAGAATTAAGCTTTTTGGAGGTTTTGAAGCACTCACTTTATTGAGGGTCCGCACGGCTGCATAGCGCAGGACAGGTTTGGGAGAGCTGCAGAAAAGCTGCAACACTGGGAAAGAAAAAAAAAACAACCAAAAAACAAAGACATGGCCTCTTTCAAAGAAAGGAATAGAGTAAAAAATCTAATATATCTCCATTCAACTACACACTGCTAAATATTCATGCAGCGCTATGCATAATTTATCACACTGGTTAGAAAGAAACTCCTGGTTTTTATCCCACTGCCAGTAACAGGGTGGTGGCTCAGTTGTCTCTACATTCCAGTTCTATATTCCAGCTGGAGGGGAGTTTTCCAGTTAATTTGTGGTTGTTCTATCCCTGGAAATATCCAAGGCCAGGTAGGACAAGGCTTGGAGCACACTGGGATAGTGGGAGGTGTCCCTGCCATGGCACTGAGTGATCTTTAAGGTCCCTTCCAACCCAAAATAATCCACAGTTCCCTCCCATCCCAAATTCCTGCAGCTGGATAAAAACAAGCATCACCCCGTGCCACTTCTAATGCCATTCATCTAAACCTCTGGATGAAAAAGGGATCCCATCCAAAAGCCCTTTAACTTGGGGTTAAAGGACTTTTAGCCCCAAGTTATCAGAAAATCTGGGTTTGGGTATTATAATTCTGCTGGATTTTCTCTAAATTTCTTTATTTCAGCTGTTTCAGGGCTACAAAGGGCTGTGACCAACCTGACACAGCGGGTGCCAGCTCCCTGGCAGTGCAGTTTGGCAGGTGGATGATGGCAGAGGCAGCCTCATAAATCACCATCTCGTGCTTGTTCCTCAGGCAGCTCTCGATGAAGTCAAACAGGGGACTCTCGTGGCTACAAACACATCAACCCCAGGCTTTTAGGATGGAAAAATCCCTTTAAGATTGAGTTCAAGACTTTCATGGCCACAAACACAACAATCCCAGGATCTTATAGGCTGGAAAAACCCTTTGGATCCAAGACTTTTGTGGCTACAAACATAAAAATCTCATGATTTTAGGATGGGAAAGTCCCTTTAAGATCAAGCCCAAGACTTTCATGGCTACAAACAACAATCCCAGGGTCTTTTAGGTTGGAAAAACTCTTTGAATCCAAGACTTTCATAGCCACAAACACAACAATCCAAGGATTTCAGGCTGGAAAACCCATTTAAGATTGAGTCCAAGTCTTTATGGCTACAAATGCAACAATCCCAGGATTTTAGGCTGGAAAAACACTTTAAGCTCAAGCCCAAGACTTTCATGACTACAAAAGCAGAATCCTACGATTTTAGGCTGGAAGAAGTCCTTAAGATCAAATTCAACACTTTCAAGGCTACAAACACAACACTCCCAGGATCTTTTAAGCTGGAAAACTCCCTTAAGACCAAACCTAAGGCTTTCAAAGCCACAAACACAACAATCCCAGGATCTTTTAGGTTGGAAAAACCCTTTGAGTACAAGATTTTCATGGATAAAAAAGAAGAATCCCAGGATTTTAGGCTGGAAAAAGTCCTTAAGATTGAGTCCAAGACTTTCATGGCTACAAACACAACAAACCCAGGATCTTTTAAGTTGGGGAAACCTATTTAAGATTGAATCCAAGCCTTTATGGCTACAAACACAACAATCCCAGGATCTTTTAGGATGGAAAAACCCATTTAAGATTGAGTCCAAGACTTTCATAGCTACAAAAGAAGAATCCCAGGATTTTAGGCTGGAAAAAGTCCTTGAGTCCAAGACTTTCAGGGCTACAAACACAACAATTCCAGGATCTTTTAGGCTGGAAAACTCCCTTAAAGTCCCTGCATTATCACAGCACTACAGTTCAGTCTCTGGAGATTTCCACAAACACTTAAAAAACACAGCTGTTTCCAAACCTTAATTAATTTCTCTGATTTAAATATTTAAATCTTGCCTTACTTACCCCTCTTCAGATTCCCTGAGCAGCTTGCTGGCAATCCTAATCAGCATGCAGTAGGCAAACTGGGATTTCAGGCCAGATTTGGTGAATTTATTCAGCATCTTGGAGACAGCCAGGCGGTCGTTTTTCCTAAGGTGATAGAGCAGCCCCAAAGCATGATACTATGGGATGGGAAACAGAGGGGCAGGCACTGAGTACAGCTGGAAAATCCACATTAAAACATCAAAAGAGGGATAATTATTGCTCTTTCCTGGCAGAAATACCTTCCAACCTCAACTGAGCTGAGTTTCCTGACATGTTGCAAAGATCTGTAATGTTTCCTTGCCCTTTCTCTTCACTCTCAACTATTCCTGAAGATCCAAAGAGCCACAAAGTTAATTTATTTCCTTTCCCCCTCCTATTAAATCTCATAACTTCAAATGTTTCAGCTTCGCACAGTAACTCCTGCATTTCTAATGATCTCCACATCCAGGATATCCCAAGGCCTTGAAATGACAGCTGACCTCACAAAAATCCTTGAGGCCTTTTTGATGGAACCACAAAGGGACATTTCTAGTTCTTTGTCAAGTGTTTTGGCTTTTTTTTACCCCCATAAAACTGATTTACTGCAAGGCTTAATGAAGTTGCTAAGTAAGCAAGAACAAAGCTGATTTTACAGAATCTTTCTGATCATGAGTCTGGAACAAACAGAATAATTCCACATTCTGAACACAGAGAATAATTCCATTTCCACAGGTGTCTGGAATATCTGTGCAAAATATTTACTCTTGTGGAGACCTTGCTGATATTTGGGTTCATCTTTTGTATCTGTCAAATTTTCTGAAGGCCAAGAGATGCTCATTGGGAGGCAGTGAGATGATTTCCCAAGCTTTTTCAGCACTCGGATTCAAACCTCTTCTGCAAGAACCACTGTGAGACAAGCAGCAGCATTCCAGCCACCAGAAATTTAGCAGGAAAAAGGGAAGGATACTCCAGAGCCAGCCCTTAATTAACAATCTTGTGCTGGCATCATGGAAAAATTCATTTATTTTTTGAAATTGTTAAGTTGTTTCCCAAAATCACAATTCTTGCTTTTAAAAGACTAAAAAAAATTATTATTTTTTAAGTTTTCTTAAGAACTTCCAGAATGCCACTAAGCGCCCCCCAGCATTTTTAGGGACATCCACCCTCAAACACACCTGTACCATGATGTTGTCACTGGAAGCTGCTTCCTGAGCTTCATTGATCCACCTTTTGACCACGTCATAGCTGATCTTCATCATGTGCTGCAAAAGAATTGACACTGGAGACAAACTCACAGCACTTCCACAGCCACTCTCTTATCCTAAACTCCTGTAAACTGTGGATTTCCCTCCATCTCAGTCTCAAATTACCATGCTCGCTTCTATTAATAAAAATATTCACTCATGATATCCTTCCCAGCCTTTTTGCCTCAAAAAGGGAGAGGAAATCAGAGTGGGTTCCTTCCTCTTGCCCTCCTGGTGTCTATTAGCAGAAATAATCCTGAATTGCAGCTTCAGCAGATAATTTCATGGCCCCTCCCCAGATAAATTCATGTTTTACACTGACTGCAGAAATCTGAGCATTTTGCACCAGGCTGCACTAGAAATTATTATGATTGATATACTCAAATGTTAGGAAAGGAATTGGAAGAGAGAAAGGAAATTTTTTTTTCTTATTTTCCAGTGAGATGAAGAAACAAAGGAAAAACCAAAACAAACACAGCAGACTCAGCTTCCCAGCCTGACAAAACACCAGATTTACAAAAATCTTCTGCTTTACTTACGAAGGAAGACACCAGAGCAGAGCTGGACACGCCGGGGACTTTGTCCACAATGGCCTGTTTCATGTACCTCTCAATGGCTTGGAGCATTGTACCCTGGCAAGGGGAAAACAGGGAAAAAGGAATGTGTGGATGCTTTGGAGGAAGAGGATAAAAGCAGCAGAAAACAAACATCCACATTCAGAGGACCCTCAGCAAAAATCTTGAGTTATTTCTGCAAGAGACTTGGGTTTGAGCTGCCTGGTCCTGAAGGGTCAGTGACAAAGTCACCAGCAGAGCAACCCCAGATCAGAAAGGAGCTTCCAAATTTTCCAGCTGCACATTCCCAGTGCTCCAGCCCATTTCTCCTGGCACAGGGCATTGAGTGCAGCAATCCAAGATAGAAACTGGAGCTCCCAAACATTCCAGCTGCACATTCCCAGTGCTCCTGGCAACTGCAGAGGGCATCAAGCAAAGCAATCCCAGACAGCAGCTGGAGCTCCCAAATTTTACAGCTGCACATTCCAGTGTTCCAGTGTCACATTTCTCCTGGAAATTGCACAGAGCAATTAAGTGCTCCATTAAGTGGAGCAATCCCAGATAAAAACTGGAGTTTCCAAACATTCTAGCTGCACATTCCCAGTGCTCCAGCACCACATTTCTCCTGGAAATGGCACAGGGCATTGAGTGCAGCAATCCCAGATAAAAACTGGAGCTTCCAAATTTTCCAGCTGCACATTCCCAGTGCTCCAGTGTCACAGAGCCCCTGGAAATTGCACTGGGCATCAAGAAGACCTATCTCAGATAGAAACTGGAGCTTCCAAATCTTCCAGCTGCACATTCAAGTACTCCAGCACCACATTTTTCTTGGAAATTGCACAGGGCATCGAGCAGAGCAATTTCAGATCAAAAAGGAGTTTCCAAATCTTCCAGCTGCACATTCCCAGTGCTCCAGTGTCACAGAGCTGCTGGAAATTGCTCAGGGCACTGAGCAGCCCTCCATAAGGCAGCAGTTCCACCCCTGCTGTAAAATGCACCCTGCAAAAGGGCAGTTTTGGGGTTTTAAACCACTCATCAGCTCACCCCCAATGTACTCACATCAGTGATCCTGCACAGAGCTCGGATGGCCGGGCCTCGATAGACATCCTCCTTTCCTGTCATGTCTTTGGTCAAACTGAAACCACCAAAACATCCTGTTAACACTTCCTGAATGCCCCAGCTCTCCGTGCTCCTGTGGCATTCACCAACACCTCCTCAATGTCCCCAGCTCTCCGTGCTCCTGTGGCATTCACCTCATTCAGCTGCTCTAGCTCTGTGGAGGAGCAACCTCTTCACAATCAGCTTAATTTGAGATTTATCAGCATCAAAACCTGGAGAGATACTGAGCTACGAAATGCCCACCCCACTGAATTGATTTGCCATGGGCCTGGTTTGTTCAGCTCATTCTCTTTCTTAGTGCTGCTGCTTGTTCCACATGGAATTTTGATTTAGAAATACTGAGCAAAGTTCTGTTTGGTTTATTTTATATATATCTAAAGTTGTTCAGCAATCCAACAACAGATCCAATTTTTGCTCTTGCAACAGCTGCAATGTCTTTTTGCAGTCAAAAAAATGAAGAGTTCAGTTGGGAGAACGAATTGGGCTTTACTTTAATTGCTCTGACAGCAAAGTCACAGCCTAAGCTGTGACAAAACAAGAATTAAAAAAAAAACCCCACCACCCTAAACGACAAGAAAACAAAGTAACAACCTTTTGTACACTGAATTCTCCCCCAGAGTGGGAACAAAATAACATTTGAGAGGGTGGCACAGACTGTGCATCACAGAACTGCTGTGTCCTTATCAAAGCTCAGCACTGCAGCAGCTCATGCACGGGCAGGGGCTGCAGCCCCTTTGCCAGAGGGTGACCCCGCTGTCCCACCTGCTGGTGACAATGATGACATCCTCAGAGATATTGGCCATCTCTTTGATTGTGAGGTAACACATTCTTCTGAGGGTTTGCTGTGGAAACGTGGAGAAAAAGATTAAACTCAGTGGTAATTAGAAGTTTCAAAAGGTAAATGAACATAAAAATTAAATGTTTCACTTTGAAAGAAATATAAGCTTTTAAACAAAACACATTGCTTTCAATGCAAAGTTAAAAGTGTAGAACTACATTTGATCCCTGGATAAGAGCCGAACTCCCTGCCACCAGAATTTAGTAAAATGATAAGAACTAATACAAAAAATCCTTTATAATTATCAAAGAAGTGATGCAGCACATCTGTACTCAGAAGCCCCACAATCATCAGTTATAAGCTTTGAAAATAACTTTGTTATTGTAAAAAAAAAATGGAAGCACATGTGGAGTGTTGGCATTAAGTCTTTGAAAAAAATTTATATTTTAAAACATCCTCTATTTTTAAAATGTGGATGTGAGAAACATTTCAAACACTCTGTACTTCCAAAAATGAACAGCTACACCTTCCTTGAACAAATCTCTAACAAGCAAACTGTTTTAAATTAAAATTAATGAGCCCCATCACATGAACACTGCTCTGAGCTCTCACACTCTGCAGAAGAGATCACAGAAGGACTTTACACTCTGCTGAGCCCAAAGATGAATTCCCAAATTCAATTCCCAAACCAATCTATGATTTTTAGGGTGCTCTCATCCTTTGCCTCAATGAGATCAAGGCTGACCCATGTTCTAAGGAACAGCAGCCTTTGATCTGCAGGCAGTTTTAGAATTCTATTTCCAATTAAGCAGATGGCGATTTGCAAGGGGAAGAACCAACCACCAAGTGCCACTGATTTGTAAATCCAGGCTTTGTGGTTATCCCCACTTTTACAGCAGGAATTCACTCAGAACCCACCGCCACCCCCAACCCAACCCACAGAACAACCACAGGTTATTATCCACTCCTCTGTTTCCAAAGCAGGAACTGCTTCCAGAGCTCCTCCTGTGCACTGCTTGCCTCCCACATCCCAAATTCCAAAGGTTTGGCAGCTCCTGCAAGCCCAGGCAGAACAGGGAGAGGCAAAGCACCAGGTCCTTACATCGTTCGACTGAAACAACCTGGTCATGGCAAAAAAAGCTTCCGTGGCTTCCGTGGTGCCGAAGTGTTCACCCTGGAATTGGCAGAGAGGAAAAGAAGGAATTATCCAGCTCCTTTTGCTAATGCCCTCCCACACAGCAGGAATCTCTCCTTGGAGACTTTCTCCTGTAAGAAACCATCCTTGCCTTCCCAGGGAATTCACAATTCTCTCCACTCTAAATGCCCTCCACAGGGATGGAAGTTTCCCAAGGTGTTTTCCCTGTGGAAAACTTCTTTCCCACTAAAAAGATTATATATTTCCCACTAAAACATTATTAAAATTCATGGAGAGAAATCCTAACAGTTACCTGGTTCAGTAGGTAGAGGATCTTGGTAAGGATGTGGAGGCATCTTCGTGGGTTTATTGGGGTTTCATTGAAGAGCCGTGCCTGGAAATGAAACAAATTCTGCTTGAATAGATCCTAATAATAATAATAATAACAATAATTTCTCTTTCAACATCAAAATGAATCTGTTTCCAGCTGAGCAGCTTGTAATTTTTATTTGTAATTAAATATGTGTCCCAGAGAATGTGTTCTTGCATCTTTCATTTGCAGCAATCTGAACAAAGCACAAACAACTCAATTTGCCATCTGGAACTGGCAAAAATGCCTCAAAATAAAGCATTTTTTTCTCCAGGAAGAGCCCCCTGAGATGCCACATGTCCATATGGAAGGCAGAAGCCACGTGTCACCTAATTACCCTAAAAAAAACCCTCATTAACTGTAGATAAAATTAATTTATTTACACTCTCTGTGATTTACATTTAATTCTATTAATTTAGCCATCCACATTTCCCTACAATCATTCTGCAACGCTTCCTGAAGGAAAAGATAATTAATTAAATGGCATTATCCTGTGATTATTCCTACCTCCTGAAGCACAGCACTCTTCTCCAGATGCTGGAAAGGATTGGAGCCACTCCCTGAGGAAAAAAAAGAGACCTCTCAGTTGAGGAAATTCATTCCTCACACACCCCAACAGGTCTGGACAGGCAGGAACAGCCCCAAAATTTTACCAAACAACCTCAAACCAGTGACATTCCTCTCTGAATAACTGATGTTGGCCATCAACAGCTTCGAATCCACTTTCTTAAGTGGTATATTCAGAGTTATAAAAAGAATAAAGGTAAAAAAATAAAAAAATAAGGAGACAAAGAAGAAAATTGTTTGCTATTTAAAATGTCTTTTATATACTTAATATTTTTAATACCTAAATGGCCTTTACATAGAACTAATTCCTTTTTCTACTTTCCTAATGCACCTGTTTTTATTCCTTCAGGCACCAAAAGCAGAGATGCGGATCAGGATGTGAAACAAAACTTCTCAGCCACATCAGTCCCACCCACAGGCTCACTTCTGCTCCTGATCCTCTCCTCCCAAGCAGGAATTCCTCATTTCCAGCTGACTTGTTCCCCAGTTCTCACAGCCCAAGCAGAAGGAGATTGCAAATGGAACAAACTCGAGCCCAGCTGGGCACATCTGGAGCTGAGAGCAGCAGCAGTTATTGTAGGGAAACTGGATTTCACTTCCAGGCCTTTGGAAGGGAATTCCCAGGGACACCTCCCACTGGCTGAGTGGGATGCTGAGAATTTGAAACTTTCTGTGCTGACAAACTCCAGCCCCCAGGAGAGCACGACATTTAACCTAAAACCATACAAAAAACTTCCAAAATTAATAAAAAACATTGAGAACACAAGTGTATAGTTTAATTAGAAGTGTGTAATACCACTAAGTGAAAAACCTAGAGTTTAAAGTTTTAAAATACAAAATGTATATAAAATGAAAATAAAAGTTTTAGAACAGCAACTAATCCTTCTTCTTTACCTACTTCTTCACAAGTTTAAATAATGTTTTGTAATTAAACAAAAAAGTCCACATTACAAACTCCATATAATTAGTTATTAAATTAAAAATAAAAAAAAATATATAATTTCTTAATTAAATAATTAAACCTTAAACAACCTTATACTAAAAAATTAATTAACCATTTTATAACTTATTAATAAAATACCATAAAACTCACAACTGATAATACCAATATAAGTCCCTGGTGTGAATTCCAGATGTGCAAGCACAGCCCAGACAGAGAAGGTCTGGAAAGGCTCCTCTGAAACCTTTTGGATTTTGCTTTGTGCAGCAAAAAAGTTTCTTTTCTTTCCATACATCAGCTCACCGTTCAGGGTTAGGATTATCATTTAGGGTTTATTATATAAATACATAGGGTATGTGTGTTATGTTATATAGGTTTAGTATATATATATAAACACACGTAATCAACTCTCTCTCCTTTTTTTGAGGGATGAAACATCTGCACTGAGCAGAGACAGGGATAAAATCCTCTCTAAAAATCATCTGTGGATAAAGGAAGAGCAAACAGACCCCAGTTCTTTCGGATTTGTCACCAGAGGGGAAAAATATTTTGGCAGTTGCTTCTTACAGCTGAAACACAAATACCCCACGAGCTGTGAGAGATCACAGAACCACAGGATGGCTCTGAAGGAGATTTAAGGATCATTCAGTTCCACCTCCTGTCATCAGCAGGGACACCTTCCACTATCCCAGCCTGCTCCAGCCTGCCCTTGGACACTTGCAGGGATCCAGGCACAGCTTCTCTGGGAATTCTATTTCACCTCAGCCTCTCCTCAGCTCATCATCTCCCTCACCTCAGCATCCCACTCACCTCAGTGTCACCCTCACCTCAGTGTCACCCTCACCTCAGCATTCCCCTCAGCATTTCCCTCACCCCTCAGCATCTCCCTCACCCCTCAGCATCCCACTCACCTCAGTGTCACCCTTACCTCAGTGTCACCCTCACCTCAGCATTCCCCTCAGCATCTCCCTCACCCCTCAGAATCCCACTCACCTCAGTGTCAGCCTCACCCCTCAGCATTCCCCTCAGCATCTCCCTCACCTCAGCGTCTCCCTCACCCCTCAGCACCTCCCTCACCCCTCAGCATCTCACTCACCCCTCAGCATCTCCCTCACCCCTCAACGTCTCCCTCAACCCTCAGCATCCCCCTCACGTCAGCCTCCCCTCACCTCAGCATCTCCCTCATCTCCACCCCACTGTCACCTCAGCATCCCCCTCACCTCTTCCCCCGCTGTCACCCCAGCACACCTCAGCCCTCTCCTCAGCCCTCTCCTCGCCCCAGCCCCCCCCGTACCGGACTCCTCGTCCTTTTTATCGAACTTCTTGATCATGGCGGCCCCGCTCCCTCTCCCCCTCCCTCCGAGCGCCGCCGCCTCAGCTGCCCCGCCGGAAGCCCCGCCCCACCCCGCTCGCTGACACCTGATTGGACAGCCGCGCTGTCAATCAACCCCAGGGCCTCGCGCCTGGCCAAGCCACGCCCCCACCCGCGCGCTGAAGGGGCGGGGCCAGAGCGAGGGCGCGTCTTAAAGGAGCCGCGTCGTTATTTTGTGAGGGGAGTGAGGTTCCGCTGGCGGGCAGAGACAAATAAAAACAAACAAACAAACAAACAAATAAATAAATAAATAAATAAAACTATCTGCATGCCAAGAAACGGGGACTCGTGTGGGGTTTACACAGAATTTCCATCGAATTCACATGGTATTCACATCGAATTCACACGGAATTCACATTGAATTCACGTGGAATTTCCATTGAATTCACACGGAATTCACATCGAATTCACACAGAATTTCCACAAATTCACATCCAATTCACGCGGAATTTCCATCGAATTCATGCGGAATTTCCATCGAATTCACATGGAATTCACATCCAATTCACACGGAATTTCCATCGAATTCATGCGGAATTTCCACAAATTCAAATCGAATTCACACGGAATTCATATCGAATTCATGTGGAATTTCCATAGAATTCACACAGAATTTCCATCGAATTCACAGGGAATTTCCACAAATTCACATCCAATTCACACGGAATTTCCATCGAATTCACGCAGAATTTCCATCGAATTCACACAGAATTCACATTGAATTCACACAGAATTTCCATGGAATTCACATCGAATTCACACGGAATTCAAATGACAATCCCACCCTCTGGGGCCTTTGGCAAAAGCCGGGCTAAGTCCCAAGTAACTCCTATGGAACTCAGATTTAATTCCCATAAAAAACCAAGCACTCAGCCCCTTGGCAAAAAATAAAATTAATTCCCATGTATCGCACATGTTAACAAGTTAACGGAGTTAACTCTCAAGGCAGAAAAACCTTTGTGCCCATGGAAGAAAAAAAGGATTCCCATTAATTTTTCAAGTTACTCGTGTGTAACTCGAAAGGAATTCACAAGTAACTCTCCAGTTGTAATTTTTTATTCTATTGTTTTAATTTTTCTGTGAAATTGAAAATGGAATAAAAGTTCTTAAAATGCTTTTTAGTTGTTTCATTTTGGGGTTAGAAATGGGTATATTTTGATATATTTATTTTGGAACTATTCCTCTTCCTGCAGGTGGCTGAGATTACAAAACCAAGGTGAGGTTTTTTGTGAGGAAAACCAGGTTTTTTTGGAGTATAATAAAAAGGTTTTTCGGAGTATAATGTTGTGTTTGTTTGTTTGTTTGTTTTTGAAGAGTGTTAGGGATCTTTTAAAGGGTTTTTTGAGTTTAAAATGTTACAATTCTAGATTTGATGCTATAGTTTTTCCAGTGGGAAACTGGGAAAGAAGACTGGCAATGCTGAAAGATCTCAGATATTATTTTATGGAATGACCCGAGGGATTTAGCAATTTCCATCTAAAACTGCCCCACTTTTCCCTTGTTCTTCCAAGTGGGAATTTTTTGCTGCATTCCAAACCCCAGCGACAGGGAAATGCGGAGCAAACTGGGGTTTTTCCAAGGGAAAATTTGTGGATTTGTGCCCCGGGCGGGGAAAAATTCCAGTGGTTTTTCCTTGGAGCAGAGGCTTGTAAGGGAAGGATTTTATTTTACTCCTCTAAACACCAACAACAAATTGGTTTCTGAAACAAAGGGATTAGAGGATGGGTTTATTTCCTAAAATAAAATGTGAGATATAATATATTATCTATTCTTTTAAAATATATCTATATGTCATATATACTATACAACATATAAAATAAAGTATTATACATTATATATGTTATACATCTTATATATATTATATATATTATTATATATATTATATGTATAATACATAGAATTTTAATTTAATATATAACATATATAATATATATTTTTACATAATATACATAGTTATATATTTTTATATTATTGTTCAAATTAGGTGTATTATATATTACATATTATATATAGCACTTATTACATGCATTATTATAATATATAACATGTATTCTATATTGCAATATATAAAATGTTGTGTTTATGATATTGTTTAGTATAAGTTATATTTTATTACATAGTACTATATATTAAATATGTTATATATTATATACTATGTATAACATTAGATATATTACATATTGCAATATATTATGTAATATAATATAATATAATATAACATAACATAACATAACATAACATAACATAACATAACATAATATAATATAATATAATATAATATAATATAATATAATATAATATAATATTTTTATTACTTTATATTATTTTATATTTTTATAATTGTTTCATTTTGTTTATTTTTATTTATTATTTTTATTTATTATTATTTTTTATTATATTTTATATTTTATTAGCCTCTCCATTGAGGTTACTCTGTCCTTCCTCCCATTTTACTACACCCCCAAAACCATGGTGGGGACAGAACCACCAAAAACCCCCAATTTTGGAGCCCCAGTGTTTTTTTAGCCCAGGAGCCTTCGGGAGATGCTTTTCTGTGGGTGGGCAGCACGAGCAGGACATTTATTCCCAGGATTTGTCACCCCAGGGACAGGCTGTGGCTGCTTCCCAGCCTTCCTCCCACTTCCAGGAGCTCAAAGCTGTTACTGCCACACTCCCAAATTTGGGTTTTCCACCTACAATTTGAGGTTTTGCAATCTCAGCCACCTGCAGGCAGAGGAACTGTTCCAAAACAAATCCCAAAACAAATCTCACAAACAAGTTTTTCCTGCAGTTTTTCTTCCTCTTTAACACATTGTTTCCTTCAAGTGCTTGTAGAGGTCAAGGAGAACATCTCAGCTTTAATTCCAAGGGGAATATTTGGGTTTATTTACAAGTTTTCCCAGTGATTTAGCACAGGCTTATATTCAATATTCCCAGCCTATCATAATTCCCAGCTCTTGACAGCAAAGCCAAGTGGAATTTGATAATTACTGACTTTAAAGATAAACTTGAAAAAGGAATACAAACTTTAGACTTTATAAAGATAAACTTTAAAAAGGAAAGATAAACTTTAGAAGGAAAGGGTTTCCCCAGCTGACTGGAATTAATTATAGAAGTGGAAAAGGAACCAAATCCCACGTGATGGACGTTTATTTATTCCTAGAAAGTCAGGGTGGAAAATCTTCCCTCTTCCTTCTCACCCTCAGAGAATGCAAAAAGGTCTGAATTCACTTTTTTTTTCAGGAGAATCCCTCTGGGAATGTTATTTGCAGAGAAAAGGAGATGTGTCCAAGCCTCCAGCTGCAATTTTCACAACCTCATGTTTTGTTCAGCGCTCTTCCGTCCTTGAATAATTTAATTGGATCAAATAAAGGCTCGGGACCAAAATCTGCTGATTCTCTTTGGGAAAAGGCTGGTTCTCAAAAACATCTGAGAACTGGAAGTCCCCAAACCAGAAGCTGAGACCTCGAGCAACCCCGTGGCCAAAATCCCCCGGGGTGGTTTCACAGCTGCTTTCCCCTCGTACGAAAAGGAGCTGAAGTTCCAAAAAATCCCACCGGAGATCCCCTGAGGTGAGCACAGCCCACCCTGCTGCTCCTCTGGTTCCTGGTGACTTCCTCAGCTGTGGGGTCACACTTCTGCCACTCCAGCAGGGACACATTTCCCTTGGAAAGCTCTGGAAAGGCTGGAATCGCTCCAGCCCGAGGCCATAAATGCAGCAGTGGCTCCTTCCCACAGCCTGGGTGGTCTGTTGGGCAGCAAAGACACCTCGTTTTTACTGATTCTGCCAAATTCCAGCCAAAAGGGGAAAATTTCAGTTGTAAAACTGTAGCAAGTGTTACATGTGGTGTATTTTAGCTTTTATGAGTGCATGACGTTGACTGCAATGCTTAGCATTGGATCTCCTCCTTCTCCTCTTCTCCTTCTCCTCTTCCTTCCCCTTCTCCTTCTTCTCTCCTTCTTCTCCTCCTCCTTCTCCTCCTCCTTCTCTCCTTCTCCTCTTCTCCTTCTCCTCCTCCTTCTTCTCCTCCTCCTCCTCCTTCCCCTTCTCCTCCTTCTCTCCTTCTCCTCCTTCTCTCCTTCTCCTCATTCTTTCCTCCTCCTTCTCCTTCTCCTCCTTCTCCTCCTTCTCCTCCTTCTTCTCCTTCTCCTTCTCCTTCTCCTTCTTCTTCTCCTTCTCCTTCTCCTTTCCCTTCTCCTTCTCTCCTCCTTCCCCTTCTCCTCCTCCTTCTCTCCTCCTTCTCCTTCTCCTTCTCCTTCTCCTTCTCCTTCTCCTTCTCCTTCTCCTTCTCCTTCTCCTCCTCCTCTCCTCCTCCTTCTCCTTCTCCTTCTCCTTCTCCTTCTCCTTCTCCTTCTCCTTCTCCTTCTCCTTCTCCTTCTCCTTCTCCTTCTCCTTCTCCTTCTCCTTCTCCTTCTCCTCCTTGTCCTTCTCCTCTCATTAAAAAAAATTTAAAAATTCATAATTCCCATAACACAAAATGTTACCATAGGAAATTTTTCCTTTCTCCACCCCTCTTCATTTCCAAGGTGTGGGTCTCAGATTCAGTCAAAGAAAGAAACTGAGAATTTCTAGCCAGGCAGATGCCTGGGAAAGAGTTGGAAAAGAATGTAAATAATTCTTTATCTCTCTTGTTTTTCACATTGTTTATAGTTAAGTTCTATCATTTTGCACCAATGGTTGGGTTGTTTTCACTTCAGAACCAACGGAGTTGGTCCTCACAAAGCTCTGTATAAAAGATCCATGTATTTTGAATAAATCAGAGTTTTACTCTCACAGCCTTCTGGTCAGTCTCTTCATTCCCATCCTGCCTCGACAGCGACACCAAGGCAATATTTTGACTTTTCCAGGTGCCTCCAAGCACAATTTGCAGCGCTGCCTTGGGACAGAATCCAGGCCCAGCAACTGCTTCTTGCTGGATTAATAGTAGGTAATTAAAATGGAAATAATTAACCTGATGAGAAACCATCCCAGGCTGCCAACCTGAGCTTTATAAACTATTTTTTGGGATCATTTTCCCCGAGCACATGGAATTATTAGGGATTAATCAGAAATACTTCTGAGAAGATGAACTCACATCCTGAGTACGTTTTATGCACTCTGTGCAAGAACCTGTGAGAGCTGATAAGAAATTAATTAAGTCCTGCTTAAATCCTCACAGGAAAACAAAAGGTGGAGTTTGGCCCATTCTGCTCCTTGAGGCAGAGTTTTGCTTTCTGTTTCTGGAAAATGAATGCAAAGGAATATTTTTGCCCTGGAAGGAGATGGATCCTTCCAGGATGGGTGTTTGTCTCCCCTTGGACACTGGACTAATCTCTAGTCCTGATTAAAATCCAGCTTTTTTTACCCAGAAATCTCCAGTTCAAGAATCACATCCAACAACACAACCCCTTCCATGAGCCACATCCATGGAGAAACCTGGAATTCCTCAACCACTTCCACTTGTGGTGCTGCATCCCTCCAGCTTCCCCTTCCTTGGAGCTGCTGGGCGGCCTCAGGAATTCCCACCTGGATGGTGAAGTGTCCCTTGACCAAACCAGCTGGGCAGGGAACATCCCTTGACCACACCAGGGACTTGTGCATGTTAAAGGTGGGAGAATTGTCCATATCAAGAGCCCCAGTTGCCTGAGCAAGGTGAGGAATGAGAGATAATCCCTTATTTCCTGAAGGCTTTGGAATGTCACAGCCTGGAATCATCCCAAGTGGAAAAGTACCATTGTTAGCAGAGCTTTGAAAAAAAACCCTCCAGTAATTTCCAGCTTGGGTGGAAACTTCCTGATTATTTATGGGAAATCATGGAATCATAGAATGACTTGGAAAGGATCTTAAGGATCATCCAGTGCCACCCCTGCCATGGTAGGGACACCTCCCACTGTCCCAGGCTGCTCCAGCCCCAGTGTCCAACATTTCCTTGGGCATTCCAGGGATCCAGGGGCAGCCCCAGCTGCTCTGGCAATCCCAGCCCAGCCAGGAATTCCTCATTCCCAAGATCCCATCCATGGCTGCCCTCTGGCAGTGGGAGCCATTCCCTGTGTCCTGTCCCTGCAGGCCTTGTCCCCAGTCCCTCTGCAGCTCTCCTGGAGCCCCTCCAGGCCCTGGAATGTGCTGGAAGCTCTCCCTGGATCCTTCTCCTCTCCAGGGGAGCACCTGGAGAACAAGGACACAGGGAATGGCTCCCACTGCCAGAGGGCAGCCATGGATGGGATCTTGGGAATGAGGAATTCCTGGCTGGGCTGGGATTGCCAGAGCAGCTGGGGCTGCCCCTGGATCCCTGGAATGTCCAAGGAAAGGCTGGACACTGGGGCTGGAGCAGCCTGGGACGGTGGGAGGTGTCCCTGCCATGGCAGGGTGGGAAAAAATTATTTTAAGATCCCTTCCCACCCAAACTTTTCCATAATCCTATAAAATTTATATTGAACCTGGTTTTGCCAATACCACTGATGGTGGCAGTGAGGAGACAGCGGTGACAACCCAGCCCAAAAATTGCTTCTCAGACCTTCAAAGCACTTGAAAAGAGACAACCCCTAAAGCATGAGCTTGGATGTGGGGTGGTGAATTCTTTTGGAAATCCAGACGCTGTGTCCAGCCCCTGGTGTTCTCCCTGCCTCAAGGGAGGGATGCTTTAGGATCACATCCTTGTCCTGGTGCTGGATGGGAAGGATCCTTTGGTGCTGTGCCTCAGGGAGTGCACAAAGAGCTCCCTGAGGCAGGGACCTGGCAAGGCTCTGTGGGATGATCCTACAAATCAGCCTGTCAGGGAAAATTCCCTGTCTGACCACCCCGGAGCTGCTCTGGAACTCACAATTCCTGAGCTGGGAATTCCTTCCCACCTCCACCCCACACTCACAGGCTCAGACCACTCACTCCAGGCTTCCCATGGCAGCGTCTCAAATGTCTCAATCCTAAAAATAATTTAATCTCAGTGCAATAATGAAATAATAAAACAACAGCTCGAGCTTGTGCCCCTCAGGAGGCAAAGGAAAATTCTGGATTCCTCAGCTCCTGCCATGGCTCTGAGTGTCTGGTCACTTGGCTGGACCACAGGTCCCTGTCCCTTTGCTGGTCAGTGCCAGCTTGTGGGAATCCAGGGCTTCCCTCTGCTGCCCTGGGACCCTGGCAGGGGTCAGAACCCCCCTGGACAGAGCTCCCAGAGACACTGTCTGTGATCTCTGTCCATGGAAAAGAGTTTTCAATCTTACAGGATGAATTACAAGCTCTGAGTGTTTGATATCAGTAATAATTAAGTGTGGCACAGGTGCAAAAGTAAAATTTTAGGATTCTAGATGAGGGGTCCAAAGGGGACAAGATGGAGGAAATTGGGTGTGTCTTGTCCTTTTTCTCCTTCTTCATGCCCTCCATGTTTCACTGTGGTGTTGGCATTTTTCTGTTGGTTTAGGCTGGGGACACACTGTCCAACGTAGGTGACAGATATTGGCACGTTATTGTAAATCCAGCACAGGTAGTTTGTGGTATTTAATGTTTGTACCATCCCACTGAGGGCAGAGCCCCACACGCTGCCCTGCAGGACAGAGCTGCGGCAGGGCAGCAGAACATGTTAGAGATAAACAGAATAAACAACCTTGAAACCAGCACAGACCAATTATGGCTTCTTCTTTGGCAATGGGGCTGAAAGACAGAGAATTTCCACAATCTTGGAATCATCAATACCTCAGATTCCAACACCAGCTCACATCCCCTTGTCACCCCCCAGAGCCTGAGCATATGCACTGAGTGCATTCCTCAACAACCAGTCATCCCCTAGTCTGGTTTTTCATGGAAAAGCTCCAGGATTTTCATGGAAAAGAGTTGTAAAATGTGCCTTTCCCAGGGATCACAACCCTCCAATCTGACCAGTGGAAACTCTCACCCAGTTTTGCTTATGAGCTCATTTGCATCAGCAGCACCAAAACCCTCACCTGGAAATTTCAGACACGATTGGATTTTTTACATCTTTTGAAGGAATTCTTGAAAAGAAAGGCAAAGTCTTCCCACACCGAGTTTTCTTTCCCACAAGGTGAGATGATCACGCTCAGCTCTTGCACAAACTGCTGTGAACCCTGCCCTGCTGACTTGTTTTTTATAACTCTCACCCCGTGGTATAAACTGTTTTTTATAACTCTCACCCAGCCCATCCAGAGTACAGCCACAAGCACCACCAGCCAGCTGTGGTAGTCCTCAGCTGCAATGCAACTATGTGGATTCTTGGCTTCTTCTTTCTTCAGCATCTTAATATTAATATTGAATTTTTTTTAAAAAGGGTTGGGATTAAATATGTGAGATGGTATTTCTTGAGTTTTATAGTATTTCACGCTAATAAACCAAAAAATTGAGTTGTATCTCTTTCTTTAGAAGGTTTTTTTAAAGATGAACTGTTTAATTATGAAATGATACTTAAATTATTTTTACTTTTAACTTAATGACTAACTACCTGTGGCCTGCAATGTGGACTTTTTTTATCCAGTTATACAAAGCCACCCAAACCCATGAAGAAGAAGGTGAAGAAGGACCAGCCTCTGCCCTAAAACCTCCATCTTGTTATATATATATATATATTGCTATATTCTAACCCTTAACTCTGAGTTTCCCACCCTGTGATATCACACACTTCTATCCAAACTCCACCCCCACAATCCCAGTGCTGCCATTCCATTCTGGAAGCTTCTCCATGGCCTCAGGTCACGGGTGCAACCTCTCTTCTGCTTCAGGGGTGTTAATTGAGGTTAATTCTCTTTCATTGAATGGCAGAGGGAGATTTTATTCCCCTGACATGAAGATTTGGCCATTGGCTGTGAAATGTTATCGAAGTTACCCTTTGTTTTTCCTTTTCTAGAGTGTGGGGCTATTTTTGTTTTGCTATTACTGACAAAACAACAACAACAACAACAACAACAACAACAACAACAAAACCCACGTGAAAATAAATAAAGGGTAGCTTCGAGTAGAATCTGTGGGATCTGAGTTCTACAAATGCTGTGGGATGGAGACTGACTGCAGGAGCTCTGCAGAACTCCCAGGGCTGGAGCACGGCTCGTTTTCAATTTTTGACATTTCTGTGGGCACTGGTATGTTCCAGCTCCAGCACTGGAATTCATGGAACCCCTCAGACCTGTTGGAATCTGTGGTGTTGATGATTCTGAGATTGTAGAAAGTCTCTGTCTTTCTGCCCTGTTGCCAAAGAAGAGCCATAATTGGTCTGTGCTGGTTTCAGGGTTGTTTATTCTGTTTATCTCTAACATGTTCTGCTGCCCTGCCGCAGCTCTGTCCTGCAGGGCAGCGTGTGGGGCTCTGCCCTCAGTGGGATGGTACAAACATTAAATACCACAAACTACCTGTGCTGGATTTACAATAACGTGCCAATATCTGTCACCTACGTTGGACAGTGTGTCCCCAGCCTGAACCAACAGAAAAATGCCAACACCACAGTGAAACATGGAGGGCATGAAGAAGGAGAAAAAGGACAAGGCACACCCAATTTCCTCCATCTTGTCCCCTTTGGACCCCTCATCTAGAATCCTAAAATTTTACTTTTGCACCCATGCCACACTTAATTATTGCTTATATCAAACACTCAGAGCTGGTAATTCATCCTGTAAGATTGAAGACTTTTCCATGGACAGAGATCACAGACAGTGTCTCTGGGGGCTCTGTCCAGGGGGGTTCCTGACCCCTGCCAGGGTTCCAGGGCAGCAGAGGGATGCTCTGGATTCCCACACAGAGCCACGGGCGGGCACGGGAGGGAGGAGCTGCATCCCCCCAGGACACCGCGATTCGGGATTGCATCCCTTCCCAAGGTGCTGCACCCCAAAAGAACCACGAATCTCCTCGTATTGCAGCAACCCCCAAATTACATCCCTCCAGGAGTATCCCATCCCCTTTCCCCATCCCATCCTGCACTCCCGGGCCACGAACCCAAATATTTCATCCTCTTCCTCCCGGGGCATCTCACACTCGCTGGATACTGTCTGCATCCCTGTATTTCATCCCTTTCGGGGCATTGCGTCCCGGGGTACCGAATTTCCCCCGGGTACCGAATTCCCCCCGGGTACCGAATCCCCCCAAGCACCGCATCCCCTCCCTGCCCCCGCTGCCATTCCCGGCGGGGCGGCGCGTCCCACCCGGTGGCTCCGGCTCGAAAGCGAAAGCGAAACCGTTCGAGGCCACACCGGGACGACGACAGCGGCAGGGAAGTGAGGGAAGCATCGCGGAGCTGCCGCTGGAGCCGGTCCCGTACCGGGGCCATGGCACCGCCGCTGCTGCTGCAGCTGCTCTGCGGCACCGCCGCTCTCCTGCTGCTCCGCTCCGCCGCCGAACCCGGTAAGGGTGGCAGCCCCGGGCTCCCCACCGCTTGTCCGAGCCCACCCCGGGGTGCCCACCCCCTCCCCGGGGTGCCCACACCCTCCCCGAGGTGCCCACACCTTCCCCGGGGTGCCCACCCCCTCCCCGGGGTCCCTACGCCCCATCCCCGCTGCGCTCCCCGGGATGCCCGCGGTGCTCCCGGGATCCCCGCTCCGCTCCCAGGTGAGCCCGCTCGATTTCCGCCGGGAATCGCGCCGCTCCCGGGGCTTTCCCAGCTCCCGCTGAGGTGCCCATGCCATCCCTGGGGTGCCCGTGCCACCCTGAAGCTGCTTCCTCGCTCCGCTCGCCGGGATGCCCGCGGTACTCCCGGAGCGCCCGCGCCGCTCCCGGGGATGCCCGCTCGGCTTCCCGGAGGATTCACGCTACTCCCCGGAGTACTCGAGCCCCAACTTGGGGTGCCCATGCCACCCCTGGGGTGCCCATGCCATCCCTGGGGTGCCCATGCCGTCCCTGGGGTGTCTATTCTGCTTCCCTGGGTTCCCAGGCTGCTCCCTGGGGTGCCCATGCCATCCCTGGGGTGCCCAGGCTGCTCCCTGAGGTGCCCATGCCACCCCTGTTGTGCCCAGGCTGCTCCCTGGGGTGCCCATGCTGCTCCCCGGGGTGCCCATGCCATCCCTGGGGTGCCCAGGCTGCTCCCTGAGGTGCCCATGCCATCCCTGGGGTGTCTATTCTGCTTCCCTGGGTTCCCAGGCAGCTCCCTGGGGTACTCAAGCTCCCACTCAAGGTGTCTTTGCTGCTCCCTGGGGTGTCTATGCCATCTCTGGGGTGCCCAGGCTGCTCCCTGGGGTGCTCAGGCCATCCCTGGGGTGCCCAGGCTGCTCCCTAGGGTGCCCATGCCATCCCTGGGGTGCCCATGCCATCCTTGGGGTGCCCATGCCATCCTTGGGGTGTCTATTCTGCTTCCCTGGGTTCCCAGGCAGCTCCCTGGGGTACTCAAGCTCCCACTCAAGGTGTCCTTGCTGCTCCCTGGGGTGCCCAGGCTGCTCCCTGGGGTGCCCATGCCACCCCTGGGGTGTCTATTCTGCTTCCCTGGGTTCCCAGGCTGCTCCCTGGGGTGCCCAGGCTACTCCCTGGGGTGCCCAGGCAGCTCCCTGGGGTACTCAAGCTCCCACTCAAGGTGTCCTTGCTGCTCCCTGGGGTGCCCAGGCTGCTCCCTGGGGTGCCCAGGCTGCTCCCTGCATTCCCAAACCTCTCCCTGGGTGCCTGGTGACCCCCCCCAGAGTGCCCAGGCTGCAGCCCTGTGTTCCCCGGGTGCTCACCTCGCTCTTGGCATTCCCACACCAGCTCCTCACAGTGTCCAGGGAGTTTGGGGGTGATTTTAGGATGGGTGTGATGGACCCATGGCAGCTGCATCACTGTGGGGTTTTGGCCTGGGTGCGCTCCGTGGGTTTTCCATGGCACTGGGAGTTGTCCGTGGCTGCTGAGCCTGGAAGGTCACATCATTGTCTTGCTGCTGCTAAAGTCCAAAATCCTGGAATCACTGGATCTTGATGGCTGAAAGACACCTTCAAAGTCACTGAATTAACCCCCCAAGTGCCACATCTGCGTGGCTTTAAATCCCTCCAGGGATGGGGACTCCACCCCTGCCCTGGGCAGCCCATTCCGATGCTTTACCAACTTTTTCAGGAAGGAATTTTCCCTAAAATCCCCACTGAGGCTCCCTGGCCCAGCCTGAGGTTGTTCCCTCTCCTCCTGTCCCTGTTCCCTGGCAGGGACTTGTGCAGAGCCACAAGGTCCCCCCTGAGCCTCCTTTTCTCCAGGCTCAGCCCCTTCCCAGCTCCCTCAGCTTCTCCTGATTTTCCAGACCCTTCCCAACTCAGTTGCTCTTGGAGCTTTGGGAAAAATCTCATCACAGCTCCACCCTTGGAACTCTGCTTTGGCTCATCCTCCCAGGGGCTGCTGGAAGCAGAAAGACCATTAGGAAATATTTAATTTGCTGATAATGTGGCAGCTGCGAAGGATTCTGTGAAGTAAGGATGGAAGGAAATGCAAACCTTTGGCACAGCTTCAGTGCTCACTCTTCTCCAAGCTCCTGTGTGCTCCTGAAGCCCTGGGAAATGAATTTATCCCTATTTATAACAGAATGGCCGGGAACATAAAAGTCTTGGGGGACAAAAGTCAGAAGAGCCCCTAAAACACCTAAAAATAGCCCCCCTCAAGTCATTCCTCACTGACCACCGAGCCCAGACATCCAGACAACACTCCAGGCAGCAGTGCTGCCACCAGGATCCTTGTTTGGGGCAAAAAATGTGGGTTTAGGGGGTATTAGAGAAAACAAATTATATTTATTTCTTTTAGTTCATGTGATGGATAATTTGGGATGTGCTGCTGTATCTCACGATGTTCCCACTGTCCTCTCCTGCTCAGCTGGAAATACTTTTGAGTTAAAACATGAAAGTTTTATTTATTTACATGATCTTGGCATTTCTCATGGATTTTTCTTGCATCCAGATTTGTGAAATTCCTCTTTTCTTCTCTTTTTTTTTTTTTTTTTGGCTCATGGCTTTTAAATTTTGAGCAGAAAAACCCCACCTCTCTGGGCCTTTTCCTGATAATTTTTTAAGGAGAACAGACAAGTTTTTCCTGGTGGAGAAAAACAGAATAAATGAAGTAAAAAAATCCATGGAAATGCAAAATATCGAGCACGTTGCAACCTGGATGCTTTATCCCAGCAGGATCCAGGTGGAAATAAGGCAGCTGGAGGTGTTTTCCTGGCATGGTCGGCTCCTTTGGGAGGTTGGCCAAGAAGGGGATGAGCCTTTGAGCACCTGGGATGATCCATCCATGGGAAATTCCAACTCACTTCTGAGGAATTAAAGCCTAAATCCTCCATCTCCAGCTGATTCCTCCCCTTTTCCCTCTTGGGATGTGCTTGGTCTCATCAAACAAGATGAAATCCATGGATGGTGATCCTGGAGAGTGGTGCTGCTGGGATCTTGTTTGAACAACTTGGGCATTTTTTGGAAGAGAAGATTCCAAGCAACTGGAAAAAAAAAAACCAAACCTCTTTGGAGGGATAAGGAGAGCAGGTTTAAAAGCTGGAAGGCATAAACAGAGCTTGCAGATCCCTGTTTTTCCTGGATATTTTTGGTGTTTCCAGCTGGAATTGGCACTGGGATTTGGGAATTGGCACCATTCTGATTAGTCAGTGAGAAACCGGGAGGGTTTCTCTGTGACTAAAGGCACAGTGCCAGGTCTGGTGAGTTGTGACACTTCAACATCCCCCAAGGCAGGGGGGATTTCCTTGAATCCTGATTCCAAGAGCTGCTGATTCCAGGAATTTCACCCACATCTTGAAAGAAGACTGACAGCTGCTGTGCTCAGCACACGCGTGTCCCCACATCACTCATGTCCTCCAGCCACACTGGCCAGGATCACCTCTGGATCCACCCTGGCACTGAAATGGAACAGATTCCCTTTGGGATGTTCTGGGGATACACCACAAATTGGGGCAGGACTTTTTGAGGCTGGAGATTTTTATCTCTGGATGTTTTGGGTGCTGTGGGAGCATGCTGTGTTCCTGTCCCCACTGCTGCTGTGCCAGTTCCCTTCCCATCCTACTCCCATCCCCACGGTTTCCAATTCCCCATCCTGTTCCCATCCCCACGGTTTCCAATTCCCCACTGTGCTCCCATTCCCACTATTTCCATTCCCATCCTGCTCCCATCACACTCCTGTCCCTGGTGCCTGCTGTCCTTGTCACCGGCACGTTCCCATCCCTGTATGCTTCTGTCCTCACTGCCATGCCATTCCCATTCCCATTGTTCTTCCATCTCTATTCCCTAATGATCCCAGCCCAGCTGTGTGTTCCTCCTGGCTGGACACTGCTCCATCCCAGCTGGACATTGTTCCATCCATGGCAGGCATCAATTCATCCATCCAGCCTGGCCATGCCTCATTCCATCCTATCCATGCTTCCCATCCCAGATATCCGTCATTCCATGCTATTCCTGCTTTCCCATCCCACATATCCATTGCTCCATCCTATTCCTGCTTCCCATCCCAGTTATCATCATTCCATCCTATTCCTGCTTCCCATACTTCTTATTGATCCATCCTAGCCATACTTCACATTCCAACCCTGCATGCATCCATCCTATCTGTGCATCCCATCCCAGATATCCATCACTCCCTTCTGCTCATCCATCCCATCCCAGATATCCATCACTCCCTCCTGCTCATCCATCCCATCCCAGATATCCATCACTCCCTCCTGCTCATCCATCCCATCCCAAATATCCATCACTCCCTCCTGCTCATCCATCCCATCCCAGATATCCATCACTCCCTCCTGCTCATCCATCCCATCCCAAATATCCATCACTCCCTCCTGCTCATCCATCCCATCCCAAATATCCATCACTCCCTGCTGCTCATCCATCCCATCCCAGATATCCATCTGCTATTTCATCACCCTGGTATGGAACCAAACTCCTTCTGAGGCCAAAGGGGAAATGGGAGCTCGTTTTGGGAAAAGCAAAGCCACAACTCAAAATCCATCGTTGTCCCTCTGTCTGGGATACTTGGATTTCAACTGCCACCTTCCAGAGGGGAAAAACCCTTGGGAAGTGGCTGGAGAAGTCACCAGCAGCTGGAATTTTTCATGTCTAGCTGGGAATTAGTGGAGAAGGACGGGGGCTGTGACTGCAGCTGGAATTCAGCAGCTGGAGGCAGCTGGGACTTCTGGCCTGGGACACTCGCTGCAAGGGGATGGAACTCCATAAAAACTGCTTGCTGGCTGGAGGAGCTGCTACAAGTGACCACAAACATGCTGGAAGTGGAATTTTTCCTTTCTCCAGCCTCTGGAAGAGCTGCTACAAATGATCCCAAAAATGCTGGGAATATTTTCCTTTTCTGCATGCCCTGTGTCAGGCACAGCGTTCCTTTATTTCTGCAGGATGGATGAATCCCTATGTCCAGCCCTAGGCAGGATTTTACAGAATCATGGAAAGGTTTGGGTTGGAATAGAATTTAGGGATCGCCTCATTCGGACAGGGATAACTTCCACTATCCCAGGCTGCTCCAAGCCCCGTCCAGGGATGAGAAGTGGGGAACTCCCCATCACAATCAGAGGTTGTCTGATTTCCCTGTTGTGATTCCATGTTTTTTTTGCCCATCCCAGCGCACTGCAGCCGCCCCAAGGCCGTGGCCAACGCTCGCATCGAGGTTGGGAACCGCTCGGAGCTGAATTCCCGCCTGCGCTACTCCTGCAACCCCGGATACAAACGGAAAGCCGGGACCTCCAACCTCATCCAGTGCATCCTCTGGAACGGCTCCGAGCCCCGCTGGACCGACCCCACGCTCCAGTGCATCCGTAAGTGCTCCGTGGGAATCTGGGACCGGAGAAATACGAGTGCCACCCATGTTCTTTTCCTTCCAAAAGAATCAGAAATAGAGGGAGAATTATGGAGAGGAATTTAATCCGTGGAATTCCTAATGGATCGTGAGTTGTCCGTGGGTTGGGAAAACAAAAGTTTAGGGCCTCGCATCCTTCAGTGTTCCCTGACCCAGGGGAGGAACTTATTGTTGAGGATGGAACGCCAGGAACGTGGAATTTATAAATTGCATAAACCAGAGGTGCCCAATCTGGGAAAACATAATTAAGAGGCTGAAAATATGGATTAATTAGGAGAATTAAAAAGAGACAAGTTATTAATCAATAGAAGACAGAATGGTAATTAATAACTTGAAGCCAGTCAACATAATTCTTTTTTTTTTTTTTGCTAAAATGCAAAAATTGTTAGAATTTGACAACGAACATCCATTTTCTGGAATTTGTGGAATTTCCCGCAGACCTTAACGCTGGATAAAATAATTTTTGACTCTCTAAATTTCCAAACCACTTAGAGAGTTCATTTCCCAGCTGATGGGAAATGAACTCTCCCTGTTGTGTTTTCCCAAAGGAGATCCGTCTCTTTCCTGGGAAACCCCCGGCATGGAGAGCACAACCCAGAGAGGTGAGGAACAGAATTGGGATTGGGTTTGGAGCTGCCTGGGAGCAAAGCCACAGCTCCCAGGGTGTGGAAACCACAACATTCCCATGCTGGGATCAGATTCACCCCATGAGGTGAAATCCCAGTGAATTCTGTAGCTGTTGGACGAGGGAATGGAAATAACGGCGCTGCCTATTGATTTTGGGAATTTAAATATTTCCCACTCTTTTCCCAGCAGGTACCACCGGTGCCAGCCTGAATTCCAGCCCCTCTCCAGCTTCCAGTCAGTCACCTGTGCCACCAGCACCTGATGGGCTGTCACCAGACGGATCCAGGCCACCAGAGATGATTCCAACACCGGACACACCCACGCTGGGAGAGGGGACAACCCCACTGCCCATCCCACCCACAGATTATGCCCCAGGTTGGGCTGATTCCCAAGGGAATACAAACCTCCCCTGGGGCTTGTTTCTTCTGCTTTTCCAATGGAATTCTTCCTTCTCTCCAACCTCCTTTTCAGTGAGGTTCCTCCCAGCATCCATCCTTTTCCTACCTCTCCAGCTCAAAATTTCTTTTCTTTCTTTTTTTCCAGTTTCAATCCAGTCCTTGGCCTCTTCTGTTGGTAAGCTGGGTAAAAAAAAACAAACTTATTTGGGAAAAAGGGGCTTATTTTAATTTTTTTAAGTTTCAAATCCCTTTTGGGGGCTGTGGGAGCTTTATTCCATGGCCAATGGGAATGCCACTGAGTGGGGGAAGGATTTAGCACCCAAATTTCCTCCTGGAAAGAATAATTCCCAATTCCCTTCCTCTGGGGGTGGGGAGGGCACCTTGTGATGGTGGCCCAGAGTGGTTTTGGCTCCTTATGGAGCTATTTGGATGGAATTCATCAGCCGTGGGTTGGGAGATGCTCCTCACCCTGAGTGTCCATCCCTCAGGACTCCTGGTGCTGCTGGTCATTGGAATTGTGGCTGTCTGCTGCTGGAGGAGGAGGAAGTAAGTGCCAAACCCCAGGAATGAGTTTTCCAAAGCTTTTCCAAAGAAAAGCCTCGGAATGCCACTGATGCTCCTCTTCCCTGCACAGGCGCACCAGGCAGGGCTACATGGAGACAGAGATGGACATTCCCATGGAGGCTCATCCTCCTGGGAATGAGGAGGTGGCACCTCCTGTCGTTGTCCCCACGGGCTGAGCGCCCACCCTGGGGACACTGGGCGCACCCACCATCCCGAGGGATGCCGGAGGATGGAATTCTGGATGCTTCCCTGAGGAGCAGCCAGGGATGCTTGGCTGCTCTTCCCGGCCTGAACATGGATGATTCCCATGGATGATCCCATAGGTGGGTGGGTGTCTTGCACTGGGAGCTGGGATTTGGCGGAATTGGCCGTGGGGATGCTGGCGGTGGGCAGGGAGAGGGTTGGGATGTCGGGATGGGGTTTGGGATGAAGCTGAGCTGCCCTGCCCCAGGTAATTCCTATTCCCTGTCTAGGAGCATGGATAGAGTTGGTTTAGCTGGATACTTGTCCCATCCCTTTCCCAGCTTTGTTCCCAGAAAATGTATGGAGAAGGACCCAGCCAAGCATTTTCCCACATCCTCATCCTTTTCCTGGCTTTGTCCCAGATCCCAGAAAATGGACGGAGAGGGACCCAGCCAAGCATTTCCCCACATCCTCATCCCTTTCCTGCTCTCTTCCAGCCACTGGGCCAGAGCCAAAGGTGTTGGGAGCATCCCACCCCACACACAGCTCAGGGATCCTTTGGAAGCACTTCCAGCACCGATCCCGGCTCTGGATCCCGATCCCCACCGGCTCACGGGGAATCCAAGCTGGAGCAGTCTCAGCAAGGACCAAATAACACAATTCAGGGAATATTTTCCTTTTGTGTGTTTTTCCTTTATCCATCCACTTGTTGTTTCCTTATCCAGGTTTTATCCACTTGTTTCCTTATCCAGGTTTTATCCACTGTTTGCTTACACTTTGGAAAAGGTAGCTATTTATTTTTATGTATAAATACATATATTTTATATAGAAAATAACAGAGCAGTGGATTCTTTAACTGGATGTCTCAGCTGGGAAGGACTGGATTGGGATGAATCCATCCCCACAGCACCAAGGACATTCTCACTGGACACCATGCAAGTGAAGGGTTCATTCCCACCCTCTGAAGCTGCCAGTTCTCAAAAAGCTTGGGAAGCAGGAGGGATCCAACAGCTGAAATTCCACAGCTTTTCCTTGCTGCTCTTGCCCTGTTTGTGCCTCTGATCCTGGGATGTGTGACAGGCACAGCACTGGGCACATCCCTGCTCCCAAGGAACTTGGGATGCTCGGGAAACAGGAGAGGCTGGAAGGGAGCACTGGAGGTGCCTGATCCAATGGCTTCCATCCCGATCCAAGGGTTTGAGGGAATTCCTGCCCACGATGGGAATGCATTCCTGAGTTGGCTTTGATATTGAAAGGAGAGGGAGGGAAGCAGCTCCATGAATGGAAAAAATCAGGATGTCTGAGATTCCTGCAGCAGGCACAGCCCACAGCTCCAGCCTGTGTCCAAGGGCAGATTCCTAAAACCACTTTCAGTTTTGATTTCCCATGGCACAGCCTCTGGAATTGTGGCACAGCACACTGAGAGCGTGATCCACCTGAGCATTCCTGGGAAATGAAGGGTATTTAAGGGCAGGGAAGAGACACAAAGGAAGTGTTAAGGCTTTTTTTTGGCTATGCATTTGATTTTAGGATAGGAAATCCCTCTCCAGTTTGTCCCTGAGTTTGGCTGGAACCAGTCCAAAGGAATTTTTCTGCTGCTACCTCATTTCTTCCTTCCTGGTTGGCTGCAGGGAGAAGGGAAAGAATCCAAGGAAACCCCTCAGCTTCAAGGATAGAAAATTAATTCACTGGGTGAGAGTCATGATTTCCTCTCATGGCTGGACAGGAACAGTTCATTTACAAGAAGTAAACTTTCTTTGGATACTTTCCAGCGTTGTGTTTCCTCTTTATCCAGCAGATCAGAGGGATTTCCAGGAATGATGAGATTTTCAGGAATATCCCCTGGGTGACAGGGGGAAGAGAGGGAATGTTCCAAAATTAATCCTGTTCTGTCTGATCCATTCCTAAAGTGCAGATTCCTCTGGATATCCCACTCCCAGCTCCTGGAGGATGAGGCAGGGCTAGAGGAAAGGCATCACATCATCCCCAGGGAGCCTGGAAGTTCCTCTGGAGCTGGGAACATCCTGGAATTTGGAGCTGGACTGAAATCCTGTTCCAACGTTCACCTGGAATTTGGAGCTGGGATGTGCCAAGAGGATTTGTGCCACATCCAGGATAGATCTGGGAAGCTGGAGGGCTTTGTTAGAGCTGGATGGGCTCCTACTGGATTGTTGGGAAAGAGGTGAGTGGAGTCAGGGAGCCAAAGAACATCTGGGTGCAAGCCTGGCAAAGGAATCCCCCTGGGTCCTGGCTGCCGTCGCTCTGTGGGAGGAAAAGAGGATATTTCAGGGAAGAGGAAGCTGCAGGAACACAACCTCAGCTTCCCAGCTCTGCCACAGTCCAGGGAAGGGAGCCATGATGTGCCCAAAGCAAGGAAATCCCACAGAGAATCATGGAAAGGTTGGAAAAGGTCTTTAAGGACATTGAGTCCAACTACTCCAAGGTGAACTGATGTCCTGAGAACCTGATCTAGAGCAGAGGCTGGGCAGAGCTAAAGAATAAATTCAGGATTTATGAAAATTATCTCCTCCGTGGATCCACCAGAGCCCAGCCAGGGCTGCACCCAAGATGAACCAAAATGGCCCCAAAATGCACGAGCGCTCCCGGGGGCTCTCCCTGGGATCAGTTCTGCTCCATTGGCACCTTGGAGTTCATTGTCCCATTCCAGCTTTAGCCCAGGCAGTCCCATCCTGCTTGTTTTTCTCTCTCCAGCCCACGGTGTTTGTGCTCCTGGGCTGAGATTTGGATCATTTGTCCTTGGTGCCCAGCTGGAGCAGGAATTGTTTTGTGTCCCTGCTCTGTGCACAGAGCTCACCATCCCATAATGTGAAGCCGAGACCCACACACTAAAGCAGCTCAGAATGTGAAAATAGAAAAGCCAAACCTGAGGCCTCCCAGCCACGTGCCCAGGTGCCACATCCACAGGGCTTTGCCATCCCTGCAGGAATGGGAATTCCAGCCCTGCCTCGGGCAGCCCATCCCATGCCTGGGAACATTTCCATGGAGGAATTGTCCCCAGCACCACCCTGAACCTCCCTGGCACTGCCCAGGGCTGCTCCCTCCTGTCCTGCCCCTGTCCTGGCCATGGAGCTCCAGACTGACCTCGTGTTCCCTGCAGAGCTTGGCCTTCCCAGCCCCTCTGGAGAAGGATCCAGGTGGGACCAAAGCCAAACCTGGCCCCACAAGTTGGGCTGTGCCTCGGGCCAGGGGTGCTGTGCCAATCCCACACGGATATTCCATGGACTCCAGGAGTCACACACGGGATCTGACACAACAAAACCCCAAACTTGCATCCACCTGAGATCTCGGATGGGATGTTCGGGATGGAGTGGATTTGTGGGAAGTGCAACAACCTGGAATTACCCTAGGAAGTCACCCCTGGTTGTGAGCTCAAGGAAATGGATGGGGAGCTGAGATCCCTGCTCAGAACAGAGACTGGAATGGCTCGGGAAGGCTCCCAGATCCCAAATCCCAGGGAACGGACGTACGTGAATCAATGGGAGCTTCTTCACCACCAGCCCGGAGCTGAGTTCCAGGGATTTTGTACATCCTGACAGACAGCAAGCAACAGGATCTGCATCCTTGTCCTTCCCAGCCTCACTCAGCAGCTCCACCCGGAGAAAACGCTCCTAGGAAACACAGGAAAAAGGGAATTTCATCCCTCAGGGGGAGCTGAGGGAAGCTGAAGATTGTTCCGTAATTTTTTTAACCCCTAAGGAAGAGAGCTGGAATATGATGGGATTTAAAGAAGAAACAAAACCCCAAATTCCTGGTGATGAAAAAGCTCCAGAAGCCAATGGCAGGAAGGAGAGAAAGGGAAAGGGAAAAGGGAAAAGGGAAAAGGGAAAAGGGAAAAGGGAAAAGGGAAAAAGGAAAAAGGAAAGGGAAAGGGAAAATGGAAAATGGAAAAAGGAAAAAGAAAAAAGGAAAAAGAAAAAGGAAGGAAAGGGAGGAGATAAAGGAAGAGCTGGAAGTCCCTGCAGGCAGGGAAAAGGGAACCTCCACACTTGCACGTAGATAAAACCCCAGGATCTGTGGAAAACAACATCCAAATGCAAGAAGCCCACTGCAATCCTGTGTCTGCCTACTGGAATGTCTGATGGAGCAGCAAAATGCAGGAATAAAAGTGATTCCTGCTATTCTGGTGCATGCCAGCACAAGGATCAGTCCATGGCACGAATCCTAGGATTAGGGTGGACTTTAGGATTATCCTTTGGTGCCTTGAATCACCCCACAGCAGGATTCCCTTGCCCTGGGAAGGTTTCACTTACTCCAGCCAGGCATAAAAGGTTTTCCAGGGATTTGGACATCAGCAGGCACTTCTTGGCTCTGGTCACGGCCACGTAGAGCAGGTTCCACTCATCCTGAGGGGTCCTGTCTAGGAGGGAGGAGAGACAATCCATGGATTTAGGGATGAGCAGCTGTCTGTGGTCCTTCCAATGCTTCAGCCAGCGTCCCCAGAATGAGCTCTGAGGTTCCTTCCCACCCAAACCATTCCAGGATTCCATTTGGGATGAATCTCTGGCATTTTGTGCTGCTGGATGTGCTTGGGGAGGGAATCTGATCCCGATTTTCTCCCCGCTGAGGATTTCAGGTTCTGTCTCTATGGAAAGCTGGGAAGAAACCTGGGATATTCAAACTCTTGCTTGTCCTGGCAGGAGGAGGAGGAAAACAAAGCCTGGAGGGATTTGGGATGGCTGAAGGCTCCTTTCCATGGAGAAATTCCCAAATATTCAATCCAAACCTCCCCTGGCCCAGCCTG
Source organism: Taeniopygia guttata (assembly GCF_048771995.1). Taxonomy (NCBI): domain Eukaryota; kingdom Metazoa; phylum Chordata; class Aves; order Passeriformes; family Estrildidae; genus Taeniopygia; species Taeniopygia guttata. Next base: position 1,384,723 of record NC_133025.1, read on the forward strand.
AGGCCGTTCCCTCTCCTCCTGTCCCTGTTCCCTGGAGCACAGCCCGACCCCCCCCGGCTGTCCCCTCCTGGCAGGGACTTGTGCAGAGCCACAAGGTCCCCCCTGAGCCTCCTTGGCTCCAGGCTCAGCCCCTTCCCAGCTCCCTCAGCTTTTCCTGGTTTTCCAGACTCTTCCCAGCTCCGTTCTCACTCTCCAGCCCTTCACCACGCTCTCCTTTCCCACTTTTTGGGGTCCCCAGGGGGCTGTTCCCTCACCAAGAGCAATGTTCATTCTCAGGAAAGCCCCACTGACAGAAGGGATTTGCACAAAATCATCCGCGACGCAAACGGTGTCGAATTCCAGGCCCTTGGCTTGGTGCACGGTCCCGATGAGAAAATCTGGGAAAAATCAAGGAAAAAGGGTGAGCCTTGGCAGCAGTGATGGTATTTTTTGTTTCCTTTCATTCTGCACCCGTTCCCCTTCTGCCTGAGTTAAATCAGAAGCAAAGCTCCTCTGTGGGGAATCCGGATGGACGAAGGGAATTTGTACCAAGGGAAATTCCTGGTTGGTATCCCAAGCTCCAGCCACATTCTCAAAAGGGAATGCTGAGCATTTGAGGAATTTTCTCTCCCCAAATTCCAACAGGAATCCTAAATGGGAAGGGCTCCAATTTCTATTATCCCAGTGTCCAGCCTGGTTTTGGAATCACTGCCAGGGATCCAGGGGCAGCCCCAGCTGCTCTGGGAATTCCACCCAGCCAGGAATTCCTCATTCCCAAAATCCCACTCCAATCTCCCTTTCCCAGGGAATTCCCTCCATTCCCAGCTCTCCCAGCCTGGCATTGGATCCATCCCCACCCCAACTCTGCTCCAGGAAGGAATTTTGTGATCCGGGGGCTTCACTGGGAATCTCGGGACTCCAGGAAGGGTCTCCCTTCCCTTTTCCATCCCCAACTCCATAAAAATCCCTCGGGATGGATTCTGAGTGTCCCAAATCCCAGAATCCCGGAATGGTTTGGGTGGGAAGGGACCTCAAATCCCATCCCATTCCAATCCCACCATCCCAGGCTGCTCCAGCCTTTCCTTGGACATTGCAGGGATCCAGGGGCAGCCCCAGCTGCTCTGGCAATCCCAGCCCAGCCAGGAATTCCTCATTCCCAAGATCCCATCCATGGCTGCCCTCTGGCAGTGGGAGCCATTCCCTGTGTCCCGTCTCTCCTTTCTTTTCCCAAATTTCAGCTCTCCTGGAGCTCTTTTGGGCCGTGGAATGTGCTGGAAGCTCTCCCTGGATCGGGGAACATTCCCAGCTCTCCCAGCCCTGGAATGTGCTGGAAGCTCTCCCTGGATCCTTCTCCTCTCCAGGGGAACATTCCCAGCTCTCCCAGCCCTGGAATGTGCTGGAAGCTCTCCCTGGATCCTTCTCCTCTCCAGGGGAACATTCCCAGCTCTCCCAGCCCTGGAATGTGCTGGAAGCTCTCCCTGGATCCTTCTCCTCTCCAGCAGAACATTCCCAACTCTCCAACCTGCCTTCAGAGCTCAGCCACTCCAACCCCAAAACTTCCCATTCCACCTCTGTTCTCCCTAAAAACCCCACCCGAGCCTTTCCCAGCATGGAAAACGATCCCGATTTTCACCTGCCAGGGATTCCTGGGACACGTGGCTGCCTCTGATCCTGGCCACCAGCGCCGGGATCCTCTCCCGGTACTTCTCCACGATGGAAATCTTCACCTCCAGGTCCCTGTCGTCCACACGCGCCGCGTATTCCCTCAGCCCCGGCAGCCCCTCCGAGTCTTCCCATTTTTTGATGAAGGAATCCTCAATCACCAGGTTTGCTGCAAGGGTGGGGATGGATTAATTTCAAACATTTTAATTTTTATTCAATATTTTTCCATCCTGTCTTGATTTCCCTCCTTTTCCAGCCGTCAGGCAAAATTCCTTCGGAGTTCACCACGCAAAAAAATAAGCGGGAATAATATTGATGGAATCAAATAATTGGGGAATCTTTTGTTGTCGCCATAAAAAAAAAAATTCAGCTGTTGCTGGTGGATTTTAAAGGGATGATTTTTATCCTGAGTTTTATACTGAATTTTATTCCATGTATTAAAGGAAATTTTGAATTTTATCCTGATTTTTTTCCTGAATTTTATCACATATTTTAAAGAAAATCCTGAATTTTATCCTGAATTTTGTTCTGTTTTTGAAAGGAAATCCTGAATCTTTTCCTGAATTTTACTCCACATTTTAAAGGAAATCCTGAATCTTAACTTGAATTTTATTATATTTTTCAAAGGAAATCCTGAATTTTATCCCATATTTTAAAGGAAATCCTGAATCTTAATTTGAATTTTATTCTATTTTTGAAAGGAAATCCTGAATCTTAACTTGAATTTTATTCCATATTTTAAAGGAAATCCTGATTTTTATCCTGATTTTTTTCCTGAATTTTATCACATATTTTAAAGAAAATCCTGAATTTCAACCTGAATTTTATCCTGAATTTTATTCTGTTTTTGAAAGGAAATCCTGAATATTTTCCTGAATTTTACTCCACATTTTAAAGGAAATCCTGAATCTTAACTTGAATTTGATTCTATTTTTGAAAGGAAATTCTGAATTTTATCCCATATTTTAGAGGAAAGCCTGAATTTTTAATCTGAATTTTATCCTGAATTTAAAGGAAATCCTGAATTTTATTCCATATTTTAAAGGAAATCCTGAATCTTAATTTGAATTTTATTCCATATTTTAAAGGAAATCCTGATTTTTATCCTGATTTTTTTCCTGAATTTTATCACATATTTTAAAGAAAATCCTGAATTTTAACCTGAATTTTATCCTGAATTTTATTCTGTTTTTGAAAGGAAATCCTGAATCTTTTCCTGAATTTTACTCCACGTTTTAAAGGAAATCCTGAATCTTAACTTGAATTTTATTCTATTTTTGAAAGGAAATCCTGAATTTTTAACCTGAATTTTATCCTGAATTTAAAGGAAATCCTGAATTTTATTCCATATTTTAAAGGAAATCCTGAATCTTAATTTGAATTTTATTCTATTTTTGAAAGGAAATCCTGAATCTTAACTTGAGTTTTATTCCATATTTTAAAGGAAATCCTGATTTTTATCCTGATTTTTTTCCTGAATTTTATCACATATTTAAAAGAAAATCCTGAATTTTAACCTGAATTTTATCCTGAATTTTATTCTGTTTTTGAAAGGAAATCCTGAATCTTTTCCTGAATTTTACTCCACATTTTAAAGGAAATCCTGAATCTTAACTTGAATTTTATTCTATTTTTGAAAGGAAATCCTGAATTTTATCCCATATTTTAAAGGAAATCCTGAATTTTTAACCTGAATTTTATCCTGAATTTAAAGGAAATCCTGAATTTTATTCTATATTTTAAAGGAAATCCTGAATCTTAATTTGAATTTTATTCTATTTTTGAAAGGAAATCCTGAATCTTAACTTGAATTTTATTCCATATTTTAAAGGAAATCCTGATTTTTATCCTGATTTTTTTTCCCTGAATTTTATTCGATATTTTAAAGCAAATCCTGGTTTTTATTTTAATTTTATTCTAAATTTTATTCCACATTTTAAAGGAAATTTTAAAAATGGAGCTTAATACCCAAAACAATCCAGGGAACTGTGAAAATAAGTTGAAAATCGCTTGAAAAATAGAAAAAATTTGGGAAAAATATCCCAAATTCTGGGTTTACTTACACTGAAAATAAGGAATCACTGTTGAAAGTTGGGAAAAGATGCCTGACAAAAATTCCCAAATTTTGGGATTTCTGTAATTAAGCAGCCAAAATAGTCCAGCCTGTGATAAAACCATTAAAAATGAAGCTTCAAACAAAAAATTAATTAGGAAATATAAAATTAACCAGGGTTAATTGTTAAGTTATAATATATAATGCTATAATATACTATCTACAAATTATTATTATTATTATTATTATTATTATTATTATTATTATTATTATTATTATAGGATTTTGATTTCCAGCAAAAGCTAAAAAATCCTGGAAAAAAGAAGAATAAGGGAATACTCACAGTTTTTCCTGACATCTGCAGGTAAGCTGAGCTTCCAAATGTCATAAATTCTACTCAGGCCAAATCTCTCCAATCCCTAAAAGGAAGAAAAATATATTTATAAAATATATAAATAACATTTACTTATAAAAAAAATTTTATTTATGTATTATTTGTAGGTGTTATTTTATTTTTTTAAAATATTTATTATTTTATATATTTTTAATATGTTTAATTTATGTGATTATTTTATTTACAAAATAAAATTTATTTATAGAATACATAAAAGAACATAAAATAAAAAACAAAATAAAAATAAACAAAAAACAAAAATAAATGAAAATAAATGAAAATAAACATTACCATAACATAAAGTACAATAAAACTACACCAAATAAAAATAATAAATTTATGGTATTTATAAATTCAATTTATTCCAAACTGCAGATTTTCAGTCTTGAGTACTTCAACCCCTCCTTGAATTGGAATTTAGGTGGAAAATTTGAAATATCAGCCTAAAATTCCCAAGGATCAAGTTCCAAATCTGTTAAAATTCCCAAAATCAGGCTCCCAACCTCTCCAACTTCCACCATTTTTGTTGTTTTCCTGCCCCATCCCTGATAAAAATGGGATAAATTATCCTAAAAATGGGATGAGGCCTGCAAGGGTTGGAGAGCAAAAGCTCTAAATAACAAAAAAATCCTGCTTTCTCCTGAAAATTCCTGCTTTTTCCTGGACTATTCCTTGAAATCCTTGGAATTCTTTATTCCAACTGTCCATCCCTCTTTCACTGCCCCATCCCTCATAAAAATGGGACAAATTATCCTAAAAATGGGATCAGGGCTGCACGAAGAAGCCTCAAAATGGGATGAGGCCTGCAAGGGTTGGAGAGGAACAGCTCCAAATAACATCCCTGACCACAAAAAAATTCCTGCTTTTTCCTGGAATATTCACTGAAATCCTTGGAATTCTTTATTACAGCAGTCTATCCCTCTTTCACTGCCCCATCCCTCATAAAAATGGGACAAATTATCCTAAAAATGGGATCAGGGCTGCACGAAGAAGCCTCAAAATGGGATGAGGCCTGCAAGGGTTGGAGAGGAACAGCTCCAAATAACATCCCTGACCACAAAAAAATTCCTGCTTTTTCCTGGAATATTCACTGAAATCCTTGGAATTCTTTATTCCAACTGTCCATCCCTCTTTCACTGCCCCATCCCTCATAAAAATGGGACAAATTATCCTAAAAATGGGATCAGGGCTGCACGAAGAAGCCTCAAAATGGAATGAGGCCTGCAAGGGTTGGAGAGGAACAGCTCCAAATAACATCCCTGACCACAAAAAATTCCTGCTTTTTCCTGGAATATTCACTGAAATCCTTGGAATTCTTTATTCCAGCAGTCTATCCCTCTTTCATTGCCCCATCCCTGATAAAATTGGGACAAATTATCCAAAAAATGGATTGTGGCCTCGAAATGGGATGAAGCCTGCAAGGGTTGGGGAATAACAGCATCCCTGGGCACAAAATATTCCTGTTTTTTCCTGGAATATTCAGTGAAATCCTTGGAATGTGAGTGGGTGCCATGCCCCTCACCCCAATGACGTGGATTTTGGCCGGGGGGTCTCTCCCAGAGAATTCCACGGCGTCCTCAAACACGTTCCAGTTGCTCCGGGACAGCAGCGCCACGTTCCCCTCCCGGCCTCCCCGCACGTCCCCTGGGGAGAAATTCCTGGTTATGCACAGCCATTCCTGCAGGAATTCCCAGTTATTCCCAGTAATCCACAGCCATTCCTGCAGGAATTCCCAGTTATTCCCGGTTATCCACAGCCATTCCTGCAGGAATTCCCAGTTATCCACAGCCATTCCTGCAGGAATTCTCAGTTATTCCCAGTTATCCACAGACATTCCTGCCAGGAATTCCTAGTTAATTAATGATTAATATTATCAATATTTCATTAATAATTTAACTTATTATATTTTATTACTAAATGTAACTTTATCTTTTATTATTAATTTAATTTCAGGAAATTAATTACTATTTCATTTTTGTTATTAATTTAATTTTATGTTTTGCTATTAATTTATTATTTCCATTTTATTATACATTTACTTATAGGAAATGATTTATTTATACGTTATTCTTAATTTAATTTAATATTTTATAATTTTATATTAAATTTTTATCTATATTTATATCTCTGTATAATTTACTTTTAGGGATTCAATTATTATTAATACTTTATTACTATCTTGTTTTAATATTTTATCATAATATAATATTTTATTATTTTACATTTATATTTTATAATTAATTCAAATTTGGAATTTAACTAATATTCATATTTTAATATCAATTTAATTTTAATTTTTGTATTAATTGAATATTTATATTTCATTATTTTTTGTGTTACTATTAATTTAATATAATAAACTAATGAATGATTCCCTATTTAATTACTTATTATTAAACAAATATACTTGGGGAATTCTTTGGGAATGCCTCGGGAATTCCCAATCCCAGCTCACCCTTTTGCCTCCCTCCCACCAGGGTTTTACTGCGGATCCCTTTGCACACGTCCAGGATCGTGGAGCCCACGTAGGCGATCTCGGGGCCGAAGCGGAAACTCTGGGAAAATCAGCAGGCAAACATGAAGGAATTCTTGGAATCTATACAATCCTATCTCTATGGAATTATGGCATTCACAGCAATCTTCTGGATAATTTTTTCCCATGGAAAAAGCATCAAAATTTCTCCAAAATGCTCCCAGAACTCCTGGCTGTTCTTAAGACCTTCTGGAGAACTTTTCTCTTGGAAAAAGCATCAAGATCCCTCCAAAATATTCCTAGAAATCCTGATCATTCTTAAATCCAAATGATGTGAGTCCTACCAACCTCCTGGACAATTTTTTTCCATGGAAAAAGCATCAAATTTTCTCCAAAATACTCCCAGAAATGGTGGCCATGGGCAGGGACACCTCCCACTGTCCCAGGCTGCTCCAGCCCCAGTGTCCAGCCTGGCCTTGGACATTCCATGGATCCAGGGGCAGCCCCAGCTGCTCTGGCAATCCCAGCCCAGCCAGGAATTCCTCATTCCCAATCTCCCATCCATGGCTGCCCTCTGGCAGTGGGAGCCATTCCCTGTGTCCTGTCCCTGCAGGCCTTGTCCCCAGTCCCTCTGCAGCTCTCCTGGAGCCCCTTCAGGCCCTGGAATGTGCTAGAAGCTCTCCCTGGATCCTTCCCTTCTCCAGGAGAACATTCCCTGTTTTCCCAGCAGCTCCAGGTCAGTTGGATCCCACAGCTGGATTCAGCATTCCAGATGTGATCCCCTCAAAATGAGGAATCTCCCTGCACCAAGGCCTCAGTCCCAACTCTCACTTTTCCATCAACAGGATGAGATCTCTCCACTAAAGCCCCACAGCTTCCAGATCCCCCAATCCAGGGAACAGCAAACCCTCCACAGTGCCAAATTTTCCATGGATTTGGGATTTATCCATGGAAAATGCTGTCCTTACCCGGGTCAGGTAGTACATGTGGGTGTGAGGCACCAAGTAGAGGGTGTTGACGGCCCCTCGGAAGGTGTAGATCTGCTGGTGAGGGTCTCCCACCAGGATTTTCCCACATTTTTGGGATTGCACAATATCCACGATGGCTGTGGGGAAAAAATAAAATTGGATTGTGAAGGAAGAACCTGCTCCAAACCCAATGGAAAGCTCAGTTGGGATCATGAGGGTCTAAATCCAAGGGAAAGCTCAGTTTAGATCATGAGTGGAAAACCTGCTCCAAACCCAAAGGAAAGCTCAGTTTAGATCCTGAGTGGAAAACCTGCTCCAAACCCAAAGGAAAACTCAGTTGGGATCATGAGGGAACAACCTGCTCCAAACCCAAGGGGAAGTTCAGTTGGGATCATGAGGGAAGAACTTCTGCTGGTGAGGGTCTCCCAGCAGGATTTTCCCACATTTTTGGGATTGCACAATATCCACGATGGCTGTGGGGAAAAATAAAATTGGATCATGAGGGACGAACCTGCTCCAAACCCAAGGGAAAGAACTTGCTTTGGGAAGAACATGCTCCAGTTGGGAAGAACTTACTCCATACCTAAGGAAAAGCTCAGTTTGAATCATGAGGGATGAACCTGCTCCAAACCCAAGGGAAAGCTCAGTTTAGATCATGAGGGAAGAACCTGCTCCAAACTCAAGGGAAAGCTCAGTTGGGATCATGAGGGTCTAAATCCAAGGGAAAGCTCAGTTTAGATCATGAGTGGAAAACCTGCTCCAAACCCAGAGGAAAGCTCAGTTTGGATCATGAGGGAAGAATGTGCTGCAATCCAAACCCAAAGGAAAGTTCAGTTGGGATCATGAGGGAAGAACTTCTGCTGGTGAGGGTCTCCCAGCAGGATTTTCCCACATTTTTGGGATTGCACAATATCCACGCTGGCTGTGGGGAAAAATAAAATTGGATCATGAGGGACGAACCTGCTCCAAACCCAAGGGAAAGCTCAGTTTGGATCATGAGGGAAGAATGTGCTACAATCCAAACCCAAAGGAAAACTCAGTTGAGATCATGAGGAAAGAACCTGCTCCATACCCATGGGAAGCTCAGTTTGGATGAAGAAGGAAGAACCTCCTCCAATCCAAACACAAAGGAAAGCTCAATTTGGATCATGGGGGAAGAACCTGCTCCAAACCTAAGGGAAAACTCAGTTGGGATCATGAGGATCCAAATTCAAGGGAAAGCTCAGTTCGGAAGAACCTGCTCCAAACTCAAGGGAAAGCTTGGTTCAAACATTTAAACCTGAGGGGAAAATCTGTTTAAATTCCACGTATTTCGGTGAAGATACTTCCACCACATTTCCGAGCACGTGGAAATCCCCTCTGGAAGTGGGATTGGAGCTCCAGCTCCTGGAATTACTCACCTGGAGTGCAATCCTGGGCTTCATCCACAAAAATGGCATCGTATCCCGAGAGCTGGGGCTTGCTGAGCTGCCAAAGTTTCAAATATCCTGAGGGAAAAAATCAGGAATTTCAAGGAGATGGAAGAACCACGGGATCTTTAAAACAAAACCTTTTTTTTTTTTTTTTTTTTTTTTTTAAAATGACATTTCTGGCCTTGCTTCCTGCTTGGAATTTCCACATTTGGAAGGGCTGCAAAAAATCTCTGGTCTCCCTTGGCAGCCCAAATTTGATGATTTCAAGCTTCTTAATGCCCACCAAAAATTCCAAGACAAAGTTTTTTCCCAGTTATATCCAGCATTATCCAGAGGAAAGGATGTGCTGGAAGCAACTTCCAACTTTGGGCCTTATTTGTAGCCACTAAAAAATATGAATATCCTTAAAATCTGCACATTTTTATCCAAGTGAGAGCACAAATTCATTTTATGTCTTTTATAAATACACATAAAATGAAAAATTGAGCCAGAGGGATATTCCCTGGTGAACCAGTGGCAAGAAAAAAAAGGATTTTCTCCTTCTGGATGCTCAGCCGAAAACAGGAATAATAAATCCATTGATTTTTCTACCATTAAATCCCCTTTTCCCAAGGGATTTTCCATCTCTTTTACCATCACAAGTCATCTTGTATTTCTTCTGTGCGTCTCCATCCAGCTTCTTCATGTTGTCCCAAATCTCTTTGGCCTCTTCCACGTTGATCTAAAATGGGAAAAACAGAAGTGTTGGGATAAAATCATGGAATAAAAATTAAATTATGGAATGGTTTGGGCTGGAAAGGGACTCAAAGTCCATCCAGTCCCATGGGACCTTTTCCTCCATCCCAGGCTGCTCCAACCTGGCCTTGCACATTCCAGGGATCCAGGGGCAGCTTGGGCAGGAATTCCTAATTCCCAAAATCCCATCCATCCCTGCCCTCTGGCAGTGGGAAGCCATTCCCAAAAAGCCCCAGATCCCTTTTTCCCATCCCAAGCAGCTCCTCAGATCCACAAGGATTTGGTGAGGTGATTGGCTGGAAGTATTTTTCAGGGAAAACAGGGATTATCCCTTTTTTCCCAAACATCATCTTCTTCCCATTCCTTTGATTCCTCTTCCCAATCTTTTGATTTTCCACCTCCCAACCTTCTGATTCTTCCTTCCAATCATTGATTTCTCCTCTCAATCTTTTGATTTCTCCTCCCAATCTTTTGATTTTCCTCCTCCCAATCTTTTGATTTTCCTCCTCCCAATCTTTTGATTCCTCCTCTGAATATTTTAATTTTCCTCCCAATCTTTTCATTTTCCTCTCAATCTTTTGATTTTCCTCCTTCCAACCTTGATTCTTCCTTCCAGTCTTTGATTCCTCCTTCCAAACTTTTGATTTTCCTCCCAATCTTTTGATTTTCCTCCTTCCAAACTTTTGATTTTTCGCCCAAACTTTTGATTTTCCTCCCAGTTTTTTGATTCTTCCTTCCAATCTTTGATTCCTTCTCCCAATTCCTTTGGAATGTTGCTTCCAGCCTCTGATTTCTTCCAAAGCTCAGGATTTACCCCAACCCCTTCTCTGGCTGAAGGATTCCCCAATCCCCAAATTTCCCCCATCCCAAATTTCAGTTGAACACGGGAAGATCCCTGCAGATCAACATGATGGGAAGGGCGATGAACATGAATTATTTTATAAAATCATGGAATGGTTTGGGTTGGAAGAGACCTCAAAGCCACCCCACCTGTGAGCAGGGACACCTCCCACTATCCTAGACTTCTCCAAACCCCATCCAACCTCAGAAAATTCCAGAGGCTCCATCCCAAAAACTCACTCTCTTTTCCTCTTGGCTCACGAGCTGCATCAGTCCCTGAGCGTTTTTGAACCACAGGGGCGTGTGCTCCTCACAGATCTCCTCATCTGAGGAGGAGAAGAAGTTTTCCAAGGTTTGGGACACTGTTTTCCCTCTTACAAACAGGGGTTGGCCCTTCCTGTTCTGGAGGAGGAAGCTGATGGAATAAACGGACATCTTGGAAAAGTTCAGCTTGCCTTTCTCTTTGTAGCTGTGCCAGAGGTACAAAAAAGACAAAAAAAAAGACCAAAAAAAAGACCAAAAACAAGACAAGAGACAAAAAAAAAGACAAAAAAAGGAAAAAAAGAACAAAAAAAAAAGACAAAAAAGGACAAAAAAAGTTAAAACTTACAGAAATCCCTTTTTTTTTTTGTGCACTATCCCTGGAAAAAGATCAGCTTTCTATCCCGGTTCATCCTAATAATGGAATATCTTTAAATCTGCACAGATTTGTCCTGGTGCAAACACGAATGTGTCGATTTTATACATTTTAGAGATGGAAAATTGAGCTCATGCCCGGAATTCCAGTGTGTTTGCAGAGGCAAGGAATGGGATTTCCCTCTTTTTCTAGGTCATAGCTCATTTCCTTCTTACCCTCAGTTTAAATGTGCCACAACTGGACAGAAATTGGATCCTGAAAAAATCTCAGGATAAGGAAACTGATCCTCTGGAAGAGGAATTGATCCTCATGAAAAGCAGCACTTAGAGCAGTTGCAGCATTCCAGTGGGAATGGGAAGTGGGAAAACCTCACTCCCAGTGAATTTCCACCTCCCTGTGAGGAGCTCCTTGGCTTTGGGGTGCTCCCATGGATGCTAAAATCCCTGGAGCATCCCACTCCCATCCATCTGGAAACCATAAATGACAAATTTCCCCCAATTATTTGTGCTGCCTCAAATCCTGGAGCTTTCCCTCAAAACCACTTCCCCTTCCTCGTCCTTTCCCTGCTTCCACAAAGGAATTGCAATTCCCCACTCACCGTCTCCCAATGCTTCCAAAAGCCAAGGAGTGGAAGGTCTTGCAGGTGACATTCCTTGGAAAAACCTTTTCCCCCTTCTCTGCCACAGCTTTGTTAAAAGCCAGGTAAAGGAATTTCAGCTCTGAGAATTTCTCCGCATACTTGACCAAGGTTGAGGTTTTCCCTGTGCCTGGAGAGGAGAGGAAAAGAAGGAACAAAAAAAAATATAAGGAATAAAATATCCACTGTCAGGAATTAATGATTCCAATTTTTTTTTTTTTTTTTTTTTTTTTTTTACACCTCCTTCTCCTGCTGATCCAACTCCAATATTCCACTTCACTCCTGATTTCAGAGAATCAGGGAATTATTTAGGTTGGCAAAGCTTTTTCAGGTCAAGGCCAACCATTCCCAGCACTTCCAAGGGCATCCACGTCCCCAGGTGCCACATCCATAGGATTTTAAAATCCCTCCAGGAATGGGGACTCCAGCCCTGCCTGGCCAGCTGTGCCAGGGCTGGATAAGCCTTTGCATGGAGGAATTGTCCCAATATCCAACCTAAACCTTCCCTGGCACAGCTTTAGGATCTGCCACTTCAATATGGACCCCTTTTTCCATGGAGTCAGTGCTTCAGGAACTGCTCCAGCCTGGATCCCTTTTTTTCCATGGGGTCAATCCTTCAGGAACTGCTCCAGCCTGGATCCTTTTTCCATGGGGTCAATCCTTCAGGAACTGCTCCAGCCTGGATCCCTTTTTTTCCATGGGGTAAATCCTTCAGGAACTGCTCCAGCCTGGATCCCTTTTTTTCCATGGGGTCAATCCTTCAGGAACTGCTCCCTTTTCCATGGGGTCAGTCCTTCAGGAACTGCTCCAGCCTGGATCCCTTTTTTTCCATGGGGTAAATCCTTCAGGAACTGCTCCCTTTTCCATGGGGTCAATCCTTCAGGAACTGCTCCTCCAGAGGTTCCAGGGAAATCTCTAGTCCAGTACCTGTAGCATCTCCTCGTTCTCCTTTCCAAAATTTGGGATTTGTAGGGCTGTTCCACATTTTCCCACTCCTCTCTCCCCTGTTTATATTCTGCCTCCATTTTAAATTTGTTATCCCAGAGGCACAAATTGATCCCCTTGGGATCTCACAATCCCTCAGACAGAGGGATCAGGGAGGGAAGGAGAAGACTGGGAATTGTCCAGACATTTTTCTGACGTTTTGGGCTCTTACCTGCAAATGCCATTATTTTCACTGTTTGGCCAGGCTCAATTTTGTGACTCAAAATCCTCTGCTGTTCATGGGTCAGTTTGACATCAGCCCATCCACTGAAAACAGGGAAAAAATTCCAATCAACATGTGGGAAAGGAATGAATCCTTTAAAAATCCCTAAAATAAATCCTCCCACATAAAAGAAATCAACTGGGAAATCAGGGGTTGATTGATCCCATCCCATCTTGGTTATTGGGAAAAGGAGAAAAGCCTGGAATAAGCAAATACTGGAGATAAAATCTTGGGAAAGATTTTTTAGGGAATACAGGAAAACACCACACATCAACAAAGGAAAATATCTTTTTAAGGGACCATTCTGTGCTTTAAGAATGAATTTGGCACCTTAAGCTCATTAAAACCAGTTTTATCTTTGTTAGATCTTAGTGATGGATGAATTTATCCCATTCCCTTTCTCCCCACTTGCTCCCCACTCCATGGCATGCCCAGCATTCCCTCAGGGCACTGTGTGGATCACCTGGAACACAAATTCACTCTTCCCTCTTCCAGAGGCTGCACAATTCCACAGGCATTTTCCATCAGATACAAACAGTAGAAAATATTGTAGTGAAGCCTTAAAAAAAAAAAAAAAAAAAGAAATGGGATAAGACAGGAATTACCACTGAGAAATCATTAATAACAAATTAAACTTCTGCAGCCACTTAAACACCACCAATATCTTATAATTAAAATAATTAAAAAAAAAAAAAAGCCTCAAGCTCTGCAGGAAAGGATGAATAATTTAAAATGTTCTTTAAATTAATTCTGCCTTGAAAAGTGACAGCAAAGGCACTGTGGGGTCAGCTCTGAGCGTGGCCTCTCCCTCAGCCCTGCCAGGTTTGTATTCCAGGGTTTTCCATGCAAACAGGACCTGGGATCAGAGGCCAGGGGATAATTCTGCTCTCCTGAGCCACAATTAACACCAGAGCTGGGGCTGGGGGAGCTGAGAGGGAATTTGGGGCTGCTTTGGGCTTTTAGAGTGAAGCAGCTTTTGGTTTAGAATGGTTTTAGGGGAGGTTTTTAACTCTGATAATAATTCTTGGTGGTTTTTCACTGCAGAGGGAAAAGAGATTCTTTGGTTTTATAACTGTGTTGACAACAATTGGTTTAAAATTAACCTGGATTCCCCAGGAGAGTTTTCCCACTGTGGTTTTTCCCTCTTTTAGGGCAGTTTTGTTCCTTTCTTCCACCCCTCCAGGACAGATTTTGTGTCTCCCATCATGATTTGCACCCTCAGACTCATTAATTACTGCAAACAGCAACTGGGCAATTCCTCCAGGACACATTCCCTCCTTATTCCCAGGAGGAATTCCCACTTTTTCTGGCCTGGGAAATTCTAAAATCCCTGGATTTGGACTTGGCTCACAGCTCTCGTTGCTGGCCGGAGCCATCCTGCCACATTTCCTGCAGGTTAATGACTTTATCCAGCAATTAATCAATCATTAACATTCCAAACAAAGATCCCAGTTTCCCTCAGGATGAACCTTTCCCTGTCCTACAGTCCCTCAGAACCCACAGCTTCCAGAGCTATCTAATTCCTGGATATTTTCATTTTCCACTCCAGTTCCTTCCCAATTTTCTCCCAAGAAGGATTTCCCTGTGTGCTCCATCCTTATCCTCACTGCAATCCTGAAGGAATCTCAAGGATTCTCTGCTCAGATCCTTTTTTTTTTTTTTTTTTGGGAACAAAAGGATCATGAGGGAAGGAGCTCCTAGGACTTGGAATGAAGTAAAATAAATCAATTTTGGGGAGGGTTAGAGTTAGATTCCCAAAGAATTCCCCAAACATATTTATTTAATAAGTGATTAAATAGTGGATCATTCATTACTTTATTATATTAAAAATAATATTAATTAATTTAATTTGGAATATTATATTGTATTATATTACATTATATATGTTATATCATATAATACATTTACTTTATAAACTATAATTGTAACATTAAATTATAAATATATTAATTATGTAATCACGTAAGTATATTGATATATACTTATGTGATTACATAATTAATATATTTATAATTTAATGTTACAATAATTATATAATTGTATATAATTGTATAATTATATAATTATTACAATAATTATTATATAATTATATCTAGTTATTATATAATACTATATTTTAATATAATAATAAATATATTAATAGTGTATATTAATATAAATCAAATATATTAATATTGATAATATATATTTATACATATATATTATAGTTATATTATATAATTATAATATGAAGTTATTATACAATTATACATAATTATTATATATATTATAGATTATAATTATATGATCTATAACTGTATAGTTGTCTATTAATTATATTACTATATATAATTATTTAAATTATAGAAAATATATAATTAATTACTCAATTATGAATATATTAATTCAATCGGGAAATAATTAATTCCCTAGGAATTGGAGGGATTTGAAACTCAGAATTGGAGACAGCTCTGAGCCCCTTCCAGGACCTAAAGGGGCTCCAGGGAGAGACTTTGGGATAAAGGACGGACAGGACACAGGGAATGGCTTCAGACTGGAAAAAAGGGAAGATCTGGGATGGGATATTGGGAAGGAATTCCCAGAGCAGCTGCAGCTGCCTCATCCCTGGAACCATCCAGAGCCAGACTGGAGCAACTGGGGATGGAGGGAAGCGTGCAGGGCTGGGATGGGATGGGATGGGAAGCTCCTGACCTGTTGGAGATGGGAATGCTCTTGTTCCTCATGGCCAGGAGCAGCGTGGCCATGCAGTGCAGCACCTCGGTGACCTCCAGCACGGCCAGCGGCGAGTGGGGCCTCCAGAAACATCCCAGGAGCCTCTGGATGTCACCAACACCGTCAGAGAACAGCACCATGACAGCAAAGATCGCCCACATCTTCTCTGGCTGGGGAAGGACAAGGAAAGGATAGCAAAAAACTTGGAGTTTCCAGGAAAATCCTGCTTGGAGCTGTTAAATTCTAAATTGATGCCTTGTGGAGGCCGAGCTGGAGCAGAGGCTGGGCAGAGCTAAAGAATAAATTCAGGATTTATTAAAGGATCTCCTCCATGGATCCACCTTGGATCCACCAGAGCCCAGCCAGGGCTGCACCCAAATGACCCAAAATGGCCCCAAAATGCACGAGCGCTCCCGGGGGCTCTCCCTGGGATCAGTTCTGCTCCATTGGCACCTTGGAGTTCATTGTCCCATTCCAGCTTTAGCCCAGGCAGTCCCACCCTGCTTGTTTTTCTCTCTCCAGCCCACGGTGTTTGTGCTCCTGGGCTGAGATTTGGATCATTTGTCCTTGGTCCCAGCTGGAGCAGGAATTGTTTTGTCTCCCTGCTCTGTGCACAGAGCTCACCATCCCATAATGTGAAGCTCAGACCCACACACTAAAGCAGCTCAGAATGTGAAAATAGAAAAGCCAAACCTGAGGCATCAGAGGAGCCCAAATTATCCCAAATAACCCCACAGAGGGAGGAGTTTGGGATACAGGAGGGCAGAGTGACCTCAAACAAGCAGAGTTTTAGGATGTCTTAGGGAGGGAGGAGCACATCCCATATTTGCATCCTGACTGCCTTTATCCATCTAAATTTATGGGAATGGAATGAAGGAAAACCTGGATCTCCCTGAGAATGAGGTCTGAGGTAAGTTCCCAGGCGAATGGTGAGCAACTGGACGGGTGCTGGCTGTTCCCAAGCCACTTTTTGTGGGATTTAGGGATCATTAATTCCAGTTGTTTGCCCTGATTCCAGAGAAACCAAAATCCATCAAAACAGAGCTCCAGGGTTTTCCTCTAAATCCATTTGATGACAAAAGACACCACAAACCCACCCAGAGGCTTGGGGACACTGCAGGAATTTGTTAAAAAAACAGAAATACGAGTGAAACTCACCCCAGGCTTGCTCTGTAAATCTGGGAATTTGCTGAGGACACAGACTTCAGCCTTTGGGAAGAGGGGATGACTTTCCAAAATCTGGAGAAGCGCGCTGGGATCCACCTTGGGTGCTGTGGATGAGACCAACCTGTGCAGGAGGAATATTGAGGGATTTACTCTCCAAGGAATTTGTGGCTCCTCCCAAGCACATCCTGCTAACACCCACAGCTCATTATTAGTGCAGCATGGACCCTTTGAGAATTGCTGGAATAATCAAAAATAATCTTAATAATTCTCAGTAGGGATTGCCTCTGGACAAAGAGCATTGCACACTAATTAGTGTTCACCTAACTTTGTATGTGGGTAAAATACCTATATTTTTATATATAAAATAGCCATATTTCAGAAAATTTTACAATATTCACGTGTCTGTAGATACTTTTTCAAGCACAGTTTTGACTTCTGCCCTCACAGGGGAAACAATCAATCATACTTGCCATCATAGTTTTACATGAGAGACATTTTAAAAAGCTTCTAGCACTTAAGTTTGGAAGATTTCTCTAAGGTCTCAGATCAAATCTTGAGTTTAATTCTAAGCTTTGGCTTACAGGCCCGAAGTTCTGAGAGTTCTTTGTATTTCAGGTTCCAACACCTGTGGAAGTGGCACTTGGGGACATGGGTGACCTTGGCAGTGCTGGGAATGGTTGAACTCCATGTCTTAGAGGTCCTAAATAATTCCATGATTCCAGGATCTTGTGTCCAAGCAGAACAAGGAAAATAAAAGGAAAGTTTTGTGCCTCTTTTTAGTGGTTTTTTTCCTATTAAAATCACTTCTCCTCCCCATTTTCCTGCACATCTCCCACCTGTTTAGAAGACAAAACTGGCAATTCCCAGGATCCAAGAGAAGAAATCCCAAAGCAAGGAAAATCTGAGGATCTGCAGGTGCAAACTGGACTCACCTGACCAGCCCCAGCACACATCCCTGCTGCTCCTTGGTTATGGAAAATTCCTGCAGGATCTGCTCAACTCTCCGCAGGGCTGAGTCCTCCTTCTTCAGGTACTGGTGGTAGAGCTTTTTCCAAGGGATAAACTGGAATGGGAAGCACAAAGCAGCAGGTTTCACCTCATGGCATTCCAAAAGGGCATTCCAGGGGGAAAGGGACAAGTCAGGGAGCTCCCAAAAGTCCTGGGGTTCAAAAAGGAGCTGGATGGGAAAGGGAGATGGGGAAGGAAAGGGGAGAAAATGGGGGGGAAAGGGAGGGGAAAAAAAGAGAAAGGGGAGATAAAAGAGAGAAGGAGAAAAAATGAGAGAGGAAAAAAGAGAGAGGAAAAAAAAAGAAGGGAAAAAAGAGGGAGAGGGAAAAAGAAGAGAGAGGGAGAAAAGAGGGAGGGAAAAAAAGAAGAGGGAGGGAAAAAAAGAGAGGGGGGGAGAAAAGAGAGAAGGAGAAAAAAAAAGAGGGAAGAAAAAAAAAGAGGGAAAGGAAAAAAGAAGAGGGAAAGGAAAAAAGAAGAGGGAAAGGAAAAAAGAAGAGGGAAAGGAAAAAAGAAGAGGGAAAGGAAAAAAGAAGAGGGAAAGGAAAAAAGAAGAGGGAAAGGAAAAAAGAAGAGGGAAAGGAAAAAAGAAGAGGGAAAGGAAAAAAGAAGAGGGAAAGGAAAAAAGAAGAGGGAAAGGAAAAAAGAAGAGAGAGGGAAAAAAAGAGGGAAAAAACTCAAAAGCCTGCAAACAGGGCTGGATTTTTGGGAGTGGTGAGTGACTTTCAGAGGTGCTGGCTGTTCCCAAGCCACTTTTTGTGGGATTTAGGGATCACTCCTTCCAGCTATTTGCCTTGATTCCAAAGGAACCAAAGTCCATCAAAACAGAGCTCCAGGGTTTTCCTCCAAATCCATTTGGTGACAAAAGACACCACAAACACACCCAGAGGCTTGGGGACACTGCAGGAATTCCCTGGATAATTCCTGTCAGGAAAAAAGGCTCCAGGGAAAACTGAGCAAGGGGGACTTTATGGAAAATTCCATTTTTTTTTCCATGGATGGGAAGGAATGTTGCTCCAACATGGATTTTGGATATAGGGCAGAAACTTTTGGTCTGGAAGACCAAAATTAAATGGCAGAAGACCTAAAAATTCATGGATTGTGGGAAAAATGATGGGATTTACAGGAAGAAAGGGAGGCATGGATGATCCCATGGGATCACCCCAGAGCGTTTCTTACCCATGGATCTTGGATCTTTTGGTCCAGAAGACCAAAGAAAAAAGGGCAGGAGACCTAAAAATTCATGGATTATGGAAAGAATTATGGGATTTACAGGAATAAACAGAGGCAGGCAGAGCATGGATGATCCCGTGGGAAGAATGATGGGATTTAAAGGAACAAAGGGAGGCCTGGACAATCCCATGGGATCATCCCAGAGCCCTCCTTACTCACAGATCTCAGATTTTGACTATAGGGCAGCAACTTTTGGTCCAAAATAATGGCAGGAAACCTAAAACTTCATGGATTGTGGGAAGAATGATGGGATTTAAAGGAACAAAGGGAGGCATGGATGATCCCATGGGAAGAATGATGGGATTTAAAGGAACAAAGGGAGGCATGGATGATCCCATGGGAAGAATGATGGGATTTAAAGGAACAAAGGGAGGCATGGATGATCCCATGGGATGATCCCAGGGCGTTCCTTACCTGTGGATCCCGGATTATCTCCCTCCAGCAGCGACACACCAGGCTGAGACTCTGGTACAGATCCAGCACTGGCAGGAAAGCAAAAATATTCCTGAGGATTTCAGGAGGAAGATCATCCATAGATCCCTGAGGAACTTGCCAGCTCCGAGTGCCCAGGAGCCCGTAGTGGGAATCGGGAAGGGGCTCCACTTCCAGCTCTTGCCATTCCTGCTGGATCCCGCTGAGCTCTGGAATCTTCTCCTTGGGTTCCTCCCAGAGATGCTGCTCTGCCTTGGGAATCGCTCTTTTCCTGGGATGTGCCCTGGGAGGTGGCAGGGAAAGGGAGGGGCTGCTGAAGGGAGAGGGAGGAGCAGGAGGAAAGGGATCCAGCGGCTCTGCCTTCATCCCACGGGGAGTTCCAGGGGAAAAGGGATCCAGTGGCTTTTCCTTCATCCCACGGCTCTGTGCACCAGCAGCTCCCGCTGGCGGCTTTGCCTTCACCCTGAAGAAATCCTGGATCTTCCTCGGCCTGCCTGGTGCTGCACAAAGCAGAAAAGAGGGAATTAATTCCACGGAAATCAGGGAATGAGGGAGAATTTGGGGTTTGGGGCATGGTCAGGCTAGGCAGGGAATGTTGTCTGGGAAGGGAGCCAGGCACAGGGAGAATTCCCAGGGAAATGGGTCTGGATCCCACTTTTTCAGGAGTAATTCTGGGTGGGTTTTTTTGGGTTTCTGCTCAGGCACAGGTGTGGAGGCAGCAGGATTTGGGAAATGAAACAAAAGGGGAAGGGAAGGGGAAGGGGAAAGGGAAAGGGAAAGGGAAAGGGAAAGGGAAAGGGAAAGGGAAAGGAAATACAAAAAAAAACAACTAAATTAAAATCAGATATAAATAAAGCCAAATAAAAATCAATTAATAAAAAAGAAAAATAAAAAAATTTCTAAAAAAATCATTGAAAAAAGAAAATTAAAATAACCCTAACCCTGCCCTCTGGCAGTGGGAGCCATTCCCTGTGTCCTGTCCCTGCAGGCCTTGTCCCCAGTCCCTCTGCAGCTCTCCTGGAGCCCCTTTAGGGCCTGGAATGTGCTGGAAGCTCTCCCTGGATCCTTCCCTTCTCCAGGGGCACATTCCCATCTCTCCCAGCAGTACCTGTGGGATGTCTCCGTGTGCCGGGGGTGGGATGAAGGCCGCGGTTCCTCACTCCTGCTGCGCTCCCCAGGCCCAGGGGCTGCCGCAGTGGGGCTGAGCCCGTGGGGCTCTGTGCCAGCGCCGCGCACTCGGGGGCACAGAGCCGCCGGCAGCGCCGCATCCTGCACGGGGCACAGCAAAGGGACACTCGGAACGCTGAGTCCTGCAGGAATTGCGACCGGCCGCAGTAAGGAGTGCTCCTGAGAGCACTCTGGAACTGGGGGGGGAATTCCTGGCTGGGATGGAATTCCCACACAAGCTGGGGGTGGCCCTTGTTATAAGTTATATAAATTGTATATTAACTATAAATTATAAAATAGTTAATATAATATAATGTAATATAATGTAATATAATGTAATGTAATGTAATGCAATGTAATGCAATGTAATGCAATGTACTATAATGTAATATAATGTAATGCAATGTAATATAATGTAATGCAATGCAATATAATGTAATATAATGTAATATAATGTAATATAAAGTCATGTAATGTAATGCAATATAATGCAATGTAATGCAATGTAATGCAATGTAATGCAATGTAATGCAATGTAATATAAAGTCATGTAATGTAATGCAATATAATGTAATATAATGTAATATAATGCAATATAATGCAATATAATGCAATATAATGCAATGTAATGTAATGTAATGTAATGTAATGTAATATAATGTAATGTAATGCAATATAATGTAATGTAATATAATGTAATATAAAGTCATGTAATGTAATGCAATATAATGCAATATAATGTAATATAATGCAATATAATGTAATATAAGGCAATATAATGAAATGTAATGTAATGAAATGTAATATAATGTAATGTAATGAAATGTAATATAATGTAATGTAATATAAATAATAAATTATATAAATAATATGGTATTTATATTATATATTATATTATTTATATTTATATTGTTCTATTATTATATATTATATCCCCATTTTCCCACAAGAACCTCATTTTGCTTCCTTAATAGAATATAATACATTATATAAATAATATATTTTTGTTATATTACATTATATTACATTATATTACATTATATTTATTGTATTTTACAATATTATATTATGCTATATTATATTACATTATATTATATTAATTATATTACATTATATGATACTGTATTATATTATATTACATTGTATTTATATTGTATTATATATATTATATATTGTATTACATATATTATATATTATAAATATAATGTAATATAATATAAAGTATAATTTATTATACTAGAAATATCATACTATTATTATATAATTATTATAGCATTTAAATTATATTGCACTAGAATAATATTAGTATAAGATTAGTAATAATAAAAAACATAGTTATATTTTTAAATAATTATAATAGTATTATATTATTATATTTTATTTTCAAAGTATAATTATATATGATTATATTATAGAATATTATCTGTATAATATTATTGTATTAGAATACATTACAGTAATATAATATAATGTCATATCATATCACATGATATAACATAATATAGAATTATAATAATACAAGCTTATAGAATATGTAATAATTTATATAATAATATATATTGTCTAAATACAATATAATAATATTATAATATAGTTATTGACTTCCACATTTATGTATTGGCTTTTACAAGTTATTATTAAGCACAACAGTTTTAATATAATATGATTTTAATCCCTCTTATTTACTTTTTAGATAGAATCTGTCAGCTGTTATACACATTTAGCTTATATTAATAGTAATCAAATAAACATGTTATAGTTTAGGTTTTCACATAATATTAAAATAGGAACTATGTAATTAAATTTAAATAAAATTCAAATTTTAATTAAATTAAAAGAATTAACTTGGATGCTTTTATTTAAGTAACTATATATAATATATATCATATTGAAATATATATAATCCTCAGAAATATGCATTTAACCAATGTAATAAAAAATATAGAAGAAAATTATTTTAAGCTAATGGTGTGTTTTTGGCAATTTGCACTATATATATATATATAGAAGAAACAAAATAAAATAAACCAAAATAAAATAAAAATAAAAATGAAATTTAAAAAATGAAATGAAACTAAATGAAATTACAAACTTGATTTCCCAGAGAGGAAATTGGTGACGAAAACTCTTTTTCATAGAATTTATGGAATCCTTTTATCCCTTATTAAACTCTTAAAAATTTTAAAGAACAAGCCTTGCTCTTAACACCCTGGATCCAAATTTCAACCACCCAAACTGAGCCTTTCCAAGCTGGATTCATCCTTTAGCAGAGGAAATTTACCCCATTTGCAGTTTAAAAAAATCATCCTGGGAATTATTCCCAGAAAACAACCAAACCTTACTTGGAATAGGCACAAACTCCTCTCTTCTGCCCACAGAAAAACTCCAGAAAATTCAATTTTTTCCACAAAAGAACCCAAATCCAGCAGGAACGGCTGAGCTCCCTCCTGCCAGCACCAGCAGTTTCACTTTTGCTTCCTTTAATTTATTTATTTCTCTTTAACATGTCTGCAGCAACCCCAAAAAATGCTGAATTTTCCTTTTAGGGCAGGATCCAAGAATCAGCCTGGTTATTCCTTGGGATAATATTTGGATTGGATGATTTTAGGGTTTTTTTTCCCTAACCTGGATGATTTTATGGATGTGCTGCTTCCTCCTTTGCAGCTAGCAGAGTTAAAACCACTCAGCTCCATGGGGAGGCTGTTTTCCAACATCCCCATTTCCTCAAAATATGGGAAATGAGGCAAATAAAAGGGAAAAATCCCAAACCAAGAAACTCCCGTAGCTTTTAGGAATGTGCTGAGGGAATTTGGGGCTGGATTTGACGATTTAATGATTTTTTCCAACCAAAATCATCACAGGATTCTACATAATAAATGGAATTTCTCGCTCAGCCTTCACCTCCATCCTTATTTTTCCCCGTTTTCCCAAGATTTCCCCATGTGGCTTCCAAGGTCAGCCAGGAGAGATTCCAGCTGGGAAATCAAAGGATCAGAGGCTGGAGGGGGAAGCTCCAGAGGGAGGAGAAATATTTGGGAGAATGCTGGAGCTGCTCCCCGTTTTCCCCCCAGAACCTCCTTTCCAAAGCCTTTTCCCACATGGATGCACCACCCCATCCAGAGGTCCTCCCATTCCCAAAGCCCCCTCAGTGACAACCCCCCATTTCCAAGGATTCCCTCATTCCCAAGGAATTCCCTTTTAACCCCTTCTCAGCCAAGATCCTCCCTGCTCACTCCCCCACCCCGTTACAACGTGTTACCCCTTTGGAAAACCCTAAAATTCCAAGGATTCCCGCATTCCCAAGGGTCCCCTCAAATTCCAAGGATTGCCCCATTCCCAAGGCGCCCTCAATGCAAGGGTTCCCTCAGTGCCAATCCCTCAATTCCAAGGATTCCCCCATTCCCAAAGGCCCCTCAGTGCCAATCCCCCAATTCCAAGGATTCCCCCATTCCCAAAGCCCCCTCACTGCCAACCTCCCAATTCCAAGGATTCCCTCATTCCCTAGGAATTGCATTTTAACCCCTCCTCAGCCAAGATCCTCCCTGCTCACTCCCACACCCCATTCCCCCTGGGCAAACCCTAAAATTCCAAGGATTCCCCCATTCCTAAGGGTCCCCTTCACTGCCAAGGGTCTCCTCACTGCCAACCCCCCATTTCCAAGGATTCCCTCATTCCCAAGGAATTTCCTTTTAACCCCTCCTCAGCCAAGATCCTCCCTGCTCACTCCCCCAACCCCATTACCATGTGTTACCCCTTTGGAAAACCCTAAAATTCCAAGGATTCCTCCATTCCCAAGGGTCCCCTCAAATCCCAAGGATTCCCCCATTCCCAAAGGCCCCTCAGTGCCAATCCCCCAATTCCAAGGATTCCCCCATTCCCAAGGGTCCCCTTCACTGCCAAGGGTCTCCTCAGTGTCAATGCCCCAATTCCAAGGATTCCCTCATTCCCAAGGGTCCCCTCAAATCCCAAGGTTTGCCCCATTCCCAAAGGCCCCTCAGTGCCAAACCCCCAATTCCAAGGATTCCCTCATTCCCAAGGAATTCCCTTTTAACCCCTTCTCAGCCAAGATCCTCCCTGCTCACTCCCCCACCCCGTTACCACGTGTTACCCCTTTGGAAAACCCTAAAATTCCAAGGATTCCCCCATTCCCAAGGGTCCCCTTCACTGCCAAGGGTCCCCTCACTGTCAATGCCCCAATTCCAAGGATTCCCTCATTCCCAAGGGTCCCCTCAAATCCCAAGGTTTGCCCCATTCCCAAAGCCCCCTCAGTGCCAAACCCCCAATTCCAAGGATTCCCCCATTCCCAAAGCCCCCTCACTGCCAAGGGTCCCCTCACTGCCAACCCCCCAATTCCAAGGATTCCCAAGGAATTGCCTTTTAACCCCTCCTCAGCCAAGATCCTCCCTGCTCACTCCCCCACCCCGTTACCCCTTAGGCAAACCCTAAAATTCCAAGGATTCCCTCATTTCCAACGGCGCCCCAATGCCAAAGGAGCCTCCGCTCCCGAGCTCCCCTCAAAGCCAAAGGTTCCCTGCAGTGCCAAAAGCGCTTTGAATATCAATCCCGCGCTTTTGCCAAGGGCTAATCCCTCAATCCCAAGGATACCTAAGGGCCTCCACATTCCCAAAGAAACCTCATTTCCAAGGAAATTCCTTCCCGGCCCCCCCCACGTTGCCCACAAATGGTCGCGCCCTCCTCCCCCAGCCTCACCCGCTCCCGGCGCGCGCGGCCCGCGCACTCCTCCGGCCCCGCCCCCTCCCCGCTGTCCAATCAGAAGCCAGAGCAGCGTCCGGAACTTCCGTGTTGGGCGGGGCTTATTTGCTTTTCCCGCTATAGTGACGTCATCCCGCCGCGCGTGACGTCACGAGCGCTCCGCGGCGCGCGGGTGGGTTGGAAAAACCGGGAATTTTCCCGCGGGAATTGCGCGGCCTGGGATGAGCTGGGGAAGGGATAAGGGGAGGGATCCTGGCCAGAGGGAGCGGCCCCTTCCTGGGAGCCACGAAGGAAACGGGAATTTCTGGTTTTCCTGAGGAAAAAATGAATTTCTGGGCTTTTTTTTTTCCTGAGGAAAAAGGGAATTTCTGGTTTTCCTGAGGAAAAAATGAATTTCTGGGCTTTTTTCCTGAGGAAAAAGGGAATTTCTGGCCTTTTTTTTTTTTTTTTTCCCTGAGGAAAAAGGGAATTTCTGGCCTTTTTTTCTGAGGAAAAAGGAATGTCTGTGGTTTTTTTTCCTGAGGAAAAAGGGAACTTCTGGCCTTTTTTCTGAGGAAAAAGGGAATGTCTGTGTTTTTTTTCCTGAGGAAAAAGGGAATTTCTGGCCTTTTTTTTTTTTTTTTTCCCTGAGGAAAAAGGGAATTTCTGGCCTTTTTTTCTGAGGAAAAAGGAATGTCTGTGGTTTTTTTTCCTGAGGAAAAAGGGAATTTCTGGCCTTTTTTTTTTTTCCCCCGAGGAAAAAGGGAATTTCTGGCCTTTTTTCTGAGGAAAAAGGGAATGTCTGTGTTTCTTTCCTGAGAAAAAAGGGAGTTTCTATGTGTTTTTTTTCTTGAGGAAAAAGGGAATTTCTGACCTTTTTGCCTGAGGAAAAAGGGAATTTCCCCTTCGTTTTGTAGGGAAAAGGGAATTGCTGCTTTTCCTGGAGGAGAGGTTGCTGTCTGGCTGTCCGCAGGGAAAAGGAAATAATTCGTTTTCCAGAGGAAAAAGGGAATTTCAAGTTTTCCTTAGTGAAAAGGAAAATTGATGGATTTCTAGCTGGTTTCTGACTTTCCTAAGAGGAACAGGAATTTTGGAGATTTCCCAGAGGGAATGGGAATTTCTGTGTTACCAGAGGGAGAGGCTGGTTAGTCATTTTCCTGAGGGAAGATGGAAATTCCTGGTTTCCCATATGAAAAAACAAAATTCTGTTTTTCCTGATGGATGTTTTTCCTTGTTTTCCCAAGGAAAAAGAAAGTTCCTGGTTTTCCAAAAGGAAAAGGGAATTCCAGGTTTTTTTGGAGGAAGAGGTGGGGTCCTGGTTTTCCTGAATCAAAAGAAATTGTCCATTTTTTCCCTGAGGAAAAAGGAAATTTCAGGATTTGCTGAGTGATAGTCTGGTTGCTGCTTTTCCAAAGGGGAAAAAAAAAAAATTATTTTGCCTAAAGGAGAGCTGTTTTCCTGAGGGAAAAGCTGAATTCCGGTTTTCCAGAGGGAAAACTGAATTTCTGCTTTTGCAGAGGGAACATTTGGTTCCTGGGCATCCTAATGGAAAAAGAAGCTTCTGGTTTTCCTGAGGGAAAAGGGAATTTCTGTTTTTCCTAAGGGAAAGATCAGATCCTGGTATTCCTAAGGAAAATAAAATCCTTTTTTTTCAGGAGGGAGAGACCAGATCCTAATTTTCCTAAGGAAAAATTGAATTTTTCCTTTTACTGCGGGGTGATTGCTTCCTGAATTTCAGAGGGAGAGGAAAATTCCTGCTTTTTCTGAAGGAGAGGCCAAATCCTGGATTTCTGAAGGGAAATTTTTAATTATCCTGAGGGAGAAAGAAACTTTTTCTTTATTCTGAGGGAGAAGGAAATTCCTGTTCATCCTGAAAGAGAGGCTGGCTCGGGGTTTCTCTGAGGGAAAAATTCCCTTTTTTTCTGGAAGTAGACACCAGGCTCTGCTTTTCCTGAAGAAAAACCTCATTAATGCTTATCCCAACCCCCTAAAACAAGCAAAATATTCCCCAAAATCCCAATTTTTTGCCTCTTTTCCCTCAGGACCAGCACCATGCTGGAGCAGGAGAGGCCACAGCAGCTCCTGAGGCTGGTCCAGGAGAAAAACCTGGGTGTGCTGTGGAATTTATGGATACCCTGAGGGAAAAAATCGCATTTTTCTGGTAGGAGACAACAGGCTCTGCTTCTCCTGAAGGAAAACTTAAGGATTTGTGGATTTCCTGAGGGAAAAATTCCCTTTTTTCTGGAAGTAGGCACTAGGCTCTGCTTCTCCTGAGGGAAAACCTCATTCCTGCTTATCCAAGCCCCCAAACCAACTACATTATCCCCCAAAATCCCATTTTTTTGGCCTCTTTTCCCTCAGGCCCAGCTCCATGGTGGAGCAGGAGAGGCCACGGCAGCTCCCGAGGCTGGTGTAGGAGGGAAACCTGAATGTGCTGTGGAATTTGTAGATTTCCTGAGGGAAAAATTCAGATTTTTCTGGAAGTAGACAACAGGCTCTGCTTCTCCTGAGGGAAAACCTAAGGACTTGTGGATTTCTTGAGGGAAAAATTCCCTTTTTTCTGGGAGTAGACACCAGGCTCTGCTTCTCCTGAGGAAGAACCTCCTTCCTGCTTACCTCAATCCTGCAGACCAACCACAATATCCCCAAAAATCCCAATTTTTTTACTTCTTTCCCCTCAGGCCCGGCTCCATGGTGGAGCAGGAGAGGCCATGGCGGCTCCTGAGGCTGGTCCAGGAGGGAAACCTGGATGTGCTGTGGAATTTGTAGATTTCCTGAGGGAAAAAATCCCATTTTTCTGGAAGTACACACCAGGCTCTGTTTCTCCTGAGACAGAACCTCATTCCTGCTTATCCCAACCCCCAAAATCCCCATTTTTTGGCCTCTTTCCTTTCAGGCCCAGCTCCATGGCGGAGCAGGAGAGACTGCAGCAGCTCCTGAGGCTGGTCCAGGAAGGAAAGCTGGATTTGCTGTGGGATTTGTAGATTTCCTGAGGGAAAAATTCCCATTTTTCTGGAAGTAGAGACCAGGCTCTGCTTCTCCTGAGGGAAAACCTCATTCCTGCTTGTCCAAGCCCCCAAACCAACTACATTATCCCCCAAAATCCCATTTTTTTGGCCTCTTTTCCCTCAGGCCCAACTCCATGGCAGAGCAGGAGAGGCTCTGGCAGCTCCTGAGGCTGGTCCAGGAGAAAAACCTGGATGTGCTGTGGGATTTGTGGATTCCCTGAGGGAAAAGTTCCCATTTTTCTGGAAGTACACAACAGGCTCTGCTTCTCCTGAGGGAAAACTTAAGGATTTGTGGATTTCCTGAGGGAAATTTTCCCCTTTTTCTGGAAGTACACACCAGGCTCTGTTTCTCCTGAGGGAAAACTTCATTCCTGCTTATCACAATGCCCAAAATCCCCATTTTTTGGCCTCTTTCCTTTCAGGCCCAGCTCCATGGCGGAGCAGGAGAGGCTGCAGCAGCTCCTGAGGCTGGTCCAGGAAGGAAAGCTGGATGTGCTGTGGGATTTGTGGTTCCCTGAGGGAAAAATTCCAATTTTTCTGGAAGTAGACAACAGGCTCTGCTTCTCCTGAGGGAAAACTTAAGGATTTGTGGATTTCCTGAGGGAAAAATTCCCCTTTTTCTGGAAGTAGACACCAGGCTCTGCTTCTCTTGAGGAAGAACCTCCTTCCTGCTTACCTCAATCCTGCAGACCAACCACAATATCCCCA
Source organism: Taeniopygia guttata (assembly GCF_048771995.1). Classification (NCBI taxonomy): domain Eukaryota; kingdom Metazoa; phylum Chordata; class Aves; order Passeriformes; family Estrildidae; genus Taeniopygia; species Taeniopygia guttata. The sequence goes on from NC_133025.1 coordinate 1,413,844, forward strand.
AAAATCCCAATTTTTTTACTTCTTTCCCCTCAGGCCCGGCTCCATGGCGGAACAGGAGCGGCCGCGGCGGCTCCTGAGGCTGGTCCAGGAGGGAAAGCTGGATGTGCTCCGGGATGAGCTGAGGCTGGAGGAGATCCCAGAGGCTCGCAGCTGGCGCTGGGGACGTTTGGGAGATTCCCTGCTGCACCACGCAGCTCGCCTGGGACGCCGGGACGTGCTGGAATTCCTGATCCAGGAGATCGGGATGGACATGGAGGTGGCCAATGGGGACTACAAGAGACCCATCCATGAGGCTGCTTCCATGGGACACCAGGAATGTGTGTCCTTCCTTCTGGAGAGAGGGGCGAGCGTGGACTGCTTGAAAAAGGCTGATTGGTAGGTGCTGGGATTTGGGATTGGGTGGGGAAGGTGGGAATGTGGCTGCTGGAGGCAGTGTTTGGGATCATGGAATGGATGGGAAAGAGCTTAAGGATCATCCAGGGCCACCTGGGACACCTTCCCCTATCCCAGGCTGCTCCAGCCCCAGTGTCCAACCTTTCCTTGGATGATCCAGGGGCACTCCCAGCTGCTCTGGCAATCCCAGCCCAGCCAGGAATTCCTCATTCCCAAGATCCCATCCATGGCTGCCCTCTGGCAGTGGGAGCCATTCCCTGTGTCCTGTCCCTGCAGGCCTTGTCCCCAGTCCCTCTGCAGCTCTCCTGGAGCCCCTTCAGGCCCTGGAATGTGCTGGAAGCTCTCTCTGGATCCTTCCCTTCTCCAGGGGATCATTCCCAGCTCTCCCACGCTGGTTCCAATCCTACAGCAGCTCCATGGATTCCTCTGGATTTACTCCAGCAGCTCCAGATCCTTATATTGGGATCCCAGATCTGGACTCCATGTGGGATCATCTGAGTGGAACAGAGGGGCAGAATTCCCTTCCTCTGTTGCACACGCTGTGGATCCAATTGGATTTTTGGGAGAAATTCCAGCCCCATCCCTGCTTTCCCCTCGCTTCTCCTGGAAGTTGTGAATTACTGCTCCGCTCTTCCCTTAGGGATGGGGATTTCTGGAAACAGAAAACAAGGATTCTCCCCAGCTCCCAGATGAAAGCCTGGGAAGGCCCTTTGGAACTGATTGCCACAAGTCCAAAGGCAGCATTCCAGAGCTGGGAATTGGTGCTGTGCCAGCCTGGAGCTGAGGCCAAGATTCCACGAGCCTGGATTTGTGTGGCTCTGCTCTTTCACCCATGGATTAAAACCAGGGAGCTCTGCGCTTCCTAAGGCATATCCAAACCTTTGGAAAAAGTCTCGTTTGCCTTAAAAATACAGAATGCTCCGAGGGACTGCATGGAAAAGGAGCTGGAGTATTCCCAGCCTGGAAAAATACTGCTGTAAAATCTCCTGAGACCTCAGGCAAAGCACCTGAATCAAATTTGTTGTGCCAGGTTATTTAATTTCCCTGGATCTTCTTCCAGGACTCCCCTGATGATGGCTTGCACCAGGAAAAACTTGGGAGTGATCAAAACTCTGGTGGAGCATGGAGCCAACCCGTTGCTGAGGAACAAGGATGGGTGGAATTGCTTCCACATTGCCAGCAGGGAAGGGCATCCCCAAGTGCTCCAGTACCTCCTGGATGTGTCCCCAAGCTGCTGGGACACGGAGAGCACCACGGGGAGAACTCCTCTGCACACAGCAGGTACAGCAGGGATGGATCCAGGGAACCCTCTGGAATCTCATCCAGCCTCAGCTCTTCCCAAAGGAGATCCAGGTTTCCTTCCTGGACCAGCCTCGGGAGCTGCTGCGGCCTCTCCTGCCCTGCCATGGAGCTGGGCCTGAGGGAAAAGAGGCAAAAAATGGGGATTTTGGGGGATACCGTGGATGGTTTGCAGATTGGGATAAGTGTGAATGGGGTATTCCCTCAGGAGAAGCAGAGCCTGGTCTCTACTTCCAGAAAAATGGGAATTTTTCCCTCAGAAAATCCACAAATCCCACAGCACATCCAGGTTTCCCTCCTGGACCAGCCTCAGGAGCTGCTGCAGCCTCTCCTGCTTCGCCATGGAGTTGGGCCTGAGGGGAAAGAGGCCAAAAAATTGGGATTTTGGGGGATACTGTGGCTAGTTTGGGGATTTAGGATAAGCAGGAATGAAGTTCTCCCTCAAGAGAAGCAGAGCCTGGTGTCTACTTGCAGAAAAAACAGGAATTTTTCCCTCAGGAAATCCACAAATCCTTAGGTTTTCACTCAGGAGAAGCAGAGCCTGGTGCCTACTACCAGAGAAAAGGGAATTTTTCCCTCAGGGAATCCACAAATCCCACACCACATCCAGGTTTCCCTCCTGGTCCAGCCTCGGGAGCTTCCGTGGCCTCTCCTGATCCGCCATGGAGCTGGGCCTGAGGGAAAAGAGGCCAAAAAAATTGAGATTCTGGGGGATACTGTGGCTGGTTTGGGGATTTAGGATAAGCAGGAATGAGGTTCTCCCTCAGGAGAAGCAGAGCCTGGTGTCTACTTCCAGAAAAAATGGGAATTTTTCCTTCAGGAAATCCACAAATCCTTAAGTTTTCCCTCAGGAGAAGCAGAGCCTGGTCTCTACTACCAGAGAAAAGGGAATTTTTCCCTCAGAGAATCCACAAATCCCACAGCACATCCAGGTTTCCCTCCTGGACCAGCCTCGGGAGCCGCCGTGGCCTCTCCTGCTCCACCATGGTGCTGGGCCTGAGGGAAAAGAGGCCAAAAAAAAGGGATTTTGGGGGATAATGTAGTTGGTTTGGGGGCTTGGATAAGCAGGAATGAGGTTTTCCCTCAGGAGAAGCAGATTCTGTTGTAGACTTCCAGAAAAATAGGATTTTTTTCCCTCAGGAAATCCACAAACCGGCCTCTTGGAATTCATGGGATCCTTGGATCAAGTTCATCTCTCCCTGGCACAGATGGATCCGAGCTCCCTTGGCTTGGAATATGAATTTAATTTTCCTTCCTGGTGTGAAATGCTCCCCAGCTCCAAGCACATCCTGGCATTTGAAATTCCTGAAAGCAGCAGGGCTGCTGAGAGGAACTTTTTGGGATCTGCCTGGGGGGTGGATTTCTTTATCACAGCCTTAAGCTGGGCTTGGGGAGGTTCAGGTGGGAAATTGGGAAAATTCCTTCATGGAAAGGGATTATAAGAATTTGTAAGCATTGGAACTGCCCAGGGCAGGGGTGGAGTCCCCGTTCCTGGAGGGATTTAAGATCCATGTGAATGTGGCACTTGGGGACACGTGGCTTTGGCAGTTTTGGGAATGGTTAGGCTCAAGCATTTTTCCAACCAAAATTACTCCATGATTCCAAGAATAAACTCCAAATTTGGGAGTCCCCTTGCTCTCATCCCATGGTGAGAATTCCAGAGGTTCTTTCTGTGAAAGGGAGGGACAATCCCTGCTGGGAATACACAGGAGCTGTTGTTGGAGCCCACCATATCCACAATTCCCTTTCCATGCCCTTTTCCCTGCTTTTAAGGGATATTTAAAGGCAATGGGCACGTTTAGAAATCTCAGCCATCCTCAGGATTGTTGGGAAGCAGAGAAGGGCTCAGACCACACCAGAGAGATCATCAGCAGAGATGAGCCCTGGCTACCCAAACTCCTTTCCCAAAGAATTTAATTGGGATTGACTCTGGAAAAACCTGAGGTGTTGGGAGGAGCCCCTGCTGTGCTGTCACTCCCGTGGCTTTTCCAGCCCTTGCTCTGTCACTCTTGGCTCATCAGCAGTGACAATTCCAGCCCTTGGGCACCACTGCGTCCTTGTGCTTGACCTGGGAATGAAAAAAAACAGGGAATTAGTTGTTTGTGGGATCACAGCAGGTTGCCTCAAGTGGCTGATCCCGATTTTTTTATGTTCTCCTATCCCTGCCCAATTCCAGGTGTTGTTTCCATGGAGCTGGCAGCTCCTCCCCCAGCAGGACGTGGATGTTGGGTTGGGATCTGGGAGCTGAGGGGTTGGGACAGGGGCAGGGTGAGCTCTGGGATTTGGGATTATCCTGTGGGAAAGGGGGAATTCTGACCTTGAGGCAAAGTCTTCTCCTTGCCTTGGGATATGGGGATCCAGCACCTGGATTCTGCTTCCTGGAGATGTCTCCACCTGTGTTTCCTTTGGCAGAGCCACTAATCCACAATTTGGATGGATTTCTGGAATTTCCTGACCCATCCAGACCCTGGAGCAGCAGCTGGAGTGGGAGTGACTGGGAATTGGGAAGGGCTGGAATTTTAGGGAATTATGACTTAACCCCCCAGTGCCCCCAGTACAATTTGATCCCAAACTGCTGCTCCCTGGTATCCCCACACTTATCCCAGGGGATATTCCCAGTTCCCAAGGCAGGAGGGGCTGGAGATGGCATTGGAGCTGCCAGGGGGAATCATGAAAGGACCAACTGCTTTTTCCATGGATTTCTATGGATTTCCATCCTAGGGGTGTGGATTTGAGCACATTAACCCGTGACCAGGCCAGCTGTCTTCCTGAAGGGTCATTTTCTCCCTCCTGCAATCATTTTTTATGTTAATAAGGGTTGATTCTTTCAGCTTTTTTGCTTCTTCTATCCCGAGGGAAGAAAGCTGGGAAGAGGTAATTAGAGGATGTGTAATGCAGCAGTGGCTCCCAGCTGTCCCAAGTCTCTGTTCCTGATAAAAGATGGAATTGTAAGGGATTTTTCTTCCCATAACTCGGGTTCATCAGGCAGGGAGCAGGAGCAAAGAGCCAAAATCTGGGAATCCCTCACTGGGATTCCAGCTGAAAGTTGCTTCTGGGAGCACACATTTCCCAGGAGCCCTTTTTCCATCACCTGATGGAGCAGCTCCAGCCTTGGTTTGATGATATTTTTCTCTTGAATATGTTCCATTTGTTTTGCAAAAGTGACCTGCAGGGGAAAAAAAAGGAAAAAAAAAAAAAGCTGTGTGAAGTGAAATGTTTTAGAAAATCAAGAAAAAAATGGAGTATTTCAGTGCCTTGGGTTCAAATCCTCCCCCCCACTCTGCTGTTGTTTTCCCTCTGAGATGGGTGAGGATGATGAGATGGGAGTGGCTGGGAATGTTATCCAGCATTTCCACAGCTGCCTGCTCTGTGTTCCTTTTGCTTCTCCCAGATCCCAATTTGGGAATGAACAAATAATTGGGAGTTTTTTGTTTCAGCTGAATTCTGTGGCAGGTAGAACCAGGCAATGCCCATTCCATACCTTTTCCCTGCTTTACCTAACATTTCCCAATCGGATCAGAGCAAGGGAAGCATTTTTTTAATTTTAAATCCCACCAAAAAATTGATGGGAATAAAGCCCCTTGCATCCCAAGCCCCTTGGAATCCCTCCCCTCATCCCAAAAGGATCAGCAACCCGAGCATGCCTCACTCTAGGGACACAATGCCACAAAACCACAACCAATCCATATTTTTCCTGGTTTTCCCATCTTTTCCCAGCTCTGCACGGCTGTTCCCAGGTCGTGGAGCTGCTCCTGGAAAGGTAAGCAGGCTCCTTGCAGCTTTTCCAGCTTTTTCTCCCCCACCTCCCCATTCCCTGCCAGGATTTGGACACAAAGGATGCTTGTGCTGTTCCACTGGGGAGGCACATCGCAGCTGCCCTGCCCTCCACCCCAAAGCTGGCTCCTCATGCTCCAGGTTTTTCCCAGCTAGGGAAAACACAAGGATTCCCTGGGGATGGGCTCCCTCTTGGTTGTGACACAAATCCCAGTTATGTAACTCAGCCCTGGGTTTGTTTTCCCTGCTGATTCATTCCCAGTGTGACAAGGAGCAAAGGGATTCCTGGCAGCTCTGTGCTGGGAGCAGCTTTCTTAGGTTTGGCTTATCCTTGTTTTCCTGGGAAGTGGCTTTAAAGCAGCTCTGTTCCTTTTCTCTGTTCTCCCTTCCCAGAGCTGGAGCAGCTTTCCCTGGGAATTGCAGCTCATCTCAACCTGTCCATGCTTGGCCCAGCATAAACAGCTCTGTGATCTAAACCTGGCTTTAATTCAGTTTTCTCTCATTTCACTGGAGTTTAACCTGCATGAGGTTGGTGGTCTCTTGATTTTGTACATCATTCCATGAAGATCTGGTTATTCCCTGCTTCCAGTGCACACCTTGTCCCTTCTGGAAACCCTCTGGGCAGGAAAAAGGGAATTATAAATTATCTGTAGAGCCCAAATGAACTGAACCAGCTCTCTAATCCCCAAAAAAACCCCACAAATCATTCCCCAGGCCCTAAAACACCAGGAGAGGTTTATGCATAGTCTATGGACGAGCTTTATATATTCAATTTTCAATCCCAGCTGCTGAGAGTCTCTTTCCATAAGGATTTTGGAGCTGCCAACAGCTCTGTCCTGGTTGTTCCTCCTGTCACTTCCAGGTGCCAGTACCAACCTGACAGGAGGGACAGCTGTGGGGTCACTCCCTTCATGGACGCTCTGCAGAATGGGCACGTCGGCATCGCCCGGCTGCTGCTGGAGAAACACCAGGTGGGTGCCAAAATCCCTCACTGCCTCTCCCAGGAGCTGAGCCAGAGCTGCCAGGACAGGTGAGCCACGTGTTTGTCGTGACTGGAGCGTAAGGAAGCAAGTTCCCAAGTTGTAGAGAACAAAATTGTGTAAAAAAAAAGCAAATTCACCCTGGAGGTGAGAAGGATTTGCCTGAGTGAGGTTGTCAGGAATCAGCTCTTGGGGCAGGAATCATGGAATGGTTTGGGTTGGAAGGACCTTAAAAATCATGTCATTCCACCCCTGCCATGGGCAGGGATATCTTCCATTATCCAAGGTGATTCCAAGCCCTGTCCAATGTGAATATTCCAGGGATCCAGGGACAGCCACAGCTTTTGTGGTAAACGTGTCCCCAGAGCTGGTGGAGTGGGATGGTGACACCAGAAGGGGACAGGACATTCCCAGCGCTCCAGGGGCAGCTGTGGCAGAGCCAAAAGCAGCTCTTGGAATGCCAGGACTCAGCATGGAGGCTCCAGTGGCTGTGGATAACATGGAAATGTCCATCCATGAGTTATCCAGAGCTCCTCCCTGCCCTCCCTCTCTCCTGGCAGCTCCTGCTCCTGTGCTGGCTCCCAAAAATCCCTGATTTCCTCCAGGGAATGGCATTAGAGCCAATTGTGCACAGCAGGAACCAGATGACTGCAATCAATCATTTATTGATTGATTGCTGATTGATCCCAGCTGTTTGGGGTCCCATCATGGCTGATTCTCCCAGAGTCATTGGTCAGATCCTGGATGTCCTAAGGAAAAGGAAATCCTGTTTTCTGGATTGGGAAGTTTGGGAAGTTTGTTGTGGTTTTAACCTCACATTCCAAGCACTGAGGGTGGGAGAGGTGGGAAACCTCGTGGAGGTTTCCTGGTGGTGCTGATCAGATTGGGGATGAGTACACTTTGTGTTAATCCCATGATATTCCCTAATTGCAGGCCTGTCCCACAGCTGTGGATGCCCTGGGTGCCCAGGCCCTGCACAGGGCAGCTGTGACAGCCCAGGATGGCTCCATCCAGTTCCTGGTGTCCGAGCTGGGCGTGGATGTCAACGCCAGAGCGACGTCCCTGCAGCTGCCAGCCCTGCACTACGCAGCCAAGGTTTGTCCCTGCTCCCAAATTCCCTTGGAAAAGCCTGTGCCAGGCACCTAAACCAGGCTGCATCAGGTGTTGGCCACCATGGAGGATTTGCATTCCTGGTTCATCCTTTGCCACTGTCCATCTGCTCCTGACCAGTCCCATTCCCTGTTTTCTGGGCATCAAAGGAAATGTGGGCAGCAGGGTGAGGGTGGGATTCTCCCCCTCTGCTCTGCTCTGGTGAGATCCCACCTGGAGCACCAGATCCCAGCCCTGGAGCCAACAGCAGGACCTGGAGCTGCTGGAGAGAGCCCAGAGGAGTGCACAGAGCTGCTCCAGGGCTGGAGCCCCTCAGTTCCCAGGAATCCAGGCTGGGAGAGCTGGGGGTGCTCCCCTGGAGAGGAGAAGGATCCAGGGAGAGCTTCCAGCACATTCCAGGCCCTGAAGGGGCTCCAGGAGAGCTGCAGAGGGACTGGGGACAAGGCCTGCAGGGACAGGACACAGGGAATGGCTCCCACTGCCAGAGGGCAGCCATGGATGGGAGATTGGGAATGAGGAATTCCTGGCTGGGCTGGGATTGCCAGAGCAGCTGGGGCTGCCCCTGGATCCCTGGAATGTCCAAGGAAAGGCTGGACACTGGGGCTGGAGCAGCCTGGGACAGTGGGAGGTGTCCCTGCCATGGCTGAGGTGGCACTGGAGGGGCTCTGAGGTCCTTCCCACCCCAGCAATTCCATGTTTGTGTCCAGCTGCCTGCAGAGGAGGGACAGGACATGTCCAGAAGTGGGAGAGCTGGGAATGCAGGGGGAGCTCCCAGAATTTTATCTGTGTCCTTCACACCAGAGTTGTTTTGAATTCTAGAACCATTGGAGCTTTTTCCTCCTCCCAGCCTGTGTGGGGAGCAGAGCTGTGGATCCTGCAACACTCCTTGGGAATGCAGAGCAGATCCCAAAACTTCCCTGCTGACCAGGATCCCTCCTGGCATCCAGCTGGCAGCACAGGAATGTCCCTGCTCAGACCCAGAGATGTTAAACCCAGGATTTTAACAGCACTCTGAGCCTTGTGGTGGGAATAAAACCTCATCCCAGTGCCCTGCTCCTACAAAAGCATCCATGCCACTCCCTGGGAATGCTGGCACCATCCAGCCGTGCCACAAAGGAGCCCTTTCTCCCATTTTCATGGCCTCCTGCTCCCAGAAAGCCCTTCTGGTTGCCAAGGGTACGTTGAACAGCAAGGCTCTGGGGGGAATATAATGTGCCTTGGAGAAAATCCCAGCTCCTGGCTGATTTGGGAATGATTGGATGGGATTCTTCCTTTCCCTGCCCGGGCTCGGTGTCACTTTGTATTTACAGCACCATTTGTTTGACTGGTGGGTTGTGTTTTTATCTCTCTCTTTTCTTATTCTTTTGCATTTATAAACACATAAAAATCAAATTATTTTGTAAATTCAATTTGCTGCCAGGGCTGTGGCAGCTGCAGCAGTTCCTGGCTCAGTGGCTTTGCCATGGAATTGGGTTTGCAGGGAAATGGGAGCCTTGTGATCAGGGAAGATGCTGTGGAATCCTATAGGAATAGGGAAAAAGAGGGTGAGGGGGGTGGGATAAAAATAAGAGCTTTCCATTCCCAGGCTGCAGGACAAAGACTAATTCATGGCATTGAGGATGTAATTCCAAAATCAGGCGTGTTATTTAGGGAGAAAGGATTTATTTCTGGAAAAGCCTGTGCAGGGTGGAAGGAGGTGGGGGTTGTGCTGGGTTTTTCTCTGTGGAATTTGAAATTGGTTCCTGGCAGAGGAAGGAGGGAGGACACAGCGGATTGCGGCTAGCTGGGTCTTCACCCATGGCATCACAAATCGTGGAGGAATTCTTTGGGAAATGCCTGTGACTGAGGGAGGGAGATGAGCAACAGGTTCTGCTCCTGGAGCTGGAGTAACCCCAGAAAAATCCACTCCAGATCCCCTGGGAATTGGAGGGATTTGCAACTCAGAGATGGAGAGAGCTCAGAGCCCCTTCCAGAGCCTGAAGGGGCTCCAGGAGAGATACCTGGGATAAGGGATGGAGGGGCAGGACACAGGGAATGGCTCCCACTGCCAGAGGACAGCCATGGATGGGATCTTGGGAATGAGGAATTCCTGGCTGGGCTGGAATTGCCAGAGCAGCTGGGGCTGCCCCTGGATCCCTGGAATGTCCAAGGAAGGACTGGAGCACCCTGGGATCATGGCAGGTGTCCCTGGAATGAGCTTTGAGGTCCCTTCCCACCCAAACTGGTCCAGGATTCTGGGATTTGGGACACTCAGGATCCATCCCAAGGGATTTTTATGGAAAATTGGGATAGAAAAGAGAGGGAAAGGGAAGGGAGACCCTTCATGGCTTCCTGAGATTCCAAGTGAAGCCCCTGGGTCCATGAATTTCTTGGAGAGGAGATGGATCCAATGTCAGGCTGGGAGAGCTGGGAATGTTCCCCTGGAGAGGAGAAGGATCCAGGGAGAGCTTCCAGCACATTCCAGGGCCTGAAGGGGCTCCAGGAGAGCTGCAGAGGGACTGGGGACAAGGCCTGCAGGGACAGGACACAGGGAATGGCTCCCACTGCCAGAGGGCAGCCATGGATGGGATCTTGGGAATGAGGAATTCCTGGCTGGGCTGGGAATTGCCAGAGCAGCTGGGGCTGCCCCTGGATCCCTGGAATGCCCAAGGAAAGGCTGGAGCACCTTGGGATAGGGAAGGTGTCCCTTCCCGTGGCAGGAGTTAGAATTGGATGATCTTTAAGGATTTTTTCCAGCCCAAACCATTCTGGGATTTTAGGAAGGTGTCTGGTGATAACAATTGTGATAACAATTGCTGCCTTATGGATCTGATGTGAAGGCAGCTGACCCTGATTTCCATCAGCTCCAAGATCCTCTGGAGCTCCTGGTACCCCCAGACCTGACCAGGACAGAGCAGATCTGTGCAATCCCAGGTTTGGGATGGATCCAAGCACAGAGCTGATCCCAAATTCCACGTTCTGCAGGAAGGACATGGACACACCATCCAGACCCTGCTGTCCCTCGGTGCTGATCTCCAGGCTAAGGATGGGAAGGGCCGTTCTGGTGAGAATTCCAAGCTGGTTTTCCAACCTTTATGTGACACCAAGAGCTTCCATAAGCACATCCCAACCTCAGTGTGCAGGGAGATGCCAAATCCATGGATACATTTGCTCTGGGAGTACCATGATGGATTATCCCAGGATTTTTTTGGGCATTTTGCATTCCCTGGCTTTCAGTTTGCTGGAATTTCTGCTGGGGCTTTTCCCTTGGGGGAAGAACAGAGACCCAAATTGGGAATTGGGAATTTCCTGCTTATTTTCCACCTGAGGATCTCCGATGGTGCCTCAAATTTGGCTGGAATGATCCTGTTGGAAGCAGGTTGGATGGACAAACACAAGGATTGAGCTCTCCAGCCTCAATTCCTTAGCAAACAGCCTGGAAATGGCTGATGAGCAAATAATACCAGAGAGCTGGCACGGAAATGGAGTTGCTATAGCGATGCTGGAGAGTCGGCATTCCCAGCAGGAAAGGCTCAGGCAGCTCTTGCATCAGCATCTCCCCCCAGAAAAAAATTAAATATTAAAAAAAAAAAGACAAATTTGTTTCAGCCATCACCAAAATTGGCAAATTCCCCAGCCCTGGGGTTTGGTTAAAGCCACGTTTTAGCGGTGCCATCTCTCCCTCCGCCCCCTCAGTGACTAAATCCAAGATCTGCTGAGCTCATCCAACCCTGGAATGTTTTTTCCTGTGGCTCCTCCTTGGCTGGGCTTGGGTCACTGCGTCCTTGGGAAGCTTCTCATCCACATCAGGATTATCCAGAGAGATCAGGATGCCTCCTTTGGATTAGATGGAAGAGTTTTTTTACAGTGAGGGTGAGGAGGGGCTGGGCTGGGATTGCCAGAGCAGCTGGGGCTGCCCCTGGATCCCTGCAATGTCCAAGGAAGGACTGGAGCACCCTGAGATCATGGCAGGTGTCCCTGGAATGAGCTTTGAGGTCCCTTCCCACCCAAACTGGTCCAGGATTCTGGGATTTGGGATACTCAGGATCCATCCCAAGGGATTTTTATGGAAAATGGGGATAGAAAAGAGAGGGAAAGGAAAAGGGAGACCCTTCATGGCTTCCTGAGATTGCAAGTGAAGCCCCTGAGTCCATGAATTTCTTGGAGAAGAGATGGATCCAATGTCAGGCTGGGAGAGCTGGGAATGTTCTCCTGGAGAAGGGAAGGATCCAGGGAGAGCTTCCAGCACATTCCAGGGCCTGAAGGGGCTCCAGGAGAGCTGCAGAGGGACTGGGGACAAGGCCTGAGGGACAGGACACAGGGAATGGCTCCCACTGCCAGAGGGCAGCCATGGATGGGATCTTGGGAATGAGGAATTCCTGGCTGGGCTGGGATTGCCAGAGCAGCTGGGGCTGCCCCTGGATCCCTGGAATGTCCAAGGAAAGGCTGGACATTGAGGCTGGAGCAGCCTGGGATAGTTGGAAGATCCCTGCCCATGGCAGGAGGGTGGAAGTGGATGATCTTTAAGATCAGACTCAGTGATCCCAACCTTAACCCTGCAATTTATCCCAACCCAAAACCCCAAACCACTCCATAATCCCACGCTGGCAGAACTCATTTTTCACCCTCCACCTGTTTATTCCCACGGGGGTCTGGTTTCCATGCAGAGCAGGATGAGGTGACCCCAGCTGCTGTTGTGTCCCCCAGCCCTGCACGTGGCCAGCGCCGGGCAGCACGTGGTGGCCACCAGGATCCTGCTGCGGGCCGGGCTCCAGGATGCTCCTGATGCCACGGGAACACTGGCCCAGCAGCTGGCCAGGAGACCTGATGTCATCCAGCTTTTCCAGGGAGCACAAGTCAGCACCTGAAGAAGAGGAACCTGCTCCTTTTTCACATGGTACATTGGTTATTCCTTCCCAGATTTAGGGAAACGGCTGATTAAAATCCCCAGATTGGTCCCCAAAAGTGTGGAGCTTCTTGAAATTAAGGATCCCTCAAATAGGGGGACTTGCCCCAAAAAGAGAACTCCCACTAATGAGAGGACCCCCAAAATTCAATTGTATCCCCCACTAATGAAAGGACCCCCAAAATTAAGAATCCCCCACTAATGAAAGGACCCCCAAGATTAAGAATCCCCCAAATAGAGTATCCTTTCCTAAATGGAGGGAAACCCCCTAAATTGAGGAAAACCCACCCAAATTGAGGAAAACCCACCCAAATTGAGAAAAACCCACCCAAATTGAGAAAAACCCACCCAAATTGAGGACCTGGAAGGTCATGACCTGAGGACATGGAAGACACTCCCCCAGACTGAAAACTCCCCCAAAATGATGAATACCCTAAACAGAAGAACCTCCCCAGGTTAAGGAGCCCACCAAAACGGAGAACCCCCCCCCAAACCAAGGTCTGAAAAACTCCCCATAAAGCAAGGATTTTTTCCCAATATTGAGCAGAGGAGCCAAGCTTGGCTTTTGGGAGTAGATTTAGGAGAAATGTTTTAAATAGGATTATCTCAAATGATAATGGAGGTGATGGGTCTGGGCTCTTCCCTGGGAGGGTGGGGAGGACCTGGAACAGGTTTCCCAAAAAAGTTGTGGCTGCTCCATCCCTGGAAGTGTCCAAGGCCAGGTTGGAGCAGCCTGGGATGGTGCAAGGTGTCCCTGCCCATTGGAATGAGATGGTCTTTAAGGTCCCTTTCCACCCAAACAATTCCATGTTTTTATCACATTCCTCTTCTGATGCATCATTATAAATTAATTTTCCTCTTTTGCCTCTTCCTGTGCAGCTCCCTGAAACAGAACCATCCAAGGGAAGTGCCACTTCCAGGGATCCTCGTGGCTTTTCCTGGGAATTTCCACACCCTGAACATCCCCATGGAGAAGATCCACCTGGATCATGGCTTTTCTAGCTCTTCATGGACCTGCTTTCCACCAATCCCATAAATTGCTTTAATTTGCAATTTAATGTGTAATTTTACCTCTTTGGGTAGGACAGAGACTCTTGAAGCTGCATCAACCTTTTTGTAGCCCACAGCTGATCCCAAAACCTGCAGGAATCTCTAGTGGGACCTCAACCTTGTGAGGACATCAGGGATCTCTGGATCAGACTGAAATAAGGAGGAGCTTTATTCCAGACTGGAATGCTGGGCAATTCCCAGCACTGATGAACTTTAAATCCCAATAATCTGCTCTCGGAAACCTGGAATACCCAGCAAGGTAAGAGCAGCTGCAGCTGTTGATTATAAATTGGAATTATAAGCTGGAATTATAAATTCCATGAAAAAGTGATGTGTCCTTGTCTATTTGTAATGCCAAGAGTTAAAAACGGATGGAATTCTGCTTTTTTGGGGATGGAAGATGTTAAAAATCAGGAAGGGAATGAATTAAAGTGTGCACCATGAACCATGGTGCTCAGGGCTGGGTTTGAGTGGGAAATTCCCACCTTGCTATCCCTGGAGCAGGAATTTTGGATCAGCCCCTGGGTGGGGTGAGGAAATGATTTTATCCTTCTAAAAGGAATAAAAAAAAATTTTAAAAACTCTAAAATTTAAGGATCTATGGATCCTTAAATCCATAAATCCAGCTCTGGCCTCTCTACAGCAGGAAATGCAAGGAGCTGCTTCATTCCCACTTTTTATCATTTTAATAAGCCATGGAATAGCTGTGTCCTCCCAATATTACTGATGGGAAAAAAATAAAACAGTGGGAATGTTCCCAAATATCCATGGCAACACAATGGGGAAACTCCTTAAAAACATGGAAACACATTTCAAAACACCAAGGGGAACGTGCATTATTTTGAGGGTTAGAAAAGGAATGTGAATTCAGCTTTATGCCTGCAAAATTCCCCCAGGGAATTCAGGTTTTTCTTTTCCAAAAATTTTTCCTTCCCGTTTTTTCCCAAACAGGATTTTGGGGAGTAGAAATGCAGCCTAATTAGGGGTGTTTGTTGGGATAGTTAGCAAACTTCCCATCAAAAGTGGTCCATGGGTTGTCTGGGATGGGATGGAAAAGCATCAGATGTGGGGGGATTGGGGGGCCCAATTAAACCCCCCTAAACTGAGGAACCCCTTTATTTAAGGACCCCATTAAACTGACAACCCACCCTAATTTAAGGACCTCCCTAAATTGAGGATGCTCCCAGAGAACCCCTAAATTGAGGACTCGCCCAATATTCAGGAACATCCCCGAACTGAGGATCCCCTTGAAATTAAGGATCCCCCAAATACGTGATTTGCCCCAAACAGAGAAGCCCCTTAAACTGTATCCCCCACTAATGAGAGGTCCCCCAAAATTAAGAATCCCCCAAAAAGAGGCTCCTCCCCTAAATGGAGGAAAAACCCCCAAATTGAGGACCCCCTAAATGGAGAACCCCACAGATTGAAAACTCTCCCAAAATGATGAATACCCTAAATAGAAGAACCCCCCAAGTTAAGGAGCCCACCAAAACTGAGGACCCCCCCAAACCTAGGTCAAATAACAAATCTCCCATAAACCGAAGGCCCCCCTCCAAGTAGAGGAAATTCCCTAAACTGAGGAATCCCCCAAACTGAGGATCCACGAAATTCCCAATGAAAGGGCCCCCTAAACTGAGACCACCCCAAATAAAGGACTCTCCCAAATGAGGAATCCCCCAAATTGAGGGTTCCCTAAACTGAAGCCCCCAGCCAAGTAAACAAAGGAGCCCCTCAAATTGAAGAACCCCATAAATTAAGGAGAAAACCCAAATTTAGGACCCCCCCCCACAGAGTCCGAGCCCATAGGGGCGTCCATGGAACTGCGCATGCGCGCCGCGCCCCCACCACGGTGGCAGCGCCGCTCGCGCGCGCAGCGCTCCCGCCCCTTGAGTGACGGCGCCGCCAGCCAATGGCGTGGCGAGGCGCCCTGTGATTGGCAGGCGCGTGGGCGGGGCGCGGGCGGCCCGGCCCCGCCCCTCCCGGCGCGGTCCCCTCACGGCGGCGGCTCCATTTTCTCGCGCTCCCGCGGCCCCCGCGTAGCGCCCGGTTCGCCTCAGCCCCGGCCGAGAGACCCCCCCGAGACACCGCGCGCCGCCATGAATGAGGAGTACGACGTGATCGTGCTGGGCACCGGCCTCACGGTGAGGAGCAGCCGCCGCCCGCTCGCGCCTCGGGCCTGCTGCGGGCGGCCGCCGCCCTGCCCCGCCCCGCCGCCCCCCCCCCGGCTCCTGCGGCTGACCCCCTTCCCCATCCCTCACCCAGCCCGGCGCCGCTGTCCTTTTGCCCGTCTATCACCTGATCCTCCCCCCCACAGGCTGGGTTTGAGACCCCCCCGCCTCGGGCGCTCAGGTCTTTATCCCCTCCCCCAGGGTGTGCCGTCCCCTCCCCAATCTCTCACCTGATTATCGCCCCACTCGCCCCTTTCAGGTCCTTTTCTTCAGCTGTCACCTGTCCACGGTAGCCCCCTCGCCTCTCTCTGGGTTCTCCCCGTCGCCATCCCCAGAATTACCGGGGGGGGTCTGGTGTGTGTGACCCCCCTGGGTGCTTTCTCCTATCATTAGTTATCACAGCAGCCCCTCGGCTTCATTCCCTCCCCCACCCTGGAGCCTTTCCCATTCATCCCCAGCCCAGCCTGGGATCCTCCCTCCCCCTCCACCCCTCAGCATCCCCCGGGGGTCTGGTGTGTGCGACCCCCCCGGGAACCCCTGGTTCATTTCCCCATCATTCACTCTCACAGCACCCCGCAGCTCCAATCCCACCCCCACCCCGCATCCTTCTCCCCATCCCTCGCTGTATCCCCGGGTGGGGTTTTTATACGATTTATATATCTATTTTACAACAGCTCCTCATGTTTGGAATTACAAATTCCAAACCTATCCCCGCCATTCCCAGGGGGCCCCAGGAAATGCGGTTGTTTTGCGGAGGGAGGGCGTGGGGAGACTCGGACAATAAAACGCCGACGGGCATTTATTGCATTTTTTTTTTTTAATTATTACTTTATTTTTTTCCCTTCACGCATCTCCTCCCCTCGCACCACAAACCTAACGTGGCTGCAGGTCCGTGCAGGGTGGAGGCAGCCGTGGTTATCCCCCCCCTCTCCATCCCCATTCCCGCTCCGCCTTTGCAGCCTTCGGCTCCATCCAGCCCTGACTGCAGCAGGAGGGGGATGGGAGGCTGGCGAGCCTGTCAAATTTCCCTTATTCCCCCCTCCAAAAAAAAAACCCCAAAACTTTCCTGCGATGTCGCTGCATCCCGGTGATCCCTAAGGAAAGCTGACAGCTGATGGGGGTGCGGCGGAGGGAGGGGGATGAGCCGTGGTGGGGCTTTGTCCTATTGTGGAGGATGCAGCCCGCGCCGCAGGCAGCCCTGGGGAAAAAAACATGGCAATGCCGCTGCCCGGGAGGTTTGCGGGAGGATTTCTCCCGGTTCCTGCATCCCCGGAGGCCGGGAGGTGCCACGGGAGGGCGGATTGCAGGTTACAAATGCGAGGCATTGTTTGGAGAAGGGGGAAAGAAAATCCAATATGGTGGAGAGGTTTTCCTCCTTGTGCAACTTGGCCTTTCCTGCTTTTGTTCCTTCCTGTTGGTGGGAAAAGGTGGCTGGACAAAGGGATTGCTTTGGGGTTGGCCCGGGAGGGATTTCCCCCACTTGCCCTGGGGATGGAGATAAAATAGAAATCCACGCGTTTCCTCCCGTGGTTTGGGCGCTGGGATTGATGGGGCTGTGACACAGGAGCCCACCGAAGGCAGAGCTGGATTATCATCCCCCTCTTTTGGGATTGGGAAGAAGGGTAGCAAACCTGGAATGGGGCACAAAGGAAATGGGTAAGGTGTGGGAGCGTCTGCTGTAGGGGACACCCAACTTTCCCAGTTGCTTTCATTCCTTTCAAGGCTCTTCCTCTGAGGTGGAGGAACGGCTTAGGAGGAAAAAGCTTCTTCCCTTTGATAGGGAAAGCTGGAGTCTGTCCTAAAGCCTGCCCCTGGCTCAGCAAAGCAGGGAAAGGGAATTTTGGGGAGGTGAAATATAATGAGCTTGTAGTGAAGGGGCCTCCAATAGATTGGAGCTCCATTAAAATGTTAATTTATGCTTTAGTGTGAGCGGGGTATCAAGTTGGTGAACACAGGGCTTAATCTCAAACTGACAAATGCCAGTGTAAATTTGACAAAAGGCCTCTTGTGAAATCACTTTTAAGACAAGCTCCTTCTAATGAGCAGAGGTTGAGTTAAAAGGAATAAATTATAACCCGTATTTTAAGGTGTGCTGACCAAACTCCAGAGCCTGGGAATATCCAGGAGCATTATTTTGCTTCTGGTGTGTTGGCTTTCCCTCTGAAATACCAATTAGGGTGGACTTCGTCTTGTCTTGAGCAGCTCATGTGGAAAAGAATGGAAACCAGAGGTCCTGGTGCAGCCATCCTGGAATTCCTGGTGTTGGCTCAACCACTGTGGCTGCCGAGTGGTGTCGGAGCAGAGCTGGATCAGGCTGGGCTGAAGGACTCTCCTGCACCCACATGAAGCCTGAAGGTTGCTCCTTCAGCTTTGGTACTAGTGGAAAAGGAGCCTGGTACCTGTGGTACCTGAGGAGAAGGAGCTGGAAACACATCCAATTGTTCCTTTCCTTTTCCAGAGGAGCTGTCATGGAAGTTCTAGTGATGTTTGCAGCCACCCTGTCCTTCAAGCTGGTCCTGGATTCTGCTGCTGGAGCCCCATTAGGCCCCTGTTGCAGCTCTGAGGTTGTGTCTGTGCTGCTGATCTGGAGGGTTTTTTTTCTTTTTTCCAAAGGGAAAGTTCAATTGTTGGTTTAAAGAGGAAGAATGAGTCGTTGGAAGCTTTGTAAAAGAGCACAAATATGTCCATTGTAGTGGTCGTTCTGGTTGGGTCTGTGGGGCAGTGTAAATTCCACTGGGATGGATCTGGAAGTGCAACATGAATATTTCAGGTGTTAATCTCTTCCTCAACAGTAATGAAGGACTAAAGGTGGCTTTAGGACTGGGGTTACTGGCACTCAGACTGTTTCAGCTTTCCCCTTCTGTGTGCTAATCAGAGACCCCATTGCAGTGCCAGCTCATAGAGTCATAGCCCTGTGGGAAAAATAATCCTGAATTACTGTGATACAACCCCTCAGACTTCCACCAGCTGTAGTGAACTCCAGGGCTCCTCCTGCATGGATCAGTGTGAAGTGCCAGACTTTGGTGGGTCTGCCTGCATGGGAGCTGGTAGATCTTCCAGCTGCCTCATTCCTGGTGGGAATGGCTTCTCCAGGGTGCTGGAGCTTTAATAGCTTTAAGGTCCTTGTCTTAGGCTTTCAGCGTGTGGCAGATTAGGGATCATCTTCCCGCAGACCTGCTGCACAGGCTTGTTTTTAATCTGCTGCAGTGGTCACAGGCTGGAGAGCTCCTCATGGCTGCATTTGCACAGCTCTCTTTTCAGCTCACCGTAATTTCCCAGCTCACCGTCATTTCTGCCTTCTGCTGTGGGAGTGGCTCTGTACTTCCCCGCTGGGTTATTTCAGAGTGGGATGTTGTGCCTGGTGACAGTCTCTGTTATCTGCCCTCTGTGCCTCTGTGAAGTTATTTTGCATTAATTCTGGGGATAATTAAACCCTCCAGCTGAGCCTCGGTAGGTGAATGCTCCGTTCCTGCTGAGGTTTCACTCTTTGCAGGCTGAACTAAGCTTCTTACCTGCCAGCTGCCTCCTCATGTTAAAGCTATTCAAATCCACCACGAAGATACAGATTCACTTTCTGTGGGAGCAGAGGGGCCAAACTCATTGGTTCAGGATATATTTATTCATACAGGCCCAAGCCTCAGGCCTAAAGAGCCTCAGAGTGACTGTGAGGACCATGTGGGAGCATCTGCTCTAGGTGACACCCAACTTTCCCAGGTGTTTTCATTCCTTTGAGGTGGAGGAATGGCTTAAGAGGAAAAAGCTTTTCCCTTTGATAGGGAAAGCTGGAGTCTGTCCTTTGCATCATCCCCTGGTAGCAGAGGGAATTGTTGCAGTACAGTGAGGAGTTGTTTTGGCAGCTGTAGGATGAGCAGAGCTTTGGTTGGGCGGTGAGAGGTGGAATTGCCTGTGTCACCTGCTCCAGGTGACCCTGCCTAGGCTGGATCTCCAGAGGTCCCTGCCAAGCCCAGCCACTGTGTGACTCTGGCCACAGCAAGCCCTGCCTTTCGAAGAAAGAGCCTGGTGGTGCCAGACCCGAAGCCGAAGGGATTTTGCTCAATGCTCAGTGCCCAATCCTCCCCTCTGCGCTGTTACAGGAGCGGCGCTGGCTCGGGTTTCCATCGGGCTGTCTGAGCCTTTCTGAACTGCCGCCCTACTTGGAGAAAATCCACGGAAACCTCCTTGCTTCCCTCCATTCCTCAAGGCCTCTGCATGCACAGGGTCTGCTCATGACCAGCTCCTGCCCTGCAGGGAGGAGCTGATGCTCTTAAACGAGCGTGGAAGCACCAGTACCTCCAAGTTCCTCCATATTTTTATTTCCATGGACTCACAGTGGATGTGCTGTCCCCGCATTCCCAGTGCTGGCTTCTCCCTGGTTCCTGGCCATTTGCAGAGACGACATTGATGGCGCTCAGATCGTTCATTCAGCAGCACAGTGGGCTCCTGGGAGCTCGTAACCTGAACTGGCTGAGCAATGCATTGTAGTAGCAGCGTGACTGCAATTTGCATGGATTCTATTGGACCTGGATACCCGGAGCTCTCCCTGCTGCTCCTGCTGCTGTCAGCAGCTGCTCCCTGTTCCTGTTTGATGGTGGCGACGTTTATAAAACAGCAGAAAATGCACAGATTTGAACTGTGACACTTCCCCTTTTTCATTTGCACTCTAAACTCTCCCCAGCCCTCCCTTATCAGCACAGGCTGTTTGTTTTCCTCACTGCCCGACCCAAATGGCAGCGTCACACACTGAGCGGTTCCTGGCCCCGCAGCCAGCACGGCATCCAAAGGAATTGCTGAGCTGGGAGGATGAATCCATTGTGCAGCCCCGGTGCTTCATGGCCATCATGGCTGCAGAGGGAAGTGGCCTGAAAGGGCTGTGCAGGATTTCAGAGTGTTCAGCGAGCCTTGGGTTAAACAGCAGTGCAATAGCTCCACCTCAGTCCCCACAGCAGTGTTTAACGCTGTGAAAGAAGAGTGGGGAGGTATTTAAGGCCTCTTGTACCTTCTGCTGGTGCCCAGATTCACTCCAAGGGATGCAGAGTCCTTCTTCTGAGAAGACAGAGCAAGGAATGCTTTGAGGTTAAGTGGGTGACTGAAATCAGCTGACATCCAGACCAGTGGATGTGGCTTGCTTTTACTGGAGCTTCATCCCTCCTTTTGCTGCTTACTTAGTCTCGAAATCCTGGTTGGCTTCCTTGTGGCTCAGCTCCAGCATGGACACTTGCAGTCCTGTGCCACCATCTGGCAGAGCTGGTGAGCCAGGCTTTTGGGAGATGTTCCAGGGGGGATAAACCACAGGGTAGAGCCAGGAGCCCAACCACAGAGCTCTGGGAATGTACCTGGTTGGTGATGAGGCCCTTGGCGTGACAGTCCTGCCTTGGGTGTGGTTAATCATTAACGCTGTAGCCACTTTTACTCCTGTGGTTACTCAGCCTTGTAGGCCTTGAGTAGTGGCTTCACACAGGGCTTGGTGCAGCTGTATCTGCTGGGAGGATCTCTGCTTTCCCCCAACCCTGTGGGGAAAAAAGGCAGGACCTTGTAGGGTCCTTGGAAGGATGGAACAGTGGAAGGAGCAGCTGATGGATCATGGAGAGCTTTTGTGGGAAGCACTGTGGCTCACTATTCACAGTCCACGTGGTGATCATGAAGCCTTGTGGGCACCATGCTGGAAATCTTCCATGACTTCAGGGATTCAACTCAGAGCGTCCTTGCTGTGCATGAGGCAGCTCCAGCTTTGCTCCTCAGGTCCTTGGCAGGGTTTGGGTGGCAGACTGGCCAGCAGTGCCCTGCTATCCCAAAGGAGAAGGTTTTTCCACTGCCACCTGGAAGCACCAGCACAGCAAATCCTCAACCAGCGATCCCTGCCAACCATCCCTGCACCTACAGATGTCTGACCTTAAAACAGAACAACCCCTGAGAGCAGCTGTGGCTGGGAAGTTGATTTTACAGCTTCCTTTACACCGAGGATTGACTGGAGTCAGGATTTACACAAACAACACAGTGGGAAACTCCTGATGTTTGTGGTTTTCCTGCCTGACACCTGCCTTGGTCAGTCTGGAGTTGGAAACGAACCTCCTGCACTCCACAGGAGGGGGAAGTGACACAGGAGGAGAGTCCTGACTGAGGTGCTTGTGGAGTAAACAGGAAGGATCTCCTGGAGACAGATCTCTGCAGGAGCACCAGCCTGCCTGCAGGAGCCCCTCAGATGTGCAGTGCTGGCATCTCTTCAGCAGCTGGATGGGGGTTTACAAATTGAGTGAAAGGTTTCATTGCAGAGGACCTTAAAAACCATCCTGCCGTGGCTGGGACACCTTCTACTGGACCAGGTTGCTCCAAGCCCCTCCAAGAAGCGCCAACCATCACATGAGATGTGGCCAGGACCTACCAGTGAGATCGTGGTGGTGAATGGGAGCTGAGTTGCAGCCAGAATTGCTGCTGGAGGGATCTGAGGCAGAGCAAGATCAGTAAAACCTCCAAGATAAGCTGTCCAAGCACACAAACATTGAAGTTTTTGTTAAGCTCTTTGGCTGGGGAATGCCAGAGCCGGTGCAAAGTCGTGTTTTAATGGGGATTTAGTTGTGCAAGGCCTGAGCTGGTTCTGCAGCCTGTGTGTGCTCTGTGGTGAGGCTCAGCCTCTTGGTGCTGCAGTGAGACACAGCAGCTGATCTGCTGCTCCAGGGAACCTCAGTGGGCACAGAGCAAGGAAAGCAAAGCTGAGCTGGTAAAGCACCCACATGCCTTCATTTATTCTTTATGCTCTCTCTGAGAGAAGCTGCTGATTATTCTCTGTGTCTCAGTGTGGCAAATATTAATAATTGAGGTTCCGAGGAGACTGATTGAAGCCCAGGTAAGATTTCATGCTCCTGCTGCCTCTCTGTGGACATCCTTAAACTGATAGCTGCTGCCTTAGAGGACAGATTTTCCTTTGGCTCAAACGCATGGAATTCCCAAAAATTTCCTCTGGGAAGCCCTGATAGGTGGTGGTTGTGCAGGGATCCAACTTACACCCTTGTGTAGGGATCACAACCAAACACAATCTCTAACCCCTTGCTTGGCTTGCCCAGAGCAGACAATAAATTTATAAACTGGTTAATCTGCCTCCAAGAGGTGCCTGAATTCTGGAATGAGGCAACTGCTGTGCTGGTTTGCAGAGGGCTGTGCAGCTGCAGTGGAGCTGTCTGAACATGCTCTTAGGAAAAATGGAAAGGAGGAGGCTCCAGTGCAGCTGACCTGTCCCTTGCATCCTTTCCTTCCTGCAGGAATGCATCCTCTCCGGGATTATGTCAGTGAATGGAAAGAAAGTCCTTCACATGGATCGGAACTCTTACTATGGAGGGGAAAGTGCTTCCATTACACCCCTGGAAGATGTGAGTGTGGGACACCCATCCTTGTGTCCTTCCCGGTACAGAAAGGGGATTTATTCCCAGTTAGCCTTGGGGTGGCTTCACATTAATGACTCTAAGGGTTTCCTTTGGGTAAGGAAGTGTTATGGCACTTCCTCAGCAGGTAACAGTGGGGAAAATGCCAGTGTGGGGTGTTTGGAGTTGGTGGGTTCTGCTTGTTTCCTGTAATTCCCAGCTGGAATCCGAGCAAATCCAAGCACGGAGCGTTCCAGAGCTGTTACAGCTGTGTGATGAAACTCTTCAGCTAAATTGTAAATTGGACTAAGAAATGTCATGCTAAACAGCTCATCAGGTTAGTAAATTCCCAAAGCCTGGATGAGCAGAATTACACTGCCTGCTTCTTACTGTAACAATTCACTGGATGTGTTTGTGTGTTCCAAACTCAAATTGGAGCTAAAACTGCAGCCAGAAGCTGGCTCTGAAGAGCTTGTGTTCAGCCTGGAGCTGTGGGGGTGGAAAGTGTGTCCATGTGTGGGAGAAATGACACCCAGACAGATTTCCTGGGCTATAATAAGTTCTGTATTCTCTCTCCAAAGCTCTACAAAAGGTTTAATCTCCCGGGAACTCCACCAGAATCTATGGGGCGGGGAAGAGACTGGAACGTGGACCTCATTCCAAAATTCCTTATGGCTAATGGTGAGTGATCCTGAGCTCCCAGATATTCCTTGGTGCTGGGTGCTGGAATAGGACAGGCACTGTCATTCCTAATAATCCTTATCCTTGAATCCCTGTGCTCCAGTACTGGACTGGTCTAGAGCAAACCCCCTGTCAGTGAAGTGGTTTCCAGTGCAGGGCCAGCTCCCTTTGCCTAAAACCAGCTCCTGGCTGCTGGAATCTCATCCTGGAGCACCAGGGGAGGGATGGATTGGATGGATGGATGGATGGATGGATGGATGGATGGATGGATGGATGGATGGATGGATGGATGATGGATGGATGGATGGATGGATGGATGGATGGATGGATGGATGGATGGATGGATGGGGCAGTGCCTGGTTCAGGGCTGCTACAGTGGCAGAACTGATAGATCCCAGCCAAGGCGTGGATGCTTTAGTCCCAGCTTATCTTCAGCCTGCTGTGGGAATTGAGCATGGGGAAGGGTTTGTTGCCCTGGGAGCTGCTGTGTCCGTGTTTGACTGTGCCAAACCCCTTGCAGGTCAGTTGGTAAAGATGCTGCTCTACACAGAAGTCACTCGTTACTTGGACTTCAAGGTGATCGAGGGCAGCTTCGTCTACAAGGGAGGAAAGATCTACAAAGTTCCTTCCACTGAGGCAGAAGCTTTGGCCTCCAGTGAGTAGCTGCACCTTATCTGTTCCCTCTGAATTCCCTGAACAGAGGAAAACCCGTCCCTTGGGATATTCTTAATGCTCCTAGTGTGTTAAGGAGCACCCTCAGGGTTCTCCTGCACCTCTTTGACTTCAAACACCCCTTGCAGTGTGAGCCTTGGGTTTGCTGAGCCCTGTTTTCTTGGAGCTTCCAAGCTGCCTGTTCAGTGAGATTCTGCTGAGAACCTGGCAATGTTTTCCTTCCTCGAGAGGTTCCATGTGGGGCTCATGCTCCCAGCTCTGCCACAAATATTTGATGTCATGCCCTTGTTGGACTCGTGCATGTGAAGAACGTTGCAGGCAAATTGGAATGACTAATTCCAATGTGTGGCACCTCAAACCTTAATTATTGCCTACTTAACTTTCACTCCTCAAATGAAACTAATAACAGTGTGGTGAAATCCATTAGGATCTAGAGGGCATTCCGTGAGCTCCAGACGTGGGATGTGTTCGGCAGCACCTCCAAAAAATCTTATGATTATGTGGCTCCTGCAGTTAAGGCCCCAGATCTGTAGGTCTGAGCCTTCCTCGTTGCAGATACTCCTCTGTGCTGAAGGAATCAGGAATTCCTTCACTTTGCCCACATCTCATGTGTGGTCTCCAAGACACTCATCCTGGCAGGAGTGGAGGTGCTGCCTCTGCCTTCATGTTTCCAGTCTTGCTTCTTCAATTTGTGGAGATTTCAAGTGCAGAAGTGGTGCCTTGTCCAGCCTCATGTTTGGGGTTTGAGGGACAGGACAAAGGGCAGTGGCCTTAGGCTGAAGGAAGGCAGGGTTAGACAGGATCTTGGGAAGGAAT
Organism: Taeniopygia guttata; assembly: GCF_048771995.1. NCBI lineage: Eukaryota > Metazoa > Chordata > Aves > Passeriformes > Estrildidae > Taeniopygia > Taeniopygia guttata. Next base: position 1,439,024 of record NC_133025.1, read on the forward strand.
TCCTGGCTGGGCAGCACAGCTGCCAGAATTGCCAGAGCAGCTGGGGCTGCCCCTGGATCCCTGGAATGTCCAAGGCCAGGCTGGACAGGGCTTGGAGCAGCCTGGGACAGTGGGAGGTGTCCCAGGGGGGTGGAGGTAAGGCCCTTTAAGGTCCCTTCCAAGCCAAACCATTCCGTGTTTGAACACTCAGAGGTTCTTACCCAGTGCTGATAATGGAAAAGCCACACAAGTCCGAGGATCTGAGTAATGCCAAAGCCCTGGTTGTGAATTCTCACAAACCCCTGGTTTCAGGTTTAATGGGTTTGTTTGAGAAGCGCCGGTTCAGGAAATTCCTGGTGTACGTGGCCAGCTTTGACGAGAACGACCCGCGGACCTTCGAGGGCGTGGATCCCAAGAAAACCACCATGAGGGATGTGTACAAGAAGTTTGACCTGGGCCAAGATGTCATTGACTTCACAGGCCATGCCCTCGCTCTCTACAGGACTGATGAGTAAGTGGGGGTGGTCAGTAGCCCCCTCAAATCCCAGGATTTGGGCTTCTGGTGGGATTGATCCATTATTTTAAACTTGGAGGGTTCCTGAGTAAAACTTGTGCTACTGAGTGCTCCTTAAAGGGAACTCTCAGGGAAGCACTGCCAGCAGCAGCTGGAGGGTGGGGAAGGAAACGTTGTGGGAAGTCAGTGTTTTGCTTTCCTGAATATTCTGCTGGAAGTGCTGGTTTGGGACACATCCCAACTGGTGTAACTGTCCTTCCCAGCTATCTAGATCAACCCTGCCAAGAAACAATCAACAGGATTAAGCTGTACAGCGAGTCACTGGCTCGATACGGGAAGAGCCCCTACCTGTACCCCCTCTATGGCCTTGGAGAGCTGCCCCAGGGATTTGCAAGGTGAGCACCTGCCATTCACTCCGTGTTTCCTCCAGTGGGGTGTGGAGGTGGATGTGTGGAGTCACTGCTTGAGCTTCCAGAATGTGATGCTGCATCAAATACTATGGTCCTTCATGGTTCTTCACTTAATTCAGAGGAGGTTCCTCCACGTGAGATTCTTTCTTTGTGGGCTTGTTCACCTCTGGATGTGCTGAGAGCTCCTGCTGGCAGAGTATTTATCCCTTGTGTTTAAGCAGGGGATTTTGAGGAGGGTTTATCCAAGAGGAGCAGACCCTGGGGGCTGGAAGGGCTGTTCAGGTGCAGCCCTGGAGGTGCTGACGGGATTTTCTGTTGCAGGCTCAGTGCAATCTATGGAGGCACCTACATGCTCAACAAGCCCATCGAGGAGATCGTCATAGAGAACGGCAAAGTGGTCGGGGTCAAGTCCGAGGGGGAGGTACGGACCCTTCCCTGCTCCCCGCCCCACATCTGCCCCTCAGAGCTCACATCTTTTGGGTTTGATCACAACACACACAGAGAAAACCCTTTTCTAAGCCCAGGGGCCAAACATGCTGGGCTGGGGCTGTTGTCCCTGTGCCAGCTTGCTGAAGACAGTGCGTGTCCTGACGGCCAGAGTCCTCAGCATCCCTGCTCCAGGAGTTGGGAGGAAGTCTCCATGGGCTGGCAGTGAATAACTCAGGAAGTTCCCTGTGTCCAGCTCGGAACCAGCTCTGCCCTTGGCTCTCTCAGCTGCTCTGACAGCTGACACGTGGCCTTCCTGCAGCTTCTCCTCCACCTGGCTGGATAGAACTGGGAATGCTGCCAGCTTGGGAGCTCTGAGCGTGCTCCTGACTGGAGCGGGCACTTGCTGCTGGGATAACGTGTCCCTTGGGGTGGGAATGACGTGTCCTGGCAGGGAGCAGAGGTGTCAATCCATGTTAGAGACCAAAGTGTGTGCAGCCTGGAGGCTTCAGATTGACAAATTGTAAATCATGACTGGAAAAACCATTTTTGATGTGCCCTGGGTGATGTTTCCACGTTGGTTCTCAGGTGGCTCGCTGCAAACAGCTCATCTGTGACCCCAGCTACGTGTCGGACCGCGTGACGAAGGTGGGCCAGGTGATCCGGGTCATCTGCATCCTGAGCCACCCCATCAAGAACACAAACGATGCCAACTCGTGCCAGATCATCATTCCACAGAACCAGGTCAACCGGAAATCAGGTGTGTGCAGGGCAGGCTCAGCAGCTGGGTGAGGCAGGGCACTGTCTGCGCCTGAGGTGAGGCTCACCCGCGGCCACGGACACCTCATGTAGAGCCCAGCGGGGCTGAGCTGCGGTTCTGAGCACTTAGGAGAGGTGGGAGGAACGAGGAACCTGTGGTTGGAAACCTTGAGAGGATCCTGCCTCGGGAACCTACCTCAGGAACAGGATCCTGCCTCAGGGACCTGCCTCAGGATGCGCCCCAGACTGGGAGAGGTGGGGGAGGGGCTGCCTCGGCCTGGAACAGAGCGCTGGGAATCCCACCAGATTTTGGGAGTCATCAAGGGAAACTGAATTTTGGGGATCTCCCATGTCCAGGCTGCTCAACGAGGAGGTGAGAGCATGTAGGGCAAGGATGCGACTCGCTGCAGGGTCTCTAAACCATCCAGGGGGTGCCAAATGTCAGGGCAGTGGGAAGAGACGTGGGCAGTGTTTTGGGATGAGGCTGAGGAAGGTTTTGGGATGAATCTGGAGAACGTTTTGGGATGAGGCTGGAGAAGGTTTTGGGATGAGGCTGAGGAGGGTTTTGGCATGAGGCTAAGGAGGGTTTTGGGATAAGTCTGGAGGTTTTGGGATGAGGCTGAGGAGGTTTTGGGATGAGGCTGAGGAGGGTTTTGGGATGAGGCTAAGGAGGGTTTTGGGATAAGTCTGGAGGTTTTGGGATGAGTCTGGAGAAGGTTTTGGGATGAGGCTGAGGAGTTTTTTGGGATGAGGCTGGAGGTTTTGGGATGAGGCTGAAGAGGTTTTAGGGATGAATCTGGAGAAAGTTTTGGGATGAGGCTAAGGAGGGTTTTGGGATGAGGCTGAGGAGGGTTTTGGGATAAGTCTGGAGGTTTTGGGATGAGGCTGAGGAGGTTTTGGGCTGCAGCTGTGCCCTGTCCCCCCAGATATCTACGTGTGCATGATCTCCTCTGCTCACAACGTGGCGGCACAGGGCAAGTACATCGCCATCGCCAGCACCACCGTGGAGACCGCGGACCCGGAGAAGGAGATCAAGCCAGCCTTGGACCTCTTGGAGCCCATTGAGCAGAAGTGAGTCCTCAGGCAGCCCCTGTCCTTCTCTGCTGGGACAGCTGGAGGCTGCCAGGAGCTGTTGAGTTTGCTCAGCACCTTGCACCGAACCGTCCCTGCTCTGAAAGAATCCTTTTCCAAACCAACCCAAGGCGTTTTCTCCCTGCTGCAGGTTCGTGAGCATCAGTGACCTGTTTGCACCGACCGACCCCGGCACCGAGAGCCAGGTGAGTGGGGGCTGAGCCGGGCTGGGAGGGGACAGGCTCCAGCTCGGGGCTCCAACGCTGCCTCTGCTTCCAGATCTTCATCTCGCGCACCTACGACGCCACCACCCACTTCGAGACGACGTGCGACGACATCAAAGATATTTATAAGAGGATGATGGGATCAGAGTTCGACTTTGAGGAGATGAAACGCAAGAAGAACGACATTTACGGGGAGGAGGAGCAGCAGTAATGAGAGTCTCTAATTAGGAGAAGTTTAAATCGGCTAATATGAATATATAAGGAACTTAATGAACACTGTACGAAATTCAATATTGTAAGGCCTGCTTTTGTAATCCCATCTCTGAGAGATTGAAGAGTACTGCACTGGTAATGTTCCCTTTTTGGATATCATGTGTTAATTATTTCATTCTAGTAGGGCTGCTGTCCAGAATCTGGCAAATTCCTGACTGATATTCCTGACTAACCTCGTAAGCGAAAGGCAGACGTAGACGTGGGTGCAGATTTGAAATAACTCATTGACAGCTGTGTCTTACCTTGTCTTTTTAATCATTTGTAAAACATCCTTCACAATCCTGTGCTTCTGGTGAGCTCGTAGATGTGACGCTGATGTCACTCAAACCTGATATCAAGGAAAATAGAAACTGAGCACTCCATTATTGTGGACAGCATCCCTAAAAGTCTCTCCCATCAATCTTAACTCTGTGGCAAAGTTGTATCATGGACAAAGCCCACACCTATTGTAGCAGCAAATGTTGGCTTCGTTCTGGGCACAGAACTTAACCTCCACTTAAGCTTCTAAACCCGTTTACATCGGTTGGGACACAGCTGTGCCTCAGGCTCCTTTGTGTTTTAATCTTAATAAAATTGAGAGAACAAATTACAGAGCAGGCAAGATGTGGAAGTATTTTCTGTCCCCCGGTGGCTTCTCGGATGGACCAAACGGCGCTGCGGTATCGGCATGACAGAGCCTGTGCTTCTCGTGTCTCCTGAAGGCTCCAAATGATTTCTGTACTGCGAAGTAAAGCCAAATTCTGGAAACCAGTCCTGGCCTCTGGTCTGATTCACTTCAGCTCTGGGAGCAGCAGCTCCAGGCTGAGATCCTGCAGCGTCTCTGTGTGCCAGGGGTGAGAGGGGAGCATTTCCTGCAGGAAGGAGTTTCCTGCTGGAAAGCATTTCCTGGTTCTGTGGCTCTTTCCAGGCTGTGCTGCTCTGGCTGTGTTTGGCAGGGCAGGTGTGGCTCAGTCCCTGTTCCCTGCAGCCACCCCAGTGCCACAGCTGGAAATGGCTGCTCTCATCCTCGATGCCAGCTGTTCCCTCCGGAGCCATCCTTCCCCATTCCCTGGCTGGCACTGCCCTGCCAAGTGCCAGGAGAACTGCAGGAAAGCCTGGGAGCAGCTGGGCTTTGATCCTGTGGGCTTTGATCCTGTGGTGGTCCCAAACCCCAGCCGGGGCTCTCGGCACTTCGTCCTCCCCAAGTGTCACTTCCAGGAACAATTCCCGAGGTTCCACTCGCAGGAACCCTTCCCACCCTCAGCTACTGGCAGTGGGGCTGGGGATGCTCCCTCTGTGGGATCCCATGATCCCTACCTGCTGTAACCTGTTTATTCCTCTGGTTATTCCATCCTTCCTGCAGGGAAGCACGATAGGATCCATCATCCAGGAGCCCACCACGCTCTTGCTCATTCCTTGCTGCTTCCCAGCTGGAAAATCCCCTGCCCTCCCTTTTCCGGATGGATGCTGAGCAGGATCTCCTCTCCAGAACGCAGAGCTGTGTGAAACTTCGTTATTTTGGAGGTTTTATTAATCAAACTCTTTACAAAGTCATCCTGTACAGAACGGCCTTGGAGTCTTGGATTTAAAAACCAACTAAAAGGCGTTTCCCCCATAAATAAGAGCTTATTTTGTTCCTGCATCCCGGCTCCCTGCTGTCAGCAGGAGGCAGCGGGGCTGAGGTGAAATGTAGTGTGGGCCTGAACAGCAACGACCACGCGGAAAAGGGATTTGTTCTCGTTCCTATTCTTCAAGTAGACTTCGGGAAATTCGTTTGCCTGCATGGAAGTACCTGAAACTGCTCCAATAATTTAGTTGTACCGTTAAAAGAACCTTTCCTACGTCAGACTGGAGGGCAGGGAATGAATCCCCCGAGGATTTGCATTCCCCACCTTTAAATAAGATTTATGTACAGAGCCAAAAACGACTTTCCCCCACCCCCAGCAGCAGCCAGGATCCACTGGAATCCACTGGGATTGATTGGAATAGATGGTGGGTATCCACTGGGATAATTGGGATCCACTGGGATTGATGAGAGAGACTGGGATGGATGGTGGGAATCCACTGGGATCCACTGGGATAACTGGGATCCACTGGGATTGATGAGCTTGACTGGGATGGGTGGTGGGGATCCACTGGAATAACTGGGATCCACTGGGATTGATGAGATTGACTGGGATGAATGGTGGGGATCCACTGGGATTGATGAGCTTGACTGGGATGGATGGTGGGGATCCACTGGGATAACTGGGATCCACTGGGACTGATGAGATTGACTGGGATGGACGGTGGGGATCCACTGGGATCCACTGGGAGTGACTGGGATGGATGGGGGGGACCCACTGGGATCACTGGGATCCACTGGGAGTGACTGGGATGGATGGGGGGATGTCCCCCACAGGACCGGGGTGCCCAAACCGGTGCCGCAGGCCTGGGGAGGAGCCGCGTCCTCGTGGCCTCGTGGCCTCACTCCGTCACCTGCAACACAGAGACACGGCCCAGGTCAGTGACTCCTCCTGCAGAGCCTCCCAGGCCTGGAGCTGTTCCCGTTTCCCAGCAGTGCCAAGCGTGGCTCTCCTGGATCCAGCGCTTTGGGACGGTCCCTGCTCTGCTGTAGGATCCCAGCTCCCTGCTGGCCATCCCACAGACATCCCTGAGCTGTTCCCAGCTTTTTGGGGTCAATCCTAAGCTTTCCCCTCTTACCAGTAGCATCTTCTGAAGGGAGCAGCCACTTTCTGCACCGTGCTGAGGAAGGTGTTGATGTCAGCCACAAGAATTCCTTTGTTTTCCAGGATCTCCCTGCTGCTGCTGCTGGGATTTTCTGCAAGGGGAGCAGCAGTAGCTCCGTTAATTCCAACAAACGGGGTTGTTTCTAAACCTGTGGGAAACATCCCTAAATCCCACCGTGGTTGCCCTGATGTTTACCAACAGCCTCAGCCACCCACAGGCTCCAAAAACCTCTGGACTCCATCAACCTCCAAAAATCCAGAATTCCTTTTCACCTGCCTCGCGCCTCGAAGCAGCGATTCCCGCAGGAAAACGGGGATTTCCTATCCCTCCTCCATCCCTTCCCGGGGCAGTTTCAGCCCTGCAGGGCTCTGGGCTGCCCTTACCTGTGAGGTACACGGCGAACCTGGCGCGGACGTGCTGCGCCTGCAGCTGCAGCAGGCACTGCGCGCGCCGGCCCTCGGCAGCGGCGTCGCAGCCGTGGAAGGGCAGCGGCTCCAGCAGCTCTGCCCCCTGGCACCACCGCAGCAGCAGCTGCTTCTTCTGGGCACTGCCATCGTCCCTGCTGAGAGAGGGGCAGGCAGGGCTCAGGCGCTTCCTCCCTCTGCACCCCCCTCCCCAGGGAATGAGCAGGGAGGATGGGATCTGCCTTTCCAGCTGGTTTTTGGATCCAAAGTGATAAATTCCCCCTTGCTCCAGGATTGCCTGTGCTGGTTTTGGTTGGGGTTGGTTCGTTTTCAGCTCAGGAGCTGCTTCAGGGGTTTGTGCTGGGAGCTGTGGGTAGGTCAGGGATGTTTTGTTGTGCTGGAGCAGAGTTTGGGAAAGCCACGGCTGCTCCTCGCTCAGCTCACAGGGCCTGGGCAACTGCCACTGTCCCAGGGGATGTTCCAGACCCTGCAACACACTCAGGACATAAAGCTGGGAGGAGGAGGAAGATGGGATGCTGGGAGAGGTGGTGATGATGGAGCCTGGCTCTCCTGTGATGGGAAATGGGGGTTAATTCTTGGTTTTCCCAGCTTTGCCTTTCCCTGTTAAACTTCCTTATCCCAACCCAGGACTTTCCTCGCTTCACCCATGGATGAGGCCACGGCAGAGCAGCTCCACCTTCAACCATTCCTGGTGGGAACTGGGGTGGCAATTCCTTCTCTGCACCCCCAAATCCCAAATGTGGTGGAGCACAAGAAGGACCAGAGGGGGCAGAGCCCCAGGAAGGTGCCCGGAGCTCCAGGGGGTGTGCCAGGAGCTGGGAAGAGCTGATGGGAAGGGAGGGAATTTTGCTTTGGGAGTTTTGGGAATGTGCAGCTCCTCAAAGGAAATCTGTGCCTCTCCAGGGGCCTGCAACACCCCCTGAGGGCATCTCTGCCAAGGAGCCAGGGAAGAGCCTTATGGAAGCCCAGCAGGGAGAGCTGCCAGAGCTCTGCCTGATCCAGGATCACATCCAGGACAACGTTCCAGCCCATCCATGCTCTCCAGGTCCCAAATCCTGCTGCTCCATCCCAAAAGTCCCCAATTTCCCAGGCAGAGCCGTTACCTGAGGTCTCCTCTGAGCTTCTTGCTCTCCCTGTGGTGCAGGAGCCACTTCCACCTCCCGCTCCTGTTCAGCTTCTCCAGCACCTTCACCACCTCCTTCAGCTGACCTGAGGGGACACCAGAGCTGGGTGGGGAGGGGACCTGGGGGTCTCTGGGCCCAGCCCTGCTCCAAGTGGGGCCACCTGAGGGTGCTCAGGGGAGCTTTGAATCTCTGCAAGGACAGAGACTCGCACTGCACAGGATGGGGAACTGGGATCATGTCCTGGTGTGGATTTTCCCTGATATCCAAAAGAGTAAGAGCAGCTCCCAGAAAAGGTGGCTCTGTTTTCTTGGCCACTTCCCACTAAGGAGCTGAAGGCAGCAGCAAGTTCCCCTCCTTTTTCCACTGGATAGTGGGAAGGGATGGAATTCCAGCTGTGGCTGATCCCTGGCAGTGTCCAAGGCCAGGCTTGGAGCAGCCTGGGATAGTGAGAGGTGTCCCTGCCCATGGAATTTGATAATCCTAAAGTCTCTTCCAACCTAAACCATTCCACGAGTCTCCAGGCCAAACAAACATCCTGGGACAACCCTGGGAACATCCTGGGATGTTCTGGGGATCCCCGAGCTGGGCGCTCCGTCCCCATGGGATCCAAATGTCAGCGAGAGGGGAAACAGAACCAAGGGGAAGGTTTGGGAACGTGTCCCTGAGACTCACCCAAGGTCACCCTTTCCAGCAGCTCCTCGTCGGACACCACGAATCCTCCAGCCTGGAAGAGCTCCTGGAAGGTGTCAGCTGTCACCTCCTCGGGGTCATCCACGCCGGCGAACACCACGCTGGGACAGCGCTTCAGCTCCAGCAGGCACGGCACCTGCTCGGGGAACAGGGATTTGGGAACAGCAGCCCAGCCCTGCAGCATCCCAACATTCCCAGGGAAGCCCAACCTCAGTGCTCTGAGCTGGGCTGCTCCAGAGTTTCTGATGGATCCTGGGATTAAAGCCCGGAGCAGAGGGGCTCAGGCTCACCGTGTGGATGTGGGAGGCGATGTCCTCGTTCCTGATGATCACCAGCAGCCGCTCGCCGCCCCGGTGCCCGCGGAAATTCGGGGGCTCCGTCCTCACAAACCCCTGAGCCTTCAGCAGAGCCTGGAACACAGACAGGGCACGGATGGGGAATGTTTCCCTGGGACACGGGCAGAGGAAGGGGAATGAGTTGCCCAGGGCAATTGGGAGTCCCCAGCGCTGCAGGGATCAAAGTCACACGGATGTGGCACGTGGGGACACGGCGGCCTTGGCAGTGCTGGGAATGGTTGGACTTCAATTAGATTGAGGTGGGATATTGGGAATGAGGAATTCCTGGCTGGGCTGGACTTGCCAGAGCAGCTGGGGCTGCCCCTGGATCCCTGGAATGTCCAAGGCCAGGCTGGAAGGAGCTTGGAGCACCCTGGGACAGGGGGAGGTTGGAATTCATGGAATTCATGGAACCCTGCCATGGGGTTGGAATTGGATGATCCTTAAGGTCCTTCCCACCCAAACCATTCCATGATTCTCCAGTGACTCAATCCCAATGCTCCAGGGATTCCAAGTCCTGCTGCTGGGAGCCAAGGTGGCTCCAGGCTCCCAAACCATCCCTGTCAGGTTGCCCAAGCTTCCCTGCTCCTGCCACCCTCAGCTCTGCCCTGGAGCCACTCATCCCAATCCATAACCATCCATCCAATCCATCCTGATCCATTCAGATCCATCCCCATCCATCCCAGTTCATCCCAATGCATTAAAATCCATCCCAATCCATTCCAATCCATCCCAATGCATCCAAATCCACCTCAATGCATCCCCATGCATCCCCATTCATCCCAATCCATCCCCATCCATGCCAATCCATCCCAATGCATCTAAATCCACCCCAATCCATCCCCATCCACCCCAGTTCATCTCAATCCATCCCCATCCATCCCAATCCATTTCAATCCACCCCAGTTCATCTCAATCCATCCCCATCCACCCCAGTTCATCTCAATCCATCCCCATCCATCCCAGTTCATTCCAATGCATTCAAATCCATCCCAATCCATTCCAATCCACCCCAATCCATCCCCATCCATCCCAGTTCATCCCAATGCATCCAAATCCACCTCAATGCATCCCCATCCATCTCAATCCATCCCCATCCATCCCCATCCATGCCAATCCATCCTCATCCATGCCAATCCATCCCCATCCACCCCAATCCATCCCCATCCACCCCAGTTCATCTCAATCCATCCCCATCCATCCCAGTTCATCCCAATGCATTCAAATCCATCCCAATCCATTCCAATCCACCCCAATCCATCCCCATCTATCCCAGTTCATCCCAATGCATCCAAATCCATCCCAATCCATTCCAATCCATCCCAATGCATTCAAATCCACCTCAATGCATCCCCATTCATCCCAATCTATCCCCATCCATCTCAATCCATCCGAATCCATGCCAATTCATCCCCATCCACCTCAATCCATCCCAATGCATCCAAATCCACCCCAATCCATCCCTATCAATCCCAGTTCATCCCAATGCATTCAAATCCATCCCAATCCATCCCAATCTATCCCCATCCATCCCAGTTCATCCCATTGCATCCAAATCCACCCCAATCCACCCCAGTTCATCTCAATCCACCCCCATCCATCCCAGTTCATCCCAATGCATCCAAATCCACCTCAGTGCATCCCCATCCATCCCAATCCATCCCCATCCATGCCAATTCATCCCCATCCACCCCAATCCAATCCAATCCAATCCAATCCAATCCAATCCAATCCAATCCATCCCAATCCATCCCCATCCACCCCAATCCATCCCAATCCACCCCAATCCACCCCATCCACCCCCAATCCAGGAGCAGCTCCCACCTTGGCCCTGTCGAAGAAGGGCTCCTCCCCGGTCTCCAGCAGGTAGAACATCCCGGGCCGCGCGCCGGCGGCCACACGGCGCAGGTGGCAGCGCAGGGCCCCGCGCAGCTCCGCCGCCGCGTCCCGGATCGCCGCCCCAGACCGGCCAATCCCCGGCTCTCCTGGCACTGCGCCGGCGCTCCCGGCGTCGCTCCTGGCCAGCAGAATCTTCTGGAACTCGGAGTACTCCTCCAGGATGTCGGCCACAGCCCCGCGGGGCTCCGGCGGGGCGCACTCGTACCGCAGCTTGCCCAGGTGTGCCGGAGCCCCGCGCTCCCGGCTCCTGGCCCGGCACCGGCCTCTCCTGGCGTCCCACGCGTCCCAGGGGGGAATGGTCACCTGCAAGGGGCTCCTGCTGCGCGGGGACAGCGGGGAGAAGGACGTCGGGAAGATGCTTTTGGAGGTAGAAAAAGGGTGTCTGCCCTTCCTTAGGATTTCTTTTAGCTTATAGTGGAAGCGGAGACACTCCATGTCCAAAGTGTTTTGGGTGATCTCCTCGAAGTCCCTCCAGGTCCCCATCAGGGCGCGCGCCAGGTGAGATTCCTGGGCACGGCGGCTGTGCCTCATGGGACGCTGGAAATGTTCCACCCTCTCCTGGCACTGCCTGGTGACCACAAAGCTCCTGCAATCCCCGGGCACGTCCCGGTCCCAGGGCTCCCCGCGCTCCTCCGTGCGCACGGAGCTCCTGGAGGAGCTGTCCCGGGGAGTCCTTGCTCCTGCAGCATCCACGGATCTCATGATGCAGGTGCTGGGAAGAGGGGAGTGAGAATTCCCCTCAAAATATTCCTGGTCTGAGCCACCAAAGGAATTCTCCAATGGATCTTCAAAGGCCAAGTCCTGATGTGTGTCTAGGCTTGGGAGCTGCTCTTCCGTTGGGAGCAGATCCGAAATATCCTCAGCATCGCCGAACTCCAGGTTTTCTCCAGAGAGATCCCCGGGCTCGTCCCACGGGACAGGAGAAGCGGGAATCTCTCCCTGTCCCACCTCGGTGCTGGCGCAGTCGGGATCGGGGAACGCCTGGGATCCCTCGGGGCTGTGCTCACACACGTCCCAGGGCTCGCCCAGGGCGCACTCCCAGCCTGGGAAAGGTGCAGGGCTGGGAATGCTGCCTCCTTCTGGGTCTTCCAGCGGGAAGGGCTCCTCCCCGGGGCTCCCTCCGGCATCCCCTGTCTGGCTCCTGGGGCTACCAAGGCTCCTGGGGCTACCATGGCTCCTGGGGCTACCAAGGCTCCTGGGGCTGCTCCCTGGGCTACCCTGGCTCCTGGGACTGCCACAGCTCCTGGGGCTACCACCACTCCCAGGGCTACCACACCTCCCAGGACTGCCACAGTTTCTGGGGCTACCATAGCTTCCAGGACTGCCATGGATCCTGGGGCTACCACGGCTCCTGGGGCTACCACGGCTCCTGGGGCTACCATAGCTTCTGGGACTGCCATGGCTCCCGGGGCTACCACAGCTCCTGGGGCTACCACCACTCCCAGGGCTACCACACCTCCCAGGACTGCCACGGATCCCAGGGCTAATATGGTTTCTGGGGCTACCATAGCTTCTGGGAATGCCATGGATCCCGGGGCTGCCACGGCTCCTGGGGCTGCCACAATTCCTGGGGCTACCATGGTTTCTGGGGCTACCATGGCTTCCAGGACTGCCATGGATCCCGGGGCTACCACGACTCCTGGGACTGACACAATTCCTGGGGCTGACACAATTCCTGGGGCTACCATGGCTCCTGGGGCTGACACAATTCCTGGGGCTGCCACAATTCCTGGGGCTACCCTGGCTCCCGGGGCTGCTCCTGGGGCTACCCTGGCTCCTGGGGCTACCATAGCTTCTGGGACTGCCATGGATGCTGGGACTGCCACGGCTCCTGGGGCTACCAACACTCCCGGGGCTACCATAGCTCCTGGGGCTGCCACAATTCCTGGGGCTGCTCCTGGGGCTACCATGGCTCCTGGGGCTGCCACAATTCCTGGGGCTGCCACAATTCCTGGGGCTGCCACAATTCCTGGGGCTACCATGGCTCCTGGGGCTACCATAGCTTCCAGGACTGCCATGGATGCTGGGACTGCCACGGCTCCTGGGGCTGCCAACACTCCCGGGGCTACCATGGCTCCTGGGGCTACCAAGGCTCCTGGGGCAACCAAGGCTCCTGGGGCTACCACGGCCCATGGGGCTACCCTGGCTCCTGGGGCTACCATGGTTCCCGGCCCACTGGGCACTGACCGGAGCGGGAGGGAGCACCCCGGGGAGCGCCTCAGGGAGAGGCAAGCCCGGCTCCAGCCCCGCAGCCTCCGGATCGTCCCACGGAGAAGGAGGAGCAGCTCCCGCCTCCGCTGCTGCCTCCACGGGGATGCCGGGAGCTCGGGATTCCAGCGGCTCCCGGGACCAGCTGGGATGGAAGGAGCCATGCGGGCTCCAGGTGGCCACGCTCACCTCCCGGCACGGCTTCCAGAGGCGGCACAGCACCGACTTGCGCCGGCCAGGCATGGTGGGAATGCCAGGGTTGGAGTCTCCGGCAGCAGGAGAAGCTGGAGCAGAGTCCTCGTGGATGTTTGGGAAGTGCTCCTGCCTGGGGAGCTCCTGAATGACTGAGCTGATGGAGGAGGAGGGCTCTGATTCCAGGAGGCGATGGTGGAGAGGGATCTCCGCCATCTCTGTGTTGGTGGTGCCATTCCCAGGGGAATTCTCCGCCCCAGGGAACACATCCTCACTCTCCTCAGCTCCGCAGTCATCTCCGACGTCTGTGGAGTCAAAGGGGGAGTCACGGCCACCTCCTGCTCCCACGGGATCATCCAGCTCCTCCGTGCTGATGCCAGAGGGGCTCCCTTGCTGCTCCTCCAGCAAAACCCCGTTCCCGCCTCGGTTTGGCTCCTCGGCATCCAGGGAATTGGGGTCGGGATCGGCGGCATCCCCACCCAGCGGGGAGAAGCAGCTGCTCCGTCCCAGGTCACTCTGAGCACTCTCCACGGGCCGATCCTCCGGAGCAGCCCACGGATCCACGGAGCCATCGGGAGAGGTCGGGCAGGCGGAGCTGGAGTCGGGGGACAGGGCCAGGCTCATTCCCTGGCTGCAGGGGGACCCCACACTTCCAGCAGGTTCCCACCTTTCTCCAGAGGCCGCCCAATCCCGGTTTTTGCGCTCCGAGCCGTTCCCCAGCGTGGCTCCGGTAGCCCCCCGGCTGTCGGTAACGCTGTCAGGCTGTGCCCCACGGACAGGGCTGGGCTCAGGGGGGACTGGCAGCTCCCCGCTGTCGCTGTGGGGTGACCCCACCTCGGCCGGACTGGCCACTCCAAGCCCGTCCATCTCCGAATCCGGTGTGCCCGGAGCGTCCCAGGGATCTGGGAGCTCCTCCTGGTTTGGTGACATCTCCTCAGGAAAGCCGCCAGGGTCTGTCCCAGCCCCATCTGAGGGTGCTGGGGAGGATCTGTCAGGGCAGGGGGGTGCCAGGGAGGTGGGGCTGGGCATGGGGTCCTCCTCAGGAGCACCAATCTGCTCTGGAGATGCAGAATTCCCTGGATTCTGCTCGCATTCCATCTCGGCATCGCTGCTCTCGGACAGCACCAAACCCACGGGGCCCACGAAGGGACTTTCATCCTCCAACTCCTCGTTCTCTTCCTTCTCCTCCTCCTCCTCCACCTCCCTCTCATCCTTTTCCGAGTGCTCCGAGGGCTCCTGGGATTCCTCCCCTTCCTCAGTGGCTCCCCCGGGCTCTGCACTTCCAGGAGCTGCTTCCAAAGCCATGGAATCACGGGCAGGCTGCGGATCAGCACCATCCTCGACTTCCAGGGAATGCCCAGAGCCTCCCATTGCCTCCTCATCCTCGGGAGGGCCAGGCCCACTCCCTGAGCCTGCTTCCTGCTGGTTTTCCTGCTGCTGCTCCCCCTTTTCCTGAGGTGCACAGGGGGGCTCTGTCCTTGGAGCTGTGCTGGAATTCGGGGCTCGGCTCCCGGGGTTTTCCATGCCTGGAGCATCCGGGGATTTGCTGGGACAGCCAAGCTCCTTGTGAGGACTGGGGGTGATCCTGGCATCCACCATCTCCTCCTTGGCTGGCTCCTCCTGAAACACAATCCAAAAAAAACATTCCTCATAGGAAATGCAAGAAAAAAAAAAAAAACACTGGAATAATTTTTCTTTCCTACAAAACTGTTCCAGCCCTGTGGAAGCCGCTCCTCTGTCCAAGATTTAAAGGAATTATTTTAATTCAAGAATTCAGGCTTGGAAATATCTCAGCAGACCCCCATGTTTTATGTTTATCCCAAGAATCTCCACTCCTGACCACGTACAGACTGGAGAAAAGTGTAAAAACTTAATTCCAAGCTTTATCCAGAATGGAATTTTCATGGATTTCACCAGAGGGATGAGGGAAATGATGCAAAGCACTGCACTGGCACCTGTGTGGGAGAAAAACTCCGGAGCAAACAAATCCCAGCTTTCCAAATCCACGTGGGAATGGCTGTGCTGGATTTGGAATTCTGCTCTGGGATGCTGGGGGCTCCCCTGATCCCTCAGTCGAGGACACACAAATTTGGAATTTAAATCAGGAACAGGCGCTGAGCTCGACACTTTAATTACTTTAATTTGGGATACCTCCCCCTTGGAGAACATCTCTGCTTCCCTGGATACCCCACAAGCACAGCTGCTCCATTCCTCTGGAAAATCCTGCTCCCCTAAGGGATGAAAATCCTGCTCCTCTGAGAGGAAAATCCTGCTCTTTTAAGAAGAAAATTCTGTTCCTTTAAGAGGAAAATTCTACTCTTTTAAGAGGAAAATCCTGCTAATCTAAAAGGAAAACCCTGCTCTTTTAAGAGATTAAACTCATTCTCTTCTAAGAGGAAAATTCTGCTCCTCTACGAGGAGATTCCTGCTCTTTTAAGAGGAAACTCCTGCTCCTCTAAAAGGAAAATCTTGCTCTTTTAAGAGGAAAATCCTGCACTTTTAAGGGATGAAAATCCTGCTCCTCTGAGAGGAAAATCCTGCTCTTTTAAGAGGAAAATTCTGTTCCTTTAAGAAGAAAATTTTACTCTTTTAAGAGGAAAATCCTGCTAGTCTAAAAGGAAAATTCTGCTCTTTTAAGAGATTAAACTCATTCTCTTCTAAGAGGAAAATCCTGCTCTTTTAAGAGGAAAATTCTGCTCCTGTAAGAGGAGATTCCTGCTCTTTTAAGAGGAAACTCCTGCTCCTCTAAAAGGAAAATCTTGCTCTTTTAAGAGGAAAATCCTGCTCTTTTAAGGGATGAAAATCCTGCTCCTCTGAGAGGAAAATCCTGCTCTTTTAAGAGGAAAATTCTGTTCCTTTAAGAGGAAAATCCTGCTCTTTTAAGGGATGAAAATCCTGCTTCCCTAAGAGGAAAAGTCTGCCCCTCTAAGAGGAAACGTCTGCTCCTCTAAGAGGAGATTCCTGCTCTTTTAAGAGGAAACTCCTGCTTTTTTAAGAAGAAAATCCTGCTCTTTTGAGAGGAAAATCCTGCTCTTCTGAGAGGAAACTCCTGCTCTTTTAAGAGGAAAATCCTGCTCTTTTAAGGGATGAAAATCCTGCTCTTCTGACAGGAAAATCCTGCTCTTTTAAGAAGAAAATTCTGTTCCTTTAAGAGGAAAATCCTGCTCTTTTAAGGGATAAAAATCCTGCTTCCCTAAGAGGAAAAGTCTGCCCCTCTAAGAGGAAACGTCTGCTCCTCTAAGAGGAGATTCCTGCTCTTTTAAGAGGAAACTCCTGCTGTTTTAAGAAGAAAATCCTGCTCTTTAGAGAGGAAAATCCTGCTCTTCTGAGAGGAAACTCCTGCTCTTTTAAGAGGAAACTCCTGCTCCTCTAAAAGGAAAATCTTGCTCTTCTAAGAGGAAAATCCTGCTCTTTTAAGAAGAAAATCCTGATCTTCTAAGAGGAAAATCCTGCTCTTCTAAGAGGAAGCTCCTGTTGTTTTAAGAAGAAAATCCTGCTCTTTTGAGAGGAAAATCCTGCTCTTTTGAGAGGAAAATCCTGCTCTTCTAAGAGGAAACTCCTGCTGTTTTAAGAAGAAAATCCTGCTCTTTTGAGAGGCAAATCCTGCTCTTCTAAGAGGAAAACATTCCTTGGAGCCCCCCAAGGCTGGACTCACCGCGGTGACGCTGGAGATGTTGTGCACACCCTCCTCGGGAATGCCCTCCTCGGGAATGCCCTCCGGCTCCCTGCCTGCCCCATCCAGCTCTTCCCTGGAACCCTCCTGCAGGGAAAGGCTCTCGGGACAGCTGGTGGAGGAAGGCTCCTCCTCATCCCCGCAGGGCAGCTCCCCCGAGGAGGAGGACACCGTGCTGTCCACGGCTCCGGCAGCTCCGGCCGCGTCCGTCTGGGAATCCGCGGGGCTTTTCTGGGGCTGGGAAGTGCCCTGGGAAGGGGTGCTGGGATCCAGGGAGCTGCTGGGAGTCTGGTCAGGGTCGGAGCCGGAGTCTGCAGGACAGGTCTCGAAGCCAAAGCAGTCCTGGCTGTCGTCGCTGAGCTCCAGGAAGCCACCGGAGCTGTTGATGGAGACAAATTTCCTGGGATTGCTGTGCTCCACCACTTTCCTGGAGCTGCTCAGGAGCTTGCTGGGCTTCCTGTAGAACAGAGCCACCCACATGTGCAGGATCAGCTTCACATCTTCCACATCGTCGGGAAGATCGGGATCCCAAGGCCTGGGAAGGGAAGCAAAGAGAGTCTGGACCATCCTCATCCTCCCCAGTTCAGCTCCAGGGAATTCACCCCTGGAGTTCATCCCTGGGAATTCAGCCCTGGAGTTCATCCCTGAGAATTCATCCCTGGACGTTCATCCCTGGGAATTCATCCCTGAGAATTCATCCCTGGACGTTCATCCCTGGGAATTCACCCCTGGACATTCATCCCTGGACATTCATCCCTGGGAATTCAACCCTGGGAATTCACCCCTGGAGTTCATCCCTGAGAATTCATCCCTGGGAATTCAGCCCTGGAGTTCATCCCTGTGAGTTCATCCCTGGGAATTCAACCCTGGGAATTCACCCCTGGAGTTCATCCCTGGGAATTCACCCCTGGGAATTCACCCCTGGCTCCCTGCAGAGCTCAGCCACAAGGCAGAGGGCCACGCCATTACTTGACCCAGATGCCAGCTTTTTGTAGGAAAAAATTAAAAATAGAGGAAAATCTGAGCTCCAAAGGAGGGATGGAGAAATCTGGGTTGTGGCTTTAGGTACCAATTCCAGCTGCAGAGCCACGGGAATTGCAGAATCATGGAATGGGTTGGGTGGGAAGGGCACCGAAAGATCACCCAGTGCCACCCCTGCCATGGCAGGGACACCTCCCACTGTCCCAGGCTGCTCCAGCCCCAGTGTCCAGCCTTTCCTTGGACATTCCAGGGATCCAGGGGCAGCCCCAGCTGCTCTGGCAATCCCAGCCCAGCCAGGAATTCCTTATTCCCAAGATCCCATCCATGGCTGCCCTCTGGCAGTGGGAGCCATTCCCTGTGTCCTGTCCCTGCAGGCCTTGTCCCCAGTCCCTCTGCAGCTCTCCTGGAGCCCCTTCAGGCCCTGGAATGTGCTGGAAGCTCTCCCTGGATCCCTCTCCTCTCCAGGGGAACATTCCCAGCTCTCCCAGCCTGGCTCCAGCCCTGCAGCAGCTCCATGGATCCCTCTGGAATCTCTCCAGCAGCTCCAGGTGCTGCTGCTGTGTCCCCAGGGCTGGGGCAGCTCTGCAGGTGGGGTCTCACCTGAGCACAGGGGCAAAATTCCCCAATTCCCCCTTTTCCTGCTGCCCACACTGTGGATCACCCCAGGACGGGGCGGAATTTTGGGTCCAGCACACGAGGCTGGGTCACATCCACTCTGTCCCCTCACCACCAGCCCCAAACCCAAGACCCTTTATCCCAACACCCTTTATCCCAAGTCCCTTTACCCCAAGAACCTTTATCCCAAGGTCCTTTATCCCAAGACCCTTTATCCCAAGAACCTTTATCCCAAGGTCCTTTATCCCAAGGTCCTTTATCCCAAGGTCCTTTATCCCAAGTCCCTTTATCCCAAGAACCTTTATCCCAAGACCCTTTACCCCAAGAACCTTTACCCCAAGAACCTTTATCCCAAGGTCCTTTACCCCAAGGTCCCTTATCCCAAGTCCCTTTATCCCAAGGTCCTTTACCCCAAGAACCTTTATCCCAAGGTCCTTTATCCCAAGGTCCTTCACCCCAAGGTCCTTCACCCCAAGGTCCTTTATCCCAAGGTCCTTTATCCCAAGGTCCTTCACCCCAAGGTCCTTTATCCCAAGGTCCTTTATCCCAAGGTCCTTTATCCCAAGTCCCTTTATCCCAAGTCCCTTTATCCCACGGTCCTTTATCCCAAGACCCTTCACCCCAAGGTCCTTTATCCCAAGGTCCTTTACCCCAAGAACCTTTATCCCAAGTCCCTTTATCCCAAGGTCCTTTACCCCAAGAACCTTCACCCCAAGGTCCTTCACCCCAAGTCCCTTTATCCCAAGGTCCTTCACCCCAAGGTCTTTCACCCCAAGAACCTTTATCCCAAGGTCCTTTATCCCAAGAACCTTTATCCCAAGAACCTTTATCCCAAGAACCTTTACCCCAAGGTCCTTCACCCCAAGGTCCTTCACCCCAAGGTCCTTTATCCCAAGAACCTTTATCCCAAGACCCTTTACCCCAAGAACCTTTATCCCAAGGTCCTTTATCCCAAGGTCCTTTATCCCAAGTCCCTTTATCCCAAGAACCTTTATCCCAAGTCCCTTTATCCCAAGAACCTTTATCCCAAGAACCTTTACCCCAAGGTCCTTTACCCCAAAGTCCTTTATCCCACAACCCTTTATCCCACAACCCTTTACCCCTAGACCCTTTACCCCAAGGTCCTTTATCCCAAGACCCAAGACCGTTTACCCCAAGACCCTTTATCCCAAGAAAACCCCACCAGCACAGGGAACAAACCCCACAATCATGGAAAACAAAGGGCTACAATCACCATTCCCAAACTCCCCAGGCTGACTTACCCGTGCAGGGCACGGATGACGGTTTTCTCCAGGGAATCATTGGTGTACCTGCTGTCCAGGTGGAAGAGATATTCCTCTTCCCAACGGCAGGTGACCTCCATGGAATTCCCACAGAGCCTGACCGTGTGGCTCTTGGAGAAATCCTCCTTTTTCCTGGAAGAGCCGTTGCTGTGGGCGGGTTCGGTGGTGCTGCTCTGCTGGTGCCGGAACGGGAGCACCTTCCCGACCAAGGGAGCAGCTGGAGCGCTCCTGGGGCCGGCACCGGGATTCTCTTTGGGATTTGGGGATGTTTTGGGATCGTCGGGCATGGGGGAGGCGTAGGAGTGCTCGGCTGAGATGATGGAGTGTTTGTTCACCTCGGGGGATTGCGGAGCTTGGCGGGGAGGGAACGCCTGGAATACGGCCCCACTGCTCCGGCTGAAAATTCCAGAGGTTTTTTCCCTGGGAGGAGAGGCCAGCTGGCTGGAATCCGTTTCTTCGGGAAGAGCCAACTTGCTGGAGGTGGAGGTGGGTTTTCTGCCCTGCTTGTCTGCCCTGTGGTATTTGTGGTCAGGAGGCACGCGCGGGGATTTGGGGTCAGAAGCGCTCTGCTGCTCCCAGGAATCCCCAGATTCCATGGGAATTATCCCAGAATCCTTGGGAATAAAGGCAGGAATGCAGGAGCCCAGGGCCAGGTCAGCCAGGAGGTTCAGGGCGTGGGAGTCGCTGTTGTCCCCTTGCAGGGTAAAGGTAATGCTTGGAATTGCCATGGGATGAAGGTTCCTTGGAGATTCTGCTCCACTGGGAATGGCCATGGGATGAAGGTTCATTGGAGGTTCCTCAGTGCTGGGAATTGCCATGGGATGAACATTCCTTGGAGGGTCTTCTCCACTGGGAATTGCCATGGGATGAAGGTTCCTTGGAGGTTCTGCTCCACTGGGAATTGCCATTGGATGAAGGTTCATTGGAGGTTCTGCTCCACTGGGAATTGCCATGGGATGAAGGTTCATTGGAGGTCCCTCAATGCTGGGAATGGCCATGGGATGAAGGTTCATTGGAGGTTCTGCTCCGCTGGGAATGGCCATGGGATGAAGGTTCCTTGGAGGTTCTTCTCCACTGGGAATTGCCATGGGATGAAGGTTCTTTGGAGGTTCCTCAATGCTGGGAATGGCCATGGGATGAAGGTTCCTTAGAGGTTCCTCAATGCTGGGAATGGCCATGGGATGAAGGTTCCTTGGAGGTTCTGCTCCACTGGGAATTGCCATGGGATGAAGGTTCATTGGAGGTTCCTCAATGCTGGGAATGGCCATGGGATGAAGGTTCATTGGAGGTTCTGCTCCAGGGGTTTGGGATGAGGCTTCACTCGGGAGCTCCGAGAGCTGCTCCTTCCTCTCTGGCAGGGAACAAAGGGGAAAATCCATTCAGAAAGGGAAAAATCCATTTAAAAGGAAAAAAAAATCAATTGAAAAGGGAAAAATCAATTTCAAAAGGGAAAGAAATCAATTAAAAAGGGAAAAAAATCCATCCAGAAATTGAAAACTCCATTTCCAAAGGGAAAAAAATCAATTAAAAGGAGAAAATCGATTAAAAGTGAGAAAATCAACTTAAAAGGGAAAAAAAATCAATTTTAAAGGGGAAAAATCCATCCAGACATGGAAATATCCATTTAGAAAGGATTAAAATCCATTTAAAATGGGGGAAAATCAATTATAAAGGGGAAAAGTCAGTTTAAGAAGGGGAAAAAATCCATTTCAAAAGGGAAAAATCAATTAAAAAGGGGAAAATCAATTAAAAAGTGGAAAAATACATTTAGAAAGGGGAAAATCCCTTTTGAAAAATAAAAAAATCAATTTAAAAGGAAAAAAATCCATTTAAAAAGGGGAAAAATCAATGAAAAAGGGGGAAATCCATTTCAAAAGGGAAAAAAAATCAATTTCAAATGGGAAAAATCCATTTCAAAAGGGGAAAAAATCCATTTAAAAATGGGGAAAATCAACTTAAAAGGGAAAAAGTCAAATTTTTTTCCAAGATGGATTTTCCACAGTTTAAAAAATATCTCCATGGTCATGCATGTCATGGATAGCAGGAAATTACCCAGAGCTGGGAATTAGATTTATTCAGGAATAATTCAGAAATATCCAATTTTGGGGGTTAAAAATCCCAGGATGAAGCCAGAGAATCAGGTGAATTCCTGCTCCTAAAATCCAGCCCCAAAATTTCCCTTCCAGGAAAAAAAATCCTAAAATTCCCAGCTGGACTCAAGGGCCACGAGTGACTTTTTAATTTCCTTGGGAAGGGCGGAGTGAGATACAAAATTGGGGGTTTCTTACAGCCAAATTTGGGGTTTTTTGGGGATTTTTTGGGATTTAGCAGGAGCCATCCCATGGGAGAGATGCTGGATGCACTCTGGGTGCTCCAAAGGCAACAGGGGAATGTCAGATCACGGAATGCTGGAAGAGAATTTAAGAATATTCCAGCCCCATGGCTCATCCCATTACGGAATGAGACACAGAACTGGGAATTTCTTACAGACAAATTTGGGTTTTTTTGGGGATTTTTGGGGATTTAGCAGGAGCCATCCCATGGGAGGGATGCTGGATGCACTCTGGAGCTCCAAAGGCAACGAGGGAATGCTGGATCACGGAATGCTGGAAGGGAATTTACGGATATCCCAACCCAATGGCTCATCCCATTATGGAGTGAGACATAGAATTGGGGGTTTCTTACAGCCAAATTCCATTTTTTGGGGGGATTTTCTGGGATTTAGCAGGAGCCATCCCATGGGAGGGATGCTGGATGCACTCTGGGAGCTCCAAAGGCAACGAGGGAATGCTGGATCATGGAATTCTGCAGAGGAATTTAAGGATATCCCATTCCAATCCCATGGCTCATCCCATTACGGAGTGAGACACAGAACGGGGAGTTTCTTACAGACAAATTTGGGGGTTTTGGGGGATTTTTTGGGGATTTAGCAGGAGCCATCCCATGGGAGGGATGCTGGATGCACTCTGGGTGCTCCAAAGGCAACGAGGGAATGCTGGATCACGGAATGCTGGAAGGGAATTTACGGATATCCCAACCCAATGGCTCATCCCATTATGGAGTGAGACATAGAATTGGGGGTTTCTTACAGCCAAATTCCATTTTTTGGGGGGATTTTCTGGGATTTAGCAGGAGCCATCCCATGGGAGAGATGCTGGATGCACTCTGGGAACGGCTAAGGCAATGAGGGAATGTCGGATCATGGAATTCTGCACAGGAATTTAAGGATATCCCATTCCAATCCCATGGCTCATCCCATTACGGTGTGAGACACAGAACTGGGAATTTCTTACAGCCAAATTTGGGGTTTTTTTGGGATTTTTTGGGATTTAGCAGGAGCCATCCCATGGGAGAGATGCTGGATGCACTCTGGGAGCTCCAAAGGCAACGAGGGAATGTCAGATCATGGAATTCTGCACAGGAATTTAAGGATATCCCATGGCTCATCCCATTACGGAGTGAGACACAGAACTGGGAATTTCTTACAGACAAATTTGGGGGTTTTGGGGGGATTTTTTGGGATTTAGCAGGAGCCATCCCATGGGAGAGATGCTGGATGCACTCTGGGAGCTCCAAAGGCAACGAGGGAATGTCAGATCAAGGAATTCTGGAAGGCAATTCGAGAATATTCCAACCCCATGGCTCATCCCATTATGGAGTGAGACACAGAACTGGGAATTTCTTACAGACAAATTTGGGTTTTTTTGGGGATTTTTTGGGATTTAGCAGGAGCCATCCCATGGGAGATGCTGGATGCACTCTGGGAGCTCCAAAGGCAACGAGGGAATGTCAGGTCATGGAATTCTGCACAGGAATTTAAGGATATCCCATTCCAATCCCATGGCTCATCCCATTACGGAGTGAGACACAGAACTGGGAATTTCTTACAGACAAATTTGGGGTTTTTTGGGGATTTTTTTGGGATTTAGCAGGAGTCATCCCATGGGAGAGATGCTGGATGCACTCTGGGAACTGCAAAGGCAATGAGGGAATGTTGGATCATGGAATGCTGGAAGGGAATTTACGGATATCCCATTCCAGGCTGCTCCTGGCCTCGGACACTTCCAGGGATCCAGGAGGATTCTCTGGGAATTCCATCCCCGAATTTCTCCCCAGTATTTGCCATTTTCCCCCGTTTCAATCCAAAGCTGTTTATTTCATCCCTGCCACTGGACAGCTCAGCTTTGAAAGGAATTTTTTCCCATGGGAATTTTTTCTCACCGCTCTCTTCCTGCTGCTTCTCCGGAGGTTTTGATGCTCTGTTTTCCACGTTTTTCTGCATTTTGCTCTTCCCTGGCTTTGTGCCACTCTCTGTGGCAGGAACCTTCTTGGAGTCCTGGTTTTCCAGGGTTTTTGGCCTCTTTGCCTCCACGCCAGGACCATCAGGAGCTGAGCTTTCCTTCTCAGCACCTTCACACTGGGGTGTGTGGACAATTTCTGCAGCCAGGACCTCTGCACCTGGGACAGGGAAAAGGAAGGGGTGATTTTCATCCGGGAATGCTTTGGGATAAAAATTCACTGGGAAGAGGGAAGGATGGGGGAAGAGGTTTTGGTGATTTTACTTCTCATTATCCTGGTTTAATTGGGAATATAATTAATTTATTCCCAATTCAATCAGGATAACGAGAAGGAAAATCCGACCTGGAAGCACCCAATTTCAGGCAGCTTCCCTGGGATAAGTCCTGAGATTTATCTGGATGCTCCATGCACTTGGAAAGCTCCTGGATGGTTCCCAGTGAACCCTGAGCATCCCAGCTGGATGAAAGGTGGAAACCAATCCCATTTTTCCAGCACCCACCTCTTTTCCTTCCATGTGGCAACTGCAAATTGGCCAATTTCAGCATGGGCTCGTTGGAATTGCCCGTGGATCCCAATTTTTTGGGACAAGAGGAAGCGAGGCTGGATTTTTTCTTGGCTGCCTCCCTGCTCCTGCTGTTGCTCTCCCCAGGATGGTTTTGTGCCTTGCGGGGTGGCACCCTCTTCCTGAGGATCCTTCTCGATTTCCTCCTGAGCTCCCGGCCCCAGGGCTTGGTGGGAGAGGTGACGCTTTTTGGGATTCTCTCCGGAGCGGGACTGGGATGCTCTCTCGTATCCCGCAGTTTTCTGGTGGGAGGAGCGGGATCTAGGGGCACTGAGGAGGAGGAGGAATTCCCAGGATCAGCTCCCAGATTCCTGGCAGCCCCAGTGAGACACTGCAAGGCTGCTGAGATGCCCAGGGTGAAGCTGCCGGGGTCGCAGAGGTAACGGCGCAGCTGGGCCAGGGATCGCTCCGAGAGTTTTTGGGAAGGATCAGCGTCCCCATCCTGGCAGGGAGAGGGGACAGGAGCAACGGGAATGTCACTGCCCTGCCCAGGGCTGGGCTGGGAGTTTTCCTGGAGTTCTGCAAATTCCTGGAGGTGCTCCTGGATGCCTGAGGCATTCCAGGAGGAGCTGGCTGCTTTCCGTAGGGCGTAGCGGAGTCCCGGCAAAACCGAAGCGATTTTTAGGGAGATGGCATTCCTGGCACTGCCCGCCTTCCCATCCTTTGGGTCCTGCTTTTCCACTGGGAAAGGAAAACCAAAATGGGTTTGAATCTGGTGAGCAAAGGAGTGAATTCAGAAAATCATCTCTCTGGTGCAGGGAAACGTTGGAGATAAGGGGAAGAAAGAAAAGGAAAGAAGAAAGGGAATGAAAAGGGAAGGAAAAGGGAAGGAAAAGGAATGAGGAAAGGAAAAGGAAAAGGGAAAAGGGGAAAAAGGAAATATTGAAGTAAAAAGCTCCAAAAATCAGCCTGCAAAAACCTCAGCCTTGGGGAAATGTCCAAATGCTCTGGATGGATCCCACCAAACATCCCAAACCTGCTCTGGATGGATCCCACCAAACATCCCAAACCTGCTCTGGATGGATCCCACCAAACATCCCAAACATCCCAAACCTGCTCCGGATGGATCACACCAAACATCCCAAACCTGTTTCAGACTGATCCCACCAAACATCCCAAACCTGCTCTGGACGGATCCCACCAAACATCCCAAACCTGCTCTGGATGGATCCCACCAAACATCCCAAACCTGCTCCGGATGGATCCCACCAAACATCCCAACCTGCTCCGGATGGATCCCATCAAACATCCCAAACCTGCTCTGGACGGATCCCACCAAACATCCCAAGCCTGGAGCAGAAGATTTGGGGGTCCAGCCTAAAGCAGAGCCTGGGGCAGCACAGGGAGGCTCCTACCTCGGGGGCTCAGGGCCCGGGGCGAGCGGAACAGGAACAGGGCCAGCAGGCTGACGGGCTCCTTGGGCTCCAGGCCTGCCAGAAACAGGGTCAGAAACCAGGCTTGGGGTCAGAAACCAGGCTTAGTTTTAAACAATGGGTTTAGTTTGAGAAACCAGGTTTAGGGTTCAAAACCACGTATAGTCTGAGAAACCAGGCTTAGTTTCAGAAACCTGGTTTTTGTTGAGAAACCTGGTTTTTGTTGAGAAACCTAGTTTTTGTAAAGAAACCTGGTTCAGTTTGAGAAACCAGGTTCAGTTTGAGAAACCAGGCTTAGTTCAAGAAACCACGTATGGTCTGAGAAACCAAGTTTAGTTTCAGAAACCAGGTTCATTTTGAGAAACCAGATTTGGGTTCAGAAACCAGGTTTTAAATAAGAAACCCAGATTTGGTTAAGAAACCACGTTAAGTTTGAGAAACCAGGTTTTGGTTAAGGAAGCAGGTTTAGTTTGAAAAATCAGGTTTAGGTTAAGAAACCAGGTTTAGATTAAAACAACAGGCTTAGTTCGAGAAACCAGGTTTGGGTTCAGAAACCACATATAGTCTGAGAAACCAGTTTTAGTTTCAGAAACCTGGTTTTTGTTAAGAAACCACGTTCAGTTTGAGAAACCAGGTTCTGGTTAAGGAACCAGGTTTGATTTGAAAAATCAGGTTTAGGTCAAGAAACCAGGTTTAGTGTGAGAAACCAGGCTTAGTTTGAGAAACCAGGTTTAGGTTAAGGCAACAGGTTTACTTTGAGAAACCAGGTTTGGGTTCAGAAACCAGGTTTTAAATAAGAAACCAGGATTTGGTTAAGAAAACACATTCAGTTTGAGAAACCAGTTTTTGGTTAAGGAAGCAGGTTTAGTTTGAAAAATCAGGCTTAGGTTAAGAAACCAGGTTTAGTGTGAGAAACCAGGCTGAGTTCAAGAAACTAGGTTTAGTTTCAGTACACAGGCTCAGTTTAAAACAACAGGTTTAGTTAGAGAAACCAGGTTTGGGTTCAGAAACCAGGTTCATTTTGAGAGACCAAGTTTGGGTTCAGAAACCAGGTTTTAAATAAGAAACCTGGATTTGGTTAAGAAAACACATTCCGTTTGAGAAACCAGGTTTTGGTTAAGGAAGCAGGTTTAGTTTGAGAAACCAGGTTTAGGTTAAGAAACCAGGCTTAGTTAGACAAACCAGGCTTAGATTAAAACAACAGGCTTAGTTTGAGAAACCAGGTTTGGGTTCAGAAACCACATATAGTCTGAGAAACCAGTTTTAGTTTCACAAACCTGGTTTTTGTTAAGAAACCACGTTCAGTTTGAGAAACCAGGTTCTGGTTAAGGAACCAGGTTTGGTTTGAAAAATCAGGTTTAGGTCAAGAAACCAGGTTTAGTTTGAGAAACCAGGCTTAGTTTGAGAAACCAGGTTTGGGTTCAGAAACCAGGTTTTAAATAAGAAACCAGGATTTGGTTAAGAAACCACGTTAAGTTTGAGAAACCAGGTTTAGGTTAAGGAAGCAGGTTTAGTTTGAAAAATCAGGTTTAGGTTAAGAAACCAGGTTTAGTGTGAGAAAACAGGCTTAGATTAAGAAACCAGGTTTAGTTTGAGAAACCAGGTTTGGGTTCAGAAACCACATATAGTCTGAAAAACCCGATTTAGTTTAAGAAACCAAGTTTTAAATAAGAAACTAGGGTTTAAATAATAAACCAGGTCCAGTTTAAGGAACCAGGTTCAGTTTAAGGAACCAGGTCCACTTTAAGGACCCAGGTTCAGTTTAAGGAACCAGGTCCAGTTTAAGGAACCAGGTTCAGTTTAAGGAACCAGGTCCAGTTTAGGTCCCTAAGCCCCCAAACCCCAGCAGGAATTAAGCCCAGCCCCAGCCTGGCCTTACCATCCTCCCGTGCCAAGGCTGAGGAGGTGAGCAGGATGAGAATTCCTTGGTCCTGTAAATATTTGATGATTGCCTGCAACAAAGAGAAAAAATAAAATAAAACTCCGCTCCTTCCCTGCCTCCTGTGCCAGCTGGGATCCAAAATATTCCCTGCTCAGGCCTAAAATTCCTTAAAATATAGAAATATCCTTATCAAGATGGCTGGAATTGGTAATAAATAATAAATAAATAAATTAAAAATCCATTAATAATGGATTAATAATCCATCCCTGCCAGGATATGCAGCCCAAAGGGGAAGGTTTTCCCAGCATCTTGGAAAGGGACAAAATTCCAGCATCCTGGGGAAACAGAACATTCCAGAATCCTGGAAAATACAACATTCCAGCATGCAGGGAAACCACAAAGTTCCAGCAACCTGGGAAAAGTCAAAATTCTAGGATCCTGGAAAAGACAAAATTCCAGCATCCTGGGAAACAGAAAATTCCAGCACCCTGGAAAACACCAAATTCCAGCAGCCTGGAAAAGACAAAATTCCAGCCACCACCTGGCTGGAGCTCAGCTGGATTCTGGCAGCATCAATGAATCTTTGGGAAAAAAAAAAAAAAATTGGCTGAGTGTAAAAATTCCTGGAATTGTGTCCCAGATTTCCAGGAGCAGATGGATAAATAGATAAATATCAGTTTTTCCTTGTGTTTGGTGCCTGGGATTCCTGTATTTTTTCAGGAATCTTCCCAAAGGGACTGGAATGAGGGATGTTGGATTAATCCAAGCTGGTTTGTCGTGGAATCATGGAATGGGTTGGGTGGGAAGGGAATTTAAGGATCAGCCATGCCATGGCAGGGACACTGGGCACTGTCCCCATGTCCAGCCTTTCCTGGGACATTCCAGGGATCCAGGGGCAGCCCCAGCTGCTCTGGCAATCCCAGCCCAGCCAGGAATTCCTCATTTCCAAGATCCCATCCATGGCTGCCCTCTGGCAGTGGGAGCCATTCCCTGTGTCCCATCCCTCCTTTCTTTTCCCAAATTTCAGCTCTCCTGGAGCTCTTTTGGGCCGTGGAATGTGCTGGAAGCTCTCCCTGGATCCTTCTCCTCTCTCTCCAGGGAACATTCCCAGTTTTCCAGCCTCACCTGCCCATCCTGGTGCTCCCAAACCCCAGGAGGGAGGAGCAGCAGCTCTGGGGTGCACAAAACCCCCTTGGAGTTGAAGGGAACTTTTCCATTCCATATTCCAACTTTCCACCCCTCTCCTGGAGCTAGAACCAAAGGGAACTTTTCCTTTCCATATTCCAACTTCCCACCCCTCTCCTGGAGCTGGAGCTGCGTTCCCCCAGCTGAGGGACCAAGGCACAAAGCTCTGGAGCTGCAGGAATTCCTCTCCAGCTCCTGTGGACAACTGGAAAACCAAAGTTTCCTGGGGGGATTTGTGAGCCTGAACCCGTCAGACACCTCCTGCCTCCAGCAAAAGCCGCTGCAATTCCCAAAGGAATTCCTCTCCTCTCGTTCCTCCTCGTTCCCATGGCTCTGCCACCCTGACATGGATGGTTGGGGTTTCTCTGAGTGGTTTTCCTGCCTGCTGCTGGGCTTGGGAATGAAGATTCCAACCAAGATTCCAGCTCAGAGCCAGGGGAGGATGGATGATCCCAGCTCTGGGTTTACAGGAAGAGCAAAGCCCAGCCCAAATTGCAGCAGGAGGGGATAAACCCAGCTGTGGGTTTATCCTGAGGACACCAGGCTCAAAACTGCTGGAAAATAATAGATTATAAAATAAAAACCTGCAGAAATAATTCCCAGCTCGTGGTGTAATCTCCAGGTGATAAACACAAAAAATAAATGTTGGAGAGCAACGAAGTAGGAAAATAACATTTAAAGCGGGGAAATTAATTCCACACTGCATTGGCTGTGGGTAATAACACCAATAAAAGTCATTTAAAGGCCACTTTCCTCCCAGAAAAACACTCACCAAGTCCTTCTCCTTCAGATTTTCCACCAGCTGATCCATTTTGGATTGATCCTTATTGGATATTTCCACCTCATAGAGACTGGAATAAACTCCCTGAAAGCAGACTGGGGGAAAATAAAAGATTCAGGATTTTGGGATGGTGATTTTCCATGGATTCTGTCCCAGCAGCACGGAGATGGAATTACTGGGAGCACTGGAAATGGGGATATTTCCCAATATTTCCCACCCACCTTCATTCCCAGTGTAATTTTTTTTCCCAAATGCAGCTTCTGGCAGTTTTTTCTTCAAGTCAGACAATCCCATCACGTGTTTGATGTCCAGGCTGGGAGGCCTGAGGGGATAAAGCATAAAAAATTCAGGATTAAGTTCTGGGAGTTCTGTGGAGCCAAAAAAAATTTTAAAAGCTCTGGAAAAGGTACAGTCTGCTCAGGATCCTGTGTGCAAATCCTGAAAATCACCAAATCACAGATCCTGGGATGGCTTAAGCCAGGCTTGAAGCAATCTGATTTAGGGGGAGGTGTCAGAAGTAAATTAATTTAAAGGATTTTATCTCCTCACCCAGCTGTGAGCCAACATTCCAGCAGCAAAGGGATGAGGCAGGAAAAGAAAAAATGGGCTCAGCTTGAGAAACCAGGCTTAGGTTAAAAACAACAGGTTTAGTTTGAGGAAGCAGGTTTAGGTTAAAAACAACAGGTTTAGTTTGAGAAACCGGGTTTAGGGTTAAAGAAACAGGTTTAGTTTGAGAAACCAGGTTTAGGTTAAAAATAACCAGGTTTAGTTTGAGAAACCAGGTTTAAGTTAAAAATAACCAGGTTTAATTTGAGAAACCAGGTTTAGGGTTAAAGAAACAGGTTTAGTTTGAGAAACCAGGTTTAGGGTTAAAGAAAGAGGTTTAGTTTGAGAAAGCAGGCTTAGCTTAAAAACAAACAGATTTAGTTTGAGAAACCAGGTTGAGGTTAAAAAAACAGGTTTAGGTTAAAAAAAAACGGGTTTAGTTTGAGAAACCAGGCTTAGGTTAAAAAAAACAGGTTCAGTTTAAGAAACCAGGCTCAGTTTGAGGAACTGAAGTTGGGTTAAGGAATAAGGTTAAGTTTGAGAAGCCAGGCTCAATATGATAAGCCAGGCTCAGTGTGATAAGCCAGGCTCAGTTTAAGAAGGTCAGCTCAGGTACGTAAGCCTAGCTCAGGGCACTAAGCCTGGCTCACTCACAGCTGGGCGGGCACGCTGCCCACACTGTGCTAAGCCCAGCTCAGGGCACTAAGCCCGGCTCAGCTCACTCACAGCTGGGCGGGCACGCTGCCCACACTGTGCTAAGCCCAGCTCAGGGCACTAAGCCCGGCTCAGCTCACTCACAGCTGGGCGGGCACGCTGCCCACACTGTGCTAAGCCCAGCTCAGGGCACTAAGCCCGGCTCAGGGCACTAAGCTCAGCTCACTCACAGCTGGGCGGGCACGCTGCCCACACTGTTCTAAGCCCGGCTCAGGGCACTAAGCTCAGCTCACTCACAGCTGGGCGGGCACGCTGCCCACACTGCACTAAGCCCAGCTCAGGGCACTAAGCCTGGCTCAGGGCTCTAAGCCTAGCTCACTCACAGCTGGGCGGGCACGCTGCCCACACTGTGCTAAGCCCAGCTCAGGGCACTAAGTCTGGCTCAGCTCACTCACAGCTGGGCGGGCACGCTGCCTGCGCTGTGCTAAGCCCAGCTCAGGGCACTAAGCCCAGCTCAGCTCACTCACAGCTGGGCGGGCATGCTGCCCACGCTGTGCTAAGCCCAGCTCAGGGCACTAAGCCCAGCTCAGGGCACTAAGCCCAGCTCAGGGCACTAAGCCCGGCTCACTCACAGCTGGGCGGGCACGCTGCCCACGCTGCACTAAGCCTGGCTCAGGGCACTAAGCCCAGCTCAGGGCACTAAGCCCAGCTCAGGGCACTAAGCCCAGCTCACTCACAGCTGGGCGGGCACGCTGCTCACACTGTGCTAAGCCCGGCTCAGGGCACTAAGCTCAGCTCACTCACAGCTGGGCAGGCACGCTGCTCACACTGTGCTAAGCCTGGCTCAGGGCACTAAGCCCGGCCCGGCTCACTCACAGCTGGGCGGGCACGCTGCCCATGCTGTTCTAAGCCCAGCTCAGGGCACTAAGCCCAGCTCAGCTCACTCACAGCTGGGTGGGCACGCTGCCCGCGCTGTTCTAAGCCCGGCTCAGGGCACTAAGCCCGGCTCAGGGCACTAAGCCCGGCTCACTCACAGCTGGGCGGGCACTAAGCCCGCGCTGTGCCGGCTCCTCAGGCCGATGGTGCAGAGGCGCTGCCCCCCGATGCACAGCTGGCCCCGCCACGGGCACGGCGCCGACAGCGGCTCTGCGAGAGGGGAGAGAGGAGAGAACGATCCCTGGGGAAAGCCAACCCCAACCCCAAACACCCTAAACCCAAAAACCCCAAACCCAAAAACCACACCCCAACCTCAAAAAACCCAAACCCAACCTGAAAAACCACAACCCCGAACCCAAAAAGCCCAACATCAAAAAACACAAACGCGGAAACCACCACCACAAAAAAAACCCAAACCCAACCTGAAAAACCACAAGCCCGAACCCAAAAATATCAACCTCAAAAAACAGAAACACAAAAACCCCCAAACCCAAAAACCCCAAACCTAAAACCCACAACCACAACCCCAAAAAGCCCAAACCCAACCCCAAAAACCACAAGCCCAAACCCAAAAATATCAACCTCAAAAAACAGAAACCCAAAAACCGCAACCACAAAAAACCCCAAACCCAAAAACCCCAAACCTAAAACCCACAACCACAAAAAGCCCAAACCCAACCCCAAAAACCACAACCCCAAACCCAAAAACCCCAACCCCAAAAAGCACAAACCCAGAAACCACAACCCCAAAAACCCCAACCTCAAAAACCACAACCCTAAACCCAAACACCACAAGCCCAAACCCAAAAACCCCAACCCCAAAAAGCACAAACCCAGAAACCACAACCCCAAACCCAAAAACCACAACCCCAAAAACCCCAACCTCAAAAACCACAATCCTAAACCCAAACACCACAACCCCAAACCCAAAACCCCCAACCCCAAAAAGCACAAACCCAGAAACCACAACCTCAAAAAAGCCCAAACCCAACCCCAAAAACCACAACCCCAAAAACCCCAACCCTAAACCCAAACACAACCCCAAACCCAAAAACCCCAACCCCAAAAAGCACAAACCCAGAAACCACAACCCCAAACCCAGAAACCACAACCCCAAAAACCCCAACCCCAAAAACCCCAACCCTAAACCCAAACACCACAACCCCAAACCCAAAAACCCCAACCCCAAAAAGCACAAACCCAGAAACCACAACCCCAAACCCAGAAACCACAACCCCAAACCCAAAAACCCCAACCCCAAAAAGCACAAACCCAGAAACCACAACCCCAAACCCAAAAACCACAACCCCAAAAACCCCAACCCCAAAAACCCCAACCCTAAACCCAAACACCACAACCCCAAACCCAAAAACCCCAACCCCAAAAAGCACAAACCCAGAAACCACAACCTCAAACCCAAAAACCACAACCCCAAAAACCCCAACCTCAAAAACCCCAACCCTAAACCCAAACACCACAACCCCAAACCCAAAAACCCCAACCCCAAAAAGCACAAACCCAGAAACCACAATCCCAAAAAAGCCCAAACCCAACCCCAAAAACCACAACCCCAAAAACCCCAACCCCAAAAACCACAACCCCAAAAACCACAACCCCAAACCCAAACACCACAACCCCAAACCCAAAAACCCCAAACCCAAAAACCCCAAACCCAGCAGCCTCACCTTGGTGGTTCCGCTCCGCTCTGGAGAGAGAGATCAATAATAAACAAAAAATATTCAGAGATGGGAAAATGATAAAAACAAATCAAAGGAATTTTGGGGACAGGAAAAGGATAAAAAGGAATTTTACAGATAGGAAAAGGATAAAAAGGAATATTCAGAGATGGGAAAAGAGGGAATAAAATGAGTATTTAGAGATAGGAAAAGAGGAAAGAAAACAAAAATTTAGGTATGGGAAAAGAAACAAAAGGAATTTTAGAAATGGAAAAAATAAAAAGGAATATTAGGGATGGGTAAAGAAATAAGAGGAATATTCAGAGATGGAAAAAGGAATAAAAGGAATATTCAGAGATGGGAAAAGACGGAATAAAAGGAATTTTAGAGATAGATAAAGGAATAAAAGGAATATTAAGAGATGAAAAAAGGATAACAAGGTATATTAGAGATGAGGAAAGGAATAAAAGGAAAATGTTCAGAGATGGGAAAAGAATAAAAAGGAATATTCAGAAACAGGAAAAGGAATATTTAGAGATAGGAAAAGAATAAAAAGGAATATTGGATGGGGAGAAGGATAAAAAGGAATATTGGATGGGGAAAAGGACAAGGAGGAATCTCAGGGATGGGAGAAGGACAAGAAGGAATTGCAGGGATGGGAGAAGGACAAAAAGGAATATTGGATGGGGAAAAGGATAAGAAGGAATTTCAAGGATGGGAGAAGGACAAGGAGTTGCAGGGATGGGAGAAGGACACAAAGGAATCTCAGGGATGGGAGAAGGACAAACAGGAATTTCAGGGATGGGAGAAGGACAAGAAGGAATTGCAGGGATGGGGAGAAGGACAAAAAGGGATATTGGATGGGAAAAAGGACAAGGAGGAATCTCAGGGATGGGGAGAAGGACAAGAAGGGATATTTAGAGACAGGAAAAGAATAAAAAGGAATATTGGATGGGGAAAAGGACAAGGAGGAATTGCAGGGATGGGAAAAGGACAAAAAGCAATCTCAGGGATGGGGAGAAGGGGAAGAAGGAATTGCAGGGATGGAGAGAAGGACAAGAAGGAATGTCAGGGATGGGAAAAGGACAAAAAGGGATATTGGATGGGGAAAAGGACAAGGAGGAATTGCAGGGATGGGAGAAGGACAAGAAGGAGTTGCAGGGATGGGGAAAAGGACAAGAAGGAATGTCAGGGATGGGAGAAGGACAAGGAGGAGTTGCAGGGATGGAGAGAAGGACAAAAAGGGATATTTAGAGATAGGAAAAGAATAAAAAGGGATATTGGATGGGGAGAAGGACACAAAGCAATCTCAGGGATGGGGAGAAGGGGAAGAAGGAATGTCAGGGGTGGGAGAAGGACACAAAGCAGTCTCAGGGATGGGGAGAAGGGAAGAAGGAATGTCAGGGATGGGAAAAGGACAAAAAGGGATATTGGATGGGGAAAAGGACACAAAGCAATCTCAGGGATGGGGAGAAGGACAAGGAGTTGCAGGGATGGGGGAAAAAGATAAGAAGGAATGTCAGGGGTGGGAGAAGGACAAGAAGGAATCTCAGGGATGGGGAGAAGGGAAGAAGGAATGTCAGGGGTGGGGAGAAGGACAAGAAGGAATTTCAGGGATGGGAGAAGGACAAGAAGGAATTTCAGGGATGGGGAAAAGGATAAGAAGGAATCTCAGGGATGGGAGAAGGACAAGAAGGAATTGCAGGGATGGGAAAAGGACAAAAAGGGATATTGGATGGGGAAAAGGACAAGGAGGAATTGCAGGGATGGGGAGAAGGACAAGAAGGAATCTCAGGGGTGGGGAGAAGGACAAGAAGGAATTGCAGGGATGGGGAGAAGGACAAGAAGGAATCTCAGGGGTGGGGAGAAGGACACAAAGCAATCTCAGGGATGGGGAAAAGGACAAGAAGGAATGCCAGGGGTGGGAGAAGGACGAGAAGGAGCTGCAGGGATGGGAAGAGGGCGGATTTGGGAGGGCTGAGTCTCTCACGGGCTGGGCGGGGCCATCTCCCGGGCCGGGCGGTACTGGCAGGCCAGCAGCACGTACGGACACACCTGGCGGGGACGCTCGGCCGCCGCCGCCCCGCTCACCTCGTACACGTAGTACTGGGGAAAAACAGGGAACAGCCATGGGAAACTGGGAATCAGCCACGGGAATGGGGAATAAACCACGGGGAACTGGGAATCAGCCACGGGAATGGGGAACAAACCACGGGAAACTGGGGATCAGCCACGGGAAACACAGGGAAATAATCCATGGGGAACTGGGGATCAGCCATGGGAAACGCAGGGAAATAATCCATGGGGAACAGGGAATTCACCCCACTCACCTCGTACATGTAGTACTGGGGAGAGAGGGGAAGCAGGGAAACTGGGAGTACACCATGGGAACCTGGGAATTAGCCATGGGAACCTGGGAGTAATCCATGGGGAACTGGGAGTAATCCATGGGAAACTGGGAGTAATCCATGGGGAACTGGGAGTAATCCATGGGAAACTGGGAGTAATCCATGGGAAACTGGGAGTAATCCATGGGGAACACAATAATTCATGGAAAACTGGGAATAGTCCATGGGGAACTGGGAATCATCCATGGGAAACTGGGAATCACCATGGGAACCTGGGAATTAGCCATGGGGAACTGGGAGAAATCCATGGGAAACTGGGGGTAATCCATGGGAAACTGGGAGTAATCCATGGGGAACACAGGGAAATAATTCATGGAAAACTGGGAACAGTCCATGGGGAACTGGGAATCATCCATGGGGAACTGGGAGTAATCCATGGGAAACTGGGAGTAATCCATGGGAAACTGGGAGTAATCCATGGGGAACACAGGGAAATAATTCATGGGAAACTGGGAATCATCCATGGGAAACTGGGAATCACCATGGGAACCTGGGAATTAGCCATGGAGAACTGGGAGTAATCCATGGGGAACACAGGGAAATAATTCATGGGAAACTGGGAATCATCCATGGGAAACTGGGAATCACCATGGGGAACTGGGAGTAATCCATGGGGAACTGGGAGTAATCCATGGGGAACACAGGGAAATAATTCATGGAAAACTGGGAACAGTCCATGGGGAACTGGGAGTAATCCATGGGGAACACAGGGAAATAATTCATGGAAAACTGGGAATAGCCCATGGGGAACTGGGAATCATCCATGGGAAACTGGGAATAATCCATGGGAAACTGGGAGTAATCATGAAATACTAGGATAAAAGAGGGAATCATGGAATGACGATGACAGGGAATCACAGAATGGGGCACCGGCAAAAGAGAAATCCACGGGAAAAAGGGAAATCCATGGGATGGGGGACAGGGAAAAATGGAAATCCATGGAATGGGAAAAACGGGGAAATCATGGAATGTGGGAATGGGAAAAGGGCAATGCCTGGAAAGTGGGACTGGGAGAAAGGGAATCCCTGGGATGTGGGAGCAGGAAAAGGGCAATCCTTGGGATGTGGGACTGGGAAAAAGGGCAATCCTTGGGATGTGGGACTGTAAGAAAGGGAATCCCTGGGATGTGGGACTGGGAAAAAGGGCAATCCTTGGGATGTGGGAGCGGAAGAAGGGCAATCCCTGGGATGTGGCAATCCCTGGGATGTGAGAGTGGGAACAGGGAAATCCCAGGGATCCAGACAAGGGGAATTTCAGGAATATGGAAATGG
This sequence comes from Taeniopygia guttata, assembly GCF_048771995.1. Taxonomy (NCBI): domain Eukaryota; kingdom Metazoa; phylum Chordata; class Aves; order Passeriformes; family Estrildidae; genus Taeniopygia; species Taeniopygia guttata. Next base: position 1,476,387 of record NC_133025.1, read on the forward strand.
GAGCAGGACGATCCCAGGGATGTGGGAATGGGAGCAGGGCAATCCCTGGGATGTGGGACTGGGAAAAAGGGCAATCCTTGGGATGTGGGGGCAGGAAAAGGGCAATCCCTGGGATGTGGGATTGAGAAAAGGGCAATCCCTGGGATGTGGGATTGAGAAAAGGGCAATCCCTGGGATGTGGGAACGGGAGCAGGGAGATCCCTGGAATGTGGGAATGGGATCAGGGCGCTCCCAGGGATGCAGGAATGGGATCAGGACACTCCCGGTACCTGGCTGCTGCCGGTGGCCTCGTGGCAGTCGTAGCCGGGCGAGGGGCCGGGGGAGCCGCTGGGGGCGCTCACGGGCAGCGCCCGCACCTTGCCCTGCACAGGAACATCCCAGTGTGGAAATATTCCCAAAAACACATCCCGGCGTGAGAATATTCCCAAAAACACATCCCGGTGTGAGAATATTCCCAAAAACACATCCCGGCGTGAGAATGTTCCCAAAAACACATCCCGGTGTGGAAATGTTCCCAAAAACACATCCCGGTGTGGAAATATTCCCGAAAACACATCCCGGCGTGAGAATATTCCCAAAAACACATCCCGGCGTGAGAATATTCCCAAAGACACATCCCGGCGTGAAAACATTCCCAAAAACACATCCCGGCGTGAGAATATTCCCAAAAACACATCCCGGCATGAGAATGTTCCCAAAAATCCATCCCGGCATGGAATCGTTCCCAAAAATCCATCCCGGCACGACATTGTTCCCGAAAATCCATCCCAGCACAGGATCGTTCCCAAAAATCCATCCCAGCGTGGAAATATTCCCAAAAACCCATCCCGGCACGGAATCGTTCCCGAAAATCCATCCCAGCGTGGAAATATTCCCAAAAATCCATCCCAGTGTGGAAATATTCCCAAAAATCCATCCCAGCACGGGATCGTTCTCAAATATCCTTCCCAACACAGAATCATTCCCAAAAATCCAACCAAGGATGGGAATCTATGGAATCATTCCCAAAAATCCATCCCCAGCATGGGAATCCATGGAATTATTCCCAAAAATCCATCCCCAGCATGGGAATCCATGGAATTATTCCCAAAAATTCATCCCAAGGATGGAAATCCATGGAGTGCTTCCCTAAAATCCATCCAAAACATGGAAATCCATGGAATTCTTCCCAAAATTCCATCCCAAGGATGAAAATCCCAGGAATTATTCCTAAAAATCCATCCCAAGGATGGAAATCCATGGAATCAATCCCAGAAATCTATCCTAAGGATAGAAATCCAAGGAATTCTTCCCAAAAAAATCCATCCAAAGTATAGAAATCCACGTAGTCCTTCCCAAAAATCCATCTAAAGGAATGAAATCCATGGAGTGCTTCCCAAAAATCCATCCCAAGCACGGAAATTCATGGAATCAATCCCAAAAATCCATCCCCAGCAAAGGAATCCATGGAATCGATACCAGAAATCCATCCCAAGGATGGAAATCCCAGGAATTATTCCCAAAAATCCATCCACACAGCAGGAAGGGAAGGAAAAAAAAAACCCAAACAACCCCCAAACTTGCCAAAATTCCTGAAATTCCAAGGAAAAAATGGGATTTTGGAGTTGGATTTCCAGGCAATAAAGATTTGGGATTTACCTTGATGAGTTTACAGATGACAATAAATCCTGATTTTCCTTGGTGCCAAGGGCTGGCATGGAGGCAGTCGGAATACTTGGAAATATAAACCCCTGGAAAACAAAAAAAATGGGAATTATCTGTCAGCAGGGGAAGGGGGAATTCTGGAATATTCCCAGAAAATCAGTTATTGGGTGATAAAGGGTGTTAATATTCCCAGAAAATGAGGAATACTCCCAGAAAAATGATTACTGTTTCCAGAAAAATGAGAAATATGCCCAGAAAATTGGGAATATTGCAAGAAAATGAGAAATATGCCCAGAAAAATGAGGAATATTCCAAGAAAATGAGGAATATGCCCAGAAAATGAGAAATATTCCCAAAAAATCAATTATTGGGTGATAAAGGGTGTTAATATTCCCAGAAAATGAGAAATATGCCCAGAAAATTAGGAATATTCCAAGAAAATGAGAAATATTCCAAGAAAATGAGAAGTATTCCAAGAAAATGAGAAGTATTCCAAGAAAAGAATAAATAGTCTGAGAAAAATGTGAAATATTCCCAGGAAATGAAAAATATCCCAAGAAAATCAGTTTTTGTGGGGACAAAGGTTGTTAATACTCCCAGAAAATGAGAAATATTCCAAGAAATTCAGGAATATTCCAAGGAAATGAGAAACATCCCCAGAAAATGAGGAAAATCCCCAAGAAATCAATTATGGGGCTAATATTCCCAGAAAAATGAGAAATTTTCCCAGGAATTGAGACATACTCCCAGAAAAAATGAGAAATATTCCCAGAAAACCAGGTTTTGGGGGACAAAGACTGCACATATTCCCAGAAAATGAAGAGTTGAAGGAATGCTGCCATTCCCTGAGGGAAATCCCATCCTGAAGGAGCAGGAAAAAAAGGGAATTTTCCAGGGATTTTTGCAACAAAACCCAGGAATTTTGACCTCTTGCCTTGACTTCGGAAGGAGTTTATTCCCAAAATGGGAATTTGGAAGGAATTTTATTCCCAGAGTTGATATTTGGAAGGAGCTTATTCCCAAAATGGGAATATGAAGGAGTTTTGAAGGATTTTATTCCCAGAATGGGAATTTGGAAGGATTTTAGAAGGAGTTTTATTCCCAAAATGAGAATTTGAAGGAATTTTGAAGGACTTTATTTTCAGAGTGGGAATTTGGAAGGAGTTTTATGTCCAAAATGGGAATTTGGAAGTAATTTGGAAGGACTTTATTCCCAGAGTGGGAATTTGGAAGGAATTTGGAAGGAGTTTCATTCCCAGAGTGGCAATTTGGAAGGAGCTTTATTGCCAAAATGGGAATTTGGAAGGAATCTGGAAGCAGTTTCATTCCCAAAGTGGGAATTTGAAGGAATTTTGAAGGAGTTTCATTCACAGAGAGGGAATTTGGAAAGAGTTTCATTCCCAAAATGGGAATTCGAAGGAGTTTTGATGGATTTTTATTCCCAGAGAGGATAACTGGAAGGAATCTGGAAGGAGTTTCATTCCCAGAATGGGAATTTGGAAGGAATTTTATTGCCAAAATGGGAATTTGGAAGGAATTTGGAAGGACCTTATTCCCAGAGTGGAAATTTGGAAGGAATCTGGAAGGAGTTTCATTCCCAGAATGGGAATTTGGAAGGAGTTTTGAAGGAGTTTATTCCCAGAGTGGGAATTTGGAAGGAGTTTTATTGCCAAAATGGGAATTTGGAAGGAATTTGGAAGGACCTTATTCCCAGAGTGGGAATTTGAAGGAATCTGGAAGGAGTTTCATTCCCAGAATGGGAATTTGGAAGGAGTTTTGAAGGAGTTTATTCCCAGAGTGGGAATTTGGAAGGAGTTTTATTGCCAAAATGGGAATTTGGAAGGAATTTGGAAAGACTTTATTCCCAGAGTGGGAATTTGGAAGGAATTTGGAAGGCGTTTCATTCCCAGAGGGGAAATTTGGAAGGAGCTTTATTGCCAAAATGGGAATTTGGAAGGAATCTGGAAGCAGTTTCATTCCCAAAGTGGGAATTTGAAGGAATTTGGAAGGAGTTTATTCCCAGAGTGGAGATTTTTTGGAAGGAGTTTCATTCCCAGAGTGGGAATTTGAAGGAATTTGGAAGGAGTTTCATTCCCAGAGTGGGAATTTGGAAGGAGTTTTATTCCCAAAATGGAAATTTCAAGGAGTTTTGAAGGATTTTATTCCCAGAGTGGGAATTTGGAAGGAGTTTCACTCTCAGAGTGGGGAATTTTGAAAGCAGTTTCATTCCCAGAGTGGGAATTTGAAGGAATCTGGAAGCAGTTTCATTCCCAGAGTGGGAATTTGAAGGAATTTGGAAGGAGTTTCATTCCCAGAGTGGGAATTTGCTGCTCCAGGTGGGATTTACCTTTGGCAGGGTCCCCCAGGGTGGAGATGTTGCTGCTGTTGACACGGAGCCCGCTCTGACACACCCGCTGGGCCTGCAAGGAACGGGAAAATTCCTCTTTTCCCACCTTTCTTCCAGGATTAACTTCCAGGATATCAGAAATATTCCCAGGAAATCAGGTATTGGGTGATAAAGGGTGTTAATATTCCCAGGAAATCAGAAATATTCCCAGGAAATCAGGTACTGGGTGATAAAGGGTGTTAATGTTCCCAGAAAATCAGAAATATACCCAGGAAATGAGGAATTTCAAGTAATTCCAAATTATTCTGAATAGTTTCACTGGCACCAAGGAAAATTCCTTTTTCTCCAATTAGATCCATACCTAAAGTCCCTCAAGAGCTAAATAATCCCCAATCATCCCAAATAATCTCAAATCATCCCAAAGGACTCCAAAGAATCCCAAAGAACTCCAAGAATCCCAAGGAATTCCCAAATCATCCCAAAGAACTCCAAAGGATCCCACGGGCACAAAGGAAAATTCATTTTTATCCAATCAGATCCATCCCTAAAATCACCCAGGAGCCAAAGAATTCCAAAGAATCCCAAAGAATCCCACGGGCACTATGGAAAATTCCCTTTTTCTCCCATCCCAAACCCCCCAGGAGCTGCTCCCAGAGTTTTTCCCAGCAGGAATTTCCCTGGGAACAACCCCACTGAACCTCCTGGGTGTGATGGGACAAAAAGCAGGGATTGGATCCCAGATTTCCATGGAAAATCCCATTCCAGGTTACCTCCTCCTCCTTGTCAAAGAGCAGGAATGCAAAGGTCTCCTGCAGCTCCTCCTGGCTGTATCCTGCAGCTGCCTTGGCTCGTGCAAAAGCTCGGAGCTGTGAAAAAAATCCCAAAATTTTGGTCTCGGGGGATGCTGATCCCAGAAAAAAATTCTTTTCCCACTTTTTTTTTTTCAGGATTAGGGGAAAAAAGTAATCTGGCTCAACACAGCTGGGATAACAGCTGGATGTGGTTTAATTCCTTGAGATCCCAAAAAAATGAGGTGTGAGGAAAATGAAACATGACAGCAACAGGAGAAATCAGCAATGGGAATGGGATGAAGGGATCTGGAAAAGTGGGAATGTCGGGATTTTGGAAGTGGGAATGCAAGGATTTTGAAAGTGCAATGTGGGGATGAAGGGATTTTGAAAGTGGGAATTAAGGGAATTTGGAAAGTGGGAATTAAGGGAATTTTGAAAGTGGGAATGAGGGGATTTTAAAAATGGGAATGTGGGGATTTGAAAATGGGAATGAGGGGATTTGAAAAATAGGAATGAGGGGATTTGAAAAATAGGAATGAGGGGATTTTCAAAGTGGGAATTGAGAATTTTAAAAGTGGGAATGTGGGGATGAAGGGATTTTGAAAATGGGAATGAAGGGATGAAGGGAAGTGGGAATGAGGGGATTTAAAAAGTGGAAATGGGATGAAGGGATTTGAAAAGTGAGAATGTGGGAATTTTGAAAGTGGGAATGAAGGGATTTTGAGAGTGAGAATTAAGAATTTTTAAAGTGGGAATGTGGGGATTAAGGGATTTTGAAAATGGGAATGCAGGGCTTTGAAAAGTGGGAATGTGGGGATTTGAGAAGTGGGAATGTGAGGACTTTAAAAGTGAGAATGAAAGGATTTTGAAAGGGATTTCCAAAGTGGGAACAAAGGGATTTTGGAAGTGGAGATGGGATGAAGGGATTTCAAAAGTGGGAATGAAGAGATTTTTTAAAGTCCAGCCAGCTGGAAAAACAAAAAAGGTTAAAAGGAAAAGTGGAGACAGAGACATCCCAAAAATCCACCTTGAGGTCACTCAGCAAAACGCAACCCATGGACGGGAATTCCCCCAGTTCCAAAGGGATTTTGGAATTCCCAAGGCTCCAGGAATTTTGAGCACCATTGGCTGCATGGATTTACTCTTGATGGGGATGGAAGGGGAAAAAAAAAAATTTGTGGAATTTCAAGAGGGAAAGGAAACAGAACTGGCAATACATCAGCATTCCCAGAGGTGTGCACTCCCAAAAATTCCCATTTTTCCTGGGATGGCTCACCTCGCTGAGGAAAAGCTCGTTTTCCACCAGGATGGCCCGGCTGTACTGGAATCCGTGCTGGGAGCCCGAGTGCAGCGAGGAGCTCTGCAGGAGCGCCACGGCCCGCTGCAGCAGGGAGCAGCCCGGCGGCTCGGGATCCCGCGGGGAGCCTGGAAAACAGGGAATGCTGCAGCTGGGAGCCTGGAAAACAGGGAATGCTCCAGCTGGGATCCTGGAAATCCAGCTGGGAACCTGGAAAACAGGGAATGTTCCAGCTGGGGTCCTGGAAAACAGGGAGTGTTCCAGCTGGGATCCTGGAAAACAGGGAATGTTCCAGCTGGGATCCTGGAAAACAGGGAGTGTTCCAGCTGGGAGCCTGGAAAACAGGGAATGTTCCAGCTGGGATCTTGGAAAACAGGGAATGTTCCAGCTGGGGTCCTGGAAAACAGGGAATGCTGCAGCTGGGAGCAACCCGGTTGCTCAGGATCCAGCTGGAATCCTGGAAAAAGGCAATGTTCCAGCTGGGATCCTGGAAAACAGGGAATGTTCCAGCTGGGAATTGCCAGAGAGACTCCTTAGGTTCCATGGAAAATGATGGGGAAAACAGGGAATGTTCCAGCTGGGATCCTGGAAAACCGGGAACGTTCTAGCTGGGATCCTGGAAAACAGGGACTGTTCCAGCTGGGATCTTGGAAAACAGGGAATGTTCCAGCTGGGAACCTGGAAAACAGGGAGTGTTCCAGCTGGGAGCCTGGAAAACAGGGAGTGTTCCAGCTGGGATCCTGGAAAACAGGGAATGCTCCAGCTGGGAGCAACCCGGCTGCTCAGGATCCAGCTGGAATCCTGGAAAAAGGCAATGTTCCAGCTGGAATCCTGGAAAACAGGGAATGTTCCAGCAGGGATCCTGGAAAACAGGGAATGTTCCAGCTGGGAACCTGGAAAACAGGGAGTGTTCCAGCTGGGAGCCTGGAAAACAGGGAGTGTTCCAGCTGGGATCCTGGAAAACAGGGAATGCTCCAGCTGGGAGCAACCCGGCTGCTCAGGATCCAGCTGGAATCCTGGAAAAAGGCAATGTTCCAGCTGGAATCCTGGAAAACAGGGAATGTTCCAGCTGGGATCCTGGAAAACAGGGAATGCTCCAGCTGGGATCTTGGAAAACAGGGAATGCTCCAGCTGGAATACTGGAAAACAGGGAATGCTCCAGCTGGGATCTTGGAAAACAGGGAATGCTGCAGCTGGGATCCTGGAAAACAGGGAGTGTTCCAGCTGGGGTCCTGGAAAACAGGGAATGTTCCAGCTGGGGTCCTGGAAAACAGGGAATGCTCCAGCTGGGAGCAGCCCGGCTGCTCAGGATCCAGCTGGAATCCTGAAAAAAGGCAATGTTCCAGCTGGGATCCTGGAAAACAGGGAATGCTCCAGCTGGGATCCTGGAAAATAGGGAATGTTCCAGCTGGAATCCTGGAAAACAGGGAATGCTCCAGCTGGGAACAGCCCGGCTGCTTGGGATCCAGAGGGAATCCTGGCGAAAACAGGGAATGTTTCAGCTGGGAATGGCTGCAGCATAGAGCAGCCCGGCTCCTCAGGTTCCATGGGAAATCCTGGGGAAAACAGAGAATATTCCAACTGGGAATTGCCATAGAGGCTCCTCAGGATCCAGGTGGAAACCTCAGGGAAAACAGGGAATGTTCCAGCTGGGATCCTGGAAAACAGGGAATGCTCCAGCTGGGAGCAGCCCAGCTGCTCAGGATCCAGCTGGAATCCTGGAAAAAGGCAATGTTCCAGCTGGAATCCTGGAAAACAGGGAATGTTCCAGCTGGGATCCTGAAAAACAGGGAATGTTCCAGCTGGGATCCTGAAAAACAGGGAATGTTCCAGCTGGGAACCTGGAAAACAGGGAATGTTCCAGCTGGGATCCTGGAAAACAGGGAATGTTCCAGCTGCGATCCTGGAAAACAGGGAATGTTCCAGCTGGGAGCAGCCCGGCGGCTCGGGATCCCGCGGGGAGCCTGGAAAACAGGGAATGATCCAGCTGGGAACCTGGAAAACAGGGAATGCTCCAGCTGGGATCCTGGAAAACAGGGAATGTTCCAGCTGGGAATTGCCATAGAGGCTCCTCAGGATCCAGGTGGGAAATCCTGGGGAAAACAGGGAATGTTCCAGCTGGGAATTGCCAGAGAGGCTCCTTAGGATCCAGGTGGAAACCTCAGGGAAAACAGGGAATGTTCCAGCTGGGAATTGCCAGAGAGGCTCCTTAGGTTCCATGGAAAATGATGGGGAAAACAGGGAATGTTCCAGCTGGGATCCTAGAAAACAGGGAATGTTCCAGCTGGGATCCTGGAAAACAGGGAGTGTTCCAGCTGGGAGCCTGGAAAACAGGGAATGATCCAGCTGGGAACCTGGAAAACAGGGAATGTTCCAGCTGGGAGCCTGGAAAACAGGGAGTGTTCCAGCTGGGAGCAACTCGGCTGCTCAGGATCCAGCTGGAATCCTGGAAAACAGGGAATGTTCCAGCTCGGATCCTGGAAAACAGGGAATGTTCCAGCTGGGAACAGCCCGACTGCACAGGATCCAGCTGGAATCCTGGAAAAAGGCAATGTTCCAGCTGGGATCCTGGAAAAAAGCAATGTTCCAGCTGGGATCCTGGAAAACAGGGAATGTTCCAGCTGGGATCCTGGAAAACAGGAAATGTTCCAGCTGGGATCCTGGAAAACAGGGAGTGTTCCAGCTGGGAACCTGGAAAACAGGGAGTGTTCCAGCTGGGATCCTGGAAAACAGGGAATGCTACAGCTGGGAGCCTGGAAAACAGGGAATGCTACAGCTGGGAGCCTGGAAAACAGGGAGTGTTCCAGCTGGAATCCTGAAAAAAGGTAATGTTCCAGCTGGAATCCTGGAAAACAGGGAATGTTCCAGATGGGAATTGCCAGAAAAGCTCCTTAGGATCCAGGGAGAATCCCCAGGAAAAACAGGGAATGTTCCAGCTGGGAATTGCCAGAGAGGCTCCTTAGGATCCAGGGGGAATCCCCAGGAAAAACAGGGAATGTTCCAGCTGGGAACTGCCAGATCAATGTGGGGATTCAGGATGGAAAAAAGGGACATATTCCAGGTGGGAATTGCCAGATCAATGGGGGGATTCAGGATGGAAAAAAGGGAAATATTCCAGATGGGAATTGCCAGGTAAATGTGTGATTCAGGATGGAAAAAAGGGAAATATTCCAGATGGGAATTGCCAGATCAGTGGGGGGATTCAGGATGGAAAAAAGGGAAATATTCCAGGTGGGAATTGCCAGGTCAATGTGGGGATTCAGGATTAGGTGGTGCAAGGGTGTGGCTTGCTGCCATCCAAATCCCAAATTTTCTGGGATTAAAACAGGCTTTGGAAAGAGGGATCTGAGCTCCTGGTTCATCCCAAAAAAATCTGCAGCAATTGCCAGGAGCAAAATCATTTATAAAGTCGTGAATTGTAAATTAATAAATTATTATTAAATTACAAAAGTATAAAAATCAGTTAATATAATTGTACCATTAACTTTATATGTCACATATATGACTAGTTAGTTAAAATTAACTAATTATATCATTAATTTATATTATCATTTATATACATAATTATTTAATTATTTATTAAACAACTTTTTCTGGAAAATATCAGATATTTTCAGAGACAAGGGTAAAAAAAAAAAGTATTGAAAACTCTTAGGAATACAACACAAAATCTGGGAATTTTGCAGGTGACCGCTCCAATATTTTCTCCCTAAATGCAACTTCAAAATAAAAATCCAGAAAGGGGATAAAAATAATTTTAAAATAATTAATAAATTAATTAATGAGAGGGAACTGAGCCCAAGTGGCTGCAGCCCTCAATTCCCTCCTGGATTTAGGGAAGATGGATCCCAACCCTAAGGAAAAAAATTCCCAGAAAAAAAAAATATCCCAAATTCTGGCACATGCCAGGGCAGGAGCAGAAGGTGAAAGTGAAAGTGGCCACGGCAGAAGGGAAAGTGAAAGTGAGAAACGTGGGAACGGCACCGGATCCGTACGGGAAACTTGGGAATGGGAAACTTGGGAATGGTGCTGGATCCATGGGGTGAAACTTGGGAATGGTTCTGGATCTGTGGGTAAAAGTCAGGGAATGAGAAACTTGGGAATGGCACTCAGGGAAATTGAGAAATTTGGGAATGGCACTCACGGAAATTGAGAAATTTGGGAATGGCACAGGATCCACGGTGAAAAATTCAGAGAAGGACCAACTTGGAAATGGCACTCTGGGAATGGGAACCTTGGGAATGGCACTGGGGAAAACTTGGGAATGACACTGGATCCGTGGGGAAAAGTCAAGAGAAAGAATAGAAGGAAAAACTTGGGAAGAAGGAGAAGGAAAGAAGGAGAAACTTGGGATTGGCACTCTGGGAAATTGAGAAAAACTTGGGAATGGCTCTGAGGGAAGGAGAAACTTGGGATTGGCACCGGATCCATGGGGCAAACTCTGGGAAAGAGAAACTTGGGAATGGCTCTGAGGGAAGGAGAGACTTGGGAATGGCACTCAGGGAAATTGAGAAATTTGGGAATGGCACTGGATCCACGGTGAAAAACTCAGAGAAGGACCAACTTGGAAATGGCATTCTGGGAATGGGAACCTCGGGAATGACACTGGATACGTGGGGAAAAGTCAAGAGAAAGGATAGAAGGAAAAACTTGGGAAGAAGGAGAAGGAAAGAAAGAGAAACTTGGGATTGGCACTCTGGGAAATTGAGAAAAACTTGGGAATGGCTCTGAGGGAAGGAGAAACTTGGGAATGGCACTGGATCCACGGGGCAAACTCTGGGAAAGAGAAACTTGGGAATGGCACTGAGGGAAGGAGAAACTTGGGAATGGCACTGGATCCATGGGGCAAACTCTGGGAAAGAGAAACTTGGGAATGGCACTGAGGGAAGGAGAGACTTGGGAATGGCACTCAGGGAAATTGAGAAATTTGGGAATGGCACGGGATCCATGGTGAAAAAGTCAGAGAAGGACCAACTTGGAAATGGCACTCTGGAATGGGAACCTTGGGAATGGCGCTGGGGAAAACTTGGGAATGACACTGGATCCGTGGGGAAAAGTCAAGAGAAAGAATAGAAGGAAAAACTTGGGAAGAAGGAGAAGGAAAGAAGGAGAAACTTGGGATTGGCACTCTGGGAAATTGAGAAAAACTTGGGAATGGCTCTGAGGGAAGGAGAAACTTGGGAATGGCACTGGATCCATGGGGCAAACTCTGGGAAGGAGAAACTTGGGAATGGCATCAGATTCATGGGGTGAAACTCGGGAATGGCACCAGATTCATGGGGGAAACTTGGGAATGGGAAACTTGGGAATGGTGCTGGACCCATGGGGTGAAACTTGGGAATGGTTCTGGATCTGTGGGTAAAAGTCAGGGAATGAGAAACTTGGGAATGGCACTCAGGGAAATTGAGAAATTTGGGAATGGCACTGGATCCACGGTGAAAAACTCGGAGAAGGACCAACTTGGAAATGGCACTCTGGGAATGGGAACCTTGGGAATGGCGCTGGGGAAAACTTGGGAATGATACTGGATACGTGGGGAAAAGTCAAGAGAAAGAATAGAAGGAAAAACTTGGGAAGAAGGAGAAGGAAAGAAGGAGAAACTTGGGATTGGCACTCTGGGAAATTGAGAAAAACTTGGGAATGGCACTGAGGGAAGGAGAGACTTGGGAATGGCACTGGATCCACGGGGCAAACTCTGGGAAGGAGAAACTTGGGAATGGCACTGAGGGAAGGAGAAACTTGGGAATGGCACCGGATCCATTGGGAAAACCTCCAGGAATGGGATCAGACAGCACGGGTGGCACAGGAATGGGCACATCCACAGGCTTTAAATCCCCCCAGGAATGGGGACTCCACCTGGGCAGCTCCAATGCCTCATCACCTTTTCCATGGGGAAATGTTCCCCAAAATCCAATCCAAACCTCCCCTGGCTCAGCTGAGGCCATGGACTTCCAAAATCCAGGATTTTCCTTCGGCTCATCCCTTTTTCTGGGATCTCTGCCTCAGCACTCAGCAACTTCCAAGGGAGTTTGCCCAGCCCAGCAGGAAAACTCCAGGCTTTGGAAATGCAGAATTTCACTTATTTTATTTTTTTTTTAATTTTTTAACCTTGAAGTGTGAGTAGCATTCACTGCAGACATTTGGATGCTGTCAAATCCTCAAAATCCCACGCCCTAACAATTATCCTGCCTTGATCCCAAGCTTGGAATGAGCTGGAATATTGGGAATCACCAGCAGGATCAGCTCTGGCACCACCACATCCCACTGCGAATTTACACCAAAATTTGGGAGAAATCCAGGAGCTTTTTATCCTACCATGAGTACCCCAAAAAGCAGTTTGGTTCTTCCAGAGATCCCCTGGGATCATCTTTCCCAAATTCTTTTGGAGTTTAATTCCTCTTATCCCAATTCCCTTATTTCCCTGTGAGAGACTTCCCAGAAAAAACAGTTTCCCCTTGGCTGATCCAGAGTTTGTTTTTTTTTTTCCTTTTCCAGCTGAGATCCAGGGATTTTCCTTCTCCAGCTGATCCCACTCCTGGGAGCTGTTTGCTGAGTGGAATGGTAACAACAGAAATTTCAGGAAAAACTGGATATGAGGGAATATTTCCCCCCTAAAAAGAGGTTGCCCGGGGCACTGGAGGGATTTAAAAGCTGGAAATGACACTGGGGACAGCAGCAGTGGCCTTGGCAGGGGTGGGAACGGCTGGATTGGATCTCCCAGGGTTTTCCAACTCTGGAATTCCCCTCTCCCAGCTTTTCCCCACAGAACCAAACCTCTGGAATAAACTGGGCAGATGTTTCCCCGTGTTTCCTGGAGGTCTTGCCCCAGGATGCTGCAGATGAGGAATAAAAAACAACCCACAAATGCAACGATTCCAGCTTTTCCTCAGGAAATTGAGTTTTCAGGATGCAGCTCCACGTTCCTGAATTAATCCTCCCTGGCCCTAAACTTGGGAATTATATCCTGGTTTGGGGTGGGATCATTTCTTTTACTGTTTTTAACTCAGTGAGCCAAGGTGGTTGTTCCTAAGCAAAACCAGGTGCTGGACTGGAGTTCCAATTTTTTTTCCCAATTTTTTTTTCCCCAGTTATTTTCTCAGTCACCCATGGCTGATTCCAGCTGGGAATTCCGTGCTCTGGAGCAGCTCAGCATTCCCTGATCCCATTTTTGATCCCTCCAGCTGTGCCAGGGGAGGTTTGGGTTGGATTTTAGGGAAGATTTCTCCATGGAAAAGGAATGAGGATGTGGAGGCTGCAGGATGGTTTTTTAGGGCCTGACAGGATTTATTTGTATGGGGTTTAGGTGCTGCAGGGAATTCCTGGCATCTTTTCAGGATACTCTGCAACCTTCAAAGAGCTCTGATTTAATCTCCCAGCAAAAGCCAAATCCCACTGGATGGGCAGGGAATTTTAGCAATTTCCCATGGGAAGGGAGAGTGATGTTCCTGCATTATGTTTTTTAAAAAACAAAACAAACAAACAAACAAAAACTGTCTGTGTCATCAGAAATTGCAGCAAATCCGGGTGTTTCCAAATTCCCACCTGGAATTTTGTTCTTTTTGTTCTTTTGTTTGGCTCCAGCAAAAGAATTCCAAAGGGAATGTTTAATCCAGAAGGGAAAAGCTGGAAAAATTCAGCCTGGTGGAGAAATGATGGAGCCTCTCTTGCTGTACCATCAGATGGAAAAATTAAGGGAAAAAAAAAAACCCAAAACCTCCTTGGGAGGTTCAGGCTGGATGAGAAGTTGGAATTTTCTCCCTGGAAAATTCTAGGGTTTCCCAATAAAAACAACCAAAGCTAAGCACTCAAATCCGAAGATTCCCTCAGAATTATTGGGGTCTCACCACCAAAAAAACATTCCAGATTGGGAAAAAAACAGAATTTATCCCCCCCCAAAAAAATCAACATTTCACTTTCTGGTCTCAAAGGGATTCTAAGCAAAAACAAGGAGTTGGTCACTTTGGGAAAGAAAATCCCAAGGTGGGATTTTAAGGAATATTGTGGGTGAAGATCTGGGAATGGGGAATATTCAAGCTGGCTCTGCTGTTGCCAAAAACTGCAGGTTTAAGAGGAACACTAAAAAGAAATAAAGCAAATTATGCCTAAAACAAATTTCAGAGCCACCTAACAGCCTCTGGTGCAAGGCAATTAACTGTAATTAATCAAAATCCTTACCAGAGGAGATAAGAGCTTCTGAAATGCTCTGATAAACATTTTTTTTTTTGTTGGAAAACAACAATTTCTGTAAAATCAGACACTTCAGAACAGAACTTACATAAAAAATTCCTTCTAGAGCAGAGCAGTGATTTCCAGACTCGACCACAGCAAAACCCCATGTTTTATAAAAACCAAAATGAGTTTGAAGCTGCACTAAGAAATATCCATTTTATCAAAGACTTGGGGTAAATCCATTAATTTTATGTTCTGACCTGAGTAGCCCAAAAAAATAGCAGAGCACCTCCTGCACCATTCTGGATCATCAGAGAATGCACGTTTTTGTATGAAAAAAAATTGGTTTCTATGGAGCAATTTATGATTTACAATTCTTTTTGTGCCATCCAACCTGCTGCTTGCTTCATCTATCCCAGATTATCCTAGAGCTGGGCAAGCTCTGCTGCAATCCAAACCTCTGTGGGATAATTTGAGGACAATCTGGGATTAGAATTGTGCAAGACCAGAGCACAAACGTCTTTTTCTCCCCTTACAAAGCCAAATTTCAGCCTTGCAGCTGCTCCAAAGGGGGACCGAGATTCCTCCAGCCCCTCCAGGCAAAGATCATCACCCATCCATGCTGCTTTTATTCCCAAACCCCACTCCTGAAGGGCACCCACGTGTTTCCAAAAAAGCACCGTGACTTTTCCAGCCGCTCAGGCCTTGGGATCAACCACTTGGAAAAGCCAACGTGTCGCTGGTGAGTTAGAAAAATCTCAAAACCAGATGGTTCCTACACATCCGAGGCTGCCAGGAGCTCGGGATGGAGCCGGGAATGCTTCTTTACCCCGGGATGGAGCCGCTAAAGGCTCTGCTCCCCGCTGAAGGGCGGGATGGAACCGGTAAATCGTCTTTTTCCTGGGGAAAAGAGCGATGGAGAGGTAACCCTTTGCTTGCCAGAGACGGGCGGGATGGAGGCGGTAATCCCCCCCAGGGAAGGGAGGGATGGAGCGGGGAACCCTCCTTTCCTTAAGGAAAAGCACGATGGAACTGGGAATCCTCCTCTCCTTAAGGAAAAGCACGATGGAACTGGGAAGCCTCCTTTCCTTAAGGAAAAGCACGATGGAGCTGAGCTGGGAATCCTCCTTTCCTTAAGGGCACGATGGAACTGGGAATCCTCCTCTCCTTAAGGGCATGATGGAGAGGGGAACCTTTCTCTCCTTAAGGAAGGGCAAATGGAGCTGGGAACCCTCGTTTCCTTAAGGAAAGGCGCGATGGAGCCGGGAATCCTCCTCTCATCAAGAAAAAGCACGATGGAACTGGGAACCCTCCTTTCCTTAAGAAAAAGCACGATGGAACTGGGAATCCTCCTCTCCTTAAGGGCACGATGGAGATGGGAACCTTTCTCTCTTTAAGGAAGGGCAAATGGAGCTGGGAACCCTCCTTTCCTTAAGGAAAGGCACGATGGAACTGGGAATCCTCCTTTCCTTAAGGAAAAGCACGATGGAACTGGGAATCCTCCCCTCCTTAAGGAAAAGCACGATGGAACTGGGAATCCTCCTTTCCTTAAGGAAAGGCACGATGGAAATGGGAATCCTCCTCTCCTTAAGAAAAAGCACGATGGAGCTGAGCTGGGAATCCTCCTCTCCTTAAGGGCACGATGGAGATGGGAACCTTTCTCTCTTTAAGGAAGGGCAAATAGAGCTGGAAACCCTTCTCTCCTTAAGGACGGGCAAATGGAGCCGGGAATCCTCCTTTCCTTAAGGAAAGGCACGATGGAGCCGGGAATTCTCCTCTCGTTAAGGAAAGGCACTATGGAGCTGGAAACCCTTCTCTCCTTAAGGAAGGGCAAATGGAGCCGGGAATCCTCCTTTCCTTAAGGAAAGGCACGATGGAGCCGGTCGCCTTCCCCTCGGCAAAAAAGAGCGGCACGGCGCCGCTAATCCCCTCCTCATAAGGAAACGCTTCTCCCATGGAAGAGCGGCACGGAGCCGGTCGCCTTTCCCTCGCTGAAGGCAGAGCGGCACGGAGCCGGTAACCACCGCCCCGCTGGCCGGGAAGGGCGCGATGGAGCCGCCCGCTCTCTCCCCCCGGCCCCGCTTACCCGTGCCCGGCTCGCCGCTGTCCCCGCGCCGCCTCTCGCCCATGGCCGGGGCTCGCTCGGGCCCCTCAGGCCGCCCTCATGGCCGCCCCGCCCGGCCCCGGCGCGGCGCCGCTACCGGGCCGGCGGCATCGGGCGGTGCGGGCGGTGCGGGGCGGCCGCCGCCATCCGCCAGCCCCAGGAAGTGGAAGGACGGAGAGAGAGGGGGAGGAGGGAGAGAAGGAGGGAGGGAAGGAGGGAGGGAAGGAGGGGATGAGGGGCGGGAGCGGCGGGGAAAAAAACAGAAAGTGAAAACTGAACCGGAAAGACAGCGAGGGGCCGCCCGCGGGTTTTCCTCTTCCCGCGGTCACCGGCTCTCGGCTGGCCGCAGCCGGCTTTTCCTCTTCCGTGCCTCAGCCCCTCCATGCCTGACTTCAGCTCTTCCCGCTGCCTCTTCCCTCATCCCCGCACTGTGGGAATCCAGAGCTTCCCTCTGGCTGCCCTGGCAGGTCTGGGACCCTGGCAGGGGTCAGGAACCCCCCTGGACAGAGCCCCCAGAGACACTGTCTGTGATCTCTGTCCATGGAGAGGAGTTTTCAATCTTACAGGATCAATTACAAGCTCTGAGTGTTTGATAAGAGTAATAATTAAGTGTGGCACGGGTGCAAAAGTAAAATTTTAGATTTCTAGATTAGGGGTTCAGAGGGGACAAGATGGAGGAATTGGGTGTGTCTTGTCCTTTTTCTCCTTCTTCATGCCCTCCATGTTTCACTGTAGTGTTGGCATTTTTCTATTGGTTTAGGCTGGGGGCACACTGTTCAACGTAGATGATAGATATTGGCACATTATTGTAAATATAGTACACATAGTTTCTGGTATTTAATGTTTGTACCATCCCACTGAGGGGCAGAGCCCCACACGCTGCCCTGCAGGACAGAGCTGCGGCAGGGCAGCAGAACATGTTAGAGATAAACAGAATAAACAACCTTGAAACAGCACAGACGAACTATGGCTTCTTCTTTGGCAACAGGGCAGAAAGACAGAGACTTTCTACAATCTCGGAATCACCAATACCCACAGATTCCGACACCGCACATCATGGGGTGAGGCCCTTTTCTCTTCCTCAGTCTTTCCCCAGCAGTGTTTTCCCTCTTTTGGGTCTTCCCTCAGTTTCCCCCAGTTCACTGATTGTTCAGCTCTTCCCACTGCCCCTTCCCTCATCCCCGCACATCATGGGGAGAGAGAGGCCCTTTTCTCCTCCTCAGTCCTTCCTTCCTTCCCTCCGTCCCTCCCTCCCTATCACTATTTTCCCTCTTTTGGGTCTTCCCTCAGTTTCCCCAATTGCCTTCTTGACCAACTCACTGATTGTTCAGCTCTTCCCGCTGCCCTTTCCCTCATTTTTCTGCATTGAGCTCTCATCTCAGTGCCTTCTCCAGAACTATGTTTTGGATCTTCCCTCAGTCCCCAAACTCCTTCCCTTGTCCCCATACATCATGGTCACAGCTCCTTTTCTCACCTCGGTCTTTCCCCCTCGATATTTTCCCTTAGTTCCTTGTTTTGGGCCTTTTCTCAGTCCCAAAATTCCTTCCCTTATCCCCTCACACTCTGCATCATGGCCAGAGCCCCTTCCCTCCCCTCAGTCCTTCTCCCTCAGTATTTTGTCTCAATCCCCTTCCTGATCCCCTCAGCCTCTCCATACCTGACCTCGGCTCTTCCCACAACTACTCAGATTTCAGGTGGTGCAGAAAAAATGAATTATTTGTCTTCTTTTTTCTGCTTAAACATCCATTTGTGTGTGTGTGTGCATGTGTGTGGCCACCCCGTGAGGGACTTCGGGGGTATCCCAATCCATGGGGGACAAGAGGACATCGGGAACAGGGATGGGGCTGAGGGCTGAAGGGAGGCACTGAGGTGAGGAACATAAAAGTGAGGAAATGAGGGAAGGGGACAGAATGGATAATGAAATATGGGGGGAAGGTCCTGAGGGGAATCAGGGAAGGGGTTTTGGGGGGATTGAGGGACAGCTCTGAGGGGGAAGGAGTGAGGTAGAGGAAGGGACTCAGGGAATGGTATCAGGGTGAGGAAAAGAAGGAATGAGAAGGGGACTGAGGAAAGATCAAAAGTGAGGAAAAACCTTGGGCCATAACAGATAAAAAATTATTGGGAAAGGCCCTGAGGGAAGAGCCAAAATGAGAAACTGAGGAAAAACCCTTGTCCAGAACAGATAGAAAATGATGGGGAAGTGGTTAAGGGAAGAGCCAAAATGAGGGGCTGAGGGGATCAGGGAACGGATTTTGGGGGATTGAGGGAAGGCTCTGAGGGGCAAGGAGTGAGGTGAAGGAAGGGATTTAAGGAATGAGGGAAGATCCA
This sequence comes from Taeniopygia guttata, assembly GCF_048771995.1. Lineage (NCBI taxonomy): Eukaryota > Metazoa > Chordata > Aves > Passeriformes > Estrildidae > Taeniopygia > Taeniopygia guttata. The sequence goes on from NC_133025.1 coordinate 1,495,067, forward strand.
AACCAGAGCTCTGGGGAAGGCACTGAGGTGAGGGAAGAAGACTGAGGGGATGAGGGTGAGTGACACAGAAATGGGGTGAGGAGTGAGGGAAGGGGACAGAATGGATAAAGAAAGATGGGAGAAAGGCCCTGAGGGAAGAGCCAAAATGAGAAACTGAGGAAAAACCCTTGGCTTGAACAGATAGAAAATGATGGGGGAGGTGCTGAGGGAAGAAATGATGGGCTGAGGGGATCAGGAAAGGGATTTTGCGGGATTGAGGGAAGGCTCTGAGGGACAAGGAGTGAGGTGAAGGAAGGGACTCAGGGAATGGTATCAGGGTGAGGAAAAGAAGGAATGAGAAGGGGACCGAGGGAAAATCAAAAGTGAGGAAAAACCTTGGGCCAGAACAGATAAAAAATAATGGGGGAAGGCTCTGAGGGAAGAGCCAAAATGAGAAACTGAGGAAAAACCCCTGTCCAGAACAGATAGAAAATGATGGGGAAGGTCCTGAGGGAAGAGCCAAAATGAGGGGCTGAGGGGATCAGAGAAGGGATTTTGGGGGATTGAGGGAAGGCTCTGAGGGGGAAGGAGTGAGGTGAAGGAAGGGGTTTAAGGAATGGTATCAGGGTGAGGAAAAGAAGGAATGAGAAGGGGACTGAGGGAAAATCAAAAAGTGAGGAAAAACCTTGGGCCAGAACAGATAAAAAATTATGGGGGAAGGCCCTGAGGGAAGAGCCAAAATGAGAAACTGAGGAAAAACCCTTGTCCAGAACAGATAGAAAATTATGGGGAAGGTGCTGAGGGAAGATCCAAAATGAGGGGCTGAGAGGATCAGGGAAGGGATTTTGGGGGGATTGAGAGAAGGCTCTGAGGGGCAAGGAGTGAGGTGAAGGAAGGGGTTTAAGGAATGATGTGAGGGGTGAGGGAAAGAAGGAACAAGAAACAAGGAATTATAAACAAGGAATGAGAGGAAGGGGACTGAGGGAATATCCAACTGAGGAAAAGTACTGGGCCAGAACAGATAAAAAATGATGGAGGAAGGCACTGAGGGGATCAAGGAAGGGGCTCTTTAAAGTCCCTTCTGATGGCTCTGAGTTGCCTCACCCCAGTATTAAACCCTACATGGAGCAGAAGAAGCTGATGATCACTTTTAGGCTCCACCAGCCTTGGCAGAACCACCAAAAACACATCCAAGAACGGGTGTTGCAATCGGCTTTGAAGCGGGGAACGGAGAGATCTGGACTTGCCCAACCTCTTACACAAGAGGATTTAGGAACACCCCATCCTGAACTCTGGGGCAAAAGTTGTGTTTGGCTGAGCCAAGAGTCTTGGAGGGGATTCCACTTGGCATTCCTTATGGCAACGAGCTCCATTCAGTGGTGCTGAATCCGGAATAAATTTATGGAGGGGCTGATTCCTGATCCTTGCTGAGGTGTCTCGATGCTTTAGCTTTTGCAGGAAAGATTGGCAAGCAAATTAAAACAGAAGGGACAACAATGGGCCGACTCATTTATGAGTCACTTATTAGCCAAATAAGTCAGGAACGTGCCCTTATGGATATTTCACCCACCCTAAGAATTTGCTATGGCAGCAGCAGAGGGCAAAGTGCTGCTGCCCAGTGAAAAAAATTAAGCTGGGGGAGAAAATGTGATTTTTTTGAGGGGGACAGAGCATGATTTATGGCAGTTTTTATAGCATTTCTAGTATTTTTTAAGATTTATTGTTATTTATGTATTATTATTTATTTATAGCATTTATCACAGCAAATTGATGATGCTGATGACCATTTTTAGGCTTAATTATATATTATTATTGATGTATTCTTATTTATTTTAGGCTTAATTATTTATTATTATTAACATATTATTAGTTGTTTATAGTGTTTATCACAGCGAATTTGCCAGATCCATGGGATTTTCTAGCTCCTTCTGGCAGATAAAAACCTGGAATTCTTGCTGAGACGGAAATTTGTTCCTGGCTGCCCTTTAAGAGGGGAAAATCCACAGCCCTGTGCCAAATGAAATCCAAATATTTTAGTCTTGGGAGCTACTTCTGGTGGGGAAATGCTGAATTTTGTGTGACAACTCCTTTTTCAATGCTTAAAAAAGCAAAGAATTCAAAGGAATTTCATCAGCAGTGCTTCTGATGGTTTGGACTGGATCACCCTAAAAATCTTTTCTAAACTTAATTATTTTGTTTATTTTGCTGAGGAGAGGAACTGGAGCCTCTGGAGGTCAGAGCCCATTTTTTAAGTGGAGTTTCTCTGTCCCTTTTTGGTGCCTCATGACTTTTTTGGGTGGTGACAAGCCAAGCCCATGATGTCACCGTGGTGGGGACCTGGTTCCTGGCAAGGCTTTATTTTGGCTTCTTTGAAACCTTGACTCATAAAGTTCTGGCGTGCTTCAATGTGAATTTAAAGAAGCCATTTGGAGTTTTATTTCCCTCTTTTATTCAGATTTAAAAAAAAAAATTGAATTATTCCGTTGGTCGCTCCGTGGAATGACTCAAGTGGGAGGTGGGAGCAGCAGCTCCTGATGACAGCAGGGTAAAGCAAATAATTCCATTTATTACCTCCCCACCCTCCCATGTCATTTGTGACATCAGAATTTGGGTTGTTTTCCCTTGATTTCCTAAAGTTTGGGATAATTTCTGTCTCTTCCATCAATTTTTCAAGCCCGTTTTGACAACAAGGCAGCGATTTCTCCAATTTTCTCCAAAAAATCCGTGGGTTTCTGCTCATCAGCTCGAGTGGGCAGAAATTTGCTCCCTCCATTTCTGCTCAATTTTCTCGAAAGGGGTGTCAAACAAAAAACAAAAAACAACAAAAACAAAACAAAAAAAAAAAAAAAAACAACACAAAAAACCAAAAAAACCCAAAAACAAAACAAAACAAAAAAACCCCCCAAAAAACTAACCAAAAAAAACCCCTTAAAAAAAAAAAAAGGAAAAAATGCAAAATCTGGACTTTTAAACCCAAATTTTTACTTTATTTCACACCAAGGTGTCACCCCCTTGCCCTGTTCTTCACTCAACTCAAGAAAAACTCCTTTAATCTCTTAAGATCTCACAGCAAATTTTGCCCAATTTTATTTCTCCTTTAATTTTGTCACGCCTGTCCAAAAAACTTGTGAAAATCATCAAAAATACCCCATGAAAGAGCATTTTATTTTATTTCCCCTTTAACTTTTTTCACGCCTGTCCAAAAAACTTGTGAAAATCATTAGAAATACCCCATGAAAGAGAATTTTTTAATGCTTTTTTCATGGGGTTTTCATGCAGTGCTCCCAACCCAGTTAAGATTTTTGCTTTTTGCTTTGATTTATTCTTGGTTTTGGTTTTCTTTTTTAGCAATTTTGGTGTTTTGCACCTCTAGAACCCATAGTGCAGCTCGGGTGGTGATGCCAAACATTTCAAATAGTCCTGGTGGCTTTTTTTAAATCAGATCTAAAATTAAACCAGCCCTGACAAAAGGCTTGAACTAAACTCAGCTTATTTGAATTTAGTGGTGCAACTGTTAAACCACAGAGAATCCTCAAGAAATGACTCAAAGGTGGCAAGGAAGGCAGAAAATTCTCATTTTTTTCAAGTCTCTGCCATTCCCCCGCCCCTTATTTTTCACAAAAATTAGTAATTTCATTTATTAATTAAAAAAAAATTCCTGGTGCTGCTTAGCTGATAAATTTGCAATATAAACCTGAAGATTTTTTAATATTGAGCTTAAATATTAATTATTGACATTGATTATTGCTCTTTTCCAGGTACAGCTGGAGCCAGCAGATATGAGCTCTCTCCAAAAGGTTTGATCCTGGCAAAAATCTTGGAATAATGGAATTGTTTGGGTGGGAAGGCACCTAAAACTCCTGAAATTCCATGGGCAGGGACACTTCCACTATCCCAATTTCCTCCAAGCCCCCATCCAACAATTCCAGGCGTGGAGCAGCCATAAATTCTTTGGGAAAAATCTCTTTTTTTTTTTTTTTTTTTTTTTTTGAGAGATGCCAGCCAGGAAAAATCCTCCCAGGATGGAACAATTGCAGTTTTTATGGAATTATTGTCATGGATTTATCAGCTCCATCATTTCAAACCAAAATGGATTTATGGAATTTTATCCTCCTGCAGGGGCAAAATTGGTATTTCCTCCAAAATTGGTATTTTCTCCCAAATTGGTAATTTTCAGGAGAAAAACTTGGATTTTTCCATCCCATTCCCCATCCCAATCTCCCCAGTCCCCCTGTCCTTCATCTCAGTCCCCCCAGTTCCCCATCCCAGTCCCCCCCCAGTACCCCCCGTTCCCCATCCCAGTGCCCCCAGTCCCCCATCCCAGTCCCCCATTCCCCATCCCAGTCCCCCCAGTACCCCCAGTTCCCATCCCAGTCCCCATATTCCCCATCCTAGTCCCTCGTTCCCCATCCCAGTCCCCCCATTCCCCATCCCAGTACCCCCCAGTTCCCATCCCCCCCCAATCCCCCCATTCCCCATCCCAGTCCCCCCAGTACCCCTGTTCCCCATCCCAGTTCCCATCCCAATCCCCCTGTTCCCCATCCCAATTCCCCCAGTACCCCCCGTCCCCCATCCCAGTCCCCCCATTCCCCATCCCAGTCCCCCCATCCCAGTCCTCCCAATCCCCCCCCCCATTCCCCATCCCAGTCCCCCCATTCCCCATCCCAGTCCCCCCATCCCAGTCCTCCCAATCCCCCCCCCCGTTCCCCATCCCAGTTCCCCAGTTCCCCATTCCACGACCCCAGTTTCCCATCCCAGTCCCCCCATTCCCCCCATTCCCCATCCCAATCCCCCCCAATCCCCCCATTCCCCATCCCAGTCCCCCCAGTACCCATCCCAATTCTCCCAGTCTCCCCAGTCCCCATTCCCCATCCCAGTCCGCCCAGTACCCCAGTTCCCCATCTAATTCCCCCAGTCCCCCAGTTCCCCATCCCAGTCCCCCATTCCCCATCCCAGTCCCCCCATTCCCCATCCCAGTCCCCCCATTCCCCATTCCCCATCCCATTCCCCATTCCCCATCCCATTCCCCATCCCATTCCCCATTCCCCATCCCAGTATCCCCCATTCCCCATTCCCCATTCCCCATCCCAGTTCCCCATCCCAGTCCCCCATTCCCCATCCCAGTTCCCATCCCAATACCCCCATTCCCCATCTCAGTTCCCCCATTCCCCATTCCCCATCCCAGTCCCCCCAGTACCCCCATCCCAGTACCCCCAGTTCCCCCAGTCCCCCATTCCCCATCCCATTCCCCATTCCCCATCCCAGTCCCCCATTCCGCATCCCAGTTCCCCCAGTATCCCCAGTCCCCCCATTCCCCATCCCATTCCCCATCCCATTCCCCATTCCCCATCCCAGTTCCCCCAGTATCCCCAGTTCCCCCCATTCCCCATCCCCATCCCCGCCACCCCCGCTCTGTCCCGCACTACAACTCCCGGCATGCCGCGCGGCGGGCCCGGCGGGCCGCGGGCTGAGGCGGCGGGGCCGGGCCGGGCCGGGCCGGGCCATGGAGAGCCCGAGCGGCGGCGGCGGCGGCGGTGGTGGCGGATCCCTGCGGGGCGACATCAGTGAGTGCACCGGGACCGGGCCGGGCACCGGGGAACCGCCGGGGAGGGAGATGGGAACCGGAGCCGCGCCGGGAGCTGCGCCCCGCGCCGCCTCTGGGATGGGGTGATTTGGGTGGTTGGAGCGCGGGTTGGGCTGTGAGGGGCTGGTTTGGAGGTCTGAGGATGGATTTGGGGTTTAAAGTGTGGTTTTGGGTGTTAAAGAGTGGTTTGGGGTTAAAGTGTGGCTGTGGGTTTTTAAAGAGTGGTTTGGGGTTAAAGGATGGGATTTGGGGGCTGCAGGGCGGGTCAGGGAGTGAGGGGCCGCTCGCAAGGGAAGGGATAAGAGGATGGGTGTCAGGACACCGGGAAGGATCCGTGTTCCTCCCTAATTCCCGGGGAACGATCCGTGTTCCTCCCTAAATCCCCTCCTGCGGTGTTCTGGCGCTGTGGGATCGGGACGTTCCCACCTTGGAACCGCGGGTGCCCAAATCCCGGGTCACCCCCGGGGCTCGTGTCCCGATTCCCGGGACAGGGACACCTCCCACTGTCCCAGTGTCCAGCCTTTCCTTGGACATTCCAGGGATCCAGGGGCAGCCCCAGCTGCTCTGGCAATCCCAGCCCAGCCAGGAATTCCTCATTCCCAAGATCCCATCCATGGCTGCCCTCTGGCAGTGGGAGCCATTCCCTGTGTCCTGTCCCTCAGGCCTTGTCCCCAGTCCCTCTGCAGCTCTCCTGGAGCCCCTTCAGGCCCTGGAATGTGCTGGAAGCTCTCCCTGGATCCTTCTCCTCTCCAGGGGAACATTCCCAGCTCTCCCAGCCTGACATTGGATCCATCTCCTCTCCAAGAAATTCATTGACCCAGGGGCTTCACTTGGAATCTCAGGAAGCCATGAAGGGTCTCCCTTTTCCTTTATTTTCTATCCCAATTTTCCATAAAAATCCCTGGTGATGGATCCTGAGTGTCCCAAATCCCAGAATCCTGGACCAGTTTGGGTGGGAAGGGACCTCAAAGCTCATTCCAGGGACACCTGCCATGATCTCAGGGTGCTCCAGTCCTTCCTGGGACATTCCAGGGATCCAGGGGCAGCCCCAGCTGCTCTGGCAATCCCAGCCTAGCCAGGAATTCCTCATTCCCAAGATCCCATCCATGGCTGCCCTCTGGCAGTGGGAGCCATTCCCTGTGTCCTGTCCCTCCATCCTTGTCCCCAGTCCCTCTCCAGCTCTCCATCCTCATTTGGATTTGCTTCTCCAGACACAAAAACCAGGAGGAGCTCCAGGCAAGGAAAACCACCCTGCCCAGGGATACTGGCAGAGGAATGGGGATCTCCCAAACCAAGGGAAAAAACCCTGTGGAAATGTTTGGATTGAGAATTCCCTTTTTTTTCTTTTTATGAACACACGAAGCTGTTTTTACTCAGGGCCACCTCCAAAGCAAAGCCCACCGGGGAGGAGGTGACATTGTCCGTTGTCACCTCACGGTGCCACACGAGCCAGAGCTGGGTGCTGAGCAAAGGTGTTCCAGGTGGGAACTTCTTGAGCTTTTGGGGAAGGGATTCTTGAGCTGGGCTGAGTTTTCCCTTGATCCCAGCTCTTTTTCCTTTAATAATCCGGAGTTTGGGAAGGGATTTTTTTGAGTTGGGCTGAGTTTTTCCTTGATCCCAGCTCTTTTTCCTTTAATAATCCAGAGTTTGGGAAGGGATTTTTTGAGTTGGGCTGAGTTTTTCCTTGATCCCAGCTCTTTTTCCATGTTTCTTTAGGAATCCAGAATTTGGGAAGGGATTTTTGAGCTGGGCTGAGTTTTCCCTTGATCCCAGCTCTTTTTCCTTTAGGAACCCAGAGTTTAGGAAGGGATTTTTTGAGTTGGGCTGAGTTTTTCCTTGATCCCAGCTTTTTTTCCACATTCCTGCAGGAATGCAGAGATTGGGAAGGGATTTTTGGAGTTGGGCTGAGTTTTTTACTTAATCCCAACTCTTTCCATGTTCCTCCTGAGCAAAGGTGTTCCAGGTGGGAACTTCTTCTTCCAAGCTCCGTGAGCTTTTGGGGAAGGAATTTTTGAGCTGGGCTGAGTTTTCCCTTGATCCCAGCTCTTTTTCCTTTAATAATCCAGAATTTAGGAAGGGATTTTTTGAGTTGGGCTGAGTTTTTCCTTGATCCCAGCTCTTTTTCCATGTTCCTTTAGGAATCCAGAATTTGGGAAGGGATTTTTGAGCTGGGCTGAGTTTTCCCTTGATCCCAGCTCTTTTTCCTTTAATAATCCAGAGTTTAGGAAGGGATTTTTTGAGTTGGGCTGAGTTTTTCCTTGATCACAGCTCTTTCTCCATGTTCCTTTAGGAATCCAAAGTTTGGGAAGGGATTTTTGGAGTTAGGCTGAGTTTTGCCTCAATCCCAACTCTTTCCATGCTCCTCCAGGAATCCAGAGTTTGGATAGGGATTTTTGGAGGTGGGCTGAGTTTTCCCTTGTTCCCAGCTCTCCTTCCATCCAGCCAGCCCATGTTCCTCCAGGAATCCAGAGGGATTTTTGAGTTGGGCTGAGTTTTCTCTTGATCCCAGCTCTTTTTCCATGTTCCTCCAGGAATTCAGAATTTGGGAAGGGATTTTTTGATTTGGGCTGAGTTTTTCCTTGATCCCAGCTCCTTATCCTTGCAGCCAGCCCATGTTCCTCCAGGAATCCAGAGGGATTTTTGAGTAGGGCTGAGTTTTTTCCCTTGATCCTGACCCTTTCCATGCTCCTCCATGGAACAATTTGTGCTGGAAGAGGTTGAAACCCCCCCTTGTTCCATCACCTTCCACCACCCCAGCTCGCTCCAAACCCTCTCCAAAACCCATCCTGGGACAATTCCAAGGGCGTGACAACCACATCTTCCCACATATGAATCCCATCCCAGCTCCTCCCTACCCTCCTCAGAAACCCCATCCCGTGGGGTGCCAAATACTGTTGGAATCTGTGGTATTGATGATTCCCAGATTGTAGAAAGTCTCTGTCTTTCAGCCCCGCTGCCAAAGAAGAAGCCATAATTCGTCTGTGCTGTTTCAAGGTTGTTTATTCTGTTTATCTCTAACATGTTCTGCTGCCCTGCCGCAGCTCTGTCCTGCAGGGCAGCGTGTGGGGCTCTGCCCTCAGTGGGATGGTACAAACATTAAATACCACAAACTACCTGTGCTGGATTTACAATAACGTGCCAATATCTGTCACCTACGTTGGACAGTGTGTCCCCAGCCTGAACCAACAGAAAAATGCCAACACCACAGTGAAACATGGAGGGCATGAAGAAGGAGAAAAAGGACAAGGCACACCCAATTTCCTCCATCTTGTCCTCTTTGGACCCCTTATCTAGAATCCTAAAATTTTACTTTTGCACCTGTGCCACACTTAATTATTACTGATATCAAACACTCAGAGCTTGTAATTGATCCTGTAAGATTGAAAACTCTTTTCCATGGACAGAGATCACAGACAGTGTCTCTGGGGGCTCTGTACAGGGGGGTTCCTGTACAGGCCTTCCAGGGCAGCCAGAGGGAAGCTTTGGATTCCCACAAAACACCCATTTTTTCCCCCCACACCCACGATTTTTTTTTTTTTTTTGACAAATTGCCTCTTCCCCAGGTTTCTGGGCGGACAGGACGCCGGTGCACGAGGCGGCGCGGCGAGGGGAGATCCTGCAGCTGCGGCAGCTGATCGAGAGCGGCGCCTGCGTCAACGCCGTCACCTACGACTCCATCACGCCCCTGCACGAGGCCAGCCTCAGGGGACAGGCCCAGTGTGTCAAACTGCTGCTGGACGCGGGTGCCCAGGTCTGCATCCTGCTCCCATCCGCCTGGGAATCCTCCTGGATGGGCCCTGGGAGGTGTTTGTGGCATCCACGTCACCCCCGGTGATGGAGGATCTGGATGTGGTGGTGCCAGAGCTGATCCTCCTGGTGGTTCCCAATATTCCAGCTCATTCCCCCCAGTGTCACTTCCAGATTTGGGTCTGATCCCAGCTCATCCCATTCCCAACACCTGCCTGGAAAAAGATGGAAAATCCCACTCCTCCTGTGGTGAGGTCGGATCTGTTATCCTGTGGTAGCTTCAGCCACCAGCAAATCCAGGGTTAAAATAATTCCCTGTGGGGAAAAGCTGGGAGAGGGGAATTCCAGAGTTGGCAAAACCCTGGGGGATCCAATCCCAAAAAACCCCAAAAAATTGGGAAAAAAAATTGGAACTCCAGTCCAGCACCTAGTTTTGCTTAGGAACAACCACCTTGGCTCACTGAGTTAAAAACAGCAAAAGAAATGATCCCACCCCAAACCAGGATGTAATTCCCAAGTTTAGGGCCAGGGAGGATTAATTCAGGAACTTGGAGCTGCATCCTGAAAACTCCATTTCCTGAGGAAAAGCTGGAATTGTTGCATTTGTGGGTTGTTTTTTATTCCTCATTGCAGCATCCTGGGGCAAGACCTCCAGGAAACACGGGGAAACATCGGCCCAGTTTATTCCAGAGGTTTGGTTCTGTGGGGAAAAGCTGGGAGAGGGGAATTCCAGAGTTGGAAAAACCCTGGGAATTCCAATCCAGCCGTTCCCACCCCTGCCAAGGCCACTGCTGCTGTCCCCAGTGTCACTTCCAGCTTTTAAATCCCTCCAGTGCCCCGGGCAACCTCTTTTTAGGGGGGAAATATTCCCTCATATCCAGTTTTTCCTAAAATTTCTGTTGCTACCATTCCACTCAGCAAACAGCTCCCAGGAGTGGGATCAGCTGGAGAAGGAAAATCCCTGGATCTCAGTTGGAAAAGGAAAAAATCACCTCTGAATCAGCCAAGGGGAAACTCTGTTTTTTCTGGGAAATCTCCTACAGGGAGATGGAATTGGGATAAGAGGAATTAAACTCCAAAAGAATTTGGGAAAGATGATCCCAAGGAATCTCTGGAAGAACCAAACTGCTTTTTGGGGTACTCATGGTAGGATAAAAAGCTCCTGGATTTCTCCCAAATTTTGGTGTAAATTCACAGTGGGATGTGGTGGTGCCAGAGCTGATCCTGCTGGTGATTCCCAATATTCCAGCTCATTCCAAGCTTGGGATCAAGGCAGGATAATTGTTAGGGCGTGGGATTTTGAGGATTTGACAGCATCCAAATGTCTGCAGTGAATGCTACTTTTAACCTGCTTTTAACCTGTTTTAACCTTCTTTTCTCTACTTTTAACCTCCTTTTCCCTCCTTTTAACCTGCTTTTAACGTTTTTTTTCCTTGCTTTTCCCTGCTTTTCACCTGCTTATGCCTGCTTTTAACCTCTTCTTGCTTTTCCTTACTTTTCACCTGCTTTTCCTTACTTTTAACTTTCTTTTCCTTGCTTTTCCCTGCTTTTCACCTGCTTTTTCCTACTTTTAACCTCCTTTCACATACTTTTAACCTTCTTTTCCCTACTTTTAACCTGCTTTTCACCTGTTTTAACCTTCTTTTCCCTCCTTTTAACCTGCTTTTAACCTGTTTTAACCTTCTTTTCCCTACTTTTAACCTGCTTTTCACCTGCTTATGCCTGCTTTTAACCTCTTCTTGCTTTTCCTTACTTTTCACCCACTTTTCCCTACTTTTAACCTGGTTTTCCCTACTTTTAACCTGGTTTTCCCTACTTTTAACCTGGTTTTCCCTACTTTTAACCTTCTTTCCCTTGCTTTTAACCTGATTTTCACCTGTTTTAACCTTCTTTTCCCTACTTTTAACCTGCTTTTCACCTGCTTATGCCTGCTTTTAACCTCTTCTTGCTTTTCCTTACTTTTCACCCGCTTTTCCCTACATTTAACCTGGTTTTTTCTAGTTTTAACCTGCTTTTCCCTACTTTTAACCTCCTTTCCCATACTTTTAACCTTCTTTTCGCTACTTTTAACCTTCTTTTCCCTACTTTTAACCTCCTTTCACATACTTTTAACCTTCTTTTCCCTCCTTTTAACCTGCTTTTAACCTGTTTTAACCTTCTTTTCCCTACTTTTAACCTGCTTTTCACCTGTTTATGCCTGCTTTTAACCTCTTCTTGCTTTTCCTTACTTTTCACCCGCTTTTCCCTACTTTTAACCTGCTTTTCACCTGCTTTTAACGTCTTTTTCCTTGCTCTTCCCTGCTTTTTCACCTGCTTATCCCTGCTTTTAACCTCTTCTTGCTTTTCCTTACTTTTCACCTCCTTTTCCCTACTTTTAACCTGCTTTTCCCTACTTTTAACCTTCTTTCTTTCCCTTGCTTTTAAGCTGCTTTTCACCTGTTTTAACCTGCTTTTCCCTACTTTTAACCTCCTTTCACATACTTTTAACCTGCTTTTCCCTACTTTTAACCTCCTTTCACATACTTTTAACCTTCTTTTCGCTACTTTTAACCTGCTTTTCACCTGTTTTAACCTTCTTTTCCCTACTTTTAACCCGCTTTTCACCTGTTCTAACCTGCTTTTCCCTACTTTTAACCTCCTTCCACATACTTTTAACCTTCTTTTCGCTACTTTTAACCTTCTTTTCCCTACTTTTAACCTGCTTTTCACCTGTTTTAACCTGCTTTTCACCTGTTTTAACCTGCTTTTCCCTGCTTTTAACTGCTTTTAACCTGTTTTAACCTGCTTTTTCCTACTTTTAACCTCCTTTCACATACTTTTAACCTTCTTTTCCCTCCTTTCAACCTGCTTTTAACCTGTTTTAACCTTCTTTTCCGTACTTTTAACCCCCTTTCACATACTTTTAACCTTCTTTTCTCTACTTTTAACCTTCTTTTCCCTACTTTTATCCTCCTTTCACATACTTTTAACCTTCTTTTCTCTACTTTTAACCCGCTTTTCACCTGTTTTAACCTGCTTTTCCCTACTTTTAACCTTCTTTTCGCTGCTTTTAACCCGCTTTTCACCTTTTTTAACCTGCTTTTCCCTACTTTAAGCTCCTTTTCCTGCTCCCTCAGGTGGACGCGCGGAACATCGACGGCAGCACGCCGCTGTGCGACGCCTGCGCCTCGGGCAGCATCGAGTGCGTGCGGGTGCTGCTGTCGCACGGCGCCAAAGTCAACCCGCCCCTGTACACCGCCTCGCCCCTGCACGAGGCCTGCATGAGCGGTGAGCGCTCCTGGGAAATTCCAGGCACATTCCGGGGTCATTCCAGGGGAATTCTTGGGTTATTCTGGGGACATTCGTTCCAGGTCAATCCCAAGGTCATTCCAGGGCAATTCTGGGTTCATTCCTGGGTTATTCCAGGGACATTCATTCCAGGGACATTCGAAGGTTATTCCAGGGTTATTCCAGGGCAATTCAAGGGCAATTTCAGGGACATTAATTCCAAGGACATTCCAGAGCAATTCCAGGGGAATTCCAGGGTCGATCCAGGGCAATTCCAGGCCAGTTCCTGGGTTATTTTGGGGACATTCATTCCAGGTCAATCCCAAGGTCATTCCAGGGCAATTCCGCGTTCATTCCTGGGTTATTCGAGGGACATTCATTCCAGGGATATTTGAAGGTCATTCCAGGGCAATTCAAGGGTCATTCCAGGGCAATTCCAGGTTCATTCCTGGTTATTCCAGGGACATTCATTCCAGGGACATTCGAAGGTTATTCCAGGGTTATTCCAGAGCAATTCAAGGACAATTTCAGGCACATTATTTCCAGGGTCATTCCAGAGCAATTCCGGGGGAATTCCAGGGCCAATCCAGGGCAATTCCTGGGTTATTCTGGCAACATTCATTCCAGGTCAATCCCAAGGTCATCCCAGGGCAATTCCGGGTTCATTCCTGGGTTATTCCAAGGACATTCGAAGGTCATTCCAGGGCAATTCCAAGCTCATTTGAGGGCAATTCCCGGGACATTCATTCCAGAGCAATTCTGGGACCATTCCAGGGCAATTCCAGGGTTATTCCAGAGCAATTCAAGGGCAATTTCAGAGACATTAATTCCAGGGACATTCCAGAGCAATTCCAGGGTCAATTGAGGGCAATTCCAGGGTCATTCCAGGGCAATTCCGGGTTCATTCCTGGGTTATTCCAGGGACATTAATTCCAGGGACATTCGAAGGTCATTCCAGGGTTATTCCAGAGCAATTCAAGGGCAATTTCAGGGACATTAATTCCAGGGACGTTCCAGAGCAATTCTGGGGTCATTCCTGGGCCATTCCAGAGCAATTCCAGGGGAATTCCAGGGTCATTCCAGGGAAGTTCTTGGGTTATTCTGGGGACATTCATTCCAGGTCAAGCCCAAGGTCATTCCAGGGCAATTCCGGGTTCATTCCTGGGTTATTCCAGGGACATTAATTCCAGGGATATTCCAGAGCAATTCAAGGGCAATTCCAGGGACATTAATTCCAGGGACATTCCAGAGCAATTCTGGGGCCATTCCTGGGCCATTCCTGGGCCATTCCAGAGCAATTCCAGGGTCAATCCGGGGCAATTCCTGGGTTATTCTGGGGACATTCATTCCAGGGATATTCGAAGGTCATTCCAGGGCAATTCCAGGGCAATTCTTGGGTTATTTCAGGGACATTCATTCCAGGGACATTCGAAGGTCATTCCAGGGCAATTCCAGGGTCAATCCAGGGCAATTCCAGGGCAATTCTTGGGTTATTCTGGTGACATTCATTCCAGGTCAATCCCAAGGTCATTCCAGGGCAATTCTGGGTTCATTCCTGGATTATTCCGGGGATATTCATTCCAGGGACATTCGAAGGTCATTCCAGGACAATTCCAGGGTCATTCCAGGGCAATTCCAGGATCATTCCTGGGTTATTCCAGAGACATTCATTCCAGGGACATTCAAAGGTAATTCCAGGGTTATTCCAGAGCAATTCAAGGGCAATTTCAGGGACATTAATTCCAGGGACATTCCAGAGCAATTCCAGGGTCAATCCAGGGCAATTCCTGGGTTATTCTGGGGACATTCATTCCAGGTCAAGCCCAAGGTCATTCCAGGGCAATTCCGGGTTCATTCCTGCGTTATTCCAGGGACATTAATTCCAGGGACATTGGAAGGTCATTGCAGGGTTATTCCAGAGCAATTCCAGGGCAATTCCAGGGATGTTAATTCCTGGGCCATTCCAGAGCAATTCCAGGGGAATTCCAGAGTCAATCCAGGGTCAATCCTGGGCAATTCCTGGGTTATTCTGTTGACATTCATTCCAGGTCAATCCCAAGGTCATTCCAGGGTCATTCCGGGTTCATTCCTGGGTTATTTCAGGGACATTCATTCCAGGGATATTCGAAGGTCATTCCAGGGCAATTCCAGGGTCAATCCAGGGCAATTCCAGGGCAATTCTTGGGTTATTTCAGGGACATTCATTCCAGGGACATTCGAAGGTCATTCCAGGGCAATTCCAGGGTCATTCCAGGGCAATTCCAGGGACATTAATTCCAGGGACATTCCAGAGCAATTCCAGGGGAATTCCAGGGTCAATCCAGGGCAATTCTTGGGTCATTCTGGGGACATTCATTCCAGGTCAATCCCAAGGTCATCCCAGGGCAATTCCGGGTTCATTCCTGGGTTATTCCAGGGACATTCATTCCAGGGACATTCGAAGGTCATTCCAGGGTTATTCCAGAGCAATTCAAGGGCAATTTCAGGGACATTAATTCCAGGGACATTCCAGAGCAATTCTGGGGCCATTCATGGGCCATTCCAGAGCAATTCCAGGGTCAATCCAGGGCAATTCTGGGTTCATTCCTGGGTTATTCCAGGGACATTCATTCCAGGGATATTTGAAGGTCATTCCAGGGCAATTCCAGGTTCATTCCTGGGTTATTCCAGGGACATTTGAAGGTCATTCCAGGGCAATTCCAAGCTCATTTGAGGGCAATTCCCGGGACATTCATTCCAGAGCAATTCTGGGGCCATTCCAGGGCAGTTCCAGGGCAATTCCAGGGTTATTCCAGAGCAATTCCAGGGCAATTTCAGGTACATTAATTCCAGGGACATTCCAGAGCAATTCTGGGGCCATTCCGGGGCCATTCCAGAGCAATTCCAGGGGAATTCCAGGGTCAATCCAGGGCAATTCCTGGGTCATTCTGGCAACATTCATTCCAGGTCAATCCCAAGGTCATTCCAGGGCAATTCTGGGTTCATTCCTGGGTTATTCCAGGGACATTCATTCCAGGGACATTCAAAGGTCATTCCAGGGCAATTTCAGGGTCATTCCAGGGCAATTCCAAGGCCATTCCAGGGCAATTCAATGGGTATTTCTAGGGCAATTCCTGGGTTATTCCAAGGACATTAATTCCAGGTCAATTCCGAGGTCACTGAAGGGTCATTCCAGAGCAATTCCAGGGCAATTTGATCCTTGTGGGTTGAGATTTCCCAGTTTTCAGTGGGAATTCACAGATTTCAGTGGGATTTTCCTGGTTTCCAGTGGGAATTCTATCCTGCTGGGTTGGGATTTCCCAGTTTCCTGCAGGAATTCCACCCCGGTGGGTCGGGATTTCCCAGTTTTCAGTGGGAATTCCTGGATTTCAGTGGGATTTCTGTCATTTTCAGCGCAAATTCCCAGTTTTCAGCAGGAATTTCCGGATTTTGGTGGTATTTCCCAGTTTTCAGTGGGGATTCCAGCCTGGTGGGTTGGGATTTCCCAGTTTTCAGTGGGAATTCACTAATTTCAGTGGGATTGCCCAGTTTCCAGCGAGAATTGCACCCCGGTGGGTCGGGATTTCCCAGTTTTCAGTGGGAATTCCTGGATTTCAGTGGGATTTCTCTCATTTTCAGCGCAAATTCCCAGTTTTCAGCAGGAATTTCCGGATTTCGGTGGTATTTCCCAGTTTTCAGTGGGGATTCCACCCCGGTGGGTTGGGATTTCCCAGTTTTCAGTGGGAATTTCTGGATTTCAGTGGGATTTCTCTCATTTTCAGCGCAAATTCCCAGTTTTCAGCAGGAATTTCTGGATTTCAGTGGTATTTCCCAGTTTTCAGTGGGGATTCCACCCCGGTGGGTTGGGATTTCCCAGTTTTCAGTGGGAATTGCACCCCGGTGGGTCGGGATTTCCCAGTTTTCAGTGGGGATTCCACCCCGGTGGGTTGGGATTTCCCAGTTTTCAGTGGGATTCCCCAGTTTCCAGCAGGAATTCCACCCCGGTGGGTTGGGGTTTCCCAGTTTCCAGCAGGAATTCCACCCCGGTGGGTCAGGATTTCCCAGTTTTCAGTGGGAATTCCTGGATTTCAGTGGGATTTCTCTCATTTTCAGCGCAAATTCCCAGTTTTCAGCAGGAATTTCAGGATTTCGGTGGTATTTCTCAGTTTTCAGTGGGATTTCCCAGTTTTCAGTGGGGATTCCACCCCGGTGGGTTGGGATTTCCCAGTTTTCAGTGGGATTGCCCAGTTTTCAGTGAAATTCCCCAGTTTCCAGCAGGAATTGCACCCCGGTGGGTTGGGATTCCCCAGTTTCCAGCAGGAATTCCCGGATCCGGTGGGATTTTCCCGGTTTCCGTGTCCCAGGCAGCCCGGAGTGCGTGCAGCTGCTGATCGAGGTGGGTGCCAACCTGGAGGCCCACGACTGCCACTTCGGGACCCCCCTGCACGTGGCCTGTGCCCGGGAGCACCTGGACTGTGCCAAGCTGCTGCTGCAGGCAGGTACGGCATTCCCGCCCGGAATCCTGCTGGGAGAGAGCGGGGGAACCGCTCTGGGAAACGGCTTCTGGCACAGAGCCCTCGCTGCCATGCCTGAGCCCATTCCTGATCCCATTCCTGAGCCCGTTCCTGATCCTGTTTTTCCCTGCACAGACTCCTCAGTCCCATTCCTGATCCTGTTCCTGATCCCGTTCCTGATCCTGTTCTTCCCTGCACAGAGCCCTCGCTCCCATGCCTGATCCCGTTCCTGATCCCGTTCCTGATCCTGTTCCTGAGCCCGTTCCCGATCCCGATCCCATTCCTGAGCCCATTCCTGATCCCGTTCCTGATCCCGTTCCTGATCCCGTTCCTGAGCCCATTCCTGATCCCGTTCCTGATCCCATTCCTGATCCCATTCCTGATCCCATTCCTGATCCTGTTCTTCCCTGCACAGAGCCCTCGCTCCCGTTCCTGATCCCGTTCCTGATCCCGTTCCTGAGCCCATTCCTGATCCCATTCCTGATCCCATTCCTGATCCTGTTCTTCCCTGCACAGAGCCCTCGCTCCCATGCCTGAGCCTGTTCCTGATCCCGTTCCTGATCCCAATCCTGAGCCCGTTCCTGATCCCGTTCCTGAGCCCATTCCTGATCCCGTTCCTGATCCCGTTCCTAAGCCCATTCCTGATCCCGTTCCTGATCCCATTCCTGATCCCCTTCCTGATCCCATTCCTGATCCTGTTTTTCCCTGCACAGACTCCTCAGTCCCATTCCTGATCTCGTTCCTGAGCCCATTCCTGATCCCACTCCTGATCCCATTCTTCCCTGCACAGACCCCTCTGATCCCACTTCTGATTGCTTTTCCCTGGCTAAATTCTATTTTCCCTGGCCAAATCCCCTTTCCCCTGGATAAATCCCCTTTTCCCTGCCTGGATTTCTTTTTCCCTGGATAAATCCCCTTTTCTCTGCCTGGATCCCCTTTTCTCTGCCTGGATTTCTTTATCCCTGGCTAAATCCCCTTTTCCCTGGACAAATCCCCTTTCCCCTGGATAAATCCCTTTTTCCATGCCTGGATTCCCTTTTACCTGGCCAAATCCCCTTTTCCCTGCCTGGATCCCCTTTTCCCAGCCCAGCTCCCCTTTTCCCTGCCCTTTCCCCATTTCCTGGCCGGATTCTCCCGTTTCCCACACGGAATTCTGTGTTTAAATTCCCTTTTCCTTGAGATAAATCCCTTTTTCCCTGCCTGAATTTCCTTTTCCCTGGATAAGTCCCCTTTCCCCTGGATAAATCCCTTTTTCCCTGCCCGGCTCCCCTTTTCCTTGTTTAAATCCCCTTTTCCGTGCCTGGATCCCCTTTTCCCTGCCTGGATCCCCTTTTCCCTGGTTAAATCCCCTTTTCCCTGGCCAAATCCTCTTTTCCCTGCCTGGATCCCCTTTTCCCTGGCCAAATCCCCTTTTCCCTGCCTGGATTTTCTTCTCCATGCCTGGATTTCTTTATCCCTAGCTAAATCCCCTTTTCCCTGGACAAATCCCCTTTTCCCTGGACAAATCCCCTTTTCCCTGCCTGGATCCCCTTTTCCCTATCTGGATCCCCTTTTCCCAGCCCAGCTCCCCTTTTCCCTGCCCTTTCCCCTTTTCCCGGCCGGATTCTCCCATTTCCCACGCAGAATTCCATGTTTAAATTCCCTTTTCCTTGAGATAAATTCCTTTTTCCCTGCCTGAATTTCCGTTTCCCTGGATAAGTCCCCTTTCCCCTGGATAAATCCCCTTTTCCATGCCTGGATTCCCTTTTACCTGGCCAAATCCCCTTTTCCCAGCCTGGCTCCCCTTTTCCCTGCCTGGATCCCCTTTTCCCTGCCCAGCTCCCCTTTTCCCAGCTTGGCTCCCCTTTTCCCTGCCCTTTCTCCTTTTCCCGGCTGGATTCTCCCGTTTCCCATGCAGAATTCTGTGTTTAAATTCCCTTTTCCTTGAGATAAATCCCTTTTTCCCTGCCTGAATTTTCTTTTCCCTGGATAAATCCCCTTTTCCATGCCTGGATCCCCTTTTCCCTGCCCGGCTCCCCTTTTCCTTGTTTAAATCCCCTTTTCCCTGGCCAAATCCTCTTTTCCCTGCCTGGATCCCCTTTTCCCTGGTTAAATCCCCTTTTCCCTGGCCAAATCCCCTTTTTCCTGCCTGGATCCCCTTTTCCCTGCCTGGATTTTCTTTATCCCTGGCTAAATCCCATTTTCCCTGGACAAATCCCCTTTCCCCTGGATAAATCCCTTTTGCCAGCCCGGCTTCCTTTTTCCCTGGCCAAATCCCCTTTTCCCCACCCAGATCACCTTTTCCCTGCCCTTTCCCCTTTTCCTGATTGGATTCTCCCATTTCCCACGCAGAATTCCATGTTTAAATTCCCTTTTCCTCGAGATAAATCCCCTTTTCCCTGCCCTTTCCCCATTTCCCGGCCGGACTCTCCCGTTTCCCACGCGGAATTCCGTGTGCCGTGCCAGGAGCCAACGTGAACGCTGCCAAGCTGCACGAGACCGCGCTGCACCACGCGGCCAAGGTGCGCAACGTGGACCTGGTGCAGCTGCTGGTGGAGTTCGGGGGCAACATCTACGCCCGGGACAACCGCGGCAAGAAACCCTCGGATTACACCTGGAGCAGCAGCCCCACCGCCAAGTGCTTCGAGTTCTACGAGAGTGAGTGCGGAAAATCGGCTTTTCCCGGGAGTTTGGCCATCAAATCCACTTTTTCTTTGGAATTTGGCCATCAAATCCCCTTTTTATTGTGAATTTGGCCATCAAATCCACTTTGTCCTGGGAATTCAGTCATCAAATCCTCTTTTTCTTGGGGATTCAGTCATCAAATCCCCTCTTTTACTGGGAATTTGGCCATCAAATCCACTTTATCCTGGGAATTTGATCATCAAATCCCCCTTTCTCCTGAAAATATGGTCATCACATCCCCTTTTTCTGGGAGTTTGGCCATCAAATTCCTTTGTCCTGGGAATTTGGCCATCAAATCCACTTTGTCCTGGGAGTTTGGCCATCAAATCCACTTTTCTTTGGAATTTGGCCATCAAATCCCCTTTGTCCTGAGAATTTGGTCATGAAATCCTCTTTCTCTTGGGAATGTGGCCATCAGATCTCCTGATCCAGTTGAATTTGGCCATGAAATTCCCTTTGTCCTGTGAGTTTGGCCATCAAATCTCCTTTTACTGTGAATTCGGTCATCAAATCCCTTTTGTCCTGAGACTTTGGCCATCAAATCCACTTTTTTTTTGGAATTTGGCCATCAGATCCCCTTTTTATTGTGAATTTGACTATCAAATCCACTTTGTCCTGGGAGTTTGGCCATCAAATCCCCCTTTCTCCTGAAAATTTGGTCATCACATTCCCTTTTTCTGGGATTTTGGCCATCAAATCCACTTTGTCCTGGTAATTCAGTCATCAAATCCCTTTTTTATTAGGGATTTGGCTGCCAAATGCACTTTGTCTTGGGTGTTTATCCCATTTTATCCCGTTTTTATCCCATTTCCCCATTCCTGACCCCATTTTTCCCCATTTTTATCCCATTTCCCCATTCCTGACCCCGTTTTTCCCCATTTTTATCCCATTTTTATCCCATTTCCCCATTCCTGACCCCATTTTTCCTGTTTTTATCCCATTTCTCATCCCATTTCCCTGTTTTTATCCCATTTCCCCATTCCTGACCCCGTTTTCCCCCATTTTTATCCCATTTTTATCCCATCTCCCCATTCGTGACCCCGTTTTTCCTGTTTTTATCCCATTTCTGATCCCATTTCCCCATTTTTATCCCATTTCCCCATTCCTGCCCCCGTTTTTCCCCATTCCTGCCCCCGTTTTTCCCGTTTTTCCCCATTCCTGCCCCCGTTTTTCCCGTTTTTTACCCCATTTCTGATCCCATTTCCCTGGTGTTATCCCATTTTCCCGTTCCTGACCCTGTTTTTCCCATTTTTATCCCATTTCCCCATTCCTGACCCCCTTTTTCGCCATTTTTATCTCATTTTTATCCCATTTCCCCATTCCTGACCCCGTTTTCCCCAATTTTAATCCCATTTCCCCATTCCTGACCCTGTTTTTCCTGGTTTTTCCCCGTTCCTGACCCCATTTTTCCCCATTTTTATCCCATTTCCCCATTCCTGACCCCGTTTTTCCCCATTCCTGACCCCGTTTTTCCTGTTTTTATCCCATTTCTGACCCCATTTCCCTGTTTTTATCACATTTTCCCGTTCCTGACCCCGTTTTTCCCCATTTTTATCCCATTTCCTCATTCCTGACCCCGTTTTTCCCCATTTTTATCCCATTTCCCCGTTCCTGACCCCGTTTTTCCCCATTTTCATCTAATTTTTATCCCATTTCCCCATTCCTGACCCGGTTTTTCGCCATTTTTATCTCATTTTTATCCCATTTCCCCATTCCTGACCCCGTTTTCCCCAATTTTAATCCCATTTCCCCATTCCTGCCCCCATTTTTCCCGTTTTTATCCCATTTCTGATCCCATTTCCCTGTCTTTATCCCATTTCCCCATTCCTGATCCTGTTTTTCCCCATTTGTATCCCATTTCCCCGTTCCTGACCCCGTTTTTCTCCATTCCTGACCCTGTTTTCCCCATTTTTTCCCCCATTTCTGATCCCATTTCCCTGTTCCTGACCCCGTTTTTCCCCATTTTTTCCCCATTTTTATCCCATTTCCCCGTTCCTGACCCCGTTTTTCCCCATTTTTATCCCATTTCCCCGTTCCTGACCCTGTTTTTCCCCATTTTTGTCCCATTTTTATCCCATTTTTATCCCATTTCCCCGTTCCTGACCCCGTTTTTCCCCATTTTCATCCCATTTTTATCCCATTTCCCCATTCCTGACCCTGTTTTTCCTGGTTTTATCCCATTTCTGATCCCATTTCCCCATTTTTATCCCATTTCCCCATTCCTGACCCTGTTTTTTCCCCATTTTTATCCCATTTCCCCATTCCTGACCCTGTTTTTCCTGTTTTTATCCCATTTCTGATCCCATTTCCCTGTTTTTATCCCATTTCCCCGTTCCTGACCCCGTTTTTCCCCATTTTTATCCCATTTCCCCGTTCCTGACCCTGTTTTTCCCGTTTTTATCCCATTTCTGATCCCATTTCCCTGTTTTTATCCCATTTTCCCATTCCTAACCCCGTTTTCCCCCATTTTTATCCCATTTCCCCATTCCTGACCCCGTTTTCCCCCATTTTTATCCCATTTCCCTGTTCCTGACCCCGTTTTTCCCCATTTTTATCCCATTTTTATCCCATTTCCCCGTTCCTGACCCCATTTTTCCCCACTTTTATCCCATTTCCCCGTTCCTGACCCCGTTTTCCCCCATTTTTATCCCATTTTTATCCCATTTCCCCATTCCTGACCCTGTTTTTCCTGTTTTTTTCCCATTTCTGATCCCATTTCCCTGTTTTTATCCCATTTCCCCATTCCTGACCCCGTTTTTTCCCATTTTTATCCCATTTCCCCATTCCTGACCCCGGTTTTCCCCATTTTTTATCCCATTTTCCCATTCCTGACCCCATTTTTCCCCATTCCTGACCCCATTTTTCCCATTTTTATCCCATTTTTATTCCATTTCCCCATTCCTGACCCCATTTTTCCCCATTTTTATCCCATTTCCCCATTCCTGACCCCGTTTTTCCCCATTCCTGACCCCGTTTTCCCCGTTTTTATCCCATTTCCCCATTCCTGACCCCGTTTTTCCCCATTCCTGACCCCGTTTTTCCCCATTCCTGACCCCGTTTTCCCGTTTTTATCCCATTCCTGATCCCATTTCCCCATTCCTGCCCCCATTTTCCCCATTTTTCCCCATTTCTGATCCCATTTCCCGTTTCCGCCCCGCTGTCCCGCAGAGACGCCGCTGAGCCTGGCGCAGCTGTGCCGTGTCACCGTGCGCCGCGCCGCCGGCCAGCGCGGCCTGGACAAGATCTCCAAGCTGGAAATTCCCCCCCGGCTCATCCGGTACCTCTCCTACAACTGACCGAGCCGGGAACAGCCCAATTCCCGGGAAAACCCCACGGGATCTGGGAATTCTCCTGCTCTTCTACCTCCCCCAGACCCCCTTTTAATTTAATTTCAGGCACTGCTGTAAATAGGAATTGTCAGGATTTCTCCTCTTCCCTGTCAGCTTTTTTGGGATTTCCCAGCTGGGGTTTCCCTGATTTTCCCGGATTTCCTCGGTGGGATCCAGCCAGGTGGGAGGGAAATGGGATAACTGGGGAGTGGGAATCATTCCAGCTGGGAATTCCTTGCTCTGGAGCAGCTCTGATCCCATTTCTGATCCCATTTTTCCCATTTCTGATCCCATTTTCATCCCATTTTTCTCTGCACAGACTCCTCTGATCCTACTTCTGATCCCATTTTTCCCATTTTTCCCTGCAGAGACCCCTCTGATCCCAGTTTTCCCATTTTTATCCCATCACCCATCCCCTTCTGGATGATCCAGGACCCCTTTCCCTGCTGGCTGCAGAGGGACTGGGAGGGGAAATCCTTGGATTTGGATGGGATCCCACCCTTGGGAATAACTCCAGGGACAGCTGCGAGCCCAGCTGGGGGCAAATTAATTCCCTGTTAATTCATTAATTCCCTAAATTAACAATTTCCTAAATTAACAATTCCCTAAATGAATTCCCTAAATGAATGATTCCCTAAATGAATTCCCTAAATTAACAATTCCCTAAATTAACGATTCCCTAAAGCAATTCCCTAAATGAACGAGCTCAGGGCTAATTAGAGGCACTGCAGCTCATTTATTTAGGGAATTTTTAGGGTTTTCCAGGAGCATCCAGAGGCTTTGGATCAACACCAGGAATGAGGAGAGGCCTGGGATTGGCTGTGTCCCATCCCCATTCCCAATCCCATTCCCATTCCCATTCCCCATCCCAGGACATTCCCTGATCCCAAATTTGATTTCCCCCTCCCTGGAGATCCCGTGGGATGCAGCAGGACTGGGCTCTGCCTGGAAATTTGGGAATTTTGGGATTGATTTCCCCCCTTTGGAGCTCTTTTCCCAATGCCAGTTTGGGATTGGGATTCCAGGGATTGGGATTGGGATTCCAGGCCTGAATCCCAGCTGGGATTCTCCTCCCCATTCCAGCTTTTCCATTTTTCCCACTAATCCCGGAAATCCCCAGGAGGACAAATTCCTGCAGAAATCCCGGAATCTCCTGGGATGCAGGCTGGGAACGCTGAGCTGGGGCCGAATGCACTTTATGGGGTTTAATTTCTATTTTATTTCTTCCTCCCTGCCCCTTTTCAGCCAGAAAATCCCAAAATCCCAAACCCTGCTGTTCTCATCCCGATTTTTGGGCCGGGATTCCCAGAATTGTGGAACTGGGGAAGCTCAGGGATGCCCCAGAGGGTTTTTTTGGGGTTTTTTTGTGGGATTCATCCCTGGAAATGGCAGGAAAAGGTTTTATGGGATAATTCAGGGATCCCAAAGCCCTTTCCAGAGTTCCCACATCCGTTTTTAGGGATCCCAAGTCCCTTTTCTGGGTCCCAAATCCCTTCTTAGGGTTCCCAAATCCCTTTTTAGGGATCCCAAGTCCCCTTTTAGGACTCCCAAATCCCTTTTAGGGATCCCAAGTCCCTTTTTAGAGTTCTCAGATCCCTTTTAGGGATCCCAAATCCCTTTTCAGGGTCCCACATCCCTTTTTAGGGATCCCAAGTTCCCTTTCAGTGTTCCCAAATCCCTTTTTAGGGTTCCCAATTTGCCTTCAGGGATTCCAAATTTCTTTTTAGGGATCCCAGATCCCTTTTTAGGATCCCATATCCCTTTTTAGGATCCCAAATCCCTTTTAGGTTCCCAGATCCCTTTTTAGGATCCCAAATCCCCTTTTTAGGGATCCCAAATCCCTTTTTAGGATCCCAAATCCCTTTTTAGGTTCCCAAATCCCTTTCTGGGTGGTTTTTCCAACCCTCCCCACACCGGTACAATAATGGAATTACAAATTCCAAGTTTCTCTTGGAAAAGCAAAAAGATTCCTTGGAGAACCCACAAAAAATTCCCCAAGTCCCGTGGATTCCATCTTCATTTTTCCTGAATTTGGAGCTTTTTTGGGAATCCTGAAATTTGGGTGTTTTTATTTCAAATCCTTTGCAGGAATTCCTGCTGCTGGAATTTAGGAGAGCTCCAGGCACCATCCTGGAATTCCAGCCTGGAAAACTGGGAATGACCTGTGGGTTGTAGCCTCTCCTGATCCATGAATTGCTGGGAGTAATTCCATTTATCCCATTTATCCCATTTATCCCATTTATCCCATTAATTCCAATTCCAAGCCAATCGCAGTTTATTTGATCCTAGCTGGAATTTTTTGGGATCTTCCCTGCATGGCCCAAATTCCTCTTGGATCACAGGGCCTGGGGGGTCTTTTCCAGATTTGGGGATTTCTGGGAATGCCAGAAGCAGCTGGATCCTTGGAATAATGGGAATAAACTCCTGGATTGGGCCTCGTTGGTTTTTGGGTCACTTTGGGACAATCCCTTCACCCTTTATTCCCAAATCCTGGATCAATCCCAAATCCCACCAGGCCGTTCCTGCTTTATCCTCCTCTTCCCAGGTTTCCCAAATTCCAAACCCAGATGAAAATTTTGGGATAATTCCTCTTCCCTGGGGGTTTCCTGTGGATCCAGCAGGGCAGGGAATGATCCAACATAAAAAAATTCCAGCTGGGAACGAGGATTTGTCTTCATCCATGGAAATCTTTGGGATTTCTCCTGGCTGGAATTTGGACTGGAGAAGGGGAGCTGGATCCTGGCAGCTTTTCCCAAAATTGGAACTTTATCCCAGGAAAACAAGGTGGGATTGGAGCCATTCCTTGGGAAGCTGGAGAATTTCACTCCTGGATCTCCTGGATGAGGGAAATCCCTGCAGGGTTTGTGCTGCAGCATCCCAAATCCCTGGAAAAACCAGGATTGGGATTCCTGCTTTTCACCTCCGGGGGTTTTGTTGTGAGGGGAAAAAATTCCCAGGAGTTTTCCTGAGCTTTGCATCCCTCAGATCCTCTGGAATGGGGCAGGAGCAAAGCTGGAATTCTGTCCCACCTCTGCCTTTGGGAATAAATCCACCCAAACACCGAAATTCCGGAGGATTTCCCAGAGCTTTTCCACAGATCTTTTTGGTGCCCATCCCAAATTTTTGGCTGGATTTGGGGAGTCGGGAGAAAATCCCTGGAGCACCAGAATGTGGTTTTAACCCCAAAATGGACATTTTCCAACTCCAACCCAGCCCTCAAACCCACAGGAGGGATCCAATCCCACGGATTTATTGGGATTTCTGGAGAACTGGATGAATCCTTTGGCTTTTCCCACCCCTCCCACACGTCACTAGGGAGAAAATCCCGAAAAAACCCCAAATTCCCTCGTTTTGAGACGGGTCCTGAGCTGTTGGTGGTGTCCTGATCCTGGTTTTTCCCTGGATTCAGGCACTGGGGAAGTGCTGGAAAGGGGAAGAACTCAGCGCTGGGAATTTGGGCACCTGGAATTCATTCCTGGTAAAAGCTCAGGAAGGGTTTGGGTTATTCCTGATTAAAATTCACTCTGGAAAAGTCTCGCCCGTGTCCGGCTGTTGGTGTGGGATTTGCCCAGGAATTCCCTTCCTTCGGCAGCCTCATCCCGAATTCCAGGGCTGGGAGAGTTGGGAATGGAGGGAATTCCCTGGGAAAGGGAAATTGGAGTGGGATTTTGGGAATGAGGAATTCCTGGCTGGGCTGGGATTGCCAGAGCAGCTGGGGCTGCCCCTGGATCCCTGGAATGTCCAAGGAAAGGTTGGAGCCACCTGGGATGGTGGGATTGGAATGGGATGGGATTTGAGGTCCCTTCCCACCCAAACCATTCTGGGATTCTGGGATCAAGGAGGCTCAGAATCCATCCCGAGGGATTTTTATGGAAGTTGGGGATGGAAAAGGGAAGGGAGACCCTTCCTGGTGTCCCGAGATTCCCAGTGAAGCCTCCAAATCCCAAAATTCCTTCCTGGAGCAGAGTCAGGGTGGGGATGGATCCAATGCCAGGCTGGGAGAGCTGGGAATGGAGGGAATTCCCTGGGAAAGGGAGATTGGAGTGGGATTTTGGGAATGAGGAATTCCTGGCTGGGCTGGAATTCCCAGAGCAGCTGGGGCTGCCCCTGGATCCCTGGAATGTCCAAGGCCAGGCTGGAGCAGCCTGGGACAGGGAATTGTCCCTGCCTATGGAATGGGGTTGGAATTGGGTGATCCCAAAGGTCCCTTCCCACCCAAACCATTCCATGATTCCATAAAAAAAAAGCCCCACATTATTCATCCCCTTCCCAAAACTTTTCATTCCTCATTTCCCAGGAAAAAACTGGGAAGAAGGGCTGGGGAATCTTCCCAGAGAAATTTGGGGCTCTGGGAGGAATCAGAGGCTGGAAACATTCCAAAGAAACCGGGAGGGGAACTTGGGAAAAACGGGATAATCCCTTTTTTTTTTTTTTTTTTTTCCCTAAGGAATGCTCTGCAGCCAATTTCCGTGGATTTTTGAGGAGGAATTTTTGGGAGGATTTGTGAGAAAACTCTTCCCAGCGCGGCGCCGCTTGGCGGAGCTGCTTCCCCCAGGAAAAACTCCGGGATGGGAATTCCCAACCTGGCCCCGCTCATCCCAAATCCCGGGAAAAATTGGGAATTCTGCTCCCTCAGTGGGTTCCCGTGGGCGGGAGGCGAAGGAACCACAAATCCCAAATTCCTCCGATCCACAAACATGGGCCCCGCTAATCCTGGATTTGGGAATTTGGGATTTTTAATTTTTTTGGGGAATAAAAAATCATCTCCAGAGGGTTCAATTCCCACCTCCAGGCTCCAATTCTCACGGTCTCCAAAAGATTTGGAATAACAAAATTCCCTCTGGTCCCGTCTCAAGGCAGATGCATTTTTGAAGGAGAAAAACAGGAATTTCGGGAAAGACTCGGATAGGGAAGGAAGGGTGAGCACAGGGCAGGTTGTGCCTCCATGGATGGGCTGAAAATCGGGAAAAACGGGGGAAATTTGTTATTCCTTTTTTTTTTTTTAATTTTTACTCCTTCTTATTCCTTATTTTATTATATTCTTTGCTTGGTTTTTTTTTGTTTGGGTTTTTGTTGTTTTGTTTTGGGTTTTTTTGGGGTGGTGTTTTTGTTTTTGTTTTTTTTTTTTGTTGTTTTTTTGGGGTTTTTTTTGTTGGTTTTTTTTGTTTTGTTTTGTTTTTTGGGGGTTTTTGTTTGTGTTTTGGTTTTTTTTGTTTTGGTTTTTTTGTTTTGTTTTGGTTTGGTTTTTTGTTTGTTTTGTTTTTATTTGTTTGGTTTTTTGTTTGTTTGGTTTTTTGTTTGTGTGGTTTTTTTGTTTTGTTATTTTTTTTGTTTGTTTTTTTTTGTTTTTTTTTGTTTTTTTTTTTTTTTTTTTTTTTTTTTTTTTTTTTTTTTTTTTTTTTTTTTTTTTTTTTTGTTTTTTTTGGATTTCTCCTTCCCAGAGCTGATTTGGGAATTCCAGTTGAATTTTTAATCGAAGAAAAAATGAAGCTGAGAAGGGGGAGGGTGTGGAAATTTTAATTATTTATCCCTGGGGGCGTTTTCTGCAGCAGCAACCCCGACGGGGAAAAAAAGAGGGAAAAGATTCCTAAACTCCATCGGGCTGAGCTCATGTTCCTATTTAATTCCCGCCTGTTAAAATTCCTGCCAGCTCCAGGGGGGCTGGAAAATCGAGCGCGGCTCCGGTTGCGTTTAACCCCTGCGGCGATTCCCGAATTTCTCAGGAATTTCGGGGCTGGAGAGGGTTTGCACTGGAATTCCTGCGGGATTTGGGATTTTTCCCGATGTTCCCAAACCCCTCCAGGTGCCTCCAAACTGCCACCCCTGCCCCATCCTGAGCTGCTGGAATTCCCTGTTGGGATTTTGGCCTCGGGATTGATCCCCTGGGGAATATTTTGGGAATTTGGAGTTTGGAAAAGCCCTGGGCGGTGGGAGGGGAGAGGAGCCCCGGTAAAATCCCGTGGGATTTATTTTGGGAATGGGATGGAGGAGGGGGATTGTCCCATCCCAAAGTCTTGTCCCAGTCCCCTGCTCCCACTTGTTCCCATCTCCTGTTTTCCTCAAATCCCCTTTTTTTGTCCCGTTTCCCCCCTGTTCCCATTTATCCCCAAATTTTCCTCCTTGTTCCCTCATCCTCAGCTTTTCTCCATTTCTTCCTCCCACTTTTCCTCATCCCCATCTCCTGTTTTTTCCATTCCTCCCACAGACGGGATTTTCTCCTTTCGCAAATTACCCCAAAAGTGGAAAATCGGGGAGAAAAATCCCTTTAAAACAGGTTAAACAAACACTCCAGGGAAATGGAACCGTTTCTTTATTCCATGTTTTGGTCGCATTTTTCCCTTTCCCAGTTTTTCCTTTTCCCCTCATTCCCATCTCCCTGTCCTGCTTGTCCCCTCTCCTCATCCCCTGAATTCCATGAGGGATTAATGCCAAAAAAACCAATTAATTTGGAGATAAACCCAACCCCTCCAGCCCCAAAATCAGGGATTTTCTCCCAAAGCTTTTCCCACCAAATTTTTCCGTTCTCCATCATTTTGGCCATTCCTGGACAACGTTTCCCGCATTTCCCCGTGCCTGATTTTGGGATGATTTGTGTGGTTTTTCATTTCTCCTGTAGGATTTTTCTCCTTCCACCAACAAGCCGAGAGCAGAAAACCAGGGAGAAAAATCCCCCTGAACCAGGTTCCAAAAACACCTCAGGGAAACGGAACAATTCCTTTTTTTTCCAAAGCAAACATTGGAAAAACGAGTTCATAAAGGGATTTTTGGGCCTCCTGTTCCTGCAGACATTTCCCAGGCACCACGTCATTTATTGCTGGGGAGGGGGAGGGAGCCACGGATCCAGAGGGTTTGGAAAGGAAAAAAATGGGGAAAACTGGGAAAAAAAAAATCCTGTTTTCCTTTGGGAAAACCTTGGGAGGTCTCGGTGTTGCTTTCCCAAATTTAATTAATGTTTTTTTTTAAACCTCGTTGTTGAAATGGGATGGAAACATCTCGGGTTGCTAAAATTAAAGGGAATGGGGAGAATTTGGGATTGATTCCACAGGATTGGAGCAAACATCTCCGGTCCTTTAGGATGGGGGATGCTGGGGGGGTTCCTGAGCTGCTTTTTTCCCTTAAAAATCCCATTTTAGGGGGAAACAATGTCCAGGTGAGCAGGGAAAGGGCAGCAGTGGGGGCAGAGTTGGATCCCTGGTTTTGGGTGGTCCTGGAGCCATTGGTGGATTTTTTTTGTTGGAAAATACCTGGAAAAGCGTTGGGAGATTGTCCGTGGTGGAGGTGGGAGCAGCTGCCACGGTCTGGATCCAGATTTCCCCTCCAGCCACATCCCAAGGGATCCCCCCAGTCACATCCCATTCCAGGTGATCCCCGTGTCCCACCCTAAATCCACCCCAGGTCCCATCCCAGGGGTACCTCATGGTCCATTCCATGGATTCCTCTTCTGCCATTCCATGTGTTCCCATCCCAGATTATCCCGACTCCAAATCCCACACTGGATGACCCCACAGAACCCATCCCAGGTGACCCCTATCCCAAATCCCACACTGGATGACCCCACAGAACCCATCCCAGGTGACCCTATCCCAAATCCCACACTGGATGACCCCACAGAACCCATCCCAGGTGATTTCTTTCCCAGATTCCACACTGGATGACCCCACAGAACCCATCCCAGGTGACCCCTATCCCAAATCCCACACTGGATGATCCTCCAGGATCCATTCCAGGTTATCCCAGGTGATTCCCAGTTCCCATCCCAGGTGATCCCTGTTCCACATCCCATCCGTCCATCCCCATCCTGACCAAGCTTTAGGGTGGAAAATCGGGATGTGGAGGGATCAGGGAGTCCCAGGGATGCTCCAAACTTCCCAGGCTCCAAGTGCATCCCCTGGACCTAAATTAATTTAATTATTAACCAACACCAGATGGAATTCCATTAGTCATGGATCTGCTGGGTGGGATCCTGCAATTCCATCAGCTCCTTCTCCTCCAGAGGGACATTTTGGGGATGAAAACCTGGATTTGGGAAGGAAAATCCCCTCCTTTTCCTGCTGAAAAAACCAGGACCATCCTGTCTGTCCATGTGTCCAGCCCAAGGGATGCTGGTGGGAATTTCCCAGTGCTCTCCTGAACACCAAATTTGGGGAAAAATGGGAAAACAAGGATGAACTTTCTCCGTTGTTGATGGAGCTGCCGGGCCGGGATCCGGGCTCCTGTTCAGGATCATCGTGAGGAAAAACCATCCCGGGATAAGCAGAGAGGAAAAAACGCTCCGGAAATTAAACAACCCCAAAATAGAAGGAGAAAAAAAAGTTCAGGCCTAAAAATATCGGGATTGGTTTGGAGTTGGATCCTGGTGGGAAATAAATAATCCAGGTTTAGGGGAGGACTGATTTTAGCCGTTCATGACAACGTGGAATTTTTTCCGGCTGGATTTTGCTGGATTTAGGGATTTTGGGGCTGGTTTTGCCCCG
Source organism: Taeniopygia guttata (assembly GCF_048771995.1). Classification (NCBI taxonomy): domain Eukaryota; kingdom Metazoa; phylum Chordata; class Aves; order Passeriformes; family Estrildidae; genus Taeniopygia; species Taeniopygia guttata. The sequence goes on from NC_133025.1 coordinate 1,526,604, forward strand.
CTCCCATCCTGGGAGGGTGAGGGAGAAGGTGCTGGGAGCGAGCGTGGGCGCGCTGGGCTCTGCCAGGGCCCGCCCGGTTTTCCCAGGAAAACAACTGGGATTGCCAAAGTTCCCGGCCCCGGGGATGGGATGGGGCCGGGGGTGAAGCCCTGGCAGATCCCAAATTCCCCATGGAGCAGCTCGTTAGCAACGGGACATTAATGAGATCCATGAAAATGAATTTTCCTTCCAATTCCTCTGTGGAATGATCCCATCCCAGGATCTCCCCTCGTTGTGGGGAAACTGAGTCACGGCGAGTTTGGGATTATGGCCAGGAAAGGTGAATCCCGCTCTGCTCAGCTTTGGGATGGGGATTAGGGATAAATCCAGTTTGGAAGAGGGAAAGGGAACCCTGAGATCCTGGGGGTGGAGACAGATCCCAGAAATGATGAGATGTGGGGTGGGGAAGGCCACATCCTGGTCCCCAGCATCTTTCCAGCTTTTTGGGAAGAGGGATGGAAAATGGGAAGAGGATGGAGATGAGGAGGGGTTTGAACCTGAGCAGGGTGATTTGAGGGAATATTTTCCAGCAGGGATCCCAAGGGGAAGCTGAGTGAAGCAGCCACCAGGATGTGGGGGGACGTTTTTATTGGACTCAGGGAATTTTCAGTGGCCTCTGGAATATCTACAGACATGAGACATCCCATGGGGACCCCAAATCCATCCGCATCCCACATCTGATGCGGACGCCGGTTGGTGACGCTCCAACTGGGATAAAAGAGGATTTTTCCAACGTGGAGAAGGTGGGAGGGGATGGAGGGGCTGGGGGAGAACCACCACAACCTCTGTTCCTATGGGGAAAAAAATGAAGGAAAAATTAAAAAATAAAAAATAAAAAAAAGCACCACAAAAATTGATTTTTCCCACCACCAACATGAGGAGGGGGAGCTAAGATTTGGGAATTTTGGGGATTTTCCATGGATGAGTTACCTGCGGGATGGATCTGGCGGTGACCATCACTTCTCCGTCATCATCCTGACAAACTCCTCATAGTTGACCTGCCCGTCATTGTTGCAATCGGCCTCTTTGATCATCTCGTCCACCTCCTCGTCCGTCAGCTTCTCTCCCAGGTTGGTCATGACGTGCCGCAGCTCGGCCGCGCTGATGTAGCCGTTGCCGTCCTTGTCGAACACCCGGAACGCCTCCCGGATCTCCTCCTCGCTGTCCGTGTCCCTCATCTTCCTGGCCATCAGCGACAGGAACTCCGGGAAGTCGATGGTGCCGCTGCCGTCGGCGTCCACCTCGCCCACCATGTCCTGCAGCTCGGCCTCGGTGGGGTTCTGGCCCAGTGAGCGCATGACGGTGCCCAGCTCCTTGGTGGTGATGCAGCCGTCGCCGTCGCGGTCGAAGAGGGAAAAAGCTTCTTTGAACTCGGCGATTTTCTCCTCCGACAGCCGCTCGGCCATGGTGCTGCCCGCCGGCACGCGGCTCTGTCCCGGCACGCCGAGGTGAGGTGGGAGGAGGAGGAGCTGCCTCCCTCCCTGCGCCTCTCCCTGGAGGAGGAGGAGGAGGAGGAAGAGGCAGGAATGGGAATGGATCCAGGTTTGGGAGCTGGGGAAGAACAGTGACCCAACCCCCCTGGGCCAGCCTGGCTCTCGTCCCACGGCAGCATTTCATGAGGCCAACAAACCCCAGTTAGGGATTTGGGCTGTAGTAGGGGTGACACAGGTGATTTTCCCAGTTTTAGGGATATTTTGGAGAGGGTTGGAGCTGTACAAAGGAGTTGAAGGGGTTCCGCCCGCAGCCTCCAGGCGCTGAAGGAGGATCCCCATGCAGGTCCCGGCAGATCCCGGCTGTCCGGAGCTGCCGGGGCCCTGAGTCACCTCGGGGTTGGATCCAGGGTGGTGACGTGGGGCTGGAGCAGGGCAGGCGTGTGGGGTCCTGCCCTGTTAGTCAGGGGTGAGCTGAGGGGTCTCCCCACTGTAAGGTGGGGTTTGCTCATCTCTTACTCAGGGTGGAAAGGACAATGACAAATGAGGGGGTGTTTCTTCATCTGTCCATCCATCCATGGATCCTATCCGCCCATCCATCAATAGATTCCATCTATCCATCCATCCATGGATCCCATCCACCCATCCATCAATGGATTCCATCCATCCATCCATCCATGGATCCCATCCAACCATCCATGGATCCCATCCATTAATGGGTTCTGTCAGTGGATTCCATCAATGGATTCCATCCATCCATGGATTCCATCCATCCATCCATCAATGGATTCCATCCATCCATCCATCCATGGATCCCATCCACCCATCTATCAATGGATTCCATCCATCCATCCATCCATGGATCCCATCCATTAATGGGTTCCGTCAGTGGAGTCCATCAATGGATTCCATCCAACCATCCATGGATCCCATCCATTAATGGATTCCATCCATCCATCCATGGATCCCATCCACCCATCCATCAATGGATTCCATCCAACCATCCATGGATTCCATCCATTAATGGGTTCCGTCAGTGGAGTCCATCAATGATTTCCATCCATCCATCCATGGATCCCATCCACCCATCCATCAATGGATTCCATCCATCCATCCATGGATCCCATCCATTAATGGGTTCTGTCAGTGGAGTCCATCAATGGATTCCATCCATCCATCCATGGATCCCATCCATTAATGGGTTCCATCAGTGGATTCCATCAATGGATCCCATCCATCCATGGATTCTATCCATCCATCCCTCTTTCCTCTGTGCCCACAACACTCCAGTGACCACCACCAGCCAGGTCAAGGAGCTGCTGGACCCGGAAGTTCCACGGCAGGAGACAATTTGACTTTCTCAGCGACGGGAAATCGGCACCAGTTGATCCCAGTTGAACCCAGTGAGGAATTCGAGCTGTGGGGTTTGGAGGGAAGGGCACAAAGCAAAACCCAGCCCAGGGGACAGCTGAGGAGCACCTGAGGAATGATGGGATAGATCTGGGAGGAGATTGCTGTCCTGGGGAAAACCTCCCATGGAAAAAGCTCTGGGTGTGTGGAACGCTGCAATTCCCGGGAGGAATTGTGGGAGCCGTGCTGGGAACCTGTCTGGTGAGAGGTCTGGGGGAGGGGAGGCCCTGGAATTTCCCTAATTACCTGTCTGATTGCCCACACTTGCTGCTCTGCTCCAGATTTAATTAGATCCAATCCAAACTGCCAGGAAGAGCCCAGGGGAGGCGGAGCTGGCTCGGATCTACCTGGGAGAAGCAAATCCCGACAGATCACCGGGGTTTGGAGGCCTGGGAGGGTTCAGGTGTTGGTTCCAACTGTGGCAGAGGGGTTGGAGTTCAGGATTTGGGGTCCCTGGGTCACCTGGCTGAGGGTGGAGGGGTGGTGCTGTCCGGGGTGGCCCTTGGTGTGGATCAAAGCTGGAATACTGCTTCAAATCCCTGTGACTGGCATCCATCATCTCCCATCACATCCCCATGACCAATACCCATCACTTCTCATCCCATTCCCATGATCAGCTTCCATCACCTCCCATTCCATTCCTCTGACCAACACCCATTTCCAGCACTCAGCATCTCCCATCCCATCCCTGTGATCATCACCCATCCCATCCCCGTGATGAGCACCGATCACCTCATCCCATCCCATTCCCATCACCCATCCCATTCCTGTGACGAGCACCCATCACCTCTCATCCCATTCCTTTCCATCCCTGTGACCAGCACCCATTTCCAGCACTCACCATCTCCCATCCGTCCCACGGATCCCATCCCAATCCATCATCAATTTCCAGGACGAGGTCAAAGCCAGCCTTTGATTTTGTCTGTGCTTAACTGCGCCTCATCCATCAGGATAATCATCCCAATAAAACTTCCTGCTGGCGATAAAATCCCAGGATTTATGGCCTAATCCTGTTTACATCATTGGGGTGGGCTGTGGGGTAGGACGGGGAAGGGGAGACCGCCGTGCTGGGATTGGGAGGACGCAGCCGCCGCCGCCGCGTTTTTGGCAGCCAAATTTCCCGGGATGGCTCCACCTGGAGCTGGAAAAGTTGCAGCTTTGATGAAGGAGGGCCCTGTTAAAGCCTCACACGGAGCTTTCCAGGCTCGGTGTCTGGCTTTGAGGGGCCTAAAACAGGGAATGGGGAGAAAAATTCCCCCAATCCAGAAGGTGAGAAGCTTCCAGCTGGATTCTCCCGAGGCGGCTCGGCTGCCGACGCCAGCCCAGATGTGCACAGATGTGTCTGGGTTTGCAGCTGCAGACACGGCAGGGGGCGGGAGGGGGATGAACTCATGGAAAAAGAGAAAGTTGGGAGGTGGGGAGGGAAACTGCTCCGACAGGGAAAGCTCCGTGGGGCCCCAGACTGATCCCAGGAGCGGCTGTGGGGATGGGAATGAGGAATCCCCACAAATCCCACAAAAACCATGCCGAGGTTTAGTGTGGAAAATGGGATTTTGGAGAGGGTGGGCTAGGGGTGGATTCCAGAATGGCTGTGAGGGTTCTGGGGCTGTTGGGAGTAAAATCTGGGATTTGGTGGTTTGTTTAACACTTTGCTTCCATGGAGATTCCCAAATCCAAGGGCCAAGTGAAGGGAAATCCTACAGCTGGAGCGAAGGGACCCTGATCCTCGATGCCCCCGTGGAGAAGAGGCTGGGACTGGGATGTGGGAATTCTTGGAGAGGACTCTGTCCCACAGTGACCCCAGCTCTGATCCCAGCTCCAGGAAGGTCCCACCTGGAAACCCTGGAGGTGGCAGCTGCACTCCGGAGCTGGGTGGATCCCAGGGCAAACACGGATCTGGGAGCTGCTTACCCAGGGCGGAGGTGCCACATCCATGGGCACAGACACATTCCCAGTCCCTTCCTGGCACAGGGATGTCACCACAGGCTCCCCTCCACCCTTGGGAGTTTTATCCTGCTGTATCTCAGGGTTCCACACCCATGGGATGGGGGTCTTGGCTCAGCAGAGACACAAAGAGAGCTGGGATCCCATGGAATTCCATGGGAGGAATCCAGGAGAGCAGGGCTTGTTTAGTCTGGAGAAGGGAGGGCTGAGACGGCTGCACATTCCTGCAGGAGGGACGGAGCGGGGAGAGGAACCAGCAGGAGTTGTGGGGAATTATTTAAAGGGAATTACTTCCAAAGGGAATTGAGGATTTTTTTTGGCTGATTTGCTGCCGGCTGCAGGATGAGGAGACACAGATTCAGCCCTGCAGACAATCCATGGGATTTCCTCTCCCTGTGCTCCTGCAGCTCACTGATGCTTTTTTGCAGGAGCTGTTTTTCCAGCTTTTCTCTTCTCGGAAGGGGCTGAATTCCCTCTGATCAAATCAGCTTCAGAGGTCAGAGCTCAGCTGTGAATCCCATCCCTAAAACCGAGCTGCTCCTTCTCTGCCGTGGGAGTGGGGCCAGCCTGGAGCTGGGATCGCTCTCCTGGAGGTGCAGCTGAGCCAGGACACTCCATACAAGGTCAGGCTGGAGGTTTTTGGGAAAACTGGGAGGACTAGATGGGTTTATCCTGGTCAGGATGAGGCCAGCAGGATCCCCTTCCCAAGGATTTAAGATTTACTCAATGAGGAGCCTCCTGCTGATGGGGGTGGATCTTCTCCGTGGGTGAGGAGAATCCCACTGCTCCCTTTTCCCTGAGAAACTGAGCAGAGCGCATAACCTCAGCTGCTGTGCTCGTGTCCTGCCTGGACACAGCAGAACAACAGGACATGGAGCTGTACAATTCCAGCTTGTCCTGCCTGGACATGGAAGAATCACGGCAGGAGGACAGGGGTTCCTCCTGGAGCCTCGGCTTGGAGAGATCCATCTTTATCCAGAGCCTGCTCCCAAGCATGGACACACCCCTCCCTCCCAGGCAGGACTCGGATGAGGCAGGAGAGGCCGTCAGGAATTTAATGGAACTTGGCACTGGAAACTGTACAACATTTACAGAGAACCACACGCTGTGTCTATGTACACCCTCTGCCCATTCCCAAAGATCCCGGCCGGATACGGGACAGGCAACGACAATCCTCGGATGTGGAGTCACCAACAAGCTCGCCCAGCCTGGATTTTGGGATATGGCTCCCCAGTCCTGGATTTCAGGTGACAGGGATTGCAGGATTTCACTCCCCAGTCTTGGATTTCAGGATATGGCTCCCCAATCCTGTATTCCAAGGTGACAGGGATTGCAGGATCCCAATCCTGTATTCCAAGGTCACAGGGATTGCAGGATCCCCAATCCCGTATTCCAAGGTGACAGGGATTGCAGGATCCCAATCCTGTATTCCAAGGTCACAGGGATTGCAGGATCCCAATGCCCAATTCTGGATTTCAGGTCACAGGGATTGCAGGATCCCAGTGCCCAATCCTGGATTTTGGGTCACAGGGATTGCAGCATCCCACTCCTGGATTTCAGGGACACGCTGCTGTGCTCAGAGCTGTCACCACGCTGCTTCCCACGACACTCTGCAGCCATTCCCAAGCTGGGTCTTTCCCTGGATTTTCCTTGGATCTTTGGAGTGCTAGAAGATGGCAGTGCTGCCACCCTGAGTATTTACAACCACTCCTCCTCCTCTCCTCACACCTCCAACACTTCCTCTCTACCTTTCTACTACATGCAAGAACCCCTTGGTTGCCTCCAAGTCCTGCTTCCCGGTGGGAAGTGTTTCATTTCCAAAAGGCAACAAAAACACGGAATCTACCTTTGCTCCCTGCTACTCCCTCTACTCACTGCTCCCCAAACCCTTTACAACGTGCCTACAACCTTCCTACACCCTAGAGTAAAGCAGTTCTCTTTCAGTAGTGTCTCCCCCCAGCCCGTGGATTGCTCCGGGGTGATGTGAGGGACAGTTGGGACATCACCCCTCGGAGCATGAAGGATCAAGTACTGGAAAGGGAATGCCAAGTCTGAGCAACAAAAATACAAAAATAATAATAATAAAAAAAAAACAATCAAAGAAAACAAAACAAAAAAAACCCCAAAATCCCAACCCCCAAACTCGAAACAAAACTAATAAAAAATTAAATAGTTGTCAAGATACAAGAGTGAGACAGAGGAATGTACAAAGGACACACAGAGATCAAAGATTCCAGTAGGTGAATTGAGAACCTGTTGAATCTGGGGTCTGTTTTCATAGGATTTTTCTTTTGGGAAATTTGCAGGAATTACCATAACCACACACCAGAGTGGCTTCAGGTATTGAGTCCTTTAAAGGACTTTTGCAGTGTTGATCTAAACACCCAGTGCTGCCCAAAATTCCACTTTATTTTCCATCCTCTGCTATGGCTGTGGGAAACTTCCAGGAACCCAAATTTGCTCTTCAGATCTGCCACGGGGGTTTCAGAAACCCCCCATGGATTCCAAGTGTAAAAACAGACCCCAGTTCAACAGTAACTGCACACCAGTAGCTGCCATTCCAACATAAACCCAGGATTTGATCCGCGGAGCGGCTCCGGAAGCGCTCCCGGTACAAAAATGTACACGGAATTATTTATAAATTAACAGTTTTCCCCCAGGGTGGCACCGGGGCTCCTTTTTTGCCTTACACCAGCGTTTCTTTCCGCTTCCCGCTGAGCTGCTTCTCCCTGGATTTTCTGTGCCCGGATGAGGTTCTGTGGGATTTCACCCCTTTGGCTTCCTCCGAGTCCAGGATGGAAGTGCACTCGGCCGCGCTCTCGTCCAGCTCCATCTGGGATATTCCTGACTGGCGCTTCTGGGCTGGGATGTTGGGCACGGAGGGGTTGTTCTCCTCGGACTCCTCGCTCAGCTCTGGCAGCTCCTTGAGCTCGGGGGCGGGAATATTCCTCTGGAACGGGGCGATGGCCGTGCGGATGCAGTTCACCCACTGCTGCTTGTGGAAGACGTCGTTGGCCTGCAGCGTGTGGGACTGGCCCGGGCTGGGATCTTGGAAACGGACTCGGAAGATGTTTTTGGCTGCAGAGAAGGGAAAAGCAGATCAGCTCCGAGTTGATGTTTAGGGATTCCATTGGTAGGTCTGAAATCCCAACAAAACCCTCCCCCAATCCCAAAAATCCAGCAGGGAGACAAAAGATGTTTTCTAATCCGAGCTCTGGCTGTGAATTCATGGACTGGCTGACTGGACCCATACCTTTATCAGAATTTCCAAAAGCTCCTCGGAAGGAGCCTCCCATTTTGACATCTCCATCCTGGAGGTCTTCAAGGAGGAGCTCCTGGACAGGGATGGGCTGGCGGTACACCTGGAACGCCTGGCGCTCGTTGCGGGTCACCGGTCGCGTCAGCACCAGGATTTCTTGGAAGAGGAAGACGTAGAGCTTCTGGAAGGGAAAACATTCCAGCATTCGCTCTGTATTCCATGAGGTCACACATCCTGCGGGATCCAAGGCCACCTTATCTGCAGTTTCACCCACAGTACTTTCCAGGCTCTCCGGTGACAATGCCAAGGTCTAGCACACACCAGGATTACATCAGCAGCTTTATTATTTTATTGATCCTTAGAAAGGGAATGATGATTCCCAGGTGCCTGGGATAGCATGATTAGGAGCCATATCTTTCCTGTGTGCATGGAATGCAGGAGCAAAACAGCCAATCAAACCAAAAAAACCAACCCCAATCAACAGAGAAAAGATGAGGAGATTTGAGGTTGAAACCAGGACAAAAGGCAGCGAAGCCGGGAGTGCAGCGGGTGGGAGATAAACTCCAGGCAGCCCAGCCCAAAGCCAAACAGGCCTTTGCAGGAACCCTTTTGTTTGGAAGAGCCAGGGCTCCTAATGGGGAATGTCAGAGCATTCCTGGGAAGTAAACAGTGGCAGGAAATCCCTTTGGATGGAGAGCACTTTCTGTGGGCATTCTGTGCTAATGATTTTCCAGCTTCCCAAAGGCAATTGTGGAGCTGTCAGCAGGAAACTTTCCCTTACACCCTGGAATGAGGCTGACAATAGTAAGGGATTTCCCTTTGCTCTCTTATCCAATATCCAACTATCCCTAAGGAGGGAAGGCTCTCAGTCCTGCTCTGAGGGAAGGCTAGAGAATTAATTAGTAAAAAACGAGGGACTTACGTGTCCATTTTTATTCTTCAGCTCCCCGTGGCACAGTAAAGCTTTGCTGCCTTCAATCCTTGGATCCTTCTGCTTCTCATCCAGGTATTCCAGCTTGTCAATGTAGTACTGGCACTCAGACTCGCCCTTCTTCAGGTTGATGTCAGAGAGGACTCCTTGGATTATGGATATCTAAAAACCCAAACAAACGATTAAGAGGGATTAACTGCTTCCCCGTGTGACCTCTGCTCGTGCTCCTTCACAACCCCAAAGGATGCAATCCACATGGATTGATCCCTCACTTTCCCTGTCACAGATCTGTGCCACTCCAGAAAACCCCCCTGGGAACTGCTGAGGGTTTAAGGAAGATTTCTGAAGCCCCCACATCCCATCCTTGGGCCAGAAGAAGCAGAGCAGGATTACTCACGGCTTCTTCCAGGATGTGGATGTCGGGATGGTCTTTGGGAGTGTGCCTCAGGATCTCCTTGAGGAGCAGGGGGTATTTGACCAGGCGGCTCCGAGGGATGTCCAGGAAGCTCCAAAGGTCCAGCTTGCGGCTGAAGGGAGACTCCAGGCAGCGCTGCAGGAAATCCTGCACTCTCCTGTCCTGCTTCTTCTGGTCCAGGAGTGCTTTGGCTGCCAGCTGGTTGCTGCAGTAGCCTTTGTAGGCATGGAGGCGGGGTAACTACAGGGAACAGAGGAGATTTAGGAGTCAGATTCCCTGTGGGAAAAGCAGATGTCACTAACACGGCAAACTCGTGGAGTTCTGCAGCACTCACTGGGGTGCTTTTCCCAATAAAAAAGATAAGGGAGGATCTTGTGAGGAGGATCAGCACCTGGAGCCCATAAAGCTCCCAATGTTTGGGATCAGCAGGGATAACACTCCTGGACTCACACTGGGACAAAGAGTCCAGGAGACACACAGACATTTCAATCTTAATCAGCAAAACATTCCAAGTCTCTGGGGTGAAATCAGGGCCAATTCCAGCTGAGAGAATCCCGTTGTTTTCAGCATTGCCAGCATTTCCCTTCCAGTCTTGCACTGATGGCCACAAAAGCCCCAGAACTTTGCAGTTTCTGCCTTTAAACGTTCTCTAAACTCAGTTTTAGCCTGTTGATTCAAAGTTCTGAACTCACCCACTTCACAAGGATGGGCCCAATCTGCTCCACTGTTCCATCTGGTTTTGTTGCTTCTCCCAAACTTGCCAGTAAATCTGGAATGGAAACGGGGAAAGAGGAATTGCACCAATGCCCCAGTGAGTAACAGGAGAAAGCAGAGAGGTTAAATCCTAGCGAGCACAAACCGCCCAGCTGCTCTTACCTTCGTGCAGAGGAATGTAGGAATCCAAGTCCCCAAAAATGTGGGTGAGTTCCTCCTCAGACATGATTGAGAGTTTCAGCATGGGGTCATGGTAGGCCTGACAAATAAAATATATTCAAATAGATTCAAATGTGCTCAGCCCCAAAGCTGATGATTTAAACTGATTTATCAGGCTAAAGAAGTGAAGGCAACAGAAAGAGTATCACTGATTTGATGTTAGAATATTCACTCTGTGTGAAGTGTGGAGGACTTAAATGAAAAGCATTTTCCTGTCTGGACTGTTCCCAGCTGGGAGAGGGAGCCCCCAGGCAGCTCTGCACAATCCTTTTATGGCTGGGTTTGCTGCAACCACTGCTGGCCCAGTGCTCACGTCACCCTTCTGGGCCAGCTTTCAAACTGGGGGTTCTGGGGCTGATAAAGTTCCCACGTCATGTTTGCAGGTGCAAAAAAAACCCCTCATTATTCGCTGGAATGTCGTCACCAACTGCAGGAAAAATCCCACTCACCTTTCTGGCCAGCTTCAGGTCTTCAATCAGGTCCTGCTCTCCCCTGGACATTTCATAGATGGCCTGGGAGGAAGGGGATAAAGCATCCTGAGTCATGTGGAGTCCCAGTCTTTCTCAGAAAGAGCCTTTCAGCTCCCGTGATGTACAGCCTGCCCTGAATAGGCCTTTGGCCACCCCAGTCCCTCAGTGGCACCTGGGCATGGCAACCCTGAGTAAATCTGCTTTGCAAGCCCTGAGAAAGCAGCTCTGCTTCCAACTGTGTGAAAGCCCCGACGGCCCCTGCACGAGCCAAATTAAATACTAGAGCCTTTTAAATCACTGCTTTTAGCCAGGCGAGGCTGCAAACACAAAACCCCCGAAACCGCAGAGGTCAAACCCCAGGCGGCTTCCGGCAGCTCCTGTGCCGTCTCCAGAAGATTTGTCCAAGATCTCCAGGAAAAAGACAAGCCAAGGCCTCGCTGCCTGGCTTCCAACCAATTGTCAGGAGCTTTAGGAGAAAGACAGCTGGCTCTGCGAGGAACCTGAGGTTGGGGCAGCTGCAGAGCAGCCAGCGGGGCCGGGGCTGGGATTGCGGGAATGCCGTGGAAAGTTTGGCATCTCCAAAGGGTCACACCGGGGAGATGAATTCCAGAGTGGAATCCACCTTTTCCCATGGCTGATGTAGACATAAATCTGAGGTTTAGGTGCACAGGGAGATGTGCCCTCCCCCAAAGGGAAGGGACAAAAGGCCCCAGTGCTATCCCAGTCCTGTTTTCCATGGGCAGTTACCTCCTGGCGCTTGATTTCTTTGGTGCTCAGGGATTCTTTCGTGTTGACATCCAACATTTCAGACCAAAGGACGCTGCTCCTTCTCTTGGGGGGAGTAGGAGCAGCAGACCTGCTACATGACTTCTGGGCACAGCCTGGGGATTTGCTGTCACTGCGAAGGGTGAATGACTGCAGGGATTAAAAAAAAAGAATGAAAAATACTATAAACAAACGTGGAGAGCCAACATTTCAGGAGAATTACATTATCCATCCCAATCCTTCATCCTCCTGGGTTATCCAGGGCCGGAAAACACACCCAGACACTTTTCCTCAGATAAAGGAAAGCTTTAATCAAGCTGCTGAGAAAGCCTGGCAAGGTTTTCCGTGCCCCTCTCCCTGCACTGATATGCTGGGGAGGAAGATGGGAAAGCAAAGCTTGGCTTTATTTCCAAGGTATGAGGAAGTAAATAAACGAGGATCATAACTCTTGCTCTGAAGAGGTTAATGAGAAGCCACTTGAACTTTGCCCTGGTGTTTTTGCAAGGTTCCTAAACCCCTGACGTGCTGTTATCTGCAGGTGTGAGCACAGAGCTCCTTGGCAAACATTGCTGTGCCAGTGCTGGGCAGCGGGGTCAGCTCTCAGCATGCTGCAGCACACGTGTGCCCAGGCCCGGGGCAGTTTATCAGCTCTTTATCTGAAGCAGTTGATTTTATTTACTCTTGAACCTGTTTGTACAGCACTTTATACCTGGGCACTCCTGAGGTAGCACTTTCTATCCCCAAGGCCAAGGAAGTTCACACAGAGCTCCAAGAGACGCCTCAAAACAGGGTGCCTGTGTCACCCCATCCAAGCAACCCCTTGGGTGCCTGTTTCAGCCCATCCACCCCACCCCCTACACAAATCTCCAGGTTTAACTCTGTTTTTACCTGAATTGTCTGCCCAAAGCGTCGAACTGCCCCATTTCTGACAGGAGAGATCAGGTTTGCCAGGGAGGTGACTCGTGCTAAAGGCCGGACCCGTTTAGTGCTGGGCTCCTGCAAAGCAAGCAGAGAACAAATTGTCCTGGCTGTGCCTCCCTCGGAAATTTTCTCAGGCAGCTCCTAAAAGCACAAACCCACTTAAGGAGTGGCAAACACAGCAAGGAGAGTGTTTGGAAGTAGCCATTCATCTTTCAAGGCTATAAATATTTGTCTGAACTTTAAGGCAGCAATTAAACTGCAGAGGTTTTTGCCCAGTGTTAAAAGAGGTGAGAACATCAGTGAGAATTCAAAATAGGGCTCCAGCAGAGACTGTTATGCTTTGAACAGAAATAGATTAAAATGTTCTCTGACACTCTGCGGCAGCTAAAGATGGAGCTGGGATCTGCTTCTCCATTTTCTCATCTTTTCCTCTGGAGAAAGAATGTGTTTTTCCATTTTATTTTGGAGAGCAGGGCAGCAGTGGGGGCCCAGCACAGCCTGGGCAACTCCTTTAACAACCAGCAAACAACCACAAGCTGAACATTCCTGTGAGGGACACGCACACAGATGAAGCTGAAATCCTTCAGTTTGCAGCGTTTCCTCCTCCTCCTGCTCTCCCCCACCCCCTGCAATGACTGCAATTTTTCTTACACATTGTTTAGATTTGAAAGTTGGAGCTTCTGCTTTTCTCCACCACTAATCCCTGCCTGGAGCTCCAGTCTGTCCCGACCCAAACGCTGCCAAGAAAGAGGAAACGCCCCTGGAAAGCTCCTGCTGCTTCAGTTTTGAAAATTTTGTTGGCAACTCGATGTGTTTGACACCAAAAATATCGTGTGGTGAGGGCTGGGCAGGAAAGGTGTGCACAGGGGGAAGTTGGGAAGAGATGGGTGCCGAGTTAAGCCTTGGAAAAGGCTGCAGGATTGTCCTGGGGCTCCCAAACATCTGGCACAGGGCTGGACTGACTCATCCTCAGGAGACTGCTCAGCACCAAGCTTGATCAGGACAAGGAAGCAGAACAGCCTCAAATTGGGTTCATCTCAGTTAAAATTGGTTAATTATTGTTGAATTTGTACTCTTTCAAAAGGCAGAGGCTGTGGAGGTGCTGAGGACGAGCTCTGGGCTGTTTCCATTCCCTGCCCAGCCAAACCCTTTGCTCAGAAGTGACAAATGTTGAAAACAAAACTGAAAAAAAAGGGGAAGAGGAACACACAGAGCTGGATTCTAGTCGTGAAGACTGAAGGAACATAAAAGCTGTGTGTGTGTGTGTAAGATCGGATTTCAGCAACTCGACCCCATCAGTGGCCCTGCCCGCACGCGGTGTTGGGCAATAGAGGAGGAGGAGGAGGAGGAGGAGGAGGAGGAGGTGAGCTCACCCTGAGCTCAGCCTTCAAACTTGCAGGGGGGGGAACATGAAAAGAAACAATTTATGAGCCGTGCAAGAAGAAAAGAGCTCTTGGCACACAGCACAGAGCTGTGCTATAAGCGTTTGGGGAATGTCAGAGCTCGGAGGGTACCATAAAAATAGAGAAAAGCCGTAAAAGTGTCCTCGATCATGGGATCCTCAGCTGGGTTTAAGTGGGACATCAGGAACTCCAAGTGGGACATCAGGAACTCCAAGTGGGACACCAGGCAGTCAGGAAAAGGTTGGAAAGTCAGGCCAGGCTCAAAGACAACAAGGAAAGTTTAATTTATTGCTGATGCTTCTGAGTGGAAGAAAAGGGAGGTGTTTTCTTCTAGAAAGTGCAGGATAAATAAAGGGATGCAGGTCAAGAGAAGCTTAGAAAAGTGCAGGACTGAATCAGGGAAGATGCAGACACAAAGCCACCCATGGCTGTGGCAAGGCCAGGGATAAAAATAACCTGGAAAAGCAAAATGTGACAAGAAAGCTCAAGGCGTGGGGAGGCTCCAACGGGTCACTGGTGAAGGGTCAGCGCTGCAGAGATCCAGTGACAGCCGGGCCAGGGCCGTGCGGGAATGTGGGAATGTGGGAATGCCTTCCCAGCACATCTGTGCCCCGCTGAAGTGACACGTGCACCCAAGGGCTGGCAGCAGGAATTCCTGCATTCAGCTCAGCAAAAAGCCGTTTTTTCCTCTCTTAAAAGAGGAGAAAAAAAAAAAAATCCCACTTTATGTCTGAGCGCTCCTCAGACACGGCCCGACTGCCAAAAAAAACCCATCTGGTGGTTGTTCTCCTCCTGAAGATCGTTTGATGCAGAGCAGGGAGGAGGAAAATCAAACCCCAGCGCTTGGAAACTCCCCTTGGCTGAGCTCTGTGTTTCAGCCCGGGGTCACGGTGTAAGCCGAGACTGCGGCGGCTCATACTGCGGATAACTCGGGCTCAGGAGGCGCTTTTTTTTAGCTCTGTACTTGCAAACAATGACTCTCCTGTCTCCACGCCGTCTTCCTTACAGGAGCCAGATTACAATAAAGTCTGCGAGGTTTCTGTAACAATCCAGGGGTGTTACAGCACTCACTAATAATTAAAACCCCAGCGGGGTCAACAGCTCCATCAGGAAATATTGTTTTTCCAGAGAACTCTTTATTTAAAGTGAATTAATACATCACAAGAGCAGCCACTAAAGCTATTTTCGTGCCAGGCGAGATTTCACACCCCTGAAATCCCTTCAAGTGCTTCTAAGTGCAGGTTAACTCCTGAAAAGATTGCACCGGGCCATAATTTTGAGGAAGGTTTTTTCTCCCAGCAGTACGCCCACAACCTTTCCCCTGTGCTGGGTAATAATTAGTGGTTTTTACAAGGATCCTTTGCTCGAGTGCAATTCCTACGTGCGGCACACACGGTTCACATCAGCCCCACATAAACACGGTGAGCAATGGCAAAACCACGCGTGACAAAAAGTTTTCCTACCCAGCCAATTCAGCAAAAAGGGCGTTTTAGTCAGCAGCCTGAATAATTCCTGCCAGAAATCACCCACCACCTGACCACCTCCATGGGAGAGGGGCTTGCTGAGCCTCAAGCTGAACAATCAGACCTTTCCCAAATCCAACAGCCCATTCGCGACTAAACTGTGGCTCAGACAGAAGTGTTGGCTCCCGTCAGAATTCAGAATTCGAGGCGATTTACTCCCCAGCCAGAGCTCTGGTTTATGTTATTTCTCCCCCAACATCTGGTTTCCCTTTTGCACAATGAGATTGCCCAAGTTTGGCTGTTGCAAAGCCGGGATTTGCTGAGCTTGGTGACTCGGCGCTGAGCCCTCAAACCTCAGCCATGTCTGGAAACGCCTTTTTTTTTTTAACTTTTCCACCTCATCTCGCCACTAATCTGAGCAATAAACCCAGCCCAAGGCAGCCGGGCCCTACCTGGCTGCTGAACTTTTGCTCCTGTCGCAGCAGGAGCCTTGGGAACACCTAGGAGCGGCTCAATTATTGCCATCTGCATAACAACACGCGATAAAAATAACAATACTTCCATCAAACAAACCTCAACAGCCCAACAAACCCCACCAGGGGTTTTTCGAAGGTTTAAGCAGCAAAAAAAGCACCTAATTAAGAAAAATCCTGTCAGTGGAAAGAGCACTGAGACTTTTTAATGGAAACAGGAGATTTCCAAATGAAAACAGGCGAATTTTTAATGAAAAGCCACCTGGGGGGAGCGGGGTCAGGTGAGACACCGAGATTGGTTTTGGCTCAGTCTTTGGGGGCTATGAGCTTAAATACATACATATATATATATATCTATATATCTGTAACGTATATATATGTATACAAAGTGTATATATATGCATATAAAAAGATACGTACATATACATGGATTTAAACATACATACAGTTTATAAACCGCTGGGAGAGGCGCCGACATCGGTTCTGGCTGCCTGGTCCCACTCTTTGGGGGGTATGAGCTTAACTATATTGCGTATATATATATATATATATATATATATATATATAGATAGATAGATAGATACAACACCACATAAAATATATGTATACATGGAGATGAAGTTAAACATAGATATGTAGAGAGTTTTTTAAGGCGCTGGCTACCCCGCGCTCTGCCCGGCTCGCCCCCTCCCCTCAGACCGCAGAAGCTGAGGGGGCTCCCCCTCCCCACTCTCCCCTTAACTAACCCCCATATCTCCCCGTCTCCAGCCCCTGTCCCGCTCACCTCCTGCTCCCTGAAGTGCTGGTTCTGCGCGTCGATGACCCGGATAGTCCTTTTGATGGGCAGCAGCCCGCCGAGCTCGTCGTGCGCCACCATGGCCGCAGCACAGCCCGACCCTCCCTCAGCCCGCGCTCATCGCGCTCTGCGCCCGCCGCGCGCCGCGCCCCCGACCTCACCGCGGGGGGCGGGGCCACCGTGCGAAGCCACGCCCCGTTGGGGCAAAGCCACGCCCCGTTGGGGCAAAGCCACGCCCCCCTGGCGGCAAAGCCACGCCCCTCGGTGCCCGCGGCACTGCGGACCCTCCCGGAGCCCCAAATTCCTGCAGAACTTTCCCAAAAAAACCTCTCCCAAAAAACGCTCCTGCTCGTTCCTCTGAGTGCTGTGTGGCTTCTCAGGACAGGAGGGATGTGGGGATGGTTCAGGGCTTGCAGCATCTCCGTGCCCAGGAGGGGTGAGGGAGATGGGGATGCTCAGGGCAGAGGGGACATGGCTGAGGGACCCCATCCATGGGGATCCACATCCACAGGGAGCTTCCAAAGGATGGAGCAGCTCTGCTCCGGGCCCAGCGCTGGCACCAGGGGAAGGGGCAGGGGCTGAGCCCAGAATTCCCCCTCACAGAATCCCTGGGTTGGGAGAGAGCTCCAGGAGCATCGAGCCCAGCCCAGCCCCAACACCTCACCCAGTGCCACATCCAGGCTTTTCAAACACATCCAGGGCTGGTGACTCCACCACCTCAGAACTTTATCACCTTTCTGGAAAAGCTTTTTCCTGCTCTCCCACCTGAATTTCCCTGGGCACAGCGTGAGGCTGTGTGCTCTGGTTCTGTCAGTGCTGCTGGAGACAGAGCCCGAGCCCAGCTGGGCACAGGCACCTTTCAGGAGCTGTGGGGAGCGATGGGGCCACCCCTGAGTCTCCTTTTCTCCAGGCTGAGCACCCCCAGCTCCCTCAGCTCCCTCACAGGGTTTGTGCTCCCAGCCTCTCTCCCTCTGGATGTGCTCCAGCTCTCAATGTCCTTCCCAAAGTGAGGGGCAGAACTTCTGCCCTGGGATGAGTGCCACCAGTGACCCCCTGAGGTCCTTTCCAGCCTCACCCATCCCGGGATTCAGTGAAAAACGGCTCCTCCAAGAGCCTCTGCTGCAAGGAGGGCAAAGAGTCTGTCCCATCCCACAAAGCCAAGCATATATTTGATTTTTTCCCCCCCATTTTTAGTGTTTTTTCCTGGCACTTACAGCCTGGCGGGACAACCTCCTTTTAACAGCAGCTCTCCTTGCCAACGCTGGGGTATATAAAACCTTTGCTGCTGCAAAATGTTTAAAAAAAAATAATAATTCTTGTCTGGACCTGTGCTTTTAAGTCTGCTCTGAGGTTTAAAGCTGTGCTGGCACAGCTCTGGGGCTGGGCTGAGCCTCTCCCCTTGCTCTCCCAGGGGAGCCTGTCTCGGCAGGCCCGGCTGGAGCTGCAAAGGGTTTGGATTTTCTGTTTGTTTGCTCAAGTCCTTTTATTCCTGGCACTGCTGCAAACCTCTGAAATAAAAGCTTTCTTGTGCTGGTAAAAATAAACTTGAGTTGATTTGGCTGCCTACCTGTGCTGACCAAGCTGCTGCTTCAAGGGGAGAAATTTGGGGTGGTTTGCAGGAGGTTTGCAAACTGGTCTTTTTTTGAGTCAGGAGGAGGAGAAAAAGGAAAATCCTGCTGTCCCCTCCTCTGGATTTCTAATTTTTGGCTTTGTTTGCTTCTCTCAGCAAATCTGCACCCACTTAACTTCTGCCATGCAATGCTGGGACATTGAGGATTCCCAGAAATTCAGGATACACTGAGTCTGCACTTGCTGAAAGGACAGACTGACTCTTCCAGACACAAAAATGCTTTCCTGGATTACTGAAATCCGCTATTTTTAACACCAAAGTGACGCTGACTCTGGGGATAAAAAAAGAATTGATCTTTTTTTAGAGACTACCAAACCCATTTCTCCTAAAACCCAAGCTCCAAGCCTTGTTAAACTCAGCCTAAAAATCAGGAGCTCTTTGCAGGGAGGTGGCAAAAGGCCAAATAAAATGGGATGAACACCCGGGAGTGAGAGGAGCTGTGAAGCAGAGTCACACCGAGGTGACACCCAAACACTCCTGGCGTGTCCCATGTGCCAAAGCTCCTCCTGCTGCCACCACAGGCGTTTGGGGACATTTGGTGACGCGTTGTCCTCGGGGCAGCCACGGGTGAGCCCTGACTTTGTGGTGACACTTGGGGAGGTGAGGGTGAGGACACGTTCCTGGCCTGATGCACCATAAATCCATCCTAAGTGATGAAGATAAACATCAAAAATCCATCGCAATGGATGGAGATGAGCACCCTAAACCCATCCAAGGGATGGACATGAGCACCATAAATCCATCCTGAAGGATGGAGACAAACACCAAAAACACATCCCAAGGGATGGAGATGAGATCCACAATCCATCCCAGGTGATGGACATGAGCACCATAAATCTGTCCTGAGGGATGGACGTGAACACCATAAACCCATCTTGAGTGATGATCACCATAAATCCATCCTAAGTGATGAAGACAAACACCAAAAATCCATCCAAAGTGATGAAGACAAACACCAAAAATCCATCCCAAGGGATGGAGATGAGATCCACAATCCATCCCAGGTGATAGACACGAGCACCATAAATTCATCCGAAGGGATGGAGATGATGACCATAAATCCATCCCAAGGGATGGAGATGAGAACCATAAATCTATCCTGAGGGATACAGATGATCATCATAAATCAAAATGGTGGACATGAGCACCATAAATCCATCCTGAAGGATGGAGACAAAAACCAAAAATCCATCCCAAGGGATGGACATGAGATCCACAATCCATCCTTGGTGATGGACACGAGCACCATGAATCCATCCCACGGTATGGAGATGAGATCCACAATCCATCCCAGGTGATGGACACGATCACCATAAATTCATCCGAAGGGATGAAGATGAGCACCATAAACCCATCCAAGGAATGGAGACGATGACCATAAATC
This sequence comes from Taeniopygia guttata, assembly GCF_048771995.1. Classification (NCBI taxonomy): domain Eukaryota; kingdom Metazoa; phylum Chordata; class Aves; order Passeriformes; family Estrildidae; genus Taeniopygia; species Taeniopygia guttata. The sequence continues at coordinate 1,546,270 of NC_133025.1, forward strand.
CATCCAAGGGTTGGACATTATGACCATAAATCCATCCAAGGGTTGGACATTATGACCATAAATCCATAAATCCATCCCAAGGGATGAACTCGCAGGGAAGGCCATAAACCTGGAGGAGCCTGCAGACAGCCAGGCTGGGATGTGCCCAAGGACAGCTCCAAGAGCCCTTTCCCAGGATAACGTCCCAGCCATGCCCAGCGTGGCTCTGGTTCCTCCACGTTCCTCACCTGCCTCTGCTCCACTTCTGCTGTGGAAGAGGGAATGTCTTAAATTGACTGGAGCTCCCTGGGATGCCAACCCATCCTGAACAAGGCCGTGCAGCTTGGGAATACTGGGATAAAAACCAAAATATGGGAGGGGGAAGGAGCAAGAACCCAGATTGATGGATTTCCCTGTAAACCCTGTGCTGTCATTCCAGTTTCAGCTCGGGACACATCCTTCAATCCAAACAATCTCCCAGTGCTCCCTTCCTCCTCCTCCCTGTCCTTCCAGGAGCCTCAGGAACGCAGCCGGGCCATGGATACCAGACATGGAAACCAGACCAGTTCTTCCTGCTCTCCTGCCAGGGGGTATCCACAGCATTCCTGGCCTGGATTCCCATGGAAATTTGAATTTCCAGGAGCAAAATCCCTTGGTGACCAGGGAATCACCCAACCCTCAGCTTTCCTCTTGCTTTCAGGCTGGGATTTCATTCCCACAGAGCTGTTTTCCTTGAGTCCTGGGCAGCCTCATCCCTGTGACATTCCTGGAATTTATTCCTGGAAGAGCTGCCACCAAATAAAAATCCTCTCTGGGGTATTGCCATGGCAATTTGTTATTTTTGCCCCAAAGCATCATCCAATAAATTGGAGATAAACAAAGGACGAATTCTGAAGAAAACACACATTGAAATTCCAAAATTCCAGCATGCAATGCCAGGCTGATTCAAGTTTTTAGGGATAAAAATACTGGGTTGTTCAAGTGACACCTGGCATCTGCCTCATGCCAGGGGTTGCCAAAGTGTGGCCACGCAGGAACTTTGTCCCCAACAGCTGAAAATGTCCCCAGGGTGGACACACACAACCTGATCCTGCCTTTTCTCTTGGAAAAACTCAAGGAAATGAGGTGTTGGGGCAGCAGCAAGACACAAAAATCCCATCAGGATTGGGATTTTCAGCCCATCATCAGGAGAATCCTTAGAGCAGCCTGGTCTGGCCAGGCCACGAATCCTAAATGATGCCTCAGGATTTAGATTTGTATTTTTCATATTCTGTGTGTGGGTCTGGGCTTCACATTATGGGATGGTGAGCTCTGTGCACAGAGCAGGGAGACAAAACAATTCCTGCTCCAGCTGGGCACCAAGGACAAATGATCCAAATCTCAGCCCAGGAGCACAAACACCGTGGGCTGGAGAGAGAAAAACAAGCAGGATGGGACTGCCTGGGCTAAAGCTGGAATGGGACAATGAACTCCAAGGTGCCAATGGAGCAGAACTGATCCCAGGGAGAGCCCCCGGGAGCGCTCGTGCATTTTGGGGCCATTTTGGTTCATTTGGGTGAAGCCCTGGCTGGGCTCTGGTGCTGCCCAAGGTGGATCCATGGAGGAGATGCTTTGAATAAATCCCGAATTTATTCTTTAGCTCTGCCCAGCCCCTGCTCCATCAGTTTGTGGTGACCACAAAGGGACTGCAGGCATTTGGGAACCCCCTGGAGCAGAGGCAGAGGATCCCAGCCCAGCTCTGGGATAGCTCCATGTCACCCCTAACCCAAGAGCCAGCAATCAAAGCTCCTGCCTGGAGAGGAGAAGATTGGAGCTGGAGCACTGCAGAGCCTGGTGGGTGTTGCTCAGTGGGCAGTTTTTCCCAATTTTCCCAATATTCCAGCTTGTCAATGTAGTACTGGCACTCAGACTCGCCCTTCTTCAGGCTGATGTCAGAGAGGACTCCTTGGATTATGGATATCTAAAAACCCAAACAAATGATTAAAAGGGATTAACTGCTTCCCTGTGTGACCTCTGCTTGTGCTCCTTCACAACCCCAAAGGAATCTTCAGGAAAGGTAAAATCCAGTTTTCCCAGATCCTGGAACGTGGAATCCATCAGGATTTGATTCCTTCCAAGCATGAAGTCTCGAGTCTCAGGGAAAACGAAATCATCCAGTCCATCCCTGTTTCCAGTTTGAAATCCCATTTCCTGGGAACTGCCAGCCACTGAAACCATCCCTTCCTTGCTATTTTTACTGGGATATTTTTAGTGGATGGCGCAGAACTCTCGAGGATGGGATAAATAGGATTTTCCACTCCGGGCTTTTGCCATCCGTGTTCAGTGGGACCCGGAGCCAAGGCTGTTTACTGGCCACGAGCTGTTTTTAACATTCCACTCCTGGATATTTATATTTATACTCCCAGCCAAATTCAGAGCAGGATTCTGGAAAATGAGCAAAAGTAGATGATGACCCAATGAGAGACCATTGGGTCATCCAAAAACTTCGGGAGCTGCTCTGGAATCCAGTGTTTTTTGGGATGCCGGGAGCTGACTATAATTAGTAGCCACTTAAATCCTTTAAACAGCCACAAAAAAATCAACTCTGACTTTGCTGAAATCCAGCCTTGAGCAATTTGGGATACTTAGGGAAGGTAGAATTCATCCTTGAGCATTTGGGAATATTTATGAAAACTAAAATCCACTCTTGAACATTTTGGGAATATTTAGGAAAGGTAAATTCCAGCCCTGAACATTTTGGAAATATTTAGGGAAGGTAAAATCCACCCTTGAGCATTTTGGAGTATTTAGGAAAGGTAAAATTCACCTGGAACATTCGGGAATATTTATGAAAACTAAAATCCACTCTTGAACATTTTGGGAATATTTAGGAAAGGTAAAACCCAACACTGAATATTTGGGAATCTTTAGGAAATGTAAAATCCAGACTTGAGCATTTGGGAATCTTCAGGAAAGGCAAAACCCACCCATGAACATTTGGGAATCTTCAGGAAAGGTAAAATCCATCCCTGAGCATTTTGGAAATATTTAGGAAAGGTAAAAATCCACCCCTGAGCATTTTGGAATATTTAGGAAAGGAAAAATCCATGCTGGAACTATTGGGAATATTTAGGGAAGGTAAAATCCACCTTTGAGCATTTTGGAGTATTTAGGAAAGGTAAAATCCACCCCTGAACATTTTGGAAATATTTAGGAAAAGTAAAATCCCTCCCTGAATATTTTGGGAATATTTAGGAAAGGCAAAATCCACCCTTGAGCATTTGGGAATCTTTAGGGAATGTAAAATCCACCCTTCAGCATTTGGGAATCTTCAGGAAAGGCAAAATCCATTCTTGAACATTTGGGAATATTTAGGAAAGGCAAAATCCACCCTTGAGCATTTGGGAATCTTTAGGAAAGGTAAAATCCACTCTTGAACATTTTGGGAATATTTAGGAAAAGTAAAATCCCTGCTTGAATCTTTTGGGAGTCTTTAGGAAAGGTAAAATCCACCCTTGAGCATTTGGGAATATTTATGAAAACTAAAATCCACTCTTGAACATTTTGGGAATCTTTAGGGAATGTAAAATCCACCCTTCAGCATTTGGGAATCTTTAGGAAAGGTAAAATCCACTCTTGAACATTTTGGGAATGTTTAGGAAAGGCAAAATCCACCCTTGAGCATTTGGGAATCTTTAGGAAAGGTAAAATCCACTCTTGAACATTTTGGGAATATTTAGGAAAAGTAAAATCCCTGCTTGAATCTTTTGGGAGTCTTTAGGGAAGGTAAAATCCGCCCTTGAGCATTTTGGAAATATTTAGGGAAGGAAAAATCCGCCCTTGAGCATTTTGGAATATTTAGGGAAGGTAAAATCCATGCTGGAACATCTGGGAATGTTTAGGAAAGGTAAAATCCACCCTTGAGCATTTTGCAATATTTAGTAAAGGGTAAAATCCACGCTGGAACATTTGGGAATGACCTCCCCCGACCCGCCTTGTGCTGGGGCAGAAAAGCAATTTCCATCTCATGAATATGGATGAGGGAGCAGAAAACCCGGCTGGGCCAATCCAGGGATATCTTTAAACACAAAATCCCTTTTTTCCCAGGAGTTAATGGAGTTGCCTGCAGCTCCCGTGCCAGGAGCTGTTTTTCGGAGCTGCTGGACGGGATCAAAGTCGATTTTCAAACACAAATTTGTAACTTATGCACGGGCACGTTCCTGCAGGGATGGGACAACGCCCAGAAAATTCCCGGGAAAACCTTTGGGATGAGGCAAGGAGAGGTTTGGTTGTTTCTGTAAAGCTTGAGGGCATGCTGGAATAGAAGGTTTGGTTTGTTTGGGTTTTTTGGGGTTTTTTTTGGTGTTGTTTGGGGAGGATTTTTAGGCTGGGTTATCCTTGCCTGAAGCCAAAGGGTTTTGGGAGGAATTACAAGGGTTTTGGGAATATTTATGAGGTTTTGGGAAGAATTGTGAGGTTTTGGGGAGGAAAGAGAAGGTTTCTGGAAGGAAAGAGAAGGTTTTTTGGGGAGAATGAGAAGGTTTTTGGGGAGAATGAAATTTTTTGGGAGGAATTACTAAGTTTTGAGACGGAATGAGAAGGTTTTGAGGAAGAATGAGAAGGTTTTGGGGAGGAATTACAAGGTTTTGGGAGGAATGAGAAGGTTTTGGGGAGAATGACCAGGTTTTGGGGAGGAAAGAGAAAGTTTGAGAAGAATGAGAAGGTTTTTAGGAGGAGTGAGAGAGTTTTGGGAAGAATTACAAGATTTTGAGGAGGAATGAGAAGGTTTTGGGGAGGAATGAGAAAGTTTTTGGGAAGAATGACAAGGTTTTTGGGAGGAGGGAGAAGATTTTGAGGAGGAAAGAGAATGTTTGGGAAGAATTACAAGATTTTGGGGAGGAATGAGAAAGTTTTGGGGAGAGATGACAAGGTTTTGGGAGGAATGAGAAGGTTTTTGAGAAGGTTTCTGTGAGGACTCTAGTCATGGAATGCCTCTCATTGATGGCTTCAAGTGGTCTGCGCTGGCAAGAATCCAGGATTTTGTGGAAACGAGGATTTCCTCCCGCCCTCCTCTTTTTTTAAAGTTATTTTTTCACATTAAAAATAATTAAATCAGTGTTTTCTGCCTTGCCTGGAGATGTTGTCCCCACCAGCTTTATCACCACAGCCTGTTCCTTTTTCCCTGAGATGGATTTAAGGTCTTTTCCAACCCAAACCATTCCACAATTCTGCTGCCCAAACACCTCCAGCTCCAGGAGAAGTTGGAAATTCGGGTTGAAACTCTCCCTAAAATGTGAGGGACACTTGGAGAGGATCAGTAAAAGGAGGGGTCAGTAAAAGGATCCTGAGATTTCTCTTCTCTCCAGAAATCCCTGTCCCTAAATCCTCACGAGGAGAAAACATCACCCAAAAAGTGATTTTTTTTTTTTAATTTTTTTTTTTTTGCTCGTTTTGCCTCGGGCTAAGTCGAGTCTCTGCCCTGGCAGGCGCTGCCGGTGTTTATTTAGTTGCTAACAACCGTCAAGATCCACACCCAGCCCTTCAAAAAACACACTCCTGCTTCCTCCCTGACTCAGCCGCGCCTCGGGATCACCAACGGCCCCAGACCGACCCGAAATGCAGAGATTAAAGCAGAAAAACTGAATTTCCTGCCCTCCATTCCTATGGTTGTTGTAGTAAATTATGGGGGTGATTTGGGATCACCAACATCCCCAAACTCACTTGAAATGGAGAAATAATCCAGCTTTAAAGCAGAAAAAACTGAATTTCCTGCCCTTCATTCCTATGGTTGCTGTAGTAAATTATGGGGGTGATTTGGGATCACCAACATCCCCAAACTCACTTGAAACTGAGAAATAATTCAGCTTTAAAGCAGAAAAAACTGAATTTCCTGCCCTCCGTTCCTATGGTTGTTATATTAAATTATGGGGGTGACTCAGGATCACCAACATCCCCAAACTCACTTGAAACGGAGAAATAATTCAGCTTTAAAGCAGGAAAAACTGAATTTCCTGCTCAGTTTTCCCAGTTTCTTTATAGTCAGTTTTGGGGGCGATTTGGAATCACAAACAGCCCCAAACTCACCTGAAGTCCAGAGATTAAAACATGAAAAAGTGAATTTCATGCCCTCTTTTCCTAATTTTTATAGTCAGTTATGGGGGTGATTTGGAATCACAAACAGCCCCAAAATCACCTGAAATGCAGAAATAATTCAGCTTTAAAGCAGGAAAAACTGAATTTCCTGCTCAGTTTTCCCAGTTCCTTTATAGTCAGTTTTGGGGGTGATTTGGAATCACAAACAGCCCCAAACTCACCTGAAGTCCAGAGATTAAAACATGAAAAACTGAATTTCCTGCCCTCTTTTCCTAATTTTTATAGTCAGTTATGGGGGTGATTTGGAATCACAAACAACCACAAAATCACCTGAAATGCAGAAACAATTCAGCTTTAAAGCAGGAAAAACTGAATTTCCTGCTCAGTTTCCCCAGTTTCTTTATAGTCAGTTTTGGGGGCGATTTGGAATCACAAACAGCCCCAAACTCACCTGAAGTCCAGAGATTAAAACATGAAAAACTGAATTTCCTGCCCTCTTTTCCTAATTTTTATAGTCAGTTATGGGGGTGATTTGGAATTACAAACAACCACAAAACCACCTGAAATGCAGAAATAATTCAGCTTTAAAGCAGGAAAAACTGAATTTCCTGCCCTCCATTCCTATGGTTGTTATATTAAATTATGGGGGTGACTCAGGATCACCAACAGCCCCAAACTCACTTGAAACGGAGAAATAATTCAGCTTTAAAGCAGGAAAAACTGAATTTCCTGCTCAGTTTCCCCAGTTTCTTTATAGTCAGTTTTGGGGGTGATTTGGAATCATAAACAGCCCCAAACTCACCTGAAGTCCAGAGATTAAAACATGAAAAACTGGATTTCCTGCCCTCTTTTCCTAATTTTTATAGTCAGTTATGGGGGTGACTCAGGATCACCAACAGCCCCAAACTCACTTGAAACTGAGAAATAATTCACCTTTAAAGCAGGAAAAACTGAATTTTCTGCCCTCCGTTCCTATGGTTGTTATATTAAATTATGGGGGTGATTTGGGATCACCAACAGCCCCAAACTCACTTGAAACTGAGAAATAATTCAGCTTTGAAGCAGGAAAAACTGAATTTTCTGCCTAATTTTCCCAGTAGTTTTATAGTCACTTTTGGGGACAATTTGGGATCACAAACTGCCCCAAACTTACCTGAAATGCAGAAATAATTCAGCTTTAAAGCAGGAAAAACTGAATTTCCTGCCCTCCATTCCCATTTCTTATAGTCAATTATAAATTATATTCTAGAGCAGCTCTAGACACGATCCCAAGAGAAAATTCCTGATTTTCTCCCCAAAGGAGGCACAAGAGAAGAGGCTGAAGGAATCCTGCTCAGACTTTGGGAATATTTGAAAGGTTTGAAAACAGACGTCTCAAAGGTTTGCTGGATCTGGTTGGGTTTTTGAGTAAAAAGCAAGGAAATGAATCAGGAAATAATGAATTTTATTTCTAAATAAATAAAGGCCTCTGGATGATCCCCCTGACCATTCCACATCCCAAATTCCCAGTGTGTGGAATAACTTGGATATGGGAGCTTTAAAAAGCATTGCTGAAGCTTCACAGAAAAAATACCAATTAATAAAAGAGATCCCAGTTGATAAAAACAAAATAAATTCCAATTAATAAATAAAGATCCCAATTAATTGAAAATTAAATAATCCCCTTAGCTTTATTTTAAAAGCATATGGGGTAGGGTGGCAAACTGTGGATTTTTCAGCTAAATTTGCTGGAGCTGAAATCCCATTTTTGCTGGAGATTTAGAGAGAAAAGCCCTGGAAAATCAATTTATCAGGGGTTAAAAATATACGTGGTTTCATCAGTACACGATTGAATTATTGTGATTTTCTCTTGTGATTTTATTTCGGTTGGGATGGAGCCAGATTTGAGGTTTTGGGTTCATTTTGGTTAAATGCAAGCAGAGGAAAGAACAATTTGGGGTCAGCTCAATGGGGTTTAGAAGAGCTGGTGGTGAGTTTGGGAAATCTGACAGGAATATTTTGAAACTTTAAAAATCCTGGAGAGTTGGGATCAAAAAGCCTGGAAATTAAAATTACAGCAGCACCATTCATGAATTTTAACAAAAAAAATTGGAGCTCCTTTGGTGGGTGTGCCTCAAAATCCCACAAGTCCAGCAGAGGCTGATCCTTGTTAAAGAATAAATTAAAAAATGAAGTGAAAGAAAAGCTGAACTTCAGCCCAGGGATTCCCCTTTTGTCCTTGGGAAGATTTCTGTGAAAATGATTGTTGATGTTTTAATTTTGCAATTGCTTAGTGGGAGAAATCCTAACGCAGGGAATTTTTTCTCCATGTGAAGAGCTTGTCCAATTAAAAAAAAAAAAAGAAAATAAGAAAATCCTCCTCCCTTAGGGCAGATTTCCCTGTCTGAACACTCCCAGTGCATCAGGAACCCAGAATTCCTTCAGGAACAAAACAAATCTTAAAAAATCAGGTTCAGAGGGTCACAACCTCTATTTTTTTTTTTTTTTTTTTGCTCTGTTCCTATCCTGGAATTTCAGGATGATCTGACCTGGAACAGATCCAGGTTGGAGAGGTCAAAACCCAGAAATTACCTGGGCAGGATCCAGCAATGCCAGGGGAATAATTAATTCTGAAGAAATAATTCCAAAGAAATAATTCAGAAGAAATAATCCAGAAGAACTAATTCAGAATAATCCAGAAAAAAAATCTTCAGAATAAATAATTCAGAATAATTAATTCAGAAGAAATATTCCAGAAAAAAATTCTGAATATTTAATTCTGAATTAATAATTCAGAAGAAATAGTCCAGAATAATTATTCAGAAAAAATAATCAAGAAGAAATAACCCAGAAGAAATAATTCAGAAGAAATAATTAATTCAGAAATGCAAATGAGCTGAAATCAGCAGGATGCCCTGGTCATGAGGTCACACAGGAAATGCCCCACTAGTAAATTACCTTTAATCTCAGCCTAATAAACCTTAAACCCCACTTAGTTAAGCTTCAACTAAAGAGGTGATAAACAGGAAAATTCCTTTTTCTCTTCCTGTCCCCATCGGGACAGACAGATGGAAAATGGGGAGGAGTTTTTCCCCAAGAAAATCAGGAAAAGCTTCACCTCCTTTAGGAGGGATGAAGGAATTTTTCCTTCAGAAAATCAGGAAAAGCTTCACCTCAGGACAGATGAGAGATTTTTTCCCTTAAAAAATCAGGAAAAGCTTCAGGAGGGATGAACCTCAGGAGGGATCAAGGAGTTTTTCCCTCAGAAAAAAAAAAAAAAAAAAAAAAAGGAAAAGCATCCCTTCATGACAGATAGAGTTTTTCTGTCAGAAAAGTGGGAAAAGTTTCGTTTCAGAAGGGATGAAGGAGTTTTTCCCTCAGAAAAAATAGCAGGAAAAGCTTCACCTCAGGAAAGATGAAGGAGTTTTTCCTTCAGAAAAGCAGGAAAAGCTTCACCTCAGGAGGGTTTAAAGAATTCCTGCTTCAGAAAAGTGGGAAAAACTTTGCCTCAGGACAGACAGAAGGACAATAGGAAGGAATTTTCCCCTCAGAAAAGCAGGAAAAGCTTCAGGAGACACAAACTTCAGGAGGGATGAAAGAGTTTTTCCTTCAGAAAAGATTCACCTCAGGACCTTGGGAAGGAATTTTTCCTTCAGAAAAGCAGGAAAAGCTTCACCTCAGAATGGATGAAGGAGTTTTTCCCCAAGAAAATCAGGGAAAGCTTCACCTCAGGACAAATGTGGGATTTTTTTCCCCTCAGAAAAGCAGGAAAAGCCTCACCTCAGGATGGATGAAGGAATTTTTCCCTCAGAAAAGCAGGAAAAGCTTCACCTCAGAATGGATGAAGGGGTTTTTCCCTCAGAAAATCAGGAAAAGCCTCACCTCAGGATGGATGAAGGAATTTTTCTGCAATAGAAGCAGGAAAAGCTTCACCTGAGGATGGATGAAGGAGTTTTTCCTTCAGAAAAGCAGGAAAAGCTTCACCTCAGAACAAATGTAGGATTTTTTTCCTCAGAAAAGCAGGAAAAGCCTCACTTCAGGAGAGACAGATGGACAATGGGAAAGAATTTTTCCCTCAGAAAAGCCTCACCTCAGGATGGATGAAGGAATTTTTCCCCAAGAAAATCAGGAAAAGCCTCACCTCAGGATGGATGAAGGAGTTTTTCCCCAAGGAAATTAGGAAAAATTTCACCTCAGGACAAATGTAGGAGTTTTTCCCTCAGAAAGGCAGGAAAAGCTCCACCTCAGGAGGGATGAAGGAATTTTTCCCTCAGAAAATCCGGAGAAATTTCACCTCAGTGCAAATGTAGGAATTTTTCCCCAACAAAATCAGGAAAAATTTCACCTCAGGACAAATGTAGGATTTTTTTTTCCCTCAGAAAAGCAGGAAAACTCCACCTGAGCTCCGTAAATCCCTTCAATCCCCAGCTTTAAGGACAATTTCCCACCCAGCCAGTCCAGCTGGTTCTCACCCCCACCCAGGGCACTGAAATCAAAATAAAACAACATTTGAAGAGGCTTTGCAGTTTGCCTTCCTGCCCCTTGAAAAAATGCTGATTTTGTGGAGAAAATACATTTATTTCACCCAATATCCAACCTAGGGTGGGGTTGGAATTTGGGATTGAGGCAGGAGCAGCAGCATTGGGAGAGGAGGACTCGGAGGCCTTGAGCATTGGAAAATGTTATTAAAATATTAAAAATGGTGTTTTTATGGCCTAAAACACCATTAAAAAGGAGCATTAAACACAAAAAGAGGTTTTTGAGAGCCCTCAGATTCTCAAAGGAAATTGCAAACTGAGTTGGTCAGCAGCTAAAAAGAATTTAAATGAATATTTCTATTCAAACAACTCCAAAATTTCAGCTTTAGCAGAGCTGTGGCATCACTGAAAGCGTCTTTAAATATTTGAATGTATTTTGAAATGCCAAGAAAACAGGAACTGCACCTTTGCTCCTGCCAGGAGGTCAAAATGCTGCAGTGGGAGGGCACAAAAAGTGACATTTTGTGGGTGAAACTCATTTATTTCACACCACATCCAACCTGGAGTGGGTTTGGAATTTGGGATTGGGAGAGGAGCAAACCCAGCTGGGCACGACCTGAAATTCAAAACCCAGAAAACTCCACAGAAATTGCCAAAAAAGGGGATTGGAAATACTGTCAATTCATTTTCAGGTGTTGCAAATTCATTTTCAGGTGTTGTAAATTGATTTTCAGTACCTTAAAGTCGAGGCTGCTCAGGCTGATAGCGTCGTCGTCCTTCTCTCGGCGCTTCCTCTTCTGGGAGAAACCAAACAAAATTATGGGTTTGGGGTCAGAAATGTAATTTTGAATACAGTAATCTGGAGATATTTCCTTTTTTTACATGCCCAGCTAAGTGTAAGAACTAAAAAATTAAAAGTTGAACACAATTTTTTTGTTATTTAATAAAGTTTGTCACCTGGAAATTAACTTATTTATCTTAAAGCTTCTCATCCTTTAATTCTGGTTGGGAACTGAATTTTTAAGGAGGAAGTGGCAGCAGCAGGGACCAATGGGAAATGATTTGGGATTTATTTAAAGTCATAAAATCCTGGAATGGTCTGGATTGAAAGGGATTTTGGGATCCTGTTCCAAATCTGTCACCTCCACTACCCCAGAGTGCTCCAGCCTGGCCTTGGATATTCCAGGGATCCAGAAGTTCAGGATTTTTATTTTTTATTTATTTATATTTTTATTATTATTTAGGAAGTCTCTGCCTGTGTGTGAGAGCTTTGGGATCTCCCCTTCCTTTGGGCATGGCCAGCACAGAGCTGTGGCTGCAGAATTCCTGCTGGGAATGCGAGTGGCTAAAAAAACCAAGGATTTTTTGGGATAAAAATGAGGGTTTTGGCCTGGGAATTCTCAGCTTTTTTTCCCTTCCCAAGAACAGAACCATTGGAATAATGATCAAAGGCATCTGCACTGAGATTCCTGTTATTTCCCACTGTTTTGGGAATATTAAAGTAGAAAATTCTCCTTCACCCAGCCCCAAATCCTGTGGAAAATTTTGCTTTTCCCCAAATTTATTTAAGTGGAAAATTCCCCTTCTCCTGGCCACAAATTGTGTGGAAAAAATTCCTTTTCCCAAAATTATGAAACCCCCCCGACCCAATTTAGGGGCTTTGTAGAGCAGAAAATTTTAAAAAATGTTGCTCATGAAGGAAAATGAAAATATTATGGGATTTTATTTCAGAACACCTCAGGAGCAGGGATTTCATGGAATTTCAAGGATTCTGAGGGAAGCTCCAGGAATTCTTTGGAAGCAATGACTGGGTTTGAATTGGAAAATAATTCCAATTAAATTCTCCTTTTTTTGCCTCAATCCTTTGAATTTCAATTTATTTCAATAATTTCAAACAAATTTCAACATATTTCAATAATTTAAAAACAAATTTAATAATTTAAAATCTGTCCACACCATGCTATTATTTAATATTAAATATATCCAGCTCATGGTGGTGTTTAACAGAAATTCACTCACTAATTCATTATATTTCGGGTTTTTGTGCAATTTGGCTGTTGTTTTCTTTCCTCAGCTCGGATTCAAGGATAAAATTCCTCATTTATTTCTATTTTTCTGGGTTTTTTTTCCCTGATTTTGCAAAGACAAGATCCCAACTCTCACATGAATCCCTTCTCTGACAGATTTGCTGAAGCAGAGAGGAAAAAATTCCCATATTTCTGTCTCCATCCTTTTCCAGACCTCTGAAAGCCTTGAAAAAATGCAAATCCAGCTTTTTTATTTTTCTTTGGGATCGGGGAATTCTTCCAGCTCAGTTCTCTCTCCAAGCCTGCTCTGGCCACACTTTTCCAAGTGATTTCTTCCCCAAAAAATGAGGTTTTTAGGATTTTTTTCTAGGTGTTTTTCCGCAAAAAAATGAAGATTTCAGGATTTCTTTATGAGAAAAAAAAAAAAAAAAAAAAAAAAAAAAAAAAAAAAAGCTGCAAAAAAGACCCCCCTCATTTTAGATTTATTTTTTGGGATTTATTGGTTCCTTATGTTGTGTTTGATTTAATTTTTTCCCATAAAGCTCCAGACATGAAAATGAGGCCAAAATGTTGTTTTTAAACTGGCGAGACTCAGGATTCCATTGGCTGCAGCCCCATTTCCTCTGCCCAATTATTTAATTCTGGATAAAATCTTAGACATTGCACTCCAGAGCCAGAAGAGAAAAAACAAAATCCAGGGAAAACGGCTCAAATCCAAAGATTTGGAGCCACAGGATGGAAAAGCAACTGAAAAAATGGGTTTTTTTGTCCCAGTTTTGGGTCTTCCACCATCCATGGTCCCATTCATTCCCCTCCTCCCAGCCCCCAAATCCTGTAGAGAAAATTCCTTTTCCCAAAATTACTAAAGTAGAAAATTCTCCTTCTTCCAGTCCCCAGATTGTATGGAAAAAATTCCTTTTCACCCAAGTTATTACAGGGGAAAAATTCCGTTTTCCCAGCCCCCAAATTGTGTGGAATTTTTTTTTTCCCCAAAGTTATTACAGGGACAAATTCTCCTTCTCGTGGTCCCCAAATCCTGTGAAAAAAATTCCTTTTCCCAAAATTACGAAAGTAGAAAATTCTCCTTCTTCCAGTTCCCAAATTGTGTGGAAAAAATTCTTTTTCCTCAGGTTATTAAAAGGGTAATTCCCCTTCTCATGGTCCCCAAATCCTGTGGGAAAAATTCCTTTTTTCCCAAAATTTTTAAAGTGGGAAATTTCCCTTCTCATTGCCCCCAAATTCAATGGAAAAATTCCTTTTCCAAAAGTTAGTAACATAGAAAATTCCTTTTTTATCAGCCCACAAATCCTATGGAAAAAATTCCTTTTCCCAAAATTATGAAACCCCCAGACCCAATTTAGGGGCTTTGTAGAGCAGAAACTTAAAAAAAAAAAGAAGTTGCTGAGTAAGGAAAATGAAAATATTTTGGGATTTTATTTCAGAACACCTCAGGAGCAGGGATTTAATGGAATTTCAAGGATTCTGAGGGAATCTCCAGGAATTCTTTGGAAGCAATGACTGGGAATTGGAAAAGAATTCCAATTAAATTCTCCTTTTTTGCCTCAGTCCAGGATATTTTGGTTTGGAAGGATCTGAGTGGTTTTTGGTGCTTTTTGCCCACCAGAAGTCAGAAACTTTATTGGGATTTTAGGATCATTAAATCCACAAAGCTCCGATTTCCCAGAAATAAATCCTCAAAAATTAAGCTGAAATTTAATAAAATCAAATGAAGGGGAATAAAATGAAATTAAGGGAAACATTCAATGAGGAATTTTGCTTCCAGTCAGAGGATGTTTAATTTTTTTTTTAGAATTACACAGAATAAGCAGTGATCATTCCCAAAAAATCCATCCCATTTTGGCAGACATGGAAAATTCTGGCTTAGAATTTTAAATTTCTTCCCAAGCCAGGTTCATTTTCCAGCCTTTTGGCCAAACTTCTGCATAAATTATCCAATGAAAAGAGGATTTTTGGGACTGGCATAGGAATATTTTGGGGGGGAAAAAAATAGTTTGTGTTGTTAGAGCACAAAATTTTCAGATTTAAAAGAATAATTTTTAAAAGGCTTTGTAAGAATTAAAAATCTGGGTTTAATGGAGCTGAAAGTTTTAAAAATTCAGCAAAATTTAAATTGAGGAGAATTTGTGGGTTTGGTTGTGCTAAAATTCCAGGGGTTGGGTTTGGGAAGGGAAATTTTTTAGGTTTGAGGATGGGATCAGCACTTCCAAGGGCAGCAAATGATGGGAATGAGCTTTAGGATGGGATTCCAGGAGCTGGAATTCCTCAAAACCCTCTGTGCCTGAAGGACAGACAATTCCAGAGGGAAATTCCAAAGGGAAATCTTCCCCTACCTGCTCCTAAATAAATAAAGGACAAAATAAACAAACAAATAAATAGAGAAATAAAGGATGGAAAAAAAGAGTTCACAAGACCAAAATTTTCCTCTGAGGAGCTTCTCCACACCAATAAAATCCAGATTTTTTATTTGCATTTAAGGAATAAAAAAACCCCTCATTTTCTTTTCACACCATGCCAGGGCTAAAACACATCAGAAAATCAGGAATTCGGCGAAGAAAAGTGACCAGAATCTCCCTGAGCTCAGGAGCTGGAAAACTCAGGAATTATTCCAAGGAAAATGTTGATTTTCCTTCTTTTCCAGAGGAGTATTCACCTCTGGGTTCCTGCTTTTCCTTCACCTCTGGATTTCTGCTTTTCCTTCACCTCTGGATTTCTGCTTTTCCAGCTGTTCCACTCACCAGGGTGAAATCCCAGTGTGGGCCTGGAGTCAGGAATGTGAAGGAGCTGCCTCGTCTCAGAGGGTACCTGTGAGCAGAAAAAAAAATTAAAATTATTATTATTTTCCTAATATTATTATTATTATTTTCCTATTATTATTATTTTCCCCATTATTATTATTATTATTATTATTATTATTATTATTATTATTATTATTATTATTATTATATTATTATTATTTAATTCCTGCTGCAAAACTGATAAATTCCATGTTTTCCACAGCTCCCAACACAGCCAAGGCAAGGCAAGGTGGAGTTTTTTAGGAAGGAGGAAGCCAAAGGATTGGCAGCGTTCCCCACCAAAATTTTTAATTTTGGATTCACAACCCTGATTTTCTGTAATAAAAAGGGACTTTGTGTAAAAATTTCCACTGGGAATTGCAGGGAAAGCTCTGTTTGATCCAAAATTAAAAAAAAAAAAATAAAAAATAGAAGGCTACAACAGCAAAAATAAAAATAATCATAATTTACAGCCTCATTTTCCTATTTTGACAAGGCAGCCTTGGAGCTTCCCATAGAATTCCAGGCTGGAATTGCACTGGGAGATGTCCTGGGGGGAATTTTCCTGCAGGGAAGTTGAGGCACACACAAAGGGCCCTTTGTAATCCCAATTTTGAACAAAGCTGAGCCCTTTATGGAACCAGCTCCACCTGAGCAAACAAATTCTGCTCCCAACTTCCACCCTCTGCTGGATTTAAGGAATTTTTTCCAGCTTCTCCTGGCCAGAGGATGGAGGGATTTTGTGTCTCTTGGTGGGTTTTTTGTGGGTTTTTAGTCCCAAATGGGCCACATCATTTTTTCCTCATTTTTTTGGGGAGATTTTTCCTTTTTCTGTCTTTTTTCCTCCTTTTCTTCATCCTGAGATCCCACAGGATTACAGAAAATCTGGGAATAACAGAGGGCTGCAAATCCTCTGAATTTCAGGGACTTTGCTCCCTTCATTCCCAAATTCTGAGGCAGGAAGGTGTCTGATCCATGGCAAAAACTGGAGAAAAGTACCATAAACACAATTCTAATGTATTTAGGATCAGAGGAAGTTTTTCCTTGGATCACACAAGCTCCAGGTAATTTGGGATCAGCCTCTGGACACCATCCCTGTGCCCAGGACACTGCTCCAGGAAGGAAAGTGGCATTTCCAAGAGCTGCATTCCACAGAAACCTCTGGAAGGGAACATTTTTTTGGGAATTAAGAGTATATTCCGCTCAGGAAGAAAATCTAAACTTGAAATTTCAAATAGAGCCTTTTTTTCTTTTTCAGGAAAAGGAAAAATCCCAACATTTCACCTGAGAAAACTGAGGAGTTTGATTAAACCTTCCTTCATTAGAGATCGAAAATTAAAGATAATTAATGGCCTGCAAACTATGCCCAAAGGCAGAATGGATGGAGCCTCCAGGAAGGCGGGAATTTGTATTTTGGGATGAAGAATATCCCAGGAATCTTCATTCCCAAGCCCAGCAGCAGGCAGGAAAACCACTCAGAGAAACCCCAACCATCCATGTCAGGGTGGCAGAGCCACGGGAATGAGGAGGAAGGAGAGGAGAGGAATTCCTTTGGGAATTGAATTCCTTTGGGAATTGCAGCGCCTTTTGCTGGAGGCAGGAGGTGTCTGACGGGTCCAGGCTCATGAATCCCCCCAGGAAACTTTGGTTTTCCAGTTGTCCACAGGAGCTGGAGAGGAATTCCTGCAGCTCCAGAGCTTTGTGCCTTGGTCCCTCAGCTGGGGGAACGCAGCTCCAGCTCCAGGAGAGGGGTGGAATGTTGGAATATCAAAAGGAAAAGTTCCCTTCAGTTCCCAGGAGAGGGGTGGAATGTTGGAATATGGAATGGAAAAATTCGCTTCAGTTCCCAGGAGAGGGGTGGGAAGTTGGAATATGGAAAGGAAAAGTTCCTGTCAACTCCAAGGGGGTTTTGTGCACCCCAGAGCTGCTGCTCCTCCCTCCTGGGGTTTGGGAGCACCAGGATGGGCAGGGGAGGCTGGAAAACTGGGAATGTTCCCTGGAGAGAGAGGAGAAGGATCCAGGCAGAGCTTCCAGCACATTCCAGGGCCCGAAGTGGCTCCAGGAGAGCTGCAGAGGGACTGGGGACAAGGCCTGCAGGGACAGGACACAGGGAATGGTTCCCACTGCCAGAGGGATGGATGGGAGATTGGGAATGAGGAATTCCTGGCTGGGCTGGGATTGCCAGAGCAGCTGGGGCTGCCCCTGGATATCCCTGGAATGTCCAAGGAAAGGCTGGACACTGGGGCTGGGAGCAGTTTGGGATGGTGGGAGGTGTCCCAGGAAAGGTGGCAACTGGATGGGCTTTGAGGTCTTTTCCCAGCCAACCCATTCCATGATTTCCTCTTCATCAGTTTAATTAGAGGAGTCAAATGAGACGAGAGTGAAGCAGGAATGAGCATGATGATGACGATGATGATGACGACGCTGATGAAGATGCTGAGCTCCCATCCAGCCCCGGGCTGCTTTCCTCTCCCTGCTGCCCTGCCAAAGCCCAGCTGAGTCACCTGGCTGCTCTCAGGGATTCCCGGACTCGGGGCTGACTCAGGATTGCTCAGGAGCCATCCCTGGTGTGGATCTCCAGCTGAGGGAAAGGTCACGGATGATGCCCTGGAACCACCTTGAGGTCCTCCCTCCACAAATCAATGTGAGCAGAAGCAGAGCTGAGCGCTGCTCAAAACACTCCGTGATGGATTGAACCGAGCTCGGAGTGGCCTGGCTGGAATATTTTAGGATCTGAAGAGAGCAAAATAAAGAGTTCATGGCCCTGTTTACCGGGAAGCTGCTCCAGGAGGGACATCCCAGCTGTGTCACTGTCACCCAGGTGGTGTCAGAACAGGTCCTTGAGGAATTCCTGTGTTTTGGGGCAGGATGAGCAGCCAGACTCTCTCCTCACCTCAGCAGGAGCACAAAGTGTTAATCAGGGCAGGCTGATTCATACCTCAGAGTGATTAAGGAGTTCAGGGTTACGAGAAGGCACAAAAATAAAGTTTGCAGATGCAAAACATCGAGGCAAAACAAATCCTTCCAAACTCGGGCCAACCTTGTAGAGAAAAGAACAAACATTTCTGTTTTGGTACCCTCTGTTTGCTTCAAGAAATGAAATGTTCCAGGCTTTTCCTAGCAAATGATGGCACTGCCAAGAGAAAATAGTTCTGTTCAAATAGAGATTGCTGTGCTGATGATCCATAGGGAATATTTTTAACCTCCAAAGAGAGAAATCCAGTTGGATTTTCTAGTTAGAAAAGTCTCCCCAGCGCTGAAAGAGAAGCCCTGAAGGCAAAACCCGTTTGGCAACATAGCAGAGGAGGAGATGTGGCCCCAATAATCTTCATAGAGGAAGTTTGGGTAATTAATAGATAAGGAATTGATAAAGGAGAGTGGGCAGCTCGATTGTTTGGCTTTGGGAGCAGAGTAGGAAACGCTCATTGTTCCCCACCTTCCTTGGATAAACAGTGGGATCCTCCTGCCAGGATCCTATGGAAGCACTCAGCACTTGGCCATATTTGTCCTGGGAATGATTTACCTCAAGTAAAGTTCAACAGCACTGCAAAAACACCCTCGAATCTTAAAGCTATTTGTCAAAAAAAGCAAATTTTTCTATCGAGTCTTACATTGCTGGTAATCTCTTCACTGCTTTTCTTCACCAGGTACAGTTGGGTTTTTGTACGTTGATTTTTGCTGGTTGGTTTTAAGGAAGGAGGGGGGGAAAGCCATAAATGAGATTTTGAGGTCAGCAAGAATGCAGAAAAAGCCACAAAGGGTGTGCAAAGAGCTTCCATCAGCCAGAGGGTGAGGCACAGCAGAGCAAATTCCCATTAATGTCGTTTTTCTCCCTTTTTCCTGTAAATCAGCACTGCACAGTCAGCACCATTCGACAGCCTGCCTCTTTTATTCCCTTCTTTTTGATGACTTCTCCAGGAAACTGCAGAAATGCTTTGATCTGGCAGGACTCTGAATTTTTTGGAAGTTCCAAAATAAATTCTTCAGGCTGAACAGCAATTTTGTGTTTCCTTCCCCTCTGACTTCCAACTTCTTTTTTTTTGGTGTTTTCAGAGCAAGATGTTCTTAAATATAAACCAGTTTTAAGATGGTGAACAGAACAGGAATAGATTAAAATTAGGGTTTTTTTTACCCCAATTAGTAAATCCTGCTTGGAATGATAAGAACAAGAAAGCTCCACAAAGAATTTTTGAATTTGAATTTAAAGCTTTTCTGCAGGGGGAGAAAAAAAAAAGATTTTCAACTTGTTGGAGCTGATATTTCCACAATATCCAGAGGCTTTGGCTGCTGGAAGAGGCCTCCCAAGCTGTGTGCAAACAAAGCCTGACTCAAGGCACTTAGGCTGGGCTTGTCACGGTTCCTTATCTTGCAGGGCTCCAGGGGAAAAGCTTTGCTTGAAGAAAACTTTATTGACAAACGTTTGTAACATCTAAAAGCAAGACAGAAGAACTCAGTATTTTAATTTTATCGAGCTGGAAAATTTGGTGATCCCAGCCTGGAGTTCAAGTGGGATCCTTGTAGCCCTAATTAAATAGGGAGCAAATAGGATTAAAAAGGAATGCTGGGTGGCTCTCTGGAAATGGGGTTGGAAAAATGCAAGAATTTTCAGGGTAATTCCAATTTAGGAATTCCAGCAGGCTCAGCTTTCCAACAGGAGTTGAACAGGGATGGGAAACACTCCCAAGCAGGGATGGTGCTGGGAATTTTAGATTTCTGTGCTGCCAGGAGAACACTGCACTGACCTGAGGCTGTGGAGAAGTTTCCAGAATGGAATGGCAGAACTAGGAATGTGGGTGTGGAGTTTGGATAGAAGTGTGTGATACCACAGGGTGGGAAACTCAGAGTTTAAGGGTTTAGAATGCAGAAATAGATATAAAATAAGATGGAGGTTTAGGGTGGAGGCTGCTCCTTCTTCTTCACCTCCTTCTCCATTGGGTTTGGGTGGTTTTGTGTAATTGGATAAAAAATCCACATTGAGGGGTGTGAGTGGTTGGTTATTGGGTTAAAAGTAAAAATAATTTAGGTGTCACTTCTTAATTGGATAGTTTAGCCTTAAAAGAACTTGTAGAGAAAGATAGTTGGCCGTTTTAGAATTATTAATAGCTACAAAATTAGAATTAGTAATACTAATTAGTAATTCTAATTACTGATTCTGCTGGTAGAATGCTGTAGAACTCATCACTTGTATCACAGAAAAGAACTAATAAACATTTGAGTCTGAACACCAAACACCATCTCGAGAGCTTCAATCCCAACCCTGACAGAGACAGAGAAGAAGTCAAAGAATCCACAGGATGGGATTGAGAACTCCCTGTGCTTTTCTGGAATTGCCATGATTTTGTTCTTTTCTCCTGGCACAAGCTCTGCCTCTCAAAGGCAGCACCTTGGAGCAGGTTGGAATTTGAGAACGTTGGATTTGTGGTCAGTTTTTGGTGGGATTCAGCACAGACTGGTTGGGAAGGGCGATTTTCCAGGCAGGGTTTGCTCCTGGCAGGAATGGGAATATGGCAGCAGCAATCCCTGAACTGGAGATAAGCCTGAGGAGGTTAAATAAGTGCTGATATCCCAGAATAATCACCCTCCTGACCTGCCCATGAACGGCTCTGCAGTGCCAGCAGCTCCAGCTGAGGATTCAGGGATATCTTCCCACCACACACTTCCCTTCTGAGCCAAACTTAAACTCCCACTTTGCCTTCACACTTCCCTCCCTGCGCTCCAATGAATCCAAAGCTCCCTCTTAGGGCTGACAGGCAGAGATTTCCATAGGGGAAAAGATCTTTTCAGGACACTCAAAGCTCCTTTTTTCCTCATCCCAACAGTGGGAAAAACCCACTCCAGGTTTCTCTTTCCCCATCCCAATAATGGAAAAAAGGACACTCCAGGCTCTTCTTTCCCTATCCCAATACTGGGAAAAAGGACACTCCAGTCTCCTTGTCTCCCATCCTAATTGTGGGAAAAAAACCCACTCCAGGCTCCTCTTTTCTCATCCCAATAATGGAAAAAAGGACACTCCAGGCTTATCTTTCCCCATCCCAACAGTGGGAAAAAGGACACTCCAAGTTCCTCTTGTCCCTATCTCAGTAGTGGAAAAAAGGACACTCCAGGCTCCTCTTTTCTCACTCTCAGCAGTGACATGAACCAGGTACCCCAAAGGTCCTTCATCCCTGTGGGATTCTTATTCCAGGGAAGTCATTGATGTCCCAGCTCCACAAACATTGGCACTGGCAGCAGCAGAGGTTCCACGTGAAAATCTTGGAGCTGGGATCACCCTGCAGCTGCACAGCCCATCTGGAACTGCCACTGTGCTCCAGAAATATCCCAGAAATCTGGACTCCTGGGAAAAGCCAGGAATCCTGGAGCAGTCCATGAGTCCATGGAGGACAGAGTGGGCAGGAGATGTTGGAAGGACATTAAAGATCACCCAGGAAACCTGGGAGATCCCACATTGTCCATGACACGCTCAGGAAGCCACCTCACCTCAACAGTGGGAATTTTGGGAGAGGGTCAATGGAATCATGGAAAGAATTGGGTTGGAAAAAACCTGAAAGATTCTCATTCCACCCCTGCCATGGCAGGGACACCTCCCACTGTCCCAGGCTGCTCCAGCCCCAGTGTCCAGCCTGGCCTTGGACATTCCAGGGATCCAGGGGCAGCCCCAGCTGCTCTGGCAATCCCAGCCCAGCCAGGAATTCCTCATTCCCAAAATCCCACCCCAATCTCCCTTTCCCAGGGAATTCCCTCCATTCCCAGCTCTCCCAGCCTGGCATTGGATCCATCCTCACCCCGACTTCGCTCCAGGAAGGAATTTTGGGATCCGGGGGTTTCACTGGGAATCTTGGGACTCCAGGAAGGGTCTCCCTTCCCTTTTCCATCCCCAACTTCCATAAAAATCCCTCGGGATGGATTCTGGGCCTCCTTGATCCCAGAATCCTGGAATGGTTTGGGTGGGAAAGGACCTCAAATCCCATCCCATTCCAATCCCACCATCCCAGGCTGCTCCAGCCTTTCCTTGGACATTCCAGGGATCCAGGGGCAGCCCCAGCTGCTCTGGCAATCCCAGCCCAGCCAGGAATTCCTCATTCCCAAGATCCCATCCATGGCTGCCCTCTGGCAGTGGGAGCCATTCCCTGTGTCCTGTCCCTGCAGGCCTTGTCCCCAGTCCCTCTGCAGCTCTCCTGGAGCCCGTTTTGGCTCTGGAAGCATCTCCAAGGTTTCCCTGGAACCTTCCCTTCTCCCACTTTCCTTGGACATTTCCAGGGATCCAGGGGCAGCCACAACCTCAGCTCCAGGGTCTGAGCACCCTCATATTTATCCGAATTTCCCCCTTTAATTTGTACTGTCACAGCAACCTGAACCTCCTGATGTTGGTGATGCCTCAGAGCATCCCCGGCTCTCCCCTCACCAAACATCACCTCCACCATGGTTGTGTTTTTTGGAATGTGGCAGGAATAAACTCTCCTCCCCACACAGGCAGAGAGCTCCACTGCCCAGGCAGGCCAGAGGGGATTGTGGCAATAATCCATCCCTGCAAAGAGGAAAACTTTCTCCTGGAATGAGAGAAGAATGAAAGCTGCTGACGGAAGGAACGTGAGTAAGCACATTCCCAGGATCTGCCATTCCACAGCTGCTTGTGCTTTCCTCTCCTGGGCTCTGATGCAAACAGCCAGCAGGAGGAGGAGGAGGAGGAGGAGGAGGAGGAGGAGGAGGAGGAGGAGGCAGGGCTGAGGAAGAAGCCACGAAGCTGCTGCCAAAATATTTTGCTCCTCAGCATCCATGCAAGGACTGTCCCTGATGCAGGGGCAGCCTTGGCCTGGGAGATGCAGAGCCCAGTGTCCCAAAAGTTCCCTAAGCTGGATCCCAAAAGCTCCCAAAGCAGGATTTCCCAATTCCCAAAGCACAAATTTGGGTGTTGCAGGGGCACCCCTGGCCCAGGAGATGCAGAGCCCAGGATCCCAAAAATTCCCAAGGCTGGATCCCAGAAGTTCCCAAAGCAGAAGATTTCCCAATTCCCAGAACACAAATTTGGGTGCTGCAGGAGCAGCTCTGGCACAGGAGATGTAGAGCCCAGGATCCCAAAAACTCCCAAAGCTGAATCTCCCAAAAACTCCCAAAGCACAGATTTGGGTGTTGCAGGGGCACCCCTGGCCCAGGAGATGCAGAGCCCAGGATCCCAAAAATTCCCAAGGCTGGATCCCAAAAACTCCCAAAGCTGAATCTCCCAAAAACTCCTAAAGCACAGATTTGGGTGCTGTAGGGCCCAGGAGATGCAGAGCCCAGGATCCCAAAAATTCCTAAGGCTGGATCCCAGAAGTTCACAAAGCAGGATCTCCCAATTCCCAGAACACAAATTTGGGTGCTCCAGGAGCAGCTCTGGCACAGGAGATGCAGAGCACAGGATCCCAAAAGTTCCCAAAGCTGGATCCCAAAAACTCCCAAAGCTGAAACTCCCAAAAACTCCCAAAGCACAGATTTGGGTGCTGCAGGGGCACCTCTGGCCCAGGAGGTGCAGAGCCCAGGATCCCAAAAATTCCCAAGGCTGGATCCCAGAAGTTCCCAAAGCAGGATTTCCCAATTCCCAGAACACAAATTTGGGTGCTGCAGGAGCGGCTCTGGCCCAGGAGATGCAGAGCACAGGATCCCAAAAGTTCCCAAAGCTGGATCCCAGAAGCTCCAAAAGCAGGATTTACCAATTCCCAAAGCACAAATTTGGGTGTTGCAGGAGCAGTCTTGGCCCAGGAGGTGCAGAGCCCAGAATCCCAAAAATTCCCAAGGCTGGATCCCAAAAACTCCCAAAGCTGAATCTCCCAAAAACTCCCAAAGCGCAGATTTGGGTGCTGTAGGGGCACCCCTGGCCCAGGATATGCAGAGCCCAGGATCCCAAAAATTCCGAAGGCTGGATCCCAGAAGTTCCCAAAGCAGGATTTCCCAATTCCCAGAACACAAATTTGGGTGCTGCAGGGGCAGCTCTGGCACAGGAGATGTAGAACCCAGGATCCCAAAAATTCCCAAGGCTGGATCCCAAAAGCTCCCAAAGCAGGATTTCCCAATTCCCAGAACACAAATTTGGGTGCTCCAGGAGCAGCTTTGGCACAGGAGATGCAGAGCCCAGGATCCCAAAAGTTCCCAAAGCTGAATCCCCCAAAAGCTCCCAGAGCACAAATTTGGGTGCTGAGGAGCAGCCCTGCCCCAGGATCCCAAAGGCCCCCAGAGCACAAATTTGGGTGCTGAGGAGCAGCCCTGCCCCAGGATCCCAAAGGCTCCCAGAGCACAAATTTGGGTGCACCAGGCCCTTGTCAATCAGCCTTGAACAAGGAGCTTGGGGCTAATCCTGCTCATTAAAGCCCAGAACAGAAATAAAACCCCCTGGCCATCAGCACATGCCAAACTCAGCTCCCCTGGTCCTGGCTGGGCTGATCTCATCTGTCCCGGGCTGTCCAGGCCCTCCTGTCACTCCTGCAGGACGGTGACACCTCGGCCAAGCATTTGAAGCTGCCCTGAGGCGCCTCTCTTGCTGCAGGGGCTATAAAGGAACCCTGGGTGAGGCTCAGATTTAAGCAATCGGCTTTTAGGTTGAAATGAATCTTGGTTAGGAGGCACCAGCTCCTGAAATTTCTAGACATAACGTTCATAAATCCATTTTTGCCTCACTTGCTCGTGTCATCCTAGCTGGGTATTGGTAGCAGGTACTTGGAAAGGCTTAGAATAAAGCCTGACTAAAGATTACTCAAAATAGTTCCTCAGCAATTTGAGTCCTAAAGGTCAGCAGGGAGTTCTGTGGTCTGGAAAAACCACCAGCAGTACAAAGAAAATCAAAATAAAATCAAAACAAAAGCAGATTTGTCGATGCAAAGATGATAGAAAATGACATGAAGGAAGATTGAGGAATCTGTACCAAGGAAAAGAAAATGAAGCAAATGTTGGAGACAGAAATCCCTCCAGGAAAGCAGTGTCCTATAGAGACAAGATAAGGAATTTTCACAGAGTTTTTACGGATATTTAATGAACCCCTGACTCTTCCAAATTAACTTTACCTGCCTTTTCTTCATTCCCACAAAATCAGCCTCTCAAGGGCTCCATGAGAGCACTGAAATTTGTGAACATTTCCAGCCAGTTCAGCTGGCATCAGTGGGATTTAAACATCCCTGAGTGTCACCCCGTGAGCCCCTTCCCCTGGGATCCCTATTTTGAGCATTCCCTGGGGACAGGGGTCTGGCCAGAGGAATTCCAAGTGCCCAGAAGCCCTGGGAGCCAAGCAGGACCACGCTGCTTCAAATCCAGACAACTATTTTGAGTTCTTGTGGGAACTGAGCTTGATTCAATAAATATCAGGAGTTATCACAAGAGAACCCATAGGGAAACACAGACTGAGTGCTGACAGACACAAATTCCCCTTTTTTAGCTTGGATTTAAAATGATCCAAGACAGCAATTTTCCAGTTCTGCAGAAGCCATAAAATTCAGTGGGATTGAGGTGGGGGAGGTCAAATCCTTTTTTTTCCCTGACAGTTTCAGTGGTGGGAATGATGCCCTGTGAAGGCTGAGCTGGAGCAGAGGCTGGACTAAAGAATAAATTTGGGATTTATGGAAAGGATCTCCTCCATGGATCCACCTTGGGCTGCACCCAAATGAACCAAAATGGCCCCAAAATGCACGAGCGCTCCCGGGGGCTCTCCCTGGGATCAGTTCTGCTCCATTGGCACCTTGGAGTTCATTGTCCCATTCCAGCTTTAGCCCAGGCAGTCCCATCCTGCTTGTTTTTCTCTCTCCAGCCCACGGTGTTTGTGCTCCTGGGCTGAGATTTGGATCATTTGTTCTTGGTGCCCAGCTGGAGCAGGAATTGTTTTGTCTCCCTGCTCTGTGCACAGAGCTCAGCATCCCATAATATGAAGCTCAGACCCACACACTAAAGCAGCTCAGAATGTGAAAATAGAAAAGCTAAACTTGAGGCATCAGCAACACCCCAAAGAAACAACTGAGCTGCAGGACTGCTGCCAAAAGTTATCCTGGTGGGATCAGGATGAGACTGGACAAGGACTGGAAAAATCGATGAATTTGTCACATTTATCCAAAACTCCAAAAGTGATGGAGTGAAGGAAAAAGGAGCCTCACAAACCACCCAAGCCATTGCTGGGAGCAGCACCTGGGGCAGAGGGAGCCTTGTCCTTAGGGAAATTCACCTCAGGGCTATAAAAAGCTGTCCTGCATTGCTGAGGGGGATTAGCATTTATCCAACAGGAGAAAAAAAGAAATGGGGCCAGGAGTAGATTTGGGCAGGAGAACAGTCTGGGAATCCTGGAGGAGAAAATGGAGCTGAAAGGAGCAGAAGAATCATAAAAAATCCTGGAGGAGTAAATGGAGCTGAAAGGAGGAGAATAATCAGAAAAGTGCTTGAGGCAGGAAATGGCTGCAGGGTGGAGCTGGGGATTGTAATGTCTGTACAATTTCAGGGAAAATGGAAGAGAAGCAGGCCTGGCTGGCTGGGTGGTAAAGCAGCACTGAGTGACTTCATATTTTAAATATTTAAACATCACAAGGAGCTGAAGGTGTACTTTGCTCTGACAAAAGGGTTTGTTTAATGCTTTTACTTTTCGAGGCACAGTCCCTTTCATTGTGCCCTTGCTAAATGCAGAAAAAGCAAACACGTTTAGGGCTGATAGGCAGGCAGGAGCCAGCAGCAGTGACCTGGGCTCAGGTGACACAGCCAGGAGAGCTCCTGTGCTCCAGCAGGGTTTGCTCTCTTTGATTTCATTCATTTCAAGGCAAGATAAATTCCCTTTCTTCAGGCTGCTTTAACCTTGAACCATCTCCTTTCTGCAGCACTTTGGAGATTCCTGGATTCCCTTCTCCTGCAGCGTTTCAGCCTTGAGCTTTGGGAGAGGTGTTGGGATCTGTGTCTGAGCTAAACCTGCACTCACACAACCCCAACAGAAAACCAAAAATAAAATTTTCTCAGCCCTCCCTGCCCCTCTGTGTGTGTTTGGATATCTCCTGATTTTCCTGTGACCTTCCTGGTGGGAAAGCAAGAGAGGAAAATCAGCTCTGCAGTGATTTGGTTCAGGTTCTGGATGGATTTTCCACCTTGGGATCCCTTCTTTTCTCCTGACCTACACATGGATGCTGGCAGGGACCAGGTTTGACTCAAAATCTCCTTGAGGGGATGAAAATAATGGATTTTATTTTTTTGGTTGTCTGTCTGTGGATGTTTTGGAGGCAGGAACAGAGAAGGGACAAAGAAAAGAAAGGCCTGCAAAGAGATAAAAGGAGCTTTCTTGGGAAAGCAAGAGAGGAAACTCAGCTCTGCAGTTGTTGGTTTTTTATTTCCAACATGCAGTGATTTGGTTCAGGTCCTGGATGGATTTTCCACCTTGGGATCCCTTCTTTTCTCCTGACCTACACATGGATGCTGGCAGGGATCAGGTTTCACTCAAATTCTCCTTGTGGAGATTAAAAACTTGGATTTTATCTGATTATTTGCCCATGGAGGTTTTGGAGGCAGGAGCAGATAAAGGATAGAGAAATAAAAGTCCTGCAAGAGGAAAAAAAAAGAGCTCAAAACTCAGACAAAACAAGAGTGAAGGATTAAGAAATGCAGGGAAATGCAGTTAGTGCAGCAGACGAGGAACTGCTGCCTCCAGGGAGAATTTTATGGAGCCTGGCAGGGAAAAGCAGCTCAGGGGCCAAGGCAGAAAACACAAGGAGAAAAGGAGCAGAGTTCAGAGCCTCTCATCTCTTTCCATGGCAAAAATATAAATACACCTGAAGTTTGTTTGCAAGTTTGAATCACAGAGTGATAAAGAAGTTTTATTAAAGCATTACAGTAATTCCCAGTTCTTACAACAAACAAACCAACCACCCACACACAAAACAAATCTCCCAGTGCAGGGGGGAAAAGTAGATTTTTTTTTTAGAGAGGAGAAAGTCTGCTAGACATGGCCACAGGAAAACCATTATTGAATCTCCCTCAGCTCAACCTCACATTCAGGAGAACATTCCTGGACAGTGAGTAGGAAAATTCATCTGTCTGTTCTAAAGATTATTCACAAACACACAAAGAAAATCGAATTAAGTTGTAGAACAAGCTCAGAGCTGCCCTCTGATGTGGAGGAGAGACAGTGCAGCAGCCCTGCTGCAAGGAGATAATCACCAAAAAATTGAAATTAATCTAAAAACCCCGAGGGGCTTGGAGGAATTCAGCAATATCCAAGGAATTCAGCAGTGTCCAAGGAATTCAGCAATATCCAAGGAATTCAGCAGTGTCCAAGGAATTCAGCAATATCCAAGGAATTCAGCAGTGTCCAAGGCAGCTGCTACCAGGATCACTGTGCAAAGTTCCATGGAACAAACAGCAAGGTCATTTGTGAAGGAACCTGAGTGCAGGTAATTAATTAATTAATGCTTCCTAGTGTCTGGTTCAGAACAAAACTGTTTAGGGTTGGAGAGGCTCTTTAAAAAATCCTCCAGTTCCATGGGCAGGGAATGGAATATTTACATGTGCAAATCCAGTCCTTGTTCTTTTAATTTCAATTTTGCAGCTTGCTTGGTTCAACTGGGGAACTTCTCCTTTGCTGGGAGAGATAAAGATAATTCCAGGGTTTCTCCACACCTGGAATGCCAGGAAATCTCCATCCCAGGCTACTCCAAGCCTGGCCTTGGATATTCCAGGGACAGCCACAGGAGGAGTTTAAGGGATTCATGAACACAACTGGAATGTAAAAAAATCACCCCTAGGAATGAAACCACTCAGAATCACTGGAAAAGCTCGTGTGCAGGGGTTTAAAGCTGGATTCACTGGAAAACCTCTTGAAAGCTGAGTTTAAACTGAGCCAAGCTCTGGAACTGCTCCTTCTCCCTGAGGCAGACACGGAGCAGTTCCAAAGGCTGCAGACCTCGCTGGGTGTGTGGGAGGGAAATCAGTTTAATTGCACCTCAATGCACTCAGCTCCTGTGGCCTCTCTGATGCTGCATCTGCACATCCGGGGCTCTCCCAAACCTCCCAGACAACTTTTGCTCCACAGCTTTTAAGTGAGGAGCACTCCCAGCCCACCCACCTGCTCAGAGCCTGGAGCATCCTGGACACCTTCACCTGCTTCCTTTGGGTTTTTTTTCCATTCCCAGGGGAGCCTGGAGTTGTAAAAGTTCAGGAAAGGGCTGTGGCAGCAGGCAGTGTGGGTATTTAAGGATATTTAAAACCAGGTGTCCCTGAACATGGTAAGCGTGGAATGAGATGAGCTTTAAGGTCCTTTAAATCCTTTGGGGTTTTCCAACTCAAATCTTTTTGTCATTCCATAAGTAATAATTCAGTGCAAGAAAGGAAAAAAAAAATCACCTTTGTGTTAAAGAATTATTTCCTTTCAGCCTTGCTGCGTCTGACTGGGTAAAATGAAATCAATCCCAATTATAGTAAATATTAAATATTTCACTCAAAGCAGGAGTGAAATGCCAACGCTGTGGTTGGAAGTGAAAGGAAAAGCTCCGATTCCCAATCCAGTGGTGACACCTAGAGGGAGAGGAAGGAGTTCTCCTAGAGGGAGAGGAAGGGAATGAAAAGGAATTTTTTGTAAAGCTCTGCCTGAGCCAGAAGTGGCTCTGGAGTCCTTTGGTTCATCCTCTGGAAGGAGAAAATGCTCCAGGAAAAAACAGAGGGGAAAGGGAGAGCCTGAGGCTCTCCCCGAGGCTCCTGGGAGGTCTCTGCCTGTTGGAATCAGTGGGATGCAAACCTTGGAGCCGCTGGAATAAATGGATGTATCTCCACGAGGCTTTTTTTGGGGTTTTTAAGCTTTTCTTCCCCTCTGTGAAGGAGCTGTTGCACCTCAGAGACTGCAGCTCCGCAGGAATCCAGCCTGGTGCTGTCAATCCTTGGCAATGCCTGCTCAGACCTGCAGGAAAACTCGGCCTGGAGTTGTTCCCCCACCTCCACACCAGGTGGGGCCCACCTGGATTTGCAATTCCAAAGAGATTTTTGGTTCCATGCCTTTTTTTTTTGTTGTTGTTGTTGTTTAGTCTGGTTTTCTTTGGCTTCACCAAAATAAAAGGGAGCAGAGAACCACCCAAATGGGAGCTTGTAGGACCTGTAAATGTGTTTCATAAAATGTGTTTTAGATTTTCAGAGCATAAACCCTTTTTTTTTTTAAGCTCCTTGACAAGCACAGGGTGCTGCTGAAGGAGAAGAAAATCCTCTTGTCCATCTGGGATCCATCCAAACATTTGACACTCAGGGCTGGAATAATTGGATTTTTTTCCTCACTCTTAAAATTACTGGGAGAGCCTAACCTCACTTGAATTTCTGGGCACACTTCAAAGGAACCCAAAGTAAAATTGCTGTGATCAAGCCTTGCCTTCCTGTCCGGTCCCAGCTGCAGCTGAAGGTTTGAGCAGATAATTAATAATAATAATTCCTAATTAATTCCAGTTAGGGCAGCACCTTTAATGAGGTGATTCCCTCTTCACCAGGATGTGGGAAGTGTGGGACCACCACAGTCCAGGAGATTTCCTGGGCATTCCAGGTGTGGAGAAACCCTGGAATTATCTTTATCTCTCCCAGCAAAGGGCTGAAGTTCCCCAGCTGAACCAAGCAAGCTGCAAAATTGAAATTAAAAGAACAAGGAATGGATTTAGACATATAAATATTCAATTTTTACATGCAGCTGCAGCTGCTTTCCATGAAATTCGTAAAAAAATATGGGAATAGAAAAGCTTCAACTTAATGACCTTTTAATACCTGACCATTCCTTCCCAGTCCTGTTATCCCAAACATTTCTGGG
This sequence comes from Taeniopygia guttata, assembly GCF_048771995.1. Taxonomy (NCBI): domain Eukaryota; kingdom Metazoa; phylum Chordata; class Aves; order Passeriformes; family Estrildidae; genus Taeniopygia; species Taeniopygia guttata. Next base: position 1,577,360 of record NC_133025.1, read on the forward strand.
AATAATTCCCATTTCCATATATTATTGCTTTATCTCTGCTTTCCTTTCTTGGGCATTTGGAAAATCTCCTTTAATTTTTGTGGTTTGATGCCCCCCAGATCCCAAATTTCCTGGTGTTCCCTCAGGTGAGAGCAGAGAGGCAGAAATGAAAGTGTAAAATACTGACAGGAAAAGAAAAGGAAGGAAAAAGGGGAAAAAACAAACAAACAAACAAACATAAAATGCAAAAAATGGTGGAAGTCAAATAGGGGTGAAGTTTTCCCAGTGTCCAGAGGGGAAATTTTGTAAATCAGCCAAAATGGGAACATCCCATGGCAGTCAAATTGCCTGGCACTTGGAGTCAATCCATTGTACAAAGCAGTTTAGGGAAAAATCATGGAATATTCTGCTAAAATCAGGGAATTTTGCCATCAGTTCCACTGAATTTGCTTTTATACCTTAGCTGTGTTTTAAAATATATAAATTTTTTTTTGTGTGTGAAAACCCCACCAAGAAAAGAAATACAAATCAGGAAAGGAAACAGTGACAGCAACCTCTGAGTACAAAAAATGTCTGTAAATTGGGCGGTTCCAAATTTATAATTTTAAGATCTAAACTCAGTTTTTTTTCCTGAGATTCCTCCCTCATTCCTGAACTTCCAGTCTCAAACTAATTCCCACAAACAGCACCATCCACTAGAACTGCCAAGAGATCCCATTTCCATTGTGATCGTCTCACACAATACAGAAATATATAAATATTTGAAATTATTACCCCCAGATCTCCAGCAAAGACGAGCCCTTACTGAGGAATTCATTTCTAAAATTAAGCCAGGCAAAGACTGAGGAAATCTTTCTTTTCAGGCAATAAAAATTTCCCTACAGCTCATCCTCAATATTTAAAAAAATATTTTGGTGAAACAAACCCTCTGATATTATAAAGCAAAATTGAAGAACAACATCACCCTCCTGAAGACATGAAGAAGATTAAGAGGAATTTTGCATTTCTCTTGTCCTGGTGTTAAAGAATTTGCTCCTGGGAAGTGGAGGGGAAGTGGAGGAGAAGTGTGCCAGGGAATTTTAGAGCTGGGAATTCACTTTGGATTTCTGGGAAATGCTCATTTGCTCCCATCCTGTTCCCAAAAATTAAATCCAGAGGAAGAGGAATATTCTGGAGTCCTATAGGTCGAGCTTTACTTGGCAGAAGTTTGGGGAGACAAAATGAAAACCGAATGAAAGGAAGGAGAAATTCCTGATCCAAGGCCAGGTGAATCCTTGGGGTGATGTGGGGTGGGAACTGAGCATCCCTGCCCTGCCAGAGCAGCAGCATTTTTGGGATTTCACTTGATTTTCCTGTGTTTTTTTCCCTGGAAAAGCAGCAGGGCCCATTCCATGAAGCTCCTGTGCACACATAACATAGGAACAGGAATAATGGGAATATTTGAGGACACAGCAGCACAATCCCATCCTTGTCCATCATCCTCACCATTCCTCCTCCTCCTCTCTTCCCACCTTTATTTATTCCCAGTTTCCCTTCACAGAGTCACCAATACCACTGGAAAAAATGACCAGATAATATTGGCTTTTATGTATTAACCTGGGCATGTTGTTAGTGATGAAGAGTATTTAGAACTAGGATTCAGTATTTAGAAAAAGTATTTAGAAACCTTTTTAGCTGCTATATACTATGATATGATATAAAATGATAATATTATAAATATAATAATTATAATAAATATAATAGAATATATATAATAAAATTAAATACAATAAAATTAGATGTGATATATTATATAATATTATGTAATAAATATAATATTATGTCATAAATATAATATTATATCATAAATATAATATAGTGTAATAAATATAATACATATAATAAATATAATATAATAGTTTAAGTATGCACTGTGCTGATCACAGAAATAGCAGTGCAATGAATATAATATCTATATATCATTAGAGAAATAATAGTCTGATGAATATATTGTGATATAGACCATAGCAAAACATAAAAAAAAGGACTTTTGTGTAACTAAAAACAGTGTAAGGCCACCCACTGAGCGACCTGTCCAGGTGGTGACAGTGGCACAAGCCAGAGCAATTAGAAAATACCACGTTCAAATTAAAGAGGACCTACTAAATCCTTATTTAGGACCTGAAACAGCAGGATGGAGACACAAGAAATGAAATATATTGACCTGACACCCAGGATGTCAGGCAGATAAATTGGAGCGTGAAGAAGCCAAACAAAGGAGCTCCCAAAATGTCAGAAAATTCGCAGGGATTTTTGAATAATGCATGAAACTCATGAATATGCATGTACTCAGCGATGTAACCCTGGGTGTTCTCTGGCTGATAGCCAGGAACACCCCAGCGCTAGAAATATTGTCTTTTTTTTATCATTATTGTCCTTTTTTAAATCATTACTGTCCTTTAAAAATCATTATTAATATTTTTAATAATTATCGTCCTTTAAAAATCATTATTAATATTTCTTTATTGTCCTTTTTATCATTATTACTACTATTATTATTAAACTTTTAAAAACTCTCAGCAGGGAATTCTGTTTTTTACATATCCCAGTGATGTAACAGAATAAAGTTAAAATTGTCTGTACAGATCAGTGAGTTCTTTGCTGTTGGCCAGGAGCACCCCAGTGCTGGAAATATTGTCCTTTTTTGAATCATTATTACTATTATAATTATTATTAAACTTTTACCAGGTCTAAGCAGTGAATTCTGCATTTTCACCAGCGATTCTTTGTCCCTTGGAGGAGAACACCAGGCCCAGGAGTTTGAGGAGGTGCTCAGTGAAACGAGGCTTAAATTCCACCTCAGAAGGATTTCAAATATTACATTACATTTAAATATAATGTATTTAAAAATAAACAGAAAATAATTTAAATCTAATATTATTTAAATATTTAAATTATTATTAATGTAATATTTTAGATTTATTTTATTATTTTCAATCTAATATTATTAAAATATTACTCCAAGGTTTTTGTGCAGCCAGGGGAGCGGAGATCCTGCTGACTTGAGGTGCTGTCCCCACATTCCCAGAGGGTTAAAACTCAATTTTTACAATTCCATTTTGTGCAGGGTTGTTGTTTCTGAAGTCGAGGAGAGGATTTAACAAACAAAACCAGGTTTTTGGCAGATAGATGGAGCCTTTCCTACAGCTAAACTCAGCTCAGTGTTTGGCTCGTCTCTCTGGTTTATTCCTGATTTCAAGTCAAACTCCTGCATGCTTTCTTGGCAAACCAAATAGCAAATAATTCCTATTAACAGATATTTTCTGCATCCCCCAGCCTGCTTTGGAGCATCCCTCACTTGAATGATAAATAGGGAACAAGAATGTAATATATAATAATTATATATTTAGAATAATACAGTATACAAGAAAAAGATATAATTAATAATATGTTATTAACATATTAATAATTAATAGTGTATTGATAGAGAATATATAAGTATATAATGTCTGTACATATCTAGAGTGTATAATATATATTTAATATTATATATTTTATGATATATTATATAATATATATACTACATAATATATAAAACATATACAACTATATAACAATACAATAAATAATAATGAATATTAAAATGCAAAACCAATTCCCATCATTTGGGATCAGCCAGTTCTCCTGGATTATGGATCAGGGGCTTTTCCTTGTAAAAGCAAAGGCCAGTCCATAAAATTCCTGTGTGAACCTTTTAATCTCTTCCCACAGCACATTCCCAAGATCTGAGCCCAGCAGCAGCTGTCAGGCTCGGGGAATCTGGGAATGTGTTCAGGCTGGGAGAGCACCAGGAAAAGTATTTACTTTATATCATTTGTTCATTTAGAATTTATTAAGTGTTTTAACCACCTGCCTCAGACACGGCCTCTACTCCTAGGGATTTCTTTAATAAATTAAGTGATTTTTAAATTAAGAATTACTGCAGCTCCTCACAAGGAAAAGGGGCAAGAATCTTCTCTGGGTTTTTATTTCACTGGATAAAAAGGCACTGAAAGGCTCATCCTTAGCACCAAGGATGTTTTTACAGGATATTCTCATTTTTTGACGTCTGAAATTCAACCCCCCTTTTGAGGTTTCCCATTCTGCAAAGCACCTGCCATGAGCTCGCCCTGAAAATATTAATTAAAGCAGCACAAACAACTCCACTGGATATTGAGGATAATGATTTGTGAGGGAAGATAATTATTTGCTAAGTGTAGCTTGACTTCTGCTTTACAAGACAATAATGAGCAGTCTATCATCAGCACAAAGTAATTAAAAGCCTGGCGTTAAGATAATCAACATTTACACTGAGTGCTGAAAGGTTTTCCTGGGTCTTCATCACTGCAGCATGGTTTAAAAATAAGATTTTACAGGTGTTTTCTTTCCCCTATCTTTATCTCATCTTTCCTGTGAGAAAATTCATTTTCCAGCATTTCCAAGCACTGGGAAACACCAAATTGCACTGGGAATAGAAGAGATTCCACAGGCCAAAAGGAGAAGAAATGTGTTCCAACACACCTCACACATCCTAACAGAAAATCCAGGAATTATTTCCAGAGCTGCTCACACCTTGGAGGAACACACCAGGTACAAGAGTTGTCCAGTAAAACCGGGATTTCATTCCCCTTCACGAGGATTTTAATAAACCCTGGCACTCAGAATGTAGGGAAAGAGAAAATGACCTTAAAACGTTTCACTGAACATTATTCTATAGCAGAAAAAAAAAAACCACATCACAAGATCACAGCCAAATTCACTCAGTTTCAGGGATAATTTCTTCCCAGCCCTCTCCCAGTTCCTGGAAAATTGTGGAAATCTTGTCCAAGGAACAAAGGACACAAGTGGGGTTTAAACACTTTAAAAGTCTTTTTTGATTTTCTTTTTAATGAGTGATTCCACTCAGTTTTAGGGATAATTTCTTCCCAGTTGCTGGAAGATTGTGGAATTGTTGTGCCAAGGACAGCTGAGGAGAAGCCCAAGGAATAAAGGACACAAGTGGGATTTAAACACTTAAAAATTCTGATTTTTTTCTTTAAATGAATGATTGCACACAGGGATAATTTCTTCCCAGCCCTCTCCCAGTACCCAATATTCCCAGAATATTGTGGAATTGTCTTACCAAGCCCAAGGAACAAAGGACACAAGTTGGGTCTTAACCCTTAAAAACTCTTATTAGACTTTTTTTTTTTTTTTTTAAGACTGATTCCCAAAATATCAATAGTAATTTCCAGTAACTTCGGGCCAAAATATGGATTCATAATTTGGGATACTCTGGTCCCCTGGGAATTGTTTGAGGCCTCTGGAAGGACAACTGCCTTCAGTGCTTGTGAGTTCCTCAAACTCCAGACGCTCCCAAGCTGCTTTTGGAAAAAAAAACAAAAACAAAACAAACCACTGGGAATTGGCGCCTTTGGACATTTTCTGCAAGCTTGGAGCTTCCAATTATGCTCAAGTGCTGCATTTTAATCACCACCTTCTTCAGGGGAGGAAAAGTTTCCAGTTTGGGTGAACTTTGATGTGATAATGGCAAGGAAAAGTGGGCGTTTGTACTCTTGGGGAGGCTCTCAGCAGCCCTAGAAAATCTGCTGGAGCAGAGATTTAATCGCTGCCAAGATCAAGAGCAAACAAACATCGCTGAGAAAAGCCATAATTAAGGAGAAGAAAGGCAAGAAAAGCACCGGCATCAAAAGCACTTGGCCCGCACAGCAGTGAGGTCAGTGGCCAACAAACAACTGCCTTGAATGGGATAAATGTAGCAAGGGAATAAATCCAAGGCAATTGGATTTATGGCAGCTTGTGCAGGTGATCAGGGAAGAGTTTTAAAAGCTTTTCTGAAATCTATAATTCAGGGAGGACTCTCTCTTGAGATGCCCCGTGATGAGTAAACAACAAATTCTCTGCAAATAAAGCTCCCCCTGACAAAATTCCTGCAGTGATGGGAAGGGTTTTGTTTCACATTAAACCTCTCAGGCTGCCACCAAAAAATTTCACCTTTCTGCCTTCTTCATCCCTGCAATGCCACAAGGTGGAGAGGGTAAAAAAAAGGGAAAGGTGGAAGGGTAAAACTGGACTTTTTAAACAAAAAAGTTGGCTTTTTTAAAAAAAAGCAAAGCAACTCCCCAGTGGGGCTGAAGGCTTTAGGGACACCTCTCAGGGTTGAGAATTTGGGAGAAAAGCCAACCCAAAACTCTGAGCTCTGCTCCTTTGGCAGCCTCAGGGCTGATCCCAGAAGGAGCTGCCAGCCCCCAGCGTTTTTTCCACCTTCCACCCTCTTGTGACCTTCAGAAAAACACTTGTTAATCCACAATCAGCCAATTAATTTGGATTAAGCTCATTGGAGTTGATTGTTTCCAGGTGTCAAAGAGAACAGTTGGCTCAGGAGATCAAAATCAGCTTTCCAAGCTCCAAGCTTGCCTGGGGTGGGAGGGTTCCTTCTCCCAGCTGGAAGGAGGAGCTGCTCCAGAGCCATTCCCCAGGAAAAATAGGAAATTTCTGGAGCAGGAGAGAGGCCTCAGCTTTATGCCCATGAGTTCCATCAGAAAGCTTCACCCGGATTCACCTCCAGATTAGAGAAACAGGGAAGTTGGGAACAAGATTAGAGAGTAAACAAACAAATCCTACAATAAATGGTGTTTTATCTGTCCCAGATTAAAGGTTTTGTCTGGGTTTTTTTTTTTGTTATCTCCTTGCAGCTAGAGTTGGGGTGGGAGAAAAGGTTGAGAGAAAAACACACATCCACTTGTGCTGCTAAATTCTGGGAAAACTCCTGGAAAAAGAGAGAATGTCTCCTTGGGAAAGTAATTTTTTACTTTTCCTTCTGAGCACTGTGCAGCTTCCTCTGCAATTACCTCTCACTTTTGAACCTGAAACCCGACGCAAGAGCTGCAGGTGCACTGCCGCGGTGGGGGAAAGAAATAAAAGAGATAAACAGAAAATTAGAAGATGTGAAAAGCACCCTCAGCTCAAACATTCCCAGTTCATAAGTGGGCGAAGTCACCGTCTCCAGCAGCGTCTCCTCCCTTTTTAGACACCACAAACAAGAGGCTGCTACAAATCCCCGGTCCCTTCCCAGCTCCCTCTCTTTTGGGAGCATCAGGAATCCTCCAGCAGCGCGGCAGGAGTGAAATGCGAGCCTTTAAAAATACCCCACTGAAACAGCAGCTCGAGGCTGCTCAGGAATGTCGCAGCCCTGAGAACTCAAGGCTAATAAAGGGAATTACCTCGCCCTCGCTTAGTTTGACATGGGAGACATTTATAGAAGTGATATAAAACTTTTAGCTGCTAGGAAGTTGTACACACTTTTCAGAAAAAAACACTTTAAAGAGGAACTTTGTCCTTCTCTTCCAGCAGGCAGCTGCTGTGCATGAGAAAGCCACGAGAAAATTGGTTTTTTGCCTTATAATCTCCATAACATTAACACGAGGGATTTCTCTCCCTAAGGAAACCAATTTTAGAATTGGTAAACTGACTGGAATTTTAGGTTTTGTTTCTTTACATTGTCTGTGGAAAGAAAAGGTTGTGGGGGGAGGAGAAGTGTTCTAAACGTTTGTTTCTGATTTTTATTACTCTTTTAGTTACTGTTAATAAAATTTTGTTTATACCCTTTTCAAGTTTTAAGCCTGCTTTGCCTTTCTCCAACTCCTACCTCACGAGTCCCTTAAAAACTCTTTATTTTTTTTTTTTTTAATGAATGATTCCACTCAGTTTCAGGGATAATTTCTTCCCAGTTGCTGGAAGATTGTGGAATTGTGCCAAGGACAGCTGAGGAAAAGCCCAAGGAATAAAGGACACAAATGAGATTTAAACATTTAAAAACTCTGATTTGATTTTTTTTATGGGAGTATTACCATTTAAATGGGATTATTCCTCATTCATTAAAAATGAATTACTCCACTCAGGGATAATTTCTTCCCAGCCTTCTCCCCAGTTGCTGAAATATTGTGGAATTGTTGTGCCTAGGACAGCTGAGGAGAAGCCCAAGGAACAAAGGACACAAGTGAGATTGAAACATTTAAAAACTCTTGATTTGAATTTTTTTCATGGGATTACTCCCATTTAAATGGGATTATTCCACTCAGGGATAATTTCTTCCCAGCCTTTTCCCAGTTGCTGGAATATTGTGGAATTGTTGTGCCAAGGACAGATGAGAAACCCAAGGAACAAAAGACACAAGTGAGGTTTTAGCCCTTAAAGACTCTTATTTTTCCTCATTGGCACTCCCACCAAGAAATCCCCAAATTAGCAAAACACCTCATAATTAGCGCGCCCAACCCAGATTTTGCACATTTGGATAAAGTTTAAAAAAAGACTGCTTCCAGATTTTTAGTCTGTTTTTTTTTTTTGTTTTCTTTTAATTAAGAAAACAAACCCTCTGTTGCTCTGTCCCCAGCAGCTGCGAGGATTAAACAACTGAAATTCTGGTTTTGGTGGCTGGGGAAGCAAACGGCTCCAATTATGCCAGGTGGGATTTGGGAGAGCCCAGCTGGACACTGGGAAAAAGGATTTAGGGAAGGGAAAAAAGGGATCCAGGCAAGACAAAAAGGGGATTGAACAAGGGCAAGAAAAGGGATCCAGGCAAGGGGAAAAAAAAAAAGGGGGATCCAGGCAAGGGAAAAAAAAAAGGGGGATCCAGGCAAGGGGAAAAAGGGATTTAAGGAAGGTAAAAGGGGATCCAGGGAAGGCAAAAAGGGATTTAAAGAAGGTAAAAGGCAATCCAGGGAAGGCAAAAAGGGATTTAAGGAAGGTAAAAGGGCATCCAGGGAAGGCAAAAAGGGATTTAAGGAAGGTAAAAGGGGAGCCAGGGAAGGCAAAAAGGGATTTAAGGAAGGTAAAAGGGGATCCAGGGAAGGCAAAAAGGGATTTAAGGAAGGTAAAAGGGGATGTAGGGAAGGCAAAAAGGGGTTTAAGGAAGGTAAAAGGCAATCCAGGGAAGGCAAAAAGGGGTTTAAGGAAGGTAAAAGGCAATCCAGGGAAGGCAAAAAGGGGTTTAAGGAAGGTAAAAGGGGATGTAGGGAAGGCAAAAAGGGATTTAAGGAAGGTAAAAGGCAATCCAGGGAAGGCAAAAAGGGATTTAAGGAAGGTAAAAGGCAATCCAGGGAAGGCAAAAAGGGATTTAAAGAAGGTAAAAGGCAATCCAGGGAAGGCAAAAAGGGATTTAAGGAAGGTAAAAGGGGAGCCAGGCAAGGCAAAAAGGGATTTAAGTGCTTTCTAAAACTATCTAAAAAGTCGATCAAACCAGAAGCAGACCCTTCCACATGCACAAGCTGCAGCATGGCAAATTTCCAGTAAATCCAAGGAAAATTGTCCCCCAGTGAGTGTGACCAAGCTGTGAGAGGTAAGAAAATCTCTGCCCTTGGAGGTTTTTAGAGCTCAGCAGGCAGTGCCAAGCTGACTTGAATTTGAAGCTGGGCAGGAGATCTCCCAGTGCAACTTTTTCATTATTCTAAGGAAGCCTCAAGCAGCACCTTGAGCTGCTGTGCATCACCTCGGGTGCCCAGATGCATCTGCAATCATTCCTTTCTGGTTTTATCCCAATTCCTTCAGCCTCTCCCAGGAATGCTCGACCATCCCAAACCACCAAAAACCTTCAATTAGGCTCTGCTTTTCAGAGTGTGCTAATTAGGGAGCTCCAGGATGGTTTTTCAAGAGCACGTTTCTATGAAAACATTCCTTTTTCAAAGCCTGTTAGACCCTTCTGCCACCCAGAGCACCCCAACGCTTAAAAAACCCGAACTACTCAATGCTAATTTCGCTTTTCTCGCCTAATTAACATCCACTCCAGCCCCTGGGAAATGGTTCCAGGTTTCACAACAAGGGATTGCTCCACTCGCCCTCCTCGCTCTCATTTCCATGGAAAAATGAGGCTGGAGGAGAAGCAGGAGCATCTCTCACCCCTCCAAGCCAAGCTGGGATGCAAAGGTTGATCCCTGCTCAAGCCCAGGAATTAATTTCTGTCTAAACACAGCGTTTGGAGGTAGGAAAACTCTGTGCTCGGGTAACAAAAGCAACTTTGGTCAGATAGAGGAGGTTTCCACATCACCTGCACGCTCAGAGAAGTCATTTCCTATCCTTGAGGGCAACAGAAAACGCAAACCTCTGCTGATCCGGGGCTGTCAAATCTGCTTAAATTCTAAACACACCCAGCTAACATTTTGGGGTCAACACAAATGAGATGAACCGAACTTCAGGGTTTGTTTTTTTTTCTCCTAAATTTCTTTCAGGGTGCGACCTTAGGAAGATCTCCTAAACTTCACACCTCAGAGTAGCAGTAACACACACCTCGCACAGGGGGTTAAAAATCAGAGTAAAGGCCCAGCTGGTGCTGCGATGGATTTTATGCCCAGGAGAGGAAAGATGATCTCAGCCCTGCCCAGAGAAGCTGTGGCTGCTCCTGCAAGTGTCCAAGGCCAGGCTGGAGCAGCCTGGAGTCACTGGGTGATCCTTAAGGATCGTTCTGTGAAAAATGCATATTTTATGATTGGCTTTTTGCAAATATTACAATGAATATTATATGTGTAATGTTAGGAAGTTATGCTGTATTAATTCTCTTATGTAGTGTGTTAAATATAGTTTTAGGTTCCAACAGTTAAAATAGAGACTGTATGTGGGGGGAGTTTTTTTGTTTTTTTTGGAATGCGATACTCACTTCGAGGAACCCCTAAATCTTCCAAAGAAAAGGAATTTATGTTTTTCTTATCAGAAGAAGCTAATTTCTTCAGGCCTTGCTCAAACTCGAAGACACCATGGGGATTAAAGGAAACAGCTGACATACAACAGAGTTCTTGTTTTAAATATAATGTATGCATAGCCATGAAGGATGTATGAATATGCAACAAAGTGTATTGGTTTAACGTTATTCCTTTGTTCACAAGGGATGCTTTTCGTGACTTAAGTGTCCGAGCATCCAGACGTCCGTAATTCTTTGCTTTTTTATTGTCTTGTAATTGTCCTAACTCTAAACTTTATTACTCTGTGTTATTATTTTTATAACCATTTTATTATTATTAAACTTTCAAAATTTTAAAAACCAACTGATTGGCGCTTTTCACCATTCCAACCCTTTAAAACTCCGTGATAGGAGCAGCTACAAACCCCTTCCTCATGAGGGGAGATGTTACAAAGCTGCCACAGCCTGAGGAAAGAAGCGCCCGCCTCATGAGGCAGAAAAGCAAAATATTCTCCCACAGCGCAGGAGAGGAATTCCCAATCCCAATTTTACATGGCTATATCCAATCCCTTTTTTTCTTGGATATCCCAGATCCCGTTTTTTTTCTTGGATATCCCAGATCCCGTTTTTTTTCTTGGATATCCCAGATCCCGTTTTTTTTCTTGGATATCCCAGATCCCGTTTTTTTTCCTTGGATATCCCAGATCCCGTTTTTTTTCCTTGGATATCCCAGATCCCGTTTTTTTTCTTGGATATCCCAGATCCCGTTTTTTTTTCTTGGATATCCCAGATCCCGTTTTTTTCTTGGATAGCTCAAATCCCGTTTTTTCTTGGATAGCTCAAATCCCGTTTTTTCTTGGATATCCCAAATCCCGTTTTTTCCTGCATATCCCACATCCCATTCCTACCTGCACATCCCAGATCCCATTTTTCTCGCACTCTGTCAAGGGCCCGTCCACAGCAGGAAAAAAAACTCCTTAAGGAATTCAAACCCATTTTTCTCCAAATTATGTGAAAAGCGACATTTCCCTTAAAGCATTTCCCTCATTCCTCTTAAATTAAAGGGAGGGGAGGAGAAATTAGGAATAAATCACAATAAATTCTCGTTGTTGCTGCAGGAGACGGGAAGGAAGGGAATTTCCCTGGAAAACCCCCTCACAGCCGGCCGGGGGTTCCCTTCACAAGGCAGACATGGAGCTAAAGGCACCCTGCTCACACAGGAGAGCGGCGGGATCTCCCCTGAGGGCGCGGGTCACCCTCACCCCTCACGGCGGGACGCGGCGGTGGGGGGGGGATCGCGACTCCTACCGGCTGCAGGAGGCGGCCACACCGGGGGTGCCGCCCGCCGGGGGCGAGATGCTGACCCTGCTCCGTCTCCTCGCAAGGGGTTTCTGGCCCGGGGGCTGTGCCTCCATGGGGACGGGGACCGGGAACGGGGCTGACAGCGGCGGCAACAGCGGCGCCTCAACCCAGCCAGAAATGGCGGCGGCGGCGGTTTGAAAATGGCGGCGGCTGAGGCGGCGGCCAATCAGGAGCGTTGGGGGCGTGGCCAGAGGGCGGCGGGCGCAGCGCCGCCTGGCGGAGCGCGGCCCGGCGCTGAGGGAAACTGAGGCACGCGTCCCGCCATTCCTTATATCAAACACTCAGAGCTTGTAATTCATCCTGTAAGATTGAAAACTCTTTTCCATGGACAGAGATCACAGACAGTGTCTCTGGGGGCTCTGTCCAGGGGGGTTCCTGACCCCTGCCAGGGAATCGCCGCGTTGTTGAGGATGGAGAAACCTCAGAGAACATCGAGTCCCACCTGTGGCCGAGCAGCGCTTTGTTCTGAGGGCTGAGTGTTCCGTAAACATCTCCAGCGATGGTGAGTCCCCTGAGTAGCCCCTTCCAGTTTTAATCTTCCTTTCTGATGTCTCGGGGTTTAGCGTTTATATTTTATATTATATTTAGTTTTTATATATATTTTATATTCTGTGCTGGTTTGGTGTGGGAATCCAGGGCTTCCCTCTGGCTGCCCTGGGACCTTGGCAGGGGTCAGGAACCCCCCTGGACAGAGCCCCCAGAGACACTGTCTGTGATCTCTGTCCATGGAAAAGAGTTTTCAATCTTACAGGATCAATTACAAGCTTTGAGTGTTTGATAAGAGTAATAATTAAGTGTGACACGGGTGCAAAAGTAAAATTTTAGGATTCTAGATGAGGGGCCCAAAGGGGACAAGATGGAGGAAATTGGGTGTGCCTTGTCCTTTTTCTCCTTCTTCATGCCCTCCATGTTTCACTGTGGTGTTGGCATTTTTCTGTTGGTTCAGGCTGGGGACACACTGTCCAACGTAGGTGACAGATATTGGCACGTTATTGTAAATCCAGCACAGGTAGTTTGTGGTATTTAATGTTTGTACCATCCCACTGAGGGCAGAGCCCCACACGCTGCCCTGCAGGACAGAGCTGCGGCAGGGCAGCAGAACATGTTAGAGATAAACAGAATAAACAACCTTGAAACCAGCACAGACCAATTATGGCTTCTGCTTTGGCAATGGGGCAGAAAGACAGAGACTTTCTACAATCTCAGAATCATCAATACCTCAGATTCCAACAGTTTGGTGTGTAGTTGTGAGCTTCGCATTATGGGATGGTGAGCTCTGTGCACAGAGCAGGGAGACAAAACAATTCCTGCTCCAGCTGGGCACCAAGGACAAATGATCCAAATCTCAGCCCAGGAGCACAAACACCGTGGGCTGGAGAGAGAAAAACAAGCAGGGTGGGACTGCCTGGGCTAAAGCTGGAATGGGACAATGAACTCCAAGGTGCCAATGGAGCAGAACTGATCCCAGGGAGAGCCCCCGGGAGCGCTCGTGCATTTTGGGGCCATTTTGGTTCATCTTGGGTGCAGCCCTGGCTGGGCTCTGGTGCTGCCCAAGGTGGATCCATGGAGGAGATCCTTTCATTAAATCACGAATTTATTCTTTAGCTCTGCCCAGCCCCTGCTTCATCAAGCCATCAGTTTGCTGAAAATGTCCCCAGGGTGGACACACACAACATGATCCTGCCTTTTTTCTTGGAAAAACTCAAGGAAATGAGGTGTTGGAGCAGCAGGAAGACACAAAAATCCCATCAGGATTGGGATTTTCAGCCCATCATCAGGAGAATCCTTGAAGCACCCTGGTCTGGCCAGGCCACGAATCCTAAATGATGCCTCAGGTTTTAGCTTTTGTATTTTTCAAATTCTGTGCTGCTTTGGTGTGTGGGTCTGGGCTTCTCATTATGGGATGGAGAACTCTCTGCACAGAGAATAAATCCCTGCTTTATTCTTTAGTCCAGCCTGTGCTCTAGCTCAGCCTCCACAAGGCATCAATTCCATGTAGAATTTTCCCTGAAATCCCCCCTGGCCCATCCTGAGGCCGTTCCCTCTCCTGCCCCTGTTCCCTGGAGCACAGCCCGACCCCCCTGGCTGTCCCCGTGTGGGAAATGGATTTGTGAAGAATTTTGTGAAGAATTCACAATTTTTCTTTGTGAAGAATTTGTAAAATTTGTTAGGAAGTTTATATAGTTTGGTATATTTGTATATTAATATTGAGATGAGGGTTGTTGATTTAGGAAGGTTATAGACTAGAGATGATATTGTTGAGAGAAAGATTGAATTAGAAAGAAGTTTTAAAATAGGGTTTTGTAAAAAGATTAGATATTATAGAGAATTAGAATGTGTTTTACTATTTATTGAGATTGATAATAGAATAAAATCTTGTAAAACACCTCTCAATTACCCCATCTCTATAAAAACTAAGAAAACCAACATCCCCTCCTGGCAGGGACTTGTGCAGAGCCACAAGGTCCCCCCTGAGCCTCCTTGGCTCCAGGCTCAGCCCCTTCCCAGCTCCCTCAGCTTTTCCTGCCTCTCCATTCCCTTCCCAGCTCCATCCCTGGACACTCTCCAGCCCCTCCAGGTCCTTCCTGAACTGAGGAGCCCAGAGCTGACCCCAAGATTCCAGGGGGTCCCTCAGCAGTGCCAGCTCAGGGGACAGTCCCTTCCCTAATCCTGCTGGCCACTCCATTCCTGCCAAAATCCAGGTGCCATCGGCCTCGTGCCTGTTATGTGTAGTAGATATAATTCGTGCCATTTCTAATATGATATATCTGATATTGAATTGTGGGAATCCAGAGCTTCCCTCTGGCTGCCCTGGCAGGCCTGGGACCCTGGCAGGGGTCAGGAACCCCCCTGGACAGAGCCCCCAGAGACACTGGCTGTGATCTCTGTCCATGGAAAAGAGTTTTCAATCTTACAGGATGAATTACAAGCTCTGAGTGTTTGATATAAGCAATAATTAAGTGTGGCACGGGTGCAAAATTAAAATTTCAGGATTCTAGATGAGGGGTCCAAAGGGGACAAGATGGAGGAAATTGGGTGTGCCTTGTCCTTTTTCTCCTTCTTCATGCCCTCCATGTTTCACTGTGGTGTTGGCATTTTTCTGTTGGTTCAGGCTGGGGACACACTGTCCAACGTAGGTGACAGATATTGGCACGTTATTGTAAATCCAGCACAGGTAGTTTGTGGTATTTAATGTTTGTACCATCCCACTGAGGGCAGAGCCCCACACGCTGCCCTGCAGGACAGAGCTGCGGCAGGGCAGCAGAACATGTTAGAGATAAACAGAATAAACAACCTTGAAACCAGCACAGACCAATTATGGCTTCTTCTTTGGCAGTGGGGCTGACAGACAGAGACTTTCCACAATTTCAGGATCATCAATACCTCAGGTTCCGACATTGAATATTTGTTGGAGTATACAGGTTTGTATTAGGACTCCCCCCCCCAACCCTCTCAGGTGAAACCTGGTGTATGTTGAAACCCGATTTACACGTAAAAGGATGTGGCTGGGCCAGGAGATGGGCCATGGCTGGAGGGATAACCGAGATGGATATCATGGAAATCACCAGGGGATTCAACAACTCCTGACACTGAATTGTCTTCGTCACCAGAAAAGAAAATCTTATTAACCTATAAACTCTGAATAGAAGAAAAAACTGCTGAAATCTTGGCCTCATGCAGAATTTTCCCTATAAAACCCGTTTCTGGCAGGATGGAGGTGTGTGGGCATGGAGGAAAATCTCTGCTGAGGCTGACTTCTGGTGCCAACCCCGGGCTCAGCTCTGTTCTTTCCTTGTGGCTGGCTAGATAGAATTGGATTGCAAAATAAATATTTTATTTTTTCATATTAATTTGACTGGACAAATTTTAATTTATAACATGCCCACCTGGGCATGTCCAACCACTGCCACCAGCACCCCCAGGGACCTTCCCAGCCCCTCTGCCCCAGCCTGGAGGTGAACCTGGCCCTTGGTTGTGGCAAGCACATTTCTCTCCCTCTCAGGATTTTTCACAGAGGTGCACAGAGAGAAATGAAAGAGAAAACAATTTCTGTTTCTGCTCCTTGTTTTTCCCATGTGGAATGTTGTGGTTCTCAGATTCAGTCAAAGAAAGAAACTGAGAGTTTCTAGCCAGGCAAAAAGCCTGAAAAAGAACTAGAGAAAATGTAAATAATTCTTTATCTCTCTTGTTTTTCACATTATTTATAGTTAAGTTCTATCACTGTGTGTCAACCACTCTGCACCAATACTGTAAGTTGTTTTCACTTCAGAATCAAGACTTGGTCCTGTGGGAATTCTGATCCATCCATTCCCACCTCCAGCCATGATCCCTGGGAGGGAACAGCTGGAGCTGTGTCAAGAGGGGTTAGCCTGGATTTCTGGATTTTAGGAAAAAGTTCTTCCCTGGGAACGTGAGCAACAGCCTCACCAGTCTGAAAAAAAAAAACCAAAAGAAATCAGCGAAATTTTGGAGGAGAATCAGAAAAAAAAAAGGAAAAATTCCGCCTCAGAAATCAGCTTGAATCCCAAAAATAAATTTACCTCTCTCAAAACCTCTTTTAAAACACACCCCAGGGATTTAAATCCTGAGGTGTGCCATGGCACAAAACCACTGCCTAAACAGTTTGTGGTGAGGTTTTTGAGCTGGAAAAAAGCAGCAGCTTTGGCCAGACAGAGCAGCAAATCCCCAAACCCTGCCTTGAAAAGCCATCAGGAGCCCCTGCTGCTCCTCCCACCCCACACCAGGGTCAAGTGGTGCTTCCAGCCAGACTCCAGGAGAATTTTTGGATACTCTCAGGTAAGGGAAGCATCTGGAAATCTGCCCCACTTGGCTGAGATTTGGATTTTCCTCCATTCCAACCTTTTTTCCCTCTGCAAAGCGGCAGAGATGAGGAGGGGACGAGCTCTGTCCCCTCATAGGGTGACACCCCAAACCATCCCTATAAGTGGGGGTGGCTTTTCCCTGCTTATAAATTGGGAATATCTCCTCTGGAGTGTAAATTGCCTTTGGATCAGACAGATTTGGCAGAAGAAAATCTCATTTTAACAACTCCAGTGCTGGAACAGCCTTTTACACTCGATCAGGTTCATCAGGGTGAGCTCAACTTCTGGGCAGCCCTCGGATGAAACTCTTTGAAACCCACAAAACCCATTAAAAAAAAAAAACCCACATGTGCACAAAGCATTTCACTTTCTTGGCTGTATTGAAGTAAAAATTAAAAAAAAAAAAATCACAAATGGGTTCTTCAGAGATGCAAAACCCACAAGTTCAGCTGTTGAAGTGGGACCTCGATTCAGACAAGGAGATGCTGACAAAAAGCTGCACAGAACCAGATGTGAGAGTGAGGATTTAAAGGTTTTAGAAGGAATTTGTGGATTTCTTTTTTTGGGGGAAAAACATCCACTGGGATGGGAGAGGGAGCGTTCCTGGGGCACCAGGTGTGCCAGAGGACTTGGATTCAGCATGGAAATGATGCCAAAAATAAAAAAAGGGAATTAATTTTGCTCTTTTTTTTTTTAATTCCAGCCTTAAGATGACCGAGCTGTGAAGTTTCCATTTGGGTTCAAACCTCAACACTCCAGCAAAGTTGTGCTGCCTCACTTAACATTTCATTTCTCTTGGCTGGGAGCTGCTGATGGATGCAAATCCACGAATCCATGAATCCATTTTCTCTGCACCAGCCAAATTCCTTCCCTGTCCCTCTCCACAGCTGAGACCTGCCTTGGCTGCATCCTGATTCCTGCCATTCCCAAATTTTTGTGTCCTGCTGGAAACTGGGACAAACTTTCCAAACCTCCTTTTTTCTTGGCATTCAGCTGCATCCCTGAGCTCTGAAACCAAGCCCCGGAGCAGCGAGTGTGGAATTTGGGAATGCTTTTCCCATCAGGGTGTGGAATTTGGGAATCCTTTCCCATCAGAGTGAATGTGGAATTTGGGAATCCTTTCCCATCAGAGTGTGGAATTTGGGAATGCCTTTCCCATCAGAGTGTGGAATTTGGGAATCCTTTCCCATCAGAGTGTGGAATTTGGGAATCTTTTCCCATCAGAGTGTGGAATTTGGGAATGCCTTTCCCATCAGAGTGTGGAATTTGGGAATCCTTTCCCACCAGAGTGAATGTGGAATTTGGGAATCCTTTCCCATCAGAGTGTGGAATTTGGGAATGCCTTTCCCATCAGAGTGTGGAATTTGGGAATGCCTTTCCCATCAGAGTGTGGAATTTGGGAATGCTTTTCCCATCAGAGTGTGGAATTTGGGAATCCTTTCCCATCAGAGTGTGGAATTTTGGAATCCTTTCCCATCACAGTGTGGAATTTGGGAATCTTTTCCCATCAGAGTGATTGTGGAATTTGGGAATGCCTTTCCCATCAGAGTGAGTGTGGAATTTGGGAATCCTTTCCCATCAGAGTGTGGAATTTGGGAATCCTTTCCCATCAGAGTGTGGAATTTGGGAATCCTTTCCCATCAGAGTGTGGAATTTGGGAATCCTTTCCCATCAGAGTGAGTGTGGAATTTGGGAATCCTTTCCCATTAGAGTGAATGTGGAATTTGGGAATCCTTTCCCATCAGAGTTTGGAATTTTGGAATGCTTTCTCATCGGAGTGAGTGTGGAATTTGGGAATCCTTTCCCATCAGAGTGAGTGTGGAATTTTGGAATCCTTTCCCATCAAGAGTGTGGACTTTGGGAATGCTTTTCCCATCAGAGTGTGGAATTTGGGAATCCTTTCCCATCAGAGTATGGAATTTGGGAATGCCTTTCTCATCAGAGTGTGGAATTTGGGAATCCTTTCCCATCAGAGTGTGGAATTTGGGAATCCTTTCCCATCAGAGTGTGGAATTTGGGAATGCCTTTCCCATCAGAGTGTGGAATTTGGGAATCCTTTCCCATCAGGGTAAGTGTGGAATTTGGGAATGCCTTTCCCATCAAAGTGAATGTGGAATTTGGGAATTCTTTCCCATTAGAATGTAGAATTTGGGAATCCTTTCCCATCAGAGTGTGGAATTTGGGAATCTTTTCCCATCAGAGTGTGGAATTTCCAAGCGTGGATCTCCAGGGCTGATCCCATTTCTCTTGGATCCTGTTTTTTTTTTTTAGGAAAAACCTCCAGGATTTTGCTGATTTTTTGCCTCTTTTGGACAAGGTGAGGTTGCTGCTCCCCTCTGGGTGCTGGATCAGCAAAAGTATCAGAAGAAAATAAGCAAAAATTAGCAAAACCCCAGCAAAATATCAACAAAATACCAGCAAAAGTATCAGGAAAAAAAGTGCAAAAATTAGCAAAACCCAGCAAAATATCAGCAAAAATACCAGAAGAAAATCAGCAAAAAATCACCCAAAAAACCAGCAAAAACCCAGAAAAAATATCAGAAGAAAATCAGCAAAAAAAAAACCAGCAAAAAAATCAGCAAAATAATCAGAAAAAATCAACAATTATCAGCAAAATAAGTGGATATCCAAAGGATTGGTTGGATCAAAAAGTGAATTTCCCTCGGGAAGTGGAATTGGAAAAACAGGATCAGGCTGAAGGAGAGGTTGAAGATCTCTTGAGATTCAACATTTTCCTATTAAAAAAAACCCCAAAATAAATTTAAAAAAGAACATTAAATGAAATATTTCCTCTTCCCTGAAAATAAAAGGGAATAAATAAGAAATTAAAATAAAATGAAATATTTTCTCTTCCCTGAAAAGAAAAGAGAATAAATAAAAAATTTAGATAAAATTAAATATTTTCTCTTTCCAGGGCTGAAATTCAAAATTATTGAAGCAAATTGAAGTGTCCAAGCAGCACCTTCTGGTGAGTGCTGCCCAAAATTCACCTCTGGGATATTTTGGGAATCCTGTGGGATTGGGATTTTCCCCAGGGAATAAAAGAGCAGTGACAGCAGTGGGGAGAGCCAGGAGGGATTTGGGATATTTGGGATATTTGAGCTGTGAGCTCTGGCTATAAAAATCCTCTGGGGGGTTGGTCCCTGCTAAATCCAGCCTGGAGCTGAAATCCCAGGAAGTTTCTCTGTGTCAGCACCAGCTCCAGAAATTCCCTCTTCACATTTCCCAAAAAAACGCCAAAGTTTTTTTGGGAAAGTTATCAAAAACCCCCATAATTTAGTGAAGAAACCACTCAAATTCCTCATTTTTTCCTTCACATTTCCCAAAAAAATTCCTCATTTCTTCCACTGAAATTGTTCCTTTTTTCCTTCACATTTCCCAAAACATTTCTCATTTTTTCCACTGAAATTCCTCATTTTTTCCTTCACATTTCCCAAAAAAACCCCAAAGTTTTTTTGGGGAACTTACCCAAAACCCCCATAATTTAGTGAGGAAACCACTGAAAATCTTCCTTTTTTCCTTCACATTTTCCAAAAAATTCCTCCTTTTTTCGTTCACATTTCCCAAAAAAAAAAAAACCCAAAGTTTTTTTTTGGGAAGTTACCAAAATCCCCATAATTTAGTGAGGAAACCACTGAAATTCCTCATTTTTTCCTCCAGAAAAGCTGAAATCCCAGGAAATTTCTCTCTGCCACCACCAGCTCCAGAAATTCCCTCTTCACATTTCCCCAAAAAAACCCAAAGTTTTGGATCTGGAGTTACCAAAAACCCCCATAATTTAGGGATGAAACCACTCAAATTCCTCATTTTTTCCTTCACATTTCCCAAAAAATTCCTCATTTTTTCCACTGAAATTCCTCATTTTTTCCTTCACATTTCCACAAAAATTTCTCATTTTTTCCACTGAAATTCCTCATTTTTTCCTTCACATTTCCCAAAAAAAACCCCAAAGTTTTTTAGGGGAACTTACCCCAAACCCCCATAATTTAGTGAGAAAACCACTGAAATTCCTAATTTTTTCCTCCAGAAAAGCTGAAATCCCAGGAAATTTCTCTTTGCCACCACCAGCTCCAGAAATTCCTCATTTTTCCTTCCCATTTCCTAGAAAAAAACCCAACATTTTGGGCTTGGGGTTACCCAAAAAGACATAATTTAGTGAGGAAACCACTGAAATTCCTAATTTTTCCTCCAGAAAAGCTGAAATCCCAGGAAGTTTCTCTCTGCCACCACCAGCTCCAGAAATTCCCTCTTGTCCTTCCTGTTTACCCCCTAGAAACCCAAAATTTTGGGTTTGGGGTTACCCAAAAATACATCATTTAATGAGGAAACCACTGAAATTCCTCATTTTTTCTCCAAAAAAGCTGAAATCCCAGGAAGTTTCTCTCTGCCACCAGAGAAATGAAATTCCCTCTTCACATTTCCCAAAAAAATCCCAAAATTTTGGATTTGGTATTGTCCAAAAAGGTGATTTAGTGAGGAAACCCATAAAATCAGGGAAATTTGGGATAAATCCAAGGATAAAAATTCCCAAAATCTTCACGTTTCTGCTCCAAACTCCAAATTCCTGGGGAGTTGAAATCTCTTCCTCTTCCCAAGGCTCCAAATCCACGGATTTTGCTCCAGTTTGGGTTTTATACTGGGAATTCCAAACTGGAGCCAGGAAGAAAAGAAAATCCCAAAAATGCTGAACAAAGGGGGAAAATTCCTGCTCCTGATCCCATTTGGGATATTCTTGTCTCCCCCAATCCAGAGCTGAGGACTTGTTGGGATTTGGGATATGGATCAAAGGAAATCTGGGAATTTTTAGTGGGAGATGAAGAGGTAAATAAGGGAATTTTAGGGGAAAATCAGCAGAACCACACTGGGATCTGGGAAATCCCATGGGAATGGGGCCAAAATTCCCAATCCTTGGCAGGAGGGGAAAACGAATCCTGAAGGAATCCAGAGGGGCTGAGCTTCCACCTGAGCATCCCAGAGGTGCAAATCCCAGCAGATTCCCATGAAATCATGGATAATATGGGGGGAAAACACCCCAAAAATTGGCAGGATTTTGTCTAAAATCAGCAAAATTAAGAATATCGTTGTCAGTGCTGTGAGTAACGATAGAGGCAGATTGTTCCTGCTGGATAAAGTGAATTATGTGGGAACACACAAAAATTTTCCTTCTTTTTTTTTTTTAACCAGCCTCACACTTAAAAATCAACTTTGAGTCCCCTTCAAACAAAACCCTTAAAATAAAATAATTTAAATTAAATTAAATTAAATTATTATTAAAATTATAAATAATTAAATTATATAATTAAATGATAAAAATAATTTAATTTAATTTAAAAATTAATTTAAAAATTGTAATTAAAAAAAAGGCAAAAAACTTCTATGACACCGCCTTTAATCAGGGAAATCTTGCAATCTGGGCAGGATTTAATCCTGATTTTTATTTGGGATGGAAGGAAAAGGAGCTCTGCTCCTTTAAGCTCGGAGAAACTTCTTTAAATCCAGGTGGAGTCAGGATTTCCTGGGCTATAAAGTTGCAGGGAGAGGCAGAGGCAGCAGCTGCTTTGCTCGGATCTTCCCCAGTCTCACCATGGTAAGAGCATTAAATTCCCAATTTTTCCCCTCCCCAAAGCTTCTGAACTCGAAATTCCCTTTTTTCCTCCTCTTTTCTCCCGGGGGTTTTAATTTCCAGCTGGAATTACTCGTTAACTTCTGGGTTATTGATTCGGGGTTTGCTCCTTATAAGGGAAAAGTGAGGGATGTGCTTGGAATTGTTGGAGTGGCCCCTTGGTGCTTTTCCCTGCGGAGTTTGCAGCTCCTGAGGTGGGGTCTGGAGACTTGGGAAGTTTTTAAAAAGTTGTGATTTTAAATTTATTTTATTTTATTTTTATTTTTGTGAGTGTGTGTAGCACCAGCGTGGTTTTCCTCAATTAAATTATGGATTAAAATCGAAATTTTTCATCCTGCTGCCCCTTTTTCCCCGAAATTTTAACACTCTCAATGTGCTTGAACAAGCACAACTTTTAGATTTTTTTTTTTTTTCTTTAGGAATGAGCTGCCATGTTGCCTTTGTCTGCTCTAAACCCTTGGGATTATATGAAATGGATAAAAATCCCCCTTTTCCATGTCATTTTTTCATGGAATCCCTGCCCCAAAATGTTTGCAGCTGCGAAATTGAAGTGGATTGAGCTGGGGATTAAAAAAAAAAAAAAAATCTGCAATTTTGATTATTTCTGTCTGCTCCAGCTGAAACTTTTTGGGAGAGAGGATCCCAACTGGCACTTTTTTTTTTTTTTTTTTTTTTTTTTTGTGGATGCAAAGGAGCAACTTGTTGGAAAAATCTGGTTGCAAATGGGAGAAAACTTCAAAGTGGCTCCCAGGGATTTGGCTTTGAACTTTTCCTTTCGTCTGCGGGTTTCTGGTCTGGCCTGGCTATAAAAGTGTTAAATATTTACATGGTGTTCCCAGTGGGAAAATCAGCTGGACAACAATAGCCAGAGTCTGTAAAAGGCACTTCAGCTGGATGCAAATGTTGGGAAGATCCCAAAAAAAAAACTCCTCTGGAATATTTAAGAGGAGGGGAAATCCTCCAATAAACCGCTGGGCTTTTTTCCTTCCAGCAGTTCCCAGTTTTTTATTTCATTTTTTTCTTTCCTTTGTTCTCCTGGCTGCAGATTCCAGTGCTGGCAGTGCAGCAGGTGCTGGGATGGGGTTTGGGATTGGAGCAGGGATGGGGTTTGGGATCGGAGCAGCTGTCCCAGGGAAGTGCTGGGATGGGGTTTGGGATCGGAGCAGCTGTCCCAGGGAAGTGCTGGGATGGGGTTTGGGATCGGAGCAGCTGTCCCAGGGAAGTGTTGGGATGGGAACTATCCCAACCACGCTGCTGGCAGGGCTGGGCTGGGGCAGCCGCATTCCCACATAGTGCAGATGGCAGCTGGGATGGGGGATCACCCTAATCCCTGATCCCAGCAGGAATGGGATCACCCTAATCCCTGATCCCAGCAGGAAAGGGATCATCACAGTCCCTGATCCCAGAAACTCCTGATCCCAGAAACTCCTGATCACAATCCCTGATCCCATTGGGAATGCGATCATCACAATCCCTGATCGCAGCAGGAATGGGATCGCCCCAATCCCTGATCCCAGAAACTTCTGATCCCAGTTGGAATGGGATCATCACAATCCCTGATCCCAGTTGGAATGGGATCATCACAATCCCTGATCCCATTGGGAATGAGATCATCACAATCCCTGATCCCGTTGGGAATGGGATCACCCCGGCCCCTGATCCTGGCAGTAATGGGATCATCACAATCCCTGATCCCAGTAACTCCTGATCCCAGCGGGAATGGGATCATCACAATCCCTGATCCCGACAGGAATGGGGTCATCACAATCCCTGATCCCAGAAACTCCTGATCCCAGCAGGAATGGGATCATCACAATCCCTGATCCCAGTGGGAATGGGATCATCACAATCCCTGATCCCATTGGGAATGGGATCATCACAATCCCTGATCTCAGTGGGAATGGGATCATCACAATCCCTGATCCCAGTGGGAATGGGATCACCCCAGCCCCTGATCCTGGCAGTAATGGGATCATCACAATCGCTCATCCCAGTAACTCCTGATCCCGGCAGGAATGGGATCACCCCAAACCCTGATCCCGGTGGGAATGGGATCATCACAATCCCTGATCCGAGAAACTCCTGATCCCGGCAGGAATGTGATCACCCCAATCCCTGATCCCGACAGGAATGGGATCATCACAATCCCTGATCCCAGAAACTCCTCATCCCGGTGGGAATGGGATCATCACAGTCCCTGATCCCGTTGGGAATGGGATCATCACAGCCCCTGATCCTGGCGGGAATGGGATCATCACAATCCCTCATCCCAGTAACCCCTGATCCCAGCAGGAATGGGATCATCACAATCCCTTATCCCAGTGGGAATGGGATCATCACAATCCCTGATCCGAGAAACTCCTGATCCCGGCAGGAATGAGATCACCCCAATCCCTGATCCTGGCAGGAATGGGATCATCACAATCCCTGATCCCAGCTGCTCCTTTTCCCAACAAGCCCTGATCCCGGCAGGAACGGGATCCAAGCAGCTCATTTTCCTGACAGTCCTTGATCTCAGCAGGAATGGGATCCCAGTGGCTCCTGATCCTGGCAGGAATGGGATCCCAGCAGCTCTTTTTCCCAATAATCCCGGATCCCAGCAGGAATGGGATCACTCCAATCCCTGATGCCAACAGTCCTGGATCCCAGCAGCTCCTGATGCCAGCAGTTCCATTTCCCAACAAACCTTGATCCCAGGAGCCTCTGATCCCACCAATCCCCCAATCCTGGCACCTTCTGATCCCAACATTCCCTAATCCCAACAGGAATAGGATCCCTGCAGCTCCTCATCCTGACAATCCTCAATCCCAGCAGCCTCTGATCCCACCAATCCCTGATCCCAGCAGCCTCCACACCCCGCAGAACTGGGGGTCTCATCCCACACCAGGATTTGGGGATGTTTGGGCAGCTCTGGGTCGGTGTCCCAGGAATGATCCAGTCCTGCTTTACTCCATCCTGGCTCTGGTGGCCTCTGGAGTTGCTTGAGGGATGGGAAAATCTTGGCACATCCATGCTGAGGAATGAGATGGAAAAGTTTCCTTGGATCATTTCCCTGCCATGAGTGCTTGGTGCCCCGGGATGTCCGGCTGGAATCTTGTGGAGACTCCTGGGCACTTCCCTGGAGTTTTGGGATCTGCTGTTCCTTCCATCCCCCTCTAAGCTGGGCTTACCTGTGCAGACCCCACAGGTGAGATGAGGCGAGACCTGAGCCTGGCTGCCCGTGGATAATGCCACAAATAATGGGATCAGCCGCCCTGCTTGCCCTTCCCGGGTGGATCAGCTCCCTTTCCCAGCCATCCCTTGGGATTCTGGGCCGGGAATCTGGGGCAGGAGGCTGTGCCATGGCTTTGATCCCGGCGTGGTGGCGGCAGCAGGTGCCAATTACCCAGGGAAGTGCCCAGGGAGACGCCGCTCCCCACGGAGCTTCCCTGGAGTCACGGCCTGCTGGAATGACCTGGATAAATCCGGGCTCTGCCCCGGGGCCATCCCTGTTTTCTCCAGCTCTGTGACTCCAGCTTGGCTCAGGTTTTCCAAGCTTGGCTTCTCCCTGAGCTCTTTTTTCCGGAGTGAAGAGCCTGGAGCTGCTGGTGTCCCATCAGGATGGTGCTGCTTCCTGCCCAGCATGGAGCCAGCAGCTCCATCCTTCCTCCTTCCCTGGGCTGGGGAGCCTTTCCCAGGAATGCTGTGTCCAGCAGATCCCGGGTTGATCCCGGCTCCTGCCGCGTGTTTCCATCATCGTCCCCAGCATTGCTCTGAGGGGGCTGGAACTCCCCATCCACAGGATGTGTGAAATTCCCATTTTCCTTTTCCAGAGGGAGTGCATTTCCATCCACAGGATGTGTGCAATTCCCCGTTTTCCTTTTCCAGAGGGAGTGCATTTCCATCCACGGGATGTGTAAAATTCCCATTTCCCTTTTCCAGAGGGAGTGCATTTCCATCCACAGGATGTGTAAAATTCCCATTTCCCTTTTCCAGAGGGAGTGCATTTCCATCCACAGGATGTGTGCAATTCCCCATTTCTCTTTTCCAGAGGGAGTGCATTTCCATCCACATCGGGCAGGCCGGGGTGCAGATGGGCAATGCCTGCTGGGAGCTCTACTGCCTGGAGCACGGCATCCAGGCCGACGGGACCATTCCCGGCTCCAAGCAGGTGAAATCCATGGATCCCAACTCCGAGCAGGTGGATTCCTCCTTCGAGACCTTCTTCTGTGAGACGGCGTCTGGCAAACACGTGCCCCGGGCGGTGTTCATAGACCTGGAGCCCACTGTCATTGGTAAAACCAGGATTTCTCCCTGATCCATCTTTATCCCTAATTCCCAACCCTTTTTTCCATGGGTTCCCATTGCTCCCAATCCTCTTCTTCGGTTAAATGTCCCAAGCCATTGGAAGCAGATGGAATTTACACTTCCAAAGGGACTCCAAGTAAATTCCCACTTCCAGAGGGAATTTACACTTCCATGGAATTTACACTTCCGTGGCTGTCACTGAGTTTGTTCCCTCCTTTTGGGACCTTCAGCAGATGGAAAGTGTCCTGGATTTGCCAGCCTTGGTGCTCCTGGCTGGAATTCCACCATCCTATGGCCAGATGTGGCACATCTGGTTCTGGTGGGGTGCCACAGGTTTGTGGGATTTGGCTGTCCTGTTTGGCCAGCTTGATCTCTTGGAGATCTTTTCCAACCTGACGGATTCCAAAAGATTCCCACTTGGCCTTCCAGCTCCCTCAGGGATCTCTGGGTGTTTGTTTGTGTGGCACCTCCATTTGAGGTGTTTTCCTAGGGAATAATAATTATTTATTTCGGAAATGACTCCAAATCCAACCACCTGCTCCTGCCTTCCAGGCTTCTCCTCCTATCTTTCCATCTGGGATGTGACTCATTAGTCCTAATTAAAGGGTTGCAGGCTTTTGTTTGGGTTCTGCTTAAGTTTTAGACACCTCATTAAGGTGTTCAATGCAGAACTTAATGAGTGAGCCAGGAGATTATGGGATGTGCCCAGTGTTGGGATGGAGTGGATTTAAAAACCCTCTGGAGCTGGGTCAGGTGGAAATGCCAACACTGGAGGGGCTTTGTCTGTGTCCCTTCCCTGCTGGAGAGGATGGAAGAGATGGAGAGATGGAGGTGGAGCTTCCAGACTTCTCCTCCAAGCTGCCTGTGGTAACCAATCCCACAGAAACGCTGGAATTGTGGTGTCCCCGCGCACTAAACCGGATTATTTAGGATTTCAGGCTAGATGTAGGGTGAGGATGGAGTTCAGGTGGGACCTCACCTGTGTGAGTTTATTCCTCCCCATTCCATTATTCCCACATCTCTTCCCTAACCATGCCACGACCTCCTGCTGGACATCCCATGGGTTTTGCTCCATCAGCTTCTCCCAAAACGTTTCTTTGTGCTCTGCTCTGGCTGATTTCTCCTCCTGGTGCAGATGAGATCAGGACTGGGACCTACCACGGGCTCTTCCACCCGGAGCAGCTCATCAGTGGCAAGGAGGACGCGGCCAACAACTACGCCCGTGGCCACTACACCATCGGCAAGGAGATCATCGACACCGTGCTCAGCAGGATCCGCAAAATGGTGAGGGGCAGAAGTCTTAAAATCAAAAAAGCCTTCAATTAAAAAATATCACTAGGTGAGGTCCAAGGGTTGTTGCTGCTGTTGGGATTTGGTTTGGGGCTCGGGAAGGCCTCTGGATTTGTGTTTTGGTCCTAAAAGCGGAGGATTGTCGCGTTAAAATTGGGCTTAAGATGCTCAGGGCGTGCTCTAAGCAGAATTTTGTGATGTGTTATTTGGGATAGTCATCCCAGTCCTTAAATGGATAAATATCCATTTATTTTGGGGATAGTCATCCCAGTCCTTAAATGGATAAATATCCATTTCTTTTGGGATAGTTATCCCATTCCTTAAATGGATAAATATCCACTTCTTTTGGGGATAGTTATCCCAGTCCTTAAAGGGAAAAATATCCATTTATTCTGGGATAGTTACCCAATCCTTAAATTGATAAATATCCATTTATTTTGGGAATAGTTATCCGAGTCCTTAAAGGGAAAAATATCCATTTATTTTGGGCTAGTTATCCCAGTCCTTAAATGGATAAATATCCATTTATTTTGGGATAGTCATTCCAGTCCTTACAGGGATAAATATCAATTTATTTGGGGATAGTTATCCCAGTCCTTAAAGGGAAAAATATC
The DNA here is from genome assembly GCF_048771995.1 of Taeniopygia guttata. Lineage (NCBI taxonomy): Eukaryota > Metazoa > Chordata > Aves > Passeriformes > Estrildidae > Taeniopygia > Taeniopygia guttata. The sequence continues at coordinate 1,606,025 of NC_133025.1, forward strand.
CATTTATTTTGGGATAGTTATCCCAATCCTTAAATGGATAAATATCCGTTTCTTTTGGGGATAGTTATCCTGGTCCTTAAAGGGGAAAATGTCCATTTTCTTAGGATAGTTATCCCAGTCCTTAAAGGGGAAAAATAGCCATTTTCTTTGGATAGTTATCCCAGTCCTAACAGGCATAAATATCCAGTATTCTTGGGATAATTATCCCGGTCCTTTTGGGAAAAATATCTGTTTTCTTGGGATAGTTATCCCAGCCTTTAAAGGGATAACTATCCCTTTTCTTGGAAATAGTTATCCCAGCCCTTAAAGGGGAAAAAATGTCCATTTTCTTGGGATAGTTATCCCAGTCCTTACAGGGAAAGATACCCATTTTCTTAGGATAGTTATGCCAGTCCTTGCAGAGGTAAATATCCAATATTCTCGGGATAGTTTTCCAGTCCTCGGGATAAATGTCTGATGTTCTGCTGCAGGCTGACCAGTGCAGTGGACTCCAAGGCTTCCTGGTCTTCCACAGCTTCGGAGGAGGCACCGGCTCCGGCTTCACCTCGCTCCTCATGGAGCGGCTCTCCGTGGAGTACAGCAAGAAATCCAAGCTGGAATTCTCGGTGTACCCGGCCCCGCAGGTGTCCACGGCCGTGGTGGAGCCCTACAACTCCATCCTGACCACCCACACCACGCTGGAGCACTCGGACTGCTCCTTCATGGTGGACAACGAGGCCATCTACGACATCTGCCACCGCAACCTGGACATCGAGCGCCCCACCTACACCAACCTCAACCGGCTGATCGGGCAGATCGTGTCCTCGGTCACCGCCTCGCTGCGCTTCAACGGCGCCCTCAACGTGGACCTCATCGAGTTCCAGACCAACCTGGTGCCCTACCCGCGCATCCACTTCCCGCTCACCACCTACGCGCCCATCGTCTCGGCCGAGAAGGCTTATCACGAGCAGCTCTCCGTGCCGGAGATCACCAACGCCTGCTTCGAGTTCTCCAACCAGATGGTCAAGTGCGACCCTCGCCGCGGCAAGTACATGGCGTGCTGCCTGCTCTACCGCGGCGACGTCGTCCCCAAGGACGTCAACGCCGCCATCGCCGCCATCAAGACGCGCCGCTCCATCCAGTTCGTGGACTGGTGCCCCACGGGTTTCAAGGTGGGCATCAACTACCAGCCGCCCACGGTGGTGCCCGGCGGGGACCTGGCCAAGGTGCAGCGCGCCGTGTGCATGCTGAGCAACACCACGGCCATCGCCGAGGCCTGGGCCCGCCTGGACCACAAGTTTGACCTGATGTACGCCAAGCGCGCCTTCGTGCACTGGTACGTGGGGGAGGGCATGGAGGAGGGCGAGTTCTCCGAGGCCAGGGAGGACCTGGCAGCCCTGGAGAAGGATTATGAGGAGGTCGGACGGGACTCGGCGGACGGGGAGGAGGATGAGGGGGATGAGGATGAGTATTGATGGACTTGGGCGTGACCTCGGCTGGATGCAGACTTGTGTCCCCAATTCCTGAGGGCCCGGAGGTGCCGGAGCACCGGCCAGGTTTGATGTATTAAACCTCCCCTGCTTGCATAGTTTGGGCTGGCAGAGCTCCTCTGTAGCCTGGGTGTCTTGAGCTTTATCCCACTGCTGTTTATCGATGAGTGACGCTGAGCCAGGCCTAACCTAGGCCTGACATCCCGCCTAGCCAGGAGATCCCGGAGTTCCTAATCCAGGGAATGTTGCAAGCTGCCTGCTTTGGCTGGAATGGCAAAACTCTTGCTCTGCCTTTTTCTTGTTAAAAGCACTTTGGAATTAGAAACGCACCTGTAAACGTCTATGCAAACGGCTTTTTGTATATGAATAAAGAGGGTTTTTTTTGGCTCGGAATTCCTTGGATTCCCCCAGGGGTGTTTGGTGGGGAGGTTCCTGCTGCCAGATGTCCTGAGGAGAAGAGGAAATGCTGATAAGGGTGTGCTGTGAGAGTCATCCACCCTAATGAGTGCTGTGGGGGAAGTGTCCTATATCCTGTGGGAATTTCTGTCTGGGAGCTGGCTGCTGCTCCGGGAATTCCGTGTCTGGGATCGGGGGATCACTTCTCAGTAGTTGGGGAGCACTTTTTGGCCTCCTCGCTGCCTTTGGTGGAGCTCAGGTGTTGCCTGAGCAAATCCTGGTGGTTTGGGGGAGTGCTGAGGATTTGGGAATATTCCCAAAGCAGGGAAATCCAGCCAGGAATGGGGAGAGGAGAGGGGAGCTCTGTCTGAGATTTGAGACAGCAGGTGGAAGGATCCCAAAAACTCTTTGGTGGCCCTAAAAGGCCAGGGGTGGTGACAACAGGACCAGGTTAGTGGTGGCCCCTGAGAAGGTCCAAGTCCCTTGAGTCACCCCAAAGATTTTCACCCCATGGCCCCCATCCCAGATTGTCCCTGAGAAGATTCCAAATCCAGCTGGGAATGGGGACAAGGAAAGAGAGAGAAGCTGCGTTTGATCTTTGGGACAGGAGGTGGAAGGATCCTAAAACTCTTTGGTGGCCCTAAAAGGACCAGGTTGAGGTGGCCCCTGAGAAGGTCCAAGTTCCTTGAGCCACCCCAAAGATTTTCACCCCAAAGCCCCCATTCCAGGCTGTCCCTGAGAAGATTCCAAATCCAGCTGGGAATGGGGACAGGGAAAGAGAGGGGAGCCGTTTGGAAAGGAGAGGAGAGGGATTTTGGGGAAAACCCCACAGATTTTGGGGAGCTGGAACTTCCAATTCTCTTCACAAGAGGTGATTCCTTGTAGAGTGACTTCAGCTTTATTTTCTCTTCTGGGAATAGCAAAGCTGCTCCTACAAAATTCCAGCCTGCAGGAATGTTGGGAACATCCCTGTCCCACCCCTGCACCATTCCTAATTCCATTTTACTCATAATTAAGCCAACGAGTGAATGACTTTGTGCTGATGGTGAATTCTACAGAACCTTTTGTTAAATTGTTTTAGCTAGGCCATTCGTTAAGTGCTTTAATTTGAATTTCATTTTTTTAATTTAAAGGTTAAAAACTTTGTTGATGAAGGAGTTCCCCTCTGAACCTTGGGATTCCATGGGAAGAGCTCCCTCATTCCTTTTATCCTTTCCCATTCCCAAACTCCACAGAATTCATTTTTGTTGATTTTTTTTTAGGTTTTATTTTGCTTTTTCCCTGAGCTTTACCCATCCAGCAAAAGCTTCAGGCTGAGCTTTGCCAAGGAGCTTTGTCACGCTTTTGCTTTTTGATTAAATCCACATTTTTTCCATACTTTTGCCAGCAATTCCCTACGGAATCCTTAAACTCCTGCTAAAGCAATCCCTGTCCTGCTGCCAGGGCTGGAAATTTAATTGGAATTGAGATGGGAATTCCAGTGCTTTGGCTCTGTCAGCCTCCTATAAAAAACCCAATTTTTTTTTCCCTGAAAAAACTCCCTGCCTCTCCTGGTGATGCAAGAATCCCTGGAAGCTGCAAAGGAGCTGGAAAAGGGGATTGAGGCTGACCTCTGCCTTTGCAGGGTTATTCCTCCTCCTCTGGGGACTCCCTGTGCCGGGAGGGAGCCAAGAAAAGCAGCTTGGGCAGGAAAAAAAGGAAAGGAAGAAAAGGAATCCAAGGAAAAAAAGTAAAAATCCAAAGGAAAAAAAAAAAAAAAGCTGGATCAGGCTGGGATTGAAGGACTGGCTCGGGAATGTTTAATTGACCTGAGGGAAGGGAACTGGATTTAAATCCTGATTTCTCCTCAGCTGGGGGAGGTCACCGAGGTGGGAAATCCCAAAATCCCAGGAGCTGCCTCACCTCCAGCTGCCCTTTTCCTTGGAGCATTCCCAGCAGAAGGAATGAGGTTTTTCCATGCCCCCCAGCAGGTTTAGGAGCTGGGGAAAAGCCTCTTTAATTAATTAATAAATTAAAAGTGATGAATTTTCAGCTGAGAAGAGCACAGAGCTCCAGGAGCTTTGGGAAGGGACAATTCCAGGTCTGCCTAGGAGCTGGGAAAAACCTCTTTAATTAATTAATTAATTAAAAGTGATGAATTTTCAGCTGAGAAGAGCACAGAGCTCCAGGAGCTTTGGGAAGGGACGATTCCAGCTCTGCCTAGGAGCTGGGAAAAACCTCTTTAATTAATTAATTAATTAAAAGTGATGAATTTTCAGCTGAGAAGAGCACAGAGTTCCAGGAGATTTGGGAAGAGACGATTCCAGCTCTGCCTAGCTGGGAATTCTGGGAATGCCAAGGGGGGAAATGGAGGTGCTTTGAAGGATTTGCACCAGCAAATCCGTGGAATTTGGAGTTTTCTTGGCTTTTTAATCCTCACTCTTGCTGGTTTTCCTGTAACATCCATCAGTGCTTCCTGTGAATTCCGGGAAATTATTTAATTTTTTTTTTTTTAATAATTTATTGAAAAGATTAAGCTCAAAGATTAAGCTCATTTTCCAAAATTCCCTTGCAACCTTCAGGGCTGTGAATGGGCTTTCTGCTTTCCATCCTCATTTTCCAAACGCTGGAATTCCTGGGGATGGAGCTCCTGGCTTGGGATTCTGGGCTGGGATGGTTCTTCCAGCGTTGGATCCATGAAAATTTGGATTGTCCCACCTCCCTGGCCCCAAATAATCCTGAATTCTGGCTCTTCCTCCTTGAGCCCAAACCATGGATAATGAAGAGCCCAAACCTTCCCCATGGAGCTGGATCCCACTTCCAGAGGGAATGAGCGACCTGAACACCGGTGGGGAGGGGATTTTCCACCCCTCAGTGTCCCTTCCCTGAAACAGGGATAAAATTCCATCAGAGTTGGGAGTTAGGGATGTCCTGCAGACCTGGAGAAGCTGTGGGAGAAGGGATAAAGCCAGGATTGAAGTCACCAGTAACACCAATCCCATTGCAGGTGGACAATGGTTTTATTTTCCATGCAAAACAGACAAAATCAAGGAATTTGTGGACGTGAGGTGTCCCAGAGGCTGGAAAAAGGAATTTTCAGATTTTATCCAGATTTAGGGTGTGGGAACAGCTCCTTGGGAATGATAGTTTGGTCCCCTTGGACATTCCTGATCTGTCCCAAACCTTGCTTGGGTTCAGTGGAGGGTTGGGATCATCTGAGGAAAGCAGAAAATGAGGCTGTTCCCGGGGAAAAATCCATAAAAACTGGTCGGGAAGGGAATGGATGGAAAAACACATGGGAATGACACGGAGATCACGGAGCTGGGGCTGGGGTTTGGGGAAGGGCCTCAGTTTTCCCAGAAAAACCCCGTGGATGTGCACGTGGGGGTGTTCCCGAAATCCTGGGAATGTAATTTTGGAATCTGTCCCTCAGCAGGTGGGGCTGGATCCTCCTCGATCCCAGGATGGAATTCAGCCTCTGGTTTGCTCTGATGGGAGGGGGAAAAGTGGGAAAAAAACTTGGAGTGGAGGAGGAAAAGGAGGATGAGGGGGATTCCTGCAGGCCAGGGAAGAGCTGGATGCCTGGGGGTAGGATTTGGGATCAGCTGGATGGGATCCAGCAGTGGGAAGGATTTGGGATGAGCTGGAGAGTATCCAGCAGTGGGAAGGATTTGGGATCAGCTGGATGGGATCCAGCAGAGGGAAGGATTTGGGATCAGCTGGATGGGATCCAGCAGAGGGAAGGATTTGGGATCAGCTGGAGAGGATCCAGCAGAGGGAAGGATTTGGGATCAGCTGGATGGGATCCAGCAGAGGGAAGGATTTGGGATCAGCTGGATGGGATCCAGCAGAGGGAAGGATTTGGGTTGGGCGGGATGGGATCCAGCAGAGGGAAGGATTTGGGATGGGCAGAATGGGATCCAGCAGTGGGAAGGATTTGGGATGGGATCCAGCAGAGGGAAGGATTTGGGATCAGCTGGATGTGATCCAGCAGAGGGAAGGATTTGGGATCAGCTGGATGGGATCCAGCAGTGGGAAGGATTTGGGATGGGATCCAGCAGAGGGAAGGATTTGGGATGGGATCCAGCAGTGGGAAGGATTTGGGATGGGATCCAGCAGAGGGAAGGATTTGGGATGGGATCCAGCAGTGGGAAGGATTTGGGATGGGATCCAGCAGAGGGAAGGATTTGGGATGGGATCCAGCAGAGGGAAGGATTTGGGATGGGATCCAGCAGCGGGAAGGATTTGGGATGGGCAGGATGGGATCCAGCAGAAGGAAGGATTTGGGATCACCTGGTTGGGATCCAGCAGAGGGAAGGATTTGGGATGGGATCCAGCAGAGGGAAGGATTTGGGATGGGATCCAGCAGAGGGAAGGATTTGGGATCAGCTGGATGGGATCCAGCAGCGGGAAGGATTTGGGATCAGCTGGATGGGATCCAGCAGAGGGAAGGATTTGGGATGGGATCCAGCAGAGGGAAGAATTTGGGATGGGATCCAGCAGAGGGAAGGATTTGGGATGGGAACCAGCAGAGGGAAGGATTTGGGATCAGCTGGATGGGATCCAGCAGCAGGAAGGATTTGGGATGGGATCCAGCAGAGGGAAGGATTTGGGATAGGATCCAGCAGAGGGAAGGATTTGGGATGGGATCCAGCAGAGGGAAGGATTTGGGATCAGCTGGTTGGGATCCAGCAGAGGGAAGGATTTGGGATGGGATCCAGCAGAGGGAAGGATTTGGGATGGGATCCAGCAGTGGGAAGGATTTGGGATCAGCTGGTTGGGATCCAGCAGAGGGAAGGATTTGGGATGGGATCCAGCAGAGGGAAGGATTTGGGATGGGATCCAGCAGTGGGAAGGATTTGGGATCAGCTGGTTGGGATCCAGCAGAGGGAAGGATTTGGGATGGGATCCAGCAGAGGGAAGGATTTGGGATGGGATCCAGCAGAGGGAGCAGGAAGGTGTGTGGGTCTGGGTGAGCAGCTCCGGGTACAAGACCAAGAGGAAAGGCTGAATCCTGCCTGGAATCCTCCCTTGGATCCTACCAAATCCCACAAATCTCCCTGAATGTCGATGCTGCCCTTCCCAAGCACTCCCAAACTCTGGGTGCTCCCAGCCCCATGGGAGTGTTGGTGGAGATTCCCGTGCTCCCATTCCCATCCCGTTTCCTCAGGAAATCTGCCCGTGCTTCAGCGCCTCCGGGCACCCCGGATCTGCCGGGCAGAGCCCGGGAATTTGGGAAGGATTCCTTTGAGAAAGGGGAATTTGGGAAGGATCAATTTTAGAAGGATCAATTTGGGAAGAGTCAATTTGGGAAGAATTCCTTTCAGAAGGATCTGCTTGGGAAAGCTGGATTTGGGAAGGATCCGTTTGGGAAGAATTAATTTCAGCAGGGTCCATTTGGGAAGGATCAATTTGGGAAGGGTTAATTTGGGAAGGATCTGTTTGGGAAGAATTAATTTCAGCGGGGTCCCTTTGGGAAGGATCAATTTGGGAACGGTGAAATTTGGGAACGGTGAAATTGGGAAGGATTAACTTCAGAAGGGTCTATTTGGGAAGAGTTAATTTTGGAAGAATTCCTTTGGGAAGGATCAATTTGGGAAGGATTAGTTTTAGAAGGATCCATTTGGGAAGAGTCAATTTGGGAAGGATCAATTTGGGAAAGCTGGATTTGGAAAGGATCCGTTTGGGAAGGATTAATTTCAGAAGGGTGCATTTGGGAAGAGTCAAACTGGGAAGGATTCCTTTGAGAAGGATCAATTTGGGAAGGATTCATTTGGGAAGGATCCGTTTGTCCAGGTGCCAGGTGTGGGTGGGAGGATCCCGGCCTTCCCCACCACTCCTTATCAGCTGATAAGAGCTGATAAGAGCTGATAAGAGCTGATAAGAGCTGATAAGAACCTTCCCCAGCTGATAAGAGCTGTCCCTGCCTCAGCTGTGCCTGGAACCAGCAGATCCCTTCCCACTTCCCTGGGAATTTCCTTCCTTGGAGAACAAAGATCCCGTGGGAGCTCCGGGCAGGCGACCTTTGGAATTCCCACTGGGCAAATCCCTGTCCCTCCTCCCAAGGATCTTCTGAGCCTGGAACACCTGGGGACACCTAGACATCCCATAATCCCAACAAAGCCAACTGGACACGGAGCAGGTTCTTCCCGTGCCTCAGTTTCCCCACATGGAAAATGGGGACAATCCCACCCTGCTGGGTGAGAATTTGCTGAGCTATAAAAATCCATATAATCCAAGATTCCAGCGGATTGTGGTGGGAAGAGACCCCCTCCCGTGCAGCCCTGGAGCTGAGGCAGGAGGTCATTGTCCCTCTGATGGCTCTCCAGGACATTTCCCACCCACCAGGACATTTCCAACCCTCTGGTTGTCCCGTGGATCCCACCTGGAACATCCCCATGGACGTGCCCTGGATGGGGCTGGTGGGATCTCATTTTCTCCTCTTGGTGAGCACCTCCTGGGGAAGAAGGGCCAAGTTTATTTCCCAAATTTCTTCCCCAAATTTCTCTCCACCTCCCAAACCTGCTGCATGGAGCGGGGTGGGCACGGATGGACTGAGGATGAGGAGCTGGATCTGCGCCAGCCGGAAAACGGAGCCGTGGGGAAATGGGAGGGGACAGGTGGGAATTTGTGGTGGGACCCTGGGTGGGTTTGGAGCAGCCACAGAGGTACCTGCAGGTCCTGGGATCCAAACACACCTGAGGCTGTGGGGTGGCCCTGGCTGGACTCATCTGGGGACACTGGTGCTGAGTGAGTGACAATGGCCAGGACCCATCTGGGGACACCACGGCTGTGTGGGTGACAATGATCAGAGCCCATCAGGGGACACTGGGGCTGTGTGGGTGGCTCTGGCTAGGAATCATCAGGGGACACCAGGGCTGACAATGGCCAGGACCCATCAGAGGACTCTGGGGCCATGTGGGTGGCCCTGGCCAGACCTATCTGGAGACACCAAGGCTGTGTGGGTGACAATGGCCAGGAGCCATCAGGGGACACCGGGGCCATATTGGTGGCTCTGGCCAGGAACAATCAGGGGACACTGGTGCCGTGTGGGTGACAATGGCCAGGAGCCATCAGGGGACACCAGGGCCATGTGGGTGGCGCTGGCCAGACCTATCTGGGGACACCGAGTCTGTGTGGGTGACAATGGCCAGGATCCATCTGGGGGCACCAGGACTGTGTGGGTGGCCCTGGCTGGACTCATCTGAAGACACCAAGGCTGTGTGGGTGACAATGACCAGAGCCCATCAGGGAACTCCGGGGCCATGTAGGTGACAATGGCCAGGACCCATCAGGGGACTCTGGGGCCATGTGGGTGGCCCTGGCCATGACACATCTGGGGACACCGGGGCTGAGTGGGTGACAATGACCAGGACCTATCTGGGGGACACCAGGGCCACGTGGGTGGCTCTGGCCAGGACCCATCAGGGGACTCTGGGGCCATATGGGTGGCCCTGGCCATGACACATCTGGGGACACCGGGGCTGTGTGGGTGACAATGACCAGGAACCATCAGGGGACACTGAGGCGGTGTGGGTGACAATGGCCAGGGTCCATCAGGGGACTCTGGGGCCATGTGGGTGGCCCTGGCCAGACTTATCTGGGGACACCGAGTCTGTGTGGGTGACAATGGCCAGGAGCCATCAGGGGACTCTGGGGCCATGTGGGTGGCCCTGGCCATGACACATCTGGGGACACCGAGTCCGTATGGGTGACAATGACCAGGACCTATCTGGGGGACACCAGGGCCATATCAGTGGCTCTGGCCAGGAACCATCAGGGGACACTGGTGCCGTGTGGGTGACAATGGCCAGGGTCCATCTGGGGACTTCGGGGCCATGTGGGTGACAATGGCCATGACACATCTGGGGACACGGGGGCTGAGTGGGTGACAATGACCAGAACCCATCAGGGGACTCTAGGGCCATGTGGGTGGCCCTGGCCAGACCTATCTGGGGACACCGAGTCTGTGTGGGTGACAATGGCCAGGACCCATCTTGGGTCACCTGATGGGTGGCCCTGGCTGGACTCATCAGGGGACACCAGGACTGTGTGGGTGACAATGGCCAGGAGCCATCAGGGGACACTGGTGCCGTGTGGGTGACAATGGCCAGGACCCATCTGGGGGACACCATGGCCATATCAGTGGCTCTGGCCGGGAACCATCAGGGGACACTGGTGCCGTGTGGGTGACAATGGCCAGGAGCCATCAGGGGACACTGGGGCCATATTGGTGGCTCTGGCCAGGTCCCATCAGGGCCGTGTGGGTGGGAAGTTGATGCTGAAGGTGCTGGTGACAAACTCAGGGAAGACCCCGGAGGAGGAGCTGGGAAATCCATCCTGAGGTTGTCCCTGCGCTTTTCCCTTCCCGGTGGATCGGTGGCCGTGGCAGGACCAGCTCGTGGTGGGATCTGGGAGGGCGTGGTGGGGACGGGGCCACGAGGTTTCGGAATCCCTACAGACCCAAAGGAGCAGGTGGGGCAGGAGATGGGACAACAAAGCATTGGAAACTCCAGAGATGGCGGCTTTAATCAGGAACCTTCCCGGGTGACGCGTCCCCCACGCCCTGCTGGGGACAGGAACCTCTTCCCTGCGTGTGGAAATGTCCGGAAGGAACGTGGGGAGAGCGGGGAGGAGAGAGGGGAGGAGAAGGGACATGGACACGAGGTCGCTTGATGGGTCAAAGCCAGACAGCGCTGGTGTCACTCCCGGCCATCAGTCCCCTCCGGCGGTGGCCCGGTCACTTCCTCCGCCCGATCTGGGCCATGAGGTGGGCGTTGGCCGCCGCCTTGGCCCGCAAGTTCTTGGCCTTGGCGATGTTGAAGAGGATGTTCATGATGTTGGTGGGGACATCAAGGGACAGCGTGACCTTGGTGCGCCGGTCGCTCTTGGGCCGGTTCTGGTAGGTCTTGCCCTTCCCCTGGGGCGCGTGTTTGTAGTGGCTGTCCCCCGGGAATGTCCTTTTCCCCAGCTCTTCCTCGTCCCCATCCTCCTCAGATGCCTCCTCCAGTGATGGTGACTCGGAGCCGCGCTTCTCCAGGACGGCGTTCTCCTCGGGAAGGATCTGCCGCGCTTCCGACAGGGCGGCGTTGAGGCAGCTGAAGATGGAGGCGGCGTTGGAGAGGCTCAGGGCCCGGCCGGTCCCGGTGGCTCCGAGCAGGATGAGGAGCAGCAGCAGCCTGGGGTGGGACATGGCGGTGGCCTGGCCGTGGAGACAGCCGGGGGAGGGCAGAGAGGGACGTGAGATTCCCGTGGGACCTGGGGAGGTCCCAATCCCTGAACTCCCCTTCCTGCGCTCTTGGAGTCACCTCCCAGCTCCCATCCAAAGGTTGGGACAGGTGGGAAGGAGCTTCCTTGGGATGCAACCCCCAGCCCTTGGTTTGAGGTGCTGGTGGGAGGCGGGATGTCCAAGGAGCTTCACTTCCATGGAACTTCCATGGAGAGGAGAATTTGACCTTCATGGAAGTTCCACAGAGAGGAGGATTTGACATTTCCTTCATGGAACTTCCATGGAGCTTCCATGGATGAGAGGATTTGGCCTTTCCTTCATGGAACTCCCATGGAGAGGAGAATTTGACTGTTCCTTCATGGAATTTCCACGGAGAGAAGGATTCAGTGTTTCCTTCATGGAGTTTCCACATAATTTCCACAGAGCTTCCATGGAAGTGAGGGTTTGGCCTTTGCTTCCATGGAACTTCCATAGATGAGAGGATTTGGCCTTTCCTTCATGGAATTTCCATGGAAAGGAGGATTTGGCCTTTGCTTCCATGGAACTTCCATGGAGAGGAGAATTTGACCGTTCCTTCATGGAATTTCCATGGAGAGGAGGATTCGGTGTTTCCTTTGTGGAGTTTCCACGGAATTTCCACAGAGCTTCCATGGAGGTGAGGATTTGGCCTTTGCTTCCATGGGACTTCTATGGAACTTCCATGGAGCTTCCATGGAAAGGAGAAGTTGACCGTTCCTGGAATTTGACCTTCATGGAATTTCCATGGAGAGGAGGATTTGGCCTTTCCTTCATGGAACTTCCGTGGAGAGAATTTGGCCTTTACTTCCATGGAACTTCCATGGAGCTTCCATGGATGAGAGGATTTGACCTTTGCTTTGTGGAGCTTCCATGGAGAGGAGAATTTGACATTTCTTTCATAGAACTTCCAAGGAGAGGAGGATTTGACATTTTTGGGGTCTTTTTGGCCCATTTTTGGGGGTCTTTTGGGGGTCTTTTTGGCCCATTTTTGGGGTCTTTTTGGGGTCTTTTTGGGGTCTTTTTGGCCCATTTTTGGGGGTCTTTTGGGGGGTCTTTTTGGGGTCTTTTCGACCCATTTTTGGGCACCGTAAATCCCCGGACAATTTCCTGCTCCACAAACCTTCCCCATCTCCCTTTATTCCCACCTGACCTCTCCAAAAAGCCACCAAGGATCTCCTGCGGTGTTTTTTGCCCATTCCCAGTGTGGAAAAATGTCCCCAGCCAACCCCGAGGCCAGGCGGGCTCTCCAAGTGCCTGGAATCCTACTGGCATTCCCAAAATCCTGGAATTCTGCTGGCATTTCCCAAACCCTGGAATTCCCTGGAATCCTGCTGGCATTCCCAAAACTCTGGAATTCCCTGGAATCCTGCTGGCATTCCCAATCTTCTGGCCCCATCTCGTGGCCAGCGCCTCGCACGGCAATTCCAGGCTGGGAACAGTCCCAGGGCTGGCGGGGCTGGAATTCCATCCCTGATTTTGGGATTGGGGGCGGATTTCATTCCCACGGGAATTCCATCCCTGATTTTGGGATTTGGGGCGGATTTCATTCCCATGGGAATCCCATCCCTGATTTTGGGATTGGGAGCGGATTTCATTCCCATGGGAATTCCATCCCTGATTTTGGGATTGGGAGCGGATTTCATTCCCACGGGAATTCCATCCCTGATTTTGGGATTGGGAGCGGATTTCATTCCCATGGGAATCCCATCCCTGATTTTGGGATTGGGAGCGGATTTCATTCCCATGGGAATCCCATCCCTGATTTTGGAATTGGGAGCGGATTTCATTCCCATGGGAATTCCATCCCTGATTTTGGGATTGGGGGCGGATTTCGTTCCCACAGGAATTCCATCCCTGATTTTGGGATTGGGGGCGGATTTCATTCCCATGGGAATTCCATCCCTGTTTTTGGGATTTGGGGCTGGATTTCATTCCCACGGGAATTCCATCCCTGATTTTGGGATTTGGGGCGGATTTTGTTCCCATGGGAATTCCATCCCTGATTTTGGGACTGGGGGTGGATTTCATTCCCATGGGAATCCCATCCATTGCCCTTCCCTGTCTGTGGATGGGGAATTTTGGGAAGTTTTATCCCCTAAATTCTGCCTCTTTCTATTCCTTGGAGAGGGAATTCCGGTTTATTCCCATTAACTCTGCCCTTTATTGTCCATAGAGGGAGAGATTTGGGAAGTTTTATTCCCTAAATTCTGCCTTTTGCCATTCCTTAGAGAGGGAATTTTGGGAAGTTTTATTCCCTAAATTCTGCCTTTTACCCTTCCTTGGAGAGGGAATTTTGGGAAGGTCTTTCCCCTTAAATTTGCCCTTTGCTGTTCCTCAAAGTGGGAATTTTGGGCAGGTTTATTCCCTTAACTCTGCTCTTTGCTATCCATGGGAAAGGGGAGAAATTTGGGAGCTTCATTCCCTGGATCTTCCCTTTTCCCCCTTCCCGAGGGAGATTCGGCCGTGCCAATCCTCCCTCGGGATTTCAGGGAGCTGCTCCATTTCCCCCCTTCCCAAAACCCCAAATCCATCCCCCCACCTCTCCCTGGATCCTGAGGGGGGAGGAAGAGGAGCAGCCATGGGATGATCCAGGAAAAGCTTTTCCTGTAGGATCAAGGGAGGAAAACCCATCCCAGGCACTCAACCTCCACATGGGATCATGGAGGAGCCCAAATTCTCCTTTTCTCCAGCCCCAAACCCCACATTTGGCCATTTCAACGTGAGGATATCCCAGGATTTGATTTTTCTTGGAAAAGGCGATGGAGATTTGGGAACAGGGATTTTCCCATGAGATCCCGAACGACTCGGGATGAAGTTTCCTCCCACCCCAAAATTCCATTTTTTTCCCTGGCTGTGTTTCACCTCCCTCCACCCTCAGCCTCCTGCAGGATGGGATGCTCGGGGTGGGAATTTAGGGATTTTCCCATCCCTGCGTGATTCCCAAATCCTGGAATATCACCCAAAACCCTTCCAGAGCTGGGCTGTTCCCGGCTGGAATCTCGGGGCTGCATCTCCCTGCACGGACTGAACCCAGCGCCTTTTCCTGGGATTTTCCCATCCTTTTCCACTCAGCAAAACTCTGGGAATCTCAGCTGAGCGAAGGGAAAAGCAGAAAAAGGGGAAAACGCGGCTGGAGCCATCCACACCCATTCCTGCTCCTGGCAAAAGGAACAGAAATTAAGGAAAAAAACCCCAAAAAAACAAGGAAAAGCTGATTTTTTTTTTTGGGATTTGGTTTATTTTTGTCGGGGGTGGGGGTGAGTTGTGCCCCTCCGCTCCAGGAAGTTTTTATGGAGCAGGAAAATAAAAAAAAAAAGCTGGAATTGGGGTTTTCTCCTTGCTTTAAAAAAAAAGAAAAAAAAAAAGCTGGAAAAGGAGGAAAACCACCCGCGGTGAATCGGAGGAAACGGGAATAATGAAATAATGAGAATGAAATCCGCGCTGCTGCTCCTCCCGCCGGGAATTGCTGGGATAGCCGGGAGCGTTTTCCGGGAATTTCATCGGGATGCTGCCGAGCCTGGAAAATCTCCCGCTGGGCTCGGAAGGAGAAAAACGAGGAGGAAAATGATCCCAATTCCAGCGAGGAAAGCCGGAGCAGGGATTGCTGCTCTCCTGGGTGCCAGAGGATGGAATGCAGCGGGATTTTCCCAGGTAAATCTGGGATAAATCTGGGATAAATCTGGGATAAATCTGGGGTAAATCTGGGATAAATCTGGGATAAATCTGGGATAAATCTGGGATAAATCTGGGGTAAATCTGAGGTAAATCTGGGATAAATCTGGGGTAAATCTGGGATAAATCTGGGATAAATCTGGGATAAATCTGGGGTAAATCTGGGATAAATCTGGGATAAATCTGGGATAAATCTGGGATAAATCTGGGGTAAATCTGGGATAAATCTGGGGTAAATCTGGGATAAATCTGGGATAAATCTGGGATAAATCTGGGATAAAACTGGGAATGGGACCTGGAGACTTCTTCAACTCTGTCTGGTGCTGCCTGTGCTTCCCCCGTGAGCTTTTTTTTCCCAAAATCCAGGTGGGCTCGGCTGTGCCTTGCTCTCCTCCCCATCCCTAAAAATTAAGGATTTATCTCCCTAATTTTCCTTTTCCCAAGATTTCCCAATCCTTCCCCTGCTGCCTATTCCGGTCTGCCTCCCCGAATTGCTGGAATAATAAAAATATTTTTCCTAGGAGGGAGGGCGAGGGGAATTTTGAATCCCTTGATATCAAAATATCTTGGATTGCTTTTCCCTACCTTGCCTAATTATTTTTCCCTTAAAAAAAAAACCCCAAAACCTGGAAAATTCAATGTCTGGAGCATGGATTTGCCTCCTACAAGGACATTTTCCTTTCCCAACAACGATTTTGTGGGAAAATAAATTTATGGGGGAGCAAAACTCAGCAAACAGCTCAGGATGGGATCCGGAGGTGGAAAAGTCTCTCAATCCCTAAAAACCAAAAAAAACCCTGGAATCTGATTTCCTAAGGAAATCACTGAAATATTTAAAGGAGAATAAATGAAATCCAGACACTCACCTGCTTCTCCTGGATGTTGGGATGGGAAAGATTTGCTGTGGAATCACTCCAAGGAAAAAGGCATCAGGAGCTTTTCCCAACTTCTTTTCCCTGATTTTTTTTTTTAAATTTTTTTTTTCCTTCCCAAGGACTGGGATATTTTTTTTTTCCCTCTCTCTGGAAACCTTTCCCCCCTCCCTGGTGTATTTATAAAAATCCCAGGGATCACGGGGTTGGAGTCGTGATTCCAGACGCGGAGCCTGAGCTTGGGAATGATTTCATTAAAATGAGATCAGAGCGAGCCGGGACGTCACGGAGCCGCTCCCAATCCGCAGGGAAAAAACGGGAATTGGGGGTGGAAAAGACGTCGGATCCCAAAATCTGGGAAGAGTCACCCCAAAGCGGGGCTGGCGTCAGTGCCGGGATTTTGTAGGATCACGCACGCCCTTGTCCCCGGGGTTTTGGGATGTTTTCATTCCGAAGGTTTTTCCAGCTCCGAGGATGGATGTTGGGATTCCTCATGGATCGAGGTTATCCCAAAGAAAGTGGTTTTATTCCCTGAGAAGGGTTTTTCCCTGTTTTTTCCATTTCCAGGGGATTTTCTCTTCCCAATCGTGCAGGGAAACCCTTGGAAAATGGAAATTTTGGGAAACTTCTTCCAGGATTTGTGAGAACAATTCCAGGTGAAGGTTTGGGAAAGGATGGGAAGGACGAGGGAAAAAAGCTCCAATTCCCTAAAACTCCATCAAGATTAACTGGGATCATCCCAGAACAGCAGCCAGGTGGGGAAAATTCCCAGTTTGGGCTCCCAGCACCAGACTGGTCCCAGAGAGGAAACCCCTGGAATTCCCCAAGTTTGGGAGCAAAAGAGGATTGGAAGATTTGGGAACAGGGATGGGGATTTGGGAACAGGGATGGGGATTTGGGAACAGGGATGGGGATGGAGATTTGGGAATAGGGATGGGGATGAAGATTTGGGATTTGGGAACAAGGATGGGGGTGGAGATTTGGGAACCGGGACGGGGATTTGGGAATAAGGAGGAGGATGGAGATTTGGGAACAGGGATGAGGATTTGGGAACAGGGATGGGGATTTGGGAACAAGGATAGAGATTTGGGAACAAGGAAGAGGATGGAGATTTGGGAACAGGGACGAGGATTTGGGAACAGGGATGGGGATGGAGATTTGGGAATAGGGATGGGGATTTGGGAACAAGGATGGAGATGAAGATTTGGGATTTGGGAACAGGGATGGGGATGGAGATTTGGGAACAGGGATGGGGATGAAGATTTGGGATTTGGGAACAAGGATGGAGGATGGAGATTTGGGAACAGGGACGAGGATTTGGGAACAGGGATGGGGATGGGGATTTGGAAACAGGGATGGAGATTTGGGAACAGGGATGGAGATTTGGGAACAGGGATGGGGATTTGGGAACAGGGATGGAGATTTGGGAACAGGGATGGGGATGGAGATTTGGGAACAGGGACAAGGATTTGGGAACAGGGATGGGGATGGGGATTTGGGAACAGGGATGGAGATTTGGGAACAAGGAGGAGGATGGAGATTTGGGAACAGGGATGGGGATTTGGGAACAGGGATGGGGATTTGGGAACAGGGATGGGGATTTGGGAACAGGGATGGAGATTTGGGAACAGGGATTTTTCCATGTGATCCAAGGAAGATCTCATGTCCCTCCAAAGGGTCCCACCATGGAGTTGTGGCTGGTTGGATTCTCCTGGGTTTGGTTTTGGTTTCCCTCCCTCCCTGAGGCCTGGAAAATGGAATTTTTTTCTCCAAATATTTGGAATTTTGGAGATGTTTCTGGGAAAGAAAACTCCCAGGCCACTTCCACACAAGGAGCTGGGTGGGAAAATCCACATGAGGGATTTTTCCAAGGAAAAGGACCAGGACATGGAACTGAGAGACTTTTCCACCTCTGGATCCCATCCTGAGTTTTATTCCCCCACAAATTTATTTTCCCCACAAAATCTTTGTTGGGAAAGGAAAATGTCCTTGGAGGAGGCAAATCCATGCTCCAGACATGGATTTTTCCATGTTTCAGACATGGAATTTTCACAGTGGTTTCATTAAGGAAAAATAGGGAAGAGAAGGCAGAAAAAAGAAGGAATTTCCCGGTTTATCCCTTGAAAAGCAAATCCAACTTTTTTGGCTGCCATGGTTTGGAATTCCCCACCCTGGGAGGAGAATTTGCTGCAGGAGAATTGTGTTTCCAAGGGAAAATTCCATGAAAATATTCCTTGGGAAGGAGTGAGCTGAGCCAGGAACATCTGAGGGCCTGGAGGCCTCAAACTTCCCAAAAGTTTCCCTGGAAAAGTCCCAAATTGATGAAAAATTCAGGAAGTGAGGAGCAATCCCACACATCCCTGGGATTCCACCTCTCCTCACCTTTTCCCGGGAACTGAATTTTTGGGAGTGAATCATTTCTTGGAGCTCATTAAAGTTTCATCTCCACAAACCGGGGAAAATCAGGGATTTGGGGTCATTCCACCCCAGGAACTGTGAAAACCCAAAAAAATCCCAAATCCCAGAAGTTTTGCCCCACCCAGGAGATTCCATTTGGTGCTTCCAGCACCAGAATTCCATGGAGGATTCGGACATGGATGTGTTGAGGGGCAAAAAGGACTTTTCTGCTCAGCTTTGTCCCTTTTTTCCCAATTTTTAGGGCTTAGTTTGTGTATTCCAGGCTGTGGAAGAAGGAGAATATCCCTAAAATCCTACGAGGCTGATTTAGGGGATTTTATGGGATTTCTCTTCCTTCTCACCCCATTTTGGGGGTGATTTTCACTCCTTCCAACAGCTCAAATCCGTAAAGTTTTCCCAAATATCGGAAAACTCCATCCGATGGGAAGAGAAGAGCTGGGAATACAAAATTTGGAGTAATTATTTTGCTTTTTTTGTGCTTTTTTCCACCTTTTCCGAGGGTATTTGCATCCCTGTATTTCCACAAAGCTCTCCCCATTTCATCTTCCTGGGAGTGACTTAAATTAGTTCAATTAATTAAAAATTAATTCAGTTAATTTGGAGCTTTGGAGCTTTGGATGCCAACGGAATGTCAGGATTTGGCATGAACTGGATTTGGGGCTTGTTTAGGAAATTCCCAAAAATCACTCGGGCCAAACCCAAAAATCCAATCCAGTGGCAGCTCCTGGGCATGGAATTAAATTTGGAATTAAACTTGGATTTTGCTGCTTTCCCTCCAAAGGAAGAGGAGGAAAAAAGTGTTGGAAGAGAAAAAAATAATCCAAAATCCTCCAAATTTTCCTGGAATGTTTTAATTTCTTTCCCTCTGTTGCATCTCCTGCCCCTTTTCCAAAGGGAATTTTTGCACCTCCCTGGACACGTGGGCAGCATGGATAAAAAAATCCAGGAATTTGTGAAGGGAACCTGGATCCTCACTCAGACTCTGGGAGTTTTCCCTGATTTTCTGTGTCCCAGTGGAAAATTCAATTTTTTCCCAAAGATCTTGGAGCTGCTCCTGCTTTTTCCTGCGCCCAGAACCGGGATCCGATCCCACTGCCGAGGCTGCAGCAGCTGGAAAATGCTGGAAGAGTTCAGGGAATGTTTCATCCCCTCCAGGTGGGTTTTGGTGCCTTTCCAGGATTTTTTTTTTGGGATTTTCCGTGTGGTTTCAGTGCCAAGGACAAACAGCCCAAGGTGGGATTTCTCCTTGGATCTCCAGGGACAATCCCATCCTGGTTTTTCCCTCTTTCCTGCTGGGCACTGAAGGTTTTCCAGGATTTTCCAAGGGTTTTTTTTACCTTCCCAGGGGTGTTGGGATGCAATTCCACCCTTGGAATGGGGATGGGGATGGGAATTCCTTGGGGATGCAGGGATAGGGGGGCTGGTTCTGCTCCAGACAGGGATGGGGATTTGGGAACATGATGGGGATTTGGGATTTGGGAACAGGGATTTGGGAATGGGGATGAGGATTTGGGATTTGGGAACAGGGATGGGGATTTGGGAATAGGGACAAGGATTTGGGAATGGGGATGGTGATTTGGGAACAGGGATGGGGATTTGGGAACAGGGATGGGGATTTGGGAACAGGGATTTGGGATTTGGGATTTGGGAACAGGGATCTGGGATTTGGGAACAGGGATCTGGGATTTGGGAACAGGGATTTGGGATTTGGGAAGAGGGATTTGGGGTTTTGGAACAGGGATGGGGATTTGGGAATAGGGACAAGGATTTGGGAATGGGGATGGGGATTTAGGAATAGGGATTTGGGATTTGGGAATGGGGATGGGGATTTGGGATTTGGGAACAGGGATTTGGGATTTGGGAATGGGGATGGGGATTTGGGAACAGGGATTTGGGATTTGGGAATGGGGATGGGGATTTGGGAACAGGGATTTGGGATTTGGGAATGGGGATGGGGATTTGGGAACAGGGACAAGGATTTGGGAATGGGGATGAGGATTTGGGATTTGGGAACAGGGATGGGGATTTGGGAATAGGGACAAGGATTTGGGAATGGGGATGGGGATTTGGGAACAGGGATTTGGGATTTGGGAGGGTGGATGGGGATTTGGGAACAGGGATGGGGATTTGGGAATAGGGACAAGGATTTGGGAATGGGGTGAGCTTGGGATCCTTTCCAACCGAACCATTCCATGATTCCAGGATTAAACCCAGCCCTCCATTAAGGGCATCTTTAATTGCTCCCACTGTAAAAATCCATAATTAATGAGCCCAATTCCAGCTGGGAACACCAGCACGGATTTTCCGGGCTGCTTTTCCATCTGGCAGGATTTTGTCGGCTCCTTCCCGACGGATCCGATCCCATCTCCGGCACATCCAGCGGTGCTGGATGAGGCTCGGCCGTGGCCATTTCAGGGCCGGCTCGTTATCTAATTACCAAATTATCCCGGCCCAGCCTCTCCTCCCTCTCCATCCCTTTCCTTTGTCGGGGTTGCTTAGGAACTGCCGCGGGCTGGATGCAGGAATCCATATTCCAATAGCCAATATTCCAGGAATCCCATCCTGCAGAGAGGCTGGGAGTGCTCCTAAATCCATGGATTTGCATCCCCGGGCAGCAAATCCCGATCCAGAATCCCTCTTTATTTCCAAATTCCATGTGGGTTTGTGAGCTGGCTCGATGCGCGTTGAATCCCAGATTTCCACTGCCCAACTTGGCTTTTCCCAAGGCCTTTTTCCAAGGCATGTTCAGGAATTTTCTGCTTGGAAAGCCACCAGGAAACCTCAAACCTCTCCCCCGACTCCTGCCCTGAGATAATTCCAAGGAACTCGATTAGGCTGCCCTGACATTTCCAGGGAAGCGCCGGGGCTCCGTTCCCGGAATGCCTGGATAGCAAATCCGTAGGGAACATTTGATTAATCCATGGGGGATTAAAAAAAAATTCCACTTCTCAATTTCCCCGAGCTCTGATGGGAATTTGAGCTGGGTTTAACCCCCTGAGATTGACCTTAGGCCTGCCTAAATATTGGTTTTCCCTTCCCAGCTCTTCCAAACCGGGATTAAATGTCTTGGATCTCTCAGGAATGTGAATTTTGGTGAAGAGTTTTGAACCAAATAATTCCCTTGGGAGGCTCTTCCCAACTCCTTTGGATGCTCCTGGGCCAGGAGGCCAAATCCTGCTCCAGCCTTGCATTTGGGATTTGGGAATTCCAAAGCCGGGGAGGTGAGGTCTGATTTTTAGGGATGGCGCTGGGCTGGAAAAGGAGAATGAAGGGATTGGCCAAAAATTTCTGGGAATAACAACACAGGAAGGGAATTTCCTCAGTTTCCCAGATCCCACAGGCCCAATCCTCCCCTCCTGCTGCCTCCACCCCTGTGGATTCCCAGTTTTAAAAAGGATTTTCATGGAATTTCTGCTGCTTGGAGTCTCCTCAGCCTCGGTGACCAATTCCCACAACTTTTGGCTCCAAATCCTAAAGGCTGGAGCAGGATTTGGCCTCCTGGTCCCAGAACATCCAAAGGAATCGGGAAGAGCCTCCCAAGGGATGCACAGGGGGAATGAGGGATTTTTGCTTTTGGATTTGGGAAATAATTCCATGTTGAGTTCTTAATGAGCACTTAATTATTGAATAGGTTGTTATCCTTAATGGAATGGAAGGAAGAGGATTTTTAATATGGAGCAAAAGGGCTCAAGGAATGGCTTTAAACAGGGATGGGTGGGATTTTGGGAAGGAATTCCTGGCTGGGCTACCCCGGGATCCCTGGAATGTCCAGCTGGACACTGGGGCTTGGAGCAGCCTGGGACAGCAGAAGATTCCCTGTCCATGGTGGGGTGGAATTGGATATTCCTTAAAGTCCCTCCAATCCCAAACCATTCCATGATTTTATTTTCCAACCAGGGAACCTCCAACCTCCCTTTCCCTAATCATTTAATTTGGGAATGAGATTCTTTCCCGATTATTCCAAATCCTTTATTTCCTTGGATGGACTCAACTCCCTGGGGGCTGGAATTCCACTCATTCCATATTTCCTGGGATGTTGTATTCCAGAGGCTGCAGCATCCCAAGATCAGCGTCTTTCAGCATTCCTGGGTAAATTCACACAAGGAAACCAGGAAAACAGGAAAATGTGGGAATGTTTCTCAGAATTCCACTTGTTCCTGAGCCCTGTGGAAAAGCCCAATCCCTCCCTTCCGGGTGACGCCACTTTTCCCACCGGGAATGTTTTGTTTCTTCTCCCAGGGAATATTTTTCCGGAATGTTCCAAGGACATCTCAGGACAGACCAGGATTTCAGGAGGAGAGGTTGGAATTGTCCTCTGGAAATGGCTCCTTGCCAAGGCTTACAAAATTCCATGTTTTTCATTTTTTTTGGGGGGGAGGAGGAAAAGGAAGGAAAGTCCCCAAATCTCTGCTCCTCCCTGCCCAGTACCCGGGATTTTGGGAGTGAAGGAATCCTTTTCCTACCTGTGCTACCAGGAGCAAAGAGCCAACCCCAAATCCTGGGAAATCTGAACTCTGGGAACTCTGAAACCTGGGAAATCTGAGCTCAGTTTTACCAAATTACACGGAAAACTTTTAATAAATCCTTGTTTTCCCATTGGAAATCCTGTAACCTTTCCCAGGGATTGTCCCATGGAGCAGAACTCCTCTCAGCTGTATCTGTGTCTCCATGGGACCAAAATCCCGGGATTTGGAATCCCTCTTCCTGGATTTCCACACCTTTTCTTGGATTTCCACAAGTTGCAGCTCCAAGCTCCTTGAGGAATTGGAAGTGGATTTTTTTAGGGACAAGCCTGGCTTGGATCCCTGTTTTTTTCTTGGAGATTTTTGGATGGCTCCTCTTAACCTACCCAGGGAATTCCTAAAGGAAGGAGGAGTGGAGGAGAAGGTGGGAATTCCTAAAGGCCCCAGGGAATTCCCAAATGGAGGAGAAGGTGGGAATTCCTAGGGGCCACAGGGAATTCCCAAGAGGAGGAGGAGGAGGAGGGAATTCTGAAGGCCTCAGGGAATTTAGGGCCAGGCCAAAAGGGATGGGGCTCCACCTAATCCAGCTGGAAAAATAGATTTTCCCACCTTTCTCTGCCATTCCCAAAGTTTCCCTCTTCCAGGCGAATGCTCCAGAGTTCCACAGCATTGAGACACTTTTATTTTACAAAAATAAAACTCGGGAATTTTGTGCCACGTGGTTTGGCTCAGGAATTCCAGCCTTCCCACCCTCCTTTTCCTGAGCATCCAGAGGTTTCCCTCTCCTCATCCCATAATGTCCATATTTCCAGTTTTCCGACAACTTTTTTTCCAGTGTCTTGGTGTTTGTTTTCCTCGTCCATCCTGGAGGTATCGGGGTGACTCCTCCCAATCCCGCTGGATTTAAATGAAGCTCTTGGAGCTGCTCATCTCCCTCTGCCTGTTTTGGGAAAAAGAGAGAAGAGGAAAAAATGGGAATGTTGGCTGCAGTTTGGGGAATTCCCTCTTGGAATTCCCAAGCTCACAGCAGCTTGGGAGGTCCCTGACACCCCGGGATTGTGCCATTCCACATCCATAAAAAGCAAATATCCCAATCCTGGCTGGATCCTGGCTCTGTTTAGGATCAGCCAGGAAAAATGGGCACACAGAGGACTCAATGATCTGTCTTGGATTGGGATTAATCCCATTCCCAGTGTTTTTTTCTTCCCACAAAGCACGTTGGAGGTCCCTTCAGCTGCTTTGTGAAATTCTCAGTGGCTCCTAAAGCAAATTCCCTGGGAAAAAAATGGGCAGGAGGAGTTTCAGTCATTTCCTGGTGCTGCTGGGCCTGGATCTCAAGCCCTTGGAGTGATTCCCAAAATTATGGATCTGAGCCTTTAACTCCTCTCTCTTTTTACAGTTTCCCTCAAACCCAGAGCAGATGAACCTCGCCAGAGGTTTTTTTTAATGGATTGTGGAGAATTCACGGATTTTTTCCCAGTGGTCTCCAGGCAGAGGGAATTCTGGGAGAGGAATATTTTCCTTGGAGCAGGGTTTACATTCCTGCCAGGCCCCATTTGGGATGAGCTGGAGAGGAGGGAAAATCCACACAAACTGATCCCAAAACCCCTGGATCTGGCAATGGAAGCCAAGCTGTGCTTCCAGATTTTCCCATTGAATCCCTGGATGAGGTGAGACCCCAAGCCTGGGGTGTTAATCCAGTCCTAAACTGGTCTAGGTTTGACTTCAGGTTCTGCCTGGAGATGCCAGAGTGTGTTTGGATGGAACATCCCAGGGTTCTGAGGGCACAAATCCCCAAATTCCTGCACAATTTCAGTCCTTGGAAAGCACAAAAGACATCCAAAATATCTGGGCCTGGTGGATCCATGCACACATCCATGGAATTAACCCAAGGGAGATGTCCAGGAGCTCCTGGGAACGATCTGGGAATGGGAAGGGAAGAAAACCCTGCAACTCCCTGGCACTTCCACCTTAAGGAACTGGGAGTGGGCAAATCCTGGATGGGCTTTCCCACCCTGGCCTTGCTCCTGGCTGGAGGAAGAGGGAATTTGAGGGGCCCAGCCTCACCTGGGGAGCTCTGGCAGTGGCGCTGGCATTCCCGCCGGGATGGGAAGCGGTTGCTGTTCCCTCGGCAGCCCCCGAACAGGAAGGGCCGGCAGGAGCTGCTGGGGCCGTGGAAGTACCAGAGCAGGGAATGGTGCTGGCAGGAGCCCTCATCCATGGGCTGCAGGCACCGAGCTGCAGGAAAACACCCCACAGTTCCCATGGGCTGGATCTGGGTGGGAAAACACCCCACAATTCCCCATGGGCTGGATCCAGGTGGGAAAACACCTCACATTCCTCATGGGCTGGATCCAGGTGGGAAAACACCCAACATTCCTCATGGGTTGGATCTGGGTGGGAAAACGCCCCACATTCCTTATGGGTTGGATCTGGGTGGGAAAACGCCCCACATTCCTCATGGCTTGGATCCGGGTGGGAAAACACCCCACATTCCTCATGGGTTGGATCCTGGTGGGAAAACACCTCACATTCCTCATGGCTTGGATTCAGGTGGGAAAACACCTCACAATTCCCATGGGCTGGATCCTGGTGGGAAAACACCCCAACATTCCTCATGGGCTGGATCCGGGTGGGAAAACACCTCAAAATTCCCACGAGTTGGATCTGGGTGGGAAAACACCCCACACTCCCCAGGGGTTGGATTCTCTCTGAAAAATGCCCCACAACAATCCAGGGGCTGGATCTACTCGGGAAAACACCCCACAACCATCCAGGGGTTGGATCCAGGTGGGAAAACACCCCAGATTTCCTATGGGCTGCATCCACGTGGGAAAACACCCCACACCCACCCCACAGATTGGATCCATGTGGAAAAACACCCCACACCCACCTCACAGATTGGATCCACGTGGGAAAACACCCCAGAACCATCCAGGGGTTGGATCCAGGTGGGAAAAGGCCACACTTTGGAAAACATCCCCATAACAGTCCAAAAAAATCCATAAAAACAGTCCCATAAAAATCCAGGGTTGGATTTTTTCTGGAAAACATCCCCACACCCACCCCTGGGATGGATCCCAGAGCGGACAAAGGAGGGAATCCGAGTAGATTCCCAGAGTGGAAAAATGGGGATAATCCAGGAGTGGATTCTCCAGGAAAAATGGGGATATGTGGGAGTGGATAAAGGAGGGAATCCGAGTGGATTCCCAGAGGGGACAAAGGGGAACATCCAGCGTTGGATTCCCAGTGTGGGATGAGCTCCGTGGTGCTCCATCACCCATCCACCATGGTGGCCCCTGACCTATCCAAAGGGATGGTTAAACCCTGGATTTTGGGTGGGATATTTTCACAGGAATGTTTACATTCAGGGAATTCCAGGAAGATCCTCCCAGTGTGTTTCTTTGGATCAAAACCCCCTCCAGTTCCTTCACCACCACCTCAACACCCCTGGGGCAAACCCAGCTGCTTTAAGCCAAGCCTAAACTGAGTTTTAACCTCGTGTAACTCCTTCAGTGCCACATCCCTCGATCCCAAGGCCAAGCAGCCCTTCCCACCTGGGAAGTGACTTCCCAAAATGCCATTTCATTCCCAGCTTTTCACCTGGTAATTGGCTGTCGGCTCCTCGCTGAGAGGTTCCCGTTGTCTGCTGCGCCGGGGCTGGAGGTGGGGGAAAAGCCAAAGAAATCACACGGAATGAGGGCGTGCAAACAAATTATCCCTCATTTAAATCAAGCTCCTTGGAGCCTTCCGTGGCTAACGAGTTCCCCTAATAAATGTCACGGAGCAACCGGCCACGGGCGGCGAGGAACCGGCGGCAATAAAACCCTTAATGGTGTTAAACAACTCCGTGGGAGAGGTCGGGTGTTCGTCAGAGAAAATGGAAGTGTTGGTGGTTGTTTGCTGGAGATAAATGTCAGGCTGGAGTTTGGGAGCCTCGGAAAAGCCGGGAGCGATCGGAATCTGGCGGCAATAACGCTCCGGCTGCAGAATCCTGTTAACATTTGGAGCCGCGCCGCTCTCGTCACTTAGCAGAGGGATTTATGAGCCCTCTGCCTCGGCCCCGGATTTTAATGGGATTGTTGGCTGCTGACATGATTTGATAACACCTGGAATGTCCCATCCATCTGATCCGTGGCATAAATTGAGTTTAGATCCAGATGGGAGACTCTGACGTCCGGCACAGACGTCGGGAGAGCGCCCGGAGCGGGGCGGGAGGGGAGAGGGGATTGTTTGGGTTTGGTTCTAGGATTGGCTGGATTCTTTGGGATGTGTTCATTCCTTACCCCTGGATGGGGCCACCATCCATGGGTTTGACTTAAAACCCTTCCCAAAGCTCTTCCCAAAGCTCTCCATCCTGGGGAATCACGGAATCATAGAATATGAGCTTGGAATTGGATGATCCTTAAGGCCCCTTCCAACCCAAACTGTTCCATGCCTCAGGTTGGAAAGGGAGCTATAAAACCCCTCAAATCCAAATCTCTGTTGGACTCCTTGGCCTGGAATTGGATGATTATTAAGGACATCCCAAAACATTCCATGTCCTGAATTTGAAGGGTCTGTAAAAACCCTGGAATCCACATCTTTGTTGGACTCCCTTGGCCTGGAATTTGATGATTTTTAAGGCCTCTTCCATCCCAAACCATTCTATGTCCCAAACTGGAAAGAGGCCTGTAAAAACCCTAGAATCCAAATATTTTTTGGACTCCCTGGCCTGGAATTGGATGATTTTTAAGGACATCCCAAGCTATTCCATGTCCTGAATTTGAAGGGTCTGTAAAAACCCTGGAATCCAAATATTTTTTAAACTCCCTTGGCCTGGAATTGGATGATTTTTAAGGTCCCTTCCATCCCAAACCATTCTATATCCCAAACTGGAAAAAGGCCTGTAAAAACCCCGGAATCCAAATATTTTTCGGACTCCCTGGCTTGGAATTGGATGATTTTTAAGGACATCCCAAACCATTCCATGTCCTGAATTTGAAGGGTCTGTAAAAACCCTGGAATCCAAATATTTTTAAGACTCCCTTGGCCTGGAATTGGATGATTTTTAAGGTCCCTTCCATCCCAAAACCATTCCATATCCCAAACTGGAAAGAGGCCTGTAAAAACCCTAGAATCCAAATCTTTTTTGGACTCCCTTGGCCTGGAATTGGAGGATTTTTAAGGCCTCTTCCATCCCAAACAATTCCATGTCCCAAAATGGAAGTTGGAAGGATCATGGAGTCCAGCTCCCTCTTTAGACTGGATTTTGGAGCACTGAGACCTCCCCTAGAGGATATTTTTGGGGTGACAAAGAGGATTTAATGACAGTGTTTGATCAAGTTTAATTAAACCCCAAACCCCCAGGCTGGAAAACCATTCCACTGCTCCATCCCCCTAATTTGGAAGAAATTCCCCAGGAACATCACACTTGCATCCCATAATACACCCCTGTAGACCGTAGGGCAACACTACAGCTGATTTTGGGGTGTAAAGGTGGCAACAATGGGATTTTAAATATTTTTTTTAATTATTTATTTAGGTTTTTTTAAAATTAATTTTTAAATTTATTTTTTATTTTAATTCATTTTGAATTATTTCTCCAGCTGTGCCACTCATTGTACCCAACCTTCCTCTTCCTCCTCCGGGTGACAAAATCTGATCTTTATCTGCTGGATTACAAGAAATGATCCCAAACTCTCCCTCCTCCTTTTCAATCCTGTCCTGAAGTTTGGGTTTTGAGCTCCAAGTAGGATGAATCCTGCCACAAATCCCTCAATCTCCCCCTGTCCTGTTTTCCTTCCCTCCCACAAACCCAGATGGAAATCCACGCCCCAGTGAGAAGACCAGGAGGTCCATGGGTGGCTCTTGCCCTGCTCCAGGAGCAGATCTGGCTCTCCCAGGGCCCTTCCCTCTTGGAAAACACTAACAGGAACAGCTCCAGTTGTTTTTCCACAAAAACATGTTTTTCCATGTTTTTAAGCTGTGGTTTTATCCTTTATTACAACCTTCACGAGGCCCTGGACAGAAACAATCTGGGATGAGTGTTTGGTCTCAGATCCCATTTCTGCCTGGTTGGAAGTTTAACTGGAACTTGCCAAGGATGTGGTGGGAAAAGTGGGACAAAACCAGACTGGAAACGGGAGTCTCCTCCCGGCATTTTAAAAGGAACCCTTTGGAAGGCCGGGATCACCACTGATCCTACAAATATTTAGGTTTTCCTCACCTTCCAGGGGCATTGGCTTGTGTCATCTCCAAGAGCGTGGGAGCACTCACTGGGAATCCCATCCCTGCCTCATTCTTGCCCAAATCCAGGGAAGCGGATTTATCACGGAATGCTCCAGAGCATTCCATGGTTGGAAAGATGGGAAGGAGGAACCTGAACTCACCTGCAAGGAGTGGAGGTGGCTCCATGAAGGGCTTCACCGTGGTCTTGTCGTGAGTTGTGCCAAGTTTTTCTTCCCACTTTTCACCATTCCCGGTGTATTCCTGAGACTGGGAATACCCTTGGAGCTGCCTGTGGACTTCAGCTGCCTCCAGACCTGTGGGATGAGGGTCACTGAGGATGAATCCAATGCTTTGGGGTGGGCAGATCAGCGCTCCAGGCTCTGTGGACCATTGGATTTGAGGATTCCATGAGTCCTGGAGCTGATCCTGGGAGCAACCCTGGAATTTTGTGGGCAGGGATTGGGATTTCTGTGGGTTCAGCTTTAAAAACTGGGAGTCAGGAAGGGATTTGATCATGTCCTGGTGGAAAGGGTAAAAACAGGAGACATCCAGGATTCCCTCTGATCCCTCAGATTCCTCTCAGGAAGACCCATCCCCCTCAAAAAGCTGTTGGTGATCCAACATTTCCTGCACTGAATCCCAGAAAAAAACCCCATTTATTCCTAAAAACAACTTTTCACTTGCAGTTTCGGGCTGGTTTGGGGCAAGGAGAAGATTCCCAGCCTTACCCTTTTCCTTGGATATTCTTCCCAACTCGCCTCCACAACCTGCAGACAGAAGAGACAGGGAAGAGTTTGTTTGCTACTTTTTTTTACCAACATAAATAAGATTTTCCAAGGAAATAATTACTTTTATGGATTATTTTTCATCCCTTTTCCCCCGTTTTCAAGGATCCAAATGCTTCCTAACAGCTCCAGCGGTTGTGAACCTAAAAACCTTCCATATCCATAGGGAAAGCCCAGGGAATGGGATAGGAATTTTCTGCTGGATCTCAAATTTATGGATTTCTTCAGGGCAAGGAAAGCAAGACCTCAAAAAATTTCAGTGTTGAGGTTCTGAGATAAAACCATCCCCAAATTTTCCTCTTTTTTTTTTTTGGTGTTTTTTGTTTGTTGTGTTTTTGTTGTTGTTGTTTGGTCTGGTTTTTTTTTTTGTGGGTTTTGTTTGTTTGGTGGTTTTGGGTGGGTTTTTTTGGTTGGTTTTTTTGGGTTTTTTTTGTGGTGCTGGTGGTAGTTATTCCCTGTGGAAGTGGAAAATTGTGTATGCCAAGGAATGCCACAAAAAACTGGGAATTAAAACGTTCAGCGAGCTCCGAGTGACCCAGCACTTTCCCAATCCATGAGGAAATGGGGGAAAGATTTGCTGACAAAACCAAATGGGAAGAGACAGGGGGTGTTAAGGGATAAAAATGGAGAGTTTCAGGAGGTCAGGAATCTGCAGGGCCTGGAATTCCACACTCCTGGAGAGGGGCCCCAGCTCCACCTGCTGCTGACGGTGACATTTGGACGCGTGCCGGCACAGAAATGGCTCCAATTTAGCTGCTGGCAGGGTCGCCACGGGGCCAACTCACCACAAATCCCTCTCATTTCGCTCCTCAGCACTTCCTTCACCTCTTCCTCCTGTGCCAGAGTGGGAAAAACGGAATTTAGGGATTAATTCCGACCCTGACAGCATCTCCCTGTGGAGCCACCTTGTTTGGGGTGTAACGAGAGTGGAGATTTGGTGTGATGGGGAGCTCGGTTCAAGATTTGTGGCTCATTCCCTCTGGAAATTCCTGGTTTTCCTGCAGCCAGCTCCTCTGGCCACGAGGAATGGGAGCCCAACCCACTTCACCCCTCAAACCTTGGCTGGCTTTCCAAGCTGTGGATGATTTTTAAGGTCCCTTCCATCCCAAGCCACTCCATGTCCTAAATTGGAAGGGATCAATAAAGACCATCAAGTCCAACTCTCTGTTGGAATCCCTGCCTCGGAATTGGAGGATTTTTAAGGTCTCTTCCATCCCAAACCATTCCATGTCCCAAACTGGAAGGGTTTGTAAAAACCCCTGTCACCCATCAAACCTTGGATGGCTTTCCAAGGAGTGTCCCCAAAGCCACGATCTCCCAAACTTCCCTGAGCTCTGAAAAGCCTTGGAGCCACCTGCATCCAAATTATCCTCCAGGATTGTCCCTTGGGAATGGGGCTGTGGAACCACATTTGATTATTTGGAGCTGCACCTCCTCCTGCTTTCTCTGCCTGTTTCCCAACCAGCGCCATTCCCCATGGAATGAGAACTTTGATCCATTGGGAATCTTCCCTGTGGGATGGTCGATGTCCGACTGGACTTCTGGGGTCATCACTTCTTATCCTTCTTGGGATTCTAAATTTTGGGGTATCTTCCCGTGTAGGGAGCTGGAATTTTCAGCAGCCCAAATTTAGGAGATCCTTTCCCACAACCCCCCTGCTAAAATTAATCCTGCTTGGAAAATCAATCCACACCCTGGGAAAATGGAAATAATTCCTCGTGTCAGTCAAGTGGCACAAAATCCGGGATGAAGGGATGGGGAGGGAGATGCAGCAGGAATTTTATCCTGATCCACGTGGCTCAACTCCCTCCTTCTTCCTCAGGATTTGGAAGCCCAGGGCAGCAGCTTTTCCCTAAAGGCTTTGAAAATGAGGGGAATTTCCCTCTCCTGCTTTTCCTTTGGCTTGGATCATCCCTGGGCAACCAGGAGCTGGAGGGAAAATCTTCCTGGTCCTTTAGGCTTGGCTTTGTAGAGCCCAGCTCTGCTCCCACTCTGCCATCCCTGGGTAACACCAACAGCTTCATTTCCCAGATATTCTCGGAGTGAATCCATTTCTCAGCAATTCCCTCCTCCCCTCGGCCTCTTTGGCCAATTTTCTCCATTTTCCCCCCGAAATGGGAAACGATCTTGGAGAGAAAGCACTCACGGAAAGGCCCGGATCGCCCTTGGCTCCTTTCTGCCCAGCAGGACCATTTTCCCCCTGTCAAAAACACTTCCATCATTACCAAATCTCTGGAGATTGTCCATGAAATGCTCTGGGAATAAGTGCTCCTTTAGGGATGATAGCTCGGAAGGGAGGTGGGTAAAAAGCCTCACGTGTTTTCCTATAAATTTTAGGGATTATCTGCGAGTGGCTCAGTGGGCTGACAGGAACGGCCTCATCCATGTGTCCATCAGATCATCCCAGATTTTTGGGAGCTCTGCTCCATCCCAACATTATTCATTAAAAACAGGAGCTGAGAGACGGCGTTCCCAAGCCTAATTATCCTGGGATAATTAAGCACTTGATGTCCTGATCACTTGGAATTATCTCTCAGTGGAGAGGTCAAATCTTCCCCTGAAGAGATGGGAAAGGAGGGGAGGAAAGGGGATGGAAAACGAACTGGGAGATGAAATCCATGGATCAAGTCAGGTTTATTTTCCAGCTGGAAGAGGTGGATACAAGGAGAGGGTCTGCACAGAATCTTTGGGAATCAGCTCAAGCAGAAGATTTGAAACTGGAGCTGCAATTCCAGTGCTGGAAAGATGGAAAAACAAGGAGATGTTGAGCTTTGTCAACAAGGGATAAAAACACCCTGACAAATTTTCCACTCAGAACTGCTGGAAACTGAATTTGTGCATTAAGGGTACTTCAAAATATTAAAGGACAAGGAGCACAAGAAGGATGATCCCAATTAAAGCCGGGAGGATCATTTTTCTCAATCCATGCTCACTTCCAGTGCCAGGAAAAATCACATTATCCACCAGCAGCACATGGAGTTAAAGCAGTGCCACTCCTGATCCTAAAATCCCCTGGGACATTGGGGCTTGCAGGGTGCAGAGACTGACCCCAAACAGGCTGGGGAATCACCCTGGGATCCAAAGCTCCTGTTGGAATTCTCTGCTGAGCATTAATTGTGCATTAATTATCCTGCACTGATTACTGGGTCATTCCTGCTCTGCCTGGGGGATGTGCTGATCCAAAGTTTGATGTTTTCCCAAAGGAATCTCCCAACTCAGCTGGAGACACCTCCAGGCAGGAATTTGGGCAGCACTGCTGCCTGGAATTTGGGATTCCCACGGCTCTGCTCTTGTTGGAAAATCTGGAGAGCTGAGAAATGAAACCTGGAAGATCCAAGGTTCATCCAAGCCCAGTTTGGAATTTTGGGAACCCCACCGGATCGTTCCCGTACTGACCGCTTCTCCTTTTGGCCCATCCATGCCCGGGGGTCCCTGGAGGCAGAGTTGGGATCTCCCTCTTCTTCCTGGTGGACCCTGGAGAGGAAAAGGAGAGTTCAGTCAGCACTTCCAGAGATATCCCCCATTTCTTTGGGATTTTCCCCCTAAAACCCAACCTGGGATGGGAATCTGCTCTGGAATTTTTTCCCCCCTCTCCCAACCCCACAAGCCATTCCCAGCGTTTCTCCTTTAATTCCAGGAGAAGCCAAGGAGCAGTGTGGGTGGAAAAAGTGGCACCTCACGGCCTCTTTTAATCAGTGTCCAAAAAAAAAGCCATTTATTATCCCAGACAGGCTTGCTAATAACATCAAAAATTCCAGCCTTTTTAAATATCCATGAGGGAATCTTGTACTTTCGGCTCCCTCCTCCCTCCTGTGATTCCTTTGATTTATTTTTCATGGCAAGTCACAGCCTAGGGAGCAAGAGAAGGAAGAATAATTTTGTTTCCATGGGCTGTAGCAGGATTTAATCCATATTTTATTGTTCTGGAAGGACCTTTTCCCACCTTCCTCCTATAACCACCTTTCAAAATTCCTCTTGAAGATCCCTGCCTCACTTCCAGCATCTTTATTTAGGGACTTCAAGTTCTTATTTTTAAGGAAGATGCTGATTTCCAGAGGTATTTTCCAGGTAAAATTCAGCTTCCAAAAGGCAAATTAGCAGGGAGAAAATCCAAGTGTCTTTGGGAAGGAAAAAAAAAAAAAAAAGAGAGAGAAATATCTGGGAGTTGTTTTAAAGTTGATTTTGTGATAAAGGAGTTGATTAAGGAGATCTGGTGCCATGAAAAAAAATATTGGGAATTTCTGGATGTGCGTTGAGTTCCTTGTTTATCCTTTCTGCTCTGCATCCCTCTTCTTGCCTTAAATCCCTTTTTTTTTTTTTGATAATTCCATGGGATCACATATTTTTTGTCTTTCTGAAGAGCAGCCTCATGTTCTGATCAACATCTCCCATTCCAGATACCGATATTGCAGTTTTTAATAACTTAATTAATCAAAACATCATTTTTTTAAGTGGAATCTGCCAAAATCCCACCAATATTTGATCCTGATGGAGCTGATGTGGTGTAAAAGTTGTCAATGGATATTGGCTTGGGAAAAAAGTAGGAAAATTCTGCTGGAATGAGGTGGAATAGAGATTTTTTTAGTGACCCATCCATGTCAGAATTCCTGCAAAGATCTGTAGGATAAGGAGACCTTGGAAATCCAGGAGAGATCCAGTCTCACTCAGATTTTCCCAGAAAATTGGGAATTGTCCCAACTTCTGCCTCCAAAATCCAAATTATTGCTGTCATTGTCAGGAATCAAGCAAGGTTTATGGTTAAAATTTGGTTTTTCAGGTTATTTTATTCCAACTTTTCTCTGATTCTTGAATCTTCCAGGTAATTTTTGTATTCTTTAATCCAAGCCTGAAACTCTCTCAGCAAAATGGAGGGAATTTTCATTTCCAGCCTTTTTTTTCCACTTTGCAAAGTTATTTATTTCTCAGAGCTGTCACAAGAAAACTTCCAGGGCAGGGTGATCCAGCTCATTGATGGAATTAACATCTCATTTCCCAGGATTTTTTTCCCTATGATTCTAAATGTGCCTAGCGTGGCTGGAATGCAAAAATATTCATTAAAATTGGGAGCTGAGAGCTTCCTGGGATAATTAACCACTTGGTGTCCTGGTGACTTGGAATTATCTCTCCGTGGAGAGGTCAAATCTTCCCCTGAAGAGACGGGAAAGGAGGGGAGGAAAGGGGAGGGAAAATATCCGGAGGGAAAGGAAGTGGGAGATGGAATCCATGGATCAAAATCCTGCGGGAAGAGGGAATGTGGGAGAGCTCTGGAGAGGGGGGACATGGGGACACTTCAGGGGTGTCCAGGAGTGGATTCCTGTGGGATTTAGGATTCCTGTGGGATTTAGGATTCCTGCGGGATTCAGGACCCACTGGGATTCCTGTGGGATTCAGGACTTGCTAGGATTCCTATTGGATTTGGGATCTGTGGGATTCAGGACCTGCTGGGATTCAGGATCTGTGGGGATCAGGAAATTGTGGAAATCGGGACCTGTGGGATTCCTGTGGGATTCAGGATCTGTGAGATTACTGCGAGATTCCTGTGGGATTCAGGACCTGTGGGATTCCTGTGGGATTCAGGATCTGTGAGATTACTGTGGGATTCCTGTGGGATTCATGACCCGTTTGATTCCTGTGGGATTCAGGACCTGCTGGGATTCCTGTGGGATTCAGGACCTGTGTTATTCAGGACCTGCTGGGATTCAGGATCTGTGGGATTCCTGTGGGATTCAGGACCCGTTTGATTCCTGTGGGATTCAGGACCTGCTGGGATTCCTGTGGGATTCAGGACCTGTGTTAGTCAGGACCCACTGGGATTCAGGATCTGTGGGATTCCTGTGGTATTCAGGACCTGTTTGATTTCTGTGGGATTCAGGATCTGTGAGATTACTGTGGGATTCCTGTGGGATTCATGACCCGTTTGATTCCTGTGGGATTCAGGACCTGTGGTATTTCTGTGGGATTCAGGACCTGCTGAGATTCCTGTGGGATTCCTGTGGGATTCAGGACCTGCTGAGATTCCTGTGGGATTCTGGATCTGTGGGATTCAGGACCGGCTGAGATTCCTGTGGGATTCCTGTGGGATTCAGGACCTGTGGGATTCAGGACCTGTGGGATTCAGGACCTGCTGCTCACCTGTGGGCCTGGCTCGCCCTGTGGCCCTCGAGGTCCAGCTGCTCCGGCCCCTCCAGGCTTTCCCGGCCATCCCGCTTGTCCCTTGAATCCTCCCAGTCCAGGTACTCCCTTGGCTCCCTGGGAATCACAGGGGTTTTAGGGATGGGGCAGCCAAACCTCATCCAAACACTTCCATGGGATTGGGAATACGGGAACACCTCCCACATTCCTTTGGCGTGAGAGCTTTGCTCTCCACCTTTCCTAGTCCAGAAGGAAAGGTGACTTGGATTTTCTATCCAGCTATTCCCAAGAATTCTGAAATTCCCAGCTCACCTAAACGGAACCCTTTCATTTGTAACCCTGGGAAAAATGAGGAAAGAGGAAGATCCCAAACCTATAAATGTCATCTTCACCACTGAGCTTTCTGCCAGAGCTGCTGGAACACAAAATATTCCTATGAAACCCAGCAGAAGGAAAAATCCAACAGCCAGCAGTGGTGGAAAACAAATCTGTGGGAGAGGAGAAGGCCAGGAGAGGAAGGGAATGAGAATTCCCTGGGAATGATCTCCAAGCCACCAGCCAGAGACTTCAGGAGGTGTTTGACCATCAGGGAGTGGGGAACAGGTTTGTTATCAATAAAATCCCTTAAGATCCCAAATCCATTGGAGACTGGAATGCAGGAAGGCTCTGAGGGTGGAAAATGCCAAGAGATTTGATGGAGGCTGCTGAGATTTTGTTGGTTTTGTTGGGTTTTCTTTCCCCTTTAAAAATTTACTGTTTTATCAGAAATCCCATTTTTTTTCCCCAGGTGGCAGAGTACAAATTTAGGTGTGGGGTTTTTTAAGGAATAAAGCAGGAAATTAAGGAATGCCGAGGAGGAAGATTGGTGGGGAGTGATCAAGGTGGGAATTCCTCAAGGAGATGAGAACAGAACTCGGGATCAGCTTGGAGACCTTTCCCATTTCCCATGGCAAGGTGGCCACAGCCTGATCCACTTCTCCTACCCCAGAGCATCCCAGGGATTTACCCTGGGAATGGTGGTGGAATAACTCTTCCAGTGACTCCCAGCCCCTCTGGATGGCTTCTCCTCATACTAAACTGGCTCCTCCTGGGATTTTATCCAGGGAATTTAAGGAGACCTCTCTCCTCTGCCCTTTTCCAACTGCATTCCCAACCCTAACGTTCCAGCCAGTTGACATTTCCCCTCTGGAAAGGGCACCAGTGATGTGGAAAATGTTAAATTTTGTTAACTCCACCTGATGGATGTGGGATTTATTCCTTGGAAATGGCAGTGTGCTCAGCACCAACCTTTTCTCCTTTCTCCCCAGGAATTCCCGAGGTGCCGTCGTTCCCTGAGGCTCCTGGTTCGCCCTGGAAGGAGCCAAGGTAAAAGCATGGCTAATGTGGGCTTGGAAAAGCTGGGATTTTGGGAATTAACTGGTTTTTCCTTGGGTTAGAGGTATTTACTGAGTGTCACCTCAGTCTGGGCACTGGTGGTATTCCAGGAGAGGGAAAATTCCCATAAAAATGGAACAGGGCTGTGGAGCATCAGCACTGGGACGGGTGAACTCAGCTGAGGAGGTGAGTAAAGATCCCAATCCCAATATCCAAGAATCCTCACCCAATCCATGCTGATTTATGGGAATGGATCCAGGAAAACCCAATTTATGCCCTTTGGAAGAAACAAGCATTTTCCAGAGGTGGATCTGGGAAAACTTCTGGGAAAACTCTTGAGGGATGACCTTTAATGTCCCTTCCCAAACCATTCCATGGTTTTGTGATGATTCAGATCCTCACCTTTGGTCCATGCTGTCCATTTGATCCTGGAATTCCTGGTTTTCCAGGACTGCCAACTTCTCCCTGTAGATGGAAAAACAGTGGAGGGGCTGTGAGGACAAAGAACCCCCAAAACATTGGGAAAACTCTGGAAAAGCAAGGAAAGGGATAATCCAGGGATGACACTCAGAGATAAAGTCTCACCTCAGCCTGGAAATTTCAGATCACTAAAATGTAACTATTAACAAATGAGACAAATTAACAAACTAACACTAATTTAACTCATAACCAAGATAATTTGGAATCCTTAAAACTGGAGATTATCCCAACTCCAAGCTCGCCTGGAGGAAAGTAGGTGGGGAATATTCCCTAGGTAAAAATGCAGTTATGAAATGGAGCGGGGATGATGAATCCAAGTGTTAGTAACAATAATAATAAAAATAATATTAATTTTAAGAATTATTATAACCACAACAATAACAATAACATTGCCTCTGTCACCAACAGCTCCCATTTCTCTTATCAAACTTCCCAATCCCCCCATAAAAAGCCCATTAAGGCTCATTAGCGTTGTTTACTGATAAGGGACTAATGGCGCTGATAAGAGCCCTGCACCAATTTAGATCTGAGCCCAGGCTGTTGCTAAGCCACGGATCAGGAGGGATTTGGGCTGGGTTTAGTTTAGTTTTTAACCCCAGATTATCCTGAAATTCCCTACAAACCTTAAAGCTTCCCAATCCATGATTCCCTGCTCTTCCAGGCCTTCCAAGAGGGATTTTCCCACAGAAATGGGGTGGATTCCTCAGGATTCCTTGCCGTGGATCAGGAGGGATTTGGTCTGGGTTTAGTTTAGTTTCTAACCCCAGATTATCCCAAAATTCCCTGCAACC
This sequence comes from Taeniopygia guttata, assembly GCF_048771995.1. Lineage (NCBI taxonomy): Eukaryota > Metazoa > Chordata > Aves > Passeriformes > Estrildidae > Taeniopygia > Taeniopygia guttata. The sequence goes on from NC_133025.1 coordinate 1,644,313, forward strand.
TTAAAGCTTCCCAATCCATGATTCCCTGCTCTTCCAGGCCTTCCAAGAGGGATTTTCCCACAGAAATTGGGTGGATTCCTCAGGATTCCTTGCCATGGATCAGGAGGGATTTGGGCTGGGTTTAGTTTAGTTTTTAACCCCAGATTATCCCAAAATTCCCTGCAACCTTAAAGCTTCCCAATCCATGATTCCCTGTTCTTCTAGGCCTTCCAAGAGGGATTTTCCCACAGAAATGGGGTGGATTCCCTCAGGATTCCGTGCCATGGATCAGGAGGGATTTGGGCTGGGTTTAGTTTAGTTTTTAACCCCAGATTATCCCGGAGTTCCCTGCAAGTCTTAAAGCTTCCTGATCCATGATTCCCTGCTCTTCCAGGCCTTCCAAGAGGGATTTTCCCACAGAAATGAGGTGGATTCCTCAGGATTCCACGCACACAACTTTCCTGGGAATGAGTGGGAAACAATTTTGGGAATGGGGCAGCTGGAGCAGGGTGGAAATCTGGGTTTGGCTCACCTTGGTGCCTTTGGCTCCGGGAGCGCCGATCCGGCCTGGAAGCCCTCGCAAGCCCTGGGAATAAAGGAGAACACAGGGAATGAGGGCAGAGGAGGAATTCTGGGGGTGCTGGAAGCTGCTTCCCCATCTCTGCTTGTCCCAGCCTTTATTTCCCAGGATCACGGAGTGGTTGAGGTTGGAAGGAGCTCTGGAGAACGTTTCTCCAACTCCCAGTCCAAGCAGTGCCATCCAAAGCTGTTCCGCCACCTTCCCAGGGATTTTGGGCATCTCCAAGGATGGAGATTTCCCTGGATCTCATCCATGTCCTACCTTTGTCCCTTTCTGCCCGGTGTCACCAGTGGTCCCAGGGTCGCCTTTCCCTCCCTACATGGAAAAAAAAGGACAAAGGAGATGAAAGTTCAGGAATAATGGGCCAAAATCCCAACCACATGCTGGAAGTTTTTTGGGAGCCTCCCTGTCATGAAGGAGCTGATCCCAGGAAATCCATGAGGGATTTAGTAGAAGATTCCTTGATTTCCTGCTCTCCACCAGGAAGAGAGGGACTTGGGATGTGGAGAGAATTGAAATTTGGGCATTGGTAAGAAACAGAGGAAAACTCAGGCTGGGAAACATGGGATAAGTGCAAAATTCTGGGATATGGATGTGCTGGGAAGTGGAGGAGGATAACTCCTAAAAACGAGGCCAGGATGTGCATTGGAGACTTTTCCAGGATTTGGGAAAGACCCTGAGGAAAGCCCTGAGGCCTTTAGGGGGTGGGAAGGGAAAGGAATGTGGGATCTGGGAAGGAGCAGAGAGGAATGTGGGATTTGGGAAGGACAGACAGGAATGTGGGATTTGGGAAGGAGCAGAGAGAAATGTGGGATCTGGAAAAGCACAAACAGGAATGTGGGATCTGGGAAGAACAGACAGGAATGTGGGATCCGGGAAAGCACAGACAGGAATGTGGGATCAGTAAAGCACAAGCAGGAATGTGGGATCTGGGAAGGCACAGACAGGAATGTGGGATTTGGGAAGGCACAGACAGGAATGTGGGATTTGGGAAGGAGCAGACAGGAATGTGGGATCAGGAAAGCACAGACAGGAATGTGGGATCTGGGAAGGAGCAGACGGGAATGTGGGATCTGGGAAGGAGCAGACGGGAATGTGGGATCTGGGAAGGAGCAGACAGGAATGTGGGATCAGTAAAGCACAGGCAGGAATGTGGGATCTGAGAAGCACAGACAGGAATGTGGGATTTGGGAAGGACAGACAGGAATGTGGGATTTGGGAAGGAGCAGAGAGAAATGTGGGATCTGGGAAGGAGCAGACAGGAATGTGGGATCTGGGAAGGAGCAGACAGGAATGTGGGATTTGGGAAGCACAGACAGGAATGTGGGATCTGGGAAGGAGCAGAGAGAAATGTGGGATTTGGGAAGGAGCAGAGAGGAATGTGGGATCTGGGAAGGCACAGACAGGAATGTGGGATCAGGAAAGCACAAACAGGAATGTGGGATCTGGGAAGCACAGACAGGAATGTGGGATCTGGGAAAGCACAGACAGGAATGTGGGATCTGGGAAGAACAGAGAGAAATGTGGGATTTGGGAAGGAGCAGACAGGAATGTGGGATCAGAAAAGCACAAACAGGAATGTGGGAAGGAGCAGACAGGAATGTGGGATCTGGGAAGGAGCAGAGAGAAATGTGGGATCTGGGAAGGAGCAGACAGGAATGTGGGATCTGGGAAGCACAGACAGGAATGTGGGATTTGGGAAGGAGCAGAGAGGAATGTGGGATCAGTAAAGCACAAACAGGAATGTGGGATCTGGGAAGGAGCAGAGAGAAATGTGGGATCTGGGAAGGAGCAGACAGGAATGTTGGATCAGGAAAGTACAGGCAGGAATGTGGGATCTGGGAAGCACAGATAGGAATGTGGGATCTGGGAAGCACAGATAGGAATGTGGGATCTGGGAAGGAGCAGACGGGAATGTGGGATCTGGGAAAGCACAGACAGGAATGTGGGATTTTGGAAGGAGCAGATAGGAATGTGGGATCAGTAAAGCACAAACAGGAATGTGGGAAGGCACAGACAGGAATGTGGGATCTGGGAAGCACAGACAGGAATGTGGGATCTGGGAAGGAGCAGAGAGAAATGTGGGATCCAGGAAAGCACAAACAGGAATGTGGGATCTGGGAAGGAGCAGAGAGAAATGTGGGATCTGGGAAGGAGCAGAACCTTTTCCCAACAATCCGTGTCCTTTCCTGCCACTCACCGGCTTCCCCTTCTGCCCCTGAAGGCCTCTGTCACCTTTGGCTCCCTTGATCCCGTTCTTCCCATCCAGTCCTGCTGCACCCTGCCGGAAATTTGGGAAAAATTCATTCCAGAACCCATTTTTTTCCAGGGAAAAGGGATGAGGAGAGTCCAGGATGGAATCCCAACTGCAGGATCCCTCAGTCCAAGGGCAGGAGCTCCCCCAGGAACAGCCCCAAGGCCTGAGGCTGGGATTTAGCTCCCATTCCTCACCCCAATTCCGTGGATTGTAAATCCCTGCCAAATGAAACCTGGGAGGGGATAAATTCGTAATTCCAGCCGGGAAAATTGTGGCAGCAAAAGGGTCATTCCAGGCAAGGAGATTTGGATGGGGTTGGGAATGGGAACAGGGATTTAAGGAATGTCAGACGCAGGGGGGGGTGCAGGTTTTTTATCCCATTTTGGAATTATTTGGCTTCTGGAGCCACATCCAGCACTGGGAACTCATTTCATGGAGACTCCCATTGTTGTGGGAGCAAATAAAGCTGCTAAAAACCCTCTTTTTTTTTTTTTTTTAATTTTAAATTTTTTCCCAAGGTTGTTTCAGTCTCCTCATCCATCCTGGCCAATTTTGATGGCATTTCCCAGCACCTGGATGTGAAGGAAAAATTGGATTTATCCCCACTTGAGCCCCTCTCAGGGGAGAATGAATTGGCTGCTTGAGGAAATCAGGAGCTGAACAAGTGGAATTCTCTGCTTGGAATTTGTTTGCTGTGGTTGTTGGAAAGAAACAAATTCATTAAGTTAAAAAAAAATCAGATTTGTCTGCCAGGGACTCCCTGGATCAGGGAAAATCCATGTTCCTCCATATTCCAGGCACTATCAGGCACAGATATCTCTTTATTGGTAATTATTTATTGACACAAGCAATAGAAAATTCCATCTGGGGATGTAAATAAACCATAAAACCCCAGGAAAATGGGAATATTTCTGTTTGCTGGGACAGATTGGAGGGTAATAAACCATTTGTGTGATGGTTAAATCCCACAAATCCGGGATACCTTCAAGTGCCTGGAGTTTTGAAGGAGCTGGGATCAGACCAAGAATGGGACAAAAAGCTTCTTCTAAAAAACCTGACATTAATTAGAGTTCTCCTAATTAGCTTTAATATTTCTCTAAATTTCCCCAAATATCTCCAGTGCCAGGTTTTCCATGTTTTCCTGTCCAAATCCTATTCCATGAGATCCTGCTCATCCTGAGAGAATCCCAGATGGATTTAGGAAAAGTTAAGCTCACTTAAGGATATGCTGAAGGAAATCTGGGTCTAAGCCTGGCCTACTTAATCCAGGCAACATAAATAAGATTTAGAGATGGGTTTTACCTCTTCATAAGTGGTTTCCTGCTTATCATGGGCTGGAGAGATTTTGGAATATGGATTGGAAGGTTTAAAATTGGGATTGGATATGGCCTGAAAGGGAAGAAGGTCATGGAGGTGATGCTTTCCCAGGACAGGGAAAAGATGGGACAGGAGGAATTAAAAGAGGAAAAACAAGGGGGAAAAAAGAAAAAATAAGGAGAAAGTGCAAAGAAGCCAAATGGAAATTTGTTCCCTCGGATTTCCATCCCGGTGTCGTGCCAGGGAAGTCAAGGCTGGACAATAAATGGGAGTAAATTAAAATTTAAATGGCAATTTAAAGGCAATTACTGGAGGAATACTGGAAACGGCTCCGGCTCTTTGGATTTGGGATTAAAACGTTGCTGGAATTGAACTGCCAACGCTGCGGGTCCACGCAGAGAGGCTGAGTCACCAACGCTGTGACGCAGAGAAACCTTGGATCCTCCGCTTCCAGGCAAAAATTCCCGCGGGCCGGAGGCAGGGAGGAGCCAGGGAGGAGCTGGGAATGAGCCGGGACACCCTGGGAAAGGCTGGAATCCATCGGGATGCTCCCCCGGAAGGATGGAGCTGTTTGAAGCCACACATCAAAAAGGAGAATGAATTCCCAAAGTTCTTCCTAAAAGGTTTTCCACCTTCTGGGCTCCTGCTCCTCAATATTTGATGGGATGATGCAAATGGAATCTCCACCTTGGAAAAATGGTTTTAGCCCTTCCCTGCTGGGTTGTGGGCAGGATTATCTGCTGCAGTTTTGAGTTGCTTTCCCCCCCAAAAAATTTGGTGTTTGGGGTGGGAATTGCCTGGTTGAGTGGAAAATTCCCCTTGGCAGGGGGTTTGGAAGGAGAGGCTCTGGAAGGGAATGATCCAACCCTCAGCATTTTAGGATTCTGTGTGATCCCAGTTTTCCTGAAAAAATTAATATCCATTATAAACTCAAATTCTGCTTATAAACCATTCCCACTCCTGCTGAGCTCCGAGTCTGGCGCCCTCCAGACTCCGGGCATTCAGAATCCCTGGAAAACCAAAACAGGGAGCAAGAAATGAGAGAAAAGAGCATTAAAAATCAGAGTTTTGGGGAGAACAACGGGTTAATGCACATCGTTATTTTAATGCACAATCACGGGGAATAAAGGAGAGGAGCTGGAAACTCGAGTCCATGATCTAAATGATGAGTTAATGGGAATAAAAAGCAGCAATTGGAACATAAAAGAGGGAAGAGAGGCAGGAATGGTAAAATAAAAAGGGAGCAGAGCTTTTAGAAAAGTGAGGAAAGGAGGAGGAGACGCCTGGAATATCAAAACTGAACCTGTGTGTGAAGTCAAGTGGATCCATTGAAATATTCCGAGGAATAATTGCAGGGAGAAGACACAAATGCTGTCAGCTCAGTTGGGAACTTCCATGGATCAGAAAATCGGGAGAGTAAATGGATGAGGGTGACAAAATCACTGCCAGGGAATTCAGCAGGAGCAGCAATTGTTGGCAATTTGTGGGAATAACAGATGGGATTAGAGGGAAATGAAGGAAAATGAGGAGCACAAGGCTTTACCTGGAAGATTTGGCATTGGATCCAGGCAGGATGGGAGTTCTGTCCTCGGGAAAAGGGGAAAGAGGATTTGGGGAATGATGGAGAGCTCGAGATTAACTCAGGGGAGGAATAATCGAAGTTGGAGTGCTTAGGAAATGAAGTGGGAGCTTAATTCCCATCAGGATCCTCCCTCGGGTGCCTGAATGGATGGGAATGATGGGTGAGAATTCCCTAAAATGATGGATGAGAATTCCCTAAATCTCCCAATAAAACCAGTGGGAAATGAACCTGGCAGAGGTAGCCTCAGGTGGGTTGAATTCCAGAATTTATCATGGATCTTTCAGCATTGTCCCAGCTTGGATCTGGCTTTTGCAATTTTGGGAATGTGGTGAGGGACCAAATCCCAGCTTTGCCCTGCCCCAGCAGAATCCCAGGATATTTCCAAAAGGAAGATTCCTTTGCTTTGCTCGGATGGTGGACGGCAGGTCACCACTCTGTGGGAGTTATTATCCCTAAAATCCAGGGAAAAACAGGATGCTGGCATCCCTGCAAACTTTGCTCTATTCCTGGATGGATTCACTCCATGGATTCAGATGTTCCCTATGAAACAATTCCATAAATATCCTCAATCCAGCACCTAGCAGTGCTGATCCCAGGTCTTGCAGCACGTTCTGGCCTCAAGGCTTTGGCCAAGTGCTCAGAAGGTTGTTTATAATTATTATTAATAATAATAATAATAATAATAAATAAAATAACTAATTGGAGGGCCTTTTCCTCAGGGAGCAATTCCCACTCGGATTCCAGGCCTGTCAATAATTCCATGGCTGTGACGAGGAATCAATGGGGACTCATTTCTTTGGACAACCTTGAAAATTTGGAGTTTGGGCCCTTAATTAAGAGTAGGACTTGATGATCCTGGTGGGTCCTTTCCAACTCCAAATGTTCCATGATTCCATGATTCTGAGAGTCTTTGGAGCTTGGAGATTTTTCCACTTGGGGTGAATACACCAAAGGCATTAAAAACATTAATTAAATGTATTTTTCTTGTGTTCCTTAATGCAAAATCATGGAATCACGGAATGGTTTGGGTGAGAAGGGACCTCAAAGCCCATCCAGTTCCAATCCCAAGGGCAGGGACACCTCCCATTGCCTTGGACACTTCCAAGGATGGAGCATCCATAATTTTCTGGGAATTCTGTTGCCAGGGCATCCAGAACCTCACAGAGAGGAATTTCTTCCAAAGGCCATAACCCCAAACCTCTGGCTATGATCCCTGATAACCAAGCTGGTTTTCCAGCAAAACCTCCTGGAACACGGACTTTGGGAGCAGCTCCGAGTTCCCATGGCCTCTTCCCACCCTTTCCCAAATTCCTGGCCTGGGAGAGGACCAGGGCCCTTCTCCACACCCAGGGTTTGGGAAAGCAGGGAAACATTTTCCAACTCACGGAAGATCCTGGCGAACTCGGTTCTCCTGGCTCCCCCTGCAAGGAAAACGGGGATGAGTTACTCTGGGGAAGAGCTGAGATCCCTCTGGAAACAGGGAATGCTGTAGGAATTCTGGAAAAGGGACAAAGAGAGCGTTGAGGAGCTCCTTAGAGCAGCAGCTGGAAGGACAGTGGGATATCCCAAATATCCCAGCTGGAAAACAATGGATTCCACTGGCTCTAAATGGAGCTTGGAGAACATCTGTCACCTCCCTCCTGGAATATTGACATTCCAGCAACTCCTTAGTGACCATTCCAGCCTGGAAAACCTCCCAGAGTGCTCTGCTCCTTTAAAATCTCCAGGACTTTCCTGGAAAAGTGCAGCTGCTCCTGCTTTTCTAGAGTTTCAATCATTCCAATCAGGAAATTTGGGGAGGGAATGAGGGATTATATCCCATGGGAAAACCGAGATGGGATTTTCCACCTCAGTCCTGGCAGGAGATGCCTCAAGTTTGGAGCTCACCTTCTGTCCCACAGGTCCTCTGCTCCCGAAAAGTCCCATCATTCCCTTGGATCCAGCTTCTCCTTTGATTCCCTAAAATGTTAAAATCCCTGTTTAATACAATGTGAGCACCTACCCTCTGGAATTTATCCATGGAAAAACCCATGGAGATAACGAAAATGACCAAAAGCACCATTTCCATATCAAAAATTCCATCCCAGGGGTCGGGAAGAAAGCCACCAGTGCCAGGACTTGGCAGGAACCTCTGGGAATTGTTATGGAAAAGATTCCTTGCCCAGTGGCAGGGATTGCAGGAGAACAGGCAGGAAGGGGGTTTGGATCCTCGGGATGAGCTGTATCTCTGCCAAAAATCCAGGAGAAGACCCTGCTGGACTCACTGGGGCTGGAGATTCCACTCTCCAAAGTCATCCAGATATTTATCCAAGAGGAGTCGTTTGTGTGTTATTTTATGGATTATTTTTCGTGGATTTTTTTTTTCCTGGAGTATTTTAAAGGGTTATTTTTTATGGATTCATTTTTATGGAGGATTTTTCATCAGAGTCCAATCGGATGAACAAAATACATGGAATTTTATCTGACTTTAAAAAACATGGGAGAATCTCCAATAGTTTCCTTCACTCTGGGGACCCGAGCAGAGGGATCAGAAAAGGGCAGGATCTGCCTCTTCCCAAGGGACGTGCCCACCTTGGATCAGGCAATTCCCACCCGGAATACACCGGGATCCAGCTTCCCGTGGGAAATAACAGGAGCTGGATGTGTCACTGCTGCTGTAGGAACTTCAATTTATTCAGTCCTGGGGTCAGGTTTGTGAGGCCAAAGCCATTTCCATGAGATGGAAATTGGGATGAGTAGGACACGGAGACGGGAGCTGTGACTCAGCTGGGAGTGGGAGAATTCCATGATTCCTCTCAGGAAAATGGGGCTGGGTTGGGACCTGGGATGAGCTCCTGGGGAGCAGAGGGAGAGGGAGGAGCTCTGCCACCACCCAGGGGACACAAAGGGACACAGGAGCCATCCAAGCCGTACCAAGAGCATTCCAGAGGCTCCAGGAGCAGGGATGGCTCCTGGAGGGAGAGGAGGATGTGGGAATGGAATGGTCGCTTTTCCAAGTGGGACACCTGAGAAATGGGATGTGTTTGGGGTCCCCAAACCCCTGCCCAGCCCCCTCCTCTCCCTGACCATGCCAGAGTTGGGTGTGGCTGTGTTTTCCAGCAGAATCCTGGATGGGATGGTTTGGGATGGAAGTGACTTTAGAGATCACCCAGTTCCAATCCCAGCCGTGGGACACCCTCCACGATCCCCGGTTGCTCCAAGCCGCATCCAACCTGGGACTTCCAGGGATCCAGAGGCATCCATAATTTTTCTGGGAATTCTGTTTGCCACCCTCAGTCCCTTCCTCACAGGCTTTGGGAAATTCCCACCTTTTCTCCTACGGGTCCGTCCTCTCCCTTCTCGCCTTTGTCTCCATCAAAACCTGGTAGTCCCTGCTCACCCTGAAAGGAAAACCAGGAATTGGTGGATTTGAATGATTCCACCTCTCCTGGAAGGATCCAGCTGGATCCAAGTGCTGCTTCCCAGCGCTGATCCCGAGCAGGGAAGGGACAGCTTGGAAAGCCAAACTTACGGGATCTCCTTTGGTGCCTTTGTAGCCCTGGGGTCCAAAAATCATCATGGATTCACCCTGGAGAAAGGAGAAAACAGGGAAAGGGATCCACCGTGAGCGGATGGATCCCACTGGGAATGCAGTGATCAACAACAGCATTAATTGTTAGGGTTAATCACCCTTCATTAGAAGCTGAATCATGAACATGCCCAGAAAACCCCAAATCCTGAGGTTTTCCAGTGACCTCCTAAAAATGTTGGAGCCCGCTGGCGTTATCCCAGTGCATTTCTCCGGGATGGAAACGGACAATGGGACAATTCCCTGATCCCAGTGCTGGGACAGATTCCGTGAGTGATCTGTGGCTTTGTCACTCAGGGGGTCGGGATTTCCAGCTCTTCCCAGCGGTGGGAAGCGGCCGCCGGCAGGATTGGGAATGGAGCTGTCCGTGGTGTCCCGGGTGATGGATGCAGCTGGAGCTGAGGAACGGCACCAAGGTCACCCCTTAGAGGGAAGTTCTCAGAGGTGACACCCCAAAGTGTCACCCCTGGGAGCCACAGAGACACAGGGACCCCACGGACACATCCGTGCCGAGCTCCTCAGGGAGTGGAATCACAGCTATTCCAAGGAATGTCTCTGCTCTGGAGAAGGGATGGTTGTGTCTCCAAAGGTGGGCAGCTGGGCTCCCTTTGGAAAAAATTCCCTTCACTCAACTCCCTTCAGTGCAAATATTCCCAATCTGGGTGATTCTGCCTTGCTGGGGTTTTACCAGCTCTGCATGCATCAACATTCCCAAAAATCTGGCATTTTTTGGACTCTGCCCAACCCTCTCCACATTCTGGTTTCATACACATTCCTGCTTCCCAGCTCTCTAACAGAGGCAGGATGGGGCTCAACAAATTTTGGGAACAGAGGGGAGACTAAAAATCCTGCAGTTTAATCCAGCCCTGGGATCCATGGAGTTATTCCCACATCGATCCGGGGAGAAGGAGATGGAAAATTAAGCTGCAATCAGGTGGAACAATCCCAAGCTGTTTTCCCCCTCCGGCTCCCGTTTTATCTCCGATTCCACCTCATCTTTTACCAAAGCATCCTTTGGAAAACTCATCCCACATTCCTTCGGCTTGGGAAGAGTTCCGGGGCCTCCTCACAAAGCAAATTAAGAATTGATTGGTCTCCGGGGCGAGTTCCATTCCAGAGGAGCTTCCTCAGAGACAAATGGGCCTTAATCACGGAATATTGCATGACTCAAAGGCGGCATCATCACGGAGCTTTTCCAAAACCTCATTTTCCAAAGAGCCATTCCGGCCAGGAAGGGACTTAACAACACGCCGGGCACGAGTTCAGCGGTTTCTGAGCATTTTCCAGGAGCACTTGAGGAGTTATTTTCCCATTACCTGTCAGGAGCCAGCTCGGGCTGGTGGAAATTAGGGTTGGCTTTGGGGTCAGCTGCTCATTCCAAAAATCAGGGGGAGTTTTCTTCCTCTCTTAATTCAGGATTTTTGTGTCCCAGCAAATTGTTCCCAAAATTACTTTTTAAAAAAAAAATTTTTTATTATTATTATTGTTGTGCTTTGTAGGATCCCATCAAATCCATCCCACAAACTCAGCTCTGAGAGATTGCGAGGATGGCATAAAAAAATTGGGATTTAAATTGGTGGAGACCCCCAAAAAGGAGGGGGAGAATCCAGGTGTTGCATCCTCTTCATTTCACAGGCACAACAAGGAGAGGATGGATCCAGGCTTTTCTGGGAGCCACACAGTGAAAGGAAAACCCCCAAAAAAACTGGGATGTCCTTACTCGTTCTCCCTTTGGTCCCACAAGTCCCCGATCACCCTAAAAACAGGAAAAGATAAAAAAAAAAGGTGAATTATTCCCTTTTTATTGCCTCTTGTGCTGCTCAGGCCATTGATTCCCAGTCCAATCCACTAAAACCTCCTGGAGCTGGAAGTCAGATCCTCTGGACACTCTGGAAAACCCTCAGCTCGCCATGAAATGATGTGGAAAACCCAAATTTATGGCACTGACAGTGAATAAAACCCCATAGGACTGAGAGGGTTTCCTGACTCCATGCTCAGCACAATGCAGGATTGCTGCTGGATTTCCCATCCCAATGGGATTCAGCATCTCCATCCTGCAGAGGTGGCATCCTAAAAATGAAGGATTTCCCAAATTTCTCCCTCAAATCTTTTAATGGAATCCATATGGAATAGGAGCTGGAGTGCAGAGCACATGAGGCTGACCCGGGGGCTCTCCCAGTCCCTTCCCAGGAGATCTGGGATTATTCCCAAAGGCTGATCCAGGGGCTCTCCCAGTCCCTTCCCAGGAGATCTGGGATGATTCCCAAAGGCTGATCCAGGGGTTTTCCCAGTCCCTTCCCAGGAGATCCTGGGATGATTCCCAAAGGCTGATCCAGGGGTTTTCCCAGTCCCTTCCCAGGAGATCTGGGATTATTCCCAAAGGCTGATCCAGGGGCTCTCCCAGTCCCTTCCCAGGAGATCTGGGATGATTCCCAAAGGCTGATCCAGGGGTTTTCCCAGTCCCTTCCCAGGAGATCTGGGATTATTCCCAAAGGCTGATCCAGGGGTTTTCCCAGTCCCTTCCCAGGAGATCAGGGATGATTCCCAAAGTCTGATCCAGGGGTTTTCCCAGTCCCTTCCCAGGAGATCAGGGATGATTCCCAAAGGCTGATCCAGGGGCTTTCCCAGACCTTTCCCAGGAGATCTGGGACGATTCCCAAAGGCTGACCCAGGGGTTTTCCCAGTCCATTCCCAGGAGATCTGGGATTATTCCCAAAGGCTGATCCAGGGGCTCTCCCAGTCCCTTCCCAGGAGATCTGGGATGATTCCCAAAGGCTGATCCAGGGGTTTTCCCAGTCCATTCCCAGGAGATCCTGGGATTATTCCCACTGGTTTAAAAGGGCAGCTGCTGCCTATAATGCCAGGGAACAAAGTGCAGATAAGAGTTGCAGATAGGATAAGAGATGTAGATAAGAGTTGCAGATGAGATAAGAGTTGCAGATAAGTTTTGTAGATAAGATCAGTTCTTACTCTCTGGCCTTTCATGCCTGGGAAGCCTTTTGGACCCTGGAAAAATGCATAAAAATATGTAAGAACCTACAAAAACAGGTGGAAAGTGGGAAGGTGAGAAAGTTGGGAAAGAGCAGCCTCCATCCAAAGGCAGAGCTGCTTCCAGGGGTGGGCTCCAGCATGGAAAATCCGCTGGAAGAACCAGCACAGGAGCTCCTACTTTAACCCTCTGTGCACCACCGGGATCTCCTGGCAGGTGGATAAATTCAGCCAAATTCCCTCATTTTGAGAATCCCGCTGGGATTTTTGGACCCTCAACATCAAGGAAAAGCTGGGTTGCTCCAAGAGGTTCTTCCAAGGTGGAGATGGATCCTTGATGGGGATCTCCAGATCCCATGGAGGCCAAGGCAGGATGGGAAGCACATTTGGGGAGGTGAAAAGCCCCTGGTCACCCCATTGTGGACATCCCTGTTTGCTAAAATTCCCAGGAATATGCAGGAAGATGGGAATTTCCATATGCAGGTTCACCTTCCACTATCCCAGGGTGTTCCAAGCCTTGTCCAACCTGGCCTTGGACACTTCCAAGGATGGGGCAGCCACAGTTTTTCTGGGAATTCTGTGCCAGGGCCTCCCCAGCCTCACAGGGAAGAATTTCTTCCCAATATCCCGTTTTTCCCTGCCCTATTCCAGTTCAAAGCCATTCCCCCACTTCCTATTGCTCTGTGTCCTTATAAAAAAATCCTCTTCCTTTCATTCCATGAAAAATAACAGCCTAATAAATAATAATGAATAAATAATAATGAGTTTATCCAAATTCCAGCTGCTATTTGTGTCTCCCCCTACTCAGCCCCCTCCAGTGGAACAAGAACCTGAAATTCCTGCTGTGAAATTCCTGAAATTCCTGCAGACCTGACAACGGCAGGGAGGGCTTGATATTCCAGGAGGGCTTCCAAACCTTGGGATGAGCCACCCAAAAGGACAAGGACAGTAGGGAATCCACTCCCCCATCCCCCTGGAATTCAGGTTCCCAAATCTCTGTTTCCCACTGGAATAATCCCCTTGTATTTCTCTCACAGCTTGTGGGGATTCTGCCAGCCGTGGATCTGTGGTTTTTTCGGGAATATGGGAACACTCACCATCATTCCAGGGGGACCCCGCATTCCCACGATGCCCTCGTCACCCTGGGGGATGCAGAGGAATGAGGCACACAGGGAATCCCAAACCCACAAACCGTCCTGCTGGGAATGGGGCAGGCAGAATTCTCTGTCTCCAGAGGATTTTCCAACCTCTTTATCCCTCCATGGGGATTAGGTGCCGGGTGTTCTCATGGATTGGGATGAAAGAGCTGCGCTGGAGGGTCCATGGAAGCCTTTTATGGCCTCCTTGAGTTGACCCTACAGGACCTGCCTTTAAACCTCAGGAATTGCCCGAATTCCAAATAATTGAGGCCAAGTTTAGGTCTCCCATATGAAGCCAACACAACTTGAGATCCTGGGATTTAGATTTATGCTGGAGTCGGAAGAGCAGGAACATGATTCCATCATTTCCTTTGGATAATGAAGCTCCGGCGACGTTTACCCACAGCTGTTGACATTTCCAGGGAGTGTTTTGCCTCGGGGGCCTCATCCCAAAGCAGGTGGGGAGTTTGTCCCAATGGATGGGGCCGTAAAATCCCAATTTATTTGTGGGACAGCCATAGGAGCAGCAAATTTAAACGCGGCCTCCAATTCCGACTTTGTCTTTGCCAGAACGAGACCAAAATGTCTCAGGGATAGGATGAAAAGGGAATTTTGCTGCCTGAAACCCTTCAGGAATTTCTGGGATGGATGGGAAGGAGGTGATGGATAAAGTTACTTCCAAAGGGGGCGGGAGGCTGCAGGAATCCAAGCCTGGAATATTTATGGATGGACCTACCTGAGGGCCAGGGAATCCATGGGGACCTCTTGGACCAACAGCTCCAATGCCAGCTTCTCCCTGGAAAGCAGAGAATTCCAGAGGTGTCACCAGGAGCAGGGAAACCCCACCACACAATTCCTGATTAGTCTGGCCAGGACTGAAATCCCAGGAAGACTCAGGAGACTCATTTCCATGGATTTTCTGCTGTTCTCTCTGGTGCTCCAGGAGCCATGGGAGGAAGGGTGTGAGGGTGGAATGGGATGGAGTAGGATGGGGTCAGGGATGAGGAGCCAGGAGAAGACAGGGAATTGTCCCATTCCCATCCCAGGATTTCTGCTCGTGACTTTCCTGGGAGGGTGGCACTGACCTTGTTGCCTTTGGGTCCAGGTGTCCCAGGAATTCCCTGTAGGACAAGGAGAACAAGATAAAAAGGGAGGATTTGCTTTGGAAGTGCTCAGTGCCCTCGTATCCCAACATTCCCAGAGGATCAAAGCCCATCCAGCCCAGATCCCTCATCCATGCTGCCCAAAAGGCACAGGGAATATGTACAAATCCACCTCTTTTCCTGGGAATCCTGATGGTCCCATGGGCCCAGGAGCTCCACTCCGGCCTCTCCTCCCACGTTCCCCCTGGAAAACAAAAGCCTTTGAGAGGAGAACACACGGATGGGAAAGGTCCCGATTTCCCTGATCCAGACAAAAGCAGGAGCATGGATCTGAGTGTTCCTTGCACTGGCAGGAATTTCCTCATGGAAAGGGCGGTCAGGCATTGACAGAGGCTGCCCAGGGAGGTTTGGATTGCCCATCCCTGGAGGTGTCCCAGGAATTCCTGGAGGTGGCACTCACTGGGGATTTGGCACAGCTGGACCCCATGACCTTGTAGGGCTTCCCAACCTCAGTGATCCTGGGATTCTGGGATTCCTCCTGCTGTTCCCAGGGATTAATGACCCCAACATTCCAGCTGCCACTCCTTCCCAGTCCTCTCCTCCAGCTACATTAAATTCCCAGGAAGAACAACTTCCTGGGAGCTCCACTGCTTTCTTTAGGAACCTGAGGAGCATCCCGTTGTTCTAATCATTCCCGGTACATTTCCTTTTCCAACAGGGATTTTTTTTCCCCACTTCCCCGACAACCTCCAGGCTCAGGAAGACCTGGAATTGTGGGGGTTTGGCCCACAGGGGCAGTTTGCTCATGGTGGTCACCTTGAGGTGACAAACACAACCCATGGTGTCCCCTCACCTTCTGTCCCGGAATTCCGGGCACACCCGGAGCCCCTCTGTCCCCCTGGGATCCGGGAGTGCCGGCGTTGCCGCGAATTCCTTGGATGCCCTGAGCTCCTGGAGGTCCTGGGGCTCCTGGCTCGCCCTGGTGAGGGAATCACAAGGAATTGGGATATTGGGTGGGATTTGCTGGAGGTCCTGGAGAAAGTCTGGGATGTCTCCTTGAATTCCCACGACCAGCGCACGGAATTTGGGACACCACTTCCAGTCCTGATCCACAAGGAGATCCAAGGGCTGGAGAAATTGTCCCCGAACTTTGGGATGTCTTTTCTTCCCAAGTTTTGGTGACAAAAGGGCTTTTCCATGGCTAAATAAGGACAGAGCCTTTAGCTCCTGTGGTGAATTCAAATATTCCAGGGATCCCTGGAAGTCGTTCCTGGCGAACCCACAATTCCCTGGAATTCTTTTCCCAGCCTGAGGATGTCCCTGCTGATTGCAGAGGGATCAGCCCAAACCCTCCTATGATTCCAAATTTATCCTAAGGATCTCCCTCTGGAACAGCCCTTTGGAGGACACAGAGCATTCCCTCTATCCCAAATCCTTCTCCCGTCTTTCCAGGATTATTTTGGTGCTTTCTCTTTGCAGCCACTTCCGTGCTCCGCACCCAGCAGCAGAAAACCAGGATGACAAAGAGGAAAAACCCAGGGAAAAAGTGAGATTCAACCTTACCTTAAATCCAGGTGGCCCAGCCTGGCCAATGGGACCTCTGAACCCAATTCCTGGTTCTCCCTGTGAAAGGAAAGTCGGGAAAAATCAGGAATTCTCCCTCCAGTGTAAACCCAGCACAGGGAGAGTTTGGTTCATGCTGTTCCAGGGAGATCCAGCTGAAATCCCACAGAGCTGATCCCACTCCGAGGGTTCCTGCAGAGCCCTCAATCATTCCCAAGGTGTCCTGTCCTTGTGATCCTTCTGGAATATTCCTGGGAACGTTATCCCAGGATTCTGGATCAAACACATTCCCTGGGATTCATGACTCCAAGGTGTCCTGTATGTGTGATCCTTCTGGAATATTCCTGGGAACGTTATCCCAGGATTCTGGGTCAGACATATTCCCTGGGATTCACGACTCCAAGGTGTCCTGTCTGTGGGATCCTCCTGGAATATTCCTGGGAACGTTATCCCAGAATTCTGGATCAGACACATTCCCTGGCATTCATGACTCCAAGCTGTCTTATCCGTGTGATCCTCCTGGAATATTCCTGGGAACGTTATCCCAGGATTTTGGGTCAGAGACATTCCCTGGCATTACTCATTCCCAAGGTGTCCTGTCCCTGTGATACTCCTGGAATATTCCTGGGAACGTTATCCCAGGATTTTGGGTCAGACACATTCCCTGGCATTCATGACTCAAAGGTGTCCTGTCCCTGTGTGATCCTCCTGGAATATTCCTGGAAATATTATCCCAGATTTCTGGATCAGACACATTCCCTGGCATTCATGACTCCAAGGTGTCCTGTCCCTGTGATCCTCCTGGAATATTCCTGGGAATGTTATCCCAGGATTTTGGGTCAAACACATTCCCTGGCATTCATGGCTCATTCCCAAGTTGTCCTGTCCCTGTGATCCTTCTGGAATATTCCTGGGAACGTTATCCCAGGATTCTGGGTCAGACACATTCCCTGGCATTCACGACTCAAAGGTGTCCTGTCTGTGGGATCCTCCTGGAATATTCCTGGGAACATTATCCCAGAATTCTGGGTCAGACACATTCCCTGGCATTACTCATTCCCAAGGTGTCCTGTCCTTGTGATCCTTCTGGAATATTCCTGGGAATGTTATCCCAGGATTCTGGATCAGACATATTCCCTGGCATTCATGATTCCAAGGTGTCCTGTCCCTGTGATCCCCCTGGAATATTCCTGGGAATGTTATCCCAGGATTCTGGGTCAGACACATTCCCTGGCATTCATGACTCCAAGGTGTCCTGTCCCTGTGATCCTCCTGGAATATTCCTGGGAATGTTATCCCAGGATTTTGGGTCAGACACATTCCCTGGCATTACTCATTCCCAAGGTGTCCTGTCCCTGTGATTCTTCTGGAATATTCCTGGGAATGTTATCCCAGAATTCTGGGTCAGACACATTCCCTGGGATTCATGACTCCAAGGTGTCCTGTCTGTGTGATCCTCCTGGAATATTCCTGGGAATGTTATCCCAGAATTCTGTGTCAGACACATTCCCTGGCATTCATGACTCATTCCCAAGGTGTCTTATCCGTGTGATCCTCCTGGAATATTCCTGGGAACGTTATCCCAGGATTTTGGGTCAGACACATTCCCTGGCATTCATGACTCATTCCCAAGGTGTCCTGTCCCTGTGATCCTTCTGGAATATTCCTGGGAATGTTATCCCAGAATTCTGGGTCAGACACATTCCCTGGTATCAATCATTCCCAAGGTGTCCTGTCCTTGTGATCCTCCTGGAATATTCCTGGGAACGTTATCCCAGGATTTTGGGTCAGACACATTCCCTGGCATTCATGACTCCAAGGTGTCCTGTCTGTGGGATCCTCCTGGAATATTCCTGGGAATGTTATCCCAGAATTCTGGATCAGACACATTCCCTGGGATTCATGACTCCAAGGTGTCTTATCCATGTGATCCTCCTGGAATATTCCTGGGAACGTTATCCCAGGATTCTGGATCAGACACATTCCCTGGGATTCATGACTCCAAGGTGTCTTATCCATGTGATCCTCCTGGAATATTCCTGGGAATGTTATCCCAGAATTCTGGGTCAGACACATTCCCTGGTATCAATCATTCCCAAGGTGTCCTGTCCTTGTGATCCTCCTGGAATATTCCTGGGAATGTTATCGCAGAATTCTGCGTCAGACACATTCCCTGGCATTACTCGTTCCCAAGGTGTCCTGTCTGTGTGATCCTCCTGGAATATTCCTGGGAACGTTATCCCAGGATTCTGGGTTAGACACATTCCCTGGCATTCATGGCTCATTCCCAAGGTGTCCTGTCTGTGTGATCCTCCTGGAATATTCTTGGGAATGTTATCCCAGGATTTTGGGTCAAACACATTCCCTGGCATTCATGACTCCAACGTGTCCTGTCTGTGTGATCCTCCTGGAATATTCCTGGGAACGTTATCCCAGGATTTTTGGTCAGACACATTCCCTGGCATTCATGACTCCAAGGTGTCCTGTCTGTGTG
The DNA here is from genome assembly GCF_048771995.1 of Taeniopygia guttata. Taxonomy (NCBI): domain Eukaryota; kingdom Metazoa; phylum Chordata; class Aves; order Passeriformes; family Estrildidae; genus Taeniopygia; species Taeniopygia guttata. Next base: position 1,662,883 of record NC_133025.1, read on the forward strand.
ATCCTCCTGGAATATTCCTGGGAACGTTATCCCAGGATTCTGGGTCAGACACATTCCCTGTCCCCAGCCACACCTCAGGAGGTGACCTGGACGCTGATCCCGAGGCGAGAAGTTGGGATATGGGAAAAGGAGGAAAAGTCACCCCTGGCTGGCCCCAGCTCCGTCCTTTACCTTTTGACCTTCCTCCCCTCGGTCTCCTTTGGTGCCCTGGGGAATAAAGAGAAGATTCCAAGGTCATGGAATTGTCACCCCTGAGCAAGAGATTTCCAGGGATTCTCTCCCTGGAATGTGGGGGAAAAACTGGGAAAACGCCGTAATTCCAAGGAATTCAGTGATGGGATGAGAGGGGACATCAAACGTCCCTCTCAGGTCATTATGTGGGTGAGTGGCATCAATCTCTACTTCAATTATTGAGGTTTTTGGTTAATTTTAAGGTAATTGCTTAAAAATAAATAATAAATATTCTAAAAGAATAGATAATTGCTTCAAAAATAATTGTTTTAAATAAATTAACTATTTTCAAACACTGAAATAATTAATTTAAATTAATTTAATTACTTCGGTGTCATCATGCACTGTTCTGTCCTATCCTGGGAGTTTCAGCTTCTCCATAAAAAATAATTCTGATGAAAACATTTTTGCCTAATTATTTATTAATAATAAATAATAAAAAAAATTTCACTGCCCTAAGTGTCCACGAAATGAGTTTTTTTGTGGCATTGTTTCCATCCCTACCCTCATGCCAGGGCTGGAATTTCCTTGTCCATCCCATCTTTTAGTTCTCTTATCCAGCAGAAAATGAACACTGGGGACCCCCCTTGAATTTTTGGTGTTATGGAACACACTAATTCCATCATTTAGGTTGGAAAATTCCTCAAAAATCACTAAATCCAACCTTTAAATTTTGTATTTCCTCCTGAGCGTGGCAGATGTGGGGGAAACTGCTGGAATTTCAAAGGATCAGGCTGGAAAACCCCATCCCTACCTTTTCTCCTTTGTCTCCACGGGCTCCAGGAGCTCCCATTTCTCCCTGGAAAACAGCCAGCAACCCCTTCAATCCCAAAAATTCATTATTCCTAGGAACTTTCCCTTCCCTCTTCGCTTGAATTTTTGGGATGGTAGGATAGAATAATTCCATCATTTAGGTTGGAAAATTCCTCAAAAATCACTAAATCCAACCTTTAAATTTTGCATTTCCTCCTGAGCGTAGCAGAAGTGTGGAAAAACTCCTGGAATTTGGGACCAAAACCCCCAGGAAGGTTCAGGGATAAAGGTGGGAATGTGCCAATCCCATTTTCCATTGGAGCTGAGTGTATTCCCATCTGCCTTTCCCATTCCAGACCCTCTCAGCACAGGGAATTCTGGTTTCAAAGGATCAGGCTGGAAAAACCCATCCCTACCTTTTCTCCTTTGTCTCCATGGGATCCAGGAGCTCCCATTTCTCCCTGGAAAACAACCAATCCCCAAAAAAATCAATCCCAAAAATTCATTATTCCTAGGGATTTTCCCTTCCCTCTTTGCAGCAGCTGCCCTCATTCCTGCTGTAGTTTTTGGCAAATATCCATGGAGGAATCCCTGATTTCCAGCACTCGCATTCCCACAATGGATTGGGAATTCTCCTGTACAGTGGGAATGCAGAGGGAAAAGCACAAATCCCAGAAAAAAGACAAATCCAGGGTTTCCCTATCCCAAGACAGGGAATAATTTGAAGCAGGTGTTAAATAATTCCATGAATTTGAAGGGGACAGGAGGAATCCCAAACTGATTGAGAATTCCCAAAGCACAAATCCCATGTTTGGATCAGCTGTGAAGGATTCCACCCTGGAATTTCTGCTCATCACCAATGGCAAAACTGTTGATTTTGTTTTGATTTTCCCGACTTTTTCCCTGTGATTCCTCAGATTCCAAAGTGAGACAGTTCTGGGAAAATGGATCATTATCCCGGGAATGTGCACTAAAATGTGGGATAAAAGCACTGACCTTTGGGCCACGGGAGGAGGGATCTGCTGGGCCACCTCCCTCCTTCTGCAAGGAAAAAATGCACCGGGATGGGATGGGATTCATGGGATGGGATGGGATGCGTGGGATGGGATGGGATGCGTGGGATGGGATGGGATGCGTGGGATGGGATGGGATCCGTGGGATGGGATGGGATCCATGGGATGGGATGGGATCCATGGGATGGGATGGGATCCATGGGATGGGATGGGATCCATGGGATGGGAGGAGATCCATGGGATGGGATGGGATGAGATCCATGGGATCCGTGGGATGGGATGGGATCTGTGGGATGGGATGGGATCCATGGGATGGGATGAGATAGGATGGGATAGGATAGGATCTGTGGGATGGGATGGGATCCATGGGATGGGATAGGATCTATGGGATGGGATGGGACCCTTGGGATGGGATCCATGGGATGGGATGGGATGAGATCCATGGGATGGGATGGGATTCATGGGATGGGATGGGATCCGTGGGATGGGATGGGATTCATGGGATGGGATGGGATCCATGGGATGGGATGGAATGGGATGGGATCCATGGGATGGGATGGGATTCATGGGATAGGATGGAATGGGATCCATGGGATTGGATGGGATCAATGGGATGGGATGGGATCCATGGGATGGGATGGGATCCATGGGATGGGTTGGGATGGGATCCGTGGGATGGGATGGGATGGGATGGGATAGGATAGGATAGGATCTGTGGGATGGGATGGGATCCATGGGATGGGACAGGATCCATGGGATGGGATGGGATCCATGGGATAGGATGGAATGGGATGGGATCCATGGGATGGGATGGGATTCATGGGATGGGATGGGATCCGTGGGATGGGATGGGATCCATGGGATGGGATGGATCCATGGGATGGGATGGGATCCATGGGATAGGATGGAATGGGATGGGATCCATGGGATGGGATGGGATTCATGGGATGGGATGGGATCCATGGGATGGGATGGGATAGGATGGGATAGGATAGGAGAGGATAGGATCTGTGGGATGGGATGGGATCCATGGGATGGGATAGGATCCATGGGATGGGATGGGATCCATGGGATGGGATGGGATCCATGGGATGGGATGGGATCCATGGGATGGGATGGGATAGGATGGGATAGGATAGGATCTGTGGGATGGGATGGGATCCATGGGATGGGATAGGACCCTTGGGATGGGATCCATGGGATGGGATGGGATCCATGAGATGGGATGGGATCCATGGGATAGGATGGAATGGGATGGGATCGATGGGATGGGATTCATGGGATGGGATCCATGGGATGGGATGGGAGAGGATGGGATAGGATAGGATCTGTGGGATGGGATGGGATCCATGGGATGGGATGGGATGGGATCAATGGATCGGGATGGGATCCATGAGATCTATGGGATCCATGGGATGGGATCCATGAGATCTATGGGATCCATGGGATGGGATCCATGAGATCTATGGGATCCATGGGATGGGATCCATGGATCCATGGGATAGGAAGGGATGGCATCCATGGAATGGGACGGGATGGCATCCATGGAATGGGACGGGATCAATGGATCAGGATAGGATTGATGAGATCCATGGCATCCATGGGATGGGATTGGGTGGGATAGGATGGATAGGAGAAAGGAGCAGCTGCCTCCACCCTGGGATAAGAGCAGGACAGGAGGAATTCCGTACCTTAATTCTCCTTGGGTGATGAGGGCCTGGATATGCCTTGGATTCAAAAGGAGGAGAGGGAAGTGTGAGAGCAGCTGGAAAAACTTTTCCTTGAGCCATGGAAAAGATGCCTCTGAGGAATGGGATGTGAGGAAGGAAGTGGGGAATCCCAGAGGGAAGCTGGGGGTTTCCAGGGATCACCAGGATCCTTTGGAGGGTTCCTGGTTGGATTTGGGGTGACCTCCAGGCTCCCCATCTGCTCCAGCCTGGATGGGACATGGACCAAGGAATTCCTGAGGAATTCCTGAGAAATTCCAGACTTTTGGCAATGGCACAGGTGTCCCACTTTAACCCTGGAATTTTTGGAGAAGGTGTGGATGAGCTCATTCCTCCTGGGAACGCAGGGTAAGGTTCACTCCCTGCTTTCAAAGAAATCCATTTATGGCAAAACTATCCCGGATTTTCCACCCTTAACTCCTGGGAGTTAAGTAGGATTTTTTTGCTCCTAAATTTTATAAAAATCCACTCCCCCCCCATATTTCTGGGATCTTGTGTTAAAGATCCCTGGAATGTCCAGGTTTGTCAGGAATGGACAGGTTTATCACCACCCACCCTCACAGGGAAACACCTTCGACATTCCAAGGGGATTCCAGTTGTTCTGTTGTCCCCAAGAACCAGATTCTTCTGTTCCCTCATTTCCGTGGATAAATTAATGGAGAAGGAACCGTTTGTCCATGAAAAATGGATCCTGCAGCAGATGTTTCCTGCTTTATTTATGGATATTTATCCCTAAACTTCCACATTCATTGTGTCTTTGCCTGGATGGGAAAACAGGAATCCACTTCCATTGCTCACCGCGGATCCCAACGGGAATTTCTGAGCTCCCGGAGCACCGGGGGGATGAGCTGGTGGTGAATCCTCCAGGGAAGGGGCACTGCTTCCTCCTGGATCACAGGGATGGCTCTGGAATGGGATCCTTGTGGGGTGTCCCTCATGCTCAGGAGATCTCCTGGATCTCCTTGGGATCGCGGAGCCGTTGTCGGAATTCCCATTTTCCTGTGGGGAGGGAAACACGGCACCTGATATACGGACAGGGAATGGTTTAAAAGTATCAGAGGAGAGAATTGGGTTGGATGGGAGGAAAAAATTCCCTACCCAGGGAATGGGGAGGCCCTGGGAAAGGTTTCCTGGAGAAATTGTGGATTCCCCATCCCTGAAAGTGTCCAAGGTGAGGCTGGATGAGGCTTGGAACAACCTGGGATAATGGAAGTTGTCCCTGCCCATGGAACTGGATGGGCTTTAGGATCTTTCCCACCCCATTCAGTGATTCTACTAATTTATAATTATAAAATAATAATATTAATACCAATAAACCAAAATTATCTTTCCCAACCTTAAGAATTCCACGATTCCATTTTCCAGTTTAACACCAGGCTACAAATCCATGGCTGTTTCAAAGCAAACCTAAAATATTCCAAAATTGAATTAAAAATCCCTCCCTGCTCCAGCCATTCCCAGGCAACTCCGTGTTTATTGTACCTAGACCATCCAATTGGAATAAAGCATCAATTAATGCCAATTAAGGGCCATGTGTTAATCAGCCCCTCGGTGATAATTTGGAATACTTAAGGCACACAAAGTAAAGCAAATCATTCCTGACCTGGCTCCTAAATTGTTCCTGCTTTTCCATAGCAACAGTGGGAAATGATCCATTGGAAAAACGAGAATATTCCTATCAGGAATATTCCTGACAATTATTTCCTGAGGCAAATATTTGGGGAATATTTGGATCTGAAAGTGAAATTTGAATTTGTTTGCCATAAATGTCCTGAGACCTTCCAGGAGGGTAAGGAGAAAGAAAAATCAGGATGTGGTGTATTATTTAGGGATATTCCCTTTTGTTTTTTTTTTTAGGAACAAAGATCTGGATTCACCTCCAATTATTTCCTGGATTTTTAGATGGTTTAAGCAGGGAAAATAAATCCTAAACTTCCAGGGAATGTTGGTGAGTGCAGCTCGGTGGGGTTTTCAGGGATGTTCATCCTGTTTTCCTGGATTTTAACAAATCACGGGATAATTCCACCTCATGGATAATGAACCCAGCAAATTTCTGGCTCACCATGGGGGAAAAAAACCCAATTTTGAGCCAATTAAAACTGGAATTCTTTACTGGAAGTGGATGAGGATGAGGGGAAAAGGGATAAAAGAGAGATGAAGGATAGGCTGGCATGGGGAGAAGCCATCCAGGATGGGATTTTTTGGGATAAAGGAGGGAAAATCCCCCAGATGTGGCACCATGGGATGGGCACCGCTGCTCATTTCCCTGGGAATGGCTCTAAAATTCTCCACAGATCCTCGTGGAGGTGATTCCAGAGGTTGCCAAGACCTGGCTGAGGTTTGGAATGTTCCCTGGGATCCCATTTACTGGGAAATTGCCTGGAGTAATGAGACTTCATTAATTCTGTGATTTCTCTGTAATTTTGGCAGTTTCCTGCTCCAGGAACGAGGCATTTCCAAGAAAAATTGGGAGACTGCTGCTCCCTCGAGGAATGATTTGTTGCTGGCAGGGAAAAAAAAAAAAAAAAAAAAAAAAAAAAAAAAAAAAGGAAGGAAAAGAGGGAAGGGTGAAGAGGAGGAAAGAGAAAAATCTAATTAAATGGGAGAGGAAAAAAATATTCCTGCAGAAAAGGAAAGGGGAAAATAGGGAAAAAAAGGGACAGGATTTCAGGGAAGAAAATGAAGCAATTGTGGGTTTATCCGTATGGAGATGAGGGGGATTTATCCCAATGAACTCTGGAAAGGAATAAGCCTAAATGCAGGGATGGAGGAGCATGGAGGAATTTTTGGGATGGTCCCATAATCCCAAAGTTCATCCATGGATGAAGATCCATCCCTGTTCTGGACACGTGGATTTGGGCTCATCCCGCTCTTCCCAGCGGTTCCTTTGCTTCCAATTAACTCCTGCCAGGAGCTGCTCCGAGGGATGGAGCTCCTGGGCTGTTCCAGGTGGAAATTTGTAATTCCTGCTGCTGCTACTGGGAAAACCGTCAGGAAAACTGTCAGGAAAACTGGCTCCATCCCTCCTTGGCATCTCTGGGAGGTGGGAGCTGCTCCCTCCCTGCCTTTGGAATCTGCTGTTCCCTTCTCATGAGGATAAATGGGATTTTACTCCAAATGCAAGTGAGGAAAACATCCTTGGGATGTAGATCCCACCCTGCTGAGGGAATCTGGAGTGTCCTAAAAAATTTGTGGGAGTTGTTTTATGTTTACAAAGCTCCTGATAGAATGGGGATGCATCAGGAGCTGCTGGAGCAAATCCAGAGGAATCCATGGAGCTGCTCAGGGCTGGAGCCAGGCTGGGAGAGCTGGGAATGTTCCCCTGGAGAGGAGAAGGATCCAGGGAGAGCTTCCAGCACATTCCGGGGCCTGAAGGGGCTCCAGGAGAGCTGCAGAGGGACTGGGGACAAGGCCTGCAGGGACAGGACACAGGGAATGGCTCCCACTGCCAGAGGGCAGCCATGGATGGGATCTTGGGAATGAGGAATTCCTGGCTGGGCTGGGATTGCCAGAGCAGCTGGGGCTGCCCCTGGATCCCTGGAATGTCCAAGGAAAGGCTGGAGCAGCCTGGGATGGTGGGATTGGAATGGGATGGGATTTGAGGTCCCTTCCCACCCAAACCATTCCGGGATTCTGGGATCAAGGAGGCTCAGAATCCATCCCGAGGGATTTTTATGGAAGTTGGGGATGGAAAAGGGAAGGGAGACCCTTCCTGGAGTCCCGAGATTCCCAGTGAAACCCCCGGACCCCAAAATTCCTTCCTGGAGCACAGTGAGGGTGGGGATGGATCCAATGCCAGGCTGGGAGAGCTGGGAATGGAGGGAATTCCCTGGGAAAGGGAGATTGGGGTGGGATTTTGGGAATGAGGAATTTCTGTCTGGGCTGGAATTGCCCCTGGATCCCTGGAATGTCCAAGGCCAGGCTGGACACTGGGGCTGGAGCAGCCTGGGATAAGGGAATATTCCCTGCCTGGGGCAGGGGGATGGAATGGGATGATCCTTAAAATCCCTTCACCGCCAAACCATTCCAAACCCGATGGATTTGGGCTCCATCCTCTGTGTTCCTCCAGCTTGAGCATTCCCAGGAGAGGGAATTTCTGCATCAGGAGGAAAAGCAGAGCCCACGGATGCTCTTGGCACATCCCGACATCTCCAGAGCCGCAGTTCCCACTCCAGGATTTTCCTTTGGAGCCGGGAGCCCTCTCGTGGCTGCTGAGCCCTCGTGATTCCAGCTCTGTGATTATCCCTGGAATTCATTTCCTGCCTAGACCATAAAATCCTCCTCTCTAAATGAGTCAGATGCTCCAGAGCACAGCAGGAACATCCTGGAATATCTGTGGAATATCCTGAGACCGTATCCATGAATTTCTATATCCACGGAAAGCGGGAAGGAAAAGGAAACCTCTTGTAGGAGGCATATTTTAAATTCCCTGTTTGGAATTTAAATTCCCAGTTTTAAAAGTCTTGGGAATCATCAAATCTTCAGCCAAGCAAACTGGAATACCACAAGGATGGTGTGGCCTAATGAGATCCACTTTATCTGTGGGATTATCCTGGTTTTGCCCCCAAAATTGTGGAATTAACCAACAAAACATTTCCCAAGGGATTTCTATCACTGCCATCAACCTCCTGCCCATTCCAGGAGCTCTGGTGTTCTCCAGGGATATGGAGAAGCCATTCCCAGGATTAAGATTTGCATCCCAGTCCATCCCTGGTCTGAAATCCTTGGGAAAACGTACCTGGCTGGTGTCCTGCTGGGCTTGTCCTTCCAGCCTCTCCTCCAGGAGATCCAGGGAATGGTTTTCCTGCAGATCTCCTGGATGTGGCGGGGGCACAGCCAAACTCTGCAGAGAGGGATGGATAAACACCAAAAAAATTCTATTAATTACTGGGAAAAAATGGAAAAAATGGGGAAAATGGACAGCAGGACCTTTTCCCAAGCCCTGACACCGATCCATGCAGAAATCCTTATCCTTTCTCTAATTTCATTTTCCATTGCAATTAAATAGGGGCAAAACTCAAAATTCCAGTGATCTGTCCAGTCAGGCTCTGGGAATTTTAACTCCTCTGCACCCATCCAATCAGCATCAATGGAAAAGGAAGGATTCCCTGAGGGAATCCTCCCTGAGGGAGTGAGGGATGCTCTGATGGTCCCAAATCCTTTTTCCTGGTTTGGGTTGGGCTCCCAAAGCTTAACACAGAGAGTTTTGGGGTCTCTATATCCCAAATCCCAACTTTTGCTGGCTCCAGGGTTGTGTCTCTTGGTGCAAACCTCCCCTCTCGAGCCCCTAAAATGTCCTAATCCAGCTTGGAGAAATCTGGGAAGAACCTGAGGACACAAGAGGAGCCTGGGGTAGAGAGGGAATGTCCTGTCCCACCTTGTCCCAGATTCTGAGGAACTGGATCATCCTGATCCAGCCACAGAGGGAGATAAAACCCCAGGAGATGCCTCCTACAGGAACCCCAGCATGGAGAGGAGCCTTAAAACTGTGGATAAATTCCTGATTCCCATAAATAGGAGCTGTTAATCAGGAGGCAAGTGGCTGGAATTTGTCTGTCCAAATGAGGGTTCTGGAGTCACAGAATCATGGAATGTCCTGAGTGGGAAGTGACCCACAGGGATCATCCAGTCCCAGGACATCCCAACAATCCCTGGGAGTGTTGTCCAAACACTCCTGGAGCTCCGGCAGTACCAGCATGGACAACCCCAATCCATCCTGACAACAGGACTGGATCCATCCCTGCCAGGGCAGGAAACGCTCCACAGAATCCCAGGATAGAAAAGAATTCCAGGACCATGGAGTTCAACCTGTGCCTGATCCCCACCTTGTCCCCAGCCCAGAGCTCTGAGTGCCACATCCAGGGATTCCTGGGACACCTCCAGGGATGGGAGCTCCAAACCTCCCTGGGCAGCTCCTGCCAAGGCCTGACCCCCTTTCCATGGGGAAATTCCTGCTGGTGTCCCCCCTGAGGCTGTTCCCTCCTCCTGTCCCCATTCCCTGGAGCACAGCCCGACCTCCCCCTGGCTGTCCCCTCCTGGCAGGGACTTGTGCAGAGCCACAAGGTCCCCCTGAGCCTCCTTGGCTCCAGGTTCAGCCCCTTCCCAGCTCCCTCAGCTTTTCCTGCCTCTCCGTTCCCTTCCCAGCTCCGTTCCCTGCCCTGGACACTCTCCATGTCCTTCCTGATTGGAAGAACCCAGAACTGGACACAATAAAACCCCAATTTTGTCTTTCCTGCTGTTTATTTTCACCTCAGGGAATCCTCCAGACAGCGGCACCTCCGGAGCCTCCAGCTCCAGGCTCTGTCCCTCTCCTGTCCCCTCGGTGCTGGCTGGGACACTGTGGGAAGTGTGGGACCCCAGCAGATCCTGCCGCACCAAAAGAAGGGATTGGTGTGACAGTAACAGCCCCGAGCCCCCAGGATCCCCACCCATCAGGAGCTGGATCCTGGTGGCTTCATCCCAACCTTTCCCAACCTTCCAGCACGCTCTGTCCCACTTGGTGACGTTTCTGAGCCAGGATGGGATGAGTGGGCAGCAATTCCTCACTGACCACATCCAAACTTTCCTTCCCAGGAATCCTCCTCCCTCCCTGGGATCCCTTTTGCTGTCGAGACCCCACTCATGACCCCTTTTGGTGCTTCCAGCCCCACACCCACCACTCCAAAGACTCCCTGAGGGCACAAGGACACTTGGGTGGCTTTGGGAATGGCTGATTCCTTAATTTCCATTTAAAAATGAGTGGTTTGTATCCCTTTATCCCAAAAATCCCAGATCCTGGTGCCATTCCCAGCCTCTCCCAAACCACCACGTCCTGCTCGGTGACAGAGGTGACCCTGATGGCTTTGGGGGTCTTCAAAGACTCCCAGAGGGCACAAGGACACTTGGGTGGCTTTGGGAATGGCCGATTCCTTAATTCCCATTTAAAAATGAGCGGCTTGTATCCCTTTATCCCAAAAATCCCAGATCCTGGTCCCAGCCACAGCCTCTCCCAAGCCACCACGGTGACAGAGGTGACCCCGATGGCTGTGGTGGCTCATTCCCATCTCCCTCCTTCCCTGGAGGTCTGTCACCCCTGGCAGGTGACGTGACTCACGGTGACAGGCGTGGCTGCCTGGTTTTCCATGGAAGTTTTGCTGGTCCTGGAGCCAGCCCGGAGCCCATCCCGCAGGATCGCGTCGGAGAGGTCCCTCAGCAGCGCCAGCTGGAACCAGTGCACACCAGTAAGGCAGCCCAGTGCCACCCTCCTGTCCCCAACAGGTGACAATCCAAGGGCAGCCAGCCCAAAACGAGGAATGATGGATTCCCGGGGGCTCACAGTTTAAATACAGCTTTGGGATCAAGGAGATGATTCATGGAGCTTTTGTGGGGTCTGTCCCCATCCTAAATAAAAACCCCACATTCGTGGCCTTTCATGACTTTAAGGGGAATTTAAAAATAGGGAGACCGGGGAAAAATTCCCTTTTTCCATAGGAATATGGGGATATGACAAGAGGGAAGGGTTTTAAACTGAATGAGGATTTAGGTTGGATATTGGGAAGGAATTTCTGGGAGGCTGGGAGGGTGGAATTCCCAGAGAACTCTCTGGAATTCCCAGAGAATCTGTGACTGCCCCATCCCTGGAAGTGTCCAAGGCCAGGTTGGATGGGGTTTGGAACAATCTGGGATAGTGGAAGGTGTTGAGGTTGGAATTAGAGGGGCTTTAAGGTCCATGTGTCACATGTGACCTCAAAGCCACCACCCACCCCATAAAATGGCCGCAAAAAAAAATCTGTCCCAGAAATATTTAAATATAACCTGGAAAAGGAAATGGAATGAACCTTCCTGGGATTGCTGGGGGAGCGAATGTCACCTCCAGGATTCCAGAGGGAAGAGATGGAAAAGCCAAATTACACCCCCTGGTCAGGAGGAAGGACAAAGGATCTCCTACCTTGATCCCGTACACTTCAAAAAGCCTCTCCAGGTCCTGCAAGGGGAAAGAAAAGTCCCAACTTTGCTCTCCAGAAAGTTTCTCCTGGAGGTGGCTGATGGCCAAGGGGACACACGTTGGGTCCCCTCTGCCATCCCAACCCACACAGAGAGGGAGGTGCTTCCAACATTTATACACTCTTTAATTTTGATTTATTTACCTTCATTTCCACTCCTCTTCCTGGTGGGCCAGGTTCTCCCTTGGAACAAACGAGATCAGCTCATTAATTCCATCATTAATCATTCATTTCCATGAGGAGCAAGAAGAGGAAGGGGAGTAATCCCATATCCAGCCCTTCATCTGCCACCAGCCCGCTTGATAATCCCAGATAAATCCCATTTAGGGGTTTGAATCCCACCCTGATCCTTTTCTCCTCCACTGGACATGGGCACAGCTGGATTTTGGAGGGAAAGCCTGGCCCATGAGCAGCGTCCAAGTGAGGTTTGGGCCAGAACTTTGCTCCAGAACTTCTCCACCTCTTGGCCACAAATGTGTGGGAAAGGAAAGATTGTTGAGGTCCCTGGGTGCCACCAGTGCCATCAGTGCAGAGGACACCAAGGAGGACGATGGCCAAGCTGTTCCTGTGGTTGGTGGTCCCCTCTGGGGGTGGCCATGGTGCTGGTGGCCCCACACGTGGTTGGATCCAATGTCTCCAGCGGGATGGGATCCCACAGAAAGTCACGGTGACGGAATTCCATCTCCAGGTGAGACATCTTGGATGGAGCAGGGATGAAATCACGGATGAGCCGCAGGGGTTTGGAAGGTCCAGCCTGAAGGCTCCCGGGGTGAGGAACATCTGCTGAGGTGGGGCTGACCTGCCTTTCTGAGGGGCTTCATTTCACTGAAATCCGGGTTCTGCATCGACAGATTCCGGTGGAATGAAGGGCACCAGGAAGGCTCCGATGGCCTCTCCAGCCGAGGTGTGTCAGGGAGAATTTGGGTTGCCTCTTCCCTTGGATAAATCTTTGCTTTTCCAAAGGTCTGGATCTCCTGGCAACCAGGAAATCTCCCTGTCCCCACTGGTGCTGCTTCCTGCAGCGTTTTCCTCTCCATTAAGGAAGGAGCTGTTCCCACCTCTAAAGGTCTTGGATGTGTGGGATTTGAAGCCATTCCTCCTTCCACCCCTTTCCATGTGCTCTTCAACTTGCAGGAGGAGGAAAAGAAGGACCAATCTTTGAACATTCCAGAAATTTATCCCGTTCGACTCCTGAAGGACATTCTTCTTCCTAAAGAAGCTCTGTGGAGATGTGGGACCATGGCCCCGGTGCGACCACGAGTTCCTGAGCCCATCCCAGGAGCTCTGCTTTGAAATCCCAAACTTTTGGGGGGTCAGAGGAGACCTGAGCTGGGTTTTCCTCCCACCTGACCTGCCCAAGGTGGTGGCACCACCACAAAATCCTGGACTCAGGACCTACCTTTGGGCCTGGGGGGCCTCTCTCGCCTCTCAGGCCGTCCTTCCCAGGATCTCCCTGAAAACCAGCAGGAACGCGTTAGTTCCCCTCTAAAATTCCCATTTCCTGGGTGTTGATCCCAAACTACTGCCACCTTTTCCAGAGGGACCAACCAACCCTTTGCTGTGTCTCCCAAATTCCCGTTTTTAGGTTAAATTTGGAGTAATTCTCCTCGAAGCCTGGCCACCAGAAGGGCTCATGTTCCCGGGAGTTTTCCTGCTTTTCCTTTGCTATCCCACCTGGAATCATGGAATTACCTCTTGTGCAACCCAAATTTTGCTTTTATTTCCCTGCCACCACATCTTGGCTGAGGAAGCAACACCATTTCTTTGGGAAAGCCTGGGATTGGATGTGTTTTGCATCCATGGGGATATTTCCTGCAACTTTTCTCCCAATCCTACTTTTCCTGTGACTCAGGACACGAGTCCTGCAGAAAATCAGGAATTTGGCAGGAATGGCTACAAAGGATCCATCCAAAGACACCCTTTGGACCTCTGGGAATGAGTTTTTCTTCCCAGCACAGCAAAATTTCTTGGGAATTGCTGCTGTGGCTGCTCTGTCTCATGTCCTTCTCTGTCCCCATCAAATAAACAGCAAGAATAAATAAAATTAAAAATAAATAATTCTTTAAAAAGTTAAAAATTAAAAAAATTAAATAGAATAAGCAAAATAATTTGATAGAATAAATTGAATAAAGTAAATTAAATAATAAAGTAAATTAAATAATAAAATCACAAATTTAAACTCTCAATTCTTGCTGAAATGGCCACAGGGAAAAGGGTGAGAGTGGGGGAGGAGCTGCTTTGATATTTTTGGGACTCTCCCAAAGAGGATTTAGGTAAAATCATGAGAAACTTAGTAATATTTTCCCTGATTTTTTTTTCCCCCACAGGGATGAAAAAAGGATGGAGTGAATCCATCTCTGCTGCATCTATCCACGTTGGATCCATCCAACCCCAGTCTGAAGAAATAAATATTATTTACTTATAATGCTGGGAATAAATAAAAGGTCTCCCAAAATCCACCCTCTCCCAGCTGCTCCTTCAGGGATTCCTTACATCCTTTCCAGGTTCTCCTGGATCTCCTTTCATTCCTTGCTCTCCAGGTCGTCCTGGGAGTCCAGGAGGACCCTGCAAGAAGAGATTGAGAAAAAAAACAATCCCAAACAGACCCCGAGCAGCAGCTCAGAAATGGAAAACAGCAAGGAAAATATAATTTTTCCCAAAGGAAAGGAATATTTGGAAGTGGATATTTCCAAGTGAGGGCTCCCATTGGGATGGAGAAGGGAAACAGAGTAGTCCCACCACTCTCCAGGGCAGGAAATGATAATAATAGTGAGAAAAATGGAATTATTACCCTGATTCCTCTCACTCCTGGCTCTCCAGGGACTCCAGTTTCTCCCTAAAAGAGAGGAGCAGCTTTCCAAATGTTTTTCCATCAAGTGACAGAGATTTTATTGCACTTAAACCAGGAGGAAACGGTTTAAAGGGAGAGAACCAAGTCCATCAAACATTCCAGGGGCTCTAATGGATGTTAAATCTCTTTAGCCCTGCTTAATGCTTGGAAAACTGGGATAGAGGCAGGTTTTGGGATATCTGGGATGTCTTAAATTAGGGATGGTGTTTTACAGCATTCCCATAAATGAGGAAAAAGGGGTACAATGTGGGGAGTGACTGGAATGTTTAAGTTTAGGAGAAGGATGAGGTGATTGCCACCAAATCCCACTTTTCTGAGCTCCAGGAATGTTTGGATAATGGTCTCAGGGACGGGGTGGGATTGTTGGAGTGTCCTGTGCAGGGACAGGGGTTGGACTGGATGATCCTGGTGGGTCCCTTCCAACTCGGGATGTTCTGGGATTCCGTTCATGGCACTCTGTTTTCAGCATCTCCCAGAAAAAACAAACAAACAAACAAAAAAACAACAAAAAACCAGCCTAGTTATTTTTTGGCTTTTCTGCTCCAGCCTTTTGCAATGTGAAATCCAAGCTAAAAGAAAACTGAAGAGGATTCTCGTTTAAGGACAAATAAGCAGGAAATAAAACAAGCAGGGATCAACTTCAGGACCAATCCAAGGATTTCATTTTCCAGCTGCTGTTTTCCTGCACCTCGGGAAGGGGTGAGAGCACCTTGGTCCCAGAGGAGCCTTTCCTCCACGGTTCTCCCCACAACAAAAAGCTGCTGGGTTTTCCCAAGTTTTTTACCCTCATTTCCTACTCAAAGTCAGAGCTCTTGTTCTGGAATCACAGCTCTGAAGTTAGGGCTGCTGGAATGCAGTTGCTCCCTTTTTTCCCAAGATTTCCCTGGGTGATCCTATTCCACTCGATGTCCAGGGATCAACCCAACCCTTGGAGCTGCAGGAAGCTCTTCACCAACTGAGGTCAGGAGAGGTTCTCCAGGAGCAAAGTTGGGAATTCATGGGAGGCTGGGAGGAGACAGAGCCAGGACAGGTGACCCAAACTGACCACAGAGATATCCCAAACTGACCACAGGGATAGCCCGAACTGACCACAGGGATATCCCAAACTGACCACAGAGATATCCCAAACTAACCACAGGGATATCCCAAACTGACCACAGAGATATCCCAAACTGACCACAGGGATAGCCCAAACTGACCACAGGGATATCCCAAACTGACCACAGGGATAGCCCAAACTGACCACAGGGATATCCCAAACTGACCACAGGGATATCCCAAACTGACCACAGGGATATCCCAAATTGACCACAGGGATATCCCAAACTGACCACAGGGATATCCCAAAATGACCACAGGGATATCCCAAACTGACCACAGGGATATCCCAAACTGACCACAGGGATATTCCAAACTGACCACAGAGATATCCCGAACTGACCGCAGAGATATCCCAAACTGACCACAGAGATATCCCAAACTGACCACAGGGATATCCCAAACTGACCACAGGGATATCCCAAACTGACCACAGGGCTATTCCAAACTGACCACAGGGATAGCCCAAACTGACCACAGGGATATTCCAAACTGACCACAGGGATATCCCAAACTGACCACAAGGATATCACAAATTGATCACAGGGATATCCCAAACTGACCACAGGGATATCCTGAACTGACCACAGAGATATCCTGAACTGACCACAGGGATATTCCAAACTGACCACAGAGATATCCTAAACCGACCACAGAGATATCCCAAACTGACCACAGGGATATCCCAAACTGACCACAGGGGTATCCCAAACTGACCACAGGGATATTCCAAACTGACCACAGGGATATTCCAAACTGACCACAGGGATATCCCAAACTGACCACAGAGATATTCCAAACTGACCACAGGAATAGCACAAATTGACCACAGAGATATCCCAAACTGACCACAGAGATATCCCAAACTGACCACAGAGATAGCCCAAATTGACCACAGAGATAGCCCAAACTGATCACAGGGATAGCCCAAACTGACCACAGAGATATCCTGAACTGACCACAGGGATATCCCGAACTGACCACAGGGCTATTCCAAACTGGCCACAGGGATAGCCCAAACTGACCACAGAGATAGCCCAAACTGACCACAGAGATAGCCCAAACTGATCACAGGGATAGCCCAAACTGACCACAGGGATAGCCCAAACTGACCACAGGGATATCCCAAACTGACCACAGGGATATCCCAAACTGACCACAGGGGTATCCCAAACTGACCACAGGGATATCCCGAACCGACCACAGGAATATTCCAGATAATGTGACATCAAACTCAATGTATAAAAATAAATTTTTCCAGAAGCCAGTCAGGATGTTTTTGTGAGTGGCCATCTTGTTTTTTTTGTGAGAGGCCATCTTGTTTTTTGTGAGGCCATCTTGTTTTTTGTGAGGGCCCACCTTGTTTATTGTGAGAGGCCATCTTGTTTATTGTGAGGGCCCATCTTGTTTTTTTGTGAGAGGCCATCTTGTTTTTTGTGAGGGCCCACCTTGTTTTTTGTGAGGGGCAACCTCATTTGATGTCAAGAGGGAACGTTTTTTAGGGTTCCTATTCTATTTCCAGGGACCAACCCAGCCCTCAGAGCTGAGGAAAGCTCTGCTGGGGTCAGGAGAAATTTCCAGAAGCCTGTTCTGATGTTTTTGTGAGGACTCACCTTGTTTGGCCATAAGAGGGAAATATTTGGGCAGTTCTGTGAGGAGCAGGGAGCTGAGCTCCATGATTTTTATGGACCCTTTCCAAGTTGAGATCATCTGAGGCTCAGAGCCAGAAGTGACCCCTCAGGGCTGGTGTGGCTGCACCTCGAGCTAAATCCACATCAAGCAGGTGTGACAAAAAAAATCCTGATCAAAGAATTCCAGAATGGTTTGTGTTGGAAGGGACCTTAAATCCCATCCAGTGCCACCCCTGCCATGGCAGGGACACCTCCCACTGTCCCAGGCTGCTCCAAGCCCCAATGTCCAGCCTTTCCTTGGACATTCCAGGGATCCAGGGACAGCCCCAGCTGCTCTGGGCACTGATGTTGAATAACAAAGAAGAAAAGTTGTCCCTTGTTTGTCATTTCAGGGCAGAGCTGGGGTTGTTGGTTGGTCCCAAAGGATCAGCAGCTCCATCCCCCTGGATCCTGCCTTTACTCACATCTTTTCCTCTCAGCCCGGCCTCTCCTGGTTTTCCAGGGAATCCTGGTTCACCTCTCTCCCCCTAAAGGAAACAAGACTTGTCACATTCCTGCCCTGCATTCCAGAGCCCTCCCACTCCAGACACTGAGGGGCAGATTCCAGCAGCACATCCATGGCCATGGAGTTGCTTCCTGGGTGAAGTTTGGGCTCAGAGCATTTACCCTGTGTTGGGGATTGTAGTTTTTGTAGTATTAATATTTATTTGATTTTGATTTATTGAATAATATATGTTTATAGTATTTCAGTTGATTTAATCATAGTATTATTATTTTTGTAGTATTATTGGTCTGGAAAGCATCCAGCTCTAACCTCATCTATCCAGACTCCACAGTCACCCCTTGAATTCACTCAGGACAGAATCTGTTGAGGTTCTCCACCTCCAGGAGCAGCTCAGATTAGCAGAGACTCAAGATGGATCCAGTCTTGGACACAGGATCAGTTCCCGTTGAGTGTTTTAATTTTTATTCCCATTTAAATCAGCTGAGCTCTCATGGATGGGTCCTCATCTGCTCTGTTTGATATTTGTCCCACAAGGTCATGGATTTGATTCCATTTCCTTCAGAGCTGGATTGGATGATCCTCGTGGGTCTGTCCCAACTCAGAATATTCCATGAAATCTGGGAAATTTGTGACACCACCTCTCCAGGCCTTTTCCTAATCCAAACACCTTTCCTTGCCTCCACTTTGTAACCTCATTAAAACATCTCATTAACCTCTCCTGGCTTGGCTGCATCCCACTTTGTGACATCCCATTTGTCCATGCCCTGGAAGCTGATCCAGCCTTAATATTCCATTCCATTCACTGATCTATGGAACAATTCCCAAACCCAAACCCTCCTCCAGCCAAGTCTGGGGGGATCCCTGTTTGAGGAGTGCCCACAGCGAGACACTCACTGAACAAATCCACAGGTGGGATCTTTTCCAGAAATTCCTTGACTGGTTTTGAACTTTTCCCGGGGAAAATACTGCAGATGAGGATTAGCAGGAATCTTTTAAGGCCTGATCAAAGATATTGGAAGGAACCTCTAAGATCACTTGGTTCCACCCCCATCCATGGGCAGGGCCACCTTCCACTATCTCAGGGTGCTCCAAGCCCCAGTGTCCAACCTGGCCTTGGACACTTCCAGGGATCCAGGGGCAGCCACAGCTGCTCTGGGAATTCTGTGCCAGGGCCTCTCCACCCTCACAAGGAACAAAGCTTTCCATGGACTCACCTTCTGACCTGGCTTCCCAGACAATCCCACGTTTCCCTGCAGAAACACAGAAGGAATGACACAGAGAAGATAATTCCAGTTAAAATCAGAAAAGGGGAAATCAGGGAATGTCCCACCAGGGGCTGTGCCAAATGCACCTTGTCCAGAGGTGTCTCCTGTCTCCCCCACTTTGAAACCATCAATATTTTGAGCTTCTCACTCCTCTTCCAAAGATACTCATCCATAATATTGGGATTTGCCAATTTTTGCTGAATTAAAATGAACAGGACTGTGATGCCCCTGGAGAAGGGAACAGCAAGGATTAACCCAACCCTTCCTGGACAGCAGTGGAGTCATATGGGAGCCACCAAGACCTTCCTAGACAGAAAAGTCAGGAAGATGATTTTTGGGAGGGGAAATAATTGGAAATGGGACTTCCTTGGATTCTGTCCATAGAGTCACTGACCATCCATGTTTTCCTCCAGTCACAAGGAATTCTCCACATTTTGGGGGATCCCACTTTTGCATCTGACCTGAGGACAGAGCTGATGACCCCGTCACCCCAGACCTCCTGAGGGTCACCAGCCTGGCTCCTCCTCACCTCCCCAGTGCTCATCTCTTTAGGGCCAACAAATCCATGGAGCTGATGGAGAGATTTTGTCCCTAAACCTCCTGGTTTGTCCCCATGGCCCTTCCCATTCCACACCCACCCCACTGTCTCACTCACCCTGTCACCAATGTCTCCCTTTAGCCCAGGTTGGCCGGGAATTCCAAATCCTGGACTTCCCTGAAAAAACAAAGGGATACAGGGTTTTGCCAAGGCAGCTTTTCCAAGCTCAGGAGAAATCTCCCCGGAGCAGATCCAAGGTACGTCCATCCCCACGGATAACCAAGGAGCTGAGCATTTACTCCCTCCCTGATTTCCTTTCCAGGAGCGTTGGATTTCTACACATCCCTGGATTCCTGGATGGGTGACTCAGGGAGGAATTCCATCTCCCTCAGAATTTCCTTGGTGGCCACAAAAAAACCCCAAAACAAACAAACAAAACAAACACCAACAAAACAACAAAAAATTCATTTATCCCTAAAGGAAGTGCAAAGTCATCACCTTCTCCCCCTTTTCTCCAGGGATTCCTTTGTCTCCTGGTGGTCCAGCTGGTCCAGGATCTCCCTGGGAATAAAAGACACACCTAAAACCAGGAATATCCTGCAGGAAGCCAAGCCCTGTTCCCATGACTCCTTAGGGGCTTCATTTTGCATTTCTAATGCACCCTGGAAAAAAATTCCTTTGCCAAATCCACCCATCCATCCACCCTGGATTTATAAGGAATTTTTTCCATGGCATCTGCTTTCTGCCATCCAAAATTTATCACAGTTGTTGCCACACTACGTAGTACCATAAACACATTTTTACTGCTTTAAAGTGAATAAAATGAACACCTGTCATTTCTCTGCAGGTTGTCAGTGAAATATCACAAATAATAATAAAAAAATCAGATATTCCAGGCCACAAGGCCACAGCAAAATTCCTAGGACACCACTTAAGCTCAGCCTAAAAGAAAAGAGGGATTTTTGCCAGCCAGAGTTAAGCAGTCTGGGCAATAGGACCAATAAAAGGAGGTGATTCCAACATCAAATCCCAGCAAAAAAGTCAAAATTCCTTGTGTCTATGGAATGAGGGAGGTCTGAAGCACTGTAGGGAATTTCCATGGAAAAGCCATGTGGAATCAGTCCTGCAGTGAATCCTTCTCACAGAGAGAAGGTTCTTGGCAGGATGGAAATGAGACAGCAAGACTGAAAAAAAAAAAAAAAAAAAAAATTTAGAATTTAAATTTAAGATATTCCAGGTCATGTTCCACCTCAAAGCCACTGAGAAAGTGATTGGAATTCTCTAAAGCAGCTGGAAAATATGGACAATTCAGCCAGGGAACGGCTCTTTCCCAGAGAGCTCCTTGGTTTGGGAAATTCAATTTTCTCTCCGTGAGGCCAAACTCTGGATCAGGGGCCTAAAAATGTGAGAATTCTCCATCCATGGGAATTCTCCATCCATGGGAATTTTCCACCCATGGGAATTCTCAGCACAGGAGACCTGAGCCAGCTTTGGAATGGGCTCTGCTGGGAGCAGGAGATGGGATTGGAGACCTCCAGGAATCCCTTCCAGCCTCTTCTATCCCTGATTTTACCTTCTGGGATTGGGCTGGATCTGCACTTGAGTGATGTCTCCCTTCTGA
Organism: Taeniopygia guttata; assembly: GCF_048771995.1. NCBI lineage: Eukaryota > Metazoa > Chordata > Aves > Passeriformes > Estrildidae > Taeniopygia > Taeniopygia guttata. The sequence continues at coordinate 1,684,098 of NC_133025.1, forward strand.
AACCCCAAATTTTCCCCTGGATTAAGGCTAGAATGGGAATACCAGGTAAAAAAGGTGAATAAAAGCAAGAGAAATATTCCCAGGATGAGACTTTTCCAAGCTCTCCTCTCCTGTCAGTCACAAGGGAGATGGAATTCAGGAAACACGGAACAACCTCTGCTTTTCTACTAATTAATTAATTAATAATTTCAAGATCAGTCTTACCCTGACACCTTTCTTGCCTGGAGGTCCCAAAATCTGAGGAGAAGAAGAAATCACAGAAATCTTCTGTTTAAAAAAAATCAATTTAATTTCATTTTAAAATATCCTTTTCATGGAGATTTTGAGATTCCTTTTCCAAAGCAAGGAATGTTATGAGATAAAAATTGTTATGGGATAAGAATTATTATGGGATAAGAAATCTTGTGGCCCACGGAGGTGGCCACCACCGAGGTTTCTCCTTAAAGCTGGAATTTGGAGGGACATGAAGAGCTGTGAGTGTCCAGCAGGGCTCATCCCTATGGATGAGGAGCTTGAGCTGGGACAGGCCTGGAGCACATGGATTCAGTGGTGGGAATTTTTATCCTTATGTTTCCTGGAGAGCAGTGAAGCTCCTTTGAGGGGACAATGGGAATGTTGGGAATACAGGAAGTGGAGCAAAGGAGAAGAGGACAAATTTGGCAGGAGGGTCAGGGAAAAGGTCTGGGTGTTCTTCCCACGGTTCCGTGGGACACAACTCTTGGAATCCTGGCATTTTGGGATTGCAGCTGCACAGCTGAAGGACAAGAAGGGCTCTAAACCACTCCAAGTTACCTCCAAGGAACTTGGAAATCCTGGATTTCCCTGAAAGGCAAAAGGAAGGAATGGTGGCCAATGGAATGACAAATGTGAGGCAGGGAAAACTTTTCTCTCATTCCTTTCCCACCATTTATTCCTTAAAACTGCCTGAGAGTCATCTCGGAAGCACAAGAACCAAGGAGAGGGGAGAACTGAGCTCAAGGACATCCCTGCTGGATCCCACAGGGAACAAGCTGGGAAAAATCAGGATAATTCCAGCTGAGCTGGTCACGTTCTCTTACTGTTCCACTCACTTGGTCTCCCTTCTGCCCTGGAGGTCCTGGAATTCCCTGGAAGAAATCAGAAGGGAATTTCCACCAGAATGAAAACAGATCCAACATTTTTGGCTCCTGCTGCCATCCAGAGGGAGGGAGGGAAGGATGGAGCTCTTCTATCCAATTTTCCATTAATTACAGGACAGCTTTTCTAGCCTGGGACTCTGGAGTCTCCCTGGCCTCAAAAGTGCCATTTATTATTTAAAATATCCCACCTTGCTGCCGTTCCAGGTCTCTCCTTGGCAGCAAGGAATTCCAGAGTGCAGGCAGTGGAAAATTATTCCCTTTCTTTGCTTTTGAGCCTGGAAGGCTCCAGGTCAGGCTGGTGTGGCTGAGGGTGTCCCTGCTCAGATCTGAGGGTTTGGACCAGGTGGCATTGGAAGGTCACTTCCAACCCAAACCATTCCATGATCCAATGCTTCCCACAGGAATTATGATGATGATTCCTTATTATGCTGGTTAGGGGCAGAAAATTTCCTTGGAAACTGAATTCCAGGCCTGGGAACTCGGGTTCAGGATTTCAGCACTCACCTTTGGTCCTGGTGCTCCTGGAGGTCCCATCATTCCCTGAAAACAACAGAGGAAACAGTGAAAGCGCTGATTTTAAACCCCAAATCTTCTTTTCTCTCCTCTCACCCTTTCCATGAGGAACCACGGGATTCCTAAATATTGGAGGAGACTCTGGAGACACTGAACACTCTGAGAGGATTTTAATGCAAATCTCACTGCAAGATTCCCAACCCACCTGCTCTCCTTCTTCCCCCTTCATGCCAGCAGTGCCAGGAATGCCAATTCCTGCCATTCCCTGCAAGAAAAGCACAGAATCCTCAGGAATGCTGATCCCAGAGCTCACATTCTGTGGGAATCCAAAGCTTCCCTCTGGCTACCCTGGCAGGTCTGGGACCCTGGCAGGGGTCAGGAACGCCCCTGGACAGAGCCCCCAGAGACACTGTCTGTGATCTCTGGCCATGGAAAAGAGTTTTCAATCTTACAGGATGAATTACCAGCTCTGAGTGTTTGATATTAGTAATAATTAAGTGTGGCACATGTGCAAAAATAAAATTTTAGGATTCTAGATGAGGGGTCCAAAGGGGACAAGATGGAGGAAATTGGGTGTGCCTTGTCCTTTTTCTCCTTCTTCATGCCCTCCATGTTTCACTGTGGTGTTGGCATTTTTCTGTTGGTTTAGGCTGGGGACACACTGTCCAACGTAGGTGACAGATATTGGCACGTTATTGTAAATCCAGCACAGGTAGTTTGTGGTATTTAATGTTTGTAACATCCCACTGAGGGCAGAGCCCCACACGCTGCCCTGCAGGACAGAGCTGCGGCAGGGCAGCAGAACATGTTAGAGATAAACAGAATAAACAACCTTGAAACCAGCACAGATGAATTATGGCTTCTGCTTTGGCAGCGGGGCAGAAAGACAGAGACTTTCTACAATCTCAGGATCATCAATACCTCAGATTCCGACACCATTTCTTCCCACATTCCTGCTCCAGAGTCTTTCTTAGCAAAACAGGAGGGGAATGTTGGGACATCCCAAAATGCCTTCCCACAGGTGTACCCTGCTATTCCTGTCATTTTCCCTCTGGGCTGAGGGATTCAGGAAATATCCAACCTTTTCTCCCTGTGGTCCAGGCAGTCCAGGAGCCCCATGGAGCCCCACAGGGCCTGGCAAACCAGGTTTTCCCTGGAAAGGAAGGAATATCATCAAATCTCTTTTTTTTTCCCCCTCCAAACTGGAAAGGTTTTATTGGAACCCCCTTTACTGGAAAGGTTAAAATCTTTAATTCTGCAGAGAAATATTTATCCTGATCTGTCCATCTGAGCAGTTCCTTTAAAATGGAGAAATTGCAGAGCTGTCTGTGTATTCCCAAATTTCCTTTTCCCTCACAGATAAGTGATGAATCCCTGGCTTTACTCAGGAAGGGAAAACAATGTTAGATAGAGGCTGGGAGTCTATGTTGGTCTGGAATGGTGAATCCAGACCCATGGAAAGGGCTGATTTATGGGATATGGCTCTCCATTATGGCAAAACCAACCAAAAACAGACCCAGGCAGGATGGGAAACAGCACAGGGATGTTATCCTTCAGATGGAGCCATTTGTAACACAGGGAATTCCCAAACCAAACCAATCCTGGTCTCTTTATTCCCAGTAATCCTCCACAGACTTCTCGTATCTCCCCTTGAACTCAAACTTCCCAAACCTCTTTGTGGGATGATTTATGGGAAGAACCACCCCTCCCCTTGTTTTGAAGCTGCTGCCAGTTTGGGCCATTTGTTGTCCCAGGCTCTTGATCCACTTTTTTCCCTCCTCTGGATCTGCCCTAGTTTTTCCCTGACTTCCTGGGACCACTCACCGGCTCTCCCACATCTCCTCTGTCACCTTTGAGGCCACTCCTCCCACGGGGACCCTGCATGAAGCACAGGAAAGTCTCACTCCATGATCCCTTCATGGATCTTCCCAGAATTTTGGAAGCCATAACTTCCTGGGCAGCTTGGAAATAATTATGGAAAAAAGGCTTTTCATCCCAAAGTGAAAGCTGACCTCAGGTACTCACCCTGATTCCTGAATCCCCTGGTTCACCCTGAAACAGAAAGGACGAGGAGAATTCCCATGGGATGGGTATTTAGGGGCTCCTCACCAAACTTCATCCCAGCAGAGAAATCCTGCAGTCTGACAATCCAAGAGAACAAAATTCCCACTGCCACTGGAAGGCAGAAATTTAGGAGAGGTCTCCAGACACCTCCACCTGCAATATTCGGTGTTGGGTCTCCTTTTCCCATGGTCATGCCTCAGGTTTGGCTTTTCTATTTTCACATTCTGAGCTGCTTTAGTGTGTGGGTCTGGGCTTCATATTATGGGATGCTGAGCTCTGTGCACAGAGCAGGGAGACAAAACAATTCCTGCTCCAGCTGGGCACCAAGGACAAATGATCCAAATCTCAGCCCAGGAGCACAAACACCGTGGGCTGGAGAGAGAAAAACAAGCAGGGTGGGACTGCCTGGGCTAAAGCTGGAATGGGACAATGAACTCCAAGGTGCCAATGGAGCAGAACTGAGCCCAGGGAGAGCCCCCGGGAGCGCTCGTGCATTTTGGGGCCATTTTGGTTCATTTGGGTGCAGCCCTGGCTGGGCTCTGGTGCTGCCCAAGGTGGATCCATGGAGGAGATCCTTTTCATAAATCCCGAATTTATTCTTTAGCTCTGCCCAGCCTCTGCTCTAGGTCATTCTTCTCAAGGCATCAGTGGCACATCCCAGAATTGTGCTGCAAACTCACCTTGATGGAAATTCCTGGTGGCCCTGGAGAACCTGGTGGTCCTGGAACCCCAGGAACCCCCGGCTGCCCCTTCTGTCCCTGCAACAAGGAAAAGCAGGAGAGGGAGGGATTTGGGATCTCTCCCAGCCCTTGGGAAGCTAAAGGCTCCCCCACACCTGGGGTTTGATACTCACAGGGGGGCCAGGCTGCCCATTCCGGCCAGGAATCACCTCCACTCCTCCCAGGACATAGCCTGGCTCTCCCTGTGGATAAATGCACTTTGGGTGATTTTGAGGCAATTCCATCAACCCAAAGCACCTGGTACCCAAAACCACATTGCCATGACCTGAGTTTTGCTTGCTGGCATGGAAAAAAAATTAATCCCAAGGAAAAAAATGGAAGTTGGCTTTCAGCAGGATCCATTCCTGATCTTCATCTGCACAGACAGCTCAGAGGGATGCAAGGAAAGAGGAGGAATGGAGAGTGGGAGAAGGGCAGGAAGCTCCTCCTGGGATCTGTCCCCAGTAAATACTGAAATATTTTAGTGTCCTAAATGGATTAAACCAGGTTTGTTATTAATGGAAACTCAGGCAGAATGACCCCACCTTCTCCTGCAATTAATTTACTAATTACTAACTATTAATTAATTAATCAATTATGCCCAGAATTTGGGATTTGGATTGAGCACTTTTCTCCATAAAGACATAAAATTCCTGAGGGAAACTCCCCAAGATGAAGTCTGGCAGTGTAGGATTAGGTAGACACAGCCTAAAAATTCACATTTGCCAAAGATTTCAGTGAAAATGTTTGGAAAAGAGAGGTCCCAACAAAGAAATGAATTTTTCCCAGTGAAATCCAGGAATGGAACTCACTCTGTCTCCTTTTGGCCCTGTGGGTCCTGGATATCCCTGGAATTAAAAATAAATTCTGCAGTATTAAACAGAAAAACACCCTCAAGACCATGGGTGCTGATCCCTGGAATGTCCAAGGCCAGGTTGGATGGGGCTTGGAGCACCCTGGGATAGTGGGAGGTGTCCCTGCCCATGGAATGGGATGAGTTTTAAGGTCCCTTTCCAACCCAAACCACCCCAGGATTCCAAATACTCACAGTGTCACCTTGGCTGCCAGGGAGGCCCTGCAAAACAGGACAGAGGGATGCTGGCCACTTTTCTCTGGAGTGGCCCTTTGGAAAAGTTTGTTAGACACAATCCATACCATGATTCCAGGGGGACCTGGAGGACCCGGCCGGCCCGGCCTGCCCGGCAGCCCAGGAATTCCATCCTTCCCAGGGAGACCCTAAAAACATGGAAAAGAACAGCGTGGGGGGGATGACCTCAGACCTGCAAACCCCAACAGCTTCATGCAGCACCCTAACACTTGAGGGCATTCCCAAATCCCAGAGCAGAGCTTCTCCTGGGTTTTCAAAGCCAGCATGGAGCAGGAAGAGCAAAACATCGACAGAAAAGATCTGAGAGCGATTCTTTGCTTGAACTCTTCCTTGGGCATAATTTGGTTGTATTTACTGCCAGAGGGCAGGGATGGATGGGACATTGGGAAGGAATTCCTGGCTGGGAGGGTGGGGAGGCCCTGGAATGGAATTCCCAGAGAAGCTGTGACTGTCCCACCCCTGGAAGTGTCCAAAGCCAGTGCTGGACAGAGTAATTTGGGATAATGGAAGGTGTCGAGGTTGGAACTGAATGATCTTTCAAGTCCCTTCCAACACAAACCATTCCATAATTCCATGATATTAATTATCCAAGTGGATCACGCTGTGCGGCCATTCCCTTAAGAGTTGGACTCAATGATCCATGTGGGTTCCTTCCAACTGGGAATATTCCGTGACTCACCCGCTCCCCTTTCTCTCCCTTCGTGGTGTGGGGGTCATAAATCCTGTGAGCTGCTGAGCCCCTGGAGATCTTCAGCAGAAAAGAGGAAAAAAAAATTATCAGGGAATTAATATTCACCAAAGGATGGCAAATAAACTGGAGTGACCAGGAAAACAGAGATGAAAACATTTCTTGGCTTAGGTAAAAAAAAAGGGAAAAGCAAAGCTGACCATTCAGGAGAATTCTTGGGCATTTAAAGTATAATCCTATGAATTTATAATGTTAATTTTTAATATATCTAAGTGTTCTGCAGTGGCTCTATCCACCAAAACATTCCCAGCTCTATCCTGCCTTCCCCAGTTCCACTCCCTGGATTTCAAAGATTTCTTTAGGGCTGGACAGTGAGGTCAGAATGGGACACAGTGTCCTAAATCCACTCTGATTCTGCTCTGAAATATTCCTCAGGGAGTATTCTCCTTGTGCCTGACCCACTCCAAGCTGGATTTACTCCCAGGAGCAGGAACTCACCTTTCCTGGTGGGATTTGGGTTCCTGGAAGCTGAGAATCAGAACAAATGGCTTCAATCAGCTCTTGGAGGATTTGGGGGAAGTCATCAAAGGTGCTGACATAGAAAACGTTCTGGGGGTTCTGCTGCAGCGAGATCCTGTGGAGCTCCATGGGGTCAGCTCCTGACACCCCCACAGCAATGACACGGAGCCCTGGAATGACATGGATTCCACCACTCCTAATTCCTGGGATCAGGGTTTCCAAACCCCTACCTGGTAAAATCCTCTGGTGGGATCAGGTAGAACCCACAGAGAAGTCACCTGGAGCTGGGTGTGAGTTACAGCAAACCAAGACAAGGTGAGAAGGGAAAAGAGAAAGGATGAAGGAGGGAAGGAACCAGCAGTGGCCTCAAAGTGACTCCTCACACAGTGCACCACCCTCAACCCCCTGGAAATTCATGGAGAACTGAGGGAAACCCAACTGGGCAACCTCAACCCCCTGGAAACTCATGGAGAGCCATGGAAACAAAATAGGGCAACATCAACCTCCTGGAAATTAATGGAGAACCAAGGGAAACCCAACTGGGCAACCTCAAACCCTTGAAAATTCATGGAGGACCGAGAGAAACCCAACTGGGCAACCTCAAACATCTGGAAATTCATGAAGAACTGAGGGAAATCCAACTGGGCAAGTTCAAACCTCTAGAAATTCATGGAGAACCAAGAGAAACTCAACTGGGCAACCTCAACCCTCTGGAAATTCATGGAGAACCATGGAAACCCAACTGGGCAACCTCAATCCTCTGGAAATTCATGGAGAACCAAGGGAAACCCAACTGGGCAACCTCAATCCTCTGGAAATTCATGGAGAACCAAGGGAAACCCAAATGGGCAATCTCAATCCCCTGGAAATTAATGGAGAACCAAGGGAAACCCAACTGGGCAACCTCAAACTCCTGGAAATTCATGGAGAACTGAGGGAAACACAAATGGGCAACCTCAAACTCCTGGAAATTAATGGAGAACTAAGGGAAACCCAACTGGGCAACCTCAACACTCTGGAAATTAATGGAGAACCAAGGAAAACCCAAATGGGCAATCTCAATCCCCTGGAAATTCACGAAGAACAAAGGGAAACCCAACTGGGCAACCTCAACGCTCTGGAACTTCATGGAGAACCAAGGAAAACCCAACTGGGCAACCTCAAACTCCTGGAAATTCATGCAGAACCATGGAAACAAAATGGGGCAACCTCAAACCCTCTGGAAATTAATGGAGAACCATGGAAACAAAATGGGGCAACCTCAAACCCTCTGGAAATTAATGGAGAACTGAGGGAAACACAACTGGGAACTCCTACCCAAAGCATGGGCTGCTCTGGCTGGGGACACCACGTCATCCTGGGATTGTCCATCGGTCACGAGCACCAGGATGTGAGGAAAACCGGGTCTCATCCCTCTGGAGGGCTGGAATAATTCCTTTAGCACGTAGGATATGGCACGGCCTGAGCAGACAGGGAGAAGAGACAGGGTGGGAGGCTGGATTAACTCCACAGGTCTGGACTCTGGATCTCCTTCCATGGGTGAAGGATGAAGGGAATTCCTCAAAAGTGGAAAGCCCTGGGTAGGGGATAATGTCTTTTAGAGGATAACAGCAGGAAATCAGCTTGGCTGGAATGGTTCTGGTGGTATCAGCAGGTAGTTTTGGAAAAGGGGAACCAAAATATTTAGAAAATTGAAGCACTTTTCTTACACTTCTGGAATAAAATCCACAGAATTCCCATTTCCAAATGTCTGTGAAAAGACCAAGAAAGTTTCACAAAGAAATCTCCAACAGATGAAATGGTCAAGAAGCTCCAAAACACCATGGAAAGATTCCTACATGGAGTAAAATGTCTTTATTGACACAAACTCCATAAAAAGAAAGATTAGATGCAAGGTTAGCCAGGAATTTCCAGCCTGACCAATTCTATGCCTTCTTTCCCTAAGCAATCCCATGAAAATTCCTGTATTTTGACTTTTCCTGGGTTTTTTTTGTGCTCTTGACAAAACCACTGAGGCAGGATGAGGAATGTGGGTGCCTCAAATGTGAAGAATTCATTGAAAAATCACAAAACTACAGAATATTCTGGAAAGGATCCACAAGGATCATCAAGTCCAATTCCTGGATGGTCCATAGGGGAATCAAATCTTGGCGTTATTTGCACCAGGTTCCAACCAACTGGGCTAAACAATTCAATTAAAATTAACCATCTCTAATTTACCATTCCTGGTTGTGTTCCTCCAGGGAACCAGGTATTCCCAGTGTCCAGCTGGGAATGAGCACATGGAAAGTGTTGTCCCTCTCTGAGCTTTTTAAATGAGACAAAATATCTGGATTTCAGGGATGCACGAATGCTTCAAATCAGCCATTCTCATGTTTACAGTGTAAAAACCTCTCTTAAGTGCAGGTAAAATAATAAAATAATGAGGAAAACCCGGGGGAAAAACCAGGGCATGGATAAAGCACCAAGTGGTTGAAAAAACCACTCCTGAAAATCAAATTTAACCCGTTCTCAAATTTCAAACAACTTTAAGCACAATGTTCCTGCCAAGGAAATGGCTCCAAACCACCCAGAGAAATGTTTTCCTTGGCTTCCAGGTTCTGTCCTGTGCCACAAGGACCATCCCAGGTGTCCAAGTCCCTTCCCAGACCTGTTTTGGTGTTGCCCCCGGTGTAGCTCAGCCCTTTGATGGCTCCGAGGGCTCCGTTGCGGTCGCGGTGTTGGTTGAAGTGAAAAGCTGCCCTGGGCTCCTCGCTGTACTGAGCAACAGCAACCTGCCAAAAACTGAGATTGAAATCACCACATCCACAGGAATTGGGACAAACTGCCTTGAGTCAAAGTGTGGGAATGGGAAGAGGTTGAATTCTCTGGGAAAAGGGAGTCAGATCCTCACCTAAATCAAAATTTTTTTATGTTGTCCCAGAGTTATTTGTTGACCCAGGGTAACGTCATCATTCACCTAAAACCTCCAAGCAGAGTCTAAGAAATTCCCATTTCCTGCTCAACTTAAACCAAGCTCTGTAACTCTCCCTTCCTAATTTAAATTAAATAAATGACCCCGAATAAATGAGGAACTGAGTCTTCCCATTGGCTTTGCTGTCATTAAATCCTTCAGGCTTCATTTGCCCTGCAGATGATTCCCATCATCTCCTGGGGATTTGGTTCTCTGTTTGTTGGAGGGGGGAGCTGCTGGGACATCCTGCAATTCCCACTTGGATCCACACCTGGATTCCCCAACCTTCCCCACTCTGGATTTCCCAACCACCCCCACTGTAGATTCCCAACAATTCCCCATTGTGGGTTCCCAACAATTCCCAACTGTGGGTTCCCAACAATTCCCCACTCTGGATTCCCAACAATTCCCCACTCCGGATTTCCCAACCATCCCCACTCTGGATTTCCCAACCATCCCCACTCTGGATTTCTGTTGTCTGTCTGTATTTTCAACCATTCCTGGTCTAAATTTCCAATCATTCCCACTCTGGATGGGGGTCAGAAATGGGATCTGAGAGGGGAATGTGCACGAAACAGATCTCTGGGCTAACCTAGACAGCATTTCAGATGTGGAATTTGCTTTTTTCCCAATGATTCAGTCTCTGAGAAATAACCAAGAAGTGGAAATTTATCCAAATGGGAAAGCTGACATTGAGGAGATTTTAATCCCTGTCTTTTTTGCTCCACACAGGTCTTTCCCTGGCTTTTCTGCTCCACAACTCCTGGGTGGGAAGACCCTGCTTTAGGCAGGGCTGAGCAGAAGGAGAAAATGGAAGGAAAATAACTTTGGGAAAGGGAATAAGAAAATCTTGCCTGTGCCCCTTCAGGCCCAATTTTGGGGAAATAGGAAACGATCCGGAAGAGGAAATCCTTCACTTTATTGAAGTTGCTCTGGCCGATACTCGAGGATTCATCCACCAGGAACCCAACATCTGCCTTGAGCTTCCCACAAACTGCAGAGGGAAGAGAGGAATTCCGTAAGCTGAGGGGTCCTAAAGCAGAATCCTGGGGTTTTGTGTGTTCAGAGCAACACAACAAATCCCAAACCTCTTGTGATGCCAATTTTTGGGTGAGCAGCAGCACCTTCACCCCTCAGGGTAGTGCTCAGGCCTTCACTGCATTTATGGGGTTTGGGCTTTCCCTGACATTGTCCACTCCTGTTATTCAGGGAATTAAGACCGGTTTTAGCTCCTGGGATCAGAGAAGATCTTGGCCTCTGGAAGGTTTGACTATTTCTACATCATCATCATCATCATCACCATCATCATCATCCCCCCACTCACTCGGCCCAGGCAGGGCTGTCAGTGGTGCTGACACCGTGCTGGTCCATACTGGGGGCTCTGGGAGCTTTGTACTGGTGGGCACTGGGAGAGGAGTGGTCCCCACACTGCTGGGAGATCCGGATGGAGATTTCCTCGTATCCAACGGCGCAGGAGCCACTGGAGCAGTTGGTGTCTCCCTGGGAGCTCCTGCTGTAGGACCCAAACAGAAAAAGTGAATTTTAAACCTCTTTTAGCCTCTCCAACAAAGAGAAAAACGGTAGAAACCCCAAAAATCAGCCTCAAGAGCAATTTTCCCTGGAAAATCCAGGTCTCCATCCTTCATACCTGTTTGTCCAAGGAGCGTTGTCTCCGGTCCCTCCGAGTCTCCAAACATTGGTTTTATGGAAAACAAATACATTTCCCTGGAGCTCAGCCCTGCTGCTCGATAGGATTGGGAAACTGCTGGTAACAATTCCCGGGAAAGAGCGGGAGCTGTGGAAAACAGGAGGAACATGACTGGGAGCCAGAAAAACACAGATTTGTTCCCATTTTGGTGGCATCACTGTTGGCAAACAGGAATTTGGGGATGATTCCCAGGATCTAGAGAAGAGGCAAAAGAAAATAATTTACAAATTGTAATGGTCAGGTCCTAAAGCAGATGGAATTAGGTGGATTTTGTGCATTGAAAATTTGGAATTGATGCAAAAATTTAGGGAATTTGGTGCAAATAATGCTCAAGGCTGAGACCAATCTCTATCCAGTGGTTCTGATGGATAGAAATAAGATTCTTTTCTGGGAATGAATGGAAAGTTGATGAAAAATGAAATCAGACTTGACTGAGAAATTTGGTTACACACAATTCATAGTTTTGATTTAAAATAATGATAGGAGAAAAATGTCATAATAATGATTGACATTTCCTAGGTGCTTTATTTTAGAAATAACAAATGATGAATTTGACATTATTCAAAGTGAAATTCGTATCTTTTTTATCCTGAAATAACATTTTACTTTCAAAAAATCACCCAAAAAGCTCAGTTTGTGTGGCAAGAAATAAAATCAGTGCAAATAATCTGCTCCACTATCATCAACTCACACAATTAAGGCTGGAAAAGATCTCCAAGGAGCAAATCCAGTTTGCTGTTCTTAACTCTCCACAAAAATATTTGGAAGGGAGGTTTTCCTCCATTAAATAAAATAGTAAAATCCTTCTTGAAATTTGACTTAAACTCATGTGCTTCCCTCCCTGAGTCAAAATAGCCAAAATTGGTTTATTTTGTCTGATCCACAGGTGGAATGATCGCAAGTGGAATAGAAAGGGATCCAAATTTTTTTAATAGGACAGGCTGGATGGAATCAGCAGGGAAAAGAGCATTAAATAAGCTTAAAAATGAGCAAGGAAAATGTGTAATAAAATAACGTTTGTTTAGGGAAAAAAACAAGTTGTGTGAAGGAAAATTAATCAATACAAAAAATAAAGACCAAATTTTTAATTGCTTCTATACACCAATGTTGGCAGTCGGGATAATTATTCAGGAAAAATTGGAATTACTCACTCAGGAACATAAATTTTATCCTATGGAGAAGTGGGGTCAGGATTCATCTGCTGGTGATGGGAAATCAATATTTATGAACCCATTCCAGCTGAATCAATGGAGAGAGGGCATGGAGGGACTGTCAGACATGGGATTTTCCATTCCTGATTCCCAGACAACTCTGAAATCAGGGATTTCTGAGTCCTTCCGGATCAATATTTGAACAGCACAGCACAGGAAGGGGAACAGCTGCGTTTGATCACTCAAATCACCCCAGTGATCCAAAAGTTCCATTCCCAAATTGCTTTTCCATAATATTTATCCCAAAAAAATGCTGCTGCCACGGGATGGTTCATCCTGAGTGACACAACCTGCAAGTATGGAGCTGCCAATCCTGAAATATCCTTGGAATTAAAAAAAAACCAACCAACCAACCAACCAAAAAAACCAAAAAAACCCAAAAAAACAAAACACCACAAACCAAAAAAAACCATTAAGTTCCTGATAGTTCCAAAAGCACTGCAGGGTGCACAGGGAATTCTGTTGGATTTGGTTTCTCTGACTTTGGACATGAACTGACCCTAGAAAAAAGTTTGTGGTTGAAGCCACAGGGACAGGAAACTCCAAATTCAAAGAGGATTTTAGTCCAATCCAGGAAAAAAGATCATAGAGTTGGTGGTTTAAAAGGGCAAATCCTGAAAAGCCAAATCAGTTGGGGAAAAAAATGGTGAGGAAGGATTCAGGAATTTTTAAAAGCCCTTCACAGTAGAGCAGAGACTTGAAACAGATAAAAACGAGGTTTTATGGATTACAAAAATTCACCTTTTTATGGTGGATTTGATGGATAGGAAGGGACACAGACAATGCCAAATTTCCTTCTTCCTGAGCTATTCCCACCCCTCCTTTTTTTCTTCCCCCAAGGATTTTGCAGTGGGCCGAATGAGACATTTTGTGAGCCCCCTCCAGCTCCCGTTTTTCCCTCTTTTTCAGCCAAATGGAGAAGCTGAGATGAAGGAACCCATGGAAACCCTCAGGATTCTCCTGCTAAAGAATCCAGAGGAATTCAGGAGATGGATCTGGGTTTCCTTCCCGCACCAAACGTTACCTGAGGACAATCCCCACGTCAGTAAATACTGGGATGCTCCAGGAACGGCATCCCAGGATAACAAAACGCTGGAATCCGCAGCCTCCTGCACGGTGAATTCCGTCACTTTGGGTAAATCCACTGTTGGAAAAGCAAGGGACGAAGCTTAGGGGCTGGAAAGGGCTTTGGGGACATTTCTGCCTCCCAAATTCCATGATTCTGGTGAGAGGAAGGAGTTCCTCCAGCACTTCAGGCATTTTCCAAGAAGCTGAATCAGACCAGGTTCTCATTTGGTGGGAACTGGTGGAAATTTTGTCAAGATCATCAGTCTGGACTTGAAACTGACTGAAACTTGTAATTTTTTGTAACTTGTAAAACTTGTAATTAAGTTTTCATTGTTTCTTTTTTCCCAGATACTCCCCGAAATCCCAGTGTTGGCTCCACATCCCTGATTTTCTCCTTCGTTTGATCTCAAACCTGCCTGTTTTTGCAGAACTCATGAGGGATGTTGGCCTTTACCTGCTGGAAAAGGTCAAGATATTGCATACAGAGGGAATTCCAAGATAACGTGCCACAAAAATGGGAATTATTGGCAGGGGAAGACAGGGAAATCCCAACATTCCTCAGTAATAAGAAGGAAGGATCAATATCTATTTTTTTGGTGGGATCTGAGAAGAAACAAGGCTGGGTTGGACGGGGCTTGGAGCAACCTGGTCTATGGAAGGTGTTGGAAGTGGGTGATCTTCAAGATCCCTTCCAACCCAAAATATTCTGGATTCCAGGAATAAGGCATCCATCAGCCAAAACTGCTCTTTTTCTTTCACTCCCCTATGGAGATGCTCTTATCCCAATCCATGAATCCCACACTCACAGGTTTTGGCCGTGAGGACCGTGGGGTTTCCCTCCTGCCCCTTTCCCACTGCGGACACGGAGATGGTGTAGGTGGTGTTGTCCTTCAGTTTGGGAATCGTGAAGGAAACGGCCTCTGCTGGGACCAGCTGGGAGGATTCCGAGTCACCTGAGAGGAGACATCCCAAAAAATCCGTGGTGTCCACGGAAAGGGAAGGGTAACAGTCATTGTTACAGCAGCTTCACACACATCTGACAGGACCTGGCCAGGAGGAGAGTAAGGAACTCATTTTGCCCATGGGGAAACTGAGGCACAGGCAGCAGAGAGATGTGGTCACAAATATGGAAAGGAACTAAGTCTTGGAATTCCCAAATCCCAACTATATCCTAACTATCCGTGGTTAGAGCCTAAAGCTTAACTCAGGACTCATTTAGAGGAGTTCAACCTGTCCCTGTAGACAATAAAGTCTCCACCTACCCTGATCACCCATGGAAAAAGGAATTTCCTGAGCCAAACTCCCCATTTTTGTGGGTTCCTTGTGCTCCCTGACCAATGGATTTGGATTCTTACTATTGGATGGCTCCCAGGATATCTTGTAGTGACTTATCCCAGGAAGGCTTTTCCAAGCCAGCTTCAAAGTGTTGACACCAGTGTCGGCAACCCTCAGGTCTTGGATGGTTGGGATGGGGTTGGAATCTCCAGAAGGAGCTGGAAAAACAAACCAGGATAAGATTTCAGCTCAGTCCCAGAGCAGCACCATGGCTCCAAGCTGTGGTGGAGGAGAAAAATACAGGCATTCATTCAATATCTACTTTCCAAACATTATCCAGGATGCCAGGCTGAAATTCCTAATGGATCCATGGAATCCAAGCTGAGGAATATTATCCACATCCCTCACCACCCACACCAAACTGGTGACACACAGAGTGACATGAAAAGAACTCCAGGAGAGGATGGATCATCCAGACACATCTTCAAATTCAATGAAAAACTCATTGAGATGGATTCAGGCAAAAAAGACACTGAAAGAAGCCAGAACTCCATGTTGGAAGAGGGAGAGCCACAATCCAAGGAATTCCCAGTGCAGACTGGTGAGTGACCCTGGGTGGTGCCTGCAGAGAGGTTCCTGCATTCCTGTGGTGGTTGTGGATAAATAACTCTGGGAATTGCACTGATAAATCCAGGATTATGCAATGTGCCAGAAAGGTGTGTCCACTCCCTCCCACGGGAACAGCCATGGATTATTGCCACCAAGCAGTGAGGGCTGCTCGTGCCTCCACCATCCACAGGATATCCTGAGTTGGATCCACCAGCATCGTGGAGTCCAGCTCTTAAAGGGATGAACACGAGGATTGAACCCAAAACTGTGGTGGTTTTATCACCAGGCTCTGACAAACTCGGGCCAATCCCATGCCCGAGATCAATCCAAGCTTTGCATCCCAAGCCAAGGAGGGTTTTTCCAGCAGGAGTTACCTGTGTGGTGAGTCAGGGTCACCTCCGGCCCCTCGGTCCTGCTGAACAGAGCCCGAACACCGACCCTGTACAGGGTGTTGGGCACCAGGTGGTCAATCCGATGAGCCAACACTCTGCTGCCCAGGTACCGAGTCCTGGCAACCTGTTTTCCTGGAAAAATGGGGATATTTCAGAGCCTGGAGCTCACTTCCTTCCTGCAAAGGAAATTGCTGCGTTACCCAGAGCTCTGGGGATTATCTCCATAAACAAAACCATGAAAACAAAGAGGAGGAAGGACCTCCAACAGGACCAAGTTTCCCAGCTGTGGGATCTCCTTCTGACCCCCAAGGAGTGGGTCAGGAATTTGGGAAGGTGGCTGGAATGTCGTTTCCCTGCTCACCTTTGCCTGCTCCAGCGGGGCTCCAGGTGAGTTTGAATTTGGTGGCAGCAGCTGTGGCACTCCAGGCCAAGGACAGGCTGGTGCTGGTGTGGGACGTCACCTTGAAGTTGGAGACAGATCCCAGAGGAGCTGCAGGACAGGGACAACATCAGGAATGAACTGATTCCTGCCCAAAGGCTCATCATGGACACATTAATGAGTCAAAATTATATCAAAGGGTTAAAAATGGTGGTTTTGTTGATCCTTAGTGTCTCCTCATCCTCATCTGGAGAGACACCACTCCTGAGGTCATCAAGGATTACGTTCTGCCCAGATCCCAGGGAGCAAGGCCAGGCCAGGCAGCTCAGGGATCCATGGAGTCAGGAGATCCCTATCCCTGTTCCTCAAGTGAAACACCCACCCAGAGCTCTCATGGTTGAGGAATATTCCCCATTCTCTTCCTCACAAGGGTCAGACCATTTTCTCCATGTAGTGTTCCAGGGTTTCCAGTCACCTGCTGCCACTTTGGAACCTTTCCCAAGAATCTCACCTCTGCTTTTGGACCAGTAGTTCTGTCTTTGCTCTGCTCCCAGAGCAGCAGCCCAGAAGTTTGAGAGACAGGGACAAGGTTTGTCCATCAACTTTCCCTATTTTACACAAAGGATTTGCATCTGCTGCCGCTTGTCCAGGGAATCTGATCTCCCAGAAGGATTCCTTTGGAATTATGGAATTTTTGAGGAAGGGGACAGCCCTTATCACCAAGCAGAAAGGACTGTACTAGCATGTTCCACACTCTTCATCATCCTGTGGTTCCCTGCAGCAGATTTTACCCAGATTTCTGATTCTTCAGATTGTTTTCAGATGGATTCTAACAATGTTGAGGACTTAATATTGGTCTGAATTTCGGGATACCTGGAAGCTCTGTGGAAGCAAATTGGGCACTGGGAAGGGACTTGGATAAAGGAAAGTGGCTTTAAACTGAATGAGAGCAGGTGGAGGTTGGATTTTGGGAAGGAATTCCTGGCTGTGAAGGTGGGAGGCCCTGGCATAGGTTTCCCAGAGAAGCTGTGGCTGCTCCACCCCTGGAAGTGTCCAAGACCAGGTTGGATGGGGCTTGGAGTGAGCTGGGATAGTGGAAGGTGTTGGAACAAGATGGGCTTCCAACTCTTCCAACTCTTCCAACTCTTCCAACTCTTCCAACTCTTCCAAACCTTCCAACTCTTCCAATTCTTCCAACCCTTCCAAACCTTCTAACCCTTCCAACTCTTCCAGCTCTTCCAACCCTTTCAACTCTTCTGACCCTTCCAACCCTTTCAACTCTTCTGACCCTTCCAAACCTTCCAACTCTTCCAACACTTCCAAACCCTTCTGACCCTTCCAACTCTTCCAGCTCTTCCAACCCTTCCAAACTTTCCAACCCTTCCAAACCTTCCAAACCTTTCCAACTCTTCCAACCCTTCCAAACCTTCTAACCCTTCCAAACTTTCCAACTCTTCCAACCCTTCCAACTCTTCCAAACCCTTCCAGCCCTTCCAAACCTTCCAGCCCTTCCAAACCTTCCAACCATTCCAACTCTTCCAAACCTCAACCAATCTGGGATCTTACGAATCTGAAGCTCTTCCCAAGCCCAGAGCACAGGAACAGCCCCAGTCAGGGATACACAAGGTCGAACCAGATACACAGAGGTTACGTTTTGTAGTAGCTACTCCACCATCCCACCTGCACTCACCTGTCCTGGCCGAGGTGGTGATCCCGGGGCCCTCCCCAGAGCTGAAGAGCACGGACAGAGAAATCACGTACTCGGTGTCAGGGGCCAGGCCGTGGAGCTGGTGGGACGTCACCGACTTGCTGAGGGACAGGTGACGGGGACGGTCCTTGCCAAAGAATTCTTTGGAAGAGAAAATAAAACACAAGAGGAGAAAGAGTCTGGAGAGCAGCTCTGTTGCATCCTGGGAAATCCACTGCATTCCCTCTGCTGGAGGTTACAATTTGGGAGGAATTTCCTCATGGAAAGGGTGGTCAGGCATTGGAAGGGGCTGCCCAGGGAGGTTTGGAGTCCCCATCCCTGAAGGTGTCCAAGGAACAAATGATGTGGCGCTTCCATCACAAGGTGGGGATTGGGCATAGGTTGGACTTGGAGGTGTTTTCCAGCCTCAGTGATGCTGGGATTCCACATGTTCACCAGGGCAAGGGAGAGTTTTCCTGTGGTTATTTATTCTGGAATTTTAATACCTAAATGATCCAAACCAGTTGAGAGGAATTGAATCCAAACCATCTCATATCCAGGGACCACAGGAATCTGGGAACGTTCCCTGTCTCCTTCCTGGGAACTCATTCTGTGTAGGGCTGGGGCCAGGTCGGTACCTCAGGGCCAGGAATAATCCCTGGTTTCAGTTCATGCTCTGGAATTGTGGGGGAGGCTGCTTGGAGCAGTTCATGAGCTGGACCTGCCCCGCTCCCACCACTCCCGACGTTCTCCCATTCCAGGGAGAGCAGAGACGGATCTCACCTGCTGTCGGACCCCAGGCCACCCTGTATCCGGTGGCTCCCATGACTGAATCCCAGGACAGCAGGAGGCTGTTGATGGAAATCTCGCTCACTTTCAGCATCTGGACAGTGCTGGATGCCACTGCAGGAGGGAAGAGTTGCCTGGTTCCACCAAGGTTCCAACAGCTTCAAAGACGTCCCCAAACCCAACGACGCAGAGAAGTGACAGAAGCGACACCAACTCTGTGCCAGCACCCCCTGAGTGCCACCCCTGCTGCAGGACACTCACCTGTGGTGGCTTTGCCAGTCACCACCGGTCCCTCGATGTCCCCAAAGATGGGGTTGATCGTCACCGTGTGCTCCACGCCCGGCTCCAGCCCCTGGATCATGTAGTAGGTGTAGGAGCTGCCAAGGGTTACGTCCTGGATGCTGCCCTCTGTGAAGGGAAATGGTGTCCCCTGGCTCAGGCCGTGTCCCCTGGCTCAGGCTGTGTCCCCTGGCCCAGCCTGTGTCCCCTGGCTCAGCCCACCCCACCCTGCAGCGCACCGGGACCACCCCGGGTGGATGCAGGTGGAAATAATCCACATCCACCTGGGAAGAGCTCAGGGATCATCAAGACAACTCATGGATTGGCAAAGCAAAGGGAATAAACCAGGAAAGCCCCAAACCCGGCACGTTGGGGTCTGGGAGTGATCCAATAAAAGGGTCCACAGCCTGCCCAGCCCTGGGTGACTCCGTGCTTAAGTCATCCTGCCTTCCCTGCTGGAATTGAAGGCATTAAAACCCAGTTTTAATGTCCTTGTTGTGGGCTAAACCCAGCTCAGCTAAACGTGCCCAGCAGGAGAAGAGTTAAAACCGAATTCCTGTGGATCCCGATTCCCAGCGGCAGGGAGGCAAGGCAACAGGATGTCGAGGAAAACCTCAAAAAGAGGGAAAATGCCTTTTCCAGTTTGGTCACTGGATGGTGCCACGTCCCCATTTTCTGTTCCAGCCCCATCCCCCTTTTCCCACCTGCTCTCCACCGCTCCCATCTCCAGATTGTGTTTCTCTAATCCCGGTTTTAAAAGTCAAACGAGGAAAACCTAACCCCTCCCGTGCTTGGGATGGGCAGCAGGGTCCGGATCCCATCACCACATTCCCAATCCCGGGATGGGATGGAGTGTGGGAAGAGGACCCAGAGGCCAGCGGGGGCTGCCCTTGGGATTTTTCCACCCCTGGAATTGGAGTGAGCTGGTACCAGGTGATAAAGCAGCTGGAAATTCGGGGTGGAGGTGTTGTGGTTGTCCCACTGTCCCCACTCCCAGACCAAGCTCCATTCCTAGCTGGAATATCGGGCACAGCCTGGGCAAACTGCTGGGTTTTGGGTGTATTAAAAAGCCATAAAAACTGTTTTATGTCTTCTCTGTGAAGGTTTTTCCCTCCTGGTGACCTTTGGAGCTGTTCTCCCACTAATCCCCACCTTTCCTGGTGGGAGATGTCTCCTTCCATCATAACCAGGGGAGCTGAGGGAGAGGAAAATGTGTTTTTTCTCCAAAGCCTGGGATAGAGCCCAGGTGTCCTGACATCCCTGATCCCCAGAAACATCCATCTCCCAAGGCCAAAATCTGCCATCAAACTGGAATTTCTCACTCCTGCTCCCCCTCCCAGCACCACAGAAAATATCTCTGGGTTCAGGGCAGGGGAAAAGCTCCAGCTGCACAGGTGGATCTGTCTCCAAACTCCCAAATTTGCCAAAAAAATTAAAATTCTGGGGGATGCAGCCTGGTTTTAGTACTGCAGAGAGAAAAGCCATGAGCACAGGCACTTCCAGGCTGTCCCCTCAAAAATCACATACTCAGTTATCCCCCCAAAAAGGGGTGACCCCAAATACTCAGGGGCTGTGCAGCTCCTCGGGGAGGCTTTTCCCAGTTCCTCTCAGCTATTCCAAGGCTCCTCAGGTCCAGTAAATCCATGGAATACTAATTCCATGTAACAAGGCTGGATATCCACCAGCCTGCTTCACGCAGAGCCCCAGCAGGAAATTTTGCATCCATGGCAGAGAAAACTCCACTGGTCAAAACCCCAAAAAACCCTCAATTCCCTCTGGACACAGATAGAATCCAATCCAATCCAAAGTGCATCCAACACCTCGGGAATCTCACAGCTCCCATCTTTCCATGCCCTGATCACTGATACACACCCCCACCCCTGTCCTTCCTGCTGATGTCCAGGTGAGCCTGAATCCCACCCCGTCCATACCTGCTGATGTCCAGGTGAGCCTGAATCCCACCCAATCTGTACCTGCTGATGTCCAGGTGAGCCTGAATCCCACCCCATCCGTACCTGCTGATGTCCAGGTGAGCCTGAATCCCACCCTGTCCTTCCTGCTGATGTCCAGGTGAGCCTGAATCCCACCCCTGTCCTTCCTGCTGATGTCCAGGTGAGCCTGAATCCCACCCCATCCGTACCTGCTGATGTCCAGGTGAGCCTGTATCCCGTTGCTCCCCGGACAGGGCTCCACCGGGCCTGGAGCGTGTCCGTGGTCTCGTTCTGCAGCAAGAGGCTCTCCACAGGCAGGAGCTTCACTGGAAGGAGGACAGGGAAGAAGATTTCAGAGCATCCACTTGGGAGTGGAGGACTTTGATGGCTTTCCATGAATGTTCCTCCAGCTCAGCTGGGTGAAGGGAACACCTGAAAGGAGGTGGCCACGTGGGACGGGGCTTTGATCCCATGGAATGAGGGACAGGACAAGAGGGAATGGCCTCAAGCTGTGCCAGGGGAGTTTTAGGTTGGATATTAGGAAAAATTTCCCGATGAAAAGTGTGGCCAGGCATTGGAAGAGTTGCCCAGGGCAG
This sequence comes from Taeniopygia guttata, assembly GCF_048771995.1. NCBI lineage: Eukaryota > Metazoa > Chordata > Aves > Passeriformes > Estrildidae > Taeniopygia > Taeniopygia guttata. The sequence continues at coordinate 1,705,704 of NC_133025.1, forward strand.
TGGTGGAGTCACATCCCCAGAGGGACTTCAAAGCCAAGTGGATGAGGCATTTGGGGACATGGCAGTGCTGGAGATGGTTGGATTCAGGGATCTTAGAGGGTTTTTCCAGCCTTAATGATTTCACGAGAGGGATTTTCAGCCCAGGGGCTGAAGGCATCTCATAAACCAGAGGCAGAACAGCCCAACCTGTGACTGTCCAGGACCAAACATCTCCGAGCACCAACCTTGTGAAGTGTGGGTGTAAAACAGGAGGGAAAACGATCTCCCACATTCCCCCAAAATTCAGGATGGCATTGAGGATGTCCATGTCCATGAGGGAAGAGTTAGGATGGAACTGGGAAAGTCCTGGTGTATGAGGGCACCAACTCTGAGGTGGGGACGCAACAGCTGGGGACAAAAGGGACCAGCCACGGGGTCACAGCTCTTACATGTCCTTCCCAGAGCAGCCACGGGCTGGCTTGGCCCCTCAGGATACACGGCGTAGATGCTGATGCTGTATTCCCTGTCCTCCTGCAAGTTTTCCAGCAGGTGGGAAGAGACATCGCCCTGCAGGATCTGCTCGAGGGTCACCCCCGGCTTGTTGGCTGCAAAATCAAGGAGAAAAGGGATGGTGAAACATTTCCATGAGGCTAAACCCCACAGGGAGGTCTGCACACCATGGAGGGGGCTCAGGGGCGTGGTTGGTGTCTCCCAATCCATGTGGTGTTGCTTGGAATTCTGACTGTGCTGTCCCAGCCCTCAGATCCCAGAGAGGGGAGTGGGAGGCATCCCAAACTCATCCCAAATCCTCACCAGAGCAGGCACTTGAGTGGGAAAAACATCTGGATATGCCAGGGCAAACAAGGAATTCACAGCATTATCCTCAGCTTGTTCTTTCCAAGGAAAAGTCCTTCCAAGGACTCTCCTCTACCCTGGAAGAACCACAATATTTGGAAAAGTCTATCCTGGACTTTTTCCAGAGTCATGCCAGGAGTTAACAGCACCTCCCCTTGAATCACTGCTCCTTATAAAGCAAACGCCAAGAAAAATTGATTTAAAATTGATTAAAATTAATAAAATTAATTAAAACTCACCCCTGGGGATGTAGATCTTGTAGCCCTCCAGTTTGCCCAGGGGAGGTGTCCAAGCCACCTTCAGGCTGAAAAGTCCTTCTTCTATCACGCGGAAATTGGTGACTGGAGGCACAGGAGCTTTGGGGACACAAAAATAGGGCAGAAATGGAGATGGCAGTGCTGGAATACTGGGAAAGATCCTTGGAAAAATCTTTTGTCTTCAGGGACAGAGAGACACAAAGAGGAGAAGCACCAGCTCTCCCTCAGCTGATTCCTTAAAACCAACAACTCCCTCCTACCAACGCTTTTTCCACTTGAAAATAGGGACGAAATTTGGGAGTTTTCTCTGGGAATGGTGTTGGGATCTGAAATATCCTCTCACAGGCAGAGGAAATCTACCCTGGGCAGGGGAAACTCTGCAGTTCTTGCAGACTGAGCAGGAATCAAAGCCATGAATCAAAGCCTGCTTTGCTCCCACGGCCACAATTCCAAGGGAGAGGAGCCCATTTGGATCCAGCCAGCCATGGCAGATGGATTTATAGCTCCTGCCTCTGGCTTCGTGTTGGGGATAATAAGAGGAGAGATCAAATGGCTTTATTTCCACCCATAAAGACATTCCATCTTCTTCCTGGCAAGTACAGATGAGTCAAACCTCATTGAGGAGCTTTATTTATTCATCCTGTCAGAGATCTTCCCTCAAGAAGACAAACAATCGCGGACGTCGCAGGGGGTGCGGGGAGGAACAAAAGGCAGGGAAGAAAAGAATAATTCTTTACAAAACCCCTCAGGCAAAGCAGGATTGGAGCTCCATCCAGGGAGCAGAGTGGCATTAGTGAACCCCTTAAACTCTGAAAATCCCTAAAAGCAGAGGTGATGGAAGTCCAGTCCCACGTTCACATGGTCTCCTGACATATCCCCATATCACTTCTTGGGAATGGAGATTCCTGCTTTGGGTGGGGACATCCCTGAAAGTCACCCCTTGAGGGTCAGCTGAAGAGATTTGCCTCTGGACATTGGTCTGGGTGAGTGACATCAATCTCTACTTCAAAAATTGTTTTTTATTTTGGCTAATTTTATTTCAATTACTTTAATTACTTTAATATAATTACTGTAGTATAATTATTTTGATAAAGTGGACGATTCTGTCCTATCCTGGTAGTTTTAGCTTCTCTACTGTGCAGTAAATAATTCTGATTAAGACCTTTTTATCTTCTCATTTATCATAAGAAATCATTAATTTTAATATAAATATACCTGGTTTGCCATCTTTAATCCTTGGACAAAGGTTCAACCACACCTCCATAATTCCTTAGATTTAATTTGTTGACACTTCAGGGTTGGGGTTGGATCCAGCCCCATCCTCCTCTTGGAGGAGTTTGGAAAGCCAAGGAGCTTCCTGCACCTCAGGACTTAACAGGAGCTTCTCAAATAAACTTTGAAGCTCCAAACCCTTGCCTCCATCCATTCATTGATCCATTCATCCATCCATCCTTCCATCCAAGCCTCCATCCCTCATCCATCTATCCATCCATCCCACCATCCATCCATCCTTCCATCATCCATCTATCCTGCTATCCATCCATCCATCCATCTGTCAGTCTGTCCATCCATCCCACCATCCATCCATCCATCCATCCATCCATCCATCCATCCATCCATCCATCCATCCATCCATCCATCCCTCCATCCATCACCCATCTATCCTGCTGTCCATCCCACCATCCATTCCTCCCTCCCTCCCTCATCCATCCCTCCCTCCATCATTCATCCATCTCACCATGTCACTATCCATCCATCCACCATCCATCCGTTCGTCCATCTGTCAGTCCATCCATCCATCATCCATCCATCCATCATCCATCCATCACCCATCCATCCATCCACCCATCATCCATCCATCATCCATCATCCATCCATCCATCCATCATCCATCCATCATCCATCCATCCATCCATCATCCATCATCCATCCATCCATCCATCCATCATCCATCCATCCATCCATCCATCCATCCATCCATCCATCCATCATCCATCATCCATCCATCCATCCATCCATCATCCATCATCCATCCATCCATCCATCATCCATCCACCATCCATCACTCATCCATCCATCACCCATCCATCCATCATCCATCCATCCATCATCCATCCATCACTCATCCATCACCCATCCATCATCCATCCATCACTCATCCATCCATCACTCATCCATCCATCACTCATCCATCACCCATCCATCATCCATCAATCCATCATCCATCCATCCATCATCGATCCATCCATCATCCATCCATCATCCATCCATCATCCATCCATCCTTCCATCCAAGCCTCCATCCCTCATCCATCCATCACTCATCCATCCCTCATCCATCCATCCATCCATCCTCCATCCATCCTCCATCCATCCATCCCATCACCCATCCCTCCTCTCCAGCTCTGGGATGGGTTTTCCCACAGGGGTGGCCCAGGGGACACTCACTTGTTTTCCCTTTGGTGGCTGCTGGCTCCCCGAGGGCTCCTCCATAGCTGGCCCTCACCGTGAGCACGTATTTGGTGCTGGGCTTCAGATCGGTCACCAGCACCGTGGTTGTGTCCCCATCCACCTCCATCTGTCACACACGGGGACAAGGGACACCGTCACACCCACAGCACAACATCCAGTCACCTTCCACACCTGCTCAAGGTGACCTCCGTGAGCAGGAGCCTCTTGAAACCCTCACCCAGATGTTGTGATCCTCAAATTGTGGAACAGCCCATGGAACAGCCCATGGAATGGCCCAGGAAATAAAACATGGAGAGTGCATTACAGGTAAGGGTGATCTCAAAATAAGAAAATGAAGGAAAAACAACCAAGAAAGTTCCTTTTAATCTCAGAGAAGGAAATTTTGATGTAACCTGAGGGCAGGAGATGGAAACAGAACTTCAGGATCTCATAATAACAGAGAAAACACAGAAGCTGCCAAGGATGATCATTCCAGTTAAATACCATTTTAATAATTAATAGAATTAATAATCTTCACCTTAATAATTTAAGCTTTCATAGCTTTGTTCTATTATTAGGAATCAAAGCTTTTAGGACAAGTATCTTCTATCCTTCATTCCAACTGCCAAACTTTGTGAGGTGTGGGATGAGCTGGAGCACACACGGCAGCATTGCTCACGCAAGGAGGTGGAAAATCCCAAAATCCACGGAGATCTCACCAAAATGAACAACTCGGGCAGCAGGAGGAGCAGGAGATGCTGCCAGGAAGGCTGGATGGGATTGAGTGGTGGCATCATAAAGATAAGGAGAGAAAAGATTGGATATTGGGAAGATTGGGTGCCACCTCCTAACCAAGCATGACCCCGCAACGTTGGGAGTTGAAACTCAACACTGGGAATTGTAACTGGTGGATCCCATGGTGGATCCACACCTTCACATCAATCCTCAGGAATTCCTGCCAATCCCACTTTGGCTGGGATGGCTGAGGGACGTGGTGTGACCTCCTAACCAGGCTGTGCCCTCAACATGGGATGAACCCCCAACTTTGGGAACTGAAACTGGTGGATCCCATGGTGGATCCACACCCGTGGTGGATCTACACCTTCACTTCAACCCTCAGGAACTCGTGCCAATCCTGTTGCGACCAGGATAGCTGAGGGATGTGGTGTCACTTCCTAACCAGGCTGTGGCACAACATTGGGAAAGGAAACCCAACACTAGGGACTGAAACTGGTGGATCCCATGGTGGAGCTCCACCTTCACTTCAACCCTCAGAAATTCCCACCAATCCCACTGTGCCCAGGATGACTGAAGGACGTGGTGCGACCTCCTAACTGGGCTGTGCCCTCAAGATGGGATGACCCATAACATTGGGAACTGAAACCCAACACTGGGAACTGAAACCCAACCCTAGAAAATGGGAACACGACCCTACCTGCTGCTGGTGCGCTGTCTCCGGCTGCCCCGGTGGCAGCGAGGGGTGGACACGGACACTGTACCCTGTCACCCTGCCCGTGGCTGCCACCCACGAGAGCCTCAGGGAGTTGTGGCTTTGCTCGCTGACACGCAGCTCCCGAGGGCCCAGGATCTGCTCAGCTGCAAGAACACAAAGGAAAGAGTTTGGATTGGAGTCCACCACGTGTGGAAGTTCAGGGATGGAGTCAACACATTCCACACAGAGAAAGCCGTTGGTGTCACTCAGTTTGGGAGCACAGGGACACCTGGGATCCATTTCCAGACAGGAGATGCTCCAGCAAGATTTTTTTTTTTGGCCAATTTTTTGACAGCACAAAGCAAGAAACCAAAATTGGATCTGGCTACACTTCCCCAGTGAACATCTGGTTGATGCATGGCGTAGAAGCTCCTCCCTGCCCTTCTCCTTCCTGACACTGGAGAAATCTGACAGGAAGCTTGGACTCTCCATATAATGTCACAGGAAGCCTGGATTTTTCCATGGACAGGAAGTCCTGAAGTGCTTCAGAACCACAGAAAAAGCCAAAAAAAGAGAGACTCCTTAAAGTTTCAGGTGAAGTTCTCCCCATTTCTACCCCAAGCTTTTAACTCAGCTTCTCATGAGCTTGTGAGACAGGAATTTGCCTCTGGATTCACTGCAGTGTCAGGATCTCTTTGGAAATCTCTTTGGAGATATCTTTGGAGATCTCTTTGGATCTTCAGGAAATGAAGTTCTTCCCCAGACCCCGAGCTGTGCTGCCAGAATTCCCAGTGACGATCCCATAAGGAAACACCCCAAGGAGGAGAAATGCTGCTCCATCCCATTGCTGCTCCATTTGTTTGATCCAGCATCAAAATTCCCAGGATCTGGTATCCCTAAACAAACCATGGAGAGGCAACCACAAGAAAAACACACAGGACTGCTGTCCCAAAGCAAGAGCTGCTCCATGAGCTGGTTGCTCCTCTAGGATCACCCAACCCCTCCAGCTCCCTCAGAGGGATGTGGGAAGTTCATCCCCATGGAAGCACATCTGGAGACTGGTTTGAACAGATGGAAAGCAGGATCAAGGGAGAACTTGGACACACCTTGCACCCTCTGCTTGACAGGACGTGGTGGCTCCGAGGCGGTGAAGCAGAGCCTCCGGGAGAGTTTGGGAGCCACGTTTGGTAGAAGTTGGAAATCCTCCACGTAAAGCACGTGCTCTGCAGTGGGATCTGAAGCAATCCTGCCCAACTCCTTCTTGTCAGCATCCTTAATCCCTAGGGGAGGGAAAGAGCAGGAAAAGAGGACATCAAACACCATCCATGGGGCAGGGCAAGCTTTGGAAAGGGGGAGCAATGTGCTGGGCTTGGAGTTTGACACCAGTTTTGGGTTGTGCTGCCAAGGAAAAGGAGGGAACAAGGAATGGAGTCTCAAGCTGGACGGGGGAAGCAGAGGAATCCTCTTCCACCGGGGAAAAGAGGTCAGGATTTCTCCAGAGGTGTCACAGAGATTGTGTCAGTGCTGGTAATGGGATGAGAGGTGGAAAGAAAAGGAACAGAGGCATTCCTGTGCTGAGCAGACAACGAGATTTTGGGAGGCCGTTTGAAAATTCCAGGGCGCTCCTGTGGTTGAAACAAAAAAAGGAGGAACAACCCACCCAACAAACCAATCCTTCCTCAGTTTTCACCTCACATTGGATCAAATCGTCCTGGTTGCTCTTTGTATTGAGACCCCACCACCATTCCTGTCATTCCCTAAAATATTTGAGGAAGGGAAGGATTTGACTGGTGGAATTTCACTCCTGGGGATGGGAGAAGCAGTGGAACATTTCATTGCTCATGGAATTATTCTGAGGGACATTTTTGAGTCAGTCTCTGAACCCCATTAAGAGAAAACTTCAGAAGCAAAAGCATTTTCAATTGGGTTTTTTTTTTTAAATGTCACATCAAAACATTTTATGAAACCATTTATTGAACCCCTTCTGAATTCCCAAGTGGCTTTGATAGTTACAAAACTACAGATTCTCACTGAATAAATCAGTTTTTGGCTACAACAACAAAAATATCCAAAACCACAACAGTTTTCCTGGACTGGAAAGTGGTTTCCAAAGGCTGAGCCTGGGGATGGGAGTGATTTTTAGGAAGAGGGTGTTGTGAATTAGGAATATTCCCCAGGGAGAAGAACAAGGGTTGGTCACACAGAGGTTTTGGTGGCCACACGTACCCACAGCAAACACTGTCACTCCCCCATCCTGCAGGATCCGGGCTCCCTCTTCCACGGAATCGCTGGATTTCCCATCCGTGATCAGAACCACCACCTGCAAGAGTTGGGATAAGAGCCGGGGAAGAAACGGGCACAACATCAGGAGGTCACGGTGACAGTTGTGGGGTTTCACATTGATTAACTCCCTCTCTTGGGATTAAATCCTCCAAAAACCCAACACCTGTGAGGAAACTCCCATGGAATCATTCCCATGAGCTGGGAAGGAGCAGAGCTGCTTCTCTGAGGATCTTCTCTGCAGGGCCCTCCTGCCCTTGTGGCTCATCTCTGCTTGGGGCAGGAATTCCAGGAGGAAATTCCTGCCCTCACAGGGACAGGATTGATCCCCACAAGTCCTCATGAGCAGCTCCTAAGGGAGGACTAGGTTTGGATTGGATAATAGGAAAGAATTCCCTGTGGAGAGGGACAGGACAAAGGGAGAATGGCTTCCCACTGCCAGAGGGAAGGGATGGATGGGATACTGGGAAGGAATTCCTGGCTGGAAGGGTGGGAAGGCCCTGGAATGGAATTCCCAAGAGCAGCTGTGGCTGCTCCCGGATTCCTGGAAGTGTCCAAGGCCAGGCTGGACACTGGGGCTTGGAGTAGCCTGTGGAAGGTGTCCATGCCCATGGGTGGGGTGGCACTGGATGATCCCTGAATTCCCTTCTGACCCAAACCATTCCAGGATTCTGGGATGACCCAGCTGCTCCCTGGAAAACACCTCAGGAGCTCACCCACCTTTGCTGCCTCCTCTCTCAGGGTGTCCTGGTGGGCCAAGGCCTGAGCTGCAAAAACCAGGGCTGAGCCTGTTCGGAGGCTGCTGCCTTTGAAGGAGAGATCCTGAACTGCATCCAGCGTTTCTTTGATGGCCACGTAATCCATGAGCTCGACACTCATCCTGGGAATGACAGATGGGGGAATAAAGAGCAAGGGACGCCCTGAAAATGGCCACAACCAGCAATAATGCTGACATTTATTTTCCAGTTGCTCAGAGAAGCCCTGGCTGCCCCTGGATCCCTGGAAATGTCCTAGGTCAGGCTGGAAGGGGCTTGGAGCACCCTGGGATAGGGGAAGGTGTCCCTGCTCATGAAAGCTGGAATGAAATGGTCTTTAAGGTCCCTTCCCACCCAAAATTTAACTCATGCCAAGAAGTTCTCCTCACAGTGGTCAGGGGAGTGCAGGAAACGAGGCCCAGGCTGTGGTACCACAACCCAGGTTCTAAAACTTGGAATTTGAACGTTAAACCCATCCATCCTGCCCTGAAAACATTCCCTGTGGCCAAGCACCTCTGGGTGACTCTGCTGAGGGTACAGCTCCTGCTCAGAGGTCCCCCAGAGCTGGATTCCAGGAATCCAGGATGGCCAGACCCACCTTGGTGTCTCCCCATACAGAGCCAGGCCCAGCTGGACTCCTCCTCTTCCCATCTCCGTGTTCTCGAAGGATCTGGCCACGCTCCCGATGAAATCCTGGAGCAGCCGCGAGCTCTCCTTCCCTCCAGCCTCCGACTGCCCCACGAGGAACAGAACCTTGGCCACCTCTGCTGTCCTGCAGGCTGGGGGACAAGAGGGACAGGGAGGCTCAAGCCACACCGCGGAATGAGGGAAACCTCCCAGAGCCGCCTGAATTCCCAGGATACTGAAGGGAAAGAGATGGAGAGACCATGTTTAGATGCTTCCCAGGGCGTTGTGTTCTCCTTAATTTCCTCCTAATTCCTCATTTGGATGTTCTGACCCAGGAGAAGTTTCTCATCCAGAGATGCCCCATCGTGGGAAGTGTCCAAGGCCAGGATGACCTGGGATAATGGAAGATCCCTGTCCATGGCAGGATTGGACTAAATCACCTTTAAAAGGCCCCTCCAACTCCAACTATTCCATGATTTTCAGCACAAACCCCAGATCCCAGCTCCATCAAAGCATCAGGTGTGTAGGACACTGGAAGCAAGGGAATTCCAGAGTGGAATCCCATCCCAAGCCTGGGGATTCCACATTCCCAGAGCCACACACAGACCCCTGAGCCACCCATTCCTGAAATTTGGGAATGTGGCAGCTCTGTCATCCCATCAACCATCCTGGGATTCATATCAGGGACACCGATGGAGATGTGGGACCACCCAAACCTGGGCATGAGCAAACCATGAAGAATTGGAGTGGTTTTCCAAGCTGTCCCATGACAGCTCTGATGGCAGGGAAGGGACAGGAGTACAGCAAGGCATTCTTCCCTTTCCAGTGTTCCCTCCCAACTGAATTCCGTATTTTAGGCATTCCATAAATTCATTTCATGGACAGGAACCTGATGACTTTGAGGGATAGTTAAACTCATGAAGACTCTGCAAGGGATATGGAAAATTTGTATTTTCCTTGGAATTTCTCTCCCTTGCAGGCAGTTATTCCAGACCCTGCTGGAGGAGGGGGTTGGATCTTCCTCACTGGGATTGGGCTCAACCTTGTCCCTTTTATTTTTACATTTTGGGTCATTTTAGATTTTATCCATCCTTAACTTCCACCTGCAGCTCTGGAGCCCCAACTTGCTCCAAGCAAGCTGGAAAATCCATCCTGGTTTCCAGGGAGAGGAGCTGGGTGTATTTCCCAGGATTCTGCTGCATGTGGAAAACCCATTCCAGCCTGACCTCTTCAATACTCTGGATTTTTATCCCATTCCTCCCAGCAGGACCCCTAAAGCTAAAGGGCCTGGAAATATTTGGGTTTTGTGCTGTCCTTCCTTGCTATGTCCCTGATCAATCCTCTTTGGCCACCAGCAGGCAAAGGGATCATTTTCCAGCTGTGGATGGATGTTATCCAAGGATTTGGGGGTTTTCATCCTTCTTTTTATTCCTGACACTGAATTATTCCCAACATAACCCTGTTTGCTGCAGGAAAATAGGGATTGGCTCTTTTTGGGTTAAATTTGGAATATAAAGCACTTTTCCTTGAGGCAAAATAGGAGACAATTATTTCAATTTTTCCTTCCCAGAGATCTCCCTGTCTGGGGTGTTTGGAAGCAGCCCAGCTGCTCATGGATCATCACCAGCTCCTTTTCCAGCTGCTGCTTCTATTCTGGATCTGTTCTTTTTCCTCAGCTTCGGGGTTTTGATGTCCCTGTTCCTCCAAAAAGATGGAGGGAAACAAATCCCAGTCCCTATTTCCGTCCTTAGGACCGGTGGAAATCCTTCAGCAGCTTCTCGGGTAACCAGACCCTGAATTCCCAGAAGAAATTCCCAACAAAATCCAGAACTGTCCACCTCTTGGAGCTAATCCAGGACGTGCAGATTTTCCTGCTTTTTTGGCCCTCATTTGGAAAACATCCTCAAAATCAGTATCAGAGGGGTCTTTGCTGCCTCATCCACATCCCAAATTCCCAGAGAGCTTCCTCCATCCATCCTGATTTTTCAGAGTCTTCCTCACCCCATCCCAGCCTTCATTTGCATCCGGGGATAAGGAGGAGGAAAACAACAAATATGGGATTCCCAAGGGTGGGATGGTTCCCTTTCCCCTATAAACATGAGAATCCCAGATCTGTCTGGGGCTTTCCTTTTTTTTTTTTCCCAAAACCTCGGAATTCCTGCTTGGATCAGGCACCTGGAGCTGTCATGGGAAATGTGGGATGCTGAAGATATTTGGATTGGTACCTTCTGGAGAAAATCCCACCCCAGACAGCTCTATTAATCACAGGGGGATAGGATTGGCGTTGGAATTTTCCATGCACCTCCAGAACGATCCCGTTCCATCCATCACGGCTTTGCCAGAGACATCTCCACACGTTGATTGATTGCCCCACTCCCAGCCCAGAATTAAACAGCATTAGAGTCAAGTTTCTTGGTTAATTGATGGACAGCAGCTTAATCAAGTTAATTTCCAAGCTGATGCTGAAGATTCCATTAACTCCTTGTTGAATTTAATGGATTTAGATGGAGCTGCACCTCCAGACCTGGGGATTGTTGGGAAAAAAGGAGGATCCTACCCAGCCTGGGATAATCCTGGGAGCTCTGGATTTGCTCTGGAGGATGCTCCCAAGGATCTCCCACCCAAGACCAAAAATACACCCTGGGTCATCCAAGAGGCTCTTCCCTGGAATTATTTTCCTTTTTGGATCCAGCCCCTCATCCCCAAAAGCTCTTTGTGGGCTTGCATGGAGCTGGGGAGGTGAATCCTTGTCCCTAAAAAACAGGAGAAGGATTCAAGGCTTCCTTGATGTTTTTCCTCTCCCATTTCCTGTGTGGTGGCTGGAACCAGGTCTTGGAATTCAGAGGAGGAAGCAGGATGGGATTTGTTTCCCCTTTCTCCCCACTTTCCTCTGGAGCAGGAGCTGGAACAGAGGCAGGACACTGAGCAGAGCCTTGACTTCTCCATAAATCCAAGAGCAGGAATTCAGTCCCTGAATTCCTTTGGAGGTGCTGTGTTATCCACATGATCCCAAATTGAGAGGATCCAGCTCAGGAATTAAAGGCACCAGAGCTCCATCCCAACAGCTCCAGGTGTGGATCTATGCCAGGAGCAGGAAAATCTGCTTGGAAAAGGGATTTTCCTCCCCGAAACGTCCCAGGTGCTGCACCCGTGGTGACCCAGGTGTCACTTGTCACTCACCTTCGTGAACAGCCCCAGCTTGGAACGGTCCCATGGCCACCACCAGGACAAGGACAAGGAGCTGTGCACACATTTCCCTCGGGATCAGCTCCTGGAAATTCCTGGAAGAGTCAGCACAGAGCCTGGAGAGTCCCTCACCTGCAGAGGGAAAGAGGTTGGAGTTGGGGCCACCTGATGGTGACGCTCCCACCCACCCTCAGTGCCAGGAAAAGCTTTTCTCCAGCTAAAAAGGCTCCTCTTTGCTTGGAAAATTTGGATTGAAATCCATAAATCCTTGTATTCCTTAATTTTTTTGCTAATGCTGAGAGTTCAGCTTTGCCCCTCCTTTCCCAACATCCACCGGAGACATTGAAGCCCAAATGGGAATATCGGTGGTGGGATAAAAGCAGGAGAGACTTCCCACTTCAATTAATTTGGGAGAAAAGGCCAGAAAGATCAGGAATTACCCGAATCCAACCCTAAATCCAGGATGAACTTCCTTGAGAATCCAGCCCACCATGCCAGAGGAGTCTGGAATTTTGGTTATTGCTGGTGGTTTAATGACTCCCAAAACTGCTGCAGAATTCCCCCTCTGGAAAACAGGGAATCCTCCCTGTGGAGCAGAAGTGGTGCTGTCAAAAGGAATTTTATTCTTTTTCAATGGGCAATCAAAAGTTTTTCTCCTGCTCTGAGCCTCACCTGTTCCCAGGGAAGCTTGGACAACTTCCAAGTTGGAAATTATGGATTCAGGGGGGAAAAAAAATCTCAATGGTTTCATCCAGCTTTGCTCTTTTCCAGGGATTTCATTCTAATTAACACCAGGGATTAATGAGAATAAAGATTCCTGTGACAATGAATGTTCCAGGAGTTTGGGATGGAGGATTTCAGCTTGGAAACATCCAGAGGAAAAGCAGGAAAACATCTGGTGAGTCCTGGGAATGACATCCAGACCCTCCTCTCCTTTATCCTGCTCCATGGGGACTTCCCCACAAATCAGATTTTCACATTAAAAACACCTTTTTTTAAGCTAAATTTAGAGGCTTTTCCAAGCAGAAAATTCCAGCTGGGTGTTTCTTGGGAAGATGATCTCCAGGCAGAACCTTCCTCCCTCTCCAAGAAGCACAATTTGAGGGGAAAAAAATGCTGGATTTGCCCATGCAGAAAGGGAGGGATTTGGTGCCCACCCCTGAGCTCCAATTCCTGCAAAAAATCCCAAGAGAGGAGTGAAGCTTTGGGGTAGGCGACTCCAAAGGGGAATTTTGTTGGGAATTTTGAATTGTCATGGAACAAAGAACGGGATATTTGCAGTTTTGTCACCCTGCTGCCACGTGGGGCATCCAGGGGGTGACGTTTGTCCATCTGTTTTCCCTTAAAAAAGGTGGAATGGGATTATACATTCTCAAAAAGGGAATATCTCCAGGGAAGCAGGATTCATGGCCGAGGAGAGGTGGGGATTTGTGGGAAAATCGTTGGATTTGAAGGAGGTAGGGGTTAAAAAAAGGGGAAAAGAAGGGGTTGGAAAGTGAGGGATGAAGAGGTTGAGTGGCTGGCTGGCAGCCAGGGCTGCGCCGCTCCGGCTCCTCCAGCTGGAACTTTTCCAGGTTATTCACATTTCCAAGTGCTCCTGAGGGGAACAGGAGCTGGGACAAAGGAAACAAAGATCCCAAAGGTTCTGCATCCCCTGGGAGCCTCCTGGGGTTGGGGCAGGAGAAACTCTCCCAGCAGGAATCTGCTGCTGTTTCCCTGCCTCCAGATTCGATTTTGCTGGAATAAGGACATGGAAGGAGGCAGCAAGGAGAGTTTGGGAATGGAATTTCCACATCCCCATCTCCTGACCCAATGCCCCATGGCCAGGTAGGAATTGGATGGGCTTTGAAGTCCCTTCCAACACAAATCCCTCAGTGATTCCCTGATTTATGGGCAGGGAATGGGAGATGCTGATCCAAAGGCACCCCCTGCCCAGTCAGGAAGAGATCCCCCAGTCCCTGAGCTGGAGCCAAGGATCTGAACCCAAATCTCTGACTTTTCCCATTAATTTAATTATGAATTCCACAGGAAGGTGAGGTCTGTGGTGAGGACATCCCACAGCTTTGGCACCACCTGTAGCTGCTTCATCCCAAATCCCAAAGAGTCACATTCCGTCCATCCATCCATCCATCCATCCATCCATCCATCCATCCATCATCCATCATCCATCCATCCATCCCCTACTCCACTGGGATTTCCCATTCCCAGACAAGCCATGCTTGGGAAAACTGAGTGACCCCAAAAAGGACCAAATGACACCCAAAAAGGCCTGAATGACACCCAAAACTCCAGTGATCCCAAAAATCCAGTGACACCCAAAAAGGACCAAATGACACCCAAAACTCCAGTGACCCCAAGATTCCAGTGGCACCCAAAAAGATCTAAATGATTCACAAAAATCCAGTGATCCCAAAAAGGACCAAGTGACACCCAAAAACCCAGTGATCCCAAAATTCTGATGACATCCAGAACCCTAGGGATCCTAAAAGTCCAGCGATCCCAAAATTCCAGTGACACCCAGAAAGAATGAAATGACATCCAAAATATCCAGTGATCCTAAAATTCCAGCGATCCCCAAAATGACCAAATGACACCCAAAAAGGAGCAAATGACACCCAAAACCCCAGTGGTCCCAAAAATTCAACGACACCCAAAAAACACCAAGTGACACCGAAAAATCCAGTGATCCCAAAATTCCAGTGACACTCAACAAGGGCCAAAAATCCAGTGATTCCAAACATCCAGTGACACCCAAAAAGGACCAAATGCCACCTGAAAGAGCCAGGACATGTCCCCATATCCCTGTGCCAACCCTACAAACACAACTTCCAGCCCTTCCCAAGGATTCCCAAGGATCCTTGGAGCTGCAGAAAAATTGGGAAGCCCCAACATTCCCTGTCCCTTTCCTGTTCCTCCTCCCAGGTGCAGTGACCACAGGAAGCAATTCCTGCAAATTCCACCCAAACCACAAAGAGCCTCAAAGACTTTTGAGACGTTCCAGGAATCATTTCCTGGAGGTTGATTTCCTCCTCTCCCTGGATGAAAATTCCTGATTGCAGCAGAATTCCCGTTATTTTGGGCCCATGATGGAGAGCAGCCAAAAAAAAAAAAAAAAAAAATGTGAATCAGAATGGAATTTGTGGAACATCATTCCACAGGGGAAGGTGGGAATTGTGGGTGGTGCACTGGTGCTCCTGGGGCAGGAAAAGCTGGATTGGGAAAGGAGCAAATCCACAACTGGATGTGGATTCCAACCATGCAATCCCTGCATCCACTGCCACGATCAAACCTGCAGCAGGAAAGGAGAATTCCACCCTGGAATTTGTGAGTTCCCCATCCAGGAATGGCCCCAGACCAACCCCTCCTGCTGCTTCTCCCACATCCCACTGGAATATCCATTTCCCAGGGGATTTGCTCTGTTGTTGTCCCAGCTTTGATCCAGGGTTTGCTTTCAGCCACCTCACAATCAGAGGGAAAATCCATCTCCTTTTCTCACTGGTGGGAAGTTTTCTGGGATCAGATTCTGCCCACTCCATGCTCACACCCCCTGGATGCATCAAAGGAGCAACAGGAATTGGCTTTTTCCCAAAAGCACCTCAAAAAAAACCCCAAAATAAAACCATGGGAACTCTGGCAATGCCAACAGAGCTCAAGGAGCATTTGGGCAACACCCTCAGGAACACGGTGGGATTTTGGGATTGTCCTGGGCAGGACCAGGAGTGGCACTTCGGTGACCTCTCCCAACCCTGGATATTCCAGGACGCTCTGGAATCTCCTTCCCAAGCTCTCCCTGATGCCCCTGAGCCACGTCCCACCGGGGGAGGGGAAAAGTCATCCCAAAATTCCAATTTCAGACAGGTTTGGGGCACCCCAAGGGGTTCAAACTGTGCAGCACAGGGGAAGCTGGGGCTGCTTCTGCCTCCTCATCCTCTTCATCCTCCTCATCCTCCCCACTGGGAGCTGCTGCTCCTCAACCTCTTCTTCCTCCCCAATCTCTCCATGTGGTGCTTCTTCATCCTCCTCATCCACAGCTGCTTCCTCCTCACTCTCCTCTTCCTCCCCATCAGGGAGCCCCTGCCTCCTCACTCTCCTCATCCTCCTTATTTTCCTCATCCAGAACTGCTGCCTCCTCATCTTCATCTCCCCCCCAATCAGGAGCTGCTGCCTCCTCATCCTCCTCTTCCTCATCTGGAACTGCTGCCTCCTTATCTTCCTCATCCTCCCCCCTGGAAAGCTGCTGCCTCCTCATCCTCCTTATCCTTCTCATCTGGAGCTGCTGCCTCCTCATCCTCTTCATCTTCTTCATCCTACCCACCTGGAGCTGCTGCTTCCTCATCCTCTTCATCTTCCTCATCCTACCCACCTGGAGCTGCTGCTTCCTCATCCTCTTCATCTTCCCCCATCAGAAGCTGCTGCCTCCTCATCCTCCTCATCCTCAGGAGCTGCTGCCTCCTCATCCTCCTCATCTTCTTCATCCTCCCCACTGGGAGCTGCTCCCTCCTCATCCTCCTCTTCCTCAGGAGCTGCTCCCTCCTCATCCTCCTCATCCTCAGGGGCTGCTGCCTCCTCATCCACCTCATCTTCTTCATCCTCCCCACTGGGAGCTGCTCCCTCCTCATCCTCCTCTTCCTCCCCCATCGGGATGCGCTGCCTCCTCATCCTCCTCTCCCTCTTCAGTTTCTTCATCCGGAGCTGCCGCTCCTCATCCTCCTCTTCCTCCCGCTTGGGAACTGCTGCTTCCTCCTCCTCCTCCTCCTCCTCCCCCCTTCCCCTCCGCAGTTCTTTAACTGCAACCCGAGACTGAAGAGTGGAGTGGGTGGAAAATAAAACAAAACAAAACAAAATCCCCACGGGAGCCAAACCCTGGACGGACAGACAGACACGGACAGACAGACGGACCCTGCTGCTCACCCGGCTCCGGCTTCTCCTTCCCCAGGTCCCCGGAGCGTTCCCGGGGTCTTTCCACCGGGAGAGAAACTTCCACGGGCTGGGGGAAAGAAAAGAAGGAATGATGCGGTGGGAGGAGGGGCTGATCCAGGCGGGACCCCCCTTCCAGCTCCCGTTCCTGCCCGGGCCGGGGGATGCTCCAGGCAGGAATGTGGGACTGGAGAGGGGGGAGAAACGGAGGGAAGGGGGAGACATTAAAATATTTGTACCTTGTGGGCATAAAATGATAATAAAATAAGTGGGATGTTTGCAAAGGAAGGGGTTGGGGCAGGGAAAGGGGGAAAAGTTTGTTCCCAGGGAAATAAAAATTCAGGTATCAGCACCTGGAGAGGTGGAAAACACCAGGTTTGGGGTGGAAAACTTTGGGGTGGAAAACTTTGGGGTGGAAGCTGCTCCAGGAGGGACCCCCCTTCCAGCTCCCGTTCCTGCCCGGGCCGGGGGATGCTCCGGGCAGGAATGTGGGAATGGAGAGGGGGGAGAAACGGAGGGAAGGGGGAGACATTAAAATATTTGTACCTTGTGGGCATTAAATGATAATAAAATAAGCGGGATGTTTACAAAGGAAGGGGTTGGGGCAGGGAAAGGGGGAAAAGTTTGATCCCAGGGAAATAAAAATTCAGGTATCAGCACCTGGAGAGGTGGAAAACACCAGGCTTGGGGTGGAAAACTTTGGGGTGGAAAACTTTGGGGTGGAAAACTGCTCCAGGCGGGTCCCCCCTTCCAGCTCCCGTTCCTGCCCGGGCCGGGGGATGCTCCGGGCAGGAATGTGGGAATGGAGAGGGGGAAAAAACGGAGGGAAGGGGGAGACATTAAAATATTTGTACCTTGTGGGCATTAAATGATAATAAAATGATAATAAAATGATAATAAAATAAGTGGGATGTTTTAAGGCAAGGGGCCGGTGCAGGGAAAGGGGAAAAGTTTGTTCCCAGGGAAATAAAAATTCAGGTATTAGCACCTGGAGAGGTGGGAAACACCAGTCTTGAGTGGAAAATTTTGGGGTGGAAAACTGCTCCAGGCAGGTCCCCCCTTCCAGCTCCCGTTCCTGCCCGGGCTGGGGGATGCTCCCGGCAGGAATGTGGGAATGGAGAGGGGGGAGAAACAGAGGGAAGAGGGAAATATTAGAAGATTTTTACCTTGTGGGCATTACATGATAATAAAATAACTGGGATGTTTGCAAAGGAAGGGGTTGGGGCAGGGAAAGGGGGAAAAGTTTGTTCCCAGGGAAATAAAAATTCAGGTATCAGCACCTGGAGAGGTGGAAAACACCAGGTTTGGGGTGGAAAACTTTGGGGTGGAAAACTTTGGGGTGGAAACTGCTCCAGACGGGTCCTCCTTTCCAGCTCCCGTTCCTGCCCGGGCCGGGGGATGCTCCCGGCAGGAATGTGGGAATGGAGAGGGGGGAGAAACGGAGGGAAGGGGGAGACATTAAAATATTTGTACCTTGTGGGCATAAAATGATAACAAAATGATAATAAAATGATAATAAAATGATAATAAAATAAGTGGGATGTTTGTAAGGGAAGGGTCTGGTGCAGGGAAAGGGGAAAAGTTTGTTCCCAGGGAAATAAAAATTCAGGTATCAGCACCTGGAGAGGTGGAAAACACCAGTTTTGAGTGGAAAACTTTGGGGTGGAAACTGCTCCAGGCGGGTCCCCCTTTCCAGCTCCTGCTCCTGCCCGGGCTGGGGGATGCTCCCAGCAGGAATGTGGGAATGGAGAGGGGGGGGTAACAGAGGGAAGAGGGAAATATTAGAAGATTTTTACCTTGTGGGCATTAAATGATAATAAAATAAGTGGGATGTTTGCAAAGGAAGGGGTTGGGGCAGGGAAAGGGGGAAAAGTTTGATCCCAGGGAGATAAAAATTCAGGTATCAGCACCTGGAGAGGTGGGAAACACCAGGCTTGGGGTGGAAAACTGATTTATGGTTCAAATATGGGAGGGTGACATTGCTGGGGGGCTGGAGGGGCACAAGTGGGGACAGCACAAATGAAATCCTGATTTGTCTCATCTCCCCACAGCACAGATTTCTATGGAATTGTCTCCTGGATGGAGAATTGGAGAAACTGAGCAACTGAGGCAGGGAAGGGAGCCTAGGTTCAAATGTTGGGGAAATGACCCCAAAAAGGACCCAAGCACCACATTGGCTCCTTGGGGTGGGGACAGTGAGGTGACCCCAAAGCTCTGGGTGAGATGGGCAGGGAATGTGTGGGACACATTCCATGGGGATTCCTGGAGAGGGAGACAGGATCCTAACAGGATCCAAACAGAATGCCAGGAATAAACTGGAATTCTCAACCTCCTGGGACCCCTGGCTCCAAACAGGATCCCAGGAACAAATCTGAATTCTCAGCCCTGGTTCCAAACAGGATCCCAGGAACAAATCTGAATTCTCCTCTCAGCTCCAAACAGGATCCCAGGAATAAATCTGAGTTACTCCCTCAGCTCCAAACAGGATCATGGGAATAAATCTGAATTTTCCTCTCAGCTCCAAACAGGATCCCAGGAATAAATCTGAATTCTCCTCTCAGCTCCAAACAGGATCCCAGGAATAAATCTGAGTTCTCACCCCTGGTTCCAAATAGGATCCCAGGAATAAATCTGAGTTATTCCCTCAGCTCCAAACAGAATAATGGGAATAAATCTGAGTTATTCCCTCAGCTCCAAACAGGATCATGGGAATAAATCTGAATTCTCCCCTCAGCTCCAAACAGGATCCCAGGAATAAATCTGAGTTATTCCCTCAGCTCCAAACAGGATCCCAGGAATAAATCTGAATTCTCTCCTCAGCTCCAAACAGGATCCCAGGAATAAATCTGAGTTATTCCCTCAGCTCCAAATAGGATCATGGGAATAAATCTGAATTCTCACCCCTGGCTCCAAACAGGATCCCAGGAATAAATCTGAGTTATTCCCTCAGCTCCATACAGGATCCCAGGAATAAATCTGAGTTATTCCCTCAGCTCCAAACAGGATCCCAGGAATAAATCTGAATTCTCACCCCTGGCTCCAAACAGGATCCCAGGAATAAATCTGAGTTATTCCTTCAGCTCCAAACAGGATTCCAGGAATAAATCTGAGTTATTCCTTCAGCTCCAAACAGGATCCCAGGAATAAATCTGAGTTCTCACCCATGGCTCCAAACAGGATCCCAGGAATAAATCCGAGGGAAAACCCCAATCCAGCCACCCGTGGAGCTCCCACCACACAAACAGAGGAGATTTCAGCTCAGGAAAAAAAAAAAAAAAAATTAGGAAGAATTAGAGACCCCACATCCCAAAAACCCAGCAGTTTTCCTGCTTGGAGTAAGGGATCTGCACTGAGGATTTCCGTGCCCGGGGTTCTGGGAATTCCAGAGCTGATGAAGAGCAGATCTCACCCTGGTGGGTCCCATCCATGCCTAAAGATCCTCTGGCCAGGAGCAAAATGGGCCAAAAAGGTCAAGGACAGAGGAAAAGGAAAAACCAGGAGCCTCCAGGGTGAACAGGAACACATGGCTTGAGATGGAAAAAAAATCCAGGGAATCCCAGCCACACCTGGCTCCAGGTGAGGCCAAAGGATCAGCAGAGCCCCGTGAATAAATGAGAGCCTCAAAGAGCTGTTGGAAGAGATTTAAATCATCCCTCAGCTTCCAGGTGTTCAGATCTCGAGGAGGAATTTTGCTCCTCCCGGCCTGAGCCTGCAGGGAAATCACTTGAGCTGATGTTCCCCCACTCCAGCAGAAAACCCCAGGAATTAACTGCTTCCTGTCCATAAATATTCACAATTTTTCCTCCCCTTGAGATCATTTTTGCCTCCAAGCTCTCCAGGATGACTCCAGTTTTAGGGATTGATGCTAATCCCTGGCTTCAGAGGAGCACTCCATAAACTCAGGCTTAACAACTGAGCCTAATTAAACCCTATAAACCTCCCAAAGCCCTGAATGCCTCATTAGGGAGCTGAATGGGCTTAATTGCAATTGGATCTGCATTCAGCAACTGCATCCACTCCCAAACCCAGAGTGGGGCAATCAGGAGGTCTTTGTGCAGCTCCAACACAATTCCCGGCAGGATTTGGGCTCCAGCTGCCCAAAATGCTGCAGGACAAGGAGTTAAACAAACAGTTCTGGTTTTAACCCAAATCCAGCGGGGTTTAACCCTGCAGGGGTGGGAAGAGGTGGAGATGTGGCACTTGGGGACACCCCACAGCAGGAGGATGTGGAGCTGCTGGGGCAAATCCAGAGGAATCCATGGAGCTGCTCCAGGGCTGGAGCCAGGTTGGGAGAGCTGGGAATGTTCCCCTGGAGAGGAGAAGGATCCAGGGAGAGCTTCCAGCACATTCCAGGGCCTGAAGGGGCTCCAGGAGAGCTGCAGAGGGACTGGGGACAAGGCCTGCAGGGACAGGACACAGGGAATGGCTCCCACTGCCAGAGGGCAGCCATGGATGGGATCTTGGGAATGAGGAATTCCTGGTTGGGCTGGGATTGCCAGAGCAGCTGGGGCTGCCCCTGGATATCCCTGGAATGTCCAAGGAAAGGCTGGAGCAGCCTGGGATGGTGGGATTGGAATGGGATGGGATTTGAGGTCCCTTCCCACCCAAACCATTCCGGGATTCTGGGATCAAGGAGGCTCAGAATCCATCCTGAGGGATTTTTATGGAAGTTGGGGATGGAAAATGGAAGGGAGACCCTTCCTGGAGTCCCAAGATTCCCAGTGAAGCCCCTGGATCCCAAAATTCCTTCCTGGAGCAGAGTCAGGGTGTGGATGGATCCAATGCCAGGCTGGGAGAGCTGGGAATGGAGGGAATTCCCTGGGAAAGGGAGATTGGGGTGGGATTTTGGGAATTGGGAATTCCTGGCTGGGCTGGAATTGCCAGAGCAGCTGGGGCTGCCCCTGGATCCCTGGAATGTCCAAGGAAAGGCTGGACACTGGGGCTGGAGCAGCCTGGGACAGTGGGAGGTGTCCCTGCCAATAAATCTTGGAATAGGTGACTTTTCCTCAAGGATCTGGGCTTGGGCCATGTGGAATTTTTATGCTGGGCTCTTGACAGGTGTGATGGGAACACCTGGAGCTGAACAATTCCGTGCTTTTATTCCCAAAGCCTGGAGCCAAACAGGCTCCATCAAAGGCCCGGGGCAGGGGTGAGGAACAAAGCGAGTTCTTTAATTGTCAAAGAAAAGCAGGAGGGGGGACATCAAACTCAGGCCAAATGCAAACCACAAAAATAAACTGTGCTGAAGCAAATTTGGGAGGTTTCCAAGCCAGGCTCCTCGGCTCCTGAATCAATCAGGAATATTTGGGAGCAGTGAACGGGAGCACAGCAAGGCAAACAAAGAGGAGCATTCAACACTTCCCAGAACGCCAACCCCTCTGGAGAGGGAAGGGTTTCCATCTGTTATATGGGGCAAAAAGTCCTGGCAGCCACACCTCGTCCATAAGATGAAAGCTGGGAAAGGTCCAGCAGCGTTTTCTGATCCCAAAGCACCTCTGGAAAAACACCAGGAGGGCCCCCAGCTCCTGTTTCTGTCCCATTGTTCTTCCTGAGGCCCTGAAAGCAGCAGGGAAGACCCAAAAAATGAGGTTTTGGGATGAGAGATGTGACCAAGAACAGCTGGAGTGAAGATGCCCCACGAGGTCTCACTCAGCCCTGTGGAGCTTTGAGGATTTCCAGCTCATGGGATGGTTCTTATCAGTCTGACTTCGAGATAAAGCTCTCCTTCTATAAATTCAGCCCCAAATGGCCGGAGTGGCTTTTGCTCCCCTCCAAAATTGTGTTCCCAGTTGTTTTCCTTGCTGGACTCTCCCACTTTGCTCCATGGAAAACCCAACAAAGGTGGTTTAGAATCCCAGAATGGGTTGGAAGGGACCTCAGAGCCCCTCAGTGCCACCCCTGCCATGGCAGGGACACCTCCCACTGTCCCAGGGGGCTCCAGCCCCAATGTCCAACATTTCCTTGGACATTCCAGGGATCCAGGGGCAGCCCCAGCTGCTCTGGCAATCCCAGCCCAGCCAGGAATTCCTCATTCCCAATTTCCCATCCATGGCTGCCCTCTGGCAGTGGGAGCCATTCCCTGTGTCCTGTCCCTGCAGGCCTTGTCCCCAGTCCCTCTGCAGCTCTCCTGGAGCCCCTTCAGGCCCAGGAATGTGCTGGAAGCTCTCCCTGGATCCTTCTCCTCTCCAGGAGAACATTCCCAGCTCTCCCAGCCTGACATTGGATCCATCTCCTCTCCAAGAAATTCATGGACCCAGGGGCTTCACTTGGAATCTCAGGAAGCCATGAAGGGTCTCCCTTCCCTCTCCGTCTCTTTTCTATCCCCATTTTCCATAAAAATCCCTGGGGATGGGTTCTGAGTGTCCCAAATCCCAGAATCCTGGACCAGTTTGGGTGGGAAGGGACCTCAAAGCTCATTCCAGGGACACCTGCCATGATCTCAGGGTGCTCCAGCCTTTCCTTGGACATTCCAGGGATCCAGGGGCAGCCCCAGCTGCTCTGGCAATCCCAGCCCAGCCAGGAATTCCCAATTCCCAAGATCCCATCCATGGCTGCCCTCTGGCAGTGGGAGCCATTCCCTGTGTCCTGTCACTATATCCATATAAAAAACTTCCCTCTGACTCCTTTTTTTTATGGAAAACAGGGAGATGAAACATGGTTTGGAATGGCCATCCCCACAACAGGGGTGTCAATGGGATTATGGGATGTTTCCTCCTCCCCACCACTGGTTTAACTGGTTCTCCCCACAGACCCCTTTCACTTATTTATGGCCATGCCAAAACGTGCTCCTTTTCCAGCCAAAAATACCCGGAGCAAACCCAAGGATTGATCCAGGGATACAAGAGCAGCCCTCCGTGGATGTGGACTGGGAGAAGGGGATTTCTCCAAATCTTTGGAATGAGGAGATGATGGGACCAGTCCTGGTTCCCTGCTCAGTTTTTCGAATCTCCAGAGTGAATCCAAGCCCAGTTGGATTCCAGGGAATGTACAGCAGGATGAGTTCCAGGAGCCAGAGGCCACCTCAGAGTGTGACCCTGCATGGGATCCATGGCAAACAATTCCAAACATTCCCACCCGTCATCAATTTAATTTTAAAAAAATTAAAAAAGAAAAATCACTTCAGGATCTCCTTTGGAGCACTGAGAACCTTTTTGGGGTTTCTCAATTTAGGGTGACCTAAATCACATGGGGAAAGGGGGGTTTAGTTTGGAAGTCGCAGGATTTCACTGGGAATGTTTCAACATGGAAAATAAAAGCAGATTTAGACCAGAAATGGAGGCGAGATCTGGGAATCTGAACCAAGGAAAGCATCCCAACGTGGAATCCAGAGGGAGCGACTCCAGGAACAGGAATTTCCTCGTGGAAAAGGGTTTATAGGAATTGGAAGGAGATGCCCAGGGAGCTTTGGAGTGCCCATCCCTGGAGGTGTCCAAGGAGCTCCTGGAGGTGGCACTCAGGGCTCTGGGCTGGGGACAAGGTGGGCTTGGGCACAGCTGGGACTGGATGACCTTGGAGGGCTTTTCCCCCTCAGTAATCCTGGAATTCTGGGATTTCCAGGCTGGAATGTGCTGCTGCCAGTCCCACAGCTCCACTGGCGCAGAGGTGGGTGGCAGTTCCATGGTGAGCAGGTGACAAAAGCCTTGCCAGGGATGAAAAAGCCACTTCAGTTTGGTCACGGAGCACAGGAGCAGCCTGAGATCCAAATTCCCCAATTTTGCAACTTCCCAACCCAGTCATGGCCTCTTCTCTCAAAAGTTTTTGGGACCAAAAGGTCCTGGAGCAGATCCCCAGTTCTGTCCTCCTGGGATGATCCTTGTGGGGAGTAAAATGGCAAAAAAAAACCCCCAAAAAACAGGGAAATCCATGAGAATTTGTGATTTTGAGCCATCGTGGTCACGGAGAGTGATGAGGTCTGGATTCATCCCATTCCCACAGGATTGCTCCACAGGCTGGGTCACTCCAAGCTGTGGAGCAGTCAAAATTCTGTCAAAATTCTGCTGCTAAAACCCCATAATTCAGCTGAAGAGAAAATCAGAAGAGTTGAAACAGCTGAAGCTTTCAATGGGATCCATTCCCAATTTCAGAGTCTGGCACAGGGAAATCCATCATGTGTAGATATTCCTAAAATCAATGGGACTCCAGCTCCTAAAATCATCCCAAAAACATCCCAAAAAACATCCCAAAAACATCCCAAAAACATCCCAAAAACATCCCAAAAACATCCCCAAAACATCCCAAAACCATCCCAAAAACATCCCCCTGCAGCTCAGCAGAGGAGCTGCTGCTGAGAACCATTTCCAAGCTGTCCAAAGACCATTTTCCCACCTCTTCCCAAGCTTTTTTTCCCAGGCTGCTCTGCCCTGTGATCTCCAGGAAGGGATGGGATTTGCAATTCGACACGTTGGGAATTTTTGGCCACAATTTTGGTCACAACCCATCAGCGATTGCGCCTATTCTGCTTTTTGGGATGGCATTTATTCCCACCATGATCATTCCCAGGCCTCAGAGGCTCCTGGATTGTAAAATCAGCATGGATTCTATTGCCATCTGTTGGAGGTTGGGCAGTTTTCTTATCTCTTCCAAGAACAATGTCTCCCTCTGAGGAGATATCTTCTGTTAATGGACTATTGAATTATCACTGCATGACTGGTGAAGTTCCATCAGCCCATGGTGAGATGCTCCGCCCAGAGGGAGGAGCCAAGCAGCCCTACCTGCATAAAATCAGCATTTTTGAGACACTGGCAGCCACTTTGCTGGATTCCCAGAGGAGCAGCTTCTTCTCTGCTGGATTCCCAGAGGAAGACCGGGCCCAATACTCCATCACCAGACCTTCAGAGAAAACTCCACCCTTCTAGAGAATCACCACTTCAGCAGCATTTCATCTGCCACTCCAGGAGGAGCAGCCACCATTTAACTGGACATTTCCAACACCCTGACTCCTCAGGGTGTCAGGTTTCTGACTCCATCACTAGTTTCGTTTGTACTAATTACATTTTTAAAATTATTATTATTTGTCGCTGTCGAGGCAGGACAGGAATGAGAAGACTCTGACCAGAAAGCTGCATCAGAGTGAAAACTCTGATTTATTACACAGAGCTTCGTGAGGACCAACTCCATTGGTTCTGAAATGAAAATAACCCACCCCATTGGTGCAAAGTGCTTGACGCACAGTGATAGAACTTAACTATAAACAATGTGAAAAACAAGAGAGATAAAGAATTATTTACATTCTTCTCCAGCTCTTTCCCAGGCCTCTGCCTGGCTAGAAACTCTCAGTTTCTTTCTTTGACTGAATCTGAGTCCCACAATTATTATTTTTATTTCGTTTTTCTCCTAGTAAAACCTGTTATTCCCATTCCCATATCTTTGCCTAAAAGCCTTTTTTAAAATTGCAGCAATTCAGAAGGAGAGGGTTTACCTTTTCCATTTCACTTTTGCCTTCCTTCACATGCTCCTGTCTTTTCAAACCAAGACACTCTCGTTCCAGGACATTTTGGATGGAAGTTCTGGGAGGTGTCAGCCATCCCACAGGGATGCTGGGGAGTGATGTGGAATGGGGAGGGAAGCTCTCAGATCTGAGCCGTGGATCCCACTCACCCCGACCCCACAGCTGGAGCATCCCCATTCCAAGCACGGAATTCCCTGCTGGAAGCATCTCAGGAGCTTCCAGAAGCTTCAGCTGCTCAGGTCCCACTTTGCTCATCACGAACACCAAAAATCTCCCCTTCCCCTGCTGAGTTTCCCAGAGCTCTGGAAGGATCCTCTGGACCACATTCCACAGAATTCCAGAATTATTTAGGTTGGAAAAGCCCTCCAAGATCACCGAGTCCAAGCTGTGCCCAATCCCCACATTGTCACCAGCCCCGAGCACTGAGTGCCACCTCCAGTCTATCCCTAAAGAAAGAATGTTAATATTGTCAGAGTATTAATAATAATATCATTATTTCCAGTGTATTAATAATATTAATATTTTTAGGATTATTCATAATATTAAATAAAATTAATATTGCCAGGATTAAAGGAATTGGAAAGGGAAAAGAATAATGGGAATAAAATAAAATAAACAATTTTTTGCTTTCTTGCCTGAACAGAGAAAGGGTGGCCTCTGTCCCCAGCCCTTCCTGGGGTTAGGATTTTGTTTTTTCCATGGGATTCAATTTGTGGCTGTTCCACAGGGAATTAGATGGAAAACAGAGGGATAAAATCCCATTTCTGCCATGGAAATTCCATTTCTTTGGAATAAAAATAAGTGGAGAAGGATAAAAGTGGGGGACACAGAACTGTCCCCTCATGGTGACAATCACCCACCCCAGCCACGGCACAGGACCCCAGCTACTGCCAGCTTGGAATTCTGATTTATCCCATGGAAAAAACAGGCAGTGAGCCCTAAAAATAACCAGAGCCACTCCTATGGGTGAGATTTAAAGCCTCCACTACACATTTTTATCTTCCCTGTAAATATTAAGCTGCAGGATTTGATTTAATGCAAGGAGGGAGGCAAATTATCCCTAAATTTGCATCACTCTCCTGAATCCAAGTGGCCCAAGGAATATTTAAGGAACCTCACAGATATAAATTTTTTTTTTTTTTGTCCCTTTCCTGATATTTTCTGCTCCAAGTCGGATTTGCCAGCCTGGAAATTAATGAGAAGGTCACAATATAAAAACCCCAGTAACAAGAATAGAATAAATCTCATTTTCCCTCCTTTGCAGTATTTTTTTTTGCACAATTCCAATCAGACTCAGAATCTCAACCTTATCTCGTGCCCTCACTTTGGAGGGCAGGGACTACAACAGAGTTTCCCTCCCTCGTTTTTCCCAAGATTTTCCCCATTTTTCACTCACCTGCTCCATGGAAGAATCCAAAATTCAGCGTTTTTGAGATGTTTCATCCTCTGAAGACTCAGCAGAGATGGAAATGGAGCTGAGCACTCCGGGGCACACTGGAAATCCTGCAGATTCCGGGAAAAATCAAGGAGCTGGGAGTCAACCCTGCTGCCTCTCGTGCTGCCAGGGAGCTGCAGCTGGTGCCAGGGAAATATTCCTGCAAAAGCAGCAGATTTTGGGAGTGAGGAATGAGGGAAAAGCACGGGAGGAGGTCGGGGTTTGTTCCCTCCAGGGAGTGGAAGAGCAGGAAAAGCACCTGGAGAAGCTCCTTCCACAATCCAGGGATTTCCTGGATCCACCTTGGAATGTGTTTCCATTCACCACCCTGTAGGAACTTCTGGGAAATCTTGAAATTTTTTTTTAACCACTGAATTATATTTTTTTAACCTTCTCTAAGTCCTGTGGTGATGATTTCCACAGGTTTTCATCCCACTTTTTCATCTCCTCTCCTTGGTTTCCAAGGTCCTGTGGTGATGATTTCCACAGGTTTTTATCCCACTTTTTTTATCTCCAATCCTTGGTTCCCAACCTCAATCCTTGGTTTCATTTGTTGCCGCTCTCGCACAAGGGAAAAATCCCAAAATTCCCTGGAAGTTTTGGGTTGGGCTTGTTCTCCCAGAAATCTTGTGATGAGACAATGGGAAAAGGCCTCAGGTTGGATTTCAGGAAAAATTCCTTCACAGTGTGGTCAGGAATTGGGACAGGTTTTCCAGGGAAATGGTGGAGCCTCCATCCTTGGAAGCATCCAAAAAAAAAAACAACCAACTGGATGTGACACCTGACAATGTAATTTAGGATATTCAGGGTTGGACTCAATGATCCTGGAGGTCTTTTCCAGCCAAAATCACCCCATGATTCCATGATTTGGGTTTTTAAAATCTGGGAATGCTGTCTGTGCATGTGGCAAGATCCAAAACGACATCAAAGCACCGACAGTGCCACCTGGAGAAAAAAAAACCCCTGGAAAATCCAGGTAAAAATGGGATTTCCTTGAGGCTGAGCTGCAGGGAAACCCTGGGAGCCAAGGTGGGGAAAGGTAATTTATGGACAAGGGGTGTAATTGATGGAAAAATGGAGTAATTGATGAAAAAAATTGAGTAATTTATGAAAAAATAAGGTAATTTATGGACAACTGCAATAATTTATGGGAAAACGGAGTAATTGATGAAAAAATAAAGTAATTTATGGGCAACTGTAATAATCTAGGGGAAAAATAAGTAATTTATTTAAGAATGGAGTAATTTATGGAAAATTGAGTAATTTATGGATAACTGGAGTAATTTATGGAAAAATTGAGTAATTTATTTAAAAATTGAGTAATTTATGGAAATATGGAGTAATTTATTTAAAAATTGAGTAATTTGTGGAAAAATTGAGTAATTTATGTACAACTGGAGTAATTGGTGGAAAAATGGAGTAATTTATGGAAAACTGGAGTAATTTATGGACAATTGAAGAGGAAATGAAAGACCGGGGCAAAGAGGGATGATCCACAACCCATCCTCAACTCCCACTACAACCAAAAATAAATCTCAAATTCCTCATTTTAGGGAAATAAAGAGAGGAAGGAGAGGCTGTGCTGGCAGCTCAGGGGTTAAATGTGGAGCTACCCATTCCCAGCAACATTCCCAGGATTTCTGACCTTCAGGAGGCCAACCCTGTCTAGATCTGGTGGTCCTTGAGATGCAGAATTCAGGGAAAAATTCCAGGTAATGGAGCAGCAAGAGAATAAATTGAATTTTCTTCCCTTGTTGTCTGTTTCAAGTGAAGATTCCGGGGCCTGTAAAAACAAAAAAAATGGGAATAAATTTGTGGTAGGACAAAGAGTGATGGTTTTCAATTAAAGGAAGGTTAATTTAGATTAATTAGAGGTGGTTTAGAATGAGGGTGTGAGGGTCTGCTGGCCCCAAGGGAAAAGGGAAAATGGAAAAGAGAAAGGAAAGGGTCCAAGGATTCCTTAGGTCGGGAAGAGCTCAAATTCCCAAATTTTCCAAATCCTCCACATCTTGCAGCGAACTGAAACTAAAGTTTGGTTCCATGAGGTCGGGAAGAGCTTGAATTGCAAAAATGTGGAAGGCAAAAGCAGAAAAAGTTGGGAGAGAAATTTAAAAAGACACAAAGCCCAGAGAAAAACATTTTTGGGATGGTTCCCTTGCATCCCACTGAAGGCAAAAATTCCAAATCCAAACATGTTTGGATATAGATGGCTCTGATTCCCTTTCTGGACAAGGAAAAGAAAGAAAAAAAAACCAGTAAAAAAATTATAAAAATATATTTTCCTCCTCTTTGCATGTTTTTAGGGAATTTTAATGGAAAAGATTCCCATTAATCACCTCTGCTTGCCTAAAACATGGGGAGACAAATTTGATTCAGGGAGGTTTTCCAAAGGAAAAAGCATTTCAGGTTGGGGTTTTTCCAGCTCATTTACAGGGATGTCAAATTTAACAACATTAAGGAATGAGGAGGAGGAAGGGGAAGAGGGTTTAAAACAAAAAAAACCCAAACCAAAACAAAAAAAGAGTTATTTCAAATTTTCCCCCAAAATATGGAGTTTTTAGGCTTTACTATTTTTGACAAGTTCCAACACACAAAGGCAGTTGGAGCAACAAGAAAAATTTGCAATTCATCCCAAAAAAACCCAAAAAAAACCCCAACTTGGCAGAGAAAAATAAAAGGAAAAAAAAAAAGGGGGGGGAATTTAAAAATCAATGAAAAGAAAGGAGCCTGGAAATTTGGACCAAGGGAAAAATCCAGGAGTGAAAAAAAAATCTCCTGGATCTCATGAAAAATGAAATGTTTTTAGCAGGAATAGCAGGAATTAGTTTTTAGGGATAGCAGGAATTTCTCCTCTCCATCCAGAGAAAGGGATTCTGGAATGCTGAGCTGAGGAAAGCTCCAAAAATGAGACACATTTTGAAAGATAACTAAAATTCCTGGGAAAAAAATTCTCTGGGAAAAATCCCTCTCTGCTGAGGAGGGAGCAGCAGGGAGAGCTGGGGGAGCTGGAAGTTTTGGATGGAATAATTAATCTCAAGAAGGTGACAATTTAAGGTGACAGGAATTCCCAAAAAAAGGTGAAGGAGCTGAGATGGGAACTTTTGGAGATGAGGGATTTGATGGAATAATTAATCCCAAGAAGGTGACAATTCAAGGGGAGGAGACTCAGCCCTTCAAGAGCACCTGGGTTTATTTTGGTAATTTTTAAGTGACCTGAGAGAACACAAAAAGAGGGGATTTAAAGCCCCAGATTTTGGTATGATTTCCTCAAGAGACTTAATAATTTTTACCTGCAGGCAAAACCCCCAAGATATCAAAAAATTTCTGCCTCTTGTTGCTTCAGTTTCCACATTTTCAAGTCCTTATCTCCAACCAATATCTGTTCCCAGCCTCCAGGTAATAATTTGAAATCTTGGAATTTCCAGTTTGGAGTCAGAGAGGCCAAAAAATCAAACAGTGAGCAAAAAAAAAAAAAAAAAAAATAAAAGGTTTCACTCACATTCCTGGAGGTGCTGGAAGGCACAAAAAAGCAGCGCTTCGTTCACGGGCTCATTTGGGATTTGTTCATGGCATTTCACACCTGTGGAATTCCCAGGTGGAAAAAAAGAGATTAGGCTCCGATTCAGATCAAAAATGGATTGAAAATAAATTACCTGTAGGATGGAATTCCCACTCTTGGGTCCATGTGGTTGGTACTGACCACAGGGGGTTTGAGAGATGATTTTGAGGGGATTCCACAAAACCTTCAACCTGGAAGTTCCACCCATGATGGAATTGTGGAATTTTTGTGGGTGGGAAGGGATCTTAAAGCCCATCCAGCGTCCAAGGACACCTCCCACTATCCCAAGCCACATCCAGCCTGGCCTTGGACATTCCAGGGATCCAGGGGCAGCCAAAGCTGCTCTGGCAATCCCAGCCCAGCCAGGAATTCCTTCCCAAAATCCCACCCCAATCTCCCTTTCCCAGGGAATTCCCTCCATTCCCAGCTCTCCCAGCCTGGCATTGGATCCATCCCCATCCTGACTCTGCTCCAGGAAGGAATTTTGGGATTTGGAGGCTTCACTGGGAATCTCGGGACTCCAGGAAGGGTCTCCCTTCCCTTTTCCATCCCCAACTTCCATAAAAATCCCTCAGGATGGATTCTGAGCCTCCTCGATCCCAGAATCCCGGAATGGTTTGGGTGGGAAGGGACCTCAAATCCCATCCCATTCCAATCCCACCATCCCAGGCTGCTCCAGCCTTTCCTGGGACATTCCATGGATCCAGGGGCAGCCCCAGCTGCTCTGGCAATCCCAGCCCAGCCAGGAATTCCTCATTCCCAAGATCCCATCCATGGCTGCCCTCTGGCAGTGGGAGCCATTCCCTGTGTCCTGTCCCTGCAGGCCTTGTCCCCAGTCCCTCTGCAGCTCTCCTGGAGCCCCTTCAGGCCCTGGAATGTGCTGGAAGCTCTCCCTGGATCCTTCCCTTCTCCAGGGGAACATTCCCAGCTCTCCCAGCCTGGCTCCAGCCCTGCAGCAGCTCCATGGAATCCTCTGGAATCTCTCCAGCAGCTCCAGGTGCTGCTGCTGTTGGATCCAGACCTGGATGCACATTCCAGCCTTTTCCTTTTTCCTTGTGCTTCCATCCCTGCCCACTTCCACATCCATCCCCAGCTCTCCACTCTTGGAAGTTGCTCCCTCCTGCATAAAACAAACCAGGTTTTCCCAGAATTTCCTCATCTTCGAGTACAGAATCCTGGAAATTCCTTGTGCCTCTTGAGTGGCCTCAGCGATTCAATCTTCTCCTATGTACAGGAAATTTTAAATTTAAATTAAATACAGGAATTGTATCTTTATTTGGATTCTGCAGAGCTGAGGATGCAGGTGGGGGATAAATATTCATTTTATTTCCCAGCTGTAAAAAGGAATTATTAATTTTCCGTGGGCAGGGGTTCGTGTTTGTTTCAGATAATAATG
Organism: Taeniopygia guttata; assembly: GCF_048771995.1. Classification (NCBI taxonomy): domain Eukaryota; kingdom Metazoa; phylum Chordata; class Aves; order Passeriformes; family Estrildidae; genus Taeniopygia; species Taeniopygia guttata. The sequence goes on from NC_133025.1 coordinate 1,738,280, forward strand.
TTGGAACATAATTTCCTATTTTGCAATCACTTCTTGAGCCCTGAGCTTCCAAAATTTCCACCCGTGAGATCCCACAGTGGGCCAGGGAATGCAGACCTTGCATGGAAATAGGAAAAGGAATTTTAAAAGCACCAGGGAGAAGTTGAATTTCCTGGACTCAACAAATCATCGATTTCTTGCCTTTCCTCCCTCAGCTTTTCTGCCATTCCCTCTCTCGTTCTCCCTTCCCAGGATCAAATTCCTAACCCAGAATTCAAATTCCTTCCCAAAACATCTGGATTGTGCTGCCCTCTCCTGCCTCCTGAAGTGTGGAACATCTGGCTGAGGTTGAAGGCAATTCTGCCTGGATTGTATTTTTAATATTTACACTCCTTTTCCCAGATTTTTTTCAGGGAATTCTGGTTTTACTGGCAGGGAAGAGTGTCTGGAGTCACACCTTAAGTTGGTCAGGGTCAAACTGGAGTTTTACAGAGGACTTGAAGCTTTTTGAAGAACCTCAGATTCTGATATTTGGAGGTTTTAAATCTTTTTGGAGAACCTCAGATTCTGATGTTTCGAGGTTTTTAATCCTATTGAAGATCCTCAGATTCTGAGGAAGATTTGAGTCTTTTTGGAGAACCTCAAGATTCCCATCAGGATCTGAGTCCTCAAATTCTGATTTGAGGTTTTGAGTCTTTTTGAAGAACCTCGGGTTCTGATTTGAGGACTTGAATCTTTTCAGAGAACCTCAAATTCTGATGGTTTTGAGCATTTGAATCTTTTTGGAGAACCTCAGATTCTGATTTAGTATTTGAGGTTTTGGGAGAACCTGAGAGTGATATTTTGAGAATTTGAGTCTTTTTGGAGAACCTCAAATTCTGGTTTGAGGATTCGAGTCCTTTTGGAGAATCACAAATTCTAATGGTTTGAGGATTTGAATCTTCTTGGGGAACTTTAAATTCTGATTGGAGGATGTAAGTTTTTTGGGAGAACCTCAGATTGTGATATTTTGAGGATTTAAAGTTTTCTGGAGAAACTCAAACTCTGGTTTGAGATTTTGAGTTTTTTGGGAGAACCTCAAACTCTGATTTGAGATTTTGAGTTTTTTGGGAGAACCTCAAACTCTGGTTTGAGATTTTGAGCTTTCTGGGAGAACCTCAAATTCTGATGGTTTGAGGATCTGAGCCTTTTTTGCAGAACATCAAATTTTGATGGATTAAGAACTTCAGTCTTTTTGGAGAACCTCAATTTCTCATGGTTTGAGATTTTGAGTCTTTTTGGAGAATCTTACAAATTCTGATTTGAGATTTTGAATCTTTTTGGAGAAGCTCAGATTCTGATGAAGATTTGAGTCTTGCCTGGGACCCCAAACCTGGACAGTTGTGAAGATTTCAGTTTTGCTGGGAGATCTCAAATCCCGAATTTCCTCCTCCCCAGCTGCTCCAGGCTCCCATTGGTGCTGGATTTAGGGAAAACTTGGATCTGATGGTGATCTTAGAGGGCATTTCCAACCTAAAAAATTCCACGACACCATTAATTTTCCAGCCACCAGCAAAGCACAAAATGAGACACAAACCCAACAGCCTTTGAAGAGGAAACAGATTTATTTCACTTTTAAAAAACCAACCCAAACCCCACCCTAAACCCAACCAGCCACCCCAAAAGCGGTCGGGCTCCTCCTTTCCAGCCTCTGCTAAAAAATAGGTGCTCTGATCTCTACATAAAAATTAAAACCCAACTAATCAGCCTGGAGGGGGAGCCTGGGTTTAATTAATTTTGGCTAACAAGGCCCTTCTGCCTGGACCTTTCCTGAATTGCTGCCACTCCTGCGACTCCATAAATATTCCAAATGCACTGATCACGCCGAGAAGTTAAAAAAAAATTTAACTTTTTTTTAAAGTTAATTTACAAAAGCAACAAACAGCAACAAACAACCCAGGGTTGATGTGCTGGGAGTGAAAAGCACATGGTTAAAAAAAAAAAAAAACAAAAAAAAAAGGAGTGCCCAAATCCGCCAAATATTCCCACGGGAATTGGGGACAACGTGCAAGGTCCTGGAGAGGAAGAGTGACCCAGAGGATGCACAGAATGTTACACCTGGGAGCAGCTCCGTGCCAGCTCTGCTCTGTCCTGGATCCTACAATCCCTGGATAAAACAGTCCCTGGATCCTACAATCCCTGGATCCCAATCCCTGGATCCAATGATCCCTGGATCAAACAATCCCTGGATCCTACAATCCCTGGATCCCAATCCCTGCATAAAACGATCCCTGGATCCAACAATCCCTGGATCCTACAATCCCTGGATCCCACAATCCCTGGATCCCAAAATCCCTGGATCCTACAATCCCTGGATCCAACAATCCCTGGATCCAACAATCCCTGGATCCTACAATCCCTGGATCCAACAATCCCTTGATCCAACAATCCCTGGATAAAACAATCCCTGGATCCTACAATCCCTGGATCCTACAATCCCTGGATCCCAATCCCTGCATAAAACGGTCCCTGGATCCTACAATCCCTGGATCCAACGATCCCTTGATCCTACAATCCCTGGATCCAACAATCCCTGGATCCTACAATCCCTGGATCCTACAATCCCTGGATCCCACAATCCCTGGATCCCACAATCCCTGGATAAAACAATCCCTGCATCCTACAATCCCTGGATCCAACAATCCCTGGATCCTACAATCCCTGGATCCAACAATCCCTGGATCCCACAATCCCTGGATCCCACAATCCCTGGATCCTACAATCCCTGGATTCTACAATCCCTGGGTCCAACAATTCCTGGATAAAACAATCCCTGGATCCTACAATCCCTGGATAAAACACCCACCAGCCTTGAGTCACAGCTCCAGAGTTTCCCCACCGTGTTTGATCTCTGAAGAACCTCACCACTTACTCCCAGTTCCCAAAATCCTTCATCCCGAATTTCTGTTGGCTTCCCCACCTCCCCAATCCCAGCTGAAGCTCCGTGTGAAGAGCCTGGGGATGAAAATCATGGATAAAGGTTTTGCCTCTCTCTGAGTCCTTCCAGGAGCCACCACAAACAGCTGGAACAACGCCTGACCTACACCAGCCTCCCTGGAAAAATCCCATGGCACTTGAAATTCAGCTGTTTCAGGCTCAGGAAAAAACAGAAACTGGGGAAAAAAAATCCTTCAGGATATCAGGATGGAGCTGCAGGTCCTGGCAGCACCTCGCTGGCTCTGCGTGGGATGGAATTCCCTTTTCCCACATCGGGATTTGGGGTTGGGGCTAAACCAGTGCTCCCAGCACATCATGGAGCTTTTCCCTTTTCCCACTCTGCCTCCCAGCACGGATGAAGCCATGGAAAGCTGGGAAGGGGATTATCCCAGAGAGCTGATAGAAATCAGCAGTAAAAATAGAGGGAGGAAGTTTTGGAAAGGTGACCTTGGCTCAGGGAATGCCTGGGAGGAAAGTGCTGTCATTCATGACTTTGGGGTTTTTTTCATTGTTTTTCCTTTGCTATTAAACCCCCTCCATCCCTCCTGGATGCCTCAACTGTTCCAGCTGAGCACCACGGGAACAAGGTGCTGCTCCAGGAAAACTGCAGGGAAGCTCCAGGAAAAGCAGCCAGGGGTGACACTGAGGGACAGGCTGGCACAAAAGCCACGAGGAAGCTGATCCCAAGGGATGGGAGAACTGGGAGAGGAAAGCCAGCCCTCTCAGGATCTACTGGGCAGACTGGGAGATTCAGCTGGGGGTGTATCCCACATCCTCCCAGCACAGGGATCAGGGATTCCCACTGGAATGGGGCTCAGCCATCAGCTCCAGATACCGGGACAATGAAAGGATGGCACCAAACTGGCTCAGGGTCCAGCTGATCCAAGGCAACAGCATGGAAGATGGGCTCCCAGTAAAGCCCTGGATCAGCTGCTCCTTAAAAAGGGCTATTCCAATGGAAAAAAAAAAAAAAAAAAAGGAGGAAAAATTGGAAGCAAAAGGGGTCACATAAAAAAATGCCGACTCGCAAAAAGTACCTGGATTGTTTCTCCATAATCCTTCCCCCAAGTTCCCAGCGGAGGATCCTCATTTTCCCAGGAGCTTGGCACAGCCAACACCTCCCCTGTTATAAAACCCCCCCCCTGGGAGGGGGAGCTCCCTGCTGCTCTGCTCTGGAAAAACACCAAAATCCCTGCGGGAAATCCCTGGATTCACTCCTCCTTGGGCCGGCGGCGGCGCGCCAGGAGGGGCCCGAGGCTGTTCCACACCTCGGTGTACATCAGGGTGCCCACGAAGACGAAGGTGGTGCCCAGCCAGTGCCAGCCCGTGAAGGGGTTCTGGAAGTAGAGGATGGAGAAGATGAGGCTGACGAATTTGCGGAGTGTCACCACCAGGGTGACCGTGAGGGACGTGCACTCCGTGGTCAGGATGAAGACGCCGCGGATGCAGACGTACCTGGGAGCTGGAGCTAAGGGATGGACACAGGGAATTCCCTTTGGGAATGGGCAGCCTGCTGTGGGTGAGGGGAAATTCCCTCCTGGGAACAGGACACCACAAACTCAGGGACATCCCAAATCTCCCGGTTTCCCCACTGTGTTGGCAATCCCTGCCACAGAGCCAAGGGAAACTCCAAACTCCTCCACTTCCATGGAGCAGCAGTCCCAAAATCCCAGAAAAAAGAGGTTGGAAAAGACCTTTGAGATCATCGAGTCCAACCTAAAAAACAGAACTTCCCATTCCCTGTATTTCTGGAGTTACACCACCAGCAGCTCCCGAGGGCAGGGAAGCCTCCAAGGATTTACCTTCTCCTGGGAGCAGGAGGTAAGGGACAGCAGGGATGGACACTGGGGATTCCCTCTGGGAATGGGCAGCCTGCTGTGGGTGGGGGGAATTCCCTCCTGCCTGGGATCAGCTGGGAACGGGACACCACAAACTCAGGGACATCCCAAATCTCCTGGTTTCCCCACTGTGTTGGCAATCCCTGCCACAGAGACAAAGGAAACTCCAAACTCCTCCACTTCCATGCAGCAGAAGTCCCAAAATCCCAGAACAAACCAGGCTGGAGAAGACCTTTGAGATCATTGAGTCCAACCTAAAAAACAGAAGTTCCCTTTCCTGGTATTTCTGGAGTTACACCACCAGCAGCTCCCGAGGGCAGGGAAGCCTCCAAGGATTTACCTTCTCCTGGGAGCAGGAGGTAAAGGACAGCAGGGATGGACACAGGGAATTCCCTTTGGGAATGGGCAGCCTGCTGTGGGTGGGGGAAATTCCCTCCTGGGATCAGCTGGGTTGGAACAGGACACCACAAACTCAGGAACATCCCAAATCTCAGACTCCCCTACTGGAGCAGCCAGGACTGAGCTGGACAATGGAAACTCCAAATTCCTCCATTTCCATGGAGCAGCAGTCCCAAAATCCCAGAACCAGGCTGGAGAAGACCTTTGAGATCACAGAGTCCAAGCTAAAAAACAGAACTTCCCATTCCCTGTATTTCTGGAGTTAACTTCCCATTCCCTGTATTTCTGGAGTTACACCACCAGCAGCTCCCAAGGGCAGGGAAGCCTCCAAGGATTTACCTTCTCCTGGGAGCAGGAGGTAAGGGACAGCAGGGATGGACACTGAGGATTCCCTCTGGGAATGGGCAGCCTGCTGTGGGTGAGGGAAATTCCCTCCTGGGATCAGCTGGGAACAGGACACTACAAACTCAGGGACATCCCAAATCTCAGACTCCCCTACTGGAGCAGCCAGGACTGAGTTGGACAACGGAAACTCCAAACTCCTCCATTTCCATGGAGCAGCAGTCCCAAAATCCCAGAAAAAACAGGTTGGAAAAGACCTTTGAGATCATCGAGTCCAACCTAAAAAACGGAACTTCCCATTCCCTGTATTTCTGGAGTTACACCACCAGCAGCTCCTGAGGGCAGGGAAGCCTCCAAGGATTTACCTTCTCCTGGGAGCAGGAGGTAAGGGACAGCAGGGATGGACACTGGGGATTCCCTCCGGGATTGGGCAGCCTGCTGTGGGTGGGGGAAATTCCCTCCTGGGATCAGCTGGGTTGGAACAGGACACCACAAACTCAGGAACATCCCAAATCTCAGACTCCCCTACTGGAGCAGCCAGGACTGAGCTGGACAATGGAAACTCCAAATTCCTCCATTTCCATGGAGCAGCAGTCCCAAAATCCCAGAACCAGGCTGGAGAAGACCTTTGAGATCACAGAGTCCAAGCTAAAAAACAGAACTTCCCATTCCCTGTATTTCTGGAGTTAACTTCCCATTCCCTGTATTTCTGGAGTTACACCACCAGCAGCTCCCAAGGGCAGGGAAGCCTCCAAGGATTTACCTTCTCCTGGGAGCAGGAGGTAAGGGACAGCAGGGATGGACACTGAGGATTCCCTCTGGGAATGGGCAGCCTGCTGTGGGTGAGGGAAATTCCCTCCTGGGATCAGCTGGGAACAGGACACTACAAACTCAGGGACATCCCAAATCTCAGACTCCCCTACTGGAGCAGCCAGGACTGAGTTGGACAACGGAAACTCCAAACTCCTCCATTTCCATGGAGCAGCAGTCCCAAAATCCCAGAAAAAACAGGTTGGAAAAGACCTTTGAGATCATCGAGTCCAACCTAAAAAACAGAACTTCCCATTCCCTGTATTTCTGGAGTTACACCACCAGCAGCTCCTGAGGGCAGGGAAGCCTCCAAGGATTTACCTTCTCCTGGGAGCAGGAGGTAAGGGACAGCAGGGATGGACACTGGGGATTCCCTCCGGGATTGGGCAGCCTGCTGTGGGTGAGGGGAAATTCCCTCCTGGGATCAACTGGTTTGGAACAGGACACCACAAACTCACTACAAACATCCCAAATCTCAGACTCCCCTACTGGAGCAGCCAGGACTGAGTTGGACAACAGAAACTCCAAACTCCTCCATTTCCATGGAGCAGCAGTCCCAAAATCCCAGAACAATCCAGGCTGGAAAAGACCTTTGAGATCATCGAGTCCAACCTAAAAAACAGAACTTCCCATTCCCTGTATTTCTGGAGTTACACCACCAGCAGCTCCTGAGGGCAGGGAAGCCTCCAAGGATTTACCTTCTCCTGGGAGCAGGAGGTAAGGGACAGCAGGGATGGACACTGGGGATTCCCTCTGGGAATGGGCAGCCTGCTGTGGGTGAGGGAAATTCCCTCCTGCCTGGGATCAGCTGGGAACAGGACACTACAAACTCAGGGAAACCCCAAATCTCAGACTCCCCTACTGGAGCAGCCAGGACTGAGTTGGACAATGGAAACTCCAAACTCCTCCATTTCCATGGAGCAAAAGTCCCAAAATCCCAGAAAAAACAGGTTGGGAAAGACCTTTGAGATCACAGAGTCCAAGCTAAAAAACAGAACTTCCCATTCCCTGTATTTCTGGAGTTACACCACCAGCAGCTCCCGAGGGCAGGGAAGCCTCCAAGGATTTACCTTCTCCTGGGAGCAGGAGGTAAGGGACAGCAGGGATGGACACTGGGGATTCCCTCTGGGAATGGGCAGCCTGCAGGAAATTCCCTCCTGCTTGGATCAGCTGGGTTGGAACAGGACACTACAAACTCAGGAACATCCCAAATCTCAGACTCCCCTACTGGAGCAGCCAGGACTGAGTTGGACAACAGAAACTCCAAACTCCTCCATTTCCATGGAGCAGCAGTCCCAAAATCCCAGAACAATCCAGGCTGGAAAAGACCTTTGAGATCATCGAGTCCAACCTAAAAAACAGAACTTCCCATTCCCTGTATTTCTGGAGTTACACCACCAGCAGCTCCTGAGGGCAGGGAAGCCTCCAAGGATTTACCTTCTCCTGGGAGCAGGAGGTAAGGGACAGCAGGGATGGACACTGGGGATTCCCTCTGGGAATGGGCAGCCTGCTGTGGGTGAGGGAAATTCCCTCCTGCCTGGGATCAGCTGGGAACAGGACACTACAAACTCAGGGAAACCCCAAATCTCAGACTCCCCTACTGGAGCAGCCAGGACTGAGTTGGACAATGGAAACTCCAAACTCCTCCATTTCCATGGAGCAGAAGTCCCAAAATCCCAGAACAAACCAGGCTGGAGAAGATCTTTGAGATCACAGAGTCCAAGCTAAAAAACAGAACTTCCCATTCCCGGTATTTTTGGAGTTACACCACCAGCAGCTCCTGAGGGCAGGGAAGCCTCCGAGGATTTACCTTCTCCTGGGAGCAGGAGGTAAGGGACAGCAGGGATGGACACTGGGGATTCCCTCTGGGAATGGGCAGCCTGCTGTGGGTGGGGAAAATTCCCTCCTGGGATCAGCTGGGGTGGAACAGGACACTACAAACTCACTACAAACATCCCAAATCTCAGACTCCCCTACTGGAGCAGCCAGGACTGAGCTGGACAATGGAAACTCCAAACTCCTCCATTTCCATGGAGCAGCAGTCCCAAAATCCCGGAAAAAAGAGGTTGGAAAAGACCTTTGAGATCATGGAGTCCAACCTAAAAAACAGAACTTCCCATTCCCTGTATTTCTGGAGTTACACCACCAGCAGCTCCTGAGGGCAGGGAAGCCTCTGAGGCTTTAGGAAGCCTCCAAGGCTTTAGGAAGCCTCCAAGGATTTAGGAAGCCTCCAAGGATTTAGGAAGCCTCCAGGGATTTAGGAAGCCTCCAGGGATTTAGGAAGCCTCCAGGGATTTAGGAAGCCTCCAAGGCTTTAGGAAGGCAGCCCCAATCCCGCTGTGCCACCCCACAAAGGGTGGGATCAGGATAAAGGATACTGGGTGATGACGTTCATGAGGAGGTAGAACCACATGATTGGCAGGGTGAGGCCGATCACCGGCACCTGGAACAGCTCTGCAGGGAAAAATGGAAAATAAGGAGAAATATTAGGAGAAAAGCTCTGTTTTGCTCTCCTGGGTCAGAGCTCTCGTGCTGGAGGAATCCACTCTGCTCACACAGCAAATCCTGGGGAACACCAGCAAAGAACATCCCAGCAGGCCCATGCTTACATCCCTTATTGAGGATTAAGTCCTGGTATTCCCATTTTTGAGCCACCACGTTCCTTTTCCCAGGGATCACTCTTGGATGTGGCTGGTGTGTGGGAATTAGTCAGAAACTTGGGCTTTAATCATGGAATTATGGAATGGTCCCTTAAATTCCATATTCCCATCCACGGCGGGGACACCTCCCACTGTCCCAGGCTGCTCCAGCCCCAATGTCCAACCTGCCCTTGGACATTCCAGGGATCCAGGGGCTGCCCCAGCTGCTCTGGCAATTCCAGCCCAGCCAGGAATTCCTTCCTGCAAATTCCTCAAAATTCAGAAGGCTTGGAACACCCCAAGCTGCCAGCATGCACCACTGCAGGAAGGGAACTTCCCAGAGGATTTTCCAGAGGCTGGGAAGGCCCAGGAGCACGGAGCCCTCAGCACAGCACTCACCAGACTGGTTGAAGAGCACGGCGTGCTGGTAAATGTTGGGAGCCAGGAGCAGGAATCCAGGGAGTGGCAACGCATGCTGGGGGGAGAAACAAATCCATGGTGGGATCAGGGGATGGAATCCACCCCAATTCCCTGCTGGAAAGCAGCTGGATCTCAGCAGGCTCCTCACTGCTCCATCCTGGCAGTGTGGGATCCTTTTTGTGCCCAATCCAGGAGTGGAAGGGACCTTGGAGCAGGGAGAGCCCCAGGGACTCACGTTGTAGAACAGGGCCTCCTTGGAGTGCTTCCCAAATTTCTTGTACAGCATCTCCTGGAAAATCCCCATCCTGGCAGACATCAGCAGGGCAAAGGTGAGGGCAGCAATACCTGGAAGGGAAGCACAGCCCTGCAGCTTCAACTCACCAAATTTGGCTTTCAGGGAAAAAAAACCAAAAACCAAACAAACTGCCCAGACTTGGTAAGAAAACTGATAACAATTCTAGGGTTTGATTACAGGTATCCAAGAGATCCCTTAAAAATACCAGGGATGCACTTTGTGCCACTACTGATAATAATCAATCCCAGATTTCCCAAAGAGCCACCAACAGAGCCAGGGCAGAGGTAGAAAACCACACTTTAAAGCCTCCTCCATCAACTGCTGTGCTGAAGGAACACCGGGAGCAGCCCCAGCCCCTCGTCCTCTCTGCTCCAGGCAGGGCTGCTTTCACCTAGAGAATTCCAAGAATCCTGCCAGTATCCCAGAAATGTGAGCCTCACATACCCAGCAGCCACCAGAGGAAAGCCTGGGGTCCATCCTCTTCATTTGAGCTGGAGTCAGATGCCTGAAGGGAGACACAAAGTCACCAAGAGCCACCAGGCCCCTGCAGTAGCCACAGGCTTCCCGCTCTGCTCCAGGGAATGCAGAGATTCCAGCAAAAAAAAAAGGCAGAATCTGATCAAATCAGGATTGTTGCTGAAAGGAAGGGCCTGGTTTGATGAGACTGAACTCTTTTAACCACAAAAATAATCAAGGTCCCTTTTCAAGCTCCCAAAGCCAGCCCAATCCCAGGGTCCTGTGTCCTCATCCCATTCCAAGGTTTTTGTATCCCCATCCCATTCCCAGATTCCTGTGCTGCCTTTTCATTCCTGGGTTCCTGTGCTCTCATCCTATTCCCATGTTCCTGTATCCCCATTCCCAGGTTCTTCTATCTCCATCCCATTCCCAGGTTCCTGTGTCCCCATTCCTGGGTTCCTGTGCTCCCATCCCATTCCCATGTTCCTGTATCCCCATTCCCAGGTTCCTGTATCCCCATTCCCAAGTTCTTCTATCTCCATCCCATTCCTGGGTTCCTGGGTCCCCATTCCTGGGTTCCTGTGCTCCCATCCCATTCCCAGGTTCCCGTGTCCCCATCCCATTCCCAGGTTCCTGTATCCCCCATTCCTGGGTTCCTGTGCTCCCATCCCATTCCCAGGCTCCTGTGCCCCATTCCCGGGTTCCTGTGTCCCCCATTCCCAGGTTCCTGTATCCCCATTCCCAGGTTCCTGTGTCCCCATTCCCAGGTTCCTGTGTCCCCATCCCCAGGTTCCTGTGCCCCCATTCCCAGGTTCCTGTGCTCCCATCCCATTCCCAGGCTCCTGTGTCCCCATTCCCAAGTTCTTCTATCTCCAGCCCATTTCCAGGTTCCTGTGTCCCCATTCCCAGGTTCCTGCGCTCCCATCCCATTCCCAGATTCCTGTGCTGCCTTTTCATTCCTGGTTTCCTGTGCTCCCATCCTATTCCCATGTTCCTGTATCCCCATTCCCAGGTTCTTCTATCTCCATCCCATTCCCAGGCTCCTGTGTCCCCATTCCCATGTTCCTGTATCCCCATTCCCAAGTTCTTCTATCTCCATCCCATTCCCAGGTTCCTGTATCCCCATTCCTGGGTTCCTGTGTCCCCATTCCCAGGTTCCTGTATCCCCATTCCCAGGTTCCTGTGTCCCTATTCCTGGGTTCCTGTGCTCCCATCCCATTCCCATGTTCCTGTATCCCCATTCCCGGGTTTCTGTGTCCCCATTCCCAGGGATGACTGTGTAGGAAGGAAGAAGAGCTCTGGCCAAACCCATCAGGAGCTAAAACCAGACCTAAACCCAGGCTTGTGCTCAAGAGATGGATGAAATCAGGCTGAGGGCACAGCTCCAGCCGGACTTGCCTCAGGGAAAATCAGATTTATTCACCTTTGCCACAGCTGTCAGCGCAACCCCGAATTCCAGCCCTGCTGGGAGCTGATGTGGATTAACAGAGAGCCAAAGTTGCAGAGCCCAGCCCTTCCTTGGGTAAAAAGCTCTGGAATGATGGGGAATTTGGAGCTTTGACAGCTCCCTTTCATTTCCAACCTCTCCGAGCTGGATTAAGTGCAGCCAATTTTCCCTTTCTGCCATTTTTTTGTCATCAGCTGACAGGGTCAGGCCGTGGGTGCTGACTCTGATTGTATTCCACATGGATTTGCTTCCCTCCCTCCTGCTCTCCAAGCACTGGCACTTTATTTAAGGGTCAGGCTGGATGACAACAGGAAAAATCCAGCCTGAAAGGCCACAATTTCTTGTGGGATGGAAAGAGGGAAGATTTCTGATGGCTTTTTGTTGAGGATTCACCTTCTCCTGCCTGCCAGGAGCAAGAAAAAGCAGCTTCTGTCTGTTACCTCTGAGGCCAAAGAAAAATGAAGTTTATTCCCAGCAAAAAGCAGCGTGAACAGGTGAAGAGACACCTGTAATTAAACAAAATCCCACAGGAAAATAAAACCAGGAGGAAAAGCTTTTCGGGGAGCGATGTAGAGGTCGGAGACACCTCATGTCTCCGTGAAAAACCAGGCAAAGGGAATTTCTGAGGCTCCTCGTCCCTTCCCATCCTTACCACTTGCTTGGCAGACATGAAGGTGCAGGTGAAGATGCCCAGGGACACCAGGGCGATGGAGCTGTATTTTGACACGCTGTACCTGCACAGGGGACAAGGGACACGTCACCAACCCTGCCTGGCATCCCTGCTTCCCTGGATATCCGGGATTCCGGGATAACAGGCACGCTGCCCCTCCTGACCTGCCAGGGCCAGCTGACTCCAGCTCAGCACCTCAGGAGGTTTTCCTCCCCACCTTTATCCCAGTTTATCCCAACACTTGTCCCTCAGGAAGCTTTCCTCCCCACCTTTATCCCAGATTATCCCAACACTTCTCCCAGTTTATCCCACAACTCCAGCCTTGAGTCTGTGCAGGCACGGCTCAGCGTTATCAGCGTGTTATTAATGTGTTATCAGCATGTTATCGATGTGTAATCATCATGTATTAATGTGTTATCAGCGTGTTATCAACGTGTTATCAGCATGTTACTGATGTGTTATCAGCGTGTTATTAATGTGTTATCAGCATGTTATTGATGTATTAATAATGTGTTATCAGTGTGTTATTGATGTGTTATCAGCATGTTATTGATGTATTAATGTGTTATCAGTGTGTTATTAATGTGTTATCAACGTGTTATAAGTGTGTTATTGGTGTGTTATCAGCATATTATCAGCATGTTATTGATGTGTTATCAACCTGTTATCAGCGCGTTATTAGTGTGTTATCAGCACATTATCAGCGTGTTATTAATGTGTTATCAGCGTATTATCAGCATATTATTGATGTGTTATCAGTGTGTTATTAATGTGTTATCAGCACGTTATTGATGTGTAATCAGTGTGTTATTAGTGTGTTATCAGCATATTATCAGCATGTTATTGATGTGTTATCAGCATGTTATCAGCGTGTTATTGATGTGCTATCAACGTGTTATCAGCACGTTATTAATGTGTTATCAGCATGTTATCAGTGTGTTATTGATGTGCTATCAACATGTTATCAGCATGTTATTGATGTGTTATCAACGTATTATCAGAGTGTTATTGATGTGTTATCAGCATGTTATCAGCGTGTTACTGATGTGTTATCAGCATGCTATTGATGTGTTATCAGCATGTTATCAGCACGTTATTAATGTGTTATCAACCTGTTATCAGCATGTTATTTATGTTATCAGCATGTTATTAATGTGTTACCAGCATGTTATCAGTGTGTTATTGATGTGTTATCAGCATGTTATCAGCACTGCTGGAGCCACAATCCCCACCGAGCTCCACCCCAGCCACAGCCAGCACAGAATCCCTCAGGAGCTCTTCCAAAACTGAACAGAGAGGCTGCAGCTGTGGAAAATCTAATTCCAGCCAAGACAGGAGGGAAGAGGTGGAAATGCAGAAGGAGCTATTCCAGCCTCTATGCCATGCTCTCTGTCCCAGTTCCCCACCATTAAAATCAGAATATTTAACAGGAAGAATGATGGCACGAAACACCCAGCGGGATTTAATCCATGGCAGAGATTCCCTAAAGATAAGAAGTGTGTGATTTACCTTTTCTTCAGGATGATGATCCCTAGAGCCATGCTTGCTATGAGAGAACCCTGGGGAAAAAAACCAAAAAAAAAAAACAGATGGGAAAACCAAAACATGAGGTCAGCAGGCCAGAATTCCCCAGCTTGGGATGCTGATCCCAAAGGGACACTGCAAACTCAGTGTGGTGGATACCAAGAGAAACACCACGTTTGAAACAGGAAAACTGACTTTAATGGGAGAAGGTGCAGCTTCCTTGAGGTTGGATACTGGGAAAAATCCTGCCCTGGAAGGGTTGTCCAGCCCTGGAGGGATTTCCAAGTCCTGTGGTACGTGGGACATGGGGCAGTGATGGCTTGGCAGTGCTGGGACTGGTTGGACTCCATGAGCTTAAAGTTCTTCTCCTGCCTCAATGATTCCATGATTCCCTTCATCCAGGAAACGGGGAGAAGGTGAGCTGGCTCCCTTGGGAATAAGGATACTGGGCTGGGGACCTCCCCTTTATTTTTTTTCAGAATGTGGCCAAATCCCACTAGTTTAACTGGGAGCAGGAGCCCAGCTCCAGGGATTGACTGCAGGAGCAGAACCACCCCTCGCAGTTCATGGGGGACAGGTCTCCTGCAGCGTGGGCTGGTTTTGAACCTCTCCCCATTCCAGATATTCCACCCCCAGGATGTGCTGTGGGAAAAGAGCTCCCACCAGGAGGTTTTGTTATTCCCAACAGCTGGGGCTCCATTTCCTTGGGGTTTAAGAGATCTTTTAGCCTGGCACTCATCCACACTTAGGTGAAGATGCAGTTTAATGGGTTTTTTCCCAAAGCAAAGAACTGTGCAGGTGGATTAGGCCAAATCCCAAATCCCAAATCCATGCTCTCTGACCTGTGATGTTCAAGACCAGAACATGAATCACTTGGTGGCAGGGAAAGCTGAATCCCTGTGGCCAACCAGAGTCTGGGATTGCTTTTGTCACCGCCACTTCCCCCTTAGCTCTGGAATTCCAAAGCCTGTCTGAGCCTGTTTCCCTGTCTATCCATTAACCTGGAATTTAATGATCAACACCATAACGTGAAACCTTTGGAGCTGAGCTTTGGAGCGAGGCTGCTCTCCCACCAGCTGGAATTCAGGATTTCCACAGGGGTTTGGTGCTCTCGGGACACATGGAGCAGGGATGGTTGCAGCAGAAATGATGGAATGGGAGCCCCAGGAGGAGGAGGAGGAGGAGGAGGAGGAGGGTGCTCACCGAACGGAAGATCATGTGCAGTGGCATCGCGATGTTCAGGTTCAGGGCGTAGTTATTGACCACGCTGACGGTGAAGAACATGGCCACCATGATGAAATAGTTCCTGAAACGTGGAAAAATACCTGGGAGATGTGCAGGAACCTCCCTGAGATGCTGAGAGACCCCCCAGGAATAATCATGGGATGCATGGAGAGGTTTGGAGCAGAGCAGAGATTCTGGGTCTGTCACCAAGCTCGTCCCCAGTGGAGAAATGTGAAGTGAATTTGGGTGATTTTCCAGGAAAACTTTCCCTTCCCACTCCCACCACACCAAATCCCAGAGATAAAAAGCTCTTGAAGCACAACAAACTCTTCCCTGTGCAAAACTCTGCCCCGTTCCTGTGACAGGGAAAGATCTGATGGCAATTTCCCATTAAAAACTCCTGATAAACGAGTGGGGATTTTATCCAGCCTGGCAGCTTCCCAACATGGCTCTGCAGATGCTGCAGGATGGATGGGATTTCCACAGGATAAGTGGAAAAGCCACTTTATGAAAAGTTTTTTGGAGGTAAGAGAGATCCAGGCCACTCCTGCTGGGGAAAACCTTGGGATTGTACCTGATGGGGATGGCCGGGCGCTTCCTCCCGAAGTTGGCCTCGAAGATGAAACCTTCCAGCGCAATGAACAGGAACTGGGAGAAGGTCACGATGTTCCCACATCCTGGGAACTGCCTGCAGGCAGGGAGAGACCAGCATCAGAGCCATTCCAGGGAGAGCTAACACTGGGATCCAACAAAAGGAGGCAGCAGAGCCAGAATCCTACCCCTTTTCCCAGACTCCTGTCCCTTTTCCCAGAATCCTATCCCTTTTTCCAGACTCCTATCCCTTTTCCCAGAATCTCATCCCTTTTCCCAGAATCCTACCCCTTTTTCCAGAATTTTATCCCTTTTTCCAGACTCCTATCCCTTTCCCCAGAATCCTAACCCTTTTTCCCAGAATCTTGTCCCTTTTCCCAGACTTCTATCCCTTTTTCCAGAATCCTACACCTTTTCCCAGACTCCTACCCCTTTTCCCAGAATCCTGTGCCTTTTCCCAGACTCCTGTGCCCTTTTCCCAGACTCCTGTCCCTTTTCCCAGAATCCTACCCCCTTTTCCAGAATTCTACACCTTTTCCCAGACTCCTACCCCTTTTTCCAGAATCCTACACCTTTTCCCAGAATCCTACCCCTTTTCCCAGAATCCTACCCCTTTTCCAAGACTCCTGTCCCCTTTTTCCAGAATTCTATCCCTTTTCCCAGACTCCTATCCATTTTTCCAGACTCCTGTCCCCTTTTCCCAGACTCCTGTCCCCTTTTCCCAGACTCCCATCCATTTTTCCAGAATCCCATCCCTTTTCCCAGAATCCTACCCCTTTTCCCAGAATCCTACCCCTTTTCCCAGACTCCTGTCCCTTTTCCCAGACTCCTGTCCCTTTTCCCAGAATTCTATCCTTTTTCCCAGACTCCTGTCCCTTTCCCCAGAATCCTACCCCATTTCCCAGAATCCTATCCGTTTTTCCAGACTTCTGCCCCCTTTTCCCAGACTTCTGCCCCCTTTTCCCAGACTCCTGCCCCCTTTTTCCAGACTCCTATCCATTTTTCCAGACTCCTATCCATTTTTCCAGACTCCTATCCCTTTTCCCACAAAGAGACCCACCCTGGAGAGGTTTTACTCAGGGTTTGTTCACCTGAGCTTGTGCAAACACCTGCAGGGTGTTTCCTCCAACATTTCCCAAGATGAACTTGGAATGTTGGAGCAGTCAGGTCAGGGAAGTGAAAGAAAAAACTGCTGGATCTCTCTCTTTCCCACGGGAAGTGGCTTTAGGAGGACTCTGTGTTTGTTAGAGGTCAGGTAATCTGAGGTAATCTGCCTTTCCAGGGAGAAAAGGCAGCTGGAAATTCAATATTCCTCATGCCTGCTGCAGGAGGGAAGTGCCAAGGTCAGGTCTGTGCTGGCAGAGTGTCCCTGGTTCAGATTTGCTCAATTTCCTCTAAAAAAGTTTCAGCTCCCCTGGGATTTCTGAATTCTAGAAGGGACCAAAACTCCTCACAGGAGCCCAAAAAAAGTCCTGGAAGAAATCCCACGTGACATCCATGGATTTTTTAATGTGACAACAACTGCTCTAGGATCCCAAATCAACAAAATTTTGTCTGAGCTCAAAAGGGACCCTCTTAGTCCCTTTTTGTCCCTCCCTGGAGGGACCCAGGAGTCCAAAAATGCCACCAGTTCCGAGCAATCCAAATGTTTATCCTGTGGGAACAGGAATTCCACAATTCCAAAGCAAGGAATTCAAACAAACATTCCCTGAGGAGCCCCCAGGGAGCAGGGAAGGATTTCCTGGGAAGCAGAAGCTCAGAGGAGGCTGTGACAGGGCAGATAATGAGAAAACTCATGGGAGATGAAGGAATTTAGAGAATATTTCCTTTTTTTTTTTTTTTTCCTCCTGGTGTAAGACAGAAAGTGAGGCCAAGCATTCCTGGGAGAGTCCTGCTCCTCAAGGAACATGCTGGATGCAGTTTTGCAGGATTCAAGCTGGGAAATGCCCTGGAAAACAGGAATTTCCAAGCTGCCTCCTCCAAATTCTCCTCTGTCACCCCACAGAGCTCTGAGGAGCAGCAGCCACATGGGGAATGCAGGGCTGAGCCGACAACACCTGGAAAAATCCCATTTTCCCTGCTTTTTCCAGGGATGGGCACCACCCTGAGCCACTTCCCTCTGCCCACCTGCCAATTCTTCTTCCCAGAAGAAGAATTATCCATAAAACTTCGTTATCTTTTCAGCTCTGAGGCTGAAAGGTTCAAAAGGGACAAAGAGAAGAGACCTTGAAGCAGAGCCAGAAGCTCCAGGATTGCAAATCTTATCTCCAGCCTTATCTCCAAGTTTTCACCCCCAAAGGGGATCACAAGGAGCTGGAAACCTGTGATAAAACCCAAGGATGGGCTTTGCCTCCTCCCAAATCACAGAGCCCTGGACATGACCCCATTTTATCAGCACTGTTGGCACTCGGGGTTTTGTGCTGGCTGATAAAAAGGGCTCCTTCTTTGGCTCACAATCCTCACTCAGATCCACCTAAAAAATGAGATCAGTTTGGATCTATCAACCCAAGATCTGCTTCAGCTGCAGACAACCAAAAAGAGTCCTCCCAGCAAGAAGTCTCCCTGCTCTCTCTCCTACTCCACTACATGGAAAGGGAGAAAATCTGATTTTTGGGCCTGATTTACATCCCTTCCACAGCAATTTGAGCCCCTAAAATCAAGAAATTTGAGATTGCTTGTTCTGCCTCCCCAGCCCAGCAGAAATATTTTTCTTCTCTCCTCTGCAGCCACTCTCCACACATTTAAACTATTTTGTCTGCCCTCAGGTATTTCCAGATTAAACACTTCTCATTCCTTGGCTTTCCTTATAAATCCTGAGCAAACTTCTTCCCAATCAACTTTGCTACTCCTCACCAACCTGGTCACTGCCTTCTCCAGGATTTTGCTTGTTATTGGGAATATTCATCTGCAGGAGGAAATTTTCCTTCCAAAACCCAACAAAATAATTGGTGTTATCCCAATTTTGGGATTAAAGGTGAGCAGGGCAAGTAAAAGGCACAGGAATTGAGCTGTTGGGATTTTTAGGAATTTTTAAAGTGGATGAGAGGTGCTGCTTGAAAGAAGGTTTTGTGTGAAAAGCAGCTTTCCCTTGATGTCTGCAATTGGATTTCTGGAATTTGCTCCTCTGGGCTTGAGTCACCTTTGAATAATTCAGTCTTTGAACAGGGCCAAATGTTTTGGTTTAAGGTTTGCTGTGAGGAGACCTGAGTGGCAAAAAAAGCCAAATCCAAAGGGTTGTTGTTTTTTTTTTTGCTTCCAAAGGGTTCAGCCCTCCTCTGTCACTGATGCTGCAACACAAACCAGGCAGGAAATCAGAGGTTGGAGTAATCCCTGAGAGAAAAAACAGCTCCTCACACAAACTCCGTGATTTATCCAGGGATTGTGCACCTGAATCCCATTTGGGAGCAAATATCCCAACTGCTGGATTTTGCAGTCCCTTTTTCCTTTAATAATCTGGGATATTGATGGGCTGGGAGGGAGTAAGGGCTGATTTTGGAAGCTGGAGTGCACTGAGGGCTCAGGGGTGCAGCCCCACGCTGACTCACTGGGATTTTACACACCAAACCAGTTCAAGCATCACTTTTTTCCCAGTCAGGCCTTCCCACCTTTCTGAACAGCCCCTGCCCAAGCTTCCAGCCTTCCTCCATCAGGGTGAGGAAGGTGAGATCCCCAAAATCATCAGGGTGAGGAAGGTGAGATTCCCAAAATCATCAGGGTGAGGAAGGTGAGATTCCCAAAATCATCAGGGTGAGGAAGGTGAGATTCCCAAAAACATCAGGGTGAGGAAGGTGAGATCCCCCAAAAACATCAGGGTGAGTGAGGAAGGTGAGATCCCCAAAATTATCAGGGTGAGTTAGGAAGGTGAGATCCCCCAAAAACATCAGGGTGAGTGAAGAAGGTGAGATCCCCAAAAACATCAGGATGAGGAAGGTGAGATCCCCAAAAACACCAGGGTGAGTGAGGTGAGATCCCCAAAATCACCAGCCTCCAATCTGAGAATTCAAGGGGACTCGGTGACTTTGCAGCGAGCGAGGATTCCAGGTGGAAAACATTCCAGGGATTCCAGGTGGAAAACATTCCAAGACCCCAAGCTCGGATTTCCAGGAGGAAAACATTCCCTGCTGTCCCCAGGGGCAGCTCCTGCCTTGTCCCTGGGATCTGAGCGCTGGGACAGGGTGGGATGGGGACATCCCCTAGCCCGGACACATTATTTAGTCATTTATTTGGATGTCACATAATTGATATGAACTGAGTTATAAATTAATTTAATTTCAATTTTAATGGGAGTGAATTTTATTATTAAATCTCCCTCCACAACTCCCTGACAGGAGGATGGAGCAAGGTGGGAATCCAGCTATTTTCCCAAGGAATAAAGGACACGATGGAAGAAAAGGGGAAAATAAACAAACCCCAAAAGCTTCCTGAGCTGACATTTTAGGGTTATTTTCACACTGAAGCACATTAAAAAAAAAAAAAAAAAAAAACCAACAAAAAAAAAAAAACCACCAAACCGATTTGTTGTGTGGCTTTAATCCAGTTTAGAGCCAAGGTGCTGCATTGGGGTGCCCAGAACACCCCAAACCCACCTAGCAGGGACACAGGCGATGATTTACCTCTGGGCTCTTCCATGAGGGGCTCTGGGCTCTTCCATGAGGGGCACCGAGGCCTGAGGGGTTTAAAACCCCCTCAGCACCCCAAATCCCCCCAAACCCACCCCGGCACTGCTGCTGCGTCCCCTCACACACCCTGAGGGGATCCCATCCCAACAGGATCACCCCGATCCCGACCCTTTTTCCCTCAGCCCTCCCCTCGGCCCCGCACCTGGCCAGCAGCTCCAGGAACACCACGTTGCTGCAGCAGCCGCCGAACACCAGCCCCACAGCCACGGCCGGGTGCATGGCGTCGCTCCGGGCAACCAGGCGGCGTCCCGGGCCGCGGCCGCATCCCGATCCCGGGATCCCACCTCGATCCCGGGATCCTGCCCCGCCGCCCCCGCTTCCTCCTCCGGCCGCCGGTAGTTCGCTGCCCGCCCGCCGCCGCCGCGGGGACTACAACTCCCGGCAGGCTCCGCGCCGCCGCAGCGCGGCTCCCGGCGGGCACCCAGGGCGGGGCACTATGGGAGTTGTAGTTCTGGGTGGAATGGCGGCGCTGAGGTGGCGTCAGGGGGAGGCGCGGCTCCGGCGCTGTTTGTGGTGAGGAGCGGCGCGTAATTGACTTTTTGGGGTCATTTAGTGACCCTAAAACGCCAGTTAGAGGCACTTCCTAAGGATTCGGTGCCGAGGAAATTTTTCGCTGTTCAAAATAATAATTATTGTTGGAAGCGAGAGCTGGGAATGTTCCCCTGGAGAGGAGAAGGATCCAGGGAGAGCTTCCAGCACATTCCAGGGCCTGAAGGGGCTCCAGGAGAGCTGCAGAGGGACTGGGGACAAGGCCTGCAGGGACAGGACACAGGGAATGGCTCCCACTGCCAGAGAGCAGCCATGGATGGGATCTTGGGAATGAGGAATTCCTGGCTGGGCTGGGATTGTCAGAGCAGCTGGGGCTGCCCCTGGATCCCTGGAATGCCCAAGGAAGGACTGGAGCACCCTGAGATCATGGCAGGTGTCCCTGGAATGAGCTTTGAGGTCCCTTCCCACCCAAACCATTCCGGGATTCTGGGATCAAGCAGGCCCAGAATCCATCCCGAGGGATTTTTATGGAAGTTGGGGATGGCAAAGGGAAGGGAGACCCTTCCTGGAGTTCCGAGATTCCCAGTGAAGCCTCCAAATCCCAAAATTCCTTCCTGGAGCAGAGTCAGAGTGGGGATGGATCCAATGCCAGGCTGGGAGAGCTGGGAATGGAGGGAATTCCCTGGGAAAGGGAGATTGGGGTGGGATTTTGGGAATGAGGAATTCCTGTCTGGGCTGGAATTGCCAGAGCAGCTGGGGCTGCCCCTGGATCCCTGGAATGTCCAAGGCCAGGCTGGAGCAGCGTGGGACAGTGGGAGATGTCCTGGACACTGGATGGGATTTAAGGTCCCTTCCTACCCAACCATTCCATGATTCCATGGTTTGCTGCAGGATTTTGGATGGTTTTTCAATCCAGTCCTCACTGAACTGCCTTGGCCAAGAAAACCCCAAAATTTTGCAGTTTTGGGGTTTTGGGAGCTCCCAGTTTTGGCTGTGAGCTCCCTGTGCCCCAGGGCTACGGAATCACTTCTTGTTCTGCCAAAATCCAGAAAATCATGAAAATCTGAACGTGAAAATCTGGAGCCTTGGAAGAGCTGCTGATCTTCAGCTGGAGGATCCCGCTCCGTGGAAATGCTTCCTAAAAAGCTTTGGAATTTGAGGCTCCCTGAATCTGAATTACTCACCCTGAGCTGCTTGGTGTAATTCATCCAATTTAATCAACAAAACCCTTGGCTCTTCCATGGCTCCAAACTGGGACAAAATCCCATTTTCTGTGCAGGGAAAGGGCTCTGAGGAGGAACCTGCTGAGGCAAAAGGCTCTGGAAGTAGAAGGCAACAAAAATTAATCAGGACAAATGTTAATTCAGGAGTTTTATTGTCTTGTGAAAACCCAAATCTTCACTCACTTCCTACCCCCCTTCAGCTGGTTCTCAGTAATTCTCATTTTTGCTGATGGCTCCTCGCTGGGTTGTTTAAATCCACTTGCAAATCAAATAATTTTGATTCAACCACATTTTATTTAAAAAAGCCCCAACTCTGAACTGGTTTTGCTCCCAATTTCCCTCTGAACTTTTCACAAAATCCCTCTTCTAAATAATTCACCAGTCCTACAACACAGACAATATTATCAAATGCCCTGGTGCTTCCACACCTCAATTAAATCTATAAAATTAATGGAAGATACAATTCCACGGTAGAAAAAAAATCTCCACCATTTCCCAACTGAGAGTGCCCGGGGAAATAATTTCTGGCTTTGGGAAACACAGAAATTGCTTTTTAATAAAGTTATAAATAAATAACCCTTTTTTTTTTTTTTTTTTTTTTGAGAGTTAATCAGAAATGGATTCAGCAATAATATTTGATAGATTTTGAAGAGCAAGAGATGGAAAAGCAGGGTTAGGAAGAGTCAGTGTGACAGAACAGAAATCGGGATGGATGTGGCCGTCAGGGGTTCGTGTTTGTCTGTCCAGGTGGGATTCGAGGCAGGACAGGAGAAGACCCCAACTTGGCCTTGCTGGATTTCCTCAGGAGGTTCTCACCAGCCTCTGCAGGAATTAGAGAAGGAAAGAGGGATTTTATTCCAATGAAAAGTGAAGATTTACCACAGATTTCCAGTGGTTTTGGGGGAATATCTTGACTTCATCCACTCTAATCAGTCACTGTTTTTGTTTTTTTTTTTTAATATTTGGAATTCTGGAAGTGTCCAGCATTGGGTGGGGCTTGGAGCAATATGGGATGGTGGGAATTGTCCCCCACCATGGCAGGGATGATTTTGTGTAGGAATCCAGGGCTTCCCTCTGGCTGCCCTGGCAGGTCTGGGACCGTGGCAGGGGTCAGGAACCCCCCTGGACAGAGCCCCCAGAGACACTGGCTGTGATCTCTGTCCATGGAAAAGAGTTTTCAATCTTACAGGATCAATTACAAGCTCTGAGTGTTTGATATAAGGAATAATTAAATGTGGCACGGGTGCAAAAGTAAAATTTTAGGTTTCTAGATAATGGGTCCAAAGGGGACAAGATGGAGGAAATTGGGTGTGTCTTGTCCTTTTTCTCCTTCTTCATGCCCTCCATGTTTCACTGTGCTGTTGGCATTTTTCTGTTGGTTCAGGCTGGGGACACACTGTCCAACGTAGGTGACAGATATTGGCACGTTATTGTAAATCCAGCACAGGTAGTTTGTGGTATTTAATGTTTGTAACATCCCACTGAGGGCAGAGCCCCACACGCTGCCCTGCAGGACAGAGCTGCGGCAGGGCAGCAGAACATGTTAGAGATAAACAGAATAAACAACCTTGAAACCAGCACAGACCAATTATGGCTCTTCTTTAAGAGAAACGGGGCTGACAGACAGAGACTTTCTGCAATCTCGGGATCATCAACACCTCAGATTCCGACAATTTTGAAGATCCCTCCCAAGCTGTTGGAACTCAAAATGTCCCTCAGACATTTTTGGAGGTTCCAGGCCCAGGTCAGAAGCATTTGAGACCCTGGCAGGCAGCTGGAAACAGCTGTGATTTTGGGTTTGAGCCATGGAATGATTTACCAACCTTGCAGGAAGAACAAGGAGTCACAAAAGTTTAGATATTAGAGTAGAAGTCACAAAATAGAGGGAAGAATTTTTGAGTGCTGTACAGGGGGGTTTTAGTTTTGTACATGGGGGTCAGAAGTTTTAAGATGGAGGGATTTGGCCCTGCCCTGTCCTCCCTCTTTCTCCTTCCTTACTTCCATGCTCTTGGTGATGTTGGCACCGACCTTTTGAGGTGTCCACTCCTTTTCCAGCTGCTCTGGCTTTTCCAGGGAGGTGCCTCCGAGGGATGGGAAACTTGGTCCACACAACTTGTTCTGCTCTGGCAGGAGCTGCACCAGGTGGGACAGAAAAGCGTCCCCTGAGACGCCCAAATTCCCTGGAGCTGCGGGGAGAAATAAAAATCTGCTTTAAAAGAGGAGGAAAAAAGGAAATTCATCGTGTCCGACAGAGGTGCTGATGTTTCACCTCCAAAGCTCAGCTGAGAAATGAACCCCAGCACTTCCCATGCCACAAAACCCCATCCCAAATCCCCTCAGAACTTTGGGAGATTCCCAAAGGCAACACCCACAACTCTCAATTTGTGTTGCTTGACTTAATTAATCAAGAATTTAATTAATCAGGGCCAATAACGAGGTCCAGCAGCAGATCGGGGTTGGAGCTCCTTGGATTGCAATTCCCAAACTTATGGAGCAGCACTGCAAGGAAGAATTCCAAGTAAATAAATTTTAAAAATTCCTTCAAAAGTTTGCTGTAAACCCCAGGGAGAGCAAAAACCTCGAGGAGCACCTCTGGGTTGTTGTATCTCCTGCAGAAAAAAAAATCCAAATTTCTTCACTGCAGAAAATCCAGAGCCAAAATCTGAGTGCTCAGACCCCACTGGAGCTTCCTCTGATAAAAACTTCCCATTTCCATCCAGATTTCATCCATTATTCCAAAGAAAGCAAGGAAAAGGCCTTAGAATGGTTGTTTTTTTTTTTTTTTGTTAATATTATGAAGATTATTTTTTTAATATGAAAAAATGTTTTTTTTTGTGGTTCTTATGAATGGCTGGTAGTTGTTCAGTGAAATTTGTAATTGTGATTTTTTTTTTTAAATAAGTTTTAAATTTATTTTTTAAAAGTTTTTTTGTTGTGTTTATGGATTATGTTTTGATCGATCAAAGATTTCTCTGGCACTGCTTCAGACATTCCAGAATGTCTCTGGTCTGAGGCAGCTCAGAGATTTAGGATTGATGGATTGATGGATTTATGAATCTGGGAGGGAGTTC
Organism: Taeniopygia guttata; assembly: GCF_048771995.1. Taxonomy (NCBI): domain Eukaryota; kingdom Metazoa; phylum Chordata; class Aves; order Passeriformes; family Estrildidae; genus Taeniopygia; species Taeniopygia guttata. Next base: position 1,763,352 of record NC_133025.1, read on the forward strand.
AAAGATTATCCACCCTGACCTCATCCATGGTGCAGAAATCCAAAATAATTCCACCCTGTCCTTCCTGCAAGGAGTAAAAATGTGGTGTAAAAACATGGAAATTCCATGAGAAATGGGGAATTTTTTGCTACCAGAGGTATTGGCAAAGCTTTAGAGAATTCCGTCACTGCCTTCAAGGGGAAGGAATATTTTATCATGGAAAAGGGAATATTTTATCCTAGAAAAAAGAACATTTTATCCTGGAAAAAGGAACATTTTATCCTGTGAAATAATTTTTTTTTTCCTAGAAAATGAACATTTTATCTGGTGAAAGGAATATTTTATCTTGGAAAATAAATATTTTGTCCCAGAAAAAAAAAAAAAAATTATCCCAGAAAACGAACATTTTATCCTCTGAAAGGAACATTTTATCCTGGAAAAGGAATATTTTATCCTGGAAAAAGGAATATTTTATTCCACGAAAGGAATACTTTATTCTGGAAAAGGAACATTTTATCCTGGAAAAAGGAACATTTTATCCTGTGAAATGACTATTTTTTCCTAGAAAATGAACATTTTATCTAGTGAAAGGAATATTTTATCTTGGAAAATAAACATTTTGTCACAGAAAATAAATATTTTATCCCAGAAAATGAACATTTTATCCTCTGAAAGGAACATTTTATCCTCTGAAAGGAACATTTTATCCTGGAAAAAGGAATATCTTATTCCATGAAAGGAATACTTTATTCTGGAAAAGGAACATTTTATCCTGTGAAAGGAATTGAGATGTCCTAGGTGCTTAGAAGGAATAAAACCTCCCTCTCTTTCCTGCTTTTTCCAGGACACTTCCAGGGAGGTTCCAAAATTCCATATCCAGAGAAAGATCCACTCTCTTGCTTAAAGGCACCACGGGGTTCAGCACTTGGTGCAATTTAAGGACCACAAATTTCAAAATTTTTTTGTTAAATTCTTGAAGAATTTCAAGCTCATGATATCTCCTAAATGCCACCAGTACCGTCCTGCTGAATCATCTCCAACCTGGTCTTGGACACTTCCAGGGAGGTTCCAAAATTCCAAATCCAGAGCAAGATCCACTCTCTTGCTTAAAGGCACCACGGGGTTCAGCACCTGGTGCAATTTAAGGACCACAAATTTAAAAATTTTTTGGTTCAATTCTTGAAGAATTTCAAGCTCATGAGATCTCCCAAATGTCACCAGCACTGTCCTGCTGAATCATCTCCAACCTGGCCTTGGACACGTCCTGGGAGGTTCCAAAATTCCAAATCCAGAGAAAGATCCATTCTCTGGCTCAGAGGCACCTTGGGGTTCAGCACCTGGTGCAATTTATGGACCACAAATTTCAAGATTTTTTGGTTCAATTCTTGAAGAACTTCAAGCTCATGAGATCTCCTAAATGCCACCAGTACTGTCCTGCTGAGTCCTCTCCAACCTGGTCTTGGACACTTCCAGGGAGGTTCCATAATTCCAGAGAAAAATCCACTCTTGCTCAGAGGCAACTCAGTGCAATTTAAGGACCACAAATTTCAAGATTTTTTGGTTGAACTCTTGAAGAACTTCAAGCTCATCGTCTCTCCCAAACGCCACTCGGCAGGAACCGTGCTAATCATGCAGAGAGAGAATAAATCTGATTTTTACGCCACATTTCTCACTCCAATTCTTGTTTTCCACACCTGCGCCGAGTTTCTCTCAGCACCTTTTGCCCTTCAAAGAAAACTCTTGAAAATCCCTTTTTGTGGGTAAAATAAAACCATTCCATGAGAAACGGGGAATTTTTTGCTACCAGAGGTATTGGCGAAGCTTTAGAGAATTCTGTCACTGCCTTCAAGGGGAAGGAATATTTTATCATGAAGTTCCAAGAGAGGGGAAGTTCCAGGAGAGGGGAAGTTCCAGGGGAGGGGAAATTCCAGGGGAGGGGAAATTCCAAGACAGGGAAAGTTCCAGGAGAGGGGAAGTTCGAAGAGAGGGGAAGTTCCAAGAGAGGGGGAGTTCCAGGAGACGGGAAATTCCAAGAGAGGGGAAATTCCAAGAGAAAGGAAGTTCCAAGAGAACGGAAGTTCCAGGGGAGGGGGAGTTCCAAGAGAGGGGAAATTCCAAGACAGGGGAAGTTCCAAGAGAGGGGAAATTCCAAGACAGGGGAAGTTCCAAGAGAGGGGAAATTCCAAGAGAAGGGAAGTTCCAGGAGAGGGGGAATTCCAAGAGAAAGGAAGTTCCAAGAGAATGGAAGTTCCAAGAGAAAGGAAGTTCCAAGAGAGGGGAAATTCCAAGAGAGGGGAAGTTCCAAGAGAAAGGAAGTTCCAAGAGAACGGAAGTTCCAGGGGAGGGGGAGTTCCAAGAGAGGGGAAATTCCAAGAGAGGGGAACTTCCAGAAGAGGGGGAGTTCCAAGAGAAAGGAAGTTCCAGGAGAGGGGAAATTCCAAGAGAACGGAAGTTTAAAGAGAACGGAAGTTCTAAGAGAGGGGAAATTCCAAGAGACGGGAAATTCCAAGAGAGGGGAACTTCCAGAAGAGGGGGAGTTCCAAGAGAGAGGAAGTTCCAAGAGAGGGGAAGTTCCAGGAGAGGGGAAGTTCAAAGAGACGGGAAATTCCAAGACAGGGGAAGTTCCAAGAGAACAGAAGTTTAAAGAGGATGGAAGTTCCAAGAGAGGGGAAATTCCAAGAGACGGGAAATTCCAAGAGAGGGGAACTTCCAGAAGAGGGGGAGTTCCAAGAGAACGGAAGTTCCAGGAGAGGTGAAGTTCCAAGAGAACGGAAGTTCCAGGAGAGGGGAAATTCCAGGAGAACGGAAGTTCCAAGAGAACAGAAGTTCCAAGACAGCGTCTGGCCCCTTGGAGACCCCTTATCAGGGCGCTCCAAGGTGGGCTGGAACAAGACTTGGGCCAATGGGGTCACAGACACCTGATGCTTCAGGGGAGGGTTACAGGTGTGGGATGAACCAATCATTGGGGTGAGATCCAACATTCCATTTGACTTTTGGACCTACCTGTAGGTAAGGGCATTGTCCAACCAGAAGAGGGGATTGTTTTCATCCTGGCTGTACTTTTGTAAATCTTTTGCCAGGCCATCATATTTATTCATCCTCCCCAACAATCGGGATGTTGATGGTTTCAGTTCATCCCACCCCAAAAGGAGCTCACCTGCTCTCGGGGGCAGCCCGGGGCACGTTCAGCTCCTGGTGGCCTCTCCTGGTCCTTGAGGACAGAGGTGGGAGCGGCTTTGGGAGCTGCAGGTGGGAACAGCCGGAGTCGGGATCCACATCCCTGAAACACCCAAAAATAAAGTTCTGGTCACACCGGGAACACAGAGCAGCAGAGGGCAACTTAGAGAGAAATTGAGATTTATTTTTTTTATTTAGCACAGCCCAAATGAGGTGAGGATAATCAGAAATTGGGATATTATTATTATTATTATTATTATTATCATCATCATCATCATCATCATTATTATTATTATTTAGCACAGCTCAAGTGCGGCGAGGTTCATCAGAAATTGAGAATTTTTTTTGTTTTTATTATTTAGCACAGCCCAAGTGAGCTGAGGTTCATCAGAAATTGAGATTTTATTATTATTATTATTTAGTACAGCTCAAGTGGGGTGAGGTTAATCCAAAATCGAGATTTTTTATTATTATTATTTAGCACAGTTCACGTGGGGTGAAGTTCATTAGAAATTGAGATTTTTTTATTACTATTATTTATCACAGCCCAAGTGGGGTGAAGTTAACCAGAAATTGAGATTTTTATTTTATTATTTAGCACAGCTCAAGTGGGGTGAAATTAACCAGAATTTGAGATTTTTAAATTATTATTTAGCACAGCCCAGGTGAGGTGAGTTTCATCAGAAATTGAGACTTTTTTTCTATTATTATTTATCACAACCCAAGTGAGGTGAGATTAATCATAAACTGAGATTTTAAAAAATTATTATTTAGCACAGCCCAAGTGGGGTGAAGTTATCCAGAAATTGAGATTTTTAAATTATTATTTAGCACAGCCCAGGTGAGGTGAGTTTCATCAGAAATTGAGAATTTTTTTTATTATTATTTTGCATAGCCCAAGTGGGGTGACATTAATCAGAAATTGAGATTTTTAAAATTTTTTTTTTAATTTAGCACAGCCCAAGTGGGGTGAGGTTCATCAGAATTTGAGATTTTTTTTTTTCAATTTTTTTTTTTAATTTATCACAGCCCAAGTGGGATGAGGTTAACCCCTCTCCTTGTGGAATAGCTCCCAAAGTGAAGAATTTGTTTTAAAACAACTAAAAACCAACAATTCTGGTAAATTTTTGTGGACACCACTTCATTTCCAGATTTAAACCCAAGAGAAGCAGCGAAATGAGAGAAACCCTTAATAAAATGCTGAGCTAAGAAGTTTTAGAGGTCTTTTCCCACCCTAATGATGCTCTAAATCTGTGATTCTGAAAAATTAAATTAATTAAAACCACGCAAACAACCGCTGAAATCAGTCAGGGCAATGAGACATCCAAACGACTTTAATTCCACCTGCACGCAGCCAGAGGCAAGGAATAATTTGAATTTCAGGATCCAAATTGATGCAGATCAGCCTGCAGGGTTGCCATAAATAAAAGAAGTTGGATTTTTGTGTGACACCGCCTCGAATTTTCTGCCAGGCTCAGGAAAACTGAGCAATATATTTCTGTTCAAATTAAAAATATGCAATAAGGAGATTAATCTTTTAATATTTGCTGATGCCCCAGAAGGTTTTCAGTGCTGGAGGAAGTTTATTGCTATTTTTGGCAGCAGGTTTAGATATTTTTCGTAAGATTTTGATTTATTTTTAATTAAAATAGGCTTCTCTGGCCTCTACCAGTTCTGGTCACGGGCAGGTATTTCTGCTGGGTGAGCTGGAAATGATGAAATACTAAAATTACTGAATTTTTTTTCTCATTTCATGACAGAAAAAATGCCTGGATTTTTATATATTATATTATATTATATTTATAATATAATATAATATAATATAATATAATATAATATAATATAATATAATATAATATAATATAATATAATATAATATAATATAATATAATATAATATAATATAATATAATATAATATAATATAATATAATATAATATTACGTAACGTAACGTAACATAATATAATTAATACAATTAATATAATATACTATATACATATATTTTATATTATATATTATATAATATATAAAATATATATTATACATAATCTATATAAAATTTTATATATATATACACATATATATATTTAATATTTAATATATAATATTTTATATATAATATATATAAAAATCTGCTTTGCACTGATAACTCTTTTTAACCAGAGGAATCAGGACCCAAATCCTCAACAAAAAATCCTAAATAAAATCTTAAATAAAACACTGCTCAGAACATTGATGCAGATAAAATCTGGTACAACAGCTAAAAAAAATATAAAATCTTCCATTGTGGAAAATTTTAGCTGATCAAATTATTATTTCCATGTGCTAAAAATACACAGAATCTTTTACCTGTATAATTCATGAATTTGGGCTTTTGAAATGATAATCTTTGTAAAATATTTGGTTTTGGTTGCTTCAGGTTTCCTGCAAAGCCCTGAGAGCAGAGTTTCCTGTTATTTCCCCAAATAAAAATTAAATTTAAATACAAATTTAAAGAAATAAAAATTAAGATTAATCAGATTTTATCCATTTGATTCTCTTCATTGGTTCCACAGAATGGTTTGGGTAGAAGGGACCTCAAAACTCCCGTGGGCAGGGACACCTAAATCAACAATGAAATCAGAATTAAATCAAGAATGAAATCTTGATTTAACTCTGAATTAATTCTTGATTTAACTCTTGATTTAATTCTGATTTAATTCTTGATTTAACTCTTGATTTAATTCTGATTTAATTCTTGATTTAACTCTTGATTTATTTATGATTTCATTCTTGATTTAATTCTGATTTCATTCTTGATTTAACTCTTGATTTAATTCTGAATTAATTCTTGATTCAACTCTTGATTTAATTCTGATTTAACTCTTGATTTAATTCTGATTTAACTCTTGATTTAATTCTGATTTCATTATTGAATTAATTCTGAATTCATTCTTGCTTTAATTCTGAATTAATTCTGATTTAATTCTGATTTCATTCTTGATTTAACTCTTGATTTAATTTTGATTTAATTCTTGATTTAATTCCGATTTAATTCTGAATTAACTCTTGATTTAACTCTTGATTTAATTCTGATTTAACTCTTGATTTAATTCTGATTTCATATCGATTTAATTCTGAATTAATTCTTGATTTAATTCTGAATTAATTCTTGATTTAATTCTGAATTAATTCTTGATTTAATTCTGAATTAATTCTTGATTTAATTCTGATTTCATTATTGATTTAATTCTGAATTAACTCTTGATTAATTCTGATTTAATTCTTGATTTAATTCTTGATTTAATTCTTGACTTAATTCTGATCTAATTATTTATTTAATTCTGAATTAATTTTTGATTTAATTTTGATTTAATTCTGTTTTAATTCCCTCATTTTAAAATAATCTAAAATGAATGAATCAACTACTTAAAAAAACCTTTTATTTCAGTAAAGATTTGCAAAATGCATCTGTCTATAAGCTTGAAACATTGTTTTTTTAGAGATAATTTAATTCTGGAGGTTTTAATAATTTGCTTTATTTCTCTTTTTAGACTCTGTCACTGGAATAATCCCTACCAGCACATCTGGAATGAGCTGAACTTTTCTGGTTTTTCTGCTGCTTTAAATTCCACCACTCTGATTTTTTTTTCCACAGCAGGCAGGGAAAAAATTTGGATTAGGAAGATTTACACCAGGGGGAAAGGCAGGAGAGCCACAAAAAATCAATCAAAGAAGATTTATTGAGATTTCTTGAGTTTTTAACCCATTTTTGGAGGATGAAGAGGAAGAAAGGCAGTCAAGATAAACTCTATTAAAAATAGTAAAAAAAAATAAAATTAAGACTTGGAATCAGCTTTAAAAATCTTATTTAAATAGAGATAGTCACTGCAGAAAAATAGATTTAAATAGATATTTAAATAGAGATATCCACTGCAGAAAAATATATTTAAATAGATATTTAAATAGAGATATCCACTGCAGAAAAATATATTTAAATAGAGATATCCAGTGCAGAAAAAAAAACCAAACCTGTGTTGACCTTCCAACACTAATTATTAGGGCTAAAAAATCACCTCAGGGACCGTGAGCTGCCAAAATAATGTTCTTTTTTCCTTCTCCCAGGAAAACTTGTAATAATTTCATCATTTTGGAGCAGTTCCGTGTGGCTGGGAGATTTTCAGCTGCACTCCCAAGCCAAAAACCAGGGAGGTTGTGATTTATTTGGAGGATTGGATCAAAAAAATGAAATTTCACTGTGAGATTTGTAACCCCTGATAGTTTCTGCTCACTCATCCCTCAGAGGGATGGGAAAAAAACCTAAAAAGTGGGGAAAAACCCTAAAAAATAGGAAGAAACCCTAAAAAATGGGGAAAAAAAGTCCTAAAAAGTGAGGAAGAAACCCTAAAAAATGAAGAAGAAACCCTAAAAAGTGAGAAAAAAAACCCTAAAAAGTGGAGAAGGAACTCTAAAAAGTGAGGAAGAAACCCTAAAAAATAGGAAGAAACCCCAAAAAGTGGAAAAGAAACCCTAAAAAGTGGAGAAGAAACCCTAAAAAGTGGAGAAGAAACTCTAAAAAATGGGGAAGAAACCCTAAAAAGTGACAAAGAAACGCTGAAAATTGGAGAAGAAACCCTAAAAAATGGGGAAGAAAAGATAAAAAGTGTAGAAGAAACCCTAAAAAGTGGGGAAGAAACACTAAAAAATAGTAAGAAACCCTAAAAAGTGAAAAAGAAACCCTAAAAAGTGAGGAAGAAACCCTAAAAATGAGGAAGGAACTCTAAAAAGTGAGGAAGAAACCCTAAAAAATAGGAAGAAACCCTAAAAAGTGAAAAAGAAACCCTAAAAAGTGGAGAAGAAACCCTAAAAATTGAGGAAAAAACCCTAAAAAATGGAGAAGAAACCCTAAAAAGTGGAGAAGGAACCCTAAAAAATGGGGAAGAAACCCTAAAAAATGGGGGAAAAAACCCTAAAAAGTGAGGAAGAAACCCTAAAAAGTGAAAAAGAAACCCTAAAAAGTGGAGAGGAAACCCTAATAAGTGAAAAAGAAACCCTAAAAAGTGAAAAAGAAACCCTAAAAAGTGAAAAAGAAACCCTAAAAATTGGGGAGGAAACCCTAAAAAGTGGAGAAGGAACCCTAAAAAGTGAAAAAGAAACCCTAAAAATTGGGGAAGAAACCCTAAAAAATGGGGGAAAAAACCCTAAAAAGTGAGGAAGAAACCCTAATAAGTGAAAAAGAAACCCTAAAAAGTGAAAAAGAAACCCTAAAAAGTGAAAAAGAAACCCTAAAAATTGGGGAGGAAACCCTAAAAAGTGGAGAAGGAACCCTAAAAAGTGAAAAAGAAACCCTAAAAATTGGGGAAGAAACCCTAAAAAATGGGGGAAAAAACCCTAAAAAGTGAGGAAGGAACCCTAAAAAGTGAGGAAGGAACTCTAAAAAGTGAGGAAGAAACCCTAAAAAATAGGAAGAAACCCTAAAAAGTGAAAAAGAAACCCTAAAAAGTGGAGAGGAAACCCTAAAAAATGAGGAAGAAACCCTAAAAAATGGGGAAAAAAAACCCTAAAAAGTGAGGAAGAAACCCTAAATAGTGACAAAGAAACCCTAAAAATTGGAGAAGAAACCCTAAAAAATGGAGAAGAAAAGATAAAAAGTGGAGAAGAAACCCTAAAAAGTGGGGAAGAAACCCTAAAAAATGAGGAAGAAACCCTAAAAAATGGGGAAAAAAACCCCTAAAAAGTGAGGAAGAAACCCTAAATAGTGACAAAGAAACCCTAAAAATTGGAGAAGAAACCCTAAAAAATGGAGAAGAAAAGATAAAAAGTGGAGAAGAAACCCTAAAAAGTGGAGAGGAAACCCTAAAAAATGAGGAAGAAACCCTAAAAAGTGAAAAAGAAACCCTAAAAAGTGAAAAAGAAACCCTAAAAATTGGGGAAGAAACTCTAAAAACTGGGGAAGAAACCCTAAAAAGGGGAGAAGAAACCCTAAAAACTGGGGAAGAAACCCTAAAAAATGGGGATGAAACACTAAAAATGGAGAAGGAACCCTAAAAAATGGAGAAGACACCATAAAAAGTGGAGAAAAACCCTAAAAAGTGAGGAAGAAACCCTAAAATGGCGTTTTGGAGTTGATTGCAAGGAATTAATTTGGAATTAAATTGGAATTAAATTGGAATTATTCCAGGTTACCTGTGGAAAAGAATCCTCTGACGCGCTGCAGAGAAACGTCTTTGGAGCGAGGCTTCTTCCTGGGAAAGAAAATTAAAAATATTGACCAATTTTAAACAGAAATTTTAAATTATTTGTGGTGATTTTAATGTTTTGGATCCTCCTTTCTCCTGCTGAAATTCCAGGGGGACCCTTTTTTATTTCATTTTATTCTGTTAAATATAGAATTTTGACCTTTTTTTTTTTGTTTTTTTTTTAGCCCTGGGTTGATTGCAGGTTTAAAACCTCTCTGTTCTTACTTTTATAATTATAATAATTGCATAATTAATTACAGCCAGAGAAAACGAGGGCGGGAGGCTGCAGGGAATCCCAAAACTCACAGAAATTTCTTATTTTTTTATTTTTTATTTCAGTTCTCCTCGAGGTGAGGGGAGTGTGGTGACTCTGGTGACAGGACATTATTTAGGTGCCAAAATAATTTAAAATCCCAAATGTAACAGCTGAAAAATTTGGCTTTAGGGCTGCAGAAATATTTCTATTTTCCACATTTAATTTGGTCTAAAGAGGTGTCTGGGTTTCACCTTGAATGTTGACACGTGTGTGGAAAACCAGAACGAAATAACAATGTATGTATATATATAATATATATATATGTATATCATAAAAATATATTATATATATTTATTATATTTTTTTTATATATAAAAATATATAATTATATGTATATATATTTATATACATTTTATCTATACATATAAATATATATATAAAATATATATCTATTTATTATATTTCTTTTATATGTATATATATAAAAAATATATGTACTTTGTTATTTCATTCTGGTTTTCCACACATGTGTCAACAATATGTATATTGTGTCAAAAAAGATACATTATATATATATAATATATTTAAAATATATAAAATATATAAAAATATATATTATCTTATATAAATATGATATAATATAATATAATATGATATAATATAATATGATTATATGATATAATATAATATGATATGATATGATATAATATAATATGATATGATATAATATAATATGATATAATATGATATAATATGATATGATATAATATGATATGATATGATATGATATGATATGATATGATATGATATGATATGATATGATATGATATAATATGATATAATATAATATAATATAATATAATATAATATAATATAATATAATATAATATAATATAATATAATATAATATAATATAATATAATATAATATAATATAATATAATATAATATAATATAATATAATATAATATAATATAATATAATATAATATAATATAATATAATATAATATAAACCATTCCCAGCAGAACTGGGAAATGTTGTTGAAATCAGAACAGGACAGAGAACATTTTTTCCTTTAAAATTGAAAAAGTTTTGAGTGCAGTTCCTGGTTTGAGGTGCAGGAGCTGCTCCTTACCACGGAGCCCGGGGGTGCAGTCAGCATTTCCAGGAGCTCCCTGGGGTAGGTTTGGGCAGAAGGTTCCAAAATGTCACCAGAGGACGGAGTCCGAGAGCGCCGAGGAGTTCCTTGGCCTGGGGATGACTTCTCCTCTGGGAAGAGCTGGTTCCTGGAACCTGGGAAAGGCAATCCTCAATCAAAATATTCGGAATATAAACGGGAAGGAACATTTCCGTTTTCATTTTCCATCCCTGGGAGCGGCCCAGGCCTGCCTGGATTGGGGTTTGGTGGTGGCTTCGTGTGGGAGAGGTTTTCCAGCCACTTCTGTCAGCCAGAGAGAAGTTTGAGAAGAGGATCCATGTTTGATAAGGGGATCCATGTTTGTTAAGGGGATCCATGTTTGATTAGAGGATCCATGTTTGATAAGGGGATCCAAGTTTGATAAGGGGATCCAAGTTTGATAAGGGGATCCAAGTTTGATAAGGGGATCCATCTTTGATAAGGGGATCCATGTTTCATAAGAAGATCCATGTTTGATAAAAGGATCCATGTTTGATAAGGGGATCCATGTTTGATAAGGGGATCCATGTTTGATAAGGGGATCCATGTTTGATTAGAGGATCCATGTTTGATTAGAGGATCCATGTTTGATAAGGGGGTCCCTGTTTGATAAGAGAATCCATGTTTGATAAGGGGATCTATGATAAGAGGATCCATGTTTGATAAGGGGATCCATGTTTCATAAGAAGATCCATGTTTGATAAAAGGATCCATGTTTGACAAGGGGATCCATGTTTGATAAGGGGATCCATGTGTGATAAGAGGATCCATGATTGATAAGGGAATCCATGTTTGATAAGGGGATCCATGTGTGATAAGAGAATCCATTTTTGATAAGAGAATCCATGTTTGTAAGGGGATCCATGTTTGATTAGAGGATCCATGTTTGATAAGGGGGTCCCTGTTTGATAAGAGAATCCATGTTTGATAAGGGGATCTATGATAAGAGGATCCGTGTTTGATAAGAGGATCCATGTTTGATAAGGGGATCCATGTTTGATAAGAGGATCCATGTTTGATAAGAGGATCCATGTGTGATAAGAGGATCCATCTTTGATAAGGGGATCCATGTTTGATAAGGGGATCCATGTTTGATAAAAGGATCCGTGTTTGATTAGAAGATCCATCTTTGATAAGGGGATCCATGTTTCATAAGAAGATCCATGTTTGATAAAAGGATCCATGTTTGATTAGAGGATCCATTTTTGATAAGAGAATCCATGTTTGATTAGAGGATCCATGTTTGATTAGAGGATCCATGTTTGATTAGAGGATCCATGTTTGCTAAGAGGATCCATGTTTGCTAAGAGGATCCATGTTTGATAAGGGGATCCATGTTTGATAAGGGGATCCATGTGTGATAAGGGGATCCATGTGTGATAAGTGGATCCATGTGTGATAAGTGGATCCATGTTTACTCCTGAAAGAATTTCCTACCAAGCTTGTTGGTTTAGAAACCAAGAAAAAAAAAGGATAAATAAGAGAAGCTGCAACTGCCTGTTCCAATGAGCACTTTGTCTCTTGTGATCAATAAATGTAAATTATGATTTTTGTAAGAATGTATAAAAAGCATCCATGCATGAATAAAACCAGCTTGGAGCCTTCTGAAAATGGAGAGCGTTGCTTTGCATTGTGACCTTCTCAACTAGGACAGTTTTGGTTCGCTAATTTGAGATTTCCCCGCTAATGAGCGCTAATGACCGTGGTGTTCAGTGTTTGCTAATCACCAGTGCACTCACTACCATGTACTCACCTATTTCCTGCTGGGACTAGGGGAAAGGCAAAGCAACCTGAAAAGTTTCAAAGGCTATAAAGAGACATTTATTAACAGTAACTAAAAGGAAAAAAAAAAAAAAGAAATAAAAATCAAAACAAAAACTTTAGGATGCTTTTTCTCCCCTTACAACCTTTTCTTAATGACAAAGTAAAGAAACAAAACCCTAAAATTTCTGTCAGTTTATTGTTCTCCAGTTTTTTTCATCTTCCACACGTGTTTTTCACAGAAGTGTACACAGCTTTTTAGTAATTAGATAATTGATATTGCTGCTGCAAATACATTTTAAGTGATGTATGGAAGTAAATTCTGTAACTCCCATACAAAACCACCACAGGTTTGGAGAAACCTGGGAGAGTGGAAGGTGTCCCTGCCCATGGCACTGGGTGGGCTTTAAGGTCCCTTCACATAAATCAGTTTTTTTAAATCACAATTATTTTGAATAATTCAAATTATTTCAAAATTGGGAAAAAAAAATCCATGAACTGGGATTTATCCTGTGCATAAAATCACATCAAAATGTGAAATGATGCCATAGAAATAACTTTATAAATATTGTTTGGTGTTCTTTCCTCTGAGGGCTCTGGTTTGCCAGGGAAGTTGTGGATTCCCCATCCCTGGAATAGTCCAAGGTGTCAGGGTTGGAACTGGATGGGCTTTAAATTCCCTCCCAACCCAAACCATCCAGGATTTTCATCGTTTCAAATCACTGGATGCCATGGATGAAAGCTGCCAATGGAAGTACAAAGCATTATCAGCTCCAAAAATTGTTCAACTTCTGCTATTAAAAGATTTTTAAAAGAATTTATCTATTTTCTCTCTGTTTTTTTTTTTTTTTTTTTACTCTGTACACCAGCAAAAGATCTTGCCCAGCAGTTCATTAAAAAAAGAATTATAAACCTCTCATAATCTCCCACAAGCAATCTTCCCCCTCTCCAATCTCACTAAAAATCTCCCTTTTAAAGACAACCTTGGGGCAAGGTCTGCAAAATAAATTATTTCCCACAGTCCAGGAGAAGAGTGGAGCTCTAGAAATAAGAGAGTTGAACTTATTTAAACACCTCTAAATGGGGCTCTGAGTGAATTTAATGGTGTGTAGTAAATTTAAAAGTTACTTTATGAGCAGCAGGATTGCCAAAAATCTTGCAGTGTTAATGAAGTTTCTGTAAGTGACAAGCGACTCTCTGGAAGAGGAATACAAAGTCCTTTAAAGGAGCTTCAGATACTTAAATATATCTCCAAAAATACCAGGTTTATATAAAAATCTTTTCTTTTTAATCCTCAGGCTTTTCCCTTCTTTTCTAATCATCTCTCTAGGGTTTGGTGGGGTTTGTTGCCTTTGAGACAAAATGTCCCCAGCGTTTTTAAAGCAAGAAAATACAATATTATAGCAAATAAGGCAAGGAAATCACCTTTTTTTTCATATCAGATGAAGGTGGGAATTTCTGGAAATTAAAATAAAATCTACTTAATTTAAAGCTAAATAAGATTTTTCAGCAAAGTCTTCACTGCTGTAGCTCTGAGGAGCCACAATGTGTGCAGAAGCTTTTCCTGTGTCCGCTGGGAAATTAATATTATTCATTCTTCCATGATCCAAAATGACATGAAATTATGAACTGATGAATATTGCACTGTCCTTTATTAAAATTTACAGACATTTTGGCCTTTTTTCAGATGCTTTTATTTGCAGCCTTCCCCAGCTGTGGATATTGGCTCTGTGCTCCTGAGGGAATTGATTCTCCACCCTGCTCCAATGGATCTAAAATGGATCCAAACTAGGAAATTCCTGGAGTCAGAGGGAAAAGTTCCTAAAAATTTGCTTATTTTTAATTAATATTGCTCATTCTTTTACCATAATATCCTTTTTGTTTATTTTTTTTTTTTATTCCAGTAAAGTTCTTCTCCCTCTCTTTCCCTCCTGGCGTCAATTCTGTGGCTGCAGGATCAAGGAATTGATCTGTCTGAAAGTTACGGAGAGTTTTGGGGTTTGTGTTGTGCTAATTTAGGAATTGACATAATTTAATAGATTTAATAAATTTAGGAAATCATTTTTGGTTTGCTTTTGCTGTGTTAATTTAGGAATTGACATATTTAATAGATTTAATAAATTTAGGAAGTTACATAAGGAGGGTCTGGAGAGGAGGAGGTGAGGGGAGACTCCTCGGGGTCTCTCCAATCCCTGCTCCCTGTGACAGGGACAGGAAACAAGGGGAGCTGTGCCAGGTTTCGGTTGGATTTTGGGAAAATTTCTTCCCCCAGAGGGTGGTGGGCACTGCCAGGCTCCCCAGGGAATGGGCACATTCCCAAAACTCCTCCAGGAGCATTTGGACACCACTCCCTGGGTGGGATTTTGGGGTGTCTGCGCCTGGATGATCCTTGCGGGTCCCTTCCCCCTCAGGAATTCCATGGAATTCTGCCTGGAACCATTCCCTGACCCGAGTTACACAAGCAGGAATGAGAGCAGGCACTTGGATGAGCTGGAAGTGGCCATTCAGGGGTTAAAAGGCTTCTTTGAAACACACCACAGATCGTTTGGGATTGATGGCTCACCCCAAAACATGTGGAGTGGAGTTTTAAGTTGTCTTCTCATCTCATTATCCTGATTTTCCTGCTCCTTGGGCCATCCTGGGGAAGGGCAAAGGGAAGTCCCGGTGCCATCCCAGTTTTTTGTTGTGCCAGTTTGGGGGGCACAAAGTCCAGCCATGAGCACCCCTCACTTGGGATTTATCTGGAATGGGAGATCCAGAGCCCAAATCCATCCTCAGGAGTCAGCAAACTCCATCCAGAGCCCAAAAAAGAGTCAGAAATTCCATCCAGAGCCCAAATCCATCCTCAGGAGTCAGCAAACACCATCCAGAGACCAAAAAAGAGTCAGAAATTCCATCCAGAGCCCAAATCCATCCTCAGGAGTCAGCAAACTCCATCCAGAGCCCAAAAAAAGAGTCAGCAAATTCCATCCTGAGCCCAAATCCATCCTCAGAGGGGTCAGGAAACTCCATCTGAGCCAAAAATCATGCTCAGAAGAGCTGGAAACTCCATCTGAGCCCAAATCCATTCTCAGGAGAGATGGAAACTCCATCTGAGCACAAAATCCTCCTCAGAGGAGTCAGGAAACTCCATCTGAGCTCAAAATTATTCTCAGAGGGGTCAGGAAACTCCATCCAGAGTCCAAAAAAAGAGTCAGAAACTCATCCAGAGCCCAAAATCATCCTCAGAGGAGTCAGGAAACTCCATCTGAGCCCAAATCCATCCTCTGGAGAGCTGGAAACTCCATCTGAGCCCAAAAAAGTCAGGAGAACATCCAGAGCCCAAAACCATCCTCAGGAGAGTCAGGAAACTCCATCTGAACCCAGATTCATCCTCAGATGGGTCAGGAAACTCCATCTGAGCCCAAAAAAGAGTCAGAAAGCTCCATCCAGAGCCCAAAAAAGCATCAGGAAACTCCATCTGAGCCCAAAAATGTAAGGAGAACATCCAGAGCCCAAAACCATCCTCAGGAGAGTCAGAAAACTCCATCTGAGCCCAAAATCATCCACAGAGGAATCAGGATACTCCATCTAAGCTCAGAACCTTTCTCAGAGGGGTCAGGAAACTCCATCTGAGCCAGAAATCACGTTCAGAAGAGCTGGAAACTCCATCTGAGCCCAAATCCATTCTCAGGAGAAATGGAAACTCCATCTGAGCACAAAATCCTCCTCAGAGGAGTCAGGAAACTCCATCTGAGCTCAAAACTATTCTCAGAGGGGTCAGGAAACTCCATCCAGAGTCGATAAAAAGAGCCAGAAACTCATCCAGAGCCCAAAATCATCCTCAGAGGAGTCAGGAAACTCCATCTGAGCCCAAATCCATCCTCAGAAGAGCTGGAAACTCCATCTGAGCCCAAAAAAGTCAGGAGAACATCCAGAGCCCAAAATCATCCTCGGGAGAGTCAGGAAGCTCCATCTGAGCCCAAATCCATCCTCAGGAGAGTCAGGAAACTCCATCTGAGCCCAAAAAAGAGGCAGGAAGCTCCATCGAGAGCCCAAAAAAGCATCAGGAAACTCAATCTGAGCCCAAAAAAAAGAGTCAGGAAATCATCCAGAGCCCAAAACCATCCTCAGGAGAGTCAGGAAACTCCATCTGAGCCCAAAATCATCCACAGAGGAATCAGGAAACTCCATCTAAACCCAAAACCTTTCTCAGAGGGGTCAGAAAACTCCATCTGAGCCCAAATCCATCCTCAGGAGAGCTGGAAACTCCATCTGAGCCCAAAATCCTCCTCAGAGGAATCAGGAAACTCCATCTAAACCCAAAACTATTCTCAGATGAATCAGTAAACTCCATCCAGAGTCTAAAAAAAGAATTGGAAACTCATCCAGAGCCCAAAATCATCCTCAGAGGAGTCAGGAAACTCCATCTGAGCACAAATCCATTCTCAGGAGAGCTGGAAACTCCATCTGAGCACAAAAATGTCAGAACATCCAGAGTCCAAAACCATCCTCAGGTGAGTCAGGAAACTCCATCTGAGCCCAAAATCATCCACAGAGGGATCAGGAAACTCCATCTAAACCCAAAACCTTTCTCAGAGGGGTCAGAAAACTCCATCTGAGCCCAAAATCCTCCTCAGAGGAATCAGGAAACTCCATCTAAACCCAAAACTATTCTCAGACGGGTCAGGAAACTCCATCCAGAGTCTAAAAAAAGAATCAGAAACTCATCCAGAGCCCAAAATCATCCTCAGAGGAGTCAGGAAACTCATCTGAGCCCAAATCCATCCTCAG
Source organism: Taeniopygia guttata (assembly GCF_048771995.1). Taxonomy (NCBI): domain Eukaryota; kingdom Metazoa; phylum Chordata; class Aves; order Passeriformes; family Estrildidae; genus Taeniopygia; species Taeniopygia guttata. The sequence continues at coordinate 1,780,694 of NC_133025.1, forward strand.
GAGAGCTGGAAACTTCATCTGAGCCCAAAACTGTCAGGAGAACATCCAGAGCCCAAAACCATCCTCAGGAGAGTCAGGAAACTCCATCTGAGCCCAAAATCCTCCTCAGAGGAATCAGGAAACTCCATCTAAACCCAAAACTATTCTCAGACGGGTCAGAAAACTCCATCTGAGCCCAAATCCATCCTCAGGAGAGTTGGAAACTCCATCTGAGCACAAAATCCTCCTCAGAGGAGTCAGGAAACTCCATCTGAGCTCAAAACTATTCTCAGAGGGGTCAGGAAACTCCATCCAGAGTCCAAAAAAAGAGTCAGAAACTCATCCAGAGCCCAAAATCATCCTCAGAGGAGTCAGGAAACTCCATCTGAGCCCAAATCCATTCTCAGGAGATCTGGAAACTCCATCTGAGCCCAAAAAAGTCAGGAGAACATCCAGAGCCCAAAACCATTCTCAGGAGAGTCAGGAAACTCCATCTGAACCCAGATCCATCCTCAGATGGGTCAGGAAACTCCATCTGAGCCCAAAAAAGAGGCAGGAAGCTCCATCCAGAGCACAAAAAAGCATCAGGAAACTCAATCTGAGCCCAAAAATGTCAGGAGAACATCCAGAGCCCAAAACCATCCTCAGGAGAGTCAGAAAACTCCATCTGAGCCCAAATCCATTCCCAGATGATTCAGCAAACTCCATCTGAGCCCAAAAAAAAGAGTCAGGAAATCATCCGGAGCCCAAAACCATCCGGAGCCCAAAACCATCCTCAGGAGAGTCAGGAAACTCCATCTGAGCTCAAAACCTTTCTCAGAGGGGTCAGAAAACTCCATCTGAGCCCAAATCCATCCTCAGGAGAGCTGAAAACTCCATCTGAGCCCAAAACCATTCTCAGGAGAGCTGGAAACTCCATCTGAGCACCAAAAAGTCAGGAGAACATCCAGAGTCCAAAACCATCCTCAGGAGAGTCAGGAAACTCCATCTGAGCCCAAAAAAGGAGTCAGGAAACCATCCAGAGCCCAAAACCATCCTCAGGAGAGTTGAAAACTCCATCTGAGCCCAAAATCATCCTCTCCTGAAGGAATCAGCCTGGGAGAGCCATGGCAGAAGAGCTCGTGGATGTTTCAGGTCTCACGAGCTGCATCATTTCCAGATTTCAGTAAATTAATTAACAATAAATAGGACTTTTCTGCTGATAAAACCACTTTACCTGCCCCGCTGTTGGTGCCTTGAATGTCCAAAGAGTCAGGTGGCTCCAAGCCCAGGTAGACCTTGACAAGGTGAGTCAGCTCTGTGAATGCCTGCTCCAGCTCATCTGCAGAGAGGGAAATGCATTTCATGGCAGAGAGAAAAGAAACGGAATAAAAACCCAACTTTTCATCAGTGCAAAGACACAAATCACATGAATTTGACGCAGAAATAAGTTTTTAACTTAGCCAGAAAATACAGAAATACTCGTTTGTCACAGAAATACATTTTTAACTTAGCCAGAAAATACAGAAATACATTGTTTGTCACAGAAATACATTTTTAATGTCTCTTGGGGAGAAATACCTTCATCTTCATAAACAGCACACTGAGAAAAAGCTGAAATTCAGCCTCTGCACTCTCCTAAATATTTCCCTATCGGTTTATTTCTTTAGGGCCATGTTTAAATTGCAAGCTCTGTGTGCCACATTTACAAATTTGCAATACTTACACCACGGTGCTGTCATTTAATGTGGGGAGCCCCAAAAAACACCTCTACAAAAGGAATGAATGACAGAGGGATTCCTTCCAGAAAGGATTCTCCCACCTGCTGTTGGAACCCTGGATGCTGGGAATTCCAGATGCAGGAGAACTCTGCACTGACCTGAGGCTGTGGAGAAGCTTCCAGAATTCAAAAATAAAACTGAGATTATAGGTGTGGAGTTTGAATGGAAGTGTGTGATATCACAGGGTGGGAAACTCAGAATTTAAGGGTTTAGAATGCAGGAATAGATATAAAATAAGATGGAGGTTTTGGGGCGGTGGCTGGTCCTTCTTCACCTCCTTCTCCATTGGTTTGGGTGTAATTGGATAAAAAATCCACATTGAGGGGCATGAGTGGTTGGTTATTGGGTTAAAGTGAAAATAATTTAGGTGTCATTTCTTAATTAGTTTATTCTTAAAAGGCCTCGTAGAGAGAGAGAAGTGTGGCTCCATTTTTAGTTTGTTAGAGTAGAACTTGGGTTTTATGAGACTGTAACGTAGATAAGAACTAATAAACATCTGAGTCCAAACAAGAAATATCACCTCACACATTTAACCCCAACCCTGGCAAAAAAGAAGATAAAAACTCCACAACCTGCTGTCCCTCAATTCCTAATTATCCCAAAGGAAATCAGCAATGAACTTCTTGGAAGCTGCTGAGAATTCCAGACTTTCTGTGCTGCCAGGCACTGCCCCCAGGAGAACTCTGCATTGACCTGAGGCCGTGGTGAAGCTTCCAGAATGGAATGGCAGAACTGGGATTGTGGGGGTGGAGTTTGGATAGAAGTGTGTGATACCACAGGGTGGGAAACTCAGAGTTTAAGTGTTTAGAATACAATAATATCTATAAAACAAGATGGAGGTTTTAGGGTGGTGGCTGGTCCTTCTCCTTCTCCATGGGTTTGGGTGGTTTTGTGTAATTGGATAAAAAAGTCCACATTGAGGGGCGTGAGTGGTTGGTTATTGGGTTAAGGTGAAAATAATTGAGGTGTCATTTCTTAATTAGTTTATTCTTAGAAGGCCTTGTAGAGAGAGAAGTGGGGCTCCATTTTTAGTTTGTTAGAGTAGAACTTGGGTTTTATGAGACTGTAACAGAGATAAGAACTAATAAACATGTGAGTCCAAACAAGAAATATCACCTCACACATTTAACCCCAACCCTGGCAAAAAAGAAGATAAAAACTCCACAACCTGCTGCCCCTCAATTCCTAATTATCCCAAAGGAAATCAGCCATGAACTCACCTGTGTAGATGACAGCATGGAAGTACCCCGGGAAATCCTGATTTATTTGGAGGTACGTGTCCACTCTGGCCACCGCCTCTCTGATCTCTGCCCTGCTGAACAATCCTGTCCTCCTCAGGTGCTCCCCATATTTCCATTTATCCTTGGGGACCAACAGCACGTACCTGGGTTTGAAGTAGGTGTTTTTCAAGCTACGGACGCCCTTGAAAATAAAGCAGAAAATAAAAAAAAAGTGGTTTTTTTTTTTTTTTTTGTGAGACTGTTTGTGGAATTTCAAGCTTTTTTTCTCTTGAAAATAAAGCGAAAAAACAGGGTTTTTATTCTTGAAGTTGGGTGTTTGTTGAAGTTGGAGCTGAGTTTTTTCTCCCTGAAAAACAAGAAAAAATGTGGTTTTACTCTTGAAATTGAATGTTTGTTAAATTTGGAGCTGAGTTTTTTCTCCCTGAAAAACAAGATTAAAAACATGTTTTTTTTCTTGAAATTGAGTGTTTGTCGAACAAGGAGCCCAGCTTTTTCTCCTTTAAAATGAAAAAACAGTGGTTTTTTTTTTTCTTGAAACTGAGTGTGGAATTTGGAGCTCAGTTTTTTCTCCTTGATAATAAAGCAGAAATAAATAGCGCGTTTTTGTTTTTTTTTTTTTTCTTGAAATTGAGTGTTTGTGGAATTTGGAGTTCAGTTTTTTCTCCTTGAAAACAAAGCAGAAAAAAACCCCAGTGTTTTTATTTTTGTTGAAGTTGAGTGTTAAATTTGGAGCTGAGTTCTTTCTCCCTGAAAAACAAGATTTAAAAAGTGTTTTTTTCTTGAAATTGAGTGTTGTTGACCAAGGAACCCAGCTTTTTCTCTTTGAAAATAAAGCAGAGAAAAACAGTGGTTTTTTCTTGAAACTGACTGTTTGTGAAGTTTGGATCTCAGATTTTTCTGTTTGAAAATAAAGCAGAGAAACACAGGGGTTTATTAATGAAACTGAGTGTTTGTTGAACGTGAAGCTCTGTTTTTTTTCTCCCTGAAAATAAAGCAGAAATAAATAGTGTTTTTTTTCTTGAAATTGAGTATTTGTTAAATTTGGAGCTGAATTTTTTCTCTTGAAAATAAAGCAGAGAAACACAGGTGTTTTTTAATGAAATTGAAGCTCATTTTTTTTCTCCTTGAAAATAAAGCAGAAAAAACCCATTGTTTTTATTGTTGAAACTGAATGTTTGTTTTTTCTCCCTGAAAAACAAGACCAAAAAGGTGTTTTTTCATGAAATTGAGTGTTTATCAAACAAGGAGCCCAGTGTTTTCTCCTTGAAAGTAAAGCAGAGAAAACACAGGGGTTTATTGATGAAATTGAGTGTTTGTTGAACTTGGAGCAGAGTTTTTTCTCCTTGAAAATAAAGCACAGAAAACATTGTTGTTGTTTTTTTTTTCCTTGAAATTGAGTGTTTGTCAAACTTGTAGCTGAGTTTTTTCTCCTTGAAAATAAACCAGAATAAAACCATAGGGGTTTATTCTTGAAACTGAGTGTTTGTTGAACTTGTAGCTGAGTTGGTTTTTTTTCCCCCTCTGGGTTTATCCCAATTTATTGGCTGCAAATTGCTCTGCAGGCATTGGTGGCTAGCAGAGCAAAGGGGAAACATCACAAACATTTAATTTAATTTAATTTAATTTAAAATAGAACTGAGTATCAGACTTACAGAAGCCACTGACTGCTAGTGCAGGCTCAGCAAGATTTGAACTTTTAAAATTGGTGTCATTCTCTTTTATCAGCCCAAGATACACTCCAGATAAAAGGGAATGAACAGCTCTTAATTTCCAATCTCAGCCCACGGCCCATAATTAAAATTTCCTTTAATGCTCCTAAATCACTTTTGTTCTGAGCCCTGTGGCAAATAAAGGACTCAGCACCTTCCATCCCCACCCATAACTCACAATTATTGTTTTCAGATACAAAACTCGCTGTGGGATGAAGTTTTATGTGACAGTGGCTAAAAATTAACCAAAACCATGGAAAAGAGCTTGCAAATGGCAGGAAGGGGTGAAACGTAAATTTTAAGGAATTTAGAGATTTTAGAGGTGCTAAGATTTGAGTTAGAGATAAGCCTTACTAGAGTTAATTTAAAATAAATGAGTAGGCCTTGATGAAGTTGGGAGTTAGTAGTTAACTAATAATTGATTGCTTGTCAGCACAATATTTAGTTAGCTGGGTTTATAATGAAGAATATAATGAAGAAATTATAATGAAGAACACAGAAACTGACAAATTGCTTTTAGGAACATAAAACAATCGTGGGCCTCCTCTGTTCTGAAACCAACTGAAGACAAGGAATGGGAGTTCTACCAAGAGTTCATTTGTCATATTTGCATTGAAAAGGGAGAAAGGTCAGAAGGAGGAAAACTTCATTTACCTCCTCATTTTGGGACCCCTCCCCATGAAAGAGACACCGACCCATTTCAAGGGACAAAAAATGATTAGCATATGAAATGATTAGCATATGAAGTGAGGAATGGGATGTACCAAAATGATGAATATGGATTTGTATTTTGGGTATTCAATACTTGTATGGATAAAAAAACTCTGTAATCACCTGGAAGGCGTGGTGTGGATTTGGGAATGGGATGTACCAACATAATGAATATGTATTTATATTTGGGTATTCAGTACTTGGATGGATAAAAGGGCTCTGTAATCATTTGGAAGCTGTGGTGTGGATTTGGGAGCTGTCCCCCACACACAATAAACACACACTTTCTAACTTTAAACTGTTAGAGAGTTTTTGTCCCTCAGAGTTGGATATTGGTACTAGATCAATATCCATATTTTTTTTAATAAATCACGTTCTAACTTTAAACTGTTAAAGAGTTTTTATCCATCACAGTTGGATCAATACTAGATCAATATCCATATTTTTTTAATAAATCATCCCCTGGCACAATCTGAGGCCGTTCCCTTTGTCCTGTCCCAAATCCCATGCAGAAATGTCCCAGGCAGGTGATGCTCACCTCTATTTCCAGGTGGACACAGGTAGCCAGCCCCTCCCTGGCTATGGACTCCACCGTGTCTCTTCCCAGCCCATAGCTGTGGCCGCTGTATTTGTAGGTTGCCAGAAATTTCCCCTGAAATTCAGAACAAGAATAATACCAAGGGAAATATTCCAAGTGGAACAACGTCCTCAAATGAGTGAAACACTTTGGATTTCCCTGATTTCTCTCCCTACTAAGTTTCTTCCTGTTTCAATCGGTGTTAATGAGGGCACTGAGAGCCCAAAATCAGCAATAAAAAAAAAGCTCCCATATCTGGGCTTGTGCCTTTTCCATGGATAATCAAATTCCAAAATCCTGGGAACAAAGAGCTGACAGCATTCCTGGGTTATTCCTTCCCAACTGGAAAGGAAAACCCAAAGCAAGGGGCTTCATTCTGGTGAATTTATAGAAAAAAAAATGGGAAATTTCAAGGAAAAGGAAGAACTGCAACTGGAGTTGGCTGAGGCATTTCAAATTCTGCAGCCCTGGAGAGATGGAAGCAGATTTATTTGATGTTTTTAAAATTGAACTCCTTGATTATTGTTATCATGAAGGGCCAGCTCAGTTGTTTCAGGCTCTGCTGGCTTCCCCCTTTGGTATAAATACAAATAATGGGCTCTGTTGTGGCTTTTCAAGGCAAAGTTTTGTTGCAGAAGGCATCAAAAAGAGCAGCTGGAGGCAGAAATCCTTCAGAGAAAACTCCCTCCTTTAGGGGGGATTTGCTAAACTTCCAAGGAATTCCCTGCTGGGTTGCTGGAAAATGTTGAAAAAATAAAACAAATAAACCCCACGCTATATTTGTGCCTGAAAATAAGTTTATTTCTATGTTATACTATTATTTAAATATTCCCCACTGGCCATTTTGCCTATCTGGTGGTTTCTATAAATTCATTTACAGGAGAAAAGACAGCATGAATCTACAAGAAATTGGCGATTTCTGTCTATAAACTTAAAAACACAACTGAGAGTGAATAAACATTGACACCCAGGCACGAAGCTAATATAAAAAATAAAATAAATCAGGCTGGACAGAGAAGCTGAGTTCACTATGGGAGAAGGAAAAAAGCTACAAGGACAGGAGTCAGGTACTTACAGCTTCCACCATTTTGTCAAATTCTTCTTGAGAAATGAAATAATAATCAAATCTGTTTTCTTCCCCAAAATAAGCCGTCCTGGTGGTGTGACAGGGCCTGGGGGATTTATGGCAGAATAAAGAAATAACTTGTTTTCAATCCCTGCAGCAACTCTGCAATAGCAGTGAGAGGGGGGGAAAGCAGGGAAACGATAAATAATTTTATTTTTAAGCAGCAAAGAAATACGAGAAATAGAAAGAGGTGCAAATCACACCCCTAAATGCTGCGTGTTTGAAAGATTAACCTATAAATACACCAAAAAAAGTTAAATGTAACGTGGTATTTTGGCTATAAATCCCTCCCCAGCCCAGGATGGCCTGAGCTGAAGCTGTCACAGCAGCCTGGCACTGAGAAATGATGAACCCATTTTTTTCCCCAATTCTGTCAGCTTGGGGATGATAGAAAGTCAAATCCTAAATGTGGAAAAGGAGCTGGGCTGAGCTGTGAGGTTAAGAAAGAGCTCCAAAGTCCAATTTTTAAACAGATGTCTAATGGGAAGGGGAGAAACAATCCTGAAAGTGGGGAGGAAAGTGGGATAAAAGGCAGGGAAAGTAAAAACTTCAGCTACCTCAGCTTCAAACTAGGATAAAACACTAAAATCCCACTAAAAAATTCCCCCAAAACCCAGCTAATTAATGCAGGTAACAATTTGAGACTCAAGTATTCGCTGGCTCTTGTTCTGTTTGAAAATCAGATTTTTCTCCTAAGTTCTGCTTATCCCATATGGATATGGGATATATCCTTATCCCATAAAGATATATCCTTATCCCATAAGGATAAACCTCAGCCACCAGGGTAAAACACTAAAAACCCACTCAAAAATCCCTAAAAAACCCCAGTTAATTAATGCAGGTAACAATTTGAGACTCAAGTATTTGCTGGCTCTTGTTCTGTTTGAAAATCAGATTTTTCTCCTAAGTTCTGCTTTGCCATCGAGTGGGATAAAAGGCAGGGAAAGGAATTCCCTGCCATCCCATAAGGATAAATATCAACCACCAGGGTAAAACACCAAAAACCCACTAAAACCCCCAAAAATCAGGTTATTAATGCAGGTGGTAATTTAATACTGAAGTATTCTGTGGGTCTGGTTCTGTTTGAAAAATCAGATTTTTCTTCTCGTTTCTGCTTTGCCATTCAAGTGGGAATAAAGTCTGGGAAAGGAATTCCCTGCCATCCCATAAGGATAAATATCAGCCACTATGGCAAAACATTAAAAACCCACTAAAACCCCCCAAAAATCAGATTATTAATGCTGATTAATGCTAATTTAATACTGAAGCATTCCGTGGGTCTGTTTCTGTTTGGAAATCAGATTTTTCTCCTCATTTCTGCTTTGCCATTAAAGTGGAATAAAAGGCAGGGAAAGGAATTTCCTGCCATCCCATAAGGATAAACCTCAGCCACCAGAGTAAAACACTAAAATCCACTAAAAACCCCCAAAAACCAGATTATTAATGCAGGTAGTAATTTAATACTGCAATATTCAGTGGGTCTGGTTCTGTTTGAAAATCAGATTTTTCTCCTAATTTCTACTTTGCCATTCAAGCGGGAATAAAGTCTGGGAAAGGAATTCCCTGCCATCCCATAAGGATAAATATCAGCCACCAGGGTAAAACACTAAAAACCCACTCAAAAATCCCAAAAAAACTCCAGTTAATTAATGCAGATAACAATTTGTGACTCAAGTATTCACTGGCTCTTGTTCTGTTTGAAAATCAGATTTTTCTCCTCATTTCTGCGTTGCCATTAAAGTGGAATAAAAGGCAGGGAAAGGAATTCCCTGCCATCCCAGAAGGATAAACATCAGCCACCAGAGTAAAACACTAAAATCCACTAAAAACCCCCAAAAACCAGATTATTAATGCAGATGGTAATTTAATACTGCAGTATTCCGTGGGTCTGGTTCTGTTTGAAAAATCAGATTTTTCTCCTGGTTTCTGCATTGCCATCAAGTGGGAATAAAGGCTGGGAAAGGAATTCCCTGCCATCCCATGAGGATAAATATCAGCCACCAGGGTAAAACACTAAAAACCCACTCAAAAATCCCTCAAAAAACCCCAAAACCCACAGTTAATTAATGCAGGTAACAATTTGAGACTCAGGTATTTGCTGGCTCTTGTTCTGTTTGAAAATCAGATTTTTCTCCTCGTTTCTGCTTTGCCATTCAAGTGGGAATAAAGGCTGGGAAAGGAATTCCCTGCCATCCCATAAAGACAAATATCAACCACTAGGTTAAAACACTAAAAACCCACTCAAAAATCCCCAAAAAAACCCCAGTTAATTAATGCAGGTAACAATTTGAGACTCAAGTATTCGCTGGCTCTTGTTCTGTTTGAAAATCAGATTTTTCTCCTAAGTTCTGCTTTGCCATCGAGTGGGATAAAAGGCAGGGAAAGGAATTCCCTGCCATCCCATAAGGATAAACATCAGCCACCGGGGTAAAACACTAAAAACCCACTAAAACCCCCAAAAATCAGATTATTAATGCTGATTAATGCTAATTTAATACTGAAGCATTCAGTGGGTCTGGTTCTGTTTGGAAATCAGATTTTTCTCCTCATTTCTGCTTTGCCATCAAGTGGGATAAAAGGCAGGGAAAGGAATTCCCTGCCATCCCATAAGGATAAACATCAGCCACCAGAGTAAAACACTAAAATCCACAAAAAATCCCCAAAAACCAGATTATTAATGCAGGTGGTAATTTAATACTGCAGTATTCAGTGGGTCTGGTTCTGTTTGAAAATCAGATTTTTCTCCTCATTTCTGCTTTGCCATTTCTCTCATTTATTCCAGGGAGCTGGGCTGGGAACCAGTCAGAAATTCAGAAATTTAGTGTCAGCATCAGGGATTGGCTTTTTTTTTTTTTTTTTTACCCAAAAAAATGAGAGCAGCGAGTTCCACACAGGCTCTCTAAAATTCCTGATTTTTTTTTTTTGGGATAACACCAAACACACCCAGCTCCAAAGGTCACTGCTGAGCACCAGCTCAGATGGTTGGAGGGGCCAATTTAATTTGATTTCCTGTAATTTTTACACATTTCAGCCCTTTTTAATTGCAGGGCCATGTTTACATTCAGACTGCCAGAGTATCTTGCATAAAATCCATTTTTAATGAGCGGAATGGTTGAAATTTCCAGGCAGAAAATTGCTCAAATCTCCCCTGAATAATTAAAAATACAACTTTGCTTTATGGTTGCAATTTTCTGCACTGTTAAGGTTTTGTCTATTCCTTTTTTTTTTTTTATTTTCCCCCTCATTCATGGAAGTTGTAGGGAATAAAACACACAATGAAAAAATGCTCTTTAAAAAAAAACAAAAAACAAAACACCAAAAAACCAAAAATTACCCTCACAGAATGTTTGGAAAATCACAAATGGAATTGAATTTCTAATTTCTAAGATATGAGTTTAAAGAAAAAGGATAAAAAAGGAATTTTTACAGTGGCATAACAGATTTTTCGCTTAAAATAGAAAATGAATGGATAAATTAGCACCATAAATAAATGAGGAAAAAGGGAAAGCAGAGCAGGTTTTTGAGTTTTGATTTCTTTGATTTTTTGGTTGTGGTGTTTTGTTTGTTTGGGATTTTTTGAGATTTTTTTTTTTTAGGATTTATTGTAGTTTTTGGTTCTTTTTGGTTTTTTTGGGTTTTTTTTGTTTTGGTTTTTTTTGTTTGTGTTTTTTGGGGGATTTTGGTTTTTTTTGTTTTGGTTTGTAGTTGGTTTTGGTTATGGTTTTTTGGGGTTTTTTTTTTTGCAGGTTTGGGTGGTTCTTTTTGTTTTGGTCTGTGGGGTTTTAAATTTTTTTATTGTGTTTTTTTGTTTGGTTGGCTTTTTCTGTTTTGGTTTCTGGTTTTTTATGTTTGTTTTAGTTTTTGGTTTTATGTTTTGGTTTGTGATTTTAATTTGTTTATTTGGTTTTAGGTTACTCGTTTTATGTTTTGATTTGTGTTTTAATACATTTGTTTTGTTTTCTGTTTGTTTTCTGTTCATCTTCCAAAATACTTTGATAATTTAAACACCTTTTCTCTCATTAATAACTTCAGCCAGCCAAGCTTTGTGAAGAGACAAAAACACACCAAAATTCTTCATTTTTAACTTTTTTACCAAAAAACCCCACAAACCAAACCAGCAGCAATTCCAACCTTGATCCCTTGGTGTTTTTTTTGATCTCAGGGAGCAGAACATACCCAAATCTGAAGAAATTCTTGAATTGTCTGCAGATTTTGAGAGAAAGTTGCCTCCTCCCACCGGCCACAGGGCCCAGTAACACCAGCATGGGGTAGGGCTCATCAAAACCAGGCAAAGTGCTGCAAAAAAAGAAAACCAGAGGCCGTTAAATCACCTAAAAATCAAATTTCAGTCAAAGCTTGGCAGAGATTTTATCACCCCTTCAACTCATCTCACCTTATTCACAATGTGGACAAAAATTGAGGTGTTCTGAGTGTAAAAATAGCAGAAAAATCTGCATTAAATGAAATTACTTTTGTTTTTCAAAAGGAATAATGTTATTTTTACTCTGATCTCACCTGATTTTCAGCCTTTTCTAAAGGTTTTTTATCCAGAGGTGGGAATATTTTAATGAGAGGATAACTGGAATAAACCTGGAATAAACTCAATCCTACAGATTTTTCAACCCTCCTGCATGATTTCCTTGACTTCCATGTCCTGTGCTGGGCAAAGGTGTAAAAATTCTTCAATTAAATAGAAAAAACACACTCAGATCCTTAAAACTTCACCGAACACAAAAAACATAATAAAAAGACCCAAAGCACTGCAAAAATATGAAATTTTTCCATGCTGAGCTTAGAATTAAATCCTCAGGTTTTCCACTTCTAGCTGTAAGTGGAGAATGAAGTAAAAATAGAATTTTAAATTATTTTTTAAATTTTTTAAAATGAATTTTTAAATCTCAGGTAGATTTTAAGATTGGGTCACTTGGAAATGTGTGAGGAATAACTGAAATAGTTCCAAACTCAGTGATTTTTAATTAATAAGTAGTTTTAACTGAATTTTAAATGAAAGAAAACTGCCTCTGTGTCCATTTGATAGGATTTAAAACAGGTGAACAAAGACACCTGAAAAGATAATATATTTACAATATAATATATATTTCTATATTATTTATTATATAATTGTATCTTATAATATATTCTAAAAAGAGAATATATTTATTTTAGCATCCCTCTCACAAACAACTCATTCTTTAGGAAATAAGGACAACATTCCAATATATGCAAGGAGGAAAAAAAATTCCAAAATCGTGGCTTTACCCCTATTTTAGGAGCAGCAAAGCAGCTCTGTTACCTCCCAGAATATATGGATATAATTAGCACAAAAAGCTGATTAGCACAATACATTAAAATCCTGCAGAAGGTAAAAATGCACGTTAAAAATCCATTCTAAAAGAATTTTTTCAAAGAAAAAAGCTGGAGTGAGTAAGGGTTCAAAATTGGTCAGGATGTTGCAAAAAAGGTGTTGGGGTTTTTTTGTGGTTTTTTTTTGTTGTGTTTGTTTGTTTGTTTTGGTTTTGTTTTGTTTTGGTTTTTTGTTTTGTTTTGAGGTTGTTTTTTTTTTTTCTGAAGGTGTTTATTTTTGTGAATAATCCTGGCAAGGCAGGGCTGGGAAAATAGAACTTTTGTTTTCCACATAAAATCATGGAACGGGGTGGGTGGGATGGGAATTTAAAGCCCATCTCATTCCAAACCTTCCCAACATTTCCCACCATCCCAGGGGGCTCCAAGCTCCATCCAGCCTGGACAATTCCAGGGATGGGGAATTTTTGGGGAATCCTGTGACAAGGCCTCCCCAATCCTAAAAATAAAGAATTTTTTCCTTCTCCCAGCACAGGACCTGATCCAGGCTTGGAAAATGCAGAATTCCTCGGGCATCTTTCCTTCTATGAGGAAATGTTACACCAAATAAATCATCCCTTGATCAGATCACACTCAAAATTCAAATTCTCTTCAATAAATTCCCAGTTCCCCATGTTCTGAGATTCCTGGGATTTAGGATTTCATCAGGAGAACATTTCCATAATCCTGTCTTTTATCACATTGAGAACTCCTTGGTTCTCAACACAAAAACTTTGGGGGTTCCTACAGCTTGGAAGAAGATTCTGGAAAAGTCTTGGGCTCCTAATTCAACTTTCTTTGTCTTTGTGGGCACTGCTGTGAAAGATTAATAAATTTTAAGGCCAGAAGGGATTATTTGGATGATCTCAACCATCCTCCTCCTCTTTCCACTTTGAATTCCCCAAGTTGGTTCCTGTTTCAGGCTTGAAAAATGCAAAATTCCTCTGGAACCTTTCCTTCCACCAGGATGTGTTACACCCAATAACGTCCCAATGAATTGTAACTCCACAAAATCATGCTTAAAATTCAAATTCCTTCAATAAATTCCCATTTCCCTGTGCCCTTACATTCCTAGGATTTATTATTTCATCAGGAGAACATTTCCATAATCCTGTCTTTCATCACATTGAGAATTCCTTGGTTCTCAACACAAAAACTTTGGGGGTTCCTACGGCTTGGAAGAAGATTCTGGAAAAGTTTTGGGCTCGTTATTCAAATTTATTTTTCTTTGTGGGCACTGCTGTGAAAGATTATTAATTGTAATGCCAGAAGGGATTATTCTGATGATCTAAATCACCTTCCCTTCATTCCACTTGGAATTCCCCAAGTATCGGGCTGGAATTCCCGTTTCCAGACCGATACCTGGGGTTCCATGAGATTCCATTTGAATTAAAAACCTTCCAGTTGTGGAGAACTCTTGGTAAATTGTTCTAATGATTAATTCTTTTAATTGTCAAAAAAGAATCATGCTCTGGTCCTTCTCTGATTGGGTTCCTCCTCAACAGCCAGGCACCAAAAATCATCCTGACCTAGCCCAACAAACTGGAGATTAAATTAAATTTCTGTTTCCATGTAGCTGTTTTCACTCTGAACAACATTTTCAAATGCCACCTGCATCTCTAGGAGGGGAAAATACCCATAATATTCACTTGTGTTTTACCACATAATCACAGATAAAATCACAAATTGAGTGAGTTAAGAAAAGAATAGGAAATTCAATGTTTTGTGCCTGCAGGAAAGGCAAGAATAAAACTTTTTGCTTTGTTTTCAGGTTTTATTTGCAATAATAAAGATACCACTAACCCAGAATTAATTATAACCTGATGGAGAAAGAGAGATGCAAATGAACTCCCCCAATCTGGTTCCAAAAAGCATTTTAGGGTGGAAAGGGCAATAATCATTAGGACGATTTCATTAATGACTCTGGAGTGCTTTCCAGCTGAGCACCAGCCAACGCATCATTAACAATTTTTGGGGCAGTCCCACAAAGGCTGGGCTGATGTTTTTGTGTTTGTGTGCACGATTCCTCTGGCAGAAGGCAGAATTCCTTCTTTCCATCAATCCAAAATTCACTAACCAAATATTTAAACACAGCCCTGAAAAAAAAAATCTGTGCCTTTAGGGTTTTGTTTTTGGTTTTTTTGGTTTTTTTTAAGAAGAAAAATAAGCCAATGTTGTGTTTTTATTTTAAGAAATCTCCATCCTCACATAAATAAATAAATTTTAGGGGTTTTGTTTTTAAAAGAATTCACAGAGCTGTTGTCACTACTGGGAAGGCTCCTGTTTGTTGTGGATGATCCCAGAAAACACAGTCACAATAAAAATACAAATTTCTGAGTTACTAAATCCTGGATTTTTCCATCAGGTTGCTCAGTTGTGAATTAATTCAGCACCAAAATGGGGTGTGGTGTACAAAGGTTGATCTCAGTGCCCACTGCAGAAAAAAAATCATCATCATCATCATCATTATTATTAATAATATTAATAATAATAATTCACACATATTTATAGTGTATTCCACCAGATTATGTGGAAGAATTTTCCTATAATTTCTCAAATATCATAACCAAGCTGCAGAGCAGCAAAAATTCCATTTTTCACAGGAGAAACGAGACTGGGAGAAGTCACCTGGGAATGGTGAGACTGGAAAAAGAGCATCCACCTGCCTCTCCCTTCCGTGCTTTTCATGGAATCATCTCCTCCTTCCAGGAAACCATGGAAATTTCCCTTTATGAATAAAAAATATGCCCCAAAACCCCCAGATAAAATTGTTTTATCCTGACAGGATGCCAGCAGCGGGGAGAGAAGGCGTGGGTAAAAGGGGAAGGAGTTTTGCAGCTCTCTGCTTTCTCCAGGGATTTTTCCATTTATTATGTTTTTTTTTTTGGCACAGGGAGGAATTTTGCATCTCCCATTCGTGGTGCAAATGCCCATCTGCTCCAACAGATTGAGGAAAGGGAGTGGAGCCGTGGACAATCTGTCTCAGAGTTTAGAGGTGAATGAAGAGCTTTGTTTCATCATCAATTTGAACCAAATCAGATTTGCCTCGTTTCCAGGCTGCTGGAAGGATCCAGCAGGAGTTCTCCTCGGGAAAAATGTCCCTGTGGATGTGACAAAATTCTGCTTGACTCGAGTGGCACCGTCAGGAGCAGCTGTGAAATGAACTCACCTGTCCAGGAGGCCCTGGGGCTGCCGGGCGTTGCACAAAAGATGAGTCCTGTGATCTTCAGCAGCCACAACTTCTGGAGGAGGGTCCTTTGCATTCACAGCAGCCACCTGTGACCAGAATTTAGAGGGGGGAAAAAGGAAGGGGATGAGTGATGGAGTTGTTTCCAGGTGGAAAACTCTTGGATGGATGGATGGTGGATGGATGGTGGATGGATGGTGGATGGATGGTGGATGGATGATGGATGGATGGATGGATGGATGATGGATGGATGGATGGATGGATGATGGATGGATGGATGGATGATGGATGGATGGATGATGGATGGATGGATGATGGATGAGTGATGGATGGATGATGGATGGATGGATGGATGGATGGATGGATGGATGGATGGATGGATGGAGGGATGATGGATGATGGATGGATGGATAAATGGATGGATAAATGGATGGATAAATGGATGGATGATGGATGGATGATGGATGGATGATGGATGGATGGATGGTGGATGGATGGATGATGGATGATGGATGATGGATGATGGATGAATGATGGATGAATGATGGATGGGTGGATGGATGGATGGATGGATAGATGGATGGATGGATGATGGATGGATAGATGGATGGATAGATGGATGGATGGATGGATGGATGATGGATGGATGATGGATGGATGATGGATGGATGGATGGATGATGGATGGATGGATGATGAATGGATGGAGGATGGATGGATGGATGGATGATGGATGATGGATGGATGGATGACAAATTTCAGAATTACTAAAACCTGGATTTTTCTATCAGGTTACTCAGTTGTGAATTAATTCAGCACCAAAATGGGGTGTGGTGTACAAAGGTTGATCTCAGTGCCTGCTGGAGTCAATATAGTAATAATAATAATCCACATATATTTATAGCGTATTCCACCAGATTATATGGAAGAATTTTCCTAGAATTTCGCAAATATCATAACAAAACTGCAGAGCAGCAAAAATTCCATTTTTCACAGGAGAAACGAGACTGGGAGAAGTCACCT
The DNA here is from genome assembly GCF_048771995.1 of Taeniopygia guttata. Lineage (NCBI taxonomy): Eukaryota > Metazoa > Chordata > Aves > Passeriformes > Estrildidae > Taeniopygia > Taeniopygia guttata. Next base: position 1,797,346 of record NC_133025.1, read on the forward strand.
GGGAATGGTGAGACTGGAAAAAGAGTATCCACCTGCCTCTCCCTTCCATGCTTTTCATGGAATCATCTCCTCCTTCCAGTAAACATGGAAATTTCCCTTTATGAACACAAAATGTGCCCCAAACAGCACATGCTGCAACCAAATTCCAGTTCAGACACCACAGCAGGTAGAAGTTTCCAACCCAACAGAATTTCTGTCAAGCAGGATTGTGGGGGAAGAGGCTTGCTACAACTGCAAGCCCAGGTTTTGTATTATTTATTTCGAAAACTTCCAAAATGAAATGATGTTTTCTTACCTTTTCTTCCACTGAAACCTTTTTGAGATCCAGTTCTGTGACTTGGAGCAACATGAAAATCGCAGAGAGCCAATAACCCTCTTTTTCCTGAGAGAAAAAGTTTCCATTTTGAGGAAAAAGTCTTCATATCATCCAGCCAGTATTTAATTCCAATCGACTAGAATTAAATTTGCCTTTATACATTGCAAAATTAAAGTGTTTTTACCCTGAAGGGTGTCACACTGCCCAAACTGACCCTTCACAAGCTCAGCTGCTGGAGCAAGAGCTGAGTTGTTCAAGAATTTGCAACCACAATATTCAAAAGGCCATGATGGGAATTCAAAAATGGAAAGGGATTTATCAGACTTTGCTTAGGAGAAGGACATCTCAGCAGGAAAAGCCTTTCAGATAATGGAAAATCAGGAATAGTCTATTGCAGGTATTTTTCCTGCTAATTTCATTGCGTGCCATGACAGACCAGCCTCATAAAAGCCAATAAAACCTGGCAATTACAAGAAAAAAATTAAACTCTTAATATTTTTCTTCTTTCTGATATTGGGAATGACTGTAAAAATCACACAAAATTTAGAAATCACAAGGGTTGGGATAGAATTGCCTTTGATCACTCAGGACAAATGACCTGCCCACTTCTAGAGACAGAAACTGGGGCTAAAATGATTCAAACCATCAGGTTTAGGTTATAATTTTTGGTTCTTTCTTACCTGTAGAGGGTTTTTTAGAAGATTTACATCCCTGAGGAGAGGCAGATCTTTAATCCATTTAAGCTCACTGACCTCAGCCACCTGAGCAGGGACAGAAACAGAGCATAAATCGGTGGCAACAGAATCCATGAGAACTAGGCAAGGGAAATGAAGTATTTTAATGCCTGCTCTTCGAATTTGGGCATAAAAAAAGTAATTCTAAATCACAAAAGGGTTTACATGTTAACTGCACTCAATGAGGCACTTCCAGGCACAAAAGGAGACAACCTGGCTGTTAGCTGGAGCAGCAGGATGATCCACACAGCAATTTGCAAGCACCTGCATTTTCCCAGTTCCTTCAAATGTCAAACCCCTGACACATTTGGCTTTTTATGTGCTGATGTGCTCAAGTGAGGCAATTCTGCAGTTAAAATCATGCTATGGCTGGGTAGTTTAAAAAAAAAAAAAAAAAGTCCTTCAAAGAGTTTCATTTCACTGAAGTTCAAGTTCATCCTACAGAACTTGCAGCACTTGGCTAAAAAAGGACCAGGATTTTTGTCCTTGGATGTGTCCAGAGGGATAAAACAGGGGGTACAGAGGATCCAGCCTATTTGGGGTGTCAGCTGTGCACAAAGCAAAGCTGGGCACTCAGTTATGGGGGTTCATCAAGGTTTGTGTGGCCCAAACCAACCTGGTTTTCTGCTGAAAGATGGAATCAGAGAATCGTCATGGAATAGGTTGGAAGGATCTTCAAACTCATCCATGGCAGGGACACCTCCCACTGTCCCAGGGGGCTCCAGCCCCAGTGTCCAGCCTTTCCTTGGACATTCCAGGGATCCAGGGGCAGCCCCAGCTGCTCTGGCAATCCCAGCCCAGCCAGGAATTCCTCATTCCCAAGATCCCATCCATGGCTGCCCTCTGGCAGTGGGAGCCATTCCCTGTGTCCTGTCCCTGCAGGCCTTGTCCCCAGTCCCTCTGCAGCTCTCCTGGAGCCCCTTCAGGCCCTGGAATGTGCTGGAAGCTCTCCCTGGATCCTTCTCCTCTCCAGGGGAACATTCCCAGCTCTCCCAGCCTGACATTGGATCCATCTCCTCTCCAAGAAATTCATGGACCCAGGGCCTTCACTTGGAATCTCAGGAAGCCATGAAGGGTCTCCTTTCCCTTATCCTTTCTTTTCTATCCCCATTTTCCATAAAAATCCCTTGGGATGGATTCTGAGTGTCCCAAATCCCAGAATCCTGGACCAGTTTGGGTGGGAAGGGACCTCAAAGCTCATTCCAGGGACACCTGCCATGATCTCAGGGGGCTCCAGTCCTTCCTTGGACATTCCAGGGATCCAGGGGCAGCCCCAGCTGCTCTGGCAATCCCAGCCCAGCCAGGAATTCCTCATTCCCAAATCCAATCTAAACCTCTCCTCTTTTAGTGTAGAACCACTCCCTTTTCTCCTGTCTGTGTTTTTTCCATGTAAAAGCCTCTCTCCATTTCTTTCACAGCCCCTTTTAAATCCTGAAAGCCCAACTGAACCTAAAAGCCTCTGGATTTTCCTAATTCATACTCAATCCTTTTAAAGTCTCTAAAAATATAAATCTCAACCACAGCCTACTCAAAACTTCCTCTGAGATCAGAATAACCCCACCCAGGACAGTTTTGATGACAGTTTTGATTTATTTCTTAAATAACTCCCAGAATTCCAGCCATCAACAGTTGAAAACACCGAATGTTTACAAGAGACACGTTTGCAGCTGAACCTGTTGTTCCCATTTTTTTAAAAAATCAAGAATTTAAGATCATTCTGAGTGGTCTTCAGCTGAAGTAACTCCATGTGTTAATTAATTAAAACTCCCCTTTAAATTATTAAAGAAGACATCATTAAGCAGTTTCAATGACATCATTCAAAGAGGCAAGTTTTGATAAGGTAAAATGAAGATTTTTTTTGTGCTGTAAAGAACATAAATAAGGCGATGGAAATGGTGTTATTAATATTAATAACAACCACATCATTAGAGAGTTTCCTGTCTGCTGCAATTGAGGTACCTTTAAATGTCAACCTGAACACAGGCAGAAAAAGAATGCACAGTGATTTGAATTAAATCCTCTTGCAAGGAGGAAAAAATGACAGAAAATGTTCCACTGCTGCTTTATATTTTTGTTTTCTTAGATTATCTTTTTTCCCCACATGTCTTTGATGTCAAAGCGATTCATGAATTGATTTTTTTTTTCAGTAAAGGATGCTGGAAGATCAATATCAAAATTATTGTGAATATTTGGCTTGGCATTCAAAATTCAAAAGAGTTGGATGGTGCCATTGTATTTCCAGTACAGAAAATTATGCTGCATAACAAAATCCACTTTTTAACAGAGTTCTTGCAGTTCTGCCTTGCAGGGAGTTTCCAGCTGAGAGCTCAGAAGAATCTGTGCTCACAAAATTGGGCTGAGAGATATTAACAACCCCCCCTGAGGCCCGGCAGCAGCAGAGCTCTGGTGTAAATAAAAATCCTCTGGAATAATCGAGATGGAAAATCTGCAAACTCATCCCTGCCTGGCCCAGCCAGAGGAGCACTGTAAATTCTCATGTGTGAGAGCACTAAAGTGGGAGCTGAGTGAAGAGAAAGCCACCTCAGATATTAAATAAGGGCTTAGAGGACACCAGGAATCAATGTGGAAAACACCAAAAGAAAAGATCTCAGCTTTTTTAATATTCATTTCTTGCAGTGCTGGAGGATTTTTTGGAGCTCTTCAAGGAACTGAGTGTTAAAAAATGAAAATATTCTGTGCTGTTAAAAGAACTGAGCTCAGTCTGGTACCTGGTTATTCTCCAGGTTGATCATCTCCAGTAGGTCGTGTTCCTCCAAGCCTTGCAGACTCTTGATTTTATTGTTGGACAGATCCACCCTCTGCAGAGATTTCAAACTCTTCAGCCCATCCACCTTCTCAATCTGGTTAAAGCTCTAGGAAAAAGAATGAAAGCAGAGAAACTGCAAATAAACCTCTATGAAAGATAAAATTCCTCAGGGGGAAAAAAGTGTTATTTGTTGGATTTGAGGATTTTTTTGTCAGGGAGAATCCTGTAAAAAATAGGCTTTTATGCATTAGCCTCATGCACATCCTGATGTGTTGCATTCCTGCTGATAAACCTCTATGGAAAACAACATTTCTGAGGGGAAAAAAAAAGTTATTTGTTGGATTTGAGGATCCTTTCTCATGAAGAATCCTGTCACAGACAGGCCTTTCTGCAATAGCCTCATGCACATCCTGATATATCAAATTCCTCCTCATGGAAAAAGGGAATCAACTCTCTCCTGATTAGCTTATCTCCAACTCACCTTGAAGAGAGAACAGCAACAAAAAGAGCTCTAACATTTTTTAAAAGCTGATATTGGCACAAGAACACTCTTGTCACCATCCAGCTCAAAATTTAGAACACAGAGATGCATGGAAAATTATGGAATATATATACATAAATACATTGAATTTCCCTCTGTAATCATGACTCTATTTACACTTGTGATTACAGAATAAATAATGAAAAAATTAAGGTAGGATGGAGAGGAGACAGGCTGAGGGTTGGGAATGTTCCCCTGGAGAGGAGAAGGATCCAGGGAGAGCTTCCAGCACATTCCAGGGCCCAAAGGGTCTCCAGGAGAGCTGAAATTTGGGAAAAGAATGGAGGGACAGGACACAGGGAATGGCTCCCACTGCCAGAGGGCAGCCATGGATGGGATCTTGGGAATGAGGAATTCCTGGCTGGGCTGGGATTGCCAGAGCAGCTGGGGCTGCCCCTGGATCCCTGGAATGTCCAAGGAAAGGCTGGAGCAGCCTGGGATGGTGGGATTGGAATGGGATGGGATTTGAGGTCCCTTCCCACCCAAACTGGTCCAGGATTCTGGGATTTGGGACACTCAGGATCCATCCTGAGGGATTTTTATGGAAAATGGGGACAGAAAAGAGAGGGAAAGGGAAGGGAGACCCTTCATGGCTTCCTGAGATTCCAAGTGAAGGCCCTGGGTCCATGAATTTCTTGGAGAGGAGATGGATCCAATGCCAGGCTGGGAGAGCTGGGAATGGAGGGAATTCCCTGGGAAGGGAGATTGGAGTGGGATTTTGGGAATGAGGAATTCCTGGCTGGGCTGGAACTGCCAGAGCAGCTGGGGCTGCCCCTGGATCCCTGGAATGTCCCAGTACAGGCTGGACACTGGGGCTGGAGCAGCCTGGGACAGTGGGAGGTGTCCCTGCCATGGATGGGGTGGCACTGGGTGACCTTGAAGGTCCCTTTCAACCCAAACCATTCCATGATTCCCTGATTCCCTGATATGATACCAAAATCTCTCTGGAATACATAAATCTGTATTAATGGACATCAAGTGAAGGCTCCATTCACTGTCAGCAACAGCACAGAAATGTTTAAAAAATAATAATTTTTTAAAAAACAATTTTCCTGCAAATTCTTCCAGACTTTCCCACACGAAACGCTCCAAAGTTTTGAGAACCAACCCTCAGAGTTTTTTCAAACTGGCCTCCAGATGGTTTCATTCCTCAGGGCCTCACAAATCAGAGACTCATTTCTGCCACAAACTCCAAGCAGGGATAACAACTCCGTGCTCATCCCTGTCCCACACATTCCCAGATGGTTTCTCCACGGGATTCTTCCTCCATAACCTTGGAAATTTTATTTTTCCATCAGCCTCACCTTGTGCTAAGAGCTTGGAAGCCTCATCTCCTATTAATAAATATTTAGGAACTGTAGAAATAAATAAGCCAGCTGACTCTCATATTAATCCAGTTGTCTGTCCTTGACATTTTTCCTGACTTTTAAATGTTTAATTAGGTTATTAATAGCATGGAGGCTGCTCCTGAGCTTCGTTAGACCTCTGGTTAATCGGGTACAGCTCAGAGCTGTAAAATGTTGGGCCAGAGGTGCACAGAAAATTCTGTGGACAAAAGGGATTTGGTGATACATCCTTTAAAAGCAGAAAATTCCTAAGGGTCCAAAAATAACAACAATAAAAAGAACTGCATTTTATTCTAATTAATTCTATTTTTTTAAAGAAAATGCTCTGCTAAAATCTATTTCCATAAATTTCCACGTGGCTAATTAAAAGTGATATCATCACCTAAGAACCCCAAATGAGGAAGAGCTTCATATTTAATAAGATTTAACTATTTCCCAACTTTGGAGAGAGCAGATTCCCAAGGGAATTCCTGTTAGATTTTTAAACAAACCAGGAAATCAAGGCACACAATGATGGAGGGACTTGCTGTGGCTCAAAATTTGGAGAGAAAAAAAGCATCAAAGTATTAAGAAAAAAGATCCTCAGACTCCTGGAGCTCCTTTCAGGACATTTCCATGGAATTTGGCCAATCTGAGTTAATCTTCCCCACTAAAAATGAGACAAATTCCAATTTATTGCCACTGAGAGCTCCTGGAGGTATCATAGATCTGAAATATAATTTTATTAACATTATTTGAATATATTATTCAAAACAGGCTAAATGTGAACACCTTGCCTGAATACTGCAGCAGCCAAGCCCAATCCGATTTGATATTTTCTATATTTTACAGAATAGAAGAAAAACCTTTACAATTTTTAAAAGTATTGGAAAAGAATATTTCTATTCCTGATAAGAGATTAATTCACTTCAAATATTTCTGGGGGTGCTTAAAACTAATGTAGCCAATAGAAGTTCTGTGTAGGATTTTTGACACTTATTTTTCAGGTCTAATTAAATATTTTCCACTTCTTCTTACAAAGTAAAAGCTGTTTAAGAGCAGCCTGTTCCTTTTGGAGCCACTGGACTGCAGTAAAAATAGGTTTGGGTTGTGTTTCTGTGCAACAGTTGTATTAATAACTTTGAAAATGTATAGTATTGCAGCTATTTCTGATAATTTGTTATGTAATTATATTCATGTTTATTATATCTATAAAAATTATTATACGAATATATAATATATTTAATATTATATCTATAATATAAATATATACATATATAACGTATTATTTATTACAGAAATGTAAAAGTTATTAAAATATAATTTTAAAATTTTTAAAATTATTATAATCTACTTAATTTATTTAAAATCTATTATAAGCTAATAATATATACAATATCTATTATATATAATAGATATAATATATATAATATTTAATATATACTATATATAGAGATATACAGAATGCATATAATGTATATATTGTATATAATGCATAATATATCTACATTATATAAATAGATAATATGTATAATGTATACACATATATAGAAATATTTATATTTCATATATAAAAATATAATATCTATTCTATATAGTAGATATAATAGATATGAGATAAAATATTTAATATATATTATACATAGAGATATATAGAATTCTTATAATATATAGAATGCAGAGAATATATATATTATATATAATGTATAATATATCAACATTATATAAATAGATAACACATATAATGTATATACACATATAGAAATATATATTTAATGTAGAGAATATATATAAAATATATATAATATTAAACATGTATTATATATAGAGAATGTATATAATATATAGAAAGCATATAATATATAGAATGCATGTACAGTATATATTATACATAATGTATAATATATCTACATTATAGAAATAGATAATATATAATTTATATACATACATAAAAATATATATTTAATATAAATATATAAATAAATAGATAAAATAGATAAAATATACATAAAGTATATAATATATAATTATACATATAATATATATATAATTATATATTATATAATTATATATAATTATATAATATATAGTATTTTCATATTTCTTATATTTTTCATATTATATTTCTTATATTTATTCTATATACTCTATAATTATAGCTATAATGCTATAATACATCTATATAATTATTTTAAACTTGATGCTATTCCATTTCTGATTCCTCCCAAGGCACTGCTGGTGGCCAGGAGGCAGCAGGAACGCCTCCAGGAGCGTTTGTTCCTCACCAGGTTGAGGTCCCGGAGGGGCAGGTCCTGCAGCCCCCGGGTGGCCCTGAGCCGGTTGTGGGACAGTCCCAGCTGGGCCAGGCTGTGACACTGCTCCAGCCCCCGGATCTCCTGGATCTCATTGACTGGGCACGGCTTTCAGGGAAAAATCAGCTGAATGTTGGAAATGCAGGAGGACCCGGTGGGGAGAAATGATGGTGTCTGACTCGATTCAGGAGGCTGAATGATTTATTTATTATAACTATGCTATAACACATTAATATACTATTTAAAGGATATACTCAAACTACAAACCTACTTTTCTAACTACCATCTCTAACTCACTCACAACTCGTGAACCTCTCTGAGAGCTCAGCCCCAGGTGGGTTGGATTGGGTTGGATGGAGTTGGATTGGATTGGGTTGAGTTGGATTGGATTGGGTTGAGTTGGATTGGATTGAGTTGGATTGGATTGGATTGAGTTGGATTGGATTGAGTTGGATTGGATTGAGTTGGATTGGATTGAGTTGGATTGGATTGAGTTGGATTGGATTGGGTTGGGTTGGATTGGATTGGGTTGGATTAGATTGGATTGGGTTGGGTTGGATTGGGTTGGGTTGAGTTGGATTGGGTTGGGTTGGATTAGATTGGATTGGGTTGGGTTGGATTGGATTGGGTTGGATTGGATTGAGTTGGATTGGATTGGGTTGGATTGGATTGGGTTGGATTGGATTGGGTTGGATTGGATTGAGTTGGATTGGATTGAGTTGGATTGGGTTGAGTTGGATTGGGTTGAGTTGGATTGGGTTGGGTTGAGTTGGATTGGGTTGAGTTGGATTGGGTTGGGTTGGATTGGGTTGAGTTGGATTGGGTTGGGTTGAGTTGGATTGGGTTGAGTTGGATTGGGTTGAGTTGGGTTGGGTTGGATTGGGTTGGGTTGGATTGGGTTGAGTTGGATTGGGTTGAGTTGGATTGGGTTGAGTTGGATTGGGTTGAGTTGGATTGGGTTGAGTTGGATTGGGTTGAGTTGGATTGGGTTGAGTTGGATTGGGTTGAGTTGGATTGGGTTGAGTTGGATTGGATTGGATTGAGTTGGGTTGGATTGGATTGAGTTGGGTTGGATTGGATTGAGTTGGATTGGCCACCAGGCTCAAACAATCCTCACCAGAACCCAACCAAGCACTCACCCCAGGGAAACAATTCTCCAACCACATTCCACAAGGGACAAACAAGGAGCAGAAATAGAAATTGTTTTCTCTTTCTTCCCTCTGTGCTCCTCTATGAAAAAAATCCTGAGAGGGAGAGAAATGTGCTTGCCACAGCTGAACACAAAACCTGAGCTGTAATTAGGTGATCAATTAACAAATTGGGTTTATGGGGTGGGCAGCTGGACAGGAAAGGATTTTTCCTGAAGGGGTTTAAATCCCACTGCTCCTACAGAAATTATTTGAGTTACTATTTTATAAATATTATTTTATAAATAAAATTTTATAATTTTATTCGAGTTATAATTTTATTTTAGTTTCAGTTATATCCTGGCCATCTGTCCTGAGAGGAGAAAGTGTATTTTAAATTAACACTACAGTTAAAAACAGCAGCAAAAGTAATTAGAATTCCTCTCAGCAAACTTCAGCATTAACACAACACCTCAAAATCCCCCAAAAAAGAACTTTTGACAACAGATCCAGCTCCAATTTTTCCTTTCAGGGGATGAAGTGTGTCATGGTTTGACACGGAAAGAAAATTTTTCAGAAGGAAGAAGTTCACCAGTCAGGAGTCAGGTTTAGATACTGACACTTGAGGTGACCAATTGAAGGTGGACACGCCTCTGAGAACACAGAGGGGTTAAAAGCGGAATTCCCAGGAGGACTCGTCCTTCTTTGGTTCCGGTCATCGCGAGGTACAGACCTCCCCTGCCCAGCCCAGGCTGGGTGGGGGAGGGGAGCCATGCGGCCTGCAGAGGTAGGCCAGGAGGTAAAGGATCGGAACCGGCTGGGTCAGCTCCTGCAGATGGAAGGGTGGAGAAATCTGGGATGTCTCCGTTCCCCCCCAGAGTCTCTCTATCTCCCAAGAGAGAAAAAGAGACTCAGTAGTTTTATCAACAGTTCGCCGCAGGGAAGGAAAAGAGCAGGGGGGCCGCAAAGTGCCCAGACGGGCTGTGGAAGCTGGAGCCTGGGCAGAAAGCCATCCTTGAGAGTTAAGACTTTTAACCCTTCCTAAAAAATGAAAGCTTTATAAAATATTACTCCTCCTAAATTTAAAAAAAAGAAAGACAGCTTGAAACCTCAGATGTTTAGAGAAAAAGGTTAGGAGCAAATAATAAAGTAGCTTTTTGGCTAGACTCTGCTTATTTACCATAGACTAAACCACTCTTTCTTTCAAGAAAGACTGCATTTTAGGGGGATGCATTGGTAAACCAAGAGACCTTCTGCAGCAACTACCAGTTTTGGAGTGGACAGAGAGAGAGCTGAGGAGGGTGTGAGGATGCCCTCCATCTTCAGGAAGAAGAGAAGGCGATCTCTGTCTTTTAGACCCTCAGCCCCAGGGGAAAATGGGGGAAACTCTAATCCCAAATTATAATACTAGACTGTTGTTCCTGGTGGTCCTTGGCAAAGCATCCTTAAAGGGGCCCTATAAGCAGTCTCTGTCCATGCACGGTGGTGAGAACACTGACATAGAGAGAAGAGGGTCACACTGGCCGGTGTGTCTGGGCGGTGCCACGTATAACATTGGAAACACAAAAGGTAGCAGTTGTGTTTCCTAAGAGAGTCTATAATTGCAAAGGAAACTCCTCTCTTCCCCAATAGACTCAATATTAATTATATTAAAGAGTAAAAACTTAATTAAAGATCCAAATAGGTCTCGCTGGAGTTTAATAGCGTTAGGTAGAGGAAAAAGAAATGTTTTGAAAAGTTTTCATTTCAAATTTTGTGTGTTTTTTTTTCTTTCCTTTCTTTTCCTTTTATAGTAGTAGTAGTAATAGTGTAATAAAGTTTTTTCTTTTATTATTAAGTTTAGCCTGCTTTGCTCTATTCTTAATCACATTTCACAGCATTTAATTAGTAAGTTGTATTTTCATAGGGCGCTGGCATTGTGCCAGCGTCAAACCATGACAAAGTGAGAGGAGCCTGACTCTGGATCTACCCAAAATCAGGTTAAACTCTGCCCCAGGGATGTGACTCTTTGGTGAGGGGAGTTAGGCAAAAGTTTGAATGAGGAAAAAATAAAGTTTAAAACACAAGCATCAAAATAATAATAATAATATTAACCTCTGTAAGGGACATCTCCCCTTTTCACTTTTCCATGGTACAAAAAGGAGTTTTTTGTGTTCCTCTAGCAGGAAAATCCCCCAAATATGCCCAATTTTAAAACCATCAGTGTTTAAGTAAATTAAGCTCAATCTCAGAATTACAATTTCATCTCAGTTCTAAGGACATGAAGGGGGAAATGCAAAGAAAACAGTTATTTATTTGAAGAAACAGCAAAAAAAAATCAATTTTCTCCCATTCAAGATGGCCCAAAGGATACAATCCAGCAGGAGTTTGGTAAGTGAGTGGTATGCTGACAAATCTTTCATTTTTGGGATTTGATTGTGTGAAAAATCTACTTCCTAAAGGGAAAAAAAAAAAAAGAGGAATTTGGGGTTATTTCTTCAGCACTTACTCTGGCTGGGAGTTTGTTCCACCTTCCCATCACATGCAGGGATTCAGGGTGGAAGAAAATAAAATCAGTAAATAAAATGCAAATAAATGGATAGAAACAGAAATAAAAGTCAAATAAATATAAATAAAATAAAATTTAATAAAATAAAAGACAAAAATAAAAGACAGACCCAAACATTTAGAAAAGGAAAATGAGAATTGAGGTGAGAAAGAAGAATTAAAAAGAAATAAAAATTGAATTTTGCCTATGCTCAAATACATCTAACTTCGATTCAGAAAATGGTTTTGAATTTAAAACTTTAAAATGTTGGTTTGGGTTTTTTTTTTCAGACTTACCTTGAGGTTTTTAGGTGCTTTAAAATCGAAATATGTGGTCAGTTGATTTTTGGACGCATCCAGCTCTACTAAATAAGGCATGTGGCTGACACAGGAAAGATCTAGAAATGAAAAAAATGTCAAATCCTGTGCCTGAATGCAAAGATCATCACAGCAAAATGTGCTAATTACATCCTGGGGCAATTAAGAGTCAATTTGGAACTGCACAGTCAGAAATAGATAATACATATAATGTACATGCATATATAGAAATATTTATATTTAATATATAAAAATAGAATATATAGAATGTATAATATATATAATAGATATATATAATTATATATTTTAAATTATATATAATTATATATAATAGATATAATATTTAATACATATTATATATATAGATATATAGAAAGCATACAATATAGAGAATGCACATAATGTATATATTATACATAATGTATAATACATCTACATTATATAAATAGATAATATATAATGTATATACTTAAAATATGTATTTAATATAGATATATAAGTAAATATATAAAATAGATAAAATAAAGTATATAATATATAATTATATGTATACAGGAAAGATCTAGAAAGGAAACAAAATGTCAAATCCTGTGCCTGAATGCAAAGATCATCACAGCAAAATGTGCTAATTACATCCTGGGGCAATTAAGAGTCAATTTGGAGCTGCACAGTCAGAAATAGATAATACATATTTAATATATAAAAATAGAATATATATATATAAAATATTTAATATATATTATATATAAAGATATATAGAAGGCATATAATATAGAGAATGCATATAATTTAATACATAATGTATAATATATCCACATTATATAAATAGATAATATATAATGTAGATACTTATATAAAAATATATATTTAATATAAATATATAAGTAAATATATAAAATAGATAAAATAAAGTATTTAATATAGAATTATATGTATTATATAATTATATATAATAATATAAAATATATAAAAATTATAAAATATATATAATATATTATAAAATTATATTATAATTTTATATATTATATTATATATTATAATTATATTTAAAATCCTATAATATATATAATATATATTTATATAATCATATAATATAAATATGCTATATGATTATGTATATAATAATATAATAAAATATATATTATATTATATATGATTATATAATATAATATATAGGCATCATTCAGAAAGTGATTCCTAAAATGCAGAAATCAGATCTATTACACCTTCTCCTAAAGGAAAAAAAAAAAAAAAAAAAGATTTATCAACTACAGAGAATAAATATCCAAGTTGGACATTTAATTTTCATTATGCCAGCTGACTTGCCTTTAAGAAAGAATTTATTTTTCTATTCCATCCACCTCTAGAATGACAGATTCACTCTGGCCTGAGATATCAATTAGTGGAGAAAAGCATTGAGGCCACGAGGAAATGAGTGGTTGCTATGGAAAAATCTCTCCTCTGTATATAGCTGGCCTCAAGAGAAAAAAATAAAATAAAATATAAAATAAAATAAAATAAAATAAAATAAAATAAAATAAAATAAAATAAAATAAAATAATAAAAAAAAAAATCTCTTACTAAAATGAGCAGGGAGAGGAGCTGCTGTAAAAAAGTGCTGCTATTCTTGAACTCCATCTCTCAACTGAAATAATATGGTTGCCCCACCACAGCTTATTCCACTTGATGTTAAATTAAAAAAAAAAAAAAAAAGATAATGAGAGAAAAGGAGCAGCTGGTGGAATTCATCCCACTCTCCATTTGGCACCTTTCTAAATGTAAAAAATGTAATATTTTTTTTTTTTTTTTACCTTTTGTCATCCGTGGAAAACCCTGACAAGGGAAAACTCAAGGCTGGGAAAACCAAAACAAGCATCACTTGAATATTCTGCTGCCTGCAGAATCTGCAGCTTCACCTTGACATTTCTGCTGGGATTTTATCTCTGGGAAACAAAGTGAGGTTTAAACTCCACGTTCTCATTGATAAACATCTGCTGGTCTTAATGGGCCGTGGAATTTGGGGTATTTTAGAGGAGATCAAACATTTTGTGGGATGTTTGACACCATTAAAATGTCAGCCAGGCTTTGGGACACTAAAACTTTGTGGTCCAGTGCATTTCTCATCTGAAACTGTTTCACAAGCCAGGAATTTGTAGTTTATTTACTCCATACCATTAATTTTATTGGAGGAAAGCTCCATTTTCTGCAGGTGAATGTATCCAGAGAGAATGCTGATGTCACTCAACCCACGACCCTGCAAAAAGGAAAGGATTGTAATTATAATTTTAATAACTGGTTAATAACTCAGCTCAGCAGAGGAAAGGTGCCCCAAGGTCCCTCCAGCTGCAGCAGGACAAGGTGACATCTACAAAAAGTGATGTTGGAGCAGCCAGAAATGGAGAAAAATGCCAAAAAAAAAAAAGAAAAAGATTTTGGAACAACAAAAAGAGAGCTGCAGTCAGGAAAAACACCAGGAAAAAAAAGCTGTGTGGAAAAGGGAGGGACAGAAGACACAACCACTTCAACTTCCTGAATTCAGCATTTCCAGGTGTTTTACACTTTTTTTTTTTTCCTCCAGCTGACTGAAGGAGGAAAATACATTTTTCACACCTAAGGACTGGATAAGGAAAAAGTAATAAAATCAAAATCAAAATCTCAGTGCTGATTAAAAAAAACCAAACCACCCCTTCACTCTGGCAGTCGGCAGGAGCCACTCTGAGTCTTATCAAAAACTCTGCACATGGAAGAAGCAGTGACAAAAATTTACCTCTTGACATTTTTTTCACATAGGCCATTTTTTTTTTTCAAATAGGGCAGCTATTTGCTGTTGAAAAAAAGGAAATATTTGTGCAGAAGAGCGCCATAAACTGATTTTTTTTTTGCTGGAACTTACGGGAAGTGACAGATGGAGATAAACATATTCAGTGCCAGGGGCTGAGCGGCCGAAGGTGTGGAGTCCCTCAGCAGCGGTGTCTTCATCCAACACCCCCTCCAAGTGAGCCTAAAAAACACCAAAAAAAGGGAAAAATGGATTAAGGGGGATTTAGGAAGGGAAATTTCACACCTGGGAGAATCCAGAGGCTGCTGGGGTGAAAGTGGGAACAGGGTTGATAAAAGTCCTCAGTGAAATGCTGCTTCCAATGCTTCACCACCCCACTAAGAAAGAAGAATTTTAGGATAAATGATGAACCCTGTCCTGAAAACACTGAACAGAAACTTGAGAAGGTGCATCAGGATTTTGCTGGGATTTTAAATTTTGTTCCCTCCTGGCTGAAGTGATGCCTCAGGTTTAGCTTTTATATTTTTCAGTTTCTGAGCTGCTTTAGTGTGTGGATCTGAGCTTCATATTATGGGATGGTGAGCTCTCTGCACAGAGCAGGGAGACAAAACAATTCCTGCTCCAGCTGGGCACCAAGGACAAATGATCCAAATCTCAGCCCAGGAGCACAAACACCGTGGGCTGGAGAGAGAAAAACAAGCAGGGTGGGACTGCCTGAGCTAAAGCTGGAATGGGACAATGAACTCCAAGGTGCCAATGGAGCAGAACTGATCCCAGGGAGAGCCCCCGGGAGCGCTCGTGCATTTTGGGGCCATTTTGGTTCATTTGGGTGCAGCCCTGGCTGGGCTCTGGTGCTGCCCAAGGTGGATCCACGGAGGAGATCCTTTCCATAAATCCCAAATTTATTCTTTAGCTCTGCTCTAGGTCAGATTCTCAAGGCATCAGAAGCACAGGTCCCATTCCCTGAGCTGCTGATTTCCCACCAGCAGGGCGCTGCACCCCAAAATGCACATTATTGGGAGCACTTTCCTCTTGTTCAGCATGAGCAGCTCTGGGATGGCTCCTCAAAGGAAAAATCTTTGCCAAAGAGGCTGCTGGGCAGATGGCATTAATGAACCACAGTGTGAGTTTAACGAGAAAATCAGCCAATAATGGTTTGAGAAATTCTTCTCAGCTCCCAGGAACCACACGAGCATTGCTAACCTAGGGAGCTGCCTGACCATTCACAGTCCATCCACAAACGAAGAGATTTGACAAATCAAATTAAAACAGATGATAAATCATAATTAGACAAGTAATTTTAAATATAGAGTTTTACACCTTAAGTAAAGGAACTTTACAAAATAATTTTATGTACATTGATAATTATAGTGACAATATTAGTGGTAGAGCCTTGTGTGCTTCACTGTACACACAAACAATAAACAAAGCCAGCACAGAAGTGTTTTCTGTTCCAGAGAGAGGGGGAAATGTGGGAAATGGAATTGCAGAGAATTCTCAAAGGCTGACAGAAAGCTCACACAGTGCATCTGTGTGCAAACCTGGAGATGAGAAATGCTGACTGAGAGATGCCCTGGAATGGGACAGACCCTGCTGGGAGAGAAATGGAACTAGAGACAAGTTTCAAAGGGTGGCCTTAAAATCAGACTGGGTCCTTTGGAGAACTAGAACTGGTGTGACAGACCAAGAAACACTTATAATATATTGTAACTAGGAAATAATTGGCTTCTGATTGTGATGGCACGAATTAAAACATCTGTATTGTCTCACCCTTCACATGAGGCTGAAAATGGAATAAACGTTTTTAAAACACCTCTTAGCTGCCCCATCTCGGGGTCAGAAAAGGGCTTAATCCAACAGGGACCAAGAGAAATAATAGAATAATTTCATTATAGCGCCTACATGTCACAGCAAGGGAGAGCACAGAATAATTTCCACAAGGCAGAACATGAGGTGATATTTTGTGGTGTTGGGATTTAAAGCTCATCAGGGCAGGGAGAGAAAATTCACACGTGTCTCTTGGGGTTTATTGAAGCTCAAAAAGGAGCTTTAAAAAGGAAATGGGGTTGATTTGGCCATACATGTGCCAGTTTAATCTTATATGGCAGGAGCACTTGGCAGTGCTGGGTTAGTGGTTAGGATTGACAATCTTCAAAGTTGTTTTTTCCTGAGAGAGAGAGAGAGAGAGAGAGGAAGAATCCAGGAGGAGCCCGGACAGCACAGGGATGGGAGGAACCCTACAAAAGGCAGAAATGAGAGGTGCCGCCCTTCCTTCCCCCACATCCACACTGAGGGGGGAAAGGGCAGTTCCTACCCAAGCCCTGGGCTGAACCTCTGAGCGCTCCGGCTCTTCCTCCTCGCCCTCCTCCTCCTGCTCATCCTCGCGGTGAGGCGGCCCGGGCCGGGGCTGCGGCGGCTCGTCAGGAGGGGGAAGCGGCTCCCCGGGGCTGCCTTCTGTCCCGTTCTCCTCGCCGCCCGCCATGAGCTGCGATAATGAAGGAGGAGACGGAGGAAACTTCGCTATGGGCGCCGTCCCCGCTCCGGCCTGGCCGCCGCCATTTGTTTACGCGTTGCCATGGAGACGGGAAGCGCCAACAGCCCCGCCAGCCAATAGGAGCGCAGAGCGTGCAGCGGGGCAGTATGGGAATTGTAGTTCTCACTAGCGGTGCGCACCCGCTCCAGCCGCCTCGCCGCGGAGCATCTTGGGAGTTGTAGTTCGCCTCCCTGAGGCAGCCAGTGGCCTCGCTCCCGCCTCGAAAATAAATAATATATAAAAATAATTATAAATATGTCAATGTAAGGCGATAAAGAGGCGCACAAAGCCTCTCTGGCGTAGACAAAGTCTTTACTCAGTGTGTAGAGGGTGACCAAAGAGTTATTGGTCAATCACAAGGCAGCCCAGGCCGTTATTAAGCTCGATTTGCATATTAACATTGACACCCAACCCCACCTGTGAAAAATGCGTATTTTAGGATTGGCTTTTGGCAAATATTAAAATGAATACTATATGTGCAATGTTAGAAAGTTATGCTCCATTAATTCTCTTAAGTAGGTGTTAAGTATAGTTTTAGGTTACAACATAATGTTAAAATAGAAACTCTGCGATGTAAGATATTGTTTACTAGCTCAAGAAAAGGGATAAGATAAACAAGAAACTTTTCACACAGAAATAACAGTGACAGGGCACATAAAGAGTTACAGCCTCCTTATCAGAAAAGACAAACATCCTTCCACCTTCTTTCTGTCTTTATTAGACAAAACCCAAGAAATTAAGAAAAATTCTTAATTTGCAAGGAATTTATGCATCATGTATGAGCTATATGAATATGCAACAGGCTGTTGCTTTTAAGGTTTTTTCCTTTGTTCACAAGGCATGGTTTTGGCAGCTCAGTGCCCAAAAACACCCAAAATTCTTTGTTTTTTATTGTCTCATAATGTCCTAATCCTCATTGTCCAAAATTTTTATTACTGTAATTTTATTACTATTTTTTATAACTATTTTATTGCTAATAAACTTTTAAGATTTAAAAAAAAGAGAAGTGATTGGTGTTTTTCACACCAATATATATATGTATAGACACACAGAGAGAAATATAAATATAAATTAGATTTCTGTTATTCTACTTTTTTCCATGACACACCATAGTTGGTGGTGAAGTACTGTTTTTCCTTAAGAGAAAGGTACAATTTCAGAACTGATGGGGAGGGAAGATAAAAATCTATATAATTTTACCAGATTTTCGGGAAATAATGAGAGATGAGACTGTCACAGCATGGGAAAGCAAAATTACAGCTTTTGAAATATCTTTGTGTGTTGTCCTGATTTTATATCACGTGTATCTTACAGAGAGCAATCTGCTCCTAACACAAATTTGAAGTAAAGATGCTGAGGATATTTGAGTTTTTGGGTCTAACATCCACCTCTTTTTTTTTATTTTCCTTTTTTTTTTTTTTTCTTTTTTGCCAAAAGGATGTGCTGGAGGCTGACACTCCAGCTATGAAAGGAATCAGAACAATTTGCTTTTCCTTCCACCTTTCCTATTGTGTTTGGCACAGGCTTCAAGATCGTGGGATAATTAAAGCCCAGTAAAGATTATGAGGCTGTAAAAAGGAAATTGTGAAACCCTCATGAACATTTACAGCCCCCAAGGCAACATTTTGGGTTTGTGGTCTGGAGAAGTATTTCCTTGTCTCTTTAAGCACTTCCCTGGAATGATTCCTGGCAGAGCTGCTGGAATTTCATGGGGCTTTACAAAACAGAATCTCCAGGCTTTGGTTGTGAACTGTTATGTCAGTTTGGGTGGGAAGGGACCTCAAAGCTCATTCCAGGGACACCTGCCATGATCTCAGGGTGCTCCAGTCCTTCCTTGGACATTCCAGGGATCCAGGGGCAGCCCCAGCTGCTCTGGCAATTCCAGCCCAGCCAGGAATTCCTCATTCCCAAAATCCCATCCATGGCTGCCCTCTGGCAGTGGGAGCCATTCCCTGTGTCCTGTCCCTGCAGGCCTTGTCCCCAGTCCCTCTGCAGCTCTCCTGGAGCCCCTTCAGGGCCTGGAATGTGCTGGAAGCTCTCCCTGGATCCTTCTCCTCTCCAGGGGAACATTCCCAGCTCTCCCAGCCTGGCTCCATGGATTCCTCTGGACCTTCTCCAGCAGCTCCAGGTGCGGCTGCTGTTGGATCCAGCACTGGATGCAGAACTGGAGATGTTCTCTGCTCTTGTAACAGATCCCAGAGTGAGGACTGGGTCCCTCCTGCAGGGCAGATTTGGGGTTGGTCGTGCTCTGCACAGCTCAGGCCGAAGATAAAGGAGGTTTCCAGGATTTTTGCACAGTTTCCAACACCCTCTTGTGGGTTTTTGCCCTTTGGGAAACCATCTCCCACTGCAAATGTGTTACAAATGCCCTGTGTGACCGATTTCCATGGAGAAACAAGAACCAGAAAACAGGAAAGGAAAATTAATGCTGGGAGGGCAGAAAAGTTTCCCAAGGGCTGCTGCTTTCAGAGCCTGGAGCTTCTGTTCCATCCCTCAGAAGTGACAAACCCAGGACAGCCAGAGCCTGGTAAAACTGGGCAGCACCATGAGGACACCAGTGAGGGACTGTGGGGCTCGGCCCAAACCCAAAAGTGAGTGGAGACTCCAGAATTTCAAACACTTGGTGACCAAATGTGCCCTCAGGAGCCTCTGGTGTATCAGAGCCACCCTCTTCTTCCAGGGGAAGCCCCCCGAGTGTGGGGATGCTGAGGGTGGGGGGGTGTGGACACGGTGAGGGGATTGTCTGAGGAGTTATTTACTCCCAGCCATGACAGCTTGTCTCTACCCACAGCCCAGCTCTGAAAACAAAAACTGTTCCCAAAATCTCTGCCCCACACCCATGGTCTCTCCTGTTTGTGAGAGAGGGTTGGAAACAAACGCCAACGCTTTGCAAGGGGATTATTTATCTCATATCCAATCCAAACCTTTCCTGCTAAAACCTGAGGTTGTTGCTTAGGGGAAAAGAAACCAAATCCCACCTGGCTACAACCTCTTGTAAGGGAGTTGTAGAGAGTGAGCAGGTCCCCCCTGAGCCTCTTTTTCTCCGGGCTGAACAACTCTCTGTGATAAACAACCCGATTTCTGTGCTCCAAAATCACAACAGCCGTGGTGTGTTACACTCGTGGTGGGAGGAAAACACAGTTCACTCCAAAAACACCTTCCCAGGAAAAAATATCCAGTGAGGATCCTTTGGTGGGGATTCTAAGATGCTGCTGCAAGGCAGAATCCTGGAATTAAGGTTGGAAAAGACCTCTGAGATCATGAAATCCAATGTCCTTGTGGTGTAGAGAGGAAGCTGGAGCAGGGAATGTCCCTGGGGGGCTGGAATGAGGTGCTTGGGGTCTGGATTCATTCCCACATCCCACACGCTGCTCCTGCCTTTCTCCTTGCTGTGATCCCTGGAATATTCACTTCCCTCGTGAAGGTTTGGAGAGGACTGAGAGTCTGAGCTCTTGAGGAGACACCAGCTAATTGCAAACTCTAATTACCTCAATTGAAAAATCTTCTCTTTCCTCTCCACCCGCTGCAGGCGAGTCCCTGCTCTGTTCACACCTCGTGGGGCTGTGATGGACAACGTGAGGAGCAGCTCGAGGAAAAACAATTTAAATAATTTGTTTTAGACTCAAAAATACTCCCAAAGATGAGATTTTCCTGATTTTATCCAATCTGTTCCTGGCCCCCACCGGCACAGCTGTTGGGTGGGTGGGAAATGTGGACTGCAAAGGCTGAGATCAGCAAAGCAGAGCATCAGATTATAAAGGAATTAATAATTAACCAGTTGCACACCAGGCCACAGCAGCCCAGTCTGAATTCAGAGCTCCTCACACATCACTCTCACACCTCAAATGGGATTTCCTTGTCCCAAGCAGCTCCTTTTCCCTTTCCCAAAGTCTGGGTAGGGAATATCCACCATTCCAGGACCTCCACGTTGCAGTGTCTGAGCAGGAGAACACAGATCTGTGATCCCAGGAACATCCCATCACCATCCCTCATGGAATTCTCCCCCATCCTGCAAACCCATCAGGGAAAGGGAGGAACTCCTGCAATTAATGGCCAATACTGACATGAGAAAAATTTGGATTATGAATAAAACGAGGGGAAAAAACCTCAAAAGATTCCTAACAACAAGAACTGATGGGTTCAGCTTCTTACATGGATGGTGAGAAGCCTCTGGAGTTGGTCTGTGGCAGCTGAGGGTTGGACTGAGTGACTCAGAAAATCATTTCCACATTGCTGGAGCCTTGGAGAACGCTGAATTTGGGGCTGGAAAGGAATCTTTGAAACACCTCAGGAATGACAGTTCTTAAAAACAACCAGACAAACCACCAGGGCCTTTAAACATCCTTTAATTCTACAATTTCAAGGTTGACACACAAAGCACCTACAGCTCAGAGAGAACCTTTCTCAGCACAAGAAACCCAGCTGGGTTTTCTTGGCAAATACAAGTGCAGTGGATTCTGATTTTGGAGGAATAAGGAACCTTTTTCCAGGTGAATTTAGAGGGTCAAGGCAGGGCAGAATTGGTGCCCTGGGTGTGCCTCAGACCTTGGATTTGGTGCCCTCCTGCCCTTGCTGATCATTGGTGCTGAGCTACACAACCCTGCCTGTCCTTCCAGTGCATCAAGTGCCGGCCACAAAATATCTCTGGAGCTGGGGGGGACTCAAAGATAATATTCAGGACAAGAGAAGGAAGCGTTTTTGTTCTTTTATATTGGTAATTTTCTCCTGCATCCACCCGGTGCTGCAGGCGCCAGATGGCTCCGGGATAATGAAAGAGGAGAAATGGAAACAAATGGTCCCGTGTTACCTCCCACGTGGAGAACTGGCTGATCACCACCTGAAGGAACAAACAATCACATCTTTTAGCAGTGGAAACAGCGGGAAACTTCACGTGGGTACAACTTGGAGCGAGCACTAGCAGAGCTGAGCAGGCTCCAGAAAAGATCTCCAAACCATCAAGATCCCACGTGTGATCAACAAGTCTGGGATTGGCAGGCAAGGTGATGATTATTTAGTGTGGTCTGAACTTCCAAGACCAAATTTTCCCTTCTCCCACCCCACAGCTCCCTTTACATCTCCAGTCAAAGCAGCAGCAGCAGAGAAAAGCCGAATATCCCACCCCAAACCCCCCTGGGGTTCCTGCTGTGGAATCACTTTTAGGAGAACATTAAAGAAGCGTTACGTGGATACACACCAAATCCACCCCAACCCCAAATCTCAAATGGCATTTCCCATCCTCACCACAATGCCCAGAAGATTCCCATTTTTTCTTTGATTGAAACAGAACAAAATCAACAAAAAAAAAACCCCAAAAAATGTGGAGGTGCCACCCGCCAGCCGCGGGTGACACGGGTGGCAGCGGGGGTCACACAGTGGTGATTTTCTTGTCCTTGGTGGCCTGTTTGATGGCAGCCTGCTCGCAGATGATCTCCTTGAGGCGCTGCAGCCTCATGTTCTGCGTGGTTTGGTCGCCCACGCCCGTCTGGCTGCGGTGCAGCAGGTTCAGGGCGTAGATGTACTCCAGCTCCGTGTACTTCACGCCCTGGTCCACCACCAGGTTCAGCAGCTCGTCTGCCGTGTTGTAGAGCATCTCATAATACTGCCTGCAAAGAGAAAAACAGCCTGGTTTGTTGGAACCCCGGCCTGGTTCAGGGGTTCCGTGTGGTGGAAAAGTCTCTCCTCCAACCCGAGCTTCCAAAGAAAGGCTCAGCAGTCTCTTGTTCGGTCTCATGGTTGTTTATTGCAAGTTATCTAAAAGATTTTCTTCTGGGGCTGCTGTGGTTTGCTCACAGCTCAGGCAGAGGCACACACACACCCTGACATCCTCTCTGACTCCCGACTGCTTCTTCTCTCCCTGCCCAGGGCTGCTGCTGTCTTTTATATGGTACATTACGTGTTACATGGGTACAGTTTTCCCCAATGCCCATTACCTATATTAAATGGTGCTTTTCTATCTTTTATATGGTACATTACGTGTTACATGGGTACAGTTTTTCCCCAATGCCTATTACCTATATTAAATGGTGCTTTTCTATCTTTTATATGTACATTACGTGTTACATGGGTACAGTTTTTCCCCAATGCCTATTACCTATATTAAATGGTGCTTTTCTATCTTTTATATGGTACATTATGTGTTACATGGGTACAGTTTTTCCCCAATGCCTATTACCTATATTAAATGGTGCTTTTCTATCTTTTATATGGTACATTACGTGTTACATGGGTACAGTTTGTCCCCAATGCCATTACCTATATTAAATGGTGCCTTTCTACTCTAAACCAATCTGTGAGTGCCAACATCACCAAGAACATGGAGGTAAGGAAGGAGAAAGAGGGAAGACAGGGCAGGCCCAAATCCCTCCATCTTAAAACTTCTGACCCCCATGTACAAAACCAAAACCCCCCTGTACAGCACTCAAAAATTCTTCCCTCTACTTTGTAACTACTTCTACTATAATATCTAAACTTTTGTGACTTCTTGTTCTTCCTGCAAGGTTGGTAAATCATTCCATGGTTCAAACCCAAAATCACAGCTGTTTCCAGCTGCCTGCCAGGGTCTCAAATGCTTCTGACCTGGGCCTGGAACCTCCAAAAATGTCTGAGGGACATTTTGAATTCCAACACTGGTTAAGTTGTGGTGCTTGATGGTCCACACCTCTGCTTTTGCAGAATTCCATGAGCTGTTGCTTTTATTAATTTTATTTATTTACCATTCCAGGGGGCTCCAAGCCCCAATATCGAGCCTGGCCTTGGACACTTCCAGGGATCCAGGGCAGCCACAGCTTCTCTGGGTAACCTGTGCTCAACGTGGGCAGGTCTTAAAGACAAAGTTACAGAAATCCCCTTTGTTGAGACTCACAGAATGGTTTGGGTTGAAAGAGACCTTAAAGCCCATCCAGTTCCACCCCTGCTTTGACATCCTCTCTTCTCCCCCCAGATATCCCATGGCTGAGCCCTGGGAGCTTTTCCTGCCCAGGCTGATGATCTGGGAAGGGTAAATCATCTTCCCCGTGCTCAAGCCAAAAGAGATTTTGGGGAGCTAAATTTGCTCTTTGGTTAGGCTTGCTAATCCCACATAATTATTTATTAACCCATTTGTCAGATGACAGACTGAGCTTTTGCTAACTTTTAATTATTTTCCTTGGTTTTAAACCTCAACTTTAAAACCACAAAGCACTCGGCCAGCATTCCACAGAGCAGATTCCCCTCACCTGTCCTCCATTTATTTATTCCCTCCATCCTTTACAACTTGCCTTCCTCAGCCACCTCTTGATAATCAAAAGAGAGTTTATAATGGCAGGGACAAACACACTTGTGAAAGGAAAATGAAGAGCCTAAATAAAAAATCACAGAACAAGAGGCTCATCCCACTCCCTCTTTCATATTTCATTATTTGATAACATCAGAGGCTGAGTCCATCA
This sequence comes from Taeniopygia guttata, assembly GCF_048771995.1. Classification (NCBI taxonomy): domain Eukaryota; kingdom Metazoa; phylum Chordata; class Aves; order Passeriformes; family Estrildidae; genus Taeniopygia; species Taeniopygia guttata. The sequence continues at coordinate 1,822,048 of NC_133025.1, forward strand.
GAGCTGCTTGGGCGAAGGCAAACAGGAGAGTGTCTGATCAATATTTATTAATACTTTCAAAGACAAGGAAGGCAAAGTTGAGCAGACTCTGTAATGGAGTGAATAATTACTCATGCAAATCGGGCTTGGCTGCGGGCGCTGCCATGCCAGAGCGGCAGGTTTTTAATTGCACCCAATTAAAAATGCACACCTTGTGCTCCTTCCCTGCTGCCTCGCTTGCTCCCCTTTTATTTTAGAGGAAATTTTTAATTAAAAAATAATCTGATCCCGAGGAGAGTGACAGATGAATCCAATGTTTGTGAGGTGCAGGAATTCTTCAGTCAGCCTGGATTTAGGACAGGTGAGGAAGGAGCTGTGAGGAGAAGATGGGGCTGTGCTGCTGGGCTTGTCCAGTGATCAGTTTGTGCAGATTTTGTCCTTTTTTTGCCTTTTTCCCCTTTAAGGTGCTCTGTCACCATGGATTTTTTTGCTTTGGAGCAAAACTTCCCTGTCCCTGGATCCCTGGAATGTCCAAGGCCAGGTTGGACGGGGCTTGGAGCAGCCTGGGATGATGGAAGGTGCCCCATGGCAGGGATGATTTCGGTGGCCCTTTCCAACCCAACTCATTCTAGGATTGTGGGAATGCAGCTGATGGGAACAAAGTGCCCCAGGGACTCATCCCAACAGAGAAATCCTTTTATTTCCATGTTTTCTCTCAGTTATCACTTACTTGTGTTATGCTGAAAAGCACCGATGGGATTTGTTGGGCTGATCTGACAGGAGAGATTTTACACACAAAACCATGGAACAGGTTCTTAGGGAACATCTCTCCCAAATTCCTATGGAATAAGAGCTGCTCTTTACAAGGGAATTAATCTGCTCCAAGCCTTCAGCTCTTCACGATGGTAAAAAATAACTTCTCCCATTGTCAATGGCATATTTTGGGGAATGAGGAGTGAAGGACTGCCTGAGGGATCCCAAAGCATTAATATCCTGCTCAAACAGGATAATTAACTAATTTTGACAGCTTGGATGGCAAAGATTTGTTAACATTTTTTAAAAATAAAATCCATTTTTCATGTGTTGAACCGAGACACCCGTGGCCTGTTCCTCTGACCACTGGCAATGGGACTGGGCCCAAAGCTGCCTTGAATTTTGGGCTTTTTTTGGGGACAAAACTGAACTCTCCCCACTCCCTTTATGCATCTGGAATTGCTCCTGGAAGATCCACCACGACATGAGGAACAGCTCTGTGCTAAGAGCAGACAGGGAAGGTTAAATATCCCTTTAATGGGATGGAAATGGTTCCCACCTGCAGGAAAAAAAAACATCCCACGGGCAAATCAAAAATGCAGAATCCACCTGACCCCCAAACCAGATTGTTTTGTGGGGTTTTAAGCAGCACTTTTGAAAGAAAGTACAGCAAATTGCCAAGCACGAACCCATTCTGCAAGGAGACATTTTGAGCTTATATATCTACGGATATCCATATTAAAAAATGGTCTCTTGAACTCTGTTCTTGGAGAAAAGAGAATAAAAATTAAGAAGCTTTCTCATTTAGGGAAAAAAATAAAAATCTCAGGATGAGCCCAGCTCCTCTGAGGGCTATTAATACCATTCTCCATTTAAATGCTAATGTTCACCTCTAACCCAAAAAAAAAAAAAAAATTTTCAAAAGGTGGCCAGGTGAATTCCAAATGAAATCCTGATTTCCCTGAGAATGACTTGATGTCTGCTTCAGAGGAGGTGATGCTTCAGAATAAAAGATCCCACTTTAATTATCCCTTCCTGATGTAGCTGGAGCCTGCTCTGCATCAGAGAGGAATTTGCCGGGTAGGAATTCCAGTTTGGGTGCCGAATTAGCCAAAGGGAACAAAAAAAAAAGGAGAAATATAAATTCTGTCTATTATCTCCCTCTCTTTTGGGGGATTAGAGAGGTGCTTTGGCAGCACCCGGAATTGCTGCTGTAACGGGAAAGTCAAAAAGGTTCAGTAGGAAGCACTTATGGAAAATCTGGATAAAAACTAAATGAGGGGAGAGGGAGACAGGGTAGAAGGAAGATTTTATGATGAGGGTGGGGAGGCCCTGGAATAGAATTCCCGGAGAAGCTGTGACTGTCCCTGGATTCCTGGAAGTGTCCAAGGCCAAGTTGGGATAGTGGAAGTTGTCCCTGCCCATTTCAGGGGGCTGGGATAATATTTAAGGTCCTTTCCAACCCAAATGCTGTGATTTAAAAAAAAAAAACATCAGAGAGGACAAGCAAGAAACTGAAGATGATAAAAAAGACCAAAGCTGTGGTTATAAAATCACTTGATTTTGATATTTGAAGATCATGGTGGAGCCATGACATTTAATTATAGAGCGAAAAAAAGAAAAAAAAGAGGGAAAACCAGCAAGAAATTGGGTGACTTCAGTCAAGTAATGCAAAATAAATGGATTTTCAGGCCTGGCTGAAAGAAGAAAATCCCATGGGGCACTTTTCCCTTTGGAGTTATAAGAGGTGGGAATGGGGAAGAGCTGGGAATGGTTACAGGGCACTGGATATGGGGCAGGAGTTTGCAAAGACAATTTTTAAAGCTCAGAACACCGAAGGAAAATCCAGGTAAAGCAGCAATTACTGTAATTTCTGCACCTGGTGAAGGCTGCGGGGATGTTTGCACACACACATCAGTGAGCAGCATTTCAAATCAAAAATCTGCAAATACAGGAGCTGCTGGTTCCAGCTCCAGAGCTTCTGGAGATGGAAAACAAGGATGGGAGGTGACAGCTGCATCACGGCTTTTCATGGAATTGCGGATGGGCTGGGTGGGAAGGGACCTTAAAATCATCAAATTCCAACTGGGACACCTTCCCTATCCCACAGGTTGCTCCAACCTGGCCTTGGACACTTCCAGGGATGGATCCAGTTCCTTTTTCCAAGCACTGTTCATCCTAAACTGCAGCTACGGCCCTAAAATAAGGGACACAACCCCCAGGACACCGTTCCACGAGGGAATGTAATTCCTGATTGTCTTTTATTCAGATTTCTTCCTTGATTTTCAATCAAACCGGAGCAGTTCTGGGGAAAACAACAATAGGAGTGTTCCTTCTGCACCTCCAGAAGAACCCAAAGTGCTTTAGGGGAGTTGACATCAGAGATGGTTTTGCTGTTCTGGTCAACCTCAGCTCCTCTCAGACACCACACCAAGACCTGGACACTTCTCCTGTGTGTCTGGGGTGAGGAATGGCATGGACTACGTGGTTCCTACATGGCTCCATGGACTGAAAAAACCCCAAAATGAGGCCAAAAATGTTCCTATCACTGTGATCTCCATCTTCTCTGCGCTTACCTCACCCACAGCCCCTTGGAAGCAGCTGCCCCATCACCACACTTGGCACGATTTGGGGCATGAGGCACAGGTGGCTCTGGGACTGTGCTACCACAAGAACGTAAAAAAGCACAAGAACACAAAAAAAAACACTTAAAAACCCAAAATGTGCAAAATTCCAAGGTGGGAAATGATTTGGGAAAGGAAACAAAACAGGAGAGGAAGAAATAAAAGTGAATTTGGAGTAGAGCAGTGCTTCACGCTCCTGTGGTAGCTCTGCAAATCACAGCCCTTAATAAATAATCAAGGGATGGAAGGATAATATTAGGCTTTAAAAAAAAAAAAAAAAAAAAGCTGGAAGAATAATTAAAATTAAGTCATTTATCAAGGCAGGAAAAAGTATCAGAGGTGGGAAGCCCTCACCCCTTACTCAGTACCCACGCAGGGCTCTGATCAGGTACAGAGCCAGGCAAGAAAAACAAGTGTATTTATTCAAAAGGGCACAAGTGCAGCCTTCTAATTAGAGACAGCCTCATTAGGAAATCCAATTATTTTCCCTTTTAAAGTTTAAACCACAGAGACAGCGTATGAAGCCCTACATACAAATCAGCTCACCTGGGGGTTGCTTTTTATACAGATGAAGCCATTTTGGACAAAAAAAACCCTCAGCCAACACCTCTGGGTGCCACGTGCAGCTCTGTCACTGGGTTTGTCACCACTGCAGAGCTTTTTGTCAAAGACATATGAGAAATCACCTCTTAAATGCAGAATTAATTAGCAAAGGGAATGGTAAGGGACGTGCAGAACACCACCACCCCTCCCAAAGCTCTCTCCTCCCTCCTCCTTTTTATTCCTGCCATTTATCTGCCTTATCTATTATTTTCTCATTAATATTTCCTTCTTATTTCCTTTTCCCTTCCTCCCAGGGCTCATCACTCGGACAGCGCTGCCCTGCTGGGAACACGAGCTCCAGGGGAGGCTCAGAAGGAATTTCCTCATGGAAATTCTTGGAAAACATTGGAAAAGGGTGCTCAAGGAGGTTTGGAGCCCTCATCCCTGGAGGTGTCCAAGGATGTGGCACTCGGGGCTCTGAGCTGGTGACAAGGTGGGCATGGGGCACAGCTTGGATTTTGGATCCTTGGAGGGCTTTTCCCACCTCAACAATCCCAGGATTGTGGGAATGGGGATCTCTGAGCATCCCCACGTGCACGGAGCATTTAAACCCTGAACACCCCCGAGCCCCGGCTCCGAGACACAGCAATTACACAGCTTCTCAAAGGAAGGACAAATCCATTAAAGCTCATTAAATAATTCTTCAAAAAACAATGTCTGAGCCACTCCTTGTAGCTCCAAACTGGCTGATCCTAATGAAAGATGGAAATTCTCGCTCTCCAAATGGAATTTTATAGGGTATTAAACAAGCACCCTCAGCACTTATCTAAATCTTTAATTAGTTCTATAATATACTGATGATATCAATGCTAATTAAATTTATACAGATAAAGAGCAATGAAATTCTAGCCAAGTGAGCTGGAAAGTACATATTAAATAGTAAATTTAATGGCTCAGGAAGATAAATGCAATTTTGTATAAAAAAATTAAATTCAATTTACATGTTGTATTAAAATTGATTTTGAGTGTGCAAATGATTGGAAAAGAATCTTTTTAATAGATCAGTAAAAGTGTTAATCTGACCTGTTTAAATATCAGTTATTAATGCCAGCATTTGCAAATAAGCCACACACATTTGCATTTTACTGCATATAGTAAAAAAAAAAAAAAAAAAAAATTATCTATACCATCTGCCAGTTTATAAGGAATATTAAGGGATTTTTCCCCTTGCCTCATGCATAAATTGGAGGGAAATGAATGTAGCCTGAAAGAAGAGGGAGTCAGCACTTCCACAGAAAGTGCGGCAGAGATTGCTCCAGTCAGCAAAAAATCCCACAATTTTCGCTTCCCTTTGGGAACAACAATCACTGTGGCAACCCCCAGATTAATTTAGGATCGAGTGACGTGGAACTGGATGTGACTGGGGAGGGGCTCAGTGGTGGCAGCTGAGCTTTGATAAACTGGGAATGGTTGGGAGCTGATGGTGGGTGAAGGACACGATGGGATCTGTCTGATGGGGATAGAACAGTCAGAAGCTCAAGTAGGGCTCTCAAGTCCATGTGTGCCTGGGGTAGGTCATGGTTGGGTTCCACAAGTCCATGTGTGCCTGGGGTAGGTCGTGGTTGGGTTCCACAAGTGAATATCTGCCTGGGATAGGTCATGGTTGGGTTCCACAAGTCCATGTGTGCCTGGGGTAGGTTGTGGTTGGGTTCTACAAGTGCATGTGTGCCTGTAGTAGGTCATGGTTGGGTTCCACAAATGAATGTCTGCCTGAGGTAGGTCGTGGTTGGGTTCCACAAGTCCATGTGTGCCTGGGGTAGGTCGTGGTTGGGTTCCACAAGTCCATGTGTGCCTGGGGTAGGTCATGGTTGGGTTCCACAAGTCCATGTGTGCCTGGGGTAGGTCATGGTTGGGTTCCACAAGTCCGTGTGTGCCTGGGGTAGGTCATGGTTGGGTTCCACAAGTCCGTGTGTGCCTGGGGTAGGTCATGGTTGGGTTCCACAAGTCCGTGTGTGCCTGGGGTAGGTCATGGTTGGGTTCCACAAGTCCATGTCTGCCTGGGATAGGTCATGGTTGGGTTCCACAAGTGAATGTGTGCCTGTAGTAGGTCATGGTTGGGTTCCACAAATGAATGTCTGCCTGAGGTAGGTTGTGGTTGGGTTCCACAGTCAATGTGTGGCTGGGGTAGGTCATGGTTGGGTTCCACAAGTCAGTGTGTGCCTGTACTAGGTCATGGTTCGGTTTCACAAATGAATGTCTGCCTAGGGTAGGCCATGGTTGGGTTCCTCAAGTCAGTATCTACTTGGGGTTGGTCATGGTTGGGTCCAACAAGTCCATGTGTGCCTGGGGTAGGTCACAGTTGGGTTCCACAAATCCATGTGTGCCTGGGGTAGGTTGTGGTTGGGTTCCACAAGTGAATGTCTGCCTGGGGTAGGTCATGGTTGGGTTCCACAAGTCAGTGTGTGGCTGGGGTAGGTCATGGTTGGGTTCCACAAGTGAATGTGTGCCTGAGGTAGGTTGTGGTTGGGTTCCACAAGTGAATATCTGCCTGGGGTAGGTCATGGTTCGGTTCCACAAATGAATGTCTGCCTAGGGTAGGTCATGGTTGGGTTCCACAAGTCCATGTGTGCCTGGGGTAGGTTGTGGTTGGGTTCCACAGTCAATGTCTGCCTGGGGTAGGTCGTGGTTGGGTTCCACAAGTCCATGTGTGCCTGGGGTAGGTCATGGTTGGGTTCCACAAGTCAGTGTGTGCCTGGGATAGGTCATGGTTGGGTTCCACAAATGAATGTCTGCCTAGGGTAGGCCATGGTTGGGTTCCTCAAGTCAGTATCTACTTGGGGTTGGTCATGGTTGGGTCAAACAAGTCAATGTCTTCTTGTGGTAGGCTGTGGTCAGGTTCATCAAGTCAATTTTGCCTGCAGCAGTTGTGGTCAGTAGTTGTGTGTCATGCTCCACTAGTAGCTGTGGTCAGGTTTGTTAAGTTGTAGTCGCTGTGGTCAGGTCCATCGAGGCAGTGTAGTAACAATGGCAGAAAGAAACCAGGATGGGTTCAATGCCAAAATCTGAGATGTCCAGAAGTGGTGGACATCAGCATGGATCTCCTGGATGAGGGATTCAGAACTTCAACTCTTTCCTCCTTGCTTTCCGTGGGGGCCACTCGTCTGAGGAACATTTCATCCCGACTTCTCTCGATGCTTGGAAACCTCCAGGTTTGAGGCCACGGGTTTTTATGGGCAGCTGCTGCTCGTTTCCAGCATTTTTGGTTGAAACTGCTTCTCCCTCTCTATCATTCTGAGGGCAAAAGTCATATTTAGAGGGATTGAAACCCACCACTGCTAAAAGAGCAGCTCCCACACTGCTGTGTGCAGCACAGCTGTGGCCTCTTCTGGCCAGTCCTGGTGGGTTAGGTCCAATAATCCCAATTTTTTCATCCAACAGACCTTCACTACAGTTTTTTTTTTTTTTTGTCAGACAGCACAAATCTGAGCATAATGAAAATATTATCAAGGCAATGTCAGTGCAGGGTAAAACCCAGAGTATGTGGGGTTTCTATCTCCACTCTTCACTGCATGGAAAAAAACAAGTTTTACTCAAGGAATATCTTGGAGTTGCATCCCTTTGCTCATCACTTTTTATGGACAGACTCCACTGCAGAGCAACAGCAGCTCCTTGGAAACAAAACTGGTCCCCAGAGGGTGAGAAGAGAATCCCTGCACTGCTTCGGGATGGTGGAGTAGTTCAGAGCCATCAAAAGCACAGCAATTCTCTGAACTGCTTTTCATCTCCTCCCAGAGACTGCACAAAACCTCCAGGCTCTCCAAAGGACTCTGATGTGAGAGCTGAACGTGGAGTTTTCCGTAGTAATTTATTCATTTATCGACCTCCCGCAATTCCCATTTGAGAATTTCCCGAGGCACTTTGGAGACACTGCATCCAGAACTTCTCTGTTCTCTCAAAGGCTGCTTTGAGGGTGAGAAGGACCAAGAACCCCACCATGGTCCCCTCCAACCTGATCCATTCTGTGACTACGGAGCCAGAGGGGATCTCCTTGTGTGTCCAGCGGGGTGGATCCAACCTGACAACAGCCACCCCACAAAATCATGGAATCACAGAATCGTTCAGGTTGGAAAAGCCCTTTGAGATCATCCAGTCCAACCATTCCCAGCACTGCCAAGGCCACCACTGACCATGTCTCCAGATGTCACATCCACATGGCTTTCAATCCCTCCAGGGATGGGTATTCCAGCCCTGCCCTTCTTTGGTTGAAGAGATTTTTCCTCGTAGTGATGCTCCTTGAGTAACCAATCCCAGATTCCACCCCTGAAAGCCCCTCCAGGGACTAAAAGCACATTTTCCTGATAATTCCCAAAATCTGCACATTCTCCATGAAGGAATACTGAATTTCCCCCAGTTCCTCACTTTTAACAGATGGCAGAAAAATTCACCTATTTCCCATGTTGGGCTGGGCTTAGGAAAACAAGGAAAACTGAATCCTATTTAAAAAGCCATATTTTATATCTTGCTTCTTCCCAATCCAAGCTGTTCCCCACCAAAGCATCAAACTTGCTCTTATTTGCATTTCTTTCCTTCTCCTCTTTGTTTTTCCACACATGACAACATGGAATCAGTGTTTGATTTACGACTTCTGTAGAAGATCTACTTGAGAGACCCATTTCACCTTTAGGTGTTAATGCACCTCTGTGACGTGAGGTGGCAGCTGAATTTTAAGAGTTTCTCTATGATTTGAGCTCAAATCTGGAATACAAATTATAAAAGACAAGGGGAGCTTTACAGCCTTCAGTAAAATTGGAGTAAGACGTGATACGTTGCACATAATTTCCTGAATATATCTAAATGTTGACATAATCATACGTGCGTGTATTCAATGCAGTGCTCTGGATGTAATTATTCAAATATCTCCCTAAAAAATAAGAATTGAGGCATTTGGACTTTATCTGAATGTGTGGATTCCTCCTGGCTACGAGGCCCAGGTTCATCAGAGGACAGATTTAATTGCTACATCAGAGTTTGTGTGTTGATATTCGACATCTGACGCGCGAAAGTTCAGGGACGCCAATCAGGCACGGTGCAGATGCCACTCTGCAAAATGTTCTCAGACAGTCTCCATCTGTCAGATATGGTAATCCCTGCTCCCCATCAATAATTCACCTCCTTCACTCCACGTTTCCTGAATTTGAGTCAGAATTTTTAATGTCAGCCCCAGCAGAGGCTCCACCTTGGATAGACGGTGTTGCCTGATCTGCATTCCCCGCTCATTCCTGCCCCGGAGCCCCTCGCCTTTGGCACTTCAAGAATAATTTCTCAGTCTGTTTGGGCGGGTTTTTTTGGGTTTTTTGGGGTTTTTTTACTGCAAAAACCACAGCTCTCTCCTTTTGGGCCGTCTCATCTCACTCAAGGGTGGAAGTCAGAGGGTAGTTATGGCAATTACATCGAAATCCAGCTTCATGGATCACGCCTTTCCTGGGAAAGCTCCTGGGGAGCACCATGGGGAAGGCTGAATCCCCCAAATAAGATTTTTCTGCACAGTTGAAGAGGGAGGAAAGGGGAGCAAGGGAGGGAAGAAGATGATGTGGAGCTGTTCCTCCATGGGTCAGAAAATGCTGAGGGGCAGCTTGTCCCCAGCTGACTCCATGGAGCCCATAAAATCTTGGTGACATCCCAAACTGTTTGCAGCCTTAAATCCTTAAAGAGAATTAATTAAAAAAAAAAGATGGAAAGCAACTTTTTACACAGGCCACAGATAGTGGCAGGACAAAAGGAAAAATTTAAACTAAAAGAGGTGAGATTTGGATTAGGTTTTAGGAGGAAAGGGTTTATTGTGAGGGTGGTGAGGCACTTGGAGCACCCTGGGATAGGGAAAGGTGGATGAAACTGGATGGGCTTTAGGGTCTCTTCCAACCCAAACCATTCCATGATTCTGTGATCCCAGAGCCAGGAGATGGCTGATTGTTGAGAACATTCCCTGTCATGAGTGCAAATCCCCCCTATAATCATCAATCAATCCTTCAGCACCAGGAAGGTCCCCAGTGCCCCCAGCAGCAGCAGCCCCAGCTCTCAGCATTTGAAAGGTGGAAAAACCATCCTGGGACTTTTTTTTTGGGAATAAACCCTGAGGATAAGATGTGATAGCTGGGAATGTGACAGATCCCACCACTGGAATGATCAGCACATCCCCAGGCATGGATCCTCAGCAGAAGGTGAAGGATGACACTCCTGCAGAACACATCTGGTGGAAATGCTTATTTAGGATTATTTAGGTTCACTAGCTGAATGTGTGGCTTTGCACCTGCATTCACCACCAGCCCTGAGCTGGCTAAAACCTCCAAGCCAGACCAAAAATCAATGAATTAAAGATCTTGTTGATTAAAGAGTAATTAACTATAGAGGAAATGGGGGAATGTATCTCAACCTGCCAAAATTCAAGTGTCCAGTGCAACCAGTTCACCACCACGGTCACCACTAACCCTTATCCCCAGGTGCCACATCCACATGGTTTTGAACTCTTCCAAGGGATGGTGACTCCATCACTGCCATGGGCAGCTGTGCCAGTGCTTTATAACCCTTTCTGGGGAAAAAAATATTCCTAAACCCAGTCCAGACCTCCCTCAAAGACTGACTTAAAGAGCTGGAACCCTGCTGTTGCTGGGCTACACCTGCTGCCATCCCTGCTCTACCCCAATGCTGTGTCATGGCTTGAGCCTGTTGGTCCTGTCAGTTCTGCTACTCCTGTCCTTTCCTCAGTTTCCCTTTTCCCTCTTCTATCCCACCAGGAATTGGCCTTGGGACCCCTTCCCTTTTCCCTTCCCTTCCCATTTCTCTTCCTTTTTCCCTTCTCTCACCTTGCAAACCCTGTGCCCAGACCTGGCCATGTCCTCAGTGTCCCTTTGTGTCCCAACACAGAATTTTCCTCCCTCCCAGCCATTCCCTGCCCGCTCCCACCCCTTCCAAAGGGTCACATTTGTGATTCCAGCAGCTGGGAAAGCTTCACTCCTGCCTTACCCTAATGAAGAGAGAGGAGAGCATGGTGGCAGCTGTGACTGCAGAACGCGGGGAAGTGACGAGCAGTGACTCCAGCAGCACCAGCCAGCCCTGGGATCAGCAATTCCCGAGCTGATAAGGGGCTCTGAGGCTCTGCAGGTCCTAATGAGATCTGACTGACAGGGCAAAGCAATCTGCTGGGAAGATGCTGCCTCCTGTGAAAAAGGCAGGACGTTTTTCCTAATTGCTGCCATTTGCAGGTGGGAGCCAGGCAATAGAGATGCCTCTCCAGCTGACAATCCCATATTTACCTTTCCTTCAGCTGCAGACAAACGCCTGGGATGGCTCCTCCTGACACACTGATGGTTCTTCCTTTTATTTTTTATTTTGTCCTCACTTTTTTTTGTGTGTGTCACACAAATTCCCTTCTTAAATAATCTGTCCTTTCCCTTAAAGCTGCTTGTTGGGAATTTCATCAGAAACTCCCAGAACAGGATCCAGCACAGAAACCACCTTTAAGCACGGGAGAAAAAAGCAGTTTCTAACCCAAATAGGAGATCCAAGGTCCTATGGGAGAGCTCAGACATGGGGTTCACATTCCCATACACCCACAGTGGGATCTGTTCCCATGGGATGGCTCTGGATGTTTGCTCAAGCTCAGTCTGAGGGTTGGGCTCTTCTCCCATGCTGACAAAACAAGAGGGAACAACCTCAAGTTCCAGGAGATGTTTAAGTTGGGTGTCAGGGAAAGTTTCTTCCCCAAAAGGGTTTTCCAGCCTTGGTGGAGTCCCCATGCCTGGAGGGATTTCAGAGCTGTGTGGATGTGGCACTTGGGGACAGCTCAGGGGTGGCCTTGGCAGTGACAGGTAAAGGATTGGGCTCGATGATCTTAGAGGGCTTTTCCAACCCAAATGATTCCCTGATTCCAAACAAAGATGATCCACTGAAGCCCATTCCTTGTGCTGGGAGGTGCCACTCTTGGCTACTCCAAAGCAAAAAAAACCCTTTTAATTAAGGAAAACCAATGTAATTCCCTCTTCTTCCTTGCCTGGATTCCACTGAATCCCATTTCCAGTTCCACTGGATCCCATTTCCATCCCTGCACGCTGCTGCCTCTGCTGTCTCCAGCCCAACTCCTCGTGTTTTGCTCGATGGGATTTCCAGAGCTTGGAGCTGTGGAAGTGCAGGGAATCAGGGGAAGGTCCTTGGATGGGACAGAGAGGAGAGGATTTGCTGGAATGTTCCTACAGAAGTTTTAGGGCAAGCCCACAAAGCTGCTCTCTGTGCACACAAAATCCAAAATCCTGCTAAAGCCAGTGGTGGATCCACACAGAGAGGCTTTACCTGGACCTAAAAATGAGCTTTCACACTCAACCTCATATTTCTGTGGGATGAAAAACTCTGCAGAACCTGGACACCGTCTGGATCTGCAGTTTTGGCCTCCTGATCCAGACTTTAGACCTGGTCTAAGACTCTGCAGCCTGGGGGGGGCCTGTGGGGAAAGCCCTGTGGCCTCTTCCCAGCCAAAACCTCTTCCCAACAAAATGTCTTCTGTGTTTCCTGTGGAAAATGAAGTGCAGGGAGAAACTGAAGTCCCCTGCAAGGCTGGGAACTGGCAGAACCCCTTGTCCCACCCCTTGAACCCCACCCAACGTGTCCTGGGTGGGTTTCCCAAGGATCCAGAGTCTGTGGAGAGCTCATCCCACCCCACTGCTGACCATGGACCGCGTTGGTTTTCTCCCTATTTTGGTGCCACCACCCACAACCCAAATTCTGTGCAAATAAGCAAATATTGACGAGTTCTCCACGATTTCCCAGAGATGATGATAGTGGCCACCAGGACTGACAGGTCCAGGATGTGCTTTCAAACCCTGGCCTGAAAAAAACAATGCCCACCTCACATTCCACAGGCCTGGATAAACAAAATGATCCAATTCCAGCTGGGCAAGCAGAGTTTCCTGAACTCAGACCTCCTATTAAAGCACTTCTACATTGGCTGGTGGCAAAGCATCGTCACCGAGGCCAAAATCACTAAAGGTGGAAAATAAGAAGGAAAAAACTTCCAGCAAGAAAAATCCCTTGCCTTTAATTACCATTAGCAATGCAGCATGACAGAGGGAGATAAACACACAGGCACCTACACAAATAAGGAGCTTGGGAACACAAAGTAATTACTTTGATTTTTTTTTTTCTCCCCCCTCCACAGACATTCAAAACTTATTAGTCTCCAGAAAGCACATATCAGCAAAAGACTGTCACCTCGGGGATAAATGAGGGATTTGTTTGTAACTCATTTCCAGGAGAATATGTCCTGATGGTTTTAAGGCAGAGGAGGAACGTGCTCCTCTGGCCAAAACAGACTTCTTAAAAATGTTTATTCCCACTTTCCCTGGAAATGGGAACGCCAGGTTTCTGCTGGCTGAGAAGTTCACCCCATTGATTGTTTCTCTAACACGCCACGAAGCGAGTGAGGAAAAGTCAATGAAGCCTCTCTGTTTTTCAGTCCATTTCCAGTTTAGGAAAATTGAATTAATCTCTTTACTCGGAGCAGCTCAGACATCCCCGTCCAGGCAATGAAAATCATTGCAGAGGCCACCAAACCCTCTCTCTTTAAAGGTTACAGAGCGAAGATTAAAAGCGCCTCGGGGAAGGGATGAAAAGCCTGATCAAAATAAAACATTGAGTCAACACTGAGCAGGACTGGTGCCTTGCAGAGCCTGCTGATGTTTTCAGATGATTCCTTCTGGCTCTTGGAGTGATCCCCAAGGAGAATGGGTGCTCTGTGACCTCCCACATCCAGGGGAGAGGAGTGCTGTGTGAATTTAGCCTCTAATCCACTTACTCTGGGGTTGCTACGGGGTGTAAAGCCTCAAGGGTTGTCCTGGGGAGGAATATTTGAGGGCAGCCCTGAGGAGAAGGACTGAGCACATCCATGGAGAAGAGCAGGGTTTCCTCAGAGCAGAGTCACATCTTCCAAAGTCTCCAAAATATTCCAAAATCTCCTCTCCATCCTGTGCTGAGAAATTTCAGCAAAGGACTTGGCCACGCCCCAGCTTCCAGGAGCTCCTGAAGGACAGGAAAAGCTGGAAGTTTGGGAAACCTGAAAAGGCCAAAGGATCTGGGGAAGGGACCAGGAAAAGCTGAGGGAGCTGGGAAGGGGCTGAGCTGGAAAAAAGGAGGCTCAGGGGGGACCTTGTGGCTCTGCACAAGTCCCTGCCAGGAGGGGACAGTCGGGGGGTCGGGCTGTGCTCCAGGGAACGGACAGGAGGAGAGGGAATGGCCTCAGGATGAGCCAGGGGAGGATTTTGGGAAAATCCCTTCCCAAAAAGGCTGCCCAGGGCAGTGCTGGAGTCCCCATTCCTGGAGAGGTTTAAAATCCATGTGGATGTGGCACTTGGGGACGTGGAGCACCGGTGGCCTTGGCAGTGCTGCACTCAATGATCTTAGAGGGCTTCTCCAACCCAAACAATTCCATGATTCCAAATGTCCTGAAAGCAGGGAGGCACCCCAAGGAATGCTCTGAAGGCACAGATTGGTGCCATCCTAAAACCCCTGGCAGCTGCAGATTTAACTGGGAATGAAACCCATGGATGGGTGATTTGCTCCGGGAATTTCAACAATCCCATAAAAAGGTGGATCCCTGGGATGCCCCCATCTGGGGAAGGGACACACAGGGACCCTCTGATCCCCTAAATCCCCCCTGGGAAGCAGAAGGAGGAAGGTGAGGATGAAGCCATCAAGCTGAGGGATGGTTTTTAATGCTCTGCGATCGGGATTTTTGGTTAATGCAGTGCAAATGCTAATTACAGCTAATTAAACCTGCACTGAGATCAAAGCTCAGCGGAAACTACAGGGGGGAGCAAACAAGGCGGAAAAGAAAGGGACAGAAAATACGGATTTTGTTGTAAGCCAGTCCTTAATTGAAAACGAAAGCAGCTTTGTTAATTAAAAGCTGCAAGCCCAAACGAGGACACGCTCCAGACACAGGAGCCCAATCCGTGATGGAGACAGCACAACTTTCCCACAGTCAGCAGAGGGAAGCTTTTCCTCCAGAGCCTGCTCTGGCCCTCATCCCCTGGAGGGAAGGGACTTCCTGGCATGCAGACTGTGAAGATTTGGGGATTTTTACCTTTCACAACTCAGCTATGAAGTGGGGGAATAGAGTGCCCTGTGTCTACTCAGCTAAATGTGGAGTTTACTCAAACTGAATCATCTTAAACACCCCAAATTCAGACCTGGCTTGAGGGCAGCCCCAAGGAGAACATCTGAGATACTTCCCTCACCCACAGGCAGCAGGGAATCATCTCAGGAGCTCTGCAGGGACACCTGGCTCTGAACAAAGGGATCCAGGTCAGGATTTGCTGGACCTGATGCTCTCCACATACAAATCGAGCTCAAAGATGGCTCTCAGAGGAGGATTCCCTCCACCCTCAGGAACCTGGGCACCCAGGCACCACCACAGTATTTATGGAGAGTAAAATCAGACAGAGAAATGAGATTTGGCAATGAAAAGTCTTCCTGCAGAGCACGGGGATGACGGAATGCTTTCCTTTCCCTCGGCAGCTCCCAGCAGATGGCAGCAGGTCATTGCTGATCCCTGCAGCCTGGGACGGCTTTGTGCAGCAGGGAACAGCACAAATCTGGGGATAATCCAACAAAAAACCGCCCCATTCTGGCGGGACAGGAGCCCTGAGCGCCGAGGATGCAAAACTGGCAGCACAGCCCTGGTACCCAGCCCGGGTCTGACGTGGGGTTGATAAAAGCTCAAGCTCCAGCTGCATCCTCCATCCTAAACCTTCCTCCATCCTCCATCCTCCACCTTCCCATCCTCCATCCTAAACCTTCCTCCATCCTCCATCCTAAACCTTCCTCCATCCTCCATCCTCCACCTTCCCATCCTCCCCTTGCACAGGATCCTGGAATGGTTTGGGTGAGAAGGGACTTTGAGGATCATCCAGTGCCACCCCGTGCCACTGTCAGGGACACATGGACATCTTCCAGGGTGCTCCAAGCCCTGTCCAACCTGTCCTTGGAAAAAAAAAAAGGGTTTTGAGTGATGGGAGCTTTCCCCAGCCCCACTGAGGGGCTGGAGCAGGTCCAGAATCAGGGACAGGAGGAGAGGGAATGGCCTCAGGCTGGGCCAGGGGGGATTTTGGGGAAATTCCTTCTCCATATGAGTTGTTAAACATTGGAAGGAGATGCCCAGGGAGCTTTGGATGCCCATACCCCTGGAAATGTCCTAGCCAATACCCCTGGAAATGTCCCAGCCAATACCCCTGGAATGTCCCAGCCAATATCTCTGGAATGTCCCAGCCAATACCCCTGGAATGTCCCAGCCAATATCCCTGGAATGTCCCAGCCAATATCCCTGGAATGTCCCAGCCAATATCCCTGGAATGTCCCAGCCAATACCCCTGGAATGTCCCAGCCAATATCCCTGGAATGTCCCAGCCAATACCCCTGGAAATGTCCCTGGAAATGTCCCAGCCAATACCCCTGGTATTGTCATCAACATCAGGAAAAGATTCTGGTCCCTGCAGGAGGGGGAACAACTGGAATGGCAGCAGGAGGAAAGCTCCAACTCACTCCAGGGGTGTTCCCACCCCTGGATCCCTCTGCTGCCACCACCTGAGGCAGGAGGAGACTGAGAGCCAGGGACAATGACAGCACTGCTCAGAAACCTTCATTTCCGAGGTCACAGTGACACTTGTTAGAGAAAATGTTCCCATTTCATCCCTGCTCTCTCTGTTCCCTTTGCAACCACCTCAGTTCACTCTCCAGAACACTCAGTGCTAACACTTGGATGACTCAGAAAGTTGCTTTTTTTTTTTCACTGATTTTTTTATTTGAGGCTGAGTCTGAAGCAGAATCCTCACCCTTTGTGACTGCCTCTGGTGAAATCTTCATAAATTCTCAGAGAATTTTGGGTGGGGATAGAGGGAGAGGAGGAAAGAAGACACAAGGGGAAGGACCTGAGTAGGAATTCAGATTTGAAGCTTTTTTCCCTTTCGTGCCACAAATCTAATTCTGGGTGTGAAACTCTGGTAATTTGGAGGTATTTGGAAGTCATGCTCAGTCCCTGACTTTGCAGCACATGCCTGGATATTCCACAGGGAGAAAATCCTGCTTTTTCCTTAATAAAGCAGTGGAAGCCCCAACAACCTCCTGCATTTCTGCTGGCCTAGATATTGAACACACACAGGAGTGAAAAACCTATTAATATTTGCAGGAAATTTAGCAAATGCCACAAATCCTTTGTGACACCTCAGCAGTCAGAACCAGCCTTTCTCTTGGTGGAAAAACTCACACCACTTGGCAATTTAATTTTTTTTTTCCAGTGGAAACATGCTCCAGCTCTGCCCTGTGATGCTCTGCTGAGACTTTCCCTGCCTTGAACTGAGAATCTGAAAGCAAAACTCATTTAAAACACATTTTCCCCTTGCCATGGGACTGCTCCCAAAGCAGCAAATGCTGCTGTTGTCACCTGCAGGTTTACAGAGCTTTGGAAAAAATGGGATTTAAACAGCAAAAGCCTCACCAGGACCAACAAGTGTTACCTGGGCTTGCTGAGAATTCTCCACATGATTTTGGCTTCAGAGGAGAAAGGGTTTCCCCTTCCAGCTTCCCTGGCTGGGATTTCTACTGCCTGAAGTCACTGAGCAGAGGAGAAAGAGATGCCCAGGGTTCTCAGAGGCCTCTAAAAAGCCTTGAAGACCATATCAGAAGTGATAAATAAAAAAAAAAGCAAAAAATCAAAATCACAACGCTCAGGAAAACCTTAAAAAACTTTTGGTCCTTTCTCAACTGGTCTGGTTTTTCCCACCAACTGATTTCAAACAGGTTCACTTGGAGACAAGGGACCTGCTCCAGAATTCAGATTTAAGGCATGGAGAGAGGGGCTGTGTGGAGATTGATTGTTAATTGTGGCTAATTGCTGCTGGAAACCTCAGGGTCATGGACACAGAAATATCCAGGTAGGGCTGGGAGCCTCCTGCCCCACTCACAACCTCCAGTTCCCTGGAGAAGTGAAGCAGGGAGGGAATTTATCCCTGGATTTCTCCATCAGCTCTGCCACTGCTCCTGTACATAAAATAAAATAAAAAAATCTACTTTATCTTGGAAAAAAAAGGCCAAACTGAGAGTTATCCACTGCACAGAGCATTTACAGATTCCTGCCTGAGCCGTATCACAGAGGCACAAATCACTTTTATCCCAGCCTGATGTTGTTTTATGCTTTCTGGAGGGGAGCTGTTATGTTTATTTAATCGTTTGAGTAGATCTGGGTACCGTGGAGTCCCTGGGGTGACGTGAGAACCTCGCTCAGGTGATTGTGAATTCAGGTGAGCAGGGCAGGGCTTGGATGCACCAGAGCCTCGTTTATGTCAAAGGAGAATCTGGGTAATAAACATTTAAACATTCAGGAGTCCTCTGAAGAACTAAACAATCAAACAGAGCATGGAATTACACCCCAGAAGAAAAGAGGGAAGTGATGAAGCTGTGAAAGGAATAAAATAAATGTTGCTGAATTGATTTGATGGGAAGAATTCTGCACAAAGCTGATGTGGCAGGGTGGGGGTCAGGCTCTGCCCCCAAGGAACAAGGGACAGGACACAAGGAAATGGCCTCAAATCATGCCAGAGGAGGTTAGGGTTGGATATCAGGAAAATTCTTTCCCTACAGGACAGTCATTCAAGAAAGAAAATATTACATTTGGGAAGTTTATTCCTTGCAGAGTTTCTAATGGCTCTTCCTCCCTCCCCCTCCTGCAGGCCTCAGCATCCACCACTTCCCCATGCCAATGCTGACCTGAAGAAATGAATTCAGTGATGATCCATGCCCAGAAAAGATCCCAAACTCAGTCACACTCCTCATCCAGGGAGTTCCGACCTCCCTCTGAATTCAGCCTCCAGCAGCAGTGGCCAAGCGATGGCACCAAGAGTTTGTGGTGGGTCAGATCCAAGTTTCACACAAACCTCTCTCGTTTGACCCCATTCCTCCATTTCCAAGTTCCAGACCTTTCCTCTGGCAGCTCCTGGGCTCAGCTGTCCCCTCCTGACCTGGACAGGATCAGCTGAGGAGCTCCCTGAGTCCAGCTGCCAAAACCACTGCTCAGGGCTCGCCTTCACCTGCTTATCCCTCAATCTTTGAGTGAAGAAACCCCAGAATGTGGGAGAGGTTTGCATGGGGTCTGTCACACCCAGTTTTGGGGTTATTTTGGGTTTATTTTGCTGTTCCTGCTATTTCGAGGTAACAGAACTCGAGGGAGATGTCCCTTCAAGCCAACCTGGATCTGGTGACCCTGAGCCTTCAACAAACCAAAATATTTCTCACCTGGGAATAAATCCAAGCCCCAGTTTCATCCTGTTTAAATTCTACCCACCACCTTTGGAAACTTTTCCCTGCTTGGGTTTTGGTCTTGGAGAAGCCCCAAGGAAGCGCCAACAACTATTTTGAGGTAACAGAACTCGAGGGAGATGTCCCTTCAAGTCAACCTGGATCTGGTGACCCTGAGCCTTCAACAAACCAAAATATTTCTCACCTGGGAATAAATCCAAGCCCCAGTTTCATCCTGTTTAAATTCTACCCACCACCTTTGGAAACTTTTCCCTGCTTGGGTTTTGGTCTTGGAGAAGCCCCAAGGAAGCGCCAACAAGCGCAGACACTTTGTTGGGACCTCACATCAGCCTCAACTGATCCACCTTTGGATTTGATGACCTTGGAGATCTTCCCAAACCTTAACAACCCCCCCGATTCCATGACTCCACGTCCCTCTGAACGCTGTCCAACCAAAGGAAAGCCAAAATTGCCACCAGCACCTCCAGTGGTTGAACTTGCCGCTCGCCTGGGCCACCTGAGGCTTTTGGAAGGAGCCACCTCAGCTCCTGTGGGCACCAGGAGAGCGACAAAGGCCGAGGTTTGCGCTCACCTGGCGAAGTCCAGGTCGGCCTCCCGGGACATGGTGATGTTGGTCAGGTTCTGCTGCAGGATGAAGATGTTCCTGCACATCTTCTTGATGCCCGACTCGCTGATGCGCTTGAAGTAGTGAGCGCCGTTGATGAGGATGCAGGAGATGAGGTGGCCCAAGCCTGCGAGGGGGGAAGAGATTTAGTGCCAATAATTCATGGTAAAAACCCCAAAGTGAGCACTGTTAAGTGGTGCCTGGGAGCTGGATCAAGGGATAATTGGATTTTACCTGGAAACCCTCAGTAACCTTCATGGTGCAGTTTAGGATTTTGACCTCCTTAGTAAAAACACAAAACTGCCCCAAAACTTAAGAGCTGTGTTATCACAACCACTGATCTTTAGTGAGGCTTTGCATAATGTCCCTTCCAGTCTCTCTCCCTGTCTGGGCAGAGCAATGGGTCATGCAGCTCCTGTAAAACCACAGGATTTTTATTTTTATCCAGGGTGGGGCTTTCCCTGTTTCTCTTGGTAAATTCAGTCTCCAGGAGCAGGAATGAGCAGCATTCCAATGCCCCTGATGTACAACCCCTCTCTGATCAGTCCTGAACAGTTTCCTGGGTCTGAAGGATGTCAGAAGGGCACAGCTGGGGGCTAAGGCACCCCCAAAACGATGCATCCACTCGTGCCACATTATAAAGAGCAAGAACCCAGCCTGATTTACACTGCTCAGGTCTGGGCAAGCCCAGAGGGCAATTAAAAGTTTAAATCAAGGATTTAGTTCATGTACAGGGAGCCAGTGTGGGAAATCTGTAAATCCCAGACCCGGGTTTAAGAGGTGCCTGTGCTTAAGGAGGACCATGAGTATGAATTTAAACTTCCACAGGATGTGAATGGTCCCCATGGCTCTGTGTGGAGTCATTTCCCTCTTCTTGAACAAACAGGGAATCACAGAATCCCAGGATGGTTTGGGTGGGAGGGGACCTTAAATCCCATACAGTTCCAATCCCATGGCAGGGACACCTCCCACTGTCCCAGGCTGCTCCAGCCCCAGTGTCCAGCCTGGCCTTGGACATTCCAGGGATCCAGGGGCAGCCCCAGCTGCTCTGGCAATCCCAGCCCAGCCAGGAATTCCTCATTCCCAAGATCCCATCCATGGCTGCCCTCTGGCAGTGGGAGCCATTCCCTGTGTCCTGTCCCTGCAGGCCTTGTCCCCAGTCCCTCTGCAGCTCTCCTGGAGCCCCTGGAATGTTCTGGAAGCTCTCCCTGGATCCTCCTCCTCTCCAGCAGAGCTCCCCCAGCTCTCCCACGTGGTTCTCACTCATCGATGCTCTGTAGGTGACAGCAGCACCTCAGTCTGCTTCACCCCTGAAAGGAACCCCGTGGAGCTTTGGGATGAGAATGGAAAACCCTTTATGGAGGAAAGCTTTGGAAGTGCCTGACCTTCGAAGATGTACTGGAACTTGTGCTGCTGCAGGCTGGCACTCATGGCCTCCTCGATGGCGCTGATGTCCTTGTTGAGCCGCACCACCAGCGGGTCGTAGTCCATGCTCTCCACGTTGGCCACGATGGCATAATTCCCTTGTTTGGCCAGAGGGATCAGGTAGTGGAAGCAGTGAACCCTGTGAGGCACGAGGGAGGGACATCACAATGCAACAACCCCCACTTTAAAGTATTTTAGGGATGCAAAGTGGTTTTTCCCTTCCTCAAGCTGGTGAAAAAGTAACTTGGTGAGATGGGTGGTGATGTCTGTGTTAAAGGCATCCTCCTCTGGTCGTTGTCCCATCTTCAGGGATGGATCCAACAGATCCTTGGTGACAGATCTGACCTCCATCATCTGGCTGAATTTTCCCAAGATTCCCCAACTTCCCGTACAATACCAGTTCTCCAACAAGAAACCCTTCCATGGAAACCTCATAAAAGGGATAACTGGCAGGACCAGCGAGCCAGGGCTCATGGAATGACCATTAAAATTCCATTATTGTGCCTATTCCCAAGCACTTCACACTACTGCAACTCCTTCCTCTTCACCAATGTGCTCAACCATCATCCTTCCATGGAAGGAGAAATTCCATCCCAACTTTACCCCCTCCATGGAAGGAGAAATTCCATGCACTTAAATCCCAACTTGCCCCCCTCCATGAAAGGAGAAACTCCAGTTTAATCCCCTCTTAGGACTCTGCAAAAAAACTGTAATTAAATTGTTTCTCTCAAAGCCAGAGAGGAAAGTGTCCAGAAAAATCCACAGCAGAGCTCCTTCTGCTTTCGTAGTCACTCAGGAGGAACAGGGTTGGGTTCTACTTGCACCAGGAGAGGTTTAGGTTGGATTTTAGGAAAAATTCCTTCATGGAAAGGGTTGTCCAGCCCTGCACAGGCTGCCTAGGGCAGGGGTGGAGTCCCCATCCCTGGAAGGATTTAAAGCCATGTGGATGTGGCACTTGGGGACAGGGTCAGTGGTGCCCTTGGCAGAGCTGGGAATGGTTGGACCTCATGATCTTAAAGGTTGTTTTCCAACCTAAATGATTCCATCATTCTGAAATTTATCTGCCAGGGGAACAAATCAAAGCCTGAGGGAGAATCCCTGAAATTTGGGGCATAAGTCAGGGTCAGCACATGGGGATAGGAAGCTCAGAGTGCCCCAAAGCTGTGACAGAGATGCCCTGGCTTCCATATTCCCTGGAAAACACCCTTGAGGTGACCATCACAAGCAAGTCCAGTTTAGGGTAATCCCCAGCATAAAAACATCTTAAATATAATTTTATATATTGTTTATATTATATTTATATTTTTTAATGAAAATGCTGTAACAGACATTAAGTAGTCTAAAATTTAATGGTTATTCCAACAAAAGCTGCTTCTGTTCCCAGTCTGGATGGGGCTTGGAGCAACCTGGGATGGGGGAAGGTGTCCCTGCCCATGGCACTGGATGATCTTTAAGGTCCTTTCCAACCCAACCCTTGCCAGGATTGTAGGATGTGATTCCATGGCTTGGTGAATGATCTGAGTGTGCCAAATGTCTCCTTTAAGGAAACACATCCAAATCCAAGGAGCAGGATCTCAGTGACCTCTGGGGCATGTCCAGGGGCACTGGAGGAGGAGAAGACAACACCAACCTGCATCTGGAATGAACGGGGTCTCTGAGGCAGGAGGAAGTCAGAGGATAATTGTTTGGAATTCCCAAAATTCCTGGTGAATTCAAGGAGACAATTCCCAAATTCCTGGCTGTTTTGGTGTCTCCTCAGGTTGCACCTGCAGCAGCCAGAGGTGGGATAAATTCCCAGGCTCTTCCCAAATGTGTCCCTCGAACCACAGGGATTCTGTGGATGGATTCCCACTGTGGACAGATCCAGGGAATGGGTGCAGGATCAGAGAATCCTGCTAGGAACAGGTTCTCTGCTACTGCAGGTGGTTGGAAATGCAGAGTGAGGGATCCAGGGAAGCTCCCACCCTGCTGGGGTTCTCCTGATGTCAGCACCTCTCCTCAGTCCCTTCCACCCTTTGGACATGGTGACGTGGTTTGGTCAATTCACAGCTCCAAACCTGGCTCCTGTTGGAAGCCCTGGAGGAGCTGGGCAATGCTCTGCCCTAAATTACAGCAGAATTTATCCCTTGATAAATTCCCTTGGAATTTATCCCTGAATTCCATTCTAGGGATTTTTTGCTTAACCCAAATGTGACAAAAAGCCACAGAGGCCAGAAACCCATCGCATGAGTCTGGGTTACTTCAGCCCAGCTGAAAAACTGCTCCATTTCCATCCTTCCACCACCTTTTCCTCAAATCCTCCCAAGCCCAGCAGGTGATGGATGGCAGGATGAAGGAGTGCTGACAAGAATTAATGTGGATTTTTTTTTTCAGAGCTCCACGCCGACTCCAGCGGAGCACACGGGGACACGACGTGGCTTGGCATGCGTCACCAAAGAACAAACTGATGATCCATCAAATCTCTGACATTCCCCTTCTATCTGATGCCTCAGAGCCAAGGGAAGCAATGAGAATACACCAGGCCTAAACAGTTCTCCAGGGAAAAGCATCTTCTCATGCCTGGAGTGGGCAGCTGGCAGCCTGAAGAAAGGGATTTGCTGCCTTTGACCTTTGCATGTGAAGGCAGAGACTTCATGAAATTACCCAGCCCTTAAAACAATCCAGCTGCTTCCCCTGTTCCTGTTACTGTCTGAAAAAGTAGGAGGAGAAGCTCCTATTTGCAATCCCAAAAAAAACCCCCACCAAACTGTGGAGACACCTGTTAGATGGTGAAAACACCATTGTGTTCTTTTGGAGGGACAAAGTCCCTGAAAATCACATTTTTCCTGGTCTCTGAACCACAATCTTGGAATCTCAGAGTGGATTGGGTTGGAGGGACCTGCAAGATCATCCAGTGCCACAAGGGCAGGGACACCTCCCACTATCCCAGGCTGCTCCAAGCCCTGTCCAGCCTGGCCTTGGACACTTAGGGGCAGCCCCAGCTGCTCTGGTAGGGCCTCACCACACCAACATTAAGGAATTTCGTCCTAAATTCTCTTTTAGTTAAGATACAAACCTCCCTAGGAAATTTCACTTTTGGTACCCTGCCTCCATCCCACATTTGGCCACCCACAATTTGGACATCTGGGGTTCCTGGACTAACCTTTGATGCTATTGTGGACAAGTTTATTTGTCTCCTCTGGACACGATCTTCACCTCAGCCTTCCAAGATCCCACTCCATCCCCAAATCCCAGGTTTTTACCTGACTTCCAAGTGCAGCACCAGCAGGCAGCGATCGGCCATCTCCTGGAAGGACCTGGCCAGCTCACTCAGGCTCTGCAGGATCTGCTCGGATGCAGGGAGGTGTTCCAGGCTGCCATGGCTGTCCTGGCCTGGGGACGTGGCTGCCAAGAGAGAAGAGTTAAATTTGGAACGTTCTCCATCCCATCCAGAGCCTCCTGTGTGCTCCCATCCCAGCTCTGGGTGTTCCTTCTGCCTCTGATTCAGGAGTGGATCAAGAAGCAAAGTGCTCCTGCAATGGGTTGAACCCCCAGGTGGATCTGAGGGGTTTCACCAACCACCAGGAGACATTTTCCTGGGAAGAGACTGCTCTGGGCTGAGAATTCCTGTGGCTGCAGAGTCCAGGAGTGTTTATCTCCCTCTGGGAGCCAAGGCATCCACAGGTGGGAGGGTCCTTTTTGGTCACCACAGTGTCCCTCAGGTGAGTCCCCATTGCTTCAGAGGAGCCTTGCTTTGGTTTTGTTCCTTAAGCACAACTCTTGGCCAGTTAAAAGCAATGAAACCACAGGCAACATGCTCATGGATCATTTCCTTCCCACTGAGACCACCTTGAAAAAAACTTCTGGGATTTTATCCCAGCCATGAGTGCAGGTCTAACTCCATAACTTCATCCCTTGGGGCACTAAAAAGGAATTGAACCACAGGCAACACCCATGAGCTGCTCATGGATGGTTTCCTTCCCACTGAGACCACCTTGAAAAACCTTCTGGGATTTTACCCCAGCCACCAGAGCAGCTCCAACTCCATCACTTCACCCCTTGTATTCTATCCCAGGGCTGAGCCCTGAACCTCCTCAATTAAATAATGGGATTGTGAAGAAATCTCCTGGATCTCCAAGCCCCATCCCCACAATCCCTGTGTCCCATGGCCTCAAGCAGAGATTCCTGTGCCATATAAATGATTTCTACCCTTGCTGGCTCCTTCAAAACACTTCTGTAACAGGGAAGGTAAAGTTTGGGACTGAATTTCTAGCCTAACCTTATTCACTGATGGTTTATATTTGCTTCTTAACATCGCAACATTATTCTTTTCCCTCATGGAGTTCTCCATCAATCACAGGATCATTTTCTCCAGGCTGAGCCCCTTTCCCACCTCCCTCAGCTGCTCCAGACCCTTCCCAGATCCAACACAGCCCTGCACAGGGAGGATCTGTGCATTCCCAAGGAGCTGCTGACAATCAAATTCCATTTGGAGTGATGCTGATTTAAAGAAATATGACTTTTGTACAGCCACAACCCTGCTTTGGGAGGGGAACTTTGGATTAAACACTAAAAACAATCAGCCTAAAATTATACCCTCAGACCCAGCCTGAAAAGAGAAAAAAACCAAAAAAGCAAAATGAGGGGATAAAAACCCCAATTGTTTTTTGTGCAAAACAAATTAAAGCAGAGGTGACTAAACAGGATGGAATTGTACAATTAAGTGTGGAAATCACAGAATGTGGAAGTAGATTTTTGATGCCCAGAGGAGCTGGAGCTGTCCCTGGATCCCTGGAAGTGTCCAAGGCCAGGCTGGACAGGGCTTGGAGCAGCCTGGGACAGTGGAAGGTTGGAATGAGATGATCCTTGAGGTCCCTTCCCTTCCCATTCCATGAATAAACTCCAGGAATTAACTCCAGGAATTAACTCCAGGAATTAACTCCAGGAATTAACTCCAGGAATTAACCCCTCTCAGCAACTCCTGAGGTCACAGCAAAATTCAGGAAGTAATTTTTTTTGAACCAAGGAACACCGAGAAATTCCCAGCCTGGCAAATACTGCTGGAAATGATGAGCTGGCCTGGGGTGTGAAAGGGGAATAAAGAGGGAAATGAGGGTGACAATCCAGTCTGGATGGGGTGGGAATGATGAGGATTCCCCTTCCCTGAGACTCCTCCCAGCCCCTCTCTGCTCACTGAGCTCTGTCCCACCAAGAAAATTAAATTATCAGCGAGGGGGTGAGGGGCTGATTTACACAACCTCTAAATCCAGATTATCCCAGGACTCTCAGGAGGCACTTGGGGGGAGCTGTTTGTCCTCCAAGTGACCCTGGAGGGTGGCAGGACTCCAGCTCAGGGTCAGGTTTAGGGATACCTGCTGACAGGAAAGCAGAAAACCCCACCTGTACCATGCATAAAAAACATAATTTTTTTAAGCCCCAAAATCCTGCATTTTGAGAAGTTTTTATCCTCCTGGAGATGCCCTTGGTGCAGGAATCATCTCTGTTTAGCAGAGCCAGCTCTGTCTGGAGATGCCACCCTGGAAGTGCTGGAGATGGATGGAGCCATCACAGAAAAGCAGGAGTCAGCTCCTTCCTGCTGCAGGCAGATGCACACACCATTTTTCTCCTCTCCACAATTCACTTGCAGCACTTTAAGTGAAGCTGTAATTATATTTGTCAGTGGAGATAAGGGGAGGAGGGAGATGGGCACAATCTGCTCCCTGTTTAAAGCACTCAAATCCTTCTGGGGCCCCCTGGCAGGGAGGAGGCTCAGGTGGGGTTTTTGTGGGGGGTGAATCTGAATTTCTCCTGTGTTTTTTTGGCTTTTGGAGCTCAAAGGAAGCCTTTCAGAGCCCATCAATTTTCCTTTCTTCTCTGGACATCCAGAAGAGAAAAATCCCATTCTTTTAAGTCTCACTCCAGATAGTTTTACTCCATCATCCTTGGCAGCACGAAGCCAACAAATGAGGTGGAGCAGCAAAAAATAATCAGAGCCTAAATTATTGAAGGGCTTTGAGTAGAAAATGCCCATTTGGAGCTGGCTGTGGAGTTGGGCATCTCTTTGGGCAAAAGGCTGAGCCTTCCTGTGGCTGTGGATCCACCACACTCTGAAAAAGAGAGGGATCTCTGCTGAAATGCTGGGAAAAGGGGGAAAAAAACCTGGAATCCTGGCAAAACAGACCAGCCATCCAATTCTTCTTCCCCTTCTCCTCCTTCCTAACCCATTTCCACTCAGCTGAGCATCAGCCCACCTGGCCACCACAAGCCCCTGGCCAATGTCCTGCTCCAGTGGCCCCTGTCATCCTGGAGCCTTGAATTTGAAGGTGAATTTTCCATGCTGCTGGATAAAAATCCCAGTTTTGTTCGGGATTTCTCCTCCCTGGCTGAAATCACAGCCGAGTCCTCTCCCTCAGAGGAAAAGGAATGTTTCATTTCAGCAAAACTGAGAAAATGAACTCAGCACAGGCCTTGTCACCCGGATTTCTGTCACTCTGCAGTTCCACTGCTGGCAGGTTGAAAATGGATGGATGCAGACTTCCAGACCTCTGGAATATTGAACAAAACCCCCTGGAGCCACTCAGGTGTCAGCAGAGTGACCACTGCCACATCCCAGGGCTTTAACAGCACCTGGAGCAAATTCAAATCAAGGAGACAAACCTGAACCTGAGGAAGTGTGGGAATCCAGAGTTTCCCTCTGGCTGCCCTGGCAGGTCTGGGACCCTGGCAGGGGTCAGGAACCCCCCTGGACAGAGCCCCCAGAGACACTGTCTGTGATCTCTGTCCATGAAAAAGAGTTTTCAATCTTACAGGATGAATTACCAGCTCTGAGTGTTTGATATCAGTAATAATTAAGTGTGGCACGGGTGCAAAAGTAAAATTTTAGGATTCTAGATAAGGGGTCCAAAGGGCACAAGATGGAGAAAATTGGGTGTGTCTTGTCCTTTTTCTCCTTCTTCATGCCCTCCATGTTTCACTGTGGTGTTGGCATTTTTCTGTTGGTTCAGGCTGGGGACACACTGTCCAACGTAGGTGACAGATATTGGCACGTTATTGTAAATCCAGCACAGGTAGTTTGTGGTATTTAATGTTTGTACCATCCCACTGAGGGCAGAGCCCCACACGCTGCCCTGCAGGACAGAGCTGCGGCAGGGCAGCAGAACATGTTAGAGATAAACAGAATAAACAACCTTGAAACCAGCACAGATTAATTACAACTTCTTCTTTGGCAGTGGGGCTGACAGACAGAGAATTTCTACAATTTTGGGATCATCAATACCACAGATTCCAACAAGGAAGGAACCTCCAAAATGCTCAGGGTTTGCACAGCGTTCCCGAATTTCCTCTATGGGGGAAAGGAAAGGCTCACAGAGACATTTTACAGCTCTGCTGGGGGAAAATCCCTCTACTTTGGGACTGAGATGCAGCAAGAAACTCCTGCTGAATTTAAGGACCAATTCACAGCTCCTTAAATTTGAATTTTTCCCTCCTTTTTTCTCCAGAAGAGGCAACTCCAAAAAACACAGGGAAAAGGGAATTTGTCACTGGGTAGGTGCTGGGTTAAGCCTTTGGAGAGTCAGGGTTAACTCTTCTCTCTGCTGGAGACTTTCCTGGGGATCTCAGGCACCACTTTTGCTTTCAGTGCTTGAGTTCCCAGCAGGTGAAAACCTGGATAATGAGATTTTATCCATCACTGCCATTCTAGCAGGGCCTCCTTGTTCCCACAGCTTTTAGCACCATGAGGAGATGACACCACAAGGACACAAAATCGCTACTAAAACACCTTCAAAAAGGAGAATATCTGGTATTTCAAGGAAAAAGCTTTGAGTGAAGCCAAGCAGAATTGGAGATGTGATTATTTTTTAAAGGAGTAGGGTGTGAACATCGGATCCAACATCAAGCACTTATTTCAGAGCGATTTCTGCCAGGAAACCTCTGACTTCCACACCCAAAAAGCATAAAAAAATCTTAATTTAAAAATATTTCACTATTTAAAAGCCACCTCTGTGTTAAGGCATGGTCTGTCCCTCTGGGACTCAGCTGGGAAAGGGAAAGGTGCTGCTGGTGAGGGGACAGGAATGTCACCAAGGTGCCCATGCCCCACCAAAAAGGGACTTTGAGGTACAGATCAGTCACTGCCTTCTTCTAAATTGCTCCATTTGGGAATTCCTGCTCTCTAGGAAAGGACTGTAAAGAGCCATAAAAGCTGGAGCTGGATTTTGATTTTGATTTTCCCACAGGATTCATTTCAGAGTGATGGGAATTCAGGATGCAAAGCTGGATTTTGAGGTTGACATCTTCCCTGTGCTTCTTCTCTGAGGTGTGAATATTTGGGCCTCATAGATATTAACAAATACTTCAACTATTCACCCAGATATTATTGCTTTTTACCTAAATTGTTCTCTTTTGTAGGGATTAAATCCAGGTAAATTAAACACTCAAAGGAATGATTTCCCCCAAGACTTCCAAGATCATGGGATGGAAGGAACCAAGAATGTTGGGAGGGAACTTTAAAGGCCATCAGTCCAAACTTCAAGGCATCTGGCACCTCACACCTGGATTTGGGATGTCTAAATTGTCCAAATTCCCAGCATTTTACTGGGAATTCACCTTTTACACGGATCTGTGTCAAGGGCACTCACTGGTGCCAAAGGGATGATGCTACACTTGTAGGACAAACAGAAACGAAGAGGAAACGAGCTCAGGGACAGCTGCTCATTAATAAATCTCCGAGCAAATTTCCACTAATGAGTCCTGTTTTCTCAGAGAAAAATCAGGGATGCGCTGGAGGAAACTTAAGGATTTCCCATTCCAAATCTCCTCGAGCTTCTGACAGGGACACAGGGAAGGGAAAAAAAAAAAAAAAAAAAAAGCAAGAAAGAAGGAAAAGGAAAGCAAGAAGACAAAAATGAAGGGATGGCATTGAGAACTTCCTGTGAGCTTAAAATCCAAGTGCAGGAGAAGGGGCATGTCGGAATCTGTGGGTATTGATGATTCTGAGATTGTAGAAAGTCTCTGTCTTTCAGCCCCACTGCCAAAGAAGAAGCCATAATTGGTCTGTGCTGGTTTCAAGGTTGTTTATTCTGTTTATCTCTAACATGTTCTGCTGCCCTGCCGCAGCTCTGTCCTGCAGGGCAGCGTGTGGGGCTCTGCCCTCAGTGGGATGGTACAAACATTAAATACCACAAACTACCTGTGCTGGATTTACAATAACGTGCCAATATCTGTCACCTACGTTGAACAGTGTGTCCCCAGCCTGAACCAACAGAAAAATGCCAACACCACAGTGAAACATGGAGGGCATGAAGGAGGAGAAAAAGGACAAGACACACCCAATTTCCTCCATCTTGTCCCCTTTGAACCCCTCATCTAGAATCCTAAAATTTTACTTTTGCACCCGTGCCACACTTAATTATTACTCATATCAAACACTCAGAGCTGGTAATTCATCCTGTAAGATGGAAAACTCTTTTCCATGGACAGAGATCACAGCCAGTGTCTCTGGGGGCTCTGTCCAGGGGGTTCCTGACCCCTGCCAGGGTCCCAGCCCTGCCAGGGCAGCCTGAGGGAAGCTCTGGATTCCCACAGGGGCAAAGCTGGAAAAAAGCATCCCGACCTTTGAGGTGGCAAGGAGGAGCTGCAGCCCCCATCAGCTGGGTAAACACTAATGATGAGCAGAGCCCAGCCTGTCACTGGTGATAAACAGCAGCCTAAACACTCTATTAGTTTTTCATT
The DNA here is from genome assembly GCF_048771995.1 of Taeniopygia guttata. Taxonomy (NCBI): domain Eukaryota; kingdom Metazoa; phylum Chordata; class Aves; order Passeriformes; family Estrildidae; genus Taeniopygia; species Taeniopygia guttata. The sequence goes on from NC_133025.1 coordinate 1,853,041, forward strand.
TGTGGAATTAATGTTTTTTACGGCGTGTGTACACTCGGCACTTAATGAATTGTCTCGTTAGCGCTGCCTGCCGAGCTCCTCCGCTGCTGCCGGGCATAAATTTCCCCAGGAAATTAGCGCTTTAAAAAAGGCAATAACTCCTCCAAAAAGTGGGTTTGTTTTCTGGTTTTCTGCAAAGATGCAACCTTGGGAAAAAAAAAAAAAGGATTATTGGGCAAGGGGAAAAGGAATATGTTAAATAAAACAGAGGGGCAGCTTAAGAGGTTCGAGCTCCATCCTGGAAGGTTTGGTTGATCCACACTTTTCTTGAAGAACTTTGCAGTCTGGAAAAGGCTTGAAAACCACCCAAAACAAATTGGTTCATTAAAAAAACCTCCAAATATCAGGTGTTTTTTACTAATAAGATTTTTCTTTTTTTTTCACTGAAGGAAGTAAAATTATGCAGGGAGAATGAAGAGCAGGATCCCAACACAGGATTAGGAACAGAGTTAATTTCACTAAAAAAGGATTCCTTAAAAAGTCCAGGATTTGCTGTTCCAGTGCTCCTCAACTGGGAAAATTCCTCTGTGTTAATTTTTCCTCTTTTCAGTCATTTATGATGTAACTTTCCCAGAACTTGCCCTTCTCAGAATTATTATTTCCTGGGCTGAATTAGATTATCTCAAAAATGACTTGATTGTAAAAAGTCCTTTCAGCTTCTTCTGAGTTCTGGGAAGGATTTTTTTGCCTGTTTGTTCTTCCCAATGTGCTTCACCAAATTTTCCTTAAAAACAGGGAATATCACAGGCCAGTGTAGACACTTCCATCGACCTACAGCAAAACAAAAACTCATCCCCCTGTTCCTCAGAGTCCTCCAGGATACTGAGCTGCACCTTCCCAAAAAATGCCCTGAAAACTTCCCTGCAGGATTTCTCTGGGCCTCAAAGGGATGGATTTGCAAAAGAGCCTTAAATCTCCCAGTCTGCTGGACTCAGTGGAAGAGAAAGGAATAAAATTCCTGAAGTTAATCAGTGTCCTGATGCCCAGGAGTAAAAGTATAATGAAAACAAATACAGGGAAACAGATCCTTAGCAATCTTGTTTTTGGACAAAAAATAGATAATCATCGATAAAATCCATTATAATAATCAATTATAGATATAATTATAGATGTAATTAATCAATTATAGATAAAAGTGTTTTTTTTGAAGGCTGTTTGTTTTTATGAGATTGGTTTGCAAAGCAAGAGGAGGAGCCCAGAGGTCTGGAAGACAAAGAATAAATTTTGTCCAAGGGAATCCAGAGGAAGGTGGGGAATGAGAACATCCACGAGAAGGATGAAGAGTTCTCAAATTCAGGATGAAGAATGGGAAAGAAAAAGGGACGAGCAGCAGGGTGATCAGACTCAGTCTGATTTCTCCACAATTCCTGGTTATTTCAGAGTCATTCCGCCAAATCCCAGAGGAATTGAAGCGCTGGTGAGACCAGAGTGACCCAAGGGTGCGATTTTGAGTCCCCATCCTGTAATTTCACCAATTATTTCCCCGCTCTGGAGCAGGACAAGGTGTCACCTTCGTCCCCCTGAGAAGGAACAGGGAGGACTTTCTTCTCCCAAATTTTGCCAATCATTTTCTCCAGGAGAGATAACGGGACTGAGATGGGATGAACCAAGAGGAGTTCATCCCATCTCAGTCCTGTTATCTCTTCTGGAATGCATCCAACTGTGCTTTCAAGGTTGTTTATTTCTCCTTATCTAAACATTCTTTCTCTGACCTGCCCAGCTCAGCCTAGCAAGTCCACCATAACATTCTGCTCTGCCCTCTCAGGTGGTGTTTTCCTTCTATATCAAAAGTTACATGTGTATGTTTTCAATTTCTTTACCAATTCCCATCACCCATGTTAGACAGTGAATCTCTACTCTGAACCAATAGAAAAGTGTCACCATCACACCAAGACATGGAGGACAAGACAAAGAAGAAGAAGGTCAGGACACACCCAAATCCCTCCATCTTGTACCCCCCTGAACCACATTCTAAAACCCCCAAAATTCTACTTTTCCACCCTGTGTTAATTCAACCATCCCACTACTGAAACCCTTGTGGCTTGTAATTCCTCATACAAAATTGGCAGCTTTTTCCACGGGCTAAAATAGAAGCCACAGGTGTTTTTGACTTCATACCTTGGAGCTATTCCCACAAATCCCGATTTCTTGGCATTACTCAGGCGGGATCCCGGCTGTCAAAGGGATTGGAAAACTTTGCACTTATTTCCATGTCAATGCCCTGCCTTTCGGGCTGGTGGGTGGGAGGAAGGAAGGATGGAATGAGGGTAATTAACGTAATGGTGATGGTGAGTTAAGTGCTGAGCCCACGGATGGATCCCGGCACGGATTCCCGGTGCTGTCTCCCACAACAACCCAGAAATGAGCATCTGGACCAGGGAAACAGCGCCTGATTTCCTCATCCCATTAAATATTTCATGGAAAGCGCGGAGGCTGGGGATCCATGGGAAAAGCTTCGCTGCAGACATTCCACAGGGGGGAAAAAAAGCTCTGGAAGCCACCAGGAGATCACTTTGATGGGAAAACAGGAGCTTTTAGGTGACTGGGGACCATTTATAAGTGATGAAATTTTCGTGCCAAAATTCTAAAATAAAACAAAACAACCTCCTCATGCTCAGTTAAATCAAACCAGGAATTTTATCTCTGTGAAGTCAGCAGGTCCCTGCTGGTCTTGAAGGTGTTTTAACAGTTTGCTATGCCAATTTTTTCCATGGTTTTAGTCCTCCAAAAATCAACTCAGCCAAGAGGGACACACAGCTGGACTCTTGTCCTCTGCCTGAATGGCTCTGCTCAGCCCTTGGCTGCAGAATCCTGGAATGGTTTGGGTGGGAGGGGACCTTAAATCCCATCCAGTTCCAATGCCATGGCAGGGACACCTCCCACTGTCCCAGGCTGCTCCAGCCCCAGTGTCCAACATTTCCTTGGACATTCCAGGGATCCAGGGGCAGCCCCAGCTGCTCTGGCAATCCCAGCCCAGCCAGGAATTCCTCATTCCCAAGATCCCATCCATTGCTGGCCTTGATGCCTCAGGGTTTCGTTTTTATATTTTTCAGATTCTGAGCTGCTTTGGTGTATAGTTCTGAGCTTCACATTATGGGATGGTGAGCTCTGTGCACAGAGCAGGGACACAAAACAATTCCTGCTCCAGCTGGGCACCAAGGACAAATGATCCAAATCTCAGCCCAGGAGCACAAACACCGTGGGCTGGAGAGAGAAAAACAAGCAGGGTGGGACTGCCTGGGCTAAAGCTGGAATGGGACAATGAACTCCAAGGTGCCAATGGAGCAGAACTGATCCCAGGGAGAGCCCCCGGGAGCGCTCGGGCATTTTGGGGCCATTTTGGTTCATTTGGGTGCAGCCCTGGCTGGGCTCTGGTGCTGCCCAAGGTGGATCCATGGAGGAGATGCTTTGAATAAACCCCAAATTTATTTTTAGCTCTGTTCTAGGTCATCCTTCTCAAGGCATCACGCCCTGACACTGGGAGCCATTCCCTGTGTCCTGTCCCTCCAGGCCTTGTCCCCAGTCCCTCTGCAGCTCTTCTGGAACCCCTTTAGGTCCTGCCAGGGGCTCTGAGCTCTCCCAGCTGTTTGCAGCAGCTTTGCTAAGTCTGAGTACATCTGTAGTTCTATCAAAGCTATAAACAGTGATTAATTAGCAGCTGATCACCCTGGCTTGGTTTGGATGTGACAGACCCCATTTCACCCCGGGTGAGGGTGGCAGAGCTCCCTGTCCTTGCTCAAGGACATCCCCACCTGGGAAACCCAGGAGACCAGGCAGGACCTCATTCCTCATTAAACACCGCCCCAGGCTCGTTGAGGGCGTGCTGGGGTTTGGAGAAGCCAAACCTGGGCACAGGTTTGGAGAGATTCAGAGATTCCCAATGTTTGTGGAGAATATTGGGAATCTGAGCATCCCAGAGTGGGAACAAGCTGAGCTGTGGGATGGACTAAAAGATCTGTGGGCACAAACCATGGCCAAGCAGATAAAATGCCCCAAAAGAGCTTTTCCTTATTTTCCTCTGCTTCTCCTCAGAACCAGCAGGATATGAGTGACTTTGTCCACCAGCAGCTCCCAGGCCAGGTTAATTCCTGCACCCAGGGCAGGTCCATCCTCACAAAAAGGAGGTTCAGAGCACCTGGGAAGGGAAGCTGGCCAGCACTTGTGCTCTTCCAGAAGAGCCCCAACTGCTCAGGCAGTGGGAAAGAAAAAAATATTGGAAAATAAGGCTATTTATGAAGCTTAAATAAAAAGCTGTCATTTAGATTAAGTCATATTGGAGCAGCAGATATTCACCAAATAATCAAAGCACTCAAGATTTACCTTGTTAATTTAATGGCAGATGGTTTGCATTTGGTGGAAACGTGCAGCTTTTTCTGGTTTAGACAGAAATTTACTTTTGTTGCAATAACAAAGCCCCAGCATTCACCAAGTCCTTCCTCTGCCCCAGGGCAGGCTCGTGTTGATCATCTTTAATCTGGCTTTCAAATAAGGTTTTCTATTAATATATCTTTTTTTAAAAAAAAACTTCTCCATGAGCAATCAATACAGCAAGATGTGCTACAAGTTCAGTGACGGGGGAAAAAAAACCCAGCTGCAGCTCGAGAGAAATCGAGCCCCATTTAAGAGCTGAATTCAGTTCATTAGGGGGTTAAACACAAAGCCCTGCCTGAGCTCAGCACTGCTGGGTGGCCTGGCTGCCAAATGAAAGGCAGCAATTTCCCCTCCACACCGGGCCTGATTTCCATTTGTGCTGAAACCCCTCGGCACCACTCTGGAGGGGCCTGAAAGTGACTTTAAATGACAGCTCGGTGTGGCAGAAAAGGGCTCCACTGTCCATTTTCAAGTCATCATTCCTGGAGTGGGGCAGGATGCTCCTCTCAGCCATCAAAGCCCATTCCAGGCTCAGGGAAGCAAAGGGGAGGCTGATGATCCTTCCGGGATAAAGTGGCCCAGGATGCTCTAATGGCCCTCAGTAAGGTTTGAAAAGCATTTTGAGATCTGTGGCTGGAAAATGAGATGCAAATGCTTGGTGTTGTCGTTAATAAAGCCAGGTAGTGGCAGAGAAATGCAGGATTTCGGTTAAAAGCTGTAGAAAACCTCATTTTTTCCTCCCCTGCTTTGGATCCAAGTCGTACCTCACCCAAACTGGGAATGTGGGGGAAGTGCTGCCCACCTGCAGATGAAAAAGGGGAAAACATCCTCCACAGCCCCTTCGAATTTAGGGAATTTGAGGAGAAAATATCTGCTGTGGGCACTGGGATACAGCAGTGAAGAGGTGGAATGGCCTCAGGGTGTGTTCCTGAAGAGATTTTCTCTTTGTGGAGAAGGAAATGGCAGGACAGGATGTCCCTCCTTGTGGGAGCCCAGAGACCTTGGCATGAAGTCAAAAACATCTGTGGCTTCCATTTTAGCCCATGGAAAAAGCTGCCAACTTTGTATGAGGAATTAGAAGCCACAAGGGCTTGAGTAGTGTGGTAGTTGAATAAACACAGGGTGGAAAAGTAGAATTTTGGGGTTTTTATAGTGGGGTTTAAGGGGGTACAAGATGGAGGGATTTGGGCATGTCCTGACCTTCTTCTTTGTCTTGTCCTTCCTGTCTTGGTGTGATGGTGACACTTTTCTACTGGTTTAAGGCAGAGATTCACTGTCTAACATAGATGATAGGAATTGGTAATAAATTGCAAACATACACACATAACTTTTGATATAAAAAAAACCACCACCTGAGAGGGCAGAGCAGAATGTTATGGTGGATTTGCTAGGCTGAGCTGGGCAGGTCAGAGAGAGAATGTTCAGATAAGGAGAAATAAACAACCTTGAAAGCACAATTGGATGCATTCCAGACTCCTTTGGCTGCTCTGTGCTAGGGGAGCAAAGACTCCTTACAATCTTGGGGTCACCCTGACCTTCAGAACCACGAGACATCGACACCTCCCCTCAGGCTGGTGGCTGTTTTTCCAGTTAGAACTGGAAATAAATTAAAATGCTGCTGTTAACTCATCAAGGATGACCCAGGCAAGGCCCACACAGAGAAGGTGACCACAACAAAACTGAGCAAATAAAGGTTTCTCCACAGGAAGGGGCTGAGGGAAGAGAAGCTGTGACAGCCACACATGCACGGTGCAAAGGCAAAAAGTTTAATTCCAATGAACCTTCTGGAACAGAAAGACTGTGGAAGAGGTTTTACAGCCACTTCTGTGAGCCAGAGAGAAGTTTGATAAGAGGATCCATGTGTGAAAAGAGGATCCATGTGTGATAAGAGGATCCATGTTTGATAAGGGGATCCATGTTTGATAAGGGGATCCATGTGTGATAAGGGGATCCATGTTTGTTAGAGGATCCATGTTTGATAAGGGGATCCATGTTTGATAAGAGGATCCATGTGTGATAAGGGGATCCATGTGTGATTAGGGGATCCATGTTTGATTAGAAGATTCATGTTTGATGAGGGGATCCATGTTTGATAAGAGGATCCATGTTTGAGAAGAGGATCCATGTTTGATAAGACGATCCATGTTTGATAAGAGGATCCATGTGTGATAAGGGGATCCATGTTTGATAAGAGGATCCATGTTTGAGAAGAGGATCCATGTTTGAAAAGAGGATCAATGTTTGATAAGAGGATCCATGTTTGATAAGGGGATCCATGTTTGATAAGGGGATCCATGTTTGACGAGGGGATCCATGTTTGATAAGAGGATCCATGTTTGATAAGAGGATCCATGTTTGATAAGGGGATCCATGTTTGATAAGAGGATCCATGTCTACCCCTGAATGATTTTCCTACCAAGGTCATTGACATGAAAACCTGTTGCCCTGATTTTTAAAAGTGTTTTCTTTTATAGTTCTTTTGAAAGTTTTAAAGTTCTCATAAAACTTCTTTTAGCCTTCTGATCATGTTTACATATTTCTATTGGAGTTCTCACGCACATGTAAATATTGATGTAATATCATGTAAATATCATGCAAATAATGAATGTTTTGCATTCTTCTTTGTGGGAAGAGAGAATTGATGGACTGTTTGACCAGTGTGGTTGGAGAGGTGACAATTCCATCCTCCAATCCACTGTCACTTTTGCAATTCTGTATATTGTGAAATCAGAAATAAAATTGGCTCTTTTTCTCTTTTGAACTTACCAAGCTTCTGTGTACTCATATCATGTCCAATAGCAACAGAAACCCAGAAAGAAAGGAGGATAAATAAGAGAAACTGCAACTGCCTGTTCCAATGAGAACTTTGTTTGTCTCTTGTGAGCAATGAGTGAAATGTAAATTTATGAGTTTTGTAAGAATGTATAAAAAGCATCCATACATGAATAAAACCAGTTTGAAGCCTTCTGAAAATGGAGAGCGTTGCTTTGTATTGTGACAAAAGGCAACTGTGATTTAGCTGAGCTGGAGGAGCTCAGGGCCTGAAGGGGCTCCAGGAGAGCTGCAGAGGGACAAAGCCTGGAGGGACAGGACACAGGGAATGGCTCCCACTGCCAGAGGGCAGCCATGGATGGGATCTTGGGAATGAGGAATTCCTGGCTGGGCTGGAATTGCCAGAGCAGCTGGGGCTGCCCCTGGATCCCTGGAATGTCCCAGGAAGGACTGGAGCACCCTGAGATCATGGCAGGTGTCCCTGGAATGAGCTTTGAGGTCCCTTCCCACCCAAACTGGTCCGGGATTTTGGGATTTGGGACACTCAGAATCCATCCCAAGGGATTTTTATGGAAAATGGGGATAGAAAAGAGAGGAGAAGGGAAGGGAGACCCTTCATGGCTTCCTGAGATTCCAAGTGAAGCCCCTGGGTCCATGAATTTCTTGGAGAGGAGATGGATCCAATGTCAGGCTGGGAGAGCTGGGAATGTTCCCCTGGAGAGGAGAAGGATCTGGGGAGAGCTTCCAGCACATTCCAGGGCCTGAAGGGGCTCCAGGAGAGCTGCAGAGGGACTGGGGACAAGGCCTGAGGGACAGGACACAGGGAATGGCTCCCACTGCCAGAGGGCAGCCATGGATGGGATCTTGGGAATGAGGAATTCCTGGCTGGGCTGGGATTGCCAGAGCAGCTGGGGCTGCCCCTGGATCCCTGGAATGTCCAAGGAAAGGCTGGACACTGGGGCTGGAGCAGCCTGGGACAGTGGGAGGTGTCCCTGCCATGGCAGGGGTGGCTCTGGGTGGGATTTAAGGTCCCTTCCCACCCAACCATTCCATGATTCCATGCCAAAGCAATTCCCAGCTCCGAGTTGAAGCCTGTCAGCCATTCCCTGGTGATCACAACAGCCTCAAGTCACGATGTACCAAGAGCAGCTGAATTTAAAGGGCAGCTCCAGCTCCAGAAGCCAACAGCTCATCTTTCATCCTCCCCCCTACACACAATGGCCTTAAAAATGTTAAAAAACCTTAAGAAGGTTGTCCCAACTCCTTTATAACAAATTCCTTCTCTAAAATATTCAGGGAACCTCAGGAGGCTGAAGCTCCACAAAGGAAAAGGTTGAGGTTGTGTTCTGTCTGCAGCACAAAGGATGAGGAGGGGAAACCCAACTTCTATTTCCCTATAAAACCCCTTTAAAAGTGACTTGATTTCCTCAGCAAATTCACCTTCTCCCAGCAATTTTAATCCTTAAACGGTTATTGTTAAAAAGGAGTTTGTATTCCCTCAAAAGACAAGAGCAGAAGGAAATTACTTTGTCATATTTGACTGGTTTGGGAAATAAAAAATCCAATTCTGAAGGGGAGCAGATAAGGGCAGAGCCATGGAAGAGCCATCAGCTCAGCAAACACCAAATAATGAACAGTGCAGAGACTGCCCAGCCTGATAAAACTCTCCATTAGCAAGGCTGGCTTTAAATGAGGGATAATTGTGGCACATCCACAGCCAAAGATTATTGAATTTTTATCTCTGGGAAGGGGCCTTTGACAGCCTCACCCCAAAGCCACCAGCAGGTCACGCCTCTTTTTAGGGTTTCCCAAAATCAGACCTGCCCAGCTCTACCTTGTGCTTTCTGGGTGTTCAGACCTGTGCCTGAGGGAATTTATTATTTATAATTTTATAAAACATTGTTATTATAAAATAAAAATATTACAAATATAAAATATATTAAAATATAAAAAATATTACAAAATATATTTATTATTTGTTTCCATCCAAGGAAGCTTTGCTGGAAAACCTGCTGCCTTCCCCCAGGGCTACCACCTGCACGTGGGCTTGTTGGGATTAGGGAATTTCTGGCATTGTACCAAAAATTCAGGTCCTGATCACTCACTGAACACTTGGGTGATGCCCTGAGTGGGACCAGGACTGAATCTCAAGTTGCTGGGGCAAAAAAGAGGAACAATCAAAGGATGAAAATTTCATTTATAAGCAGGAGGTCAGGCCAGCCTCTGTCATTTCCTACCACTGCGCCTTCTTCCCCTTGTTCCAGACACTCCTGGATTTGTGTACAGACGTTTTAGGATGAAGTTATTACAAAGGAAGATGAATTTTTATTGTCAGGAGGATGCTGCCAAGTGAAATATTACACTTTGTGCTTTTATGTTTATTCACCACTGCTTGGAACGTCCTCTCCGAGGACTGAAAGTCATGCTCATGCCCTTTAATATCTGGAAAATATTGATTTATTAAAAAACCTGAGTTTCAACCAGACCTCAAATTATAAATGATGTTTTCTTTTAACAGCTCTGACTGTTAGAACACAAATCCTCAGCCCCAAGATCTCTCCTAGTAAATAAATGGACAAATAAAAGAAATATTTGTCTACTGAACTTTGATAGCGTTTCCTAACGTGTTTTGTTTAATTTTGTTATTTGTTTAATAACAAAAAACGCTAGAACAGAGCAAGTGTTGTCACCTAGGTATTGAGGAGTCAAAGTCTGGGTTACAGGAATATTAAAACTACCTGGAGTAATTTGGGTTTTAAATGTTAACTGGTTGTGTAACCTTAATTTTCCTTCTGGATCCAAAGGATCTGATCCATGGAAAGCTGAGTGAGGAGTTTAAAGCCCTGCTCTAGAGCAGAGACAGAACCACAGGAAGGATTTCAGTCACCCAGAGAGGCTCTGCTGACAAGAATGATTTAACAGACATAAAACACTGTGACTTTGTTCAGCACCAGCAAATTTCCCTCATGATTGCCCAGAAAAAAAAAATCTGAGCTGATTTTCAACTCCCACCTCCCAGGAGAGCTCAGCTGCCCCCAGTCCTGGACCCCTTCCCTCAGGATTCTGCTGCAAATTTCCAAACCAAACTGCAGAAATTCTCTGTATCTTCAGCACATTCCCCTGAGCCCTGGGATCTCCTCAAGCTGTGTGGATTTTTTATTCTATGCTTTTCCTTTTCCAGCTCCTCAGCTGTCCCCTCCCACATCCTGAGACAGCAGGGCTCGTTCAGGATTTGTACAACAAACAAGATTTAATTCCAGGGATGCTGGGCAGGAGGAAGAGCTCAAACCAAGACAAAGGCTGTTGGAACCCTGGCTGCTGAGAATTTTAGATTTCTGTGCTGCCAGGAGAACGCTGCACTGACCTGAGGCCGTGGAGAAGCTTCCAAAATGGAATGGCAGCACTGGGAATGTGGGGGTGGAGTTTGGATAGAAGTGTGTGATACCACAGGGTGGGAAATTCAGAGTTTAAGGGTTTAGAATACAGTAATATATATATAAAACAAGATGGAGGTTTTGGGGCAGTGGCTGGTCCTTCTTTTTCATCTCCTTCTCCATGGGTTTGGGTGGTTTTGTGTAATTGGATGAAAAAGTTCACATTGCAGGGCATGAGTGGTTGGTTATCGGGTTAAAGTAAAAATAATTTAGGTGTAATTTCTTAATTGGACATTTTAGCCTTAAAAGGCCTTGTAGAGAGAGAGATGGGGCTCCATTTTCAGTTTGTTAGAGTGAAGTGCTGTAGAACTCACAATTTGTGAGACTGCAACATAGATAAAAATTGATAAACATCTGAGTCCATACAAGAAATATCACCTCACACATTTAATCCCAACCCGGGCAAAAAGAAGATAAACTTGCCAACCTGCTGTTTGGAAAACTCCCCCCTTGTCCAGGATCCCTGCTCCAGCAGAAGCACAGCTGGCACTGCAGGAGGGCTGAGCCACCCTGGGATGGGGCTGCTGCCACCTCCCTGACCCACAGGGGCTCAGGGCATTGCTGACTCTGGCAGTGGGTTGTTTTCTTTTTTGTACTATTGCATTTGTATTTTTAATTTTCCTAGCAAAGATCTGTTATTCCTGCTCCAATATCTTTGCCTGAGAGCCTCTTAATTTCAAAATTATAATAATTCAGAGGGAGAGGGTTTACATTTTCCATTTCTGGGGAGGCTCCTGCCTTCCTCAGCAGACACCTGCCTGTCCAAACCCAGCAGTGATGCTCCTGGAGCCCTCCCATGGTGCCCTCATGAAGAAAAAAGACAAAGCTGCTTCGCTTTCTGCCTCCCTCTGACACAAACCTCCTTGGGGAGAGGGAAAAAAAGCTGCTCATTCCTGCCACAACCCCCCATTTCTGTTTGTGGAGTCAGTGCTGGGGAGGAGACGGGGGAGGATGTTGGGATGCTCTGACAAGCTGCAAACCCAGCCTGCTGCCCTTGCTTTTCCAGGGTCAGAGTTTTCCAAGAGCCTAATCCACCATTCCTGAACTCCTCACCTTTTGGTGGGGGTCCATGGAATCCTGGAATGGTTTGGGTTGGAAGGTGTCAGAATCTGAGGTATTGATGATTCTGAAATTGTAGAAAGTCTTTCAGCCCCGCTGCCAAAGCAGAAGCCATAATTGGTCTGTGCTGGTTTCAAGGTTGTTTATTCTGTTTATCTCTAACATGTTCTGCTGCCCTGCCGCAGCTCTGTCCTGCAGGGCAGCGCGTGGGGCTCTGCCCTCAGTGGGATGGTACAAACATTAAATACCACAAACTACCTGTGCTGGATTTACAATAACGTGCCAATATCTGTCACCTACGTTGAACAGTGTGTCCCCAGCCTGAACCAACAGAAAAATGCCAACACCACAGTGAAACATGGAGGGCATGAAGGAGGAGAAAAAGGACAAGGCACACCCAATTTCCTCCATCTTGTCCCCTTTGGACCCCTCATCTAGAATCCTAAAATTTTACTTTTGCACCCGTGTCACACTTAATTATTGCTTATATCAAACACTCAGAGCTGGTAATTTATTCTGTAAGATTGAAAACTCTTTTCCATGGACAGAGATCACAGCCAGTGTCTCTGGGGGCTCTGTCCAGGGGGTTCCTGACCCCTGCCAGGGTCCCAGACCTGCCAGAGGGAAGCTCTGGATTCCCACACCCCGGCACTGCCTGGATCCCTTGGAATGCCATCCCCACCCTTTCCCAATCCCCAGGCTGGGTTTCCCTGTGGGAATTGCTCACCCTGGGATGCCGAGAGGCTGCCGAAAGCTGCCCTGGTGCGTCCTGCCAGCCACTCCAGGCTCTCCTGCAGGTTGGCCAAGGCTTTGAGGTCACTGACGTCCCGCAGGATCTCCTGCTGAGGGATCAGCTTGTCTCCCAAATTCCCAATCAGAACCTCGGATTCTTTGCCAAAAGCAGCCCTGAAATGGAAAGCAAAGCCTCCTGAGCAATGTGGAATCAGGGACAGAAAAATCAGGATTTTCTGTTAGGAATATCCTGTATACTCAGAATAATATTATGAATATTCTGTATATTCATTTCTGTTGTGAATATTGGAAGTGAAGAGTGTGTTTGCATATGAGAAATAAAATATTGGTTAGTTTTGTGTTGTTAAATGGTATAAAGATATGAATGTTAATGATATTGGTATTATTACTAATATTTTTAAAACTGATCTTTAAAATTTTTAAACAATATTAGTAATATTGTTAAAAATATTTTAAACAATATTATTAATTTTTTAAAAATATTTTGTGTTGTTAAATTGTATAAAGATATGAAAGTTAATGATATATGGTGTTATTACTATTATTTTTAAAAACTGATTTTGAAATTTTTTAAACAATATTAGTGATATTGTTAAAATATTGTTAAAAATATTTTTTAAAATATTAGTAATTTTGTTAAAAATATTTTGTGTTGTTAAATTGTATAAAGATATGAAAGTTAATGCTATTGGTATTATTACTAATATTTTTAAAAACTGATTTTGAAATGTTTTAAACAATATTAGTAATATTGTTAAAATATTTTAAACAATATTTTTAACAACATTAGTAATTTTGTTAAAAAAATTTTGTGTTGTTAAATGTTATAAAGATATGAAAGTTAATCATATTGGTATTATTACTAATATTTTTTAAATCTGATTTTGAAATTTTTTTATCAATATTAGTAATAGTGTTAAAAATATTTTAAACAATATTTTAAACAATATTAGTAATTTTGTTAGAAATATTTTGTGTTGTTAAATGGTATAAAGATATGAAAGTTAATGATATATGGTATTATTACTAATATTTTTTAGAACTGATTTTTAAATTTTTTAAACAATATTTGTTATTCCAGCAGCAGAGGCTGAGCTTTGCCTCCCTTCCTCCCCTCGCTGTTGTGGTTTGGAATGGGAGGAAATCTAGTTTGTTTTCATTCTTACTACTTAACAAATGAATTACAGGAAAGTTGGGGAGGGAAGCAAAGCTGGGCATGGATCTCTTTTGCTGCCACGGGACAAAAACTTCTGGTGAACTTTGGATTGGTTTAATTTATCAATATTCGCAAAGGGATGCTGCTGAGTAGTTCCACATTCAAAAAAATGAAGATTTCCCCAAATTTTATCAGGCTTGAACCTTCTTTTCCAGGAAGGGATGTGGTAGTCCTGCCCAGCTAGCTACAAATTAAGTTCCATGAACAGCAAATATTGAAATTTTAAATAACTGAGGGGTTAAATGATAATGAAATGAGCTCTCCCATCCTCTGCTAACCAAGGATTCCACAGGACCTGCTTCCCTTTGGCTCCACTGCAGTGTCCAGGCAGAATTATTCCCAATTCATCAGCAGTGCCAAGAGAAAAAAGCAGCAGCAGCAGTGAAGAAATCAAATCATGTTCCTTTGTATTAGGAGAAAAGGCTGGCAAAAGGCTGCTTAAATGGGGAGAGGATGACAAAAAATTGGACGAGCAATTAATTTTATTTTGAAGCTTTCAGGAGGGATCTATTCAACCACCACTCATCCTGGAGGAAGTTTCGAAGCCATCAATGGCTAAATCTGGCCCAGACCAATTATTATGATTTAAATTAATGCTACAGGAGCGTTCACAGGGCGCTGGGAGGAACTGGGGCTTGGCAGATGATGCTCTGTGCAAACAGATACTGAGAAAAGATCTTTGTCCTAAAGCCTGGGCTGAAAAAAGCCACGGCACAGGAGCTTTTCCCAGGAAATTCAGCGTGGATGAGTTAATAGGCTTTTCCTAAAGGCTTGTCATTGGAGCTCCTCTGATCCACTGTCACAAAATACTTCAATTAATGGCCAGGAGAATGGAGTGAATGGAATAAAATGCATATTAAGATGAAAATGTTGGTTCTTTCAGCATCAGGCTGAGCTTGGCCATCATTTTTGCCTGGCCAGGAATTTCTACTCAGCCAGCAGAGCCCATTGGAGCTTTGCTATCCCACACTGATGGATCAGGAATCACAGGGAGAGCCAGGAGAGGCTTCTCAGGTGAGGAAATGAAGGATAAATGTGAAAGCAGGTGAGGACTGAATCCATGGAATTCAACTCAGGGACTGCACAGAGCCCTCAAGGGCTCTGCAGCCTCCCCCTGCTTCACTGGGGATGTTTTAAATCCCTTCTGTGACCCCACAAATCCCATCCTCTCCAGGCTGCAGCCTCCCTGTCACCGGGCTTGCAGGCAGGGAAGGAGGAAAATGACAATCTGGGCAAATTAGACTTGTTATTTTCAACAGCTTCTCCTCCTTCTCCTCCGGTTTTACAGCCAAGTGCCAATCAAGGGAGTGATGAACAGGGATGGGGATGTGCAGGCTTTGGAACCTCACAGGAGCTGAGCCATTCCCAGCAAGCAGGGGAAGGGAATCTGCCTCCTTCCAGGCTCTCACTGGCATGAAAGGCAGGAACAACATGGTTTGTGCACTGAGAGTTGTCTCCAAAAGAATTCCTGCTGGAAATACTGGATTTTTTCATTTGCTTCCCTGAGTTAGTTCCTGGAGTTGGGATGGAGGGGAAACTCCACCATAGTAATGGCTCAAATGAAAGAGTCCTTTGACAGCATTGATTTTGGGAATTCCTGCTCAGCACAACCAGCTGGTCCCTCCTTTAGGTCAGAAAATGCTGCTCCCTTCATTCCATGGGTGATCAGAGCAGCACCAACCAGCAGGGCTGGATTTGCCTGGATTGCAAACAATCCTTTCCTTTCCCAGTCCCAGGCACTTCCCTGACTTGGATCACAAAGACAACTCTCCAAATGGCTTTGTCTGAACAACAGGGCGAGCAGAAATTGCACCAGGAGAGGCTTAGGTTGGAAATTGGGAAGATTTCTTCCCCCAAAAGGGCGCCCAGGGCAGGGGTGGAGTCCCCAGGCCTGGAGGGATTTAAAGCCCTGTGGATGTGGCACCTGGGGACACGGTCAGTGGTGGCCTTGGCAGGGCTGGGAATGGTTGGACTCGATGATCTCCAAAGTCTTTCCCAATTCCTAAATGATTCCATGACTCTCCTCACACCTGTGGACACGACATCTACGGAACCACCATAAATTTGTTCCTTTTTGCTGCTGCTCTCCTTGAAACCCTTTCACACCTTCCCACCATATTTTACCTTACGAAATCCTCCTCCTCCTCTCTCTTGGGCCTCAGCTGCTTGGGCTGAGCCATGTTGCTCCAGTTGGGCAGGGATTTCAGGAGCCTGCTGATGTCGTCGTCCTTGGCCCAGGACGCGCTGATCACCAGCTTCTCATCCGACTGCACGATGGTCCTGCAGGAAAGCAGCAACAACACCTCAGAGAGGAGCAAATCCTGCTTTTAAGGGCCACTTTTAATTTAATTTAATTTAATTTAATTTCATTTCATTTCATTTCATTTCATTTCATTTCATTTCATTTCATTTCATTTAATTCTGTCTTATTTCTATCACACAAATGGGGATTGAGCAGTGAGGAAAGGATCCAGAGAGGAATCCCACACATGGAGAGGACATCAAGGTGGGTGAACAGGGGAAGAAATTCCCTTAAAAACACAACTCCTGATGGATTTTGAGACAACTTTTAAGGGAAAAAGGGCCATTTTCCTAAATCCTCCAACCCTGAGAATTCAGTTTGGCACCCAGCTGGAGGAGGTCACCCTGCACTGGTGTCTCCATGGATCATTTTCCTCTGGGATGTCAGTGGAGCTCAGCAGCCTCTGCCCGTGGTGAGGTCACTGCAAGGTGGGACTAGCCCAGAACATCTGGCTGGAAGCCACCACCTCCCCCCACAGCTGGCCCAGCCTGGGGACCAGGGCTGAAGCAAGGAAGGAGAATGAAGGGTCCAGGATCTTCTGTCCAAGTCATCCACAGCATCTCCTGATGGAGATTCCAGCTAAATCCTATGTGGGAAACTGAGTCAGGGATCGCACTGGGTTCCAGTTGGGAAGAATTTTCCTGTTTTCTGGTTTTGGCAGGGTAACTGATCTGAATTTCTGACTGGGAATTTCAGGAGACAAATGGGATGCTGTATTTGGAGGAGCCTATCCAGGACCTTAAAGATTCTCATTTCCACCTCTGCCATGGCAGGGACACCGCCCACTGTCCCAGGCTGCTCCAAATCCTGTCCAGCCTGGCCTGGGACATTCCAGGGATCCAGGGGCAGCCCCAGCTGCTCTGGCAATCCCAGCCCAGCCAGGAATTCCTCATTCCCAAGATCCCATCCATGGCTGCCCTCTGGCAGTGGGAGCCATTCCCTGTGTCCTTTCTCTGCAGGCCTTGTCCCCAGTCCCTCTGCAGCTCTCCTGGAGCCCCTTCAGGGCCTGGAATGTGCTGGAAGCTCTCCCTGGATCCTTCCCTTCTCCAGGAGAACATTCCCAGCTCTCCCAGCCTGACATTGGATCCAACTCCTCTCCAAGAAATTCATGGACCCAGGGACTTCACTTGGAATCTCAGGAAGCCATGAAGGGTCTCCCTTCCCTTTTCCTCTCTTTTCTATCCCCATTTTCCATAAAAATCCCTCAGGATGGATCCTGAGTGTCCCAAATCTCAGAATCCTGGACCAGTTTGGGTGGGAAGGGACCTCAAAGCTCATTCCAGGGACACCTGCCATGATCTCAGGGTGCTCCAGTCTTTCCTTGGGCATTCCAGGGATCCAGGGGCAGCCCCAGCTGCTCTGGCAATCCCAGCCCAGCCAGGAATTCCTCATTCCCAATCTCCCATCCATCGCTGCCCTCTGGCAGTGGGAGCCATTCCCTGTGTCCTGTCCCTGTAGGCCTTGTCCCCAGTCCCTCTGCAGCTCTCCTGGAGCCCCTCCAGGGCCTGGAATGTGCTGGAAGCTCTCCCTGGATCCTTCCCTTCTCCAGGGGAACATTCCCAACTCTGTTGGTTCAGTCCATTCCAGCCACACTCTCCCTGATCCAGGCTAGAATTCTGGGGCAGAGATGAGGTGTTGGCAGCACTCAGGTGCTGATTTAAGGAATAAACAGAAATAAAAACAACACCCCGAGCATCTGCGTTTTGCAAAGAAAAGCAGCAAGAAAGGCACCGAGACGGGAGCCAGCTCTGATCCATCCTGAAGAGAACTGCTCATTTCTCATCTCACCCTTTCCCCATCCGCCAGGAAAACAAGCTCAGCTCAGGAACCACACAGGATCTGTGAGAACGAATTTGTCACATGCACTTACAAACAAATTTTCCTTCCCTTCAAGTTTCACGTTCAATCTGTCACACACAAAAGGCTGAGCTTTGTTTCCAGCCACACAAGACCTCGGCGTCAACATTCCTGTTTGGCCTTCTGCTGCTGGGAGGGAGTTGGTGTTTTTCCATTTAGAGAAAAAAAAAATTAAAAAAAAGTCTTTTATATTTCACCCTGGTGAAAACTGAAGGGGGATGAAAGAGCTCCACCAGCAGCTCTGACATCTGGGATGGAAAAAGGGGATTTGATGATATCTGGGCATTGCTGTGCCAAGGCAAGACAACTGTTCCAGGGAACACAGCAGCCAGGGCTTTGTCCTCTGCACATTTAATAGACTGCAGTAATACTCTCCTTCCCTTGGGAGTCTATTTCACACTTGAACAAATCCAACTCTTGGATAAAAAAACTCCTGATACCAAGCTCGTGTTTTATTTTCCTCCATTTCATCCCATTAGTCCCCGTTATTTCCCCTCTCAGCTCAGTTCTCTCCACATCCCCTGTTTGCTCTCCTTAATTATTTCCAGCCTTATCGTGGCCCTTCAGACACCCACGACTCTGAGGCATCTTTGGGAGTGTCCTGATGGACACACACAGAGCCACCTCTCTGCTTTGTGATCCTTATTATCCTCAAAATCCCAATTGTTTGTGGAGTCAGTGCTGGGGAGGGGACGGGGAAGGATGTTGGGATGCTCTGACAAGCTGCAAACCCAGCCTGCTGCCCTTGCTTTTCCAGGGTCAGAGTTTTCCAAGAGCCTAATCCACCATTCCTGAACTCCTCACCTTTTGGTGGGAGATCACAGAATCCTGGAATGGTTTGGGTTGGAAGGTGTCAGAATCTGTGGTATTGATGATTCTGAGATTGTAGAAAGTTTCTGGTTTTTAGCTCTGCTGCCAAAGAAGAAGCCATAATTCATCTGTGCTGGTTTCAAGGTTGTTTATTCTGTTTATCTCTAACATGTTCTGCTGCCCTGCCGCAGCTCTGTCCTGCAGGGCAGCGTGTGGGGCTCTGCCCTCAGTGGGATGGTACAAACATTAAATACCAGAAACTACCTGTGCTGGATTTACAATAACGTGCCAATATCTGTCACCTACGTTGGACAGTGTGTCCCCAGCCTGAACCAACAGAAAAATGCCAACACCACAGTGAAACATGGAGGGCATGAAGAAGGAGAAAAAGGACAAGACACACCCAATTTCCTCCATCTTGTCCCCTTTGAACCCCTAATCTAGAATCCTAAAATTTTACTTTTGCACCTGTGCCACACTTAATTATTACTGATATCAAACACTCAGAGCTTGTAATTCATCCTGTAAGATTGAAAACTCTTTTCCATGGACAGAGATCACAGACAGTGTCTCTGGGGGCTCTGTCCAGGGGGTTCCTGACCCCTGCCAGGGTCCCAGGGGAGTCAGAGGGAAGCTCTGGATTCCCACAGGAAGGCACCTTAAATCCCATCCAGATCCACCCCTGCCATGGGCAGAGACACCTCCCACTGTCCCAGGCTGCTCCAAGCCCCATCCAACGCGGCCTTGGACACTTCCATGGATCCAGGGGAGGCTTCTCTGGACAAGATCCATGGATCCACTGAAACCAGCAAACTCCAAATAACCCATGGAACAGCCCCAGCACTGCCTGGATCCCTTGGAATTACATCCCCACCCTTTCCCAGGGCTCCAACACCTCCTGATTTTTACTGATGTTGTTTTCACCCCCACCACCCCCTCATCAAGGAGATGCTGAAGAGGGTGGAACATCCCCGATCTCCGATGGACACCCAGCTTTTCCCAACTCCTTTTTCCCACATTTTCTTCCCAGCTTCTCAGTGCTCCCCCTCTGAACCTTCAGTCAGTGTCCATCCAATCTGTGTCCTTGAGTGAATTATCCCAGGATGGGGTGACATCTTTTAGTACAGCTCAAAACTCTTCCTTTCACCCCCACTCCCCTCATCCCAAACTCCTCTGTTATTTTTCCTGCTGCTGCCACAGGGAGCTGACCTTGGCAGGATCCAGGTGCCCACCGAGCTGTTCCACCCTTCTCAGAGGTCAGAGGGAGGAAAAATGATGGACAAAACCTTCTATTGTGGAGCAGACATCTTAAAATATGGAATATCAGTCTGGAACAGCTGTCCTGGATATGTTTTTCCCAAAATCTTTCCCATTCCCAGCCTGCTGGTGAGGGAGAGACAGCCTTGATGCCGTGGCCGAAATCCTGGTGTGTGTCACACCTTCCCAGGTACCAATCCTGCACTCTGAGGAATCATTTCTCTTATGGGAAATAATATGGGAATATCCCTGGGCACAGCTGGGGGGGGCTGTGGCTTTCCAGCAGGAAACATCTGGAAGCCACAGGGGCTAATTGGGCTCCTCTGCCTTGTGCCAGATGGATTTTTGGATGATTTTTCCCCTCTTCCCACAGCCAAGGTGATGTTTCCATGCTGAGCTCGTGCTGCCAAGGGTTAAAAAGCAGCTGGGCCAGGCACCCACAGCCTGAGGGGAACACCTTTGCCCCAAAAAGAGTCAAAAAAGCAATTAAAACCCCAAAAGTTCATGCAAGGAGGGGAAGATACCACTAAAACTCAGCTAAATTAGTGGTAAAAGCATTTCCTGGGGAATCAAAAATTCCTGTTTGGCTGCCACATTTTGGCTGAATTAATCTGCTCTTTCTCAATAAAAAAGGGGTTTGGATTTATTTTGCCTGGCTGGAAAGCAGGAGGGGTTTCTTTTCTTCACCATTTTGAGCAATCCAGGCCCAGTTATTTCTCATTTTTTCCCCCCAAATTTAGCTGAGAGAGTTCAGCCAAAGGAGGTTGGTCACCAGAAGCTGCCTCCAAAGAGAGAGCTGAGCCCCTCCAGAGGATTTAATCACTTTTGAACTCTCTGAACCACATTTTGGTGAGGCCCATCTCTTTTTAAGACTAAAAGGACTCATTTGGGTGAGGGATTCGGAGCCCTCAGAAAGGTTAAAAAATGAACAAGGTGAGGATGAAGATGGGGAAGAAGGGGGTGGACACAGAAGACAGAGCTTAGGATGGACAGCAAAATAAAAACATGCAACTTCAACGTGGACATGAGTAAATATTGGCAAATTTATGTAGAAAAACATGGAAAGAGATGAATTTTTGCATTTGAGGCAGCAAATTTTGTCGGAGAAAGGTGTTGGCAGAGGATTAAAAAGAAGGGCTCGTGTTAAGGGCAGCAGCTGTGAACTGGGCAGGTTTCTCCTCTCAGTATCTCCAAAAATCCCACAAAAACAGTTTTATACTCAGGTTTTTAACATAAAATGGTTTTAAACTCCAGAGTTGAGCTGCTCTCCTGGAGATGGGGGTTGGACACGACTGGGAAGTGCTGCCAGCACAGCAGGAGGTTTGGGGGCTCCATCTCCCTGTTTTATTTGCATTTTCAGCCCCAGCCTCTCATCAATTAGTCAGAAATCAGAGCTGACGTTTGTAAACAGTTTGGGTGGCAAACTGGGATGGGAATTTTGTACAAAAAAGCGATTTGCTGGAGGCACCTCACCTACGTTGAACTCCCAAAATTCATCACCAATTAACACACGAGAGCTGCTATTTATAGGAATGTCCAATCCCATCCAGCCCCCTTAGGTTTGATATTTTTTCTTTTTAAATCCCTGGAAAACATGAGCCAAAAGGGAGCTCAGACATGAACAATCTCAGCTGTGCATTTCCCAGTGCTGACGTCCTTCCCGAGCCGTTCCCGCAGAAAACTCCGGATCAAATCCTGCCTGGAGGAGCCTCCCTTTGGATGCTTTTCACCCACATTTGCTCACATTCCCCCTGAAGGAACAAACCCTACAAAAACACCTCTCTGCATTCCCAAATTCTCACTCTTTGCCATCCCAAGAGCAGCCCTCGCTCTGCCAGCTTTACCGGATGGGATCGACTCCCAGCTCCAAGGAGTTCATCCTGATTTTAAGGAGCTGGAAATAATCCTGACTCCACCAACTTTGCCAACACCAGGATTTATCCATCCCAACAGCCCCGGGAAAAGCCTGGAGCAAAGGGCAGGGCTGTGTGGAGCCCAGATCCCTGCAGAGGGCATAACATCCCCGCGGATGGAAGCGGGAGGGCCGGGAGCTGCTCCGCTCCCCTGCATTCCCGGGAATGGGTATGGATTTCTATTTCAGTCCTTTGCCAGCAGCAAAACGAGAGCGTTTCCTGTTTTTTTTTTCTTCCTCTGGCTGTAATCAGGAGATGGCCAAATTAGCGTTGTCCTAATTAGCCCTCAGCAGGTGCCAAAGCCAGGAATGGCGAAGGAAGGAAGGAAGGAAGGACCGTCAAGTTCAAGCCAAACAAATCAAATCCATTGTCTGGCTCCAGGCAGGGAAGTTTTGGGTGAAAAAGGAATATTTTGGACAATGGCACGAGATCAGTTCTTGATTTACGGGGTTGTTCAGGCAAACTTTAGCCTCTGCTCACTGCTATTGTTAATTATAATAATAATAATGATGATGATGATGAGCCCATTCACCGGATGGAGTTTTTCCTGAATAAACTCAAGCAATGGGAAGTAATTTCTTGGTCAGGAAGCACAAGGGCTTTTTCAGGCTCAATAGCCACGGAGGGGATGATGTAGAGCAGCTATTCCAGCCCACATTCCTGCAGCATCTTGTAGTGGTTTTTAATGGAATTACTTATCCCTGTGGGATGAGGCATGATCCTGGTTTTCCTGTCCAGGAGGGCTGTTTTACAGATAGATAACTTGGATGTCCTTAGAAGTTATTTATTGATATTTACCCAGGAAATCTCTGATAAATCAAGTACTTGAAGGGTTTAAGCCCAAACATATCCATGGCTATGGACTGTGCTGCCTTGATCTTCTGTGCTTTGGATGGGGAATGTTAGGGGTGGATCATCCCAAAATGCCAGTGGGACAAGGACAGAGCATTTGGTGACTCCCTGGCAGTTTACAGAACTGTTTTGGGAAACTTTCACCAAACCTTTTATCATGGAATTATGGAATGGTTTGGGTTGGAAAGGACCATCCACTTCTACCCTCTGCCATGGAAGGGACACCTCCCACTGTCCCAGGGTGATCCAAGCCCTGTCCAACTTGGCCTTGAACATTCCAGGGATCCAGGGGCAGCCCAGCTGCTCTGGCAATCCCAGCCCAGCCAGGAATTCCTCATTCCCAAGATCCCATCCATGGCTGCCCTCTGGCAGTGGGAGCCATTCCCCGTGTCCTGTCCCTCCAGGCCTTGTCCCCAGTCCCTCTGCAGCTCTCCTGGAGCCCCTTCACACCCTGGAAGGTCTCATCCTGCCTGACTAAGGGAAGAACTGGAGTAATTTCTAAGCTCTACCATCACCGCCATCCACATCTTAAGACTCTAAACCACGCTGTGATGTGGATAAATCCAATGGGAAACCACAACTCCCCATAATTCCACTGACCATTATTCCAGCTTTTTTATCCCTAGAAGGAAACACCCTTGACCACTCCTGAGCACTGCTGGCAGAAGAGCTGTCTGAGGTTGGAAGTGGGGATGTGCATTCTATTCCTATCTGATGGGGCAGTTCTCTGCTGTCCATGGGGCAGTTTTTTCTTTATCTCTCCCACAGCCCATCCTCCCTCCAGGAGATCTCTTCTGCCCATGGCCACTGAGTGTCCCTGCATGGCTGAGAAAATTCCATCATCCATGGGGAGATGCTCTGCCCAGGGGAGGAGCCAAGCATTCCTACCTGGATACAATCTGACCTGGGAACCCCACAGCAGCCTTTGCCCACTGCATTCCCAGAGGAGCAGCTTTCTTCCCACTGCATTCCCAGAGGAGCAGCTTTCTTCCCACTGCATTCCCAGAGGAGCAGCTTTCTTCCCACTGCATTCCCAGAGGAGCAGCTTTCTTCCCCACTGCATTCCCAGAGGAGCCCAGGTCCATCTCCCCCAGCCCTGGAGCTCCAGAGGAAAACTCCCCCCTTGTCCAGGATCCTGCTCCAGCAGAAGCACAGCTGGCACTGCAGGAGGGCTGAGCCACCCTGGGATGGGACTGCTGCCACCTCCCTGACCCACAGGGGCTCAGGGCATTGCTGACTCTGGCAGTGGGTTGTTTTGTACTATTGCATTTGTATTTTAATTTTCCTAGCAAAGAACTGTTATTCCTATTCCCATATCTTTGCCTGAGAGCCCCTTAATTTCAAAATTATAACAATTCAGAGGGAGGGGATTTACATTTTCCATTTCAAGGAAGGCTCCTGCCTTCTGTTCAAACCAAGACAGCAGCCAGGCCCAAGGAGCAGCATTCTCCCCCCTGGGCTGTACCTGTAGGCCAGGGTGCAGGTGTCCTTGTACTCCTGCAGCTTCACACACACCATGTTGAGGAACTGGTCCGAGTAGGCGCTCAGGTCGTGCATGAGGTCCATCAGGTCCTGCACTGTCTTCTCCACGATCACCGTGCTCTGGGGAGGGGACAAAGACCCAGGTGTGAGCAGCAGCTTGGTGAAAGCTTTGTCTCAGCCCTTTCCTGTCGGGACTCAAAATGTCCCTCATCCTCTTTGGGAACTCTCCCAAATCCTTGGGATAGGGGGTTCCCTGAGGGCTCAGGCACTGCCTGTGCTGCTCCTGGGATGTTCTTGGCTCCCACCTGCACTTGGAGAAGAAAAGCTCATCCTAATCCGTGCCACCCATGGCAGGGACACCACCCACTGTCCCAGGCTGCTCCAGCCCCAGTGTCCAGCCTTTCCTTGGACATTCCAGGGATCCAGGGGCAGCCCCAGCTGCTCTGGCAATCCCAGCCCAGCCAGGAATTCCTCATTCCCAAGGTCCCATCCATGGCTGCCCTCTGGCAGTGGGAGCCATTCCCTGTGTCCTGTCCCTGCAGGCCTTGTCCCCAGTCCCTCTGCAGCTCTCCTGGAGCCCCTTCAGGCCCTGGAATGTGCTGGAAGCTCTCCCTGGATCCTTCCCTTCTCCAGGGGAACATTTCCAGCTCTCCCAGCCTGGCTCCAGCCCTGCAGCAGCTCCATGGATTCCTCTGGATTTGCTCCAGGTCCTTCTGCCGTGTCCCCAGGACTGGGTCCCTCCTGCAGGTGGAGTCTCACCTGAGCAGAGCCTGATGTGGCTTGAGATTAAAGCCACACCCACGATGGGCTGAGAAATGTGCTGAGGGATTAAAGTCACCTTTGATCCCTCAGGAATAAAAAGAAGAAAATCCTTCCTAGCTCATGTAGCAACACAGAAGACAAAAACAATTCCTTTTTGTGTGGATAATCAGATTTTTCCTTTTCCAGGGTGGGGTTTCCAGCAGATCCATGGTATCAGCTGATGTCCTGCAGCTTCCCAGGAGCAGGATCTGTCCTGCCAGGAATCCTCCTGTCAACCCTCCTGGGCTAGACACAAAACCACACGAGGAGGAATCAAACCTGGACTCGATCCACCTCATTTCAATTTCTTTTTGTAACTCAGCATTTGGAAAAAAACAACAACCTAAAAACCTACTAGTGGATGTTAAAACAGAAAGTGTTGTGCTTTTTATGGAGTTTTTCCCACTTATTTTCCTCAACAACATTAAAATTCCAGCAAAGCTCCTGCCAGTGTCTGGATTTTAGAATAAACCCTATGGATGTAAAGGGAACACAAAGCTACTTGAATGATTTAAAAAAAAAAAAAAAAAATAAAGGGAGAAGAAAGGGAATTACCATATGAAAGAAGACACTGCCAGATATGTAATGGCCATTTCCCTGAGACATCTTAACCTTTCCCAAAGCCCTGCTGCCACCTCTGCAGGTGTCCCTGGGGACACCCTGTCTGAGGAGGCATTTGGGACAGCTGGATTCGTTAGCTGGGCCAGCCTTGGAGCTTCTGAAAGTCCCCAAAATGAAAGGCAGCTCCCACATTAGCCCAGAGCCACAATCCCCTTGCCTCTGCTCCATCTGGATTCGTTAACAGCAAATGGATGTGATCAAAGCTTAATTTTACGGCGAGGCACTTCAATGGAGCCTGTTAAAAAAAAAAAAAACACCAAAAAAAAAAACCTTACACTAACAAGGAAACTCATCCCGGGAACAATATCCAGCCCCTCACACCTGAATCCCAACACCACTCCGAGGGGATTGTTCATTACTCCTCCAGCAAGGCTTTCAAAGAGGCTGAAGGCTGCTAAAAATAAAAAAGAAATTCCTCCTGACGCCCTCCTGTCCCTCAGCTGTGGTTGGGGGTGAGGACGAAACAGAGAGCACCGCTGGTTATTACCACTGTGGGGTTTGTCTTTAATGGGGTTTGCAAACATTTGCCATTATCCCTTGATTTGCTCCTTATTCCCAGCTGGGCTGGAGCTTCAGGTGATGTAAAGCAGCTCCAGGGCAGGCAGAATTCCTGCTCTGACTGGAATATATAAATTGCATATACCAGCAATATATGCAATTTATATATTCCATATTATGTATTCCGTATTATCTTTGGAATATATAAATTCCATATATTCCATATTCTGGAGACATTATTCCAGCCATTCCTTTGGGATTTCAGTATTCCAGCCATTCCTTTGGGATTTCAGTATTCCAGCCATTCCTTTGGGGTTATTTCCCCGAGTAACCCCAGTGAAGAGGGTTAAGAATGCCTGGAGGAAGAGAGCCCTGGAGGTAAAACAACGCAGCTGTCCTTTCCAGGGTTCCTTAAAAACACAATTTCAGGACAATAAAGGTGATTTTCAACGAGTCCTCGACTCGCAGAAATTCAAGCCAACAGCTCAAACCTCCAAAACTTTCAGCTTTGCATAGAATCAGAGAACAATTTGGGCTGGAGGAGACCTTAAAGTCCATCCAGTGCCACCCCTACCACAGGCAGGACACCTTCCACGATCCCAGGTTATTCCAGCCCCCATCCAACCTGGGCTGGGACTTTCCCAGGGATGGGAAGTGCTTAATTTTATTCTTGTGAGAAGCACTTGGATTAGGG
Organism: Taeniopygia guttata; assembly: GCF_048771995.1. Classification (NCBI taxonomy): domain Eukaryota; kingdom Metazoa; phylum Chordata; class Aves; order Passeriformes; family Estrildidae; genus Taeniopygia; species Taeniopygia guttata. The sequence continues at coordinate 1,879,772 of NC_133025.1, forward strand.
GAACAATCTTCTCCCTTGGTTTTTGTTTTTAATTTTTATTTTTTACCAGAAATCACAGCTTTTTCCATGCCTTGGGAGGGAGAACCTCCATTCCCTTGCTGCATTTCCTTGGGGAATGCAGACAAAAGATGGGAATCTGCTCAGAAATGTCCTCACCAAAACACAGCAGATGGAGGGAGAGACCTTGGCACTGGGAAAATTGTCCATTTTTCCTTGATTATTGCCCATCACAAAATATCTCCTTGAGATGCCTTGGCAGAGGAAGGCACCAGATGAGAGCTGCCTTGAAGGAGAAGAATTAATGAAGCCTGATCTAATTTTTAAGCTGGAGTTTAGCTGACACCTGATGATTTTTTAAGCAGCAAGCAGAGCCCAGCTGTAATTAAAGCAGGACAGGAGTGAGGGAAAGTTTTTAAAGCTCTTCAGTCAGAGTTCTGGATTTGTAGCCACTCCCAAGGGACAAAACTTAAATTCCTTAAACTTAAATACCTACCCAGGTATTTAATAAATAGCTATCTAATAAATATCAAGTGCTAATAAATATCAAGTGCTGTCAGTGCCTTGGAGGGCACATAAAAACTGGGTTTTTTTGCCCAGATTTCTCCCAAAAATGGAGGAACTCTCACTAAACGAGCAGAGTCAGAGATGGGAATCACTGAAACCTGAAAAGCAGGAGCTAGGGAGCCAGTTTGCCTGGAATTTTAGGATAAATGGGCTGTTTGGTGCTCTTTGGTGGCTCTAAAATAGCCAACACCAGCCCTGAGGCCACAGGAGTGGGAATGGGAAGAGTTGGATCCATCAGTGTCCTGAGGAGCCAACCTGGAGCCCTATTCCAGCACCAACACTAAAATAAAACAGTAAAACAATAAAATAGGAGTAAAACCAGCCTTGAACCAACTAAATTAATTTTTTTTTAGCTAACAGAGGAAAAAGGAGAGTCTAAATTCCCTCTTCTACTGATCAGTGGTTATCCCACGTGGAGTGGTAACACCATTTTTCTACTTTTCTTCCTGGCCCATCCAGGTTTTACAAAGGGCTGGAGTTTTTAGAATGTATCAACTCCATTCAAACCTGTGTTTAGCAGCAAAAATCTCTTTTTACAGTCTCCAATCTGACAGCCTGCTTTCCTCTCCCAGCCTTTTTCCAGGAAAATCCATCATTCCAGTCTCAGCTGTGCCTGTTACTATGGTTATATTACACCTTACTACAACTTTGCTTCCCAAATGCTCCTAACTCCAAGGGATTTTTTTCTATTTTCAATGCAGGGGATATTTTAATTTTTATGGGATTTATCCTGAGTGAATTCACCCCATGGATGTGAGCCTAGGATCTGCTGGAATTCTCTCCCTGCTTTAAATGTGATGTTGCAGGAGCCAAATGAGTGCACAAACAAAGTCTTGGATAAATCTTATTTACCTGGCACTGTGTGATGCAGAAAAGCTTTGCTCCAGTGAACTGGAATATTGATGAAGAGCAAAATGTACATTTGTTTGGTTTTTTTTTTTTTAAAAAGGAGAACATGAACCATAAAATCTGCTCATTCCTGTATTACTGTGGCCATGCAGAAGAGTTTCCCTCCTCTAAACACTCTATTCAATATTTGGGACGCAAATTCAACATTTCTTTGGGCCTGCCCTGCACAAGCCCAGTAAAAGCAGAATAAATCAGACCCCATTAAAGCACAGAGAGGGGAGGCTGCCACGAGGGTTTGCAAACTCTGCCAGGATTCAAAAATAAATCAGCAGCTCTGTAGTTTCAAATTCAACCCACAGAGATGAAACACTCGTGGCTTTTCTGGACTACGAGAGGCCAAATCCCAAAGCTGGGGAAGACTGGAGAGGAGGCACAAGGATGGGGTGTGGGTGAATGGGGGTTTTCATCATAATCTTTGTTAAATTGGAGATAAACTTGTGCTCCAAATTGGGCTTTAATGCAAGGAAAAGCTTCCTTAGAAAGATTTCATGGAATGGTTTTGGTAGGATGGTGCTGGAACCCTGGCTGAGAATTCCAGACTTTCTGTGCTGCCAGGCACTGACCCCAGGAGAACACTGCACTGACCTGAGGCCCTGGAGAAGCTTCCAAAATGGAATGACAGAACTGGGAATGTGGGGGTGGAGTTTGGATAGAAGTGTGTGATACCACAGGGTGGGAAACTCAGAGTTTAAGGGTTTAGAACACTGGAATAGATAAAAAATAAGATGGAGGTTTTGGGGCAGAGGTTGGTCCTTCTTCTTCACCTCCTTCTCCATGGGTTTGGGTGGTTTTGTGTAACTGGATAAAAGAGTCCACATTACAGGCACAGGAGGTTGGTTATTGGGTTAAAAGTGAAAATAATTTAGGTGTCATTTCTTAATTGGACAGTTTATTCTCAAAAAGCCTTGAAAAGAGAGAGATTTGACTCTACTGTTTTAGTTTATTAGAATGAAGTGCTGTGCAACTCACAGCTTGTGAGACTGTAACAGAGATAAAAAGGAATAAACATCTGAGTCCGAACAAAAAATATTGTCTCATGCATTAATCCCAACACTGGCAAAAATAAATTAACACTCAACAGGAAAGGACCTCCAGGATCACCCAGTGCCACCCCTGCCATGGCAGGGACACCTCCCACTGTCCCAGGCTGCTCCAGCCACAGTGTCCAGCCTTTCCTTGGACATTCCAGGGATCCAGGGGCAGCCCCAGCTGCTCTGGCAATCCCAGCCCAGCCAGGAATTCCTCATTCCCAAGATCCCATCCATGGCTGCCCTCTGGCAGTGGGAGCCATTCCCTGTGTCCTGTCCCTCAGGCCTTGTCCCCAGTCCCTCTGCAGCTCTCCTGGAGCCCCTTCAGGCCCTGGAATGTGCTGGAAGCTCTCCCTGGATCCTTCCCTTCTCCAGGGGAACATTCCCAGCTCTCCCAGCCTGGCTCCATTTCCCCAATTTCCAATTAAACTGAATCCCTTCCTACACAATCCCAGAACCATCCAACCTCTCCTTGCATGGATTTTCAGGCAGGACATGGATTTAACCCCTGGGCTGCAGCTCAGCTCTTCCCCACTGCCCTCAGTGTGAAGTGTGATGTTCACTCCCATCAACTTCAGCTCGTTTGTCCTGGCAGAAACAAATTTTGCCAGTGTCAAGACAGGAAAATGTGACTGGATAACTCCACATGGGAAGTTTTTCCAAGGAGAAATGCTCCACTCAGCTGTTCTTCATAGCCCTGATCACCTGGACTTATCTTTCATGACACTTTGATGATATTTGCACAGAAAAAGGTAAAAACCCCTTTCCTTTGTGACCTTCTGAACACCTGTGACACTGGAATCCTTTCCCAGCTCCTCATTTTTACTTCATTCCAGACTTCCCAGCCAGCCATGAGGAGGTCCAGCAGATGGGAGCTGAAGCTGGGTCACAGGAGAGCAGAAATGAGCTCTGTGTCTCTGAATTAACCACAGGAACAGCTGGGTGAGCTGGATTCTCCAACTCTCACAGGCTCAAAATCAAGCCCAGGTGCTTTCCTGGGAGAGTCGCTGCATTCCCAATGGAATTACGGATTTGATGAGGAAATTACTGGGTGGAGAAATCACTGGGTGAACTTTGCTGGCAGATCTGGTGAATTTGTTCTGATTTTGAGCTCAAATTCCACAGGAAAAGATGCCCAAGTTATGCTTAAAAACCCCAATCCAACAAAAGCTCCATCCCAGGAACTCTGACCCTGGAATATCTAAAAGTGGTGGCATTTTATTCTCCAGCACCAGCAAAGTCAATCTGTCCACTCAAAACACACCAGAACTGTTCAAATCTCCTGAATTCCCCACAAAATTCCCAGCACATCAACACCTAGCCAGCACCCAGGAGCTTCCCAGCATCCCAAAAAGGGGTTGGATCTCAGCAGGATCAAGGCTGAGGTTGGAAAAGACCTCTCAGATCACTGAGTCCAACCATCAGCCATGGCCACCACCAAACCACGTCCCCAAGTGCCACCTCCACATGGTGTTTGAACTTTTCCAGGGATGGGGACTCCATCACTTCCCTGGGCAGCTGTTCCAGTGCTGGACAATCCAAGAATTCCCTGCCAAGGTGGGCTCTCAAGGTGCTCTCAATACCTCCAAAAATCCCAAATTGTGCTCCAAATTGGGCTTCCCACTTCCCTGGGCAGTTCTTCCATTGCTGGACAATCCAAGAATTCCCCGCCAAGGTGGGCTCTCAATACCTCCAAAAATCCCAGCTGGACTGGAAGTACCACCTGAGGAGATGCCTTTCCATAATCTTCAAACCAATACATCCCTGATCCCAAGCTGGCTCCTAACCCAGCTTTGCTACAAACCTAAAAATCAGGGAATAGGAAAATTGCCACTTGGACAAGGATTCTCTTTCATTTATTCCCATTCCACGTGCAGTGCAGAGGGGCAGGGAAGGGAAAATTTGGTTGGATGCAGGGGGAAGTTTGTGACAGCCCCAACTTCCAGCCCTGACATTATTCCCTCACTTGAGACACCCAAATCCTCCTGGAATGATCCAGCAGCCACAGCAAAATCAGGAATATCAGCGCCTTGGCAGGGAGATGGACGGGATAATTTAATTGGTCTTTTGTATCTCTCCCTTCTCTGATCCCGCTGAGTTCTGGAGCTATTATTAAAGGCATTTTTTAAGGTATTTTAATTTACTCCTCCAAATGGATTCCCATCCATTCACTCCCACCAAGTGAATGTTGTCAGGGACATTAGTGAGGTGATAAAATAGCTGCAGCTTCCCGCTGCTTTTAATGTGTTACATCCACCAGAAAAGTCATTAGCTCTTAGCCTTTAATACACCCTCTGCACTGCTGCAGAACTGTTTATCACTTAGAAGTGCCAGCACAGGCCAGGCTCTCCCTTTATTAATCAATATACATTTGTGCAGGGAAAAGGGACTTGCAGTCAGTGATTCCCAGCCTGGTTTGTGCTGTAGGAGCTGAAAAAAAAAAACAACAAACCATCCCTGACATTTTCACCCCCATCCCTGAATATTCCTACAAGTGGCTTTCGCTCGGGTTTTTTTACACAACTCCCCCAATTACAGGTGAGCTGGTGGCAAGGTGACAAATTTATTTCGCCAGTGGTGAGTGGCAGCTTTCCCTCTCCTTTGTCATCCCTGCTCTAGAACATCATTAGCAGCTGCAGCACGGCACAAATGGAACGTGGAGCACGGAATTAATGATGCTCGGGAGCAGAGCCGTGTGTTTGGGAGCTCGTTTTTAATAAATGTTTTCATACAGCTGGCCCAGTTTGGAGAATAAAACCCCTCAGTGTTATTTTTTATGTGCTCTGAGATCTATTTTTTTTTTTCCCACAGTCTCAAAACCCCAGTATTTAAAATATATTTATCTGTTAAGAATGTCTTGCTGGAGATGGTGAATATGAATGTGCAGTGATGCTCCTGGGAAGACACAGCGACCATGGTAAAGGCAGGTGGATGATGGAAAACAAAAAGAAATTGGGGAGAAAACTGATTGAGGAAGGTTTAGCAGGGCTGAGCTCCCAAAAGAAAATGTCGTTGTGACTCTGGATTGGTGCTGTCCAGTCCAAAGGCTGTAATTATGATCTAAATTCAACAAAATCAATGAAAATGAAAAAAATGAAATGAAAAAATGAAATGAAAATGAAAAAAAGAGACCACTGGAAAACAGAGGGTGACATCCAGGAATGAGGAGCAACAGCTTAAGAGGGATCCTGGGATAAGCCAGGCTGAGCTCCTGGGCTCACAAAGATGTCCCTTCACTGAAATTAGAAGCCAATTTGTCAGGTTTTGGCGTAAGTGTCTAAAAGTCTCATTTGTAGGAGTGAAAGAACACAGAGTTACCAGGCCAATGTCACCAGCAGGGACATTTTGGTACAGGGGGGATCCCCAAAGACACCCAAACCTCACCTTTATGCACCAATATTCACCTTTCAACACCAAAATTCACATTTCTGTCTCACCCTTCGTTAACCCAACTCTAATTAACGAAGAATTCTTTGTTCACCAAAGCAATCCCTGGCAAACATGGGGACAGAGCAGAGGCCTTGCTATGGATTCATCCCCCTGAGGCATCCCAAAGGGATTCCCAATCCCATGACTGGCAGGTAAATTCACAGTTCTGTTTTCTGCGGATTGATTTTATGTAGGGCTAAGGCTGGTCTTAAATTTGAAGGAGAAAAATGTTCCCAAGGGGAATTTTCACCCCGATTTCCACACGAGAAGCCAGAGGTGGCCAGAGGGTGACAATTTGGTTCTTCAGGTGTTTCTCAACAGAATGGGCAAAATTTTTCACATTTCTATCAGAACATCCCAGTGCTGGAATGCAATTTATACATAAAACCATTGGAAAAGAGAGGAATTGGTTAGGAAAAGGATAGGAAAGAGAAAGAATTTTCTCTCAGATAATTCGTTCAGCAGGACTTGAATTTCAATATTTTATTGCACAGGCCAATGCTGGAACAACTGAGCTCCAAGACAAGCAAGACACTGGAATTCCCAATCTCCACCTCCTTTGATTCCAAAGGATTTCAAGCAAATCCAGTGCTGGGATGGAGAAATCCCAATGCAAGGAGGTGCCTCCCAAGCATCTCCAGGCAGAACCTGAACAGGGCTGAGGGCTCTTCCCTGCTCCTCCTCCCAGAAATGACTCAAAAAGCCAAACCACTTGGGAATGGGAGGTGATGGATTGAAGGTCCCCACACAAGAACAGAACCCAAATATCCTTAATCCTGCCAAATTTTAATTTTATGGAACCCTTGGCATTATGCAGAGTCTCCCAAGCCTCATGTCAATATAAAATATATTGACAAAATAAATAAATATTTATTTTGTCAAAATAAAGCAGATTACAAAAAAAAAAAAAAATCTGTAATTTCACTTATTCTCTTGGTTTACTTTTTTTTTCTTGCATCGACAGAAAAAAAAAGAGCAAATTTTGCACTTTTGGATCGTGGCACAAGCAGAGGTCGAATTGATCAATTGAAGGGTGCTTCAGGGCATCTGTGCACATCCCAAAAGGGAGAATCCAGCCTGAATCCTACCCCCAAAAAGCACAGACAGGAGAAAACTCAGGGAAGCTGCACGTGCTGGCATCACTGGTGATTTATTCAATAAATTCAGCCTTGTGCTCCGCACATCAAAGCCTGAGGAGATCACAGCTCTGTCCCTGGATGTCCCCAAAGGATTATTTGGAAATTCCTCGTGTGTGGAGGCTGCTCCCAGGATCTGACAGCTCGTGTTAACATGGAATTCATCAAACCTCAGTGACCACCCCAAAGCCCTGGAGATGTGGGAATGACAGACTCGGAGCTGGGGAGATGGGCGAACAGGCAACACCAGCCTTTGATCCTGCCAGGAGAAGCGGGAATTGCAAGAGATCCGTGGGCTGGGAGCCAAATTGGAACATTTTTAACCCACTCTATTCTCCTTCTGTTGTCTCTTCTTGCCTCAGGCCCCACCTGGTGACAGGTCCAAAGGCGGGGCCATTCCCAAAGGAAGATGATTCCAAGGAGGAGCCATGGTGTGAGGATGTATCCCAATTTCTGGAAGTAGGGATGGATTTGGAAAACGCCAAAGGCCTGCAGGGCACTTTCCCTTTCAGACTGACCTTCTCCACTAGGAAAGCTCGGCCACACAAATTTAAACCAGCATGGAAAAGGGATCACTTGGACTTGTGGTGGAGTTTCCATCCCTGGAGGTGTCCAAGGAAGGCCTGGAGGTGGCACGCAGTGCTCTGGGCTGGGGACAAGGTGGGGATTGGGCACAGCTTGGAGCTGATGGTCCTGGAGGACTTTTCCAGTCACAGGGATTCTGTGATTTTCTGGGAATTCTCATAGATGGGACACGGATACTCCCAAAGCAATCCAAGAATCGTTTGGGTTCCAAGGAATCTTCAAGTCCATCCAAGTGCTACCCCACCCATGGGCAGGGACACCTTCCACCATCCCAGCCTGGCCTTGGACATTCCAGGGATCCAGGGGCAGCCCCAGCTGCTCTGGCAATTCCATTCCAGCCCCTCCCCACCATCCCAGCCAGGATTCCTTCCCAAGATCCCATCCATTGCTGCCCTCTGGCAGTGGGAAGCCATTCCCTGTGTCCTGCCCCTCCATGCCTTGCAGTAAAGATAAATCCTGAATCACACATCAAGGACACCTTTGCTTCCTTCAGATCCCAACTGTTTTTATCACAATTTTCCCAAAGACCTGCCCATTAATCCAAAAACCGAACCAAAACGAAACAAAAATTATTCAGCTGCACTTCACAGTTTCCTACACTAAACACAGAGTATTTCCACTCCCTGAGCTGAGAATCTAAGGAACTACTCAGCATTTTAGCAAACACTGCTCCTACCTCAGGATTTCTGTCATCGCCAAGCCCCGTGCGACAGCAAAACCCCACTCCCAAAACCCAGCAGGAAAGCAGCATGGAAAAGAAGTTGTCTTTTCCCTGCCAAAACCACATTTTAGGAGGAATAAAGAATAAAAAGACATCAAACTGGGAAGTGAAAAACCCACTGGGTCAGCTCATTACAGGAGTCTGATAACGGTGGTGCTGCTGTTGTTCAAACCCCGGCCAGTGCCGTAACAAGCGATCCCGCTTGGAAAAGGGGCTGGATGAGGCCATGGATCTTCCCTTCCCGTGTGGAATTTGTGCATCGTTTCCTGACAGAGCCATCTCCCCTTCCCAGCAGCCAGAGCATCTCCAAGAGGCCTCCAGGCAGTTATGGATGGTGGGGAAGAAGCGCTTTGTTTGCTTTGTTTTATCCCCGTCGTTTTCCCGTGGCTAACGATGCTCTGGTGATTGTCCTGTGGATAAATCCATGCAGGCATTCTGTGGGGACGGCGAGGGAGCCAAACTTGGCTGGGATGGAGCCACCCACACAAAACATTCATCTATTAAGCAAACAGCAGCGCTTCCAAACCCAGTGGGGTCACCGCGCAGCCCTGCTGGGAAACGGGAATGAAGTCGGAGTGGAGATCGTTTGTCTCTGGAATGTTGTCGTGTTTGTTGTCATATTTGTTGTCATATTCATGGGATGAATTCCAGGCTTTATTGGGAAGGCAGGTGGCACTCAAGATCGCTCATGGGAGAGCCCTTGGAACGCAAAGAGAGGCGAGGAGAAATTAATCTCCCGTGGATGGAATGGCAGGAATTCATCTGCGATGTTGTTGCAATTAATGGCAGTAAATTTCACTCAGTTTCACACAGAAGGAGCAAACTGGACGAGCTCAGTTACTGCCATGTTACTACTCAGCTACTAGCAGGATACTACTCAGTTACTGCTTTTATACCTACGTAGAAAAAACCATTTCCTGTCTCATCCAGAAAGACATCCAGCCTGATGGGGAATATGGGAACAGGGAAGTGTTGGAGAAATGGGATAATAGACCCATCTGGGAAACAGACAATTTGGATCCATCACTGGGCAAAAAAAAAGAGGAATTTTTGGGGAGGAAAGAGGAATTTTAAATATTCAGTGGTTGCTGCACACAAGGACAATCTGTATTTACAGATCTTCCACTTCAGCAATACAGAGGTGGCTGAGGGATGTGGTTGCATCAACTTCCCAAAAGGAGTTTCCTGAACTGTCTCCAAGTGAAAAGCCAATTAAATACCCTTTAGAAAGTCATTTTTCACCCCAAGTCACACAAATCCTGTCCTCACCTCCATGTCCAGAAGCCCTTCCCTCACCAACAGGAACTCAAGAGCTGAGCATTTCGTGAGAATTCAGAGGAATTCAAAGAGAATTTTCTGGGAGACCTCAGGGTACAAAAGTGAGGTCAAATGCTCGAGGTGGTGCAGAGCAGCTCCGTTCCCACAGAAGTAAAGCGTTCCTGGCTGCTGGATTCCGAGTCCTTCCAAACCATCCTTGCTAAGACCACTCTTGGTGAGAAGAAGTTGGAAATAGCTTGTGATAAACCAGAGTCCTCTGAAAAACAGCTCAGCTTTCTGCTAAATCAACATCGACCTCAAGAAAGGTTTTGTTGGTCCAGTACTTAAGAAAAACAATAAACTGAAATTCCAGAGCAAGACACAAAGTTTTTGATCAAAACAAGTCAAGGGACAGCCCAAATTATTCCCACTGAGTTTTTGTTTTCAGATCCATGACTTGTCCAGAACTTGGAACTCTAAAACCCCAGCTCCTGCACATTTTGGCAGTTCATATTCCAGGAAAATGGGTCATGGAATCCCAGAGGGGTTTGGATTGGAAGGGAAATTAAAGATCATCCAGTTCTGCCCCACTGCCATGGGAGGGACAGCTTCCACTATCCCAGGTTGCTCCAAGCTGGCCTTGGACACTTCCAGGGATATGGAGCATCCCCAACATCTCTTTGCTAATTGGGAGGACAGGGATTATAATTTTCAATTTTTTGATAGAAAATGACAGAACAGGAATTAAATAGGGAATGCCCAACGAGAGTTCATCCTGTCCCTCAACACCATGTTTGACACCACCCCTTAGTGATAAAAAAATAGAGTTAAACTGAGAATTAATTAATTAATTAACCCAGCCCTGGCCAGGGCTCTCCTGTAGAGTTGTAGCATTTCCTCGATTTTCACACCCTGTAGCAGTTTTCTTTACAGAAACAAAGTTCTTAAATATTTTAATTAAAGAGTATATCCCAATGGTGTGAATTCCCCAGGAAATCCTGGATCAGCTCCAGGATGACCAGACCTGGTACAGCTTCACGGTGAGAGGGAAAAGCTTTTCCCTTCTCTATGCTGTAGGTCACACAAAGCAAAAATCCCAGCACAAAAAGCAGATAATTAAAAAAAAAAAAAAAAAAAATTACGATTTTGACAGCTTTGAGTTGTGTGAAGGAAACTGTAATTTTATTTATTTTATTTTATTTTATTTTATTTTATTTTATTTTATTTTATTTTATTTTATTTTATTTTATTTTATTTTATTTTATTTTATTTTATTATTTTATTTTTTATTTTATTTTACTTTATTTTACTTTATTTTATCTTACTTTATTTTATCTTACTTTATTTTATTTTATTTTATTTTATTTTATTTTATTTTATTTTATTTTATTTTATTTTATTTTATTTTATTTTATTTTATTTTATTTTATTTTATTTTATTTTATTTTAGTAGAAAGGCTCTATTTACAGATTAGAACCAGGAGGGGAAACTTTTAATTTACTGCCTTCCCTCAGTTCTTTCAGATGTAAATTAGACCACTATGAACCTTCCAACTGCAAAGTTTATCCACTTCAGGAGGAAGATTCCAGAGGTAGGGAGAAAACCCGTGGTGCCAGGAGGAATATTCCAGAGGAATGGCAGCAATCCCGCATTGTTGTTCCTTTTATAATTCTCTTTTTGACAAGTTCCTACCTCCAAAATCCCAACTACTCCCACTGAACGCTGCTTGTCAGGGAGGGGCAGCCCCTGCCACGAAGAAAAAAAAGAGCTTTTTACCTTCCCTTTCAACAATAGATTAATGTCTCTTTTGTTCTGCGGCAGAGCTGGGTGTCATATTTCAAAATGCGCTTTTAAAACAGGTATAATTAAACCTCTGCGAGACGAGGGAGGAAGAGAAATGAGCAGCCAAAGGAGGAATAAAGGCATTTTAGAGGGTGCTGGAAGGTGCCTCATCCCTCCCTCTCAGCTACAATTACATTCCACAGTGGGGGAGGGAAAAAGAAAAAAAAAAAAAGTGATTATAAAAATGAACTTTTCCTCGAAAAATGAGCATGTTGTGAAAGGATGACTCCTTTGAACGTCGCAGCGCTTCAAAAGGAGGATGAATTAGTGCTGACAACTCAATAAAGTAGCCATCAATTATTCAAAATGTGATGGCTCTTCTCATGCAGCACTTGTGATTAGGAAAACATTTCAAAACCTGGGAATGAGAGTTATTCTTTCCTCAATGAAATGGGCCCGGGCTTCAAAATGCGAGGGAGGAAAAATAATGGGATTTTGGAGGAGCCTGGCAAGAACACAGGGAAGTTTCTTCTCCTGGAGCCATCCATCAAGTGTTTCATGGGAGACTGTTCCAGGCTGGATTTGGGATTTAAATCCCAAGCAGAGGGAAGGGAAAAATATCTGTGATGTGAGAGGGTTCCCCAAATTTCAGCTGATGGGTTCAGAGATCTCAGCTCAACCAAGGCCCCAAATTAAACCTCTGGCGTGTTTTGGAACAGCAAATATTAAACTTTTCTAGGGAAAAGAGAGTTATGGAAGAACCAGGTTTCCCAGAGAAATTTGTGGAAAGTTTTGATGTCCCAGCCCTGGAAGTGTCCAAGGCCAGGGCTTGGAGCAACCTGGGATGGTGGAAGTTGTCCCTGCCCATGGCAGGGGGTGGCACTGGATGGGCTTTAAGGTCCCTTCTGACCCAAACCATGCTGGGATTCCATGGAAGACATTCCTGGAGGAATGCTGGTGATGGAGCAATCAATACAGCTTCCTTTAAATGAAGTTTATCAGACTTTGCCTTTCCAGTTTCCCCCTGAAATTCCAGCTCATCTGTCACAAAAACAACCCTGGTGAAGGCAAAGCGCTGGTTTAAAATTGCACAAATCTCGAGAAAAAAATGAGCTGGAGGAAAAAGGGAAAACTGGGTGAGTGTCACTGCTGTGGCACTCAAATCTGTGACTTCACACTGGATTTTCAGCAGTGAGGAGAAGCTGCTGTGCCTCAGCATCCCAGGGCCCTGATCTGCTGCCAGGGATTCTTAATGAGTTTGGAAATGAGGAACTTGCAGCTGGAGCTTCAAACAAGCAGGAGGGTGGCCAGGCTAAAAGGCTTCTCCTCTGGCCAGGGAGGTGACAGGGGCTGGGGCTGACACCAGCCCTGTGAGGCAAAATGAGGATTTATGAGAGCAAAGCTGCTGCTGAGGGAGCCTGGCAGGGCTCTTGGGGTAATTAAAATAATCAGTTAAAGCCTGGGATGGAGGCTGGGGGCAGATATGTATGGTTTACTCCCAACTTCTGAGGAAAAACTGAATGAAAGAGAGGGAAAAAAAGAAAATAAAGTAAATTACAAGAAGTTTTTGTGGTTTTATGGGTCTAGGGAGTACTTCCACCATCCCAGGTTGCTCCAAGCTCCATCCAGCCTGGCCTTGGACACTTCCAGGGATGGGGCAACCACAGCTTCTCTGGGCAACCTGTGCCAGGGCCTCACCTCCCTCACAGGGGAGAACATGGCAGAGTCCTGCTGAGGTGAACAAAACACATTTTGGTGGCCTTAGAGAGGACCAGCACCAACGTTTTACACCCAACCCTCAGTGGAAATGCTCCAGGCCAGGTTGGATGGGGCTTGGAGCGAGGATAGTGGAAGATGTCCCTGCTCATGGCAGCAGGGCTGGACTGAAAGGCCTTTAAAGGTCCCTTTTTGAGCCAAAATATCCCAAAATTTAATGATTCATCACTGAGCAAATGAGGGTTATCCAGTTCCTGACCAACTCCAACTGGTGATTTCAGGGATTAAGGGGATCCAGAGACCTCAAACATGGGGCTGTTCCCTTCAGGTCAGACGTGACTCACATCTGTGGGATGGTTTGTGGTTCTGCAGATCTGAAGAGGACGAAAATAATTTTAAAATAATTCTGCCTGCCAAGGGCTCTGCTTGAAAATGTCCACATTCAGCTCCCCTGGCCCTGGGATGCACTGAACATGCTGGTGAAAATTTATTTTCTAAAATAAATTAAAACCCTGCCTAAAGGAATTGCTTTTGTGCAGCTCAGAACTCCTCGGTGGAGAACTCACACATCTGCAGCTGACTTACACAGGAGCTGTCTGAAAGCTTCCACAAAAGGCAGGAACTGCACTGAATGTTCTCCCCCAGAGGAGAAATTATCTGAAGAAACACTGGAAGCAACAGGGAGACTCAGGCTCCCACCAAAAGATAATTTTGTCTCTCATTTTAAGCTAGAAAAGGAGATTTAGCACAAATTCTGCAGTCGGTGGGTTTTACCCTCTTGATGTGAAACACATAAACAAGAGATGAAAACATCTTGGTTGTAACACCACGCCACTGCAAAAAAAAAATTGAAATATGAGGCTCAGAACCATTAAAATTGCTTTAAAATTATCCTTGAATGGGAAAAAAACCCCATGGATCAGCCGTGCCTGCTCCTTAATGGATGCTGCTGGCAGGAAGCCAGCCTGGAAAGACAATTAATTTGTTCACAATAATAAATAATAACATATAGCCTCCCTCAAAGCGTGGAGCCATCAGCATTGGTGAGCCATCTAAAGCTGCTAGCTGGGACCATCCTTTTCCTTAATAACCACTCATTTGATGGGAAGGAAACATTCCAGAAGCTCTCGGGGATGGCTCCTTGGAAAACCACTCCATGCATGGAGTGGGTGCTGTGGTAATTAGCTCCAGCAAGTCATTATCCACCAAAACAGCTGCACATCCTGACTTTTTTAAGGAGTTTTTTGGGTTTTTTTTTGATTTTCAGCTGCTGGAGTTTGGCCAAAAAAAGTATCAGGAGCATCATCCACCCCATGCTAAGAAACAACAGAGGCTTTGAGGGAAAGGAAAAATCCCATTCTGCTGCTCCAGAGTGAAGCAATTTGCATTTTTTTGGAGATGGAGCAACAGGTTTTTAAGGTCAGTGACCACCTGGGTGGGAAGATTTATCACCTCGTTGAGAACCCTACAAGAACAGGCTGCAAGAAGCTGTCGAGGCACTTGTAGCCTAATTTAGGATCGATTTAAACAATTACAGCCTGAAATTTAATGCTGAATAATTTTGAGACAAATGAGTTTCACGGTGATTCAGTCTCGCTCTGCAAAGGAAAAGGGTTTCAAGTATTTTATATTTGAGGAGGGAAGAACGGAAAACAGGCGGTAATATGGAATATTTAGAGAGGACAATTTTTAAGGATAATCTTTAAAGGAATGGGTGATTCATCTGTGAGGACACAATGCTTGAAAATCTCTTATCTCCCACCTAAGTCAGCTCAAACATGTGCTGATAATGATCCCAAAGCAGCTTTATCAGCGGAGGGGCAGATAAATTCCCCAGTCCTGCTCCAATAATCACAGTTGGAGAGGCTTCACAGAGATATTTGGGATAGCAAAGAGTGGGATGTTAAACCAGGAACCAAGGGACAGGAAAAAAAAACAACTGGGGGAGAGCTTCATTCACCACATTTCCATCACATCCATGAGGTGATGGGGGCAAAGACTCCAGAAACAGATTTTTTTTTTTTTTTCCCTTTAATGGAAAATCAATAGGATTATTTTAGGCAGCTATTTGGATAAGTTGGTTCAAAGAGGCAGCAATTTTTCTTCTCTGTTCAGAGAATTACCCTTCTCTAATGTCGGGAACAAGGAGACCTCCTGACCACAGACAGTTTGACCAAGAATAATTCCAGTTCAAAATAATTTCCATCCATCAAGTGAAACAAATTGTAGGAACTGGACGAGAAAATTCCAAGGCACTCTGAGAGTTCAACCCTGAAGGAACTTTAGGGAAATATATTGATATTATAGAATATATTTTCATGTGAAATGAAGCCACGTGCCACAAAAAAATACTTTATCCATATTAAGATTGGTAAAGCTTGGGAATGAAACAATCCAGAGATTCTGTGCAGCTCCAAAACATCATTCCAGCTCCTGTAAATAGAATTTTGGCCCCTTTCTAAAGAAGCTGTTCCTCTCTAGGGACTTCTGGAAATGCTGTTCTGGAATTTGATTTTGTTTTGGCTCTGCAAGGACCATCCCAGCACTGCTGTACCCAGACAGGCACAGAGTTAGTGACCATTAATCCATAAAAAATCTGGAAATGGGAACAATAATACAGTAATCCTGAATTTTGGGGTGGGATTCCACACTGTCCTGCTCCCCACGGACTTGGGGTGACAACTTGCTGCTTTTATCACTGCTCCACACTGGAGTTTTAAAAAAGATGTTTCAAAGGAGACTTCTCCTACAAACACTACACCTGCAACCCAAATCCCTCACAGCTTTTTCTGGTGGAAGGAGCCGTGAGGCTCCACATGGATCACAACGTGCTTGGGAGGATTGGATCCCATCCCTGCTCCTCCTGGGAGCTTGGGATGTGCATTCAGCTCTGTGACTGGCAGGTGTCCCCAGAACTTCTCAGGGAGACACACATGGAAATATTCCTTCCCAAGATCCCATCCATCCACTGCCAGGGATCCAGGGGCAGCCCCAGCTGCTCTGGCAATCCCAGCCCAGCCAGGAATTCCTCATTCCCAAGATCCCATCCATGGCTGCCCTCTGGCAGTGGGAGCCATTCCCTGTGTCCTGTCCCTGCAGGCCTTGTCCCCAGTCCCTCTGCAGCTCTCCTGGAGCCCCTTCAGGGCCTGGAATGTGCTGGAAGCTCTCCCTGGATCCTTCTCCTCTCCAGGGGAACATTCCCAGCTCTCCCAGCCTGACATTGGATCCATCTCCTCTCCAAGAAATTAATGGACCCAGTGGCTTCACTTGGAATCTCAGAAAACCATGAAGGGTCTCCCTTCCCTTTCCTCTCTTTTCAATCCCTATTTTCCATAAAAAACCTTCAGGATGGATCTGAGTGTCCCAAATCCCAGAATCCTGGACCAGTTTGGGTGGGAAGGGACCTCAAAGCTCATTCCAGGGACACCTGCCATGATCTCAGGGTGCTCCAGTCCTTCCTTGGACATTCCAGGGATCCAGGGGCAGCCCCAGCTGCTCTGGCAATCCCAGCCCAGCCAGGAATTCCTCATTCCCAATCTCCCATCCATGGCTGCCCTCTGGCAGTGGGAGCCATTCCCTGTGTCCTGTCCCTGCAGGCCTTGTCCCCAGTCCCTCTGCAGCTCTCCTGGAGCCCCTGGAATGTGCTGGAAGCTCTCCCTGGATCCTTCCCTTCTCCATGGGGAACATTCCCAACTCTCCCAGCCTGCCTCCAGCTCTCAGAGCAGCTCCACACATCCAGGTCACGGCTGGACAAGGACACCCAGGGATGTCCTGAGGGGTCCCTCAGCTCCTACCTGCAGCAGAGGCCTCTGCACCCCCAGGACCTTCATGGTGTCGGCGTTGGCCAGGATCTTCAGCGGATCCGAGGCCTTGGTGACACCCTCGATCTCTTTGTTGATCTCGGCCAGGACCTGGTTGAGGAAGATGTTCTTGATGTAGACGGTGAGGAACTCCCGCAGCGGGCACTGCTTGGCCGGGCCCAGCTCCATGGCCAGCTCGATCTCCTGGATAAACCTGGGACAGAGAAAGGGGAAGGACGGATTGCAATTAAATGTAATTAAATGATGGAGACGCTTTAGGTTTGTTGGCGTCGCCTTCGCCACTCCGACGTTTCAGTGTGGGAATGGCCATGGGCTGTCCCAGCTTGAGGAATGAAGAGGAGAAAAGGCCCACGGGGTAGTTTTAGGGGAAAAAAAATACTAACTGTCGCCCTGATTCTTAAGATTTTCTAAAGCCTTCTGAGTTTACATTCTGTTAGAAAATTTTTCCGCACAATTTCTATAAACAACATATTGTTTTACATTTCTTCATGGGGGTGGAGAGACTTAATGTACTAGTGGTTTGTCCAATGTCTTTGGAGAGGTGGCCCATTCACTCTCCAACCCACTGTCACCTTTGGAAAAGTATAAAAGTTGGAGTCAGAGAATAAACCTTCCTTCTTCTTTACCTTGCAAATACCAGTGGCTCGTATTGTGCTTTCACGTGTCCTATAGCGACAACTAACAATTGGTGAGAGAAAAATTAAATTCCTGGCGATAAAGACAGATATGATGAGAGAAAATCCACATCTCAGGCACAATTCCTGTTTGTTTGTTCAAAAAAATTTGGTTTTTCCATTTGGGACATGCTGGGAATATGTCCTTTTAAAAAGTTTGGCTTTTCCATGTGGAACATGCTGGGAAGATGTCCTTATAAAAAAAATTGATTTTTCCTTTTGGGACATGCTGGGAAGATGTTTGCATAAAAAAATTTGGCTTTTCCGTTTGGGACATGCTGGGAAGATGTTTGTATTAAAAAAAAGATTGGTTTTTCTATCTGGGACATGCTGGGAAGATGTTTGTATAAAAAAATTTGGCTTTGTTTGAGACCTAGTAGAAAGATGTTTGTATAAAGAAGTTTGGCTATTCCATTTGGGACATGCTGGAAATATGTCCTTTTAAAAAGTTTGGTTTTTCCATTTGGGACACTCTAGAAAGATGTTTGTATAAAAAATTTGGTTTCTATGTTTGGGACATGCTGGGAAAATGTTTGTATTAAAAAAATTGTTTTTTCCATTTGAGACATGCTGGGAGGATGTCCTTATAAAAAAATTTGGCTTTTCCATTTTGGACATGCTAGAAAGATGTTTGGATAAAAAACTTGGCTTTTCCATTTGGGACATGCTGGGAAGATGTTTGTATAAAAAAGTTTGGTTTTTCTGTTTGGGACATGCTGGGAAGATGTTTGTATAAAAAATTTGGCTTTTTCATTTGGGACATGCTGGGAAGATGTTTGTATAAAAAAATTTGGCTTTTCTGTTTCAGACTGACTAGAAAGATGTTTGTATAAAGAAGTTTGGCTATTCCATTTGGGACATGCTGGAAATATGTCCTTTTAAAAAGTTTGGTTTTTCCATTTGGGACACTCTAGAAAGATGTTTGTATAAAAAAATTGGTTTCTATGTTTGGGACATGCTGGGAAGATCTTTGTATAAAAATTTTTTTTTTTTTCCATTTGGGACATGCTGGGAGGATTTCCTTATAAAAAATTTTGGCTTTTCCATTTGGGACATGCTGGGAAGATGTTTGTATAAAAAATTTGGCTTTTCCATTTGGGACATGCTGGGAAGATGTTTGTATAAAAAAATTTGGCTTTTCTGTTTGAGACCTACTAGAAAGAGGTTTGTATAAAGAAGTTTGGCTATTCCATTTGGGACATGCTGGAAATATGTCCTTTTAAAAAGTTTGGTTTTTCCATTTGGGACACTCTAGAAAGATGTTTGTATAAAAAATTTGGTTTCTATGTTTGGGACATGCTGGGAAGATGTTTGTATAAAAATTTTTTTTTTTTCCATTTGGGACATGCTGGGAGGATTTCCTTATAAAAAAATTTGGCTTTTCCATTTTGGACATGCTAGAAAGATGTTTGGATAAAAAACTTGGTTTTTCTGTTTGGGACATGCTGGGAAGATGTCCTTACAAAAAAAAAACCTTGGTTTTTCCATTTGGGACATACTAGTAAGATGTTTGTACAAAAAACTTGGTTTTTCTGTTTGGGACATGCTGGGAAGATGTCCTTATAAAAATAAAATCACCATTAAAAAAAAGCTAAGATGCCACAAATCCCTTTAAAAAGCCAAGGTTCCTTCTGGGCGTGTTCAATTGATTCCCCCAGGTGGGTTTCCTCCACCTCTAAACTGAACAACAGAATATTCCAGCTCAAAATCCAGAAAAAAACATGGAAAAAAAGCAATGCCTGTGCATGATGCCATTATCCTCCTGCATTATGGATGTCTGTGTTATGGTGTATTTTTATCACCCTTTATTGTTCCATCCCAGGATCCCATTCCTGAGCACACAGAGCAGCAGGATGACTCTGGGAATATTTTAGCACCAAATGTTTGCCATCTCCCTCAAATCTCTTTATTTCTGTGCTGCCATCTGCTTTACCACTGAGGAGTTTATTCCAGAAATTACCTCGTCATGTCTTTAACTACATCTGAGGCAGTGGAATTGGCATTCCTTTTATAACAATTAGGGATTGAGTACCAGGAGCCATAATGGATTGAGATATGCTGTCCTGGGGAAGGTTTAGGTTGGATATTAGGAATAATTTATGCACTGAGAAGTGGTCAGGAGGTGGAGCAGGCTGGCAGGGAAGTGTGGAGTCGCCATCCCTGACAAAAAAAAAACCAGGGATGTGGCACTTAGGACATGGTTTGGTGGTGAACAATGGTTGGATTTGGTGATCTTTGAGGTCTTTTCCAACCTCAAGGATTCCATGATTTTATTCCTTACCACTGAACTCATTCCCAAATCTTTCAACGAGATCTGCCTAATTATCCATCATTTTCTACCTCCACATTCCTCACTCCAGAGGAGGTACTTCCCTTCCCAGCACTGACTGAAGAGCCAATTCCTGTGGATGATTTCTTTCCAATCTGAGCTCTTTTTTCCCTTAAATCCTTTCCCTGTTGACTCCATGGGTCTGGAGTGACACCTTTGGACCTTCCGTGGGGGGATCCCTTTGGAGCTCAGCTGGAAGATTGGTTCTCCAAAGGGAGAGATGCTGCAGGGAGGGGAATCACAGAGCCAGGCAGCTTTATTCCCTGGATTTCATGGGGTGAGGATGGGAATCAGCTTTGAAAAACAGGGAAACAGAGGAGTTTCCTGGGAAGAGAGCAGAGACTCCACAGGGCTGATCCCAGAAATATCAGAGCTGATGTCACCAGCTCCGAGTGGCACCACTCATGTCCTTAAGGGGACATTGCCAGGGTTGATGGGACAGTGTTGAACTAATTTACTGTGTCCTTTCATGGCTGCCAGTAAATCTCTGACTCTTCCTTTATAAGTTTATTTACAGAGCACAAAACTCCCCCAAAATGTGAATTTTACTGCTAAACCCCATTCAGGTGGGAAGGAGAAGATCATAAGCTCAGTGGGAATGAGCATCGTCCAGCAAAGTGACAGGAACAACTTTTAAACACTTTTAAAATCCAGGAAATGCTCATAAATGGCTAAAGCAAGTAAAAGAAGCCTTTTAGAGGGAGAATGACCACGTGCCAACCACCAGAGCTCAGATGTGCTGACCTACAACAGGAGTGGCAACTCCTCATCCCACAACATCCTGATGGCATTCCCGAATGTCTCCTGCACCACAGACAAAAGGTCACTGCTGGAAAATGCTGTCACCAAGAATTTTTGCTTCCCAGTGCCTGGTATTAACCACCATTCCAGATCCTCCCTAAAGATCTGTGCCTTCATCTCCAGAAAACTTTTCCTTGATGTGTCCTGTTAAGTTTTAACATCTTGGCACAGATAAGACAAGAGTTCACCTAATGCTGGTCAGGATCAAACCATATCCCTGTTTTCCTTGATAGGAACCATAAAATAATCATGGATTACCAGGGAGCTGCCAGACATTGCTGACTGAGGGGGGATTTGTGAGTGTTCAGCGTCACTTGTGATAAAGAACAAATGATCAGGAGCTTAGGAAGCAGGATTCAACTCAACAGCAGCAGGAAATTATTAAGAATGAAGCCATGCAGGGCACGGAGAACTGGAGGACACGGATGGGAGACCTTCAGTTGGGATGCTCAAGGATAGTTTGATGAAATTATTATGGGAACGGCAAGAGTGAAGTCTTAATTTAATCCCAAAGATTCATGGAAGCAGAAAAAGTAAAGAAAAACAAACTATGGATGTCAGAGTGTGGCTTTCAGCAGGGAACACCCCAGTGACAGTAAAAGGGTTTTAAAATCATGGGGATTTAGGGTTAAAAGGAAAATTAAGCTTAGTAGGCCCTGGAAAAAATAAATACCCTAGGTACAAGAAGGCCGTGTACCTTGCTAGAACTGCAGCTGTGTATCTAGCCCATGATAAATGATATAATTGTTAGATGTGATGATTGTTTAGTAATGAAATATAATTACTGTTTAATTGTAAGAATAATTATGAGAAACTGTGGTCAGGGGCCTAAGAAAGATCACAAGAAACTCATGTCAATGTATACAATAGAAAAATATATGTTTAATAATTAATATGTAAGTTATATAAGGATAGAATATAAAATACGTTCAGCTCGAAAGTCATGTCAGAGACAGATTTGGGTCTGTACCCCTGATTCCCAGAGCTCTCAATAACAGCACCTGCAGATAATCATATCCCGTGATTATGTGTGTTCCTGAATGCTAACACCAGGAATTCCTGGATTTGTTAAACCAGTGGGACAAGTTACTTTTTACAGCCTCAGAGAACAACTGGGATCCCATTTGCTGGGATCTCTGTGGTTCAGAGATGACCTCTCCAAATTTCCAGCAGGCAGAGTGAGTCCCACACTGCTCTGCACCCGAGGCAGCCACTGTGGAGCTGCAGCTTTCCAAAATCCCGCTGGGCACAGGACCAGGGGGCTCAAGCAAGAGGCACAAAGTTCCAGGTGTAGGTGAGATTTGCACCAGGAATCCTTCTGGGACACCAAATGGTGTGTGGCAAGCACATTTCTCCCCCTTTCAGGATTTTTCATAGAAGTGCACAGAGAGAAATGAAAGAGAAAACAATTTCTGTTTCTGCTCCTTGTTTTTCCCATGTGGAATGTGGTTGGAGAATTGTTTCCCTGGGGTGATTGCTTGGTTGGGTTCTGGTGAGGATTGTTTGAGCCTGATGGCAAATCCAATCCAATCCAATCCAATCCAATCCAATCCAATCCAATCCAATCCAATCCAATCCAATCCAACTCAACCCAATCCAATCCAACTCAATCCAATCCAATCCAACTCAATCCAATCCAACTCAATCCAATCCAACCCAATCCAATCCAATCCAATCCAATCCAATCCAATCCAATCCAATCCAATCCAATCCAATCCAATCCAATCCAACTCAGTCCAATCCAATCCAATCCAACCCAATCCAATCCAATCCAATCCAATCCAATCCAATCCAATCTAATCCAATCCAATCCAATCCAACCCAATCCAACCCACCAGGGGCTGGACTCTCAGAGAGGGGCACGAGTTGTGTTAAGAGTTAGAGATAGGGTGAGGGAAAGCAGGATTTAGTTTTAGTATCTTCCTTTTATATAGCATATTAATATATTTTAGCATAGTTATAATAAAGAAATAATTCAGCCTTCTGAATTGAGTCAGACATTGTCATTTCTTCCCATTGGGTTCGCCTGCATTTACAATACTGGAGCACTCTCCATATCCTGGACTGGGAGAGTTACTCAGAATTCCATTAAGAACAGATTAAAATCAGAAAATATTAAATTTTTTTGTATTTAAGAGAAAGGAAAGTTGCCCCTGGATCCCTGGGAGTGTCCAATGGGGCTTGGAGCACCCTGGGGTAGTGGGAGATGTTGAGGTTGGAACTGGATGATCTTTAAGGTCCTTTCCAACCCAAATCATTCCATGATTCCATGAATTAGGGATGCAAAGTCTAATTGTCACCTGAATAAATGTGACACCGAGAGTGACTCTTCTGCCACAAAGTCCCACAGGGCTCTCTGCCTCCCAGCTTCCCTCTTCCTGCCTTCTCATCCCGTCACACCCCTCCTGTTTGTGGGAATTTTATCATCCGTTTGTGGGAATTAGAAAAGATTTTTAGAAAGCTGGAAAAGTAAGCTTTAGAAACAGAAAGAACAGAAAATTTAGAGCTGGCTGCAGCTAAAGTAAAGAAAGCCATAAGTAAAAAAAAAAAACAACCTCTAATTTTCCATGGTTCCTGATCCCATCTGGTTATCCTGTGTTTCTCTACCAGGGAGAAGCAGATTTGGGAGCCCAAAAAACACCACAAGGGGAGAGAGTTGCAACTGAGGAACCAGCCCTTGTCCTTGGCTTGGTCTTGCTGAGCTCTGGCTGGAATTGTGTCCCGTGGGAATTTCAGCTGGAATTGTGTCCATTGGGAATTTTGGCTGGAATTGTGTCCAGTGGGAATTTCAGCTGGAATTGTGTCCATTGCAAATTTTGTCTGGAATTGTGTCCATTGGCAATTTTGGCTGGAATTGTGTCCATTGGGAATTTCAGCTGGAATTGTGTCCAGTGGGAATTTCAGCTGGAATTGTGTCCATTGGGAGCTTCAGCTGGAATTGTGTCCATTGGGAATTTTGGCTGCCATGAAGCAGAAGTGTGAGCACTGCACTTCTTTCAAGGGGTCCAAATAAGCCAAATTTGGGGTTATTTTCTGTGCCTTTTATCCAACAGTTCCTCTTGATGAGAAATGTGGAGATAGAAATTCCCAGCCAAAGGAAAACTCACCAGAATTCAACCAGAATTTCTCCTCCTTCTCAGAAAAAAACAAGTATCTCAAATATGTTTCTCTAAAAAATCAGCCCCAGTTGGAAATAAAAGATCAGCCAAACTACAAAGAACTGAAAACGAGTGTTTGAAATGGGAAATGTTGGGTGGCATTAAAGAGCCAACAGATATTCCCTATTTTCTGCCTGGCAGACACAGCCACACACTGTGCTATTTATTTATTTCAATTTCAAATGCTGCTGGCTGCCTTATTCTAACAGAATTCAGTCTCTATAAAGAACAAGAAAGTGTTTAACAGCATGGAAAAAAATACATCCTAAGAGTCCTCTCCAAAAATGTTGTGTTACTCATCCAAGCCATCCGTGGAACTTTTAGATGTCAAAAAAAAAAAAAAAAAAAAAAAAAAAAAAAAAAAAAGGCAACTTGACTCACAGCTATCCCATAAACCAATATTTATACCAGAATGGTTTGGGCTGGAAGAGACCTCAAGGATCTTCTTATTCCACCTCATCCATGGGCAGGGACACCTCCCCCTGTCCCAGGCTGCTCCAGCCCCAGTGTCCAGCCTGGCCTTGGACATTCCAGGGATCCAGGGGCAGCCCCAGCTGCTCTGGCAATCCCAGCCCAGCCAGGAATTCCTTCCCAAAATCCCACTCCAATCTCCCTTTCCCAGGGAATTCCCTCCATTCCCAGCTCTCCCAGCCTGGCATTGGATCCATCCCTACCCCGACTCTGCTCCAGGAAGGAATTTTGGGATTTGGAGGCTTCACTGGGAATCTTGGCACTCCAGGAAGGGTCTCCCTTCCCTTTTCCATCCCCAACTTCCATAAAAATCCCTCGGGATGGATTCTGGGCCTCTCTGATCCCAGAATCCCACAATGATTTGGGTGGGAAGGGACCTCAAATCCCATCCCATTCCAATCCCACCATGCCAGGGGACTCCAACCTGGCCTTGGACATTCCAGGGATCCAGGGGCAGCCCCAGCTGCTCTGGCAATCCCAGCCCAGCCAGGAATTCCTCATTCCCAAGATCCCATCCATGGCTGTCCTCTGGCAGTGGGAGCCATTCCCTGTGTCCTGTCCCTCCATCCCTTGTCCCCAGTCCCTCTGCAGCTCTCCTGGAGCCCCTTCAGGCCCTGGAATGTGCTGGAAGCTCTCCCTGGATCCTTCTCCTCTCCAGGGGAACATTCCCAGCTCTCCCAGCCTGATTTCAGAACCATCAATTGTGTCCCACCCCCAAAATGCAAAAACGCTTTTGTCTGAATAAAAATTCAGATTGAGTGGTTTCACCAAATTTTGGGTCATGGTTTCTTGTAGATATTCCTGGGAATTGCCCAAAATCCTAAAAAAGGCTCATAAGGATATCACTGCTCTGAAGGACACTTTTAGGAAATGTCACAGTGAGGACGGAGTTCTTCATCAGAGCAGCCAACGGGGAAAAAAAAAAATTAGAAATTTGCACCTTATCCTGAATTCAGAACCTGCATTTTTAAAATGATGCACAATTTTCAACTTGTTTTATCCTCCTATAAAAGCATTTGAGGTGATTTGTGGCTGCAATTAAGCATTCCCCTTAGACAGAAAAGCACTTTCAGGGAAATGAAGTAGCTTTTGGTAAATGACAGTCATTTGGATTAAAAAAGAAAAAAAAAAAGGCGCCTCATTTCAGGAAATTTAATTCATTCTAACTCACAACTTAATTGGCTGTGAGCACTGTCTTACCTTAGCTGAAAATGTGGGATAAAAAGCATAAAACCTAAAAAAGCTGCGTGGATTGATTTAGAAACCTACAACTCCTGCCTTCCCAAGGCTTTCTTCTGCTCCTTGTTCTCAGATGTCTTCTGAAACATCATTAAAAGAAACAGAAGGCATTGGAAGTGCAGAGCTTCAATGACTCCTGGCCTTAATGATGATGGTAATAATATCTGAAATTCTCTCCTCAAACAAATGAATGACAGGAAAAATTATCAAATATTCCGGAACCTTATAAAGACAATTTTTTCTGAGATTCAGCACAAATTTACATTTCATTTTTGTGTGATCCTGAACTGTTCTCTGCCTTAGTCATGAAACATCCAAGCAACTGGCATGAACCTTTTGGAGAGCTTCCACAAAGGAAGGAAATATTAAATAAACATCAGAAATCCCTTGGATTCCAGTTGCTGACAGAACGGAAAATTCCAAAATGGTTTTCCAGATTCAAGGAAATTAGGGATAAGATACCCAGGATTTTGAGTTCTGGAAAGTCTGAGGACATATTAAACCAAAAGAGAAACCTGGGAGATCCCACATTGTCCATGAACACTCAGGAAGCCACCTCACCTCAACAGTGGGAATTTTGGGAGAGGGCCAACGGAATCATGGAAAGAACTGGGTTGGAAAAAACCTGAAAGATTCACATTCCACCCCTGCCATGGCAGGGACACCTCCCACTGTCCCAGGCTGCTCCAGCCCCAGTGTCCAGCCTGGCCTTGGACATTCCAGGGATCCAGGGGCAGCCCCAGCTGCTCTGGCAATTCCAGCCCAGCCAGGAATTCCTCATTCCCAAAATCCCACTCCAATCTCCCTGTCCCAGGGAATTCCCTCCATTCCCAGCACTCTCAGCCTGGGATTGGATCCATCCACACCCCAACTCTGCTCCAGGAAGGAATTTTGGGATCCGAGGGTTTCACTGGGAATCTCGGGACTCCAGGAAGGGTCTCCCTTCCCTTTTCCATCCCCAACTTCCATAAAAATCCCTCGGGATGGATTCTGAGCCTCCTTGATCCCAGAATCCCGGAATGGTTTGGGTGGGAAGGGACCTCAAATCCCATCCCATTCCAATCCCACCATCCCAGGCTGCTCCAGCCTTTCCTTGGACATTCCAGGGATCCAGGGGCAGCCCCAGCTGCTCTGGCAATCCCAGCCCAGCCAGGAATTCCTCATTCCCAAGATCCCATCCATCCCTCTGGCAGTGGGAGCCATTCCCTGTGTCCTGTCCCTCCAGGCCTTGTCCCCAGTCCCTCTGCAGCTCTCCTGGAGCCCCTTCAGGCCCTGGAATGTGCTGGAGATGCAGAACAAAAGATCCTGATCATTACAGTAGTGCTGAACGCAATAAATGCAATTAAATTCAAATAATTCACAGCAGCACATGGACCACGGATCATTGTCACTGAAGACAAATCAATCAGATCCTAAAGTAACAAAAACCACATTATTTTGCCTAAAAACTTTACTGCAGGGAATTATTTTGGTCCATGATCAGCCACCCCGGGATTGATGCTTCACACCTTGCTGATAACATCATGGCCATGCAAAGCAATGGAGCTGATTCTGTACAAAGTCACTCCAAATAGAGGAAAAAAGGTTTAAGATCCTCTCTAGGTGACTCCAAAATGTGATTAAAATTAAAATTATCGCCAAAAGGAGTGTACACAGCTCTGGGAGACTCAAATTAAGTTTTGCTACTTTTTGTGTGCTTTAAATATTAGCAAAACCAGACCAAAAAAACCATGAAATGCTAGACAAAAAGCATGAATTTTCTGCTATTTTTAAATATTAAATAGCCTAGAAAACATCCGGGAAGGTGACAACCAGAGGAATGACTGCTGCTAACAGCAAACATTACATTTGGGGTGTTTTTCTCTAAATTATTAATTAATAATTATTTACAAGTACCTGGCAGCACCAGCCAGGGTTGTTCCCATAACCTCACGCTGAGTTTAATGGGTTATTTTGGATAAATCACCAAATTCAGTCCTGCCCTTGTGCAAACACAAATTCCCAAACCATAAAAAGGCTCAGCTACTCGAGGTAATTCTTTTGGTCACTGTAAAAAGGTTCTGTGTCCCCACAGAGCCAAAGGCTTTAGTGCTGGAAGATGAAAGAACCTGGGACTTCTCTTTTTTAACTGCAGCTAAAATAATACAAGATTTAAAGAATCGATTTCTGTGTTGTGGTCGCTCAGCCATGAGATTGAGGTAAGAAATGCCTCCTTCCCCTGCAGGTGTGATAGAAAAATCAGTGTTTTGTTGTCTCTGAGGTCCTACAAACACCCCCCAAAAAAAAAAAAATTAAAATTTAGCTCTCAACTGCTGCTAAAAATATTGTTTCTTTAATGCTCAGCTGCCACCTGAAGGACACAAATTTCTGATGTAACGGGACTCTCTCAAGGTGCAATTTCTTCTGATGTCTCCAGAGGGGAATATTGGCTTGTATTTGGGACCAGGAGATGCAGAGGCAGAATTATTCCAATGTAGAGATTCAGGATGTGAGAAATGTTGACCTCGTGCCCTGCAGCTCAGATTGCTCCCTCATCCTTCCCAAATATCCCAAGACCTCACCCAGGGGTAGTTTCTGGCGTGGTTGGATGGATGCTCAGACCTCTCCATCCTCTCACCTCTTGCGAGGGCAGGAGGGAAATTCAGGAATTGGCAGCAATTCCATGCTTTGCCAAACCTCAGGTGGGATTTTCCCAAAGGGGGAAATCGGAACCAGGAGCAGCCAGGAGCCTCTTGGAGAAAATGAGTTCCAAA
The DNA here is from genome assembly GCF_048771995.1 of Taeniopygia guttata. Taxonomy (NCBI): domain Eukaryota; kingdom Metazoa; phylum Chordata; class Aves; order Passeriformes; family Estrildidae; genus Taeniopygia; species Taeniopygia guttata. The sequence goes on from NC_133025.1 coordinate 1,908,146, forward strand.
AGGGACAAAATGGTGGAACTCGGAGTTGTCACTATGAGAGGAAGGCGGTGAAGTTGATAGTAAAAGGGTTTTAAAATCATGGGGATTTAGGGTTAAAAGGAAAATTAAGCTTAGTAGGCCCTGAAAAAAAGATAAATACCCTAGGTACATGAAGGCCTTGTACCTTGCTAGAACTGCACCTGTGTAGTTAGTGCATGATAAATGATATAAATATTAAATGTGATGATTGTTTAGTAATATAATTACTGTTTAATCATAAAAATAATCATGAGAAACTGTGGTCAGGAGCCTAAGAAAGATCATGAGAAACTCATGTCAATGTATACAATAGAACAATATAAGTTTAATAATTAATATGTGAGTTATATAAGGATAGAATATAAAATACGTTCAGCTCGAAAGCCGTGTTGGAGTCAGATTTGGGTCTGGACTCCTGATTCCCCATAAAAGCATCTGCATGGAATCATATCCCAAAATTTTGTGTGTTCCTGAACGCTGACAAAGTGAATCAGCATCACAGCCCTGGGCAATGGGAAAAAAAAACACTGGGAAAAATATTTTGTGGGACAAGGGAATGGGGCTCCTTTACTTAAGGAATGGCTTAACGGGTTTGAGCTGAAAGTAACTGGGAGATTGGGAAGGAATTCTTGGTTGGGAGGGTAGGGAGGGTCTGGGATGGAATTCCCAGAGCAGTCCTGGATCACTGAAGAGTCCAAGGCCAGGTTGGAGCAGCCTGGGACAGTGGGAGGTGTCCCTGCCTGTGGCAAGGGTGGCACTTAGGATGAATCCCTAAATTTCCAGCCCAAAACCAGACTGAGGTGGAGCCAAGTTGCTTGCAAGTGACAAGATTGCTGTGAGATGGAGATGATAACCCAAAATGACCACTGGACTAAATGACCATTAGTAGATCCATTTGTAATTTAAATCAAATCCTACAGAAGAGAAATGCCCCGACTACTCCATCAATCCCTCTCTCTAAATGTCTGTGATGTCCTTGTTTTACCTGAACCCAGGGCATGAAGCCAAACCTGGAGGATTCCACCATTTCTCCTTTTTTAAAGTTATATAAAAGGAAAGTCAAGCCTTTCTTTCTTCCCCACAACAGGTAACACCATTTCTCCACTACTTTGCTTCGTGCAGGGTATAAAATTCATCCAGCCCTGCTTTAAACCCACTGTAATCTTACACAATCCCGACAATTCCACAAGAATTCCTGCCCATCATTAAGAAATCCTGTGAGGCAGCATTAAATGTGTGTAAAATACTTGGGTATCTATCACAGCAATAATTATGTTAACAGAGCCACCATATAATGTCACCCTATTAAACAAGCGAAACATGAAGTTCACTAACTTCAGCTTTTCCTATTATTAAATCCCATTTTCTTTAATGTCCCATTACATTCAGTTTGTTGATCACCACTGGAATGTAATGATACCCCCCACAACTTCACATTTTCTCCTGAGCACAAAAGCTCTGTAAAAATTAACTTGTTATTCCCATTATTTATTTTTTTTGTCAATCGGATCTGGTGGCTCATCCTTTGTGCTCCAACGCCCCAGCTCTCAATCTGGTCCCTTTTAAAAAGCAACATATGCTGAGGATAAATCTTTCAAATGGCTCTGCTAATAGAGGAGCTGTAGTGACAGCTTTACAAATAGGCAAACTGGGGGTTATTCCATTGTTTTATTCTGATTTGGAATGGGAATGCAGGGATGGCTTTGGAAGAACAACTGGGACAAGCCAGAGGTTTCAAAGTCCCCAGATTTGGTGTGGCAGATTCTGTGAGCCTACAAGAGCCAGGATCAGATCAGACTGGCTGCACCATCAGACAGCAAAGCCCCATCACTGTCTGTGCCTGTGACTCCAATTATTCCTTTCTGCCTCCTGCTGACATTCCAAGAAATCAGTGGACAGGTGGCACAATCCCTCATGAGCATCCCACTGACTCCGGAGTGGGGACAGCCAGTTAAATCCTACAAACACACCAGGGCAAAGGGAAATCCAGATTGAGGTCGTAACTCCAGAGCCCACCTGGAGACAGTGCTGGAGCACCTTGGTGGAGCTCCAGGAGGACTTGGGACAGGTTGAGATGTCCTCTTAGGGACACCACAGCCTGTGGCACCACCAGGGCTGTGTGAGGAGTGATTCTGGCTGTCCTCTCACAGCAGTTGGATTTTCTATCATCCAACGTGGAGAAAAGGCCAGGAGAGCCAGCTGAGCATTCCATAACCTGAGTCCATGGAAGAATTTGGACAAAGAGTAGTACGGATGAGCCTGTGGAATTCCCAGACAACTTCATTTAACAGCTGGAAATAAGACACCATCATTTCAGAAATGTCTGGCAAAGTATGAATTCCCTCTATCCCAGTCAACATCCAGTTCATTCTTTCATCACATAACCCTCTTTTTCACATTTCAGTCATGTACCCAAAACTGTTGGTATGACTCTGAAGCATGTGGGATGGAATAGAAGAACACGGATCCCAAATAATTTCCATACCTTATTGCCTGACTTGAGAATCTGGATGGGACAATCACAGACTCATTCAGGTTGGAAAAGTCCTCCCAGACCATCGAGTCCAACCATTCCCAGCCCTGCCAAGGCCACCACTGCCATGTCCCCAAGTGCCACATGCACAGGGCTTTGAAATCCCTTCAGGGATGGAGACTTCACCCCTGCCCTGGGCAGCTGTGCCAGGTCTGGACAAACCTTTCCATGAAGGAATTTTCCCTAAAACCCCCCCTGAAGCTCTCCTGGCTCATCCTGAGGCCGTTCCCTCTTCTCCTGGCCCTGTTCCCTGGAGCACAGCCCGACCCCCCGGCTGTCCCCTCCTGGCAGGGACTTGTGCAGAGCCACAAGGTCCCCCCTGAGCCTCCTTGGCTCCAGGCTCAGCCCCTTCCCAGCTTTTCCTGCCTCTCCAGAACCTTCCCAGCTCCGTTCCCTTCCCTGGACTTTCTCCAGCCCCTCCAGGTCTCTCCTGTCCAGGGCTGGCACCAGGTGCCACTGGTCTCTTGCTCACCTGGGCACAAGCGTTTGGTTTTAGCCACACTCAGTCCCATGGAATTATGACACAAGAGTGGGGACAACCCCAATTCCTCCAGAACACCCAGGTAAGAAATGACACACCCCAATGGATCAATGGGAGCACAAGAACTTTCCTTTCTCACCATCCCTGGGCTCACAACACCACAGAGGAGAAAAAACAGGTTTTCCAGAGAAGCTGCCCCCGAATCCCTGGAAGTGCCCAAGGCCAGGCTGGACAGGGTTTGCAGCACCCTGGGATAGTGGAAGGTCTCCCTGCCCATTTGAGGGGGTGGCATGGGATGAATTTTAAGGTCTCTTATAACCTAAACCATTTTGTGGTGTTAATTTCCAGCTGTTTGCAGAAGAACACGAATATCCCGTTTATAAAGAGCTGCCAAGGGTAACAATTCTGCACTTTTGAGGTCGAGATCACAAATCCAGCCAGGTGACTTTAACCTACTTACAGCTCCAAGCTAATCACTTTCATTAGTTAATTGGCTGCAAAGCTGAGCTCAGTGGGGACACACCAATATTGCCATTTAGGAAGGCAAGAACCACTGATCAAAGACCCAGCTGTGCTCCAGGCTCTCCTCATTAATAAATTCACACCTTGGCCACAGAGCCAGAGTTTGCAGCTCTGGCTCAAAATGCTCAAAAATACGACTGGAGTTTTCCTACATGAAGGGAATTATGGCAAGGAAACATCACCAGGATTTTGTTGCTCCTCTTTTTGGAGAGTTGAGAGAAGGCTCAGGGGTGTTTGCAGGATGTGTTTGGGGAAAACAGAATCAGCTTCCAGAGGAAACAAGAGATGGAAAATTGGGATCTGGGGTTGCCTTGGATCATCCACCTCATTTGGCATGCAGGGTCTGGGCCAGGCTAATGAGGAGCACGGATTTGCAACAGCCCTGTGCTACTGGAGGCAGCAAATTTGGATAAATTGGATGCTGTGCTTCCATTAGGGATCCCATTCCTCTTCTCCAAAGAGTGAAGGCATTTGCTCCAATGGCCTCAACACCAGGAGTTAGGTTATTCCAAATCAAACTAATTACACTAATTCCCATTTGTGGCTGACTTTTTGGGTTTTTTCCCCCTCAACTCCTGATCCTCAGACCTGGAATGAGGAATTCCTGACAGCTGCTGTCTCCTGCCCAGACACTTGGCTTCTGCCCACAGAGTGATCCTTACAAATCACACTTAATTCATTACCTAATAAAGCTGCTGCAAACAAGAGCAAAAACACATCCAGGGCTGTTATTGCCAGTGGGAAAACGATTTCCTGCCCCTGGGAAATGTCATTGGATGTTCATGTGTGTGTCAGGTTGATTATCCCATAATTACAGTGCACAGCTGACACATGGCACACGAGGAGCAGATTTGGTTCTTTCAGCACGGAATTGTGGAAAATGGGGCTGGAAGGACAGAGTAAGGCACGCTCTGGCTCTTAATTACAGATCATCGTATCAAGGGTGGTGTTTTGGTGTGACAAGAAATTATCTTTACACACAAACACAGAGCAGATCCCAGTGCAGCGTATTGACCAGGAGAATTCCTCTCAAATCCAGCTGGAAGAGGCTGCTCAGATATTTGTGAGGTTGTAGAGAATTCCCACCCCATAATGAGAGGCACGAAGTGCTGACCCTGCCATTGTCCTCATCCTTCTGCTGCCCTTGGGAAAGGGACAAGTCCCATCCTTTCCCATTTTAGGGTCACATGGGCAGGAATTCCCAGCATCTGGGAACTCTCCATGGAATGGTTTGGGTTGGAAGGGATCTGGGAAATTATCTCATTCCACCCCTGCCATGGCAGGGACACCTTCCATCATCCCAGGGGCTTCAGCCCCAGTGTCCAGCCTGGCCTTGGACATTCCAGGGATCCAGGGGCAGCCCCAGCTGCTCTGGCAATCCCAGCCCAGCCAGGAATTCCTCATTCCCAAGATCCCATCCATGGCTGCCCTCTGGCAGTGGGAGCCATTCCCTGTGTCCTGTCCCTGCAGGCCTTGTCCCCAGTCCCTCTGCAGCTCTCCTGGAGCCCCTTCAGGCCCTGGAATGTGCTGGAAGCTCTCCCTGGATCCTTCCCTTCTCCAGGAGAACATTCCCAGCTCTCCCAGCCTGACATTGGATCCATCTCCTCTCCAAGAAATCCATGGACCCAGGGCCTTCACTTGGAATCTCAGGAAGCCATGAAGGGTCTCCCTTCCCTTTTCCTCTCTTTTCTATCCCCATTTTCCATAAAAAACCTTCAGGATGGATCCTGAGTGTCCCAAATCCCAGAATCCTGGAATGGTTTAGGTGGGAAGGGACCTCAAAGCTCATTCCAGGGACACTTGCCATGATCTCAGGGTGCTCCAGTCCTTCCTGGGACATTCCAGGGATCCAGGGGCAGCCCCAGCTGCTCTGGCAATCCCAGCCCAGCCAGGAATTCCTCATTCCCAATTTCCCATCCATGGCTGCCCTCTGGCAGTGGGAGCCATTCCCTGTGTCCTGTCCCTGCAGGCCTTGTCCCCAGTCCCTCTGCAGCTCTCCTGGATCCCCTTCAGGCCCTGCCAGGGGCTCGGAGCTCTCCCATCATTTCACGCTGGAGGAGGAACCCTCCAATGAAATGTGTCCATAATTACCTCAAGGATGGGGAATCTCCCATTGCTGACAGGAATGACGCTAATTAAGGGTAGGAACAGATGGGCTGATTTAGCAGGATTTCATCCCTGCCCTGCCCTGCCAGGCAGCACCACTCCTGCTGGGATGGGATGGCAGCTCCCTTCTGTGATGGGTTTGGGGGTCACACTCAGAACTTCGGGATTTTCCAAAGGGACACTCCAGAGGCACAGTGCCAGGAAGTCATTAGCCTAATTAAGTCTTCACTGTCAATCAAAGAGTTATTCCTAATCTGTGGGAATCCAGAGCTTCCCTCTGGCTGCCCTGGAGGTCTGGGACCCTGGCAGGGGTCAGGAACCCCCCTGGACAGAGCCCTCAGAGACACTGGCTGTGATCTCTGTCCATGGAAAAGAGTTTTCAATCTTACAGGATGAATTACAAGCTCTGAGTGTTTGATATGAGATATAATTAAGTGTGGCACGGGTGCAAAAGTAAAATTTTAGGATTCTAGATTTGGGGTCCAAAGGGGACAAGATGGAGGAAATTGGGTGTGTCTTGTCCTTTTTCTCCTTCTTCATGCCCTCCATGTTTCACTGTGGTGTTGGCATTTTTCTGTTGGTTCAGGCTGGGGACACACTGTCCAACGTAGGTGACAGATATTGGCACGTTATTGTAAATCCAGCACAGGTAGTTTGTGGTATTTAATGTTTGTACCATCCCACTGAGGGCAGAGCCCCACACGCTGCCCTGCAGGACAGAGCTGCGGCAGGGCAGCAGAACATGTTAGAGATAAACAGAATAAACAACCTTGAAACCAGCACAGACGAATTATGACTTCTTCTTTGGCAGTGGGGCTGACAGACAGAGACTTTCTACAATCTCAGAATCATCAACACCACAGATTCCGACACTAATCCAGTTGTGATCCCACAAGCACAGGGTCAGTCAAGCTCGTAGTTTTCCAGAGGATTGGCAAAACCCCACATTTACCAGGATTTTACAGCACCAAGGGTGGGAATTACTCCAGTCTGAATTCAGAAGTCTCCCTGCAAAATAAAGCCTCATGTTTGTGTTTATATTCCTGCAGGGCACGACAGAGCTCCGAGCTTGGGAAGCTGAAAGAGGTGGGAATAAATCCTGGGAACCACCAAGAGGTTCAGCAGCAATCTGAGAAAATATGTGTGGGTTTTTCTGATATAAACCCTGCCGTTGTGGCCACCTGCACTGTAAATTGTGCTCAGTTTCCTTACACTCTCTCCTTACAACTCCCAATTCTTTTCAATTACCAAAAAGAGGGGAAAAATATCTGTACAATGTAGCAATGCAGCTTCATAGATATGATGGATGTTGCAGCAGTTCCAGTTTGGATTTTTTCCATGAATTTTTATTGCCCTGCACTGTAAAAACTGCACCAGGAATCCTAATACTTGTCCTAACTCATCCAGCTCTGTGTGAATCATTTCAGTCCTCTGCATATTTCATCTTTTTCCCCTAACTAATAGTGCTTGAATGCTGTGAATAATTTATTATTCAGCCAAATTTATGATCATGCTGATTCTTTTTCTTGTAAAGAAATACATTTTCAGAATATATTGATTTTAGCTGGAAGTGTTCCAGGTTGGATGGGGCTTGGAGCAACCTGGGATAGTGGAAGGAATCTCTTCCCATGAAATTAGGTGATTTTCAAATTCCTTTATTTTAATGGCATATTCCAGCCTTCAGCTAATGGATTTAAGCCTTTATAATGTCATTTAATTACAGAATTTAGGAGAGAAAGCTGAACACAGATGGAATCCCAACCTCTGCCATACTTCTCAGACAGAAACTCCAGTGAGGAGAGCAGGAAGAGGAATCCAAGAGCTTTGTTCTCCTTGGATTTTTCCCCTTTAACATCAGCATGCAGCACTCAGCCCCTGTGAAATAACACCTGAAAAAAAATTCCTCTGAGTTCCTCCCTCCCTATATTTATTTACACCCCCATCCCCTTATCAATGAAATCATAATTGCACCGATAGCAGCACAGCAGCAGCAGATGGGCCCATGGAAAATGTTAAATAAACCCCAGATTCTGCCAATTCGAACAATTCAACGGTTTATAAATATTTCTTTCCGTATCACAAACGTGCATTATTTGAGATAGGCTCTACCTAAGTAGCTCCAGATCAGCTTATCTTTGAAAGCTGAGAGATTTGGGAGACGTGTGGTTTTCAGGAGTTTTTGAGAGGAGCAAAAAGTGGGAAGAAACGGGACAAAAAATGAGGAAAAAGGTGAAACGGCAGAATGACAACAGAATGTTTCTGGTCAGGGGCTGTGGAGAAAATAAATAAAGAAGAAGGGAAAAAGGGCTTGGGGAAGAGACACCTTTGGCATTCCCTACAGTGGAGGGGTCTCAGGGATCCCTGGATTTGTACAAAGGAAGGAAAATCCTGTAAATCACCAAAAAGTTCCATCCAGCAGCCAGCACAAACCACAGTGCCCCAGCACTGGGGGAATTAAACCAGAGGGGATATTCATGGGATGTGAGGTTGGAGGGGTGGGATGGGGATTGAGGAGACAGAATACAAAATACAGAATACATAATTCCATGGAAAAATTGGGTGGGAAGTAAATTCCAAAAGTGACTAACAACTTTAAACAGAATCAGATGGAAACTGAGGACATTCAGAGCTCAGGGATGCTCTGATTTTAAAAAGTAACTGCAAAAGTTTAACATGAAGTTAAGGAAATCAGCCTAAACTCTGAGTCCTGGACCAACGGAAGATCTAAGGAAAAAAATTTTATTTGAATGGAGGTTTTAATTAAATAGAAAAATCCCAAAATAGAAAATAAAATCTTCTCTGTTTCTTTACTCATTTAATTCATCCCTGCTTTAGGATCAGGGTATGGAATATGGAAAAGTAATGGATTTATATCTCAACAGATGCACTCAGCATTAAAAAGGCCTCACACTGGATCTCCATCCAAAAATATCCTCAGTGCTCCCTGGATTCACAAAACCTCACGTTGACAGTGGAGCAGGGTCTGAATGAAGTCAAGAAACGTTAATTAAAAAATAATAATGTCCCTTGTACTTGATCCCTCCTGCTGTGCTCTCCTCTCACCTTCTTTCATTTGCCACGGCCTCAAAGAACTGAGCACCCAAAAATTAAATTAACGAGCAAAAAGGCATCCTCAGGAAAAAACAAGGGGGTTTCCTTTCATTATTCCACCTGAACAGAAAGTTGTCACAGGATTACAGAAACTGAAACTCTTCCCAGAGCTTGGTCAGGTTTCAAAAGCTGCTTGGAAAGGATGGAAAGAAGGATTGAGAAGAGACAATTTCCACCACCCCAGGTTGCTCAAAGCCCTGTCCAGCCCAGCCTGGAACATTCCATGGAGTTTCCTCTGTCAGTCCTGAACTTCTCCAGTTCCTCCACTTCCCAAACTGGATTTCTAAAGGTTTTGTGGAGGTCAGACCACCAAAGCAGGAGGAAAAATCAAGATTGTTGAATCTGTTCCTGACCTTCGGGGTGGTTCTACGTGACCTGCACAAACCCTCCTCATAAAATTTGGGCAAAACCTTTCCAAAATCTCGTGGATTAATGGTTATTGGGAAAAATAACGAATGGATGAAAGCCAGACAGGGGTCCCACACAGCACAGATGCCTAAAATAAAAAAACAAGCAAAGACAGATGTCTGGAAGATCCAGCTCTGCCAAGGCCACCACTGGTCGTGTCCCCAAGTGTCACATCCACATGGCTCTGAAATCCCTCCAGGGATGGGGAATTCCCACTGCCCTGGGCAACTTCTTCCAATGCTTTTCCAAACTCTTCCAGCCCTTTCCAGGAAGAATCCAGCAAAAAAAAAAAACACCCAAAAAAACCCCCAAAAAACAGACCTCAAATTTCTTGTTTTATCTCCCTCTCTTTTACATCCCAAATAAACTCCCAAGTGAATGACGATGACAGAGTACAAGGGATGAGAGGATGTTCAACAATGCCCAGAAAATCAATTTCCAACTGCTGGTTTTGTTATTTAGATTTTAGAAGAACACCCCCCACATAAAGGACTGTATGTTTGAGCTGTTGAAAAGCCAGAGACAAAATGTAAAATTCAGCAGCATCGAGTAAACTATTACAAAATATCAATTTATAGACAAGAGCATTAAATATTTTGTATTCAAGCTTCTTGCTTGTACAGTAAAAGTGGCAACTGGATATAAATTTCAAGCAGAAACTCACAGCCTGCAAAAACAAAAGTACAATGCAACTTTTGAATGGAAATTTCAACTCTAAAGGTAATTTCCCGTTTCCAGCGCTCACCGGAGCATGAATTATCCTCTCAGAGATGCATAAATAGTATTTGTTTGATTACTTTATCAGCTCTGCATTTTATTAAATCTTCTGGAGCAGTGGGAGACATCCCAGGGATATTTGAAGATTCCTTGTTTGAAGCCACAGCGGGGGCAAAATTGCATCACTCCTATGGAGGAGCAGGGCCTGACCATGAAATCGTAATTAATGCCACAACAAGCTCTGAAGCAGCCAGGAAAGGGACAAATTAGAGGGAAAATATTGTCAGCATTTCATTTAAATGAATTTTGAAAAAGTCTGACATGACAGGAGCAATATTAAGCCTAATAAGGGATTAGATGGAGCAATTACAGCAAAAATTGATAAAAAAAGACACAGAGTTTGTCACCATCACTGCTCTGAAGCCACAATTCCAAGTGATCCTGAGCTGCAGGACACTTGCCAAGAATCCTGGTTTTCAAGAGTGTTGAGAAATCCAGCCAGGTGATTTAAAATTCTGCTTTAAAATTCCTGGGAGAGATTTTCCAATTCAGTGTTTTCCAGATCCAGCTGTGATTTCCAGGTCACTCTGGATTCCCAACCAAACCAAGAATCTTTCCCACTCTGGGATTCCTCCACTTGGGTCTTGAGAGGCAACTGAGGGTGAGGAGTCCCAGATTCACAAATATTCTGAGTTGGGAGGACCCACAAGGATCATGAAATCCAACTCTTAAATCAAGGCCCAAAAGAACTCTCTGAACACGCTGATGGTGCCTCCAGAACATCACCTGGAGACAGCTCTGTCCCACCAAACCTCAAGGTCAGCAAAAACCAGACAAAAACTCAGTACACCAGGATTTGATGCAAACCCAGGGAAACTCCCTAAATTATGAAATCACAACATCAAACTTTACTTCAAAGGACTTCCAAGTGCAGTGGGGAGCTGAGCAAAGGGTAGATACATCCATAAATATGTGACCAGTCTGGAAATTCTTCCCAGAGGAGCTGCCCCTGGATCCCTGGAATGTCCAAGGCCAGGCTGGACACTGTGGCTGGAGCAGCCTGGGATAGTGGGAGCTGTCCCAGCCCATGGGGTTGGAACTGGATGGGATTTAAGGTCCTTTTCATCTCATTCTGTGATTTATTGAGACAAAAATGAAGTGGGAGGAGAACTTGGGTCCAAAGCCAACTTTCCTGAAACACCACAGCAAACACTAGGAATTGCTGGGAATCAGGATTTCCAGAATTCCATAAAAGCTTGAATGAGTGACAACAGAATTTCCTCCCTCCTGGACCTTGACCCACATGTCCCAGGATAACGATGACCCAATGCTGGAAGGGTGAGGAGCACCACTGGAAAAGTCATGTGGGATTAAACATCTCCCAGTTTTTATAGGGAATCCTGAGAAGCAATCCTTAAGAAAGGCTGGAGGTGGGAGAAATTAAGAAATATCCCAGGAAATCATAATCCCTCTCGCCATGCCAAGCCCAGCAGGAATTCCAGCCCTGCCCACCATGTGGGAAAGGCTCTGTTAAGTGTCAAAGCACCTCCTGGGATATCCACAGTGAATCCTGGCAAACCACTCCAACTAGGGGAGGAGGGGGGAGGCAGCTCTTGTGTCCCTCACGTTTCCAGCCTGGATGAGGCCTGACAGCCCATGATTGCTGCAGACAGCCCCTAATTAACTGTCATTAGCAAACACATGTCAGGGCCTGGGCTGGTGCTGGATCTGCTAATTTTCTTCCAGAATACTAAAAACCGCCTTGAAACGAGCTGGTGAGTGAAATTTGTTGTCTCATTAAACATTCCCTACATCCCCAATTCATAAACCCTCCTGTTTGGAATAAATGATGGATTAAAAGCGTTTCCTTTCTTCCTCCTGGCTGTTGGCAGCCCTAAGGAGAAGGATTAGAATGCAAACACAGGGGAAAGTGGGAGCTCTGCAGAACCAGGAGGTGACCAATGAAACAATTCCATCCAAACAGCCACACCGAATGTGGAACTGAGTTTTGTGCAGCCCCCTGCACAGTCACACCTTGGTTCTGTCTTATTTTCATTAATTAGAGCAGGCTTAAATTAATCCAGCTCTGTTTCTGCAAGTGCATGGGGGAGCAGAGCAGAGGAGCCGGATGGAAACCGCCTGATGGAATTCCTGGTGACATCGACCCCTTTGCTGCCAAAGGAAGACAAATTTATGGATTCAGGTATGAATTTAAGGGGGTAAAAGATAATTCTTCCCTGTGAGGGTGCAGAGCCTTGGGATAGAATTCCCAGAGAAGCTGTGGATCCCTGGAACCCTGGAAATGTGCAAGGCCAGGTTGGACAGGGCTTGGAGCAGCCTGGGATGATGAAAGGTGTCCATCCCCATGGCAGGGGGTGGAACTGGATGATTTTAAGGTCCCTTCCCACCTACACCATTCCATGATTCTTTGATACCTATTTTAGCCCTTTATTCACTGTGGATGCTTGTGATGCTCATGGGAAGTTCTGACCTTGTTGCCAACTGCTCTGGAATTTGTTCCAGAATTGGAACGAGTGATTGGAATTAATCACTCCCTCCTGAGGGTACCACCAGCAAAATTCCACCAAAGGAATCTTTATTTAACTTTTCCTTCACGCTTATACAGTGAAATATCCTCATCTCCTTCTCCAGGTGGACAAGAGAACTGCAAAGGGACTGAGGGCACCACCTGATGTTTTTCACACAACCCCCGAAAGAAAAACACATCAAGGTAAAGCAGAATCCTCCAATGGATCCTCCAATCCTCTAATGAACCATGATGGTTTTGGGAATTTCAGGAATTGGTTCACATCCCTGAGATGCTCCTCGTGTGGGAAGGCAACAGGACTGATGGCTGGAGACGATTCCTGAAACAGTGATTCCCACTAATGGGCATATCCAGCAGTTCTCATTAACACAATTATTGATTCTTCCACTTCTCTGTATTTTCTCCTGTGATTCTTCAATGTCCTTTATTTTTTTTTTCCTTCCCTGTGATTTTTCAGTCACAATATCCAACACTGCCCTCATGCCCATCGCTCTGTACAGAGGAGCAAATCCCTCATTTCTGTAAAATTCCCATTTCCCGGCACATTTTCCACGGCGATTATGAACAGACAAGGTGCATTTTGAACATTTGCTCAGCCGTGGAAGCACTTTGCAATTCTTGCTGCTTCCACTCCTCTATTCCCAAGGAAACTCAGTCACGGCGTAGAAGTCAAACCACAGGTGAAAAATGACACAACTGGATGCACATAACCAAGACCCAAGCTCTGAATTTATCTTTTTAAACAAAATCTTTCTGCTGATTTTGTGGCAGAGTTGAAAATAACTGCAATTAGTGAATGCTTAATAGATTGGCTTGTGTGTGAATTACAGAGGACTCCAGGACAGTTTGCATTTCCTGTCTGGTTTCATTTCATAGTTTAGGAAGGACTTTTTAGGCCCCACACAATCATTAATAGTCTGCTCCTCTGCTGATGAAATTCCCATCCAATGCCACATTTCTTGAAAAATGCAAAGAAACATCCCCAGCCTTCCTGGGATGAGGATAAATCCTCCATATCTCCCTCCATAATCCTGGCCATATTTATATTTTTCATCAGGAGAATTATTTCCTCCACCTGCTCCTCCTGTGGGAGTTGCTTCCTCCTTTTCCTGCTGTCCTGTTTTTCCCAAACAAAACACATTGATCCATGGCGGTTCCCCCAAATACCAAACACGTTTTGCAGAATTGATCAGCAACTCAAATAAACAACAACCTGCAGAAGTCAAAGCCCAAAGACTTCCCAGACAGGGAGAGACACAACCCAGATGGGTGTGGGAGTGTGGATGAACACAAACCCTACTGATAAAAAGCAATACTTGGTTATTAACTCCCTTCTGGAACATGATTAAGGATATTTATGTCACCGCTTTCCTTTCTGTTTTAGAACAGAAATTCACCCCTGAAATGGGCACAGCATTAAAACCCCGACAGAGCTCTGGCTGTGTAATGTGTTTATAGCTCTCTGCATTTAAAAAAAAAATTAATTAAAAGCCTCGTAAAAGGTCAGAAGTTGCACAGGGTTACATTTTTCAAGCATGAAAAAGCAGTTTCTTTCCAAAGCCTGAAGACAAATCTACTTTTTCTTTGTCAGACAAAAAAGGTCTCAGAAGGTGATAAATAGCAGAGCTGTCCAATTTTGTAATCCAGTCAGAAAAAATAGACATCTTTGTGCTGAGGTACAAATCAAACCAGCTTTTTCTTTCTTTGCTTAATCACCAATTAAAAATACAATATATTATATGAAGTTTCAGGTAATCTAAATTGAATTTCATTCACATTAAAGAATGCAACCTCTCATTTGACAAAAATGGAGCAACTATTCTTTTGGAGAGCCCACAGAATCAGTAATTTAGTCAAACTGGAAAGTGTGTGGCTCCTCAGAAAAGAATTACACTGCTGATTGTGTTAAGCAAATAATAATTAACACAAGTACATACAGCTCTAATTAGTGAGGAACTTAATTAAACAAATACACCAGCACAGCAAAATGCATAACAAAGTAATTGTACAGCGTGGGTTTTGTTTTTACACGGTGGTTATAAGACAATTTTGGGTAGAGAAGAGCAGAAATTAGGCTCTGCCCAGCCCCTCTGAAACACACACAGACCCCAGGAAATGATGTGGAATTCCCTGCACTGCCTGGAATTTCCTGCATTGTCCCATCCCTGTCTATCTTCTATGACATGGAAGAGCTGTGCACAAAAACTTGGGTTTCAGGGTGATGAAGGAAAATTCCCGATTCCCTAAATTAAAACAATATAAACGTTTGATTTGTCATCTCTAACCCTTTATCTTGTTCTGGCAGCCTGGAAAATGCACCCTGGCGTTGAGGCATGGAGTTAGGGAAGAGCTGAAGTTGGAGAATTGTCCAAGAACGAGTCTAGGTGGCTTTTGGGGATCTTCAAAGATGAAAATTCCACAAATTCCTTGAACCACCTACTCTCACAGGAAAAAACATGTTTCCTGATGTTCCCAGCATGGGTCAGGCTGGAAAGGACCACAGTGGGATCATCTGGCCCCACTCCCTGCTCCAGCAGGGCCATCCCAGAGCACTGGCACAGAATTCCACCAGACAACTCTGGAATATCCCCAGGGAAAGAGGATCCCACCCCCTCCATGGACAATCAATTCCAGGGCTCTGTCACTGCACAGGAAAGATTTTCCTCATGTCCAGGTGGGATTCCCTCATGCTGAAGTGGAAAGTCTTGACTTCAATCACAGATTTCAGGCCTGCAGATACCAAGCCCATAGTACTGAGCATGAAAAACTTGGATTTTCCTGGCATTTTCCCTCTGCAGTCAGTAAGTTTGCATGAAGAAGGATTCTCCCATCCTTCTTCCACCACAGCATGGGATAATTCCCAAGGTCATATCAGTGCTTGTGGAGACACAAAAGGTGTCTCCAATAACCCAAAAAAACTTGGAAAGTTCCCTCACAAAGACTGCCATGATCAACTGGAAGCGGTTTATTCCAGAAAAAATCCAACTTTTTTTTTTCTGAAGCACACCTTGAATTTCACCAGATGGTTTTTCCACCAGTTTTTGTTGTTTTTTTTTTTTGGAGTTAAGCAAAGGTTTATCCATGACTCATAGTCCTTCACCCCAAGGTTTGGAAGTTCCTACACCCAGCTCACTCCCACTTCCCCCAGGGGTTTTACCCATCCCTGTTTTTGTGAGCAGAGAGATAAAGGTTCAAAATTTATCTGCAAATTCCAAAAAAACCCCTCCTTGTCCCCATGGAACAAACTCCAGGGAATTCAGCATCACTGGTGGGTCACTAAGATTCTGAAGGAAGATCCTCCCACCCCCAAATATTCAGCAATATCTGTATGGACACTTTGGTCACTGGCACCAACACAGATCCTCCAGAGAGGAGAACAACCCCTTTTTGTTTCTTTTCAATCCCATTTTCCCCACACCAGTTCCATCCTCAATCTTTTAAGGTTGTAATTTCCTCCTAAATAATTTAGGCATCACAGAAATGAGGATTTTTTTTTTTTTTTGCCTTGATTTTGTCCCTGTATAAGTATTTCCAGCCAGTAAAGACATTTTTAATTGGTAAAAATAAAGGGAAAACAATAGGGGGAAGCTCTTTATGGCTGAGGAGTTGTGGGCATCTTTGAAACAAAAATGCAACACCCCAACTGCATCTTTAATATCTTTTATGAGTCTGTCTCTGAAGCAGCAGCAGCAGTGTTGATACAGCCTAATTAAATCAATTCATCTGTGGAATTTTGCAATGCTTGGACTTTTTCCAGGAGGGCTCCTTGGAGCATCTTTTTTCCATTCTCAATCTCTTCCCAAATTTTCTGAGGTAAACAACAACAACAAAAATGATAATTTCTTTCCTGACACTCTACAATCAGTGAAAGTTGAAGCCCCAAAGGAATTTTTTTCTTGATGTTAAACTCTGTGTTTATCAATCCTGTTCTCAGCCTGAAGCTCCTCACCACCACTCCGCTCTTTATTATTTCCCAATTTATTATTTGTATTACCATGCTGCCTGCAGGCTTGGAGGAGTGCTGATTTAGCCATGGTTTTCCTTCCCTTTTATTTTTTATTTCATTTCTGGATAAACTGGAAGATCAGGCTTCCTGCTGGCTTAAAATTCATGGAGTAAGGACCAGAGGAACTCAGGGAGTGATTTGGAATTGCAGGCACTGAGTTTGCTCAAGGTTCTGGGGGTGTTTTTCCACCATGGGATGTTTTTATTCCCCTCTGTCACAACAGAAGCACTTCCTTGTCAAAGATCTCTCAGATCTGAAGCAGGAAAGTCACTTTTTAATTTCATTTTAAACTCTTCTTTTTTGTGTGTTTTGATGGCCACATGTGCCATGTCAGCATCTATGTGATTAAGAGGAAGGAGAGTCTATGAAGAATTTAATGAAATTGAAAAGCTGCTGAAATTAAAGGCTGCTGTCTATGACTAAAAGAGCCCAAACATCCCAGAGAACTGAAGCAAGAGATGTACACAAACACATCCCAAAGCCAAAGACTCTGGAACCTGCTGTTCCACTTCTGTTACATCCACAGAATACAAAAAAAACCAGTCTTAACACAAATAATCTCCAGAAAACCACCCTGGTCCCAAAGAACTTGGTCTTTAAAACCAGAAATGAGGATTATGGAGGTATTTTTGAATTCGTGGAATCACAGAACGGGTTGGAAAGGACCTTTAAAGGTCACCTGATCCAACCCTTTTGCCATGGGCAGGGACATCTTTATCAAGATAGGGTTGCTCAGAGCCCCACCCAACCTTGAAGGAAAACCTAAAGGAAGGAAAGGAAAGGAAAACCTAAAGGAGCTTGGTCTAGGGGAAAAAGGAAATAATGCAAATAAACCTCCCAAAGAAACGAGAGATTAAAATACAGAGGAGTCATCTGAGGCACAATAAGTATTCCAAATGAAAGTAATAAGTTGGACAATATAAACACAGGTGCAGCTGTTTAATCAGTGCTGGTTTATAGGGAATCTTCTCCAATTAAATTAAAACAGCAGCAGAAATGGGATATAAAAGTCCTTTTTATGATATTTTAATATGATATTGGACAGTCCAGGTTGGTTATTTAGCGTTATCACTGCACCAAGATTCAGCCTCTATCCCATCTGATGGAAACAGAACATTTGGAAGATGTTTTCTTTCCCCCATCTTAATCCTATCCTGCAAAAAATCTTAAATTTCTACAGAACAAGTTTTGTTCAGCAACACAAACTGAATCAACATCCAAAATCAACCAACCTACCTTGGGCACAGCTTCAGGTGGAGCCTAATTTCAATGTCATTGACTTTGGTGAAAAATTGTGATGCACAGCCAGAATCTGGGGGGGGAAAAATCACACATTTTGGGCAAAACCCAAATGTTTTTTTAGGTTTTGTGTGCAGAGAGGAGGATTCCCTCACCAATTCTTGGCCTGGAGTTTTCCTCTCCTGTTTCTGGCTGGAGCTTGGACTTTGCCCAGATCCAAGCTCTCCTCTTCCTAACAGAAACCACTCAATATTTTTATTTCACTCTGCTCCTGCAAGAATTTCTGCTCTTTCCAAGAGCTCTTTCCACCTCTTTTGTGAAGCTGAATCACCACAGGTACCACAGGGAAAATTCCAAAGCAATCCAGTGCAACGACATTAACCCTTCTCATTAACACTTGGTTAATTTCCTAATGAAATTCCTCCCTAGATCCCATTTGCCTTTTCCAGCACCTTCCTCCTGCCCTGTGCTTTCCACCTCACCTCACCACCCCCTCTTCCTCTCACTTTTCCTTCTGTCAAAGCCTCTGCAAGAAACTCTGAGCTGCTTAAAAAGAGCAATAAAATGTTATTACGTTCAATAACTTCCAGCAGAATCAAATCTTCTCTCGGAAACAATCGAATTCTCCAACCAGCATCCACCACCTTCCCTGCAAAGCACAATATATTGGGACAAAAAAAAAAAAACCAACCTCAGCCAGGCTAAACCAGGATTTTAACGCTTGCTTATCCTGGGAGAAATCTCTGACAGGGAATTTAAAACAGGAAAATGCACAAAGGGTTTCTGGGATGGAGCTCAGCCTTTTGTTTTACCTACTGTGAGCAAACAGATGATCAGAGAACGGGATAAAAGGCTTTTTCTTTGGATCAAGAATGCTTTCTGAAGCGATGGAATAGAGGTGATCAGAGGAAATCCAGCTGCAGCAGTGAGGGAGGGTTTGTATAATAGATTGTAAAACCTTAATGCATTCTAAACACACAGAAAAGCAGTTTAGTTTGGCTTGCAGGAGTTTAGGGCAGCCTGGAGAGACATTAGCAAGTCAAAGCAGCAGTGGCATTACTGAGGGATCAAACAGAAATACCTTAATTTTGGAGTATTTTGCTATTAATAGTCTGGCTAAACAAGTTCTAGCCAGGATTTCTCAAGGAAAATGGGAATTTGCGGGAAATTTTGTTCAGTAGCGTGGTGACATCTGCAAATCTGTGCTAATCAAAATGGAGCTTGGTTCCAGTGCCCCAAGTCCTCACCTAGGTGGGACAGGGAGGTCTGTGGGGTGTCGGAACTCAAAATATCCCTCAGACATTTTTGGATGTTCCGGGTCCAGGTCAGAAGCATTTGAGACCCTGGCAGGCAGCTGGAAACAGCTGTGATTTTGGGTTTGAGCCATGGAACGATTTACCAACCTTGCAGGAAGAACAAGAAGGCACAAAATTTAGATATTAGAGTAGAAGTAGTCACAAAGTAGAGGGAAGAATTTTTGAGTGCTGTACAGGGGGGGTTTAGTTTTGTACATGGGGGTCAGAGGTTTTAAGATGGAGGGATTTGGGCCTGCCCTGTCCTCCCTCTTTCTTCTTCCTTACTTCATGTTTCACTGTGGTGTTGGCATTTTTCTGTTGGTTCAGGCTGGGGACACACTGTCCAACGTAGGTGACAGATATTGGCACGTTATTGTAAATCCAGCACAGGTAGTTTGTGGTATTTAATGTTTGTACCATCCCACTGAGGGCAGAGCCCCACACGCTGCCCTGCAGGACAGAGCTGCGGCAGGGCAGCGGAACATGTTAGAGATAAACAGAATAAACAACCTTGAAACCAGCACAGACGAATTTTGGCTTCTTCTTTGGCAACAGGGCTGACAGACAGAGACTTTCTACAATCTCAGAATCATCAATACCTCAGATTCCAACAGTGGGGCACATCTGGAGGGTCCAGCTGTGGCTCCTCAGGACAGGAGGGACCTGTGGCTGCTGGGGCAGGGCCACAGGAGGGATGTGGGGATGGTTCAGGGCTTGCAGCATCTCCGTGCCCAGGAGGGGTGAGGGAGCTGGGGCTGCTCAGGGCAGAGGGGACACGGCTGAGGGACCCCATCCATGGGGATCCATGTCCACAGGGAGCTTCCAAAGGATGGAGCAGCTCTGCTCCGGGCCCAGCGCTGGCACCAGGGGAAGGGGCAGGGGCTGAGCCCAGAATTCCCCCTGGATGTGGGGCAGAACTCACAGAACTCACAGAATGACTGGGTTGGGAGAGAGCTCCAAGAGCATCGAGTCCAGCCCAGCCCCAACAGCTCAGCCAGATACTGATTCCCTGCCCATGGGACATTTCCCTGCCCATGGAAGGTGTTCCTGCCCATGGCAGAGGTTGTACTTAGATAATCTTTAATGTCCTTCCAACCCAAACCACTCCAGGAATCATTGCTTGGTCCTTCAGACACCCACAAAGCCAAGCCTCATGGTAGGAGAGTTTAAAACAAGGTTAAACAGCCCCAAACCAAGCTCAGACCGTGTAGTAGCAGCAAGGGCCCCACCACCAAATGCTTTAATGCCCAGATTTATCCAAACCAAGATTAACTCCTTGTGGGAACTGAGTCTCCCACAGAAAAGCAAAAGGAGCCATGGATTTCTGTCATCGTTTCAGTGACAGCTCAGAATCTTATTTTGTTTTCATGTGCTCAGGGAAACTTTTCTTTCTTAGCACAAAAGCTGATGTTGCCTTTTTTTTTTCGAGTTTTAAACCCAACAAATGAGAGTTGGACTTGGCACCAACACTGGACAACAAGAGGCTTTTAGAGAGAACAGCTTTAAACTTTTAAACTTGTGCCTGTTGGTCAACAGCAAAGATGATCCTAAAGGGAACTAGGAGGAACTTTTAGGATCTTGAGATCAGTGGCCACAACACTAAAAAAATATTAACCCAGGATTTCTTTGTGTGGTTCATCTGGGCCATCAATAGACAAATATTTGGCAACTTTTGTCTCAAAATAAACACGCAACCGAATTTTCAGGATGGGGAGAAGGGCCTATCTTCCTCCCTCATAAAAAAGCAGCTACAGACACTGAGCTTTGGCTGATTATTGAGGTTTTCAGACCAAGGGGAGAAAATTGAGGCTGCAAAGATGTGACAAATCACACCTTGGATGCCACCTTTGAAGGGTTCAGTCTGTTGATGGTCTGTGCCTCGGTGAGAGCAGGGAAAGGAGGGGCAGTTCCTCATTAAAATTCCATGGTTCCACCTCCTTCCCTTCGAAGCCATGGCTGGCACCAAGCAGGGACACCTGGGTCACCACCATATGGCAGCACAGCAGGAGCACAGCACCAGGACGTGGCAAATTGAGATTTTAAAAAGCTGCCTTGGAATCGTGAGAAATGACAAAAAGCTTCTGCACATTTGGGGAAAAGGAAAAAAAAAATATATAAAAAAAATAAAATATAAATTTTAGATTTCTCCAGTGAGAGCCAAGCTCTGACAGCTCTTTGGGGGCTTTTGCAGGTCCTGGTGCTTTTACAGCTGTGTCTACCAGGACTCCTCAGTAACACTTCCAAATTAATTCCTACACTTCCCACATAAAAAGCAGAACTTTTGGAAACAGGGGTAAAAGGAAGTGTGATAGATTCAACTATTAAAAAAACCAAAAAAAAAAACCCAACAACCCAACAATCCAAGAAATCATCCTGCTCCTTTCTCCCTTTTCCAAGGCTGTGGTGAGATCTCTGGTGGGCAGAAGGTGCTGCTCAGGGCCAGGACTGTGTGGGATGCATATTCTGGTTCTTCTGGATGCAGGAATAACAGGGGGGACATTTCCATGGCTTGGAAGGATGGAGAGAAACTGGAAAGGGCTCTGAGTTCCTTTTGAACCAGCTCAGGTGAGTCCTCCAGCTCAGGTCTGCTCCTCTCCAGCACAGCTGGTTTGGAAAAGGACATTCAGCAGTGAAGATCTCATCCCTCACCCACCCTGTGGATTCCCTGGCTGAGGAAAGGGAGGGATCAGAAAATGCCATGGAACGTTTTTATGGATGATTCAGCACTGAAGCACGTGGGTTTATGGGTTTTTTTAACTCCCATCCCCAAAACCAAAAACCCTGCTGGGGTTTTTCTTTGTTTGGGGTGGACAAACCATCAATTCCCCCTTCCATTCTGGATCTCAGACTATCCAGGAAATAAGTGGCCTCAGAAATCCATGGATGGCACAAAGTTAAGGAGAAATGAGCAACGCATCCCTCAAAATGTTTTGTCTTCCTCTGTTCCCAGAGATCTTGCCAGACATCCAAGCCCTGGGCTGCTGGCAGGGCAGCTGATGTTTAGGAACAGGAAAACGAGGCCAAACAAGTAAAGAGAGAATGGCACAGCTGCTCCGTGGCACCGTGGAAAAATAAAAATCAACTCCACTCTGCCCCTTCTCCTTGAGAACCTTCATGTGCTGAAACAAAAATCTCCGATTTGAATTCCCATTTGGATTTGTGGAATTCTGACACGTCATCAGTCAAGCAAGATTCCCCTCCTTCAATCAGCCCCCATTTTCTGGAGATGCTGGAGAAAGAGGAAGCTGAAGTAATTATTGAAAAATCATAAACATCAGCTTTGCCCTAATCACCAGGACTCTTCTGTCATTTTTTTAATTGATTACGCAAGTATTGACTGAACTCCCTGAGTCTTGTGCTGCCGTGATAAGAACAGCAGCCAGAGAAAAACAAAATGCAATTAAGTGACCCAAAATCCCAGGAACAAAAAAAAAGAAGGAAGGAAAGAAGAGAAAGTAAAATATGGAAGAAGCCCCCCATTGGTGTCGTCCACAGTCAGCAACAGCTGGATCTCTGTGATGGGACAACGTCCTTGTCCAGGAAAAAGTGTTTTATCTCCTGCATTCCCCAAGTGGTTGCATTTAATTCCTTCTTTTTAAAACATGGAACGGTTTGGGTGGGAAGGGACCTCAAAGATCATCTCATTCCACCATCTCATCCATGGCAGGGACACCTCCCACTGTCCCAGGCTGCTCCAGCCCCAGTGTCCAACATTTCCTTGGGCATTCCAGGGATCCAGGGGCAGCCCCAGCTGCTCTGGCAATCCCAGCCCAGACAGGAATTCCTCATTCCCAAGATCCCATCCATGGCTGCCCTCTGGCAGTGGGAGCCATTCCCTGTGTCCTGTCCCTGCAGGCCTTGTCCCCAGTCCCTCTGCAGCTCTCCTGGAGCCCCTTCAGGCCCTGGAATGTGCTGGAAGCTCTCCCTGGATCCTTCCCTTCTCCAGGGGAACATTCCCAGCTTTCCCAGCCTGGCTCCAGCCCTGGAGCAGCTCCGTGGATTTCTCTGGATTCACTGCAGCAATTCTGGCCAAAGGAATTTTTTGTGGATTTGTTTTGGTTTTGTTTCTTTCCTCCACCTGCCTCTTAATTGATTTTTTGACTGTCTCACCTCCAATCACTAAACCAAAATGAAACCTCTCTCATTTCCAGCTGTTCAATGCCCATCTCACTGAGCTCTGCCCTTATCACCAAAAACTTTTATAAAAAGCTGCTTTGATTGGAACAATTTATTGAGCAATTTTTATCACCCTTCTTCCATGGAAAAAAACCCACTTCATTCCACAACATCACCTGCAAGTGTAACAGAAGAAAGGGATTGTATCCCAATCCTCAAGATCCATCTGCTTTCAAGCAGACAAGAACAACTTCCAGGAGGCTCCTGTTGATAAGCCTCGTTTGACGTGGATAAGGGATTGCAGGAATTGATTTCCTAGGTTGTTTCAGATATGATAAGAAGCATAAATAGTGCAGAAGAACTCCTGAGTTTGCAGATACCACTCTCTTCATTTCTCTTCCAGCTAATCATGATTTTTTTTTTGAAGAAAAAGCCACATTTTTAGTATCGAATTTTTAACATTGAAAAATAGTGTTATTTTTCAAACAAGATCTACAGTGTTTAGGGACAGGGCAAGTATGGTGCAGCTCGAACAAACTACTCCACTTTTCAAGATGAACAGCCATTAATGAGATAAAGAAAATTAAAAATATAATATTCAAATATGTTTACTGCATTATTCTCAACTGTTTGACCAGGGGAGAAATCAGCAAGTGTAGTGAGATGGTTCAATAATGCTGGTAATTAGGAGGTGCAGTCATCTCTCCAAGATTATTCAGAGATTTTAAACACAGGGGATGGAATGGAATGGAATGGAATGGAATGGAATGGAATGGAATGGAATGGAATGGAATGGAACAAAATGGAATGGAGCTGTCAGCACGTAGAACTTTTCACTGAATTCAGCTCAAAGTAATAAAGTTTTACAATAAAACACACTTTGAAGATGAAGAAAGTCCTTCCAAGAAGAGTTTTCCCTTCTGTTTCACAAAATATCGACCTGCTCTTTCTGGTTATGAAACCAAATTAAAATTTAATTTAACTCTGCTTTGTTTCTTGCTTTTTTAGCGAGGCTGGACAAGAAAAGCAGATGGTCAATTTAAGGTTTTTTGCCTGCAAAAAAACCCCAGAATTTACTCCTCAGCTCAGTACAAACAATTTCACCCTCTGCAATGAGTTGCAAAATGAAATTCTACAGTTGTTCCATAATTCCCTGCAAAACATTACAAATGGGGTCAGCTGAGAGAACACAAAACCATGGCCACAACTGCAGGGAAGAGCACCTGAATGGTGGAACTCAGCACTGCTCCCTCACTGGCCTTGTTTACAGGCTGTTTTAGCTCAAAAAAGTGAATTTTCATGGAATGAACTCTGGAATGGTTGGTGGGAAGAGACCTGAAATCTTGTTCCAAACCCCTTCCATGAGCAGGGACACCTTCCACTGGACCAGGCTGCTCCAAGAACTGTGCCAGCATTTCTAACTGCAAGACAGAACTCTTAATATCCAAATATTCCCAGGTGTCAGAGACAAGGATTTAGGAGTGGTGCAGAGGGAGAGATTTCCCACAACAGGGAGAGGATTCACGTCCCATCCTAAGGGATGACCAGCCCACCTTGTGTCCCAGACTGAGAAGCAGGCTGAATTCCATTTGCCATCTCTGTGGCAGTTGTTCTCTGTTAAGTGGGCAGTTTTCCTTATCTCCTCCACAATAAAACCTCCCTTAGGGGAGACATCTGCTGATAATAGAACATTGAATGCCACTGTGTGACTGATAAGAACTATAACATCCCATTGGGAGGTGCTCTGCCCAGAGGGAAAAGCCAAGCATTCCTACCTGGATATAATCTGGAGTTTCTGGAACACCAGCACGGCTTTTTCTGCACTGGATTTCCCAGAGGAACAGCTTCCACTGCATCTTCAGAGGAAGACTACACCCTTTCCTACAGGATCTGCTCCATCAGAACCACACCTGACATTCCAGGGACTGCAGCCACAATTCCCAATTGGACTGTGGCCAACACCCTGTCCAACAGGGTGTCAGGTTGTATTCTGACTCTGTCACTGTTGTTTTGGTTCACTGCATTGTTTATATTATCTTTTTATTTTCTTCCCTAATAAAGAACTCTTATTCCTACTCCCATATCTTTGCCTGAGAACCCCATAATTTCAAATTTATAAAATTCGGAGGGAGGGGGTCTATCTTTTTTTCCATTTCAGGGAAGACTCCTGCCTTCCTTAGCAGACACCTGTCTGTTCAAACCTAGACACCCTGGGGAGAAGACACGAGGGAGATGTTTGGCTGCAGCACATCTGGTTGTACTCCTCCAAACTGCTTTTTCCCATCAGCAATCCAGCTGTGGGATGGAGCCTGTGGCATTAGATGTGATTGTCACTCAAGGACACAACCCAGCAGGTGGATCCAGCCTGTCCAGATCTCCCTGCCCTCTGGCAGGTCCACATCCCACCCAGCCTGGTGTGATCTGAGAACTGACTGTAGAGATCTGTGACAAAGACCTTAAACAGGCCTGGCCCCACTGGACATCCCTGCTGTAAATCCACTGCCTGCCAGCCTCTGGGCCCAGCCACCCAGCTGGTTTTGCACCCACACAATCCCAGGATCACTCTGAGGTTGGAAAAACCCTCCTGGACCATCGAGTCCAAGCTGTGCCTAATGGCCACGTTGTCCCCAGAGCCCTGAGTGCCACCTCCAAACCTCCCTGGGCAGGCCCTTCCAGTGCCTGACCAGCCTTTCCATGAGGAAATTCCTGCTGATGTCTACCCTGAGCCTCCCCTGGCTCACCCTGAGGCTGTTTGCTCTCATCCTGTTGCTCATTCCCTGGGAGAAGAGGCTGATCCCACCCTGGATCCAGCCTCCTGTCAGGAAGAGGTCTGTGTCCCCCAAACCATGGATTATTGATCACTAGATAAGTATCTATCCCTGGAATGCTTCTTCATTTGCACAGCAGCAAATTCTTCCCCTCCATCTGGATTTATTTTCCTCAGGCTACACCTGCAGCACTCCTGACTATAAAACACCAGCTCCACAATAAAAATGCATCTTCTGTCCCTTCTTCCTTTTCCAAAACCCACAAGATAAACAACACAACAGGAGCCTCTCAGGTCTTCTCACCTGCCCTGGTTCTTGACAATTAATTGGGAAGAAATCTTTAAACCAGAGGAAAAGAGGAAGGGAATTAATCTCTTGCACTCCATCCTTTTGCACGTGAGCTCAGGTCCTTGTATGAACAAACCCATGATCGATGATTTTCCTGCAAAAAGGAAGGAATTGCTTCTTCTGGCACTTGGGTCTGTAAACTGTTACCTAAAGATTTCCTGAAGCTTTGCCCTCTCTGCTGTGCCCCCTTCTGGGATCTCAAACAATCCATTTTTCATGGAATGTTTAAAGGTTTGATAAAAAAGTGATAGGTATCGACATTTTGCTTTTGAGCAGCTCATTCCTGCTCAGTCACTCCAGTGATGAAGAAGAAATGTGAGATTTCACAGGACTTCAGCAAGGGCTCTGTGGGGATCTCCTAAAACCATGGAAATAAGGAACAGGAGAAAATCTCCCTGAGCAGTGTGAGGTGCCAGTGAGGGTGGCTGAAAGAGGAGCCTCCACTTCCAGCTCTGTTATTTCCAACTCCTGATTTCCAGTCCAAGTCCCACTGTGCACTGCAATTTCCCTTTGGTAATCCTACAGCAAGGGGAGCAGACAGATCAAGACCAGGGGGACTGGACAGAAAACCAGCTGATCAGTAAATAAAAAGGGAAAAACTTCTTCCCTGCAACTAATGGAAGCATGGAATAGTTTGGGTTGGAAAGGACCTGAAAGATCATTGAATCCCCCCTGCCATGACAGGGACTGCATCCCAGGCTGCTCCAGCTCCATGTCCAGCCTGGCCTTGGACATTCCAGGGATCCAGGGGCAGCCCCAGCTGCTCTGGCAATCCCAGCCCAGCCAGGAATTCCTCATTCCCAAGATCCCATCCATGGCTGCCCTCTGGCAGTGGGAGCCATTCCCTGTGTCCTGTCCCTGCAGGCCTTGTCCCCAGTCCCTCTGCAGCTCTCCTGGAGCCCCTTCAGGCCCTGGAATGTGCTGGAAGCTCTCCCTGGATCCTTCTCCTCTCCAGGTGGAACATTCCCAGCTCTCCCAGCCTGGCTCCAGCCCTGCAGCAGCTCCATGGATACCTCTGGAATCTCTCGAACAGCTCCAGGTGCTGCTGCTGTGTCCCCAGGCCAGGGATGGCTCTGCAGGTGGGGTCCCAGGAGAGTTGAGGGGACACACATTCATAAATCCCATAATTATTAATTACTATTGACATCATCACTAAAATAACATTTGCTTCAAAGCCGCTGCTGGAGAAGAAAGTAACATTCAACTCTGAGAAATATTAAAAATAGAGCAATCTGCAAGGAAATGATGATTGACAGAGGGACAGGTAAAGAGCAACACTTAAATAATATATGGAAACCTGTAATTCAGCCTGACACAAATTCATTTTTCTCGCTCTGCCACTCCGAAGCATCCAATCAATGAGACAAATCTCCATGGCAAAGCCATTATTTAAACAAAGCTGGTTTGGCTTAAAAACACAATAATTTGGGCCAATTTAGGACTGTGATATTATGCACCATTTCGCATTGTGATGCACAGAGTGATCCCACATTGATCTGGGAATGAAAAGCCAACAGCATTTTGATATTTCATAGATTTCCCCCCTTCTCTTTGCCTCCCAACCCCCAGATGTTGAATAGCCCAGCAGCCCCAAGCTCTGCTTTCCACTCCGGGTTTGTTATCCCTGAAAGCCAAACTGGAGAGACTTCTTAAAAGAAGCAGCAGTAATAAGAAGAGATAACAACTTAAATGCAGCTTTAACAATGCTGCTTTCTTCCCTTTTGAAATAAGCATCTGGGGCTGTTTTCTTCCCCCAAAATATGCTCAACTGCTACCTCCAAACGCATCAGCAAAGCTGAGAAATGGGAGAAAAACTGGTCCTTGAGCTGGTGGATGGGATCAGATTTTAAGGAACTGACAGGAATTTAGGTTCAGCTCCTGATTCCCTAAAACTCCAAGGAATGAAAGATTCCCAAGTTGCTCCAGCTGTTTGTTGGATCAAGACCAGGGGAGTGCAGAGCTCTGAACAGCCCACAAGAATTGGACAGGAATTGGAAGAGGCTGCCCAGGGAAGGGCTGGAATCACCATCCCTGGGAGTGCTCCAAAAACCTCTGGATGTGGCACCTGAGGCTGTGGTTTAGTTATGAACACGGCCCTTAATGATTCTTCAATCAATCCCTTGATCTTCCTGGGTGTTCATTCCCCATCCATAAAATGGCAGTAATTATCCTTCCCATTCTCTCATCCCTTGTTTGCCCACTTTAGCCACATTTCATCCTCTTTTCATCTGCCTGTGCCCCGCTGGGCCCCCACTGAGGCTGAAGGGCTGATTCATCACTAAAACGCTCGTAACAAACAGAGATATTGCACCCAGATCATCTAAAATGTTTTTTCACCTCTGGCTTTTGAGGTTTTGCTAATCAGAAAACATCGAATTATCTCAATTTAGCAGCTGTCACCGTGCCACCCACCACTGGTTACACTGGCTGGGAAGCACGGTGACTGTGCAATGAGCAGACAGCATTCCAAGAGAGCTCTAAAAAGGTGATCTGATGCAAAAACTCTGACTGAAATGAGAATATTCCCTTTTTTAATTGCCTCACAATGGTATTTCAGCACAGCAGTTATAAGGGAGAGGAAGATGAATTGTCTCTACAGACTCTAAATGTTGCCAAGAGCTCCTCGTGGCAAGGTGAAATCCATTCCTCGGCGCTGCTTTGTTTTCAGAGATTCCAATCCAAAGTCCTGGGGGTTTATTGCTCTGTGAATCAGCAATTGCAAAAGCACTGCAGAACAACGGCAGCCAAAACGTGACAGCTCTGAGGCAACTCTAATCCAGGAGGGATCTGGGAGTTTGCACTGGAAAGCTCTGAAGGAGACATTCCAAAGTGAAAAGTTTTTTGAGGATGTTTGTGTTCAGAAACTCTGCCTGTTTTGAAGTGTCAGTGCTGGCTCACGTCAAATAATCACAGGAAACAGCCCAAATTTGGCTTTTCCCTGCTGTGATGCAACCAGGAATCCCTGGGCTGGTTTTGTGGGGGAGTTGAAACACCAGAACAGCCACTCAAAAGCACAGGGAGAAAATACAGAAGAGGAACTCCAGAGGAGTCTGCTCCTTGCTGCTCCTGCCAATCCTTTGGGGGTTTGGAAGTGTTCAAAATTGGGGTAAAAGTGATTTTGTGAGGTCAGGGCACTGTTCTCTCAGGAAAGTGTCTCCCCAGGACTTACAGGACTATTATTATTATTATTATTGTTATTATTGTTATTATTATTATTATTATTATTATTATTATTATTATTATTATTATTATTATTATTATTATTATTATTATTATTATTATTATTAAAATTGCTCTGATCCCTCCACATCCACCTGAGCACTGCTGCTCCCACCAAGCTTCCAGCAGGCCCAGCCTGCCTGGTCAGGAGCAGAATTAGGGAATATTAAAAGGATCTGAAAACCTTGATGCTGCTGGCAGAAGGACACAGACATTTCCTGTATTTACTGAGCTCTGTGGGTTGAAAAAGACTTTAAAGCTCACCCAGTTCCTTCCACCTTCCACCAGCCAGGGTATTCCAAACCCTGTCCATCCTGGATTTGGACACTTCCAGAGATCCAGTACCTTAACACAGGTTGGGTTTTAATGCTATTTCACATTTCTCTTGAAAGCTGAGGAGCTTTTTTATGATCAGGAAGAAAGTGAATAGATAAACACTGTTTTTATTAAATTAGATTAAACTTGGAATTGCCACCCTTGAAAAGGAGGCCTTTAAGGTGTAATTTGAGAATCACAGCAGGTGAAAATGAAAAGAAAAATAAAAATGAAAATAAAACCCCTGGCCTTGATGATATTGTGAAGGTTATAACAAGTGAAAGACAGGAATGTGACCTTTTGGGATGAAGGAGCAGAAATTTGGCTGATCCTTAGGAAAGACAGCACATGAAGCATCTCCTATCTTCTACAGCAATGGGAATTTAGTAAAAAAACACCCAAATCATTAAAATTTGTCATTAAACCCAACAAAAAGTTCTTCAGTAGAACGATCACTGTCACCATCTGAGAATTCCAAACATCACCTGGTCAGCTCTGATTCTCACATATTTTATCATTGCCTTGGCTGTTGTTTTTACCCCCAGAAAAAGCAGAATTTGGGTGGCAGAGCTCCTCACCTGATAAGACAAATGGATTTTATTGACTTAATCAAGGAGAGTAACAACTCCACAGCTCATTACTTTCAGAGCTGGCTGGAACAAACTCTGGGGGCAGGAGGGGGAGATGTAAAACACAGCTCCATAAATTATGAGTTCATTAAAGAAATGCCAACGGGATTTGCTGCTTCAGAACGGAACGTCCACGTTCTGCGGGGCTGCCACGGCCAGTGGGCAAAATATTGACTCCCAACAAATGAGGCTGGAGATCTCCACATAATAAATCATGGGAAACTCCATCATTTTCCTCCTTCAGCTGATGAGATTGTTCTGCTGCTCTGTATTTGATGGAATAGCAAACCAAGGGTTTTCCCAACTTTTTGCTGTCGTCGTTCAGCTTGGCTTTGTCGAGTCTTTTCTGTGGAACTGTTGTGTCTCTGCTTCCCCAAATTCACTGTGGAAGGAGCAGCTTGGGCTCAGATTTGCCAAATTTGGGCCCTGATGTTGATGGATGAGACCTACAGACATCTCTTGGGGTGGTCTGTGCAGGGCCAGGAGTTGGACTTGAGAATCCTCGTGGGTCCCTTCCAACTCAGGATGTTCCCTGAAGGGACAAAGTCTCACTTTTCCCCCCTGGATGGCTGAAAATCCTGGTAGAGAGGCTTTGCACAACATTATTGAGGGGCACAAATACCCAGGGAGAGGCACTGAGTGGGATCAGTGAAAAGAAGATAAAGCAACCAAGTACAAATTGCCCAAATTGCTAAATATTAACAACAAGCCTCCAAATTACCCAGAGCGAAGCAGCTTCTCTGAGGTAACTCAATCCCTGCATTCAGAGCTGAGAAAATGTTAAATCAGGACCAAAGAGTGATTATATTGATTTGTACGCCCTGAACACAAGAATGGGAAATAAATGAGGAGGAAAGAAAAAACACACACAAAAAAAGGAGAAAATGTTTCTAACGATTTCATGTATTCCTCCAAGGCGTCCACAGCCATCAAGGCACAAGAAACTTCTGGTCCAAGAGGGAATGATCAATTTTTTGTTTCCAGATTAATAAATGACAGATGATTTCTTATTTTGTTTTTTAACTAGCCAGCAAAATTTCAAACTGGAACTGAAGCCTGAAGTGGACTTGGATATTTACTGCTCCTAATGGGCCAAATTAGGCTGCTGGTGATTAAAACTCAAGCCTGGAATGATGAATGGGCTCTTCACACCCCAAATCTCTGATCTCCAGGGCTTTGGACTGGATCCAAGTGGAAGTGAAAGCACTGGGCAGTGATGGGGTCTGGGCTGTGAGCTGATTGCTCTGAGATATTTCTAGCCCATTTTAGGATGGGCTGGGCTGAAATGTGGCCCTGCAGCCCTGAGATATCTGGGAGAGCTGTGTCACCTCTGTTTCTGCTCTACTGACAAAGATTTCTGCTTTAAAGAGGATTTTCTGGAGGCAGGCAGAGCTTCTGCCTGACGAGCAGAGCAGAAGCAATAGGAAAAAAAGTATTTTTCCAACAGTTTGAGGAAAACACTGTCAAGTCTTTCCTCACTCACCTCTCCT
Organism: Taeniopygia guttata; assembly: GCF_048771995.1. Taxonomy (NCBI): domain Eukaryota; kingdom Metazoa; phylum Chordata; class Aves; order Passeriformes; family Estrildidae; genus Taeniopygia; species Taeniopygia guttata. Next base: position 1,940,015 of record NC_133025.1, read on the forward strand.
TAATCCCATTTTTTCCCCTCTTGCCTGTTACTGCTGCCCTTAGAGCAATGCCCTGCTTTGAGGACTGTGGACATCACCACACGGACAGAAGGCAAAGCAGCTCCAATTCATCCCTTTCCCCACGTGAAACAATCACATTCCAAAGGAAAACTTGTTTCTGGGTTCTTACAAGTGCGTTGGAAATGAAAAGCCCAGAGAGTAGAGAATGCTTCTGGCTATATTTAAATAGAAAGGTCACCTGCTGGAATGTGTTCCTGCTATAAACCAACAAATTATTTCTCTTATTGCTGTTTTCAAATCAATTTGAGAAGCCTTCAGAGCCACAGAGATGGGGGAGGTGTGAAGAGGTCACAGGGAGGGAGTGGGGACAAGGACACGGAGCTTTACCTCTCTCTGTGCCAACCTTTTCATGGCTTCTCCTACACCTCTGCTTTTCCATCCATAAAAACCAGGACAATGACCCCTTCCAAACACAGATCCTGCCAGGTGCTTCTCAATCTCCAGGCAGAAACCTCCTTAGAAATCAGTTGTCCCAATTTAAGTCCCAGCAAACTCATCAGCTGAGATGGGAATGCTCAGAACTGGAAGGGAAAGCTCCAGGGAGAGCTCAGAGCCCCTTTTGGGAGAACTGGAGAGGGACCTGGGACACAGGGAATGGCTTCCCACTGCCAGAGGGCAGCCATGGGTGGGATCTTGGGAATGAGGAATTCCTGGCTGGGCTGGGATTGCCAGAGCAGCTGGGGCTGCCCCTGGATCCCTGCAATGTCCCAGGAAGAACTGGAGCACCCTGAGATCATGGCAGGTGTCCCTGGAATGAGCTTTGAGGTCCCTTCCCACCCAAACTGGTCCAGGATCCTGGGATTTGGGACACTCAGAATCCATCCCGAGTGATTTTTATGGAAAATGGGGATAGTAATGAGAGGAGAAGGGCAGGGAGACCCTTCATGGCTTCCTGAGATTCCAATTGAAGCCCCTGGGTCCATGAATTTCTTGGAGAGGAGATAGATCCAATGTCAGCCTGGGAGAGCTGGGAATGTTCCCCTGGAGAAGGGAAGGATCCAGGGAGAGCTTCCAGCACATTCCAGGGCCTGAAGGGGCTCCAGGAGAGCTGCAGAGGGACTGGGGACAAGGCCTGCAGGGACAGGACACAGGGAATGGCTCCCACTGCCAGAGGGCAGCCATGGATGGGATCTTGGGAATGAGGAATTCCTGGCTGGGCTGGGATTGCCAGAGCAGCTGGGGCTGCCCCTGGATCCCTGGAATGTCCAAGGAAAGGTTGGACAGGGCTTGGAGCAGCCTGGGACAGTGGGAGTTGTCACTGCCATGGATGGGGCATTTTTGAAAGGATTTTGAAGGAGTTTTATGGGGATTTTTGAAGGAGTTTTGACTGAGTTAGAGATGGGATCTCTGAGTTTTTTAGATGATGCAATTTATTTTTTTATCTTCTAAATAGGCAGGAAGGATGAGTTCCGCTCACATTGTTATGGCTCAGAAGGTCACAAGACCCCTCGTTACAAGATCTTTTAAGGGTTTACTGACCAACAAAACACTGCCAACAAGGATATTTATGATTTTGACCCAATCCTTAATCATTTTGTCTTATGGACCCATACTACAGTGTAAGCTTTCTTAGCCAATCATGTTATGGCACACAAACCTACAGTACTGCACTCTAAACTCCCTGTTTACCTCTGTAACTACTTTTATTTTTTCTATATCTTGAACTCTAAAACTCTAAACTTTCCTCTACTTAGCTTAACATGTCTCTGCTTCAAACTATAAATCCACATTCTCGCTTCTAGCACCTGAGTTTGGAAGCCTTTCCCAAGGTCTCAAATCAAATCCTGCATTTAATTCTAAGCTTTGGCTTACAGGCCCAAAGTTCTGATAATTCCTGACATTTCAGATTCCAACAGAGTTGGAATGACCTTTCAGTCCCCTTCCAACCCAAACCATTCCATATTTCTGTGATAATTAGCAAGTGATTACGAGGACACCCAGTGCACTTCCAGCTTTAGGATGAACACAAGTGACAGACACTGAAGGAACAGCTCACACCAGTCCCAAAATCAAACTCTGCCAAGCACAGAATCCAGAAAATCAAACTCTACAACAGAAAGGGTGTGGGAGTCCAGGGCATCCCTCTGGCTGCCCTGGCAGGCCTGGGACCCTGGCAGGGGTCAGGAACCCCCCTGGACAGAGCCCCCAGAGACACTGTCTGTGATCTCTGTCCATGGAAAAGAGTTTTCAATCTTACAGGATGAATTACAAGCTCTGAGTGTTTGATAGAAGTAATAATTAAGTGTGGCATGGGTGCAAAAGTAAAATTTTAGGATTCTAGATTAGGGGTCCAAAGGGGACAAGATGGAGGAAATTGGGTGTGCCTTGTCCTTTTTCTCCTTCTTCATGCCCATGTTTCACTGTGGTGTTGGCATTTTTCTGTTGGTTCAGGCTGGGGACACACTGTCCAACGTAGGTGACAGATATTGGCACGTTATTGTAAATCCAGCACAGGTAGTTTGTGGTATTTAATGTTTGTAACATCCCACTGAGGGCAGAGCCCCACACGCTGCCCTGCAGGACAGAGCTGCGGCAGGGCAGCAGAACATGTTAGAGATAAACAGAATAAACAACCTTGAAACAGCACAGACCAATTATGGCTCTTCTTTGGCAGCGGGGCTGACAGACAGAGACTTTCTACAATCTCAGAATCATCATTACCACAGATCCCAACAAAAAGGAACCCAGGTTAACACCGGCTGAGACAGCCTCACAATGCCAGAAGTGCTCATCAGCACCCACAGGAAATATCCCACTCCCAAACCCCATCCTCTGGGTTTGTGCCCCACCTCAGCAGCCGTGTGCCTGTGGAATTGTGTAAAAACCTCACCCTGAAGCATCTCCCTGATCATAGCCCTGAGCATTTCAATCCCACTCCATGGGCAGAAAATTTGGATGCTGAGGGCCTCATTGCCAGGAGATTGGGTTGGAAGGCAAGTGGAGCAATCAGGACAGGCAGGAACCGGCAGCACTGATGGAGTCTCACTGACGACAGCCCTGATGTCGAATGAATGATTTAGCACTTGTTAAACTTCTCCCATTGTGAAAGCAACCTATTATTTTCCTGCTTCTGCTCTGCAATGCCTCAATCACTGACAGAAGGAGTGAGTGAGAAATAATAGAGCTCATTTTCGACTGCTGTCGTTCAATAGCTCGTTCTGTGTACCCCATCTGCCATTGTTTCAGCAACGAGAGAGCTGATGGCTTTTTCTCATCCCCTTTTCTGAGCCCACCTCTGACGACTCTTCCGTCTTTAACAGCCCCTAAATAACATCCTGTAACATCACAAGTGTTCAATCCAGGTGTTTTTGTAAAGAAAAACACCGTGGTACAGCACTCAGGGGAGGGGTGTGCATCAGTTACAGCAGGGCAGCTTCCAAATCCGAGGTTTAAATTCCTGTCATAGCAGTTACTGATTAAAGTTTTGGGGTTTTGTCAGCTCCAGGAGCTGGGAATTTGATGAAGTTCAAGAAGGGCAAGTGCAAGGTGCTGAAGTGGGTCAGGGTTTCCCTAAAGAAGGGACTGAGAGCAGCCCTGACCAGAGGGACCGGTGGTGGTGGATGAAAAGCTGGACATGCCCTGGCCACGTCCACTCAGCCCAGAAAGCCAAGAGAATCCATCGTGGGCAGGAGGTGAGGGGTGGGATTGTCCCCTTCTGCCCAGCTCAGGTGAGACCCCACCTGCAGAGCTGCCTCCAGCATCAGAAGGACGTGGAGCTGCTGGGGCAAGTCCAGAGGAGGCCACAAAAATGAGGAGAGCAGGAAGCCTGGTAGGAATGCTGCGGTCCAAGGGGCACCCCAGCCCCTGCTTTGCCTTTTCAGGGAGCTGAGAGAGAAATAACTGAGATTTACCTGGCCCAAGGTGTCCTAATGCATTTAAGGAGCAAACAAGTTAAGCCAAGAGAACAGACTCCAGACCGATCATCAAAGCTGCAGAGTCAAGAGTTCCCTCTGGACTTTGTCCTCCCATGATTTCTTCTATCACTTCCCAAGACCCAAAACCTCTGGATGTGCAGGGATAATTCTGGACAGCAGCACTTGTTCAGCTCAGAGGAGATGTGGGCACACAGAACTGCTCCTTGAGCATCCCTAAAAACACATCAATCCCAGTTTCCAGCAATAGGATGGCACAACAATCGCACAAGGAGGAAAATTTGGGTTACTATTATGCCCTGTGGAAATCTTTAGGAGGGAAATAAATCCCATGGAAGATTCTCTGCCCATGGCAAAGGGGTGGAACTGGATGATCAGGAAGGTCCTTGCAAGCCAAACCCTTCAGTGGTGATTCCATGAAGGTGGAGTTGGTATAGACAGGAATGAGGATGAGCAGAAAAAGGGATTGGAGGTGGGAATGGGAGATTTCAGCACACTGAGACCACTTCAGCCAGGGAATGAGAAAAGCTGAAGTGGAATGTGAGCTTTCACTGTGTCTGGACACAGAAAAACACACAAAAAAATGGAGAAAGCAGAAAGCTGCAAGTACTCCTTGTTGGGGTCCAGGACATCCCTCTGGCTGCCCTGGCTGTCTCCAGACCCTGGCAGGGGCCTCAGAGACCTTGGCATGAAGTCAAAAACACCTGTGGCTTCCATCTTAGCCTGTGGAAAAAGCTTTCAATTTTGTATGAGGAATTGCAGACCATAAGGGTTTGAGTAGTGTGATATTTGAATTAATACAGGGTGAAAAAGTAGAATTTTGGGGTTTTTTAGAATGGGGTTCATGGGCACAAGATGGAGGGATTTGGGCATGTCCTGGTCTTCTCCTTCTCCTTGTCCTCCATGTCTTGGTGTGATGGTGACACTTTTCTATTGGTTTAAGGTAGAGACACACTGTCTAACATAGATGATAGGTATTGGCACAATATTATAAACATAGTACACATAGTTTTTGGCATAAAATGTAAATGCTGCCTCAGGTGACACACAGAATGCCATGGCCTCCTTGCTAGCCAGAGCTCAGCAGGTCAGAGAAAGAATGTTATAGGTAAGGAAATATAAACAACCTTGAGAAGCTGATCCTACGCATTCAGACTCCTTCTTTGGCTGCATGGGCAGGGAAACGAGGACTTTTACACTCTTGGGGTCATCCTGACACCCAGACCCCGAGACTCCTGACTCTATAGACAAGACTGAATGTTTTCTTAGGAGAGAAATAAATCACCACAGAACACACTGGAACTGCCTGCACAGGGAAGCTCGTGAAGCAGGGGAGCTCAGGAACACATTGTGGATTTGTGCAAACCTCAAAAAAGCGATGACTTCCGATCCATGGAGAAGAAGGGGGTGGTTTGGGGAGTCTGAGAGGAGCTGACCTTTGGGGGTACACCCCAAGTGAATTAAAGAGGAGTGGACAACCTCCCCAAGAGGAGACACAAACCAGAATTGATATTCCTATCTCAGCTGGGATGAAAACAAATTGCTGCTGACTTTCTGCAAGGATTCACTGGAGATCCAGGATCTCTTTTTTGGGGGGCTCACATGAACTCTGGTGCCAGGTCCCCAATCTCTCCCATCCCAACGTGCCTGTGGGGATGCAGCAGCCTGGGATCCAGGGAGGAGGGTCCATCTATCCCACTGCTTGGTGGGAACACACTTTGCCTGAAAAGGCAGAGTGCTGCCTTTCCAATAATAATTAAAAAAAAAAAAAAACAAAAAACAAAAAAAAACCAAAAAAAAACCCCAAAAAAAACCCCACACTGGAATATTAAAATAAAGATTTTTTTTTTAGTTAGCCCCATTCCAGTCAAAAATCCATGTAAATATAGCTGGGTATCATATCCCAGCCCTTCACCAGGAGGTTTCCTGGGAGTGGAGCTACGGGTGTAGCAATTCAAAATCCCTGTTAATGTATAAAAACAGTTGTAAGAAGCTGGGGGTTTCCACGAATCCAGACTAAAAAGCCATAAACAGGAGCACATTAAGAAAATAAGTGCTGTGCTGGTCTTATCTTTTTTTTAAAAAAACCCTTCTAATAGCATGTTTTGTCTCTATCAGCAAAGAACTGCTCTCAAATAATTGCTCTAAATGACTCTTTGAAGGCACATCTCTATTTGCAAAGCCCATCAACTTGCAGACAAGTCCCAAATCTTCCCTTCTTAATTTACTGTAAGGATGAACAAACAGAGGGAACTTAACGTGGTAATTACTGCCAGCACAGCTCAGAAAGAGCCCAGTTACCACATTCAGAGGGAGCTGCTAATCTCCCCCAGTTCTGCTTTTAGATGGGAATTAAGGAATCCAGGCAGGGAATTTATATTGATGGCAGCCAGCAATGCTTCTGAGGGCATCTCTCATCAAACAGCATTAATTTGAGAGAGCCAGAATGTCTTGGTTTGAACAGACAGGTGTCTGCTGAGGAAGGCAGGAGCCTTCCTTGAAATGGAAAATGTAAACTCCCACTCTCTGAATTGTTACAAGTTTGAAATTAAGGGGCTCTCAGGCAAAGATATGGGAATAGGAATAACAGTTTGTTGCTAGGAAAATTAAAAATGCAAATGCAATAGTACAAAAAAGAAAACAACCCACTGCCAGAGTCAGCAATGCCCTGAGCCCCTGTGGGTCAGGGAGGTGGCAGCAGTCCCATCCCATGGTGGCTCAGCCCTCCTGCAGTGCCAGCTGTGCTTCTGTTGGAGCAGGATCCTGGACAAGGGGGGAGTTTTCCTCTGGAGCTCCAGGGCTGGGGGAGATGGGCCTGGGCTCCTCTGGGAATGCAGTGGGAAGAAAGCTGCTCCTCTGGGGATGCAGTGGGAAGAAAGCTGCTCCTCTGGGAATGCAGTGGGGAGAAAGCTGCTCCTCTGGGAATGCAGTGGGCAAAGGCTGCTGTGCTGTTCCCAGGTCAGATTGTATCCAGGTAGGAATGCTCGGCTCCTCCCCTGGGCAGAGCATCTCCCCATGGATGATGGAATTTTCTCAGCCATGCAGGGACACTCAGTGGCCATGGACAGAAGAGATCTCCTGGAGGGAGGATGGGCTGTGGGAGAGATAAAGAAAAAACTGCCCCATGGACAGCAGAGAACTGCCCCAGCTCTGACAGATGGAAATAGAATATAGACCCCACTAACATCTTTCAGCCTAAGACACAAAATCCTTCTCAGCACCATGTTTTCTGTGAGTTATTAAAGCCAAAAACGACTCGACTGCACCAGGGCTCAGCTTGATCCTCCCCGTGTACAAACAAATTACCCAGACCTTCAAACAGCCCCCCTGTTTATTCTGGATGCCAGCTAAACTCCTAGAGGTTGTAAAGTGCTCCTGATCCTGTAATTTACAGGGAAGGCTGAATCATCCTGGGACATGAATAAAGATGAGAGCATTTAACAACACAACAGACTCTTCACCATGTAAACCCTGCCACAGATCAGAGTTAGGTCAGAAGCGTTTGTTCCCAATAAAAACCAAGCGAAATATTTTAACTACAAGGATATACTCAGTTACCTGCAGCAAGCAAAGAATAAACTGGAAGAGTTAAAAGATTTTAAAAAGTAATAATTCCCCTTAAGTACATGTTAAGGCAGATAATAAAACACAGGGTGCTCATTCTAACCTCAGTCACTGTCTAATACAAACTGAAATTACATTTCACTTTGGCAGACTTAGATGCTGTAAATATTATTTTAGAGAGGTGGCAGAGAGGGTTTGAAAGGTTTTCCCATTTTATGTTTTAATACAAACTTCTCAACTCTTCACAAGCTTGTAAATAAAGCCAGGCTGTTTTCCAGAGACCCAACCCCAGTGGCACCACTGGGACAGGGCAGGATTTAAGAGTTTTTGGAAAAATTGCATTGTTTAAGTCCCTACAAACACATTAGCACGTTGGGTCTTCCTTCTTTGTAGAGCAAGCCTCAAATTGTTCTTATGGGAAAAAAAAAAACCCTCCCTCTCCAGGATTTGCCAATTGACCTCATGTGCTTAGTGAGATCTGAGAGAGTAGGTTAAAAAAAAAAATCAAAAAATAGGATTTATGATGGAAACACCAATGTGCACCTGGAGTATGAGGTCCAGGTCTGTCCAGAGCAATCCCAAAGTCTCCTCCTCCACACTGAGATGGAGCTGGCACACGCCTGGCAGGTCCCCGAGAGCTGTCGGCAGCTCGTCCCCCAATCTGGGGCAAAAGGAGCTGGCAGAGCTTCAAGAAGCTCCTTTCACAGCTTTTTGATTGATGGGTGATGCCATGGACCTGAGGAGACCCAGAAACACAACCAGCTCCAGCCCCTTCCCTGGGCTGGGCTGACAGGATTGGGAATTCGGCCACGGATGCCACAGGTGATGATGGATCATGTAAGCAGGGAGGGTTGGGAGATTTGTGAAGAACAACAGAGCCCCTGTGCTCCGAACACTCTGAAATTCTTGAGTGAATATTCATGAATTTGGAAGCACAGAAAAACAACTTCCTTCCAGTTTGGAAGGAGAGGAAAGCTTGGTGTTAAGAGAGAAGGGGAACATTTTACAGAGTGTGAAAAAAGACATTAATTCCACGATCTCAAGGGATGTTCTTGGCCTTTCATGTAAGGTCAAGGGATGTTACTCAAACCCCTGCAGTGAAGATACCCAGAAAGCCACTGCTGAGTGCCAGAGGAGGGAAATGCAGCAGCTGTTCAAAATGACCAGGTGGGAACAGCCCAGTAGCATCTCCCAGCTGTGGGGGTGGATCTATGAAGGCCTGATAGAATTCCTTGGAAGAACTAGAAAGAATCACAAGCCAAACCTGCCAAAATTTCAAGTATCACCCTTGACTATCCTGATCATTTTCTTACCCTGTTTTGCCCAGAGAACATTTATTAAAATCCAAGAGATGGAAAGTTCAGGGAGAAAAGAGCTAAAAACTCAATTCTCTCTCATTTCCTCCAAATCGCTGTTTCCCTCAAAAGAAACCCACAAAACCTCAGCTGGTTAAAAACACACTTGTTCAAACTTGGGCTTAGCCACAAATTTGACATGGATCAATGACACCTTGTCCTGAGAAATCAAAGGATCATCAGGAAACAAACTGTTGACCCAGAAGAATTTGTACCAGTTCCCCCCAGTCCGAGTCCTGTGATCTGCCTGATAACTCTGAGAAAAGGTGTCAGCCCCAGTGAAGCAGCTGGAGGAGGAGGAGGAGGAGGAGGAGGAGGAGGAAGAGTGAAGGCTCACAAAGGAAAAAAGGCCAGCTCAGAAGAGAGGAGACCCACAAGGGAAAGGAGGGGAGAGGGAAAAGCTTTACAGCTGGAAAAGAGCAGATGACATTCAAGAGGGTCATGGAGTACGGAAAATGAGCCGGGAGATTGAAAGGTTTGGTGGGGGGAAGAGCTGACTTTGAAAAGGTTCCTTGATCTCTTTTCCTTCATTGAAATGTTTTCTTCACAGGACCCAAACAATAAAAACATGAAGGGAAAGCTGCATCTACCAGCTGAAAATGAAGGAATGTTCATTCCAAAGTTGTATTGACTGATTCTCCTCCCGGAGCCACAAATTTGATGGCACATCCATTTGTTTCCACCCCAGTTCAATGGCACAATCATTTGTTTCCATTCCTATTAGGAAAACAAAGCATGAGGTAAAAACCAGCCTGGTATAAACCTCTTCCCTTAAATTCCACATATATTCCATATTTCCTGCTCATTATAATGCAACTCAGAACCTGATCCAACACGCAGCCTCTTAAATCCCCCCAGGCAAAATCGTCCGCTGGTTGAAATTTGTTTAAAACCATGGAAGTACATTTATTTTAACTAAATGAGGATCTGACTCCGAGTTCATTCTGTGGCGAGTTAGCAAATATGAGGCAACGCTGGAATCTTAATTCATTCAAACAGTAGCCAAGGGCAACTCTGGACATCAAAACTCATTTTGGATTAGGAAGGGACGGCCCTGGGTTAATTCCCAGCGTTATGGGATTTTTAGCACCATGTTCACAGAGCCACCAAAGATGAGGTTTTGGATGTCACACAGTGCTCCCACATAGGGATGGAAAGACAAAGATGGAATATTTGGATTTCCCAGGCTGAAGAGCAGCACTGTTATTGGAAAAATCTATGAGAATAGCCAACACTCCCTCTCCTCCCCCAGTTATTCTCCTACAGCATCAGAAACTGGGATTTCTTCCCAGCACAGAATTCCACCTGCAGCTCAGGAGTGGATTCCCCTTTTTGTTATTCCTTCTATCCCCTTATTCTGTTTTTTGAGTGTCTTGGAAAAGCAAGGTCACGCTCCTTTTCCAATCCTACATATCCCAAAAGATATTTGTAGAATCCCAGGATGGAAGAATGGACATTAATGGAAGGGACATTAAAGCCCTTCCAGTGCCACCCCTGCCATGGCAGGGACACCTCCCACTGTCCCAGGCTGCTCCAGCCCCAGTGTCCAGCCTGGCCTTGGACATTCCAGGGATCCAGGGGCAGCCCCAGCTGCTCTGGCAATCCCAGCCCAGCCAGGAATTCCTCATTCCCAAGATTCCATCCATGGCTGCCCTCTGGCAGCGGGAGCCATTCCCTGTGTCCTGTCCCTGCAGGCCTTGTCCCCAGTCCCTCTGCAGCTCTCCTGGAGCCCCTTCAGGCCCTGCCAGGGGCTCTGAGATCTCCCTGGAGCATTTAAGTATTTGACATTGGTAAAGCAACTTCTCCATTCAGCTCAGAGCTGCCCCCAAGATTCCAGAGGGTCCCTCAGTAGGGCCAGCACAGGGACACTCCCTGCCCTGGGGCTGTGCCCGCCCTGGGGCTGGGACAGGCCAGGATGTTGTTGATTCCCTGTTTCTCAAACAAAAACCAGTGAGAAGCTTCCCCCATTGCCAAGTTTGCTGGAAATATGAGCATTTCTTCCAGCACACTCTACATCAGGGTTTTCAGGCAACAGCAGAGCAAGAAGTTCTCTCCTTGGGGATTCCTGCTCTTTGTATCCTCTTGTCCTACCTAGGAGACCACAGGGATGCAGAGTTTGTGATTGCAGAAATGAGAGTGGGGCAGATGCAGACACACAAATCAACCTCGCTCACCCAGAGCAATTAGAGCTGGCTCATTCCCACACCTCCCCAAACATCCAGCATCCATAAAAGTGACCTTAGGGAAGCCTGCCATGTCCCTGAACTAATTTACTTCATCCAGCAGTAATTTCTGCTCGCTCCTCTTCTCCCCACAAAACTCCTGGAGCTTTCTGCAACGAAATTAGAGCGGATTTTGCTCAGGAAGGTGAAAATCTTGGCAAAAGTCAGTGCCAGGCTTCCAATTCCTCTTTGCATTAGGCAGCAACTGGCTCCTTTTATTCCAGCATGTGTATCCAGAGGCAGAAGAGATGTCTCTAGTGGTTTTCTGCATCCTCCCCCTCCTAAAAATATCCAGTGGAGGCTGTTCCTGCAAGATTCCATTCAAGCACTGTGTGAACTGCTGATGGGAAGGAGCTCCTGCATACCAAAGCTCATGGAAAGCTTTATTCTCCCACACAGGGAAAGGATTTATTAAACCAGAATGAAAAGGAGACGGAACACAAGACACGTATCCTCCTGTCCACCTGGGAATTCCAGCCATCTCAATGATATGTAAATTATATTCAGATTTTATGCAGGCCTGGTTGGAAAAGGGATGGGTCTGAAGAACCCTTTCCCAGTCCAGCACATCTGCTCTGGGTGTGCCTGTGGATCCATGGCGCTTCCATGACTAAGGGTGGTCACACATCATCCCTGCAATTTTCCCCTGGAATTAATTATCTAATTATCTATTAAATAAATGGTTTTGTTCCCAGTAAAAGAATCCATTTGCTCCACACAAAGCTGATGTTTGTCTGAAAGACAGCACCTGAAAATAGTAGTGGTTCCTCCAGCTGGAAATTGAGGCAACCTCAATTGGATTTTTACTGTTTCTAATTGTCTGGATGTCTCCAGAGACGTTACAGCTCCATGGTGTGTCCAGTTCTGGGACCCTCAGGGCAAGAGAGATCTCAAAGAGCTGGAGAGTGTCCAGGGCAGGGAATGGAGCTGGGAAGGTCTGGAGAGGCAGGAAAAGTTGAGGGAGCTTGGAAGGGGCTGAGCCTGGAGCCAAGGAGGCTCAGGGGGGACCTTGTGGCTCTGCACAAGTCCCTGCCAGGAGGGGACAGCCGGGGGGTCGGGCTGTGCTCCAGGGAACGGGGACAGGAGGAGAGGGAACGGCCTCAGGATGGACACCAGCAGGAATTTCCCCATGGAAAGGGGGTCAGGCCTTGGCAGGAGCTGCTCAGGGAAGTTTGGAGTGCCCATTCCTAAGGAACGACTGGATGAGCAGAAAGCTTGTCCTGAACTGGACTTCCCAAGCAGTAAAGAAGCAATCCCAGGTATCCAACAGCCAGCAAATTCCATGTGGATGGGACATCAGATCCTCCAAACTCCAGCTGTCCCCAGCTCCGGTGGGACACTGAGATTCACCCATGTGGTGAGCCAGCTGTACATTCCCCCCCGCTGGTCTCAATCCATCCCAATCCCAGTGCCAGGCGCGTTGTTAACACTGTAATTCCTCCTTTATTAGATCCAGGTATATAAACGGCATCCCTGGGAGCCCCGTGAATTTCCATCATTATTCCTTCACTGGAGCTGCGTTCCCCGACCTGCTGAGACGTTGATCACCACCTCACCCCACGCCCCGGTGGGACCCATTATTTATCTTATTCCATTTTACAGTACGGAGTAAATAAATAGCATTAAAGTGCTAAATTTATTCATGGAAATGGGGCCGTGTTTGCATCCCGGAGCCATTCCTTAAATCAAGGAAATGCTGTTAATAGGCTGCAATGAAGATGTAAAACATCCATTTTAATATGGCTGTAATAAAGGCAGATTGCAGGAGCTGATGATGACATTTCACATGTGGGGGACAAGGATGGTGACACTTTAATATCTGGACTCAATTCCATGCCATGCAGCCCAAGAGGGCTGTATTAATTATTACAGTGTCATCTCGAAGAAATTAATTCCAATCGTTATCAGAGGATGCTCATTAAGCAGCAATTGCTTGGCTGCTTGAGCAAATCCCACACCCTGGGAGGGGACAGGAGCACGGTGACAACCAGCTGGTGACACATCCACTGCCATCCCCAAACCTTTTGTGATGGCAGGGTTGGGTAGCAAACAAGATGATCTCCACCAGGCAGAGGAGCAGAGCAGGGGCAGCAAAGCTGGAGCAGCACCTGGCATCAGTGGGAGAGCTGGGATTGAGTCCTGCAAGGAGTAGGATCCCATTTTTTGGATCTTCAATTTAATTATAAAAGCTTTTTGATAAAGGTTTGATTGCTTTAATCGAAACAATGCTCCATCACTGGAAGAGTCCAATGCCAGGCTGGATGAGGTTTGGAGCAATCTGGGATACTGGAAGGTGTCCCTGCCCATGGCAGGTGTGAACTGGATGAGCTTTAACATCCCATAAACGCAAATCATTCCATAATTCTGGGATTTATATCAAATCTGCCCCTTCTTTAAAATCTCTACTTATGAATTAAAAACAAATTAAGTTTCTGCAAACTGATCCAGAGCAAAAACAAAGTGAGAGGAACATCTTGGTCCTTCTGCTGCACCAGACTTACTGCAAAACCAAACTGAGGTCTCCTCTAACTCCTCCTAAATTCTACAAGTCAGAGCTTCCCTGAAATGGACTATTTAAAGCTCCATGTCCTGTGAGTGAAGACATTATTAAGTTATTCCCCTCTAAAGAAAATGCAGGTTTTCCAAGAATTAGGCACCAGAACCGAAAAATGGAAACACAGAATGGTTTGGATTGAGAGGGATCTTAAAGATCATCTCATTCCAACTAGGACCAACTTCCCTAAGGATATCTCCAGCTCTTCCCCATCCATTCTGGGGAATACACCAGATTCAGACCACAAGACTGACATTTTGTTTTTCATCCTAATTTTATTTTAACCTCTAAATGTCCAATTCTGAAACCAGAACAGGTCACTCCAAACAAATACCTGCCGCTTATTAGCTGCATTCCAGAGCTGTCCTTTAGAGCTGCCTCTCTGTTTCTTAAACCATTTTTATTAATTTGCAGTATTAAAGCAAGTTTGAAACCAAAAATTACTACACAAGTGCCAGGAGTGTGAGCACAGAATTCAGATATCTGAATTCACAGCGAGGAAAAAAGACAACAAACTGTGTCTTACCAAGGGATGGAAAGGGAAAATTAAATCCATTTATTCCTTAGCCAAATTGCTACTTGCATTTATTCATGGCATATAATTATGGATAGCAATCACATTTTCCCCTTCAGACTCAGTTTTGGTTCATAATTAAATTCAGGAGAGAGCGGCAAGAAGTGAAATTTAAAGTTTGCCACTACTGAGCCAAACTCAAAGAAGGTGAGCTCTAAATCTGTGTTTCTCTTGTGGGAGAAAACTTTAGCTTAGAGCCAGAACACAGCCAGGATTTTGCAATATTTGCTCAGAAATGGGCAAGGATCATCCTAAGCCCTACCAAGTGCCTCCATCAGAAATTGGATTGAAACAACCAAGAAAACTCCTCCTTCCCAAAGACACCAAAAATCAACCATGGTCTACAGAAGGTTTGCCTTTAATCTGTGTTTGGTGATGACCACACAAAGTAGAAAATATCATAAAAACCAATCTATTAAAGCCAAAGACCAACAGGCACAGACAAAAGAAACGTGGAAGAGTGGATGGGGTGAGAAAGGGATGCATTGGGAATGTGCTGCCACACCCCATCCTGTCCACCTGGAACCATTTCACTCCACAAGCCACAGGAAAATAAAATTTATAAATGTTAACGGGTTGTTTGTAAAGGTCAGGGCAGTACTTGCTGTGACACGAGTCGGAGGGAAAGCAAATCCATCTCAGCATCAGGTCACCATGGGACAGCAGTGACATTAAAGGGAAGAGGATCTGAACCCTTCCCCAAGTGAATTTGTTGCTGGGATCAGGTTTGATCCCCTTCCCTTCTGCTCTGCTCTCTGGGAGATGGCAGCAAAGTAACAGAAAGTTTGGAAAAATGGATTTTTCGGTACAATTGTGACGCTGATTTGTACCAAAATTGTCAGAAAAAGAGGAAGAATCCTTAAAAAAAAAGGCTAGATGAAAGTGGGGTGAAATTTCTGGGATTTAGCCATGGCAGTGAAAGAAGGAATTCCTGTTAAAGCAGGTTTAAAGGTCATTAGGGGAGGGGGGAGTTGGTGCTGCCACTTCAGCTGGTTTTGACAACAGGTTCATCTTTTCAAAGGAAGTTATAGAAAAATGGAATTGATAAGGTTGGAAGAGACTTTTAAGTCCACCCAGCAATACCATCACTAAACCATGACCTCAATATGCGTATTTTCTGAGTATTTCCATGGGTGGGACTCCACTGATTCCCTGGACAGCCAGTTCCATGGAGAAATTTCTCCTAATATCCGAGCTAAACCTCCTCTGGTACAACTCAAAGTTATCTCCTCAGAAGTCCAACCAGCCCTGATCTCAAATCTGAAATACTTTGCTTCCACCTGTCCCATCTCCTTTAAGAATCTTCTTAGTGGAGGATTCAACCCAAGGGGAAAAGGGAAAACAAGGATTTGATTCATCCAAATGTAGAATAAGGGAAGAGCCACTGATGTCTCAACCCCACAGGGCTCTTCAGCACTTTCTTCCCAGAAGTTTTTCTGTTTTAATTAATTGTTGTGAAATGCAGCCAAGAGAAATGAAAATCACGCACCCTCACTGTTATATGTGACTTAAAAGATAAAGCATTAAAATAATGATAATAATTATTCTAGTAATAAACTGTGGCAGTAATTCAAGGAAATGGGGTCGCTTTGGATATTTGACTGGAGAGGTCTAAGGAAAAGCTGTGAACTCAGCAAAACCAAAAGTCATGGGACTTAAAGCAAGAAAAAATCATTACCCTGAGTTTAACCAAAAGGGTGTTTTAAAACTTTCTATCAGCAACAGAATCCTGGCTTCTTCACCTAGAAGATATCATTTGCATGTCATCACATAATTATAATACACACATGTACCCCATCACTTCCTTGGCAAACGCTGGAATTATGGAAATCCCAGGATCAATGGCAAAATGTGAACAACACCCACAAAGCTGAGTTCGTGTGGATGGAAAAGGGGAAGCAGGATAATGAGGCCACGTCCTTTCTGACATTCATTCCAGGAAACAGAGAACTGGATCTTGCTACCCCTTTCAATGTAACTCGGAAGGTGAAAAATATCTGTTCACACTGTCCTCACCCCTGGATGGAATTTGTCTGTAGGAATTCATATTCCCACCCATCTGACATGCAGAACAAGAGGAAATTTCTCACTGTGGTTATGAATATCCTGAAGGAAAATGTGCACATTTCATTATCAGCTGTGCTTTGTCCTTGAGCATGAGATGAGGAGGAGTTTGAGGAGCTCTTGGAAGGCTCGGACCAGCCCAGGCCCACCCACCATCAGCAGGACCTGGAGCTGCTGGAGAGATTCCAGAGGAATCCATGGAGCTGCTGCAGGGCTGGAGCCAGGCTGGGAGAGCTGGGAATGTTCCCCTGGAGAGGAGAAGGATCCAGGCAGAGCTTCCAGAACATTCCAGGGCCTGAAGGGGCTCCAGGAGAGCTGCAGAGGGACTGGGGACAAGGCCTGTAGGGACAGGACACAGGGAATGGCTCCCACTGCCAGAGGGCAGCCATGGATGGGATCTTGGGAATGAGGAATTCCTGGCTGGGCTGGAATTGCCAGAGCAGCTGGGGCTGCCCCTGGATCCCTGGAATGTCCAAGGAAAGGCTGGAGCAGCCTGGGATGGTGGGATTGGAATGGGATGGGATTTGAGGTCCCTTCCCACCCAAACCATTCCGGGATTCTGGGATCAAGGAGGCTCAGAATCCATCCTGAGGGATTTTTATGGAAGTTGGGGATGGAAAAAGGGAAGGAAGACCCTTCCTGGAGTGCCAAGATTCCCAGTGAAGCCCCCGGATCCCAAAATTCCTTCCTGGAGTGGAGTCGTGGTGGGGATGGATCCAATGCCAGGCTGGGAGAGGTGGGAATGGAGGGAATTCCCTGGGATAGGGAGATTGGAGTGGGATTTTGGGAATGAGGAATTCCTGGCTGGGCTGGGATTGCCAGAGCAGCTGGGGCTGCCCCTGGATCCCTGAAATGTCCAAAGCCAGGCTGGAGCAGCCTGGGACAGTGGGAGGTGTCCCTGCCATTGATGAGATGTTGGAATGAGATGAGCTTTAGTCCCTCCCAACCCAGCCATTCTGGGATTCTGTGACTGCAGGAAAAAGCTGATTTTCCTCACACACTAACACAGCTCAGCACCTCCCAATAACCCATGAATATCCATCTTTTCAATTCATCCTGCTCTGGATCCCATAAAAACATACCAGACTGCACCAGTACTGAGTTACTGCAGTGATCTCTATTAGAATGAACAAAATCTGATCATCCTCATATTGTGCCCCAAAACTTTCACTTCATCCTCAGTGCGAGTGAGAGAATTTTGTACATAAATACAATAAAAACAAAAGGACAGTGACGTGCAGAAGGTGGGGGGTGTCAGGGTCAGTTGGTGAGACCCCAGCAATGTAAAAGTCCTTTTTTCCCAGCCCGTGCAGCCAAAGCAGGAGCCTGGAACGGTTCGATTGCATTTTCAAGGTTGTTTATTTCTTCTTATCTAAACATTCTTTCTCTGACCTGCTGAGCTCTGGCTAGCAAGGAGGCCATGGCCATCTGCCCTGAGCCTCCGGTGGCTCCCACCTTACCTTATATACTCAAAATTATGTGTGTATGTTTACAATTTATCACCAATTCCTATCATCTATGTTAGACTGTAAATCTCTACTTTAAACCAATAGAAAAGTGTCACCATCACACCAAGACATGGAGGACAAGGAGAAGGAGAAGAAGGCCAGGGCACACCTGAATTCCTCCATCTTGTACCCCCTGAACCACATTCTAAAAACCCCAAATTTCTACTTTTCCACCCTGTGTCAGTTCAAATATCACACTACTCAAACCCTTGTGGATTGTAATTCCTCATACAAAGTTAGCAGCTTTTTCCACAGGCTAAAATGGAAGCCACAGGTGTTTTTGACTTCATGCCAAGGTCTCTGAGCCCCCTGCCAGGGTCTGGAGACAGCCAGAGGGATGTCCTGGATTCTGTCAGGGGACACCATTTTGCTGTGCTTTTTTGTTCCACAGCAAACAGCTGAACAAAGGGGGAAAAAAACCCCAAAGCAGTGAAGTTGAAGCACAGGCAGTGATTTTCCAGCTGCCCATCCCTGCTGGCACCACGGGGAAGCTTTGCTGGTACAAGGGCCTGAGCATGCCGTGCCAAGTCTCCATCCCAGCACGAGCCAACCCCAATTCCACCCACCCTGAGGCAGCCAGGCTTCGCCTCCCCACATAAACCACCATTCCCTGCTAAACCCAAAGTGACACCAGAGTCACCCAGCCCTTGCTGGGCCAGCAGCGTTTTCCAGATGCTGCAGCAGACAGACAGCCCTGGAGCCTGGAACCTCCTTCCTCCCATCCCCCTTGGCCACCTCTGGGCCCCATGAACAAAGGAAAAGCCAGGCTGAGCTCTGGGAGGATGGACATTAATGGCCTGTGACACGGCTGCCCTCTTTGGGGTCACCTGTCACACGAGGTGGGAATTTTCCCCCCTAACTTTGTTGTGACACGGATATCAAAAATGTCAAAAGATTTACTGTAAAAAGCACCTCCAGGCCAGGTTTAAGGTGACTTCTATGCTCTTGTTTTGATTTTCTTTTTCTCCCTTCAATAGATTTTGCTCCTGAAAGAGGATTTTACACAAATTCACTGTAAAAATACACATAAAACTCTTTTTTTTACACCACCCCAACTACTCTGCTACTGGGGAGTTTGAACCTAAAAAGAATAATTAGAAGGAAAAAAGGTCCTGGCAGAGCACAAGAATGAGCCTCAAACTCAAAAGTTCACCACTGTTTTGCAGCCATAACCAAAAAACCACAAACTGGTTAAATTCCAGCACCACCTGGGTCCTTGTTCTCAGCCCACCTGCAGCACCACAGCTCCTATTCCATCTCTTTTCTCCACAGCTCCTATTCCATCTCATTTTCCCTCTTTGAGGGAATACCTACAACTCCTGCAGCTTTCCAAAAGAAATAGAAAATTAACACTGGAGTTGTTATTGTGCAATTATTTTGCAAAATTTACATATCAGTGCTAAAAAAAAAGAGCAATGAAATGACAAGGCACAGGAGCTGGAAGAATTCAAACATATGTTGGAAATGTCACAAACAGCAAAGATCGGAGCAGCAAAAGCCACCAGAAAGCTGCAAAAAATCCTAAAACTGCTAAATATAATTAGGTATTTAATTAGGAAACCAAAGCATTACTAATATATGCTTGAAAATTTGGGAACTCGAAGCACATAAACAAAAGCAAAACCTTTCTATTTCGGGATGACTTTGTGCAGAAAATGAATCAGTAAAAATAACTTCCCACCAAGCACAGACTCAGCAGCCGTGGGCAGCAGCAGCACTTTGAGAATCTGGGGGAAAAAAAGTGTAAATAAGGCTCCCAAAATCCACTTCTCATAGTCAGAGGGACAGAAAAGGGATTTATTTAAAGAATCTCCCTCTCAGACTTTGCTTCAGTGGTTTCTTTGGAGCAGGGATGTCCTGGAGGAGTTGGCAGCAGAGATTTATTGTGGAATAGCTTCAACGTGGACCTGGAGCAGAGGAATTGGGGAATTTGAGTCTAAAAACAATAATTAGAAGGAGAAAAGGTCCTGGCAGAGCACAAGAATGAGCCTCAAACTCAAAAGTTCACCACTGTTTCACAGCCATAATCACAAACTGGTTAAATTCCAGCAGTTTTGTCCAACATTTTCCTACTTTTTTGAAGTAGAGGAAAAACAGAACCACTCTGGTGAAATTCCAAAGGGGGAACTCCAGTGTGAAGGTCCACGAAGTGACAGCCACTAATGACTTTTGACAATTTGACTTTTTTTTCTTTTTGGAGCTGCTGGGAGTTGCCAGCAAACCCAGAGAACTCTTTGGAAGTGGCCGTGGGGGACAGGGACACACGGACATGGATCATCTCCTGAGCTTGGCTCGTCATTCCCCAGGCTGATTCCAGCCAGAGAGAGATTTATGCCCATTAAACTCCATGAAAATACACTGTCACTCCCAGTTATCCCAACTGGATTTGTAGGAAAAGGAGAGGAAAACAATGTATTTTAAACTGCCTTTGAAGTTCAAAACCTAAAGGTGAAGACAAGTCTCCAACAGGATCTACCTGAGCTTTGGGAATTGGAAAGAATTCTAGGAAAGATTTTTATTTCAACTTCTTTTTGAAAGAAGAAAAATGTCCCTGGTGTCATAGCACTGGATTTTCCATCTCTATTTTTTGCTAAAATGCATTAAATTAGAGAAATAAGTGTTTTTTTTAAATGCCTGGGTTAAAGGACATTCTGGGTCATGATTTTAGGGAATTTACAGTGATGTCATTCCCATCATGAGACTACACATAGACATGTGCTTCCCTAGAGACAAATAAATATATAATAAATATAACAAATAAAAATATAATAAATTTACACCTCCTCATCCAAAATCTAGGATAACAATACAGAATATACACACAAAGCCTTAATTCAGCTTTCATTTGATGCTTTGTTACCCAAATAAATTCCATGTCTGAGCAGGTGTGGGGTTTGATGTCCAAATACTGGATAATTAATCATGGAATTATTGAATAGTTCAGGGTGGAAGGGAATTTTCAGATCATGGGCAGGGACAAAGCCCCTCCAGTGCCACCCCTGCCATGGCAGGGACACTGGACACTGTCCCAGGCTGCTCCAGCCCCAGTGTCCAGCCTGGCCTTGGACATTCCAGGGATCCAGGGGCAGCCCCAGCTGCTCTGGCAATCCCAGCCCAGCCAGGAATTCCTCATTCCCAAGATCCCATCCATGGCTGCCCCCTGGCAGTGGGAGCCATTCCCTGTGTCCTGTCCCTGCAGGCCTTGTCCCCAGTCCCTCTGCAGCTCTCCTGGAGCCCCTTCAGGCCCTGGAATGTGCTGGAAGCTCTCCCTGGATCCTTCCCTTCTCCAGGGGAACATTCCCAGCTCTCCCAGCCTGCCTCCAGCCCTACAGCAGCTCCATGGATCCCTCTGGGCTGGTCCAGCAGCTTCAGGTGTTGCTGTTGTCCCCAGGGCTGGGGCAGCTCTGCAGGTGGGGTCTCACCTGAGTGGGGCACAGGGACAGAATCCCCCTCCCCTGCTGTGGGATCATCCCAGCACTCAGGGAGTTTTGGGTGCCAGGTGACATTTTTTCCATCTTAAATGAAGCTTTGGGGCACCAGGGCTGGAAGGAATTTGAAAAGGTGACAGTTCACCGGTGTTAATCCTCACGAAGGCAGAATGTTGCTGTGAATCTGAATTAATTCCTGCAGCAGCAATGGCGCTGTGACACGTGCTTTCATCAAAATTCAACTTTGCTGATTAAACATCTCCAGGAATTTGGTCGTTCTACATTAGAATTATCACAGTAGGTAAAGGTCACAGGGAGCCCACACTTCTGCTCATGATTGTAGAAAGTCTCTGTCTTTCAGCCCCACTGCCAAAGCAGAAGCCATAATTGGTCTGTGCTGGTTTCAAGGTTGTTTATTCTGTTTATCTCTAACATGTTCTGCTGCCCTGCCGCAGCTCTGTCCTGCAGGGCAGCGTGTGGGGCTCTGCCCTCAGTGGGATGTTACAAACATTAAATACCAGAAACTACCTGTGCTGGATTTACAATAACGTGCCAATATCTGTCACCTACGTTGGACAGTGTGTCCCCAGCCTGAACCAACAGAAAAATGCCAACACCACAGTGAAACATGGAGGGCATGAAGAAGGAGAAAAAGGACAAGGCACACCCAATTTCCTCCATCTTGTCCCCTTTGAACCCCTAATCTAGAATCCTAAAATTTTACTTTTGCACCCGTGCCACACTTAATTATTACTTCTATCAAACACTCAGAGCTTGTAATTCATCCTGTGAGATTGAAAACTCTTTTCCATGGACAGAGATCACAGACAGTGTCTCTGGGGGCTCTGTCCAGGGGGGTTCCTGACCCCTGCCAGGGTCCCACACCTGCCAGGGCCGAGCCAGGAGAATCCAAATTTGGGAGCTCAGCCTCCCCTCCTTCCTTTGCATCTGTTGATTCATTTGGGTGGGGAGAAGAGGGCAGTGCAAATTGGCCCCTCTGCCTGCCCAGGAAGCTGTGCCCCATTTCCCATTTCTCACCAGCATTTCTCACACAAAATCAGGGGCAGCAGCACCTCAGAGAGGTTTTCCCTCCTGCTGCAGCAGAGCCAGAATGAATAACAACCCCTTGGGGGGTAGACATGGGGAGGTTTTTCTGGGTAACGCTTTATTCAAGGCACACAATGCTTCTCAAACCCTGCCTGCTTTGAGGAACTCTGCAAAAGCTTTGATTTATCAGCACTCCGGGCATGTTGCTTGTTCTGCCAAGATTTTTGGGAAGGTTTAAGGCACTGGAAGGATTTGTGGAAAAGCACCTTTGTTTTGTTTACCTCACTGAGTTGATTGACATCTATAAAAGATAATTGTGCTCTCAGGAGCTGCTGCCTTCCATTCAAAGGACTCAGTTCCACTGCTTCAAGGATTGTATTTTGAGCATTGTAAAGCTCCTGATGGTGGGTAATTACAACAAATTATCTGAATAATTCTAATACCGCATCTACTCCATTACAAATGACAACCAGCAATTAAACCCATCCCAGCCTTTCAGGAAACTAAACAGAAAAAAACCACTTCACTCCTGACCTGGGCGTGTCCATAACTGATAATAAGCACCCATTCTGCTCACTGCAACAATAGTTCCCCATCCTTGACAACTTCTATTTGTTTTTTTAACAGGGAACAAGTGGCAAAAATTTTCCCTAGGAGGCTCCCAAGGGATGCAGATGGCAGATGGGAAAAGTGGATTTTGTGTGGGGTGAAGAACCCCACAGGTGATGGGGTCAGCAGTGGGGACAAGGCAGATGAAGGGAGCTTGGATGAAGTTTTCTATCAGGAAATGAAAAAGTTTGGCAACTCCTGCATGGAAGAAAGACTGACCTGGAAGCTGAAAACACAGAGAAGTTGTGGCTGTTCCATCCCTGGAAGTGTCCAAGGCCAGGCTGGATGGACTTGGAGCACCTTGGGATGGTGGAAGTTGTCCCTGCCCATGGCACTGATGGACTTTAATGTCCCTCCAACCCAAACCATTCCACAATTCCATAATTCTATTCTATTCCAAACACTCAGTGATATCAAGAACTTGGAATAACTGCCTGGGAAATAAAACAATACTTCAGGAGCCAGGCAAAGGTGAGACATTAAAATCCCAATGTTAAGATATGACAGCAACCAGCGATCAAGGGATTCTCTGCAATTAATCAACTTTTATTACCTTTTATCAACAACTTTTTTTCAGTTCAGGTTAATGCCTGTGCTGCAGGTCCAGCCTGGTTGTCAGGGTGCACCACAAGACCAATTTTGCCTCACATCCCTCAGCCTGGGCACATCAAGAGGAATGAGTGTCTCAATGATGGTTTGCAGTGACAAACTGCACAACCCCAAGGAATAAAAAGAGGAATTATCCCAGACTCCAGACTTGCCTCCACCTTTTGCAAAGATGCAGCACGAGGGGATGGTTTTATTTCCTCCCTGTAAGGTTATAAAGCTTTAGAGTATATAAATTTCCCTACTCTGTGGAGCAGATCTGAGTTTCTGGCTATCCACCAGACCAGGCTGTCACTCATCCACCTCCAAAATCCACCAGAATTTCCTCTGGGAGAGCTGCTAGAAAATAACACTTGTCAACATTTTCCCCTTCTTGTTGCAATTTCTGTTATTTCTAGAAGGTCTCCAGTTTTTCTCTGTATAAGGAACAATTCTGTCTTGTATATCCTGAATGAGTTCCCTAGCTCAGGTGAAAAATATCAAACTTGGGTATCCCAAAACCAAGGAACTTTTGAGGGACCTGCACTTATTTAGCAGCATTATTTCACCTGACAGTGAAAGCTTTAATTAAATAAAGCTTTAATTAATAAGGACTCCTGGAGCTGTCTCAGACCTGTCATACCTCCAGAGCAAGCCCATCTGTAAAAATACAACTTGGACAGACAAAATTGCAATAAAATGGGAAATATGGAGCTTGATTAATAGCAGTGGGAATGTAAGACTTCCAGTTTTTCCCATTTATTCTAAATCTGCACAGAATTCAGGACCTTTCAACTCCACACTTCACCCACAACTTTTTCCTGGTGCAGTTCCAGCATCAAGATTTCCATGGACAGAGCAATTTCACACTTAGGTGTGAATGAATTTTGTCTTTGAAAAGTTTGGGTGCTACCAGAGGAAAGGAACTATGGAAGTGCTTCTCAGTGATATTCCACAAAGTGCAATTCCTGCTGAGCTATCCGAAATTCAACATTCCCAGGACCCAAAATAACCAAACTAAAGGCCAACTTCTGGCCTGCAAAATGTATTTATGTCTATTCTGCAGATCTCTAAAAGTCAACAGAATTTAAGGTTAAATCCCTCAGGAATATCCCACCAAAAAGTTATTTTGTGTCACGACCTGGTGCTTGAAAAACCTGTTTTTCCATGGGCTCACATCCCTATAAAGCTTTTCCCAAGGTTCTGCAGGACTTTAATTTTGCCACATGCCCATGAAAGCCCTGCAAGTGTTTGTGGTGCCACATCTGATGTGTCTGAAGCAAATAATCCCAATAAAACTGGAATAAATGAGGGTCCTGAACTGTAACATGCAGGAATTCAGCAGAATGATGAAACAAAATGCAGCTTAGTGGTGAAGGAACTTCAAACCCATTTTTTGTAGCTCAGCTCAGGAAACTGAAAAGAGGGGAATAGTTGAAATAAACAGTTCAGATTATCTTAAATGAAAATTAAACACTTTGAAGATCTCCCTCCACCACCAAAGGCTTTTCCCAGCAAACCCTTGAGCTGAACACCACCACACTGATGTAAAACACAATAATGACAAAAAATTAAATTATTAATATTTCCTTTCATTGCTCTGATGGTTCCATGGGGGATATGGAACCATCATTCCAGACTTCAGATCTTTGCTTTAAACAGCAAATCCTAAATAGAGGAAATCACCTTTTTTTGTTCTCATCAAGCACCAACTCTCCTGCCTTCAATCAAAAATTCATAAAGCTTGATGAAAGCAACCACAGGGCATCGTATAAAAATTTTTAGGGTAATAGAAACATAAAGTGGACTTAAACCACACTGTGTTTTCATCCTTGGATTTCCCCCATTCAGGGAAAACACTCACTGAAGTATTTTTTTGAACAGCTTCTGTAGACAGATTACAAATTTAGAATTTATTAAATTCTTTTTCCCTTTTCTTCTACCACAAAAATCAAAGATGCTTTTCTGGTTCTGCAATGGGAGCTCTTCTGTTGCTCTACAGATTTTTTTTAGTGATGTCAGAGTATTATTTCCTGTATTTGAAATGAAAGTTGGGGTTATTAAAGAAAGTTTTAGCCACTACTGGAAGTTCATTCCTCAACAGCAAAGGAGTTGCTTGAAAGGCATCAGCTCCTGCATGGCCAAATCTCACCTTATGATTGAGATTTTAGATGTTTGATAATTCTTGTGGCACTCTGGGGATATGTGGTGGCCTTGGCAGTGCTGGTTAATGGTTGGACTTGGTGATGTTCAAGGGCTTTTCCAACTTCAGTGAGTCTTAAACGTGGATTTCAGTATGGAACTCAGTTTTTTTTCAGGAATTTTGTACCTGAGATGGTTCAAATGAATCTGTGGATCCATTCAGCCCTTCCAGCTTTGCTCAGAACTTCCCTGGCCGTGTGGTGAGCCCTGAGCTGCTCAGAGGATTAGATGAAGCCATCATGTTAGATCCCTCCTGACTGAACTGTTCTGTTCCCAAGGAGTAAATAAATCACTGAAAATTCTCATGCCATCATCAATCCCTGTGACAAAATCAGAGCAGCAGTGCTCAGCAACGTGGGGAAGCTCCATCCTCCTCCATGAAACACGAGTGCAATGCTGGAGGTAAATTTAATGTTTCCCAGAGCAGCTGTGGCTGCCCCTGGATCCCTGGAATGTCCAAAGCCAGGCTGGACACTGGGGCTGGAGCAGCCTGGGATGGTGGGAGGTGTCCCATGGCCAGGGATGGATCTGGGTCATCTTTAATGTCCCTTCCAACCCAAACCATTCTCTGATCCCATGAAGGAAGGAGCTAATCCTGCTTTGTTGGCTCAGTGAACACAAGCCTGGTTCAAAGTACCTCATTACCATGGAATTACATTAACACTGTTTTCAGCTATTCAGCCCCAGCTCTTGCAAATGTCAAAATTTCTCTGTTCCTTCAGCTTGTATTTCATCCAAAGGGAAGGAGGAGCTGGAGACATGTGAAATTTCTGACAGGCTGTTGATTTTCCCTTTGGATGAAGCATGTTTGAAAACTCCAAACTTGACTGATCTGCTGAAGCACATTCTCTGACAGACAATATAAAATCAATGCCTCACATATTAAGAGGGTTTTTTTGTGGGGTTTTTTTTTTTTTTTTGGCTTGTGAGAGTTTTTGTTTGTGTGGGAGGTGGCGGTGGGGGGCGGGGTGGGGATCGCTTTATTTTCTGTCATGGAAAATGAACAGCCTCACCTTAAGGTTTTTATAAACTGTCATCTTTAATCAGACACACACAGCAAGACTGTCAGTTCTCATAAAGCATCAGGGGGAAAAAAAAAATAATAAAAAAAGGCATAAAATGTGAAGCTGCTCCCCATCCCTTCTCCGTGTGAGCCCCAATCCCTGTGATGGCCCCAGTCAGGAGGAAACCTTTTCTTAGCAGTGTCACAACAAGGAGCTCTGCTGAGATGTGTCTTTATCCTTCAGCAACACCAACTTTGGGAGGGCTTGTCAGGGAGGAAAAGGGTTGGGATTCACCTGAGAGGAACATCCATCCCTGCTGCTGGCAGACACAAAGTCCTGAACATCAACAGCGGCTAAAAGCCTCCTAAACACTCATTAAATGGGGATAGGGAGGGGAAAACACTCCCTGGGTAGGTGTTAAATAACCCCCCGAAGATTCCCACTCAGGTCACTGGAAGGAAGCAGCAGTGGATGAGAAGTTGTGGAATCAAGAGTGGAATTTCTAAAATAAAGCTGGGAGCATCCAGGGGAATGTTATCCTACCCTGCCCGTGGTGGGGGGTTGGAACTAAATTATCTTTAAGGTCCCTTCCTTGTTCCCAGTGTTGAATTTTGTAATGAGGATTTGAGATCTCTTGGTGCTGGCACTGCTGAGGCCCCTCCAGGGCAGTGTCCAGTTTGGGGACACTCATGAATGTCCAGTGCTGAGTCCCTCGTGACAGGAGAGACCTGGAGGGGCTGGAGAGTGTCCAGGGATGGAGCTGGGAAGGGAATGGAGAGGCAGAAAAAGCTGAGGGAGCTGGGAAGGGGCTGAGCCTGGAGCAAAGGAGGTTCAGGGGGGACCTTGTGGCTCTGCACAAGTCCCTGGGCCAGGGGAGGGACAGGGTGGACACCAGCAGGAATTTCCTCATGGAAAAGGTTGATAAGCATTGGAAGGAGCTGCCCAGGGAGGTTTGGGGTGCCCATCCCTGGAGGTGTCCAAGGAGCTCCTGGAGGTGGCACTCAGAGCTCTGGGCTGGGGACAAGGTGGGGGTCAGGCACAGATTGGACTGGATGGCCTTGGAGGGCTTTTCCCACCTCAGTGATCCCAGGAATTTGTGATCTCCTGATCTGAACCTCATCTTTCTCACCAAAAGCCCCATCTCCCTGCCCCAGAGAGCAGGAAGAGATTCCCCACCTTGCAGAAGCAAGAATTCCATTAACTAATTGATATTTTCCCACCCTTTGAAGGGGATCTGTTGAAATGCAAGACCTGATAAAATCTGGAGGGTTCTTTTCAAGGACTCACTACTTTAAAAAGTTTCCAAATCATTTTTCTTGTGCACTTAATAGCACCTCATTATTTTTTTTTAAATTTACCCTGATCTCTGCTCATTACTCAGACTCAAAGACAAACTTTAGGTAGTGAACACTCCAAGTTCCCTCGCCCAGCTTGAGTCAGCCTTATTGATTTCTCTGAAATCAAGTATTTTAGGGTTGATTCAGAAAGCTGAAGGCATCAGCTCTCATTATTTAGCAGTATTTGTGCCACAGGAGGACCTGACATTTTCTATCTACTTCACTAATAATAAATAACCCTTAGACTTTAAAATACCACATATTTTTCTTAAACTATTTGGTGTGATTTAGCATAGTTTAAATGTACTAAACTCATGTAATTTTTACACTCTTTTTGCTTCCCAAGACCAACAGTCCCTATATTATCAAGTATTAATTTAATAGTGTGCAATTAGAAGATACTACAACATATTTTAAAATAAAAGGAGATGATTATTGTTATTATTATAACTGTACAGATATAAAAGGGGTTATTGGTAAGATACACAGGAGTATACACTGAGTTTTAGATCAATTTAATGATGTAGTTTTTAACACCAGCAGCAGTTGATGCTCAAAGACCAAAGGATTTTGTTGTCCCATGACAACTTTGCTGTCCATCATCACCCTCCCCAGTTAGTCCCTAAAGGATTTTTTAATTTAATATCAGAGCAATCACTCACATTTGCATTAAAGTAACTGGAAGAAACAGTTAATTCCAAGTTTGCTGTCAAGCCTACTGCTTTCAGTGATGGAGACTAGAAACGAGCAGAAATACTTCATCTTCCATGAAAAGGTCAAACTACTGCTGCTCTCTTCTCCTCACCCCCATCAATCCTCCCCAAAAAAAGAGGCAGAAAACTTTGCACACACAGAGCACTAAACTTTCCTCTTTGCATCCCAAACGATGCCAGCAGTGGCAAAGTGGGAAATTTCTTTTTCCTTCTTCCCTGTTTCCCTTACTCTTTGTTTTTCTCTTTCTCTCCAGACTCTGAACCCCAAGGGAATGATCAGAACACCACTGGCACATCCCAATCCTGCCCACCTGGCAGAGGGGAGATCCCTTCCCTTCATTCCTTACATCCCAAACGATGTCAGCAGTGGCAAATTTGGGAAATTTGTTTTTCCTTCTTCCCTGTTTCCCTTACTCTTTGTTTTTCTCTTTCTCTCTGGCCTCTGAACCCCAAGGGAATGATCACAACACCAATGGCACATCCCAATCCTGCCCACCTGGCAGAGGGGAGATCCCTCCCCTTCATTCTCTTCATCCCAAACGATGTCAGCAGTGGCAAATTTGGGAAATTTGTTTTTCCTTCTTCCCTGTTTCCCTTACTCTTTGTTCTTCTCTCCAGACTCTGAACCCCAAGGGAATGATCACAACACCACTGGCACATCCCAATCCTGCCCACTGGGCAGAGGGGAGATCCCTCCCCTTCATTCTCTTCATCCCAAACGATATCAGCAGTGGCAAATATTGGGAAATTTGTTTTTCCTTCTTCTCTGTTTCCCTTACTCTTTGTTTTTCTCTTTATCTCCAGACTCTGAACCCCAAAGGAATGATCACAACACCACTGGCACATCCCAATCCTGCCCACCTGGCAGAGGGGAGATCCCAGCACACCCTGTGCAGATCCCAAGTTTGCCAGGATTTATTCCTGCTCCCCACTCCTCCTTCCCAAGGTCACGTCCTTTTGGGAAGTGACTCCTCCTTCCAAATCAGTGAGCACTTGGCTTTCTCCTCCATCCTCCAAGCCTTTTAATTGCTGCTTGATCCTAATGAAGTGTGGCTGATGGTAATAAATGGAAACCCTCCCGGCCTCAATATCCAGCATCCAGCCCCGTTCAGCTGCGTGTGCCTCGGCACCAGCATCCATCCCCTCCATCTCCCACCCTTCCCATTCCTCCCCCTCCAGCCTCGAGACTGCAGACATCTGTTCCTCAATTGTCTGGTAATAAACACACTCTATAAAGCATATGTAAAATGATTATTACCCCGAGGAGCCAAGTGCCTTTCAAATGCCAGCTGAAACAAATAAACATTAAAAGATAAAATACATTAAAAAAAAAAAAAAAAAAAATCCCCACCAGACAAATGGTACGACAGACATCGTTCAGGCTGTTCCGTGCTCCAGAATGAAGGGCGTTGGGATTGCTCCTGTGATTCCTTCTTCCAAAGGGAGATGTTATTCCTCAGCCCAGTAACTCCCAGCAAAGGATGAAGGAAGCAACTGGACTCCTTTGGTAACTTTTATACTTTGGCACCTCCCATGAAATGTAATTAAGGAAGATCAGAGGTGGGTTCTGCCTCAATTTTCCTAGCACAATTAGTTTCCAGATGTAGTTAGGAAAACTTATTCCCAGGAATCATCTCCTCTAGAACGCCCACTTGTCTCTCAGACATGCACTCTTGGTTTGTTCCATGTGTGTGGTGCTGTCATTAAGTGCTGGTAATTAATCTGGGCCTTGGTGTGTCTCAGTTGTCCTTGTGGAAATTAGGGACCCACATCCTGAACAACACAAATCCCACTTCCCAACTCTGGCTCCCTGCTCTAAAGGAATTCAAAGGCAAGGAAAGCTTTGAAAACCATTTTTAGGTATTTTTCCTTACATTGCCCATGGTTTTTACTAAGGGTTTCTCTAAACTTTGGTTATTGGGAATGAATTAATTTGCATACCCCCCCCTTGAAGTCTGACCCCGTGTTCTTCAAGAGGATCTGGAGCTAAGTTCCACCCTCAGTTTGTAAATAAAAAAGTATTAAAAAGGGGCTTTATAAGCAGCAAATCTGTCCCTGTGCTTGTGCACCTCTGATGTGATCAGCACTGACACTTCTCATAGCAGGAGAACAAAAGAGAGAAGTTCCCACTGGTGAGTATCAATGCTCTGCTTCCATCTCTCCCCTCAACATTCCAGGGCTGAATTATATTTTAAAGCCATCACTTTATGTGATGCTCAGCCTTTAAATCAGCACACCAGGGTCTGGTTTCTCAGTGATCCAGTTTGTTTAATACTTTCAGAAGCACTCAGCTGCCTCATAAAATCAGTGAGTCCATGCAGTGCTGAAGCTCCTCTGGCAATGTATTTATGGGACTTTAATAAAAACAAGGGGTGAAAAAAAAACCCCTTGTAAATAAAATATTGATCATTTGAATTCAAACCAGATCCATTTCAAGCATGTACAGGGGACAGGGATGAAAGATGAGGGGGGCAGGTCATAGAGAACCACAAAAAGGAAAATAAAACAGGTGGAAACTTCACAGCTCTGCAGGAATTACCTCCAGGAGAGCTGGACATTTAAAATATGAATATTTGGTAAAGGGTAACAAGGATTTAACCAAGAGATGATGATTTTATGATTCCATGTGCCAGAAGTCACTGCAAGCATCAATATTTGAGCAAATTCACCGTACTGAGCATTTCAGCTGCTGGTGGGACAGGCTGTGGCTATCCCATCAGGAACAGAATTCCCTGTAGGGAATTACTGTCAGCTAAAGAAATCCTGTGATCATCCCAGATTCTCTGCATCCCATTCATCCCTAGGCCATCATGAGTTAAATCTCTCAGCACATTAAACATTAAAATGAATACAATCACATTAAAATGTTTTTTAGAGCCCACTCCTACCCCCAGACTCTCCCATCCCACAGGGAGAAAAGGGCAAACTGGGTCATTCCCTGTTTTCCTTCTTTTCCTGAAGTTATTGATGAAATCCTCAATGAAAAGGAGTGAAAATATTGCAGGTGGTTGGCATGAAAAATACACTGTACACTGCTACCTTCATCTCAGTGCAATTATTTTTTATGAGGCAAATGATTCCTGCTGCCTGACTTGCAGGCTGGGAATGCAAAGTGAAGTGTTTGGGAGAAGTGCTATTTAAAGCAGAGCACTCGTGTTTCGCTCAGATGGGAGGAAAAAAAGTGGGGGAAAATAAAGCAGAAAGGCAAAGAGAAAGAATTTCAATCAATGGGAAGGCTCTCACAAATAAAAACAGGTGCATCACCCACTCTCTAGGCTTGCAAGATGTCTGTAAATTCATTAATTATTTAGAAATTTAAGTCCACATCATCATAGTCACACCTTGAAGAACACTGAATTTCAGTTGTCCGTCTTTTCCCATCACAAAATAGCTGAAAACTGCAAATTATCCTGTAGCAGATTTATTTTTAGCACATTTCTTCAGTTTCAAAGAGACAGAGGTGGAAATGAAATGTGCTCATGGAATTCTCCACTTGGTTATGGGCACGTAGCAAGAGATAAACTCTTTTTTCAATGCAAGATCTTGCACACCATAACACATTTCAGGATGTTCTTGAGATTATTCCAATCCCTGCTGTTTTAACAGCAGAAAATTCAGGTTTGGAGGCATTTCTGCCTTCTCCAACTGTGTTTTTAAGTCCTGAGAAGTCACAAACAAGCCGAGCTCTCAGCCACGGAGGTGGCAGGAGGAGATTTCTTCTTTTGGGCATCAGATTCCAATAATTTTTCATCACTATTTTGTGACTTCTTGGGTATTAGCATTGGAGAGAAGCCCCTGCTGGTTAAGTGACTCAGGACAGTGAATTCATCCAAACACAGGCAAGGAGGGAAATGCTCTCCAAAGAGCTGGGAAAGGCTGGGGAAAAATGAAAACCCTCCCAGGAAAAACAGAGTTGGGAGGTTGACATGAACCGAGACAAACCTTGTATTATTGAATTTCCACAAAACCAACAGGACAAACTGCTAGAAAAGCAGCAAAATTCAGGTATCAGAGGTGAATGATACAGTGAGGAGAGGTTCATTAAATGATACAGTGAGAAGAGGTTCATTAAATGTCTTGCTCTGTTTAAAGCCCCAGCTGAGACAATTTTGGAAATCACTGGCTCACTCTGGATCAGGAATTAATTTGCAGTCCCCAGCCCACAGCGTTTTATCAATGAACTCACCTTGCAGTTCCTCTGACTTTTTTAATAACCACAAAGAACAGCAAGAAACAATTTGTGGCAGGTTGCAAATAAACTAAGCCCCAGCTTAGGTCAATAAATGACACTGCTCGGTGACACAGGGTCACCCAGACAGGAAATCTCACCTGACATCACAGTTCAGTTTGAAAAAGATTTAAAGATTAAAAATATTGAAAGAAAAAAAATTAAAATAAATAATTCAAAATATTTATATATTTAATTATTTTATTTTATAGAATATTTAATATTAAAATTAATTAGGTAATTTTAGAAAAATATTTACTATTAAATATTTAAATATTTTAGGAAAAGTTTTTTTTTTTTACACACAGCAACTTCACACCATCAACAACCTCAGAGATCTCAGAACTGGAATTTGCCCAACATCCCCACCAATTAATGGTTTAATTTCTACTTATTCTAATGCTTTGCAGCTGTAGAGATATGCAGAAAGGCAGATTTTACCTGAGCAGGGGGTGAAAGATGATGGTGATGTTCCTGGCTCCTGGTTTGCAGACAAACTTGGACCCACCACCTTCAATTAAGTTATCATCTGGTCCTCCTGGAAAAGAACGTGGAACAAGTTGTCTAACAGATCTCGCCATCCCTTGATTTTCAGAGAGTAAGTGATAATTAAACATTTAGCAAGCGATAATTAAACAGGAATTAAATGCCTATTTCCTGGTGAAAGATCAGTAATTAACGCCAGGCTTCGCTCTCGGTGCCCTCCCAGCGCAGGGGGTGACTTTGGGATCCTCATTGCAGAGTTAGGGACATTTTGTCACAAAACCCACCAAATCCAGGTCCTCCAGCGTGGGTGACAAACACCCAACCCCTCAGGTGTGTTTTAAAGAGATTGGAAAGGGTTTGGAGAGCAGCAATTCCCAGAATTTTCCTGCTTCCAATGGCTGGGGATGGTGCAGTTCCAGCCTTGGTTTAGATGTCAGTGACTGATATTTTAACTCATTTATTGTATTTAGCATTACTGGTTCTCCCAGGAGTTCATTCCCAACTCTGAATCTTGTCATTCCTGCCTGGAACTTTCCCTTCTCTGAGTTCCACCTGGGTACAAATGTTCTCCAAGCTACAGGAAAAAGAAATGTGCAGAATTTGGCAGCAAAACACAACTCAGGGAACATCATTTACACACCACGAGCTCCAGGGTTTGGAGTGGCAATAAAACCTGACCAGTGTCACTGTGTCACTCCAAAATTACTTCCACAGGCAGCTCCTGACAGCAAAATACCTTAAATTTGGATATTGGGACACAAAAGAGAGGGGAGGGAAAATACCAACTTCCTGAAAACGCTGCATGTCCTGAGAGCAACAAAGTCCACATTGGAACCATTCCTAAAGAAAACATTTTTAGGACAACAGGCCAGACACCCCACACATAAATAAATCACCATGGAATGGTTTGGGTTGGAAGGGACCTCAAAGTCCATCCAGTTCCAATCCCATGGGGAAATCTCCCCCTATCCCAGGCTGCTCCAAGCCCCATCCAACCTGGCCTGGGACACTTCCAGGATCCAGGGGCAGCCACAGCTGCTCTGGGAATTCCAGCCCAAGGCCTCCCCAAAAAGGAACTTGGGCAAAGTTTGAATATCTCAGGTATTATCAAGCCCTTTCCCTGTGAAATCTCCTTTAAAACTGAAAATAAATAATAAATACAGAAGCCAATCACATTACTGAGACAGCTTTAGAGAAATGGGGAAATGACAAAGTTTTGAAATCAAAACTACCCCAGCAGGTCACTGGAGGTTTTGACCCTGACATCTCTGCCTCCAACAAAAAGGATTTCTCCAAATGGGAAAAAAGGAGCAACACAACTGATGAGGAAGTGACTCCAACCTTCATTTCTAAGGGAATTTTATGTGCTTTAGAACAACCAGTCTACAGAAAAAGCTCTTTGGTGATGGAATTTGTTTGACCCTTCTGCAGCACAGTGCAAGGGCTGAGCAGGTCACAAACATCAGCATTTCACACCCACAATAATCCCTCTAGGTCAGGAGTGTTCCTGTAAGAATTCCAATAGATTCAAAGATGTGGGAGTGAAAGCTCCAGCTCTGAATTCCCCATGGAGTGGGAAATCCTGGGGAACTGGAAACCTTCAGTCACAACATTTCCAGAGCTGACTCAGCTCCTCCAATGAACCCTGAGCACACAGACCTTCTTCATAAATCCTACCCAACATATGGGCTTGGGAAGCACAAAGCAACTCAAGAAAGAGCTTTTTAAACTTTCCTGATGGTACTTAGAAAGAGGCAGCTCTAAAAAAAAAAAATATCCAGAGATTTCAGCTGGCAGCTTAAAGAGTGAACTCTCACAATGTGGCAGTTTAATCGGGGAAGAAAAGAGGCGTTGAGTTCAAGGAAATGAAAATTATTCACTTCCCCTGTTAATGTCAGATCCTGCAATCTCCAGTGGGCTCTGTGTCTGAACAAAATTATTGAAGGAGCCAGCCAAGCATGAGCTGCTGAGGCAGGGATGAGGAAATGCAAGCTCCAATTAAGAGAGGGGTGTTATTCTTGTTCCATCAAGTCACCCTGCACTAATCAATATTATTGACTGGGATGAACTCCACGGCGAGGAATAAAACAATCTGTCTGATCTGCTGGGCCAGATGAAGATGGATTTGAGGAGAACAGAACCCTGGCACCGAGAGAAAAATGTGCTTTTACATCTCCTTGGCTCTCAGCCTTCCATTAGTAATCGTGGGTGCTCTGCAGGTAGGTGCAGGCTACAGGGGGGGAGGGATTTTGCTTGTATTTAAATATTATACCCCAAAAAAAAGATGCTGAGGTGTAAATCTAATTCCTGGTGATGCTTTGGACATCTCAACTACACAACAGTGCATCTTCAATGCCATTGCTCTCCCACCTTCACTGCTCTGAACACTGTTCTGTTATGGAAAATCCTGGAGGGTGAAGGATTCCTTTCCCTGGGAATTGGAGATCTCCACAGGGAATTCCTGTGATTGTATCAAGGTCTGGAATGTGTTATTTACATGGAACAGCCACGATTCCTCCACTGCAGCCAACTCCCTGTGCTGGAGAGCCACCAACATCTCCATAAAATACGCCAGGAATATTCCCTCATCCTGATTGATTCCACCAGGAGCATCTCCTGCAGGGAGCTGAAGGATTTGTTCATCCAAACAACCCAAAACTGGCAGCTCTGGAGAAAAAAGGGAGCAGAGAATGCCAGGATGGTTTGGGTGGGAAGGGACCTTAAAGATCATCCAGTTTCAACCCCTGCACGGGCAGGGACACCTCCCATGGGCTGCAGAGGAAGGAAGGTCCCTGACCTGTGAGAGAGATTCCAGAGGGATCCATGGAGCTGCTCCAGGCCTGGAGCCAGGCTGGGAGAGCTGGGAATGTTCCCCTGGAGAGGAGAAGGATCCAGGGAGAGCTTCCAGCACATTCCAGAGCCTGAAGGGGCTCCAGGAGAGCTGCAGAGGGACTGGGGACAAGGCTGGAGGGACAGGACACAGGGAATGGCTCCCACTGCCAGAGGGATGGATGGAAAATTGGGAATGAGGAATTCCTGGCTGGGCTGGGATTGCCAGAGCAGCTGGGGCTGCCCCTGGATCCCTGGAATGCCCAAGGAAAGGCTGGAGCAGCCTGGGATGGTGGGATTGGAATGGGATGGGATTTGAGGTCCCTTCCCACCCAAACCATTCCGGGATTCTGGGATCAAGGAGGCTCAAAATCCATCCCGAGGGATTTTTATGGAAGTTGGGGATGGAAAAGTGAAGGGAGACCCTTCCTGGAGTCCTGAGATTCCCAGTGAAACCCCCGGATCCCAAAATTCCTTCCTGGAGCAGAGTCAGGGTGGGGATGGATCCAGTGCCAGGCTGGGAGAGCTGGGAATGGAGGGAATTCCCTGGGAAAGGGAGATTGGGGTGGGATTTTGGGAAAGACGAATTCCTGGCTGGGCTGGGATTGCCAGAGCAGCTGGGGCTGCCCCTGGATCCCTGCAATGTCCCAGGCCAGGCTGGACACTGGGGCTGGAGCAGCCTGGGACAGTGGGAGGTGTCCCTGCCATGGCAGGGTGGCACTGGAGGGGCTTTGAGGTCCCTTCCCACACAAACTAAACCATAATTCCACGAGGAGTGGAAATAATACCTTTTTTCTTTCCTTATCAATGACAACCAGAGATCAAATTTGGAGCCCCCCAAACCAGAGCTGAGCTGGCAAATTCTGCACAGAGATATTTTCCTGGTGTGCCCAGGAAAACATCCCAAACTTTCCCATCTCTCTGGAAGCACCATTGTTGTAGCAGTTTCCTCTCAAAAGCAAAGTTTGCTGGTTTAATCTCTCCAGCAATAAATTATGAGGAACAAAAGAAAAATAAGGAAAACTTGGAGATGAAGTGAAATTTGTCACAGAGTTAATGACACCCTCCTGCTGTGCTGGCAATGAAGTGTGCCCACCTGAATGTCACTGCAAAGTGGTGACAGCGACGGGGCCATTAGTGACAGAGCTCGGCGTGTCTGAAATGGAGCCTAAAATGTCAGACTTCAACATGAAAAAAGAGATGAGCAGGAAAACTGGAATCTCTGCAGGTGCTGAAAGTCAGAACAAACATTAGGAGAGCTTTAGTTTTCCATTCTGCTCGGTTCCTTAAAATTGAAATGTTTGCGTGGAAATCTTCCATGTTTAGAGAAAATGTCAGAGAATCCCAGGATGGTTCGGGTTGGAAGGAGCTTAAAGCCCATCCAGAGCCACCCCTGCCATGGCAGGGACACCTCCCACTGTCCCAGGCTGCTCCAGCCCCAGTGTCCAGCCTGGCCTGGGACATTCCAGGGATCCAGGGGCAGCCCCAGCTGCTCTGGCAATCCCAGCCCAGCCAGGAATTCCTCATTCCCAAGATCCCATCCATGGCTGCCCTCTGGCAGTGGGAGCCATTCCCTGTGTCCTGTCCCTCCAGGCCTTGTCCCCAGTCCCTCTGCAGCTCTCCTGGAGCCCCTTCAGGCCCTGGAATGTGCTGGAAGCTCTCCCTGGATCCTTCTCCTCTCCAGGTGAGCACCCCCAGCTCTCCCAGAGCAGAGCAGAGGGGTGGAATTGGATGATCTTTAAAGTCCATTCCCACCCAAGGAATTTTGGGATTCTGTTCTCTCCCTCTCCCAATGTGCTAAGAGGGAATCACACATTTCCCTTTGTGTTTATCCGTTCCTTGAAAATCCTGAGCACATCAGAGAAGAGGCAGCTCAGCCCCTTGAAAGATTTGCTGTGCAGGTTT
This sequence comes from Taeniopygia guttata, assembly GCF_048771995.1. Taxonomy (NCBI): domain Eukaryota; kingdom Metazoa; phylum Chordata; class Aves; order Passeriformes; family Estrildidae; genus Taeniopygia; species Taeniopygia guttata. Next base: position 1,978,161 of record NC_133025.1, read on the forward strand.
TAAAAATCATTGTAAGGAATGAAGTAACTTTTTAACAACATCCTGAGAAAAGCTCTCTCTGTCTCTCACACAAGAGCTAAAAAATGTGAGATTTCTTATGCTGTCACTTCAGGAGCCATCAGACGTTACCTCATTGTTTCAGAGTTTTATCTGTCTAAATGAGTTTTAGCCTCAGTCCTGCCACATTTTCAATCCTACCAGTCACTAAAACCTTTCAGACACAAAGGTATGGTATCATAAGTAAATCCCATTTCAAAACATCCAGGAAATATTCATTTGGGATCAATGGACACAGCAACATCCCAAAATCATGAGGAGCACAGGAAAACTTCAGCTCCCTTCCCATCCCTGTGTTAGCACAGGACAGGTTCACTGATCTCTCTGCAATGCACAATTCACCTAAACAGGCATGGAATGAAGAATTCCTGGGCCTCTCTCCATGGAATAAAGAAGAATAAAGGATGAGGCTTTGAAGCAACAATTGAGCAATCAACACATCCTGCAAATCCCAGCAGCTCCTCCATTCTGAGGGAGCAGCACAAGCTGAGAGCAGCAAAGGAACCAGTTTCCATGGCATGGTGCTTCCCAAAAGTTCTTGATTGTGTGGGAATCAACACCACAGTTACTGCCTGCACATCGTCTTCAAGGCATGGAAATTCAAATTTCTTTCAGTGTGAAGGGAGGAAAGCAAAAGATGCCCGGAGAGAGCAAAGCAGGTGATCATAAACAGCAGAGAGAAGGGATGGATCTGTGAACAGCAACTGAGGAGTTTTATAATGGAAATCTCCTGCATTTTCATATTTCTGTATGTTAGATCACCCAAATAAATCTCAGAATGATCTGGGTTGGAAGTTCCAAAAGTTCCAACCCCCTCACCATGGGCAGGGACACCTCCCACTGTCCCAGGCTGCTCCAGCCCCAGTGTCCAACATTTCCTTGGACATTCCAGGGATCCAGGGGCAGCCCCAGCTGCTCTGGCAATCCCAGCCCAGCCAGGAATTCCTCATTCCCAATTTCCCATCCATGGCTGCCCTCTGGCAGTGGGAGCCATTCCCTGTGTCCTGTCCCTGCAGGCCTTGTCCCCAGTCCCTCTGCAGCTCTCCTGGAGCCCCTTCAGGCCCTGGAATGTGCTGGAAGCTCTCCCTGGATCCTTCCCTTCTCCAGGGGAACATTCCCAGCTCTCCCAGCCTGACATTGGATCCATCTCCTCTCCAAGAAATTCATGGACCCAGGGGCTTCACTTGGAATCTCAGGAAGCCATGAAGGGTCTCCCTTCCCTTTTCCTTTCTTTTCTATCCCCATTTTCCATAAAAATCCCTCAGGATGGATCCCAAGTGTCCCAAATCCCAGAATCCTGGACCAGTTTGGGTGGGAAGGGACCTCAAAGCTCATTCCAGGGACACCTGCCATGATCTCAGGGTGCTCCAGTCTTTCCTTGGACATTCCAGGGATCCAGGGGCAGCCCCAGCTGCTCTGGCAATCCCAGCCCAGCCAGGAATTCCTCATTCCCAATCTCCCATCCATGGCTGCCCTCTGGCAGTGGGAGCCATTCCCTGTGTCCTGTCCCTCCAGGCTTTTTCCAAATTTCAGCTCTCCTGGAGCCCCTTCAGCCCTGGAATGTTCTGGAAGCTCTCCCTGGATCCTTCTCCTCTCCAGGGGAACATTCCCAGCTCTCCCAGCCTGGCTCTATGAACCACTCAGGACAGGAACAGCAGGTTCTGTTTCTCCTACACTGATTCTCTGCATTGGCACTCACACGCTTCTGTTATTTTCACACGGAACCAAACACAATTTATCATCTCTCAAATTCTTTTGCATGTCTTAAATCCTCAAACTTCATTCATTTCAGAGAATTCCAGAATGGTTTGGGTTGGAAGGGACCTTAAAACCTATTCAGTGCCACCCCTGCCATGGGCAAGGACACCTTCCACTGGACCAGTGAGTCCAGTGCTCCATCCAGCCTGGCCTTGGACACTTCCAGTGGCATTTTGGGGATTATTTCAGGCACATTGTTCTGTCTGATCTTCTGTAATGATGATTTTTGTCCCCTCTGCCCTCTCCACCCCCAAAGTGGCAGTGAGTGATCCCTGCTCTGACCTGGCAGGTGGAGCTCCCATTCCCTCTCCTGGAACAGGAATGAGGGAGCAGAGATGCACCAGATAAAAAAAATCCACCTGATCAGGATAGACAAGAATAAGCTCCAGCCAATACTTGATTACTTCCTTGCTTGAGGAGAGAAGCAATTTAGCAGAGGTTTCTGACAGAGGAAAGATTGCATTTCTTGTTTGCTTCTCTTAATCACCCGCTCTTCTTTTAATCACGGTAAGTGGGAATTTATACACCAGGAATAAGGGGCTGATGGTTCAAAACACACATGCACCCACATTTTCCCAAAATCGATGGAGATCACAGCAACCATGGAACTCCAGAAGAGCCGAAATTGATGGAATTAGGTGGTAACTACTTGTGAAGCACTGGCTGCTGTCAGACCTGGGGCAGGAAGGGAGTTGGGAGATGATGGAGTGACTCCAAGAGCCGCTCCCAGCTCCCTGTCACCAGCCTGACCAGGGCACAGGGGACACCAAACTGGCACAGCCAAGGGCAGGAGCACCCTAAAGCCACAGCAGTCCCTGCTGACGTCTCTTCAATCACTCTGGAAATACTTTAAGCTCACCCTGAAGGTTATGAAGTTCATCCCATTTCAGTATTTCCATCAGTGATAAATTCCCAGCCATTCTCCCAAAAGCAGCATTTGGGGTGATGGTCCCCAGAGTGAGAAGTTCCAACCTTTTATTCAGTTCCAACATTTTATTCACTGTTTTAAATTCACGCTTTGACTTCAGCTTCCCAGTGAACACGGAATAATGGCCCAAACTGACCATCAATTCCAAAATCCCTGCCTGAAACAGCTTCTCCCAGCCTGTGTGGCACATGCCAGGAGTGGTGCCTGATTTGGATGCAGCCCCCAAGCCCCTGCCCTGCCATATTGCCGTGCTGATGTTCCCAATCCCTCCCCGCTCCCCTATCCCGCCTTGTCTGAGATCCAACGCCATATGCATTTAAATAAGTTGCTCTTTAATGTTTCAAAACCTGATTTATTAGTTGCTCACACTCCATCTGCCTTGAAAAACGGCGCCGTGCCTCGGCTTTCACAGCCTGCACAAAAGGTTGGGGTTCAATTTGAGGCTCCTTTATCATTTGATCACCGTGTCAGCCACATATGTAAAGTCTCCTTCCAGCTACAGAAATTGTTTAAAATGCATATTTTTCCTCTTTTTCTTGTTGTGATTTCTTTTTTTTTTTTCCTCCTCTCCCTCAGGCCACACGACTGAGCAGCAGGCACTTTGATTAATGGATTTGTCAACTTGCATATTTAGGATTTTGTTGGTTTGCCTAAAACTCCCCATGTACAGATCTGAGCTCTTCCAAAGCATGGCTGCAGCAGAATTCTTTATCCCGAGCTGGAAAACACACTGGAGCTAATGAGCTGTGATTACTCACACCCTGCATCCACTTTTCCACTGTTCTCTGCTCAGAGCTTTCTTCCTTTATCTTATCTCCTGTAGCAGCAAATGGCTCCTACCTGAATTTTTTATATCCCTGACATGTTTTCTATTCAGTTTTAATGTCAGAAAGGAAAAAAAAAACAACCTCACCGTGAGGTAACAAAAAGCAAGTGAAATAAAGTAAGATATTTCCTGACACAGTGTCATTTCTGGTTTATTTTCTTACAAGCTGTTTAATGCTAAAATCCCTATTTCATTTTTTATTTTAATATTTAGAAGCTCCAGGACATTTTAGACAAAGGAATTGGCTGGAAATACAGAAGGACAAAATGATTTGAGTGGGAAGGGACCTTAAGGATTGTTCAGTTTCAATGGGCAGGGACACTTCCCACTGTCCCAGGCTGCTCCAGACTTTCCTTGGACATTCCAGGGATCCCAGGGACAGCCCCAGCTGCTCTGGCAATTCCAGCCCAGACAGGAATTCATTCCCAAAATCCCACCCCAATCTCCCTTTCCCAGGGAATTCCCTCCATTCCCACCTCTCTCAGCCTGGCATTGGATCCATCCCCACCGTCACTGTGCTCCAGGAAGGAATTTTGGGATCCAGGGGTTTCACTGGGAATCTCAGGACACCAGGAAGGGTCTCCCTTCCCTTTTCCATCCCCAGTTTCCATAAAAATCCCTCGGGATGGATTCTGAGCCTCCTTGATCCCAGAATCCCGGAATGGTTTGGGTGGGAAGGGACCTCAAATCCCATCCCATTCCAATCCCACCATCCCAGGCTGCTCCAGGCTTTCCTTGGACATTCCAGGGATCCAGGGGCAGCCCCAGCTGCTCTGGCAATCCCAGCCCAGCCAGGAATTCCTCATTCCCAATTTCCCATCCATCCCTCTGGCAGTGGGAGCCATTTCCTGTGTCCTGTCCTTCCATCCCTTGTCCAGGTGACAAGTAAAATGCTGCTCAGTCTTCTGGAAGAAGCAGACACGGAATGATGGAATTATTAAGGTTGGAAAAGATTTCTGTGATCATTGAGTCCAACCAAGAGGTCTAAAAATGCTCCAGTTTTTCACCACAATGGTAAAAGTGAGGATTTTGAGGCTGGCACACAGCTGGGACCCTGCAGCCCCCAGGAAAACTGTCATGGGCTTGTTCTCCGTGTATTAATGAAGGTGTCAGTTCTAATGAAGATAAATTCACCCATCTTTTGACAAGTTCTTGAGAATGTTACAAACCTGGCAGGTAAAACCAGGCAGAATAAATCCTCCTGGGTGATTCCACACCGGGGTGCCTTCATAAATTCCCACCAACAAAAGAACCTCCTGACTCCTCACCTGGGGATGAATTCATTTCCCAGCAATATGCACAATGATCCCCAGGAATAACCCAGCTTTTCCCTCAGGGAAAGGCAGTGGATTGTGCACAAAATGCACAGAGCCACTCCCTGCACGGGCAGGAGTGGGAGCTGTCAGGCAGCATCCTTCAACCTGTTCATCCATAATCCCTTTCAGATGGGTTTCCCCACCTCCTCATCCCCCTTGCTTTGTTTGGCCTGTGGAATTCAATCAAAGATGAATTAAGACTTGAGGAAACAGCCCCCACCATGTCCCTGGCAATTCGTGAGCGCTCTGTTAATTTTGTTACAGCTTTTATTTCTTGCATTTTCATGCAGAGTTGCTCCCCCTGAGATTGTCACTGATATTGGCACCAAACCCCAGGGGCTGCAACCAAACTCAAATGCCAATAAAGAGGAGGGGACGCAGCCCTCAGAGACATCAGAAATTGCAGGAAAACAGCCAGAATTTTAATCACAACTCTTTCAATCGCAGCCAGGGATTTAGAAACGCTGTTATTGTAGGATATGACCCTAATTCAGTGTTAATCAAAGCCACTGGTGGCACAAGAATAACCTGGTGATTTAATAAAACTCCATTTCACAGCAGCCACTGTGTCAGGATCAAGATGTTTCCAATATTACAAATTCCAGGGAGAAGGCTGACCAGCCTTTTCCATATGTTTCTGTACATTTTTATCGCCAGGAAATTGGACAATTCCCCTACATAACAATCAAGAATTCAGTTTTATAGAAAAATCTTAATTGATTTCTTCATTTTTGTTCCATTTTTATTTGTTGCTCCTGCTGCACAGGTATCAAGGATAAGAAAATTGGAGCAGGTTTTGCAGAGAAGCTGCCCCATCCCTGGGAGTGTCCAAAGCCAGGTTGGAGCACCCTGGGATGGTGGAAGGAATCCCTGCCCATGGCAGAGGTTGCACTGGCTCATCTTTAAAATCCTTTTTCAACCCAAATCATTCCATCAATTTATAAAAAAGCTCAGGAAGCACATATGGGGAAAAAAAAATCAATTATTACAGATTTCCTTATTTTTAATTTCACTTAAAATCTTCAACAGTTAAAAGCTAAAGAAGCCAAACTTGAATGTTTCAGCTTCACGGGAAAAATGCATTCATTTGTGGTTTCTGCTGATTCAACACCTTCCAATTACAGGAACTGAGCAGTTGGTAACGTTTAAAAATCTGGAATCTTGATCTTATAACTTCAAAATTAAAGGAAGTCTGTGCTCTCATGTTCAGCTGCAGGAAGCAGGAGCACCCCCTGGTACAAGGCAGCCAGAAATGGCAAAAGTAAAAAAATCAACTTGACACCAAGCAGATATTTTAAAAGAAGGGAGAGAAACGACACAACCCAAAGTTGACAAGAAACAGAAGTGTAAGTTTTAATTTTAAGTAAATAGAAATCTATCTTAAATGCCTTAATAGATTGCATAGCTAGTAAGAGGCCCTAAAGCCTAGTTTAAAATTCAGATAACTTAGTTCCAATCATAACAAAAAAGAAGAAGAAAATGAAGGAAAAAAAAAGAAAAAGAAAAAGAAAGAAAAAGAAGAAGAAGAAGAAGAAGAAGAAGAAGAAGAAGAAGAAGAAGAAGAAAAAGAAAAAGAAAAAGAAAAAGAAGAAGAAGAAGAAGAAGAAAAAGAAAAAGAAAAAGAAAAAGAAAAAGAAAAAGAAAAAGAAAAAGAAAAAGAAAAAGAAAAAGAAAAAGAAAAAGAAAAAGAAAAAGAAAAAGAAAAAGAAAAAGAAAAAGAAAAAGAAAAAGAAAAAAGAGATAGTGGCTGCTGCTTCTGCTGGGAACATCGGACTTTATGCCAGGGAACAGCTGTTGCTGCTTTTGCTCAGGACTTTATGGCAGAGAGTTTTTAGCATGGACTTTAACACCTTGAACTCTTTGCCTTCAAGACTGGTGAATTCATGCAATAAATAACTTTATAGCAACCAACAACTGCTGTCGTCTCCTTGAAGATGTAAGACCCACCAAAAATCCCGACATTCTCCTGTGCCCTGCTCCTCAGCCTTCAGCTTCTAAGACCCACAAACTCGCTCTGAACACCTCAGCACATCAAGAAAAATCAGAAATAGAAGAGGTGGAATCTGAGGGAGGGAGGATTCCAAGAGCTCTTGCCCAATAAGGGCCACTCAGAGCTGGGCAAAGCAAACAAACGTGACACAGGAAAAAGGATGGGCTTTTTGGAGCAACACTCGGGAATAAAAAGTCCCACAAGACAGCAGAAGTTAAATTTCCCACCTCCTCCCCAGTTCTGAGGTTTGGGTCAAACTCCCCTGCAAGGTGCTCACGGGCATTGAGGAATTGGAGAATCATTGGTAATCAGAAATCCTGAGCTGGAGAGGATCCAGGGATCCAGGGGCAGCCCCAGCTGCTCTGGCAATCCCAGCCCAGCCAGGAATTCCTCATTCCCAAGATCCCATCCATGGCTGCCCTCTGGCAGTGGGAGCCATTCCCTGTGTCCTGTCCCTGCAGGCCTTGTCCCCAGTCCCTCTGCAGCTCTCCTGGAGCCCTTCAGGCCCTGGAATGTGCTGGAAGCTCTCCCTGGATCCTTCCCTTCTCCAGGAGAACATTCCCAGCTCTCCCAGGCTGGCTCCAGAGCAGAGGGGCTCCAGCCCTGCAGCAGCTCCATGGAATCCTCTGGACTTCTCACCCCCAGCCAGCTGCTGGAGTAAAGATCTTCCTCCATTTCCAAGAAAATACCCAAATGAAATATTAGGAGGAATCAAAATAAAGCTGTGAACAAGATGGTGGCGCACAGAATGAATTTAGGCTGATATAAAATAAGTTTATAGTATCAAAATAAAACCATCCTCTGCATAAGAGCCACATTAAGTGCTGAATTCCTTTTCTGTCAAGGTAGGATTACAGCTGGAATTTGGTTGTAGTGATGCCTCAGGTTTTAGCTTTTATATTTTTCAGATTCTGTGCTGCTTTAGTGTGTGGGTCTGAGCTTCATATTATGGGATGGTGAGCTCTCTGCACAGAGCAGGGAGACAAAACAATTCCTGCTCCAGCTGGGCACCAAGGACAAATGATCCAAATCTCAGCCCAGGAGCACAAACACCGTGGGCTGGAGAGAGAAAAACAAGCAGGATGGGACTGCCTGGGCTGAAGCTGGAATGGGACAATGAACTCCAAGGTGCCAATGGAGCAGAACTGATCCCAGGGAGAGCCCCCGGGAGCGCTCGTGCATTTTGGGGCCATTTTGGTTAATCTTGGGTGCAGCCCTGGCTGGGCTCTGGTGCTGCCCAAGGTGCATCCATGGAGGAGATCCTTTAATAAATCCCGAATTTATTATTTATCCCAGCCTCTGCTCTAGCTCAGCCTTCTCAAGGCATCAGTAGGGGATAAAAGCCCCAACATTCCCAACATTCTGCTGGCAGCTCTGCCAGGAGGCTGCTCCCCATTCCCAGAGCACAGCTGGACACATCCCCCATGGAATCACCAGGGATGGAGGTGGAAAAACCCCCCTGGGAATGAAGGACGAACCTTCCAAGGCACTGGAGGAGCTGCCTCACTTTGCTACCTCGGAGTCTGCAGGAAAGAACAGGGAAGGGAAGCAGCTGAAATCCGAGAAATCCATTGTCCCAACATCCATTGTTCCCAAAATAATGGGCTCCAGGAGCAGCCCTGCCTCAGGTGCTGCTTTTGACACACTTAACACACCTCAAGCCAGAGCTCTGAGCAACCCATTGCTATTTTTACATCTCTTTTTACCACATAACATCCTTCCCTAATGACAGTTTTACACATATCCCTGTTCAAGAGACTTGTGCTTCATTTTTTTTTTTGGCAATAGATCACATGTCCCAGTGCTCCACACTTCCACACAGGCTCCTTTCCCAACCATCTGCTTGTTGAACTAATTCAAACTATTATCAGTTTTACCTCCAAGAAAAGAGACACACCAAGGTTCAAGGAGAGCTTCAATTGCACCAAGGGAGGGGAAAAAGCAGCACAAAAAAAAACCCCCAGTCTAACAATGAGAGAAATGTCAAGAAATAGAAATGTCAAATCCCTTAGGGTGGGGAAAAAAAATAAATTCCAACTCCAGCTCATCTCCAAGCACTGTATTTTGCACTGAAATTACCACTCCATAGTCTTTCCTCAGGGAAAAGCTGTTCCAACTAATCAGAGCATTGGTTTTTTTTAAAGTTCAAAACAAATGCAGGGTTGTCTATGCAGAATTCATGCCCCGGCTGTCAGGAGCTGCCTTTAACTCTTTGCAAGCAAAAAAAACTCTGAGTCTTGTCACCAAAAGCTGTAAAATGGCTCAATATGGAAACAATTCAGAATATCTCAGGGTTCTCATGGATTCCCAGACTGGTTTGGGTTGGAAAGGACCTTAAAGATCATCTCATTCCATCCTCCTGGTGGAGCATCCACAAAACCTGTCTCTATTTTCCATGTAAACCTTAGAGAAAAGGGGCTTTAACAAAAACAGGAACATCCTTTTCAGATAGAAACCTAAAAGTCGTGTGTTAAATATTAAATAGGGTCTGTACAAAGCTGTGACTGTGAAGCTCTTGGAGTTCAACTCCTTCATCTGTGATCTCCTTGTGTCATCCAAGGGATCTTTCCTCCTTCCCCACCCTCTGCCTGGCAAACTCAGCCAAATCCCAAGAGATTTTTAATTCCAGGAGCTTTGTCAGTGTCCCTGTAACAGCCAGAAATGGAAAAATGCACCAGACAGAGATGGAAAACCGGAAAATTGTTTTTGTTGGATAAATGAAATGCATAATTGAAATGAAATCATCAAATGCATCTCCTCCTCCCTGCAGATAAATCCAAAAGTGCTGCATCTCTTCTGGCTGCTTTTTCTCAAGGAATTGCTTTTTATTAGCAAAATCAGATTTAAGAGTGAGTGGAATTCTTTTGGAGTAGTCCCTCATTAGGTTTTACCACCTCAAGATCTCAATTCTCTTCTTTAAAACTATTTACATGCTGGAAAAGTTTTTTTTTTCTGCTTGCGACTGGGTACATTTAATTATTGATGAAACCTTCAACTTCCCTAATTGAAAGCCAGCAGGATGGTTTAACTTAGTTTCTGGGATGACACCAAACACGCTCGTGGTGGTGGCACTGAAGAAGTGAAACAGCTCCAGCTGCAGATACTTCCAGATGTGGGGGCAGAGCACAGCAATCCACAAAATTCCTTTCCAAAACCATCCCAAAGCAAATGTGGAGCAAATAAAATCCTCCTGCCTTCAAGCAGAACAGAAGCCTCTGCACCAAACCCAAAAAGGCAGTTCCTTTTTGACCTCCACTCCTCACTGCATTTAAATAAATTTGTTTACGGCTTTTTGGAGACCTGAAAACCGAAGCCTCAGCCTGTCATTAATATTTTAATTGAAGCCATGAATATTCATGGTTGGTTTGCTTCTTTAGAGGACAAGATCCGATAATTAAATAATTCTAATATGTAAATGTGCTCCTGTCATGACACCTTGCCTTCATCTACATTACAAAACTGAGGCAATTTCAGCTCTTTCATTATTTATGTAATTTTGTTTCTACTGGTTGATTTTTTTTTTCTTCTGGACTAACTCAGGCTCTTGACACAGAAGGAAATGTCTGGATTTTACTGAATCAGTCACTATGGACTATTTCAGTCATCTGCCTCCCCTGACTTTGGCATTTTGGGAGGAATTTTATTTATCATTATTTTGATATGATCTAGCTTCTGTTTCTGAGTTAATTCCAACAGTGAATGCCTGGTATTTTTCACAAACCCAGGAGAAGGCAGCAACCACAAAGTCTTTTAGGATTTCAACATTTCTTAGACCTCAATACCAATAAAAAGTATCTGGGGGTCAGGCTGGAAAGGGTTTGGAGCAACCTGGGGTAGTGGAAAGTGTCCCTGCCCATGGCAGGGCATGGGATGAGCTTTGAGGTCTCTTCCAACCCAAATAATTCTGTGATTCCGTGAAAAATGTTTGGTTTCTGTGAGAAACAGAGTGGCAGCTGTTTTCTAAAATAAATCCATTTCTTCCCTTTGCAGCTGTAATCATCTAAAGCAAACTCTGGATGATTCCAGCAAGTTTTCCTTGCAGTTGCTGTGAAATTCTCCCATTTCCATACAAACTAAAACCTAATTTAAGGATTTCAAATGAGGACAAAAAGCTTGAAAGGGCTGCCAGGGCCATTATTTGCCCCTTCAGCACCTGCACACAACCTCCAACTTCTCCCCTTCACACCCACCTCAAGTTCAAACCCAGTTCTTGCCTTCACTCTTCAGACCTCACTTCTCTACTTGTTAGAAACATTTTTTTTTTTTTTAATTTCTGGGTTAAAATTCCTTTTTGGCCACTTCATTCCTGCCTGTGGCAACTCCAGTTTTCAGTCTGAGGTTCCTGATACTTTTTGTAGGCAATGGGATTGAATTCCAGCATGAAATAGTCCTTTTTTTTCCTCAATATAAACAGCCAGAAATTGCATCCAACATTTCAGAGATCTGGTACAGTGATATTAAAACTGTCCTGTCTCTGCTGGGCAGCTTGGAGTAATTCTGGAACCACACGTTTTCCTCATCCCCCACCACTTCCAATGGATTAGCTCCAAGTTCAGCTCAGCTCAGTTCCCAGGTGAATATTCAGGATTAGATTTCATCCCTTTTCCTTGGATTCCCAAGATCACCGAGCTCCTGGAGGTGATTTCATCCTCACCATCACTGTGGCCATCAAACAAGGACGGACAGTCATTAAAACATCTCCTAAAACAAACCTAATGGAAAAGCAGAGTCCTGAAGGGCAGTGAAAGGCACCAGGTGACAAAATGCCAATTAAATACTGTCATTTGAGAACAATATTTGACACAATTTGTGCTAATTTTGCATAACGTGACCTCTTGGAATTGGAGACTCTGAAGGACAAAAAGGAAGGAGAATTCAGCACCTCAGACTGGAGTGTGAAGCTCCTGAGGGAAGGAACCATTCCCAAAAATACACTGGCACTACAAAGAAACCTCAACAACAGCTAAAAAATAAATTTAAAAATCAACTAAGTTTGGCAAGAACAAATCCTGCAGTAAAAGCAGTGCTGTGGAAAGAGCTCCTGCTCCATCCCAGACACAGAGAAAAGCAGATCCTTCAGAGCCCTGTGCTGCCCTTGGCTCACCTAAATGTGATCTTCCTGCTTGGAATATTTTCCATCTGAAGCCACTTGCCCACCCAGATGTTCGAGGTGGTTGCCACACATCTGGAGCACTTCAGCTTTGGACTGGTGCTACTGGGCTTCGACAACACTGATGTCCTGGGTCCATCCAGGTGAACCAGATGGGTTCATTCATTCCCTCTCCTTGGCTTTATTTGGTCCCATTCCCATGGAGAGGGGGGAAAAAGGAACTTGGGTAAGTAATTAATCTCTCTAATTACCTTAGAAAATAACAAGCCTTGTGCTGGAACAGAGCAGCCCTTGCTGGAAGTCAGTCCCAGACAATCCCAAAGAGTTGATCAAATGATCTGGAGCGCCCAAACTGGGAAATGAATCTCAAGGACCCGAGGCAGTCCAACCACAGAGGCTTTCCCAGAAGTGCTCTGGGAGTTTCCCAGTCTCCTCCACCACAGAATCATGGAAGGGTCTGAGCTGGAAGTGACCCACAAGGAGTCTTGAGCTCCATGGAAAGAGGCCAAGAGCTGCCACGTGTTTGTGTTGTCTTCATAAAATCAGAGAAAATCTCAAGTTGGAAGGGACCCACAAGGATCAAGCCCAACTCCTGACCCCACAGGACCATCCCAAAAATCCCACCCTGTGCCTGAGCATTGTCCAAACACTTCTGGAGCTCCAACAGCCTTGGGAATGTCACCATCCCCTCCTCCAGTACCCAGCCAACATCTTGCCAATGTCTACAATCGTTGCCACCACACTCAGGTGGTTCCTGGGGAGCTTCACCAGCTCTGGTTCGGCTCTCATGCTACCACCAGGACAGACCCATCCTGGAACCTCTCAAACAAGCATCAACCTGCACAGGGTTTACTCAAAATGAGCATTTTGATGCATCCCTGCTTTCCCTGAGTGTGAAGAACATCCTTGATAATACCTCAGATACCTTGATAACTCCTCAGATCAGCTGAAACACCAGAAAAACAAAAATAGCTTCCATATCTCAGTGTGTTAAATTCTAGATTTCTTTCAGGTGATAAAATTGTTGCTGATTTAAGTCTCCACTTCTGGGCTGAGGCACTTGGTCAGGAGCCACTTGGAAATTCAAGTCCTTCATTCCCAAAATACAGCTTCAAAGAAAAAAAGTCTAAAAAAGCAGTGGAGAGAAGCACCAAAGATCATTTCCACCTGCTCCAGTATTTTCCCACTGAATGAAGAAAATGAATGCAAGCATTGAAAATCCAAGCCAAAGATGAGGAGGAGCAGCACCGAGGATTTAATTGATGAAATGATGTGAGAAACAGAGAAAAGGAGCCAGAGGAGTCAGAAAATTATTTAGGCTGAAAAACTCCTTTAAAATCATCAAGTCAAACTATTTCTATATAAACACTACAATAAGCAGGGAATATTGAGAAGCTCATGGATTTTTTACATGAAATTTTAATTTAAAAACATCCCATCTAGAAACACTACATAAAAAACCACCACATAAATCTTGACTAAATCAACCTAATGAACAAAAAGAGGTGCCTAAAACAAAGTAAACAAAGAAATAACATGGCTGATACTGCATTTATAGCCAGAGGTCTCATCCAAACAGCAGAACCCCAAAAAATTCACCGAGGAGAAGCAGTGAGAGGTGCAGGTGTGCTGTAGGCTGAGACATCTCCAGCTCTGAATCCACCTGCATCTCCCACTGCCAGCTGGGGGAAAACTCACCCATCCTTGGCCTGCTCCCCTCGTGTATCCCAGGCAATCCCAGAGTCTGGTCATATTGAACCATTCCTCCAAACACACACACACGTATATATATATATATATATATTTATATATATATTTATGCACACATCAGTTCCTTTTTTACCTAATTAAATCCAGCACTCAAGGCTGGATAACAAGATGTTGATTAATTTACTGATTTGATTCCAACACATCCTGGCTGCGTCAATCCCCTCCCTCCAGATCTCCAGAATAACCTTGACTCCTTGGAGCATCATTTCCTTCTCCTTTTCACATATGCAGATAGGACAATTATCCAGACATCCATCAGGAGGGATTGCAAGAGCGAGGAACTCATTTTCAGCCCTTTTGCTGTGCACACCAGCTGAATACACAAAGCTGATCCAACGGGAAAAACCTGGGGAAGGTTATTCCAGCCCTCACTGAACCTGGGCAGAGCAAGGAAGAATCTGAGATGTCAGCAAAGTTTTGACTATGGTGCAAAAATCCAGCTGTGCATGGACAGAAATGTGCCAGGAAATCATGGAATCACAGAACATCCTGAGCTGAAAGGATCCTTGAGTCCAGCTCCTGGTCCTGCACAAGACAATCCTGAATTTGGAAATAATCACAGAACTCCAGAATAGTTTGGGTGGGAAGGGACCTTAAATCCCATCCAGTTCCATCCTCCCACTATCCCAGAGTGCTCGAAGCCCTGCCCAACCTGGCCTTAAAAACACAAATAATAAACCACATTCTTTATCAGAACATGAGGGGGATGAAGGAATCTATAGGAAGCCAAACATTGTTTTGCTTTTAGAGTTTGTAGGATCCAAAACCTACACAGAAAAAAGACGTCCATCATTTCAAACTGGGAGAATTAAGGATATAAGACCTTATAATTTTTGTTGTGCTTATAATTTGGATTTGCAAGTCTTGTGAATAAAGATGCAGGAGATAAAGCACCAAACCCTGCAGGTCAGCCAAGCCACCCTAAACCACCGGGCTGTGGTCCATGAAATTCCAATGGGCCTCATAAACCAATTTCCCACGTTTGCAGCTACTCAAGTTCAATAAAGAGAGGCCATAAATAAATTGGCCACTTCCCCACCACCTCTTTTTTGCAGCTCTGGAGCTGTCACAGGACTGTGAAATGATTGAAGACCATCAGCTCAGAAAAAAAAAAAAAAAATTGAAAAATTGAGAAGTCCTTCCAGCAGTAAAAATGAAATTTATGACTGACCCAAAAGCTATTTTTTTTTCCAAGACAATATCTGCCAGCCCTCACAAGGACCACAGACCCCTAATATTTCCGCTCTGGGCCATATGTGCCATTCTCAGGCAAAAATAAATTTGTTAACAAGTCTGCAACAGCAGTTGGCACTTTCTTCTGCCAGTCTGTACGAACATCTTGAGACTTTCTTTAATAGGAAAAAAAAAAAAACGGGAAAAAGAGAACGTTTTAGAAAAGCACAAACCCAGCAAAACACGCCTGAAACGTAAGGGGAAAAAATAGTAATTCGAGCAAACATTTTAAATTAATAGACAACAGAAATGCTGGCAAAGTTTGTTGTTCATAAGCTCTGGGATCATGCAGGGGTCCTGAACATTTTAAACATTCAGTGTGACCATCTGTCACCAACATAGGAACCGAACAGAACGAGCAATTACCAGAGCCCTTCTCAGACAGAATCTGTCAACCACAGCCAGCCTGGCTGCCAGCAGAAATCAAATTGATGAAAAGGAGCTGCTGAAAGCAGCTCGTCCTTCTGGGGAAAAGGGATGGGCTCCACCTGAGCAGGGGAGAAGTGGCTGGGGGGAAACAGCAGCCAAAAAAATCTCCTGGTGCTTCTGTGGTGCTCAGGGAATGGTTGTGAGGGTGGTGGGCACAAGGATGTGGGTAAGAGTTCCCTGCTGGCATCACTCAGGAGCAGAAAAGCAGAGAATTCAGAGATTTAAGGCTGAATTCCTCCTGGAATATGATCCATCAGAGTAACTTGGGATGGAAGGGAGCTTAAATATCATTTAGTTCCCCCAATGGACACGTTCCACCATCCCAGGTTGCTCCAAATCCCATCCAGCCTGGCCTGGGACACTTCCAGGAGTGGGGCAGCCAAAGCTGCTCTGGTATTTGAACCAAGTTTATTCAATAATACATTCAATCACTTAAAAATTGTAAAAAAATTACCCAGAGAGAAAGGAAACATCAGAGTAGAGAAGGGAGGAAAGGTGACAGGACTGTGCAGGAGTTAATGAATTTAAGGAATAAAAAAATAGTATTATTTATGCAGAAAGAACAACTTCTGCACTGCAGAGATGTTCCTAATGAAAATCCATGAGGATGAACTCAGGAGATCTTCCTACTTATTCTTTGATCAGAAGTTAATGTGCAAAAAGCTGGTGCTGATGAAACCAGAGATAAAGTCATTACCAACACACGGGAGAATTGGATACTCCACACCTTGGCCACTGGAGCAAGGGAATATCATTTGCTATGCCTATTTCAGTGCTTTCAGGTACTGAGAACATTTGCCATGAGGTAAACACTGCATGACTTGGAATTTTAAAAGACAAATTCAAGTGTCTCCATCACTGGCAGAAGTCCTGGAGCCACACAAACCATGGAGCCACAAAAGCAATCACGATCCAAGATACAGGAGACTGTTCCCAGTAAGGTCAGGACAGGAATCCTATTAATATTTAAGGAATTCCTGAGATGCTAGGAGAAAAATTAGCTGATCTTACAAAAAAAAAAAAAAATTAATGAAATTAAAAGATGAGATGAGGAAACACAGGAGAAGAGAAGAAAGTACTCTGAGACTATATTAAAACATAAAATGCAAAGTGACCATGATAAAATCCAGATGGGATTATCAAAATAACATCGATAAATGTCAAAGCAGTGAACTTCTGGGCTGTTTTTTTCAGTAGAAGATCAAAGAAAGGCCAAGTTTTGATAGAAGTGTTCCTCTACTTGAGTGATTTGTTGTCTCAGTGAGTGAGTGACTCCAGCAGCCTCTCCAGTGCTGTCATGCTGTATTTAGAGATGATTAATGGAAATACAGCCTCTACTCCACCTCTCTCCTGCACAACTTTCCTGCATCCCTCCAAGCCAATATCCTTTGACAATTCTTACACCACATCAGCCCCATCAGGATCCAATATTGACAGGAGCCTGGCAAACACTGCACGAGGAGCAGTGTTTTATTTAATGAAGTAATTAAAACCTGCACTATCGATATCTGGGAGCGGAGGTGTTGATCAGAGCACGAGCCTGCTTTTCATAATGACAAAATGTCTGTGATCCCACGGAGCTCACAAAGAAAATGGGATTTGAGGCAGGAACAGATGGATACAGAGGGGAAAGGATGAACAAGGGAACTCAGCTGCTTGGCTTGATAGGTGGGGTGCTCAGAACAACACAGATCCAGCAATTTCCAGTGACTTTTTATTTTTTGTGGCACCTGATACATCTCCTCAATTGGCTCATTTATCACAGAACTGACTTTAAAACAACTTTCAAACTATTTCCCCCCCCCCCAAAGAAACTTGCTAATCTGCCTTATGGAAGCTGGATCTTAACTGAAAAGTACATCAGTAAATTGGCATCCCCTACTGAGACAGATAAGAGCTTCGAGTCACTGAATAAGGATGCTGAAAGTGTGACAGGTATCTCTGAAAGCTCTTTTGAAAATTCCTTTATAAATAGTATTTATTTGGCTAAAATACATGATCAGTGCAGCACTTCTGTAATCTGACTGTTTGCAAAGTGCTTTAGTTCTTGAGATAAAAAGCTGCTACAGAACTCTGAGGATCATCTGGAGGAGCAGTTTCCACTTACGTGTCAAACGCTTTTGTCCCCAGCCAGGTCTAATTTCATGGCAATTGGGCTCATTTTGAAATCTTTTTTTTTTTTTTTTTTTTTCCTTTTTTTCAGCTTTCCAGCTACATGTGAAAAGTGCATTAGGCTGGGAGAAGTCTCCAAAGCAGCAGAACATCCTTGTAAGAGAAAAGTGGAAAAAAATAATAAAAAAAATCCAAGCCATTAACTGCATTTGCAGGGACCTGTTGACCATGAGACTGAGATTTTATCAGGATAAAGGCAGAGGGACACAAAGAATTCCCTTTCCTTCATGTGCCATCCTCTGCCTGGTCTTTGTCCCTGGGGTATTTACAGCATCCTCTGCTCCCAAGGGATTGTTTTCCCTACATTTCAGCTGTTTCAACTCTCAAAGAGTTAACGAGTCTTTCCCAAATGAGATCCCTGCAGGTGTCAACTCCTTGGAAGCAGATAGGTGCAAAGGGCAGACACATCCTTATAATGAGAGAAAGATTAAGAGGGGGAGAGAAAAGGAGCCAGCATGAGGCATAAGAAGTGCTTTGATGAATGATAGAGCCCGGCATTAATGAGATCTGGTAATTTTACATTTCCAGTGGTCGTTAGGACTGGGAGGATCGTTGCTTTATTCAGCTGGAACAGAGGAAAGTTTAGGACAAAAGGCGGCTCATCAAGGAATCCTCTGCCCTTTGAGGGAACACAGCTGGGATTTGCAACATTCCCCATCCCTGCCAGTGCCAGGTTTGTTTGGTTGCTCTTTTAAAAGCCACCGGTTCCAGTTGCTGCCACCGTAACCAGGCACACCTTGGCCAACAAATGTCCAAGGAAACTCTGCTCTTTGGAAAACAAACAAACAAAAAAATTGTTGTGACCTCCGCTGGCTCAAAAATTCGCTCAAAGCACGTTCTTGGTTATTCTGCACAAACCCACCTCTTTTCCTGGAGTAGCTGAGTCCCTGCCCATTTTTGAGGCATCTTTTAAGTGTCTGCTCCAAGCCCTGCGAAAGGCATTGCCTTTACATCCATGAATTCCCTTTTATCCCTATACTTGCCACCAAAAAAAAATCAAATTCTCTTTTCCCTCACTATGGTACCACACAATAAATCATTCTGACCAATTTCCAGTCTGGTTTTAATCCTTCTTTCCCCACCCAAGCAGGCCCTGAGCTGACACTTTGTGGGCTGGAGCTGCTCCTAGCACGTGTCCAGCACTAACCCTCAAGGAATCACCAAAATCCAAAAAAACCCCTGCCCTTTCTCTAACTATTATGCTTTTTTCCTGTCCCCACTCCCTTCAAATGGGAGGTTTATTGTGAATGATGCACCTTTGGAGGAATTTCAATCATCTTGAATGTATCTGGGTGTTCTGATTGACAGGAAGCCTCCCGAGATGGCTTTGCTCCGTTCCTCCTCATAAATATTTACACACAATTTTCAGTTTTTAATGAATTCCAGATATTCAGGCTTCTTCTTGTTGAAGCTTCTTTGTATCTTCAGAAATCATTTTAACTGATCTTTTTTTTTTTTTGCTTAATGTATTGGTTCTGCACGTGGATAATGATCAGCACTGAGGAACAGTGGAGTCCTCACATCACCAGTGCCCTAACACGGATTTGCTTCTCCATTCCCATAATATGCTGCTGATAAACCCCCAGGATTTTAAAAAATGATAAACTAAAATACAGAAAAAGCAGATACTACCAAACCCCGAGTTATCCCTTTATTTCTTTGTGTCTTTCTCAATGTTTGACCACTTACAAGTTACAGTATTTTCTTTGGCTACTGTTCCAACCCAACCCCACAAAAAATCTAATTATTACCAAAGGATTAAACCAGTCTCTGTTTCTCCGAGGCTGGCTCAGCTCCCATCCCACTTTCACACTTCCCAATGTGGTCTTTTAGGAGTTCAGCCAGATTTCAGAAATCTGCCACATCTGATCACCTGTTCTGGTGTTTCCTTCCATTTCTCCATGTTCTTATGCCTCTCTTGGGATTTGTTCCCTCTGACATCTGTTCCTTCCACAACATTAAGCCAAATCACTTCTATGATAATTTGCTAAATATCAACCTCATTCTTACTGATATTTTACCTTCCTCCCTAAACTTTCCACCTTCTCCTGATGGTAGGAGCGTGCTGGGAAAACATCCATATCCATGAAAACATTTACAGCCTCTCTTCTCCAGGCTGCTCTTCTGCTTTGTTTTTATTCCCTCAACTTCATCCCCAGTCCTAAACTGAAGGAGGAATGTTGAGATTGGAAATCAGGAAGGAATTCTTCCTTTGGAGAGTGGGGAGGGGCCGGGATGGACTTCCCAGAGCAGCTGGGGCTGTCCCTGGATCCCTGGAAGTGTCCAAGGCTAGGCTGGATGGGGCTTGGAGCAGCCTGGGACAGTGGGAGGTGTCCTTGCCCATGGCAGGGGATGGAATGAGATGAGCTTTAAAATCCCTTGCAATCCAAACCCTTTTTTCTGCAGTCATTCCTCTGTTCACTTCCGATTTATTCCACAGCCTGTCCCTTGCCATTCCCTGCTTTTGTCACAGCCATTTCACGTGGACCTTTCCTTGCTCAATTTCCCCCTTAAAAGAGATGTGTGGTCCATAAAAAGGCCAGATATTAATTAAATCTCAACTTATTTCACCTCCCTTCTCCCCCTTTTTTTAAAGTCTTTTTTTTGTTGTTTTTTTTTTATTATTTTTGCCTGCCATCCTTCAAAGGTATACATATCTGCTGGCCCATCCTGGCCTCTTATTCAGAAACTCTGCGGTCATTCCCGTAATAATCCCAACAGCAATTCCAAACTAAGCCTTGAGCTGCCTCCAGAGGGGAATTCCTTTGGAGATCACAACCACCAGAGTGCCCCAGCTGCTGTGGGGTCAGCACACGCCGAGTGGAGCGTCCCATTCAGGCCGACACTCCGCGTTCCCTAATCCCGGCCTTCCGACCGCTTCCTCCACTGAAGTGACGCCAACTTCCCCCGGCGGCGGGTTTATCCATCCAGCCCGCCTCATATCCCACAGCTCCCAAAGAAAAAACCCCAGCTGCTCCTCACAAACAGCTTAATCCTCCCTGGCACAGCAACGAGCTGCAAGGAAAACGGGTCATTAACAACTTTTCCCAACAGGAGCGACAACGCGCGATGCCGTGATTTAGCCTTCCCATGGAATTGGGAGGTGCCACGGAATTGGGAGGCCCCACAGAATTGAGAGGTCCCACGGAATTGGGAGGTCCCACGGAATTGGGAGGTCATACAGAACTGGAGGTCCCACGGAAATGGGAGACCCCATGGAATTGGGAGACCCCACGGAATTGGGAGGTCATACGTAATTGGGAGGTGCCACAGAATTGGGAGGCCCCATGGAATTGGGAGGTCCCACGGAATTGGGAGGTGCCACGGAATTGGGAAGCCCCATGGAATTGGGAGGTCATACGGAATTGGGAGGTCCCACGGAATTGGGAGGTCCCACGGAATTGAGAGGTCCCACAGAATTGGGAGGCCTCACGGAATTGGGAGGTCCCACAGAATTGGGAAGTCATACGGAATTGGGAGGTCCCACAGAACTGGGAGGTCCCACGGAATTGGGAGGTGCCATGGAATTGGGAGGTCCCATTGATTTGGGAGGTCATATGGAATTGGGAGGTCCCACGGAATTGGGAGGTCCCACGGAATTGGGAGGTCCCACGGAATTGGGAGGTCCCAAGGAATTGGGAGGTGCCACAGAATTGGGAGGTCCCACGGAATTGGGAGGTCCCCCGGAATTGAGAGGTTCCACGGAATTGGGAGGTTCCATGGAACTGGGAGCTCCCACGGAATTGGGAGGTCCCACGGAATTGGGAGATCCCATGGAATTGAGAGATCCCATGGAATTGAGAGACCCCACGGAATTGGGAGGTCATACGTAATTGGGAGGTGCCACGGAATTGGGAGGTCCCATGGAACTGGGAGGTCCCACGGAATTGGGAGGACCCACGGAATTGGGAGGTCCCACGGAATTGGGAGGTCCCACGTCCCAGCCACTGCTGTCCCCACGGGGTGGGACAGGTTTACAAGCAGGACTGAAGGATTTCCCTGCCTCAGGATTCGGTGACGCAGGCAGTGCTCCAAATGCTGTAATCCTAATTGGAAATATCCATCTCCAGCAGGGAAGGCTGTTAACAGGATTTTAGAAAATAATATATTCTGCTCTGGATGCAATTATATCCCAGCCCCAGACACACAGAAGTTTGTTTTCATTTTGTAACAGCAAATATTTTGGCTGTTTAAAATAATTTTTAACAATGCTGCACACTTTGCCAGATGTTCCATCAAATGTCATTGAGTTTTTAACACGCCTTTATTTAATATTGGATGTAAATACATATTTGGCTCCCTCTCTACACAGATTTTCCAGTGATTCTGTGATTCCCTCCATCCACCTCCCTGAAAAAATAACAATTTTTGTAATTATTGCTGCTCTTTCCTAAATTTGCTGATTCAGGTTTCACAAAATCCAAGTTCTGTGATTTACCAGTGTTAAGAGATGTTAAACTACTGAGTACTTTTCCAATATAAAGTGCATCTTTATCTTGGAAGGGGAAAAAAATGGATACATTCTAAATCTGCAGAACCAGTTTTAATGTTCTACAACAAATGGTAAAATTGAGTAATTAGTTATTTTTTAGCTGGGAGTTGCTTTGGGGAGAAAATAATTATCAAAGGATTGACTAAATACTGGAATGGGTTGGGTGGGAAGGGATCTTAAAATTCTTCCAGTTAAAATTAAGGGACAAGGACATCTCCCACTGTCCCAGGCTGCTCCAGCCCCAGTGTCCAGCCTGGCCTTGGATATTCCAGGGATCCAGGGGCAGCCCCAGCTGCTCTGGCAATCCCAGCCCAGCCAGGAATTCCTCATTCCCAAGATCCCATCCATGGCTGCCCTCTGGCAGTGGGAGCCATACCCTGTGTCCTGTCCTGCCAAGTCTCACTCCAGCTCTCATAAATAATAATAAAAATAAATTTAAGGTCCCAGTTGCACTTTTGTAGCCCCTTACTGTCACCTAATTCTGTCTCCTCTGCCAATGACAACATGGATTCCATAAGAAAACAAAAGCCAAACTCATCTTTTGTATTATTTCCAAGGGACCCTGAAGGGAGGAAGAGCACCAAAACCCCACTGTTGTATTCACAGCTCAGCTGCACAAAAGAAAAATCAGCTGAAAACTGTTTGTCCTTCCTGTTCTTGCCACTCTGAGCTGAGCTCTGCTTCATGAACCAACCAGCACTGCCTGTTAACTCGTTAAACAACAAAAACAATTTTGAAAATAATCTAAAAATGGGAGAAAAAAAAAATGGAAAGCAAACAAATCCAACAAACCAAGTTCCCCAAGACCTTTCACTCCCAGCCTCCTTCTCCAGGTTGGGAGCAGCTGGAACCCCTTGATGCTCAGCAGCAACAGATGCTCCTCCAGCCAAGCCCGCTTCTCCTCAGGGCTCTTTCAAGGAGCTGTGTTTGTGTTATTATTTACTTTTTAACATAAAAAAAAACTAAAAAAAGAAAGAAATGACACCAGGAGAGCACAGGGAAAAAGGAAACAAGAAACTGAGTGAAAGGAAACAAAAATCCCCCCAAACTCCCACCAGAGGCAGCTGCAGGGCAATTAAACTCAACAGTTTACAGATGTTCCTGGAGAATGCTCAGTCACAATGGCACCAAATTGGTCTCCTTTCTTAAAAACTTGGTGAACAAAGCTTACTTTTCTTAAAGGGTTCTCAAAATAAAGTTTGCAGCCCTTTTTATTCCTATTTATGCCACCAAAACTCTTGAACTTCAGGTTTAACCCTTCCCTGCTGGAGCTTCTCTGGCTCCTCTTCCACAGTTTCAGGTCAGAGTTTTGGGAAGATCAAGTGAAATTCAAGAAAGTTTTTCTTTCTCATCATCCTCAACCATGCTCTCTCCCAGCAGAACCACACACCTGACTAATACTTCTTTCTATTATCAAATTTAATTAGGAATTTTGTGAGGCCACGGGGAGCCAAGGAGCAAAATAAGAAAGAAAAAAAGAAAAAGGAAAAATAAAAAGAGGGATGAGTCAAGGAATTAGAGTTGTAACAATTAATGGCATGCTAAGCTTTTATTTTCTTCCTGGAGCCCTTTAAGACTTTGTCCCATATCTGAACTACTTGGTGCAAATCAAGCTCTTCTTTTCCATGATTTTTCCTAATTTACTCAGGATTATTTCAGTTCAACTCAGGACCTGGGTTTAATTCTCTTTTTCTCCCCCTTAAGTCCTTTACAGAAATGCTCAAGTGTGGCCAGTGTTTTATTTCACAGGAGGAGCCAAATAAATATTAAATAAATATTCCATGAAGCATTAAAGGAGAGTGGAGCCAGGTGCAGGTCCTGCTCCTCTCCCAGGAAACAAGTGACAGGATGAGGGGAAACAGCCTCAAGCTGTGCCAGGGGAGGTTTAGGTTGGATATTTGGGATTATTTTTTTCATGGAGAGGGTTGTAAAGCATCAGAACAGAGTGTCCACTCCTGGAAATGTTCAATAAATGTGTGGATGTGGCTGACCCCAGCACTGAGAGGTGAAGGAAGTCCTAGGAAGACCCAGGTCAAACCTCCACGTTAAATTCTGCTCAAAGCAACATAAAAATTTCCCTGCTGTCCACCAAATATTTCACTGGTGACCATTCCAGAGGTGCTGCAAGTCCCCAGGATGCTCCTGTCAACATGAAGTTCTGCAGCCTCGTTAAATCTCCCAAAATCAGATTACTGAGGCAAAGTCATCAAGAACAGAAGTTAATTTTGATTATGTAACTACATTTAATGAAGAATCATGGATCTGGGAGAAAGAAGTGTCCATGAAGGACTCAATTCCAACCTGAGAAAAATAAACTTTCACTGTTTCCAGACAGGATGAACACTTACACCTCTTGTTTTCAGTTTGAGCAAAGTGAAGGATGTTGAACACAAAATCAGGCACCAAGTCTGTAATAAAGATGTCTGGGAATAACTAAATTCTATTTGCACTTCCAGTTCCCCAAAAACCCACTGAAGGATTACCATGTAGACAAAGAGACGTGCTGCCTTTGTCCCTTCACCTACCACACTACAATATCCATAAATACCCATATATTCCACATCAAACAGGGGTGGTTTGAAGCTCTGTCTCTCATCCCTGAGAGGTGGCTTTTGCCAACCACAGTGACCAAATTTTCCTTGTTTTCCCCTGCTTTTATTCCCCTTGCAGCTGCTCACATTCACAAATTTCTTTCCCCAGAATTCCACGTCTCTGCACCTCCTGCTCCTTTCAGATTTGGCTGATATCGATCCCATTAGTGGGGAGGGATGGGCAGAACAAACCTAAAGGGCTCATTTCCTTTAGGATGGGACTCATTTCCTAGAAAATCAAGCAAAAACCACAAAAGAGCTGCTATCAAGTGAATTTTAAATCTACATTCATCTCATGGCAAGATAACATTCATTCCACTCACTTCTGAAGAGACAGGGTTATTTTTTCCCCAAATCAAGAGGATATTGAAGAAATTATCACTGATAAATACCTGGAAGCACAGCCAGGATCAAGATATCAATTTCTACCTCCTATCAGACATCTTTCATGTAGCAGAAAATTATTTCTTCAACACCACTCGGAGAGGGACAAGCAGTTCAGGAAGAGCACAAGTAAATGATGGCTTTATAAAACAATTGCATTCAAGAATACAAATAACACAGGAAAAAACTTGTATTCCCTCAAGTCCCCATACTAAAGGATCTTTTCTCTGTTTCCCTGCATGAGAAATTCAAGTCTCAGCACTTCCAGCCTTCCTGGATATTCACACTGCAGAGATGAGGATTATTTGGATAACGGAGTCAAGGAGGAAAAGGAACAAATCCCATGAGCACCAACTGCACAGCTGGGAGAACTGGTTTTGTTTAAAGACTCCTTAATTCCATAAAATACTGAGGATGTGCAAAATTTAGCATCAATATGAAACAGCGATAGTTGAAAATATCTCTGAGACCATCGAGTCCAACCTGTGACCGATCCCCAGCTTGTCCCCATGTGCCACATCCAGAAATTCCTTGGACACCTCCAAGGATGGGGACTCCAAACCTCCCTGGGCAGCCCCTTCCAATTCCCACCAAGCCTTTCCATGGGGAAATTCCTGCTGATGTCCAGCTGAGGCTGCCCTGGCCCAGCCTGAGGCCGTTCCCTCTCCTCCTGTCCCTGTTCCCTGGAGCACAGCCCGACCCCCCGGCTGTCCCCTCCTGGCAGGGACTTGTGCAGAGCCACAAGGTCCCCCTGAGCCTCCTTGGCTCCAGGCTCAGCCCCTTCCCAGCTCCCTCAGCTTTTCCTGCCTCTCCATTCCCTTCCCAGCTCCATCCCTGGACACTCTCCAGCCCCTCCAGGTCCTTCCTGAACTGAGGAGCCCAGAGCTGACCCCAAGATTCCAGGGGGTCCCTCAGCAGTGCCAGCTCAGGGGACAGTCCCTTCCCTAATCCTGCTGGCCACTCCATTCCTGCCAAAATCCAGGTGCCATCGGCCTTGGGCACAGCTGGGGATGTCCAACCACTGCCACCAGCACCCTCAGGGACCTTTCCAGCCCCTCTGCCCCAGCCCGTGGTGCTCCATGGGGCTGGTGGGACCCAAGGACACCACACTTGGCCTTGGTGAGCCTCATCCAGATGTTCCAAGCCCATGGATCCAGCCTGTCCAGATCCCTCTGCATCTCCAGCAGACCCACACTTCCACCCAGCCTGGTGTCATCTGCAAAGCTCTGTTGACCTAAAGATGGAATCCCACAGATGAGAGATCTTAGAGGGGCTCTGCAGGTGCACAGACCTAAAGAGGCTCCCCAGACTCCCAAACTTGGGTTAGTGGTGAAATACCACAAGAAATAACCCAGAGTAATGGGAAAATGAACGGATCTGGGATGAGGTGGAGTGACCTGTGCAGGCTGGGGAGAGGTTCTGCTCATTTCTGCAACACAAGGGATTTTGGAGAAGTTTCTTTTCCAGCAGATCTGGGTGAATCCCCTCTGCTTCCAGCAGCTCTCCAAGGGTGCACCCATGTAGGGTCCACGAGGAGCTGGGAAACATCCCTTGGATTGGACAAAGTCTCAAGTAGTTTGAATGAAAACAGAATAATCTTTTCAGGTATCAAATAAACACCAAAAGCACGACTCTCTCCACTTCTGTAACAAAAATCTCTACTAAATTTTATGTCTAAATTCATTTTTTATACATGGCAGATACAACATCCCATTAGGATTAATGTGGGGAAAAATTAGCAGAAACTTCAGCAGATTTTTTTTGTCTGCAAGCTGCTTAAATTAGTCACTATAAATATGAAGGGTTTTTTTTTAAAAAAAGAAGAAGGAAAACCAAATATTTCTCATTTATTTCCATGTTAGCACTTGCAGGCCTTGATCCCAGCAACAATTAGGCATACGGACGTGTGATTAGTCAAAATCACTGCCATACATTTAGAGTATGGAAGTATTTACATTTTTACTCTAAGTGGACATATGGCAACATTAAAAGATTAAGATCTGTCAATATTTTAAATACAGATTTGAGAAAAGCATGGAGAAAAACCCTTCATTACCACAGGCAGAATAATGAAAATTATTCACGATGTTTTTAGCCCTTTTGGAACCATTTTATTCAGCCTTTATCATAGTCCTTTTTAAGGGCACTTTTAAGCTCCAAATCAACATCGTGAGGATTTTCAAATTTAATGTGACACCTCCAGATGAACACTGAGGTTATTTCACCTGTGTGTTTTCCCGTGATATATCAATTTCTTCCCTTTTTACTGCTGTTTAACTTCAATACCTGACCAGAATGGTCCCTGCCTGTAGAACAACTCGTATTTTCGAGCTGATAAAAATGCATGAGGTGTAGGAGAGCTCTGAGTACAACTGCACAGTGTGAAGAGATCAGACCCAGAGACATTTGCTTCCAAGGAAAATGCAGTTGCAGCAACTGCATAATACATAAAATATTATCTATAACACATCCTCCTCCTCTTCCTGGGCGCAGGAGGAGAAAGCTCCTTTGGATGTCACAGGAATTAGCTGCAGACACATATGGAAATTCCATTTAGGATAAGAATCAGTGACAGGAAACAGCCAGGAGGGACTATTTGTACTGAAATACAAGCCATTAACTTGAGCCAAGCTAACAGCAAACGACTGCTCAGGCAAGTGCCGGCTGCAGATAATTAGTTTAGAACCTATTGGAACATGAATATTTTATCGTGCAGCACAAAACTCGTTAGGGAGAGGAATTAGAGAGCCAGGACGTCTGGAAGCACAGCAGAGGTGATCTGTCAGGTCCCTGGGAAGAGCTTTTCCTGGAGAAAACAAGTCCAGTCATTAAAGCCACACCAATCCATTAGGAACTGGTCTGGTGGCACAGCAGGAGTTGCCTGGATTTAATGGCATCACTCTGTGCTGCTGGACACACAGGGAATTTTGGGAATTACCCCAGCCAGCACCTTCCTCAGGGACACGGGGTTTGTGTGCATCACATTCACTCCTGGGATGTGAGTTCACTTCTGAATTCTTCCTGGGAAATGGAACAATTTGTTCCTGTTCCCCAGCGTGTCAAAGCTGGATGGGGCATTAAAACCTGTCCTCTTCATGCTCAGTGAGTCCCTAGGGAAGGGGAACATGAAAAAAAAAAAGATAAATGCATAATTCAGGGAATCCCAGAATGGTCTGGGTTGGAAGGGACCTTAAAGCTCATCCAGTTCCAGTGCATATATTTCGGTGGAAAGAGAACCAAAAAAAAGTTAATTTTATGGGACTTCTCTATTCTTTCCACAACAGACAGAAAATTAGATAGAGATGGCCACGACCTTGAGGACAGTGAGCTGTAAAAAATGTCTTGGTTAGCTAAAAATGCTGAAATTTTTAGTCCATGACTGAAACTCTTTTGGCTAGATCTGAGCAGGAAAACTTTTAAATAAAACAGGAGGTGACAAAGTAATTCACACATCTGAATTTTCCCATTCCACATGGAGTTACTGGGGAAGGGAGGCCCTCAAGCAACATCCTTGTGTGGACAAATCTCTTTTGATTTGTCCTCAAGTTGTTACCTGTTACATCCAACTCCTTAAATCCATCATTTCCAGCCTGAACACCATCCAATATACATTAGAAGTGTCTCTGATACACACATTGGAATGATTTAAATCCACCTCAAAAACTCCTTCAGATCTCTGGTGCTGCTTCCCTTGGATTATAAAATATTGCACACCTCTCACTGCAATCCTGACATCAGAACAAAGCCTAAGAAATATAAAACAGAGCCCAAATGACAGATTATTGCAAAATCAAAGAGGATGCTAAAAATCCCCAATCTGATAAAAGTTATATATTTCTATTTATTTTTTAAAAAATCCCTACTAATACAGGATCTACCTCATACTGAATATCCAAAGTAGTAACAGAGCTGCTTGAAAAAAAGTGAAGAAATGTTTAGATATTATATCTATGTTGTAGAAAAACCCCACATTAACAGAATAAATTTATGCCAAATCATTCATAGCATGTTTTTTCCCTGCTTTTTTTAAAATTCAAACCTGATCCTATTAATCATTAATTGGAACATCATTATTTCTGGGAGATGAAGACATGCTTAAATCAGTCAGCAGCAATACTTTTAATGACAACCAACTTGTTTAATCCCATTTTTTCTCCCCAAAGCTGTATCAAAACAAATCATTTTGCATTTCTGGAGACAAGAATGTGTAGAGCCCACCTCACCCCAGCAACGAGGTGTTCCTGCATTGACGAAACACTCATTAAATCCATTTGTTTATTTTTTTTGGTTGTTCCAGTAATTGCTGTGACAACAGCAAGCCCCATAAAAACTGGAGTGGCTCCTGATTTCGCTGCTGCACTCCCTTTGCTTCATCTCCTGGGCTAAGCCCAGCCTGAGTACAGGTGGCAGAGCCCCAGTGAGTGTCCATATGGAAATCCATCTGCTCTGGCAGCCCTCCGGGAACGCCGGAACGCTGGGATGGGATTGTGGAACAGCCCCAGGATGCTGCAGTGTCGGAACTCAAAATGTCCCTCAGACATTTTTGGAGGTTCCAGGCCTGGGTCAGAAGCATCTGAGACCCTGGCAGGCAGCTGGAAACAGCTGTGATTTTGGGTTTGAACCATGGAATGATTTACCAACCTTGCAGGAAGAACAAGAAGTTACAAAATTTAGATATTAGAGTAGAAGTAGTCACAAAGTAGAGGGAAGAATTTTTGAGTGCTGTACAGGGGGGTTTTGGTTTTGTACATGGGGGTCAGAGGTTTTAAGATGGAGGGATTTGGGCCTGCCCTGTCCTCCCTCTTTCTCCTTCCTTACCTCCATGTTCTTGGTGATGTTGGCACTCACAGATTGGTTTAGAGTAGAAAAGCACCATTTAATATAGGTAATAGGCATTGGGGAAAAACTGTAACATGTAACACGTAATGTACCACATAAAAGATAGAAAAGCACCATTTAATATAGGTAATAGGCATTGGGGAAAAACTGTACCCATGTAACATGTAATGTACCATATAAAAGATAGAAAAGCACCATTTAATATAGGTAATAGGCATTGGGGAAAAACTGTACCCATGTAACACGTAATGTACCATATAAAAGACAGCACAGCCCTGGGCGGGGAGAGAAGAAGCAGTCGGGAGTCAGAGAGGATGTCAGGGTGTGTGTGTGCCTCTGCCTGAGCTGTGAGCAAACCACAGCAGCCAGAGAAGAAAATCTGTTAGATAACTTGCAATAAACTGCCTTGAGACCGAACAAGAGACTGCTGAGCCTTTCTTTGGAAGCTCGGCTTGGAGGAGAGACTTTTCCACCACACTGAGCCACCCCTGACCTAGGGGTGAGCTCCGGCATTGCAGTCGTCCCCTGATGCCTTAAATTTTATCTTTTCTATTTCCCAGATCCTGAACTCCATGCAGTGTTTGGGAGCTCTCCTCACAGTTTTGGCAGACAGAACAATCCCTCTGGGCCTGAGAACCAAGGACACCTCACAGCCTCAGGCCCGAAAAGTACAAACAAAAGTGAGTTGGGAGGAGCAAACTGGGGGAATGTGACTTCACCACCTGAAGGTGTAACTGGACAATTAACCCCTGCAAATATGCAAATAGACCAAACTTATATCTGCCTGAAAAACTTGTGATTGTCATGCATCTTGGGAACTCTAATTACAAAATACCACCCAAAGCCATGAAGAAGGAGGTGAAGGAGGACCAGCTACTGCCCTAAAACTTCCATCTTAGCTTTGTATGTATTACTATATTCTAAAACCCCAAACTCCAAGTTTTCCACCTTGTGATATTACACACTTCTAATCAACTACACACTTGCAATCCCAGTGCTATCAATCAAATTTGGAAGCCTCTCCACAGCTTCAGGTCAAATGCAGTGCTCTCCTGGGGGTCAGAGTCTGTCAGCACAGAAAGTCTCAAATTCTCAGCACCCAGAACTCCCAACATCTCCTCTGCCAGGCTCTTCCACTGCCCAGGGTGTATCTATTGAAGGCCTTTAATAAATCCCCACTTTATCCCCTAACCCTGTCCAGCCTCTGTTCTAGACAGCGTCTCCAGCAGCACATCCAGGAATGAAGGAATCCTGGGATGGGATCATGGAACAAGCCCAGGACGCTGCAGGGCCTCCTCCTCTGCCTGACCTCCAGGAGTTGGATTTTTCCCTCATGCTGCAGCTGTGAGCCACTGAGTGCAGAAGAGCCAATTTAGAATCTTTCCTGAAATCTCCAGAGTTGGGAAGAAGGGATGGAGCCGAACAGAGGCAGATTGGAACGTGCTGTTGGAATCTGAGGTATTGATGATTCTGAGATTGTAGAAAGTCTCTGTCTGTCAGCCCCACTGCCAAAGCAGAAGCCATAATTGGTCTGTGCTGGTTTCCAGGTTGTTTATTCTGTTTATCTCTAACATGTTCTGCTGCCCTGCCGCAGCTCTGTCCTGCAGGGCAGCGTGTGGGGCTCTGCCCTCAGTGGGATGGTACAAACATTAAATACCACAAACTACCTGTGCTGGATTTACAATAATGTGCCAATATCTGTCACCTACGTTGAACAGTGTGTCCCCAGCCTGAACCAACAGAAAAATGCCAACACCACAGTGAAACATGGAGGGCATGAAGAAGGAGAAAAAGGACAAGGCACACCCAATTTCCTCCATCTTGTCCCCTTTGGACCCCTAATCTAGAATCCTAAAATTTTACTTTTGCACCTGTGCCACACTTAATTATTACTTATATCAAACACTCAGAGCTTGTAATTCATCCTGTAAGATTGAAAACTCTTTTCCATGGACAGAGATGACAGACAGTGTCTCTGGGAGCTCTGTCCAGGGGGGTTCCTGACCCCTGCCAGGGTCCCAGACCTTCCAGAGGGAAGCCCTGGGTTCCCACAGCCATCAGTGAGCACCTACACAGCCCTACTACACAGTTACTACCACCCAGAAATGGGGCTAGCTGCTGGGAATAGCCACTACAAAGCCACCACTGCTCCCAAAATGGGTCCAAACTCAGCTTTCACGCAGCATCTCCCAGGAAATGACTACATGGAAGAGCTGGGACAGTGTCCCTACAAAAATCTGTGTCCAGCTGCACTACAACACATTGAAACTCCAAACAGGAACTCGGCTCGCTCGGGCTGAACACATCAGTGGTTTTGATGCATCTGACTTTAATCTCAAATAGGCATTTAACAGGAACCCTTCCCACAGTTAAAAAAACTTCCAGACAAAGCTGGAAGGCCTCAGATCCCGCCGCTTTTATCAGTGGCGTGAGGCAGGATAAGAAAGCACCGAATGAAGCACAAGATTTATCCCTCTAATAACCTAAATCTGATCTCCGCGTTCTTTCAGGCCGCTGAACGCAGAGGCGACTGAAACGTGCTCCTCCAGAAAAATAAACCAGGAAGAAAGATAACAGAGCAGCTCTTTTAAAGACTTCAACCCAGTGGATCAATATCCTGTTGCTTAAGAAAAGGAATGTAAAAAAGATGGGGCTTTAATTTCCATTTCAAGACCAGGGTTCAGCATCACCCACCATTCAGCAGCAGTTAAAGTGCTTTTTAATTTTGTCCTCGTGCCAGAGCATTCAGGGAACAACAAGCAAAAGGACAAAGCCAAAGTTCAAAGATTGAAGACACAAAGGCGAGCTGAGGCTCTTGTGCCAAGCTGTAACCTCGTTTAATTTGTTGCGAGGAGATGTATTCAGAAATTCCTGTTAATGGCAAAGAAAGGAAAGTGGGACAGGCACTCGGAAATCAAGATGTTGGAATAGGAGAATTTAGGGAAATGGGTTTCACACAGAGGGTAATGAGTGTTTGGTGGGAATCACAGGACAGGTCACTGAGCCATGAGAGTTCTGCAAGAAATCCATTTCTGTATGTGCTGAAATGGTTAGAGGGAGACTGGGGAGAAGAAGTAAAAAACAAAGAACAAATAAAAAAACTCTCATTTGTCAGGTCACTTGAGCTTTAATAAATTCTCACCAACCCCAAAATGAATAGTTGGGATTGTCCTATATTCTCACCCAACCACAGACAGGAATTACATTCAAATTTACCCTAAAAACCGTATTTGGGACAGCAGAACAGGACTGAGGCAGAAAAGCAGATCCAGCTGCTTTTTGTAGTGACTATAAAACAGCTCCAGAGTACTCACGGAGCGTAATCTGAATTTTTCAAGGCAGCAATAGCAAAAATAGGTCACAATCCTACTGAATCCATTGGGAAAGGTTTCAAAGGGAATTAAGAAATGGAGTGTAGAGCCAGAGGAGTCCATCCTTTCACATTCCCTCTGTGCTGGCTGCAGCAGGGATATCCAGGGATCCTCCTCCAGCAGTGGAGGTGCCATTGCAAGGAGAACTCGATTCTCCTCCTCCTCCTCCCCAAAATGGGATACAGGTTAGTCCTTGGCTGAGAAACTGGGATTCTGGATGAGTGACAAAACCAGAAGAAGAGGAGGGATCACTGCAAGGTGGAATGAAGCTCAATCCTCTTGCAAAAGGAAGCAAATCAATCTTCAATTAAAAGAAAGGCAGAGAAGGCAGGAACCTTCCCAATGGAAGGAATTCCTGGCTGGGAGGGTGGGCAAGGGCTGGGATGGAATTCCCAGAGAAGTTGTGGCTGCCATTGAACCCCTGGAAGTGTCCAAGGCCAGGCTGGACACAGGGGCTTGAAGGAATCTGGGATAGTGGAAGGTGTCCCTGCCATGGACTGGATGAGTTTTAAATTCCCTTCCCACCCAAACCATTCCATGATATCCAAGAAAGGTAAAATAGGTTATAAAATACAGCCTTTGGTGCTGCACATCAATGAGGTAAATCCCTCTCTGCTCCTTTTATTACTCTGGAAAATCAACATTAAGATACTTCAGACAAGGCTTATACTGAATAAATGAGAATATTTCTGTAACACTTGCAAGCCTTACATGAGGATGGTATTTAAGAACAAAGTCTTTTGTTAACTTTTAGTATTGTTCACTTAGAAATCTGGAATTGATCTCAGGAAAACAGGGATAGTTTCCACAATATACAGAAACCTGGAGACTAAATGAGTTTAAGAAGAGATGAGAAAAACAACATAACCAGGAGGATGAAAATACATAACTAAATCGAGATGGCAGTGTTTGCAGAAAGCCTTGGGAATTTTCAGTAATAAACACAACTTCAGCTCGGCAATTAAAAGAAGTGTTTATAAAAATAAAGCTGTTCTTAAACTTACAATGTTCCTTCAGCAGTTTCCTTGGGGAGCAGAGATGTAATAGTGGATAAACAGCTGAAATTACTCTTGTTTGTAAATTGTGTCATTGCTTTTCATTTCCCCTGTGTGGCAGTTCCAGGAAAAACTCAGCACCAATTCATTGATAAATGATCCCAAAAAATGGGTGTTTTTTCCACCATAGGTGGATATCACTGAAAAAAGGCAAAATTACTTGGGTTTTATCAAGATCCAGCTTTCCAAAATAAAAAAGTGTATCACAATGCCACCCATAAATGAGTTTGAAATCTTGTAAAGGATCCTTGTTCAATTAAAGCCTTACAAAACCATGTACCAATATACCAATAATCCTATTATTTATCTAACAACATGAAAGATACTGAGAAAGGAAAACACTTTACACTTGCCTAAGGCTACTCTGATTTTTATGCCTTCCAGAGTCCATTACAGCCTTAAACTGTTGCTCACCAGCTGATAAACCCAAACCTGAGCTGATTTTGGAGCCAGAAATGAACTTCATAACTTGCCTTTGGATCTGCTGAGCTCCAGGGTAAAGTTTCCACCTCAGATGCTGCTGTGGCCATGTGGATGATAAAAAGTCCAGATTTTAAAAGTCCAGTTGGGTTTGCACGCAGCTTCTGTGCTCATCTGCACTGTGGATCTTGAGTCCAAAGGCTCCAGAACCTTCAGGGGATAAAACAAGCTCTGCCATCCCCCAAATCTCCTTCCAACATCCCTTTTCTCACTCTCTTCCAGCTGCCCAGTGCTGCTAAAACTGAGTTTTGATTCAGCTGCTGCTCCAGAGGGAAGAATTTGGAGGCAGGAGATGCTGAACTCTGACAAATCCCACCCGAGGAGCAGAGTATTTGAATTTGATACTTAATATATCCTAAAAACAGACCCCAAAAAGAGAAAAGCACAGGGGGGAAACAAGGGGCTGAGCATCTTCCTAATGAGTGGATTCTTGGACAAGTGACACCAGGGTAAAGAAGCCACCAGGGCTTTTGGTTTAAGGACTCCAATTAAATCCAGGCCTCACTAATGAAGAGTGCACACAGGAATTTGTTCTTTCCAAAGCATGTGCTCTGCTACATGGTTGTTTTTAAGATGGAACCTGCATTTTCTTTATTTTATTTGCTTTTTGGTTGTCTTTTGAGGGTATAGCTTGGAAATCAGACCCTGGGTGAGGTGGGCTCTTGGGAAAACAAGAGTGCCCTGGCAGGATCCTGGTGCCAGAAGCAAAATGCTGACCTTTAACCAGGCCTGGAGACACCTGAAGAGGATGGAAGCACCTTTTAGCTGCCATCCAAACCAGTTAAAGGTGAACTGTAACTCCCCTTGACACAGATCTGCCACTGACAAACACCCCAGGACAGCCTTTTGTCTTCCCTGTAATGAGGCTGGCACTAATTAAGTCTAATGCAAATGAAGTCTGTGCAGGACTGGCTCAATTATGCACAAAAAGTTGGGAAAAAATTTTTGGGGAAGTGCTCACTGCACACAGAAACTGAGGCAGGAATTGGGGAAAAGATGTCTTGGAAATTCAGCAGCTCAAGTGGCTTCAGGCAGAAAGAACCTGGGCTGGAGTGTAGAAAATGCATAACAAACCCCTTTGCTCAAATCTTATTCCTTTACTGAGTCTTAAATGCTCACATATCCGTGGATATTTGTATGGAATTCTATC
Source organism: Taeniopygia guttata (assembly GCF_048771995.1). NCBI lineage: Eukaryota > Metazoa > Chordata > Aves > Passeriformes > Estrildidae > Taeniopygia > Taeniopygia guttata. The sequence goes on from NC_133025.1 coordinate 2,014,112, forward strand.
ATAAATATACTGTTCTAAGTGTGGAAAAACTTAATTTAATTTGGTGCCTGAGCAGCTTCATCCTGTCACCTCTCCTGTTATGCTACTGGGCACCACTGCTGGTTTAACTTGCAATTTCAGCTAATTACTAATGAATTACCAAAATGCTCCTTGCACTGGACTTGGATCTTTTGTGCCAACTAGGGAAAAGCAAATTATTTTTTAATAAAGGGTCACAGGTAAGCAAAAGCCTCAAGGGAATTCAACAGAGCATGGAATGATTTGAGGAATAACAGAGCCACAAGATTTTGTGGTGATGCTTTGCACTCCTCATGGAATTATTTGGGAAGGGACCTTAAAGACAACCTAGCTCCAATCTGAGCATCATCTGTGCTTCCAAAAATCACATCCCGTGTTCATTCCTGTCAAAACACTCCTTCTGCTGAAATGTGGAAGTTTTTGTCTGGCCACAGAGAAAACAAAAAGAAACAGAGCCCACAGAAGTAACAAAGATTAGGCTGGATTAAAACCCCTAAGCTTTACCTTGGACCTTCAGAGCCAAGTGTGGATCACCCTACATAAATTCAGGCACAACCAACAGTTTGGGGTTGTAACCAGATAAAAAATGGGATGAACTTGTGGGAATGGGGCAAGGCAGAGATACAGGCAAAGAGCATGGGGAAAAGGGAAGAAATCGAGGCAATAATCAAACAAACCCCAGGTTAATGAGGCAGTGAAGATTTATCCCAAGAACAGCCTTAAACTCAATTGTTCACCCTCCCTCCCTAACAACTCCCCACCTTCCCAATATTCCCAGTTTTCCACACCAATCCTTAATTCTGTCTCATTACACCGAGGCCTTAAGCTGTTCATAGCAGCAGTGCTTCAGCTGAAATCCAGGTTTCTGCTCCAGATGGGAGTGGAACAGGAATAGGGAGGGTGTGCAGGTGCTAATGTGACTCCACAGCAGGAGGATAAACCCAGCAGAACAGAGTCCTTGAATAAAGCCTGAATGAAACCATCAGGGCCCATCAAGCACCCTGCTGATGAGCAGCTATTTGGCCACACACAGAGCTGTGATTTCCATCCACTTTAATAATCAGGGAGTTGGGATTTACTGTTAATGTGACATTGATGAAGAGAAATGACGCTAATGTGACATTGATGAACCGGAATGACAGTTCAGGCTTGATTAAAATTAGCCACAGTTCTTCAGCACGGGGCCAACCAGAAAGGCTTGACACAAAACTCAGATCTTCCAGAGAGGGTGAAACAAAGGTGAGGGGAAAGGAGTAGAAGGGTGCTAAAAAAGCCAAAAAATATTCTCTGATTAAATCCAGGATAATTCAACAAGCAGCTCAAATTCACCCTGCTCAATTCCCTGAATTCACAGACAAAAGAGCCAGAGTTGAAGTGGAGGGCAAAAAGTGCCCACCTAACTCATCCTCACCTTTACAGCTCCTGGGGACACCAACACTTTGCCTCAGCAGGTTCACAGAATCCCACAATGGTTTGGGTTGGAAGGGACCCTAAAGACAACCTTATTCCACACCTTCCACTAGAGCAAAGCTCACTAAGCCAAGGCTGAGAGTTCAAGGCATGGAGACTCCTCAGGAGCCCCAGAGGAAGCCTGTTGCAGTAAGGTAGAAAAATTATAAATGAAAGGCCTTATAAAATCCTCCTGGAATCAGTCAGGCTAGCCCTTTGCAAGTTGCCATGTGAGAGTAATCCTGGTGTGAGCAGTTGGTTAGCATAACAATCTATTCCTGGGTGAAAAACCACCAGCACCTCTATAAACTGCTTTAACACTCTTAGAAAAATGAGAACTATCTCCCACAAACACCTTTCCCTGCACATACACACCAGGGGTTTGAGACCAATCAATACAGAATAACAGCTTATTACTGACCAATAAAGTGATTGGCAAGAAATCTCCTGACCAAATGGAGTCACACATGAGCTCTGTAAAACTGTATAAAAAGGAGTTATGTCACTTAAGAATGGGCTTTTTCCACCATGAAGAAAATGGAGTCCACATGATTTATTCCAATAGAAGCCAGCATTGGATGTGGAATCAGCACAGAGCAGTTCTGCTTGAGAGACAGGAAAATAAAGCTGTGACATTAAATAAGCAAGCCCAGCCCTTTGAAATCAGAGCTGTGCTGGCAAACAGCAAACCCTGTTTCTGTAGGGAAACACACACTGGGGCTCAGCAGAACTGCCTAAAGGATATTCTGGGGAATTCTAAGGAAAAAAAAATATATAAGGAAAAATATCAAGACACAACTGCTCAAGTCTGGATTCTGTTGACCAGAACATGTTCATAAAGTGCTTTCACCATAAAGTTCATCTCATAAACTCTCTCCATAGTGAAGTTCCTGAATGTTTGAAATACTCACAGGATAAGAGCCTTGTTCAAACCCCTCTGCACGAGCTCACAGCAGCCAGCACTCACACAGGAGTCAACAGCAATCACCCAGATTTTCCTTCCAGCTGTGAATGAGTTGAAATGGCACCAACCTTCTGTAGTTACACTACTTGTTCCTTTTATAAACAGAATATTCTTTCATTCATGATATAATTTCCTAGATTATCCATTATTAAAATTCCCCCTCTCCAAAACGAATTTACATCTGAGTTATCTCATTACTTCTGAACAAGCCAATTATTGCCTCTAGTGAACAAAATAATTAGACTTGTGCTCCCTGCATTTGAGATCTTCTCCAGCAGTCCCAGAACACAGGAGTACACAATGCAAAGATACAAATACACAGAAAACATCAATGCAGCTGCTTTTTATTCCTCCTGAACACTGTTTACCAACTGAATAGCTTCTTTTTTTTGAATATATACACTCAGGTTTTGAGGGCTCAATACAGACCTGAAATTTAAACTTTACCCACCAGTCAGGCCTGAAAGAGCAGAGACCTTCACTTGGTTTGTTTTTCCACCACTGGAGTCAGAAGTCTTCCCTCTCCTCTGACATCTGTGTTGTCAAAAAAAATCATAAAACACTGCCCAAAGCTGTGAAATGTTTCCTAGAGGTTGGTGATGGATTCATGTAATCTTAGGATGGTGTGGGTTGGAAGGGACATTAAATCTCATCCCGTGCCACCCTCTGCAGGGGCAGGGACACCTTCCACTATCTCAGGGTGTTCCAAGCCCCTTCCAGCCTGGCCTTGGGCACTTCCAGGGATCCAGGGGCAGCCACAGCTGCTCTGGGTACCCTGTGCCAGGGTTTTGCCACCAAACTTATAAAAGTGTGAAAACTCATGACCCTTGGGCCATTTTTTGGGTGTAGCCCCTGGGTGGACTTCATCTACCCTAAATATACCTGAAGGCCCCTCAGTAAATATAACTGCTTTTATTCCCTCAATTGATTTTATTCCTTTAATTTATTTCCTGTTTTTAGGTAGTCCCAACAAGGCATCACAAGGACACGGTGGGGAAATGGTGTCAGATCTCTCCCTCAGGACGGCGCTCCCCAGCTGACCACACGGGATGGGAGATAAAGGCAAAAAAACGGTGGCAAAAAAAGCCCTCACAGTAAGGTTGGGGATGACAGAGAAGTTCTAGAGGCAGATAAAACCTCACCAGGGCACGTGTGATCAGTGCTTGCTCAGGTTACCAGGACAAGATGCAGCCCAAAGGGGAAGGAACACAAGGGACAGAGAAAAACAAGGCAGGACTTGGCATAAAACATGTCCACTGCCCACATAAATCCTGGGAGAGAGGTATAAACCATCTCCTGTCTGAAGGAGTGTCCTGTTCCCAGATGAAGACAAGAGGAATTTTCCCAATTTTCACACCTCGTTGCCCTGGAGGAGGATGGGGAGGGATGCTGCAGCAGCCTGGCTCACAATTCCATTAAAGATTCTCTGCCAGCTGTCAGGATGAACCCATGGCCTTAACCTCAAGAATTTCTGGAGCAAAAAAAATTCATTTTAATCTTCTGTATATGAGTTAACAAGCAGAGAAAATCAGATCCCTCACATCTGCTTCTGGGGCCTCTTGGATACTTCAGCGATTCCCTGCATGAGCTTGAGCAGGAATTTCTCCTGCCACTGAGCATTAACAGCACAGTAGACAACATATTGAGGGCAATAAAAACAATGCAACCCTCATTTATCAGCTTGAGGAGAAGCTGTCGAGGCAGCCAGCTGAGAAGGACCCACCAGGAAAGTCAGAAACACAAGATGAAGACGTTTGGGGTTTTGCCCTTTGGTAGGAAATGATGCTCAACTCCAGCACCAAGTGCAGAGAATTGAGGGAAAGCTTTGCCTCCCCTTCCTCCCCTCTGTCCCCAGCACTCTTTATGTGCAGTGTTTGACAGGACTTCATGGTCTGATTTTGCTGCCAAGTGAGGTTTGAACTTCTCTCCTTGGCTTGTGCCCTGCCCTGCACAATCCAAGATCAGCGCACAGCCTAGTGCATTATGTTTCCCAATATATATTTATATATACTTTTAATGTCTCTCAACAAGTATATTTTTAATTAATGAGCTATTTCAAATGGAAGATGAAAAGCAAAATCTCCTTTTCTTTTTGGAAGCATGATCCAATAACACTGACAGTACCAGATGGTTTCCTCCTCAGAAAGCCAGACAAAGCAAATGCATCCATAAATGTCCACAATGTCAGAAGCAGGCATCAAATAGAAAAAGTCCAAGTAAATACACACAGCTCTTGCTTCTCAGAAACCAGGAGCATTTGCTAGTCCTGTCAAAGAACAGATTTATTATTTTTTAATAATGCTTCCCTTCTCCAACACGCTGAAATTTCCGAGCAGAGCTAAAGCATGGGGGTGCTTTGGTCTCACTGGGGAAATAATCCTGCACAGCTGGTTTGATCTGTGAAAACCTTCACCCAACAGCAGCAAGCTGTGCTCAAAAAGCAGAGGATTTCTCTGTAAAAGCCCAGCACTAACCATCTCAAGGGCAGGCTCTGTTAGAAACCCTAAAAAACCCAAACACCTTTAATTTGTGGTGTGGAGAAAAGCCAAGATCATGCTCAAGCAGTGATTCCCAGTGTCAGTTCAGGGGTATGGACTGGGAGCACAAAGCACCTGCAGGTTCCTAGTCCATCTCCATGGATCAGGTTATTCCTAATTCATCTCCATGGATCAGGATATTCCTAAATAGTTCAGGGAGATGGTTCAGGGCACAACCAAAATCATCCCAGACCAAGGCAGGTGCCTGTGTTGCTGACATCTAAACCATCCCTTCCTCCTGACTTAATTAGGTATGAATACAGATAATTTCTTGATGAGTTTTCCTCAGTAACCCCTAACAGCAATATCCACTCAATTTAATCTGAAACCCATGTTGAAGAAATCTGTGTCTGCCTAAGAGCACTTTTAGGGAAGAGCAGAACAGACCCCACAGGTGTGAAAGGCTTATGCTCCATGACCTGTCAGCCCAGCAGCCTCTTCCTCACCTCCCCTGCTCTAAAATACCCATTTCTTGCTCTAAAATACCCGTTTCTTGCCCCAAAATACCTATTTCTTTCCCTAAAATATCTATTCCATGCCCCAAAATATGTATTTTTTTGCTGTCTCCACTTCTCCTTTGTGAATACTGACAAAAACTTAACTAAAAGCATATTCATGTATTTCATGAAAAACTTGTTAGATAAAAAGTCGTAACATTACCCTGGATTTTGAGGAGATTTCCACAGAAAGCGAGGCAAATGCAATTCTACTTATTGAGGCTCTCCAGTCTCCAAAGTCTATCAATTCCAACAACTTTTGGGTCCTCAAAAAATGGTGAGACCTCCAGGACGTGAAACTGCATGAAAGACCTGACCACTCAATGCATTCACCCAGGGAAATTCAGAGCCTGTCCCTGTATTTCTTAAAAGATCAGGAACCACAGCTGGAATAAAATTATTTCCCCCCCAATTTTGAGGGCTCAGCCAAACATGAACACAAAAATCCCAACCTAAGAGCTGGTTTGGGATATTTCAGAGACACTGAGGAGAAATGGAAACATTTTAAAGCAAAAATTGGTCAGTTAAGGAACATTGAAAGTCAAGTTCCACTTTTAGTGAAGAAACAAAAGCCCTTCAAGTATGCATCCAAATTTTCAGGATTTGTTCACTTTCTCCAAGTCCCTCTCCAGCTCTCCTGGAGCCACTTGAGGCTCTGGAAGAAGCTCTGAGGTCTCCCTGGAGTTTTCTCTTCTCCAGGCTGAAAATTCTTGGGGGGAAAGGGAGGGAATGAGGGAAACAGGGGAAAGGAGGAAGCTTAGCAACAAATAAAATAAATAAGACCACACTGGAAAACAGTCTGGAAGCCCATCAGATCCCTTTTCTCCAGGTAAATATTTCCACTTAAATCCCTGCTCTGCTCTCCATGGAAATACCAGCAACTGGACACTGAGCGTGCCATATGTAGCTGTTTTCAAATTAAAAACAAAATCCCTTTTTCTGCAAAAAAAAATGTGAAGTTAAAACACTTCCATCCTCTGGTTTTCTGCATAAGCACGATCCAAAAGCATTAAGTGGGTTAAACACATTAAATAACTGTAATAATCTGCTCTCAGAGTGCAGAGTAATGGAAATCTTGCAGCAAGGCTTGGAATTAACCTGCTTAATTTCCCTGGTATTACATCCACCACATCCATCTCCTCATTCTGCTTCACAACTGCATCATTAACTTCCCATCCAGACATTCCAACCTCTCACTCCAACTTGCCACTTCTTCATCCAAATGTATTATAATTTGCTTATCCACTGCCATTTTCATCAAGTTCTTATTAAAACAGAGAGAAAGTGGTTTAAATCTTCTTCCTCCACATTTAATTCAATATTCTGGCATGACTTTGTTTTAATGACTCAGTGCACAAGACATGGTTTGTGCTTGGTGTGGACTAATTCAGAAGTTTCTACATCCAGTAAGGGGAAAAAAAGACTGGAAAAAAAAAGATAAAACGAAGCATTTTTGGTCCTGGTAATAAGGTACTTATGGTTGTGCCCTACCACAACTGATTTCCTGCAAGCTGAGAAAGAGCTGGTTAATGCATCATCCAACACAACAGGGCTTTGCTCTGAACATTTCCAAAAAAAACTCCCAGACCAGTAAAAAAAAAAAAAAAAAAAAGGAAATCAGCTGCAATTTATGTGGATTTCCTTTATTCATTCCTACTCTCCTTCTGTGATTTAATTCTGTGTGATTTTATGGGTTTCCTGCCCATGCCAGGGGCTGGAACTCGATGATCTTTAAGGTCCCTTCCAACCCAAACCTTTCCATGGTTCTCTCTCTGATTTTCTGTGTCTACTAAATGCAGAGTTAACAACATTAAAAAAACCCAACACAATCATTGTGGTTCCCATCTAAAGCAGATTTTGTGTAACCCTGAGAGATCAGATTCATTTACTAATCCAGGCCAGAAAGGCAGCCTGGGACTGATTTTTACTAATGAAAAGATATCCAAGTGTCCCCTGGATAAATTACACTAATTACATTTTAAGATGTTCTTTAAGGTGATAGGGATTGTGCTATTATAACATGGAATGAAAAAATACAAAAGAAATGAAAGAAATTTCCACCGAAAATCTATTTTCTTCTGTCTTTTACTAGTGGGTTCACAGTGCACTATTAAACCAGGAGAACACAGTGTTCCAATTAACTTGATTTTAATCACTCCTGGCTGAGGAGAATGTGAATAGAGTCAATAAAAGAGGAGGTATCAGAAATAGCAGCTCAGATAGAGGATGGAGCTTTGCCTACCATGCTCTCAATGCTTCAAAATTCCCTTGAGACGTCTCTCAAGGTTTGGAATTTTTTCCCTGGGACAGATCCATCCTTGCCCATGGCAGAGATCCCCTATCCACAGCAAACCCACAGGAATTTGCTGGCACTGTGTTAAATCCATCCTAATGAGATCCACTCTGTTAATTCCCTTCAACTGTTGTCCACTGGAGGAGGGTCTGCCTTGTCCTTTTGGTCTCTGTGGAAATCATTCCAAATCGATTTTAACTCCATTTCCCTTTGCCTGTTTCATCCACAGAGTACAAGAGTAAAACCTAAATGTCAATTCTCATTTTTATAAATTCAAATTGTATCATTTTGCTTGACACCTTTGATGGTGATTCTTTGAGTGAGTAAAAACCAGTCCTTCGTGACAGGTGTTTAAACTATTACAAATAATTTTTTACTATTTTACCAAGTTTTCTGTGCAAGAACTCCAGTTTTCCAAAGGAGTCAAAACAGAGGCAGAGAAGCACAAAATTCTGAGTCCTGGAACTCCTTCATCTCCCTTTTTGTAGCAACTTCTAACTGGGAATGGAGGATTTGCTCCTCAAGTTCCCAGACAAGAGATGCCATATTTTCTCCTGCCCCAAGCAGATTCATCTCTGTATTTCAGAGCTCTATCACCACTCAACAGAAGGAAAAATAAAGCTATTCTCCCCTTTCTGATATAGGAAAAGCATCTTTTGTCATACAAAGGTAAAGGCCAAGCTCCAGCAGGTGACTCTTTGTTAAATTCCTAAATTGGATCCTCCAGTTACAAAAGTTGTAAAAATAAAGCCTTTAGAGACACAAACACTTCATGGCTGCAGGAGACCAGGTGGATCTGAGATGTGCAGGTGGCACAGGAACATTTCCACCCAGCCCTGTGGCTCAGGGTACCTCCACCCTAAAATCCCTGTGCCAATGAAAACACAAAGCCCCGTGAAGAGCTCAGACACACAAATGTGTGAGCAGGTCAAAAATTATGGATAAAAACCATAGTCTCTGATAAAGAATTATGGAATAATCAATAAAATCAATTAGATAAACTTATATACATGAAATGAGTTCTTGAAACAAGAAGAAGGATAAGGAACTATAAATATTTGAATAAACCCCACCCCTGGCTTTTCTCTGTAATACTCTATTCTATATTCTGGGAGAATATTCCAGCAGCAAGGCAGGATATAATGACAGAGACAAAGGGAGAATAGAATGAAGTGCCCAGTTTGCTGGGATTGATGGAATAATGCCAAACTGGTCCACTGAAACTCCAAGTGAGACCTGTGGTGTTTGTGAGAGGAGCTCACCTGGGTTCCCAATCACACCTCTGAACATTTTTCTTCTTCACATCTCAAGCAAGGAAGGGCCTGTTGTTGAGGCTTTTTTTCCCAGATCCATAAAATACCAAAAGCCCCACAAAACCCCTCAGTTAGGGATAAGAGATGTGACTTAAGTGTCAGATATTTATATGGAAATGCATCTTGCAAAGCATCATCTCCTCTTTACACACACACACACCCACCCCAGCCATTACCACTAACAGAGTTCCAGCACTTCCCTCTTCCAGGGAATTAAGAAGTAAAAATTGCAAGGAATTCGCTTTTATCCATGTTTTAATGAGAAAGTTGCAGTTAGGAATATCTTGAGTTTGGTTTAAGTCAGAGAGGGGAATCACATAAGAAGTTGGTGGGGGTAAATTATTTTTGTTTTCTGCACCAAAATGCTTCACTTACAAATTAAGTCACATGGATGGAAACAATGCACAAAACAGCACAGCCTGTTATTCCAGAGATAGAATCCCAGGATGGGTGAGGCTGGAAAGGATCCCAGGGGGTCACTGGTGGCACTCATTCCAGGGCACAGGCACAGGGCAGTGTCCAGGTGCCTCTGGAATGTGCCCAGGGCTGGGCACTGCCCAGGGCAGAAGTTCTGCCCCTCACTATGGGAAGGACACTGAGAGCTCGAGCACATCCAGAGGGTGAGGGGCTGGGAACACAAACCCTGTGAGGGAGCTGAGGGAGCTGGGGGTGCTCAGCCTGGAGAAAAGGACACTCAGGGGTGGCCCCATCGCTCCCCACAGCTCCTGAAAGGTGCCTGTGCCCAGTTGGGCTCGGGCTCTGTCTCCAGGCAGCACTGACAGAACCAGAGCACACAGCCTCAAGCTTTGCCCAGGGAAATTCAGGTGGGAGAGCAGGAAAAAGCTTTTCCAGAAAGGTGATAAAGTTCTGGGATGGCTGCCCGGGGAGGTGGTGGAGTCACCAGCCCTGGGTGTGTTTGAAAAGCCTGGATGTGGCACTGGGTGAGGTGAGCTGCTGGGGCTGGGCTGGGCTCGATGCTCTTGGAGCTCTCTCCCAACCCAGTCATTCTGTGAGTTCTGCCCCACATCCAGGGGGAATTCTGGGCTCAGCCCCTGCCCCTTCCCCTGGTGCCAGCGCTGGGCCCGGAGCAGAGCTGCTCCATCCTTTGGAAGCTCCCTGTGGACGTGGATCCCCATGGATGGGGTCCCTCAGCCGTGTCCCCTCTGCCCTGAGCAGCCCCAACTCCCTCACCCCTCCTGGGCATGGAGATGCTCCCAGCCCTTCAGCACCTTGGTGGCCTTGGCAGTTCTGGAGGAACACTTGGACTCAATGATCTTTGAGAGCTTTTCCAAGTTTACGATTCCATTTCACATCACAGCTCCTGTTCAAGACTTTAAATTTTATCTGCTCACCATTCCAATAACTTGAAGCCAACTCCAGATAAATCCTCACATTTCCACAGCAGCTAAAAAGGCACCAACGCTGATTTCTGTACAACCATCCACTGGCACATCCCTCCCCACCCTGGGGTCAGGCCAAATTGGCATCTCCCCTTGCTGAGGGTGCTGTAAACCACTTATTACTGGAATTACAGCTTTCCCCCCTCATATGAACACATCCCCCATTATGGAAGGGCCGTGTGAGGGAAGAGGCCATTTGAAATCACTTCCACATTCATTAAGCAGACAAAGCAAGTGCCCTTTGTTCCCACAAAAATCCCATTCCTCGATGCCATTGAGATGCAGTGAATACAGGGCTTGGAAGGAGCTCATCCAGTAACTCCTGGTGACAATTAAGTCAAAAACAACCGCAGGATCAGTGCAATTAAAATCCCCAAAGAGGAGCACAGATGTACTCAAGGCCCCCAGTCACTTACAGGATTTTTTGATATTATGTAAAAACCCAGCTACTGAGCAGCAAGGCTTTGGTATTATATTATTAAGTAATTACAGTGAAATATGAAAACATTAATGAGATCTGCGGTGAGGATTTGCAGCATCCAATGTTTCGAGGAAAAAGAATCAGTCTGGCTTTCTCCAGCACGCTTGGAACAACCTCCTGCAGGCAGCTGCAAGAGTTTTATGTGGAGAAAACACAGAAAAATCTGGTTTCAACAACTTCTCCGCCTTTGTGGTGACTGCAAGGCTCAAAAGACTGGCAAGGGAAGCGGGAATATTTGGGAAATTGATATCCAGAACATGAATTTAAATGCAGGCCCTGGTGTGCACAGTGATGTGGGGGATGAAAACACCACTTGGAACATGGAACAGCCTCCCTGTCCTCTTTGCTTTAGGAAATCACACACAAATGTGGCACATTAATGACGATACAGGGTGACCAATCTGTGCCTGGTGTATAATCAAATGAATTCTTGGGGAGGAGGCTTCACAGGAGCACTCCTCTCCCAAATTAATGCAATCCTGGAGACACAAAACCCAAGGACTCTAACAGCATCAGACTTTTGCTGAAACTCTGAACCTACTGATGAAAAGAGACCCCTTGTCATGAGGAAAAAGGGGCCTCAGTTTTAGGAGAGAGGGAGTATCCACAGAAGATCCATGTCAAGGCAATCCTTTGACTCCTGAGAATCCCTAACACTCCAAAATGCTCTGTGAAACAGAGGCAGAGAAATGTCTCTCATTTTGCCCAAAATCACATTTTCTGATGACTGTTAACTTGGAAAGAACCCTTCCAGGGCACCTTTCCCTCCTGCTTCAGCAGAGCTGACTCCAGCTCCGATCACTCCGGGATGTGCAACTCCACCAAATTTATCGGGTTCAGAAATCACCTTTGGGGTCCGGAATAACTCAAATGGATCCCAAAGCCCAGCCTTGCCCTTTGGAGAAGAACGTGGATTTACCCTTTTGAATGTCCCAAAGGAAACTGACCACAAGGATCACCCCACAGAGCCACCACTCCTCAAGACATTATTATCCACCTGGAGAGATACTCAGGGCCAGTTGGAGAGGAAAGTTCCATTTTCCCAGTGCTAGGTGCTCCACTCCAAAATTTTTCAATGAATGCTTCCAAGTTCACACTTCTCAGGCCATTCAAATTGGAATAATCACCAAAATGAGCCCCTTTAAAGATGGATTCAACATGCACATGATGGCCTCCATGACTTCACCTGATGGACCTTTGAACAGAATTTAAATTATGAGGCTGCCATCCCAAACCATCATAGGGAGGCACTCACTCCAGAATGGAAAATTCCATTCAAGCTTCTAAACCAATAAAAATCCAGGAGATGACAGATTTAAAAACCCATTTTAAATCTCAGAAGGATTCAAAGCTCAGGAAAAAAAAAAAAAATCTTCGCCATGAGGGAAACAAAAACTCCAACAGCAATTGATGCACTTGGCCCACAGAGCCCTTGAGAACTTGTCAGTTTTTGTATCTTCAGACCCCTAAATCACATCCCTTCATTGATTAAAGTTCCCTCTTCATCCTGCAGAAGAGAATCACCTCCTCAGCAAACATTTATCTCCTTACAAAAGGCAGGGAATAATGGATCTATTAAAGCTGTTGCCTTTTTTTTTTTTTGCAATAATTTCTGATCTATGACATGCACATGGAAACACAGGAGAGCAACACCTCCAATTCTTGTGTGTGTAAAATGGATAACAACCAACATTAAATCAAACGTGTAGCATTTTAATCCTTTAATTAGGTAAAAATTACTTTCTCCCCAACAGTTCTTCCTTATTAGGAAAAAACTCAAGTCATCTACAGATCCTCCAACTGTTATTCCAACTCGAAGCCACAAAAGTCTTTGAAGCATCTGGTGTGTTTTGTGCTCCATGGCAGCCTTGTTCTCTTTGAATTGAGTGATTTATTACCACCTTACCTCAGCCTCTGATGAGATTATGCTGCCAATTTGTGCCTCCTTTTTGGAGAGAGGACTCTGCAACCCGGGCTTTGGGCTGAGCATGGTGAATCTCAATTAAAGGCTGACCTTTACAAGACTGAGGGAAATGTTAATTCATGCTCACCTAAACGGCTTCAGCCCTCTTTAAAAGCAGAGTTTTTTCTGAGCCTGCCCACTCCTCCGCCACTGTAAAGTTCCATTTCAATGTTATTAAGATAAAAACCTCTTGGCTGCAAGGGAAAAACCCCAAATGCTAATACAGCTGTCTGGGGTGCATTTGTTATGCTCCTTGAAAAACAATGATGTTACATTTTGAAGGGATTTCAGACACAGATTAGAGGCAGCAGAATGACAGGGCCAGAGATTAAACACTTCTCTACCCCCTGAACAGGTACAAGAGCAGCAGCAGCTCCCTCCACGCTCACCCCCGAGGTCTCTGCTGGAATTTGCCATCCCCTGTGATGTGGAATTACTTCCTGGAGAAATCTCAGCTTGAAAGGGATAAAATTCGCAGAAGAGGCAAGAAAGTGGCTCAGCCCCCACAGTTAATTGCATTGGGCTGTTTTTTAAATTAGGATTATACACTCCCATCAAATGGGAGACAGAAAAGGAATGTTTCAGCAATGTATTTATAAAGGACTTCCTAAGCAAGCTGGTGAAAACAAAGAAATTTGACCTGCAAAAATGATGGATGTGGAGAAACTTCAATATGAAAAGAAGAACTTGATGAAAAAGTCAAATGTCAGCAAGCTTTCAAGAGAAAAACATAAACATCCATGAGCATCTCAGGACTCTACATTGTTGAAAAGGCCATAAGAAACAAAGAAAAAAAATATACAATGCCAACACTGCAATTAATCACTTCAGAAAGAGGATGGAATCATAGAATATCCTCAGTTGGAAGGGACCCACAAGGAACAGAGTCCAAATATATTGTGTATATTTATAGTATAAATCTCTTCCCAACACTGTGTATATCACAAAAAATCAGGATCAAGATCCCAAAAAATCAGGATCAAAATTCCAAAAAAATCAGGATTATCTGATCAACTTCCACCACACTGAATTCTGACTCAGCTGATGGATATTTTATTCCTTACTTCACAGCCTAACTCTGTGGTGTTTAAATAAGTGGTTCACTACTGACATTTGGGCAAAAGCACAAATTCCATGGCTCAGTACTTCCAAAAGCCTGCTCCTCCTGGAAAAAAAACTCCAGCAATTGACATAAAGCAGGGTATTACAGTTCACAGGCATAAACATTCTCCACCTATTCTGTTCTAATCTGCATAATACAAGATAATTCCATGTTCTCTTTGTAAATTCACCACAAAGCCCTCAAATGCTTCAGTAATCCAGATTCAAAGCTGGAAAAGAGCTGTAAATAAGTGCCTTGAAAATCAAGGATTGCTTTGCAAACAAGGCACTGGGACACAGCGAGTCCCAACTGTTACAACCCAACCCAACCAGTCCTGCTGGAGCAGCTTCTGCAGGATGAGCGAGAGTGGAACATTTCTGGGATATTTCATAAAAGGAGGATGGTGCTTCCTCACATCAACAGGGGAGAGAAGCATGGCAGGAGTGGGAGAGTTTTCAGGATGGAGAATCCAAACTGGTGACAGAAATTAAAGCTGATTCTGATGCCCTGTGAAGGCCGAGCTGGAGCAGAGGCTGGACTAAAGAATAAATTAGGGATTTATGAAAAGCATCTCCTTCATGGATCCACCTTGGGCAGCACCAGAGCCCAGCCAGGGCTGCACCCAAATGAACCAAAATGGCCCCAAAATGCACGAGCGCTCCCGGGGGCTCTCCCTGGGATCAGTTCTGCTCCATTGGCACCTTGGAGTTCATTGTCCCATTCCAGCTTTAGCCCAGGCAGTCCCACCCTGCTTGTTTTTCTCTCTCCAGCCCACGGTGTTTGTGCTCCTGGGCTGAGATTTGGATCATTTGTCCTTGATCCCAGCTGGAGCAGGAATTGTTTTGTCTCCCTGCTCTGGGCAGAGAGCTCACCATCCCATAATGTGAAGGCCAGACCTGCACTTTAAAGCAGCACAGAGCGTGAAAAATACAAGAAATAAAACCTGAGGCGCTATTCCAGCACTGATTCTCCATCTCTATTTGAGAAGCTCCTCTCCTCATACACCACCTTGATGCCCCTATTTTTGGTATTCCTGCTCCAAAAGGACCATGTGGCACCTGAGGGGTGTTTGGGCTCTGAAGTGAGAGCAGTGAAAGGGTTAAAGATAAAATGAAGACCCAGAACAGCTGTGGATCCCTGGAACATCCAAGCTCCAGCTTGGAGCAATTGGGACAGTGGGAGGTGTCCCTGCCCATGGAATGGGGTTGGAACTGGGTGATCTTTAAGGTCCTTTCCAACCCAAACCCTTCCATGACAGTGACAATCCCAGTGCTCACTGGCACCAAATATTGCCCTGACACCAAAATTCCTCCTCCTGCCTTACCTTGCTCAAAGTGCCCACCACAAAGCAGAGATTTCATAGCCCGAGCCTGACTTTCAGCACCTCCCAAATCCCTGAGAACTGACAAGAATTAAGTGGGAAATTCAACCCCCCCAAAATGTTCTCCAGGATTAACAGAGATGCCCTGATCCTTTTTCACAGACTCGACTGCTGGCTGAGGTCAGCCTTTAATAAGCAGCAATACACACATTTAGACACTTGGAAGGGATCAAAAACATTGTTGAAAAGGAAAAAAACAAACCCACATGGATGGGAAAAGGAGGGCTGACCCCACCCAGTGATGGGAGCCTGTTGCTGTAGATGAAATGCCAAACGTGCTCTCCCCAACACCAGGAGCTCTTTGCACTGGCAAAGCAAAGGGACCCTCCTGCCTCCTTTTTTTAGGTATCTCCCTCTGAACTCTTGTTGCTTTAATAACAATCTCTGAGGAAAAATCAAGAAACAAACGATTTTCTTACACATAATCCCCCTTTTGCTGTCAAGAGCCTGACCCCAGTTTGATAATCTCATTTCCTGAGAATCAAAACGCTGGAAATTTAAGCTTCCTAGAGTGTTAATTGCAAACCAGCTCCATTGCTAATCAAAAAATTGGATGTTTTGCATGAAAATGCTGCTCTAATTAATTCTCAGTCATAAAGCAGCCTGGTTTTAATAACCCCTCCTTGATTGGGCAGCCTTTGAAGAGGCCATGTCACTGATCCGCTGCACCGGGACAAACGCACGCCGTGGAAATCAGGAGTGGCTTTGCAGGGCTGGGGGAGCTGATTGCTTCAGAGCTGGAAAACCCTGAAAATCCCTGCTCTCCCCTCTGCCCAAGCTCAAAGCCAACTGTGATCCTGCTCATCACGACAAAAGCAGCGGTGTGACAGGAAATTTGGGATATCACATCAGCTCCCCCTCCTCAGCTGATTTTTCTGCTGGTTTATTCCCCGTCACTCCTTAAAGAATATTTTTTAACCAGCACAGGCCACTTGTCACAACATCTCCTTTAACCAGACATGAATTCTGTTCCCTCTCCTCCTCCCCAGCACCTCTGAGTGACAACACATTATCATCCCCATCTCGGAGAGGTGCTGAACCGAATTTTCATTATCCCAAATGTCAGCTTTGGTTTCTGTCACTGCTGAGCACAGCTGGCTCCCTGCAGCAGCCCCTGGGTGAATCCAAATGGAACAAGGCACCTACAAATAGCTGCATTTTCCCTGGACCTGGCCTTACATGGTGCCCTTGTCATATCACATCCTGCGTGCCTCTGCTGCTGTTTCTTGGCGTCAAAAATCTTAATTAGCAGAGTTTCTCGTTGATTTTCTTTAATTGCTCAAAACCTTATGCTAAGGAATTTTTCAGGCTTGGGTGGAGAGTGGATGAGCAGCAGAGTGGGGAGTGACACAAATCCACTTCTCAAATTTAGATTTGTGTCTCAGGGGTATTCAAGGCGTTCCATTCATCACCCAGCCAGCAAGAAAAAAAAACCATGGATTTTTTAGTTCTAAAAATTATCCACCATAATTTATTATAGTGTTATTATACCAGAGCTTTGTTTTACTGTCACATTTGCCATACTTTACTAGAGGTGAACAAACTGGAAGGTTCCTAAAATCCCAGATTGGTTTGGGTTGGGATTAAAATCATCCAGTGCCACCCTTGCCATGGGTAAGGACACCTTCCACTGTCCCAGGCTGCTCCAAGCCCTGTCCAGCCTGGCCTTGGACATTCCAAGGTGTGGAAGTGCTCTTCACTTCCAGCTAAAATATCTAAAAGCTGACCAGCAGTTAAGAGCTGCATGTTTAAAATTCACAAGAGCCTCTTGCATTAGATTTTTAGTTTATAAATAAATTGATGTAATACTCTTACTACTCCCAACAGGAGAAAAAAAACTATGGAAAAGTTCTGGGTATTTAAAATCACATCTGAAAAACTGAAACTTCAGAGTCCCAGAATATTTTTAAGGACCCTTCCAACCACACCAATCTCATTCAATTCCCCTCCTGTTCCTTCACAGAAGCAAGGGGAATTTATCCCTTTTTTTTTTTTTTTTTTAAAGTAGGAAGAAGTGCACCATGGCCCTGGAATGCTCTGGACAGAAACAACCTAAATAACTTCATAAAGTATTATTGAATTTTTGCTGTTTCAGTTCAGCACACAAAATGTGTCCAGCAGTTGGGAGGATTCAGCTTTGGGACACACATTTCATCCTTTGTTCTATGAAAGACCTTCTCTATGAAGTCAGGTGATTTTTTTTTCCTCCTTTCTTTGTACAAGCAGCCCTGTCCCAAATTCCAGTGCCAGCAGAGCACAAACTCATCCACAAGTTGCCAAAGCAGCAGGATCAGAGAAAGAACTTTTCATTAAATCCCCAAACAAAAAGGGAAAATAACCAAAGGCATGACAACAATCCAAGAATATTTTCTATCCTTCAATGTAACAAAAGCATTTGTAGGAGTGATTCCTCAAGGAACAGCACAGGAATATCCTCCCGAGTCTATAAATCAATGCATTCAATAATCAATAAAAACCAGTGGGATCTGAGTGTTGGCATTGGAATTCTGATCCTGCTCCTGTTCCCATCATCCTTCCCTGGACAATCCATCCCACTGCCACATTCCCAATAAAATCCTGTTCCATAAAGCCATGGAGAAGTTGAATTTTTGCAGAAGTGCACTGAGCTTCCAGGGAATGAAAGAAACAACAAGCCTACATTTTTGGAGGCACTCAGCAGGTGTGGAGTCCATTAAAATCCTTGGGAACCACGGGAGCTCTGGAGCACTTCCCAATCCATGGTCAGCCCCAGGTGCAGGACAGGGCAGAGCTGACCTGGCTGTGACTCTGACAGAGTGGCACCTGCTTGGAGTTACCAACCAAACCCAACCTAAACAGAATGCACAATTCCTAAACATTTCCCACTGAAGAGAAATCTGTTCTGGAAGCCAAGTGCAAAAACCAGAAGAGGGGTGGGTGATGAAGTGGCAGCTGGGATTCTGTGCCATTTGGAGAATCATGGAATGCTTTGGGTTGGGAGGGACCTTAAAGCCCACCCAGTGCCACCCCTGCCATGGCAGGGACACCGCCCACTGTCCCAGGCTGCTCCAAATCCTGTCCAGCCTGGCCTTGGACATTCCAGGGATATCCAGGGGCAGCCCCAGCTGCTCTGGCAATCCCAGCCCAGCCAGGAATTCCTCATTCCCAATCTCCCATCCATTGCTGCCCTCTGGCAGTGGGAGCCATTCCCTGTGTCCTGTCCCTCCAGGCCTTGTCCCCAGTCCCTCTGCAGCTCTCCCTGGATCCTTCTCCAAGTGAGCATCCCCAGCTCACCCCAGACTGTACCAGTCCAGAAGGAAATATTTCACTTCTGTACTTGCCCCCACATTTTTTTTCTTAATGACAGTTGTCAGAGAATTTGTGTGGCCAACTTCAAGGGCAAAAACACATGGCCAAAGCCTTTCTCCTGCAATTTCAGTGGAATGAGACAGAAGAATTCCAGCTCTAAACCACTTGCAGCAGGTCCCTTTTTCCCACTGAGGAATAATGTGAGCCTCGTGCTCTGCACTATTTCAGTCCAAATCAAAGGGGTTAATGACAAAGCATCACTCTGATCTTCACACATTTTGAAGGCTATTTAAATTAAATTCTTATGTCGAAAAGTTAGCGTGAGCTAAACTTTTATAAATTCCTTTCTTTTCATGCATATGTTTCTTTGAAGATCTTTTCAGGAAAAAAGATTCCCTAACAAGTCACCCTCCCCCTGCTGCCACTGAAAAATCATCCCTGTGGATAAGGCTGTTGGGAACAGAAACTGTGCAGTTTTCACAGAAGACTGTGTCACATGCCTGCTTTCCACTAACCTGATTGAACAATTAAATTGTATTTCTCTTTAAAAAGGATAAAAAAAAAATATATATCTATAAAAAATCCAAATGCAGATCTTGCTGTGGTCTGGGATTCAGAAAGATTAATGAGCAACCTAAAAGGGAACAGCAGCTCATAATAGAGACAGAGGTTACTGCATTTTTAACGTGAATTTCAAAGGGAAACTTTTCTTGATGGTTCAACGGCAAAGAATCTCAGCAAAGTCATCTCATCTATTGTCCCCAGTGCCTCCCCACACTGACTTTTTGTCACCTATTGCATCATGTCCAGGTTCTTCCAATTGAGCTGCAAAGGGCAGCAGGATCTTGGCCCTCTCCACACTAATTCCTGTTTTGTCCTTTACTTCTTTGTCAGCTCCTGGGCTTTGTTCTTGCTCACCCCACACTCCCTGAGCAGCTCTGCCGCATCTTCCTCTTCTGGAAATGCTCCCAGTGTCCTGCTCATCCCAAATGCTGCCCCAAGATTTGTCTTGTATCCCTAAAGAATCACTCTTCCATGAAATCTGGCTCCAAACCCACAACAGGAGCTCCTTAAAACCCTCAGTGTAACAGCAATAATTACAAAAATCCCCAAATCTCAGCCACGAGGCACCTGGAAGAGGACATGAATATGGAGAGGATCAATTCTCTGCTTGTTTTTAAAGCCACGTGGACAGCTGGGAATGACAGAAGGCAACAGGATTCATCCCAAAGGGACAGAAAATTCTGGAGCAAGTGTTGCAGGCTCTCTGATGGCCCCAAAAAGCTCAAACATTCTCAACAGCCACAAAATTCTTGGCTTTGAGCCCACACTTGTCCCACACAGTTTGTAAGTAAGCTCATAACTAAGGAGAAGGAACTACTTAAATCCGCCTGGAATAAAACCTGATAATGGGATGGAGCATTAACCTCATCCCACTGATCTGGGGCACATCTCCCAGCCAGTCCTGGACATGTGACACTATTGAAGGGGAGAACCTGAATCCCAAAAGGCAGAGAGAGCTGGGAGCTCAACACTTCCCAAGTGTGTAAAAGGTGGGATCCCAATTTAGCTGACAGGTACCTCCACTTCCCTTCATTCCCACAGGCTGTGGGATCAGGGGGTGGGCAGGTCACCCCCAGGATCTTCCTTCTCAATCCACCCAGAAGAATCTCTGTCTGAGGTTGGAAGTGGGGGTGTGTGTTCTATTCCTATCTGATGGGGCAGTTCTCTGCTGTCCATGGGGCAGTTTTTTCTTTATCTCTCCCACAGCCCATCCTCCCTCCAGGAGATCTCTGCTGTCCATGGCCACTGAGTGTCCCTGCATGGCTGAGAAAATTTCATCATCCCATGGGGAGATGCTCCACCCAGGGGAGGAGCTGAGCATTCCTACCTGGATACAATCTGACCTGGGAACAGCACAGCAGCCTTTGCCCACTGCATTCCCAGAGGAGCAGCTTTCTTCCCACTGCATTCCCAGAGGAGCAGCTTTCTTCCCACTGCATTCCCAGAGGAGCAGCTTTCTTCCCACTGCATTCCCAGAGGAGCCCAGGCCCATCTCCCCCAGCCCTGGAGCTCCAGAGGAAAACTCCCCCCTTGTCCAGGATCCTGCTCCAGCAGAAGCACAGCTGGCACTGCAGGAGGGCTGAGCCCCCATGGGATGGGACTGCTGCCACCTCCCTGACCCACAGGGGCTCAGGGCATTGCTGACTCTGGCAGTGGGTTGTTTTCTTTTTTGTGCTATTGCATTTGTATTTTTAATTTTCCTAGTAAAGATTTTTTATTCCTATTCCCATACCTTTGCCTGAGAGCCCCTTAACTTTAAAACAATTCACAGAGATTTCCATTTCAGGGGAGGCTCCTACCTTCCCTAACAGACACCTGTCTTTTCAAACCAAGACACTCTCAGAAATCACCACAGAACCCTGATCATCAGTGCTGAGATCACCTCTGGAGTCACCAAAGTGAATCAAGCTGTCACAAGGGCAATCTCTGCCTCTCAAGGCTTTTTCTCACACCCTTGTGGGTTTAAGTTGTCATTGAGGACAGGTTATGAAAGGAGGAAGGGAACACAAAGGCATCCAAAAACTCTCTTGCAAATTATAAAACATTCTCAATTAAAAGCCAGGTGAAAATTATCATGGACAAGAGTTACAGGAGAAATTCTGCCCTGAATTCTGTTATCACTGTAATATTTGAAGAAAATAAATTATTTTCCTGTTATGATTAGCCCAGGAAGAAACTGGAAGAGATGACAGAAAAGAATTTTAGTCCTGCTGTACGTCATCATGGCAGTCTTAGGATATTCCCTTGATTCTGCTGCCAAGCCCAACCACTGGATCATTCAGGAAAAACAAGTGAAATTATGCCAGTCCTGGAGCAGGGAACACTTCCTGGGCACACACAGCACTTGCCATGGGCAATATAAATCAGCAAAAGCAGCCCAAGTCCCCAGATTCACCATCTGCAAATGCTCTGCAGCTCCTCAAGTGTACCAAACACAGAATTGGTCACTTCAGTCCATCCAGCTTCAAATTTGAGCTCAGCTCCCAAAGCAATGCAACATAAGTGTCACAGTAAGGAAATAAATTGCAGATAAATATCCAAGGTAGCTCCAAAACCCAAACTCAGTGTTCCAGGTGAGGTTGTTTGTATTTCACCTTTCATTTTATAAATATTTTTTAAGACCTTGACCTCCAGCTGAGAATGCTGAGAGAATAAAGAGAAACACTTCGCAACCACATAATAAACAAGAGCTTAAAACCTGGAGAGGTTCAGGGCAGAGATCAATACCTGCCAGAGGCTGGACAGGATATTCCAGCTCCTGCAGAAGGGAATTATCCAATTATCAAGGATCCCTTTCCATACCTTGCAGCTCCCCACTCCTGCTGTACAGCTCCCTCCTCTGCTCTCTCAGGTAGGCACTCATGCTGATGGCATGGGATGAGGATTCAAACCTGGAATTCAAATAATTCAGTCAATTTCAGGCATTGGAAGCATCCTTCTTATGAGCACCACTCAGCTTTTAATAATATAAACATGTAAATACACTGTTCTCCTGGAAATTAGGGACCAATCAATTATTATTTATGGAGTGACTCTAATAATCCACAAGAACCTATCCAAATAATTCCCAACTATTTCTGCCCCATCAACAGGATTTTTGGCACTTACAGTAAAAGGCCCCAAACTGGGCCCTGATCTGACACCGCAGTGATTGAGGACAGCTCAATGTCCCTGTGACCAAAAGTGTCCCATGGTCAAGGGCTGTTGCTCCAGGCAGACAATTCCCAAAAAAACCCAGCCCTGGATGTTGGAACCCCAGTTACTGAGAATTTTAGACTTTCTGTGCTGTCAGGCACTGACCCCCAAGAGAACACTGCATCTGACCTAAGGCCATAGAAAAAGCTTCCAAAATTGAACGATAAAAGTAAGATTATAAGTGTATAGTTTGGATAGAAGTGTGTAATATCACATGGTGGAAAACTTAACAGTTTAGGGTTTTAGAATACAGTAATATATATAAAGCAAGATAGAAGTTTTAGGGCAGAAGCTGGTCCTTCTTCTTACCTTCTTCATAACTTTAGGTAGTATTACGTAATTTGATAAATAAGTCCTCATTATAAGCCACAAGTAGTTAGTTATTGGGTTAAAAGAAATAATTTAAGTGTCATTTCTTAATTAGACAGTTTATCCTTAAAAAACCTTGTAAAATGAGAGATACGTCTTCATTTTTAGCTTATTTAAATGAAGTACTACAACACTCACAGCTTGTGAGACTGTAATATAGATAAGAACTAATAAACATCTGAGTCCAAACAAGAAATATATCTCACACATTTAATCCTGACCATAGCAGAAAAAAAAGAAGCAAAAAAACTCATTTTTCTGTAAGTGCCTGGATGGGCTCTGGGGACCAGGGAGAAGGGAGCTCGTGGTGGGGACAGAGCACCTTCAAACAGCCCCAGTGGCCATAAATGTCTTGTGAAGGCTGAGCTGGAGCAGAGGCTGGGCAGAGCTAAAGAATAAATTAGGGATTTATGAAAAGGATCTCCTTCATGGATCCACCTTGGGCAGCACCAGAGCCCAGCCAGGGCTGCACCCAAATGAACCAAAATGGCCCCAAAATGCACGAGCGCTCCCGGGGGCTCTCCCTGGGATCAGTTCTGCTCCATTGGCACCTTGGAGTTCATTGTCCCATTCCAGCTTTAGCTGAAACACTCCTCATTCCTTCCCCAATCCCACAGCTCAGGAAGATGGAATCGGCCTTGGTGCCGTCCAGAGGGGCACTGGGAACACGAGCATCCCACCAGAGATGGGGGAAAGCACCTCACAGCTTTTCTGGGCACTAGTGTTAAAGTTATTACTATTAATGAGGCTTTTCTTCTTTAATTTGGACTGTGAGTGTTAGTGTTATTGCAACTAAACTAATAACTTATCAAAATACAACAAACCCTTCTGATTTTAATTAAATGAGCTGTAAATTCTTGGCTCTGTGTTCCCCACGTGCTCCCTTCTGGCTTCAGGGAGACAATAAGAGCAGCATTATCCCACAAGCCTTTCCAGGCACCAAATCCAGATCTCATCCCTTCTTTTCCACAACCATCTGAGGTTTTCTCCCCCATTTATTTCCCTTCTTTTCCACAACCATCCAAGGTTTTCTCCCCCATTTATTTCCCTTCTTTTCCACAACCATCTGAGGTTTTTCTCCCCCATTTATTTCGCTTCTTTTCCACAACCATCCAAGGTTTCCCCCCCCCATTTCCCTTCCTCTGCCACGTCCTCGAGCTGCCCTTCCCCACATTCCTGTTCCCACTTCACTCCTTGTAATTCCCTTCCCAATGCTGATCCTCCCACAAAGCTTTCAAAACATTTTTGTTTTCTTTAGAATTACACAGAATTACAGCCAAGTCTGGGACTGATTTATTGGGTGTTTAACTCTTGCTTGTACAATTCACTCCTGTCTTATTTCCTGAGTTGCATCTTGGAAATCTGAGCTGGCAACCTGAGCGTGCCCTTGGCTACTTTTGGGAAGAGAAGAAAGCCAGGTTTATGATGGCATGAATTATCCAAATTCCCAAACTACCCTTCAGCTGGAGCTTTCTCTTTCAAGCCAACATTGCAACTAAATAAATATTTTTTTTATTATACCTGTTTTAAAGATAAGTTTCTTCTAAATACCAGTTCCTGATTTCCAGAGAGCAGGACACAACTTCCCACTATTCCTTGAAGATATAACTAGCTGAAATATTTAATATTCATTAAATGAGTTGAGTATTTTGTGTTAATTAAATGAGCTCACAGCTACCACAGGACACAGCACCAACACCTGCATCCCCCTGTGAGCAAAACACGAGGTGGAGCCCTGCCCTAAGAGACTGCTGAGGGATGAAATGCAGATTTTGTGGTGAAAGATTTGGACAGAGCTAATGGAAAGGCAGGGAAAGGAGCCTGGCACAGAAAGCACTGAAGATGGAAGGGGAGACAAGAATAACACTCCATCAAACACGTACAAACCTCAGTGGGCTGAGAAATCCCATTTCAAGGGAGATTTCCATAGATATGGTGACAGCTGACAGATAAGCAAATGAGAGATCCCAATAAGTGCTGCTGTCACCGCTCGGTGACAGCGCCAGGAGAGGCGAGGGATGCTGCTCCCACGAGGTGATTCACCTTCCTTTAAACAATTACAGCCACCTCCTCGCTGCTGACAAACTCTACCCAGCCTCAGCCTGCTCCAGGTGAGCCACAGCATCCTCATTCCTCCAACTGAAATCCCAAACTCAGTCCTCAAATCCCAAATTTGGGTCCTTGTACGCCCCGGGACAGACATGGGATGAGCAGCCCAATTTTGCTCCAATAGCCATCTGCAGGTCAGGTTAAACTCCAAGTGGAATTCTCAGACCAAAACAGCCATGGAGGGGTTAAAATAAAAGGGTGAGGGGTAACAATCATGGGTTGACAGGAGAAGGAGGCAACACTTCACCTCTAATAACAGGAGGTTGCAGGAGAGCTCATCCTGGGAGAGCAAAGTGGAAGACTTGGAGTTCTAACTGGGATCTTAGGTATTATGAGAGGACATCTACTGGGAGCACAAAACAGCACTTTTAGGTCCTCTCTGTAATCTTCAAGAGAATGGCCAGCACAGGCAGGTCGTGGAAGAGAAGAAAATTCCAGCACAGCTCCCCCAAAATCCAGGTGTGACTCTCTTCTCCCACCAGCACTGCTCAGCAACTCCTCACTCCTTATTGCTGCACGAATTTGCTCTCCCAAATCCTTCCCTTGGCCACCCAGCCTCTGTCATCCTCCTCTCCCTTACACTCTCCTCCCAACCACTTAATTCTTTGCAGCCTGACCGCTGAATTAAAGGAGTTAGTGACAGGATTAAGTGCTTAGTCTTTGCAGTAATTACACAGTTATCTTAATTCCCTTTGTCCAGTGCCCTTCATCACTCCCTCTAACAGCTCCTGGATTTACCATGGACAAAGAGAGCCAGAATGGATCACTCCATGCTCTGCAGCAATTCCTGTAATGGGATTCCCAGTGCTGGAATGAGCCCTGGGAAGAGCTCAGCTCTAAAACCCAGCACTGAATCCACAACAGATCTTCAGCTCTGGGCATTAAATCCCCATCCCAGAAGTTCCACACCTCTCACCCTGTGAAACTGCAATTACCAGCAGCACTCCAGGGACCAAAGGCAGCTTAAAAACCCCTGCACTTACTTAAAGAGAGGGTTCTTGGGTCTCTGGGGTTTCTTCTTGGCGAAGAAGGCGGCGAATTCGCGGCCGGAGCTGGCGTAGCTGAGCTGGGCCGAGGGCTCCGAGGCCGTGCGCGTGTTCTTCATGTCCAGGTACTCGGTCAGCAGCATCTGAGGGGAGGAGAGAGCTCAGCACAAGCCACAGCACTGCTGCAGTCCAGAGGGCCACCATCCTCTCAGTGTCACCATGCCATTTCTGAAGACTTTAGGCATCTGCCCAGCCAGGGTAACATCACTACAAAAGGCTGCAAGTATCTGCCCTTCTCCTCCTTCAGCCCAACGTTTATCCCCTCACGCTGATGCACTGCACCTGTGTGCTCATTCAGCACACCTGGGCACCCCATGGCTCATTACATTTAATACTGCTCACCTGCTCCTCACAGCTGTACCCATCAGGGATGGGGCAGCCCCACCCCCAAATCACCACAAACTCTGTGCCTACACTTTCCCACCCAACCATCCCACGATGAGGTTGAAGCATGTTCTGGTGGTGCCTTAGAAATTTAGCTTTTGTATTTTTCAAATCCTGTGCTGCATTAGTGTCACAGTTGAGACAGACACCATACCCAGAGTGTCACCATACAATCTCAGAAGGCTTCAACCCATACAGAATAACATCATGTCACTTCAGAAGGATTCAAACCTTGGCCCTTCTTGTTCTTTACACCCCTTTTATCCCCTCATGTTCATGCAGTGCCCCTGTGTGCCCTCTGTTCCCTGTGTGCCCACTCAGCACACCTGGGCACTCCATGGCTCATTACCTTTAATACTGCTCACCTGCTCCTCACAGCTGTACCCATTACTGTAGGACTCCCAATTACCACAAACTCTGTGCCTACACCTTCCCACCCAACCATTCCACGATGAGGTTGAAGCATGTTCTGGTGGTGCCTTGGAATTTTAGCTTTTGCATTTTTCAAATCCTGTCCTGCATTAGTGTCACAGTTGAGACAGACACCATACCCAGAGTGTCACCATACAGTATCAGAAAGCTTCAACCATACAGAATAACATCATGTCACTTCAGAAGGCTTCAAACCTTGGCCCTTGTTGTTCTTCAGCCCAACCTTTTATCCCCTCATGTTCATGCAGTGCCCCTGTGTGCCCTCTGTTCCCTGTGTGCCCACTCAGCACACCTGGGCACTCCATGGCTCAGTGCTGGCAGTGCTGCTCACCTGCTCCTCACACCTGTACCCATCAGGGATGGGGCAGCACCACCCCCAAATCACCACAAACTCTGTACCCACACCTTCCCACCCAACCATTCCACGATGAGGCTGAAGCATGTTCTGGTGGTGCCTTAGAATTTTAGCTTTTGTATTTTTCAAATCCTGTGCTGCATTAGTGTCACAGTTGAGACAGCCACAACACAGTGTCACCATACAGTATCAGAAAGCTTCAACCCATACAGAAGAACACCACGTCACTTCAGAAGGCTTCAAACCTTGGCCCTTCTTGTTCTTTACACCCCTTTTATCCCCTCATGTTCATGCAGTGCCCCTGTGTGCCCTCTGTTCCCTGTGTGCCCACTCAACACACTTGGGCACTACCACAAACCTACAGGAGAGAGCTCAGCAGCTGGGCTGAAACAACATCAGCATATCCCTGGAATGCCTGGGATTTTTAGGTTCTCTGTGGGAAAACAACCAAAATTCACAAAAATTCTAATTGACAGAAATGCAGCTTTATTTTTTAAGAAATGATATCCCAAGGATCGGCTCTAATTTGGTATAAATTTATTTTATATTCCTAAGAATGGGTTGGGAAGGATCTTTAAGATCACCCAGTCCCACCCCTTGCCATGACCAGCAGGTCAGGTTGCTCCAAGTCCTGTCCAGCCTGGCCTTGGGCACTTTCAGGGATGGAGTTTTTGACCAACTTAATCTGCTCCAAGTCCCAAAAAAAACCTGCAAAAAGTTCCCAAAAGTGATTCCATCCGTGGCAGCCATGGGGAGAGGGTGAGTGAGCTTTACACACTGATTATAAATATAATTAACGCTCTGAAAACCAAAGGGTTGCAATAGTGAGCAGTGCAGTTAAAATACCTTGATTTATAAATGGATTTATGTGCTTAAATACTTCCAACATATTTATATGGAGAAATAGGAAACATCCATGTGTGTGCTGGGGGTCCCATGTGATAGAAAATACCCTGGAAAGCTGCAAAAATTGTCCTTTACTAGCTCCCAACCCAAACATGCTTCATTCATCACTGAAAATATGAATTCCCACAGCTGCCAGTGGAGTTTAGGGTTGATTTTCCAACCCCAAATCGCTCAGTGAGGGGCTGGGGGCTCCCTTTGTGACACAAAGGTTCCCCTTGTGAAACCTTTGCATCCCAATATTTGTTATTATTATTTAAGGTGCAGAAGTAAAACCAGACTCCAAGTGATTCCATTTTCATTTCCTTGTGTCTGAAGATGAAACAAAAGCCCTCAAAAATGAACTTTTGTCAGTTTATTTCAAAAGTCTGTTTATTTTCAGGAATTTTTACCTACTCAGAGGCTGTTGGGAATGTGTTCCATGTGAATAATTAGCCAGACAAAGCCCATCAAAGAGATTTGGAGGTAATGAAAAGAATTCATCACTCCTGTGCTGCCTAAGTTGAAACAAATGACACAGAAATAAATATCCAAACAAATGGAATTGTGCCCCTAATTAGAAACAATTTGGGATGGCTTGAAAAAAAAAAAAAATACAAACACACAGAAAATCTGATTCTTAAACCATCTCAATTAAAACTTTACTTGAGCATAGGCTTTGAAAATTTGTGTTTATTGGTAAAAATAATCACTGTGCTAATTTTTGACACTAATTTAGCAAACCCGTTTGTATTCACCTATTTGCATTTCATCTTCTCCACTTAAATTAACAACCTGAAAATCGCCACAAAAATCTAATTAAACCCTCAAACTTAATCAAGTTGGGGAAAAAAAGGGAAAAAATTAAGCAATTTGTTCTTCCATTGTGGATGAAACCTACTTATGATGGATTCCACGATTCTGGTGTCACTTTATATAAAGGAGGAGGGAATATTAAGTGTGAAATCCAGGATTACAATAAACCAAGAGAGGTTTGGGTTGGAAGCAGAATGAATTATCCCTGTGGGTAACAGGTGAAAGAGAATTGTGAGATGAGTTTGCTCTAAGATACTGAAAAAATGCCAAAATTTAGGGAAAAAATGAGCGAAAAATGTTAATTTATTGTTAATTTACTCAATTAAACTATTTACTAGACAGGCAGGATGGCTGGATACAAGGCTATGAAAAAGTCAGAAGGTGTAAAAGCTGATTTTGATAATTATGCTCAAAATTCATCAGATTCCAGGATGGTTTGGACTGGGAAGGGTCTTAAAGCCCCTCCAGTGCCACCCCTGCCATGGCAGGGACACCTCCCACTGTCCCAGGCTGCTCCAGCCCCAGTGTCCAGCCTGGCCTGGGACATTCCAGGGATGTGGATACCTCTGAGAAGATGAAAGCAGGGAGACAGGAATTGGGAGTGCATTTTTCAGTTAAAAAATCTCAGTATAGCAGAAACTGGGCCAGGCAGATCAAATCTCTTTCTGCTCCAGTGCCCTGAATTCGACAGTCCCACAAATTCTTTGGGATGAAATAATTAACTGGAAATGTGGCTGAGCAGTGAGAGGGTACAGCCAAAGGGACGGGAGGGATCTCCAGAGAGGATTCAGGGAACCTCAGAGCCCCTGGTAGGATTAAAGAGGTTCCAGGAGAGCTGCAGAGGGACTGGGGACAAGGCCTGCAGGGACAGGACACAGGGAATGGCTCCCACTGCCAGAGGGCAGCCATGGATGGGATCTTGGGAATGAGGAATTCCTGGCTGGGCTGGGATTGCCAGAGCAGCTGGGGCTGCCCCTGGATCCCTGGAATGTCCCAGGAAGGACTGGAGCACCCTGAGATCATGGCAGGTGTCCCTGGAATGGGCTTTGAGGTCCCTTCCCACCCAAACTGGTCCAGGATTCTGGGATTTGGGACACTCAGGATCCATCCTGAGGGATTTTTATGGAAAATGGGGATAGAAAAGAGAGGGAAAGGGAAGGGAGACCCTTCATGGTTTCCTGAGATTCCAAGTGAAGCCCCTGGGTCCATGAATTTCTCAGAGAGGAGATGGATCCAATGTCAGGCTGGGAGAGCTGGGAATGTTCCCCTGGAGAAGGGAAGGATCCAGGGAGAGCTTCCAGCACATTCCAGGGCCTGAAGGGGCTCCAGGAGAGCTGCAGAGGGACTGGGGACAAGGCCTGCAGGGACAGGACACAGGGAATGGCTCCCACTGCCAGAGGGCAGCCATGGATGGGATCTTGGGAATGAGGAATTCCTGGCTGGGCTGGGATTGCCAGAGCAGCTGGGGCTGCCCCTGGATCCCTGGAATGTCCAAGGAAATGTTGGACACTGGGGCTGGAGCAGCCTGGGACAGTGGGAGGTGTCCCTGCCATGGCAGGGAAGTGGAATGGGATGAGCTTTAAAATCCCACCCAAAACCATTCCATGATCCAACACAGCACATTTGGCTTCAAACTGCAGCATGAAAATGAAATCCCTTCTGATTTCCCAGCAATATTAACTCACGGGCCAGGCTGAAAATCCTGGCAGCTCTTGGCCTCCAAAAACAGCCTCAAGTTTCCTTCTGTCCCTGCACTGAGACATTCCTGGTGCTCCCCCAGTGTCACCAGTGTCACCTCCATGGATTCCCCGTGGCTCACAGCCCCAGCTTCCCATTTTTCTGTTCTCATCATCCTCATGGAGGATTTTAATCCATCTCAAATTTCAGTGTTACAAGCCCTGCACTTATGAAAAAACACAAGACAGAACCTGAAAATCCACTTTAAAGGCAAGAAAAACTCAGATATTAAAAATATCCACTTAAAAGCCACCCAAAACCACCTCCATTTAAATCCTTAGACTGGGCACTTGTTACTGAGCCAGGGTCCCTTTTGTGGCAGTTTGGGTGAAAGTTGTGCTTTTGAAGTAATTTTGAGATTTGTTCCTTCCCTTCCTCCTTCCCTGGAGGGAGATGAAAATTCCCAGGTATAAAGTAATTCCCAATTAGCATTGATAATGAGGGGAGCACTGACAGCATTATCTGCAGAGTTTGGGAGGGATTTTTTTACTCTTTCCCAAAAAATAAAAAAAGGAATTCTTCTTGTACAGGAGTAGAATTGTGAGGTGCCTTTAAAGAATTAATTCTGGAAGGGATTTTATTATTATGTTTCAGTTAAATGAATTGGAGGAGCAACAAGAAGATTAAATAAAGCGGGCTGAGCTGCTTTACAGGTGTTCACAGCCCCTAGAAATTTTAAGTTTTGTTCCTTCAGACTTCCCTTATTGCTTCCCCTTTGGTGTGTTTGCCAGGTGTGTGCTCAGCCCATGTTCTCCGTGTGATAAAACTGACACAGGAAGCTCAGAACTCAAAATTCAATTAACTCTTCCTCCTCTTTTTTTTTTTTTTTTTTTTTTTTTTTAATTGAAATGACACAATTCCTGCAGCATTTTAATTATCAAGACTTTTGATACAGCAAATTACTGGTAATTAGCTACAGACTGCTGCCTCACTGAGCTATTCTTGCCTGGTGCTGGCACTTTGTGAACAGTTCTCCTGTCTGCAGAGCTTGTGTCTTGGTGTGAAAATACAGGTGTCTGCTAAGGAAGGCAGGAGCCTCCCCTGAAATGGAAAATGTAAACCCACTCCCTCTGAATTGTTATAATTTTGAAATTAAGTGGCTCTCAGGCAAAGATATGGGAATAGGAATAACAGTTCTTTGCTAGGAAAATTAAAAATACAAATGCAATAGTACAAAAAAGAAAACAACCCACTGCCAGAGTCAGCAATGTCCTGAGCCCCTGTGGGTCAGGGAGGTGACTGAAGCCACCATTTAATGGGACTTTAAATTAAACTTCCAGACTGCTCTTGTGCATCTTCCATCTATTTTCCCTCATTTTTTGGTTTGTCATGCCAGGGTTTGATTTGGTATTACAGATGTGAGACCAAAGCTCTGCTTTTTACAGCCAGTGAACTGATTAATACCCATTTCCTTTAATATCCCCAAATTTTCCAGACTCAACTTTACACAATAATCCCCTAGATCAAAACTTCCTTTGCTTTCTGTAGAAGTAGAAATTTTCCTCTGCTGTCATTGAAATCCTCACAGTGCATTGATTATATAATTGAAAATAGGAATAAAAATCACTAGGAGGGCATGTGATTTTCTGTGTTCACTGTATTACTTGCCATTTTTCTCCCCAAACATTGTAATTTATAAACCTTCTCCAGTAATTTTCCATAGGAATGTGAGCCAGGAAAAGTTCAGGTCCATTCAATCCGGAAAGGGTTTGAAGCACCATTTAAAGAATTTAAATTTAATTAACATTTAAAGCCACATATAAAGAATCATGGAATGGTTTGGGTTGGAAAGGACCTTAAAGATCATCCAGTTCCAACCTCAACACCTCCCACTGTCCCAGGCTGCTCCAGCCCCAGTGTCCAGCCTGGCCTTGGACATTCCAGGGATCCAGGGGCAGCCCCAGCTGCTGTGGGAAAAGCCCTTTTCATGTGCTACCTTCTAATTACTGCTGGTTTAAACATGAAGATGGGTTGAATTGAGACTGAAAATGAGAAGGTTTCCATCCCACAAAAGGAAAGGATGCTGAAATAATCTGGTATTTTTTCCTGGAATACAGAGGACAAAAAGAAGAATTAATATTTCTGTGAGCTTGTAAAATCCAGTGTCTGTGAATTTCTCATTTCTAGTTGAACATTGTCCTGCACCTGCCTGGATTTCTTTGTTGACTTGGGCTGTTTTGGCTTTTGTCACATCCTTGGTGGACATAAATCTTTATCTATTTCTGTTTATTTAAAGCTAAATTTGCCACCATCATAAGAATACTTTAACCAGGACCTTTTCATCTTCTGGAAATCCCTCTTGCTGGACATGAATTCTATTATTCTCCCTTAATTCTTTTTTAATAGAATCTTCTATCATCTGTTCTGTGATATTGCCCCTGATCAATATGAGGTGGAAAGGCCAGTAATTACCTGGGCTTCTCATTCACCCTTGAAAAATTCGTGGTGTGTTGGTTTTCCTTGGGTTTTCTGGACCCCCCAAGTACAGGTAGGATGATGAAAATCAGGGTTTATGGTGTGGAGTTTGAAACTGGTTTGGTGATGGAGCAGAGAGTCCACACTGCAGCTTCCATCTGAATTCAGGGGATATGAGGTGAGAAATAGCAATTAAAGCTTTTAATTTATAGAATAGAATTTATTCAGAGCTCATCTCTCCTGTCTAAAACCTCACAAAAGGCACAAAAAACCTGAATGAATTTATCTGTCACCCTGGCCAGGTGTGTTTTACTGCCCTTGCTTTGTTCAGGTCAATCCTGAGCATGATAAGGCATAAAAACCTATCCAGCTTGTCCTGGGCTCAGCCAAGGAAGGAAAACGTGTGTGGGATTTCCCTTTTGTGATTCAGAGATGGGGCAGCTAGAAGTGTTTTTAAAAATTGTATTCCATTTTCAGTCTCATGAGAAAGGTGAGACAATACAGATGTTATAATTCACGCCATCACAATCAGAAAAAAAAAATTGTGTTGTAACTATCTTATATCTACAAAGTAAATTCATAATTGCTGTTACTTATTACTATTACCAACTATTTCCTAATTACAAACATTATAAGTGTTTATTGGTCTGTCAGCTTTAGCCACACCATGCTCTCAATGCCTTAAAGCCAAATAATCTAAAATTCCCCCTCGTGGGTCCTGCTACAGTGCATCTTTCACAGTTCTAGTTCTCCAAAGGACCCGGTCTGATTTGTAAGGCCACCCTTTGAAACTTGTCTCTAGTTCCATTTCTCTCCCAGCAGTGTCTGTCCCATTCCAGGGCACTTCTCAGTCAGCATTTCTCATCTCCAGGTTTGCACACAGATGCACTGTGTGAGCTTTCTGTCAGCCTTTGAGAATTCTCTGCAATTCCATTTCCCAGGAATGTGGGTGTGCAGTGTCCCAGGAGCAGATTTGTCCTTGTGGCAGTGTTGCAGTTCAGAAGGACAGAGCAGAGCCAGTGTCACCAGCTCCACATGACAGACAGGCCACACACACTGCCCTGACCTTTAGGAATTTCAGAATGTAATTACACCTCCAAATCCATAAAAATTACTTTTTTAATAAACCATTTTTCTATTAATTTTCATTCCCAAAGAGCAGTTGGGTGCAGGGTGCTTTCTTCTCCTGCATTTCTGGACAGCTTTATTTGTTGGAGGGATGTAAACACAGCCCACGGATGGCAGGATTCAGCCATGGAGCACAAACTCCAAATCTTTGTTCCAGATGAATAGGATGCTGCAAACTTCGCAGTCCCTCATAAATCTTGCTGTGCAGCCATGTGATTAATGTCTAACGAGGTTTTTGATTGATGCCTCAGCAATTCCTAAGCAGGTGTTGTAGGATCAAATCAAGAAATCCCTTACTTGGCTGCTTCAGGAAAGTTCCTCTGGCTTACACAGGCTTGGAATGGCCTGGTTTTGGGTGGCTTTTAAGTGGATATTTTTAATATCTGAGTTTTTTCTTGCCTTTAAAATGGGTTTTCAGGTTCTGTCATGTGTTTTTTCATAAGTGCAGGGCTTGTAACACTGAAATTTGAGATGGATTAAGTCCTCCATGAGGAGAACGAGAGCAGAAAAGTGGGAAGCTGGGGCTGTGAGCCACGGGGAATCCATGGAGGTGACACTGGTGACACTGGGGGAGCACCAGGAATGTCTCAGTGCAGGGACAGAAGGAAACTTGAGGCTGTTTTTGGAGGCCAAGAGCTGCCAGGATTTTCAGCCTGGCCCGTGAGTTAATATTGCTGGGAAATCAGAAGGGATTTGATTTTCATGCTGCAGTTTGAAGCCAAATGTGCTGAGTTGGATCATGGAATGGTTTTGGGTGGGATTTTAAAGCTCATCCCATTCCACTTCCCTGCCATGGCAGGGACACCTCCCACTGTCCCAGGCTGCTCCAGCCCCATCCAACCTGGTCTCTATAAATGGCAACAAGATCTGAGCTATCATTTTTTTCTCTCCATCTCTCCCTGTATTTCAGCTGGTTTATTTATATATTTTAATAAAATAGAAACAAACACTGGTGACAAATTTATTTAAGCTACCAGTAGTCAATTTGACTAACTGGGTCATAAAACAAATGGACAGCGTTTA
Source organism: Taeniopygia guttata (assembly GCF_048771995.1). Taxonomy (NCBI): domain Eukaryota; kingdom Metazoa; phylum Chordata; class Aves; order Passeriformes; family Estrildidae; genus Taeniopygia; species Taeniopygia guttata. The sequence goes on from NC_133025.1 coordinate 2,049,253, forward strand.
TTTTTCTCCAGGCACCTCAGCTGTTCTGCAAACACAGATTACAGTGGCAGAAACGATCCGAGTAACAAGGCCACTTCCTCATTTTGGTATCAGGCTCTTGGCAACCAAACAAAACAAATAAAGAAAAAGAAATCCTTTTGGAATTTTTAACAAGTGAGCCCAGTCAGCTTCAGGGTGGTAGCTCCTAACTGCTATGATTTTGAGGACCAAATAAAAATATCTTTGTGTGTTTTTACATATTATGTCTGCACATACATTTACACATAAGGAGGGGTGATTTAGATGGGATATTAGGAAGAAATCCCTGCTGGGAGGTTGCGAAGGGGCTGGAATAGAATTCCCAGAGAAGCTGTGGCTGCCCCTGGATCCCTGGAAGTGTCCAAGGCCAGGCTGGATGGGGCTTGGAGCCACCTGGGATAGTGGAAATTGTCCTTGCCCATGGCAGGGAGTTGGAATGATGATTTTTGAAGTCCTTTCCAACCCAAACCATTCCAGGATTGTACAATTCTAGTCCATGTATCTCTTTAGCACATGGTCCTTCTGATGTGAGTGATAACTTGGTGAAATAAATTTGGTTCAGTTATGAGCCAAATGCAGCCTAAAATGCCCCAAAACAAGGAACTTGATCAGAAACGTGCAATTACCACCTGCTTTGTAGATGGCACAAAATAAAGCATTTACCTGAAGGATTAAATCCCCCTCTCAGTTTGACTGGACTTCTTTTGTTCATGCAGCACACAAAAAGGTCAAGGAGGAGTGGAAGAGTTGAGCAAGTAACTGAGTACAGATTTCTGCTCTGCAATTATAATTTAGCCAAGCTCCAGTGGCTCTGCACAATTTGGAGGTGGGGAAGAATACAGCTAAAAATTTATACTCAAAGTAAAGCTAAACATTTTTAAATCACAAAGAAAGGGGCTTCCTTCAGCTGCATTTAGTGCCATCCACCTTTCAGGAAGAATTCTAATGCACAGCAAAACCCACCTGAGCTGAGCTTCTGCAGCTCAAACTGCCACAGAAAATCCAGCAAAGAGAGGGGCAAAAATTAAAAAAAAGAAAAAAAAAAAGGCAGCATGTTTCTTAAATACCAAGCATGTTCAGTGCTGGGTAACACAGCACACTTTGTGTATTCCATGCCTTCAGCTAATTGCTGAAGACAGCCTGCTCCAGTGTGGATGGCAGCAGTAGTGTGTCCTCAGTCTTCATTAAATGCCAGCTCTTAATAACAGACTCCACAAGGGCTTTAATTGCATTTAGTCGCAGCTTCTGAACTTTAAAAGTTGTTAATCAGATTTCTATGCAAATGGAATGACGAGTAAAGGTTAAGTACAGGTTTCTGAAATTTCAGCAGTTGAAGATGTATTGCCCTTAACAGGAAAGAGAAACTACCAACCTTGACAGGAACTAAACATCTTAATTAAAGACTCACAAGTACAGTACTTATTTCGGCGTGAAGTTCTATTTTCAAATGTCAAACTTAATCAGGCACTTGACAAAAACATGTGATATCCCTCCAGCACACGGGAACAAAAATACCTGGGGATGCTTCCCTCAGGAAACACCTGCACATCTCCCAGTCCTCAGTTCCCCAGCTCTGAGCTGCTTGTCCCAACCACCAGGAATTCAGGTTTTATGGCTCTGAAAGTGTAGAATTCCAGGGGAGAAATAGGATCTCCCATTTTTCAGCGTGTCAGCTCTCCCTGCTCGCTCCATTTATCCCTGGAACAAGCCTCACGCTGCCAAACAAACATAAAGGTCCTCATAAATCTGACTTGCAGAGATTTATGCTCCTCCAGGGCACAGCCCATCAATTAGCACCAGTCAAAAGTGCACAAACTTCTCCAGCAGGAGGAAATTTAGTGTGTCTGCAGCAGGCTTTGGTGCCAGACACTCCTGAGAGCAGCCAGAGTGCTGCTTGCTGCTCCTCACCTCCAGCCCTGAGCCACCCACGATGCTCCCAGGGACCAGGTCAAGCCCTGGGCTCCTTCCCTCGTGCTGATAATTTACTGGATTTGCACATTTCTAACCTCCAGACGTGCTAGAACCAATATAAAAACTCATTGTGGTGCTCAGACAAGAGTCCAAGCCCTGTTTTAAATCTGAGTTAAGATTTATTCTCATAAACCAGGAGGATTTCAGGCTCTGATTTCAACTCACTGCAGGGACATGTGGATTTTGTTATCAGTGTGTGCATCCTGCACTTCCCTGCAGGGCTGTCCAGCAGCCAACACAGCTGTGGGATCTACCAAGGATCCTTTATGGCAAAATATTGTAAAATAAGTGTTTTGTTCAAATCCCAATCTGAGGGAAGAGCAGCTGCACCTGGGATTAGCTCAGAGGCTGAGCAAGGGATTTGAGTACAGACTTCTGCCTTGGAATAGCAAATAGTGAGAAAAGAGTGTAAATAGAGAGAAAATAGTGAGAAAGAAATGGTGTAAGGACAATGAAAGTTAATTAAAGTGAGCAAGAGAACTACTGAGCCACCAGTTGCTTCATCTTCCTCCAGATCAATTAAAAACATCATCAGAGTGACTTGAAAAAAGGAGGATGAGCAGGGAAACTTCCACCCCAGGAAACTTCCACCCACCTCTTCGTAATCTGCTGCTGTAACAGGAGACATCACCCAAAAAGGGTGATGAAAATCCTCAAAAAGGGATTTACAAACCGGTGTGAGGGAGGAAAAGTGGAGTAATAAAAGGAAATCTGCTATAGTTAGACTTGGGGTTGTTGCCTCATTATCTAGGAAAGGTTTTTAAACAGTTGTCACAGGAAGGGCTCTGATGCTGCATTTAAAAAATCCTACATTTTGTAGATTCCTATTTCAACTCTTGCTTGTTAGGACTGACTTTCATATCTCACCTTTTCAGATTTAATACCTGGGCACCCACCATCCCCCTTTAACCAACCCCAAATGCTTTCCTGACCCCTTTTAAACCCACACTGGCATTTCCTAATTGACCAAACCCTCTAAGATCCAACCACATCTGAACTTACAACTGTGGTCTGGAGGCAAAGCACCTAAAAGAGAGACACTGCCCCAAAAATTAGTGGCATGAAGAGTTCCTACAAAAGAACAGCGAAATTCCAGGGCAGAAATGGAGGTTTCTGTACAAACGAGCCCAGTGCCACCAAGAGGTTGATGAAAGGCCACGTTCCCCTTTGACACCAACCCAGCAGCCACCATTTCAAGCCCAGCTTTAAGGCCACTGACGTCTTTGAAATGAGAGCAGAACTACAGAACCTCTTTGTCAAACCTACAATACCCATGGCTTTGTATTCATCCCCTTCCCAAACGGGTGGGAAATGGAGCAGTGCTGGCAGCAGTCTGGTTTTGGAGGTTTAAAAAAATCACATTTTAACAAGGGAAGTGCCCCTGAGCTCGTTGTAGAAATACCTGTTTCTGTAAGGCTTTGGGGTCTTTAATGTGATTCCAAATGCTGGGAAGCCAGAGGGGGGAGCTCACAGCATAGACAAGATTCCCATTTTCAGGCTTGGGGAAAAAAAAAAAAAGACAATAAAAATGTCCAGCTGTTTACAGCTGCTGTGCATGAGGCATTCCAGCTTTTAAAGCATCCGTCAGGATTGCTCCCTTCTGCCTTTTATGCTGCTCTCTAAAGGTGCAGCACCAAAATGCCACTGTTAAGCAGATTATAATGTTTGTGAACATGTTCCATTCCAGCAGATCCCTGAATGCCTTTCTGCATCAGGGAGCCTTTTCCTCCCCCTTTCATCAGCTTATCAAATGAAGCTCAACACTACCAGCTCCATCTAATGATACCAGGGGCCTTGTAATGGGATTAGGAAAAACACCATCATTAGTTTCAAGGAGATATGTGACCTTCAAGACACTTCTGACTCCTTTAAAGGGATGGAGTAGGAACAATGAAATTAATTCCTACAGAGGGATGAGGAATGGGCAGGGAGAAGCAAGAGGCTTTCAATTCCCAGGTAAAGATTAGCTTTCCTCCTCTATTATTGGCAGGTTAAAAAATCCCAATTGATTATCAGAATGCAACTGAACTGAGAAGGAAAAGGCAGAGCTGGGAATGTTCCCCTGGAGAGGAGAAGGATCCAGGGAGAGCTTCCAGCACATTCCAGGGCCTGAAGGGGCTCCAGGAGAGCTGCAGAGGGACTGGGGACAAGGCCTGCAGGGACAGGACACAGGGAATGGCTCCCACTGCCAGAGGGCAGCCATGGATGGGATCTTGGGAACGAGGAATTCCTGGCTGGGCTGGGATTGCCAGAGCAGCTGGGGCTGCCCCTGGATCCCTGGAATGTCCAAGGAAGGACTGAAGCACCCTGAGATCATGGCAGGTGTCCCTGGAATGAGCTTTGAGGTCCCTTCCCACCCAAACTGGTCCAGGATTCTGGGATTTGGGACACTCGGGATCCATCCTGAGGGTTTTTTATGGAAAATTTGGATAGAAAAGAGAGGAAAAGGGAAGGGAGACCCTTCATGGTTTCCTGAGATCCCAAATGAAGCCCCTGGGTCCATGAATTTCTTGGAGAGGAGATGGATCCAATGTCAGGCTGGGAGAGCTGGGAATGTTCCCCTGGAGAGGAGAAGGATCCAGGGAGAGCTTCCAGCACATTCCAGGGCCTGGAGGGGCTCCAGGAGAGCTGCAGAGGGACTGGGGACAAGGCCTGCAGGGACAGGACACAGGGAATGGCTCCCACTGCCAGAGGGCAGCCATGGATGGGAAATTGGGAATGAGGAATTCCTGGCTGGGCTGGGATTGCCAGAGCAGCTGGGGCTGCCACACCTGAGCTTCCAGCTGGAAAAGCCCTGAATCCTCCACTAAAATTCCAAAGCACTCCCCAGCCCTGAGAGCACTCTTTGCCCTGCTAGAACACACTGGATTTGGCAAGTGTTCAAATCATTTTAGATCAAATTTCTGCAGCCAGACCTGCAGCCATCACTTCTGTTTGTCCAGAAGAGTGTAAGTGCTGCTGGAATCACTCCGTGCCTTCCAACACCCAACCCAGCCACGCACGTCATTGTTCCCCCCAGTAAAAACAGCTCCTCAGACTGCCAAAAGGAAGTGTAAATGCAGCAGCAACAGGAATCCACTTTAAAGCTAAAAGCCTCCCACAAAAACCCCTCCACTTTGCAGTTCTGATAGGATTATATCAGTGTATTGGTGCTGCTGCTCAGAAAGAGCCTCTCCTGAGCAGCAGCCTGACATCTCCATCCTGCCTTTTCCTGCAGAACACCTCTGCCATTGTCTGAGCTGTGAATTCATCCAGATTGTCCCCAGCAGGAATCCCAGAGCCTGGTCCTTCCTGCTGAAACCCCACACAGGCAATTTTTTAATCATGATCTTTGTTTCCACTGTAATTGCATGAGAGAGGCAGGGACAGGTTTGGTTTGAAAACTGAAGGAAAAGAGGTAAAATGTATCATGGCAGCAACTAATGTGGGCCAGAAGGCTGGATATTTAAATTCAGGTTCCAGTATTCCTGAATATTCAGTTTTTTTGGTACATGGCACCAAACAACAAAGACAGGAATGGATAATTCCAAACAAAACTGACCCTGCCAGGGACAGGAGCAGGACAACACAGTGGATTTGTTTAACACCTCTGCCCTTACAAAACACCAAATCCTGCACTGGCACCAAGCCCCAGGTCCAGGTAGATGCAGAATTCCTGGGAATGTGTGTGCCACTGGCAGGGGAATGCCACAGGGTGGAGCCAGGATAAAGCAGATGGCTGAGCAGCCATTCCTGCTCTCTGCCAGTTTTCCAAGCACTGAAGTGCTGCTTGCTCAGGAGAGAAGCTGCCACTACCACGGCAAATTCCATCCTTTGAGATTCAACCACTCCTCCTGCACCAACTCCCTCCTGCTCTGAAGCTCCAGAGGTTAAAAATCCATTTATTTTGCACTATTTATTTGCATCTATTTATTTTGCACCACTCAGGGTGCTGCACAGGCATCACCCATCACTTCAAGCTATCACAATTATTCAAAAAACCCCTTCTTGCAGCCCTTGTAACCCAAAAAAAAAAAAAGAAAAAGTCAGGAGGACTGTCAGTACATCAGTTTACATGTCCAGTTGTGTCACGGTACATTTAACATATATAAATATAACTTCAGCAAAAAAAGCTAATTACTACATGGCTGCTAACCATGAACAAGAATTAGAAGAGACAAACCTACATTAACTTGTCTCCATTTCAGATAATTACTTGTGAGGTTTTTTAAGACATTTGTGACTCACGAGGGAGTCTGTGAATTTACTGTCTCCTGCAATCTAATAATGTTGGCAGCGAGGAGAGTCACCTATTTATTGGTGTGTGACACCAATCCCTTCCCATGGATTAAAAAAAAGCTCTTAGTTAGGAGTTCTCCCTCCCCCTCCCAGCAGGAACAGCTTCCAGCAAACAGAATTATTTCAAATAAAAGAAATTATTTTTTAAAAAATCAGTTAAAAATCCCCACAGCAACAGTTCATGGAGGTTGAGAGAGAAGAGAAGGATGGAAGAAGTTCCATTACTCAGCTGGACAACAGGACAAGGAGATTTGTCACTTTTATTTACAAGGGATAAAAGGAAGAGGCTTAGGAGAGACCACACAGGGTGGAACAAAGCTCCAGGCCCAGGAATCCAAGAGATCTAGAGCACATTCATTAATATCTCCAAGATTCCAATAAAAAGAAGGATCCAAGGAAGGGAAAAAAAAAAAAAAAAAATTCAGGCCCACAGGTTGCAGCCAGACAAAGGAAAGGCAACAGGCACATTTCAAACACTCAGAGCACTTGGAAATCCTGCAGACACACAAATCACTGTCAAGGATGAGCCAGCAGCTCCCAAGTGCTCCCTTTATTCCCTTCCATTAGTCTGCTGCAGCTCCCTCAGTCCTATCAGTCAGAAATGCAGTGCTAATATCCACCTTTATTTTCCAAAAGTTTAAATGCATTACAGCCCAAGTGTAAATAATTGATAAATTCAGGCAAGCAGGATGCTGGGGGCATGGCTGCAGTGAGGAGAAAGCTTTTAAGAGGAGGAGGATGGGTGCAGATCCATATAAAAACACACAATTCCCCTCTGCCAACAGGGGAGTTTGCAGGGAAACCACCCCCTCCCCTCCTCCTTCAGCTTCCCTTGATTTTAATATCGGCCCTTCAACCAAAAGCTCATTTTAATCCAATTTTAATGTCACTTGAGTTCTTACAAATAAGGAGACCACACAGGGAGCTGATGATTTTAATTCTGGCACTTAAATCAGGAGTGTGAAGTTAAATGCAACACGTCCCTTCCCCCATCCCGTTAATTCCACATTTAATTGCCACAATCCCAACCTGCAGGGCAGCCTTTGGAGCTGAATCCACGGGAAAAGTTCCACAGCTCTGACACCCCTGAGCTGGTGGATTGGCTCCCTGCTGTTTCACCCACAGATTTTCCAGGAATCACAAAAAATCAGAAGACACCTCAGGAGATCACCCAGTCCATCCCCAACACTTCCCAGGAATGTTGTCCTTGTCTGAGAGATTTTGGAAAGTTCTAAAGGGGGACAGAGAACCACAATAAACATCCCAAAGTCACTCCCTGCTCACACACACTCTGCATTGGGGCAGACAGGAAAATAGGCCAGGTTTAACTGAGCAATTCCTATAGGATCACATCCTGGAAAACACAATTACACTCCCTTTTACTTTGTCTGGTTGCAACATGTGGGCCTGAAATTTTATTTTTTTTTCTCCCTTTTTTGGAGCCTTCTCAATGCCATTTTTATTTGAATCTTGGAGATATTAATGAATGTGCTCTGGATCTCTTGATAGATTCGAAGCCAAAGCCTCCCTCCACATTAGTTTGGGTTTTTTTTCCCTAAATCCTTGAATCCTGGAATCATTTAGGCTGGAAAAGACCTCCCAGATCACCAAATCCAACCATCACCATGCTCACCGTTAAACCCCATCCTCAAATTGATTTTGGACACTTCCAGGGATGGGGACTCCACCACTGCCCTGGGCAGCTGTGCCAGGACTTAAAAATCTTTTCCATGAGGGAATTTTCCCTGATACACAACCTAAACCTCCCCTGGCACAACTTTGCCACCATTGCACTACTGGATTTCATAGTATTTCATCTATTATTTTCTTCAGATGATACAATAATCCCAGAATATTCTGATTTGGAAGGGACCACATAGTGATAAACACACTTTATATATTTATACATTTACTTATATATTTATAAATATTTATTTTTAATTTTTATTAAATTAAAATATAGATTTATAAATATAAAATATATTCTTATATTTATAAATATATATATTTTATATTTTTAATATACAATAGTGCTATAATAATCACTATGTTTCAAAATGTTTTCTTCAGATTGGTCCAACTTTTCAGTTTATTTTGATTCCCTCAGACCTGACCCGTATCTTTGCCCCTTAATTTCAAAATTATAATAATTCAGAGGGAGGGGGTTTACATTTTCCATTTCAGGGGAGGCTCCTGCCTTCTTCAGCAGACACCTGTCTGTTCAAACCTAGACAAAGGTGAATCTGCTCCAAACATCCCTTGCCTCAATCCTAATCCCTTCCTGTCCTGCAATATCCTTCAGGGTGAGCCCAGACAATTCCTGGCAGACACCAGTGGGGCTGCTAGCATTCCTTTCTTTAAAATAATGTTAAATTTCCTTGGCTATCTATCCTTTACATTCCCCACCATCTCCCACAAGTGGATCACATTTTGCACATTCACAGCCGCTACCACTGAGCCTCCAAAAAATGACACTTTCTGCCTTTGCCTCTTTTAGAATCATGGAATCTCCACAAATAATTTTATTTTCCCCCCTCACCAAACTTATTTAAACATCTCACAGATCCATCAGTTCCTTCCTGTCCCAAATAACACAGAAGATTTCATGGCAGGCATCAAGATTTGCTGTCAACCTGCAGAGCCCTTTTTGAAGCCCTACTCAGCACCACAAGGATCATCACCAAAGCAGAATTAACCTTTCTTCCTTTCTTTATGATAATTTTCCATCGATTCTTAGTTTACATCTCCTAGTCAAGTTTTATTAGTCAGTTAAAAACAAAACAACAAAAACCCTGCAACCAACAAAATAACCCTACTGCAAAGTTCTTTATCCATTCCAACTGCTCTGAGTGATTAAATAAATAAATAAACCTCACAAGAGCCAATTTTTCCACTACATAAATAATTTGCAGGCTCTTTTGTAGATGTAAATAAGACATTTCTGCTTGTTCTCCAATCCTCAGCTGGAGGCTTTAAGGAGAGGCTGCTGATTTCTCCTGGCTCCTCAGTGACTTCAGACTCTTCCTTCCTAAAAAAGTCTTCTGACATCGTGCCTTGGAGCTTAAATTCATTTTTTAAGCTCTTTCTAGAGCCTCCAGCTCTGCCTGGGTGCTTTTATTATCAGAAGGGAAGAGTTTCTGGGTTATTTCCTCATCTACACTCTCACAACTCCAGACTGGCTTCAAAGAAATCATTTCTTCTTTCCCATAACGTTGAATTTTGTTGTTTTGTTTTTTTTTAACACAAAATGTTGTGCAATTCAACAAACCCACGATGCCTTCTGCAGGTGTCTTGTTTTTGAGGGTCTAAAGATCCATCAAATAGATTTGCTCCACAAAACCCACAACAGTCATCTTCACTTCCCTCCTACAGCCTCCTCTCAAAAATATCTCATCTTATCAGCTCTCCTGAGGCTCGATTTCTACATTTTAAGTTATTTGTGCCAAATAAACACAGCTCCAGCCTCGGCAACTGGCAGTGTTTGTCTGTTTGGTGCTTTTCTTTCTCTCCAAAGCAAGATCATTCCAAGACTGGACAACTCAGAAGCAGCAGCCAATGAGGAATTTAGCTTTCTTTGCTTGTTTGGGACTTTGAAATTTGGAGTTTTGCTTTACCTCCTTTTCTGTTAATTCTATTATTTAATACTCAGCCTGCTCCTCTGGGTGTTTAATCACAGAATATCTTGAGTGGGAAGGGACCCACCAGGACCATCCAGTCCAAACACCCTAAAATCCTGCCCCATTATCCAAACTCTCCTGGGGCAGCCTCGGGAATGTGCCCATTCCCTGGGGAGGCTGGGCAGTGCCCAGCATCTTCTGAGGGAAGAAATTTTCCTAAAATCCAACCTAAGCCTCCTGACACAGCTTAAATAAAAGGAGAAATTCCACTTTGCTCCCACTCCAGACAGAATTCCTGCCTACACCCTCCAGTTCCTCCAGCACGGGGGTTTTGTCCCTGGACGTGGCCTCCTCTTACTCTGAATTTTTCTCTCCCTAGACAGAGGAATTCTTTAAATAAAGGCATGTTCCCCCACCTCCTACAACAAGTCTGTCTTCTGTGCCTCGTCTGCAAACAGCTTTACAGATTCCCACTGACATTTGTCATCTCACCACCTTTGCATAATGCACTCTGTAATTTGGCTTTCTCCATCACAAGGGAATCCATCCACCTCGTTTTTATTTAACTTCTAAGGTTTATTTAGTGTCTCCTTTTCATTCAGTGGCTTCACTTTTAATTTTTATGCCATTTCTTTCCTCCTCCTCCTTGCAATCTGGTGTTGTTTGCGAGCGATTTGCTCGCTGATGGGGACAGGTAGATGGCAAATATTTACTTTACCACCCAGGACAAATATTTGACATCTATCACCACCCAGCTCTCAGATGGATAAGAAAATGGTCCCTCTTGAATTATCATGACAACAAGATGCAGCCACATAATACCCCTTCATCCGCCTCTGACTGAAGAGCCATCACAGATTTTAGACATTTCCATTTGTAAAGCTGAAACTGCAGGAAGTGTTTCCTTTGTCACTGTCCTACTACCTTTAAGATCTCTTATTTCAGTTTTATTTGCAGAAAGGGCCTATTATTCATTTTTGCTCTCTTAGAAGAAACAAAACAAAAAAACCACCACTTGCACTCTCTAAAAAATAATCAGTAAAATATCTCCTTTACTCTGTGCCCTGAAGCTGTTGGATCACTGAGCTGTCTCGGATTTTATTAGCAAGAAGGTGTCTCCTGCCTCCTCTAATTGCTCCCTACACTCTGCAGCAACTTCTCTGCAAAAAGTTCCTCTTGAATCCAATTCTCTCAGCCCAGGTCAAGGTTTTAAACTGAAGATTTCAGAAGTGCCTGAAACACAAATGTCACGGGAACCGAGCAACCTCTGGGCTCAAAAACCCTTTTCTTTTTTGGGGAAGCTCATGAGTTTGGAGAACCAGAGAAAGAAAAAGATCCCAACACAACCAAAACCCCAAAACTTTTCTACTTTTCTGACGACAGGTTGAGGGTTGGACAAGATGATCTGGATGATTCTGTGATTTAATTGGAGCTGTAAATCAACCATGTCTATTTAGGTTTGGGATTTCTTGGGAATCTGTTCAGCAGGTTAGGAATGGAGTCTCAAGGGCAGCGTTTTGATGAGGATAATGCAGGAATACAGAACACTCCAGTTCTTGGAGCAATTAGATGCCCTGCCTTTAAAAAAATGTCAATTCCCCATTTTCAGCACGGGGCAGGGCTGAAAGCACAGGAGAAAATGTTGTTATCCATTCCCACATGGAAACACAACAGCTCTGACACAGGTGCCTGGCTCCTGCAGTACATCCAACCCCTCCACTTCTGCAGAAATGACATTTTTAATCCCCAACGTGACAGATTTTGTTAAGTAAATAATGAACTGTTATCCCCAGATCCTCCTGTTTGCAGGTTGACAAACAGCAGAATACAAATGACAACTTTATTTCCTTATCCTCCTGGTCCAGAAGTGCCAGAGATACTCAATAAAACACATTTGATATTCCATAAAACACACTCTGAACCTTGGGAGAGTCAGGCTGGGCTATTTCCCAGTAAAGGTATGAAAATGAGCTGCCACCATCTTCTGGAAAAGGCTGGACTTGTGCTTATTTATTATAAAATATTTATAATAATTACAGAATATCCTGAGTGGGAAGGGACCCACCAGGATTATCCAGTCCAACTCCTGGCCCTGCTCCCACACCTTAAAATCTCTAAAATTGTAGGGATTCCATAAAATTCAAATTCTATAAAATTCAAATTATATAAAATATAGAATTAAGTGAAATATAATATTTATTATAAAAATATTGCCTTTTTTCTGCAGGGTGCTGGGCAGCCTGGCCAGGAGCCAGCAGAGCCCTCAGGCACCACTTCCAGCCTGGGAAGGGTCCCTCCATCAGCCCATCCCATTCATTGCTCCTCTGGATCAGGGCCAGAGCTCCCATCCCATAGATCAAACCTCCCTGAAAACCCTGCAAATTCAGGAAAACCCAGCTCAAACATCAGATAGCAACAGGTGGTTTCTAAACTCTTGGCTCAGTCTTAGAAAAAGAACATTTTGCAAAAACCTGTTCCAATTCTGACAGATTATGGCACGTGGATTATTCACCTCTCTCAACAATTCACAACTTGCAGGGTAATATTTGAAATAAATCTCTCTCCAACTCAGAATGCTCTCTTCCCCTCAAGTCTCTACAAGACTGATCTGACAGTGACTAAACTGAATTTTTTTTGCTGTTTCAGTAAACAGTTGGGAGAACCCCAAAATGGAATATGAAATTTAATTCATAATGTAAGGTTTTTTTAAACTTAAATGAAACAGCTTTTCCTGCTGGCTGAAAACAAAGCCAGCCAAAAAGACAGGAATGTACCAAGTGGCCTTAATAAAATGATAATTCTCCTAACAAGTGTATCAAACCTCCTCAAATCAGGCTACAGAAAATATTTTAAACAGTCTTCTAGATCTCAGGAAGCCCAAACCCTTCTCTGAGCAAATGACTTCCAATTCCTCACAACTGTGTCAGCAGAGGAAATCATCCCCAACACACACAATCAATAGGAACTATCGCAGACAATAATGCAAAAGGAGCAGAGCAGGAAATTCAGGGAAGATGGGAATTTGGGAAATGAGGAAAACACACTGGGCGGGCAACAGAACAGCTCCTGAACATCCACTCCAAAATAACCCAGCCTGTTCCATCAACCAGATCACAGGAGAACAAGGATCTGAGAGGACATTACAGCACCTGAGATCCAAAAGAAAACAAAATTTAAATCCAAGATGTTTTCAATCTGTGCAGGAAAGCAGCAGCATCAAGTTGTACAAGTTGTATTTACAATTTATGTGAGTATTTATAGAGCACAGCCTCACCCTCCAGTGAAACTCAGCACCATGGGGAGGGAAATCACTAAAATATGAACAGGTTATCCCAGAAAAAGTTATCCTAATCTGATGCCTCAGGTTTTAGCTTTTATATTTGCACATTCTGTGCTGCTTTAGTGTGTGGGTCTGAGCTTCACATTATGGGATGGTGAGCTCTGTGCACAGAGCAGGGAGACAAAACAATTCCTGCTCCAGCTGGGCACCAAGGACAAATGATCCAAATCTCAGCCCAGGAGCACAAACACCGTGGGCTGGAGAGAGAAAAACAAGCAGGATGGGACTGCCTGGGCTAAAGCTGGAATGGGACAATGAACTCCAAGGTGCCAATGGAGCAGAACTGATCCCAGGGAGAGCCCCCGGGAGCGCTCGTGCATTTTGGGGCCATTTTGGTTCATCTTGGGTGCAGCCCTGGCTGGGCTCTGGTGCTGCCCAAGGTGGATCCATGGAGGAGATCCTTTCCATAAATCCCTAATTTATTATTTAGTCCAGCCTCTGTCCTAGCTGAGCCTCCACAAGGCATCAATCCAAGGATGGGATGGTTCAGAAGCTGAGGGAGAAGCCAGCAGGAATTTGGGTGAGTGCAGAGGCCACACCTGGAGCATCCAGCACAAGGGGTAGCCTGGAGCAGGGAAGGCTCAAAACTTACCAGTGTGTGCCAGTATAACCCATTCTATGATTCTGTAAAAATTTAGATACAAAATGAGGCAGATAAAGCTAAAAATTCATGTTTTCAACCCAAAGTCTCCTTTAAAACAAACAGAACCACCCAGGGCCACTCTAAAGGAACAAGTCAGCTCTGCTTAAGAGAAACTCTAATTTGGCCCAAACTTCTTTGGTCCAAAGGGATGATCAGTCTCCCAGCAATTAATGAGCCATTTTCAGGATTGCAAAAATAAGCTGAGGTTCAGCAAATACGTGGTGGAAATGATTTCAGATTCATTAAAGTGCACCGGGCTCTGTTCTGCCACGCCAGCACATCGCTGAAGTCTCCCAGGCAGCCTCGCTGGCCTCCCTTGCAAACCCAAATTAAACAGGTGCAGAAATGCCAGCATCATCAGGATCTTCCCGAGCTGCTGGGGCTGGGGTGATTTTGACACAGCTAGACTATTTAGCAAGGCAAAAAAACCATGCAAATACAAATCAATTATAGCCCAAAAAAAGATCAATTTTTCCTCTATAAGGGAAAAGTCATTGCTTTTTTTGTTCCCATTCCTTAATGCCACATTAGCAAAACATCCCCCAAAACCCCAAAAATGACACTATGAAGTTTAAAAGGACCAACAACCCCTGCGACCACATTTTTACTGGGCAGATCTTTTAATATCATGCAGAGTCTTTTCAAGCAGACACCCAAAACACTTCAAAAGTTTCAGTTCTCTGCTCATAAAGGTATTTTAAGTACTCTCCACACCCTCAGGAAGTTTTGCCTTTCCAATATCTCAGCCAGGACTACAGTGGAAAGATAAAGACTTTTGGAAAGATAAAGACTTTTTCAGGAATTCATGGACACTGGTGACAGGGAGGGTGGGAGTGTGGAAGAGCCCCCTATCTGTTCCTCAAACAGGAAAAAAAAAAAGTCCAAATTACTGAATTCCCCCTAAATTTATCTGTATTGCCCTGCCCTGGATGTATTTGCTAACTCTGCTGCTCCTGTTTTCCAGCTCTACTCCTTCAGCAGACACTGAGTTACAATTTTGAGGGGGCTGTAGCTTGGAAATGTCAAAGGGATTCACATTCCTTCGACAGCACCTTTCAAAATAAAGCCAAAAGCCCTCAGGATCATGAATACAGCACAAAATTATGCATCCAAAAGAACAATTCCCTGCCAGATCACACAATAATCCTACACAGGCCATGAGGAAATATCACAGGAGGCTGTTTTTAGACCATCAATTAATCTGAGAACCCTCAACTTGATCTTTTAGGAAATGGGTAATTTTACAGCTCACAGCAAAACGAAATGTAAATGAGAAGAATGTTGAAGCAAACCTTCAATTTGAACTCCTGGCCTCAAAAAAGCACTCCCAGAAAATGCCAAGGCTGGCACCTCCCAGGGGGCTGAGCAGCACACCAGGAGTGACCCACCCAGTGTGAAAATAAAGATTCCTCCAAAGGCAGAGCACATTTTGGTGACCTTGGGGATAAATCTGATAAAATCTCAGTCTCCTCTGCATCTGCAGAATCCCCTCAGTCCCTGTTTGATGTTGGGATTTTCATCCAAGTGACTTTGCAGCCAATGTCAAAGTGTGTTTGGGAGGACTGCGAGTACCCAAAATTGTTCTGCTGATGTTGGAGCACTGTCACTATTGGACACGAAATGAGTACACAGAACTTGGTAAGTTCAAAAGGAAAAAGACTCAGTTTGATTCAAACATCTGGTATTTATAGAATTCCAAAGGAGGACTGGAGGATGGAATTACCACCTCTCCAACCACACTGGTCCAAAGATCAATCAATCATTTCTCTCTACCTACAGAGAAATATGTAAACTATTCTATTTTTACATGAAATTGTGTGAGAACTCTGACTCTCAAATATGTAACCATTATCAGAAGGCTAAAGAAGTTTTATGAGAACTTTAACACTTTCAAAAGAACTACAAAAGAAAACACTTTTAAAAAAATTAGGGCAACAGAGCACAGAATACATTGCAAGCTGTCAGTGCAAAAATTCAGATTCACATCTGGCTGGCTCTCAGAAAACACAGCTAAGAGATAAAGCAAAGGGAGCAGAGACAAAACAGCAGATATGAGGCACAAGTAACAAAGAACATCGCTCCAACTCAGTCTCTGAAGAATATTAAACCAAAGAACATTATGCTGAAAGAATCATTGCTAAGGAAAGCGAGATTTGGGAATACCAGCATCAAATCCTAACCTGCTTTAAACAACCTGCAACCTCAGAGAATTCAAGGAATCACACAGGTTGCCATTAAGGGAAAGCTGACTGTACAAATTCCTGCAAATCACATCCTCTGATCTGCATAAACCCAGATGCACTCAGGTGCCTGTTGCACAAAGATCAGAAAATCACTGAATGGGCTGGGAAGGGACTTTTAAAATAATCCAGCTCCAACCCCCTCATCCTTCCAAACAGCTCCAAAAGACTAAGACTCGAAAATGACAAATTCATAATTACCAAAAAGAGTCACAGCTCTGCTCCAGGCAAAGCACTAACGAGTTGCTGGTGTGACAGCCCAGTCCTGAACCACACATGAAGGCAGGGATGGGATTCTCCCTCCTTCAATCCCACTCACCACTAAAAAGCTGGATCAGGATGCTCAAATTTTGCTAACAGTGGGATGCTTTCCAAGATTTTGGCCTGTCCCAACACCAGAAGCAGAACCAAAACCTCCCCATGCACTGGAAATAATTTTCACAGTAATTTTTACAATTGTGTTGTCCTCTGGAATCCTTGGGTTTGGATTTTTTGTGTTTTTTTTTTTTTTTTTTTTCTATTCCTCTGAGTGTGAAAGCAAAAGCCCAGATTTTCTAGAAATACTTTCAAATCTCTATTTTCTACATGTCCAAGCAGTCTTGGGGAGCACTTAAGAGCTGCAAGGCAGGCAGGACACTGAAAAATCAGTGTGGGCTTGGCAGACATGAACCCTCATAAATCCCACACTTCAAAATTGGTCCCACTAAAAAGAAAAGTGTCCTGTGGGAGAGCTGCAATCCCCTTGCAATGTAGGATCTGGTTTTGAGCTTGGTTCTCTTTATTTATAATTGTATGTTTTTATGTATAGATATGGAATGGTTGGAAATGTCTATATAATAGATTTTATTAAAGTTTTAATATTTATGTTTATGTATTAATAAAAGAAAATTAATTGTTTTGTTTTCTAGAGTTGTATGGTTTTTATTTTGAGTATTAGTTAATAAATTGTTCAATGTGAGAGAAATGGCATGAGATTGTTTATTCAGTTAATAACTTAGTTGATTTAATTGTTTTAAGATTGTTTTTGAAGTAGTTTGAGGTAGAAGGAAGGGTGTTGTAATTTTTTTTTTTAATTTTAAGTGATTATTACAGTTAGGTTTATATTGATTGATGAACTTTTTTTTATGTTGTTTTTTTTAATGATTTTTATGTAACAGGAAGGAGTCAGCACCACTTTTCCTGAGAGATCACAACGTTTTGGGAACATTCTCCACCACAGTTGTCACATCCACAGAAATCTCTTGGGAACATCTTCATTTTTCCACCTGAGGACCACGATGGGTTCTGAGGGAAAGTCACCCTGGTGAATTAAAGCAAATCATCATGAGAGGAACAATTCAGAGGCACCATCATTGCTCACTCTGATAGGAAAAAGGGCTGGGAAATGCAGTTTTTCTAGGAGGGCACCACCCATGATTAAACAGTGAGGGAATGACACCAAATCACTGCAATAAAGTGAGATCATCCCTTTACTGTGTCCCAGATAAATCTGATGTTGTTCCAGTGTCTTTTGTCAGTAAAAACAGACAGATTCTGGATATTACACTTAAGGGACAGCTCTGATTTATTTATTTACTGACCTGCTGGGAGGTGTAAGTAATTGGGATTATTCTCCCTGTCACGGGCAGCAAATTCCAACTGTTTAAGCCCAGGAGTAAAAATTAATGTCACAATTAAACTCTGTGCAATTGGGGTGCATCAGACAAGAATTTTCATCTCAGGTGTTGCACAGGTCAGCCCTTGGAAAAGACATCCAGCCCATCCATCCAACCTCCTGCTCCAAAGAAGCTTCAACACAGGAGAATTGGCCAGAAAAACAGCTCTAGTGTCTATTAAAAAAAAGTTAAAAATACACCAAATGTTATTTTTCTTGGAGGTTTACCTTCCTTTAAAATCATGTTATTATAATACAAAATTAGATCTGGGATTTTCCAAAGAATCCAAAGTAATTAGTTGTCCAATTCCCACTAGATTGCCGAGAGAGTTAGAACCTAAATGCCTTTGGCTCTTTTGGAAAATCTCATCCATCACAGAAATTCATAGGGTGGTTCACCAGAAACTGCAGAAAAGCAAAGTCTGAGTTAACAGCTTGAGAATTATTTTTATAGCACTTTCCAGGGCTCCTCAGTCAATGCTGCACTGGGAATTATGGGCACCACCACCACATTTTCCACTGGAAAATAACATTTCACCCAGAGGACCCGTGGCAAGAAGTGATCAGTGACATTCCAGGGCTCTGGAACACTAAAAATAAAGGGCAAAGCTCCACTCAATAAAAGCACTGGGCCCACAGAGTGGATTTTTCCTTCTCTCCTGTTGCTGCTCTTTAATATTTTGGGTTTTTTTCCCCAAGCCAATGCAAAGCAGAGGGAGTGCAGCTTTTCTGACTGGAAAATATGGATTAACAGTGCAACACTGTTGTTTTTAAATCAGATTGCAGCTCCCAGCTTCACCCAGGGCACCCCAGCAAATGAAGTTCCCCAAAGTTCTGTCAGTAAATGAAGACCCCAAAGAGCTTTCCAGGGGATTTAATCACACCCTAGAGAGTAAAATTACTGTGTCCAGGCCACATTTAATTACCTTTTTCCCTCCTGTTCCCCTTTTTCCCAGGTGGAAATGGGTTTCCATGGTTCCTAGAATGGACACAGTGACTCCTTTCCAGTTGGTAAATCCTGCTGTTGTTTTTGTACTCATATTCTGTATTTTGATAGATAAGGATCTTTCCTGTGCTAGAATCACAGGATGGTTTGGGTTGGAGGGATCTTGAAGCTGATCCTAATTCTAGATCTCTTCCCACCCAAACCATTCTGTGATTCTCCAATCAGCAAAATTCCTTCAATCTAAAAGCAATTAAAACCAACAACAAAAAAAAAAAAAAAGCTGAAACAAATTTAATCTTTCATTTTAGTTCAGATATTTGGAATTGTTTTTTCAGTTCACTTAAAAAGAGGAAAGTAGAACATTTATGATAAAGAAATAAAAAATAATTCCGGAGTTGGCCTAAATCATATTATCACTGCCCACAAAGGAAAGATAATATAATGAAGGGATGAAAGGCACTCCAGATTTTCTATTTCAGCCATGAAAACAGAGGGAAAGCAACTTCTCCCCAGCTTATTTCTGACAAATAAATGGAGTTTAAAGTTTGTATTTAGATGTCCAAAAATGCTGAACCCACAGAGCCATGACCAGAACCCTGCTGAGTGAAACAGAAGGGTTTGGGGGCAGCGGGGGATTGGTTGTACCCAGCAGGTTTTAGGTTAAAGGATTTATCAGGGGTGTGTTTTTTATTCCCATCTGTCAGAGGTGGGGCAGTACTCTGCTGCTCATGGGGCAGTTTTTTCTTTATCTCTCCCACAGCCCATCCTCCCTCCAGGAGATCTCTTCTGTCCATGGCCACTGAGTGTCCCGGCATGGCTGAGAAAATTCCATCATCCCATGGGGAGATGCTCTGCCCAGGGGAGGAGCCGAGCATTCCTACCTGGATACAATCTGACCTGGGAACCCCACAGCAGCCTTTGCCCCCTGCATTCCCAGAGGAGCAGCTTTCTTCCCCCTGCATTCCCAGAGGAGCAGCTTTCTTCCCACTGCATTCCCAGAGGAGCAGCTTTCTTCCCACTGCATTCCCAGAGGAGCCCAGGCCCATCTCCCCCAGCCCTGGAGCTCCAGAGGAAAACTCCCCCCTTGTGCAGGATCCTGCTCCAGCAGAAGCACAGCTGGCACTGCAGGAGGGCTGAGCCACCCTGGGATGGGGCTGCTGCCACCTCCCTGACCCACAGGGGCTCACGGCATTGCTGACTCTGGCAGTGGGTTGTTTTCTTTTTTTTTGTACCATTGCATTTGTATTTTTAATTTTCCCAGTAAAGAACTGTTATTCCTATTCCCATATATTTGCTTGAGAGCCCCTTAATTTCAAAATTATAATAATTCAGAGAGAGGGGGTTACACCTGTCTGTTAAAACCAAGACAAACTCAATAACACAATGCAACAAACTGGGACTTTGTCATTTCCCTCAAACACACAGCTTGGAGCTCTGCAGCCTCTCTCAGCCCTGAGAACACCAGTGAATCATCAGCCACTTGCTGCTGCCTTGTACAGACACATTTACATGAGTTATTTGGAAGCAGAAAATACATCCTTTTGGAGCTGAGCGGCTAAAAGTTCATATAGCAAATATGGCTGAAGCCAAAAAATTAATGTAAAGTAATGAAGAAAGACTTTTGAGGCTGATTATGTGCTTAAATATTTCTTCAGTGCCCTCAAGAATCACAGTCCCACTCAAGTCTTTATTTTCCATTATTTATTACCTATGCTTTATCTACTGAAACGCTTGTGTACCTAGAAACCAAATGATCTCTTGCTCAGAATCCACAGAGGGTTATTTGCAAAATTCCTGAACAAAACTGCTTCAAAAGGCAGCTGGGCAGCACAACCATTAAAAAAAAAGTACAAAATAAAATATAAAAACCTGCAGCTACAGGATGGAAGGGTCTTGGAGCAACCTGGTCTAGGGGAAGGTGTCCCTGCCCAGGGACACCTGGGTTGGAATGAGATGATCTGGAAGATCCTTTCCAAGCCAAACCATTCTATGATTCTGGAGGAATTTTGGTTGATGCATTTCTGTAGCTTCCTACATCACAAAAAAAAACAACTAACCAAACAAGCAAACAAAACAAAACAAACAAAAAAAAAAAGCCTTCAGGCCTCAAAATAAAAGCAGATATTTCCTATAAGGAAAGAAACAGCAATAGCTGGAAAACCTCACAAAAAAATAAGATTCTACCCTAAGGTTTTGTAAATGTCATACATGG
The DNA here is from genome assembly GCF_048771995.1 of Taeniopygia guttata. Classification (NCBI taxonomy): domain Eukaryota; kingdom Metazoa; phylum Chordata; class Aves; order Passeriformes; family Estrildidae; genus Taeniopygia; species Taeniopygia guttata. Next base: position 2,070,172 of record NC_133025.1, read on the forward strand.
TAAGCACAAGGAGAACAGCACAGGAGCAGAAAAGGCTTTCAAACAAAACAATCTCCAAACATTTTCTCTGGAGATCAACTCCTCTTTCCCATTAGCAGGAGTTTGCCTGCATGGATCCCTCAGCTCTGCTGCCAGAGGAGGAATCCTACAGGGAGGACACCAGGAGTTTTTGGCGTTTTTGCTTTCACAGTGGTTTGATGGTGCTGGGAAGGGAACTGGTACCTCAGGTTTAGCTTTTATATTTTTCACATTCTGAGCTGTTTTAGTGTGTGGGTCTGAGCTTCACATTATGGGATGGTGAGCTCTCTGCACAGAGCAGGGAGACAAAACAATTCCTGCTCCAGCTGGGCACCAAGGACAAATGATCCAAATCTCAGCCCAGGAGCACAAACACCGTGGGCTGGAGAGACAAAAACAAGCAGGGTGGGACTGCCTGGGCTAAAGCTGGAATGGGACAATGAACTCCAAGGTGCCAATGGAGCAGAACTGATCCCAGGGAGAGCCCCCGGGAGCGCTCGTGCATTTTGGGGCCATTTTGGTTCATCTTGGATGCAGCCCTGGCTGGGCTCTGGTGCTGCCCAAGGTGGATCCGTGGAGGAGATGCTTTAATAAATCCCTGCTTTATTCTTTAGTCCAGCCTCTGTTCCAGCTCAGCCTCCACAGGGCATCAGAACACGTCACTGCTTAAAGACACTCACACAGGGACAGAGTATGAGCTCAGCACATCAAAAGAGAGGTTTATAGTCCTATAAAACATGTCCACAAATGCTGATGAACTCCTTGTAGCACCTCCTAATTCCAGCTGACAGCAGGGATGAAGTGCAGGAGACACTGACAGAAAACAGAGGGGGAAAAGAATCCACATCAGAGCTGACAAAACTGTTCAAAAATGGTTAAAATAAAAGATACAGCATAAATCTGCAGCAGAATTTCCATTTTTTCCACACCATCCCATTATTTATCATCTCCAAGAAGATGCAGCCTAACAAGCCCTGTACAGGCTGGGAATTCTGCACCCTTTATTTCCAAAATTCACATTGCTGTTGGAATCATAGAGTCACATCAGGTGTGGTGGTCACTTCACACCCCCTCTTAGTCCTTATCAGAGAATCTTCCAACTTGAGAAAGAAAAGCTTCCAAGTGGCATCACTGGGAAAAAAAAACTGGAAAAAATGCAGTGTTCTCAAGTTGTATCAATTAAAAAGAATTTAATGATGGCCCAGGGTTCACAAGGCACAGGTTTCGTGCCAACAGCCAAATAACAAAGTAGGGAATGTGTCATTCCCTATCCTGCATTCCCAACCTTTTCCTCTCAGCCTAACACCCAGCAGAGCTGACTTTGACTTTCACGACTCCAGCAAACAGCTTTTTGAAATTATTTCTCTCTCCAAGAATTTGGGCACCTTTTTCAGCACCTTCAGCAGGGTTGAAGTTGCTTTTAACTCACATGGCTTGAGTTACATGAATATTTAGGCATAAACTACAAAACACCTTTAAAACTATAATGTAATAAATGTGATAAACAATTAAAAGGAAAATCCACCTTAAATGAAGTTCAGAGCAGCTTGATGCTCTACAGCATAGAACAAAGATGATGAATTTTTTCCTTGCTCATAAACCTGCAAATATTTCATTAAAGGAGTTAATATTTTTTAAAATCTCCCCAAAGCCCATTGACCTCCTCTGCAATGAGCTACACAAGTGACTGCGCATTGTTCAAACAAATAATTTTTATTCTGGGCTTGATTTCTTTGAACTTCAGCATAAATGTTGGATGTTTATGAAATGCACTGGATCAACAGCTCCGGGATAAAATGTGTCCAAACAAAAGTTGTTAATGCAGGAGTGAGGGAGAAAAATTCTGCTCTGTCACCCTGCTAACAGAATATAAAATAAAATATGGCACAGCTCGGTCAACAAGGGACATTCCTGGGAAAGAAAAGAATCCAATGTCTGCAGCCAGCTCAGCTCTGGAGCTCATCCAGGCACCTGTTACTACATAATTCAGTTAGTTTTGAACACAGCTCAGCCAGGATCATCCAGTCAGAGAGAAAACAGATCAATCTGGGGCATTTCTACTTCATATTCTTTGTTTTTTTAAAGGCCAGATGCCATTGCCATCTCTTGTGCCCTTCCAGTGATTACATGAAATCTCTCTGCACTTCCTGATGTGTTTTTTCACCTTTACCAAGGCCATTTCCACCATCCCAAATTCCAATTGCATCTTCCTAAGAGCTAAACAAAAGCACCAATTTATTTGCTGTTTGTAACTGCAAAAATACTTGAATTTTTAGGTAAATTGGAGCTAATCTATAAAACATTTTAGTGGGGGAGGGGGAGGACAGGACATTATAAATCTTTTTGTTTAGGCCAAAATTAAAAAATATATACCTTCCTGCAAAATCAGTTGGTCCTTTCTTAGATCCAGAAAGATGAAACTCTTCCTGGACCATAAACTTCCCCAGAAATTCTCATGTTCTTAGCAGCACATATTTGCAGAAAACACTGTAACACCCTGCTGGATTTATTCCTGCCTATGCTGAGCTCATGTCAAATAACAGGGAGGAGGGAAAAGCATCCAATTATTTAAATTCCATTTTTAAATATCAGTATTGTGAGGAGTGGAATTCTCCCTCCTCACTTTCTCCTGCTAGAGACTGAGTGAAGCTGTATTTGTTTTTTAAAGCTCCAGACAAACCCCTTTTATGACCAACATTCTCTCAAGGAGATGAGCATTAATGAGACAAACCAGACAGGAGTCCAAGGGCAGCAGTTCCAGACACTTCAGACCATTCAAAAAGAACCACAAAGATTGTCAGGCCCATTATTTGGAGGATGACCACAAAGCCATTAAATATTTGTGGAGCCACTTTGTGAAAAATAACTGCTTTGGGTTCAAAACATCACCTGGTGAACTCCCCAAAGGCAGCAGCAATTTCAGATATTGCTCTGGCATTCCAGCCAAGATTTATGGCACATTAACAGCTCTCATGCAAAGAGCTGATTTGACTTTCTGAGTACCAAGTGTGTCACAAACGGCTCATTCAGCTTTACATGCAAAGGTTCAGACCTGTGCTGAGCAAGCCAGCAAAAACCACTTGGGTTTTCCATGAGCAGCTCCACGGAGCAGCTTCAGCTGATGCAAAACCCTTCCCTTGCCAGGAAAGAACCTTTTCCCTTCCCTTTTCCACGGTGCCTTCCCTCCCTCGCCTGCTCCTGTGCCAGCCCTGCCACAGTTCAGGGACCTGAGCGAGCAGAAAGAGCAGCCAGCAGCAAACCCTTGGCCAAACCAACTCCCTGAAATCAGATTCCTGACAGGAGAATGCTGCCAGAGCAAGGAGAGCATCCTGGGCTGTGGAAAAGGAAGCAGTGGGATGACAGCACAGCTGGCAGAGGCTGGGATGGGGAATGAAACCTCTCCACACCTTTCCCACTGAGTAACTGAGGCTGCTGTGATGCCTCAGGTTTTAGCTTTTATATTTTTCAGATTCTGTGTTGCTTAAGTGTGTAGTTAGGAGCTTTATATTATGGGATGATGAGCTCTCTGCACAGAGCAGGGAGACAAAACAATTCCTGCTCCAGCTGGGCACCAAGGACAAATGATCCAAATCTCAGCCCAGGAGCACAAACATGGGCAGAACCTCAGGTGGATCCAGGTTTGGGGTTTTGTTGTGTCAGATCCCGTGTGTGACTCCTGGAGTCCATGGAATATCCATGTGGGATTGGCACAGCACCCTGGCCCCAGGCACAGCCCAACTTGTAGGGCCAGGTTTGGCTTTGGTCCCACCTGGATCCTTCTCCAGAGGGGGCTGGGAAGGCCAAGCAGGGAACACGAGGTCAGTCTGGAGCTCCATGGCCAGGACAGGGGCAGGACAGGAGGGAGCAGCCTCGGGCAGTGCCAGGGAGGTTCAGGGTGGTGCTGGGGACAATTCCTCCATGGAAAGGTTCCCAAGCACAGGATGGGCTGCCCGAGGCAGGGCTGGAATTCCCATTCCTGCAGGGATGGCAAAGCCCTGTGGATGTGGCATGTGGCTGGGAGGCCTCAGGTTTGGCTTTTCTATTTTCACATTCTGAGCTGCTTTAGTGTGTGGGTCTGGCCTTCATATTATGGGATGGTGAGCTCTGTGCACAGAGCAGGGGGACAAAACAATTCCTGCTCCAGCTGGGACCAAGGACAAATGATCCAAATCTCAGCCCAGGAGCACAAACAACGTGGGCTGGAGAGAGAAAAACAAGCAGGATGGGACTGCCTGGGCTAAAGCTGGAATGGGACAATGAACTCCAAGGTGCCAATGGAGCAGAACTGATCCCAGGGAGAGCCCCCGGGAGCGCTCGTGCATTTTGGGGCCATTTTGGTTCATCTTGGGTGCAGCCCTGGCTGGGCTCTGGTGGATCCATGCTTTTCATAAATCCCGAATTTATTCTTTAGCTCTGCCCAGCCTCTGCTCCAGCTCAGCCTTCACAGGGCATCAGCTGAACTGCACAGATGTTCCCCTGCTCACCTTGGTGCCCAAGCTGGCCAGGATTTGATGCCATTAATTCCCTTAAAAACCAGTCAGGGACTCAGGTTCTTGCAGCAGAGCCCTGAAATTCATCTCCAAGTGCTCTCCCAGGACCCCTGGCCAAGTGTGACACAGCAAACGCAATTTAAATGCAGCTTTTCTGGCAGATCACTCCCACTGCCCAGCATCAGGCCCAGATGTGAGGCACAAAATGATCCCATTCCCCTGCTCTCTCCATCAAATGCCATTCCTTTAGATAAGGAGGGGTATGAGGATGGTGGAGCATCCTTGAGAGAGGTTTCTCAAGGCTGTGTCTGCTATCCCCAGATCTGCAGTAGCATAACAGGAGTGTGTGGGCAGAGAGGAGGCTTCAGCTCCTTCTTCCCCAGTTTCCTTATGGTTTCAGCAATGTTTGGGTTGCTAAATGACACAAATTTTGGAAAACACAGGAAAGCATTAGACACAAAACCCCCTAAAAAAGGAACATATTAGTTGTCAGTGTCTTCTCAGCAGACAGCCCAGCAGAGAGCCTGCTAAAGATTTATGTCCCAAAGAAAATATGTGTGATTTTCCCTCTCTTCTGTGGGAGGGAGAAAAATACAGACCCCAAAAAATTGAGAATCATCAACTACAAATTCACCACTAAGAAAGGAGAGAAGATCTCCTCCTTGGAGGCAAACAGCTCCAGCCTGAGCTGTTAACTGGTCATGTCACCAACAGGACAAGTCATTGGTGGCTTCTCCTGCAGCAGGGTCCTGCACCATTCCCTGTGTCCTGTCCCTGCAGGCCTTGTCCCCAGTCCCTCTGCAGCTCTCCTGGAGCCCCTTCAGGCCCTGGAATGTGCTGGAAGCTCTCCCTGGATCCTTCCCTTCCCCAGGTGAACATTCCCAGCTCTGCCAGGCTGGCTCCAGAGCAGAGAGACTCATTCCAACATTCCTGTATGATCCAGCACAGGAATCATCCCAGAAAACCTCAGAATTCCCTCACTATTTATCCCGACACGAGCACTGACATCAGCACGTGGCTCCCAGTTCTCTCCAGCCAAGGCCCTGATCCTGCATTAATGAGGTTGTCCAGGAAGATTTTCCACCCACTCCACCACTTAAGAGCTCAATTAGCTCCACACAAAATGCCAAACTTTTAAGTTAAAATTTAAACAAATTTCCCCCCATTGATGGAACAAAATGACCAAGGGCTACGCTGGCTGTGAGACAAGGAAATAATTTCAAACTGTTTTCCTGAACAAGACTGCTCTAATATTTTGACAAACTGCTTTTTTTTGTTTTCTAGCACTGCCCTACCAACTGGAAAAGGTCATCTGTGTTCTTTGTTATTTCTCCATTCTCAAAGAAGGTCAAAAATATTTCATATCTGCATGTTTTGTACCTCAACATGCTCAACGCTGAGCCACCTCTCACACTACACCAGAGTGCCTGGTGCAGTTATTAGGGAGCTTTCAGAAATCCAACTCCAAAAATGAACTGCAGAAAACAACTCATCCCCCACAAACCCCAATTTGCAGCCCACCACGAGCTTTTGTGAAGATCTGGAGAGATAACCCTGCTGTAAGGAATTCCACATGCAGAGATGCACAATGCACACGTACAGAACATTATCCCTGGGAACTGCACTCGTGTGAGATTATTCTGCTGTGCTGACTAAATTCCATTCTTTGAGGCTTGAAGGAATGGCATCACTTCCCTGAGCCACTTCCTCCAAGTTTTCAGCCTCCCCCAACAGCTTTAGACACTTTTAAAACTGAGTTTTCTGCTCCCTCTGCTACAAACCTAAGATCTCCTCTCCAAAAATTATCCTTACACAGAAAAGCGGGTTAGAGATAATTTAGGCTTTGGGATCAAAGGTTTTCTTACACTCGAAGGTAAAAATATTTTAAGCCACTCCAGTGGAACTAAGGTACAAACACTGACAAGATTTTGAACAAAGAAATGGAGCATTTCCTCCCTTTCATGCCAGCCAGTGCTCATCTCTTACCTTAAACCAGCAAGAGATCCTGGATCTTAAAATGCAGCTTTTATGCATTGTAAAAGCTCTCCTGGAAGCTTTTCCGACTCCCTCTGACACCCAAGAATGATGAAACCTTTCCAAGTGGAATGTTTTTGTTTTTCTTGGCACACTTTTTCCTTGGTCAGACACTGTCTGCCCAGCACAGAAAGAACTTTCACTCCTCAGTGCTCACACCTCCACAGGCTCTGAGTTCCAGCAATGGTGTTCAGGAACAGCCATAGAAATCACTCAAATTTTTGACTGAACCCACCCCAAACTCCCACAGAGGATGGGAATATCCAGCCTTGATGTTCTGTTACACTGGAGGAACAATCTTGGGAGTGTTCTTACTCCAGGGTTTTGTCTTTCTGGAGCAAAATCTGCAGAACTCAAAGCTCAAAGTTTTTCTGGGCCTCATGGGTCACAGGAAGGTGGCTGCAGATTCCTCATCACAAACCCATTCCACATATCCTTACATTTAATTCTTCTCTTCTATTCTTCCCTTATTTATTCCCACTTCAGCTGTGTGACATTTTCTGGTGTTCAGAAAACCCCTCATGAACCTCTGCTGGACATTTTCAAGGAAATTTTTGCAAGAACAGTATTGAAGGGAGCTGCAAGTTTGTGGCATTGGGAAAAGTGATGGAGATTTCTTTGATAAGAATTCCTCTAGAAAGACAAATATGTGGGTAAGGAGTCAGTGAAGGGGATTGAAGGCCCACACCTTACATTTATCATGTCTAAGTGTTTAAAATCATGGGGATATTTGGGTAAGGCAAAAAAAAAAAAAAAATGCATCACTGCACAGTAAAACAATCCTGCAGAGCAACAGCTACAAAGCAGCCCAAAACTGGAAAAGGGAGTTAGGGCAGAAGGCAGAGAGCATTTTCCATCACCAGCCCAGAACTGGAATGACCAACATAAATCCTTCCACCTCCTGTAAATAACGCCAGGCTCACTTCTTTGACCTCCTCTATCACATGGAAGGTGAAGTTCCACATCTGTGCACCATGTAGAAAGGTAATCTCCAAATAAACAAATTTAAAAAAAAATACCAAACATGTGTTTAGCATAACACAAAACATACAGCACAGCAAGAATGAGAGAACAGATGTGACAGATGAGAGCTCTGCTGCCTGAGAGAGCCACAGATCCCTGGGTGAGAGGCACAGCACCTGAATAAAGCCTAAGCAAGGCACAGCTTTAGTCTCTTGCAGTTAAGAGGAAGAATCAAATAAGAATTTGCTGCAAACACGCCGGCAGCAAGTGTCTGAGCTGCCTAAACCCAGCCATAATGACAGCAGAAGACAAGCCATTAGAGCTGTGACACTTTATAAGACAGGCATGACATGGTAACACAGAACAAAAATGTCACTTTGAAAGCTGCTGATAAATCACTTGGTAGGCAAAAGGAATCAACCTTTCCAAACACCATAAGGATGAATCCTCAGGATTTTCTTTTTTTTTTTGCTGATATTTCAGCATTTTGGAGTTCTACAATCTGTTATAAATATGGCCACTTACCAAAAAGCCCCAAAGATAAATCCCAGCACTGCTGAGCGTTGAGCACGACAGGTATTCTCTGGCACGGTTCTAAAAGGGTTTTGTATTTTTGTATTTTATGGGGTGTCCTGGCTTGTAAGATCAGCATGTATTCTATTACCATCTGTTGGAGGTTGGGCAGTTTTCTTATCTCTTCCAAGAACAATGTCTCCCTCCAGGGAGATATCTTCTGTTAATGGACTATTGAATGATCACTGCATGACTGGTGAAGTTACATCAGCCCATGGTGAGATGCTCCGCCCAGAGGGAGGAGCCAAGCAGCCCTACCTGCATAAAATCAGCATTTTTGGGACACTGTGCAGCCCCTTTCCTGGATTCCCAGAGGAGCAGCTTCTTTTCTGCTGAATTCCCAGAGGAAGACCAGGCCAAACTACTACCAGACCTTCAGAGAAAACTCCACCCTTCTAGAGATCACCACTTCAGCGGCATTTCATCTGCCACTCCAGGAGGAGCAGCCACCATTTAACTGGACTATCACCAACACGCTGACTTCTCAGGGTGTCAGGTTTCTGACTCCATCACTAGTTTTGTTTGTACTAATTACATTTTTTTTTAATTTAGTTTTTTTTCCTAGTAAAGAACTGTTATTCCCATTCCCATATCTTTGCCTGAGAGCCTTTTAATTTTAAAATTGTAGTAATTCAGAGGGAGGGGGTTTACCTTTTCCATTTCCTTCCTTCACAGACTCCTGTCTTTTCAAACATAGACATGGGGTTTTTTTGTATTATTTTGCATTTGTTACAGCTATGCTCCAAGCTGAAAACGTGCCCACCTGAGGGATTCTTACCTGCAGGACATCCTGGATCTTCACCCACACGTCCACCATGTCGTAGAGCTTGATCTCCCCGTCGTGCTGACTGCAGGGGGAGGCCACGGTCTGCTGCAGGTGGCCCAGCACCACCGAGTGCGCGGCGGCCACGGCATTGAACTTGTCAAAGAGCAGCTCCAGAAGCTCCAGCAGCAACCTGGGAAACACATCAACAGCTCTGCTAAACTTCTGGAATGTTGAAGACCACCCGAGGTTGTGGAGTGGCTCTGTGTGGTGGAAAAGTCTCTCCTCCAACCCGAGCTTCCAAAGAAAGGCTCAGCAGTCTCTGTTGTTCAGTCTCAAGGCAGTTTATTGCAAGTTATCTAAAAGATTTTCTTCTCAGGCTGCTGTGGTTTGCTCACAGCTCAGGCAGAGGCACACACACACCCTGACATCCTCTCTGACTCCCGACTGCTTCTTCTCTCCCCACCCAGGGCTGTGCTGTCTTTTATATGGTACATTACGTGTTACATGGGTACAGTTTGTCCCCAATGCCTATTACCTATATTAAATGGTGCTTTTCTATCTTTTATATGGTACATTACGTGTTACATGGGTACAGTTTTTCCCCAATGCCTATTACCTATATTAAATGGTGCTTTTCTATCTTTTATATGGTACATTACGTGTTACATGGGTACAGTTTATCCCCAATGCCTATTACCCATATTAAATGGTGCCTTTCTACTCTAAACCAATCTGTGAGTGCCAACATCACCAAGAACATGGAGGTAAGGAAGGAGAAAGAGGGAGGACAGGGCAGGCCCAGATCCCTCCATCTTAAACTTCTGACCCCCATGTACAAAACTAAACCCCCCCTGTACGGCACTCAAAAATTCTTCCCTCTACTTTGTGACTGCTTCTACTCTAATATCTAAACTTTTGTGACTTCTTGTTCTTCCTGCAAGGTTGGTAAATCGTTCCGTGGTTCAAATCCAAAATCACAGCTGTTTCCAGCTGCCTGCCAGGATCTCAAATGCTTCTGACCTGGACCCGGAACACCCAAAAATGTCTGAGGGACATTTTGAATTCCAACACGGGAACGTTCCCCAAGCTCACAGCAGGGCAGGTAGTTTCATGTCCTGTTTTGTGACACGGGGAGGTCACCTCTCTGTGGGCTCAGGGGACTCATTTCAGCTCAGATTTGCTGTCTGAACATTCCTGAGGATTTTTCTCCTCATTCCCTTCCCTCCATCAGCATTACTCACTTTAAAAGTGTCCTGTTTTGGGCTACAGGGAAGACAAAACCCACTCATAACTCCACAGTAATTAAACTGGACTAACATAATATTAGAGCCCACTGTGAGACTCCAGGTAGGGAGGGAAACAATCTGCTCTTCCCCCAGAAAAAAAGCAATAAAAACTGACTTCCCCACACAACCAGGATAAAAGGAATTCTCTTTGAGTTATTAAATGAATATGGCAGGTTTCAAATGACAGGAAATATCAGAAAGCTACACGCTGACAGAACAAGAGGACACAGTCTCAAGCTACGTCAGGGAAGGTTTAGGTTGGATATTAGGAAAAAAATTTTCACTGAAAGAATAATAAAGTACTGGAATTGTGTTCCTAGGGAGGTGGTAGAATCACCATCACTGGATGTGTTTAAAAGAAGACTGAACATGGCACCTGGTGCTATAGTCTTGTTGAGGTGTCAGGGCATAGGTTGGACTTGATGATCTTAGAGGTCTCTTCCAACCTCATTATTCTGTGATTCTGTGAAATCAACCCTCATCACTTGTTATGATTTTACCCCCATATATGTTTTGTAGCTATAACATCATCTAAACGTACTGCACTGTACCTGCTTCTATCATTCCCTACTGCCCAATTATCACAATTAAAGCACCTTTGCAAAGTCCTGAGCAGTTTGTGACGAGGCAGCACCATCACACTTTTCACTGTTGGAGAACAGAAAAATCCCGCTGGAGTTCAGCGCCGTTGAATGAGCAACTCGAGTCCCCACATAACCCCACCAAAACGTGAAGATAACACTTCCCAAATCCATATGTTAGGCACTTGTAGCTCTGACAGACAGGCTCCATCACATTTCCTGCAGCAGCTTTGGAGCCACCACATGCTCCAAGTCTGCCCAGCAGGAGCTGAGATCCCCAGGGCAGGACACGGCAGGAGCTGCTCCCACTCCTTCTCCAGCACCATCAGTGCTCGCAGGAACAGGGAATGGGTTTGGGGACACCATCCCAGGCTGCTCCAGCCCCAATGTCCAGCCTGGCCTTGGACATTGCAGGGATCCAGGGGCAGCCCCAGCTGCTCTGGCAATCCCAGCCCAGCCAGGAATTCCTCATTCCCAAGATCCCATCCATGGCTGCCCTCTGGCAGTGGGAGCCATTCCCTGTGTCCTGTCCCTGCAGGCCTTGTCCCCAGTCCCTCTGCAGCTCTGCTGGAGCCCCTTCAGGGCCTGGAATGTGCTGGAAGCTCTCCCTGGAGCCTTGCACCCCCAGTTCTCCCAGCCTGGCTCCAGCCCTCTGAATTAATTTGTGACCTTCTCCACTCAAAAGTCTCAATTTGACTTTTTTGCATTTTTATTTAATGATTATAAATCTATACCATGTTTTGAGGCTAAATATTACAGCAAGATTCTGGCCACTTCTCTTTGAAGTGCTAAGAGCTTCTATTGTAAGGGACAAAATACTCATTACAGAAATACTTGAGCTGTAGAAAACATTGGGCTTACTTTCTAACCTTTCTGGATATTGAAATGTTTACATGTTAGCTCTGATAAGAAATGCTGGCTTTCCAATAAAAACTGTTTTTTCTCAAATCTTCACAATTTCTAATTTTTGGGTATTTTTAAAGCTGACATTTCCCTAATTATTTTTTTTTTCAAGGTTAGCCTTGGCCCTGAGCCACAACATCTGTAACAAAAAAAAAAAAAATAAATAAAAGAACCACAGAAATAAAGAGCCCCTGGAACCAAGATACCTATTCAAACAAAACCCGATAAATTGTGTATGGATCCCTTTTCTTGATGTTTCAGGATAGCAGCAAATGCTGAAAAATGTGACACTATGGAACCAAATTAATTCTCTACCACTGAGAAAATGGAGGATTTCACATCCATCAGCCTGGAATGTGGGAGACACTGGAATTCCAAAGAAAAAAGGGTCTGATCAGTGCAGTATCACCTCAGTCGTGGCTCCATAAACAAAATTCAGGCTCACCTAGTGAGAATAAAGTGAACTTGTCCAACTCTCCAGGTAGTTCAGTTCTGCAAAACGGTTCTTTCCTGTGGCAGCAAGGAGGTGTGTGGATAACTGAGTTTTCATGTTGGAAGAAGCTGGGCTGGCACTGAGAACATTTTCTCACTGGTAGAGAACTAATTTGGTTCCATAGTGTCACATTTTTCAGCATTTGCTGCTATCCTGAAATATCAAGAAAATGGATCCATACACAATTTATTGGGTTTTGTTTGAATAGGTATCTTGGTTCCAGGGACTCTTTATTTCTGTGGCTGTTTTATTTTTTTTGTTACAGATGTTGTGGCTCAGGGACAAAGCTAACCTTCAAAAAAATAATTAGGGAAATGTCAGCTTTAAAAAAAAAATATAAATTCTGAAGATTTTGAGAAAAAACAGTTTTTATTGGAAAGCCAGCATTACTTATCAGAGCTAACATGTAAAGATTTCAATATCCCACATCTCCCTGCTTTCAGCTTAGCCAGCACCTATTATCTTATTTCTTTTTCCCCAAAAGTCCTATAAATCTGTCAGGTCATTTTTGAAAGAAGGTGACCCAAAAGAGACAGAGGCAACAAGACAAAACCCATCAAATGGCATCAATACAAATTGCAAATTGCATCAAATAGTCTAGCCTGGATGGGGTTGGAGCAGGGAGTGCCCTGAGCTGAACAGGGACACTCAGTGACAGGAAAATTTGTCACAGACACCTCATAATCCCAGCAGCCAGAGAGAGGGAAATGTGTTGGGGACAGTGACACACCCAGAAGGGACTTCCATGGTCCAGGAAATAATAGGAGTGAAGTGTGATGGCCAGAGAGGTGGCCTGGACATAATTCTTGGGTTTATTTCAAAGCCTGGAGATGAGGGCAAAAGTCAAAATATAATATGGATGTGTAGAGAAAAGCACATGGAATCCAAGCAAGAGGATTCAGGAGCAAAAGTGTCAATCTCCCATCTCTTCATACACCAGATTTTTAATGTTTCCTTACCAAAATGTCCCATAAATCTGTCCCTCAAGTAGGCATCCACCCACATTGTTATTCTGAAGTGCAAACTCTTCCAAAATTCAGGAGAGTCCCACAGGTTTGTGCAGCAGCACCCCAAGGAAACTCAACACGGCCTCTTCTGGGACATTTTGTCCTCCACAACCCCAGATAAGGATTTCTAAATGTGAAAGTGTGACTAATGAGCCACTCATTAAGGATAAGGCAGTGGCAATTCCTATAGTTAAGCCTTTCTCCATAAACTGCTTTCAAGCACAGAGATCTAAAAATGTTAGAGAATTTCCTTAGGCTTTAAAATTGTCCACTTAAAGCTGAGATCAGCTAAAACTTGGTGAGATTCAGGCAGAGTTTTCAAAGTTATCTTCCCTCAGGGACAAGGAGCCACTTGGGACCCGCTCCTGCCCTTCCTGAAGCTCTGAGGATCTGAGAGAGCACTCAAAGAGTCATCACAAACCAGAAAAATATTGAGTTTAAAAATCTGGGAGTAATTAACAATATTTTTATACACCAATGTAAAAGATGGCAGCACAAAGCTACATGGAAAAGCTTATTAAGGAAGGAAGGAAGGGAAAGAGAGTTAAATTTAAAAAGTAGGAAGAATGAGATCAGCAGTGACTGCTATCAGATCTGCAGCTTTTCTGGCCAGGTTCTACAAATCATTTCTGTCTTGTACGATGAGAGGGGCTCTAAATCATTGCTGCATGGGGCCTCAAAAGGAATTACACCAAAATTTCCCCAAGCAGATCATCAGCCTCATACTCAGATACAGAATGGTTTGGGTTGGAAGGGACTTCAGGGATCATCCTTCAGCCTCATGAACAGTTCAGCTCTCCTGGCACTGCATTATGCTCAAATTTGGGGTCTTACTTATATACTTATTTGGGGTCTTTCTGCTCTGTAGAAGCAGCAGGGCCTTGTTCAGATTTATTTCTCCCTTGACAGTAGGAAAGTCTCTGAGCTTTGATTTAAAACCGAAGCTAATTTAAGGGGTGGGGACACCCTTCCATGTTGTAATTTATTCTTTTCAATATAAATGAATTCACCTGCTTGCTGTAAACTTCACGTGTGATTTAGCTTTAGAACCAGTTCTAATTATGTCTGTATTCCACAGGAATTCAGGACACTTTCCATGGCTCTAGAATATGAGCATCTTAAAGGCTCACGCTCTGCGACAGATGCCAAAACCCATTAAACCTTTGTGTGCCTCACTCAACCCTCTGGGCAGGTTAATGGCATTGATATATGATCTGCTCCAATTTATCAATTCCAACAGACAACCAGGAGCCACACAAGCTCTCCAGACTGGTTCATAAAACAAGTATCAAGAATATGTTACACTTCTGGCATCAGAAACTAAAACTCTGCCTTCTGACCCATCCAAATAAAGCTCATTTTCACTGAATATCAGCAGTGTATCTCTACAAAGTCTTCAAAACAGAATTGTTTCCACAGCAGTGCTAATGAGAGGAATTAAAATGGAGTTCTTATCAAGAAGATGTTTTCCTTGGGAGTGATTTCCCACTACAAATATTGCATATAATGAAGATACACACTTTACTTTTCTGCCATTAATTCCCTTTGGACAATGATACGACAATGTGGAGATGAATATTTCAGCTGGAAGAGATTCCTGCTGGAATCCTTTCCTTCCAAAGGCCAGTTCCAGTGAATTCTGAGGAGCAGCACAAACACAGTGCTCAGTTGGCTTCCACACCTTGCTATTAATGTAAATGGGGCTGCAAAACAATTAGAGACTTGGCCATACATTTGTGATAGAATTAGTTCCATACATGATTTCAAAGCTTTGCACCTGCATCAGCTTAATTGGACTCTGCTACACTCGAAATCACCGAGCTGAATTTTCTCATTTCAAATAATATTATCAATTAGGATTTTTTTTTATTATTTTTTTTCAGCAATCAAGGGCTGGGAGTTGAAATCTCCTTACCTAGGCTGGTTTTCCTGGGAAATATTCTCCCCTCTCTGGTACCCGCTGTCAGCCACCTGAGTGGTGGAGCGCTTCACAATCTGCTTGAGCTCCTGTTCCAAGCGATCCTGGATGGCTTTCACTGTTTCTGGGATTTTCTTCAGCTTGGCCAGCCCCTTGATGAGGATTCCCATGAAGACAGCGCTGTTCTCCTCTGGATCCAGGTCTGTGTCCTCTTTGATTTCCAGAACGCTGGAGTCTCGCACTGGAAGAGATTTTAATCCCAGATTTTATCAGCTGAACCCAACAGCAGCACTTTGAAGAAGCAGCACGGGAGCTCCTCTGGCTTCACAGAACTCCCAGCACGTGGAGCAACCAAGCATGAACAAGGAAACCAGAAACACTTGGACTTTCTGTTTGCCTGGGGGCTTCCCTGGACATAATTAAAACATTGGTTACAACACTGGATTGATTTAGGAACAATTCATAGTGTGAATTCCGTGTTAGGAAATAAGAGGAAGTCTGCTGCAATTAAGATATTCATAAATGAGAAAGTACAATATCCCTACAAATCCCCTGAATGTGTTTCAAGGAGCTGAAACCCCCTCAGTTTCCACCCCAGCTGGTTTTCCTTGCTATTTTCTTCACAAGAGAGGAATTTTCATTACAAACACTATCAAGCTTAAGAGACTGCTGATGAATTCAGCAAAGTTTACACTGCCGAAGTGACTGATTGTTTGATTTTATCTTTTTCTGCTTTATTACGTCTGTCAAGGGGTTGATGAAGTTCCTCAAATCTTCCAGCAAGGCTTCTAGAAGGGTAAAGTGAGAAGAATTAGAGAGGATATTGCAGATATGGTCCTGAAGTAACAGAGATTGCACAGGGAGAAATCCTGTTGCTAAGCGACAGGGGATGGGAAAGCAAGAGAGACTCTGCTTGTTTTAAGTAGGTTCATTAAGCAACATTTCTTAATTTACAGATAACACCCAGCAACAACAAAAGCGTGGCTCTGTTAAAGACTGGATGAAACATTTAATAAATATATTTAAACACTTATGTGAAGTAAGTGTCTTCAAGGCAAAGTGAATTAAAAGCATCTTGGAAGATCTACACACTGTGCCATCCACTATGGCAGATCCTTGGATCAAAATTAAAACCCAAAGGCTGTTTCATCTGACTGGGGCTGAGCTCTGAAAAGGCTGCTGGGTGACAGATGACTCCCATGGTTTCAACTCCTCAACAGATTTTTTTTTTTTTTTTTACTGTGAAACTTTTCCAAGAAGCTGAAGAAATGTCAAAAGATCCAGCAGAAGGGTGGAAGGAATGTGGCAGGAGTGAGGAATGGCACAGGGAGGTGCCTGAAGCTGGGCTCTGACCAGAGGAGCAGCACCATGGCTAAGGTAGAGCAAGATCAAGCACACAACAGCCCAAGCATGGTGCCAATTTATAAATAATGTCAACAAATGGGTGCCAGTTCACACCAGCCTCAGGCTCAGTCAGTCAAGAAGCTGCTTTCTTCCTGCACTGTGATCCCAAACTCTGCACCTGTGGCTCACACCAAGCTCATGGCTCACACATTGGTCTCACATTTGAAGCCAGAGCAGCAGGTGAGGGTGAGGTGAGGATGGATCCTGCTCTGGAGCCAGGCTGGGAGAGCTGGGAATGTTCCCCTGGAGAAGGGAAGGATCCAGGCAGAGCTTCCAGCACATTCCAGGGCTTGAAGGGGCTCCAGGAGAGCTGCAGAGGGACTGGGGACAAGGCCTGCAGGGACAGGACACAGGGAATGGCTCCCACTGCCAGAGGGCAGCCATGGATGGGAGATTGGGAATGAGGAATTCCTGGCTGGGCTGGGATTGCCAGAGCAGCTGGGGCTGCCCCTGGATCCCTGGAATGTCCAAGGCCAGGCTGGACACTGGGGCTGGAGCAGCCTGGGACAGTGGGAGGTGTCCCTGCCATGGCAGGGGTGGCACTGGGTGACCTTTAAAAAGACCCTTCCAACTCCAAACTATTCCATGATCATCTGACAATGAACAACAGGAAGATCAAACAGTGCTTTTTTTCTCTCTCACACACACTTCTTTCAATTAAATATGAGCAAGTTACAGCACAAGCAACTAGAAACACCCAGAACGTATTAATTAAAAAAAAAAAAAAATCAAAAAAAAGCAGAGATAAAATAAAGACATTTCAAACACCAATTAGAATTTAACAACTGGATGCAGAACTATTCCTGCTCAAAGCTCTGCTCCATCACAGACCTTTCACCCCACAGAGCTGCAGAGGACTTTGTGGCTGCAGGCCTGGTCTCTGCCCACTCTGTTATTGTTATTTGTTATTCTCCAAAACCCACAGCAAAACTCAGGCACAGACACAGAGAATGAGCTCTTTGGAACCAGAGCTGTGAAAAAAACACTGGAAATGCTACAGGAAGAAAGGTTTAGCCTATTCTTTTTTTAATAAAAGACCTCTAAATATCTTGTTTCTCTGAGTTCAGTGCAGATATTTCCCAGCCTCTCAGAGGACAGGTCCTGTCATGAGGCTGCAGCCCCTCTGTAAGCAGCTTCTAAATTATTCTTAATATCACACAATGAACACCCAAGAGGAAGGAAATGGAGCTGTAGCCAAATGTGAGGACAGCATTTAAGAGGAGTAAAAGCAGCAATCTTGCTGAGAACTCTGCCAGCACACTGAGACAAACTCTTCCATTTTCGAAAGAGCAAACCAATTTCCAGCATCCTCAAATAGTCAGGACATTGATTTACATCTCTCACAAACAAGAGCCAAGTGAGCAATTCGATATCTGGGAGCTGCCCATGGGTCTGGAGGCTCTGTCAGATCTGGCTGTTTGATAAAACAGTGGGAACCTGTTTATAGTGTGTTCCCTGCACACTGTCCCTATTAAACAGGAGCCCTGGGTAGGTCTGGGGGCCCATTTATCTGTGAGATCTGACAAGATCCCAACCCTGGATAACTGTCCTGTCCTTTTCTCCTGTCTCTCACACTTCAGACATCCTCTCCTGCCATTTAACGTCATCAAGGGGCTGTTTGACCACAAAGCTTTGGCCCAGGAACAAGCTCCTCCTGTTGCCTTCCTCTTCCAGAAAAGCATCAAAGGACCCAGGCATTTATTAAGGAGTTCAGCTGGAAAATTGCAGCCCCAAGTGCTGCTCCTTGGGGGCAGAACTGTCCCTGGAGATCAGCTCTCAGAAGGGACAGCTTTATTTACTCCTAAACTGGGAACATGACTAACTTTGTTATTCTTTGGGCTCGAGAAGTTATTCCTGGCTTTGATTCTTGGAAGGAAGTAGGGGGAGAGCAGATCTGCCACCTTGGACTGTCAGAGGGCAGATTGGGCCTGTCCAGGAGCCTGGCTGAGACTCCCTTGGGAGACTTTCCTGCAGGGCAGAGGAGTCCAGGAAGGCTGGACTTCCTGCAGGAAGGAAATCCTGAAGGGACAGGAGCAGCCTGTCCCAATAAATCAAGGCAGGAAAAAGACCAGCCTGCCTGGACAGAGAGCATTGACTGGAATTTAGAGGAAAAGGAGAATTCCTAAAGTTTGGAAGAGCAGAAGGCAGACAGCAGGAATAGAAGGATGTTGTGAGGTTATGAAAGGCGAAAATAAGAAGGGCCAAAGTCCAGCTAGAACTTAACCTGGTTATTGCTGTAAAGGACAATAAAAAATAGTCCTATAAATACATCAGCAGGGAGAATCTCCATCCTTTGCTGGATGTGGTGGAAAGCTGAAGCTTCAAATACCTTCTCTGTTTCAGTCTTTAACAGCAAAACCCTGTTCTCAGGGCAGCCAGGGGAATGCAGGGATGGGGAGCAGAAAAAACTCCCAGAATGCAAGAGAAATGGTCAGTCCACACCACCTGGACACTCACAGGTTGCTTGGGCAAATGGGATCCACCCAAAGGCTCTGCAGAGCTTTTCAAGCCTCCATGTCCTGGGTTGTAAGAGAAGTGTGAATTTTATTTCCATCTGTCAGAGGTGGGGCAGTTCTCTGCTGTCCATGGGGCAGTTTTTTCTTTATCTCTCCCACAGCCCATCCTCCCTTCAGGATATCTCTGCTGTCTATGGCCACTGAGTGTCCCTGCACGGCTGAGAAAATTCCATCATCCATGGGGAGATGCTCTGCCCAGGGGAGGAGCTGAGCATTCCTACCTGGATACAATCTGACCTGGGAACCCACAGCAGCCTTTGCCCACTGCATTCCCAGAGGAGCAGCTTTCTTCCCCACTGCATTCCCAGAGGAGCAGCTTTCTTCCCCACTGCATTCCCAGAGGAGCCCAGGCCCATCTCCCCCAGCCCTGGAGCTCCAGAGGAAAACTTCCCCCTTGTCCAGGATCCTGCTCCAGCAGAAGCACAGCTGGCACTGCAGGAGGGCTGAGCCACCCTGGGATGGGGCTGCTGCCACCTCCCTGACCCACAGGGGCTCAGGGCATTGCTGACTCTGGCAATGGGATCTGACTCTTTTTTGTACTAATTAATTTTTACATATTATTTAATACATATTTTTAATTTTTTCCTAATATAGAACTGTTATTCCTATTCCCATATCTTTGCCTGAGAACCCCTTAATTTCAAAATTATAACAATTCAGAGGGAGGGGGTTTACATTTTCCATTTCGGGGGAGGCTCCTGCCTTCTTCAGCAGACACCTGTCTGTTCAAACCAAGACATCTCCCACCCAACCCAGTGTCCCTGCTGGGTGTGCCCTGGATCCCCTCACCAGGTCACTGATGAAGGTTAAATATCTTTCTCCAGGAGAATTTTCTGGGAAACAAAGGCTTGACCAAAGTCTAGCTAGATCTGACACATTCCCCAGCCTTTCCCTCATCCTCCAAGGGGGTCACTTTGTCCACAGAAGATGAGGCTGGCCAAGCAGGACCTGCCTTTCCTGAACCTACTCTGACTGGGCTGATGCTCTTATCAAAATCTGCAAACTTTTTGTGAAGCAGAACATTTAAATACATTCTATCAAAAGCCTTCTAAGACAACACCATGAAGGAATTATGATTTATCCACACTCTCTAATAAAATTGCAGCCATTTTCACAAATTTCTCCTCTCCATTTTTCACCTGAAAATGCTCAACTCTGTGTTCAAGCAGGCAAAAGTTGAGCTGTGGGTTAAACCCCTAAATGCTGAACCATGTGTAACCCCCAGAGTTACAGAGGAGGGAGTTTCCTGATCCCTGCTCTGATCATGGCCTACAAAAACCTCTGTTCCAACTGGAATTCATTTTCTCAGTGCTGCCATTTCCCAAGGAACCAACCTGCTGCAAGGAGCTTTTTAATAGCTCCTTTCTGATCCCTAAAAACCCAACTTCGGGAACTCATTTAAGCAAAGCAGCTGAAAAAAAGGCTCTTGGGTCTTGTGTTTCATTCCAATGAACAGTCAAAATCTGCTGCTCCTCATTATGAAGGTCTCATTATCCACAGGCTTTTATGGGAGTCTTGTAAAATGGAATGTACTATTTTCCATGATTTATGTCCTTCTGGTGATATCCTTTGTACCTTCAATCCTTCCAGAGAAAATCACACTAGTTCCTGGTGGCCCAAAGGCATAATTTCAGATTTGAAGGAACATCACCTGCTAATTCCTGGTGCTGAATCCTTGTTCTGACACATCCATGGAGCTACAAATAGGCAGTTCCTGCAGAAATGGGTCCTTGGAAGATTATGGGAATTTTCTGCTCTGCATCACTACAAAACCCAGAAGAAAACCCACTTCAAAATCCTCCTAATCTATACAAGCATCAGAATTAAGTCTCCAAATAAAAAAAATAAGTGGAGTGTATCCAGTTATTTGATGTTGGGACCAAACACAAGAACAACTCATGAAATTACACAGAAAGACCAATTATGTGTTACTTTCCTGGCTTTTACCACATGGGCCTAAAATCTCCTTGATTTTCCCTTTCCTTCCTCAAACACATTCCCAGATCATTCCATTTTAAGAAAAAAAGATAAAGACAATCTACCCAGGCCATAGGAAGTGAAGAAATCTTTTGAAGATTTATTGAGCGTGTTTGGAGCAGAGGCATCTGTGACGATGAACTGGCACAATGGCATATTTTAGATTCACCTTGAAAATTGGATATTCCAAGCAGGTTTGGAGGTCTCCACGTGTTGTCACAGAAGTCTCTGGTTCTTGAAGAAAGAGAACCAGCAGCATTTCCTAGACCTGACCTTAGAACCACCACACTGCCTGGTCTTCTTTTTGCTCCAAAGAACCATTGAAATAAATTAGCAATTCAGCATAAAATCTACATATCCCACCCATAGCAGTATTTATTGGCATCACCAGCTCATCTTCTGCTGGATTTCTAAGAAGTATTGTCCCAAATTTCCCAGGAAAAGGCACTCCTGGGTTTGCGAGCACATTTTAGAGTTCCAGGAAGAGCCTGGCAAAGCAAGAACCTTCCTAAATACCCTTCAGAGTACAGAAAGTTCAAGCAGAGAAATATAAATTTATTCCTCTGAACTGGCATGAAGGGAAAATGTTACTGGTGAACTGCCACAACTCCAATCCTCAGGTGAGCATTTCCAAAGGATTTGTTTATTTTACGTGCAGCAGGAACAGCTTTAATTTCCTTATAAAGATTCTACAGCACAAGGTAACATCTCCTCTGGGAAGGGAGTGCAGGAAGGACTCCAAATTTTGGCATTTTTGCTGGGATGGGATGAATGAGTCAGTGCTTTAGAGTGACACCCATTAATATGCACAGACACTGTTTCATCAATAAAAAGCCAAAGAACTTAAGTGACTACAGGCAGAAACAGCTTTTG
This sequence comes from Taeniopygia guttata, assembly GCF_048771995.1. Taxonomy (NCBI): domain Eukaryota; kingdom Metazoa; phylum Chordata; class Aves; order Passeriformes; family Estrildidae; genus Taeniopygia; species Taeniopygia guttata. The sequence continues at coordinate 2,091,974 of NC_133025.1, forward strand.
TTATGCATAGGCATAAGTTTGAAATTCTCTGCTAGTTGCGCAGTCCTGGAAAAGGCTACTTTTAAATAAAATTACAGGGGGAAAAAATCTACATAAGTACATTGTGCACTTGAAGCAGAACCATCTGCATATTTTATGCCCATGAAATGTTTTCTGGTAGAATCCTCATCTTTGCCACGCTGAGGGACACTTGCCCAGCACTTCACTGAGTGATGCAGAGCATGGGGAGGAGCCAAGGAAAAGATTTGCTGGTGCATTGGGTGAGAAGAGCAAGAAGAGATCTGCTAAAAAAAAAAATCAAGAGGGGCATCTCCTACTCCGTTCCCCAGCTGTGAGGTGGGAGATCTCCATCAGCTCCACAACTTCAGATCTTTTGGGCTTTATTACTACACAGAAGAGCAATATTTTATGGGGAGAAAGCAGCAGACACTATAAATTTCACTGAAAAATTAGTATTTTAACATTTAGAGGGGTTGGAACTAGATGGCCTATCAGGTTCCTTCCAATCCAAACCATTTTATTTCCAGTGGTGGGGCTGGGATTCAGATTTTTGTGGTTTATTTCCTCAGTTCCTCAAAATCCTGCGAGAAAACTGAAATGAACTTCCCACTAATCACACAGCAGAACACAAATTCTTAAGTTTTTCCCTCAGAATTTTCATATAGTTCTTATCTTCCAGATTTTTAGTGACCAGGCTGCAGTTTCCAGCTCTGGAAGTTTGTGACTCCTCACAAACCTCCAGGACACAGAAAAACAGCCCCGGGCTCCAAGACCAGCCTGGCAGGAGCAGAGCTGAAGAACAAAACCTCTCCAGGAGCAGAAGATAAGAGAAATCAAATGCAACAATCTGGGAGGCAAGTGTTACAAAACTAGAAACAAAAGGACAAAAGAATTAATAAGGCTGAAAGGAGAAGGAAATATTCTCTGCATTTGAGGAATACTGAAACAGTCAGGTTTGAAAGGGGGAACAGACTGGAGGTCACTTCTGTATTATTCATCAAGGACAACCCCATTTATTAATCTTCTGAAACAATACAAAGATTAATTTCCCCTCTCTGCAGCCCTTCCAAAGCCCCAGTGAAAGAGTTTTCCTCGGTGTTTGTTGCAGTAACAGGAATAAAAGATCAGCCCCAGATTATTCCTGTGTACAGCCAAACCTTTAGTCAAAGTTACAAAGCTCCCACAAGGAACAGATTTGACCTTTTGGCTCCCACACAATAAAAAACTTCAGTAATATCTACACAAACCTGGCTGCCTGCAGTAAATAATGCTGAGGAAACCACACAGAATGAACCCACTGCAAATCTCTGCTGCTCAAAATATCAAGAACACGATCAAGGTGAGAAAAGGCACAGGAAACTGAGTGTATTTAACTGAAGCTGGTGGGGGTTAGGAGAGGGAAAAGATGATTTTCCATGAGGAAAAAAAGCCAAGTTTACCCCTGGACACAGCACCCACTTGTTCTGTGACACTGCAAAAATCACCTGCCAGGTTTTTGTCTCCCCTGAGCCATGAGGGGATGACTTGCCTCCTCCTACTCCAGCAAAATCATCTGAATTATCTACAAATTAATATATACAGCTTAAATACTCACTGCTGGAGCTTCCAGGAGTACTGAACTGGGAAGTCTCAAGAAATTTCCGAGGTGTAGATAAATTAGTGACATCCATCAGAGGCACAGGAGAGGCATCTTTCACAAGGGACCTGCGTGAGGGAAAAGAATTCAAGCAAACAGATTATTATTTACAATATTTATTCACAACAAATAATCCACTTACTCCTTACATTTTAAGCCTAAGAAACAGCTTAAGATTAATACATGTTCCCATTTCCATGCCTTCTGTCAACTTTTCAATCCTCTAAACTTCTTTATTCCCACCAGAAACCTCCACCCTTTTTTCCTGCCCTTCAGATTCCTGTTTTGAGCCCACCCATGTACATCACTTCCCAAATGAACCTCCTTACCCAAAAACTAAAACATTTTTAAAATTCACATTGTATTAGTTCCCAAAAATGTATCACACTGCTTCAGCTGCTGGATGTGGCAGGGGGACACAAGCAAGAAATCATTTTTAAGGGAAAGAAATGTGGAAGGCTCCTACAGTGGAGCTCAGGATGTTTGCTTAGAGGTCAAAATACTCATGGAAATGTGAAAAAACAAGGGTTAGGCTTGGTATCCTGCAGAAGAAGCACCCAAAGCACAAAGCCACCCTTGCTGCAAGAGTTCCTGTTATCAAATATCCACAATGGGCATCAGGGGAAGTGAAAAAAAAAGAATCTAGAGTGAGATGAAGCCACAAAAGTGCAGTTAATTAGCAGTCCCCCTTTGGGTAGACCAAAGCTTTGTTGTTGTTTTAAATTAAGATGATGAGTAAGGAAGAGACTGATGATTTGCTAGCAACCCTCCTTCCTAGAAATTCCAATTTCAACCAATCCTTTTTTTCATAAATTCATTTAATGCAACTGGTTATCTTGCATTTATACTTTTCTTATACTTTTGGCAAGTAGATTTTTATTCATTCTCACAATAAAATGCTCATTTATCTGTTCTCTGCATCTCTATCAAGTGCTGGCTCACCTTTTGCTCCCCAACTCTCCTACTCTGCACAAATTACCTCCCAGCATTGTCTCTCTCTTTTCCAGCCACGTTCTTCCTTCCCTGCAGCAACTCAGAATTAGCAAAATCAGGAAAAAATAGCCTGTATTAACTAAATTTCCACTGACCACAGGCACCAACCAGGTAAAAAATTTCAACACCTTTGAAACACCTTGGAAACACATCAAAACCAACATTTCAGCTCAGACACTTCAGTATTGTGGCCTCCATCTCATCACCTTATGGTTGGGTGGGAGGCTTTGAAAACTTGGATATTTCCTAGAAAATGAGCAGTCTTTTCCTGACCTGAGCCTCATGACCATGACATTTGTAGGAGAGGGATAAAACCAGGGAAGGGAGGGAATGCACAAAGGAGCTGTGGGAAGCAGCAAAACCCCAAAAGAAGCACTGAGAAAAGTAAAAGAACAAGAATGGGCTCGGAGGTGCATCAACACATCTGAATTTTCTGCTCTCCACAGCCACAATGTTGAGAGATTTGCATGTGTCTTAGCTTGGAAATCGGGGTGTGTATTCAATTCCCATCTGTCAGAGGTGGGGCAGTTCTCTGCTGTTCATGGGGCAGTTTTTTCTTTATCTCTCCCACAGCCCATCCTCCCTCCAGGAGATCTCTTCTGTCCATGGCCACTGAGTGTCCCTGCATGGCTGAGAAAATTACATCATCCATGGGGAGATGCTCTGCCCAGGGGAGGAGCCGAGCATTCCTACCTGGATACAATCTGACCTGGGAACCCACAGCAGCCTTTGCCCACTGCATTCCCAGAGGAGCAGCTTTCTTCCCACTGCATTCCCAGAGGAGCAGCTTTCTTCCCACTGCATTCCCAGAGGAGCCCAGGCCCATCTCCCCCAGCCCTGGAGCTCCAGAGGAAAACTCCCCCCTTGTCCAGGATCCTGCTCCAGCAGAAGCACAGCTGGCACTGCAGGAGGGCTGAGCCACCATGGGATGGGACTGCTGCCACCTCCCTGACCTACAGGGGCTCAGGGCATTGCTGACTCCAGCAGTGGGTTGTTTTCTTATTTGTGTTTTTAATTTTTCCAGTAAAAAACTCTTATTCCTATTCCCATTTCTTTTCCTGAGAACCCCTAATTTCAAAATTATAATAATTCGGAGAGAGCGGGTTTGCATTTTCCATTTTAAGGGAAACTCCTGCCTTCCTTAGCAGACACCTGTCTGTTCAAAGCAAGGCAGCAGGGCAGAAATGCAGGTTTGGGGTGGCAGCTGTGAGGCAGGGCACGGGGAAGGCTGTCCCACCCGAGGCGGGCTCTGTCCCTGCCACGCTGCCCCACGCGGTTGGTGGATTTGATGTAGAGGTGACGGTGCAGTTCGTCAATCAGCACCAGGTGCAGGTTCATCTTCTTGCTGTGCAGCTCCAGCCTCAGGTCACTCAGCCCCTCCACCTGCAGGAGGGGACCCTCCAGGGAATCCACTGCTGACACCTGGGGGAAAAACAGGAGACAGTTTTTAGCCATCCATCCATTCCATCATTCTCACCATTTTGCAATTTTCCTCTTGGATTGTTTGAATCTCAGGATGATTCTGTCCTTAAAACCCTTCTAAAGCAGAGAATCTTGAAGTAATATTTCTTTATTTCTGTTCCCAAATAAATTATATAGAAGGGTTCCTATTGTAAATGGAGGTGAACCCAATGGGAAGAAATGATGGTGCCTGACTCAATTCAGAAGGCTGAATTTGTTCTTTATTATAACTATACTATAATACATTAATATACTATATAAAAAGAGAATACTAAAACTACATACTACTTTCTCTGACTCCATCCCTAAGTCCCTCACAACTAGTGACCCTCTCTGAGAGCCCAGCCCCAGGTGGGTTGGATTGGCCATCAGCTCAAACAATCCTCACCAGAATCCAACCAAGCAATCATCCCAGGGAAACAATTCTCCAAACACCTTCCACATGGGAAAAACAAGGAGCAGAAATAGAATTTTTTTTCTCTTTCTTCCCTCTGTGCTCCCCTATGAAAAATCCTTAGAGGGAGAGAAATGTGCTTGCCACAGGTTCCAACATCCAAATAATTCAGATTTAATGTGCAGCCTTCAAATATAAAGCGTATGTATAAAACAAGTTAGTGAAAGCACAGTTCTTAAATAAAAATCAAAGCATGGTTTATCCCCAAATAAGAGGATTATTAAGTAGAAAATTGTTAGAAGAAGATAGTGACAAATAGTGTTTGATGGTTGCTATTCTTTCCATTACAGAAAAACAAAAAAACCCCATTATTCCAAATTCTGCAAATGGGGAGGAAATGGCTTACATTTAATTTGTTTAAACTCATGACTGAAAGAGCTTAGGAGGTCTCATCCTTTAGGCTGCACAAGGGTTATGTCCTGTGGCTACACCATTTGCATATCTGAAATAATGACCAGCTGACATCCTATGGGCACTTTAATTTCCTAATTTTCTTTTCTATCCTAAAAATAATTGTGGACAAAACCCAAACACAGACAAAATCCAGCAGGAATGACAGATCAGTGCCTAAAATCAACACTCTCACTGTGCATCCCTCCCAGTTGGTTTTCTATTTAACAGATATTTCCAGTTACCAATAAATAAATGATGGCATCCCTCTGCAGCTTCCAAACTCTCAGTGCTGATGTTGTAAGAAACTGGAAAGAGCATGTTTGGCATGCAGAGGTTTAAAATAAAATTAAAAAAACCATTCCCTGCTAACTGAGGATGCTGTCAGTGAAATAAGACATTTGCTTGCACTTCAGGATCTCGGTTCAGAACAAACCTGTCAGCCAAACATTAAAAATTAAAAGCAAAGATACAGTGAGCAGCCAGCCCAGCCAAGGGCTGCTCCCTCAGCACCAGTAAATATTAACTCTACTGAAAGAACAGCCATCACCAGAGTATTCCTTTGCTGGCCTCCAAGCCCAGGAAAAACTTGGAATATCCATGGGAAAGCCAAGCTTTTTATATTAATTTTTAAATCTCTTCACTTGCCACACTACACTGTCCATCTTCTTCCTTCACAGTATCCATCTGGGAACATCACACATCACAAAACCATCCCAAAAATGAAGGAAAAACCAAATTTCCTTCTCCCCAGAGGAGGTGGCAGAGCTCACTCAAGAGGAGGAGCTTAGCAGGCACCACATGGGAAACTCTGGATGAAGTGGAAATGTTAATTACTCTCCTCTTGCTTTGGCAGGTGGAGCTTTTTTCCCCAAATTTCCCCATTCCAAAGGCATTCCCCTGAAAGAATATGAAGCACCAGATGTTCTGATCACCAAGTATTCCTTTGCTGGCCTCCAAAGCCAGGAAAAACTTGGAATATCCATGGGACAGCCAAGATTTTTATATTCATTTTTAAATCTCCTCACTTGCCACACTACATTGTCCTTCCTCTTTCTTTCCCAGTATCCATCTGGGAACATCACACATCACAAAACCACCCCAAAGATGAAGGAAAAACCCAATTTCCATCTTCTTCCTTCCCAGTATCCATCTGGGAACATCACACACCATAAAAACACCCAAAAGATGAAGGAAATACCTGATTTCCCCATCCCAAAGGTACTTTCTCCTTTGGCAGGTGGAGCTTTTTTCCCCAAATATCCCCATCCTAAAGGCACTTGTGATCCCCCCCAGTTGCTTCAGGGTAGGTGCAACTACCCTGGGAGCTGGGCCAAAAATCCCACCAGAAAAAGGAGCAGGAGCAACTTTTGTCATATTGAGAAACTGAGAGATGAAAAAGCAACCAGAAGAAAAGTGAAAAGTGACAGGAAAAAAAAAAAAAAAAAAATTCCAAGACATCCAGGAAAAGTTTTCTCTGCAATGCAAAGAATGAGAATTTAAACTTTCCACTCAGCTCTATTTTTGTCTTGCCAGTTCCTAAAAAGTTCATTGCTTACCAAAAATATTAAGGCCAAAATACAGCTCTCAAGGACTTCTTTTAAATAAAAAAACTTGAATATTCAACCATTTATTACACTCATGTTCAAGGAAGGAAAAGGAAGGTCTCTAGTTAGTTTAGATGGCAATAGAAATATTATGCTAAAAACCAAACCAAACATTTTTTCCTTTCTGCAGTTTTGGTTACAGAAAGATGATTTAGGTCCTGGCAACAAAGCAGCACCCAAGTTTATATTCCAGAATAAAAAAATATGTGATTAAAACCTTTGTGTGCTGGATAGATCAGCCCAGAACAGCATAAACAACCAAAAGGAAATAAAAACATCAATAAAAATGCACAAAATTTAATATACACTAAAGGCAGATCAACAGTGGAACTTTAGAAGGAACTTTTTTGACTATATGCCCCCACTCAGCTCCTAACACACCAAAACTTGGAATATGCAAGATATTCCAATCAGCTTTCACTAGTTTTTAACCCATCAGCTGCTGGCTGCATCCAGAAGCACTAAAAGATGTGGAATTGGATAGAGAAAGGAAGAATTATCCTGCAAGACTCCAGTTAATACTGATAAGGGAAAAGCAGCCCAAGAAAACCTGGAAATGAGATGTACAGAAGGATACCAAGTGGTTCAAGGCTGCAGAAAAAGCAGCTGATGGTCCTTGCTGGGTCTTTTTTTCTACACACACAGCTCAGTTAAATGGAAATAAAATGATTTTTGTTTGTTTTTCTGCAGGGGGATCACGGCATTGTGCTAGACTAGCTGAGCACAAAAGATAATTGCAGGTAAAAGAGCTCCCCCACATTAATCTTTTGGCAGGGGCTGGGGTGCAGAGAGGAGCCACAGCCACACAGAGCAGCTGGAAAAGGAAACAACAATAAACAAATTGTTATTCTTATGGAAAAAAACTGCTTTACAATGAGCAAATTGTACCAAAAGAATGGGCAGTCCCCACCAGCACCTCTTTTAATTCTCGAATTCAGCTCTCTCTCCCACTGAAAGCTGCTCATGAACACACAATAAATGTAATTTCGTAAAACACTAATTAAAATATTGGCCTGGATTAGCACAGAATTTGGCTTAGATGATCTGATAGCAATTCCTGATGTTCAAATCTTCTTATCTCTCTCTACTTATTAGTACCTACAAATCAACAAAGACCCTTTAGGAAATAGAGATGAAATAAGCCTGGAAAAAGAGCTGTGCTTTGTATAAGCTAAAAATTGCAAGTTTATAGAAAATAACCGTGGCACCAGCACCATTAGGCAGCTTGTTTAAAGGTCACAGGCAGTTTATAGCAGGGCTTAATTGCCTTAAAAAGAAAACACAGCTAAACACTTGCTTAGTGTAAGAGGAAATTTGGAAGGGTTTAATTCAGCATTTTACAACAAATGAGAACCTAAGTGTTAACAAGGTATTTGTCAAATTTCTTTCTTTCCTGACTTCAGGCAAAGTTTCCCAATCTGCTTACAGTGAAATCTATTTATTCCCTCAAAGGCTTTGCTGAACCCCCACAGGCCCGGAATTGAGCAGAGATAAAGGAAAAAGTCTCAATTTTTTTTTTTCAGAGAGGGGGAAAAAACCCAAAATAATGATAGAATCATAAAATCTTGGAATCATTAAACGGTTTGGGTTAGAAGGGACATTAAAGATCACCCAGTCCCCATGGGCAGGGACACTTTCCACCATCCCAGAGGGTGCTCCAAGCTCCATCACACCTGATCTTAGACACTTCCAGGGATCAGGAACCCACAGCTTCCCTGGGCAAGCTGTGCCAGGGCCTCCCCACCCTCACAAGGAAGAATTCCTTCCTCAATTATTAATTATTTAACTAGAAAACCAAAGCCTTTCTGTCTGGGAAACCAATCTGTTCTGAATTTGGAAAATAGATATGAAAACATAAACACAACTGAGAAAGGTTTAGAGAAAACAACGTGGTGGGTCATAACTCCAGATAAAAAAAAAAGCCATACACAAACACAATCTGACAAAAGGGAAAAAGCTGAGCCCTCGGAATAAAAGAGTAAATAAATAAGCAACAACCCAGAAGGTTCCAGCTGCCTCGGTGGTGAATACAACAATGCTGACATTTAAAAGGAGAATTGATCTGCTGCTTTTACAAGGGACTCACTTTCACGAGGTACAGGAAAGGAAAATGACTAAAAACCAGCTTAAATAAGTGTAGGCAGATCTAAACAACCAGGTCACTGAATTCCATTTGCAGGAGATAAGGACTGAGCCTGGAAACTGCTGTGGAATGGGAAAGTTCTCACACTGCAGCTTTTGGGATTTGGCAACAGGCAGAGACACAACCTCACAAATGCTGATCCCGCTCTTCCCTGGAATAGAATTCCCAGAGCAGCCCCTGTGTCGGAACTCAAAATGTCCCTCAGACATTTTTGGATGTTCTGGGCCCAGGTCAGAAGCATTTGAGACCCTGGCAGGCAGCTGGAAACAGCTGTGATTTTGGGTTTGAACCATGGAACGACTTACCAACCTTGTAGGAAGAACAAGAAGTCACAAAAGTTTAGATATTAGAGTAGAAGTAGTCACAAAGTAGAGGGAAGAATTTTTGAGTGCTGTACAGGGGGGTTTTAGTTTTGTACATGGGGGTCAGAGGTTTTAAGATGGAGGGATTTGGGCCTGCCCTGTCCTCCCTCTTTCTCCTTCCTTACCTCCATGTTCTTGGTGATGTTGGCACTCACAGATTGGCTTAGAGCAGAAAGGCACCATTTAATATAGGTAATAGGCATTGGGGAAAAACTGTAACCATGTAACATGTAATGTACCATATAAAAGATAGAAAAGCACCATTTAATATAGGTAATAGGCATTGGGGAAAAACTGTAACATGTAACACGTAATGTACCATATAAAAGATAGAAAAGCACCATTTAATATAGGTAATAGGCATTGGGGAAAAACTGTAACCATGTAACACGTAATGTACCATATAAAAGACAGCAGCAGCCCTGGGTGGGGAGAGAAGAAGCAGTCGGGAGTCAGAGAGGATGTCAGGGTGTGTGTGTGCCTCTGCCTGAGCTGTGAGCAAACCACAGCAGCCCCAGAAGAAAATCTTTTAGATAACTTGCAATAAACTGCCTTGAGACCAAACAACAGAAGACTTCTGAGCTTTTTTTTGGAAGCTCGGCTTGGAGGAGAGACTTTTCCACCACATGGAGCCACTCCTGACCGAGGGTGAGCTCTGGCACCCCTGGATCAATGAAGTGTCCCAGGCCAGGTGGGGCAGGGTTTGGGATGGTGGAAGGTGTCCCAGCCATGGCAGGGGTGGCACTGGATGGGATTTAAGGTCCCTTCCCACCAAAACCTGTGAGCCAAAGTGCTGTGATGTTGGATTAAGCCCTTTTGTGACGTTTTGGGGCAACTGAGAGGCTCCATTAACATTAAACTGAGTTTAATGTTATAATGACATTGATTGTTGTAGTGACAATATTAGTGGTAGTGCCTTGTGTGCTTCACTGTACACACAAACAATAAACAAAGCCATTACAGAAGTGTTTTCTGTTCCAGAGAGAGGGGGAAATGTGGGAAATGGAGTTGCAGAGAATTCTCAAAGGCTGACAGAAAGCTCACACAGTGCATCTGTGTGCAAACCTGGAGATGAGAAATGCTGACTGAGAGATGCCCTGGAATGGGACAGACACTGCTGGGAGAGAAATGGAGCTAGAGACGAGTTTCAAAGGGTGGCCTTACAAATCAGACTGGGTCCTTTGGAGAACTAGAACTGTGAAATGCACTGTAGCAGGACCCACGAGGGGAGATTTTAGGTGATTTGGCTTTAAGGCATTGAGAGCATGGTGTGGCCAGAGCTGATAGACCAAGAAACACTTATAATGTATTATAATTAAGAAATAATTGGCTTCTGATTGTGATGGCGTGAATTATAACATCTGTATTGTCTCACCCTTCTCATGAGACTGAACATGGAATAAAAGTTTTTAAAACACCTCCAAGCTGCCTCATTTCTGGGTCAGAAAAGAGCTTAATTCAACACTGAGAGAGGCAGAACAGCAGCAAGAGACACTCCTAGGTGCCACCTAACCCCTGTGCTACCCACTGCCTCAGCACAGGAACTGTGACAGATTGAGCAAAAGCCATGGAAAAAGCAACTTGTGAAAAGGGAAGTGAATAAATAAAGCTGTTTGACATGAGTTGTACCTGGAGAGCAGTGAGAAAATGTTTACTTCAGCAGGGTTTGTTTGTCTTCTCTGTTTTTTCCCACCTCAAACCTCCAAATCACTCGTAAGTTTGTTAGCAATAAAATAAGCAAGGAGCTCCTGAATTTAAGGCTGCAAAATTCCCACATTTTTGATGGACAATGCAGGGAATCACAGAATACCAAAAACTTGTGAAGCATCTGCAGCCTCCACTGCTGGTAACACTTAACGAGCACCTGATTAAACCTCCTTTACACTGCATTTATATCTTTTAATTCCAACCTTGACAGGCTTTATCAAGGCTGTGATTTTAATTCCAGTATCTTTTGGATATGATGGTTTTCAATTCCAGTATCTTTTGGATGTATCTTTTGGATTTAATATCTTTTAATTCCAACCTTGACACAAGTTTTATCAAGGCTATCAAGTTTTATCAAGGCTGTGTTTCATCTGTAGATTTGTTGCAATATTTTGGTGTCAAGGTGAATCAGGATGAAGCTGAAAAGTGATGGCCTTTGAGGATGGGCCAGCCAAATAATGGGACACAAGGAAAACTTAAGAAATAATAAATCCAAGGGTTGGGAATTGTCTGCTACCAAATTGCCACAGCACAGCGTGAGGTGGCATCAAAACAAATCAGTGAATAGGAATTATTAAGATGACCCCAAACTTAAAAACCACCCTGATGATCCTAAAGCAGAGAGTCTTCAGGTAAAATCATGGAAAACAGGAAAAGCACAGAGATCAGTGATGATATTCCTGACTGCCACTGCCTCCTTCTCCCTAAGAAAGGAGCAAAGGAACCCAGGAGATGAGGATTAACCTGATGGACAGCACTGGGTGCTAACACAATGGATATTAAGTGAGGGAAGAAATTGCTCCCAATTTTGTTCACCTTTCAAAATCTTGTAAGAATCAACACGCAAAAAGCAGAGAAAGAGCTATAAATTATGATTATGGTTCTTTTGCAATATTTCGGGACGAGCTGAACTCACTCTCCTTCATGGCATGAAAGGATTTGTGAGCAAATGATGCCCAAAAAGGGGGGGAATGACACAGATGACTGAAGCTGAGAGGTTTGGAAAATTACTTTGAAAGATTCTGAGCTACACACACAAAAAAAGTGCTCAGTTTGCAGGAAAACAGCTCATCCTGGGACAAGCAAACTGATCTGAGGGGGGAAGGAGAGGAAAAAATTTACAAACAAAAGTAAAAGGGTTATTTTGGACAAAGATGGTCTGAAACACCTTAACACAAAGGACAAACAGCTTTTATTTTTCTGAAGTGTTCCAATGGCAATGACCAAACACTGTTTTCCCTCAGCAAACTTTTAAATATTTATAAAATTATGTTCCTCACTTGCTGTCCTTTCCTCCAGCTACAGAAATTTAATTCTTTTGCATTTGCCTCAGTCACCCATCAATCATTCTCCTTCCTCCTCCACTCGCTGTAATTCATCAATGTCTTTCTAGCAACAAAGTGCTGGAACCAAAAGTGGTGCTCAAGGAAGAGAGGGGCTAAAAACAAGAGCTTTATCCAACTGCTCACTTGGACCTGAACACAAATTCTGCAAGTTCTCCACCAGTATGGACAAATGACTTCCCTGAAATGGCAGAATTATCTCCTGGCATGACAGAATTACCCAAGACTTTTTCCTTTCACTTCTCATTTCCATTTTCATCCCAAATGTTTCAAACGCTTTTGTGAAAACTGAATTTATTACACCTATCCACCAGCTTTTAAACTCCATTTTCAAAGCAATTCAATCAGATTTATATGTGATTTACTTAACCAGATTTATTCAATCTGGATTATTTCATAGAGTCCCATAACCCTTCAACAATTCTTTCGTGGTGTTACTGGGGATAAAATTCTGTCTTACACCCCAGAGTTTAAAAAAGAATTCCTGGAAAGACCAAGGATTGCTGGAAAAGCCTCCTCTGTATTCCAGCTCTGCTCCACCTTCATCACAGCCTGATTTGTTATTAAATAAACTTTTATCTGCTGGAATGAAGGGTTGTTATTAGCAGAGCCCTCTGATGATGCTCTGGAGAGGCCCTGAGGAGAGCTGGGGTCAAACTCATGGCCATGCAAACGAGCTTGAGGTACTCAAACTTCATGCAAGAGACTGCCCTGATAATGCAAATTATAGCAGGAGAAGAGTGAGAGCAAGTCATTGATAACTATGTCCAGGGGAAAAAAATTAAAGTGTTTCTAAAGGATAAAAATTCCATGTTCTAATGTGATTAAAACTAGCCTAAAGTTTATTTTAAAAATAATCAAAGCAGTATTTAAGGGAAAAAAAATAAATTAAAAAAACAAATTTCTTACATATAAAAAAATTAAAATTTCTTAAATTTAAGAAATGTAAGGAAAAAACAGGAAAAATTTACAGAAGAGAGGTGAAAAACAATATAAAAATAAACAACCCCAATCCTTTTGCACACAGAATTTATTATTCTACCAAACTCAACCTGGACAAACCAAATGCCCTCAGATCCTCCTTGTGTGGCCCCAGACACACAAAGCCCATGATTTCCATGGTTTTTGGAATGACCAGAACATATTCCAGGTACACAAGGAATTAATAAAATTAACAAAAAACAAGGTGCCTCTTCCTCACCTGTCTCTCACCCAAAGAAATCAGATTAGCCAATCATTAACAATTAATAGAAACCTCACATGAAATGAGATACAGCCCCAGAGACCTTCTCAAAAGAGATCTTCAAGCAGAACCAAAATTTAAATTTACCTCTAAAAACATTTCTACAGAATCCCAAACAAACCCAGCTCTATTATTTCCACTTAATTCCAAAATATAAAACTCTTCCACGGCAGCACCTGAATCCCAGCGCTGCACTAAGGAACGCAGCAACAAAATGAAACTGTTTTTATTGATTTTCCTTGTTCCAGCTGAAAGGCAGGCAGTAAATAAAATGCAGACTGAGAACTGCACTGCTGTTTTTATTTATTTCATTATTCCAGGCTACTTAAGGTGTTAAGAACTCTGCTCACTACAAGGTATTTTTAATTGAAAGACTCTCCTTGTGCCATCCTGAGGACAGCCACAGGTGGCAGCTGCAGTCAAATAATAAAAATTAAAGCTCCTTCATTTGTTTCCCAGAGCAGCTGGGGCTGCCCCTGGATCCCTGAGAAAATATTTCAATATTCCTTTAAAATATTGAAATATTTTAAAGGAATTTTTTAGTTTTGGAATGTCCAAAGCCAGGGTGGATGGGGCTTGGGAGCACCCTGGGACACTGGGAGGTGTCCCTGCCTTGGCAGGGGTGGCACTGGAAGGGCTTTAATGTCCTTTCCAACCCAAACCATCCTGGAATTCCATGATTTCTGCACAGCATTTCCACTTATTAACAGCCCTTCCACTTCTGCCCCTGTTGTCATCCAGTCACTCAGCTGTGTTTTAAAATCCTGCCTTTATAAAAACAAAACCACTTTTTTGTAAAATGCCAAATGTGCCGTGAGAAAGCGATCAGATAAAAAAAATCCTCCTCCTATTATTCACATCATATTATTATTTTCCTGACATTAAAAACATGAAATTTAAGTCTTTAACACTGCAAAAGAATGAAAAGTAGGTGCTGGAGCATTCCCTGCTTCTGGAGAAACAAAATGCTGACAGCTTTTTATTTCCTGGGGAAAAGACACAGAGAAGGATTTGCCCATGAGGAAAACACCAATTCCTCACTCTGTAACACAAGGATGGGGGAAGTGAAGTGAAGAATAATCAAAGAGCTCCATCCTTCCTTCTTCCCACCTTCATTCTTCCTTCTTGTCTTCCTAATAAAAAGAAATTCAGGTGGAAATAGCAATGATCCTCCCTCTGCTCCCATGGACAGATTTCTGCAGTTTCAGTGTTTGTTACCTGCCACAAGGGCAAATCCAGACACAAAACCAAAGTAGCCTAAAGAGTTTTTATTTCATTATATGACATGACCTTAAATTACTTCATTCAACAATGTTTTTTCACTGTTTTTAGCATTTCAGATCTTAAATTATAGAAATAAATGGCAAATACTAAGTTTTCCCCACAAGGACCTCATGGGTCAACAGTGGAATCAGAAGAATTAAAGTAACAGCACAGATCTCCACAATCTTGAGCTAATTAGTTTCTTAATTACTGTGCAGAGCATAATCAATGCATAGTCCAGTGCTGGGGAGACTGGACATGAAACTGTTCCCTAAAAGGGTCAATCTCCTGTCCTGCTGCTGATCTCTGCTCTGGCTTCTGGTGGTGTGGAGCACTCCCAAAACCTCTCCTCTGGAAGAACCTGGATTCACAGAATCCCAGAATAATGAGGTTGGAAGAGACCTCTAAGATCATCAAGTCCAACCCATGCCCTAACACCTCAACAAGACTACAGCACCAAGTGCCATGTCCAATCTTTTTTTAAACACATCCAGAGATGGTGATTCCACCACCTCCCTGGGAAGACAATTCCAGTATTTTATTATTCTTTCAGTGAAAAATTTTTTCTTAATATCCAACCTAAACCTTCCCTGACGTAGCTTGAGAAGGTTTCCTCATTCCACCACCAAGCTCAGGCTTCCAGGGAAGTGACTTCAGTGTCTCCCTGATGTGACAGTGGGAAGTGACAGTGTCTCTGGCCCCTGCTCTGCTCCCCTCTCTGGAGACTGTTCTTAGGAAGCTCCTCCTGGGTCAGAATTTCCCCTCAGTAGCAGATGGCAGAATTGTGGAATTTTTTAGGTTGGAAAACAGATCTCAGAGCATCGAGTCCAACCATTCCCAGCATCACCAAGGCCACCATTGGTCCATGTCCCCAAATGCCACATGCACATGGCTTTAAATCCCTCCAGGGATGGGGACTCCACCAGCACTGCCCTTTTCCATGAAGAAATTCTCCCCAAAATCCACCCTGAGCCTCCCCTGGCCCAGCTTGAGGCCATTTCCTCCTTCTGTCCCTGTTCCCTGGGAGCAGAGCCTGATCCTCCCTGGCTGTCCCCTCTTGTCAGGGACTTGTGCAGAGCCAGGAGGTCCCCCCTGAACTCTTTTCTTGTTTTACATTAAACAAAAACCACCCACAAATGGCTGCACGTGCACTCAAGTGCCCCATAAAAGTGAATATTGCTGTCAGAAATTCAGTGTGTGAAAAACCAGCTCCATTTCAGGCAAATATACAAACTCACTCTATAAAAAAGGCACATAAAGAAATGGAAAATAACTAAAATGCATTCCAGCTCAAACAGGCGTTTTATCTGTTCCAGACATTCCCAAATTCTCCAAAGCTTCACAATTCAAAGGATGCTGGAAATGGGTTCTTTTAGACACCCTGTAATGTGCAATTATAGGACAGCAAACCTGATCCTACTGCCTGTGCTCCTGGAATTATCAAGATGCTGGAGGAACACACAACGGGAACACCTGATATTTGTGTGCTGCTCTGGCTGGATACAGAATCAGAAAGAAAAAAAAGCTGTCACTTAAAAAAAAAAAATTTAACTTCATACAAATGTAAGCTGTCACAAAGTACCTCTGCATTGTGTTTATCCAACTGGGAAAAGCTGCCAGTCTTTTATTAACAATCCCTGCCTGCATTACTCAGTCATTGCACATTAGAACCAGCAGCTGGAGAGTTTTGAGTGATAATGAAACCTGTAACAAGCCATCCTCAGCCGTCTTTTCCAAACAATAAGGGAATTAAAATTTCAATTTAAATGCAGAGGTTTGAAACACGCTTCAGTGGCAAAATTACTTCAATTAATGTGAGTGGAATACAAAGAGCAGGCTGCAGGGATGGGATGCAGCAGGCTGGAATGATGCCTTTGGAAGGATTGCATCCAGCCAGCAAAGGGGTGCAAAGGTCTCATTGTGACTATATGGATCACAAGGCTACAGGAACAGCATTAATCAGGGCTGCAGTCGCAGGGTGAGGGCTACAAACTCCTTGTCAGAGCACTTGGGGCTTCTCCTGAGCCACGAGCAGCTGTTTACCTTGAGGAATGAACCCAAAGGACAGGCAGATCTATGGACATTGTGCCTCCCTGACAGATCAGTAATGATTTTACATAATGTTCCTATCATATCAAAGGAGAAGGGAATTATCCCCAGCCAGTGAGTGATTACAACATCACAGCCTCGCAGAGCTGTGTTAACACAAGATGGCAAAAGCCAATGAGCCTGCAGTGATTTTTGGCCAGGGAAAAGCTCCAAATGCAGGTGAATTACTATTTCTTTATACAGGCACATTTGTCTTCAAATGAGAATTGCAAGTGTCAATGAGTGGCTGAAATTGAATGTTCAATTTCCACTTGAGGTTTCTCTGCATTCCTTGATATATATTCAAAAAAAGCCCATGAACTAACAGCTGCTTTTTATGCCATTACTATTTGATTTATTAGAAAATATTTGCTATGCTGAAAACAAAAAACAACAAGAGCAGCAACAGAAATGCTGCAGAAGTCTATAAATCAGAGAGATCTAATGCTGTCTCTCCCTCATAGCCACAGGCAACTTTACCCAAGCACACATATTTATATACACATAAGTGCTTATATTTAAAATAAACATACACAAAATATTGCAAACCCATAAATATCAAATACACAGGTTGAAAACCATTTCTAAAGCACAGTGCATGAGAAATCTTAAGCAAGGTTATTTTTCTTCTTACACTTCCTAACACAGATTTCGAATAGGAAATAGATTACTTGTCTGGCATTTTGAAAAAAAGAAATTAATTCAAAAAAGAACCCACAAGAAAAAAACAAACAAAAACAAACAAACAAAAAAACCAAACAAAAAAAACCAGGCAAACTGGTGAAAAAAGCACTAATATTTCAACTCATACTGGTGGCATCTGTGAGTATCACATTTTGGTACCTACACTGAACACCCTTAACTAACACCTCCTTTTTTACATCTGACAATTGAAAATATCAGGCAAACACCACACTTTGATTCTCCCATTTCTGGAGTTGCCCAAGGCCAGGTTGGACAGGGCTTGGAGCAGCCTGGGACAGTGGAAGGAGTCCCTGCCATGGCACTGGATGAGATTTCAGGTCCCTTTTCCAACCCAAACCATTCCATGATCCTCTGACTGCAGCAGGGCTGGCACAGGAGAGGAGGAGGAACAGAAAAACAAAAGGAAGGTGATGGCAGAGTGAAACAAGACAGGAGGATGTGACAGCAACAACAAAAACCAGGTGGGTTCCACGGGCCATGGGATGGCATCTGTGGGAAATCCAGCAGAGAGAACAAGGTAACTTTTACAAAGTCATGTTTAAGGTGAAGTAAGATAAAGCAAAAAGGAGGAAATTAAAGCTCAGGGTGACAATTTCCAGCTCTTTCTCTTGTTGGGTAATGACTTATTAAAAAGAAGCGAAGAGGCACAGCTAAGAGAGACAACAAAGGGCAGTGAAGAGGAAAAAAACCCAACAAAATAAGACAGTGAAAAGATGGCCTTAAAGGCACTGCCTGGCAAAGAGGAGTAAGAAACAGAGTAAGAAACTTTTGCCTCTACTTTTTGTGGTTCAGGATGGAAAGGACCCATGGAGAATATCAAATCCACTTCCCTGCCCAAGCATGGGCACCTGGAGCCATGTCCAGTCTGGATTTGGAAATTTTCCACCAAGGGAAACTCCAAAACCTCTGTGTGTCTATAGAGCTTGAACTTCTTCAAGTGTTCAACCATCCCTACAGTAAAAAAAGGGCTGCTTTAGGGTCAAACTATTCCTTGTGTTTCAGGCTGTGCCCATTCCTCTTCTCCCATCCCTGGGCTCCATAAAGGAGAGTCTGGCTCTGTTTCCTTTGCACCCTCCCATGAAACAATAATAACCATCAAGAACATCTCCCTGAGGATTCTCTCAGCCTCTCTCCACGTGTGAGATGCTCCTTAACCATCCCTGTAATCGCCCACTGGCCTGGACCCACTAACTCCATCTGTCTTTACTGGAGAGCCCAGAACTGGACTGAGCACTCCACTTGTCAGGACTGAGAAGAGAAAAATCACCTTTCTTGTTTTTAATTCCTAAAGACAGTTCCAGGAAAGCCTGGTCAGGAAATGTGCTTGTTAAGTTTAGAAAAATAAAGATTGTTATTAGAGATGTCCAGGAAACTCCTGGACAAGACTGGAACTGAAAGGCAAGCTAATTAAAGAGATGGAACTGAAGAGAAAAAAACATTTGAAGAAAGGGAGAAAAAGAGATTAACCAGGAGCTGGAAGTAAGAAGAAAGGATCAAGAGGCTTGGAAAAAGAATCACAGAGTCACAAAACCAATTAGGCTGGAAAAGATGTCTGAGATGATCAAGTCCAACCTATGGCCAATCCCCACCACTGAGTGCCACATCCAGGAATTCCATGGACAGCTCCAGGAGTGGGGACTCCAAACCCCTCACAGCAGTGCATTCCACCTCTTTTTGTGAAGACATTCCTCCTAATGCCCAACCTAAACCTTAAGGCTTTGTCCTCTCATGCAGACAATGAGGCAAACCCACCTAAACTGTGCAAGAACCTCCCCTGTGGATAATGACCAAAGTTGTGAGAGTAGTCTGGGGATGAAAGAGGAGGGACACAGCACAGCTCCTTCTGTTATAAAAACGGGTTTGAAATAATTGGCAAGATTTTAAGAAAGATGATGATCCAGGCAGGTGTCTGGAAAATTTAATTGTAAAATAAAGCATGAGAGTGCAAAAGGAGATGGGAGGGGAAGGGGGATAAAAGAGGGATAAAAGGAGGGCAAAAAAGGAGTACCAGCATGTCGGTGGCATTGAGGTAGCGCTTGCTGGCCATGCACTGCTCCAGTTTCTGAGGGACCTGCTTGATGTTCTCAATCTCATCCAGGAGGTTCAGGACGTGCTTGTGCTCGATGCCCTCGATCCACAGCTTGCGCAGCTCGTCCCGTTTGCAGTGCAGCAGCATCTTGCAGGACAGCAGGTTCTCCTTCACCTGCAGCAGCACAGCAAGGGTTAATGACATCTGGCCCTGCAACTGAGAGCAGCCCTTCCCCATGGCTGCTTGATTAGGAATTCCAAAAATATCACCAGGGTAAAATTAAATCCGATTTCCTTCGTGCTGCCTTGGCTGAGGAGAACTTTACAGACCCTAAAAACTGAATTTCTCTCACAGTGAAATGGTCTTTATTGTAAGTTTTATACCACTAGTGAAAATTTCACTGAAGTACCACAATGCAATAAAACACCAGATCCTGCTAACCACAACCAAGGCCATTTCCCAAGGACCAATTCAGTATTTTGGCAAACAGCAAGAATCAAATTTTCTGTGGAAGCAAATAAGCCACCGCTGATTTTCCTGCTGCAAACATTTTCCATCTGCCTATTAAATCTTTTGGCAGTCTCCTCCTTTCTTCAGGTTTGGTGTTTTTGCTCTGAAAAAAGACCAGCTAAGAGTAAAACCATTTTCTCAATAAGTTGAGCAATACCAGTTTTTTTGGGAAGAGAAGATTTAATCAGAACATTTATGAGTTCAGATCAGCATTTCCATTATTTATCAAGCCATTACAAACCCTTTACTGCTGCCATGCAGTTTGGTTTAACCCTCATACCATCATCCAAGTGGCAAAATCTCTGATTTTTCTCCATTTAGGCAACACCAAGAGTTTTCCTTCTCCATTCTCTCAACTCAGAGCAATCCCTGCTTTCAGATTCTCCCTGGTAAGGTCAGTGTAACCTAGCTTTTCCTGCTTAATGCAAATCAACAATCCATACTAAAATGTGGAAGCAATTAGCAGCACAGCTTCACACATTGCCTTCACACCACTCTTGTTTTGTGATAAGTTATGAATACTTGGGGCCCAACCTTTTCTCAGGCTGAACTCTCACTGAATTACACATGAAGAGAGACACTCAGAAGGAGCCTTTCAATTTATTTTTAAATAATGAGCCTTTAAAGCACTCCACAAATCCCACTTCAGCTGCACTTTCTCCTGCCTTGTTCACCTGAAGGCAGTTAAAAAAAAAATCTATGTGAAAAACACATCAGTGGACCAATACTGGACACTGGTAAATAACAACAGCTCCATAAAACAGCCTCTCTCCAGAGGCAGGAGAGTTTGAGATTTCAATACTGCAACTCCCAAATGTCCTTCTGAAAAGAGAAGCATGGAAAAATCCTCAGCCAACAAAAAAAACCTCATCTATGAGTGTCCTAAAAAGCAGAGGCAAACTAAAACACACACAGCGATCACTTCACATCTAATCCCTGTTCAATGCATTAATTGGAAATGTTTCACTGACCTGGTACAGCTTCATCAGTGGACTGCAGCTACAGAGAGCCAAATTAGGCCAGCAAAACAATTATGGGGCCAGAAGGAATATCACCAGACATTCCTGCTCCTGTCCCTGTAACAAAGCTCTTCATCCACATCTGTGAGCAGGGCAAGGAATGAACAGCAGATCTTTAAAAAAAAAACCTCCCCTTGGGAGCCCAAATCGGTTCTGCTTCATAATTCAGTTTTAGAGAGGCAACACCTCTGTAGCTAAACCCAAAACTAAACCTTTCCTACCAGGAGTCCATTTAGG
Source organism: Taeniopygia guttata (assembly GCF_048771995.1). Classification (NCBI taxonomy): domain Eukaryota; kingdom Metazoa; phylum Chordata; class Aves; order Passeriformes; family Estrildidae; genus Taeniopygia; species Taeniopygia guttata. Next base: position 2,113,164 of record NC_133025.1, read on the forward strand.
CAACACCAAGAATTTTCCTTCTCCATTCTCTCAGATGGAGAGATCTGCCAAAAGGCAGATCCACAGAAGGATCTGGAATATCCATCACTTGTACAATTCCCTTGCACAGAGGGGAACACGAAGAGCAAGCCTGGGAGTGTAACACAGATTGATGACAAACCAGATCTGGGTTTGTCATCCTGTGAGATTAGGTCAAAACCACTTCAATATATATTGACCAAAACTAATAAGCCAACTTAAATACCAGAAGGTCCCTCACCCTCACAGTCATTCTTCTAGGTGGGACCCAAAGGTCACACCACTCTCTGCTTGTGTTGACCTCTGCAAAGCTTTGCACACTGTGTGAAACCAGGCCACTGCCTACAGTTGATTTCAAATTTAGTGGAATTGATCCCTGCTTTCAGAGTGCTGAGCTTTGTCCATAAATCCTGAAATGAACTCTTACCCTTGGAAAGCAGCAGAATGGTCTCATTTTCTTTGAAAATGTTAAATGAATTTTCAAAGCCAGAAGGGTCAGTATGTAACCCCCACAAGGGTAAAAATTTGCTGCTCCTAAAGCACTTCTGGGAAAGGTTTTAAGCTGAGACTTCCACAGAGCCAGGAAAAAAAAAAACAAAATAAGAAAAATCAGGTGCCTGTTGTGCAAAGTTTAGGTACAGCAAACTGCAGAGGAAGTCCAAGATAGGAACCCAAAGAACTCAACTGCTGCTGCAGGGACAGAGCAGCTCAAACAAGTCCCCAGCCACGAGTGCCAGAGTTATTTACTGGCACCATACCCTAAAGTGTGAGCACTCAAAATGCAAAAAGATTCGGGGGCACAGAGCTCATGTTCACACAACACAGCTGAGCTTGGAAATAGCATCAAAATTCATATTCTGTGAGCAAAAAGCAAGATGATGAATCACCCAGACTATTCAGGAAGTGCTTGAAGGCCAAGATAGCAAAAGATGAAAAGATGAGATGGAAAGGTGTGAGCTCAGCAGCCCTGGAGACTTCAAAAACCTGAGAGCAACATGCCCAGACAATAAATGAACAGGGCCACTGCAGAGCTTTCTGCTTCACAACCACCTCTCAGTTTGACTTTTAACAACTTCTGCTCTCAGGGAGATCCTACAGAAAATGTTGCCAGTAAGACACAGCTTGGGACAATGGTAGGACTGGGTGGTCTGTAGTGACACAGAGTCACTGGTATTCAGGCCTACCTTAAATTTAGGGTCATGCCAAGATGTGGGGTTGAAGAGAACTTAAAAACCATCTTTCAACCCCTGCCATGGCAGGGACACCTCCCACTGTCCCAGGCTGCTCCAGCCCCAGTGTCCAGCCTTTCCTTGGGCATTCCAGGGATCCAGGGGCAGCCCCAGCTGCTCTGGCAATCCCAGCCCAGCCAGGAATTCCTCATTCCCAAGATCCCATCCATGGCTGCCCTCTGGCAGTGGGAGCCATTCCCTGTGTCCTGTCCCTCAGGCCTTGTCCCCAGTCCCTCTGCAGCTCTCCTGGAGCCCCTTCAGGGCCTGGAATGTGCTGGAAACTCTCCCTGGATCCTTCTCCTCTCCAGGGGAACATTCCCAGCACTCCCAGCCTGGCTCCAGAGCCGAGGTGCTCCAGCCCTGGAGCAGCTCTGGGGACCCCTCTAGACCTGTTCCAACAGGGTTGGACACATACTCCAGGTGGGAATTTAGAGGTAACAGCACTTTCTCAACTCAATTTTAATTCCATTTGAAATGATGCTGAGAAGCTGGAAAAATAGAGGGAGAATCAAAAGTTTAAAAGTAGGAGTTTCCATCACTGGCAGATATGGGGAGCAAAACCACCAGTAAAACAGCAGCCAGGAAAAAAAAAGGAGATTTGCAGGTGGAGTGCAGTCCATGGAGCTGACACATGTCAGATTAAGCTCTTTTCTGACCCAGAAATGAGGCAGCTGAGAGGTGTTTTAAAAATTTTATTCCATTTTCAGTCTCATGTGAAGGGTGAGACAATAGAGATGTTATAATTCACGCCATCACAATCAGAAGCCAATTATTTCTTAATTACAACATATTACAAGTGTTTCTTGGTCTGTCAGCTTTAGCCACACCATGCTGTCAATGCCTTAAAGCCAAATAATCTAAAATTCCCCCTCATGGGTCCTGCTACAGTGCATCTTTCACAGTTCTATTTCTCCAAAGGACCCAGTCTGATTTGTAAGGCCACCCTTTGAAACTTGTCTCTAGTTCCATTTCTCTCCCACAATGTCTGTCCCATTCCAGGGCATCTCTCAGCCAGCATTTCTCATCTCCAGGTTTGCACACAGATGCACTGTGTGAGCTTTCTGTCAGCCTTTGAGAATTCTCTGCAATTCCATTTCCCACATTTCCCCCTCTCTCTGGAACAGAAAACACTTCTGTGATGGCTTTGTTTATTGTTTGTGTGTACAGTGAAGCACACAAGGCTCTACCACTAATATTGTCACTACAACAATCTGCCTTAGGTTGAAAGATGTTAGTGGGGGTGTGTACTCCATTTGCTATCTTTTAGAGATGGATTATCTTCTTAACAGTTATCTTCTGTTCATTGAGCAGTTTTCTTTATCTCTCCCACAGCCCATCCTCCCTCCAGGAGATCTCTGCTGTCCATGGCCACTGAGTGTCCCTGCATGGCTGAGAAAATTCCATCATCCATGGGGAGATGCTGTGCCCAGGGGAGGAGCCGAGCATTCCTACCTGGATACAATCTGACCTGGGAACCCCACAGCAGCCTTTGCCCACTGCATTCCCAGAGGAGCAGCCTTCTTCCCACTGCATTCCCAGAGGAGCAGCTTTCTTCCCACTGCATTCCCAGAGGAGCCCAGGCCCATCTTCCCCAGCCCTGGAGCTCCAGAGGAAAACTCCCCCCTTGTGCAGGATCCTGCTCCAGCAGAAGCACAGCTGGCACTGCAGGAGGGCTGAGCCACCATGGGATGGGGCTGCTGCCACCTCCCTGACCCACAGGGGCTCAGGGCATTGCTGACTCTGGCAGTGGTTTTGTTTGTACTCTTGCATTTGTATTTTTAATTTTCCTAGCAAAAAACTGTTAATCCTATTCTCGTATCTTCACCTGAGAGCCCCTTAATTTCAAAATTATAACAATTCAGAGGGAGGGGGTTTACATTTTCCATTTTAGGGTCTCGGAATCGGTGGTATTGATGATCCCGAGATTGTAGAAAGTCTTTGTCTTTCTGCCCCACTGCCAAAGAAGAAGCCATAATTTGTCTGTGCTGGTTTCAAGGTTGTTTATTCTGTTTATCTCTAACATGTTCTGCTGCCCTGCCGCAGCTCTGTCCTGCAGGGCAGCGTGTGGGGCTCTGCCCTCTGTGGGATGTTACAAACATTAAATACCAGAAACTACCTGTGCTGGATTTACAATAACGTGCCAATATCTGTCACCTACGTTGGACAGTGTGTCCCCAGCCTAAACCAACAGAAAAATGCCAACACCACAGTGAAACATGGAGGGCATGAAGAAGGAGAAAAAGGACAAGATACACCCAATTTCCTCCATCTTGTCCCCTTTGGACCCCTTATCTAGAATCCTAAAATTTTACTTTTGCACCCGTGCCACACTTAATTATTACTGATATCAAACACTCAGAGCTGGTAATTCATCCTGTAAGATTGAAAACTCTTTTCCATGGACAGAGATCACAGACAGTGTCTCTGGGGGCTCTGTACAGGGGGGTTCCTGACCCCTGCCAGGGTCCCAGGGCAGCCAGAGGGATGCCCTGGACTCCCACATCAGGGGAGGCTCCTGCCTTGCTTAGCAGACACCTGCCTTTCCAAACCAAGATCCAAGGTATTATCAACCCTTTACCACTGCATTTCCCACATCACAAAGGCAGGAATGCTCAGGGCTGGCTCCCACCTGCTTGATCTTGTTGCGGGAGTTGGTGATGCGTTCGGTGATGCTCTGGTAGGTGCGGATGGCCGTGGTCAGCTCCGTGTAGTGCTGCACGATCAGCTCGTCCAGGTCGCGGTCGCACTTCTCGTACGCCTCCTCCAGCCGCCCCTTCTCGTTCTCCCGGTCCTCCACGTCATCGCTGCTGGATAAAGTCCTGAGGACACCAAGATGGCAAAAAGTTATTTGGAGTTTATTCAGTAGAGATCAATGCGCTGTGAGAAAATAAAACAAGGACAAACTTCAAGGCTTTGTCCTCTCATGCAGACAATGAGGCAAACCCACCTAAATTGTGCAAGAACCTCCCCTGTTGTCATGGTTTGACACTGGCACAGTGCCAGCGTCCCCATGAAAATGCAACCTCTCAACTGAATGCTGTGAAATGCGATCGAGAACAGAGCAAAGCAGGCCAAGCTTAGTAACAAAAGGGAAAAAAAACTTTATTAAACTACTACTATGAAAGGAAAAAGAAAGAAGAATACACACAAAATCCAAAATGAAACCTTTCAAAACATTCCTCCTCCCACCACCCAACTCCAACAAACCACAGTGTGACACGACTTAGACCCTTAATCAGTAACGACCAAAGTTGTGAGAGCAGTCTAAGGATGAAAGGGGAGGGACACAGGACAGCTCCTTCTGTTATAAAAACAGGTTTGAAATAATTTGCTGTCAGTACTCTGGTTTATTACTCTGCCAGTTTTCAAACCCTTCATATTACTTTCGTCACTGCTTGTAATGAAGGGATGGGACTATTTTCAATCTGAGAACAATTCATTGCTCAGATAAACAACAGTCTCAGAGGCTGTGAGATTTTAAAGGAGCAAGCAGGTGGACATAGCTCAAGAGCAGTCACAAGTTCTTTGTTACAAGGCAATATGGAGCTTTCTAAACCAATGGACAGTTGCTACAGGTTTTATTTTGCTTTTCTAACCTATCACCTTTATTGTAAATGCAGGCGAACACTGTGGGAAGAATTGCTGATGTCTGACTCCAGTTCAGAAGGCTGAATGATTTCTTTATTATAACTATGCTATAATACATTAATGTACTATTTAAAGGAGATACTAAAAATACAAACCTACTTTTTCTAACTACCATCTCTAACTCACTCACAACCTGTGACCCTCTCTGAGAGTCCAGCCCCAGGTGGGTTGGATTGGCCATCGGGCTCAAACAATCCTCACCAGAACCCAACCAAGCAATCACCCCAGGGAAACAATTCTCCAACCACATTCCACATGGGAAAAACAAGGAGCAGAAACAGAAATTGTTTTCTCTTTCTATCCTCTGTGCTCCTCTATGAAAAATCCTGAAAGAAAGAAGAATGTGCCTGCCACACACCTTTGCTCACTTCTGCTGCACTGCAGATACTTTTGTCCAATGGCTTCTCTCTCACATGCACAAATATACTTCTATTACAAATTCTAGATACTTAACTTATTCTATACAACCACACCCCTACATTATAAACTCTTCATCATTTTATCAATACAGTTTCTCACTCATTTAAGGTAGATTTTTACTTACAACTATAGAAATATAAGTTTATGATTTTTCTGCTTAATATCTGTGTATTGTATTTTTACATCAATCCAAGCTTTTTCCAAGGCTGCAAATCAAACCCTTCCATGTCTGTGGAAGTTTCTATTTTTCTGATTCCCACACCTTCAGAGCTTTTCTTTTCCCTTTACAGGCAAAGGGCTCTATTGGCTATCACATTGCCAGAGAGTCATTAATACAGGCACAATGTAACATCTGAAATATTTCTTGATTTTTAATTCATGAAGAGCTATAAGGAAAAAAATCCTAACTTTAGTCTTGGGAATCAGTGCAACTTGTGCTGTGTTGTAGTTCCTGTAATCTACCTGCCAAAGATAAGGGAGGTCACAAGGACACAGAAATCCATCACAAATCTATCCAGGTCTTCCAACAGTCAGTTTTCAAATATATACCAATACAACAAGAAAAGGCCCCATAACCCTATTTCCCCCTATCAATTATTTTAACATCTAACATAATGTAATAAGATTCTTTTTATTGGAATCAATTAAGTTCGTGATTGCAACAAAACTGCTGAAAACTTTGTGAAACTGAACATAGCTCAAAGCTTCTTGATGTCACTCCAAATTTCTATTCAAGAATCAATGCCATCTTCTCCTTCTCCCTTTGAGAGGATAAAAATCCCAGAAAGAACAGCAAGAACCTTTTCCTGATATCCAACCTCAACCTCCCCTGACAAGGTACCTTTAAAGTACCTGCACATAACTGAAATAAAGTCCCTCAGGATCTGCTCCTGTCACAGAGAGCAGAGATCAGAGCTGCCCCTCCTGCAGAAGCTGCAGCCCTCCACAAATGTTCCCTCAAAACAGCTTCTTCCAAAGCATAAAACTCATTGTATTCCATGCTTCATGCTGCATGGTAGCTACAGAAAGAGGAATCCTTTCTCATGTTATTACATTAATAATCTACTCTCAAACCTTTTAACTGTGTCTTAAATCAGCTTTCCACAAAAAAAAAAAAAAAAAGCCAAAAAAAGCCAAAAAAAACCCCAAAAAACCCCCACCAACTACATTGTATTTTAGCCAAAGCTCTTTAAAAAGGCTCTGAGAAGTAGGAACACTAGACAAGGTTGCTAAGGGCCCGGAAAATATAAATTTTAGTGAAAGGCTCCCTGCTCATGACCATCTTTGAGACCCTTCCAATCCAAACCATTCCACAGCTCTAAAATGAAAATCATGTGCAAGGCTGGCAGAAAGTCATCCTCTGTTAAGAGCCCTTGCAAATAATTCTATTTTCTTTGTGAAGAACTGTTTATTTCTGCTGGAAGAATGTTCTTCAGCATGGGTACACTGGACACAAGGAACATCCTCCTCAGGAATTGATATTTTGTTTGTGTTTGGAGCTGCCTGTCCCTGCAGTTAATGAAAACATCCATCCTCTCTGACCTGTGGCACAGATCGCAGCAGAATCCTGGATGGAGACAGACAAGGAAGCAGCAAAACCAAATTGGCCCAGAGCACAGACTAGGAAAGTTGGCAGTTTTAATAAAACAAAATTCAATCTCACAATTCTGGATTTGCCACAGAATCCATCTGCAGTGCCAGCAGTTGGTTACAAAAGCTGAAAATCTCTCTTCAAAACTAAGACCACATCGCTCATGTCAGAGGATGCCACGAGGATTCCACTGCTCCAGAAAATTCCCATCCAACCCCTTCCAAATCCCATCCAAGCCATACTTTTAAAGCAGATTTATATTGTGTTGCCCAGTATTTTTGTCCTTGCATTTGCATTTAGCTTGTCTTTTCTATAGGAAAAATACATTTTGCTAAAAACATTTGCCCAGCAAAGCAGAGCCGCTTGTGAAGCCTGAGAGGTCCCAGCAGTTCCTCTCTCAGACACCCCAAAAGTGGGAGAAGAACAAAGCCAGGACAGTTGGAAATCAGAAACCTTGGAGATCCCACCAGATTATTCCTCCTGAGAGCATAAATGAACATGAACAGTTCTGGTCTCCTCTCACCCTTTAAAGGGCAACTAAACCAAGATGAACCAAAATTTTAGGCTCAGTCAATTGCCCCATTCCAGGATGTCCAGCTGCCTCTCTTGGATGTAGAATAAACACCTGTACTGGCAACATCCTGCTTTTGTTTTAATTCTTATTTCTCTTAGTTACTATTAATAAATTTTTCTTTATATCCTTTTAAAATTTTAAACCTACTTTACCTTTTTCCTAATCCTATCTCATAACAAAAAGTAAGTACATTAGTAATTAACCAACACCAAGCCAAACATACTAATTAGTGCATTAATTAAGAAATCTAAAAATTAATGAAATCTCAAATTAAAAAACCAAAACCACTACACTTAATTACCCATTTTGGGAAAATACTGTAGGAACAATCACCACTAAAAATACCACATTCATATTCTGACCAGAAAGCTTGTATTTATTTACAGTCCTTTAATCTGTTCTGGCTCAAACCATCACTGAATTATTATGGTTGGAAAAGACCTCTAAGATCATGGAGTACAACCATTGACCCAGCACTGCCACGGCCACCACTAAATAATGTTCCCAGGCACCACATCCTATACCAAAAAGGACAAAAAATTCCACACCACAACCAATTTTCCCCAACAGGTTTCTTCTTAGCCCTCCTCTCACAAGAATTTGCCTTAAACACCTGTAGATTATTTTCTTACACACAGGCTAAGAGTTTCAATCAAAACCCAAGACTCAAATGAAAAAAAGCAACAGAGATTTTTTTTTTTTTTCCTTCATTTTACTGAAAAACACAGTAAGTTTTAGCAATGTAAGGTTTTGGGTTTAGGATCTGGTTATTTCCAGTGATAGTGAATCTAGATTAATCATTTGGAATTTGAAACTTTGTACACCTGAATTTCCCATTTAAGTCTCATGGTACAGGAGCCATTTCTTTTTCTTGCTCTGCACAAAAAAAAAAAAAAAAAAGAAGAGAAAAGCAAGGAATACTTAATATTCTTGAAACTATACATGCTCCTGCTAGCACTGCAGAAAAGTGAGCCAAGGGCATCTCTGCTTATTTTAGTCCTATTAAAATGTGTTGCAAGGAAGAAGAAAAGTCAACACACTGTTTGTCAAACAGAAAGGATCCAAATTGTTTGGGAAAGGAACTTTGCAGGAAGAACTTTGAAGGGGGAATCACAAAACAGGACAGGATTATGAAATTATGATAAATATACATCAGCATTTCAGAACTCCCTGAAAAATATTCCAGAGGACAAAGAGAAGGAAAAACAGTTTAGATCCCGAGTAGCAGATGAACTCGGTGGGGGTTTCCAGGAGGAATTCCTGAGCACTCCATTTGGTTTTTTTTCACTTTGATTTTTTCCAAATGAGAATCCTCCTCCTCTGTAAGATACCTGGAATTTGTACTTGGCAGCTGGGTGGCTGCAGATGCCTGTCTCATTAGCAAGAGCTCACCAGGACTGCAGTAATTCCAACTGGCTGTGAGTCTGCTGAGAGACATTTTTATGCTATGGTGAAACATCAATTCATTGAGCCAAATCTCATAGACTTCTGATTTTACATACTTAAAAATACAGATTACACAAAAGCAAAATGCTTCATTCACTGCAGTGACTCCCACAGATGGAAGACAGGATAGAGGAGAAGATGATCAGACACAATCCTGAAATGTTTTTATCACGGGATGTACAGCACTTTCCTCAGGAGAAAATAAATGAAGCTTGTTATTTCCCTGAGGTCACTGAATTTTCACTGGAATTAGATTAATAAAAAAAAGTCCTTTGGGACTATTCATTTTAGTAGAAGTTGATCTGTAGGTCACAAGCATTTTTCATCTCCTATTTCCAGCATCCAACCCAAGGAGCAGAGGGAGAAGATGGAAAGATTTTTTCAGGAGTCCTGAAGCCTTGTCATTGTGCAAACGCCCAAAACCTTCAACTGCTTCCTCCAACAGCTCACATGAAAGCCAGGAATAGCTATTTCCAAAGGTAAATGCACAGGAAAAACTATTTACATGTATATATATATATATTTATATATATAACTGCCAGCTCTACCACTTCTACACAAGACTGGATCTCTCTAAAAAACTGAATGAACTCCAAGCTCTCCAAGACCCTTCCTTGCCTCAGCACTTCAGGTGAAGGGAGGGACAAAGTGCTACAACCCAGAAGTTTGAATTTACTCTCACCTGTCCTCTTAAAGCAGCTGCACAGACTGCAGCCATCAAAAGCTAAAGGATAATCTACTTTTTAGTGATGAGAAAGGCAAGATTTTTGATTTATGTACCTATTATAAATGCTCAACTAAATATTCAGAAGCAGTTGAAAAACACACTTGTGGTATTAAAGCTTCTTTTCCCTACACACACCTCAGAGTCTCAGAATTTTTCTCTGAGGAGCAAAATTAAATGGCTCTCTCAGTAAAATGCTCAGTTTTGAGAAGCTGGGAATGTTCCCCTGGAGAGGAGAAGGATCCAGGGAGAGCTTCCAGCACATTCCAGGGCCTGAAGGGGCTCCAGGAGAGCTGCAGAGGGACTGGGGACAAGGCCTGCAGGGACAGGACACAGGGAATGGCTCCCACTGCCAGAGGGCAGCCATGGATGGGATCTTGGGAATGAGGAATTCCTGGCTGGGCTGGGATTGCCAGAGCAGCTGGGGCTGCCCCTGGATCCCTGGAATGTCCAAGGAAAGGCTGGACACTGGGGCTGGAGCAGCCTGGGACAGTGGGAGGTGTCCCTGTCCATTGAACTGGATGGGTTTTAAGGTCCCTTTCAATCCCTTCTTGAAAGAAGTCACACCACATCTCATTTTTGTAAGGTATAAAATCGTGGTGTGTATTTACCACAGAAATACAGACAGAGCTTCAAAAATGCCATACATTCTGCAGGGATAAAAGAACTTTTTATCTACAAACCAATGTAATTTATCTGGTCCCAGCAGCATCTAACACCAGCACACTCCATAGGAAGTTGTTTCACACTACAGGCAGTGTTGGATATCTCTTTATGCTTTGACAAATCAATGCTTTCCATAGATCTAGCCCAGATGTTCATGTGCCCAATGAACAACTACCACCCAGTCTCATCTTCTGTTCAAAATTACTCCCACGGTGTGATACACTAATTTAGGGAGGAAGGGAAGAACAAGGAAACTCTCCAGTATTCAAACAACACAAGAGAACAACAGGCAGATGCTGTAAAAGGACAGAAAAGAAGTTATCATTTCTCCACAAGCTAATACACTTCTGTTATTGTTGGGAGCCGAGAGAACATGATGTTTACTGAGCTAGTCAGCAGCAAAAGAAAACAAACACAATTGTACCACTCATCATGTGGCACAACGGGTAACTCCAGGAGCACAGCAATGCTAGAGGGATATCAGCTGCAGAACTACGAAACCACTCACCTCCCTCTGTAAAAATGCTATTTTCCAGCTTCAAAAGCATCTCAGCCTCAAACCAGGATTTAACATTGTGGATCCCACCAGAGAACACACATCACACACAGGTGAATCTTTATTCTGTGTATCACTCCTGTTCCCACAAATGTGGGCAGCTTATCTGCACCAAACTCCTACAAAAAGAGCTTTGATGTGGATGAAATGCAAACACCAGATTTGTGAGCTCAGTCCCCAGACCGAGCAGCTCAGCACAAACTGAGAACAACCACAGGAAACTGAATTAAGTTTATTAAGTCCAAGTGCCAAGTCCTGCATTTTGGCCACAGTAACCCCCTGCAATGCTCTAGGATGAGGATGGTGGTGCCCAGGCAGAGAGTCCTGGGCTGAACATGAGCCAGCAGTGTGACCTGGTGGCCAAGAAGGCCAGTGGCTCCTGGCCTGGATCAGGAATGGTGTGGCCAGCAGGAGCAGGGAGGTCATTCTGCCCCAGTACTGGGCACTGGTGAGGGCAAACCTCAGGTGCTGTGCCCAGTTCTGGCCCCTCAGGCTGGGAAGGATCTTGAGAACATCCAGAGGGGACAACGAGGCTGGAGAGTGGCTGGGAACACAAACCCTGTGAGGGGCTGGGAACACAAACCCTGTGAGGGAGCTGGGTGCGACCAGGGACCTCAGATGACGGGAAAGCTGGACAGGACAGAATGCACATCCAACCAACATGATTAATGCAACGTTCTCCCCTTTATTCGAGAGAAGATGGCAGTTTTTATACACTTCTATATAGTTTCCAGTTTACAAAGGCACTCTGATTGGCAAGCTAACATTGTTTACCTTTGTCTTACGGTGGTCAGGCTTTTCACACTGCAGCTCTATTCTAATTCACACTCGGATAGCTCATTACTTTGCAGTTACCTTAACATAATTTCTAAGTCCACCACAACTGAATTCTTACTTCATCAAAGGCTTCCAGGCCCCACCAAGGCCGCTTATCAGGGCCTGGTCTGAGGGGTAGCTCAATGCTCACTCCAGACATAAATCATGCCCTCTCTCTCTCAGAAATTCTGGGGGTGCTCAGCCTGGAGAAAAGGAGACTCAGGGGTGTCCCCATCGCTCCCCACAGCTCCTGAAAGGTGCCTGTGCCCAGCTGGGCTCGGGCTCTGTCTCCAGGCAGCACTGACAGAACCAGAGCACACAGCCTCACGCTGTGCCCAGGTAAATTCAGGTGGGAGAGCAGGAAAAAGCTTTTCCAGAAAGGTGATAAAGTTCTGGGATGGCTGCCCGGGGAGGTGGTGGAGTCACCAGCCCTGGGTGTGTTTGAAAAGCCTGGATGTGGCACTGGGTGCCAGGAGCTGGTTGAACTTGATGCTCTTGGAGCTCTCTCCCAACCCCGGGATTCTGGGAATTCTATGAAATGCTTTTCCTGGCACCATGGCAGGTCCTATATGGAGTCATGGGCCCAGAGAGCTCAGATGGTGTTGCTAAACCACAAAGCTTCCAGAGGATGGAGTATTTTGGTCATATAGATGTCCACAGCAAATATGGAAAAAAACAGGTTTCTAAACAAATCTGGAGTCTCCTCCACCTCTATTTTAAAGTCTATTTCCTGTTTGACGGGGAAGATTCAGTTTTAGCATGCAGCACCCCGTGAATGTACCTCAGACTGAAGCACTGGAGAAGCAGCTCTATTTCCATGGAATGCTTTGGGTGGGAAGGGACCTTAAAGTCCATCCAGTGCCACCCCTGCCATGGGCAGGGACACCTCCCACTGTCCCAGGCTGCTCCAAGCCCTGCCCAGCCTGGCCTTGGACACTGCCAAGGAACCAGGGGCAGCCACAGCTTCTCTGGGAATTCCAGCCCATCCCCTCCCCACCCTCCCAGCCAAGAATTTCTTCTTTAAACCTCACATAAATCCAACCTCCTTCACCAGAAAGCCATTCCCCTTTGTCCTGGTTCCCCCTCTATTTTATTCTACAAGGGTCAACAACAAAAATAACTCATGTAGAGACAAATCCATGAATTTTCAAGCTCCAAATGCCCACAATCCATCCCCATTTAGGTTGGGAAGGTGCTAAATACCTTTGGAGCACTCACAAACTCAGTGTTGTGAACCTGAATTTGCGGTGCCATCCACACTCCCCCCCTACTTCAGCTCATCCCCTGTCACTCCATTCCCTTCACAGGAATATTTTTGCAACCAAATCCTTCATTTGCTGCCCCCCACCCCCTTATATTTTGCACTGTGGCAAAAAATTCAGCTACAACCTTTAAGATGATCCATTTACACGCACCAACTTCACAACTACACCTTGAACAGGACTCAGATTTGAGATTCAGTATGAATTTCTGTTTACACTGAGGACTCATTTTTCTTCACACAGTCTGTATTACATTTTTTTTTCTCTGTTTTCTAGTGCAGACGAGCAATTCCTTTCGCCAGCCCGCTGTCAGCTTCCTACCTGCCCAATAAAACACCAAGAAAATTAGATTATGTCAATTTTTAAGAGAAAACTGTTAACATTAATGAATAATAAATGTTTCATTTCTGTAAATTTGCTTTTTCTGATGCCTCCAGCCAGGCTGGGTGGATAACTGCCTGCCTATTCTACCTGCCCTAGGGCCAGCCCTGTTAAGTGTGATTACTGCTAAGCTATGGATGGCAAACTGAGGCTTAATTAGCCATTTCCTGACTAGAAAATTTGTTTCACAGGAAGAACATTGCAGTTAACAGTATGTGGGCATTATGCTTCTGCAGATTCTTTTTATGAAGCAAAACTGAAGGAAGAGATAATGCAAATGCAACTTTTAGGAAATTAATGCTCAGTTAGGACCAGATAATTCTTACAGGAAAGGAGGGTGGAAGACCCTGCTGGTTTTGACCACAACTGTGGGTGTTCAGCATCTTTGTGTCCCTCTAAAAGCCTTTTTTCTTCTGCTCCCCAGTATCAGAGCAGAATTATATAAATATTTGTGGTTAAAGGCAGAAAAGAGTATTACAGGACGCACAGGTGCAGCTTGGAAATCCAGGAATAATCCTCTTTTCTTTCTGGATCAGGTTTCTTTGAGCGTGCAATTCACTCTTCTTCACTCAGCATCGCTCATTCAAATGAAAATACTCATTAAAGACAGTGGGAAACACCACAAAAAAAAAAAAAAAAAAAAAAAAAGCAAGCTGATAAAATTTAAGTATTTCTCATCTGATCAGGAAAAAGAACATTTTAGTGAAGTGCAATTGAACTGAGTGCTGAATCACTGGGGGGGAAATCAAACAAAGCTCCAATTTTCACAGGAATCCACAGTAAACTTCCCACCACCTGTTCCAAGTGCTCTGTGCTGTATCACACACCTCGTTGAGGCTCCCAGTTCCTCACTTTAAAACACCTTTGAAGCTCCAAACACGCAGTTTGTGGTACCAACTGCTCAAAGCAGCGTGGCTGAAAGCTTGTCCTGCTCAAAGCTCCAGCTGCATTTCATGTGTGGCCAAGGCAGGACTCACTGATGTACTGACCTGTTCCTCCAGCAAAAACAGCAAAAAGCTGTTTAACAGCAGCAGCCCTGGGCAAAATCCAGAATTTCTGGGATACACAAGATCCATTCCTCACAAAGAAACTGGGTGAGGTTTTCATTGTTTTATGGTTTGGGTGAGAGTTAGAGGATAATTCTTTTAGTGCTCCCTCAGAAATCTGCAGATAAATGCTGGGGAGGTACTACTCAGAAGTATTGTAAAAACTCCACTGAATATGTTTCACAATTTATCACATTAAGGCTGGAAGAGACCCATAAATTGACCACGTCAAACTGTTCCTCCAGCACTGCCAAGCCACCACTGACCCAATCCCCAAGTGCCACATCCACACAGTGGGTTTTTTTTTAATCCCTTCAGGAATGGGGATTCCACCACTGCCCTGGACAGCCCCTCACAGGAAGAATTTGTCCTGCTCCAGCCCCTCAATGTCCTTTTTATCACTAGGACCCAAAATTGTCCTCAAGATTTGAGATGGGACCTCAGCAGCACAGGGTGATTAGTGTGATATGTATCACATAATTATCATACATACTTTCACCAGTCCAGATAATAAAATACACAGTAGAGCATTAAAACTATCACAATTACCCCTCAGGAAAGAAAATTAAGGGGATTATTTTGTCTTGTTATTCTCCATGTTACAACACAACAAAAGACCTCAAATACAAACTAGAGTACAACAAGGTAAGGAAAGTACAGCCTTAGCCAAAAGACAATTGCGAACAACAAAGGATTTGTGGAGTTAAACGAAGAAAGCAGTTGCTAGAAGCAACAAATAATAATTTCAGCAGAGCACCGTGGATGTCTAGAAAGCTCAGTTTCCTCTCTGCAGGAAACAGCTGCAATGTGTCAAGGAAACTTCACTATTGAAAATTGGGAGAAAAAAAAAAAAAAAAAAAGCAGAGTAAAAAGAAACCTATTAGAATGCAATTATTCCTTTTGCTGATTGCCGTGGCCACACAGCAATTCCAGCATTTGCTTTCTCCTTTAGGTCTGAGCCCTTGTGATCGCTGGAGCATTTGTGGTGCCCCCACAGGAGAGAGCGGCTCCGAGACAGTGAAAATTTAACAGGGTAGAAATCCATTTGGATTTAGGTGAAATGTGCCACTTTGAGCTTGCTAAATATGCTGTTTAGTCTGGTAACTGCAGCACTAGCAAAACTACCCCAGCTAAGGAGAAAAGTGCAAATTTCCACACCAAGAGATAAGAAAGACTCCTCGGGCCATGAAAGACAGGGCAGAGTGGCCCAGGAGTTCTTTCTGTACTTTCTGACAAAAACTGAGTACGAGTGTAACTAGCTGTAAGTGTAATGTGAAATCAGCAGAATGAATATGCATTAACCTATTGTGAAATTCTATGCATATGTAAATTAGTAAGGGTAATAAGAAAGGATTGGGAGTTCTCAGAGGTACGCATGTCCATTGAAGGGCAATGAGTCCCCACATGCGTCCACGGCGCTGTGAATAAACAAACCCATTCCCTGCAAATCTTTATTAGAATTGTGGGGTTTGATTTTTCATCCACGTTTCAGCACCGATCCCGAGGGCGGCGGCACCGCCAGCGCCGAGTGCCCGGGAACAGCACCGGGGAAGGGAGGTCATTGTGCAAGAATAAAATACCCGAAAAAGGAGGAGAAATCACCGTGTGAGGAACACATTACCCGAGACGAGAGGAGAGATCAGCATGTGAGGGGAGCGGGGGGGACAAAACACCCTAAAAAGGAAGAGAGGTCAACGTGTGATGGGGGAAACAAGGTTACCCGAGAAGGGACAAAGGTCATAATGTGAGAGGGGGAACAAAACACCCGAAAAAGGAGAAGTCAGCATGTGAGGAACAAAACACCCAAAAAAGGAGAGGTCAGTCTGTGAGGGGGGAACAAGGTACACGAGAAGGAAGGAGAGGTCATCAGGTAAGAGGGGGAACAAAACACCCTAAAAGGAGGAGAGGTCAGCCTGTGAAGGGGGAAAAAATTACCCGGGAAGAGAGGAGAGGTCAGCCTGTGAGGGGGAGAACAAACTACCCGAAAAAGGAGGAGAGGTCAGCCTGTGAGGAGGGGAACAAAATAAACGAGAAGGGAGGAGAGGTCAGCCTGTGATGGGGGGAACAAAACACCCGAAAAAGGAAGAGAGGTCAGCCTCTGAGAGGGGGAGTAAAACACCCGAGAAGGGAGGAGAGATCAGCCCACTGTGAGGCGGAGAACAAAACACCGGAAAAAGGAGGAGAGGTCATCATGTCAGAGGGGGAACAGAACACCCGAAAAAGGAGGAGAGATCAGCCTGTGAAGGGGAGAACAAAACACCCGAAAAAGGAGGAGAGGTCAGCGTGTGAAGGGGAGAACAAGGTACCCAAGATGCGAGGGATCATCTCCCACATTCACTGCCCTGCACACGCTGCCGTGAGCCGAGAGCTCCTCAGGCACCGTCAAGCTGAAAATGACCCCGGGTATTGCTGTAGTGAGGGAGTTTGAAGTGCAAGTTGTTGGTAGGATCAAGTGTTGACTTCCCAGATGTGTGGAAGATGCATTTAAGTGCTCTGCAAGCAATAGGCCATGACAAATGCACTCATTTGTTACTGCCTTCCCCCCCTCAAAGCTGAGAACAGCATCACACAGCGGCTCTGACACTGATCAGTTCAAGGGCTGGGCCTTGCCGTGAAAATGTCAAGCAACACCCGAGATCAAAGAAACATTTTGAACATATTTACCTTACCAGTATTTAAGTCCTTGAGTTAATCAGAATAAAATGCATAAGTGAGGAAACAATTAAATTTGCTCCTTTCTAAAATTCACGGGTTTATTCATATTTCCCCCTGCTTCAAACCTTATTTTTATGGGTGTAAAAACATCCTCTGTGGGGAAATGAGCCTGTCCAGAGCAGTTCAGCACAAATTCTTCCTCCTGACTGCCCTTACACCCCACAAGACATCATAAGCAGCTCCATTTCAAGAGATCACACCGAAAATGTTTTATAAAGCTCCCTGGGACAAGAACAACTCTACTTCAACCCACTGTGTCTCCACTGAGCTACAAATTTCCACAGGTTCATTAAACTAAATGGACTTATTTGAATTTTATAATTGAAAACTGTTGTCTTAAAGACAAGTCCCAAATGGGGTGATCTACAGCTTCCAGCACTATTTAACCTCAAAGTGTATAATTTGATAATTCAGGTTTTGAAACCTCTCCAGAGGCTTATGGAAACCACTGTAAAAGTTGGGTCCTTATAAAATAAAGCCAGACAGAAACAAAAAAAAATACTCCAAAAGGTATTTAACAATTTAACTTGGGAGCAACGTGTTGAATGTTTTCTTATTACTTTCATAGGTTAATGGACTGTTCCTGTGAAATTCTGGATTTGTGGAAATCAATTAAAGCATTCAGAAAAGATATTTCTTCACAGAGACTATGAAGTGCTGGAAAGCAGACAAAAACTGTAGAGTCCAAGTCAATGGGAAATGAGGTATTCTGAGAACTGATTGAACGATTATAAATAATAAATTAAAAAATAAGTTAAATCCTGAGGCCAGCACCCTCCACCCTCGCCAAGGTGAACAAAGGTACTGAGCCTGCAGGGACTCCCTTTCTCTTGTGCAAAGAAATAACTCGCTACAAGAACAGCAGCACCAAGTCTGTTCACAATCCTGTTAAGCACCCAGAGCAAACAGAGCATTTTAAAACATTTTCCTCCTCTACTTACATTCCATTAATCTTTCATGCTGTTTACACAGTTGGTTAGAGCATTTTCAACAGAAGCTGGTGATCTTTTTATCATTGAGGACTTGTAGATGGGTACAGGAGAAAAAAGCAGCCTCCAGCCATCTAAATAAATACCAGCAGGGAATTCTTTATTTTGCTAAATTAACCAACCTTTAATCAAATTTCCTCACCCCAATACAAATGATGCCAGGGGAGTGAGTGATCATCTGGTTTCTGAAAAAAAAAAAAGATTGGATTGCAGTGGCTTCAGCAGAATTCCTTTCCTTCAGATGGCTCCAACAGCAGCACAGAAGAGTTTCAGTCCCACACACAGGAAAACCCCAGGAACACTGAGCAGCTGCACATTTTCCAGGTAGGAACAGGGATGGAGGCAGCAGACAGCCCCAGGAGATGCCACTTACACCTCCAGGCACAAGCAGAGGGACTCAGCTCCTACTTCACTGTGTGAGACCCTGTCCAGGACTGTCTCCAAGTGCAGGAAACCACAGGGACCAACTCTTCTTTCAGCAATTAATTTTAGATCCAAAAATTAAATCAGCCATTCCACGTATTACCACATTCCCAGGAGAAAGTCAAAGCCCTAAGGATCAGTATTTCCAGATCTGCAGAGGCTGCACAGTGCTACTCAGACCTGTCACCTGGATCATTAAAGCAAAAAGAATAATTTGGGAGCCACTCCCCATGCTGCACCATGAATCCATCCTTGGTATCCCACCTGCAGGAACCAGCAGGAGGCTTGGGGAATTTCATCATTCACCTGAAAGTTTCAGAACTGCACCAGAACCAAGAGCTGTTGAAGGCAACACCTCTGGAAGAGCTAAAAGCACAATAATTTCCTAACAAAACCCAGAATTTTTTATCCAGTTTCTAGTTTTGCAAGGGTAGGTTCAACTCCAGCTCTGCACTGGCTAAAGGTAAAATAAGAGCTGAAAAATAAAGTGCTTTGAGCTTTTAACTTGGCAACTCACACCTCTTGTCCTTTGCTATGTGGTTGTGTATTCACATTTACTCATTTTTAAATGCAGCCAAGGGTCTGTATCAATCTACAGCCCAGCACTTGCAAAATACCTAAACATTTTATACAAGTGCCTGGAGATCATTTCAAGGAAATTTATAGTTTACAACCACACTCTGCCATATACAATTTATTTCCAGGGAATTTCTGAAGTACTTTTCTCATAGAAGACTGCTACCTTTATAACACTGGAAAACACCATTTGCAATAAAAGTGGTTTTAAGAGACCATTACAGATCAGAATAACTCGAGTTTATTCCTTGTAGCTGCTATTTCTCAAATGCAACAGCTCCAAAGACATTCCTCACTCTCCGTCACAAACTGGGATCTCAGCTCTACTGTTTCAGACACAGAAAAGAACAAATACCAGGTCATCAGCAAAAATCCATCCAGCAAATTCACTTATAATGAAAATAATAGCCACAAGCATTAAAGAAAAAGAATCCCACCTGTGAAAAATAAAGTATGGCCAAGGTTTTTTGTCTGCAAACTCAGCTTCTGCAGAGATCTGTTGGGTGCATCTGCTTCTGTGAAAACTCAGCACAAAAATTTCACTGAGGTCTTCTGGAGTCACTGCTAAAGTTTGTTTTCCCCCAATTAAAGAAGCTATTAAAGGCCAGTTTTAAAAAATAGCAACCTTTAATTGGGAAGAAAAACGCCCAACAATAAATAAAAAGCAGACACACTCACCAATTAAAAATCTGACAAGATCTGTCTTAAAAAAAAAAAAAAAAATTGCTAAATGCCAGGTTGCTTGTTTCAGAATACAAAAGCTGCTTCAACCAGCTACCAACAAAACAAAAGGTTAAGAAAAATCAATATATAAACACGTGTTTGTCCTCTGAGTGATAAAAGAAAATATTCCTCAAGTTGTCCTCCAGCAGGAGAGCCAAATTTGCTCCGTTATCTGCATGGTTTTTAAAAAGCCATTGCTAAAGCGACTGGGATCAGCAGATTTCTGTGACAGCATCTTGACCTTACAAAGTGCCTTTTATTTAATGAACTTGAGGGATCTGTCTTCTCCACAAAGGAAAGAGCAGGTTTTGGAGGTGGGTGTGCTGAGGAATGAGCACAAGTGCAGCAGCACAGGGATGGAAGCTGTAAAACCCTGATATCCAATATCCACGCTGGAAGTCACAATCCCAGGAGCTCTTTTCTTGTAGCAAATAATGCTCATTTCTTCTGAGCACTTGCAGGACAAGAACAAATTGAAGATATTTCCAATAGGTGTAAAGGCACAGGGAAAAAGAAGGAAAGCTCCCTGGAGCTGCAGCCAAAATGGGGATTTAAGGGCAGACTTTGCAAACGCTCATTAAGCTTCCCAGACACTCTTTACTTCCAAAAGATTTATTGTTGGGGACAATCCCTTTATTTCTCCTTTGGGATAAATAA
Source organism: Taeniopygia guttata (assembly GCF_048771995.1). Classification (NCBI taxonomy): domain Eukaryota; kingdom Metazoa; phylum Chordata; class Aves; order Passeriformes; family Estrildidae; genus Taeniopygia; species Taeniopygia guttata. Next base: position 2,133,624 of record NC_133025.1, read on the forward strand.
GAGGGGAACTGGTCAAGAACTCAGCACTGCTGGGGGTGGAACTATACCTACCTAAATTTGGGAATTCCCTGGGAGCTCCTGGCTCTTTTGAGATGGATCAGTCCTGTCCTGGGACAGCTGCACATCCCTCACTCCTGACAGCATTCATGGAACCTTCTTCCAAATTAATCCATCCTTGAGGCTGCCTTTAGTCTCTGTTCTTGGCAACAACCAGAAAACCAAGGTGAATTCCATGAGTGCATGGATCCTCCTACAGGAAACAACTGGCAAAAAAACAAATGTGTTCCCTGACACGACAGGAAAAAGTGACACTTCAGAGGGCCAGAAAGGAATCACAAGTGGGACTCTCTTTCCTGTTGGGTCTTCCTTCATCTCAGAGCTTTCTGTATTCAGAGCTGCTGAAAAGCAGAGCCACGGAGAGCAGGGATAACTCAAAATTCCCAAACCAGACCCCATAAAATTCCATTTCTGATTGGATTTTAGTGCTGCTATGCAAGTTAAACTTGGTCATGGATCTTGCCCCAAACACCCTCCCTGGAAGTGAGACACTTTCTCCTGGGAAGTCCAGTCACAAAACCACAAGATTCCCTAAATCTGGGATCACAGAAAGGGAATTATTCAGTCTCTTATGAGTGAGAGCTGCTGAGCTCGAGTAAATATCAGAAATTATCCCTTCATTAGTAAAATAATTTCTATTTACAAAAAGCTTTTCAGCTTCACACTTCAAAGCATTTCACAGACAATACAAAGAGATTTTGCAGCCCTAAACAATGTTTGTTTTTTGGAAAACATCCCCTTCTTTGCTATAACTAAGTAAAACATCAATACTTGAAGAAGCTCCTTTGGTTTTGTTTACAGCAGAAAAATGCAGTCAAAGTTTTGCTGTTTTTCATCCACTGTTCCCTTTATGGACCTTTCACACAGCAACAAGGGAGAAATAAACAGCCTAAATAAACAGGGACATGCGAGTGTAAAACCACAAGGATTGGCAGAAGCCTCTATTATGCATAAATGTTTTGGAAATAAAGCCATCAACAAAAGGAAACTCAGCCACATTTCAAACCAACAGCTCACTGTTAAGATTTGTAATATTTTTCTGAGGCTGAGTAAAATTACATTTAAGTTACCCAGGTTTAAATTTGTCTGCAGTGGTTATTTTATGATCATACAAACCACTAAAAAATTCACCTGTTGCTTGGCAAGTTTGTCCTCACCTGAGCTCCTACACAAAAACAACATATGGAGAAAAGTGATTTAAATTCCTTTTCACACTATCTGCTTTCTGCACTTGGCTAAGCCTAAGAAACATCAAGATTATTACCACAACACTTTTTCCTTCCTCTGCAATCAGTTCTACCCTCAGGTTTTCATGGTCTGGGTCAACCTGACACACCAAGTTCTGCAGAGAATCTCTACATCCAAACCAAGTTCTAATTAAATTCTGTAAGTTTAGTTATCAGGCTGTTCTATTGAATAACTTTAATTTCATAAAGTCAGTAACTCAATGTTGTGTCTAAAAACCGGACCTAAACCAGCCAAGGTATCAGTACCTGAAAGCCAAAGATTATGAGACAAACATTTTATTTGGAGAACAGAGCACTGTGAGCTCACTCTGCTGATTTTAAATAAATTTAATAAGCCCAGATTTATTAAAATAGAGGTACAAAATGAAAACCTTAAAATACTCTTGGAAATTACAGGAAATATGGAAAAAAGATGATTACAACAGGAAATGCTGCACAACCAGTGCATGTTTATTATTCTTCCACTGACAGTGGCACAACTTTTTTTTTTTTTTAATAGAGCCAACATCTCCCACAAGTTTTGCAAGATTTCAGAGCAATGAGAAAGAATTGAATTTTATCCTACACATTATAATTCACAGAGGATATTTAAATCATAACTCTACCTAGGTATATAACTAGTGCCACAACTTCTCCAAAAACAGAATGACTACAGATTCTCTCCAAGACACTGGAGTAGGAGCCAAAGTTTGGGAGCTCATTACAACTGCCAGCATCCTGCTGGTGTGACTGCAGCTGCTGTGTAACAACATTCAAAACATGCAAGAATTATTTAAAATATGCAAGAACATTCATTCCTTGTGGGCAATCAGCTGCTAATCCTCTGGTTTTAAGCAGCACAGAAAAGATTTAAAGAAAGTACTGTAGGGGAACAGTGATTGCACATCTAAGTCTATCACAGAACCATGGTCCAGCAGAACAAAGTTCAGGAATATGCAGATAAAAATCAGTGGCTAAACATGACAATTCTTTCTTTTCAATGCCAACAAGACAGGCTTGGAAGCAGCAGCACTTTGCCCACTCTGGCATTCCCACACAGGATGGAGTCCACCCTCTGGACTTGGTGTTCCTCCAGCAAGATGAATTTTAGAGATTTCCAGCCAGATGAATTTTACTTGGTGCTGCTGTGTTTGAGGGTAAGGGGTCATTTATGGAGCCCACAGTGCCTTGGCCTTCATGAAAGGCATTAAGCTGGTACTACCTGCAGGGTTTATTCCAAACTCACTGAAAAGAGCTCCAAGACCATTGAGTCCAACCTGTGAGAGCCACACCAGAGTGCCACGTCCAGGGTTTTCTTCAAGACCTCCAGGGATGGGGACTCCACCGCTGCCCCTGGAGTGATGGAGTCTCTACAGTGTTTGAAGACTATTCTTGTGTATAAATTCCTCCTCAAATCCACCCCGAGGCTGTTTCATCTCCTCCTTGGAGCACAGCCCGACCCCCCCCTCGGCTGTCCCCTCCTGGCAGGGACTTGTGCTGAGCCTCCTTGGCTCCAGGCTCAGCCCCTTCCCAGCTCCCTCAGCCTCTTCTGGTTCTCCTCACCCTTCCCAGCTCCATTCCTGGACCTCCTCCAGCCCCTCAATGAGTTGAGGAGCCCAGAACTGGACACAGCACTGCCCGTATGGGCTCATCAGTGCCCAGAACGGGGGAAATCACTTCCCCGTCCTGAGGCCACACTGTTTTAGACACAGACCAGGTGCCACTGATGTTCTTGCCCACCTGGGCTCGTGTTCCAGCAGCACCCCCAGGTCCTGTTCTGCACAAACTCCCATCTCCTCCGCCTCAGGCTGGAGCAGTGCCGGGGGTTCCCGTGGCCACAACACCGGAGCCGGCACCTGGCCTTGATGAACCTCACCCCGCTGGTGCCAGCCCCTCCATCCCGCTCCCTCTGACCCCAGGATGAAGCAAAACACTGGGAGCAGGAGGAATTGTGCCGGGACAACCATCAGCACAAGGATTTCTCCAGCACTGCAGCCCCCCCAGCGCTCCAGGGCCAGCAGGGACCCAAACCTCGGGTCACCCCATACCCAGGAGCGACCCCACACCCCGGAAGCCAGAGCCGGGCAGGCCTCCCCAGCACAGCACGGCCCGCACCCGGCCATAGGTCACCCTCAGAGGCGCGGAGGATGCGGAGCGGGGCCGCCCGTACCTGATAACCGAGATGAGCAGCCCCGAGGGGTCCTTGCTCCTGCCCACAGTGCTGCGGTACCTCCCAACCGCGTCGCCCGCCGCCATCTTGCGCCCCCCCAAACACGGCGCGGAGCACGTGCTGGCGCGCCGCAGCCAATCATAGGCGAGGAGAGTGGGCTGTTACCCAATAGAAGGCGAGGAGGGCGGGGCACGCAACATTAGGGCGGGGCGCGTCGCCGCGCAGCCTTCTGGGAGGTGTAGTTTTTATGGCGCGGCGATACAGAGTCCCACGCAAAACTTCGGCGGGTGGTTAAGAATAAGTAAAAGGTTAAAAAATGATCGACCTGACAAGATACACCTCCAAAGGTGTGCCCAAAAGCTGTCATTCACTCTGGGAGCGGCAGAAAACGGTGGAGGTGTGAGGGACCAAAAGCATCCCCTCAGGGTCCTCATGGAGCAGGGTTGGTTGAACAGTGAGAGATTTAAATATTTATAGAGTTAAGAGTGGGTAAAGTGATTTAAGTACTTAAATCAACGTGTTCGATGAATTGGTAGTGCTAAATGCTCACAGTGTGTCACAGCCTGGGGGAGTTTGATCACAAATACACCCACAAGAGTTGCTGACGCTTCCCTTCATTTAATGTCTTTAAGCTTGTGAAAAATGCATATTATATGGCTCTACTCAGATAGTTACTATGTGTATTGTGTTATATTGATTAGTTGTGCTTTTGTAGTTAAAATGAAGATTTTAGTAGTTAAAATAGAGACCATGTATATGGGAGAGTGTTGTGTTTTTTTTAGGAATGAGATACTCACTTCGAAGAACACCTAAATCTTCCAGAAGAGAGGAATTTATAGCTTTCTTATCAGAAGAAGCCACTTTCTACAGGCCTTACTCAAACTCAAAAACACCATCAGAATTAATAGAAATAGTTGACATACAACAGACAGCGTTTCTTATTTTAAATAGAATATATGCATAACCATGAAGGATATATGAATATGCAACAAGTGTATTGTTTTAAGGGTAATTCCTTTGTTCACAAGAGATGCTTTTCATAACTTAGTGTCCAAGAGCATCCAAACATCCGTAATTCTTTACTTTTTATTATCTTGTAATTATCCTAACTCCTTAGGAAAGGCATGAGTCACCATCATTTATGTGAAAAATGCACATTTTATGATTGGCTCGTTGCATATATTAAATTGAATACCATATGTATTACGGAGAATTATTTTGTAATACTGTATTAATCATTTTTAAGTAGTGTGTTAAATATAGTTTTAGGTTACAACATAATGTTAAAATAGAAACTCTGTGATGTAAGATATTTTTAACTAGCTCAAGAAAAGGGATAAGATAATCAAGAAACTTTTCACACAGAGATAACAGTGACAGGGCACATAAAACGTTACAGTCTCCGTATCAGAAAAGACAAAAATCCTTCCACCCTCTCTCTGTCTTTATTTGACAAAAACCGGAAAAATTCTTAATTTGCAAGGAATTTATGCATCATGTATGAGATATATGAATATGCAACAGGTTGTTGCTTTTAAGGGTTATTCCTTTGTTCACAAAAATGTTTTTGGCAGCTCAGTGCCCAAAAACATCTGGACATCTGTAATTTTTTTTTTTTTAATTTGTATTGTAGTGTCTTAATTCTCATTGTCCAAATTTTTATTACTCTGATTTTATTACTATTTTTAATAACTGTTTTATTACTAATAATATTATAAGATTTTAAAAAACAAGTGATTAGTGTTTTTCACAATTTCCATCCCTTGGAGCTGCTGGGTGTTTTCTATACCAGGTTCACTCCATCATGTCAAACACGCTGCTCTTCCAGAAGTGGTTTTTTCTGCCCAAAGCTGCACCTTAACGATTTAATTGCATGGAAATTGCTGAAATCTGTCGGTGAGTCAAGAGTATCCATTTAGTCGAGCTGTGTTTGAAACACGAGGTAATGGGAAGCATGATAATTCCTTATTTACAAGGGGAAGAATTCCACTGTAGCTGTTGTGGAAGAGCCTCTATTTATCAATCAACAGCTGTATCTATGATCATTAGCAGAAGGGCAGAGTAAGAGCATGAGCACTTTAATTCTGAAATAAAAGATACTTAATTCCTGAATAAGCAATGTGCTTTCAGAACAGAAGAATTACTCAAAAGTAAAGTGATTTTTATCTCCAGGTAGGGTTGTGCACTTCAGCTCCACAATTTCCCATGCAGCTATACCAAAATAAAAATCTCATTTTCCTTGTTTTCCTGAGCAGGTTTGCCAATGCCTTTGCCCCAAGGATGGTTATTTGAATGGTAAGAGATTTGTGCACTGGCTGGAGGGAGTTTTTCCTCAAACTGCCGACTTGCCAATATTGTTTTTGTTAATTGGCAATTCCCATCGACTGCTCTGGACCAGCAGGGCTCGGATCTTTCCTGGAGTGGGGGTGAAATCGATGGGTCCCACCTTTTCATTCCTGACAGCTGCAATAATCACCTCATTGAGGAGGAACTTCATCAGGACAAACAACAGCAAATCTGCCCCAGAACTGTGACCTGGCTGCCTTTCAATGCTGGGCTCTAATTGCTGACCCACTGCCTGCTTTCATTGACCAGCCCTTTCCCTTCACTCCTCACCCAAGCAAAGCCACAGGTGGGAATTTATGTTTTCTTTAAAATGAAAAGGGAGAAATCGACGGAGGCCTGGCTGATGCAGCACGTGAAGGCTGAGGTCTTTCTTGATTAATAATAGATGATAAAATGAGGCTGAAGGCTGATGAGAACATCATTTTTCCTTATACAATTTACAGAGGAGGGTCTCAATCTGAAAACTGATGGAAGGATGAACAGACAAAAGAATTTTTTTTTCTTTTTCACATTCCACATAGTGTTTTAGTGCTCTGAGGTGTATCTGGTAAAATGGGTAGTTCCTGGATTACCTAAACCAAAGAAAGCCCAAGCTGACAAACAAAATGTTCGTGATGATGAATGAATCCTTGTCACAACTTGTCAATAGAGATCAGATCGACTCAGTACAGGGTCCCCCATTCAGGAGGGACTGGGAATCGCAGGTGGTTTCACTCATCCTCCCCATCCATCCTCCCTTCAATAACAAAAAAGGAAAGGAGGGGTGAGCTTGTACTGAGCTATTCCTCATCAGCTGGGCCAGTTTCTCACATAGTGCAGAGTTCTGCCAAAAACAATTCAGAAGAGGCACAGGCAGAGCAGTTTTTTGGGAAATATGGTTTATTCCTGGGAAGTGTTTTACAAACTCTACTGGCCAGAGTTCCATTCCCCATGTGACTTGTGTGATACTAAGGGATTGCTTCCCTCCTTTCCTGAGGTAATTTTTCCTGCAATCCCTTTCCACAGTCTATTCCCTGATATTTTCTAAGTGTTTCCTGGGAATTCTTGGGAATTCCTAAACCTAAGAGATTTAGGGCTGATGTACACATGGGCTCTTTTAACCACAGCTTTAATATTTGAAAAAAAATACCACAAGTGCTTTGTTATTTCATTTCAAACATTAGGGAAAATGTCAGACCAAAGGGTTCAGCCCACACCAGCTTCTTACAGGTCCAATGGCCTTGTGTGAAATGCCTTAATATTGGTTATAATGAAATCCCCTTTGACTCCCAGTAGTGTAGATGGGAGCAGAGTGAAGGCCAGAATTTCCATCTAAGCTGGAGGAGCAGTTCTGCCTGTAGAAAGTGAGCCTAATCCTGTTGGCATCTCTCAGTCAGTTTAATAAAATCTATTTTACCCTTCTTACAGAGCTGGTCACCCCCACATCAGCTGCATTAAGCTGAAATTGGTGCATGGGTAAAGGATCAGGTTCCAGCCACCCTCTTCTTCCAAATAGTTCTGGTTTTCTTATGAAGCTTTACAAAGTTTTGTCAAACTGCCTGAGTAAAGAATTGAGTAAAAGTGTGCTGAAACATCAGGATTTGGCTCTAGATTAGTCACGCATCTGGATGACTTCATTATTCCTATTTACCATTAAATAAGTGTGAGCTAAAGCTGATTTATATTGTTTTTTGGATTTTCTGCACAGCCACGATCAGTTTCTCTTTCCAGCACGTAGCTGCCATCAGTTCTTTTTGTCTCTGTGAATAAGAAGAAACTCCTTGGGCAGGAGAAGAAGTTGCCTGGCTCAATGCTGAGAATCAAGGCAGAGATATGATTCAAATGTCTCCTTATTGTTTTTTGCCTCCTGACATTTCCCACATTGCGCTGTGTTCTGCTGCTGCAGAAAAATAATAGCTAAGATTAAGTTAAGTGGAAAAACACTGCTGCTTTTCCAATGTCAAATCCACAGAACCTCTGGTAATGCAGTCCCTGAAGGAAAGCAGAGCAGGTGTGAGGCGTTGCTCCTCACAAGCAGGTAAAATGCTGTAAGAGAGGATGTTCTCCTTCTCTTAACCATTAAAAAAAAAAAAATCCAGTTATTTGTTTATTTCCCCCCTTTATTTTATTTATCCTCACTAAGGGAATGCTGTTTCTACAATTTTCCAAAGGCATTTTCCAAATCCTCAGGTGAATGGGTGCAGGCTGCTTGTTGGCTTCTTGAAATTAAAATTCTTAAGTCTTAATCTTCCTTTGGAACGATGGAAAATTTTGGGTATAGGAGAGACATAAAAAACAACACTCCCATGTTTAATTGTGGGGTTTTTCCCTCCCTTCTATAAAGAAGTTTTTAGATTCTACCCACAAACTTGTTATTTTAATCCAGCTTCATTAAGTTCCTCATGTTTTGACTTGAGGATTTGTTGGGCATCAGCTTTTGCCTCGAGTGATACCCAAGCCTAAATTCCTACAGCTTGGGGCAAAAAAAAAAGGTGGCTGGATAGAAAAGAAAGTCCCAGAAGTCCTGCTGGCACTGAGGGGGAGTTGGATCACTTGGATCATCTATCCCAACAAATCCATTTGGAAGGAAGATTTAATGGATTCCTCAACCCCAGGAAAAACCCTCAGATCAGAGCTCCAACTCATTAAACCACAGGCAGCTGAGTATGACAAATGCTGGAGATAAGGCTTCAGAAATTCCAGTGCTCACAGAAACATTTCATCCTGCTGAATGCAGCTTTGGATATTTTCTGGTTTGTTTAAGTAGAAGCTCCAGGCAAGAGAAACAACAAGAACTTGAACTGAAGTGAGTAAAACTCCCGGTACCAGCAACGCGCTCTTGTATTTCCAAGGGAAGCAGCGGTGGTATCAATCCTCCTGAAATGAGACATCAGCCAGCCAATTTCAGGGCTTGTCTTGCAGAAAATGGGGCACAAGATTCAGCAGCTGAACAGTCCTGCTGGCCTCAAATTTAATTTGCTCCGAGGTGATATAAGAGCAGGATAATACAATGGTTGTTGTACTTCTGGAGCGTTTTTGACAAAGCAAATCTATCACTGACAGGCACCACAACCCCCGTTTCACAGGGGGAACTGTGGCCCACAGATGCTAAAATCAAGCACACAACGACAGTCCCCACTCACCTGACAATCTCAAGGATTTGCTGCCAAGAGGGGAAGAAACTTGAATGATCTGTGCTCGGTCTGCAGCTCAACACAGGGATTTGATGGATATTCAAAAGATGGGTTGCCTGGTCAGGCTCTGCTCCCAAGGAACAAATGATGGGATGAGAGGAAACGGCCTCAAGCTGCACCAGGGAATGTTCAGTTTGGACAGCAGGAGGAATTTTTTCATGGAAAGGGTTGGCAAGCATTGGAATGAGTGCTTAGGGAGGTGGTGGAGTCCCCACCCCTGGAGGTGGCACTCAGTGCTCTGGGCTGGGGACAAAGTGGGGATCGGTCACAGGTTGGGCTGGATGGTCTTGGAAGTCTTTCCCAACCCAAATGATTCTGTGATTTTACAGAAAATAAGAGGTGCCTTTAAAAGGGCTTCCCACACTGGTGTTAGAAATCTGAGCCTCCCACTGTTTGACCAGCACCGCCTTGTCCTTCATTTTCCCTAAAAAACAGAAATCAGGGAGAAAAAGGGTTTATTTTGGGGAGTTTCTTTAAGAAAAAGCCCTTCAGACATTCTGTACTGTCCTATCCCACTCTGAGCTTCAATGTGTCTGTCACATGTGGCTTATGGGTTTTGGCTCTGTTGCCTTTGATGGTGGCAATCAAATTCACCCTGACCACTGTTGTGATCCCTCCCCACGCCCATGCCTGGGACAGCACGAGGTCAGGACGAGAGGGAATGGCCTCAAGTTGGGCCAGGGGAGGTTTATTTTATATATTAGGATTTTTTTTTTTTTTTTCATGGGAAAGAATTAGAGCAGGTTGCCCAGGGCAGTGGTGGACTGACCATCCCTGGGAGTGTTCAAATAATGTGAGGATGGGGCACTTGAGGGCACGGTTTAATGGTGGTGCTGGGTTGACAGTTGGACTTTATGGTCTTAAAGATATTTTCCAGTCTTAACAATTCCATGGTTTTATGTGCCCAGACTCAGCCCTACAGCTTAGGTGATGAAGAAGGGTTTGACTTTCCCCTTGCCCAAAAATTTTCAATGCATCACGTTGGAATTATTCCAGCTTCGTGGGGAAGATCAACCCTGAAGTCACTGCCCTGACTTTCAGGCTGGACAAGTCTAACATTTCTGGACAAACCCATCAGGCAGCCTCAGAGTTCCAACTGGAACCTGTTGAGCAGCAACCAATCTGCAAGAGGTCAGTGATGGTAATTCCCAAATATTTGATGGTGTGAAAGGTTTGTGGGCAGAGTGAGGATGCTCAGAGAGCTGCTGGCTTTGAAATCCTTGTGATAAAGGGCCAAGTGAAGCACCAAATCTACAGGAACGGACTTAAATCACCTTTATTGCACAGCAGTGTTCTGTGAGCACTGAATAAGGCTGAGGACTGATGTCTTCAATTTTTTCTGTCAGCAAGAACAACAAAATCAGCAAGACAGAGCCTTGTAGATGAACCCCATGACTCCTTCACCACTGCAGGGTCGGAGACACATCAAGGTGGGAGATTTTGGGCTGTTTCACCCATAATCTTCCAGTCACCAAAAGATCTGACAGCGCTCTAAAAGATGTCAGAGGAGCAGAGGTGACCTTTGAGGTCCACATGACCTTTGGAACACAAGAAAGATGAGTCTCTTGTGAGATTTACTTGGAATTGCAGGAATTTAAGCTGTCAATGTACCTGAAAAGTTCCTAGAGGCGGTGGTGTATCCAAATGATTCAGCAGAGGTTTTGTGATTCCCATTGAAAGTCTGGTCAGGCAATAGTAAATGCTCAGCAAGAAAATGAAGCGTTAGCTGCTGTACATCTGTAAAATGAAATGTAATGTGATAAAATGAACTAAAAGGTCTTCTCATCTCTGCGTTAAAAACGGCATTGGTGTGACTGCTGTTGCTGTGTAACAATTCCCCTTCAGGAAAGGCAAGTCCTACAATGTAATTTCTTTTTTTTTTTTTTCCTCATGATCTTTATGGGTTTGTGGAAGAAAAACATTTCAAGGAGTACCCAGCTGCAGGGGTCTGGTGAAAAATTAGAGCAGCACAAGTAACAGGTATTTCCCACATACTAAGAGGTGTCTGTCAGAGCAGATGATGGGGCACTAAAGGCCATTCAGTTGCTCTTTTTGCTGTCTTTCATCACCCCTTCACTGCCACCATCCACTCCCCATCCTTCCCCAAATCATCTCCTGCTTTCTACTGTGTCCCCTCTTCCTTCATCTTCACATTTTCCTAATATCTTCCACTGAACACCACTGATGTTTTTAAAATTGTAGTGACACAACCTAACTTTACAAATCATTGTGCTGCTGGTTCCTGTGTTAGATCTTTCTCCTAAACTCATGTACCTCATTTATTTGAATTATAAACTCATCAGGGCAGAGGCCACATTTTAACTGTAGCATAGTGGAGATTTATGTAGCATAATTAAGCAGGATAATAAAATGCACCTCAGTGAAGGCTGAAATGGAAATTGTGGAACCCACGTTGGTTTCATTGCTCTTAAAGTGAACATGTGGTGACTTTTTCTTACTTCTTTCATAATTTAGATGAAGGGACTTGATGCAGTGAAATTGTCACTGAGAAAGATCTGCTGACGGGCTGTTCACACAGGCCCATCATATTGTCCCAACAGAAATTGTTCTTCTGACTGAAATTGTGTCCCATGTGTCCTGTTTTACCTTCCTCAGGCCTTCAGCCCTTTCCTGGGCCTGCAAGAAAACCAGAGAGGGACTTTGGACAGAGGTATGGAGTGTTAGAACAAGGGGGAATGGATTTACTCTGCCAGAGGGTAGGGATGGATGAGATACTGGGTAGGAATTCCTGCCTGGGCTGGAATTCCCAGAGCAGCTGTGGCTGCCCCTAAATCCCTGGAAGTGTCCAAGGCCAGGCTGGACAGGGCTTGGAGCACCTTGGGATGGTGGAAGGTGTCCCAGCCCATGGCAGGGGGTGGCACTGAATAGGATATAAGGTCCCTTCCCACCCAAACCATTCCATGATTCTGTGAGCTGGTGCCACTGTGGCAGAAGATCTCCAGACCTCTCCATCTTCTTCTGTCCCCGTGCTTGTGACACCCTCCTGAAACTGAGCTCAGCATCTTTCTTGTGTTGGGGGCTACAGAACGTGGATAGGTGATAACAACAATTATCCATGCTGGATTTGTGTTCTCCTGAAATTCTCCGTATTGATAGCAAGATTCCCTCGTGGATTGCTCAGCGTGGCCCCACCCAGCCGTGCTCATGGCATTGAACAGGGCAGCCATGGATCCAGGAAGAGCTGAAAAGTGCAGAACAGAGAACAGCCTTTGCTGTGTGCTGTTCCCACCGAGGCAGAAAGGGAACCAGAGGACATAAACACAGCCTCACTTTCATTTTTCCAAGGGAAGAAGCAATAAGTTTGTAGCCTTGGGTTATGAACCTCTTGCTCTCTCAATCACAGTCTCAGCAACCGGCTGTGGTCATTATGAGTTCAGTAAATTTTGGAACCTTTGCAAAATGCTGTGGCCTCTTCAGCAAGAAGCTGTTTGTCTGAAGTGGGTTTAGTTCAGTGGCTACAGAAGTTGCAAGAAAAGCCATGGGAGTAGAGATATTCCTCAGAGTATTTCTTCAAAGTTAATGCTCCCCTGCTTCCATAGAATAAGGAGGAGCTGGAATATCTATGAGAATTTTATTCCCACCACAGCTGGAAATATAAATCAACATGCTGCAGAAGGAAAACAAAATCCTGAGATTTTTTTTCCCCCCTTGTTTGGATTCCTTCTTTCCACAGCATCCCCATGTGCTCAGTTCTCCCTGAGCTGGGAAAGAGCAGGAAATAGAGAGAGGAGCCTGGAACCACCGAGGATCACAGCAAATGGAGCAGCTGGGCTGGCACACACCTGGAACCTCTGGGTCCAGCTCTCTCATCTGGAAGGTGTCCAGGATAATGAATCAGGGAAATGCAGGAAAATTTCTCTTTTTGAAATCTCTGCAGACTCTCTAAATGCCAACATTTTCACTAGTGACCATCCCTTGAGACAGAAAGTTTTCATTCTGCAACTCAGAAGCCTCTTTACCCCAGCAGAGCTGCTCACTGCCCTTGTTCTCAGCCAGAATGAGGCAAGTCCTGTCTCCCACTTTAAAAAATCTGGTGTTGTCACCCTTTCCCCGTCCAAAACACACTGAGATGAACACAGCCCAGTGTCACAGGAAGGAGTGGCCTCCTGTGGTGGTAGCACAGGGATTAGAGCACTCATCCAACCTTGAGCAGTTCTTTTCATCCCTCCCCTGTTGGGGACCACACAACCCCACACTGAAATCAATAAGGCTCCTTCAGTCCCTGCTTGAAGTTCTTCAAATTGAAAAACCCATCCAAAAGGTGAAAATGAGCAAAATAAATTAAAAAAAAAAAAAAAAAAAGAAAGAAAGAAAAAAATTGAGATCTGGCATTAAGCCAGGTAAAATTGAAGTGTTCCAAACGTATGCAGGTATCAAAGGCAAAGGGAGAAAATTCAGGCTGAGAATGAGGGGTACAGAAAGCCCTGATTAGGAAAGTGGCACTGTGGGCCTGATGAAGGAATGAGAGGGGACAGCCTGGAGTTAAACATCAAAGTACAAACAGGTGAGATTATAACAGAATGAAACCCAAGCATGGACTAATGTTCTGCTGGGAATTGTTCTACTGTGCTGCAAGGAGCAAATTTCCCATTGTCTCTGCTTGAAAATCCTCTGTGCAAAGAATACCTTTGGCAACTCGGATCTGGGTTTGGCATTGCAAAACAACATTAATCCTCAGCAATTACAAAGTGTTTTCAGGCTGACCTTCTCCTGCCACATGGAAGCTGGGCAGGAGGAAGAGCCAGAGGTTTGGAATGTGTCTCTGAGGCTTGGATCATAATGAAAAAATTTATGCTGCAATCAGAGATTGGCTGCAGATCATGTGGATGTGCCTGGGAGAGCTTTAAAAGCTGTTTGAGGAGGCAGAGAGAGAAGGGCAGCATCCACAATGGGATGCTCAGAGCCAGCTGCAAGCCCTGCCTGAGACACAGCAGAAATGAGTGTTTAGCTCAGCATCTCTCTAATTAGTGCTGCTGGTAATTGGCTCTGTAGGTTAAAACTGGAACCTGGCAGCTGGGGTTCTTTGAAGGTCATGACCCAGGTGAACCCAAAAATCAGCTGGCAGCAAAAAATAGTGGGGTCCTTAGCTGGAGGTATCCACGTGTGGTTTTTAAAGCACTTCCCAGGACACACCAGCCCATGTGGGGACTTGGAGCTGCCTCAAGTGACCCGTGCTGTGGGAACTTCAGAGAAGAGATGGATCCACAAAATAGCTGGGATCGGGAAGTTAAGACAAGTGCTTGGCTGATTTTGTAAGGAAGAAGGGAGATTGTGATGTGAGGGAAAGACTCAGCCTGGATTCTGAAGCGCTCCATGGATCGTTCCCTGCTGTGTTGAGGGAAAGAGCCAACAGCCATTCCAGGCAACCTAACTCTTCTGGTTTGGAAGTAAAACCAGTGAGAGACTCAAAGTCAGAAATACAATTTATTGGGAAAAGGGAAAAAGACAAAAATACATGCAATGATACAAAAAGAAGACTACTGACAAAGTCAGAATACAACCTGGCACCCCTCTGGCCAGCGTGCTGGTAGCAGTCCAAATTGGAGTGGCTGCAGTCCTCTTGGGATGGCAGATGTGGTTGCTGTGTTTTCTCGGAAACCTGTGGAAAGGCTGTCTCTCTGGCTAGAAAGCCCCGGATTTATCCAGGTGGGAATGCCTGGCTCCTCCCCCTGGGCGGAGCATCTCACAATGGGCTGATGCTGTTCTGAGTCACGAGGTGTGTCCTTGATCACCTGTTAAGTAGAACTGGCTCCTGGAGAGTGTTATCTCTGAGACATGTGGTGAGACATTGATGGGCCATTAAGAGGAGATAAGGAAAACTGCCCAGAGGCAGCTCCTGCTGGGATAGTAATAGAAAACATCTTGGTCTTCAATCTTGGACACTAACCCTCCTCTTTTAGGACTTGGCTTAGCCTTCCTCCCAGTGACTGGCCAAATACCCATGGGAATGGGGCTCTGTGGAGCAGGAGGCCACTTAGGCAGAGTGAGATTTCTTAGGGCAGTTGGAGTTATTAAGTGTGGATTTCTCCTCTCTTTTGGGGTTCTTGAGGTCAGGGTGACTTCAAGAGAGAGATTTTAGAAGAGTCTTTGCTTCCCTAGCCTGAACGCTGTTTAACGAGGAGTCTTAGAATGCTTCTTGTTGTGCTTTTAAGGTTGTTTATTTCTTCTTATCTATAATATTGTCTCTCTGACTTGCTGAGCTCTGGCTAGTAAGGATGCCATAACATTCTGTGTGCCCTCTCAGGCGGTGTTTACTTTTTATATTAAAAGTTATGTATACTGTGTTTACAATATATTACTAATACTTAACATTTATGTTGGACAGTGTGTCCCTACCTTAAACTAATAGAAAAGTGTCACCATCACAGCAAGACATGGAGGACAAGAAGGAGAAAAATATTAGAACATGCTTAGATTCTTTTATCTTGTATCTTTCAATTACATTTCAAAAAAACCTTAAAATTCTATTTTTCTACTTTATGTTAGTTCAAATGTTGCACTACTAAATTTTTTGTGACTTGTAATTCTTCATTTAGACTTGACAGCCTTTCACAGGCTAAAATTGAAGCTACAGATGTTTTTGACCTCCTGCCAGGGTTTCTGAGACCCCTGCCAGGGGCTTGAGCCACCTAGGGCAGCTAGAGGAATGTCCTGGACTCTGACAATTAAAGAGTATCTCCAACAAGTGGCTGTGTTCCTCTCCCACCTTCCTTCTACCCACTTCCAGACCATTCCCTGGCAGTTCAGGAAATTCCTGTGTTTTCCTTATTGTCAGCACTGGGTGCTGAATCAGATGTGTAGCTGCTAAAGATTTCTGGAATATTTGCCCAGCTATTCACAGCACTCAGGTCCCAAAATGACTTGGGCCACCAGAGAGAATTCAGGCTTTTCATGAGCTATCAGATCCTGAGGTTGTAGTAGAGCTGCACCAGCAGCAAATCCTATTTGCTGTCCCATTCCATGGTCCCTGCTCGAGGGTGCTGACACACTGCCCACGTCTGCTGGAGGAGAAAAGTCTTTTTGTGCTGAGAATAATGAATGGCTTGAGCCAAAGTGTGGCCAGATGGTCCCAATCAGCAGTTGTTTATAGCCAGACCTGGGAGAACAGGTCAGGCAAACCCCCGACCCTAATGCTGTCTGTAGAAAAATAATCAATTTACAAGGCCAGGCAGAGTGACCTGTGAGCCCTGTTTGTTGATCCAAGACATAACGGCTCAATAGCTTTAATTATTAAAGCCAGAACAGACAACCATTGATCCTCCCACTTAGTGCCATCTCTGCAGCCTCAGGGCCAGGGATTTAGAGCAGAGGAATTTGCAGGGAAAGAGAGAGAACCAACTTTGGAAGGCTGATCCACTGGATCACCAAAATTTTGGACCCTGATTTTGAAATCTGGCTCCCACCTGTCCGTCCGTTCCAGCACCTCAGCGCAACCAAGTGATGACCCTTCCCTGAGAACACAAGTTCTTACTTTTCAGCTTAACAAGGCATTGAAAAAGTCATTTATAGAGTTGACCCAGATCATCTTTTCTCTCCAACAGTTCACAAAGCGATCGGTGTAAAGGACATTAATCAAGTTGGCGCCAAGAGGTAATTGAAGACAGTAATTACTCAGTTTTTATAGAGCTGGAAATGTAATAAGGATTTTAAGAAAGTAATAAGTGAAGCTTTCTGCTGAGAGATCCCCTGGTGCACACAGTTTAGCCAAGGGCCCATCTTTTTGAAAATACATTTTCGTGTAGTTATTACATCACTGTCTTGCTGGGACATCTCTCCTGAGCTTTTGTAAATGTAATGGGCTTTGCTGAATCTGAATCCGCCATCTCTGCATCCCGAATTTCCGTGGCAGATTGACACCTCTAATGCAGCAATAATGCAGGAAGCAGCAAAAACACATTTTTGCGCTTTACCTTCTCCCAGCTCCTGCCTTCCCTTCTCCAAGCTGGCAGATTTCTGTCAGGTGCCCAATTTTTCGTTCTGCTTTGGAAGCCATGACAAAAAGCGTTTGATTAAATTTCCCAAAGGCACATTCAGCTCCTGTAGCAGCTCTGAGGCTTTTTGTGGTCAGAAGTGGTGGCAAATTTTCCTGGCAGGCTTAAAGGCCATTGCATCTGCTTCAATCACAAGATTCCACAACAGAAATAAAAACTTGGATGAAACGGGAAATTTACTTTCACTTAAACCTGATGAAAATAAAACCTCCCTGTTTGTGCAGGATACCCTGGGTTCTGTGAGATGCTGGTCCAGTCATTCCCTGATTCCTTGGTAATTTTTGGGATCCATCCCACACTGCCTCAAGTGCAGAACTCCTGAGTCCTCTCCTTACCTTGTATTGGTTCCTCATGGGCTCTGAAGCACAAACCTGAATTGCTCCATGCCTTTGTTTTTCCTCTGAATTATCCCCTTAATTCTTTGAAACTGGAATTCCTGCTTGCTGGACACCTCTTCTGTCCAGACTTGTCCCTTGAGTTACTGATGGGGACTTTAAACTCTTCAAGGCAAGCAGCAAATATGCTTTAATTTGCATATTTGCAAATTGGCTTGCACAGCATGGTAGCACAAGCAGGTGCTGCTGCAATAAGAATCCTCAGTCTTGGCTGAATGGGTTAATTTGGAGGAGGTGACAAAAATCTGGGGTGATGTCCCAGGCCCACGTAGTCAACATTTGGCACTAAGGCTTGACATGACCCTGATTCTTTTCAAATTATTTTAACTTAAGTTCCAGCTACATCTGCATTCAGACATTCAGGGCTGGGAACACACATTCCATCACTCCAGCAGGTAGCTGCAAGAGGAAGCTCAAGTTGAAGAATTATTTGGGATATGTCTGGTTCTGGCTCTCCTCCAAGGGCAGACAGCTCATTACTAGCGAAGCACTTCTGTCCTACAGGGTTTTGTGGCTTTCTGGCTCTGATCTTTAATGAAATTTCATTTCATGACAGGTCTATTCACAATATCTCCTCCCTAACAAGGACCACTCCTTTTGGATGGAGAAATCTTCCATGATGTTGCTGGGATGGGATCCACCTGGCTCTGATTCAACCTCTTCCCTGCCTTGCAGCCAGCAAAGTCCTCTGAAGCTCCATGAAGAGAAAAATGGGGTTGAATGAATCACCTGTGATTCTGGATGCGTTTGCTGCATTGCACAACTCAGCTCTGCATTCACCTGTTGGTGTCATTAGTGTCCTGGCTTGTAAGATCAGCATGGATTCTATTGCCATCTGTTGGAGGTTGGGCAGTTTTCTTATCTCTTCCAAGAACAATGTCTCCCTCCGGGGAGATATCTTCTGTTAATGGGCCATTGAACGACTCACTGCATGACTGGTGAAGTTACATCAGCCCATGGTGAGATGCTCCGCCCAGAGGGAGGAGCCAAGCAGCCCTACCTGCATAAAATCAGCACTTTTTGGGACACTGGCAGCCACTTCGCTGGATTCCCAGAGGAGCAGCTTCTTCTCTGCTGAATTCCCAGAGGAAGACCAGGCCCAACTACTCCATCACCAGACCTTCAGAGAAAACTCCACCCTTCTAGAGATCACCACTTCAGCAGCATTTCATCTGCCACTCCAGGAGGAGCAGCCACCATTTAACTGGACTACTACCAACACCCTGACTCCTCAAAGTGGAGCAAAGTGGCTGCCAGTGTCTCAAAAAGTGCCGATTTTATGCCGGTAGGGCTGCTTGGCTCCTCCCTCAGGGTGTCAGGTTTCTGACTCTATCACTAGTTTCGTTTGTACTAATTACATTTTTAAAATTATTATTATTTTAATTTAGTTTTTTTCCCTAGTAAAGAACTGTTATTCCTATTATTCCTATTCCCATATCTTTGCCTGAGAACCTTTTTTAAAATTGTGGTAATTCGGAGGGAGGGTGTTTACTTTTTCCATTTCACAGGAGGCTTTTGCCTTCCATCAGAGACTCCTGTCTTTTCAAACCAAGACAATTAGGTTTGATTAAAATTTTGTAGGGGATTCTAGGACCTTCCAGTGACCCACTGTGGTGTATGCTGGAAATTTATTCGGGTCAATTAGACATCTGCCACATTCAGCCTCAAAGGCCATGACATATGTTTGCTCAACAGGGTATGGCAACAAGGAGAAACGGAATTTGCATCCCGAGCAAGGTGCCACGGCGGTGTATCAATATTGGTTTTTAATGAGATGTGTTGGCTTTCACGGGCAGCAAAAAGTGTAAATTTGTGCTAAAGTGTCAGCAAATGCCAGTCAAAGGAATCTCTGTGTGGTGCCTGAATGCAGAAGACACAGGAGGGATAGGAGGAGTCGTTTGGATCAGCTTGTGGACTCCAAGAATTGAATCAACTTGCATTTATTTGGCTGCACTTGCCCAAGGTAAAATCCCCTTCCAGCTGAGGCACCTAAAAACCTGGGAGCTGTTTTGGGCCCCTCATGACAAGAAAGTCACTGAGGGGCAGGGAATGGAGCTGGGAAGGGAATGGAGAGGCAGGAAAAGCTGAGGGAGCTGGGAAGGGGCTGAGCCTGGAGCCAAGGAGGCTCAGGGGGGACCTTGTGGCTCTGCACAAGTCCCTGCCAGGAGGGGACAGCCAGGGGGTCGGGCTGTGCTCCAGGGAACAGGGACAGGAGGAGAGGGAACGGCCTCAGGCTGGCCAGGGGGGATTTAGGTTGGATATTAGGAAAGATTTCATCCCTGAAAGGTTTGTCCAGCCCTGGCACAGCTGCTCAGGGCAGTGGTGGAATCCCCATCCCTGTAAGTGTTAAAAAAAAATTGTAAAGTGGTTCTTTGTGATATGATTTAGTGGGCATTCAATTGAAAGTTGGACTTTATGATCTTGAAGGTCTTTTCCAACCTGACTAATTCGATGGTTCTATGACTTTTCCAAGCCAGGGATGGTTGCAGAGCCAGGAAGAGAATCCAGAATTCCTGAGTGTCTAATGACACCAGACTGACAGGTATCTTCCCATTTACTGCCGTGTGTAAAGTGAGTGCAAACACAAACACAGCATGTAGCCAGGTGTGTTAAGAGGTAAAAATATAAAATGTATTAATGCAGCTCCCTCAAAAACACATGGCTGGTTCACTCAAAGAATCCCGGAATATTTTGGGGTGGAAGGGATCTAAAAGTTCATCTCATTCCAACCCCCTGCCATGGGCAGGGACACCTTCCACCAGACCAGGCTGCTCAAATACTGAATTTTGGACACTCAGGATACTGAGCAGAGGCCACTGATTGATTTGAATATTTCCTTTATTTCTGATTTCCTTGGTGTAAAAAGTAACTTCTTCACCAGTTTAGCTGAGTAGCTGTTCCCTGCCAGTTGTCCCAAATGGAGAGTATTGTACACATTTTCCATAATTAGCTAATTTAACCAGCTAATTTAACATCAGTAGCAAATCTGTGAGTTGAACACCAGCAAATGAAGTCATTAAAAAGGACTAAAAGGACTAGTGCTTTCTCCTTTCTTGTTCTTTCTTTCTTTTTTTTTTTTTTTTGTTCCCTCTAGTTTTGCACTTTTAGCAAGATGCTCTGGGGAAATCAGGATTTCAGGGAAATTTGGATGATCAAATAAAGAGGGATTTATTGATGAATTAAAAAGGATGCATCAGAATGTCAAAAAGGTTTTTCAGGAAGATGCCAGTATTGTCTGTGCTGTTTAGGAGAGACCCAAGGCTAGAGGACCCCACATGGGCTTCTTTTAATTTATTCTTCTCAGTCTCCTCAAGTGCTGCACCCCCCCAGTCACCTCTCCAGCCCTGGGGCTTGCTGTGAACACTGATTATTTCACAAATAAATCTGAGGATTTTAGAACATACTATTGTGACTCCCATTGATGTGGCTCAGGACACTGGGATTTCATTTTGTGCTCACCCAAAGGCTTCCACTGCTCCTTCACTAATTCAGATATTGCAGTTGGACATGGGGACATCCAGAAGTCTCTTCCCACTTCAGTCATTCTGTTTGCTTCTTTTTTTGCAGGTGTCTGTTTGAAAAATTTTGGTGATGATACCTGGCACAAGTGTACACAGGTAAGATATTACAGTACTCGAGTAGCCCAGGCACAGAGTGTGAAAATTCTGTTATCTCCAGACAGCTGTGGCTACGTCTGTGTTATCTGCAGGTACCAGCTTTGCTCCTGATTTGTGCCTGGGCAGACTCTGCAGCTGTGCTCAGGTGCAGATGTGTTTCTTCTTGTGTTCCTTCTGAGGGTCTGAGGCACACCAGAAAGTGCCTTGGGTGAGAAAATATGTGCAAGGTTTGGTGATCAGAGAAGTTTAGGATGGATATTGGAAAAAATTTCTTCACCAGAGGGTGATCAAGCATGGAACTGGCTGTGGTGGAGTCACCAGAGAATCGGAATCATAGAGTGGTTTGGGTTGGAAGGGACCTTAATGCTCATCCCATTCCAACCTCCTGCCAGGTCAGGGACACCTTCCACCATCCCAGGGTGCTCCAAGCCCTGTCCAGCCTGACCTTGGATACTTCCAGGGATTCAGGGGCAGCCACAGCTTCTCTGAGCACTCTCTGCCCAGCCCTCACCACCTTCATATACAGGAATTTTTTTCCTAATATCCAATCTACTTCTACTCTCTTTATATTTGAAGCCGTTCCCCCCTGTCCTGTCTCTCCATCCCTTGTAAACAATCCTTCTCCATCTTCTTGCCTTCTTCAAGTCCTGGAAGGCCACAATGAGGTCACCCCAAAGCTTCTCTTCCCCAGGCTGAACAATCCCAGCTGTGCCAGCTTTTCCTTCTAGCAGAGCTTCTCCGTCCCTCTGCTCATCCTGGTGCCTCCTCTGGACTCTCTCCAACATCTCAAGGTCCTGCCTGTGCTGGGAGCAGAAGGATACCACTGGAAGGGTTTAAAAGCCTTGGGAATGTGGATTAGGGGTGAGCATGGAAGTGTTGGGGCAATGGTTGGATCCCATGATCTTAGAGGGTTTTTCCAATCTCAGTGATTCCATGATTCCACGATGGCAGGAGGAGACATTGGGCAGGAGGGTTGGTGCCGAAGACCACTTCTAGGTCAGGGGTGGCTCCGTGTGGTGGAAAAGTCTCTCCTCCAACCCGAGCTTCCAAAGAAAGGCTCAGCAGTCTCTTGTTCGGTCTCAAGGCAGTTTATTGCAAGTTATCTAAAAGATTTTCTTCTGGGGCTGCTGTGGTTTGCTCACAGCTCAGGCAGAGGCACACACACACCCTGACATCCTCTCTGACTCCCGACTGCTTCTTCTCTCCCCGCCCAGGGCTGTGCTGTCTTTTATATGGTACATTACGTGTTACATGTTACAGTTTTTCCCCAATGCCCATTACCTATATTAAATGGTGCCTTTCTACTCTAAACCAATCTGTGAGTGCCAACATCACCAAGAACATGGAGGGTAAGGAAGGAGAAAGAGGGAGGACGGGGCAGGCCCAGATCTCTCCATCTGAAAACCTCTGGCCCCCATGTACAAAATCAACCCCCTCCTGTACAGCACTCAAAAATTCTTCCCTCTACTTTGTGACTACTTCTACTCTAATATCTACACTTTTGTGACTTCTTGTTCTTCCTGCAAGGTTGGTAAATCGTTCCATGGTTCAAACCCAAAATCACAGCTGTTTCCAGCTGCCTGCCAGGGTCTCAAATGCTTCTGACCTGGACCCGGAACCTCCCAAAATGTCTGAGGGACATTTTGAGTTCCGACAGGTTGTCAGGAGAGGGCAGCTCTTTCTCACCCCGTCACAGGGTTAACCAAGCACAGTCACACCCACAGCTTCCAGAAAAACAGTTGAAGGAATTGTTCCAGGAACAACTGGATGTGCTCTGTTGTGGCTGACAAGGTGGGGATCAAAGGCTGGACTCGATCTTGGAGGTCTTTTCCACCCTTGGTGATCCTGTGGTTCATCCAGCGGGATGCAGCACCTGGAAGTGATGTCAGCCCTGCTCCTCTCAACAGCTGACCCAACTCCCACCCTGTTCCTTCTGGAACTGGAGATTCCACTATTGGTTTGGACAGATTGGAACATCCTTGCACAACTTTGAAGCCCCATTAATCCTCCCTCCAGTGTGTGTGTATGAATAATAGATTTTCCGTGCTAAAACTATCAAAGCTCCTGCAGCAGCTGCTCGGCTCCCTTGGGCAAATATCCTGGAAAGGAGCTGCAGCAGCAGAGCAGATTTGCATGTTTGATGCATTGCTGTGTCTCAGTTTCAAAGCAGACAATCTGTTGGCTCTCAGCTCCTTGCACACTTGTTGGAGCCAAGGTGCTGGACTGCAGCACAGTAGAAACTGTAGATTTTTTTTTTTTTTGAGACACTGAGAAGTTTCTCCCTCCCAGGAGTGCAATTTATATCTTGATTAATCTAAAACTTTGGGGCTTTTATGCTGAGGGGTACAAGTGGATTTTTCAAGGAGTGTGGGTAAGAGTAAAGAGGGAAGGAAGGCGTGTGTGGAGTCGCTTTCATCCTGGAAAATCAGCTATGCCGGAGGCAAATGCTGTGCCTCAGTGGAGCAGAGACAATTTCAGGTAATTAATGTTCTTCCTTTACCAGCACTGGGAAAATCAGGGGTTTTAGAGGGAGATTTATACAACTTTATGTCAAAGCTTAGAGCACCTGTGGAGAGGGGCTGATTCATGAGGGAAGGTTCAGAATGTGCACACAGGAGCTCAGCCCTGAGTCAGGGGTGCTGGGTTGGAGCTGAGGAGGTTTAAGCCACTTTCTTCCATAGCTAGGGAGTTTTTCCAGCCATTTTTCTTATCCTGACTCAGGCATTCCCCTAAAAAAACCCCACACTTGGCAAAGAGAGGCAGTAAATCCATCACACCCCCAAACAGTAGGGAAGAAAACCCCCATCAATGCAAGCCTTCTCTTGCTGACAGCAGTGCAAAAAGAGATTTTTAGCAGCTCTGTGGACAGCCTGACCAGCCAAGAAAGTTTCATCGTGGAGTTTAGAAAGTAAGAACTGCCAAAAATCAAGCTGACATAAAACCACTCAAGGACATGAGCCCTAATATCAAAAAGTCCTTATGAAGAGGCCTTGCTGTGGCATAAGGATGAGGATTTAGATTAAAGTTTTGCAAGATTTTGATCACAAAATCCTCTTTTGACCAGCCTGGCCCACCACAGCTCACTGTGGGAGTTTGCATCTGATTTCACTTCAGAACAGCTCACCAGACACATAGCTACCAGTCCATGGTGAGGATTTGGCTCGGCTCAACTATGGGATAGAATCATCCTTGAACTCTTCTCCCATATGCAAAGTCTTTGGCCTTACAAAGTCCTTGGACCTACAAAGAATCCTCCAGAAATATCCTGCTAAAAGTGCAGAAAAAGGCAGAAAAAAATTAACATTGTTGTTTCTACACCTTCCCCGGTTCTAATACAAACAATTTAATTCCCAGACTCTAATGCAAAGAATTTAATTCCTGTCTTCCACCTTCTAATGTGTTATCTGTCCTATATTTGATTATGTGGGATTAGAGTGAGAAGATATTATCTTTATCCTTAACAAGAGGAGAAAAGGAAAATATTTACTTTTGTGGCTCATGTATCATTAGCTGGAAGACCTGTGAAGGTGCCTATTGATATTCAGAGGTGACTTCTCTACTCTTAAAGCAGCCCCGAATGTGAGAAACTTCTTCCTCCAGGTTGTAGCTCTACTCCCAAGTTGCCTGACCTTTGGATTTGCATTTCTGTGAGTTTGAGCAGTGCCACAGCTCAGGGGTTGTGAGGGTGCCCTGACAGGAGCACAGAGACCCTTTCACTCCTGGTTTTCATGCCTGAAGATGATGCCTCAGGGTTTAGCTTTTACATTTTTCAGATTCTGTGCTGGTTTGGTGTGTGGGTCTGAGCTTCATATTATGGGATGGTGAGCTCTGTGCACAGAGCAGGGAGACAAAACAATTCCTGCTCCAGCTGGGCACCAAGGACAAATGATCCAAATCTCAGCCCAGGAGCACAAACACCGTGGGCTGGAGAGAGAAAAACAAGGAGGATGGGACTGCCTGGGCTAAAGCTGGAATGGGACAATGAACTCCAAGGTGCCAATGGAGCAGAACTGATCCCAGGGAGAGCCCCCGGGAGCGCTCGTGCATTTTGGGGCCATTTTGGTTCATCTTGGGTGCTGCCCAAGGTGGATCCATGGAGGAGATCCTTTTCATAAATCCCTAATTTATTCTTTAGCTCTGCTAAGCCTCTTTTCCAGCTCAGTCTTCTCAAGGCATCAAAGATCTCCCTGCTCCCCTAAAAAGCAATTTGCACTCCCATTCCCCAGCAACACCTCGGAGCAGCAGGTAGGATTTGGCTCTCCAGGGGCAAAGGAGATGGTTTTGTACAGGGTGAAATCCTACAGGCAGCAGAAGGATGAACCAAAACACGAGGCTGAGACTTCTCCCCTTTACCACCTGCAATTTGCAAAACCATTGCTGGGGGCAGTCAACAAAGCCCAAACAAATCCCAAGTGCCTCCCAAACAAAAGGCTAATTTAATTTCAAATTGATTTGCGCTCTCGGTACAAGACACTTGATTTTGTACCTCTCAGCAGTAGCACAGAAATAAAAAGAGCATCTAACACTGATTAACATCTGAGTCACGGCTTGCTGGGTATGTCACACCAGCTGAATTCCACTGTTCCACTGGCACAGGAACTTCCCGACAACATTCAACTTTCCTGGCGGAATTCAGCAGCCCTCCTTCATTTGTGCATATGCTCAGCACATGGTCCCCGAGCTCACAGGCTGATTTTGCCATCTATAAAAGGCAGGCTGACTTTCCATCAATAAGATGCACGTTGCTGTTTGACAAGAACAATGTGCTCAAAGAACGGGCTCACAATAGCTCCTATCAATCAAGCGCTCTGTGGAAAATCAAAGATGACAATGAAACCCACAGCATTAAATAACCCACGGTGCTGGAAATTAATCAGGAATCCTGGGTGCTTGAAAAACAAATGTGTTTTTAATAAATTGGATTTGAGCATCACTTAGAAGCCCTGGATTACCAGCTGAGTGGAGACTGGTTTGATTTGCGCTGATAAACTCCAGGGGAGCTGCTGCCTCTCTATATCCAAGCCATTGATGTCACCCTGAGCCTGCTGGGCTTGGTGACATTTAAGCAATGTGGACACAATTCTTTTTAATACATACAGAATAGATTTTATTAAAAAAAACCCAAAAAAACCCCAAAAAACAAACAACAACAACAAAACAGTCCAGGGCTCTGATCCTGCTCTCAACAATCCCCAAACAATCCGGGGGTTAATAAGAACCTCTGAGCAGAATTTCAGTAACTGTTCACTTCTTGATGAAAGAGAATGAAGAGTCTGTGATATGAATTGGAGAGGGACTGGGGACAAGGCCTGGAGGGACAGGACACAGGGAATGGCTCCCATTGCCAGAGGGCAGCCATGGATGGGAAATTGGGAATGAGGAATTCCTGGCTGGGCTGGAATTGCCAGAGCAGCTGGGGCTGCCCCTGGATCCCTGGAATGTCCAAGGAAAGGCTGGACACTGGGGCTGGAGCAGCCTGGGACAGTGGGAGGTGTCCCTGCCATGGATGAGATGATCTCTCAGGTCCTTTCCAACCCAAACCATTCCATGGTTCTATAAATCAGTGGTGTCACTGTCTGAGTGGAAGAAACTTGGCTGTGACATGAGAAGGGAGGGATAAACCTCTCCAGAAGCAGCACCAAAGGTAAATAACACCAGTATTTTTAAGTGCTCACTAAGCCTACTCTTAACTCACCCTGAGCAAAGAGAGAATGATTTACCTCTGTTTCCATTGCTTTTCCTTCCTGCCTCAAAATTTACAAAGCAGAAAAGGTCTTTCCATTGTTTTCCAACAGACTCTTTCACTCCTTTCCTCCACCCTTTCATTCCAAGAAAACCAGGGTATTTCAGAGAGTCCCTTGCTTACCAGGCTACAGGCTGAATCTCCCCTCCCATATTCTTGGTCAAACAAAAACATTCTCCAAGGTCAGGGAAACACTATATAATTCCTGCATTTGGTTTTTGAAATTAACACCTGAAAAGAGTTCATCTACCAAGAACTAGTTTTTAATAGCACAAAACAGGAATTTAGCCTGGAATTTGGGGAAGACTTTCATTCCTTAACTATTTCACTGAGTGATGTCTCCTCTTAGGTGACTGCAAATGCAGAAGAGAACTGTACCTCAGAATTTTAATTATTTAATCGACAGAAATATGCAGTAAAACAAGAAACTTTTGAAGAGCAGAGACTTCCAGTTCTGTTCTATCCTGGGAACGGTGAAACAAAGCTGAGAGGTGACAAACTCAAAGTCAAGGTAAAAAGTTATTTTATCAAAGGTTGCTTAATTAATCTGCAAATCTCACTGTCCCAAAATAGCACTGAAGGACTGAAAGCAAAGGTGTGAATGCTGTTTTGTCAAATTCAAACAGGCAGCTGAAACAAATGCACTTTTCCAAAAGAGCTCAGAGCAGACAAAATACTGCCAAGCTTCAAGGTACAAACCACATCTGGACTATCAAAGGCTTGGGACAAATTCCTCCCAAAACACAGAGCAGGGAAGAGCTGAGCCAGCTGGGAGTCAAATGACACTGGCTGCCCTCAAAAACAGCACCAGGAATTACCCAGTCACTGCTCTGGTCATCCATGGACATCCCCACGTGCCTATCAAAGCCAGGACAAGCATCTCCAGCATCATTAGATGCAAAAATGACAATATTATCTGAGTGGGTCTCATCTGTAACCAAATTCCCATTGATTTCAGTGGGAACTATCACTCTAATCCACACAGGATTAGCAGACTTCAAAAAAACTTCTAAAGCACAAAACTGGAGGGTTTAAATCCCACTGATCTCAGCTGGAGCTGGGAGCAGATGCAAAAGGAAAGTGCTGAACTCCTCACTTGTGTGGTTTCTTGTCCAGCCCAGCCAATCTCATCCTTCGTGGACTCTTCCCTGCAATTAAGCTGATAATTAAGAAATAACAGCATAATATAAATGGAGAGTTGCTGGCTAGCACGGTTAACATCAGGGATAAATTGAGCAGCAATCTGCAAAGGATGTTATTGCCATTATAAAAATAAAGATCTGTCTCCCCAGCCAATCAATTCAGCAGATATATACCAACAATCAAATTGTTAAAAATGACTTCTATAAATTACCCAGTGCTCTGTGTAATGGAGCCAGAAACATCTGTGAGACAATTTAGAGCTGACATAACCATACGTGGGGAGCACTTTTTCATCCTGCTGCCTTTCTGTTCTCTTCAGAGCTGCTGTACTGCAGCAGGCAGCTTTGTTTAATGCACCCGTGTGCAAACAGCCTGGATTTCACTCCATGGGCTAGCAGGGTCATTTTGGTTTGGAGAAACCTCCACAATATATGCATTTAATATGGGTGGAATAATTCAATTTCCTCAGTATTATTTCAGCTATGCAGTTACAATCTCCTTAATTCTTCGTTAAACCCGCTGGGCTTGGGGGATGTTGCTGGGTTTTTATGATCTGCCATAGTTCTTCTGAATGAGTGTGGAAAGGCACACAGAGGAGCAGTTCTGGTCATGTATTTTTTAGTCAGATACAGTGGTGATTTCAGATAAATCCAAGTGATTTAGGACCTTGCTTTGGCCAGGGGAGCCCTAGATGGGGCACAAGTAGGGGCTCTGAGGACCTGGTCTAGTGGAAGGTGTCCCTGCCCATGGATGGGTCTTGGAATGAGGTAATTTTTAAGGTCCCTTCCAACCCAAACCATCCTATGATTCTATGCTTTTATGGCTGCTGCCACTTGGGCTTAATCCCAAAAAGGATAAAGGGATTTAAAAGTGGAATGTTCTTCCATTTGCAGTTTTGTCCTGGCCATGCCCCAGCCCAGCTCTTTCCAGCTGGAAGCCATTGGGTGGCACCACTGGAAGCCACCAAATGTCACCACTGGAAGCCACCAAATGTCACCACTGGAAGCCACCAAATGGCACCACTGGAAGCCACCAAATGGCACCACTGGAAGCCACCAAATGGCACCTCTGTGCCTGCAGGCTCCTACCAGGGTGTGAATTTTGGGACGGGACGGGGTGAAATGATGTCCATGCTGGCTCCTGGACTGAGCCATTACTGAAACAAATGAGGAAAATCCTGGCTGGGAAGGGTAGAGATGTCATTGTTTTCCACGTGGGGTGATTTCATGGTCAGGACTCACACCTCAGGCAATCCTGTGAGTTGCAGGAGAAGAACTGATGGGTTTTCCAAGTCCATGGAAAGTTTGGACAATTGTCCAAGAATCCCTCAGTGACCTTTGCTCTGCATCAGGAATTAAATCCCTGCCTGGCTTCCCAAGGCCCTGCTTCTCCACAGCTGTCAAACCAGTGCTGGTTTTTAATGCAGACAGCAGAGGAGAGTTCATTTCTCTGTTTGGGCACTATGTGTGATAATCCAGGCTCTGTAAATTAAATTTGGGCTGCAATTTAAGTCCGCAGGGATTTGGCAAGACCCAGAGCTGCCAGCAAGCAGACGTTGCCATGATCAGCTCAGTGCAGAGCGGATATGGAATGGGAATAAAGCTGGGAACAGTTGGGGCTAAAATCTCATCTGTGTGCAAATGTGGCTGTTCCTAATTTTTCAAATAGGACTTGCACAAGTGGGACCTGCTCGTTTTGAAGCTTTGCAGCTCTGGTGTTGGTTTAAATTAATTTTGCATGAAACTCACTTTCAAATCTTAAAATTAGCTCCAACTTCCCTGGATCCCTCTCGTCTGCTATATGGACAATTTCTTCTCCCTTTCATACTTTTATTCCCCTTTCAAAAACACTCTCCCCTGCACAAAACACACTCTTCTAGATTCTTCTTTGATTCCAGTTATTGTCCCATCTCTTTTCACTCCTTTTATCCATCTATCTCTCTTACATTCATTTTTTCCCCTCTCCATTCACCTGCCTCCACCCAGCATCATCTGTCTCCATGGAAACCACTTTGGAATGATTCCTACATAAACAAGTGGCCAAACGTTGCTTTTTTTTTAATCCCCCATCGTGATCTTTCCCTTTGAGTTCTTGCTTTCTCTTGACTTCCATGGTTTGGTGGCACTGTCATCTCTGTGGATATTCCCTGAGTATTTCTTTCTCTGCAGCCATCCCCTCCTTCCTCCCATTTCGCCCTATATTTTGGAATTCTCTGGGGTTTTGTACCCATCGAGTGGTAGTTTCAATCTAAGGCGGGTTTGGAACTCTCCTGTTCATCAGGAGAGTTATTGCCATTATAAAAATAAAAATCTGTCCATCTTTATGTTCTCCAGTCCATCTCTTCTGATTTGCATCTTCCCCCACCTTCCCCAGGTCTCAATTTGCATATTCTTTCATCTGGGGAGCACAAATTAGGTGACATTAATCTGCTTTGCCTGACCTCATTTGATATTCGGGATCTTGTTTATCCCATCATTCATTTTCACCTTCCACTCATCTGCAGCTGTTTACAGCTTTATCTGAATTTCCACTGGGGCACTCCAGGAGCTGCAGAATTCAGCTCCAGCTTCCCAAAGGAGTCACTTCCCTCTAAACTCTCTCTATTACCTCTGTTAACTAAACACACTTAATAACACCATTCTTCTTCTTGCCTTCTGGCTGATGAAACCCAAGATCATGTTTGACTTCTCTTTTCTCCCCTTTCCTACCGAATACTGCAAAAATCCACCCCTCCCTTATTTGTCCTGACAGCTAAATTACCTTCCCACCTTTCCTAAATCAATATGCCACCGTCTATCTCTGCTTCATCAATCCCTAAAATGTTGCTCCCGTGGCACAGATGACAAGGCACTGCTTCTCCTGGAGCCAAGCACCTTGAGATACACAACTGATGCTCAGCGACTCCTGAGAGCCTGGCACAGGTTTTCCAGGGAAGCTGGATCCCTGGAAGTGTCCAAAGCTGGATTGGATAGGGCTTGGAACAACTTGGGATAGTGGAAGGTGTCCCATGGCAGGGGGTGGCACTGGGTGATCTTTAAGGTCTCTTCCAACCCAAACCATTCTGAGATTCTGTGATGAATAACTGATAACATCACAATCTGTGTCCCATTTTTCCCAGAGTCTCTAGACATGCTGAGATGTCTCACTTGCTTTTTGTGCCTCCTGAGGAGGGCAAAATTCACAGAGCAGGTTAATAAATGCTTAATTTTCTTAATGGCCTAGTATCCTCAGCCAGGGAACACTCATCCTTGTAGCAGACTGATTTCATGGCAGGGTGCATCTATTTTGGGCAAGGCCCATCCCTTTTGTGCCAAACTCTGCACCTCGTTGTCTGACTGGGAGAGTGACAACCAGCAGCAATAATAATTCCAACTGTTAACAGGCAGAGAGCCCTTGCTCCTCCACACCCTCAGTCCCCACACAGTCGCTTATCCCTGAGCACAGGAGGTGTTCCCATCCTTCTCTGTGTCCTTCCAGCATGGAATTTGCTACTTCCAGCATGTACAAAACCAAAACCCCCCTGTACAGCACTCAAAAATTCTTCCCTCTATTTGTGACTACTTCTACTCTAATATCTAAACTTTTGTGACTTCTTGTTCTTCCTGCAAGGTTGGTAAATCATTCCATGGCTCAAATCCAAAATCACAGCTGTTTCCAGCTGCCTGCCAGGGTCTCAAATGCTTCTGACCTGGGCCCGGAACCTCCAAAAATGTCTGAGGGACATTTTGAGTTCCAACAGGAGAAGAAGAGATAAATGAGGGGCTTGCAGTTAGATTTTGGTGGAAAACAGTGGTGGAGACCACCTTGCACCAATGAACATTGTGTTGATTTATTGTGGCCATGAATAGGTATAAACTTTGTGAGGGTGTATAAAAAGACAGCATGCTGCTAAAATGAAAAACTGAGAGAAATTCTTAAATGCATGGTGCTCTTCTGTTTGTTACAACCATCTCAAGGACACATTTGAACCTGAATTTCCAATTTCCCCATCCCTCTGCCCATCTGAGCTGTCCTCGGAGCAGCTGGAGTGGATCCAGGGTGTCAGTGGGATCCTGCAGAGCACAGCAGGGCTGTCCTACGTGGACATGCTTGAGATACCCAGAGAGCAGCAGGGGCATGTTGGGGTTATTTGGTAAGACTTTAACAGTGTGAAAGTTGTTTTGTTTTTTTTTTTTTTTTTTTTAGTTTGGTTGTTGAAGAAAAGATGAAGTTGAGTTTTTAAGGTTGTTTATTTTTTCTTATTTCTAATATCTTTTTTTTTAATTTGCTGAGGTTTAGTTAGTATAGAAGTTATGGTAGCTTTTTTTTAGTTTTGGGTGTTTCTTATATAGAAAAATTATGTGTATTATGTTTATAGTTTTTGTACTAATATTTAAAATTTATGTTGGACTGTGTGTTTCTATTTTAGACTAATAGAAAAGTGTTATTATTATCCTAAGGTATGGAGGATAAAAAGAACAAGAATATGGAGGTATGGAGGATAAAAAGAACAAGGTATGGAGGATAAAAAGAACAAGGTATGGAGGATAAAAAGAAGGTTAGGATACACTTAATTTTTTTATTTTGTCTTTTGAATTACATTCTAAAAAATTTTTAAAATTCCACTTTTCTATTTTGTGTTAATTTTTTTCTATTATCCTACTTAAACTCTTTTGGTTTGTAATTCTTTATATAAGGTTGGCAGCCTCTCCCATGGGCTAAAATCGAAGCCACAGGTGATTTTAATTTGTTGCTAAGGTTTTTGGGTTCTTTGTTAGGGTTTTGAGTTATCTGGGGGAGTTATAGAGGGATGCTTTGGACTCTGACAGGGGCACCGTGCTTGAACTTTGCATTTCTGCAGCAGCAGTGCAGTTCAGACAGCCAAAACAATGACAGGGGGATAATGAACTGGATGGGATGAGGAGAGGGAGGAGGGAGACCCACAGCATTCCTGCTTCTTGCATTGGTACTGAGCCATGGGAATGCTGGTTTAGTATCATATTTGATAATGCTGCATGTCCAAATACTGCAAAGCCCTTTGATGTGAGTGTTTATACACTATTCCATTATGGAGACAGCCTGGGAGAGCTGGGGGTTTTCACCTGGAGAAGGGAAGGCTCTGGGGAGACCTTGCAGCCCCTTCCAGTGTCTAAAGGAGCTTCCAGAAAGGAGGAAGAGGGACATTTTATACAGGCAGATAGTGCCAGGACAGAGGGAGTGGTTTTAAACTGACAGAGGGCATGGCTAGATTAGATATTAGGAATAAATTCTTTATTCAGAATATCTAAATATTAGAACAGGGTGCCCAGAGCAGCTGTGGCTGCCCCTGGATCCCTGGAAGTGTCCAAGGCCAGGTTGGACAGGGCTTGGAGCAGCCCTGGACAGTGGGAAGTGTCCCTGCCCATGGCAGGAGCTTGGAATGGGATGAGCTTTAAGGTCCCTTCCCCTTGAATTTGTTTTTGTGTTTCTCTGGTTTACATTGGCTGATTTGTCTCTGCAGGCAATGGAGAGAGACTGGAGCTGCTCCAAGGGTGTTGCTGAGCAGAAGGTTAGGACAGGTGAAACAGGGAAAGTCTCCTGCCCAGGAGAAAGCAAAGATTAACCCCCCAGCTAGTTTAATGTGGAGATGCAGATCCCTCACAAGGAATCTTTGCTGATCCCACAACCATCCTGAGCCTGGTCTAACTGGAGATGTGTCTGTGTGCAAAGCTGAGCACTCCAGGGTGGGATGAGGCACTTTCTGTCATAACCTGTCATATTAAACACCAGTGGAGCCCAGGCTGATGTGATCCAAGCCAGCAGACTGTGTTACCCTCGTGTTCCATGCTGGCAACATGTGCAGTATGTCAGAGCACTTAGTCAGGCAAGGCAGTGACATAAATAAAATAAAACTCAGCTGTTCTCTTAGCATCTATTTCATTTTTCCATCTGCAGTCACAATGGGGGAATAACTAATTCAAATCAGAACATCCCCAGCATGGATTTAGCACTGCTGCTAAATTCCATGTCGTGCTACCACCACTTTCAAACCCCATGAAAACACCAAGTGAAATCACCTTTGGGAAGAAAAGACAAATGAAGCATTTCCTAGACAGAGGAACACATCACATCAAGAACCCGAGGTCTGCATCAAATGCACGATGACAATTCCCTTTCAGAAAACATCCCAGTGGTTCTGTTATTCCAATTTACACTGTGAATTGTGGATTTGCTTCCAGATGAAATAGAGTTGCCAGGTCTCCATTTAAAGCAGACTCAGAAAACAGGGAAAAATTGGGTCATTCCACTGAAAAAAAAATATAGGCAGGCAGGCATGACCTCTTCTTTAATTTAAGGACCTGAATTTTACCAATCCATAGACAGGAACATAAGAAAAAATATCCCAGCTCACCCCACTTGTTCAGTGTCTTGCTCAAACACCCAAACAGACTTGTTTGGTGTCTCTCCCAGCCTCCAGAAATTTGTAGATAATGAATTCTGTATGTCTTAATTGCCATCTTAGTGTTTAATAACTTTTGGGGGCTTTATCCACTCTTGCTGCTCTGAGCTGCTTGGGACATTTCAGCACCCACCTCTTGCAGGAGGAAGTGGGAGGCCTTTCCTTCTCTGCTCCTCATTTCACTCATGTTCCCTTAATTCTTGGCTTTAAAAGTCAGTGAACAACTGTTTCCAACTCACTTTCTCCAAGACCTTGATACTTTTATAGATTTCTAACATAATTCTCCCTTTCCCCTTATTTTTTCCCCATTTTCCCTGTGGTACTTCTATGACCATTCCTGCTGTGGGAGTCACCCTACTGATTCCCAACCTTCCCATAGAACCTTTTCCTTCCCATATAACCATTTCCAGCTGCACTTTATCCTTCCCAAGACCAGGAATCCAGTGTTACACACAGTGCTCATGGCACACACACACAAAACCCAAGGAAATATTGGCAAAATCAGACCTGTGTTGACCTTCTGTGGCTGCCCAAGGAAACGAAGGAGAGGGAATGGTGATAAATTGATGAAGAAAAAAAAAGTTGGAAAACACAGACAAAGGCTGAGGGCTCCCAGCTTCTCTAAAAATCATGAAAAATCATAAAGAAGCAGCAAAGCATCCCAAAATTTGTCTCCTATGTCCTGATAAAGGACATTGCCTTGCCAGGCCCCATACAGACATTTGGTGTAAATTAGGATGTCTCTGGTGATATTGCAGAAGGCAGGAAACCCTTCAGCACCTGGTCATTCATTTGCCAAATGTTCAGGGATTTGCAGAGGTTAAACAGGCTCCATAAATGTCAGATGTCGACAGCACTACTTTCAGCAATAATAAACTTGAAGCAGAAGAAAGTTCCCTTAAAATATCAACCTTTCACCCAGCAGGGCTCCTTCCAGGCTTTAAAAGATGCTGCATATTACTGGCCCATAAATAATGGTAGTGAAAAGGTCAAGCAACCTGTTAGGAAAATCTCCCTGCTCAGTGAATAAACTTGGAAAATCACAGCTGGTGTGAAAATCCAGTGTTACAGCCTTGTTTCTTTTGTGTCCAGCCTATCTTAATTCACAGAGCTAAACCCTGTCCTTGCTCTGAAATGATCTTGAAGTTGAAGCGGCTGCATCACGTGTCAGAGTTGGCTGAGGATGAGCTTTTAACCCATTTTTCCTGATGAGCTTAGCAATGTCTTTCAGAAGAAAGTTTTGCTCTTTAAAATATATTTTTCTTCCACAGGAAATTTTTCAAAAAAATTTTAAACAAATATTTTCCTGTAGGCAAAAAAAACCCAACAAAACAACAAAAACCCAAACAAACCAAACAAAAAAAAATTCAAGAAAGTATAAAAGAAAAGAAATGTGGTAAGGAGGATGCAGCACATGCAAAGTCAGGCTCTGCTCCCAGGGAACAGGGACAGGAGGTGAGGGAATGGCCTCAGGCTGGGCCAGGGGAGCCTCAGGGCGGATTTTGGGAAAATTCCTTCCCAAAGGGGTTGTCCAGCCCTGGCACAGCTGTCCAGGGCAGTGATGGAATCCCCTCCCTGAAAGTGCTCAAAAAATGTGTGGATGTGGCACATGATTTAATTTGGACATGATTTAATGGTGACCACAGTGTTGCGTTGACAGTTGGACTCAATGATCTTTTCCAACCTTAAGAATTCTATCATTCTATGAATAAAAATATATTACTCAACACAGATCACCCAATATATTTTTCCCAACGCTGCCAGAAAGCAGCATCTCTTTTTCTTTTCCTCCTCTTTTTTCACTGTTGTTTCCAAACACTGAACATCCCTGGGAAAACAAGAAGCGACTCAGAATTTACAGCAGGTTTTTTATTTTCCCCCATTAGATTGCAATAAAGATTAGGTAGGTCAGCGCTGTGCTGCTCAAAAGTTTATTTACTTCCCACTGTGATTTCTCCTTGAAAGAGTAAGGGCAGAGTAACCTTTGGATCTTCAAAAGCTCTGTCACTGCTGTGATTATTCCAAGAGAAATTTGTGTATTGTTGGGCCGCCAGAGATTCCCGTTAATAGCTCAGGTGAGCCGACAGAGGAGCCACGGCTCCTTGGATGTTTCTATCCTGCATCTCATTAATTAATCTACTCCAGCCAGCTCTTCCTGATCCATTGTATATTCCCTGCTTATGCAGCCTTATCGACCCGACCCTGGGGAAAATCAATTCGTGTAATCTATCTTATTACATTTAAATATATGTACAGAGCGTGATACGGTACAACAGCAGCGGGGCTTGGGAGAGGCAGGGAAAATAAAAGTCTGGGAAGGAGGAGGAAAAGCTCTGCAGATCTGCCCCAGTTTAGGGTTTTTCCATGTTCAGGGCAATACAAACTAAGAATAAGGACTTAGGGAAAGGGGTCACTTTCATCTCAGGTGAGGGCAAGCACAACCTGGGATATAAATTCCCAGAAATCCATGGTCATGTTCCCAAGGCTGCTGGAGCTCAGGAGCACTGGACAGTGCTCCCAGGGACAGGGTGGATTGTTGGGGTGCCTGTGCAGAGCCAGGAGCTGGATCTTTGTTGATCCCTTCTACCTCAGTGTATTCCATAAAAAGCCTGCAGAGTTCATGCTCTTAACTCTGGATTTCCCTGCTGTTTTAGTCAAAACACAGTGTCTTTAAAAGCTAACCCATTTTTATTCATCAGTCCAATAAAAACTACATCATTATCCTTTTGTCATTATTAAATCTGCTTTCATATTTAATTAGAATTTGATAGATAAGATGACCTGAGTTTTCTCAGGGGTTGTTGTCCACAGAAGCTGTGGCTGCCCCTGATCCCTGGAATGTCCAAGGCCAGGCTGGACAGGGCTTGGAGCAGCCTGGGACGGTGGGAGGTGTCCCTGCCATGGCAGGGGGTGGAACTGGGTGATCTTGAAGGTCCCTTCCCACCCAAACTATTCCATAATTCTGTGATTAGGCTGACAAAAAAAAAAAAATATATATAAGGCCAATAAAAAATGATCTGGAGATGTAAAGAACTCATTTTGATACCTGGGAAAACCATGGAGGGATTCTTCCTGTAACATATCCTTGAAGGATATGTTACAGGAAGAAGAAGGAGAATAAACAAGCAGGAAGGGTTAGCATGGATTTTTCAAGCATAAATCATTCCTGGCCAGTTTAACCAGGCTCTTCATGGTGATGTTTTGTGGGAGGATGCCTCAGGTTTTTGCTTTTATATTTTTTACATTCTGAGCTGCTTTAGTGTGTGGGTCTGGGCTTCACATTATGGGATGGTGAGCTCTGTGCACAGAGCAGGGACACAAAACAATTCCTGCTCCAGCTGGGCACCAAGGACAAATGATCCAAATCTCAGCCCAGGAGCACAAACACCGTGGGCTGGAGAGAGAAAAACAAGCAGGGTGGGACTGCCTGGGCTAAAGCTGGAATGGGACAATGAACTCCAAGGTGCCAATGGAGCAGAACTGATCCCAGGGAGAGCCCCCGGGAGCGCTCGTGCATTTTGGGGCCATTTTGGTTCATTTGGGTGCAGCCCTGGCTGGGCTCTGGTGCTGCCCAAGGTGGATCCAAGGAGGAGATCCTTTGAATAAATCCTGAATTTATTCTTTAGCTCTGCCCAGCCTCTGCTCCAGCTCAGCCTTCTCAAGGCATCAGGAGGACTTGGAGAGAGTGGACACTGAAGCAGGAGAGGTTCAGACTGGAAATAAGGACAAATTTTTACATGAGACTGGTCAGGCATTAGCAGAAGTTTCCCAGCAAGGCTTTGGTCACTGCTGACCAGGATAAAAGGATCTCATGTGGATAACTGAAAGAAGGAATTACATCCAGAAGGGAAATAATTAATTCTATTTTATTTATTCTGACTTCTAGTAAGTGAGAAGCAGAACCCATCAAGGAATCAGAAGTTGATGTGAGGCACCAAAACCCCTCCAAAGACAGAGGATGGGTACATTGAGGCTGATTTGGAGAACAGGTAGAACTGTTGATGTGAGCTGATTTTTTTTGTTAAAAAGAAGTGAATGCCTTTAAAAGTGGCCAATAAAAGCCCTGGGGATTATCCATCTAAGGAAAGGCAGCACAGAGGGTTCGTGTCTGGAGTTGTCCCATTTTTCCTATGTGCTTATTTGAGATAGAAAATGGGTGAATTTGCTGAATCCATAAAAGCCTTCCTGTGACCCAGAACTGTTGAGTTTTATTTTATTTTTATTCTAGGGTTGGCATTAAATGTGTGAGATGCTATTTCTTGTTTGGATTTAGATGTTTATTCGTTCTTATTTATATTATAGTTTTACAAATTGTGAGTTTTACAGCACTTCACTCTAATAAGTTAAAAATGGAGCCCCATCTCTCTCTCTACAAGGTCTTTTAAGGATAAACTGTCTATTTTAGAAATGATACTTAAACTGTTTTTACTTTTAACTTAATAACTAACTACTTGTGGTTTGTAACGAGGACTTTTTTATTTAATTACACACTATATCTTAAATTTATGAAGAAGGTAAAGAAGAAGGACTAGTTGCTGCTGTACAACTTCTATATTGTTATATATATATTAAAACCTTAAACTCTTAAGTTTACTACTACGTGATATTACACACTTCTATTCAAACTACAGACTGGTAATCTCAGTTCTATTATTCAGTTTTAGATTAGTCAATCTCCACTGCCTCAGGTCAAATGCAGTGTTCTCCTGGGGGTCAGTGTTAGTACAGAAAGTTTAAAATTCCAGGTAACTAGGATTCTAACACAGAACCATCCAGGAATGGACAGAAATGGCTGCAAGTGCACCAAAATAAGGTGAAAATGCCATTTTCTAATGAAAATCTGCAGGGCCTTCTCCTTTTTTTGCCCCTCTCCTTTGTTTTTTTTCTTCCTAAGCTGACTTGAGAGAGAAGGGACAGGAGGATGTAAAGCCTTGCTCTGACAACAGAGGCAATGACAAATCTGAGATGCTGCCAGCCCTCCTTCAAGGGCTGGATTGATGTCCCTGCCTCGTGCTCAGACCCAGCTGGGAGAAGGGGAATTAGGCCTTGTCTTTCAATTACTGCTGTTTTGCTCAGGGCCGCACATTGAAGCTTCCCAGCGGAGAATTCCCTCTCACCGCTTATAATCTCCGGATTGTATTTGAAAATAAAGCTTTTAATTAAAACTGGCATTTCTCAGCTTCCCACTGGCAGCCAACATCTGCCTGGGAAGGAAGATCTTTTGTGACACTGGCGCTACAGAAGCTCAGTGTTAAAGAGAGTAAATAATTCGCTCCTCTCCCGTCAGCAGAAGAGACGAGCTCCTCTGCTTTGGGCCATGAAAGACCCCTCAGCATTTCCCAGCAGCCAGGGGGTTAATCCAGTGACCTGGCTGGACTCCAGCTCGAGTGATCTCTGTCTCAAATCCCCAACCCTGCAGTTCCACACTGATATAATCCCCTGCCCCTGTTCTGTCATTGTAGAATCAGAGGATCAAGGAATAGCCAGAATATCCGGAGCTGGAAGGTGTGGGAATACAGCGCATCCCTCTGGCTGCCCTGGCAGGTCTGGGACCCTGGCAGGGGTCAGGAACCCCCCTGGACAGAGCCCCCAGAGACACTGTCTGTGATCTCTGTCCATGGAAAAGAGTTTTCAGTCTTACAGGATGAATTACAAGCTCTGAGTGTTTGATATCAGTAATAATTAAGTGTGGCACAGGTGCAAAAGTAAAATTTTAGGATTCTAGATTAGGGGTCCAAAGGGGACAAGATGGAGGAAATTGGGTGTGCCTTGTCCTTTTTCTCCTTCTTCATGCCCTCCATGTTTCACTGTGGTGTTGGCATTTTTCTGTTGGTTCAGGCTGGGGACACACTGTCCAACGTAGGTGACAGATATTGGCACGTTATTGTAAATCCAGCACAGGTAGTTTGTGGTATTTAATGTTTGTACCATCCCACTGAGGGCAGAGCCCCACACGCTGCCCTGCAGGACAGAGCTGCGGCAGGGCAGCAGAACATGTTAGAGATAAACAGAATAAACAACCTTGAAACCAGCACAGACAAACTATGGCTTCTGCTTTGGCAGCGGAGCTGAAAGACAGAGACTTTCTACAATCTCAGAATCATCAATACCCACAGATTTCAACAGGAAGGGACCACAAGGTTCATGAGTGCAGCTCCTGCACAGACACCCCAACAATCCCACCCTGTGCATCCCTGGAAGTGGTGTGGGAATGGGAATTCTTTGGGAATGTGGCCATTCCCTGGCCAAGCCCAGCACCCTCTGGGGGAAGAACCTTTCCCCAAAATCCATCCTGACACAGTTCCACAGGAGCTGTTGATGCTCAGAGTTAAACAGACCTTGGCTGGCTCATGCACAACAGCTTTCCTAGGTGGGCTCTTCCCCAAAATCATGCCAAGGCATCTTTTCCCAGCTCAGAGATGCTGCCCCTGCTCTGAAGACAAACCATGTGAAAAATGTAACCCCCAAAGCAATATTTTGGCAGACTTTTCAGCAGCTGACAGGGACCATTTCGAACGCTGCAACCTCAGTAATACCACAGCACTGCCTGCATTATCTCACTTAATTAACACCCAAGGATGAAGAGAGTCTTAACAATTTTGGCAAAGTTCTTTAAGGGCTTGAACTGCACAATGACACGATTGAATCCTCTTCTGACATATTTTAAATGTGATGTGAATCTTTTTTGTGTTCAAAGTGAGGATCTTGACATGTAAGTTAATTTTATTACGCCTCTCCTGAGGGCAAGGGTTTTTCCTTTGCTCACAGTTGCATATTCTGATGTAGGGCAATCGTCTCTCGTCCTCCTCCCTGCACTTCAGGCACTTTCTGTACCAAATCTGTCATTTTCAGAATAATCCTGGTGAAGGAGAATGGGGAGAGGGCAGATGGGAATGACTTCTAGACAATATCTCAGATAGTCACATTAGAGGTCTGTGCTCTGACTTTTACAAGTTTCACAACATTTTAGAATTCCACCAACCAAAACAAAATGAAAGAAAAAAAAAAACCAAACCCAGGTGGGAAATGGTGATGATACAGCACCAGACAATAAAAATCAACTTCAATTATCCTCCAGCACTGGCAAACCTGGAGTAATGAAAGTCAGGGAAAAACAATAAATGGAAAACAAATGTGGCCTCAGGAGTTTGTTCATAAATTTCCATGGCAGTAGCTCTGCATGTTCTCAAACCTGGAATAGTCTCAACTCAGATATTAAAGCTCCGAATCACCTCTGCTAATGCACCATTTCTGTCTGACACAACTCACATCACCCTGGAAATACTTTATGGTTTTAGCAGCTTTCCCCCTCCCATCATTGAATATTTAACAGTTCTAATTTAACATTGGGTTGTTTTGGCTGAGCTGCTGGTGGACTGACCTGTGCAGATCAGAGGAAGTTGTTCATCAGTCACACTGAGGAAGGACATTTTGTGT
Source organism: Taeniopygia guttata (assembly GCF_048771995.1). Lineage (NCBI taxonomy): Eukaryota > Metazoa > Chordata > Aves > Passeriformes > Estrildidae > Taeniopygia > Taeniopygia guttata. Next base: position 2,175,361 of record NC_133025.1, read on the forward strand.
TTCCATCTCCAATCCCTGTTATCCCACAAGATCTTCTATCAAGGTTGTGGCTTCTCCTGGATCCCTGCAATGCCCAAGGCCAGGTTGGACAGAGCTTGGAGCAGCCTGGGATGGTGGAAGTTCCCTGCCCATGGCAGGGGTGGCACTGGATGGGATTTAAGGTCCCTTCAACCCAAACCTTTCCATGGATTTAGCTTTTCCATCTGTGATTCAGCTTTTCCATCTCTTCTGCTGACTGGATACTTTTCCAAAAGAGAAAATGTTCCTCCAAATTCAACCGTAGCAGAACATGGCCTGTAGCCTATTTTGGGATAATCCTGACAAAAAAAATATAAATGTCTGGTTTGGGCACTTCCCAAAAGGAGTTGAGTGAAAGAAAGAAGAATTACATTCTCCACAGGGTCTTTTGAAAAATCTCACCCTTAAAGCATTTTGGGCCCTGGAACAACAAATGTGACAGAAGTGGACATTTCCCTGTGGATGTGAGGCCTCAGGCCTTGGCTGTCTTTCAGTGAGGGTCATTTAATTAATCCAGCCCCATTCTTCTGCCTCCAGAGCAGGGCCCTGCCACGGCTGCTGGACAACCATTAAAAGATAAGAACTGCAATCCAAATTTGTATAAAGATCTGAATAGACAGGGCCAAAGCTGCGTGAAAGAAAGAAAAGCACAATCAGCATTTGTGCTGCTGAGAAAAAAAAAAAAAAAATATATATAGCAGGCATGGGGTCTGAATCTTTGCACAAGCTCGGTCATCTGTGGATGTGGCACTTCTGCAAGTTCCCTGATGGACTGGCAGTGAAAATCAGAGCTGAACCTGCTTTGTGAGGTAGAAAATGGATGTTGGAGTAAAACTTGTCAAATACTTTGGTTACAAGGGAGTAGGAACAAATCACTCTTATATTTCTTCCTATTTACAAGCAGAAAATATTTGCAAAACTCCCTGCAGGAAAAATGTCCTTACAAGACTAGACTGGAAAATTAACCAAATTCATCAAAATTTACATTTTATGTTTTAAAATTGAACCTCCAGATCCAAACCTGCCAGTGATTCAGAGTCTGGGCTGAAACTGCAGCTTGGTAAAGGAGATTTTGGCCATCACTTGCAGAAGTCTGTGGACTGATCCAACACCAAAAGGTCTCAGGTCTCAGGACAGCTCTGGACTTGCTGAGCTGGCTGTCCCTGTGACCACAAATGTCCCCTTGAGCAAGGGCCTTGTGCCTGAGCTCATCTCTGGGGACACCCCCATGGCCACTTCCCAGTAAAAACCAGCTCTGGGTGGGGACAGGAGGATGGACACAGCCCTGGGGACAGCCAGGAGGGAGGAGAAGAAACCCCACCATGGACATCCCACCCCTGAGAGGGACGAAGAGCTCAGGGTGGTGGTAGCAGAGTTTGGAAGGAGAACAAGGTGTTGTGCATTCCTGTTATCTTAGGGCTGAGATCTCAGGGAGCTCTGTCCCTTTTCCCTTGGAGAATAATTCCCAGCTCTGATTTGGATTTTGCCAGGCACACATCAAGGATATCTCAGAGCATCTGTCCTCAGCTCAGCTGAATCAGAAATATCAGACCCTCATCTTGCTGAGCAGAATTTTCTATTATAGGCAGGAGTGTTATTAAGGAAATGTTCACCTCCTGATGTTCCCAAGGGAATGAAACACCTCCCTCACCTCTCTCACATCTCAGCAGCCCCGCAGGCTGAATAGATGCAGGAATTTTACTGCCCTTGGGAACAATCTTTCCCTGAGAACAAAACCCAACAAACTGTAATTTGGCAGCCAATGTCATCTCCAGCATAATCAAGTATTGACTTAATTAGAAACCCTTTAAAGTGATGCATTGGGAGAAAAACACTTTTTTTTTCAAAGTATTCCTCATTTGTAATTATTATTTCACTTGTGAATCTTCCACACTCCATTGAAAATGCCATATGGAAAACAAATTAGTTTGCTACAGTGACTAATGTTTATTGCCTCTGCTGCTCTGAAGTTTTGGGCCAAGTTTTTAAATCATCAGTGCTTTCTCTGGCAAAAGTGCCCGAGAAATTGGTGTGGATGAGCAAAGTGTGGAGAGGAGCAGGAGCAAGACCCCAGGGAACAGCAGCATGTCCCACCTGGGCACTGGGAGAAATCCAGGAATTTCACAGCAGGCAGTCCTTTATTTCAGGATGTTCTAAATAGGAGAGAACTGAAATGCTGCTGCTTTCTCTGGGAGAGGGATGATATTCCTGGGATGCTGTTTTGGGAAGGTTATTCTGAGCTGCACAGATGTGCAAGGCCTTTGCACCTTTTGTTAGATGAGTCTCTCCACTTGGAGTAATATAATTAATATAATATAATATAATATAATATAATATAATATAATATAATATTGTATTGTACTGCTATATTAAATATATACTACAATATATATAGTATATAACATATTATTATATATTATATAGATAATATGGTATGATATTACATAATGATATAATATATATAAAATGATTAATATAATACAATATAATAGAATGTAATACAATATGGCATAAATTGTATAATATAGTACATTATGGTATAATAGAAAAGAATAGAATAGAATAGAATAGAATAGAATAATATAGAATAATATAGAATAATATATAATAATATATAATGATATATAATATAATATAATATAATATAATATAATATAATATAATATAATATAATATAATATAATATAATATAATACAATACAATATAATATAATACAATATAATATATCATATCATGTCATATCTATATTTAATATAATAGAATTAATATAATTAATATAATCTAATGCATTTTGCCTGTACTGCACCTGCCATTCCAGGCTCCAGTATCTCTGTTTCATTTGGCTCCTCCCTGATCCTTCAGGATAACACGGACTTATCCTGAAGTGCTTTTTTTCCCCCTCACATTATTCCTCCCCTTCATTTAAGTGCAGGCATTGCTTTTACAGCACAGTGACTTCCAGGCTTATCCTGCTTCCCTTTTTTGAAGCCTGGCCACAAGCTGGACTCTCTCCCACCTTCTGCTGCATTTCCCACGTGCTCTGTCCTGTTTCCAAAGAGGCAGGAACACAAGAAGCTCCTCTGTCGGGAGTGGTTGGCCTTGCACTGCTCACTCACTCAGGTAGAAATCCTGGCTCTCCTTTCAGCCCCATCCAGGTTATTGCAACAACCAGAAAAATTGGGATTTCACTTTTCCTTTCACATCCTTCCCCTGGAGTTGGGAAGGACCATCTGGATCCGAGCGCGCAAAGCCAGCGAGAGTTTTTTGACTCGCGTGCTCTGGGAATTCAGTGGAAGCTCTGATCAAAGTTTCCATGGCAGAGTCCTGCATGAGCAAGCTCTGCTCCCGACAGCCATATGGAATTCCCACTGGAGAGGTGGATCTGGAGGATGCCCACAGGATGTGTGTTCATAAAAATGAGCATTGGGAACGCGGCTCGAGCGAAACAGCTTTGCCATCCAAAGGCAGGAGCACAAAGTCTTGGAGAGTGTGGGAGCTGCTCAGGACTAAGGACTCCAGGGTTTGGACTGTTTGTATCATCATTAGGTAATATTTATTGCTAATAATATATTAATCATTGCTTGGAGGACAGGACAGTTGGCAGCAGTGACTCTATTAGCCAAAATTATGAGTGTTTCAAAAACACCATCTGTTGCTGGTTACCTCGAAGCCACGAAAATAGAAACTCAATTTACATACTGGACTCTGCTGAGGACACACTGCTGGGCACAGGCTCCGTGATTGAGAAGGAAATTGCCCCTTGCTGTTCCCGTTTGTGTCTGTCTGGACCTCCTGCCTCCCTCTTCCAATGGATTCCGATGTTCTTGTCAGCTTCTGCATCTCTGCAGTGTGGGATCATTTATTTACTAACCCTAGATAGAAATATAGGACAAAAATCTTCCCAGTTATCACAGGCCACCACATTGTCTGGAGGGAAAAGCACTCTGCTGCTGTTACCTCAGAAATCCTCGGACTAAAAGAAAATGTACAAATTTAAATTTAAGCTTCCCATTCAGGACTGAAATCCTGCATCAAAAACATACAGGACACAACGCACGTCCTTTAACAGGAAGAAACCCTGTTAATGTGGCAAAGTGAAGCACTTGAAAATTAGGGAATGCCAGATTGATTGTTGCCATGGAGAAGTCCTTGAGAGCATTAATCACTGCCTGGAGAGCTGGGATTGAAGAGAGTGCAGAAAATAAAAAGTGTGGGGCCAGGCATTGCCCGGGGTGTGGGAACAAACCCTCCCGTGGCTGCTGCTCAGACCCACCCGTTATCCCAGTGTGGGAGGGATGTGTCCTGCAGGAGGAACCTCTGTGGGATCAGGGGTTTAACATTCCTCCAGCACAGACACCGCCAGGGATCAGCCAATGGTCCCTTGTAGGGTCAGAGACCTGGTGGGGCAGGGCATGGAGCTGGAAATAAACGTGGGGCAGGGATGGGATCGGGATGGGCGTCCCACCAGATGTTCAGGGTGATCCACAGAGTGGATCCTGTTCTATTACATAGATATTATCTATATTTATATATGTATTATGTTTATTTATATATAGTGGATCCAGAGTGTGAACCCTGAGGAACTCTCAGCTCTGCCAGGGGTTGTGTAAACCAAGCCAGACACTCCCCTGCTCTGAGCCTGGAAAATATGGATAAAAGTGGTTCACTTTCCAAATGCCTTTGTGAGCAAAATGTTCTTCAATATAAATTATCAATTTATACATTCTATATATTGTATATCACATATCACATTCATATATTATATATTCTATATTCTATATATCATATATCATATATCATATATCATAACCATATATTATATATCATATATTGTATATCATATATTATATATTATGTAGTATATAGTATAGAGTATAGAGTATAGAGTATATAGTATATACTATATATTACATATTATATATTATATATTGGATATAAATATATTCTATACTCTATAGTCTATATTATGTATTCTATATTCCATATTCTAAATTCCATATTAATTGTCTATTATATATTACATATTATATATTATATATTATATAATATATAATATATGATATATGATATATAATATATAATATATAATATAATATAATATATTATATATATGTAATATATAATATATAATAATATATTATATATTATATATTATATATTATATATTATATATTATATATTATATATTATATATTATATATTATATATTATATATTACATATCACATATCATATATTATATATTATATATTATATATTATATATTATATATTATATATTATATATTATATATTATATATTATATATTATATATTATATATTATATATTATATATTATATATTATATATTATATAGGTGCATTTCTCAATGTAAATTAAAGGCTTTTGAAACTATAACCATAGAAACACAGAATGGGTTGGAAGGGAACTTGAAGCACTTTTAATTCCAACCCCGTGCCATGGGCAGGGACCTTCCACCATCCCAGGCTGCTCCAAGCCCTTTCCAACCCGGCCTTGGGCATTCCAGGGATCCAGGGGCAGCCACAACCTTGATAGAAGAGCTTGTGGGATAACAGGGATTGGAGATGGAAACACAAAATGTCCTTCCTCAGTGTGTGACTGATGAACAATTTCCTCTGATCTGCACAGGTCAGTCCATGGCCTGCAGAACTGCACCAAAATAAACCAATAGTAATTTACAGCTGGTAAATATTCACTGATGGGAGGGGAAAAGCTGCTAAAAGCACGAAGCATTTCCAGGGTGATGTGGGTTGTGTCAGACAGAAATGGTGCATTGGCAGAGGTGATTCTGAGCCCCAGACCTGGACACAGCCCCCCAGGTGGGTCACAAATCTGCATTTTGGGTGCCTGTCTTTGTTTCCTCTCCCTGCTTTGTTACTTCTTCCCCATTGCAGCTGATTAAAAACAAGCTGTCTCTTTCACTGCCCTTTGATGTGAGCATTGGCTGCCCTTTCCTCACCACTCAGGTTTACTATTCCCAAATTTTATTAACCAGTTATTTACAAACTGCCAAATCAAACAGATTAGCAAGCAAGACCGAAAACAAGACAAAAGATCCTGTGTTAGTGTCTGACTGAGTAAATAATCTGCCTGGGTCATGCATAATTAATCAGTTTGCTGTTTCACCATTCCTGATCATCCTGGCAAATAACACACAACTCTGGGTTTTGCTTGGATTGCTTTTGTTGCACACACAAGCAGTTGACTGCATGATTTCTTCCAGAAAGGAAAAGAGCAAATTTCACAGAACAAACCTCTGGAGAAGCTGGTGACCTCTCCACACAAACCTGAGAGCTCTGGGCTCTGTGAGTGGAACATTAGAGATAAAAACCTTCCCCAATAAGGGATCAAACATCTGCAGAAATGTGGCACGATCCAGCTTTCCCCAGTTTGTGGCCAAAACAGCTGCCATGGACAGAAATATTCATGTTAGATGGGTTTATTTTATCTTAATAAGAATCTAAATAAGAAAATAATTTAGGAATATGTTTAATTTTAATATCTTAGAGCTGCTGAGGTACCAGCAAAGGTACAGCCTTGTCAAGGCTGTGCCAAAGGAAAGGACAATTATTGTTAATGCAGGGGAACCCAATGGGAAGAGATGAAAATGTCTGACTCAATTCAGAAGGCTGAATTATTTCTTTATTATAACTATGCTAAAATATATTAATATGCTATATAAAAGGAGGATACTAAAACTACATCCTACTTTCTCTGACTCTATATCTAACTCGAACACAATTCCTCTCTCCAGTCCAGCCCCAGGTGGGTTGGATTGGCCATCAGGCTCAAACAATCCTCACCAGAATCCAACCAAGCAATCACCCCAGGGAAACAATTCTCCAACCACATTCCACATGGGAAAAACAAGGAGCAGAAATAGAAATTGTTTTCTCTTTCTTCCTTCTGTGCTCCTCTATGAAAAATCCTGAGAGGAAGAGAAATGTGCTTGCCACAGACAACCAAAGTTTTTTTTCCCACTTTGATTCCCATAATGCTTTTTTATGCTGATTTCCCATTCCAAGCTCATCATGGAGGGGCCACTGCTCCCTCTCTGCAAGGGTGAGGCAAACTCAGCCATGGAGCAGAGATTTCATCCAGCTCACACTGAAAGCTCTGCCCTCGCTGGAAGGAATTGTGTTGGGCAAAAATTGGAGTGCCAGTCTGGCTCAGTGAGGCTCAGCCAGCTCCCATTTCTGGGAATCACAGAATCCCAGGATAATTTGGGTTGAAGGGACCTCAAAGCCCCTCCAGTGCCACCCCTGCCATGGCAGGGACACCTCCCACTGTCCCAGGCTGCTCCAGCCCTGTCCAACCTGCCCTTGGACATTCCAAGGATCCAGCCACAGCTGCTGTGGGCAGCCTGTGCCAGTGCCACCACCTTCAGAATTCCTTCCTAAAATCACATCTTCAGCAGACTGAGGTGTCTGACAGCAGCAGTAAGATGGGAGAGTTCCCCAAACTCCCTCTGCTGTTCCCAAGCCAATCTAAGCAGACACCTGAGTTTTCAGAGCCTATTCCTCACCTTGATCTTCCATGTGCCCACGACATGCAGATTAATTGATGATTTTGAAATCCTTGGCAGCTCCAGGGACAGGATTTTTAACACCAGTTAATCCACTTTGCCCTCCTGCCACAACATTTCCTTCCCTTGCCAACGCTCCTGAAGGAGAACCTACTCCAGGCACCCAGGGATTTAATTTTCCTTCAGGTTTGTCCCAAATCCTTGCAGATCTGTCTCATAAAATGAATTTCTCCTCCTTTAACACCCATCCTCTGTTAGGCTTCCTTCTGTGAGGTTGAAAAGCTCCAGTGGAAATGGAAGCTTTTCTCCTTGTGGAAGTGTTTCAGCTCTGTAATCAAATAACCCATCAGTCATCTTTCAGTCAAGGCACAAACACTGAACTCCCTGACTCACTGTCAAGTTTTATTTCCACCACTGAGTTGTTTCCTGGGCTCCTATCCACAGTGCACCAACCTCTGGAATACATTTTTGGGGCAGGATGTCATCACTGGTGTCCCTCATGCTGCATTCAGAGGGAAAATCACCTCTTTCAATTAGTCACTGTTCTCCTGAATTGTTTAATCTCCTCTTTAATTATTATGGCACTTTAACAACGGAGCTGTCAGCCTGGTGGAAAATTTACTACTGGAAAAGCAAACAGTGCCAGTGGAGTAACCTGGATGGCAAATAAAGGACTTTTCCCTGCTGATTCCCACAGACTGGGTCTTGTTTAAAGCTCCTGTAATGAGCTGAAGGAAATACAGGCACATTTCAATTAAAGAACCACGATCTCCCTGGGGAAAGCTCTCCAAGAAAATTGTGTAAAGAAACAATCTGTCTGCTCTCCATTTTGGGTTTGGATACACGGAATTAAGGTCTCTTGAAGAATAAAATATTTTATTAGGCAATGTGGAGCAAAGTGATGTTGATCCATTTTCCTCTAATAAACTTTAGCCCACTGGATTTAACCAAGGGTTTCACTTTCCCCCAAACACCAACCCAAAAACTGAGGCTTGAATTTCCCTGTAGAAATGAAGATGTTTCAATGAATGAATATCCAGGACTGCTAAGAATTGCTTTTACTTTTGAACAGTAAACTACCAAAAACTCTGAAAACATTTACATGAATCCTACTCCATTTTAAGCTGCATTCTACACCAGTTTAAAGTTGCATCCTACACAATTTTTAAGTTTCTTATTTAGTTTACAAGCTGCTAAGAAAAAGAAGTCTATTTTAGTGACAGTGAAGGTGATGTCCCATCATGGGATGACTCCTCTTATGTCTGCTGGAAGGACTAGGAAGGGATTCAGGACAAGAACAGTGTGGATTAAAAATGATCCACAGTGTGGAAGTAGAAGGATCCTACCCATAAATAAAGAGACAAGGCACAGAAAATTTAATTACAGAAGGGTGAAGACTGTTGTATTTGTATCCTAGCAAGTGTTTGTCCTGATTTTTTTTGTTTTATCTTGTATTACTTGGGGACAATAAAGACTTCCCCATCCTCTGTGACTTCAGAGCTTTTCCCCACGTGCTCCCTCAAGGAGATCCCACCTTGGACATTGGAAAAGTAATTTATCTTTTAATTTTTCCTGTCTCTTCTTTCCCTCTTGAGCCTTTTTCCTGGGCTGGGGCTGAGCTCCTCAGCAATCTCCATGTCCCCATGGACACCCAGTCCCACCCAGTGACTCTTCCACGTTTCCATGGAGCTCACCATGACCACGCTGCTCCTTCCCCTGTGCTCCCTGTGCACCCCAGGCCTGGCCTTGCTGGTGGGAGAGGTTTTACAGTGACTTCTGTGAGCCAGAGAGAAGTTTGATAAGAGGATCCATGTTTGATAAGAGGATCCATGTTTGATAAGGGGATCCATGTTTGATAGGAGGATCTGTGTTTGATAAGAGGATCCATGTTTGATTAGAGGATCCATGTCTGATAAGAGGATCCATGTTTGATAAGGGGATCCATGTCTGATAAGAGGATCCATGTTTTATAAGGGGATTCATGTTTGATAACGGGATCCATGTGTGATAAGAGGATCCATGTGTGATTAGAGGATCCATGTTTGAGAAGCGGATCCATATTTAATAAGAAGATCCATGCTTGATAAGAAGATCCATGTGTGATAAGAGGATCCATGTTTGTAAGGGGATCCATGTTTGATAAGGGGATCAATGTTTGATTAGAGGATCCATGTGTGATAAGAGGATCCATGCTTGATAAGAAGATCCATGTTTACTCCTGGAAGAATTTCCTACCAAGGTTGGTGTAGAAACCAAGAAAAAAAGGAGGATAAATAAGAGAAACTGCAACTGCCTGTTCCAATGAGCATTTTGTTTGTCTCTCATGATCAATAAGTGTAAATTTATGAATTTTGTAAAAATGTATAAAAAGCATCCATGCATGAATAAAACCAGTTTGGAGCCTTCTGAAAATGGAGAGCGTTGCTTTGCATTGTGACCTTCTCAACTACAACACTTCCTGGCTGCTGAGGAAGCACAAAAAATATGTCAGATAATGTTTTCCAGAGAGGAATTCTGCAGTTCAACCCCCACAAAAAAAAAAAAAAAAAAGAAAGAGGAGGGAGGTGTTTAACGACGCGATGAAAGAAGTGAATATTAACAGAGAGAACTTCAAATCTCTCTCTCTGTTCAGAGCAGAAAGGACAGAGAATGATCAAAACCCTGATGGTGAAAGTGCTGCTCCCAGACCTCGTGACTCAAGACCAGCAGCTCTCTCCATGGAAGTGCCAAGCCCTTGATGCTCCCTGCAGGAGGCTCCGGGATGTGTCCTGGATGATGCTCCAGCCCAGCCAAGTTCTCTGATGAAAAACTCCACAGGAGGCAGAGCCCGGTGAAGGTCAGGGAACATTGGAGCTGACATTGATGTTAAACACAAAATCCTCCTGCTTTTGTGCCCGAGCAGCTGGAGCCCAGCTCCAGCTCAGCCCTGCCCTCCTGGATTTAGCCAGGCACAGGAGCCCACCCCTGACAGGCAGTCCCTGTCCTCAGGGATCACCTGAACCCATGGAGCATTTTGTGACATCCAGTCCAGCACTCTGCTGGAAACAGCCACTTAAAAATTCATTTCTGAATCCCTTGGTCATTTCTATGTTAACAAGACAAAACCCCCAATACACAATGTGCTCTAATGATCAAAACCATCTTAATAAACCATCTTAATTTATTTTTATTTGTACTGAGGAATGGATGAGAAGTCATCCCTAAAGTTCAGGTTTTGGGTGCTGGAATTAAGCTTAATTTAAGATTAGAGGAGTTCTATCTGTGCTTGGGAATGTCAGGATTATTCACACAGTGATTGCTTGGAATGGATCAAATCAGGTCCTTTCATTTTGGTCACTCATTCAGTAATTAGGCCCGAGTTCATCAGCTGAAGAGAAAACACAGATAAGAAATGTTTGGGAAAGAATTTTTATTGCTCCAAAGATTTAATATTCAGACATTATAGACTTGAGTAAATTCTAATTGTGTTTCTAACTCTACATTTAATAAATGGACCATGGAAAAGGAAAGGAGAAAAAAAGGTCTGTGAGCAGTGGGAGGAAAAAACAGGAAATGAGACCATGAATCAAATGTGGACTTGGAGATGACAGTCGGGCTGGCTACAAATCCCACAGCTCACTTGCTGCTGATGGGAACCACACCAGTCAGATAAAAGGATATCAACATAAATTATCACAGATTAATGTGACATTATGTGAATACATCACACTTTGAAGTCCACAGGTAAATCTGAGGGTCCTGCACGTAACACATCAAGCAGTGAACTCAGCTTTTATTTTTATATTTTTTTTGCTCAGAAAAAATCAGCATTGATCAGAGCGTGAAGCTGACAGGAACTGAAACTTGTGCCAACAAGTACAGGGTTTGGCACAGCAGGGGTGGTGCCAAGGTCCTGCACAAGGGTCAGGGTAACCCAAGCTCAAATCCAGGCTGGGGGGAGAAAAGGATGGAGAGCAGCCCTGGGGGAAGGACTTGGGGGCATCGGTGAGTGAGAGATGGACATGCCTGGTGGGCACTGAGGGCCAGAACCCCCCTGTGCTCAGGTGAGACCCCACCTGCAGAGCTGCCCCAGCCCTGGGGACAACAGCATCAGCAGGACCTGGAGCTGCTGGAGAGATTCCAGAGGGATCCATGGAGCTGCTGCAGGGCTGGAGCCCCTCTGCTCTGGAGCCAGGCTGGGACAAGAAGCTCTGAGTGCCCTGATCAGCATCCTCTGGGGCCTCCCCCCACAGCATTTCAGGAGCTGCATCTAAATCCAAACTTTGGGCTCTCTCCTCATCCCCTGGAGGGGCTGCAGGGCCCCAGCAATGACCGTGAGGTCCTGAAGGGTCTGAGATCAGCTCTGAGCCACGGGCATCCATGGAATTGGAGTGAATCCAGAGGAATCCATGGAGCTGCTCCAGGGCTGGAGCCAGGCTGGGAGAGCTGGGAATGTTCCCCTGGAGAAGGGAAGGATCCAGGGAGAGCTTCCAGCACATTCCAGGGCCTGAAGGGGCTCCAGGAGAGTTGCAGAGGGACTGGGGACAAGGCCTGCAGGGACAGGACACAGGGAATGGCTCCCACTGCCAGAGGGCAGCCATGGATGGGATCTTGGGAATGAGGAATTCCTGGCTGGGCTGGGATTGCCAGAGCAGCTGGGGCTGCCCCTGGATCCCTGGAATGTCCAAGGAAATGTTGGACACTGGGGCTGGAGCAGCCTGGGATAGTGGGAGGTGTCCCTGCCATGGATGGGGTGGCACTGGATGGTCTTGAAGATCCCTTCCAACCCAAATAATTCCTGATTGTTTGTGTGTCCTGAAGATACAATCCATGATTTACTCATTGTGATGCCTTAAGTTTTAGCTTTCATATTTTTTAGATTCTCTACTGCTTTAATGTGTGACTCTAAACTTCATACAAAGTGTCACAAGTTCTCACAGCTCAGTCAGACAAAACAATCCTTTTCCAGCCCCTTGGTTTTTGGGCAGCTTCAGGCCCAAAAAGTGCAAACAGCAGCGAATTGAGGAGAGCAATCTGGGAGGATGGGACTGCATCACCTGGAGCTGGAATTGGACAATGAACCCCAATATGGAAATGGACCAAATCTTATAAAAATATGAACACTTGTGACTCAGAGTCCATCTTGGGTGTAGCCCTGGCTGGGCTCTTGCACTGCCCAAGGTGTGTCCTTTGAAGGCCTTTTAATAAATTTCTTCTTTATTCCTTTAACTCTTCTAGCCTCTGTTCCTAGGCATCAATGGGATCCCATTTCCAGCAGAATGCTCCACGTTCCATGCCACAGGAAAAAGCTGTTTCCATGCTCTGAGACCTTGCAGACATTGCAGGAGGAGCTGAGGAACAATCCCAGCTTTTCCATGCTGAACATTTCCATGGGGACACGTGGCAAAGTCACTCAGTGTGACAGTGACTGAGCAGGACAATGTTCCACAGGGCAAAACCTGACAGCAGGAGTGCAATGAGCCATTAGCACCTCACCTATCCAGGGTTTCCATGGCATTTTAAAATTCCTGACACAAGAGTCTGAATTTTAATTGTTATTTGTTCTTGGGCTCATTAGGATTTATTTGGGAATGCCTGGCAAGGCTGTCCTTCAGTACATCAGAAAAATGGAGTATTGAGTGGGGAAAGAAATATTTCTGCCACAGTGGAAGATGTTCAGACAAGGACAAACAGGATTGGACAAGAGCTCTGTGTTTTAACAAAGAATCAGGCATTTATAACCTGGAGATAAAAATGAAAAGCATGGAAAAGCACATGGCAGCACAAAGAGTGAAAGCTTTTAACCTAAAAATAAAATAATAATAATAATAATGATAACCTAACCATTTTTTTGGGCAGTGATGAGGCCTCACCTCGATTCCTGTGTTCAGTTTTGGGACCATCATGACAAGAAGGACATTGAGGGGCTGGAGCATGTCCAGGGCAGGGAATGGAGCTGGGAAGGGAATGGAGAGGCAGGAAAAGCTGAGGGAGCTGGGAAGGGGCTGAGCCTGGAGCAAAGGAGGCTCAGGGGGGACCTTGTGGCTCTGCTCAAGTCCCTGCCAGGAGGGGACAGCCGGGGGGTCTGGGCTGTGCTCCAGGAACAGGGACAGGAGGAGAGGGAACGGCCTCAGGCTGGGCCAGGGGGGATTTAGGGAAATTCCTTCATGGAAAGGTTTGTCCAGCCCTGGCACAGGGATGGAGTCCCCATCCCTGGAGGGATTTCAAAGCCCTGTGGATGTGGCACTTGGGGACATGGGTGTCCTTGGCAGTGCTGGGGAATGGTCAGATTTATCTTAAAGGGCTTTTCCAAACTTTTCTGTGGTTCTCTGATTTGAAGTTCCTGCTTGTTTTCCAGGTTCTCAATTCAATACCTGGAGTTTACCAGTTTGAGGTGGATTTTCGGCTTACACACATCTGAAGTGGGTTCAGATCAATCAACATCAGAAGCAATTAATAGTGTATATTGATTGTTACACTTTTATTTGCCATTCTGCTTTTTTGTTGTCTGTTTCCCTGGTAGAAATGCACTCTCTACTAGTCTCCTACAATCCCATGTACCACAATTACACTACTCTTAAAATAAGCCCATTATTTATGTGAACATATAAAATCCTCCACTTTTACACAGCACAACTTCCCTTTCTGTTTGCAAATTGCTCCTGAGAGTTGTGAGCTGGACACGAGTTTATTTGCAAGCAGTTAACAAATGATTTTTGGACTGCAAATTTGTTGTAGCTTTTTCCAACATTAATTTCTAACAGGTTTTTTTTCCCATCTATACCCTCCAAAGAGCTCTCCAATAGGTCTGGCATTCCACAGGGAGAAGTTCCTGACATATAGATAGCCCTGGCCTGCAGCAAAGACTCTTTCATTTCCACCTATTAGAGGGGAGCCATAAATTCTGGGGTACCTCAGTCCTGCTATTTCCACTGCCACTGAACTTCCCAGACACAGCAAAATGACCCAAAGCCATTTTGAGATTTAATTCTGCCCATTTGTCCCCCTTTTTTCCCACCTCCCATGAAATCTCTGCATATGTTCTGTAATTTCCAGCCATAGAAAACCATCATAAAAAGCCCCTGGTAGGAAAGAGCTGTTGTTAAAGTCTTAATTCCTAAATATAAATCTCTCTGTTCAGTGAGGTGAGGGTTGTGTCTGGATTCTGCCAAATATAACTGGGGAGAGCTGCTTTTGATTTGGAGCTGAGCATTTCCACAAGTTCCATCACTCACTGAATAAACACAATTTGACCCTTTAAAAACATTCCCAGAGGAGAATAATAAAGAAAACTCATCGCTGTCAGTTTGTTGGTGCTCAGAATGAAGACAGAGAGAGCCACATTTATTCCCTGGAAAAAAAAAAAAAATACAAACCCACAGTTCCAGGGATGGTGAATTTTTAACGGTGCCCCCTTGTAGAAAATGATTTAACATCTATAAAAACAGCCCATAAACATCACGTCACACCCCTCAGGAGAACAGCTCCGTGTCCTTGAAATACTCCCCAGCAATTTTTATTTGGTAGCAAAGTGGCCATCAGCCAAGGCTCCAGCAATATGTTAAACCCCAAGGAAGGCAGCCACTGCTGCAATGTTGCCTGACAAACACTTTATATCCAAATAAAAATTGGCTGAAAATGGATCAGGGAGGCAGAGGCAGCTCTGCTGATGCTGCTGGTGGTGTTTGTGTGCAGGCAGAGAAATGAGAAATCACACAGGCTGCAAAAAGCTGCTGGGATTGTGGTGCAAAAACCACCTCGGGACAAAGGGGAGGGGAAAGTTTTGGGATCACTTTGGTGCAAATGGGTTTTCCTTCCTCGAGCCAAGAAATAGAGAACTGGGAAGGGGAAAAGAAGCAAATAGAAAGTTTCCCAAATATCAAGGTTGTTGTTATTTATTGGCATTTGACCCAGCTGAAGATTCAGGACTTCAGGAATGTGAAAAATGCATATTTTGTGATTGGCTTTTTGCAAATGTTACAATGAATATAATGTTAGAAAGTTATGCTGTTTTAATTATCTTAAGTACTCTGTTAAATACAGTTTCTAGGTTACAACATAATGTTGAAATAGAAACTCTGTGATATAAGATTTGTTACAAACTCAAGCAGGAAGATGAGATAATCAAGAAACTCTTCACACAGAAATATCAGCGAAAGAGGCCCATAAAGAGTTACAGCCTCCTTATCAGAAAAGACATTCTTCCACCTTCTCCCCGTCTTTTTGAAACCAACAAGATTAGAGAAAAGAGGTTAACAAAAACCAGAAAAGTTCTTAATTTATGCATCATGTATGAGATATATGAATATGCAACAAGCTGTTTCTTTTAAGGTTATTCCTTTATTCACAAGGGATGCTTTCCATGACTTAGTGCCCAAGAGCATCCGGATATCCGTAATTCTTTGCTTTTTATTGTCTTGTTCTAACTCTAAACTTTATTTCTCTAATTGTATTACTATTTTTATAACCATTTTATTATTATTAAACTTCTAAAATTTTAAAAACCAAGTGATTGGCGTTTTTCACAGCCCTGAGGCCATTCCCTCTCCTCCTGTCCCTGTTCCCTGGAGCACAGCCCGACCCTCCCCGTCTGTCCCCTCCTGGCAGGGACTTGTGCAGAGCCACAAGGTCCCCCCTGAGCCTCCTTTTTTCCAGCTCAGCCCCTTCCCAGCTCCCTCAGAGGATTTTCAGCATCCCGGAGGTGCTGGCAGGATTCAGGGACGGACAGAACTACACTACCCAGCGCGCACCGCGCGGAGGGGTCCGCCCGTTCCCCTTCCTCCCTTCGCGGAGCATCACGGGACTTGTAGTCCCGCGCCTCTCGCCAAGTTCACCCCGAAAAAGTTCCCTCACCTTTCCGGGTGTCGCTCCCCGGCATGGGGAGGGCCGCGCCGTTTCCATGGCGACACGCCGGCTGAGCCAATAGGAAGCAGCGTTCTACTGGCGGGGGAGCGCGGCGGGCCAATGGGGAGCGGCGTTGCTGCGGGGCGCGCTGGCAGCGTGCTGGCCCAGTCTCCTTGAGGGCCGCGCGTGTGTCCGCGGGCCGCGATGGGCGGCGGCGGCAGCACCCGGCGCGTCACCTTCGAGGCGGACGAGAATGAGAATATCACCGTGGTCAAGGGCGTGCGGGTGAGCGCGGGGCCGGCCCGGGGCTCGGCCTGTCCTGACCGCGGTTCCCCTTCCCACTCTCCCTCCCGCCGCGTGTCGCTGTCTGTGCCCCCGGCCCCCTCAGTGATTTCCCCTCGTGTGGCGCTCCCCGCCGTGTCCCGCAGTGATTTCCCCTCTCCGGGGCATCAGGAGCCGTTCTAGGGGCGGTGTGTGACTACGGGAGCTGCGTTTGTCTTTCCCTGACCTCCACAGCGGAGCTCCTCCCTTTTCCCTGCTGTGCCCGCAGATTATCCAACTTCTGTTCCCCACTTTCTGTTAACCTCGGCTTGGAGGGACATTAAAGAGCATCCAGAGCCACCCCTGCCATGGCAGGGACACTGTCACTGTCCCAGAGTGATCCAAGCCCTGTCCTTGCCTTGGACATTCCAGGGATGTGGCAGCCACGTCCAGTTCCAGGGAGGTGGCGGCAATTCTACCCCTGCCTGTCTGTAATATCCCAAATACAACTTGTGACACGAGGAACTTGGGGAATTCCTGCAGCTTAGGGATTTTTTTTCCATGTGTGGCTCCTGCCAGGAGTGAGAATTTATCATTTATTGCTGCTTTTAATGGGGGGGAGAGGTGCAGGAGGAGCCCTGAGAGTTCATTCTGCTTCAGCAAATGGATATTTTCCATTTCTTGAGTAAATAAGTGACAGTGATATAAGTATAATATAATTTATATATTCCATAGAGACTGGAGTTCATGTGCTCTGAAATGTGGCACAGCCTACCCAGAGCAGCTGTGGCTGCCCCTGGATCCCTGGAATTGTCCAAGGCCAGCTTGGATGGAACTTGGAGCAACCTGGGCTAGTGGAAGATGTCCCTGCCCATGGCAAGAGCTGAATTAAAACTCTTTAAGGTTTCTTCCAACCTAAATAATTCTCTGATTTGCTGACAGAAGCTGGGAAGCAGAAGTCCTTATGCTAATAATTCTTTCCTTTTTGTTAATGTTACCCATGGGCTTCCATAGATCTGGAACTGGAGGCTGCTCTGCATATTTTGAGTGTTTTTCTGTGCTCGTGTCAACATCAGAATGAACTTTGTGTTCCCCTGTGACCACCTGTGTTGCACAAGTCCTTGAAGGGCTCTCCCAGCATGAAATTCTTCCTGGGTTGAGTGCTCTGCACCTCAGAAAGGCAGATTAAATCAGTGAGAAAGGCAAAAATGCAGATTAATCACCAGCAGCACACCCAAAGGTGTTATTTCCTTGACTCTTCCTGTACCCTCAGTGAGATCCAAAATGATTTCATTCTGCTTATTTCTGAGCTGAGTGCTCTGAACAATTCAGGGCGTTGTTTTGTATTGGGGGTTGAATTTTAGCAGCTGCTAAAAGAAGGTCCAGGCTGTGTTTTTATCAACTTTTATTCCTTTTGGAGGGGCAGTGGGGATGCAGAAGGAGCTCAGGGTGCCCCTGTTGTGTTTTGCAGTTGTCGGACAGCGTCATCGATCGGATGAAGGAGCCTTCCTCACCCACTGGGAGACAGCCCCGAGGATCAGGTGCAGGTTTGCTCCTGCTTTTCAGCTTTTCTTGGGGAAAAAAAAATCAGATGTGCCCTTCAGAGCATCCTAATGAACTCCTTGCCCTTTCACAGGGAGGATTTTTTTTTGACATTAACTTTTCGGCTCATCTGTAGCTTGTGCTTGTAGATTTTTAGAGGAGTTAATTCCTCTTTGGTTTTTTGTTTTTTTTTTTTTGTTTTTTTTTTTTTTTTGTTTTTTTTTTTCTGGCTGACATTCATGTGTAAAACACAGAGTTGGCTTTTCCCATTCTCAGTTCCCAGTTTCCATCCCCATTCCCAGTTTGTTCCCCGTTCCCAGTTCCCATTCCAGTTTGTTTCCCATTCCCAATCCCAGTTCCCGTTCCCAGTTTGTTTCCCATTCCCAGTTCCCATTCCCAGTTTGTTTCCCAATCCCAGTTCCCGTTCCCAGTTTGTTTCCCATTCCCAGTTCCCATTCCCAGTTTCCCATTCCCAGTTCCCGTTCCCAGTTTGTTTCCCATCCCCAGTTTCCCATTCTCAGTTCCCAGTTTCCATCCCCATTCCCAGTTTGTTTCCCATTCCCAGTTCCCATTCCCAGTTTGTTTCCCGTTCCCAGTTCCCATTCCCAGTTTGTTTCCCATTCCCAGTTCCCATTCCCAGTTTGTTTCCCGTTCCCAGTTCCCATTCCCAGTTTGTTTCCCATTCCCAGTTCCCATTCTCAGTTTGTTTCCCATTCCCAGTTCCCATTCCCAGTTTGTTTCCCATTCCCAGTTCCCGTTCCCAGTTTGTTTCCCATCCCCAGTTTCCCAGTCTCAGTTCCCAGTTTCCATCCCCATTCCCAGTTTGTTTCCCGTTCCCAGTTCCCATTCCCAGTTTGTTTCCCATTCCCAGTTCCCATTCCCAGTTTGTTTCCTGTTCCCAGTTCCCATTCCCGGTTTGTTTCCCGTTCCCACTTCCCATTCCCAGTTTGTTTCCCATCCCCAGTTTTCCATTCTCATTCCCAGTTCCCATCCCCATTTCCAGTTTGTTTCCCATCCCCAGTTTCCCATTCTCAGTTCCCAGTTTCCATCCCCATTCCCAGTTTGTTTCCCATTCTCAGTTCCCATTCTCAGTTTGTTTCCCATTCCCAGTTCCCATTCCCAGTTTGTTTCCCATTCCCAGTTCCCGTTCCCAGTTTGTTTCCCATTCCCAGTTCCCGTTCCCAGTTTGTTTCCCATTCCCAGTTCCCATTCCCAGTTTGTTTCCCATTCTCAGTTCCCATTCCCAGTTTGTTTCCCGTTCCCAGTTCCCATTCCCAGTTTGTTTCCCATTCCCAGTTCCCGTTCCCAGTTTGTTTCCCATTCCCAGTTCCCGTTCCCAGTTTGTTTCCCATCCCCAGTTTCCCATTCTCAGTTCCCAGTTTCCATCCCCATCCCCAGTTTGTTTCCCATTCCCAGTTCCCATTCCCAGTTTGTTTCCCATCCCCAGTTTCCCATTCTCAGTTCCCAGTTTCCATCCCCATCCCCAGTTTGTTTCCCATTCCCAGTTCCCATTGCCAGTTTGTTTCCCATTCCCAGTTCCCATTCCCAGTTTCTTTCCCATCCCCAGTTTCCCATTCTCATTCCCAGTTCCCATCCCCATATCCTATCCCAATTCACAGTTCCCATTCCCCATTCCTAATTCCCAGTTCCTATTCCCAGTTCCCATCCACATCCCCATTCCCACGCTGTTATCCCTCATTAAAGACTTAAAAAACTCCCAAAACCTTAGAACAAGCAAATGGCCAAGCATATTTAAGTTCTGAAGGGTAAATTCTTGGTCCTTTCATCAAAACTGACTTTTAATTTGGGAATGTTCTGCTGAAAGACACTTAAGCAAAGATTAAAAGGAGAATGTGCTCTTTTCCTGTGCTGGAATGGTGTAAATAAGTGATGTAGAGATCCATGGTTTGCTTAACTCCTTATATTTCATTACTGAGGGATGTTGAAATGCATCAAACCTGGTGGTTTGATGCTGCAGGAGTGAGGAGCAGAAATTGGAACAGGTGATCTGGGGTCTCCCTGAAACCTGGGAAGTTCAAGTAAGGCTCTCAATGCTCCAGAAACATTCCTGAGAGCAGAATTCCCTTTTGCCTTCCAGGAAATCCCAACAAACTCAGCACTGATTAAACACCAGCCCTGCAGCAAGACTTGAGTAAACAGAATTTAGCATTTTTCTTTTTTTCTGGAGCATAAATTTGGTTTCCTGCTAATTGGAGGGGTCTGTCCTAGAATCCCAGGGTGGTTTGGTTGGAAGGGACTTAAAAGATCTCTTCATTCCAGCCCCCTGGACTGGGAATCTTCTTTCCTAATTTTTAAAAAAATAGTAGCTTTTTCATTGTGTCCTTGGATTTCATTATGATGAGGAAGTTATTCCAGATAAAGGATTTTTATGGAACAACACTTGCATGCCTTACCTGCTTTGCTGTGCTGTTTGCTGTTCATCCTTAAATGTGAATTATGGGAATGGTTTTGTGAGCAAGCTCCTGGGATTTTTGGGTTGTGGGAGGGATGTAGGATCCCAGGAATTCTCTGCTAATTCACACTGTTGCATATCTTCAGCTTTGATTTTTGTTTCTCTTTGTGGGAAATAGTGTTTTTAAAATTTTTTTTTGGTTGGTTAGTTAGGTTGTTTTTTCTTTATTTTGGGTTTTTCTTTTAGTTGAAAGACTTGGAGTGAGCCCAGAGTTTATCAGGGGGATGGAGCAGCTCTGCTGTGAGGAAAGGCCGAGACATTTGGGATTCCTCAGCCTGGAGAAGAGAAGCTTGGGGTGACCTCAGTGTGGCCTAAAGGGAGATGGAGAGGGACTGGGGACAGGACACAGGGAATGGCTCCCACTGCCAGAGGGCAGCCATGGATGGGATCTTGGGAATGAGGAATTCCTGGCTGGGCTGGGATTGCCAGAGCAGCTGGGGCTGCCCCTGGATCCCTGGAATGCCCAAGGAAAGGCTGGACATGGGGACATTGCCCAGTGTCCCTGCCCATGGATGGGGTGGAATTAAAAGCTGTTTAAGGTCCCTTCCCACCCAAACCATTCCAGTATTCCATAAATTGCTCGATCTTCTCAAGCTTGGAAAACATTAATAACATTTTTCCTTGAAGAACTTGTGATTTTGGGGAAGTGCTTCTGTATTTCAGACAAATAACACTTTAAAAAAATAAGAAAAAATGTCTACAGGGAGAAACATTAGAGCTCTTAAACCCGGCCCTTTGTTCCAGGCAAGCCTCTGATAGCTTTTGGTGGAGGAATAATGGATTCAGTTACATGGAAGAATGTGTGTCTTGTTGCTTGCCAATAATGATGAATTTATTGACTTGAGTTTGGGGTCAGAAAATGAAATTACATCCACTTACACTGAAACTTGACATCTAAAGACAACGTCTGAAAGCATCTCAGCTTGCTTGGCTCACTTGCTGGCTTCTGAGTAATATTAAATGCACTAAAATATTTAACAAGTGTAAAATCTTTCAAGACTGTCTGTAATTCCTAAAGCAATATTGATGGGAAGTAATTTGGTCAGGCAACGAGGTTTAGTTTTTTTTTTCCCTGGGTGTGTATTATACCTAAAGCTTCAGACAGAGGGAATGGTTTGATTCATTTTAGCTTCGTGTATATTGGAAAAACTAATAGTTTATTAGGGGAAAAAAAGAAGAATAAATGCTTAAATTATCAAGATTGTCAGTTATCTCAGTAATTTTATTTTCCCTTTGCAGAAACAGATTCTATTTTTTTTTCACTGTATTTATTATTATTTCCTCTAAATAAATCAGCCAAGGCCCCTTGTCACAAAATACTGTGCAGGGGTGTAGTAAAACGAGCCCTGCTGGTGCCTCCTCAGGAGCTGGGTGATTCCTTCTTGTTTTCATGGATTAATTTCTGTGGTTTGGTGTCTTTTTTTGTGTTGCTGTCTGGTTTTGGGTGGAGTGTCAGTGGCTCTGGATACCTTGTGGCAGTCAGAAACATGTAAAGATATTATTGGGATTTTCAGGAATGAGGATTTCGAGTGTTGGGTTCTAATTGGAGACAAATCCAGGATTTAACTGAACTTTAGGAGAATAAACTTCACCTTTTGGTTGTGGGGTCACATAGGAGAAAGCTCTCAGGGATACATTTGGGGATGGTGGGAGATCCTTAAGGACATCCTGTTCCTGGTACATGGAAGCACATTCCAATACCCAGGAAAGTTAGGTGTTTGGTTTTTTTTTTTAATGTAATGTTTTTGAAGAGTTGCAGCATGTCCTGATGATATTAGTAATTATGGGTAGCTGGGTACTGCATGGAAAACTGCATTTAAAACTGGAATGTCTCAGGAAAAAATGAGAATGAGGACTCTACAGTATTGCTTGTGAGAATTATTTTGTGTTTTCAGTTTTTGTGAGCACCTGGAAGTTCAGAGAGTTGGGCTGAATTTCTGCCAGTTAAGCAAGAATCCTCTGCAAATAAACCCTGGCAGTTCTTTGCCCTTTCATGTATTAATTGCTTCCATCCACCTTTTTGTTCCAACAGCACTTTTTCTCTGCATGAACTGAAAGATGAAATAAACTGACATTTGTGATGTCACTTTCTAGAATTCCTCTTATTTTTAGAACAGGAAAAAACAAAACCAAAAAACAGGTTTGGCAGTGCCTGGGTTGATTCCCTTTGCTGGGAGACACCTGGAAAGCTCAGGAAGTTCCTGATGAGGATTTTCCACTTTCCTTCCTGCAGCAGGAGCCAGGAGAGCTTGGGTTCTGCATTTGTGTTTATTTGCCCTCCTCTATTTACAGCTCTGGGAGTTCTTCATAAAAAGAGTTTTAAACTTGTACTGGAAACCTGAAATAAATCAAGTAGGAACCTGAGGCATCACTGAGATGGTTATGGATCACTGCTAGCCTGAAAGGCCATGATTTGCATGATAGAAATTAATATTACTATTATTAATAACAGTATTCACAATAAGAATAATAATACATAATAGTAAAATTTATAATAATATATATTTATATATTGGTATATATTAATATTATCACAATACCATTATACATTAGTATATAATATCAATATACAGTATTATATTCAATATTATTATAACATTATATAAATATATATATATATTTAATATATATTCCTCAAACTACAAACCTACTTTTTTTAACTACCATATCCAACTAACTCCCAACTCCTGACCCTCTCTTAGAGCCCAGCCCCAGGGGGGTTGGATTGGATTGACCATCAGGCTCAAACAATCCTCACCAGAACCCAACCAAGCCATCACCCCAGGGAAACAATTCTCCAACCACATTCCACATGGGAAAAACAAGGAGCAGAAATAGAAATTGTTTTCTCTTTGTTTCCTCTGTGCTACTCTATGAAAAATCCTGAGAGAGAGGATTTTTTGCTGCACTGAGACATCCCCTGGAATGAGGTATTTTACACCAAAGGCAAGCAGGAATAAATGGCAAAAGGTGTTGGAACATCTCCTGCAAATGTGATGTTTTTAACCTGTCACTGATGTTACAATGAACCTCATCTGCTCATTATCCTAACACGGCATGCAGTGATTTAAATGATTTAAACCGCCAGAAACTTCTCACCAGAACAGCTTAAATATATAATGAAATATATTTAAATATGTTCCAAGAAATGCCACTTGTGTTAACATGAACGTAGAGTTTGACATGATAGAAATTGGGGTTGAAGGAAGTTTTTTCCAGTGAAGGTGGCAAGTGGAAGCTGTGCCTGGCTTTGGATTCCCTGGAAGTGCCCAAGGCCGGGTTGGAGCACCCTGGGATGGTGGAAATTGTCCCTGGCTGGGGGACTGGACCAGCTGAAAACTCCAAAGTCCATCCCAAACCATTGTGGGATTCTGTGTTTGTGTCACTGTGCAGTTTGGCCAGGCCAAACATAGCAGGGGTTTCTCTGTCTGCTCTTCCTCTTTTTGTTTCTTTCTGTGGGATTAAATAATCCTGCTCAACTCTATGGGAGAAGTGGCTCCTGTGGGAGGCACTGAGGGCTGGAATATCCTGAGTGATCCCCACCCTCCTTCTGCTCCCACTGTTGCTTTATTGGTTATTAATCAGTGTTGGAAAGGGAACTAAAGAAACGAATTCTGAGGTTTCTAAGGGTTCTGCAAATGGAGCAATTCAGTGTTTCAGTCTGTGGGATTGAGCTGTGGTTTTGTTTTCTTTCCCTACAGGGTGAAAGCCAATTTATCCCATGACTATTGTCAGATATCATGGGGACATTTAATTGATTTAATGGTTTCTTGTTTTACAACTTGGGTTATTCCAGATGAAATTAAAAGGAGGAACTCTGGATGTGCCAGGTCCTGTCCTCATATGTGGAAGTAAATAGGTCTCAGGCACACCCATTGCAGTGACAGTCACTTTCTTCTATAGTTTTTGCCTTTTACAAATTATTTTCTGCGTGTGGCTTCTTGCAGAGAGGCAGAATTTATTTTTCAAGGAGCCTTCATTTAGAAACATCACTTTTTGTTTCCATCTATTCTTAGGAACAGGTAATTTTTATGTACTGCCTTCCATGTGCTTTTTGGGTCCCTGGTGGATTTGGGGAAATTAAATTTCATGCTATTCTGCTTTAGGCTGCCTGTGCTCTATTAGGGTTTGCTGAGTGCAGACGTTGCCTCTCCAAATCTTGTGTAGCACACAAATAAAGGGATTTTTGTCGCAGCTGCTGTTTAACAAGCACATCCAAAGTATTTGCTTAGCAATGGCTTGTGAGTTAAAAGTTAAAACCTTCTGCTTTTTAATGTGGGAGCACAAGATTTGTGCTTGTTAATGCCTCATCTTCCAGTGCTTAGCAGGAAAATAATTTTGGAAAACAGCTGTTGGTGGCTGCTGTGTGATTTTTGTGTTAATTTTTACTAAGCTCAGTTCAGGAGGAAGAGTTAAGTTCATGGAGCCCTTTGCAAAACATCAGGAAATAATGAGTTTTAAGGACTGGATCTTTATGCATTTATGGATGGAAGTGGTGCCATTGCCTTTTGCTAGTTCTGAGTAAATTTTTTTGCAGTTAAATCCTGGCAAAGTTTTAGGACTTTGAGCCCAGCCTTAGGCTGAGCTTGTTGAAAATGCAGCCAGAGTTTATCTACTGTTTACAAGCCAGACTTTTGTGGTAGGGTTTTTGAGTTTGGGAGTTTTATGTATGTTAAAATTAATTAAAAACCTGTCTAACAACATGTTTAGTTTTGTTTTTTCTTTCTTTTTTCCTTAGTTTTGGTTACTTTATGCATTAAAAACCAGAAAATGCCTGTTTTGGTCCCATTTGTCATGGTCTTTGTTAGAAATCTCCCATGTATGTTTTGCAGAATTGTCTCTGTTCTGTCCCATTCCCCCTTTGTCCTTGACAGACCTTCCTGAGATTATAGGTCAGAAAGCCCAGATAGTTGGCTCAGATAAAAAGCTTTGTAATTTAAGGGATTGTTGGAATAGAAGTCATTTGGAGCAGTTTGAATGATTTTTTTTTTAATCTTCAAGAACAAAAAAAAAACCATTGACCATTTTAAGGAGATAAACCCAATGAGTAAATTAGAGCTGTTTGATTTCACCAACACGAGTCCTGATAGCACCAAGCAAGGAAATTGTCATTCTGCTGTGTAGAATCCTCTCTGGTTTTATAGTACAACAGATATTCTTATCCAAATTTATCTCTGCACTGACTGGAAAAGCAGAGGAGTTTAAGTGCATTTGTTTCCTTTGTATTATTGAAAAATAGCACTTTTTAGATATATAACACCACTTCAGCAGCATGAGGAGACCTCCACGTAATAAAACCTTTAGGTTTTAATAGTAAATTGCTACTTTTCTTCCCATCCCAATTTATTTACAGAGAGAGACTCCTCAGTGTGGTAGGAAAAAACACTTGTAAGTGGACGATTTAATCACATTAAGATGAAAAGAAAAGCTTTGTTTTATTCTTTCATCTTCAAGCTGCAGCAAAGTGTTCCTAAAGCTCTTTATCACTTGTCAGCTGAGGCAGGTTAAGTGTTTTGTTGGTGCTGCTGCTTGAAAGCCTTGTGCAGTTGTTTTTTAGTTAAACAGGAGGTACCACTTAGAGATCCTTTTCCTCAGCCTTGAGGGAATGGGAAAAACTTTTATTGCCACAATTTTTTCCCCCATCCTGCTTTGCTTGTGTTTTGAACTCCTTGACTTTCAACAATGACATATTAAGGTTTTAGCCAACACCAGCTCAAAACTGGGCTTCAGCTATTCCTACTTGTTGGTTGAAATTGAAATTTAAGCACTAAGAAAAGGACATTTCCCTTTTTTTTTTTTATTTTTTTTATTTACCAGGTTTATTGTGTGCCTCTGGCAATGCTTCACAGAGCCAATTTATCAGATTCTCATTTTTAGCTTCATTAACCACGTTTGATTTCACCTCATGTTAATCACATAAAAACAAGCATTTCATCTCAGCTGCTTTTTTAGGATGGGACATGGTGGTTCTTGCCACAAAGGTTCTGCTTCTCCTTTTATCTCTGGAAGTTTTCGCTGGAGAAGTTGAATGGCTTGTCCAAGATGTTTCACTTTTCCTCTTCTTCCTTTCCTTTTCCTCTTTTCCTTTTCCTCTTTTCCTTTTCCTCTTTTCCTTTTCCTCTTTTCCTTTTCCACTTTTCCTTTTCCACTTTTCCTTTTCCACTTTTCCTTTTCCACTTTTCCTTTTCCACTTTTCCTTTTCCACTTTTCCTTTTCCACTTTTCCTTTTCCACTTTTCCTTTTCCACTTTTCCTTTTCCACTTTTCCTTTTCCTCTTTTCCTTTTCCTCTTTTCCTCTTTTCCTTTCCCTCTTTTCCTTTCCCTCTTTTCCTTTCCCTCTTTTCC
This sequence comes from Taeniopygia guttata, assembly GCF_048771995.1. Classification (NCBI taxonomy): domain Eukaryota; kingdom Metazoa; phylum Chordata; class Aves; order Passeriformes; family Estrildidae; genus Taeniopygia; species Taeniopygia guttata. The sequence continues at coordinate 2,202,369 of NC_133025.1, forward strand.
TTTCCCTCTTTTCCTTTCCCTCTTTTCCTTTCCCTCTTTTCCTTTCCCTCTTTTCCTTTCCCTCTTTTCCTTTCCCTCTTTTCCTTTCCCTCTTTTCCTTTCCCTCTTTTCCTTTCCCTCTTTTCCTTTCCCTCTTTTCCTTTCCCTCTTTTCCTTTCCCTCTTTTCCTTTCCCTCTTTTCCTCCTTTCCCTTTCCCTTCTTCCTTTCCTCCTCTTCTCCTTCTTCCTTTCCCCTTTCCTTTTCCCCCTTCCTTTGAGGGGGCAGTTTATCCTTGATAAAGGTCTCCATTATCCCTGATCCTACTGGTTGACATTTCTCAACAAGGGGAGATGGCACCGATTTAGGAAATGCAAGGAGGAAAAAAAGAATATCAGGATAAATGGGTAGGAAGACTTGAAAGGCAGTGGTTATTCAGAAGAGTGATTTTGGTGTTAATCAGAAACCAAAGGAAGCTGGAATTTTTGGAGGAGCAGCACTGAAATCAGATCACGTTGGTCAAAACTCGGTGGTTTTGTGTTTCTATGCCAGTGTTGAACACATTTATTTTTGCTTTTATTCTGCTCTGTTGGCAGAAGTAAAGAAAATGTTCTACTCAAAGTGAACCTCAGGAATTCCTTAATTATCTGGGAACATCTTTGTGGTAATCAAATTATTCTTTCTCCTTAAGATTTTCATATTTCACCTCTTCAGCCTCTTTTCCCCCCCTATAGTACCTTGGTTTTCTTCATGCTTACGATTTGTAACACTAAAAAACCACCATTTGTATTAAGTATTGCATCAGCTGAGACCAGTCATTGGTACAAGTGATTTTTATTAGCAGATCTCATTGCAAATCATTAAAAATGCAGGTGTTGGATTAATGATGTTGTGAGAATCTCAAGCATTTCAGCATTATCTTTTATTTTCATACGATTTCTGAATAATGAAAATAACCATTAACATCATAATTACATATTGTTTACAGTCTGCTTTCAGTTATTATTAAAAGCAGCAACAAAGGCCTGAATATTGAGCTGAAAACACACATTTCAAAGTTGACAATGCTGTAGCTGTGTGCTGATAATTCAATAAAAAAAGCTGGTTTGGCTGGAGTTGGAGAAAAAGCATCACAAAGTGTGTAAATCACCTCCACTTTCCTTGAGAGAAATAAATCCTTTCCAGGAGTTATTTGAGGGTGCAGATATTTAAAATGTGAATATTGGCTAATTCTAAGCTGACTTCTTGGCTCCTGCCGTTAATATTACATGAAATAAATGTGCTTTCCACTTGGTCACTGAATTCACTTCCAGATTATTCTCCAAAATAAACAAGCTGCTGTATGGGGTGTTGGAATATGGAAATCTTGTCTTCAAGGAATAAGGAAATACTTGGAAATTCTTTTTAGAAGTGATTCTCATGTTCAGGACGTTATACAAACATTTAAATTATTTCCCTCATCCCTTCTTCAGTTGGCAATTCCAAGCCTGAACGTGCTGGAGTTTCCATCAGAGCTGAATAAACAAATTGTACAATTATGGTTTGCTCTGCTCTGCTGGATCCTTTGTAGCTGCCTCTTGTTATCACCTGACTGAATGAACAGGAGATGAGATTGGAGCACACCACAACAGCTGCTAAAGATCCACTTACTCCTCACTGCTGCTTTCTTTGTCCCCAGTTTGAGATGAAGTGATTGCTTTCAGAATTTGTGCAGCCTTTTGGTGCCCCTGTCATCGATAAATGAAATTAGGGCTTGATATGGAGATAGTCACCTTTTTTACTTTTCTCAATATTCAGCTTCTACTGGGAAATTTTTTTTAAAACACTTTAAAATTTAGTGCTCAGGTGTTAAATGGCTTTAAATATACAATGTGGAAGTTTGATATCCTGATTTATCTTCCCATGTGACTCCAACACTGAGAAATCTGTTTAATGCAATCAGCAGAGCTATTGATGAGTCTTATCTTCTTTTTTTTTCATTAACCTTTCCCTGTGAGGACACTTCCACTGCTTGTTTTTTTCACAGGCTTATGGACTCTTATGTTTTTCTCTCCCAGAACAGCTTTTAAAGTTACTAACCAGTTTTAGCCACAGAGGTAGATTTCTCAAGGATAATTAATTTATTCACGTGTTTTTTGAATTGGTGTCAGTGGCACTGTTGCAGAGTTTTGTGGCATTCCTAAAAGCTTCCGCAGAGGGATGTGCTCAGGACAGATGGGGAAAATTCATACTGGATGTGGATCTGCTGCAGAATGGTTACAAAACCTCTCTTAAAGCACCTTTTCCATCATTACTGTCCACTTGCTTTTTCCATCATTCTTGTCCTTTCCTGCTTTAATTGTAGATTTGCTCCTCCATGTCTCACCTACTTCCCCTTCCACCTTACCAATGCTTTTAAAATTCTGCATTATTCTTTCCATCCTCCTTCTTGCTGAATTTCCTCACTCATTTAGGTTGGAAAAGACCCTTAAGATCATAGAATTATGGACTGGTTTGGCTTGGAAGGACCTTAAAGATCATTTTGTGCCATGGGCAGGGACACCTTCCACTATCCCAGGGTGCTCCAAGCCCTGTTCAACCTGTCCTTGGACACTTCCAGGGATCCTGGGGCAGCTACAGCTTCTCTGGGCACCCTGTGCCAATGTCCCCACCTTAAAAAGAGAATTTATGTCACACACATTTGATCTGTGACATCAAGGAATAACTTAATGAATGGCTTTAATGAACATGAGTTAAAAGGAGCGCTGGGTGCAGGTTTGGGGTGTGCTGATATATAAAAGCAGTCCCACAAAGAGTTGCAATGTGAATATTTGACAGTAAAATTCCGTGCCTGGAGCCTGTATTGCTGCCCATGGAAAGGTATAAAAACACCCTCCCTCAAGGCCTCTGTGAGTGAGTGATGAGCAGCTTTGTGATCTCCTTTTTCCTGCCCAAAGTGGCTCCAGGCCAGCGCTGAAATGGGGGAAGAATGACTGATAGTGAATGACTGATAGTGCACGATCACAGCTGGAGATCTCTCCTCAGAGATGGTGGTGGCAGATGAACTGAACATCAAAATTTGCTATTTTTGTAGCCCTGGCAGTGCAGGGAGGCCCATCTGGGAGTGTTGGACTGAGCAGGAGTGGTTGGCAAATCTTTGCCATTAGTGGTGACTTTTAAGAGATGTTTCAGTTGAAAAACCCTTTTTACTTATCTGCTACGTGTAAAAATCCATAATTATTTCCCTGCCCTCTGCGGTGGTAAAAGGAGTTTGTTGAAACACATGTGAAAGAATTTAAAACAGATTTTTTTTCCAAGAAGATAAAAAGAACACCAGTAAATTTCCCTGCCCTGTCAGATAAAATAGCTTTACAATAAACTTCTGAACCATAAAGATCAGGACCTGGACAACTTAAATTGTCCTGAAAGGACACCACATGCTTAATCCTCTTGAAAGCAGAATCATCAAATCCTTCTTATCGTTGCTTACAATATGATTATTATTTTTTTAATGTTCAGTTATGGAATCCTGATGCTTTCATCCATTGTGTTCCACAAGAAAAGCCTTCCACTGTATGTGGAGCAGGGATTACTAAAACAGCTGAAATGGGAATTTTTTCCACTGCTGTATTCAGTTTAAGGCAAGGATGGTATTTTAAAGGTGTTTGATACTTCTGTTTCATTATTTTTATTAATTATTTTAAATTAACAGGAGGGCAGAATGACTTATGGCTAAACAGCTGCTGAAATAAGTTATTATCTCTGTATTTGATTACAGAGTTGGGGGGGAAAGATGGGTTATGAAGAAGGTTTGGTTGAAATAATTCCCTACCTTCCAGGGGCATCGAGAAAAATTGAAAAAAGTCACATTAAAACTCCACACAATCATTTATCCACACAGCAGGAGTTCCTGTAGAAACTAAAAATTAGGGGAATTTTTATTAACTGGCTTTTTAAACTCAGTACACTTATTGGTGGGAAATACCTGATTTTATGGACTCTCACATATTTTGATTTGTATTGAATATATTTCATTATTTTTTTCTCTTGTACAGCATCCCTGTGTCTGTCACCTGGTTATCAAATTAAAGTCTTTCAAGACAGATTTCAAAATATAAAAAAATATGTCAAACCCACGTATTTTTGGTAGTGTGACTCTCAGAAATGAATTATTTTTGTGAAACAGAGCTGTTAGCACAGGCAGGTAGAATCTAATTCAAAGAATCACAGGGGAAAACCTCCTCATTCTGTTTTTTCCAGCCCCCTCATAAATCCAGTGTGATTTGCTTTATCCCAACATTAATGGGATATTGAAAGGAGAATATTCCAAATTTAATAGGAACTGACTTTGTTTTGTAACTTGTAGACCACGCACTGTCTTGTTTCTAATTGAAATTAGTACAAATTGATTGATACCCACATTTACATTGGAAAATAGGGAACGTAATCTATGCAAGAGCGCCTTTGGAAAGTAAAATATTAAATATTTTTAAATTATGCACACTTAATTGCGTTGTTTTTGTATTTCATTAGCCTATGAGCTCGTGTGAAATATTCCTGCACATTACCAATATTTAACAGTTAATAAACATTTCTGTCCTTGGAGGGCAGCTTTGTTTGTACTGAATTGCTGATTGGAAGAAGTGCCTGGAATTGGGAATTTCAGTGGAAAAGTTGCTGGGTGTGTTGGTAGTTGAATTTGTATGAGTCTGAAAGTAGAGTTTATTCTTGAGAATGCTCTTTAAAAATAATAATATTTAAGGAAACCCACAGCAGTTTAAATGCTGGGTTTTAAAGCACAGAAATGACTTTTTTAGCATTTTTAGGGTTTTCACTGAAGGAATGGTTCATTATTGTTTTCATTGAGTGCAAGGCTAATTTGGGTTATTCATAAGGTTAAAGACCAGGTACAGCAATATTTGAAACCTACTAAATTTTTAAATAATTCCCTATTTTCTCTCTTGTGCTGCTCCCAGCAAACCCAGGGCTCTTTGAGAACTAAAAATTAAAGAAAGCAGAATAGATTTCAAGGTGTTGTTTTCTTCCCAGCTGATTTAAACACACCAAATACATTCCCTACAGCTTTCATTAACATTGAAATTATCTCTTCCACTATCCCAGGTTGCTCCAAGCTTTGGATAATTCCAAGGTTGTAGGAACAATTTCTTCCTGTTCTTACTGAAGATTTTTGGGTGACCTGTGGAATTTAGATATGGTCCAAACCAGATCTTCTATTAGGCAGAAAGAATAAATCAAGGCTATAATATTTGTGTTTTACATGTCTGAAGTTGAAATGTGGGTGGGAAATTGTTTTAATTGTGGAGGAGCCCTGATGTGTGTGAGCTGGGAAGGCACGTGGGCTTCCTCATCCAATATTTATGAGCCTTAATGCACAATTAGGAGTTTTCCTGGTGACATCTTCATTAATTCCCCCAAAGCTGCCCCCTGTGCCAGCAGCTGAGGCAGATGATGGGGCTGAAGGCAGCCCTGTCCCAAAGGATCTGGTTATATTCTTATTTTCTAATATTCCTACTTAAAAGGATGGGAGAACTTCCCCTTGGATGGGTTCCATGGTTTCACTGCCCTGGTGTTGGTTGTCAATGCCAGATGTGAAAGCAAGAAGCTGCAGGAATTCACTGGAATTTGGTTTTTTCCAGCACAAAAATGAGTCTTCCCATGGTTGGGAGGTACCTTGGAGCTGTGGTCTCTATTTGGGGAATCAAAGGGATTGTTGTTTCATGTCCTTGAATTTTGGTAGAAGTGAAAGAGATTTTAGCAAAGTTTATCCTGGCTTGAAGTGTGGTGTGGAGAGGCTGATTGACCATGGTGCTGGAGATGCCTAATTTTTGACTAATATTTCACATTCTGTAATTCTTTACATCCTCTCTTTTCCCTTCACCTTCTTCCTTCTCATGTTGGGTAAGTCCAGAGGAAGTCACAAATTTAATAAAAGGACTGGAGCACCTCCCCTACAAAAAGAGGCTGAGAGAGTTGAGGCTGTTCTACCTGGAGAAAAAAAAAAGGTTGTGTGGAGATCTTGGAACAACCTTCCAATGTCCTGTTCACTGGACAACATTTTTCTTTTAAATAGCTGAGCTTAACTAGAAGGAAAAATAGAACTTTGTATGTGGTGTTTTTTGTTTTAATTCATTATCTGAACATTACCTAGCTAAGTATTTTCTAAAATGCATTTGATTGTATCAAACCTAAGTGTCTCTTCATTAATAACTTAATGCACCTGCCCTTTCCAGAGAATTTAGTGGAGGTGCCTGCTACTAAATGCTGTTTGCATTAATGGATTTTTTTCCAAATGCAGGGCTAATGGGCAGATTCCCAGCTCTGCAGGCTGGAAGTTATTTGAATAATTTGTCCATATCGCATTCCTGATTTCTCAGGCTAACATTTCCGAGGCTGCAGGTGTCTGCTTTCCCTGAGGTTTGTTGTTTACTGCTGGGGGTGTAATTCTGACATCCTGCTGATTGTTTCTTTTCCGTGTAGCAGCTGCTTCAGAGAGAGAGGAAGAATGTATGGATTTGGATCTTGTGATTAACAAAGGCTGAGCAGTTGGAGTCAAATACTTCAAGAGTTGTAAAAATCTTTCTGTGCCAAACTGTTGTAGATGTGGAGGATAAAATTGCTGATGGTTCCTCAAGAATTGGCATCACATGAAGCTTTGCTCCCATCCTGCTCATGGGAGTTCCAGGACAGAGCACATTTTATACATCTGAAACATCAGGAACTGGATGGGAAGTGAGAAGTCCCTCAGTATCTTTTGCCCCTCTGTCCTTATCAGTTGTCCCTGAAACTACCTAAACCCTTCTGGATCCTGGGAAATATCTTGGCTTTCTGGTTCTTTATTTGTCTGATTTTGAAGCACAAGTGGGCTTCAAATTAATAAAAATAAAATATTGAATAAATATTCAATAAATATTTATAAAAAATAAATATAAAAGGTTAAGCAAATTGGCTTGGCACATTCATAAAAAGGGTTAAGCAAATGGCTTTGTACACTCTTAAAAAGATATTTTTAGTAGAAATTGTGGTTTGTGGCATTTTAAAAAGGTGGTGGGATAAGCCTTTCTCAGGTTTCCCAAAGGATGTTGGATGGATTGGGATCCTGGGCTTTGGAGAAGACTGAATGGAGAAGTGTTGAAATCTGCTTTTCCACAAGGGTACAGGACAAGGGGCAATGGCCTTAAGCTGAAGGAGGGTGAGTTTAGATTCGATTTTAGGAAGAAATTGTCCTTCAGACTTCTCCTGAAGAATCAGTGGATAAATGAGAAAAGTCGGAGTGCTGTTTCCCAGAGACCACCAAAATGGCAAAACCTCCTTGTGCCTGGACAGTCCCTGCTTGGTCTGCCGAGATCCTGGCAGGAGCTTTTTGGATTTTATCACTGTTGACCCTGTGTGGATTCCAGACTCCCACCAAAGCTTCTCCCTCAGTGCTCTCCACAGCTGGACAGGGGAGAGATAATAGAATTCCCATGGAATCTCCTGGGGATTTCAGCTCTGGAGCAGCTCCTGGGTTTCCACAGGGCTGTTCCTCTTATATTCTCACTCCACTCTGCTCAGAACTTTTTCTTTTCTTATTAAATCCATTATCCCAGAGGCATCACCCCACTCCTGGTTGGCCCAGCCTTGTGGGTCCATCCTGGAGCTGGCTGGAATTGGCTCTGCTGGATGTGGAGGAAACTTCCAGAAACCACCCCCAGTGCCACCAAACCCTGCCCCCACAAACCAGGACAGCCATTCTGTGTCTGGGAGCAGTTTGGTGCCTCTCTGCATTGTGCTGATGCCTCAGGTTTAGCTTTTATATTTTTCACATTCTGAGCTGCTTTAGTGTGTGGGTCTGGGCTTCACATTATGGGATGGTGAGCTCTGTGCACAGAGCAGGGAGACAAAACAATTCCTGCTCCAGCTGGGACCAAGGACAAATGATCCAAACCTCAGCCCAGGAGCACAAACACCATGGGCTGGAGAGAGAAAAACAAGCAGGGTGGGACTGCCTGGGCTAAAGCTGGAATGGGACAATGAACTCCAAGGTGCCAATGGAGCAGAACTGATCCCAGGGAGAGCCCCCGGGAGCGCTCGTGCATTTTGGGGCCATTTTGGTTCATCTTGGGTGCTTGAGAAAGGCAACAAGGCTGGAGAGGGGCTGGGAACACAAACCCTGTGAGGGAGCTGGGGGTGCTCAGCCTGGAGAAAAGGAGACTCAGGGGTGGCCCCATGGCTCCCCACAGCTCCTGAAAGGTGCCTGTGCCCAGCTGGGCTCGGGCTCTGTCTCCAGGCAGCACTGACAGAACCAGAGCACACAGCCTCACGCTGTGCCCAGGGAAATTCAGGTGGGATAAGCAGGAAAAAGCTTTTCCAGAAAGGTGATAAAGTTCTGGGATGGCTGCCCGGGGAGGTGGTGGAGTCACCAGCCCTGGGTGTGTTTGAAAAGCCTGGATGTGGCACTGGGTGCTATGGTTTAGTTGAGCTGTTGGGGCTGGGCTGGACTCTGTGGTCTGGAAGGTCTCTCCCAACCTTGTGAATTCTGTAAATCTTGAGTGCAGCCCTGGCTGGGCTCTGGTGCTGCCCAAGGTGCATCCATGGAGGAGATCCTTGTAATAAATCCCTGCTTTATTCTGTAACTCTGCCCAGCCTCTGCTCTAGCTCAGCCTTCTCAAGGCATCAGTTCAGCCTTTTTGGGGTGCCCATCCCCGTTATCCCGGTGCTTTTCCATTCCTATTATCCCAGGAGAACTCTGCCAATCAAACACCCATCCCTGGGCGTGCTGAGGGGACAGAGCAGCTGTTCCTGGGGGTTTGGAGTGTGTTTCTTTCACAAACGTGGGGGTTTATGATGGGAGCTGTGCATTAAACACTCTCACACTCACCTCACACTTTGGTTTTTGCTCTTGGAGGAGCAGAGGAAGCCCTGGGGTGCAGGTGTGACCTGCCTAAATGTACCTGAAAATCTTCCCACTTTGCTCTGGGATGAAGCTGACACTGATTTCAGCATCCTGAGGAACTTCTGCTCTTAGAGAGGATAGTGTTGGGAATGGCTATGCAATATTAATTTAATTTTTAGTAGAATAATATTAATCTATTAATATTTTAGCAGTCTTACCACCCCCCTGGTTTAACATTCTCTACTATTTCAGTGGTCAGCTGTGTGTTTTAAGTGCCTGCAGTATGAGCAGAGACAGGCATCAAAAATGTTATTTAACATTTAATGATAAACACTCTTTTCCTGATCCTCTCTCAAATAAATTATCTTTTCTCTTTTTAAATGCTTTTTCCCCTAGAACTAATCCCTCCTCTTTGTAGAACTGCAATTTTTTTTAAACTGAAGCATCATAAAGCTCCCATTTGGGAGCTACCCAATTACATCTTAAAATAATTCTATTGAATGATCTATAGCTCCACTTTTATTCACTATTAGTATTTGCCTGATCGATGGGCACCCTAATTGATTGTTAAGGTCAAATGTCTTTATTGGCTGCTGCCCGAATCTTTCCTCATTATGACATAAACCATCCTCTGGTCTCTTGGAGTTCTTGTACTCATTTTTTTGCATCAGAACCATAAATTTCATTCTGTAGATGCTGGTGAACAAAGTAATTAATGCTGTTATGTCAGTCAAGATAATCCAAATAAAATGGGGGTTTCCTTTTTCACCCAGCTTTTTGCTAGAGATCTGTTGAAAGGTTCATATTTCCCTCTGAATTTTAATTTAAAAATATTTTTAGGCTGGGATCTCACTGGTAATTCACAAGTTCCCCCCACTTTTCCCTCTGTTTCTGTAATCTCAGCGTTTCCTGGGCCTGACACGATGCGTATCGATTCCAAAGATATTTCTAACTGGATTAGTTGGCCAAAACTCCCATAAAATTGATGAAGCTGCTTCATTCATTCATAAAACCCTTTTGTGAGGCTGCTTTAGCATGAGCAGAATTGCAGGCAGGCTGAACTATAACAGAAATATGGAATAATGATTTTGGATAATCTTTGCAGATAAATCCAGCTCCCAGAGATCAGGTCACAGAGACCCTCCAGTGCCTGAAGATGAATTTCCCTGGGTTTGACCTCCCTGTGCAAGGGTTTTGTGGCCCTTTTTAGGATTCAGCAGCTCTGTTTTCCTGGGTGTTTTGGGGATGGGATCACATCCTAGAGCTCTGGGATTCCATGGAAAGGGATCTGAGCCAGGAGTGAGAATTCCCTGGAAATCCAGAGCATGGCACAGGTTCAGCTCGGTGTAGGTAGGGTTTTATTCCAGACAGGATTAGGATTAAGATGGATTTGAGGGGTTTTGGAGATGTCTTTCAGCCTTGTAGGATTGGTGGTTCTCCAGTTTTTCTCCCTCTGTTCATATTCTTGAAGAAGTTGTTTGCCTGCTTTTTTTGTTCTTAACCAGAGTTTCATTGATTCATCTGACAGAATCTAAGTGAAGGAAATATTCTTTCCATTGCTGGATTCAACAAAATCAGGAGGATTTGGGGCAAAATCTTTGTCTAGGATCTAGAAATATGAATATTTAGGGTGTTGTGAGAGCTTTGTTGTGTAAAATGCATCTGAAAATACTTGATTTGTTACACAAAGATATTTCTTCTGGTTCCTATATGAATAAAAAGCAGCATTTTATGACTTGACTGTTTATGTCTCTGTCTCATCCCCATGGTTTTACTTTACAAAGACATACTTCTAAAGAAAAATATTTAATTTAATGTATAGTCCATGTTGTTTAATTTTCCAAAGATTGCACTAATTGAAAAGCTGTTTAATAAGAAAAAATTTTAAAGGCTCACTGGTGTGCTAAAATTTCAAAGATGGTTAAACCACAAGAAAGCAACTCTAACTGCTGTGAGGAAAAAAGCAAATAAACAATTGAGGGCACTGTATTATGCAGTTGTGTCTGTAATTGGGGATAAGTTGTGTTCTGTTAACATTTCACTGAATTTTCTTTTAATTGCAGTTAATGATGAAGAGCTGAAGAAAAGAATAGCTGAGGAACTGGCACTGGAACGAGCCAGGAGAGACTCTGAAGCTCAGAAAAGGAGGTTGGTTCACTAATAATAACAGTATTTCAAACAAACTTGGACTTGATGCTTTTATTTTATTTATCTGCTTACTGAAAAGAACTGAATTTTGTGCACAAGCTGGCTGTGAGAGCTCTGGGGGCTGCAGCAGGTTTGGATATTAAATCCATGTTCAACAACAAATGAGCTGGAATTTCCTTGTAAGAGCTGATCCAAACTGTTGCTCTAAATCCCTTTTGACCTCTTGAGCTTGGCTTTTTTTGCTGCCTTTTAAGCTCATGCTCTGCTGATTTCTCTGGAGCCCAAATAATCACTTTGTGCTGCTGACACAGAGCAGGGGTGGGGTCTCTGTGACCCCAGGGGCTGAGCAAAAGTACGTTGGAACAGCAGCAGAAATGGGAATTCTGAAGGTTTCTGGGAATTCTGGAATTCCCAAGATGTTTTGAGGTATTTTGACTATATAAAATATTGTATCAAACCAGTTCACACCAATAAAACTCTTTTGATTCCTTTCTACATATTGAAATATTCCTTTTTATGAATTTTTTTCCTCAGAGATTGCAGTGACTCAAAAAGCCTGATCAGAGCCATTATTAGCAATTAAAAATTCCTCTTTAAATTTTGAAATTTTGGTATCTGATGAACTTCTGTGTTTATTTCTCCTTTCAGTGATTGTTGTAAGTAGATAACACAACACACTGAGTATAAATATAAATATTCCACACTGTCCTCCACTGAGAATGGGGAGGAAGGCTCATTATGATGGATTAAAAAAAAATTAGGCTGTAATTAGTACTACTTCAACTGTCTACATAGATCTCACTTGTTTCCTACCCAGCATTCTGTTACTTAATTGAGTTAGGTTGATGGAGTATATAATTAGATAGGACTATATTAATGTCACAGGGAAAAAAAAAATCAGGCTTTTCTCTTTTTTGCATCAGCAATAAAGGAAATCAATAAGTTAGAGTGAAATCCCCCCTCTCCTCCACTGGGCTTTGACAGGAAAACTTGGGTTATTGTTGAGTTTCTTGAGTGCTCAAGACTTCAGCTAAATGGGATAAAAATCTGGAAATATTTGGTTTGCAACTTCAGCATTTTCTCATGTGACACTTTCAGTACCTTCCAGAATTCACCTTGCAGGGGTTGTGCATTGCTCTGTGAAAGGGAGGGAGCAGACTGGGTAAAAGAGCAAAGTAAATTCATGATGATGATGATAAAGAAAGGAAAAATATCAACAGCTGTTAACAGCTTTACTTATTTTCCAATTTTGATTTATTTAATTTTTTTTTTTGCCATAGCAAGGATTGTTTTATTATCATTTTTACACAGTGTATGCAATTATAAAAATCTGTTTTTAACAGAGCATAGAGGCTTTTTTTTGTCTTGGATGAAACAACTGTAAGAGATGCAGATCATTTTTCGTACGTAAAACTTAAGGTCTTTATGGGCTGAATTCTGGTAGAGGTTTGTGTTTTAAAAGCATTCAAGAAACTCACATTATTCAGATAAATGCTTTTGTCTTCCATGTGCAGAATGTTCCAGCTAATAGAAATGTGGAATATAAGCTGTAGTAATTTGTAAGATAAATACAAACACATTGATGCTGTTTTGGAGAACAGAACAAAACTCTGAGCTCTACGTTTAAGCTTCTTGACCTTGCACTTGTGATTTATTAACAATTTCATTTCATTACCCACTAATTTTAAGATAAATCCTGTTGGGATGTGACGTAAAAATTAGTTTTTTACCTCCACATTCATTTTATGGATTGTTTTACCACAGATGATATATATTACATGTTTTCATTCTCACTTCTTTCTCTAAACCAGGTTTTTTTCCCCCAATATTTCAATTAACATAAAAATATCTGAAACTTTGGACTCTTTGTTGTCTGATTCCAGCTGCCTAATAACTGATTTTGGTGCTGTTCATGAGCAGTGTATGAGCACATTTGGGTTTGATTGCAAAATGTCTTTTACTCATTCCAGACTGTGAAGGGAAGAAATCTTAATTTGAACTTCTAGTTAAATTATTTATTCACACATGCATAAACAGTACAGATGGGCTGCTATATAAAGTTAAAATCTGTGCTTATTTTGGGGATTAGAGCTTAAATTGAGTTTAAATTAAATTAGAGCTTTAAATTAACATACTTAAATTGTATTTTAATACCATCTAACAATATATACATTACAGTTTCTATTTAACAGGACTTGGAATAATTAATAAAATAGTGATTTAGACCCACCTTAAAATATATTTCCAAAATTTTGCACTGATTCCACTTTACTCTTCCTTTTACTCAACCCAACTGTTTTTCCTCACTTTGGTTTTTGAACATTTTGAAATGTTTCATCTGAAAAGAGTTTTCATTTCGGAAAGTTCATTTAGAAAATTGATGATCATTAATTTACAACAGAATTTGTAGAGTTTTTAGTAGTAACTGTGAGCAGTTCATGTGGCAGAGCTGCAGTCTTAGGGTGATACTCAAGGGAACACAAAAATGAGAGGATGGACACAAAAACTTGAGCTTGACAGTGGTGACAGGTAATAAATGATAATTAAGAGAATTTTGAATAATAAATAATAGAAATTTTGTATAATAACTAAGAGAAATCCACACGACTCAATGGACCAGTGGGTGATAATTTGAATTTTGCCCTTTCTCTGATTATTCTAGACAAACTCAGCAAATGTTTAGCATTTTTTCTAATTTCCCAAGAAAATGAGAAAATTTTTAATGTTATGGCTTTGAGAAGAGGCATTGGAGGGATAATTTCCTTTCCCCATCAGAGAACAGAGTGGAATTTATCCACTCTATCCATCAACTTTGTCCTTGGATGCAGAGCTGTTCATTTGTTGGCCTCCACGGTACTGATGGTGCTCAGTAAATCTGTTTTTCAAGTTTGCTCTAAATGAAAAGTGCAGGCAAAGTAAAAAGTATTTTGAGAGCAAAAAGAACAACTTCTATCATCAGCATAATGATAAAATTTTAGATACTGCCAAGCTCATCAGAGTGCTGGATTCCTCCACTAAAATATACAAACCACTGCTTCAGAGGCAAGTGATGGATGTGATTTCCCATGGAAATTGAACATTCCTGAATGATGACTTGCCTTTTTCCCCCCCCTGAAAATCAGAGAAATTTCAGTCTTTTTATTTTGCTAATCATTTAGCTCAGGCTAATTATATTTGGGCGGGGTTCAGTTTCTTGCTTGGTGAGTGTTTCCGAGCTTTCACTTTTTAAATATGATTTGGCAAGGGGCAAATATTAATTATATGTAGAGTGAGGTGTTTTTGTGAGCTGCTATGCATGGCAGTGCCTTCAATAGTGCAGGAAGTGTATTTTGTTCAACTCTTCAATATATTCATCCCTGGAATTGTGTTGGGTGTGCCAGAAATCTGTCCTTGTGCAGTTCGCTTGTGACCGTCCTGTGACGTACTCTGATTCCAGGGCTTGTTTCTTAGAGGAAAACTCCTGATGGAAGGAGGAATTATAAGGCAGGAAAACATTTTAAAATAGACTTTGGTTTGTTTTGGTGGCCCTACGGTAATTCTACTGCCAGCTCTGTTCTAGAAATGTTAAGGTATGACAGAGGAGGAGAGGAGAAGGATCCAGGGAGAGCTTCCAGCACATTCCAGGGCCTGAAGGGGCTCCAGGAGAGCTGCAGAGGGACTGGGGACAAGGCCTGCAGGGACAGGACACAGGGAATGGCTCCCACTGCCAGAGGGCAGCCATGGATGGGATCTTGGGAATGAGGAATTCCTGGCTGGGCTGGGATTGCCAGAGCAGCTGGGGCTGCCCCTGGATCCCTGGAATGTCCAAGGAAAGGCTGGACACTGGGGCTGGAGCAGCCTGGGACAGTGGGAGGTGTCCCTGCCATGGCAGGGGTGGCACTGGATGGGCTTTAAGCTCCTTTCCACCCAAACCATTCCAGGATTGTCTGGTGGCTTTTGATAACTAAGTTTTTTGTGTGTCTCTGTCATCTCATCACCTGTGACCCGGTGGTGAAACTTGTGTAACTTTTCTCTTGAAAAGCACAGGAAAAATCCTTTCCTTGAGTAATGCAGACGAGAGCTCATCGAGCATTCTGTCCTGGTTTGAACAGACAGGTGTCTGCTAAGGAAGGCAGGAGCTTCCTCTGAAATGGAAAATGTAAACCCCCTCTGTCTGAATTGTTATAATTTTGAAATTAAGGCAAAGATATGGGAATAGGAATAACCCTTCTTTACTAGGGAAATTAAAAAATACAAATGCAATGGTACAAAAAAGAAAACAACCCACTGCCAGAGTCAGCAATGCCCTGAGCCTCTGTGGGTCAGGGAGGTGGCAGCAGCCCCATCCCATGGTGGCTCAGCCCTCCTGCAGTGCCAGCTGTGCTTCTGCTGGAGCAGGATCCTGCACAAGGGGGGAGTTTTCCTCTGGAGCTCCAGGGCTGGGGGAGATGGGCCTGGGCTCCTCTGGGAATGCAGTGGGAAGAAAGCTGCTCCTCTGGGAATGCAGTGGGAAGAAAGCTGCTCCTCTGGGAATGCAGTGGGAAGAAAGCTGCTCCTCTGGGAATGCAGTGGGAAGAAAGCTGCTCCTCTGGGAATGCAGTGGGGAAGAAAGCTGCTCCTCTGGGAAAGCAGTGGGCAAAGGCTGCTGTGGGGTTCCCAGGTCAGATTGTATCCAGGTAGGAATGCTCGGCTCCTCCCCTGGGCACAGCATCTCCCCATGGATGATGGAATTTTCTCAGCCATGCAGGGACACTCAGTGGCCATGGACAGCAGAGATCTCCTGGAGGGAGGATGGGCTGTGGGAGAGATAAAGAAAAAACTGCCCCATGGACAGCAGAGAACTGCCTCATCTCTGACATATAGAAATAGAATATACACTCTCAACCACATTTTTCAACCTAAGACACATTCCCTGGGAATGAATTGTTGGATTCTGTTCTCTGTGGTTCACTGGGCTCCAGAGGATGTGACATTTTATCTGTCACCAGCTGGACAACTGATTGCAACCTCAATTTGTGCCATCCTCATCTGTTTGGAGGAATCTTTCCAAACTGTAAATCAGCTTTGACTCCGCCCTGGTGCACAGAGTTGCTCTGTGTTGGTTTATTAAACTTGTAACCATTAGATTTTTTTATTTGTTGTTTTGTTGCTGTGCTTCAAGGAGCGTCTGGAGGTAACTGCTCATCACTCTGGGATTTCATTGATGCTCTGAGCTTTTCCCCCCAACCCTTTTTTTTTTTTGTCATGTCTCAGCAGTACATTGCAGAAATGATGAGCTCTTAGTAAACCTGGAGTAAAGAGTTGGCGCAGAAAAAATTCACCAGTGAGATATAAAGCGAGAAAAGAATGAAGAAGAGTATTGGACAAGAAGCCTTTGGGAAACTACAAACCAAAATTGTTATATTAAAATCAATACTGGGGCTTGACCTTTCTGTGCTAGTGGATACTCTAAAACTTCCTATTGATTTCTCTTGTAATGACATGTTTATTCCAGTTTCCTGGCACATGTGTGGAGAACAAGCGGGAAAATAAAATTATGGATTTCTTTACAACATTCATTTTATATTTCAGTGAGGTAAAGGTATGAGGAGCATCTTAATGTATCTTTAGTTCATATGAGGAGTGAATTAATTGTGGTGAAAACTTCTTCAAAGCATTCTTTTCCTCTTAAATGATTATTTTTTTCCCAAGTAATCAGCTTTGTTGAATTGGGAAACCTGCTTTTTCATGTAGGATTGTCCTCAGGGGTAGCAAAAAGCTCCATTTTAGGAAATAGTTGTTATTTTTTCTTCTGCCACCGGGACCTGTTGGTATTGTTTGAATTAAGTGGGAAAAAATCTGGAAAACTCCAACTTCTCTGCTGCTGACAGTCAGAGGAAAAGTTGGGAATACTCTAAAGAAGTAAAAGTGATGATAATTCTTTTGACTTGAATAGCTCAGAAATAAGAGTTTAATGTCTCCTGGCAAGGGAAGCTGCACTGGTTTGGTAAAACCAGAGATCCTAAGTGATAATCACATAGAGGAAGGCAAGGGGATTTTATAGGGGCAACTGATTTTATGAAAATTTAAAATAAACCTTTTTTCCTTCGTTGAAGTTCTGGCTGCTGAGAATTTTAGGTTTTCTGTGCTGCCAGGCACTGACCCCCAAGAGAACACTGCAACGACCTGAGGCCGTGGAGAAGCTTCCAAAATGGAATGGCAGAACTGGGATTACAGGTGTGGAGTTAATTAGGAGTGTGTAATCTCACAAAATAAAAAAACTTAATTAAATAATTGAACCTTTAAAGACCTTATAACAAAAGACTGATAACCATTTTGTACCTTACTAATGAAGAACTGCACATCTCACTGCCTATAAAACTTTAATGTAAATAAATAATAAACACCTAAATTTGAGACAAACCATTTTCTCAAATACATTCATTCCCAACCTCAACAAAAGGAAAAAGAACCCGGAACCTAACATTTAATGGATCATGTGAGGATAACAATAAAAATTATTAATTAATTATATTATTACAGAATATTACTATATTATATGATTATACATTTTATTATATATTCTTATTATATTATTTAAACAATAATAACATTAAGAATAGTAACAATAACAATAATAATAATATAGTTAGGAGGAACCTGACTATAATAATAACTTTAAAACTTAAAATTTAAAAGAAAAACCTTGGGGTGCCAAAGGGCCCCTTCAGCCTCAGGGCAGTGGATTTTGGCCTCACGTCTCACCTTGAGTTCCTCCTATTTTTCCTTCCAGCCATTCCATCTCTCCATCATTTTTTCTCCCTCTCTCAGCAGCCACTTCCCAGTGTTTCTTGTTTGGATTCAGATGTTTATTAGTTCTTATTTATATTGCACTCTCTATGTTGTGAGTTCTGTAGTATGTAATATAAGTTAAAAATGGAGACGTATTTCTTTTTTTATAAGGTTTTTTTAAGGATAAACTGGCTAATTAAGAATGATACTTAAATTATTTTTACTTTTAACTTAATAATTAACTACTTGAGTCTCATAATGTGGATTTTTTTATTTAATTCTACAATATTAATTAAACTCATGAAGAAGAAGGTAAAGAAGGAGGACTAGTCTTGTTTTAAAACTTCTGTCTTGTTTTATATATATTATTATATTCTAAAACTTTAAACTCTTAGATTTTTATTAGGTGACATTATACACTTTTATTAAACTATACACTCATAATTTTAATTTTATCATTCAAATTTGCAAGCTTTTCAGGGCTTTAGGTCATGTGCAGTGTTCTCTTGAGGGTCAGTGCCTGTCAGTATAGAAAGTCCAAAATTTTCAGCAGTCAGGGTTCCAACAGGTGCCTTTTTGGGCAGTCACCTCTTCAAACTAGGAAAGTTTAGTGTGTGATTTTTACCTGCAAAATGTCAAGGAAGCATAAAAATGTTTATGAAGTTGGGAAGTATCAAACTGCCTTAGATGCCTGTTGAAGTTTTATTGTTTTCAATGAAAAAAAGTATTATTTTCAGAAGAAAAAAGGTGTTTGGCAATGGCAGAGTTACTCTCCAAGATTTCCTGCTCTGATTCTCCATTAATACCATTATGTCTGGCTCTCAGGATATGGAGAGATGAATCTTGGAGATGGGAGGTGGAAATTGGAGAAAGCAGAGCTATAATTCACTCCTGCCTTTATAAACCCCAATTTTCAAGGGCTTATTTTTCACATGGATTTTAAAACCTGCCATCTCAGCTGACAACTTGGATACCGAGGTTCATCTTGATCAGTTTATTTTCAGGAGAGATGGGAAAATGACTTGCAGCTAGTGAGAGAGCATCCACAAAAATAATCCTGCTTCATAGTTTCAGATTCAGGTAGGAAAGAGGAAAACTATTCCCCCCCTGGCAATTTTAAACAAACCTTTGCTTTCAAACTGCTGAGCTCTTTCATTTTGAAAAGCAGCAAATGAGCAGCTGAGAAACACTTAAAAATAGTAATAATAATAATGATACTAATAAAAATTTTTCCTAACTGTCACTTCATTTTAAGGGATAATTAATGTTGTCATAATTCCAGGACTGCTTTTGCAGATCCCAAGGGGAAGGATATTAAGTTGGAAAGTAATATCAAGTGGAGTTATGTGGCTAGCTAAACATACACAAATTATGTAAAGCAGTTTTACAATTCTAACTCAGGTTCTCTGTTACCCTCTGGCATAAAAGTAGGAATTTTCTCATCTATTTTTTCTCAATATAATACTGATCTAAATGCACATATTTTAAAAGCAGTAGCTTTATGAAGTGTAATTAAAAATCCCCTCAAACAACCTGCCCCCCTTTCTACTCACCCCTCCTCTTTGCAACACCAAACACTGCCCCAAAAACACTCCCACAGCTCAGGAATCTCCAAGAAAACTCAACCACTGACAAGAGTCACTGTCCTTGTTGATCTGAGTGTTCACAAGCTGTCCATGGAAGTGCTGTTGATAAATTGAATTAATTGGAGTAAGTTGAGTAGATAACTGAGATTTGAAATGAGTCGTGGATCTTCTGATCCAGGACTGGCACATAAATCACGTGCAGAGCCATTTGCAGGGATTTTTCCTTTGGCAGATGTTAGGCTGGGGTTGGAAGGCAGCTGGGAAAGGGAGAGGGATAATGAGGCTGCTCTGCTGGATGGTGTGGCTTGGACTGAGTGTTTGGGTGGTGTGACAAGTCTGGTGTTTGAAATAGGGCAACTGAGGCAGTGATGGTTATGTGGGATGAGGTGGAAACTCTTTAAATTGTATTTTCAGTGTTGGGTTTGAGAGCAGACATCATGGAATTACAGATCATGGGATGGTTTGGGTTGGGAGGGACCTTCAAGATCATCTCATTCCACAGGGGCAGGGACACCTTCCAGTATCCCAGGCTGCTCCAGCCCCAGTGTCCAGCCTTTCCTTGGACATTCCAGGGATCCAGGGGCAGCCCCAGCTGCTCTGGCAATCCCAGCCCAGCCAGGAATTCCTCATTCCCAAGGTCCCATCCATGGCTGCCCTCTGGCAGTGGGAGCCATTCCCTGTGTCCTGTCCCTGCAGGCCTTGTCCCCAGTCCCTCTGCAGCTCTCCTGGAGCCCCTTCAGGCCCTGGAATGTGCTGGAAGCTCTCCCTGGATCCTTCCCCTCTCCAGGGGGACATTCCCAGCTCCCCCAGCCTGGCTCCAGAGCAGAGGGGCTCCAGCCCTGCAGCAGCTCCATGGAATACTCCAGATTTGCTCCAGCAGCTCAGGTCCTGCTGCTGTTGAGGGTCCCAGAGCTGGACACAGAACTCCAGGTAGGAGTTCAGCCTAAAGAGAGATCAGAATCCCCTGACCCCTTGCCCTCCTTTTTGCTGCTGTGGAACACGTCCCAAACCCATGTGGGAGTTGTGTGACAGTGTGGGATGGACCAAAGATGAGGGTGGAGTTATTGGGATGGGAAAAGGTGAGTCCCAGCTCAGGGATCAGTGCTGGAATCACTTCACTGTTCACAGTACTGTGTATAATGAATCAAGGGCTAATTTATATTCATGTATGGCAAATGTTAAGGAGGAGCAGTCACCCTGAGGAAGAAGTGCATATGGAATAAAGCGATGGAGTTCTTATTAAATTTAATAATGAGAAGTTCAAGCATAACTGCTCAGAAGTGGGATCCTTTCCCTCTTCTGCCTGTGCTGGAGTCACAAGAGCTCTTGGTCAGTTGTGATGGATTTATTAAAGAGTTTTTATGGTGCTGGGTCTGGTGGGTAAAGTGGGGCCAGTTTGGTCCCTGTTGTCACATTTGACTGGTTTTGCACTGAGGTCTCATGAAGTGATGATAAATCTGGGTTTGATGAGCTGCGTGATCCTTTTTGAGTTCATGTGTTCCCATGATTTTAAAGCTTCAGCATTTTGGGTTTGGATTTGGA
Source organism: Taeniopygia guttata (assembly GCF_048771995.1). Lineage (NCBI taxonomy): Eukaryota > Metazoa > Chordata > Aves > Passeriformes > Estrildidae > Taeniopygia > Taeniopygia guttata. The sequence continues at coordinate 2,223,244 of NC_133025.1, forward strand.
ATCTTGAAATCATGCAATCTTTTAGGTTGGAAATTCCTTTAAGATGGAGACCAAGCATTAATCCAGCTCTGCCAAGCCACCATTAAATCACATCCACAAGTGCCACATCTTCAAGTTGTTTAAATCCCTCCAGGGATGGGGACTCTAACACTCCCTAGGCAGATGTGCCAGGGCTGAACAACCCTTTCCATGAAGAAATTTTCCCAATATCCAAACTAAACCTCCCCTGGCACAGCTTGAAGCCGTTCCCTCTCCTCCTGTCCCTGTTCCCTGGGGTTAGATCCCAAATCCTCCCCCAGCTGTCCTCTCCTATCAGGGAGTTGTGGACAGCCAGAAGGATCCCCCCAAGCCTCCTTTTCTGGAGGCTGAGCAATAGGAGCACCAAAAATGTGAAGGCAGAATGTCCTTTTGACACCACGGCTTTCAGGTGCAGAAAAATTGTATTTTCTGATAATTATTTACATGATCTGAAAGGTTTAAAAGTGAAAGTTTTGAACAGTTGTTAAAATGTGGTTGCTACTAATATTAGGAACAGCTCCTGTCACTTGTGCTGTGCAAAGCCTTATGTGAGTGGAGAATAATGTTTTTAATGAGTGAACAGTGGTAAAAACTTCAGTTTTGAATAACTTTTTTGTGTTTTCTGAGACTTGACCTTCCAGATAATTTGTTTCCCTGTCTCTGTCCTTAGTTCTGTATTTGTAAAATCAGATGAACTTGAGGTAATTTCCCCGACTTTGCAGACAGGTGAGATGGAGTCGGAGAAATCTCCATTTCACACCTCTCAGAGCTCAGCTCAGCTGGGAGATGTTTTCCTGACGTCTCTCACCTCCTTTCAAATTCACTCCGCCGATTTCCAGCCGTGGCTTTCCGCGGCACATCCCGCCTTCCGCTCATGAAATATTGAAACTCAGCACTCACAAACATCATTCACTCATTAATATTGCAGCGTGGCCTAAACTCATTGCTCAAAACATTTTGGGATCTTCTGCCAGTCCGTCAGGAGGAATTAAGGAACTTGCTGAGGTTCAAGAAAGCAGAAAACCTCATGAATCCTCCTCATGTTGTATCTTAGCTCCAGCTGGAGTGAGTTTTTGGGTTCCATATTGAATGATATTTCATGAAATTTTTCCTTCATTGATAGAGGACAGGATGATTTTCCTTACAGTGGACTTTGGAACTGGGAATATTGTGATTTTTGCTTGGTTGGAAGTGATGAAAAATGACACGGTTCATGCTTTAGGCTTGAGTAGTTTATGGTGGAACGTCACAGATCCATCAGATTGTGTAGCTTGGAGACTGTAATAAAGATAAAACAACTGGCAAGTAATCACTGCCCCGAAAAAATAGCAAAAAGGAAATGCTTAGGCTTTGATAGTGTAATAAATTTCCAATATCTGAAAATAAGGGCTGGAAATGACAAATCACTGTATTTCTCTAAGAGTATTGTTTGCCAGTTTTGGATTTCTGTGGATTCTTGATTAATGGAGAATAAACTGTGAAGTGGCCATCAAAGCACAAAACTAATATTTTTCAGCTTTTCTCAGTGTGTTGCTGTAGTCTCTGAATTAAAAGGTGCTTTTTCCTTAATTAACATCTGCAGGTGTTTTTCAAGAACAACAGAAATGGATATTTTGAAGTAAACAAAAGAGGGAGTTCTTGTGGATTTAGAATTAAATTACTCATCTTGTTATTGTGGCTAACAGGGGTCATGCTGGGCATGAGGAGAGTCCTGGGCCATAAATCTACATGGCAAAATTAACAATTTGCTTTTCTTGAACTTAATTAAAAACTAGATGTGAAAAGGATGGAAACTACTTGGAGTGCAGCAAAGTTTTTTTGATCTGTTTTTTTAAGAGTATATTTTTGTATTTCTTGTGATACAGAAAACTCCTTGGCCCTCACAGATGCTGTATTATTTGAGTCTTAAATTTCTATTTCCGTGTTTCAATTTCTAATTTTTAATTGGAAAGTGGAGCCACTTCTATATTTGGCTTGTTGGATTTGATATGATGGTTGTCAGTTATTAATTTTAAGTCATTACTTAATTGAGAAATTATTTTTCTCTTGTTTTGCTTTGTGTTATTATGTTGTTATTGCTTGATTTTAAGAGATGTGGGTTAAGTGTTTCAGTCTGTTTGAGATAATGCACTGAAATATTTGATAAATTCACAGGTAAATTGTCTTGTGCTTAATCTTGCATGTAGGATATTCATAGTTCAAAAGCTGTACAATAACAAATGCCACTAAAATCCCACATTCCCTGCTCTTCCAGAAAGAAAAGAGAGGAATAAAAAAATGGAATGCAGAAGGAGAAATGTTATTTTGGTGAAGTATTTTTCCTTTGGTCTGAAGCTCTGCTGGAGAAGAGGTTGGAATGGGTGGTTTGATCACATAGATTTGATTTCTGTACCTCCTGCCCACATCTCGGAAAATCAAAATTAACAAAAACAGGCTTTTAATTTATTTATATTTTAAATATATCTTTTTTTTTTTTTTTTTGTATTTATATATTTTTTAATATCTGGGAGTGTCTTCCAGAATTCTTTTTGATTGTTGTTATGTAATTGCTCCTCGAGGTGACGTGGTAGCTTTTGTGTTCAATGTGAGACAAATCTGATTTAGAGGTGGAATGTACTGCAAGCATTCTTTTGATTAAAATGACTTCAGGACTAAAACAGTCAAAAATTTGTCTTAATAGTGGAGCCTAAATATGACAATGTGATAAGAAAAATACTCAAATTCTTGTTATGCCCCTCCAACAGGAATAAATCTTCTGAGATCCCTAAATTGATTTTAGTGATTGGTGATTGGTTTGTCAGGATTTACTCATCCTCTTACAAAAAAATACAGATATATAAATTTTCTTTATAGCATTAAGTTAAGAGCATTGAAGTTCTCAATGACAGTGCTGGGGAGAGGCAGGAATTGTTGCTTTTTTTGTGTTTGTTGTGTGCTATAAAGCAGTTGAGAAATGAAATACTGTGAAGTGTTAATGCAGACTTTAACTGGAGCTGCTTCTTAATGCTTGATGTGTGTTTTCCAATAGCACCATGAGAAGTGATTGCCTTGCATGCCACACTTCATTAAATCAGCCACTCCACACTTCTTAAAGCAGTATTTCATAATTATTTCGAAGGATTTGATTCAAAAAGATATCAATTGTGTGGGGAAAATGTATAGCCAGCAGCCTTTTCTGCTGCTTCAGCAGCTTTTTTTAACATCCTTTCTGTATAAATGATCAGTGTAATGCTCTCTGTTGTCTGGAGTTCTGTGCTCAAACACAAGAACCATTAACTTGAGCCTTTATCTCTGCTGTAATTAAAAACGTCCCTTGAAAAATTCCTGTGGAATTCCTGGAGTAGTGACAAGTTTATAAATATATCTATATCTATCTATATATATATAGACACATGTATATATATGTGTGTGTTTATATATATATATATTTTTTTTTTTTTAACTTTTACCTAGATAATAATATAATTTATTACTGTAGCTCCAACTGATGTTTGCCTTTATTTGGTACATGCTGAATGCCAGGAAAATGAATTTGTAATGCCAAGGAAAAAAACCCTACTGGAGGTTGATGCAGGCGAATGTTTGTGATCAGCAGGATCTGGGAATGTTTGTTTCATTAAGCTCCTACAAGCCACCCAATTATGGAACTCAAATAAATGAAAATTACTTCAAAATCCTGCTTATTTTGTTAAAAACTCTGCTGAATTTCAATCAGTTGAGATGGCTGTTTAGGAATTTTGTTGTGGGAGTAAAAACTGCCCTAAATCAAAATTTGGTGGGTGCTTGAGGAATCGTTGTGTTGTGCAAACCTGGTCACACAAATGTGGGTGAGAGTTGATAAAAAAGAGTTGAAATTTTTGCTTGAAGGTGCTGCCAAGAGTCATCTTGGACATTAAAAACTTCCTTTTTGGCCTAAATTGTATAAAATTTTATAATGAAATAGTGTAATTTTCTTTTATAGCAGAACACCCTGCAAGGAAAGAGAAAGGGAGGAAAAAAACAAACAGTAAAGTACATTTTCTTTGACTGAGGTGACTTGAGTGTCTTGGTCTAGATTTAAATGAGAGATTAGGGAGAAGATCTAATTGATGTAAAAAAGAATTAAATGTAAATATGTGAGTGTTTCAGGGTTGCTTTGTTTCAGGTTTTTTTGGGTTCTTTTTATTAATGAGGGGATGTTTAAAATTTTTTATTTTCTCAGCATTTATAATGTGGAAACTTTTGGCTGCATTTTTCAGCTATTTTATCTGTAAAGTATAGTTCATATCTTTTAATGAATCTGCTATGTACAGCAGCATAAAGAAGAGACATTTTTAAGGGAAAACCACTTGCAGGAGGTCAAATCCAAGAAGGATGAGGAAGGATATTCCTTCAGTCTTGGGAAGCATTAAATGCTCTTTGTTGCTCACCAGAAAAAGGTGCTGAGACTACTATTTTGACACTTTTTTCCTTTTTAGAGAAAACATGATTTCTCCAATCCAAAAGACAACCAGCATGTTTTGACTGTACTGTGTGAAGGATTGTTATGATTGTAAGAAGGATTTGTTATATCAATCCTGCTGGAGTAATTTGGGGGACCATGGGAAATCACTTAATGGAATTTGGTCCATGTCTGCATAATCTGCGTTTTTGTTTTTTTTTTTTTTTAAGCTGGAGTAATTGAAGATGCAGCTTAATAAACTTTTATAAAGATTCCCAGTTGGTTGCTGCATTTCAGAGGGTTTGGAGCTGAGCACTGAAGTAATACATCTTGTAATTGTCTTTTTTCCTCCCTACCTCACTTAAATGTATTCCCTGGGGAAGAATCTAATGTGCTCTAATGCTGGTACCTTTTACAAAGTGACCCGACTCATTAGGATTTGTTCTCCAGAGCTCCCCTGACAACAGATAAATGCACTGAGAATATTGAAACTTCCTCTCCATCATTCTTTCAAAAAAAAAAAAAAAATCTATTTGAAACCCAGTGCTTCATAGCTCCATTACTGCTCTGAGTTCCATGCTCGGTGTCACAACACACAAGTTTAATTCACTGAGTGTTTCCATGAAAATGAGACATGGTGTGCTTGTCTCAAGTACTGCAGTGAAGGTTCCAAATCTATTTATGGCTTGCGACATAGAAATATTGAGAATTTTCTGGGCCTGAAGTTGCTTTTATTAACTCTGTTCAACAAGTTCAATAACTATTTTCTCTGCTCCTCTCAGATTGCTGGGAGAGGTTGATGATGGTTCTTCGATCTTTGTGGAGCTTGAGAAATGTATGAAGTCCTTGGGTTTATGGTGTGTTTAGAGAGAGGAAAGCACTTTCCCAGTGCAGGAAAGCTTTTAGGTGGAAACTGAGTGCCTGCTTGGCTGCTGGGAAAAGGATTTTCCTGGAAGAATGGTTCCATAAAATCAGGCAAAAACCCAGCTAACCAACAGAGTTTTCTGCATCTTACTTAAAAATACATTTAATTGAATCAGTTTTAATTCATGTGATTTAATGAACAGTGGTGTCAAAACTTCTGTAACTTTTGTGTATTCAGATTTTGATACTTGAATTTGAAATAAACTTCTGGATTCTTTTAATGATTATTTGTATTTAAGTGTCTTAAGAAACCAAGAGTAAGAAGCATTTCTGTGACAGCTTTTAAAGCGACTTGTCTACTTTGAAACTACACTTGGAAAGTAGATTTTGAATTTTCTCTCAGCCTAAATCTCCTTGCACCTCCTGTAGGTTGAAACAAGAACAAATGTACGTTCGGGATGAGTTTGGCAAGCTCCTGGAACGGGAGAGGATCTCCTCAAACGAGCACCTGACTCGAGCCATCCTTCGGGAGAGAGCGGCCACCGAGGAGGAGCGGCAGAAAGCTCAGCGCTTTGTGAGTCCCCAAATGTTGGGAAGGATGGAAGTTAGACAAAGTTTCACACATTGGTGTGCTTGGCAGAAAGGTCTCTGAATGTAGAATTTGAAAATGAAATAGAGATGGAAGCAAGTTTTGATATAGAAGAATAATAGGTGTGTAAATTGAGGATAGCTGAGCCAGTCTTGCTGGACAACTAAGAAGGGAAAGGTTAGGTCGAGTTGGAAAGAGGTTTTATGACTGAGAGGATAAGTCTAATAAGCACAGGATAAGCTGACCACAAACAAAAAGATGTTTTTACCAAGCAGAAAGATACCACAGGCAAGCAAGACATGTCCATGTGGCAAATTAGAAAAAAGTTTAATTATCTGGCTGTTTAATTTTCACTAGTTTCAGAAAACCAAAGTTAGCAGTTGTGTCATCTCGGTTTTGCTGACTCTTCCTGGTTCCATCTGTGCAATTTGGAAATATCTGGTGGTTCTTGGGTGCAGGTTTGTGAGCACCAAGCAGATATTTGCCATTTCCACTGTGGCTTGTTCATTCTTTGAAGGGTGCACTCTAAGATTACAAAGAAGAATTTTCCACTGCAAGAAAACTGAAAAAGAACTTTCAGCTTAACCTGTAACTCATGTGATTGGACAGCATTGACCACACAATGGTGATGACAGCAGTTGGGACAGGCTGTAGGTAACAGTAAAGGGATGGATTAGTTGATAAAGAAGAACACATCATGCAATGTAAGCAAAACTAAGAGGTTTTCAGGCTTGCCTGCAGCTGGAGCTGACAGCTGTAGGTGTGGCTCTGTCACCCTGGGCTGCTGTAACATCCTGGATTCAATAAACTGCATGTTGAAGAGCCACCTGAAGTCCCACACCTGTCCTCTCAGGCTCTTACTTTCAAATATTTACACAAATTACAGATTCTTATTTCTTTTCCTTTTTTTTTTTTTTTTTTTTTTCATGGCTAGGTAGCAGCATGTCATTTTATTTTGGTTAAATATCCTTCTTTTAAGGGGTTTTGCTGCTTGTTTCCAACTTTGGAACCAGCTCAGTGAAAAATTTTGTTTGAAAGAATAATCTCTCGTTAGAGCTGATGTATTAAACCTTCCTGACAAGGAAATTGGAACATATGGTTGGCTGTTTTCCTCAGAAAACTGACATTATACAGTTCAGTCCATTTCAAATGTCTGACAGATTTATAACTTCCTCTATAGCGTGTTTGCTTGCTGTAGTGAGTCTCTATTGACTCTTCTTTCTAACAATAATCATTACTGTCTGAGGTGGGAATATGCTTTAAAAATATAAATATACTTGAGTGTGAATACTAAAGAAATCATTATTTTCAAGGCAAAAAATTTAAAAGACTTAATGTGAGCATTGCTGTGAAAAGAAATGGGAATTACTTATGTCAGCAGCAACATAAATATTTGTTGGGCTCTCTAAATCTGGAGTAAAATGCAAAGTTTTTAAGGTTTATGAGTTAGTATCTTTGTAATCAATCATTTCAATAAGCAATGGCTTTGTTTCTGCTGTGGGATTTAAAATCTGATATTCATGTTATTTTTCCAAATCCCAATTTAAAACCAAACCAATTCCACCTCAGCGTTGGTATCCTTTCCAGCCATTTCTGGATGCTTTTTCACCTCTGTGGTAACGTTATTGTTGAAAAATAATTTCAGTGTTGTAAACAAATGTTTAATATTTTGTCATTGTAAAACATGGGAACAAAGGAGAATGGAAAGGAATTATGAGCAAGGTACAGCCTTAGTTATATGCTTTAAATCCTTGGGTTCTTAATGTTGTCTGGGAGAGATAAGGGTTTTGTGGCCTGGAGCTAATGAGGAGCTGAAGATTTATAATGGAGACTATTATTTGCATAATTACTGGGGGTTTGCATCTTTCTCCCTGTTGTGGTGATTTTGGGAAGCACAAGCTGGATTTCTCCTCAGCCAAATGCTCAAGAAATTCTTTATTATGGATGTGAAACTGTTTTATTTAGTTATTTTGCTGGTGAATTTTCACTTGCTTCAGAATATCAAAGTTAGCAGTTGTGTCATCTCGGTTTTGCTGACTCTTCCTGGTTCCATCTGTGAAATTTGGAAATCTCTGGTGGTTCTTGGGTGCAGGTTTGTTATCACCCCTGCAAGTTTGCCATTTCCACTGTAGCTTGTTCTTTCTTTGAAGGGTGCACTCTAAGATTACAAAATAGCAAGAAGGTTTTGTCTGTTTCATTAAAAATTAAAATATTGAGTAATTCTCACCTTCCTATAAGTCAGCTCCTTTATTTTCTTTTAATTGGCCAGAATTTATTTCTTTGGTTTCACTGCTTAGCCTAACTTGTGCATTTATTTCCTGTATCAAAGATGAATTCAAAATCTGTACCATAGGGAAATGTATTTCTATGTATCCTTTGTCAGGTACTGTGAAGAATTCTGTGTTCTAGTAAACTGCTACAGCAGGTTTGTGTTTTCTGGAGCCCAGGTTTGATTTGCCAGACTCTTCTTGGAGAAAAACAAAAGTGTTCCTGCAGTGTCAGTAGCAAAATAAATTCCTTTGCTGCTGCTAAATTGTTCAAATAGTGCAAAGGAAAAGAAATTATGGTGAGGAAGAAAGAAGTTGAGTTTTCCTTTTTGAAGGGTGCTAATTCAGGTTTTAATAAATAGATGTAAAATGAAGTCACATTTCCCATTCTTGAAGAATTTTAATACCAGCTGCTGCTTATAATCTCAGAAAGAAGAAATTTATAGTGTTTATCCCAAATGTTAGAATTAGCTTTTTATACAAATGAGGGGGGAAAAAAAAGGATGAAATGATGTGTTAAGAAGAAGAATATGTGTGTTTTTTAAAAAAAGGGTGAAATGAGATGATTTTTCAGATCCCATCCAACCCAAACCATTCTATAATTCCAAGATTATCCTTTTTTTTTTTTTTTTTTTTTTTCCCTCTGCTCTTCCCCTGTCTTCAGGGCTGTTTCCTGGCTGTTTTCAGGGCTCCCAGTACATCATGATTGGGTGCAAGGAGTGCTTTGATGGTGAAGAATTTATTTATTTTCTTCTTTTCTCCTTTTCTGTCGTGTCAGTGCAGATATGAGCCATCCTGCAGCCCTTCCCAAATGCAGCCAATCTGCTTTATGACAACTCCAGAACCAGCTCCATTGAGGAAATTACAGAGTCTGTGTGAGGGCACCAAACGAGGTGGATTTGTACCTTTAGCTTTACTCACTTTGGAATTGTGACATTTGCAAGCATCTCAGTGTGATTTCAACCAAAGTGCATTGTGTGCTTGAAGTCAAGAACTGCAGCTGGTTAAAAATACTTCTTTTTTTTTTTCCACACACTCTTACTGTGAATATGATGTTTTTTTCTGCCCATTCCTCTTGAAAAAAGGGCTTCAGAATAAATCAAATATTTTATTTCAGTCCAGCCATAAAGAATGTTGATGGTGGTGGGGTTCTCTTCAGCAAAGGGTGAAGCTGAAGATCCTTATGATGGCTCCAAGAATACTTTAATTATATTTCATCACTTAGACCTGTTCTCTGTCATATTTATTATTGGAGATTTTTGCTGCAAATCTAAAAATTGGGCCTGGTTTAGTTGGGTACAGTCTTGTAGAGTGGCTTTCAATGTGGTGGCTTTGCCATAAATAGTTTATTGATGTTCCATCACTTGAGTCATTATGAAAGTCAGGGTGAGACGAGGAGAATATGGAGTAGAAAATCAATAGTTATCCAAAGTGCAAAGGACCTGTTGTATTTCCATCTCCTAATAATGACCTGGAGTGTACTGTGAACACATTTGCTCCTCTGTGTGGACTGAAACGAGTTGTCATTAGGAGCCTTTATGTTAGAAAATGGTTTTATTGAGCTGCCAATGACATTAAAGTCTCATTTCCCTTTGAAGAGGCACAGAAATATTGTTCTGTTCATGTGCTGTAACCAGAACATTAAAATTTGATTATTGCTATCATTAGAAGTCTGTATCCATACTAATGCAATTACATCTATTTGTCCATGTGTTGTTCCAGGCTTTCATTGAAGCACCTGTTTGAGAGTGAAATCTGGTGGTGCTGAGGAATCTCATTGTTTTGTAAATTACTTTCTGCACAAGAAGTTCTATCAAAAAATTCCTCGCTCAAAAAAAATCAATTTGGTAGAAGTATCTTTATATTAAAAAACACCTTTTTTTTTGCACTTTAGGTCACTGTGATAATCAGATTATTGGAGGTTTTTTTTTTCATGGCAAAATCCTATTTAAGATGTGAAGTTCTTTTACTTGTCTGAGCCCTGAAATCAATAGACAAAATACATTCCTGGCCATATCAGAGCTGAAGTGTGTTGAGTTATGTGAGGAGGAAATCTGACCTGTTGTCATAATTGAATACAGGTTGTTAAAATGGGACCTTTTGCTCCTCTGTGCCTGAACTGGTTTGGTGTTTTCCCCATCACCCTGGGGTGACTGGTCCCAGTCAGCTCTGGGCAATGACCTCCCCTTTGGGGTGCGTTTATTTTTCCTGTCCTCAATTCATTAATTTTGTCATGAGGACGTTTCCTATTTTCCATAAACAGATTAAATCCTGACCCTTCCTGCTCTTTCCAACCAGGCCTGGACAAACCATATTTTAAGGATGACTTCACTAGGAAATACCAGGGGGAAGAATTAAATGAGTTAAGGCATTAGTTCTCAGGAGAAAAGTCTGTTTACAAACCTGCAGTATTTATTACATACCTCATTTAGCTCATTCATCATTTTAATAGAAAAATGAATCTTTTTAGATGATTCTGAAATAATTTGAGGTAAACTACACAGCCTGAGGCAAAACAGGATTGCTTGGTGCAGGGAGGGCTTTTGGAGAAGAAAGCATGAGCAGAGACTGTAATTCACAATTTATGGCAGTAAAAATACTAAAGGCTCGTATTTGAACATGAGAGTTAAGGTTTGGGAAGCACATGGTACAAAATTAAATCTACTGACCGTTGTTTTGTATCTTGTACCTCAGTTTTATAATTTAGAAAGTAGAAATTTTTCATGAAACCTCCTTGAAAGTGGAGATTTGGGGAGTTTCACTCATAAAACCTTATTTAGTCCTACACACATGGGTTTTTTGGGGATGTTTTTATGGCTTTTGTTGCAGGAAAAACTGTTTTTCCTATGGGCAAACCTGGATTTGGATGTTGCTGTCCTGGAAGACAGGAGGAAGAAGGTATTTTGGAATATTGAGGATGGGAGCTGTCTTTTTTTGTGTATTCTGTTTTGGGGGAAAGAAATCTGTTTGGTTTTTGGAGAAGGAAGTGGGCTACAATGAGCAAGACATTTATATATAGAATATACACAATTCTACTTCACTGCCTGCACTCCTATTCCTTAGAATAAATAGAATATTGCTCCTTTGGTTTATGTCTCTCCTAGCACACATTCCTTCTTCCTCTCCCTCTTTTTTGGCATTTCTACTGCAGCACTAAAAGGTTTGGGATAGAAATTCAGGTTTTTGGGGTAGGTCTTTTAGGTGATCTTAAACTGGTGATGTGAAACTACTGTGTGAGCAAGAAGCTCTTGCTAAGCAAAAAAAGTTGGATAATTTTCTCCCCAGTAAGAAAAGGGGCTGCCTGTCACATATTTGCAAATCATGAATGATTTTCTTATCTAGCCTTGAAGAAGTGAACGCCCATTTGATGAAAATTAATTAATAAATTAATTAATAAAATTAATAAGTGAACAGCTTTCCCTCCACCTTGATAGAGGAAGATGGTAAAAAGAATTTAAAATAGCCTGTGGGTAGTGCTGGAGTTGGAATCCCAGTATGATTTGTCACATAAACTGGTAAATAAATGTTTTTTTTCCTCTCTGATATTGCCATGAAGGGCCTGGGAACCACAATTTGCTTTTTCCTGGGTCTCTCTTCTGTCCCTTTACAATGCCCATGCTGACATTCAAAATATTTGTTTCAGTGGAACAATAGAAATAATTTTCTCCTTCCGTCAGCATTTCACTTGGCAACATGTTATAGATGTATTTTTTTATAATTTTTCTGTGTAGCAGTTAATGGCTTTTTTTTACCTCTGTGTCAAAGTTTGACAGACAGGAAAACCACGGTAAAATGAGAATTTTGAAGGCAAGCAAAGTACAGAAAAGGAGCATTTATTCTCTTTAAGCTTTCTTTTTGAATGGTGAATGTGTTTTGATAGTCAAGCAGCATTTAAAGCATGTTATTTTTTAATTCTTATATAGCAAACCCCAAGATATTTGACTGAAGCAAAATTAATCACTGTGTTATTTCGGCATTCAGATGAAGATCTACTGCTTTACAAAGCCTGCTGCTCCATCAATTTGTTCTTTGGGTTGAATTCAAATTGAGTTCATTTTTATAGATTCACTGCATAATACTCTGCTCTCTCCTCCCTCATTCATTAACCAATTTGTTCGTGCTACTCCCTTTTTATTGAACGGCAACAAAATTGCCCTGCTATCTCCCCAAATGAATATCATCATTCCTTGTCATGCATGGGCAAAAAGTGAGGCTAATAATCCCTTTTTCCACACACCTTCCCTCTTTCAGGGACAAGTCTTCCATCTGCCCTGGAGGTAGCACGAGAAGAACGTTTAAAATCCCGTTCTTTGTCTATAAATATTCCAAGCCAGGCTCCTTTTGATTACTCGTGGGCCTTTGGAGCATGTACACCCTGCCAGTTGTGTGACACAACAAAAACCACATCAAAGCCTTGTCAGGGCTTGTCCTTGTACATGACACGCTACAAATTCAGGCGAGGGATTAAAACGTGTTCCTTTGACACTCGTGACGCGGGCGAGGCTCCTCCACTCAACAAAACCATCACCAGGGCCTCTCTTCCTCTGATTTTATTCAATATTTCCTTGCTCTCACATTAAGCTGTTTTTTTGGGTAGGGATATATTCACTTTAGAGTGTTCTGGTGGTCCTCGTTTTGGGTTGAATTACCAGATTTAGGTATTTTGAGGGACAGAGGGATGGAAGTCATCAGGCAGTTTGTTTTAGGGCTGCTTTCAGGAGTGGCTGAGGTCACTTAGTGTTGAGTTTTTATCTTCTTTTTGCCAGGGTGGGATTAAATGTGTGAGGTGATATTTCTTGTTCAGATTCAGATGTTTATTAGTTCTTATCTACGTTACAGTCTCACAAACCCTGAGTTCTACAACACTTCACTCTGACAAACTAAAAATGGAGCTCCATCTCTCTCTCTGCAAGGCCTTTTAAGGATAAACTGTCCAATTAAGAAATGACACCTAAATTATTTTTACTTTTAACCCAATAACCAACCACCCATGCCCCTCAATGTGGACTTTTTTATCCAGTTACACAAAACCACCCAAACCCATGGAGAAGGAGGTGAAGAAGAAGGACCAGCCTCTGCCCCAAAACCTCCATCTTATTTTATATCTATTCCTGCATTCTAAACCCTTAAACTCTGAGTTTCCCACCCTGTGATATCACACACTTCCATTCAAACTCCACGCCTATAATCTCAGTTTTATTATTGAATTTTGGAAGCTTCTCCACAACCTCAGGTCAGTGCAGTGTTCTCCTGGGGTCAGTGCCTGGCAGCACAGAAATCTAAAATTCCCAGCAGCCAGGGTTCCAACAACTTGATTTGCTCAGCTTAGAGAAGAGCCTGAGGGAAGTCCTTTTCAGATGTAATTTCAAGTTTTTAAGGGTTTTTTAATATATTTTTAATATCTTTTCATATCAGTGGCTGTCTGGAATATATTGAGGTGCTCAAGTGTTTTAGCAATAGGTGGCAATACAGCTAAAGCAGGTGTACACAAATTATTAAAAAGGATATTTCAGAGATAATATGAGGGGAAAAAGTAGAATGTCATGGTGAAATCTGTAGGTTTTGGGAGATTTTTTACAGATTTTAGGAAATTTTTCAGTCCTGTTAAGTGTTATATAATCTGTTCTGTGGTAGCTGTACCACGATGTGCCTGGATGAAAAACTACTCTGCCTGCTTGTTTTTTAAAGAAAGGAAGTGTTTAATGTAAGGCTTAATAAACTGGGGATGTTAAAACACCCTTTTAGTTCAGTAATAAGAATTAATCTCCTGACAGCCCAATCCTCATAAGGCTGAGGGTCTTTGATGGCACTCAGCCCTGCAAAGTGCAGGGGGCTTTGGAGCTGGGAATTCCACCTCCTGCCAGGAATTGTGATGCTGATGGTGTTTGTGTGTACATTTGGGTGTTTGGGGAATCTGACACAATGCTACAAATGGAAACTTTGAATAATGAAAATAATATAAAGATTTTAAGACAAAGAGGCACCTTCTGATGCCTTGTGAAGGCTGAGCTAGAGCAGAGGCTGGGCAGAGCTAAAGAATAAATTAGGGGTTTATTCAAAGCATCTCCTCCATGGATCCACCTTGGGCAGCACCAGAGCCCAGCCAGGGCTGCACCCAAATGAACCAAAATGGCCCCAAAATGCACGAGCGCTCCCGGGGGCTCTCCCTGGGATCAGTTCTGCTCCATTGGCACCTTGGAGTTCATTGTCCCATTCCAGCTTTAGCCCAGGCAGTCCCACCCTGCTTGTTTTTCTCTCTCCAGCCCACGCTGTTTGTGCTCCTGGGCTGAGATTTGGATCATTTGTCCTTGGTGCCCAGCTGGAGCAGGAATTGTTTTGTGTCCCTGCTCTGTGCACAGAGCTCACCATCCCATAATATGAAGCTCAGACCCACACACTAAAGCAACTCAGAATCTGAAAAATAGAGAAGCTAAACCCTGAGGCATTGCTTCCACTTCGCACAAGTCCTGATTTTTACAAGTAGCCAACAGAACTTTAATTTTGAAAGCAGAAATTGGTTTCAGCTGTCAGTGCTGTAAAAAGTTTCACACAGGAGTAATATGGGAGAAGTTTGTCAACATAAATTTGGTGTGGCTGAACCAAAAGAAGATGATAATATTTCTTATCTCTTTACTTTCAGTAATTTAATTGACTTTGGAAAATCCACCCTTCTGATAACATAATAAGATACTGCAGTGTCTTTTTCTTAGAGATATTTGAATTCAAATCACGCTTATAAATAAATAAATAAACCTCATTACTTCTCATTTTCCTAATTATCATGCAGATAAACAGTGGGAATCATGACATTAGGATAAGTAAGTGGTTTATGATATTGCTTCAGAGGAAGAAAGTCTTGCTGTTCCCCATTTTTCCCCCCCTTGGGCCATGCAGGAATAATAAATGAGTAAATCCAGAGTAGTTTCTGATGGATGCTTAATGGGGCTGTGCTGGAGCCAAGGGCTGCTTCTGCAGCAGCTGTCACAACTCCGAGTCATTAACACACCTTGAATGTTTGCATTCCAAAATCAGGGCATTTCAGAGGTTACAGGTTGACTTTCAAAATTTATTTATGTCTTTAAGCCTGTGAAGAACCCATTGAGGGACTTCTGCACCATTTTTGGTGGTTTCTGCCTTTGGAGCCAGAAAGCTGCTTGGAAATCTTGTGAGAGGGAAGAGAATTATTGTGTGCAGCAATGAGTCATTTCCAGTGTGTAAAACAACTGAAATATTCAAATATCCCAAATATTCAAGTCATGCCAGCAGACTCACAGCAATGGCTTAGTGTACATAATATTTTGGAGTGAGGAAATACTTCTGTGGAATAACTATCAGGTTTTCTTGTAATGCTCTGGAAAGAAGGATAATTAGTGGGGGTTGTTTCTGCTTTCATAAAGGGACGTCTAAAGAAGTGCTCAGATAAAGAGGTCAGCTGGATCTTTGTTTTACATCCTAGTAATTCATGTCATATTTTAATTTTCCTGCTCACTTTTATCTGCCTGTTTGAAGCACGAGAAAATCCCCCAAACGCTTGTAGTTATTCCTTTTCAAAGTAAAAATGTAGGAAGGAGATACTGAACTTGAGCAAATCATTCTTTGAACCAACTACCTGCCAGTGAGGGAATGCACAGCACAAAAATAGCAACCTTTGATAGGTCTGGAAAGTTAATTTTTAATTTTTCTATGAACAGACTTGACCTTGAGGAAAATAAGGGGATATTGACCCTCAGCACATCTGCAGGTGACACCAGACTGACAGAGAGTAGGTTTGGATTGGAGATTAGTGACATTTTTTCCTTGTGAGGGTGAATTGGGTGTGGAATATCATGGAAAAAGCTATTTGTAATTATCTGTTCAGAGTGCTGAGTCTGGTGCCTGAGAGTGGGTAAAGGTGATAAATAAATGAGATTTAAAGATTACAGAAATACAAAGTTCAGAATTGAAGTTCACCAGAGAAGAAATATCACATAAAATAACTCCTGAAATAATGTAATGTGTTTTGTTGTTTTGGTGTCACTTGCTTGACAATAATTTTTTTGTGTTTTGAAAACCAAATTTTCCTTTTCTTCATCTTTCCAAAGTCCAGAGAAGTTCCTATCACATTTTAGATATAAGGAGAGTGATAAAACTCTTATTCCATGTGAACTGCTGGAAAAACCCAGGACATTCTTTAAACTTTCCAAGTTGTCCTGAAAACAAAAATAATTTTTGCTGTTGGAATTGTGACTCAGTGCTGGTTTGGCGTAGGCTCATATCTGACTTTTAATTCTTCTTTTTAAATGTAGCTATTTCTTTCATAAATTCTGCTCTTAAATTGGTTTGTTTTGGTCATGTTTCTATCTAAATTTTTCCCAATACTTCACTTGTTCCTCATATCTGTTTCTTTCCATCTCTGCCAGCTCCTGGAGGTTTCTCCTGCCCTTGGTCACCCCAGTTCTTCATTTTTGCTTTCTTTTTCTCCAGCTCTCTCCCTTTTTTTCCCTCTCCTTATTGAAGAACCACAAGATCCTTTTGTCTCTATCTTCAGGACAAACCTCTGCCTCTTTTCTCTGATGTCTGGGAGTTTCTTCATTCTTTATTTTAATTTTGTCCTCCTGGCCTCTACTGCCTGATGCTGCAGTGTTCCAGAGATGGTGGAAGGAATAATTGCCAGCAGAATTCCCTTTAATCCCTGCATTCCTGAGAGGACTTTTTGTGTTCTACAAAGCTCTGGAGGTCTCTGGGCTCCCTTTTTCTATTTTATTTTATTTTCCCCCAGGGTCTTACGGACATGGTTAAGTTAAACTTGACTTTATTGGAGATAAAAGGAGGAAATGCCCTGAAACTGTCATGGTGGGCACCTCTCTGCTGGCTCAGCCATATTCCTTGGAAACTCCATGAATGCTGAAATTTCTCAGCAGAAGAAAATGAAATTCTGCTTATTATTAGTGAAGGGTTTTCTCTCTTTTTGACATGGATGAAATGAATTTGGCTTAGGCCCTCAGAAAAGGTGGAGATGAAGCGTGGAGCATCTTTAACTCTCTCTCGTGCTCTTCTGGAACTGTAGCTCGAGGGTCTGTGGAGTGGAAAATGAATGGAAAGTAATTTTATTTTATGGAGAGGGTGACACAAGGTTTTTGTACTGCTGGAACAGTAAGGAGACAACTATTTCTTTTCCATTTTCAGTGCAAGTCTGATCATTGGAAGGAAAAGAGGAGGTTTTAAAATCAGTTTTACTGTTCACATTTGGTTTTAGGGGTGTGATGATTAATTATGCAGAGGAACAGAACTAGTTAGAGGACTCTCCAATTTATGCTGCCTTAAAAAGTTTAGTATTCAGATTTTTTTCTGTGCAGTGGCTTAGCTGTAAAGCTTTAATCCAAAGTATCCCTGCACAGTCATTGGCCAAGAGAGGAAAATTTTCCTTGCCTACATTTCAGGTGGTTACAGGTGTCATCAGCTGTGCCAGAATTGCTCACCCTCAGATCTCTTTAATATTACAGAAAAACAGGTGTTTTCAGAGTGCAGTCTGAGCTGCTTTAGATGTCAGCTTTGTGATGAAATGGATTTTCCTGAAGAAGTGGCCGTGTCTCTGTAAATGCCTCTCTGGCTTGAGGGCTTCTGGTTGTCTTCCTCTTACATAATTAAGGTGATTAAACTTATATAATTAATTAAGGTGTAAAACCTATATAATTAAAGTGCTTTTCACACAAAAGGTGTAAATATTATCATGGTCCCCACATGCATAGCACACAAATAAATCAGAAACATCCATGTGACAGGACAAGGAGCAGTGGTTTGAAACTGAAAGCGGATGGATTTAGGTTGGATAGAAGGAGAAGTTTTGTCTGATGAGGGTGGGAGGCCCTGGAATAGAATTCCCAGAGCAGCTGTGGCTGCCCCTGGATCCCTGGAAGTGTCCAAGGCCAGGCTGGACAGGGCTTGGAGCACCCTGGGACAGTGTAAGGTGTCCTTGCCCATGGCAGGGCATTGGAATTAAATGATCCCAAAAGTCCTTTCCAACCCAAACCATTCCAGGATTCCCTATCAGAACATTTTTTATTCCTTTTAATCATTTGTGAAGAACTGGGGAGAGTCAGGGGTTTTACACTGGGCTCCCTTTTTCCTTTGAGATCTATTGTACACTCTGTAATTCTGTTAATTTAATGTTTTAATTCGTTGTCCTTAAAAACCCAAATTTGTACTCATTCCTGCATTCCTTGGGATTGGGACATGTCCATGATTGGGGCAGGATTAATTATGGATGTGGCCACAGGAAAATGGAAGTGGATTTAGAGGAGTTTTGGTGTTGTGCTACAGGTTTTCATGCAGGGGCTTCCCTGAATTTCTGGAGGAGCTGCCTGTGCTTTCCTGGGATTTCCTGCTGTGTTCTTGGCAGCATGCTGTGATAGCACTTTAAGAGAGTAATAAATAGCTTGTGTAAGTTGTTCCTTTAAGTTAGAGTTTCTATAGAACAATTTTACAAATTGTTGCATGTCACAGCTGTAAATGGGTCGAGCACATCGTCGAGTGCGGAGCTGACAACAAAAAAAAAATCAGGGCTTGTACTACTCATGAGAAGAAAAAAAGCTATTTTATACTCCATTAAACTGTTACACATCATAAATAATTTATGCTCAGCCTGCTCTGTTCTGTAGCAAAGATGATAAACTCGACATTTTTGGAGCATTTTAATGGATATCATCATTTTCATGAATTTCTCTGTAACAGAAAGATCGTTCCTGCAGTACTCCCCTGGTCATTATATGGATGGAAGTGGGTTAAATAATTAGAGTACAGTCCAAAGTGAGTCCTTGAGTCTTGCTCTGAGTTCCACAAGTATCTAGGAATGGATGTAGAATATACTATAGAATGTATTTGGGTTGGAAGGGATGCTAAAGATGATTTAATTCTAACCCCCCTGTTTTAGGCAGGGATTCACCCACTCAAGCAGGGTGTATATGGAGTGTCTAGATATAGTTTTGCTCATTTTAATTAATATTCTAATTTTATTGGTTATTTCTATAATTTCCAGAAGTGTCTAAACACCTAATGTAATATTGTGAGGATGTCTCTGTTTCCACACCAGAAGAATATTGATAATTTTTCTACTTTATACTGAACTTTCAGATAATTTATACATTTTATCAAACATGCAGGAAGGTTTTTAGACTGTTTTGTGTTCTTAAATACGCCCTTTGCTTTGAAAGTGAAAATGTCCTAATTTTTTCTTAAGTGAAAAACTCTCCAAACAAAATAGCATTGTAACAATAAAACATGCCTGGAGATTAAAAAAAGAAAAAAAAAAAAAGCCCAGACAACAAAACTGAAATCTTTTGGACAGCAGCATTTTTTAAAATGTGGGATTTAAAAGCTGACTGAAATTTTCAAAGCTGTAGATAAATGTCTGAATGGAGAACTAGTTCTGTTTATTCATACAGTGTTTTGGTACTTCTGAGTGTGTTACTGCTGTTTTTTCCTGGGGTGAGGTGCCTGATCTGAACACCTAAAGGGCTAAAATGGAGCTTACTTAGAGCTGCCTGATTTCCTTTTGCTAATGAAAGTATAAAATGTGATATTCCTAAAAGGGAACTGCTTGATCCAGTGAGTGTTTCAGAAGTGTCCTGAATTGATATTTGACTTGGGGTAAAAGTGCTGGATTTAAGTATGAATCCAGAGTGCCATTAATAGAAATTACAGTTCAGGTACCAGTGTTGGTAGTGGGAGTTCATCCTTAGAAATGAGATAACATCCACTTTTTATTTTCCTGTCAAGACTGCAAATATTCCCCAAAGGAATCTTCTTTTTTGTCAAATCAGTTTTCATGTCTATATTCCTACACAAAATACAATCAGTTGGGTTGGAAAAGTCTTTTAAGATCCTCTGGTCCAGCCATTCCTCAGCCCTGCCAAGGCCACCACTGACCCTGTCCCCAAGTGCCACCTCCACGTGGCTTTAAATGCCTCCAGGGATGGGGACTCCACCCCTGCCCTGGACATCCTGTCCCAGTGCTCATTATTTCACTGATAGTTCTGATAAAACACTTGATATTTCTGTTTAATACCACTGTAGTGTTGAATTTTCAATGATGGCAGAGATTTTTTGGATTTTGTGTGTGTTCTTCGAAGTATTTCTGTGTAGATTTATAATAGAAATGTCACCTTAAACCTTGTTTTGCATTAAAGGAATAATGAAGTACTTTTGGTCTCTGTGAGAGAGTGGGTATGTAATTACATCTTGAATTTCTCTTTGTTGTTACCTGCTCCTTTAAAACCGCTTAAAGCTGGGTAGAATATTGCACAAAATATTTTCTAGATAATGAAATTCATGGTCCTCTGCCAGGAGATGACTTTGACTGGGGAACTGTCCTCGGACAAATTAGTGATGGTTCCCTTTGTGTAGAACATTGCAGAAACAGCAACAGCCATATTAAATCTTAATCAATAACAATGTTTCACTAATTACAGGAGCGAGTTTGTATATTGGATAAATTGCTGTTTGTAAACGTTGTATTATATTAACTAAACCAGCTAATTACCAGAGCAGAATAAACATAAGGTTTGCTAAAAGCTTCCATCCGTAGCTCGGAGCAGTGGCTGCTGTCTAATATTTCAGTCAATGTGGAAAATAAGGTAATGACATTATAAATACATTTATAACGCAGGACGATTTCTTCTAAAATGCATGTAAGTATTATTGCTTTACTATGAAATATGATTTATTTAATGCATTTCAGCCCCCATAATATTAAGATATAATTGAGACGGGGGGAAAAAATTGCATGCAGTCAGAGTCTGCATGAAAGTGAATCACAGGCTAAATTGCTTGTAATTTTAAAGGCACTTAGGGGAATCGTGAAATTTAGCTAATGCAGCCTTTGGTGTAAAAAATGGGAAGAAAACAATTGGCCAGTCTTTCAAGTTTTATTTGACTTCACATAGTGGGTTTTTTTTGGTTTTTTTTTTTTTTTTTGTATCCTGGTGACTGCCAGTCTGGGAATGAATAAACAGAGCTGCTAAAACTTTATCTCCATCTCGTGATGAGGAATAGCTGCAGATGTGGTGAGGGATGGGCATTTGGGGTGAGAAGCCAGGAGAGCACAGACAGAGCTGATGATCTGAGATGGGAATTGTCCTCTGGTGCTGGGAATTCTGATGGTTATTGCTTTCAAAAGGCTGAAGCTTTCTGGCCTTTATGGTTTAATTACTGGCTGAGCAGTTGTTGATGATTTCACTAAATCACAGAGCTCCCACACGGGCACCACCAGCCGAGCTCTGCCAGAGCAATCCCACTTTTCCTGCTGATGGACACCAGCCTGGGCTTAGTTTAACATGAGCTGTCAGCTGGGGAGAATCTGGCACTGCTCATTGTCCTCAAGCTGGGTTTGGCTCCAAGGATGGAATAAAACAGAGTAACCCCTCGGGCTGGGCCATAATCACTTGATCTCAGTAGAGATAAAATGGGTGCTTGTAAAATCAAGCTCTTTTTGGTTTTTATGATAAGTAACTTCTGTTGAAGAGATGACTTCCTGCTTTTAATACACTTGTCATTTCTTGCGTAAAATGTATTAATAATTCCATAAAATATAAATCATGGAATCACTGAGTGGTTTGGGTTGGGAGGGATTTTTAAAGCTTGTCCCATTCCATCCCCCTGATTACATAGAATAAATGTGTTCAGATAGAAAATCCTGGAATGGTTTGGGTGGGAAGGGACTTTAAACAACATCCAGTGCCACCCTATCCAGTGTCCAGGGACACCTCCCACTGTCCCAGGCTGCTCCAGCCCCAGTGTCCAACCTTTCCTTGGGCATTCCAGGGATCCAGGGGCAGCCCCAGCTGCTCTGGCAATCCCAGCCCAGCCAGGAATTCCTCATTCCCAAGATCCCATCCATGGCTGCCCTCTGGCAGTGGGAGCCATTCCCTGTGTCCTGTCCCTGCAGGCCTTGTCCCCAGTCCCTCTGCAGCTCTCCTGGAGCACCTTCAGGCCCTGGAATGTGCTGGAAGCTCTCCCTGGATCCTTCCCTTCTCCAGGCTGGAAACCCCCATCTTTCCCAGGCTGGCTCCAGAGGAAATCATCTCCCATTGCCCATAATTTCAGGATTATTGGCAGGCAGAGCATCACAGGGTAGGAGCTGAAACAAGGAGTCAGTGGATGGCTCATTATTGTAAATGCAGGCAAACCCGGTGGGGAGAAATGCTGATGTCTGACTCCAGTTCAGAAGGCTGAATGATTTCTTTATTATTACTATGCTATAATATATTAATATACTATTTAAAGGAGATACTAAAAATATAAACCTACTTTTATAACTACCATATCTAACTCACTCACAACTCGTGCCCCTCTCTGAGAGCCCAGCCCCAGGTGGGTTGGATTGGATTGGATTGGATTGAGTTGGATTGGACTGGGTTGGATTGGATTGAGTTGGATTGGATTGGGTTGAGTTGGATTGGGTTGAGTTGGATTGGATTGGGTTGGATTGGGTTGGGTTGAGTTGGATTGGATTGGATTGAGTTGGATTGGATTGGATTGGATTGGATTGGATTGGATTGGATTGGATTGGCCATCAGGCTCAAACAATCCTCACCAGAACCCAACCAAGCACTCACCCCAGGGAAACAATTCTCCAACCACATTCCACATGGGAAAAACAAGGAGCAGAAATAGAAATTGTTTTCTCTTTCTTTCTCTCTGTGCTCCTCTATGAAAAATCCTGAGAGAGAGAAGAATGTGCCTGCCACGGCTCATCCCCACCAGTTCCTGCCTGGACAGACTCCGGGCTCTGGCCAGCACCTTCTCCATGCAGGAATATCAGTGGAGGAAGGGAAGGCCTCCAGCAGCTCCTCCTGCCCCTCCTGCAGGAGCTGAGTGTCCCTCACCCTGCAGCCATTCGTGCAAACACTTCCCTGATTTGCTGAGGGCATTATCCCTCTGCTGGAAAAGTTGGAATGAATGCTTTGAGCTAATCCCATTCCCTCGCTGCTGAATTCGTGGCAGTGGGATCAGTAACCTTTGCACAGGGAGCAGCTGCACCTGCAAGATGATGTTGGATCTCATTTGACCCAAATTAATTTAAATCTCCTGCAATGATTAGTTACTTTGTGAGTAATATAGACTGGAAAATTCTCTAAGCCTTTCTAATATTAACTCCAGATTACTGGATGTAATCACTTTTTTAATAAAGGAGAACTTGGAGGCTGGCAAACCACATTTTATTTTGTGTGATTAATTAAAAAGCATAGTAAAGATGAATAATAAACATAAAGAATTGGTAGCTCCACTGAAGCACCACGACTCCCCTGCCTCTGTGTACTTCTGCAGGCCGTTGCCAAGAGATTTTGTGAGGATTGATTAAAATAGTTTGAAATAAGGCACTGTCTATAGAAGTTCAAAGTAATTGGTATAAGTACTTTTATTAATAAAGAGAGCTTCCATAAGAATGAATTCTATCTCCGGGGCTCTCAAAGGGCTTTTGCAAGTTAAATATATAATTAAGTACATTATCTCACACTATTCACTGAAATGTTTTTTTCCTGGGATAGAACACAGTAGCAATTTTATAGTGTGAAGATCTCTGTGAAATTTTACTGTTAAATGAGAAAAATACAGCCCTTGTATTGTTGAAATCCAGTGCACCACGACGACTGAGTGTTAGAACAGAGAGAGGAAGACCTGTACAAGCTCAACCTAAAATTAATCAGCAATATGAGCTTAGGGAAGGCTTGGATTGCCTTCAGAGCAGTGGAATTAACATCTGTCATGGTCTTCAGCTTTGTGTGGAGCTTTAATGGCTCCTAGGCAAGGACTCAGCTCTGCCTAAAGTGGGAATTGTGAACCTGTTGCTTTTTACCATGAGGTGCTCAGGGGAGCTGGAACACGTTGCTCATGTTGTATTTTTGGGTTCGGTCTGCTCTGGTGCAGCAGCCAGAGTTTATTTGGGACCATACTGATTGGTGGAGCCACCAAATTCCTGTCTTGGAGTTAGTGGAGGACGTGACTGGAGCAATGTCTGAGTGAATGAAGAGAGACCTGGGGCTGCTCCTCCTCCTCCTCCTCCTCCTCCTGCACTTGGGTCCCACCATCCCCATGGAGCACCACGGGCTGGGGCAGAGGGGCTGGAAAGGTCCCTGGGGGTGCTGGTGGCAGTGGTGGGACATCCCCAGCTGTGCCCAAGGCCGATGGCACCTGGATTTTAGCAGGAATGGAGTGGCCAGCAGGATTAGGGAAGGGACTGTCCCCTGAGCTGGCACTGCTGAGGGACCCCCTGGAATCTTGGGGTCAGCTCTGGGCTCCTCAGTTCAGGAAGGACCTGGAGGGGCTGGAGAGTGTCCAGGGATGGAGCTGGGAAGGGAATGGAGAGGCAGGAAAAGCTGAGGGAGCTGGGAAGGGGCTGAGCCTGGAGCCAAGGAGGCTCAGGGGGGACCTTGTGGCTCTGCACAAGTCCCTGCCAGGAGGGGATGTTGGTTTTCTTAGTTTTTATAGAGATGGGGTAATTGAGAGGTGTTTTACAAGATTTTATTCTATTATCAATCTCAATAAATAGTAAAACACATTCTAATTCTCTATAATATCTAATCTTTTTACAAAACCCTATTTTAAAACTTCTTTCTAATTCAATCTTTCTCTCAACAATATCATCTCTGGTCTATAACCTTCCTAAATCAACACACCTCATCTCAATATTTATATACAAATATACCAAACTATATAAACTTCCTAACAAATTTTACAAATTCTTCACAAAGAAAAATTGTGAATTCTTCACAAAATTCTTCACAAATCCATTTCCCACACGGGGACAGCTGGGTGGGGTCGGGCTGTGCTCCAGGGAACAGGGACAGGAGGAGAGGGAACGGCCTCGGGATGGGCCAGGGGGGATTTCAGGGAGGATTTTAGGAAAAATTCTTCCCCAAAAGACTTATCCAGCCCTGGCACAGCTGTTCTGGCAGTGCTGGAGTTCCCATCCCTGAAGGGATTTCAAAGCCCTGTGGGTGTGGCACTTGGGGACATGACAGTGGTGGCCTTGGCAGGGCTGGGAATGGTTGGACTCGATCTTAGAGGGTTTTTCCAACCATAATGATTCAATGATTCTGTAATTGAATTATTCTGAGGCTTTGATCTGAAATCCTTTTTACAACACCACTCAGAGTAGTGCAGTTTTTATCAAGTACTGGCCTCAGAAAGATCTCCTTCCAAATTGGTAACAAAGTAAAATAAACAGGCATTGAGATATAATGATGAAAAAATGGGATTTTAATCCATGTCTTCTATCACTTCCCTTGGGCTGTAAGTGTTTTTAAACATGGCCTTTTCATGTATTTTTCTCTTTGAGAGCAGCTGCCACCTGCATGCTGAGCTCTGCTGAAGTCTAAGGGATGTTAAAGGGAATCCAAAAAGTACAAATTAATGCCCAAATTACTGGTACCAATCTGAGTTCCAGCAAAAGCCTCTTCCTCCTTCCTGTCCCCACATCCATAGCAGTGAAGTGAAGCAAAATTTAATTTACTCAAGGAATGAAATGTGGTTTCCTTTAGACCTCAGACTTACTCCTAGGTGTGAATAAATGTGAATTCTTGAAATAATAGTGAAAATATTAAACATGAAATAGATTTGACACGTGTGCTAATCCCCTTGCATCTGTTTCTGTGTGGGGATGCATTTACAGATGGATAATTTCATTTTTAAGTTGACATCTCTGCAAAATAGAAAGTATTCAAATACTGAAAATAAATAAAATAATGGAATTTTTATCATTTTATACTGCTAGAAGCAATTTACCTGTATAGCTCTAGCTTCAGAGGAGGGGAAAAAAAGAGGATATTTTCCTAAAGCTGCTTAGTGAACAACACATTTCCATGTTTATATACATCTGCTTGGTTGGATTTGTCCTTTTTTCCCCTCTTTTCCATGGCATCATCTCATGGCTTTTCCCCCTGACTTCCTTTCAAGTCCATTCATTTTGGGATCCCCCATGTGGCAAATCCCTGCAGTGCAGCAACATTCCAGCTTTCATTTCCAGAATTCTTCATTAATATCTTCAGTCAGAGAAGGCTTTGAGGGGCTACAAACAGACAAGCTTTGAGAGAAAAATAGTTCAGAAAGCAAATAGAGATTTTTTTGCCCTCCTTATTAGTTGTCTTTCATTTATTTTTCTGCTTATGGAGGAAATTATTTTCAAGCTGGAAGGTGTGAAAATAAGCAGCATACAACCAATATTGAGTTAAATATTTACAAAGAGATGTTTTAGCAATTCTTTATTGTTTAAAGTATTTTTTTTCCTTTGGAAATTAAAATTGAGTGTAATTAGAAGAGAATGAACATGACTTAGATCAATAATATGCTATACTTGAAAAAAAAAGGGTAGTTTTAAAGATGTAATTTTTCTAAAAAAACCATAATTTTGTCTGGTTTTATGGACAACTAAAACCTGTGAAGGACAGTTTAGCAATTCCAGGCCTGCACTAATCATTCCATGTAATCCCTTTTCCCCCACCACAAGTATTTTATTTTTGGGTTATTTTTTAACATGCCCATGAAGAACTCTGCACCTGCAGGAATGCATTTTGTGTGTCTGGAAGATTTCTTTATCTTAATACTTCTTGTCAGTTCTTAAAAATGCACAGAATTACCTGAAATTGCATTTTTTTTTTTTTTTCAGGCTCTTTAACTCAGTGGTTGGGAAAGATCTTTTGTACACAGAATTTCTTCCATTATTTTATTTTTCAGCACGACCTGTAGAGGCACTTCAATTTCAAAACACGATCAGCTTGTTTTTACCTCAGCAAAGTTAATATTACGAGCTGCAGTTAATAATAAAAATTTCTTGGAGAAAACCAGGCTGTAACTTGAATTGGTGAGTGCTGATGGAGGCTGAGATAAGGAATAATTTCAGAGCATGAGCCTCATCAAACTGAGCCTTCCATCTGTAATCATTGTTCCTGTCTTTAATTTCCTTTTACATGACCTTCCCTGATCGTTTGGGTGTCATCCCTGTAACAGTTGTCCACATAAAAGATAATAATTAAACACAATTGGAGTGAAAAGAGAGAAATTGCCACGTTCTGGATGTGCTGGACTTGTCACCACCAGGTCTGCAATATTTCCATGGGCACAAAGGATGGGTGTGGGTGAGAGGAGGAAATTTTTCATCAAAACTTAATTTCTTTAAAACTTTAATTTCATAGAATAATGGAATGGATTTGAAGGACCTTAGAGATCATCCACTGCCACACCTGCCATGGGCTGGGACACCTTCCACTACACCAGGCCTGATGTAGCAAAATATTTTGGTTTTTCTTTGGTTGTTTTATGCTTTTGGTCTCGAAAGGTGATTTTTGATAGTGGAGCTAAAGGGAGAAGATGCATTAGGAAGGTCTTAAACTGCTGATTTGGGACCAAATACTGTGAATTAACTTGTACTGATGTTTTCACTTCTGCTTGCAAGTTTGAGCTCATTTGATATTTTCTGCTGCAGAATTCCAGAACTGGGCAGTGCTGAGTTCCAGGCAGAGACACAAACTCACAGAAATATCTTAAACCAAATTTGGTGGAGTTAAAAAAGCACAAATTCTTGAGCTGCTCTGGAGTTATCAATTTTTAGCAGCCCTGAGTGCAGGTTCTTCCTGGCTGTGCTTGGTTTGTTGGTTATTTCTTGTTGCTCAGTTGTGCTCAACACCCTGGACCTCAAATTCATGGCTTATTTCCCAAAAAACAAAAGAATGAAAACTCAACCTCAGCCCTGCGCTCAGGGCTGCTAAAAATTGGTAACTTCAGGAGCAGCTCAAGATTTTTTGCTTTTGTAACTCCACCAAATTTGGTTTAAGATATTTCTGTGAGTTTGTGTCTCTGCCTGGAACTCAGCACTGCCCAGTTCTGGAATTCTGCAGCAGAAAACATCAAATGAGCTCAAACTTGCAAGCAGAAGTGAAAACATCAGTTCAAGTTAAACAAATTTAGTCAATAAACTGTATGTGACCACAGTATTTGGTCCCAAATCAGCAGTTTGGGTTGTTTGACTCAGCTCTGGGATGGTATCAAAGCCATTCCAGAATTCTGCAAAGCCAAGATCATTTTAAAAGATATTTTTAAAAAATATATCTGCAAATACTAAGAATGAAATTATCATCTGAAGTTTGCACCACTTGAGACTTTAGAAGTCTCTCATATAATCATAGAATTATTTAGGTGAGAAAAACCCTCCAAGATTGAATCCAAACCATCCAACACTGCCAAGGCCACCACTGACCATGTCCCCAAGTGCCACTTCCATGTGGCTTTAAATCCCTCTAGGATGGGGACTCCAGCACTGCCCTGGACAACCCTCTGGGGAAGGAATTTTTCCTCTCCCCAAAGCTGTGCTGGTTGAATATTTAAGAAGGATCCTGTACAGGGCAGCCCTGGCAACTTCCAGTGTGCCCCAAAAGGATGAACTCGGAGCAGGGGCACTGCCAGCTTGAATAGGTGACAGTTATTCAGGAAAAAAACACCAAAAATATCTTTGTAGGATTCCAGAAAAGCTGGGCTTGGATGGGACATCTGGAGATCATCCAGCCTAAACCTCCTGCTAAACCTGGCTCAGCTGAAGGGGGTTGTTTTTCCACAAAATCTGGTTTTAGCAGTGACAATCCCAGGATGGGTTGGGTTGGGTTGAAAGAATTTTTGGGATCATCTTGTTCCACCCCTTCCTCTATCCCAGATTGCTCCAAGCCCCGTCCAGCCTGGCCTTGGACACTTCCAGGGATGGGGATATTTCTGAGAAGGTTAAAACAGTGAAAAAAGCTTATTTCTGAGGAAAACCAACCCAACCAATAAAACCCAAATACACCCCCAACCAAACCCAAGCAAAACAAAAACGTCTCCCCAAATCTATATTTTGAATAGATGATTTTTTTGTTGGCTTTTGGTGGAAATCTTCACATGATCATCACTAAAAAACTGCTTGGAGCACAGAAAAATAATAAAAAAGCGTTTTCAAGACACTAGCTCAAAGCTACCCTGAGGTAGAATTATCACAAGGTTTTAATTTTAATGTATTTAATATTTTACCTGGGTTGTTTATAAGAGTGAGCATTGATTGCTTTGCATCCCCAGCATCAGTGCTGATCAAATATTCTATAAAATTATCACTGCCAGTTTTTCTTTCTAGAAATAGAGACTGAAATACAGAGGAATGGATTTAATTAACCCTGCTGTACTAACAAGTGGGAAAATGAAACTCCTGCCCTCTGATTTTTAATTTTAGAACAGAAAAGTTCCTGTTTCTCTTCCTGGATTGATTTAATTCTTAGTCACAGTTTCATTGGAGTCAGGGGCAGAATGACATCAGGTACAGCTGATATTTTACTGTGCATTCTTCTTTCCATCATGGTTTTCATGGATGTAGTGCTTAAAAATAATCTTAGGACAAAATTTAGGAGAAATAAGGATCTGACATGATGGGAGAGCACTGTAGAAAATTTGTATTTTTATTTATTTTCACCCTCTGACTCTCCTGAACCCATTTAATCCTCGGAATTCTCTGTCCTGCTTTCATTTAGTAGGAATGGTTTGAATTTGAAAACATCAATCCTGAACCTTCAAATAATAAGATTAAATTAATTTGTTCCTGCTTTAGATCTCTCTCTGGGCACGTGGAGCTTGCATGGCTGGATTTTGTTGCATGCTGAGTGCTTGGCTTTTTTTTTTTTTAATATTTCTACATAAAAGTAGACTCCATAAGTTCTAAAACAACTCCCAAAAAACTCTGTAGTTTATTTAAGGCAGGAGGAAGTTGTGCTAACAAGAATCACTCAAGTCTATTAAATAAAGAGTGTTTATAACTTGATTATTTGACATAACTTTTGTTCCTTGTGAAGCTTTTAAGGAATTTTGGGGCCAGCACCAACAATTTCAGAAAAGAGGATCCCTTGAATTTGGCTCTGAAGGCTGAAGTGATCTTTGGGACCTGTCCCAAATGTGGGCACTGGTGTAAAAATAAATAATTTTTCCAGTATAAATCAATGTTTTGGGGAGAAAGGATTAGGGCAGAGTGGAGGCAGGTTTTATGATAATGACTTTTATTGATGGAATTCCATTAGTGGGAATGGTTTCACAACAAATGGGGATCCAGCCTCCCTCTGCACTGTGCTGAGATGGTTCTGAGCTGATATTTTTCATAAGCAGATCATTAATTTTTAAAAAAATTTAATATTCAGGCAAGTGGGTAAGGTTATAGATGTAATTTCTCCTTCAAATCTAAATTTCCTTGCCATTATGGGTTTATGACTGTCTAAATCTCAGTGATAAGATAATACAAATTATTAACCTACTCCATTTAACTTATTCTCTTAGATGTTTTTATTCCTTTTTATCCAGGTTTGGTTTTTTTTTTTTTTTTTAATACCAAGGCAATCTTTGAATTGCTTACAAGAGTAATTATGAATTTCTGAGCATTCCACACCTGTTTTTTGGTTTTTTTTTTAATGTACCTCTGGAAATATTAGAAATCATTTTACTGCAGGCATCCCAAGGAAAAGAGCAGCATGATTTTATTTCCCATTCCTCATCCTGTGGGTTCATCTTAATTTAAAAAAATCCATCAATAGCTTGAAAAAAATAATCCACCAGAAAAGAAGAAAATTCTCTTATTCCAGTTGCAATTCCCGGTGGTTTCTGGTAAATCAGATTCTCAATCCATAATGTGGGATTTTGTCACATTTGACTTTTTCCACCCTCAGCTGAAACGTCTCTTGCCTGGATTTGATCCTTTTTGGTTCTTCTCCTCGATGGCACATCACAAATCTTATTTTTAAAGTTTGTGTGGACCAAAAAAAAGGTTTTCTTACCTCTGGCACTCCTTCCTTGAGGGAATCAGCTGCTGGTAGGGAGGTGGAGGTGGAGAGGTCGTTTTGGGGCTCAGCTCCCCTTGGCCAGTCATCTTTATCAATTACAATGTTGGAATTATATGAATTGTAATAATATACATATAAATAATATATATTATAATATATTATTATAATATAACATTGTAATATAATGTAATGTGATATAATGTAATATAATGTAATATAATATTATAATAGAATAGTATAGAATAGAATAGAATAGAATAGAATAGAATAGAATAGAATAGAATTAATATAATATAATATAATTAATAGAATATAATATAATTAATAGAATATAATGTGAACATATTATTATATATAATATATATTTTATATATTATATATAATATATTTGTATATAATTATTTTATAATTATATATAATATATTTTTACATATAATATATGTATATTATAGAAATTATATATAAAATATATTTTATATATATTATGTTATGTTATGTTATGATGTTACGTTACATTACATTACATTACATTACATTACATTACATTACATTATATTATATTATGTTATGTTATGTTATGTTATGTTATGTTATATTATATTATATTATATTATATTATATTATATTATATTATATTATATTATATTATATTATATTATATTATATTATATTATATTATATTATATTATATTATATTATATTATATTATATATTTATGATAGAATACATAAAATTTGAATTAGAAAAGGATTTCCTGCTCCTTTCCCATTTCCTTGTTGGTGTCCAAAGGTGGAACTGAGCCATGGGAGGCCTGGAAGGAGAATCCTCCATCCTTACTCAGATCCCAGAGCTCTTCCTTCCAGCTTTCCTGGTTTCCTGCCAAGGCAGGCATTTATTCCTATGGAAACTAGAGATTCTCACCTGTTTTGACCCCAATTCCTGCTCTGACTCCCTTAGGGAGGAATAAATATTCAGGGAGAACCTTTCTGGCTTCAACCTCCTCACCCACCTCCCCAGAAAACCTTTTGTAGCCTTCAGGAGGAGAATTCTGTCAGCCTTCCGTGTTTTCTTGACATATCCTTCATTTTCCCCCCCATTTTATTTTCATTTTCCCATCATTCTTGCATTTCTGTATCTTCTTGATTTATCAGTCTTGCTCTGAGAACATCTCAGGAGCAGGAGATGAGCTGTGGTTGAGGTTTTACCATCTCTGCTACTCAACTTCTAAGAATTTTTTTCTTTTTTTTTAATATTTAAATACATCTACAAGCAGAAAGGGCAATAAAATCCTTGGCACAATTATTCCTAAATAATCCCTAAATAATAGACAGAAAAACTAAATTATACTCAGGGAACAGGAGGATAAAAGGAGCTCAATGATTGTTCCTGTGCTTGCACCCTTATAAATGATTTTATAGAATTTTATACCCCCAAAGGGTGAATCTTTGTCTTCAGATTTTCTTTGTTGTGCAAAAAATACGTTTAAAATATTCTTGTCACTTTTGAGCAGTTTGGGAATGTTTGTGTTAAAGCTTTGGAGTTTTTTGAGGTGCTGAGCAAAGAGGAAGTCAAATATTCAGGGGTTTTGATACTCCCTGTTATATCAAAAATAAACAAGAAACCCCAAAACTCTGTAAAAATATCAATGTCTGGTTTTAGTCCCACAGAATCCAGGGGAAGATTTATAGTTCAGTAATAAATTAAGTATAGACATAAATAAAAATAACTCTATTTATAAATAATTTAAAAATATATAAATGTAAATAAATAGAAATAAATAAAATAATAAATACAATTTAAACAATATCTTTATATCTAATCACGCACACAGATGATGAAAATTTTATACTCAGAGTGAGGAAAAAAATCCACCTGTGTGCCTAAAGCAGACCAAAAAATCCACCTGTGTTCTTTTTCCAGCTGAATTTTGGTGGAATTAAGAATTCCAAATCCCTGCCTGCATTTTTTATGTCACTTGACCACAGCTCCATTATTGGCTCTCATTTAATTTGGTATCCTGAACATCAAATACTTCCACGGTTCCTTGGAAATCAACTTGTTTGCTGCTAGAATATGGATTTAGGAATACAAATATGTTGTCTGGAATAATTCCCTGATTTTTAGAGTAATGTAGACTTTGGCAGAAGTAAAAGCACTGAAAGGTGAGACCTCTAAACCTCCTGACAGGGAAAAAAATCAAACATAATAAAAATAAAAATAAGTCTGGTTGAATAGGCAGATTCCACTCTGAGGATTGCTTATTGATTTTATCTCAGTTTCTGGGGTTTTTTTTGGGTTGTTTTTAGGTGTTCATTGATGCAGCAGCTCTGTTTATGTGAAGACCTTGTGCATTTTGGACTTTTTGGTGCAGATGAGAAATGAAAATTCATTTTTCTCTTAAGATTTTGAACTCTCACAGCTTAAATTTCAGGAAAAATTGCTGTATCTTTTTTTTTTTTTTTCTTAATAACTCCAGTTAAATTTCAGGAGATGTGGAGTTTTCCCCCATCATTAAATAAGATTATTGCTCACTCTGTGTTACAGATTAAGCTTTCACAGGAGCAAATAAGAATCTCTTGAATTTTAGTTTACAGCAGCTGAATTTCTGCACCTGGGGTGATATTCCACCTAACAGAAATTCCCAATTCCAGCTTGCCTCTGGAATTTCTGGGAGCTGTAAGGCACTGGTAAGAACAACAATTCTGCTTCCACCAGAGTTTCCTGGTCGGGATCTCAGTGCCCAAACACAATTCCACTTGGGCATGGAAAATACAGCCCTGTCCACCTGAGCTGGGAATGTGGCAAATGGAATAAAGAAAGAGGGAAAAATTGTCACTGCCAGGAGCTGGCTGGGTTTGGAAAGGTCAAATACAGATTTTGTCTGTATTTAAAATCAGGGCTGGAGCCCTTCTGCCATGGAGAGAGCTGGGGATGCTCACCTGGAGAGGAGAAGGAGCCAGGGAGAGCTTCCAGAACATTCCAGGGCCTGAAGGGGCTCCAGGAGAGTTGAAATCATGGATGGGATCTTGGGAATGAGGAATTCCTGGCTGGGCTGGGATTGCCAGAGCAGCTGGGGCTGCCCCTGGATCCCTGGAATGTCCCAGGAAGGACTGGAGCACCCTGAGATCATGGCAGGTGTCCCTGGAATGAGCTTTGAGGTCCCTTCCCACCCAAACTGATCCAGGATTCTGGGATTTGGGACTCTCAGGATCCATCCCAAGGGATTTTTATGGAAAATGGGGATAGAAAAGAGAGGAAAAGGGAAGGGAGACCCTTCATGGCTTCCTGAGATTCCAAGTGAAGCCCCTGGGTCCATGAATTTCTTGGAGAGGAGATGGATCCAATGTCAGGCTGGGAGAGCTGGGAATGTTCCCCTGGAGAAGGGAAGGATCCAGGGAGAGCTTCCAGCACATTCCAGGGCCTGGAGGGGCTCCAGGAGAGTTGAAATCATGGATGGGATCTTGGGAATGAGGAATTCCTGGCTGGGCTGGGATTGCCAGAGCAGCTGGGGCTGCCCCTGGATCCCTGCAATGTCCCAGGCCAGGCTGGACACTGGGACTGGACCCCCTGGGATGATGGGAGGTGTTCCTGCCCGTGGATGGGGTGGAATGAGATGATTTTCCAGATCCTTTCCCACCCAAACCCTACTGTGATTCCATAATTCCAAATGCACCAGAAGATCCCTGTGAGTATTTTCCTGCATATAAATAATTTTTATATCATTTTGGATGGTCAGAGATTGCTTCAGAATAAGAAATGAGAAATCATTATTTAAAATAATGAGAAAATGATCACATTAGAAGTGGCATTTCTCTTGGAGAATCACTTTTTTAGCGTCTCCATCCATAGGTATCTGTGTTAAATACAGGCAGAGTGTCAGGTGAACTTGAGTATCTGAGTTACCACGCTGATAGATGGGATAACTTGCTGATAGTAGCAAGGCAATTAAATGTAATTATAGCTATATATAAAACATGTAATATAATTTCTTGTTTCCTGCACTGCAAAGACGTATCCCCCCCCCCCTTATGAAATTTCTTTTTGAAGTCTCTTAACCTCTGTTGTATTTATTATTCCTGTAGCCCTAAAATTTTTTAAGAGGAGAATTTCTTTGGAGTGGGGTAGAAGGGAACTTGAATCCATGGAATTCCAAGAATCCCGGGGCTGGGAGAGAGCTCCAAGAGCATCAAGTTCAACCAGCCCCTGGCACCCAGTGCCACATCCAGGCTTTTCAAACACATCCAGGGCTGGTGACTCCACCACCTCCCCGGGCAGCCACCCCAGAACTTTATCACCTTTCTGGAAAAGCTTTTTCCTGCTATCCCACCTGAATTTCCCTGGGCACAGCGTGAGGCTGTGTGCTCTGGTTCTGTCAGTGCTGCCTGGAGACAGAGCCCGAGCCCAGCTGGGCACAGGCACCTTTCAGGAGCTGTGGGGAGCGATGGGGCCACCCCTGAGTCTCCTTTTCTCCAGGCTGAGCACCCCCAGCTCCCTCAGCTCCCTCACAGGGTTTGTGCTCCCAGTCCCTCTCCAGCCTCACCTTCCAGTGCCACCCCGTCCATGGCAGGGACACCTTCCACCATCCCAGACTGCTCCAAACCCCATCCAGCCCGGCCTTGGGCACTTCCATGGATCCAGGTGCTCTGGGAATTCCATCCCAGCTCCTCCCCACCCTCTCAGAGAAGAATTCCTGCAATCCCTGCCCAGGTGTTTTTCCCATTTCATCGCAGAGCCACATTTTGTTGAATAACCTGAATCTCAGCAGGGTGTCGTGTACTCTGTTCTCAAAGCTGAATAAACATTTTATGAGATCCTTTTCTCTATTTATGATCAGTCATGTTTTGTTCTGCAGACTTTCCCTCTTCCTCTTAAAGGACAGAGCAAAGTTGTAACTCTTCTATAATTTCCGAATTAATCTAATTTGAGCAATTCTTTGCCATTCTCAATTTCATGCAAATACCAGTGCCATTACTTGTGCAAATAGTTGGTGTGTCTCTCCACGTTTAGAACATTACGCATTAATTCTCACTGTGGGCTAGGACAAGCTGTATTGCATGACAAATAGATTGGAGGCATGCAGGAAAAAAAATTACACTTCACAAATCCAGCAGAGAGCTTTGCTTTTGAGCACTCACAGCACTGGGCAGGAAAAAAAAAAGACTGAAAAAATTGACATGTTTTAACAACCCCTAAAAGAGGGTGGTGGGGTTTTTTTCCCCCATTATTATAGATGTACTTGGCAGCTTCTGTTTTCCTGAAGCATCCCATTGACTGGGATGAAACCTCTTTTTTAGAAAGCACTTTTAAGTGTTTGCTTTCCCTTCCAGATGCTCTCACCCACAGCAGAAAAAAACCCCGTTTGTGTTAAAATAATGGTGTTCCTTTAGAAAATGCAGGGATTGTGGAGTCTCCAAACTCTGCAGAGACAGCACTCAGGCATCACTGGGAAATGGGAAATGGGAAATGGGAAATGGGAAATGGGAAATGGGAAAAGGAAAGGAAAGGAAAGGAAAGGAAAGGAAAGGAAAGGAAAGGAAAGGAAAGGAAAGGAAAGGAAAGGAAAGGAAAGGAAAGGAAAGGAAAGGAAAGGAAAGGAAAGGAAAGGAAAGGAAAGGAAAGGAAAGGAAAGGAAAGGAAAGGAAAGGAAAGGAAAGGAAAGGAAAGGAAAGGAAAGGAAAGGAAAGGAAAGGAAAGGAAAGGAAAGGAAAGGAAAGGAAAAAGAAAGGGAAAAGGAAAGGAAAAAGAAAATTAATCTTTCCTGAGGCTACACAAGGAGTTGAACCACGGGCACAGCACGGGATAGTGTTTCCTCAATTTTGGGGGAATTTTTGGGAGATGCAGGAAGGGCACCATGGATTACTTGAGCAGGGACACCTCCCACTGTCCCAGGCTGCTCCAGCCCCAGTGTCCAGCCTGGCCTTGGACATTCCAGGGATCCAGGGGCAGCCCCAGCTGCTCTGGCAATCCCAGCCCAGCCAGGAATTCCTCATTCCCAAGATCCCATCCATGGCTGCCCTCTGGCAGTGGGAGCCATTCCCTGTGTCCTGTCCCTGCAGGCCTTGTCCCCAGTCCCTCTGCAGCTCTCCTGGAGCCCCTTCAGGCTCTGAGGTTTCTCTGGATCCTTCTCCTCTCCCAGAGTGGAAGTGGGAAGGGAGAAGCCTGAGGAGCCACCAGTGGTGGTTCCTGTGGTGAACCTGGGCCATGGAATCACTGTCCCTGTCTTCCATGTGCTCCTCAGCACTTCTGTTCTTCTTCAGGCTGGAAATTGCTCTTTTTGCTGCCTGATTTCTCAGTGTTCAGGACGACGAGGCTGATTTTGGGAAATTCACTGAGCAGAGATTTGCTCAAGCCATTGGATCCAGTCAGGGTTTGTGGCTCAGCAGTATGAAATTCCTCATTAACTCTTATTTTCCCTGCTGATGAGATTCTGTTGTTCTATACCTGGAGTTCCATTTAACAGCAGTTCATCATCCCCTTCAGCTGTTGCCCCAAACGAGGAGGGGCAGCTCTGCACAAAGCTCTGGGTGTGCATCTGTCATCCCCATAGAAATTCTCATCTTGAGTGTGGTATAAAAAGCTGGCAAGGTCAATTTTAAACTTACTTTGTTTACCTGGCTGTAAAAACAGGAGCTGAAAGGGGCTGAATTTTAGGACTCAAATCACGTTTTTTGTCAGACACCACTAGAAATAAAATAGTTCCTTGGAGTTTCCTTCTGCTTATGATCTCGAGTAATTGACACATGACATGTTTCAATGTAGTTAATTGTTTATAATAATATTATATTGTTAAAGGAGGGTCAATGCTTCAAGGAATCCAGAGTCTGAGGTAGCTTAAAGGTAAAAGTGTGGATGTTTTCAGAGGTAATACAAACATCTCAACTTTCCAGGTTTTGCTGAGCGATCGGCTTCGCTGATAACTTGTGGCAATGAGTTCTGCAGGTTAATTATGCATTTAATTGGTTTCAAATTTGTTGCTTTTCAATTTCACTGTTCACTGAATATTTCCTCGGTTTTGTATTATGAGAGAGAGTAAATAGGAGAGCCTGGCTCACCTTTTCTGAACATTTAATTATTTTATGTACCTCTCTCCTGTATACAGAGCTCTTCTCAGGGGTTTGGTCTTTATGTATCTCCAGCTTTTTCTTCTCCAAAACTTTCCTCTGCAGTGACCAGAATATAAATATACAGAGAGTGACCAGAGCCCTGTGAGGATGTGAATTTTATTTATAAGAAATACTGTGCTTTCAGTGTGGTACTGTCTTCTCCTTCCTCTTTTCTTCCTCAATCTCCTTCTGTTTTTATTTTGCTGTTTTAACACATGGGACAAATTTTCCTTGGCTTTTCCTGCAGGAAAATCAAGTTTCTCTCTGGGGTTTTGTGATCAGGATAAAAAAGCTTCACTTGGCTGGTGCTGACTTGTGCCTCCATGTTGTTTTCCACTCATCCTCATTGGATCCATCCCTGGAATGTCCAAGGCCAGGCTGGACAGTGCTTGGAGCACCCTGGGGTAGTGGGAGGTGTCCCAGCCATGGCAGGGGTGGCATTCAAGGTCCCTTCCAAAACCCTTCTGGGATTTTTCCTGCCATGATCTTCTCTGGTTTGATCTTTTTGGCCACTTCAATCCAGTAATTTCCATGAAACCCTTGAGGATTTCATTGAAGTTCATCATTACTCACTTTACATTTTTCTGTGCATAAGATGCTATTGAATTATTTTTGAATATCCTGTTGGACAGCTGGTTTATTCCTTCCAAGTGTGACAAAAATTTACACTAAACTGTATAAACATTTTAGTAGAACCATGTAGAACCATGGTTTTGGAACAATCCCTGCAGTGTTAAACCCTTTAAATGTTGTGTCAGCAAATGTTCATGGCAGGGATTTCAGAGCATGGAATAGAAATGTCAGCATCAGTCCCTCTCTTCCATGTTTTTCCTGCCTCAAATTACTTAATTGTATTCATAACTTTGAGGGTTTGTTTAGTTGCCCAGTCCCAAATTCCTGGCACACTCAAACATTTACCATCTGAACAGATCAAGGGCTTATTAAAAAAAAAAAAAAAAAAATTGCAATTTATTTTTCTACTATCATTCACAAAACTCAAGTCTTTGTTTCCCTTCCTGTCTTGCATTAAATCAGCTTTTTCTATCCATTTTGAATATTTTCAGTGCTCAGAATATTATTTATTTCTGTTAGAATAACACAAACACCAGCAGAGCTTGAAGTATAATTATGTTAAACACTGCACAGATGTGTAGTGAGTTCCAGCCTCTGCCCTGGAGACTCTGCAGTCAAATGAGAAGAGAAATAAAAGTGCAGTGAGTGGAAGTTGGACACAGAAATTCAATGACACGTGTTATAGGATTATATAAAAGGAAGATGCTCACCAATAATCGATGCATAAATCAATCCTAGCCCCTTTCAGAGCTGCTCTACTCAAGGTAATAATTCTCTGGTGCTTTTATTTCAGAATAAGTTGTTCAATCTTTAAAAAAAACGCTGAAAGACCAGCATTGTAATTTAGTAATTAAAATACAAAGAGCATTAAATCTTGCTGTGTTCTCCCACTTTCCCAAGGCTTTGCTGGGTCTTTGTTTGTAGGTAGTAATTTAAAGAGTTATGGTAACTACATGGTATTAACTTAGGATTTTCACACTTAGTTAAATATTTTATGGATATAAAGTAAAGAACTGCAAACTGTCCTGTTAATTGTTTGAATTGAGTTTTCAGAGTGCTGGAAAAAATAAAAGAGTGCTAAAACCTGACTTATTAATTGGGAAAAATGTTTAGTTTGATATATGTACTCACCACTAGTGTAAATATTTTTTTTACCACATTAATTTTTTATGTGTCTTAATGCCAAAAGGTCTATGGGGAAAGCTGGACATTCTAAAAGTCCAGCAAAATTATCTTCCCTTGCCAATGCTGAGACTAACCCCTGAATCTCACTGTTAAGTCAAATATTCTGTTTAAAGATGAATTTGTTTCTGAGTTACATCTTCAGTCTGAAATTATCTGC
Source organism: Taeniopygia guttata (assembly GCF_048771995.1). Lineage (NCBI taxonomy): Eukaryota > Metazoa > Chordata > Aves > Passeriformes > Estrildidae > Taeniopygia > Taeniopygia guttata. Next base: position 2,263,231 of record NC_133025.1, read on the forward strand.
TGGTTACAGGAGTTAGATCTTCAGTCTGAAATTATCTGCTGGTTACAGTTCTTTTATTCTCCAACTGAAGAGGAAAATCTCTGGGAAATAAAATGGCTGCATAATTTGAGACAGAATCAATGAGTTTGGATGGTTTTTTTTATTACTAAATAGAAGAATTCAATTTAACAAGATCAAAATTCCAAAAAAACATGGCTAAAATACCTTTAAGGCAACAGATATGTGAATTTTTATTGCCTTTTTGAGCATCCAAAGATGAAGGTTCTGCTTATGTTGTATCTTCCAAATTGAGAAACACCTGATGTAATTACGAGTGACTCAGTTGTTTGTCTTGAGCAGAAATCAATCCCTTGAATAGCAGAGCAGCAATAAATATCCTTTTATTTGCTGTTCCAAAGTGGATTTCCCTCCTTGGGCATCGTCACTTTTTGCCTCCAATGGGAATTGGCTCTCAGGATCACAGATTGGGCAGCCACTTCCAATGAGGCTGGGAGGGAATGACATCAATTCATGCAGAGTTTGGATCACTTGATAGAAAAAGTGGGATATTCACAGATGGAAAATAACTCTGGAGAGCAGCCCCTGATGCTGAGAGGCCTCTAATAAACACAAAATACAGGAGGTTTTCAATGGGATTCCAAAATGAGATTGGCTCTGAAGGGGCTTCAATGAGCTGAATTTTTATTGCTTTTATTAAAGCAGCATCCCTAAGAATTATTTCACTCTTTATGTGCAGTCCATTGAATCTTTAGTTTACAAAGCACGAGAATTGGGGCTTTTAAAATGATGGTAATACAGTACTCTTGATAAGTGGTGCTGGGGTTTGGACAAAAGAATGAAGAGTCCTAGGTGGAAAGCTTAAATTTCCACATTTTCTCTGAATATTTGGGTATGAGGCAACTGAGTTGCAAATTTCTTCTCTCTGGCTTGGTTTTGGACTTCAGTGGTGAATTTTTGGAAAGGCGGTGCTTCCTTAAGTTTTGCTTTGTTTTACATCATGTTTTGTTTAAAAATGCATCAAATACTGGCTGACTGTGCTTAGCAATAACTTTTCTTTACCCTTCTGTTGTTTAATTTAGGAATTGAAAAGTATTTCTGCAAAATCATCATTAATATCAATTCTGAACACGGTAAAAAATGGCAAAAATATTTATGATTTGCTACAGTAGCAGTGTAAGAACAAAGATAGATGTGTAACACAGTCCTAAATCAGTTTACTGACAGATTTTTTTCCCTGGATTTTACAGGATAACTGTCCTCTTACTCTGTTTTATCCACTTTGGCTCATGGGGAGCAGTCTGCTTCTTTCACTTTAGTGAAAAACTACATATTTGACATGTGACTGAAACATCAGAAGCTGTCAGCCACGGTTAGAGACAATATTTGAATTGCTACAAATACCTGGCAGCAGTACAGATAGTCTTTAAGATGTTTGATCTCCTTGGACTGTGTTGGCTGACTGAAAAGCATGGATAGAGTTTCAGGAATAAGTCATGCCTCTCTTTCATTCCCAGTGACACGCAGAGATGTAATTCAGATTTTTTTCAGCCTCTCTTTTTCCTTTGAACCACGGTTGGATGGAAACACGAGCCTTTTCTGCCTGTTGCTAATCACTAGAATAGTCATGAGTGTATTTTAATTTTTATTTGCAAGGAATTAAAGTCTTCAGAGTCTGTTGTTTTGAAGCTGAGCAAGCCAGATGGTTCATTTGGAGTTTGGTGAGAAGTGGCAGCTTTTCTTTAGTGCTGATACTGCACAAGGATGGGTTGGACAGGGCTGGTGGAAGGAGTTGGAATAAGATCATCTTGACAGTCTCTTCCACTCCAAACCAGGCTGGGATTCTGTAATTGCTCATTTCTGGTCACTTGGTAGAAATGTGTGATATTTCTGACCTCGTTTTGGGGTAGAATCATAAAATAAATCAAATTGGAAGAACCTAGGGTCCTCTCAAGTGAGTGAGTGGTCACTCAGAACTTCCCTCCTGCTTCTCCTCCGTGAGCCCTGCCCAGGGTCTGAGGGACCTTGCAGATGGAGAAGGCTCAGCAGAGCTTTTCTGTCTCGAGGCTGGGAAATTCTCAAACCCCAGCTGGATACGGCCCTGGGGTGCCAGCTGTGACCTCCTCCTTGGCCCTGGCTGAGCAGAAACCTCTGGGATCTCTCTGGATATCTCTGCTCTCCCTAAATCTTCCTCCTCCTCCTCCTCCAGTGTCCCACATCCTGGAGGGGCTGCCCAGGGAGGTTTGGAGTCCCCATCCCTGGAGGTATCCAAGGAATGCCTGGAGGTGGCACTCAGAGCTCTGGGCTGGGGACAAGGTGGGGACTGGGCACAGCTTGGCTGGGATGACCTTGGAGGGCTTTTCCTGCCTGAGGGATTCTGAGATTTTCCTTGTTTTTAGCTTTTTATTCTGGCATAGTAGACTCTCTTTACTGGGGTGATGCCTCAGAGTTCAGCTTTTATATTTTTCACATTCTGAGCTGCTTTAGTGTGTGGGTCTGGGCTTCACATTATGGGATGGTGAGCTCTCTGCACAGAGCAGGGAGACAAAACAATTCCTGCTCCAGCTGGGCACCAAGGACAAATGATCCAAATCTCAGCCCAGGAGCACAAACACCGTGGGCTGGAGAGAGAAAAACAAGCAGGATGGGACTGCCTGGGCTAAAGCTGGAATGGGACAATGAACTCCAAGGTGCCAATGGAGCAGAACTGATCCCAGGGAGAGCCCCCGGGAGCGCTCGTGCATTTTGGGGCCATTTTGGTTCATTTGGGTGCAGCCCTGGCTGGGCTCTGGTGCTGCCCAAGGTGGATCCATGGAGGAGATCCTTTTCACAAATCCCAAATTTATTCTTTAGCTCAGCCCAGCCTCTGCTCCAGCTCAGCCTTCTCAAGGCATCAGGGGCAAGAACCTCAATGAATTTCTGCCTTGGTGGAGAGTGACGTTCCTGTGGGTTTTCCTGTGCGTATTCCCATGACTCACATTAGGATTGGAATCTGTAACTCTTTCCTTGGCATTTGTACATTTGTGTTTTTCTCCTTTGGTCTATAATGAGTTTCAGTTAATGAAGCTTCTTGTCACATCTTCTGTTCTACACTAGATCCTTACTTGTTCGTAAATTCAATTTTTTAATTTTCTCCATTAGCCTCCTCCTCTCAATGTGATCTTTTTTATCTGCTCGACTCACTCTTTTAGGACTTCATTATTTTTAGAAAATGTACTGTAGCACATTTAGTGGTAATTACAAAGGCTTGTTTTAATTACACTTGTCAAAGACTCCGTTTTATGATGCATTATTGGTGCTGCCATTTCCAATTCTTAACAATTCTCCACTTTCACAAGTGGAAATGAGCATCCCTCTTTTCAAGTGATGTGTGCACATGATTTTCTTTGTGCTTAGGGCTGATTTTGTGCATAGTGATAATTTAAAAGGAATTCTTGGAGTTTGTGCTGAGGGACAGCTCCAAACCTTGGACTGCCAAAGGCTTCAGGAGCCGAGTGTGAAATCTGCCTACAAACCTACATTAAACCACCTGATAATGGTTTTTTATTCACTCCTTAAATGATAGCAATTTATGACCACACACACTTGGAATCTTGTTCCAGCCAGCAGTGAATCCCTTTTTATCATTTTAAAATTTAATTATTAAACATAACTTTTCAACTGTTGATCTGTTCTACCTCACAGAGGACAAAATAAATGTGTTTTTGTTGTATGCAGTGTGAGCAGGCCTTGGTTTTGTCACAGGATGGCTCTGCAGGTGTCCCTGCAGTCAGGTACAATGTGATTCATGGAATTTTTCATAGAGAAAAATCCATTTTTCCAGAGGTGGCAACTCCTGTCAGTGCTGTACCAAATCCAGGTGCTACCTTTGAAAACCAAACTCAGGTTGGCCTTTAATTGGTTGGTCCAATTTCCATGTGATTGTGAAGAACCTGTATTTAATATTAGTGATCTGTTTTGGGTATTAAATTTGGGTGATTTGGTAAGCAAAGGTGGCTTTTTGAAGCTGTTCTTTAGAAAACACCCAAACAAAGGTTTTGTTTGCAGAGATTTTCATGAAGAAACAACCAACCTGTTCCAGTACCTCAGTTCCACCTGAAGTGCAGCATTCAGCTAATTGAAAACATGGCTATTCTTAATTATTTTCTTGCAGCTCATTGACATTCACAGCGATCTTGTTGCTGCAGCCCCATAAATATAATATTACTTTACAGGTTTTTTATTTTGGCACTCAGTTCTTCTCTATTGGCATATTTATAGTCTCCTGTATAAATGAATAATTTTATTTATTATTTATTCATTTGAACTTTACTGTGTCTGTGTTACTGTACAAGTGTCAGAGGTACAAAAAGTGTCTGTGCAAAAAAGAGGAAGAAACTCTTTTTTGCCGAGTTTTTTTCTTGCCAACCAAATCTTCCAGTTACTTTCACAGCCCAGGGAATCAAGCCTTTGGATAAACAGATTATTTAGTATTTTATATACAATATTTCTCCTTTATCAGTGACAGATCAGCGCAATGAGCAGTGTCTCTGAAGAGCAGTAAAATCCAGCTGGTTTGATGATTAGTTATTTTGAGGGGTGACAGGGAACCAAACCCAAAAGTCAACCCAAAAATATATATTAGATCTGGAATGTGAGATATGGCATGTTAGATCTGGAATATGAGAGCTGGAATGTTAGATCTGGAATGTGCAATATGGAATATGAGATGTGGAATATGAGATATGGCATATGAGATCTGGAATATGAGAGCTGGAATATTAAATCTGGAATATTAGATCTGGAATATGAGGGCTGGAATGTTAGATCTGGAATATGAGGGCTGGAATGTTAGATCTGGAACATTAAATCTGGAATATGAGATACAGAATGTTATATCTGGAATATGCAATATGGAATCTGAGATGTGGAATATGAGATCTGGAATATTAGATCTGGAATATGAGATAGGTAATATGAGATATAGAATGTTACATCTGGAATATGACATCTGGAATATTTGATCTGGAATGTGAGATATGAACTATTTAATATGAAATATAAGATACAGAATATTAGATCTGGAATATTAGATCTGGAATATGAGATAGGGCATGTTAGATCTGGAATATAAGGTATGGAATGTTAGATCTGGAATATGAAAGAGGGAATTTGAGATCTGGAATGTTAGATCTGGAATATGCAATATGGAATACGGTATCTGGAATATGAGATATGGAATATGAGATAGGGAATGCTAGATATGGAATATGAGATGGGGAATGTTAGATCTGGAATATGAGATCTGGAATATGAGTTCTGGAAAAATGATTCATGGAATAGTAGATCTGGAAGATGCAATATGGAATATGAGATCTGGAATATGATATACAGAATGTTAGATCTGGACTATGAGGTAGGGAATGTTAGTTATGGAATATGAGATCTGGACTGTGAGATCTGGAGTATTAGATGTGGAATATGAGATCTGGAATGTCACATCTGGAATATGAGGTGTTCTGGCACAAGTTTCTAGAGAAACTTGGCTGCCCCTGGATCCCTGGAAGTGTCCAAGGCCAGGTTGGACAGGACTTGGAGCAATCTGGGATAGTGGAAGGTGTTGGGGTTGGAATGAGATGATTTTTCAGATCCCTTCCAACCCAAACCATTCCATGAATCCGTTTTTGGGAGAGGATGGTTTTGGGGGACACAAAACCTGCAGTGAATTTTAGGGGTTCTGTAACCAGGAATTATCTGTAAGGAGAAACAAACCATGACCAATACAAAACATGGGAATTTGGCCGGGGAGTATTTAATGGAATGAGCTTTGGAAAAGCTGTAATTAATGAGGCAAGGCTGATTTAAATGCTGGTGTACAGGGCGTGTGTTCCATGGATACATATATAATTTTTTTATTCATCCAAAATATGGCTTTTGGGGGTATTTTTGAAGAAGTTGCACAAGAGATCCCAACAATTTCGAAATAGTTTTCTGTATATTTCCTGACACACCTGACATGCATGTGGGTTTTTTGTTTTTGCTTTCTTTCTGTTCAGCATTATATAAAAAAATTAATTTGAATTTTAACATTTTTTACATGCTTCAGGACATAGAAACAAAGGTAAGCAGTTGAATGAGGAAACAACAGAAAATCCAAACTTCTTAATGTACTCCCTGGGTGTTTGCTAAAAAAACCCAAAAAATTCATCTTAACAAAGTGAATCAAATCTTGTATCTGTAGAATATGTGGTGTAATTGTTGTAATGACCTTTATTAGATAATTATTAGTCACTAAAGATATTTTATTAAAAAATGCTGAACCTGGAAAATACTTTCATTGATCATTTAGGTGTTAAATCCTTCATAGCTTGTTAACAATCACTTGTCTGCTATTTACACTGCAGGACTTACAGCTTTATATATTTTTAATAAATTCTTCTGTGCATGTGTGCTTTTTAAATGTTTCTAAGTGTTTTTAAAATGCTTTTCTAATTTTTATTGAGTCTTCTTAATCCTTGAAAATGGGAAATACTGCAGATGAAAACTCAAAACCATTGATTTGCTGGGAGCAGTATCTGTTAAAAGAACACTCAGGTCACACTAGGATTGAAAATCTAAATATTTTAAATTATTCTATATTATTTTAGATTCTTGGACATGGGAGTGATCCTGTGGTCAAGTTTTTCAGCTTAGTGAATACTTCAACCAGCCTGGGAGTTTCCAGAGGAGTGATTGCTAATTAAACAGAACAGGAGACTTTTGAATGCACTCAAATATATAAAAGGATTTTGTTCTTCCAAATATCCACCTGTTTAGAATTAGGTTTCCCTAAGTTTAGAAGTGATTTGCCAAGTTAATTCAAATGAAAACCAAAAATGAATCCCAGCCTGGTGCATTCTGGTTCCAAATCCATTTGGGCAAACTCAGGCAGAGCTGTTGAGGAGGGGAGGGAAAAGCCCAGAACTATGGAAAACATCCTTGATTCAGTATTTTTATTATTCTGTTCCTTTTTTTTAGGCCAGGCAGCTTGAAGAGAAGGACAGGGAGCTGAAGAAACACGATGCCTACTACAAAGAGCAGCTGGCTCGGCTGGAAGAGAGGGTAAAACCTTTTTTTTTTTTCCCTTTAATGAACATTTTTTCCCATTTTTTCCCTTTCTGTTCATTTCTGCTCCTAGTTATATTTACAAGATGACTTTTTTAAGGAGATAAAGATTGAAATTCTGGCCAGGGGGGTTACTTTTGTATTGCTGCTGTTGTTTCTGGCTTAATATTGACAAGGTAGAAGGTTTGATGGGAGAATATTTGTTTTCTTTACTAACAAAGTTCTCATAGCCACTGTGGGATTTCATCTGTCATGGTAATTACAGACAGAAAAATGAAATAATGAGGTTATTTTATACCAACGCTGATGAAGAGCCTGTAGAAGTGAAAAAGTGTCACCAAGTAAAATAATTTAAATTAAAATAACAACAAAAAAGAAAAGTGAAGTGTGAAGGGACATAGTGAATTTCTGCTTTCAGTGGGTGGAATTAGTGATTCCTCCATCAGTGCATGGAGAGTTTAATTTTAATTCCAAGTTTATACCATGTTTAAAAGGCACTTCTGTGTCTTTATCTCATCACAGACTTGAAATTAAACTGTAGAGAGCAGCTTGGGAAGCTGTGGGACTTGCTTACAGTGGCTTAACATATTGCTGTTAACATTCCTATTCTTTACAGGGTATTATTTTATAGGATGTTAATTTCAAATAATTACTGCTGTCATCATTTGCTGGCTCCCAGGTTGGTTGTAACCTCCAGCCTGAATACATTTGCCTCCTTTACCCCTCTGCCTTATTCCTGAGCTTATATCTTGGTGATTAATTCGGATTTTTTTTTGGTGTTAGTTGTGAAAATTATGAACAAGATACATATTCATTGATGCAGCTTAGCAGGCCAGAAGAAAAACCCTTGTTTTTCTGGATTAGGAGGAAGAACATGTTGCATAAATTACCAGTGTGTGTAATTGGTCTTAATGAATATTTTAAATCGAGGCTACATCCGACACCGTGTCGGTGTTTTGTCCTCCCTTTGTGAAGATGACATTAATGAAGTCCCATGTTCTTGGCAATGAAAAAGAGTTTGAAAGGATGTGGGGAAATCAGTTTAATGATTCTAAATCGGTGCATTATTTAAACATATATTAAAATGATTTAATCTATTTCATTTAAAATTTAAGATCCTCCACCAAAATACTCCACAGAACACTTTCCTTTTTCTCCAGTAACTGGCTTGATGTTAGAGGAAAAAGCTTCAGTGGGATTTTATCCAGACTGGATTTTTCTGGGGTGGTTGTAGCTTTTAGCATGGAATAATTAATGGCAAAAGATGTCTGATAAACCATGAATCTTGGACAGCTTTTTCTTTCACCTTTTTTACCTTTCATATCTTTTTAGATGTTTTTCTTGGTCATTTTTCACATTCATGTAGGTCACTGGCACAGTGGCTTCACTTGCTTCTGTTAGTGAAGGCTCCAATGTGTGTAAATACATTTTTGTGCTGTGCAAGGGAGAGAATGAACTTTAAATAACTTTCTTTGAGTTCTGCTGGAGTGCCACCCCCAGGGGATGTGAAATAGGAAATTCTGCCATCTCTTGGTGTCTCTGCTTGGCTTGGAAATCCCTGAATTCCTTGTTTTCCATCCTGGGTGAAGTTTGCTCTGCGTTCAGAGTGGAGTTTCTGTGGTACCAAGCCTTCTCTTTTCATTCTGACTCCTTATTTGTGAGGTAAAATCCTCTGCTTTTCCAAGCTGTCATCCACTTTGTCATCAAGGTAAGTTTTCATCTCTCTCCTACACAAAAAAAAGTGCTGTTCCAGCTCTGAGAGGAGCGAGCTCTGTGTTCCAAACCTGACATGGAATTTCTTCAGAGAGGTGAAGATTTCAGAGGGAAAACCTGGACAAGCAGAGGAGTCACAGCTCCTACAATCCCATCTTCCCTGGGGGCTTCTGTGCTGGGAATTTTGAAAATTGGGATGGATACAGAGTTTTAAAAAAAAATAAAAATAGAAGGTCTAGAAATGACAGAGGTCTAGAAAGGAAAGAGGCTGTTTGTTGTTCCTGAACTTGTCCTGATTTCAGTGGAAGGTGCACAGAGACAGAGCCAGGCTGCTCAGCAGAGGGAATTTTGGAACAGGAGGTGGGGTGGGAGCAAGTGGAGCTCGGAGAATTCATGTCAGAATGAAGAAATGTTCAATCTGAGTCTGTCACCTGTGACAAAGAATGCTAATTACAATCTCAGATCATTCCCACATCAAATAAGCACACTTTAAAAACACTTCAGTTATGCCTGTGTGGTATTTCTGCCTGTTGCATCATGGAGTGTCAGAGCTCATCTCGATGATTAATTGGCTTTTTGATTATTTAGCCTTTTCAATTAGAAGCTTCGTATTTGTGTTCTTCAGTGCTGCTGAAAAAACAATGCAGACGTTGATAATAAAGGGAGATGACAACAGAACAGATTAGTGTCAGCACAGTGTGCTCCTTATGAAGAAAATTATCCATATTCAGTGCCAGATGAAGCCTGTCAATTATAAAATATTTCAGTGACTGAGGAAAGATGCTCAACCTTTACAGGGTATTAATACAGGACAAAATAACTGTGCACAAGTGACAGCTGCGATAGTAAAACATCAACAATTCTATTCTCAGGGGGAATAACTGTTCATAAATTTGGTTTATGTGCTAAAAACCTTTTGCTACTTCCCCAAAACCCAGCAATTCCCTGAACAGCTGCCAGTGTTTCTAGGTCAAAGATAGCACATAAGCCATTAGTTATTACATGCTCCACGGCAGCAGAGCAACAGCAGAGAGTTTAACAAAGCAGTTAAAGAGCAGCCTTGCCCTGCCCTGCATCTGACTGGGGTGTGCAGCTGTGATTTAGGTGGGGCTTGGAAGGGAATTTGTCACTGGTTTTCATTGTCCACCCAGGGGATGAATGTGGTTCTTGACTACAACAAAACTCAGAGATAAAACAGTGCTGAAGTAATTTAGTTGTTGTGCCCCACACTCTGTTAATTATTTACTTACAAGTGCAAGGTCCTGCACAAGGGTCAGGACAATCCAAGCACAAATCCAGGCTGAGGGGACAAAAGGATGGAGAGCAGCCCTGGGGGAAGGACTTGGGGATTTTGGTGAAGGAGAAGCTGGACATGGCCTGGCCATGGGCATTGGGAGCCAGATGCCCCCGTGGGCAGCAGGGGAGGGGTGGATTGTGTCCCTGTGCCCCACTCAGGTGAGACCCCACCTGCAGAGCTGCCCCAGCCCTGGGGACAACAGCAGAGGGACCTGGAGCTGCAGGAGAGAGCCCAGAGGGATCCATGGAGCTGCTGCAGGGCTGGAGCCAGGCTGGGAGAGCTGGGAATGTTCCCCTGGAGAGGAGAAGGATCCAGGGAGAGCTTCCAGCACATTCCAGGGCCTGAAGGGGCTCCAGGAGAGCTGCAGAGGGACTGGGGACAAGGCCTGCAGGGACAGGACACAGGGAATGGCTCCCACTGCCAGAGGGCAGCCATGGATGGGATCTTGGGAATGAGGAATTCCTGGCTGGGCTGGGATTGCCAGAGCAGCTGGGGCTGCCCCTGGATCCCTGGAATGCCCAAGGCCAAGTTGGACAGGGCTTGGATCACCCTGGGATGGTGGAAGGTGTCCCTGCCATGAATGGGGTGGCACTGGGTGATCCTGGTCATCTTTTCTAACCCAAACCATTCTGTGACTCTATAAGGAGAAAATAACTTTGGTTTGGAATAGATGAGAGCCCCAGTGTGAAATCAGAGCCCTTTTTCAGGGAAGGCCATTCCTACCCTGTGTACCACACATGCTCAGGATCTCTGTCCTTACTCATGCATTTCCCTGTGCTGTTCCAGTTCTGGTGCTTATAGGAAAAACTGTTGCTATCTTAACTCTCTTGTCCCTCTAATTCCAGTGGAGAGGTGCTTCTTCCTGGTTTCAGTACCAGTCCCAAGCCCCAATGTCCACAGCCTTAATTCATAACCAGCTCTGTATCTCCAGCATCCCTTTGCTGTGCAGTTTCCACCCCCACCAACACTTGCACACAGTTTCCATGCAGAGCAGACATCCCAGTTTTCCTTCACCTCTTTGCTTTTTGCTTTACATTTCTTACGAAGGGCACATGACCCTCTCCTGCTTCTGGCTGTGGTTTTGGCATCACACAGACACTCAGTGAGCTGTGTCTGCTCCATCTCTGAGACTGATGGGACTCCCCAGTTCCAATTTCCTCCAGCAAGCCCAGCTATTTTCATGTTGCACTGCTTCCTAATGCTAATATGCATCATTAGGAGGATCCTGCCCCAAGTCATGGCAGCAGAAGGAAATTAATTTTAATACCCTGCTGTATGACACAACTACTTAGTTTATCAGTGTGAATGAGCAAGATATGGATCCCCATATTAATCATAATATTTTCCACTGGGGCCAAGTTTCTGTGCTTCTGAGTTTCCTAGAAATACTTTTGAGTGTTGATCAGTTTGGTGTGAATGTGGTTGTGGGGTGAGAGAATAGGATTATCCTGGAGCATGAATTTCAGAGAGCTGGGATGGAGCAAAGGAGGCTCAGGGGGGATCTTGTGGCTCTGCACAAGTCCCTGCCAGGAGCTCCAGGGACAGGAGGAGAGGGAGCAGCCTCAGGCTAGGCCAGGGTGGATTTTAGGGAATTTGGAGAAATTCCTTTCCTAAAAGGGCTGTCCAGACCTGGCAGAGATGGAGTGCCCATCCCTGGAGGGATTTAAACAACTTGAAGATGTGACACTTGGGGACGTGGCTTGCTGGTGGCCTTGATGATCTCAGAGATCATCAGAGTTCAGATTTCCAACCGAGAAAATTCCACAGTTCTGCCATTCTGTAGGGATTTGGAGGTTTCAGTGTTAGATTGGATTCACCACACCTCCCACACAGCCTCGTGGTGGGGCTGTGGTGGCCCTTGTGTGGGGACATTCCTGCTCCACAGAGGGCTCAGATCCCAGCCTGGGGATGCAGGCTGAGTTCAGGAAATGTTGATCCACTTCTCTGCATCCGTTCTCCCCCTGCCAATGTCGAGGAAGGATTTGCAAATCCCAAGCTCGGCACTTAATTTGGGGATTCTGCTTTCCGTGGAGGCTGTCAAGGAGCATTAACCTTAAGGTAAGATGAGCACACAGAGCACAAAGCTCTGAGCTGATGGCACATTCTATCCCAGGTGTTAAATGGTATTATCCATCCTGCTTGCTACAGTAAATAGGATTTTGCTATTATGATGTGTCAGGATTTTCAGAGAAATCAAATTTACTAGACACTAAACTGCCATCCTCACTGCTGAGCAGCTTTATTCTGGGATCTTGTATTCATCCTAATCCTGTTGGTAGGAAATGCTTATACCAATTGTGTGGGGAAATTATAACTTAATGATCTCTTCCTTTTTCTATTCAAGGCTTAGGATGGCCCAACATGCTCTGCAGTGATAGCCCCAGTGCTGAGCTGAGGAGCTGATCTGCAGCTTCCCAGGCAGGAATTGGCTTTTGTGGGAGTTTCTCATCAGCACAAGTGCTCAGGTGCCAGCAGTGCCAGCCCCACATTTGTTCAGATGCTTCAGAGCCTTGTTTACCTTTTCAGATCTCAACAACTCAGTAATCAGAAGCTGTTTGCTGGGCTTTTTGTAAAGTGGAGTTTGCAAGATGTAGATAACAGAGGGGGGACTGGTACAAAGCAGGATAATAACCACAAACATTTTCATTCCCTACAAGGTAATTTAGCAATTTAAAGGGTTTTTTTTGTTGTTGTTTGTTTCTATTTGTGTTCAGTTATCAATCTGTTTACTCTTGGTGATTTCACGTGGCTGTAGCAGCGAGAATTCCATAAGCAGAGGATGATTCTGCTCTCACCTCTCAGAGTGTTTCGAAGTCTGTATTTGCCAGAGCAAACATGTTTCCTCTCCCCACATTTGTGTGCATTCCTTCACACGTTCCAAAGCCAGCTAGCAGGGATGTAGGTGCATGTTTGGAGACTTGAGGCTGGATGCAGCCAAGTAGGAAATTATTTTGGCTGATGAGCACTTAGGGAAGAGGCAGGGACAGCTCAACAAACCTGGTGTTCTTGTTCGCATGAAGGCATGGAATTACTCCAATATTCCCTAAATATCCGTGGTTTGAAAGAAAATAGTTCCATCATTCCCACTCTGCTCCTATTTTTGAGATCCTCTCGGTGTTTGTGTCCTGTTTCTATTTGCCTGGCTCTATTTCTCTTTCTGTATCAAATAAATAAATGTATATATGCACCCACACACACAGAGTCAATACTTTAACTCGATTTCCAAGCAGTTTTCCAATAGAAGCAATAAAATACATTACAGCTTCCATGTGATGAATTCCACCGACTGCCATATCACCTCATTGTTAATGAATTGTGTTATTTCTGTGAAGTTAGTGGGGCCTTTTCCTTTTTAAATGGATATATTCAGCTGCCACAGCGACTTCTTGCAGCTCTCCCAAATCGCTGCGGTGGGAGACCTGAGGAGAAAATCAAGATATATTAATTTCTCATTTTGTACTTGGGCCAAGAGACTTTTCTATGTCTCAGCTCATGTGCTGCACCAGGGAGATAAAAGTAGGAGTTCATCAGACTTTCCCAGTGCTTTGTATTTCCACATTGCTCCTGAAAAACCACCCTTTTCAGCACTGACCAGAGCGTAATGTTTTTGTCAGTTTAGCATAATAAAGCTGTCAACCCACCCTGTGATCTTGCCAACATGAGAAAATTCCTCTTTTCAGATTTTGTTCTGTTTGGGGGACAGAGCTTTTGTTGAATTGCTTCTTGCCTGGCAGGTTGAGATTAGGAAACTTGCTACCAATTACAATATCTGAAACCTCCACCTGATTGACAGCCCAGGCTGGAGTGTTGTATTTAATGCTCTGCCTCCATATCTTGCCCAGCCACAATCATTATTCTGAACAATTGGGTCTCAGCCTTGATTTTTTTTCCTCCTCATAATCTTCTATTTACTCTTTCTGACTAAGTAGCTGAGATGTTTATTATTAAACACACACCTCAGCTCTGCATTTTCCCCCCAAGTGCACCAAAAATGCAGAGTTTCATGTTTGCTATGAAAAAGACCTGCTTCAGGCTCATCTTTCACTATCACATATCCAATCAATAGCAAGGCTGAAATGCTGCTTAATAACAAAATGAGGAGTTGTGCCACACTGAATAGCAGCTATTGATGTTTCTCTAAATGTTTGTATATAGATTATTTTGCATTATGTATGTGTGTCTTCATAGAGAACAAAAAAAAAAAAAACCCATGATAACCAATATTCCAGGATTTTTCCTGCTGTGCACTCAGACACCTGATAACTTTTAATGTGGAACCACAGTTTCACACAGGTTGCTGCAATTTTTTATTTCTCCAGCATGTGCAAAAAAAAACAAAAAAAAAAGGTTTAGAAAGATTTCTGATTATTTTGTAGTTTCAGTTCAAGGAAAAATATTATTTAATTCCATGGTTTTGTTTTGGAAGAATTAGCACAAGTCCAAGAGGTGATGGTATCTGGGTGGAAACGGATAACTCAGAGCCCTTGTGTTTATAGACTCACAGATTAATTTGGGTTGGAAGGCACCTAAAAGCTCATCCAGCTCCACCCCTGCCATGTGCAGGGACACTTCCACTATCCCAGGGACCTCCAAATTATCTGGGAATGCCCAGCCTGGAGAAGGGAAGGATCCAGGGAGAGCTTCCAGCACATTCCAGGGCCTGAAGGGGCTCCAGGAGAGCTGCAGAGGGACTGGGGACAAGGCCTGCAGGGACAGGACACAGGGAATGGCTCCCACTGCCAGAGGGCAGCCATGGATGGGATCTTGGGAATGAGGAATTCCTGGCTGGGCTGGGATTGCCAGAGCAGCTGGGGCTGCCCCTGGATATCCCTGGAATGTCCAAGGCCAGGTTGGACATTTGGGCTAGAGCCTGGAATAGTGAAATCCCAGTGAAGCCAAGTTTATCCCCCACCAGTCACTTTTTGAATCAAAATTCCAGCATTTCCTCAGCCGTCCTGGTGATTGTGGAGGTTTTTTTGAGTGTAGCTTCATCTGAGCTTTTCCCATTCTCCTCCTTATGGAGCAAAAAAAAAACTGTCACGAGAGGGAAACGTTTTAAACAGGCAAAAAAGACCAAACTGAAGGAAATTTTTGAATGTTAAAAGCTGTGTTTATCTCTTTGCATAGGATATGGCAAAATGTTTTAACATATGGGGAGTTAATGAATAAGCAGCTTTCGCTTCACCCGGGTCTGTTCTCTCCTCCCACCATCTTCCCATCACAAGCTGAAGTTTGGGAACAAATACTGTGCTAAGTTAATGTTGGATTAAAGCAACCCTCGGGGAGGATTTCTTAGTTGAGGTAACAGAATTGGGAATTATGACAACTCTAAATTGAAGTGACCATTCCCCTGTGCTGGCCCTGCTGAGGGACATCAAATCAGAGGGGCTGGAGAGTGTCCAGGGCAGGGAATGGAGAGGCAGGAAAAGCTGAGGGAAAAAAAGCTGGGAAGGGGCTGAGCCTGGAGCCAAGGAGGCTCAGGGGGGACAGGATGGATTTTAGGGAAAATTCCTTCCTGGAAAGGGCTGCCCACCCTGGCAGAGGTGGAGTTCCCATCCCTGGAGGGATTTCAAAGCCTTGTGGATGTGGCACTTGGTGACATGGCAGTGTTGTCCTTGGTAATTAGTAATTATTCTCATTAGAAAGCAATAATGTTTATGAGAATTTTTTTTTTTTTTAATGGTAAATAATCCTGCAAACCCAATGGCTGAAATCGTGGAATCGTAGGAACACTCTTCCTTTATTACAGGAAGACTCACTGCTTTCATTTTCATTGCTGTCACTCTGAGTGATATTTTAATTTTTCCTGCCCCTAAAAATAGTCCAGTCCCATAACTGATAGATAAATTAGAGAATCCCCAGGAAATGCTGCTCAGTGTTTCTGTTTGCCAGCACAATAAATGCAGAAGGCAATAAATGTCCTCTTACATCAAGAGGAGGCGGGTAATGAGTAAATGATGGGAAAAGGGATTTTGAAAATAAATGATCAAGCCAATCTACGTTGAAAAACAATTTATTAATAACTTGGCCTTCAGTGGGAGAGAGGGATCTGTGCAGCCAGAGGAGCTGGAGGTGGACCACTGACATCTGGCAGCAATGGATTTTTGGGTATTTGATTTCAGTTTATTAACAATAAGCTGTGACTTAGACCCAGCTTTTTCCATATGAATTCTGCTGGTTCACCATTGTGTTACTGGAAAAAAAAATGTAATTTTTGTTTCTGTAATTTAAACACAGAGGATGCTGGGTTTGGGAAAAGCTTTGTGTAAAGGACACAGCTTTTACCATGCTTGAGGAAATCTGGGCTCTGCACCACGTCCTGCTCTGAGTTTATAATTTTTTCACCTGGTTTTGTTGTGCTTTTATGTGCAGGAGGTCAGGCCCTGCCCAGGAGCAGTTGTGTCCAGTGGCAACATCCTTAAAATCAGGGAGAGTCCGGCCACAGTGAGAGCTGAACCAAAATCCTGGGATGTGACCCCAGTGCAGAGAGAAAAGAGCTGCACTGGGGGAAATGAAATTGCAGAGAATTCTCAAAGGCTGACAGAAAGCTCACACAGTGCATCTGTGTGCAAACCTGGAGATGAGAAATGCTGACTGAGAGATGCCCTGGAATGGGACAGACACTGCTGGGAGAGAAATGGAACTAGAGACAAGTTTCAAAGGGTGGCCTTACAAATCAGACTGGGTCCTTTGGAGAAATAGAACTGTGAATGCACTGTAGCAGGACCCACGAGGGGGGATTTTAGGTGATTGGCTTTAAGGCACTGACAGCATGGTGTGGGTAAAGCTGACAGACCAAAAAACACTTATAATGTATTATAATTAAGAAATAATTGGCTTCTGATTGTGATGGTGTGAATTATAACATCTGTATTGTCTCACCCTTCACATGAGGCTGAAAATGGAATAAAAGTTTATAAAACACCTCTCAGCTGCCCCAATTCTGGGTCAGAAAAGGGCTTAATCTGACACTGTACCAGCTCTGTCTAACATGATTTGTGACACTGATCCCAGCTTTAGCCAGGCTTGGCCACAGGAATGAAAGTTTAAGTAAAGGTTTTTCTTCTGCCTTGAGAATTCACTACAAAAAACAAAATTCTGTATTTTTCTGTGTTCTGTGAAACTCCCTCGAAACTGAAACAATGAATTTAAAACTGGGAGAAGGGAATTCTCATTAAACAGGATCAGAGGGAGATGTAGGTAGAAAATGGATGAAATAGGAGAGAAGAGAGAAGATCAGTAATGAACTTGGTGACAAGCCTAGCGACAACTTCTTTGCAGCCAAATTTTTGCTTCAAAGAGAAAAACCAATTGGTCTTGGGCACTGTAGATTTCCTTCAAAATCTCTGACCCCCCCCCCCCAATCCTTCAGGAGAGGAGATGGCATCAATGTCTGTATTTGTGAGATCCTCCTGGAAAAATAATGTGCCATTTTTACACTAATCCTTGTGTAAATCCAAGGTAAAAGTTTCTTCTCTTTTTTTATTCTGGTTTAACTTTTTTCCACCCTCTTTGTGGGTTCTGTGTCTGCCACCAGCCCAATGTGAAACAGGCCCAGCTCTGCTCAGCTGGGCTCGTCGTTGGTCTTGGTTTTAATTGGGAATTTGACACAGCAGAAGTGGCTGAACCCTCAGAGCTGGGGACAGAAATGACCCTTTTAAATCCAGAAATGCTGGTGCTGATGGCACGTTCAGCCCCTTCAGTGTGTCAGGGAGAAATGAAAGTTCCCAGATCTCACTCCTTTGGAAGCAAAAGGCATTTTCATACCTGAGAGCTGGGACTTTTCAGTGCAGATCTATTCACATGCATATTGCTGTGCCTCTAAAGGCCTTTCCTTTTGAAGCAGGGAAGCATAATCATGTGTTTGAAATCAGGAGATGCTCTCCTGCCACTTTAGAAATCTTGATTTTTTTTTTTTTCCTCCCATGTCAGGGAATTTAACCCTTTGCAGGCCAGAATCACTCAGGGAATTTCTGCACAGGGAAACAGTAAAGCAGAGCTGTAGTAATTAGGAAGCAAATCCAAATTAACCATAGCAGAGGAGTTCAAACATTTGTCTGATTCTCAGAAGAGAGTTATGATTGTTTTCAATGTCTTCACTTTTTCATATCTGGTACCACCTAAATCCAGTTCAGAGATTTTTTTCTGCAACAAAAAATTGTCTATTTATCAACTCAAAGAAGATATTCTCTGTTTCCCACAGACTGCGACAATAATGCAGAATATTTTCTGTTGTTTGGTACCATATGTGTTTTTAAAAGCGCTGCAGATAACTTTTGTTCCATGCCAGCTCTGATGTCTGTTCATACCAAGCTTCCTATGGATTTCAGGAGTTCAGAGAATCGTGGAATCAGAATGGTTTGGGTTGGAAAAGACCTTAAAGCTCATCCAGTTCCAACCCCAGGGACTCTTCCACTGTCCCAGGCTGCTCCAGCCCCAATGTCCAACCTTTCCTTGGACATTCCAGGATCCAGGGGCAGCCCCAGCTGCTCTGGCAATCCCAGCCCAGGGCCTCACTGGAACTGCTTCTATTTCATCCCTTGGGAAATTCCCCATTTTTTCACTGCCTCACTTTCAGGAGGCAAGAGAAGAGCAGTGGAACCATCCAGATATTGAGTGAATTCTCTGGTAAATTCTGTACAAAGAGGCAGCACACAATTCGTTATCCAGAGACATGAGTTAAAATGTGCAATCTTTTCCTGTAACCATTTTATTCAGCAACTTGTGAGGGCGTGATTTTGAATGATTATTTACTCATTTCTGGCACTCCTTGTCTGAGATGTGTGCATCCTGCTTCCCTTTTTGGATCAGATTCCTTTTAAGATGAGGAATTGTTTCTAAGGAATAAGCTTTTGAGATGAGGAATTGTTGTTTGTCATATCAGGCAGCTCCTGTTTCACGTGCAGTGGCTGTGCAGTGCAGTGAAACAGCAAAATGCAGGTTACAAAACTGAATATTAGGGACTGTTCTGGGTTAGACTGAAATAACTCATCAGTTTTCAGCAAACCCCACTCTGTGGCTTTTTGGGATTACAACAATATTAGGAAGATTTCCCCTCCTTTTCTCATTCCCATCTCCTGCTGGTTTCCAGTTTCCAGAGCTTTGCATTCAGCAGGTAAAGCTGGAAGAGGACACAACATACAAAAAAAACATTTTGGAAGTTCTGGATTGTTCTGTAAAGAGGAAGAGGGGAGGGAATTCTGTCCCTGTGCCCCACTCAGGTGAGACTCCACCTGCAGAGCTGCCCCAGCCCTGGGGACAGCAGCAGAAGGACCTGGAGGTGCTGGAGAGAGTCCAGAGGAATCCATGGAGCTGCTGCAGGGCTGGAGCCAGGCTGGGAGAGCTGGGAATGTTCCCCTGGAGAGGAGAAGGATCCAGGGAGAGCTTCCAGCACATTCCAGGCCCTAAAGGGGCTCCAGGAGAGCTGCAGAGGGACTGGGGACAAGGCCTGCAGGGACAGGACACAGGGAATGGCTCCCACTGCCAGAGGGCAGCCATGGATGGGATCTTGGGAATGAGGAATTCCTGGCTGGGCTGGGATTGCCAGAGCAGCTGGGGCTGCCCCTGGATCCCTGGAATGTCCAAGGAAAGGCTGGACACTGGGGCTGGAGCAGCCTGGGACAGTGGGAGGCGTCCCTGCCATGGATGGGGTGGAATGAGATGAGCTTCAAGGTCCCTTCCAACCCAACCCAACCCAACCCAACCCAACCCAACCCAACCCAACCCATCCTGTGATTCTTTCAGAAGAAAATCAAAGTTTTGGCATGAAAAGAGATCCCCAGTGTGAAATCAGGGAATGCCATCCCCTGTGTGCCACAGCTCAGGAGCTCAGCCTGTCCTTATCTGTGCAGTTCCCTGTAGGTGAAACTGTTCCATTTGCTGTCTGTAAATCAAAACCTGTTGATACATTTTCTCCTGTGTCCCTCTAATTCCTCTGAATAGGTGCAGTATTTTTTGACTTCACACTTCCAAATAATTCCTTGCCAGCTGAACACACCCCGTGAGACAAATCCAGCCCAGACTGTATTCATGGCACCTCTCAGACAGCTTTCATGAGCCTCCTTACTTCTGAAGAGTTTCTGCTGCTCCTGTCACTGAATTTTTTGGAAACTTTCTTTAATTATATGTTTAAAATAATGTGCAGAACGCTGATGATTTGAGACTCTCTTGTTGCTGAGCAGGCAGGAGCTTTTCAGTGGAATCTCAGCTGAGCAAAACAAAATAATGCTCTGTATAGGTGAGATGAGTTATTGGATAATAGTAGAGGTTGGGCTTCCTTTTGATAGCAAATGTGCAGAAATTGGGTTTTTTTAAAGGCCTTTTAAAAAGCTGTAAATGACCCTTTTAAATTCAGAAAACATCAGTGGATTTTTTTTCTTTGAATTGTTGCCATGAACTGACAAGAGATTATTTCAGGTACTTGTAAAATTGAAAGAACTTCATGAAAAACTGAAAACTCCTTACAAGACCTGTGCTTTTATATTGGAAAATCAAGTGTAAAGTGCTGTGTGTGTTTGTACCATGCAGCATGTGGGATATTTTTGAAGTGGGAGTTTTACCAGTGGTTGACAGAAAAAGGATTTAGTGCAAGTGTTTGAGGGGACTTTTGATGTCTTTTTACTGCAGTAGTTGATGTAATTAAAAGTTTTCAGACATGTGAACCTCTTTTTATGTGACTGGGTTTACTGGCAGTGTTTTACTCCTCTTCTTGGCCAGGATTTAAGAATTTGAAGACATCATTAATGGGAAATTTCAGGGTGCAGGTGCCATAGATGCAATTCCTGCTGGCACAGGACAGCCCCAAAAATCCCACCCTGTGCCTGAGAGCGTTGTCCCTATGAGGTAATTCCAGGTTTTATAGTAGCAAAAGGGAGGTTTCTCCTGGAGCTGCCCAGATCAAAGATGTAGGAGCTTTTGAGAGTCACTTTTGTACTTGGAGGGAGAAAAAGGAGAAAAAAAATATTGATTATATCAAGTTCATCCTCAATGCTCTCATGCTTTATAAGGTAAAATACAAAAATCCAAATTTACAAATATTTCCATATCAGACAGCTGGAGAATCAATACAGAGATTGAATTTACCCAGCTGGACCTGTTGCTGTGAGGAGTGAAGAATTTTAAATTAAATGGTTTTGTTTGTGGCTTTTTGAAAGAACTACAGTGTGGAATTTTTCCATCAGTTGTGAGGTGTTATTTGGGCATAACACAAGTCTGTAATAGAGCATTTGTGGGTCTAAATTATGTTGTCTGTAAACCTCAGAGTGGTTTGGGTTGGGAGGGACCTTAAAGCCCATCCAGTTCCATGGCAGGGCCACCTTCCACTGTCCCAGAGTGCTCCAAGCCCCATCCAGCCTGGCCTTGGACACTTCCAGGGATGAACCCCATCCTAAAAGATAAATTCCAGGATGGGTACAGGGATTGACAGCCCTTTTATAACCCTACACAGGGAAGTGTTGAATTCACAGATTTTGCTACAAGAAATGGCTACAGTAGGGGGAAAGTGAATTCACAAAAACAGTGGAAAGTCTGTTCAGGCCAAGAAGGGTAAAAGTGGAATGTCTGGAGAAATGCAGGTGTGCAGCACAGTGGAACACTTGGAATGGGAAGGAAAAATAAAGGTTACACTGGAAAAAAAAATATGTTGGACAGAACATCCCCCAAATACCTGTGGGATGGCTGAAATGCAGAATAACAGCTCTGCCTTCAGTGATGCACTGTGGGAGGGAGGTGGAAATGGCCAGTGGGAATAAACAGAGCCCATGAAGAATGCAGGAAAAAGGAGCCCAGGAAATAGTGGGAATCATCTCAGAGGTCACAAAACACAGATACAAATTAGGAAGGTTTGGAGGAGTCTGTGTTTGAGTTATTTGGCCTCGTGTGTCATCCAGCTGTAGGAGTTTGGTGGATTTTGCCTTATTGAGAGCAGTGCTATCACTTTTTTAACTTCCAGATGAATGTGTTTGGTGCTGATAATTCCACTGTGTCATGCTTGCATTTTCCTAGGTCCTGGATTTATTCTGAGCAGGTTTTTAGGGAGAGCACACCTGCCTTAGTTGTGGCTGCTTTTCCTTGAGGAGGCAGTTCCCGAGCTCAGTGGGTCTGCTGGGATCCACTCTTGGAAAAGCACTGAAAAATTCTCTCATTCCTTCGATTTAAACGTGCTCAGAGCTCGTTTCCTTTCTTGTTTCACTATATTAAATATGAGCAGAGTTCTCCATCTAATCTGAGTGTAAAATGCAACTTTCTTGCATTCAGGTGCTTAGCACTCATCTAAACAAATACATACATTGTTTTTCATCAGAGATCTTTTATATCCTCAGCATTTTGGTTGTACCAGTGCTGATTCCTCCTCACTGCTCTCACCTGGTGTTCAAAGCATCCTTGAAGTTCTTTAGTTGCTTCACCATCACCAAAACCTGTTATTTGATCTGTAGATTTTTACAGTTTGGCTTTTGTTGTAGCAGCATCAGCTCCCAGTCAGTTGGTATCAGATTTTCTGCCTTTTCTTGTGGCTGTTTTCACTCAGATCATGAACTTTGCACAGTGAAAAACCTGCTCTCCAAATTCACTCCCTCTTTGCTCTCCTGCTGGTCCCAACCATCAAAATATCACCTGACAGTGAGACCAAAATTCAGATTATTTGTGGCAGCAACATTGAGAGAAGTTCACTGCTCTGACTAAATGCAAATGCTAAAGTGGTTTTGAATATCAAACTCATCTTATTTGGATACTGCAGCTCATAATTCCACAAAATGAGAATTTGATTGGCTTGATCAAGCTGGTTCCTGAGGAAAGTTCTGACAAATACCAGCTCAAAAAAAAACCCAAAAAAAACCCAAAAAAAAACCCCACAGACAAAACTTTTTAAAGCAGCGAGAGAAACGGCAACAAGCCTGTGCCTTGACATTGTTTCCAGGCTTGTTGGATTGAGAGAGACAGAATATTTTAGATTTTTTTTTTTCAGGAACTTTATTTGTGGTCTGTCTCAGGCTGGCATGTGAGTGTTATTTGTGCTTTTCAAAAAATGGTAATCTTGCACTCATTATGGCCTGAGGCAGCCAATCTCAGGCAGCAGTGATGGGGGAGATCTAATAAACAGAGCTAAACCCAGCCATTTTCCATTGATTTGAAAGAAGACAGAGCTAATCTGTGATTCTTTCTGCTGGGCTTCTGCCACAAGATGAATTTCACCTCCAGCTGCAGAGCAGATTGCACATCTACAAGCCAAAAGAGATTTTCACCCTGATAGCAGATCCGAATTTCCATATTTATGGAGTTGTTCTGACTGCAAGGGGCCCTGGGAGGTCCAGGCACCTGCTCAGAGCAGATTGATTTTTGGGGAAATTTTTGGGGATCTCCAATGCTGGAGATACCACAACCTCTTGTGATCCCTGTCCCTCAACTATCCTTGGAGGAAAGTACTTTTCTAACCAATTTCACAGGATCTCTGCCTCCAAAAATTGGCCAAAATGAGTTGGAAATAAGTGGTGGTTAAAGGGATTTCCTCAGATTTTCTCTGACTTTGAGATTTCCTCTTAAAATTGTGGCTGCTGTAGACCATGGGAAGGCTGCCCTGGACTCAGAGCTGTCTCTGCTGAAGTTTTGCCAAAAGTTTTTCATGGCTGACCTGAAATTGTCTTCCTTTGAGTCTCCACCACCTCAGGAGATCGTGGGAGCCGTCCATGCAGGATGAGCTGAGCTGTGCAGGAATGGAATGGAAGATTTTGGCTCAGCTGACTTTAGCAAAGCTGTGTTTGAAAATTGGTACCTGCAGAATGGACAGCTCTGTACCTTGGAATAAAACACTGGCATTTCCCTGGAATCACAACCATTCCTGGATGGAACACTGGATGTCCCTGCCCATGGATAATCTTGAAGGTTCCAAGCCATTCCAGAATTTTAGGATTCGTGCTGATCCTGGTTTGCTTTGAGCTGATGATTCCCTGTGGTGTGGTTTTTGCTTTGGACCACAATTTAAGAATTAATTCCATAAAAGCAACCAGCACCAGGAATTTGAAATCCTCATTCCTGTGCTGCCATCTGCACCCAATGCCACCAACAGAAGGGAATTCCCAACTTAGATTTCTTGGGCATCACCCCTGGCAGCAGCAATTCCCATTCCTCTTTGCCTCAAAGATGTACATTTTGGGGGGCAAAACCTGCTTTAGGTCGTGGAGAAATAACCCCACTGGGAAAACATAATTTAAACCACAGAACAGCAACAGGGCTGAGCTGAGAAGGGAAATTGTAAATGGGAAAGGTTTAAATGAGGCTTCTCATCATCAGGAGGTGCCATAAATACAGTTGTGCATTTTCAGGTGCATCTCTAAGCCTGAGCACATTTGTATTAACTCCACTACTACAATTACATGCAGATTAGCTGCTTGGCTGAATAGCTGTAAGAACTTGGAATAGATTTGTCCTTTTCACCAAGGTTTTCATTTTCTTTGGCAGCTCTGAGTGTTAACAAATTAGAGATCGATGTTCTAGCAGGGCAGAAAAGTGAAGTGAGGCATGGCTGGGGAGAAACTTCAGAGCCATTAATAGTTGCAGTTAAAGGCATTAGTTAGTGGTGCCTGAAAAACAGAGTTGGAAATTCAAAAGAAAAGGTCAAAAATCGTTCTCTTTTCCCCCATTTTCTGCTGATAAAACTGAATTAAGTATTTTACCCTGCTGGCTGCACTCTGAATATCTTTGACATCTTTGAATATCACTGAAATCTTTGGCAAACATCCATCATGGAATCCAGCAAACACTGATGGGGAGTGAATTTCCATTCTGCAGGTTGCTCCTTTGTTTTCATGGAGTCACAGACTGGTTTGGGACCTTAAACTTCATCTCATTCCAACCTGCCACAGGCAGGAACGCCTTCCAGGTTTTTGTTTGAGTGGATCTGTGGCATTTTCAACACCTTTGGATACTTTTTTGGGTTTTATCTCCCTGTAGGAGCAGGTACTGGATGGTTTTGGGTGTCCCAAATCCTCTCTCCAGTCTGTAACAGCTCAGGCATCTCTTGTGTCACAGGGACAGCCTGGTCCTGACCCAGCTGCTTCCAGGGCACAACAAACAGAGGAAGTTTCCTAAAGGCAGAAGAGAGGAATTGCACTTGAATTTGAAATAGGGAGCTCTAGGCAAGCTCCAAAATCCTGATAATTGCCTTAATCTCAATTTCCTCATCTGGGTGTCCTCTGTAGGCTCAGTCCAAGATCCCAGCTTGCTTCCTTTGCTGCTTTTTTAAATTTTTTTTTCTGTGGGGCTTCTCTTTCAGTTTGAATTCCCTCTCCTTGCCTTGCAGCCACTTCTCCCTCCTTTTGCACATTAAAATGTTCCCCTCTGCTGTAAAAGCTCATGCCCTGCCCTGTCTATTCATCTTTAGTCACTGAGCTGTTCTGCATTGTGGTGGAAGGGATTTTTTGGGTCCAAAGGCACCTTTGATGCTGTAGTTCAGGACTGGAAAACTGTTTTGCTTTGGGCAGCAACCATTTTTTTCTTTTTTGTGGAATGATGCTCCATTTGGATAGATTTCATAAAAACCTGATTTTCAGCCCTGTGGCAGATCCAGAGAACTTTCCCCCATTGAGGAAAGTCAGTCCCCTCATTACAAAGTAGCTCATCATAGGGTTGATAAGCAAGAGTAGAAGTCTTAAATGTTATGTAGGATCTCTAAATGTGGAGTTGGACATCCTTAGTTTCATCTCTGGAATAAAAACTGCATCAATTGACTGACTAGAGCAGCTGGATCAAATGAGAGCAGTCAGAACTTGTATGAAGAATAACTTATCTAAAAATTCAAGCACAGGCCTGATCTGCTGACATTTCAGAAGAAATTCCCTCATCCATAGATCATTTGGAGGCAGAATGAAGATGCAGTGTTACTTGGGAAGCTGTCTGATGTTAAATGCTTGGTTTTCCATAGCTTATTAAAATCAATTCAGGGACAAATGGAGGCTTTAAATTCAAATGAAAATGCCATCAGAATGGTCATATTTATAAAACTGTAATTTAATGTAATTTGGAACAGGGGTGGAGGCACAGAACAGTTGATTATTCTATTCTTTTTTTGTTCTTTTTTTTTTTTCCTAATTCCTTCTCTCCTCGCTCACTTAGTGGCAGTTTCAAAGATGAAACATGACTGGAGGTTTTCAAGTTTATTTCTTCTAATCTTGCCTTTTTCTCTGTAGTCCAGAGGAGGCCCTGGAGCTGCTCCAGGGCTGGAGCCCCTCTGGAGCCAGGCTGGGAGAGCTGGGAATGTTCCCCTGGAAAGGAGAAGGATCCAGGGAGAGCTTCCAGCACATTCCAGACCCTGAAGGAGCTCCAGGAGAGCTGAAATTTGGAAAAAGCCTGGAGGGACAGGACACAGGGAATGGCTCCCACTGCCAGAGGGCAGCCATGGATGGGATCTTGGGAATGAGGAATTCCTGGCTGGGCTGGGATTGCCAGAGCAGCTGGGGCTGCCCCTGGATCCCTGGAATGTCCAAGGAAGGACTGGAGCACCCTGAGATCATGGCAGGTGTCCCTGGAATGAGCTTTGAGGTCCCTTCCCACCCAAACTGGTCCAGGATTCTGGGATTTGGGACACTCAGAATCCATCCCAAGGGATTTTAATGGAAAATGGGGATAGAAAAGAGAAGAAAAGGGAAGGGAGACCCTTCATGGCTTCCTGAGATTCCAAGTGAAGGCCCTGGGTCCATGAATTTTTTGGAGAGGAGATGGATCCAATGTCAGGCTGGGAGAGCTGGGAATGTTCCCCTGGAGAGGAGAAGGATCCAGGGAGAGCTTCCAGCACATTCCAGGGCCTGAAGGGGCTCCAGGAGAGCTGGAGAGGGACTGGGGACAAGGCCTGGAGGGACAGGACACAGGGAATGGCTCCCACTGCCAGAGGGCAGCCATGGATGGGATCTTGGGAATGAGGAATTCCTGGCTGGGCTGGGATTGCCAGAGCAGCTGGGGCTGTCCCTGCATCCCTGAAAATGTCCAAATCCAAGGATGGGGCTTGGAGCAACCTGGTCAGTCTTGAGTTTGGACTAAAATAAATGAAACAATTTCCTCGTGGCTTTGGAAATCTCTTTTAAGGCTGATCTCTTCAGATCTCAGGCTCTGTGTCAACAGGATGATTAAAACAAAATGCTCCCTATTATCCACAAATGGCTTTGTTAAAGATCCCCAGATGAAATGGCCACAAGTACAATTAAGGGAGAAAAGAAGCTTAACTGCAGCAGAAATGGATTAAAAAGAGGCACAGAAAACTTCCCAATTTGCCATTCAGGGAACAGGATAATCTTTGCCTGCCGATGCTTTGAGTCTTTTCGTGGGGGAGGATGAGAAGGAGAGAGAAGTCTTTAAATTAAAAATTCTCCCCTGATTCTCAAAGGTGCCAAACAGCCCAAGCCCTTGGTTCCTTTGCTGGGTGGAGCAGGTGCTGAGCTGAGCTGGAGTCAAGCTGGGCTCATTTTTGTCTTTCCCAGCACTAACTTGAAGCAAAGGGCAGGTTTGTCTCTTTTGTATGCAAGTCAAAAGTCTTTTTTTCTTTGTCAAATCAACTGTTAACTACGCAACTATTACATTTAATTTTAAAAAAATTAAATAGATTGCATGAATGTTACTCTCCTAATGAATCTCTTCAGGGCTTTAAGGGCTTAAAAGGAAGAATTCAATTCCAAAATCACTCGTGGTCTGTCTGCAGTAAAAACAGCTTCACCACATTTTTAATAAAGTGGTGCATGTAGGTGAAGCATCTCTGGTGAAATTAAATGAAGGATCTCAAGTTCTCCTGGTTCTTTTGATAATCTTTTATCAGCTTGGATGACACAGGATCTCTCAGAACTTTCCCTGCTTGCAAATCTGAAGATTTTCAGCCCAGAGTGAAACGTGTACTCGTGCTTTGAGTTCCTCCATGCAGACAAAACAGTGACCTTCTGAGGGGCTCCAGGAATTTATTTTCTGACTCAGACCTTTGAAATCAGAGCTCTCGAGAGAAATAATTCTCCTCTTCTTCCTCCAGCCTAAAGAAGCTTCTGCTCCCACTTTTGCTCAGGGAAAATTATTTCAGTGGCAAACGTGGTGAAAACACTTTCACCTGTGGCCAGATCTCACTTTTGTCTTCCTGACTTATGGCATTATTTATATTTTCTGCGGCTCTGTGTATGTATCAGGGCAAATTGGATGGATTTAGAAGTAAAATTGAAGTTCTCTTTAACTTCTCTTTCAGCCTCTGTTTTTCTCAGTTCACTTTGAGGGTTGCTCTGGAAAAGGCAGCACTTGTTAGTCAATTTTAATGCAATATCTTCATTATCTTTGGGCCAAAACTGCTAGATTTGGGTTTGAAGGGGTCTTTAAACTCATCCAGTGCCACCCCTGCCATGGCAGGGACACCTCCCACTATGCCAGGGTGCTCCAAGCCCTGCCCAGCCTGGCCTTGGGGTGAGAATAAAAAATGTCTGCCTTTATCTGGAGATGAGGAAATGATGCTACAGCATCGTTTTTAATCTGTATTTAGGGAAATGACCACTGCACTTTTATCTGGAGGATCAGGGAGGACACGGAAAACAAAACTTCATCTCTGGGTTACGGAGAGTTTATCTCTTAGAGAATCTGAGTGAGTTTCAGTAGCAGACCTGAGCCAACAAAGAGCACACTTCAGCTAAGATAACAAATCATTTCTTGATAGCTTGTAGGATTAAAACTTCTGGGCATATAGAGCAGCTCAGTTGATCACTTGAACTGCAATTAAAAAGCAGAACAAGTACACCCTGAATATTGTTTTTATGTCAGAAATGCTCCTTCATGCTTGAAAATGAGAAAAAATTGCAATCGATCCTTACAACTGTTGTGTTCATCTTTATTGACTGGCCCAAAGAAAGATAAATGGCAACCTAAATAAGATTCCAGTCTGTGCTGGCCTGGGAGGGGACAGGGGGTGATGGAGAACCATTCATCATCTCAGCCCTGCCCCGGCCACGCTCACCCCGCTGCCCGTCTGGGCTCATCCTGATGCCTTGAGGAGTTTGAGCTGGAACAGAGACCAGACAGAATTAAAGAATAAATTCGGGATTTATTAAAGCATCTCCTCCATGGATCCACCCTGGGCAGCACCAGAGCCCAGCCAGGGCTGCACCCAAATGAACCAAAATGGCCCCAAAATGCACGAGCGCTCCCGGGGGCTCTCCCTGGGATCAGTTCTGCTCCATTGGCACCTTGGAGTTCATTGTCCCATTCCAGCTTTAGCCCAGGCAGTCCCATCCTGCTTGTTTTTCTCTCTCCAGCCCACGGTGTTTGTGCTCCTGGGCTGAGATTTGGATCATTTGTCCTTGGTGCCCAGCTGGAGCAGGAATTGTTTTGTCTCCCTGCTCTGTGCAGAGAGCTCAGCATCCCATAATGTGAAGCTCAGACCCACACACTAAAGCAGCTCAGAATGTGAAAAAATATAAAAGCAAATCCCTGAGGCATCATTTCCTGCATCCCATTCCCTCCCATCCCTTCCATTCCCATCCCATTGATCCCATCCCATCCCACACATCCTTTCTCATCCCACAGATCCTATTCCATCCCATCCCATCCCACAGATCCCATCCCATCCTACAGATCCCATTCCATCCCATCCCACAGATCCTATTCCATCCCATCCCATCCCACAGATCCCATCCCATCCCACAGATTCCATTCCATCCCATCCCACAGATCCTATCCCATCCCACAGATCCCATTCCATCCCATCCCATCCCACAGATCCCATCCCATCCCATCCCAGAGATCCCATCCCATCCCCCTGGGCCTGGCTGGGATTGCTGAATTCCGGGGGTTCACTGGTGTGAGGAGAATTTCACTTCCATTTGCTCACCGGCCGACGATGATTTATGAAAAAATAAATGAGCGTGCGTGGAAAGCTGGTTTTGGTGCAAATGAGTGATGAGGAGTGGGGCTGGCAGTGGGGAGGGCAGCAGAGCTCTCTGCTCCTGCTGATCTGGGCCTGACCTTTGCCTGCAGTGCCTCTTACCCAATTTGTTATCATTTGTGAGAAAATATTAGCCCTGCAATACAATTTTACCCCTGTCTGGAGCTGGCATTTTATTCACTGATTTTGGTGCATTTCAAGATTATCGTTGGCAGGGAAGAAGCTTGGAAGATGAAATCTTTTAAGTGGGAAAGGGAAAATGTTTTTCTTTGTAATTTTTTGTAGTTGGTGCTGCCTCTTTTGGAATTTCAGGAAGTGCTTTTGCAGGAGTGAGACCTGCACTGCTCATAAAATGATAAATATTCCTCAGGACATGTTTACTCACCCAGTGACCACAGACCTGTGTCATCTGTGACTTTTATGGAAGAGTGATCTCTCCACTTACAACCTATTCCAATCTTTTTTCCCCCCTAAAAATATTTTCATCATGTTGCTTTTCCATACATCAATGTCTTAAGCTAAACTGCTTTATTTTACCCAAAACTGAAATTGGAATGATGCTTCCCATGGAGTGGATCGTGACATCCATGTGTCTTATGGAATCATGGAATGGTTTGGATTGGAAGGGACCTTAAATCCCACCCAGTGCCACCCCATCCATGGCAGGGACACCTCCCACTGTCCCAGGCTGCTCCAGCCCCAGTGTCCAACATTTCCTTGGACATTCCAGGGATCCAGGGGCAGCCCCAGCTGCTCTGGCAATCCCAGTCCAGCCAGGAATTCCTCATTCCCAATATCCCATCCATGGCTGCCCTCTGGCAGTGGGAGCCATTCCCTGTGTCCTGTCCCTCCAGGCTTTCTCCAAATTTCAGCTCTCCTGGAGCCCCTTTAAGAGCTCTGAACTCTCCCAGAACATTTTCTTCTCCAGGGTGAACAATCCCAGCTCTCCCAGCCTGACACAAGTAAAACATTTGGAAGATGCCAAATCCATATTGAGGCATCAATAACTCCAAAGCACAGGATAAAGTCCAGGTTGTTAAAATAAGGATTCAGCTGGTTTTGATGTAATCACACAGCGTGGCACTGTCAGGATTTTGTTGCCATGTTAACATCACTCCCTGGGATGCTGATGACTCAAAGCTACACCAGAGTTCAGCACAAGCTTTTTGCCTCTCCACGCCCTGTTTCCAGCAGCACTCCCAGGAAAATGGCTTCAGAGAAGTTTGGAGCTGCTCAAACTTTGCTTTCTCCCTCCAGCTGGGCAGCCAGGTGCCTTGGTTATTAGAGCTGAGGTCCAGCTGTGCCCAGGCTATAAAAACCTCCTGAAAAATGCCACCTCTGTGTTATTGAGACGTGGAGCAAAACAACATTCCAGTGATTTATCTCAGCCTGGAGGATCACACAATTCTTTAGGCTGGAAAAGACCTTTAAGATCATCGAGTCCAACCATTCCCAGCACTGCCAAAGCCACCACTGAGCCTTGTCCCCAAATGTCACCTCCACAAGGCTTGGAATCCCTCCAGGGATGGGGACTCCACCCCTGCAGCTGTTCCACCCTTTCCACGAAGGAATTTTCCCAATATCAAAGTTGAGCCTTCCCTACTACAGCATTTTCACACCTACAAAACTTCTGTTGCTTGGTGAGCATCTCTCACCTGTACTTTGGAAATAAATGATTTTGTAGAACTGAGTCAAAGCCATCCCTGGGTTTAGGGGAGATCAAAATCTGTTCAGAAGCTGCTTGGCTTTAAAAATTGAAATTAGCAACTGATTGGAGCAACCTGGGAGTTTGGAATATTCCAGTAAATCCTCAGAGAGGCGTTTTCAAGGCAAAGAGCAAAAGGGAAAGTCAAAGCATCGTTAATTTATTGTGGGATTTTGAAGCTTGTGAGGCAGGGGGGGAGATGGGTGTGAGGAACACAAACAGGGCACTGCAGAGAAGTCCAGAATCAGGATTTGGATTTTAATTTCTAATGAAGAAGATGCAAAGACTCCAGGAGCACCTTGTGCTTAATATGGGATTCTTGCCTCGTGTCCCTTTAGAGTTTCTTCCCCAAGAGCCATTGCTTTTGCATAATCAAGACACACTTATTTTTAAAAAAACACCCCAAAAAAAGCGTTTTCTGGAACTCTGTCATTTTATGGTTAGGTTTTGACAGTTTTTTGAAACAACTTAAATCCAAAATCAGCTTTATTGACTAGATATTAGCATGCATGTAATGATACTAACTGAAATCTGTATTTATTCTGTTGTTTGTTTTTTTTTTTTTTTCCAGAGTGCCCAGTTCTACAAAGTCACCACTGAGCAATACCAAAAAGCTGCTGATGAAGTCTCAGCTCGGTTCAAGTGAGTCCCTCCTGTTTTTTCCTGGCAGGTGGATGAGTTCTTACCACTTTAAAATGCACAATCATTCCCCTTTCCTCCCTCACAGATCCTCTCAGTCCCTCTGGTTGTTGAAAGGAGGGAA
Organism: Taeniopygia guttata; assembly: GCF_048771995.1. NCBI lineage: Eukaryota > Metazoa > Chordata > Aves > Passeriformes > Estrildidae > Taeniopygia > Taeniopygia guttata. The sequence goes on from NC_133025.1 coordinate 2,295,680, forward strand.
TTTGGGAGAATTTGGAGGCCAATGTATAGGAACCATAAGCTGCAGAGAAATGGGATGCACACTTTGCATACATTTTTCAATTTCTTGCTGATAAAAAGCATTGAAATATTCTAAAAATATATCTGATGGAGCACCAAAAATGAGATTCCAACTTTGCATCACAATCGCACCATGGGAAGGATTTAAATGAGGAATTTCACTCTGCCCTCAACAGTGAAGGTCAGATTAAATAATTTTTATTAGTCCTGAAGAAAGTGATGTGCAGATGTGGTAATTGATGGATCAAAGTGACAGTGACCCTTAGCCTTGGACCTTCCCTTTGGGCTGCTTCATTCCTCAGGCTCGAGGGTCCATTTATCATTTTAGTGAGGACACAGAACTTTTTACAACCTCAATTCTCTCCTCTAACCAAAAAATGCTGCAGAAAATGAATTATTCTGCCACGATTTTTGTAGATTTGTGGAGGGATTTCCTTCTGGTTTGTGTTTTGGTTTGGTTTTTGACGAGCAGGAAGAGAAAAATCCTTTCTGAGCTGCTGATAATGGTATAAATAAAATTTTAAAGTATAAGAAAAACTCATTTATCTCTTAACAGCAGGAATTGTTGAGTATTCTTGGGTGTATATATAAAAATTCTGTAGTGTTTAATGGTCAGAGTATATTGAGCACTAAATTAATCTGTCCCTTAAACAAGATGACCATTGATCAAGGTCTGATTTAAATGTAATTTGGAGGGTTTTCCATCATGTCTGGAAATGCAGAAAGGTTGGGATGAAATTCCCACCTGGGTGTCTTCTTCCTCTGTTACAGGGGGATATTTTCAGCTTTTTAAATCAAATTTTTGTCTCATTTCACATGCATTATTCCAAAAGAAGCTTTTGTTGGGATTTGAAGTTTTGCTGAAGGGCTCTGGGTGGGTTTAGCGGGCAGAGGTGAGTTTGGGATTGGGTTTTTCCTCCTGATACATAAAGGATTTCCTAAATAAATCAAATACTTTGGGTTCCTGTTTGTGCACAAATGGAGCTGATTGATAGAGCAGGGGTCAGTCATGAGCATCAAAGAAATTTAAGAAAACCATTTTGTAGGGTGCAGAAACAAAGGAAAATTTACTGAGGAGGATTTGGTCCTGGAATCACATTCCTATCACTTGGTGGGATTGGATTTCTCTTAATTTTCTGGAAACTAAAGGTATAAATTGAAGCCATCCATTTGACTGCTCTGTAATAGCAGTACTGCAATCACTGTGCTGCTTTTGCACTTGAGACCAAACTTCCTAAAAATTATTGGGAATTTTTACATCAGTGGATCCAGTATTGATCCATTGCCTTCCAAGAAAACAACAGGAAAAAATCAGGAGAGAAAAAGGTGCCTGAAATATGCACATAAATTGTGGCAGATTTGATGAAGGGCCTGAAATAGCAATATTACTTTACAATTTAAAGGTTTTTCCTTACATAAAATCCTTTTAAACACCGTGCCTTTTTATTGAAGGTTTCAATGCAGGAGGTGTTATTTTATCACTGCCTCTTTTATGGAACTTGATGGATAAATGAGGAATGATTTAGTGAGACCTGGAGATGCTCTTTTGGCACTTCTCATGTGCAGTTTAATTGCACGTGAGGATTGAGAGGACAGAGGCTCCAGTGGTGTTTAAAGAGTTGTTTAATTGGCTGTAAAAGAAGAATTAAATAAGGTTGAGCTGCTAAATTTTGTTAATGCATAAAGCCATGTGCTGCCTGTGATTGCAGGCTCCAAGTGCAAGATTAATGGATCTAATTGTGGTGTTACTAGCAAATAGTCTGACTTTATTTTAGGCATGTCTAGAATTAGGTACCCAGTTTAAGTGCTACAACTTGAATTTCTTCCACTTTTTAAGCTGCATCACTTCCCAGAGCAAGAGGTGGACGGTGCTGTTATATATTAAATATTTCCTGGATTTTCCTTCCTCCATTTAATCCCTGAAATTACATCAACTGTAGCTTCATCAGTCTTTAGGGATAATTAAACTCCATTAAAAGGGGAAAAATACAAGTATCCCACATGGGTTTGGATCAGAGACCTGGCAAGTCTTGTGTCTGCAGTTCCTATTGCTGCCTGCATTAAACTGATATTCCGAATATCCATGAGGAATGTTTTATCTCCATGAAGGCCCTGATGCACATTGATCAAATTGGGAATTATCAAATGCATCATCTCTTTACCAGCCTAATTCCCATTGATCAAATCCTAAATGAGCAGGTTCAGGCAGTTCCTGCAGTCCCCAAATCACATTAAAAGAACATTACAGGGCCATGCTGCCCCTCCTAAAGCTGGAATTATCTTCCCACAGTTACATTATAACCCCAATTATTCCATTATGAAGATGGCTCTGTTATAATGAGGAGTTTACACAAGAAAAGAAGAATGCAACATTACAGGAAGAGCAGGGCTTTGGGCAAGGAGTTGAACTTTACCTAATCAAATTCTCCCTTTGTTTTGTGGGTTTTTTCCCTTAATTTGGAGGGCTGGGAGCGGGAAATTCGGCAGCTGCAGCGGTGACATTTTATTCCCCCGTGGTGTCTCGAGCCAAGTGACATCTTCATTATTCATTTAAGAAGCAGAGAGGGCAAAGGCAGCCTAAAATAAATGTTTTTATCTTCGGTGGGTTTTGATTTCTGGTGGTGTATTTAGAATTCATAGCTGTGCATCTGTGCTTTTTCCTAACGATTCTGCCATTCCTCTCCTGTTCTCAGGACAGCGTGGAATTGCTTCTTGCTGCTGGGGTTTTTTTGGGAAAAACTTAATTTCCAGACTGATGAAAACCCCAGGTCCTCCTGGGGGATTGACTGATCAGTTTGGGGTGAGGTTTTCCCCAATAATGGAATTAATTCCCCAAAGTTTGCTTGGACAGTGACAGTTGTAATCTAGAGGATGCAGCTGGAAGTGTTGGGTGTTTATTCTCAGTCACAGATTTTGGGGGGCTTTATTCCTTTCTTATGAATATTTTGGACATGACTCTTTCCATCAATTCCCATAGAATGAATGGGAATAAATGACAAATCATCAATTTCATATCTCCCTTTAATTAGGATTTCTCTATCACAAAGCCTGGGTCGTTAATGTTTACTGAAAATAAAATTTAAGGCACTGTTGCCATCAGAAAATCACAGGGTGGTTTAGGCTGGGAAGGACTTTAGGGATCATCCAGTTCCACCCCCTGCCATGGACACCTCCCCCATGAAGTTCTGTTTGATGCTCTGCTGTGAATATTTGAAATATTCACATTATTTCCTGTGTGCTCTGACTGATTTTGTTGTGAGCTGTGAAGCTGAGGAGGAGCATAATGAAACCACAGTAAATTAATAACAGCAACACTTGGATATTCAGATATAATTGTCTCACAAAGCAGTGGTGCCAATTCTCTGGACACTGAGGGGAAAAAAAGCAGGGTAGAGAGAAAATCAGCTTTTTATTGATGACTTTGGACTGAGTCCAGGGCAGTGTGGCTTTATTTCCCTGTCCTCGTTACCCTTCTGATGTTGGGGCACATATGGTGACTTTTGAAGGGTTCTTGCTCTGCCTGTAAATTAGAAATATTGATAGTTTCTTAATGCAAATATCTTCAGTCATCATCACGCTCTCATACCTCTGTAACATAGAAATCTGTGCTGCAGAGAGCCAGGCAAAGAATTTGTGCTTTATTTCTCCTTTTACAGACCCAGACTTCCAGTTTGTACCTTAAATAACATCATTGATTCCCAAAATGGTTTGGGTTGAAGGGACCTTAAAGCTCATCCCATTCCACCCCCTGCCATGGGCAGGGACACCTTCCCTTGACCAAATTGCTCCAGCCTGTCCCTGAATTAAAAGTAGCTGCTTTTAAAACCTGAAGTTAAAACTACAAATTACAAATTCTTTATGAAATACCACATGCTGTTTTGTCAATAACAGAAAATAAAATCTAACAAAAAAAAATCCTGCAGGCTTTGTGCACAGAAACCTCCTGAATTAATGTTTTCTCTTACAAATACAGCAAATATAGGTGGTGCTTGGTCAGGAGAGAATCACTGCAGAGTTGTTTGCCCTGATGATGCTGTTGCTGGTGGTATCCTTGATTTTTTTGTCACATTCTGCCTGGAGATGATGGTCCCAAGTTCCTCCTGACACCCTTTAGAGAGTGTTGAGGTGTTGCTGGGTCTGGAGTCTTCAAAGAGACACGAGCAGTCGTGGGTTGCTATAAAGTTGTTTATTGCATGAATACATCTCGAAGGCAGAGAGTTCAGGGTGTTAAAGTCCAGAGTAAGAGCCTGAGAGGAGAGATGTGGGACTTCAGGTGGCTCTTCAACATGCAGTTTATTGAATCCAGGATGTTACAGCAGCCCAGGGTGACAGAGCCACTCCTACAGCTGTCAGCTCCAGCTGCAGGCAAGCCTGAAAACCTCTTAGTTCTGCTTACTTTGCATGATGTGTTCTTCTTTATCAACCAATCTATCCCTTTACTGTTACCTACAGCCTGTCCCAACTGCTGTCATCACCATTGTGTGGTCAATGCTGTCCAGTCACATGAGTTACAGGTTAAGCTGAAAGTTCTTTTTCAGTTTTCTTGCAGTGGAAAATTCTTCTTTGTAATCTTAGAGTGCACCCTTCAAAGAATGAACAAGCCACAGTGGAAATGGCAAATATCTGCTTGGTGCTAACAAACCTGCACCCAAGAACCACCAGATATTTCCAAATTGCACAGATGGAACCAGGAAGAGTCAGCAAAACCGAGATGACACAACTGCTAACTTTGATTTTCTGAAGCAAGTGAAAATTAAACAGCCAGATAATTAAACTTTTTTCTAATTTGCCACATGGACATGTCTTGCTTGCCTGTGGTATCTTTCTGCTTGGTAAAAACATCTTTTTGTTTGTGGTCAGCTTATCCTGTGCTTATTAGACTTATCCTCTAAGTCATAAAACCTCTTTCCAACTCGACCTAACCTTTGCCTTCTTAGTTGTCCAGCAAGACTGGCTCAGCAATCCTCAATTTACACACCTATTATTCTTCTATATCAAAACTTGCTTCCATCTCTATTTCATTTTCAAATTCTACATTCAGAGACCTTTCTGCCAAGCACACCAATCTGTGAAACTTTCTTGTCTAACTTCCATCCTTCCCACCAGTCCATTCTAAAGGTTTCTGGCATCAAGTCCCAGGCTGGAGCAGCTGCTTTCTCCTTCCTTCTCCTTCTCCTTCTCCTTCTCCTTCTCCTTCTCCTTCTCCTTCTCCTTCTCCTTCTCCTTCTCCTTCTCCTTCTCCTTCTCCTTCTCCTTCTCCTTCTCCTTCTCCTTCTCCTTCTCCTTCTCCTTCTCCTTCTCCTTCTCCTTCTCCTTCTCCTTCTCCTTCTCCTTCTCCTTCTCCTTCTCCTTCTCCTTCTCCTTCTCCTTCTCCTCCTCCTCCTTCTTCTCCTTCTCCTTCTCCTTCTCCTTCTCCTTCTCCTTCTCCTTCTCCTCCTCCTTCTCCTTCTCCTTCTCCTTCTCCTTCTCCTTCTCCTTCTCCTTCTCCTTCTCCTCCTCCTCCTTCTTCTCCTTCTCCTTCTCCGTGTGGTTGTTGATGAGTTGATGCTGTGGTGGTCATTGTTGTTTTTGTTGTTGATGATCTTAGCATCCCACTGTGGGGCTTTTTTTTATTCATAAAACATCCAATCAGCTAAAAACAAGATTCTAAAACATTCTTTCTGAGCCAGTCTAAACTTGATTCTAATCTGTGAAAGCAGTACGAAAGTAGTGTTAGTTCTTACCTAAAAAACTATATATATTATCTATTTACACAAATATACTGTTTCCAGTTTAAAGTGGGGACTTTGGTGGGCAGCAGCTCCTTTGTCTCAGTTGCTCTGCACCTATAAACAAATAAAATAATCCTCTGGCTGTTCTCCAGTGATCCTGTGGAACCTCAGAATTCCCTGAAGCCACTTTGCAGTGTGTTTACCTGTGACTGTCACTTCAGCCATGACAACTTTGGATTTCCCTGCAGCCACTCAAGTATTTAACTTTGTTTCTTTGATCAGTGCAGTCCATTAGGAGCAGGGTTCTCCTCAGGGCTGGATAAAACATGAATTGTGCATTTGGAGCTGGATGCAGATCCCTTCAGAACAAACTGGGAGCCTGGTGGAATATCTGTGTTTGTCTTTCACAGAGAATCTGTTTTCATTGAAATCTCTGAGCTCTGATGTGAAATTTAAACCTTCTTGTTTGGTCAGGAAGCAGAATTGAAGCTCTGACAGTGGTTTTTTTGAGAGTTACATTAACTTTTAAAATCCATTATTCAAAATTCAGATAGCACATTAATAAAGAGGGCAAGTCAGTTCTTTCCATCTTTGGCATAATCTCTTTTTTATTTCCCCCTTCTAGAAATCATGGATACATTCATTAAATCTCCCCTCAGGCTATCCCCAGCTTTTCCCACAGTGAGATCCTTTACTCTCTGCAATGGAGAAAACAATCTTAAAATTAATGTTTGTAAAGCACCGAGTCAGGAGTAGGATTTTTTTTTTTAATACATGAATTAATACATAAAATAAAAGATTTTCTGGGAGGGGGGATAGGTAGAACAGGGTAATTCTTGTAGGATATTGTTGTGGGGGGATAACTGTGTAGGATAGAGAGGGATAACTGAGTAGGATGGAGTGGGATAACAAGTGTAGGATATTGTGGGATAACTCTCTAGGAAAATTTGCCTGTGGGAGGGGAGTTGGAACTGGATACACTTGATGATCTTTAAGGTGTTTTCCCAGCTGAAACACTCTGTGCTTTTATGATCTGCAGGTCCTTTCCATATTCAGAAAGTCCTTTTCCTGTTCAGGGTGGATGGGTTGGAAAGAGAAATGTGTTCAGCCACTGCTGCTTTTCTCCATTTTTGAGCATTTTCTGCATCTCCATTTTTGAGCATTTTCTGCTTGCAGAGAAACACAAAGTCATTTGAAAGACTTCCCTGTGAAAGAAGCAAGTGAAACTCTGCCCTCACACCTCGGTGGCCCCCAGTGGGATTGGTTCTGATTCTCCTTTGGGAATGTAAAAATCGTTTATTTGTTTATAAATATTTGTGCTGGGAGAATTCCTGGATGCCCTCACTGGGGACATGCAGCTCTGGCTGTGGGTTGGGAGCTGCTCCTGAGGAATGAGCAGCTCCTCCTGGTGTGTTTGGCATTCCAGGGCACATCTGGCTGCCTCCTCCCTCCCCAGGTTTATTCCCAACAAGGAATAAAGCCTCTTGTTTTAATGCCTTATCCTTTGTTGGGATTTCCTCTGAACAACACTCGCAGATTTCCCAATTACAGCATTAAAGCTGGGAGGTTAAACCCCACAGCAGCTCCTTTTTATTATTAATTTGTTCTGTATTTCCTAATCTTTTGTGGCTGAGATTTACAAATACCTTTTCTAAGGATGTTTTTAATGAGGCCAAGCCATCTGTAGGATCAAATCCTACAAATCTCACTTGGGAGCCTCCAGCACAGACCTCCCTTTGGGGAGGGGAGAATGTTTCCCAGAGCTGCTGGTGGGATTTTTTTTGAGGAGAATTCACCTGTTCCTGGGTACAGGGTGAAGAATGAATTACAAGTTATCTCTGTTACCATTTGGCATGTGGTTCCCCTCTTTTTTATTTAATCTCCTTTCCAGTAGTGTTGAAAAATCAGGGAGAAAAAATACACCACAGCCATTCTGCTTGGACTGCACCTGAGGGAAATCACAGTTTAAAGGCAAAGCAGGCAGTAAATATTTGGGAAAATAATCTCAAACTTGGGGGTGCTTGCAAAGGGCTGTCAGACTCTGAAAATAAGATTTGTAAAATTATTATTTAGGTTTCTTTAAAGTGGTTAAATCATAGAATCACAGAATTGTTTGGGTGGGAAGGAACCTTAAATCCCCTCCAGTGCCACCCCTGCCATGGCAGGGACACCTCCCACTGTCCCAGGCTGCTCCAGCCCCAGTGTCCAGCATTTCCTTGGACATTCCAGGGATCCAGGGGCAGCCCCAGCTGCTCTGGCAATCCCAGCCCAGCCAGGAATTCCTCATTCCCAATCTCCCATCCATGGCTGCCCTCTGGCAGTGGGAGCCATTCCCTGTGTCCTGTCCCTCCAGGCCTTGTCCCCAGTCCCTCTGCAGCTCTCCTGGAGCTCCTTTAGACCCTGGAAAATACAAATTAATACAGATCAGGTCCCCCTTCTCCTCCTTCAGGGGGTGTGGGTGCCACTGCAATAAGTTTATTAATTCTGTCAGATTTTCAGTTCAGTGCTTGATTATAAAACCCCTCAATCCCACAGATCTGTGCTAAAAGGAATGACTGAAATCCTGATAATTTCCTCTTCCAACTGCAGCTCCTTGAACACGACCCACGTTTTCCTGGGGGTCTCTATGCTGTGGGTGAAAATTCCCCTTGGAGCACAATACACATTTTTCAAGCTAGAAGGGGAATAATTTCATCCTGCATGGAAAGAAATGAGAAAAGCAGTTTTTCCTTTCAAACTTCCCTTGCCACTTAGCGTGGCTCCCACTTTAAGTCATTTAGGAGCTCCATTAAGCCCCTGGGTTTGCTCCTGTGCATGCATTTAGGAGCAGAGCTGGGGTAATATGGAACAGATTTGCTGTATCATGGACACGTTTATGAAGATTGATAACAGCCAGGGCTCGGTGTTAACTTTTATTTTCAAACTGGCTGCAGGAGAAACTGCCTGGTATTGCTGTGAGGCTTTGATTTATGAAAAGGTTGCTGCATGAAAAAGACATCCCATAAAGCAGCTCTGCTGGCAGGAGCATTATAAAGTAGGGTTGTGAGTAGAGCAAACAATAACTAACTGTAATTATGTTCATTATTGTCTCTATGAACTCCCTGTACCTTTTGCGGGGGGTTTTGCACTTATTCCCTCCTCAGCTTTTAAGTGGACTCACCTTTCCCACGGAGTGGGATGAAGGTGAGAAAATCCTGCTGGTTTCTAGAGGCAGCAGCCCCAAAGAGGCCTTTTGTGTTTGTATGGAATGAAAGAGGTCACTGAAATTATACCTGCTTGCACAAATGATGCCAAGAGGAGGAGGAGGAGGAGGAGGAAAGGTCTGTGGTAAAAAATGCTGTTTCTCTTACAATTCCCATCACTGATTCATTTTCCCCTAAATTACGACTGCTCTGTGAGACTGTTGCATTTAAGCCCCTTGAAAACAAACCCAAAAATCCCAGCATGATGGCAAAGATCACCAGGTTTCAGAACTATTTTCCTTCTCTCCACCTGGCACCATCCTTTGTAACAAGATGAGCCTCAGCAGCAGCAAGAGGAATTCTTCACTCAGCAGCAATTAGCAGAAAACTTGAGTGAGAACCAATTGAAATCAAGGGGCACGACCTAACTGGGAAAAATGTGAGTGGTTAATCTAAAGTTTGTCCAACTTGAGCTGCTTTAACTTAAAAGCATCTCTTTACCAAACTACCTCAAGGCCTTGTAAAAAGAAACAGGAGCTTGAAAATAATTTGTGCTGGGGTTATAAAACACAAGAATGACTTTCTTAGAGCAGAGTGAAGTTCTGTTAAATAAGCCAGTGTCTTAATTAATGCTGCCAGTATGTGGAGGGGGTGAAGAGAGACCTTGGAAAGATTTTTGTGAGCTGGCACTGAGGTTTCCATCAGGACTCTCTGTCTGACTGTTCTGCTGGTGCCCTCAGAGATCCAGGGAATGGTTTGGGTTGGAAGAGACATTCCAGACCATCCAGTGCCATGGCAGGGACACCTCCCACTGTCCCAGGCTGCTCCAGCCCCAGTGTCCAGCCTTTCCTTGGACATTCCAGGGATCCAGGGGCAGCCCCAGCTGCTCTGGCAATCCCAGCCCAGCCAGGAATTCCTCATTCCCAAGATCCCATCCATGGCTGCCCTCTGGCAGTGGGAGCCATTCCCTGTGTCCTGTCTGTCCAGGCTTTTTCCAAATTTCAGCTCTCCTGGAGCCCCTTCAGGCCCTGGAATGTGCTGGAAACTCTCCCTGGATCCTTCTCCTCTCCAGGGGAACATTCCCAGCTCTGCCAGGGTCTCCAGCCCTGGGAGCATCTTTGTTGTCGTGTCTTACAACAGCCTGAGAGAAACACTCAACAACAGGCAGTGAAAAATTACTTGAAAAATAATTTAAATAATGAGAATAATGGAAAAAAAAAGTGAGTGTTGTCATTTACAGCTCACCCCTCCAGCTCCAGTTCCTGACCTGGTCCTGGTGAGAGGAACATTTTCCTTCCTCGGGTGCCACAAAGAATGTTGAGGGCATTCTGTTTTCATGTTTCTGTAACACACTGAACATTTATTATTAATTTATTATTTCAAATTACTTTTATTTTTTTGTTTTTATTATTAAAATATATTTATTATTAAAAGTAAAAATTAACTGTGAAGTATCGTACCTTATATAAAATAACTGCACCATTAAACAGTACTATACCAAACAGTACTATATCAAACAGTACTATTTTTATTATTAAAAATAAATTTTTATAAAAGTTATTATTATTTAAAAATTATTAACTATGAACTATCATACCTTAAGTAAAATAACTCCACCATTAAATGCTACTATAGCAAACATGTTAAAACTCCAATACAAACTAGAACACAGAACAACAAAATAATATACCCCTATTTACATTACCAACACATTATTCTCCATTAACAATAAAATACAGTTTACTTTCCCCTAAAAGAACATATAGTACACCTAAAACCAACTACCCCAGAAGTAAAAGCACAATCCTACCATCTACCATAAACTAATCCAAATCATACTAAAAAAAAAAAGTAAAACTCCAAAACATCTACAATACCTCAATAACATCATTGTGTAGAAAAACACCACAACAAAAGTATTTAAAAAAAAGAGAAAAAAAACATCCAGATATCTTAAGGCTAAGATGAATTAGAGTAAATTTATCAGCACCTTCTCAGTGGGATTATTGCTCTTTGTTGGAGTTGATGGCATTTGATTGTTGCTGCAGCCCAGCGGATTTTATTTCATGAAGAATGGCTCGGCCTCATCCCAGTCCAAGATTTGCAGAATCACACGTGGCCTTTGTGACTTAGCAGAGTGAATCCAAGCCTGTTTTCTGAAATAACTTCATGCCCAAATGAAAAATTGTCATTTATTCTGTTTTCTCCTAAGATTACAACCTTCAGTTCCCTCGAGTAATCGTCACCCACGCGAGCGCCGAGGCTTGAAATGTTTTAACTGGTGATTGCTTTTTCTGGATGCTGCTTCTGCCCATAATATCTTTTATTTCTGTGGTCAGTTAACAGGGGTTTGGGGCCTTTTATAGCTGAAGAGAATAGTTAAATATATGTTGCTCTGGAGAGTAATATTTGGATAATAATGTGCCAGGAGTTAGTGTCTTGTGGTGCTGTGTGTTGAGTGCTGTAGTTGACCTCTGCTAGAGAGAAGTGCCTGCTTGTTAGAACATATTATTTAGCACCTTTAGAAAGGCAAAAGTGGTTGTTTTTTTTTTTTTTTTTTAGTGTGAGGCTCAGTGAAGATTTTATCACCAGGGTTTGAGGATGATGGTGTGATCTTGAGTCTTTACAAAGCCTGCAGTGAGTTGTAGCTCTCAGGAAATAAGTGGCAGTAATAAATCCACAATGTGCTTTGCTGTCCTGGATTTGGTTTATGCTGCTCATTTGGATCTGTCTGTATTTTTTTGTGTATGTGTCTGTGTGCTTTACACACACAGTGATGTCTAGTTGTGGGAAATTTAATGTAGGGATGGGGATAAACATGGATCATTTAAGTGGATGAAACTGTCTTTTTTGCCACCTTCATATAGAAGCAGGTTTCAAACTGTGGCAGAATTATTTTTTCCTTTAAAAATTAGAAATATTGAGTTTTAATCTATCATGTAATAGTAGTTGATATATCCAAGTAGTCCTGCAACTAGCACCAGCCACTTCCATGAGAAATATCAGAAAAACATCAGTCTCCCAGAGCCTGGATCTGCCTTTGATTCCTCTACTTCCCTAAACCTTCAGAAACCCCCTCCAAATTCCTTTTTAGGAGTAAATAGTAAGGAATTCTAGCACATGGTGTTGTTTGCAGTGATGATCCTTGACTTGTGTTCTCCTGAACAGCCAAGTGGAATCTTGCCAGTCTTCATTAAATAATTCTTTTTTGGGTGAGTAAGGCTGAGCTCAAGTGATACCACATGCAAGCTCTAAAATTAGTCTGTGATCTGGGTTTACATGATGAGGTTTGGATGCAAATGTTGGTTTGCTGATCATGGAATTGGAGGGGTTGGCTCCATCCACACTGAGCTGATGGGACTCTGGAGCTGGGAAGGGTTTGGAATTTGTCCTCAGCAGTGGTGGGACAGGCTTGGCTACATCTGGGATCATTCTTTGGCTCTGAATTTCTCATAATTAGGAGCTGGGTTTGATCTGTGAAAAGCCAAGAAGTATTTCTCTGGATATTTCTATATATAACATTTAGGTACTACAAAATATTCCACAGAGTTAAAACTGCTCCTCCTTGAGTTCCTTCTAATTAAAGCCTGCAGTTGCTAAATTCTCTTTCCTACTTTGTAGCAGCATCCATGCCCCTGTTAGAAGGAATTTGTATCATTGCCATCCATGTGATTGTTTATTTTAGTATCCTGCTATTCACTAAAAACTGTCCCTTAAGCTAAAAAGAAAAGTGCATCCTAAATTTGGGTAATTCCAACATGCTGCTCCCTTTGCAGCTGCAGGAACCAGCTGTGGGAGAGGTACATTTGTGCATTAATGGTGGTGTGCTTTGGATTTCAAGAGGGTTTTTTGAGGGGAGGGGAATTTTATAAACAAATAGTGGTTTGAGATCATGCAAATCGGTTCATAGCAGTTTAAATAAAATAGTCAAACTCATTTTGTCTGTCAGAGTGGATGGGAATCCTGTCTTTATTTGATAGCTTGCTCCTCGAGATATTTGGAATTTAGGCAACCACAGCAGGTCAGATCAGAGTCTTCTGAGCTGGGAGTGGGTTTTTAGGGAATACTGTAAAAATTAGGGAAGTGTTCAGTGAAACCATTTTGCCTTCAAACAAGTGGTGGTGTGGGGTTTTCCTGAGGCAGATCTTGCTTTTTATCTTTTGCTGGGCACCTCACACCTTCCTGTATTATTATTTTCATACCTAAATGTGCTTTTGATAACCCCAGTATGCCCTGACAGTGACTCCCAGCTTTTCATTAGCTGTTCTTTGGAAAAGGTTTGGATTTTTTTTTTTGCATTGTAAACCCAATGCTAGGCAACCTGTCTGGCTGCTTCTATCCTGTAATCCATTGATGATTTCATCCTGTAAGTCATTGATAATTGAGATCCAGCTCTTGCAGTTGTCCTTCTCTGGGCTGAAGAGATCTGGTCCTCATGCGGTGTCCGAGGGCCTGAAGATTGTTCATCCAACAAATTAGGGTTCACAACCAAGATATTTTTTCCTGATCTTCATCCTGTTGTCTTCCTCTTCAGTCCTTGCCCAAGAAAGGCTTTAAGGATGGGCATAACTTTCCATGTGCAAATGTGGAATTGCTCAATCCTGGAATGGTTTGGGTTGGTAGGGACCTTCAAGCCCTTCCAGTTCCCTTCCCTTCCCAATTCCAAGGGTCAGAATGTTTGAAATAGATCTTTATTTGCTTTTGACAAGGCTGGGTAAGAGGTGAAATAAATGAGAGGATGACAAACATTTGCCTGGGGTTTTGGGGGTGCTGGGGTTTTTGGAGAAAGGATATAAAAATAACACAGGGAAGATTAACACTGGACTTGATTATGAGTAGCACAAAAGGTGGAGTAAGCTGTATTCCAATTTTTAAGTCATTTATTTAGCATTACTCTGTAGATTTTACATTCTCAATTGCAGAGCAGAAACCACCATGGTTCTCTTCCAGCATTTCAGCAGAGATTCATTAGGAAAATTCTTTCTTTTACACTTTTTGGAGAAGTCACACTCTGCTTCCGAGTGTAAATAAAAGCAAGAATCAACTCGGCAGTACTTGATCTTTTGCTGGCAGCACTTCCCACGCAGTGATTGTGAGGGCTCTGTGTGGGCACAGCTTGATTAGGGACCAGCATTTGTAGATATTCAGCAATCAGATCTGTGTTATCCCTCCCAAACCACGCGGAGAAGAACGGAACCATTTGGTTTGTGCCTCACGCCTTCCGTGACGCGCCTTCGCCTCATCGCCTGCTGCATGTGCGAAAACAATCTTTAAAAATAGTTTGATATAAAGAGTAAATTAATGTAAAAACTATAAATAATGGTGCAGCAATGAGGACCTTCATTACCATATGCCCTTTTGTCTTTTTTTTTTTTCCTGGGTTCTGCTTTACAATTATTTTCTGTACTACAAACCCGTCCTGTGGACTCGCTCGGCAGCGATGCTGCTGGGAGGGGCTTTTTGGGTGAGGTAGTGTTAAAAAAAGAAAAATCCTCTCACCAGCACGTTTTTGGGGGGTGATGGAGAAGCACAAGTGCCTTGCTGCTGTTTCAGAGGTGTCCTCCACACTTCAGCTTGGAGGTGCCCTTCCCTCAGGTTCTCCTGAGCTGGGCTCACGTTCCTCTTCTTGAATCCCTCCACTGTGGCCTCTCCTGTCCATCTGCTCAGCTAAATCCATCTCTGCTCAGGCTACCAACCTGTATTTTACTTTTTTTTTTTTTTCCACTTGGCCAAAAGAAATAGAATCTTGCCCTGACTGTGTCTGGTGAAAGCAGATTTTCCTACCCCAAAGTCACATCATCCCCTTTCATCCTGCTGTTGGCTTCCTCATCAGCGTTCTCCAGGAAAATCTCACACATCTTCACTTTCCCAGCCCTGCCTGTCCCATTTCTGCTTCCCTGCTATTTCCAGTTCCCTTCTGACTTCTTCCTGAAGCATTTGTGACTCCACCTGCACCCCTCACTCATCCCCTTTCCAAACTGCCTCCAGTGGGATATTGGGAAGGAATTCCTGGCTGGGATGGAATTCCCAGAGAAGCTGTGGCTGCCTCTGGATCCCTGGAATGTCCAATTCCAGGCTGGACAGGGCTGGAGCAGCCTGGGACAGTGGGAGGTGTCCCTGCCATGGCAGGGGTGGCACTGGGTGGGCTTTAAGGTCCCTTCCAACCCAAACCATACCATGATTCCATGAAACACGTTTTGCTCTTTCTCAGAAGGAATTTCTGCTGGACACAGACAATGTTAATTGATTAAACTCCCACAAATCCTTCCAAAACCCCTCTTGGCTCTTCATAAAGCACCTGAAAACAATTCAGCTGTTACACACTTCATGGGCTGCCCACCTCGAGGGTGTGGATTGCCTCAGTTTCCTTTGTTTTACCATTTGTTTGTGTCCATTTGTTTTCCCTTACCTTTGTGTTTATTCTGAGAACACTGAGGAAAGAAACACCTTCCTTTTTTTGTTGTTTATTTTGCATTCTGCCAAGTCTGGTCACAGCGTGGCTCCTCTCCTCCATCAGTAGGACTAAATAAAACCTGTCAGAACATCCCCTCCAACACCCTCCTGTGCTGCTGCTCTGGGGCTCAGTGGGATCACGTTCATTTGTAGGGTTTTGTTTCCAAGTGAAGACTTCCCTGGACTTCCCCAGCACGGCCCCATGCAGGGAAACACCCCCAGTTTGTGGTTTGGATGTGCTGAGCTGCTCTGTGGAGGAGGCACAGCAAGATTTGATCTTGAAGAGCTGCAGGTTGGGCTGTGCTGTGCTGCTCGGACACAGAGCATCGGTCTGGTCTGTTTAATTCAGTACAGGAGTAGCCAAGGGTTACACAAATATAATCAGCTGCCTTTGATAGGTGTCAGCACTTTAATGAGGATTTAAATTAAGCCCTGGGTACTCCTGCCCATCACATGGCACTATTTTTATCTCACGCTCTCCTTTTTTGTTGCTGTTTTTTCCCCCCATATTTTATGACAATTGCCTGAAGTCCTGATCTGGGGGGGGATTATGCCAGATACCTGCACAGCTGGAAACTCATCAGCCATTCAGATTCCTTCAGTGAGGGTGTCAGTTTTAGCACGAAACTCGCAAAGCTCACAGTGGTAATTTCAAATTTCCTCTTTAGTAGACATTTTGTTTGAATGCCATGAAGGGGCTCCTCTCCCCAAGCCCCCAGGAGCACAATAAGCTATGCTCTTTGAGAGAGCCCAGATGAGTACAAAGTTCCCTTCATTAAATTTTCTTTTCATGCTTTTGCATAGAATATTTCTTTTTAAGACTGCCTCTCTCTCGTTTCCTTTTGTGTTTTCATCCTATTACCTTTATGAGGTTGTGATGCATCAGCTCTCTGGAAAAGGTGGGTGCACGGCTCCCTCAGAGGTTTATTCCAGCACTGAAAGATTATTCTGGCATGGGAGGTGCTTCAGGAGCAGCTGGAGAAGGGAAAGCAGATCAAGGAATTGCAAACTTAATAAAACCACGCTGTTCCTCGCGTGCCATGTGGCTGCTGCTCATATTGACTTGTGCTGAGAAAAGAATTGGAGATTTTGGGTGTGTTGGTTCTGGTAAGGGGTTCTGGAGTTGCACTGGAGCTGGAGATCTGTCAGCATTCCCTGGCATTCCTGCTGCACTCCCATGGTTTGTGGTTTTCCTTCAGTTTAGTTGTGAAATCCCTGAGCAATTAATAAAATAAATAAATGAATGACTATGGTGTAGGACACAATCTTTTTTATTTTGCAGGAGCAGATCGTGATAGGACAAGGGGCAAGAGATTGAAACTGAAAGAGGGGGGATTTAGATGGGATATTGGGAAGGAATTCCTGGCTGGTTGGATTGGGGTCTGGAAGGTTTCCCTGTCCAAGGCAGGGGTGGCACTGGATGGGCTTTCAGGTGAGATAAGAGTGAAATTAATAAAGGTAATAAAAAATATCAAAAGTTCTCAAAACTACGCATGTCCATTAAAAAGCAATAAATCCCAACATGTATCCACAACACTATGAATAAGCATACACATTCCCTACAAATCTTTATTGAAGTTATAAGGTTTAAATTTTTATCCACGTTTCACAGCTCCCTTCCAACCCAAACCACTCCTTGACACTCTGGTGACACTTTTCCTGCCACATCTCCCAAAATACAGATCGCTCTCAGGACATGGGATAGTTCAGGGAAGGGACCTCCTGCTCCAAGGATCTCCTGGCCCTGCCTGGGACCAGACCAGGTTGCTTTATCTACTCAGGCATTGAAAACCTCCACATTTTCCCAATAGATTCCATGTAATTGCTGGGTTTGCAGTGTTTATGTTTTCTTATGATCTTTTCCCTCAGTCAAACACCACAGACCCTTAAATACTTCTCTAAAATGACCTTTATTCATGGACCCACAGAATGATTTGGGTTGGAAGGGACCTTAAAGCCCATCCAGTGCCACACCTGCCATGGCAGGGACACCTCCCACTGTCCCAAGCTGCTCTAAGCCCCATCCAGCCTGTCCTTGGACACTTCCAGAGATCCAGGGGCTGCCACAGCTTCTCTGGGAATTCCATCCCACCCAGGAATTCCTTCCCAATATCCCATTTATGTATTAAGTGATGTAATTGTAGTAGCTTCAGGAGATTCTCTATTAGGGAGATATTTCATTCCCCTTTGGAGGAGTTTCCTTGCTGTTGTTTCTGACCATCCATCTGGACTCCTGTGAGTCCAGAAATCAATGGGAAACCCTTTGGAGGGGTTCCCATAATGCACATTGGAACCTCCCTTCCCAACAGGAGATCCTGCAGCCTGTGGTTTATGGCCCTCTAATGCCAGGCAGTAATTTCATTTAGTGCTTTCCCAAAAGTGCCAACAGAGCATTAGAGGAGTGGAACAAGCACAGCTGATCAATACAGAGACAGTGCTCACCTTCAGATTAATCCAAGAAATGGACTTGGTTGGCTTGAAGGAAGTGGCCTTGTTCTCACAAGGACAGAGCTGAGAGCAGGTTTTCAAAAATCCCCCCTGAATGAGGGGGGAAAAGTCAGAGTGTGAAAATAAGTCACTGAGGGGCAGGAGATGATGTGTCTCACAGGGCTCCCATAGGGTTGGCAATGTACAGCGTCCTTTGGAACATTCAAATAAGGAATAATACCCGGATTTTGGTCACGGATGGCATGACTCTGGGAAAAAACACACAATTCAAAAGCTCTGTATCAGTGTTAGGGAGTTCCCCCATTGAAATGGTATTATATACATTGACAGAATTTATGCAGTGATGCTAGAGCAGCCCATTCCTTTCTCTCTTCACCTGTATATAAGAGTTCACTTTAAAATCACTGGTGAATAAAGGCACAGCAAGGTTTACTGTGGGTATTTTTAGTTAATTCAGGCTCTCTTGTATTGATTTATCAATTCACACCAGGGGTTTGGGCATTTTAATCGAGCTCTGGTTTAGCTGGACCTAAATCATCACTGCTGGGAGATGTCTACAGAGAACATCCCTGCTGTTTCTGTGTTCCCTGTTCCAGTCCAGACCTTGCCATCCTCCCTCCATGTGCAGCAGTTTGTGGTTGCACATTTTGATGCCTGACATGCCTTTGAAGCACGTGCTGATCTCAGCAGAGGGGGGATTAAGGGAAAATCCTCCTCCGTAAGAATCTGCAGGAGTTTGAACTTGGAGATCATAAAGTGTGAAAGCACCTGGGACTGCATTTAAATTCTGGTTTAGATTTCACAGATTCAGGGTAATGAAAGAAAGGAGCAAGAGATGTTTTATATAGGTACATACTGTAAAATCAAGGTGACTTAAAATAAAGTCTCTTTATTTTAGCACGACGTCTTCAGTGGTTGTCAAGCAATCAATTCCCCACAGGAGCAGCGTCTGTGCTTCGTGTTTCATTTCCCTGCTGGAGGAAATCTGCCTTGGCCAATCAGCAAAATGAGAATCAGAATCTCAGAGTGGGTTGGGTTGGGAGGGACCTTGAGGATCACCCAGTTCCAACCCCATTTCCATGGGCAGGGACTCCTTCCACTGTCCCAGGTTGCTCCAAGCTCTGTCCAACCCGGCCTTGGACACTTCCAGGGATGGGAATGATGCCCTGAGAAGGCTGAGCTGGAGCAGAGGCTGGGCAGAGCTAAAGAATAAATTAGGGATTTATGAAAAGGGTCTCCTCCATGGATCCACCTTGGGCTGCACCCAAATGAACCAAAATGGCCCCAAAATGCACGAGCGCTCCCGGGGGCTCTCCCTGGGATCAGTTCTGCTCCATTGGCACCTTGGAGTTCATTGTCCCATTCCAGCTTTAGCCCAGGCAGTCCCACCCTGCTTGTTTTTCTCTCTCCAGCCCACGGTGTTTGTGCTCCTGGGGCTGAGATTTGGATCATTTGTCCTTGGTGCCCAGCTGGAGCAGGAATTGTTTTGTCTCCCTGCTCTGTGCACAGAGCTCACCATCCCATAATGTGAAGCTCAGACCCACACACTAAAGCAGCTCAGAATGTGAAAAATATAAAAGCTAAACCCTGAGGCATCAGTGCAGCCCTGAGCAATCAGTGCCAGGACATCACCACCCTCACAGGGAGGAATTCTTTCCCCTGGAAGTGTCCCAGGCCAGGTTGGATGGGGCTTGGAACACCCTGGGATAGTGGAAGGTGTCCCTGCCCAGGGCAGGGGGTGGAACTGGATGTGCTTTGTCCCTTCCAACCCAAACCAAATCAATAATAATATCAACAATAATAATAATAATAAAATAATTCAAGTGTTTTGTCTTTCCTGAGATGTTTTTAGAAGGAAACCCTGAAGCTGTTCTCTGTTCCCACAGGAGATACGAGTCCCACCCCATCTGTGGGGAGCTGCAGGATAAAATCCTCCAGTGCTACCGGGAACATGCCCAGCAGACCCTGAGCTGCTCTGCCTTGGCCAGCCAGTACCTGCACTGTGTCAATCATGCCAAACAGGTGAGCTGGACCTATTCTCACTGAAAAATGATGGAATGATGAGCAGAGGAATTTCCAATTAGTCTTTCCTCCATGCCTGAGCATTTCCCAATGTGCGTGTTCTCTGTGGAGACCACTCGGAGTTGATTTAAATGCTCAGGTTTCCATCTCTTCCCCTGGGAAGCTGTTGTTTAGTGTAGCAGCTCTTGCTGTTGGCAGATGTTTCCTGTTATCTACAGTTTTAGCAGTAAAACAAGGGGATTCAAATACCTGGTAGTCTTTGCCATAAATATGAGACTCATGGATGCCTCAAACTACATTGATGACCCCTTGGAATTCTTGATTTCTTCTGTCATGTGTTATGCAGAGCTCTAAAAGTGCCCTTTACCTGCTCTTGCCCTCCTCTCTTCCAGTTTTGTAGGGATGGATGTCACTGCCAATTAAAATTTTTATGCTTTATTAGTGCAGCATGAAGGAAAATGACAGTAATACGTAAATCATTAAATTAAAAGAAGCTACAATTTCTCAATTTTACTCTTTGTCATCAGCTTGCATCTTTCAAGTGCAGAAATGCGTATATATTGACCTCAATTGTGCTCTTAAACAAACCAGGAGATGTGTTGCTTGCAGCTCACATGCAGGATGTGTAAAAAGTGCTTAGATCAGTCCTTTGATCTTTATTTCTGCCCAAATCTGTGAGTTAATATTTGAGCACGTGAGGACACCCATCTTTATGTGATAGTGGAGACCTGGCGAGCACGGCTGCTGTTTGATCATGGTAATCACCTTCCCTGGCTTAACTCTGCCTGGGCAGAAAATCCCTGAGACTTTGCCTCTGATCCTTCTCCCTGACCTTTTGCTTTAAAATGCTGCAGCCTCCAGCTGGTATTCCCAAAGATCTGCTGGAATTAACACTGCTCCTTGTTCCTCAGTCACTGAGAGCTCCCTGTCCCTTCCAATTCACTTCCTTTATTATATCCTTTATTGTTTATTAGATATTGTTTATTATTGTATTTTTTATGGTTCTTTATGTTGTGCCATCCCTAGAAGTGTCCCTGGGAATGGTGTGAGGTGTCCCTGCTGTGGCTGGGGTGGCACTGGATGGGCTTTAAGGTCCCTTCCATCCCAAACCCTTCTGTGATTCCATTTCTCCTCCAATCTCCCTTTTTAGAAAAATAATTCTTTTCCTAGTTATTCTCCAGTGAATAAGATAAGAATCACAGAATCATTATGATTCTTAAGCCCATCCAGTCCAGTTGTTCCCCAGCACTGCCAAGGCCACCACTGACCCTGTCCCCAAGTGCCACATCCACAGGGCTTTGGAATCCCCCCAGGAATGGGGACTCCAGTCCTGCCTTTGAGTGAAGAAATCCTCCACAATATCCAACCTAAACCCCCCTGGTGCAACTTGAGGCTGTTTCCTCTTGCTCTGTCACTTGTAGCCCTGTTTTGGTTTATTCTCTAGTGGGTTTCCCCATGGCCCTGCAGCATCTGCAGCACTAATTTACTGTATGTTTTTTTTTATATAATTTTTTTTGAAGTAACCAGAAAAAAAAAAGGATTAATTACTTAGACATGTTCAAGCTCTAACTCGAGTTTGTATCTGATAGGAATTTCTTCAGAAGACTCTGATGGGGATGAATTAATTCATGTTCAGAAGGTGCAGGAAAAGCAAATTGCATAAATATGAGCATTAGGTTTTTGAACCCTTTTAAACACCTTTTTTTTTTGTTGAAGATTTCATCCAAGCCTGTCAAGTAGTTAAAAGTGTTTCCTAAATGTTTCTTATTCTGTTTCACACATGCTTCAAGATGAGAATTCAGAGAGGTTTCTCTCATGATAACAGAGAAGGAGAAGCCTTTTATGATGGAAATATTTGCAAGCAGGAGCAATTGTTTTTCATAATGAACTCCAGCCCATCCTCCAGGTGCTGCAGCTGTAATTGTAATTATTTTTACTCGCTGTTTGCCCACATGTCCAGACAGTTACTTTGAAATAATTCCTAAATGCTTCTATAAAATCACTTCAAAATTACCTTCCCTGTGCGCTTGGTTGGGAGCCAGAGGAGGGGGATAAATGGCAGATTCAGAAATGAAAAAGTTAACTGACACTGGCTACAAGAAACAAAGGAAGAAGAAAATTTGCTAGAGGGAATAGAGCAAGATATTGAAAAGCAAATAAGTGAACTAATCCGATTTCCTGGCGGTGAGTCTGGGCACTTGTGCTCGGGCTGAGCACACTCTGTGCTTTTCATAAATTGAATTTATTGACTCCTCTTTCTTTCCTATCTTGCTTATAATTATCTCCCCCTCTCTTCTGTGTGCTCCTTATTTCTCATGCTGTCTGTAATCTCATGTCTCTATCTGTCCTTTTCTCCCCTCTTTAGAAAAGCCCAGAGAGTTGTTAATTCAGAGGGGTTTGACACATTGTTGTATCTTCCCTTGAAATCTCTTCCCAAAGTCATGAGAAGCTGGGGAGATAAATTAAACCCTGTTATTAATGTTTGGCTGTTATTGTAATGATAATGCCAGTAATGGAGAGGAAAACTTAACCTAATGGAGCCATTAAGGAGAAGATATTTGGATTGTGTCTAGCATTTATTTATGCTGAAGTAACTCCAGCCAGACCATCCATGGCTTTTCAATCCTTTTTCCTAGTTTTTCAGCCATGGATATGGACAATAGCTGTTAAAATGTACATTTTAGGGGTGTTTTTCTCAATTTTTTCCCCTCCTGGGTTACAAGAATTTCTGATTCTTACATAAAAACACAACTAGTTCATGGTTTAACAAATCTGTGCAATAATTTCCTGTTAAACCATTGAATTCCAGAAGGATTCAGGCCTCTGCAGGCAGGTGAGTTTTAAGAATACTTAAAATAACAATACCAGCAGCTGCTGGTGCCTGACAGCTTGGCTACAAAATGTTATCCTTCAGCCTTGAAACCACTATTTTCATTTGTTGGACCAAGTGGGCCCTTAATTATGCATCCTAAATAGAATAAAACCAGGATTTTAGCCTCATCCTCCAGTATTTTTACTTGATACCAATTTCTAGTCTAAGAGAAAAGTACATGGAATTTGTGTATCTGGAAACACTGAATTGAAATGGAACAAAAAGACCTCATCATTTAACACTGCCCTCATTGAAGAAGTTTATTATGAACCAGCTTCCCTCCATGGGGTTATGTAAAAAAATATTAATATATATATTTTAAAATGCATTAATGTTAAAAGGCAAGAAAAAAACACTAAAAAAAAACCCAAAATGCAGATAAAATCAAAGCAAGGCTTGGAACACCCCTGTTTGTCTGAAGGTGAAATTTTGTGGGCAGAAATATGGATATGATGAACAAATATTTGCAATTTCTTTCCTTAGGACAGTGAACAAAAGTAGCCCATTTCTCCTCAGATCCCTTGGGGATTCCCTCTGATAACCTGTGCAGTGTTAAATGGACATAAAGTTAATATTCAGCCCAGAGATGGCTTGGATTGAGTCTGTAATTCCTGTGCAAAAAGGAGTTTTCCAGGTAGAGGAGCCTTCCTGAGCTTTCCAGAAGTCTCCATGGGTGTGCTGTGGATTGGAGGTTTTGGTAATGGATGGAATTTCCCCAGATTTTTGTTTACAAATGCACCCAAGAAGCACAAAACTGACTCCTTTAATTCCATCAGCCTCTTCTCCTCTGTGAATTCTGGAGGATTTTGTGGGCACAAGCACAGGCACCACCTGTTTGTGTGGATGCCTTGGAGAATTTTAAAGTCAGAATTGTTATGGTTGGAAAATACCTCCAGGATCACGGAGTCCAAGCATTCCCAGCACTGCCAAGGCCACCACTGACCATGTCCTCAAGTGCCACATCCACATTTTAAAGGGCTTTAAATTCCTCCAGGAAGGGGGACTCCACCCCTGCCCTGTGGCCAGCTCTGCCAGGCTGGACAATCCTTTTGGGAAAGACATTTTTCCTAAAATCCAGTCTAAGTGCAGCTCTTAACCCTTGCAGGAACTGGAAAAACACAGTTTACCAAGTTATTTTTAGGAATAATATGAGAATTTGGTTGAAGCCAAACTTGACATGGTTTTAATTCCTTTTATTGTCATTTTTCCCTAATTTCCATGACTGTGACGATGCAGTCCAGACTTCCAAGCTCTGTAGTGTTGCTCAAACACCTGAATCAGCTGTTTGGACGTCACCTGTTAGATTTCAAGGTTTAAATTTGGGTTTGTTCCTGACATAAAGCCTCAGAATTATCAAATCACTTCTTGACATTTCTTGCAAGGAGACTCATAATTAGTCCTTACTTGTTTGATGGGTTTTGTAGGCAAGAAGAGTGGTTTGGGTTGGAAGGGGCCTTAAAGATCATCTCATTCCACCCCTGCCATGGGCAGGGACACCTTCCACTATCCCAGGGTGCTCCAAGCCCTGTCCAGCCTGGCCAGGAACAATTCCAGGCACAGGAAACCTGGTCTAGTGAAAAGAATTAAATTATTTTTAAGGTCCTTTCCAACCCAAACCATTTCATGGTCTGTGGTTCTGTAATGAAGCCCAAGATGAGTGCAACATGTTCAGACTGTTGGGGTTTTGATTCTGACTCAGACCCCAGGAATGGACCAGGCAAGGGATACTCAGTGTTGGATGTTTTCAGGATATTTTTCCTCAAGAGTTTGCTGGGAATGGGATTTTTCTTATTATAAGGTCAGATGTTTTAATTTCCTTGAATAGCCACAGCACTAAAGCCATGATAGCATGAAGGGAGATGAAAATGGATCATTAGTGAGACTCTGAGGGAAGGTTTAGGTTGGATATTAGGCAAATTTTTTTCACTGAAAGAATAATAAAATACTGGAACTGTCTTCCTAGGGATGTGATAGAATCACCATCTCTGGATGTGTTTAAAAAAAGACTGGACTTGGCACTTGGTGCTACAGTCTAGTTGTGATGTTAGGGCTTGATGATCTTAGAGGTCTTTTCCAACCTCATTATTCTGTGATTCTGTGATTCTTCAGGCCTCCAAACCACTGCCTTGCTGAATCCTCAAACTGCTTCATTCTGCTGCTGTGACTTGTCTCTGTCACGACGTGTTTGTTTATCAACAACGTTTCTTGTGGTGCATTTTTATTCTTAAAAAATTGCAGCTCCTAGGAAGGAATTGAAGCCAAACTTCAGAATAACTTGGAGTTACTGAAATATGTGTTTCTCCCTCTCTCCTCCCTCCCCTCTGATCTTTTTTGCAGCAGAGAATGCTTGGGAGAGGAGGATAAAGGCATTGTCCGAATCAAGCACAAGACCATCAACTAATTTCGGCAGAAGAGCTTTTTTTTTCTTTTTTAATCCCCAAGAACGACCCAGCAGCCCATTTTCAAGGCAGCCCAATAAAAAGAAGGAGTGGAAGAGCCATTTGAAGGGCAGCATCCTCAGGGCTCAATCAGCCTGAGCGCTGGGGACAGCGAGACCGGGATCTTGTTCCATCCGAGGCCGCTGCTCCGCCGCATCAAAGCCCACTTATGGTCATTGAAGGGAGGCAAAGAAAAGAGCCTTTCTCTGACCTCAGAGAGAGGAAATATCCTTCAAATGCTGCTGTTTCACTGTAGAATCTCCTCAGAAATGTCTCTCTGTCAGAAGCAGGGGGTGTAACCCTTGCAGCGGCCGTTCCTCGGGAGCAGCCCCTGGTCCCGACCTCAGAGTTCTCCTCACAGTGTAGAATTGTAAATTGTGCTTTAATTTATTTCCCAAATGACCTGGCTCGATGAAGTCTCTCTCTGCAGGCCTTCTGCTGGAATGATGTTCGTTACCCAAGGCTTAGGGTGCTCCATGGCCTTTATTTCCATGGGATGGTTCTGTTGTGCTCCTTGCTCGTATCAAGTCCTGACAAAAATGCCTCGCTCTGTACCAACAATAAATCTATTTTATGCACAAGATTGATGCTGCAGTCTGTCTCCCTTCCCACTCCTTGGGGGTGGATGGTGTTCCCTCTGCTGTGTCAATCACGCTTTCCCAGCAGATGTTGTTGCTGAAGCTTTCAAGCACAGACTTTCATGCACAACCAGCCCTGGTGTCGGGAACGGGGCTTGGATTGAGCTGTTTTCCATCACAGCCACCTAAAAGGATGCCACGTGATGGGAGTGTTGTGATTTATCCAGGACCACTTCCTTCCTTGGAAATGCTTGTGAATGGAGCAGCAGTCTCTTGTTGCCTGGAGAGGGTGTGGGTTCCCCATCCCTGGGAGTGTCCCAGGCCAGGCTGGATGGGACCTGGAGCAACATGGGATGGTGGAAGGTGTCCCTGCCCATGGGAGGGGGTTGGAATGATGTGGTCTTAAGGTCCCTTCCCACCCAAACCATTCTGAGATCCTGTGAAAGGGCAGAAATGCCCCAAAATCTCCAAACCAGCTTTGTGCAAGAACTCAGTTATTGTAAATGCAGGTGAACACAGTGGGAAGAAATGCTGATATCTGACTCCAGCTCAGAAGGCTGAATGATTTCTTTATTATAACTATACTATAACACATTAATATGCTATTTAAAGGAGATACTAAAACTACAAACCTACTTTTTCTAACTACCATCTCTAACTCCCAACTCATGACCCTCTCTGAGAGTCCAGCCCCAGGTGGGTTGGATTGGCCATCAGCTCAAACAATCCTCACCAGAACCCAACCAAGCAATCACCCCAGGGAAACAATTCTCCAAACACATTCCACATGGGAAAAACAAGGAGCAGAAATAGAAATTGCTTTCTCTTTCATTTCTCTCTGTGCACCTCGATGAAAAATCCTGAGAGAGAGAAGAATGTGCCTGCCACACCCAGGTTCCTTTAATTCTTTTTCTTCAGATAAAAACTGCCACGCTCCTTGTCCCAAGCAGTCTTAGAAGGGACTTTTTACACAATAGTGAAAGTAATGATGTCAAATGAGCAGCAAGTCTGGAGCCTTCTGCTGTTTATTTACCTGTTCTCCCTCTCTAATTGGCTGTGTTTGAACCTCATCCTACTGAACAACTGCGGGTGCACCTGTGGATCTCATTTATTATTCATGCAAAATATTACCAGTGACTTTCCTAATTATCAAGATGCTTTGTGAGCGCTGTTTAATTAAGGATTTTTTTTTAATGCTACCCAGAGAAGCTGGGATTTTTATTATTTTTTTTTTACATGCCAAGCAACTGTAATGTTGGTGGGAGGGGAGGATCCTGGAGTTCAACATCAGGTGCCAGGTAAACTGCTCGGGAGAAACAACGGGGACATAAGCACCGTGTTTACATGGTGACTTGCTGTAGTGTTTACAAATCAGCTAACTCACAAATCCTTCTCTCTAATGTTCTCTTTTGTAACAGAGAGCCAAGAAGTTGGCAGAGCCAGCCTTGCCAGACTCAGAATTGGCAGCAAAACACAGCATAGAGGGAAAGCAGACGTTTTGCAGGCCAGATGATGCTGTAAAATCAGGGGAAGGTCTCTGTTACTGCCAAATGTTTATTGGTTCCTCATCCTGACAGCCTTGAGCAATGAGAGTCAGCCTTGCCTGCTTTGTTCCAACTGTGTTTGAGGTGTTATGTTCTTTAAACATCTTCTGTGGCATCAGGGGTGGCATCTGCAGCCTGTGAGGCTTGGGTGAGGCTGGTGGCAGCAGCAGGGTGAGGACTTTAGAAATGGTCTTGGTGGTGGTGTGGGCTTCAGAACTGTCCTTGGTGTGGACTTTGGAATTATCCATGGTGTGGATTTTAGATCTGTTCATGATGTGGGCTTTAGATCTGTCCTTGGTTTAGGATTTGGAATTATTCATGGTGTGGATTTTAGATCTGTCCATGGTGTGGATTTTAGATCTGTCCATGGTGTGGACTTCAGAACTGTCCTTGGTGTGAGCTTCAGAACTGTTCATGGTGTGGACAACCTTTGCCTTTAAAGCAGAGCAATAATTCTGAATAATTCTGCTATTTCACCACCATCTCTGCTTTTGCCACCTCTGGTTTTGTGTACCTATGTCCCTGTCCTGCTGTAGGTGTTTGATTTTTTTTCCTTCTCACCACTTGCTGGTGTGGGTCCTGAAATATTAAGATCGTGGCAGTTTCCTGGGATTTTTTTTTTTTTTTGTATGAAAAACCTATGGAGAAGTTTCCTTCCTTTTCATAATTTTATGATTCTGTGACCTTTTCCAGCAGCTGCAGATCCCAAACCAGCAGCAGCTGTTGGTGACAGCAAGCACTGCTGGGACAGAGCAAGGCCAGCCTCCTTCACCAGGAGCAGGGACAGAGGGAGTGGAGAAGTGCCAGGATTTTTGTCCAGGGTGTCAGATGTGACTTGCAGGACCCAGAAGTCATGGTTTGTCTGTGGCTCCCTGCCCATGGTCAGTCCTGTTCCATCAGGAGCTGGGTGCTGCAGGCAAAGGCAGACAAGGATTTCGAATTTATGATGGTTTTTGTTGAGCTGACACTCTGGGAGCTGGCTGGAGACTCAAGAGGGGATGTGGGAAGACAGAGTCTTGGGGTCTGTGGTGCTGGGATGACCCCAAGAGAGTAAAAGTCCTTTTTTCCCAGCTTGTGCAGCCAGAAAAGGAGTCTGAATGAGTAGGATCAGCTTCTCAAGGTTGTTTATTTTTCCTTACCTGTAACAATCTTTCTCTGACCTACTGAGCTCTGGCTAGCAAGGAGGCCATGGCATTCTGTGTGTTGCCTCAGGCAGTGTTTACATTTTATATCAAAAGTTACGTGTGTTATGTTTATAATATTGTGCCAATATCTATCATTTATGTTACACAGTGTGTCTCTACCTTAAACCAATAGAAAAGTGTCACCATCACACCAAGACATTTGGGACAAGAAGAAGGAAAAGAAGGCCAGGACACACCCAAATCCCTCCATCTTGAGCTCCTAAACTATATTCTAAAACCCCCAAAATTTTACTTTTTCACCCTGTATCAATTTAAATATCACACTACTCAAACCCTTGTGGCTTCTAATTCCTCATACAAAATTGAAAGCTTTTTCCATGGGCTAAAATGGAAGCCACAGGTGTTTTTGACTTCATGCCAAGGTCTCTGAGCCCCCTGCCAGGGTCTGGAGACATCCAGGGCATCCAGAGGGATGTGCTGGGCTCCCACAAGAGCAGAAGGTGGTGAGATCCTGCAGCCAGGAGAATCCTTTCTGTGCTCAGCCTCTCTTCCCACAAAACCCTCTGGGGGCCATGGCCAGCACTGGTGACACCACTCATGTTCCTGCTTGCCAGCCCTGACTCCTGAGGAGCTGGGGGCTGTTCCACTGTCCCAGCAGAGCTCAGGACACTGTGGTGCCCTCACACAGGGCACCACTTCTGCCCGAGCACTCCCTGTCTCACAATCGGGGTGGGACCCTGCCTGGTTGCAGAATTAGGATTTATTATCTGTCTGTATCATACCAGCAAAAAGCAAGAGACACAGAGAAACAGACATCCATGCAAATCCAGATCAAAGACAAGAGGGCAGCTTATGCAAAGCCTTTTTCTGCATATTCTTTGAGCCAATAGTGAAAAAGAAAAGGTGTAAAGTCCTTATACTCTAACTAATAAGACAAGGACCCACGTGGCTTTAACATTAACAAAAAGACTTCTATGAACCTCAAGCAATACACAATAATTCATTAGATAAGATTGAAAATTCTTCTATCTTTGCAAAGCTTATATCTAGGATTTTTCACATCTGCTGGAGAACACCCTGCTGGAGAACACCTGCTGGAGAACACCCTGCTGCTTTCAGCTCTGTGTTGGCTCTGCCACCTCCCTGGCTG
Organism: Taeniopygia guttata; assembly: GCF_048771995.1. Taxonomy (NCBI): domain Eukaryota; kingdom Metazoa; phylum Chordata; class Aves; order Passeriformes; family Estrildidae; genus Taeniopygia; species Taeniopygia guttata. The sequence goes on from NC_133025.1 coordinate 2,325,261, forward strand.
CTCTCAGAAGTGTCAAACAAGGGCAGCTCTGCTTTGACCATCAGCATCAGCCCCTCCCTGGGGAAGAGGGACAGGACCAGAGCTCAGCCATGGTCTGAGGGGGACCTGGGTCTTCCAGGCATCAAAATTCCAAGAGAACTTGGGGCACTGAGCCAGGGCTCCTCCTCAAGGATGTCAGCTCCATGTGAACAAAGACACAGGGTAATTAGAGAGGTAATTAGTTTGGTAATTACTAAGGTAATTAGTTTGATTCTCTCTCAAGCCAGTAACTGCTGGGAGGTGCTGGAGGGAGCACCTTGAGTTTCAGGCTGCAGCACCCCCCGAGGTTAACCCTTCACCCCCTGCATGGGAAGCTGCAGCTGACATTGGTGGAATGGGGTGGTTTGGAGGGAAAATAACCCTAAACCCCCAGTTGGTCAGAGGTTTTGTGCCCAAAAATCTTTTGAGCCTCCTTCTTATGACACCCAGAAGTGCTTGTGCCATGGTCAGGGCAGGATCCAAGGCAGATCACCCGGCGGTGGTGTGTTCATTGCAAGGTTTTATATTTCCTTAAGAATGCTGGGGACACCTTTTGGGTGGGGACACCTTTTGGGTGGGGACACTGCTTGGGGAGCTGCTTGAGAGTGTCCCAGTGTCACTGCTGAGGTTGATCCCTCCTCCTTGTCCTGGATCCCTCACATCCCTTCACCCCTGAGCAGCAAAGGCGTTCCATGGAATCCCTGATTGGTTTGTGTGGGAAGGGACCTTCCAGATCATCTCATCCCACACCTTGCCATGGGCAGGGACACTTTCCACTAGGCCAGGCTGCTCCAAGCCCCATCCACCCTGGCCTTGGAGCCATTTCCAGCTTGGGGTGCAGCTCAGCTCCTGGAGGTGAGTTTTTTCTGCCTGTGTCATATGAAACCAGGTATTTTCTACCCAGGAAAATCATCCTTCCTTCCTCACCAAGTCCTGTGGGTGGACAGGGCAGTGCAGCTGTCCCAGTAATCCCAAAATGAAGATCAACCTGCCAGTGCTCATTTGGAAGGCTGGAGCTGCAGGAAGTGGATCTGATTCCCCAGTAAAGTGCAGACAAAGCAGATTCTTCCTCCTGTTCATCTGTTGCTGGTACAGAAATAGCAGGGCTGGGAGGGACTTGGCACATGCTGGAGTCCACTATTCCATAAAAAATGATAGCAAGAAATTCACAAGTTCCTTCAGCTCCTTGCCACGTTGTTCACAAGTTTGATGGTGGTAGAGGGATCAGATCTGCAAAAGGTTCAGTGGAAGTGTAGTGGGAGCAAGGAGATGAAAGCCCATTAATAGATGAAATACTTTTGCCAGACATGAGAATTCACTGGATCTCTCTCCTGTTTCCTATGTCAGGTAGTGAGAATTTTTTCTTCACCCTTCTCAGTTCTAATGTTATTAACACTTGGCCTGCTTTGAAAAGGTCAAAGTCAGCTTGAATGTCTTCTAATCTGACTCTTGTGGAAAGTGGGCAAACAAATCTGGATCCCAGAGCTGCCTTTAAACAGCAGAGCCTGATGAAGGAGTTTGCAGCTCTGGCTGATAGCCAGGGGGTGTTTGAGGGCAGGGAAAAGGCTCTGAGCTCTGTTTCTGCTGAAATTCCCACTCCTGGAATTGGGCAGACAAATGAAACCTCTGCTTTTGCCTGAAAAAATTACCTTTGCCACAAGAAGTCTGTGACCAGGATCCAGCTGCTTGAGCACAGGAAAGGAGCAGAGCAGGAGAGATCTGTGGTTTTACACCATGGAAGTTGGTCCTGTTGCTGTTTTTGGGAATAATGTGAAGTGATGGGAAGAGGACACCTGAGTGAGGCTGGAGCAGGTAGATGGAACTGATTTAGAAAGAAAATCACTTTTTTAGCATCAAACAGAAGGGAAATCTCCCAGCTCCTGTCTCTTAGTCCCAGTTTGGTCTCGGAGGAGCAGCAAAGGAATGCTGTGGCAAACGAGTGCCTGAGTTCTCCATTCCTGCAGGTCTGGGGGGAAATTCCTGGGGAGAGGAGGTGGGAGAGAGACAGCAAAGGATATTAAATCACCTTCAGTGAAACAAGAGCGGGTATTTTCCCGGGAAGCACCATGGGATGTGCCTCTGATCAGAATCATTCCCCCCAGCAGCCAGCTCTGTGTGCTCCTTGGATGCCAAGTGCACCCTCAGGGAGCCTCAGAAGTGGTGTCACTGTGAGTCACCTCTGAGCCTGGCCTTGCTGGGGGGTTTATTTTTCTTTAAATGGAAGATTTGAGTCTGATGTGGCAGCACTTTGGGGGGTTTGAGCAAAGCTGTTACCAAGGAGCCGCAGAGAGAATCAAACCCGTGTGTGTCCTCAGCCCTCAGGGCTCCCACTGAGCCCCTGCTCCTTGCTGGGCTGCTCCTCCCAATTCCTCTGGGACCTGGTGGCCTTCCAGCTCCTTCCCTTCTGCTGCCCAGTGAGCTTGGAGCTTCCTGCAGGTCCCAGGGGACCCCCGTGCTCAAGGTCAGGTCACAGAATCGTTATTTTGGAACTCAAAATGTCCCTCAGACATTTTTGGAGGTTCCAGGCCTTGGTCAGAAGCATTTGAGACCCTGGCAGGCAGCTGGAAACAGCTGTGATTTTGGGTTTGAGCCATGGAATGAGTTACCAACTTTGAAGGTGGAACAAGCAGTCACAAAGGGTTAGATGGTATAGTAGAAGTAGTTACAAAATAGAGGGGAAATTTTTTTTAGTATTGTACAGGAGGGTTTTAACACCTGTACAGGGGGGATTTTACTTTGTACAGGGGGGTCAGAAGTTCTAAGATGGAGGAAAGTGGGCTGATCCTGTTCTTCCTCCTTCTTCTTCACCTCCATGTTCTTGGTGATGTTGGCACTCACAGATTGGTTTAGAGTAGAAAAGCACCATTTAATATAGGTAATAGGTATTGGGGACAAACTGTACCCATGTAACACGTAATGTACCATATAAAAGACAGCAGCAGCCCTGGGCGGGGAGAGAAGAAGCAGTTGGGAGTCAGAGAGGATGTCAGGGTGTGTGTGTGCCTCTGCCTGAGCTGTGAGCAAACCACAGCAGCCAGAGAAGAAAATCTTTTAGATAACTTGCAATAAACTGCCTTGAGACTGAACAGCAGAGACTGCTGAGCTTTTCTTTGGAAGCTCGGGTTGGAGGAGAGATTTTTCCAGCACACAAGACCCCTGAACCAATCCCGGGGTTCTCACAGTTAAGGATGGAAAAGATCTCAAACGTCATCAGATCCAACCATCAGCCAGTGCTGCACCACGTCCTCAAGTGCCACCTCCTGTTGTAATTGTAGGTGAGCCCGGTGGGAAGAAATGGTGATGTCTGACTCCAGTGCAGAAGGCTGAATTGTGGGTCTCAGATTCAGTCAAAGAAAGAAACTGAGAATTTCTAGCCAGGCAGAAGCCTGGGAAAGAGTTGGAAAAGAATGTAAATAATGTATAATGTATAAAAGAATGTATAAAAGAGTGGTGTATTTTGAATAAACTGGAGTTTTACTCTCAGCAGCCTTCTGAGTCAGAGTCTCTTCATTCCCGTCCTGCCTCGACAGCGACACTGAATGATTTCTCTATTATAACTGTATTATCATACATGAATATACTATTTAAAGGAGATACTCAAACTACAAACCTACTTTTTCTAACTACCATCTCTAACTCATTCCCAACTCCTGACCCTCTCTGAGAGTCCAGCCCCAGGTGGGTTGGATTGGCCATCAGGCTCAAACAATCCTCACCAGAATCCAACCAAGCAATCACCCCAGGGAAACAATTCTCCAACCACATTCCACATGGGAAAAACAAGGAGCAGAAATCGAAATTGTTTTCTCTTTATTCCCTCTGTGCTCCTCTATGAAAAAAATCCTGAGAGAGAGAAGAATGTGCCTGCTACAACCTCCAGGGGTTTTTTGAACATTGCAGGTGGTGGGACTCAAGACAAGGTGGTGTCACCTCCTGTCTTTCCCCAGTTGAACCAACCAGAATTTGAGTTTTGGTCCATGCAGGAGATGCCAAGTGCTCCATGGAGGTCACCCAGGTTGGACTTCAGGAGGAATTTCCCCATGGAAAGGGGGTCAGGCCTTGGCAGGGGCTGCCCAGGGAGGTTTGGAGTGCCCATCCCTGGAAGTGTCCAAGGAATTCCTGGGAGTGGCACCCAGAGCTCCGGGCTGGGGACAAGGTGGGGATCGGGCACAGCTTGGACTTGCTGGTCTCAGAGATCTTCTCCAACACCAAAGATTCTGTGCTCAGGGGATGTGGTTTCTAATTTGAGCATCACTAAATGCATCATTCAGCCTTTTCATGCCTCTGTTTCCTGGTGGAATATCTCTGCCAGGCTGGAGAACGCTCCATGGGCGCTGGAGGACATGGAATGTGTAATTCCCACCAGGAGTGGGCTCTGGCTGTGTGGGTGGCTGTTCCTCTCCTGTTTCTGAGTTTTGCTTGACAAGCTGAGTTAAGGAATGGTGTTGGATCTGTCCTGGAGCTGTGTGGTCACCGAGTCCTCCCTGGGACACCCTGGATTTCCTGGGGAAGCTGGAATGGCTCAGCAGCTCTGCCCTTGAGCTCAGCAGGTGAGAAACAGCAGAGCCCAAACAACCACTTTGTCCAGCTTGGTTTCAAAATACCAAAATATCAGTTTGTCACTGTTGTCCCTGATGCCCTGTGGTGTTTCTTTTCCTTGTGTCTCAGCCTGCAACAAGCACCTGCTCAAGACCACGAGGTGCTGAGGGCAGGCAAGGGTCACAAAAGTTGCCTGTAGGAAGTTCATGACCCTCAAGCAGAGAAAACCTTTTATTAAACGTATTTAATGTTGTTGGATTAAGGGGAAAGCTGCCTTTTTTTCAAATATTATTTAATTTTTTAAGGGGGTGGTGTACAGCGTGTCACACTCTGACTTCCAACAAACTAAAGACAAGCAGCACAAACACCAAACTGATTTTCTGGAGGTTCAGCCCTTCTTCAGGGATCTCTTTCCCCTGCCAGAAGTGATTCTCCACCTGATTTAAGGGATTACAAACATCCCTTCTGCCCAGGTGCATCCCAGCTGCCCCTGGGGAGCCTTCCAGGATCCCTGAGTGGTCTCCTTCATTTTTAAATGGAGTTTCTGCCCAGAGGTTAAATCATTTCAGGTCTGATCCTCCTTAGAAGTGGTGATTAATCCCCTCACACAGGATCATGTACAAAAAAACACCAACATGGCCTTAGGCATCCCCCCCTCAGTAATGAGAGCAATTCATAACCCAGCATCCCTTAAAGATCCCAGTTCCCCTGGAGGAGACAGCACTGGTCATAAAAACAATTCTGAGATGCTCTGCCCCCCAGTTTCTGGTGGGGAAAAAGTCTGCAGAGAAAAGTAATTGTTGGCTTAAAACTTCAGCCTGCATTCAGCAGCAATCCATCACCTCCCAGAGTGTTTGGGAGCTCAGGTTGCTCAATATTCAGGCTGGGAATCCTCAGCAGGAAAAAAGGGACCGGGGGCAGTGTGAAATATTGCCAGGGAGATTCTCTCTAACCTGCCTGCATTTCACACCCTTCTCTTTGCTGTGCAGGGGGGAAAGGAACAAAACCTAAATTCTTGATGTTAAACACACCTGGGCTGGGGTTTCAGGTGTCCACTACACCTGGGATGGGTTTTCAAGTATAAATAAATACACCTGGGCTGGCATTTTAGGTGTTCAATACACCTGGGATGGGTTTTCAGGTGTTAAAAACACCTGGGCCATAGTTACAGGTGCTAAACACACCTGGGCTGGGGTTTTAGGTGCTAAACACACCTGGGCTGTAGTTACAGGTGTCCACTACACCTGGGATGGGTTTTCAAGTATAAATAAATACACCTGGGCTGGCATTTTAGGTGTTCAATACACCTGGGCTGGGTTTTCAGGTGTTAAAAACACCTGGGCCATAGTTACAGGTACTAAACACACCTGGGCTGGGGTTTTAGGTGCTAAATACACCTGGACTGGGGTTTCAAGTTTCAATACACCTGGACTATAATTTCAGGTGTTAAGTACACTTGGGCTGGGGTTTCAGGTGTTAAACATGCCTGGTCTGGGGGTTTCAGGTTTTAAACACACCTGGGCTGGGGTTTTAGGTGCTAAATACACCTGGGCTGTAATTTCAGGTGTTAAACACACCTGGGCTGTGGTTTCAGCCAGATGCCCATCCCTGCAGCCCCCAGGAGTTCTGCACACCCCCTGTGGCTCTGCCCAGAGCAGGCTCCAGCTCCTCTTCCCTTGGCTTGGCCTCCCATCCTGCTGCAGCCCGAGCCGGATAATTGATCAATAATCTGTGGCAGAGAGCTGGGCTGCAAACCTGAGTTATGGGGTGGATCACAGAGCAGAGTGATTGAAGGGGCCGTCCCTTGGGGCATCGCAGAGGTTTATGTCTGGTAATATCTTGTGGAATAAAAATAAAACCTGACACAACATCCTGAATTATCCTCTGACGGGGAAGAGGGTTCCTGGCTGGCTGCAGTTGTTGCAGTGATGTCCACATTGTTATTGTTGGCCATAATTAATTCCCTTGCTGGCAGGCTGAGCGTGGAATTCACTTCTGGAGCTCTGACTCCTCTTTTGCCTCAAGCAACAGGACCAAGACATGCAGACAGGATGTTTCCACAAGGAGCAGGGAATTATTTTTGGGTGCTGTTAACTCAAACCCAGGATGAAACAGCCACAATAAAAGTTTTCACTCAGCCCTTTGTAATGGAAGGAAGGGACAAAAGCAGCATTTCTTACACCCCCACAAGTTGTTTATTGGATTAATTGACACTTCACGGGAACAACCTGTTTGCATACCAGCCCCTCTCTTGCTCAACATCTTCATTAATTAACTCCATCTGGCTCGCCTGCCTTTAGATAGACAAGATCTCTTGCTTTGATCATTTGCTGTTTACATCTTTCTTGCCGTTTGGTAAAACACACAATAAATACTGTGTGGCACAAAACAAACAAAAATAAAATCCTGAAACGTGCTGAAGAGCTGTCAAACACCTACAAAAGGAAGGTTTGATCCTGATCAGATCCTGATCCAGCTCAGTTTCCCTTGAGGACAGCAGAGCCTAAAACCATGGTTCAGGGTGGGGTTTGCCACCTCCAGGGTTTCTGTAGCACCTCCAAGAGGTGATGGTGTGGCCCCAAAATCCCTTTTCTGCAGACCTGGTTTTGCAAAAGACTTGGGAGCAGCTGCTGGAGGAGAGGGAGACTGTGATGGTGGGGTCTGGATGTGCCATCCATCCTCCATCCTTCCTTCACCACTTTCCTGGGAAGCAGGATGGGATTTGCACGGCTCCCTGTGAGTTTGGGGGGCTTTGCTGTGCCCAGGGTGGTGTTGGCTCGAGGATGGGGTGGAGAAGGGACCAGAGCACCGTGCTGGATGTCTGAGCACAGCTGCTGCAGCAGGTAATGCTGAGCAGATATTTTCATGGAGTGTTTTCCTTGTCCTGCTCTCCTGGTTTTGTGGCAGACTCCCCTTGGTGGGTGACTCCAGAGGATGGGACTAAAGGGATTTTCCTTCTGACCCTTTGTGTGCAGCACCCTGGAGTGGCCCCATTCCCCCCACCCCGTGGCCCCAGGATGTCCTTGCAGGCTCCCCAGGTTTCTTTCATAGTTCTTTTGAAAGTTTTAAAGTTCTCATAAAACTTCTTATCCCTTCTTAATGTTTATATATTTCTACTGGAGTTGTCACGCACTGTTCATGTAAATAATGATTGTTTTGCATTGTTCTTTGTAAGAAGGAAGAATTAATAGACTGTTAGTTTGTGGTTGGAGAGGTGGCAGTTTCATCCTGCAATCCACTGTCGTTTTTAGAATTCCATATATTGGGAAGTCAGAAATAAAATTAAGTATTTTCCTCTTTTAAACTTAACCAAACTTCTGTGTACTCATTTCGTGTCCAATAGCAGCATGACCCTGTCCTGCCCTTAGGGACAGGGACTCCCCTGTTTATTGTAAATGAACCCAGTGGGAAGAAATGAGGATGTGTGACTCCAGCTCAGAAGGCTGAATGATTTCTTTATTATAACTATGCTATAATACATTAATATACTATTTAAAAGAGATACCAAAACTACAAACCTACTTTTCTAACTACCATATCTAACTCACTCACAACTTGTGACCCTCTCTGAGAGTCCAGCCCCAGGTGGGTTGGATTGGGTTGGAATGGGTTGGATTGGATTGGATTGGATTGGGTTGGATTGAGTTGGATTGAGTTGGGTTGGGTTGGATTGAGTTGGATTGGATTGGGTTGAGTTGGGTTGGATTGGGTTGAGTTGGGTTGGATTGGATTGAGTTGGATTGAGTTGGGTTGGATTGGATTGGATTGGATTGAGTTGGGTTGGGTTGGATTGAGTTGGATTGGGTTGGATTGGATTGGATTGGATTGGATTGGGTTGGATTGAGTTGGAGTGAGTTGGATTGGATTGAGTTGGGTTGGATTGGATTGAGTTGGGTTGGATTGGATTGGGTTGGATTGGATTGGATTGAGTTGGGTTGGGTTGGATTGGGTTGGATTGGATCGAGTTGGATTGGATTGGATTGGATTGGATTGGATTGGATTGGATTGGATTGGATTGGATTGGATTGGATTGGATTGGATTGGATTGGCCATCAGCTCAAACAATCCTCACCAGAACCCAACCAAGCAATCACCCCAGGGAAACAATTCTCCAACCACATTCCACATGGGAAAAACAAGGAGCAGAAATAGAAATTGTTTTCTCTTTCTTCCCTCTGTGCTCCTCTATGAAAAAATCCTAAAAGAGAGAGAAGAATGTGCCTGCCACACCAGTTCTGCTTCTTCTGCCCATTCCCACCCCAGGTGCTCTCCCAGGGCTCTGTGGCCACCCTGAGCATCCCTGGGATGCTGGGGAAGGGGTTTCCATGGTGACAGCACACTGGAAATCTCTCAGCACGTTCTTTTCCCCAGTTTTTCCCCCAGCTTGCGTGGCAGGAGGGGATGGGGCAGCCAGGCTCCCCCCAGGCTCCCCCCACACACCCCAAACATTCCCCTGGAGATGGGAAGGGAGCTCCTCTTTCTTCCCATCTCCAAAGGTAAAATGGGAAAGCATCAGGCACTGAAGTTTGGGCTGCAGGGGTGGGGGGATTGGTTACAGCTCTCCCAAAACTCTCCTGAGCCTGAGTGAGGCTTTTCCCTCCAGGAGCTCTGCAGCCAGGGCTGATCTCAGGGCAGGAGGGTGGCACTCGAGGGCCATGCTGATGCCAGCCTTGGAGCTCCTGGGGACTGGTTGTTGGTTTGGTTTTTTGGGTTTTTGTGGGTTTTTGTTTTGTTTTTGGTTTTTTGTTTTGTTTTTGTGGGTTTTTGTTTGTTTGTTTTTGGGGTTTTTGTTTTTTTGGGTCTTGTCTTTTCTTTTCTTTTCTTTTCTTTTCTTTTCTTTTCTTTTCTTTTCTTTTCTTTTCTTTTCTTTTCTTTTCTTTTCTTTTCTTTTCTTTTCTTTTCTTTTCTTTTCTTTTCTTTTCTTTTCTTTTCTTTTCTTTTCTTTTCTTTTCTTTTCTTTTCTTTTCTTTTCTTTTCTTTTCTTTTCTTTTCTTTTCTTTTCTTTTCTTTTCTTTTCTTTTCTTTTCTTTTCTTTTCTTTTCTTTTCCAGAATTCCTCCTTTGACCCTCTCTTCCCGTTCCTCTGCTTGAACAAATTCCACCCTGGGAGTGTGAGGAAGACTCTGCAGTCAGAGCAGAGGGTGCAGAAGAGCCCAGGGCTGTTTGTCCACCACAAATAAAATGGGACAGAGATCATTCAGCGTGGCAAAGTTGTGTTTCCATGATGAAATTTCCTCATTTTCCATTGACCAAACCCAGTCTGTGGTTTGGGAAGGTCAGGACTAGGATGACAGGGATAGTGGAAGGTGTTTGGGAACAAGATAAGCTTTAAGGTCCTCCCCACCCAAACCATCCCATGGTTCAGAGTCCTTCAGCCCAGAGAAGACCTCCCAGGCCTGCCCAGTGGCTGGGAGGCTGTGACAGAGCTGCCAGAGCTTAAAAGGATGTTTAATTGTGAGCTGGAGTCTGCTCTGTGCCCTGACCCTGTCTGGTTTGCTGTGATAGATGGAGCTGTGCCTGGCTGCTCCTGGGGGATGGCAGCAGCTGGGGATTGACCTGAGGACACATCTGGCCACAGCTGCTGGGCTCTCCCCAGGGCTCACTCCTCCTGTGTGCTCTGATCAAAAAGGCAAATGTTTATTCTGGTCATTTTCAGAGTGTTCCTGAGAGGTGAAAGCCATTTAAAAAGTAAGACTTAAGATACAGATAAGAGGAATACTGGGGGCTTCTCTAATGGAGATAAGGAGCAAAGGAGGGCTGGGCTTGGGGGGATCAGCACCCAGATTTTGTGCTGGAGGGAGCATGGGGTGCTCAGGGACTGTTGTGCACTGGTTTGATGTTCACTGGTTTGTGGGCACTGGTTTGTGGGCATTGGTTTGTCCTGCACTGGTTTGGTGGGCACTGGTTTGTGGGCATTGGTTTTATAGTCACTGGTTTGATGTTCACTGGTTTGTGGGCACTGGTTTGTCCTGCACTGTTTTTTGGGCACTAGTTTTATATTCACTGGTTTGATGGACAATGGTTTGGTGGGAACTGGTTTGTCCTGCACTTATTTAATATTCACTGGTTTGATGTTCACTGGTTTGATGTTCACTGGTTTGATGTTCACTGGTTTGTCCAGGAGTGTTTTTTGGGCACTAGTTTTATATTCACTGTTTTTTTGGGCACTAGTTTTATATTCACTGGTTTGGTAGGCACTGGTTTGATTTTCAATGGTTTAGTGGGCACTGGTTTGTCATGTACTGGTTTGATGTTCACTGGTTTAATGTTTACTGGTTTTATATTCACTGGTTTGGTGGGCACCGGTTTGATATTCACTGGTTTGATGTTCACTGGTTTTATATTCACTGGTTTGATGTTCACTGGTTTGTCCAGCACTGTTTTTTGGGTACTAGTTTTATATTCACTGGTTTGATGGACAATGGTTTGTCCTGCACTGATTTAATGTTCACTGGTTTTATATTCACTGCTTTGATTTTCACTGGTTTGGTGGGCACTGGTTTGGTGGGCACTGGTTTGATATTCAGTGGTTTGTCCTGCACTGGTTTGCCCTGCACTGGTTTTCCTTATTGGCTCTGTGTTGGCAAAAAGAGAATTTCAGCAGGTGAGCCTGGGCACGGTGAGGAGAGGCTCTGGCTGAATGTCTCTGTGAGAATGGAGCACAGCCCTGTTTTACAGATTTCAGAGCTTCCTGCAATTTCAAATGCCCAGTAAAATAACAAAATTGCCTTTTCTTTGCACCCAGAGCTGTTGTAATTTGCAATCCTGGGGGTCTGGGTGCATTTTCTGTGGGAGAAGGAGACCCCTGGGCCTGGAAGGGGCCAGTTTGGAGAGGTGCCAGAGGGAGATGTCACAGAAAAGGATTTGGATATTTTGGATGAAGCCCCTGTGTTCTCCCAGACAGCTCCAGAAGATCCTTTCCCACCCTGGGGCAGGATGAACTTCACCTCACCCTCCCTGGCAGATGTTTGGCCAGTTTGCACCAGCTCTCATTTTGCCCATTAAAAGGGAATTATTTGGGATCATTGAAGCATCTCTGGTCACGCTTTGGTGGCTGGCACCACATGGGCTGGCACAAAACCTGCTCCCTAAATCCAAGAGTTTACAGTACCCTTGGTGAGTCCATTTTCCAAACCTTCTGTTTTCACACCAACACTGGTTCAAAAAATCCTGGGGTGCAGAAATCCAGAAGAAGAGCTGCATGCTGACTTTAGGGAAAAGGGAGGGATTGATGCCCTCTGCAGCAGGGATGTTATAGGGGCAGCAGGGAGCCAGTGTGCCCCATAAAATATCTCCTGATCCTTGTAGGGAATAGCCAGGGGGCTGCTTCAAGTTTTCCCTTTTGCTGGATCCCCCAGGAATTTGAAGGGTTTCTGCTCCAACCTTGTGAGCTGGGCAATGACCTCAGAGTGCTGCAGGTTTAGAAATGAGTTTGTGGTTGTAAATCTGAGTTTAATTCTGATTAAGTCCTCCCAGTCTCTTTGTGTGACCCAGGTGAGCCTTGGGAATGCTCAGGAGTGTTTCTTGTGCATTCCAGTGGATCTCTGCATTGTGTTTCTGTCCAGGATTCCAACCAGCTGATCTGGGAGCTGGAGGCTGGTCCTGCTGCTTTTCTCTCCCAGTCTGGTTAAAGGGAGCAGGATTAGGTTGGATATTGGGAAGAAATTCTTCCCTGGCACAGGGCTGCCCCATCCCTGGAAGTGTCCAGAGCCAGGCTGGAAGGGCTTGGAGCACCCTGGGGCAGTGGGAGGTGTCCCTGCCCATGGCAGGGGGTTGGAACAGGATGATTTTTAAGGTCCCTTCCCACCCAGACCATTTCATGGTTCTGTGATAAATCCAAATGTGCACTTCTGCATTTTTCTGGGCAAAGCCAGGTCACAGCCATGACAAAGTAGGAGCAGGCTGGAAGTGCCCAGCAGGCTGAATCTGCAGGACAGAGTCCAGTGACTTCTGCCAAGTGGGAAAGTCTCCCTAAATGACTCCCACTATTAAGAACCTCCTCATTAAATCTGATTTTTGTAAATTTGCTCCTTGTTCTTAGGCTCTTTGAAGTGCTTAGAGCAGTCTGATATAGCCAGATCATATAGCCTGATCTTAATGATCTTAAACAAACTGGTGCAGCAGTTGTTTGTTGGGGTGGATGGTTTGGGATTTCCAGAAGGAAGAGGATGTTTCAGCCTGGGAGAAGGAGGAGGCTGTGGAACATTTTGGTGTTTCAGACATCCAGGCTGGGCAGAAGACAACTTCCCCCTGTGGTGTTGCCAAAGTGTCAGATAAAACTGGCCAACCAAGCTCTCTGGAATCGAGATAAACCTTCATTTGTACGCCCAGGACCCCCTCAAATGATGCTGATCACTGACAGGGAGGAAGAATCAGTGCTTGGCAGGGTTTCATAAACTCCAGGCCGTGCCTGCAGCCACACGTGGGCTGCAGTGAACTCCATCCCCTTAATGAAGTGAGGACACAGAGAGGGACAGGAGCTCCCTGGGAGCCTCTTCCACATTCCAGAGCCAGAAAAAAGGTGAGGATCTGTGGTTGTGGTCTGCTGTCTTATCCCTCTGCAGAATCCTGGAATGGTTTGGGTTGGAAGGAACCTTGAAATTCATCTCATTCCAACCCCCTGCCATGGCAGGGACACCTTCCACCATCCCAGGGTGCTCCAAGCCCTGTCCAGCCTGGCCTTGGACATTCCAGGGATCCAGGAGCAGCCACATCTTCTCTGGGCACCCTGTGCCAGCACCTCACCACCCTCCCAGCCAGTAATTCCTCCCCAGTATCTTTCCTAACCCAAATTTATTCTTCCTCTCCAAAGCTCAGCCATGGGGTAGGATTCATCCCCTCAGTGTCCCTTCCTTAAAGTGGGGCTAAATCCTTTTTTTTTTCAGGGAAAACATGTGCCACTGAAGGTGACTGGGAAGCATTTTCCTCTCAGTGAAGGAAAGGGGACCTCCCATCCTTTGGGTGCCCACCCCAGCCTGCACCACCCAGCTGCTGCACTGCTCTGCCAGTGCTCCAACTCCAGTGGATGTGTGCCAGAGTGTGATGGATGTGTTGATTTTCCCTTTCTCTCTGCAGTTCAAACACTTTGCATTGGTTTGTGGCCTCGTTTGGGTGCTGGGTGAGCACCAGCAGCTCTGCCTGTCGTCCATCAAACCCTCCCAGAGCTTTGTCTTCATTCCCACTTGGCTGCTGGGAATTCTTCACCACAGCCTTGTGAAACTGGGACAGAAAAATGGCATTCAGGACCTTAAAGGCAGCTCTGTGCTGAGTGCTGAGCTCAGCTCTGCATCCAGGGGGATGGGAAAGCTCTTCTCCCATGGAGAGGGGTGGGTGAGATCCCTGTGATGCCTTGAGTTTTAGCTTTCATATTTTCCAGATTCTGCATCAGTGTGTGACCCTGAACTTCATAGAAAGTGTCAGCAAGTTCTCCTCACAGTTTGGTTAGATAAAATAATCCTTTTCCAGCTTGAGAACCAAGGACAGCTTGGGTTTTGGGCAGCTTTGGGCCCAAAAAGTGCAAACAACAGTGGATTGAGGAGAGAAATCTGGGAGGATGGGACTGCATAACCTGGAGTTGGAATTGGACAATGAACCCCAACATGGAAATGGACCAAAACTTATAAAAATGTGAAAACTCACGACTCAGAGTCCTTCTTGAGTCCTTCTTGGGTCCATCCACGTCCAGGCTCTTGCACTGCCCAAGCTGTATCCTTTGAAGACCTTTAATAAATCCCTATTTAATAAATCCCTAATAAATAAAAAGGAATAAAATTATTCCTTTAACTCTGTTCCAGGCATCCCCTGGAGGGTGTGGATGATGCAGAGCATCTCTGGATGGAGCCTTGGCATCCTGGACACGGAGGGATTGATCTCTTCCCTCTTCAGCTCTCTGTGCTGCTGCAGATTGTGCTCCCTGTTTATCCCTATCTCCATCAAACACGGGACAAAAGCAGGGGGAGCATCTTTGTGCCTCTAAGGGAATTTTTTTGGGGCAAATAATCGGATTCTCAGGGAGCTGCTTGCCTGCTGATCCCTGGTCTTTGCTGGATACAGCAGATTTCCTTCACGAGACCGCTTTTTGGTTTTAATTCATTCACAAAAGGCTGGACAGGGAGAACCTGGAGCACTTGGGGCTGGTTGGATGCTGGGTTTTTCCTGTCCCAGAGCAGGAGCAGGAGGCTCAGCGTTACCTCAGGTCAGTGATGACAGAATCACAGAATTGTTTGGATTGGAGAAGACCCAGAGGATCACCCTGGATCCAGAGCAGAGGGGTTTGTACAGAGGCACCCACTGCTCCAGTGCTGGTGGCCTTGGCAGAAGAGCCAGGAGCTGAATTTCCCAGGGAATCTGCTTCTCCTTCCCGCCCTGAGGAGCACTCAGGCTCTCCCTGCTCACCCAGCTGTGTTGCTCTGGAGACAGAAAACATTTGCTGCAAAACCCTGGACACATGAAACGTTTCTCCAAGGAGAAACACCCCCAAAAATGCCCTGCTAGGAGGCACTGAGGTAAACTTTCCCTTCCTTGGTCACCAGCCAGTCCAAACCCTGCTCTCAGAAGCACCTGCCAAGCCATGGGGTGGATTTAAGTAGCATTAATGCCACCAATTCCCTGGAAAATCAATTCCATGGGGTGCTGGGATGTTGGAAAACCTCAGGCTGCAGCTGGGACATCCTGGGCTCTCTGCCTTGGCTGGGTGATGTGACACTGGGGACATCTGTCCAGGCTGGCAAGGCCATAACCAGGCAGAGCCAAACAAAAAGTCAGATTTGTGACCTGGGGTGCTGAGTCGGTGGAGGGAGAATCAATTCTCCCACTAAAATGGGAATTATGACGGGTCTCTTTCCCTCCTACAATCTGGGAAGCTTTATTAGGACTATTGATTAGGTTTATTCATTAAACAGCAGTGGTGGGAAAAGGAAAAGGGGAGGAAGAGCTTCCACATCAAAAAACTTGCAGGCAAAAGCCTCGGGGTGTGCTCTGCCACTGGGGAGACCCTGGTGAGGGTGGGAGGGGAGGCTCCCAGTTTGGCTGCATTGGAACTTCCCCCTGGCCAGGGTGTGGGTTTCATTTGCTTTGCTTGAAATGCTGTTGTTTGTTAGGATTTTTTTGTACTACTTTGATGGTTGAGGGGTTTTCCAGATTAAAATCTTCTCTCTTTTTTTTTTTTTTTTTTTCACTTTTAAGGGATGTGCTGGAAGCTTTAAAGGGGTTGGGAGGTACTATTGTAAATGCAGGTGACCCTGGTGGGAAGAAATTATGGTGTCTGGCTCCAGAAGGCTGAATGATTTATTTATTATACCTATACTATAATGCATTAATATACTATTTAAAGGAGATACTAAAAATACAAATCTACTTTTTCTAACTACCATCTCTAACTCACAGCTCGTGCCCCTCTCTGCGAGCCCAGCCCCAGGTGGGTTGGATTGGCCATCAGCTCAAACAATCCTCACCAGAATCCAACCAAGCAATCACCCCAGGGAAACAATTCTCCAACCACATTCCACATGGGAAAAACAAGGAGCAGAAACAAAAATTGTTTTCTCTCTCATTTCTCTCTGTGCTCCTCTATGAAAAATCCTGAGAGAGAGAAGAATGTGCCTGCCACAAGTTACATAACAGAGTTTGATTTTTACAGAGAGGGGCTAAGCTCTCTAAAGCCTCCATGAGTTTAAAAACCACATCTTCAAGCATTCTAGTGTGCTGTCCATGCCACCCAGCCCTGGGCTGTCCCTGGGTTTTATCCCAGCAGCCTTGACTGTGCAGGGAAGTGTCTCCTGTGGCTCCCTGTGCACACACAGCCCTTTCCTCACCCCATGGATTTGGGATCTGGGCTTCCCTGAGCTCACCCATCAGCTCCACGGAGCTTAGCAACAGCCAAATCTGGGTTTGCCAACATTTACACCCCAAAGAGACCAGGAGTTTCAGTGTCCCAGCAGCCTTGAGAATCTGACCTAGGACAGATGGAGTTACAGAATAAATAATGGATTTATTCAAAGGATCTCCTCCATGGATCCACCTTGGGCAGCACCAGAGCCCAGCCAGGGCTGCACCCAAGATGAACCAAAATGGCCCCAAAATGCACGAGCGCTCCCGGGGGCTCTCCCTGGGATCAGTTCTGCTCCATTGGCACCTTGGAGTTCATTGTCCCATTCCAGCTTTAGCCCAGGCAGTCCCACCCTGCTTGTTTTTCTCTCTCCAGCCCACGGTGTTTGTGCTCCTGGGCTGAGATTTGGATCATTTGTCCTTGGTGCCCAGCTGGAGCAGGAATTGTTTTGTCTCCCTGCTCTGTGCAGAGAGCTCACCATCCCATAATGTGAAGCCCAGACCCACACACTAAAGCAGCACAGAATGTGAAAAATATAAAAGCCAAAACTTGAGGGATCATGGGTGTTTCCCTGGAAATTTTGGGGATTGCAGCCAGCAGAGCAAATCCCAGCCTTTGCACCCCAAGCCCACAGCTCTGGGGACACCCAAGCTGGCAGCCACAGGTGGGGGTGCAGGGAAATCCCAGATTCAGCTCCCTGGGATATCAGGGAGGGATTTCCATCACAAAAAGAAAACAAAACCAACAATCCCACAACACAGAACCCTGAGGGGGAACAAGATCTGACCTATTTTTATGTCATGAACTGACTAGAGATGAAGACTCCCCAGAGGAAAGCCACTTCTCCAAGCCAAATGTGACTTGTCACGTGAGGGAGGAGGTGGTTTTCCACTTGGATATCCCTCCCTGCCCGAGTCAGTGCTCACAGAGATGTAAAGATGTTTTCAGCTCTGAAATTCAGGCCAAACTGAGTGGATGTGGACTGGTTTAGCCCAGCTTGGAATTGTCCAGTGTGAGGAATATCTGGGTGGGCAAGCTCAGCACACGGGACCTGCCTGTGGAGCTGGACAGAGAGCCATCAAGTGGGGCCATAAATTAATGTAAAATTAGGTTGAATACTTTTGTAACATAACACAACACGGGGGTGGCATGGAATAAAAAGCGATTTTAAAGTGTGGAGCTCCTCTGGGGTAACATCAAGCTAACCCAGGCCACGTGTCAGGGTCACATCTCATCCCAGGAGCTGCTGGGAATTGTCCTTTCAGGCCTGGTTTTGCAGCCCTGGTGGGTTTTTTTCTCCCAGCCTTTTGGAGCACCATCAGCCCCAGCCTGGCCCAGGAGGCCAAGCTTCATGTTCCCAGGAATGGAGAATAAGGTTGGAATAAGCAAAATAAACAGGTCAAGATGAGACAGCTTAGTTGGTTAGTGAAGATATTGATCTTCTGTACCTGCCCCTAAAAACGAGTGTAGATGAAAATAATACAAACCCAATCCCAAAATCTTTAATCACCATCTTTTTTTCTTCTTTTTTTCTTCTTTTTTCCTTCTTTTTTTCCTTCTTTTTTATTCTTTTTCTCCTTATTTTTGTCCTCCTTTTTTTCCTTCTTTTTTCCTTCTTTTTGTCTTTATTTTTCTCCTTTTTTCCCTTATTTTTTCCTTCTTTTTCTCCTTCTTTTTTCCTTCTTTTTCTCCTTATTTTTCTCTTTCTTTTTTCCTTCTTTTTTCCTTCCTTTTTCCTTCCTTTTTCCTTCCTTTTTCCTTCTTTTTTCCTTCTTTTTTCCTTCTTTTTTTTCTTTTTTCTTATTTTTTCTTTTTCTTCCTTTTTTTCCTTTTTAAATTTCTTTTCCTTTTTTTTTTTTTTTTTTTTTTTTTTTTTCCCAAAATAACTGGGATATCAGACTGTGACCGTGAGCAAGATGAAAAGCAGAGGGTGGGAAGACAACGTGTAAGTTACTAATTGCCCCTCAGGAAAAGCATCCATCAGGAATATGCCCAGCAATGGATAAATGGCAATTCTTGAGTGATTTTAGCTTTGGATGCTGAACACAAAGCTCCTGCTGAAAGTTTCCTCCAAACCTTCCTCTGGAAACTGTTTGTTTAGAAATATTGGCATTTTGCACAGAATAACAATGTCAGTGAAAAAGTTCTCCTAGAATATTTGCCATGAATTCCCCCGAGCTTGTGCATTAATCCAGGTACCATGTCCATTTTTATCAGGTTTATTCTTCCCTAGAGGCTGAGCCAAAGAGCTTCCAATTTACCCAGGTCGTTAGTGATTTATATGATAATTGGATCTAAGTTGATTTTAACTATTTGCTTTAAATCTCCCGGGATTTGTATTCTTGGACATTTTAATGCCACTGGAAATTTCACTGATTAAGCAAAGACAAGTATATGTACTTAATTAGTCCTGAAACCAATTAGTCCTTTGTCAGTCAAATTAATCTTGTATCTGGACTTTAAATGAGTTCTTAGAATTTTGGGGTTTGACCTCTGTGGGCTCGAGGGTGGAATTCATTCCCCCGGGATGTTCAGCTTTGTCCTCCTTTGTTTTTGCTGCCATGGAATGTCTGAAATGCAGTCGTGGGTGATCACCAACATGGAAAAATGGACATGGGAATGATGGTGGAGCTGATCTCTTGAGGGTGGAAGGCAATAAGAAGTGCTCTGTTGGGTCTTCCTGCCCTCGTGGCAACGACCAAGAGGATCTTTGTAGTGCCAGGACAGAGTGACAGCATCCGTGGGTTGCCTGGGGTGGTCTGACTGCAGCCTCCAGGATTAGGAGGCTAATCCTAACAAGGTTAAGGGCTAATAAGGATTAGGTCCTACAAATGAGCTATTCAAAAAATTAAAAACATATAAAGCTTTTTTTAGCCTCATCTGAGGTGTTGCTTAGGCCACTCCCCCCTTCTGTTGATCTGGAATGTGTGGTAGAGTGTGAGGTGTCTTTTTAATAATTGTTTGACTTGTGAGGGAATAGGGAATTCTAAAAGTGTGGTGAACACTCGAATCTATTAAAAATGTGGTTGTTTTTTGAGCTGTGTATGTGGGGTTATTGTTTGTTTTTACTTTTTGGGGTACACCTAATGAAGTAAAAGTTTGCAAAAAATGTTGGTAAATGTAATTGGTTGTTTCACTTGTGAGTGTAGGGATAAAAACTATACTTGTCTGCAGTGTAGGAAATGTGGTCATCTTCCCATGCAGAGTGCAGGTCAATACCTTCTCCCGATTTTTTCCATTAGGATTGGTATGGATATCCCAGAATCACAGAATGGGGAAGGTTGGGAGGGACCACTGGAGGTCACCCAGTCCAACTCCCCCTGCTCCAGCAGCTGCTCAGGATTGTGTCCAGATATCTTTTGAGTATCTCCATGGAAGGAGACTCCACAACTTCTCCGGGGGGAGATCTTTTCCCAGATCACTCCCATCCTTGCAGAATCTCCTGAGGATGGTGATGACCCACCTGAATTTCTGCTTTTGGACTGTAGGACCCACAAGGACTCTGGCAAGGTGAGCATCACACCCCCACTCATTAAACTCATTGTTTTCCTCAATTTGGCCTGTTCTGGTTTTGCCCACAACAAGTTTTTGGGTGTAGGACCCAAACTCTCCAAGAATGTGGCCTGTGGGCCCAGAGGCCAAGTCTGACACTTGAGAAATGTCAAAATTTTGGTTCTTTTCCAGGTTTGAGGTGTGTGGCAGTAGGTGGAGGGACATCAGTAAGATGTCCCCAGAGATGGGGAGGAAGGGGCAGAGGTGGGGGCTGGATTTATCCTGCCCAGAGGAGGAGGAAGCTGTGCTGGGGAGGGCTGGGATGTGGAGGTGGAAAAGGTCTGGGAGATGAAGGTGTGGCAGTAAATCTGTACAATTCCTCTTCTTTCCTTGCAGTCCTTGGCCATCTGAAATTCTGGTAAGTCCAGATTTGGATTTTGGGCTCAATTGCAGCAACACTTATCAACCCGAATTTATCCTCCACCCTTTGATCCTCTTCCTGCTATGAGCACTTCCAGTGGATACTAACTGCAGCAGGGAATGACCCCTGGGAATAGACAGAGGAGGTCATTTGGCCAAGGGTCAGGGAGGAAGTCTGAGATGGAGCCAAGAATAGACCCCAACTTCATTCAGCCCCCTCTCCTGTCCTTCTTCCAGCAAGAAAAACAGCTGGACACATCCAGTCTGCTGGGATCAGGAGCCGAGCCAAAGGTCAGGGTTTGGGCACAAAGATGCTTCTGTCTGCAAGGCTCTGATCTGGGCTGAGGCTGGGAGTCAAAGCTGGCTCAGATACAGATGGGTCTGGGGGTTGGGAGGCTGGGGCAGAGCAGTGAATATCTGGGAACAGAAGCATGGAGAGAGAGGAGTGTGAAGGGATGAGCAGGTGGAGATTGGGCAAGGTGCAGCTCTGTCCTTGGGGCAGCTCATCCCAGCGCCGTGGTCACCAGGAGGAGCCATGGGTGGCTCAGGTCCCCCTCCTGACCCTGACTCTTGGTGTCCTCTTGCCCCACCTGAGCAGTTTGCACCTCCACAGCCTGAGCTCTCCTCTCTGCAGGTGATCCCACCATCATTTTCAGGAGAGGGCCTGCAGGACTTTGTCCTCTTGCAGCCTCGTGGTGAGCCCAGTGGTCTGAGTGCCCTTGCTGGGCCACAGCTTCCATCCACCCTCTCACTTCTCAGTAATTGGGGCTCTTTGTCTTGGAGGAGATGTTCAGGACTGTCCCTCTGACCAGGGAAGGGTTTAGAAGGCCCCTGCAGTTGGGATAATCATTTTTGGTGGAGCACAGCATCCAGATGTAGATCCACCGGAGCGAAAGGCAGGGAGAGCAGACAGGGGAAGGAAGCCAAACCCACTCTGTTGGCTTTGAGGTTTCACTCAGGCTCTCTCTCTGTAGCATCTCTTTAGTGCTTCTAACCACTGAGAGCCCTTTAAACACATGAATTAATGATTGGCCATTATTTTCCTCTGCTAACCATCCCCACTGTGCAGGACAGCACCTTGTCTTCCTGTCATTCCTGCAGGCTCCTCCACTCTAATCCCAGATCATTCAGATTCAGTTGTCTCATCCTGTGAATTTACCAGAGGACAGAATTTGGCTGGTGCTGCTTGGTCAGGAGTTTCTGTAACTAAACATTGCCACCTTTCCCCTTAGGGTAAACCTTTTGCAAATCCCAACTTAGGAAATGAGGAATTTAGGAAACACGTCCTGCAAACATTACCCAGCCTCTCACCCCCTGTCCAGCTGGAGAGGAGCTGTCTGCAGAGAGCTGGGGTTTAATTCACTCCCGAGCCTGGATGGATTCTCTGCTCCCCCACTCCAGTTGGAAGCCCTTTTCTAGGATGTCTGAGAGCTGTCATTTATTATCCACAGAAACTATAAGCTGAAATCTATAGCTGCAGCTTCAGTGAAGGGTAATTCCTGCTGGAGCCGGGAGCTGATGCTGCTAAAACGAGGCTCTTCCTGCACAAAGCAACCCTTTAATGACTCTCAAATGCAGCTCAGACAACAACCACACCACTTACACCCTCTCCAAAGATCCAGGCTCTGCTAAGTGGATTAACTGCTTAGGGAACTCTCCCAGCGTGGAGACCAAGCTCCGACCTTATAATGGACCAATTAAAAGGTCATTGTTACTTAGGGTTGCAGCTTCCTCACAGGAAGAGCTTCCACACTCCCCTCTCCCACCCAAGGCCAATATTGACATTTTAATGTGTTAACAACAGAGCAAAAAATTTGTCCTTTGGATTCCTCTTTGCATCTTGGAAGGCACCAAGGAGTTAATATCAAAGCTGGGAAGCACAGACAGCAGGAAAACCTTGTTGTGAAGGCTTTGTCAGGAAACTCTTTCCATGGGGACAGATTCCTTGTCACCTGCTCTGACACTGGCTCCTGTAGCTCGAACTGGAGCCACCCTGGGTTTACCAGCTGGAAATTTACCATTTCATGCTGTGCTGGCAGCAAAAGCCACCAGCAGTCCTTGCCCACAGAGATTATTCTCCATGGAAAGGTTCCCAAGTCCTTGTATGTGTGGTGCCCCCCAGTCCATGGCTGGATTTGATGTGCCCTGGCAGGAGAGCCCAAAGCAACCTGCTGTGACCACACCAAGCCACCCAAAGGAGTGATTCCAGGTCTGGGGGTCTGCTGTGATGGGATGACCACAAGATTGTAAAAGTCCTCATTTCCCAGCCCACCGCAGCCAAAGAAGGAGTCTGAAATGCGTAAGATCGGCTTCTCAAGGTTGTTTATTTTTCCTTATCTATAACATTCTTTCTCTGACCTGCTGAGCTCCATCTAGCAAGGAGGCCATGGCATTCTGTGTGTTGCCTCAGGTGGCATTTACATCTTGTATCAGTTATGTGTATTATATTTACAATAATGTGCCAATACCTATCATCTATGTTAGGCAGTGTGTCTCTACCTTAAACCAATAGAAAAGTGTCACCATCACACCAAGACATGGAGAACAAGGAGAAGGAGAAGAAGGTCAGGACATGCCCAAATCCCTCCATCTTTTCCCCTTGAACCCCATTCTAAAAACCCAAAATCCTATTTTTTCACTCTGTGTCAATTCAACTATCACACTACTCAAGCCCTTGTGGCTTGTAATTCCTCATACAAAGCTGGAAGTTTTTTCCATGGGCTAAAATGGAAGCCACAGGTGTTTTTGACTTCATGCCAAGGTCCCTGAGCCCCCTGCTTGGAGACATCTCTCTCTCTTGAGACAGCCAGAGGGAAGTCCTGGACTTGGACATTCAGGGATGCCTCTTTCCCTCCAGGATGTTTAAGGAAACTGCTGAGGATGGGATACGAAACTTTCCCATCTCTGCAGGATTCTCCAACTCCTTTTTTTTTTTTTTTTAATATTACTTTGGCAAGCAAGGAGATGGGTGGGGGGGTTAATGCCTAGCAGAAGCTCTGCAATCCTTCTGCTGTCACCTGCCTGTCTGGTCCCTAACCTTGAATGATGCACCCTGGCATCCCCAGGGACTTCCTCTGATTGATTGATCCCTATCTGAGCTGGCAGATGAAGGGGGATATTTACTGCACAGCCAAGAACCCTTCAGAAAGATGTTTTATTGAGGCTGCTCAGAGAACAGGAAATGCAATAAAGCACCGAGAGAGAAAAGAACAGAGGTAAATGCACCCTGCTACCTGTTGGAAGAGAGGAAAATACAGCCTGCTACCTGTTGGAAGAGAGGAAAATACCCCCTCCTGCCTTTCAGGCCAGCCCAAGAGCTGGAACAACCCATCCTGCCCACTCACACAGGTCACTCTTTGGCCATCACCTGCAAAAAGGGATGGCTGCTGTTTTCCAGCTGATGTATTGACCCAATAAAAGGTATTATTACATTGCCTATCACCACTGACAGCAGCAGAGTGCTTTGGAGAGAGTGATGGCTCCCTTTGGAGACACTCAGAGCAGGCAGAGGTGGGCGTGGATGTGTGTTAGCACGGGAGATTCCTCTGTCTGCAGGGAGCAGGGCTCTCCAAAGACAGTCAACAGGAACAGCTGCTTCTTTCTGGAGTGGATTTTGTAGAAAGGGGAATGCAGCTTTCTGTGTTTTAAACTGAGCACTTCAGGGGAAGGAAGCCAAAGCCACTCTGTTGGCTTTGAGGTTTCACTCAGGCTCTCTGTAGCATCTCTTCAGTGTTTTTAACCACTTTAAAACACATGAATTAATTATTGGCCATTCTTTTCCTCTGCTAACCATCCCCACTGTGCAGGACAGCACCTTGTCTTCCTGTCATTCCTGCAGGCTCCCCCATTCTAATTCCAAATCCTTTGGATTTGTCTCATCATGTGAATTACCTGCTGGAAGAGAGAAAAATACCTCCTGCCCACTCACACAGGTCACACTTAGATCCCAAGGATGGATGTTCACCTGTTGTTTTCAGCAAGGCAGCTCTGAGGCTGTTTTTATCAGCAAATTGACTCCTGCAGAAGATGTGGGGTCAGAAATGTGCTTTTTGGCCAGCCACAGGTGTGAATTTGTGCACCCTCACCCACGGGCACAGCTGTGCTCCTGCCCATCTTTCCCTGCACAGCACCCCCTTCCTCCACAGCACATAAATCCATAGGGGATTTAAGAGTTTCTGGGATTTCTGCTGGTTTTTGCTGTTTGTTTGATCCAAGAGCTCTGTAGTGAAATCCAGGAGCAGCCCAGAACCCAGAGCAGCTCCTCTCCGTCCCTCAGATGCTCTGAGCACCCTCATCAACCTCAGATTTCCTTTTCCCCTGGTCCTACACCTCTCAACAAGGCAGCCTGGCACTGTTTATGGACTGGGATTTCACCTTTGTCCTGGTTTAGGGCGAATTTGGGAGAAAACCTCTAAAAGGGGTGCTTGAGAAAGCAGATTCAAGCGGCCTTGCCCTCAACTAGTTCAGGAAAATATTTCCTTGGAGAAAAGTGGAAAAAACCAAAAACAAAACCAAAAAAAGAACAAAACAGTTGTGGTTGAGGCCTGTTCTCAGCTGCTGGAGGAGATGATGATCTCGTGGGTGGGATGTCCCATCTGTGGGGCTCTGGGACAATGGGTCACCTCTGTACCATCATTACAGGCACCCAAAGGTGCCACCAGGCTGCTGGCCCCAACTTGGCCTCATGCCTGGAGTTTTTTGCCTGGAATTTGGCCTAAGGAGGCCCAAGCTGTAAGAACAGAGACTGCTCCTGCTCTTGGCAGGTTAATCCTCCCTTCCCCTCCTTCCTCAGGGCCCACAGGCAGCTCCAAGGAAAAAGCCAAGGGGATTATCTGGAGTGGCTTTGTTCCCTGCTCCGGAGGTGCAGGGATTACACCTGATTAGTCAGTGCTGATTATCTCATTCACAAAAACAGCTCCTTCCCAAACTTCAGTGGTGCTCCCGAGCTCTGTGATGCACGGAGGAGTCTCAGGGACACACAGAGGGATGCTAAGCAATTCAATCCACAGCTTTCCTGGGCAAATGCCTTGGAAATGTCAGGCAGTTGTAAAATTTACTGCATATTCCCAGCCTGCAAACTAGCTGTGCTAGGTTTAATTTTATATATATTGTATTTAGTTATATATATGTAATATATATATTATATTATTTTATATAATACAATTATTCTCTCTATATAATATTAATTTCATATATACAACTTATATAGCATATAAATTATATATATCATGCAACTGATTTTAATTATTTAAATTTTAATATAATATATTAATTATATAAAAGTATGTTATATATATTTATATTTATTAATAAATATAAATACAAAAATAAATATATTACCAAAATTTAAAATATAATTATAAAATTATAAATAAAAATATTATAAATATATATTTATATCTTTTATAATACAAAATATATAAAAATAAATATATAAATAAATGGAAAGGAAATATATTAAATAGATACATATAATAAAGAAATAAAATTAATAAAAATAAATAAAACTATTAAAAATAAATCTAAATAAAGAAATAGAAATAAATAAAAATAAAGATAATAAATAAATGAATAGAAATAAAATTTATATTAGAGTTTATTTACAATTTATTTATAAATATAAATACATATAAATAAATATAATAAATATATAAATAAAATTATTATAGATATTTATTCTAATAATAAACATACCTCATTTTATTATATATATATTATATATGTAATATATATATAAAAAATAAAATTAAGGTAAATATTTTATATATATATAAAAAAATATTATATATATATATATACACATATATATATATATATTACATACACATAGACACATGAACACTGAATGCAGTTTTAAATTACAAATGCCTTTTCCCTGCCCATAAATCATGGAGGAAATTCGCTGTAACAGCCCCAAACAACCCTGCCCTCCCCACTGTGGCTGGAGGGAGAAGCCCCCCAGGGCGTGCAGTCCCCACTGCTCCACCAGGGCTCCCTGTCAGCCACCCTGCCCCGAAAACATTTGCAGCTGAGGTCAGAGCTGGTGCAGCAGCAGCCCCCGGTAATTCCAGTTGAGCTCTGGCCGTAACCTCGAGGTGAGACAAGGAGGAAAGGGAGAGGAGCTGTCAGGGAGGGAGTGTTGATGGAAGAGTTTCCACTGCGTGAGCTCAGGATGAAAGCTCCTGGTGGTACCTCTGACAAGTCCTCGTGCTGCTGGATGTAAAATCAGTGCCAAGAGCAGGTCACAAACACGGAGACTCCCAACACAGGGTCAGGCTGAGGGCTCTGCTCTCCTCCTTCTTCCCTTGTTTTCACTCTCATCCGTTGTCACCTCTCTCCAGCTCTGTTCTCCTTTTCCCATAGAGCTGGGATGAGGCAGAGCAGCACCCGCTGCCGCAGTGCTGGTCCCAGGGCTGGGCACAAGACATGACAGAGAGGAGACATTCTCCTGTCCTGATAAACAGACAGCGGGGTTGGGAGGAACAGGAGGGACTTGTGAAACTGCAGGTCAGCTTTGGGTTTAACCACAGCTTTCTTTTGTTCCGAAGCAAGGGATAGAGAGATGTGGATTAGAATTAATACAGAAAACTCTTAGAGATTTTTTTGATGGCTACATGGAGCAAAAACTGGTAGAAATCAAATGGAATGCAGGCCATCGTAGAATGGGACGAGCTTCCCACCAATTCCAACCAGTCTTTTCAGCACTGGGTTTACTGGAGGGGCCCCTCCAACATCTCCTGTCTTGGTGTGCAATGAGCAATGCTGGCCACAGCTGAAAGGGGCTGGGTGAGGCCTTGGTTCTTTGGAAATTATCCAAGTTTTGCTCTCCAGGTGTCTCGGTTTGAAAAGGCAGGTGTCTGCTAAGGAAGGCAGGAGCCTTCCTTGAAATGGAAAATGTAAACCCCCTCTTTCTAAATTACTATAATTTTGAAATTAAGGGGCTCTCAAACAAAGATATGGGAATAGGAATAACAGCTCCTCTGGAGCTCCAGGGCTGATGGAGATGGGCGCCCTCTGGGAATGCAGTGGGAAGAAAGCTGCTCCTCTGGGAATGCAGTGGGAAGAAAGCTGCTCCTCTGGGAATGCAGTGGGAAGAAAGCTGCTCCTCTGGGAATGCAGTGGGCAAAGGCTGCTGTGGGTTCCCAGGTCAGATTGTATCCAGGTAGGAATGCTCGGCTCCTCCCCTGGGCAGAGCATCTCCCCATGGGATGATGGAATTTTCTCAGCCATGCAGGGACACTCAGTGGCCATGAACAGCAGAGATCTCCTGGAGGGAGGATGGGCTGTGGGAGAGATAAAGAAAAAACTGCCCCATGGACAGCAGAGAGCTGCCCCATCTATAACAGATGGGAATAGAATATACACCCTCAGACACATTTTGAATTTCCAGCCCAAGACACCAAGCTATCCAGGGATGGCTGTGTTGGCAGTTCCCTGCTCTCAGGCCACACATGTGCATCATCACTGTGCCTCATCTTTCTGACACCAAGTGGGTATTAAATATCCTACTTTCAAAAAATACCTTGAAGGCTTCATCTCAGCCCACTTTCCTTTCCAGGACTTTTTTTTTTTTAATAGAGGAAACACCCCCATGTCCTCTAAAGTATCACTGGGAGCTGACATTTTCTCTGAAACTTCTGGCACACCATATCCCTGATGAAGCAATTTCAGTAATGACATACCAGTGTCCCTTAGTACTGTAAAGTGTTTTAAAAACCAGCCCGAAGGGTTTGATTTACCTGAAGGGACCTCATCCATGCCCCCTCAGCAAGTTGGAGATTTGTATCTTTCCATCCTAGTTCCCCAACAATTGAACCTGGACTTTTTCTCCATCATTCCCAGCATAATTAAAAAGCAATTTTTGGCTTTTTTTTTGCAGTGTCTTGATGATTTATAGACAATGAGATTTTATCAGTAGAGCACCACATTAAGAAAATGCTTGTTAATTATCTTCTGCTTAATATGATAATTTAGCAAAAAAACAACACCTATTAAGAGCTCCTCATTAGGTGAAACGCTTCTCATTTTTTAACACACAAAGTGTCCAAATTAATGAGGTTCACCTTCGATTTGTAGCTTGCTCAGAGATTAAAAGCTCTCTCCATTTATAACTCCTCACGTGGCTCTGTTTCTAAAGGCTCCAACTCCTGGCTGGGGCTCTGCCTCTTCAAAGGCAAGGTGACCAGCCCCTCTCTCCTCCCATGAAAGCCTTTCCAGCCTCTCCCATACCCTCCTGCTGCTTCTGTTTCTGTGGGATTGGTGCTGCTGAGGTGGAAGTTTGACAAGACCATAGCGAGCCCACGGTGATGGGGACAATCCAGGGCTTGTCCTGTGTCACCGAGCCCCACCTCTGCTCTCTGTGACATCACTGAATCTGGTGGAGTTTGCCACTTTTCAGAAAAATCACACTTCGGGGTGGAATCACACTGCATGGGGAGGAATTCCCCCATTTCATTCTCTGCTTGAGGAGTCTCAGGGTCTGGGTGTCGGGATGACCCCAAGAGTGTAAAAGTCCTCATTTCCCAGCCCACGCAGCCAAAGAAGGAGTCTGAATGCGTAGGATCAGCTTCTCAAGGTTGTTTATTTTTCCTTACCTGTAACATTCTTTCTCTGACCTGCTGAGTTCTGGCTAGCAAGGAGGCCATGGCATTCTGTCTGCTCTCTAGGGCAGCGTTTACATTTTATACTAAAAACTACGTGTACTATGTTTACAATAATGTGCCAATACATATCATCTATGTTAGACAGTGTGTCTCTACCTTAAACCAATAGAAAAGTGTCACCATCACATCAAGACATGGAGGACAAGGAAAAGGAGAAGAAGGTCAGGACATGCCCAAATCCCTCCATCTTTTCCCCTTGAACCCCATTCTAAAAACCCCCAAATCCTATTTTTTCACTCTGTGTCAATTCAAATATCACACTACTCAAACCCTTGTGGCTTGTAATTCCTCATACAAGGTTGGCAGTGTTTTCCACAGGCTAAAATGGAAGCCACAGGTGTTTTTGACTTCATGCCAAGGTCTCTGAGCCCCCTGCCAGGGTCTGGAGAGAGCCAGGGCAGACAGAGGGATGTCCTGGATTCCAACAGAGGAGGAACTGTTTTGGGGAGTAAATCTGGTATTTGCATAGGGGAGTTTTACCTTCGTGTGGGGATTATTTAGAAGGAAGGGTCTTGTCTTCTGGAAAATGGTTCCTTCATGAGATCCCTCCTTGTGAGTGTCATTTTTACAAATACAAACCGCGTTCAGGTGTTGCTTCATCCTTTTCTCCCCTTTCTCCTGGATAAGGCCACGTGGCCATACCGACGATTCTTCCCACAGGATCACATAGTTTTCATGGAAATCTGACCTTTACAGGTGGGACAGGAGGCTGCTGCTACTGTTCAGGAGAGTTTTTGTAATTCCAAGGTACATCTTACCCACTTTGCCCAGTTGGAAAATGCTCTAAAATCCCAGTAAATGCTCCTAAATTCCACCTCGGTTTCTTCCTTTCTCTTTGAAGGGCTGGGAGTTGAACTTGAGGGCCCTTTTGGGTCCCTTCTAATTCAGCTTATTCTGTGATTTTGGAGCAGATAGTTAATTCCATCTGTGTACCAAAAGCAGGCAGCATCCAGCATTTCCATTATAAATGTTTAGGGAAAATATTTGTGACCAGACAAACTCCCTCAAGTTAAGATTTCCTATTTTTCTCCCTCACCATTTCTCCCAAACTTTGCCACCCACCATGAATATTCAGCCTGGCTTTGTAAAAACCAGGAGTTGAAAAGAAATTCCTCCATCCTCCCCTTTTACACCCTTCCTTTTCATCCCTCAGCCATTCAAGCCTGGCCTCTACCCGAGCAGATCAGCCAGTTTAATTTCATAGTGGCCCATGGATTAACGATGGTATCGAGCCTGTGAAATAGCTGTGATAATCAGATTGAGAGGACCCATGTTTATCTCCCTTGGCGAGCAGCATCTTAGATAAGCTCCACACTGAAGAGAAGGGCTCTTGCTGGTGTGGAGTTTTTTTTTTCCTTTTTCACTCTTGCAAACTCATCCTGAAATGCGAGATGCGAGTTGGGTCCTCTCTGTTTTACGGCACGTCACGAGTAATAAAGGCTCGGCAGCCCAAATGAAGAACTTCTTGACAGCTCTGTAAAATATCCTGTCTTCAAATTATGCCTTTGGGGACCCGTCTCCCACCTCGCTGCTGTCAAGAGCCTGGTGAGCGTGGAGCTGCCTGGAAATGAGTCAACAATTTGAGCGGGCAACTGGAAGGAGTAAAACCCAGCGCGGGCTGTATTTGATTAACGCCGAGGCGATGAGAAGGAATAGTGGAAAAAAGCTTCCTTTTGTCACTGCAGTTAACAAATCTGTCTCTGAACACAGGCAGCAGCTGCAGGAAGAGGGCACTTTATGCATTGCCCTTCTTCAGGACAGATCACTTGAAACACTTTAGTCACGCTGCTTTAATCATCTTCTGCAAAGCCCCAGTAATCACAGTCCTCTCACGAAAGCCTTGTAAGCGAGCCCCTCCAGGCTGCACGGTCGTGTAAATAAATAATTACATGCCAAATTCTGCATTAAAAGGACATTAAGGCTACAAAGACCAGCGCTCAGAAGTTGGGAAGGGGCAGGATGCTGGTGGCCTGTGCCCACGTGGGGACAGGCATGAGGGGAAGAGTTCTAATTGCATGAGGGTAAAGGATGGGAGGATGTCACCAAAGTTGCCCCTCGTGAGATGCTCCCGTGGCCTGGAATGTCACCTTTGTCACATCTCTGGCTGGTGACACGCTCAGCACTCGTTTCTTTGGCATGGCATTATATAGAACATACAATGGATGCAATTAAATGTGTTTTTATTATGAGGGCTGTGGAGTTCTCCAGGGAGAGCGGGGAACTTGTTTTGGGTTATCCCACCACAGAGTAAGGCATCATTGGTGGTAGTTTCCAAAGCTGGGACATTTTTGGATTAGGGCAGTGGATGGACACATCCATGTCGTACAGATGGGATGTGGACTAGGCAGTTTATTACTCTGGTGAATCAGGACATGTTTATAGCCAGGAACCTCCTGAGCAGAGGTAGAAGAGCCCCTGGACACCACTGTCTGCCCATGACTGAGGAGCCTTTCCAAGGGAAACCCCTGGATGTGCTGGTTTTGGCTGGTGTAAATTTTCATCATAGTAGCTGGAATTGGGCCGTTTTGGATTTGCTAACACAGGGATTTGTTTATTGCTCAGCAGCTCTTGCACAGAGCCAAGACCTCTTAAACTCCTCACCCCACCCAGCCCTGGGGAGGCTGGGGCTCACATGAGCTTGGGAGGGGACAGCTGGCCCCAGTGACCAAGGGGACATTCCAGACCAAGAGCTTGGGAGGGGACAGGGCGAGGACAGCTGACCCCAGTGACCAAAGGGACATTCCAGACAATATGGTCAGTATACAAAGCTGGGAGGAGGAGAGGGCCGTGGGGATGGTCAGAGTGATGGCATTTTGTTCCCAAATCACCATTCCATGAGATGGAACCCTACTGTCCTGGCAGTGGCTGTGATGGGCAATTGGGCAGTCAATTCCCTGTCTTGCTTTGCTCATGAGTGGCTTTTGCTTTCCCTATCAAAACATCTTTATTCCAACCCATGAGTTTTCTCACTGTTACCCTTCCTGCTGTCTCCCCATCCCATGGATTTATGGAGCTGTGTCCAGCTGGGATTAAACCACGACTCTGGATTGTTTCTCTGCTGAACCCACAGCCCAAGGAGAAGACCTTAAGCAGCCTCATCTGAATTCAGAGCTGATCTAACTTTGCAGCTGGCCTTGCTTTGAGTGGGGAGCTGGGCCAGACACCCCCAGATGTCTCTTCCAGCCCAAGGTATTCTCCAATTTATTCTTTGTTTCCTGTTGACTGTGTGGCATTTTCACTTAAAACTTTGGGGTTTATCAAATTTCCAGTTCCCTTGACTTATTAAGGGAAGCAAAACTGTCAGAATGATCCCAGTTTTTTAAATAGGGTCTGTCTCCTCTACTGCAGAGGGGCTGTAAAGGCTGTGGTCTGCAGCAGTGGCTTGATTCAGATGAGGGACTAAATTTGGGCCTAAACTCATTCCAGAAACACAACCTGACCACAACTCTACTTCTTGCTGCCCTCTCATCCTTTGTAGAAGGTCTCAGATTCATTAATGTATTTCAAACATTTAGATCCTGATTAGTAATTTTAAAAAGTAAATCTTGATTTTTCATTTCTCCTCCTTCAAAAGAGAATTTTTGGGTTGTGACCAGCTCTATTTCAGCCTTGGCTCTCCCATGAAAGTCCCTTCATCTTGCACACACAGAAAGTAATTTGACTAAAATCTTCTTTGTTGACCATTCATTGAAACCAAGCAATCCGCTTTGTAAAAATGTTGAATAGCTAAAATTGCAGCTAAAAAAATAATGGTACCTCAGAGATCTAACAAAGAAAGCTCTAAAAAAGGCTCAGCTTTGGAAAGAAACAAGTTTTTGCAGCTGAAATCAAACAGCCCTAATGGATGTATCTTTTTTATCTATGTATCAGCTCCTAGGATTTAATGTGAGGATCACACCACAGCTTCGTCTTGGGAGAGTGTTTTGAAAGGAAAATCATAATCCCATGGAAAGAAGGGATGGGGTCACCCCCTGAATGACAGGGAGAAACCTGGTGCCTACCTCTGTAAGAAAGTTGTGTCCTGGGAGCCAAACTCTGCAGACAAAACCCATTCAGCCATATAATCAAGATTATAATGTAATAATATATATGAAAGGGCTTGGATTCAAGTATCCACACTGGCAATTTGGGCCTTTCCTAGCTGTGATTTTAAAACACCGCTGTTCATTTTGCTCAGGGTTATAAACATATTTCTTCTTCTTAGCTTTTCTCCTTTTTTTAATAAGGAAAAAGGCTGAATTTCCATGAATTCCCCCTCTGTGCCTGCTCTGTTGGTTGTCACCAGGATTCATCTCTGAGATTCACCCTGCAGAGTTGCGCTGAGTGTGATGGGTGCTCTGTGTTGAGCAGCAGGTGAGAGTAGAAAAATCTCATTTCTGTCTCCTGACAGTGGAAAAACTATGGGATAGGAGCACCAGGTTATGTCAGTGATGACAAACACAGGCCAGGATTTGGGCTGGGAGCAGGATTCCTGGAAAGGTTTTGGTCCAAGCCCAACAGTGCATCCCAAAATGATGCCTTGTCATGGTTTGGAAAATCACTATCTGTCCTATCAATCCAGAGACTCTCAGCCAACATCTGCTTGTGTCAAGTTCTTCTTCTCTCATTCCTTCTCTGTTTTTTACTCTTGCTGGTGACAGGGCTGTAAGGAATGTCCTGTGATAGGTGTCCAAGGGTTTGTCTAGTTTGGAAAAAAGGAGGCCAAGGGGCTCTCTGCATTTTCCTGAGGATGGAAAGCAGAGAGGGAGGTGCTGATCTCCCTGGTATCCACTGACAGGACATGTGGGAATGGTTCAAAACTCTGCATGGGGAGCTTTAAACCAGATACTAGGAAGCATTTATTCACTGAAACACTGGGAAAGGTTTCCTAGAGTGATGGGCAATGCCCCAGACCTGTCAGTGTTGAAGAGGCATTTGGACAATGCCCTCAAAAGCAGGCTTGAACTTTTGGACAACCCTAAACTGGTCAGGCAGGATGGTCACTCTAGGGCCCTTCCAACCAAAATATTCTATTCTATTCTATTCTATTCTATTCTATTCTATTCTATTCTATTCTATTCTATTCTATTCTATTCTATTCTATTCTATTCTATTCTATTCTATTCTATTCTATTCTATTCTATTCTATTCTGTTCTGTTCTGTTCTGTTCTATTCTATTCTATTCTATTCATTTTTTAAATTCTAAATTCTGTACTCCATTCCACCCCATTGCATTCCTTTCTTCAGTCATTGCCTGGGAAACCAAAAGGGGCCCTGATGAGTTTATGGAGAAAAATTTTCTTGCTCCAAATTCTCGTCCTAAATAAGAAGGGACCATTGCTGGCGTGGGCTAGCAAGGCAAATCTTCCAGGGTTTGTCCAGCTGCTTTCCTGGATGAGTGAGAGGAAGGAGCATGGCCAGCGCACACAAATGACTCAGGGGATGTGGTCACCATGTACTAACAAGCTTTTCTTGAATAATTGGAAAGCTGAAGTTTTTGGAGGATTTTTAACATAGCAAATACACTGCTCCCAGGGAGTGGTAAAAACCATTCCCCAGGTATCAGAATGACTCCACCTCTCTTTTCTCGTGTCAAAACCCTATTCCAAAGCATGGAAAGGCCAGCCCTGCTCCCCTAGAAAGCTGAAAAAAAATATTTTCTTGTTGTTTGTCCCATGCATTTTGACTCAGAATATGCTGCATTCATTTTGTATTGAAACTTGAGCTCCGTCCTCTTTTCTTCCACCTCCTCTGGCAAATAACAACACAAATAACCAACTCCCCAGCCTGCAGCAGGCACTCAGCTTGGGAAGCATCAGCTGGGCCAATTAAACTTTGGCAAAGTAATAAAGATCAGGAAGCAGGGTGTGAGCAGCCCGGCTCGCCTGACAGCTGAGGATGGGGCTTGGCATCAGAAAGGGAAGCAAATGAGTCTTCCTCTAACTACCTTAGTGGTTGTTAGCTGAGCCTGCTGGGGCCCTCACCTGCTTCTCCTGCTGACCCCTGACCCCCCCAGACATTATATTACATCCCTGTGCAATGTTGAGTCTGTGGGTGAAGGCTGAATTTTACTTGTGTTGCTCATTCAGCATCATTTAAGCTGCGCTTAACTTGAGACTGCTCCTACCCCTGTGAGTCACTCCACACTCAGTCAAAGTAAAATTCATATTCTACTTCTGTGCCTCCTCACCTTCTCTGTTAAGATCAGCCTGCAAAATGGTGGTGTCCCCCTGAATGCCAACAACTGGCCTCACTTCATTATCACCCAAAAATTCAATGATCTCCCATGTCTGAATCAGTAGTAAAAAAACCCCAAAACATTAGAGGGTACCAGCCCCATATGAAAATCCTGGAGAAATCTGATGCTTTTCCAGCTCTGCAAAACACTGTTTCAAACTGCCTTTGTATGAGCCAAGATTAAAAATATAATTAAATATAGAATCACAGAGCGGTTTGGGTTTGAAAGGACCTTAAAAATCCTCTTGTTCCAACCCCTCTGCAATGGCAGGGACACCTTCCACTAGGCCAGGTTGCTCAGAACAGTCATGCCTGAATTGCTTCCTTTCTATATGTATATATTTATTTCTCTATATCTATATGGATAATGCTGCTATAAACATCCTTCCCTGGTTTCCAAAGGACTGGTCTTCTCCTCACAGGATGTTGCAGCCATGGACGGTGGTTTCTAAGATGAATTTTTATCTAGCAATGACACATAATTTTGGCCACAGCCATTCGTGGTGCTGGGCTGGCATCAGGTGTTATGGTTTGTGTTTATGGGTCCCAAATGAGGTCAGATGTTTTTCCTTTACCCCTATAAATCCAGGCTGAGGGATCAGCTGCATCCCAAAGAGAGACCCTGCTGCTCCCAGCTGATTTGATGGGAAGAAGTTGTCAGGACATTGCCTCACTTTAAATCAACCTGACTTTACCAAGGCTTGGGCTAAGTGTGTGACATTTTGGTGCCATCCTGTCAGGTACCTGCAAGGTGTCTGCACATGGTGGTGGCACATATTCAGGGTGGGAAAAGCTATTTTCTGGTATGATCTTCAAATAAAAGTAGTTTTCTCTTCTGGAGCTGCCTCCAAATGACCAGTGCTGGTAATTTGGCACAAATTTCACAAACCAGAATTATTCAGGGAAGAGCAGTGAGAGGATCAGGGAGCAGGTGTGTAATTCCACTAGGCAATGACAGCTAGGAGCACATCCTACAGCAGATCCTAAAACAATAAAGATCTCTGAAGTGTGTAAAAACCAGAGAAGGAGAGAAATAGTGTTGGGCAGTAAACTGGGTTATGACTGAAGAGAGTAGCACTTCAGGCTAAATATCAGAGATAGACAGGGTGCACAACCACGAAAAATGATAAACACTCCAGCATCTGGAATATTTAAGTAATGTTCTTAACAGGACAGGCCCACCGTGCTGCTGTGATTCTGCCTCTGGCTGGACACCACAGGGGCATTCCCAGCCCTGAATTAATTTCCAATCCAATTTTGGAAAGCCAGCTCACCTAAGTCTCTTCTTCCCTTCCCACATTTTCTTGACTATTTGAATTTTAAACTCAACAGGGCAGAGATGATCACCTTAAACCCTGTTGTGCCTTGCATAAGGCACCCTTGATTTTTGGGCACTGCTGAAATAAAACCTACATTTTCCAAGATGCTCTGAGCTGCAGCCCTGCCACGTGGATCCAGACTGCTGGCGAGGAGGGTTGGCTTTATGAATACAATATAAAGTTTGCCCTTGGGATCCTTCTGTCTGTTGTTGCTAATGATCAGTGATTTTCCTGCTCATCCAGTGTGGAAAGCAACAGGGAGAAGCCATGAGCAGCCCAGCTGCATTATGGATGAGCTGGACGTGCAGCTGGGATTGAGATGGGACCCCATTTTTGGGGTCTGCTTTATTTTGGAATGACCCCGAGATTGTAAAAGCCTTTGCTCCTAGACCGCCACAGCCAAAGAAGGAGCCTGGAATGCTTTGGATCATGTCCTCAAGGTTGTTTCTTCTTCCTTATCTATAACATTCTTTCTCTGACCTGCTGAGCTCCATCTAGCAAGGAGGCCATGGCATTCTGTGTCACCTCAGGCAGAGTTTACATTTTATATCAAAAGTTATGTAGAGTCTGTTTACAATAACGTGCCAATACCCATCATCTATGTTAGACAGTGTGTCTCTGCCTTAAACCAATAGAAAAGTGTCACCATCACACCAAGACATGGAGGACAAGGAGAAGGAGAAAAAGGTCAGGACACACCCAAATTCCTCCATCTTGTCCCCCTGAACCTCATTCTAAAAACCCCAAAATTCTACTTTTTCACCCTGTGTCAATTCAAATATCACACTACTCAAACCCTTGTGGCCTGCAATTCCTCATACAAAATTGGCAGCTTTTTCCACAGGCTAAAATGGAAGCCACAGGTGTTTCTGACTTCATGCCAAGGTCTCTGAGCCCCCTGCCAGGGTCTGGAGACAGCCAGGGCAGCCAGAGGGATGTCCTGGACTCCGACACCCCGTGTCACTGAGATGTCACCCTCTCTGCTGGCCCACCCCAGGACTGGTGTCAGTCACTAATTGGCTCGGTGGATGTGGGGCTGGCTGGAATACAGAATGTGCCAGCCCAGGGTCCCGCTTTGTGGGTAGAGGGGTGGGGAAGCAGGGCTGGAAGAAAGGCTTGCCAGCACCAGAAGGAGCAAAAGGAGCCTCCAGGCTTGGTTTGACTGCAGGGAAAGGTGTGTTGGTGGGGGTTTGAAGCTCTGGTATTGATCAGTACCTAAAAGGAGTCCAGAAACAAAGGCTTCCTCCTCTTTAAAGTTCACCTGTAGAAAATGGTAGGACTTGTTGCTTGGGAGTCTGCTTCCCAGGGAAAGGTTGATGTGCTGCACGTTCCCACTTTGCACAGGGGGGTGGGAACAACACTTTGAGGCGTGGAGAAGGAAGCACTTGAAAAGGAGAGAGATTTCTCTCTTCAGCCCCTTTCTCCACCTGAATTGAGAGGGAGGGACAGGGGTGGTCTGGGAGGGGGAGATTATTTCTCTCTAATCAACTCCACCGAGCATCTGCCACAGAAATGCTCCATGGTGATGACAGATTCCCTCACAGAGACTCCCCATGGGTGAGGCACTTGTCCAACCTCCCTTTGGCCTCTTTGATGGCAAAACCCCAGTCTCCTGCCAGGCTGCTTTCAAATCCTGCATTCAGGTAAGAGGAAGGCTGCAGATGCAAATCCTGCAGTGAGAAGAGGACACCTGGATATTCACTGTGTTCAGATACAGGTTTTTGTGGGAACAGGGTACCCAGAGAAGCTGTGACTGCCCCTGGATCCCTGGAAGTGTCCAAGGCCAGGCTGGATGGGGCTTGGAGCCACCTGGGATAGTGGAAGGTGTCCCTGCCCATGGCAGGGGGTTGGAATGAGATCATCTTTAAGGTCCCTTCCAACCCAAACCATTCCATGATTCTGTGATTGGAAACTAAGCCAGTGTTGGGGGGTCCCAATATTGTGACTATTGCTGCACAAAGTACGAGCAGGGAATTGTTAGATTTGGATGGAAGGCAAAAAAACAGTGAAGAGGGCATGAAACAAAATCAAGGAGCAGGGAGGGGGCAGAAGCTGGCACCAGGTACTACGTCAGGGAAAGGCTCTGTGCAAGCAGCAGGCACAGCTGAATTCCTGGTCAGGGACAGACACCAAGAAGGCTTCAGTAGAGAAGGGATATGGACTGGGGTGGGTTCAGAGCAAGGATTCAAAGTACAGCACAGGCTTTCAAAGCTGCACATCACAGAGGTGCTTCCCACCAGCACCTGCTTGGTGTCTGGCTGCTGGATATGACCCTGGTGGGTCTGTTCTGGGTCGGGTGGGCACACAGCAGCTCTGTGCCCGTGCAAGGACTTGTCCCCAGATTGCTGTGTGGGCTGTGATGAAGCCATATCGTCACACAGTCTGGATTCCACCTCCCAGTGGGCTCTGAGAGTGTTTTTCAGAGCTGATTTGTTACAGCGCTGTGGCCATTTCAATTGTAGGAGTTGTTGATAATTTTTCATAAATTCATCGTGCCTCTGCTGGGCCTCTCTCCAAGAGCTCTGTGTGGTTTAAAAGAGGATTTTTCTCCATAACAACCCCTTGTCCCCTTCTGCCACCGATCCTGGGGTTTCCCCTCAATGGATTTAATAAAAATGCTCTCCAGGCTTTTCATCAGCTGGGAAAAATGAGCCCGCCTGCCTCGCTGCAGCTCTGCAAACTTTCCAGCTGATTTGGCGATGCTGTGGCCAGTTCTGCTCTAACTCCTCGTGCTGTTGGGAGTGCAACTTTGAATTCTCTGCATGCTGAGAGCAAACAGGAGCTGGAGAGGAGGTTCCTGGAAGATCCTGGTAATTGCAGCAAGGATGCACAAATAAAATGCAAGCATGGCACTGTGACAAAGCTGGCTGGAGCAGATGGAGTCCCCCTGGCTTGTGCTGGCCCAAGCTGAAGCTTCTCCAATGAGCACTGTGTGCCCTACGCCGATGACTCCTGATGGATTTTCCCTACAGCCCAAATAACAGGCCCATAATTCTGTGTCTGAGCTCCAGCTCGAGGGAACAGCACAGGGTGAGATGTGGATTTGCTGGGTTTTTTCCCCCCACTAAATGGATCACATCCCAGAATTTACCTAGGTCTCCTGACAGCTGTGTTTTCTGATTTGGCAGGTTTTAGAAGGGGGTTTGATGGTGTGACTCTGATGCCTGGAGTGGCTACCTGGAACAGAAGCTAGACAGAATTAAAGGAATAAAGAAGGTATTTATTAAAAAGGCCTTCACAGGATACACCTTGGGCAGTGCAAGAGCCTGGCTGTAGCTACACCAAGATGGACCCAAGATAGACAACATGTCACAAATTTTCACACTTGTATAAGTTTTGGTCCATTTCCATATCGTGGTTCATTGTCCAATTCCAGCTCCAGGTGATGCAGTCACATCCTCCCA
The DNA here is from genome assembly GCF_048771995.1 of Taeniopygia guttata. Taxonomy (NCBI): domain Eukaryota; kingdom Metazoa; phylum Chordata; class Aves; order Passeriformes; family Estrildidae; genus Taeniopygia; species Taeniopygia guttata. The sequence goes on from NC_133025.1 coordinate 2,365,159, forward strand.
GATTGCTCTCCTCAATTTGCTGCTGTTTGCACTTTTTGGGCCTGAAGCTGCCCAAAAACCAAGGGCTGGAAAAGGATTGTTTTGTCTGACTGAGCTGTGAGGAGAACTTGCTGACACTTTATATGAAGTTCAGAGTTACACATGAATGCAGTACAGAGTCTGGAAAATATGAAATATAAAACTTAAGGTGTCAGCTCCACTACCTGAAGCTCAATTAATGGTTGTGCCCAAGAAATAATGCTGGAGAAGGCAAGTTCCTCTTGGATCTTGTTCATTTGTCTTGGGAAGGTGCTCCTCAGGTGGACAGAGGTGCTCAGCTGCACAGCCACAGCCTTTTGGGTGATGTGGCTGCCAGAAGAGGGGATGGTGCTGTGCCCACCTTGCCCCCTCTAGACTCTCACAAGATTTCAGTGTCTGTCAGTGACCTGTAACCCAACCAAAATGGTTTTGCTGCAGCTCAAACCAGCAAGTCTGGTGGTCCTTGCACTGGGATCAACACGAGGGAAGGATTCAGGGCGGATCTGAGGAACTTCCAGCCCTTGAGAGCAGCGTGGGAGTCTGGGGGTTGCCAGGGGAGGAACACGAAGCACCCACGGATCAGCAGGTTACACCAGGACAAGGGATGCTGGTGGAGCAACGACTTTGAGCCAGAACTTGGTGGAGATCCAAAGCCATTTCCTCCTTACATGTGCCCAGTTCCCTGCTGTGACTCGGGGACACTCAGCCGTGACCGTGGAGTCCTCTCACCCGGAGCTGAGCTGAGGTAACAATCTGTTCCCAGGGAGCCAAGATGTGCCTGCTGATTTCCCAGACTTGGAGCCTCTGGCAGGCTGCCTGCTCCACATGGAGATGGGAGCACAGTTAACTCCATCATTGCCACCAGTGAGGTGCACAAACAGGGCTTGGAAAGCACCGTGGTCCTCCTGTCTCACTCCGGCTCTTCCTGAATGCCTGAGGTTTGGTCTGAAGGGTTGAGAAGGATTTTAGGGATGTCAAATAGGGTCTGGCTTGTCTGTCCCCTGTCCCTGGGGCTGAGTGGTCCCCACAACCACCTGGTTGTCTCCAGACCCACCAAGGCAAAGAACAGCAGGAGCTTTGCACCTCCTGGGTTGCAGGAACAAAGTTATTTCACACTTTGTTCCACCTCCTGAGGTGACTCCAATCCCAATCCTTCCTCATCCATAATTTCTTCTCTAAATTAGTTCTGCAATGCAGTGAAAATGTACTATTTATCTGAATTTCAGGCTGTGTCTGCCTAATTCTTTTCCCCTGAATTTATGGCCTCTTGTGCCTGTCCTGTGTTGCAGGTTTTCTCTTTATACCTCCCTTCCCACTCTCTCCATGTTATGTGTCCCACCTATGACTGCTGAATTAAGACAAAGGGTTTTCCCTAAATATAATGGGGAATTTTCAGCCCTGAAAATACTGGAACAGCCTTGAAGAGAAGTATTTGTGTATATACAGACATATCTATTAAATACACTTTTGAATAATTAATATTTTTATTTTTAATGTGCTTTAATTTTTTATATTTTTTTTAATATATCCATTTGGTCTCTTCTGCTCTTTAGGGCTAAGAACCAATGTAAGAAATCTGCCTTGTGGTTTCTGGCCATATGAAGGTTTTGGCAGAAGCTTGTAAGATTTTATCTTTCCCTTTCAAGGCCATGCAGACAATGTCTTTTGTACATACTTTAGCTCTTCCCTGGTCAAAAGTGAATACAGAAATCCTAATGTAAAAATTAAGCCAAAAGTGGATCTCCTTTGATAGCTCATCCCTGACAAATCAAAGGGTACTTGGCACTCCCATTCCGTGCAAATTTTAACTCGTTTTTCTGTTTCTAAGAAATAGTTTTTCTAAGGAAGTGTTTTATTATGTAAAATCCACTTGAGACTGATGACAACACTTCCCGTGGTCTGGCTGGGCACATTCCAGTGGGGAGCACTATTTCCATGTGTGTATCCACCCCAGTTTGCAGCTACCCTACATTTCAGGATCAAACCTCCTCTTCTTTGGCAGGAGCTTCTTACTCCTCTGAGTGGCAAATTTGTCTTTTATCTCGTTTTTCAAGACATCTTTCAACTTTCAAGAACTGAGACTAATGGTGATCTTAGGCTTATAAATCTCTGTCCATACTGCAAAGCACTAAGATTTGCTGTAGGACACATGGGTTTATCCATCTAGAGGCAGAGTGTGTAGGAAATGAAGAAATGTCCCTTTAAAGCTGCAGTATGAATTTGGGCAGTAGAAGACACAATGATTTCTTGGGTAGGCGTCTGTCCAGCCCAATATCCACACTTTTGCCATCCCCTTTAGGGATCATAGAATCACGGAATCATTTAGGTTGGGAAAATCCTCTAAGATCATAAAATCCAGCCATTCCCCAGCACTGCCAAGGTTACCACTGACCATGTCCCCAAGTGCCACATCCACATGGACTTAAATCCCTCCAGGGATGGTGGTTCTACTACCTGGGCAGCTGTGCCAGGGCTGGACAACCCTTTCAGGGAAGAAATTTTTCCCCAATATCCAGTAGAAACCTCCCTTGGTGCAACTTGAGGCCATTTCATCCTGTCCCTGTTCCCTGGAGCACAGCCCGCTCATCCCTGGCTGTCCCCTCCTGGCAGGGACTTGTGTAGAGCCACAAGGTCCCTCCTGAACCTCCTTTGCTCCAGGATGAGCCCCTTCCCAGCTCCCTCAGCTTTTCCTGGTGCTCCAGCCCCTTCCCAGTTCCATTCCTGGACACGCTCCAGCCCCTCAATGTCTGTCACACCCCCAGTATGGACACAGCTGAAGGATGGCCGTGGAAAATGGGTGAGGCAACCCATTTTCAACATCACCTGGGTTCTGTTCCCAGGCTGACAGGGATTTGAGTGTCACCAGGACTCTGAACCTCTGGCTTCACCTGAGCCAGGTGGGTCCGGGCCAGCTCCCAGCAGCTGGTGGCTACTGGGGCATCAGGAGTCGGGAAGGGTTTGTGCCTGTCCCGTGGGGAAGGAGGCGGTGGATCCCAGTCAGGTCTGTCTGCCTCCATCCCTGCCCTTGGAAGCTGAGCACTCCCTGTGGAAGGACAAGACAAAGAAAACAGAGGAGGATGCTTCTTATAATGGAAGCTCTGCTCCCCTCCCCTTATTTCCAGTAAGTGAGCAGGAAGGCCAGCCCCGGCCACCAGAGAGTATTTAGGAGTAATTGAATCACTGGATTAGCTAATGCAGCATCCATTAGGAGTCCATGCCATCCCCAGAGGACTTGGCAGACATAAAGGAGCTGGAGGAAGCCGTGAGCATTTCATGTATGTACATAAACCTCCTGCTTCCAGACTATAACTTTCCTCCTGGCTGACAACACCAAGGTGCTGCTGGCCCTCCTCCATCCCCCTGGGCACGAGGTCTGAGCTTGTCCAGATGGCCCTGGAAGGTAGAGAGAAGCCCAAGCAGTTGCTCAGTGCTGCTCCAGCTGATGTGGGGGTAGGGAGAATGGCAGCAGGGCTCCCAACTTGGCTCCTCTGGGTGTGGAGAGGAGCAGTCGGAGCGTGCGGAAGCGCTGGGGCAGATCTGGGCTGGGGAAGGTTCTGCTGGGGGAAGCAGCCAACTCCAGACTTGGCCCGGGGCACGGCGCGCCTGGCAGATGGTGGGGAGGAGTGGGTGTGCAGTGTGAGGAGAGATTTACACACAGAAGGCCAGCTCCTCACCCAGCCAGGGGAATTCTGCTTTCCCCATGATCCGCCGGTGGCTGGAGCTGCTGCTAGCCCACGGGGTTGTTCAACTGGTTGGGGATTTTCTGTGTTCTCCTCCTTAAGGAGCAGCAACACCCTCCAGATGCCGCAGAGTTAAGTGTGTGTATTTTAAATGCAGGTGAACCAAGTGGGAAGAAATGCTGAGGTCTGACTCCAGTTCAGAAGGCTGAATGATTTCTTTATTATAACTATACTATAATACATTAATATACTATTTAAATGAGATACTAAAAATACAAACCTACTTTTCTAACTACCATATCTAATTCACAACTCGTGACCCTCTCTGAGAGCCCAGCCCCAGGTGGGTTGGATTGGCCATCAGGCTCAAACAATCCTCACCAGAATCCAACCAAGCAATCACCCCAGGTAAACAATTCTCCAACCACATACCACATGGCAAAACAAGGAGGAGAAATAGAAATTGTTTTCTCTGTGCTCCTCTATGAAAAATCCTGAGAGAAAGATGAATGTGCCTGCCACATGTGTGCTTTGAATTCTGGAGGAGGGAAAAGGAGGAGCTGGCCTGGGTGATGGAGCAGGGATTAGAGTGCTGCAGGTGGGTCTGAAGCTTCACCTCCTTCCAGCTGGGTCTGCTGGGTTCAGGGTGCATAAAATTGTTTTAAACAGTATGGATTTCATGCCAAGCTTTCCAAAGAGAGAAGCACAAGTCCCGTTACGTGAGAAGCTTAAATCTCAGCAAAACAACACATGGGGCTAATCCTAATTCACTTACACAAGCTGCTCCATCCTTTCTCCCACTTTGAAGTGTCCTTATTTAACAGGCAAAATAGCTGGAAGTTTGCATGATGGAGCCTTTCCCAAACTGGGTGAGCTGTTTCCCTGTCTCTCTCTCTCCCATGGTGACCAGTTCACACGTTGTTGTGGGAAGGGGGGACCCTGTGGCAACCTAAATATAGATGCACATAAGGAAACAAATGGTACCCCCTGTAAATTTTGCCATCAGCAGCTGGAGTGGGACACACCATTGCTTAGCAGGAGATTAGTTTTGCAGGCTCCGTGTGTCTAAAGGGAGAATCATCCATTGTTTGCCACTTAAGATTTATGGCATCTCTGTTTAGACTGAATAATTTATCCTGAATGAGCCCTGAAACCCTTTGGCAGTTACAGGGAGAGAAAAAAAAAAACACCACATCCCAGGAAAAAAAAAAATAAAAAAGGAAGTTTCACCCTAATAGGAAAAAATCAGCAGGCATTTGGAGAGAGGGGAGGGGGCGGGTGAAGGGTTGGTTGCTCTGCTGGAGACCCCGGTGGTTCTGTATCCTTTGTCATCACTTTCTAATGATGAACTCAGTCGTTAGGAGCCATTCATTCCCGCTTAGCCTGTGTGATCTGACGCTGGTTTGATGGCATCCAATTTAGCATTTCACTCTGGGCTCCATTCCATGGCCATTTGGGTTTGGAAGTGAAAGGCAGTTTGATGGTGCCTTGATGGTGTTTTAAAGTGCCGCAAAAAACGCTGGCGAGGCAGTTCAGTAAGGAGACATCATCCCGGGCCTGCTCTTGGAGGCAGCTGCTTTTCTTTGTCCTAAAACTTGGGCTGAAAGTGGGTGGGGGTGTCTTGTGCCCTGTTTTGGGTTGTTTGTGGGGTGAAGGGAGCAGAAGGAAAAGGGGGGACCCTGTGCCAGCCCCTGGGGCTCACCCATGTGATGGAAACTTCAGAGGGAAAATTGCAGGAGACTTCTCCACCACCGAGATCTGCACCCAGGAACAGCTCCCAGTTCCACCCCAGTGTAAGAGAAGAGAATTCATCTGAATTCTCCTGCTTCTGTAGAAAGAATATCGAGACCTATCTTAGCTGTATCCCATGTCTTGGTGACTCCTGAGGTCCAGTTATTCCCACAGCCAAATCACTGGGGCTGGGAATATGGATTTGAACAGCACAAGGCTTGTCCCAAACCTCACCATCCTCATCATCAAGCTGCTTTAGGGTTTTATCTTTTTTTTCTTCCTCTTAAATATATGACTTTAACTCTGGTTTTGAACTTCCTGGTCCTGGAATCAAATGCAGCAAACCACTTCTGTTTCCATTTTCCATCCAAGTGGCAGTGAGGATGTGAAATATCCTCCTGTAAACTTAGTCAGGCACTTAAGAGAAGCTTTTCTCCTTGAGCCTCCTCTGGGTCACTCAGTTCAGTGTCCAGAGGTGATTGAACTCTCTAAAAATTGGGTTCAGCCCAAGACAAATTACTCAAAATTATTCAAACTGAATAGGTTTGAACAGGTAGTTTCTGGTATTTAATGTTTGTAACATCCCACTGAGGGCAGAGCCCCACACGCTGCCCTGCAGGACAGAGCTGCGGCAGGGCAGCAGAACATGTTAGAGATAAACAGAATAAACAACCTTGAAACCAGCACAGACCAATTATGGCTTCTGCTTTGGCAGCGGGGCTGAAAGGCAGAGACTTTCTACAATCTCAGAATCACCAATACCACAGATTCCGACACAAAACAATACATTACCTTTATTAAATACATTACATTACCTTTACATTACATTATTAAATACAATACATTACCTTTATTCAAACTGAATAATTTTCCCTTCTTCCAAGGGTGCCACATTTCATTTAGCCATTGTCATCATTCTCCTCTAGATTTTTTAGGCTGGTGTGAGTCAGGAATAAGTCAGGGTAAAGCTCTTTTTTCTTTACTTACTTCCATCCAAACACGATATTTTCAGAGATATTCTCCATGGATTTAATGTTTGGGATTCAAAATTCTCATGTAGGTTCTTTGCTATTTTTCTTGTCCTACAAGTCCCTTTGCTTGACCACGATTAGTAAGGGAACACCAGAGGCTTTCCCCTCCAGGTCACTGCTCAAAGGCAATCCAACCAAGGGATATTTCCACTGACAGGAACTGCTGTCCAGGTCAGAGGGTCACTCGTCCAAGGGAAATTGGATGACTTTTCAACCTCTTGAGCACAGATGAGCAGCAGTGACAGAGCAAGCCCAGAAATGGCATCACTGAAATCATCCAGCATCTCTTCTGTCATCCCAAAGCGGGATGCCAAGCTCCTTCCAGAAGAGCTAACTTCAATGGAAGGGTGAAAGACAGCTGGAAAACCCCTTTTTATTTTTATTCCATGGGATTCCATTGCAGTTACAGCTGGATGAAGACATTTCTATCTTTATATTTATACACATTTTCAGTACAATGAAAATGTTAACTCGGGAAGACTAAGGCTGGGAAATAAGAAAAATTGATTCCAATGGATCATTCTCTCCTGCCTAAAGAGAATTGCTCCATTTTTTTCTGGATGTATTTCTTGATAAGCATCTTCCTCTAGGATCTTAGAAGAAAAAGGGTGGTGGAATGCTGGTAGAGATTTCATGTCCCTGCTTATGGCAGGGGGTTGGAACTACAGGAACTTTATGGTCACTTCCAACCCAAACCATTCTGTGATTCCATGATTTATTCCAGGCAGGAAATCTCCCACTGTGGGAGAATGAAGCTAAAGGCAAGTAGAAAATGCTCCCACCCAAACATTTCAGCTTTGAGCCACTGAGCTAATGGGTTTGGTGTTGAAGATGCTGCTGGGAAAACAGTGTAGTTTGGGGGAAAAAAAAAATACTGCTTTGAGAAATAATTTATGATGGGAAAATAACATTTATTCCTAAATGCAGGGCTGCAAAAGGAATCCCCCCAGAGGGTCATGGGGCACTGCTGAGTCTCCCTGAGGGAATGGGCACAACCCCAAGGCTTCCAGAGCTCCAGGAGTGTTTGGGCAAAGTTCTCAGCGGTGCAGAGGGTGGGATTGTTGGGGTGCAGGGCCAGGAGCTGGACTGGATGATCCTGATGGATCCCTTCCAGTTCAAGATATTCCATGATTCTGTGAACTGTGAATGCCATTTTAACTGTACACTGTGGATGAGCTCATGGCCAAGAACTGCCAGCCTCCAGCCATCCCCTGTCTTCAAAACTGTGGGAATCCAGGGCTTCCCTCTGGCTGCCCTGGCAGGTCTGGGACCCTGGCAGGGGTCAGGAACCCCCCTGGACAGAGCCCCCAGAGACACTGTCTGTGATCTCTGTCCATGGAAAAGAGTTTTCAATCTTACAGGATGAATTACAAGCTCTGAGTGTTTGATGTAAGCAATAATTAAGTGTGGCACGGGTGCAAAAGTAAAATTTTAGGATTCTAGATTTGGGGTTCAAAGGGGACAAGATGGAGGAAATTGGGTGTGCCTTGTCCTTTTTCTTCTTCTTCATGCCCTCCATGTTTCACTGTGGTGTTGGCATTTTTCTGTTGGTTTGGGCTGGGGACACACTGTCCAACGTAGGTGACAGATATTGGCACGTTATTGTAAATCCAGCACAGGTAGTTTGTGGTATTTAATGTTTGTACCATCCCACTGAGGGCAGAGCCCCACACGCTGCCCTGCAGGACAGAGCTGCGGCAGGGCAGCAGAACATGTTAGAGATAAACAGAATAAACAACCTTGAAACAGCACAGACCAATTATGGCTTCTGCTTTGGCAGCAGGGCTGAGAGACAGAGACTTTCTACAATCTCGGAATCACCAATACCTCAGATTCCAACACAAAACAATACATTACCTTTATTAATTTTGTTCCCAAACATCATCTACTTTATTCTCTTTATGAATATTTTGGGATGTACAGCACTACAGAGTTCCACCAGAGCTGAAAGCAGCCGGGTCATGAGCAATGCAAACACAAACCTGGGGGAAGGCACAGGCTCCAGCTGAGGGTAACAAAGCCTTGTTAGGATGGACAAAATGATCTCTTGGAGGCCAAATTGAGTCAAATTTGAGCAATTTTTGGCTCAAGTGGTAATAATTTATTTTCTGTTTACCCCACTGTAATTTCTTTGCATCTCAGCTTTGCAACTGCAGAGTTCTCACATCATTTTTATCTTGGGGAAATCGAGGGAACTTTGAAGGGCTGTGTAAAGTGATGTTTGTGGAATAGCTGTCACCAGTGGAAACTGATGCTAGGGACAGAAACCAAGCCCTGCAGGGCTAATGGAGAGCACTGAAGATAATTTTGGAATTTTACCTAAGTGTTAGTTTAACTTTCTTCTCATCCAGTACTCTCTCCCAGTTTCTTCAGGCTCTGAATCCCTGGGAACATCAGCACAGGTGTGAGCCAAAGCTTGGGCTTTACCAAGGAGATTTTGTCTGGCAAAACACTCCTGGTCCAGCCCATGCATAGAAATGGATGGGCAAAAATGTGGAAGAAAAGATTCTTTTCATTTGCCCGGAAGGGAATTTCTGTTTCATCAGCAGTTGTTTGCAAAACCAAACACTGGCTGCCATGAGCCAAGGTCCAGGAACATCAATATCTGGGATCTCTTCCAGAGCTGTGGCTGAGCTCCAAATGGTTCGTGAGCGAGGGGGAGGTGGGAAAGTGGCTCCCAGAACTCTGCAGTTGGCAGGACTGGTGTTTGCTGCAGTGCAGGGACAGGGACAGGGACGATGTTCATCTTTGAGTGCATCCAGAGGGGACAAGGAGGCTGGAGAGGGGCTGGGAGCACAAACCCTGTGAGGGAGCTGAGGGAGCTGGGGGTGCTCAGCCTGGAGAAAAGGAGACTCAGGGGTGGCCCCATCGCTCCCCACAGCTCCTGAAAGGTGCCTGTGCCCAGCTGGGCTCGGGCTCTGTCTCCAGGCAGCACTGACAGAACCAGAGCACACAGCCTCACGCTGTGCCCAGGGAAATTCAGGTGGGATAGCAGGAAAAAGCTTTTCCAGAAAGGTGATAAAGTTCTGGGATGGCTGCACGGGGAGGTGGTGGAGTCACCAGCCCTGGGTGTGTTTGAAAAGCCTGGATGTGGCACTGGGTGAGGTGAGGTGTTGGGGCTGGGCTGGACTCGATGCTCTTGGAGCTCTTTCCCAACCCTGGGATTCTGGGAATTCTGTGAATTCTGTGAATCTTCTCTGGCCCCCTGCTGTAGGATTGGCACATCTGCCCAGGGCAGGGTGGAGTCGCATCCCTGAAGCATTGCACAGCCATGTGCATGTGGCACTTGGGGACATGGTCAGTGGTGGCCTTGGCAGTGTTGGGAATGGCTTGAGCTGATGATCCTGAAGGCTTTTCCAAGCTAAGATTCCATGATTCTGCAGTTGGGGTTGCTTTGTGAGGCACTTCAGTTGTTCCTGTTGGTGGAATTCCTACATTGGCCACCCAAAACAAAGCACAGATCTCCCACCCCAAGGAGAGGACTGAGATCTCAGAGGGTTTGACTGAGTCCTCGTGAAAAGCCAGGAATGGTTTCTGATGGATGCAGTATTCCTGATAAAAGTGGGAGTCCTGCAGGTTCTTTGGGAAATCAGATCTCCTCACTTGGGTGCTTGGTCAGGAGCCTGGGGGCTTTTTCTATAGGAAGTTCTTGGATTTGTTTGCTTGATTTCTGTTGCTGTTACTGTTTTTGGAAAACAAACAAACAAGTGAAAAAATAAGGAAAAACAAAACAAAAGAAAAAAGTAAAGAGAAGAAAGAAAAAGAAAGGAAACAACAACAACAACAGAAGAAAAATAAAAAACAAGGAAAAAATAAGAAAATAGAAAAAGAAAAAGCTAGGAAAAAAAATAGATGGGAAAATAAGAAAGAGAGGGAAAAAACCTAAAAAGATAAAAAGAGAAAAAAAAAGACAAAAAGAAAAAAGAAAATAGGGAGAAAGAAACAAGAAAAAGGAAAAAAGTCAAAGGGAAGAAGAAATAAGAAAAAAAAAAGAAAAAGAAAAAGAAAAAGAAAAAGAAAAAGAAAAAGAAAAAGAAAAAGAAAAAGAAAAAGAAAAAGAAAAAGAAAAAGAAAAAGAAAAAGAAAAAGAAAAAGAAAAAGAAAAAAGGAAAAGAAAAGATAAAAAATATGAAAAAAGAAAAATATAAAAAATATGAAAAAAGGAAAAGAGGAAAAAGATGAAAAGAAATAAGGAAAAAGAAAATGAAAAGAAAAAAAAAAAGGAAACTAATAAAGAAAAATAAGCAAGAAAAAGGAAGGGAGTTATCTGAATGGGCACATCTTTCATCAGAAATAACTTTTTTTTTTTTTTAAAGAAAGCTCCAGTTTCCCTATAAACTGATAAAATGCTGTTTCCAAGAGTCCATTTCTTAAACAAATCCCCTCCATGTGACAGAGTGACATAAACCCAAGTGCTCTGCAGCTGCCCCAGGAGCTGGGCTCCCATCCCACCCCTCAGCCCAAGCTCATCATCCTCTTCCTTCCCCTCTGGAAAACCCACGGCTCCGAGGCTCTGCAGGATCCTGTGGCATCATTTTGGCATTCCATTTCTGTCTTTGCCAAATGTGAGCTCTAAAAATCCCTTCCCAGCTGAGTTGGCCAAACAACAGCACAAACACTGCAGCACTTCGGACCAGAGTGAGAGTTACCACCAGCAGCATGAAAATTCAGCATCCACCAGGTGTTTGTTTTATTTCTCTCTTTTTTCATCCACTGAAAACGTGATATGTCTTCAGCAGTTGATGCTTTAAGTGTCTGTGGCTTTTCAGATATTTTTACCTTTTTTTTTTCCTTTTTGCTGTTGTTTGTAACGTCTCTGAAAGCCTTGAAAAATGTCAAATTTCCATCATTTTTTGCAGAGGATGTGGTTTGATATCCAAATTCAGACTCAGATGCCGTGGTGGCTAAATCCCAGGAGTGCTAAAAAACAAGAATGTGAGAGTCATAAGCTGACAAATACATTTTAAATCTTATGGAATCTTTTCCATATTAATAAATAAACAACCCAAAATCATGAGAGTGACACTGATGAGAGGATGTGGTTTAAGAATATCAAGACTGCAAACAGGTGAGGAAGAAGATGAGGAACCACCATAGATCATGATAAGAAGGGGCCAGTTGGGTAAAAAGCTGCCTTGGAAATTATTTGTAGGGCAAATGAAGGTGGGTGAAAGAGTAAGGAAGTTGTAATTATTTATTCTCTCTTTTCCTCACCATCATTTCTTTGCATCCAAATTCAGAGGAGATGATCAAAGCCAGAGAAATTTGCTTTGGACTGACCAACACTTTATTTAAATTAAAATTAAAAAAAAAAAACCTGTTCTGTTTTGTTTTCCCTCCAGGTGAATATTAAAAGGTGACATAACTGACATTCCAGCCCACTACAACTGCACCTCCTGTTTGGAGCTAAAATGGAACAAATTTAAGTAATTTTCTTAGTGTGGGCATGAAAGGGACTGTGGGCCTCTAATCACTGCCTGTGGGTTTGACTCAGCCATCCATAAACTGCAATATCCACTCGTTTATTCCTTTTCATTCAATTGCCTCCAAATTGCTTCAAACAGGCTCCAAGGCTGCTGGGGAAAGAGGAATTCGGCATGATTCTCATTAGAGGGGACAGCAGTGAGGAGAAAATGGGAATTCTGGGCTCCTTCCTTCCTTCCTTCCTTCCTTCCTTCCTTCCTTCCTTCCTTCCTTCCTTCCTTCCTTCCTTCCTTCCTTCCTTCCTTCCTTCCTTCCTTCCTTCCTTCCTTCCTTCCTTCCTTCCTTCCTTCCTTCCTTCCTTCCTTCCTTCCTTCCTTCCTTCCTTCCTTCCTTCCTTCCTTCCTTCCTTCCTTCCTTCCTTCCTTCCTTCCTTCCTTCCTTCCTTCCTTCCTTCCTTCCTTCCTTCCTTCCTTCCTTCCTTCCTTCCTTCCTTCCTTCCTTCCTTCCTTCCTTCCTTCCTTCCTTCCTTCCTTCCTTCCTTCCTTCCTTCCTTCCTTCCTTCCTTCCTTCCTTCCTTCCTTCCTTCCTTCCTTCCCTTCCTTCCTTTTCCTTCCTTCCTTTTCCTTCCTTCCTTTTTTTCCTTCCTTTCTTTCCTCCCCTCCCAGTTCCACTCCACAGTTCTGTTCAAATCCCTTTGTGTTTTCAGGCCGAAACACATTTTTTTGGGACATAACTTTTAAATTTCAGGCATTTTGGAGATTAAAAAATCTACCAAAATGTAATTTTTCTGTCTCAGAGTGATGGACAAGCCATGGCTCAGGTGCTGTGTGCTGTGGACATGGACACCACAAGGGTGGTGCACATGGGCTTTTCCCCATTGCTGGCCAGAAAAACTCTGGATTTACCCTTTTTTTTTTTTTCCCCATCCTAGATGTGACAAGCAATGCAATACTGATGCCTTCCCTAATCCCTCTCCAGATCAGCTGATGGAGAAAGAAACATCTTGAGATGTTTTCTGAGCTGCTATGAACACAAAATCCTCAGAAACTGGGCTGTCCCACTGGGCAGCTTTGCTGCTTCTCCACTCCCAGTCCTCCCTTGGCTAAGAGCAGCAGAACCAGGTGTAAAATACCTTCTGGAGTCTCCTGCTCCATCCCTGGGCTGAGCATGGACCCTCTGGAGATGGGAATGGAGCTTTGCAGAGCAGCTCCCTCATTTCCTCCAGCTCTTGCAGGGCTCCAGTGAGCAAAGCAGCCAGAGCAGAAAATACTGCATTGCACCAAAGGCATTGAGACAGGGAAAGAGAGAGAGACAGAGAGAGAAATCCCCCAGCTTGACAGGCAAAGCTGTGCCTGCCCCACTCCTGACAGGCTGTGCTGGGCCGTGGGGCAAGGCACAATTTCCACACAAACAGAGCTGGGGAAGGCTCAGCTCCAGCCCTGGGAGGGTTTGTGGTGCTGCATTTCATGACGAGCCACCCTGAAATTTTCTGTCTCAGCTCAGGCACCTTTGGCATCTGCAGAGAGGCAAGGAAGCAGTTCCAGCTTGCTGCCTGGAAATGAGAGCTGCAGCATTGGCTCAGCTTGTGGGAACCCAGGGCTTCCCTCTGGCTGTCCTGGAAGGTCTGGGACCCTGGCAGGGGTCAGGAACCCCCCTGGACAGAGCCCCCAGAGACACTGGCTGTGATCTCTGTCCATGGAAAAGAGTTTTCAACCTTACAGGATGAATTACCAGCTCTGAGTGTTTGATATGAGTAATAATTAAGTGTGGCACGGGTGCAAAAGTAAAATTTTAGGATTCTAGATAAGGGGTCCAAAGGGGACAAGATGGAGGAAATTGGGTGTGTCTTGTCCTTTTTCTCCTTCTTCATGCCCTCCATGTTTCACTGTGGTGTTGGCATTTTTCTGTTGGTTCAGGCTGGGGACACACTGTCCAACGTAGGTGACAGATATTGGCACGTTATTGTAAATCCAGCACAGGTAGTTTGTGGTATTTAATGTTTGTACCATCCCACTGAGGGCAGAGCCCCACACGCTGCCCTGCAGGACAGAGCTGCGGCAGGGCAGCAGAACATGTTAGAGATAAAAAGAATAAACAACCTTGAAACCAGCACAGATGAATTTTGGCTTCTTCTTTGGCAGCGGGGCAGAAAGACAGACAATTTCTACAATTTTGGGATCATCAATACCCCAGATTCCAACATCAGCTGGGGCAGGGTCAGCGCAGGCAGTGATGGATGGGTTTCCACACGCTGGGTCTCTGCTGGCCTGTCCCATTTCTGTCCCCTCTGCTCTCTGTCCTTGGCACCTGCAGTGAGCTGTGTCAGCCCTGCCCTCTCCAGACACCCCTGCAGGACATCTCTGTGGATGGGGAGAGCAGGGCCTGACCCAAGCAGGGCCACCGAGGTGGTGACAAACACCAGACACTGAGGCTGCTCCACGGCAGCCTCACCCAGCAGCCTCAGGCTGAAGGATCAGCCCTCACATCATCATTCCTGCTGGGATGGGGTCAGCTCCTTCTGGCACAGCTGAGAGCTGGAGGAGGAGATGAGGCTGGTGCCCATTCTAATGATCTTGTGATCTTGGCCAAGAATCCAGACCCTAGAACTGACCCTAGGACAAGAATCCAGGCCCTAGAGATGACCCCAGGACAAAAATCCAAACCCTAGAACTGACCCCAGGACAAGAATCCAAACCCTAGAGCTGACCCCAGGACAAAAATCCTGACCCTAGAACTTACCCCAGGACAAGAATTTGGACCCTAGAACTGACCCCAGGAAAAAAATCCAGACCCTAGAACTGACCCCAGGACAAGAATCCAGGCCCTAGAGATGACCCCAGGACAAAAATCCAAACCCTAGAACTGACCCCAGGACAAGAATTCAGACCCTAGAGATGACCCCAGGACAAAAATCCAAACCCTAGAACTGACCCCAGGAAACCTGCACTGCCAGATGAGGAGTGCTTCCTAAAAAAAAAAAAAAAGGAGTGCACCTTTTTGAAAAGATTCCTGTGTAAAAAAGTGACCAAGCTGAGGGCTACAGCTTATCTGTCACCTCAAAGTAAGCCATGGAGATCTCCCAGCCTCATCTCCTGGCACTGTGTCCTTCCTTCAGGAAAAACAGCGGAGGTACATTGGTGCCCATGGAAATGAAGGTCACAGAATCTCAGGATTACTGAGGTGGGAAAATATCTCCAAGGTCATGGAGTCCAACCTGTGCCCAATCCCCACCTTGTCAGCAGCCCAGAGCACTGAGTGCCATGTCCAGGCCTTCCTTGGACATCTCCAGGGATGGATGAGGACACCAAACCTCCCTGAGCAGCCTCTGCCAATGCCTGGCCACCCTTTCCATGAGGAAATTCCTCCTGATGTCCAAAGTAATGGATGAAGCCATTGTGAGGTCTGTCCATTCCCTCACTGCTAGAAGACCATCCTGGTCTTACCAAAATCAATCCAGGAAGACAAGTCCTGTCTCATAGTCAAGTGACTCGGTCTACAAATGGTTAAATTTGGGGTTTTGTCCCCTTCACCCCATGGGATGTCATGGAGGGGAGTCCCTGAGTAGCCCTTGGCTGGTGAGGTTCCATCACTGAGGTACCAAAACAGGGCACCCAGAGCAGCCCCTGACCATGAGCCCTTGTCTTGCACACCTTTAATATCCTGCCACACTAAGGTTTGTCTCCAAAGAAGTTGGAATAGCCACGTGCTCTGGAAATGTAGGCAAGAGGGAAGGTTGGAGATGGAAAAACACAAACAAACAGAAAAAAAAAAAAATCATGAATTTAAGCAGTGAGAGGCAATAGTACCTCCTGCAGAGACAGTAAACAGATGAGTTGTTTCCAAGGAATACCCGGTAACAGATCCTGGAATCAGTGAAAGCTCAGAGTAAACAGGGGGAGGGAGGCAGGAGCACAAAACCTATCACATGAACAGAGAAAAATTAAATGAATCTTTTCCTTCTTGTCTTCTTGATTATCATTGTTCATCTGAACATCAAAATCACACAATATTGTGTGTCTGGGGAAAGATAAATCTCATTGCCAGCAGGAAATGGGGTGGGAGGAACACTCCTAACCCCCATTTGTCCTCAATCTGCTTCAAACCCTCAGCTGAAACACAGTGGGACAAACCTTGAAAAGAGTCAGGCACAAGAGATGATGGGACACGTGAAAAAATCAGGTGCAGACTGGAGGACAGCCACTGGGAATCAATTCCTGAGGGAATTTGAAGGATTAATATTTAGGTGGCCTTTGGGAAACCATTCAGGGGGATTTTCCATTTAGAGGGTTGGGCTTGGGCTTCTTGGAGTTCCATTCTCTTCGAGGGGCAAGAAATTGGCCCTGTGAAAAAGAAGCACCCAAAAAATCTGTGGTTGCTTTTGATAATTGGAGAAGTCTTGTCAAGAAAAGGTCAAAGGCAGAAGTCAGGATGCATTTGAGGTGTTGGGGCATGGGTTGACTCAATGATCTTGAAGGTCTCTTCCAACCCAGTCGTTCTGTGAATTCTGTGAATTTTATCGTCATGTGTAGCAGAGTGATAAATTTCCACCTCTCCTCCACTTGGTTGGAGACTTCACATTGCAATCATTAAAGGGCTTGGACATTGCAGGGATCCAGGGGCAGTCCCAGCCCAGCCAGGAATTCCTCATTCCCAAGATCCCATCCATGGCTGCCCTCTGGCAGTGGGAGCCATTCCCTGTGTCCTGTCCCTCAGGCCTTGTCCCCAGTCCCTCTGCAGCTCTCCTGGAGCCCCTTCAGGCCCTGGAATGTGCTGGAAGCTCTCCCTGGATCCTTCCCCTCTCCAGGGGAACATTCCCAGCTCTCCCAGCCTGACATTGGATCCATCTCCTCTCCAAGAAATTCATGGACCCAGGGGCTTCACTTGGAATCTCAGAAAACCATGAAGGGTCTCTCTTTTCTATCCCCATTTTCCATAAAAATCCCTCAGGATGGATCCTGAGTGTCCCAAATCCCAGAATCCTGGACCAGTTTGGGTGGGAAGGGACCTCAAAGCTCATTCCAGGGACACCTGCCATGATCTCAGGGTGCTCCAGTCCTGCCTGATCTCTTTCCCATCTGTATTTTAGGATGAGTTGCATTAAACTGTGATGGTTTGTCTTGAGGAAGAACCAGGTGATCAATTTGGATTTTGGTGGGACAGGAAACCACCCTTAGCACCCAAGGACTGAACAAACAAGGGGCAGTGCCAAAAGAAACCCCAAGCTCGCCCAGCTGTTGGGGAGGAACGTGCAGTATGGGGAAATTCTCCGTTGTTCTCAGGCTTGGCTGGGGGCAGACAATGGGGATGGGCATGGAGAAGCTCTCCTCTGATCCTGCACTCAACTGGGAATGTCTGGCTGGAGATTCAGGCTGGAAAAAGCTGAATCCCAGCCTCTCTGTTGGTGGGTCAAGTGCAGCCATGCCCCCACGCTGGATTTGTGCTCCAGCACTGGAAGCTCCAGGTAGCAACTGGCAGAACAAGAGGACACAGCCTCAGCTACATCAGGGAAGGTTTAGGTTGGATATTAGGAAAAAAAAATTCACCAAAAGAATAATAAAATACTGGAATTTTCTTCCTAGGGAGGTGGTGGAATCACCATCTCTGGATGTGTTTAAAAAAAGACTGAACGTGGCACTTGGTGCTGTAGTCTAGTTGTGGTGTTAGGGCATGGGTTGGACTTGATGATCTTAGAGGTCTCTTCCAACCTCATTATTCTGTGATTCTGTGAAATCCCTCCATCAACCAGACGAGGCACAATTATATTTGGAAGGCAAGTGTCAGCTACAGATCCTCCTCACATTTCCTGCTGCCTTCCCCTATCCCCATTAATATCCGTGCTGTGTTATCCATCTTCCACAAACTTCCCGGGGCTGGGACCTTGCTGGGCTGTGTTGGTGCCTCTGGATAAATCAGCCAGAGGTGTCCAAGCTCTCCAGCCCCAGGGCTGAGCCCACTTTGTCACAAAGGCCACGGGGTCACCAGCGCTGCTGTAACTAAGCCAAGGCTCCACCAGCTGAGCTCCTGCCCTTCTCTCCCTGAGGCCTGGGAGTCCTGCTGGGAGAGGTGACATGCTTGTCACCTCTCCTTGTCATGTCACAGGGCTGAGGTTTGGCTCCCCAGGACGTGTGGGGACAGTCCCTGCCCCAGTGTGGGCTGCTGAGGGTCGAGTCCAGGCTGTGACCATCACCATTACCAGAATGTCCTGCACAGCTCACTCTGCTCCCAGCTGCTTCCAAACCACCTCTCCTTGCTCTGTTTTCAGAGCAGCTGAGCTGAGGGACACGAGTTTGGAGTCAGATGTGAGAAGGAAAGCAGCCAGCACCATCAGCACAGGTCACTGAGGGTGTCTGAGCATCCCTCAGCCTCTGAGCAGCACATCTGACACTCCCTGTCCCTCACAGGGGCACCCTGCACTGGGTATTTGTGAGGTCGACCCCAGGATTCATTAGGAAGATGTTTTTAGATTTTTAAATGCCAAAAAAGTTTTTTTTTTCTGGATTTTTTTAGCTGCTCTGGGCTTGGCCACTGAACCTCTACAAGTGGCTGCTGTCACTGCTGTTTACAGCCACTCCATGGGAGCTCACCCTGCTTCCCTGCAGGAATTTGTTGCCTTGGTAGTGAGCAAAGGAAACTCAAACTGCTTTGAGGGGAGATGGATGTGATGAATGTGTGCTGCAGGTCCCAAAAAGCAGCCTGAGTGGCTCCCACTCAAACACACTCATTGAACTCAGCTCCTTTTCTTGCACCTTCCCCCTGCTCCCAATCCCCCACCTTCGCCCAAATCCCACCCCTGCAGTTTTCCAGGCAGCCAGAGGACAGATGTGTTTATTTGCATGGTGCCAGGCTGTGACTCCTGACTTTTTTCTGTTTTTTTTTCTGGGTTTTTTTGAAGCACCAGGCAAGTTATTTGCCTGACACCCTGTGTGTCAAGCCCTGCTCCTGTAAAACAAGCAGGGGATGATGCTGGGAAAATAAATACAGAGCTGGCTGGCTGTACATAAAAATAGCTGAGATGGTGGGGGAATTTAAGCACCAAGCTGTGTGCTTGTTCTGCTAAGGACTAGCAATGAATTGTGCTTATTTCATCCAGAATTTGTGGAGTTTGGTGGGAAATCCTTGGGCTGCCATCATCCATCCTGGCCTTCGGAAATGCATTGCTACAATTTTTACACCAGCTGAGGAAATATTCCCCTGGTAAAACAGATTTTTCCTCTCTTTTACAGGCTACCCATGGGATGATTAAGTCTGCAAAAGACCTCGAAGATCATTAAATCCAGTCATTAACCCAGCACTGCCAAGCCCAACCACTAAACCACATCCCCAAGTGCCACATCTGCACATTTTTTGAACATTTCCAGGGGTGGTGATTCCATCACTTCCCTGGGCAGCCTGTGCCAGGGCTTGTAAACCCTTTCAGGGAAGGAATTTTCTCAAATACCCCACCTGAGCCTGGGACTGCAGGGGCTGGTCTGTGCTAAAAAAATAAGGGAGAGGAGCTACCTTTGCCTTAGGAGGGAAGGACACATTTTGTGCCATCACAAACTTAGTCTTTTGAATAGGGATGATTTTGAAAATCTGCTAAATAAACCTGGTTGAAAATAACCCTTAAATGCACAACCCCTCATCCAAGAAAGCACCAAGAAAACAACACCCAGCAGTTTTTTGGGTTTTTTTGCCCAGTTGTTTCAGGGATGTGAGTTTTGGTGTGGTCCCACAAGCAGCTGTCCTGGGACACTTTTTGGGTGTGGGGAAAAGGAGCTGCAAAGGGAGGTCAAAGTTTCCTGAGGTGATTTTGCATCAGGAAAAGAGATTTTGTGACATTTTTCTGTAAGCAAGATGCACAGATATTGTAAATGTAGGTGAACCCTGGTGGGAAGAAATGCTGATGTCTGACTCCAGTGCAGAAGGCTGAATGATTTCTTTATTATAACTATGCTATAACACATTAATATACTATTTAAAGGAGATACTCAAACTACACACCTACTTTTTCTAACTACCATCTCTAACTCACTCACAACTCCTAACCCAGAGCCCAGCCCCAGGTGGGTTGGATTGGCCATCAGGCTCAAAAAATCCTCACCAGAACCCAACCAAGCAATCACCCCAGGGAAACAATTCTCCAAACACATTCCACATGGGAAAAACAAGGAGCAGAAACAGAAATTGTTTTCTCTTTCTTTCCTGTGCTCCTCTATGAAAGAATCCTGAGACAGAGAGAAGAATGTGCCTGCCACACACAGACCTGGAGATGTCAAGGGAGGAAATGCATGGATTTCTCCATAAATCCATGGAAGGAGTCCTGTCCCATCCTCTTGCAATTCTTTAGATCCTTCCTCCTCCTGGGGCAGGTGCTGATTGAGGGATGGGGCAGGAGGTGGAAAAAGCTGCCCCATTTTTGGTCAAAACCGTTTCAATCCCAACAGAAAACAAGTGACTCTTTTTCCAAGTAGCTTCCAAAGCCTTATAAAAAGGGTGATGACCCTACAAAGCTCAGCCTTGGGTAATTTGGGGGCAGCTCAGCACAGGCCCCAAAATGCTGAGGTTCCCCCAAAGGACAGGGAAGGAAATCCATGGATTTAGGCTGCTGATCTTGAGTAGAGGAGCACCATAATATCAAAAACTTCCCTTGCAAGGAAACTCATTGCACAAAACATGGCTTTGCCTTGTGCTACAAAATCACTTCCGAGTTTTGTGCACAGCCAGGATTTCTTCAAGATAGTACAGAACTGAGCCTGATCCCAAAGCAAGGTGCTCCTCCAGGGTGCCCTGGACAATAACAGAGTGGGGAGGAGGTGGCTGGAGCTGTCCAGCTCCTGGGACAGTCCCCCCTGGGGAACCAGGCCCATCTGTGGAGCAGCCACCATTTGGGATGGGGCCATTAGAGATCATAAATAACACGTGGAGCTCCAGGGAAATAAGCTCTGCATCCCAGCACCATGCAAAGGGAAAAATTTCCCTGTTATTTACAACAATGTTGTGCCTGCCTGACCCCTGCTCCCTCACACGCTGATGCATGTTCACAGTTCCAGGGCCAATTTTCTCCTCAAGCAATGGGAAATATGCAGCAGGCAGCAAGAACCAATTGCTTCATCTGTTTTCTTCAAAAACCACTGACCTCCAGCCATTTCAGACCTCATAAAATACATGGAGAGGTGTGGGTCCATCCAGAGCTGGATGAGTAGGTGCTATATCCAGGTGTCTTCTGGAAGGAAAAAAAAAAGAATAACCATCCTGAGTTGGATACTTGCTCAAAGCAATTCCTTCAGAGAAACCAGGCAAACTGTTTTACAGCCTACCAAAAGCTGCAGGCAGCACAGGAACAAATTCATCTCCTTTTATGTTTTTTTTTCACAATGAAATGTAGACTTTCATTCCCAGCACTGCCAAGAGTTGTTGCAGCACCATCACTTTCTGTCTGTCTTAATCAGTGCAGTCCTGTTATTTCACAGCCTTGCTCTGCTCTTTTTTTTTCTTTTTCTTTTTTTCTTTTTCTTTTTTCTTTTTTTTTTTTTTTTTTTTGCATTTACCATTTCATTATTGATATTTCCTCTCTGCTTTTAGGTGGGTGATGCTCTAACTGGGAACTGCCACCTTAACCAATCTTGCAGTCAATAGTCATAGATCCAGCAGGCTCTGGCTGTCAGTCTTTCTGCTGCCTGCTCTCTTTCATTTCCCAGAGTTTTCATCCCCCCAAGGAAGAATTTGTTCTTTCCCTCCCTTCCTCCCAAGCAGAATGGGCTTTTTTTGCAGGATTTGGACGGCTAGAAAGCCTCCATAGCCGATTCTTGAGCTTAGGTGAGATAAGAGAATTGTTTAGGTTGGGAAAAACCCCTCAAGTCAAGGAATCCAACCTTTGAACCAGCACTTCCGAGCCCACAACTCAACTGTGTCACCAAAAAATACAATTCTATGGACAAGCACAGCTCTTCCCTGGCATTGCCAAGCCAGATCCCTCTTGGAAGGACAGTGTGGAAATGGAAGAGTTGGGAAATGGAGCTGCAAAAGCTTTGCTGAGGGGTGTTCATCTCACCACACCAGGACAGGCTGGTCATGGTTGTCCCTTTTCTTGGAAGGATTGGTTTGGACAAAGCACTCACTTTGTCAGCCAAAGAAATGCTTTTAGACATAAAAGTGCTGAATCCCAAGGAATTTGGAGCATAAACATTTGCCTGTATCACAAAATAAATTTTAGAAATCAATCAATCAATCAAATAAATAAATAAACAAATCACTCTTTCCTTCTGTTTGGACTGAAGCCATTTGTGAGAAAGCAAAATAAATTCTTTTAGATATAGAAAGGAATAGGGAACACAAAGATTGTGTCTATCACAAAATAAATAAATAAATAAACAAACCTTTCCTTCCATTTGGACTGGAGTTGTTTGTGAGACAGGAAAATTAAAATAAGAGATGCATGAGTGTAATTCAAGTCTCATCAAGTGTAATTCCTCTAAAGGTTGGACATCCAGGCTGAACAAAGTTTGGGTCTCTCTCCACGAGAGCAGCGTTTCATTCCAGCCTAAGTTCAGCACCTGGGACAAAACATCAGGAGATGTTGCTTTTGAGTTTTTATTAAAATCAACCCTGGGGTTCTGAGTTAAAAATCCTCTCAGCCTTTTTCTGGCATCTCCCTGGAAAAGTTGTCTCAAAGCCACAGCTGATGCAGAGAGTCCTGTGATAACCTCCAGTGTCAGGCAATATAAATCCATTTGGATTTAGATTTATTTATGACTAAGCACCTCCCAAAAACCTTCCCAGGCTGCTGAGACCAGGAGCAGCTGGATTTGAATTCCACATTCCTCTCGATGCACTTTGTGCTGGTGGGGAAAAAAGCAACCTGAGGAAAAGCTGCCTGAAAAAAAAGTCTCAGGGCTCCTGGCTGAGAGGGGCTTTGAGCTCAGAGGAAAACCTCTCAGGCAGTTGGATTACTTTTGGAATCAGCAAAACAGGCTGAAGGAATGGTATTTCTTCAGCCAAGGAAGCAGAAGCCAAGTGGAGATGGAATAATAGTCTTCCAGGAGGCTGGAGATACTTGAAAAAGTGATGAGAGCAATTCTGGTTTTTCTAGGAGAAAAGGAAGAAGAAGTGAGATTAATTTTCAGCAAAAAATGGTTCGGTTTGGATCCTAGGAGAGACTGGAATTCATGTTCACAATAAAATGCTGAAGTGGCTGAACAGGGATGGTTGTGAAGTTTCCCAATTAGAGTTTTTCAGCTGGGATAAATTTCTGTTGAGCATGAGCCAGATGTCCCTGGTTCAGCTCTGATCCAAGGGGCTCACCTGTGGTTCTGGGATACATTTCTTGCAAAGAAAACTGATCACCTTAAACCCAAACTGAATCCACAGTTCATTTCTCTCCTTAGCACGAGCCTTGGGGTTTGGCCCAAGGGTAAGAGGGCAACGCTTCTCTCTGCCTTAATATAATTTATTATCTCTGCACATCCAGGCTGCTGGATGATGTTGATTTTAAGTTGGAACCCCTCAGTCTGGGGCTCAAATTCTATCTATACCTCTATAGAGAAATGAATAATTCTAATTCTAATTCAATTTTATTCTAATTCTAATTCTAAAACTCTAATTCTAATTCTAATTCTACCTCTATGTGTGACTTCCTATGGGTTAATCTCTCCACTTCTCTTCATCAGATCTCTCCAGGAGGCTCTCGAAAGGCCCTGCCAGTCTCTGCTGGGAAATGCTGTCAGGTTTAGAGGGAATTCAGTCCACCTGAATGTGCCTTTAAAAAGGTTTCCAGAGGGTATAACTGGACTAATCCTGCATGGGCTGGCTTGACAGCAAAGGGTTCTGGAGTCTGCTCCCATCCTTGCAGCTCTCACTTCCATAATCATGTATCTTTTTAATGACTTGGCTGGAGATGCTGCCTGCAAGGCAGCCTTGGGAATTCTTCCCTTTTCCAGAGGCCAGGTTAGGATGATAAAGATATTCAATGATCAGTGCATGCTAATGCTGAGCTATCACATTACTGACAATTGTCAGGTTGCTTCCCTTTGGACTGGATGGATCTGGTGTTTTTGTACACTGTATTATGGGCTAATTAATGCTGTTAATGATAATGGTTCTCCTGCAAGAAGCCTGGAGTATTATCTCTATTAATCTCCTTGTCACCATCCTTTTATCAACCCATTAAAGGCAAGCAGGCTATTGAGTGGGGCTATCAGCCCCCAGCACAATAATTCACTTACACCCAGATGGAAAAGCAGTCTACAGATGGAGGATGGAGCCTTCCACTCATGGTGGGGCCTGGGCTCTGCTCTCCTGGCTTCCCTTGCCCTCCTTCTCCCTGCACTTTGAGGCACCACCCAGCTCTGCTCGAAGTTGGAGGGTGATTTATCATGCACAGGGCACACCTTGGAAATCTTTAATATCTACTGGAGGCACAGGGATTGGACATTCTTCTAAACCACAAATCAGCAAAGCTGCTTCTTCTTCTTCTTCTTCTTCATCTTCTTCTTCTTCTTCTTCTTCTTCTTCTTCTTCTTCTTCTTCTTCTTCTTCTTCTTCTTCTTCTTCTTCTTCTTCTTCTTCTTCTTCTTCTTTTCTTTTCCCTCTTTTTTTTTTTTTTTTTCCCAATCCATCATGAAGAAGAAAATGGTGTTTGGAGAGCATTGGTGTTCAGGGCACTGGGAAGAGGAGGGTAAGTGGTGTTTCATCTGGAGAAACTCAATTGAGATGTTCTTTTCCAGTCAGTCACTACCCCCAAGTGAGAGAGCAGGAAATTCTCGACATTGGCTCCCTGACAAAAAAAAGGAAAGGGGTCTTTTGTGTTTCTGTGGTGGTGGAAAGAGCCACAGACACCTTTCCCAGGGGAGAAATGATCACAGCAACAGAAATCCATTGGACAGATAAAAGCAGACTCTCCTTATGCTCAAAAGCAGCATAAATAGGAGCTGGGGATGTCTGAGGCTGCAGACAGAAACCCTTTCTGATTTGTGTCTCTTCTTTGTCAAAACAGCTGAATATTTTTTTCTCAAATGCAGGCTTGAAAGCTGCCTTTGTAAAGGAAATATTTAAATACAAAGAGCTTGAAGAAGATGTAGGGATAATCTTCAGGGATCAGTCATCGTAGCAAGAAACTTTGGAGAACACAGGCATGGTCCAGCAATTAATCTCACCATCACAGTCCAGAGTGGCAAAGGAAAACAGTTCAGGGTTTGAAAAGCACTGGCACCTGGGATTGGGATCTTTCTGCAGCCCTCTGGCTTTACAGCCTGCAGGGCTCACGTGTGCTGGCTCTGCTCCTCAGCCACATCCACCCAACTTCTGCTGTTCCACACAAAACCCTTCCACTGCTTCAACACGCCCTGAGACGCTGTGAGGCCGGCAGGGAAATCACAAACGCTGGCAGAACAACATCAGTGCCTTCCACCAGCTCTCTGCAAACTGCCAGCCTGTTATTTTACTTTTTTCCTTCGTGCTTTTACACCTGGGGAGCTGTGATTCCTGTGGATTTCCTTCTGGCTGCCATGCAGGATGGAGCCAAGTCTCATCTGAGCGTGACAGAGGGGGCCTGCTTGGTGTGGCAGCAGCCAGAGACAGATGCACAACCCTGCTTCTTGTCAGCTTGATTTATTAAAAAATATGGATATTGATCTAGTACCAAAATCCAACTGTGACGGACAAAAACTCTCGAACAGTTTAAAGTTAGAAAGTGTGTGTTTATTCGATGCTGGGATAGCCCCCAAATCCACACCGCAGCTTCCAGGTGATTACAGAGTCTTTTTATCCATACAAGTATTGAATACACAAAATACAAATCCATATTCATCATTTTGGTACATCCCATTCCCCCCTTCCTATGCTAATCACTCCAAAAGCTATTAAGCAGGTATAGTTTGACCCTTGAAATGGGTCGGTGTCCCTTCCATGGGTAGGGGTCCCAAAATGAGGAAGTCAATGAAGTCTTCCTCATTCTGGCCTTTCTACCTTTTCAATGCAAAAATGACAAATGAAATCCTAGTAGAACTCCCATTCCTTGTCTTCAGTTGGTTTCAGAACAGAGGAGGCCACAATTGTCTTATGTTCCTAAAAGCTATTTATCAGTTTATATTCTTCATTATAAACCCAGCTAACTAAACATTGTGCTGATAAGCAATTATTAGTTAACTACAAACTCCTAACTTCATCAAGGCCTACTCATTTATTTTAATTAACTCTAGTAAGGCTTTTTTCTAACTGAAATCTTAGCTCCTCTAAAATCTCAAAATTCCTTAAAATTTACGTTTCAAGCTGAGGGCTGAAAGCCAGGAGCAGCCAAGGGCTGAGAGGTGTGAGTCAACAGCATTCAATAAAACAGCTAAAAAATCATCCAATTCAGGTTCAGACACCAAGGCACCCTCTTAGGATGATGTTTCCCCAGTTACAGAGTGAGAGGAGATCCAACCCATCTTGTGGAGGAGCTGTGGAAATCCCAAATCTTTCCCATGATGCAGAGGCTGCAGATGTTCAGCAAATTAAGATCCTTCTCCTTTGGCAGGATGAGTCCTTAACTTGCCTCTTCCCTGTGCCACCAGACTCAGCTGCGAGAAAATTAATTTATTTTGCTCTAGGACACCAAATCTATAGGAAATTCATGGATTTCTTTACCCCTCATGCAGCAGTCATGTCGTGCACCATGCAAAAAAGAAAAGGAGTTTCCCAAAGAATCCCTTCCACCTGATCAGGCAAATGATCTCCAGCCTTGTCCAAAGATGGGTGGATCAAGGAGAATGTGCAAATGGTGTATTCCTGCTCTCTACAAAGTACCCAGCTCATGTGGTGGCCCAGTATGAATAAAATTCCTTGGCAACAAATTATTTTGGAACAGTTCTGAGTGGGGCATAACAGTGAGGATGCCCATCAAGCCCCAAATTATCCTTTTTTCAAGTAACAAAACCCCGTTCAAATGTTGTACCTCACCTGGAGTCCTGCTGTAACTCAGGGCCTGAAGAAAAATATGTTAAAAAATTACATCTATATGAAAAACTTAATTTGAGAGGTCAAATTTTCCTAAGCATGGCTTTGTCTGGATATGGTTCAAGCCTAGCACGGCTCTCCTGGGTGACACAGAGGACACAGCTGGCAGAGGGGCTGATCCAGGCTCTGTGGCTCCACCAGTCCCTCTGGATGTGCCCAGGTGGAAAAATGCTCAAATTCAGCCCCCTGGTTTCAAGGCTGCAGTGAAAAAAGAAAATATTGGTGCCCTACACACCCCAAACATTTGAGAAATTGTTCTTATCAGGGAGAGCTGGTGAGAACACAGAACAAAAAATCCTGAATTTGTACCAAACTTCCACTCCACGAGGCTCTGAAAACACCCCACAAATGGCTCAGCTCCTCTTAGATCAAGTTTTGGACAGCTGGAAATAGTCTGGAGCAACATTTCATCTTCATTTCAGCTCCAACCCCCCCGATCCGGCCACCAGTTTTGATGGAATCTGATTGAAGTGTGCCCAGGAAAAAATATGAAACATAAACACTGGGGATGGCAAAAATCAGCTGGACATGCCTGCTCATCTATTTACCTCAGAAAGCCTCCCTGGAGATAATGCCTGATTTTCTTCCCCAAATGAGGAATAATCAGGAAGGGAGCGTTGGCCAATAGCTGCCATTTTTGCAAACACCATCCCTGGCCTCAACATTTGTCCCCATTTATTTTGCATAAGTATTTTCTTTTTTTTTTCAGACTCTACTAACTCTCTATTTTATTTTTCTCTTGCTGGTGTCTTTCTTACAGCTCTGAAACGTAACAGGTGAAATGTCCTGGTCCAAAAGCTGCTGGGAACAACAGGAGCCACTGGTGTCCAGCAGGTAGGAAAGGAATTAATGTCAACATCTAATTAACAATTAGAATAATAATAACTACTAAAAGTGTCAGATGATGATTACAGCTCCTTGCTGGATTATTCCATATATCCAGACGTGCTCCTAGACAACCCATGAAATCTTCTCTGCTTGCCATGCTGTTCTTTCCTTACATTATTTTAATTTTTGTTTTCCCTGCTGAGTAAATTGTATTTTTTTGGATGCACTTCCACTGGAAGCAGGAGATATTATTGCAAAGTGTGTGGGAATACAAGAGCTGTTCTTCCACAAGTTTTGTGGATGTGGAATCCCTGTCCTAGTCCTGGATGCAAGGCCTGGAAAGGGTCCTGTGATCCACTTTGTCACTCCTACTTTTTTTTAATATTTATAATAATTTTATCCATTAAACCCTCTGCAATCTTCTATCTCTGCTATTAATTGTTGTGATGTTGTAAATTCGGATCAGTTTATTCCTGGACAAGTCAGGAGGAGCCTTGATGTCCAAGCAAGTAAAAAATAAACTTCATAAGTGATCTTTGGCACATTCCTTGCCCACATCCCATCCAAGGGCAGGGCATTGAATCCTTGGCTCTCTCTGATAAAGTAGATATGGATAAAAAATATCTAAAATATCTAAAACATCTATCTGGTTCTGTAAGATTATTCAATAGTTGTAACTCCCTAGCTCTGCTCACAAGGCAGGAAAATGAACAAGAACCATTTAATATTTGTCCAGTGCTCTGCAAATCCATAAAAAGTCATTTTCTCTCTCAAAGATCATTAAATAAAAACCCAGAGTCTTCAGGGACTGGAGAAATGGGGCAAACACTCAACGTAGGAGCAGAGGGAGTCACAGAGATTGCTCAGAAAAAGAACAAAGAAGGAAGGATTTGAGGAGAGGTGAAGCTCAGAGGAAGGACAGAAAGGTGGAAAAATCCCCTTTACTAAGAACACAGAGCTGTGATTTTTACGTATTTAAAAAAAAAAAAATACTTCCACATGAAACAAAAGTAAGAAAGCTCCTTTGGTGGGTTTGCTGCTCTGTTTTTATGGATCTGGTTCTTGTCCCTACAAAGGTCTCATACCATCATTCATCCTCAACAAAGTGGTTTATGGTGTGTTCACCCTCCCTTAAAGTAACCCCAAAATGTGGGTTTTTTTTGTATAGGAATTGAGTCAATCTCTCCAGTTTCCCCACATTTTAAATGTCACTCTCAAACCCCTCTCCAAGTTAATTCATTGGGATAAAAGATAATGAAAATGACTGTTTCAATGGGAAAAAATAAGAAAAACCCCTGTCTTAATGCAACATTAAATTATGATTTAAAGCCACAAGGGCCAGAAAATGCAGAGGTAAAGTGCCCAGAGCTCAATGAACAACTTATATGGATTTAGATGTTTATTAGTTTTTATTTAATTTATAGTTTTATAAATTGTGAGATTTATAGTATTTTATGCTGATAAACTAAAAAAAATTGAGTTCTATTTTTTACAAGGTTTTTTAAAGGATAAATTGTTTAATTAAGAAATGATACTTAAATTATTTTTATTTTTAATCTAATAACTAATTACTTGTGGTTTGTAATGTGGAGTTTTTTTATTTAATTATATAATATTAGTTAAGCTTATGAAGAAGGATTAGTTTTTGTTTAAGATGTTTTGTTTTATACATATTATTATATTTTAAAACTTTAAATTCTAACTTTTTTAGTAGGTGATATCACACACTTTTATTCAAACTAAACACTCACAACCTTAGTTTAATCATTTAATTTTGGAAGCTTTCCTATGGCTTTAGGTCAAATATAGAGTTTTTTTAGGGGTTAGTGTTTGTTAGTTTATTTTAAACAGAAAGCTGAAAATTCTGTTTATTTTAATTCTGTTTATTTTAAACAGAAAGTTGAAAATTCTCAGTAAGTGGGGTTTCAACACCCACGCTGCTCCTTGGGAGTGGCCCCACGATGGGAAAATACTCATGCAAGAAAAAAGTTGAATTACAGCCCTGAGGAGGCAATGATCTTCAGGAATTCACCCAGCAACACATCACACACACGTTCAGCTGTGTCCATGAAATTGGATTTTCTGGGAGCTGGGGGGATTTGCCCTACTCAGGTATTTCAGGCTCTGCACAGAAAAACTCAGAGGATGCAGAAGTGCTGTAGGAATTCAGCTCTGGGGAGTGACACTGGCCAGGTCTGCAGCAAGGGAAAGGGTCCTGGGCTAAAAGTGCTGGAAAAAAATATGGTGGAGAAAGGTTTGTACCTTCCTGACTTGTCTGGACTCAAAAATGGTGAATTTCTCATCCCTGAAAATGTTCAGGGGTACCTGGATGGGGTTTGGAGCAACCTGGGATAGTAAAAAGTGTCCCCATGGCAGGAGGTGGCACTGGATGGGCTTTAAGTCCCTTCCAGGCCAAACCAGTCTGTGATTCTGTGATTCTATGAAAAATAACAATAACAGCTTTAAATCACCTCTCCACTTATTTATGACACTAAAAACTAATCTGAGAAGCTCTTTTCCAGCTGTTTTTTTTTTTTTTGTTTTGTTTCTTTTTTTTGTTTTGTTTTGTTTGCTTTTTTTACCTTTCCTGCCTGATTTTTACTTTCAGAAATAGCAAAACCAGCAAACACACAGTGTGGTCACTGTCACACCCTGGAGGGTTTTTTGGTCTTTATCAGAGACATTCATAAGTCCACCACAAAATTTCTTTCTCCTACCTTGTTCTCAGGCCCTCGAGCTGAAGGGGAGATAAAAATGAAACAAACGCCAGCTGGAAGATGAATTGGAATCTTATCCCCTTCTCAGTTACTCCCTGTCCATCTCTTTTGACAACTTGGGCCCTTCTAGGCACGGATTTGTCAGGTGGGTTTTATTTTTTTATTATTAAAAAAGCCATGGAAGTACTTCTGTTCCTGTGGTGCCATCCATCCTGCCAGCACTTTAAGGCCATTAGTTAATTGAGCTTCTAAACAGTGCTGGGAGGAGGGGAAGCTGCCCGTGTTTGTAGGGGATGTGTGGGAAGGGGGAGGCTGAATTTCCCTTCCCAAACCCCACAGGTGGGATTCAGCCAGCTCAGATAAAGCTGGAGCTGGTGGTTGAAGTCCTTTGACACTCTGCAGAAGGATTTATCTTCCCTTACAGCCAATATCTGTGTTTGGCTGGTAAAAAGAGTTTGGGGAGGCAACTACAACTTCGAGGAGTTTGGACAGGAGTGAAAAATAAATTTGTGTTGGAGGCAGGAGTGATTTGCAGCAAGCCAGGAGCACAGGCACTGCGAAGTTTTGTGTTTCCTTGCAAATCTTGTTCAGTTTGTGGCTTAGAGCCAGAAATGACATCCTGGAGATGTCTGTAAAACCACAGATACCACTGAGAGATACAATAACCAGAGGGCATCCACTCCGCCAGGCAGGCAGCACTTTGTAAAAACCAAGCTGAAAACAGACACCAGGACATCCTCCAGGTGGGGGCTGCTTCTGTTGCCTGCATCCTCACAGCAGGGATTTGCACAGGGTCAAAAAGCTGTTGGACAAATCCCTGAGAGAAAAAACCCAAATTTTGGATGGTTTCTAAATATAGAGGGCCCTTTCCCAGGCATCTGTAGTGGGGATCTTGCTGGATGGGAACTTGTTAGGGTAACTCTGGGGTTTAGGTGATGGGGAGTGCTGGGTAACATCAGTGTTCATCTATCCCTCCATCATCCCTCCATCCATCATCCATCCATCCATCATCCATCCATCCATCCATCCATCCATCATCCATCCATCCATCCATCCATCCATCCATCCATCCATCCATCCATCCATCATCTATCCATCATCCATCATCCATCCATCCATCCATCCATCATCCATCCATCCATCCATCCATCCATCCATCCATCCATCCATCCATCCATCATCCATCCATCCATCCATCCATCATCCATCCATCCATCCATCCATCCATCCATCATCCATCCATCCATCCATCCATCCATCCATCCATCATCCATCCATCCATCCATCCATCCATCCATCCATCCATCCATCCATCATCCATCCATCCATCCATCCATCATCCATCCATCCATCCATCCATCCATCCATCCATCATCCATCCATCCATCATCCATCCATCCATCCATCCATCCATCCATCCATCACCCATCCATCCATCATCCAACCATCCATCCATCCATCATCCATCCATCATCCATCCATCCATCCATCCATCCATCCATCCATCCATCCATCCATCCATCCATCATCCATCCATCATCCATCCATCATCCATCCATCCATCCATCCATCCATCCATCCATCCATCCATCATCCATCCATCCATCCATCCATCCATCCATCCATCCATCATCCATCCATCCATCCATCCATCCATCCATCCATCATCCATCTATCCATCCATCCATCCATCCATCCATCCATCCATTCATCCATCCATCATCCATCTGTCCATCCATCCATCCATCCATCCATCCATCCATCATCCATCATCCATCCATCATCCATCCATTCATGCCTCCATCATCCATCCATCCATCCCATCCATCATCCATCCATCCATCATCCATCCATCCATCATCCATCCTTTCATCCATCTTCCATCCTTCCATCATCCATCCATCCATCCATCCATCCATCCATCCATCCATCCATCCATCCATCCCATCCATCATCCATCCATCCATCATCCATCCATCCATCCATCATCCATCCATCATCCATCCATCCATCATCCATCCATCATCCATCCATCCATCCATCCATCCATCCATCCATCCATCCATCCATCCATCCATCCATCCGTGACTCCTGGTGCTTTCAGATCCCACCTGAGACACTCTGGTGGCTCTGGGGACACCCCTGAGCTCCACACCTCCG
This sequence comes from Taeniopygia guttata, assembly GCF_048771995.1. Lineage (NCBI taxonomy): Eukaryota > Metazoa > Chordata > Aves > Passeriformes > Estrildidae > Taeniopygia > Taeniopygia guttata. Next base: position 2,397,721 of record NC_133025.1, read on the forward strand.
GCACAAAGATTCCCTGCAGCAGAACCTCTGCTGGCTGGCAGAGGGAAGGATTGCTGTTCCCACTCCTGATCCTGCAGGGATGGGTTAACCTTGCAGCTGGACTCTGGGCACGCATGGATGAGGGAAAACTGCAGAGCCACATCCCAAAAAGCACCTGCTGTGCCACTGAATGAAGCTGCAGTGCCCTGGCAGCCTCTGCAGCCTCCCAACTTGCCTCTTATTGAGGTTTAACAGCAGGGGCAGGGCTGGGCACCAAAGCACAGAAAGTGGATTTGGGCTCAGGCCCGTCCATGCACCACTGAGTGTGACCATCCACCAAATGTGTGACTGGGAAGAGCTGCTGTGACAGCAGAGCAGGGAGGCACCTCTGCCAGCCACATCCAGCCTGAGCTGATGCCTTAAATTTTATCTTTTCTATTTCCCAGACCCTGTGCTGCGTTAGTGTGTAACTCTGAACTCCGTGCAGTGTTGGAGCTCTCCTCACAGTTCGGGCAGACAGAACAATCCCTCTGGCCTGAGAACCAAGGACACCTCACAGCCTCAGGCCCAAAAAGCACAAACAAAAGTGAGCTGGGAGGAGCACACTGGGGGAATGTGACTTCATCACCTGAAGGTGTAACTGGACAATTAACCCACTGCAAATATGCAAATAGACCAAACTATATCTGCCTGAAAAACTCGTGACCAAGATCGTGAATTTTGGGTCCATCTTGGGTGTAGCCTCTGGCAGGCTCTTGCACTTCCCGGGGTGTATCTGTTGAAGGTCTTTATTTAATGCCCACTTTATTCTGTAGCTCTGTCCAGACTCTGTTCTGGAAATGCCTCACTGGGGCACAGGCAGGAGCACTCCCCCGGGTGAATGACCAGGGTTCCTCCCTTCTGCTGTCACAGACATTAACAAACACAAATCACACCCTGCCAAACTCCACCCAGACACTCTGGATTTCTCAGTGCACGGCTTTGTGCAGTGTCAGCACCAAATGGATTAAGGCTGCTCCAGCATCTCTCCTGCATTAACAGCTCCTCCCGTTGTCACCCCATCATCATGACTCTGGCAGCTCTGGAGCTGCATTTTGCTGTCACTCTGCAGCTCCTGCAGAGCCTCAGAGAAGCAGCCATGCAACGTGGCCCTGAGGGATGGGTGTTTGCTCTGGTATCCCCCCTCATCCCTCATCTCACAGGGCAGCCCCTTCACAGGGGAAGGATGCAGCCCCAAAGAGCTCCTGGTTTGTTATTGGGGGCTTGGTTTGCTTTGCTTTGTTCATTTGTTTGGGTTTTTGTTGGGAGTGTGTCTAAAGATGCTGTTCCTTGGGGAGTTACTCTGCACTGGATTAATCCCTACTGCAGATTCCCTTTGGTTCTCCCTGGGTGCCCGAGCACTGGGGAGGACTAGAGGAGTTCCACAGCCTCTGAATGTGCCTTTCAGGCCAGATTGCCATGGGGGCAAAGCCCCAGATGGGTTTTTTCATTTCAGTTCAGTGGTGCCTTGTGCAGGTCTGAGCTGCAGCTCTCGTGCCAACCTGTTGCTATTGATCACAAAATGAGTACACAGAACTTGGTAAGTTCAAAAGAGGAAAAGACTCAGTTTTATTTAAACATCTGGTATTTATAGAATTCTAAAGGTGACCGTGGATTGGAGGATGGAATTACCGCCTCTCCAACCACACTGGTCCAAGGATCAATTAATAATTTCTCTTTAATTACACAGAAATATGTAAACTATTCTATTTATACATGAAATTGTGTGGGAACTCTGACTCTCAAATATGTAGACATTATCAGAAGGCTAAAGAAGTTTTATGAGAACTTTAAAACTTTCAAAAGAACAATAAAAGCAAACTTAACACGTCTAAAAATCAGGGCAACACGAACCTTCTCCTGGGGCAGGAGACAGCAGGAGTGCCCTGCTGTGGGTGCAGCTTGTGATGACACCAGCAATGGGTTTCAGAGCAGAGCAGGATTCATTCCAGCTTCCCTCTGAATCCTGGCTGTGTGGAAGGTGTCCCTTCCACAGGGCAGCTGGAACTGGGTAACCTTTAAGGTCTCTTCCAATCCATTCTATAATTCTGTGAGATGAGATCTGGGGGGAAACCACAGGTTTTACAAATCTGGAACTGTCAGAGATAATTTTAACTTCTAACCTCACCCACGTTTCCCTTCGTGGCATCACACTGAGCATTGCCAGGATGGAGGCATTGCCAGGGTTATTCCCACAGGAATGACCCTGGGGCTCTGGAGGGAAGGATGGTTCACACACAGCTGGTCTCTTGGCTCCACACCACATCCAGGGGTGACATCCAGCCTGCCCCAGAAGCTGTCTGACCCCCAAATCCATCCCTGGGAACGGAGCTGCAGAATTTCCTCTTTTCCACGCGTGGTTACTTGGAGCTTGGAAGGAGCACACCAAGGCTGTGCCCTGCCTGAAGAGCTGAAGCATCACATGGAGTAAATAATAACGATAATAGCAGAGCTATTCTCGTGTGGTACGTGCCCTTTTGTGTCTGATTAATGCTTCCCCAGGGCACAGAGCCCTCCCAGAGCCCACATTCCCTCCGGCAGCGCTGTCCCCGTTACCATGATACTGTTATTGTTGCCTGCATCTCCCCTCTCCCTCCCATTGACTTTAGGCAGATTAGAGCAGAGAGATGATGGATGGATGGATTAGATGCTGCACACCTACTTCAGGCTCACAAAGTGCTATTTTTCTCTCCTATTTGGATGCATCTCTCCCATTGTGAGCAGGGAAGGGGGAATAGCAGGGAACAATTGTTGCAGGGCAGCGACTGTGCTTTACACTGACGTGTGCTGCATCCTCCCATTCACGGCATACAAAAAGGAAAAAAAAGCAGGCTGACAAATATAATCAATTGCGGCAGGGATGCTGCAAGGTGAAATGGAATAACCATGTGCTTCACCGTTCAAGGTTCACTGAAGGTCCCAGGCAGGGATAAAGGAGACATTGCTGCTGGCCTTTAAGGACAGCTACCTCTCTCTGTTCTGAGGCTGAGTCTCACCTAATCCAATTTCACATCCTGCCTTTAAAATGTTATTGGATCTTCCTGGAATTCACAAAGGTTGGAACACCCAGGAGGGGAAGCAGGCAGAAGCCCAGGATTCCAAAGTGTATTCACAGGGCTGGAGCAACACAGGTGGGTCCTGGAGCAATGCTGGAAATTAAAAGTGTCCTGTCTGGGGCTGGATTTGCTCTTGAGGGGTGGCATTGTGCAGCTGAGTTTCCAGCAGAGCTCTTGGTTTCAGGTCTATCATTTGCCCATGGCAGGGGGTTGGAACTGGATGGGCTTTAAGGTCCCTTCCAACCCACACCATTCTGTGATTCAATGATTTAATGTTGGTAACAGTGACTGCATTTCAATCAAGGATTCTCTTCCCACATTCCCACCTCACTGAGACCTTCTGTGGGGTCTCACATTGCCCTGGGGGGGAAACATTGCTTCCAGGGCACAGCCTGATCTCCAGAAAGCTGGAAGATCATGGACAGTGCAAATAAACAACCCCATCCCAGTGAATTCCACTGGGACAATGTGGCCTCAGAGAGAGGAGAAGGATGAGAGACACACCAAAGCCATCCTGGCATACCAACCTCTCTCCTCCAACCAAAAATTAACCACCAGTGACCAAAAGATCAGTCTGAACCACCACAGAGATGCTAGGAAGCTGCTGGAGTGGCTGGGCCTTGCAGCACTGCTGTCACAGCCAAGAGAGGAGAGGGGACAGATATTTCTGAGTTCCCAGCTGTCACAGCAGAGGGATTTCTGTGAGGAGCATTTATTTGGAAATCTTGAAGTGACTTCTTTTACAAATATAGGTTCAGGATTTCCAGGGAAGGAGCTGTATTAGGAAAGTTCTGGCACACCCTAAATAATAATCATTATTATTAGTGTAATTATATTAATTACTGTAATTACAAGGAGGGCAAGACACTACAGGAATTACAAATGAGCAGGGTGTATGCAGATGCCAAATGTTAGTGGGTTTTCCTTCCTCTCTGCAGTCTGAAAGCATCTGCACTGCTTAGAAAGAGGGAGAAAGAGCTCCAGAAATGCACCCACACCACGCACAGCACACACGCTCCTCCAGCGTGTCAGGATCAGAGTGTCAGGCAGAAAATGCTGCCAGAGCCTGGTAGGCAAAAATTGACAAGGGAATCCAGTGTTATCTGGAACTGCTCTCTCCAGAGAGGCTGAAAAATCTTTGATAGGTTCACTCCAGGGGAAATAACTTTGGAGGATAAGAGGCATTGATGTGCGCTGAGCAAAGGCAACCCGTGTGCGCCAGCACGACGGCAGCTTGGAGCTGACATGCATTCTTTTTTTTTCCATCTCTCCTTTTTCCCTCTGCTCATTTTCCCTGTTGTGGGTTTGTATTTTTTTTTCTCTCTCTTTTTTTTTTTTTTTTTCCTCTCTCTTTTTCCCCCCTTCCCTTTTTCCAATTTTCCTTTATTGTCATTTTTCAAAGCAGCCCGGGGTGTCCCAGTGATGGGGAATGATAGAAAGGATTGAGTGGCTCCGTGGAGTGGGGAAAGTGAGGACCAGGAGATGGAGGGAAGGAGGGAGGGGAAATGTCAATAGGCAAATCTGAAAAGCAAACCTGGGGAAGGGCTGTGTATCCAGGTGTCTTGGTTTGAAAAGACAGGAGTCTCTGAAGGAAGGCAAAAGCCTCCTGTGAAATGGAAAAGGTAAACCCCCTCCCTCTGAATTACCACAATTTTTAAAAAGGCTCTCAGGCAAAGATATGGGAATGGGAATAACAGTTCTTTACTAGGAAAAAAAAACTAAATAAAAATAATAATAATTTTAAAAAATGTAATTAGTACAAACAAAACTAGTGATGGAGTCAGAAACCTGACACCCTGAGGAGTCAGGGTGTTGGTGATAGTCCAGTTAAATGGTGGCTGCTCCTCCTGGAGTGGCAGATGAAATGCTGCTGAAGAGGTGATCCTGTAGAAGGGTGGAGTTTTCTCTGAAGGTCTGGTGATGGAGTATTGGGCCTGGTCTTCCTCTGGGAATTCAGCAGGGAAGAAGCTGCTCCTCTGGGAATCCAGCGAAGTGGCTGCCCAGTGTCCCAAAAAGTGCTGATTTTATGCAGGTAGGGCTGCTTGGCTCCTCCCTCTGGGCGGAGCATCTCACCATGGGCTGATGTAACTTCACCAGTCATGCAGTGATCATTCAATAGTCCATTAACAGAAGATATCTCCCCGGAGGGAGACATTGTTCTTGGAAGAGATAAGAAAACTGCCCAACCTCCAACAGATGGCAAATAGAATCCATGCTGATCTTACAAGCCAGGACACCAGGGTGCTGTGTGTGTTTGTGCTGATGGAGCCTCTGATGGAGCAGAGGAAATAATTTCAGGATTTTTCCCCATCTTTGGAAAGGAGGGAAAGATGGAGCCTCTTTTACCAGGAAAACCTGCAGCAATATTCCCATCCTTTTGCAATCCAGTGGTGTGTCCTTGTACCTCAGGGAATGGGATGCTGCTCCTGCCATGGCACAGCCCACACCACTTTGTGAGGGTTTGCATCCTCTTTAATACCTTCCAACTTCTCCACTGCTGCAAAACCATGACCAGGGTGAGCACAGCCCCTCTGGCACAACACAGCCCCGAATTCTGGTCCTAAATAATGTCCCAGCACAGCCAAGCTGATGGATAAATTTGCTGTGATCACAGGCTTTGTTGGTTTGAGGTCTGTGGGAAGCACGTTGCTCCCACTCTGCTCCACCCTAATTTCTGTTTTGGGGAGGTGGTGTTTTTTGGGGGGTTATTTGGGACTTTTTGAGGGCTGGGTGCTTATGTCTGAGCTTCTTTGTGGTTGGGAAAGAGGAGGATTCACAATTCATGTCTCCCAGCTGGGCTAAATTGCACAGGGGAATTTCCTTTTTCCCTCCATCTACTACAAAAGGCACCCAGACAACTCAAGCAGCTCACTCATCCCAGCTGATGACACAGAAAGTTGGATGGATGGAACCTGGCCAGGAATCATTCATTCCCTTTCCAAGATTGAGGATTTTTAAAATTTTTTTTTACATCCTGCTCCAATTTTGGAGTTTTTAATGCTCCTGCAGGCCAGAAAGGGCAGGAAAACAGTGCTGTGAGGGTTCAGACACCTCAGGGACATTGCAAAGCCTCTGGATGGAGCAGGGAGGGGGTCTCTAAATGTTTCTATGGGGCATCCAAAGAAGTTCTGGGATGTGATTCCAAACCTTTCTTTTTGTATGAACTCACAGGAGCCTGAACCCACAGGTGGACACAGGGGGATGCAGTGAACTCAAAGCCTTGTGGGGCCACCACAGCCCCTCCTCACCCTCCAAACCTCCCTCCCCTGGGGACACTGCACCCCAAAGTTCTTCTTCTCTCAGCACAGCTGCCCTTGGAAGAGGATTGTTCTATTTACAGGTGTAGCACAAGGCTCAAATAAAGAAAAAGACCATTCCCAGGTCCAGAGGGCTCTTTGTTTTTGTTTTTTTTTTTCATTTCCTCTTTTCTTGCATTCACCAAATCCCAGCCAGACTCAAGGGGCTGTAGCTTCACTTCCATCATGTGGTCCAAAGTCTGTGCAGCATCCTGGCTAAACCAGTTCCCTGTGCTCTCTGTGTGCAAACCTCCAATTTCAGAGCTTTACTGGTTTTACCAACACCAGAAAGGCTGAACAAAGGTAATAATTGTGACTATTCATCACATTGCAGTAGATCTGACATATGCCAAGCAGAATTGCCATTCCATCCTTTTGGGAAGTGCAGATTGGCCTCCTGCTCTCCAGCAATTCCCATTCCAAGTGCCCAGACCCTGTAATCTGATCTGCAGTGAGGCAGAAGTGGAAGATGTGGCAGGAATTTTTCTTCCTGTGGATATAAACCCACGTTTTAACCACGAGGTCATCTCTATTTGCTGGCCTCTTCCAGTCTCTGAGGCTCTGGAATGATTGCTCAGGGAGTGTGGCTGATTTATCCCCCTGGAATTCTCATAAAGATGATGATTTATGGAATTTGGGAACAACTGGATGACCACAGGGAACCACAAGTTAAGTGTCCCATCACCATTTCTCTGTCCTGGCTAAGCACAGTGCACATCCTCTCTGGGGTTATAAAGGGAATTATGGATTTTAGGGGGATGAGTATCCAAAATAGCTGCCTGGTGTTTGAAATCACCGTGGATTTCAGTTCTAGGGAAGCATTGGCTTTGCTGGAGCAGGACTCCCTGTTCCTCTAACTCACTCTGTTCATGAGATCTTCACAGGGCAGAAATTTTATCACAAGAATCTGTGAATTTTGGCCGATCTGGCATCAGCAGCTCTCTAGGCATGGGAGTCTCTTCATGTCCAGCAAGAAATCAGGGGTCTTGCTGCACAGGTGAGAGGTGGTTCCAGCCCTGCAGCCTCTGCAGACACATCCCAGTTCCATCAGCAGATTCACCCCGATTCCATCAGCAGATTCACCCCAATTCCATCAGCAGATGTGTCCCAGTTTCCCCAGGGTGGCTGGACTGGTGGGATGGGGTGCTCTGGGGCATCAGGGCTCGGGCAGACCTGTGGGTTGCAGGTAGCACAGCTCCTTTTGGCCTCAAAACTCACAGAGAATTCATCTGAAATCTCACAAAGTATAACTGGTTCAGGAGCCAGCTCAGAAGTCATCTTTGTGTCCCAGGAGACAGCTTCTAGATTAAAAATAAATTTAAAAATTTAAAAATCCTGTCCTGCCTTTGGAAAACCCTCAAATGTCTTCCTGGATTGGCTTCTTACAACAGTGTGGGCTGAGTTTTGTGAAACATTTCCTTCCTGCTATTGCAGAAGGAGGCAGGTTGGAGGCTGAAAAAGTCTTTCCCAAAATCACCCTGCAGACTTGGAGCTTCCAGCACGGAGAATTTTGGACCTCCTGGATCCTGGTTTCACGTCCAGGAGGCCACATTTTGTCTCTGGATGAGGGAAAGCAGCCACATCCAGAGAAGCTTTTAGCCTAGAATCAGTTTCCACCTGGAAGATGCAGGATTTGTTTTGGAAAAATAGTCAGGCAACAGTTCTTTAGAAGGAAATAATTCCCAGTGAGGATTACACTGACCTTATAAACTGTGCAAGTGAACTGGTGGGCTCCTTCCCTCCCCTGATGGAATTAGCTCCATAAAATGTTTCGCAGTCCATTTCTTGTGGTCTGCATTTATACATATTTTACTCCATAAACATACATTTAATGTCCCCTTGGAAATTATTTCCTGCCCATACTTAAAGCTCCGCATCATCCTAGGGCAGCAACTGGATGAAAAATAATTGAAACCATTAAAATCAGCTTTTATTTCAAAGGAGGGGAAAAAAAAAAAAAAACAAACCCACAAGGTAATTTCTGGAATGTGTCGTTTTCAAATTACACAGTCCCTGGGATGCCTCTGCCATAGAGTTTAATGCTGTAACAAAAATGAGGTTTTCCAGTGAGTTGTGATATTGCATTTCTGACCACGTGGCACCAAAAGGGACCTGGTAACATCTGGGACTCACCTCCCACCCACAGGCTGCTTTCCAACATCAGATTTCCAACATTTCCAACATCAAATGCTCCTGCCTTTCCCTCAGTTCTTTGGGATTCTTTCTCTCCAGTTTTTGGCAAAATTATAACCCCTGACTTTTCCTGGGGTAACTCTGGGTAGGGTGAGGCTGTTGTACTGATCCTAGGAAATTTTGGCTAAGTTAGGTAATTCTTTTTCCTCTTTTACCAAGTCTTTGGAGCACCTGCCTAATTCCAGGCAATTCTGCATGAGGTTTGACACACGTTGATATTTCTGTGGGCAGAGTTAATGTGAGTGAAGATGTGTGAGGGACTGAAATGTGACAAGATGAGATCTTCCAAATTTAACTGGCAGTCCAGGTTGATCTCAGACGTGCACCTACCCAAACAACATAATTGTATTTAACTGTATTTCACCAAATTCACCTGTAATGGCATGGGATACATCTACACTGGGGTAAATATCACATTTTTAGAGACAGTTAGCACGACCTTCTGTCCACAGTGAGGGTCCTGGTGGTCATTTCCCATGGAACCTCTGACCTCCAGCCGTGCCAAAAATTCCCACCTGAGTGAACTCCCCTCCCCAGCTCCCTGGTTTGGTTTAATTACAGCTGCTCCTGCTCGTTGTGGGATCCTAATTAGATGTAAGTGGCAAAGAAAGAGCTGATCTGAGCTGCTGCTTGAGAAATACAACCTGAAATCAAAGAAATTGGGGTCAGCACCTGACTACACTTCTCTAATGCTGGCTGCTGATTAGCTGGTGTTTACATGAGTGGCTACAGCTCCTGTTTCTGTGGGAGGCTCCTCTGCAGTGCTGGGCAGTGGGCACTGATGGATTTGTCAGCTCACAGCTTTTAATTGGCTGGAGGGGGCGTCAGGACTCTTGGGAGTGGGAGAAATGTTGATTATAACGTTACCAGAACCCTACAGGGGGAAATCAGGTGTGGATGGGGTGAAATAGGAACAAGAGCAGAGCTTAAATCAAGGAAATGGGTTCTTTGGGTGTTGTGCATTGTCCCCCAAGTGATGGAGGGGTGGTTTTGGTGCCCAGCTCAGCCTAATTCCTTCCTACAACTCAGCAGGGCAGGGATGGGGGATCCTGCCCCTCTCCCCTCCCAGGTGAGACCCCACCTGCAGAGCTGCCTCCAGTCCAGCATCAGCAGCACCTGGAGCTGCTGGAGAGAGCCCAGAGGAATTCATGGAGCTGCTCCAGGGCTGGAGCCAGGCTGGCAGAGCTGGGAATGTTCCCCTGGAGAGGAGAAGGATCCAGGGAGAGCTTCCAGCACATTCCAGGCCCTGGAGGGGCTCCAGGAGAGCTGCAGAGGGACTGGGGACAAGACCTGCAGGGACAGGACACAGGGAATGGCTCCCACTGCCAGAGGGCAGCCATGGATGGGAAATTGGGAATGAGGAATTCCTGGCTGGGCTGGGATTGCCAGAGCAGCTGGGGCTGCCCCTGGATCCCTGGAATGTCCAAGGAAGGACTGGAGCAGCCTGAGATCATGGCAGGTGTCCCTGGAATGAGCTTTGAGGTCCCTTCCCACCTAAACTGGTCCAGGATTCTGGGATTTGGGATGCTCAGGATCCGTCCTGAGGGATTTTTATGGAAAATGGGGATAGAAAAGAGAGGAAAAGGGAAGGGAGACCCTTCATGGCTTCCTGAGATTCCAAGTGAAGGCCCTGGGTCCATGAATTTCTTGGAGAGGAGATGGATCCAATGTCAGGCTGGGAGAGCTTGGAATGTTCCCCTGGAGAGGAGAAGGCTCCAGGGAGAGCTTCCAGCACATTCCAGGGCCTGAAGGGGCTCCAGGAGAGCTGCAGAGGGACTGGGGACAAGGCCTGCAGGGACAGGACACAGGGAATGGGCAGAAGGCAGGGATGGATGGGATCTTGGAAGAGCCTGGAGCTGCTCAGGGGTGGAATCTTTCACTGAGGATGGGAAGAGCCAGCACAGCTCTAACTCCATCCAGAGCTTCTCCACGGTGTGGATGAGACTCAGGAAATGCCCGTGGCAGAGCTGGGGACTGGAGCCTTCTCTCCAAACCTTGGCTCAAGGGCCACCACTGGGATGTGACCTTCAATGGCCACATCTTTTATCAAAGCCAAAAACCTCCAAGGAGGTGGGAGCTGGCCTGAGGAGAGCAGCTTGCAGGAGGATGAGCCAAAGTAACAAAAAACAAATTGCTATGAGGACAGAAGAAAAAAACCCCAAACAAACAAAACAAAACAAAAATCTGTCATTTCCTATAGCTGAGGTTTGAGCTAATTGCTACGAGGATATTAAAAAGAAAAAAACCAAACAAACAAGCTAAAAAATCTGTCAGTTCCTGTAGCTGAGGTTTGTGTTCTGCCACGAGCTCAGGGCAAGAATCATTGTCACACCCAGCCACGGACGGTGTGTGGGTTTCTCTCTCTGTGCAAGAGTCATAAGTTTAAAAAATTTATTGATTTTATAATTAAGGAGCTCTGCAATACATAAAGTTAAAAGCCGTGCAAGCGTATACACAGAGACCACATAAAGATAAACAAACATTTAGATTTAACACAGCATAAGTGCAATAATCACCCATAAATGTAGTCATCACCAACTGTTTAATATAGATCAGTAGCAAACAAAAGAATAGATGGGATGGAAATTATTATTTGTACTAGAGGAGCTGCAGAGGCCACAGGCAAGATCACATCTCTGCTGTGGCAGGCAGCGCCCACATGCATAATGAGAGGCAGCCCTGGATGGAAACAGCTCCAAAATTAAGTCCAAATTCAAGAAGAGGAGCAGTGGAAGGAGGGCCATGCTCCCATCTGAACGTCACCAGACTGCCAGGGTGAAGCTGAGTCCTCCTGGTGCCCAGATCCACTTCCACCGCAGAGCATACAAATGAGATTAAACTGGCAATTGCTTTTATTTCAGGCATAACATAAAATCATCAGGAAAAACAATGTGATTTCTTCCCAGGCTCTTTTGGCAGGGGTAGAAGCACTTTTTCTGCTGCTGGGGGACTTGAGTTCATAGATTACCTGCCCAGTGTATGGGGAGTAACTCTCCCTTCTCCCTTCTCTGGTTTTTTTTTGCTCTTTAGACATCACAAAACGTTCACTGAGCAGGAACTCCAGACAAGTTGTCCCAGGCAAGGAGCTCACAGGGTCGTTTTTCTTCTGCTGCTGCAGTCACAGGGTAGGATTCATCTCATTTAACTGGAGATGTTTTTATTTAAGGTACCTCCAAACCTTCCTCAGTGCTCAACAGAACAGAAAAAATTATTTTTTAGCTTTTTAGGGAATGTTCAGACACTTATCCAAGGCATGGCAGCCCCTGAGCGTGAGCTGAAGGATGTCTGTGAGTGGGTGATGCCTCAGCTGGGTGCCAAGAGTGGCCATTGTGGTGGAGGCATCCCAAACCCCCAAATTTCCAAATCCAAACCTTCTCCCTTCCCTGCTGCAGCAGGAATTTGGGGAATGCTCTCCCAGAGCACCCCACGGGGCCACAGGAGGGGTGAGGAGTGGGATGGACTTGCTCTCGGGTCACCACCTCCTGCATTTGCCTGGGACATTTCCTCTGCTGTGCTGCCCCTGGCAACGTTAGCCCGATCCTCTGATGAGCCTTTCATGCTTTCTCAAGCTCCTTGGAAATAATGGAGGTTAATTAATCACCCTAAATTACTGCAGCATCTCAAAGCCATAAGGAAAAAGCTGTGCATCATCTCTCCGGTTGCCCACCCTCCCTCTGCTCCAGTGAGGGCTGTGGTCCCCAGAACTGCAGAATACATTGAGTTTCATGTTGTCTAATTTCCCCCAAAAACAGATTTTTCAGAAATAAAGACAACTCTTGTGGCTTTACAATAAAATATTAAAAGGCCTTGATTAAAGAGCCATAAATCACCGAAAGGCCTTTAAATTTCTGCAGTGTCTCCTGGCCTGGCATGTACTGATTGCAAACTCATTTTGCAGTGGTGAAAGGCAGATACCTCCAAATATTGGCCATTAGCTGTTGGTGTCTACAAGGTAAATGATAATGGGAGGAGTGAAAGAAACATTTAAATCAGGGTAACAAAAATGTGCTGGTGGGACAAGTGAGCAGGAGGGTTTGTGTGCTGGAAATGGGATTTCTGGTGCAGCAGGTGTGGCATGAAAGTGTAACTTTAAATCCTGGTGTGGTGGAGGATGGCCCTGCCCATGGGGGGACTAGAATGAGATTTTAAGGTCCCTTCCAACCCAAACTGTTCTGTCATTCTCTGATTTTCACCTGTGGCTCTGTGCTGCTAATTTCAATGACCCCTGTGCAGGATGAAAGCAGGGCTGTGGTGGCTGGGGGATTCTCCCTGCAGTCCTGTGTGCTCCTGACCTGCTGCCCTGGAGAAGATCCTCATCACATTCCCTCTGCTGTGGTGCAGGAATGAATCCTGTACCAGAATGTTCCATGAGCACAGCTGGCCCTGGACTGGAGCAGAGCACGGATGAGGAACATCTATTGTAAATACTGGTGAACCCAGTGGGAAGAAATGCTGATGTCTGACTCCAGTTCAGAAGGCTGAATGATTTCTTTAATACATTAATATACTATTTAAAGGAGATACTCAAACTACTTACTTATTTTTTTAAACTATTTAACTTACAACTCGTGACCCTCTCTTGACAGTCTAGACACAGGTGGACAAAACAATCCTCACCAAAATCTAATTAAGAAATTACTCCAGGGAAACAATTCTCCAACCACATTCCACATGGGAAAAACAAGGAGCAGAAATAGAAATTGTTTTATCTTTCTTTCCTCTGTGCTTCTCTATGAAAAATCCTGGAAGAGAGAAGAATGTGCCTGCCACAAATATCCTGGATAAGTCCATCATCCCCATAAATTCCAACTTCACCTCGTTCAGCTGAGGCCCACCTGATGCTCTTTAAGCTCTCCTTTAAGCCCACCATGGACTCATTCCTGATGTTCTGGGATGCAGAGGGAGATGGAGAAACACCCCCCAGCTCTGGGCACAGGGACTGACAGATGCAGGATCTGCTCCTGCTGTGGGCAGAGAATCCTGGGATCACGAGGATTGCGGGAACACTGGCTCAGGGACACGCCAGGAGAATATTGGCAAATTCTGCTTCTGGTTTGGGACCCCCAAAACCCTCATGCCTGGTCTGTCACCAGTCAAGGGGGCGAAGAAGGGCTCCCCACTTATTCCCCTCCTCTGCTGCAGAATTTAATGCAACATCTTGAAACGTGGCAGGGAAATTAATTATTTGGAAATGATGTGCAGGAAGGGAGGGTCAAAGCTGGTGGATAATTTATTCATTACTAATATCTCCAGTGGCTGTAATTGAGGTGCTATTTTAATTGTCCAAGCCACTCCAAAAAACCCCCAGCTTTTCAAATAATGGCTTGCAAGGTAACTGTCATTCAGCTGTGTAAACCTCTGTCAAACTTGGCTTTTGACTGGCTGATGGTATCACCCACTGCCTTGACTTTATTTTAGCTTATTAAAATTGATCCTAAATAAACCTGATCTGCCCCAAATTATTTTTTTCTTAAATTAATTTGAATGCAATTTGTTCTCAGCGAGATTTGCTGCCATGTTGCATCTCGCAATGCAAACACGAGTTTGTTGGGTCACTCTAATTAATTTGATTTTGTATCTCGGCCCTCCTACCCATCACCATCACTAAATGGAATTATTTAGAAATAACAGAGATAATGCTGGCAAAATAACATGCTGTGACAGGACCAAGCTTTGCTTCTTTAGGAGAAAAAAAATAATAATACACAACATATTGAGGTGGTTTCTTCTGTGATTAAACGCTTCTGCTTCGCCTCGGCATTTATCTTTCTGAGACAGCTCCAGATCAGAGCAAATGCATCATTCCATTAACATTATCTCTCTGTACATTTGAGTGGGGGTCCCCAGATAATAAAGGGCTACAACGTGCGTGGCCAGCTCACACCTCCAGCAGCTTTGGAGAGGATTTGTACAGGAGGTGCAGGGAGGGAAGGGGGAGGAGGTTTCTGCCTGGCTGCTTGGGAGGGGAGGCAAATGGCTTCAAAGAGATGAGTGGAACAACTTAATTCAAAGATTTTTATAAGAATGTTGGTGCCAGGAGCTGCACACGGTGAGCTGGGTTTGAGGAGATGATGTTGGGTGGTTTTATTCAAAAGCTTTGACCCAAGAGCTCAGCAGCTTGAGGACGTGAGAGATCCCCTTGGAAAGAGGAAGAGGAGACATGCAGGTGTTGCAGATGATCCAAAACATGGGAGGGATTTGGGATGAACAGATCCCAAAGGAGCACATGATGGTGTAGAGGTTTAGTGCAGATTCTTTTTTTATTTTCCTGTTAAGGTCAGGATTAAATGTGTGAGATGGTATTTTTTGTTTGGACTCAGATGTCTATTAGTTCTTATCCATATTACAGTTTCACAAACTGTGAGTTCTATAGTACTTCACCTTAAATTAAAAATTGAGCTCCATCTCTCTCTCTCTACAAGGCTTTTTAAGGATAAACTGTCTAATTGAGAAATGACACCTAAATTATTTTTAATTTTAACACAATAACCAACTGCTCATGCTCCACAATTCAGACTTTTTTTATCTAACAATACAATACTACTCAAACTCATGAAGAAGCAGGTGAAGATGAAGGACTATTCTCTGCCTTAAAACCTCCATCTTGCTTTATACGATGCCTTGTGCCAGCAATACATTATTATATTCTAAATCCTTAAACTCTGAGTTTGCCACCCTGTGATATCACACACTTCTATCCAAACTCCACCCCCACAATCCCAGTGCTGCCATTCCATTCTGGAAGCTTCACCACGGCCTCAGGTCAATGCAGAGTTCTCCTGGGGTCAGTGCCTGGCAGCACAGAAAGTCTGGAATTCTCAGCAGCTTCCAAGAAGTTCATTGCTGATTTCCTTTGGGATAATTAGGAATTGAGGGACAGCAGGTTGTGGAGTTTTTATCTTCTTTTTGCCAGGCTGGGATTAAATGTGTGAGGTGATATTTCTTGTTCAGACTCAGATGTTTATTAGTTCTTATCTACGTCACAGTCTCACAAACCCTGAGTTCTACAGCACTTCACTCTGACAAACTGAAAATGGAGCCTCATCTCTCTCTCTCTACAAGGCCTTTTAAGAATAAACTAATTAAGAAATGACACCTCAATTATTTTCACTTTAACCCAATAACCAACCTCCTGTGCCTGTAATGTGGACTTTTTTATCCAATTACACAAAACCACCCAAACCCATGGAGAAGGAGGTGAAGAAGAAGGACCAGCCTCTGCCCCCAAACCTCCCTCTTGTTTTATATCTATTCCTGCATTCTAAACCCTTAAACTCTGAGTTTCCCACCCTGTGATATCACACACTTCTATCCAAACTCCACCCCCACATTCCCAGTTCTGCCATTCCATTCTGGAAGCTTCTCCAGGGCCTCAGGTCAGTGCAGTGTTCTCCTGGGGGCAGTGCCTGGCAGCACAGAAATCTAAAATTCCCAGCAGCCAGGGTTCCAATAAGTTTTGGTTCACCAGTTTGAGATTTCCCAGCCAATGCACCGGTTTGGGTGTGGGGTGGAAAGGAACCAGACTAATCCAGGGTGAGAGAAAAATCCATCGTGCCCTTCTTGTTGCTCCTGAATTTAGGAGAGCTTTCCATGAGGTGGGGAAGTGGGGAAAGCAGAGAGGGGGAGATCTCAGCATGATCCAGAAACAGAATAAATGCTGGTGATGGGAACATTCATAGGGATAACACATGTTAAAGGGTGTTCCCCTGTGGAGGGGAAGGCTCTTATCCCAAATTTTGCTGATGTGAGTGTGGGTGGTGGCCCCAAGCACCCACAGTGGCTGTGGCCAAAGGCTGAATCCCAGACCATTATCCCAATTTGCTTGGAAATACACATAGAGGTGGAAGGGGGTAAAAAAAAAAAACTGGAATTAGGAGGAAAAAAGTTGGAATTTGTACACTGGAGGTGCTGCACCATCAGTTTGTGGCACTGCAAAGGGGCCACAGGTCTTCAAAGCTGTTTTTTTGGCACAGTCCATTTTCACCACAGGTGAATCCACCCAGGATAACAGGAGAGTGAATTCCACGTGTTTTGTACAAGTCCTACCAGTGAACAAAGAGGAGAAAGCAGATGTCTTCTTGTGAATATTCACTTATATGTGAATAGATTTATTTTTTTATTAAAGTTTTTAGGAAGTGCAGCATTCCAGAAAGGATCTGCTCTTGTGAATTTGGGAACATGTTTCGAGGTCCTTTCTAAAGGACCCAGCAGCATCTTTCAGTCTGTAAGCCCAGTGTACCACACACCAACTATTTAACAAGCAAAACTGCCCATTGGGGAAATATCTTTCTCTTGCCCTTCCTGTTTGTCTCCTTAGTCTCTCCCCGGTGTTTTCTGTCATTTCTCCCTCTGTTCTCCCTCCCTGGTGCCATGGTGATGGAGCTGAGACGTAAGAATAGCTATTCTTCACTGGGGTTCCCACAGCATCCCGAGATGAGCTTCTGCTTCTCCCCCTCTCTTGTCTCCCACGTTCCCTAAGTGGGTAAATCCGTGTGCTGCCAAGCCCACGTGCTAAAAAAGATGGGCCAACAACTCCTCCCTGCCTCCAAATGGCTTAAAAAGCATGAATTGCAGCAAGAAAAAAAAAATAGCACAAACGTTGGGCTTGGTTTGTTTTTCTGGTTTTCTTTGGAGCTCGGGGTTCTGACAAAACAAACCTTTCACCCCCTGCTGTCTATAGGCCCCACTGCTGGTTTGGGGCACTTTCAGCCAGATTTGACAGGCAGCAGGGAGGTCTTATTCCTGAAAGTTTTTGGAAGAAGGTGGCTGGGTGGATGTTCCCTGAGTGAGAGAAATGCCAAGGTAGGATTTACAAATCAGGATTAGCCTCCAGCAACATCCACAATTAACTGTAAGATTTGGCAGGCTGTAAAGTGCATTTTATGTATCTTTTCCCCACTATCTGAGGGAGGCAAACTTCCCAAAAGACCTTTCCAGAGTGTTACCAACTGCAAATTCTGTGAAAATCCCTCCAGCTCTATCCTTGCTCCTCATCTCTCTCCTGGAGCCCACTGGAGCATCACTCAGGAGCTGCACCAGCTGGCCCAGGTTCTGAAATCCCAAATCAAAGCCCTAATCTGTGGATAAAACTTCCCCTCTTCAGGCTCTCCTATTTCCCTTTGGATTTCTTCTGATTTAAGGGCTGCTTCTCCTCAGCTGAACCCAGCAGCCCCAGTGTTGGCATCCAGCTTTTCCCTCTCTCCTTCTAGAGTCTCCAGCTCCTCCTGCATGTCCCTGGACTGTTTTCCTCTGACTCTTTACCTATTTCTCCATCTCATCCCTCCATCCCCACTCCTTATCTTGCCCCAAAGCTCTCCAGCCCTCCTGAGCAGGGACTGATTGCTCTTCCTCCTGGTATTGTCCTCCAAAACCAAACAACAATGAATTTGTCCGACTTTCCTGCGGTTGTATCTTATCACTCCACCTGCCTGCTTGCAATATTATTCCCTTTTCACTCCTCTCCCGTGGTCCCCTGGTTTAATTGGGCAGCCCCAGCCTGGGTTTTGTAGTCCCCTTATCATTATGGCCTTACTGCTCCCCTGGCTCCCATCTCACCCTGCCTCCATCCACCTGCCCCTCTCCCCTGTCCCTCCTCCCGCTGTTTTGTTTGGACAAATGACAGCCTGGGTGTGACCAGAGGCGATAATGGTCGGCAAATATTTGAAGGGGGAAGGAGAAAAATTGTCCCTGAGGGGATTTTGAACGGGGGAAGGGCAAGGAGGGCAGGGGGAGGGTTGGGGATGGGGTGGGGAGATGTGCAGATGATGCTGTCCAAGTGAGTACATCAGAAATCCCCTCTGGGTGGGTGGGTGGGGATGGGGAATGAGCATCTCTCACATCCCTGGCTCTGCTGGGAAGGGCAGGTCCTCTGTGGAAGTGGCACTTGGCTGGGGAGGTTGGAGTTGGAGCAGGGGGGGTGGAGAAGAGGGGATGGGAAGGGAGAAAACAGGAATAAAATTGCAGCAAAGAGGGGAAACTTGGGCTGGAAACTCTGGAAATCTTCCTGTAACTTGAGGGGTTGGTGAGCTGGTGAATGCAGGTGCTAACAGGGACTGGAGCACACACTGATGGGAAGGAGCTCTGGAGAGTCACACCCTGCAGGTCTGTGTCTCCTGTGAATTGATACGTTTGACCCTGAGACAACATAAAAGGAGATTTTGCTTCCCTCAAAAACATCAAAAAACAAGTGGTCAAAAAAAAAAAAAAAAAAAAAAAAAGAAGGCAAACCTTGCCTCTTTTTGACATTTCATTGTGCCTGTTGAAGGGCTGGGAAGAGGGAGACGCTGGATAACTGATAACATTTCTATTTATAAATATCCTCCTGAAAAATCTGCCCCAGAAAATATCCTCCCTGCAAAGACTGGCAGGGGAGTTAAGGAGAGACTGGCAGGGAGCTGCCAGAGGCTGTGCAAACAAATCAGTGACAGGAGAAAGGGCTCCTGGCTCCCCTCTGCTCCATGCCAGGACACCCTGGGCTTCCCAGAGGATCCAGTGTGCAAACCCCCAAGGCTCCAAGGAAATGCTGGACAAAGCACAAAGAGAGGGTGGCTGAGATGGACCCTCCCAAGAGCTTTTTTTTTTTTTCCACCCATCACCCAAAATTGGTTGCAACGATGCTGCAAAAAAATATTGGGCAAGGCAAGGTGACCAAGTGACTCAATCCTGCTCTTCCCTGCAAACTCCTTCTTGTACATTATTTTTGGGTAGCACTCTTATCTTCTATCAGCACAACCCTTCTGTGGCAATCTAGGGCTTCTCTTTGTTTGCCCTGGAGGGCCTGGGACCTTGGTAGGGGGTCAGAAACCTCCTTGTACAGAGCCCCCAGAGACACTGTCTGTGATCTCTGTCCATGGAAAAGAGTTTTCAATCTTACAGCATGAATTACAAGCTCTGAGTGTTTGATATCAGTAATAATTAAGTGTGGCAAAAGTAAAATTAAGTGTGGGTGCAAAAGTAAAATTTTAGGTTTCTAGATTAGGGGTTCAGAGGGGACAAGATGGAGGAAATTGGGCAAGTCTTGTCTTTTTCCTCATTCTTCATGCCTTCCATGTTTCACTGTGGTGTTGGCATTTTTCTATTAGTTTAAGCTAGGAACACACTGTTCAACATAGATAATAAATATTAGCACATTATTGTAAATATAGCACACATAATTTCTAGTATTTAATGTTTGTAACATCCCACTAGGGGCAGAGCCCCACACGCTGCCCTGCAGGACAGACAGGGCAGCAGAATGTGTTATAAATAATCAAGAATAAACAACCTTAAAAACAACACAAACAAATTATAGCTTCTTCTCTAACAACAGAGCAAAAACCCAAAAACTTTATACAATCTCAAAATCATCAATACCACAAATTCCGACACCCTTCCTGAAGCTGGCAGCGCTGCCAAAATCCGAGAGAGTGACACCCCTGAACCAAGAACTGCTCTTAGGGGCAGAGCTCACCCTGTCCCTCCCTGGGGGTGTCACAGTGACCACGCAGAGCCCTGGCCCAGCTTTAAACCAGAATTTCCCACCCTCCACAGCACGATAAAGCCATCCTTTGTCAGCAGCAGGGATGGTGACAGATACCCAGGAGACGCCAATTTTCTTTCGTGTATCAACAGAGAGGGACAAGTTGGAAGGACTTTAATGAGCAGAGGGAAGAAGGGGGGAAAAAGAGACGTGGATGAATAAGATTTTGAGTTAGCAGCCCTCTCCCCGGGCTGTTTTTTTTGAAGGTTTGGGGATTTTTTTCTTTTTTTGCAGCTGCCACCCAGCGCTGTCGCTGCAGGTGGCGCTGCGATGTTGGGTTTGAGCACTCGCTTCAGCCCGGAGCTGCAACAGCTTTCAGCCACTTAAACACCGCGCTGCTTTAACAAACTTGTAAAATGGCGGGGGAAAAGAATAATAGAAAAATCCCCGCACAAGCTAACTTAGATTTTCGGTCTCTCTCTCTCCTCCATTTTTTTTTTTTTTTAATTTTAAAAAATTTAATTTTTTTTGTTTTTTTTTTTTTTTTCTCCCACTTGGCTCGTCCTCTGTTGTTGGAGTCTTCAAGTGTACAGGTGGATGGTGCTGGCACAAAAATAGGTGTTTTCTGTTCTTTGGGTGTTGATGGAAGCGACTCCTGTGTGCCACTGTGTGTGGCTCAGGTAATAAGGTAAGAAAATAAAGGATTCATCAGTGAGGGAGGAAGAACAGAGGGATTCAAGGAGGCTGCTGGCACATTCGGGGGCAATGGGGGATCTTTAGGGGCAGCAGGAGGGAAATCAGCTGTGTGAGGTTGTTTGGATGGAGACCAGGATTTTGCCTCATCCCGGATGATGCTGAGGCAGCTTTGGTGCTGCTTGGTTTTCCCCCTGGAGCAGAGCAGGGGGTGCCCAGCACCTCTCTGGGAGAGGGAAAATATCCACTGAATGACACCAGGGTGAGCCTGAGCCTTCCTTGTCCTTGTCCTTGGGCCCTTTTGCTGTAGAAATTCCCAGGTCAGGGGAGGTCATTTGGGTTTTCCAGCCCCAAACCCTTTTCCGCCCCCGCTGCCCTGTTCATGAAAAGGCCCAGAAATAAAGTCTCATTTGTCACCCCCTCCTTCATGAACCCAAACAGCACGGCCATCTATTGACTCGTGCCATTGTTTTAAGAAGCAGAAAGAACTGGTATTAATTTCTTCCTCCCCACCAGCTCGCGGGAAGCAATCTGGGCATATCCAGATTATCCGTGTTTAGCGGGACAGGTTTTCAACGCGAGACTGAATTTCCTTGAGGTTTTCATATGTTTTTATTAAATGGAGCTGCGAGGCAGGCTGGACACTCAATAATACTGTAGCACTCAGAGCAGCAGTGATCTTTAGAGGTTACTAACCTGCCATTGTATCTCTCAGATTCCTGTCTCGCTCCTCCGTTGTCATTTCGCTGTGTTATTACTCTTCAGGCTTCACATCGTATTCATTTCTCTGAATGAAAACAAATGACTCCTTGCGAGAGGTAGGAGATAAAGAATAATAAATACATTTTATGCACCACCTTAAAAAAAAAAAAAAAAAAAAAAAAAGGGCTCTGAATCTCCATCCATCCATCAGGAAATGTAAACCGGAGCTCAGGCGAAACACACACACAGGCGCGCTCACAGGCGGGGAGATAAAACTTGTTTTAAGGAAAACATGATATTGTTTCTAAATAAATAGCTTGGAGGATGCAAATAGACAGCCCCCGGCCCCCGTGCTTTGTGGCATAAATTTAAGATAATTAAAAATACTAAGCTCGGATTAAGCCTGATTTTCTGTCAGTGGTGGAGGCTGTGGGGAGGAGGAGGGGGAGTCCTGCTGTGTTTGGTGCTGCACGACCCCTGGAGAGGCAATTCCTGCCGCTGATCTCGGCTATGGATTGCTGTGGGTGCTGGGACCCCCTTTCCCAGGTTCCCCCTGCATCCCTGCTGGATGCTTTTGCTTTCTGCTGGGGAAGGGGAAGCTGCTGGGTCACTTTTCTCCCCGGCTTGAGCACGGCCAATCCCCCAAAAGCAGAGGGGATCACCCCCAGCTGCTTCTCCTCTTCCTCAGACTTTTGTGAGGTGCTCATCCTGAGGAAATCGGGGTGCAGCCCTATTGCTACCAACACCCTGAGAGCATCCCTGCCCTTCCCAGCATCTGCTGCCCGCTCCGGGGCTGCCTCTGGCATCACCTGCAGGGGAGTCTCACTCACGGAATGAACTTTTGGGGTGCGGTGTGCCGCCCGGCAGTCTGGGGGACACCAAACTCAGGCAGCTTCTAAAAAATATATTTATTTTTTTTGGAGGTGGGGGGATGGCAGAGACGTTTCCCAATTAGCCCAATCAGGCTGGAGATCCTAGGTGTCAGTAGTGAGTAGGAGCGAGGGAAGGCACCGGAGGAGGAGGAATCCAGGCAGCCGGAGTTGCAGCCCCGGGAAGCGGCCCCGCTCCCCGTCCCTGTCCCCATCCCCATCCCCATCCCCTGCAAACTTTAGGACGAAGAAAAGCGCCTTGGGGGACCCCCTCCAGAGACAACCTGCGCTCCTCCGCCTTCTCCCCTCTGCCGGAGGTGGGTGGGCTGGAGAAAGGAGGAGCAACCGGCCACTCTCTCTGCAAAGCTAAAAAAAAAAAAAATAGGAAAGAAAGAGGAAAAGGATAGAAAGGGCTTTTTATTATCGCTTCGATTTTTTATTAATTATTTTTTATTCCCTCCCCCGTGCATTGGGCTGCCGTTGCCACAGCACTTTTACACCTCTCCGGCTATTTTATTTTTTAATTTTTTTTTTTTTTCGGAAAGGGGTGTGTGCCTTTGCGTGTGCCTGTGTTTGCAAAAGAGCCTGGGTGTCCAAGCCGGCTCCGCAGCCACCATTGGAGAGGAGGGTTGGGGAGGAAGGGCTGGCTGGCGAGACAGCCGCAGTGCGAGCCCTGCCCGGCGGGCGGGAGGCCGCGGAACCGGGCATGGACTCGTAGCGCATCCCCTGCCTGCATCCCCTGCCTGCATCCCCCTGCCTGCATCCCCTGCCTGCATCCCCCTGCCTGCATCCCCTGCCTGCATCCCCTGCCTGCATCCCCTGCCTGCATCCCCTGCCTGCATCCCCGCTGCCCGGCTCCCCCCACTCCTGGCTGATTTAGAGGCGGGGTGGGGGGGAAGGGCTGGGGGAGGGAGGGGTGATTTGGGGGGGGAGTGAAAACTGGAGCTGCGTTTGCCCCCCTCCATTCTCTCCCCCCCCCAACCCCCGGCTCTGGGCGAGCCAGACACGGTTTGCCCAGTGCAGAGAGAGGGGCTCCGTGTTCCGCCTCCGTGGAGTATTTGGGATTGGAGAGAGGCACACACGCGCACACACACACACACACACACGCACACAGAGACCATCTGCAGTGTCAATGCGGCGCCTGCTCTGAAGACTGAAGTGGGGGGAAAGGAGAGGAGAGAAATTTAATATATATATATACATATATATATGTATATTTACACCAAAACCCACCCAAAGCAAGCGAGGAGCATTCCCAGGTAAGGAGCCCCCCGCCCCGCCCGGGCAGCGGGGGCTGCGGGAGGATGCCCCGGAGGATGCCCCGGAGGATGCCCCGGGAGGGCTGCAGCGGTACCTGCCCCCCACACCTGGCGGCAGTGGAGCTGGGGGGCTCTGGGAGGCGCTGCTCCCCATCCCCGGGTCCCGGGAAGGGGGTCTGGGATGGAGGGCAGGGACCCCCGCGGACCGCGGGCTGAGCCGGGGGGTTCGGGCACGGCCCCTCCGCCCCTCCCGGCCCGGTTTGGGGGGGATGCCGGGCGGGGAGGGGACGCGGTGTCCCCCTTTCCCGAGTCCTCGATGGCTTTTTCCCCATGCACAAGGCTCAACTTTTCTCCCCGGAGGTAGCGGCTCAGCCCGTCCCTCATCACCCTCGGCATCCCCCGGCTGCGGGTTTTCCTCCTCTCGGGGGGTATTTTCCCCCTTGGATGCTCCGGAGCTCTCCTCGGGCGAGGGGCTGGAGGCATTTGCAAACTTTTCCTGCTCCCGGTGAGGTTACAGCTGGACGGGGCTGGAGGCAGAGCCCTATTCCCGGGGAGGATAACACCTCCCGGGTGTCCGATGGATGGGGACAGGGGCCAGCCCCGGTGGTGAACACCTAAGAGGGAAGGGCAGACCCCCTCTCTTCCCTTCCTGCAAGGTGCTGGAGACTTTTCCTGCCCAAATCCCGGCTGCGGAGTCAGCGCTGCTGAACCTCCCTCCTTTCCCTCGGTGCATGTGTGCGCTGCAAGCGAAACCTGCTTATTGATGCTCTGCGTTTATCACATATATACCCTTAAATTATGTAGACCGGGAGAAGTGATCTAAACACCGAGCCGCGCGTTGTTCTGGTGGAAATCCACGTAGTTTTGGTGGAAATCCACGTTGTTTTGGTGGAAATCCACGTTGTGTTGGTGGAAATCCACGTTGTGTTGGTGGAAATCCACGTTGTGTTGGTGGAAATCCACGTTGTTTTGGTGGAAATCCACGTTGTTTTGGTGGAAATCTGATACTCCGGCAGCAGCTGAGTTCCTCGCAGACAAACAAACCCGCTTGCTCAGCCCCGGCAGGGCTGTTTGGGTTTGTAGCTGCTGCTCCATCCCCAGCCCGGAGGAAATCCTCCTCCCGGGGCTCCATCTGCTCCCGGTGCCGGGGAGGGATGCGGCGTTCGCCGCGCTGGATGCGGGGGTAGGACCCGCAGGGTTCGCCCTGCTGGGAAGGACCCGGTGAAAGGCGTGGGTAGCTCCGCACCTCTCCCAAAAAACTTCCACACCCCACGCTGCTTCCCAGCCCAGCCTTGCGGGAGAACTCGCTGGAAGCGCACCCGCTGCCGGGAGGCGATGCCTGGGAAGAGAGATTTTGGGAAAAACGAGGGGAATCTGGAGCTCCCCCAGTCGCGGGGTGAGTGGTGCAGAGGGGAGGTTCGCACCGGGATCCCCGAGACTGCCGGGGGATGCTCTGGTTCCCTGGGAACAATGACGGTGCCAGGGGATTTTTGCTGGCAGCATTCTAGGGACTCGTGTTGAGCGTGCACAGATATTTTGGAGGGCGGAAAGCGTGCTAACTTGTTTTCTCTACCTGCCCTCTGTTTCAGCTGGGTGCTGTTTGTAGAAATCCGCGAGTGGGCAGGACCAGCGGGGCACGGGGGGCACGGGGGGCACGGGGGGCACGGGCTTTGGCGTCTCTGTGATTTTAATTACGGCGTGTGCCTCCCAGCGTGGGATTAGTTGCTTCCTAAGCCTCTGGCTGGAGGTGCAGGGGATGCAAGCAGCGTTTTGCTTGTGGTATTTTATTTTATTTTATTTTTATTTTTGCCTGGGGAAGTGCGTGTTTGTGTGTTTGTTTGTTTGTTTGTTTGTGTGTGTGGGATCCTTTGCTAAGCCGGGCTTCAAGCGGTGCAACAGATGTGTGTGTGTGTGTGTTTGCTTCGCGTGTGCAGCCAGGTTTAAACACGCAAGCCCAGCTCCGGCACGAAAACCTGGTGCTTTTCTCCCCTCCTCTGCCCAGACCCACCCTCCGTGGGGGTGTCTCCTTCCCGAAAGGACCACTCCAAGGCTTCTTCTCCCTCTGTCCCATCCTAAATGTGTGGCGCTCGGCGGTATGGATATCACGCGAAATAAATGATCTAAGCGTTGTTTATGTCCAAGACGGGTGTTTTAGAAGCCGGGCTGATAATCAATCACGGTGCTGGAGGCAAAATTCGCTTGATGATCGGAACTGCCTGGCAGGCACCGAGGGCTGGTGTCAAACGCGCAGCCCGGCTGGGGAGGGACGCTGCCAAGCCGAAGGGAGATGCTGAACTTCTCCGCAGGGAGAAGGAATATTTGAGCTTTTCCTCAGAGGATTCACCTGGCAGCATCCCTCCCTGCAGCGGAGTGAGCCTGGCGCTCGGCAGCCGGTGGGTGAGGCAAAGCGAAGGGCTGAGCGGAGGCAGGGCAGGAGCGGCTGTGGCAGCCCCATCCCGGGGGGCTTTCATAGCAATTCCTCCACTTTCGCAAGCTTGAGGAGGGGGAGGAGAGATGCCGGCGCCCCTTTTGTGTTACATCTTTTTCCTTTTACTGAACCGCTTTGTCTCTGCCTCCCGATGCCGAGGGGCTGCAGTCAAACCAAGCTCCCTCTCCCCATGCCAGGGCTGGGTTCGTGTGAAGAGCTCGGCAAGATCTGACGATGCTCGGGGTGTGCTGAGGGTTAACGCCGTGTGGGAATCGGTTTCTTGTGAGGAAGGGATCCCTGAGCAGCTTCCCGCAAAGCTGAGAAGGATGCTGGCACTGTGGGCTCCACGCTGGGATCTGACCCGGGGACGGTGTCAGAGGTGGGGCTGCAGAGTTTTGGGGTCAGCAGTGCCAGAGTTTGGGGCTCGGCAATGCCCACATGTGTTTTGGAGAGGGATGGCGTGCTGTCCTGGGAATCATTTGGCTCCTCATGATCTATTTATTATTCATAACCCCTTTAAAGTGGGGTCCCACATAGCTGAGACTCCAAAGTCTCATGTGCTGCCCATGAGGGGGATGCATTTTGGGCTGTGACTGTCCCCCCTAGCAAAGCTCTCAAACTGCTTCATGCTCTAACAAAAAGCATCTGGGGAACCTTTCTGGCTCTCTGAAAGGCTTCAGAGAGCTCTTTCTTACTCCTTCCTTCTGCCTTGCGAGACTCAGGGAAGGGACAGCAGCGCTGCAGGCGCCCAAGGCAACGAGACTTCCCGTCTGTGCAGAGTCTGGGCAGCCCACTGCCTTTCTGCAGGGCATCAGTGATGAGCGTGCTTCCCTGCGTGACTGTCTTCCTCTGAAAAGTGCTTTATATCCCTCAGCTTTGAGCTCCCAAGGAGCCTGTGACAAAAAGAAAAAAGAAGAAGAGAAAAAAAAAATTACGTAGCGCTGCCCACATGTTTTTCGCTCAGGCTCTGAATGGTTTTAAAACACAACTCCATTCCCGTGGTGTGGATTGGGAAACTGAGGCACGGGGTTTTAAAGCATAACCACTCACTCAGTTCTCGTGGTAAGGATTGGGAAACTGAGGCACTGACATGCAAACAGCTCAGTCCACATTTATTGATGAGGAATTCTCACTCACCAGCCTGAAATGAGCCCCCAGTGGGACTCGGTGATGAGAGCAGGGAGTGGTGCCCTGCCCTCCAATCTGTGCTTCAACAGCCAAGAGCAGCCCTTGGACAGAACAGGACATTTTCAGGATTGAATTTTTCCCAGCTAAAATGGCAAATGGGTGCTTTGAAGTGAGAAAGTATCATAGAATTGTGGAATTACAGAACAGTTTGGTTTGGAAGAGACTTTAAAGATCATCTAGTTCCAATACCTTGTCATGGGCAGAGACAACCAAACATTTTGGGTTAGAGAATTGGCCTGGGAGCAGCTGTGCTTTCATGGATCTCAGTCCCAGTGCCTTTAAAATTTGCTGCAAAATGTTTTAAATCACCTTTGGGAATGGAGACATCATTGCAAAAATGACGTGCTGAGTTCCCTACAGCCTGTGTGGTGATTTTCTGTATCTGGCATTCTCCCTTGGGGTTTTTTTGAACTCATCCCAAAGAATAGTCTGGGTGTTTTTGTTGGTGCATGAGCTCTGTTAGTTTGTCTCATCCTCAGGGGGCTGAGCAGCCACCCAGGTAAGAGGTGCCAGCTCTGTGTCCCCTGCCAGAGCCCCCAGTGTCATGTGGCACCTGTCCTGAACCCTTTCCTTGGTAAAAACCCCTCTGTGAGCCCTTAGAGATGCTCTGAAGGCCCTGAACAGTGGTTTGAAAGCCCAGTGACCACTTCATTTTACACACCTGGAGCCCTCCAGCTCCACCTGATGTGAACATTGCCAGGGACACGCTCCCTTCCAAGGGGATTCCTGGAGCCACGGAGGAAGCCAAATTTTTGCTGAAATACAGCGTTCCCAGCTGTTGCTTCCTCAAATACTAATGTTTGTAGAAGACACAAACTTCTCAGAGCCTGAAGAGCTGGGGGAGAGCAGTGACTGGGTTCAAACCTGTCAGCAGGTGGGTGTGACCTTACCTGAAATCACTAGAGATAGAGATCATTTGCAGACTCTGTCACTTGCTTTTGCTGCTGAGAGGGTTTCTCCCCCTTTAAAAAAGTGTTTTTTTAAATGCTTCATGCAGTGAAACAGAAATCCAGACCCAAAAGTCCAGTGGCTGAGATTCCCAGGTTTCTTTTGCATTGGGATAAATAAAAAGTCCTGCTGAGCATGGCAGGACTTGCACTTGTGACCTAAATGGGAGATGTTGCACCTCTGATTCTCCTGCTTTTCATGTCTGATCTCTGAGTTTCCTTCCATCTCTCTTACCCACACACTGATCTGCTGGGGCTTTCCCACCCAGCCACTGGCAAAAAATTAATGGGATTTGAATAAATTTATGGCACTTGAATTTGCCAGGACGAATGTGTGGCTCTAATGCAGATAATACAGGTTAGATTTCCACTACAAACATTTGCATGATCTATACCCACACCTTTCCCCCTCCTCTGCTCTTCTGCAAGGGCCAGAGGGATAAATCTTGATCCTGGGTGAACTCTCACAGCCAAATGCACGAAAATGTTTGTGAAACAAGGCTCCACAACCTCTGTGTTATTCCTCCTGGAGCTTAAAACATTCCACAAGGGAGGAAAAGTGAGGCTGGTGAAGGTGTTTTATTCCCAGTAGTGTTTTCCTGGGAAACAGTGAGGTGATGCTGGACTGGTGGCCACTTGTAGATGGTTAATATTTATATATTTGCTTTTTTTTTCTGCATGAGGAACTGGCACTTGCTGCCAGCAGCCCCCTGATGCTCATTCATGCTGAGCCTCGCTGGGGACTGTCCGGGCATTCCACTGTTTGGTGACTTGATCTTAGAGTTATAGGGATCAGGGGGATGAATGAGCAATAAATTACAGCCTGGATGGCTTCATCCTCAGCAGTGACAAGGCTTAAATTAAAAATATCTTGCTGGGATGAAGCACCAGTAAGTCAAGCTCTGGTGTTGTGTCAGTCTGGGCTCTGCAGCGCGAGCTCAGCCCCTGTGGAGCAGGAACAGGAGGAGCCCACCCATCGATCCCCAGCTGAACTGGGAAATTCCACGTTGTTTCTCCCATCAAATGTTCTTCCTTTCCTTTCCTTTCCACCTCTTTCCCCACCCGAAGGGAGGATGGTCACGCTGGGAAGTTGGGAGAAGCTTTGTGGATTCGCCGCACGTGCGTGTGGCCCTGTTTGACTTGGTTAGAGCATATTTGATTGTGAAAAGGGATTTATTTGTTTTTTGTGACAGGGGATTTGTCTATAATGTAGTGCTGGAAAGAAAACTCATTTAGAGACTAAGGAGGTGTATCCTGTTACAATTGCCTATTGATGGAATAGCAAGTGCTTGGTGTGCTACACAGCTTCATTTTACTTTACGGAAACTTACCCTGGGCTGCCAAAGGCAGACTTGGATTTGATGGAGAGCTGTCCCAGGGCTCTCAGTGGGTTCCTTGGCTTCTTTTTTCCCCATTTATCAAGTGGGGGAAGTCTCCTAGAAGTGACTGTCCCTTCAGCCATCACCTAATGCTTGCTTTGCTCTAATGACCTTTAGAAATCACTCACTCTTTGTGGAGGAGTAAAACCAGGCGGGGTCCTTGTTGGGAACTCACTCACCAGCCTGAGGAATGGCATCATGCCCATGGATAATGGCCACTGTCCCACCCCTGGGCAGTGCCACTTTCTTCTGCTGGCTTTCAGAAGTGCTGAGGAACAGGAGGTTCCATATTAAAGGCAAAGGTTCTGCCCCCCACAGCCCTGGAATACAACGACACCAACTGTGGAGCAAATCAAAAGCTTGGATTTTTCTTTAATGGACACTCTAGAGAAGAAAAACCCACAGCCAAATTAGGCTTGTGTGCCTTAGAAAAAATGTTTTTGGGCTGTTTTGGGAAACTCCTCCTATTTGTCAGGGTTTTGGTCTTGCTAATTTCTGGGTCTTGCTAAAAGTTGAGCAACACCTGGAGTTTTTAAGCTGGGTCTTGCTAAAAGTCAAGCAACACAGTGGAGTTTTTAAGCTGTTCTCCTGAGATGTGTAAGTGCTGAGGGGTTGGTATTTGCATGGATAATTTTGGGCGTCTCCTCCTTTTGGTTGTGATTCACCTTTTGCACTGTCCCCTTCACGGTGCCCTCCTGGCTGGACAATGGGGTGTCCCCTGTCACAGCCTCCTTTCCTTCCAGCCCCCCTGGACCCCAGGAGTGATTTGGGGGGTTGCAATGACCTGATACACGGTGCTTTTGAGATCCCTCCTTGGATCCCAGGAGTGATGTGGGGGATTGCAATGACATCGGTACCTGGTGCTTTTGGGACTCCATACCCCAGTCACCGCTTGGATCCCTGACTGCTCCTCTCCAGATTGTCCACACAGCTTCCCCAGGGACAGGGACAATCTGGAGGGGCACTTCTTGCTTTAAGTCCATCTGTGCCACCACTGAAGCCACCTCTGGGAGGGCAGTTGCCTCCTCACCCTGAAGACGGCGGGATGAGCTCTGAGTTCTCCTCCCGCGCCGAGCTGCTATGGTGATGAGTTGCTATAGAAACACATATTTAGCATTATTATTTATTATTGAAAGGTGCTTCTTTTCATCCCTTAAAAGCAGGGTTGTGCCCAGCAGACCCCTAATGCTGGGTGTGGGACTCTGCCCACCCTGTCTGTGTGGGATGGGGGGTGAAGCTTCCCGGGAATCCAGGTTTATCCACGCTGGAGGCAGGGAACCGTGCTGTGCTGGCCCAGCGGGCTGATCTGGTTAAACAAATCCCCCAGTTTGTTCCCGTCACAGGTCCCTTCCCTCCTCAGATCCCTCCTTTGGAGGGGGATTTGAGCGAAACGTTTCGTTCTAATGAGCTTACTCATTTCCAAACTGGTAATCGCCTGTCACCATTCGGGGCTGGTGGCATCGAGTTCTGTGAGGATGACTCCTCATCCAGCACAAATGCACCTCCTAGGCATTGCCTGCTAAATACCTGCTCTTATCTCTGCCTCTGCTGCTCCTTGATGTTTGCTGGGAAGCTCCTGGGGTGCTGCCCTGCTCTACTGAGCCCCCCCTGGATTTGGGCACCCCCATGGCTCTGATGCCCTCATCATCACTTTCCAGTGTCCATGGGTGGGTAGATCCTGCTTTTAGGGGTTTTGCTCCCCAGGAATGGGTGCAGGGGGTAGGAGCAGGTTTTCTCTGTAGCAGGGACCCCGTTTATCCAGCACGTCCATTGGTTTTGGGAATGCTCAGGAGGTGCAAGAGGGATGCAAAGGGGTCTCCTGCCTGCAGCCACTGGATTCACAGCTTCCCCTGGAAGCAGCCAGTGCTGCAGAGGTGGATCTTCAAGGAAACCTCCCTGCTTCCTTCCTGCTGTCCTTGACACCCTGTCACAGCCCTGAGGATGCTGCAGTGGCTGCAGAGGGGTGGCTCGGTGGGGACAGGAGGCTGTGGGTGGATGGAGGGATGCCCAGGAGCACTGGGAGGAGTGGGGCTGCTTTTCCTCTCTGTCTGGGGTAGGGGAGGGCTTGGCTTGGCTTGCAGCAGGGATTAGCTGTGCAGTTCTTTCTTGTTCCCTGGAAATCGCCTGGTGGGGGAAAAGAAAAAAAAAAATGGAAAAGGAAAGAAAAAAAGGAAAACAACACAGCTTTTCTGGATGCTGAGTTAACAACTGGGAGGTGAAGTTGCAGGGCTGGTGGAGCAGCTGAGGGGGTGGCTCAGCCCCTCCTCTCACACCCTGCACAGGTGCTGCAGGTGCAGGGCTGCGTTCAGCTGCAGGTGCTCCCCTGGGAGATGGGGTGGGGAGGGATGCAGGAATGGCTGGACCACTGCGGGATGCTGGCTAGGCAGAGACTTGGGCTTGGGGAAATCTCTGCTGCTGCTGCTTGTGGGTGAGTTCCCTGAATCCACCTTTGGTCTCCACCTTTGAGGAAACAAAAGGAGGTTCTTTAAAGCACCCCCTCGGGCAGGAATAAAACATCTTCCTTTGCAGAGCCGACTCATTGCTTGAAGTCGTTCCCTTTGGGCTTTGCATTTTCCTTCTTGGAAGCTCTGCTCCCTGCAGGGAAGAGAAGAAAATTCCTGGGGTGAAGGAGCAGGGCTGAGGGGGATGGGGGGGGCCTTCCTGGAAAGTGTGGGATGGAAATGGAGAAAGGGATAAAGGGATCCAGTGTAGGGGCCTAGGGGTGAATGGAGACCCCTGTGACCCCTGGTGTAGGATCACATCCAGCCTGGCTCTGTTGTAGGGATGGTTGGGAGCATCCTGTGGGGTGGGAGGTGCTCCTACATGTCCTGCATGTGCCAGCCCCTTCTCCTGGTGAGGGGAGGCCACCAGAGTGGGGTCTGGGGGGCTGGCTGTGTCCTGGTTGGGCCACCCTTGTCCATGTGGGTCTGGAAGGTTTGGGTTTCCTTCTAACACCCGCTTTTCCCACTCTGAGCTGCACCATCTGCTTGGATATGTGTTTTGGTGAGGTCATCCAAGTGATGGAATGGATTTGGGGCAGATCTGGGAGTCCCTGTGGATCCCACCAGCCCTGAGACCATCCAGTCCTAGGTTTGTCTCCAAAAGCCCGCTGAGGGTGGAGTCATTTTGGCCACCTTTGCATCCCCTGGCTTTCCCTTCCTGGTCTCCAAGGTCACTCCCAGAGATCAGGAGCTGCTCACCTGGGCTAGGCAAGGGCAGGAGGCACCTTGGAGCTGCACCCTCTGCCTGGGTGAGGGATGGAGAAGGGAGGAAAGGCAGGTGAGCCATGGCAGGAGCTGGGTATTTAAACCAGCACCCCTTAGAGCCACTCAGGAGGGATTTTTTTCCCCTCCTTTATGATGGAGTTGCTGCCCTCACCTGCCTCAGCAAGGCAAACACTCAAGGGGATGCCCCTGAATGAAAGCACCAACTTTTAGGACAAATTTCTCTCTGCATAATGTCTCAAAGAAAGCGAGGAGAGGAAACAGCAAGCAGGCCTAATTAGGTAAGTATTCCCCATTAGGAAGGGGAAGGAGCTATCAAGTCGATTTCCATTTCCTTCTTATTTTACATGCCTGATTTTTCCGCCTCTCCAGGAGGCGGTGTGTGAAGTAGGTCTCTCCTTAGCTTGGAGAAGTAAATAATCAGGACACGGCAAACTCCTGAAGCTCTTCCCAAAGCTTTCCAAATCTGGACTAAGCTGAGGATTTTTAGCATCTTCAGCAGCCTTCCAGGAGCTCCCCAGCATCCGTGAGACCTGGCAGGGACTTGTTTCTCCCCTCCACACCGGAGAACCAAGGTGGGCAGCAGGACTGGCGTATTCCAGATGTGTTCTGCAGATGTTTCTCCCTGTTTCACCTGCTCTGCGTGGAATTTCTGCTCTCCTGGCTGCTTCCCAGGATAAACCCGTGTGTGAACACGTGGAGGTGCCTTGCTGCACTGGGAAATGTGGTTGGAATCAGCCCCTAAACCACCACCCAGTCCATCCCTACCTGAGCCCAGTGTGTCCCCATGTCCTCCTGGCCGTGCTTCACCCCCCGTGTACCCAAAGTTGCTCCCCTGGCTGCGCTCTCTGCTGCCTCTTAGAACAACACATTGCAGCGTGGGCTGCAATTATGGAGCCATCAACGGGTTCTTGTGACACATTTTGGCGAGCCTGGGGACGCTTTGTGCACCAGCCTGCGAGGGAAGCTCTCTCCTCCCTCATTTTGCTGCCTCCCCCTGCTCCAGAGTCTGTAAGTGGTGTTATTAAAGGCTGTCGGGAGCTGCTGTCATTGGCACAGTCAATGGCTGACACAAGGCAGCCCTCAGACTTTGACTCATCACACACACACGCTTTGCAATGCATGAGCCACAAAAAAAGCCCATTTCTCACAAGCATCACCCCTTCCCCAGCTGCTTGGGCCCTTTTCTGCATTCATTTCAGAGAAGAAGCCTTGATTGTCCTGCAGTGTGAGGAAGGGATTGGAGTTGCATCATGCTGCCTGCACGTTCCCAGCTCTCTCATTATCTTTTGCTGGAAGTTGTGATGCCTTTTTCCCTAAATACAACTCCATGCATCCATATATATAGATATATATATGTGTGTGTGTATGTTTTATACATATACATAAAAATACACATTTATATGCACATTGCTACACACAAATGCAAACTGCACATGCTTTGGAAATGCCAATCTGTTCACCCTGCACTTGTCCCAGATCACTGCCAATTTTCCCTCACAGTTCAGGAAAGGTTTTCCAGGTCCAGATTTTTGGAGAAGGAAGAGCAACCTTGTTGCAATAGCTGGAGTTAAGAGAGATTTAGACAAAAAAAAAAAAAAAAAAAAAAGAAAAAAAAAGAAAAAACAGTTTTCCTTTTTCTTCCAGCATCCCTTGATCAGATGCTGGTGGCAGAGAGATGTTTTTCAGCTTGTAGGGAGGAGAGGGAAGAAAGAAAAGAGTTTGAGTTTTTCCTCCACCACAGAATTGGGAATAAATAGAGCAAATTTGGACAAACCTTTGTGTCTGGGAATGTGCTCCAGTTGAGCTTGGCTGCCTCAATGCTTTTCAGAAGGTGCTGGTCCTGCTGGTGGCAGAGGAGTCTCTGAGGGGCTCTCAGGGGTAGGGGATGATGGTGCAGCAATTCTCATCCTCCCCAGTAGCTCATCTGGACCCTGGCCACGAGCACTCAAGTGGGGCAGCACGAGGTGCCACAAGCCTGGAGGAAATCCCAAGCAGATTGGAGCTCCATGACAATCTGCTTTTCTGCTTTCCAGTCCTTGGCTGTGCTTGGACACGTGCAGATGTCTCCCTGCCTCCTGCTGGTTGATGCACAGGGTTCTCTGAGCCACATTTCCCCTGTTAACAGTCCTGCTGGCCACTCAGGCTGCTTCCCTGCCCTGCCTCCCTGCTCTTCCTCCCTGCCCTGCCTCCCTGCCCTGCCTCCCCTCCTTCTGGGTATTTGTGTGGGAGGGTGTCTGAGGCTTCTCCAGTACTTGCACAAGGTATGGGAAAGTGGCTGTGAGATGCTTGTGATGCCTCAGTTTTTAGCTTTTATATTTTTCAGATTCTGAGCTGCTTTAGTGTGTGGGTCTGGCCTTCACATTATGGATGGTGAGCTCTGTGCACAGAGCAGGGAGACAAAACAATTCCTGCTCCAGCTGGGCACCAAGGACAAATGATCCAAATCTCAGCCCAGGAGCACAAACACCGTGGGCTGGAGAGAGAAAAACAAGCAGGGTGGGACTGCCTGGGCTAAAGCTGGAATGGGACAATGAACTCCAAGGTGCCAATGGAGCAGAACTGATCCCAGGGAGAGCCCCCGGGAGCGCTCGTGCATTTTGGGGCCATTTTGGTTCATTTGGGTGCAGCCCTGGCTGGGCTCTGGTGCTGCCCAAGGTGGATCCATGGAGGAGATCCTTTAATAAATCCCGAATTTATTCTTTAGCTCTGCCCAGCCTCTGCTCTAGGTCAGATTCTCCACAAAGCATCACTTGAAGCCTTTTCACTCGGTAGTTTTCACTTGGTCATTGTCTTCTCTCCTGCCTTGCTTCTCCCTCCCTGGGAACACAGGCAGCAGAATCAGCTTTGGTTTATAAAAAGCAAAAAGGTCTCCAGGTGCAGGGTTGTGCTCACCTGTCTCTCCTCCACTGCTCTCTGCCAGTGGGTGACTTCTTTCACCACCCATAATTAGCCTCTCCCAAGGTCTCACTGCTGCTGGGTTCAGGCAGAAGGTTTTACAGCCACTGCCTCTTCTCAAACACAGGAAAAAGAATCCCTTCCTCAGCTCAAGAAGCAGATTTTAAACTAGTTCCTGCTGCTGCTGAGGCAGGGTGGCTGCAGGAGGGGCCCAGCCCAGCCCGTGGCAATGCTGGGGATGGAGGATGTGTGTGTCAGGCTCCCCAGGCAGAGGAAGGAATCAAATATCTGCCCTATCTCAAATGCCATGCTGGGCTCCTCTGGGACAGAGTTATTGGTGAGGAGGAAGCTGACCTTCTCCTGTGTTTATGAACTGAATCTCTGGTTCACTTTGGGTTTGATTTCTCCCCCTCTCCTCCCTTTACAGAGTGCAGTACTCCATTTCAAATGAAATAACATTTTCTTCATTTTCTCCTTTACTGGGATTTTTTTAAAGTGGTGCTTCCCTCAGCTTTCCATGCTTTACTCCTGGCTTTTCACACTAAGTTTCTTGCCCATGTTTTTGGGGCACCAGGGATATTCCCCTGTTACAGCTGCAGAGGGTGAACAAATTCTCCTGGAGCTGGGAAAACACATAATTATTTTAGTAGTCAGACCCCAGCGAGTTTGAGAATTAAAAATTCTCCTCTTTTCCCTCAGTGCCAAATGGATCTCTCCTTCTTCCTCCTGGCTGACTTATCTCCAGCCTTCCCTGGCACAGCTTTTGCTGCAAATCCTTTCCTGCAAGGGCAGGTCTTGAGCATATATAGAGCAGCCAGTCCTTTGGAGCCCCATTTCCTTTTCCTTCCGCTTCTACCTGTGGAGAGCAGGTTTTTGGAAGCTCAAGAACTCTGTCTCTCCTGTGCACAGGTCCCTTGGAGATATTTGAAGGCACTTTGCTGAAGTTCACAGGTGACTTTTGAAAACCTTGGCCACTGCATTCATGTGTATATATATAAATATATATAAATAAAATATCTGTTCTCTCTTCCCTCCTGTTTTCTTTCTCTGTCAGGAATCCAGCTGTGCAACATGTGGCACTTGTAGGGCTTGGAAGTCAGGAAGATCAAGCAAACACAGAGCTTTCAGCAAGAAGAGATAAATTTCCAGAATAAATTCAAGCCACGTAGGCCCAGTCTGTTTTAGTTTTAAAGCCCTGCTGGTAGTGATGTGTGGGAGCTGTACATATAAAGCCAGGGAGAGAAGAAGAGTTTATTTGTATTATTTCTGGCACCTTGGTAGAAAGAAAACCCCAGTTTTGAGTTCGTGGGGCTTGGCACAATGTTTGTCTGCATGGTTTGGGGCAGGAAACTGCCTGTTGAGCTCTGCCTTCGTGCATGGCTTGAAGGCAGAGGGAAAAAGGGAATTATCTATCCTGACTGTTGTAACTGGAAGAGGAAAGCAGCGGATTTGTGGGGGTGTGTGGGATGCAGATGGCCCCAGAGGAGAAATATCTTGTTATTAATAACCCACAAAACTGTGATAGCGATTTTCCACCTGCGCGTGCTGCCGCGGTTTTTATCCCACAGCTGGGAGCTCCCTGCTCAGGCAGCTGCTGGGGGTTCCCTGTTTGCTGCAGAGACAGAGGATTTGGGGCAGGATTTGGGGTGTTGAGCCCTGACCATGGATTGGCTGCAGGGCTTTGGTGCTGTGCTGCTGGAGGGGTTTGATACCGACCTGGCAAGGGAGCTGTGTGCGCTGCTGCTCCTTCAGAGCATCACAGAATGGCTTGGGGAGGAAGGGATCTCAAAATTCTACTTCCAGTTGCCCTCAGGGATGCTTTCTACTAGCCCAAGGTGCTCCATGCTCCATCCAACCTGGCCTTGGACACTCCAGGG
Organism: Taeniopygia guttata; assembly: GCF_048771995.1. Taxonomy (NCBI): domain Eukaryota; kingdom Metazoa; phylum Chordata; class Aves; order Passeriformes; family Estrildidae; genus Taeniopygia; species Taeniopygia guttata. Next base: position 2,435,206 of record NC_133025.1, read on the forward strand.
ATGGGGCAGCCACATTTACTTGCATATATTTTGTAAGTTGTAGTTTTCTCCTTTAGGAGGTGATGGCAAATTAGATCCACTTGGTGAAGAAGCCAGAAAAGCAGTGTTAAATTCTTAACAATTTACAGGGATATGGGAGTCCAGGGCTTCCCTCTGGCTGCCCTGGAAGGTCTGGGACCCTGTCAGGGGGTCAGGAACCCCCCTGGACAGAGCCCACAGAGACACTGTCTGTGATCTCTGTCCATGGAAAAGAGTTTTCAATCTTACAGGATAAGTTACCAGCTCTGAGTGTTTGATAAGAGTAATAATTAAGTGTGGCATGGGTGCAAAAGTAAAATTTTAGGATTCTAGATGAGGGGTCCAAAGGGGACAAGATGGAGGAAATTGGGTGTGCCTTGTCCTTTTTCTCCTTCTTCATGCCCTCCATGTTTCACTGTGGTGTTGGCATTTTTCTGTTGGTTTAGGCTGGGGACACACTGTCCAACGTAGGTGACAGATATTGGCACGTTATTGTAAATCCAGCACAGGTAGTTTCTGGTATTTAATGTTTGTACCATCCCACTGAGGGCAGAGCCCCACACGCTGCCCTGCAGGACAGAGCTGCGGCAGGGCAGCAGAACATGTTAGAGATAAACAGAATAAACAACCTTGAAACCAGCACAGACCAATTATGGCTTCTTCTTTGGCAGTGGGGCAGAAAGGCAGAGACTTTTTACAGTCTTGGGATCACCAATACCACATATTCCGACAGGTCAGAAGGGATCTTAAAATTCTACTTCCAGTTGCCCTCAGGGATGCTTTCTACTAGCCCAAGGTGCTCCATGCTCCATCCAACCCGGCCTTGGACACGCCAGGGATGGGGCAGCCACATTTACTTGCATATATTTTGTAAGTTGTAGTTTTCTCCTTTAGGAGGTGATGGCAAGTTTGATCCACTTGGTGAAGAAGCCAGAAAAGCAGTGTTAAATTCTTCACAATTTACAGAGACATTTCCTCTTTAATCTTGGGTTTCTGTCAGGCAGTTTACTTCCATCACAAAGACACCACCAATTAGTTCTTTCCACTTCTAGGTCTCTTAGTAAAGGGGATTATCTTGTTACACTCCCATGTCAACCAAAGAAGAATAGAACACCTTTTCTAGAAACAGTTGTATTTTACTACCCTGAATATTGCAAATTTGGGTAGAACTGACTTGTATTGCATTTCAATAATTTGAATTCAATTAAAAGAAGCCTGAAACTATGGCTATCTTTTATTCTTTCCACTTTATAAAGTTTCTTATGTCAAAGATACTTTTGAAGTCATTCATAGCTGATAATACTTCTTTTTACAGTTGTACAGGTTTACAGTTCAGCTCTTCTCTGGGCCACAAATATCTCAGAGAACATTTCTTCTCTGTTCTGGGGGCACTGGCATCAGACTGGGAGTGACTGGGATCATACTGGGAGTGGCTACAATCCTACTGGCTCTGTGTACCCTGTGCCACCCTGTGAAGCCTCACCATCCTCACAGGGAAGAATTTCTTCCAAATATCCAATCTAAATCTGCCCTCTTTCAATTTAAAGTTATTCCACCTTGTCCTGTCTCTTTCTTTTAAAAAATCTGTCTTTTTTTTTTTTTCTATTTACTACTATATTTTTTGCTTTACTAAGGTAAAAATATAAACCCCTGGATGCATTCTCCAGCTGTAACATTAGAATGCTAGTCTTCTATATTTAATTTGAGAAAAACTAAGTAATTTTGGGAAAAGTTTTTATTTTTTTTTTCTTGGTCACAAAGAGAGGCTGTGCTATACCTTACGTTTGACTGGAATGTTTAGGATCTGCACATTTTTTAATGTTTAATTTCTGAAGTTACAGTAGCGTGGTGACAAATTCTATATCTTAGGTGTTTACCAATAACATAAAAAGCACAACAGCACCCAGCACAAAGCACTGCTGTTTTCAGACTTCATTTCCATCCCTCTTTCCCTCTGCCTTTTTCCTCTAATCCAAACTGAAGCATTACAGGCTCTAACTCTTGAGTCAAGGGTAAAAATCAGCCCAGCCCCACGCCTGGGTGATGCCTCACATCACTAAAACCCACCTGCAGCCAGTCCCAAGATGTGTCCCAGCCACACAGAGCCAGGAGAAGCCCCTGGGAGCCAGAAGAAGGCTCTGTGTCCTCCAGCCCTGCACCTGAGCCCCGGGGAGGTGCAGCACAGGTGAGGCTCTCCAGGAGCAGGGAGGATGCTCCTGCCTCATGTCCCAACAGCTGTGACTGCATCCCCAAGGAGAAAGACTCCAAATTTAGACACCCACTGCTCCCATCATCCTCACTCCAGCTATCCTTTTTCCAGAGGTCTTTGGCAAGGGAACAAGAACAGTCCCACTCCTGCTTTTTCCAGACCCAAAGCCAGAGACCTCATAAATCGGGAAAGCTGGACAGGACAGAATGCACATCCAACCAATATGATTAATGCAGCGTTCTCCCCTTTATTAGTGAGAAGATGGCAGTTTTTATACACTTCCATATAGTTTACAGTTTACAAAGGCACTCTGATTGGCAAGCTAACATTGTTTACCTTTGCCTCAAGGTGGTCAAGCTTTTCACACTGCAGCTCTATTCTAATTCACACTTGGATAGCTCATTACTTTGTACCTTAACATAATTTCTAACTGTGCCACAACTGAATTCTCACTGTGTCAAAGGCTCCCAGGCCCCACCAAGGCCACTTATCAGGGCCTGGTCTGAGGGGTAGCTCAATGCTCACTCTGAAGCTCTACCCTAATTCACACTTGGATAGCTCATTACTTTGTAGTTACCTTAACATAATTTCTAATTGCGCCACAACTAAATCCTTACTGCATCAAAGGCTTCCAGGCCCCACCAAGGCCGCTTATCAGGGGCCTGGTCTGAGGGATAGCCCAATGCTCACTCCAGACATAAATCATGCCCTCTTTCTCTCAGAAATTCTGTAACAGCAGAGGTTTACAGCTTTTCACAGGCTTGTGTGGCATTCCCAGTGCAGCTCTGGGGTCCTGTGAGGTGAGGGAAGAGAGCAGCAGGTCCTGTTTTGGAGAGAGTGGAGAGGTGGAGGCAGTGGCAGGTGAGGCGAAGGGGCTGGAGTGCACATTGGTACAGTACTTGTGGGTTTTACTGTTTTAGCACCTGGGTATCTGCTTAATAGTGTTTCTTCAGCTCTTAAAACCTGTGTTATCAAGGTCCCCATTTCCTCTGAGCAGGATTTTATGAACAGAGGTGACCTTTGCACGCCTCCCACATTAAAAACACCTCTTGTCTCAGCCACAGGTGCCTTTATCCTGTGTGAGCAGAGATGAACAAAGCAGATGGTGTTTGGATCTGGATTAAATTAGAGTTTTGCTTGCAGCTGGCTTTGCAAACAAATAACTTTTTTCTGGATAGCACAACCCAGATCTCAAACCTCTTACTGCAAACTAAAGTGTCCTTTGCAGCTCACGTGCCCCTCTCTGCTGCTGGGTTTCTGTGTAACACCTGTCCTAACACAGCTAATGCTTTGTGATGATGGATCTGCAATTATGAGGCTGTGCAAACAGCTAAAACAATTGCATCACCCTCCCTGTGGCTGCTCTGGGGTGATTTGTGGAGCTGCTGATAGCACTAGGCACGATCTGTGCAGATGAAGGGTCAGGTCCATGAAGTGCAGGGCACCTGCAGCTTCCATCTGTGTCTGAGTGGACCAGGGGAGATATTTATGGGAGGAAAAGGAGAGATTTTGCCTTTTGCAGCAGCAGCAAGCTGCCCACATGGAGCAGAACGTGCTGGCAGTGTCTCCTCTCCTTGCTGGTCAGTGTTGGGGAGCACAGGGGTGATCTGCAGAAAGCTTTAGCAGCAGAGTAGCAGGAGCAGACACCTCCTCCCTTCCTCCCCCCGGCCTCCCAGGCTGGGTGCCAGCAGCAGGGCTCTGCTGTATCATTTCAGGACATGCTGGATGCATCCCTGCATCCCACAGCTGAGCAGAGTGACCACTGAACTATTTAAAGTCGCTCCAACGCTGACACTTGGGTGTGTAATGCAAATTCTGCTGATGCTGGTAAAGTGCTGGGGCAGGGGATGGATTTAGGACTGAGGGGAATTTATCACTGTGAGCACTTTTGGGTGTGTGTCCCTCAAACATGCACCAAAGAAGATAAGAATAGAGAAAATCAGCGGTGAAGGAAGGTGTTGCATGCATGGCTCTGCAAAATAAATTTGTTGCTGTGACACTGAGCTGGGAATTCAACATGTGGGATGAAGATTTGTCTCTGCTTTGCTGGCTCAGTGTGACCTTGGGCAAGTCATAGAATCACAGACTAGTTTGGGTTGAAGGAACCTTAAATAATTTTGAGCAGGGACACCTTCCACTAGCCCAGACTGCTCATGAGGATCAAGTTCTTCTCCTCCTCTGTTGATAAGCCTAAGTGTTGTCTGATTCATCCTAGGAGCAGTGGAAAAAGCAAAACTTCTCCTTGCAGTATTTGTGCTATTAGATGTTCAACTTAGTCAAATTTAGACAGACTTTTAGCCATGGCCACAAGAGAAGGAGCATCCTGATTTTTCCTCCCTGCTCCAAAGTGTGCCACCTTTTCAGCGAGGCAGCAGGAAGAATAAAACTGAGGTCAAATATAGGGAAAAAAAAAAAAGTTAAAATCAGTAACTTGCAAAAACTTTTCCCCTAATTTAGTTCTCAGCATTGCCCAAGTCATTCTGAATGCAACTTTCCACAGAGCTGGTAGCCTGAGGCAAACACCGAGCTCAGGAAATTGTCCCCTGAGTGGTTCAGGTCTGTCAAAGTAATGAGAACCTTAAAAGTGAGCCTTGGCACAGAACATGTCAGACAACCTGAGCTGTAGGTGTTGCTGCTAATGCTTACTGGAATTATGCATGCACACAGTGCCCTGCATGGGAATTGCATCATTTTGGTGCAAAAATAAATGTGTCTGTACAGGATGGAGTCGTGTATGTCCCTGCAAACACAATCTGTGTGTGTGTGTGTACATCAGCTCCTTTCTAATCTGCCTGTTAACAAACAGAGGATGTGATTATCTCCTCACCCATGTGAGCACTGTTCTATCTCCTGCCTGCCTCTGATCCTGGCCATAGGTGTCCTGGCCAGCTCAGCAGCAGCTCAGGATTCTCAGGCACGATTTGGGATTACTTATCCTGCAGCAACAGCCGGGCTGGGCTCTAAGAATAACTTTCCATTGGCCTTTGGATGTGTTGGCAGTAGCTGGGATTGTGGGGACAAAGTTGCTGGGAGAGAAAATTAACAGCAAATTAATAATACTTTTACCATGTTTTTTTATTTCTGCAAGAGGGAATTGAGTTTTGCTGCTGATTCTCTGCTTTTGTGGTCCTCCTGTGTCACCTGGAAATTGGGACATCACGGGGCAGTGGTGGGATAGATGTCAGACTGCTTTTTATGTTTTCTTTTCCCTTGAAATGCTCCCAGAGCTGTGGCTTATCAAGGCTTGTGTCCACAGAGCCTCATTAGAGCTCTCAGCACAGAGAGTCCTTCCCCAGTGCTGCTGCTGGGCTGGAAATTGGGTCTCAGCTGGAAGTCTCTGCTTGGGCAAACGGGGGCTCTCCATCAGTCCTACCCCTGCTCCTGCCTTTTGGCTCAGGAGCAGCTCAGCTGCCCTTCAGCCTGCTCAAAACATCCAAGTCAAGTGGGGACAGAAGATTTTTTAACCAAAATGCTCTGAGGGGAAGCATCTGAAGAGGACTTAGGTCTGATCTTGGGTGTTTCTCCTCAGGGAGCATCCTGCTCTGGAATGCAGCAGCTGCGCCGTGCCCTGGTTCATTTTGAACATCACAAAAAGTACTGTTATGCCAGAAAGGTTAAAAATTATAAACAATTGTAACACAGTTTTTATGGTATTTGTAAGGGAAAGCCAAGAAAAGCATGCAGGAGGTTAGTATTAGTTAAAAAAAAAAAGTCTATTTGGTGCTGTATTGTTTGCAAAGGAGAGGCTGTGCTCTGTAGCAATCTCCTATCTGCAGAAGATGCCTGGAATTTGGGACTGGTGAGCTTTGGGGCAGAAGTATGAGCTTTTCATCCTTCTGACACCCCTCCAAGAGCTCTTTCCTCTTTCTTTGCTGCCCTTGGAGGCAGCAGGAATAGATTACTTCAGCTGACACGTGCGAGTTTTGAACATCCAGATTGGGACCCAATTGCCCTGGGTGCTACAGGAAGATGAAAAAAGATTCACCTGACCTCATCTGACCTGCTGGAGGGCTGAAAGACAGGGAGCAGTTGGTGGAAGAGCTGTCATGCAGAAGGCAGAGGGATAAAATGAACAGCACATGTCTGCCCAGGAGGTTCAGGGTGCCTAAAAAGCCACCCAGAAGAATTTAGGAATTTGGTCAGAGTTAGGAAGTGCAGAGCAAATAAAACAAGGAGGTATCTAAAAGTTTCTTTTTCAGCCAATATCAAAATTCTGCTAATGGTAGCAGTGAAGTGCAGCTTTTTTTTTTAGGGTTGGGAGAGCAAATGCCAGTCAGCAGTGCTGCTTCCCAGGGGTGTGTTGGACTGGAGATCTGGCTGGGATTTGGGATGGCCCAGCCATCCCTGTTTCATGGGGCTCACTCATCTGCTCCCTTTAGCCACTCACAGGAGAAGCTGAGGACGAAGAATTTGCTGTGTCAGATCTTTCCCCTGGCTCCATCCAGAGCTGGTGGCTGCTGCTCCAAAAGGGGCTGGATGCCTGCCATAAATGAAAGGAGGAAATTTTATGCTGAGTAAAGCATAAAGAGAGACTCTGTTCTCACCTCTGCTGCAAAGCCTGCACCACTGAAGAGAAATGATCACACCTCTGACTCTCCCTCCCAGCAGCACAGTGCTGCTAACAGCATTTTCTTTATGTTCCCACTCCTGCTGCGTGTCCAGCGCATTTCCTGCGAGCTTTGGTGCAGTTGCAGGATTGATGGTCCTTCCCTGGGGGATCCTGGATCTCCAGGAGCACACAGCTGTGCCCTGCACCAATCATTGTAAACTCTTCATTTGGAAGAAGTTCCCATCTGCTGTGAGCCAGCAAGTGCTGGGCACTGCTAACTGATGCCCACCTGGTTTGCAGAGTGCCTGATCCTGTGCAGCAAATCCACTGCTCTGCATCCCTCTGAATTTCCAAACCTTATTTTTATATATTTTATATTTGATATTATATATATTTTTATATTATATATAGTATTACTATATATAATATAAATATATATACTATATATACTATATATAATATATAGAGAGAGTATATAATATTATATATATATAATATATATTATATGTATTATATATATAATATATATAATATATATTATATATATTATATATATTATATATATTATATGTATTATATATTTTATATATATATAATATATTATATATATTACATACTGAGCAACCTGGCCTACGGAAGGTATCCCTGCCCATGGCTGGGGGCTGGAACAAGATAGTCTTTTAGGTCCCTTCCAACCCAAACTGTCCAGTTTTTATCTCCTTTTTTGCCAAGGTTGGGATTAAATGTGTGAGGTGATATTTCTTGTTTGGACTCAGATGTTTATTAGTTCTTATCTACGTTACAGTCTCACAAACTGTGAGTTCTGCAGCACTTCAACAAACTGAAAATGGAGCCCCATCTCTCTCTCTACAAGGCTATTTAAGGCTAAACTGTCCAATTAAGAAATGGCACCTCAATTATTTTCACTTTTAACCCAATAACCAACCACTCACACCCCTCAATGTGGACTTTCTCATCTAATTACACAAAACCACCCAAACCCATGGAGAAGGAGGTGAAGAAGAAGGACCAGCCACTGCCCCAAAACCTCCATCTTATTTTATATCTATTCCTGCATTCTAAACCCGTAAACTCTGAGTTTCCCAGCCTGTGATATCACACACTTCTATCCAAACTCCACCCCCACAATCCCAGTGCTGCCATTCCATTCTGGAAGCTTCTCCACGGCCTCAGGTCAGTGCAGTGTTCTCCTGGGGTCAGTGCCTGGCAGCACAGAAAGTCTGGAATTCCCAGTAACCAGGGTTCCAACACCAAACCATTCTGGGATTCCCCAATCCTGGTATCATCTGTGATATTTCCAGTCCTGCTGCTTTTACTTTTTCCCTCAGACCACTCTGCTCCAGCTGTGTTTTGAATATATAGCAAAATCTCAGACTTTGAAGGCTGGGGATTCTCTGCTGGCTTTTTTGCCAGTGTTTTCCACAGTTCCAACTCTGCTGAAAACAGCTTCAGCCAACAAGGAAACAAAACATCTACCTGGCATCTGTGGGGAAAGGCAGGTCACAGACCCTTCCTGGCTGTGTTAGTGCTCCCACCTGAACCAGACCCTGCAGATTTTGATTTCTTTTGGGCTTTTCCAGAGCCCCCAAAGCCTTGAAGGGAATGTGTGAGCATAAGCTGAGCTTCTGAGGAAGGAAATGCCATTTTCCTCAAGGCTGTCCTAAAATGCTGGAATGGATACACGAGCTGGGGAGACCTGCTGGGATAAAACCCAGTTCATTTTCTTTTCAATATTCATCACTCCTTTAGGGGTAGAGGCTGTGTTTATTGCTCTTTGTGTCTAGAGCTCATCAGGGTCTCCTTCCCGGTGAATTGTTGTCCTGGTTTCTACTGGAATAAAGTTAATTTTCTTCCTGGGATGGTGTGTTTTGGATTTGATATGAGAATCGTGGTGGTGACACACTGATGGTTTGAGTTTCTGTTACATAGGGTTTAAACTAACTCCAGGACTTTTCAGCTTCTCACGCCCTGACAGGGAGAAGGCTGGAGGTGCACCAGGACTTGGGGAAGCACACAAAGCTGACCTAAACTGGCCAAAGGAATTTTCCATAAAATTATAACTTTTTTTTGGCTAACCTGGAGCTGCCAACCCCGTGAGAGCTGCACCTCAGTGAAATACAGCAGAGAAACTCTTAGTGCTGGGGAGAACAGAGTACCAGCACTGTGTGATGGCTTTGCTGGGGACAGGAATGAGACAGAAATCACCCTGACACTCTGGATTTGGCAATATTTCCCTTTTCTCAGTGCCCTGGACCTCTGTGATCTCACACACACAAGGTGGGATCAGCCAAGCTAGGCACTGCTGTGACATGGTTTGCTTGAAATCAGTGACCCTGTGTGCTCTTGCTACAACAGTTTGTTTGTTGGGGGGTTTACATTGCCCCAGTTACTGTGATAAGGGGTAATTTTCATAGACTGGACACTTTCAGGAGGCTGGGAAATACTCTTACCTGTGTCATGTCATTGGGAGGTTGGGTCCTTTCCAGTTCTGGATGTTCCATAACACTCAGCCTTGGGGACTCACATCCCTGTCTGCTCCAGAAAAGAGAGTTTAACTCCGGTCTTTGGATTTGTAGGTTATTTCCATGACCTCAAAACTCTATTCTGGTTTCTGTGACACTGAATATTTGTGTTCTTTCACTCGAGTCTCTGTAGCAAATTCCTGGAGGAGCTGAGAAATCATTACAAACCCCTCTGCTCTCCCAAGCACAGAGGAGCACAGCTCTGACCTGCTTTTGCTGGTAGAAAACCAAATTTGAAATGCAGGCAGAAACAACATCCACATGCAGTTTTATCACATGGGAAGAGCTGGGAGGAAAAGGAAGAAAGTCCCACTCGTGGCATGTGTTAATCCCATCATTTAATACTCTTCTGGCACAGACACAGGTAAGAAGGTGATGGGCAGCATCTGAGAAAAATAATCTGTGTGATGAGGAAAGGCTGTGTTGTCCCTCTGTATTTTAATTCCCTTGCAAACAAACCACTCCTGAAGTTAATCTCTTTATTTGGGACAAGCTGCAGCTCCTGCAGGGATCTGTTCTTTTTAGTGAGCTCCAAAGTAAAGCTGCTTTGGTGTGGGGTGTCCCCAAAGTGAGACTTGCCTTCAGCTTGGGCAGGTTGTAAGTTCAGGGAGAAAGGATTTAGCCAAAGTTAGAATCCAGTCTTTGTTGGGGAAGCTGTTGACAACGTCCCTATATGGGTTTTCTTGCCATGTTGGCTCCCAAAGAAAAGCTTCAATCCATGGTAATCAGGGTTTATTAAAGGAAACCATGAAAAGAAGTCTTTAGATGAGATTAAAGGGATTGTGTGGCTGCACTTGGTGCTGAATCGCTCCGTGCTGGTCCGGCACTGGGCGTCTGCCTCGTCAGCATCTCCTGCATCCCGGGATGAACAGCCTGAGTGCAGGACAGCAAACCCAGGAGCGTGCTGCCTGATTAGCTGGGCTTCATTAACCACCCTGGCACTGCCCAGGAGTCCTGGCTGCTCCTGGCTTCCTCCCAGCCTCTTGGAATCTGTGGTATTGATGATCCTGAAATTGTAGAAAGTCTCTGTCTTTCAGCCCCACTGCCAAAGCAGAAGCCATAATTCGTCTGTGCTGGTTTCAAGGTTGTTTATTCTGTTTATCTCTAACATGTTCTGCTGCCCTGCCGCAGCTCTGTCCTGCAGGGCAGCGTGTGGGGCTCTGCCCTCAGTGGGATGGTACAAACATTAAATACCAGAAACTACCTGTGCTGGATTTACAATAACGTGCCAATATCTGTCACCTACGTTGGACAGTGTGTCCCCAGCCTGAACCAATAGAAAAATGCCAACACCACAGTGAAACATGGAGGGCATGAAGAAGGAGAAAAAGGACAAGACACACCCAATTTCCTCCATCTTGTGCCCTCTGAACCCCTAATCTAGAAACCTAAAATTTTACTTTTGCACCTGTGTCACACTTAATTATTACTCATATCAAACACTCAGAGCTTGTAATTCATCCTGTAAGATTGAAAACTCTTTTCCATGGACAGAGATCACAGACAGTGTCTCTGGGGGCTCTGTCCAGGGGGGTTCCTGACCCCTCGCAGGGTCCCAGGCCTTCCAGTCAGAGGGATTCCCTGGATTCCGACACCAGCCAGGTGGGGAACTCACCCTGCCAGGACTCTGGGGTGCTGCCAGACCCGCTGTCCATGAGGATGTGCTGAGTTTTCCCTCCCAGCGCTGTTTTTCAGCTAATTTTGATTGTATTTAAGGCTTTAACGTGTACTTTTGCTCTGAGCTGGACCCAGAGTGGGTTTGCTTCTCTGTCTTTCTGTATCCAGGCTCTTCCCGCTGACTTTGTGGTGTCCCTGCTGCCACACGTGGCCGTGGCAGGGGACCTGGTGACGTGGCTGTGTCTAACACCTTGGATGGCAGGAGGGCTCTGTGTGTGTCTGAGGGAAATGCTGTTGTCTCATGCTCACTCAGTGACGTGTTCCTTTCAGGAGCTCTCATTGGAGTGGGGTGGATTTGTCCCAGACTCCAGGACAGGGACATGACCATGGATTTTGTGAGATTGTCAATCAAAACCCAGCTTTCCCTCTCTACACTTCCTCCTGAGTCCTTCCCTCTCTCTCAATTGACAGATCAGTCCTTTGTGTCCTCTTTATTCCTGATTTATTCCTACTTCCTCAGGCATAACTCATCCTTGACTTTGTCCCCTTGAATGCTTCTGCATTTTGAGGATGCATTCATCATTCCCTAAATTTCCCATCTAATAATCAGAGTTAAAAGACATTTAGAATGTTTTTTCCTCTGAGACTCCCAAACTCTTTCTTCGTTTTTCACACCCAAACTGCTCTTGCCTGGAATCCCATGTATTTACCACAGAGTTTCATGTTCTGGACTCCTGGGATTGTGTCCTGGAGATCCCTGAGCAGAGCTAAACTGCAACCTTTATCTCAGTGGTCTCAAACCTTTGCTGGAAATGCTCAATAACAGCAAAAAAAAGTAACCAGACTGTGGGGTAGCACCATAACTCACTGTTTTTCAGGAGGAAACCAGCACTTAAACCAAATTTGGGGAGTTCAAGGCATCTTCTGGGGAATGTGTTATTTTCAAGCCACAAAGTCACGATTCCACAGGCAGAACAGTGGTATGAAATCTCCTGTGGATGCTGACTCTGAGTCCTTCCTCTACCACGGATGAAACCCTGTCTGAAACAGCTGGATTTGCTCTGTGACCCTCCCAGGGACCTGGATGTGCTGATGGAGAGGCTGCTGTGCCAGGAGCCACATTTAGGGATGATCTGGCCTCACACAGGAGCCCTGTGTGGTGGCTCGTGGCATCACTGCTGGCCACATCCCCAGTGGAGAAGGCAGTTTGGGTTTATTTTGGAAACAGAGCCCAGATCCAGCCCTTGCTGGCTGTGGCCTTTTGTTTATTTGCTTTGTTTTTAGAATAGAATTACTCTCTTGTAGACTCTGCATGTCCACGGCACTGTATTATTGCCTTTCCAGCTGCTGTGATTCCTGCCATCCATGCACAGGGGAAAAAAACCCCATCCACATCCCCCCTTCTCCTTGGTGCATCCTCTAAGGGGTTGTACAAACCCTGCTCTATTCTGCAGGCTAAACCTCCAGGCCTCCTTGCCCCTGACCTCTGCTGTTATTTATTAATTAAGCCAAATTGTAAATTATAGCCCTCAGAGGCTCCAGGACTGACTGGGGCTCCAGGACAGAGGGTACAGCAGGAGCAGATGGGAGAGGAGAGAGTGCCAGCAGCAAGGAGAGAGAAAATCCTGCTCCTAGGGTCACTCAGATGGCTGCTGGAAGATGGCAAAATAGCCCCAGGCTCTCCCTGCTTTGTCCCAAAAAGCTGCTCCTGTGCAATGCTGGTCCTCTCAGACTGCTGATGCTCTTTCCTCTGCAGGTGAACTTCCTCCCCCATGAGGTTCAGTGTTTTGGAAATCACTCTTGCCTGCTGTAAAGCCTTCCTGGAGTCTCTCACTGGAGTCTCTCTGGTTTCCAGGTCAAATTTGCTGTCTTTTCCTGGAGGGATCACAGAATGGTTTGGGTTGGAAGGGATCTACCAAGGTTCTCCTCACCATTCCTTTCCTCTGCCAGTGATAGTCTGACCTCAAATCAATTCTCACCTGCATGGGCCTTGAAAAATTTATGCCTGGAGTCTATCTCTTCTCATTTTCTCTTGGCTGTTTGTTTTAATGGGCAGATTTTATCCCATTTTTTGCAGGTGCTGTGATGAATTTTGGACAGAGGGGCTGCTCAGTATCAGTTTTGGGATTGCAGCAGTTCCCGTTTCCCTGCCCTGCAGCTCTGCTGACTCTGCAGAGCAAAATACACTAAAATAGAGGGCTAACACAGATACCTTTTTAGTACTTGAAAAGAATAATTTCTCCCTAGATCTGCCTAGTTCCTGATCAAACCAGTGCCTGTTAGAAATGTGGATCATAACTCATCAGTGACGGGAGCCGGTGTTCAGGGTCGCCACGTGATGCTTCTGAACACAGGGCTCAAACAGGGACAGCTTCCCTCTTCTGCTGCCCTCTCAAGGATGGGCCCTTTTGAAAGAGGAATGGTTGTGTGGGGAGAGCTCATCCCATCACTGCTCTATCCATCATAATAAAGGTTATTAACAGCCTACGTGACCAGCCTGCCTATCCCTGCAGAGCTCGCGAGACAGCCCTGCAAGCTCCGCGCTATAAGCTCGGTTTTATTAAATATTTGCTTGACCAGAGAGGCAAAGCAGAACAGGGTAAACATGACTAAAGTAAATGTGGGCTGACCTTTGTCCATCATCCATCCAACTCCTGCGGCTGCTGCGGCAGGCAGGGCAGCGGGAGGTGAAGGTGATCCTACAGCAGCTTGGGAATTCTGGCTGCTGTGCGAGAATTTTGAAATATTTGGGGTGGCATAAAAGTGATGTCTGCTCTACCAGCCCAGATTTACCCTTTCCACTATCAGATCTCATCAGCCTACGGGTCAAAAGAATGTGGGATTTATTCCTCCTGTTATTTTTTGAAGTAAATTTTTCAGTTCCACCGGCGTTAGCAGAGCTGCACAGATCTGAAAAAGCTGCACATCCAGACCTGTGTCACTGTCACATCTTCCTCCCTGCTGGGATCTGCAAACAAGGATTTTTTTCCCCTTGCCTCCTACTTGTGCGAGCCTGGCTGTCATCACTGATTACACCCCTGATTTCAGCAAAGTCACTCTGTGACAGAGGGGTTGGGACACTGCGGGAGTGGAGCTGTGTTTGGCTTGTGTCTTTTTTAACATCAAGAGCAGCTTTGTGAAGTTCTGATCTGGATGATAGAGGGATGAAGGGCCTGGCCACCAGGTTTGTGTGGTCAGCACTCAGTTAGGAGCTTGGCTTGTGAGGCCTGAGCTGGTGGAACTCCATCTCCCACATGCTCTGTGGGGTCATAAAGGGGTAAAGCTGTTCTTAGTACAGAAACAACCAAAATAAATGAAGGAAAAGGGAGCAGATGGATGTGTTGAGTAGGAAGAGGTGTTTTCATGGGGCTTGGTGATGTGCCCACCAAATGTTTGAAACCCATACAGCTCCCATCACCATGGTCAAACCCTGGGAGATTTTAAGGGACTGAGTGGTGAAAGGAAAGCCTCTTCCCTCTCTTTGGAAAGCTACCAGGCTGGTCCTTGGGTCATTGGTTTTCCCACTTCACGGTGCTTTAGGCTTTATCACCGATGGTGGATAAGCAACCGCTTTCTCCTCAGTCACCTGAGATTCCCAGGGGAGCTGGATCTCTTTTGGATGATGTTCCCTTGGCTGTGAAGTGCCTGGAGAGTGTGAAGTGGGTGGAGAGTGGTCTGTGGTGAGAGCACAAGACACCCAGCGCTACTTTTGCTCCCAGCCCTTTGCAGATGTGGCAGTGACAGCTGGCACACCACAGCCCCTGGGTCTGAACTGCATGCTGGGCTGCTGTGAGGCAGCTTTGATCTGGAAGCCACAGAGCTCCTGCTCAAACAGATCTGTTCTGGACTGGGATCTCCCTGAAAAGATGTTAATGTCACACCAGAGCTGGCTCCTTCCCGACAAACTTCAAGGGCTGTGGGAGAGCTCAGCATCCATCTGGCCCCATCCCTGTAGGCAGATCCCTGACCTTCTCTAGGCTTCAGTGCCTCGTCCAGAGGAGCAGGATTATTATCCTGTTCCAGTTCTGGTGCCTCAGATAGCGAATCCACAGCTGAGCTGACGCTGGCAGTGCAAACAGCAATGCTGGGTGATGTTTTTACCATTACCCTTCTGCACTTGCAGTCAATATTTATGCTGCACCGTGGGGCACGTGGGTGTGTAACGGAGAGGGAAAAGGGTGCTGATTTATTACTCTGCTGTGTGATTTCTGCTTTTTTCTCCCAGCATCTTTTCTGTCAGGAGGGCTCCCTTTGTGCTGGTTTTAAGTAGAGAGCTCAGAGTGGAGAAAGGGAGGATTAGCAATTAAATACGCTCTGATGATGGCATGGTTGTGAAGGAGGGAGGAGGAAGGAATACTCCATAGTAATGTACTTTTGTTTTCTTTTTTCTCTGCTTGTAGGACAGAATCTGCCAGGGAATTGGTGTTTTGAAGAGTTTTACAGCTTCTAATCCTTGTTGCCTTGGGAATACAAACCTCTCTAATCATGTCGCCGGCCATGTGGAAATGGACTTGCCTGGTTTCCCACCTCCTGCTGTCCACCACAGTGTCACCTCTTGGCAGACAGCAGCCACCCCATCCAAAGAGACCCTTCATCACCTTCACTGGAGAGCAAGCAGAGGGAAACTTCAACCACTTGGTGGTGGATGAAAGGACTGGGCACATTTACTTGGGGGCTGTCAACAGGATCTACAAACTCTCCAGCGACCTGAAGGTCCTGGTGACCCACGAGACTGGTCCTGATGATGACAATCCCAAGTGTTATCCTCCCAGGATAGTCCAAACCTGCAACGAACCCTTGACGCCCACCAACAACATAAACAAAATGCTCCTCATAGACTACAAGGAGAATCGGTTGATAGCCTGTGGGAGTCTGTACCAGGGCATCTGCAAGCTCCTGAGGCTGGATGACCTCTTCAAGCTGGGAGAACCCTTCCACAAGAAGGAGCATTACCTCTCTGGGGTGAACGAGAGTGGCTCTGTTTTTGGAGTCATCGTTTCTTACAGCAACATGGACGACAAGCTGTTCATCGCCACGGCCGTGGATGGCAAACCGGAGTATTTCCCCACCATCTCCAGCAGAAAGCTCACCAAGAACTCTGAGGCTGATGGGATGTTTGCGTATGTCTTTCACGATGAGTTTGTGGCCTCTATGATCAAGATCCCCTCAGACACCTTTACCATCATCCCCGACTTCGATATCTACTACATCTACGGCTTCAGCAGTGGGAACTTTGTCTACTTCCTGACTCTGCAGCCTGAGATGATCTCCCCACCCGGCTCCACCACAAAGGAGCAGGTTTATACCTCCAAGCTGGTGCGGCTTTGCAAGGAGGACACAGCTTTTAACTCCTATGTGGAGGTGCCCATTGGCTGCGAGAAGAACGGGGTGGAATATCGATTGCTCCAGGCTGCCTACTTGTCAAAGGCTGGAGCCATCCTGGCCAGGTCGCTGGGCGTTGGCCCCGAGGATGATATCCTCTTCACAGTCTTCTCCAAGGGGCAGAAAAGGAAGATGAAGTCCTTGGATGAGTCTGCTCTTTGCATCTTTGTCCTGAAAAACATCAACGACCGCATCAAGGACAGGCTTCAGTCCTGCTACAGGGGAGAGGGGACGTTAGACCTGGCCTGGCTCAAGGTCAAGGACATTCCCTGTAGCAGCGCGGTAAGTGAAGCCCCTGAGCACCCCACCTTGCCCTCCTCAAGCATTAACAGGCCTTGTCATCAGATAACCAACCTTAAAGCAGAGCCCAAGGAGCTGAGACTGCCTGTACCAGTGCTGGCTCTGCCTCCAGCTCACCACACCACCCCATTTAACCAGTTCATGCCCCAGTTAGCTCATGGACAAGCTGGTGAAGGTATCAGAACAAGCAGACACGCTGTGTTTGCTGATGAGCTAACCCAAGGGACCTTGGAATATTGAGGAGGAATACGCCTGTTGTAGTTACTTCATGGTGCAAATCACAGGTGTGAAACCACTTAGACCAGGTGTACTCTCGGCTCAAACCTAAACCAAAACAGCACCTAGAGATGTCAGTGGCTCGTGCCAGTTTCTGTGTGTGCTGTGTATGCTTCCCTGGGCTGTAGCTGGGGAAGGATTTATTTCAGGGAACTTTATGAAGCCAGGGCTTCATTTCTTCCAGGGCTGAGAAGCAGTGGTCATTAACCATCAAAGCCTCTTTCCTTCCGGTCTCCAGCCAGCTCTGCACTGAGAAATAAAGGCCTGGCTGCAGAGCAAGGATTAAACACTGCAAGATTTAAGGGCAGGATTGGGGAAGAGGCTGGTCTGCCTGACCTACGAATGGTCCGAAGAAATTGCCTCGGTTTATTGCGAGTGCCATTGCAGGGATGTGCACAGGGCTGGCTTTGATGGCAGGCACAGGCATGGGCATTACAGCCAGCACCACACCCGGGGCTGCAGGAGCCTCTTCCCCAGGCTTTGATTCCCACCCTTAATTAGCTCTTTCAAGTGAGAGGCGAGTTCCAGTCCGAGCAAAGGGAATAGGGAGAAATGCCAGAGTGCTTTCCTGCCCCGAAATCTCCAGGCAGGCAGTGCTCAGGAGATGGGTTTGCTCCTCAGTGCTCAAGCCTTGTTTGCTGAGGGATTCTTCTGATGCTCCCTGGCGGGACAAGGACAGACCATGAGTAATGTGGATGGGAGTCTCACTGCAAGGACACTGATCCTGCCTTACTCTGCCCTAATTCCCTTTTACACCCCTCAGTGTCCTTGCTTGACCTTGCTCTGCTCTCATTCTCCCACACTGAAGGGACAAGTCCTTGATTTCAGTTGGGATCTCTGCCTAGACCTGCAAAGCTCCCTGTGGAGCACTGCACAGGGAGAAAGGCTGTGCCCAAATCTGGCTTTGATTTTTTTTGTTTAGCCGCAAGGCCTGTGCACGTTCAAAGAGCTGCCTTTAGATTTAAGCTGGGAGCTTCCCACTGGAGTTTCTTTCCTGGGCTCTTAAGCCTTTCCATGCATTTGCATATTTAGTCTGCTCGTGCTCCACACTAACATTTGCAGTGCTGGACCTTTCCAATTAGGTTTGAAATCTCTCAGCCCTGCCTTCTGTGGCTTTAGACAGGAGCAAAAGAGCCCAACAGCTTTCTTAGGTCCCATGGGGTGAGTCCCAAACCAAGAAAACTGGTGTCAGACTGAGTAGGGACAGCACTGCAGAGCTGGGAGAGAGGGCAGGGTGGGGAAAAGTGTTAGAGCATATTTATGAGTGCACATCTTCACTGTGAATCAGAGACACTGCAAAAGAAGCTGGAGATGCTTGAATTAAAAGCAGGAAGTCTGAAGTGTGTAGCTAAGTAGGCTGTCCTCTCCTTAAATGAGCCTGCTTAGAGCTGCTGGCAAGCCCTGCCTGAGATCAGCTGTGCTGCCTGAGGGAAGAGGTATTAGTGACTTGGCTGCTGAAAGGGGTTGCAGAGTCCAGCCTCTAAGCCTGGAAAATATTGGATGGTTGGTGAAGTATTTTGGAGTCTGGATGTGTGTCTGTGAGATCCTGCTCTCCTCTGCTGATGTCCTGCTTGCCAGCCAAGCCCCAGCACTGCTGCTCTGCCACTTAGCACATGTGTCAGAAGCAGCTCTAAAACCAATTTCAGAGCCATCAGTGAGCCTTTCCCCACGTCTGTGGGGATGTCAAATGTTTCTCTGTGGTGCAAACAGAGGCTTAACCTGCCTATGGTCCAGGCTGGAGCTGAACTTCAGCTTTGCTGCCCTGCCTTTGGCAGCTGCAATCCTGCATGAGAACAGGTCTGGCTGATGTGCTGGGCACTGGGCATTTCGAAGTGACAGAGGAGAGATTTGGATTAGGTGTTAGGGAGAAATTCTTTACACAGAGGGTAGTGAGGCATTGGAACAGCTTGCCCAGGGAACCTGTGGCTGCCCCTGGATCCCTGGAAGGGTCCCAGGCCAGGCTGGACAGGGTTTGGGGCAACCTGGGATTCTCTAAATCCCAGTGGAAGATGTCCCTGCCCATGGCAGGGGGTGGCACTGAATGATCTTTAAGATCCTTTTCAACCCGAGCCATTCTGTGATTCTTGGTGGTATTAGCTGCAGGACTGAGAAGATGGGTTCACTGCTCTGTCCTTGCCTATCAAGTCTGGCTTTTATTCTAAATTTTTCTAATATTTCTAACAGGGCAATAACTGACTCAAAGGGAATTCTCATGACTGGATACTTCTACTCCTGCCTTGGTGTAATGCTTGCCCAAGGCTATTTCAGGGATAGAGAAATCTCCTGGGGACAATTCCCAGCACAACTCTCCTAACCTGCAGTGTGCACACAAACAATTCCAGGGATGTGGGGGACCAGTGCTCCGGTTCCCAGCAGCAGATTCTGTAGCTCCTCTGGTCAGGCAGCTTGGTTACATCTGGAGCTGAGAGATTTGAGGTCAGGAAAGACCTTGGCTGGACAAACTTTGTCTCATGGTCAGTATTCAGCGAGAGGCATTGGTTCCCCAGATGTCCTGCAGGGTTGGATGTCCTGGAGACTTGTTCCTGCCTGGTTTGCAAAGGTCAAGGCAAAGACAAAACCAAAAAAAAACTCTGTGATGATCCTTTGGTTGCCCCATGCCTGTTGTAGATGTCAGCAGCGTGATAGCAGAATTTCTGGAGTGGGAAAGGTGAAAGTCCAGAGATGAATGGAGAATCCTCAGTGTTCATTCCCCTCCCACCCCTGTGTTACAGCTGTCCTCCCATTCATCTTCAGCATAAATGGAAAAAAAAAATGATAGATTTTTACGTCTGGGCTGTTGATTTGCAAATTGGGGATGTTCACTCAGGTGATGAATGGTCTCAGGTAATACCTCTCTGCAAAAGCAGGATAATAGCTTATATTTAAGCAGTACACTTGACCCCAAGTGCTTAGAAATTCATATAATCAGAGAAAAATGAGGCTGGGAAAAAAAGGATTCTTATAAGGTCATCTGATTTGCCCTTCTGCCCTACTTATAACGCTTCTGACAGATGTTTGTCTCACCTGTTCTTAACCTCTGGCTATGGAGATTCCTCTCTCTCCCTAAAATCTGTCTGAGCTGTGAGGAAGCTTTCCCTCATGTGGAATCTAAATCTCCTCTCTGGATACTGAACCCTTCCTGCTTACTCAGTCAGAGGGCACCTTCAAACCCCGTGGACATGCAGGATGTTGGCAAAGGCAGGACTGCTCTGGAGGGGAAAAAACAGTCTTCTTAGAACAGAAATCCAGCTTCATGTTGGGTGAAGAAGGCTGTGGTTTCACTGTCCTTCATAAATGTTGTAATGGAGCAGCCTGAGCTGGTTGAATTTATCCCTGCTCATGGCAGGAGGCTGGACTAGATGAACTTTAAAGGTCCCTTCCCCACCCAGGGCTGCTGCTATCTTTTATATGGTACATTACATGTTACATGGGTACAGTTTTTCCCAATGCCTATCACCTATATTAAATGGTGCTTTTCTATCTTTTATATGGTACATTACGTGTTACATGGTTACAGTTTTTCCCCAATGCCTATTACCTCTATTAAATGGTGCTTTTCTACTCTAAACCAATCTGTGAGTGCCAACATCACCAAGAACATGGAGGTAAGGAAGAAGAAAGAGGGAGGACAGGGCAGGCCCAAACCCCTCCATCTTAAAACCTCTGACCCCCATGTACAAAACCAAAACCCCCCTGTGCAGCACTCAAAAATTCTTCCCTCTACTTTGTGACTACTTCTACTCTAATATCTAAACTTTTGTGACTTCTTGTTCTTCCTGCAAGGTTGGTAAATCGTTCCATGGCTCAAACCCAAAATCACAGCTGTTTCCAGCTGCCTGCCAGGGTCTCAAATGGTTCTGACCTGGTCCTGGAACCTCCAAAAATGTCTGAGGGACATTTTGAGCTCTGACAGAGGAGGGTACTGGAGACTGACCCCAAAGCAGCCTGAGGGTGTCAGGGCTGTGGGGAGATGGAGAGGAGCAGGGATCCTGCTGGAACTTTGGCTGACAATGAAGTCCCAAACCCGGGGTGCTGCTGGCATTTAACCCCAGCTGTCAGCTCAGGAGCTGCTCACATCCCAGAGCTGTTCTCCTGGGAGATCCTGGCCTGATCCACCTCCCAGACTAAGAGACTCCAGTCCCTGCCATGAAAAGGTGTCACCTTCACCACTGCAGCTTCCACCAGATATGCAGCACCAATATCTCTCCAAGATAATCAAAGTGTCAGTCCCCAGCTCCTGCCTGGCTTCTGCCTTTTGCTGGTATTTTCCTTTCCTTTTGGCAGGAAATGGGGTTTGACTGTTTAAATTGCTGTATTCAGTCTCTTCCTGTTTTTCATGGCAGAGCTGTCACTTGGGGGAGAACAGAAATGTTTTCAAAGCTGGCTGGCCAACAAAAGACCTTGTGTGAAGAGCTGGGCAATATTTTCCCAACACTTTGCTACCAGAAGTGGATGTTTGGGTCCCAAGCCATTGTCTGACGAGTGACTTGGCTGTGAAGGCTTCCTGTGCTTCTGGTGGCTGTTGGGAACTCCCCAAACCCTCTTTGCAGATGCTGCTGGTGAAATCTCTGAGAGTCCTGCACCATCTCCATGCATTTATTCCTTGAGTATTTATTCCTGCTCTCCTGCTCTCTCCTGCTCTCTCCTGCTGTCCCTGCATCCCCTGCCCATCCCAAATGCCCTCCAAGCAATCACTGCTGTTGTCACAGGGTTGAGCTGGATTCAGGAGGAGTTTTTGGATTAGTCCTTCCATGCTGGGCACGTTTGGAGGCCAGCTGGGTGCACAGACATTTTCCTTTGGCAGCGTTGGGATGAACACTGCCTTCTCCTTGGGGATGACCCTTGGGCTCCCTCCTGTTCCATCCCACCAGGTTAGGAAGGGCCATTTCCATCTCAACTGGTGGAAAGACTTTGTGTAAGGTATGGGACAGTCAGCTTGACTCCTGGCTGAGATTTTTCAGCCTATTTCATATTCCTCTTCCTCCCAGGCTTGTGCTCATCATCCATGGTGTTACCAGGACACAGAGCACCTCTGAGACACCAGGATGGGGAGCAGCAGGAGGTTGTTTTATAGGGGGGTTGGCTAAGGCACAAAAATGCAATTTGTAGCCCAGGGTCTCCTGGATCTTAGTGCTGTGCCCATCTGTTGCAGGAGGAAATCTCTTCCTTGCTCTTACATTCCTCTCTGGCATGCCAGGCAGAAGAACAGGGTCATTTAGAAAGAAGAACCAGCTGGAGCTGCTGGAAAGAAGGGGTGTTTCGAGGGAAAAAATCACTTTACAAGCAAAAAAGCAGGAATTGTCATCCCTATCTGTCATTTCTCCCACTTTCCATTAAAAGAGAAAGGCTGGGAAAAAGGAGTGTTAGCTTTTGCTTAGTCCTGGGGAAGAGGAAGGTGTGGAAGGAGGTCCATGCTTTGGCATTTTGCCCTTTTCTCCTGGCTGGATTGGTGAGTACGTGAGCCTGACTCTTTCCCAGGGGAATGGATCAATCACAGGGATGAGTTATCAGTTTCATTTTACCTCATAGTCTCCCTGTTTGCCAGCTGGGCTATCCTAAGTAAATCCCTTTGTGTGTGTCAGTGCCACTGGTGCTTGCACAACAGCACTTTTTGCTCGTCCCAGCTGAACAGACCACGCAAAAATTTTGTGTACACATCTTTATTCCAAGTTTTACAGGCTGGTGTTTCTGATTCAAAGGGTTTGTGAGCAGGTGAGGTCAGTTCTTGGTCAATTTTTAACAGCATTTTCTTCTTTTTCCTCTGAAAATGCAAATAAGAGCAGGAAACCCCTACAAAAATGATAAAGTTCAGTTTTTGGAAGGGCAGTACCCTCAGCAATGCTGTAATGCCTCTCTGGGAATGCTCACTGGAGACTGGGAGCCGGAGCAAACAGGCTGCTGGCTGCCAGATCTGTGTTTGTGCACTTGGTCACATCGGTTTGTGTTGGATGCCGTGCGTGGCGTGTGCTCTGCTGGGCCAGCAGCTGTGATAAGAGGTGACAAGTGTCCTCCTGCCCACACTGGGGCTGGAATCTGAGCTGGGGAGGGAGAGGGACACAATCACTTCTGGTTGTGCTAAGAGTGAGTTATAACATCTGTATTGTCTCACCCTTCTGATGAGACGGAAAATAAAAGTTTTTAAAACACCTCTCAGTTGCCCCATCTCTAAGTCAAAAAAGGGTATAATCTGACAAGGCTCTGGCTCAGGATTTCTGCAGCTGAGCTCTGGGATTTGCAAATCTCCCTCTGCACCTTCATTTCCAGCAGGTCTGAGCATCACCTCCCCTGCAAAGCTGGCTCTGCTCGGAGTGACAAACTTCCACAGACAGAAATCCCCACATGAGGCAGCTCAGGGAGCTCTCTTCAGGAACACAGCTGGTATTTCTCATGCTTGTGGTGGAAGTGGCCAGAGATGTCTGGGGCCGTGCTCTTTGGAGAGCAGCTGAGTTCATGTCTCCGGTGCACCCAGTAAAGTCCTGCCCTCTCTGAACTGGGATTGGAAAATTCTCCCCTCTGTGAGGTGAGCTCAGGCAGAGTGTGGGTGCATCTCTTTGCCCTGGGCGATGGTTCTCTCTCCCAGGTGCCACCTCAGCCAGCAGGGGTAAGGACAGGTCCCTGCCTCTGCAAAGTGCTCTGTGCTCCAGGCAGGGAAAAACGTGGCTTTGGGTGCTCTGAGGGAGAGCAAAACAAAAACTCTTAATCCCCTACATCAACAGAAGCTTGCACTTAAGAGCTGTAAATCAGGGCCTAATTGCGTGGAGAGGATGATTGCATTTGAGGTATTAAATAGGTTTCTCAGTATTAAACACCTGTCCTTGAAAGGATACTGCCTGACCAGTGGATGCAGAAAGAATTCTGCCAGTAATTAATTACCTTCAACCTGAAACACCCCATCATGAAACCTCTCCTTGTCCTGGGGGAAAAAACCCAAACATGCATTGGAAACAACCTTCCCAAAACCATTTATTTCCTTCCAAAGCATAAACCAGGAGGAAACCCTCTGCCTTGAAGTGGCTGGGTGCCAAACCCTCTCACAGAGCTGTTCTCTCACGTCTGGGTGACCCCGCTCGCACAAAATGTTCATTGAGGGCAGAGCAGGACCCATGGCTGCTGAGATATTCCAGGCACAGCTGCCTCCCCCACCATCCCTCCCATTTCTGCACCACTTTGGCTCTGCCTGAGCAGCTCAGCACCACCCCAGGTCCTGCTGGTCCCTGGTGGGCAGGTGAGCCAAGTGCCAGCTCCTCCATCCCTGCCCGCGCCGCCTCCCCGCGCTCCCTGCCGCACGGACAATTAGATTTATTTCTGGGAACTGCTCTTTGCTGCTTCCCCTGCCAGCAACCCAGGCTGTTTTCTTCTGTGGTCGAGCCCTGCGGTCGTCTGTGGCTCAGCTTTGCATTTTTGGAGGCCTCCACATGATCTGCTCACATTCTCTTCCCCGCCAGGAGATCGGCGACTTCGCGGAGCTGACCTCGCGTTGCCTCGCCAGGAGGTCGCCTGGCAGGCCAAGGGGAATGCTTGTGCAAGAGGGGTTTTTTTAAATTTAATTATTAAAAAAAAAAAAAAAGGCAGAAAGCAAATCCCAGATGTCCTGGAAGAGCCAGAAGCAAAATGACTCCAGCTCCCTTGATGAGGCTGATGCTATTTAAAGCAGCCGGAGAAGGGAGGTTGTACAATGCCCATTCTGTTGAGGAGAGGGTCGAGGGGGTGCTGGATTCAGCTTTGCTCTCTGGGATAAATCCTACACAGACCCTTCCTCCCTCGCCTGATGCCAGTGGAGCTGTCAGGGTGAAACACAGTGCAGGCTCTGTCTCAGAACTTGGAGGCTCAGTGAAGATATTCACCCTCCGGGAGTGATCTGATGTGTGTGTCTGTTTATTTATATTCCAGGAGTATAACATAAGACTTATTTGTTTTTCCCTCCCTGAAATGTTTCTATTTATCCAAATTGCATGGATGGGTTCCTATTGTACCTGGTAGGATAACACAGATATTGGAGGACTGGATAGTGTGGAGATGGAGATGAAAAAAGCTGTTTTACTCACAGAGAGATGCCTGAATCACATCTGACCATATTTCTACCCCAGACACTCCCAGCCTGGCACCTGCATGGCTTTGCTGTTGTAGGACATAGGTTTTGCTCTAAGTTTGTTTGAGAAGCATTTTATCATGAATAGGACAATCTTTGGGTAGCCTGGCAACAACTTTCAGACAAAATTTGGTGCTTTCAGAGCCAGCACAGACCTAGCTGAGTAGCTGTATCCAGGTTCAGGATGGAGCTGGAGTTCCATCTCTGGAAGTGCTCAAGGCCAGTCTGGATGAGGCTTTGAACAACCTGATCCAGTGAAAAGTGTCTCTGCTCATGGCACGGGGTGGGACTGAGTGGTCTTTAAAGTCCCTTTCAAGCCAAGCCATCCGATGATTCTTTTTTTAAAGAAATGCTCAACACTAGAAAAGGCAAGACAGCCAAACAAGACTGAAACTAAATGGTAAAGAGTTCCCTCTGTTTCCTCCATGCAGCACTGGGAGCTGGTGTAGCTGATGGAACATGTGGGTGACATTAGATCAGTAGGAACAACATTGCATTTCCCCGTTTCAATGTCATTACCCGTCATTGTCAGTGATCCAAATTATAATAGGATTTGTACAGCTGATTTATCCTGTAAACAAGCAATATTAGCCAGGCACGTATTTAGACAAGGAGAGAGAGTGGGAGAGGCAGAGGGAATGTGCAGAAGGGAATAATAAAAATTCACTCCTCCTAATGAAGGAATGACCTGGTACTCTTGGGTTGGGGTTGTTGCTGGGGATCCCACTGCAGGAAAAAACAGGGCTGTGATTGTGATGGTGTCCCTGCTCCCAGGGCTGGCTGCAGCCTCCCAGTTGCTCAGTCCTGCTTCCAGATTTGGGACCAGTTGGAGCTTCAGTGAGTTCACGTTGGTACAAACGCTCTGAATTCCTCGATCTGCTCAGATAAGCAGCTACAAGTGGGAGATCTTCCCTTTCAGGGCTGGAGTGCTTTAGTTTGCTGTTTAAACTGATAACCAGCCTTCTTTAAATTCATCTTCTGTGAGATGATGGGACCAGACACATCTCGATTCGCCCTGATACAGATGCCAGCCCTGGATCTCGACTCTCCTTTATTGAGCAAGCCGAACTCTCACCATTTCCCGGTGCTGAAGAGCAGCAGCACATACATCTCACTCATTACAGCACTTAAATCACCTTTTCAGGACCGTGGTGAGGCTTAATTAATGCTTTTCAAAGGCTCAGGGCTCTCGGGGTGAAGGTGTTGCCTGCATGCAAAGCAGTTTTGTTGTTTCATTTCTGCAGCGTTGTTGGCGCGGGTGGCACTTTGCAGTCCAAATGATGACTTTTTTTTCCCCTGTGTAACAAAATAACAATTATAGCAATTTGATGCAGTGAATTGCTGGTGGTGCCAGCAAAAGGAGGCATCCAGACTTTATCTGACCAGGTGCTGGTGTGCATTCAATAGGAATGAGAGGGCTGATCAGGGAAATGGGACATCCTTTAGGATGAAATGCAGCACCTTCTCTCGAAAGTGTCTTTCTGCTTACAAAAAACTCCCTTTTCACCTAAGATTTCATCTCTCTGGGACTCATTCTTCCCCTGTCAGCCACAGCAGCACCAGAGAATATCAGTGCTGCTATGTTTCAGGTGTGTAACAGAGCTTTGCTGCTGGAGTAAGTTTTTACAGAAGGGCTCTAGCAGCTTATTTGATCAATACTTCCCTTTTGAAAGATCCCTAAATGCTTATTTACCCAACAGTCCGTGGCAGTTTCAAAGGCAGAGTCTCCACACTCAATAATCTCTTTTTTTTGGGGTGTGAAAAATTTTAAGTGAATTTTTCAAAGCACTGATCTGAGAGCCACGGAGATTTATATTCTTCTGTTTATCCTTCAACGCCTCAGCCCTATGATCCTCTGAGCCAGCAAGGGGAAGTTTATGGGACCACAGGAAAGCTCAGCTTCCTTTTGCACCTTTTACAGTCCCACTTGCTGCTCTTCAGGTCACATCCATCCTTCTGGCTTGTAGGAATGAGCCTCAGTGGCCACACAACTCTGGGGTGTGGTTTCCACCCCACCTCCATGGCTTGGAGTGCTGAGATTCTGAATTGTGATGCTGGAAATTTTCTGAAGAGGTGGAAATGCAATATGCAAAAGGGAGATTTGGCCGACACAGTGATGTTTGGGATTTGGAATGGGAAGATCTCCATGAATGGAATATTTTATTTATTATGTTTTATTATCTCGGTCTGCATTGCTGCTGGAGGTACTGTCCCTTCTCTGTGCCTACACCAGACTTCTGGGGTTTAACCAAGGCACTGGAAATACCACTTAAATCACAATATGACTTTCCTTCATGGGGGATATGAACAATTTCCCTCTAATCACAGCATCTTAGAATGGTTAGGTTGGAAAGGACCTTAAAACTCATCCAGTTCCACCCCCCTGCCATGGACAGGACAAATCCCACTAGAGCAGGTTGCTCAGAGCCCACAGCAGCCCAGTGCTGCTTCCAGAGCAGTCCCAGCAAAAGTGAGAACCAGAGATAGGCAACAAGGAAAAAAAAAATAATCTTTGCAGTTGTGTTGCCATGGATGTGATAGGGTCCAAGGTGTGACACAAACTCCAAGGTGTGACACAAAAAGTAAGGAAAGCAGCCAGATTGTTTAAATTTTGTATTACTGGGATCTAGAAAATTTGGAGGGGCTCACTAATGGATTTAGCTTGTGCACATCTTTGGGCACTGCAATCACTTGGAAAGGCAGCACTTGGAGGATGTTACATTTATAGCATAAATTTACAGCACAATTCCTTTTATCCACAATTACTGATAATCACCCAGCTCTGCTGAGGAAAAGGCCTGAAGACTAAAGGAACCTGTTGCTCTCTGCAAGAAAGGCAGCCTCCTCTTCAGGAAATTGCAAATTTTACGACGTGGAGGAACATGGTGTAGACTGTTGGGGAGCCTTACACTCCCAGCAGAGCAGGAACATAAATGCAGGCATAAAAAGTCTGTACTCCATTAAGATTCTGCAGCACTCTGGAAACTTGACACCAGTCCTTGAACTGATGCTTAAACTACAGACCTAGAAACCAAATGCCTGAACCAGTTCTAGTCAATTTGAGTAACCTTCCCTCTTGTTCTTGCGTTCCTGAACGGTGTCTGAACAAAAACCTCTCAGCATAGTGGGTGTAATTTCCCTGTAATTGGTAAAGTTACTGTAACTGCACTGTCATTTGCATATGGTGACATGTAATTGCACAGTAACCACTGCTGTGGGTGCACAAGTGAAAAGCAGCGTGCAATTAAAATGTATTTCCAAATGCTGGCTCTCGATCCAGCCTCTGTTATATCACAGAGCACCCTGAGGAAACAGGGCTGGGTATTTTTGGAGGTCATTAGACTCCAAACCAGCCACTGAAGAGGGGTGGGTTGGTGATCTGTGCTATCTTTGGTCACTGCCCATCTCTTTTTGAACTGTAGATGACAAAGGTCTGCAACCAGGCAAACCTGCTGCCTTTTCCTGAGCCACTGCCAGGAAAGGCTGGGATGGGGAGGGCAGTGACAGGCATCAAATTCCAGGAATAAGGTGGCAGGAGGGGAAAGCCAGAGGGGCCCTGTCCATGTTGCACTGGGATTTCACAGCTCAGCACAGCAGCAGGATGCAACCTGATGGTTCTGCTGAGGTTCTGTGGGGAGAAAGGGCAGCTGGACCAAAATCCACTGATTTCACAGAAGGCAGAATGGCCAGAAGCAGAGATACTGCAGGAGGGAGAGTCCATCCAGCTTCAGGAATGCCAAGGATTAATGCCATGGGCAGGGCAAAGCAGCATCCAACCAGGAGTTCACCTTGCACTCAAACCATGCTCAAACCATCAAAACACTGTGTGCAGGCAAACAGGAGAAGCACAAGCCTTGGGTACCATCCTGCTGCTGCTGGAATTTAAAGTCCTGTGGTTTGCAGGGAGATGGTTTCCATTATTTCCAGCTCCACACTGTGGGGATTTATGGTTCACCCCTGCTCCAGGCGTCCTAAACCTTAAATTTCTTAGCTTGTGTTTCTTCAAATACCATGAAGTTCCTGCTGAGAGGTTTTTCTGTGTCTTCCATCTCTCTAGATTTTAAAATATCCTATAGAGTGGACATGTGCCCACCTTCAGCCTCACTCAGCCCTTGCAGTCAGGCAGGAAAGGAGATCCTGTAGTCAGGTGAGGGAAAAGACCTTGGATGTCTCCTTGCAAAGACTCAAAAGCCTGTAACTGTTGATTTCTTACTGCTGCTGGCTCCCTGGCCCTGCTGGCAGCACAGCCATCCATTAATGTGTGTTCCCTCCATCCTCTGCACCAGCCAAGCCTGAGATAACAGGAGAGAGGAGCCAAGTACCTGCCACCACATGGAGACAGGGCTGTTAGGTATTAGCTGTAAATCAAAGGCAAGACTTGGCCACTGGGACAGCCTTTATCCCTGGTGAATCTGTGGAATTGCTTTGGAGCCTGCTGAGATAGCTGGGAAAAAAGGGCTTTGATTGAGGAGGAAGATTCTGCTGGAGTGAAAGCAAGGAGGAGTGAGGGGTGGCTAATCCTTTATCGAGGCTCTTCCCCAAATGTGGATTAAGCTGTGTTTGATTATCAGAGGCTGTTTCAGAGGCAAACAGTGAAAGCAGATGTTTAAGGGACAATTGGTGTGTTATGAGCACTGTTTGCCCATGTCCCCTGACGTTTGGTGCTCGCTCCTGCTGGGAATGAGATGAGGACAGGGAAGGAGGTGATGCAATCAAATCTCCAACCCTCCTGCTGAATTTGGGGGTTTTGGGGGCTCAGCCAATCCCTCCAGGACTGAGCCAGCACCAGCTTTGTAAACCCATCCTGTCCAGGAGGGCTTGGATGTGTTAATTATTTATTTGATAGGCTTAATCCTGGAGAAGGGAAACGCCTGCCAGAATCCTGTAAATCAGGGCCATTCTTTTGCTCATCCTTCCTATTTCAGTGGTGACTGTGACACTTGGCCACGGTGTCACGGCTGCAGATGGTTGGTGACACAGGCAGAGGTGGCAGGAGAAGAACACAACCAGGTAGAGAGGCAGCTGGTGGGGCTGGGAAGGGCATTTATTTATACCCTGGGAGCTGCCAATCCATCTCAGATAAAGGTAATTTGGCTGTGCAGAGCACCTTACAAACCTGTGCTTCTCAGTTTCCCTGGGGCAGGGTGGTGGTGAGAAACATTCCCTCATTTGCAAGTGGGAATTCTGTGTGGGATGATGATGCTGTGATTGATCCCAGTCCAGTTTCCTTCCAAGTTACCTGCTGGCTGGGACTTTCTGGGTTGCATTTTAACTGCTCGGGATGTGAGAATTGCTGATATTATTCCCATCTCTTTAGACCTTCCCTTTGCCTCTCCCTGCTATCCCAGCCACCGTTAGAAGTGAATTCATGCCCTCACCTCCTCCTTCATTCTGGAAAGTCGTTAACATGAAATTGCCAGGCAGAGAAGCTCCAGAGAGTTTAACGTGGCTACTTTATATTGCTGCTAGGAGTGTCTGGAATTGAAAATAAACCTGTGCTTGCAACTCCTGACCCTTTCATCATAAATCCAAACTTCCTTACGTGTCTCTCTTTGCTGCAGAAGACTGTATTTCTACAAAGGCCTGTGTGCTGCTGAGAGCCACAGCTGTGCAGGAGCCTGGTGGTGTTTATTTGTAGGGTTTTGCTTGCTGGCTTTTTTTTGGCAGATGATCCCCAGAGGAAATAACCCAAATATGTTCAATGAAAATAGTTTTCGTGTGGCGTGTGGCTTGCTGGCCTTGCTCCTGTTCCTGGGGGAGGGTTATGGCAAACCACAACGCTGTGATTGCTCCTCTGGCACCCAACCAGCAGCACGTGAGTGGACACAGAGTTCTAGAACAGTTTGGGTTGCAAATGACCTAAAGAACATCAAATTCCACCCCCTGCCATGGGCAGGGACACCTTCCACTATCCCAGGATGCTCCAAGCCCCATCCAACCTGGCCTTGGACACTTCAGGGATCTAGGGCCTCCCCACCCTCATCACAATTTCTTCTTTAAACCTAGTGTGACTCTACCTTCTTTAAAAAATCTGCCCCCCTATTTCTGTGTAAGTCCTTCCTATAAGGATGTGTTCTCCTGTAAGTAATGTCAGAGGAAAAAAAGTTATAAAAATAGGCTTAAACTTAATTTTGTGTCTGTGTGGGATTATCAGCCCCATTAAGGGTAGGTCTGAGTTCACCTGGAGCCCTACCCAGGGGCAATTAGACTAATGAAATCTCAACAGGCTGCAAATGAGCCACAGGTGTTTGTGCTTAACGCTGTGATTTTGGGGGCTGTGTCATCCCGGGCTCCTGCCTGGGGTTGGGAGGATCTGGATTGGATAGAAAAGCAGCCAGATGATTGTATGGATCCTTTCTGATCTCAAATGCTTCAGCTGGAGGGGTTGGTTTTGGCTGTGTTCATCCAGGGAGGATGCCTTCCACTGTGGCAGCTCTGCTGGATTAATCTCATTTTGCTGTTTGTCAGAGGAATTTTCTCTGGTTTGGGATGGAGCTTTGCACCCTGCACCTTAGGTAAGATGTCTGCTAGCCCTATGAAGCTTTTCATCATCTTGGTGGTGAAGAAAGCTGTCTTATTTTCCTTGGAAACTTTCCTCCCTTTCCCATCTTTCCACTGTTTGGGAGTTTCTTGCTTTCAGCCTGAAGTGATTCTATTCAGCGTGTCAGGCTATCAGAGTGAGCACTGAGGCAGTTTGATTATACCCCTGAAACACAAATTGTGTGTTGGAGTCCAGGACATCCCTCTGGCTGTGTCCAGACCCTGGCAGGGGGCTCAGAGACCTTGGCATGAAGTCAAAAACACCTGTGGCTTCTATTTTAGCCCATGGAAAAGGCTGCCAACTCTGTATGAGGGATTACAAGCCACACGGGTTTGAGTAGTGTGGTAGTTGAATTTACACAGGGTGAAAAAGTAGGATTTTGGGGTTTTTTTAGATTGTGGTTCAGGGGGTACAAGATGGAGGGATTTGGGTGTGTCCTGACCTTTTCCTTCTTCTTGCCCTCCATGTCTTGCTGTGATGGTGACACTTTATTGGTTTAAGGTAGAGACACACTGTCCAAAATAGATGATACGTATTGGCACATTATTGCAAACATAGTACACGTAGTTTTGAGTATATAATGTAAACTCTGTCTGAGGCAACACACAGATTGCCATGGCCTCCTTGCTAGCCAGAGCTCAGCAGGTCAGAGAAAGAATGTTATAGATAAGGAAAAATAAACAACCTTGATCAGCCAATCCTACGAATTCAGACTCTTTCTTTGGCTGCATGAGCTGGGAAAAAAGGACTTTTACACTCCTGGGGCCATCCCAGCAGAGCAGACCCTGAGAACTGTGCTCATCTCTGAGCTTAAGAGTTTCTGGGCAAACTGGGCCTGACTTAAAGACCTGGATTCTTGGATCTTACATCCATAGGACAATTCAAGTTGGAGGGACATCAAGGGGCCGTACAGTTGTGCTGAGGGGATCATCTGGAGTAGTTTTGTGGCCACCTGGCTGTGCTGGAAGGTGCATTTCCAGTTTGGTTGGGTGGTTCTTTCTCTGACACACCTCCTTTCTCCTGCTGATAATGGATTTATTTCCATGTATTAGAGCTTGCAGATTTATCCAGGACTTGTTGCTGTCGTTTTGGACTAGCAGCATCCTGCCTGCTGCTGCTGGAGGCTGCTCTGCTCCCTAATTGCTCTTTGAGCCTGTGTTTTAGCTCTGCTAAAAAGGGCAGTCCACAAACACTAATGACTCCTGCAGGCCAGAGCTCAGGCTAGCTGATCCCTCCTAATGGCTCTTTGAATTCCTCCTAGGTTTTATGTATTTATAAACACATTTAGGATGCATTA
This sequence comes from Taeniopygia guttata, assembly GCF_048771995.1. Classification (NCBI taxonomy): domain Eukaryota; kingdom Metazoa; phylum Chordata; class Aves; order Passeriformes; family Estrildidae; genus Taeniopygia; species Taeniopygia guttata. Next base: position 2,468,027 of record NC_133025.1, read on the forward strand.
TTCTTCTATTCAGCAAAACCATCTGTAATTATTGCCTGTAATTGCTGGGTGAGGATAAAATGAATCAACTATCGGGCTTTTACTGCTCGTGAGCTCAAGCAGGGACCATCACTTTTTTTAGCCGTGTTTCCAGGAAGATGTTCAAAGAAAATTGTCATGGTCCTTTAGTACTGATATATCACAACTAGGCAACCTTCCTGTACACTTTATTATTGCTTTTCTAGGCTTTAGCAAAACATTTTAAGTGGATGCTTAACTTGAAATCTGTGAGTGGCCCCAGAGAAGTTAATAAAGTCCAACTGCTCTGGCAGTTGTGTGCTGGGATATTTGGAGTTTTATTTGATTTATTCAGTGAGGTGTGAGGTGTATTAGCTTCACCTGACTTGATGGTGCCTGAAGGTAGAAGATCTGCCTGTGCCACGTTCCTGCTGTGTTTCTGGAACACCCTGGAGCCCAAGGAAATGCCCTTTATAACTGGACATGACATTCATTTAAGTGACAGGATCCCAGTGGAGCATCTACCTGGTGAAAATGCTGCTGAGTTCGAATGCTGTGGATGTTGGAGCTCAGGCAGCAGTATTGATGAAAAAAAAAACCCAAAAAACAAAAAAGCTGGAAAGCCCCCGTGGCAGCTGTGGAAATTTCCCTCCTCTTCAGGTAATTACAGCATCCCAGTTAAATCACAGAATGGTTTGGGTTGGAAGGTGCCTTCAAGAAAGGAAACATGGGTGCGAATGTCCTTACAAACAACTCGATGGGTGAGGGGTCTTTAGGAGGAGTAGGTGTTAAGGTCTTTGAAATGGGCCTAAATGTCTCTACAAACGATACCCGGGAATTTTAACTAGGGTTTGAACTCCTGAACTTCAGGGTTGGACAAAGGGGTGCAGGTAAAGTCTGTGGCACTTCTGGTGGATCCCCTGAAGCCAGAACTGCTGAATTTTGGGGGAAATGCTGGGTTCAAGGGGGGATATGTGGTAGGTGGTTTGGGAAGGCTGCACCTTCCTGGTACTGGGGAAAGGAAGAGGGTGAGTTTGGGATAAAAGGAGGCTGCATCCTCTGAAACCTCGAGAGAAAAACCCCATGGGGGTATGTCCCAGTGGGGTCACTCTCCATTTATTTGAATAAAGTTGCAGAACTTCTCTGTCTCATTTATGGACTATTGTAAATGCAGATGAACCCAGTGGGAAGAAATGATGGTGCCTGACTCCAGTTCAGGAGGCTGAAGGATTTCTTTATTATAGCTATATTATAATACATTAATATACGTTTTAAAGGAGATACTAAAACTACAAACCTACTTTTTCTAACTACCATATCTAACTAACTCCCAACTTGTGCCCCTCTCTGAGAGTCCAGCCCCAGGTGGGTTGGATTGGCCATCAGGCTCAAACAATCCTCACCAGAACCCAACCAAGCAATCACCCCAGGGAAACAATTCTCCAACCACATTCCACATGGGAAAAACAAGGAATTTTTCTCTATGAAAAATCCTGAGAGAGAGGAGAATGTGCCTGCTATGATAGATAGACACCGGCTTTTCACAGCATTTTTTCCCCTCACCATCCAGTCCCACCCCTCTGCCATGGTCTTACCTTCACCTGTCCCAGGTTGCTCCAAGCCCTGTCTCACCTGGCCTTGGACACTTCAGGGTTCCAGGGGTAGCCACAGCTTCTCTGGACCATGGGTGCCAGGACCTCACCACCCTCACAACCAAAAATTTCTCCCCATCTTATGCTGCTCTCCAGCAGCTTAAACCAATTGCCTCTTGTCCTGTCCCTCCATCCCTTGTCTCAAGTTCTGCTCCAGCTCTCTTGGAGCCTCATCAGGTACTGGAAAGGGCTTTAAATTCATGGTATTTAATTCTTACCATGGTCTCCTCTACAGATTTAGCCTGGGCTGACCATCTGACTATCTCTTGCTTGGACAATGCCTGGACACACCTTGGAGGATGATAATTTCCAAGATGTAACATAAGCAACCTTACTGAGTTTAGAATTAGGATTTATTTAGTGGTTATTTAGGCTTTGTAGATGTGATCCTTAGTGTTGGATCCTGGGTCCAGAGGACAGGTCAGGATCCATTTTATTTGCCAGTGCAGATTTAGCTCAGTGGTTCTTACTCTGGATCTATGGAATGGTTTGCTTTTTTTTTTTTTTTTTTTGACAGAACTTAGGGAAGTTTAAGACATTTTCAGCAGACTTTCACTTGATTGGTGAGTCTTGACTGGCAAAACTGACTGGTAAAGCAGTAGGAAAAAGGCTTCATGTAATGTATCCTGCTGGGCTGTCATTCAGGAGAACCAACTTTCCACTTCTGCTTCTGGCTGTAACTCATTGTGTAACTTCAGAGAGGTTTTTTCTTTTTTCCACCTCTTTCTCCAGTCCTTGTTGATTTTTTTTGTCAGCCTGCATAAATTACAGCCACCTTATGCAATAGATGGATACTTCCCAAATGGCAAAAAATTTTAGTGACTTCAGCTGTTTACCCTCTTCTTCTTTCTTCCTTTGCAGCTGTTAACAATTGATGACAATTTCTGTGGCCTGGATATGAATGCCCCCTTGGGAGTATCATCCATGGTGCGAGGGCTCCCCATTTTCACCGAGGATGGGGACAGGATGACCTCGGTGATTGCCTACGTCTACAAGAACCATTCCCTGGCTTTTGTGGGCACCAAGAGTGGGAAGCTCAAGAAGGTAAGACCTGTGTGGTCCTCTAAATCAGATTTTCATATTTTTATGGTGATTTAAGTGTTGCAACAAGCATGAGCGCGGTCCTTGTCCTAAGGTGCTCCTGTTTTGAGGATTAAAAAATGGTTTGGTTGGCAAAAAAACTGTGTTTCACCCCCAAGGGATAGAGATGATCTGAGAAAGGATAAAATCCTCTTTCCAAATGGTTATTCATCAATAAATTAATGCTTCAGAAGTCAAACCACAGCCCCAGTCGCAGATGGACGTGATGTAATTTGCATCCAACAGGATTTTCGGTGTTCAGACCATCTCTAATTGTGACATTGATCACAGGGTGTCTGTGCATGCTGGAGAAAAACTGACTGGGGCTGAAGTTTGGGAAACAGGATTTATGCTCTGGAAATCTTTCTTCAGAGCAGTGTGACTGGGCTGTGATTTCACCACGAGCCCAGCACGGGGTTAGCGGCCGCCCCGTTGACGTCAGGCTGGGGGTTTGTGCTGAAGGAAAAGGGTTTACATCAAAGGAAAGCTGTGTCCTGGGCCATAATGGACTTTATGTTTATGGTTGATGCTGCACAAATGGATCAAGAGTGTGTTTGTGCTCGTCTCTGGGCATTCTCGCTGGAAATGTGCCCATTGCATGGCTGGGGTTTGCCTTGTGACGCCCTCAGAGAGGCTGGAGAGGTGGGATCCTCAACCTGTGGCTTTCCCAAGGAAAGAAGAGTTGTTGGAAGTGGGCTAATGATGGGCACTGCCTCCATTTCAGCCCCTCTGTGCCAGTCTGACAATGTTGGTCTGAATGTTCAGCTCAGGAGTGTGGTAAAACATTGCCTGTGCAAGGAGATGGTGGCTTAGCTGTGGTAATGGAGATTTGGGAGAAGCTGGGAAGGGAGGTTAGAGCCTGGTGATGTTTTATGATGTTGTTTCCTCTTTAAATCCCTTTTGCAAGTAAAGACTTCCAAGTTGGGGCAAATAAAGTGCTGTGAAAAGGTGATCCGCTGTGTCTTGTGGGGAGTGAAGGGAATTTGTTCATGGACGCTTAGGGATAGTCTGGAATCTCTGGTTTTATTCCTCTACCTGTTTCTTCACTTGAAAAGCAAATCTGGGCTGTAAATTCATATGGCATTTCCCCCATGCAGAGGGAGGAATGGGATCCTGCCCACTGGCAAATGTCTCTGGCTTTGCTTGAAGCAGAGGAAAGGCTGCTCGTGTTTTTGAAAAGAAAATATGGTAGGATATTTTTTTATTCAGGCATGTGAAAAAAGAGCGAAACTGTTTTTAAAATGGTCATAATAAAAATAATCTCCTTCCCTGGCTGATTAGTTTTTGCTTCCCTGTCATGTGTGATATCATAATAAACTGTTCAGTTCTCCAGTCAGTCTCTTGGATGGAGGGAAATGGGGCAGCTGAGATCTGAATGGTAAATATCAAAAAGACCTAAACTCTTAATGACTGTTCTCCCTGCACTCACAAGCTTTTGGTTGGGGTTTTTTTTGGCTTCAGGAGAAGAAAACTCAGCCACAGCTCTGTCTTTGCCTTTGCAGGTCGCATTGCAGAGTCCAAGATCTGATTCTTTTTTAATAGGGGAAAATAGGAGAGAAAGATTTCTGTGCTTTGGAGTGTGGTAGGGAGCAGGGACAGCCTTATAGGGTAAAGAATGAGGAGAGGAGAGCTGAAGTGGCTGATGTAACTTGAGAAAGGGAATAAAATGAAGCTTTATCCTAATACGCTGAATATTCTACTTGCGGTAGTTCTCACTTTGGGTGAGTTGGAGCAGGGCTGGAATTTGCTCAGGTGAATGAATTTCCCCCAAAGAGGCAGAACAGAAAACAAAATGAGACTCCCCATACCACATGTGATTTTGGACCAGTTGATCCAGAGTCCTGGAAAAACCTGTAGGTGCTGTAGGTTCAGCCCAATCCTTGCTGTGTCTTCTGCAATCCCCAACTCTCCTCCTCACATTTTCCCCTTCCAGTGCTCCTGAGGGTGTCTGAGCCTGGGACAGCAACCTGTCACCTCCTGTGGGTGGTTTGGCACTCGGGATTTTCCCTTGATGCCCCCTGACCCCTGCCATGAACCTTTGGATGTTGTTTTCCACCTTGGCTCATCAATCAGGTGCTGCCAGGAAAACGCTGCACTGGGATTGCAGCTCCAGCATAATCCATTATTTTAGCACAAAGTTTGTTTTCTGCTCAAAAACAGTGGTAAATTGGAGTAAGCCTTGTAGGATTAGATGAAACTCCTGGACAAATCCCAGGAGCTGGGATTTTTTGGTTTTTTTGTTTGTTCTGTTGGGTCCTACCAGGCGTGTCACGCTCTGCTGCTTCTCCTGGTGCAGTGCAGCTCCTCGGTCAAGCTGCAGTGGAATATTTTGGATGGCATGAAAGAGGAGTTCTGAGATCATCCCCAAGATAGCAGGATTTATTCTCTGCTTGGAAGACTTGCTGCAATTCATTACAAGATGGTTTTGGAGAAACTTTGCTGCTTTTTTTTTTTTTCCTGCAGTTTCAGTATTTTCCTCTCTGTGTGGTTTTTTTTTTTTATGTTTGAAAGTGGCAGACTGTGCATCAGATTTTGATTTATGCGATCCATGAATGCTCTGCAAAATACCCACAGTCATAAAGCAATATCTGTTAGTTGATATACAAATGTCACATGTGTCAAAGGAATTTATCCAGTGGCACACACAACTGAAGGAAAATATTGTGCTTTACAGGAACATATCATTAAAATGAATACTAGCAGAGTATCAGGAATCTGCCCATGTAACCAAGACAACAAAGAGGGAAAGAAAAGGAAAAGCCAAGATAGAGATAGGGTAGGGAAAGTGTGAGTGATACCGAATGACACGATTGGCCCCAGCTATTTCACTGCCCCAGGCAAAATACATTTTGCAACCTCTGCTCATTCACAAAGCTCCATGTGCAGTCCATCAGGAAGGCACAGAATAATGTGCTGGAGAAATATTCCCTCCAGTTCTGCTGCCTTGTCCACAGCACAGCCCGGCCCTGCAGAATGAAGAAATAAAAATGGAAAAAGGATAAAAATGAAGAGCTATGGAAAAGGAAAAATTCTCCATGTCTAACACATAGAAAGCACTGTCCTTGCATTAAAGGTTTATTGAGATTTGTGGCTTCTTGAGGATGGAGAAAGATGGCCCAGGGAAGAGTTCAGTCCTTTGCTCTGCCAGGAACTTCTGGTGTGTCTCCATATTTCATTTTCTCTGTTGCAAATGGCAGGGAATGTTTTCCTTGCTCAAAGAGTGCTGAGAAAATTAATGTATTAAGTGCTATGAGGTGTGTGATCACCTCAAACAGCTTGACAGATCAGGTGGGATGGAAAACCAGCTCCTGACCACTCGTGGCATTGTTTAATGAGAAAAATTTAATCTTGCTGTGCTTTGGTTAGAACCCAGTGTCGGATTCCTGCTGTGCTGGCTGTCCCATGGTGCTCCCACGAGTCTGTACCACTTTGGTTTGGTGGTACAGACAGTTTTAGAGTAATCCAGGGATCCTGATGGGCTTCCTTGGCTGCAAACCCCTCTGTACTCTGGGGAATGCTTCAGGCAAAACCTGTGGCTGAAATGCAGTTGACAACCCTGGGAGTTTTTAGTGATTTCTTTCAGGAGATGCAAAAAGAAACTTCCTTGAGTTTAACAAATGTCTGGTTTCTCTCCCTGCAAACAGCACAGGAGTTATTCCTGGGGATGTTCTCCCTACAAAACACTTTGCTGTAAAACAGGAAGCTGCCAAAATTCCCTGGCTTTTTATTTTTCCTTTGCTCACTCTCTTGTTGCACACTCTGCTCTTCACTCCAGTGGCAGGAGAAAAGCAGGGATGCACCCACTTGGTTTGGATTTTTTTCCTGGTGCCACTAATACCTGGCATCACTAAGGGAGTGGAGCAATATTCCATATTCCTTGTATTCCTTCCCCAGGCATTTAATTTATGGGTCATTGCTTCTGTGCAGATCATTTCCAGTCAAAGAAATACAACTTACCTGCAATAATTCTGTGTGGAGGTGCAGGTGGAAAGGGTGAGTTGAGCTTACAAAAATGTCAGCCTGGGAGCAGCCCCAGGAATTGCATTTCTCACCAAAAAAGAGCTCTGGTCTATTTTGAAATGTTTATTTGATAGCAGAGTAATAGAAATTTTCCTTTATTTGAAACTTCCCTGTAAGACATTGTTTGGTTTCTTTTTATTCCATCCAAATAATTCACTCAAAGCCTTTTCTATGTTGAATTCCTTGCAGAGAGAGAACTTTGACTTAAAAACCAACACCTTCTCTGTGGGCTACATTTGATTTCTCATCAAACCCAGTCAGTCTGTGGTCTTTGAAGGGTTTTTAGATGTGAAATGTTGTGTGGGGTGAAGGTTTTGATTTGGATCCAACAGCTCTGAAATCTGACCAGCACTTCCCACCAGGTATCAACTCTATTGAGGAGAACATCCTCAGTATTGCCCAGTTCCATGGGTTATCCATCCTCTGGATACCCCTGAGCCCTTGGCACCCTGCTCACCTTGGATCCAGAGATGTAGCACCACAGGGAGAATTTAAAACCTGGGAGCTGGGAATTGCAGTTCTCACTTTGGCCCCTCTCACAGTGGTGTTGGGAAGTGCTAAGTTGGGAATGGAAACCTTCAAGGCCAGGTTGGATGGGGCTTGCAGCAACCTGGTGGAGTGGAAGGTGTCCCTGCCCGTGGAATTGGTGTCCCAGTTCCAACCAGGGGTTGGGATTTAATTCCCATCCGAGGAGGTGGCAGCGCTGGGATTGCCATGCATGGAATGTCACTCTGGTGGTAGCTGCAGGCACAGCCAGAGATCCCCACTGCTTCTCCAGGCCAGGGGGTTTCTGAAGACACACAAAACAAGAAGCCCTGCTCAGTTTTGATGCTCCCTGGAGGGAATTCTGCAGCTGACAGCTCTGTGAGAATGTCAGCAGGGAAACTCAGCTCCCTGTTCCTTCCCTCTGCTGCCTTTAAAACTTGAGGATCTTTTGAATTTTATTTTTTTTTCACCCAGCTGTTTGGCAGGTGGACTTGACTGCTCTGAAAACATGCTGGAGAGGCTCTGGCTCCTGCTGGGCAGATGGTTTCTGCAAGAGGGGCTGGTTCACCCAGGCCTCTCCTCACAGCTTCCTGAGCCAGCAGGAGTCCAGGTGTTTCACTGACTTGTGATGGAGTGATGCTGGTTCCTGTCAGAATTTGATGTTTGCAGTTGTCTGTGTCCTACTGTGATGTGCAGCCCCTCTTTGAGAGGTTGTTGCCAGCTTAGATGCCTGGAAATCAGTTAATTTTTCTGGCTGAAGCACTCAAAGTTTGGGGTTTTGGTAGCTGTGGTAAACTTGGCACTTGGTACTCACGTTGGGTGAAAGGCGTGGTGGGAATCAATGTGGACATTGAGCAGTGGCACAATTTCTCCTGGGTCATGTAAATTATTGTCAACTGATCATAAGGACCTAGAACATCACCTAAACATGAATGGATTCTGTTCCCATGGGTGAAATCAAAGATGCAGGATATGCAAATAGGGGTGCTGCCAGCAGATGGAGGGAAGGTCATCACCTTGGGCTCAATTGCCAGGCCACATCCACATCCTGCACCCAGTTTCAGGCTACTCAGAACAAAAACTTTGTTGACAACCAGAACAAGTTCAGGAAAGGGTCAAGAATTTGGCCAGGAGATGGAGAACCTGCCCTGAGAGGAGGGGAAGAGAGAAATGAGTTTATTCAGGCTGGAGATGAGAAAACGTGGAAGGGACTAGGTTACAGCATTCCCATGCCAACAGGGAGGTTATTGAGGAGTTGGAGAAGGGCTCTTCATGTTGGTGAGTGAGGAGAGGATGTGGAACAGCAGGCATAAGTTGGCATGAAAAAATTCCAATTGGATAGAAGGAAAAGCTTTTTGTCCATGAGGACCTTGAAGAAGCAGTTCCCATTCTTGGAGACTTTCAAGGCCAGAAGGGACAGAACAACCTGGTTTGATCTGACAGCAGAACCTGCTTTGAACAGGAGGTTGGGTTAGAGGACCTGTGAGGTCCCTTCCAGCCTGTGATCCATCCTCTGCCCTACACCCACATCAGAGGGGCTCTGTCCAGTCTCTGCTGCTGAAGTGGTACAGCCATCACTTGTTTGAAATACCCACTGAGGGTTCCATCACTGCAGGTGGCTGCTTTGCCTCTCATATCCCTCATTTCCCTCATTTCCATTGCTCTGGGACTTCCAGCTACAACTTGTCCCTGTCTTACACTGCAGCTTGTTGCAGTGTCTAACTGCAGTAGGAAAACTGCTTTTTTTTTTTTTCTTTTTTCCCTGTGACATGAAGGCTGTTCCTGGGAAGAACTGGAGCCTGCTTTTTGGCAGAGAGCAATTAATTTTCCATGTCTCTCCTTCGAGTAGCCCTCTCTGCTTTCTGACTACTCAGCAATCTCCATGCTGGTGTGCAGGGTTTGGCTGAGCTGTGCTTTTGCTGGGTGCTTTTCCTACATGAGTTGAGTGCTGCTCTTTTTCTTTTTTTTTTTTCTTGGATATTCTGGTTTAGCTGTGACTCAGAGTCTTGTCAGAGATGGAATCTTCTGATCATGCAGTGAGATTTGCAAATAACTGTCTAATCCCTCCAAATTCTACAGCAGCAGTTCTGCACTGTGTGTTTTCATTCCCAGCTGCAGGAGAAAGAGCAGGCTCCAGTGAGCCCACTGCAGCAGGGAAGGCAGCAGGTTGTACTTTCATCTCTTCAAACCCTTCCTGTAAATGCAGCCTACATCTGACAGCTTTGCAGAGCTGGATTTCCCCACAGAGGGATGAGGATGTGCGTTGAGCAGGCAGGGGGATGTTAGTGACAAAACCAAACACGAGGAGACGGGTAACAAAGTCCTGCTGCCTGTTCCTTGCTGGAATCCATGGGTCCTGCAGCCTCCCAAGGGACAGCTGGCTGTGTCACCTGCCCTGTGCTGGTGGCAGGTGATTTTCTGCATGGTGTCAGCAGCTCTGTAAGGTGTCAGGCTGTGGAACGATGGAAAATCATGCAGAGGTGGGATACAAGGAAAACAAATTCATTCCATGTCCCTCTGGTCCATTTGTTTCTCTGTCCCTTTGTTCTCTGTGGCTGGAACATCAGGTGATGATCAGCTTTGGTCTTCACCTGCTCCTTCTGCTCTCCAGGGTGACAGAGAGGCTCTTTAGCTCTCCATACACTCCAGTGAATTCCCGGATGGATGCCCAGCCAAAAAGGCTCTTGTGATGCCTTCCTCCTCTCCATCCCCTTCCTTTTTGACTGGGATAATGACTTTTCAGGGAGCCCTTGAAGTGCCTCTTGCATCTGCCTTTGATTTGAATGCCTCTTGCCTGCTGACCCTTCTTAAGGGAAGTCAGCTTAAGTGGGGTTCTCCTAATTAGTTTTGCTTTAATTTAATCTTTTGAAATAATTTTATCAAAAAGAGGAAACCTTCTCCCCACTCCCTTATTTTATCGGCTTGTTTTCATGCATGGTGTCTGGGTTTATTTCTCTGTTTCCCTTGTCTCTAGATAGGACATCATTTGCATATTTGATTAAGCTCCATATGTTATCAGGGAGCCAGTTGAAAGAAGAGCAAGTCCCTGATAAGGAGCTGTGCATCCATCTCTTCTTTTCAGTGTCCTCCACTCCATCCCCTTCACCAAATCTGTGCCCAAAATCAGCTCCTCACTCACCTCCTCCCTCTCCCTCTGGCCAGTGGCTGATGGGGGGAATGCAGACACCACAGTGGGACAGCTCCTGTCCTTAGGAAGGGGTGGGCAGAGGAAAGGAGCTGGGCACTGTTGAGGATGTGAACCTTGGCACTGAGATCCAGGTTTGATTCTGAATTCCCAGAATCCCTGAGTTGGGAGAGACCTTCAAAACCATTGAGTCCAGCCCAGCCCCAACACCTCACCCAGTGCCACATCCAGGCTTTTCAAACACACCCAGGGCTGGTGACTCCACCACCTCCCCGGGCAGCCATCCCAGAACTTTATCACCTTTCTGGAAAAGCTTTTTCCTGCTGTCCCACCTGAATTTCCCTGGGCACAGCGTGAGGCTGTGTGCTCTGGTTCTGTCAGTGCTGCTGGAGACAGAGCCCGAGCCCAGCTGGGCACAGGCACCTTTCAGGAGCTGTGGGGAGCGATGGGGCCACCCCTGAGTCTCCTTTTCTCTGGGCTGAGCACCCCCAGCTCCCTCAGCTCCCTCACAGGGTTTGTGTTCCATGCCCCTCACCTCCTGCTCAATGCCAAGTGGAAAATGGACCAACCACATCCTGGAGGGCATCAGGAACAGCTTTGCTGGATGGTTGAAGGAGGGGGATGTCCTGCTTTGCTCCCACTCCAAGTCCTGTTTGCAATTTTAAATGCCACAGTATAAAAAAAGATAATTATAAAGCCATTAGTGTCCAAAGGAGGGCAATGAAGATGGAGAAAAGCCATTTAAGGGGTGTCTGAGGTCATTTGGTTTGTCCAGCCTGGGGGGGAGAAGTCTGGGGGAGACCTCAGTGCAGTCTGCAGCTTCCTCCTGAGGGGCAGAGACTGAGCTCCTCTCTCTGTGACCAGGGACAGGACCCAGAGGAACACCTGGAGCTGTGCCAGGCAAGGTGCAGGTTGGAGATTAAGGAGATGTTCTTCCCCCAGATGGTGCACTGGGTCTCCCCATGGAATGGTCACATTCCCAAGGCTCCCAGAGCTCCAGGAGCATTTGGACAACGCTCTCAGGGATGCACAGGCTGGGATTTTAGGATGTCTTGAGCAGGGCCAGGAGCTGAACTGGATGATCCTTGTGGGTCCATTCCATCTGAGGATACTCTGTGGTTCTCTGAAGCTCTTTGCAGGATCCCATTGTGCCTGTGGGGAATGTTTTGCACAGAAAATTCATGTCCCCACTCTTCACTTTGGATGTTGACTCTGTTGAGTCTCAGCTGGGCTATTTCCTGCAGGTAGCTGCTGCAGTCTGGGCTGACACCTTTAGCTCATCTCCCAGTGCTGCAAATCCCTGCTGTGCAGGCAGCAGAGCAGGGCTGGAGGGGCTGAAAACAGAATAGCCACAGACACATAATTTTGAAATGTATTTTGAGCAAATGTGTGTATGAATGCAAAAAAAAAAAAAAAATCTCTTAAGTAAACACATGCCCTGCAGGTTTTGTTCTCTGACTATTGCACTATAAAAACAATTTGCCTTAAGCAGCTCCCCCAGCCCACCTCTAGGAACCCTCTAATTTGAGAGCAGCTGTGGGAGGTACTCCCGAGGACACACAGGGGAATGCATATTTAACAGTAATTTTCTCCTCCTTTCTGCTGATCTTCAAGCTGGGGGAGGCTTTGTTTGGTTTGTGACCCATAATTAGGTATTTGTGGTGGTGATCAGAGTCCAACTCCTGGCCTGGCAAGGGCAGGGTGAGTTCAAAGCAAACAAAAGTAGTGTAATTAGTTGTGTTGTTGGAGCTGGAGAAGGGACCACAGCTTGCAGGAGGGACCCTTGGAAAAAGAGTTTTTCCCTCTAATGACAAGGAAGTGTAGGAACCAGAGGTTTGATTTAGGAGCCAGCTGTTAATTTGAAGGCAAAAAGGAATGTGCCTCCCTTTGTTAGGGCTGGGGATGGTTTGAAGATCTCTCCCCACATCTCCCCTGCACACCCGATCTCCTGATCAGTGCAGAGGCTGTGAACCCATGGGAGGGAACTTCAATGCCACCAGCATATCCAGGAGTTGTCAATGCTGCTGCTGAGGCTGGAGAAATAAAATCAGGAATAAAATCACCCTTGCTCCTTTCCAACTTGAGCCCTTCCCCTTGTGCTTCTTTCATTTTGGTTTATCAACACTTTGGCTTTGTCATGTTCTGTTCTGTGGTGGAGAGTGCTCAGGCTTTGCTGGATTGCTGGTGGTTGGACTGGTGTGGAGGAGCTGTGCTGGTTTTGGAGGCAAAGTTTGATTGATTACTGGTGGTTGGACTGGTGTGGAGGAGCTGTGCTGGTTTTGGAGGCAAACTTTGATGGATTACTGGTGGTTGGACTGGTGTGGAGGAGCTGTGCTGGTTTTTGGAGGCCAGCTTTGATGGATTACTGGTGGTTGGACTGGTGTGGAGGAGCTGTGCTGGTTTTGGAGGCAAACTTTGATGGATTACTGGTGGTTGGACTGGTGTGGATGAGCTGTGCTGGTTTTGGAGGCAAACTTTGGTTGATTACTGGTGGTTGGACTGGTGTGGAGGAGCTGTGCTGCTTTTGGAGGCCAGCTTTGATGGATTACTGGTGGTTGGACTGGTGTGGATGAGCTGTGCTGGTTTTGGAGGCCAGCTTTGATGGATTACTGGTGGTTGGACTGGTGTGGAGGAGCTGTGCTGGTTTTGGAGGCCAGCTTTGATGGATTACTGGTGGTTGGACTGGTGTGGATGAGCTGTGCTGGTTTTGGAGGCCAGCTTTGATGGATTACTGGTGGTTGGACTGGTGTGGAGGAGCTGTGCTGGTTTTGGAGGCAAACTTTGGTTGATTACTGGTGGTTGGACTGGTGTGGAGGAGCTGTGCTGGTTTTGGAGGCAAACTTTGATGGATTACTGGTGGTTGGACTGGTTTGGAGGAGCTGTGCTGGTTTTGGAGGCCAGCTTTGATGGATTACTGGTGGTTGGACTGGTGTGGATGAGCTGTGCTGGTTTTGGAGGCAAGCTTTGATGGATTGCTGGTTGTTGGACTGATATGAGAGGAGCTATGCTGGTTTTTGGAGGCCCCAGCCCATCTGGTGTCTGTGGGAGAGAAGATTTGTGTCGCTGTATGGGACTCAGGGATCTATTCCTGCTTGTTCTGACACTTGTCTTTTTGTTTTACTTTGGATTTTTTTTTCTTTAACCTCCCAAACCCTGTCTGTGGCTTCTCACCTCTCCTAAATGGAACCATATGGAAGAGCTGCAGGTTCCTGGCCCTTTTTGGAATTAGGAAGGCTTTGGTTGCTGGGTGAGGGGTGTAGAAATATGGATGAAGGCTAGACCAGTGCAGTTCATCAAAGATGAGATTTGCCAAGTCCCCTTGGGATGCTGTGTCCAGAGTGACCCAAAAATAATCTTCCTGGCTGTGGCAGCAGCAGCTGAACCTATAGACTTGAGTGTAACCTGGTGGTGTCAAATCAGATTGATGTCAATGACTTTTTTCTCATGATTTGACTCCAATTTCTTGGATTTCTTCATTCTGACCAATATCACTATAGCACCAAGGATGGTCTTTCCTCCTCTAAACTAAAAGATGTGTTGGATTATAAAGAGTTGGAGAGACATTCGAATTCAAAACCCTCCCAAAAAAAAAAAAAAAAAAAAAAAAAAAGAAGTTTGCCAGCTGGGTTGGTGTCCATACTTGACTAGAGGTGGCAGGACTGTGTTTGTGGAGATACCCCTTAATCCCATGGAACATCACCCCTAAAAGCTGGGGTCCCCTTTGGAGCAGCCAGCCTGGAAATGTGTGCTGGAATCCATTGGAACGCTCCAAGGCTCTACAGAGAGATGGTTTGGGACCCCAGGGGGTGCCAAGAGAAGCAAAAAGTTGGGAGCAAATCCTCTGTGGGTTTCAGCTCTGGTTACACTCTGTCGTGCTGAACGTGTCCTGCTGGTGATTCACAGAGCTGGGGCACTTTGGATGACAAAACAGCAGCTCCTGGGGGGTTTGGTGGGTTTGGGAAGCTTTGCTGAGGGTTGTTTTTGCAGCAGATGACCCCAGCACACTGGATCTGGCAAACCTCTTGCTTCTCCTGCCAGCTGTGCTGGCATCTCACCCTGCTGAGATCCTCATGGATGAGCTCTGGAGTCATCCTTCTGACTTCTTGTCATTCTATTTTATTTATGGTTTTTTTTTGGTAAACTGAAGCTGGCAATAAATTCCAGTGATGCCAGCTGAAAAAGGTTATCACCAAGACTGGCAGAAACCTCATCATATGAATTTTTCAGGACCCCTCCTGATGAAATCTAATTAAACACCACGACTGGCACTGTGCAAATCTCCCTGTGTTTGTCATGTGGTTGATCAGGGCTGGGTTACCAGGGGGAGTTTATGGCTTGTGATATCTGCTTGGGGTGGATGTGGTTTCACACACCACAGGCACTTTGATCTTTTCTCCCCCAGTGCTCACAAACTTCTGTGGGTTTGTTTATCTCAGGTTTCCTGTGGCACTGATTGATCTCCTTGGGGTTTAAGGGAAGATGTTGAGGACAGAAAGGGAACCTGAGTGATAAGGATGCTTTTCCTGCCCTTCAGACAGCATCTCTGTTCTGGGAAGAGATGGGACCCCGGCATCCTGCTAGGATGGAGTGTCTCTTAAATGAGAATAACTCATTTTCTTGTTTTCTTACAGCGTTTTACAAGAAATAAATAAACCCAACCCAAACGCAGCCCCGTGCCAAATCAAAACTGATTGCTTCTCCCTCCTCTCTTTTTCAACACAACAAACAAGCTGTGAAAGTTGTACGGTCTATGAAACAACCACTTATGGTTATTTGACCTCCTCCCCTCCCTTTCCCTCCTTTCTCTTTTATTTTTATTTAATTAGTTCTCCTCTCACAGATGTTTTTACCGTGAGATGGAAAAGTCAAAATCTTTTGATGCTTTCAAGCCTCTTCTCCCCCTTCAATGATGTAAATTAATTCCCCAAATCCCACCTAAATTCTGAATTTTTAGCTAATTTTTCTATGAGTGGAGAGAGAGGAAAAAAAAAGAGAATGTTTGCAAATTTGTATGTCTCTGTTTTCCTTGCACGTCTGTCTTAGTCTGCAATATGTGGAGAGGTAGGAGATCTTATGAGACTGCTGCCTTTAGTCTCTTTGTTGAATTTCTTCTGCCGGGTTAGCATTTTTGTCTGCTTGGAAGCTGGAGGATTGAACTCACCTGGGAGCCCCAGCAGTGAAATAAATTATCATAACATAGCAGGAAAAGAATATATTTTAATGTGGTGAGCAGTGCAGGACTGCCCTGGTGTATTACATCTGTTCATGTCGAGATGTAAAATGTGCCTTTGGCTTTGGGGCACATGATTGGGATATTCTTGTTTGGAGGGGAAGGGGCTGAAGGGATGCAGGTAAATATAACATAAATTCAGTCCCAAATACATCCTGACACTGATAGTAACTATAATAGCAAGCTAAAGCTGAGCATTGATTGTTAATTCATTATTTTTCAGCCAACCTCTCAGTTTTTAGAGGATCTGGCTCTTCTTAGGGGACTGGCAGTGCTGTAAAGCAGAGATGGAGGGCAGGAAATTGGAAGATCTGTTGTAGTTAATATTGCAATGCTCTGCTTTAACAAATTGTCAGTACAATGAGTGGAAGTGCAGGTGCAGGGCTGTTCACCAAGGTGTTTTATGCCCTTCTGTTAAAAAAGGATTATTTTTTAGCTTGAACGAGGGTACTTGGCAAGGGGGATCTGAGCTCACCCCTCCAGAAAAGCTCTGAGCAGTCCCAGGCTGGGATGTGGCAAGAGGAGCTCAATACCCCTAAAGTCATTACACAGATTGTACCATTTTTTATTAATCAATATTGATATTCTGTGGGTTTTTTTGGTTTGTTTCTTTTTTTTTTTTTTTTTTTTTTTTTTACCTCCTGGGGTTTTCACCTTGCTGGTTTTGCAGCCCCTGCCTGCCTCCTGCCCTGTGGTGGAGCCTCTGTGCTGCTTCCTTCCCTGTTAAGGAAATCTCAGGCTCTTCCCTCTCCAAGCCCTCCCTGACATTGCCATGGCAGTGCTGCCCTTCTCCTCGCTGCTAGGAAAGATGAGCTCACTGGCACTAAATATATCCCCTTGTCCATGCCAGGGATGCTCTGGCAGACTCTGAAGTGACTTATTTTCTATGTTTTGTCAATTCTCTGTGGCAGGTGATTTCATTAACTGCTCTTTGACTGCTCAGGGAGCTGAGCCCTTGCTTTTTGTTGTTTTCACTCTCCTGATGGAAAGGTGCTGGTGGCCACCTTGCAGTTTCTCCCTCCAGGTCAGCTTTGTCACCCAGCTCTCAGACCTACTTCTCTGTTTTGATTTTTTAATTAAAAATAAGCTGTGAAATTTGGAATCAAACTCCCCGAAAGTTCACTCTCAGGGTTTCAGGCTGTGGTGGGATCTGCTCCCAGTTGTGTTCCCTGTGTGATCTTTGGATGATCTCAGGCTTGTCTGTCTGCCCTCCCTGTTTATCCTCCAGTTGTTAAAATGAAGAGTGGGGTGGGAGGATGATGTTTGGGGCAGGACTGAGTTCCTCCTTTACAATATCTGGACTGGGGATGGTGTCTTAGCAAGGTTTTGCCCATATATCTTCACTGGGACAGTCAGTGTGTGTTCCTTCTGGATCTTCCTCACATCTGCAGTGTTTTATGAGCAGTGTGACCCCCAGCTCTGCTGTTCTGTCATCTATCCCCTTTCTTCCACTAATCACCTCACCTGAATGTCCTTTAAACTTGCTTTTTAGGCTATTCCCATTTTCCCTCCTCCATCTCCTCTGTTCCTTTTTCATAAGGAGCTTCCTTCAAGCCCCCACAATTTTTTTACTCCTGGGGTGACCCTTTGGCTCTGTTCACCTTTGATGTCCACTTACAGTTTGATCAGACTAAAATATAAGAATCCTGAACTCGCTTCCTGCTTTGCTACTGACTTTTATGGACCTGGCTTTTGGAGAGTGGGGTTTCAGCTCATTAAATGGGGAAATCTCCATTCCTAGGAGGTTCTGCCAACTTCCTTCCCACTCCAAGGAGAGAAATCAGACCTTTCAGCACACAACTCCTCTCATTCTGCATGAGAATGAAACTGCCCTAAAGCAGGGCAGGTGAATTATGTCCAAAAAGGTGTTTTTTTTCTCTCCATTAGAGCTTAGGGGAGCTGAGGACAACTTGTTCAGATGTGAACATCTCATTTCTCTGTTCCCTGGCTGTAAGTGACAGTAATGGTGTTTCTCTGCTCTGATAAGGGCCTCATCACCCATTTGTGGTCGTGAGGTGCTCCAACATGATGATAATAGAAAAGCTCAGTGCAGGGCTGTTTTATGCAGGGTTTTCCTGCTGGAAATTTGATTAACATGTTCAGATGGGGCCATTTCTTTTAGTCCTTCATATTTTCTTCATTCTACTGCAGGTGGGATCCAACCTTTTCTGTGGAGGTCAGAGTCTCTTACCTGGGCCAGGCACCTGGAGTTGGCAAAGAACATAGAGGAGGTGGCTCAGGAGTCGGGACACTGGGCTGCAACTTCAGCTCAGGTGGTTTAGGGAGAAAATGGGGCTGGAACAGGCTTGGCACCCCCTAATCCGTGGATTCCTTTTGATGCTGTTACAAACTCTCCCTGATGAACTGCTAAAAGCTGAGGGAGAACCTTTAGTTTTGCTTAAAAGGGAAAGAAATCCTGCTGGATTTATGGCACCTGCAGTGACCAGGGGCACTGCCAGTGAGTTCAGGGAGTTAGGAGTGGCTGAGGAGGCTGGGATCTCCTTGGGATCACACATCTGATAGTCACACGAGAGTTTTGCTGCACTGATGCCTCAGGTTTTGGCTTTTATATTTTCAGATTCTGTGCTGCTTTAGTGTGTGGGTCTGGGTTTTGTATTAGGGGATGGTGAGCTCTGTGCACAGAGCAGGGAGACAAAACAATTCCTGCTCCAGCTGGGCACCAAGGACAAATGATCCAAATCTCAGCCCAGGAGCACAAACACCGTGGGCTGGAGAGAGAAAAACAAGCAGGGTGGGACTGCCTGGGCTAAAGCTGGAATGGGACAATGAACTCCAAGGTGCCAATGGAGCAGAACTGATCCCAGGGAGAGCCCCCGGGAGCGCTCGTGCATTTTGGGGCCATTTTGGTTCATTTGGGTGCAGCCCTGGCTGGGCTCTGGTGCTGCCCAAGGTGGATCCATGGAGGGGATCCTTTTCATAAATCCCTAATTTATTCTTTAGCTCTGCCCAGCCTCTGCTCCAGCTCAGCCTTCACAAGGCATCAGCAGCACCACAGGATGCTTTGGGTGGCACGGCACACTTGATATTTTGGAATGCCCAAAGTACTTCCATGTGATTTGGAGACACGAGTTGGCAGGATGGGGTGGATTAAAGAAGTATTTAGGCATGCAAAGATGAAATCAAGATGCTTTCAGGTGCATGGCTGCAGTTGCAGGAGGCCCTGACACCCAGGAACTTGCAATCAAAAGGGCAAAGTAGCTGGATCAGACCCTGAAAGGGGTTTAAGTGTGGAGAGGAGCATACTCCATAGAAGGATTGGATGGGAAAGGCCAGCTTGGCTTGGGGGTGACGTGGAGAGCATGAGGGGTGGTCAGAAAAAACCCAGTGTGACATCATGGCAGAGCAGGAAGGCTTGATCTATTCCTGGCTCTGTTACTGACTGCAGCACGACCTCGGGTAACTCGCTCCCCTCTCCCCATCCCTGCTCTGCTCTTCCCTGAGTTTTTTGGGGGAATGGGCTGTGTCACTTGCAATGAGCCTGTCCTGAGCACAGCCACCCTTTGATTTCATCTTGATGCTTCCCAGGCTGCTGAACCCAGAGTTCAAAGCTGGGTGGTGTTGGAGTTTGGCTGCTTTCAGATGCAGAAATTTCCACGTCCAAAAACTCCCAGATGGGAGTGGGGGCTCCTCCCGTGTGTGTTTGTGCAAGGGCTTGGGCTGAGCTCTGTCAACACAAGGCTTTCCCCAGCTCCCTGTGTAGCCCTGATTTCCTTGCCCCCTCCCAACAGGTTGGTCATAAATTAGGTTCTGATGTGAGGATTGAATTTCACTCCAGCTGCCAGAGCTGTGGCACATCTGGGGTCCTCCTGTGGTTAATGACTTCACAAAAATGAAGCAATAAAGGTTATGATGGCTGTGTTTTAACCCCGTGGCCCTTGTTCTGCTCACCAGGAAGGTTTCCCTGGAACAGTTAAAAACCTGCTGTCTGCATTTAAATATCTCCCAGTGATGTGTCATCTTTGAGCAGCTGTTTATGAAGTGATTTTAGTTTTGAAATTTAACAAAGCTGAAGCATTTTTTTGTTCGGGTTTTCCTTCATAAAAGATGAACTGATTCTCTTTAAACTGAAAAAAAAAAAAATCCCGTCACTAAATTATGCCATGATTTGGCATTTACATACAACAGAGCAGTCGGTGTAAAGAAGAAAGTGGAAAAAACCCACCTCAGTTTGAGGTTTTTTGGTGTAAGTCAGTGATGCTTTTTTGAGGGATGATTTGTCAGTGAAGGGCAGTTCCCAGCTCTGGTCACCAATGATCCCTTCAAGGGATGGGGCTTCCACTCTCTCACAAACTCAAAGCCATGGTCAGGAAAACTGGGAAGTGACTTTGGGCGCTGAGCTTTTGCTGCATCAGAAATTTTAGAATCAGACATTTTACAAGGTGTGGCTTCTTGGAAATCAAGGTGTCTTTTCCCAGTCCTCCTCTCCTGATAAATACCAGCTCCCTAAAAAAATCTCTATTGTTGTTTTGAAGGGAAGTTTTGGTGCTCCAACCAAACCTTGGTTGTGTCTGTGGATGCTGCTAAAGGTGCCACTCTGATTCTCCAGCTGAAGGATTTGGCTGCCCAGCAGATCAAATCAATAAATGTATTTATCCTCCCAGCTCTGCTGATAGGTGTGGAAGTCTCGGAGTGCAGAGAGAGCAAAACCATTCAGGCTCTGAGCTAAAGTGGATTTACCTGGAAAAGAGGCAGATATTTAATTTTGAGAGCGGCTCACATCACCTCCTAGCCAGGATGCCCCTGTGTGTACAGTCAGTGGCATTCAAAGCATCATTTGTGGGTATATATTGGTGATATCTGCCTATTTTCTGTATAAATAACTCCAGTCCTTAAGGGGAGAGTCACAAAATTCCCTTCCTGACCTGCTGCAGGGGTGACTCCATGGGGGAAATCGCAGCAGAAACTCAAGCTACACAACAGGAATAAACCTCAAGGTCCTTGTGTTTTATTTGCAAAATTATTGCTTTATAAGCAAAATTATTCCCTTAATCACAGAAATTGATTAATAATAATAAAATATTATTAAAAATAAATTGCTTTATAAGCAGAAGTTGTCCTTAACAAGTTATTCTGCTGCACTTGGGGAAGTGACCCTGTTTCCACCCTAAATTGTGTTTTACCCTTGGTCCCAATGCCTTCAGGATGTGCTGGTGGTGCTTGGCATGCGAAATTCTTGTTAAAAGAACAAGAGGAGGTGATACTCAGAGGAGATAAACATCTCTCATTTATTTATTTAACTCACTATTCATTGCAAAGGACACTCATCTGTTATGAAGTGTATTGACTTCCCCTCCACAGGAGATTTCCAGGAGATTTGCTGCTCCAGCACAAATCCTGCGAGGGCCCTGGGTCAGTTTTTGAGGAGCGGGGGGCTGATGTTGGAGCTAATGAGCTTGTTATGAGACATATCCTGGGATCTCTGGCAGCTCCATCCTCTGCCACCGTGCCCAGCCAGTCTGCAATTAGGAACAAGGTCTGTGACACTGCTTTATCCTAAATCTGCAACCAGACAGAAATGTCTGATTTTCACTGAACACACAGAAACTCCTGATCTGCAGAGTGGGAACAAATTTTTCTTTATGACTCAAAATCTTTAGAAGTCCCCAAGGACTTACCTTTAAAAATTAGATTTTTTTTTTTTTAATTTTTTTTTTGTCAAGGCTGCTGCCCATTTTTTCCAGGGATTCAGAAATCAGAATGGTGTTACCCCAGGTAGTTGGAGCTATAACCAGGGACAAGAGTGCTCATGAGAGCTTGTAACTGATGTTGATAAGTTGCTGTGGTAGAAGATAAAAGATTATCTGGGTGGCTGTGATAGATGCAGACACACAGACCTGGGGCCATGTTGCCTTCTTGCCATGGAATCATGGAGTGGTTTTGGTTGGAAAGGATGTTAAAATCATCCAGTTCCAATCCCCTGCTGTGGGCAGGGACATCTCCTACTATCCCAGGTGCTCCAAGTCTCATCCAGCCTTGGATGTGTCCAGAGATGGGCAAGATGGTTCTTGACTGGAGATGGAAGAGCTCAAGTCATAATTCAGAATGCAAATCTAAGATGTCTGAGCATTCCTACAAGTGATTCCCTCTTTTTTGATCCTGATTAAGTCTGGAATACAGTTAAACCAGGGAGTGCAGATATGGAAGTGACCTCAAGGAATCCCCTGTGCCCCAAAGGAAAGCCACTGCAGCCAAACCATCCCTCTGGGATGTTCCCAATAACTCAGCCACTGCAGTGTCTCAAGCCAGATCCCTGGAGTCCAGAGGCCTCTGCCTGACTTGGATCATTTCTGACTGTTGGGTTTGCAGGTTTCACCCTTATTTTATTTTAATGAACGTCACAAGCCTGCGAGCTCTGTCCTATATCTGGGGACGTGCTCTTCTGGGGGATTATCCAGCCATTGTCAGACTATTCATCTGAATTACCCCATTCATTTCAGCCCTATTCACTCCCAGCCATGCATTATCCTCACCTTGCTTTCCCTACCCAGAATATCACCCAAGCTGCTCTTTCTTCTTGCCCTGAAAACTTTAAATATAGATAGATATGTTAATTGGTATCATTACAACAAATGGTCCCAGTCACCCTGCAATTCAGGGAGCATTTTGTGTTGCCATTTAAATGATGAGGGTTTCTTTCCTTTTTTTTTTCTTCAATGCCGCTGACAGCTACTTGTGTTTAATTCATTTTGATTTTGTTAGGAGGGGGAAGTTATCAGGATCGTATCATTAAAAATGCATGCTTGGGTTATTCATGCATGTTTCATATATCCCTGTGTATGATCCATCATAATTCAACATTAGCCAATGGGGATACCAAGTGGAAAAGGGTCTGCTGAGCATACACATAATTCAATTACACCCGTGACGTCACATTGATTGGATTCTTAATGACACCTCTGAGCTGTGCTGGGAAAAAGGAGGGTTTCCACTGAGGCTGCCCGTGCCTGGGAGCACAGGGTTTGTGCTCCTGATCCTGGCTGGCAGAAGTTTGGATGTGGGTAGGAGCTGGGCAAATGTGAAGCAGCTCAGTCAGCACGGCACCAACCCTGAGTGCCACAGCAGCTGTGCTGCTTGGGCTGTAGTAAAGAAATGAGATGTCCCTGGTGTTTTAGTAAAGGGCTCTTAGGACAGCAGTTCCCACGTGCCTTGGTTTGAAAAGACAGGTGTCTGCTAAGGAAGGCAGGAGACTCCCTTGAAATGGAAAATGTAAACCCCGTCCCTCTGAACTGTTATAATTTTGAAATTAAGGGGCTCTCAGGTAAAGATATGGGAGTAGGAATAACAGTTCTTTACTAGGAAAATTAAAGATACAAATGCAATAGTACAAAAAAGAAAACAACCCACTGCCAGAGTCAGCAATGCCCTGAGCCCCTGTGGGTCAGGGAGGTGGCAGCAGTCCCATCCCAGGGTGGCTCAGCCCTCCTGCAGTGCCAGCTGTGCTTCTGCTGGAGCAGGATCCTGGACAAGGGGGATGTTTTCCTCTGGAGCTCTAGGGCTGGGGGAGATGGGCCTGGGCTCCTCTGGGAATGCAGTGGGGAAGAAAGCTGCTCCTCTGGGAATGCAGTGGGCAAAGGCTGCTGTGGGTTCCCAGGTCAGATTGTATCCAGGTAGGAATGCTCGGCTCCTCCCCTGGGTGCAGCATCTCCCCATGGGGTGATGGAATTTTCTCAGCCATGCAGGGACACTCAGTGGCCATGAACAGCAGAAATCTCCTGGAGGGAGGATGGGCTGTGGGAGAGATAAAGAAAAAACTGCCCCATGGACAGCAGAGAACTGCCCCAGCTCTGACAGATGGAAATAGAACACACACTTATCTCATAACCCAGGACACCATGGCAGAGGGACGAGGTCTCATGTTGCAGCAAATCCTCCTGATCTGGGATAGTTCTGCTCCCACCAGAGCACTCGTTTGTTTAAAACGCTGTTCTCCTTGATGGGTGATGTGGGGTAGTGCATGGTGGAATTCTCTGCAGCTGAGGAAGGAAATAGTTTGCTTTTTGATTGATTGATTGATTGATTTACAGACAATGTAGCTGGTGGCACTTTTATCGTCTTGTCACAGATCCTGACTTAGGATAAATCAATAATTACACCTTCCTTCCCCTTCACCTCCACAATGGTCTTTCACTCTGTTAGTGAAATTAATCCTTTCATTCCAGAGCCTGCTGGACTATCTATAAAGAGGCAGTGCCATTCCTGGGGCTCCAGGTGCCAGAGGTCAGGGAATGTAAAAAGGCCCATTATTTTGATCGCAAGGATGGGGTCCCTCTGTGACAGGAAGGCTTGGGCTGAATATCATGAACAGGTTCTTCATCCAGAGGATGTTTGGGCATGAAAAAAGCTCCTCAGGGAGAGGTCCCAGCCCCAAGGCTGCCAGAGATCCAGAAATGTTTGGGCAATGCTCTCAGGCACAGGGTGGGATTTTTCCTGTGGTCCTTTTTGGGGCTCGGAGCTGACCTGGATGATCCTTGTGGGTCCATTCCAAATTGGGATATTTTATCTGTAATTCCACCTAAGGCAGCACTGGGATGCTGAGCTCACTTGGGGTGTCCTGGCACTGCTGCTCCTTGGCATCAGTCGGGTGGAGCAGGGATTGCTGATGCAGAGTTTTCTTTGATGGTCCTAAAAAAATAAAAAGAGGGAGACTCGGCATCCCTTGCTGCCTCTCACTGCAATATATTTAAAAATAACTCCTCTGTGAGCGTGTCCCAGCACCTCTCTGCCTCAGCACTTTTGAAGCTCTGGTGCATTCCAACCCACCATTGGATTATCTCCATTTTACTGGTGCTGGATCACAAGCTGAGAGAACTAAAAAATATCTCTTCTTATGGTCATGGCTGGGAGAAGAAATCACTCCTGCTGCTGACTCCTCCTGGCTCCCAGACCTCTGCTTTAAGCACATGAACATTCCAACCACCAATCCTATTGATTTTCAATTATGGCTCAAATGGAAGTGGTTGTAGCTTTGTGTTTACCCTCGGGAGACTTTGCCATGTCCTTGCTGCTTGAGGAGGAAGCATGGGGAAATTCAGTGCCGATGTGGATGTGTGGTTTTGGGGCTGGAACTTGCTCCTGGGCAGAAATGAGGGTCATCACTGGTTAAAACAACAAAATCCCTTTTTATGGGCCTGGATGTGCTGTTGGGGGCGATGCAGGGGGGTGTGGCAGAATCATGGCTATAAATACAGAGCCAGCGTGGCGTGGCAGAGAGTTATTGTTGGCATGAGAGTGGGGTATTTTTAAATTAGGTGGGGAGACTTTATTTCAAATAAAGCAATGCTGAACCTTGCTGGCATGCTCAGGGTGGGCCAGGCAGGAGGCACATGAGAAGCTGGAAGCTGCAAAATTCACACTTTCCCTTCCCCGATTTGTAGCTTGGCCAGTGTTTGCCATGGCTGCTGTGAGCAGGTGGATGTGAGGGTGGCCTGGAAAAAAACATAATTTGAGTTTTGAAGGCACCTCCCTCATTGGATTTCTTAGCAATTTGCCAAAGGCAGGAAATACTGAATCCATTCCCTTGGCTGGGGATGCAAAGGAGTTAAATGAGCCAGGTCAGGATTATGGAACCACAGAATGATTTAGGTTGGAAGGGATCTTAAAGGTCCATCCAATTCCAATCCCTGCCACGGCAAGGACACCTTCCACCATCCCAGGTGGCTCCAAGCCCTGTCCAGCCTGGTCTGGGATACTTCCAGGGATCCAGGGGCAGTCACAGCTTCTCTGGGCACTCTGTGCCAGGAGCTCACCACCTGCCTGTGTAAAAAGTTATTTTTCCTTTTTTCTAAAAGCTCCCTTTAGGCCCTGGGAGGGGCTCTGAGGTCTCCCTGGAGCCTTTTCTTCTCCAGGCTGAACACCAGAGCAGAGAGGCTCTATCGCTGGTTGGGGGTTATGTACAAATCACCAACGGGAAGGGACTGCTGTGGCATGCATCTCCAGCTGTTTATTTTTTAGTATCAGTCTCATTACATGGTTATGCAATGGGAAGATGCCAGCAGCTCACATCCCAGCAGCAGACTAAGAACTTAGTGTTATAACTTACTTTAAAAGCTTTTTGACCAATCACACAAAGCAAAAGTGTGGGAATCCAGGGCTTCCCTCTGGCAGGGGATCAGGAACCCCCCTGTACAGAGCCCCCAGAGACATTGTCTGTGATCTCTGTCCATGGAAAAGAGTTTCCAATCTTACAGGATGAATTACCAGCTCTGAGGGTTTGATATAAGTAATAATTAAGTGTGGCACGGCTGCAAAAGTAAAATTTTAGGATTCTAGATTAGGGGTTCAAAGGGGACAAGATGGAGAAAATTGGGTGTGTCTTGTCCTTCTTCTTCATGCCCTCCATGTTTCACTGCAGTGTTGGCATTTTTCTGTTGGTTTAGGCTGGGGGCACACTGTTCAACGTAGGTGACAGATATTGGCACGTTATTGTAAATCCAGCACAGGTAGTTTGTGGTATTTAATGTTTGTAACATCCCACTGAGGGCAGAGCCCCACACGCTGCCCTGCAGGACAGAGCTGCGGCAGGGCAGCAGAACATGTTAGAGATAAACAGAATAAACAACCTTGAAACCAGCACAGACGAATTATGGCTTCTGCTTTGGCAGTGGGGCTGAAAGACAGAGACTTTCTACAATTTTGGAATTATCAATACCACAGATTACGACACAAAAGCATATTGACAGTAGTTCTATCCAATCACTGTAAGCACATGTACCTTTAGTTAAAACAATGCTTGCTTATTTTGAATACAATACTTGCTTGTAAACCTTAAAATACAATGCACAGAGTTCCATTATTAAGCTTAGAACTTCCTAATATCTCACCAGAGATACTTTTCTACAACTTAGGGAGTTATTCTACCCAAGCTTTAATACACAGACTATTGTTCTATTTGTCCTTTCTTTCTAATTGTATAATTTTTCTGCTGACAAATCTTATAGCTACTGTTTAGCTCTAAATCACCATCCTGCTGTCTCTGAGGCCTGCCTTTTGCAACGTGCCCAAAACCCTCTGATTTTAAGAAATCCCATAGGGCTCCAGCCCTTGGAGCATCTCCATGGCCTCCTCTGGACCCTCTCTGACAGGTCCTTGTTCCCTGCTGAGGACAGCAGAGCTGTGTGTGGTTCTCCAGCTGAAGTCTCACAAGGGCTGAGTAGAAACCCCATCTTCCAGAGATTCCCTGAAAAAAGCCCTCCAAACCCAAGGATTCTTATTCTCCTCAGCCTGCCCAAGAGCTGGGACGAATTTCACAGGGTTTGGATTTGCCTGGGCCTTGACATGCCCTGCCCCACGTGTGTGGCGTGCCCTGCTTCCAGAGCCACGCCGTGTTTGTTGCTTTGGCTTTCCCTCAGAGCCATGAGGGTGTTATTTATGGCAGCTGGGCAGCTGGAGCCCAGCTTGGGTTTCCATCACCTGCTCCCCTTCCCTGCAGCAGGGCTGGATTTCAGCCTGGGGTCAGGTGCTGACCCTGACCCATCGCTGCCCTTGGCTCTGCCTTCATCCTCGTCTTCCCCTCAGGGCAGAGCCTGCAGGGAATGAAATGCTGCAAGAACCTGAATTATGCATAGTGCAGGATGATCTTAGTCAGGACTAAAGGGAATATTCTTCAAGGTTTTATACCTCCACGCTTTCTGTGTTTGCCTTGAGCCAAGCCCATTTATTGTTAATAATGTTAAAAATTAGCACAATTTCTCTGCAGGAGTAGGCTCTCTTTAGGTAGGCACTGTGCTGCCCTCTTGAAGGTCCAGGAGATCTTTTTGGGGTCCTGCAAGTCAGTGTTGAATAATCCTGAATGGTAGGAGGAGAGAATCTCTGTTAGATGGAATCAGGATCCTCACGGGGAAGGCACTGGGCTGCTCTGAGCTGTGGTTTTATCTCACTGCCTCTCCCTGGGGGGGAGCAAGCAGCCCTACCTGCATCTTTTCCCTCCCTTATCAGCAGCATCTGGCATTATCACATTTATTGTATCTCCTCCTTGCAGTGCTGACACAAGGGGACATCTCCCAGGGTTGACAACAGCATAAAAAAAGTGAAGGAATTAGCAAAGCCTGGATGCATGAGTCTCCATGGCTGTTTCCTTTCCAGCCTGAACACCAGCCCTGTGGTGTTAGGGAGGTGACCATGCTCCTCCTGCCTCTTCCATGGACATCTGCTCCTCTGGAGGATGCAAACTCCGACCACGTGCTGCCAATAACCAGGAGACAGTGGCCAAAGCAGCATGCAAAAATAAACTTACTTTTTATTTTGCCAGGGAAGCTGCTGAGAGCCAATTTGAATTTTTTCAGCCCTAGTGTGCCTATGAGGAGGGGTAACAGAGGTGGAAGGGCTGCAGCTTGATTACAGTCTCCTTTTCCCTGTTTTTTTTTGAATCCCAATTGGAAAGAGCTCCCCGCAGTGGCTCTGCTTCAAACCCTGCTCCTTGGAGCTGACTCTGCATCCCAGTGGGAGGCCCTGGCTTCCCAGAAGTTCACAACCTTCCCTCCCTTCCCCTTGCAACTCCTGGGGCTGCATCACTCCCTGGAAAAGCACTGTGAGCTCCCACGCTGGGGAAATGCCCTTTGTAATGCTCCCAGCTTTTGTTTTTTGCATGAGCTGTGTTGGGGTGAACTTGGCAAGCCTGCCAGAACATCATGAATAAGTTAGGAGGGAAGCAGTGCTCAGGGTGTGCACGGGCAGGGAAAGCAGGCTCGGTGCTCAAACAGCCTCCAGAGTGCTTTGCAGTGGCATTTTATACCCTCTTTACTTTTATAGCCTCGTTGATCCCAGATTTCTTCAGGAGTTTTCACTGGTCTTATGTTTCCCCAGCCATGGCTGGCTTCAAGGTTGCAAATTTTGGTGCCCTATCCTGATATTCTGATATCTAAGAGATTTCTTGCCTCACACAAAACGTCCTCAACCCACAGAGTTCATGGCAGGGTTTTGTGTGTCCTTGGTGCCTCTGCCATCACAGCATCCCATTGCCCAACCTCCTCCTGAAGGCTCTGGTTCTCCCACTACAAGAGAAAAATGTTTAAAAGGACAGAGGGGACACTGTGGTCATTGATTGCCACCAAATGCACGTGGCCCTGTAATTATTTTTATTTCTTAAGTGATTTTCCCAGGAGATGTAACATCTGTGAGATTGAGGTGAAATTTCCCAAAACCATCTTTGCAGGAGAATTGGCCTAATGGAGAGCACCTTTCTCTTCCTGGGAATGTCTCAGCTCCCCTTCTACTCACCTGGCTGGTGCTTTTTGAATTCTGAAGGCCAAAGGTTCTCAGTCTCAGGGATGTCTCTGTGCCATCGAGGACAGCTACACTTTCCTCTGCTTTCACCCTCTGATGCATCAGCCAGATATTTTTCATCCCTTTTGCATTTTATCCCATTCTCCCTCTGTCTTTGAGCCCCTTGTCACCACGATTTCATTCATGCTGTCCCCGGAGGGTCATTGCCAGTCACCTCTCTGCAGTTATTTCTGCACAGTTGGGGCTTTGTAATGAAAAACAAAACTCTCGCTCTGCTTCATTCCCAGAGCTGCTGGATTAGTTCCTGATTTCTTCCTTGGCTTCATTTCAAACCACAGCAGGTCAAGGAAGGAGGTAGATCAATGTCCTCTCCAAAATGTGACCTGCTCTGTATTAGGAGGACTTTTCTGACCCCACACTGCTACATCAGGACTTGTTGAAGGGTCAGGGAGCAGAGCCCTGCCCTGTTGTATAGACATGTAGGACTGGAAAAGGCATTTTGGGTCAAATCTCTGTCCCTGCCACGTCATCCCCTTGTGTGGTTCTGATTGCAAACCTTGCAGGCTCTGTCCTTGCCTTCATCTTCTTCTGCTTGACCCAGCCCAAGGGTTCCTCACTGCTGCTGGTGGCACAGGGATGGAGCTGGTGTGAGGGAGAGGTGGGATCACCTGGACCTGAACTGGACACAGGAACTGGACCTGAACTGGACACAGGAACTGGACCTGAAATGGACCTGAAATGGACACAGGAACTGGACACAGGAACTGGACCTAAACTGGACACAGGAACTGGACCTAAACTGAGACCCAGGAACTGGACCTGAACTGGACACAGGAACTGGACCTAAACTGGACCTGAACTGGACACAAGAACTGGACACAGGAACTGGACACAGGAACTGGACCTCAACTGGATGCAGGAACTGGACACAGGAACTGGACTTAAACTGGACCTGAGCTGGATACAGGAACTGGACCTGAAATGGACACAGGAACTGGACACAGGAGCTGGATCTGAACTGGACACAGGAACTGACCTAAACTGAGACCCAGGAAGGTGCCTCCTCCACCAGGTGTTGTCCTTGCTAAAGGTGACATCCTAGGGCTGGGCCAAAGGCACTTTTTGACTCGGTGTTGGGAGAGAAGATCACCCCAAACAAGGAGAGGGGTTTCATCTGTCTGCACAAAGTTGGTGAGGCCAGGATCCCCAAGTGCTGCCTTGTGCAAGGTGTCTGTGGGATGCAGCTGCTCCTTTAATGCCACCCCAGAGTGGGGGTGTAACCACAGCCCCCAAAGCCACAGGTGTCACAGAACCACTGTCCCAGATTCATTTGGGTTGGAAAAGACCTCCAAGGCCATCAAGTCCAACCTGTGGCCACCTTTTCAACTAAAGCAGAGCACTGAGTGCCTCCTCCAGTCATTCCTTGGACACCTCTAGGGATGGGGACTCCAACCCCTCCTTGTGCAGCCCATTCCAGTGTTTGACAACCCTTTCCATGAAGAAATTCCTCCAGATGTCCAGCCTGAGCCTCCTCTGTTTGCTGTGACGGGAAATGACTCCAGCTTTGGAGTGATGCTTAAAAATTGCCTCTCACGTGATTTTTTTTTGTAAAGAGCAGCAAAACCAGTGCATGGAGCATGTCTTTTCTGTAAGTGCTTCCACCAGGAATATTTGACAGAGATGTGTGCTCGCCCCACACAGAGCAGCTAAATTTAATGAAGGGATTTCTTAGCAGATAATATGAAATGTGCTCCTGCTGCTGCCTCCTCTGATGTAGTGGTGCAGGACAAGATTAGTTTAGTCTTTTTGTTTTGTTTTCCCTCTCAGTGCTTTTCTGGTGGCTGCTTTTCCTTCTGCTCTGTGTCCTGGGGGAGCTGAGTCAGCACAGAGCACCCAGCCCCTGCTCAGAGGAATTTGCTCTGGTTTTGTTTGTTATTTTGAGTACAGCCAGTTCTGCTTTGCCTTTAATTGACAAGCAGGAAATACCTCTTGGTCTTTTCAGATAGCTGAGTCCATTGCTTGGAGGAGAAGGGAAGCTCATAGGAAACTGGTGTTTGAGTGATTAGCAAACAGAACACGACTTTGTTGCAAATGTAGCTCTTAATACTCAAGGTGTCAAATACTCTGAGTAATGATCATGTTTTAAATATAGTTTATAACTTTCTTCTCATGCATACACCTCCTACTGTATCTGCATGGTGGAATTTACACCCAGGGTGGCTGTGTATAGATGATGTCTCTGTATAATTACACCTCCAGAGGAAGAGAGATCTGTCGCTGTTTATTTTTAAATATTATCTATCTCTGTGTATCTAAAGAAAGAGGGTTTTACACAGATGGAATCTCTTTTAGGTCACATTTCAATAATAATTACACCTTAATGACGCTGCAGCTATTTTATTTTATCTTGTATTATTTTAGCTGCTTCTTAGAACTGCTAATTTCCCAACCACAAAGGTCACAACGTGGATGAGAATAAACACGTCGTAAACTGGTTGTAGTAAATAAATCCACTCCCCAGAAGCCGTGGTACTGAGCACAGTAAGAGTGCAAGGACTGGGAAAACTGCCTTGCCACCCATTTTCTGCCTGTATTAATGGCAGTTGTGGAATGAAAGATCAGGCTGTCATAATTGATTATGTATCCTCGATGTAGGGTTCAACTCTTAGTAAGTGGTGTGTAGCTACAGGACCCTTTCCCCAAGACCTGACTGTCTTGGTTTGAAAAGGGAATATCTTCACACACCATCTGAAGGGATATATTTTTTTTTTGCATCCAGAGAACCTCCTGGATGTGCTGAGGGCTTCCAGCAGGTGAGAGGTGGTGTTGCAGGAGCTCCTGAGGATCCCATCAGGGCAGCCCTTGGCTCCTGGCCCTTGCCTCCCTCCTTTCCCATGGTTTGGAAACACCAGAGAGAGGGAGTGACAGGCAGTGCTGTGTGAGCACCCTGTGCTTGTGCTGCTGCTTTCCACTGATAATTCATCCCGGGATCAGCATTCACAATTAATTCAATTAAAGGGGCCTCATCACTCATTTATGAGGAAGGGAGGCTTACAAAGGGCTGTGCACAGGGAGCATCTCTCTGTGTGTGCTAAGGATGGAGTTGTTTCTAGCTGGGTGCTGTTCTGGTCTGTGGTGGGGGACTGGGCATCTTCTGGCATGGGGAGGGCATCAGAGTGGGGGCTAATGCAGTGATGTAGCAGGGAAGCCTGACCTAACACTAAGCTGTACTTTTGGTATGATTTGTGAGGTTTTGGGTCAAATCTAAACCATTTTATTGGGGCAGGGATCCCTCCTGGGGTGCACAGGCATATCTGTCTCTGGAATCCCCAGTTCAGCCATTCTAACTTTCATAATAGCCTCAAATTTTATATGTTTTCCTCTCCAGCTCTGTGATGAAAATGCTTTTTGTGGTTTTCTCACAGGACTAAATCCTGCCTCTCACAGATTTTAGCTCTCTGTCCCTGTCCTCACTTTCATCCTGCCCTTCAGACCCTCTGATGATCATCACAAGAGCTCTTCTCTCTCTTCTTCCACACCCACATCGAGCCTGCAGCTGTTCTGTCATGAGGGAGAGACTTTTCCAGCTGAGGATTTGGGCTCACACACTGACCAGCTGGAACATGGGTCTTTAGCTTCCCAGATGCTGTCTCACAATCTTTCTCTTGGAATGAGCTGGGAAGGGAGGGATGTGCTTGGCTTTTGCACTCAGGTGAGGCTGGATTTTTTTGGGATTTGGGAAATTTGCCTGATAGTGCAAAGGTGTTGTGAAAAAGGTGGTTACTTCACCCCTGATGCAGTTGGGAAGTGGGTAAACATTCCTGGTAAGTCAAAGTCCACCAAACGTCAACAGGATTGTGTCACCTCATGGGCAAAGCTACGTGTGAAAATGATTACTTTTGCCTCAAATTGCTTTTCCTCCTTTCTGTTGGGGCTGGTTGAGGTTCTCCAATCACCATCACAGCTCCACACCATCTCCAGGATAATGAGGATGGAGCACCTTGCTGTGCCCAGCTCAGGGTGGCAGCTGCTGGCGTTCTACATTTCCTAGAAGTGACTTGACAGGGAGCTGTTCCCAGACTCTGTCCTTTTCCTTCCTTATTTCTGAGCAAAAACATAATTTTGACAGGCCAGTGATGCAGAAAATAACTTGCTGCTCTCCAACTGTTGCATCCCTTGACCCCAATTAGAATGTGGTGCATGTAGAAGTGTCAGCTTCTTGCTTTCTCTCTGCTCCCCGTCTCCCTGACCAAAATTCCCATTACAAAGATGACACCTGAGTGCTTCACGGGGCAGAAAGCGCAGCTGACCAAAGAGAGAATCGGAGTGGATGTGAAGTCCAGCTCCTCTGGGGGTTTTCTGCCCTTGGCTTCAGGATAAGGAGCAGGAAAACTGTCAGGAAGGAGCGTGGTGGTGTTTGTTGATGGTTGGATTGGATAAGCTTAGAGATATTTTCCAACTGTAATGACTTTTTGATTGAATAAGATATTCCAACCTATAGGAGTATTTCCCTTTCACCTGCTTTTATAGGGGTGTGTGGCAGGCACGTTCTTCTCTCTCTCAGGATTTTTTCCTAGAGGAGCACAAAAAGAAAACAATTTCTATTTCTGCTCCTTGTTTTTCCCATGTGGAATGTGGTTGGAGAATTGTTTCCCTGGGGTGATTGCTTGGTTGGATTCTGGTGAGGATTGTTTGAGCCTGATGGCCAATCCAACCCACCTCGGGCTGGACTCTCAGAGAGGGTCACGAGTTGTGAGTGAGTTAGAGATGGTAGTTAGAAAAAGTAGGTTTGTATTTTTAGTATCTCCTTTAAATAGTATATTAATGTATTATAGCATAGTTATAATAAAGAAATCATTCAGCCTTCTGAATTGAGTCATTCATCACAATTTCTTCCCACTGGGTTCGCCTGCATGTACAATAGGGTTGTACCTATAGGATTGGCTTATGCATTGAAATGTAAAGTTTCAAGGCTAAAGCCTTGAAGTTGTGGCTGGCCCATCCCTGGAGGTGTTCCAGGCCAGGATGGATTGGGCTCTGATCATGCTGGGATTAGTGGAAGGTGTCCCTGCCCATGGCAGGGGATGGATCTGGATGTCCTGAAGGTTCTTTCCAACCCAAACCATTCAGTGATTCTGTGATGAATCTCTGCATCCCTTGCAGCCCTCCAGCTTGGTATCAGAGCTTTTCTGTCCAACAGCTGATGCCCTAAGGGCTGTGAAGGATAAGTAATAGTGTCTGTGGAAGAGGTGTGAGGTAGCCCATGGATCAGTGGGATTTTAGTGGGATTCAGCCCATTTCAATGGGATTTAGGACCATCCAAAACTCCTCGTGCTCTTTTACCACCCCATGACCCTGCCCTTCATGTCAAGGAGGCACTGGCAGCTCTCTGACATTCTCCTGCAAGCTTGGCATGAAATCTGAGGCCAGGAGAGCAGAAAGCAGGGCTGGATTTGTGCCTGAGCTGGGTCTGACTTCTCCTCCCCCAGCTCTGAAAGTTGAGCTGTTGGGATGGGACATTGCGAGCGCTCTGAGTGCCTCTCCTCAGGTTATCTGTGAGTGTGATTCCAGGGGATGGCAGGAGGGCAGAGCTCCAGCCTGTGACTCATTCACTCTTTTCCCACTGCTGCTGTAATTCAAGTGGAAATCTCAGAAGATGGTGAAACCTTCAGGCATGTGAAAGATGCCAGGATTTAAGTGCATATGAATGAATCCAGGGCTCGTTTTTGAACTTGGGAAAAAACAGGGTAGGTGTGCTGCGATCTGCCTGCTGCCGTGGAGTGACAGAACAAGGGGGAATGGCTTTCAGCTGGGAGAGAGAAGGTTTAGATTCGATATTAGGAGGGAAAAACCTCATTATTGAAAGGGTGGTGAGGCCCTGGCAGAGGTTTCCCAGAGAAGCTGTGGATACCCCATCCCTGGAAATATCCAAGGCCAAGCTGGATGGAGCTTGGTGCAGCCTGGGCTAGTGGAAGGTGTCCCTGCCCATGGCAGAGGGTGGAATGAAATGATCTTTGAAGTCCCTTCCAACCCAAACCATTCTGTGATCTTAATGGTTGGATTTGATTTCAAATGTCTTTTCTGGCCTACGTGACTCAGTGCTTCTGTGATTTTTATCGTGGTAAAGCTCAGGACCAGCACAGGGACACAGGTGAGCATGCAGAGCAGAATGGTCCATCAAAGCTCTTGTCCTCCACATGGGACTTCCCTCCCTGCTGGGTGCCCTCCTGTAATCACTGAGGATGGTCCTGGCCATGGGTTTCCCTCCCTGTCAGACCATTAGGATTCATCAGCAGGCTCTGCATACTCCTGCTGGATTGCTTTGTTCTCCCTCTGACACTCCCTGTGGGCTTTTTGGGCAGATATTGAGTTGAAGGTGGAATATCCTCCTGCCATGGGGTGATGGAGCTTGCTGCAAGGGTCAGTGCATCCAGACTTCCCTTGATCCTGCTCCTGGCATTGAGTTTCTAATCAGGCTGCTCATCCTGACCTTCCCCGCAGTGTAGGACACAGGGAGGGTCCCTCCCCCAGGCCTGGGTGTTGGCTTGAGGTCCTTGCTTGGAGGCAACCAAAGTGTTCCAGAAATCCTCCAGTGCTGCAGCAAGGAACATCATTCTGGCTGGAAACTCAGTGAAGAAAATCCAAGTTGTGATCAGAAAGCTGATCAAATATTTCAAATCAAAATACCATCAGTATTTTGATTTGAAATAAGTGGAAGTATAAGTCATGCAAAAAAAAAAAACAAAACCAAAAACCCAAAAAAAACCAAAAAACCCCAAGCACCTTTTTTTTTTGGCCCTGGAAGAGTTCTTTTGTCCATTAAACAACAGCAACAACCACCACTGCAGCTTCCAAAGTCCTGAATGAACTCTTCCCTTTGTTCCTGCTGTGAGGAGCAGGTGATGCTGAGGTGTTTTGGAGTTTCAGCTCCGAGGAGGTCTTTAATCTGAAGGAATCATGTAATCTGTGAGTGACAGGAGTAATTGTGACACTGATTGAGCTGTGGTGGCTCCACTCAGAAGACTTTTGTCTCTGCACTTGGGATGAGTGGCAGATAAAAGATCTGCTTTCCTAATTTGTGCCTTGAGAGAAGGAGAAGTGATGTGGGAGGGAAGAACAGAGCCCTCTGAACGGATCAATCCCTTCATTAATTTTTTTTCTGCACTCTGTTTTGGGATGGTGAAGACTGCTGCTCTTGGAAGGACCATTCCAGCTTGAGGAATGATGCTGGCATGAAGAAGGATCAGAAACTCCCCCTTTTTCTGACCATCTTCCCCAGAGATGATGACCAGAAGCAGAGGGAGAAAAGCTGCTCTGGCCAACACTGCTGTCAACAAACCCCTGCCTCGCTGGCTGGAGAACTCAGAACGAGTTGAAAAACTGTAGTAATGTTTATTTTACAGAAGATAAGCTTTAAGCTGAATGTATTATGGTGTCTTGGCTGACAGCAATCAAGGATTTTTTTTTCCCCCTAAAATAAGAAAATAACTACCCAATCTCCAGCTTCATTTTAACATGAAGAATGTTGGTGCCTTGACAATGGTTTGAAAAAGGATTTCTGGATGAAAACCTAATGGATGGCTCAAAAGTTGATTAAGAAGGAGGGGAGATGCTAAGTCAAAGTTTTCTAACTAGAAATACTGATTTATTATCCAGCTATCTTTGCAAATGACAAAATAACTAATTAGATACAATTCGTCATCAGAACTTAAAGCTGCCAGGGGTGTAAGATGGAAGGTTTTATGTAGAATTCATAGCCTCAAATTCTGATTTAAATGTAGCATAGTGTGTA
Source organism: Taeniopygia guttata (assembly GCF_048771995.1). Taxonomy (NCBI): domain Eukaryota; kingdom Metazoa; phylum Chordata; class Aves; order Passeriformes; family Estrildidae; genus Taeniopygia; species Taeniopygia guttata. The sequence goes on from NC_133025.1 coordinate 2,504,671, forward strand.
TTGAGAGTTAGTCAAACACACTGAGGCACTGGGAAAGGCTTAATAAGATTCTGCAATTCTGACCCCCTGTAGATTTTTTTTTTTCTGATGAAGGATTTTAAAAGGGCGTTTTGGAAAGATGTTTTACATGGTAGTAGTTTTTTCCCATAAAACATCAGCCATAATAATTATTTTTATGCAGATCCTGAGGCACAGAAAGATTAAATGACTTTCTCAAGGTCAGACAGTGTGTCAGAGGCAGATCCAGGGAATGAAGGCGAGTTTTGATTCAGGGGCTGTGGCACATTCTCACTCAGATCTCCAGGGCTGGATGCACTCAGTCTTCCTGGCTCTGATGTCCCAGCATCTCCTATCCCAGTTAGGAGCATTTCAGCCTTGGAAGTGGATAATCCCAACCATTTTTTTATTTACCTTTGGAATCAGCATGGCCTCGATGAGCACATTGATGAGCACATTGTCCTTGGTGGGTGAACTCCCCAGGGATCATTGTGGTGATGAATGAATTCTCCAGTGGCCTCTCAGTACTTAAAAGGGACTTAGAAAAAAGAGGACAGTGATATTTTCCATGGGCAGATTGTGACAGAACAGAGGGAAACGGTTTCATACTGGCAGAGGACATCTTTAGATTAGATGTTAGGAAGAAATTCTTTATTCAGAGGGTGGTGAGGCCCTGGAACAGGTTTCTCAGAGAAGCTGTGCATCTCCCATCCCTGGAAGTGTTCAAGGCCAGGTTGGATGGGGCTTGGAGAAAAATGGGATAGTGGAAGGTGTGGAATAATGGTGTCTGTGGCAGTGGCTGGAATTGGATGATCTTTAAGGTTCCTTCCAACCCAAACCATCCTGTCATTCTTATTTGGCTGTGCTGTCACTCAACATCCAAGGTGAAAATTGGGGGAAGGGATCAGGCAGAGGCTTTCCTGCATGGCTTTCTACTGATAAAAGACCTGTCCTTAATTTCAAATCTCCACTGGATGATACTCAAATCATTCCCTGGGATCACCTGGAGATTGGAAGCCTTGAAGTGCTGGGACATTGCTGCCTGTAAGGACACGTGTAGTGGTGAATCTTGCATTGCTGCTGGCCAGTGCTGGGGATGAATTTGCATTCTGGCCTCTTTGCAAATCTCTGTGTTCAGCCAAGTTCAGCTGCACCAGCTCCCAGAGGACACATGAGCTGCAGAAGTTGTTCGCCCGCTCGCTGAAGTCAAATATATCAACTGCATTCCTCTCTGGACATTGTTTGTGTCTCCAGATATCTCCTCGTGAATTATTAGCTATGGAAAAGACTTATTGCCAAGATACTGGGCTTAGTTTAGTCTCCTGGTCACTGCAGGTTTCTTTCCAGATATATTTTGTTCTGAGTGTCTCGAATGCTGCTCCTCCTGACGTTTTCCCCCCGGCCTCTCCCCTGCAGTCTGGTTGTTCTTGCTGTCAGGAAGTTATCCCTCATGCTCAGGCTATTTCTTATCAGTCTGTCACTTTTTCAACTCATTGGGCTAATAGTTCTCCCAGCAGAAGAGCTGTGTCTCAGTGTCCTTTTGCCCTGGTCTCCCCAAGGGAGCCTCTTATTGCACTAAAAGAGGGTCAGACTCGATGACTTTACAGGTCTTTTTCTGCCCTCGTGCTCTGGCTGCTTAGAGTCTCAAAGATTCTGGATCTGACCTGCAGTGAACTCTGGCAGAATGAGCAAAAGAATAGATTTTACAAAACAGAATCATGGAATCATTTAGGTTGCAAAAAAAAAAAGCCTCTAAGATCATCAAATCCAATCATTCTCACAGCACTGCCAAGGCCACAGTGTCCCCAAGTGCCACCTCCACATGGCTTTTAAATCCCACCAGGGATGGGGACTCCACTCCTCTCATGGCCAGCCTGTTCCCAGGCTTGACAACATTTTCCATGCATTTTTTCCCCCTAGTATCCAACCTCAACCTTCCCTGGTGCAACTTAAGGCCATTTCCTGAAGTAAGCAATGGAGATATCAGAGTTCATAAATCCCAGGGGTTTAGACATTCTCATAAACATGAGAATTGTATCCATGAAGGTGTGAAATGGTCTTTTCTGGACGGGATGTACATTATTTCTGGGGGCATGGGGAAAGCCTGAGTTATTCCAGCACTGAAACCGTTTCTCAGATTTGCAGCAGGGTTTTCTAAGGATGTGAAGAAACAGGGAGAAGAAGGCAGGAAAAGAAAGAGCGCAAGAAAGATGATTTTTGAGCCAGAAAAAAAGCCAAAGGCCCTTTCTCCTCATGGATTCAGTTCAGGGCTTGGACACCACAGAAATCTTCCAGACACCCCATCCATTTAGGGCTCATAAAGGCAGCAATTCCATCTTGGCTCCAGATGTGCCCAGATGTTGAGCGGAGCCTTGCCCTGCCGTGCACCATCACTTGGCATCAGCAGCACTCTCCTGCATCCCCATCCTCCTCTCTGGAGGACACCTCAGCAGCCGAGCAGCTGGGCTGGAGAGCAGAGCAGCAGTGCTCGGTGCTGATTAAGCACTAAGGTAATTAATAGCCTCTTACCGTCCTTACATTACCAACAACGTCAGCGTGTCAGGAACTATTTACACTATAACTTACACAAATGTCATTTTGCTACACTGAGCACTTCATATTTCGCAATTCTCTGCCACAGTAATAAAATCAGTCAGGCAGTCGGAAGGGAAACACACCCAGGAGATATCATTATTTATGGCACTGGGCCAGGCTTCCCACGAGCTGGGAGGGAGGCAGAGGAGCAGAGAGGAGCTCATTCCTGCACTGAGATGCCCTCAGGTCTCTGCAAGGGATCGCTTTGCATCCAGCTGAATGAGGGTGTGGGAATCCAGGGCATCCCTCTGGCTGCCCTGGCAGGTCTGGGACCCTGGCAGGGGTCAGGAACCCCCCTGGACAGAGCCCCCACAGACACTGTCTGTGATCTCTGTCCATGAAAAAGAGTTTCCAATCTTACAGGATGAATTACTAGCTCTGAGTGTTTGATATAAGTAATAATTAAGTGTGGCACGGGTGCAAAAGTAAAATTTTAGGTTTCTAGATTAGGGGTCCAAAGGGGACAAGATGGAGGAAATTGGGTGTGCCTTGTCCTTTTTCTCCTTCTTCATGCCCTCCATGTTTCACTGTGGTGTTGGCATTTTTCTGTTGGTTTAGGCTGGGGACACACTGTCCAACGTAGGTGACAGATATTGGCACGTTATTGTAAATCCAGCACAGGTAGTTTCTGGTATTTAATGTTTGTAACATCCCACTGAGGGCAGAGCCCCACACGCTGCCCTGCAGGACAGAGCTGCGGCAGGGCAGCAGAACATGTTAGAGATAAACAGAATAAACAACCTTGAAACAGCACAGACGAATTATGACTTCTTTGGTAGTGGGGCTGAAAGACAGAGACTTTCTACAATCTTGGAATCATCAATAGCACAGATTCCGGCATGAGGGCTCAGTTATCCAATCAGCAAACTTTGGAAGGGTTTGTCAATTATCTCCTCATAGTTAACATCAACCCAGTGTGTTACCCAGGGCTCTGCACAATTTGGTTTTAAAGGTCTCAAACAATTTCACTCATTTTGTATCGATTGTTTCCTGCACTGAAAGATCTTTCCCTGTGCTTCCTGCTTAACATCCTGAACGCTGGCAATCCAAAGGCCCCTTTGCCTCGTGAGCTTGGGATTCCGCACTGGGGCTGAATGAAGGTGGCTTTGATTCCCTGGTGCTTTGTTTTAAACTCATAAATTAGTAGATGGATAGGACAGTTGGCATCCCTAATTGGTCCCTTGCAGGGAGAACTGATCTCTGATATTGTACTCCAGGTTCATTGTGGCCTTGCAGCTCTTAGAGGGCTTGGAAAAAAGGGAGGAAGTGACTTTATTCCCAGGCAGAGAGTGAAGGGGAGCAGTTTTAAACTAAGAGGAGAGGTTGACATCAGTTGTTAGGAGGAAATTCTTCTCTGTGAGGGTGTGAGGCCCTGGCACAGGGTGCCCAGAGAAGCTGTGGCTGCCCCTGGATCCCTGGAAATGTCCAAGGCCAGGTTGGATGGGGCTTGGAGCACTCTGGGATGGTGGAAGGAGTCCCTGTCCATGGAAATGGGGTTGGAACTGGGCAATGTTTAAGGTCGCTTCCAACCCAAATCATTCTGGGATTCTATGATTCACGGGGGTGTGAAGACACTTCATTACTGAAGGTGCCCAAATCTCACTGTTTTAAGGCACAATATGCTGAAATATCCTAAAAATCTTCCATTAGGATGCAGGTCCCAGTGACAGCAGTGCAAAAATTCCTGCTGATTTCCCTGGGAGCTGCAGAGATCCTGGAAAGACTTTCTATATCCTGTTGTCTTCTCTGATGAGAAGAGAGACTTTTCAAAGTGCCACTTTTTTGTGGGTTGCTCTGTTGGCATTGATCTTCCAGAAAGGCCCAGCTTTGCAGAACTGGGATAAAATAATTTCCTGCTGCTGTCCCTCTATTTTCCTCTGCAAGATCCTAAACTTCTCTATGTAAGTCTGCCACATCAGGATCCAGGAATTTTTGTGCAGGTGTGTGAGACCCATTATTATAGGTCTCTATGCAAGCAAAGAATGTGCATTTGAAGGTATTTTGCTGTGGTTTCAGATCTAACAGCAGCCATGGTAAATTCATATTTGTCTGTTAAAAAGAAATTTAAAAATCATATAGGAAAAAAAAAAATCCCAGCACTTGATGGATTAAATAGTGCATTGACTTCCTAGAGCACTGGAGGTCTGGGTGGGATAAAAATGCACATCTGGCACATAGCAAATATTGAAATCAGAGGAATTACATGAAATATAGAATTTTGCCCCTCAATTTTCACAGTCACATCCTGATTCCTAGGCAAAGCAGTTATAAATCATGTACAGAATAGGGAAATGTGGAGCCTGTGTCAGCTAACACAGGTGCCTGAGCTCCTGCAAGCTCTTGAGTTCTTGCAGAAGAACTGATGAGCAGAAGTGGCTGCAGTGAGAAATCTCAAAGGGTTCAAATCAAGCAGAAGCATCTGTCAAGTAGCCTGACAATGCCTGGAAATCAGCTCTGAATTCTCCAGGAAGAATGTGAGGGGAAAATGATGCCATTTGTTTGCAATTCTATTACAACGAATCAACAGATCCATTGCAAAATGCTCCTGATGAAAATGTTCGTGATGGATGTGCACAACCCGAGGCTGGGAGGAGAGAGGGGATCTGGATTTGCTGCTGAAATTTGGGAGTGGTTTGGTCAAGCTCAGATGGATCTGACATATCCATACAGTCAAGTCCTGGGTGTGGCAGGCACATTCTTCTCTCTCTCAGGATTTTTCACAGAGGGAAGAAAGAGAAAACAATTTATATTGCTGCTCCTTGTTTTTCCCATGTGGAATGTGTTTGGAGAATTGTTTCCCTGGGGTGAGTGCTTGGTTGGATTCTGGTGAGGATTGTTTGAGCTGATGGCCAATCCAACCCACCTGGGGCTGGACTCTCAGAGAGGGTCACGAGTTGTGAGTGAGTTAGATATGGTAGTTAGAAAAGTAGGTTTGTAGTTTGAGTATCTCCTTTAAATAGTATATTAATGTATTATAGCATAGTTATAATAAAGAAATCATTCAGACTTCTGAACTGAAGTCATTCATCACCATTTCTTCCCACTGGGTTCACCTGCATTTACAATACCTGGGAGAGCATGGAAGTGAAAGATCTCAGTTTTTGCTGCTGGAAAGGAGGTTTTGGTAAAGGAGGAATTGTTATGGAGTGGCTAAGTGTTTGGTAAAAACAGGAAATGTGGACAAAAGATATAAAGTCTGAACGGATTAAAAATCACCTGGAAGCTGAGACAGGTCTCCTACCAGATATTATTCCTCTGTTTTCCTTTCCTGCTGAGAAATCCAGCTTTTAGCACTGCTTGATTTTTGTTCTTGTTGGGTTGGTGAGTTCTTTTTGGGGGTGGTGGGAGGAATTTCCATGGAAATTGGAAAAACATCAATTGTCCATTGTCTTTTTTTTTTTTGCTGTAAGGAAATGAATGAATGAAAATTTGCAAGTTTTAATTATTTTCAAATTATTACTTTTTTCAGTCATACCAAGGAAAAACAAAACCTATATCCTTCTCCTAGTCAGAAAAAAGCAATTAGGCTATCATTGGAAAATAGATGATATGGCATGACTTGTTGGGGATCTGAATAAAATTTCTGAGCCAGGTGATCTCAGGGATTACCTGGGATTTTTGGTCTTTTTGGGAATTGTTCAAGCTGGTTCTGAGGGTTACTGATGACTTAGTCTCTGCTTCTTCTGGAGTCTCACCTATTCAGGCAGAGATGGGAATTGCTCAAAAATTTCTGCAATATATCAGTCCTCATTGGAGGTTACAAACATTTCCCTGTGAGTGGAAAGGTGTCCACATCCACAGTGAGGCTGGAAGCAGCAGTGTGATAGCACAGAATTCCTGCTGTGCAGCCCATTTGTCCCACAAATTGTGTGTCAAAAATACCAGATTACAGCCATGGAGCAAAATGCCAGGTCTGGAATGCTGGAATTCTGTTCCATCACACATCTGCTCATGTTGGCTTCAGATCCAGAAGGATCCATTGATTTCTCCCTTAAAGGTCTACTGGGCAGCAGAACAACAAATTCCTTGTAGGATTGGCCCAGAGCATCTGTATTTTTCTTTCCTCCACCGTGCAAATATGGGTATTGTGGAATTAAATATAGCCTGGGATGGTGGGAATACTCTGCTGCTTTGGCACTGAGAAGCTCCATTGAAGAAGAGCAAGAAATTGGGTTCCCTGACCCTTTTTCCCTCCCTGGATGATGCCTAAAAGATCAGGACTAATTTGTGTCAGGGCAGAATTTCTGCTAATTATATTTTTTTTTTAATGTAGATTTTTTTTTTCTCCTTCCTCTTTATTAGGTTTTTTTCCTCTCTCTCCTTCTCCCACCACTTTCTGCTTCTTTGATTTTCTCTATTCCCTAATGCTTCCCTAAAGCAAAATAAGACAAAAATGTCTGGTAAAACACAGTTTTTATTGTCTACACTGAAATTTGGGCTATTCCAGGTGACTCTTTTTTTGTCTGGACTGAGAGAGGTTAAATAAGAGGTAGAGTTGTCTTTAATCTTCACACAGGTGCTTGAAGTGCTGCCTGGCCAAGGTCACTTTTAGGAGCAGTCCAACCCCCTGTGTATCCAAAAAAACTTTTCCCTCAGGAAGAGTGTGAAGATGGACCAGCTCCATTTTCCCAGCATCCATTAGCATGTAAGGAAGATTTCTGAGGGAATTTTTTAAAAAAGTCTTTGGGATTTGCCTCAATTCTTCATGAGAGGCAGCTGAGGTGTCTGAGCATCCTTTGGAGCATGGAGGTGGCTGCTGTCTCCTGGGAAGATGGAACTGCTCTCTTCCTTTCTTTTCTCCATGCTTTAGGATGGATGGTGCTTTTATGAGCCCCAGGAACATAAAAGAGACCTGCTGGCCCAAAGAGGAGGAAAGCAAGGGGAAAAGAGAGACTTTAGGGCTGTTTGGAGGGAAACTGGGAAAGCAGGAGTGTGCTTTTAAGTCATTGTTTCCATCACTCCAATTTCTGAGAGCACCTGAAAACAGAGGAACTGAACTGGATTCACTGCTGGATCTTTTCAGGATTGAAAAGCCCTTGACTATTTCATGGCTTTATATCAAGGGTAAACACTACACTGAGCTATTTGACAGCAGGACCTGGCTGTTGTTACCACCTCTTGTCCTCCTTATACTTTCAATTTACATTTTTATTTAAAGCTATTTTCTCTCCTCCCAGTAGATGGAAAACCTGGAGTTATCTCCAAGGTTATCACTGGCTGTCTCTTCCCAAGGTCTGCAGCACAGGTAATTTGGGGAAAGTCAAGCAGCAGAGAGAATGTGAAGGGAGCTCAGAGCAGGCAACAAACAGCCTCAGATTTAAGCGGGAGGAAAGTCCAATAACCATGAGATGGAGCTTTGCCTTTGGAACAAATAGAGAACCTTCCCTCTTAAGTCAGATCTTTTTTGCTCTTTCAGAAGAAGCAAAACCATGTCAGCCCTGGGAGGAAGGGACAGCCCAGGCTGTGGTTGTGCTCCAGGTGTGAGGAGGGCACAAAGAGAAGGAAGAGCTGCAGATAACTTCTCTCCTATCAGCACTTGAGGGAAATTCATTGCTGATGTCTCTGCTTGGATCTAGACTTGGAGGGGTAAAGTCTGTTCTATCACAGACCTGCTGTAAGCCAGCAGCTCCCCCCTGCCTAGGGGACATGGCAGGTGAATAATCTCTTTCAAACACTTGCTTTTATTCATGGGGATTGAAGCTTCCTTTTGAAACATCAAATCCCACACTGGAATTATGGGTGGTGTACACAGGAGAACTCATATTTTCTGTTGCCTCTGAATTTCTCAGAATGGGGTGGGGAAAAAAGAGGCTCCCATGAGCAGTTCAACTTTTGTGGAGGCCTGATAAAACCATCCCTGCTTCTTGTTGGTTTTCATTTTCTTTTAACACTGTAATAAAGGGAAAGGATTTCCAGGGGCTGTTTCTGGCTAAGGTTCTGCTGGGGATGGCTTTGTGCTCTTTGTGCTTTTTCACCCTCTCCTCTGGTGTGCCACATGGCTCTTGCCTTCAAGCCTCCTTCTTTTTAAATATTTTTTTTCCCCCTAAGAAGAGATTTTTTTTTCTCCTGCAGAGGTAAACATAATGACTATTTCATGAGCATGGAAAAGCTCAGAAGCACTTGCAAAGCCCCAGCTCTTGTTTGATTTGTCCTTTGGACAAACAAGGGGCAGCTCATAACTATCCATGGAGGAGAGATTTGTTTGATTCCATCAGCAGCATTGCAGGGAGTTATGGTGGATTTGGGCTTTATTCATCCTTTTTTTTTTAAGTGAAAATATATAAGGGAGAATTATTGGTTTAAATCTCCCAGAACTGTTACATTAAACTTCTCTTCCACAGGTGTAAGTGTTTTCTGATTCACTTGACGACCTCTCATTTTTAAGGGAAATTATTTCCCTCCACCACAACATAAATTGCATGTCAGACTGTTTTTAGGCACTTTCAGGCTGGTTAGTCCAGAGACAGCACTGCAAAAAGGAGGCAAATTGGGTTTTATTGGGGGACAGCTTCCTTTCTCTCCCAGGCTGGCTGTTTTGTATCATAATGGAATTTCCGACGCGGAGTCGAGCGTGTGTGGCTTGACAGGCCTGGGCAAATGTAATATCCCAACAGGATCCACGGCAGCTTTTCTGTATTATTTACTCTTATTTACTTATTTATTCTGTTGCTGAAGTGGAAGTGGCTCTTATTCAATATCAAAACTCACACTGTGCTGTGTGATAATGGAGGATTTATTCCTGTTGGGCGTAAAAAGGAACCCCAGTGCACAACAACATCCCAGTCACTCATGTGCTGCACAGGGCATTTCCAGAAATACTTCTCCCTTTTTCAAATTCTTTTTCCTTTGTATAAGGCTGGAATAGCCCTGGAAGATGGTTTACTCTGGATCTGACTCACACCTTGCTCTTGGGAGCAGAGAGGAGACAACACGAGAGGATTTTGTGGGTTTTTTTTTTGGATAGCACAGCTGAGATGAGATCCAGAGCCAGAGCTTGGCCACCAGGAGTTGGGAAGGGCAGAGGAGGGTGACAGAGAAGAGGAGGTCACTTGTCCATAACTTGCCAGTGGAGTTTCAAGGCTGAGAGAGCAGGAAAATGGGCACGTGTTGGTCATGGATGTGGATTTGAGAGGGGAAAACATCCCTTTGCCCATTTCCACCACGTGGTTTCCTCCAAGGGGAAAGCAGGAAAAATCCTAAAACTGATCTGCCATGTCCGTAGGTCTCTTTCTGCCCAGTCTGGGTTCAGCTAAAAAGAGTGTCTGGTTGGTAGCCTGGTTTTGGGTCTTCTTCTTAACTTTCCCAGTGCTGACAACAGAAGTGTCAATGAAGAGTTGAAAAACCCATCAATTCTGGAATAAGTGCTGAAAAGTAGATGTAGGCAGGGTTCAGATTTCAGCCCCTGGGCACAAACCTGTAAAAGGCTTGAAAATTAAATACTTCAGGGGGATAAGGAACTTACAGCTTGTAGGTAAATGCAGCTTTTAAATAATGTCTGTGCTTTTAGTTCTGTATATTTTATCCTTTTGGTTGTTTCCTCTCTCTGTACATCAGTGTCTTACTGGGGATGGAATGAAAGCTGAGCTCAAAGACAGACAGAAAACTGGAGGTAGAATATTACTCACCCCTGTTTTACAACTGACTGAATTTGGGAATTCATCTGTGTGACTGTAGGACACAAAGTATTTCCTCTGGGTGCCTGAATCTCCATTTCTCACTGGCTGACAAAAATCAAGAAAAATCTGTATTTTCCACCTGGGAGGTGAGAAGGTTTCCAATAAAGTCTGTGGTGTAGGGAAATGAGGGATGCAGAATATTCCAGGGCTGGGTGTAGATCCAGTTAACAACACACTGGACAAGCTGTTGTGATTTCAGGGGTTTCTCTGTGCCATTGCCACCACATTTCTCTGAATCCTTGGCCAAATCCCTTGACCTGGTATTTGGGTTCATCTTTTTAGAAAATGAGGCAGTTCTGATAACATGCATTTGACAAAGAGGAAATCTGTACTGAAGGCATGGCTTTCTAACACTGTCTAACATCAATTTGGGGTTTTTATGCTTGGTTTTGCCTGGGGTTTTGGTTTTTTTTCCTCATGAATGTGCTGGTCTAACCTTGCAGATGTAACTTCAACCCTGTAGCTGTGCATGTGCTCTTGAGAAATGCTGTAGTGATTACGCATGAACATTAATTAATCCCCAGCATGGTGGAGCATGTTGGGTGTCAGAGTATTGGGGGACATTTATTCTTTTCCACTGCTTGCCTCGTGCATGAAACTGTAGAAAAAACCCCACAGCACTTAGAATTTTGTGTAATTTTTTTTTGCCTGTTCCTAGGAATTCCTATTTAGATGAAGGTTTTCTCAGTCAGGGACCACTTCCAGCAGCGAGCAGTGCCTGGCACAATGGGACCCTGCTCTTGGTGGTGACCTCGAAATGTTGCCATCATAATAATAATAATAGTCAGTGGCTTTTGGCACATCACCTATTAATCACAGCAGCTGTCAGGCAAAGCATTAGATGGGAATAGCTCCCTGCAAGAAAAAACAAATACAACAACACCCTGTGGCTCGTGGAGCTCGAATCCAGGCTCTGGAGGGTGCCAGGGAAGGAAGGAAGGGCTAAGCTGTGACATTTCACTCTGATTTGTTAACCTTGGCTGCTGTTCAGCTGCTCAGTGCTCAGCCCAGGGGGTCCCCAGGGGCATCCAGAATTTGAAATATTTACAGTGAGCTCGAGCTGGAGGGGAGGTTCACAGAGGCACCAGGGACAGAGCTTGCCATGGGGAAGAGGCATTCCTGGCATGGTTGATGTGCTGCTCCTATATTTAAGGGCTGTAGTGGATTTTTCTGCCCTGAATTTTGTTTTGTGCAGACCTTGGGCTGCACCCAGGATGCCCTGAGGCAGGTGCTGTGCAAAGAATTATTTTGCTTCAGGTCCAGGGGGTGATCCCTGCTGGAAAAAGCAGTGAGCTTTATCAGGCACTAACCTCAATCCCATGAAATTTGGTGGTCTGATGCCACAGACCACTTGTTTCTGTGCTCTGCCACAGGCAGAAAAGCAGGTAAATATGTTCAAAATTCACTCTCCAGAGGCATTCCCTGAAAATTGCTCCCCATGTTTATGCTTGAAAAATTCCCTGGTGCTACACTGGTCCATCTGCGGAAAGCAAACTGGTCCATTAGAACATCTGCAGAGAACAAACCCAAACAAAATGAGATTACTGTCAATTTGTGCTTATTTGAATTACTGGATAAGTCCTAGTCATGGATCAGGGCTAAACATGTACAAATAATTGATTTTAGGTTCAGTGGCTCAAAGCAAAAAACACATGGAAAATCTTCTGGCTGACCTAAACTACTCTTTTTCTCAGTTTTCTGTTAAAATGAAGGCATTTAAAAAGCAGCAAGAAAATGCAATGCTTTAACACAGAGCATTGTTAAATATTTGAAGCATTGCGAATTATTTTCCTCCTCACTTTGATACATTCTAACTTTTGTCCTTTAAAAAATCTACCAAAAATTCTTTCAAAATTAAATATCAACATATCCGATGCTGCAATTTTACAAAGAAACATCTCAAACTTTTCTAAGCAATTAATATTTCTTAATAGCTTAATATTTCTTAAGAAATATTATTGTGGGTAATAATTGGGTATAATGTGGGTAATAATGTGGGTAATAATGATTGCTTGCCCTGTGTTGATTGATGACAAGTCAACATCTCTGAGTTTTAACTCAGACCCCAGTGTGAGAGATGCTGTTTAAGGAATGAGCATGAAGATTTTTAACTGAGAATTCCGACACTTCCTGCTTGAGGAATTGGGTTTTTTTTTTTTGCAGAGGCCAAGGCATTATGAAGTTTTGATGAGTTGGGTTAAATGTGTGAAATATTGGGGGATTTGGGATGAACTTGGACTGGAAGTTGATTTGAACTCTCTAACCAAGACCTGCTGTTCTGGAGTTGAACCAGAGCTGAATTTCTACATTTTCTTCTCGGACTCCTTAGAAATGACAGCATTACAAACATGGAAAAAGCCATGGAAGATTTGGCATTTCACAGGCTCCAGGCAGCAAAGAGCAAAGTGTTCTCGGACCAGACCAGTGGGAACAACCCAAACCAAGATCCCCTGGGTCCAGTGCTGAGGACTGAGCTGTTCACCTCCTCCATGAGCACAGTGTGTCCTCCACCACAGCAGCTCCCTCTGGACCTTTTCCACCACGCCTGCCTCCACCCTGATTTGTTCCCTACAGGCAGCAATGTCACCTGAAGCCTTTTGGGGCAGCTTTGCAAACCACCAAGGGCTAAACTTGCTGGCTGAGGAGGCTGTGAAGCTGCTTGGGTTGAGATTTTCCAGGTGGAGAAGTGAAAATCAGGATGGCTGCAGAGAAGAACGTGCCTGGAGCATCCCTGGCACCCCATCCCTGCCACCAGGGCACTTTGCCTCCAGCTCAGGAAGCCCCATGGAACAACCATGGAACAAACCATGGAACCAACAATGGAACCACCAATTTCCCTGTTGGGAATGGCCCCACCCATCCCAGTGCAGGTATTCTGGGAAGGGAGTACAGACCCCAGCAGAGTTTATTGGTAAATGCTACCAGTGATTAAAACAGGCTTGAGCTGCTGGAGGAAGAAGAGGTTGCCATGGAAACAGTCTCTTGATGTGTCCAGGTTTTGAAACCACTTTTCCCTCCTCTCCCGCCCTCAGTGCTTCTTTTCTGCCGTTGTTTTGTCGGAGATTTGCTTTCCTGGGGTGAGGTGGTGCAGGTGGGCTCTGGGGACCAGAGAGGAGCTGCCCATCCCAGGGAGGGCTGGGAGACCCTCCCTGCTTGTAGGGACCCTGCAAAGTGGGGCCTGGATGGACCTTGGAGGGTCACAGTGCTGTGGGAGCAGGGGAGAACATCCCAGGGAAAACCTTCTCCCATCAGAGCTGAGATGCTCTGAGCCTCTGTAGGGCTCTACCCCACTGGGGTGTTCATCTCTTCTCCATCCCCTCACCTCTCTTGGGAGTGGTGGCAGTGATGGGAAACCACCTTTGGGACAATGAGAAATCAAGCCAGTGCCGTGAGAAGTGGTTCTGAGAGACAAAAGAGGACCCACCCCCTCCTCATTCCCCACCCCTGCCTGGGCTCCCCACCTTGGGAGAGGAGCTTTCAATCCTCTCAAGTGGGTGAAAAGCAGCCCCTCCCCTGTGGTGGTGTGGTTATGCAGCTGTGCTGAAGGGCCATTGAGGGCCCCTGCAAAGCTTTGAGGAGAATTTTCCTTGTAGATCATTCAGCCCTGCTTTCAAACATGTTTTTTTTTTTTTTTTTTACCAACCTCCTGCTTTGTTTCTGCGTTTTCTTCTAAAACACAGAAGCATCTGCATAAACAGGCTCCTCCCTGTGTGCTGCTGCTTTTGTCCCTTCCCTGGGAACTCCCCTGGCTCTTTCCAAGTCCATCCTAAGCTCTTCACATTCTGCAGGAAACTCCTCTCTGCAGGAGCTGCTGAGGATATGATACCATAATGTTATATATTATTTTACTATATTTTATGAAGAAGTTATTTCAGTGTTTTACTGCATCCAGAGCAGGCCTGGAAAACCCTAAACCTGGGGTGGCTTTTCTGTCATGTTATAAGAGTCCCAAAGATTTTCCTCCACAACTCCCTGGAGGGTGGAGCCAGGTGGGGGTCAGGCTCTGCTCCCAGGGAATAAGGAACAGGACAAGAGGAAATGACCTCAAGTTGTGCCAGGGGAGGTTTAGATTTAATGAATTTCTTCACTGAAGGGGTTGTTGAGCCCTGAGAAGTGCTGGAATCACCATTCCTGGAGGGATTTAAAATCCATATGGATGTGGCACTTGGGGACGTGGGTCAGTGGTGGCCTTGGTAGTGCTGGGGGAACAGTTGGACTCGATGCTCTTGGAGGGATTTTCCAACCTATATGACAGCAGGAGTTATGAAATCCGAGGTAACTTTCCATGGACTTGCTAAAATACATGGAAACTCTTGTTAATTTTTTTCAGTATTGTATCATTGTCCAGACGTAATGGAAGTTAATGCCACTGCAGTCCCTATTTGTGGTTTATTTCATGTATTTAAGGTAAAATCCTCAAGTAACACAGGCCCAACCTAAGTGACCTGCCCAGCCTCGCTTGGGCTTCATGGAATAACAGAATGGTTTGGAAGGGATTTTAAAGACCATCAAGTTCCAACTCCCTGCCATGGGCAAGGGCAGAACCTTCCCCAGGCTCTGCTGAGCCATTTCTGCATCCAGGTGTGTACCTCCCTTGGATCTGAGCTGCTCTCCAGAGGTGCCTTCTCCCTCTCACTGCCTGATGCAGCAGCAGCGACTGGTTTCCTAAATTACCTTAAATTTATGTGATGAGAATCTAGGTCTGAACGCTCCCTGTGATGATGGATCTCAGAGGAGTTAATTTGGAAACTTCTCCATCTTTTAGCTGTGTGATTTATCTGTGTGATTCCCCAAGCTTGGGCTGCACTGACTTATTTTAAATGACAAAGTGGGTATTTTTGGACAAAGATCTCTTAATGCTTTGTTTGCTCAGCAAGACATGAGTGGGGAACACCCAGCAGCCAAAATTGGAGAAGAAACCTCCAAAAAGCCCAACCCTTTTGCTCCAAACTTGTAGGAACTTCTGAACGTCCCCATGTTGTGTATTATTCCTCGGATTTTCAAATTTTAAGCCCTCCCTCAAAGCTTGGACAGTTCCTCACTTTCATGGCATCTTAAAAGGGAGCAGAGAGGCCCTGGAGTCCTGCAGGAATGTCTCAATCAAAGGTGCCATGAAAGGGGTTTAATTTCAAAAGCTCTGAATTACACCTCGATCAGGAAGGACGTGGTAATGGTGGAATTGCTGAGCTCAGGAGGTTAAAGAATGAAGGGGAATTCACAGTTAACATCTGTGACACACCGAGCCAGGATGAGAGAGCCTCCATCCTCAGAGCAGCTATCAAAGGCATTTCCCTGTTCCCGTGCTTTTGGGAGATTTTTAATTACTCCAGTGTTCGTTAAGAGTCACTTACGGCCAAAGAAATGGATCCTTAAATTCAAAGATGTTTTTTTTTTAAGCTCCCAGAAATAACAGCTGAGCAGCAAGCCAACCCCAGCGAGGCAAGGAGGATGCAGTGAGCTCAGAGCTGCTCTGAAGCCAGATCAAATATCAGTTCACATAGCAGCCCCTGCCTCCATCCGCACGAGGACGATGACAGGAGAATCGCTTTGAAATCCTCCGAAGAAAAGCATCCAAGACAGTGCCCTCCTGGGAAAGCCTCTCCTTTCCAGACCTCCTATTCCCCACAGCTCTAATGCCAGAGGTGGCAGGTGGTGAACCTGTTGTATGGGGAATGGGAGAAGGGGAATTAGGCAGGTGTTTAGCAAGGCAAGCAGCAGCCATTCAGCACTGGCATTCCTGGCTTCACCTCCCGGCCACCTGGACTCTGCTGTCACGGCAGGTAATTGGGAAAATACTGGAACAATGAATTGCTGCTGGAACTCACCCTAGGTCAGGGGTGGCTCCGTGTGGTGGAAAAGTCTCTCCTCCAACCCGAGTTTCCAAAGAAAGGCTCAGCAGTCTCTTGTTCAGTCTCAAGGCAGTTTATTGCAAGTTATCTAAAAGATTTTCTTCTGGGGCTGCTGTGGTTTGCTCACAGCTCAGGCAGAGGCACACACACACCCTGACATCCTCTCTGACTCCGACTGCTTCTTCTCTCCCCGCCCAGGGCTGTGCTGTCTTTTATATGGTACATTACGTGTTACATGGGTACAGTTTTTCCCCAATGCCTATTACCTATATTAAATGGTGCTTTTCTATCTTTTATATGGTACATTACGTGTTACATGGTTACAGTTTTCCCCCAATGCCTATTACCTATATTAAATGGTGCTTTTCTATCTTTTATATGGTACATTACGTGTTACATGGGTACAGTTTTTCCCCAATGCCTATTGCCTATATTAAATGGTGCTTTTCTACTCTAAACCAATCTGTGAGTGCCAACATCACCAAGAACATGGAGGGAAGGAAGGAGAAAGAGGGAGGACAGGGCAGGCCCAAATCCCTCCATCTTAAAACCTCTGACCCCCATGTACAAAACCAAAACCCCCCTGTACAGCACTCAAAAATTCTTCCCTTTACTTTGTGACTACTTCTACTCTAATATCTAAATTTTGTGACTTCTTGTTCTTCCTGCAAGGTTGGTAAATCATTCCATGGTTCAAACCCAAAATCACAGCTGTTTCCAGCTGCCTGCCAGGGTCTCAAATGCTTCTGACCTGGGCCTGGAACCTCCAAAAATGTCTGAGGGACATTTTGAGTTCCTACAAGTGGCTGGGGCCACACAGGTGAAATGCCCAGCAGGACTTGGGTGGGAGGGGTGGAGGAGAGTTCAGGTGTGTAACCTGGGTGAGCTACAGCCACACAAGCAGGTTTCCTTGGAGCAAAATGTCCTTGGAGGAATGGCTTTGGGATGGGGCTGGTAATACGGGCACAGGTTTTTTCCAGTGTGTGGAGCTGCCCCTGGTGTCTCACTGGCAGTTTATGATCTTCCTGCTGGCACATCAGAGCCTGGCTTAGCTGGGGAATATTTCATAAGCCTCACTGGGGACCTTGAGAGCAGATTAATTCCTTGAGCATCTTCCTTCTTGCTGCTGGTGAAGTCTGCTGCTCTGACGGGATCCAGCTGGGCAGGGCTGAAACCTCCCCCAGACAGACAAGGCATGGCAGGAAGAAAGATATCCCTTCCTCTCTAGCCCAACTGGATTTTTGGGAGAAACCTTTCCTTGTGTGGTGTCCAGCTGCAGGAGGAGCCTCTCGCCAAGCACCACAGTGATGGTGATGATGATGATGATGGTGAGACAGTCAAGTTAAGGCAAAGACAGAGTGTGATTAAGTCCCTCTCCCTCCCCCAGGCAGAGCTCAGACTGGGAAAATGCTTTGGATGTGGTGGCCTGTAATTATGTAATTCTTCCTTGTTATCTTTTCTAATTGTTCTCAGTGCTGTTTCCTAAACTGATTGGAAACAATGGCAGATGGGGGTGAAGTGGGAGGCAGACGTGAGCGTGGCAGGCTGCCAGCGTAGTACAGCGCTCTCCAGAAAGGGAGAGAGGAAAGGAAAAAGAGGAAAAAAAAAAAAAATCCACTGTGGAAACTTGGATGCCAGGACCTGAATCGAGGGGACACCTGAACCACTGCCAGGCTGGGAGGTGCTGCCTGGGGATGTCTCATTCAGGCTCATGCATATGCGATTTTTTGTGTTGCATTCAAGAAATTCCAAGCCTTCCCCCATCCCTGGCACACCTCTGCTCCTCCAAGAGAGCTTTGCTCTCTTCCTTTTTCTCCTGTACTCCAATGATGCAGTTTGAGCCCTCACTGGGAGGGGCTTTGCTGGGAGAATCTGTGGTCTTCTCCCTCTGGCATTGAGTTGTTTGTTTGCTTGGCTATAGGAGAAATAAAGAAAAAAGAGGAGAATTAGGCTTATTGCATTTTTGGGTGAGTGCAGGGCAGAAGGAGGGGTATGGGTGGAGGTATTGGGATTTCCTCACATTTGGCACAGATTTCAGGGGAACCATGGGGTGCAGCTCCCCAGCTCCCCAGGAGCTCATTTTTGTCATGTTGACTCATTTTCTCTGCTGCTTGTCCCCTCTCCCTGTGTGGGTGAGGGTTTTTTTTTGCTGGGATGTGCATCCCAGAGGTGTTTGGGGATGCAGCAGAGCCCCCTGCTCTCCTCTCACTGCCAATCCTCTTTGGCAGCACGGTGGGAAGGGGGAGCACACACTGTTGCTGTAAATTTTTGTGAGGAGAAGGCCAAAACAAGCCCGGGTGCAATTCTGAGCACCAGTTTCCCATGGCAGGGGGAGAGGACAGGAGTCTGTGGGGTGATGGAGCATCCCACAGTGGCAGCATCACCACCCCTGCAGGACTTGTTTATGGGATGGGAGCTGCCCCTACAGAAACCAAACCCTCATTGTCCATATGGGATCAGCAGCAGGCTCTGAGCCACTCCTGTGTTTTACTGGATATTTACCTGGTGCTGATTTACCTTCCTCATCCTGGTGTCTGAGTGTTTAATTTGTCTCAGCCCCCACGTCCTGGCTCTGGGAGCTGGGCAGGCTGCTGAGGGAGGGAAAACAGAATTTCTCAGAGCTGCCCTCTCCTCCTCCAAAGCCAGAGCTGTTCTGCTGTTCTGTTTTTCCATGGCTGCAGCTGGCCCAGCTGGCCCAGCCTCTCTGGCTTCTCTGCACAGCTCTCCAGGATGGAGAGGGGAAATTCTGCCTGAGGTTTGCCTTTGGTGATGCACTGGATGTTTTCTTACTGCTGTAGGGTCGAGGAGATGGGGCTGACAGGAGCAGGAGCTGGAGGCTGCAGGTGGGGTGGTTCAACTCTGGCTTGTGGTGGGATTTGAGGGGTTTCAGCTGTGGTGATCTCCAGCCAGCCCTGGCCAGGAGTGGAAGAGAAAGAAGCAGCAGGGAATGGCAAAGAGGTGAATCCCAGCTCCCAGCACAACTCCCTGGGTGCCACCAAGCAGTCACTCCTGTGGGTCTGGGCAGCAGATAGGCTTTTGCATCAGCCTGGGCAGGGAACTTTTGTCAAAGGCTAAGAAGTTCCCTTTGCTGTCTCCTGGGTGTGTCCTGGGCTTGCTCAGTGCTGGCAGGCACACAAGCTGATGGTTGGCAGATATTTTTCCCCAGCAGTGCTTCTTTTTGGCTGCATAAGTACATGGACTTCTTCCTTTTGCTCAGAAGACTTTTTGCCTTAGAAGTTCCCATGATGATACAGCACAGGGAAAAAAAACCCAAAAACCCAGTTCCTTCTATCAGTTTTGTATTTGGACATTTTAATTCCATTTTTTTTTTCTTGTGGGATTGTCCTTTTCCTTGTGTTATGAGGCAGAAAGAACAAAAGATCCCTCTATCATTTTCTAATATACTTTTATCATCCTTTTTCACATTTGTCTCCTCTCTGAAATGTACAGTCTGAGAGCTCCTGCTAATCCCTCTTCAGCAGCAAAGGTTTTGCCATGACCTTGACCAGCCTTGTCACAGCTCCCTGGACTATATTTAGGGCAGATCAGTGATTTTTGGGATGGGTGGCAATTCCCTGTGCAGCAGAATCCATGGAATTTGGGGCAGGATGTCCCATCTCAGACAAACAGGGGAGACCCACCAAAGCTGGATTGCAGAGGAGCATCCTCAAGGAAGTTATTGGTGGATGTTCCAGCAGAAAATGTGATCCTGAAGGAGATTTTTTTTCCACACCAGCCACTAAGGTTGGAATAAACAATACCTGGCACTGGGATGTAGGGGCTGGTGTTGGGATGAGGGCTTTGGGAGGAGCAGGTGTGGATGGGGAGGAAATATCAGCTCCTTCCCAAGTGCAAACCTTCCCTCTGGAGGAGGGAAGTCATTCCCCCTCCAGTCCCAGGATTTATTTATTTATTAAATCCTGATGTGTGTATTTACATCACTTTCACCACACATTTGCATTACTTTCTTCTCTCTTTTTGCAGAACACAATCTCTGGACTGTCTGTCGGGAAATACAATCAGAGTAACTCACGTTATTTCAGCGTGTTTCACGCAATTGTTTCTCTTCTATTATTAGTATATTTTTTTTTTCCCTCCCTTTCTCTTCCTTTCTTTCCCGGAGTAGAACAAATACAGTGAGACTGGCAGAAAATTGGCAAGCTTTAGCAATACAGAGGCAGTGATTTTTTTTTTTCCCCTAAGTATCTTAATGGAGTCTGTATTTTTTTTATTGTTTTCTCAGCCTTCAGGTTGTTTGAGTATTGAAAAAAGAGAGAGACAATTCAACAAACCCCCTTCCTTCCTCCTCTTACCAACCCCTTTTAGAAAGTCCATGAATCTACAAGAATTCTTTGAATTATCCATATTTCAGAAGTCTGCTGAATTGGCCACAGGTATTAATGAAGGAAGTGGAATTATCCTCCAGGCTAAGTTTTGGATAAAAATATTTACACAGCAACCAGACTCACCTGCATCAGCACCCTTGCAGCACTCCTGCTGTCCCTCCATCCTTCTCCCTGGTTTTTTTACCCCTGGAATATTCTGTTTTCCAGTTAAATCTCCTCCAAGTCCCTGCTCCCTGCAGACTTTATTTCCTTCTGCACAAAGGCAGCAGCACCAAAGCTGTTTTCTCCTCTTGGCCTCATGTTGTAGCAGGAAATGTTGGATATGTGGGAAAATTCCTTCACCAAAAAGGTTGTCAACCATCGGAACAGACTGCCCAGGGTAGTGGTGCCCCCATCCCTGCAGGGATGGTCTCAGAGGGTTTGTGCAGCCTGAATGAATTTGTGGTTGGTTTTGCCTGGATTCCTTGTGTGTGAGGGAGTGCTCAGCTGATGAGAGGATCTCTGGATCCACGCCCCTCCTGTCACGGTCTCAGGTTTCCCCATTTGAGCCATTAAATGGAACTCCTGGTGTAAGAGGATTCTTGTTCCTTTCCTGCCTCAGTGAAGCGCAGGGAGGCTGTGGAGGGTATGGGGAGAGTCAGTCCTTGGTTGTGGGAGCAGTCAGTCATCAAAAAATCCAGAGACATTTCCTTCAGAGCTGAGCTGGGAAATCCCAGCCTCTCTCTTCCAGCCAAGTTCCTAAGTAGGACCTTGCTTTGGTTCTGTTTACCTGAATTCCCCACCTGTCTGTGGATTTGAAACTCATTTTACCCAGTACAAAATCCTAACTTGGTTTTGTATTTTCCTTTCCTCTTCAGGAGCAATTTATTTATTTGCTTGATGTTTTTAATGCCTTTCTCTTTGGGGAGTCTGAGTCAATATACTATTTTTTTTTTGGTGATGAATAAACTTTGCTGTCTCAGTTTATCTTTGTGAATGATTTTAACAACTTGGCAAACTCTCTCTGCATTGCTCCTGTGGCTTCAGTCTGATTTCTTGTGGTCCTACAACCCCCATAGGTTGCTCTCAACTCTGTCCTGTAAATCCATATCGCTCCCATTTTCTGTGTCTGTCCTACCATGGCACTGAAACTCCTGGAAAATAGGTTTCAACCTTCAAAAAGAGCATTCAGCGCTGTCTGTAGGTGTAAGATAATGAGGCAAAACAATCACCAGGGGCTGTCATTTACTCCTGCTCCTCACTGATTATCCAAACTCCAGGGCAGAAGGTGAGGCTCTCGTTGGCATGAGCTTCCTGATGCTCATCTCATCTCAGAGAAGTGCATTAAACATTTAAGGTATAGACTTAAATAAGCAGCACAGAGCTCAAAGGGAGATCCTTCATGGGATGAAAATCTGTTGAATGACTGATTTGATTTAAGACAAGGCCTCAGAGCCATCCTTCAAGAGCTCTGGGCCAATATTTCCAGGGAGCCTGGATTTTTCTGTCTCCAACTGCTCTGCACAGGTCAATACTGCCACGAACTCTACAGGAGAGGGGCTGAGCTGTATCCAGGCTGTGGGATATTCAGCACTAGCACAAAATGATAGATTATTCAAGACTGTCAAACTCTCTATGTCCTACAGAGCAGGGGTGCAGGGTATCCATCTTTTTGGATCCTCCTTGGACAACATCGACTCCCTGAATCAAAGCCCTGGATTGAGGATCTCCTGAGGCACAGCTCAAATGGGCTGTGGCACTGCAGGTGCCATAAAAATGGCACCAATCACAATCCCTATGCTTTCATCTCATCTTCCAGACCCACGTTAAACTCTGACACAAAGATCAGGAACCCCTAAACCTTCCTCACTTTGCCACTTAAAACCCCCTGGTTTTGGTGCAGCTCATTGGGAACCCCACTCACCTCTGAGCCCTGAGGAGGCATTTGCAAGGCAGAAATGCTGCAGTGAAAATTCCAAAACGAAGCTGAATTCCTGGAGTTTATTTTCCAAGTTTGAAAGTGACAACTTGTTGGCCTTGAAGATTTTTCACCAGCGCCAGTAAAATCCAGAGGGAGAGATTTTCTTCTCCTTTCTCAGACCATGGGATAATTAGCAGATTTTAATGACTGCCTGAGAAAGCTGGCTAATGAGCTATTAAAAACACCCCTTACCCAGCCCCTAAATGAAAACCACAAAACAGTCGGTCATCGTTCTGACCGCGTCCGTCTTAAAGATATTTTTCTTTTCAAACTAATTGTGGCTGTTTGGTATTTGCTGGGGAAAACTCTGACTGGGAATGCAGCAGGATGAAAAATGGTCTGTTCTGCTTCCACAGAAGTGTGAAGTACAGCCAGAGCATGGTGCAGGAATTGTAGAGTCCTTCAGGTTGGAAAAGACCCTTTAGGTTGAGTCCAACCATTAATCTAACACTACTACTAACCTTAGCTACTAATTCAGCACTACTCCTGACTCACTCATTGTCGATGTCTCGGGGTTCTGAGGGTCAGGGTGACCCCGAGATCGTAAAGTCTTTGCTTCCCTAGCCCAGTGCAGCCAAAGGAGTCTGGAATGAGTCCTGTTGTGATTTCAAGGTTGTTTATTTCTTGTTATCTAAACATTCTTTCTCTGACCTGCTGAGCTCTGATGGTCATGGTGCCCAGAAAGGCGGCCATGGCCATCTGCCCTGAGCCTCAGGCAGCTCCCACCTTATATGCTCAAAACTACGTGTCTGTGTTTACAATTTATTACCAATTCCTATCATCTATGTTAGACAGTGAATCTCTACCTTGAACCAATAGAAAAGTGTCACCATCACTTTTCACATGGAGGACAAGAAGAAGGAGAAGAAGGCCAGGATATGCCCAGATTCCTCCATCTTGTGCCCCCTTGAACCCCATTCTAAAAGTACCAAAATTCTACTTTTCCACCCTGCGTTAACTATCATATTATCCAAACCCTTGTGACTTGCAAACTCATCCAGAGTTGGCAGTTTTTTCCACGGGCTAAAATGGAAGCCACAGGTGTTTTTGACTTCATGCCAAGGTCTCCGAGCCCCCTGTCAGGGTCTGGAGCCAGCCAGGGCAGCCAGAGGGATGGCCTGGATTCCAACAACTCATGAAAAAGCCTTGGCTCTCTGTGGCCTCTTGAAGTCCAAATGTGTCCTGTGAGCCAAATTCCTGCCACATGGATGCTGATATCACCTGGTAGCACCAGGGCTGGGACTGTTTGGTACTGCAGCCTCTTGTTTTTCGAGCCATTTTCTCACTTGGTTTAGTGACAATTTGTCAGCCAGGCTGCTCTGCCTGGCCTTTCCTGGGGTGTTCTCTTCAGATAACAGAAAGAAATTCTTCCCTGAGAGAATGGGGTGCCCAGAGAAGCTGTGGCTGCCCCTGGATCTCTGGAAGTGTCCAAGACCGGCTTGGGCGGGACTTGGGATGGTGGAAGGTGTCCCTGCACATTCTGGAAGATTGTTAAGGTCCTTTCCAAACCAATTCTGTGATTCTTTGTGAGCATGCTGAGTGTTGAGGTGAAGGGAGGACACAGCCAGGGTGGTCTGTGCTTCCCACGTGTCTGTCCTGCGTGACTGCGGACACGGCAGGAGATCGCCCTCGGTGCCTCCCGTCTGTGCTCGTGCAGACACTGACAACTGCTCCTGCTCTCTCCGGTGGAGGTGGACAGCTTTTCAGAGCAAAATAGCTCCACACCCTCTGGCTGTGAACTGTGATGCTTCTTAGCTCAGCTCTTGGCATGTTCTCCCTTCATTAGTGCCCCTTGCCTCTTCCCAGGGTTGTTTTCTTTCCTCTTCCCTTCTCCCCGGTGTAAAGTGGTTTCAGAGGGACAAAACGTTAGCGTGAGAAGACTGAGGCCCCTTTTTCTTCTTGAGGTGACTTCTTCTCCTGTCACTTGCCATTCCCTTCAAGAGCACTGATGTTGTGCAGCCCATGGAGCTGGGGTGGCAGCTCCTGCTCGGGGGCTGTCGCTCTCCCCATCTGCTCCCACAACAAATCCTGCCCTGCCACGCCAGGGAAAGAACCTCTTCCCTGCTTTTGGGGAGATGCTGACCTGTCCCACCCCTTACACAAGGACAAAGGACCTCACTGTGACACAAATCAAAGCATGTGGGGGTTTTTTAGGGATTGATAAATGACAGTGTTTGTTCATCTCCTCCAGCCCTGCCATCAGCTGCAGAGAGGCTCCACATTTGCTTCTTTCTTTGGTGTTGGTGAGCATGAGCTCCAGTTTCAACTGGAGTAACTGGTGTTGCCCCAGTGACTTTTCACGGGGTAGTTTGGTGTGGCAATGTGCTTACCACAGTTTGGTGTTGCTTTTCCCCAGGTCCCATTCAACAAACGTGGAAAAATTAAGTCCTCCTACGTGGCTGATTTCCTTTTCCAGCCCCTCATGTGCAGCTCTCTGATCTCACAGTCTGTTGTTATGGAAATAATACAATTACAGTCACTGTGAGTAACGAGGAAACACAGTCTGCCACAGGGAAGAAAAGCAGACTAGTTTTCCAAGGTTTCCTTAAGTATTTGGTGAGAGGAAGAGGAGGGAGAGACAGAAGTGCCATGAGGCAGAGCTGTATTGGTTTCCAGTTCTTATCCCCCTTTCCCCCAAGCATTCACATCATTTTTTTGCTGTTCTGTAGATAATGGCCAAACCTTGGTCAGTGTGTTCACTGCTGCTTGGCTAATTAATACTTCTTAATCAAACCAGTGGAGGTGCACAGCTTTTCAAAACAAAGCAGGTCCCCAGCCTGCAGCTGTGGGCTCTGACGCTTTCCAGCTTTGGCTCTTGATGTATTTCTTCTCTTCATCTTCATTATGAAGATCTCCCTTGATCTTTAGGGGTCTGCTGGCAGCTGCTGCCATCATCCTTCCCTTCTGTTTCCATCCTTCCCTTCTGTTTCCATCCTTCCCTTGCATTTCCATCCTTCTCTTCCATTTCCATTCTTCCCTTCCATTTATTCTTCCCTTCCACTTCTACACTTCCTTTGCACTTCCATCCTCCCCTTCCACACCATCAGCTGCTCTCACAGGTACCTGCTCCTAAGCTGGTTCCTGTCACAGAGTTCCCATCTGTCTGCTCTTGCAAACCTCTGGAATTTCTTCTTTCAGGCCATGGTACCAAGAGTGGTCTGTGGTGAGGTGATGCCTGAGAGCCTGTGGGGGAAGGTTGATGGAGCAGCCCTATGGAGTCCAAATGCTGCTGACCTTTCCAGTGCCAACACATCAGACAGTGCAGCATTTGCAAAGATGGTGTAAAAAGAGATGTGAGACATTGAGGGATGAGGCACAGAGGAAGAGATGGAGGCTCTGTTTGAGTGCTGGTTATCAAGTCTGCAGGATTTAGGGAAAAATATTTTTTATTTCCTGTGCCTTTGTTCAAGAAGTCTTTAAACAGGGAAGATAAAACCTTAATTTTAACTGTCCTAGGGACAGGGAGTATTGTTGTCTCTGGAAGCATGATGACTTGGAGTAATCACTGATTTCTCTGAAGATGAAAATGTCCTTTTCTTTAAACTATTTGCTGTCAAGCAAGGGCTTGAATGGCTCTGCTTGCTCAGGCCTCGGGCAGTGACCCATTCCTGAGGCCAGTTTGCAAACGACTCTGTGCTGTTCAATCCGACAACATTCATTCCTCTCTCCTCCTTCTACCCAAAAAAAAAGCTTCAGGGAGAGAAAGACAGGGAGAAACAGAGTGGAAGCTCTGGAAGGGTTGTCTCAGTTCCCAGCAGTCATGTTGCTCTCGTCAAAGCCAGCCAAGTGGAACTGGTGACACTCACCAGAAGAGCTGCTCTAAATTAAGCAAAACTGCAGAAACTTTGTAAACAAGAGCTGAGGGCTCCAGGCTGCAGGAGGGAGAGGTGGCAAGTGGGGTTTGTCCCGTGGAGGAAACCAGAGTGGAGCAGAGCCCTCTGAAATGGCTCTGCTGAGATCAGTGTCATGCAGGTGTTCCATGGGTCTCCCAGTTTGTTGGAAAAGCAGATTTCCCATCCCTGCAAGTGTTCAGGACCAAGTCGGAGCTGGGGTTTGAGCAGCCTGGATGAGTGGAAGGTGTCCTTGTGATGGCTTGTGAAGGCTGAGCTAGAACAGAAACAAGACAGAGTTAAAGAATAAAGTAGGGATTTATTTGGAGGCCTCAGTGGATCCATCTTGGGCAGCACAACCCAAAATGGCCACAAAAATAGACGACTGGTCACAGGGTCTCACACTTTTATAAGTTTTGGTCCATTTGTACCTTGGAGTTCATTGCCCAATTCCAGCTTTAGCCCAGGCAGTCCCACCCTGCTTGTTTTTCTCTCTCCAGCCCACGGTGTTTGTGCTCCTGGGCTGAGACTTGGATCATTTGTCCTTGGTGCCCAGCTGGAGCAGGAATTGTTTTGTCTCCCTGCTCTGTGCACAGAGCTCACCATCCCATAATATGAAGCTCAGACCCACACACTAAAGCAGCACAGAATCTGAAAAATATAAAAGCTAAAACCTGAGGCATCACCTGCCTATGGAAGTGGGGTTGGAATGAGATGATCATTAAGGCCTCTTCCAACCCAAAACCATTCTGGGATTCTGTGGTGTCCTCTGGGCCGGTGTGAGGAGCAGGGACCTCACCTGGGAGTTGGACAAGAAGCTGACAAGATGTACAGGTACAAAACAAGTAGAGGAAGAGTTTATGAGGTTTTATTTAGGGAATTATTCTTGGTTTTGAGTGTCCCATCCTTTACTGAAGTGTGGATATTTACCCTGTTATGGATAGCAGGACAGAGATGGGATGGGATGGATGCATTATATTTATTTTTGATGATTTCTTCTTGGTTATGATGGTATTTGATGACTTCTCCTTAGGCCCCTCTACAATTGTTGGAGATGCCTGGAGGTTTTTCCCCACCTTAACAATTCTGTGACCTGGTGATTTGGTTTGTGGGCACTGAGGGCAGGGAAGGATAAGCTGGTGTGTCCCAGCAAACTGCAGTCTCATTTTTCTTGTTCTGCTTCCCCTCTTCCCAGCTAGAAAAGAATCTCTCTTGTGTGCAAGGTTTATCATGCATTGGCTGTGTCTCATCCTGGAGAAAACCACTGCCACTTGTGACTTGGGGGATCTTTCAAGATAAAAGAGCTCTGTAAGAAAATGCTTTTACTGTTGAGCGTTTCATTATAATTACAATTCATTTTTAATCGGGTCTTACACCAAGAATTTAATCTAATTTTGATTATCCAGAGGATTTAAACCTCTTCAGCTCCTGTTTTAACTTGCATAAATAAAACTCCTATCTTCCTTAACTCACATTCCTCAGCAAACCCTCCTGGTAGGGAGAAGTTTCTTTATTGTTCCCCATTTCCAGAGCTATTGGCATGAGGATATTGTGCAGAGTTTAAAAGACTAAACACAGAAGTCTGGATAACTTTTTCCCCAAAGAAAAAGCTTCCCATGTTAGGTTTTTTTGTTTTGTTTTGTTTTGGTTTGGTTTTTTTTTGGGGGGAGGAAAGCATGTTATATTGCTGATGTACTGCATTACTCAGGGTGCCACCTTTAATTCCTACAGATTGCTTAAAGGAGGATCCTAAATATTCCTCCCTTAAGGAGCTCTTGCCAAGCTCAGTGCAGCCCTAAGTATGCAGTGAAAAAGTGGGATGGGAAATGAGAGTCAGGAAGGACCTGAGCCAGTTGCTGGTTTCCTTATTAACAATTAAAGTTTGAGGCAGCATCAAAGAGGGATGTGGTTGTCTCTGTCTGAGACAGAAAATTGCTTCTTGTTTCTGATGGATCATGCCAGGGGCCAAGGCTGCTGTGGCTTACCTGGAAAAACTCCTGCAGCCAGCATGGATTTCAGCTGTAAATGCCAGGATAATGCTTCATCCAGAATGTGGGGATGAGGATATTTGGACTGCTCTGCTCAGGTCCCAACTTCTAAAGTTTGAACCCATCTTCCACCAATAACCCTCTTGCCACAAAGGTTTGTGTTCCATTTACTGGAAAACCACCAGATAATGCTAAAGAAATCCCTTTTGGGTTTGACAGGCACTATAAAATATTGAATGCAACCATGATAATTACATGTCTAATTTATTATTTAGCTGTGCCCATTTCCACTGTATAAAACAAGCCTAAAGACCAGTGTGGTCAATAATGATAAATATATGATCTTCTAAATGTCTATTATGGGTTTAGCCATGGTGATTCCAGACTGATGGAATGAGTGTGTCAAATCTACAAGAAGAGGTAAAAAAATCTTCTGCATCTCCAGATAGAACCCAAAACAAACGGGCCTCCAGTTTTCTATAGAAATCTCTTCATGGGATCTGAAAAGAAACAGCAAAATCCCGGCTAAATACTAGTTAGACACAATTATTGTTCTTCCTTTAATCTAATTAAGCCTTCAATTTAGTGAGAAAAGCAATTAGCATCTGAAAAGCCAAGAGGGGTGGTAGAAACAGTGGAGGAGGCAGGTCCCACACAGTGGGAGAGAGGAAGAAATGCTCCCAGTACCAGTGCAGAAGGGAGATGCCATCACTGTATATGGACATAAAACCAATGGCTCTGAGCAGCCCATGATCTTTAACTTCAGTGAAAACAGGAATTTTAGTTCCCCAAATTGATTTTGAAAATATTTTGTGAATTTACAATCAAGGCCAGGAATGAAAAAAAAAATCAGAGCAGTTTTTTTTTTTTTTTTTTAAATGAAAAAATGTTCCTCCCATCAGTTCTATTCATGATCTTTTTTAGTTCATTTTTGTGGTAGAGTCGTGGTTTTGTGCTAACTCTGTAGTTTCCATGAGGACGTTTGGTTCTTTGGATGAAGCGCGCTGTGTTTTGGAATGATCCCGCGTGGAATGATCCAGGGGTTTGCATGGATATCTTGTAGAGCAGAGTTACAGCAGAGTTTGAGTTCCTTCCCAGAGAAACAAGGCGAGGGTGGGAAGTGCCAAGGTCTGGTTTCATTTGTGATTTGTTGCCTTGTGGAAAGTTTGATGGAAGAAATGATGGCACTGGGGACTGCTGGGCTGCTTGGGAGCTGGGGGAGAATCCTGCCACCAAGGCAAGGTCTTCACTCAACACAGCTTTTAATTATTTAATTGTCTCTGGGTAAAATCCAGATCCAGCGTGGGACAGTATTTGGTAGTAGAAGTTTAGAGAGTTTGGGAGATTTTTTTTTTTTTTAATGTATGTGGTTGTTTTAGTTCGAAACCAGGCAGAAACTGGTGCAAAACCAGCCCATTGTTGTAGTTGTAGAAAAATACAATTGGAGACTCAGAAAATGGTTAAAGGAATAAGCAGTTAAGACTAGGAAAGAAAAAACTTTGGAGGGAAGGGTTGAGAGGCAGAATAACCACACTTGGGAATATTATTGCAAGGGTCTTAATTCCAGGACATGAATACAGTGATTCCAAAGGTATTTTGTGAAAATATTGCTTTTGAGAGATGTGACCCAAATCCATATTAGCTGCATCCACAGAGGGGTATGGAATTATCCTAGCAAAGACAGGATCCATGGGGTGGCACGGAGGGATGTGTTGGCCAAGCAGTGAAGAGCTGCTGTAAAAACTGCAAAAATGTGAGCCCAGCTCAGCAGTAAGAGGATCCCAGCCTGGAAAAGTGGTGGGATGGGATTATATCGAATGCTTTCCACACACAAATGTATTTCAGAAAGTGTAGCAGAAGTAATTGAAAAACATCAATAACCATTGATAAAAACACAGGACTGGACACGCCTGGTGGAACCTCTGTCCGCAGGAAGCCAAGAGTGAGGATCCATAAAGGGCTGAAATGAATTGTTATTTTCTTGCTACTTAGATAAGATTCACAGGAAAGTTGCTGATTTTTGCATGAAAAGATGACCTTGTCCTGCAACCAGATAAATCTCTAAAGTCTTTCCACCCGTTGGAATTGCTTTATTGGAGTTGTGAGAGGAATTTATTTGGTCCTCAGTCAGGCAGTTTTGCTGGAAGCAGCATGCTTAGCTGAAGTGAGGGATCTCAAAGCATTAATATTCCTCTAACTTTTCAGCTAAAGTATTTGGACTGGATTAACATTTGGACAGGAGCTTTAAAAGCCCAAAGTGGCAGAAGTTGGAGCAGTGGAACAATGGGGTGCATGGTATTTTCTGGAATGTGCTGCTGTTTTGGCAGGATGTTAAGCTTGAGTTGTTAAAGTTTTAGTCCTGACTGCCTTGTGGTTGTTTTAAATGGACAGCAGACTGAGGTTATGGACCTCAGCATCCTGGCCAAGTCCAGTTTTAGACCTTCAAAGCAACTTGAGTGGGATTAACTGTTCTGTGGGCATATTCCGAGTTCTTGGATTTATGGACTATTTTCTTATTAGGACTGTCATACACAACATTTTCCTTATAGTGTCTATGGATTACTTTGCTTTTTTTCTCACCTTTTTATGTGGCTAGAGAAGGGGCCTGTGGACCAGAGACTAAAAAAGCACTGAGTCCTAATATTCTCCAGATGTTCAGGTGTTGAGTAGGAAGGAGTATTAAGCTGATCATCTAGAGATGATGTGAAGGGTTTTAAGACCCCCTGTGGAAACCTCTCTGGGAGAATTTGGATTTATTTTCATGCAAACCAGGGCTGAGATTTGGAATCCTTCTAGGAGACTTAGTCTAAGGCCTTCACTTTTTTCTTCTTCTGAAGTTTTCTATCCATGGCTGAGAAGGGAAGAGTTAGGACAAAGGGTAAGGAGACATGGAAAGGGTGGAGGCAAGAGTGATGTGCACTTTAGACTCATGGAAAGTCTTAAG
Source organism: Taeniopygia guttata (assembly GCF_048771995.1). Classification (NCBI taxonomy): domain Eukaryota; kingdom Metazoa; phylum Chordata; class Aves; order Passeriformes; family Estrildidae; genus Taeniopygia; species Taeniopygia guttata. The sequence goes on from NC_133025.1 coordinate 2,535,856, forward strand.
TTGGAAAGGACCTGAAAGATCATCAAATTCCAACCCCTGCCATGGGCAGGGACACCTGCAGGGGCAGCCAACAGCTTCTCTGGACAAACCTCACAGGGAAAAATTTCTTCCTAATACCTAATCTAAATCATCCCTGTTTCCCAGGTGGACGTTGCATGGGCAGGCAGAGGGTTGGGAAGGCTGTAAAGATTAAGGGATGGTGGATGACTTGTGCAGAGAGAAAAAAGCTGTGCATCAGGATCAGGAAAGTAGGTGCAAGAATGTTATGGGATCTGGTTGTTTCACCCTGGCATGTGAAATGAGGAAACCTCCTGACACTGCTTTGTTGTGGGAAGCACAGGGGTAGAAGTGGGACATCAAACCTGGGACAAAACAAGCAAGAGGAGAGCCACTTGTATCCCATGGGAATGTGGGGCTGCAGGAGGATGAATCCCTGGGTCAGGAGCTCTGCTAGGACAGGGCTCTGTTGTCTTCTCATGTGTAACAAAACATTTCAGCTGTCTCTGCTGCTGTGCTACTGATTCCTGCCTGAAATCCCTGTCTGATGACTGAGCAACATTTGGAACTCCTGTTCCTGCCCTCACCCTGCCCATAAATTTTGGATTGATTTATTCAGCCTCCATCTGAAATGTCCAAACCGCTTTGGTGACTGTTGTGTGGGAGGGGCTGCTGGTCCCTCCCAGAGCTCTGATCCTTTTTGACCATTTCCATCCCCCACCCCAGCAATATCTCAGCTGGGAGACCAGAGGATTCCTGTAGGAATCTCTGTGTCTGTGATGGGAACTGTGTTTGCACTCAGATCTCCTGTGGGTTGGTCAGTGGAACAGGTGAGTGTAGTTTGTAAGTGGTGTTTCCTCAGGCAATTTTTTTTTTAATGCTTCTGCTTAGTCCACACTGGAATCCTTTCATTTTTCCCTTTTCCCTCAGTTGTATTTGATCAGAGGCTTTCATGTAACTGCTGGGAAAGGCCTCCCTCACCGAAATGCCTCTGTTCTTGAAAGCCTTTTATGAAGGATTTAACGTGGAAGATCTCTCCATTGAGCCATAGTCCAGGTGGTCCTGAGAGGGATGCTGATTCTGCTGGGATTTCTGCTCTTGTTTCACCTGGCAGTGCCCTGAAAGGCCAAGGTAAAGCATGGACCTCATGTAGGACCAGGTCTGCACTCTGAGCTCTATCCTTTGCCCCAGCAGTGTCTCCTGTGCACATTTGGGAGGAGGGTGTGAAAGTATCTGGTGAAGGTGATGCCTTAAGTTTTACCTTTTATATTTTTCAGATTTTGTGTGTATTTTTCAGATTTTAGTGTGTAGTTCTGAGCTTCATATTAAGGGATGGTGAGCTCTCTTCACAGAGCAGGGAGACAAAACAATTCCTGCTCCAGCTGGGCACCAAGGACAAATGATCCAAATCTCAGCCCCAGGAGCAAAGACAGTGTGGGCTGAAGAGGGAAAACAAGAAGGATGGGATTTCATAGCCTAAAGCTACAATTAGACAATTAACTCCAGTATGCAAATGGACCAAAACTTATAAAAGTGTGGGACCTCGTGACTGGTTGTCCATTTTGGGACCATTTTGGTTCATTTGGGTGCAACCCTGGCTGGGCTCTGGTGCTGCCCAAGGTGGATCCATGGAGGAGATCCTTGTCATAAATCCCTGCTTTATTCTGTAATTCTGCCCAGCCTCTGTTTTAGGTCAGCTTTCTCAAGGCATCAAAGCAGCAGCTCTTTAAAGGGATCTCCAGTGCCTGGAATGTTGAAAATCAGCTCCTTCCCTGGGTGTTAGCAGTGAGGATCTCAGCCCCAGTGTTCTGGGAGTTTGGAGGGTTTTCCTCAGACCTTTACAAAGCTCAGAGCATCCTGCAGGGACTGAGCTCAAGGGTGGCTAAATCCCCAGCAGCCTGCAGTCACTACCCTTTCCTGAGGACCAGTTTCATGGGTGGCATTTCCAAATCCAAAAATCCCAAAATCCCAGAAAATCCCAAACCGTGTGAGCAAGGAAGCGAGGAAATCCAGGTCTCTATTCCTCCCACTTAAAGGAAATCTGGGTGTGGATGAGGATGCAGCAGCAAATTCCCCACTTAGCTGAGTTTGGGTTGAGGCTGATGGTCCTGCAGTGTCCCAGTACTGAGAAAGTGAGAACTGGGAGTGGGATGGGAACTGGATTCCTGGATCCATTTGGGATGAAAAGGCAGCACAGATAAAATCCTCAGTGTTATTGATGTGGGGAGTGCCAAAGACATCCTGTCCATCCCTGGCCACTGTGCTGTGAGCCAAGCTCAGCAAGGTTTAATGAGATTAGACTTTACCCTGAACCTGATGCTGGAGACAAACCCAATTTTATTTCCAGTCTGCCAAAGCTGCTGCAGCTCCACCTCAGCTCCCTGATGGCAGATTCCTGCTGCTGCCCTATGAGGAGTATCACAGAATTAAGCAACAAACTTTTCATTTTAACCAACTTGTGGCCTGAGGAGCTCTGTACCTACACTGGGGTCCTAGAGGATGTTAAAAAATAGCTAAATATAGTAAATCTGTGCAGAGGGGCTCATCCTCAGCTGTGCCATAGAATCACAGAATATCCTGGCTTGGAAGTGATTCACAAGGTTCATTGAATCCAACTCCTGCACAGACACCCCAAAATCCAACCCTGCCCCTGGAAGCATTGTCAAAACTCTCCAGGAGCCCTGGTAGCCTTGGGGCTGTGCCCATTCCCTGAGGATCCTGTACCACCTTCTGGGGAAAGAACCTTTTCCTGATATCCATCCGAAATCTCTTCTAACACAGCTTCATACCACTCACTGTCATCTCCCTGACACTTGGATGCACACCAGGGTTTGTCTCTGCTAAAATCCAGAGGAAGTTTCTCTGTTGAGCACCCTCATTGCTGCTTCACAACCTGCTTTTCATCCTCAGAAGTTCCAGTTTGTTCATTTTTTTTCCTTTCTTTCCCCACCCCCTCCCCCTCTACAATTCTGAGCAATTCTAGAGAGCAAGAGGGATAAGTGGACTAAAGCTGGTGGCTTGGGACTTGATAAATATTTTCCCTCTGGAAGATTTAGTGTTTGCAGAAGGTGTGTGATTGATTCCGCCGGTCACTTAATTGAAGCAAAATGAAAAGCGAATTTCCAATAAGCTAAACCATTATTTATCCAGGATCTCAAACCTGCACCCAGGCAGCCCTCAGCAAACCTCAGGCTCTGTGTGAGCCATCAGTGGGAGGCTTGGGAGGATCTCTTCTTTTTCATTCCTGTGTGCTGGAGGTGACCGTGGACGCCGCTGGGGCATCACAACATCAAAATGCTGCTGAGGATTTTTGTTCAGCTTTGGTGGGGTGCTGTGAGCACTCAGATATTGCAGTGACAGGAGATACATTAAATATCCTAGGAGACTGATTTATTCAGCTTCCATCTCAAATGTTCAAACCACTTTGGTGCCTGATTGTTGTCTGGGATGGCTGGAGGGGAAAGTGGAGTTGGACTCCACTCACTCTGTTCCTTGATGTCTTGGGGGGAGTTTTGCTGGTGCTTGGTCAGAGTTTCAGTGTTAACTTCAGCAGAGCTGGGGCTTGGCTATTGGGTTTCCAGCACAGTGAAATGAGATGAATAAAAAAGACAAGCCTGACACTTAATTGCAGCTCCTCCTGGGACAAAATCTGTCTAAAATTTTAAACAGTGACATGACAGCAAACAGCACAATCCTCCATGCAGATACAGCTGGGATGGGTAAAACATGCAGGCAGGAGCTGGGTTGGTTTTTATTTCATTTACAGTGAGCCTGGAGTCCAGGAAGGCTGTAGGCAGCACATCCCACATCCCTGCCAGGCACTGAGTGCCAAGTCTACCTGGCCAGGACCCAGAACTGCTCCTCCTGAATTGTGTCATGAGAGAGGAGCTGGTGATGAGACAGGGTGAAAAGGACATGCCAGGAACATGGCAAAAGGTTTATGCAGCCAGGTAAAATGTCACTGAAGGATTCCACAGCCCTGGAAGTGTTCAAGGTCAGGTTGGATGGGGCTTTGAGCAACCTAGGATAGTGGGAGGTGTCCCTGCCTGTGGCAGGGAATTGGAATTGGATGATCTTGAAGGTTCCTCCTGACCCAAATCCTTCTCTGTAATTCTATTATATGGTTTTATGATTAGTGTTAATAGAAGGGCGTCCTCTCTGGGGAGAAATTCTGGGCAGCAAACCATGGGCTGTTCTTGTTGAGCAGCTGCAGTTTCATGTCAAAGCCCAGTGTAATCCCTTCAGAAGTCCTGCTGCAGTGCACGTGGGCAGGGTGGTAACTTGTTAGGAAAATGATAGGAGTTTGGGGACTAAAGTTTAATATATAGCTCCTATAAAATATAATAATCGTGGCCTCCACATGCGCAAGCCAACCCCCACACGTGGTTTGGATTAGTACTGGGGGTGGGTGGAATGTTGGACCCATGTTGGAGAAGCAGAGCACCTTCAGCATTAACATCACATCTCCTGGGCTAAAATTGATCCCAGCAGCCTTAAAAAATGGGATATTAATCTTTATTCAGAGCCAAACACAAGTAAGGAATGTAATCCCAAGTCTTGATGCAGAAATCATGGGTGCAGAAGAGAAATCTTTGAGCTGAATGGGGATCCCACAGTTAAAAACCCCACCTGCAGCAGTGTGTTAGTGATGGTATTTCTTATTGTGGCAAATGGATTGTGTAGAGAAACCAAAGCAAATGCAGAGCCTGAATTGCTCACAGAATTAAGGTTTGCCTTCAATGTGGCACTGAATTTCTGGGGCTGGCTTTTGTCGTGCTTCCTTTGGCAACCATCCCTGCTCCTCTTCTCCGCTTTCCCTGCAGCATTCCAGCTCAGACTGCCACTGCTGAATTGCCCAGACCTGCACCCTTCCAGCCAGAGCCAGAGGAGCTCAGGAAGCCAAGGGGACAGAGCTCAGGGATCAGCTGGAACCACGGGCTGTGTGGCAGCAGCATTACACAACTGTGGCTGATCCAATTAACTTCACTGTTTGGCCACTGTGCTCATCAACGCCCCTCTATTATTAATGTAAAAGCACACAGTGGCAGGACAGATTTGTTTGGGGGTGGGTGGGGATGTGTTTCATTAAAATAAGCAGGTCCTGCTTAGTTCTAACTCCACAAATTCATCCCAGTGGTGCCTGAGACAGGTGAGCTGCTTGAATGCTTTGCCATCCGTGACACTGGGGACTATTTTTGGGGAACAGCACAGGTTTCTGACAGGGCTCCAGAGAGATGCTCTTTTTGAAGGGGTTAGAAAGTGGAGGATTATGGGGATTTTTGAAGGAGTTTTGACTGAGTTAGAGATGGGACCACTGAGTTTTTTAGATGATACAATTTATTTTCTTATCTTCTAAATAGGCAGGAAGGGTGAGTTCGGCTCACATTGTTATGGTTCAGAAGGTCACAAGACATCTAGTTACAAGACCTTTTAAGGGTTTACTGACCAATAAAACATTGCCAACAAGGATATTCATGATTTTTACCCAATCCTTAAATATTTCGTCTTATGGACCCATACCACAGTGTAAGCTTTCTTAGCCAATCATGTTATGGCACACAAACCTACAGTACTGCAGCCTAAACTCCCTGTTTACCCCTGTAACTACTTTTATTTTTTCTGTATCTTGAACTCTAAAACTCTAAACTTTCCTCTACTTAGCTTAACGTGTCTCTGCTTCAAACTGTAAATCCACATTTCGCTTCTAGCACCTGAGTTTGGAAGCCTTTCCCAAGGTCTCAAATCAAATCCTGCATTTAATTCTAAACTTTGGCTTACAGGCTCAAAGTTCTGAGAGTTCCTTACATTTCAGATTCCAACCTGGGATGGATCATGAACCCCATGTGAGTGTATGTGCAGATGTAATCAGAGGCTGCAGCCTGCACCGTGTGTGATTTTATGCCAATACATGTTTTGTTGCATCTATAATATTTGTGTGGTGACTTGCAGGTGGTTATTTTTAAGTGAATCAGGCTTGTGGGCTTGTCACACCCTTGCTGAGGTGTGTTGTGGCTATCAGTGTCTTTGGCAGCACTCGCTCTTTTCATCCTCGGATGGAAAGGAGCTCAAACCCCTCAGCCCAAACTGCTGCAGCATCCCTGTTTCTTTGAGCCTGTCCTCTCCCTTGCTGTCTCCACAAAACCCACAGGCTGCTGAGGAAGGAGGCAGGTGAGTGATGGCAAAGTTAGTTGTATTTTCCAGTGGCTTTCCCTCGGCGCCACCGCCATCGACCTCGGCTGAACCCACGGCCCTCACAAAAATGAGAACCATTTCTCATCCCCAGCCTGGGCCTTGGGCTCTGTCATTTTTTTTATTTTTTTCAAGAGAAATGCTTAAACACCTACCAGGCTCCACGTGCTGAGGGAGGCTGGGGAGCAGGTCCAGCCAACTGAGCTCCTGGGAACTTTGGGATGAAGCTGAAAAGGAACTGCTGCCTTCAGCAAGGCCAGACAACTTCTCCTCACCTTTGAAGTTTGGGCCAGTTACCTGCTGGATTTTTCTGCCTTATCCCAGCCAGCTCTAGATTATAGAGAAGAAAATGAAAATTATGTATGTTTGTCACCAGAGCTGCCCAAAATATGGGCATAGCCCAGGGATTAGAGGTCAGTTTAATGCTCCACCATGGAACGATGCTGCTGCTCAGCTGCTGTGGTTGGGAGGGAGCAGCAGTGGCATCCAGGGTACCCTGAAGCCCCAGCAGCTGCAAACCCAGCAGCTTTCCTTCTTCCAGCCTTCTTGGATCTGGCAGCATGGTCCACTCCCCCCCAAAATGCATCCAAATAAGTGGGAATACCCACTGCTGAATCAATGCTTGTTTTTCTCATTGAATTGTTGAATGGTTTGGGTTGGAAGGGGCCATCAGGATCATCCAATTCCATCCCCTGCCATGGACAGGGACATTTTCCACTAGACCAGCTCCAAACCTGGCCTTGAAGAGAGGTATCAAAACCTGGGAATGTTTGTGCAGCCTCTGGGTGTTTTGTTGGAGCAGGTTCATTTGGGGAGGGTGTAAAATCATGTAAACCCAAACTTTGCTTTCAGGGTCTGCAGTGGTGGAACGACCCCAAGATTATAATAGTCCTTGTTTCCCAGCTTGGGCAGCCAAAGAAGGAGTCTGGAATGAGTAGGGTTGGCTTCTCAAGGTTGTTTATTTTTCATTGTCTATAACATTCTTTCTCTGACCTGCTGAGCTCTGGCTAGCAAGGAGGCCATGGCATTCTGTGTGTTGCCTCAGGCAGCGTTTACATTTTATATCAGAAGTTATGTGTATTATATTTACAATAATGTGCCACTACCTATCATCTATGTTAGACAGTGTGTCTCTACCTTAAACCAATAGAAATGTGTCACCATCACACCAAGACACGAAGGACAAGAAGAAGGACAAGAAGGCCAGGACACGCCCAAATCCCTCCATCCTGACCCCCTGAACTACATTCTAAAAACCCCAAAATTCTACTTTTTCACCCTGTGTTAATTCAAATATCACACTACTCAAACCCTTGTGGCCTGCAATTCCTCATACAAAATTGGCAGTGTTTTCTACAGGTTAAAAATCAAAGCCACAGGTGTTTTTGACTTCTTTCCAAGGTCTCTGAGCCCCCTGCCATAATCTGGAGACAGCCAGGGCAGCCAGAGGGATGTGCTGGACTCCCACACTTTTCCTCTCCCCTTTAACCTCTGTGGAGGCTCAGCCCCTCAGAGTGGCAGCAATCTCTGAGCTCCACTTATGTCCCTGGAGTCCCATCACAGCAAGAGAAGGGATGGTAATGTAAGTCAGTGCCAGGTTATTCCTTCACTTATTTTGTCCAGCTGGAATGTTCCTGCTGAGAGTAATGGAGTTTCCCCTCTTTCCCTCCTTTCTTGGAGACTGTTTCAGCATCTAATAGATGCTACTCTCAGTATATTTTCTGTAGATACCACTCAAGTTTCTTCCAGACATCCCTCATGATAATCAGTCAATATCCTTCTTTCGAGCCATTTTATCCTCCTGCTTTTCACCTTTGCTGTTTATCCGAGCCGAGCTCCACAGCTGAGCCCTACTGAACTCCACACACGCTTTTCCCCATTTGTAGAAAGCTGGATTAGCTTTTCAGTAGCCTGGGTCATCTTGTGAGAGGAAAAAAAAGGTGTGTTAGAGGGCAACCAATTTATTTGTTTAATATTCTGAGAGCAGCAGCCTCTTGTTTCCTCCGTGGCGTGTGCCTGTGTATAATAAATCTTCTGGGAAGCAGGGGTGGATAGATTGGGGAGCTTTTTTAAAAACAAGCCCATGGTGTGTGGAGTCATTTGGTTTGCTGAACGCCCAGGCTGCAGCAGAGTGCACAGAAAATTGCTCTGGCAGGATCAAGAGGTCTGAGATGTTTGGCAGCAAGAGCTGTGGAGGGCAGAAAGTTTTGCAGCTCCTCGGTGCTGCAGGTGGGAAGGAGCCCTCAAGGATGTTACATCTCATAATATCCAGCTTTGTGTCGGTGTATGCTGCAGTTTGGGATCACACCCAGCTCTCCTGAGACTCAAACAGGGACCTGGGCACCTGGATCATCCTTCACCTTCAGTTAACAGGCTGAGCATGGCCTTTCCCTGTGATTGGCACGGCAGCACACGATGCACAGGAGATGCTTTTCCCCAAAAAGCCAGTGGAGGTTTGTTTTTAGCCCAGCTGTTTCTACTGCTTATAAAACACACTACAAACTCCTCATCTTAATGCCCAAAAGGATGCAGCCACACACGCCCCTCCAGTGTGGCACTAATAACATAATGTAAAATGAAATTAATCCACCTGCTAAACCCTGACATGTCACCAGATAATTATCAGCAACACACAATCTCCTCCAAGGAAGATCTTATTTTATTAAAGAGAAATTGGCCTACACTTTAGCTGCAAGAATGGCAATGTGCTCTTTAGATGAGGTTTCCAGTCTTGGAGTTAAAGCATACAGAGATCTCTGATAAGCAGCTTTTTTTTTTTTCCCAGAAAACTCCGAGGCTTATTCTGAAATAAGGCGATTATAATTATTTTCAATAATGTTTGTTTTTGCAAACTTGCATCTGGGGTTTAGATGCCATCTAATCTTGCACAGTTAAGAGTTCTTGAAGGTCAGATCTTTCTACTCAGCACGGAGCTGATGGACTTAACACAGCAATGAGTGTCTGGAGTGAGCCTGCAGTACCTCTGCAGGAGTTAATTTGCAAATCCCACCTGATCTGAGTAATTAAGGGATCCATGATCCACTCCCAGGGATTCCTGGCAGGAAGGATGTGATCACCTAATGAATGAACATTGGAGCAATCTCTGGCTTGCTGGGTGATGTGGGAAACGCTCTCTCAGTTTCACCTTTTGGCAGGGAGGTTCATTTTGCTGTCCCTCTCTCCTGAGCTCCCTGAGAACCTTCAGCTGCTGAGACCAGCATGGGACTGATTTTTCTGGGTTTTATTTTGGAATGATGGGACCACCCCAGTGCACTCCTGGCAGCTGGTACTATTCTGTCGAGTTTCCCATGTGGATCAACTTAAATTCAGTCTCATTAAACGCCTTTAAATGAAATCAAATGTCACTTTCCCTTTTTTTACCAGACTTCGTAGCATTGTTGTGTGAGATCCAGTGGAGGAATGAATATTTTCACCCCCCTTCTCCAGCCCTGATGGGGCTCTGAGCATCCTGGTCTAGTGGAACCATGGCAGGGGTTGAATGAGATGATCTTTAAGGTCTTTTCCCACCCAAACCATTCTGGATCACACTGAGAGCTGACTCAGGACCCTCATGTTCTGTCTTCTTCTTGAATGACAAGGCTGCCCAAGCTCAGCTGGAATCCCACCCTCTCCTACATTACTGCAAAGCATGGATCAGCTGTGGGATGCTCTGGTTGAGTTGTTTTTTCCTCAAACATCAGCATGGAGCCCTGCCAGAGGTAGGATGGAGGCTGGAGAACACTGCACTGACCTGAGGCTGTGGAGAAGCTTCAAAAATTCAAAAATAAAACTGAGATTACAGGTGTGGAGTTTGGATAGAAGTGTGTGATATCAGAGGGTGGGAAACTCAGATTTAAGGGTTTAGAATGCAGGAATAGATATAAAACAAGATGGAGGTTTTAGGGTGGAGGCTGCTCCTTCTCTTTCACCTCCTTCTCCATGGGTTTGGGTGGTTTTGTGCAATTGGATAAAAAAGTCCCCATTGTGGGAACAGGTGGTTGGGTATTGGGTTAAAAATGAAAATAATTGAGGTGTCATTTCTTAGTTGGACAGTTTATCCTTAAAAGGCCTTGCAGAGAGAGATGGGCTCCATTTTGAGCTTTGGCCCACCCTGGCTCCCAGCATGTCCCACCCCTCTGCCAGCAAAGTCTCCAAAGGTGGTCAGTTAATGGATGGATGAAGGAAATCATCTTTATTTCCACCAGGAGGAATTGGGCTCCAAGATTTTTAGCTCACAGGAATTTCTGGATGCAGAGTGACACAAATCAGAGCTGTCACCTGGGGCAAATCTCAGTGTACAGGACACCAGAGACTCCACGATGTGGGGCTGGCAGGAGAACCTGTTCTGAGGGAATGGCAGGAAGAGTGGGCCTTTATAAGCTGAGCTTTGCACTGAGGTATTTGTTTAATAAATGTGTGGCCAGATGTTGGTGCTTGGGAAGGCAAAAATTCCCCTTGCACGTGCAGCAGGAGCAGATGAGGTCTGCAAAGCCCTCGAATTACGGTGGGGGTTTATGAGCCTTTCCCCAGAGACTCAGAAAAACTGGGTTTAAATAATTTTATTCTTTTTAAAGTATGAAACTCTCCAGTGTGGGGACCTCTGTTGTGCCCCAGCCCATGGAGAGGGGGGCAATGCATGGACAACAACAGCAGCTGGATTTTGGTGTTTCCTTGATGTTGAATGCCTCTTCACAGGCAGCCAGAGCCCTCCAGCCGTGGAGAGGAGCTCTGCCTGAGCTCTTTCCAGCCAACAAGCATCTCTCTTTCCATGGCTACCATGCTCCCAAAATCCCAGTGCAGCCATGAAAGGGTTTTGGGATGGCAAGGCAGAGATCAGGTTTTAGTGACTGGAAGGGGTGTTTAAGAGGAGACACATGAACAGCCTGTGGGAGCAGGTCCAGAGTGTCGCAGGCACATTCTTCTTTCTCTCAGGATTTTTCACAGAGCAGCACAGAAGAAAGAAAGAGAAAAATTTCTGTTTCTGCTCCTTGTTTTGCCATGTGGAATGTGGCTGGAGAATTGTTTCCCTGGGGTGATTGCTTGGTTGGATTCTGGTGAGGATTGTTTGAGCCTGGTGGCCAATCCAACCCACCTGGGGCTGGACTCTCAGAGAGGGTCACGAGTTGGGAGTTAGTTGGATATGGTAGTTAGAAAAGTAGGTTTGTATTTTTAGTATCTCCTTTAAATAGTATATTAATGTATTATAGTATAGTTATAATAAAGAAATCATTCAGCCTTCTGAACTGGATCATTTCTTCCCAACAAGTTCACCTACATTTACAATACCAGAGGAGGCCCTGAGGATGCTCAGAGGGCTGGAGCCCCTCTGCTCTGGAGCCAGGCTGGGTGAGCTGGGGCTGCTCACCTCTGGAAGCCTCCAGGGAGGCCCCAGAGCCACTTCCAGGACCTAAAGGGGGCTATAAGAAAGATGGGAACAGACTTTTTATCAGGGATTTTTGCAATAGGATGTGGGGGGATGGTTTTAAAGTGAAGAAGGTGTGATTGAGATAAGTTATATAAGAAAGTTTTTTACAGTGAGGTTGGTGAGGCCCTGGCCCAGAGAAGCTGTGGCTGCCCCATCTCTAGAAGTGTCCAAGACCAGGCTTGGAGCATCCTGGGATAATGGGGGATGTCCCTGCTTCTTAGATGGCCCTTAAATGTCCCTTCCAACCCAACCCAACCCATTCTGTGATTCTGTGATGGGCAGGAGTTTCCTGGGTAATGATTGTGCTCATCCCACCTTCCCCACTTACCAGCATTTCCCATTTGGCTTCCTCAAAATGCCACCAGCAACCCACCAAAACACTACAAACCCTTTGGGATCCCTGTGACTCTGTTCCTGCAGGGCTCCCTGTCCATGGCAAAAGCATTGCCAAGGATAACCTTGCATGTAGAGCTTGGCCGTGGTTGGAATCTTTCCCTGCTCTCCTGCAGAAAAAAAGGGTCAGAAAAATCAAATCTCAAAGTGTGTGACATGGAAAAGGGGGTGCAGGCAGTGGAGGAAGCATGTTTCCTCCCCCAGGCAGGCAGAGCAGGAGCTCCAAATTGATTTGGGAAGGTGCAGGGGCTCAGGCACTATGGCTAATCCCTTTTCTGTGCACAGCTCACCTCTGTGCTCTCCTCCTTTCTCCTCAGTGACTGATTTCCCCCCTCTCCTCTCCCTTTCCCTCTGCACATCCTCTTTCACCTTTGCCTGCTGATCCCTCCTGCAGTGGCCAGTCTGTCCTGCAGCTCTCTGGGTTTGCAGGTGACCTGTGCTGGGGGACAAATCCCGCTGGGACACTTCAAATATTGCATTATCCACAATAATAATGGTCAGGAACCAAAGCAGTGGGGATGGGGACACCCCCTTGCCACTCCCTGCAGCATCATGAGGAACACTGTGATGCTGTGGGGTTTTTGGAGAGGGGGGATTTATGTTTGTGTTTCCAGGCATTTGTTTTTAAAGCCAGGCCACACAAAACAGGGACTTTAGAGCATGGAGTGACAGGACAAAGGGGAATGATTTCAAACTGCCAGAGGGCATGGTTAGATGGGATATTGGGAAGGAATTCCTGGCTGGGAGGGTGGGGAGGCCTTGGCACAGGTTTTCCAGGGAAGCTGTGGCTGCCCCTGGATCCCTGGAAGTGCCCAAGGCCAGGTTGGACAGGGCTTGGAGCAGCCTGGGATGGTGGAAGATGTCCCTGCCTATGGCAGGGGGTGGAATTAAAAGCTCTTTAAAGTTCCTTCCCATCCAAACTATCCTATGATTGCATAAATCTTTCTGTGAAGGCTTATTGATTTTGATGGGGGGGCTTTTGTGCTGAAAGCAGCTACTTTGTCTTTGATCAGGAGGTAGAATTCTGTATTTTGCCTTTTTGAATGAGCTCTTGCCTTGTAAGGAGTGTTTTTTTCTGCCATGTTCATTTAAGGAAACTCAAAGTGAAGCCTCCCCACTGACAATAAAGAAGCCTCCCAGTGTCACTCACAGGAATATCCAAATATGACATTTTATGTGCTTGAGCAGACACAAACAGAAGCCCAAACTTGTGGAATTTGCTGTGAACCAGAAGCTGAGGTCCCACATAACTTTGGTTTCCCAGCTGCAGAGCACAGAAATTTGGGGTTTCAGACCTGTGGCTCAGGTGGGAGCTGGGATTTCAGATCAAGTCTGTTTTGACAGGAGGATCCTGAGCTCTCAGGCAGCAGCAAATCCGCTCCTGCTGGAACCAATTTTCTTTTGAAACCTCAACCCTTGTCAGTGATATTTCTCCTTGTGGATTTTCCAGCTTCTCTGCTCCTTTTAGGCTGGAAAAAAACAAAACAAAACAAAACAAAACAAAACAAAAAAAAAAAAAAAAAGAAAAAAAAAAAAAGCAGAGGCCAGGCTTGAAGACATATTGCAGGGCAGGGTGTAGGTGTCCAAAACTCACTGCCCATGGAGTTATCTTTTGTTGCCTGACCCCAAATGTCCCCTTATGTTGACAGAAGCCTTCCCCTGCCTTCAGCGTGTTTCTGCTCATGGGTTCAATCAAGGCTCTGCTAATTATTCCCCTTGATTAATTGCTTGGTTATTTTTCTGTGTGTTATGTATTTGTTAGTCCAATGGTGCAGCAACTGCTGTGTCCTCCTGCTCTGTGTGTTTCCCCTGGCCCTGCTCTCCCAGGAAAAGCAGAGGCTAAGCAGGGACAATCTGCCTAATGGAAGTGACACTGCTGGCCCCAGACCCTGTGGTCACCTCTGCAATTAAACCTTAATGAAGGCCAGTCCTGGCTGGGCAGGAGATCGGGGCAGGCACAGAGGATGGAGTCAATTTTGGCAGTGCCTGAGAGCACTGACCTCCAAAATCTGAGGTTGCTGATGGTTTGTTGAGATCTCCCACCCTGCTGAGGGCTGGAGAGATGGACCAGGTACAGCCTGGCTTGGATTTTCAGGCTGTGCCAGGGACAGAAATTCCACCAGGCACAAGCTGTGGCCCATGGCTGTCCCCAGAGTTTAATTCCCAGCTCGTGCCCTGACAAGGTTTGGGGTAGTTTGGGCTGGAGTTCACCCCAAGATAGCAGCTTAGTTCAGCCCTGGTAGGAGTGTGGGTATGAACTGGTTTAGGAAGCAAGGAGAGTGTAAGCTCTGATCTGATTTATTGGCTTATCCACAGATGTGGCCACCCAGTCCTCCAGAAAACACAGGGGGAAAAGGGTCTAGAGCTGCTCTCCTCCTGGCCAGCAACTGCTCCTCAAAAACCTGCTGGCACCAGGTGTAAAAACCACAAGGTTTGGCCATTTTTTGTGCAATTTCTTCATCATCTGGATGTCCCTCTCATTAGTGAATGAAATGCCCTCTCCCTACATCCTTTTTTGAGCTTTAAGTCACACTTGGCCAGAGGCCTGAGCATGATCACTGCAAATAAAGCTTCCTCTACTGAGCCTCTCAATAAAGCATCTGTACTTATTTAAAAGAGCAATAAAAGAGCCCTCTGAAGCCTTATGAACCATGGGAACTCATTGAATTATCCAGAAAATAGTAAATGCTGTTTTCCACGGAAAAATTACCCAAAACATAAGACTGTTTTGGGTTTTTTGTTTATTTGTTTGCTTGTTTTGCTGTCAGAAATCAGATAGATGGGGGAAATGGGGCTTTTTGCAAAGTGGTTCATTCAAAATCCCCATTCCCCATCCTAATAATGCTTGATGGGAAATTTTCAATTAGCCCCGATCATTATCAACATTTTGCAAATTAGGGAGACTCAGGCACAGAAGCGTAATCATTTGTTTATGGGCGTTGTGCATGTCAGAAAGCAGATTAGGGCTGTCCCCTGGGCCATTCCTGATAGCCTGGCCAGTTCCACTGGGGCCTCTGGAGCTGCTGAACTCCACGCAGGCCTGCTCAGAATGAGAAGAGACTGTTTGTTCAAGGCTAATTTTAATTATTTTTGAGTCTCTAAAGAGGAAAGCCTGTCATAGATCTGGGAGTCCAGGCTGCCTCTGCATGTAGATGTTCCTCCAGCTCTGGTCTCAAATTCAGGTGACATGGGAAGTGTTGAGTGTGTGACTTTAGTTTTCCAACTAGACCTTCCTGCTATAGTCTAAGGCCTTAATTTTTTTTCAAACTTTGAAATTAAAAGAATCATCCAAAGCAGAGGGGAAAAAAAAATCCCCAAACTCTATGTCTTCTTTATGGTTCATGGAATCATGGCATGGTTTGGGTTGGAAAGGACCTTAAAGGCCATCTCACTCCAAGCCCCTGCTGTGCTCAGGCACACCTTCCACTACACCAGATTTTTAACTGCAGCACTCCAGAGCAGCTTTGATTCAAACCATAACATTTGGCAGGTGGTCAGTCCATAAATATCCTAATTGCTGATGGAGTTTTAAATTAAATGTGTAATGAGACCCTTTTCCCCCTTGTGAATCATTTAAAATTCTTTTTTCACTGCAGTTGCAGAAGGAATTTTTAATTCTTTTTTTTTAAAGTGAATTGAGTGGGAAAGGGGAAAATAAAGTACAACAAATAGGCTGCAGAGCTCGATTCAGCTCTGCTTAGTGCCTGCTCATGCTTTATTAATTGTGAGAGCACTGCTGCCCCTCATAGGTGTTGAGCTGACTGCGAGTCCCTGGGGAAGCTCATCTGTGTTTGTGTTTGTGAGGAAAGACACGGCAGGGTTGTTTGGACAGATCCTGGGATGCACTAATTAGAAGTTAAAGATCCACATTCTGGCACGAGATGGGAATGCATTAGAGCAGGGAGCACTTTCTAATGCTCTGACTCCTCGGCAGCACACGCCGCATTAAAGCCCGTGGTGTTTCTTTGATCCACGCCACCAAAATAATTCCAGGGACGAACACAAATGAGGGATAATAACTAATTTAACTGGACTTATTGGAGAGCGACACTGCAGAAGATTAGGATATCCAGAGCAGACTGTAATTGCTGGGAGATTGGGGTCTGATGCCTGTTTATCTATTCTATTAATCTTTCTCTGCATCTGTCCTTCCAGTCGATCAGTTGCCCATTAGCCATCATTTAGCTCCTGTTCCTGTCTTTCCTGCCTTCAGTGTCTCACCCTTTCTGTCTAAGCAGAACAGATGTAAGGAAATTGCATTCTGCACAGAAGGTAAATGGCAGCTCTGAGCGGGCCAGATTTGGGTTTTGAATGTTCTGATGTGACTCTGAAGAAGTTAAGAAACTCTTCAGCATTCAGAGTAGCAGTGTGGCACCAAAATTGGTCCCCCACTGGTGATCCACCCTTCAGTACCTGTTAAATCATCTCTCCAAGATGCTGGTGAATGAGTGAGATTCCAGATTTAAAGACATTGGGATCATGATTGGATTGTGTCCATTTCTGGTGAAGCACTTTTCCCTTTGTAGTTGTTTCTTTCCTTTTTTTTTTATTCTCTTCTTGTGAGCTTGACTTGGTGTTCAAGTGTCATTTTTAGGGAAGTGCTGAGGGATGAAGAGCCAGGACATAGTGGAATTGCCAACATTTGCCATCCATCCATCCATCCATCCATCCATCCATCCATCCATCCATCCATCCATCCATCCATCCATCCATCCATCCATCATCTATCCATCCATCCATCCATCCCTCCATCCCTCCATCCCTCCATCCACCCATCCATCCTCCTGCTGTGCCTCTTCCTATTCCTGCCTCTCCATGTGCTCTCCCATTCCTCTGCCTGTCATCCCTCTGCTCTTCTCCTCAGTCCTGGACTGCTCATTTAGACTCCATTTACCTATTCACTGTTGATTTTGCACATTAAAATCCCTGCCCATCTTTGCTTAACTAATGGGGATATTCTCTGGATCTCATTTTGTAACAGGGCATTAATTAGACTTTTCTAATGGGATCCCTTTGGAATTGCACGTGGCATCTACAAGAGACCTTAATGCTTTTTTTATTTTTTTTTTTTTTGACTTTTTTTTTTTTCTTGTGGGAACCAAAGGAATTGGACATGTTTTCACTCTGGTCTTGAAGCCTGGCCACCAAGCTCCCAAAAAACAAAGAGTGCCTCAAGAGTGGGGCAGTGAATCCCCCTGTCTATCATCAAAAACTCCCTCAATTCCATCGAGAGGGAACACACACTACACAGGAGGAACAAGGAGATGGAATTAAGGAGATATATTGATGTGTCTCTATAAAATGAAGAAAATATAGGCATTGGAGACTTCTGGGAATCTTGGGCTTGAGTATTCTTAAAGCTTCCATGGATTTTTGCCTGTGTGTTAAAAATATTGTTAACCCCTGAGGAAATTTAGTGCCCAGAATCAATGAACATAACACACAGGTGCCTAATAATGGAAAAAGGGATTGATGGCTTGGGCTGGTAAAATCAGCCCAGCAGTTAATTCTCCTGCCACAACAAGCCTGTCAATAAAGCTCCCTGCTGATTCCTGCAAGGATTTAGGGATACTGCGAGACATCTGGGAAGACAAGAGTTGAGTTTGCCTCAGCAGTGTTGGAAAAAAGGTGGGAATTCAGCTCCAGCAGGGAGTGTGTGTTCTCTAGAATAGGTCTGGGCACTGAATCAGGGACAGCACATGGCAGCACCTCCCACTCCCAAATGCTGGAAAGATATTCCCCAAAAACCCCACAGCTCCAACCTCTCATCTCCCTCCCAGCTATTCCTGGCTGCTTTGGGGTACACTGACAGACTTTCTGATCTTTTCCAGGCTGGTAGACTGAAAGAAAGTTTTCACTTTCATTTCAGATCCCTCTGGATCTGACCTTGCACTGAGTTTGGAGTGTGAGCAAAGCAATCCAGAATTTCTTGTTTTGTCAGGAATGACAGAATCTGAGAAGGAATAAAAGTGATTTTCTTCAGTTGAGTGAAGAAAAGTGGTGGCACTGAGACCACGTGTGAAAGGAAGAGAGATTCATTTTGTGGGAGGCAGCATTTGGGAGTCTCTGTCCTGCAGGAGAGCATCCCAAATGATGGGACCTTGGGAATGTGAGCTGGTGCCCCTTCCAGTCTCAGCACATCATGGTCATCTCACTTCTTGGAGAAATTTCCTCTGGGTTTCTCTTCAGGTGAAGAAGTATTTGGCTCTCTCCTGCTTCCCTGCCAGGCTCTGAGCTGGGATTTGTCTCCTGGATGTGTCCAACACCCCGAGCCATGAAGCAGGAGACAGAGCAGGATTGCACCATGCTGATGTAGCCAATCTTTGGGTCCTGTGCCCAAGGGTTTTGCCTCCTCCGTGCCTCATGAGCAGGAGTGGGGTTGGGATTGCACTTGGAAAGAAAACATCTGGCAGTCTCGCCTTACAGATGTTGCTCCTTTTACTCTGTCATTTGCTCCGTCAGGGGTTTGGGTTGGATCTTTAAAGACCCCCAGGTCCAACCCCTCTGCCATGTTCTTCAAAAACAAAATGTTGCTCAGGGCCCTGTCCAAGCTGACCCTGAGCGTTTCCAGGGATGGGGCAGTCACCACCTCTCTGGGCAACCCGTGCCAATGTTTCACCACCACCACCATCAAAAAATTGCTCCTTATATTGATGTTTCATGAGCCTGAACTCTTTGTTTGCTCAGAGGTTGTCCTTGTTTTGAAGTTGATCCTCTTTTTTTCTTCCTTAAGCTCCGAGCTCATGAGGAAATCAGCTGTTGGTTGCTAGGCTGCAGCAAGCCCCAAAGTGCTGATGGAGCCGGGCGGTGTCTGAGAAATTTGGGTCTGAGGCCAAATTTCAGACGCTCACAGATTTCAGGGCAGTCTAGATGTGACTCTTCAGTTCTTTCCCTTCATGGGAGGTGAATCTCTAATCTCTTCCTCAGCTCTTTCCAGACACGGGGATTTTGGGGTTGCGGATCAGATCCACCTCTGTGTCTCTAAATAACAATAAGGGGATTATCCTCCTTGAGGGGGTGGGAATTGGAGGCAGGAGTGGGCTCTGCAGGAGACTCTCTGGGACCCATATGTTGGGTGGATGGTTAATTTTTGCAGTAGGCCAAAGACCAGCAAATCTGCCTTGTGTCGATGCTGGGTGCCCCAGATCCTGTCCTGCCTGTGGTTTATTAAGGATCAGGATAAAAAATTGCTGATGGTGCCCACTCCATGGAGAGGGGGGAGGTGTCTGTGCAAGTCTATTACATCTGGGCTTCTTTCCAGCGTGAATAAAAACGTTCTGTATGTCCAGAGTTATCAACATACTCTTTTTTATTCCTGTCAATTAATCTGATCTGAATGAGTCGCTGCTGCTCGTAGAATAATAGCCTTGAATATAAAGTCTTATTTCTCATCTGCCTCGTGGACTACACTCCGATGTTGCTGGCCCCAGAATGATGCTGTTCAATTATTTTGAGCTAAATCAAGCCTTTTTTAGCCTAAAAACCTGCCAGCCTTGCTGAAGGAGCTCACTGGTGAGGAGGGAGCATCCCAGCTCCGCCCTGGTTCAGACACTGCTTTTCCAGCCCTGTCCTGGCTCTTGGCACCTCTTGCCCTTCTCCTCGTGCTGTTTATTTTTCCTTCCCACAGATGA
Source organism: Taeniopygia guttata (assembly GCF_048771995.1). Classification (NCBI taxonomy): domain Eukaryota; kingdom Metazoa; phylum Chordata; class Aves; order Passeriformes; family Estrildidae; genus Taeniopygia; species Taeniopygia guttata. The sequence goes on from NC_133025.1 coordinate 2,555,491, forward strand.
AAGGCAGAGAAGCAAACAGCACCAAGGCTAGATTGTTCATGGCTTATTGAACAATTAGTTTCAGCTCAGGGTCTAATCTTCCGGCATTTCTTTTCTTCCCTTTGTGTGCCAAGCGTGCCTTGGAAACTTGTTGGCTTCAGGACTCGTGTGGTGCTGGGGCTCTGGGCTCAAACTCGCTCACAGGGCTGCAGTGCCCAGAGCAAAGCAGGTGTGAACTGCTCTGGCAGCTCTGAGAGGAGCAGGAGTGGGGCTGTAAACAAAAATAAAGAATAAAAGCTGCAAAAAAAGCGTTTCACGGTGAAGCTGCCTGCTCAGGCTGGGATATGCCCCTCTGGCATTCCTCTTCCCGAGGCCGCTCCATCAGCTGGATGAGGTTTTTTCAACCTTTTAACCCCTTTTTAAGGCTCTCTGTGGTTCCTTTGCTGGTGGGCTGTGTCAGGAATGCAGGATCTGCTGGTGCATGGCTCCCTGGAGTGCCAGGAGGGTGTCAGGCATCAGGACACGCCTTGGCAGGGTGGGACAGTGCCAACACCGTCCCGTGGCACCACAATGTGGTAGGCACATTCTTCTGTCTCTCAGGACTTTTTCATAGAGGAGCACAAAAAGAAAACAATTTTGATTTCTGCTCCTTATTTTGCCATGTGGAATGTGGTTGGAGAATTGTTTCCCTGGGGTGATTGCTTGGTTGGGTTCTGGTGAGGATTGTTTGAGCTGATGGCCAATCCAACCCACCTGGGGCTGGGCTCTCAGAGAGGGTCACGAGTTGTGAGTTAGATATGATAGTTAGAAAAAGTAGGTTTGTATTTTTAGTATCTCCTTTAAATAGTATATTAATGTATTATAGCATAGTTATAATAAAGAAATCATTCAGCCTTCTGCACTGGAGTCATCCATCACCATTTCTTCCCACTAGGTTGACCTTCATTTACAATACCACAAGGGCTGCATGTGCTCGTTGCTATCTCCTGCATGAGCTCTGCTGCCGTGTTTGGAGCTGGAGTGTTTGTGCTTCTGGAGGAGGAAGGGTTGGGATGCTGTCTCAGAATCTCAGGGCCATCCCAAGGCTTGGGACTGGGGTAGAAACCTGACTGAGAGGAGAGCTGTGCCTCATTTCTTGCCCAGCACCTTCCTCCTTTGGGCTCTGCTCCATCTTACTCCAACCTGCCACAATTCTGATCCCCAGCATTTGTGGCACTGTTTATTTGGGATTTTTTCCAGCTGTAGCAATTCCTGACCTCTCCCTACACAGTCTCACACAGGAATGGATTTTTTTCCTCCCACATTTGGGCTCCTCCTGCCCTCCCAACCCGAGCTCAGCAATCTTGCTACTGTTCACTACTCCATAAAGAGGGCTCAGTTCATGTGACCCCCCCATTAGCTGCTCCAACTTAAGCCTCGGGCAAATAGTCATTGAGGATTTATTTTTATTAAAAAAAAAAAAAAAGTCGGATTAAATATTCTGATGAACAAGAATAACATTAGCAGCTGTGCCTGCTCAGCCAGCGTGATCCCATCCCTCATATCATAAGCTGATTGCCTGGATGGGTCAGGAAGTTGTGCCAGCAGCCCCACACTGATAATGCTTCACGTGTTGTTTTCATAGAGCACGAGGGATTTGGGATATCCAGAGAGGCTCCATGGGTGCAGAAATCCCTTCTTCAGATGCCTTTGAGTGTTGTTGAGCACATCTGAGGGCTGTGACTGGAAGGGAGCACCTGGCAGAGGTGCCATGCATGGCCAGTGTCTGCTCCCTGCAGCACAGAAGCTTCTCCATCAGCTGGAGGGGGTGTTGGGGACACTGGGGAGCCTCAGCTCAGGTGGGGAGAGGTGACCTGGAGCTTTCTGCTCGGGCAGTGTGAAGCTTTTCCTCAGGTTGCACCCTCTGATGGCTCAAAAGGAGGTAATGTGGAGGGAATGTGGGGCAACAAATCTCCTGTCACACCCTGAGCAGCAGGGCATGAGTGATGCTCTCACCCCCTGACACAAAGCTGAGCAGTGTCCTGGAGTCACTGTCATTTCAAAGTGCTCAGTTATCACTTGGAGCAGTAAAATCCCTTCCTCTGCCTCCACAGCACCCAGAATTAAGGTTTCTTCCTCCTTGCTGAGCAGTCCCCAGGCCCACACTCTCCCTGTTTGTGTTCCAGTGTTTGTATTAATGATATCCTCACCTTAAATCCTGCTGATGCTGAACCCTGGGCTGGCTCCTGCTTCCCAGGGCTGTGGGATGCCCTTTGAAGATGGGGAAGCAGGAGCCATAAAATTATGCAGCCTTATTAGTGGTGTTATTATTTCTTCTCTGCAAACATCTGAGACTCTTCTTCATCCCCTCCCTGCTCCCAACTGCTGTGGCAGCTTTCAGGAACCTGCAATCAGAGGCACCACTCAGCAGCCCCAAACTGCACATGGGGATCTCAGAGGGGGTGAATTCTTGTCCCCTTCCCAGATTCATCTCTCCAGGAGGGCCATGTGTGCCTCAGAAGCTGCTGTGCCACGTAGCTCTGCTGCCAAGAGATAAATCCCAGCGTGGGCACTCAGCCTGGCAGAGGGGAGCATCCTCATGGGATGCCAGCCCTTGGGAGCTGGGCAAGAGAGGCAGAGGAGAAAGCCCAATTTTCACTGGAAATCATGGGATTGCAGAATGGTTTGGGTTGGGAAGGAGCTTAAAGATCATCTCATTCCAACCTTCCTGCAGGGACACCTTCCACTAAGTCAGGCTGATCCAAGCCCTGTCCAACCTGGCCTTGGACACCTCCAGGATGGGGAACTGACAACCTGGAAATATTTTCCCAGCTGGAACGTGGCTGTACCCTGCCCTGAAGTGTGGGAAGGTGGATGAGGTCTTGCTGGCTTGCTGAGGTTTTTACCCTCGTTTTTGTTATTTAAGGCTTTGCCAAGGAGGAAACTTCCCTGTTGGAAGTGGAAATTGCCACAGAGGCACTGCTGAGCTACATTCTCCTTGAGGGATTGGTCTAACCTCCAAAAGACAGATCCTATATCAGCATAAGTGGCTTCTAGCTGAAAATCTGTTTGGGTTTTTTGTTTTGTTTTGTATTGTATTTTACTTTTGGAGGATTTTGTTAGTTACAGTGTATAAAAACAAGACTGTGACTTTGTTCATTTGTTGGTCAGGGCTTTTCTCTTTTATCCTGGAATATCTTGGATTATTTTAGGATCTCTGTCTCATTGCTACAGACTAGAAAAACTGAAAATATAACATTTCTGCTCTCTGTAATCTTCTAAGAATTTCTAGTGGATACAGGACTTCCATCAGGATTTTCATCACCATGGCAGGGAAGTTGGAATGAGAAGATATTTCCAACCCCTTCTGTAATTCTGTTATTTTATGATGTTTTCTCTCTATTGGGAGGACACTGTCACAGGAATGAGGAGCAGAGTGTGTTTCTCTTCAGAGGGTGATGGATGTGGTAGGAAATGCTGTATGAAGGTGTAAAAACCAGAAAAAGCCCTGCAGAGAAAACCCTTTTTTGTGTGTGTTTGGAGAGAAGCAGCTGCTCTGTCCCAGCAAAGCAGAGCTTCTCTGGTGCTTCAGGAATTGTTCCACAAATACCCCTGAGTCCCTTGTGAACAGGACTCTTGTAAACATCATGACATTTGAGCTTGTAGTTGACCAGAATTAAACAGGCAAAAAAAGTCAGGAGAGGCTCTCCCAGCCTGGAACAAACATCCCATATCCTACATAGAATCGTGGTGATGTTCAGGCTGGAAAAGTCTTTTAGAATCATGGAATAAAATCATAGAATTATTTAGGTTAGAAAAGACCTTTAAGATCAAGTCCAGCCTTTCTCAGCACTGCCAAGGCCACCACTGACCCATGTCCCCAAGTGCCACATCCACAGGGCTTTTAAATCCCTCCAGGAATGATGATCATGGTTATAGGAATGAGATAAAAGATGGACCTTGGCTTCCTCCAAGAAGATGAGGAATTCTTACAAAAAGTTGCATTGGGATGGTTGTGTTGAGTTGCTGTGGATGATCTTCCACCCCTGCATGTGTTTCACTCATTTTCTGAACCCTTCCCCCTCTCCTGACCCCTCCAAATCTCCTGCCCTTGGCACCCAAACTGCACCAGGGTAATTCCTGTTGCATATTCTAGTGCAGGAGAGAATTGGAAAGAGGAAAAAAAAGGGGCAGAAAAAGGAGCAAAAGACCCACTTATGACACAGGAGATTAAATAATTAGCAAATGTGGCAGGAAAGACGATGAAAAACAAGTGCAATGATTCATGTTCTATGTCTCCTACTGTAGAGAACACTTTAAAGTGTCAGACAGCATGACAGTCACTCTTTAAAGCCAATTAAAGTTTTATAATAAATAGAAGCCTTTTATTTTTTTTTTAATCTCTCTCTCCCCATGAGATGGTGATGGAGTTCACTGGCGAGAGATGGGTGTGATGCATTTGCCAGAAATCCACAACAAATGGGTACAGAGACCTGCTTTTCAAAAGCCTCTTTTTATGCCAATTATTTACCTTCCTTAAATTCAGCTCCAGAGGGGAAAGTAGCCGTAATAATATCGCATTTTCTCATTGTGCTTTTCATTCGAGGAGATTACAGCCGATAACCTGGAGAGGGCAGGGAGAGGGGCTCTCTTTTCATGCTCGGGCAAGGTGATTTTCGGGAGCTCGGAGAACAGCAGAGCAATATGTGAGCTGGCAGCAGATTTTGGGATCCCCATGGGCAGGGATTGCATATGGAGAAGGGAGGTTGCTCTGAGCTCTGCAGGTGGAGGTGGGTTTGGAGGTCAGGTGGGGGTCCAATTAAGTGAAGCAGGGTCATTTTGGGGCGCAGGAGAGCAAAAGATGCAAGAGAAGGAGCCGGAATTTATTTTCTTTGTGCGCCATCTCTCCGAGGGAGACTGGTGCTTGTTGACCTCTTGGGCTGGTGATACTGGAAGATGCTGTAATTTGTGAACAGCTCTGATGAAGGCTGTGCAGAGGAGGGGACAGTGGGGACTCTGGTTTTGTAGCTCTTTTTCTTTCCCCTCTAAGTTGACATGGACTTGCACAGGATTCACGTCACCAAACTCCTCCATGGCTGTTCCTCCTGCACAGCTTATCATTGTTTTATCATTGTATTAATGGTACTTTTTGACAAAAAAAAAAAAAAAAAAAAAAAAAAAACAAAAAAAAACCAAAAGAAAGGATTTCCCACCACTCCAGACTGGGGGTAAGATCAAGTTCACAGCTCTGAATAAAGAGATCTTGCTTTCCCCAAGCCTGGGGAAGAAGCTGTGGGTGATGTTCCTCTCTGAGCCACCTTCCTCTTTCTCTGTTTCCTCTCCCATCGCCAGCGCTTGTGTTTGTGCGCCTTTATCACACGCACGCAAAAATACACCTCCAACCAATTGAAATGTTAATCCAATTAACATTCAAAGGAAATGAAAGGACACTGAAATTGAAGGTCCCCCTGGCTGTAGCCCCCAGTCTCCTTTGGCTGCAGCACCTCTGTGAAGCTCCTCAGACTGGAGCCCACCATTCCCTGAGCGGTGCCACTTTCATGTTTTGGAGCGGGCAGGTCTCAGATGTGGGAAAGCAGCTTCTTTGTTCCGTATCTCCTCAGCTTTATTCGGGAGGGTGATGAAATTATTCCATAGCTTTGCTGCCAGAGGGGAGCTGGAGGAGCGGTGTTCCCGCTATTAGGCGAAGATCCCGTTAATTGGACAGAGTGAATATTCACTCTTTAATAACGCCGGGGCTCTAATCCTTCGTTAGGTGGCTGCATCCCCCCTCCCCAATGGTTTTTAATGACCCGTTGCCTACATCATTAATATCACAAGTGCTGACACTGGGAGGAAATGCAACAATCAAAGGGACACCCTCAGAGGTCCGGGAGCAACAACATTTTCCATCTCCCCTTTGTTGTGGAAGATGTCGTGCACGGGTGCCCTGCACAACCAAACTGGCTTCAAGTTCTGGCCTCCCGCAGTGGGCAAGGGGAGGGTTAACTTCTGCAAATTGCAGGAGCTCAATTAGTTCAATTAGGAGCTTGATAACTAAAGCAGCTCTTCCTGAACACTGTCTAGGACTGTGGGCTCTGCCTGCAGGCTCTGAGCACTCCCACACTGCCCCGTTCCCTGGGGCTTGCAGCTTTTGAGGGCAGCCTCACTTCCAGAGGGAAGGTGGGATTCCCACCATCTTTACTCCACCCTGGGCTGGAGCAGCTTTCTGTAGGAATCTATGCCATTACTCCAGCATATTCTTGAAGGCACAGTCTGGTCCAGAGAGTCCCATCTGGGGGATATTCCATAAATCAGAAGAAAAACGGCAAAATCTTATTTTGTTCTTCAATTTTTTTCCAGTGTTCTTTTGAGTGCCTTCCCAGCAGTGCATGAGCAATAAGCACCAGTCACATCCATCCATCCCCAACTGTAATTTTTTTTTTTCCTGCGTGACAGCACTTGCCTTTTGATAATCTCAGAAGGAGATGAGGGGGTATTAACATAACAAATCTGTGGCTGTCTAGAGAGTTCCATGTTGCTGGCACGTCACAGGATGTGTACGTTGAGCGCTGCTCAGTTCTCATTGTTCTAAATCCACCCTGTGTATTAAGACTTAATGAATTACTACCTGACAAATTAAGCAGCTGCTGCAAGGAGCCTGTGTTGGCAGTGTCCTTCTCTCCCTCCTCCTGTGTCATTTGGATTTTACAGCTTTTATCCTCATGCTGCCAGTCTTGGGAAATGCTTTGGTGACTGCATCGTGGTGAGTGCAGTGGATGCTCTGCAGAGCCACTGAATGAAAGGTACACGTGGTGACACTGAGAGCTGGATGTGGCCAGTATGATCCTTTATGAGGTTTCTAGGCTTAGAATGGGAGGTATTGTTCCCAGAATCATAAAATATCTCAAGCTGGAAGGGACCCACAAGGATCATAGAGTCCAATCCCTTGTGAACAGCCAAATCTGGGAAAGGGCACAGGGAAGGGCTCTGGTCTATCCCACACCGCTGCACTCAGGAGAGAAAAGCTGCTCTCCCTGCAGTGGGGGAACAGCCCAGCAGTGCTTTTGACAGCTGTGCAGGGGGAGAAGTGACTCATCTCTCTGGGTTACATTAGATGAGGGAAAAGTGTTTGTCTAAGCTAGAATTTAATGAGAAAATAGGGGTTAATAACCTCCAAGTCCTGGCAGTTCTGGGAATATTAGCTTCAGTTTTTCTGTCCTTTTCCATCTAATTTATACCAGGGTGGGTACAGCTCACAGAGATGCCCCAGCTGTGATCTCTCCCTGGTGCAGCACAGGGCTGGGCTCAGAGCTGTCGTCTTCTTCCATCAAGGCACAGGATGCTGCTCTGGGGAAAAAATTATATTTACTCCCAAGTTTTCTTTCACTTTCTAAAGTGCTCAATGATTAACTTCCCAGTCTCCTCGCACTGCAGACAGTGTTTGTGCAGCTTTTATTACCTGAGCTGCTCTGGCAGAGGAAGTTTGTGCCGTGGGTGAACCACTCATCTCTCCGGAATGTCTTGAGCATCCGCACGTCTCTCCTTTCATCCTCATCCCCGCTGCCTCCTCGAGCTGCTGCAGGAAGAGAGGCAGACTCCTGTTGCAAACCACAGGAAGATGCTTTTCTCCTCCACCCAATCAGTCCTCTCATGGCTGGCACCACCACAGTGCGTGTCAACCCAAGCCTTTTGCGGTCCAGCGTCCTGGGGTGGATGCCGTGTGGAGACAGCCTGTCTCAGCCTGACAGGATGGATGGTGTCAGGGCTGGTGGGATGTTGACACCTGCTTATCTTTCCATGCCTGGTTGCCTCAACCTCAGCATCCATCTGCAGCAGCTTCTCTGCTCTGGTCTTTGTTACTGTGCTGTGCACTGAGGGGTGTGGACTGGAAAGGGCGAGGAAGGTGGGATGTTGGAATTTAGGCTTATGAGGTCTAAGCCTGATGCTGGAGTGAATTATAATCACACCAATCTCCTCCCATGTTGGAGTCCAGCACATCCCTCTGGCTGCCCTGGCTGTCTCCAGACCCTGGCAGGGGGTTCAGAGACCTTGGCATGAAGTCACAAACACCTGTGGCTTCCATTTTAGCCTGTGGAAAAAACTGCCCAGTTTATATGAGGAATTGCAAGCCACAAGGGTTTCAGTAGTGTGATATCTGAATTAACACAGGGTGGAAAAGTAGAATTTTGGGGGTTTTAGAATGTGGTTCAAGGGGTCAAGATGCAAGGATTTGGGCATGTCCTGGCCTTCTTCTTCTTGTCTTCCATGCCCTGGTGTGATGGTGACACTTTTCTATTGGTTTAAGGTAGAGATTCACAGTCTAACATAGATGATAGGAATTGGTAATAAATTGCAAACATACACACATAATTTTGAGTATATAAGGTAAGGTGGGAACCACCTGAGGCTCAGGGCAGATGGCCATGGCCTCCTTGATAGCCAGAGCTCAGCAGGTCAGAGAAAGAATGTTTAGATAAGAAGAAATAAACAACCTTGAAAATGCAATCGAACCATTCCAGGCTCCTTCTTTGGCTGCATTGGGCTAGGGAAGCAAAGACTCTTTACAATCTTGGGGTCACCCTGACCTTCAGAACCCCGAGACATCGACACTCCTACAGACCTTCTAGTCTCAAAGGAGCTCCTCATATGAATACATTCATTGCCAGGTGGGATGGGACTTGGAGCATCCTGGTCTGGTGGGAGATGTCCTGCCTGTGGCAGGGGGTTGGAACTGGATAAGCTTTAAGATCCCTTCCAACCCAAACCACTCTGTGATTCCTTTTCCTGGAAGGTTTGAACCTCCAGGCTGGGCTTTTCTTTTGACTTATAAAATGAGGTATACCTCAAATGGAATAAGTCCAGCGTGTGGGGCTGTGACACTGCCCAGGGACAGCTCCGTGCTCCTTTCTGTGCCACGGAAAACAGGTGGTGCTGGCTGGGCTGTCATCTGTTCTCAGATTGTATGAACATCATGTCCTTGAAAACGGATGCGTGGATTCACACACACCTCATTGCAGAGCCCAAAATCACACCGGGCACTTTGTCTGTGCAGAGTTCACTGCTGAGCTGCTCTAAGAACCATCTCCAGGGCAGAAACACGTTCAGATATCCGTGCACAACTTTTTCACAAGCGGGGAGCATCCGAAGGCATGTCCTTCCCCATGCAGAGCTGGAGGCAGTTCTGCATTTTTCCCTGGCTCCTGGATCCTGGCAGGCTTCCCCACGCCAAAAGGCTCTGACTGTGCCTACTTTGCAGGTGCCACACTCTGTCTGCAAGCACAGACGTCCCACAGAGGGATCTTGTGTGGCCAAGAAGCCCAGCTGTCCCCAGTCGGTGTGGCAGCTCCGTGTGTGACATCAGTCACAGCCACCCCGAGCACACGGGGGACTCAGGAGTGACGCAGATCAGCCTGGGAAACGTGTGTTCACCCTGGGGGAAAAGTGGGGGAGTCCTGCAGGCTTGGCAGATATGGAGTAAGAGCTGGAAATCCTAAGGAATGCTATTATGGCTTGCTGTAGTGTTGCAGCTCTTTTTCGCCCCTTCCATGCATAGAGTGATAGAATAATTTGGGTTGAAAGGGACCTTCCAAGGTGTAGTTTAACCCACAGCTTCCTCTATATCTGTCCAGAGCCCTCTCCTACTTGTACTTGAATTTTTCCAGGGATGAGGCATCTACCACATCTCTGAGCAATTTGTGCCTCATCATGCCCACTGTAAAAAAATTTCTTCCTTACGTCTAATTTGAAGAGCTTGTGCCTGTTTGGCTGTTCCTGAATACTCCCTCCCTCCCCAGTGCTCAAGGAGAACACCCCCAAATTCACAAAATCATTGTCCTGATCCAGCTGGGACCCTGCTCCCTCCTTGTAAAGGGGTTGCACCATTGGTGCCTCTCTGGCAAAAAAAATGAAACAAGATGGAACCTCTAAGACCCTCTGGCAAAACTCCTGATCCTTGGAAGGAGTTATTACAACTTTTTATCATATGTCAAGTCTAATAAAAGACCCGACCACATGAAATGGAACAGCTTTACAGGCCAGTGGGGACTATTTCTTGATTTATTTCCTTGATCTGCTGCAGACAAGTGTCCCTTTCCTACATTTGATGGCACTTTATTGGTATTGGCCTTTTTTGCCAGACCACATTCAATCATAACCATCAATGACAGCATTTGAGAAGCTTCTTGGAAGTAGTACAAACTGAACCCAGCTTCCCAATATTAGTGCACTGCCTTCCCCTTCCCAATCTAAATTCTCTCCCCCAACTAGCCCAGTTTAATCCCCTTGATTATTTCTTTTTCACTGTACCCCCTCTATCTACTCCGTCCCACCTTCCTTCATTCTCACCACCCTTCCCTTTTCCCCTCACTTCCCTTTGCACCCTGACCCCGTAACCTGTGGCCATCCCTTCTCTGATGCTGATCCCTCTTTGTCCTCATTCATTCCTGCCTTCCCTCCCTGCTCCATCCCTTCCCCAATCTGTTCAAGGCTCCTGTTGCAGACACTCTCTCAGCTCTGGAACAGCACATGAGGCTCCTGGCAGTCGTTCTGAGCTTGGCTGCTGTCCCCAAGTTGTCTAAGGCTCTTCTGAGAATGATGAGAAGCTGCTGTGTGCCTTCAAAGTCACAGCTAATTGCATTAGCTCCAGATCATATAACTCCTGTAGGTGACAGCTGCCAAATTTAGGAGCACTAGAGAGGTCTTATAGAAGATGATGGGGATGGGGTGCTGGATTCATCAGAAGGGAAGTCCTGGGTGTTTGCAAAGGCATTGGTGGTGGGTTCTGTGCTTTTCAAAAGGAGTTATGCCCTCTTATTCTGTCTTTATGGGAGTATTATCTATATGTTAGCCATATATTATCTATTTATCAGCCCATTCTTAAACCCAGCATTGCCCACCATCCCCACTGAAAATTCCTGATATGGAAGAATATAATCTAAACAGAGTAAACCATCATCTCCCTGTGTCTGTTCTCCTCCCTGTTTTCCTGGTGGTCTTTGAAAGCAAACTGCAGTTTCCAAACCATCTCAAACCCCAAAGCACTTGCACCAGAGGCATCTTGGTGTTGTATTGGCTTTGAGATCTGCTTTGCTCATGTCTGTCTCAGTGCTTTTATATCCCTGTGTTGGCAGAATTTAGGAGAAACAGGATGAAATTAACCCACCTCCACCAAAAGCTTGAGGTGGTTTGTGCTAATATTTCCCTCTCCCACGACACTGAAACCTTGAGGTGGGAGTTTTCTCTCTGTAGTCAGTCTCACAAGACCAGCTGCTGTGCTTTGGAGGATATTAACAACATCTGAACTTGAGAACACAACTTTCTCTGGGGAGGTCACACAGAAAGGTTCACAGAAGGTGGCATCCTTTTTCTCTAAGATCATTGATGATTCCTCTGTCTGGAGCAGTCCTCTCAACGTGAGAGCAAAACGAGCATCCACAATGCAGCAGGAGATCTAAACCCAGCTCTGGCAGTGCTGAAATGAAGGCTGTGATCACCCAGTCCCTGTAGCTGGAGGGCAAAAATGTCACAGCCAGAGTGATGGGGGATAAGGCAGAAATTTATCTGCTGCCATCTCACACAGCTCTGCTCCTGTTTGTCTCAGGATCAGATAGGAACTCACACCCCAGTATCACAAAATCCTGTGCTTTCATTTGGCCTCAGAAAAGGCATTAATATTAAGAGATAAGATTAAATATAGCTCTTGGCCAGCTGATTGCATGGTTTCTATTCCTCCCTGCACTCGCACTGCTTCCATTGGTGGAACCCACAAGAGATCTCATAGCAAGTTTAGCTCCAGCTCCATGGAGGACCAAGGAGAACTTTTAAATCTAGTCCAGTTCCAGGTCACCTGAGGTGTCTGAGCCCTGCTGAGCAGGATGATTGGTGTGAAGGGATGAACTGCTTGGTGTTTGCAGCTCATTTCTGTCGTCTCTGTCTGGACACTCTCACAAAGTGGTTTTTTTAGCACTCTCAGAGATGAATTTTTTTTTCAGGTACCACAGTTTATGTTTATTTTTGCAATGAAATTTGATTCTGCAAAGTCAGTTTGTGTGGTCAGACTGCAAAATTATAATATGGGGACCATGCCTTCAGTCCAAAGAACTTGAAATTCATTAGTGATCATATAGAGCAGTTGCATCTGCTGCGTGGCTGCATCTGCAACCCAGGCAGATTAGGATTGAAATATTTGAAGCCACCTAACAGATTTAAGAGAGATGGAAAAAAACCCAAACCGGCCCATAAGTAAACCCTTCCTGCTAGTTTGAAGGAATATTATTTTAAATCCCCTAATCGGCTCTGAGATGAACCTCTAAGCAGCATGTGCAAGGTCAGATGGGGAGCCTGTCACAAGGGGGGTGCTTGTCAGAATCTGTGGTTTGATGATTCCGAGATTGTAGAAAGTCTCTGTCTTTCTGCCCCATTGCTAAAGAAGAAGCCATAATTAATCTGTGCTGGTTTCAAGGTTGTTTATTCTGTTTATCTCTAACATGTTCTGCTGCCCTGCCGCAGCTCTGTCCTGCAGGGCAGCGTGTGGGGCTCTGCCCTCAGTGGGATGTTACAAACATTAAATACCACAAACTACCTGTGCTGGATTTACAATAACGTGCCAATATCTGTCACCTACGTTGGACAGTGTGTCCCCAGCCTGAACCAACAGAAAAATGCCAACACCACAGTGAAACATGGAGGGCATGAAGAAGGAGAAAAAGGACAAGGCACACCCAATTTTCTCCATCTTGTCCCCTTTGAACCCCTAATCTAGAATCCTAAAATTTTACTTTTGCACCTGTGCCACACTTAATTATTCCTTATATCAAACACTCAGAGCTGGTAATTCATCCTGTAAGATTGAAAACTCTTTTCCATGGACAGAGATCACAGCCAGTGTCTCTGGGGGCTCTGTCCAGGGGGGTTCCTGACCCCTGCCAGGGTCCCAGAGCTGCCAGGGCAGCCAGAGGGATGCCCTGGATTCTGACAGGTGCTAACCCAGATCTGTGGGGCTCCAACCATGCAGCATCCTCCATTCACCTGCCTTAGGGAACAGTCAATCCCTCAGAGCGGACTTTTCCCAGGGAGGAGGGACCATAACCACCATCCTCTCAGCACTCTGCAGGGCCATTCGCTCCCTGGAAATCATCAGCCACTTGTGGGCCAGCTGAGAATAATAAATAAATTCAAAAACCACAAAATACTTAATCTTAAGGAAATTTTTGCTTAACTTTCTGTGGAGTAGGTGAAAGGAAAGGCAGCAACTGTCCTGCCTCACTGGAGTGTTGGATCTGGTGAATATCACCCTGATGCTTCCCACATTTTCCAGTCAGACGGCTCAAGGCTGTGTTAATCTCCCTTCCATGCATAAGCCTTTCCCAAATCCCTGTGCTCACAATCCCCCCGTGGTGAGTGATCCCCCTTGTTAGGGAAGGAGGGACTGAGGTGCAGGTCTGGCAGGGCACAGATGGGAGCTCTTGGTATATCTCCAATTTCCCCGCTGAGAACTCGCATGCAGAGCTCTCCCATCAATAATCGTGGGCAAAGCATAGATTGCTGATTTATTTTCTGCAGAGAGGTGTGGTATTCACATGTTCTCTGAACACAGAGAGACTTGGCTTTCTCAGGGCTTCTCCTGAGAGAAGCTGTGAGAGAAGCAGAGAAAGAAGAAAAACAATTCTTATGTCACTTGTTGTTCCTGGTTGTTGTGCCCACGTGGAATGTGTCATGGAGATTGTTCACCAAGGAATGACTTGTTAATTGGGCTCTGCTGATGGTTGTTTGGATTCATTGACCAGTTGGATCCAGGTGTGTGTCGGGACTCTCAGCAGAAAGTCACAGGTTTTCTAGTTAGTGATAGTTCTTGTTAGTGTAATACAATTTTAGTATAATATAGTTTAATAAAGCAATTAATGATATCATGGAGTTTTTCCATCATCATTTTCCCCATCAGGCACAGCATTTTACTACAGAGAGGACCAGAGAGAAAAACAACCTGGCAGGTACAGCTGTGGGAACCAAGCTGAGGCTCTGGGCTGTGTTGGCATTCAGGGCAGGGCACGGGGATGCTCGGAGGGAAACGTTCCGACGGTGACCCCAAGTTCTCCCGATGACAAATGGCTGCAAACTGATCCAGCAGATTCTTCCCAGCGTGGAGCAGGCTGAGGGATGTCAGCAGTGCTCGGAGGTGGTGTGAGGGCATTCTGTGCCAGAGGTTTTCCAGTCAGTGCCCACTGTACTGTCACATGGACACAGAGCTGTTCAGCATCTCCATCAGGCACGGCCACGGCCTCTGGGGATGTGGGGAAGGTCATCTGGTGTAGTTTACTCTGCATTAATTCTCCAGAGACTGGAGCCTGTTTGCTGTATCCTCGTTTCTCCAGGGTGCTCATGGATGTCTGGGAAATGCCAGGATATCCTTCAGTATGGACTGAATCCTCCCAGGCTGGCTCTGCCAGGTGAACTGCACCAGGGAGAATGGGAAATGTGGTTTATAAGGGAGAGATTTTCCACACAGGTTTAAGAAGATTTGTGCCACGTTGGACAGATCTCAGAGGGTTCATTAAATGTTTGAGACTCAGTCCTTCTCTGGCGACACACGTGAACCTTTGGGATATTTGGTGGTGAACCCAATGTGCCCGATTTGCCTCTGAGATTTTCAGGTTTGCCACTGAGCCAGATTTCACATCTGAAAAGTCTTTCTCATGGGAGCTCAGATGGTTCAACTTCTGGCTGAGATGGAGCTGTGAAGAAACTGTGAAAGGAAAAGTAAGGGAGTTGATAGGTTTGGAAACAGTCTCGTGAAGCAGAGGCAATGTTGAGGGGAGGGAAAGCTCCATTTCCTCTTCAGGTCAGCTCTGATTATCCTTGCCATCATCTAGACATGGGCAGCCCCTGGAAAGACATCCCTGTGTTAGTCTGGATGAGACTTGCTGATGTCTCGTGTCCTCCAGTGCCATCTGGACCCCGTTTAGCTCAGTATCCCCAGGGCTTTATGGCGAGCTGGAGATTGGTTGGGCAAAGCTTCAGAGAAATCACATCTTGGTCTGTGATGGGCTGTGCTCAGAAAGGAAATCCCACAGCTCTCAAAAACCCTTCAGAGAGGGCCACAGACGTGTCATGTGGGCAAGCTGGCAGAGCTGGCATTGGAGCTGCCCAGCCAACCTCTCTGGGCATGTGGAGCATCCCACACTGGCAGAGGAGCAGGGATATTTGAGCATGGATATGAATCTGAAAGCTCATGAGTGTGAGGAGTGAATCCTGGGATCAGGAATGGATTGGGATTATGTGTCTTCTGTTACAAGATGAACTCAGATGAAGAATATGAATTTTGGAGATGCCATAAGCAAAATGTGGAGCCTTGCCTAAGCTCAAAGGCTGCCCCTGCTCGCTGTAGGAAGCTGAATCCAGGCTGCAGCACATCCAACATTTCCCTGATGGCCCTAAAGTCCAGGACTGATTCATTTATTAATTCAAGACTATAATGAAAGATACAACACAGATACAAATTTATGCTCCTCATCTCCGATTCCTCAGTTTAAAGAAGACCCAAGCACTGGAGAGGCAACAGGACCTAAATACCTGAATTTTATCATTCACCCTTTGTCCTTTTTTTGAACATTTGCTTCTTTTTTATAGAATTCTAAAATGGTTTGACCCAAGGATTGGAGAGGCAACAAGACCCAAATACCTGAATTTTGTCATTCACCCTTTATCCTTTTTTTTTTTTTTTTTTTTTTTTTTTTTTTTTTTTAATAGAATCCTAAAATGGTTTGAGTTGGAGGGGGCCTTAAAGACCATCTCATTCCAGTCCCCATGCCATGGGCAGGGACACTTCCCAACAGATATTTGCTGTCTTTAGACCCTTCCTGCTTCCCTCCAGAGCGAGACACAGATTTCACTGGGCACAGTGGCTGTTTCACAGTAAAAAATAAAAAAATCTTGCTTCACTGATGTTTTAGAAATAAAGCCCAGGAGAGGCTGGGATTAGGCTGGGTTCAGATCTGAAACAGGAGACAGGATGGAAAGAATATAATCCTTTTCCTGGTCCTACATGCTGCCTTGCTGACCTGGACCTCACTCTTCCTTCCCTTCTGATGTTTTCCTTTTCACTCTCCTCTCTCTTCCTAGGAGAGATATAAGGACAGATCTTTAACATGCAGATTTTTGGATTCCTTATGATCTGGGAAGGTGGATAAGACAACAAACCTCCCCTAATTTCTCATGTGCATCCCTCCCAGAGCCTGTCTGTGCTCCAGCAGGACCTGCCGTGTCTGCAGCCCTGCCTTTGGCTCTCCGTCAGCCTTGGCTCCTGTCCAAAGGCTTGCACCAGGTCTGGCATTGCTGGGATGGACTGCCAGAAACAATCCTCAGATCTCCCTGCTCTTGAGTTAATTCAGTGCTCTCCGTGGATTAATTCCAGAGCCAAAGACAGATATGGAGAGCAGTAATTACCTCTCTCCCACACGTATCTGTTCCCCGAGACGGCGCACCGTGTTTTTGCGTCGCAGAAAGTTTCTCAATGGCTGTGCTCCTGCTGTGCTGCCTAATGAATTTTAAAAATAATTGAGGGAAATTAAAGGGGAAAAAGGAAAAAAAAAATAAAGGAAAAAAAGAAAAATGGAAAAAGATGGAAAATGGGAAAAAAGAGGGAAAGAAAGAAGGAAGGAGGGAAGGAAGGAGGGAAGGAAGGAAGGAGGGAAGGAAGGAAGGAAGGAAGGAAGGAAGGAAGGAAGGAAGGAAGGAAGGAAGGAAGGAAGGAAGGAAGGAAGGAAGGAAGGAAGGAAGGAAGGAAGGAAGGAAGGAAGGAAGGAAGGAAGGAAGGAAGGAAGGAAGGAAGGAAGGAAGGAAGGAAGGAAGGAAGGAAGGAAGGAAGGAAGGAAGGAAGGAAGGAAGGTTGGTTCAGGATGTTATTGTAAAGAAAAGAAATTAATCAAGATGGGGTAATAGTTGGGCTTGATCTTAGAGGTCTCTTCCAACCTTCATGATTCTGTGACCAAACTGCTGTTCCCAGCTAAAAATCTCCCCATAAATCCCCATTCCAGTTTGCTTCTTTGTGACCTGTGCCCTGTGTAAAAGCAGTTTAGGTGTTAATTTGAAGTGCCCAGACACAGTCTGGGAATCCCAACACGAAACTTCAAGTATGGAGAGAAACTCCAAGAAGATTTGATGGCGTGGAGAGATCTTTGGGTGGAGGGGATGAAGAGTCTGCCTGCTCAGCTGCTTCCCCTTGGGGGAAAACACCCTGCTTGGCTTTACTGGATACCCCGTGGCTGGGTTGAGGCTACAAAACCACATCAGATGCCCTGGTGTGTGTCCAGGTGGCCCAGCCAGGCTGATTCCAGGCTGCTTGGAGAGGGAGATGCTGCTGCAAGCGGCTCCCCTTCCAGGCACACATTTGGGCGGCTGTTTTTAGAAGCGAGCAGATGATGTGCTAATTAGAAACAGGGCCAGAGCCATCCCGGCTGGTTTCGAGTGTCACTCCTTTCATCAGGACCCAGACGGGAAAAGGAGCTCCCTGGCTGGGGAACAGAGCATCTCCCTTTGCTGGGAGGAACAAAAGTCCCACAGAGCTGGGAAAAGAGCACTGGGCTGGAGGCAGAGAAAGGTCACAACAGTGAAAGGCTCCCACCAGGGAGCTGGGGGTGCTCATCCTGGAGAAAAGGAGACTCAGGGGTGGCCCCATCGCTCCCCACAGCTCCTGAAAGGTGCCTGTGCCCAGCTGGGCTCGGGCTCTGTCTCCAGGCAGCACTGACAGAACCAGAGCACACAGCCTCACGCTGTGCCCAGGGAAATTCAGGTGGGATAGCAGGAAAAAGCTTTTCCAGAAAGGTGATAAAGTTCTGGGATGGCTGCCCGGGGAGGTGGTGGAGTCACCAGCCCTGGATGTGTTTGAAAAGCCTGGATGTGGCACTGGGTGCCAGGGGCTGGCTGAGCTGCTGGGGCTGGTTGGACTTGATGCTCTTGAAGGTCTCTCCCAACCCAGGGATTCTGTGAATTCTGTGAGTTCTGTCAGCACTCTGGGAAGAGGAGGAGGAAGCTGGAGTTGAGACTTTGGGGTTGTTGGTGTGACCCCATAGGGAGGGAGAGTACCAGGATGAACTCTTGGGCTTGGTCCATGGCATCAGGGCAGGAAAACACCTGCCTTGGGAGCAGAGGGTTGGGTGGTTTTTGTTCACAGGACATGGTTTAGTGGTGGCTTTGCCAGTGCTGGACTCTATGGTGCTTGAGAGCTTTTCCAACCTCAATGGTTTTGTGATTCCATGGTTGTAGGACCCACCACAGCTCACATCAGTATTTAAATCAGTGCACAGGGTCAGATGTGAATGTGAGGTGTGTCCTGGCTGTTATTCCAACCTCATGAAAGAAAAGGCTTCCCATGACTGTTTTACAGCTTGGTTTTCACTGTTGCGTTTGACTCAGTCCTCCTGAATTGCTGATCCTACTCAAAGGCAGGCATGGAATTAGGCAGAGGAAGGAGGGGGTCCAGACTTACCCTTAATCTTAAACCTGGATTTGGTAATGCTCCAGAGTCACCTCTACTTTTCTTTACCTGCTCTGTGGATGAACTCCAGGTTTCCTTTCAAGTCCATTTTCCTGGTTCCTCTCCTAAAGACTAAATTGCACCATGCAGGAACAGCCCTGCATATCGCAAATGGAGGAGGGAAGATTTGCTTCAGTTCCTGCAATTTTCACTTTTCTGTCAGCACAGGGGAGTGAAAAACTCTCCGTGGGTTTTGTCTACAGCCTTTTGAAGTCAGTCAGGGAAACTCCTGTTACTATGGGAGGTGCCAGGCAATGTGCAGAGTAATTTTCTTGCAGCAACATTGGGTGAGTTTTATTCTAATCCCAAAAAATCCTCCCCTCTTTCTGCAAAGGCAGCACCTACCTGTCACTCCCTCCCTTTTTTAACCTTGTGCCTTTTACTCTCTCTTTGATATTATCCTATTAAAGTCTCATAAACCACAGGGGAGTTTCCAAACACACAATTTGAAGCCTTGTGGTCAGTAAGAAATTTATTGGCAGACCCTACTGAGGCAAGAATGGAATTAAGCTCTTGCACCCAGGTTTTCTTGGTGAAGGGTTTGGCAGTTGGATTTACCTGATGGCCCTAAAATCCAGGATTGACTCATTTATTAATTCAAGACTATAATGAAAGGTACAATACAGATAGAAATTTATGCTTCTCATCTCCAATCCCTCAAAGAAAACCCAAGTTTTGGAGAGGAAACGGGACTCAAATACCTGATTTTTGCCATTTACTCTTTGTCTTTTCTTTCAACCTTTGCTTCTTTTTTTATAGAATCCTAAAATGGTATGAGTTGGATCGTGGTTCCCACTGGCAACTCTGGGAAAAAGGAATGGGAACAGAAAATCACCAGGGATTGAAGAGGGTTGTGCCCCTTCATAGTTCAAATTTACACTGAGGCTCTTGATTTACTGTGTTTCTGATTAAAAAGGCAATCCTAGATCCATGATTTTCATGTCAGGGTCATAGTGGGATTCTTGGGGTGTCCTGTGCAGGGCAGGACTCGATGATCCTTGTGGCTATTCCAGCTCAGGGTATTCTGTAATGGGCTGAGGGAGATGAATGAGGAGCAGGAAAATCAGCTTTGCAGCCCAGGCCACTGAGCCAGCACCTTCCACAAATCCTCAGTTCGCTTTGCCCCAAACTCTGGAGTGCCTTGAACTCCATCTGCCCCCATTCTGAGCACTCATTTGCTCTTTTTCCATCCTCTCCCAACGAGCTACACAAACCCTCTTCCTTCCCTGCTTTAAATAAGTCCCTGTTGCTCTCTGGGCTAATAACTTCCCCCTCATTTTTGCAGCTGTGAAGTTGCTTGATGGAGAGGATAATAAGTATGTCTGAGCTTTCAACTAAAAACCCAAACCAACTGAAAAACAACCCAACCAAAAACGAAAACACCCGAAGGAGATAAAAAAGAAATCTTCATTGGAGAGAAGTGAACTAAAGTTTCCCATGCAGAGCAGCAAAGCAGCTCTGCAGCCTTCTCGCTGCCACTATAATCAGAAAAGCATTTCTTTTTTTCTTCTACCAGCGTGCATATCAGCACTTAAAAAGGGAAAATAAATTACGAGGAGTGGAGCTGGAGGCAGGAATCATCTTCTAGAAAAGAGGGATGAAGCCTGCAGCTCCATTTAGTTAATATGTTCTGACGAGGCGGGGGTGCTTGAGCGTTTTATATGAGCTCCTAAGCTGGCTGCCACCGCTAGCAGGGAGTTACTAGAGGTGGTACCACGGAGAGTAAGTCACTAGGAGAGCAGGTGTTATTTCTAAAACAAAGATTATGGTTTATGGCATTGCAATTACAGACTTCTTTCCAGCACTGTTATTGCTACTGCTGTTGGCTTCTGCATTCAGGCAATGTTTGGGTTTCATTTCAAAGGAGAAATTGATGATGCAGTTATTATCCCTTTGATGAAATCCCACTCTCGTATAAAGGATGCATAAAGTTCTGCTCCCTGAATACGTCTGGCAGTCAAACAACGGGAGTAAAGTTGCTTGTGGTTCCTTTTTCTAGTTAGCACTTTGCCTAAAAACTTTCCCTCCACCCTTCCAGCTATCTATGGGGAGCCCAGCCTGATTTCTTTATGTCTCTGGCACTTTATCAAACCCCCAGTATCTGAATCCATGTGCCTTCCAATTGGGCTTGGCCTCTGGGACTCCTCTTCTGACACTGCACATGGACTTAGTTTTGGGCATTGTCTTCTGCTGCTTCTCTTTTCCTCCCCTCCCTGGGTGCTGAGCAAAGAGCAGTTCTCAGCCTTTCCAAATTTAATGAGGTTTTACCCAGCCCTCAGTGCATTGTTATTTATAGAGGTTTCCAGGAGGAGAACTCATAAGTGGTGTTCACCAGAGCAGATGTTCTTTAGAGAGGGCTGTTGTCTGCAGACAGTACCTAAAATATCTGTTACTTCAAGGGAGATTTGAGGGCAGATGTTGGGGTTTTATTTTAATGGACCCAGTGCTGTCACCTCCACTTTTATCAAAGTAACTCCTTGCCTGCTGGTCAGCTTCCAATCTGGGGAGGGGGAGGAAAACGCAGGCAGAATTTGGTATTTCCAAACTGCAGCTATTTGCAGGGAACGGATTTGATTTTTGAGATTTCAGCCCACATCCAAGCAATTTTATCCCACTGGGACTTGGCAATGCGCTGCCTGGAGGGAACAGGAATGAAAGGACACGACAGGTCCTGGCAGTGTTTCTTGCTGAGAGGAGGAAAGAACATTTATTTCTGTCCTCAACTATTTGCTTGAAAAATCAAGCTCCTAAAAGGGGAGCTTAAAGCCTGTTGTAAATACTAAGGGAAGGACTTGCCTGGGTGTGCAGGCAGTGCAGGAACCCTCAAATCCCCACAACTTCCAGGAGTTTTAGTCCTCTCTTGTTTAATAGAGACCTGGGAAATCACAAGCAAAGCCTGGTTCCTAATGGTTGATGATATCAGAAACACGGTTCCAGTTCAGCAGCACTGAACGTTCCACGTCTGATAATGGAACTTCCTGGTGCATTCAACCAGAAAAGTAGAAACTAGATTGAAATAAAGATGCTACTACCCTTGCCAGGCTTGGGGAGTGGAGTTTTGCTGCATTTGCTCAGGGACACCCAGCCTATCTCAAATACATCTGGACTCTGCTGCTGTTGTTACTTCATTGGAGCGTGTCTGGCCAGAGATGAAATAGCTGGATACTGGTGAATGCACCATGCTGGCTTCTGATTCCTGGGTTTGAGTCTTAAGCAGGTCAAAAGGAAAGAAAAGTTCTTTTTTTGGTGTGTTTTCTTATCCCAAGGGTGGAATTTGTCCACATCATGTAACCAGGCTGACGATTTGTCCTCAGTGGATTCAAGTGTGCAAGAGGGAGTCAAGGCTGTCCATGCATGTGAACACAGAATCAGGCTCTGGATCCTTCCTCTAGGATTTTGTAAGGGCCAGCTAAGCATTATCTGCCTAAAATAGCTTTATTCCTTATTATTATTATTATTCTCGTTTTCAGCACAAAGCCAGCTTTTTTACTGAGCAGGTTTTATTTTCAGAAGAATGTGGACTATGCAGAGATTTCTGGTATTTCTATCAAAAGCAAAAAAAACAATGAAATCAAGAAGGAGGAGAAGAATACTGGAAAAGAAAATATAGCAGCTGGGATTGGTGATTGCTGTGGTTTGGTTGCTTGTACTCCTTTGCTCCAGCAACAACAGCCCAAATTTGCCAGAGAATCACAATTTTCCTCATTTGAGAGAGGATTTGCCAATTTTCCCCATTTGCCAGAGAATGACATGATGCCTTTTTTCCTACCATTCACTTGTGTCCTATAATGAGGGGTGGTGTTCATCTGGAGACCTCAGGCTGCACAGAGCATGGAATGTGAGGATAAACCTTAATTGCAGTTTTGAATGGGCTACCTGGATTGTAGAGGAACATTTGGGGTTGGATTTCTCTGGACACATCAAATATCTTTTGGTTTTCCATAGCTGAAATGTGTTGTTGCTGTGTGTTTTCCAGTAGATAATTTTGGCTCCCTCTGCTTTCTGTAAACCCCTTGGAAAAGTTCCAATGCCCTGTCTCCAAAAGCCTTGTGATGTCTCCACAGGGTGCAGTCACCCCAAAACCTTTGTATGGGGATGGATGGGAATTTCTGAACTGAAATCCTCTCATCCCATCCCAAAGAGCTCAGGTGGATGGTGCCCACAGCTGCCCATTTCTCTGCTGGCTGAGGGTGATGAGTGACCAGCTCAGGATGAAGGAAAGCACAGTGGAGCCTGAGTTACAAGTTTCTAGACAAAGCCAGGAGGTCTGATGGGTCATGGAGGGTTTTGGGACCAGCATATTGACTTCAACACCCACTTACTCCTAAGCAAACCCCATCAGGAGCTGAGAAGAAGCTGTCCTCACACTTCCCTTCTGGTGACAGAGACCAGGAGACCTTTGAGCTCTTCAAGGCCAAGCTGGACCAGGCTTAGAGCAACCTGGTTTGGTAGAAGATGCTCTTCCATGTCAAGAAAGTTGGAATTTGATGTTTTTTTGAGGCCCTTTCCAACCCGAGCCATTCTGTGATTCTGTGACCATTTTCACTGACCCGCCTCATGAACAGCTCCACTTTCATTTCTGATGTTTCTGACTTTGTCTCCTAAATTTCAGACCTGCATAGACATCATTTAAAAAAAAAAAAAAAAAAAAAAAGGCAGTTTAAACATAAACAATGCAAAACCAAAGCAGTTTAAGCGCTGGGTTGAGACTTTTCCCTCTGATACCCTGCAACCAACCTAAAAAGCTTTATATCCTCTGTGCCCCGCTGACCTGGCCTCAGCACCTTTGCTGCAGAAAGCATCCCAAATATTGATCAGGAGCACGATGGGGACACTTCCCTGCCTGTGCCTTCCTGCACACAACACAGGCACACATTGACATGCAGGGTTTCCATTCCTGGTCTTAACCCAGGCATTTACAATTCCTCTCGCGCTCCTTGCGCTTTCTTCTTAAAGAAGGCAAATAAAAGTGTGAATAATCAATTTCCTAACTGGAATTAAAAATGGCTCCAGTTAAAATAAGGGAAAGCGTGAACCAGCATGTAAAGTAGGATGAAGGGGTTATCTCAGCCCCGATTAGTATCCTGCTCATGTAGGAGAACAATTAACGTGTGCATGAGAACGATTAAGCAGAAGGTAAATTACACAGAACATGCCCGTCCACCAAATGGGAGGGCTCATGGTCAAGGCTGGTGTGAGAGTTTTTATGGCTCAGTTGAAACAAGTGCCAGAAAAAACGTCATTTCTCAGCTTGCTCAGGGCTGGAGACCAAAATAGGGTGATAAAGATCCAGTCTCATCTTGGGCTTTTATCAGAAGTCTGGCTGTTCTGTCTGGAAAAAGGCAGAATTGGGATGGCTTTAATGAGCTCTTTAAAGGGGAGATTTTAAGTTCTCTTGCTTGTGGTGATGTCAGTGCTAGACCAAGGGCTGGGAATGGGGTTTTGTGTGTGACTCACCAGTGAACATTTCCTGGGGCAAAGCTTTGCCCGTGATTGTCTCCAGGGTAGAGCAATGAGGGTAATGGCTCCTTGTCAGCTTGGGATGCTCTTTGAAATATTCCTGTGAAAAAAACTACCAGACAAATGTGAAATGTGGAGCTGCCAGCCTGGAACCTGAGGGATGCAGGAGGCTGGATGACCCCAAACCCCAAACACAGCTTCTCAAGGATGGTGAAAGGGATCACAAGAGCTGTGGCCTGCAAAGTGGCCAATTTAAGGAAGGCTAAGTCCTACCATAAAAGAAAATGGAGCAACAGGATGCGTTTGGTTGCTTCTCCATGTGGAAGATTTCCAAGATCTCTCTAGTGAGAGCAGGTAATGGATTTTGAAGGTGATCTCAAATATAAGAACAACTCTGCTCATTAAAGTCTCCACAGCCACTACAGCAAATCACAGCAGACGCCTTCCAGGAGTTTTGACAACAGACATCAACCATCAACAAGGATAAAATAAGGACAAGTCAAAGGCTAGTATTGATTCTAGGAGCCTTTGAATTAAATCCTCGTTGGCCCACTCAGCATGTGGAGCTCAGACCAGTTTCAAAATGCCTGTTCTTTGTGGCTGTGAGGCTCGGTGATATATATCCTTAAAAAAAAAAAAGGGTGAAAAAAGCAGAAAAAAATAGATTGGCTCTTGCTGTAATCAATAAACAGAGAAAGGGCAATAGAAACAAAGTGGTAATGGGAGAAGTGTGTGTAGGGGAGCCACTTTACTGGTATTTGTAACAAAAGAGGGTGATAAATGAAGAATAAAGATGAGATAGTTCTCAGTAAAAAAAAAAAAAAGAAAAACATTAAGAAGAAATAAAAAGCAAAAGCATAAGTTTTAAGTGGAAATTTTCTCTTAATGAGGGCTTTGTGTGCAATAAAAATATTATCTCCATGCTGTCAGATAAAGGTAAAAATGTACTTTGGTGCAATTTAAAGAAAAGTCACAATTTTAAAAAGTCTCCTCAGTCTTCAATTTTTTTTTCTTGTTTGGAATTAACATTTTCCTCACGGGTTGGGTTGGGAAAACTCTCTCAATAGCACAGCTCAGATGTGTTAGATTGAGACCCTGAAATGACTGAAATCAGTCAGGCTCATCTCATCATCCCGGCAGAAGAAAGTGCCCAAAGTAACTCAGTCCCAGTGCTGCAGAGAGGGTAAATTCAGGTGCCAAACTTGCAATTTCACAGCCTGGTTGTTTACAACTTTCTCATCATTTATGGCTCATTAGGATGTGAATCAGAGACTGCCTTGTCCAGGTGATGTCCTCATCCATGCTTTGACTGGTGTTGAACATCCAGGGGTGTTCTCGGCCTCTGGAAGGGAAATGTGCCTTTTCTTTCTACCCAGGGATCTGCAGCTCCTTTTCTTTGCTGCACATGAGGTCTGTGTGCAGCCTCTGCTCATCCTCTCTCCTGGGGGGTTGTTGTATGATTGGTGTCACGTGGAAGGCTTTTATAATAATTTTATAGGGGGTCAAAAGGCAATGAGGAAGGCTGTGGACCATCAAACTCACGGACCTGATGTAGTGACCTCTGTAATAAAACTCAACCATTTCCCTTCTGCAAATCCCAGGGGAAGAGGAGGAAGAAACGAAGAAAAAAAAAATTAGCAGAAAAATAGAAACCAGAAAGAGCTCTTTCAAAATTCATGAAAGAGGAAAGTGAGGTTTTGTTGACATTCATGTTTGATGAACAGCAAGCACGCAGGCAGGAGGAGTTCCCCCCTGTAAGCAAACACTGCTCTAGGCTGTATCCCTCTTTTCCTGCTCCAATCAAGTGATTTAATTAGCTCCCAGAGACTTCAAAGAGTGGGGGGCAAGAGCAGGGGGACGGAGGGGATGAACCTCAGGTGGGGTGAAATCTTAGATGGCAGAGGAAGAATGGTGTTGGGGTGGCACGTTGTGGGTGGGAGAGGAGGGGGTGATGTAAGGTCTGCACGACCTGAGCACAATCAGAGAGCGGAAAGGAGCTGATTTCATCCCTCGCTATTCCCCACGAAGAATGAAAGAGCAGGGGATGTTAAATCGAGACCATTGAATCAGATTAAGGGAGATTAGCTCTTATGCTGTTGCTAGACTGGGAGATCAGTTGACCAGTTTTTACTAATTTTCCCTCTTGGGGTTCAGCGCTATCTGAGATTGATCAAAACCCTCGGAGCATTTTATCTGGAAGGCAACGGCCTCCCGGGCCTCAGATCTAAGCCCTGCATTCTGAGCCTTGATGAGTTGCATCTTGCTCAACGCCCCTTCATTACAAAGCCTGTGTTCACTTGACACGGCTTGAAAGGTGCTCATTCAAAAAGGTTTTCTTCCTTCCAGAAGTATTTTGAGACAATTCTGAATGAGTTGTTTCAGCAGGTTGGTGAGGAACGCTGCGGGCTCCGGGTACCTCATTGTGCCTATTCATGTAGGAAATGGAAAAAGGGATTTTGAGGTTGTCTTTGTTTGATGCCATTATTTTTTTTATTTATTTTTTTTTTACAATCAGGGGAATAGGAAACAGTTATCTTTAATCATTTTTGCTTAGCTGTTGACATATGAACGTTCTTCCAGAGCATAACAGAGTGTGAATTTAAAGGCAGTGAGTTTTTCCAGAAGACAAGTCCTCAGGGAGGCAATGTTTCCACTGTTTTAATATAAGTGGATGAGCCCCTGGTTAATGCTTTGGGCTGCAATTTAGGAGTTCAAGGTGCAATTCCCAGCTCTGATGTAAAATATCTGCAGCTTTTGATGAGTCCCCAAAGGTCCCATCTGTTGCTGACCAGGACCATTTACAGAAGCACGACGTGGGTAAAAACCACACAGACCAGGGGATTTCTGGTTTGCAGCAATTATTACAGCTCTGCAAGGAGCTGGGTGGGATTTCACTCTTAAGACCGTTGTTCCCTGCCTGTGACATGAGATAGTCCTGCTCTCTTTGCACCTGTGCCCACTGGTACCTTCAAAACACTGAATTGGAAATGGCAGCTGCAGTTTCACAGAATCGTGGAATATCCTGAGCTGGAAGGGATCCACAAAGATCATCCAGTCCAACCACTGGCCCTGCACAGACACCCCAGCAATCCCACCCTGTGCATCCCTGGCAGTGGTGTCCAAATGCTCCTGGAGCTCTGGCAGCTTTGGGAATGTGCCCATTCCCTGGGGAGCCTGGGCAGTGTCCAGCACCTTCTGGATAGAGCAATTTTCCTGATAATCCAACCTAAACCTCCTCTGGCACAGCTGCAGCCATTCCCTCGCCTCCTATCTGTGGTCACAGAGAGCAGAGATTGGAGCTGCCTCTTCATTGCCCCTCAGGAGAAACCTGCAGGCATTGCTGAGTCTCCCTTCAGTCTCCTCCAGGCTGAAAGAGCCAAATTGCCTCTTAAAACTGTGGTTCTGCTTTTGGGAAGTATTTTAGGCTGGTTTTTTTCTGCACCATCTGGGTTCCCCTTGTTGCAGTTGCATGGAGGGGCACTGTGGTGGAGGTGGTGGTTTTCTCCAGGACAGGAGGGAGGCTCAGGAACATCAGCTGGAAGTAGGGAGCGTCCAAATTGTCAAAGTCCAGGACATCCCTCTGGCTGCCCTGGCTGTCTCCAGACCCTGGCAGGGGGCTCGGAGACCTTGGCATGAAGTCAAAAACACCTGTGGCTTCCATTTTAGCCCGTGGAAAAAGCTGTCAATTTTGTATGAGGAATTGTAGGCCACAAGGGTTTGAGTAGTGTGATAGTTGAATAAACACAGGGTGGAAAAGTAGAAATTTGGGGTTTTTGGAATGTAGTTCAGGGCGTCAAGATGGAGGAATTTGGATGTGTCCTGACCTTCTTCTCCTTCTCCTTGTCCTCCATGACTTGCTGTGATGGTGACACTTTTCTATTGGTTTAAGGTAGAGACACACTGTCTAACATAGATGATAGGTAGTGGCACATTATTGTAAATATAATACACATAACTTTTGATATAAAATGTAAACGCTGCCCAAGGTGACACACAGAATGCCATGGCCTCCTTGCTAGCCAGAGCTCGGCAGGTCAGAGAAAGAATGTTATAGATAAGGAAGAATAAACAACCTTGAGAAGCTGATCCTACGCATTCAGACTCCTTCTTCGGCTGCACAAGCTGGGAAACGAGGACTTTTACACTCTTGGGGTCATCCCATCACAGCAGACCCTGAGACCAAATTAGGCTGGCTTCTGAGGGAAGCACTGAGGGTAACACACCTTGGATTTCCAATGGAGACCTGCTCCCTCCACAAGCATCCATATCTTATTGCAAAGTAATGCTGGAAGCAGGAAAATGAGACTTTCTGAGTCCTCTGCCACAGATCCTGACATTTAAAGCTTCTCTGCCTCATAGAATCACAGGATGGTTTGGGTTGGAAGTGAGCTATGGAGATCACACAGTCCAACCCTGCTGCCAAAGCAGGATCACCTGGATTGCACAGAGTCACATCCAGGCACGTTCTGATTATCTCCAGAGGAGGAGACTCCACAACCTCCCTGGGCATCCTGTTCCTGTATCCTGAAGTTCCCTACCTCCTCCTGCAGGATGGTGTCTTGCTGGCTTCATGGAGGAGGTTGAAGTTCCCTCAGGTTGTCAGAAACTTTGTGGTCAGAGCATATGGATTTGGGATTTGTCACCTTTTCTTGCTTGGGCATTTCCTTTGTGTCCATATTCACCAACCCAATCCCAATTATTGCACTTTAAATGTCCCCAGCACACAGTCCTGGCTGTTGGAGTGCTCCTTCTGAAGGGACCTGTTGGACTTTGACTGGGATTATCAGTCAGTGCAGATCCAGGAAGTCCTGCCCGTAAATCCTGGGCATTTCTAACTGAGATCCTATATTTGAAAGGCTGCAGGCAAGGCCAGAAATTCCTAAATAGATGCTCAGCAAGGCACCACAGAGCCATTATGTCGTGTTCAGCTGCCCCCCATGTTCTCCCTTCTGCAGCAAGAACCTGGCTGTGCCTCCTGGAAATGTATAGAGCAACATCACAGGGCTGAAAATGCTGCAAATAAAATCAGAAGTTGGCTGGACTCAGCTTTACAACGAGAACAAAGAATTTCCTTCAGTGCTGCATCAGCTCTGGATGTTCCTTGTGGTGAGCTGCTCTTAGGAACTCACAATTTAGTGGAATATATTCTTGATAACAAATGAAGAAAACCAAAAAACAAAATATCCCGATGCTCTCGGGTGGTGCTGTGGCAGAGAATGTTTTCTACACTGAAATCCATCCCAATTCAGGAATATTTCTCAAAGATCTGGTGAGCAATGCTGTGTGACAGAGGATCAGCCTTGGAACTATAAGTGAAATCCACTTATGGAATCATATATGACAATAAAAATGAATTTATCAGGACCAGTGATCCTAATGAATGTGATATCCCTGTCCTAATGAAAACCTAAAAGAGTTCTGCAGGGAATAAAGCTGTAGACGTTCACAAAAACACATACCCTTGAAAATAAAAATATTTTCGTAATCCAACCAAAATGCAGCAATCAATCATTTGTAAATTTTTGTTTAAACTTTTATTTCTTTGTTGCTTCCAACAAGGAAAAATGAGTGTTGATTGTGCTCCCTCCCTTCACAGCTGCACGCGTGTCTCTTTGATTTGGGCTGCCTGGCTGGATCATTAATTGAATATAGTAAGTCTTTTTAAATCTTGGAAAAGGGAAAGAAAAAAAAAAAAAAAAAAAGGGAAGAGTTTTTTATTGCTGTTTATATTCCCCATCAGGGCTTGACAATCCAGCCTGTCTGTTCCAGAGGGCTCAGACCACCTGAGTCTAAGTTTAGATCATATCCTGCTACATTAAACTCCACACATAATACGTTGGCCACATGGGAAAATTTAAGGAAAATGAGATTTTATTAAAACCAGGAGACTGCCTGACTGCAGAGGGATATAATAACAGTGTTATGAGGTTCTTATCTCACATGAAAGTTTCACATTTCCCTGGTTTCCTTTCCTTTATGCTACTGTAGCCTCCCCCTCCCCCAATTCCATATGGGTGTCTCATTATTTAATGCAACAGCTGAAAAGGCAATTAATAACCCTATCACCACAAATGTTTGATTGTTTAGGGAAGGCCCCCACAGAAGTTCTAAATTAGCACAATGGCATCAAAGATTCCCCTCGGCATCCCAAGCACTGGTGGGTCATGCAATCCTCCTTCCCAGAGGGAAGCAGATGGAAAGAGGAGAGAAAAGTTGGGTTTTGTGTCAAGGAGAAGGTCTTGGGCGTTGTGCTTGAATTCCTTCTGCTTTCACATTTTGAAGATGTTGTTCAGTGAGGTTTTCCCAGGTTCTGGAGGACATCTGGACTTCATGGTCCGCCAGGCATGTCATGTTTTGCTCTGAGAGCACCACAGATCTCCTGCTGAGGACTTAGCAAGCCTCCCTGTACAAGTCTGCTGGAGCTGAAGGTGACGTCCCCTTCCTTGGGGACAGCTCTGGAGTTCCACTCTTGGATGGCTCCATGCAGTTCACGTTCACACCTGGTGTCCCGTTCTGCCCTGGCCATGCTGCCTGTGCCCATCCCGAGACATCTCTGGGATGTCGAAGGACCTCTGACAGCCTCGGCTCCTCCCAGCACTTGGCTCTGGTTGGACTCCAGCAGATTTTCTTTAGCTGATTATGTGGTGGAATTATCAGAAAGGGGGACAAATCCAGACTGGCACTGACTGTTGGAAATGGCAGATGGAAGTGAAAAAACTCCATAATTCATCTTCCCTTGAATGAACTTGTGAACTTCCTTCATGAAGCCTGAGGATTCTTCTGGGGTTGTTTTTTTTTTTCTTCCCCTTACTTTTATGTCCTTCACTCAGATAATTGCAGAACTCACCAAAATTCACTAAAAAACATGTGCTTGATCACTCCAGTCTTCAGAGGCCCACCTCAGTCTTCCCCAGGGAACATCCCTCCAGCACTTCCCACAGGTGCTCTGATCCACACATCGCTCTGCCTCGAGTTTGCTGCTCTAATTATCCTCCTGAGATCCATTCCGTGGCTGGGAGATGTGGGAAGGCTCTCCAGAGACAGCAGCAGGGAAACCTTCTGGCATTCCCAATATTCCAGATAGGTGAAGTCTGAGGGAGGTTTTCTGACATAGTTCATTATTTCTTCTGGTGGGGAAGGGTTTTGTAGCACTGCTGGATTACATCTGTGCTCCTTCTCAGGCCATTCCCAGGGCTTTGTGGGGAACAGATTAGATATTAGATTAGGCATTCTGGAGAAATTGTATGAGAACTAGATGCTTTTGATGAGTTTTGTGTTCAAAGCAATGCATTCAGGGCAGGGAATGAGCGCTGGCTGCACACTTTGCAGTTATTACTTTTTATCAGTTCGAGTCACTTATCACTTAAACGATTTCTTTTATCCTTTCTGGGTTGCTCCACTCCTGGCATTTTGCATGGCCTGGTGGGATTGTGTCTCAGGGACAGAAACACAACTGCTATGGCTTCTCCAGACTCACCTTGAAGTTGGGGAGACTTTTTCTGGGTAGCCCATCTGGGGAGTCCTGGGTTGCCTTCTCTGGGGATTGGCTGTTTACAGAGCAAGCAAGGTATTTAATTATGTTACTTGCACCCTGGTGGTTTGCTGGGAATTGTAATCAAAGAGGAGGCTTAGTGAAAAGCTTAATACAGCCTGTGCAAGTGATTTTTGCCTGAGGGGATGGGGAGAGTTGAAAGGAGCAGCAGTGGTCAGAAAAACAAACATACAACTCAAAACTAATGAGACAATTGCCTCTTCCTATAGCAGAGCTCCTGTGGAGACCTCGCTGCTCCCTCACAATGTCCACGAGACCTTCTCAGGGTGCAAGGTCATTTCCTTTCCCTTCTTTGGGAACTTCAGGGAGGAAAAGGTGGGGAGAGAATGAAGTGCTTTTCTTTTGAGGGATCTGTGCTGTTCTGAGTGCAACTCCTGGGCTGTTATCTCTGAGGATTATCTCCAGAGGAGGAGACTCCACAACCTCCCTGGGCATCCTGTTCCTGTATCCTGAAGTTCCCTACCTCCTCCTGCAGGATGGTGTCTTGCTGGCTTCATAGAGGAGGTTGAAGTTCCCTCAGGTTGTCAGAAACTTTGTGGTCAGAGCAGATGGATTTGGGATTCGTCACCTTTTCTTGCTTGGGCATTTCCTTTGTGCCCATATTCACCAACCCAATCCCAATTATTGCACTTTAAATGTCCTTTTTGTCCCTGGGATGAGCTGGATGAACTCCTGCTCTTAGAGATGGATGTTGTATTCCAGTGTATTTTCACAGAATTCACAGAATCCCTGGGTTGGAAGAGACCTTCAAGACTATGGAGTCCAAACCAGCCCCAGCACCTCAGCCAACCCTGGCACCCAGTGCCACATCCAGGCTTTTCAAACACACCCAGGGCTGGTGACTCCACCACCTCCCCGGGCAGCCATCCCAGAACTTTATCACCTTTCTGGAAAAGCTTTTTCCTGCTATCCCACCTGAATTTCCCTGGGCACAGCTTGAGGCTGTGTGCTCTGGTTCTGTCAGTGCTGCCTGGAGACAGAGCCCGAGCCCAGCTGGGCACAGGCACCTTTCCTGTGGGTCTTCCTAAAATGGGACCACCCATTCTGGGCAGGTTGGAGGAACCTGGGCTGCTCAGAGATGTCCAGAGATGGAGACATCAGACCATTCGTGGAAGAAGGGATTCATCCACTGCCTGCTTGGAGTGGGATGAGAACTCAAAGGACAAAATTGCAGTTTGGAAACCCTAGGGTGGCAGCAGCATGGGAAGGCTCCCAGGGGGACAGGTCCTGGTGTGGCCCAACGGGAGCTGGGCTGGCTTTGGCCAGCAGCAGCAGGAGCAGGAGCAGCTGTGGGTGTCTGAGGGCTTTTGGCAGAGCAGGACAGTGATCTCTGTCCATGGAAAAGAGTTTTCAATCTTACAGGATGAATTACAAGCTCTGAGTGTTTGATATAAGTAATAATTAAGTGTGGCACGGGTGCAAAAGTAAAATTTTAGGATTCTAGATTAGGGGTCCAAAGGGGACAAGATGGAGGAAATTGGGTGTGTCTTTTCCTTTTT
This sequence comes from Taeniopygia guttata, assembly GCF_048771995.1. NCBI lineage: Eukaryota > Metazoa > Chordata > Aves > Passeriformes > Estrildidae > Taeniopygia > Taeniopygia guttata. The sequence goes on from NC_133025.1 coordinate 2,588,489, forward strand.
CTCCTTCTTCATGCCCTCCATGTTTCACTGCAGTGTTGGCATTTTTCTGTTGGTTCAGGCTGGGGACACACTGTCCAACGTAGGTGACAGATATTGGCACGTTATTGTAAATCCAGCACAGGTAGTTTGTGGTATTTAATGTTTGTAACATCCCACTGAGGGCAGAGCCCCACACGCTGCCCTGCAGGACAGAGCTGCGGCAGGGCAGCAGAACATGTTAGAGATAAACAGAATAAACAACCTTGAAACCAGCACAGACGAATTATGGCTTCTTCTTTGGCAGCGGGGCAGAAAGACAGAGACTTTCTACAATCTCGGGATCATCAATACCACAGATTCCGACAAGTAGCATGAAAGATTGGGAAGTGTCTTCTTCACTCTGTCCGCTCTGTGGATTGCAAATGCAGTGGTCATTGGTGGAAGAAATGCATATTTGGGGAAATATCAGCACTCGTTCTGCCATCATGATCTTTGACTTCACATTTGTGGGATTTTTTTCCTGCAACAGGAATCTCAAATTCAAGAAGGCATTAGCCCACATTCTTCTGTGTGTGTAAGAAGGTCCTTCCCTTTGGATTTTAGCATTCAATTTGTCACTTGGACAAGGGGTGGGCACGCTGATGGATCGTGTACCCCTGGAATTGGGATTGCTGGTTGGCTGGGAGACAGCTGCCACATAACCTGGGAGGGGAACACCTGGAAAGAGGAGGGAGGAGAAATGGCAGCAGCCAGGGGAGGATGGGGTTGGGATGAAGGATCATCCTCATCCTCTTGTGTGCCTCATCAGTGACCCTTGTCTCAGCAATGCTACAGGGAGCAAAGAGTGAGCTTCTGAAAGCAGAAATCTTCCCTGTTTGTTTTGCTCATAAAGGTTAAGGCTGAACACTTTAAAAATTCCCACTCTTAAGCAGTTTGCAGATTTGTTTTTAAAGGTTTAATAAAGGAGAAGGGGTGTTGTCACTCCTAATTTGTAAATATAGGGGTGTGTGTGACCTTGGTCCAGTGAGGGGTGTCCCTGATCATGTTAAAAGGGTTGGAATTAAATCATCTTTGGGGTTCATTCCAACCCAAACTGTTCTGTGATTCTATGTGGACGGTGGTGCTGTGAGCTGGAAGTGTCCAAGGCCAGGTTGGATAGGGCTTGGAGCCACCTGGGATAGTGGAAGGTGTCCCTGCCCATGGCAGGGATTGGAATGAGATGATCTTTAAGGTCCCTTTCAACAAAAACCATTCTGGGATTTTGTGCCTTGTCCAGCATGTGTTTCAGTAGAGTTGGGAATAGAACTGGACTCGTGCATCCATTTTTCCATACACACCAGGCAGCCTGGGACTCAAGGCTTATATTTATATTTATATTTATATTTATATTTATATTTATATTTATATTTATATTTATAGTTATAGTTATAGTTATAGTTATAGTTATAGTTATAGTTATAGTTATAGTTATATTTAGTTATAGTTATAGTTATAGTTATAGTTATAGTTTAGTTATAGTTATATGTTGTTATTTTTAGTTTTATTTAATTTTAATTTTGATTTTATTTTTATTTTTATTTTTTATTTTTATATAAATATTATGTCTCCCAAAGGAACTGCGAGTCTCATGCCAAGCAATGCAGCTCCAGAGCTGCTGAGTGTCCCTGTCCCCTTTGAGGCAGATAAAGTTTGCTCTGGTGGCCACAACAGCCTGGCTGCGATGGGATGGGGGCAGGGAGCAGAGCCAGCCCAGTAATTAGGTGTTATTGGAAATATTGCTTTTGCAGCCCAGCATTTGGTTTTCATTTGGTGCCTTGCTCAGCTCATTTCTGATCCAATTGAGCTATCGATGCAGGCAGGGAGAAGGAGGCAAACAAGATTGGTGTCACTTTTTTTTTTGTGGCTTTTTTTTTTTTTTTTTTTTTTTTTGTTTCCCTACCTCCCTCTTGCTTCTTTGCTTTCAAAGATCAAAAGAGGACAAAATAAAACTTTCTATATAATGAAACACAGGCAGAGGGAAAAATGGCAGCGCACAAAATTGTTTTCAGTCTTCCTTTAAGGTTGCTGTTGGTATCTTTGATTTAGGCACCAAGGCTTTAATCAGAGTGTTGGAGACGACACAAAAATTATTCATCTAACCAAGTTCCCCTCTCACTCTCTTTCTCTCTGTTTTTCTGTCTCTCTTTTTTTATTAATGTGGGTTTAAAAAGATTCTCAAAATACAGTGCTGGCTCAATTTTGTTTTCCCAACTAATAACCCAAAGCAGGATCAGCTATTTTGCAGCTGACAGATCTGTCTCTAAACTAGATTGTCTTTCTTGCTGAGTTCATCCATCATGTATGAAGTAAAAAAAGAAGAAAAATAGAAAAAGATGGAAAAAAAATAGAAAAAGATAGAAAAAAAAAGAATAATAAAAAAATATTTCTTTTCCATGGGCTCATCTCTCCCTACAGCAGCAATGACCTGAGCTCATCCTTGCCTTGACAACCACTCCCAGCATGGGATAACCAGGACACCAGGGCAATAGCAGATGGTTTTTGGGTGGTTTTACTTCTCCCAGGGCAGAGTGGGGGCTCAGTGGGGCATTTATGGGATATTTTATCAGGCATCTCCATGGAGCAACCAGTGCTGCTGGTGCCTCTGAGGGAGCCCTGGAACACCCTTGGGCAGTTCTGTTGGCACTCTGCCCCTTTTGTGGCACTTGGACCTTGTCGTGGAGAGGCCAAAAAATGTTTTTGGCATTGATGTGCTTAACCTGCACCATGGGCACGTGCTGGGGGTGAACATGGAAATTCAGCTTAAAATACTCCTTGTCCTGGAAATCCTGTGGGCTTCCAGCAGATAGTGGTGTAAGGACTTCCTGAGGTGAAGGTTATATCCTGAGCAGGGTTTAATAGCTCTTAATGGACTCATCCTCCTCCAACCACCCGAGTTTTAATTTATTTTTTCTTTAATTCATTCATATTTTGTTGGCCTGCCTGACATCCTGCCCAGACCAGTTCTGTAATTTAATTACACACTGGATGAAAAAGTGCTTCCCTTCTTTTGTCTTCAACCTGCTGCTGCCTCTGCCAGATCCCTTTGGTCGTGTGTGCTAGAAAAGGAAAATATGTTTGCTCTTCCCTGTCTCTGATCTGTGATTTCATAGACACCTCATCACTTCTCTCTTCTCCAGGCTAAAAGCTACTGGTCCAATATCTCCTTTTCTGAAGCTGTTTTGTACTTCTGCTTATTTTATGCCCTTCTTCTGCATAAAGATAACAAAATAAATATGAGGCATAAATATAAAAGCACCTGTTTGTGTCAGACCTTCTCTCACGCTGGCTGTAGCAGATCAATTCTGCATGGTACCAACCTGGAGCAATCTGAGCCGTGTTTTCTCCTCTGAGGGACAGGAATTATCCACAGGGATGTGAGGAGAAGGAAGGGGAGAAAATTAACAGAGAGGTTTTTGAGGAATTCTATCAAATATCCAGGCAGCAGGGGCTATTAGAGGGGAGAACATCCTTCCTTACAGGGTGAAGAGAGTCTTTAACCCAAATTTATCAGATCTCTGTGGTGCTTTCTGTGCTTGGTTTCTCCCTTTTATCTAAAACTACCTTTTATCTTGGTTTATTTCTTAGTTAACTCTTTTTTTTTTTTTTTTTTTTTCTGTAATCTCTGCCTCTCACCTTCCAGGACAAGATGCAACCATTTTTTGGCAGATCAATGAGAAATTCCAGAAGGGAGAGGAAACCCTCAGAATCTGGTGATAGAAGTGCACCATGAGGGGAAACCAGGACATGGTATCACTAACTGCAGTCCCCCAAAGGGAATATATTTGTTAAACATTATAATTACCCTTCAGTGCTGAACTCCACAGCAGTTGAATCCACAGCAATGCACATTATCATTTCTGAAATGATGCTTTCATTTAGATAAGGCATGCAATTATACATCTTGATTAGGTCACTGTTCCCAGGAGCTCCAGCTTATTTATGAAGAGTTGCCCCCTTTTGTAAATCATCTGGTGAGGCTGTGAATAAAGACATATTCACTCCCTCTGCTCCTTACTCTTTCTTTACCCTCCACAGACCCTTTTGCTCTTCTTCTTCTTCCCTCACTGCACACTTTTGAGTGGCTAAACCAAAAACCAACCAATCAGAGAGAGAAAAATACCACGTACAGAGTGGGGACATTGCCAGGAGAAGGCAGATCTGGGAGTTCTGCTCATCCCTTGGTTTTCTTTGTGACACCTGCTGGCTTTCCTAGTGGTGGGATTCCCACACATGCATTTTAGACCTCTAAAATTGTTTTCTTTGACCTCTAAGATTGTCATTTTTTTGCACAGCAGTCATCTCAGTGATCAGTGGCACCTCCTGAGGGTGCCTTGCCCTGAGCTGTGACCTGGGGGTGGTTTCCAGCCAAACCCATGAGCTGTGTGTTCTCCAGAGCTCAAATTTACAACAGACCCCACACAGGATTCCCTTTCCCTCCTCACTCCGCAGCTCCATTGAGCCACTGCTGGAAACTCCCCCAGTTTCCATGAGACAAGTGGAAGTGAGGTCTGCTCCTGCTGGTTAACGGGGTCACAGGGGAAGTGTTGATTGAGGCAAGGAAAAACTGGGATGAGAAAGTTCCCAGGGAAGAAAAGTGATGTGGAAAGAACCAAAGAGCAGCAGCAGGAAAATTATATTCTTGAAGAGTTTCTGGAGGGCTTCTCAAGAGCACATCCCTGCTGGAAACTGGAATGGTCTTTTGTTTCTCCAGGCTGTTCCAATAAATTCAAGTTCAGGGAGAGAATATTGAGGAAGCACAGTCAGGATGCAGCCAGTCTGCTTCTATCATATCATTTTGGATAAATAAAGATATTATCATAGAATCTTTTAGGCTGGGGAAGAACTTTGAGGCCAACCATTCCCCCAGCACTGCCAAACCCACCCCAAGTGCCACATCCACATGGCTTTTGAACACTTCCAGGGATGGTGATTCCACTGCTACCCTGGGCAGCTTGTTCCAATGCCTGACCACTCCTTCAGTGAAGAAATTTTCCAAAATCCCCCCAGGCCCTCCCCTGGCCCAGCCTGAGGCCGTTCCCTCTCCTCCTGTCCCTGTTCCCTGGAGCACAGCCCGACCCCCCGGCTGTCCCCTCCTGGCAGGGACTTGTGCAGAGCCACAAGGTCCCCCCTGAGCCTCCTTGGCTCCAGGCTCAGCCCCTTCCCAGCTCCCTCAGCTTTTCCTGCCTCTCCATTCCCTTCCCAGCTCCATCCCTGGACACTCTCCAGCCCCTCCAGGTCCTTCCTGAACTGAGGAGCCCAGAGCTGACCCCAAGATTCCAGGGGGTCCCTCAGCAGTGCCAGCTCAGGGGACAGTCCCTTCCCTAATCCTGCTGGCCACTCCATTCCTGCTAAAATCCAGGTGCCATCGGCCTTGGGCACAGCTGGGGATGTCCAACCACTGCCACCAGCACCCCCAGGGACCTTTCCAGCCCCTCTGCCCCAGCCTGTGGTGCTCCATGGGGCTGGTGGGACCCAAGGACACCACACTTGGCCTTGGTGAGCCTCATCCAGCTGTTCCCAGCCCATGGATCCAGCCTGTGCAGATCCCTCTGCAGAGCCTTCCCACCCAACCTGGTGCCTTCCACACACTGACTGAGGGTGCCCCCAGTCTCCTCATCCAGATAATTGATAAAGATATTAAGGTATGAAAGAGAACTCTCATCCCAAAGATTTCAGTTTGGCTCATTGCCAGGGCCCAGACAGAGGCAATCCCGAGTGTATCTGGGTATAGGAATGAGAAATTCAAATTCACCCTGCTCAGGAAAGAGTGAGCAGGGCCTGAGCAATCCTGAGACAGTGCTCAGGATAATCCTGCATGGTCAGGGCAGAGATGGGCTGCTATTGATGGGATTTTAAACAGCTCTCCTTGCCTTAACTGTTTCCATCTGCCACCTTCCAAAGCTGCCTTGGGGCCAAAGTGGAACTGGTGTGAAAGACCCATCCCAGATGACCTGGAGGCTCTTTCCTAACTCTGGCTCCTCTGCATCCACAGTTCCTAAAAGAACACAGCACATCTTAAGAAGATTAATGTAATCTTGATCTTCCTCTCTTGCAGATCTCTGATCCTTTCTCCCCCTCTGTGCATCCCAGCAGCTCATAATCACCTTTTGGGGTATTAAAGAGGTGTTTTCACTTGGTGCACTTGGCCAACCCCACTCTCCCCTCCCAATTTTTAGAAGCAGAAGCAGGGAGAGGAGAGGTGCTGACAAATGGGACAGTGTTTCCCGTTTGCAAATATTTATTTGCAATAATTATCCTTTTTTTTTTTTTTTTTTTTGAGATTAAAAGAGCTATTCACACGTGGAAAGCAAACTGTCTTATCGCTCTTTTTAAATAATATGTTTAGAAAGTTTGACCGAGCATGAAAGTTCATCCTTCAATATTGCTACTTGTAATCCAACAAGAAATATTTACTGTGTTATAATTGGCATCATTAAGCTTAGGTGACGTTATTAATACTAATTAATACTAATTAAACTGCTATAAACCTAGTTTGCAGTTACATAAACACATCATCTCCTGAACCGCCTGCCTACATGTTTTGGCATTGGGAGGGGTGGGGGTGGATAAAAGCAAATTCAAATGCAAATGATATGAACATACTTTAATCAGAGGATCAGAGAAATCAGACACAGGGAAGGCTTATTAGGTCTCCAGAGGCAGGGCTGAGATTGTCTCCCCACAGAGACTCCCAGGAGCTTTGGGCAGTCTAACTCTAAATGCCCCAAGCCATGGGACTTCTCCTGGGTCTCAGGAGGGAGCTGCCTGCAGACTGACAGAAATGGGACTCGATGTTCAGCTTCTGTTTTCCTGCTCAGGCAGAATTCAGCTGCAAAACAGAGAAAATCCATTGCTGACTCTTGAGGAAGGTCTTGAGATCATACCCAAGGGCAGAGGAGAAGAGAAAGGCATTTGTAAGGCATCTCTAAAGCTGCCTGTTAGTGCAGCAGAGCTGGAAAATCATCTCCCCCTCTTGCTTTGGCTTTCTGGCAGCACTGGGCCAGTCTTGGCACCGCTGGCAAGAACTGGCCAAAGGCAGCAGCAGAGCACCCAAAAGCTCAAATCTTTGACCCAATTTCTCTACAGCTGGGAAATCCATCTTCTGTCTAGAATTTCCCTGAGTTTGGCTACTTTAGGAATATCATGAGGACAGCATTTTTCCTGATCCGATGGTATTTGGGTCCCATCTGGAGCCAGAAAGTGCAGAATCATGTGGAGCATTAAAAATAGGAATGCTCTGAGGAGGCAGCTCCTGCTTGCTTCAAGTTCCTGCTCTCTCCTCCTATTCAATCACCTGGTTCCCACTGGACCTGAAGGGTGTGGGAGCATCTAGGGCAGAGACCAGAGCAGCCCTTTCAGGATGGTGTTTTTGCCATGTCAGAGGCACTTATTTCAGAATTTAAAGCACTGCAGGTCCAATCCTTGGCCTGTCTGTGGCTCATCTGCAGAGTGGCACAGATCACCAGAAACTCTTAAATAAGCTTTTCTCAGTCCAAAGTGATGGGAAAAGATCCCTACAACCACTGAGAAGTAACTCCCCAAAGCAAGGGCATGTTTTCCATGATGTCTGCGCTACAGACATTTCTCCGTTGGTTGCAGAAGAGGTAAATTAATAGTGGAGGTTGCTCAGAGAGACTTTTGAGTCTCAGATTCACAGTTGTGACTCTCAACTGTGGGAATCCAGGGCTTCCCTCTGGCTGCCCTGGAAGGTCTGGGACCCTGGCAGGGGTCAGGAACCCCCCTGGACAGAGCCCCCAGAGACACTGTCTGTGATCTCTGTCCATGGAAAAGAGTTTTCAATCTTACAGGATGAATTACCAGCTCTGAGTGTTTGATATAAGTAATAATTAAGTGTGGCACGGGTGCAAAAGTAAAATTTTAGGATTCTAGATTAGGGGTTCAGAGGGGACAAGATGGAGGAATTGGGTGTGTCTTGTCCTTTTTCTCCTTCTTCATGCCCTCCATGTTTCACTGTGGTGCTGGCATTTTTCTGTTGGTTCAGGCTGGGGACACACTGTCCAACGTAGGTGACAGATATTGGCACGTTATTGTAAATCCAGCACAGGTAGTTTGTGGTATTTAATGTTTGTACCATCCCACTGAGGGCAGAGCCCCACACGCTGCCCTGCAGGACAGAGCTGCGGCAGGGCAGCAGAACATGTTAGAGATAAACAGAATAAACAACCTTGAAACCAGCACAGACGAATTATGGCTTCTGCTTTGGCAACGGGGCAGAAAGACAGAGACTTTCTACAATCTCGGAATCACCAATACCCACAGATTCCGACACTCAACCAGAAAATCCCTCTTTATTCCTGATGTTCAGTAGCAGGTTGGGGTTCCCAGCTGTGTTTTTGCTTCCTCTGCCCCCCCTGGGCACTGCCCAATGAAGTTATCTGGGCTTTTCTAATGGATGTGGTTAAAGCCAAACACAAAGTTTGAGATCTCAGTGCAATCAAAGATTTTTGTCCAGCTTTTACTGACCACTGAGTCATCCCTGAGTGGCAGGTGGGTCCCACACACTTCATTCTGGGCTGGGTGAGTGTCAGGGAGCCAGGACAGCATGGATAAAACCATGTACATCCAGCCACGTGTGACAGCAAAAGGTTTGTGGCCGCTTGGAAGAGCATTTCCAGGCTGTGTTGCCACCCTGGATCCATCAGCTCCATTTGGCCTGTCTGAGCTCCCCAGATACATCTTGAAGCAATCCCCAGGCTGTTAGAAAAGGAATAAGGTTTGTTTCATCAGATGAAAAGCATAATCTTCTCGGGCAGCTCGATGTTTGTGCTAATGGGCTGCAGCTGCAGAGCTGCGACGTGTCAGATCTCACCACACACACACACACACACCCCATGCGTGGACAAATGCACCCACATCTGGAACATGAAATAACAAAATTTCTCCTAAAATTCACTTCACAAAAATGTCCATCCCCACCTGGGAGCATCCTTTGAAATTTCTTTGAAGAGTAGGACCAAACTCATTCCTTTTCCTAATATTCCACTAATGATGAACATGTTTGTCTAGGGACTCTGGACTGGGAAGTTCAGAAGGGAAGCTTTGGTAGCATCCCCCAAAACTGAAGAGGTCATGGGCTGGGAGAGGAAAGACTCTAAAGCTTTTCTAGAAACTTTCATTCTTTGGAAGTGTGGATCTTGAAGCATCTTGTCAGGAAAACCTAAAGTTTGGCTGGAGCTGGACTTAAAGTGCTTTCCCTCATGCCTTGAGAAGGCTGAGCTAGAACAGAGGCTGGGCAGAGCTAAAGAATAAATTCGGGATTTATTCAAAGGATCTCCTCCATGGATCCACCTTGGGCAGCACCAGAGCCCAGCCAGGGCTGCACCCAAATGACCCAAAATGGTCCCAAAATGCACGAGCGCTCCCGGGGGCTCTCCCTGGGATCAGTTCTGCTCCATTGGCACCTTGGAGTTCATTGTCCCATTCCAGCTTTAGCCCAGGCAGTCCCATCCTGCTTGTTTTTCTCTCTCCAGCCCACGGTGTTTGTGCTCCTGGGTTGAGATTTGGATCATTTGTCCTTGGTGCCCAGCTGGAGCAGGAATTGTTTTGTCTCCCTGCTCTGTGCAGAGAGCTCACCATCCCAGAATGTGAAGCTCAGAACTGGACACTAAAGCAGCACAGAACCTGAAAATATAAAAACTGAACCCTGAGGCATCATGCCCTTGCAGGATCTACTTCATGGGAACCCCATCCCTGACACAGCCAGACGTGGAGTGGTTGGTGTTGTAAAAAATGGCTTGTACTGTTTAACAAAATTGTCACAAGATGTCACCAGGATGTGGATAAGCTCCTAACATCAAGTACTGACGTACAAAGTGGTGTTTTCATGGTGGAAGGTTCCTCTGTGTCTCTGAGGCTTCAGAAGGGCTCAGATACCTTTTGGCAGAGCCAGTGTTGGCCCATTTAGATGTCAAATAAGGGACATCTCTCAAGGTGCAGGGTGAATGGTCACTCAGCCTCTGTCCCATTAAACCTGAGGTGAGTATTTAAGCGAGTTTTATTATCTCCTTCCCAAATTTCCACATTTCTCTCCTTATTTCACACGGCGTGGGTGACTCAGGAGCGGAGAGAAAATAAAAAATACTAATTTCTGCCACATCTTCTTAACAGGAGAGCGGCCTGGGGACTGCTGAGTGTAAAACCCACCACGTTTCACGTGTCTGTGCACGTCTCAGGGCTGCTCTCAGTGTTTTTTGGGAGAAGGAGGGATGTGTCACAGAGATCCCCTGACCTCCCAGCTCCTGACACCCTCCCGTGTCTAATCAGGGGACACATGGAACAAGGCAGGTCGTGGCAGTGACTCCTGACTCCCCTCCCAGCACGGGGGGACCAGCGGGGTCATGTTTTCATTACTGCCTGTGGCTCTGATGCTCTCAGCTCTTTGGAGGTCAAGTCAAGGTCTTGGCTTTGAGATTTTTGTTGTTATAACCTTGCACAGGCGAATACTTCACACAAAATCTGGCAGGCAGGCTGTGGCCAAGAAAATGGCATTTCTGCCCAAAAAACCAGAGCTCTGGCCATGGCAGCCAAGTTTTGGCTAACAAACAGTGGTGAGTGTTGTGTTTTGGCAGCCAGCTTGCTTATCAAATTGATATAGGAGCCTATAAGCAATTGCAGCTGGATTTCAATGGGTTACCCAGCCTGCTTGGCTGCTTGGGATCCACGCCAAGGGAAAGGAGAGGAGCTGTGAGGAGAATACCCAATTTCCCTCTGTGAGGACTGATTTTGGTTTAATGCAGCCTCCTCGCCCTTAAATCCAATTAAAAGCCTATATTATGTCAGTGGAAATTTATGCCAATCCTAATATAGTCTAATAAGCCTTAAAATAGCACTTTGCTAGTGAAAAGTCCTGTGGTTTAATTTGATTCTGAGCCTAATAACAGGCTTAATATGAGGGAATTGGCCCCTTTTTCTTTTCTAACGGGGCTCCACATGCCTGCTCCCTTTTTAGGAATGAAAAGGTTCTCTCCAAAGCAGGGACAGGAGACAGCTCACCTCAGTAGTTGCCTCTTTTCCACTTGTTTCATTTGTTGGCTGTGGGAAGTCTCTCTAAAGGCATCCCAGGTTGGAATCTGTAATGAAAAGCAGTGAATATCAGACTGCAAAGGCTCTGGTTGCTCTTTCAGGTTTTCTGTGCCTTACTTTTCTTAGGCACTGTGGTCAAAATCATTACCTTGCCCATCACTGAGCCCCAGTTCAGGATGTGACCTTCAGAACAAGCTCTTTGCAGGTGCCTTTCACTGACAGCTTCAGAAGCACAGCCCTTCCTATCCACCCATGCCCCTAAAACTTTCCTTAACCCTGTTCTCTTTCAGGGTTTCTGTTGCTAAACCTCCCTGTGCCCTCCCTCTGTGCCAACATTGCAACGTCCTTTAGCAGCCCACGGTGCCCTCTTCCCTGGCTTGCTTGGGAGATGTTCATTCTCTCCCATAAATTTAGGATATTTCAGAAAACTTCTCTTCAACATCCTCATTATTGTCCCACGACTTGTTCTGAACTACATGAATCCCTGATTCCTTTAGGCTTGTTAGATCACAGCCTCCAGCATTAACACTTCATAGAATCACAGAATATCTCAAGTAGGAAAGGACCATAAAGATCAAGTCCAATTTCCTCCTCCTCACAGATCTACCTGAAACTAAACCAACATTGCCCAAATGCTCCTCGAAATCTGACAGGCTTGGTGAGACTTCCTTTCCCTGCAAGGTGTTCTCAGGAGATAAAGACTGCAATGTTTAGGGAATGGTCGTTCTGGGGATGCTTTGAAGGAGCTGGTTGGGGTGGGAATCTGATCTTTTCAAGGTGCTGATTAGAATCAGAGAATCACAGGATGGTTTTGGTTCTAAAGGACCTTCAAGATCATCCAGTGCCATGGGCAGGGACACCTTCAAGGATCCCAGATTGCTCCAAGCTTCATCCAACCTGGCCTTGGACACTTCCAGGGATCCAGAGGCAGCCACAGCTGCTCTGGGCATCCTGTGCCATGGCCTCACCACTCTCCCAGCAGAGAAATTTTTTTGTAATATTTAATGTCTAACTGCTTGGACCTGCTTGTGGCCGCTGAACCCTTTGCTGAGCCCATCTGCTCTGAGGTACCATTTGATTTGGAGGGGGGCTGTCAGCTCCAGCCTCACACCCTGCTCCCCTGCCCTGGCTGTCCTGGGCTGCTGCTCAGCTTTCCTGCACACAGTTACCCAGCTGCTGCTCTGCAGTCCACAGATGACTGAATTTCGGGGGTGGGCGGGCTGATTTTGATATAGCACTTACTAAAATGCGTGGAGATAAAAGCCTCTGCAGAAACATAAAAGGCCCTTTGTACTCGCAAGTTGTTACTGTTATTTTTCGATTAAGAACAATAGTAAACAGAGGCCCTCAAAGCTGCCTTCAGGAAAAAAAAAAATAAAGGGGAAAAAAAGGAATGATTTGATCTTAAAATAAGAGAAGACACTTTTTATTTTTGGAGCACCTAGTAGATTTAGGTGCCTAAGCCCCTTTGAGTCAAGCAGTCTGACACCCCAGCTGGCACAGCTCCGCTCTGCTATGGAACCAAAGGCCATAAACCCTCCCCATCGGGTCCAATTAATTTCTGGGTTACTCTCCTGGCATCAAACAGATTTATGCTGGTAGGAAATTTGGCCCAGAGCCCCGATGAGCAGCGCTGTGGCTCGGCAGTCCCAGGTGGCAGTTTTGTGTCTCCGGGATCTCTTATTCCTCCTCTCCTTTGTACGGAAGGCGACTTCACGCTGCCACTCCTTTATCCTGCCCAGCCCAGCCCTGTCCCCCATCTACCTAGGGGCAGGCTGGTGGGTTAAGGGAGCTTTGTTAATGCCCTAATCCTCACGTGTGCTCAGCCTGACAAAGCTGCCACGCCGCGGCCCCGGCCGCGCTGGCGGATCCGTAAATGTCCCATGTCCAATCGATTGCCGCGCTCGCTCCGGCTCCCGGCAGCTTCTCCAGCGAGGGCCAGATTGCTCTGGCAAGCTCATCCATCCTTCAGGGATGGGGGCAGAAGGGTGGGGGGTGGATGCCTGGGATGGATGGGGGAGGGAGAGCTGGCAGGCAGTGAGGAAAGGAAGGGTTGGAGTGGTGCAGGAGCTGGTGGCAGGCATGGAATTGTCATCTTCTTCATCCCAAAGCCGTCCTTGCTGTTGGTGACCCCAAGCCAGACCTCATGGAGCATGTGGGATTTAATTGCACCACTCCTCATGGCCATGGAATGCTCAGCTGAGCCCTCCTCCTCATCCATGTCCCTCAAGTCACTCTGAGCCCCCGAACTCTTGTGCATCCTCAGTGACAGAGGACACAGAAAAATGAAATTAATCTGCCAAAGTTTGTACTTCCCATCTCTGCCCCAAAGTCTGCAATTCCTTGCCTAATCCTCCCCATAGCTCAGGACAGGCAAGTTTCCAAAATTTCTTGGGCCTAAAAATGTCTTTATATGTGAGATGGAGTAGTGGAAGTTCTCTGATCCAAGGGACTGGGTCTGCATTAGGAAGTGTCATATTTATTTCTAATCCTAGAAGCATTTAAATGCTAGATATAAAAATGTGATTTTTTTTTTTTTTTATGCATAGTGGAGCTGTTCAGGATTGTTTTCAAGGTTTTTATGGCTCCTTCTGTGCTCTGCACATTTAAGCCCAGAGTGACTCAGTCATCCAGTTTCATAGAGGACAAGAATCCTTGTCCCAGTAAATTGCTTTGCAAACTTCTTGAAAGGTTCCAAAAGTTTCTTAAACATTTCTGGCTTATTGAGGCAAGATAGAAGTATGTGAGAAGCAAGGGGGAAATGGATTTATTTCCAAATGCTGTGCACTGTGAGCCTCACGTGTCAGGAAATTGCACTCCCTCCTCGTTGTTAAAGCTTTGTGCAGCACCACAACTCCTGTTGGTGTGTCCTGTGCCCCTTCCCTGCGCTGTTCTGTCCAGGAGTGGACTTTTGGGTGCTCTTCCATGGGAAAAGGTGATGTGATTTGGGAAATTTCCATTCCTTGCATTCCCCCAGCCCTGGTGCTGGGTATTTCCTCTCTCCCTTATTTATCTGTGTTTCCTTAAGGCTTGTGAATGCAGCCCAGCAGCAAAGACTGACCTGCCTGTGGCTCCAAGAGAGCTGGAGAGAGACTTTGGGCAAGGGTCTGGAGAGGCAGGACAGGAGGGAATAGCTTCAGACTGACAGAGGGCAGGGCTAGATTGGATGTTAAGAGAAAATATTCTGGTTGGTAGGAAGGAAGGTTCATGGTTGCCCCCATGAACATTTCATGGGGTGATAAAGCAGCACTGAAAGCCAGCAGCCATCTGGGGTCATCTGCTCTGCAACCCCTCAGGTTCTGAAATCCTGAGTCAGACACTGGGAACCATCAGATTAAAAAAATTGTCATAAATTTGAACTTTTTAGATTGTCTTATAGTTTCTCTGTGATTGTAGCTGATTTCCAGACTCCCTTCTTTGTCTTGGCCTCTTGTATTCGGGAGCACCTTGAGGCAGTGTTTCCTGTTTGGTGGTGTACATAAAATAGGTGTCTGCCTCAAGACTGGCCCTCCTCAGTTTGAAGGAGCTGAGGTTGTATTTTCAGGCCTCACCCACCCAAGAACTCAGAATTTCCTTTTACACAAAGAAGCCAACATTGAGATTCCAAATTAAACACTTGAATCCAGAAGCTGGAGAATCCAGAAGCTGGAGAAACCAGAAGCTGGAGGAATCATAAGCCTGGAAACATTTGAGTCATTTTGGATGGGGCTCTAGTTGAAGACATCCCTGCTGATTAAAGGAGGACAAGATGACCTTTAAATGTCCCTTCCAACCCAAATGGTTCAGTGATTCCACGAATTCTGAATAAGCTCTGAGCTGCTGTGAAAACCTCCCTGGAATCAGGAGAGCAGACAGGGAATAGTTCACACCAGACAGTGCCTTGGACAAAGCCAAACTTGCTGGAAGGCTCCAGGTCAATCCTTGCCCCGTGATGGTTTAGTTGCCATAGAGACAACCAGGTCTCACTTCATCCTCCAGCACTATTGCTATTCACCGGTGACCCCTCTGGATTAAAGTTTGAGTGTTTTGGATCATTCTCTTTATTTTATCAGTGCTGTAGCACACCAACTAATCCTAGCTGTACCTCTCAGGAAGGGGAAAAAATAAAAAGACAGTGACAAAAAAAAAAGCCAACCTCCTTCCCCACCATTTGTTGTAGAGGCCAATTATCCAAAGGGGTGACAAGTAGAAAAATGAATTAACCAGAGCTTTGTAATGTCAGCTTTATTTATCGTGTCTAACTTTGCCCAGCTCAGCTGTAGATCAGCAAAGAAGTGCTTTTATTCTTCCTTCCTCTCTTTGATGCTGTTTTTACCTTTCTTCCTTTCCTTGGCCTTCTGTAAATCCTTCGCTCTGCCACACCATCCTTACGGAATCTTTTTCTCCTGCTCCAAACCCAGTGGGTTTCCCAGATGAGATGAGGGGCTGGGGAAGAGATGCCCTGCAGGAGGTGAAGGAGGGGAGATCTCCCAGCTCTCATCTTCTTCCCCATCCCTCCCCTCTGCCCCTGTGATAATCAAACCACTCCGTTGTGTTTATTTCCTTTCATCTCTAACTCACACAAAAAGTAGGTGCTGAGACTGGAACCGGCCTCTGCTACCCTATTTTCCCCCCCCCTCTGCTTTTTCCTGTGCACACTCTGCTGAGTCTACGCCCTCTCCCACCTGCTGCAGTAAAGACTTTCAAAAGGAAAAATGGCACTTGCTGGCAGGAGGCAGGAAAACAAGGGACGTTCAACCGGGCTCCAGCCTGAAAGCAACGCCCTGGCAAGGGGCCCACAAACACTTCAGATGTGAAGCACCGAGTCACAGAGCAAAGAGGCAAAAAATGCATCCTTGTAAAGCCACAGTGAGGCTGCACCTGCTCGAAACGGCTGTAGCCAGTACACTGTGACACTTCAAAGCTGCCAGGGAATGAGATACTGGAATAAGATACCCCTGGCAGGGTGTAAAAGTAGCCAAATCTTGTACTGAGGCAGCCGGAGTGCTGCTTGACGTAGGGAGCAAGCCTGGAGGATAGTATGTGTGTATCCAAATGACAGATGATGGGGAAAGAAATAAATTATCTTGCAGCGTGTCTGTCCCTGTATGAGTGTTGCTGGCTTCCCTGCATGGATTTCGAGACCATCTTCACTGTGAATTTCTCCTTCCAACACCCACAGCCTGCAGATCCTACACATGCACTAATAAATCAATCAGGTTATTGTTCCCAGAGGTGATAGTTGGGTTTGCTGGTTCAACTGGGCCAGTTTTTGCTGTTTAAAATCCAGTTGTTTCCTCTCTGAAGGTATCTTGCTAGGGTAGGCCAGCCCAGATCCGACAGCACGTCAGGAATTTTCCTGGAGGAGTGGGCAGCTGCACCAGTGTGGCATGCAGGCTGTCAACTGGCAGTAAATCTGCTCCAAGCTCTTTTGTTGTGCCAAGCAATTGCTGAATAACTTCTCTGAATTACTTCCAGTCGATATCTCTTATATGAAAAGCTCACAGAAAGCTTATTATGTTCAAAATTCGGCAGATACGGATTCTCACACGCTAAACATCCATTAGCAACTGGATAAAGGCAATTCTGGGGATCACATTTCTATAGGGGCAGCTTTCTGCAGACGTGCAGGTGAAGTTGGCTTTGTGTGGATGCATTCTCATACAAGTGAAAACAAATTCTTAATAAAATCTGGTGGTTGACGCCAGGCATGAGATGAGCAGGACAGCGGGCAAAGCCAAAACATGTTGTTGAATAATCCTGAAGAGGAAGGGAAATTTAGTTTGTTTGTAGGTGGTTTTTAGCCCTATCCTTCAGGGGTTAATTTTGGAGAGATGAGATCTTTGAATGTGAGAAGAACATCTCTATCCTTGCTGTCTGGACATGTTCTCAGTGCACTCCTTGCCACAAGGCTGCTGAGGGGGCATTTCAGTGTATTTTTTTTTTTTTTTTTTTTTGTTTTAAATGTGAGGTTGTTTTTAAAATGCTGGGTGAAATGTCGTGGCAGGATTTTTGAAGGTGGCCAGCACAGGGCTGACACTTCTCTAATTAGAGATCCTGGGATACTGGGGAAGCAGCAGAGATGATCTGTCCCAAAACGACCCCTTCCAAAAAGAGCTGCCAACAGTCAGATTCTTGCTTTAGGAGGAACAAGGGGCTCTACAGCTGGATCCCATGAAGGTAAAATTACTTCCCATTGTCCAGCTGCTAGAAATGACTTAAAAATAACCAGTTAAGTCAATGCACCAATTACTCTGTGGTTACAATCTCTAGAAGGTAATTCAGATCTCATTTGTCCTGGCAAGGGATTTTTTTCCTATTGACTGGATGGGAAGCCTGAGATGACAATTTCCAGCTCAGTGGGGTAAAACCAGTCACAACCTTGGTTTTGACTTCATTTTTCTACGTTAGGATCATTTTTTGTGAAAGGGTTTGTCAGATCTGAGAAAGCAAAAAAAAAAAAAAAAAAAAAAAAAAAAGTGGAGTGTTGGAAAGTGTAGAAAGTATTAGAAAAACTAATAATTTATACAGCTTTACGGCCTCCTATTTGAACAAACTTGTGTTTGAAACAAAAATTATCTTTGATAGACTTGATATTGATTGTGGTGGATTCAAAGCAGAGCCCCAAAACCTCCAATCTTTCAGTTTTGAGGAGCTTTCAATAATGAACCAGACTATTATTTTGGCCACTGCAGAGTTGATGTTCTGCACCAAAATCCACCATCCAAACTGCCACCAATCTGCTGCTGTCTGTGAACTGAATTTCTCCCAGTTAGTCCTTACTATTTTCTTCTGAGAAGACAAATCTTTAGATGACTTCAGGCTGAGTCACAGCTGAAGAAGACCCTGAGATCATCTCAGTTGGTTGGAGGATGGTGCTAATAATGCCAAGATTGAAGGTTTGGTTCCCATGTGGGTTCGTTTAGGAGCTGGACTCAATGATCCTTGTGGGTTCCTTCCATCTCAGAATATTCTGTGGTTCTGTGTGATTGTTGTGATGAAAAGCTGGATTTGGGGGAGATCTCCTCCATGTGAGTTGGTTTGACTACATCTGCAGGGACTCAGATCTGTGCCCTGAAGGTTGGTGCACCCAGGCTTGGTGACCAATTGCTTTGACCTCTTCCAGCCAGGTGAAGGTCCCACCTTTGCCATCTTCTGCAGGCACCTCTGGTCTCACCCTCTTCCTGCTCCAGCCAGCTGGACATTTCCTGCTGCAAACTGGAAGCCATGGAGTGGTGCTGGTTTCATTTTCACCCCGTGGCTGTCGAGGCCACTGGGAGCCCACAGTACAGCCAGTGGTGGCAGCAGGGGCTGGGAAGGGGCTGCTGTGATACCCTAAATCACTCTGTGTGTGTTTCTATGCCCATGTGTTCAGAAATCTGAGCTGAACCTGCATTAACCCCCGGCCAGGGATTATGGATAACGTGGGAAGGATGTACCTGCACCTCTGCTGGCCATAACCTCTCGTGTCACTGCTCTGCCTTCATTGCCACAGAGATATGAGGGTGATTCAGGCCAGTGATATTTGGCATCATCCAGGCTCTTGGCCAACAGGGATTTACCAGGACTGATCTTCCCTCTGCATTCAGCAGCTCGAGCAATTCAACCAGCCAAGCATCCAAAATTCCAGCATCACCTGATGGATTTTATCCATCTCTCTTCCACTCTCCCATCCTTCCATCCTCCTTGGTGCTGGCTGAGCAGGAGTGCAGGCTGCCATGTGGGCAGCAATCTTATCTCCAGGGGGATTAAAAGGATCTGGGAACGTGGGATGCTCCCTGGAGCTCCCAGCCTTGACTCCCCACTGTTCAGAGCTGGATGGGGCTGTACTTTGCAGGCAAAGGATCCCAAACCACCGTGTCCCTTGTCACCAGGCTCCTGGCTGCAGCAGGGCACAGGGGAAGGATGTCATTTGTTTACTCACTGCTGAGCGTTCATTAGCTCCAGCCCCTATTCCTGCAAGTTTCCAGGATCCCAGGGGAAGCTGACACGATGCCCTGGGCACCCCTGAGTGGCAGAGGAGGAGAGCAGAGGAGTGAAGGAGCTGGAAGCATCCCTGGCAGCAGGGCTGGGAAAGGACATTGCTCCAGTTTCCACAGCAGACACGCCCGTGAGAGCTGCAGCTCCTTTCCCAAAGTAAATGCCTGCATTTATCATTGTCAGGGTGATTTGTTGGCCACCCAGGCTCTTATGAGTGTGAGAGGTTGTCCCATCTCTGCTTTTCTGTTGCCACCACCTCTGGAGAGCAGGGCTGCCCAAGCCCTTAGGGAGACCACCCTCCATTGCTTGAACAGCAGCTCCCCACTTCCATCACCTGCATTCCTCTGATATCCCTAAAAACGCCCTCTCCTAATGTGGGAACTAAATTTGTAGAAGATTCTTCAAACTTGATAGAAGGTTTATATAGTATGTATGTGTATGTAAATATGTATGTATGTTTGGTTGTATGTAAATATGTATGTGGGTTTTTTTGGAGTATAATGATGTGTTTGGTTTTTTGAAGAGTTGTGGTTCTTTTCTACTGAAAACCATCAGAAAAGAAATGAGGAGCATCCTCTGGATGCAGTGGAATGTTGAAAGAATATTCTTTTAAGTTGATGACAACAAGAGGTCAGTTTTTTGGGATTATTGAAAGAGAAGGAAGTCTAGGTTGTAGATATTTTATGTTTTCTATTATTTCATTGATTTGGCTTAATTCAACATCCTGAGCCTCACCTGTTTGCATCACCAGACTGGAGATGGACCAAGTATAGTTCAGGATAAATGCATCTCACATCCATTATTTCAATCACCCCATGCCTGTGCATGGAGAAGTGTGTTTAACGTATTTTGTTTGTTTGGTGCAGGTTGAATTACACCTGTTCTTCCTGACATTTTGATCTCCACAGCTCCCTGATGTTGTAGACAGCTGGGGGTTGGTCGTGTTTCCCAGGTAACAAGTGATGGGACAGGAGGAAATGGCTTCATCAAGGTTTAGATTGGATATTGAGAAAAAAAAAATATTAATGGAAGAGATTGTCAAACATGGGAACAGGCTGCCCAGGGAAGTGGTGGAATCACTGCCCCTGGAAACGTCCCAAAAATGAGCAGATGTGGCGGTTAGGGACATGGTTTAGTGCTGAAGATGGCAGTGTCAGACTGATGGCTGAACTCATTTTCTGACTTTATGATTCCTTGATTCTATTCTTGGATGGTGTCTCTTGGTCTGGAGCCGTGGCTTTGTTTGCATATTTACTTTCCCCATGTTCACTGCTCATTTAGGCACCCTGGGAACATCTGTGAGAATTTCAGAGGCTGAATAAACTTTCCATTGCTGCTGTGTCTCACCCTGGAATCAGGTGCATTTCTTCAGTGGATTAAGGGATTTTCTGTACTTTCTAATTTATAGCAATCTTGATATTCTCAGATATGAGTTTGGTTTTCCCCTCACTCATCACTGCTGTAAACCTGGCACACAAGAGGAGTTGTCCCTGTATTGACTGAAAGTTATACATGGGCAGGTACTGACAGAACAAGGGTGTTTTAAAGTTTTAAAAGGTGTTTTAAGTGTTCTAAACTAGGAGAGGAGATATTCAGATGGGTTATTAACAAGAAAGTGGTGAGGCCCTGGCACAGGATGCTCAGAAAAGTTGTGGCTGCCCCTGGAAGTGTCCCAGGCCAGGTTGGATGGGGCTTGGAGCAACCTGGGGTAGTGGAAGGTGTCCCTGCTCATGGCAGGGGTGGAATGAGATGATCTTGAAGATCAAACTATTGTCTGATTTTAAGAACTTTCCCATCTACCTGTCTCTCTGTGGTGTTTCAAGAGGAGGAAATAACCCTGATTATGCTGTTTAAAATCACAATGTGCCCATCTGAAGTATAAACCTGGCATTCTGGTGCACGCTGGTTGATTTCTAACCCTGGATGTGCATTGGCTCTAAATCCCCTGGAGGCACTTGGGATGGGAGTTCCTTTAACAAAATAAACTGTTTAAACGAAGTTTTCCACTGTGTGATATTACACACTTCTATTCAGACTATACACCTATGATCCCAGTTGTACCATTTAATTTTGGAATCTTTTTCCATAGCCTCAGGTCAGATGCAGTGTTCTCTTGGGGGTCAGTGCTTGTTAGCACAGAAAGTCTCAAATTCTCAGTAACCAGGGCTCTAACAACTATTGTCTGATATTAAGAACTTAAAGAACTTAAGAACATCCCACTTGGGATGGAATTTCCTCTAACAAAATAATCTGTGCTATATTAAGTTCTGTGTGTAAACAGGTGCACAAGGTTTGGAAAGGTTTATTTCTTTCTAGAAATAAACTCAGAGGCAGCAGTTTTGGCTGCGTTGTGTACTCAGGCAGCAAAGTGCAAGGGAAATGAGAGACCAGAGCCTTGAGGAGTTAAATGAACACTTTGGAGCTTAAGAATCTCCTGAAGCTTCATGGGAAAATGGGGAAATATTCTATTTAGAGACTGTACTGCTCACACATCAGATGTTTTCTCCAGTTTTCTCTCTCTCTCTCTGTGTAATCTTTTTTTTTTTCTTTTTTAAATTATCATCGGGGGCAATTTGCATGAGAGGGATCTTTGTCTGTGAAGTGCCCATCTGCTGTGCAGCCCCACCTCCCCCCTGACGACACAGCCATCTGCTTTTGACATCACAGCCACGCAGGGCTGGCACCCAGGGACCACAGGCACCTGATTCACACCTTGCCTCCATGTCACCCTGCTGTCTGCAAGGGTTCCCAGGTGCTTTCCCTGACTTTTTACCCTCCAGACAGGGATGAGCTGGCTCAGGATGGTCTGGGCTGCTGAGTGGGAGGTGCAGACAACCAGAGTCACAAGCAGTTTTGAGCAGGGACTGGGATTTTTTTTTGATTTGCCTTTGTGTGACACGTCATGTGAAGGAGAAGTCCCCTTGTCTCTGCCTCCTGGGAATTGAATAATAATAATTATGAGGCTGATGATCACTCTTGTGAAGCAGTGCTTGATTAGCTTCACTTGCATCTGCTTGAGACACTTCTAATTACACAGCAGTGTCCTGGTGTCATTCATCCTTCAAACTAAAACTGATTTGCCCTTCAGAGCTCGTCCCACCCCAGTTAGGGACACTCAAAACCAGACTGAGAAGGGAAGATATGCACTACAGACCTCTGTCTTTGACTGATTTACCTGCTCAGGGCGTAGGTTCTACAAGGATAAGCACAACATATCTGAAAAAAAAAGCATATCCAACAGCCCAGATGGTCACAGCTTGGTGAAAACAGTGCCACCTTCCAAAGTGCCAGCACTTGTCTCGCTGCGTGTCCTCGGGTGGGTAGCAGCACGAGCTGTCACAATTGCTGCACATTGAAGGAATTTGCTATGCTGGATTAAGAGAGTTGCCTTCAGGATAAAGCCCTGCTGCCTCTGGATTTCTGGGCATATATATTCATTTTCCTACCTAGAGTTCTTGTCCAGGTGGTGTTTGAGGTCTGAGGTTTTATTTTTTTTTATTTTTTTTTCCCTCTATATAAATCTGCAGTGGGTTTCTCTCCTTTGGGAAGGAGCAAAACCACTGCAAAGCCTCTCTGGTCTGGCTACCATCCACCCAGAAACCCTGAGCACCTCCCAGGCACGTGTAGGGATCAGCTGCAAATCCAACACGTCCGGGAAGGGCTGTGCTCTGCACAACCCCCGTTGGAGCAGGCTGGGAGATCCCACTTCATTTCATGGAGTATGGAAGTGCTGCTGCAAGCTCTTTTTCCTGGTTATTTTAATCACCAAAAAGTGCAGGGTGATGCTAACTGAAAACTTGCATCAAATTCAAGGGGATTTTTTTTTTTTTTCCCCAATGAAAGCAATCTGTAAGCAAGGCTTGGATAGGAATTTGGAAAATGTTGTGGGTTTAGGGTTATGAAATGAAACTTGTGAATTACTCCTCTGGGAACCAAGCTTATCTTCAAAATCCCCTGAAACAAACCAGCCAACTGTAATATTATTGATTAACATCAGCATGGCGGTGACATTGGTTTTGATGGTAATAATAATAAAAGACTAAGAACAGATGAGGGGAAAAATATGTTTGGTTTCAGGTCAAGCAAGTTGTTTTGTTTTACCTGACCCATTTCCCTTCGCTAGTCTTTCATTTAAGTAAGAAAAGCTCAGGACACAAGTGGTGTGGATTAACTCTGACCAAAATTAAGACCAACAAGAGACGTTTTCCTCGCCTTGTAAGCAGGATGTTTGATCCTGGGAATGGCCATGGCATTAAATATGTGCACAGCCCCTCCTCACCACACTCCATCAAGGCAGGGAGGTTAAATCCTGGAGTGAAGTGCTTCTGGGCAGGTTCCCAGCCTCTCCAGCCTCTCCTACTTTGCATGGGAAATACCAGTGCACGACCCTAAATTCCTCTTGAATCCAGACCTATTCTTCCCCCTTCTGCCACGGCCGTGGGGAATTGAAAGAAGCAGCAGGGCAGATTGTTGCCCAGTTTTCCTTGGTCGTCAGCAGGTCCATTAATCTCATTGCAGAGCTGCTGCTGCACCAGGTGCCCAGATTATTCTAATATTGCCACCATGCCTGCCAGGAGAGGCTCTTGCTGGATGATAACACCCCTCTAATCCACTTACTGGAGGTGCTTGAGTACAGCTTCTCCCTCTGATCGTGTCTCCGTCAGTACCTGCACCACTCTGAGCCACTGGAAACTCTTCATCCTTTGCAAGCATCTGTCAAATTCTTCTCCCACCCGGGACCTCCTCTTGGGGTGAGCCCTGAATTCCGTGGGGGATGAAAGCCAGCGGCGCCTTGCGGGATCAAACACGCGTTTACGAGCTGCGCCGGAGGCACAGGGGCGCTTTGAAAGCTCCGTGGGGAGCAGGGAGAAAATCCTTTCCTTCCAAAATCTTCTCTTGGAGAGGGCATCCCGATGATGGAACAAATCCACCAGCAGCCAAAGGCTGAAGCATCCCCCTCCCTTTCCTGGTGCTGTTCAGGCAGACTGGAGCTGGGGAACGCGGTGCTGGTGGGAGCTGGCAGGATGCCGGGGCTGCACAGAAGGTTTGGGGGGCTTGTGCCATGTGGGATCTGGGCAGAATGGGAGCAGCTGTTGGGAAGTCAGGGAGTTTGGGTTTGTTTGCAAAGCAGGATGTGGGGGTGAGAGGCTGAGGGGGAGCAGACAGCCTCGCCGTCTCCCCCTCTCGAGGGTGGAGAGTTGCTTTTCTTCTCAACTTAGAGAGGGTTTTATTTTCTGTGCCCCGTGAAATAGGGGAACGAGGGAGTTATTCAAGTCTATTGAAAGCAGCGTGCAAAAGCTTCCCCAAGCTGCTTCACTTCGTGGTGCAGGTCTCCACCCAACGGGCTGGGGGGCTTTGAGGGCATTTTTAGCTTTATGCAGGGATTTTTCTCCACCCACCCTTGTGGCTGGTCCCTTTCCATGCAAGGGTGGCCTTCGCCCAGTTTCCTTAGTTGGTCAAATTAATTGACTCTGTTTCATTAAACAACTCATAATTGAAGTATTGAAGGTTTTGGGTTGCCTTAAAGCCTTGATCTATTACTGTGTTCTTCATTGTTTAAAACATAAAATGTCTCAGTTATCCCTTTCTTCTCCTTGGGAAGTCCAAAGGAGTGAAGCTTTGCAGATTGTGGATGTCACAGAACATCATACATTTGTTTTCCCCTTTTCTAGCAATTTAACACATTGTGCTTTTGCAAAGGTTCAAAAGTTCGCTCAGCAACAGTTGGTTCTTGGAGCTTGCTGCAAAGGCCTGTGAGGAAACTAAAAAAAAAACCCAACTAACACCATTCCATGGCTGCAGGACATAACAGCAACAAACCACATGTAATGCCCTTAATATTGCTCAAATTATGCAAGAATGCAACCCCCAAACCCCAGCAAATCCATGTTTTCTGTTTCCTTACCATATGTCAGTGCGTTCTGCGAGTTGTTAGAGCTAAAGCCTGACCTTTACATCGGGCACTTTCTGACTTTCTTTTAATTTGACCCAGCAGCTGGGATCAAAGCCCTGGTACGTTGAGACAGCCTAAAAATAGGGGGAAAATCCTGTTTTAGTATGCAGTTGGGAGAGTGCTGTGGAAAGTGGCTGGGTGAAGGGCTGGGGTAGCAGATGCTGCCCACATCACACTGGCAACGCCGCGTTTGCCATCGGTGCCACCTCCAGAGCCCAGAGCCCAGAGTTGTTCTCTGCCCTCCTAAATGCCCCCAGACATTCGAGGCAGCAGCCTGACAGATGGGACCCAAAATCGTGCAGAATAGACCCAGACAGTGAAATCACTGAGTGGGGATTTGATGGATTGTGGGAGTGGTTCATGAGTCAGCTGGAGAGAAAGGGGGATCCCCTCCTGACAGGAGATATGAAAATGTCATGGGATGTCTGTTGGTTGTGAAGGACGGCGAGCAAAGGTTCCTCCTCAAAAGATGGTTCAGGGAAATCATTAATTTATTGGGTTTTATCTTGTTCTGAGGTAATTCAGGAGTGGGGAGCAGTGCACGGCCTGCCAGGGAAACTGGGATGAGCTGGGTGCTCCTGGGGAGTGATTCTGCCCTCTGGTTTGGTGTTGGGAGGGCACCCAGGGTGATGGGGCCAGGCTCTTCCTGAAGCTCCTAAGGGTGACAACAATGCCTCTAAAGCATCAAAATTATGACAGATCTAATGAGCAGCCCTGAGTTCATTAACAATGCCAAAATCAGGCTCTGACCCTGATCACTGCAGGGTAGCTGGACTGTGTGACCTTTAAAGGTCTCTTCCACCCCAAACCATTCTATGATTCTGCAATTCTACAATCGGGATTCAGATGTGCCCATGCATTTATCCACAGATTGTGGCATGCAGCAGTCCCTGGGTACACTCTGCCATCCCTTCTTGTCCCAGTTCCAGCAGAGTTTTCCCCACAGGTCCTTTCTGTAGCTGTAAAGGAGTCCCCAGAGCATCCCAGCCAGGTTGGTGACACAGGGGCTCACACCGCGTGTCCCCAGACCTCTCAGCAGCCCGCAGGAGCATTTTGTGCACAATGAAGGTGGCAGACTGTCAAAGCTTTAGCTGTGCTCTCCTGACTCCTCAGCCAGCTTCCAGAGAGGGGCTGCAGGATCTTCTGGGCTGTCAGCCATGCCACAGAGCTGGAATTCTGGAATCTGTCTCTTGGCACTGCTGCTGTGCCTCCTCTGTCTGCTGCTGCTGCAGGCAGTTTGCAGGTCTTGTCCCTGGGAGGATGCTAAACACCCTCCCCGCCCCTTGAATGCCCGCTTTGTTTAATTACCGGCACATTTCCAATGTGGTTTTGGCATGAGCCAATCTGTTGTGTCTCAGCGAGGGTTAACACCTCCCAAACCCCATCCTCAGCAAGCAGAGTCGGGACAATCCCCCTGGTTTGGTAGCAAAAGGATATGACAGCACAAACCCAAGCTGTGCCATGTCATTTGGGGACAGCACAAGTGGTTGTGGCTCATTTGATGCTCCAGTTGGGAGTTAACAGAGGAGCCAGGATTTGCAGTTTGACTTTTTGCTCAGCAGCACTGTGGTTCTTCTGCACTCCCCCAGCACTTTCCCTCCAACAGAAAACCCAACAACACATCCTCCGAGGAGATTTATGAGCCAGCAGAGCTCACACCACTTTGCTCAGTCCCTCAAGGCACCAACACGGCCCCAGCCCTTATTTTGTCCTCTTAGTGGTGATAAATGCAGCGTGGCATCAAACTTCAAAGGCTGTTGGAGCAAACTTCTCCAGTCTGGTGCCACATGGCGAGGAGGGACAGGGCTCTGGTGACAGATGCACAATCAGGGGACAGATGTGCCCCTTGGCAAGGGGCAGGGGTGTAGGAGAAGAGGTGCAGACCCCAGGTGTTGTTTCATCCCCCATCCCTGTTACAGGCCACCCTATATTTTGTAGGGATTTTACTTTGATGGAAATTTAGTGGCACTGAGGGAAGGAAGAGCAATTCCTGCTGTGGGGTGGAACCTGTTCAGTGTGTTCCCATCTTCTGGTTGGGTTTTGCTCCAGGGGATTTGGCTTTTGTGGTGTGACCTGGTGAGCAGCAACTGGGGGATGCTGGTGGAGCCACACCTCAGAGCATCCCCAGCTCCAGCCCTCAGGATGGAATCAAAAGGTGTGAGAAGGTGTGAAATAAATGCCATTAATTTCCCCTTAAATTGAGATTTCTTTGTGAAATAAATGCCATTAATTTCCCCTTAAATGGCGATTTCTCTCGCTGCCCTCTGGAAGCACTTTCTCTGCAGAGAGGCTGGAGTGCCCACACACACTGCTCCCTCCTGGAGTGCACTGGGACCCGCTAATTCCACCCTGGAGGTGTTAAACTGCATCTGCACTAGGTGCTAAAAGGTGTTCCGTCTGAGGAATAAAAGGAAACAAGGGAAGAAAAAGCACTTATTTCTCCTGCCTGTGCACTGTGTGTGGCTGGGCCATCTCCCTTGCTGCTCTTGGTGTTTTTCAAGTCTGGAAAAACACAGAGAGCAGGAGTTTGTGTGTCTGTGAAGGCAGAAATTCTGCAATAGCCTGGCAGTGAATCTCTTGGTCCAGGATGGGAATAAGCTTTCTTGTCCCTGTATCATCCCCTGTTTGTTTTCTATATTTTGCCATTCAACTGCAAATCCTGGTGGACCTACCTGTCAGGAATACTGATGCCATGTGCCCTGCTGAAGCTTTTCCATGGTGAATTATCCAGTGCTGGGAATGCTGTGACTTCTCAGCAGAGTATTAAAGTGGAGGAACAGACACAGCTTTTCTTGCCCTATTCTCCGTGCTTATCTCCCAGGTGTCCACAAGCAGGTATCCACCACCTTCCCTGGCTGCAGATCGACTCGCTGCCTCCCTGGCTTTTCCTTGGACTCTGGAATTTCCTGCCTTTGCTCCTCAGGCTGCCCAGGGCAGACCCTTGGAGGCTTCTGGGCAGAGCTGCATCAGTCTTGGCAAATTTGAGCAAGTCCAGAAGCAGCTCCTGCTCTTACATCCCAACCTGCAAACACTCAGGGAGGCAAAGAACTACAATTCACAGCAACACAAAGCTGTTGGGATTCTGCTTTGTGCCGTTAATGAAGGTAATTAAGCTGCATGCAAAGAGACAGAGGTTGGAAGGCACGGAGAGCAGGTCATGATTTCACCAGATGATTTTCATGGTTTAGTTCTTTAGAAGGACCTTTTATCCTTTAACAGGGTGAGGGGAAGGGGCTGACAGAAGAGCAGAGCTCATCCAGGGTTCTACAAGATGTGCTACAGCTGTGCAGGTTGGAGAAAGGGTTTTTAGGGCTGTTCCTGCATCCGTGGAGCCGAGTTTTTCTTCGCTGTCAGTGGTTTCCTCCTGCCCTGATCGTGCTGGTGGAGAAATCTTACCCACCCTTCCACTGGGACAGCTCTGGCAGCTCCCACCACCTCTGTCTGTGTCCATTTGGAAGGCTGGGGACAGCACAGTGTCCTGTCTGTCCATCCTGACAGGCGGACGATCTTCAAGATCCTTCCCAGCCCAACTCAACAGCACAGGAAAAAGTGGGGGGTGACTTCTTTACCACAACACAACTTTCCTACAGAAAGGAAACCCCAAACCACCAGCCAACAAATAAACAAATAAATCAATAAATCAGTGTCCCACGGCGATGGTGGCTGAGGGTGATGATGATGATGATGATTGTGAAAAACGCCAATCACTTGGTTTTTAAAATTTTAAAAGTTTAATAATAATAAAATGGTTATAAAAATAATCATACAATTAGAGTAATAAAGTTTAGAGTTAGGACAATTACAAGACAATAAAAAGCAAAGAATTACAGACGTCAGGATGCTCTCGGACACTAAGTCACGAAAAGCATCCCTTGTGAACAAAGGAATAATGTTAAACCAATACACTGTTGCATATTCATACATCCTTCATGGTTATGCATACATTCTATTCTAAACAAGAAACTCTGTCTGTTGTATGTCAACTGTTCCTTTAATCCCCTGGCATCTTTGAGTCTGAGCAAGGCCTGAAGAAATTAGCTTCTTCTGATAAAAAGCCATAAATTCCTCTCCTTTGGAAGATTTAGGTGTTGCTCAAAGCGAGTATCTCATCCCTAAAAAAAAAAACTTCCCCTACATACATAGTCTCTATTTTAACATTATGTTGTAATCTAAAACTACACTCAACACAATACATAAGAGAATTAATACAGCACAACTTTCTAACATTACACATATAATATTCATTGTAACATTTGCGAAAAGCCAATCATAAATATGCATTTTTCACAATGATGATGATGATGAGGAGGAGGAGAGTTTCAAGGCAAGTTGGATCCCAGTTGGCAGAGTTGTCTGGCGCCTGCGAGGGATGTCTGGGAAGGAAAGGGAATTTGTGAAGCTGCTGCCACGCGCCGGGGATGTGGCGGCTGCGCTGGTGCCAACGCACACCCATCCCACCCAAACTTGGGGATTTCTGCCCCCAATCCTACGGGCTGTGAGAGCAGAGCTGCTGCACAATGCTGCTGCTGCAGCCTCTCCTCATTGTGGATTCCTGAGGAGTGCAGCACTGGAAAGGGGAGCAGGTGCAGGCTTTGGAGGAGGTGGGACCAGCAATTATCAGCCCGAGCGTTAATTGTCGAATTAACATCACACTGTGTAACACAAGTAAATAAGAGTCGGCAGTTTGGGTTTCTTGTGGAAACCTTCATTCCAAGGGCTTTGTGTCTGCTCTGATCTCTCTTCCACCTCACGTTACAGAGCCTGGCAGGAGTGGCTGGTGCTGTCTAAAATAGAGTGGATGCTTTTGCCTCTCGTCTTGCACTGCAAAGCAGGATTCAAAGTGGGATGAACGTGTACAACTGGCCTGGGCATAATTTCTGCAGAAGTGCCTCTATTAACACAGTCTATTATCTGGCTGCAGATTGGGTGTGGGTGGCTCTCCATCCTTTTGGCAATTTCCGTGGGTTTTCTGCTGGTAACTTTGACCAGAAGCTGTTAAAAATCCGCTGTACATTCCTCACCCGGAAGCAGCTGCATTTCAGGAGTGGAGTGACACTCAGAGCCGAACCCCCCTTTTCTCCAGGCATCTTCATCTGCGAGGTCCTTGGGGATGATTATAAGGTATTTATAGTTGAGGAGATGGATGACTTGGTCCTAACAGTCCGCACGATATCACAGCGATGGCAGCCTTAACACAGACAGCTAGAGGTCACATTTGATTACATAAAAACTGGATTTCAGCCCAAGCAGCTGGGAGAGATGTTCCTCCCTCCTTGAGAAATGACAAGTGCAGAAAAAACCCATCCTTCCTGACTCCGAGGCAGCCGAGAGCAGAGTGCAGGGTTGGGTGCCAGTGGCTCTGTTATCCTTGGCAGCAGGAAGCAACTTGTTAGTGGTGGCAGCACAGCCCAGCTGGCAGGGTGGAGGGGATGGACGTGGCAAGCTGAGTGTCCCCAGCATCGTGTCCCTGTCCCCTTCCAGGGAGGGCACCAGGACGTGTCTCTTTTCTGTGCTGATTGTTCATTTGTGGATGTATAAATTCCTGCTGTTATAGGGTGAGGTGATGCAGAACAAAGCTGCTGATTAACACATGCAGGAGCCATGGATGCTCCTGGGAACAGACAGGGACTCAGCTCCAGCCAGCTGGGCAAGGGCCTGGCCAGTCCTCCCTGGACTTTCCTTCCCTCCAGAAGGAAAACTCTAAGGTTCAGGCATCCCCCTTGCTGGGGATGGTGGGGTGGGATGTGCAGGTTGGTACTTTGCCCCCCATGCCCCAGAATAAAATAAAATGTGTGTGGCACATCTGTGTGGTCAGCCCTCCTCACAGCCTGGAAACATGGGACTGGTACAAGTTGGAGAAATCCTGTTTTTGTGTGGAAAGGACAAGAATAAAACAGGAGAAGGGCCAGGAGGGTGGGAAGTGGGAAGAGAGAACCAGAAAGCTCTGCTGGTTGGGAGCCAGGCACTGGCACCTGAGGGGAAGAGAACAGGACAGGTGAGAGCAAGGTGGGGCTGGCTCTGAGCTGTTGGGGTTTGCTGGCTTGAGTCCCTCTTGCAGAGACAGCACAGGGCAGATCCATCCCTGGATGGATTTCAGCTGGATGCTGCTCAGATGGAGAGCTGCCAAAAAAGTGACTGACCCTAGAAGAAGCCTGGGTCTGGGAGGGATCAGCTCCTGCTGGGGTACGAGACCAGGAGCCACATGATTTGCAGTTGCTGTGGTCCTCTGGCTTTGCCACATCATCAAAACCAGAGAGGGTGAAGCTGCATCCAGGAGGAGACGAGGGTTGGAGGTGCTTCCAGCCAGGAAGGCAAAGGAAGTGTGATGGTGTCTTCCTTATCACCTTTCTCCTTTCCCTGTCAGAGTTTTCCTCATTCTCAGTCACTGATTCCTGCAGCTCCAGCCACTCCTGGCCTGCAGTCCTCCACCCCCCTGCAATCTGGTGTGGTGCTCAGCCAGGCTGGGCTTTTCCAGACCCTTTTCCAGGTGAGCCTTGGTGTCTGGTGAATAAGGCTGGGACAAAAAGGAAGGGCTGCAGGTCCTGCTCTCTTGCCAGAGTTGAACAACAATGGGGAAGGGAGGCCAGACCTGACCCCATGCAGGCAGAGCTGTCTGGTTGGGGGGCAGGAGGAAACACATCAGCAGCAGCTCTTTTGTGTCCTCCTGCCCTCGAGCTGGAGGGGCAGTGGCAGGCATGAAATTCCCCATCCAGTCCTGTCAGCCTGCTGGACAGAGTAGCCCCTTGCTCCTCCTGAGGGTGTGGGGAGGCCAAGCAGAATGGAAACGAGTTGTGCCCTGAGGGGAGGGTCAGCTCTGTGTGTCTGGGGTCCCTTCTGCAGCCAGTGCTGGGTTTATCTCACACAGTTATATCACCAGTGTTGGACACAGCCTCAGCTCTTGGGGCCACAGGGTTCATGGACATGAGTGTTTGCATTTTGTGTGTCCCTATGGATGAGGAATACAGAGCACAGCTACTCCAGGTTCACGGTCATCTTTCCAACAGTCACCGCTGGTTTGTGAAAGTTTGTGGGAGTCCAGGGCTTCCCTCTGGCTGCCCTGGAAGGTCTGGGACCCTGGCAGGGGTCAGGAACCCCCCTGGACAGAGCCCCCAGAGACACTGTCTGTGATCTCTGTCCATGGAAAAGAGTTTTCAATCTTACAGGATGAATTACAAGCTCTGAGTGTTTGATATAAGTAATAATCAAGTGTGGCACGGGTGCAAAAGTAAGATTTTAGGTTTCTAGATGAGGGGTCCAAAGGGGACAAGATGGAGGAAATTGGGTGTGCCTTGTCCTTTTTCTCCTTCTTCATGCCCTCCATGTTTCACTGTGGTGTTGGCATTTTTCTGTTGGTTTAGGCTGGGGACACACTGTTCAACGTAGGTGACAGATATTGGCACGTTATTGTAAATCCAGCACAGGTAGTTTGTGGTATTTAATGTTTGTAACATCCCACTGAGGGCAGAGCCCCACACGCTGCCCTGCAGGACAGAGCTGCGGCAGGGCAGCAGAACATGTTAGAGATAAACAGAATAAACAACCTTGAAACCAGCACAGACCAATTATGGCTTCTGCTTTGGCAGCGGGGCAGAAAGACAGAGACTTTTTATAATCTTGGGATCACTAATACCACAGATTCCGACAAAAGTTGAACATTTTCCTGCCTCCTAAGCAAACCCAAATTCCTGTCAGGAGCACAGCCAAAGTCTCTGAGGTTTGGTAGAAACAAAGCAAAGCCACTTAGAGTGAGGCCAGATGCTGAGCCCAGATGTGGGATGGTGGCCACATGCTGCACCTCCCTGCAAACCTCGCTGTCACCTGCAATAATACTCCATCCTGTGCAGCAGGAGGTGTTAATCACAGTGTTGTAAGAGACCTGGCCCCCACCATTTGTGCAGCCCTCCAGCAGTGGTATTTGACCCACCAGAAGCAGGGAGATGTAGATGTCATAGTCAGGGTGCAATAAACCTATTTTTTCCAATCTGTCATTCTTTTTAGGGTTTTATCACAAAGCTGGTTCTCCACAGCTGGAAAAATTTATTTTGGGTGTTTTGATGGAGGCCCAGGTGGTCCTGAGCTGGTTGTCTCCAGATTTATGCATTAAACCAGAACTAATTAAACCAGAGTATTTGTGTATTAAACCAGAAACTCTCGGGTGCATGAGCACAGGAGCCACTACAGTCACACGTGGGCAGACTCTGACCTGTTCTCTTGGCACTGGACATCTGCATCCCACTGGGAATGGAGTGATTTGTTCAAAAGTCCTGAGGGTTCTTAGCTTGGAGCACTTGGTGTCAAACAAAGGAGTGGTCCCAGACATCACAGAGCCATGGAATGGTTGGGGTTGGAAGGGACCCTAAGCATCCCACAATGAAGTTTTGTGTTCACTGGTAACCAGATGGGCACCCAAGAAATGAAGCCCAGGCTCTGGTAATTCCTTGGTGCTGGATAACCATGCATTTTGGGTAAGTTCTTCTAACCAAAACTTCTGGCTGATGTTTGCATTTGCTTCCTGAGGATTCAGTGTCCAGGTCAGCTCCCAGCACTCCGTTGCTCATTGCTGACTCTTGAGCTGAGTGGTTTTGCTGCTCTGAGAAGTTATTCCCAACATCAGACTCGCTCAAAATGATCCTGCCAAGATGCTCTGACTCCCCCTGTTAAGCAGCAGGAGAGTTCAGGCTGTGCCTCAGAATAAATATGCACAAGACACAGTGTCAAAACAAAGGTAGAGGATCCTAAAACATTCACGGATGTGCTGTACCGTTCCCATCCGTGTCCTTGAGACATTTCAGTGACTTCCAGAAAAAGAACTATCAGGTGCCAAATGCTGGCTGCAGTCCCCTTCTCTCCCAGGTGCTGCTTCTCAGGAGATTTAGACTTGGCTGGGAAGGGAACAGGGGTTATTCGAGGCTGTTTGCTGCGGGATGCAGGGGTGATGTTGGGACAGGCTGTGGCACTGGAGCCTCAGGACAGACCCTGATGGGGTCAGCACCAAACTTTTTTTTTTTCTGTGGGAAGGCTGCAGGGTCTCTGTGAGAAAACTCTGACAAAGAGGAGGTCTTTGCAGTCTAAGCAGGGGCACTTCAGTGTCGTGGTTTGACACGGGAAAAAGAATTGAGAGGTTGCATTTTCATGGGGGCACTGGCATTGTGCCGGTGTCAAACCATGACATTCAGGTCCCTCCTATTTCAGACCCCCAAAATCTGTTTGTATCTGCAGTTCTTTGCTTTTGAAGGTGAGCCATTGCATCCTGGAAATGCTGGCTCCAAGAGCATTTGGGATGTGACAAGACTAGATCTTTGGGTTGCCCCTACGTCAGCTCTTTCCTCCTTTGCCGTAATTCCCACACTTTTATTGCATTTATTTTATATAGGACCTCCTGAGGGAGGTACAGACATGAGGCTGTCATAGAGCAGCTGTCCCATGGCTCCCCCAAAGCTTGGGACACCAGATCTGCCAGCTGGCACCACCTTCTTGGCATGAATTTAGTGCTCCTTCCAGCCCATCTTCTACTCCTTCCCTGTTACCACTCACAGGAGGATCTTTGGGAGAGGCGTGGACATCGCCAAGACATTTCCCAGACTATTTTGGCATCAGGCAGTGCCAAAGGAATCATCAGAGCTGTTTCTCTGGAGAATGCCCCGTGGGGCAGGGCTTTGGCTCCCCATCCTGCTGCCACCATCCAAGGCAGTGGCGGCAGTCTGGGAGCCACCAGCTAAGAGAGGCTGATGTCACTTGTGGCCCCACGTTGTGCTCAAAGCTCTTCAGCCTAAATTTTCAGCAAGGAGGCAGACAGGGCTGTGTCCCACTGGCACAGATTTTCTGGGTGGATCCACCTCTCCTGCTGCTACAAACCATGGAACAGCTGAGCCAGAAGTTCCTTTAATCAATGTTCTTCCGTGGGGTTTCCGAATGCGGACAGGCAAGGTGATTTTTAGTCTAGTTAAAAGCAGAAATTGTCTCAATAATTGATGTATTGCCACTGTCTGAGGCTCTTTGGATGCTGAAAGCATCCCAAACTGGCTGTCATTGGAATGTTGGCCATGCTTTGAGCAGTAATCAGCCAGGTGAGACCACCAGGTACTGGCAGATATCTGCACCAAGGAGAGGTTATTTTTATCCAGCCTATTCCCCTAATCCTTGGGTCTTTGAAGGGGATTTGGGATCATCCTGTGGGATCAGCCGAGGAGGGGGATGGTGCCTCCGTGCTCCCGGGGTTTCCAGCCGCCTGTTTTTCTGCTCTGATGTCAGGGAGGCAGCTCTGCCAGGGAAATCACAAAGGCAGCCACAAGTGGGACTTAAAATAGCTCTCCATGCGAGGAGAGGAGAGAGGGGAGGGCGGTGGGGACAGCCTGCCACATTGACAGCCTTCCCAGGGAGGCTGGACTCTGCCTGCCGGGGCTCTGCCTCTTCCCGAGATGGAAACCCCAGAGGGGAGGAGGAATCTGGTGCCTCTTGGATTATGCAGCCTAATCTAAGAGCTGTAGCAGGAGATTTCCAGCCAGCTGGGAGAAAGGGACAGATCAAAGTGGCATCCTGGTGGAGGAAGGGGGACAACCTCTTCGTGGTTGGTGGCTGGGTTCATTCCTACATTCCCACTCCTCCTGTGGCATCCCCAAGATGCCAAAGCTCAGCCAAGTCCCTGCCAATGCCAGGGTTGGAGGTTTCAGGGATAAATGAGGTGGCTCTTCAAGCAGAGAACATGGCCACCACACTGAAGGCTGACAGACCAGGAAGCACTTATAATGTGTTGTAATTATGAAATAATTGGCGTCTGTTTGTGATGGTGTGAATTACAACACCTGTGTTGTCTCACCCTCCACGTGAGACTGGAAATGGAATAAAAGCTGCCCCAGCTCTGGGTCAGAAAAGGGCATAATCCAACACTCTGGCTGGGCTGCTTTTAGGTTTTTTGCTTCCATGTGCAGGGAATTATGTGGAGGAAGCACCACTGTACTTTCCTGGGAGAGTCTGGGCAAAGGAGTGGACTGTGCAAGCCACATCCCAAGCTCAAAAAGTCAGAGGTAGGGTTTGAAGCCCTGCCCTGTCCCAGGAGAAGTCCCTCATCCCCTGAAAATCAGAGTGGATCACAGCTGGTTTCCTAGCAGGGTGCAACACTTCTCCAGGCAGCTCCAAGGGGCAATTTCCCAACCCAGCAGGTCACACCAGAGCTCTCCCACCCCATCCTCTCCATCAGGGTGCTTCAAACCCAGCCCATTTCCCCCTCCCACAGCAAATATCAGGAGTGATATCAGGGGGTGTCAGGAAAGCTGTTGGTTGGCAGGTGGTTCATCCTGTTCAAAAATAGGTGCACGGAGCTGATGGGATAAAACACCTTCCAGAGCTGCCATTGCACTCGGTCAGTGCAAGTTTTGAGGGGTGTGAAGTTAATGCCAACACACCTCATTATGTCTGAGCTGAGATGTCCCCCAGAGGGTGGCCAGCCACACAGCTGTGGCACCAGGGGCATTTTATGACCCGTAGATGTATTTCCTGCATTCCTTTTTGGCAACACCCAGCAGAATAATGGCCAGAATAATGAACCCCATGGTTCTGTCTTCTCTGCACAGGCTGGCAAATCTAGAGCTGATATCCCACCCCTCCTCCAACCAGGTTTTTTTTTTTTGTTGGGTTTTTTTTTGTTTTTTTTTTTTTTATCTTTCCTTTTGCCAAGTTGCAACCTGTGTTGTGTAGTCGTGCTGATCCTTGTCTTGCACTCATAAATATTCAGCGTGTGCTGCAGGAGGCTTTGGGCTGAAGCTGTCACACAGCAAGGAGCCTGACTTTGCTGGGCACACAGCGTTACAGGAGCTTCCTTGACCCTCCTCCTGGGGTATAATGCTCCCATTCTGCATCTTTTTGTCCTTAAAATGGAAAACTTCAGCCAGATAAACCTTTGGTAGATCAAGGCTGAGGTGGTTTGTGTTGGTGGCTGCATGGGGCGGGCAAGGTTTGCAAACTTCTGGTACAGAGAAATTGTGAAGCACCTTTATTTGCTCTGAGATAAGGCACCTGCCCTCTACAAGACTCCAAAAAATGCACTTTTTCCTTTATGATTGTCCCCAGCCCATAACACCCTCGGTTTTGGCCATCTGGTTCGTGTCCCCTGTACCCCCAGCAGTGCCAAACTTGTCCTGTCCCAGCCTGGCTGCTGGATGCTCTCCTTGGCAAGGAGGTTGGACACGAGGTTGAACATGACTGATGGCAGTGCAGCCTCCACTCAAACATTCTGTTCTGCTCTTTCTCCTCTTTGGGGCCCTCATTTGGGGATTCCACATCTGGTATTACCCCATAGCTTTGAGCTGATGCGAGGCTGCAGCCAACTTTCTGCTTTGGATTAAATTTAAATTTTGGGGGTTAAATAAGATCACTGCTCTTCTCCGTCCTGTGATCCAAACTGGGATTTGGATGTATCACAGGGTCATAGAAAGGGTGGGAAGGGACTTTAAGGATCACCAATGACACCTTCCACAAGACCAGGTTGCTCCAAGCCCCATCCAGCCTTGAACACTTAAAACACTTAAAACAGATATTTAGTGCAGCATAACTCTCAGGCTGGCTGTCCTACCTTCCCAGCCTCTAGTTTAGGGACTATCTTGCCTGAATCAGATGAAATTCTCCCTCAAGTTTCCTATAAAATCACACATTTTGCAGAAAGAATTGGGAAATTTATAACATGTGAACTGATTTTAAATCATTGAATGGTTTTTTTCTTGAAACGGGCCACGGGCAGGGATGCCACACTCTAGACCAGGTTGCTCCAAACCCTTTCCAACCTGGCCTCAAACACTTCCAGGGTTTTGAGCAACCTGGGATAGTGGGAGGTGTCCCTGTCCATGGCAGGGAGTTGGAACTGGATGGCTTTTGAAGGTCCTTTCCAATCCAAACCATTGAAAGAGTCTGTTATCTCTCTGACAAGATCTTTTCAATAGCTCAGTTTGGAGTGTATTTTTACTTTTTGGACGTCCTGGAGCTCAGGCCTGCTCTTTCCAGGATGGGAGTTCAGGGCATACTTGTCTTTTTTTCTGCTTTTCTGGCTATCCAGAGAAGATACACTGAGAAATTCTGCTCATTTCTGATTTTATAATTTTTGTCTGTAGCATTTCGAGTTGTGCCCATCCCACCTTCCACACCCACTCAGCCCACCTGGGTGAGAGATTTGATCTGGCTGGTTTTACATCCCCAAATCTCCTTGGGTGGCTCCATTTTGCACTTTAACAAGGAACAAACACTTTATAACAGCTGCAGGGATTAAGCTCTGCTGGACCCTCAAACCATGAACCTGAAGGAAATGTAACGATGAATTAAATGTATTAATGAAGTTGCACAACAAGCTCTGAGTTTGTCAGGTAAATTGTACAGTTATTGACAACAAACCCGAGTCAGCATTGTTGGGGAAGATGAAACAAGCATCTACCAGAGAGGTTTGGGAGGTGCAGGTGGGGATGGATATCAGCATTCCTTCTCCACCTGTGTGTCAGGAGGTTCTTGCATCTCCAACCTGGGCAGCAGGTTGCTAAATGCAGCTCCTGAGGTGAAATTCCACCTAAACAGATTCACCCTGTCCCCAGCCTGACCTAGGAGGGGCCCTGTGTTGGTGTGGTGTGTTATTTTGGGGACCAGCAGATGTTGCATTGCCTCCAAGGTGTTTTTGCACAGTGTAAGAGGAATCCTAAAGGGTTCTTTTGCAGGTGGTGTCACCTTTTCCATGGATTGTGCTGGGAAAAGGGCCTGGTGGTGGTATTTGTGATGGATTCTAGGGACAGGGCTCCATTGCCTCTCATTCCCTGTCATGGACAAATATCACCTTTTCCATGGATTGTGCTGGGAAAAGGGCCTGGTGGTGGTATTTGTGATGGATTCTAGGGACTGGGCTCCATTGCCTCTCATTCCCTGTCATGGACAAATATCCTTTGGTGTTCTGGTGCACTTTAATCATTCCAGGAGGGATGCAGACAGAATAGGCTGGAGCAGAAACCTGTGACAACACACCACCCAAAACCCCCATAAAACCTTGCCTTATCCCCCCCAAAACCTTGCCATATTTTGCCCCCATGTGCACAGAAAAACACCCCCATGGTGTCCAAGGAAAGAAGCAATAAAAAGGGCTTTGTTTCCCTGCAGCACTAAGAGGAACAGGGTGCAGCAGGATGCAGCCCATGCCCCAGGATAAATGTCCTCAGGAGAGCTCCCTGGAAGTGCAGGTGGTTGCTAATTTGAACAGTATCCACTCGTTGAATGCAGCCAGCAGGGGTGAGGAACAGGGATTTGTCATTTCTAGGAGGTGGCTTTGGGTCCCTGCCAGCTCAGCGGGGTTGGGAAGCTCCTCTCATCCAAAGCGGCAGCTGCAGAGTCAGCCCCAGCCAGAACCTCCCCTGTGCATGGGGAGGCTCTCCAAAAACACTGGATAATTGGGTTGGGAGACACCTGAGAGCTTGCCCAGCCCATCCCACTGAAGGCAGGATCCACTCTTATCCATATCCCACCTGAGAGAAGCTCCTTCAGCCTGTTCATCAACTTCCAAGCTCCCCAAACCACTAAAAAAATCTTCTTCAGTGTCTAAAGCCAACCTCCCTACTGTTATCCCCAGAATACCCACCCCAGACAGGGAGAAAGATTTATTTTCTTCATTTTTCTGCTTCACATTTGAAGCTGATTATTCTGCTTCCCCTCTAAACAAGCCCCAGCTCCTCCTGTGTTGCCATGGAATTTCAGGCTCTCCAGGTCTCCCTGGAGTCTGGTGCCCTGGAGTGCCCCACTCACGGCCTTGGCAGCACCATCAGGGCAGCTGGACTGTGCCATGTGCCCCTTATCCCTGGGATTGGGTTCTGTATCTCCTGCAGCAGCCCAGCACTGCTGATTTAAGCACATTTATCCCCTTTTGCCTCAGTCCCACAGTGCCACCGAGTCCTGCTCCGACTCTGTGCTCTCAGTTCTTATTGCCTGAGATTATTTGTCCTCCCTGAGTCCAGTCCTGTTTCTTTTTCTTTTCCCTGTACTGTTCCTTCAGTTCATCCAGCTCCTTTTGCATCCCAGGCTCTTCAGCGTTCCCACAGCCTTTCCTGATTTAACAACCTTCTTCCTTCATCACAGTCATCCAGGGAATATCAGCCAGACAAAGGGCTTCCCACAGCTCCCAGGAGCTTGATGCACCCTAAAAAAGCTCAGGCTGCCTCAGGTTGGTGCTCTGCAAATGAGGGATTGAATTCCCAGAGGCAGCAGAAGGATGAGGTCTCTTGGAGATTGCTCACCTACATTTACTTTCTCCTGCAGCCCAGGGTGGGAAGGACTCCTTCCCTCACCTGTGGCATCCAGAACTCTGGATCCACATGCCCAGGATCTCTCAGGGAGTGGACGAGCAAGGAAGGATGGTTTTGAGGCAGGCAAAGAGGATCTGGGTCAGGCATCCTGAAAACAATGAAAGTTTTCCCCAGCAAGGTGCCAAACACCCTTTGAAGTGTCAATCACATCATTTGGCATTGATTTTTCTTTAAAGATCTCCCTGCTGCTGCCCTCCCAAGAGCCAGGCTTTCTGCTGACAGGCTGTGTGGCGTGGGAATTTCGAGGATGTGCAGTGCAAAACTTCCACATCCTTGGGTTTGGGTTCCTGGAAACGGAGCCACCCCTGCTCCCCAAATGAGTGTTCCCATATCCCGCTGCTGCACTGGTTGGGAACTGGGTTTGCACCAGCCAGGGTTGGGTGCCTGGCCTTGGGGGCTTTTCTTGGCAGGGAGTGGAATTTAGGAGGTGATTTTGCCCTTGATGCCGTGGGATAAACCCGGAAAACTTCTAATGGCACAGCAGTGGGATTTTCCCCATGTCCTTGGCTGGCAATAGACTGACAAGAGAATTGATGTTAGGGAAAAATTCTTCCCTTTGAGGGTGCTGAGGCCCTGGCAGAGGTTGCCCAGGGAAGTTGTGGATGCCCCAACCCATTTAAGGTCAGATTGGACGGAGCTCTGAGGTCCCTTCCAGCCCAAACCATTCCACGATTTTACGATTTTAGTTTCAATATTTTTTCTTTTTTTGCTGGACTTACATCAAACCTCCAGATCCCTGTCCTCTCCAGGACATATTTAAATTACTTTTCACATCTTGTAGCAGGGATTCTACTTTTACTTGAAGCAGTGGATGTCTCTGCATTTAAATCATGACGTTTTATTTTCCTGGGAGTGACAGCTGGGAAGTTCTAGGTGGCTCCAGCTTTATAATTACCTCTGTCTGTCTTGCCTGTGTGTTCACGCACACTCACACGTGCACTTGTGCTCAAGAGGAAGCACTGAATGCAAGGAACAGCTGGATCCACTATGTGGCACGTCAGGAAGGATTGTTTTCCTTTAAACATCTTTTTATCTCCATCTCAGTGCTGCTTTTCCTGGCTGCAGCATGAAAAACCCTGGAAATCCTCAGCTTGTTGGAGGGGAAAAAAAAAAATGGGGGTTTGCTAAATATTGGTTCTGTCTGTGTGAACTTGGCTTCTGCCTGGGGATTGTGCATCAAGGAGGGTTCCTCTGGGATTAGGCTCCTGGGATTCTTGTGAGGAGGATGCCTTCAGGTTAAACTTCATGACAGGCAAGGCAGAACAGCACAGGGGATGGCTGGGATTGAACAAAAATTGTGTTTGTGCAGCGTTCCTCTGCTTCCCACTGTCCTTCACACTCCCTGCCTTGTATTTCCTCATTTTGAACCAACCATACCCTTTTATTGCAAAGACTTTTAAATGTCCCACCTTCAGGCACGTGTCCAGCAGAGAGAGATCTCCTGGCCAGAGAGATCTGACCCCTGTGGGTGTGTGGGCAGGCAGAAGCTGGGGGTGGGATTTTGGGAGTGAGAGCTTTCCCCATCGTGGAGTGAGGTTTGGAGAGGCCTCATCTCACAGAGTGTTTCCTTTTCCTTTTAATGTGTTTGCTCTCTAATGTGTGTTGACACAGCAAATACACGTGTTTGTACAAACATCCCAGCTGAGGGATGCTTTGAGAGCCCCTTGCAGGGGATGGGAAGAGTGCCTGGCAGATGTTGGGAGCCTGGCACGCTCCACTCGTGCCAGTGGTGCTGGGAATGGTCCTCACTGGGAGGAATTCCATGGGACAGCAGGAGGAAGAGCAGGTTTTTGTGGGATTTTCTTGGATTGCTGCAGAAATACATGGGAGCCCAGTGCTGTTTAGGGGTAAAAGGTGATCCATTGTGGATTTGAATTGGTGTTGAATGCATAATGGGGAGGAAAACATGGATAAGTGTGGGGAGAGGGGAGCTGGACAGAGCTCCCATGAAGGAGGCACTTAGATGGAGATGGAGCTGAGACTGTGGGAAATGAAAGGCAGAGCCAAAGCTTTTTATGAGGTGCTGCCAAAGCTCCCTTCAAACCAAACACTGGGTGTGGAATGGGGCAGGAACCAAGTTTCCCCGTGGAAGTGGTGGAGTAATCACCCTGGAAGTGTTCAAAAAGCAAAGAGAATTTGTGATCTGGCTTAGTGGGTGTGGTGGTATTTGATTGAAGGCTGGACTTGATGATCTTGGAGGTCTTTTCCAAGCTTAATGATTTTATGGTGGTAATTTCTTCCAGATTCCCCTCACAGCTGATCAATGTGCTTTGGCACCTGATTTGATGCTTAGAGTTGTGTGTGGCATTTTATTCCCAACCATAAAATGCAGCAACCAGGGTCATGGCAGGGGCTGAAAATCAGCTGAATTATGTTAAAACTGATCCCGTTGTGAAATTATAGAATATCCTGAGTTGGAAGGGACCCCCAAGGATCATTGAGCACAACTCCTGGCCCTGCACAGGACACCCCAACAATCCACCATGTACCACTTGAGTATAACCAGAAAAACAGATTAAAGCACAATTCTTGGACCCTCTTGTTGCAATAGGACACACTGTGCAAATAAACACCACCCTCAAAATCAGGATTTTCTGTACTAACCCATCCACACCCCTTTTAGCACAGGGAAGCCAGGAAAGGGAGAGATGAGTGAAAGTGAGCCTGACACTCGCTCAGGCTGAAATTTGTCTCACCTAATGCTGGTCATCAGCACTGAATGGAAATTAGCTGCTGTT
Source organism: Taeniopygia guttata (assembly GCF_048771995.1). Classification (NCBI taxonomy): domain Eukaryota; kingdom Metazoa; phylum Chordata; class Aves; order Passeriformes; family Estrildidae; genus Taeniopygia; species Taeniopygia guttata. The sequence continues at coordinate 2,631,520 of NC_133025.1, forward strand.
TATAGATAATGGAGAGAGACTGGCACCTCCAGCAAGCAATTCACTCCATCTGCCTGAGACACCTTTTTAGGATGGCACAAATCCTACTTTGGTGGAATCTGTCTCTTCCCATTCGCTCCAGGGGAGACCTGCCTGGCTCATTAGGTGAGATGTCTAATTTTTGGGAAGGCCATGTTTTAAACAAGATGAATCCCACATTCCTGGAGGGCAGGCAGGTGACTGGTGACAGCAAAATGTCTCTGGAGGCAGGCAGAGCCTGGCTGCTCCCTCCTCAGCTGTTTGTTTTTAGGTTGGTTTCGTTTGCACCCCAAAATACCCCACTTTGAGCTGGGTTACTACAAGTGACACCTCATTTTGTCACAGCCAGAAACAGAAGGGTTTCTGCCACATTTCTCCATCCTTGAGGCAACTTCTTCTCCTGCTGCCCGGGCTTTGGAAGAGAGGGAGATTTCAGTGCTCCCAAAATGGGACAGAACGAGTGACAAGGAAGGGCAGAGTGGGACTGGCACAAGATTTGATCCCCTGTGCCTCCTCAGCACCAGGGATTATGGCTGGCTGTGCCCATGGATTTTTTTATTTATTATGGCTGGCTGTGCCCATGGATTTTTCCCTGCAGCTTCCCTGCCCAGGTGGAGTTGGGAAGGCCAAGGGCAGTTTTTAACTCTTTGGTGTGGGTTAGAAACACCCAACCTCCCTGTTAAAGAGGCCATACAGGTGGTGTTTGATGTGTGAATTGGCTGTCCCCAATCCCACTGATGTCCTCCTGGGAATGTTTCCTGGGAGTTGGCTTCAAACCTTCAGAAACACAGGAATTTTGAAATTTAGTCCGTTTTGTTGTCACAAAAATGTACTAAATGTACATTTACATGTCACCTGTCACCTCTGGGTTTTTTCCCTTTCTAAATCTCCATCTACCCCTCAAAGCTCTTCTGTCCCAGGGCATGCCACCAACTCATATGGATAATTTTGGATCACTTTGGATAATTTCTCCTCTGGAAAAGAACTGACATCACCCTAAAATCCCTCAAATCTTCTGGGGTGGGTCCTGTCTGCAGCCTTTGGGATAAAGCTCTCTTCTGCCCACTGGATCTCTGATGGGAAGACAGGGCAGGATGAAACCCTTCCCAAATCATTGCTGCAGCTCCGGGACATCTCAAGGAATTGGGAATTCCCTTTAGGAACCCACTCCATAGAGCTGCTGACATCCTGTGGCTGTCGGCAAGAAACGCAGCGACTTTCACGGGAGGGTTGGGTAATTTTGGGCTTAAAAAAAATGTTCTTCCAGGGAAAAAACAAAAAAAAAAAGGAAAAAAAAAAAAAAAAAGTGACTGTTCTAGGAACTTAAAAAAAAAAAAAAAAAAAAAAAAAGGGAAACAAATCCAGCAGACATTTCCCAGCTGTGCTTTTAGTGCTACCACAGGGACAAAGGTGGCAGCTGGCTGGCTGGCATCCTGCTGGTGGCTGTCCCTGCTCCTCTCCCAAGGCCATGGGCTGAGGGCAGGAAGCTTTGAAGAGCTCCCAATTTGGGGTGGGGAAAGGCCACTGCCAACAGAGATACGAGACATGGCCACTTCCTCAGCAAAATAACTTCTTTAACTCTTTCTCCTTTCTACCCCGTGTCCCTCCTCTTGTGGTTTGTCACAGCCAAGATGCTTCCACACAGATTAATATTTTCCTCTTGGTGTTTTCCTTCCTAGCTGCCAGGAGATGTGTGTGAAAACACCAGTCTCTCCCTTTTATAAGCCACCAACCTCCAAAAGAGAGTAAGAAAAGGAGAGGAAGGATAAAAAAATAAATAAATAAAGAGAAAGAGAGGCAAGATCACGCTCTGCTCCTCGACACAAAAAGGGATGGGGGGGAGTTGTTGGCCTGGGATAAAATTGGCAGTGTAATGAGTTTTAGCTGCAGCCTTTGAAGATGAGAGGAGATGCAGCCGATTGTCATGGAGGGAGCAGGCTTGGCCCTTTAAACAACAAAGCCTGCAAAGATAGCCCCGAGTCCCAAAAATAAAAGCTTCTGTCACTGCCCGACAGAAATAGGAGCCCAGCGGGGACCATTAAGGGCACGATGAGAAGCTCCAGCCTTGTGCCATCAATGCAGCCGTGCCCAGGAGGGTGCAGGCAGTGGGAGGGGGTTGGCTGCTGCCTCCTGGGCCAGCTGGTTGGGGTCTGGCCTCCATCACCCAGGCTGGCATTGCCCTGCCCCAGGGATACAGCCCTCCCCTCCTCCTGTGGAAATGAAGCACCTGAGCCAGCGCTGGATTGCTCCCCGTGGTCCCTTTTTGGGGTTTGGCCTTTGTTTCACCCTGTTTTAAGCACCCTGGAAGAGCTGGAGGGCTCAGGGCTGTGAATGATGCCAGGGCCCCAGGAGGCACCGAGGTGGGGCTTTAATGGCACATCCCTCTCTGAATGATGGAGTTGTGCCTTCTGCATCCCTTGTGGACTTGTCCCCCCTTCTCTGGGACAGCTGGTGGCTTTTCATCCCTCTGAACTCCTTGCAGAGTGCTAAAATCCAGAGCTGGGGCCAGAAAAAGGGCAGGATGAGATGCCCAAACAGAGAGGGAGAGCCTTTGGGGTGGTCCTGGGGCTGGTGTGGGGACAGAGGGCACAGAGGGGACAGAGGTGGCAGTGGGACAGCCACTGCAGCTGCGCCATCTGCTGCACATCTGGAGAAGCTCCGGCTGAAAAAGGAGAGTTTTGGGTTGGTCCTTCCCAAAAATAACCAGCAGCCCAGTCCCAGCCCCTTGTCCTTCCCCTCCTTTTGTGCCAGATGTTGAGGCAGAGCCGCTTTTTTGCCATCTCCCGTGGACCAGGAAAACTTTTGATGCAGCTTGGGAAAGGTTGGTTTAATACCTATTAAAAAACCTATTAAAAAACCTTTCCCCCCCTCTTCTCTTCAGTGCTAGGGGCAGATCTGGAGAGAGAGAATAAAGCAAAGGAGCTCCAGGCACTTGTCAATCAGTTTTCCCCAGTTTTTCTCTGTGGAGCACCCTCAAGGGATTGTGATGCTCTCCAAACCTGGGGTTGCTCTGTTTGGTTTCAGTTTTGTGGAACTGATCTAATTTCACCACAACAAAATGCCAGAAATGTGGAAGGCTTTCCCTAAAAAGGAGATGTGGGTTTGAAAAAGAGGGAGCAAATGGCAATTCCTGCAAAAAGTCTGTTTTTCAGAGAATTCTCAATACTGCAGCTGTTTCAAGCTGTTGCTTGGGTAAGGTCAGTGTGTACCTCAAAATGCACAGGGTTTTGCATGTTGTGTCTCCTTAACTCAAGATTTCAGTACATAATACCCCAAACTTTGGGAATATGAAGCACCTGCACCATCCCACTCTGGCAGCACTTCAAGGAGGAGGAGTCACTCCTGCTATGGAGGTTTAAGGTCCTTTTTGTTTTCGCTGCAGTCCCCAGCACACATGGATGTACTGCAGTCTCTGGTGCTACTGGTGTGGGGTAACCTTGCTGTCAGGCTGGGAGAGCTGGGGGTGCTCACCTGGAGAAGAGAAGGATCCAGGGAGAGCTTCCAGCACATTCTAGGTCCTAAAGGGGCTCCAGGAGAGCTGCAGAGGGACTGGGGACAAGGCCTGCAGGGACAGGACACAGGGAATGGCTTTAAACTGAAGGAGAGAGATTTAGATTAGATTTTAGGAAGGAATTCCTGTCTGGGAGAGAGGTGAGACTCTGGTACAGGTTTTCCAGAGGAGCTGTGGCTGCCCCTGGATCCCTGCAAGTGTCTAAGGCCAGGCTGGATGGGGCTTGGAGCAACCTGGGAATGGAACTGGATGAGCTTTAAGGTGTCTCCCAACCCCAAACCATCCTGTGATTCTGTGATTTACTCCTCCACAAAGCTGGAGCTGAACATGGATCCGACTGGCTGCTCTCAGGAGTGATTCTGCTGAAACCCTCAGTGAAGGGGGGCTCGGCTCTGACACCCCTCACCTTCCTTTGGTGTGTCTGTGTGGGGGGGACCCTGCTGGGACACAACCCATGCAAGGACAGAGCCGGGAGAGCCGTGTGAACGAGGCAAAGAGCAGCAGGGATGAAAGGAGCAGTAATTTTGCCTCTCAATGCCCTCCCTCCCCAGCAGCCCTCAGCAGGTACATTTGATCCCGCAGCTTTTGTGTCCCCACTGGCACTCGCTGTATTGATGCTGAACTCCTGACCTTGCTTTGTCTCCAGCCCGACCTGATGGCAGAGTGGCTTTGGGTCGAGTTTCATGGCCCGGGTTACCCTGAGGTCCCAGAGGAAAGTGATCCCTCAGCTGGTATGAGGGACACGATCCTGCTGTCCCTCCCTGCCCACGGGAGGCAGGGGACGGCTGTGTTGGAATCTTTGGTATTGGTGATTCCGAGATTATAAAAAGTCTCTGTCTTTCAGCCCCACTGCCAAAGCAGAAGCCATAATTGGTCTGTGCTGGTTTCAAGGTTGTTTATTCTGTTTATCTCTAACATGTTCTGCTGCCCTGCCACAGCTCTGTCCTGCAGGGCAGCGTGTGGGGCTCTGCCCTCAGTGGGATGTTACAAACATTAAATACCACAAACTACCTGTGCTGGATTTACAATAACGTGCCAATATCTGTCACCTACGTTGAACAGTGTGTCCCCAGCCTGAACCAACAGAAAAATGCCAACACCACAGTGAAACATGGAGGGCATGAAGAAGGAGAAAAAGGACAAGGCACACCCAATTTCCTCCATCTTGTGCCCTTTGTACCCCTAATCTAGAATCCTAAAATTTTACTTTTGCACCTGTGCCACACTTAATTATTACTTCTATCAAACACTCAGAGCTGGTAATTCATCCTGTAAGATTGAAAACTCTTTTCCATGGACAGAGATCACAGACAGTGTCTCTGGGGGCTCTGTCCAGGGGGGTTCCTGACCCCTGCCAGGGTCCCAGACCTTCCAGGGCAGCCAGAGGGAAGCCCTGGATTCCTACAACTGTGGAGACAGGAGATGCTGCCCAGGCTGCTCTTCCATCACCAGAAGTACAGCTGAGCTTGCTGCATGCTCTCCTCTTTGACTGACATATTCAAAATAGCAGAAAAATATCCAGTTTGGGATCCCCAGGGACCTCAGCCAAAGAAGTGTCATGATCATCTTATGGAAGCAGTTTTTCCCCCCAAATTCTGCTGTCCAAGTGTGCCTGGGGAAGTTTAGGTTAGACATCAGGGAAAAATTTGTCACTGAAAGAATGATTTGGCAGTAGAATCATCTGCTCAGGGAGGTGGTGGAGTCACCTGTTGGAGCTCTGGCTGCTGAGAATTCCAGACTTTCTGTGCTGCCAGGCACTGCCCCCAGGAGAACACTGCACTGACCTGAGGCCGTGGAGAAGTTTCCAAAATGGAATGACAGCACTGGGATTGTGGGGGTGGAGTTTGGATAGAAGTGTGTGATATCACAGGCTGGGAAACTCAGAGTTTAAGGGTTTAGAATGCAGGAATAGATATAAAACAAGATGGAGGCTTTGGGACAGAGGCTGGTTCTTCTTTTTCACCTCCTTCTCCATGGGTTTGGGTGGTTTTGTGTAACTGGATAAGAAAGTCCACATTGAGGGGCATGGGTGGTTTGTTATTGGGTTAAAAGTGAAAATAATTTAGGTGTAATTTCTTAATTGGACATTTTATCCTTAAAAGGCCTTGTAGAGAGAGAAATGGGGCTCCATTTTCAGTTTGTTGGAGTGAAGTGCTGTAGAACTCAGTGTTTGTGAGACTGTAACAGAAATAAGAACTAATAAACATCTGAGTCTGAACAAGAAATATCACCTCACACATTTAATCCCAGCCCTGGCAAAAAAGAAGCAAAGACTCTGCACAGTCACCATCTCTGGAGGTGTTTAAAAAAAGCCTGGATGTGGCCCTCAGTGCCATGGTTTAGTTGATGAGGAGGTGTCAGGTCATAGGCTGTACCTGATGATCTCAAAGGTCTTTTCCTACCCCGTTCACTCAGCGATTCAGTGATTCTGTAACTCAGCACTGGTGGCTGGGCTATGGCAGGGATCATCCCAGCAGTGTTTGCACTTTGTCCCCACAGGTTTTCGGGCAGCTCCTGTTTGTTGGTGTCCACTGAAGTGTCCCAGGGATGAGCAGCTTGCTCAGAGGCAGTGAGCTGTGTAGCTAAACAGCAATCCCCAGACCTTCAGAGGATGGGAGAGTCCTGCAGCTCAAGGGATGCTGCTTTTAGAGCTCACACATCTCAATCTGACATCAGAAGAGTACCTGGCTGTTTTGCCTCACACAGGACATTGCTACTGACACCAGTTTGGGGAAAGATCTGGGGCACAAAGGGAGCTGCAAACCTCTAAATTGGCCCTGTTGGAAGGACAGTGACTGCTCGGATTCCCCTGCTGGGCTGTGGTTCTTGTGCACCACTTGGCTCAGCTGAAGCATCCCTAGAAATGGTCTGTCAGGTCCCTTTCGTGCTCAGCTTTTCCAGACTCTCTACTTCCTGCATTTCCCTACATTCCTATTTTGCCTGCTGTGGACAAGAGGTTTTGGGCCGGATCAATGCTGCATGATGGTGTTAAGTTCATGAATACCATTCTAACCAATTTATGAGGAAATTTTGACTCCTCAGCAGCCTGATCCAGCATCTGATTCCCCAGCCCAACTGCGTGGCTCAGGCAGCCTCTCTCCCCTCCCAGGAGCCTCCTGCCTCTGCCTAAGTGGAATAATATACCAGCACTGCCCTCCTAAATCCCTCTGGCTCTGTTAATTCTCCCTTGAACATGCCTTGTGCCTTGCCCTCTGTGCCATACAACTCCTCAGGGCTGTTCCCAGCAGACCTCCTAATCCTTTGGAGTGCATGAGGAGGGTTCTGCTTCCTCCACGGGGTCATCAGCTTCCCCCTCACACACCTGGCTTGGTGCTGGGCGTGCTTGGCTGAGAGGAAATCACTCCCTGCCACCCTCACCCCCTGCATTCCCACCTTTAGTTTCCCTCTGAATGGGGGCTTCACACCGATGGTCCTGGCTGGTGATTTGTTGACATTAAAAATGAGCCTGCCGCACTGTTATTTTTAAATTCCTTTGAATTAGTTTTGGGTAATTCAATCAAGGGGTTTGAATACACTTCTGGTTAATTCTGATTGATGTGCCAGGGACCCCTGTGATTTAGGGATTGGGGATATGTGCCATTCTTGCACTACTGGAGGTAATAATTAAAATTATACAATGATAGAGTTGTTAAGGTTGGAAAACACCTCTAAGATCGTCGGATCCAGCCATTTACTCACCTTTGCTAAGACCACTAAATCATGTCCCCAAGGGCCACAACTAGATGGCTTTTAAATCCCTGCAGGGAAGTTGTCCCTGCCCATGGCAGGGGGTTGGGATGAGATGATCTTTAAGGTCATTTCCAACACAAACCATACTGTGATTCTCTGGAATGGAGATGACCAACAAATTTTCTGGTGTTTCCAGAAGGAAAAAAAGCATGAGAGACATCTTTGGGTCACAAATGAGGGAGCAGTGGGAGATGAGAGGAGACAAAGGCCTCAGTGAGACCTTTTTGGGTTTTTTTTTTCTGGATGGAGGTTGGCTGGTGGAAGAGCTGGGACTTGCTGGGGTCAGTGCTGCTCATTTGGGGCTGGATGGGGAGAAAGGAGGTCTGTGCTGGCTGGGGCTGGGCTGCAGAGAGTCGTGTCCTTGGTCATTGTCAGAGACAAAACCAGAGGAACCTGTGGTGGATTGGGAGCATCCTTCAGTCTATGGGAGGTGAATTTAAGAGGCCTTTTCCACTGTTTCACTGCTGGGTCAGTTTTCTGGCTGCTTTCATGAAAGGGGAGAAAGGTCAAATGTGAAGTTTTGTCCCCAGATGGTGCTTCCCTTTTATCTGAGGCAATATTGGAAGATAAGCATTCACTTTCTCTTTTTCTCTCCTCCTTCTATTTTCTGTGGATAAACATAGATTATGAAGGTTAAAAAAAAAGCTTTGAGGGATGTTTTTTTATCTGATATTAAGTTCTTAATAGGTCACCTTGGCATTGAGAAGCCCAGGAGCTGAAAGAGTCAGCAATTGAATCACAATAACCTTTGCAGAGCACAGCCCTGTCAGTGGGGCTGGGCCCAGAGATATGTGGGGCCTCATTATCTCAACCTTAGCCCCAGGGGTGTCAGCTGACAAAAAGGGCTGGGGACAGCTTTTCTTTCAGGTTCCCTTTTCCCCTGGCCCTGGAGATAACCTGTCCCCATTTTGCTGACAGGAATTGTTCCCAAGACACCCAAACCCAGAGCCCTCAGCAAGGGAGCGAAGAAAGAGCTGTGGGTCCCAGATTTCTCTGTTTTCAGTGATGCACTCACAGCCCATCACTCTGCATTTCTGAAATCATTTAGCACCAGCATCTGACACAAATATCAGTGCAAGAACGGCCAATCTCACTTGACCAAAAACTGTATCTCTGGGATATGATTTTTGATTAGATTTTTTTTTTTTTAGAGAAAGTGCCCAAATCCTCAGCAAAGCAGGAGCTTTGGGCTGCCTCTCTTAAGCTTGAAAGGGAAATTGCAAATGTGTCTTTCTATCTCCAAGATTGAATGTGACAGGCTGTGATTGAGTTCGCTGCCCTCGCTGATGCCTGGAGCTGCCCAGGGCACTGCACCACCCCAGCTCTGGAAATGCCCCCCTCGGGATCAGATTCCCTGGGTTATCTGCCACAGGGAGCAGGTCCTTTTGGGGGAATGCCTGTGCTCTCCACAGACTCTGCTGGGTGTGATAAGACAAGGGGTGATGGTTTTATCCTGAAGGAGGGTTGATTTAGATGAGATTTAAAGAAGTTTTTACAACTGGCTCACGCTGTACAGAGAGCTGGGGGATGTACCTTCCCTGGAATCATTCAAGGACAGGCTGCATGGGGCTCTGAGCAACTGATCCATGTAGAGATGTCCCTGATCAGGGACAGCTTCTACAGCTTCCTGAAGGGATGTTGTAGACAGGTGGGGTCAGTCTCTTCCATAGGGTAGCAACTGGCAGAACAAGAGGACACAGTCTCAAGCTACGTCAGGGAAGGTTTAGGTTGGATATTAGGAAAAAAATTTTCACTAAAAGAATAATAAAATACTGGAATTGTCTTCCTAGGGAGGTGGTGGAATCACCATCTCTTGATATATTTGAAAAAAGACTGGACATGGCACTTGGTGCTGTAGTCTAGTTGAGGTGTTAGGGCATAGGTTGGACTTGATGATCTCAGAGGTCTCTTCCAACCTCATTATTCTGTGATTCTGTGATTCTGTGGTTGTTGAACTAGGTGACCTTTAGAGGTGTCCCTTCCAACCCGAGCATTCCATGATTCTGTTTTCCTCTCATTTTAAGCCAGTGCACACCTGTGCTCATCTCTACATTGTCGGAATTTGTGGGTATTGGTGATTTTGAGATTGTAGAAAGTTTTTGTCTTTCTGCCCTGTTGCTAAAGAAGAAGCTATAATTTGTTTGTGCTGTTTTTAATGTTGTTTATTCTTGCTTATCTCTAACATGTTCTGCTGCCCTGCCACAGCTCTGTCCTGCAGGGCAGCGTGTGGGGCTCTGCCCTCAGTGGGATGTTACAAACATTAAATACCAGAAACTACGTGTGCTATATTTACAATAATGTGCTAATATCTATCATTTACGTTAAACAGCGTGTTCCCAGCCTAAACCAATAGAAAAATGTTAACACTACAGTGAAATATGGAGGGCATGAAGAAGGAGAAAAAGGACAAGACACACCCAATTCCTCCATCTTGTCCCCTCTGAACCCCTAATCTAGAATCCTAAAATTTTACTTTTGCACTTGTGTTACACTTAATTATTACTCTTATTAAACACTCAAAGCTTGTAATTCATCCTGTAAGATTGAAAACTCCTCTCCATGGACAGAGATCACAGACAGTGTCTCTGGGGGCTCTGTCCAGGGGGGTTCTGACCCTTGCCAGGGTCCAGGGCAGCCAGAGGGAAGCTCTGGATTCCCACACTACATCACCCCTTGGTGAGCACATCCTCAAGCCAGGAGGATGGTCCTGGAGCACCCAGGTGTTTCTGGCTGCCTCCACACCCCCTGTTTTACCTGCCTGAATCCTCCCACCCTTTCACGCTGCCGTGTGCCCCGCTGCCCGCGCACCCATGAGAATTCCCGCGTATCCATGAGAATTCCCGCATCTACGCTCATGCCTCCCGTTGCCAAAGGGCAGCTGGCTCCCTCTCAAGTGCCACAGTGTGGTGAGGATCCGTGGGTGTCTCCAAGCTCTCCCTGTCTGGCCACTGTCAAAGGACCCTTTGTGGCACTGCCCTTCACCCCCCGCCCCACAGCTCCCAACCCTCGGGGTCACCGCGTTCCCAGCGGGATGAGCTCATCCCTGCGGGAATCTGCTCCCTCAGCCCTGTGAACAGACACTTATAAAGGACTTGTGTTCATCACCCAGCCTGTGTTGTGGTGCATCTGTCTTCATTCCATCCCATATTACTCCTTTCCTGGCTTTCTGAGCTGTCCCACAGAAGGGTTTGTGCTCCGGGCCAGCTGCGTTGGGATCGTCGTGTCTGCTCAGTCCTGTTCACACACACGCTGCACTTCTGGGTATTTCTGGAGGCAAAACTCAGAGTTTCTCTGGTGTTGCAGCTTGTCTGAATTATTTTTGTCTACAGTTTGAGCCCTGCTGAACAGCTGACCAGATTTCAGGGAGCATTTTGGTTTCTGCAGCTCACGAGCTGGCACCCATGATCTCACATATAAAAATTGAATTTTTATACTTTTCATTGTTCCCTTAATCCAAATCAGAACCACTGTGACCCAAAGCATCCATTTACAGTCTCTTTATGAAGAACCAGGAGTGATGGCAATAACAACCATGAATATTTAAAAGTTAGCAAGCTCCCAAAATACTGGCCTTGTAAAAGAAATTCCACCAGTTTGGGAGAAACAGAAGCACCTGAGTTGCACTAGGATGACCTTTGAGATTATCCACTGGGAATATAAATACTAGCATCCGGCAGCAGGACCCTCTCTCTGAGACCTGAATTTTACCTCTGGGGATGTCAGACAGAGAATTCTTATTTTCCATGAAGGACCTGGAGTGGCTCTGCAGAGCACCCATGGCAGGATTTGTGCCCGAGAATGACCCAGGGATGAGGAGATTGCTCTGTTGCCAGTGGGACTGAAATCCTGCAGAGCTTGAGAGGCAGACACAGAGCCTGGATGGGCTCCTGTGGTGCAGGGGCAGAGTTGTCCCACCCTTGTCCCCTCCCTGTGCTCCCACAGGATGGTCAGTGGTGGCACATCCTTCCCTGATGGAGTGTCATTCCCTCAAAGCACTCACTCAGCTGACAGAAGTTTTAAGACCCTGAGGCCAGAAATTTGGATGTTAAATCTGGTGGCTGGAGCATTCAAATTGCCTCTTTATTTGGCCAGGCATAACCTGATGCAGACATTTTCCTTTAGAGATGCCACTGATGCCATCATGGAGTTTCCTAGGACACACCTGCAGGTCAACACCTTGAATAGCCACGTTCATTTTCCACTTATAGAGGACAGAGCACAGTTTTTCAGACTTAAATAGCTTTAATTTTAGGTTGCAGAGTTGGGGTAGGTGGAGAATAAATGTCCAGGTGACGCCTTGTGAAGGCTGAGCTAGAACAGAGGCTGGGCAGAGCTAAAGAATAAATTAGGGATTTATGAAAAGCATCTCCTCCATGGATCCACCTTGAGCAGCACCAGAGCCCAGCCAGGGCTGCACCCAAGATGAACCAAAATAGCCCCAAAATGCACGAGCGCTCCTGGGGGCTCTCCCTGGGATCAGTTCTGCTCCATTGGCACCTTGGAGTTCATTGTCCCATTCCAGCTTTAGCCCAGGCAGTCCCACCCTGCTTGATTTTCTCTCTCCAGCCCACGGTGTTTGTGCTCCTGGGCTGAGATTTGGATCATTTGTCCTTGGTGCCCAGCTGGAGCAGGAATTGTTTTGTGTCCCTGCTCTGTGCAGAGAGCTCACCATCCCATAATGTGAAGCTCAGACCCACACACTAAAGCAGCACAGAATGTGAAAAATATAAAAGCTAAAACCTGAGGCAGCACAGGGTCTGTGGGTGCAAGTGCACTCCAAATGTCTGGGTGTAGGGTGGCCACTGGCAGCAGAGCCAGGAGCTGAGGAGCAGAAGGAGGAGGAGCAGCAGGTTTGGAGCCCTTGCACTGATCCCAGTCCTTGGAGGGGACTGGTCTGCAGTGGGCCCAGCCTGGTGCCATAGGTGAGTGCCAGCAGCCCGGTAATGGATCGCCTGGCAGGGCTCGGAGCTGAACACGGATGCTTGGCAGGCCATTACCTTGAAAAATGAGCTCTGCCGAGCTTGCCTTGTGTTGTTACAAACTAATGATTTGCATTGATTAGCACATGGCTCATGAGTGTCTAATTTATCAATCAGGGAGCGCCGGGGGAGCGCGTGTAAACCATGCTCTCAAAAATGATGTCATCTGTCAATGGGCTCCGGGATGTGAGAGCTGCACATACCTGACACGCTCTCCCTGCTCCTGTCCTTCCCTTTCCCTCTGTTTCCAGCTCCGGAGCTGTTCCACTTTGGGGTGAGCCCTGCAGTGCAGGTACAGCCTGACTGGACACACTTCAAGCTGTAATTGTTAATTTTTATGGTGCTGGGAGCAATAATCAGAAACCCGCTGTGTTAGGTGATGTCCAAGCCCAGAATGAAGGGCTTGGACAGGTTGTCATTCTTTCACTTTGTCTAATTTAATTCATAACTCCATTGCAGCCAGGAGTATCTCTTGCAATAATTGTTAGTGGGGATCCACAGTGGGATGGGACAGCAGTCCTGTGCTGTGGACTGGAAAAAGGGGGATCTCTGTCAGCTAGGAATTTGTCTTTGGGCTTGAAGAACCCTCTGGCCCAAAGCAGGTGGCTTTAAGCTGACAAAGGGTAGATTTAGATTGGATATTAAGGAGAAATTTCTCCCTGTGAAGGTGGGCAGGCCCTGACACGGGTTGCCCAGAGAAGCTGTGGCTGCCCCTGGATCCCTGGAAGTGTCCAAGGTCAGGCTGAATGGGGCTTGGAGCAACCTGGGATGGTGGAAGGTGTCCCTGCCCGTGGCAGGGGGTGGAATGAGATGAGCTTTAGGATCCCTTCCAACACAAACCACTCTATGATTCCACAAATCCAGTGGATCCCACTGTGCTGGATCTGTGTGAGACAGTGAGCCACCATGAAGCCACAACTCCCAGCAGCTCTGCCAAGGCTCGGTGACCCACGTGTCTCCTGAAAACAAAGCAGATGCCCACCAACATGTTTCTCTTGGGCCTCCTGAAGCAGGAGCCCTGCTCTGCCCTCTGTGCTGTCTCTGCAGGGGTGATCTCCTGTCCAGCAGCCAGGCACAGCTGTGTTTGACCCGATTTCCCAGGATTACACGAGAGGTGAGTGGGTGACTCCTGTGCAGGGATTAAACCCTGTGGCCCTGCCCAGTGAAGCCCCTGTGCCCCCTGGCTGAGGGTGTGCGGGGTGGGGATTACACTGCAGTGCCTGCAGATGATCAGGATTAGCCAGCAGTTATTCTAGGAAAGCTGTCTTCTTCAAAACCTCTCGCTGTCTGCAGTGCTGGGATGATCCCAAGAGTGTAAAAGTCCTCGTTTCCCAGCCTGCACAGCAAAGGAGTCTAGAATGTGTAGGATCGGCTTCTCAAGGTTGTTTATTTTTCCTTATCTATAACATTTTTTCTCTGACCTGTTGAGCTCTGTCTAGCAAAGAAGCCATGGCATTCTGTCTGTCCTCTCGAGTGGTGTTTACCTTTTATATCGAAAGTTATGTGTATTTACAATATTGTGCCAATATCTATAATCTATGTTGGAAAGTGTGTCTCTACCTTAAACCAATAGAAAAGTGTCACCATCACACCAAGACATGGAGGACAAGACGAAGGAGAAGAAGGTCAGGACACACCCAAATCCCTCCATCTTGTGCCCATTAACCCCATTCTAAAAACCTCAAAATTCTACTTTTTCACCCTGTGTTAATTTAAATATCACACTACTCAAACCCTTGTGGCTTGTAATTCCTCATACAGAGTTGGCAGCATTTTCCACAGGCTAAAATGGAAGCCACAGGTGTTTTTGACTTCATGCCAAGGTCGCTGAACCCCCTGCCAGGGTCTGGAGCCAGCCAGGGCAGCCAGAGGGATGTCCTGGACTCTGACAAAAACCCTGCATTGCTGCTGGGAGAAAAGGCTCTGGGAATTTTGTGGCTGGAGAAGTGAGGAAGAACCATTCTCCCTGGCTATTGCTGTGCTGTAGGTGTAGCAAATAACCCTCGTTTGCTGATGACAAGATTTGTTCAGTGAGATAGGATTTGATGATTTTGGAGGTATTTTCCAGCCTTAATGATTCTGTGATTCTGTCACATGAGACCTCCTGGACAAAGGAAATACAAACCAGGAACCTGGTGGGATTGCAAGGCCAACCTGCTTTGCTGTCCCTTCTGTTTTGTGGTGTACATTTTGGGAGAGTGACTTTTACTGGACAAAGAGGAACCCTTTTAAATGACAAGAGAAGAGATTAAGATTAGATATTAGAAAGAAATTCTTCCCTGTGAGGGTGGGCACACCCTGGCACAGGGTGCCCAGAGAAATGCTCTTGATCCCTGAAGTGTCCAAGGCCAGGTTGGGCAGGACTTGGAGCACCGTGGGATGGTGGAAGATGTCCCTGCCATGGCAGGGGAGAAACTGGATTGTCTTTAAGGTAACTTCCCACCCAAACCACTCCAATTCCATGTCTGACCTGTCCAGATCAGCTCCCACCTCTGCTCAGAGTGGCTCCTGTCATGACATTTGGGGTTGTGGACAGCGCTGAGAGCAGGAGCCTCAAAAACACTGTAAACACCAGTTTTTCCTGGTGTCCACATGGCTGGAGGTGAGATGTGTGTTTGGATGGGCTGGCATGGTCCAGGCAAGCAGCACTTTAAAACATGTGTGCAGGGAGAAGAGAGAGAGCTGCTGGCTGCTGACTTAGGCAGGAGTTAAGGGTACCTCACGCCTTGTTTTTTCAATTAGCGTTTCTAAAGGCCTTTAGGATCGCTGGATAGACAGGGCTATCGAAATGCCATGTTTTATTAGGAATTGATCTCCTGTTAATAGGTTTTAGGCAAATTAGAACGGATTATTTTACTGGAAAACGGAGGGAAATGGGCAGAACACGGAGTGTCACCAGCCCCTTCCCTGTCTTTGCTGAGATCAATAGAGCTCCACCATGCCACCCAAATCAATGGAAAAGCAGGAATAGGTGATCATCAGAAGGGCCTGACATGAGTTCATGCACTGCCTGCTGTGTCCTTTCTCCCTCTCCATGCCAGGAACAGCAGCCAGCAGTCCTGGCATCCTCTGGGGAACATTAAGTTCATAAAACAGGGAGGAACTGCTATTGGAAAAGCAATGAAGTATTAGTGGCCCCTGTGCAGTCATAAGGCTCTGGCTGGGCCCTTCTCAGAGCAGCCTGGATTGATGTGCTGGGCTCCAGGGCTGCTTGGGTCTCCTGGAAATGGTGTTTGCAGGTCCTTAATCCAATAGTGAGAAATGATGATGGTGATTTCGGTGAGATGCCCTGCAAGAAGGAGAGGCAGGCACAGCAAAGGAAGGAAGCCTCAGGAGATTGGGAAAACAAAAAGTCCTCCCACCTCTTGCTCTCCCTGCCTAAAACATTTTCCCTACTTTCTGAGGCAGTACCACAGTCACAGTTACTCTCTTGCACCCAGGCAGAGGTAGCAGGGCCTGATTCCATGAGCTGAAGGATTTCCCCTTTGAAATCCACCCTTGCAATCTTCCTGGCAGCCTCTTAATCCCCCTCCCCTGGGAACTGGGGCAATTTCATGGCCAAAATAAGCCACCAGCATGACTTGAACAAGAGCTGCTGGAGCAGCACTGGAAGCGCTGGGGCAGGAGATGATGAATTCCTTGGAACTTCATCAGCCCAGGGGCTGCTGACGCTGCACAAAAGCAGAGTGGTGGGGAGGGATGGCTTGGCCGAGCGTGCCATGGTTCACCAAGCTCCTCTCCTGCTTAGTTATTCATTTAATTATTTGTAATGACTCTCATCCACCCAGCGTCTGCTCCTGCTGCCTGCCTGGCTGGTCATTGTAGTCCTGCTCCCCACCACGCTCCCAGCAGCCCTGGATGGTTTTCAAGGGCTTTATACAGAGATATTAATTTAGGGGGACCTTATTTTAACTCTGGTGGGCCAGGAATGATGCTCTTGGGCAGGTGGTGATGGTTTTAGAGAAGTAGGAAACAGCTGAGCCCAGCTGGCACAGTGGAAATGATCCTTTTTTTATTTTGCTGCCAGAGACCAGTTCAAGCTGCTTGGACAAATAAAATAGAAGTGAGGTTGTAGCAGGAGATTGCATTAGGAGTGTGTTTCTGAAGTGAGTCTGAAGATAATTTTGAAAAGACACTTTGCGCTCAATCAGGCTCCAAGCCCCGTCCAACGTGGCCTTGATCACTTCAAAGGATGGGCCATGAAAAAACCTCTCTGCACAACCTGTGCCAGTGCCTTTTTCTTGAATAAACCAAAACTGGATGATGTTACCATGCTCCAAACACTGATTCACTCTGCGGGATCAGGCTTTGATGGGCCTGGAGTAAAGCTCCTGAAGTACATCTGTGTGGATGGATTTTAGCAGGAAATGTCACTTTATAGGAAAGAATAGAGGTGCTAACAGAGGTATGAGGCCCTCTCTGGAAGGCAGGTGTTTCTGTTGCTATGCTGAGCTTAAAGATATTTTCTTTTTTTGCCACAATCATGATTTATCTTCCAGCAAAAGCACCAAGTGCTTGCTACCACCAATTCCTTTTGTCCCTCAATCACACTGCTCTTCCCTTGACAATTTTGAGTCCATCCCCACGATTTGGAGAGGGTTATTGTGCCCCTCTCTTTGATAACTATGTGATACCAACCTCTGTGTCCCTCTTAGAAGTGTGATTGAGGCATCTGCCACCAACTTGCTGGGGAAACTGTCCTCGAGCATCATCAGCCTCCCGTGGATCCCTCAGCAGCTGGGGAGGCCCAGATAACGCTGGGAACCACCAGCCAAGTGATGGAAGGTATCTTTTACCTTCTTTCATCTACCAGACCCTTAGGCTGCTTGCCAAGATGCCTGTGGGTGTAGCCATGGCCAGGGTGAGCACTCAGAGAAGGCCAGAGCCTGTGTTTTTAAAGATTAATAGTGTTGTTTGCTCATTAAGGAGATAGTTTTGAAGTCAGCACTAGCCAGAACGTTGGAGTGCAAGCATCTGTTTGCTACTGGGAGAGGATATTTATTGTCTGATACTTCAATGGATGTAAATAAACAGCCAGCCCTAGATAATGTTCAGACAAACAAACAAACAGCTGCCAGAATGAGTCCCTTGGTAGTTGACCTTCGGGGAAGCATCCTGCTGATGTTTTAATAGCAGCCTGCTCTGCAGAGCCAAGCCCAGTGAGTGAAACCTTCCAGGAAAAAGAAGGATTAATGTGCAGCCTGAGCGTGCTGGGCCCTGGGAGCTCCCACATGGGCTGGGTTAGAGGAGGACAAGGGAGCTGAGCTGAGCATTTGGGGCTCTGAGGGGTGTGCATGTCCAGGACAGACATTCAGGGAGTGGGAGCAGGTGGGTGATCCTGTTGTGGAGGTGGTGGGTGTGATGTGGATTGTGGGTTGTGGTGGACTGAGCATTTTGAGACTCACTTGTAGTCCTGGAGTCCCCTTTGTCACTGGTTGTCCCCTCTGTCACTCCCTCTTGCCCTGCAGAGGAGCCCATGGTTCACAGACACCTCCCAGAAGCGATCCCAACTGGACTGCTAGCCAGGTTCTCAGCCCACAGCCCCCAAAAAACATCTTGAATATGGGAATGCCCATCATTCAGTCAGAAGAAAACTCTGTCCATGCCAGCACCGAGCTCCAGGTGGGGCTTGGGGCTGATGCCAGCAGAGAACAGCAGGAACAGAGGGAATGGATGGTACATTCTCCAAATTCCCTGCAGCTGGAAACTTGGGGGAGTTTTCCACACAGAGATTGTGCCTGACTTTAGTGGTGATCACCTGAAATCTTTGATGAGAATCTTCCCATTTTTCCTTTGCAGACTTTTCTTTGATTTTCTTCACCAACCCAAGTGCCCTGGTTTTAGCAGGAGCCTTGGAGCCAGGAATAAATCTCTAAGAGAAAAGTGCAGTTGTGTTGTCTGATGCTCAGGACTGTGAAGAATGTGCAGGGAAGGTGGAGATCCTCAGGGCTCTGTGCCTGGCATCCAACATAACAAAGACAGGGTTTAAGACAGGTAAAGGGATGGCTGGAGTTAGTGGCTAGACTTTTGGCTGCAGTCTCCAAAAATCACCTCACTGCTGGCACAGGGCTCACATAGGCTGTGGGTTGGTGTCTTCCAAATTTTCTGGCCTTTTTCTGGATTTTCCTATTGAAGGAAAATCCTATCCACCCGCGCAGGGAATAACATGCTCAGACTCCATGTTGCAGAAGGTTGAATAAATTGTTTTTGTTAAGTTAAATTATATTACATTAATGCTATACTGTACTAAAACTACATCATACTAAAAAGATATTAAAGAAAAACCTGGTTCTCTCTCCAGACAGTGACAACACAGCTTTGACCCAATTGGCCAATCAATCCAAACAACCATCACCAGTGCCCAATTAACAAATCACTCTTCAGTAAACAATCTTCCATAACCCATTCCACATGTGCCAAACAACGGGAGCAGCCAATAGAGATAAGAATTGTTTTCTTCTTTCTTGGAGTTTTCTCATTGCATCTCACAACTTCCCGGGAAAAATCCTGGGAGAGAGAATTGTGTCTCTCTGTACAGAGAATGTGAATACCTCATTTTCCTTTTTATTATCTACTAGATTTAAGTGGAGAGAGGGGTTCCTGCACTTGGAGCTGTTGGGCTGTGGGTGTGTGAGCACACGTGTGTGTGTTTGCACACGTACAGTACAATGAGCCCTGTCCCTCCTGCTCTGCAAAATAATGACTTTTCAGGCTATTAGGCCAGCAATAGCTGTTAAATCACTTCCAAGTAGCTCTGTATTCCTGGTGTGAAGCCTCTGCAATCTTTTACCTGCACCAAATGCACAGGGGAGATCCCTGGGGGCTGTGCCTCCTGTCTCCATGGTTTGTTAACTCCAGCTGGCTGTTCCTCCAGCCTGCCTCTTCCATCTCCGAGCTCTCTCCCCTCTAATGGGGCCTGGCAAAGGCTGAGGACAGTTCCTGAGCCCTGGGGTGATAATTGGCTGCTTACATATCTGGCAGCCTGCAGATCTGACCATGGTGATGCTGGAAAATCAAGGTCAGAGCAGCGAAGATGTGAGGTTTGTTTAGCACAGGGATCAGCAGAGAGTGAGGATGCTGTGATGGGAATGAGAAAGCCACGAGGGACTGAGGGGAGGCAGAGTGGAGACAGCAGACAAAGCTCTCTGAGAGGGAGAATTGAAGCTGGAAAGGCTCAGAAGGAAAGAGGAAAGGCTCCTGCTGTGGGGTATTTGATGTGCTTGGAGCAGAGCCCCAGCAGGGCTGTCTCCATGCTCCTCAGCCTGCAGCCCTTCCTGCCTCCCTCCTTTCCCCTGCCTGTCCTAAGGGCAGTGACACAGCCCAAGCCTGTTGGCACCTTTGCCCTTGAGCCCATGGGTGATTTACATCAGGGTCCACTTTCGAAAAGGAAGACTCAGGAGCTGAATTTCCCTGTGAAGGACAACGGACATGAGTGAGGCCCCTGCTCCCAGGCAGCCAGAGCTGGTGGGAGTCAGGGATGTTCAGTGCTGGGCTTCAGACCCTGAATTCTTTTGTTTCAGTGATGTTCAGACCCTGAATTCTTTGTGTTTCAGGGATGTTCAGTGCTGGGCTTTAGGCCCTGAATTCTTGTGTTTCAGGGATGTTAAGTGATGTTCCGACCCTGAATTCTTTGTGTTTCAGGGATGTTCAGTGCTGGGCTTTAAGCCCTGAATTCTTGTGTTTCAGGGCTGTTCAGACCCTGAATTTTTTGTGTTTCAGGGATATTCAGACCCTGAAGTCTTTGTGTTTCAGGGATGTTCAGTGATGTTCAGACTCTGAATTTTTGTGTTTCAGTGATATTTAGTGCTGGGATTCAGACCCTGAATTCTTTGTGTTTCAGAGATATTCAGGGCTGGGTTTCAGACCCTGAATTCTTTGTGTTTCAGGGATGTTCCATGCTGGGATTTAGGCCCTGAATTCTTTGTGTTTCAGAGATATTCAGTGCTGGGATTTAGGCCCTGAATTCTTGTATTTCAGGGATTTTCAGTGCTGGGCTTCAGACCCTGAATTCTTTGTGTTTTGGGGATTTTCAGTGCTGGGCCTCAGACCCTGAATTCTTTGTGTTTCAGAGATGTTCAATGCTGGGATTTAGGCCCTGAATTCTTTGTGTTTCGGGGATTTTCGGTGCTGGGTTTCAGACCCTGAATTCTTTGTGTTTCAGGGATATTCTTTGCTGGGATTTAGGCCCTGAATTCTTGTGTTTCCCTGTGATGTTCAGTGCTGGGCTTCAGACCCTGAATTCTTGTGTTTCAGGGATGTTCCATGCTGGGATTTAGGCCCTGAATTCTTTGTGTTTCAGGGATGTTCCATGCTGGGATTTATGCCCTGAATTCCTATGTTTCAGTGATGTTCAGTGCTGGGATTGACTCCCTGACCCCTTGGTGTATCAGGGATGCTCAGTGCTGGGCTTCAGGCCCTGACCTCTGTGTGTGCTGATGTTGGACGTGTGTTGCTATCATCAGCAGCTCCATCAAGATGACAAATGAACTGCAAATCCTCCCGTGTCATTGCAGCAGCCCAGCAGCCAAGGCCTGCACGTGCTCCCACTTCTGAGGAGTCTGATGGACAGCACGTAGGATCTGAGCATCCCTGAGCACCCTCCACACCCTTTGCTGGCACAGAGAGCCCCTCTAACTCCTTTCTGCTTCATTTTCCTTCTCTTTCCTGGGGAAATAATATTCCTTTGTTGTCCCACAGCAGGTGAGTACATCAAGGAAGGACAAAGATAACAATCTGTATATCATTGCTCTTTTACTCATACGGACTTTCCAGAGCCTTTATCATTCCTTCTCTTCCCTTCTCTTTGACTTTCCAATACAGAAGATGATTCAGGCTCAGTTTCTTGGCTGAGAGGTTGATACAGAAGGAACAGCTCAAGGACTGTGCCAGGGAATAGTGGGAACAGGTCTTGACACCATAAGTTCTCCACAGCTTGTTATTTCCTTTGGATGGGAAGGGTGCTTTTTGCCCAGCTAACCAACTGCAGACTGGGAAACTTTGGTCAGGAAGGAATGGAGATTGTAATGTGGGGCATGATGAAGATCTCCTACAACTTTGTGTCTTTTAGGGAAAGGTAATGTGGTGTTTGCGTTGCTGCAGGGTAGAAAATTTTCAGGAAGTGAAAGGCAACACAGGGAGATAAGGAATGTAGATACACCTCTGAAACATGACTGTGGGTTTTTTTGCTGTGCAGGCTCAGGAGAACTCCTGAGAAGAGCTACTTTATCATGACTTGCTCTATACTGGAAGGGATTGCAAACCTTCTCCAGCTGCTTTTGAGCCCAGACTCTAGAAATTGTTTTTAAGCAGGTAAAGAAAAGTCTGTTGTTTTCTGCAATTTCTTCTGCATCACTGGATCATTGTCAGGGACAGACTGGGACTGTGTGTCTGGTTCCTCCTCATAATCCCAGTTATTGATGTCCCTAAGTGACACCCTGTTATGAGATGTGTCTGGAATCATAAGGTGCCACACTGGTGCAGGACTGATTTCAATACCTGATACATGCAATCAGTGAGAGAAATAGTCTGTGTTGCACTGAACACTCTGCAATAATAGATTGCCCCATGGAACATTAGCAATAAGAGCAATAATATTATCTGAGCAGCATTCAAGTGAGTCAGTCCTGCAGATTTGTGTGGCTTTTTTATCTTCTGCTCATCACCACCAAAGATCCTTCCCTCGTTGCCATCATTTTGAGCGTGGTAGATTTGTCCAGGCGGTGACAGGAGCACAGTGACAGGGCCAGATAAAATCCAGCAGGCTCTGCATGGTTCTTACAGTTCCCTTGGCTGATGGGACCAGCAGATGTGATGAAATCTGCTTCATCCTTTTGGGGAGGAGGCTGGGAAAAGTTCACTTTTTGTTGACAGTGGTTGCTGTCCTAAAGACCTGGAGCACAATACATTTGTCCAGTGGTTATTTTGTATATATATTATATATATTATATATTATATATAATATATAATATATTATATATTATATATTATATATTATATATTATATATTACATATTACATATTACATATTACATATTACGTATTGTATATTATGTATTGTATATTACATATTATATATTCTAATTATTATATGTGTGCAATATATATAATAATATATAATATATAAGTATATAATATACATTATATGTATATATAATATATAATAAATTATATATATGTAAAATGTTGTTTATATATATTATAAATATATATATATTACAGTGAGGGTGGTGGGAGAGAAGGTTGCCCAGAGAAGCTGTGGCTACCCCTGGATCCCTGGAAATGTCCATGGCCAGGTTGGACAGAGCTTGGAGCACCTGGGACAGTGGAAGGTGTCCTTGCCATGGCAGGGGGCTTGGAATGAGATGATCTTTAAGGTTCATTTCAACACAAACCATTCAGTGGTTCTGTAATTATTTGTTTTGAGTGCAAGGAGGGAAAAGATCCTCATGTTCTCCCTCTGCTCTTGTTGTTGCTGCACAGATCCGTGTGGATGGCACCACCAAGAACACGCTGGAGTACGAGATCGTGCAGGTGGTGGACACTGGCCCCATCCTCCGGGACATGGCCTTCTCCATGGACCACGAGCACCTCTACATCATGTCTGAGAAGCAGGTAAGGAACTCCAGCAGCCCGTGGTGCTTTATAAACCTTTCAGCTCCATCCTGCTGTGGACGTCAGGGCTGCTCATGAATTCTGCAAGTGATCACATTTCCTACAAGGATGTTGCTCTGTTGTCGACCTCAGGGTTTTTATGCTCATAAACCCATGGCATTTATATACTTTTGCAATATTGTGGGGCCAGGGGCACAGAACTCAGGGGGCAGGAACCACCCCCAGAGTTGCTTTGCCCTGCTGGCTGCTGGACAAGGAATTGCTGCTGCATTTTTCTCCATCCCCACCCAAATTTTGGCTGCATCTGCCACAGACTCAGGAAGGTGTAGAGCCGAATCACTGAATGATTTGTCTCTAACTGGAGTTTTTGGGGAGGCTGGAGCCTCTTTGGGACACTGGGCAAGAGTGTAGGATGCTGCCAGCCAGAGTGCAGGCCAAGTTTAGTGTGGTGCTCCTGTTGTGCTGTCAGCATTGTGACTGAAAATGCTGGCAGCCAGATCCCAGGGAAGGACCAGGCTGGGCACTCAGCATGGAATCCTGGCTGATTTCAGTGGAATTCCTTGCCTTGGGAAGTTTGCTGCTTGGGGAGGGGGTAGGAAGAGGAGCTGATTTTACATGGAAAATGCACTGTTTGTACTTAGTCCTGTGGGTGTGCAGGATTACTTGAGCTATCATACCTGGCTGATTCACAGATGCTCATGAGGAGCTTTAAGTCCACAAAAAGAATGGGAGCAATGAGGGATTGTGGTAGGGTGATGGCAATTGCCCTACAGTGGAGGCCTACATGTTCACCCATACATATTCAATGATTTATTAAACAAGTATTACTGGTTATATTTTTAATCTACAAGTGTCATTTCTTCCTCCTGCACCACTTAAAATAAAGTGGTTCGTGATGCTTCCAACCATTTCCCTCTACTGTACATATTTATATCTAAAATTTGGTGTGGGGAGGGGAGCAATACTGTAAATTCCTCCTGATTCAAGAGGCTGAGAGATACCAGAACTCAGGAGAAAGGACAGGATGACAGAGCTGGGATTCCTTCTTATCTGCTCCATGCTGGGCAAGGATGGGATTTCACTTCCAGTCCTGAGGTGAAAACAGTTGCAGTCTCTTTTTGGGATGGGGTGAGGAGCTGGAGGCAGGTGATGCCCGAGCTCCTGCAAGACTTTGAGCATGACACCATTCCTTTTCCTCATCTTTCACTGTCTGGGCTTTTTCTTTTTCCTTCTGCACAGAATGGGGCTCCTGGAGGGCCGAAGCCCTGGAGCAGAACAATGAATGCACCAATAACCAGCCCAGGGTTTTCAGGTTTGCTCAGTGACCTCTTTGTGCAGGTCCATCTGAGGTCACCTCAGACACCACTGCTGCCTTTGCACAGCCCTTCAGATTTGCAGAGACTCCCAGGGGCTGTCTCAAACCTCTGGGGGAAAAGGCAGTGGGACAGCAACTTTCATTCCCTCACATCCATAAACATGAAATCTGGAGGAAGTGAAAAGTTCGTTTTTCCTTCAGAGACTTCCAAAAACTTATTCTTGCTGGTCCATTGACTACCTGCACTGCCCTGATCATAGCATGAGCATTTTGGGCTTGGCTGTTCCAGAGCACAAGTTGAAGCTGGTGTTTTTAGGGCCCCAAGCCCTGTAGAGAGCTCAGGAGCTCTGTGATTTATCAATCATCTCCTCCCACCCATCTCTGACGCCCATGGGTGTCCCTGTGAGAGCAAGGCTGGTGAAAAAGGCAGGGAGTGTTGTTATTTAAAATCTGATGTGAGCCTGTGAAACACTCAGCACTACATCAGCCTTTGCCCAAATGTGATTTTATCTGAGGCGGGCGATGTGAGTGACAGCGCTGCCATCTCAGCAGTGCAGTCACTACCTGTGTGCTCAGGATAGAACACACTTTAATGCTTGAATAAATTAACATTTGTAGAGCCTCAGGGAGTGGGTGCAGGGGTTTGCCTTGCTGGAGGCAGGATTATGAAGAGGCTGCCCTTGGGGAGCAAATATCCCACCCACTCTACAAGCCATGTACAGATCTTTTACAAAAGGGTGAAGATCTGACTTATCAGAGGTTTTCACTGCTCACAGTGGTTTGGGGAGATCTGTGGAGATGGGGTGCAGGGGGTTGATGACTTAACCTGACCTTTTTAAAGATAGACAGGTACCAGGGCTTGTGCTATCCCTGGGGAAGGAGGAGGTTTCTCCTTGAGGTTTTTTTTTCCTCAGCTCAGCCCTGTGCCCCAGAGATAAGAGGGATTCTGTTATTACCTATGCAGTTATTAAAAGCTGTTTTCATAGAATCATGAAATCATTAAAGTTGGAAAAGGCATCTAAGATCAAGTCCAACCTTTGACCAAATGTTCCTGTGCTCACTGAACCATATCATGAAGTGCCACTTCTACTTGTGTTTTGGACACATCCAGAGATGGTGACCCCACCACTGCCTTGGGCAGCCTCTTCCAATGCTTAAGCACTCTTGGACTGATGAAATTTTTTCCTAATATCCAACCTGAGCCTGCCTGGTGCAGCTTGAGGCCATTTGCTCTTGTCCTGTGGGTGGTTGCTTGAGAGAGGACAGACCCCACCTCACATCAACCTCTCTTCAGGGAGTTGTGAGGAGCAATGAGATCCTCACTGACCCTCCTTTTCTCCAGGCTAAACAGCTCCAGCTCTCTCAGGACTCCAAATCTTGTGATTTTGGCTGACTTGGCTCCACCTTTCACCAGCCCCCCCACAAGAATGGAAGCCCCTGTGACAAAGCAAATTTCTCCAGCTTGTCCCAGTCTTACCACAGTTCTGGAAATCCCAGCAAGGCACCTTTTAACTTGGAACACTTGAAAAAGAGCTGTCACTGTAAATCTGGACACAAGGAACATCTTTCTCATGCTGCCAAAAGAATCCCCTGGCCTTTTAAAGGCCTATTTCTGCATGGGAGGTTTTTCCTCAGTGAACCTGGGGGTCCTTGGTTTGCACATGGGGGTTTTCCCCTGGAGCTGAACTCCCTGGGCTCCAAGGGAGATGGAACCCAGCTCTGCCTTGTGCTCTGTGGCTGAAACAAGTCCTGCCCTGCAGCTCCTCTGGGCACTGAGAGGTGACAAGCAGCACTTGCCCACTCATTCAGATGTGCAATGCTCTGAGGAGCAGAATGCAGCAGCTTTTTGCCATTATCCAGAAATACATTTGTCACTGAAACCCAGAGACAGAGCATACAAAGGTCCCATCATTTCCCAGAGGTGTGGACATCTCTGTGTTTTAGGTGTGAATGTGTTCCAAGTCCCTGTTGGCAGCTCAGGGAAGGGTTGGTGCACACATGGCATCAGTCAGGATCCATCAGGAGATCATCCCTTTAACTCCAGCCTTCACAAATGCTCTGAGGGAGCTACAGCCACTGTCCCAGCTGGCTCCAAGCCCCATCCAGTCCAACCTTGGACCTTGCAGGGATCCAGGGGCAGCCACAGCTTCTCTGGGCAGCCTGTGCCAGTGCTCATCACCCTCACAGCCAAGAATTTCCTCCTAATATCCCATTTAAACCTGCTCCCTTTGTCTGAAGCCATTCTCCCCTTGTCCTGTCACTACATGCCATGTAAACAGCTCCTCTCCATATTTTTTATCAGTGCACTGGAGGCTGGGGCTGTTTCTTTCTCCTTTTCCTGTTTCTGGTGTGCAGAGGAGCCCTGTGCCTCACCAGCTGATCTCAGGGGATGAGGAGCAGATGGGAAATGCTGGGGGAACAGGAGGGTCTCTGCTGCAGCTCCTCTGCATCTTCCCTGCTCCTCATCACACATGCCTGTGCTTCCTTCCCTCACCTAATGATCTCTGAATTTCTTTCTCCACCCAGCTAAGAAACTCCCTGCAAGTCTTTGCAGGGATGGAGATAATTCTTCCACCCCTTTCTCCTTCTCCCTGCATCTCTCTGATCCTTTGCAGCCCTTTCCTCTCATTCCCAGCCTTGCACTTGCTTTTCCACCCCTCCTGCATTCCTGGCATCCCTGTTTCTTCACTCTCTGCTCTCCAGCTGTCTCCACACTGCTGTCTCCTTGTTTCCTTCCTGCTCAAGTGTTGGCACACACTCAGAGCCCACCTCTGCATGCCAGGAGGTGCAGGATGCTCATTCCCCTGTCGCACCTTTGGAAGGTCACCTCCATCACCCCTAAATAACTCTGTTTCAGCAAGTTGGGCTCCTGGGTCCTCTCCCAGAGTTTTGCAACACATGGAAGCTACTCCAGGACAGGAATCTCAGCCCTTCCTTTTGAAAGAGAGGGATCAAAGGGAAGAGCTGGAGGAAATAACCTTAAAGGCTCAAAATCCAGAAGGTAAAGGGAAAGAGGTGTCAACTTCACATTACTTAAATCTCATGGTTTTGAGCTTCCTCTTACTTTTGGTTTCCTGAAGGTTAGGGAAGACTATTCTGCAACCAGATTTTAAGCAACATTGTGTTACTAATGGGCAACTTTACCCATCCCTGGAAGTGTCCAAGGATGGGTTGGATGGAACTTGGAGCAACCTGGGATAGTGAAAGGTGTCCCTGGATGGAAATGGGATGGTCCCTTATAAAACCATCCTGTGATTCAGTGTTTGCCTCAAGGAAGGAGATTTGCTGTCCCTCTCTGTGCTGGCAGGTTTGTTCTGTGGGTCAGCTTCACGCTCCAGTGGAAAGTTGTGCTTTCCCCCTGTAAATTAGTAGAAAGTCACCCACAATCTTTGAATAAATCACATCTGTGCAGTGCTATCATTCCCCAAAACCATTACAGTGTGTCGGAGGTGAGACTGGTAGGGTCATGCGTAGCAGAAGCAGATGGGTATTTTGGAGGCTCTTTTAAACTTTTGCCAGCGAAATATCAAATAAATATGTACTTCAACTAAAGCGTGGCAGAAAGCACATTTGGAAAAAATTAAGTAACTGTACTGCAAATCATGTTGACAGGGTCTTTTTGGCCTTTTTGTGTCTGTTTCTCATTAAAATGGGGAAGGTTTATACCTATTTGTCTCCTGAGATTTATTCTTCTCCCCTCAGCCGCTGAGTCACTACCAGCAGCAGAATTATTGTTTGCAAATTAGCTGCCAAAGAGGAGGGGGTGTCTGGCCAGTTTACTTCTGGTTTCGTGACCACTGATTAAAATCTTGCCTGCTGCTTATGTTATCGTATCAATTAGTTAAAGTAATCATTAATAACTCTGCTTAGTTACGGCTTAATTTCTTCAAATGTGATCTTTGCATAAGATATCAAGCAGCATTAACTCCTGGGGTTGGAGTGGCTTTTTTCTAGGGCATTGTCAATTTGAGGCTGTCTCCAGAAACACTGGCTCAGGATCACAAGTTTTACAAATAACTCAAGAGATTTTGGTTGTTTGTATTTTTTTTTCCTTTTAATTTACATTTGTTTGGTTGTGAGCCATCAGGTCGTGTGCAGACCACATTTTTCATCACTGGGCCAGAACCAGAAAATGCAGAAAGATCTTTGCAATCAGAAAGCTGAGATAATCTAATAGGTGTGACTTTTTGACCTGGGGATTTAAAAGCAGCAGAGACATGTAGAAACTGTAAATTTTGGTGCTGTTGTTGCACAATTCTGTTATTCTGCTGTCTTGGAGTATTGATTTAGGAGGGGCTGTGAAAGATGACCACTGTGCACATCCACTCTTTGGAGGTGGTCAGGTCTTCTGCAGGACTTCCCTACTCAACTTCTGGAAGGGTATTGGCAGCATCTTCTCTTCCTTGGATTAATTATCAGGCAGTTAGGAAGAAATTTTTGGCTGTGAGGGTGGGCAGGCCCTGGCACAGGGTGCCCAGAGAAGCTGTGGCTGCCCCTGGATCCCTGGAAGTGTTCAAGGGCAGGTTGGATGGGGTTTGGAGCAACCTGGGATGGTGGAAGATGTCCCTGCCCATGACAGGGGTGGCACTGGATGATCTTTAAGGTCTCTTCTAACCCAAACCATTCCATGATTCCATAAGTAGCTATTCCTAAACCAGACTGGCATCCTACATAAGATCAGGGCCACCAGAGCTTCTAAGATACCCAAAACATGGTCGAATTCACCATCTTTGCAAAAAAAGTGTCACATTCCTCTCCCTCTAAATCCTCCAAAGCAGAGGACTCCAAACCACCCATTTCCATGCCAGCTGTCCCACTCTTGGGCAATCCTGCACAAAATTGATAGGGAAGAGCAATTCCTAGAGTTCACTCAATCCCGAATGAGCAATGAGTGTAATCCCAGTTGGCAGCAAAGGCAACTTTTGTTCTCTTTGATTGTTCTTTGCTGCCCCTGGAACACTCCTCATTACCCTCAGCAACATCAGAGGCTGAACTCCGCTCTCCCTCGCATTTGCTTTCACCTAATTAAGGGCTTGTTAAATAAGGTCAGATGCCCTCTGAGAAATGTCTGAATAGATGGAAAATCCCGCATGGATGCTCAGCTCTGGATGGAAAAGACAGCGTGTGAGTGCCTGTGTTTCTCAGCCAAGAATGATAAAAGTGATTTGGCCCACTGGCAAAACTGCAGTGCATTGTGCTGCTGACTCTTTGGAAATAATTCTTTATCAGCAAAAGGCAAATTATTGCAAAAAGTCGTAATTTAGCTTGATTTTAACTCATTTGCTGCTTTTATGTGGGTGTTTTGGAGTAAGCTGGGATAATTCAGGGAGTAGGGAGTCCCTTAACCTCCTGCTGGCTTGGTTGTGTGTTCCAGAAGGGATGTGAATAACTGAGGAAGCTGAGCTGAGCAGGAGAACAGATTCAAGGTCTTGGAGGTGTCTCAAATGCATCGTTCATGGCAAGGGAAGAAATTCCACTTGGGGCTGTCTCCATCCCATGAGACACACAGGGAGCTGGAATTCCAGCTCTCACTGTCTCTCAGCCTTTGGACTTTTCACACTTGAATTAAACTCTTTTTATGCTTTGGAAAGGTTTTCATGAGCCAGTTGATGCTGTGTGAAGTGCCTCACTTTGCCCTAAAACCAGGACTCTGAAAAGTGCCCTGGGAAGGAGGAAAGGCTGGGAGACAGTCCAGGATTTGAGAGACCTTGAATCATTCCCTGCCTTGCTCACAGACTCCTGGAACTCTCAGACACAAAATGTGACTTTTGAGGTGGCCCCGTGGAGGCCAGGAGTTGGACTTGATGATCCTTCCAACCCAGGATATTTAGGAATTTATGATTCACTGACTGAATTTATGATTCAGTTGAGGGCAATGAGGCTGGGGAGGGGCTGGGAACACAAACCCTGTGAGGAAGCTGAGGGAGCTGGGGGTGCTCAGCCTGGAGAAAAGGAGACTCAGGGGTGGCCCCATCGCTCCCCACAGCTCCTGAAAGGTGCCTGTGCCCAGCTGGGCTCGGGCTCTGTCTCCAGGCAGCACTGACAGAACCAGAGCACACAGCCTCAAGCTGTGCCCAGGGAAATTCAGGTGGGACAGCAGGAAAAAGCTTTTCCAGAAAGGTGATAAAGTTCTGGGATGGCTGCCCGGGGAGGTGGTGGAGTCACCAGCCCTGGGTGTGTTTGAAAAGCCTGGATGTGGCACTGGGTGAGGTGAGCTGCTGGGGCTGGGTTGGACTTGATGCTCTTGAAGGTCTCTCCCAACACAGTCATTCTGTGAATTCTGTGGCATCAGCTGTGGGCAAACCTCTGTAACTCCATGTGCTCTGAAGGTACAGAAGATATTTCCAAGATCAGGACTTCTTTTGGAACTCTCTGTAGCGCCTTCCACGGACTGCTGAAAACTCAGCTGTCCTCCTGACCTGTGTACATGCCCTGATGAGAGCTGGAAAGCTCTGCTGGGTCCCAAAATTCAGAGGGGTTTTTGCTTTGTCGCCATCAGATGTCCAGTCTGAGCTTTGCTGTGCATCAAAGAGAGAAATGCTCCTTCAGAGAATAATTTGCATCCACTCTGTCCTCTAAGTGACATGACTTAAAGCTTCCTTGATCCCATCCAGAGGAACCCTGACAAGCCCAAGCTGTGTGGAGAGGACCAGCAGGGAGCAGTCTAGCAGCTGCTCACTGGAGGGAAGGATTTCACACAAAATACAGGTTGGGATCCCTTTGCTTCGTGCTTGGCCTTGCTGATCCATGCCAGAACCATCCCTGCCAGGCCTGCCCCATCCCAGAGAAATTACTTCCCTGCAAGCACGTTGCATTAATCACTGGGTCCAGCTGTGGGGGAGGATCTGCAGCTGCTGCAGGACCTTGGGTTCATGGATCTTTGTCGGAATCTGTGGGTATTGGTGATTCTGAGATTGTAGAAAGTCTCTGTCTGTCAGCCCCACTGCCAAAGCAGAAGCCATAATTGGTCTGTGCTGGTTTCAAGGTTGTTTATTCTGTTTATCTCTAACATGTTCTGCTGCCCTGCCGCAGCTCTGTCCTGCAGGGCAGCGTGTGGGGCTCTGCCCTCAGTGGGATGTTACAAACATTAAATACCAGAAACTACCTGTGCTGGATTTACAATAACGTGCCAATATCTGTCACCTACGTTGGACAGTGTGTCCCCAGCCTAAACCAGCAGAAAAATGCCAACACCACAGTGAAACATGGAGGGCATGAAGAAGGAGAAAAAGGACAAGACACACCCAATTTCCTCCATCTTGTCCCCTGTGAACCCCTAATCTAGAAATCTAAAATTTTACTTTTGCACCCGTGTCACACTTAATTATTACTCTTATCAAACACTCAAAGCTTGTAATTCATCCTGTAAGATTGAAAACTCCTCTCCATGGACAGAGATCACAGACAGTGTCTCTGGGGGCTCTGTCCAGGGGGGTTCCTGACCCCTGCCAGGGTCCCAGACCTGCCAGGGCAGCAGAGGGAAGCCCTGGATTCCCACAGATCTTAGTCGTGGACAGAGTCTAAACCCTCCCTGCTGGCACGACATGAATTCCTGTAGCTCTGGGTCAGGGCACTGCTGGTGAAATTTTCCATCTGATGAGCAGAAGGGATGAGTGACACGTCCTTGGTTGTGCCTGTGACAGGGCAGAGCATCAGGGCTGAGTCTCTGGAGCACCCCTGGGCTGGGATTTGGGGGCACTTAGTGCACACTAACACAATTTATTTCCTGTCACGCCAAAAAACCTGTGTTCAGGCACAGTGGTGGCATATTTGTGCCTGAACTCTCCAGTTGCACCCTGCTCTACATGTTCAATATTTGAGGGTAGAACCACAGCTTTCCCAGTGCCATCTGTGGAGCTGCATTTGGCTTGAGCTGCAGACTGAACTAATGTCAGCATCCATCTCTTAGCCTGCCAAAACAGCCACATCCCCATGCCAGGATATTTCCTCCACAGGCTGCTCAAAGAAGCAGCACAGGAGCTGGAGGATTCTCAGAGGGCTCTGAGGGTGCTGTGCTCTCTAGAAGATGGTTTAATTCATCTTTGGGATTCCTTGCTTTAAGGCATTCATGTGGGGGACACACCTGCAGGGCTCTGGCTGCTGTCAGGACATGAGGAATGGGATGGGTCATTCAGTCTAACCAGGTCTCCTTCCTCCTGAACCATGTTTTTAAATGTTAATTGTTCCCTCTAGTTCATGGGGGCTGCTGACAGCTCCCCCCTGCCTTGAAAATAAGGAAGGGTGGAGGAAGGAGCGAGCAATGCCCAGAAATGCAAAAAACACTTGCAGAGTCATTCCCTGGGAGAGGAGAGGCAGGGACAAATATCGATCCTGGGGTGGGAAGCCATGGAGACGTGTCCCCTGGGGCACAGTGCTGCCCAGCACATGGCCTGGGGGTCACCTGGCACTATTGATTGTGGTGCTGTTCCTCTGTGGAGTCAAACACTGCTGCTCAGTACAGCTGCTGTGCTGTTCTGGGAGAAAGAAGGTGGATATGTGGAGTTTAATGCATCCCTCTCATGTTTTAAACAACAAAAATACCCCTCCACTCTCATCTCCCTGAGTCCCATCAGACTGGTAGGTTGTGTTTTCAGCTAGGAATAGGTCAGAGTATTAAGGGCAGCTCAAGGAGTTTAGCTGTAAATCTGAAAATCTCCCTCCTCCCTTCCCCCAGCCCCTGACCCTGTAACAGAGCCAGGAGAAGGGGAGAAGAAAGAGGAAACCTAAGAAGTTGGTGATTACATGTGAAGCCTGGCAGATGTGTAATCCTGAACTCCATTAAACATCTGTCTGCTCCAATCTCCCTGACAGCCAGGTCCCCTCCTCTCCTGCCTCTGCAGGTCACCCAGGGCCACGGGTTGTTAATCCCCATCCTCTGCTCTGGGGTCCCACAGCCCAGCCTGGGCATCAGAGCTCCCAGGACGGGGGATTTGGGCAGGACAGTGCCCAAATTGGATGTGCCATGGCTTAGAGCTACAGCTCTTGGGTGGGAGCTTTTCCATCAAACACATCCTTGAGTGCTTTCCTGGGTTGGTGTGATGCTTCAGGTTTTAGCTTTTATATTTTTTCAAATTCTGTGCTGCTTTAGTTGCAGTTCTGAGCGTCACATTCTGGGATGGTGAGCTCTCTGCACAGAGCAGGGAGACAAAACAATTCCTGCTCCAACTGGGCACCAAGGACAAATGACCCAAATCTCAGCCCAGGAGCACAAACACCGTGGGCTGGAGAGAGAAAAACAAGCAGGATGGGACTGCCTGGGCTAAAGCTGGAATGGGACAATGAACTCCAAGGTGCCAATGGAGCAGAACTGATCCCAGGGAGAGCCCCCGGGAGCGCTCGTGCATTTTGGGGCCATTTTGGTTCATTTGGGTGCAGCCCTGGCTGGGCTCTGGTGCTGCCCAAGGTGGATCCATGGAGGAAATCCTTTTCATAAATCCCTAATTTATTCTTTAGCTCTGCCCAGTCTCTGTTCTAGCTCAGCCTTCTCAATGCATCAGGTGCCCAGTGCGTGTCTGAACCATTCTCTTAATTATTGAATTTTAAACATTCTTCCAAAGTTGTTTCCATTACAGGCTCATGTGTCCTATTACTTTATTTGAGGCAAGTATTTGCTCTCTTAAGGCATTTCCTTGCACCATAAGTGCACAGAGTTAGCATTTTCTAATGCATTTTCTATTTTTCATGTGATATCCCTGAACTCCCAAGCACACTCCATGTTAGTGCATTAATAGGAATTTCATTGTAAGACTCAGAAAGAATTTTTTCAATGCTCCAGAGTTTGCTGTGTCTTCTGCACTCATGGCTTTGAGTCTTTCTTGCTGTAAGACCCATGCTAAATATCTTTCATCACTTTATATTACATGGTACAGTCATTATCATCATATATAGTAGGAACTGGAAAATGAAATCCATTCCAGAACCTGCCCTTGAAAGGCAAACTGGCTTTTATGTTCTTTTCTATTAAAAAAAAACCTTTATAGTCATACTGTAATGTTATTTTTTCCCTATTTTTTTTTTCAGAGTTTGGGTTTTCTTCCCAGGTCTTGTGATTTTCCATTTTGTGATTGGAGACAAGACTACTCAGCTACCCTTAAATTTATTTTATTTCCTAACTGGATGAAGGAGTAGTGGGAATACCTGAGACTTAAATTAGTCTGTCTTGCTTTGTTTTTCTTTTGGTTTTTTTTTTTTTTTTTTTTTTTGTTAGGGTTTTTTTGGTTTTTTTTGTTGGTTTTGTTTTGTTTTTTTTTGGGGGGGTTGTTTTTTTGTTTGTTGGTTTTGGTTTTGGTTTTGGTGTGGGTTTTTTTTTATTTTGTTTTTTCCTTTAGAAAGATATTCTGAAGCAGCAATCTGAGCACTTGGTCGATATTCTGCTGTATTTTAGTTTGTAGTGTAAACTTGGCTTTCACTTGTGTTTGGGTGGTTGGGAAGATTTGAGGGGACAGCAAAATCCATACAAAAAGGTGGTGTGGATAAATCAGTGGTTGTTTACCTGCCCCTTCTGTGAATGTTGCACATAGAAAAGGGAATTCCTCTGCCAAATGTCCCACATGTCACTGCCTGGAATAAATCTGTGATAAGATTCTTTTAAATAATGGGATTTATAAAAATAATGGTCCTTAAACTTTTAATTTTACGCTCTCATCCCAACTGCAGCATTTCTCACTCACATCATTCCCAGGGATCCTTTCTTTTAATTTACCTCCTGAATTCACTTTTTTCCCTACATAAATACCTGCTCTTGTGTCCCTCCTCTGAGAGCCTGGATCCATGGATGCCTTCGTGATGGATTTATAACTTGCAAAGCCCTTTGGATTTCTGGAGGATGAAAGACAGTGTTTGTACAAGGTCCCTGCCCTCCTGACATCATTTGGGAAGCTTTCTCTGGAAGGAGCCTCCCAAGCACTTGTGAGTTCACGTGTCAGTAGTTTCTGTCCCTGAGAGGGAAGGTAACCCATGTGTTCCCTCCAAGCATCACACCAGGAATGTGTTTGGATGGAATATGGACTCCAGGGTGATTCACATAATTAATGCTGGATTCAGGGAGCACTGGGAAAGAGGAGATGTTTGCACTGAGCTGGGCTCCATCAGGACAAAGCTTCCTTCATTCCCACAAGTTATATCCTTCTTTGATTCCACTTTTTGGTTAAATGCAATAAAACAGCGACCGGTTTCTGGCAGTGAAGCCAAATGCTGCCTTGTGCCCTATTCCTCCCCAAAAAGGATAACTCTGCTCAAACTGATAGGGAATAAACCCAAGCCATCCCTGGACTCTGTGAGGTTTTTTGACCTCCTCCTCCTCCTCCTCTGCTGAAACTTCCACCCCAGGCCATGAACTGGCAGCTTGGCCATTAGGACCCACTTGGCAGTGACTGATTGTGGGGATCTCTTTTGCTGTGGAAAATGTGGAACTGATTGTCTGGGCTACCCCCTGCTTGACCTGCGGAGTTCTGCATTTAACCTGGCTTTAGGCATAATAAACTGGAGTAATTAGCAGAGAAATTCAGTGCTGACACTTGTAATTGATTGGAAATGCCAATGAGAGCAGAGCTGTGGTGAGGGCTGTGCTGTGAAGGGGTCCTGGGGATGCTGTCAGGAGGCAGGAAAATGCAGGGAAGGAATGTGGAGCTTTGCTGGAGGTTTGCTTTTCTTTGTAGCTGAGAATGATGCAGGTTTGCTTTTCTTTCCAGCTAATGGGCTCAGTGAATACACTATCCATCACTAATTACTGATCCCTCCACTCAGCACTTTCCCAAGGTTGAACTCACACTTCTGGGAAAATCCACCTCAATCTCTGCAGAGTCCATCTCAACCGTGGGCTTAAAAAAGAGAAAAACACCTTTTGTGCTGCTCATCTCAAAATCCATCAGTTTGTGGCCCACTGAGGAGGCAAGTGGGCCTTTTTGGGAGAATATTTTAGATCATGGATTGATGGTATCTTATCTCCTGTGCCAGCGCAGATCTGTGATATCCTTCCTGGGCTTTGTGCTTCTAGATTGATGATAGCTGAAAAATAAAGTATTTAAATTAATTCTTCTTTTGGAGTTGTGTTTACAAGTGGGCATTTTGCTGTCCTGGCTCGAGGCAAGGCCTCAGGACTGTGTGTGTGCACACCTTGCAGGAAGGTACCTGTGGCATGGGACCAGGAATGACCTGGGAATGTCCCCCAGATAATCCTGGACGTGGTTCAGGGATGACCACAGCCAGTGACAGCTGATCTTTAAGGTCCTTTCCAACCCATTCCATGATTCTGTGATACTTCACATTACAGGAGCCATGGCAAGCTGTCAAGCATTTAGTGGTTTTTTGTTGTTTTTTTTTTTTTTTCTTGTCATGCTAATTAAACATTTAAAATCTTGATGAAGAGCTTCTAATAAAACAGGAGTAGAAGAGTGGGTCCGTGTTTGGGAAAAGCTGAAGCATCCCACAAGGGGAGCTGGCAGCAGCCTTTGGAGGGGGATATATCAACAATATCTTATGGAAAAAGGTGAGAAAATAAAATGTGAGGGTCATTGGCCTCTTTTATCTCATATCATGGACACAGCCTCAGAGGTTACAACCTGTTGCAGCTGTTCCTCCATGAGAATTCTCCATTTGCTAAGGCTGGTTTCTTCAAGGCTGGTTTTCTTGAGGTGCACCAACAGGAACCTCAGGAAACCAATCCTGGCCTTGGGGAACACTTTGATGTGCTGGATCAATAAATAAAAAGGGAAAAGGCAATAGAGTGACACCACCATATGCACTGAAGCATCCCGTGGAGATCGTGGAGTCTCCAAACAAACATTAGATGTGTAAACAGTGGATCAGCATTCCTTCACTGCAGACCCACTTATTGCCTTCCTGCTGATTTATTTTCATTAATTTTCATAGCTAAACAGACAAAAGTGCTTGTGGCAAACATCCCTGCTCCCACACAACTCAACATCCCCCCTTCCTCTTTTCCAAATTTTCTTTTTCAGCTGACAACCAATCCATCAGCTACTTCTTTGTGGCACAAACTTTGCACAGCCCAAAATTTGCAGGGACTCCTTTCCCCAGCCTGCAGTGCTCTGACACTTTTGGGATGTTATTCTCTCTGCTTAGAGGAGCAGTGGTAAAGGTGGAGATGAAAAAAGATCTCTTAAATACTGAAGTATTTGTGTTTGTTGGGTATTTTTGGGTTTGTGGACTTTTGTTTGTGCAGTTTGGAAGGAAGGAAGATTCACGCATGACAACTGCACTTTGGAATAATTTTTTGTTAAAGCAGAGGGACTATTTGTAGGTTTAAGCATCGGCAATTTTACCCTAGGATTCTGGAAAAAGAGAAAAAAAGGATTTTAACTGGCAGATGAAATTTTTTGCTCAGATAGGTCAGGTGCTTGGAAATACCCTGTGAATTTCAATGGGACATTTCTCTTCTTCTGCTTGAATTTGTTATTTATTTTTTGCCATCCTGCCTCTCCAAGGTATTAATGTGGGTTGTTGTTTTGTTTTTTTTTTTAATTTTGTCAAAAATCATTCTGAATTTTGTGGTCCATTTACAGGGTGGGGTGGGAAATATTTTATCTGGTTGTGTGATTTTCTCTTAGACTGGGATGGTGCTTTTCCTCTAGTTGACCATGAAAATAGTCATGTGGAACTGGGAAGTGATGAAGTTATTTATTTCTGATTAAATATACATATAATATATATATATTTACAGGAGCATGTGGTGACAGGACAAGGGGAAATGGCTTCAGACTGACAGAGGGCAGGATTAAATTGGTTATTAAGAGGAGATTCTTGGCTGTGAGGGTGGGCAGGCCCTGGCACAGGGTGCCCATAGAAGCTGTGGCTGCCCCTGGATCCCTGGAAGTGTCCAAGGCCAGGTTGGATGGGGTTTGGAGCACCCTGGGATAGAGGAAGATGTTCCTGCCCATTGTAGGGGGTGAAATGAGATGATCTTTAAGATTCTTTCCAACCCAAACCATTCTATGATATGTAAACAGATAATATTTATACATTATTAGTGATTTCTTCAAAGATTTCATGAAGGGCTACAGCGTTTTCCTAACAAACTGCCCTCACCTTTGTGTGGAATTTGGAGCAGGCTGGGGGTGAATAAGGTTCTTTACCCCAGCACACAAGAGGTTTGTGGTGAGATGCTGGGGAAGATGATGGATGAGTTCATCAAAATAGAGCAGAGTACCTGAACCTGCTGCACATGTGGAGATCTGCTCCAACGCTCCTGCCAGGCCAGAGGACAAGAGGAAAGCCATGTCACAGAGGCATTACCTGGCACTTTTACACATTTCTGTGCCCAAAGCCAGTGGGATCACCTTATCTGCCAGGGAAGCATGGCTGGGCTGGAAAGCAGCCTGTGCCTGGCAGGGCCAGCACCATTCCAGTCCTGCATCTGCAGGTGGGAGGCTGCCATGGGGCTCTGGGGATAATGGAGTGCCTGGGCTAATCAAATTAACACAGCCTGAGTGGGGAGGAGGGGAACTGTCCCTTTCAGTCTTCCCAATCAGCCCCTGACATCTCATTCCAGCCCAGGAAGGGAAGGAGCAAGGGGGAGTTTTCCAGCAGAGGGAGAATGTGCTGCTGTGTTGGAGCCTTATTTTATAACTAACCAACCACCCTGGCCTGCAGTGTGGACTTTTTTATCCAATCACACAAAACCACCCAAACCCATGGATAAGAAGGTGCCAAAGGAAATTCAGGTGGGATATCAGGAAAAAGCTTTTCCAGAAAGGTGATAAAGTTCTGGGATGGCTGCCTTGGGAGGTGGTGGAGTCACCAGCCCTGGATGTGTTTGAAAAGCCTGGATGTGGCACTGGGTGCCAGGGGCTGGCTGAGCTGTTGGGGCTGGGCTGGACTTGATGGTCTTGAAGGTCTCTCCCAACACAGTCATTCTGTGAATTCTGTTAATGGATTCTTTGCTTATTTTCTGACCAGGTTGGGATTAAATGTGTGAGGTGATATTTCTTGTTTGGACTCAGATGTTTATTAGTTCTTATCTATGTTACAAACTGTGAGTTTACAGCACTTTGCTCTAACAAGGTAAAAATGGAGCCCCATCTGTCTCTAACAAGGCCTTTCAAGGATAAACTGTCCAATTAAGAAATTACACCTAAATTATTTTTACTTTTAACCCAATAACCAACCACCCATGCCCTGCAATGTGGACTTTTTCATCCAATCACACAAAACCACCCAAACCCATGGAGAAGGAGGTGAAGAAGAAGGAGCAGCCTCTGTCCCAAAACTTCCATCTTGCTTTATATCTATTACTGTATTCTAAATCCTTAAACTCTGAGTTTGCCATCCTGTGATATCACACACTTCTATCCAAACTCCAGCCCCACAATCCCAGAATCACAGAATAATGAGATTGGAAGAGACCTCTAAGATCATCAAGTCCAACCCATGCCCTAACACCTCAACAAGACTATAGCACCAAGTGCCAAGTCCAGTCTTTATTTAAACACATCCAGAGATGGTGATTCTACCACCTCCCTAGGAAGACAATTCCAGTACGTTATTATTCTTTTGGTGAAAAGTTTTTTTCTTAATATCCCAGTTCTTTCATTCCATTTTGGAAGCTTCTCCATGGTCTCAGGTTAGTGCAGCGTTCTCTTGGGGGTGAGTGCCTGGCAGCACAGAAATTTAAAAATTCTCAGCAGCCAGGGGTCCAACACTGCTGCACTGATGCAGTGCTGGGGCTTTCTAGAAAACCAAAGGCTGGGCTGTGGTGGCTCCAGCTCGGTGACAATGCCAGCACAGGCTGGGGGAGCCCTGAGCTGCTGTCACACCGATGGGGTGAGGTTGGCAATACATTTGTCACTGGAGCTCCAGACAGCAAAAGGTTGATTTAATTAACCCAGGGAGCCCTGCTGGCCTTGTCTGTGAGAGCTCAGGACAGCAGGATGTGGATGAGGGGAGGCAGGGAGAGGAGGGAGAGTGTGGAATCCAGGG
This sequence comes from Taeniopygia guttata, assembly GCF_048771995.1. NCBI lineage: Eukaryota > Metazoa > Chordata > Aves > Passeriformes > Estrildidae > Taeniopygia > Taeniopygia guttata. The sequence goes on from NC_133025.1 coordinate 2,671,640, forward strand.
CATCCCTCTGGCTGCCCTGGCAGGTCTGGGACCCTGGCAGGGGTCAGGAACCCCCCTGGACAGAGCCCCCAGAGACACTGTCTGTGATCTCTGTCCATGGAAAAGAGTTTTCAATCTTACAGCATGAATTACAAGCTCTGAGTGTTTGATATGAGTAATAATTAAGTGTGGCACGGGTGCAAAAGTAAAATTTTAGGATTCTAGATTAGGGGTTCAGAGGGGACAAGATGGAGGAAATTGGGTGTGTCTTGTCCTTTTTCTCCTTCTTCATGCCCTCCATGTTTCACTGTGGTGTTGGCATTTTTCTGTTGGTTCAGGCTGGGGACACACTGTCCAACGTAGGTGACAGATATTGGCACGTTATTGTAAATCCAGCACAGGTAGTTTCTGGTATTTAATGTTTGTAACATCCCACTGAGGGCAGAGCCCCACACGCTGCCCTGCAGGACAGAGCTGCGGCAGGGCAGCAGAACATGTTAGAGATAAACAGAATAAACAACCTTGAAACCAGCACAGACCAATTATGGCTTCTTCTTTGGCAGTGGGGCTGACAGACAGAGAATTTCTACAATCTCAGGATCATCAATACCACAGATTCTGACAGGAGAGGGGAAGAGGGTGAAGACACGACGCTGGTGGAGCGTCAGGAGCCTTCTCAAAGCACTTTGCTTCTCACCACCGAAAGCCCTTCACAATTAGTCTTGATGTGATTTACATTTACTTTAAGGCATCTGCATAATGGGATGTAATGCACAGGAAATGTAGTCAGAAGCTCCTGAAAGCTTTTGGGGACTGACAATTCCCACAGAGCATGAAATCTCCTTTTTCCCTGCAGTTGGAAGTGAGTCTGGCCTTTACAGAACGTGTGCTCATGGGCTAAAATGCCCAAAATTTGCCTTTCAGTGTGTCTGAACTATCAGTTCTATTCATGAAGTGTCCAGACTTGCCCTTTCTTTTCCATCTTTCTGATGGATTTATTGGGACCTTGAATTCTTACTCAAGAACCAAGCAGGAGGATTTTCACCTCTAGATTTTCACTCACATCCAGGTGAATGTTGCTTTGCTGTCAGTCAGGGGCAGACCTGGGGCTGGGGGAAGCTGGACCACCTCTGCCCACACCTGGCAGGCTTTGGTGGGTAGGTTTGTTGTGAGAAACATCACTTCTGCTTGTAGAAAGTCACCTTGGCCAAGGAGCTCTGAAATTTTAATGCTCCCCACCAAATATTGACTCTCTGAGGGCGTCTGAGTAAGCCTTTAGTGGAGAAGTCGATATTTGTCTGATGTTTCAATGGATAATGTTGCTTTTCTCTGAATTTCTTCTGGACTCTGCTGGCCTCTCCCAAACTCGCTGCACAGTGGCAAAAGCAAGATAAAAACATGGGAGGAGGAGGAGGAGGAGGGAAGTGTCTCCTCTTGGAGGGTTGTTTTGTGCTGTCCACTTCTCCCTGCCTTAATGAGGCTCCTTGTTGGATGCCTCTCTCTAAAGTCAGCACCTGATCCTGCTGTAATCACTTCCAGCACACAGCAATCCTTCCCCATTTGGCTCTCCCTCGCTCTCTATGGGATTTGGGCAGCCAAAATTTACCATGGACACCGCAGAAACGTTGCAATAAATGCAAACACACCAGCAATTTTCCATGAGAAAACATTCCTCTTCCCACTGGAGATCAGTGCAGGATAATCTCATCACTCCATCCCGAGTGGACTTGAGTGGGTCTCATCTGTGCTGCTGGGAAAAGAAACTCCAGGTGAGATTTTAGGCAAGGTTGTAGCCATATATTGGTAACAGAAGGCAAATGTCTCTGTTTCCCTGTTTTACTGCAGCTCCTCAGTTGAATTCTGCAGCAAAGGCTCCATCCTGCCCTTGGACATGGTCATTCTGCCTCCTTGGGCAATTTGACATCTGTCCCCTACAAGTCTGAGCTGCAGAAGGATGCCAGTGGGGTAGAAGTAAATATATTGCCTTGCAGGTAGCAAAATCACTGCTGCAGGTTAGATTTCTGCCAATTTACCAATCATGAGGGACTCAATCTAAGTTGGCTGTGCCTCCCAAGAAAGAATAATCCTGTAAACAGTGTAGCTCCAATATACTGAACAATTAAAGAACTTGTTTCTGATTGAAGTTGAAATTCATTATATTTCCATTTGCAAGGCGAGATGGGCGGGTTTCAAAATAAGTGAAAAAAGGAGCTAATTTATATTTCTGTTCATGCTTGTAGCAGCTAGTAAATAAATCCAGGTGCTCAAGGGGAGTTGGGAGACTTTAATTTCAATGGCAGCTTGGGTGTCTGGTAACTGTGGGAGTCTGGACCTAAAATAAATGCAGAGGAAGAGTTTTGAGCAGCAAAGGGCACGGGATTTGTGGGTGCATCTTCTTTGTTGTTTTAAATTTGTTCACAGAATCCCAGAATGTTTTCTGGTGGAGGGGATTTAGAGATGATCTTATTCCAACACCCTGCCATTACAAGGACACCTTCCACTATCCCAGGTTGCTCCAAGCCCTGTCCAGCCTGGCCTTGGGCACTTCCAGGGATGGGGCAGCCCCAGTTTGACTCTCCAGTGCAGATTTTATCCCACCCAACTGCTGATTGATGCTTTCACAGGTCTGTCTGAAAGACATCCCTGTCTGGGATTGACATTTTTGGGGTGGTCACCTCAGCAGGGCAGCCTGGGCTGGCAGGAGGTCTGATCAATATTTATCTGGCCAAGAAAGGGAGTGAGTGATGCAGTGTCATATTTAAAAGGTGTCTCCATTTAACTGGAGGTCACAGTGTACACTCTCCTTGAGTGGTGGCATCATTTCATAAAAAAGCTTTTTCATTAATTAAAGTCCCTTAACCTTGCATCGTGCTCAGGGTTTGGTATAGAAGCTTATTTTTTTTTCTGATCAATATATATTACCATATTTCCTAGAAAGAGGCTTTCACCCCCTCAATTAGCTGAGGAAAAAATAATTGTGTGCATTTGAAAGCATTTTTGTGCCTCTAGTACCCATTAAGTAGATCAGAGCTGCAGTTTTCTTGTTCTTATGGACTTTTGTCCATATCAGTTACCCAAAGGAGCAGAAAGCATTGTTTGCTCTCATTCAGATGACATTTCAATAAATGCCAGGGGAAAATGATGATTCTGTTCTGCCTTTTTTTTTTTTTTTTTTTTTTTTTGTTATTTAAGCTTGAGAGAGAGGGTATGAACTCATGAATATACCCCAGCCCATAAAGCAGGAGTTTTGGAGTTGTGATTTCTGTGTGATCTCCATGAGATCCCCCACAAGTCACTAAAGGCCACAAAAAGCTCCTTACAGCAAGGTCTGGCATTTTATTCTTATGTAACACCCAGGGCCACTGATTTTGGTGAGGTTTCCAGGCAGAAACATGCTTATTAATTTATTCTCAGAATTAATGGAATTGAGCAGGAGAGGAGAACTGTTTCATCTCCCAAACCTTCCCTTGCTTCCAACTTCCAGCACTCTGGGAAGCCTTTGGGCAACTTTGCACTCCCAACCCAGGGACAGAACCCTGCAGGTGCACTCACCCCTCAGCAAAATTCCCTCCTGCTGGGCTGGAATTAATATTCTTATTTCAATCCCTTTGTACGGGAAAAGCTAAAAATTAATTGCCTGTGCACAGGAGAGGTGAACAAGCAGATGCCCAGGAAAGCACAACAGAATTATTGAGTGATTCTGCTTTAATTAAGTGCATCAGAGAGCTGGGAATGGTGGGGCCCCGTGCTTGGTGCCAGGAACATCATTGAGAGGAGGATGTGAAGGGATGGCTCCTGCCAAGGGATGATGGAAGGTACTCAAGGAATATAGAAAGCTATTTTAATTCTGGCTTCCTTTGAGAAAGCTGGAGCTACAGCCAATAACCATAAAACTACTGGGGCAAAGCTGCACACGCACCAAGGGCATCCCTCAAGCACTTATCTCTGTGAGCCCTGTGAGAAGGGACACCTTTTATCAATGAGAGGGGAGCACAGCAGAGCTGCAGCTGTGAATTCCCTGCCAAAAAGGGCTGCAGGCAGCATTTTTTAACCTCTGCCTGAAGCTGGCACCATCCAAACCCATCCAAGAGGGAGGAATCTGGGGGCATCCTCCCTTCTGAGCACATGAAGCACATAAAGCATCCAGAGAAAGCATCCAGAGAAAGCATCCAGACACCTGCTGGTGGTGAGAGAGGGAAATTGGTGGGAATTAGGTGAAATACACTTGATTTCCTGCAGGTTCAACTTTAGGATAACATGAGGTCCCCTCAGCAGTAGGTGCTTCACAGCAGTGCTTTGCAAAGAGAGCCAAAGCAGCTCGTTTTAGGGAGTTATTTGCAGTGTCTGTCAAAAAAAAGATTTTTACTTCAAGTCTCCTCTACACCACAGTGAAGGGATCTTGGCTTGTCTCCAGTGTCCGTGTTTTTCCTCCTCAGGATTCCCTGTGATCCTTACAGAGATGTTGGAGACTCTGGCTCTGCCACCAAGGAGCAGCTCAGATTTTTGTGCAAGGCTCACCCCCAAAGCACAGACCAGCTTGTTGATAATGATTCCAATCATTCTGCAGCACGTGGCTTTTTTCCTCTGCTGGGCAATGAATACTTTTCCCCTCCAAGGAATTAATTCTCATCCTTTTGGGAGGGTGCAACATTTCCCCTTTCATTTCTCTCTGTCCCCAGCTTGCCCAGGTTGTTGCTCTGTGCATCTGAGGTGGTCTGAAGAGTGATGATTTTGGGGTCTGCTACCCAAAGAACAGCCAGAAATAGATTCTGCCAAGTCACATTATTATATCACTCCTTCAGCTTTAAGTCTGAGTGCTTGGACTGAGCATTCTGGCAAAACTCAAGCTGTGCTTTACTTTAGAGCTATGGAGATTTTCTTGTCACCTTCTATTCTGGCTCCCAGGCAGTCTGTAAAGGAGAGATCACACTCCAGGGACACAGACCCCACACCAGGAGATGACCCACCTGGAATTAGCAGCCTGGCTCAGACATCAAGGTGTGTCAGGCTGACTACAGCTGATTTTCCATTAATTAAAGCCTTTTAGCCCTCAGTTTGAAGCCTTTAAAGCCCCAAACCCACATCACTGCTGTAGGAAATGTGTCCAGGGATCCCAGAGGTGAAACTGCTGACAAAGAACTGCAGAGAAATTAGGAAAAGCAGTGATCCATGGCAAAGCCCTTCAAGGACGTTTGTGGGGTTGTTTCTCAGAGTGCATCAAGCACAGAGAGAAGCAGGGAATTTGTGGGAATGGCTCCCTGTGGGAGCTGAGGTGTGGAAGCTCCTTGGCTTGGTTCTTTATGGACAAATTGCAGTAGGGATCAGGACATTCCTCCTAAAATTTTTGTTCATCTCCTGGGTTATTTCCATCCTCCTCTAAGCTTCTGGGCACTGCACTGATTCAGCTGCTGATCCTTAGATGTTGGAGGATATTCTGTTAAACACTGTAGTGCTTCAATGCATAAAGTTGTTCTTCAAATCACAGAATCATTAGGGTTGGAAAAACCCTCTAGGATCCTTGAGTCCAAGCATTAACCCAGCACTGCCAAGCCCAGCACAAAACCATGTCCTTAAAAGCCACATCCGTGCATTTTTTTGAACACTTTCAGTGTAACAGGAGGATAAACTTAACAAAAAGCCCAGATCAAATGCTAAGGGTCTATAAACAGCTAAAGATGGGCTTAAAGTTTGAATCACACTGAAAGAAAAGAAAATGTAAATTATCTCCATTTATCATCATAACTGCAACCTCAAAAGTGCTTTCGAATTTTGGTAGAGGTGCAGTGGGAAAGCTGAGCATGGCCAGTGAATGGAATAACGAAGCTGCAGGAGAGCAGTAAAACTGGAAAATTACTTTAAAACCGTGGAGATTTTGGCACATCCAGTGTGGTGTTGCTACCAACCAGCCTTTGGGCAGGGTTTGGATTGTGGCCAGAGAGGAAACTGCGGTGAAAAATTAGGGGGATATTGGGGTCTTCATTGGTGTTTGTGCACAGAGACCTTTTAGGGCAGCCCTAACCACAGCACATCCTCATCACAATCAATGTGCATTTTGCCACACTCTGGGGCAGTGTCCCACAGCACCTCAGTGCCTGAAGGTAGAGAGATCACCTGGCAAAAATCAGCTCCAGCCTAAATAACCTGAAGGTCAACAGCCATTTCCAGTATCCAAAGCAAACTGGACCTCTTCCTTTTGATGTGCCCAAAAAGCACTGCAATTCTGCACTGCTCCTTTAATTTTTATGGCATTTTGCTCCTTTCTGTGGCATGCAGGAACTTGCAGTCTGCTCATAACAACATAAGATCACAGCGTGGTCTGCTTTATATCTGCATATGTACAGAGACACACAATGTTTCTCCCAGCATGCAGAAAGAATAAATTCTGGAGTAATTTTTCATTGTTGCTTTTATGAGCTTCAAGGAAAAAAAAAAAAAAAAGACTCCAAAACCCTCAAAAGCTAATAAATAATTTATTCAGATGAAATTGCAGTTTATTGTTCCAGACTTTAGATTAGCCCAGAGTGCACGTGGGATCGGGGACGTCTTGCCTATATTCTCATTGTATAATTTTTTTTTTTTTTTTCATGCAGTTCACAAAGTTTGTGTGTGTACTTACATTTGTGGGAGAGCATGTGCATGTGAAGGCAAAAAACAGGCACAAAGAGATGTAGATTCTTTCTATCTCTACATGAATCATAGAATGGTTTGGGTTGGAAGGGACTTTAAAGATCATCCAGTTGAATATTTGTAAAAAAAAAAGAGATCCAACGCTCTGTTTTGGATGTGCAGACTCCCTTCATAATCCAACACAAATTATGGATTCCTGACACCTCTCTCCAGCGCAGGACTGGTCACTGGTGGTCACTGGTGAGCTTTGTTTTCATTCCAAACAACCATTTAAAATACACCAGATGAACTGTGTCCATTATATGTGCATATATTGGTAAACACATGTGGGGTTTGTGCAGTGGACCATAATAATATGATTTTATGTGGCTGTATAATTAGCACATTGCAGTTTTCTTATCATGCACATCCAGGTGAGTACCTGGGGTACTGCATGGACAGAAGTGTTTGACCATGCAACCCTTTATAACATTACCCAGTGTAATGAGACATAGGGAAGACAAACCCAGAAGAAAAGAACAAAAACCCCTAATCTGGCATTAAAAATTAGGGGCAAAAATCCCTAATTTTTTGAGGGTCTGCCTTAGAAGCACCAAAAAAGTGACATTCAGGGTTATCTTCTTGCTGTGGCTGAGGGGCTGAGGTTACCTACAGAGTCACAGAATCAAAGGATGGTTTGGGTTGGAATGATTTTAAAGTTCATCCAGTCCAAGCCCTGCCATGGACAGGGACACTTCCCACCAGATCAGCGTGCTCATCCAACCTTCATGAGCAGCCAGGCTGCTGGGCCTGACCTTCCAGAAACAGGGCTTTGCCACTGACCTCCCAGGTAAATCATTTCTGTTTTCTCTCTTTGTTATTCTGGTCTCTAGGAGATCAATCTATTCAATTTCCAGTGCCTTGAAGCTCCTTTCTCCCTAAATTTTCTGCCACTCTCGTCCATTTGGATGTGGACCAGAATGTCTGTTACTCCATGAGTGCAGCAGGGTTGGGGTGGGCTGGCTTTGGTGCCTACCACCCCACCAGTCCATCACTCCCCCTCCTCAGCAGGGCAAAAAAAAGAGATTTTAAAAACTCGTGTGTCAACATAAAGTCAGTGAAATAAAGCAGAAACGAGAATTGTGTACAGAAGCAAAGGGAAAACAAAATATTTACTCCCTTTTCCATCAGCAGGTGATGTCCAGACACTTCCCAGGAAGCAGGACTTGAGTATGTCTGGCAGTTTGTAAGACAAATACTTTACTAACAAATCCAACTCCCCTTCTCCTTTTTCTTGGCTTTTATTGCTGAGCAGACACCATATGGACTGCAATATCCCTCTGGTCAGTTTGGGACAGCCATCCTGGCTGTGTCCCCTCCCAGGATCTTGCCACCCCCGGCCTGCTGGTGAGGGGGAAATGTTGGAGAGACAGCCTTGATCTTGTGGCCAAAACACTGGAGTGTTACCAACACCTTCCCATCTGCCAGTCCCCAGCACTGCGAGGGATCTGGGAAAATTAACTCCATCCCAGCCAGGCCCAGTTGGAGGGCACAACACCGTGGGATTCTCCTCTCAGCAGGGAAACTTTGCCACATGAATAAAATAACAAAGATAAACCACTGCTTTGGTTTAGCAGCTGATGCTTAAAATGAAACAACCCACAAATTCACATGGAGTGGAAAACAGGGAGCTGGGAAAAGCTCTTCCCTTGTTGATTCCAGGGGTTGGTTTGCATTGGTAAAGACAAACTAAAACCTGGGATGTGACATCCCTGCCAGATGAGGTCTTAGGGAGATGAGGCAGATGAAGCAGAGGGGCACAGGGTCGCTGCTGCTCCCGATTGCTGCTGCCCCTCGCTCAGGCACGCTCCAGGATCACCATTTCCAAGCAAACCCGGATCTGTATTTCCTTTAATGTGCCACTGGCTGCTTCTCCTGACCTCGTCCGTGCTGCCTATTACCTCAGCTCTGCTTCCCCTCCCTTCTGATCGAATTACTAAAGCACACAGTGGAGTCTCTTGGCTCAACAAAATTTAATGACAGTGACAACAGAGGAGGATAATAAAGATAAATCAGCTGCTCCCAGGAAGGAAAGATGAAGTAAGAACAGAGTGAGTTAGAAGGATTCACCATGTAGTGACCCCAGCGTGTGCACGTTCCTCTCAACATCTGTGAGAGGAAAAGCAGTTTTTTTCCTCTTTTTGGGGGGATTTGACAGGGAAAGCAGAGAGCAAAGGGGACCAAGGCACTGGAGATTTCTGCCTTAGGCTTGTACTTGCCATGGAATTTGGGGCATATCACCATCTCTTCTCCATCTCCTCCCCAGGCTGGAGGCTGAGAAGAGACCAGGAGAAGTTTTTCATTATGGAAAATCACAGCAAAGATCAGATCTGGGGTTTTTCATCCCATCCCTAGCCCCGTGCATTCATGTGATCTACACAGTTAGTAAAGGGAAATGGAGTTGGTAAAGGAGCTCCTTCATCCTCAATGCCTATAAACCCCATGGCACACCAAATCTTGTTAATCCAGACTTTTTTGACAAGATTTCTCATGAAAGTCAATGGGGAGTGACTGTGACTACTGAAATATCTTCTCTGACACTCCCCATGTTTCCAGTTGCAGAGCATTTCCTTTTTAATGAGAATTCATGGGGAAAAAAACCCTCACCCTTCAACTGCAATCCCCTCTCCCCTCCCACCAGGTTGTTAAATGTTTGCAGCGTTGCCCTAAACAGCCCAGCACAAAACAGTGAGCTGTAGCTGAGACCTCCTGCAAGCTCAATAAACTCAATGGACGTCCTCAAGAACTTTAACTGGGAAGATTTAGTTCGTGAAGAAGAAGGAAACAAACAGCCAGAGCAGCTTTGCCTGCCTGTTGTCCCCAGTTTTGCCAGAACCAGCTGTTCACGCTGGGATTAGCTCAGAGGTTTGTACTGAGCAGAGTCTGACTCACAAGAACAAAAACAGGAGATCATTACATCTCAGTGCAGGCTCCAACTGCTGCGGGCTGCACAGGGAGAGAGAAAATTAACTGGAGTGGGAGCTCGAGCTGCAGAGAGGCTGCACAACTTCTGCCTGTGACAGAGGAGAGGGAGGAGGGAGCACATCCAGCTCCACAGGGCTGGGATGGAACTCCAGCCAGGGGGATGGAGGAGATGACTGCCAGACTTCCCTTCACGCAGCCCTTTTGGTCAGGATTTGTGTGCTCAGAAGAGGAGGAACAAAATTAATTCTTTTACAAAGATGCTACTCACGCAGAAATTCTGCTTCCCTCCAGACAGTGAGTGATGAGAACAATTTCCTCATCTTTTTGAGGCAGGTGGGAGTGTCTTCACCCTCACATGAATTTCTCAGTGAAGGATAATCTCTGAGTTAGATTTGAGGTATTATTGCCACACTTTAGCAGAAGATGTCCCTGTCCTGACTGGAAAGAGATGACCTTGGAGGTCCCTTCCAACCCAAACCGTTCCGTGGTTCCATGGAAATGGGTGATCTGCTTTAGGAAGTCATGTTGGACAAATATAAAGCTTGCAAAAAATGGGCAGAAACAAAAGACAGAATCGAGTGAGAGTTCTCCATCCTCACCTTATTATCGCTATAAACAAGGAACCAGCATCCCTCTACCCAACATGACAAGTTAATAGCACATGGAATATCAGAGAGCAGCTACTGATTTAACAACCACTTCCTTTCTTCTAATAACTTTTTTTCTAACAGTGATGAAAGCTCTGGAGGGGGGGAGAGGAAATCAGGAGGTTAAAAGGTTGCTTGGACAGTCTTTCACATTAAATCTGTGCTTGCAGCTCAGGGGCTCTGCTCTACTCATCCTTGTCAGGGGATGGCTTGGGGGTGGAAACAGCTCTGCAGACTGTTCTTATAAGTCCTGAGAAGCCCAAAGGGCTTCACCAGACAGGCTCTCAGCCCCAGTTCAGTGCTGCTGTGAACTCAGGGTCACCTTTCTTTGTGTTTCTGTCTTTCAGGCAGGACTCCCCCCACAACCTTTCAGCCCTGTAACATAATAAACAGTGCCCTGAAATGCTCAGTAAGCCCATTCCTCCATGGGTAAGTCATCATTGCCTGGAACAGAGCAGGCTGCACTTCCATCATCTGCTGATGGCTGCTGCTAACTCTTCTTGTTTTTAAATTTTTTTTCTCCCCTTAATTTATTTTTGTACTACTCATCAAATAACTCAGTATTGTCATGGCCCAGTGGCACCAAAGTTCATGGGAAAATCCTCCTGACAGCAAGACCTGGAGCTGCTGCCTCAGGGTTACCAGGCACCTTGGCTGGCTGTAATTAATGCTCCTGAAGCCCTGGCTACCCTTCCACGTTGGCCAAAGACCTGGAGTTGTGTTTTACTGCTTGGCCCCACCAGTTCTGCCTTGCAGGAATTGTTATTTATACCCCAGCTCCATCTCTTCTCAAGTGGGGAGACAGATGAAAGTTCAGATTTTCCCTCTGTTAAGTCACCAAAGGTTATTTTTGAGCACCTTCTGGAACATATTCATTGTCATCTCACAGAGTGAGGACATTGGAAGGCTCTGCCACGTGCTGTATTGATCCCTTGACTTGATTAGTTGGTGTATTGAATACCCCTGCTTTTCTAATCTAATTAATGCAAGATAAATACTCCATGCAGGGGCCTGGAGTCACGTTCCAAGAGTAATCAGGGACTGGGACTGATTAAAACCAGAAAGCTTCAAGGATAATTTATGGACTACTTGACACTACTGGCAGGTTGGGGTATTTTGGAGGGCTCTGTGTTGTCTCTGGCTCAAAATTGCCTCCTTGGCGGGCTCCACATCCAAATTCCTGCTCAGCCCTCAGTAAGACAGCTTTGGGTTTGGAGGGGTTTAATCTTGGGGGTGAAACACCAGCCTGGAAGTGAGGACATCTGGTTTCATACCTCACCTGCAGTGGGAGGGCACTGCCAGAAGGGCAGACGAGTCACTTCACCTCTGACCTTAAGAAAATCACATTTCAGGGTCTGATAAAAATGCTGAGCACCAGGTATGTGAGGACTTCACTCTTATTTGGGAATCTGTAAGGAAATAGAGCTAAATTATTGTCGGAATCTGTGGTATTGATGATTCCGAGATTGTAGAAAGTCTCTGTCTTTCTGCCTCACTGCCAAAGAAGAAGCCATAATTGGTCTGTGCTGGTTTCAAGGTTGTTTATTCTGTTTATCTCTAACATGTTCTGCTGCCCTGTCACAGGTCTGTCCCACATCAGTGGGATGTTACAAACATTAAATACCACAAACTACCTGTGCTGGATTTACAATAACGTGCCAATATCTGTCACCTACGTTGGACAGTGTGTCCCCAGCCTGAACCAACAGAAAAATGCCAACACCACAGTGAAACATGGAGGGCATGAAGAAGGAGAAAAAGGACAAGACACACCCAATTTCCTCCATCTTGTCCCCTTTGAACCCCTAATCTAGAAACTTAAAATTTTACTTTTGTGCCCGTGCCACACTTAATTATTACTTCTATCAAACACTCAGAGCTGGTAATTCACCCTGTAAGATTGAAAACTCTTTTCCATGGACAGAGATCACAGACAGTGTCTCTCGGGGCTCTGTCCAGGGGGGTTCCTGACCCCTGCCAGGGTCCCAGACCTGCCAGGGCAGCCAGAGGGAAGCTCTGGATTCCCACAAATTATAGAGATGGAGCTGAGTTACAGTTTGTCCCTGTTTCAATCCAGATCTTGGTGTTTCAGGACAAATGAATGCTCTGGATCAAGAGGGATAACTGGAGCAGGGAAGGTGATAGTGGTAATTCATGTCACATGCATTAATTAAATAACTCGCTAGGTGGGAAGTAACTCCATCACTGCTGCGAGGAACAGAGAAAAGAGACAGAGGGAATTTTCATGCCCAGACCAGGGCAGTGTGTACTGCAGGTGTGGTTGAGATGGTGGGGGTGAATTTAGTTCCAGTCACCTCCTGAGGAAAGCCCTAACTCCTCTGGAAGGAAGCCTGGCTGGGTGGATTATGACACAGGATTCATCTTCCCTTTGCTTTGTCCTCCAGCTGTGGTGGCTCTTGTAACACCTGGCCATGGGATGTTCACCTTGATGAGCACATAGGAGAAGTGAGGAGTTCAGGGGTGGGACTGGAAAAACTCCTCTAAAATATCTCCAGAGTGTGGGACAAGACTTCTGTGAGAGGTGGTGGGCAGTGTGGGTTGAGCCAAGCTCCACCTGCCCTGATTGCAATTACCCTGTGGTTGGAACAGCATGAACAGTTTTTCCAGGGAATAGGGAGCCTGGGCACGGGGTCACTGATAGGAATGGCAGGGCCATCTATTCCAATCCCTTCCTTTTGCATATATGTTTTCCCAGGCGGGAGCACAGCTCGTCCAGCCAGGGGAAGGCAAGGGCAAGTTCAGCAGCCAGATGTAATTGCATTTTCTTCCACAATTGCCTGCAGGGCTGAACCACGGCCCTTCTGTGCCTGCCTCTCTCCTCACAATACATCAGAGAGAATTGGTGTAAAATCCAGTTAAAAGGCCACTCTGGGGTCTCAGCTGCTGCAGCACAAATTGAGGATGAATTTCCCCTCTCCCGTATCCTCCTGATGGGTTTTGTCACCCAGCCCCATATGGCTGGCTTGGGTTTCTTCTCTCATCCTGCTCTGTTGGTCTCTCCTCACAGCCCCTGTAGGTGCTCGTGAGCTTTTTCAGAGCAGGGCTGCACTTCAGGCTCCCTGTTTTACAGCGCTGTCATTGCACAAAGATTTCTCTTCCTACACGTGTAAAAGGGAGCCTGAGATTAATGGGGTGTTGGAGTGGATAATCACAAATCCAGCTGCCCCAAGGTAGCTGAGAACAGAGATGGTGCAAGGCAGGGGGAAAAGGGTAGTGGGGCCTGAGGGAGCTTTGTAGGGTACATTTATCACACTGTTGGCGGAGAGATGCAATTTATATGGACGGAGCATAAATCCTGTTGGAGTTGCAGGAGGCTCCATATGGGCAGTGGAGCACCTGGGCGTGCTCTGGTGCTGCTGTGGCCATCCTGCCAGCTCTCTGCTCCCCTTCCCTTCCCTGCATTTCCTCTTCCCTTTCACATCCTGGTAATTTCCATTCTCAGCTCACCTAAGAGCCAGCCCCTCTCTGTGGGTGCAGGTGAGCAGGAAGGGCATTTCCCTGTGCTCTGCTCACCGGGAGACATCTCTGCTGGAGTTACTGAATTATTGGGAATTATTGGATTACTGGAAAAGCTCTGCTTTCTCCTCACCAAGCCATTCCCCAGGAACAGGTTCTGCTCCAGGGATTGCTCTCAAAAGACCCCCACAGAATCACAGAATGGTTTGAGTTCAAAGGGACCTTAAATCTCATCCATTTCCACCCCCTACCATGGGCAGGGACAACTTCCACTATCCCAGGGTGCTTCAAGCCCTGTCCAGCCTGGCCTTGGACACTGCCAGGGATCCAGGGCAGCCAAAGCTTCTCTGGAAATTCCAGCCCAGCCAGGAATTCCTAATTCCCAAAATTCAATCTATTCCTGCCCTCTGGCAGTGGGAGCCATTCCCTGTGTCCTGTCCCTCCAGGCCTTGTCCCCAGTCCCTCTGCAACTCTCCTTTATGCCCTGGAAGAGGCTCTAAGCTCTCCTGGGAGCCTTCTCCTCTCCAGGCTGAACATCCTGGGAAGAAGGATGCTGTTCCACTGCTTCTTCCTGGGTTTTGTGTTCTACCTTCATACCCTTCCCAAAGATCTACCAATCACATCTCCCCTCCATCATTAATTGTCCTCTTAACATCTGATGCAAAGGCTTGTTTGCTTTTTCACAATCCTGGAAAATAATTTTCCTTTTGGTTTTACATTTTAGAACACAGAGCACCAATTTCTCCATTATTCTGTCCCTGTCACTCTCCAGTCACTCTTCCCTGGATTTCAGCCATCCTTTGTGCACCCCCAGCTTCTACTTCCAATTTAACAACCACAAATTTGTTATTCAGCTCCAGTCTGCAGACACACACACACACACACATGGAGAGGTCCCAAGAACTTGGAACAAGCCTTGGAAATGAAATAATAAATAGAGACCCTCCTCCCTCCCTTCCTCACACGTGCTACGTGTTGCTCCAGCAAACGTTGAATAAATCACTGAGCTATGGGGTAATAAATCTTTCATGAGATTAGGACCATCTGAACTTCAGCGATTGTGTGGGGAATGTATAAATTCACATGCAGATACAGAGTGCAGGGAAAAAAAAAAGGATCTTTAGATTGGTTATTAACTTTGGAAACACTTGATGAGTTTTGATTCATTAAGTGTTTCAAAGTCTTGTTAATTTAATAAGTACCGATGAGGCTGTAATGTAAGACAACAATCAGTAATTTGGAGGGGGGAAATAATAAAGTAGTAATTACACAGCAGAATGTTTAATCAAAGAATGTGGAAACTTACAGTTTCACATTAATTTGAAAAGGTTGGAGATTTAAAATTAATATTAGCTCTGACACAGGGAGGCTTTCTCTACAA
The DNA here is from genome assembly GCF_048771995.1 of Taeniopygia guttata. Taxonomy (NCBI): domain Eukaryota; kingdom Metazoa; phylum Chordata; class Aves; order Passeriformes; family Estrildidae; genus Taeniopygia; species Taeniopygia guttata. The sequence continues at coordinate 2,686,715 of NC_133025.1, forward strand.
GCAGATAGGGTTTATATAATTGCTTAGAATTAAAATGCCTGTAAATTTAATGGCTTCACCTCTATAACTGGATCCTCAGGCTCTATAGGTAGAATAGAATTAGACCTAAACCAGTCACAGTCCTTCAAATCCATTTGGAATTTTGGCAGAAAACCTCAGGCCGTGGTTTTCTTCTGGTGTCCTGTGCTGGAATGGAAAGAGCTCCCAGGAAACTGAGACACACCAAGCAAAATTCAACTCAGTCTTGTCTACCATGGAAACATCTCTTCTTGCCCAGAAAGTTTTGGATGCCCTTGGATCCCTGGGATTGCCCAAAGCCAGGTTGGACACTGGGACTTGGAGCAACCTGGGTTAGTGGGAGGTGTCCCTGCCTAGACAGTGGGTGGAACTGGATGATTTTTAAGGTCCTTTCCAACCCAAACCATTCTGGGATGATTCTGTAATGATGATTTTCATCTGATTTGTTACCTGAGACTCCACTGGCAGTCGATGGAGAGGCAGAGTTATTTTTATGCTGTGATCTCTCTCACTTCCTTAGCTGTCTGTACCAGGATTCCACTAATCCTTCCCCAAATCCTTCCCCCCACCCTTCCCATGTCTGTGCTCCCCAAGGAGGGAGCATGGACAGCTTGCTTACACACAGCCACGGGCATTTCACACTTTCAATTTTATCCCCACAGTCTGTGCCTGCCTGTACCTGTGAGTGTGTGGGATGTGTTTGTGCTGTGCCTGTTTGTAGGATGGGGAAGGCAAATCCAGGTGGGCACTCAGCACCAGTGCCCCAAGACAAACAAAGTCATTGCAAAACTACTTCTGGAACAAGGGCAGCTGGATGAGTTCTTGGAGCTGTTGATGCTCCACCTTTTTCCAGGCAAGCCCCATAATTCTAAGATGTGTTATTTTCACATTTCTCCTCATCCTGACAGGGTTCATTCTACCCATGACTCTTCATTTGGTGTGGTTCTGTAGAGGACAGGGTGACACTGTCCAGCTAAGCAGAGTGGGAATGATGGTCTGACAAGCAGCAGGAGCAGATAAATGTGATTTAATTTGTCCTCTGTCTGGACTCAACTTAGGAAAGCAGGACAAATCTGTCCAGACACAGTTTGTCACTCTTTAAGTGTCTGTCCAGGCTTTCTCTACAAGGACAGAAGGAGCAGGGAGCAGTCTCCTCTCACAGCCAAGCTGCTGGAAAACCCAGTTGGCATTCAGCTTGGATTCACCATTAGCAGGCTGGAAAGGTGGGCTAATTAAATGGGTTTCAGGCCTGTGTGGGCTCAGCTTTGCTTTGCTGCTGCTGCTCGTGTCCTGTGGGACTGCTGGATATGGAAAAGAGCTGACTTTGGGAAAATCAGAGCACAAACCCTGCCTGGCTTCGCAGGGTTCTGCTTCCAGCATGCTTCCAGCATGCAAACCACCAGCTCCTGGGTTTGGGTGCAAAGGGACTTTACCCTCTGCAGAAACTCAAAAAATTCAGTGTGTTTCTGCTCTCCCTGGGGGATCCTCATTGTACTCTGGAAAGAGAAAAAACCCTGGACTCAACAAAGTTGGGCTATTTGAAAGAGACAAAGTTATTTTGTAAAGGAAGAGTCTATGTTCAACCACTTTGGAAAACAGCCACCTTTTTTTGCATCTTGGATGCATATTTTGTCCTGAAAGCTATTGTTTAAAGATGTGTTGACTTTCTCCTCTCTTATATATAGAAATTCATTTCTTCCCCTTCCTTGCAGAAGACTAAAATGAAATTATTTTTTCCTTTACAGACCACTTAAACCATTCTCATTGTTTTTCGTTATTGTCCTTTGGGTAAGGGGAGGGGGAAAAAACCTCAGAAATATCCAAATTTCAGTTTGATCCCAGTTCCTAGATTTATTCTGAGGGCTGGCAGATGTAACAAGAGAAAATTTGTTTACTATAATTTTTTTTCCCTAACTTTTGCCCTTGTACAGCTTCAGCATTCTCCCAGTGTTTGACATTATTTCCTGTGCCCACTGAACACTTTTGCTCTCTATTTTTGACCCAGTTTCCATTGGCTGCACCCTTGGGTTGACAGGTCACGCTTTTAAATTATCCCTGTTCTTCCAAACAATGTCCTCTCTAAGTGTTTTTTTTTAAATGATTATTTTTATTATGTGCTTTCATGGCACCAGGAGATGAATAATGATAAGGAGGCAAAGACACCTAATATTTATAAGATCATTTCAAACTACTGTGTGTCCTCAGGTGGTTTTATGCTCAGCAAAGAGATTTATTTTGGGGCAAACAGTAGTTTCCAAATATATCTATACAGAGGGATGGATGATTTGTAAGCTCTACTGATCTTCCCATAAAAAAAAAAAGAAAAGGAGATTTTTTTTTTCCCTAGAAGAACTGAGTGTGTGATTTTGACGGCGTTCCCTTGATGTAGGGATGCACTTTGTTCTTCCTGTGATATCCATTAATTCCATGCAATGTTCAGGTAAACTGGAGGGCAGGCAGCCTCCAGTGCTGACCTGCAGCATCACAGCTCCTGCCACATTCTGGGCCAGTGGATAGGGAGGGGAAAGGAGGGGGATGAGATGAATTGTAATAAAATTTCTCATTTTTCTTTGTCAAAAGTCCTGAGTCCTCCCACGACAATGGAGTGGGAATGAAAGGACTGGCTTTGAAGAGGGAACTAGAGGGAGCAAAAAGGTACAAAAGCCTGTAATGACCATGAGCACAGGGAAAAACGTTGATGTAGGTGAGGGAAGATGAAACTGATGATTCCTGAAGTGAGTTTGATCAGAAAACTGGCACAGAAGGAGACCTGGAGGGGCTGGGAGTTGGGTTCTGTGTGCAGGCACATGTTGGAGTGAGTGTTCAGACACCTGGTTCAGCAGCAAGTTGTTACAAGACTTATTTTGAGGCTGGAATTGATAATTTGATTTTTCTGCTGTTCTGTTTTATTTTTTTGGGGGAAAAGGAGCATATCCTGCAAGAGAAACTCTAAGCACAGGGTTTTCTCTGGCCTGAAACTGCATTTTTAGAGCCTTTTCTCTACAGCTAAATGGTCAGAGTCAGACAGGGAAAGCACTAGATTTGAGTCAAATTAAAGAATGGGAAGAAAGGTCTTGGAATGCTGCATTGGCCACCTGCAAGCTTGGAGAATTATTTTGAGTTTTTTCTTTGAACTTTCTTTAAAATTATGGAAGTTATGATATGGATATAAAAGATAAGAATAGGTTAAAAAATGTTACAGTAGTGCAAAACACTCTCCCCATTTATCTGTCTCCATAAATTCACCAGGGTTAACCCATTAGTACAAATAAATGATGATATGCATGGGAAGATGTTTTCAGCAGCAGATGTCAGATTGTACCAGAGAATGAAGATGAAACACCACATTTCCTGGTGGTTTTGGGGAGCTCTGGTGCCCAACCCAGAGCCTAATTTAATCTCAGCTCTTTGGCTGCCCTGTGGGATGTGGGGGGAGCACTGTCCTCTCTCTATTTCAGGATGAAATCTTGTTCCTGTAGCCAAACTTTGTGTCCCTGACTGGCTTTTGTTATCATCACAAAATTCCAGTTTCAGGGAGGGATGGGCAGTGCTGAAGTTCACAGAATCCAGAATCCCAGAATCCCAGAATCCCAGAATAACGAGGTTGGAAGAGACCTCTAAGACCATCAAGTCCAACCCATGCCCTAACACCTCAACTAGACTATAGCACCAAGTGCCATGTTCAGTCTTTTTTTAAACATATCCAGAGATGGTGATTCTACCACCTCCCTGGGAAGACAATTCCAGTATTTTATTATTCTTTCAGTGAAAATTTTTTTCCTAATATCCAACCTAAACCTTCCCTGATGTAGCTTGAGACTGTGTCCTCTTGTTCTGTCAGTAAGTTGTCAAGAGCAGAGTCTTAACATCTGCAGAGAACACTTCAGAAAGGAGGAGGAGCTCTGATCTTGCAGCAAAGAGGTGGAGGAAGGAGTCCTCAGGTGACAATGACAGCTTTCAGTGATGGAGATTCCCAGGGTGTGTCTTCATTGATTAGCCCGTGCCACGGCTCAGGGTCTCCTCACAGGGTGGGGAAGGTAGAGGTGGAATGAGAGGGATGGAAGCCCTTTGTATGTGCCTGGTGATTGATCCACAGGGAAATTCTGCAGCTTCTCTGGAGGGAGGATGCTCTGACCCCAGAATTTTGAGGGATTCATCCAGCACTCAAAGTATCAGGCACAGCCAAGAGCTGTAAACAACCAGTGTCGGAATCTGTGGGTATTGGTGATTCTGAGATTGTAGAAAGTCTCTGTCTTTCTGCCCCGTTGCCAAAGCAGAAGCCATAATTGGTCTGTGCTGTTTCAAGGTTGTTTATTCTGTTTATCTCTAACATGTTCTGCTGCCCTGCCGCAGCTCTGTCCTGCAGGGCAGCGTGTGGGGCTCTGCCCTCAGTGGGATGGTACAAACATTAAATACCAGAAACTACCTGTGCTGGATTTACAATAACGTGCCAATATCTGTCACCTACGTTGGACAGTGTGTCCCCAGCCTGAACCAACAGAAAAATGCCAACACCACAGTGAAACATGGAGGGCATGAAGAAGGAGAAAAAGGACAAGACACACCCAATTTCCTCCATCTTGTCCCCTTTGGACCCCTAATCTAGAAACCTAAAATTTTACTTTTGCACCCGTGTCACAATTATTACTGATATCAAACCCTCAGAGCTTGTAAATCATCCTGTAAGATTGAAAACTCTTTTCCATGGGCAGAGATCACAGACAGTGTCTCTGGGGGCTCTGTCCAGGGGGGTTCCTGACCCCTGCCAGGGTCCCAGACCTGCCAGGGCAGCCAGAGGGAAGCCCTGGATTCCCACAAACCAGGAGCTTTCAAATCCACCATTTCCCCACCACCTTCCCAGGAGGGATGGCCCAGATGATATTTTGGCAGGAACAGGGCTGCTTTTATCTCTCACACCAAAGGATTTGGCTCTTTGACCTTTGGGATGTGGCCTGAGCCGGTCGGGATGGGGACAAGGACATTCCCTGTGGTCTGTGCTGAGTTTGGGATGCTGTGGTGAGTCAGTGGCAGCACTGCTGATGGGGAGACTGTTCCTGGGAGTGTTTGCAAAGCAGAGGCTGGCCTGGAATTCACTCCATCTGTTGCAGAAGCAGAGATTGTGCTGCCCATGTCATTTAATGCCAGGGATTTCACACCGAGCTGAGCAGTCCTGGTTCACTTTCCAACAAACTCCAGAAGCCTTTGCAGGACAGCTGTCCCCAGAGAGAGCATCCTGCTGTGTCCTGGATGGACACACACACCTGGCCAGCCTGGCAGATGGGTTTCTTGATCAAACCCTGCAGGAATTTCTCAAATCCCTCTGTGGTCCCAGCCCATATTTGACACACCAACTGTGCTAACGTTAAGGGACAGTCAACAACCCAGCCTGCTGCTCCTCAGTGCTGCCAGGCCCTGCAAGCAGCACAGAAATGTCAGAATTCTCTTCAAAACAGCCACATATTTCAGGACTGTTTCTCTCTAGTCACCCTGCCAGGGGCCAAAGGCTGGCACTCCTGGCTAATCGTCCATCTGGAAGGGTCATCGGGGCACTGGACTGAATGTTGGGTATCCAATTGTGGCCCAGACAGCACATTTTGGGGGTTGATATCCTACCCCCCTCTAAGATACTCCACAGACCATAACAGGCTCTTTTTTTTATGAATTTTGAATTCCCATCTATGGCATATCTGGCTTTATCCATGACTTAACCTCCCTTGCTCCACTGCCTCTTTTTTACCAAAAAAGGTAAATTAAACAACCCTCAGTCACTATTTTCAACCTTCCACTGTTTTTCCCCTCTGCTGGGAATCCTGCTGAAACACTGGGATGTGCAGTGATGGATCTTACAGGAGAGACCCTGTTGTTGCCCAATATTCCAGACATCATCTGCTACTAAACTTTGTAATTTTCCTTTGGAATAGCTCAGCCAAGAAGGGATCTTAAATCTACTGATGCTGCATCTATAGAAGGGTTTTAATTCTGCTCTCGATGGACAAGTCCTTCCTAGAAGCACATGCCAAAATGCTATGAAGGAAGTGCTAACTGTGAATAATAATTATGAAAAACAGGAATAAATAGTCTGTATATGCCACAGGAAAAATGTGGTGGGATTTTTCTACATCTACAAGTCAGATAATGTGTTTAGAGAAAATGAGTTAAATGGAAGTATCACCCTGTAGCAGATCTAATAACCAGCTTAAATGTCTGCAAAATAAATGGGAAGAAAACATTGTGGGTATTCAAGTCTAACCCAAACCTGTGCATGATTTATTCAATTTTGAGCTGATCTAATAAAAGGTGGCAATTTAATCCATTCTGTTCCCTTCCATTAACAATTTATACACAAAGACACAGATAGAGGGGAGGAAGAAATGGGTTGGAAATGGTTGGTCAGCTTGAGATGGGAGCTGGACCTACACAGTCTGAGTTCCTATGGACAACCTGGTAATCTGTGCTAGAAAAGGTAATTTCTAACCGTAGAGACTAACAATTACTACAATGATTGAAGGATTGCTAATTTCTAACAACCCTTCAGTCATTGTAGGAAGAGAAGACACTCAGGAGGTGAGGCATGAGATGGAAGTGAGACAATCAGCATTGTCAGGAGTCGTGTGACAAGCCAGCAGCTGTGATCACAGCTTTGTCTTTTTGTAATTTAATTTTCATTACTTATATTCACATCCATAACTTCCTCTTTTAACTGCTTTTTTTTTTTTTTTTTTTTTTCCCATCCTCCTGCCTCCCTCCATGGCTCATAACATTTTTTCTGGAAGGAATGAGACAAAGAGTGAAGGTTCAGAGTGTCTCATGCATGCAGAGCTTTCCAGACTGCTGCTTTTGCCATCTCCATCCTGGAGATGAGATGCAAGATGGATCTCCTTTTCCCTTGACTTGTTTGACAAACCTAATGTGCAGCTGCATAAAATATTTTCCCTCCAGGCAGTGGAAATGTCAAACTGTGTCTCTGTTGGTGACATGGGCGTATTTAAATAGGGTTTTTCTTACCAGACAGCACTTTAGGGGACTATGTCCTGTCAAGTATTCCCCAGTGTTGGACACTGCATGGGATCTGGAGCACACTGCACACACACATGCCTGGTACAGGGGGTGATAAAGCACTGTCTCAAATGTGTATTTGAACATTATTTTTCATGTAGTTGAAGCATACACCTGAATCTAGATTACAAACAGAAACTCTTCTATGAAGGTAGTCAGAGAGAGTTGGGGTATTCAAGCTGGAGAAGGGTCTGGGGAGACCATCCAGTGCCTAAAGGGGCTCCAGGAGAGCTGGAGAGGGACTTGAGATGAGGACATGGAGTGATAGGACACAGGAAATGGCTTTATATTACAGAGGAAAGGATTAGTTTGGATAGTGGGAAGAAATTCTTGGCTGTGAGGAGGGTGAGGCCCTGGCACAGGGTGCCCAGAGAAGCTGTGGCTGCCACTGGATCCCTGGAAGTGTTCCAAGCCAGGTTGGACAGGGCTTGGAGTGCCCTGGGATAGTGGAAATTGTCCCTGCCCATGTCAGGGGAGTGGAATGAGATGATCTTTCAGGTTCCTTCCAACCCAAACCATTCCATCCTTCCATCAGTGCACGACTGGGACACACACTCTGAAAACACATCGGGCGGAGGCTCCACAAAACACAGAGCACAAAAAGGCTGCAAAACGGGTGAAACACAAGCAAAACACTGATGGTGCTGTGTCTCCCTACAGACAACACAAAGATCTACTCTCAACTAATCTCCTACACCCACAGCTTCACACCCACACCCAGCTCCAACACCCTCCCAGTGCCGCCCCGCCCTGCACGAGCTGAACTCGATGCTCTTGAAGGTCTCTCCCAACACAGTCATTCTGTGAATTCTGTTAATGGATTCTTTGCTTATTTTCTGCCCAGGTTGGGATTAAATGTGTGAGATGCTATTTCTTGTTTGGACTAAGATGTTTATTAGTTCTTATCTATGTTACAAACTGTGAGTTCTACAGTACTTCTCTCTAACAGACTAAAAATGGAGCCCCATTTCTCTCTCTACAAGGCCTTTTAAGGAAAAACTGTCCAATTAAGAAATGACACCTAAATTATTTTCACTTTTAACCCAAAAACCAACCACTTGTGCCCCTCAGTGTGGACTTTTTTATCCAATCACACAAAACCACCCAAACCCATGGAGAAGAAGGACCAGACTGTGTCCCAAAACCTCCATCTTGCTTTATATCTATTACTGTATTCTAAATCCTTAAACTCTGAGTTTCCCACCCTGTGATATCACACACTTCTATCCAAACTCCAGCCCCACAATCCCAGTGCTGCCATTCCATTTTGGAAGCTTCTCCACGGCCTCAGGTCAGTGCAGTGTTCTCCTGGGGTCAGTGCCTGGCAGCACAAAAAGTCTCAAAGTCTCAAATTCTCAGCAGCCATCCATTTCATCCAATTCTCATCCATTCTGTGGATGAGTTTTCTGGGAAGGATGAGTTTTCCTTGCGTTGCAAATGTCAGCTCATGTTGTGGGGCATGTTCCTCCTTGTTTCTTAAACTGCTGCCCCTGAAAAATTGTTTGTCTTGGAGGTGTTTTCACACAGAAGTGGAGATTCTGAGCCTGAAGGGGAACACATAAAAAAGAAACGCACAGGGGAAATGGTGAATCATGCATTAAAACATGCTGGGAGCCAGGGATTTCATTCTAATGCCATGGGACAACATGCACATGCCAGCGCTTCCAGGATTGCCAGAAATGCCTGATTTGCCCAAAGAATCTTCTTCTGTTGTCTCTTCTGTTTCCCTTCTGATCCTTTAAGCAGAAGAGGACTGCCTTCCTCTCTTGATGCCCAGTATCTATTTGAAAATATTGTAATCACACAGTGCCAGGCTATATTCGTTCTCCCAGCTCCTTCCCTCCAGGGAATCAGTGTCAAGCAGCTCTGGCTAAGAGTTGAATGGAATCTTCCATCATTTTCTCAAAAGAAAGCAGAGTAAGAGGTTTTCAAAGCACTCCTAGGTGCCACACTAAAAAACCTGACAACCCCAGACACTCAAGATTTATTCTGGGATCCATTTTTAAACTGGTGTGATTAGATCTGCTCAGCATTTTTTATGGTGCTGTTCTATTTATTTATTCATAGTTTCTATGTCTTTTTAGCTGATGTTGGATGATGCGGAGTAGTGGCTCAGCTGAAAAAAAAAACAACAACAAAAAAATAGAATTTAAAACTGAAATAAAAGTCAACGAACAACATGCTCGGGTTGAAATATGCTAGTTGAAATTAAATTCTGGTTGAAATATGCTAAGTTAAATTAAATACACATAAAGCTTGTGTGTAAACAAGTCCAAAGTCTAACTTAACTTTTGAGGACATATAAACTGGTGGTTTTGGATGTGCCTTGCACTCAAATATACAATTTATAGTGCTAAAGTTTTGCCCCACAGCGTGTGAGCTCTGGTGATGAAAGCCACATTTTCACCATGTTGTAAGAGGAGAAACCAATGAAAATTGAGGCTTGAGACTTAGTGCATAGAAGAACACAGTTTTCCTTTGCTTTTACTGGTTTATGACATTTTTACTAAACGGAACAAATGGAAATTAAAGGAAAGCAATGCAAGCAAACCTTTTCCCGGGGTGGGGACTGCAAAACTTGTGCAAACAGCATTTGCAAAAGCAGCCCTGCAGGTTTTACATCTTGTCACCAACACCTAGAGCATATCAACGTTTTGGAGCTGGCTGTAACACGTGCCTGGGGGAATAAACACAAGGATACAGCTAAACCAGGAATATAAATATAAAACTAAATATAACTCCAAGGAAGAAATGCAGGAGCCGTAACTTGTCAGGTATTTGCTCTAATGAAGGTTGATCTGTGAGGAATTAGCACCAGGGAGATCTGCACACCAGATGCTCCAGAGTCCAGGGCTGGGGAGTTTTAACTCCAAAGTCCACCCAGTGCCAGCTCTGTGTGGCACAGAGGTGCCAGGAGAAGCTCTCATCAGCCTCTCACCACTGTGGATCTGTGGTTTAACTAATCCAGGACTCAACCACTCCTGACTAACAATTTGCTGATGTAAGTCTGACCACTTCTCCACAGCTGATCTTAATTCCAGCTTTGTGGCCAGTTTAGGTTCAAATCAATGAGCCAGATCTGATTTGTTTCTCCTGGAGATCATTAATGGACAGCTTTTTTTTGAGGGGGAAAGGATTGTTTGATGATCAGTGAGCTCTGGCGTTCATCAAAAGGTGGGAGACTGCTAAAATCTCTCCCATGGGAGAAAGAAGTCTTTGGTTTTACTTAGAGCAGAAAAAAGACACCACAAAATCAAAGGTACAAACCTCCTTCTGTCAGTGGAGCAGACGTGGCCCAATTTCCCACTGTGCTGAACGACCTTGGTGGAAATGCAGAAAATCAGGTCAATGGTTAATTTTCACCCTTGGACCTCACTGATCTCCTGGCCTTCAGACCTTGCTAGTGCTGTCTTGAGCTGTTTACCCTCACCTGATGCTCATCTCTCTTTTTTCCCCCTCTGCCTGCTCTGTCCTTCTTCCCATCCTCCTGGATCTGGTATCCAGAGGTTCCCTGTGTCCCTGCCCATGGCAGAGGGGTGGAGCTGGATGATCTCCAAGGTTCTTCCAGGCCATTCTGTGGTTCTGTGATAACCCACATGTGGCTCAGCACAAGCAATTCCCTAAACTGGGTCCTCTGGAGTTCTGGGATGGGCTCAGCCACAAGGAAGAGGATCCAGAACAAGCTGGGTTACAGGTGTTTTATCCAAGCACCATCCCATCCTGTGTCTCTCCAGCTGGCTTTGAGCAATTCCTTGCAATTGTGCACTCATTCCTCTAAGTTAATGTCAGTGATAAATGCCTGATATGCAGCTTAACAGGGAATCTGTTAATCAGGTAAATAATTGACTAATAGCCAGGATTCTTGGAAGTCTTGCTGGGATTGCCTCTGTGTGGAGACAGAGCAATTCATGCCCCCAACAGGATTCTTACCTGGCATGAAACTGTTTATTAAAGCAGGATCAGGATTATGAAGCATAAATTGCTCCTAATTTCATCAGCTTTCTTTGCTGCCCCAGGAGCCTTTCCTTGTTTGTCTTCCAGGCTCTGTTATTTAACCAGACACCGATCAGGTGACGATGAGATAATTGCTAGGTATCAAAATTAACAAATCAATTAATTAAAAAGGAGATCTAGGACTTCCTCTGGCCAGCAGTTCTCCTCCACTTTGCTGAGCTGGAAGAGAAATCACTGCCAGCTTTATTTGTGCAGAGTTGTATGATTATCTGGGCAGCACTTGCCCTCTTGGGAAAATTACATTTGTTTGTATTTGCTATGCTTTTCCAGAAGTCCTCCAAAGGTTTGTTTGGGAATACGAGCCAGCTCCAGATGAACAAGCTAAATAGATAAGGTTGTCCCAGCCAGCTGGGGTCCAGGAGTTTGCTCATTGTCCCCTGCCACTGACCCTGCTGTCACCAGCCAGTCCATGGAAATTGTGGTTATTTTCCATTCAGAGACAACTGGGAGAATTTTCTGGACGATATTCATCTCCCAAACTCGCAGGCTCCTGCCTGCCCACGGTCCCCATTCCCCATCTGCTGCACAGCCTCCCATTATGCAAATAGAGGCAGCTTGCTTCAAGTTTATTTCTTAATTTAATAAAAGTAACTTAATAAATCTTAATGCGATACATTTCTGGTGAATGAAAGGATAGCTGAGTGCACAAAACAGCATCAGCTGTCAGACAGCCTGAGTGTTCTCCAGGAGCTCAGACTGCTCTGGGAATTGTTTCTTTTGAGAAGACTTCACCAAATAAGATCTGTAGCCATGCCTGGACCTTGCTTTTGATCGTGGCCAGGAGGAAAAATTAACTGACCCATCACTGCAATGGAGCCAGGAGAAGGAGGAGATGGCTGGACCGAGAAGGAGCTGTGTGCAGTGTGACTCTGGATGTGGTTTTCTGGCTGGCACCACAGTGTCACCTCTCCTTGATCTGCCCCTGCACTAGAGATTCCAGCTCAGTGCTTTCCCCCTGATTGTCAGTGACAGCAGAAGTGAGTGGGAATTGCATTTATCCCCTTCTACAGAATTAACTTCCTGGTGCAGCCCACCCAGATTTGGGTGTGCAAGGCACCAGAGCAAGATGTTTGAAAGGATCTTCTTTTTGGGTGTGACAGTTCAGCCTTGTGATCCCTATTTCCCAAGAATACCCACAGGATCTGATAAGACTTCAATCCTGCAAGGTGGGAGTGGACTGTGGCAATCTCCTAACAAAAAAAACCCACCCAAATAAAACCAGGGACTTCCCTGAATGAACTCCTCTTTGAAACAGGGCAAAGGGTAAGAGGGGCTCAGGTTTTTTTACTGTCTCCACCAAGGGGACACATCAAGGCTAGAAACATCTGCTTGAAGACCAGCAAAATTCATGCCTTGAGAGCCAGGAGGTTTAAAGTCTGTATCCAAAGGCATCCTGAAAAGGAGGGTCAGAATTGAAGAAATTTTTACATCTTGCATCAAGGCACCCTATAGGAGTTTGAAGGTTTCTGCAGAAGGGGCTTTACTGTACATGTTTGGATAATAAAACAATCCCCATGCTGATAACCATAAAAATGTCTAAATATGATAAAAAACACCATCCACAAGTAAAATTTCCCTGCCAAGTAGCAAGGATATATCCTTCAGCTGAAGCTGGAAACCAAAATGGGAACTGAACTATTGAAGCTTTGGCAAAAGCAAAGAGGAAAGAAGCAATTCATTGGAATCTCATTATTTGGATGCCATTCCTGCGAGGATGATTATTCTGACTTGTCAAGTATGATAACCTCATGCAGAAACTTTTGTTTTCCCCATTTTCTTATTTTTTCTTTTTTCATTAAAAAAAAACCCAACAAAATCCAATCAACAAAAAACTGCCTTCATAAGAAATCTTTGGGTCGAATGTTCAGTCACTTGGAAAAAGATGTTAAATAAAACACATGTATGTGCTGTGGAGGCAGTTGCTGGGTGATGGGTAATATATGCAAGAAACCACCATCCAAATGCAAAAAGAGGCTCTGGAGGCACCAACAAAGACATGTATTTTTGGTCACAGAGACAATTGTGCCTTTTATTTTTTACCTCATTCAACATTTTTCATGAATGCATTCATCTCCCTCTTAATATCAGTCTTTTATTTATAGATTTTTATTTAAGACTTGACTGTCATTGTTTGGAGAAGACAATGAAACCAAATTTGTGTCAGTTCTTACTCTTGTCCTCTGCGTTTCCAGGAAGAAAAAATTTCTGTGTCTCTGTGTAAATGTATTAAAGTGAAAAATCCCCAAACAAACCCAAACCAGAAAAACCAAACCAAAATACTAAACCCAGATAATCCTTAGATTTCTTTTTCTACAGAATCAAAGAACTGTTGAGGTTGGAAAAGACCTCCAAGATCATTGCATCCAACAATTAACAAAGCATTTCCAAAGCCACTACTAAATAATATCCCCATGTGCCACGTCTATAAGTCCTCAAACCCAGAGCAGAAGAGCCTGATGGTCCCTTGTTAGGTTTTAGGCTTATTAGGAAGACAAAAGAGAAAGTTCCTCTTCCTGCTGAGTTTGAGTGTGTGGGAGGAGGGTTTGAAAACTCCTTTTTCAGGCCCAAAGCTCTTTTCAACCATCCAGAAAACCCTTGGCCTCGTTCCTGCAGGTGCCTCCAGTAAAACTTCCATGGGAAGCATGGGAATGGAGTGCCTGGCTAAAATTAGCATCTGGGAAGGGCCCTGAGCACAGAAATCCACTCTGGAAAGGAGACCGTGGCAAAAGGGACCATTTTGGGAAGAGCAGAGTCATCCTCCCTTGCATTCACTCAGCGCTGCAAATTCCCGGAAAATTCCTCCTTGTGCATCAGGCTCGGGCGTTGGGAGAGGACACGTGGGGCCGTGGGTGGGTGAAAAGCACACAGACTTCCAACAGCTGGCACTCCTGCTGCCACCCACGGCAGAAAAAGGGTAAGAGAGTTGGAAAAACACCGAGCCCAGCAGATTGCCAAAAACCCGCCGTGTTCCCCTCGTCCGGCTCATCTGCACTGGGGTCTTGCTGACACAGGATTGGGTTTTCCCTGTCCTCCTGCACCTTGATTCACTTCATTCCTGCCCCAAATGGAGGCTCAGCTGGTCGAAATTCTCGTGCTTTATATGACAGAGAAGTCAGATGGCTTCCTGAGGTTACAGAGAAAAAGGATGAAGGCCCTGGAAGCTGCAAGGGCTCAGCTGTGTGTCATCCGTGCAGGGTGAACAGGGGGAGATGCAACGTGAAGAGATGGGCTGTGAGGGGGAACTTATCACCTCCAATAACTCCTGGGGGTTTAGCACTAGAGGAAACTGCCAGGGATCCAGCCAGGAGCTGTTATCACCCCTGGTGGGAAGATCTGGCTTGGCCCTCGCTGACCTCATTTCCCTGGCAGCATCATCTGGGTGCTCATAAAAGTATCAGGGAGATAAAAGAGGTATCTTTGCAAGAAATGTCTCTGTTGACTGCCAAGGAAGCTCTTTTTTCCTCACAGGAGATTTGTTTTCTCCATCTGAGTCTGATTTTATCTGACTCTCTCTGGTTTGGATGCAGTTCCCACATCCAGGATGCAGGAGGAGGGTGGAGGAAGTCTCTGGGCTTTTCTCAAATTCACCATCTCTCACCTCTTTCTTTGTGGAACTGCTTTCTGTTTCTCCTGTTTTTGCCTTGATGGGAGTCCAAGGTGGGGGTTACCAATTATTCCATTAATTTCCAATTAATTTATTTGCTCCCTGGTACCCTGCCTGATGTATCCATTAGAGGGGAATTGAGAGCCAAGGGAAAACAACTTTGATGGATGAGACACCAGGTGCTTCTGGACAGCTCTCTGAAGTCAAATTTTTTACCCAATTTTTCACCAAATGTCCCTCACACTTGGCCTTACCAGACTTGGTCTAATTTTGCAGGGGAAGATGCAGAAAGTCCTTGGCAGTTATGCATCAGGAAAAAAAATGACAAAACTCAAGCTTTTCTTTTAGTTAGACTTTTCTCAGGAGATGCAAATGTATATAAATCCTCAGAGTTTGTCTCTGATAATGTGAATTCCCAAAGGGCTCAGCCCCAAGTGCTGGGAAGTGTCCAGGGAAAGGGTCTGGGGCTGACAAGAGCAGTGGAATGCTTGTGTCTGTCTTGGAGAGTTGGTGTGATCATGGCTTTCTGCTGTGGGCTGATCTCGGATTATTTAATCTTTTTCTTCACTCTGATGTCAGTGATGGTAATCCTCTATATCCCTTAGTGGATCTGGACACAAAGGTGCCTAAATAATTGTCAAATTAGGCTTGATTTGGCTGTGGTGGCCTCTCCAAGGGTGCCTGAAGTTTGGCACTAGGTGGGCCTTGGGTTCCTTCTGAAGAAAGATTTATCCATCACACTTCAGGAGCCAAGTACTTTTTGGGATACCCCATATCCCAACCACCTTCTGGGCTGGAGCCTCTTTCCTCTTCCAGCTTTGGGCCTGTCTTGAAAAATATTGGAATAGAAAGAAGAAAATCTCCTGAAGCAGCACATGCCCACTAAGGCTGACTCTGGTAGAAGTGCTGATGGGTAATCACAACAATCTTAAATATATAATTTTTAAAAAGCTCTGGTCAGGAAGTCACTGGTAAATCAAGTTTCAGCCAACACAATTTGCTTAAAATTGGCTCCAGTTTTATCCGTGTCCCTTTTGTAGCCTTTTACATATTAATACAAAAGATAATGACACTGATGAATATCGTCCAGCAAATGCAGGGAGGGGCCTGATGGGAAAATGAGCCATTATCTCCCCTCCACGTCCAGGTGCAATCTTCTGTCCGTGTCTCCAAGAGGCCCCAAGTGATTTATTGATAGGACAATCTGATTTTGGTAATTAAAATTGATTTTCAGCTTAAGCTTTGTAAATACAATGATCCATAACAAACGTGGGTCACGTTCTGGGGGAAAGTGGGAAGAGGGAATCACGAAGCTGAGGATGCCAGGAGGAGTGAGGTCTGTGAGCTGCACTGGGCTCTGCAGGGCATCCCAAAAAAGCCTTGCAGAGTCCCTGGGAATGTGCTGATCCCGCTGTTGTTGGGTGGCAGCAGGACTGCCCTGGACCTGGATTCCAACATTATCAACTCTGGAGGCTCCAAGGGCTGCCAAGAAAAGCAGCTGGGTCTGGGAGCAAAATACTGCTTGCTACTGGGACATGGTGTGGAAAAGGAGCACAGGGAACAGCTGGCTCCTGGGGTGAGCTTTGGGGACTGTGATTTCAATCCCATCACTCACACCCTCTCCTTTAACCTCCTCTTGATGGAAATCCACAGATCTCAGAGCAGGCCACAAAGGTTCTCCCTCTGCTCTGCAGCCAAGCTGGGAGAGCTGGGGGTGTACAGCCTGGAGAAGAGAAAGCTCTGGGCAGAATTTATTGTGACTTTTCAGTACTTAAAGGGAGCTTAGAAGAAAGAGGGAGAGTGGCTTTTTACTGGACAAATCCTGATAAGAAGTGGTTTAAAACAAATCCTGATAGGAAGTGGTTTAAAAGAGGAGATATTTCCATTTGATGTTAGGAGAGAATTCCTGGCTGGGAGGGTGAGGAGCCCTGGCACATCTGCCCTGGATCCCTGGAAGTGTCCAAAGCCAGGCTGGATGGGTCTTAGAGCAGCCTGGGATAGTGGAAGGTGTCCCTGACATGGCAGGGGTGGCACTGGATGATCTTTGAGGTCCTTTCCAACCCAAACCCCCCTGTGACTCTATGAAATTTGTTCGTGGCTACAGCTGAGGGTTGAGAGCAGAGCATCTCCTGCTGCAGGGCTCTGCCACCACCCCCCTCTGCCCACTCACTCCTTGAAACATCTTTCCCAAAACCTTTCCATCTTTCCAAAACCTCTCCTCTTTCCCTGTGGGGGTGGCCTATCCTGTGGCAAGGACAGGCTGTGCCCACCCTGCAGGTGCACAAAATTTCTCAGCTTTGGATGTTCTGTGGCCACCACGAGCCAGAGGGATCTGTGCTCCTTTTGGCAAAAAAAACTTGGTGAGCTCAAGCACCTTTTCCTGCTTGTGCCTCAGTTTCCCCACTCATTCAGGGCAAGGAAAGCTGGTTTTCCTTCTGTGAGCAGGCTGTGCTGCCTTTGAAGTGTACCTCTGTCTGGAGCAGGAATGATGTCCCTGGGCTGTCCCCATCCTAAAAAACTGAGCTCTGCTGGGAGATGTGCACGCTGCAAAGGGCTGGGAGCTCTCTGAAATCCGAGCAGAAGAGATCTCTAAGCCTGAAGCCCTCCACCTCCTTCTTCCCCAGGCCAAGCACTTAAATCACTCCCTTTTGAGGTTGAGAGGGAACATGGCAAGCCAGCCCACACACTGGCTGTTTTCTGCTTCTGAGCCCTTTTTCCAAGCCAGCCCACTTTTGTAGCACGGCTGCTTCCATTAGCTGATAATCTCACTGTACAACTTCTCCAATTGCTTTTGGGAAATCTCAGTGCATAACATCTATTACTTTTCCCTTGCCTACCTTGGCAGTAATGCTGCAGCTTCAAAGAACTCCCCACAAGTTAGTTAAGCAAAAGACCTCCTGCTTGTAAATCCATGCTGGCTGTCTCCTCTAATCCAATTATGCTTTACAAGGTGCTTCCCTCACTAAATCCTGAAAAATTGTTTCTGATATTTTTGCCCACAATTTATGTTAAGCTCCTCGGTGTATAATTGCTTGTCTAATCGTGTGCTCCTATTTTTGAATAATGGGGTTAGGCTTGACATTTCTGCAGTTCTCCTGTGTCATCTGAGAACTGCTAAAATGTTATTACTCAAGGCTTCACTCACGTGTGTGTGCTAATTTCCTCCAAAACTGAAGTTTGTGTACCTGAACCATGTCTGCACTGATGGCTTTGGTTGTCATTAATGTCCACTCATCAGCTGAGCCCTCTTTTTGATTCAAAACAGGTGAGAAGTGCAGCTGAAGTAGCACAAGTCCTACTCACAGTAGTAGTTCTGCTTCTACTCCGAGTATGAGAGCTGGGACTTAATTCAGTCTCCACCTTCAGGCACCAGGAACCTTCAGCAAAAGATGTGGGGCTTTGTGCTGAGGATCTTTCTGGCACAAAAAAAAAAAGAATTCCTATTCTTGTCTGGAGAAAAGGATGCTCAGGGGATGTTTTATTACACCCTACAAACATCTAGAAGGAGCTCGTGGTGAGGTGGGGGTCAGTGGGTCAGGCTCTTCTCCCAGACAAGTGACAGCATGAGAGGAAATAGCCTCAAGTTTTGGCAGGGAGATTCACATTGAATATTAGACAAGATTTCCTCACTGAAAGAGTGGTTAAGCATTGGAAGAAGCTGCCAAAAGCAGTGATGGAATCACCACCTCTGGAAATATTCAAAAACTGAGCAGATCTGGCACTTCACCCTATGGTTTAGTGCGTACAGGGGTATTTTGATTGGAAGTTGGATTTGATGGTCTTGGAGGTCTTTTCCCACCTTAATGATTCCACGGTAAGTGAGACAGAGTGAAAATTTAACAGAGTAGAAATCCATTTGGATTTTGATGAAATGTGTCACTTTGAGCTTACGAACCTAAGTGAAATATGTTGTTTAGTCTTGTAACTACAGCATTAATAAAGTTGTCCCAGCTAAGGAAGAAATAAGAAAGACTCCTCTGACCTCAGAAACAAACAAGGCAGAGTAACCCAAGAATTCTTTCTGTACTTTCTGACAAAAACTGAGTACAAGTGCAACTAGCTGTAAGTGTAACACAAAATCAGCAAAATAAATATGCATACACCTATTGTAAAATCCTATACATATAGAAATTAGTCAGGATAATAAAAAAAGATCAGGAGTTCTCAAGGGTACACATGTCCATTAAAAAACAATAAATCCCCACATGTGTCCACAACACTATAAATAAACATACCATTCCCTACAAATCTTTATTAAAATTGTAAATTTTTATTTTTTCTCCATGTTTCATAAGCGACTATCAAGTGGGTCTCCCACAGCCCAGAATCTGAAAGTTTTGCCACTCAAATCTGGGATTCTTTTGGATTCAGGAAGACATCATACCCCTGAGGTAGGAAGCTGGCTTTAAATTTTGAGGATACAGGCAATAGTAGAGGAGGCAGCTGAGTAGGAGGAGGTTTATTTGCCTGCCCTTTTCCTGTTTTCAAAGGCAGCAGCAACTTCCCAGGCAAATGTCTCTGTCTGTGATGGTGGCATCAGCTGGGAGTGTTTTTTACACAGCACTGGCAGGGAGCTCTGTTGAGATGTCACATCGTCACACAAGCAAGATTTAGGGAATAATCCGTGCTGTACCATCAGCAACACCACGGGTTTGAGCCAGATGAAGGAAAGTGGCAGCTTCTTGCTGGCAGCCAGACAACAAAAGGGATGGAGCTGCAGTGGGGATGGAGCAACAGATGGGTTTGAACCTTAAATAGACTGGTCTTTTCAAACCAAGAGGAAGAGTGGTGGTTCCTCGTGCTAGAATCCTTCCTAGCCAAATATCACATTTGCAATCCTCAGCCTTTCCTTAAAGTTTAACAAAAAAAAAAAAAAAATAAAAAAGAGGAGAAAAGAGCAGAACAGCTTCTCTAGCAAATCCCTCTTTTGAGGCTGATGTTTTTAACCTCTAAAAAGGAGGGAACAGCTCCCCAAGCCTGAGCTCCCACAGCCAGGTGAGATGTGCAGATTCCAGTTTCCAGTCCTGCTGGATGAAGGAATAGTGGCTGCAGGGACCTGGAGAAAACAAAGCAGAAAAGGTAAAACCTAGGTAAAACCTGAAAACTGGTTTGTTAAAGGTGGAGATGCACTCTGCCCTCCCTCCTTTCCCAATAATCTGTGGGGTTTGTCCTGAGCTTATCAACATCCAGCAGCCAGGGGAGCTCGAGGATGCTCTGGGAATTCAGCTTTGTTTTCCAAGCCTGGGAATTCTTGTCTAACAACCAGGAGAGGTTTTCATTTCCTTCCTTTTGGTGGACAATTTGAAGAGCATCTCTTGTTCTCATGAAAGGTGAAAATTAATTGTCCTCACTCACCATTTCTGCCTCTCAGAATGTGACATCGGGGATTTCAGTGATTCCTTGTAACAGGGACAATCATTTCTCAAGCAGGGACAGGTTCTGCAGAGAGATCTCCCAGACTTCTGCTCATTAATGACTTATTTATGCTGGCTCATATATATTTATCCAAAATATGATCTCTGGAGGATTATTCTGCCTCAGACCCTCCATCTCCTGTACTTTGGGTCCAAGTTCTGCTCGCCTCCCACCCCTCCAGCTGTCCCAGATAAACTGCTACCACAGGTATTTCCAGCAGAACTCCTGATCCTCTAATTCCTTTCTGGGGGGAAAGCTGTATTTGGAAAAAAGATTATTCTTATTACTCCAAAACCAGCTCAGCATTTCTAAGTTCAGGTGCACAACTTGCAAATTACAAGTTTTTTGCCTCCTCTCTGATGTGCTGAGCCTAAAAACAGCTCCTTGCAATCTGTCAGGGCTCAGTGGACTGAATTCTGTGAACCAGCATCTCCCCACGGAGGTTTAATTTCAACCCTTGCAGTGGGTCCTGGCAATGATTCTCTCCATTGTTAGGATTTCCCCAGGACAAGGATTAAGGTGGTAATTTATGTTTTAGTCCTCATTCTTTCATTCTAAACAACATTCCTGGTGATGCATTTGCAAGCAGAGGCAGAACAAAACCACCCTCAATAAACACGAAACAATTTTTCAGCTTAATGCTTTAACGTGATTTTTAATTTAAAAAAGAATAACTGCCTAGACATTTAGAAGACTTAAATTATAAACCATTATTATAAACCATTCTCTAGGTGTTAGAAAATACAGATACCTAATACAAGGCCCTGGTTTTTATAGGACACTTTCCCCTTTTATGAAGCATCTCACTGGAGTTGACAGCAGAAACAGGAGATGGAGAGGGCTAGATATTAGTTTTTATTAAATCTGTCAATTTCTAAGTAATTAAGGAAGCATTTGATAATAAATTGTACTTCTAAATCATGCTTTAATCTCTGTTATTTTGCCAAAATGGTTTCTTAGTGAGCCTTTATGCCTGAAAGCACCCCTGGGCATTTGTTCCCCATCTGTGGGGAGCTGGGGGAGCTGGTGGCATTTAGATCAGCTTTTGGCTTCCCCCACTTTGTCACTCAGAGAATAAACCCTCTGATAGATGGCAGTGTCAATAAAAAGGTTAATATTTTTAAAAGCTAGATAGATCTTTGTTTAGCTGCCATTTTGTGGAGTCCTGCAGTTCTGTTAGGAGGAATTTGCCCATCCCTGGGTTGACTAATTGGTGTCTGAGCTATCCTTTGCAAGAGGGGCCAGGCATCAACTTCTGCTTGAAAAAATGTATGAAAAAATAAATTAAAAACCACAAACAATGCCAAGGAAGTGGAGAAGTTAATTCTAAACTATGACTAAATGTTCTGGTGAAATGGAATTTTACTGAGATCTGACCTGTCTGGAGTCATAGGAAAATGAATCAATTAGATTCTTTTATAAAAGGATTATGATTTCTGCAGTTCTGCAGACATGATCTGGGGGGAACTGTTCAGTCTACACTCAAAAAACCCAATTTTGATGATTTTTCATGGGCTACTCTGAATTTTAAGTTAGGGATTCAGATGTGGTCAAGTTGTAGGAACTACCAGTGATGGTCTCACTGATGCTACAGAACAACATCTTAGAGGAAATGAGGAGCTGTGGCTGCCCCTGGATCCCTGGCAGTGTCCAAGGCCAGGCTGGACAGGGCTTGGAGCACCCTGGGACAGTGGAGGGTGTCCCTACCCATGGCAGGGGGTGGGACTGGATGAGCTTGAAGGTGCCTTCCCACCCAAACCATTCTGGGATTCTGTGAAATCCTGGTCTAATTAGGTGGGGATTGAATTCATTACTCTCATCTTGGTAAATATCTTTTACACCACCAGTCAACATCCTCCTCTTTCCCAGAGTTTCCAGCATCACAAATGCTGTAAATCTGTGAGAGATTCCAAAACAGCAAAGAATCTGGATTCCTGCACTAATATTTGAGGAATTCTGCTGGAATTTCCACAGAATCACAGAATCATTCAGGCTGGAAAAAACCCTCCAAGATCATCAAGACCAACCATTAACCCAGCACTGCCAAGGCAAACACTGAGACATCCCCAAATCCCACATCCAGGTGTTTTTTTGAGCACTTCTAAGGATGTGATTCCACCCTCCCCGGGCAGGTTCCAATGTCTGACCACTTTTTAAGTCATTATTTCCCTGTGAATTGTCTTTAAAGCCTGTCAATAGCCCACAACAACTCTGATATAAACCCTCAGGAAAATGAGGTGGAAAAGGGAGCCCCTAACACAGCAAACTAATTGCTGGGATGTTTATGCATCAGCAGAAAACAAAACACACCTAGGGCGATGAAAAACTTCATCTCTGCTGTCTGTGTGGCTCATCTGGAAGAGGCAATTCATCCTTGTCTGGAAAATATGGCAATTACTGTCCCAGTCCCATTACAGGCCTGGTCACGGGGTCAGGCAACTTGTCTTGTGAAATCTGCATCCTGATGGAGAAAATGGAGTTTAAAGCTGAGCAAGAGGAAACCCGTCTGCAATATAATAATAATAATAATAATAATAATAATAATAGTACAAACTTTTCACTTCACATAAAGCCTGTGTGCCTAGCTAAGCTCTTTTCAGCCCAGGCTGACAATTATGGTTGGAACTATTTGGTGACTACTTATAAATTCATGGAATTGAAAGCTAAAAGAGACCGGCGTGATTGTCTAATGCGATCTGCATAACTCAGGTCACAGAGCTCCTCGGGGAGATGTCTGCTCTGAGCCCTCAGCTCAGCAATATTTCATATCTTTTAGGAAAACAAACTGAGCTGAGCTAAATGTTTCCAGGGATTCAGAACATGCTTTTCTAAACATCCCCCATTAGCACCAGGCAATCCCAGCAGTCCCGGAGCTTCACAGCATCCTTGGGAGCTGCAAATAGGATCTAACTCTTGCTGTGCATGGGGAGGGGGAAAAAAAAATAGATTTATCCCACCTCCCTTCATAAGGAATGGGCAGAAATTGTCCTTGGTGGGGTTTGTGTCCGTTTCAGAGATGCTTTGGCCACATGGAGGGAACTGGAGATTAAAAAAATTCTAAATAAAGGATCTCTGGCCAGGGAGGGATTAGAGCTGGGCTCCTACCTGGTTTGTATTCCCTTCTTCCCAGAATATTTCTGTTTCCAAAGTTATAAATAAGATCTTCAGACAGGAAAGGATGTTTGGGAGTTGTTGATTCAAGGAATGCTGGCTGAAACACTTCCCTTCACCTCCTTTTGGGCAAACACCCATAAAATCTGTGTGTCCTCTGGAGGAGATAAAGGGACAGGAGCAATGAGCTCTCGTGTTTTTCTGAAACAAGAGCCAAAAAGGTAACTCCTGGCATTAAAGCAGGACACCAACAGCTCTCCTTAGGTAAAATCCCAGGCAGCTGGAAGGAAACTCTCCTCCTCACCTATTATTTTGGTGAGATTTGAACCTGATCCTCATCTGGCTTGATAACACATTCCTAATTTCCTGCTCTCCATAAACGCTGAGGAAACCACTCTGCTGCCTGTGCCGGGTGAGGGCTTTTCTCCACGCCTGCTGTTGGGTTAATAAAGCAGGGGCAGGGATTGCTGCTTTGGGACGAGGCAGGCTGTAATCCTCGGGAAGCAGAGGTGAAATTGCTCCTTCAGGACATCCATTATTGCCACCAGGCTGCACCCGTGTGGGCAGGAGAGAGACAGACAGACAGATGTCATAGATCCGTAACGGGCCGGGAAAAGCTGTGGTTATAATTTTATGGTTCACCGGTGTGAAATGGAATCTGATAAATAAAAGAAATGTTCCCCACAGCCCCTTTGCTGTGCTGTACAAGCCTGACAGGGCTTACAAATGCTGAGAGCTGGCTGCCAGGCTGGGGGTGTGCACACACAGGAATGGCTCAGGATGAGGAGGATTCGGGAGCATCAGCACCTCTGCTGATTCTATGGGTGGATGGAAGGAGGCCAGACCCAGCGTCCAGAGCTCAGGAGAAGGGATATCAGCTCGCCCAGTGTTGCTGTCGAGGCAGGACGGGAATGAATAGACTTGACTCTGAAGGCTGTGAGAGTAAGACTCCCATTTATTCAAAATACACGGCTCTTTTATACAGAGCTTCATGAGGACCAAATCCATTGGTTCTGAAGTGAAAACAATCTACAGCATTGGTGCAAAGTGCTTGACGCACAGTGATAGAACTTAACTATAAACAATGTGAAAAACAAGAGAGATAAAGAATTATTTACATTCTTCTCCAGCTCTTTCCCAGGCTTTTTTCCTGGCTAGAAATTCTCAGTTTCTTTCTTTGACTGAATCTGAGACCCACAGCCCAGCTTCCCTGCGCTTCAGCCAGTCTCTGCACCAGAGGGTTTCTTAGCCAGGCCATGAGTGGCCACAGCAGTATTTAGACAGCGGCCAGTTTAATAAAACTGGTGTCAATCCTCATGCCAATGAAAGGATGAGTGTGTTTGACCTTCAGGCAGCCACATCAGTGCTAAGCCTGGCTTTCTTCTCATCCCTGATGCTTTTAATTCCCTGTTCCCTTCCTGGAAGGGCCTGAGGGCCACAGGCAAGAAGCACAGTTGGGATTGTGTCTGCATTGGCTGGAGAAAAGGAGGAGCAAAGGGCAGCAATGAGAAGGTCACCTCTGCTGCTGAGATGGGGAAGCCAAGTGCCCTGAGCTCTGCAAGAAGACTGCAAACTCTTTGAAGCCTCTGGTTTCTTTTTTGGGATGAGGGTGAGACATGGATAAAGGTGTTCAGGGGATTCCAAACTCTCTGAAGCCACTGGCTTCTTTTTGGGATGAGGATGAGACACAGATAAAGGGGTTCAGAGGATTCCAAAGTCTCTGAAGCCACTGGCTTTTTTGGGATGAGGGTGAGATATTCAAAAGGGGTTCAGGGGATTCCAAACTCTTTGAAGCCATGGGCTTCTTTTTTGGGATGAGGGTGAGATATGGTTAAAGGGGTTCAGGAGGGTCAACAGTGTCCTGCCAAGAGGCAGAAATGTCACCTGCCTGTGAGCCAGCCCTGCAGGGAGGTGCTGGGGCTGCCCCAGTAGCGAGGAAGCTTTGCTGTCCCAGCTGCTGGGGCTGGAGGGGAGGACAGAGTCCTTTGAGCTGCACAGGGTGCCTCGTGTTTCAGAGGTGTTCTCCAGGCACCTGGCACTGCTCCTTGCTCTCATTTCTGTCCCCTTGCATTACCTGCCAAGCACGGCTCCCTCCTTTGTGGCCAGGGACAAAAGGGTATTTGGGGGTTGTATTATTTGGGTTGTATTTTTTTTTTTTTTTTATGGTGAGCCCTGTGAAATGCACCTGAGCAAATCCCCCAGCCCAAACCCTTTTGTAAGGGCTGCCCACAAGGGAGGCAGGTGTAACCAGAGCCCTGGAGCCAGCGTGCCTTTGATCTTTGAGGTGGAGGGCTGCTTTAAGGTGCCTTAGCGGGCTAATCCCACTCTCTTTCAGGGTGCCAGTTTGGGAACCACCTGGATGGAGTTGGCAGGGGCTTTGTGGGGTCTCTTGGGTCCTTGTGCTTTGTGCCCAAGCCAGCTGGCAGCGTTGACCTTGTAGTCATCCAAGAACACCATCCCCAGTCCCTGTCCCTGCCCCCCTGGACAGCGCTCCCACTCACCAGCGGCTTTTGTGAACTCAGGGCTTGGCTGGAGGAGCTGAAACGGGATCTCCCTGATTCACAGAGCAAGAAGCTGTACCTCAAATTAAATTTGAATAGTTCCCCGCAGGGACAAAAGTTCTGTTTCGCTGCAGAGCCTCATGCCAGCTGTTTTTTTTTTTTCCCCAGGAAATCTGGGCGCCGGGTCTGTCGTTCCATAAAAAGAAAGGTGCAGTGGGAGTCTCGTCTTTCTGCTTTGGCTGGAGAGAAATGTGAAAAAATTCACCAGAGTACAAATGAAACTAATTGGAGGAATAAGAACCTTGTGTGCTGCTGCTTAGCACAAGCTTAGGGATCGTGCAGAGGTCTAAATTTAGGGTTATTACCAGGAGTCAGGAGGTTTTTACATCTCCACAGGTTTCCCAGTGCCCAGGTTGATCCTGTCTAACTTTGGGCTCTTCACTGGGGAATTTAGGTGTAAAGATACAATAAACAGGTACTGGTTAATGCATAGCTCTTCTGAGGATGACTTTGCACACCTGAGACCTGAGTTATCCTAATCTAAAATGCTGGGGAATACATTCATGATTTGGGAGTGTTCAGCCTCCTGCTCTAATTATTCCTGAGGGGTAATAGTAAGGAATGTTGAATAAATCTGAAGCTCCTGATTTGGGCTAAATGGCATCTGGGCAGTATGATTTTATGAAAAATAAAATATTTCTCAATCTGTAAGGAAATATGTGATCCACTCTTGAAGGCAATAATGAAGTTTTCTTTGTGGATGCCCTGTCTTTACCTTTCCACACAGTGCTTGAGACAACTCCATAGCCTGTTCCCATTTAAAAAAAAAAGTCCCAACCCTTAAAATAGCATGAAGAGATCTCTGAAATGCCTTAATATTTGGCAGCTCTCAAAAAGCCTGAGGGTTTCCCTAGTAGTATTCCCCAGGGATCAATATTGGGCCTAAATCTATTGAAAACTTTCATGAATTAGCGGGAGGTTGATATTAAATCCCACAGATAAATATTCAGCGGAACAACGATTAGCACAGCATTAACCACGACCAGGGCACAGCGGTTGAGTGACTTTGGCTCCCTCAGACAAACCAAACACAAACTTTGCTGTGTCACAGGAAGGAATTTCGGTCAGGCTGGGAAGTGGGAGACGTGTCCTAGAAAGCAATGACTGGAATGGATGAGGGGCCCATTCCTTCACATCCTTCCAAAGGGCTTTTTCCTCATCTGGCGTGTTGTAGAAGCAGGTTGACATCATCCTGCACCCTTGGAGGACAGTGGGAGAGCTGTAGCCATGCTCTGTGGCCAGATGGGAAAAGCAGGACTAAATGATTTGTGGGAAGTGGGAAGGTCTCATAGGGTTTGGAAGCATCTCAGGGTTCATTTATCAGTAAGAATGTTGAGGAATAACTTGATCAGGGTCTCTGAGCATCTTCACAGGGTGAAAACAGCAGGTTAAAGGGCTTTACAACCTAGAAAAAAAGACCAAAATAAAGATCAGTGGTTGGAAGCCAAAGCCTGATGAATTCACAGGAAAAGTAAGGCCCCTGGAAGCTTTTAAGGGTGTGAGTGATTAGCTGCTGGGACAAGCTGCCATTTGGAGGATTCTCCCTGTCCTGGTATCTTCCCATCATAACTGGAGGTCTTTAGCTGAGGCAAAATGCTTCAGCTAAACCCAGATGATCTGGTTCAGCCTAAGAGAAGGTGGGTAGTGGCCTGTGAAGTACAGGAGGCGAGGACAGATGATGTAGTGGTCCCTTCTGATCTTAAAACTTATGCATTTTTATGATCCCTGAATTAAATATTCTTGGGCTTTCGTTTTATGGCAAGATGAATGCCTGGGAAAGCTGGAAAAACACGTGTAGTGCTTCATCCACTGAAATATGGGCACTGGGATGGAGCAACCCTCGCTGCACTCAGTAGGAATTCTGCATTTCAAACCCCCTTTGTGAGTTAAAACCACACAGAGAGGGAGCTGGGCTTTGCTGGGATCTTCTTCCCTCTAATTCCACACCAAAACAAACAGCAGGGGTATCTAAAGACAAATAAACGTGCCCCAAAATAGAGACCTGCATCTCTGCCTGCCCACTGCCCCTTTTGGCAGCACTAATTACCCCCCAAAATTTGAGGGCTCCCACAGGCACCAGCTGAGCAGGGAGTGCTTCTCAGGGTGTGCAGTGCTGGGATGACCCCAAGAGTGTAAAAGTTTATTTTCCCCCGCCTGTGCAGCCAAAGAAGGAGTCTGGAATGTGTAGGATCAGCTTCTCAGGTTATTTTTCGTTATCTATAACATTCTTTCTCTGACCTGCTGAGCTCCATCTAGCAAAGAGGCCATGGCAATCTGCCTCCTGCCTCAGGTGGCATTTACATTTTATATCAAAATTACGTGTATTATGTTTATAATATTGTGCCAATATTTATGATCGATGTTAGACAGTGTGTCTCTACCTTAAACCAATAGAAAAGTGTCACCATCACACCAAGACATGGAGGGCAAGGAGAAGGAGAAGAAGGTCAGGACACACCCAAATCCCTCCATCTTGTCCTCCTGAACCCCATTCTAAAAACCCCAAAATTCTACTTTTCCACCCTGTGTTAATTCAAATATCACACTACTCAAACCCTTGTGGCTTGTTATTCCTCATACAAGGTTGGCAGTGTTTTCCACAGGCTAAAATGGAAGCCACAGGTGTTTTTGACTTCGTGCCAAGGTCTCTGAGCCCCTTGCCAGGATCTGGAGACAGCCAGGGTGGTCAGAGGGATGTGCTGGGCTCCCATGGGTGCTGTCTGCTTTTCTCTCCTTTAATAAACTGAGACATAAATTTAAGGCTTTGGGAATAGCCTGCTTCACATCTTTCTCCCTGAATCCTGCTTAACTCTTGAGTGAAACCCTCAGGAAGGCTGCTGGTGGTGAGAGCTCTGGAGAGGCAGAGGTGCTGTGATAGCCCTGAAAGCCCCAATTTTGGGGCTGTGGATTGGGTTGGTGTGTGTCTGCTCAGAACAGCTGCAAGCAAACATTATCACGGCTCTCCCTGCCTCACATCTGAAGATTTTGGGCTGCAGATTAACCAGTGTGACCTCAGAACTCTTCAGCTGATGTTATCACTCTGATTGATGCTGCCTGTGGAGCTCCTGTCAGAGAGATTTGAGGGCACTGAATGGAGAATGAGGTGTAAAAGGAGAGGAGGTGGGGATAGGAGGAGAAAAATTGGGGTGGGGTGCGTGTGAGGGTGTCTGGGAGCAATCCAAATGCCCCTTTTTGTGGCAAGAGATGTGGGCTCTGGGGGGCTGTGTGAAGATCAGTGCCACTGCACGCTCACTCAGTAAAAGCAATCAAGTTTTATGAGCTACCTGCCTCTGATAAAACAATCACAGATCAATCTGATATGTTGTGTTTGTCACCTGGGATGAGCCTGAGGGACGTGGACACCCCTGTGGCTCAAACTGAGAGGTGACACCCTGCTGAAGGCAGTGATTTTATAGTTTTTGGTGAGATAAGAGCCTGAGAGCCCAGGGAGGGGACAAGATGATGAAGGCCACAAAGAGATGATCACGAAGCCTCTTGTTATGCCCAACATGTGGCTAAAAATGATAAATAAATGGTTAAAAGAGAAAGGATGAGCACAAGTCTGATGAGGAGAGGCTGAGGGAGCTGAGAAGGGGCTCAGCCTGCAGAAAAGGAGGTTCAGATGGGACCTTGTGGCTCTGCACAAGTCCCTGTCAGGGACACAGTTTGGGCTGTGCTCACAGGGAATAGGATGAAACAGCCTCAAGTTGTACCATGGGAGGTTTAGGTTGGAAATTCAGGAAAATTTGTCCATGGAAAGCGTGGTCAGGCATTGGAACAGACTGCCCAGGGCAGTGGTGGAGCCACCATCCCTGAAGTGCTCCAAAGCCCTGTGGATGTGGCACTTGGGGACACGGTCGGTGGTGGCCTTGGCAGGGCTGGGTTGGACTCAGTGACCTTGGAGGGCTTTTCCAGCCTTAATGGTTCTGTGATCAGAGGTACAGGGTGGTTTCCATGTGGGAGGTGACTGAAGAAGCAGGAGCTCCTCAGCCCTGAAGGAGGTGAGCTGGGGTGTATGGGGAGATTGGCAAACTTAGGAGTGGCAGGAGGGGATGGATGGGAACTGACTGCTCAACACCTCTGCAAATACAAGAATTACAGGGCATGAAATTAAACTGTTGAAAAATCAAGTCCTGAACAAATGAAAGCAGGTGATTCCTTCAAGCAGTGGGCTCTGGATCTGTGAAAATCCCTGGCAAAGCATGCTGTGGATGCAACAATGCAATTTCAAGGATAAACCAAAATAATAAAAAAAACCCAAATAAATAGCTCTTTGGGCTATGATGGAGAAACAGACAAAATACAGAAGTTTCTTGAATGAAAATAGCCAAAGGCTGGGAAGTTGCTGGGGACATAAATGTGTGTTACTCTGGTCATATGCTTTCCTTTTGGGCCATGGCTGAAGGAACAGGGATATGTGGGGTGTTGGTCCCAGCCAGTACAGCAGTTCTGTGTGGAATTATGGGGGATTCCAAATGTGATTGTAACTGAAAAAGGGGAATTTATCAAACTGCCCCAATTCCTGTAGCCTGATAGTGCTGGCAGGGGTTGCATCCTGCACAAGGGAGTTGGATCAACACAGTCCTTCAGGAACTGCCTGGATCAGGAGTGGTGGAGCCAGAAACCTGGGAGAGGGTCAGGGTGCCAGGGGAGAGAGAGGAGGAAAAGTTCCTCCAGGCAGTTGGATGAGGATGAGGATGGAACTTCACAGCCCAGGGAGATATTCAATGTGTAAAAATGGAATCTGTAGTGGTGACAGGATTGAATTGATGGGAATGGACACAGTGAGATACCTGAGAGGAGAATTAATCTATGGCAAGGTGCTCACTGATAACTGAGGATAAGGATCCCTTCCCATGATGGGGTGTTGGAACCAGATGATATTTAAAGTCCCTTCCAAACCAAGACTTTCTCTGATTCTGTGGTGGGAACATCTGGGAAGAACAACATGACCTGGAAAGCACCATCACCAGCAGAAACAACTCCTAACTTCTCCCTGTATGTTTTAACTGTTCAAGCCTCCACCAAGAGCCTTCAAGTGATGCTGGACTTTGACAAACCCATTGCAGTGGCATGAATTCCTTCACAGGTCCCAATTAAATCTATTTATAGCCTTTTTGGAGCCTGGGTAACAATCTCTCCCTTGCTCTGCAGCCACGCTCCAATGGCCACACAGGCACCAGCTCTCATTAAGCCCAGGCTGGCCCTGAATTAATTGTGACATGAAGCTCTTTTTTTGAAGGCTTTTGAACACAAATGTTTAGCCAAACCTCATTTGTTTCACAGTTTACAGAGTGAAACACTTGACCAGGGGATCAAGAATTGGTGTAAACAAGGCAGGGGGGACGTGAAAGTACCTGGATGCAGCAGGGAGAAACAAGGATGGAATGCTGCAGGCAGAGGAAATCAGCCAGACCTGATGGAAGAAGGTGGTTGGCTTCATCAGGTTGGGGTGAAATCACCTCTCTCTCCTTCCACACCTCTGAGCTGCTGGACTCTGATTTTTACAAGGAAATTAAAAGATTTCCCTGCCTTGTGGCAATGGGATGCAATCCCAGCTGAGGAAGGTTTGGGCAACTTTGGTAAGGAAAAATGGGTGAATTTGGTGGAAATCTGAACTGAAACCTCTGAGTGTGTGAAACACTTTTCAACCTCCAAGTTCCCAGCAGGATGCTGTGTCCCCTGCTCCTCCTGGAGTGATGTTTTTGGGAGGGGAGTCATTATGGAGAGAAGGAATTCTTTGAAGAAGGGACGGCACGGGGCAGAGGCTGAGCAGGGAAAACTGGGAACTTGCCAAACCTTTAAGAAAAGGACTGAGATAATCTTTGTTATCTGTCTGTTCCCTTGTAAATACAGCCAGAAGAGAGAGCAGGGATGAGGTTGGTGTGAGGGCTGGGACAGAGCAGATGGGGAAAGGCTCCTGTTCAAACACAGCCCCTGTCTCCACACAGGGGTTTCTGAGTTCTGCAGTGGTTTACAAGCCATGGAACACAGGGGATTTCCTACAGCACCCTTCACGAAATTAAAGAAAATATATTTTGTGTTGTCACTGGTTGTTCTGGTGCTGCAGTTATGAAGAGGGGAGGCCTGAACATATTTGAGGTGACAAAATTTGAGGAAGAGCAGAAAATGAAGTGTGGGAGTCACCTCGCCCAGTGACTGTGGTGTACATTGTAAATGTCTCCACCTGACCTGGCTGTCCACACTGCTTTATATTCAGCGAGCAGACACGGGCACATCCAGGGTGTGATTTATCTCCTGCCTGCTTGACATCTGAAACAGAGAGCAGACAAATCCTGCCCTGCAAAAGGTCTCTCCTTCAACAGAGCACGAGTTTCTAGCTTAGAATTGGACCTGATGTTGCAGACAGAGTTTAGTGAGAAGGCAAAGCCCTCTCTTTTCACACCTGCCATGACAGAGCTGTTCCCTACAAGCTGCAAGACTGACAGACCTGATAGATCAGAAATGAAGCCCAGCATGGTTTACATAGAAAACCCTTGATTTGAGGGGTTTTCTGAGCCAGCTGCAGGGCAGGGTCCTGCCAAGGGGCGCATGAAGAGAAGAACTGCACTGCAAGGTGTGCAAAGCAAATTTCACTGCTGGAAGAGCAGCAATCTCATCCTGAGAGCTTCTGACGGGAGCTGCCAACACTCAGCCTCACCTCAAAGTTTCCTGGAGATGTTGCCACAGAGGCTGTGGGCATCAAATAATTCTATTGATCTTCTTGGTGTACCTCTGTTGGTGTGAGTGTCGTGTGGTTGTGACTGGAGATTTGTCGCTATTGGACAAGAAATGAGTACACAGAACTTGGAAATTCAAAGGAGAAAAAGAGAGTGTTTTATTGGAACATCTGGTATTTATATAATTCCAAAGGTGACCGTGGATTGGAGGATGGAATTAACCACCTATTCAACCACACCGGTCCAAAGATCGATCAATAATTTCTCTCCGCCTACAGAGAAATATTTAAACTATTCTATTTTTACATGAAATTGTGTGAGAACTCTGACTCTCGAATATGTAAGCATTATCAGAAGGCTAAAGAAGTTTTATGAGAACTTTTAACACTTTCAAAAGAACTATGAAAGAAAACTTAACACTTTTAAAAATCAGGGCAACAGGGATTTGCTCTGGCAGTGCCAGCGTGGAGAAATCTCTCACCAAAGAACAGAGAAAGGAGAGGAGGAGGAGCAGCAAACACACACCTGGAGGTTGGGGGCCCTTGGTGAACAAAGATATTTGATCAGGTAATTTATCCTGCCACGTAGCAGGACACTGACCCCCACTTTAATTATTGTGTCATCTGTCCTTGACAGCTACTGCTGCTTCCAATTAACGCCCTTAATTAAATGCTCAGTTTTCCAAGGATGTAAGCATGGATTTTCTGGGAAGAGGGCTACGATGAAGAGGCAGAGCTTGGGGGTGTCTGATGAGAAATGACATCCCCTGTCCCAGTGGGACTGGCAAGTTATGTGCTTATCCTGCAGAAGGGGCAGGCTGGGATCCAGCCCAGCTCCTCTCCCAGCAGTGTGACACCTCCCTGTGTGTGAGTCCTGTTTCTCATCAGGGTAAATAAATAATGTGCCTCAGCTCCCTAGGCTTTGCTTTTCCCTGTCCCTGCTTTTTTATTGGGTCTGTAGGTCAGGTAATAAGGCACAGGATATCAAATATGACCGAGGAAATCCCAGTCCCTTTGTCCATAATTCAGGCCAGAATAAAATCAGCATCTTGGGATCTGTGCAGGTGACTGAACACCCTCACTAATTTTTATAAAGGTGCAGAAGTGCTTCAACCAGGTGGTTTTTTGCCTTCCTCTATTTAATAAACTGCATTATCATGAACACTCTCTATTCAGGGCTTCGAAATCAAATAAGCTCCACTCTTAATCTTCCTGCAGTTTTTCGGGGCTGGCTGAGCCTTGAAAGATAGCAGCATTCACAGAACCCACATGGCTTGACAGAGCCACTGTTCAGTGTTTTGGAAATGTATCTTTTGACTGTTGGGAAGGAAACTGGCTACTTAAGATGCCTTTTTGTACATTTAAATTAACTTACTCCATCAGACTGAATAAATCCTGCCGCTGTATTAACATCCAATTATAACAGCAGAGATTGAGCAGTGATTCAGGTTTTGACCAGAATGTTGGCAGTTTAAGGGGGAAAAAGAAGTAATGTATATTGAAATAAAAAAGTCAAAAACGGGAGCCAGAAAATTGTGACTGAGCACACAGCAGGAGCTTTTGTGAATGTATAATGGCAGAAGCAGGAGCCAAATTTCTAACAGGATTAGCTGTTCCTTTCTATCAGATCCAAAAAACTCAATCATTTTGTTTTAAATGACTTTTTGTAACTCATTCATACTAGCAATAGGGAGGGGAAGGGAGGCTGGGAGCTGGAGAATCTGAAGTTTGGAATTTAGGCAGGATCAGAGGTGAGGTGTTGTGTGAAACACCCTGAAGGAGCAGTTGAGCTCTGAACCATTCAGCACTTTGCAGATTTTGCCAGATTTTTAAGATGTCCTTGTGAGCCAGAAACTGGTGCATGATTTCTTTGGGGAGCAGTGAATGAATGTGTTGATGAGGTGAAATACCTCTTCAAATCCTGCTGCAGCCATGGCAGCTGGGCCTGCTCATTGCTCCCTTTCTGTCCCTGAGAAGGACACGAGATTCACCTTCCCCTTGTCCAACCTCTAGGATTGCATCTCACTGGGACAGAGATTATCCATCCCTCTGCTCTGCTCTGGGCAGATCTTTGGAAGCACAGCAGCTCCTGGATGTCCACCAGTACCATACCTTCATATCTCCAATATTCCAATGAAACCAGGGCCTAAAAATGTTGTCTTTAATAACCTGCTGCTCCCTGAGCAGGTGTTACCTGAACTTCCTCCTCAAATTTGTTCAGATGCCATAAACCCACACCTTCAGAGACACTGAGACAGCTCTTCCTTCTGCTGCTGACACCTCTCTCCCAGCTTCAGCTCTCCTTGATAAAGTGGGGAGATGTGGGGATGCAATCAGGGAATATCCTGAGCTGGAAGGGACCTGTGAGGTTCATCCAGTCCAGCTCATGGCCTTGCACAGACACCCTAAAATCCACCCTATGCATCCCTGAGAGCATTGTCCAACTGCTCCTGGAGCTCTGGGAGCCTTGGGAATGTGCCCATCCCATGGGGAGCCTGTTCAGTGCCCCATCACCCTCTGGGGGCAGAACCTTTCCCGATATTATATATTTTCCTAATATATGGGATATAAGCCCTGAGAACAACAGCAGTCTGTTCTTACATCCATATATTGCTCTGGCACAGTGAGACTAAAATACCAGTGAAGCTGTGACCACTGCAGGAATATAAATTACTCCAAACTGGCTCCTAATGCCCCAAAATGAAGGACATTTTCTTTTTCTGATCCTGCTGAATCCCTGGTTATGTCTGGGCAGCACTCTCAGGCACGTGGTGGATTATTGGAGTTGTCCTGTGCAGGGTGAAGGATTGAACTTCAGTGATCCTTGTGGGTCCCTTCCAGCCCAAGGACATTCCAGGATTCTGTGATATTTGCTGCAAAATGTTGAATCCAGGTTTCATTCCCACGAAGAACCACGGGTAGGGACCCTCACCAAGGTTGGGAAATGACTTTGAAGAGTTTGTCAGGCATTCCAAGGATGGAGAAGGGGTGGAGGGAGTAAGCACAGCCTGGTTTGTCATGGAGATTTCCACCTCCAGCACTGCCTGTTCCCTTCATCCAAGTGAATAATGGCAAAGCTCTTTAACTGGGAGGCTTCATGGACTTTTCTTTTGCTGACATTTTAGTGGCTGTTCCCTGGAGGCACCCAGTTAGCTCTCAAACCCTTCAACGTGGAAAGCTGAGCTGAATTAATTACAGTTTATGCTCCAAAAAGGAAAATAAGACCTCTGATGTGCCTTATTTGCTTGATGTTCTTCCTCTTTTCAGCAGACAACCCTTAGGTGGCTTTTCTTTCTGTTGCAGCTCCTTTGTTTTCTTTGTGTTTTCTTTCTGCATTAATTGGAAGGTCTGACACTTCCAGCCCAAGACATTTACCAGCGTGGTACAGTTTTAATTAATCTCACAATAAAGCTGCTAGAGGTGAACTTGTAAAAGGACTTTCAGGGCAGGAATAATGCACACAGAGACACGGGACACACACTCTGGTGGGATTGACAGGATTTGGGATGTGGGAAGCTCGTGACACATCCCTGTAGGCTCTGGGACAGCAGCACAAGCCAGGTGTGTGCTCCTAAAATCAACATATATCCCACAAAATACCCCCAAACACACTGAAAAGAAAACATTTCTGCAAAGATGAAGTCTGGGTTCCCAGAAGGTTCCTCCTGCCACTGGAACGAGCTTGGCTATCCTTTGATGGCTAATTAACTAATAAGAATAAAACATACAGAGATCACCTTTTATCTACTCTTTTTATAGTAATTTGCCAGGAAATGGCAAATTTCAGTGCTCTAGGACTTCTTTCTTGTATCTATATCTGAGCCTCAAGTGGATTTGGACTCTGAGCATTCAAGCCAGGATCAACAGGTGTTGGAAAAGTTCATTTTCTGATCTAAACTTCTTAACCAAGGCTCACTTCTACCAGACAGGTGTAAACTGGCTCTGAAATGAGGTTGGATGGAACTATCTGGAGCTAATGAGGATAAATCAAGCAGCACCATATGTCAAACTGAGGGTGGTTTGGGTGGGAACTGCAGAGCCAAACCCAACTGTGCTCACAAAATTCTAATTACCAGGTGGGGGTTGCATCTGGATTGAAGAATGGCAGATTTAGAGTCTTTCAAAACTAAATTATCTGCTCCTTCTTCAAGTCCTCTGGTGGCCACAGTGGCCAAGCTTGATGTGATCGAGATAAAATTACTCACAATATATTTTTCTAAGGTGGAAATAAGAGGTGAGAATGGCTGACATAATAAATTATAATGTAAGACTTAGAAATTATAAATTATAAACTGTAAGTTACAAATTATAATGTGATATATATTATATATTATGATTATAATCTGATACCTTTTGGTATCTTCTCATAATAATTTTTGGTTTTTTTGAATTTGGATTCAACACAGACTATTAGGTTCAACAAGTTTAATTGGGTGAAACCCTGAGGCATAAAATTTATTCTTTATGAACAGGTAATACGTTCTTGATCAGAAGCTTAAGGAAGGTGGAACAACCTCATTCATGGCCAAACAATCTTAATTTTTAAAATTCTTGAAAGAATCGTAGAATCTTTGAAAAGACCTTTAAGATCATCAAATCCAACCATTAATTCACCACTGCCAAGGCCACCATAATTAGAGAAATCTGAATGACTCCCTCCCTGTCTTGTTCTTATAACTTTTATTGCTCTGTGTCTGTTTTGATTTTGTTTTTATGCTCACGGCAATAGATTCAGGCGAGAAAAGTGAGTTTGTGCTGGTTTTTTTTGAGTTTTTCCCCCCATCCTCACTTTTTCCTTAAAGACTTTCAGTAGCTGCAGTTGGCTCCTCTGGGTGACTTGGCACAGGCACTGGTGCAATGGTAAATAAACCCCATCGTGTTTCTACCTGAAGTTTTCTAAAGCTTCTGCCACTTGCCAAAGGCAAAAATGCACATTTGCAGCTTTTGCTTATAGACTATCAACTGGGATTTGTGGGTAGGGGTGAGAAAAACAATTTCTGATAGAACCAGAAAAGGTCTTCGTACGGAGGTGGAATTTTGCCTGATATATATTTCTATTAAAATTATTAAAAAAAAAAAAAAAAAAAAAGCCAGTTTATTTAGACATGCAATCAAGATGGATCTTAGTCTCTTAGTCTGTCACTCCAGGGCTAAAACTCTCCTGAATGCAGTGCCAAGTAAAAAAATTGTCCCTGGGATCCAGGTGCATTCCCTCGTCATTTGTCAGGAGTAACTGTTCTGCAGTTTAGAGCTGGCAGTTCTCAGTGGTGTTTCATCAGGATAATACCACACTCTATCATCTGAGGGAATAAACTCTCCCTGCTGACAGGAACTGGGGTGAAGACACCAGCAATTGACTGGATATTACAGAGGCTCTCTGAAGCTTATTCAATGGAAAAGGGACTATCAGGTCATTGGGCCCAAATTGTGTGTTTGGCTTCAAAAGCTGTGAGGGGCTTAAAAAACGTAAGAGGAATCAAAATCTGTGAGACAGGAGGTCAGGCTGGGCAGTCCCTTCAACCTTTGAAACCTCTTACTGAAATACTTTAATTAAAAAGGAAAAATAAAAAAAAAATAGATGATAAAATGCGGTGTTTTGGCAGTGCCTGGGTGTTTCAGGTCCTACTCTAATGCTTTCTGAGCTGCAAAAGCAGGGCTAGAGCAAGAAAATATCCAGCCTGGTAGCCTTTGTCCCTTTCCTGCTGGGATGTCCCTCTGCAGGGATGGAAGAAGTGATGGTTGGAGAGATGCATGGACAATGGAGAGTGGAGCTAATGCTCTCCTTGGACCAGCAGTGGTGGTGGCAGTGGGGACTGGTGGTGGCAGGAGGTCATGGGAGGGACACAAAGACATCACAAGAGCTCAGTTCTCACAGGAAACCAGAAAGATCGATGAGATCCAGGGAACTCACCTTGCTGCAGAAGATCTCCCTGTTGTCCATTTGAAATGAATTAACTTAATTTCAAGATGCCACATCCCCACAGCCTGCCTGATGTGCTGATTGCTGGGAAATCCTGCAAGGGATGAAGGGCTACAGAGGAGAGGGAAAAGTCACAGGGGACATAGACCAGGGTGTGGACAGGGACTGCACCAGGCTTGTTAGCATGAGGAACACACAAAACCACAGAATATGATTATCTGCAGTTGCTTTTATTGAAGAGCTCTGGGAATCAGGGGTACAGACCCAAATCTGACTCTGACATGGCTTTTGAGCTGAAGGTATTTTATATTCTATCGTTATATAACTTGCATATTAATTATTAAACTTAGATTGTTCTATTGTATACATTGATCT
This sequence comes from Taeniopygia guttata, assembly GCF_048771995.1. Classification (NCBI taxonomy): domain Eukaryota; kingdom Metazoa; phylum Chordata; class Aves; order Passeriformes; family Estrildidae; genus Taeniopygia; species Taeniopygia guttata. The sequence goes on from NC_133025.1 coordinate 2,725,468, forward strand.
TACTCAAGCATGATCTTTTCAAAGCCCCCTGACCACAGTTCCTCATGATTATTCTTATGATCAAACAGTAATTATATTTAATTACTAAACAATCATTGCATCTTACAATTATATCACATACTGGTTACACAGGTGCAGTTCTAGCAAGTACAAGGCCTATACTTTCCCAGGGCATTATCCCAGTGTTGGAATCTGTGGTATTGAGATGAATCCAAGATTGTAGAAAGTCTCTGTCTGTCAGCCCCGCTGCCAAAGCAGAAGCCATAATTGGTCTGTGCTGGTTTCAAGGTTGTTTATTCTGTTTATCTCTAACATGTTCTGCTGCCCTGCCGCAGCTCTGTCCTGCAGGGCAGCGTGTGGGGCTCTGCCCTCAGTGGGATGTTACAAACATTAAATACCAGAAACTACCTGTGCTGGATTTACAATAACGTGCCAATATCTGTCACCTACGTTGGACAGTGTGTCCCCAGCCTGAACCAACAGAAAAATGCCAACACTGCAGTGAAACATGGAGGGCATGAAGAAGGAGAAAAAGGACAAGACACACCCAATTTCCTCCATCTTGTCCCCTTTGGACCCCTTATCTAGAATCCTAAAATTTTAGTTTTGCACCTGTGCCACACTTAATTATTACTTATATCAAACACTCGGAGTTTGTAATTCATCCTGTAAGATTGGAAAGTCTTTTCCATGGACAGAGATCACAGACAGTGTCTCTGGGGGCTCTGTCCAGGGGGGTTCCTGACCCCTGCCAGGGTCCCAGACCTTCCAGGGCAGCCAGAGGGATGCTCTGGATTCCCACATCCCAGGGCTCACTAAGCCTAACTTTCCTTCTAACTCCCCAAATCCTCATGATTTTAAAACCCTTTTACTATCAGGCTGAACTCTGGAGCAAAACCATCCCCATCCCCCTGCCTGCCCAGCGCTGCACAGGAGTTCCTGCGGGAGCACAGGCACCAGGGGAAGGGGACAGGGATGGTGGCACTTCCATCCAGCCGTTCTCAGCCACGTGAGAAGCCTGACAGGTTGTCCCCTTTCCTCCTGCAGCTCACCAGGGTGCCCGTGGAGTCGTGCAGCCAGTACGAGACCTGCAGCGAGTGCCTGGGCTCGGGGGACCCCCACTGCGGATGGTGTGTCCTGCACAACACGTGAGTACCCGTGGGCTCTGCCACTGAGACAGAGTGAACATTTAACAGGGTAGAAATCCATTTGGATTGAGGTGAAATGTGCCACTTTGAGCTTGCTAGATATGCTGTTTAGTCTGGTAACTGCAGCACTAGCAAAACTACCCCAGCTAAGGAGAAAAGAATGCAAATTTCACACTAAAAAGGTAAGAGATAAGAAAAGCTCCTTGAGCCTTGAAACAGCACAGAGTGACCCAGGAGTTCTTTCTGTACTTTCTGACAAAAACTGAGTACAAGTGTAACTAGCTGTAAATATAATGTGAAATCAGCAGAATGAATATGCATGAACCTATTGTGAAATTCTATGCGTATAGAAATTAGCTAAGAGTAATAAAAAAAGATCAGGGGTTCTCAGGGGGTGCATGCCCTTTGAAGGGAAATCCCAGTGCTGTAATAAAAACATACAATCCCTACAAATCTGTACTGGAATTGTGGGGTTTTGATTTTTCATCTACCACCATGCCAGCCCTGCCTGTCCCCACCACCTGCCCTCGTGCTAGCACAGCTGATGCCTGGAGAGGCGACCTAGAACGGAGTCTATTCAGGCAAGGAGCAGTTTTCTTCATTAAGCAAGGATTTAAGTGGTTTTTACTGTTAATACATGAAGGTAATACACGTACCTCAAATCATGTCTCATGAAAAAACCCAATTTACTTGGTAGCAAAGCCATATCCACCAAAATGAAGTGAGCAGTGACATTGTTCAAACCTAAGAGAACAGTGATGGTTGGATGATAATCTAACCCTTTAAGATGATAATCTTAACCCTTGATTCTAACAAAATTCAGTAATAGAAGCGTTCTGAAATTAACAGGTTCAGGGTGTTCAATACAACAATTTTCTTAGGACTGAAATGTTCTTGCTTACCTCACTGCATCATCTATTACCATTGTGAGAAAAAAGTTAGTACACTTCCTTTTTCTTATATTTTGCACTTAGTGGCACACTAGACATGGTTTATTTTCAACAAGCTAAATAATCAGTCAACTCGATCCAGATTATTTTTCTACTTTCCTGCATGGGGATTTCCTGTTAAAGGAATAAAGTAGAGATTTATTTAAAGGCCTTCAAAGGATACATCTTGGGCAGTGCAAGAGCCTGGCTGTGGCTACACCCAAGATGCACTCTGAGTTACAAGTTTTCACACTTTTATAAGTTTTGATCCATTTCCATATCGGGAATTCATTGTCCAATTACAGCTCCAGGTTATGCAGTCCCATCCTCCCAAATTGCTCTCCTCAATTCGCTGTTGTTTGCACTTTTTGGGCTCCAATCTGCCCAAAACCCAAGCTGTCCTTGGTTCTGGGGCTGGAAAGGGATTGTTTTGTCTGACTGAGCTGTGAGGAGAACTTGCTGACACTTTATATAAAGGTCAGAGTTACACATTAATGCAGTACAGAATCTGGAAAATATGAAAGATAAAACTTAAGGCATCAAGGTAGAGGGGCAAAATGCTGTCACAGTCCCTGGCTGATCCAGGTACATCCAAAAAAAATCTCTGGATTTGCTGGGGAGAGACTTTGCTTAATTGTGAAGGGTATTTTTTGGAAGATGAGGGGAAGGAAGGGTGGTAGAGGCTGGACAGAGCTTCTCCATCAGTTTGCTGACTGCACCAGCAAAGCAGCCTGATGTGTTTTGAATTCAACACTCCATCAACTCTTCTCTGGGTCACATTTTCCTGGTGGTTTCCATTCCATTCAAGGGAATTTTGCACTGACCATTAGCCCTTCTCTCAGCACCTACAGCTTTCCACTGCTGACCTGAACTTCTCCTCTTTTGGACTTGTCATGATCTCCATTGCCCTTAGAGAGGAATCAGATCCCAATAAACAACATGGAATCCACTCCGGGGCAGTTTTCATTGGGATCTTATGGTTTAACAAGCCAAGCAGGGGCCTCATTCCACTCCCCATCATTTTGTGGTACTGGTTTGCCCACTGCTTCACGAGGATCCAGGTGTCCTCATATTGGGATGTCAGTTCATTCTTGTTTTTCCTTAAGCTTTTTAGTGATGCTATCGGTCTTGCCTCTCTGCAGCCTTTCCCTGAATGATCTCCTCCTGCAGGGAGCCCTCTGCCAAAGCTGTGGAGAGGGAGGTGTCAGCTTGGCTGAGCTCCTGGCTCTGAGTGACAGGGAGGTCTCGTTTGCCAAGCCCCTCTCAGCAGAGACTGTGGCTGGGAAGTGCATGGGATCTGTCCAGCCAGGGCTCCAGCTGAGAGTGGCTCTGCAGGGTGTTGTCACTCCCAGCCTCACGGTGTCCTTGGCAGCCTTGGAGGGTTTTTCTGATGGGCCCTGCTCTTGTTGGTCTTCACCTGAGTTCTTCCCTTTGAGTTGCAAACTCTCCAGGTGGAGACAGGGATCCAGTTGAAGTGATAGACTTTGCTACCTCTCCTTGCTGGAACAGAAGGGAACAAACCTGGACCATATTCCAGCCTTCTGTCGCTGCTCTGAATGCTCTGCTTCTGTCAGCTTGTGTGACCCTCATCCAAAACCATGTCAGTCTGTTTAATTTCAAATCAGATCTGGGGGATCTGTCCCAAAACATGTCCAAAAATGGGGCTCGTGCTCTGAAATTGTTCAAGGGAACCTTGGCAAACCAGTCCTGAATTGTGGTGTGGTGGGTAAGAGCCCAGAAAATTTCATCCTGCTGACCTGAGGATATTTCCATTTGACACAGAGCTTTATAGTGTGTTCCCATCCCATCCCATCCTGCATCCATCCTCCAGGACACCGTGTGCTTGCTGTCAGGGAAGGGACAGCACAGATATGTGCAAGAAAGCATAGAAAGGCATGGATTTGTTCATTGATTGTACCACAGCAATGCTGGACATTCCATCTCCTTACATCCAGGGTCAGTGGCAACAAACAATCAAAACATGCAGCAATAAATCCCCAGAAGGAGAGAGAAGGGACACAGACAACTGCAGACTCTGCAGCAGCTCATCCTGAGGGGTACTGGAAATGAAATGGAGGGTGATGGGTGGGGCTGGCAGATTCAACTTGATTAGAAAAACATCTCTGTCCAAGCTCAATCCTGAGGGAGAAGTGTGTCTGGAGTCTGGACCTGGCTGATGGCAATGTGCCCTCCTCCCTCTGGCCACTCAACCTCTGATTCCTTATCTGGAAAAGAGAAACACCTCTTATTTATGTACCTTGCAGCAGGGTCACTGAGATTGATTCCCTGTGGGGTTTTTTAAAAGCACTTTGAAGGCAAATGTTATCAAATCCCACTTCAAGTCTGTTGCTTCCCTCTAGTTTTCCCCACAGTTAAGAAATCAGATTTTCTGTCCTAGTTTGGGAGGTGTTCTCAGTTCAGCCTCAGGTGCTCCTTTCTGAGTTTGACTTTCCTCATCCTTTTGGGCAGCCCTGAGAGCAAAGGAGCCAATTACATCCCATTCAACAAGTTTTGGCTGCACAGGATATTCAGGGTAAGGACACTGGAATACTGAGTCTCTCATTAGAAATTTTTGCACATCAAAATCCCTCAAGCCTCATTAACAGACTTTTCCTCAAGTGGGATAACGTCATCAACAACTCCTGCACAAGGATCCCTGGGGAAAAATGCCATAAACATTTCCCATCCTGGCTGCTAACCCTTCCCTCTTCCCTCCCAGTCAGGAATCCCAGGGGATTCCCAGTGCAGGGCTGAACCAGTTGTGAAAAACGCCAATCACTTGGTTTTTTAAATTTTTAAAGTTTAATAATAATAAAATGGTTATAAAAATGATCATACAATTAGAGTAATAAAGTTTAGAGCTAGGACAATTACAAGACAATAAAAAGCAAAGAATTATGGATGTCCGGATGCTCTTGGACACTAAGTCATGAAAAGCATGACTTGTGAACAAAGGAATCACCCTAAAACAAATACACTGTTGCATATTCATATATCCTTCATGCTTGTGCATACATTTTTTTCTAAACAAGAAACTCTGTCTGTTGTATGTCAACTGTTCCTTTAATCCCCATGGCATCTTTGAGTCTGAGCAAGGCCTGAAGAAATTAGCTTCTTCTGATAAAAAGCCATAAATTCCTCTCCTTTGGAAGATTTAGGTGTTGCTCAAAGCGAGTATCTCATCCTTAAAAAAAAAAAAAACTTCCCCCACATACATAGTCTCTATTTTAACATTATGTTGGAACCTAAAACTGTGTTTAACACACTACTTAAGAGAATTAATACAGCATAACTTTCTGACATTACACATATAATATTCATTGTAACATTTGCGAAAAGCCAATTATAAAATATGCATTTTTCACACAGTGATGTGGAAGGCAAGGGGGAGGCAGCTGGGCTGTGCAAGAGCTGGGGTAGAGCAGGGCTGGGAGCCAGGATTTTGCTCCTCCTCCAGTATAAACCATCAAGAGGAGCAGTGCTGGACTGGGAGACAGGTGAAAACTGCCCAGTGGGTGTTGCCCTGATTTTTAAAAGTGCTAAGTGCTCTTTTATAATTCTTTTAAAAGTTTTAAAGTTCTTTCAAAAGTTTTCTATGCCTTCTGATGTTTACATATTTCTACTTGAGTTCTCACGCACTGTTCATGGAAATAATGATTGTTTTGCATTCTTTGTGAGAGGAGAGAATTGATAGACTTAGTTTGACTAGTGTGGTTGAAGAGGTGGCAATTCCATCTTCCAATTCACTGTTACTTTTAGAATTCTATATATTGTGAGGTCAAAATTTAAATTAGTTCTTTTCCTCTTTTGACCTTACCAAGCTTCTGTGTACTCATTTTGTGTCCAATAGCGACAAATGGGATGGTGGTTTTGTCTCTCCCATGCACACCTCTCTTATTTTGGGATTTTCCCTCCAAGGGCTGATCCCCAGACCCCATTTCCAGCTCTCCTCATCTCCCACCACCGAGAGGTCTGGGGTTGGCTCTCTCATCCCTCTTTTCCTGGTAGAGCCGGGCTGTCTGTGCCCAGGGCAGCGTGCCAGGGCTCGGGAATCGATTTCCACAGCTCTGCTGTCCTAACCTTACACCGAGAAACTCGAGTCCTCTGAGAGAGAGGCAGAGACAGACAGACCCACAGACGGCTGCAGGAGAAGGGGGGGAGGATTGATTGGCTTCTGCCCCGAGGAGAGGAGCTGATACAGAGCAGGAGCTTTTCATCTCTGTATCTTTACCCCCATCTTGTCCCCCCTCCTTCTCCCAGCTCTGCTCAGGCCTCTTTAGGTGGTGATGAATCATTTACTTGGTGTAAATTGAAATTGTGGCTCTGCACAGGTCTCAGGAGGAGGGAGAGGGGCTGGGCTGGGAGCAGTGGGGATGGACCAGGCTGCAAAGCTGGCGCTGGGTACCTGCTGCAAGGTCACAGCAATGTCACCAGCCCGGATGGGGACTGCAGAGAGGGCTGAGAGCAAAGTGAATTTTCTGCAAGCCTGGAATGGATTCAGCAGCTCCCTCCTGTGTCAGAAGCAGCTCTCCCCAAAGATGCCACCCAAATCTGACCACTCTTCTAATCCCCTGGCAAGTTACTCCTTGTCTCACCCATACCCGAACTGTAACCACCCCTCTTCCTTCTTTCCCACCAACAGTTCAAGCTCTTTATCCCCAGAGCAAGGATAAACCCTTCAGCTACTTACAGAGCCCTCCCTAATTCTAGATTGGATATTTGGAAGGAATTCTTCCCTGTGAGGGTGGACAGGCCCTGGCACAGATGCCCAGAGAAGCTGTGGCTGCTCCTGGATCCCTGGAAGGCCAGGCTGGATGGGGCTTGGAGCACCCTGGGACAGTGGGAGGTGTTCCTGCCCATGGCAGGGGGTGGAATTGGGTGATTTTGAGGTTCCCTTCTAACCAAACCATTCTATTATTCATTCTATATATTTATATATATTTTTATATTTTTTAATATTTTTATATATTTATATATATTTAATATATTTTATATATAAATATAAATTTTATATTCATGTTATATATTTATATATGTTTATATCCATTTTATTATTATGAACTTTCACCGGACCATCTGCATGTGGTCACCATGCAGGTTTTCAACCCTGCACAGCATCCCTGGGTTGTGTTTAACATCCAAGATGGAAATCTGGAGCAAAAAAGCAGCGTCCCTATAGAGAAAGGAAATATTTCATTACAGGAAATCCACATGTGGGTGCAAAGGGACCTGTCCCAGGCTCTGCCACATTAGTGACACTCCTGGATTTTGGCTTTGCTGCCTCATTTCATCCCATGCAGCATCCATCTAATTCCAAGAGGAATGGCTGAACACACACAAGCTGTCCTTAAGGAGGATGCACCCCCAGGCACCAGCCTCCTTCTGCTCTGGAATCTGCCCTTGCAGGTCTGGGCACTCCTTGGCTGGCAGGTCATTAATTGCAATCAGGGAGGGAGTCAGTCCCATTTTCTGGGAGAACTTGTGATATTTCAAAACTTTTTTTTTTTTTTTTTTCCCCTCCAGCTCTCAGTAGCCAATTATTTTTTTTAATAAGCAATGTTCTTGAAAGCTGTTCTGGAAGGGGCTGATTCCATTTCGTAATTGGAGAATGATTCATTTAGACTTTAGAAGTCCTTGTTTTGGGGTTTGATTTCAGTTTTCAGCAAAATTGCTTGAGATTTCAAAATAAAAAGTCATTCTGAAAGGAAGCATTATTTTTTTATTATTATTTTTTTTCCTTTAGAATGAAACATTTGGGCATCTGTGATTTCTTTCTCCCCCAGAAGTCTTTACCAGCCCTAGAGACTGAGCAAAGCAGTCAACAAGCACTGTTGGTTTAGAGGAACTGACATTTGCTGTGGAGGGAAGAGGGATTGTTTAAGCATCTCCAGTCTGTCCTGCTTGGAGATATCAGAGCCAGGAGCTGGCTCTGCTCCCTGCACTCCTCTGCTCAGCTCTGAGGAGCTGCTCGTGTCCTCTGTGTGTCCTTCTGGCACCCAGAGCCTCCCCAGGGCACCCGAGCTGGCTCTGTTGGCTTTGCAGAGCATGTGCCAGCAGATCCTGCTGCTCCTGAACCTTGGGAATAGGATCCAGTGGCCTCCTGAAGGTGTCCTCACCCCATGGAAGAAGCAGTGACATAAGTCTCTCACACCTGGGCCACACCAGTCACCTTTCTGGATCCCTTTGGCTCTGGGTTAGTCCAGGGAGGGCCAAAATCTCCCCCACATAATTCCTCAGGTGGAGCTGGTCTGGATTAATCGTTAATTTTTGGATCCCTGCTGTTATGAGACACCTCAGAAGCCACCGTGATGCCTTGAGAAGGCTGAGCTAGAGCAGAGGCTGGGCTGAACTAAAGAATAAATCAGGGATTTATGAAAAGCATCTCCTCCATGGATCCACCTTGGGCAGCACCAGAGCCCAGCCAGGGCTGCACCCAAGATGACCCAAAATGGCCCCAAAATGCCCGAGCGCTCCCGGGGGCTCTCCCTGGGATCAGTTCTGCTCCATTGGCACCTTGGAGTTCATTGTCCCATTCCAGCTTTAGCCCAGGCAGTCCCACCCTGCTTGTTTTTCTCTCTCCAGCCCACGGTGTTTGTGCTCCTGGGCTGAGATTTGGATCATTTGTCCTTGGTGCCCAGCTGGAGCAGGAATTGTTTTGTCTCCCTGCTCTGTGCAGAGAGCTCACCATCCCATAATGTGAAGCTCAGACCCACACACTAAAGCAGCTCAGTGTGGGTCTCAGATTCAGTCAAAGAGAGAAACGGGAGTTTCTAGCCAGGCAGAAGCCTGGGAAAGAGATAGAGAAGAATGTAAACAATTGTTTATCTCTCTTGTTTTTCACATTGTTTATAGTTAAGTTCTATCACTGTGCATCAAGCACTTTACACCAATGCAGTGAGTTGTTTTCACTTCAGGACCAATGGTGTTGGTCCTCACAAAGCTCTGTATAAAAGAGCGGTGTATTTTGAATAAATCAGAGTTTTACTCTCAGCAGCTTGCTGAGCCAGAGTCTCTTCATTCTCGTCCTGCCTCGACAGTGACAGCTCAGAATCTGAAAAATATAAAAGCTAAACCTGAGCTATCAATGGGAGAATTTTTTGGTCTCCCAACAAGAAGCCAGCCCTGTTCAGAGGGGTTTGATGCCGTTCTCTGGCAGCAGACACCCACCCCAGTGTCCGAGGAGTGACCTTCCACATTCTCCTGCTCTCCACCTCGTCCCATCCACCACAGCCACTTGTGTGGACAACTCATCCCCTTGAAACTACAGCTCTCCTTTCCAACATGACATGAAGGAAAAAAAAAAAAAAAAATAGGCATTTAAACAAGCTGTTTTCTAGTGATCACAGTGGAGGGGGAGGGAGGTTTGCTATCCACACTCAGACTCACTGCCAGACCAGGAGAAAAAAAAGGGAAAAGTTGCAAAGTGCAGCTCGTGGTGTCTGGGCTCAGCAGGTAACCTGATGCACTGCCTGTGGCAGAGCTCATTGATCGCCCCTGGCTTTAACTTTCTTGGTCAAAGTCTTCTGAACCACCAGAGAGTCTCAGGTAACCCCAGCTGCCTTCACAGGCTGCAATAAGACCTTTCCTGAAGGGTCTTTTTCTTGTTCGACTTTCTGCTGTCTGAAAGCCTGTGACTCTTTCAGGCTGAGAGGTTTTGTTCTTTCTTTTTTTTTCCTTTTTTCCCTCCTTGTTTTTGCCTCATGGTCTTTTCCTCCAGTGCTGCTTCCAGAAAGGTCTGTGTGGGTCAGGCTTCAGGGATTCAGAGGGGCAGGATGTTGGAATATCACTCCTGGGCCCCTCTGAGCTTTAACAGTGAAAAAAGAAGGATTTCCTGACTCTTGCAGGGGTTTGTGATCCTATAAACCCTCAGCTGTCCCTGCCTTGTACTCCCCATACAGTTTTTTCCCAAGGTGCAAACTGGAATCCCTCTAATAAGGCAGCAATTTGGGCTGCTATTTTGGAGCAATTTGGACTTTTTCATCATTCCAAGCAAGTTTTGCACTTGCCTGGAATGATGCAAAAGCCAGAGAATCAGGGAATATCCTGAGCTGGAAGGGACCCATATGGATCATCAAGGTCCAACTCTTGGCCCAGCACACAACAGCCCCAAAAATCACATCAAGTGCCTGAGAACATTGTCCAAACTCTTCCTGAGCTCTGGCAGGGTTGGGGCCATCACCTGTTGCACTGCCTGACCACCCTCTGGGTCTCACAATCGTGGTTGGTGCCACTTTTATAGGAAAATCTTTATGCTTTCCTGCCCCAACACTGTCCTGCCATGGGGCAGCTCTTGAAGCCTTCAGACACCCGTGAGTCCTGTCAAAGGTACCTGATAATTGTCCTGATCTTCCTGAGGATGGAGCAGCCACGTGGAGAACGTGGTTTCCAGCTCAAATCCTGTTTTTTAATTGGAAATCCGTGTCCATTTTGGCTGTGCCTCCCCATCAGAGAGGAGACTCAGAGCTACTTCAGTTGTTAAGTTCAACACCCCAGTGTGTCTGAGGTATTTGTGGAAATTTATCTCTGGAAAGGAGATTTCCAGTTCTGTGCTGCAGCATAATGGGAAGAAAAACATGAATGCTGGGGAGGAAAAAAAAAAAGTAATTCCATGAAATTTGAATCCTTTCGGTTGGTTTGAAAGTCTCCAATCATTTGTTTGGCAGTAAGTGGCGGCAAAGGCAGGAGTGAATGAGCTCTCAGGATGTCTTGGTTTGACTCCTCCTGTCTCAGAGCTGGCCTGAGAGCCCCTTCCACCTGAAAGTGGAGTCATCTTCCCAAAATTGGCCTTGGCACAGAACAACTCCCGCTCCTTCCCAGGCAGTTATGGAAACTGGAGCCGGTGTTTCAGAGGGAAGAACAGCAGGGGAGCATCAAAGCATCCTGCCCAGGGAATCTCTGATCTGAGGTACAGCTAAAGTACCCATCCTTTCACACCTTTGGAGCAAGGAAATAGCCCCAAATGTGACAGCTCTGCAATGGCCTTTTGAAATGAGATCGGGGCTCTTAGCCCAGGGAGGAGGAGGAGGGAATTCTCAGCTATTGATGGTGATAAAGCCCTGAGTGAATCAGAGGCTCCTGGGTGTTGCTGTTGAGGTAGGATGGGAATGAAGGGGCTCTGATTTAGAAGGCTGTGAGAGTAAAACTCTGATTTATTTAAAATACACTGCTTTTTTATACGAGTTTTGTGAGGACTAACTCCATTGGTTCTGAAGTGAAAACAACTTACAGCATTGGTGCAAAGTGCTTGATGCATAGTGATAGAACTTAACTATAAACAATGTGAAAATCAAGAGAGATAAAGAATTATTTACATTCTTTTCTAGCTCTTTCCCAGGCTTCTGCCCGGCTGGAAACTCTCAGTTTCTTTCTTTGACTGAATCTGAGACCCACACCTGGGAATCCTGTTTCTCTACAGATAACACTGAATAAACCCCTCTGAGCAGATCCCCAGTCCTGGAGAACCGATCCATTTGTGCATCCATTCCCTAAATGCCATCGTGTCCCCTTTGGGCGCACTTTCCCTGCCCTGGTGAGCCAGGGCAGAGCTGTGCCCTTGACAGGTTGATTATCTCAGTGGCTGTCCCTGCCTGAGGCAAATCAGGGACAGCACTGGGCACTGTGGGCCATAGGACGCAGGCGTGTGGTAAATGTATTTTGATAACCACCTTTCCTTTGATTAGCTAATTTTGCTAGAGGGCAGTGGGGAAGGGTGGGAAGATAATTAGTTTGTGCAGGGGGTTCCAGCAGAAGCTCTCTCCTCGTGCAAATGTGTGAGTTTGGTGCCCTACTTGGGATTTGTCTCCGTCACAGGAACATTGGCAGCTCGGGTTGAGCATTGCAGAAAGTTCATCCCCTTCAGGGGAAGGTGTCTGGGTGAAATATCTGCATATCCCACAGGGAGGGAACAAGGACAGGGGAAAGCTGCATGGCCACCCTGAGCAGCCTTAAAAATCTTAAAAATCAGGTGTGCACTGGAGCTGAGATGCAAAGTTACAGGGACTGTCACACGGAACGAGTATTCCCTGACTTGAATTGCAGCATGGACGTTGGCAGAGCCAGCAGGGCGATTCAGACCTCAAGAAGCATCAAAATAAGGAATAGTTGAGGTGCTTGAGATAAATATTCTGAGTGCCAGAGCTCACCCTCGGTCAGGGGTGGTTCTGTGTGGTAGAAAAATCTCTTTTTCAACCCGTGTTTTCAAAAAAAAGCTCAGAAGTCTTCTGTTGTTCGGTCTCAAGGCAGTTTATTGCAAGTTATCTAAATGATTTTCTTCTGGGGCTGCTGTGGTTTGCTCACAGCTCAGGCAGAGGCACACACACACCCTGACATCCTCTCTGACTCCCGACTGCTTCTTCTCTCCCCGCCCAGGGCTGCTGCTGTCTTTTATATGATACATTACGTGTTACATGGGTACAGTTTTTCCCCAATGCCTATTACCTATATTAAATGGTGCTTTTCTATCTTTTATATGGTACATTACGTGTTACATGGTTACAGTTTTTCCCCAATGCCTATTACCTATATTAAATGGTGCCTTTCTACTCCAAACCAATCTGTGAGTGCCAACATCACCAAGAACATGGAGGCAAGGAAGGAGAAAGAGGGAGGACAGGGCAGGCCCAAATCCCTCCATCTTAAACCCTCTGACCCCCATGTACAAAACCAAAACCCCCCTGTACAGCACTCAAAAATTCTTCCCTCTACTTTGTGACTACTTCTACTCTAATATCTAAACTTTTGTGACTTCTTGTTCTTCCTGCAAGGTTGGTAAATCGTTCCATGGCTCAAACCCAAAATCACAGCTGTTTCCAGCTGCCTGCCAGGGTCTCAAATGCTTCTGACCAGGGCCTGGAACCTCCAAAAATGTCAGAGGGACATTTTGAGTTCCGACACTGAGGAGGATGGAAATGCTGAAAGCTCTGCTGGGACAGAGTGGAGGAGCTGGAGGATGATTCTGCCTAGCCTGGATAAAGGGATTTGAGAGGTCAGGGACGTGGGAATTGCTGTGGGCTGAAGGACTGAGTCACTGTTGTAAGACAAGATGTGGGACAGGCTCTGGCTGGAGAAAACACGTCCTGAACCCCTTGGTACATTGAGAAAGGAACGTCAGCACGATCCACTGGCTACAGAATTTTCCTTAGGCAAGAGAGAGCAGAATTAATTTCCTTGCTCTGCCATAGTACCTTGCATGGTTCTGGACAAATTACTCAGGATGGGATTTATCTCATCTGCTGCTCGCTTTCCTGTCTCTGCAGACAGTGGAGACAAGGACTTTTTCTGAGCACATTCCTCCTGACCCTGAGGTGTTGAAGGTAGTGGAATAATTGCCCTCTGGAAGTGCCAGTTTCTTTTAGTAGCTACAGAAGAGCCTTAACGAGTATTTCAAACAATGTCCGACTTAAAATGACTCCAGTCTTTTAGCCCCTTGTTTGTAGGACAGGAGTAACAGTTCCTCACCTCATGAGTGGGTGTGTGAGATCCTAAGGCTTGAAGCATTTTGGACAAGGGGTGGATTGCAGAAGTCCTGTTGGAAGCTGGATGTGATGACTGCAGTATAATAAATATATATTTATAGCCATATATTCATATTTTTATATATTTGTATATTTATATTTATAGTTTAGGTATATAAATATAAATATAAATATAAATATAAATATAAATATAAATATAAATATAAATATAAATATAAATATAAATATAAATATAAATATAAATATAAATATAAATATAAATATATGAAACATATAAAATATATGAATATATAAAGATATAAATTTAAAAAAGCATGCATAAAGCATATATAGAGCACAAAAATAATAGTTCCATCTCACAAGTGTCTGAGTAGGTTTTGAGTTTGTTCAATTAGAGCAGAAGGAGCCTTGGCAGACGTGACAAGGTGCAAACACACGTGCAATTCCTTGATTATCCCATCGAACCCCCTTCTGTTAGAGCAGGGGTGGCAGCAGAAGGGTTAAGGCAGACAGGGATGAAGCAAAGCTCCCCATGCCTTGCTTCTCCCTCCCATATCTCATTCCCAATGCCTCCTGCCCCTCTGCCCCAGGCAGTGGAGGAGATCTGCATTTTAATTGAGACATGTGAAGAAAATAACCTCAATCTAACTCAGCCTAACTTCCCCTGCCTGGAAGGCTTCTCCCTTGCTAGCTTGGTGCATATTTTGGGGTGAGGGTGATTTAGAGCCACATCCAGCCTGACCTTAGGTGTTCCCAGGGTTCCAGGGACAGCCACAGCTTCTCTGGACAGCCTCTGCCAGTATCTTACCACCCTCATTGGGATAAAAATAATCTTTCTATATCTTACCTAAACTGACCCTCCTTCTGTTTAAAACCAGCATTAATGAGGGCTCTGTATTAACAAGGCCCCTGCATTAGTGGGACCCCCTTATTAACGAGTCCTCTTGATTAAGGAAACCCCTTAATTAATGGCTCAGAGCTGAGGTGAGGAGATGACCCCAACTAAACCAAACTCCTTTTGCCTTTCAGACCCAAACCCCCATCACAAAGAGGTTTTGCCTGCAGGTTTTCTCAGCTGTGGCTGAGGGACAGGAGCCCCCCTGGGCCTGTCCTTCCCTGTGGCTCCCCAGGAGCAGCCAGACATGTCCTGCCCCCAGCACCAGTTTGGAAGGGATGCCAGGGGGTTATTTTGGGCAGGGCAAGAGGGTAGGATTGCAGTTCAGATAACACTTGCCTGCTTTGTCTGCTCTCAGAGCTTGCCCGGCCTGATAAGGTGTTATCAGAGCAGAGCATCTCTGAGATGTGGCAGGGTCAGGGATGGCTTTTCTGCAGGTGGCTCTGCCCCTTTTCCACCCAGCACCTCTGAAGAAGCAGCCAGTTCATCACAGGAGGATGGTGGGATGCTTGCCAAGAGCTTTAGCTCTGTGCTTTTCTCAGGGAGAAGAGAAAATGCCAACATGGATACAAGCAAATCAACCTGATCCCTTCCTCATCCTCACCCAGCCCCAGCTGCAAACAAGCTCACAAATAAATTGCAGTATATGATTAGCCAAGACAGCAGAAATGATATTTCCATCTTGAAAGTTAAGTTTCCATCCTCGTGAAGTTTATTTCCAGAAAATTTTCTGATTTTTGCAGTATCTCTGGGCAGGGTCTCAGTGTACCTGGACCTGTGTGGTGAGGAATTGTAGGGCAACAGTAAATCTTTGTTCTCTGTTCCCCTCTCTGCTTTTACGGTTTTAAGAACATTATTAAAAAAAAAAAATCCTGACCTGAAGAATTCCCTCTTGGTTTTATCTGATAGAAGATCATAAAATTACAGAATCCTAGGATGGTTTGGGTGAAAAAGGATCTAAAAGATTATCCAGTCCCATGCCCTGCCATGGGCAGGGCCACCTTCCACTATCCCAGGTTGCTCCAAGCCCTGTCCAACCTGGCTTTGGACAATTCCAGGGATGGGGCATCTGGATTAGGCTCGGAAAGGGCTGATGAGAAAGGAAGGGGAGTGGACAGCATAAACTGATCTGTCCAATTGACAAAACACCATTTGATGGCCTCTTGAGCTGTTGAGGAGCACATCAGTCCCGTTATTGAGTGTTTTACTTGATCTGCTATTGACTGAGGTGAGCTGCTGAGGACAGCCTTCCCCACTTCCCCCATTCCCAATTTTAAAAATAAGAGAAGTAAATGCTTTGACTTTTTTGTTCTGCCTGGATGTTTAGGGAATTTATTGCTAAAAAAAAAAAAAAAAAAAAAAACAAAACACCAAAAACCCAAACAACAAAAAACCCAACCTGTAAGCATGACAACATGAGTAGAATGAATTATAGCAAAATCAATTAATACTAACAGTATCTATTAAATATTGCACTCTGGAGCTTTGCAGGAGTACATGGCTGCTCTGATATGATCATGACATCATTAACATAATATAAAGAATGAAAAAATCAATAGCTTGCTGGAGCCCAAAATTAAGGCCAAGCAGTGTTATAGCATATCTTTAAAAATCTGAAATAGCAACTTGTCTCTGTCATGTACAACCCATTTGCAGATGAAACATCTCTCCCAAAGTAGATGGGAATTTGTTGGCTAGCCTGTCAGTCCTGCAGCTGCCCCTTTGGGATACTTGGCATGAAGTTATCTCACATTTTCCAACAGGAGCAGAGCAGGAAAACCGATCCAGGGTTACATTGGCATAACCCTGGGGCAGAAAATCTGACCAGGACTACATTGGGATAACCCTGGAGCAGAAAATCTGACCATGGCTACATTGGGATTATCCTGGAGGAGAAAATCTGACCAGGGTTACATTGGGATTATCCTGGGGGAGAAAATCTGGCCAGGGCTACATTTGGATTATCCTGGAGGAGAAAATCTGACCAGGGTTACATTGGCATAAACCTAGAGCAGAAAATCTGATCAGGGCTACATTGGGATTATCCTGGAGCAGAAAATCTGATCAGGGCTACATTTGAATTATCCTGGAGCAGAAAATCTGATCAGGGTTAGATTGGGATTATCCTGGAGGAGAAAATCTGACCAGGACTACATTGGGATAACCCTGGAGGAGAAAATCTGACCAGGGTTATATTGGGATTATCCTGGAGGATAAAATCTGACCAGGGTTAGATTGGGATTATCCTGGAGGAGAAAATCTGACCAGGGTTAGATTGGGATTATCCTGGAGGAGAAAATCTGACCAGGGTTAGATTGGGATTATCCTGGAGGAGAAAATCTGACCAGGGTTAGATTGGGATTATCCTGGAGGAGAAAATCTGATCAGGGTTACATTGGGATTATCCTGGAGGAGAAAATCTGACCAGGGTTACATTGGGATTATCCTGGAGCAGAAAATCTGGTCAGGGCTACATTGGTGTAACCCTGGGAGGGTCCAGAGCAGGCCCAGGGTCTGTCCTGCACTGGTGGACAGACTGACAGATCTCTGTAGGTGGGAACATGGACTAAGTGTCTTCTCCTGCTGCCTTGGTTTGTATTTTATAGTGTTTATGTCGAGGAGGGTTGAAGTGTTCTAACCTGTTAAGCCAGGGAAAAGAACCTTCAAAGACCACCTCGTTCCACCTCCTGCCATGGGCAGGGACAATTTCCACCATCCCAGGTTGCTCCAAGCCCTGTCCAACCTGGCCTTGGGCACTTCTAGGGATCCAGGGGCAGCCACAGCTTCTATGGCCATCCTGTACCAAGGCCTTCCCACCCCCACAATAAAGAATTTTTTCCTAATCTCCAACCTAAATCTGCCCTCTGTCGGTTTGAAGCCATTAGTTGGTGGCAGGAGAACATCTCTGCACATTTCTGAGGACAATCAGAGAGACTCCAGTGGGAAGAATCCCATGGTGCTGGGCCATATAACATATATTTGGAGCAGGAATTAAAACAACTCCATAGAATATTAATAGGTTGGACTTGATGATCTTAGAGGTCTCTTCCAACCTCATTATTCTGTGATTCTGTGATTCTGTAATAGGCACTGGAAGACAATTCCTAATGCTGCAAATTTATTAGGATGGGGTTTGGCTTGGGCCAGCTATTGCTCCTTCAAACAATTCCTGGACGTGTTTGGGAATTAAGCAGATCAGGGAGGGTTTCCACAAGTGTTTTGGAAGTTAATAGAGTTCAATAACGTGGCTGTGGTCAGACCATGTTATTTGGCCCCAGGATTAGAGAATATTTCCTGCTATTGTTCAATGCACTAATGGGATGTTGCCACAGCTCCCAGTTGCAGGGGACAGTAGGAGGAAAATCATGAAGGAAAGACTCACAGTGTTGAGATAACAGGCTGAAAATCAGCTTTTTTATGGAGGCATTTTCTCAAATGCAAAGCCAGGGACAGAGGAAATGTTTCAGTGCATTAGTTAAGAAAACAGAATAGGAAAAGTTTGGAAGGAATAAAGAAACCTTTTCAAAGAGTGGGAACTGACAGAGGAAGGAAGGTATTTGTTGCCAGTTAAATAAAAATTAGGCAAGGAAAACGTTTTAAAGGTTGAAACTCATTGTCTAAAGGTGAAATCATAACATGCCTTTATCCTTGGAAGGCAATTGGATTGGAACTTGATAAAATTCAGGTTAAAGCATCAAAATTCAATCCCAATGAATGTCCCTTTTAATCAAGGCACGTGAGAACAGGCAATCAGACAGAATTAAATATATACTTGCTCCTGTGCACAGTCTGCTTTAAATGAAGATGCTAATGGGATACACAGCCTGAAACCTCGATAAAGGGAAGCTCATTTATGGCATAAATCACCCAGGAACAATAGAGGAGGCCAAAACGATAAAGGAAGGGCTTTCATGTTAAAGAAAATGTAAAATCAAAGAAAGAAAATAAGGTCAATGTGTGCACAAGTGACAAGGTGTCCCCGGGGAAGGGCACGGTGTTAAGGCTGGTTTATTGACCACTTGAAGGCTGTGACAGTGACAGTGACACGCTGAGAGAAATGCAAGAGGTTGGGAGGGCAGAGAATGTGGTAATGAGAGGCTTCAAGTGGCCTGGTATGCACCAAGCAAATGTCACAACACTCCTACCTGTAAAGCCAGGAAAAGAGACACAAATGTGGATTTATTCTCGATTTACTCCCAGGATGTGATGCAGGACACAGATTTTCAGTGCATTGCTCTGAAATGCACTGTGGTGCTCAAATTCAGTGTCCTGTAAGAGGCAGAATAAAATAAATGAATAAAAATTACTGTGGAGTTCAACTTCGAAGTGGAAACAACATAAAATTGAGTGGCTTGTTAAAAGGAGCAGATAGGTTAAAATAAAAGATGCAGTGCCCCACAGTACCCTGCATAAAACCACCATGTAACAGGCTTGTGAAGTTATATGACCTATGAAAAAAGACCTAAGGATAGTAAAAGTGAATGAAAAAAAGAATTAAAATACCTACTTAAATGGCAAAGTCAAGAGACATTATTTAAAATTAGAAGTTGCACTCAATGAAAGAAAAAAAGAAAGAATAAAAAGATCACTAACTCTGGGGTGTGAATTTCAAAACAATCATCAGGCAGCCCACATAGGAAACACATTGCTAACCTCATAAAAATATCTGATTAAAATTTAACGAGGTTCCCCCGGAAGTTTACTTTCCAAAGGGCACAAGCTGTGTGAAGTGGCTGCTGCTGAGGGCTCAGCAAAAAAAAAAAATGCTTTTACAGCATAAAAGTGATATTCACTGCAAGATCTTGGGAAACTCTAGTGTGAAATTGCCACATTATTAAATCTGCTCTACACCTTATTGCTTATTCCGGCCTTGATGGAAGAATGAGAGGTGGAAAACATGTATATTTGGGGTTTTTTTAAAAATCAAACTCCTGAAAGGTTCAAGATCTGGAATTTGAATCCAGGTTGTGGCTGCCCCATCCCTGGAAGTGCTCCAGGTCAAGCTGGATGGGGTTTGGAGCAACCTGGGATAGTGGAAGGCACCCATGGCAGAGGGATTGGAATTAGATCATCTTTGAGATCCCTTCCAAGCCACCATTCTGGGATTCTATGATTCTATGGAATATTTTTTCCCCCCATTAATTTGGTTGAGACATGATTAAGAATAGATGAATAAAAAAAGCACATGACACGCTGGGGGAGGGTGGTGGGTGTCACGAGTCAATTATTGTTCTTTAAATAAATCAAAGTCCGTGTGATAGGGATGATGTGGCTAATACAAAGGAATTTATACTTTTCCCATAGCTAGGAACCTCAACAATGCTGTCATGGGACAGGAAGATGAGTCCTCTGATAGATCAGCAGCCAGTTCAAAGGTGGGAAACAAAGACCATGAATAAAGGGTTGTGGTGGAGAAAGGGAGTATCTGGGAGGGTCCCATGAGAATGTCTGCTGAGGGTGTTTGGTGTATTTATAAACGAGCTAAAAACGGGTGAAGAATGAAGTAGAAAAGGTAATTGGTGCTAGAGAGGGTTTTTCAGGATTGTCAGAGGTACACAAGGAGAGATTGTGTGACTTGGCAATTTTCATCTTAAAAGAGAGATGACTGAGAGGGCCACAATAGATGCAGACAATCAGGAGTGCAATGAAGACAGTGAAGAAGGGATGATTACTGCCCATTTCTCATAACACAAGATCTGGGGAACTTTATATGAGATGATCAAGAGGAATATTAAAACAAACAGAAGAAAGGACATTTTCATACAGTGTAGCATTCATCTGTGCAGCACTGAGAGGCACATTATGGAGGCCAGCAACACAACTGGCTGGAAAGCAATTAGACAAATTAATGAAAGAATGATCTGCTGAGAGCTGTTCAATACAATGACATCAGTGCAGGCTCCAGGGCAGGCAGTCCCTTGCCAGTGCTGGCTGGAAGCTGGGAGCTTAAAACAGGAGAATTTTCACTTTATTATCTTTTTTTTTGTCTTTTTTTTTCTGCTGTTGGAGTGGGAGAATGAATAACTGGCTCTATGGATGTTTGGGCTGAGCTGTTGCAGCCATTTCTACGTTTCTGCATTTTCAAGAGCCTCTCAAACATAATTTTGCACACGAAAACCCCCTGATCTGTGTCCTTACTAGTCCAGCCCCCAGCACCGACCCAGAGCTCTGATGTAGAGCCTGATGAGAACCTTGGCCTTGCCCATCCAGCCAGGAGGAGTCTGGATGCCCTTTGCAGACATGGAGCCACCCAACTACTCTTCCCCCTGCCCAGCAGTCCTTGGAGGTGGCCCTGGCTCTGCTGCTGGCAGGGTTGGCTGCTCTGGCTCTCTGGGGTGGTGTTTGGCCATTTCCCTGTGCTGCCTGGAGCAGAGGCTTCTCTCCCATCCAGCCACGCCGTGCTCCTGCTCCCAAACTCCCTCTCACCAGCTGTGGATTTTGTTGGCTCCCAGTCCAGACTGAATTGTGTTTGATTAGCTCAGTAAATCCTGGAAGGGGCAGCCAAGATTGTTGCAGAAGCCTTTCAGCAGCAGCAGCAGGGAGTCCAAATCCCCATTAAAATGTGTGCTCAGCTCATCTCAACTCTTATTTTTGCTGTGTCCCTCCATCCCCTCCTTTGTTTTCCTGCCTTTGATTGCAGTTGATGAAGTTTGGATCAGTGGGTTCATTATGAAGTGGTCTTTTCCCTGCAGACCAGGCATCAGGATTCCTGGTTTCCCTCTAAAACTCGAGGTTCCATGGACAAGTGATGTTTCTCCTGTGGATCTCAGGTTCTACATCCTTAAAGAAAAATAAAGGTGACTCAAAATTTTGCCCCCCTCTGGCATACAGGGAGGACAGGTGCTGGATTTATGGATTTCCTTTGGATGTGTGATGGGGGATGCTTAAAGGGTGGATTTTGAAAGACAACTTTATCTGCTCATCTAAACGATTCCAGAGTGAGGTGTGTCAATGTCACAGCCACCAGCTGGTCTAAAATTCAACCTGCCACTCACTGTGACAAGGTCGTGAGAGATAGGAGGGTGGAGAAATCCCTGAGCTGTGCTGCAAGAAGTCTTCAGGGAATTACTCTATGGATCTTGCAGGACCTCAGACTTAATTGTAGATTTGAGAAAATCCTGAATGTGGATGTCATGTGAGATCTGTGCCCACTGTGAGCTCTGGGATGAGCTGGTGATCACCCAGACTGGGGATAAAGGAAGAGTTATTTTAACAGGATCAGTTTCTCGTGCCAGAGAAGGATCTGATTTGCTGCTGCTGCTGCTGGCTCCTTTTATCCAGCCACCTCCTTGGTGCTGAGGATCCCCTTTCCTTGCATGTGATAATTGCCAAAGACCTGAGAGGGAAAGTAAGGAAAGGAATCTATAAAACAAACACAAACTTGGATTGAGCTGTGTTGGAAGGGATGGAGGGAAGCTGAAGGAAAGAAACACCAGTCTTGCAGCAGGATGGAAATAATAATCAACCATTTGAATCACCCAGCATCCCACAGACACTCCAAGTGAATTTCCTCATGTGTTACAAGAAAAGCTCCTTAGAAGAGTTTCTCAGGATGCATCACGATTCTTGTTCCAGAGGAATTAAGTTATTAAATATCTTTAGAGCTCCCTGAGTGTCTCTCCTGCCTCCACTCAGGTCTATATATGTGTCAGTGCAAATTGGAACTGTCACTCCTCAGATGTAAGGATTTCTCCTCTAAATTTTGGGAGTTTTGGGCCTAGGGAAGGAATTAGGGCTGGAATTAATAGCCTGGGCCTGGCAGAGCATTCCAGTTCATTCCTGTCCTCCTTGGCAAGGTCACAGGTAGAAATCTCTGATTCTTTCCTTTAAACACCCATGAAATCAGAGGGAACAATTCAAGGTTATTGCAGAAGTACAAAAAAATAAAATTTGTGCCTCAGGGACTGTTTGAGGCCAGAGAGTGGGACGTTCCTGGGCGGGAATAGGGATTTGCTTCTCACAAAGTTCTGGTCCAGTTGGTGCTTCCTCAGAGCAGCTCCAACAAATCCCTCCATGGGTGCTGCACATGCTTTAATTAGATATTGAATCATTGACTAGGAATGAGACCCTACATAAATCTGAGGTCAGCATCTCCCACCTGCTGTGCCTGGGCTGGCTGCTCCAGTGCAGGCAGAAGGTCTCTACCTGCCCCTGACCTTCCTCTAATTATTTGGAATCCATATTATGGACCTTGCTGCACAAGGCAGCCAATGCCAAGTGTTAAATTAATAAGCTGAACCAGGTTTTCTGATCAGTGCTCTGGGCTGTTTGCCATTGCTTTTTCTCCTCAACATCTGACAAAATAACCCAGGGCTTTGGTAAAAATAAAAAGTATTTTGTGATATTGATAGCACTTTGAAAGGGTTGGGTATTTTTCCTGCTGGGTAAGAAAGAAAAAAAAATGGGGGAGAACTGATCAAGTCAGGGAAAAAAGTAAGCAGAGAGCTGATGTTGGGGCAGGGCAGTGTTTTAAGGTGATCACAGACATCTACTGGAGGTGCAGAGCTGGTAATTTAGTGCTGGTGAACTGAAAATACAAAGAGTTAAAATGCTGGGAAGATTTTAATCCATACTGGCATGGGATGAGCAAGGAAAACTGCCCAACTCCTACCCACAGTTCTGAATTAAGGTCTTATTTAACAGCAGGCTGAGGAACATCTCATCATTATGGCCAAAACAGCTAAATCCGTGTGCTGGAGGTACAAAATTAACAGATGAGGGGAGGGAATATCAGTGTGGGACAGGGATTCTGCAGAGTGGCTGATTGGAAGTGAACCTGAGACTGCCACCAGGGAAATCCCTGACAAGGGCATTCATTTGCTTGTGGAGTACTTTCCCTAATAGAAGAGGCAGCAACACATCAATAAGGCATCCAGGAGGGGGCTGGAAAACATCCTGGAGGAGATGCCTGGAAAACACAGAGAGAGTGACAGGAGTAGGCCCCAGGTTCAGATTTTTGGGCTGAATAACTAAGAGGGGCCCAAGGAGCTGCTACAGGCAGAGCTATTGGGCTGGAGCTACTGTGTCACTGAATTGCTGATTTTTTGGAGGGATTTTATGGCTGTGTTTGGGGTTGGAAGGCTCTGGTGTGTTCAATGGGGATTTTGGGATGGCTTGCCCACCTCCTCCCTATGGAGGAAGGTCCTATTGGTTTCACCCTGCAGGGTCTCCCACAGGGACTTTGCTTTTGGACTCAATGATCCTTGAGGGTCCTTTCCAGCTCAGGATATTCTATGATTTTATTTTTTTACGCTGCTTCTGGCAGCAACAGTTCAAGGCTGAACACTTTGAGGCAGAGCATCCTCCTTGTGCACCTTATCTTCTGCTGCACAGAGATTTTTGGCATCAGGACGGGGTAGAGGACAAAAACAATTCTCATCCCCACCTTGAGAAAGTAATAGTTGGATGATGTCTCTAAAGTTCACTGATATCTCTGTTTTTTACATCCATCACTCTCCTTTTGGTCACTGTGGCAACACAGTGACCAAAAAAAAAAAAAAAGAGACAACACAAAGATTACAGAATTTCTGCTGGAATGGACAGAGGGGAAGGTTCCCTCTAAAAGGCAGCAGGGGAAAAAAAACAGATCTTCCATCCATCCATCCATCCATCCATCCATCCATCCATCCATCCATCCATCCATCCATCCATCCATCCATCCCTCCCTCCCTCCCTCACATGCAATAATCCTGATTACAGGAGACATCTACCTCCAGGTATCTCTCCACTCCTTCCCATCAGAACAGAAATCCATTCAGCGCACAGGGAGAGTTATTGGTGCTGTGTGGATGCTCCAATAGATTTTTTATTGCACTTCCCATGCAGTTTGCAAACCCCCAGCCATCCCAAGGCTGCGTTTGCTTCATCAATTCTTGTGACTGCTTAATGCTGATGCTGTAGAGTTTGGCAGCCTCCATTAGGAATGGTTTTCCCCATGATATTAACAGGCAGCGAAGCTTTGTGCTGATGGATAAAGCCTGGTGTAAAACCTGATTGGAATCAATCAGAGTAATTGTCTGGATGTGTGGTGGTTAATAGGAAACCTCCTGCATATTATTGGCTGGTTTATGCAGCACAAGGATTAACTTCTGCTGCCTTTCATGGCTCACATCCTCTCCCCAGCTGCTGGGGGAGGTGATGGATCTGTTGGGAGGCTCATGGAGCTTGGGGAGTGCCCTGCAGCTTATATTTGTCCCAGTGATTATTCTGCTTTTCTGTCTGTGGTTACCATCTGGGCAAAGGGCAACTCTCAGCCTGTTCCTTGAGTGATCTGAGCCCAGATCAGGGCTTGGGGAGGCAGCAGGGAGCAGAGAGCAGGAGCAAGAGTGGAGCAGAGGTTCTCTGAGCCTCATGTGTGCCTCAGACACACACACTGGCCATTACACACAGCCCTGAATCCATCCAGGTGTTCCCATAGCTGTGTTTGGGAGGAAACACAAGGAGACACCCACCAGGAGCCTGTTATCCCTCAGGATCAGGGTGCTGAGGCAGCCTGGGAGGACTGGATGTGAGCAGGTACCATCTGATCCAGCCAGGAACCACCACAACCACCCTGGTGTGGGAATCCAGAGCTTCCCTCTGCTACCCTGGAAGGTCTGGGACCCTGGCAGGGGTCAGGAACCCCCCTGGACAGAGCCCCCAGAGACACTGACTGTGATCTCTGTCCATGGAAAAGAGTTTTCAATCTTACAGGATGAATTACAAGCTCTGAGTGTTTGATATGAGTAATAATTAAGTGTGGCACAGGTGCAAAAGTAAAATTTTAAGATTCTAGATAAGGGGTTCAAAGGGGACAAGATGGAGGAAATTGGGTGTGCCTTGTCCTTTTTCTCCTTCTTCATGCCCTCCATGTTTCACTGTGGTGTTGGCATTTTTCTGTTGGTTCAGGCTGGGGACACACTGTTCAAAAACCCTAAATATTAGCATATTATTATAAATATAGCACAGGTAGTTTGTGGTATTTAATGTTTGTACCATCCCACTGAGGGCAGAGCCCCACACGCTGCCCTGCAGGACAGAGCTGCGGCAGGGCAGCAGAACATATTAGAGATAAACAGAATAAACAACCTTGAAACCAGCACAGATGAATTATGGCTCTTCTTTGGCAGCGGGGCTGACAGACAGAGACTTTCTACAATCTCAGAATCATCAATACCTGAGATTCTGACACCCTGGAACAGGCTTCAGAGGAACAAACACTGTGAGGTGTCACCCACAGCCCAGGAGGACCCAGACAGCTTCTGCCTGATGAGAAACTCTGTGACAAACACTCAGCTAAACCCTCTGTGGCCGCAGGAAGCAAGTGGACCACAGCACCTGGCATGGTTACACATAAACTGGGAGCAGCGTTGTTTTCCAGCATCCTTTCCTTCTGGGAGAGGCTTAAAAAGCACATGAAGCTTCCTCATGGAATCATCTTCCCAGTCCTCAGCTGCCTGGGTGCAGCATCCTCTGACCTGCATCCATACCCCTAAATTCTACTGAGGCTGTTCTTGGCTGGCCTCTGGGTGTGAGGACTCAGCTTTCTCCCTGCCACAAGGACTGGGCTTTTCCCCCCTCTGTTTTGGAGAATTTATCTTTATTAGGGTTGATAAATCCCCACAAAGCACAGAGATACCACTGGTATTCCATGAGTAAGGGGCTGAACCTTGTCTCAGGTCAGGAGGAGTATCTTTAATTTAAATCCAGTGCTAGAAGCTTCTGAATCCCTGGAAAGAGATCTTTCTTACCAAAGAGCAGGAGGAGGGGGAGAGCAGGATTTGGCCAGGAGAGGCCAACTCCCCTCAATGGCCAGAGCCCTGGGTACCTCCTGAAGTGCAGGAGGTTGGGATCTGAATAAAAGAGCTTCCTGAGCACTCCTTTCTTCCCTCAGTGAGTCGAATACTATTAACCTTTAAGGCAAAATTATATTTTGTGCCTCTGGGAAGCAGTAACATTTCACAGAACTGCACTGGGGAATCAGGTAAACAATTGTTAACTCTCTCCAGCCTCATTTCGAGGCCGTCTCGGGGCCCTGGCTTGTGCAAACCCAGCCAGGCTGAGAAGGTCTGAGCTCAGGAACCCCTGGGATGGAAGGCTCAGCTGGAGATCCTCTGTCCCTGACTCAGTGATATCATTCTGATGTCCCAATTTCGTGTGGCTGTTCAGTTGAACCCACAGTCCTGGCAAAGAACATAAAATCCCAGAATGGTTTGGGTTGGAAGAGACATCAAAGATCATCCAGTTCCTACCCCTGTGCCGTGGGCAGGGACACCTCCCACAGAACCAGGCTGTGACCAAAAGCTCTGCATTGTTGTTTTGCCATTTCTGAGGTCCACACAGATTTTGGGAAAGAGGTCTGGCTTTTCATGGCTGAGGATGTGGTTTTTGGGACCCAGGTCATAAGAAACCATTTATGAACCTGTGCTGTGATATCTCTGTCAACAGGGGACAAATTTGCTGTTTGCATCACTGCTGTTAAATAAAGCCATTTGAATTAAACATCCAACTGTGGTTAGAAGCTGCTTCACCCAAGAGGTTTGACAGCCCAGAGGCTCTGACCAAGTCCTGTCGTGCCCTTGGGCAGTGTGTGAGATCCCAGCCCTCACTGGACATTTTGCTGTCAGGTTGGAACTGGTGTTGGCTGTGAGCTCCACCGAGCCTTTGTGTGCTTTGCACAAGAGCTGCTGGACCTGTTGGATACTGGCATCCATTCCTGTGGGGAAGATTAAAAAAAAGAAAACCAACCAAACCCGAAGACAATTAAAAAGTTAGGTTTTTCCCTTTGAGGCAGTGCTCCCAAGAGCAGCTTGGGCAACCAGCAGCAGTGAGGGGGCTCTGAGCCACTTGGGCCTTGGCAGGAGCCACAATCCCAGGACAAAGTCAACACCTTGGGTGGAAAATTAAATCAATGAAGCAGCAGGAGCCAGAAAGCAAACGATGCACCGGCAGCAGAGCCGGCTCCCAAATTGAAATATGTTTGCTGGGGATTGTCCATTAGCTTGGGGAGATATTATTTCCATTTCTGTAGTTATGAATTAATTTCTAGAGGACTTAATCATCCCCTCCCTTTTCCCCTCCACAACCCCCTCTTCCCTTCTCCTTCTAATTTTCCACTTGACTGGGGATCCTCTGACAGTGAAAATTCAGGCTTAGAGGAGGTCCACGCAAGCTGCTCCATTAGGCTGGATAATCTCATTGGAACCAGTGGCTTGAATAATAACACCTTCACCTCCTGCACAGCACCTGATTCCACTGGCACTGAACACCCCGGGCTGGAGGGATGGATACACAGGAGAAGGGGAAGGGGTGGGGTGGGGCAGAGCCTGCACCGAGCACCCTTTGTCCCCTGGATCTGCCAGTCTACCAAGGGCACTTCTGCAGTTTGAGATAAAAGCCTTCTCCACTGCTGGGACATCACAGAATCATCGTGTTGGAAAGACCTCAAAGATCATCAGACTCAAACTTTGTCTTAAAAGCCCCCTGCCCACTAAACCATACAGCCAAGTGACACGTCCACTCATTTTTTGAATGTTTCCAAGGATGGTGGCTCCACCACTTTCTTGGGAAGCCTTTTCCAATGCTTAACCACTCTTTAAATGAGAAACTTTTCCTAATATCCAACCTGAACCTTCTCTGTCATGACTTGAGGCCATTTCCTCGTGTCCTCTTGTTGCTTATAATCTGGAAGGAGAGACTGAAAATTGGGAGGTGCAATTAAAAACCTGAGTCCTGCCACCAAACCATCAGATGGATAGCTTGAATCAAGGATTCTGGATTGGATGTTGATCCTGAAGGACTTCAAGCAGGACATTTTTGCCTTTCAAGGGCATAGTTGGACTCCTGTCCATCACAAATTAGCACGTTGGGTGAAGATATCTCAATTAGGTGGATGAGGGACAACATCATGAAACTTCACTTGAATTCCTACCTCCTTCAGTATTCCCAGCCTTTTCCAACCACCTATCCACACTGCATCCCTCTTGTCACAGCCTCAGCCAGAAGGAATAACCTCTTCCCATGGTCACTCCCATCACATTCCCCCGTGCAGCCTGTCTGGCTCACCCAACATTCCCAGGCATTCCCAGAGAGCAGCACCACGCAAGCTGTGTCCAGAAATTATCTGCTTTTAAAGGGCAGGGAGCTAGGAAATGAGCCTGGGAGATGGACACCTGGAACGTGTAATGTGTCGGAACCCAAAATGTCCCTCAGACATTTTTGGAGGTTCCAGGCCCAGGTCAGAAGCATTTGAGACCCTGGCAGGCAGCTGGAAACAGCTGTGATTTTGGGTTTGAACCATGGAATGATTTACCAACCTTGCAGGAAGAACAAGATGTCGCAAAAGTTTAGATATTATAGTAGAAGTAGTCACAAAGTAGAGGGAAGAATTTTTGAGTGCTGTACAGGGGGGTTTTGGTTTTGTACATGGGGGTCAGAGGTTTTAAGATGGAGGGATTTGGGCCTGCCCTGTCCTCCCTCTTTCTCCTTCCTTACCTCCATGTTCTTGGTGATGTTGGCACTCACAGATTGGTTTAGAGTAGAAAGGCACCATTTAATATAGGTAATAGGCATTGGGGACAAACTGTACCCATGTAACACGTAATGTACCATATAAAAGACAGCAGCAGCCCTGGGCAGGGAGAGAAGAAGCAGTCGGGAGTCAGAGAGGATGTCAGGGTGTGTGTGTGCCTCTGCCTGAGCTGTGAGCAAACCACAGCAGCCCCAGAAGAAAATCTTTTAGATAACTTGCAATAAACTGCCTTGAGACCAAACAACAGAGACTGCTGAGCCTTTCTTTGGAAGCACAGGTTGGAGGAGAGACTTTTCCACCACACGGAGCCACCCCTGACCTGGAGGTGGTCTTTGGCAGTAATGGATGGCTCCATCACCGTGCATCCGACAGCCCAGCCTGCTGGAGGTCACCCACAGCACCAGGGCCATTTCTCAGTGCTCAACCCACCCCTTCCAGCCATGCACAGATGGGGGGAAATCCATCCATCACCTGCTGACAGCGTTTTCCTGGCAGCTGGAGCGTGAGCTGGGGTTCCTGGTGTAGCCTCGGGTCAGGGAGTGCTTCCCAGAGCCTCGTGGTGTGAGGTGGGGCGTGCCAGACCCAATTGGTTCAGGAGAATTACTCCTAAAATAGTAATAATTAAAATTAAAAAAACCATCACCACCACCACCAATACTACTACTATTACTACTACTACTACTACTACTACTACTACTACTACTAATAATAATAATAATAATAATAATAATAATAATAATAATTCTTGACTGTATGTTTAAACTACCAGAGGGATGAAACCAGGATTGGTTTTAGGGTGTTTTGGAGACCCAAAATTTTATGTTTCAGTTTCTGATGGCTCGGCTCTGGATGGATCCTCCCTCCACTCCAAACCTCTCTGCAGAGCCAGCTCGAGAGGAGGCTTAGGAAGAGAGAAATTCAGCTTGATCCCTGACTTTTTGGCTGGATCAGGCTTGGGCAGAGAAAGGCAGTGAGACTAAAATGAAAATATTTCTTGCTCTATTTTTCCTCTTATCATTCTGCCCCCAAAATTCCCTTTCCTAGAAGGAGCTGGGGTGTGAAAGGTAGAATTTTTATCGTTGTTTCTGTCAGAGCTGGGGAGAAATGCTGATTTAAGTAGCTGGGAAGCTCCAGCTCTGATCCAAAGGCTGTGCATTGGTCATGTGAGGGTCTGAAAACTGTCATGGAAACACAGCTTCTCCTTATTTCTGATCTCTGTTTACCTGGTGAAGGCTGTGCATCCAGCTCAGCCCAGCCTTTTTCCTTCCTCCAAGGAAACAAATAGCTTAGGGATGGATCCAGAGCTTCAGGCGTGGTCTGAGTGAGGTTGGTGGAGGTGCATGGGTGCCTTTTTCAGGTAGCAAATCCCATCCCACTGATTTCACACCCCACAGGGAAAGCCAAGCCTGGGCTGAGAGGTTCCTTGGTTTATTTTTCCCAGATCCCTGCACAGTCTCTTCTCCTACCAGAGCCATGGAGCTTCTGGTGACCCCCTTTCCAAGCCTGTGTGGTAATGGGGACTCGATGCAACTCCCTCTGTGCTATCCTGAGGTGTTTCTGACTGCTCATTGCAGAAATTCTGCTTTTCCTGCAGAAAAGTCTGGGCCTGGAGGGAGGAATTGTCTCTGCCAGGAGCAAATACTGGAGTTACAGCACCCGTCAGTGTAGGCTCTGCTGCTGGGGGGCATGGACAGAGGGATGGATGGATGGATGGATGGATGATGGATGGATGGATGGATGGATGGATGGATGGATGGATGGATGGATGGATGGAGGGATGGATGATGGATGCATGGATGATGGATGGAGGGATGGATGATGGATGCATGGATGATGGATGGATGGATGGATGGATGGATGGATGGATGGATGGATGGATGATGGATGGATGGATGGATGGATGATGGATGGATGATGGATGGATGGATGATGGATGGAGGGATGGATGGATGGATGGATGGATGGATGGATGGATGGATGATGGATGGATGGATGGATGGATGGATGGATGGATGATGGATGGATGGATGGATGGATGGATGGATGGATGGATGATGGATGGATGGATGGATGGATGGATGGATGGATGGATGGATGATGGATGGATGATGGATGGATGGATGGATGGATGGATGATAGATGGATGATGGATGGATGGATGGATGGATGGATGGATGATGGATAGATGGATGGATGGATGGATGGATGGATGGATGATGGATGGATGGATGGCTGGATGATGGATGGATGGATGGATGGATGGATGGATGGATGGATGGATGATGGATGGATGGATGGCTGGATGATGGATGGATGGATGGATGGATAAGGAGGAGGAAAGGAGCTTATCAGTGGTGTGAAAATAGAGATATTGGTGAAGATCAAAAGGAGCAGTGGGCTGGGAGAATCTGGTTTGAGAAGCTCTGTGAAATCACCTCTACCTTGCACTTTTCTGTCTAAAACTGCTCCAGAGGTTTCCAGGGCTGGGGATTTGGATGAAAAGTGCTCAGATCTGATCAGTCTCTCCTGTAGGAATGTTTTCCATCTCCTTGCTGTGCTCCCCCAAGGCAGGACAGCAGATGCTGACAGCAAAAGAGCAATGAAATGAAGTGCTGGCTGAGCCTGGCAGGGATTCAGTGTCTGTGCAAGTGGGGACTCCTTACAGTGCACTTCCCATGGCTCCCTGACCTCCTGGAAAACCTCCTTGAACACAGATCCTCATTTCCCTTTGAAGAGACAAGGCTGAAGTGGCCCGAAACCCTCCACCTGGAGGACTTCCAGCTCTCACTGCAGCCTTGAAGAAGCCTCAGCATCACCAATCAGTCTCTGAGCAGGACACCCCAAATTTGACCTTTCTGAAGGCAAGGGCACCTCCCGTCATCTTCACCAACAGATATTTGGCATTTGGACCACAGAGACAGGGAAAACACCAAATTAATTTCCTTGGAGTTACTCGAGGGAAGCTCCCAGGAAGATTTCAGGGATGATACTGTGAATCAGGCCAGGAACAAAGAACTTCAGCCCCTTTGAACAGATTATTTGCATCAGCCCTTGCAGAGGAGAGCATGTAGGAGCATGGGAAAGTGCAGGTGTTATCAGCCCAGGTTCTGGGGAAGACACTCACAAATATTATTAGCATGAATAGGAAGCACCATGATAGGATGCTCTCTGGGAAAAGTAATTTTGTTCATTAATTACTTGCCTTATCTAGCAACCTCGTTCCCTTTCTCTCACTTTCTTCTTTCAATTTTCTTTAAAACGACTCTAAGTGAATTCAGTGTGGGGAAAGTTATTTTGCTGCCTCCTCAGAGACAGGAGCTTGTATTACTCGGGTAGCCTTCAGCTGAACCTTCAGGGGTTTTTCCACCTTCACTTGAAGCTCAGACATTCACGGGTGGAGGGCAAAAGGCAGATTCCAGGCAGATTCCTGGTATTCCTTTCTTGTGGACCACCTCAGTGTCCTGGACTGACTTCACTTCTCATGCCTCTGGCTCGAGTTCTGCCTGTGATTTTTGTGCTCTGAGATTCTCCTCCTGCTTTAAGCTACCAGGCTCGTGTTGTGCCTGGTAAGTTCAGCAGCGAAAGTACCTGGAGGGCTGTGATTGAAGGGTCAGCAAAGCAGAGATCCTGCAGCTTCAGAGATGTCCTTTCCTTGTGTCTTTGACCCTTGCAGGAGGCCGGGAAGGGTCAGAGGATGGAGGAAGGAGATCCCCATCCTCCCAGGTGTCACACACAGGTGCTGGCTGCTTTTAGGCTGTCTCTACAGCAGGAAATTATTTAGGAATGGATTTTAGGAAGGAATTCTTGGCTGTGAGGGTGGGGAGGCCCTGGCATGGGGTGCCCAGAGAAGCTGTGGCTGCCCCTGGATCCCTGGAAATGTCCAAGGTTGGGTGAGGCTTGGAGCAAGCTGGAAGTGGTGGTGGAAGAGTTCCTGCCCATGGGTGATCTGTGTTGTCCCTTCCAACCCGAGCCTGTCTGTGAGTCCATGATCCTGTGATTCACTGAGGAACTCCACTTTTCCATAACAACCAGCTGTGCAGTGGATTTCACCCAGACCCCCTCCCTCATTCCCACACCCTCCTTCCTCCAAACCAGCAAATTATTTCCACTCCTTCACTGGACAAAGGGTCCAGGTTTCCAGGGATTTGCATGTGAAATGCTCCAGCCCACTGGTTCCTGGCCACACCCCAGCCATGCATGACCTGGGGTTGTCCTGGGGGCCACCTTGTTCAGCCCCAGGGCTCGGGACCACCCCATCTTAAATTTCAGATCCCCAATTTGTTGGTCTGTTCCATTTTTTCAGTTTGACTCTTACCTGGCTTGCCATGGGCTCTGGCTGGGCTGGGAATTCTCAGATTTTCCCTTGGAGATGGGAAAAATGGAAAATCATTGTCTTTTACCCTGTCTTGATCCAGGACAGGATCTGGGCAACTCATGGTTGCATTTGATGCTCCTATCCTGCTTCCCCTAGTCAAGATTAGCAGGGCCAAGACAATCCACAGCTCTGGAAATTTGGGGAGAGGGGCTGGGGGAAAGGAGAAGGGGCTCGGAATCCCCCAAAGCAGGGGAGAGGATGCTGAAACGTGGGGAGAGGGGATTGGGGAAAGGAGAAGGGGGCATGAAAACCCCTAAATCAGGGGGGAACGATGCTGAAATTTGGGGAGGGGGGCTGGGGGAAAGGGGAAGGGGCACAAAATCCCCCAAATCAGGGGGGAAGGATGCTGAAATTTGGGGAGGGGGTGTTGGGGAAAGGAAAAAGGACATGAAATCCCCTAAAGCAGGGCAGGGGAGGGATGCTGAAACTTAGGGAGAGAGGACTGGGGTAAGGAGAAGGGGCATGAAATCCCCCAAAGTAGGGGGTAGGATGCTGAAACTTGGGGAGGGGGGCTGGGGGAAAGGAAAACGAGCATGAAATCCCCCAAAGCAGGGGGGAGGGATGCTGTTTGTGGAGCGCTTGGCTTTGTAGGGCGGGAGATGGAGGAGTAAATCCCTTGCACCCACGCCCCGTGGGGCTCCAGGGGTGGGCTCGCACAATCGCAGGGATGGAGGGAGGACCCACCTGGGGACAGAGATAAGGGGCGGGAGGGGGGATTGCGGTTCCGCAGCATAAACAGGAGGAGTTATCAGGGCAGAAACTCGGCTTCTATTACCATGCATTAGAATAGATTAGCAGGCAGAGCAATTAGCAGCCTCACTCCGTTTTGGCCAAGTGACAGGGGCGGTGGTGCCGGGGAGAGGGAGCTTTGGCAGGGCAGCCAGGACAAGGATGGAGTTCTTCTCTTTCAAGCCAGGACATTGAGAAGAGCAACAGAGTGAGCTTTGGATGGTGGTCTGAAGACTTCTGTGGCTTGTGGTCCCTTAAAAATTGCCCTGGGGAGATGCAAAGCTCCAGAATGAATTCCAGATTTTTTTTTTTTTTTTTTTTTTTGAGTTTCTACTTTCAGGTCTCTTTGGGAAAATCTACAGACCTCTTGGTGCCCAAATAACACCCATTAAAGACCCTACAGCTTTTGCTTCCCCCAGTGGTTTTCCCCCCACTTTGCCCAGTCTATCTTTGATGCCCAAACAGCAGCTTTTGGGGAATTGAGCCTGTTAGTGGTTAGAGCCAAAGATGAAATATTCAACTCCTTCCTCAGATACTCATCAAGTTGCTGAGAAAACTCCTCACCAGCAAGACAGGTTTCCCAGCAATAATCCTGTGCATTATCCCAGCTCAAATTTCTCACTTTTCCTGGAGCATCTTCTGCCTTTTTTTGTCCAGAATGGAATATCCTGGGAAACTGGTCAAATTTAACTTCTTGGTGCCAGGGAGAGCTAAATTTCAGCCATGCCCTGGGCAGCCTGGAGGCCAAGCAGAGAGGGCAGGGAGGGAGTGGGGTATTCACCACATGGCCATGTAAAGTTTAATGTCAATTATGTCTGTGTCTCGACATTTATGGCATTCCTGTTCTCAGGACCTCGAGGGAACCTGGAAATGTCAAAACATTGCTAAAACTGACCTTAAACTTTACATGCGAGTGGGACTGAATCTTCTCCCTTTTTCCAGCTCCAGCCAGAAAATTGCTTTGGCTGCAGCAGAGGGAAAGGCAAATTTCAGCTGCTCCCTCCTTCCCCAGCCTTGCTCCCCTCTGGTGATAAAGCCTCCCCAGGAGACCCAAATCTGGCTCTGAATGTTGGTCAGATTTGGGCTGAAACAAAACTCTTAATCCATCCCCAGATTCCTTTAATTGCTCCTCTCACCCTTCTTTCTGACTGGAAAATCAAAGAAACTTTTCTCCACTAAGGAATAAAGCTGTCACATTGCATCTCATCCCCAAAGAGGGACCAGACTGCTGAGACTCAGCAGGATATTTTGGATCTCCAGAGCCTCCCAAAGCTGAGCATTTCTGTCCTGCCATCCCTTTGCCAGATTGTTGCCCCAGGTCCTGGCTGAAAATGCCATCCCGAGGGTTTGCACTTGGCTTCCACCGAGCTCCCTCTGCTGATCACCTCCCAAAAGGCATCTCAAAAAGAACCTCCAAAAGAACATTTGCCTCTTCTTCACGGGAGCAAGGACAGGCACACCTGGCTGATGCTGGCAGGCTGGTCTGGGGATCCTTGTTTGAGGAATGGAACCCTCTGCCAGAAGCTGGGGCTTTGTGGGGGAACAGGGAAACCCAAGTTCTGCAGCAGTGCCAGAAATCCCTCTGCCACCTCCTGGGTTCTGTGCTGCTCCAGCTCGGCCTAGGACAAAAATTCTGGCGTGTTACGAGGCTGAAGATTTGACAGAAAGTCACTATTTCTGTTATTTTATTTTGTAGGAGTCAGAGAATCACAGAGTGGTTTGGGTTGAAGGGACCTTTAAGCCCATCCAGTGCCACCCCCTGCCACACCTTCCACTGTCCCAGGGTGCTCCAAGCCCATCCAACCTGGCCAGGAACAATTCCAAGGTTGGGACATCCCCAAATCACCCTTCCCCTCAAGGAAAATGAGAGCTGCTACCAGGCCATGCCTGCACCCCATCTTAGATTTCAGATCCCAAATTTGTTGATTTGTTCTGTTTTTTCAGTTTGACTCTTACCTGGTTTGCCTGGCTTGCCATGGGCTCTGGCTGGAATTCTCAGATTTTCCCTTGGAGAATCTTCCCTTGGGCTGGGAATTCTCAGATTTTCCCTTGGAGAATCTTCCCTTGGGCTGGGAATTCTCAGATTTTCCCTTGGAGAATCTTCCCTTGGGCTGGGAATTCTCAGATTTTCCCTTGGAGAATCTTCCCTTGGGCTGGGAATTCTCAGATTTTCCCTTGGAGAATCTTCCCTTGGGCTGGGAATTCTCAGAATTTCCCTTGGGCTGGGAATTCTCAGATTTTCCCTTGGAGAATCTTCCCTTGGGCTGGAAATTCTCAGATTTTCCTTTTGAGCTGGGAATTCTCAGATTTTCCCTTGGGCTGGGAATTCTCAGATTTTCCCTTGGAGAATCTTCCCTTGGGCTGGGAATTCTCAGATTTTCCCTTGGAGAATCTTCCCTTGGGCTGGGAATTCTCAGACTTTCCCTTGGGCTGGGAATTCTCAGATTTTCCCTTGGGCTGGGAATTCTCAGATTTTCCCTTGGAGAATCTTCCCTTGGGCTGGGAATTCTCAAATTTTCCCTTGGGCTGGGAATTCTCAGATTTTCCCTTGGAGATGGTGGAAATGGAAAATCATTGTCTCTTACCCTGTCTTGATCCGGGACAGGGGGAACCATCTGGGCTATTTATGGTCTTCCGACTGAGACCTAAACCAGATTTCTCTGAAAGATTCCTCACGTCTTCTGTAGCCTCCTCCTGAATTATTTTCTTGGATGTCTCTATCCAACACACCTAGGAATGAGACCACTGAAGGTGTTGATGTAAGTGAGGGAGGCAGAGGGATAATCTGAGGGAAAAAGAAGGGAACAGGTTGAATTTTAAGGGGGAAAACTAAAGAGAGGTGAAAAAGAGTGGGAATTTTGCCCAAGCTGCAAACACACCACTGGGAAGAGGTGAGGATTGGGATAGGACAACATCTCCATCTTGCACAAGTGGAGAACCCCAGTGTGAGGGACCCTACACCACAAAAAAAAAAAAAAAAAAAAAAAAAAAAAAAAAAAAAAAAGCTTAGGAATGAACAGTTTGGGGGTGGAAATGAGAATTCCAACATGAAACTTGTATCCTATCAAAATATCCCACCCTGAGCTGGTGACTCCTCCTTCCTGTTGTGACTGGGAGTGCCCTGATGGAGGGAAGGTGTGAGGAAATGGGGAAATGGGGGCTGAGATGATCCATCAGAGGGTGAGAGAATTTATCCCCTGAGGGAAATATCAGTTTAGAGCCAGAAAGGAAAACTGAAATGTCAAAACCTTTTGCAAAAGAGTGATTCCATCAATTTACCTGTTTGGAGGTTGGTGGAAAGGTGTCATTTGGAGCTGCTGGGATGACCCAAACCATTGAGCTGTCTCTGAGCTTTGCCATCAAGCACAGATTTTTCACGTCCCTCTCCTTCCCTGAGAACCCACCTGAATGCCCAGAGTCAAAAGAAAACTACTGTGCATCAAATGGTGAGATTTTTCCAAAAAGGTTTAGTTTCTTTAGAATTTATTTCTGGGAATTAAAAATTTTGGATGGTATTTTTTTCCCCCTGAATGAAAAAAAAAGAAATTACATCATGTGCTAATTGCCACTTGTAAAAAGTCCCCAAATGCTCTGTTCTGAGTAGCAATTTCTGATCAGATCCAATCACCACTCTTTTGTCTTGAAATTTGCTATTAATTAACAGAATTGCAGGCAAGACCTCTTCCATTGCAAGAAAGCTGACTTTTTTGGGTCTCACATTCAGAAACCTTGATATTTTAGTCTGCTTCTTGGGAAATTATGGGGCAAAAAAGTAAAACAGAATCCAAATCTTCTCCTTTTTCAACAGTTATGGTTATGAGCAAGCAAGGCTCAGTCAGGTGAAAAATAAAGGTCATTTTGGGATTTTTGGGGGGGGGTTTATGTGTGGAGGGTGGTGGTTTGGGATTTTTTGTCTACAACAGGATGATGGAGATGTGTCTTCACTGAGAGTCTGGGCTTGGTTTGACCAAGGGAGAAGAACCCCTCCCATCCCTGCAGAGGTGGAATAACGTGGCCCCTCTGCAGCCCGGGTTTGCAGGCTGTGGCCTCAGTTTTAGGTCACTAATTTAGAGATTTAGTGATGATTTCTTGTGTCCCAAACCAGGACCACCAGGGCTTTGCCCTACTCTCAGTCTGTGCCTCACTTTCCCGCTAATTCCAACCTCATGGAGGTATCCTGAAGTTTAATTAGCTGCAGACAAAACCCTCTGAGATTCTTGAGGGAGAGACAAGAGAGAAGAGGAAAGTATTAATTTAACATTATTAAAATAATTGGTTGGTGGCTGGCGAGCAGAGGGTGAGCACCAGTGGTATTTATTCTTAATGGGAGATGAGGAGGAAATAACATTCCTCATGGTTCAGTGGTAGGAGCAGCTCCTCAGTGTTTGTGCTAATGGCTTTGGACAAAGCAGGACACTTGGAATTGTTAAAAGACACAGCTGATAATGAAAGAGCAGCTGCTGGTGAGACACCCAGAGAAGTGTTGTGTCTGCACCACAATCAAAACAAATTCAGGAGTGGGAGATGCTCTTTTAGGGGCCTAAAGTGGAATGTGGTGCCACTGGGTGGGAGCTGCACATCCCCCAGTTATGGTGTGACTAGCAGGGAATTAGGGAATGCAGCAGTGGGAAGGGATCTTGGTGTATGGACACCCTCAGAATATTGGGGTACAGATATTTATTAAAGCAAATTTGGCAGTAAAAGTGGTTTTCTTCTGTGTAAACAATAATAAAGCCACCGGTGAGAGTCACAGGAGCTCCCAGGGTGGACAATGGCTGTCACCAGAGACAACAGAAATGATGAGTTGTGGTTGGGATATTTCATCATCCCTCCCTCAGCCTGGCTGCCTTCCAGGTGACCACTTTTATAGGCAGGATCTGGAATTACTTAATTATTAAAAGCCCCATTTGCCTCTGTTTACAGTTTGCTGAACTTCTGGGGCTGCCACGTCCCCTCTGGGCTGATTCTTTCTCTGACCAGGTCCTTTGTCACTTTTGTTCTTGTGTCTCAGCCTTCACCACCCAGGGATCTGAGACTGGAGCAGGAGGGAAAGACTTTGCACCTGTTGGAAAGTTGTTGGAACAACTTTTTCTGCTGTTTTTTTCCTCTCATTAAGGAGGGCAGAATATTTTTGGCAGTGCAGAGGAAGGCTGGAGGGAGAAGGTTTCTTTGCACCTTTTTCTGCTCACCTGAATTGTAGGGTCACAGAAGGATTTGGGGTGGAAGGGACATTAAAGATCCTCCAGTTCCACCCCCTGCCATGGGCAGGGATTATCCCAGGTTGCTCTAAGCCTTATGCAACCTTGGACACTTCCAGGGATGGGGCAGCCACAGCTTTTCTGAGCGACCTCTGCCAGGGTCTCACCACCCTCTGAGTAAAGAATTTTTTCCTAACATCCAACCTAAATTTCCCTTCCTTCAGGGCAATCCATCACAGGAAAACCCACCAGGTTTTGCCTCTGGAGAACCTCAGACACCTTGGGTGATGTGTGAACCCACAGGGTGCTCCAGCTTAGGATAGATAACATGGTCATGGGAGAGGAGATGAGAGGAAACCCTGGACAAAATGCTCTGGAGAAGAGCCACCATCACTCCTTTCTGCATGCACAAACCTGCCAAACCCACTGGCAGGTGGCTCCATCCCTTCAGATTTGATTCCTGAAGCAGCTGTGGTCACTCACCTGGGCTGTTGACCCCAGAGCCTGAACCCTGACTGAGAGCCCAGCCCAGCAGAACTCCCCCACCCCCAGACTCAGGCACAGGCATTTATTTAGAGCTTTTCCAGCTGAGGAACTGCATTGAAAAAGTCAGATGGTGAAAGTCAAAAGTTAGGAAGTGGCAGGATTGAGGTCACTGTGGAAAAAAGGAATAATAACCTGTGATCCTGTAATTAAAATCTGGCTTGCAGTGTGTGAGTGCAGGCAGCAGATTTGGAAGTACAGAAGCTGCTTTCAGTCTGGCAGCCCCTAATTCCTGAGACCCTGACACAGCAGCCTTAACATTATATTAAACCCAGGCTTAGTTTGGTTTGGTTTTTCATAAATTCATTATTTGGATGACATTATTTTCACCTTATGGCAGATATCAAGGCTGCAAGGCACATCAGTCGAATATTGAGCTAGAGTTTGGTCCAAAAAGTTACATGTTTTAAATGTGTATGA
This sequence comes from Taeniopygia guttata, assembly GCF_048771995.1. NCBI lineage: Eukaryota > Metazoa > Chordata > Aves > Passeriformes > Estrildidae > Taeniopygia > Taeniopygia guttata. The sequence goes on from NC_133025.1 coordinate 2,765,688, forward strand.
CCTGTAAACAGCAAGGTAAAATGTGGATTATTATATTCTTGCTCAGTGGTGGGATTGGGAATACAAACCACATTCCTGGATGCTTAATCCATATGCATAGATTTGAACTGAGCCTGTTTAATTTTAGAAAATCCAGATATTTCTGTTGTGCTGCAGCTGAAGGAAATAATTGGGAGATTACAGAACATCTTGAAGAATTCGGGCACTTGTGTTTTGATTCTGAGCCCAAAAAGATTTCCCTTCCAAGCTATTCCCAGGAGAGGAGTTCCCACAGCCCGTGGAGCTTTAATGGGATTGCTGTGGCTCTTTGTTTTATGGAAGTGCTTGGAAAAATCTCAGGTCAGCGTTTTGCCTTTTGGTTTTCATGGCACCATGGGGGACTTAAAGTTTTGGGGGTATTTAGTGGGTTATTGGTCCAACCCTCTGGAGAGTGCCCATTTAAAATTCCGGTTCCAGCATGTGGCAGTGCCAGAGGAGATTTAATGGGATGGGGGCTCCTGGGGAACAGAGAGCAGGAGCTGCAGTGCTCCTTTTGCTCTCTCAAACCTGCAAAGTGTGCTGAGAATGGCCAAAATATCCCTTCATGGATCTGCCTCTGGAAATACAAAACTTTCCTCTGCTAGAAAGATGGAGAAATTGGAGTTTGGCGTTGGGGTGTTCACTTTTATCCAGTCAGTCACAAAAGAGAAGCCAAGCCCTGAAGTTTTAGGCAGCCCCAAACTTTGTAACATTTGGATTAACCATTTATAGAGTTTTTTGGCCTGTGTTTCCACGGATCCTCATCTGCAAATCCCCATGCACAAGGGTGCAGTCTCTGCTCCAAAGAGGAGGGATGCTGAGGGGTGATCTTGGAGCTCCAGCAGCCCCCAGGTTCTCTCACAAGTGAGACTCTGAAGTCTGGGAGCGGGTGAATAATTTAACACCCGCACTTAAGTCTTTATAGCTGGTTTTAATGGGGGGTAATAGCACTGCTAATAACAAAATCCATTGAAGACACCCTGTGCAAGTCCATAACATTAACTTAATGGCAGGAGGTAATTGGCATGCAGCTGGAGCTGTCCTTTTGGATTAACCCTGTGGATTTCCAGGCAGACACCTTCCTCGGAGCAATGGCCTTAGCTGTGTGTGTGGAGTGAAATACAGATGTGGTTTATGCTAAACAAGTGCAAACCTGGGTAGAAACGGGGCAAACAGCCACCAATCCACTCTTCTGGGTTGTGTTTGCACCACACAGGTGAGATGAGGAGTAGTGACAGCACTGAAAACATCCACAATTAGTGGGTGGTGTGAGCTTCATGCATTAGTGCGGCCCAGGTTTGTGCACACACAAATTTCACTGAGCTGTCACTTATTGGGAACACCTGAATTTTTAACATTCAACTCTCAGTACTTCTAGTCAGCCATTTTCAAGGCATGTCGAATTATACTCTTATCTGACCTAGAGATGGGGCAACTGAGAGGTGTTTTAAAAACTTTTATCCTATTTTTAGTCTTATGAGAAGGGTGAGACAACAAAGATGTTATAATTCACACCATCACAATCAGAAGCCAACTATTTCCTCATTACAAAATACTATAAGTGTTTCTTGGTCTATCCCACAAAGGCAGATGCAAAAACTTCCTTAATCTGCAGGGACAACTACTTGCAGGGGTGGCCTCATCCCAGAAGTGAGGTGCCAGCAGCCCAGAGGCACCACAAGTGTGCAGCATTCTCAGGAGGGACAAAAACCATGGGCTGTGCGTGGCTTCTCTACAAGGACAGCCCTGCCTGAGGTGTCCCACAGCCCTTGGACAGGAGGGTTTGAAGGGTTTGGCCCAGGGAAGGTTGTGCTGGACCTGCTGTGTGAGTGGAGAGACAGAGAATTCCTGCAGCCGTGTTGGAGCTTTCTCCCATCACCCTCCCTCCTCTTACAGATTCCTTGCAACTCCCCAGCCTGCTTGAGCAATCCCACAGCTGCCAGAACCATTTAATGCTGTCAGGCACGTGGTGGGGCTCTTGGGAATGTCCTGTGCAGGGCCAGGAGTTGGAGGTGATGATCCTTGTGGGTTCCTCGCAGCTCAGGGTATTCTCCACGATCCCAAGAGCCGGAGCGCGCCAGGGCGCGAGCGCGGTTTTCCGCTTGTGCCATCCCAAAGAGCACAGAGCCGATTTCTATCCACACTGATTGCTGCTCCCACATCCCAGAGCTGTCCCCACCCTGCCAGCCCGGCTCTGTGCTCACCCTGTCCCTGTCTGTTGCTGTTTCCCCAGCTGCACGAGGAAGGAGCGGTGCGAGCGCTCCAGCGAGCCGCGCAGATTCGCCTCGGAGATGAAGCAGTGCGTCCGCCTCACCGTGCACCCCAACAACATCTCCGTCTCCCAGTACAACGTTCTGGTGAGGAATGACAATCCCTGCCCCTCCCCTCGGGTTTAACCTGACCATACAGCGTGGCAGATCCAGGCATTCAGCAGCAAGAGGTTCTCCAGACTCCGTTAACTTCCCCAGCAACAGATTTGCCACAGGAGGACATTTTGGAATTGGTTATTCTCTGACATTATGGCATTGGTTATTCTCTGACATTTTGGCATTGGTTATTCTCTGACATTATGGCATTGGTTATTCTCTGACATTTTGGCACCTGTTATTCTCTGACATTTTGGCATTGGTTATTTGTTGTTATAGGACATGTGCAAGTACGACTGCTGCTGCAATTGCAAGGTGAAAAAAATAGAGAGCTTATTTTTTGACTCTAGCATTTATACTTTTATAAAGGTGACAGTGGATTGGAGGGTGAAGGTGCCACCTCTCCAATGACATTGGACAAACTAGTAGTACATCAAGTTTTTATACCTCTATGAAGGAATGCAAAACAATAGGTTGTTTACAGAAAGTTGTGTGAGAAAGTTCTCTAACAGAATGCAAACTTAGAAGGCTTTAGAAAATCTTAAGAATCAGGGTGACAGTTATTGTCTGTTTAGAAGTCTTGGAGTGGACTAGGAAGAGTCTTCCTTGTTGTCTGTGAGGGCAGGTCTGAAGGCACTCTGTGTCCTGCTGCTCTGGGAGAGGAATTGATTAATAGCTTTAGGCAAGGGACATTTTCACGGCTAGAAATTGCATTCTAGAAGAAAGCCAAGTGAAGGATGATATGAATTATTTCAGTGAGCTCCAACTTCCAATCATTTTGGATGGAAATGTCTCCTTCTAAGCCCCCAGAAGTCCATCCTGTCCAGCAGTAGGCATGCAGAGCAGAGAGGCAGGATGCTGTGCAGAGGAACCCAAGGCTTCCAGGGCTGCTGCTGTCTCCTGTGACTTTCCACAGCACAAGGTTTTACCTTTCTGGCCTTGAACTACTCAGTCAGTGGCCAAGGAAACCACAGAGAGAATTCAGGCAGAGCAGCAGATGATCCTGATCCTTCCAGGGCTTGAGGCAAGAAATCTCTGCTGAAGATTCTGACTAGTTTGTGGTTTCTCTCCTGACTCATGGCAGCAGCACAAGATGTGGTGAGGTCCCAACATGCTCCAAAAAAGAGACAAAACCCCACTTCTCTCAGTGCTCTGTCTTTTTGACCATGCTAATTTGGGCTGAAATTTAGTTTGCAACCCAGGCCCTAAAAGCTCCATCTCTAGACAAGCTGGTCATTAGCCCCACACCCTGAAAGGCCTAAATGGAATTGCTCAGCTGCCAGACACCTTCCAGGTGACAGGTTTGGGTTTCTCCAGGGATAATGAAATCAGCCTTTCAAAGCCTGCATGTCCAATCATTGCTGCTTTGTTTCAGCCTCTTAACTTTGCTGTGACTTTACTTTCCCCAGGCTTCAAACAAAACTGATCTGAGACATCTTAAGTTCTTTGTTCTTCTGGGAGTTCAAGGTTTCCTTTCCATATTCTCTCAGTAGCTGTTGAATTCTTTCATGTTGGAATAAATCCAGGGGGACTGGCTGACTCGGGGCGACTGAAAATGACAATAGAATAAAAGACTTTTGCCTCTGGGTTACTCCCAGGGTGAGTCAGCTCAGAGCTGCTGGGATCAGAAGCTGCCATCATCTGTTACCCAACAATCTGCATGGGCATTTTGATGGAAATCTCAGCCCAGTCCCAGCTAAACTGGTGACCCAGCTCATCCCATCACCAGAGGCAAACCAGGAGGGGAACAAACAGAGGGTTGATGGTGTTCTTGGCAAATCTCAACTCTAAAATGCTAGGATCTTGAGTTCTAGCAAAGTGTCAGCGACAGTGAGTTCTTGCCCATGGAGGCAGAGCAGGTGTTTGTGTGGTCAGCCACGCTTTTAAATTTTGGGCTCTAACAGGGCCTTGGAAAATCTTACCTGAGTCTGTTTCAGCCCAGTGCTGCTGCTCTGAGAAGAGCTGCTTGTTGAGGGAAGGCTCCATGCTTTCCATGCTGTCCAGGAGTGGGGGATGTAGGATTTCTGGTCTGCTTGGGGTGTGCACTGGCTCATGGAGTTTGTGGCCAAGCACTGGTCTGCCCACCAGTGTCATCTTCTGCATGGCACAGCTTCCTCCTGCATCATCCATGCCCAGAGGGAGATTTGTTAAGGAGGACAGATTCCACTTCTCCACTGCTAGCAGGGAGAATTAATTCAGCCTCAGTGCTAAATCCGTCCAAACAACAAAACCGTTTTCCCTTTCCCCACCTGAAACAAAAAAAAAAAAAAAAAAAAAAATCACCTTTCCCACTGCATAGGAATTCCCATGGCCCCAAAATGATCCTACTCTCACAAAGGCTTCATGGCATTCAGGGCTAAGGCCTGTTTGCTCAGCCTTCCTCCCTGATGCTCCTCAGGGTGGAGAAACAGCTCCAACCTTTCCCTAAGCCAGGAAAACACGGTGTGTGGGAGCACTGAGTGCTGTGTCACCTTCTCATCCGTCCTGCTTTGTCACCTGGACTGACTCCTGCTCTTTGTGCTGGTACAAACAACACCTCAGCATGCGCCTGTGTCTCCTTTCAGTGGCTGTCACCCCTCAGGGAGGAGGCAAGTGTGGAGAGCATCTGCATTTGAGCCTGTGCCGAGTGCTTGGCTCCAGTGTTGGGTCACAAAAACACTAAATTTACACCAATTACCAGGTGCTAGGGTGCCCTGGGGTGCCCCTCTGTGTTCAGGCATGACCTGGTGAGTTGAGCAGGACCCTCAGTGATGGAGAGCCGTGGGACAGGACCTTTGTTTGGGAAGCTGGCAGCATGACTGTGCTCTTCCAAAGCATGGACATGGTGCAAACCAGCCATGAGATTCGTTTTCCCAAGACCATGAGCAATGCCAGAGGGTGCTGTGAACTCTAAAAACATGGGAAAATCCTCCTTTGTGGCTTTTATTTCCATATGGAACCCCAGGATAGCGCGAGGAGCCAAATGGTTCTTCGGTGGGATGGGCAGGAGAGGTTTCTGTGCCTGTAGAGACAGGGTATTTTTTGTGGTGGACTGAAGGCTGTAACTAGACTCTCCTCACACAGGAACTTGGGGACAGAGTGCTCCCCCCTGCTGGTGCTGGCAGAGCAGCCCGTAGAGAGTTAGACTGGAGCACTCCAGTTTCTCTGGAGTCTGCAGAGTGCCTCTTGTGAGTAGCAGTCACCTTCCTCAGAAACCGCGGGCCCTGAGGGCCACCACAGCCCCGGCACCCACGGCTGGCTCCAAAGACTCCCTGCCTAACCTGACACCTGCATGAGAGACAGCGAGCACTCCCTCCCCTGCACTCCCAGCCAGCACTGGGACACTGCCGTGCAGGTGTCCCTGCACAGCCACCCGCCACCTGTGCCAGCACCAGCATCTCGTGCCCTCCCCTCCTCACTCCTCCCTCTCCCGAGTCGCTGCTTTCTGCTGAAGGAGGATGCTCTCTCTAGCAAGAGGCTCTTTGTCCGACCTCTCCAGTGTAATTCTCTCCTGCTGGCCCAGCTCTGTTGTTTGGCTGAGTGTTCTCTCTTCTCTCTTTCTCTGCCTCTCCTTCTCTCCCTCCTCCGTCTTTGCCTGCAGCTGGTCTTGGAGACCTACAACGTCCCCGAGCTGTCAGCAGGAGTCAACTGCACCTTCGAGGACCTCTCGGAGATGGATGGGCTGGTGGTGGGCAGCCAGATCCAGTGCATCTCTCCAGCTGCCAAGGAGGTGCCCCAAATCATCACAGAGAATGGTGAGTATCCCACAGCATCCTCCCATCCTCACCCCACACCCTGCACCTGTCCTTGATGCCTTGTGGAGGCTGAGCTAGAACAGAGGCTGGGCAGAGCTAAAGAATAAATTTGGGATTTATGAAAAGCATCTCCTCCATGGATCCACCTTGGGCAGCACCAGAGCCCAGCCAGGGCTGCACCCAAATGAACCAAAATGGCCCCAAAATGCACGAGCGCTCCCGGGGGCTCTCCCTGGGATCAGTTCTGCTCCATTGGCACCTTGGAGTTCATTGTCCCATTCCAGCTTTAGCCCAGGCAGTCCCATCCTGCTTGTTTTTCTCTCTCCAGCCCACGGTGTTTGTGCTCCTGGGCTGAGATTTGGATCATTTGTCCTTGGTGCCCAGCTGGAGCAGGAATTGTTTTGTCTCCCTGCTCTGTGCACAGAGCTCACCATCTCCCAATATGAAACCCAGAACTACACACTAAAGCAGCTCAGAATGCGAAAAATATAAAAGCTAAAACCTGAGGTGTCAACCTGCATCCTCACAGAGCAGGATTTAGCTGCTGAGAGCCTGAGGAGAGGGCATGGAAAGCCCTGGGAGCAGGATGGATGCTGGATCTGCACAGCAGCACATCATGGCACGAGCTGTGTGAATGTGAGAATGTTTCAGGAGCGCAAGCCTTGAGCTGCAACCCCAAACCTGCACTGAGGAGCTCCTCTGTGTGACACCAGGTGTTTGCAGGCTGCCACCGAGTGGCAGTTCCACGTATCCAGCTGAGACGAGACGTGGATGTGGGATATTCCCTCTCCTTTTGGCCTGGCTGGAGTTTCACAACAAGGGTACAGGCTCTCAACACATCCAATCCCATGTAACAGACAAATTCCTGCAGAGCTGGACAATCCTGGCTGTAATTTCACCCTGCTCCTCCCAGATTTAAGTCTTTGTGCTCAGCTCCCTGTCTCAATTCCTGGCCTTTACTGCCTTCAGTTGTTCCAGGTTTGCTTCTGGCTCCTTTTCCCAGAGTGGTCCAGCACAGAAAAATGCCTTCTCTCCAAGGGGTGCTTCCCCCACCCACAGCTTCCTGCACTTTTTTCTCTCCCTTTTCTAACAAACTTTCTGGGTAATTTCAATAACTCCTGTGGCTCATTACAGGGATTTACTATAAAAACCTTGACCCTGCTATCACCTCTGTGAAACACAGAGAGGATGCTGCCGATTTTTGTCCTTGGCTTCCTGTGAAAATTTACTGTAAAATTTGCCTCTGGGGATCCTCAGACCCCAGAAAATGAGGTGACATGAACTGCCACCATCACCTCTGCTCTCCTTGAGCTGCACAGAGCTTCTCTGCTCTCCACTGCAGTCCCAAAACAAGCTCTCAGGACGTTGTCACCACTTTCAAGTCCCTCTGAGTTATCAGTCAGGTTTGCTTACCAAGACAGGCACCAGAAATTCTTTCCTTGGTATAGAACATCTGTCTCAGGCCAGGCTATCATCAACCAGCAAACAAAAATTGCAGTGAAAGGTGGAGACAGGACAACAGGGAGAGATATATCTGCTTTCAGGGCACCTGCAGCTTTTCTCAGCTTCAGAGCTGCTGCTCTGCACCTCTGCAAAAACCAAGTTCTGCCCACAGTGCCAAGGCTGGATTTGAACCAAAGGATGTGTGACTATCCCACCTGAGACCATCCAATCCTCATATCCTGGTTTAAAACCCCTGCAAGACACTGGCAAAGTCCAGATGGGCAGCAGGACCAAGCACTGGCAGCAAGATGTGTTCAGTGAAGTGGGTGGGGTGTGTGTGCCCCAAGGTGGGTGGGTGAGCATGAGCTCGTTGTTGTCACCCCTTGTCAAGTTTGCTCTGGCCTCATTGATTAATGAATCATTCAGGTGAGGAGGAAAATTATGCAATTATAGACCGGTTTGGGTTGGAAGGGCCTGAAAAATTATCTCATTTCAACCCCTTGCCATGGGTAGGGACACATTCCACTATCACAGGTGGATCCAAGCCTCATCCAGCCTGGCCTTGGACACTTTCAGGGATCCGGGGGCAGCCACAGCTGCTCTGGGCAACCTGTGCCAGGGCCTCCCCACCCTCACAGGGAAGGATTTCTTTTTAATATCCCATTTAAATCTTCCCTTTTTCAGTTTAAGACCACTCCTCCTTGTCCTAGCACTCTGTGCCCTTTTATAAATAGCAGGGAAAGGGCCACCCAGGTAAATCTTGAATTAAACCTGGGTCACTGCACCCACTGGTTACCCTCTCTGAATTGTGGAAAGAAGCAGCAGCTGACTTCCCAGCTTGGGAGCAGTGGGAAAAGGGATGGGGAAATGGTGTGGAGGAGCTGAGGTGGAAAAGGAAAGCTACAGAAATGGGTGGATCCCCCTGGAAGTGCAATGGATTTCACATCTCTCACACTGACACGGGTTCTTTGCAGCCACAGGCTGAGGGGAATGGAGCTTGGGGTGAGTGGGGTGAGTGAACATGGAATGTCCGCATGCCCTTTTTTTCTGGGAACGTTGAGTGAACCAGCAGTATGGAGCAACATTAAGGACAAAATTATATTTTAATGGCCTGCAAATCCCAGACGTCTGCGCTCATATTCTTTGGGCTTGGCTTTTCTAATTGATGAATGCAGTCACCACATTTTTGAAATTAGACCTGCTGTCACCCTCCAGTCCAGACACTGCTACCAGGCACAATAATTTCCAGTGGCAAAGATGTACTGTGGGAGAACTGAGCTCTAGAAGGATTTTATACCCTTTCTACATCTACTGAGGAGAGCCCAGCCAAGGTGCTGTGGGACAGGCTGGTGGCCTGGCCAACAGGGCTGAACTGGGCTAACAAAGCAGTCACACCCTGATGTGCCTATTTTGTCCCCAGGTGACCATCACATTGTCCAGCTCCAGCTCAAGTCCAAGGAAACTGGGATGACCTTTGCCAGCACCAGCTTTGTCTTCTACAACTGCAGCGTCCACAACTCGTATGTTCATTTCCTTTGGTGCCAGTTTCTCATGTGTCCCTCAGGAAGATGTTAAATGTGGAGGTGACCAGGGCTGGGGTCACTTGTGTGGTGGCCAGAATGGTGGGTCCCTCCTGACATATCTCAGAGTGTGGGGACCACTTTTTCTGAAGCAGACCATCAAATTAGGAGCAATTTGCCACAGAATTGAGTCAAAACTGAATTGTGCCTTCAGCACATGGCCCCCTTATCTTTCTATTGTTCATTTTTTTTGTGGATTTTTGGCTCCTCATATGCATCCCCAACCCTCATCCACTCTGCCAGTCCCACCAGCAGCCTGCCCCAGATGGTTAGCATAGACTTGAACCCTCCAATCTGGAAAAATAAAATTTATTTTTCCTTCAGGATGTGCACTGAGCCCAGCTGATTCCCTCAAGACCACGTTACCCATGATGTGAGAGTCTTCCCTACCTCACACACTATTTTCCTGGGGTTTAGCTGCCACCCAGGGCTGCTCAGGAGCTGCCCCAGTGGAGCAGACCCAAAAATCCCTACAGAAAGATGTCCTTGCAGCAGGCTGATCCAGCCCTGAGCAAGGCTGAGTGGCTCTGTCCCCACCACTGAGCCATCAGAAGTGCCAAAAGCAGATAATTACTGTGGCTCAGCAATTCACAAGGAAAGGCAAATCTTATTTCCGTGTTCCTGCTGCTTTGACAAACAGTGTCAGAAAGCAAGTGTTGAGGGAGGGGGGAGAGCAGCAGAGATGGTGCTGTTAAATATTTATGGCATGTTTTGGTTTCTTACTTGACAAACTATAATACGCTATCCATTTTTAATTCGATGTATCAGAGCAAGCACTTGTTACCAATTTGAAGAATAAGTTGCTGTACCAGAGCTGAGAGTGGATTGGGGTTGAGCAAGATTTCCCAGAGACAGGAGAGAGGGGGTGTGTCAGCCTGTTGGGCTCACACAGGAGCTCTGGAGTTTTTCTCTCCTGCCCATTAAAAACCCAGTGGCGTATAAGGATCAGAATTTACTTCCCTGAAGTCTCCTCAAGGCACCCTCCAGGTACTGCAGCTGCACAGAATCATAAAATTGTTATGTTTGGAAAAGCCCTCTAAAATTGTTAAGGTTGGAAAAGCCCTCTAAGGTTGGGCCCTCTAAAAGTTAAGAATGGAAAAGCCTTCGTAGAATCATAAAATTGTTAAGGTTGGAAAAGCCCTCTAAGATAACCAAGCCCAAGTCAACCAGCACCACCACCCTGGTCACCATTAAACCTTGTTCCCAAGTGCTTTTTAACACCTCCAGGGATGGTGACTCCACCACTGCCCTGGGCAGCCTGTTGCAGTGCTTTACAACTCTTTCCATGAAAAAAAAATCCGAATATCCAATCTAAACCTCCCCTGGTACAGCTTGAGGCAGTTTCCTCTCATTTTGGCACTTGTTACCTGAGACAAGAGCCCGATCCCCCTGGCTGTCCCCTCCTGCCAGGGACTTGTGCAGAGCCACAAGGTCCCCCCTGAGCCTCCTTTGCTCCAGGCTCAGCCCCTTCCCAGCTCCCTCAGCCTCTTCTGGTTCTCCTGACCCTTCCCAGCTCGCTCAGCCACTCCAGACCCTTCCCATCTCCATTCCCTTCCCTGGACACCCTCCAGCCCCTCCAGGTGTTTGTTGTGAAGGTCTCCAGAGTGTGAATGACCAGGATTGTGCAGAGAGCTGGGTTTGGGTGCTGCTGAGCAGACATCACATTAAATTTAAAGGGAAGTGTGATGTAGGCCCAGCTAGTGCTGTAACACAACCAGGGGAGGTGTTTGCACCTCTGACTGCACAGCCCCTGGGGCACAGGAGAGCAAAACCTTGTAAGATGGAGGGAATGGCTCTTTCCTGCACCCAGAGTAGGTGATGCCCTAAATATTCCCAGGTATTTTCTCCAGTAGTCTTTACTTCTCTTCTGACATAAAAAATATGAGTTAATATGTTGTCAGGTACCTCATCACCCTGATCAGAACTCGCACCAATAAACCTGTGGGACACAGAGGGAGAAAATTCCCTGCTTCATCTTTGGTTTGCTGGCTTTGGTACATCCCAGCTTGTCTCTGGCCTCTGTGTCATATGTGGCAGAATTAACCAGACTGGATTGTTGGCGCCCAGGGCAGCCAAAATACAATAAATATTTATTATTCTTCTAGTTGCAATGACATAAACGCAATCTAAATTATTTAATCATTTGAGACATTCGAGATGCCAGTGACAACCAGCTCAGGTCAGAGCAAATCCAGCACCATCCTGCTGGTGCTGGGTCAGTGCAAAGCCTGTGTCCTCCTGAAAAAGCAATGTTTTCCAGGCTGTGCTTCCCTCTGGGAAAGGCTGTTGGGTGGTAGGAGGAGGAATGCTTTGGAAGGTTTTCATTTTGATTTTTGTGTGTTTTTTCCTTTCTTTTTCCTTTTATAGTAGTATAGTAGTGGTAGCTTAATAAAGTTTTTTTTCCTTGTTATTAAGCTTGGGCCTGCTTTGCTCTGTTCTCGATTGCATTTCACAGCATTCAATTGAGAGATTGCATTTTCATGGGGGCACTGGCTGCCTAGAACAGAGGCTGGACAGAGTTAGAGAATAAAGAGGGGATTTATTAAAGGCCTTCAATGGATAGATGCAGTGCAAGAGCCTGGCAGAGGCTACACCCAAGATGGACCCAAGTGGACCCAAGATTAACAACGGTGACGAGTTTTTTGGGCAGATATAAGTTTGGCCTATTGGCATATCAGGGATTAATTGTCCAGTTACACCTTCAGGTGGTGAAGTCACATTCCCCCAGTTTGCTCTTCCCAATTCACTTCTGTTTGTGCTTTTTGGGGTGAGGTGTCCTTGGTTCTCAGGCCCAGAGGGATTGTTCTGTCTGCCCGAACTGTGAGGAGAGCTCCAACACTGCATGGAGTTCAGAGTTACACACTAACGCAGCACAGGGTCTGGGAAACATAAAATCTTTATTTTATGGATGCTGAAGGCCTCACCAGGACCCAGGTGGCCGAGTGATTGCTCTCTGTGCCTGTTGCAGGTGCCTGTCGTGCGTGGAGAGCCCCTACCGCTGCCACTGGTGCAAGTACCGCCACGTGTGCACCCACGACCCCAGCTCCTGCTCCTTCCAGGAGGGACGAGTCAAGATGCCTGAGGTAGGCACGGGGACAGGGAATGCCCAAGGAAAGTCTGGGATGCTCAGGGCTGATGTCACCTTGTCAGTCCATAAAGTCTCCTCCACCTCCAGTCCCACCCTTTCCCTCCTCTGCTCGCCCTCCCCTCTCCCTCTGCGGGGATCTCCTCTCCCCTCTGCTGATCCCTCCCTCCTGTGCCCCACAGGCAGTGTAATGTGGGAAATGAATTTGTAAAAAATTCTCAAAGCCTGACAGAAGGCTGGAGTAGGAAAGACATTGCTGAGAGAAATGGAGCTAGAAACAAGTTTCAAATCAGACTGGGTCCTTTGGAGAAATAGAACTGTGAAAGATGCACTGTAGTAGGACCCACGAGGGGGAATTTTAGAGGATTGGCTTTAAGGCATTGACAGCATGGTGTGGCTAAAGCTGACAGACCAAAAAACACTTATAATGTATTATAATTAAGAAATAATTGGCTTCTGATTGTGATGGTGTGAATTATAACATCTGTATTGTCTCACCCTTCACGAGGCTGAAAATGGAATAAAGGTTTTTAAAACACCTCTCAGCTGCCCCATCTCTGGGTCAGAAAAATGCTTAATCCAACAGTGTGTGACCTTGGAAACTCATCACAAACTCCTGGCACCAAAGGTTTGGGAAGGATGGGAAACCTCCAGGAGAGAAGGAGGTTACCTACCCCAGGCTGCTGAGACCTGGGGAGGATTTAGGGCTTTGGCCATGGGTTCAGCAGATTCCAGCTGTGTTTGGAACACCTTTGGGGCTCTGTGGATTTGGTGCCTAATGGCAGATGCATCCAACTGTCCCCCAGATTGCCACTGACTGAGCTGAACTGGAGCTTGGTTCTTAGTGCAGAGCTGCAAATGTGCCTGGCTGGTTTTGTAACCAAGGAGCCCTTGCAGGCAAGGAGAATACAAATAGGATGCCACTTAATTCCTTCCTGATCCCACATGTAGTGTCTTTATACTGCTGTGACATTGCCATTCCCTCCCACCCCTTCTGTAAATGCTGGTTGAGCTGTCACATTTGTGCTGGTTGAGATGTCCTGCATCAGACATCCTGACCTGCTCTGGCACTGGGAAAAGCCATAAATACTCGTGAGTTCTCCATCTACCAGGATTCAGGATTTTCTGTAGAGTTACTGGAAAACGTGCTGAGGAGCTGGAGGGTTTGATACCCTCAGCTTGGTGGTGGAGGGGTGAGGAAAGGCAGCCCAGGGTTATTCCAAAGCCTTGTCACACTCTGGCCAGTCCTGCTGGCCACAGATTTCTGTCCCGTCCACTCCAGGCACTGTGGGAACCTAATTTTCTTTCTGGGACACTTTGTCTCAGTTTTCCACTGTGCAGTGTCACCACCACCAGCCCTGCTCTCCTCTGGTGTGCCTCATGTACCAAGCACAGGTCTCACCTTCCCAGCTCCCACCTCTCCTCCCTGCCCAAAGTGAAATTCCTACAAACCTCAGTGGATCTCCTGATCCACCAGAAAGGAGATCATGAGAATCATCCCAGTTTCTTAGGGAAGGCACAGGGGATGACACAGCCTCTTTGCTTTGTCCTCTCTGAGATGTTGCTCTGCAGAACTGGGGAGGAAGCAGGAATTAATCAAACTCTGCCTGTTTTTAGCTTTATCACCTCTCTTCTGTTTCTGAAAGATGTCCTCTTCAGGAGACAGCTCCATTCTGGGGGGCTTTGTCAGCAGAGTTTGCTTTTCCTCTCTTCTACCCCCTTTAAGAGAGAATTCCCTGCTAAGCTTTGTGTGCTCCCTTTCTCATCTTGTAAAAGTGAGATTTTTCATGGCAGCAGGAAGAGGCACAGCCCTGACCTTGGAGCACTGATCTACAAGGCAATGACAGCATCATGGATGTTACCCTGGTCATTGCTAATGGGGGCTGCAGAATTTTTGTGCCTTCTCAGGGCACAAATGGGATCTGATTCCCCTGGGATACAACATTTAGAATAATCTGCTAAGCTCAGGAGTTGGTTTTGCTGTCTGCTCCACAGAGGAAGGATTGGAATGACAAAATCTGCAAGGATAAAGGCCTTGCAACTCCCAAAACTTTCAGAGCTCGTTTTGTGCCTGGCTGTATGAGAAATGCCCTTCATCTTCAGGGTCCTTCTCATTCCTTCTGTGTGCTTGTGGCTCTCAAGGGCTGGGGAAGGATGGCATCACAAGTACCCTCTGACAAACAGATTTACAATCACTCTGTGGCCAGAAAGGTTGGGTTTTTTGATTTTTTTTTTTTTTTTTTTTTTTTTGTAAAATGGCACTTTGAAGGAATATCTATCTGCCACATTTCTCTTGAAAGCCATCTTCTCACTGACTCACTGCTCACCAAAACTTCCACTGCCTATTTTCCACTGTCACCTGTAATTCTATCATTTTCTGTCCTGTGCACTTGAATTGATTCTCTGAACAATAAAAACCACTCAGTACCTTGAAGAAGCCAAGCCTGGCTCCTCATTGCCAGCCCAGACCTTCACCTGCTCCTGGTGATGCAACGTGTCTCACTTGGTTGACAAGACCCAGGTCTGTTCCTGTCCTCAGCAGAGCTCAAAGTGCACCTTCACCTTGAGTGGCTCTATTTTCACTGGCCTCTCATATCCATTCTCCTTTCAGTCCTTTCGTCTATCAGCATTTGGAGGCCTGGAGGATGAGGAGAGGGAAAGATTTGCCACCACCCAGGCATGAGTACCTGCTTGTTGGAATCTGTGGTATTGATGATTGTGAGATTGTAGAAAGTCTCTGTCTTTCAGCCCCACTGCCAAAGAAGAAGCCATAATTGGTCTGTGCTGGTTTCAAGGTTGTTTATTCTGTTTATCTCTAACATGTTCTGCTGCCCTGCCGCAGCTCTGTCCTGCAGGGCAGCGTGTGGGGCTCTGCCCTCAGTGGGATGGTACAAACATTAAATACCACAAACTACCTGTGCTGGATTTACAATAACGTGCCAATATCTGTCACCTACGTTGGACAGTGTGTCCCCAGCCTAAACCAACAGAAAAATGCCAACACCACAGTGAAACATGGAGGACATGAAGAAGGAGAAAAAGGACAAGACACACCCAATTTCCTCCATCTTGTCCCCTTTGGACCCCTCATCTAGAATCCTAAAATTTTACTTTTGCAGCTGTGCCACACTTAATTATTACTTATAGCAAACACTCGGAGATGGTAATTCACCCTGTAAGATTGAAAACTCTTTTCCATGGACAGAGATCACAGACAGTGTCTCTGGGGGCTCTGTCCAGGGGGGTTCCTGACCCCTGCCAGGGTCCCAGACCTGCCAGGGCAGCCAGAGGGAAGCTCTGGATTCCCACACCTGCTAAGTAAATAATGAAGAGTTGCTGATGGGAAGCATGGGGTGGTTGGACCATCCCATTTGCTGTCTCTCCATGAGTTTACTGAGCAGATTAACTCAGGCATCTTCCCAAAACAAATATTGGTGCTACTCTGTCACATGGACCCATGCCAGAAACTCCTTCCCTCTGGAGCCATCAGTGCTGGCACACCAAGCTTTCACCCTCCCCATCACTGTGGCCTTCACCTTCTCTTGCTATGCTCACCCTCAGGTGATTTTTTTTTCTCTGTTTGCCTGTACAACCTCTTGCCATCCTGTGGGAAGAGGCTTCTCACTGTCCAGATGGCCTGGGCTGCTAGTGGGCTCATTTGGGCTGGCACCCCTCACCCCTGGGCCAGTCTGGAGTGCTCTCAAAGGAAGGCTGTGCCCTTGTGTCTTCCTGACTCCATCATTTCCTTAGTTTGCCTCTCAAGTTTCTGGAATCCCACAGGCTCAGCCTTTCATCTCGGCCTTATTCATGTTCTCTGTGAGCATCTTGGAGTTTTTGCTTGTATTTCCTTGTAGTGTGAGTTGCTGGTTAGTGCAGGATGTATGCAAGACTGATCCAGAGGGACAGCAGAAAGGCTTTGGCTGTGACCCACATTGTCCAGAAATGCTGTTATTACCTGCCATCCAAGGGCAGCCTTTGAATTGCCTTGTGGATGGCTGGGATCAGCCAGCCCCGGGCTGGGAATGGCAAAACAGAGATGGAGAAAGGACAGACAATGCCTGTTCCCTCTCCATCAGCTCTGAGATATGACTTTCTTACCTGCCACTTGTCAGGTGAATCAGTTCTGCCTGTAGCAGATCTGGATCAGCCTCTCTGGGAGCTTTGGGAAAGCCCAGGTTTGCTCCAGTGAAGAGCTCCAGCTTAGTCATAAAGCAGGAGTATTTATGATTATGGCACTGATCTTAATCACAGAGGGTTCATTATGTCCCCAGATGATTTGTAGAAGAAATGCTTCACCTTGGTGTGTAATTTCCCTTTACAGCAGGTTTTTGAAAGCCAGACCCACTCACTTGAAATATACTGAGTGACTCCTTGCTTTAGAAAGGGGAGCTGATATTGTTGTTACTGAGGCAGGAAGGGAAAGCACAAGGGAAAAAAGGACATTTTAATACTGGAGTGGATTGTTGTTGCTGCTGTTGTTGTTTTTCCCAAACAGCTGATGGCAAAAGTGGAGAGAATTAATTTCAGAGATAGAAGGGAGTGGACTTCTGGGGATTTTTCTTTGTCATCCTGTCTCTGCTTTTGACATCTGCTGCTGACCAGAGCTAAACTCAGAGTGCAGGCTCAGAGTCTGAGCACAAAGCATTGCATTGCAGGTTCCCACTCTGAGGTCAGCCCTTACCTGACACAGTCCCCAAGCAAGAGAGCTCAGCCACTTCTTCTGTAAGTGGGCAAGGCAGTAAACAAGAACTGGGGGAAACTGAGGCAGGAGGTGTAAAACAATGGATTTGAGGGTCTCCAGTGGACAGGGGCTATAGAAACAACATCTATCTCCTTATATCAATTACCCATTGCTGATTGCCTCTTCTGTCTTGTCTCCATTCAGATCTGCTCTGATCCAGGGAGAAGTTTTCATGTCGATGTTTCTGTATAAGGAAGGGATGCTGGGATAGCCTGCTTGAGCTGATTGGATAAAGGAATAAATCTTTTATTTGTGCCTTTTTCTCTATGATGAACATTATCTTGTTCCAGGCCTTGAAAGGATTTTAGCTTTGTGTAAGGGAAAAAAGAGGGGGAAAAATGACACAAGCCAAAAGCAAGCCTAGATAACAAATCTGTTATTCACCACGTTTAACAGATACATAATAATTTAATTACCTTGAAGGAGGTTTTCATCTTTCCCTGCTCAGCCAACATGTGCGTGCATGTGTTTTTCTTTCTCCCCCAAACAAGCCTTTCATTAAAAGGATTTTCATCTGTGCCTAAAAAGGGAAGAGAAGAAAAGATCTCACACCGAGGTGTTTTATGTTGAGTTGTACGTGCTAATGACAGCAAAGCCCACATAAAAGGAACGACTGCTTCAAATATTCGTTTGTTAGGAGTGATGGGGAGCCCTGTGAGCTGCGTGCTGGTGAGCAGCTGCCGAGGAGCAGAGCATGGCTTTGCTCCTGCCTTGGGCCAAATCAAGAGCTGTCCTGGTGGCCTCTGTCACCACTGCACTGATTTAGCTCTGCCTGGCTGCTGGTCCTTCTTGGGAAGGTGTTTGTTGGGAAAAGGGCTGGAAGGAAGAGGGGGAAAAGAAGGTGGAGAGTGATGATGCTTGAACTGACAGGAGTCTAAGAGGCGTTTGGATAACGTCCTTAATAACAGGCTTTAAGTTTTTGTTAGTCCTGAAGTGGTCAGGAAGTTGGGCAGGATGGTGGTTGTAGGTCCCTTTGAACCGACAATACAATATTTTATTCTGTTCTGCTCTATTAGGTCCCTTTGAACTGAAAACTATTCTATTCTATTCTATTCTATTCTATTCTATTCTATTCTATTCTATTCTATTCTATTCTATTCTATTCCATTCCATTCCATTCCATTCCATTCCATTCCATTCCATTCCATTCCATTCCTATCCCATCCCAATTTATTTGTTTCATGTCCATGTTTCCTCATCATGGACTTTGTAGTGAACTCAGCAGTGCCTTCCCCATCCTGCTGCTCCGTCTCAGACTCAGAGGGGACTTTGCCCCAAGGTCTCCAAAACCAAGACAGGTTTCCAGGC
The DNA here is from genome assembly GCF_048771995.1 of Taeniopygia guttata. Classification (NCBI taxonomy): domain Eukaryota; kingdom Metazoa; phylum Chordata; class Aves; order Passeriformes; family Estrildidae; genus Taeniopygia; species Taeniopygia guttata. Next base: position 2,783,963 of record NC_133025.1, read on the forward strand.
CCTCCAAACGTCCTGCTTTTGTCCTTTTTCCAAGGTGCAGAGGGAAGTCACAGCACCCACCTGCTCCCAAAATGCACTCCAGTGACCTGGGTGGCTGCACTGGGGAGGGGACAGAGGACCTGCTGGGCCATCAGGTGAGCATGGCCAGCTCCTTGCTCCCTTGCATCAAAAACCCTTCTGGTGATGCATCTTCAGCTGTTGCTGTGGCAACTGCTCGGCTTTCATCCCTCTCCTCTTTCCAGCTTCACTTAACCCATCTAGAGAGGCGACTGCTGGAAGCCTCAGCACGGGATAAACCCAGCCCTGCCCAGATGAATGCACCTCTCCTTTCTCAGGGGCTGCAATGACAGCTCCAGCCAGGCCAATCCCAGAGCTCCAAACCCTTTCCTGGCTTGGCAATTATCCCTTCATTTATCCTGGCACCTGTCTGTCATTAAGGGGAAGGTGTGAGGTGGAGTTTCTATGGCAACTGCAGGCAGCTTGCTGGGCAAGGCAGGGGTGATGCCTTGAGAATCTGACCTAGAGCAGAGGCTGGGCAGAGCTAAAGAATAAATTTGGGATTTATGGAAAGGATCTCCTCCATGGATCCACCTTGGGCAGCACCAGAGCCCAGCCAAGGGCTGCACCCAAATGAACCAAAATGGCCCCAAAATGCACGAGCGCTCCCGGGGGCTCTCCCTGGGATCAGTTCTGCTCCATTGGCACCTTGGAGTTCATTGTCCCATTCCAGCTTTAGCCCAGGCAGTCCCACCCTGCTTGTTTTTCTCTCTCCAGCCCACGGTGTTTGTGCTCCTGGGGCTGAGATTTGGATCATTTGTCCTTGGTGCCCAGCTGGAGCAGGAATTGTTTTGTCTCCCTGCTCTGTGCTGAGAGCTCACCATCCCATAATGTGAAGCTCAGACCCACACACTAAAGCAGCACAGAATTTGAAAAATATAAAAGCTAAAACCTGAGGCATCAAGGGCACTGGCAGCTACCCCATTTTGTGGCACCTGCAGCACAGGGGGTTGGTATTTAGCATTTATTTCACTCCTAGAAGGGTTTCCAAGGATATATGATGGAGCTTGATCTGCTCTGCATCATGTCCAGGGAAGGCAGGGGTAATCCAGGAGGAGGCTGCAGCTGATGGTTTGGATCCAGCTGTGCCTTGGGACTCCTGGTGGTTTGGCATTTCAGGCTGTGGCATTTCAGCCCCCATCCATCATTACAGCACTTTCCCAGAAAAGGAGATGTGTCCTGTAGTGGGTACATCCTCTTCAGAGGGGGTGCTTCAGATAATGATGAGAGGAAATTAAATACAGAAAATGGAGGCTGGACAAAAAGCTCCCCTTTGTTCAGGGAGTCTTGTTAGAGCATGAAAATGCTGCTCAGAGCCAGCGTCACAGCCACAGATTTGATTTCAGCAGATGAGAGTTGTATTTCTGACTCTGGGCTGGCTTGGACACGTCCACCTTTCCATGCCCCTGATTCCCTCACACCTTCTGATTTGGGTAAGCACTTCCAGTAAATAGGTGCTTGTAGCATCTTTAGTTCCTGGAGCTGTGCTCTCACAGTGGGGGCTGCTCATGAGAAGCCTTTGAGCACGTACAAACAAATTTGATCATTTGCTGTTTGCCAGTCATGGTGACTTGTGCTGAGGTGAAGAAGAAGAAGAAGAAGAAAAGTATGAAGAGGCTTATTCTTTTATTTTTGGGTATCTTTTGCCATCTCTGAGCCTTTCTGTCCTGCAGTCAGCCAGCTGGCAGGGGAAAAGGCTGGTAACTTGTTCCATTTCTGCAGTAACTTTCAGCAGAATTTCAAAGATGTATTAATTCTTAGAATCATAGACTGGTTTAGGTTGGAAAGGACCTTAAAGCTCATCTCATTCCAATGCGCTGCCATGGGCAGGGACACCTCCCATATCCCAGGTTGTTCCAAGCCCCATCCAGCCTGGCCTTGGACACTGCCAGGGATGGGGCAGCCACAGCTTCTCTCGGCAACCTGTGCCAGGGCCTCATCACCCACAGAATAAATAATTCCTTCTTAATATATATATATAATCTATCTAATATCCAGTCTATTTCTGATCATTATGGTGGTGGATCTTCAGGAAATCTGTCCTGATGCACAACAGCTCCACCCTTCCTTCCACCTCTCACCAAGACCTCCAACCAAACCACCAGAGGATCTGAGAAATGATGGGAAAGGGTTTTCTGAGAGCAGTACATCCTACCTTAATGCACATCTTGTTTTCTTAGAGCTCAGCCTCACCTTGTGAGTGACTAATCAAGGACCTGCTTGTGTGATTTCGAGGAGCAACTCAGGGAGCTTGGTTGGAATGAGAGATACAAGAAACATCTGACAGTATTGTGTCCCCGCTGTTTTTCATAACAGTTGGGCTGCTCATTTTTGTCATGCAGGATTATCTATCCCACAGGACAGAGTGATCTCAGAATGCAGCAGGGTAATGTTCATCTGTCCCCGCCAACACAGCATCCTTGAAAAAACACTGGCAAGAGCTTCTGTTGTTTTGAAAGCCTAGCTCAGTGCAGTGCTATTGTAATGCCTCAAGTGGCTACAGGGTTTTCTGGCTCTCTGGATATCTATCAGGATGGCTGGGATCCCTGTGGCACCCTGCAGTCTGAGGGAGGCAGGACAATTCCCCATTCAGACAGCCCAGGGTGATGTCTTGGCTTGGAAGAATTTGCTTTTCTCCATTGTAGCATCAGCTGCATTCACTGCTCTGGGGGCTGGCCAAGGAGGAACACTCAGGATGTTGAGGCTGCAGATAAGAGGTGAGGTTGGAATGTGTCTCCTGCCTCCATTGGGGCATCTCCAGGAGCCCACACCCTCCTCCCCTGCCTGCTCTTTGAGCGTGAGTCCATTTGCTTTGGCTTGGGTGTTATCTCATGCTGCTGTGGATCTCGGGGAGGGAGGGGATGATAAGAGCTGTGATATCGTGGTCCTGACCTTCCCACTGTGGAAGCCAAGCTATGCTGATTCCCTGTGCTTCCGTCCTGGTTTCTAAAGGAAGTGGGTTTGCATCAACATGACCTCTGTGCAACCTCCAGCCCATCTGTTCCTCTGTCTCCTCCACCCACTGCCAAACTCACTGACCATTCTGGGCCTCCTTGGGCCAATGTCTGGAGCTCTCAAAGTCCCAGAGAGTCTGGAGTTCTCCAGTTCTTACTGACTCTGTAAAAAATTCACAGCTTTAGAGGAGAAATAGGCTTTCAAGCCTCTTAGGAAGAAAGCTCTACAGCTTGGGCTCAACCCTTGTTAGACCCCAGAAATCCTCATAGGTAAGGGTTGTCATGGGAATGCCTCCCACTTCTGAGGAATTCTTGGTTGGATAATGTTCCTTATGCGTGCCAAACCCATTTCTTGACACTGGTTAATAATGAACTTGGTTGAGGAGTGACAGGTCAATGTCATTATTGTAGAATCAGAGTGATTTGGGTTGGAAGGAACCTTAAACATCATCTAATTCCAACCCCTCTGCCATGGGCAGGAACATACATGGATGTTCTTGAGGCCTTCTGGTAGAACTCCTTATAGAAGGACAGAAGGCTGGCTGGGAAGGGTGCAGATTTATATAGGCACAATTAGAGAAAGAATTAATTACTGTTTTAAGAGCTGCCTGTGCTCTGCTCCATGCCTTCCACATCTTTGCACAATCCAGTTTTCCTGTGTGAGTTGTTTGGAAGAACTCTCTTAATAAACCAGGGTTTTCCTTTAACAAAAGACAGATTTTCATGTAAATACATGGCTTTCTTGTCTCTTGCACACACACCACCTTCCTCAATGCACATATTCATATTATTTATGATTTCCAAGCTCAGGAAGCATCAGGACTGTGGTTGCTCACATGTCCCCAGTAGCCTCTTTCCAGCGAGCAGATGGACCTCATGACAAAACCATCGACTATTTTTGTCACTAGTCCACTCCCCTAATCCAGTGACCAGAAGGCTCCTGCTCTCTGGATCATTACTTCTCCTTCTGAGAGTGTGTCAAAGCAGCAAAGGGCTGAAAGAAAGCTAATGTTGTGTCTCTATTTAAAAAGGATAAATGTGGCGCTTGGATAATTATGGCAGCCTGACCTTGATCCTCGTGAAATAATGGACCGGCTAAGAAAGACTCTATTAATAAAGAATTAAAGTAGGGTAAAATCATTAATGTTCATCAGCAGTGATGTGTGGACTGACTTCAGAGGCAGAACAGTCCTGGGTTAGGATCAAGCTCTCAACAGACCTGGGTCATTTCCCAGCACTGCCTGCATGGCCTTGGGGGAATCACTTTGCTCCCAATCAGCAGGAGTGGGCAGTGAGCCATGGCAGGGACGGTTGGTTATCTTCATTTAGATCCTGCTTTTGAGCAGCCACTCTCTGGTGATCAGCATCACTCATCACTCCCCAGCCTTCACAACACCGAGGCCAAGGACCCAGGGCAGATGAGCTGATGATCTCCTGTCCATCGGTGAGGAGCCTTTGCAAGAGGTCTCCCAGAGAAACTTTGGATGTCCCATCCCTGGAAGTGTCCAAAGACAGGTTGAAGCAACCTGGGATAGTGGAAGGTGTCCCTGCCCATGGCAGGGGGTGGAACTGGATGATCTTCAATGTCCCTTCCAACCCAGCCCATTTTATGGCCTGCTGGTCTCCCTCCAGCTGTGGCATCTGTGCCCTATTCTGTGCAATGAAATGTGCAGCTGCCAGAGTGCACAGAGCTAAAACAGGGCCAAATCTTTTCCCTAGCCCAGTCACCAGCCTCCAGGCCAACCCCCTTTTGCCAGGCACCAGAACCCCTTGAAATGCCTGACAAAAGAGAACTGGAATTTGCTCCTGAGTGTGTGGCAGATTCTTAACTAGAAAGGAGCCACCAGAAGTGACAGAGATGCAGGGACTCAATTATTCCTTTGTTGTCTCTGCAGATGTTTACACTTCCCATAAATCCTCTTGCTTTCTCCTCATCAGCTGCCTTTAAAGTTCGGAGCATTTTCCTCATGTATTATTACTTTTGCTGTGCCAATAAATAAGCACACCATCAATCAAACTAACAACACTGTAAACTTAGGAAGTGCAGATAAAATATATGGTGCATTAAAAAATTCGTTGACCGGGTGAGCTTTTTTCGGAGCTGGTTTGATTGCTGCTGGTGCCGATGTAAATTTGGGGGAAGTATATCCAGAAATTTATGGAGCTTGGATTCCTGCCTACAAGGCATTGACCTGATTCCACTTTATAACATAATAACGTTCCCCAGCACCGTTTGTGTAAATTTTAAATATAATTTTTATGATGCTAAGAATTAGTGGTATAATAATGTAAACACGGCGTGGACTGTAACTCACCCCTTCTCCTCCTGCACTGGGGATGGAGAGCTCCTTGCTGCTTCCTTCTCCAGATTATCCAGGATCTGGGAAGCTGTGCAGGAGTTTAAAAGGAACCAGCTTGGCAGCCCTGGAGCCCTGGGTTTGCAGCAGTACAGGGTGGTGACCCCGTGTGACTGTGCAGAGGTGTGAGAGACAACTTCAGGAAACAAATTCCAGGCAGTCCCCGCTGCCTCTTATTTGTAAACTTTCTTTTTTCCTGTGTTTTAGCCAGGTGAAATCTGATTTCTCCAAAGTTAGTGGAAGGGTAAGGGTTTTTTGCCTCTCTTTTGCCTGTTTTCCCTCTCCTTTTTCTCATTCCTTGCCTTCAATTTCTTTCTCTTTCCTTGGTCTGTTTTCATTTTGATGTTTTTTTAATCTACTTTAATTTACAGAGCATCCAGATGCTGTGGTCTAGATATCTCTATAAAAAACCCAATCCCTGCCTCTCAACTCTTACCCTCTTGACTTGATTACAGCAGAGTGGGCGGGTAAAAGCCAGAGGGAACACAGAGAAAACAGAACATTGCAGCTCGGCAGAGCAGATGAACAAAAGATGTATTTATTTACGTAATATCTGAGTAAATAACATTCTGAGTTTCATTCCCCAAAGGGCCTGAGTGAGTCAATCTTGGTCACCACTTAGATTCACAGTGTGGTCATTCTTTTTTCAGGCAAGATGCCTTGGATAAGGCACAAAGATGGTTGCTAGATGATGGATATTGAAAGGAAAGTCTTAAAAAAAAACCTGTAAAGTTGAGGATTAAGAAATGGGTTTTAATGGCAGAAGAAAAGAGGAACTGGATGCTTTGAGTAATGACGGAATTAGTGCTGGAATGAAGTAAAGAAGGAGCAATGAAGGAATTAGTGGTCTGTTCCTGAATGGAGGTGACTCCTACTCTTCTGGGAAAGGGAAGGTGAAAACCCATTGCCAAGGGTTGAGTTTATTTGGGCAGTGGTGCCCCCAGTACCCTCAGCCCTGGTGAGCTTTACTTTCCTTCCACAGAAAGTGGAGATCCAGCCAATGATGCCAGGGATCATGAGGGAGGAGGATGAAGGAAAAGCTGGAAAGGTTCTTCTGCCCTCTGGGGTTTTTATTGGTCTTAAATCAGCCAGAATTATAGATTATGCCTCACTTTCTTGTGCTGAGTAGCTGCAGGGAGCCTTAGTGCTGGTGTGCCATGTATGATAGGACCACTGAACCCTGTGCAATATCCCAAGGCTGTGAAACATCCCGACATGACTATTCCTAGGAGAGAAACTCGGGGTATTTGATCAGTCTCCAGCCTATACTGGGAAACAGCACAATGAAACCTCCATAAAATCATAACTCTGGATGTATGAAGCACCCCAAAGAAACCAAACTAATTATTTCAGGGCTAAGACCACATGGCCTCAGAGAAGCCTCCTCATCCTCTTCAGCAGCATCCTCACGATGGCTCTCACTGGAGACCAGCTTGGGCTCAGTTCTGATGGAGGCCATAACACACATGTGAGAGAAAAGGTCCTCATATTTCTGAGACTTTTATTATTCCTGCAAGCCACAACAAAACACATTTGCAGGCACTCTATGAGGAGTTATAAATAAAGAAAATTAAACTACCATCGACCCAATGAGTACAGCTTATTTCGTGCAGTGTTTTCACTGCAAAAGCTCTCTGACTTGGTAATTGGCAAAATTTTGGTGATGTGAGGTGTGCATCACTGCTGATACCAGTAATTGACAAGGGTGAAGGATATTATTTTAAATGGACTGACTCATTTGAAAGCATTCAAGAACTGGAATGGAGCTACACACACAAAATGAATCAACAATGATTCTCTGGATTGAGAACCAGCTCCCCTTAGAGTCAGGCAAAAGATTTAATTTATTATATACCAAAGGCAAAAGGAGATGGGATTTTGCCCGTCCTTGGTGCAGTTTTTGGCAGTCTACGATTTTATTCCCCTACATCCTGTGAAAACAGTATTTTTCCAACCTGGATGATGTCTACAGCAAAGGAGAAGGGTGAAAAGAAAGTGTCTCCACTGCAAAATGTCCAAAATAACTCTTTCTTACAAAGCCTTCTGCTTGGCTCTACTCTGGTCAGCTTAATGTTTTACCCTCAAAAATACAAACCTGGCCAGGCACCCAAAGCCTGACACAGGCTGCAATATGAGTTCTGTGTTTGAATCTGAACCCAGAGCCTGGTCCAAGCTCGGAGGTTTTATGCAGTACATCACCCAATGAAATTGCCTTTTCCCCTCCCCGTTTCAATTAGAAAGAACATTAGGTCAATCAGATAAAGCCACATTGGGAGGATTTCCTCTTTATGGCGCTTGCCTCTTCAATTATCTATAATGAACTTCCTCACAGCACTGCAAAGCTTTTTATATGCAAACGAACCCTGTTTTGGGGCTGCCTCAATCACGGCTTGTTAATGAACTTGAAACAAGTGTTATCGGAAAGGTTACAGCACCAGTGGTGGAGGGGGACAGGATAAAGGCACACAAGAAAGACCAGGCTGAAGAGCTGGGATTGGCCTGCAGGTAACAGAGTGGACTATCTCCAGCCTCCATCCCACAGCCCCCATCAGAGGCTTTTCTCTGTGACACATATCAAGTGAAGTGCCCGCTCCTGGGAAACGGCTGCTCGGCGGCAGATAGGGCTTCCCCACCCTCCTGCCCCACTGATTCCCTCTGCCAGTGCATCTCTCTCTCAACCCCTGGAGATGGGGAGGAAAAAAAAACAAGGAAAAGCTGCTGCCGGTGTCTTTCCTTGTGCCAGGAAAAAGAGAGGGAGCTGAGGCAGAGGCCCCAGGACATGTTGTGTGGGTGATGGGGAAGGGTCAGGGGTGTTGAAGGCACCCAAATGGTGTTTGCATGTGGCATCTGCTGGTGTGATCAGTACTAATATAGCCTAGATCACCTCCTTCTTCTGCCCTCTGGGGTTTTTATTGGTCTTAAAACAGCCAGAATTATAGATTATGCCTCACTTTCTTGTGCTGAGCAGAGAGCCTTAATGCTGGTGTGTCATGGTATGGTAGAACCATTGAACCCAAGCTTGGGAAGACTTTTCAGATGATTAAGCCTTGCTCTTTTATCAAGAAAAATGCTTCAGTGACACTTTACCCATTGTGTTTCAGCATTAGGAGCTCCCTGGAGAGATTCCATCACAGAACAGAGCAGCAGTGAGGACGGGGAGTGCTGGAACAGGGTGTAGCTCCTCAATCCTCCCCCCACAAGAGTGCAGAGGGTGACAGTGATAAAGCTCATCCCTGCATTGCAGTACCCCGTGGGTTTTCCACCTCCAGCCCTTCCTCCTTCCAGCCAGCTTAATGGGATGGCCTGTCAGGCCTTGGCAGCACACATCAAGCCAGGCCTTGTGTCAGATTATTTTAGGCAAAGAGCCACTGGATCCAAGGTGGTTCAGCTCCACCCAGCTCCAGTGGCCAGGCGTGGCTGTCCTGGTTCTGGTGCCAGCCTGGGCAAGGCCAGTTGAAGCCCATCAGTGGCTCTCAGTTACTTCCACCATGAGCATCAACCTGTAAGTGCAAGTGAAAAATCATCCATCAGGCTCCTCAGTCTGGCACCCCCTTAGGACAGACCCTCAGATCCTCTTTGGGACTGAGGAAGGTTCTGGACTTCACTGCAGGGATGCATGGGGTGGTTACTGGATTTTCTGCCTGCCCCTGGCCAGGGATGAGCTCACACCCTCCATGTGATGATTGTTGGCTCTTGTAATTCTGTCCCTGCCTGGTGGAACTACAGGTGTTACACATCTGATCCATTCCTTTATCTCCCTCAGCTCTTTGCCTCAGTAAGATGCTCCCACCTTCTACTCTAAAAAGATCCCAGGCTCTCAATGAGCCATAAATTCTACTTTTGAACCCTTCAGTCTCTTTCCCTACTTTTCTGCTCCAAATCAGTAATTTTCCTCCTGCCTTCACCTCCAATTCCCTGTCTCTGCTAGAACCACCTGGACCTGTCTTTGATTTGGGACAGGACAGGCAAAGGCTGCAGTAATTTCCTAAAGAGCTGATGTTGCCCCAGAACCCATGAAAGGGACATCTTGCAGTTGTCTGTGCTGTAAAGAAGCAGAGCATGGCCACTCTGACTAATTAAGCTGTGCTAATTAATGAAACTTTAAATGCAGCCACCTGCTAGGCAGCTTTGGGTGCTCAGAACTCACCTGTGTGAGGGACCCATGAAGAGGCACCACATTAGCAAAAGCCACTTGGCATTTCTCCTTTTGTGAGCCAGTGGAAAGCTTTTCCAAGGGATCTCCATGCTTCTTGCGACAGTTATTTATTGGCAGCTGGGTATAGATTGCTGTAATGAATATTTTTTCCTCTTCTGAGCCAAAATAAATTCTCTTTTTAACAGCCCTGACTCCAGAGTTTCCAACAGGTCTTGCTGGAGCTGTGCCTTTTGTACAGTGGTGTGCTGGCTGTTGGAACTGAAGAATTATGCTCAGATTTTTGCTTTATTCACTTTTATCATGGCATTGTGACTGGGTTAAGTCTGTGGAGAGAACATGATTGCTTTTCTATTACCTGAATAAACAGAGCAGGTATGAAAAAGCACCAGAGATGGCTTCCCTGGCTCCTGGAGGCTGCAATAAGCCAGGGAGATAGGAAAGGAAAGGTCTGTGAAAGCAAGCCTTCCTCACCTGTTTATCTGAACCTTCCCAGGGATGCTCCTTGAATAGCTCTGTAAGAACTATTCTAAGAAACCAAAGCCCAGGGAGTTGCCAAGACTTTGTAATTAGGCGAACTGAGAAGGTTGGGAAGCACCACAAGACTTTTCCTGAGGCTGGGAAATGCAGGTGCTGACTTGGTGAGGTGTCTGCTCTCTCCCCAGGACTGTCCCCAGCTGCTGCAGGCCGAGAAGATCCTGGTGCCCGTGGAGGTGATCAAACCCATCACGCTGAAGGCCAAGAACCTGCCCCAGCCACAGTCGGGCCAGCGGGGCTACGAGTGCATCCTGAACATCCAGGGCAGCGAGCAGAGGGTGCCAGCCCTGAGGTTCAACAGCTCCAGCGTGCAGTGCCAGAACACCTCGGTGAGCTGAGAGGGACACACATGCCCACAGCACTGTCCCCAGGGCATCTGGGGTGGTGTCACAGCCTTTTTTATCTAAATTGTTTGCTCTGGAGGAAAGTTAGTTCAAGGCTTTATTATTATTATTATTATGGAGGCCTTATTGCTCTCCAGAACCACCTGGAGGTTGTGGTGAGGTTGGGGTCTGGCTTTTCTCCCAGGCAGCCACTGACAGGACAAGGGGAAATGGCCTCAAGTTGTGCCAGGGGAGGTTCAGGTTGGATAGTAAGAAAAATTTATTCACTAGAAGAGTGGTTAAATATTGAAATAGGATGAAGGTAGTGGTGGAGTAACCATCCCTGGAAAAGTTCAAACGAGGTGTAGATTTCAAAGCATGGTCTAGTGGGCACGGGGGTGTTCAGTCAAAGGTTGGACTTGATGATCTTGGAGGCCTTTTCCAGCTTTCATGATTCTGTGGTTGTAAACACAGGCAGGAAAAGGTTGGCTGGTAGCTTGAAAATGCCTTTTTTTCTCCTTGGGCTGGTTGGTGCCACCACTCAGTTGTTGCTTCTGCCCCTGGATCCCATCCTCAGGCTGGGCTGGAGCGCCTCAGGCAGCAATATCAGCTTAACCTGCTCATATCCCCATAAAAAGAGGGTCCGGGGGACAGGTGATGATGTCAATGTGAGAGTGAAGGTTATTTTGGGGGAGTTTGATGATGAAACACCATAAAAACAGTCTGACACGTGCCAGCATGTAATGGGTCAGAAAAAGGGTGAGAACACAGAATGCCAGAATGGGTTGGGTTCAAAGGGACCTTGAAGATCACCCAGTTCCAACCCCCTGCGTGGGCAGGGACACCTTGCACTGCACCAGGTTGCACCAAATCCCATCCAAATCCTGGCCTTTGGCTGAATCAAACCTTCCTCCAGCCCTCACATGCCCTTTGAGCAGTCTCTCTGCCCACCTACACTTCCCATCTGAAGTGCAGGACCTGTGAGGTCCTTGCCAGGAACCTGTGTGAGTCGTGACAGCGCTGCCACCACAGCAATGCCACTTTTGGGGACAAACCCAGTCATCTGCCAGCAGCCAGGAGCTGTGCCCACGTGCAGTGGAGATTTTCCAGAGCTTTCTCCACCAGATCCATGTCTCCAGGATATGCATTGAGTCGTTTTCATTGCTGCTACTGTGAGATGATTTATTAGTCAAAGAGCTAATTACAGGCTTTAGCCACTTCACTGCAGCTCTGCCACTCCACGCTGGGCAGTGCTTGTCACAACATATTCTGCTGCATTAAGCAGGGCTGAAGACTACAGGCAGTTCACACATTTTACATCTGTTGCAAACAAGCAACTTCCCAGTCGATGGTCTTTTATTTGTTCCTTTGTCTCCCTCCCTCCCATCTCTCCCTGATTTTCATTACTGGTTAATGACCTGTGAGCATTCAGCTTTCAGGTTAAAAATGGACAGATTTGGAAGTTAAGAGGGTATGGACATTTCCTTTAAAGTATTATTTTAAAATGGTGGAAGCTAAGGGGGAATTGTATGGTTGTGGGCAGAGATTATATCAGTCCAAAGAGTCTTAGCAGGCAAGACAGACTTTTAATGACCCTTTAGAGCCACAAATTCTCTGACACACGTAGGCATTCCAATGAATTATCTCATTTAAGGGGCATTTTAAGCATAGTTGGGCTGAGCAGGAAAGTAACTTCAGCCAGCCCCAGCATCCCACTTTGCAGAACCCAATAAAAGACTGGTTTTGACAGGTAATGGTGATTATTCCCACACTACCTGCCTGCTCCATGAAATTTCCAGTGCCTGGGACCGGAGGAGTGGGGTTTGATGAGTCCCCAGATGGATTTGCTCATAGGATGCCTGAGTGCTGTGGTTGCACCATTTTGACTTTAATGTGTGTTTTCCTAAGCCAAGAACACTCAAGGCTCTGCCAGAGCTGCAGAGGGTGGCAGGGCTGAGCCTCAGGCTGGTGCCAAGGCACTCCATGACCTTACTGCTGAGTGTTGGCTGCAGGATGCTTGTCCTGTGGTTTCTGGTGGCCCAGGTGGATCTCTTTCTTCCCCAGGGAGAAAGGCTCATTTGGGAACAAAATCAACTCTTTTCTATCCTGTTTCTGCTTCTTCTCTCCCTCTGCCCTCCCCTTTCCCTCTCCCTCACTTTCCTCCTTTTTCCTTCCTTTTGCTTCCCTTGTCTTTCCTTTCCTCCCCTTTTCTTCCCCTTCCTTTTAAAGGAGCTTTGACTCTCTGATTTGAAGTCTTTCTTCTTTTTTTTTTTTTTTTTTTTTTTTCCCTGAGAAATGTTATTTCATTGTTGCTTGGAATTTGCCAGACACTGAGAGAAAGAGATGTGGAAGGGAGAGACAGACGAAAGAAAGCAGCATTCAGAGGGATACAAAAAGGCAGCAGAGAAGCCCTGGCTGTTTGAGCAGGTGGCAGAGGACACAGACAATAGGGAAGGAGTGCTGGAGATCTGTCTCCATCCTGATTATTTCCTTCCCTGCCAGAATTAGCATTCAGGCAGGAGCCTCTGCAACACAATGAGCCTCTGCTCCGGGGGTCACCTGGCTTTGGAAAGAGCTGTCTGAGCCTGTTTGCAAATCGAACCAACCCCCTCTGACAGAGATTTTTTTACTCAGCAGAGTTGCTGGAGGAGGCACTGAAAGTAGCACCTGCATTGCAGGCTTGGAGAAGGTCCAGGGGAGGGTGGGAGGATGTGCTGTGATGGTGTGTCCCTAAAGGGATGCTGTCCTGCCAGCAGATCCTTCTGTTGGTGCTGCATGCCAGACCAAGCAATCAGTCCTGCCTTGTTTCCCAGTAGGAGCCCCAAGATCTGCCCCCTCCCATCTCACACGAGGCACCCAGGAACTCAAGTCTGCCTCTGGCAGAACAACTTCTGCAAAACTCAGGATTTGTCCTACTTTCATACGGGATAGAATCGGGGAAAGAGCCTTAACTTTTGCTCTGCATTTCCTAATCCCTCAAGATTTACACCAGGGATCAGAGCCAGCTTAAGCACCTTTTCTAAGTGGCTCCAACTTCAGTCAAAGATGCTCTAAGGACCCCCAGGTGTGAGCAGTCTGTCTGTCAGTAATGCCACATCCAGCTCTGATGATCCCTGGGTGCTCAGCCCAGTCAGGAGCCAGATCTGCCTCTCTCCCTGTCTCTCCCAGAGATATTTCATTTGATAACAGCAATAAGTCTCTGCAGGCAGCACCATTCGGGACAATTATTGTTCTTGACAAGTGGTTTGAGTCTCTCAGCTCTGGGCTTTGTCCTCTGTCACACCACCCAAGGCACACAATTATCACTCAGAGGGACCCTTCCTGCCAGTCCTTACTGCACGTGTGATAGCTCTGCCAACAGCCTGGACAGGGAGGGATGGGAGGGGATGAAAAGCAGGGGAGCTAAGGAGACCTATAAATAAGTAAGTAAAAATGTCAGCAGGAAGGGCTGAAATTGCTGGTGTATCAGGGCAGAGTGCAATCTTCCCAGTGGGAAGCAATGGGAGCCCCAGCACTTGCAATCAGCCCAGAATTATCAGCCTTTGGCGTGAGGAAGAGGGAGATGGGGAGGGCTGACCCACCTGAGCACGCCATGATCAGTGCCATTACCTGCTCTGCGGGAACTCAAAATGTCCCTCAGACATTTTTGGAGGTTCCAGGCCCCGGTCAGAAGCATTTGAGACCCTGGCAGGCAGCTGGAAACAGCTGTGATTTTGGGTTTGAACCATGGAATGATTTACCAACCTTGCAGGAAGAACAAGAAGTCACAAAAGTTTAGATATTAGAGTAGAAGTAGTCACAAAGTAGAGGGAAGAATTTTTGAGTGCTGTACAGGGGGGTTTTGGTTTTGTACATGGGGGTCAGAGGTTTTAAGATGGAGGGATTTGGGCCTGCCCTGTCCTCCCTCTTTCTCCTTCCTTACCTCCATGTTCTTGGTGATGTTGGCACTCCCAGATTGGTTTAGAGTAGAAAGGCACCATTTAATATAGGTAATAGGCATTGGGGAAAAACTGTACCCATGTAACACGTAATGTACCATATAAAAGACAGTAGCAGCCCTGGGCAGAGGGGGAGAGAAGAAGCAGTCGGGAGTCAGAGAGGATGTCAGGGTGTGTGTGTGCCTCTGCCTGAGCTGTGAGCAAACCACAGCAGCCAGAGAAGAAAATCTTTTAGATAACTTGCAATTATCTGAGCCTTTCTTTGGAAGCTCGGGTTGGAGGAGAGATTTTGCCACCAGACAGAGCCACCCCTGACCTAGGGTGGTCTTTGACACATCCTTGCTTGCTTCCTGCCCATCCCTGGCCTTGGCACAGCCTGGTTCCCACCAGCAACATCCCTGCTGATGATTTTGTCCTGAATCCTTCCCAGCTCTGCGTGCTGTGAGACCTGAGGTGGTGCAGCTGAAAGTGCTGTGGGGCTTAGGGACAGGAGAGCAAGAGCAAGTCACTTCTATTTGTCACATCATTGCACTTCAGCAAGAGATCTCGGTGGCATTTGACTCCGTGGTGTGGCTCACAGTGAAGAGTGATAAAAAAAAAATCCAATAAAAAGCAGAGCTGAGGAAAAAATGAGAAACTATTCATAGAAATCCTGGGAAAACACAGTTGTGGGTGGCCAAAAGACAAGCATGGAGCTGTGAGTTGTAGAATCAGGGAATGGTTTGGGTTGGAAGGGATTTTAAAGATCATCTAGTTCCAAACCTCCCACTGGGAATGTCACCCTTGTGCATCTACTTCTCTAATTATTATTTATCTACATTTAAATGAAAGAGAAACCAAATAATCACATGGACTCTGCTGGCTTGGGTCATACCCAGTTACAAAAATTCAGTCCCAGCTCTGGGAAGCAAAAGATTCAAGGAAACAGAATGACAGTGAGCAAGAAGTTTTCTGCCTTTTTGTGGCTGGAAAATTGAGGCAAAGAAAGATTAAATGGTTTCCACAGGATCGTGCAAGGAGTTGGTGGCAGAGCCAAGTACAGGAATCAATCCCTGGATTTGAGCTCTAATCATAAAAGTGTTGTCAGAGAAACCAACACTAAAATTCTGCAAAGTTTCCCCACTATTGGACATGTTTGAGGTACAAAGGGGAAATACCACAAAACCACTCTGGATTTATCATTCTAAGTGTGCTCAAACCAAAGTACCCAAGGGCAGGATGCTGCAAGTGGTCAGGCAGGGATATGGATTTGCAGAAACTGTGGAAGTTCCTGATGCTGATGGAGAATTAAAAAGGCAAAAAAAAAAAAAAAAAAAAAAAAGGATACTTATGATTTCCAAACATTTCTCTTTTGATTTACAGCAACTCCTCCTAGTAGCTTTTTGGCATTTCCTGAGGAGAGCCAGTCTGTGTTCCGGGCAGCACAGCCTTTCCTTCTCAGTCAGGTACCCAAATTGCCCATGATTTTCTGCTTTGATGAGATTACTGTGATTAGAATGCAGACTGGTCAGACTTAGGGGTCAGATTTACATCTTCTGGGATGCCTTGCTTGTGTTGGAGGCAGTTGTGCCGGGAAAAGTGGAGAGACAAGCCCTGATGGTATCAGCACTTCCCAGGAGTGTCCGGGAAGCTCTGCTCTCCTGGAGATCGATGCTCCAGCCCTTTTTTCTCCCCTGAAACACATTTCCATCTTATTGTCATGGCTGAGTGAGTCCTTTTCAAAGACTCCTGTTGAGTTCAGTGGGCTTTGAAGAGGGGTCACAATGAGTGAGCAGCTCCTGTGGTCTGAGGAAGACGGAGCATTTCCTCGTGGTTCCTTGGCAATTTGCTCCGTTTCGCTGCCGTGCAGCCCATGCAGCATTGGATGGGGTCAGGCAGGGGCAGTGTGAGCATCCTCATCCCAGCTGGCTTCATCCTCAGAGCTCTTCCATGGGATTTATCCTCTCACATCCCTTTCCAGGTCTGGATCAAGTCTGCTGGGTTAAAAAGTCTAATATGTGGTTGCCCCTGGTGCTGCAGACAAATCAGATCTAAAATCCCAGCTGAGCTCCTGCTGCTGGCAGTGGGATCTTCCATAGGAAGAAAGGCTCCAGGAGAATCCAGCTGCCTGTCCCTTGGCAGCCCTGCCTAGGCTCTGCTTCCAGCTAAATCCCAAAACACACATGAGGCTTTGTTAAGGCCCTTTCTAAGACTCATCTTCTGACTTCAGGATGACCAGTTATTCCATATATATCCCATTTTCCATTCTCAATCAGCTTTTCAAAGTGCTGTGCAGAGCAGGTGTTCCTGAGTGGCAGAAGTTTAATTATTCACCACTCTCCTTCCCATTCCTGTCCCCCCATCCTTGCTCCCAGCTCTTCAGAGATGGGAACAGCCAGTGGTGTGAGTCCAGACAGCTCTGCTGCATCACCTTGGATCTTGCTGGCAGTGACACCCAAAAGTGTCACAAAAATGCAAATCCTGAATGAGACTGGTGGGACCTGGCTCACCTAGGCTGCTCTTTACCTCCATGGAAACCACAAATACCCATAAATTCCCTACAACTGGATCATAATCACAGCGTTTTGCAGATAAATGGCTAATTGTGTTTAGTCTGTGCAAAGAGGAGTTACTGTGCAAGCAGCTCCCACTCTGCTCTAATGGACAGAAATTACCAGTTACCATTTACTCTTCAATTATACAGCAATTAATGGATCCAGGAAAACCTACCTGCAAAGCTCAGAGCTTTGGTATCTCTGTGGATAACCACAAGAGGAGTTTAAGGGATGGGGGACTCTCTAGTGACTTTTTGGGCCCACCCAAACCAGCTTGCTGAGTTATATCCCACCTTGTAGTGGGGAAAATATTTTCCTTTCAAAGTGGGGCTTTGTCCCGCTGTAGATCCCAGTGCAGTGGGAGATCCCTGCTCTCAGGAGGGTAAATCCTATTGTGCACTGTGCTCAGCAATAACAGCAGACACAAAATGTTTCTCCCCTTCTTTCTTGCTCCCTTCTGTCCTTTAATCAACCATCTCCTCTCCCACCATGAGGCTTTTTGCCTCATGTTGTTGAGGTGTTGGGTGGAAGCTGCTGATGGAGGTGGGCAGTGGGATCTGAAGGGCAGCAGGGTGAACCCTGGCTGAACTGGCTTGAGATAAATCAAAATCTAGGTGGAAAAAAGCACTCAGCACCACGTGGAGAGGGCCTCCAGTGAGCAGCTTCCATTTCCTTTCTTAGGGTCACCTCTGTGTGACTTGACTGCCCCTGACAAGCATTTGTTTAAATTTGTCCAACCCTCTTAGAAGTTTTTTTGCAGCATTTTAAGACATACTTGCTGGAAACTGGATACTCCTTGCTCCAGCTGAAGCCTTTCTGGTTCTGAGTAGGGAAAAGTGATTGCCTCCTGGGGTTTACACATGTAACAAACTCTATCTGCTCCATCCCCAGAGGAGAATTGTTTGGGTTTTGGCAGCAATATGGCATTGTTGATTTACAGTCTGTTCATGATCTCCAGCAGTCCCCAGATCCTGTCCTGCAGCACTGCCCAGCCACTCCAATTTCAGAGCTGCTTGCATCAATTCCTCCTACTAAAAAAAAATAGTCCCCATTTGCCAGCACTGAATTTCATTCAGTTGATTTTGGACCAGTTCTACAATTTCTCAAGTTTGTTTTGAATACTTAACCCTGCTGTTGGAGGTTCTTACACTCCCTCCAGAACAGTGTCATAAAATCATCCAAGTCAGTAGTGAAAATACGGAGTGAAGCCAGACTCAGGACAATATTCCTTTTGAAACACCCCCCCAGCTTGACATGGAATTATCTGATTTTTTTTTTGTTTAATGGTTTTTGCATAAACCTTATGGTGGCCTTTCTTAGGTCATATTTCTGTGGTTTGTTTATGGGGATCTGCTGTAGGATAGTAGCAAACGCTCTCCTGAAATCAGGATAGATCACATCTGCTGCCTCTCCTTTATCCACAAAGTCATTAAGCCTGTCAAAAAGGAAATTAGATTGGGTTGACACAATTTGTTCTTGACAAATCTGTGCTGGCTGATTTTTATCACCTTATCATCTCGCAGGTGCTTATAAATTGATTGTTTAATAATTTCATGTACTTTCTTTCTGGGAAGTCAAGTTAGGCTGACAGGTCTATAATTACACACTGGCTCCATTTCCCCCTTTTTCAGGGGGTTTCCCTTATTTTGAGACTTTACTCAGCTTCCAAGAGTTCTTCAAGACATCCCTAGTGTAAATAACCTCACCTACCCATTCAGCACCTATGGAATACCCAGCAGAGGCACAGCTGGATGGAGAACCCAGAATGTGCAATTTACACCTCAAAGTTGCACCCAACTTGGAAAAATACTTTTCAAAGTTGTATTCAACAGCCAAAAAATGGATTTCAAAGTTAAAGCCCATCACATGCAAACACACTTACATCATGGAATATTTTTCTGACTGATAGGACAAGAGGGTGTGGCTTTAAGTTGAAGAAAGGTTCAGATCAAATAATAGGAAAGAATTATTGGCTGTGAGGCTCTGGTTGCCCAGAGAAGCTGTGGCTGCCTCTGGATCCCTGGAAGTGTCCAAGGGCAGGTTAGATGGGGCTTGGAGCAAACTGGGATGGTGGAAGGTGTCCCTGCCCATGACAGGGGGTGGCACTGGATGAGCTTTGAGCTCTTTTCCATCCCTATTCTGGGATTCTATGAATGTCCATCTAATGGGCTTTTGTGAGGGGCATGATTGGAGCTCCACAGCTTTGGGAGCATCCTGTGGCATTCTGGCAGGTGCTGCTGATTAGGGAGGTGGGTGACAGCTCCATTTCTCTTGTTCTCCATGCTCAGCACCACCTCTTGCCTCATGCCATGCCATGCCATGCCATGCCATGCCATGCCATGCCATGCCATGCCATCCCATCCCATCCCATCCCATCCCATCCCATCCCCACCTCCAGGCACTTTCTAAGTCTGAGTTTGGTTTTTTTTTTGTTTTGTTTTGTTTTGTTTTGTTTTTCCTCTCCCACTTCTAGTACTCGTACGAAGGGATGGAGATTAACAGCTTGCCAGTGGAGCTGACAGTCGTGTGGAACGGGAATTTCAACATTGACAACCCAGCACAGAACAAAGGTAAAGAGTTATTTCAACTTGTCCTTGGAAGCGGTAACCTTAGCAACGGGCCCTCGCTCCCTACGCTTAACAAAGCCGCCACCGTCTCCCCGTGCTGCCTGCTACACACTTGTTCTCTGCACTCTGCAAATTACCAATTTTTGAGTGCTTTGTCTGCCTCCCCCCAGCCTTCCACTTCTCTCATTCCACGTGAGAAATGCGACTCTCCCTCCCACTTGTGTTGCTCTCCCTCTCCCTTCATCGTCTCTGCCTGCCGCTTCTCCCGCGTCCTCGTCTCTGCTTTTCACGCCCCTCCCTCTCCAGCTTTTTCTCCCCCTTTTTATTTCTCCTGCAGTGATGCTCTTCAAGTTAACATGCCAGGAGAACGGGCTCTCTGCACAAAGGCAATTTAGTGGTGAGCAGGGGAAGGCAGAAGGGGAGCAGGAAGGATGCAGCTCTTCAGTGAGAGGATTCTGAGCAAAATAAAATGGTGATGATAAAAAGGATCTGAAAACCACCTGTTGTGGGAATCCAGGGCTTCCCTCTGCCTGCCCTGGCAGGGGTCAGGAACCTCCCTGTACAGAGCCCCCAGAGACACTGTCTGTGATCTCTGTCCATGGAAAAGAGTTTTCAATCTTACAGGATGAATTACAAGCTCTGAGTGTTTGATATAAGTAATGATTAAGTGTGGCACGGGTGCAAAAGTAAAATTTTAAGTTTCTAGATTAGGGGTTCAAAGGGGACAAGATGGAGGAAATTGGGTGTGTCTTGTCCTTTTTCTCCTTCTTCGTGCCCTCCATGTTTCACTGTGGTGTTGGCATTTTTCTGTTGGTTTAGGTTAGGGACACACTGTTCAAAAACCCTAAATAGTAGCATATTATTATAAATATAGCACAGGTAGTTTCTGGTATATAATGTTTGTACCATCCCACTGAGGGCAGAGCCCCACACGCTGCCCTGCAGGACAGAGCTGCGGCAGGGCAGCAGAACATGTTATAGATAAGCAAAAATAAACAACCTTAAAAACCAACACAAACGAATTATGACTTCTTCTTTAGCAACAAAGCAGAAAAACAAAGACCTTTTACAATCTCAAAATCATCAATACCACAAATTCCGACAACCTGTGTTTAACCACCACCCATGGCACAGGTTTGGTGTGCCACTCACCCAGCCACAACCCTGAGGCAGGCTGGGTGTTTCTGGAGATGGATGCTCCATCCACATCTTCTTCTTCCTTCTTGTCTTTCCACCCTGGAACCTTCCTCCCAGGCAACCCCTCCCCTTGGCTGCCCTGCATTTGCAGCTCACACCTGCAGATTCTTTTCTTCTCACATCATCACCTCTCAGGAATGTCTCCCTCCCTCTCTTTACCTTGTCATGGACACTTCCCACACCTCCTCCCACTCAATCTGTCCCCACCAGGTTCTCCCATGGTGTCGGAATCTGTGGGTATTGATGATTCCGAGATTGTAGAAAGTCTCTGTCTTTCAGCCCCACTGCCAAAGAAGAAGCCATAATTGGTCTGTGCTGGTTTCAAGGTTGTTTATTCTGTTTATCTCTAACATGTTCTGCTGCCCTGCCGCAGCTCTGTCCTGCAGGGCAGCGTGTGGGGCTCTGCCCTCAGTGGGATGGTACAAACATTAAATACCACAAACTACCTGTGCTGGATTTACAATAACGTGCCAATATCTGTCACCTACGTTGGACAGTGTGTCCCCAGCCTAAAGCAACAGAAAAATGCCAACACCACAGTGAAACATGGAGGGCATGAAGAAGGAGAAAAAGGACAAGACACACCCAATTTTCTCCATCTTGTCCCCTTTGGACCCCTAATCTAGAATGCTAACATTTTACATTTGCACCCGTGCCACTCTTAATTATTCCTTATATCAAACACTTGGAGATGGTAATTCACCCTGTAAGATTGAAAACTCTTTTCCATGGACAGAGATCACAGACAGTGTCTCTGGGGGCTCTGTCCAGGGGGGTTCCTGACCCCCTGCCAGGGTCCCAGACCTTCCAGGGCAGCCAGAGGAATGCCCTGGATTCCCACACCATGGTGCGGTCACACCGTTCCACACCCACCCTCATGCTGAGGTTCCCACCAGCACCACGTTCAACTTGGAGAGCAACACAGGAGGCAACTCTTCTCCCCATGGCACAGCCCCATCTGCCCTTCTCCCCCTCTGAATGCCAGAGTTCCATCACCAACAGCCCAAAACTGTGGCTTTTGAGCACATGAGTCTATCATCTTCATCTTCCAGGAGGAGGATTCTGCTAGCAGTCCCCTTGTGCAAGCCAGGCCTCACTTTCTACATCTGTAAAATAAGGATAAATAACATGATCTCATTTTGTAGGAGGGCTTCAATATTTTTAGGTTTTATTAGAAAAAAGCTTGGAGTGCTTCTAATCACTTAACAGCCCAAAATGGAGCTAAGCATTAATCGCTGCTGTCTGTATTAGAGTGGAATCAACTCTGCTTCAAAGTGGGAAGCAGACTGAATTTCTGGAGCAGAAGAAGGGGGAAAGGCTGGTTGTGAATCCCTGGAATCAACTTCATAATGAACCATTATGTATTTATTGTTATCCTTTGGGATTTCTGTCAAATGGGAAACCTGAGTGGTATCACCTTAACATAAAATTCTGGGGAGTTTCACACCTAAGTTTAAGCTGTGAGTTGGCCAGGTCTAGAAAATTCTTTTAGGATGAAGTGCTGAGTCTGAGGGGGGTTGCTGGTGACAATTTATGACATTCAGTCTGTGAGAAACGAAGGGCCTGAAGCCAAATCACTGCCCAAGCATCATTTCCTCCAATCTCCTACTTGTAGTCCCTCAGCAGAATGAGCAGCATCCTCCCTTCTGCTCTCAGCTTCTAAAAACACCTTGGATGAAGAATGAACGAACAAATGAACTTTATTTCAAGCAGGATGTCCACGTTTTCCCCCCCATTACTCACCCCCCTGGAGAGTTTCCATCCTGCCTCTGACACGAGCAGCCCAGAACGTTTTCCCCTCTTCCTCCCACTGCCATCCCACTCTCCCCTGAGCTGCCTGCGTGTCTCAGGCCGTGTGTTTTTGCTGTCCCTGCAGTTCACCTGTACAAGTGCGGGGCCATGCGGGACAGCTGCGGACTCTGCCTGAAAGCCGACCCCGACTTCGAGTGCGGCTGGTGCCAGGGACAGAACCAGTGCACGCTGAAGCAGCACTGCCCAGCCCAGGACAGCCAGTGGCTGGAGCTGTCCAGCACCAAGGGCAAGTGCACCAACCCCAAGATCACGGATGTAAGTCATGGATCTGTGAGAAGCTGGGGGATTCCCTTTCCTTGCTTTGTTTTCCCCATTTGGGGTTGGGTTGGTGATGGGGAGGTCAGGGCTGAGTTCTGCTGGGTCAGGAAAAGCCTCAGGCACTCTGGGGATGTGAGGCCATGGTGGCCTTCAAAGGCAGGAACAAAATTTTTATGTGTCTGCAACCCAGGGGTGCCCTTAAGTGTTGGAGCCCTGGTTACTGATAATTTTACACTTTCTGTGCTGCCAGGCACTGCCCCCAGGAGAACACTGCACTGACCTGAGACTGTGGAGAAGCTTCCAAAATGGAATGACAGCACTGGGATTGTGGGGGTGAAGCTTGGATAGAAGTGTGTGATATCACAGGGTGGAAAATTCAGAGTTTAAGGGTTTAGAACACAGGAATAGATATAAAACAAGATGGAGGTTTTGGGGCAGTGGCTGGTCATTCTTCTTCACCTCCTTCTCCATGGGTTTGGGTGGTTTTGTGTAATTGGATAAAAAAGTTCACATTGTAGGGCATGGGTGGTTGGTTATTGGGTTAAAAGTAAAAATAATTAGGTGTCATTTCTTAATTGGAACTCCAGAAACCTCCACTGACTCCAGCAGATTAAACTCTTTTGTTTGTCCTACCTCTGGATGATGCTGTGAAGTTAAAAAGTCTTCACAGAGCAAAAAAAGCCCTGTACAGTTGTCAGGTGTCCCCTTGGAAGGCTCAAGGATGAGGCAGGAGCAAGCCTGGAGTAGGAAAAGCTGGGAAGTGTCCTATTAAGATAAAGAGAATGAGGGCAGGGCTGGGGGTAGGATCTGCAGGATAATGTTGTTCCCTATTGATCATGATGACTGGGCCAAAGGAAAAGCTGGAGGAAAGGTTCAAAAAGCAAATAAGAGGATAGGATGACCAGAAAGACAAAGAGCAGAAGAAGGGAAAGAAGGCAGGAGAGGCAAGTCAGGCCTAAAATCTGAAGGGATTTTTGTCTGCTGTCTTAGGATGCCTTTGCCATAATGCCAGGAATGTTTTCAGGGTCACTGGACAGGCAGCAGGAGAGACCTGAGCCTTGAAAATGAGGGCTCCATCCCTTCCAGCTGCCTCCTGCCTTGAGCACCTCTCAGCCACCAGGCCTTACTCAACACGAGCACCCTTTCAATGTGGCCAGGGCTGATTTACAAGTGGGAAAAGTCAGGAGGGAAATGAAACAGGTAAAACATGGGGAAATGCAAAAGAAGAAAATCCAGCCTCCACAGTGGTGGTTTAATAGGAATAATTAGGTGGGTTATTTTTCTTGAAAGCAAGAAAGGCTTTTTAAAGTTGTATTTGATTCAGATTCAAAAAGTGTGGGTGTTATGGAAGAGCCCTAAAGCAATATCTGTGCTTGAACATTTTGGGTGAGCAAAGGCTGGGTTGAATCTATTTTTCCCAGGTGTTCCTGAAAATAACCCCTTTTCCCTGTGTTTTGATCCATCTCCCTGTCATCCACCAGCTTTCAAAGCTCTCTCTCACTTGAACTGTTGGAGGTCAGTTTATTCTGATGTTTATGGCTCATTCTGGTGTTTCCAAGGTGAAGGTCTCTACTTTACTTGGATTTATCTAAAACTGGTAATTCTGACCCCACCTGAACCACCTGAAGCTGTGAAACCAAATCCAGACAGCCAGAAAGGACAGCTACAACTGAAAATTCAACTTTGAGGCCTTGGAAATCACTTGGAGCTGGGGGAAACATTTTAATAATATTTTCAGATTCTCAGACCTTGTGAAACAATGATGGAATTTGGTATGGGGCAGCAGAAATCCAAAACACAGGGACCTGGGTGTGCAGAGGTTCTGAAGGTCCACCCACATTTCCCTGCCATACTTTAACCCTAATCCTTAATTTCCAGCCTCTCTTTGAAGAGCAAATCCCTCATTCTCTACCCTACAGCTCCAGAGGGGCCATGCTTCAAATTCTGCTGGCATTTCCTCCAACAACTCTCTGAGCTCAAACAGATCATTGCAACACTCACTCATGAAATATTCCAGCTGCCTGCTGCAATCCTAAGTAGCTCTTGGAAGGCCTTTTTCTGAGCCATTAGCATGGAAGTAATCTCAAGTGACTGGATAAATGCTGCAGCTAATGGTAGGGCTGGAGCTGTGGGGTGGGAGCATCCAGAGCCTGGAGAGGAGCCAGGGCTGGGTCTCTGCAGGGGAGAGGAGGAACAACACGTGTACTCACACTTGTAGGGGCACTCACACCCCCTGCAGCACTGATCTCCCCATTTCTGTACCAGCTCTGGCATTTACACAGCCACTCAGGGAAATTCAGGGACTTAGAGACTCGCTGAGCCACAAAAACCTCCTTTAGGAGTGACAAGCAGCAGTTGATATGAGCAGAGACTGGAAATTGGGATGTAGCTCTGGGTCTTCCAGAGGAAGCTGAGGCTTCCTGACAGCTTTTGTTTCTCTGCCTGGATTTTCCTCTCCAAAACTGACAGTTCTTGTGCCACGTTTTTCACCTGTGACAGGACAGGCTCCTCCTCTCCTGCTGTGAAAACAACCTGGTAACACCTTCCTCTTGGTTGAATCTTGGCAGAGCTGTGAAACAGGGTTAAAAAGTCTTCCATGTGATCCTGGGAGAATCCCAGGCCCTCCTGATTTAAGGAAATAAGTGTGTTTTAAGGAAATAAGTAGGTTTTGAAGCTGGCCTTCACAAATTAAATATTGCCCAGGGAAGGATTCTGTGGTGCTGTGTTGGCTTTGCTCTAGGAAGTTTCCCGTTGATGCTTTTTGAGTCACAGCAAGAATTTTTTTAAATCTTGTGCTTTAGACACCTTTCCCTTTTTCCCTTTCCCTTTCCCTTTCCCTTTCCCTTTCCCTTTTTCTCTTTCCCTTTTTCCCTTTCCCTTGCCCTTTCCCCTTTCCCCTTCTCCTTTCCAATTTCCCCTTTCTTCTTTCCCTTTTTTTTTTGATTTCCTGGAAAACCACCACAAATACCACCTGGTTCCCCGCAGAGTCAAAGATAAGTCACACTCACTGAGGAGCTGGTTCACAACAACTACAATTAATATCCTAAAATTAAATATCCCCTAGAGGTGCCTGGCTCTCCCTCCTTTTATTAGAGATTGAGCCTTCTAAAAATCACCCTTTGGGTGGGAATTACACCAACCCTGGTGCCAGTTTGGGTGCTGGGAAGGGGTTGGGAGCAGCAGGGCATGGCTGCCAGCCCCAGATTCCCACCTGGCAGAGCCAGGGGCAGGTGGGTACAGCCCTGAGACAGGGAATTCCACTTTGCTCACTGCAGGGAGAGCCGTGCCAGCCCTGGCAGATGGCAGCCGTGGCATCCTGAGCAGGCAGCAGGGAACACCCTGCGAGGGAAGTGCTTGAACCCCTCTCAAGCAGGCAGTGACATGGCAAAGTGGGCACGGCGAGGAATTGGAAGGGCAGAATGGAGATAATTAAGGGCCAACCTCATGATTCTGGTGCTGTTCCAATGCTCAGGAGACAGTTCCAGTGCTGATTCCCACCTGGCTCTGGACAAGGGAGATGGAGCAAGACCCTGTGAGGCTCTGGTGCAGGGCCAGGCTGGGA
This sequence comes from Taeniopygia guttata, assembly GCF_048771995.1. Classification (NCBI taxonomy): domain Eukaryota; kingdom Metazoa; phylum Chordata; class Aves; order Passeriformes; family Estrildidae; genus Taeniopygia; species Taeniopygia guttata. Next base: position 2,810,212 of record NC_133025.1, read on the forward strand.
TGCAAACACCATTCCAGCAGCCCTCAGGTTGGTTGGTATGGTTGCTCCTCTCGTGCTGAGACTCAAAACTCCACAAATAATCTGTCCATGCTCCCTGCCTGCCCTTCCAATGGCCCCAGCTCTTCCAGAGGGGAAACTGGAGCTCTTGGCACAGAGCAGCGCTGCTGCTGTCTCAGTCACCATCCACCTCCTCCACACCTAACCCAACACCCTGCTCCTGCTGTTTTTTGGCTGGTTTTTTTTTTCCATGTGGACATTTTCAGCTGAATTTCTGATGCATGACCATTACCTACCTCCAGAAGAAAACAAAACCTCCATGTGCTTTGGGTTGGGAATTTAGGATTTCAAGAGACTGGCTCAACCCTTTATGTCCTTGTTCTTTCTCCCATTTCTCTCCACTGTGTCCCTCTCCTGCCTTTCCATTGCTCACATCTACATAGTGCAGAGCTCAGCTGCAGTTCCACAAATCCCTAGAAAAAAAATCTTCTACTCACCTCTGGATGTTTTGCAAGAAATTAAAAGAGAGTAAATGAGGTCTGGGGCAGAATTTTGCATACTCTGAGTATCTGAAGCCAGTTTGTTCAGCATTTATAATTATAAGTGTCCCAAGTGATCCCCAAAAGTTGTTTGTTCTTTCACCTGACAGGATTCTGGTGCTAGTTTGATCGTTCTCCTTTCTCTTGGTTTGTTTCCCCAGATCAACCCCGTGACAGGCCCTCGTGAGGGAGGGACCAAAGTGACCATCCGTGGGGAGAACCTGGGGCTGGAATTCCAGGATATCGCGTCCCACGTCAAAGTGGCCGGCGTGGAGTGCAAGCCCCTGGTGGAAGGGTACATCCCAGCAGAGCAGTAAGTGGGTGTGTGGCAGAGCAAAGGCCACAGCACACCTAATGACACTGCTACCTGTAGGGCCTTCCAAGGAATCCATTCCCATCTGGGAATTGAGGGGTGGAAGAGGCCGTGCCTCACGTACAGATAGGGATAATCCATTTATTTAATAATCCAGTTATTACTGCGTTTGGAGTGCATATTTCGGTGATCCTCATGGCAAATACCCTGAAGTTATCCTGGTTTTCACCAAGCAGTCACCCCAAGGTGTTCAATTCCAGTTTGGAAGGCAGCAATCCTGAAAAGCCTCTTGCTAAATGCAGGAGAGATCATTAAACCTTAGAGCTGCCTCCACCATGCCTGGCTGGAGCTGAGAGGGATGGAGCCAGACCTCAGCCCAACATTTCTCTGTGTATTTAAGTGGATTTACACCACCTCAGCACTTGTCCCAGCCAGAAGCCACCACTTTCTAAAGAATAACTTAATCCACAATTTGGATTCTGGATGAGACAGAAGAGGGTGGATTAACCTACAGTCCATCCCCCAGAATTGTAGGCTCTTTGCTCCAATTCCTTCTTACCAGCACTACCAAAACACCCCTCAAACTCTGCTCCTGGTTGGTGTTTTCCCCTCAGGATCGTGTGTGAGATGGGGGAGGCCAAGCCCAGCCAGCACGCCGGATTTGTTGAAATCTGTGTGACCGAGTGCAAGCCCGAGTTCATGGCCAGGTCTTCTCAGCTCTACTACTTCATGGTAAGTTCCTGACAAAAGTTCTCCTGGGCCCCGAACTCCTTGGTCCTCTTTGCTCCCTCTGTCCATTGTCCTTCACCACGCTGAGCCTCCGAGCTCTTCGCTGCCGTTCCAGTGCACCAAATTGTTCATTCCGTTTCCTTTCAACATCTTGTTCCCAGCAAAAGTAGCTGGTCTAATTAAAGTTTTAACAACCTAATAATAGTCCAGATTATTAGTCCAGTTACAGTTCCATGCAGCCGCGGTCCAAATTAATACAGAAAATTCTCATTAATAGTTAAAAGTGCTCTGCAGGAAAGAAAAAAAAGAGCTAAAAAAGGGAAAAATTTCCCTAGTATCTTATATTCTTTCTGAGTGTGATGCTCCTGCTACCAACACCCCTCTGCTTGGAGCCACCGGTGTCCTCCAAAAGACACTTGGGGGCTGTCACTACTCATTACAACCCTGGGATCTTCCGCAGCCTGAGTGTGATGGCCTTGATTGGGTTTCTCTCTCCACCCTCTTGGATTCCCCCAGGTGTTTATTCATCCTATCCACACCAGGAGCACTGGGATCAGGACAGATCCAGCTCAGGCTGCTGGTGAGCTGTAGGATGTGACTGGAGCTCAGTGCTGGTGGGCAACTGTTTTGGATGCTCCATGATGAAACAAGAGACACCTGCAAGCTTCAGCTTCACTTCAAGTGCAAACACATGTTGTACACTCAACCTGTGCTTTTTTCCTCCCTTCTGATGATATTCCTTGTCCAAGAGACCTGATTATTCCTCTAAGGCCCCTTGCTGAGGACATGCAAGCATTGTCTGGCCTTGATCTGTTCAGATCTATGCAGGTTTGAGATGAGAGGGTCCCTTTGTTCCCATCAAAAGCTCTCGACTCTTGCAAAAGAATGGGTCTCTTCTGAAATTATTCACATGCCTGAGCATTTCTTTATGGGAAAGGGGACTGGTAATGAATGCAAATGTCTTGGATTGCCCCCTCGAGCTACAGAAATTTCTCTGTTCTCTGCATTTTCCGATGTCACTCAGGTGTTGCGGTAGCAGGGGCAGAGAAACACCTTGAGAGAAAGCCCCTACCAGGCAGCCAGAAGGGCTCTTTCCAGGACATTACACTTCAACGTGTCACCTTTGCTACTCCTGGAATTACTGTCTGGCTTTGATCATCCGTGTCCATCTGTGACAGCTTTTCCCTCCGCTTGCCGCCTTCCCGGCTGCCAGGGCACGAGCGCGAAGCCACCGGGTTTTTCTCTGCTGAATACCTCGATACCTTTGTGCTAGACAAAAAAAAAATCAAAATACAGACACTCTCCAGCCTGCCCATCATATTCCCTCTCCCGTGTCCGGTGCTTTCACAGTGGGAGCTGTGTTTTTTTGGCTTCCTCGGATTTTTCTGCTGTTGCAGGAATCTCATCGTGCCTTGGCATCCTGCAGCGGTGTGTGGCAGCTTGAAGGGAAAGAAGATGTTTGAAAACCAAGGAAGGGCATCACCTGGGAGATAAATGTCACTTCTTGACTCGTAGCAAATCTTCTGGAAAATTGGTTTTCCAGAGGTCTGAAGGAAAACTTGGTCGAAGTTGGCCAATTGGCTCAGCTTCCCTCTCTCCTGCAAGAATTTGAAGAGATGATGGTCTGGACTCAACAGAGTATTTAATTTCAGTGTTTTAAGAAAGAGGTGGCTTAGTTTAGAGATGCCAGAATGGTTCTTCTCCATCTTTCTAACCAGAACTTTTAAATTCAAATAGCTGCTCATTCGTTTTAAACTCATCTGTGATCAAAACCTGCAAATTGCATTAGAAAGTACAATAAGCCAAGAGGGAAACAAAGCTAAATGAAATGTATGATGATCTAAATGAAATATATTGTTTTAGTTATTCATGTCTTGCTGTGATTATTGCCCCAGTCTTTCAATGAAAAAAATATTACATTCACTTCTCAATTCAGGTGCTGAAGAAAGTTTACCTTTATTCTGGCTTTAGATGGAAATATTGTGTCTCAGAGCAGGTGCTGTGGGCTGCTCCACATTTCTTCGGAGTCTGTCCTGAAATCCTGGTTTTGGGGAGCATTTTCCATCCATCCTTTTCATCTTTTCCCCTCTTGCTGCTACCGTGGAACCTCTAGAAAGGAAACCCAGGTGCATAAATTGTGTTTGAGTCACAGCTTGCTCTTCCTGTGTTCCCAGGGGGAATGGAATGGGAACCAAGGTCTTGACAAGCTCCATGGGGGGCAGTTTAGACCCAGCTCTGATGGTGCTTCATTATGGAAAACCTGTGTGCAGGAGATGCTGGAGGAAAGAAAGGGCTGGGAAGCTGAGGAAAATCGGTAAAAACCTAGAAAATGCAGAAAATTTCCTGTCCTCTTTCCCTTGTCACTCTCCAGCCTATCTCCGATCCACAAGAGCCTCATTGCATTTTCCACCACCTTCCACCAGCTGTATAATCTGGAGTTTTGCTATTAATGTGTTGTGCAATATTCAGGAAGGCCACTGTGAATAATTAAAAGTTGATCACAACTTTGAAAGCTGAGTCACAAACCCATGTGTAAGATTGGCTCCAGACCCAGCAGGGCTTTGCCAAGGAGCATTCCTGGTGTGGCTGTGGCCTGTGAGGATCCTCAGAAGGCCATGGCTGCTTTATCTGCCCCAAGGAGAGGGCAGGGGACCCACCCAGGGGTGGGAAAAAGGTCTTTTGGGTCTTTAACTCAGATGTTCCTCTCTGATTTTTGAATCAGATACTGCTGCAGGGCTGCTTTGGGTACCAGGTTGGTGTTCCCAATCCATTTTTTGCCAGCTGGGAGGTCACCTCCCAGCATCAGCCAACAAGGTCAGCAGGAACTTGCACTGCTGGGGGTGTCCATCAATAAAGGTGTTGCCATCAGAGCTTGAGGTGGTGCCCAAAATATAAAGGAGCAGTACTGAAGTGCACCTTTTGCATTTCCATACTCTTCCTGCAGTTTTTATCCCGTTAAAAGAGAATGGTAGAGAAAATTCCCAGAAAATCACACTCCAGGCTTAGAGAGTGGCTGGAATGCTGCCCAGTGGAAAAGGACCTGGGTGACAGTGGCTGAACATGAGGCCAGGTGTGTCCAGGTGGCCAATGGCACCTGGATTGTATCAGTGTGGCCAGCAGGACCAGAGAATGGAGCTGGGAAGGGTCTGGAGAACCAGGAGAGGCTGAGGGAGCCGGGAAGGAGCTGAGCCTGGAGCCAAGGAGGCTCAGGGGGGACCTTGTGGCTGTGCACAAGTCCCTGCCAGGAGGGGACAGCCGGGGGGTCGGGCTGTGCTCCAGGGAACAGGGACAGGAGGAGAGGGAACGGCCTCAGGCTGGGCCAGGGGAGCCTCAGGGTGGATTTTGGGAAAATTTCTTGATGAAAAGGTTGCCAAGCACTGGCACAGGCTGCCCGTGGAAGTGGTGGAATCATTGTCCCTGGAGGTGTTCAAGGTGCTTTAGTCATGGCCTTGCCAGTGCTGGGTTAATACCTGGACTTCCTGATCATAGGGGTTTTTCTAACCTCAAAAGTTCCATAATTCTAAGTATAAAACAGCTTCCAAACCATCAGGTGAAAGCCAGCCAGGTTTAAACACAGAAAGTGCCCAGCTCTGACAGCAGAGCCTTCTACAGATCTGTAAGTCTGCTTTTCATGTTCTGCCCTTCCTCCAAGAGCTGCATTTAGAATAAGAACAAAATGGAAAAATGGAAATCCTGCCGCTGTTTTTCAAAATGATTAAACCAGAGGGGCCGGGGAACAGAGGTGGCACTGTGTGTGTGAGAGTGGGAGCTGTGGTGTGTGTCAGGTGGTTTTATAAACATGGATTAATGGTCTCCAAAGCTCAATAAGGTGACTACGTGATGTACCTGCTCGTTCAGAGGAGCTGAGAGCTTCAAGCACTTGTGTCATCATTCTTAAAGAGAGGGGGAAAGAAATAATCTTCATTTAAATGCATATAGTAGCTTTTCACTTGGGACTGAATGGAAAGTTTTTCTATTAAAATGCAAATGAAAGAATAAACTGTAACACCAAATTTCTCCCTGAATATTGATGTCTCCTCTCTGCATTGTGGTAACAGGGTGATCTGTGCCTTCAGAGCGCGAGTATTTTATCTTGATTTGGGGAAAAAGGGAGGGTAGCAAGGTAAGAAAAAGAGTTTTGAGATTTGGGGCCTCTAAAGGAATTGTGCCCTTTTTGATATATTAACACAATGCTGTGTTAGGCTGGGAAAAGAGGCTCAGAAAATCAGCAGGAAAAGGGAAAAGGTGTTCAAGTGGGCAGTGCTGCTTCTGTGGCTGTGGCATTTCTGAGGACTCCTCGACAGGAGCACCACCACCATGTGTCAGTCAAGGACAGCTCGAGGCTGTCTCAACATCCAAGGCAGATAAGAGAAAGATATGGGGCCATGTATGGGTATTTTGCACCAGGGCAGGCTTAGGTTGGACATCAAGAGGAATTTCTTCATGGAAAGGGTTGTTGAACATTGGAATTGCACCAGGAGGTGATGGAGTCCCATCTCTAGAGGTGTTCAAAGAACAACTGGATGTGCTCTGTTCTGGTTGTCAAGGTGGGAATGGGTCACAGGTTGGACTCAATGACCTTGGAGGTCCTTCCCAACCTCAGTGATTCTGGGATCCTGTGTGGGAGAGGCAAGAACAAACTCAGATGTTCTGCTCTCCTCCATCCAAGGGAGAATGGCTTCCCGCTGGCAGAGGGCAGGGTTAGATGGAATATTGGCCAGGAGTTGTTCCCTGTGAGGGTGGTGAGGCTGAAGAAGCTGTGCCTCATCCATGGAAGTGTCCAAGGCCAGGCTGGACAGGGCTTGGAGCAATCTGAGATAGTGGAAGGTGTCCCTGCCCATGGTAGGGTGGGACTGGGTGAGCTTTGAGGTCCCTTCCCACCCAAACCATTCTGTGATTCTGAGAATCAATGAAGTTGGGTGATCTTCTCAAAACCAAGCAATTTTCATCACTTGTGAGTTCCACAGTTTGGAGATTCCCCTTTAAGATGCAATCAAATCAGTTCACTGCCTGACTTATCCTGCAGAGCTGGTGTGTGACAGCAAAAAGAGCCCTGAGCTGTGCCTAACAAGTAGTGGAGATGAGAGATTGTGATCCAAGGTGCTCCAGGCATTGTAGGATTGTATTGGCATTGTAGGCATTGTATTCCTGTCTTTATAGGAATATTTCTGAGTGGATACAAAGTCAGATCTCATTTTGGAGGAGTGAGAACAGACTGGGGTTGGGTCTGAACTCATCCTACCAAACCTGGCATTCAAGCAGAGGGTCTCTGACAGGTCTGGTGTCACCCCAGGCTCCTTTATCAGCCAGATGTGGCCAACTTCAGAAGCCTTGATTAATCCTTGAGGGTGCCTCTCTCCCTCCAGCACTAACAGGAGAAGGAGGATCCCTCTGCTCCTCTGACGTGTTTCTAACACCTCTCTTTGCCTCCACAGACTCTGACCCTCTCTGACCTGAAGCCGAAGCGAGGACCAGTGTCGGGTGGCACCCAGGTGACAATCACAGGCAACAACCTCAACGCTGGCAGCAATGTCATTGTGACCTTTGGGCGACAACCCTGCCTCTTCTACAGGTACAGATGAGCCCTTCCTGCTGCTCGTGCCCGAGTGTGAAAGATTAAATGCCAATTAAAGTCAGGAAACTTCTCCTGCAGCCCTGACACCTTGTCCCTCAAGTGCCACATCTATGCTACAATGGGACTTGTGCATTCTGCACCATGCACAGCCTTGCTGGCCATGTTTTAGGGAGAGAAAATAGGATTTATTTCATTGTTTTGACTGGTATTTGATGTGCTTTTTCCCCGTGGCCTCTTGTCAGATTTCAGTACAATTCTCCACGGTCCTGCGCTCTGCTACTTGCTCTGGGAGTGCGTCGTTTAAAAGATTCATTTTCATGTCCCTGCTTTAGTAGAGGTGACAAAGAAAATCTGACAACATCAGTTCGAAGTACTAAACCACCTCCCTTTTATCCCAGAATAGTCCTGTAGTGCTAAGAATTGGATGATTTGCAACATTTTAGCTCAGTGTTGGCTCCTGTTCAATGGCACTTCAGAGAGGCTTAATGTCAGTGTTACCTGCTGGATGTTCCCTGATCCCTGTGAGAATGACTCTGAATCCCATTCCCAGGGGCTCCTGCAGCTCAAAACTACCCAGAGCAACACATTTTGCTGCCAGTAGAGACTGGGGGCTGAAGATGAAGTTGGCACATTTCTCCCAAATATGTCCTTGGCAGAGGAAGTCTCATTCACAGGAGACCTGGGAGCACTGCCCTGGGGCAATGCCCTTCCCTCTCCTGGCTGTGGGAATCCTCTTTAGCAGCCTGTCATGACTGTGGAGCGATCCAGCATCCAAAATTCAGCAGGGTGAAGTCACAGGCTGCGATTTGAAATGCCAAGTGGGAGCCACAGCTGCTTGGAGATGCTCACAGAAGGCTGGGGAATTTTAGGAGGGATTGAACACTGTCTTCTGGGGGAGTTTAGAGGGCACCTGGAGATTGCAGTCATTGGAGGTGACTCACACCCCCATTTTAGGGGTATAAGGTGAGGCTGCATCACAAATCACAGGAGATTGAGAATGTTTGGTGCCTGGATTTTTGACTAATTTTAAAAAGAATGCAGACCTGGAGCTGGTTTTGAGCCCTGCCAAAAATGAAAGGTTTATGCAGAATCCTCTTTAATCATAAAATACTTCCCACTGTATTAGCACTTCCAAAGGTCCCAGGCATGTTGCAAACTGCACTTAAAGAAGACTTACAGTCCTAATGCAAAGTAAACTTTATGATCCCAGTCTGCAAGGCTGAGGTGCAAACACCCCTTTTATGAGCTGCTGCTGCACATGTCTGCAGGCAGGAAGGAAACATCCATCAAATATTTAATCACAGGGAAATACTTCTGGAGGGAGGCCTGGTTTGGACTTCCCTAGGGGTTCAGATTTTGCTCTGAGCCCTGAGGGCTCTTGTGTTTTTATTTAAACCAGTGAAAAGGCAATACCACTTCCCCACACACTGCTACAAGAACATAAATGATTCACACTGAGTTCTACCTCTTCAGTGCACAGGTTTGGGCCACAGGACATAAGAATAAATAGTTGGGCTCTTTTTGGCACCATTTTGCTGCTGGTAGCACCTGGTTCACATTTATTTCTCCTCCTCTCAGGAGATCCACCAAGCACATTGTCTGTAACACCACGGCCTCCTATGAAGGCTTTGAGAAGGTGAAGGTGTCAGTGAGAGTGGACAAGGCCAAGATCCATCAGGAGCTGCACTATGAATATGTAGAGGATCCCACCATCCTGAGGATCGAGCCTGAGTGGAGCATCTTCAGGTGAGTATCCCAGGAAAACCCTTCTCCCAATTCCCACGTTTTTTTAAAGGAGCACTGCTCTGATAACTTCGGTCCTCGGTGTAGAAAACTGATTTCCAAGCATTGTGTCCACCAAGAATTTGTGCAGAGATACTTTCCACAGCCAATAGATCCCTCAGGGTGGATTAGAGTGAAATGACACTGAATGATCAGTGTTTGTAAATATATATATAGGTTTATTTCAGAACAATTTGGTTGCAGGGGAAAGCAGCTACAAAGCCATTCTGGTTGTTCTTATACCTAGCACTATGAAAATACAAAAGTCTAAAAATATTACAAAAGAAAAAGCATAAGGAAGAAAATGAAAGGATGAGAGTAGAAAGATTGCAGCACTCACAGGCACCACAAAACTTGGTCATTGCAATTTTGATGTCTGTTGGTTGAAGTGATGGATCCATCAGAGGACAAGGGGCATCCCAAAGAAACAATGAAGAAAATCCCCAGAACACAACCTCTGCTGGGTTTATACTCAGGTGGGAACATCCACTGGGGAGTTTCCCACTGGATGATGGAAAGCTGTGGATCAGGGACACCTGGATGACACAACGTGGTGGATCACAAGTTTTTGACAACTCCTAAGTCGACACAGCTGCCTCTTGCACCAGCCCAGTTGGCTCCATTAGGTCCCAGCATGGGGAGTGAGCACCTTCAGGCTCCATGTGAATGTTCCAGCACTGCCCTGGGCAGGGGAGTTATCACAGCTGAGTTCACTTGTTGCCTCAGGTTTTAGCTTTTGTATTTTTCAGATTCTGTGCTGCTTTAGTGTGTGGGTCTGAACTTCCTGTTAGGGGATGGTGAGCTCTCTGCACAGAGCAGGGAGACAAAACAATTCCTGCTCCAGCTGGGCACCAAGGACAAATGATCCAAATCTCAGCCCAGGAGCACAAACACCGTGGGCTGGAGAGAGAAAAACAAGCAGGGTGGGACTGCCTGGGCTAAAGCTGGAATGGGACAATGAACTCCAAGGTGCCAATGGAGCAGAACTGATCCCAGGGAGAGCCCCCGGGAGCGCTCGTGCATTTTGGGGCCATTTTGGTTCATTTGGGTGCAGCCCTGGCTGGGCTCTGGTGCTGCCCAAGGTGGATCCATGGAGGAGATGCTCTTCATAAATCCCTAATTTATTCTTTAGCTCTGCTCAGCCTCTGCTCCAGCTCAGCTTTCTCAAGGCCTCATACTTGATAAGGACAAAGCCCCCACCTCGCAGGGTTCACCTCTTTCCTTATCTGGTCCATCACCAGCTGCAGCCTGAGCTGGGCTGTGCTTGCCCCTGGCACCTGGGTGGGTGCTTTGCCCATGGCAGCTTCTCCTGAGTATTTGAGCCACCAGCATCCCAGTGTCTCTTGTAGAATCACATTCTTCTCCCTAGACCTGGGAGGACTGGACAATTGTATCACATTTATCTCATCCCACACTTATCCACACTCCAAATTCTGTTTGTAGGTGTATTTGGGGAGGGCTGGCTTTGGTAGCCACAGATGAGCAGCTGCTTCTTTGCTACTGTGGGCAAAAGCCTTTCCATGATTTTAGCAATATTTAAGCCCTGAACCATTTCATTCTCTCACAGTTTGCAAGCTGCAATTCCTACCTTTCCCACAGCCATCATGGACTTGACATTTCTACATTTTTCATAGCACTCATGGACTTGAAATTCCCACGTTTTTCATAGCCCTCATGGACTTGAAATTCCCACATTCCCACAGCCTTCATAGACTCAAAATTCCCACATTTCTCACAGCCTTCATGGACTTGATGCCTCAGGACTAAGCACTGCCTATCTGGCCACGGTGCCTGAAAGCCCCAGGGCTCTGTCCTGAGATGAAATACAAAGGGAGCCCTGCTCCCTGCCCTATCCAAGGGCCTTTCTCCTCGTTAGGAATCCCTTTTTCTCTTCACCCCCTTGATGCTGCTTTGGTGAATTCACAGGGTTCACATGAAGGTGCCTGAGAGCAGCATTTGCCCTGGCTGTGGAAAGCATCAAAGTGATACCCAAACCCTCAGAAGCATGGAGAAGTGGCCTCAGGAAGGGAGAAATTGGTCATTAAATGCACTGGTATTTCCTTGAGAAGATACAAAATAAGAAATCTTAGTCTCCCCTCATTCACCCACGGCAGCTCTCTGCTTCCCTGTCAAACTGGACTGATTGGAGTCCCTGGGGATTAGGAGCAGGGCTTGTAAATCCCCCCATTTCAGCTCCCATCCCAAAGATGTTTTCACAAATCAATTAGTGCCTTTAATTACCGTGAGGGAATTTACTGATTTAGCCGGATTGAGTCTTTGCACATTGGGCTTGAAGCTTTAGTGTCAGGATTTTCCATTTGGGGCTTTTCTTTTCAGTCAGAGTCCAGGTTATCAGTGAAATGAGAAATCACTTTATTCCCTTATATAGCAAGTTCAGTGCTGCTTAAAAGGTGCAAGATTGACAGCCTGGGAGAGTGAATTCCTGAATTTCCCCTGGAAAGCTGCAGCACAGGGACCTTCTTCCACCTGGCCTTGGGTGTGGCTGGGAGGACTTCTCCAAGCCTGCTTGTTCCTTGGTTTCTCTGCTGAAGTTGCCAGAGAGATGTGAAGGACCAACCAAGGAGATGCCTCAGGTGTGTTAGCAAAGCTTTGCCCAGCCTGGAGATGCAAAAAAAAAAAAGGAAATAAGGGTGAGGTGCTTGTTTGGGGGTGCTAGGTTATTTGTGGGGTGTGTAGCTGCTGGGATGGATGGCTGAGACTGCTCGTGTCTCATCACTCATGGAATTATTAAGGCTTGAAAAGACCTCTAAGATAATTGACTCCAATTTTTAACCCAGCACTGACATGTTCACCACCAAAATGTGTCCCCAAGTGACACATCTACACAGCTTTTGAAAACTTTCAGGGCTGATTTGAGCATTTCCAGGGATGGAGCATTTTTGGGTACAACCTCTCTCTTTTGCTTTCTTCTTCTGAAATCAGGAAGCATCAACTTGAGCATTTTTAACCAGACCTACCCAATTTAATCCTCCTTCTTAAGGACTTTGGAGTCACTCCAAAGGTGCACAACCCTGCAAAGAGAAGATGAAATATTCAGGATTACCACAGGAGTTTGGGGTGTCAGGGACAGTTTTAGGTGCTTTAACTGTGGGGCTGAGCTGTTCCCAGGGAGAGGTGATTGCCACTAAACCAGCTTGGCAAAACCAGTGAATGAATGTACTAAACCTGGCTTAAAACCTTTATTTTTCAAAACAATAAAGAAAAGATTACTGCTAATTTACTTCCATAGCCAAAAAAAAAAAAAAAAAGACATGCTGGGCTGGCAAGTAAATAAAATTTTATGAGGCTCCATTAATACTTTTGATCTGCATTTGATTTGAGTTTCATCCAGCAATTACCTGAGTCTGCAGGCAGAAAATGATACTCAGGGTCTTTTGGGGCAACAAACTGTCAAATTCTGAGGGCTTTTGGCACCTCTGTTATTTTGCTGGGCAGCAGCAGGTCTCCAGGCTCTGCTCCCACCTGGCTGAGCATCCAGATACAGGCATAAATGCCAATGGCAGGTGATTTTCAAGTCAAGAAAGTTTTATTTCCTTTATTTTCAAGCCAGAGAGGGTTTGGGGGTAATTTTAAGTCTTCAGCAAACAAAAAAACTGCATTACCTTTTTTTTTCTCTCTCTCTGGTCAGGTGCTGTGGCTGTGTTTATTGCCTGTGGTCTGAGCCTGCAAGCTCAGATTTCAACCCAAATAGAGGATGTTTAAGATGTGGGTTTAAAACTGTGTGCACAGATTTGGTTGATTAAATAAAAGGATTTGTCTTTATATAGACACAGATACCTGTAGATGTGTTCACACATTGGATTTTTGTGGAAAATGTAGAACTTTCAGCCAAGTAAAGATATAAAATCCCTTTTAGTTTGAATCAGCAGAGATTAATTACATTAGTAATGATATTATTATTAAATTATATATAATAGCAATAAAATTATATTTTTATTATTAACATAAAGGCTCACAGCCAAAATTCAGAAGACAATGGAGAAAGAACAATTTGGTTTATACATTTCTGGATTTTGAAGAATTTTCCCTGGATGATGTCAGGAATCTTTACAGCAAAGCTGAATTTTGGGAAGAGGGTATTTTTTCTGTAAGTCAGGCAAGTCTCTTGTAAGCAGATGTGTGACTTCATCAGGATCCCTTGTTCATTCAAAAAAACTCATCCAGATCTGATGGAAACAACAAAATGTAGGTTTGCCCTGTAACATTTCCCATTAGCAATATTCCATCATAGCTGATGATTTCAGAGAGAAAAAACTTGAGACACTCTGCAAAACTCAAGGTCAAATGTTGCCCTAACCATGGACCAGTCCAGCCCTTGAGTGAAAGACCATGAGGAGCCTCCCAGAGAAGTGTCCCATGAATATGTGCTGAAAGATATGGCTGTGCCAACTCTCTTTGGATAAACCCAAAACTCTTTGGATAAACCCAAAAACTCTTTGGATAAACCCAAAACCTCTTTGATTCATCAGTGTGGGTGCCACTGGAGAGGCTGGAGCAGAGCTCACCCAGACCTGACAGCTCTTCTGTGCATGTTTGCATTCACTCCTGCCTCCCCAGCTGATTAATAATGGAAGATAAATCAGGAACACTGAAAACAAAGGTCAGAAATGGGGGAGATTTGTTGCCTTTTTCCTTCCAGGCTGTTTATTCTCTGGTGTTTTCTCATGTATAATGCAAGCACTTCACCTTTCCTGTACACGCAGCTTTACCTGGAGGCAGGAAAGGGATTCTGAGCTTTCTTTTCACAACCCCATTGATTTCCACATGGCCTCCCCTTCCCAGCAGGAAATAAACTGCATCCTGGACAGTTTCCAAAGGGAGTTATAGAGGCAGGTGCTGAAACTGCTGAGAGCACTCCTCACCCTGGAAAACCCTCAGAGATGGGGCTGTCTGCTGATGACATTTCCTCCTCCTGTCCTGGCTGTGTGAGCCCAGACAGGTGAAGGTTTTGCTTTCTTGGATCACTCTGCCCCAACTTCATGCTGTAACAGCAGAGCTCACCCTGACAGATCAGAGCTGCTTTAATTTGGGATGGCCAAAGCTGCCTGTGGTGAGCCTTTCTCCTTACTGTGGTGTTCAGAGCCAGCCCTGTGAAGCCTGGGAATGGTCCTTTGGTGTTTCCTTCCTCCTCCCCCTCCGTTCCCTGAAGTCCCACAATTGCTGGCTGCAGCTGGAAGAGGCAGGGGAAAGGAGAGAAGGGTGTTTCTGAGAGCTGCTTCCTCGTGGTGACAGTGACTGCAGGGAGTGAGGGGGGATCCAGCTACATCTCCCCATAAAAGTGAGAAAATCCAGCAGATGCCTGTGGGCTGTGGCTTGTGGGAGTTGGCTTTCTCAGGAAATTGGCCTTTGAGCACGGGGGACACAGAGACTGGGAATCTCTCTTCGTGCTGGGCCACCACATGGAAACCAAGCTGTCGGAATCTGTGGTATTGATGATCCCAAGATTGTAGAAAGTCTCTGCCTTTCAGCCCCGCTGCCAAAGCAGAAGCCATAATTCGTCTGTGCTGGTTTCAAGGTTGTTTATTCTGTTTATCTCTAACATGTTCTGCTGCCCTGCCGCAGCTCTGTCCTGCAGGGCAGCGTGTGGGGCTCTGCCCTCAGTGGGATGGTACAAACATTAAATACCACAAACTCCCTGTGCTGGATTTACAATAACGTGCCAATATCTGTCACCTACGTTGAACAGTGTGTCCCCAGCCTGAACCAACAGAAAAATGCCAACACCACAGTGAAACATGGAGGGCATGAAGAAGGAGAAAAAGGACAAGACACACCCAATTTCCTCCATCTTGTCCCCTTTGAACCCCTAATCTAGAATCCTAAAATTTTACTTTTGCACCCGTGCCACATTTAATTATTCCTTATATCAAACACTCAGAGCTTGTAATTCATCCTGTAAGATTGAAAACTCTTTTCCATGGACAGAGATCACAGACAGTGTCTCTGGGGGCTCTGTCCAGGGGGGTTCCTGACCCCTGCCAGGGTCCCAGACCTTCCAGGGCAGCCAGAGGGAAGCCCTGGACTCCCACACCAAGTCAGTGCCTGATGCACACCAAAGCTGAAGACTTTGGCTCTATTTCTTCTAATTGCTGCAGGATTGGGTTCCCTGGTGGTACCAAAGAGTTCACTGATGTGACATTGTCGTGCTCAGGGTGAGGTTTGATAGCAGCTTAGATATGGGGCTGTAGCCCTCAACCCAGAATGCTCAAGAGCTGTTTCCATGGGAGGGCTTTTGGGTTGGGCACTGGAACAACTCCCCAGGGAATGGGCACAGCCCCAAGGCTGCCAGAGCTCCAGGAGCATTTTGGACACCACTCCCAGGGATGCCCAGGGTGGGATTGCTGGGGTGTCTCTGCAGGGCCAGGAGTTGGATTGGATGATCCTTGTGAGTTCCAATTCAGGATCTTTTATAATTCTCTGGCTGATTGAGGTGATATAGGAGATACAGCCTGTGGACCATTTTAAATGCCTTGTGTTAAATCTTCACTGTTCTTCTTGTGATTGCTGAATCCTGACAATGAGAACCACCCTGCCTGACATGGCAGTTTTAGCAAGCATTTGTCTTTACTTATTTCTCCCCTTATGAATGAATGGAATATTATTTGTTTTGTTCTTCCTTCCCTCTCTACGGGACCACCAGGCGTGGTTAGACACTTTGCTACCAACATTTAGGAACACAAATCACCCATTCCTGGTGTGGTGAGCTCTGACATCTATTAGCTGGGTTCATTCTTTAATCCCATTTCTTATTCTCCAGTGGCAACACTCCCATTGCCGTGTGGGGAACTCACCTGGACCTCATCCAAAACCCTCAGATCCGGGCAAAGCACGGAGGAAAGGAGCATGTCAATGTGAGTACAGACACAGAGCTGGGGAGGGGACATGCCACGGTGGGGACAGGGGCTGGCTGACACCTCTGGAGTTTAAAATCTCCTATTGCAGCCAAAAAAAGAGGGCATGATTTGTTTCCAGAAATATTATCCGTGAAGGACACGCACAAAAAATAAGGTTTTTGGCAGGGCTGGAACCAAACTTCAGGGTTTTCTGAGACCTTCAACTTTGTCTTTGCTTCTCCAGCTTGCTGAGATTCATTTCAGGTAACCTGATATCCAAATTGGAATCCTGAGCACACAATTGAGCATGTACTGCACAAACACTTTTGGAAAAACGACCTGAGTGTGAGACCCGATTGCAAGGTGGCAGTGAGGTTTTGACTGATCTGTGCTGTGCAAAAAATGAGGGAAGAAACTTCTGTTTCCAGAAGGAAACAAAGTTAGGGAAGGATGCTGACACTGGCAACAAAGGCTGAGCTCTCTCACGAGGCACAGGAGGCCTTATTGAAGAGCAAACTGCTCCACACACCTGCCCCAGCAAGGCTTTCCTCATCCCTGTCCAGCCTTGATTGTGGGATGGGGAATGTTTGGAAGCAGAGGAGCACCAGCCTGTCCCAGGATAACCGTGGGGGTCTGCTCCTCCCTCTCCCTGAGAGCCATCTGCCCACCAGGAAGGGTGGGGGCATTTCCCATAAACACTCCTTGGTTTGAGTCTCTTTCCCCAGGACTGTGAGGTGCAGAACAGCACAGAGATGACCTGCCAGGTTCCCTATTTCCCATAAACATTCTGTGTTTTGGGTCTCCTTCCCCAGAACTGTGAGGTGTAGAACAACCTTGTTGTTCTTTCATGGGTTCATGGTCAGTCTTTTGGAAGTTAAAAATCGCTTCCTCCAGAACCACTCAGTGGTTAAGAAGTAAAGTAGGGCTGTGTGTGCATATTTTCTTGTATTTATTTTAAAAGCTCACAATAACATTGCAGCCTCATAGATTTTCTTCTTCAAGAGCCAGAGTCCCTCAGATCGTGGCAGCTTCACTTGTGGATGACCTGCCAGGGTCTCTTTTTCCATAAATACTCCTTGTTTTGGGTCTCTTTCCCCAGAACTGTGAGGTGCAGAACAGCACAGAGATGACCTGCCAGGGTCCCTATTTCCATAAATATTCCCTGTTTTGGGTGTCTTTCCCCAGAACTGTGAGGTGCAGAACAGCACAGAGATGACCTGCCAGGCCCCAGCTCTGGCTGTGGACCCCAATCACCAGTCTGAGCTCGCCGAGCGCCCGGAGGAGTTTGGCTTCATCCTTGACAATGTGCAGTCCCTGCTGATCCTCAACAAAACCAACTTCACCTACTACCCCAACCCCATCTTCGAGGTTTTCAACCCCTCAGGGATCCTGGAGCTGAAGCCTGGAAGTCCCATCATCCTGAAGGTGAGATGGGGACCAAGGACTGGACTGAAATTCTGCCTCCTTCCTCTCTGTGCCTGCCAGCACCCCCTTAAATCATCCTGATGGGATCCCAAAAATTTCCTCCATTCCTTGCCTCTTCTGGAACCATACCAGAGTCACCATCAGCAAACACAAGCACTGCCCACACCCATAATTAAGAATTATAAACTCCTGTGTGCAGCCCAAGTTTGTATCCACTGCTGTTCACCGGAAATAATCTTCTACCCTTGCAATGTGGCTGACAGTGAAATACCCAACTCTGTTTCCTTTTTTGTACATATAAGACCTTCCTCTCACCCCTGTTTAAACCCAAACCAGTCTTTTGCCATTTCTGTAAACTTCAGAGCAATACAGAGAAGGAATTTTATAACACAGCATTTCTGTATTGGTATTTTTACATGGTGAATATGCAAAAAAGTAATTTTACCTGCAGGTGCTTTTTGCATGTTTGGAAAGGGGTCTGACTTACTTTCCTGGCTGTGTTTAGTAAGGGCTTTATTGTGCAGGACTTAGATGGAACATTTCCACTCAGCTGCAGAGAAGGAGGAGCAGGACAGGTCCTTGTGACTGCCCTGAGTCTGTGACCACTCACGCTGTTCTCTGCGTGAGTTTCTAAATTGGCTTTTCCCCTCTGTGTGAGCAAATGGCGAACTGCAAATGTCATAATAGAATCATATTTACCTTGGAAGGGACCTTAAAGGCCATCTCATTCCAACCCCCTGCCATGGGCAGGGACACTTTCCACTAGACCAGGCTGCTCCAAGCCCCATAGAATCACAGAATCACAGAATCACAGAATCACAGAATCACAGAATCACAGAATAATGAGGTTGGAAGAGACCTCTAAGATCATCAAGTCCAACCTGTGCCCTAACACCTCAACTAGGCTATAGCACCAAGTGCCAAGTCCAGTCTTTTTTTAAACATATCCAGAGATGGTGATTCTACCACCTCCCTGGGAAGACAATTCCAGTATTTTATTATTCCTTCAGTGAAAAATTTTTTCCTAATATCCAACCTAAACCTTCCCTGACGTAGCTGAGGCTGTGTCCTCTTGTTCTGCCAGTGCTGCCCTATGGAAGAGACTGACCCCACCTGTGCACAACCTCCCTTCAGGAAGCTGTAGAGAGCAATAAGGTCACCTCTGAGCCTCCTCTTCTCCAGGCTGAACAGCCCCAACTCCCTCAAACGTTCCTTGTTGAGCTTGTGCTCCAAGCCCCTCACCAGCCTCGTTGCCCTCCTCTGGACACGCTGAAGCATCTATCCCCATCTATCCAATCTGGCCTGGAGCAGGTCAGGGATCAGCCATCCACACCTATCAAGTGCAATATCAACACTTGTATCCCAGGGATCAACCAGGGGGGCAAAAAAAACCTCTTTCCTACGTTTGTTTGGTTATTCTGGGGTGTGATGTTCCTCTCTGTGCAGGGCAGGAATCTGATCCCACCGGTGGCAGGAGGCAATGCCAGACTGAACTACACCGTTCTGGTGGGGGAGAAGCCCTGTGCAGTGACTGTGTCAGATGTGCAGCTCCTCTGTGAGTCCCCAAACCTCATTGGGAGGCACAAGGTGATGGTAAGTGATGCCTGACCCTCAGCCCCTTCTCCCTGGGTGGCCTGAGAGGGCACAGCAGAGCTGAAGAGCTGGCAGAGGGCTCCAAGGGGTTTGCATCACTGTTTGCCTTCCCAGAAACATCAGAGCCCCTTTTTGGTATAATATTCTCATCAAGGGTAATTTTGCGAAGTAGAACAGTGGAAAAGTGACCTGGAGGTCTTTGTGGACAGTGAGACACCTTTCATGATCAAACCCAAGAGGAGAGTTTGCCTCTCTTCTGTTTTTGTATGGGTTGTATGAACCCTGGATTCTCACATGAGACCACATGTAACCTGTTCCTATACGAAAATGTTAAATTCAGCACAGTTCCCACCACTTTGTTGACAGGATGATAACTAAAATTTGCCTTTATGTAGGAGAGGGGAAAAAAAAAAGCAGGATGTGGACAATAGTGTGAGTAGACTTCGGAGTTTTGACTTCTGTAAAACATAGTGTGCTCCTACAAATCCTTCCTGGAACCTGTGAAGAGTGGACCTGGTGATTACATCTGAGGGAGCTGCTCCTCCTCTCACAGTTTATTTATTTACTCCTTTTTTTACTTTCCTCTCAATAATTTGAATTCCTTGATGCTGGTGCTTGATAAACCTCATATCAGCAAACACCCTGGAGTTGTACCAAGCTGTGGGTGGGAACAACAAAAGCTGACAACTGACATCGGTGTTTCTCATTCCTTATGAGCAACTGTTTTTCTGTTGCACTTCCCAAAGCTGTATCATATTAACTTATTTATTTCAGTGCAAGGAGACTCAGAGACTTTGATCTTTAAAAAGATTTTTCTGGGAACTTTTAGGAAGCAGAGTTCATGATGACCATTTTGGATCTTGTTTGTGGCTGCTGCTGGGATCCCTTGTAGTGGCTACTTAACTTCTCTGTGCCAAAGTTTGTCATCTGGAAAATAGAGGCAATAATCCTCTCCAGCCATGCAAATACACCATGTATCTCAATTCATTGCAAAGCACATTAAGACTCTCCAAGAAGAGCAATAATGAAGTAAGAGATTTTCTCTGTGTGAAAAGCAAAGCTTTTGAGCACGGCAATAAGTGTTCCCTGTCATTTTCGTGGATATGATTAAACATGTGGTTAGTCAGAGAGGGACAAAGCCAATCCTGGGGAGACAAAACTCAAAGCCAGGTGAGCAATAATCAACCCCTGGGGATCCAGGGTGATGGACATCTGGCCAGGCTGCACTAATTGGGAAGACTCCCCTGCTCCTGCAGCTTTGGACAGTTTAATTGAACCCAAAGATTAAAAAACAATCCCTTTTTGAGGATGCTGGTTAAAGAGGGATACTGCTGGGAAACTTGGAAGATGATGGAGGTTCTCAAGGATGGACTTTGCACCTGGAACCAGGATTGGAAAATGCCTCCTCCGGCATGGCACAGCATCTCTGCTGCTCAGGCTGGGACCATGTTTCACATAAACTGATACCTCTGGTTTTAGCTTTTATATTTTTGACAATCTGTGATGCTTAAGTGTGCAGTTCTGAGCTTCACATTATGGGATGGTGAGCTCTCTGCACAGAGCAGGGAGACAAAACAATTCCTGCTCCAGCTGGGCACCAAGGACAAATGATCCAAATCTCAGCCCAGGAGCACAAACACCGTGGGCTGGAGAGAGAAAAACAAGCAGGATGGGACTGCCTGGGCTAAAGCTGGAATGGGACAATGAACTCCAAGGTGCCAATGGAGCA
This sequence comes from Taeniopygia guttata, assembly GCF_048771995.1. NCBI lineage: Eukaryota > Metazoa > Chordata > Aves > Passeriformes > Estrildidae > Taeniopygia > Taeniopygia guttata. The sequence continues at coordinate 2,830,748 of NC_133025.1, forward strand.
GAACTGATCTCAGGGAGAGCCCCTGGGAGCGCTCGTGCATTTTGGGGCCATTTTGGTTCATCTTGGGTGCAGCCCTGGCTGGGCTCTGGTGCTGCCCAAGGTGGATCCAAGGAGGAGATACTTTGAATAAATCCCGAATTTATTCTTTAACTCTGCCCAGCCTGTGTTCTAGATCAGCATTCACAAGGTATCAAAACATCTCTTTCATGGCCAGGATAACTGATAGAAGTTCCTCCTCCTGATTTTGCCAAAGATTTACTCTCTGACCTTGAGGAAATTGTTGAACAAACCCGTTCTTTGCAAAGTGAGGTGGCACAAGCTGAGAGAGAGCCATGGGAGTGAATCAACTGGTGCAACACAGAGATTATTTCTAAGTGAAGGAGTAGTGCCAATGACACACGCTGATGACAACATGCTTTTGATCTGTCTTTTTTTGAGCTGTCTGATTTTGAGATGTCTTTTACACAATGACAGAGTAAAGTATTTGAAAAAAAATAGCAAAGAAATAAAAGGCCTGGGCGATGGTTAAAAAGACTGACTAAAACTCAGATGCAAGTTTTTTCAAGGAAAAGAAAGAGATGTGAGGAAGATCCATGAGTGACTACACCAGAGAAGGTCTGCAGGGAAGATGTGGAATACATCTGAAGGGTTGTTGGTTTCTAACACAGCCTGGAAAGTACACCAGAATCTCTATAATGAATGCAGAGATGGTCAAATGCAGCAGCTGAAGGTCAGGATGTGATTCATCTCATCCTTAGAGGGATAATTTTATTTGGCCAAATCTGCACCAGGAAAGACACTTCTTCAGAACTCCTGAACTCCTACAGGTGGCCACTAAGACTTCTTTGGAGAAAACTGGGCTCTGACAGAGCCCATTTAGAATATTTAGTGTAATTTTAGGACAAATTAATGATTAATAGTCTTTAAAAATGGCCAGATTGTTGTTCTTTGGTGTGTTCCTGGTCAGTCTTCTTGAAGTTAAAAATAGCTTCCTCCAGAACCACTCAATGGATTAAGAAGTGAAATAGGGTGGTGTGTGCATATTTTCTTGTGTTTCTTTTAAAAGCTCACAATAACACAGCAGTCTCATAGATTTTCTTCTTCAAGAGCCAGATTCCCTCAGATCATGGCAGCTTCACTTGTGGATTGTGAGACCTTCCCAGTGATGAAACCACCTTTGAAGGGGAACACGCTGGGCCTAACTTTGAACACCTGCTTTTTTGGAGCTTAGATCCCCTTATCATTAATGGAGAGAAATGGGAACTTCCACTAAATGAAATGCCTCATCCCAGTGTCAAAGGTTTCAGGAGCAGCTCACATAAATCGCATCCTGAAAGTGGTTTTTCTCTTTGTTGACTCTGGAATCGTGCTGCAGTGTCTAACTCGGATGTGCACGCGGAATATTTGGTGAGAGAAATCCCACCTATGGAGATGAGCTGTTCTTCCAGCTTTGAGGATGGATCTGCTCTGGGATTTGGGATGGGGATTGTTTGAGTCTAGTCTGATCTTCCTTGAATGGACTCATCTGATCGCAGAGCTTGGAGAAAGAGAAAAAGAATTAAGCTATTGATCCACTGACAGGAAGGAAAGCATGTGAGCTGTGAGAAAATTTTGGGACAGTGGTCTAGGGCAAAAGGGAACAACTTCCAGTGCATGGATTAGGATGTGATTTTGGCAGTTTGTCTTCTCAGTTGAGCAGGCTACATTCCAACAACAAACCTCAGGATTTATGAGTTGGATGTTGCATCTTGAAATATATGAGAAAACTCATTACTGCTGCATCCCAACTGTGTGTCTGAGGTTTCTTGGCCACTGAAAATGCTCTACAAGCCACAAATGTCATGGTAGCAATTGGTCATCTTGAAACTATTACCTGAGCAGGTGAGTTTAGGATTAGTTTTGTTTTTCACCACAGACACTTCATCTCTCCCGACCCCATCCCAAAATGGCATGAGAGGGCCTTGTGGATGGAAATTAGCTGTTTTCAGACATTCACTTTGGTCTTGTTCATGACATAAGGGTGTAGTTGTGTCTCTTTGGCCACTGAGGAACAGCTTACACCTGGTGGTAGAGCAAAACAACCTTCTTCCCTGAGGCTGCAACTGGGACTGCAATAACTTCTAGGAGATAATAAAGTCATTGAGATTCATGTCCCCAGGAAGGGCTGGGGTGGAGAGCACCTGGGAAAATTCATTAATTCATGATTCTGCTCTGCAGTCTCTTCTGCTGGCTCCAGCTGGGCCAGTTTCTTCCTCCTGAAGCCTAGAGAGGAAACCTGAGTAGGTGCCTGAGCTGAGATGTGGGAAGCCCTGGGATTAGTAAGTGTCCAGGAGATTAACTGAGAGCCAGTGGGACACTGGAGAAGGCTGAACACCAGGCTGGGGTGTGGGGGAGAAACGTGAGGAAATGTGAGGGAGAACTCCTCATGGTGGAGGAAGAAAACAGTTTAATTCCACACTGGGAGTAGGAAACAGTTGTTGCTGGGGTCTTAAGTGCATTTCTGCCTGGCAGCAAGAGGCTGCAGGGCCAGCTGTGCCTCTCTGTGACACAGCTGAGCTGGGGTGAAGTGATGGGACTCATCATCCTTCAAGCTTTCTGCTGACCTACAACCAGCATTCCCAAACCACAACACAGCCCTAGAAGCCTTTTTATACTTCAGGCCAGTCAGCAGGGCTTGAAGTGATGGGACTCATCATCCTTCAAGCTTTCTGCTGACCTACAACCAGCATTCCCAAACCACAACACAGCCCTAGAAGCCTTTTTATACTTCAGGCCAGTCAGCAGGGCTTTTCTCCCACCACTCAAGCTTTGCCTGCTCTACAAATAGCTTTGAACAGCCTTGTAGTAGCCTGAAGCCAGCGGTGTCCTGTGGGATTCCTGCTGGGAGTGGTGTTCATGTTGTAAAGAAAGGCTCTAAGGGACTTGCTTCAGCAGAACATTTTGCTGGGTTTGCAGCAGGACTGCTTGCAGAGTTTCTTCCTGGTTGTTAAAACCAAGGCCTTTTCACAGCAGCTTCTTCCAGAGGCTGGAAGCAGCTCTGGGAACCTCTGGGAGTACATGGAGAACAAAAAGCTGTGTTCAACTCTTACTGGTGCACATCTGCAGTCACCCTGACAATGTGTGGCTAAGATAGGTGCTGTAAAGAGAATGGGCCAGACTTTGTGGGGTTTGTGGTGGTTTTTCACTATCCCAGAGTCTTCCAAGTACAGTTTTATCTGGTGGGAGAGTCCAAAGAAAATAGTGACTTTGATTTCTGCAGTCCCACTGTACTCGCTGGGTCAGCTATCCTCTGCCCCATTGTGGGGTTAGGAACCATCAGACCATACCTTGAGCTCTGTGTTCTGTGTGTATTTTGGGACTGAGTGACATCACTGCCCCATACAACACATCGGGATGGGGAATGAAAAATCCAGAAACTGATATGGAGAAATTGTGGCTGGTGACTCGTCTCACCACAAGTCGTTTTGTGGCTGGATTCATGGTGAGTGCCAACAGAGGTGATTCTGTGTGGCATTTCAAAAGTTTTTAAGCTGTTCCATATCCAAATACCTCCTCTTTTGGCTTGGGAGACAAGGGGATGTCACCATTCACCCTCAGCCAGGATGATGACAGAACTCCTCTGCGCTCCTGCTCACCTGAGAGTTTCAATGCAGCTCTTTGCTGCTTTCCCTCTAGGCTCGTGTAGGAGGGATGGAGTTCTCTCCAGGCATGGTCTACATCTCCCCAGACAGCCCTCTCAGCTTGCCAGCCATCGTCAGCATCGCGGTGGCTGGTGGGCTGCTCATCATCTTCATCGTGGCCGTGCTGATCGCGTACAAGCGCAAGTCCCGGGAGAGCGACCTCACCCTCAAGCGCCTGCAGATGCAGATGGACAACCTGGAGTCCAGGGTGGCCCTGGAGTGCAAGGAAGGTAGGCTGAGTGTTCTGGTTTGAAAGTGAAACCAGTGAGAGACTCTAAGTCAGAAATACAACTTATTGGGAAAAGGGAAAAAGACAAAAATACATGCAATGATGCAAAAGGAAGACCACTGACAAAGTCAGAATACAACCTGGCACCCCTCTGGCCAGTGTGCTGGTAGCAGTCCAAATCAGAGTGGCTGCAGTCCTCTTGGGATGGCAGATGTAGTCCTTTGTTTTCTCGGAAACCTGTGGAAAGGCTGCCTCTCTGCCTAGAAATCCCCGGATTTATCCAGGTGGGAATTCCTGGCTCCTCCCCCTGGGCGGAGCATCTCACAATGGGCTGATTTTATTCTGAGTCACGAGGTGTGTCCTTGATCACCTGTTAAACAGAACTGGCTCCTGGAGAGTGTTATCTCTGAGACATGTGGTGAGACACTGGTGGGCCATTAACAGGAGATAAGGAAAACTGCCCAGAGGCAGCTACTACTGGGATGGTAATAGGAAACATCTTGGTCTTCAATCTTGGACAGCTGAGGAAGGCAGGATGCCAATGTGTCAGTGTTGAAAAAAGGGAGACATCCAGTCACAAAGCTTTGAGCCGAAATACCAAGGTGTTGAACTCTGGGTGGTTCAACATCGTGGGTGTGGCTCGAGCCTGGATCTAATCTGGCTTTCCCTGTTTTCCCTTTGAAACAGAGTGAAAATTTAACAGGGTAGAAATCCATTTAGATTTAGGTAAGATGTGCGACTTTGAGCTTGCTAGCATAAGTAAAATATGCTGTTTTAGTCTAGTAACTCCGCAGTACTCTGCAACTAGTAAAACTGCCCCAGCTGAAGAGAAAGAATGTGAATTTCCAAGCTGAAGAGATAAGAGATAAAAAAAACCCCCTTGAACCTTGAGGCAAGCAGGGTAGGGTGACCCAAAAGTTCTTTCTGTACTTTCTGATAAAAAACTAGCTACAAGTATAAAGCTAAATCAATAGAATGAATATGCATAAACCTATTGTAAAATTCTATGCATATGTAAACTAGTAAGGGGTAATAAAAAAGATCAAGATTCCTCAGGAGCACACATGTCCTTTACAAGAGAACAATCCCCCACATGCAGCCAGCGCTGTAATAAACAAACCGTCCCTACAAATCTTTGTAGGAATCGTAGGGTTTTGATTTTTCGTCCTTGTTTCACCTTAGTTCAGCCTTTCTCCACCCTCTCCTAACTGGATTTGATAATTCAAAATCCACAGAAAGCCTTGGCACATGTCCCTGGGGAAAGGCTGTGCTGTGGGAAAGGTGACTCTGGTCTCATCCGCCTTCTTCCTCTCCACATGTTGCCTTATTCCTTATTCTCATTCATGAGGGTCAGGGGGTTTTCCTATTCTGGTGAGGGTGACCTGGACTTTCACTGCTCCCTGAGCTGTTCTGGTTTTGTGCCAGCCTTTGCAGAGCTGCAGACAGATATCCATGAGCTGACAAGTGACCTGGATGGAGCTGGGATCCCTTTCCTTGACTACCGAACCTACACGATGAGAGTGCTTTTCCCTGGCATTGAAGATCATCCAGTCCTGAGGGATTTGGAGGTAAAACAACAATATTTCCTGCTTCTAGCTCCTCTCATGCCTCCCTGTTCAGTCCTGAGCTCCAGAGATTCTGTGTCAGTGGTGGGGATGTGATGACTTTACAAGGGGTGAAACAGGTTCTCAATTAAAAATCTGGGTTGAAGGGGGAAATGTTTGCTGTTATCTTAGATAATATTAGATCATAAAATCATTTAGGTTAGAAAAGACCTCTAAGACCATCAATTGCAATCATCAACCCAACACCGCCAATTCCATCACTAAATCATGTCCCCTTCTGTGACATCCACACACTTTTTGAAACCTTCTAGGGATTGTGATCCCACAACTCCTCTGGACAGTTTGTTCCACCATCTGATCATCCTTTCAATGAAGAAATTTTTTTTCCTTATTTCCAATCTAAACCTCCCCTGGCACAACTTTAAGGCTGTTTCCTCTCATCCTGTCACTTGTAACCTGCTAAATTCTGTCTGATCACTCACTTATTTGGAAGACTCATAAATCCATATGCATTAGGTCTACTCAGTTAAGCTTCTCTTTGGTCTTAACTCTTCTGTGGCTTGAGTTTTAGATTGGATTTAATATTTTCTGCCATGCAGGGGCAAGGAAAACCTGTTGTATGATAGAGGAGCATGTTTGCCTGTGTCATCCAGCTTTGCATGACCCTCACACTACTGAGAGACCAGGTTTTCTTTGTGGCAACCCCTATAAAAATAATTCCTTGTCACTGAGGGAGGCTCCCCTTTGCTGCATTCTGGTTTGCAGTGAGGTCAGTGTTAGTCTGTCCATACCCTGCCCACATCTTTCTCCTCCACCCCGAATCTCTGGATGGAGATTTGTGAGACATCGTTCACAAATCTTGGGGTCTACACAGAGCCTGTATCACCTGAGTGGTGACAGGAGCTTGATGGGAGCCCAGGTGAGATCTGCCAGGCTAAAATCTGCTCTAGGCTCTGGCAGATGGACAGGATCTGCTCTAGGAATACCTGGGCTGGAGAATCAAGAGCCGCACCATGGCCAAGGTGTTGGCTGAGCTCTCTGCGAAGCCTTTGGCAGGCTCTGAGCTCCAGAGAGGCCCTGGCATGGACCTGGGAGATTGCTGGAGGCCAGGACTGGGCTTGGTTGGCAGGAAGGAGGAGCAGGAGCTGGCACAGGCAGGCCCATGCTTGGCTGGCTGTGTAATCAGAGATGCCTGCTCGGCTTCGCTCCTGCCACTCGGAAGAGCCAAAATTCATCCGACTGTGTGGAGAGAGACATTAAAAAACTTGATCTGTCAGCAAGGAGGGCTTGTGGGACCTGGGTAGGAGGCTGAGTTACACGTAGCTACCATACAGATTTGGAGTGCAGGTTGAGTGGCGTCCAGCTGCTTTCCTTCAGGACGAGCAGCTCCAGCAAACGAGGAGGAACGAGGGGTGCTGAACCTCCCTCTCACACGTGTGCACACACAAACACTTCCATTATCCTCACAGCCAGTTTCCATCCCTACATTCATTAACCCCATCCAGCTGATCACAGAGCAGCATCTGACCCCTGCAGAGGCCTTAGCACGGATGCTTCCCTATGTAGACACACACTGAGCTAATGTTTCAATCCAACACCTTTTATCTCTTCTTCCTTTCATTCCATTCATTGTTTTTTTTTTCTTAATCCTTTGTAAAGCTTCACCAGCTCTCTCAGTGTCAGCATCTTTAGCTACCAACATGAAGGCAGCTCACATTCTGTTCCCTTCTCTGTAGCACCTAGAAGGAATTGCTATTTATTGCAAAAGGCCCCAGCACAGATCCCACAGTGAGAAGGTCTTACTTATTTCCAGTTCATTTGCTAATTAACTGCTTCCAGATGCAGCACAAAATGCTTTTCTTGTTATTTTGTTTTAATTCTCCATAATAATCCTGGGATAGACAATATTAAATGTTCAAGCAAGTGAGTTAAACATAATTATTGGCGGGATGGGTGGTGGTGGTTTGTTGATTGGTTGGTTGCCTCAATCTATTTAGGAAGTAATTTATTTGTTGGATGCAAAAAGAGTTCAGAACTCTAATTTCCAGAATTAAAAAGTAACAACTCTATAAGGGGCCTTGCATTGCTTGGCTGTTTAAGCAAGCCAACTTATTTTGTATTAAAGTGCCAAATTTGGGTGGTTATTAATTCATATATGCCTTGGTGACATGTGTTGCTCTGTGGTGAGACCCTCCAGCTTCCAGAAAAGCTTTTTAAGGGCTGGAACAGCTTCAGCAAGTAGAGGGATGAGTTTGGGGTTCTCTATTTAGGTTCCATCTTTTCCTAGAGCCAGAAGGATCAAAAATACCTCAGTAAAATCCAGCACTGAGGTCCTAAATTGTTCCATATAAAAATGAGTTCTTCAGCCTCTCACAGCTGAGAAATAGGAGACTTATCAATCACTCTGTCTCCAAATCACCTCAGTTCCCAAACCCAGGGGCTCTACTGGAGCTCAAGGTGTCCTCTCACACCTTCACCTGCCTTGCTCTTCAAACCAAGGCCCAGTTCCATGGTCACCATCTCATCCAGTGACTCACTGCATCTCTTCATCTCCTCAAAACCTCATCCTGGGCTCACTTTCCCATTCACCCTCTTGCTGCCTCTTCCAGCTGCCTAAAGCTGAACCCCAAACCTCTGCAAGCAGAGAATGAAAAAGAAGTTTTGGATTAAATCAGAGTAAGACTTCAGTCTGACTAAAACAAAAATGTGACATGGCATGGCAACACATTTAGGCACCAGAACATACATTCCTTTGGGGTGTATGTCAATGCAAGCGGGCACCTGACTGGGTAATAATTAGCATAGGCTCCAGGCTTTTCAGAAGTATGATCACAATAATCTTTATTAAGAAACCCATACTTTCATACTCTAATTCGCTACAAGTAGACCTAATTGGTCGTCTAATTAAAACAGCATCACCATTGGCTAATTAAGAAACTTCCCTTTGGTAAACAAAACTCCATTACACATTCCACATGTTCATAATACCAGGTACAGCAAGTTAAGATAAGAATTGTTTTTTATGCTTTGATCTTCTCACAGCTTTTCCCAGAACGATGCCTGGGAAAGTTGTGTTTCTCTCTGTGGCCAGAGAGAGGAACATGGGACTGGAAAAATCATCTGGATGTGCCTGGGAGTCTTCTCAGGCTTCCTAATCTTCAGATGATGTATGGATTCCCTTCCTGTCTTTCCTTAGCTGAGGAGCTGGAGGGATGAGAGCAGAGAGAGAGAGTGACAGTGGGAAAATGAGGGAAAAGGAGAAAATCCCTTTCTTCTTGTGCAGGTTCCTGGCTACCGGCAGGAACGGGTGGAGAAGGGCCTGAAGCTCTTTGCCCAGCTCATCAACAACAAGGTTTTCCTGCTGTCCTTCATCCGCACGCTGGAGTCGCAGCGGAGCTTCTCCATGCGGGACCGCGGCAACGTGGCCTCGCTGATCATGACGGTGCTGCAGAGCAAGCTGGAGTACGCCACCGACGTCCTCAAACAGCTCCTGGCCGACCTCATCGACAAAAACCTGGAGAGCAAGAACCACCCCAAGCTGCTGCTCCGTAGGTAAGGATGCCTGGTCATGAGCTGGGCTGGGAGGGCTGTCTCTCTGTGGGGGTTTTTTATTAACAGAATGGTTCCTTGAGCTTTATTGCAGCCTCATTACATGGTTGAGACAATTGGGAGATGGCAATAGCTGATGTACAACCAGCAGCAGCCAAAAATTTCTTTGTGTCTTGGTTTGAAAAGACAGGTGTCTGCTAAGGAAGGCAGGAACCTCCCCTGAAATGGAAAATGCAAACGCCCTCCCTCTGAATTGTTATAATTTTGAAATTAAGGGACTCTCAAGCAAAGATATGGGAATAGGAATAACAGATCTTTACTAGGAAAATTTAAAATACAAATGTAATAGTACATAAAAGAAAACAACCCACTGACAGAGTCAGAACACGCCCTGACCCCTGTGGGTCAGGGAGGTGGCAGCAGCCCTCCTGCAGTGCCAGCTGTGCTTCTGCTGGAGCAGGATCCTGCACAAGGGGGAGTTTTCCTCTGGAGCTCCAGGACTGGGGGAGATGGGCCTGGGCTTCCTCTGGGAATGCAGTAGGGAAGAAAGCTGCTCCTCTGGGAATGCAGTGGGAAGAAAGTCTGCTGTGGGGTTCCCAAGTCAGATTGTATCCAGGTAGGAATGCTTGACTCCTCCCCTGGGCGCAGCATCTCCCCATGGGATGATGGAATTTTCTCAGCCATGCAGGGACACTCAGTGACCATGAACAGAAGAGATCTCCTGGAGGGAGGATTGGCTGTGGGAGAGATAAAGAAAAAACTGCCCCATGAACAGCAGAGAAGTGCCCCACCTCTGACAGATAGGAATAGAGTGCCCCCATTTCCAACATAAGAAACTTTGTTATGGACATTTGAAAAACTTTCTAGCCAATAGCAAATTACTAAAGCTCACAGACAATTGTTCTAGCCAGTTACTAAAAGCACACATACACCTGCTTCATACAACGCTTGCTTGTCTGCTTTCTATTAATAATACACAATACTTCATTATTATGCTTAAAACCTTCTACTATCTTGCTAAGCATATTTTTCTGCAGTCTTAAGGTCTATCTTAGCCAAGGCTAAAACTCAAGCTATTGTTTCATGTCCTCACTTGCTGGACTATTGTAACTTTTTTCTACTTTCAGACTTTGCAGCTGCAGCTAGTTCTATGTTTTCTGTTCTTTTCTGTTTCTAAGGCCTGCTTTTACAGCTTTCTCCAAGTCTTCTTAACCTTTACTATTTCCCACAGTGCCCACATAAACATCGTACTCATCTTTGGAAATGTAGATCTTGCTCTATCTCCTCCATAACCAAAAAGTAGATAACGATCAAAAATTGCAGAACTAATCCATCTCTGGATTTTCATGTGGATCCTCCTGAAAGTTTCACAAGGACAGAAAAAGCTTGATTCTTATTTTAGGCTCTTTGCATGCTTAAGATGTTAATTTATATTTACATTTCCTTTTAATCTGAAAACTCCGATCATGTTGTGTAGGACCTATGGGAATATCACATATATGGTCTGTTAAATCCCTGGTGAGAGGAATCAACTTCTTCCATCTCCTGCCTGGGACATGGATTTTCCAGCTTTGTCTCTTGTTCCTGAGTTAACTATGGACACATGGAGAGTCTTCAGCTGCATTGTAGGATCTCATTTCTCTCCCAGAGCTGGGAGTTAGTGGAAATCAGCAGAAGAGAGGGACAACAGAACTGGTTTCATACAGGAAACAAGTTTGAATTGATGCTTCTTGGCCTGGTCTAAGGTCTAAACTCCACAGTTCTGTGGGAAACCTCAAATTTTAATTAATCTCCTTTCCTTGCCTAGGAAAGTGCTGCCTCTTCTCCCTTTAGGATCAGATTCATCTCTCTTTCACACACTGGACCAACCCTCCTGGTTCAAGGACCCTAAATAAAATCAGGGGGAGTCTTCTGGAGATGAGTGGCCTTTGCCACAGCTCAGAGCTGACTCTGAGGAGCCCCCAGTTGATTGCAATGGACAGCTTGGACACAGAGGAATCTCTGGTGCCTGCTGGGCTGGGGAGTTTCTTCATCTGGCACATGGCCCACTGTGGAGAACCAGCAGAGAAGGAGCAGAAGGCACTTCATGGCATTCGGGGCAGCAATGCCAGGGGCAGAGGCTGGACTTTGCTTTGGTATCAGTTGATTCCCTGATGTGATCAAGCCCTACAGCCTGGCTGGTGACCACCCTCCAGCTGTCCCCAGGCATCCTGTCTGTGCTTCTGCTCTGATTCTGGATGGCACTGCCTCTCCCCTTCATCTCCTCCTTTTCCTTCTCCTTTCTCCATCTCTTTGTCTTCCCTTGTTGCTCACTCTGAGCATCCCATCTTTTTTTTTCTCCTCCCTCCAGCTCTTTTCTAAGTCTAATCCTCTCTGTTGGAAGTTAATGGTGACCTTTGAAAGGAGAGCCTGAGAACAAAGAAGGCACATCCAGTGTTCCAAACCCTGGAAGCACCAGGAGAAGTCAGAGAAGGATGTCCTGCACTGAGCAGCACCAGAACAGGACACGTGAATAGCTCAGTGCCTTGGCTCGGATGTTGGTGTGAGGTCCCCAGATGGCTCTTTGGAGAAGCTGGATTCAACTTGGTGCTTCCCTTCACCCTCCCATGAATCTGTGAAAGGGAATCTTTTGCAGTTTTGGAGGTTGACAGAAGAAAGGAGCTGGTAGAAGTGATTTTCCCACCTCACCTGTGTCCAGTGTTCATCTCACATGACATTTATGGCCCCAAAGATATTTTCTGGGCAGAGAGCAGCAGCAACAACAAGCAAGAACCTCTGCATGGCTTTGGTGAGAGCCGTGACAAGGAGGATACACTTTAATTCTTCCAGGCAGGGACTCTTCTTTTTTCTTGGTTTCCCCAAGTTTCTCTTGGTTTCTCTTGTTTTTTCTCCAGTGCATGTGCTGGAGCCAGCACAGGTTTCTGCAGGAGAAGCTCACCCTGAAGCCTCGAGATGGATTTTTGTTTGATTGAGGACAGAGTGCTCAAGGGCAGAAGGATGAGCTCCGTGTATGTGCCACATTGACACATTGAGGAGTGTAATCACTCCCAAATGCCAGGGAGATAGGCAGTGCCAGATAACTGCTCCCCAGAGACTTAGATCTGTCTCTCCTGAGTATTTATACAGCCTCCTTGACATATGGCCTCGCTCTGAGCGCCTCAGATTTGATGGATTTATCCGCCCTGAGCTCTTTGGAGAAGATTCCCTCAAATGTCATCAACTTCTTTTCGTTGTTGGAGAAACTGAAAAACAGATACACAGGGACTTGTAGGCACAGGAGAATCAACAGGGCAGCAAGGGTTTTCCTGCAGGTTTCCTAAATCCAAAACTAAAACAGGGAACCTAGGACATGCTAAATCCTGATGGTGCCATGCCAGACTTCCCACTGGGCAGGAAGATGGACAAAGACAGTGTTCTGTTAGGACCAGCATGACTAACTCATTTCCAATTCTTTTTCTTTTCCATTTTAGGACAGAGTCTGTGGCTGAAAAAATGCTCACCAACTGGTTCACCTTCCTCCTCTACAAGTTTCTCAAGGTAAGAGGAGGAGCATGCCTGGAAAAACAGCTGCTTTAAAGCATTTCTTCTTGGTGAGGATCATTTGGGGTGAAAACTTCCCAGATAGAAAGTTAAAGGCTTTTTTTTTTTGCCTCTGGAAGGAGGTCACTGCCTAATAGGAGATGGGCTATTCTCTGACCCAGGGAGAGCAAAGAGGGACACTTTGTTAGAGAGGCAACTTGTTGGTCCCTCTCTTGTACAGAGGTGGGATCTAAGGGTCAGTGTGGAAATGGGAAGGATTTCAGAGCCTGACTGAGACCTGTGTGGAGAATGCTGTCCTTTTAACACCAGACTGAGGTCTCCATCATGTGGTGACCCATATTTTCAGTGCACAGTGGATGGAGATCTCCTTCCACCCCAGCTCAGAGGCAGTACTGAGACACAGCCCCACGAGGAGTGGAGGACATCCATCACCAAAGCTATTTGAAAGAACTTGAGTGGAAGGATTTGAGGCAGCCCCTGAGCTCTCTCATTCCTCCTGAAAGGTCTCCTTGGGGTTTGTGTAGTTGAAAAAGCCTTTCAGTCTTTGAGCCCTGCCACTGACTGCAGGGGGATCCAATTCCCTCTGCAGGACCCACACTGAGCCTCAAGAATCACAATTGCCAAGCTCAGAGCCAGCCTTTTTGGAAGGAGCTGAGCTCTGCACCTCTCCCCCACTCCCACTGCAGCTGTTAAATATCCTCCTACCTCACATCCTCATTTGGACAGAATAACCACCTCTGCCAGGCAATTTGAGGCTTTACAAATAAACCCCAATCCCCTTGAGCCTTCCCCAGGCACGACCAGTTCAAGGACAAGCACATGGGAAACTTTTGAAGGTCCCTGGAAGGTAATTTCAGCGACTCCAGTATCAGATCCCTGCTTTCAGCTGAAAGGAAAGGATATAAGGAGGTGACTCTCTAAAGAGCTGCTTTATAATAGGCTTTTTTCACCCCACTCAGCTACTTGTCTTCTTGCCTTAGCCTGAGCAGAGGCCTGATAAGGGCAGGAGACAGGCACACAGAAGCAATATGCTGCTGGCAGATAAGCTAATTAAGTGGGAGACAGGTGTAGGGACTGAAAAAGGGGCCACTTTGCCTCTGATTATTAACTTGTTTTCACTGGGATTTACACCAGATGAAAATGACCTCGCTCGTTGAGCTGGGACAGGAGAGGAGAGGGCGAGGAGGGGAGGAAGAAGGGAGGGATGAAGGGGAAGGGAGGCAGGAGCAGAAAGCTCGGGGTGCATGGCACTAAGGGAGTGCAGAAGGCAGGAAAAGTGTGGGAAGAGCAAGTGGAAATGATGAGGAGAAATTAGGAACAGATGAGCTTGGCTGTACCTGCCTGGGGCTGCTTTTTGCTGTCCTGTGCTGAGTCCCACACTTCTGTCACCTCCACACAGGTCCAGGGGCACACCTGGGCTTGAGAATTGCTGTTTGCCTGCAGCATGAGAGTGCTCAGGGAGCCTCTGGACTCTGCCCAGACACCCAGGATGTGGCACCAGCCATCCATCTCCTTTAAAACCTGCTTCCAGGTCATCTGGGACCCATCCCACTACCTGCTCCACCAGTGCAAAGCTCTGGCCTGGTGGCAATCACTTAAACCACCCCAGCACTGCCAGAGAACACTGACACCATGGCAGGACACTCACAGAGTCACAGAATAAGCTGAGCTGAAAGGGACCCACAAAGATCATCAAGTCCAACTCCTGGTGCTGCACAGAACCATCCCTAAGGGTCCCACCATGTGCCCAAGAGCTTTGTACTGTCAAGTCCAACTCTGGTGCTGCACAAAAGCATCCCCAAGGGTCCCACCATGTGCCCAAGAGCTTTGTACTGTCAAGTCCAACTCCTGGTGCTGCACAGAGCCATCCCTAAGGGTCCCACCATGTCCCCACGGGCTGATTGCACTCTGTGGAAGGTGAGGGTCACCTCTGATCCTGTGCTGTTGGAACAGACTGGTTCCCATTGATGTATCCATCATGATGCATCCATCATGAGCGATTTTTGGGACGGTGAACCAAGGCAGTCACTGGGATGCCCAGGCTGGATTCTCAAGTCTAGCCTGTAGTTTCACCTCATGGTTTCCTCTCATCCCTGCAGGAGTGTGCTGGAGAACCTCTCTTCTCCCTTTTCTGTGCCATCAAGCAGCAGATGGAGAAGGGCCCCATTGACTCCATCACGGGGGAGGCCCGGTACTCCCTGAGCGAGGACAAGCTCATCCGACAGCAGATCGACTACAAGACCCTGGTGAGTGCTCTGGGCACACCTTCCCCTGGGCTGGTCCAGAATCTTCTGCCTAAAGGGCATTTAGAGAGCAGGAACCAGTGACTGACCCGCTGGGATTATTTATTCTTGTGTTTTCATATGGTAATGCTGCCTAAGGATGACTGTGCAAATTTAAAAATGTGTTTCTCCAGTGAGGATTTTGGCACCAAGGAATAGTCAGAGGTGCACAGTGCAGGGACCTATCAGGTCAGCTCTAGAGCTGGTGCAGCCCTCCCTCCTGAGAAAGAAAAAGGAACTTGATTTAAAGATTTAAAGGGAAAGAAAACTAATCCCTGTCACTGAGCCATTTCCCTCAAAATGGAATTGTCTGCATGGGGTAAGATACACGTTGCATATGTGCAGCTTTAGCTTCTGCTCTGAGATTACACCCTCTTCCCCCTTGATTAAAGAGCATCAATTAAAGAGCATTAGATATCTCTTAGTGTGTTTGTGGGCCTTCATTCTTCCCTGGATGCATTAAATCCACTTAGCCTCTAAGTCTCTGCTGGATGAAGAACACTTTCTAAGCCTCCAATGATCCTTGTAATTTTTCTATTTTCCATCTTTATTCTCAGCAAATCCCAACTTTTAGGACAGTCAGAAGATGCTCTAAACTGATCAGATTATTTTATTTGCACTTTCAAGCGAGGGACATTCATCTCACTTAGCTCCAGATACCTCTGAGGGCTGTGTCCAACCACAGAATCATGGGATGGTTTGAGAGTGGACCCTAAGGATCATTTAGTTCCAAGTCTTAGACCTTGACCTGTCTTAGACTTTAGCCCAGGCAAGCTGGTGCTAGAAATGCCCTTTTGTGTTCTTCAACTCCAGTCTAGAGCTGAGCTTTGATTGAATCCAAGTCTGATGAGGGGGTGGACTTAAGTCTTAAATAAGGCCACATTTTTATTCTGCATATTAAAAATATGACTTTCCCACTAAACTGGCAGAGTGCTGCTTCTCTGCTGTTATGTGTGACCGTCTAAAATTTCAGAAGACTGATCACACATGGAGAAAATGAGCAGAAAAGAGAAAAAAATGCAGCCACAGAGTGATCACTTTCACCGAAGGAAATCCCCCCGATCCTTTTAGGCTTGATCTAAAGCAGCCAGCAAAGGGTAGTAATTATACATCAGGCTGAACAAAGCTCTCCTCTGCTGGCTTTGTGCTGTTTGATGATAATCAGCTCTCCCTCTTACATCTCAAGAGCAGACAAATATACCCCGATAGGAATCTCAGCAGATTTACAGAGATCAGCTCTGGTGAAGGAGATTAAGAAGGAGCAGAATATGAATAGGATTGTTCTCCATTTCTGTTTCTCTTTATTTCTATTTTGTCCTTCTTCTACCTTTCTTGAGCTGCCTGACATATTTTATTAAAACAATTGAGTAATGAAATAAAGCCAGAGCTGATTCCTTGGTTGTAATATGGGAATTCCAACAGAAAGATGGAGAGAGACTATTTACAGAGGCCTGGAGTGACAAGACAAGAGGGAATGACTTCAAACTGAAAGATAGTTGGTTTAGATTGGAAATTAGAAAAAAATTCTACCTTGTGAGGGAGATGAGGCCCTGGCACAGGGTGCCCAGAGAAGCTGTGGCTGCCCCATCCCTGGAAGTGTCCAAGGCCAGGTTTGGAGCAGCCTGGGATGGTGGAAGGTGTCCCTGACCATGGCAGGGGTGTGGAATTAGATCATCTTTCAGGCCTTTCCAACTCAAAGCATTCTACAATTAATTCTCAGAATGCTTTCTTATGCTTGGCATTTTTGGGGCCTTTCTCCTTTTTCTCCACCAAACCTCACTGTATGAAGTTGTCCAGCCTAAAACAGAGGCGAGAGAAGGATTTCTGTCCTGGGACAGGAACTGCAGAGATGTCCTGGTCTCGGAAAAAAACACACAAACTCAGAACCAGGGTCACCGTGGGAGTAATCACAAACTGTGCCTTTATTATTTAAATGCCACTAATGTGTAGTGGAAATCAGGGCTTAGCTGAGCCAAGCTTTGCATGTCTACAGACACTCAGAGACAGCTCATGGCTGGAAGAGCTGGCAGATAAAAAAAAAAAAAAAAAAAAAAACTACCCAAGGATAGAGTAAAAGGTCAATAAACACAAATCCAGAGAAACAAGATGTCCCAAGGCCACACAGAGTCAGTGGGAGAGCAGGGCTTGGAGATAACTTTTCCATGTGCTCCCACTCCCATTCCCATCCATGCTGACCCCATATCCTGATGGGACACAAACCTCAGTGAGTGACAGAACAGTGCTGGTGTCCTCTCAATGCCCAAATAGTCACAACCTTGAGTGAACCTGAAGCCCAAATGAAGGTGGTGAGCAATGGAGCAGGAGCACTGCATTTGGGAGATCCAACTTCCCTCAGAGTGACCAGTGCTGTAGGAGCACAAGACATCATGGGGTCTCTTCCCCACCAGCTGACATCAAAGATTGTCAACACTGGGATTTGTTTCTGGCTTGAGCATGGAGAAAAGTTTCATGTTCCACATGAGAACAGCTGGAAAACTCCACTGGAAAGATGATGTAAAGCCTGGGGAATATATGCCAAAGCCACTGTGCTCTGGGAATAGGGTTGGCATCCATAACTGGGGTTTGAATTCCCTAAAATGTTGGAGAGAGACCCTTGACAGTCGTAATGAACATAGAAGTGTTTAGGGGTTTTCAGGGGTCACCAACTGCCCCATCTGTGCTTGGAACACCAGAACAGCCCTTTAAAGGAGCCTTCCCTACTCCACTTCCAGCTGAGCTGGAAAAGAGGGAAGTCTTGGGGTCCAGCTGTCGAGGTGACCCCAATATTGTAAAAGTCCTTGTTTCCCAGCCTGTGCAGCCAAAGAAGGAATCTGAAATGCCTAGGATCAGCTTCTCAACGTTGTTTATTTTCTCTTATCTATAACATTCTTTCTCTGACCTGCTGAGCTCTGGCTAGCAAGGAGGCCATGGCATTCTGTCTGCCCTCTAGGGCAGTGTTCATATTGTATACCAAAAACTACGTGTACTATATTTACAATAATGTGCCAATACCCATCATCTATGTTAGACAGTGTGTCTCTACCTTAAACCAATAGAAAAGTGTCACCATCACACTAAGACATGGAGGACAAGGAGAAGGAGAAGGTCAGGACATGCCCAAAACCCTCCACTTTGTCCCCTTCAATCCCATTCTAAAAACCCCAAATTCTACTTTTTCACCCGGTGTTAATTCAAATATCACCCTACTCAAACCCTTGTGGCTTGTAATTCCTCATACAGAGTTGGCAACTTTTTCCATGGGCTAAAATGGAAGCCACAGGTGTTTTTGACTTCGTGCCAAGGTGTCCAAGCCTCCTGCCAAGGTCTGGAGACAGCCAGGGCAGCCAGAGGGATGTGCTGGACTCCCAGAGGGAAGCAAGGATTACTGTGGTCAGGGTGTGAATGAGTGTGGTTCACTCAAGCAGAGTTTTCCTGACACCTTGGCACCCTGTGAAATTCAAGGAAAACCCAGATCAAATAACCACGGTTGCTGCCTACTGGCCTGGGGGCACAGTCAGCACCTGCAGGAGATTTTGGGGTCTTCTGCACCACATGCTGGCCTGGCAGGACAGCTTAGATCATTTTGAACAACACCAAGTGCCTTCTGTGGGGAACTGACCCAAAATCCAGCTGTTTGTATCAGAGATTTATCCCACCACAGAGTTTGCCCTGACTGGCACCAACCCATTTTAGCTGAGCTCAGACCACAGAGAGAGAAACCTGAAGAGTAACTTCAAGAGTAACTTGGTCCCCAGAACCAGCTGTGACCCCAAAGAGCTGTCCCAGGCTGTCATCACTGCTCCATTTCCCTACAGGAATAATTTAGACTGGAAGATATCTTTAAGATCATTAAGTCCAACCATAAACTAAACACCAGTGCAGGCTCTCAGCAATCAGGTGGGATTTTCTGGATGCACCCAAGAAGTTTGCAGGGGAAGAAGTTTCTGTGGGCTGGGAATGGGCATAACCCAGGAGAGTTGCAGTGGGCAACACCAATTAATATCCTTCAACACTGGACTAATTTCCACAGTTTTGTGTACAATTCTGTGATCCTTTGAGATGAAAGATGCCCCAGAACTGTAAATCTGTGCTGTTATTATGACCTGAATTGATGCTTTTTCAATATTTCTGAAAGTGACATACAAATAATAGCATTATGATCTAATCAATATCTCCTATTTACATCTCCCCTTTCATCCAGCAAGATCACAGAGCTCTTTGTAAGCAATATCTTCACAAGTCCCTCTTGGCTGAGCACAACATCACCAAAGGGAGTCTGGTGAGGCAGTGTGTAATTAGGCTGACAGGATTTCACCCCATTTTTGAGCTCCCTCTGCATTTTAGGAGGTGAAGATGGAAAGTGATGGACAGTCCAGCAACTCTTGCATGCTGCAGAAGGGAATTTAAGTCAAATTAAAATTTGTCTAAGGCATCAAAACCAGCATATCTGTACTTGTAAAAGTTCCACAGGAACATTTAATGACCATGTACAACCTGGAGCATCACTGAACACCCCTTTTAAGTGCAAAGGTGTGCTGAGTTTATAAAATTTTATAGACTTCACACTTGTGCAACCAGAAATGAGCAGAATGAACAACATAAACACAGCCAAGGGTTAGCAGGGATATTGCTGTTAAATACTCCGTGTTTAGGGTATCCCCCCCCACACCACATGCTTTGCATTTACTCCTGGACAGAGCAGAGAAAATTAAATTTTCCTTCTGAGAAAAGAGAGGCCTCTCCAGTTGGGTTGATTTTCTTCTTCTGCATGTGAAAGCAAAGGTTGTTGATGTGGGTTTGTGTTTAATTTCTTAAGAAGCCCTGCATTTCAGATTAATAGCATTCTTTTGAGAAGGGTCTGCTCAGTTCCATGGCTGTGCAGATGGACAAATGCAAAGCTTTTCACTGGGATTATCAAAACCAGGTGGCAAGGCAAGGAGGACACTCTGAATTAGGTCACCTTGACATCTCAATGAACATTTTTTACTGAAAGCACCAGAATCTCAGCTGGTATTCATGGGTTTTCTGTTGTTAAGAAGGAAATTGAAATTCTTTAGTGTGAGGGTGGGCAGGCCCTGGCACAGGGTGCCCAGAGAAGCTGTGGCTGCCCCTGGATCCTGAGAAGTGCCCAAGGCCAGGTTGGATGGGGCTTGGAGCAGCCTGGGATAGTGGAAGATGTCCCCGCCCATGGCAGGGGGTGGAATGAGGTGATCATTGAGGCCCCTTCCAACCCAAACCTTTCTGTGACTCCATAGTTAAATACAATGAAGACACCCCCGGGTGAAAACACATCTCTATGCCCATGTGAAGGTGGGATCACCCTTGGTACCCATTTTTTGCACCCTAGACCCCTCTTGTAGGATGCAGACCCCACAAGGAGGGGCAGCCAGGGGTTCCAGTGCCCTGTGAAATGTGTGGTGCCTCTCCCTCAGGTGCTGAGCTGTGTGAACCCCGACAACATGAACAGCCCTGAGATCCCGGTGAAGATCCTCAACTGCGACACCATCACCCAGGTCAAGGAGAAGATCCTCGATGCCATCTTCAAGAACGTGCCCTGCTCCCACCGGCCCAAAGCTGCTGACATGGACCTGGGTAGGAGATTGCTCCTGGCCAGGGGGGGAGAGGGGAGCTGGGGGATGGACAGGCTCCATCCAAACACTCTGCTGGGGCAGGGACCCCTCTCCACACCCCCTGCAAGGCAGAGAAGTCACAGTGACAGGGCAGAGATGACATTTTGGTGATGTTTATGCTCCTGGCTTAGGAAATCTTTGGCCTTAAAAAGAGCACTGCTGTGCTTTTTTGCCCACAGAATTCATCCTGGACGAAGGTCTGTGTTACAGAATTTCAGAGAGAGAGAGAGGGCATGATTTATGTCTGGAGCGAGAATTGAGCTACCCCTCAGACCAGGCCCCTGGTAAGTGGCCTTGGTGGGGCCTGGAAGCCTTTGGTGCAGTGAGAATTCAGTTGTGGTGCAGTTAGAAATTATGTTAAGGTAACTACAAAGTAATGAGCTATCAGAGTGTGAATTAGGGTAGAGCTTCAGAGTGAGCATTGAGCTACCCCTCAGACCAGGCCCTGATAAGCGGCCTTGGTGGGGCCTGGAAGCCTTTGGTGCAGTGAGAATTTAGTTGTGGTGCAGTTAGAAATTATGTTAAGGTAACTACAAAGTAATGAGCTATCCAAGTGTGAATTAGAATAGAGCTGCAGTGTGAAAAGCCTGATCACCTTAAGGCAAAGGTAAACAATGTTAGCTTGCCAATCAGAGTGCCTTTGTAAACTGTAAAATATATGGAAGTGTATAAAAACTGCCATCTCCTCACTAATAAAGGGGAGAACGCTGCATTAATCATATCAGTTGGATGTGCATTCTGTCCTGTCCAACTTTCCCGATTTATGAGGTCCCTGGCTTTGGGTCTGGAAAAAGCAGGAGTGGGACTGTTCTTGCTCTCTTGCCAAAGACCCCTGGAAAAAGGATAGCTGGAGTGAGGATGATGGGAGGAGTGGGTGTCTAAATTTGGAGTCTACAGTCAGGAGTGGTACCACACCTGGAGAGTATGAAAAAATGTAGAAAAATCTGGAGGATGTGAAAAATTGTAGAAAAATCTGCTCAGGCCATTGCTGAGGTGTCTGGTGGAGGGCTGGGGACTCCATTGTGGCTGAATCTGCCAGAATTTGCTCTCAGTGACCTTCAGTGAAAGAGACTGTGCTGGAAAATGATGGAGTCTATAAAACCAGCTGAGCTGTAGAGGAACCAAAAGGAGAAGGAATGGACCGAGGCCAAGAAACGATTCACAGCAATAATGAAGGCAGGAATGACAGGTCAGGGATTGAAGTTAAGTGTCTGAGTGTGTGTATGTGTAGGGGAAGGAGGAGTTCCTGACAGAAATTGCCCATCAAAGGCAGCTAGAATAACGAAAGAAGCTGCCAAAACCAGCAGCAGTAAAGAACAGATCACGTAGATCATCCAGAAAGGAGCCACGATGGCTCTGGAGCTGCTGTGAGTCGGCAGGGGAGTGCTGAGAGGTGGGGTGGGCATGAGGGAAAGCAGGGCAGGGTGCCAGGGCACAGCACACCAGAAGAATTGAGTTCACAGCCCCATCTCCTGGCCCGTTTGGTGCCCCATGTTGGCCACAGGGACCAATTCCTGCAGATCTCAGAGTGGTGTGACTGGGAATTGTTCCTTCTGCTGTGAAGAGGAAGGATGTGTCCATAACAAGATGCAGGAATTTAACCTGCATATTGTAAACCCGGGGATTAACTGGATTCCACTGCAGTTCTGGGAACCAGAAGTGTGTGTGTACAGGGTCCCAGCTGGGGTCTGACAATTCTCCATCCAGAAATGCTGCTGTTTTAAGAAATATTGACCTCTTCAAGACCAGACTGGGCAGGGCTTGAAGCAACCTGCTCTGGTGGAAGCTGTCCATAGAAAGGCTTGGAACTTTCAGATCCCTTCCCATCCAACCCAGTCTATGATTCCATGTCCTCCTAAGTGGTGCTGAGGAGCAGAAAGTTCCAGAATGTTGGTATGAGCATGTGCTCCCTTCAGAGAACCAGCTTGGCCACAGTGACAACAGACTGGCTAATGGGCAGCTCTGGCCAGGAGCACTGATGAGGCAGCTGTGGGGGAAAAAACAATTAAAATATAAATAAAACCTCCTTACCTAGTAGAAAATAGCAGCAATGCAGATAAAAAGGTGGGAGAAGGGTGAAATAGGAACAAGAGGGTCCACACACCCAGCCACAGCTCCATCCCGGCTTTTCCACAAGGAAATGATGCTTGTTGGCACCTGGCATCCTTCAGGGACACTGAAGGCAGCAAGGGGAGCACAGCAAGCACTGCTGGCCCTCAGGAACCATCACAGAGCTCTCAGGATCAGCCTGCCCTGAGCTCAGGGCTGGAGCAGAGCAGATGGCTGCAATCTGGCCTTGAAACCCGTGGCTTTCCAACAGCAGCATCATTTCCTGCTCCCCATCACCGTTTTCTGGGCTTTCTGTCCACGCTCAGGTCAGGTTGCTCACATGGCAGAAAGCAAACAAGCTAATGAGTTGTTTTGAGCTGTTAAATGCAGGGTAGCTGCAGGCAGAGGGACTCGTGTGTGTGGCAAATGTCACAACGTTTGGCAGTTGCCCAGGCAACTCCTGGAGGGGGTTGTCAGCTGAAAGCCTTTATTTTGGACACCCTGAGGTTAAGTTTTAGTCCAAACCCCCAAATTGCAGCCCTCTGAGTAAAGACTTCTTTCCACGGTGGTGATTTTTGTTATTATCATTTTTAAAAGATCTCTCCCACACATTAAACACCCCATCTTTGGGAAAACATTCAGGTGTGAGGGTCACAAAACAGGAATTGTGGCTTCATGCTGAGGTGTTTGCTCTTCCCTGGGTTCTGGATGCTTTTTTGGAAGGGAGTGCTGAGGTCAGAGGTGGAAGGAGGGAGCTGCTGCTTGGCTTTCTCTCAGTGATGCTGTCTCAGGTTCATTGTGGACCGAGTCAGGTGAGATTTCACTGCCTCACCAGCCCTGCAGTGCTGGGATGGGGGGTTCATTTCAACTGGAAACATTTAAACTGGATCTAACTTTTTTTATATATAAGGTAAGAGAGAGAGATTGCATTTATCTTTCCTGAAGACAGGCTGGGAGAGCTGGGGGTGCCCAGCCTGGAGAAGAGGAGACTCCATAGAGACTTTAGAGCAACTTCCAGAGCCTAAAGGGGCTCCAAGAGAGCTGGAGAGGGACTTTGGGCAAGGGCCTGAGATGTCAGGACATGGGAAAATGGTTTAATACTAAAAGAAAGGGAGTTTTAGATTAGATTTTAAGAAAGAAATTCTTTACTCTGAAGATGATGAGGCCCTGCCACAGGGTGCCCAGAGAAGCTGTGGCTGTCCCTGAATCCCTGGAAGTGTCCAAGGCCAAGTTGGACAGGTTTTGGAGCAGCCTGGGATAGTGGAAGGTGTCCCTACCCATGTCAAACACTGGCTGGTCTTCAAGATCCCTTCCAAACCAGTCTGTGATTCCATAATTCACTCCATACAGGATAAAATATTTCTCTGTCGTTTTTCAGCTCCATGTTCTGAGATAAACTTTTATTCCCACCCCTTCCTCCACCCCAGAAACAGAGCTGAGTTTCTCCTCTCTTCCTAGACCTGGATCAGATGGAAGGCACGAGGAAGGTGTAACATTTTCTATAGGATTTGAGGTGCAGGGTGACATCTCCCCATCTTCCCTGTCCTCACAGAATCACTCCCTAGCCAGGCATTGCTGCAGCTCAAAGGAGTACCTCATTGTCAAAGGCCCCTGGAATTTCCTTTTTTCCCCAGTTAAGTTGAACAGAAAGGTTATTCCTTAAAAAAAAAAAAAAAAAGAAAAAAAAAAAAGAAAAGAAGAAGCAAAGAAGTAATTCCTGCATGCAATAAAAAGATACACTATCTGCTGAATGAAATATAAAGGCTTCACAGCAGCTGTCTCCTGAGTTTGCATTTACCACCGCTCCTGATTGGAAGGCTTGATAAAGTTAATGGGATTTTTACCTCCCTCCCCCTCTCCTCCCTCTCTCTGGAAGGTGGAAGTGTAACAAATTGGATTGGAGTGTGTCTGTCCTTTGTGCTGGCTCAGAGGAGCACTCAGATCCGAGCAGAGAGGGGTCAGGGTGCTGCCAGCGAGGACAGAGCTGACAGGGCTCACTTAATGCTGTGAAGATGGATGGCAGGGTCACCTTTTCCCATCCCATTTCCTTGCAGGTCTGTTTGTGACCCCCTGAGCTCATGGAGAAGGGGAGCAGCGAGGCCAGGAAGAGTTGGGGACAGCTGGGGGTCCTGTCCCTGTCATTGCTCAGGTGCTCAGTGACGTACCAGAGGTGAAGTGGTGTGTCTTTGGGTAGTGAAATCAGGCTCCAAAACTGAAACTGGGGACTCTAAGCCTGCCCTGAAGCTTTTCCTCCTTGTCTTGTGCAGTCAGGCTGGCCCTGACTCTTCCTCACAC
Source organism: Taeniopygia guttata (assembly GCF_048771995.1). Lineage (NCBI taxonomy): Eukaryota > Metazoa > Chordata > Aves > Passeriformes > Estrildidae > Taeniopygia > Taeniopygia guttata. Next base: position 2,855,567 of record NC_133025.1, read on the forward strand.
AGCCCTGCAGGATGGTCAGGGAAAGGGTTCAGGAATCCCCTGAGTCTCTGCAAAAAAGGCTTGAGGAAACATCTCAGGATGTCCTTGGATCCGAGGGAAATCTGCTCTGAGCACCTTGTCCAGCCCTGGAATACAGATAAAGCCCAGAATGAGGAAAGCTGTGCTCACCCTCAATTCAGAGCCCAGTGCAACACCAAGAACCTGTGCATCCCTCCCAAAACACGAGTGTGTGTCCCTCCAAAGGTGAGCCAGGGCAGGAAAGGAGCACAGGAACATGCAGAGCCATGAAGGAGGTGTCAGAATCTGTGGTATTGATGATTCCGAGATTGTAGAAAGTCTCTGCCTTTCAGCCCCATTGCCAAAGAAGAAGCCATAATTCATCTGTGTTGTTTTCAAAGTTGTTTATTCTGTTTATCTCTAACATGTTCTGCTGCCCTGCCGCAGCTCTGTCCTGCAGGGCAGCGTGTGGGGCTCTGCCCTCAGTGGGATGTTACAAACATTAAATACCACAAACTACCTGTGCTGGATTTACAATAACGTGCCAATATCTGTCACCTACGTTGGACAGTGTGTCCCCAGCCTAAACCAACAGAAAAATGCCAACACCACAGTGAAACATGGAGGGCATGAAGAAGGAGAAAAAGGACAAGACACACCCAATTTCCTCCATCTTGTCCCCTTTGGACCCCTAATCTAGAATCCTAAAATTTTACTTTTGCACCCGTGCCACACTTAATTATTCCTTATATCAAACACTCAGAGCTGGTAATTCATCCTGTAAGATTGAAAACTCTTTTCCATGGACAGAGATCACAGACAGTGTCTCTGGGGGCTCTGTCCAGGGGGTTCCTGACCCCTGCCAGGGTCCCAGACCTTCCAGGGCAGCCTGAGGGAAGCCCTGGATTCCCACAGGAGGGAGGTCAGAGTGACCCTGTCCCCATGCCCCCGTGAGGAGGGCACACAAGAAACACTCTGTGACAGCAGAACTGGCATTGGCCTTGAGTGAGGCACTTTCTAGGAGAACCATTTCCCATCCCAGCCCAAACTTCAGCATTTTTTGCTCTTCTGAGCCGTGTCTGGGACCAGTTAGATGGCAGGGATCTGTTCCAGGTGGGAATGAGCAGAGAGCATCATCCTCTGACTCCACAAGGGTGATGTAGGTGCAGTGATTTTTATTAGTTTATTGTATTTATTTGCTTTGTTTGTATTTGGTCTATGGTAGTTGTGGTACACTCAATGGTCCTTAGTTTAGGTGTTGATAAGGTTGCTTTTGAAATGAGTTTTGTTGTTTGATTCAATTTTTTTAGGGGTATTATGTTTTTAAAAGACTTGTTTTCTAAGACCTTAGATGGTGTTACAGGCCATAGCATGAGGTGTAGGGTAGGTCTCGAATTATTTAGTGGTGGTTTTTATTATTATGAGTACACAGTGTTTGCTTTGTTGTGTTTGGGGTAGTGTGATGCATTTAATTTGTCAGAATTTTCTGTACTTATATTTGGACTTTTTATAGGAGTTTCATTTGTTTGGCTTGTTTGATGGTAGTCTCACAATTATGAGAAATATTGTTTATGGTTATGCTTATTCTTTGGTCTTGTGCTTACTTATAGGTGGTACCTGTACCACCTGTGAGTAATCTGCTGAAAGTTTTCATCTTTAATATTTGTTTTTCACAATAGTGTGCACAATTCTCTAGTAGCTAGAAGCTTTACACCCTTTCCATACAAAACCACCACAGCAGGTGAGGACCTGAGGAGCTGAAGGGCAGTTCAGGATCAGTGCTCAGCCAACACAACCTCTGCTCACCCTGAGTATCTCCAGCCAAAGTAACACCCAGCAATAAACACAGTTGCTGACCTCTTGCTGCTAATTTAAATGAATAATAAAGGCAAGTGCAGCTTTACCCATTGCATTTTAATTATGTGATAAGAAAAGTGCTGAAACCAAAAGAAATTTGCAACGGTCCTTGCATTTTTATATTGGGAAAAACAAGCAAGGGTGGCAGGTGAAGTCTCCATATCCAAGAGTTCATTTTAATTAACTCCTGCAAATGAATGGAAGTTTTGCTGTGACTCTGGCTAAGCTGTATTTGGTTGGGTCACTGTGACTGAAATGTGACAGCCAAGAGGAGAGCTTTGAATGGTCCAGCTTGATGAAGGCACAGGAAGAATTTCTCTCCTTTTGGTCACATTTATGTTTTCCTTGCTTGAGGCAAGTTGTGAGTCCTCTGTAGGGAAAGCTGTAGCAATTCTCCTCAAGACTCCAAGACCTCAGAAGTCTTTTCTAACCTTAATGATTCTGTCATTTTATGGAGTGTTCTTCAAGATTTGAGCAAAAAATGGCACACTGGGAAATGTGGGGTGCTCCAGTGCTGCAGGTATTCATCATTCTAGGGCAGAGGCTGGAGAAGTGGCAGAAGCAGGAGCCCTTCTGCACACAGGTGCTGAAAACTTGTCAAATTTACATCCTCCATGGAGCAGAAGTTGGATCTGTCCCTGGATTTCCCCCCCAGTTGTGCCTCTGCTCTTGTTGCCTAATAGCAAAAGAGAAAAGCTCTTGCAATGGTGTTAAAATACTAAAATAAAAAGCAGAACTTTATCTGGAAGCTTCCAGGAGTCCCAGTGATCATGGGTACACCTGGTATTGCCTTTTTACAAGTTTCATAAGTTTATCAAATTATCATATCTAACAAACATTGGTTTATAAATTAGTTAACATAAATTAGAAATTGGTTAACATAAATTAGAAGAGCAGTTGGTTACAGAATTCTCCCCCTGGATTCTACCCCAGTGAAGTTGATCCAGGGCTTCTTTGACCTATTTCTTCTTGTGTCTTCTCAGATTCTGACTAGAAAACAAAATGTTCTTTTTGTAGATCCTCTTCTTGAAAATAAGACTAAATAGTATTGCAGAAATGTGTTAGAAGCTTAGCTTATTATTTTAAAATCTAAGAGAAAGGGCAGGAAAAATCCTAGGAGCTATGTAACTATGGAGTAGTAGTCTACAGAGCTACAAACAGATGAAAAATATATAAAAAGCAAAAATGTGTGGACATCACTATGCCTGTACCCAAGGGTTTCCTGGTGCCCATCAGTGGATTTGAGATGCTAAAGCATTTTGGGAGCACCAATGGGCATGAGCTGAGCCCAGCACAGGTTCTGTGCCCAGCCAGACTCTGCTGTGCCCAGAGCAGCCCTCTCTGGGCTGGGTCCTGGCAGGGACACGGATCTCAGGCACTGCTGAAGGCTCTGTCTGTGCTGCCAAAGGAGAGAGGACCAGGATTTCTGTCCCTGGAACAATGTCCCATGGGGAAGGCAAACACAGGCAAGGGCAGGCTGGTCTTGGGAAGAGCCGTGTTGGAGCATGAGCAGAGCTGTGAGTAAATTAAGAGTTAAGCACTGTGAATAATCAGGGTGCAGAGGTGATGAGTGATGTGCCCACACAGGTGTGGATTCTGGGCACAGGGAGTGCCAGGGCTCTGTCCCTGTGATGCCATTTGATTTTTCTTTTTTTTTTTTTTTTTCTATGTTCCCTGTATTATTCACTCATCGCTCCCCACAGCTCCTGAAAGGTGCCTGTGTCCAGCTGGGCTCGGGCTCTGTCTCCAGGCAGCACTGACAGAACCAGAGCACACAGCCTCACGCTGTGCCCAGGGAAATTCAGGTGGGATAGCAGGAAAAAGCTTTTCCAGAAAGGTGATAAAGTTCTGGGATGGCTGCCCGGGGAGGTGGTGGAGTCACCAGCCCTGGGTGTGTTTGAAAAGCCTGGATGTGGCACTGGGTGAGGTGAGCTGCTGGGGCTGGGCTGGACTCAATGCTCTTGAAGGTCTATCTCAACCCAGTAATTCTGTGAATTCTATAAATTCACACATCTATTCGTAGCTCTGTAGCCTATTGTATTAGTGGCTAGTTTTCCCAGTCATTTTCCATGGCCTTTCCCTAGGCAGAAAGACAAAATAAATTCCAGACTTCCAAGCCTCAAAAGATGCAGGATCTCAATGTTATCTTGGTTATTCCTGGGAACCAAGGCTGAGAACAACTCTTTGAGTTACATTCCCATGGACAAAGCACAGCCAGTGCCAAGGAGAGCTCCAGAGAAGGGGTTTGGCCTGGGGGTGAACTGCATCACCACTTGTCCTCCTAATTGGTGCTTTTTATCAATTATGCTAATTGTTCAATTATTATAATTTTATCAATTATGCTAATTTCCTAAAACCTATAAAATCATACTAACCCCTGGGAGGGTTATACTTTTGTGGACATTTTTCCACAACCGCCCCGGAAGGCCTTCAAATAAAGATCCACTCTTAAAATATAAAATTTTATATAAAATATATAGATTTTATATTTAATTTTATATAAAATTTTATAACTAAATATTGCTAAAATTGTCTCAAGTTTCATTTCCAGGTTGGGGAAAAGGCAACACCTGTCTCATTTATTCATTTCTCCTTGCAGAGTGGCGGCAGGCGAGCGGGGCGAGGATGATCCTTCAGGATGAAGACATCACCACCAAGATAGAGAATGACTGGAAGAGACTCAACACGCTGGCACACTACCAGGTATCTGTGGGAGAGGGTGGGTAGGAGTTAGGTCTTCTTTGTGGCAAAACAAAAAGCAAAATATTATTTTCTTGCCCAGGGAATGGTGTAATGTTTTGTCTATTCGAGCCAGGTCTCATAAGCTCTCATAGACAAACATCATACCCTCGATAGCTCAGCTACCTCAGGTGGCATAACAGTAGCAGGATGGCTCTTGTGATAGTGTTGGAAACAAAAAAGTTTTAATAAAAGGCAAAATAAATAAGGTCTTTAAAGATAAAAACCGAGCCAGGGCAAGAGGTTCTTGCTCCTGCTAAAAAACTTCACAAAAGAGATTTACTTATTTTGTTCTTTTCTTTTCTAGTGAATTGCTTAGGCAGGACTTTTTAGCTTCTATGCAATGATCCATCCTTAAGTGTGAGGTGAAGTCCCCAAGGTCCTATGAGGTGCCTTTTAACCAAATTGAGAAGAGAAACTTCTGGGCTTTTGTCCTTTATAAGGAGACAAAGGGTGACTTGTTTACTCTGTCAACAAAGGGCATATTCCTACAGCGGTGGAATCAGTACTCTTGGAAGTGTTCAAAAATTTGTGGATGTGGCACTTGGGGATGTGGGTTAGTGATGGCTTTAGCAGTGCTGGGTGAACAGTTGGGCTTGATGATCTTAAAGGTCTTTTCCAACCTTAATAATGCTGTGATTTTTAATTATGCTAAAATGCAGAGGTAAAGAATGGTTGAGTGGGCAGTAACTGGGAAGAACCCCCATGCTGAGCACATCCCTCCTGTCCTTGTCCCAGTTATCCTGACCAATGCTAGAGAAGAAGCCAAGGGTAGAAAATAAATCTTCTTTCCCTCTCAAAGGACAGCCTTGGAGAGTGGAGGTGGTGAAGAGGAGAGGAGGACAGCATGAGTTAACATTTCTCATCTAAACAAATGAAAGGTCCTCCATGCCCCTTTTTCCAATGTATCTACAGCCTTTTAATGCCAGCAGAGTTCAGGAGGGTGGAAGAGAGAAAAATGGAAAGAGGGAGGCTTGGTGACTGGAAAAGGGAGGTGGAAAACAGCATGGCTGGAGACCATGGAGCAGTGGAGTTGTTATTACAAGAATCTTTTCTTTTTGATCCTTAACCTGGTCCAGGTGACCTGCTCTGCTTCCCTTCTTCCCTGCGTGACCTGGAAATTCATAATAGAGGGTTAGAGATGTCTGAAAATTCTGACACAAGTGGTAGATTTAATGAAAAAAGTGAAGTTTTGGTCAAAGTCTTCTTGAAAAAAACCACCCATAAAAAAAGACCTCATTAAATTTAATCCAATGCTGACGATTTTGTCATTTCCTCCATCACACCTCAGCACCCTCTGTTTCATAACAAGATTATTTTCTCTTGTCACTTAAGAGCTGAGCTGAGGCAGCAGGCAATAATTTGAAAAGGAAACAAAACTTTTCCTTCAGATTGACTGAAGCATTGCTGGCTGATTTTGATTTTTATTTTTTTTTTCCCCAGACAGAGCAAGGACGTTTCCTGCTTTTTTTCATCAACAAACCAGGCATAATTTTCTTCCCTCTCTGTGCTTTTTCCATGGTTTTTTTTGCTTCAGGCAATGAGCTCCCAGCTGTATGATGAGCTGGGCCAGGTCCTCAGGAAACATCATTTTCCTGCCTGTCCTGAAGGCTGACACGGATCATGCTGGGACAGACACTGAGATTGCCTTTGCCTCAGTTTCCCCATCTGTGGTGTGGGGCTAAAACTACAAAGAGCCAATAATTGCCTTCCGTGATAGCTGAGGGGCTATTTAATTAGCCTCTGCAGTGCTTTGAAGATGAAAGTGCTAATTATTATTATTATTATTACACAGACAAGAGTTAGATGTCGTTAGAAGGGATTTTTTTTACCCATCTCCTCTTTATGATGTCTTATTTATCACAGATGTTCCTGATATGGCTCTTTTGAGCCGTGCCTTGTTAACATTTCTGATCTTATTTATCACAGATGTTCCTGATATGGCTCTTTTGAGCCGTGCCTTGTTAACATTTCTGATGTGGGACACACATGATGGGCCTTGTAGAAATGGAAAGTCTGGCTCCTTCAAAAAAGTCCTGTGGTCCCTCCAAACATTGTACCACGACATCCTGGACATCAGCCACTCCCAACCTGCTGCTTTTCCACACCCTAGACCCTCTGACAACACAAAGAGAAAGAAGTTGTGGCTGTCCCTTCAACCCAGCAGTGCTTTTGTCACAGGGGAGGGTGAGAGGCTGACAGGATTATAGTGGAAAATTGTAGACAGGAATTTTTGAACTGGGCACCCATATATTGCCTGCAATCCAGGAGGAAGGAATAGAACATTTCACATTGGTTTTATCATCCTAATGGGACAGCCAAGCCTGTTTGAAGATGATTTTGTTATTCTCATGCTCCTGCTCTGCCTAAGAGCTTCCCTGGGATGAACCTATTGTCAGATTTGCTGAGGTTAATGCAAAAACCACCCCTGAAAGTGTTTGAAAGACCTCTGGATGTGGCCCTTAGGGACATGGCTTAGTGGTGAACACAGTGGGGGTGAGTTAATGGTTGAACTCCATGATCCTAAAGGCCTTTTCCAACCTAAATGACTCGGTGACTCACATTGTCGTCACTGGCCTTTGAATCAGGGCCTGGATGGAGCAGAATCTGTTTGTCCCCAGCTGTCCCTTTGTCCAAGCACAGGATTCTGGATGTGTAACAGAAGATTTTGTCCCTGTTTATTACTAGACCAACTCAACGAAGAAAGAAATCAAAGCTTTGAGGGCAAACCGTGCCCTGCCTACAAAGACACTGATTTGCAGCTCATGCTGCCCTGGGCATGGTCCTCAGCCACTTTGCAGAAGTTTATTGACCCAGTCCTTTTCTTTAATGCAGGTCCCAGATGGATCTGTGGTAGCTTTGGTCTCCAAGCAAGTCACTGCCTACAATGCAGTCAACAACTCCACGGTGTCCCGGACGTCAGCCAGCAAGTATGGTAAGGGTTTGTGTGCTGGGATGGACTGGGAGAGCACTGGGAAGAGATCCCAAATGTCACAGTGGTCACCAGACCCTAAGCACCTCAGGGAGACTGATGGGCAGATGATTAGTTGGTGAAATGAGACAGGAGGGGAGGATTTAGCCATCTAAAAACTCTGGCATCTCATTCAAACTGTTGATCCAAGTGGTTGGGTTGCTCTTGAGAAGTTCTTCTTTCATTAATGAGAGGAAGAGTTTGTGTAATTAACTGCCTCCCTCTTAGATCACCAAATGCCACTCTTAGAGTTTGAGGTCTTTATCAGCAGATCTCAAAGCAGTGGGCTGCTGTTCCCACTGTCCCCATGAGGCAGCTGAGAGTGACACAGCTGTGGAAGGGACACCAGGTGGGAACTCCTCTGCAGGGCCAAACAGGGACCTCCTGAGCGTCACCCACCCCCTCCACACCTTCCTCCCTGCACTAGAACTGCATCCAGTCCGTGCCTCACTAAGGTGATGCTGGACAGCAAAGCAAAACATCCCTGATGCACAACCAGAGTGTGGCAAACCCCCCTCCAACATGAATGCTGCTGTCATATCACTTTATTCATATTTTTAATTTATGGAAGCATCTCCAATCCTCCTTACTCTCTTTATCTTAAGGGAAAGTGCAGTTACTCAATGTCCAGAGGTGCCCCCTTCCACTTTCTCCAAGGACATAAATGATCCATGAGGCCTTATTAATATTCATCCTCTTTGCCATGTTGTTGCAATTACTGAAAGACACAGTGACCTTTGGAAAGGAAGACTTGAGGGGGGTTAATTTCTGTTGGATTTCTTTAATTCTTTTGCCATTTGATTTTTTAGGAGGGGGGAATAGGGAAGGAGGCAGGGGGAGGAGAAGATGTGGTGGGTCAAAAAGTGATTGTTAATTGCAATTAAGAAAACAGCATCCAGAGAGAAAAAGGATATTCCATCTGATAATTAATATGTAGAGATTGGTAATGCATTAATGAGGCTGATTCAGATCTTGCTACAGAAAGGTGCAACACTTCTGATAATTATGGTTGGAAAAGGCAACATTGCTGGAAGGTCAGGGAGAGGGGAATGCCTTGTGCTGTCACTCAGAGGCAAAGAGAGGTAAAATTTGGAGGCTAAAAGAATTCTTGGAGAGGAAATTTGTGGATGTCCACCTGGGGGTCTGGCTGATTTCTGTCAAAACACAATTTTGGAGCAGGGAGTAAGGACGATGGCTGGGCAGGAATTGTTTGTTTGCTTTGATGCCAAGGGAGGGAGGGAAGGCAGCTCCTTCTAAATCTGGGGATGAGGAGCTACATAAGAGATCACATTAGAGACATCAACATTTTTATGTTAAGCAGCATGGTATGGCATGGATAAAATATGGGAAAACCAGTCCCATAAGAAACTGGTTACCAAAAGGAACCTGTGCTACCCCCTGAACCGGCCCTGGGAAGTTTCTGATACTGACAGTGCCACTTGCCAGGGAACATGATAAGAGGTAAAGGTTATTGACAGCTGGAAATCAGTGTTTGAACCTCACTGAATTTAGTAGTGTAGACATTGACATCATACCTGGCTCGGTCACTTCGCTTGCCCTTGCTGAGCCAACCACGCAGACAACGCTTTGAAAAATGCATTTGGTGGCGCGTCACCAGCAGAATTCCTGAAAACCCCAATCCCAAGAGCTGCTGAGACACAAGGGGACCCCTGGTTCTGTGTCTCTGCAGAAAACATGATCCGCTACACGGGCAGCCCCGACAGCCTCCGCTCGCGCACCCCCATGATCACCCCTGACCTGGAGAGCGGCGTCAAGATGTGGCACCTGGTCAAGAACCATGAGCATGGAGACCAGAAAGAGGGTGACCGAGGCAGCAAGATGGTTTCTGAGATCTACCTGACCAGGTTACTGGCCACCAAGGTACGTGGTGAGGGCGGGGGACAGCGGGGTTTGAGAGTGCGGTGGAATTTCTTGCCGGCAAGAAATGAGAGGCCACTCAAAGGATGCCAGAGTTGGGTAAAAAGAGAAGACCAGAAGGAAAATAGAGCAAAGGGAGAGTTCTGAGCATGGGGGAGAGGAGCTTGAGCTTTGAAAGCAGAGTCAAAAAGAGACAGTGGAAAAGCAAGGAGGAGATTGGTGGAAAAAGCACAGCAGGAGGTGCTGGAGTTGTTGATTACACTGGTTTGTAATTTGTACCAAAATTGAGTTAGTGAAGAGCCAGGGCGGGTGCTCAGAGCAGGTTCCAAAGATGTGTCAGGCCTCGCAGTCTGAAATGGCTCCTATACCACAAAATCCTGAGTTTTGTGGTACAAATCCTCCTCCACATTTTCTCTGAGCCAATAAAAGACTCTGTGCTGATGACTTGGAGAGGGTTACATTGACCTTACAGTGAGACATGAAAACTCAGCATGCACAGAGAGAAAATACAGATTAAATCAAGTGGAGGCAGAGCAGGAACATCCTGACCTGAGTCTCCAAACACATCCATAACTTTTTCATTTTTTGTCAGGGTATTAATAGGCACAAACACAATTCTATGCATTCACGCAAATGCTGCCTGAGTTTGCCCATCAGACACATTTCCATCACTAGTTTAAGTCCTACTTTTCAAATTTACCTGCTCATTTGTTCCTCAGCTCATTTTGCCTCTGATGTCTGGCTCTCCCTGCAGCCTCACTCAGGCTGGCTGAGCTGCAGAGGATTTGGAGGAAAGGCAGCTTTGTCTTTAGCCCCTGGTCCATGCCCCATTCCCTGGCATCAGGAGGCTTTTATGGATCACACAACGTGTGAAAAATGTTGAAAAAGGAAAGTCTTGCTCCCCAGGGCTCAGGCACCAGCTGGTGTAGACCAGCAAGCATTGGACTGCTGCTGATTTATGTTGTCTGGGGATGCAGCCCCTAACCCACCACTGAGCTGCTTTTGCTTTCTGTTCTGGGTCACAAACTCAGCACTTGGGTTGGTTTTTTTTTTTTGTTGGTTTGTTCTTGTGGGTTTGTTTTTTTTTTTTTTGTGGTTTTGTTGGGCGTTTTGTTTCTTTGTTTGTTTTTTGGGTTATTTTGTGGAGTTGACAGGAAAGCAGCTGCAAAACCTTCTCAGAAACAGAAGGAGTTAGCAAGGTTGGGGTTTTATTGTTTCCCCTCTTGGGCCAAGCAATTTTCTTTTCTCATTGTGACTGTTTAAGGGAGGGAAAGAGAGAGCAGTTGCTGTAATACAATCCCCAGGAATACTTTGTTAAACTGACAATAATTTTTATTCTGGTAAATCCCTGACCTCTGATACCCAAGAGCCTCTTCCCTAAAAGCCTCAGAGGTGTTTGTGGCGTTTGTGGGGGTGAGCATGTAGAGAACTAATTCCCTGCAGGAACTGAACCTGAGGGCAGCTCTTCCATGTCAGACCAAGAGGATTTCCCCTCCGGAGCCCTTTCTGAGTCAGACAGGTGCTGCAGGGCTTTGTTCACCCCACAGGAGTTCACACAAACAAAAGGTGCCTCTCTTTTGCTTCCTCAAGAATAAATCAAGTGGTGAATCAGCCAGAGACACCAGCTTTCTAATTAAGTGTTTGTTAGCTGTAGGTAAACTTGAGCCACTCTGGTGGAACCTGAGGTTTTATTTCTAGAAGGGAGACATTTCTTCCCTAGGTCTTTGGAGAAAGGGCAGAGTTTTATCTTGCAGGAAAGGAATTTTTTCATATCAGGGAATGCTTGTTGGCGATTCAGTTGATTTTTGGTTATTTTAGCAGCTGTTTGTCCACGTATAAATGCCTGTGAAGCTCTGGTGACAGAGGAAACGTGCCCTGCCTGGTTCCATCCCCAAACCCAGCCTAGAACTCCTCAGCTATTCCCTTCTCCAAGCCTGGTGACCCTCAGATATTCCAGCTCTTCTCCCTGCTAAAAGTCTACTGTCCTCAAAGAGTGACTCTCCAAGCCCTGGTTCTGGGATTCTCCTAGCAGTAAGGAATAAAAGATGAGGAGGCCTCTTTGGAATGAAGTTGGTGTTATTTAGGACACTGGTCACACATTACCCACCCACCTCTCCAGGTTCTCTTCTCCCTTTTTTGTCTCCATGACACTTTCTGCTGTGCTCTACAGCCTTCTACAGACTTCACTTCCCAGTTTAAAAGAGGACTGGGTGAAAGCCAGCCTGGAAAATGGCTGGGTTTTGTCTCATGGATGCACTAAAGCATTGAGGATGGGATGCAGAGAGAGGAATCTGTGTGGAAATGAGGTGTAATGGTTCTTGTGATGATAAACATTCCTGTTTAAAAACATTTGTCTTGAAATTCCAGGTCGTGTCACATTTAACTATTGGATGGCCCCCACTTTTCAATCACACCTCTGTTTATCCACAGACATGCCCTGTTTTCAGTGGGGCACCAAAATTCAACATCCTCTGCCCACTTGTTACCTCATATTCTTCCTTTCTTCCTTCCTTCTCCCACCAGGGCACCCTCCAGAAATTCGTGGATGACCTCTTTGAGACCATCTTCAGCACTGCCCACCGTGGCAGTGCCCTCCCCCTGGCCATCAAGTACATGTTTGATTTCCTGGATGAGCAGGCAGACAAGCACAACATCCACGACCCCCACGTGCGGCACACCTGGAAGAGCAACTGGTGAGTGAGTGACACGGCCCAGTACAGCCCAGCACGGCTACTGGGCTGGAAGGAGAGTAAAGGGAAGTGTGTTTGGGATCTGGCTGCTGGGGGAGCTGAGGACCCTGGTGTGGGGCTCAAAGGATGAGGCTCAGTCTTGCCAAGTCAACAGAGAAGTCAGAAGATCCCAAAATGCAAAGGATTAGCACTTTTGCTGAACAAGTCCCAGTTTGCCCTGTATTATGTGCAGATGGCAGGATTTGTCAGGGATTTGATGAGGAAAAATGAAGTTTTTTAATTGCTGCAGTGCCCAGGATCACATAGGAACATCTAGGGAGGAATGGGAGAGGATTCAACACCACTGGCTTCGTCTGCACTGGGTGTTTTAATTCCCAGTTCTATTTGTTTGCCCACACAGAGGTATCTCAGGCCAGCTGAGAATTTTAAGGTATTTGAGACATCCTCAGAGGATGTGGAGCCCCCACAGGAGATTTGTACCCTCCTGGGTGGGAGCTGGAGGCCAGGAGAGCATCTCCAATGGTACAAAGTATTTCTAGAGTCTGGAGCTGGATGTGAGTCTTCTTTGGACTGAGTAACAAAGTGTGACATCAGTGGCAAAGTGTGACATCAGCCCCCTGCTCCAGCTCCTCATCCCTGCAATGGGACAGCAGGAAAAGCCAGGATCATTGGAGAAAAACCTCCTTTCTGCTGAGTCTCCTCATCAGAAAGAGCTCCCTGGGGAATGACTCCCTCCCCTTCTCCTGTGCAAACACAGGGACTATAAAAGGAGCAGCAGAGGAGAGCCGTGGGGCTCCCAGCTCATGCATTTTTTCCTTTTCCCAGCCATGCAGTTGGCAGATCGTCACAGCGCCGGTGACATAAAAAAAGAAACCCCATGCACCAAAGAGGCTTTCAACTAATGAAACATTAGCATATTATTAACATTATCTGCGGCACTAATCTAAGGCTGATTGCAGCCACTCAGCCTAAATGAGCAGGAGGTTTATTTAAGGGGGGAGGGGGGAAGGCAGAGTGTGTGTGTTTGTGGGAAAAGGGGCAGTGTGAAGAAATCTGCTCAATCAGATCAAATTAACTCAAAGTCACATCACAGGGCTTCATTATTCCCAGCCAGGGACATTGTCCCCTATCCCCTCTCCACACCCAGGCACACAAACACACACTCTGCTCCTCACCATGGCTGTGTGTGCCATCCAAACACCTGCACAAGGACTTCTGCAAGGTTCACTCATCCACCTCATCCCCAGAGTGATGATTCTCCATTCCCAGCCGAAATTCCCACTACTCCATTGTGTCTCATTGCCATTTTTTATTTATTCTTCCCCGAGGCCCTGGGACAGGCTGTCCAGAAAAGTTGTGGCTGTCCCATCCCTGGACTGTTCTAGTTCAGGTTGGATGGGGCTTGGAGCAACCTGGGATATGGAAGGTGTCCCTACACCAAGGGTGTAGAACTGGATAATCTTTAAGGTCTCTTCCCACCCAAAGCACTCTATAACTTGGTGTTTTCCAGCATCTCCCTCTTCTCCTGAGCTTGGCTGACTGGATTCCCTATGTGGGGCTTTCCTTACATTTGTTCTGTGATTTTGGTGCTCAGGAGAACACACAGAGGTTTAGGAAAACACGGTGTCAACCCTCTGTCAGGAAGGTTGTTACCCAAAATCAGGCTTGGAGACGAGTTTTTTAGAGTTGTGAATGCAATGAGCAAATGGGAGGAACTGGGGAGTTTATCCTGAATATCAGGAGAATTTGCTAAACTGAAAGTACAGAGAGTGAAGGCAGACTTAGCAATCTGCCTGAGAGAGAGACAGGGGCTGGGCTCTGTGCTCAGTGACACATCCCAGCTCCTGGGCCATGAGCACTGCAGTGCATCTGCCCTGACAAAAGGCTCGAGGCAAAGGCTGGAGGTATCTCATACAAAGTACCTCAGGGCATCTCATACAAATGAGCTGCTCTTTGGAGAAAAAGGGGGAAAAGAGCTTTGGATTGCAACTGGAATAGCATTTCCTTGGTTAGGGCAGATATATTTTCATATCAAAGGCTGTGATACTTGTTTCCCAGTTCCTTTTTTTTTCCTTTCCTTGAGGCAACGGGGCTTTCCCTGTCATGTAGCAACTGCTTCCTGCTCAGGGTACTGGGATCATGTGAAGGCTTGGGCTGGAGCAGTGGAGAGTGACAAGACATGATGTTCTACAGGGTGTGCCATGAGCATTCCCAGTCTCCACCTGGGAGCTCTACCTACCTCTATTCCTGTGAGATTGCTGTGAGGGCTAAAAAGCCAAGTCCCTCAATGACAAATCCCAGAATGACTTGGGTTGGAAGGGACCTTAAACTCATCCAGTGCCACCCCCTGCTATGTCAGGGACACCTTCCACTCTCCCAAGTTGCTGCAAGCCCTGTCTAAGCTGTTTTTGGATATTTCCAGGGATCCAGGGGTAGCCACAACTTCTCTGGGCAGCCTGTTCCAGCACTTTATAACCCATACCATAATAATTTTTGAGGTTTCAATGCCTGTCTTCATCTGACGGAGCAACCAACAGGGTCAACTTTCCATTGCAACTTAACACAGAGAGATTCAGAGCGTTTGTCATCACCTAAATTTTACTCCCATTAATTTATGGGCACCTTCAATGTGAAAAATGCCAATGACTTGTTTTTAGAATTTTTAAAAGTTTGATAATAATGAAATGGTTATAAAAATAGTAATACAAGTAGAGTAATAAAAATTTAGGGTTAGGATAATTACAAAACAATAAAAAGCAAAGAATTACAGGTATCCAGATATTTTTGGACACTGAGATGCCAAAACCATGTTCTGTGAACAAAGGAATAACCCTTAAAAACCATACACTGTTGCATATTCATACATACTTCATGGTTATGCATACATTCTATTTAAAACAAGAACCTCTGTCTGGTATATGTCAGCTCCTTCTTTTAATCCCCATGGCATCTTTGAGCCTGAGCAAGGCCTGAAGAAATTAGCTTCTTCTGATAAGAAAACCATAAATTCCCCTTCTCTGGAAGATTTAGGTGTTCTGTGACTGTTATCTCAAAGCAAGTATGCCATTTCTTTAAAAAAAAAAACAAACATATACATAGTTTGCAATTTAACATTGTGGTATAACCTAGAATTCTATTTAACACACTGCTTAAGAGAATTAATACAGCATAGCTTTCTAACATTACACATATAATATTCATTTTAATATTTGAGAAAAGCCAATCATAAAATATGCATTTTTCACATTCCACAAGATTGTATTGACTCAAAACATCTGCCAAGTAAGGATTACAGGGACGAAAGGTGACGTTTCTACCGTCCCTAGACTTTTAGGGAGGAATTCATTGCGTAGCAAAGTTTATCCCAAAACCTTCATATCCACAGCACGATTTTTGATCCCCACCCGCCATCTGCTGCTGTGATGTCTCCTGTGAGCTGTGCCCTGACTGTGTCCCCTCTGCCACCCCTCCTGCAGCCTCCCCTTGCGGTTCTGGGTTAACATGATCAAGAACCCACAGTTCGTCTTCGACATCCACAAAAACAGCATCACGGACGCCTGCCTGTCCGTGGTGGCTCAGACCTTCATGGACTCCTGTTCCACCTCCGAGCACCGGCTGGGCAAAGACTCCCCCTCCAACAAGCTCCTCTACGCCAAGGACATCCCCAGCTACAAGAACTGGGTGGAAAGGTGAGTTTCAGCTATGGAATTATGTCAATTGTTTATCTTCTTTTTCAGCCTGGGTCAGGGTCAGGATTAAATGCGAGCATTTCGTATTTGAACTCAGATGTTTATTAATTCTTATTTATGTTACAGTCTCACAAACCCTGAGTTTCACAGTACTTTAATAAGCTACAAAATGGCCTCGTATCTATCTCTGCAAGGCCTTTTAAGGATAAACTGTCCAATTAAGAAATGACACCTAAATTATTTTCACTTTTAGCGCAATAAGTAATCACCCGTGTCCTGCAATGCAAACTTTTCTGTCCAATTGCAAAATACCACCCAAACCCATGGAGAAGGAGGTGAAGAAGAAGGACCAGTCACTGCCTCAAAACCTCCATTTTGCTTTATAAATATGACTGTATTCTACAACTTCAAGCTCTAGGTTTTCCCCCATGTGATATTACGCTTCTATTCAAACTCCACCACCCACAATCCCAGTTCTGTCGTTCAATTTTGGAAGCTTCTCCACAGCCTCAGGTCAGTGCAGTGTTCTCCTGGGGGTCAGTGCCTGGCAGCACAGAAAGTCTGGAATTCTCAGCAGCCAGGGTTCCACCAGAATGACATAAAGTGACACAACCAGGCTCTGCTTTGTGGGTGGAGGTAGGAGGCAGCATCACTGTTGCTTTTGGAAACTGCCCCCAGGGCTTTTTTGTCTTTCACTTTTGCTAAGTGGAAATCTCCATGTTAGCCTTTTATTCCCTCAGTGCCTTGCAGCAGAGATGGAAACTCAGTTAATGGTGGGAGTTGAAGGTGTTTGCCATCATTGTTTCCTTTGAGGAGAAACTCTTGAGAAGTGGCAGGGGGAAGAAGGAAGGGGAGGTGATGTGTGTGAGCCCTGGGAAGCATACAGGCTTCAGAGTCTTTCCACACAGGCCTGAAGTGGTTTGCTGCTCTCAGCATTGCTGTGACAGTCCCCACACTGCCCAGATCCCAAGGGATTTATAATTATCCCACAGCAACTTCCCATGGAGGCTCTTCTGTGCTTTGAGTGAGATGCCAGAGGATTGACAGGCTGCTGACTGAAGCTCTGCAGGTATTTTATATGAAGTCAGAGGCCTTTCCAAGCATTTTGTCCACACTCCCAAGACCTGTGGCTGTACTTCCATCTGCTGCACAAAGGGTCACTGCCTGGAAAAGCTGCTCCACAGGGAATACAACCAAAACATCTATTCCTGCAGCGTGTTGGGTCTTCATTTTCTGTAGGGTTTCCCCCAGGACAAGCAAACAGCACATCCTGTTCGTCATCCACCAGGAGATGGGCTTTGCTTTCCAACATTCTGCACTTGCCTGGCGTTATTGACAGGTTTGGGAACTGCACAGATGGGGAATGGTTGCTGCTCTGTAAATACAAAGGCGGGTTTATCCTACAGATCATTCCTGTGCTCTGCATCCAGCTTTCAGCAATGATTTCCTCTGGATGACTTCCCAGGCATGGCCTAAAATTGATACCGTGTCCTGCAGGTTGTACAAGGCCTCTGCTGCTGCAGACACCCCACACTGTGCTATAAATCCCTGTACTGCCTTTGCTGGGGATGATTTTTTCTCATATTGTGACAGGAGTGTGGCTGATCAAAGAGCTCCATCCCCTACTCGGCACAAGGCAGCTTTTTTCCCAACAATTCTCCCATTGGTCTGTGATTTGTCTGGACAATTATTTTTAGATGTGGTTAAACACTTCAGCAAATGTCGTTTCTAGGCAACCTGCAAGGCTCTTATGAGCTACCTTGCTTAATTATGACCTACTTTTGGTACCGTGTCCAAGTTTCTTAGTATGTATTGAGGCTGATTGCTGGATTGACCTGGATAATGGGAAGCAAGTGTTGGAGGTTCCATTTAGAAATCAAGTTTGTACCAACATGACCCAAAGGTGTAATTCTCTAATGATGCTTTAGCAACACTCTGGGTGTTTTCTGTGGACAAATAATGTTTTCCATCTCAAAGTGGTTGATTTTATCTTGGGAGATGCTACATTTGAGTGACAAACTCAGGTATTTAAGTGGAGAATAGGATATTTCCTTATGCAAAAAACACTTTTTTTTTTCTTTTTCTCTTTTCCCTCTGGATAAACAAAAGGCTGCCATTTCCATTTTGGTTTTTTTCCAGTATTGATTTCACTTTACAACTTTTTGGAGCTAAATCCTGGTGCCCAGTGATCTTCAGCAATAGGTGCTGCATTTCCTTGGAAGTTTTCCCAAACAACTGGGTTTGCAAACGAGGTACATAACACCTCCTGCTGCTTGTAAACAGCCCTGGATTCCTGTCCCCAGCATGTGCTGGGTTGTTATCTGCACTGATGTCTGACAACTTGAACTGAAGCCCAAGGGGAGACTGCAGGTTTTGGAATATGGTTAGAGCTTCTTCCCTGCTTTTATTTTTGTGCGTCAGTTCCACTGACTCAAGGCAGTGGCACCTGGATGCTGTGGGAGATGAAAGAAAAAACCTATCAAGGATGAATAAAATATAATTTGAGTTCTACCCCGAGGTAATGAATTCCTTCTCTCCGTTCTGCGATTGTGCTTTGAGGGAGTTTTTCCAAATCCAAAGGCTTCCAGTGCTGGTTGGAGCTATTTCTGTAGTCAGCATCAGCTGGAGATGGCATCCTTCAAGACCACTAGACTTCTTCAAAGAGTGAGTCAGGAGATAAAAAGTCAGGGAGTTTAAGAAGTGGTTGAGTAAATCAGAAGAACCTGAAATCAAACTAACTTCTTTGACAAAAAGGAAACTCTTAAGAGGGTAATTAGTCAGTGGTAGATTGTACCCGACTTGAGGCACTCTGGATTAAAACGTGCCTGGTTTTAGAGGTCTGAAAGTGGAACTGAGCTGGGTTACTCCAAACCATCCCTTTAAAATCTCTGTTTTCTTGGTGTGGAGCCTTTAGGGCTCACAAACTCAGAGCAGGGAATGACCTCGGCATGAGAAGGAGGCAGGGATGAAAGGACTTCCCTCCAGTCCTTCAAATATTTGTTTTCCACCTGGGAATGTGCATTGGGAAGGGAATAGTTGCAGCTTCTGGCCTTACCACTGGTCTGCCTCCACAGGGTGGTCAACTGGAAATTTGATTCCAAAATATTTCAACAGCAAGACTGTCAGGAATCTTCAATGGTTTTATTTTTTTGTTTGGCTCATGTTTTAGCGTAGGACTTTCTCATGTTTTCAGTTACTTCTTTGTGATGAGGCAAGAGTTGCCTTCATAATTGGGATGCATGACAATGACTAATTAAATTTTAAAATGTTACCAATTTTTGCAATTTCCTGTCGACTTAATGGAAAACTATATAAGAAATGGACAACTTCTATGACAATTTGAGAGGTTGGTTGTTTTAGTGCCATTTCTGTAATTATTCAAGATAATGGATTTGTTGACAACAGCAACAAAAAAATTGTGCATCACTTAAATTTAGTTGAAGATGCTCCCTGCTCATTGCAGTGGGGCTGGAATAGACGACCTCTAAATGTCCCTTCCAACCCAAACTATTCTGTGATTTTATGAAAGTCCTTTTGTAACATTGTTGGAAGCAGAGGTGGATTCTGCCTGCTGAAACAACCCAACTGAGAAATTCTGACTTCTGGGGAAAAGCAGGTTCCCAGTTCAAATGAGACACACAGAGCTGGAAACACGCGGTTGAAAAGTGTCCCGGTGCAGCCACATCTTGGATTTCCTGCTGCAGAGCACGAGGCCTGATGAGGCAGGACAATTAACCCAGGAAATTGGGACAGGCTATTTGGCTTTTGTTGAAGCCACGAAGAGTCAGGCTGTAGTTCTAAAACAAAGTGGAGGCTTTTCAATTATCATTAAAAAAAAAAAAAAGGAGGAAAAGAATGGTAACGATAGAGCAGAATCTCATCTGACTTCAGTTAGTAAAACTCCATAGGCTCTGCTGAATTTACATTAGAGCAGCTTCAGATCTGCATCTTTTCAAGTTTACTTCAAATGTCCCCTTTGAGCCTGGAAATCTGGAGAACTTGGGAGCATTTGATGCAATCCCCAAGCAATACAAAGGAGAGCCTGTTCTAATTGGGACTGTCTCATTAGCATTCAACACCACACTGAAAAAATGACAAAGGGCTGTGGCTGACCTTTCATTTCTTTCCATGCTGCCAAGCTTATGATAACACTTGTTTGAACTTCATTAACACCATTTAATTGCCTGCATCACAATCAATATGATGTTTCCCTGCCGAAGCCTGGCACAGAGGCAAGCATGTGGGAGACTGAAAAGGGGCAGAGCACAAAAAGCAGAAGTCAAAGAGTTTTTCCATTTCACATTGGTGCCCAAAACACCTACAGGGCTGCAAGGAGAGGATCTGGTGCTCTTTTTTTGCCTCATCCCTGCAGGGAATTGGTCTCCTTTTGGCTGCTTATTGTGCATTGAAAAGAGCCCCTCTAAGAAAAACTTAAAGTCAATGGAGACATCACAAGTGTTCTTAACTTAAGAGTCATCCGATGAAGATCGTTCAAAATAGGCTTGCCAGGTTCAGGATCAAAAGAAGCTTAAAATGATCTGATATGTGGGATTCAGAATTATAACATTTGCTTTTTATTGTGTTAACCTGGGTGCAAACAGTGCCTGACATAGCTGGTGCCACTCCTGAGGCCATGAGCTCATCTACTTTTTTGTCCTTACAAGTACAGATACTATTAGGATAAAAGGAACACTTTTAAACTAAAAGGGGGAGATTTCAGTGAGATGTTTGGAACTCATTCTTTACTCAGAGGCTGGTGAGGTCCTGGCACAGAGTGCCCAGAGAAGCTGTGTCTGCCCCTGGATCCCTGGAAGTGTCCAAGGCCAGGTTGGATGGGGCTTGGAGCAGCCTGAGATAGTGGAAGATGTCCCTGCCCATGTCTGGGGTGGGACCGGATGATCTTTAAGGTCCTTTCCAACCCAAAATATTTTTGATTTGGTGATTCATGAAGCAGCTATGATTTGCATCCCATTAGCCTTTAGATGTCGAGGTCTAGATCTTGTTAGAAAGAGCTTTATGAGCGTGTTTGGAGTACGTAAAACCTACAGCCTGTACCCATTTGGGATTTCACCTACCCAGTGTGTCAGCTTGGGGTTTCAGGGCTCTCAAGTCACTAGGAAATCTCTACCTGTGCAATGCTTGTTTTGGCTGTTGGCCACTTTACAGCTAACTTTGGAAAGAAAGACAAGCTGGACCAGTTTAAAACAATAAAAATCTTCACGTACCCTAACATTGTGAGTTATTGAGGTTTTAAGGAGAAACTCTGAGGGCTCTAAAAAAGGAGTATCACATGAGAGGTGCAAATCCTGGCTCTCTGTTAAAAAATTAGTTTCCTGTGCCCCCTCTCTCTCTCTCTGCTGAAAAGAAGGCTCAAGAAGTAGCATACCAAAGGTCAAGGCAGGGAGTGTTGTCAGTGGAGATAATAAAAAACAGCGCTGGAAGGGGCCTCAGGAGGTCAACCCGAGCATCTCCTGCCTCAGGGCAGGATAATCTCTGTCTAAAGCCTTCCTGACAGATGCTTGTCTACCCCTTTCTTAAAGGCCTCCAACAACAGAGCCTCTGCTGTCCTCGGGCAATTCATTCCCCTGCTTCCCAGTCCTTCCCATCAGTGTTTTCCCTGCTGGGCAGCCAAAATCTCCCTGGCTGTAATTAAAGCTCAGGCATCGCCATGGCAGGGGGTACAGTTCATTCCCTGCCTCTCTGGGGCAGCTTTTGGCGTATCTGAAGACTGCTCACTTGTCTTTCTTCACTTTTCATCTAACAAAAAAAAAAAAAAAAACCTGTGTTTTCTCATCACGCTGAAAAGCTGTTCCTACGCAGCGCAGCTTTCAGGCGGCGAGATGGAAATGTGTCCATATGTGTGGGGTGCAGCCCTGTGGGAATCCAGGGCTTCCCTCTGGCTGCCCTGGAAGGTCTGGGACCCTGGCAGGGGTCAGGAACCCCCCTGGACAGAGCCCCCAGAGACACTGTCTGTGATCTCTGTCCATAGAAAAGAGTTTTCAATCTTACAGGATGAATTACAAGCTCTGAGTGTTGGATAAGAGTAATAATTAAGTGTGGCACGGGTGCAAAAGTAAAATTTTAGGATTCTAGATTAGGGGTCCAAAGGGGACAAGATGGAGGAAATTGGGTGTGTCTTGTCCTTTTTCTTCTTCTTCATGCCCTCCATGTTTCACTGTGGTGTTGGCATTTTTCTGTTGGTTTAGGCTGAGGACACACTGTCCAACGTAGGTGACAGATATTGGCACGTTATTGTAAATCCAGCACAGGTAGTTTGTGGTATTTAATGTTTGTACCATCCCACTGAGGGCAGAGCCCCACACGCTGCCCTGCAGGACAGAGCTGCGGCAGGGCAGCAGAACATGTTAGAGATAAACAGAATAAACAACCCTGAAACAGCACAGACGAATTATGGTTTCTTCTTTGGCAGGGGGGCAGAAAGACAGAGACTTTTTATAATCTCGGAATCACCAATACCTCAGATTCCGACACAGCCCCACACATCCTCTGCTCTGAGGTGGTGCTGGGTGATCTCTTCTGCCAGAGGAACTACCTGTGCACCGATTCACTCTTCAGCCACCGAGCCAGAGCTGTTCTTCAACCCTCCATTGCTTATTCCGAGGGGAGAAGCAGCAGGAGAACCCATGGAGAAGGAGGTGAAGAAGAAGGACCAGCCTCTGGCCCAAAATCTCCCTCTTGCTTTATATCTATTCCTGTATTCTAAACCCTTAAACTCTGAGTTTCCCACCCTGTGATATCACAGACTTATATTCAAACTCCACCCCCACAATCCCAGTGCTGTCATTCAATTTTGGAAGCTTCTCCACAGCCTCAGGTCAGTGCAGTGTTCTCCTGGGGGTCAGTGCCTGGCAGCACAGAAAGTCTGGAATTCTCAGCAGCCAGGGTTCCACCAGAATGACATAAAGTGACACAACCAGGCTCTGCTTTGTGGGTGGAGGTAGGAAGCAACATCACTGTTGCTTTTGGAAACTGCCCCCAGGGCTTTTTTGTCTTTCACTTTTGTCTAGTGGAAATCTCCATTAGCCTTTTATTCCTTTTTTTATTCATCTGCCTTGCAGCAGAGATGGAAATTCAGTTAATGGTGGGAGTTGAAGGTGTTGGCCATCATTGTTTCCTTTGAGGAGAAACTCTTGAGAAGTGGCAGGGGGAGGAAGGAAGGGGAGGTGATGTGTGTGAGCGCTGGGAAGCATATGGGCTTCTCAGTCTTTCCACACAGGCTTCATCAGCCACGGAGTCAGAGCTGTCCATCAACCCTCCACTGCTTATTCCAGGGGAGAAGCAGCAATAAAAGCCATGAACAGGCAAAATAAAAGCATTGCCTTTTTTAGAGCTTGCACATATGGACAGAATTGTTCCCTCCTACAGCTTGGGTTGGAAGGGACCTTGAAGCTGATCTCATTCCACCCCCTGCCATGGGCAGGCACACTTTCCACTATCCCAGGTTGCTCCCAAGCCCCATCCAGCCTGGTTTTGAACACTTCCAGGGATGGGACATCCCCGATTTCCCTGGGCAATCTATTCCAGTGCCTCACCAGCAGCTCAGAAGCTCCCCGGGAAACTCAAAGTGCCATTCTGTGTCAGTGCAAGAACTGATAGCACGTCCTGGCACGGCTTCACTGCATCCCAAAAAAGAACTGGTTGTTCCCAAGCTTTCCACCAGCCCTTCCCTGCTGGAAGAGTCCCCCATATCCCTTTCACACACCTCTCCATCCTTCAGTGGTCTGGATACAGCCGGCTATTGCATAACCCTAATTATGTTATTGCTGTAATTGGGTCTGCCGTCTGCAGCACATGGATTCGTTACAAGCTTTTCATATGCTAAAACGATTATTAATGAGTGCAGTCCCATCCCAGCGACAAACAACAGCCATGACAAAAAGATCTTTTGGAAGGCAATTAGCTCCATGCTAAGCTGCCTAAACCATGGCCTGTGCTGGGAAATTTCGGGCTGGGGAGGAAGCGTTGGCAACGTGGCTTTTCTCTTCTCTTTTGATGAGTTAATGAGTTACTGAGCGGCAGCAGGCACAGTCATTCTTGTGAAACATCTCCACTAAGGAGCCCTTCCCGTACCGAGGGAAAAAACATTTATCCCTGGATAAACAGAGGACAAAATGTATTCCCAGGTCACCGTGATGGATGCTCAGGTCATTGTTGTGTCGCTTTCCTTGGGAAAACAAAACAAAACAGAACAAAACAAAACAACAAAACAAAAACCAAAATGCAACCCAGGGAAAGATGCGGATGGAAGGAGCAAGAATAATTTTTTTTTCAGTAGAAGAGTACCAGCTGTATCCTGGTACATCCCAAATCCTTCTCCATCCATCAGTGGTGGTGGAGGGTCTCCTGGGCTCTCTCTCCATTCAAAGCAGGCTGGGGTGAGCTGCTGTTCCCGTGATATCTGTGAGGACCCATCCCATGGCCTGGTTCTCCTCACATCCTCCATCTGAGCTGGAGTGCTGGAATGATGGGTTTACCCCAGTTCCTCATAATTGTAATTGGTTGTGAAGTCTAATGAGCAAATTTCCTGTCGTCACATCAGAGGATGGAGAGCCTTGAGGTAAGAATGGAGGCTGCTCCTGTGAATAAGGGGAAACTCAGACACACAAGGCTGGATCTTTTGATCCCCATCTGAGAATCTTCTGGAAACAGCTGGGGAAGGAGCCACTGGAGATGAGAAAAATTGGAGTACAACAGCAGCAGCAAATCTGCTCAGGATTCTTGTTCTTGACCCTTTGAGGGCAGATTAAACTGCATTTACTGCTTTGCTTTTGCTACCTTTCTGTCTCGTTTAGAGAGAATACAGCTCAGTGTTGTGTTCCCAACTTTCTGCTGTCCCTACCTCAGGTGAGACCCTTCACAAGTGACAAAAAACACCTCTCTGTCCCTGGCACTGCCTCCCAGCCCAGCTCTGGTGTGGGAGCTGTCAGCTGCAGGGGTGATGGCAGCAGCACAGGCAGCCCTGCAAATTCCAGCAGTGGAAATGTAAGGGCCTCTGGGGTTTGGTGACAGCTTCTCAGTGGGTTTTGCATTAGGGGTATGCAAATGGCAGAGAGGCTCTAAGTACCTCTGAGGATCTGGGTTGGAATCTAATGTAAATAAAGACTCAGCAGGGATGTTGTCATCTCCCTGCTAGGATGCTTTAATACACACATTCATCATTTCTTTAGAGAGCACAGTGATGGCTTCATTAGAAACTCTTCTGCATAAATAAGTCACTGGGCCATGGCAGAATTTGGATGTAAGGATATTATGTCTTCTTGCTCATCTAGATTGGGGTATTGGTACATGTTTTTATTTTCTTTTATTTTTGCCACAAAACCCCTTGGTTTAACGGGAAATGACTGTATTGGTGTGTGATGCCAGGGAATTGAGTCTGGAGGAGACCAGGACATTTTGGTGGGTGATGGTCTGTGACCCCAGAACACTGAAATCACATCCTGGGAGTCTGTCATGGCCAGAGCTCTGAAACTGATTCTTGAAACTCTGATCTGTGCATCCCATCCTTGGCTCCAGGGAACATTTCCTGCTGCTTTTCCTTGTTTGGATGAGTCATGGGAGCTTTGTGCTGCTGGGGAATGATCTCTGCAGGGCTGGAAAGGGATGGGGAGCTTTCAAACCCTTGTGAGTCACAAACTCAAGAGTCTGTTGCTACCAGGTGGAAAGGAAACAGGACAAACTTGGAGAAGGGGTTGATAACTCTGTCTGTGCCCCAGTTTTTGGGAGCACCCTGTCCCTACACCCATTATCTTGCCACCACTTGGTGACAGCTCAGCCAGAGAGGAAAAGGAGAATTTTAACTTCTTGTCAGAGCCAGACTGGCACCTCTGATTTCCTCCACCAACCCCATTTATTTTTGCTGTGATGAGCCCCCTTCTCTGCTCATTTCACCCATCAGGAGGGTGCCTATCCAACATTCATGAGGAGCTGCTCTCTTTTCAGGGGCCATAAATCAATGTATTTCACTGCTTTGCAGCCTGTTTTACTCATAAGCCTGTGAATTGTGCTGGTGGCACATGGACTTTTTTTCAAGTGCCAAGGCACACCTTGCTTTTTAACACTAAGATTCCTTTTTTCTCAGCTGTGTTATGGATGCCACCAATTCCTGTGTGCAGCATAGATCTGATCTTCTCCAGCAGGTGATGCTAAGACCTGTTTAAGTTCTTCTGTGAGTGGCAAAAGTCTAAGAAATACTTATTCCTCCCGTTCAGCATCTTCTCCTGGGGACAGTTCTGCAGGACACGGCCTCCTGGGATTTCCAGATTTACTCACAAACAACTGTCCAGGTCCACCTGGGGATGGAGGGTCAGGCAGAGTGTAAAGAAAATCAAACCCCCACCACTTTTCACTGGAGCACTGGCAATGAGAAATATTTAGACCATGGGAGTGATTAGACTAAGATTTCTGGCTGGTCCTAAGCCCAGAAGACAAAATGCCAGGGCTCCAGGGAGAGAGATGTTTTTGTTCCTGCTGGAAGTTGCAGTAAAATTAATGAGGTTTGCATGAGTTTTTATGGTGAAACAGAGTTTAGCTTTGGAAAATGTCAAGCAAGAAGGACCTCTGCCTCCTATGCCTCCCTCTGCCATGGATTAAATCAGCATCCCACCACCAAAACCAGGTTATCAACAGAGACTGACTCATTGGGGTAAATCAGGGTGGGATTGAAGGGCACAAAAGCAGACTGAGCACAGCTGGAACCTCCTGCTGGAGAAGGGTTTCCCCCCTTGCTCTTGCACTGCTCTGTCTTCCACAGGACACTCCAGCAGCTGCTCGTCCTGCTCTGTCACAGAGTATTTTCCCACTCATCCACCTCAAGGATCCTCACCACACAGCATTTCAATGTCCAATTTCTCTGCAGTGGCAAACAGCCTACATCTCAGCAGGTGTCTCCACGCTGTTTACAGGACACCTGTCAGCTCTTTTGGCTCCTCGTCCCCTCTGCCTCCTAATTATAAAATTGTGGATTGCTGCAGCTATGGGCTTTTTTTTTTTTCCTTCTTCTTCTTCTTTTTTTTTTTTTTTCTTGTGCACAAAATGTCAAATTGCAGAAATTAAAAATGTAAATGATGGTGTCTAATTAACCAGTTGACAGCAGAGCACAGCTGCGAGTGACAGTGACTGATTACCTTCTGCAAACCTTGTCCTCCAAGACCTGCCTTACCCTGGGGAGGAAGGACATCAAAAATAGCAACTTCCTTAAAGAGACATCACTCTGCAGATGAAGCCTGCTGGGCAATGGTTCTGGGGGATCCAGATCTTATGGAGAGACCCCCAGTCCTCCTGAGCTCCAGGGAAATGGTGTTGATTCCTAGGAAAAGCAGATTTTTTTTCCCAGTCAGACTGGAGTTGAAGGCTGTTGCCACAAATACTAGGCCAGCTTAAAATATGGAGTAAAAAGGAGATGCTGAGCAAGAGAGTTGTTGGAATAGACTGGATTCAGTGTGGAAGGTGGGTGATGTTAGCAGTGGGGGCAGATGTAGTGGTGAGAATGGTGCAAGGAAAAACACAAATATTTGGGGGTTTTGTGTGAGTGGGAGTGAAATCCTGAGCTGTCAATGGGTACCAAGGTCTCTCTGGGAAGAGAGGCAGGGCTAAAAACCCTTGAATGTCTGACAACGTGATCCAGCTTCAATCCAGCTCCTGTTGACGGCACAGGGAAAGTTTACAGGATATTCTCTGGGGCTTCATTCTCCTATTGGGGTGAATACAAGACACATCTGGTGCTCAGGATGAGTGCTCAGTCATCTCCACCTTGGCTAGGTGTGGGAGTCCAGGGCTTCCCTCTGGCTGCCCTGGAAGGTCTGGGACCCTGGCAGGGGTCAGAAACCCCCCTGGACAGAGCCCCCAGAGACACTGTCTGTGATCTCTGTCCATGGAAAAGAGTTTCCAATCTTACAGGATGAATTACAAGCTCTGAGTGTTTGATAGAAGTAATAATTAAGTGTGGCACAGGTGCAGAAGTAAAATTTTAGGATTCTAGATGAGGGGTCCAAAGGGGACAAGATGGAGGAAATTGGGTGTGTCTTGTCCTTTTTCTCCTTCTTCATGCCCTCCATGTTTCACTGTGGTGTTGGCATTTTTCTGTTGGTTTAGGCTGGGGACACACTGTTCAACGTAGGTGACAGATATTGGCACGTTATTGTAAATCCAGCACAGGTAGTTTCTGGTATTTAATGTTTGTAACATCCCACTGAGGGCAGAGCCCCACACGCTGCCCTGCAGGACAGAGCTGCGGCAGGGCAGCAGAACATGTTAGAGATAAACAGAATAAACAACCTTGAAACCAGCACAGACCAATTATGGCTTCTTCTTTGGCAGCGGGGCTGAAAGACAGAGACTTTCTACAATCTTGGAATCACCAATACCTCAGATTCCGACAGCTAAGTCACCTTTCTTGCTGTAAAAGAAGAGCATGGGCCGGTATTTCACTGAGAAACCAGAAAAACCCAACACTAAGCGTGGGGGGTTTTTTTCCTCCTTTTTGTTTGGGGAATTCACTTCTTGAGCTCCTGCTCTTCCCCTCAAGAAACTCCTGTGTCTGTACCCCTCAGGTACTACTCAGACATCGCCAAGATGCCAGCAATCAGTGACCAGGACATGAATGCTTACCTGGCTGAGCAGTCCCGCATGCACATGAACGAGTTCAACACCATGAGCGCGCTCTCCGAGATCTACTCCTACGTGGGCAAGTACAGCGAGGAGGTGAGAGCCTGGGGGCACTTCTGGGGGGACAGGGGACAGCCCACCCATCCCCAGGGAGTGTCACTGATACCCATCTGCATCCTGGCTGGAAGGGTGAAGGATTTAAGGAATGAGAGACAAGGCTTGGGGTTTGGAAAGGGAAGGTATGGGATTTTTGGGTTTCCTCAGTACTCCTCTCTGGATCCCTGTTTTGTGTCTCTGTTGTTCAGTCAGGCTCAGCTGATGTGAAGTAGTTGATGGTCAGATGTTAACTCACTGCAGACGAGCCCTACATGAGCTATACATCCAAAATGGCCAAAAGTTGCTTAAGGGCTGTGCCCAACATCATTCCAGATACCCTAAAACACCCCAAAATGGTCCAACATAGACTTCAAGGTGTCCAGCATGGTTCTGTGTATTGAAGGCCATGTGAGGCCCCTTAGGGCATCTCAAGAGGCATGGCCAGAGGATGGATAAAGCTCATAAATAAATATTGGATCTCCAAGATAAAAATCAATTTAATTGGTTTCAATCCAGAGGTCTGCATTGAGTCAGATCAAACCCAAACTCCCTGCCTAGCTCCCTCCTGTCTGACTGACTTGCCTTGCATGATCTAAGCTAAGCCTGGGACCTGCCTTAGAGAAAGCTAACCCTCCTCTGCTGCTTTAAGATGCTGGACTCAGTCATTGTGGGGAAAGAACCTGAAATCCCTATCACTTCTTCCTCTCTCCTTTTCCAGATTCTCGGAGCCCTCGATCAAGACGACCAGGCTGGGAAACAGAAACTTGCCTACAAACTTGAACAAGTTATAACCCTCATGAGCATAGACAGCTGAGAACTGTCCTGCCAGGGACACCCTGGGAGGGATAAACCAAGTCGTGCCTCACTCAAGATCATCATCTTTACCAAGTGCAAGTTTTGATGGGCTGTAAGCAGAGTCACCCGAACAGCGCTCCTCTCTCTCTCCCCCCAACCCTTTCTCTCTTTTCCTTCTCTTTCCAAACCCATGGACAAAGCGACAGAGCCCCAGGGGTTAAAAGAAAAGACTGCAGAGGAATCTTGGCTCTGGGGCCATGAAGACATTTGGGTGGAGCTCTCCTCTTCACAGCTTCCCCTTTGCCTTTTGCCCTAGAGAGAAACTATTGAACACACACAAAAATCCCACCAACCCTCCCCCAGCATCACATCCTCACTCTGCAGAGGTGAAACTGGGAGATAACTTCTGTCATGCTGCTTTAACTGCCCTCCGAGGGCTGTAGCCTCTGGAGAGGACATGGAAATGAACACAGTATTACTCAAGTGTCCCCAAGGGGAAGGCAGCCTGCCTGCAACGCTCCTGGAGGGCAGAGCCCATCCAGCTCCTCTCCTGCAGAGCCATTGCAATTCTATCTCTTGATAGCAGCCCACTGGGAGAGGAGGCTCCCTGAAAAATGCCACAGCTCCGTCCAGAGCAGGACCACTATGGCTCATCCTGCCTGGGCAAACAGCTGCTCTCCTGGGGCAGGGAAAGGGTCAAGAGGGGATGAGGAGACCGACGCTCCCCTGCCCATGTGTTTCATATGGTTCTTCTTATTTTTCCAAGAGCTGCGTGTCCCCCTCTGTCTTTCCTGTTGTGTCCTGTTGGTCGTAGCACTGCAGCAAAACGCTCTCTCTGCTCGGTGGCATCCTGTCTGTGGTGGTGGTTCTGCTCCTCCTGGCCATGGGGAGCACAGCATCATCCCCCTCATTCCCACCTTGGCTTGGAAAGAAGGAGCCACAGGCCTCGGTTTGTTCCAGGCAATGAGCTCAGCCTCAAAAGAAGAACCAGAAGGATTTTTTTTTTTTTTTTTAAGCTGTTCTTTCCATTTTGTTTCCTCAACTGGAACACAGCTGTTTTTTTCCCACAGTGGGTTACTGAAATGCTTGCTGTGAAGTGAGGTGGTGCACAGGGCTGATGGTAAAGCCTTCCTTCCAAGTCACTCCTAAGAGGAAATGTCACCACACTTTTTGGGAAGGAAATTTTGGAAGAAATCCAAATGAAACACTGCAAAAAATTCTTCTACCTAGATCCCCCCAGCCGAACTGCCTGTCTTCTGGAGGTCTCTGAACTGCTGTGAGCCCATCTGCCTTTTGGTGCCAACTCCTGGCCTTTCCTCTCCTCCATTTCTGGAACCAACAGGCCTTGCTGAAGGCACAGTTGCTGCCTATGAAGGATTTTATCTCTCTTTGCACTTCTTATCCCTTCAGGGATCGCTGTCACCATGGGACAATTGTGGGGGATCACGCTGTCCCTGTCCCATCCTCTGTTCAGCTTCTCCAGAGCATCTCGACTTGTTTCATGGCCAACCAAAGGGGAGTGAGCTCCTGCATCTCTTTTGCCTTCAGCTGTTCCATTCACACGGCTGCCAGCCCAGATAACACCATGATTAGAGACCCTCGGGGTGTGGAGAACCTCCCTTGTTCATCAGGGAGGCAGAGCTGGGTCAGCATTCATCTCCCCAGACATGAGCAGAGCTCCCTGGCAGATGGAGGAGCGGCTGGAGAATCAGCCCACGTCCACCTCACCCCATCCTTGGAGCAGCAGCCTGGATCTGCTGTGCGCCTGGAGGGAGGAAGGGGTGCAGGCAGGGTGTGTAAATTGATTACAGAGAGAGTTTGTTTGGGTTTGTTCCTGTCTCTTGCTATCAAACCAGAACCTCTTGGGAGTGACCGATCCCAAACGTGTGTGAGGGATGATGTGGTGCAAGCAGGAGTCAGTCAGCGGGAGGGTTTCCTTCAGCCAAGCAGATACACACGTAGGCGAGTCCAAAACCACTCAAAGAACAGCAGTCCAAAACTGGACATGTCTGTGGGGAGAAAATCACCAGATTCACGTTGAAACAGCAAACTTAGGGACACGTCTTGGTTTTAAACCCCCAGACATTTCTCTCTTGATTGCAATTCCGATTATTTTGTGCGTGTGCGTGTGTATCTGTGTGCGCGTGTGCGTTCCTTCCTTTTTTTTTTGTTGGTCCTGCTTGCTTTCTGTTGGATTGCTGAGCTGATGGACTCATCATGCACCTTATGGACATCTCAGCAGTTTTAAGAGGCCTGCGCATTGGGGATGGTTTGGGTTTGGTTGGTTCTGCCATGGTTTTGTTGATCCATTTTAGTAACGTTGGCGCATGTTCCAGATCCACTGATTATGGCTGTGAAAGTGGGAAGTCCCACCAGAGCCAGTGGTAAGAAAATGACAACAAACAACACAAACGCAGTATTTTTTATAAGTACGTACATTAAAAAAAAAAAAAAAAAAAAAAAAAGGGAAAAATTAAAAAAAAAAAAAAGGAAGAAACCAAAGGTTTTGACAAACAAAGTGCCACAAAAGATAAATATGGACCCTATTGTCATGCCTTGTACTCACAGCTGGATGGTAGGAGTCTAAGGACAGAGAGCTGGCTTGGAGGGAAGTGGTTATGAGTGATGGGCGATCCTGCCTGGACATGCGCACATGAGAGGAAGAAGAAGCTGTTTAACAGAAAAAACAAAAAAGTATCAAAATGAACTGGTGTGATGCTGTACTGTTACTGAAGTCAGAGGAACACCACAGGGGAAATCTGAGACTCACCCTGTTTCTTTTCGATGTTTTCAGGGCTGTGTTTTTGGTTTGTTATGGTTGTTTTCCATGGTTGTTATTTTATTTCTTCTTGCTGGTACGGAGTTTTTCATCTGTATATTATATATATATATTTTTCGAGAAAAACTTGAACACCTCAGAGACACTGAGAATGAAACACTTAGGGGAAATGGGAAGCACCAGGAGATTGGTGTCTTAACCCTTTCCAACTTCTCATTTAGGCATTTCTGCTTTCTCTCCACCCTCTTCTTTCCCCCATGCCCAGGATTTGAAAGAAAATCTGTGTTTTGCTTCTCTTTCATCTCCTCTTTATTCTTTTGTCTTTCTGTTTCTCTTTATTTTGGTGTTTGAGCTGGATTTGCTTTTCTTGCTTGGAAAATGTGCCAGAATTGTGATGTAAATGCGTGGGCTTCCTCCCCTGTCCCCTTCAGTGCCCTTCCCATTTCCAACCAGTGTCCCAGAATCCCCCAGTCTATGAGAAGTCTTGGCATCTTTCTTCCCAGCCTCACCTGTTGAGCTAACTATTTTTAAAGTGCATGTAAAATACAACTAAAAACAAAGACACAAGCAGAAGAATGAGCCCTACTACAACACGGATGCTTTATTATCCTTTGATTTCTTTTTCCCCCACCTCCCTTCCAACACTTGACCAAAAATTCCTGATAAATAAGTAGTGTCCCACACTTGTTTTCAAGCCCCATGGGGAGAACTGGAGCCAAAGCTCCTCGAAGCCCATGGACAGGCTTCAAATATCCAGAATATTCCAGATGATAGGCTGATCTTTACGGGCATTTCTCAAACACTGCAATCAAATAATTAATGCTGACACCTGCAGCCCCATCAGAAACAGGAGAAAGGGAACTCATGAAGACTCT
Organism: Taeniopygia guttata; assembly: GCF_048771995.1. Lineage (NCBI taxonomy): Eukaryota > Metazoa > Chordata > Aves > Passeriformes > Estrildidae > Taeniopygia > Taeniopygia guttata. The sequence goes on from NC_133025.1 coordinate 2,888,557, forward strand.
CCGAGGTTCTATGGAGAGAGCCAAGATTATTTCTTCACTGCAGGGTTTGCTTTGGGGCTTTGCTATTGGGTTAGAAGAATGAAGTGTGAACAGCCCCTCTGCAAACACCTCATCTCCTCCCTGTGAGTGAGACTCAACTGTCACTGACAGTGATCTGAGACCTGATCCATCACGTCATGTGCTGGTGGAGACTGAGCCTTCCAGGGAGCACCAGTGTGGGGAAATGTCTGGAATGAGGTGTTGGAGATTGTTTGCCCTCCAACAGACAGCACGGGAGAACGATCAAGGAGAAATTCAGCCACCTTCCCCTCCTAGCACAGGATCATGAATCATTTGGGTTGGAAAAGATCTCAAAGATCACAGAGTCTGCATGTTGAAACATGCAGCCCTTCTCTTCCCACTCTTCATCCTGTTCTGAACATATCCAAAGGTTTGGTCCAACCCAGCACATATCAGCCTTGTTCCATTAGATAAGAGGGCTATGCCAATTTTCATCCTTGTAAAGGTACCACTGCACTTGTTTTACCTTGCATCTTTGACACTGAAGACCATAGAATTTACTGGGTCACGAAGAAGATTTACCAGCAGAATTTCATTTAGTAATTGCTTAGATTGAAAAATTATTACCAAAGTTTCCCAATCTTGTGCATTCACCCACAGGAAAATGTTTGTTTTGAAGGGAATGAGACCAAGCAGATAGATAATTGTAAGTATTTTTAATGGTGCTGTTGAAAGCTAATAGATCAAATGTGAAGAGTCCAGTCAGTGGTCAGCCTTTCTGTTGAGTCCCCTCTGAATTTCCTGGAGTCTGGGATGCCTGTGAGGTAAAAACCCAAGCACATCACAGCCGATATCAGAAGGACAATTGTTCAGAACTAAATCAAAACATGGATTATAGATCTGTCCTTCTCCAAGGCTTTAACAAAGTGCTTTGGGAAGAGACACTGCTATGCGGGAGACTCTTCCAAAAGAGGAGAAATGAAAATATAAGTAGTGAGAGTTGTCCTCCAGGGCAGGTGGAGGTTTTGGGATGTCCTAACTCCTGCCATCCAAACTTGGTGTGCTGTGGAGCAGGAAATTGGTGAAACACGTGAACCTCAACATTGTGGTGTGGACCTCAACCTCCTGCTCATTCCCAGCCTGAATTTTCCTGCTTTGCACCTGGCGCAGCTCCCATTTCAGGGTAGTGTTTGGTGCATGGAATCCTGCAGTTTTCCCTCACCTCTGTGACTGTGCAATGCCCCTTTCTCCAAAAAAAACTTGTTTTTCTGGGAATAACTACTTTGTGGAGAATGCTTTGAAAACAGAGCTTGTCAACCATGTTTTATTTGGGATGGCTCAGTTCTCTACACTTGGAGAAGCACCCAAGGGGACACAGTCTTACAGCAAAAAAAAATTAATTTGTAGAAAGATGTCAAAAAAAAAAAAGTTAAAAATACCAAACAAACAGAATTTACACTTGGAAAAATAAACCCACCAAAACCCCCACTGAAGTTACAAAGCTGCTTAGTCTAATCAGCCTGTCACGTGTTTGATTTCTGTTGTTGTCGTTGTTTGTTCATTGGTTGGTTTTGTTTGTTTTTTTTTGTTTTGTTGTTGTTTTAATTTTAAATCTTCTGTTCTAAAAATTGAGAGTTTACCTCAAGAAATTCTTTCTGCTTGGAAACAGATCACCTCAAAGACGCTCGCAGCAGAGAGCAGTGTGCAGGGAAGCTCAGTAAAGCAAACTTGGGTGTGGAAAACAGAGGGAAAACCGGGACATTCAGGCTCTTCTCAGCATTCCCTTCTTTTACTGGTGTGGTCTGGCATTCCCCAGTGGAGAAGTTGCTGTTCTCTTTCAGATAGACTGAGGCACAAGAGCCAGTTGGAGAAATCAAGGCACATGTCCAAGCTTGAAGTCCTTTCTGAAGTATCTTAAGAGAAACTTGGTGTTATTTAAACTTTCAATGCTGCTCTTTCTCCATTCCCTGGAGAAATTCCACTTTCCAGCCCAGGCTGGGGTAAGGAAGCAGAGAGATTAGGTGCTAACTAAATGCTCCCAGTGTTTTCCCCAAGGAATTGAGAGGCAACTGGATTATTTAAGGTCACAAGAGAGGCCCTTCCTTGTGTCTGACCCCATGTCTTGGACATACACGTGAGCCCAGAAGTCTCATTCTCTGTTTTGCTAAAGCTTCCAACTCAAAATCCATGGAAAGACATTTCCTTTCACCACAGTGTTACTAACAGCCTCAAAGAGATGTCAAGACAGCATTAGAAAGGAGGTTGGGATCCTTTTTCTTAGGTTGTTGTTGTTGTTAGTTTGATTTTATTTTGAACTGATCCTAGTTTAAAAAAGAAAGAAATAAAATCTATACTATTTAAATTGGAATCCCGTTGTTACTTGGTAAAGGCAAAGCTTCTGTACCTTTGTTATAATTAATTGTATACCTGTGTATGTAAATATAAGGCATTCCTATTTTGCAGTCCAGAACAAAAAAGAAAAAAAAAAACCAACTATTTGTAATATAGAATAAAGTTTATTAAAAAAAAATAAAGAAATAAAAATGCCCCAGGCTGTGATTGCTGCTTTCTGTATCAGATGGAGGGAAGCCAGAGAAATGGAATTGAAATCAAGGAAAAGCTGGAAAAAGACCTTAAAGATCATTGAGTCCAGCTGTTAACCCAGCACTGTCACATCCACCACTAAACCATGTCCCCATATCCACACATTTCGGAACCAACCTTCCCTTCCCTTCCCTTCCCTTCCCTTCCCTTCCCTTCCCTTCCCTTCCCTTCCCTTCCCTTCCCTTCCCTTCCCTTCCCTTCCCTTCCCTTCCCTTCCCTTCCCTTCCCTTCCCTTCCCTTCCCTTCCCTTCCCTTCCCTTCCCTTCCCTTCCCTTCCCTTCCCTTCCCTTCCCTTCCCTTCCCTTCCCTTCCCTTCCCTTCCCTTCCCTTCCCTTCCCTTCCCTTCCCTTCCCTTCCCTTCCCTTCCTTTCTCTGCCAAGGTCAGGATTAAATGTGCAAGACAGTATTTCTTGTTGGGACTCAAATGTTTGTTAGTTCTTATCTAATTTCCAGTCCCACAAACCCTGAGTTCTACAGCACTTCACTCTAACAAACTAAAAATGGAGCCCCATCTCTCTCTACAAGGCCTTTTAAGGATAAACTGTCCAATTAAGAAATGACACCTCAATTATTTTCATTTTTAACCCAATAACCAACCACCCATGCCCTACAATGTGGACTTTTTTATCCAATTACATCAAACCACCCAAACCCAAGAGAAGAAGGTGAAGAAGAAGGACCAGCCACCACCCCAAAACCTCCATCTTGTTTTATATATATATATATTACTGTATTCTAAACCCTTAAACTTCTGTGTGCAAGGAAGATGTTCTGGTTTGGGCTCTTCTGAATTATCAGTGGGTTTGGGGCAAAAACCATCTCTAAATAAAGAGTTATGAAGTGTTTTGTTTTTCAGGGCATTGCTTAAACCTAAACTAAAATGTATCTAAAACCTTCCTTTCAGACAAAGTGGTTGCATTTACACTTCCACCAGAGTAGTTTTAGGCTGTGTCTCCACCAGAAACTGCATAACAAGAGAGAGAATATCCCTGTAGAAATAACAGCTCCCATGTCAGTAAGACCAGACAGAAAAAGGAAAAGGAGGAGAGGAACCTGAGGCAAAAAGAGGTGAAAAGGATTGCCTGGAATCTCAGAAGCAAAGCTCTCTGCAGCCCAGTACCAATCCCAACCCAGCCAGTCACTGTTTCTGTGGCTGGTCACAGCTGTGTGTTGCAGATTTGGGAGAATCCATAGGGCAGGGCATGGTTGGCACCAATATTGTGACCCTGTTGAGACATCCTGGACCAGTTTCCTCCTGTCTGCCATGCCAAGACTGGGAAACAACAAAACACCAACTATTCCCACAAAACCACCCTTCCAAATATTAAATGGAGCTGCAATTACTGAGCACAGCCAAGCAAACAGACTCCAGGCTTGTGGGAGCTCCCTGTTGTCAGCTGGAAAATGTTTGTTTTTGGGGGGATTACATGTGTGGGCTCGCTGCTGCTCAGCAGAGAATTTCCCTGTGGATTTAATGAAAGAGTAGGAGGGAAGAGGAAAACCTCTGGGATGGATCTGTCTGCAGTGGGACAGGGCATCACTCTGATGCTCCCTGGGACACTCTGGAGCCTGGGACCTTGGCTGTGGTCACATGTGTGTGACAGAGACTGGAGGCAACGGCCTCTTCTCCCAGTTCCAGCCTCTGGAATGCCTCTGTCCAGCTCCCAAATAGGCTAAGCTGGATACTCTAGGCCAAGTAGGTATTTACAGAGCAGGCAAGAGTCACCTTCTCATCATTAAAGTTGGAAAAGTACACTAAGATCACCAAATTCAATGGTTAACCCATCACTGCCAAGCCATCACTAACCCATATCCCCAAGTGCCACATCCTTCCCCTAAAGTTTCTCTCTCCAAGCTGGATTCTCCCTCCCACAAGGTACAGAAAAGAGGCATTTTCAAAACTTTCCTGTTTTTATGGGCTATGAGAAATCAGGGCCATTTCCTGCACCTCAGTCCTTGCCCTCTTCCAGCTCCTCCACTGAGGAAATGGTGACCATTTGCTTCAGGCTTGTGACATCCCTGGTGTAAATAATATCCCCCAAGTGTCCCACAGAAACCTGGCAGGGGGAAAGGCCCTGCAAAGCTCAGAGATGGTCTTTATCTCCCAGGTAAAAGCTGGGAACTCCTCTGCAGCTCAGCTTCCCAAGGCAATCCCAGATGTCAGCTGAGAAGGACCATTTCCAGCAACCTGGGGAGGATTCAATTTGCCTTTATTATTTCCAGTTTCCTGCTTTCTGACTCTTCCCAGCTTCAGCTGGATTGTATTAAAATGTTTCCCTCACCATTCCCCATCCTGGGGGTTTTCTGGTTCAGCAGAGAATGACTCCAACATCAGCTCTCTCTGGATATCACTTGTCCAAGGGATCCTTTCCCTGTGTTCAGCCCCAGGTGCAGCTCACCAAGGTGGTGCCAGGGGTAGGGACCATAACTCTGAATCCTTTGCCCTGCAGAGACCTGCCAGACTCAGTATCAGGGTGTTCCAGCTTATTGAGTGTCAAGAAAATGATCCTGGGATCAATGAGGCTTTATTCATAAAACCACAGAATGGTTTGAGTTGGAAGGAAACTTAAAGATGATCCAGTTCCAACCCCCTACCATGGGCAGGGACACCTCCCACTAGATCAGGTTGATCAGAGCAGGATCTCTGTAAAACCACACCTTCTGATGAGGAGTTTTCTGAGTGGCCATGGGTGTTTTCTCCTGTGGGGCCTGTCCTGCCTCTCTCTAAGTGAAACCCGAGCCCTTTCAGGATCCAATTAATCCCATTACAGCCCTGCTGGCTCGAACAGATCAGTGACTGACAGAGGGAAATGCTGTTTCCTCTGGCTGGCTCCAGGGAGGAGCTCACCCAGCTGCAGAGGATTGCACTGTGCCTTTCCAAAGCCAGGTGGGATGAATCCCAGCAGTGGCTCATCCTTGACCTTTTTTGCTGTAATTGTTTTAGGAAAACTCTCTTGTTCTATGCACAGCAGAGCCCTGAACTTCTCTGCCATGTGCTATGTGTTCCCACAACGCAGCAGGCATTTGGGAGGAAAGCAGGAATCAATTTGGTCTTCTGCCTTCAACTAAGACATTCAAGGAAAGAAAATCGAGAGAAGAACAACTGGTGTATTAATATATTTTTAAAATTATTATTTACCCCTTTGAATTTCCTGCCTTCTCATAAATTCTAGTGGGAAATGTACTCACTGACCTCATAACTCCCCAAACCAAACACGATGCCAAGGCTTCTCCACAGAGCAGCTTTCCTTCAGTTTGCCATATGGGATGCAGCCCTCGTTCCTACAACACAGGCAGGCAGGTCAGCACTGAGTCACAACTCATGACACACAAACATGTTGTGGGCAGGAACATGACAAGCAGGGAACACCAGCAGGCATCATGTTTTTCCTGGCTACATCTGTGCTAGTAAATAAAAGGAGGCCAAGGTGGAGAACCAGGCTCTGTGATGAGTTGTCTGTGGTGTTTAGCTGTTAGCAGGCCCCCAGCACAATTTTGGATGATTTTCTCCCAGAAAATGGCCAGGCACAGCTTGGGTTGAGCATCTATCATGGATTTTTTTTTTTTTTCCCTTCATGGATAAAAACGTATCAAATCTGTCTCTCTCTGTCCCATAGACCCTAAAACACTGTGGCTTCAGAGGGCCAAATATACAGAGCTAGACCAAAAAAATACTGGGAAAAGGTCTGCTGGGTCAGGAGGTGTTTGTAAAAACATATTGGAAAAGGAGATGCTTTAAAGGTTCAGTCTGCTCTGACAGTGAGAGTGTGGTGTTTACTTGTTTGATGCTTGTGAGGGGAAGAGATTGAGCCCTAAAAAATGGTCTGAAGTTGTATTTAAGATTCGAAATGCAGAGTCTGGGGGCAGAGAGAGGATGCCAGAGGGAAATCTCCACTGGAAAAAGTGCTATATCCCAGGACATCCCAGCTTTGTCTCAGACAACACTGGCTGGTGTCAAGTTAGTCCTGGACATGGTGTCCTGTTAAGTTGGATGAACTTTTGCTGGAGAAGCACTGGGGTGCCAAAATACAGACCCTGGGTGCCAAAATACAGAACCCTGAGGTTCCTGTTCTTCTCTGGAATGTTATGGACCAGGGCCATGGGTGTGGAACTGAGCCAGATCTCATGTCCTGGATTGTAGCAAAGCATTTGCAAGGTTTAGGCCACAGTATGCTCCAGCCAAACTGCATTTGGTTATTCTTATCAGCATCCTCTGGAGTTCATCCAGGTTACTAGGACATAATTTGTTCTAAATTAAGAAAGGAGAGGCTGAGGGACAGAATGCCAAGACCACAAGAACTAGATAATGGAGGGTGGTGATGCACCTGGACTGATGTCACCCTGCTCTTTTAAAAGTTTTAAAGTTCTTCTAAAATTTTTCTATAGCTTCTAATGTTTACATATTTCTACTAGAGTTTGTCTCACTGTTCATGTAAATAATAATTGTTTTACATTCTTCTTTGTGAGAAAAGAAAATTAATAGACTGTTAGTTTCACCAGTGTAATTAAAAAAGTAACAATTTCATCCTCCAATCCACTACCACTTATAAAATTCTATATATTATGAGGTTGGAAATAAGTTCTCTCCTTTTACTCTCTTTTCCCTCTTTTACATCTAACTTGAATGTGTGAGTTATTTTGTGCCATAGTAGGACAGACTGTAACCAGACAAATACCCTGAGAAGTGTGTGCAGAATGCCTGGACAAGACCAAGGCACCAGTCAAGAAATGTGTGATCAGTGTGTGCAGTAGTTTTATTTTAGAATAAATAGAGAATAATATAAACAATAAAACAGCTTCTGCTTAATCTTATTGGTAAGTTGTCCAGGAGTCCTGATCTCCCACACTGGATCAGGGCTGGTGGACCTGAGTTGGGTCTTGCTCATCTGCAGTTTGGGACAAACCTGCAGGCAGCTTTCAGCCCTTGGGAAGAGCCACATGGAAAATCACCAGGGTCACCTCAGGGGCCACACCATGGCCTGTGCTCCTTCTTGGTGATGGATGACTCAGAAAGAAGAAGTTCAGACACTGATCCAATTACATTAACAGCGCCCAAGTTTGCTCTGTGCTTTCCCAGCCCCCCAGCCGAGCCAGAATCCAGGGAAAGTGGCTCATAAACCTGCCCTGCTTTGCATTAGCCAAGGCAATCTGATTAACTCCCCAGCAGGAGCCAGGCACAGCTCCCAACCCCAGCTCAACTTCCACATCAGAGACCTCTGGTGAATTGGATCCAGAGGAGGCAGCTGTGAGTTATGGGGCTGGAATTCCACCAAGGGCTTCTGGGGAGGTCACAAAGCACCAAACAGCTCTCACAGCCTCCCCCTCTCTTCCCATGCACCGTCCCCAAACAGAATTACAGCCCCATAATTCAAAGGGGTCTGTTTGTCTGCAGGAGGGCAAATGCAAGGAGCCATCTGGGGCTGTAAATCCATCCCCTTTCCTGCCATTCTTCCATCTTCACAGGATGGGGCTTCCAGCCTTCACCCAGCGCTCCTCACTTTCCTCACCCATCCAATCCTCGTCTCCTTTCTCCTTATTTTCCTTCTTAATAGAGACATAAAAGCAGTGGGTGTCTCACAATGCTGACCACTCACAGCCAATGCCCTTTCCTTCACCCTGGAGAGTGAAAGCAGCACTCTACTCCTCAATCCTATTTATCCACAACCCATTCCCTGGCACAAGCCAGACTGCAAACATCCAACCCACATTAAACCTCCTCAATGAAAACACACCCTGGTTCTTTTCAAGTTGGGCTAAACAACAATTTTCCCTTCATTGCATTATTTTTGATGGTTTAGGGGACAAGGAGGGGCTTGGGGACACCCCTTTGTAATTCTGAATTTTGCTGGCATTTATGTGCAGGTATTTACACGAAGGAAGCCAGTCTGGAATATTTCAGTATTAAGTTAGGTAAAACCAAGTGATTCCAACCTTGTTCTGTTTGTTGGGTGTTTTGGGCACCCTGGGCTTCAGAGGTGGCCCATGTTTCCCAGAGATTCACTTCAATTGTTGACAAACCAGACTGCAAGTCCTTTGGTAGTTAAAGCTGGGAAGCTTCATAAAATACCCTCAGCACTAATTCAGCAAGAAAAAAAAAGTAAAGTACAGAAAGGAAGGATTTTCTAGGGTCTGGCACAAAGCTGAGAGTGGAAGATGCTGGTCATCCCATCTCTTCTACCAAACCTGCTGGTCAGTCTGCGTAAGTAAAATAAAATTGGGTTTGGGCACTTCACATTTTCTCAGTATCCCTTTTCCTCCTTCCACCAGAACTTTTACAGCCTCCTGCATTCAGGAATTTGGTGTGATGGGTCAAGAAGCAGGACCTGGAAGTGCTGGGCATCCCAACATGAGACATGACAGGGCAGAATTTCTCAGTGGCTCAGGGATTTCTGAGCCTTCTCTGTCATTTTTGTCACCCTTCATGTATTTTATGGTATCAATGATCACCAACTCCCTTGAAGATAGCAGGGATTTCTACCCATGTCAACTTACAATGCAACCAGCAGCAGATGTGCTGTGTTTGTTTAAACTTAAATGAAAAAGCTGAAAAGCCAAAGGGTTCATGGTGCTCTGACTTAGGCAGCAACTCCAGAACATTTGGAATGATTTTTTCCTGACAAGTGGTATGAATTTTGAAGCTTTCTTGTGCTCCTGGCTCTGAAAACAACACTCTGGGATGGTTCTCTCATCAGTCAAAAATAGAGGTAGGATCATATGTGGTCTTTAAGCCATATAACAAACCCCGAAATGTTATGGGACAAAACATCTGGGAAAAAATGGATGAAAACAACTCTGAACTTTTAAAAAGCCAACTGATAAGAAACCATCAAGAGTCTTGGTGAATCCCAGCAGAGAAGTGCTCTGTAAACTGGATTGTGCCCCGTGACCACCATTGTGGGCTTTCATATATATGTAAAAAATCTTTAATTATTAAGATTACTCCATGTAATATTTGATAATATGGCCCCTTTGGGAAGTTGGCTGTAAGAGAAAGGAATAAAACATTGTTCCAGATTTCTAGCCTGGGGAATTGTCCTAGAGGCTTGTTTTGGTTTACTTTTTTTTGCCTTGCTGTTTCTTGCCCCCCTTTGGAAATCTATAATTTTTTTCTTTCTTAGGACAGAATTTCAATTAGCAGAAGGATAATGCCATCGGGAGGAACTGAATATCCTTGGAGATAAAACTAGATGGGAATTGTCAATGCAATTTCTGAAGCAACCTGACAGCAGAGGTCCTGTAAAGCTTAGATTACTCTTAAAAATAATAAAAAGACCAATAATCAGTGTGTCTTTCAGAGAGGGAATTAAAGGGGTGGGAAGGAGGTTGTTTTTTTGAATTGCTACATTCAACTGCAAAAGAGGACGATAAAAGAAAAAAAAGTATATTAGGGACACCCAAACTGCTGCATCTGACTCATAAAATGTCTAGATAAACCTCTAGGCACACCTATAACCACCTTTTGGCTGGGTATTTTCATCAGTCAGATGAAAGTTTCTTGTTGAATCTCCCCTTATGAGAGGGCTGATAGAGACCCATGAAAGCTGCAGGAACCCAAGTGGGGAAATTGAGGCAGCTCTAGAGCAGTCCTGAGCATGCAGGACTATTCATTTGGTGTTTTCTCATTCTTAAAAAACAGGATTTTCAATGTAAGGCAGCTTTCCTTGTGGTATAGGTGGGATTCCTCAGCCTGGAGATGGTAAAATTCCAGGGAGATCCTATAAAACTCCCAGAGCCTGAAGGGGCCAGGAACACCTGGAAGAGGAAGCAAATATTCTGATATCAGCAATGGAACCACTGCAGGACCTTGCCTTCCATGAAGGAAGGTATTTATGGCCATGTTCTGTGGCATTAGAAGTCATCAAGAGGTAGGGCTTGAGGCTCTGAATCTAAACAAAAAAATGATGAAGGAAATAAAATATATGTTTTTGAAGTATGGGCTGATCCTAACACATTTCACATGACAAATTTTGCAAATTTGGACTTTAAAACTGTATTTCTTCAGTCACTGTTGCAACTGAATGGGCATTTTCACACTAAAAACATTGATTTTCAGCTCCTTCTCTCTTTTTTTTTTGAATTAGTCAACTTCATTGAGACTGGGATTTCTGCAGTAAGTTGAATGTTTGTACCATTGCCAATATCTTCTTTAAATATTTTTAGGATAAATACCTGCAACAGAAAAGTGTGCACAGCTCCAGGCACCTGGCCAATGTCTTTGAATATTCACAATCAGCAAAGACAAAAGAGGAAAAAAAAATCTTTCCATTCAGGAAGCAGAAACAAAAATCATAATTAAAATAATCATACAGAACAAACCATCATTGCTTTTCAGAGCAATTTGGACCCTAAAAATCCTGTTCACAGAAATGCTGAGAAACATGTGACTAGCATAGATTTGATGAGGAATGTGATATAATTCACAGGAAAAATGGGAAATTCTCAGTCTGGGGGATGAGTTAAACCTCCAAAATAATCTGTCTAGTCCCACATTTCAAGCCTGCATGGGGCCAGCAGCAGCTTTTGGAGGATGAACTCTTTCCTGAGACTTTTCTCAGGGTTAGATTTTGGCTACTTTAAGAACAGCAGGTATTTCCTTGTGATGGGATGGGAATCCCTCTACATTTTCATCTCAGAGGAGAGAGTACAAAGTGTAACTCGAAATAGTGGCATCAAAGGGGAGGAAACCACTGTCTGCAAGCACACAGAGAGAGGGTTCTAATCTGGAGAGATGCTGTCAGCAGGAGAAGACTGAACACAAAGAAGATTGGGGGTTCCCCACAAGCCTGCTGAACTGGCTTTTGGGACCTCTGCTTTGATTTAAGCCCATATAAACCCTTCAAGCACTGAAAAGAGCTCAGCTCAGCAATCACTGCTCCCTGGTCCTGCTGGTGACTTCCCTGTGCTGAGAAAAATCTCCCATTTTTCCCTTTCTCAGTGACACGAAAAGGTGAAAACCCAAAAAGTATTTCTAAAACCACAAGGCCAGTAAGTGTTGGTGAAGCAATATTTCCTTTTCCAGACACAGCACAATCTTCAGGGGGGGAAAAAATCCTGTTTCTGCCTTTCCCACCTGTATAGAGATCACTCCAGGAATATCCAGTGGGACTACCTGAGTGTCACCTGCAGTTTGAGCCTTGCAGGACTGAAATACCTCAGCTCTTCTCCTCTCCTGGCTGCTGTGGGCTCAGCAATGCATGGAAGCACCTCTCAAACTCAATTTATTTCAAGCACAAGTAACCCTGATGGATCAATGTGCCCTAAGACACCAGCAAATAATTTTGAGGACATGGGAAAGGAGCTGAGCAATCCTCAGACACCAAAGCTTGACCGTGGACTCCAAACTTGCCAACCACCAGCATCACAAAGATTCCAGGTAAAGAAAGCCATGACCAGTCCTCTGAGGCCAAAAAATGTCCCTGGTAAGACCCAGGTGAAGGTGACCTGGTGATGGAAGGCAGATCTATTCCACAGGCACCCAGATGAGAAAAGTGCCCACGGGTTGTGTCTCCAGGAAGGAAAGGGAAGGGTTGCAGCTCTTCCACTTCCCCAAGGGGGAAATTACACAAGCCTCAGAAGCAGCAAGTTAAGATCAAAGGGGAGAAAATTAGGAAAAAAGAGAAGGATGGAGAAGTGGGAGTAACTTATGCTATGGTAGTGCTCCAGGGTTTACACTTTCTTGTGCTAAAGCTTTCAAGTCCACGGTGCTGTGGAATGCAGCTTTTCTTCTCTTCCTTGTCTTGTGAACTGATCCCTTCTCTCTCCCTTGACCTGCACACATGAGGTGCAGGAATAGAATTAAAATATCCCTCCTGGGCTGGGCTGGTCCCAGCACCCTGGAGTCAGGGCAGATCCCCTGCCTTCTCCTGGCTCCCAGCTGGACCTGAGCTACACCAAATGTCTGTCAGCAAGAGAGAAAAATAAAATTCTTACTGCTTGTTGCACATCTTGTTTATTCATTGTGTTTTTATCTTGTTTTGGGCTCAGAGGAACCTCCCCACCTTAATTAATCAGCAAGACTGATCAATCAGCTGGATTCAAGAGGGCCGAAAATGCCAACAGCCCCACACACAGGGCTGATAAAGGAGACATCTCAGGGTCTGTGGTGCTGGAATGACCCCAAGAGTGTAAAAGTCCTTGTTTCCCAGCCCGTGCAGCCAAAGAAGGAGTCTGAATGCGTAGGATCAGCTTCTCAAGGTTGTTTATTTTTCCTCATCTATAACATTCTTTCTCTGATCTGCTGAGCTCTGTCTAGCAAGGAGGCCATGGCAATCTGCCTGTTGCTTTGGGTGGTGTTTACATTTTATATCAAAAGTTACGTGTATTATATTTACAATAATGTGCCAATATCTATCATCTATGTTAGACAGTGTGTCTCTACCTTAAACCAATAGAAAAGTGTCACCATCACACCAAGACATGGAGGACAAGGAGAAGGAGAAGAAGGCCAGGACACACCCAAATCCCTCCATCTTGTACCCCCCTGAACCCCATTCTAAAAATCCCAAAATTCTACTTTTCCACCCTGTGCTAACTCAACTACCACACTACTCAAACCCTTGTGGCTTGTAATTCCTCATATAAACTGGGCAGGTTTTTCCACAGGCTAAAATCAAAGCCACAGGTGTTTCTGACTTCATGCCAAGGTCTCTGAGCCCCCTGCCAGTGTCTGGAGACAGCCAGGGCAGTCAGAGGGATGGCCTGGACTTTGACAGAGACATGGGGAACACCTGATACAGAAACCTGTTTCTCTGCAGAACCACCAGGAGGCTGGGCAGATAATTCAGGGTGTTAGAAATGGTTTAAGAAGTGAAATCCAAGAATTATCCCTCCCCTTCTCTTCCTCTGCCACAGATGGTTTTACAATGAGAAACAACAGAAAAAAGGAGAAGGCAAATACAGTTCACAATACTCAGCACTGAGAAAGTGAGAGGGCTGGGCAGCACCTTTTGGAAGCAGAACAAAACTAAAAATAATACAGGTTCCAGAGGCTATGGAGCATTACATTTTGTAATAAAAATTCTGCTTCAAACTTTGCCAGCTTCTCCCTTTAGCTGCCCACCTGCTTCTCTCTCTGCCCAGGGAAGGGACAGAGCAGAGGACTCTCCCTTCCCAGTGTTTGAATATTGGAAACACTGCCTCCACCTGCACCAGGGGATCTGTCCTAGCTCAGTGCTCAGCCCAGGAAAATTGCCAGAGATGGGTGATGGCTGAAAGAAACCCCATGGGGACAACGAAGATGACAGCAGCAATATTGAAGAGAGTGTGTTTGGCTTCCCACTTCAGCCTCAAGTCTGCTTTACCTTGGAAAACAAAAAAAAATCTGTTTATTTCCCAGAGAGGATGAAGAGGTAAATTACTTGGATCAACACATATTCAGGGTTTGCTGATAAGTTGCATCAGAAGTTTGCCTGCAGAATGATTTTATACTTTTTAGTTAGATCCACAATATTTGCAAGATCACCTAAGACCTGAGCTCTCCGTGGCAATGAAGCAAGACAATTCCCAAAGCAGCCCAGACTCAGCTGTGGCACAAGTGGAAGCAAACAGGCTCCTAATGACTGATTGCCTGAAATATGTTCATTATCTCTTGGGAACACCAGCTTGCAGCAGGCTTGGAGTCCTCTAAGCCAGCAGAGCGAGACAGGCTGGGTGGGTGTCTCGGTTTGGAGAGACAGGTGTCTGCTAAGGAAGGCAGGAGCTTCCTCTGAAACGGGAAAAAAAAATTTAGACCTCCCCTCCCTCCAAATTGTTTAAATTTGAAATTAAGGGGGGCTCTCAGGCAAAAATATGGGAGCAGGAATAAGAGTTCTTTATTAGGGAAGAAAATAAAAAGATAAAATAAACAATGCAGTGAACCAAAACAACACTGACAGAGTCAGAATACAACCTGACACCGTGTTGGACAGGGTGTTGGCAGCAATCCAATTGGAATTGTGGCTGCAGTTCTCCTGGAGTGTCAGGTGTGGTTCTGTTGGAGCAGTGATCCTGTAGAAAAGGGTGTAGTCTTCCTGCAGTGGAAGAGGCAGCTGTTCCTCTAGGAAATCCAGAGCAGGAAAAGCGGTGCTGGTGCTCCAGAAATTCCAGATTATATCCAGGTAGGAATGCTTGGCTCCTCCCTCTGGGCAGAGCACCTCACAATGGGATGTTATAGTTCTTATCAGTCATGCAGGGACATTCCATAGCCCATTATCAGCAGATGTCTCCCCTGAGGGAGGATTGGTTTGTGGAAAAGATAAAGAAAACTGCCCAATTAAGAGAAGATAACTGCCACACCTCTAACAGATGGTAGCTGAATTCATCTTGCCTTGCAATCTAGGACAGTGGGAGGGAGGTGAAATCACAGCTCAGATGACACTTGAGTGGCACCAACTGGGCAGACATCATATTTTGGGTGCTGCAAGCTGGGTCATTTGGGTGTCGGGATCAGAATCCAGCTCTCTGCAAGGCATTTGGTGTTCACTGTACTCCCAGCAGCAGATCCAGAATGCTTTCCTTCTGCTGGTCACTGGCAATTTAACAAGGCATTTTCGTTACCTCTGAACGATGTCTTCCCACATAACATACACATAATTTCTCCATCTACTACATCCTTAACTGAGTGGTTTTTGCACAGCTTTCAAGTGTTTCCAGCACAGTAAACCGTTCTTTTATCAAACTGCTCTCAAATTGGGCACAAATGTTTCATGTGCTTTCAAATTTACAGCACATCACAGCCCACGGTTCTATAACTGAGAGGGCTTAAACCTGAATGAAGTTAATAGGACTACACAAATCAAACAGGTGCTGAAATGTTTGGGTAGTGATTTATAGAAGTTGACAAAACCAACATTTCTGCTTTCAGGGTAATGTTAGTAGCACTTGAAGGGAGGAGCAGAATTTTGGTGTCTGGAGAAAATACAGAAAATTAAGGGTGACTCTCAAGTATGGTCTGGAAAAGGAAAATTTTGGGAGAGCAAGATGGGGGAAAACACCAAGATGCAGCTTTCATGCTGGTGTCAGGTTAATTACACCTTCCTACGGCGTCACAGAAGAGCAGGGAGCTGTAAGAGGTGTTGCTTGTGTGGTGTTTCAGCCAGGAGCCAGCCTAGCACTGGTTCTGATTAGGGCCTGTAAGTGCTGTTATTATCATTAGTAACAATCAGGATCCCTGAAACGGAGGCGGAACAGGGCTGCTGCTGCCCTGCTGCTGCTTCTACAGCAAAGGCAAGGAAGGCAGACTTCTTACAAGGATGTGTAGTGTCCTTGTAAAGGGCATTTTACAAGTGGTTTTTAACTGAAATAAATATGCTTATATCAGATATTAAGAAGAAAATTTTCCCTGTGAGAGTGGGAAGGCCCTGGCACAGGCTGCCCAGAAAAGTTGTGGCTGACTGTCGGAACTCAAAATGTCCCTCAGACATTTTTAGAGGTTCCAGGCCTTGGTCAGAAGCATTTTAGACCCTGGCAAACAGCAGAAAACAGCTGTGATTTTGAGTTTGAACCATGGAATGAATTACCAACTTTAAAGGTGGAACAAGCAGTCACAGAGGGTTAGATGATATAGTAAATGTAGTCACAAATTAGAGGGTAAAATTTTTTAGTATTGTACAGGGGGGTTTTAACACATGTACAGGGGGGGTTTACTTTGTACAGGGGGGTCAGGAGTTCTAAGATGGAGGAAAGTGGGCCTGAACCTGTTCTTCCTCCTTCTTCTTCCTTACCTCCATGTTCTTGGTGATGTTGGCATTTTTCTATTGGTTTAGGCTAGGGACACACTATTCAACGTAGATGATAGATATTGGCACATTATTGTAAATCCAGCACACGTAATTTCTGGTATATAATGTTTGTACCATCCCACTGAGGGCAGAGCCCCACACACTGCCCTGCAGGACAGACCTGCGGCAGGGCAGCAGAACTTGTTATAGATAAGCAAAAATAAACAACCTTGAAATCAGCACAGACGAACTATGGCTTCTTCTTTGGCAACGGGGCAGAAAGACACAGACTTTCTACAATCTCGGAATCACCAATACCCACAGATTCCGACAGCTGACCCTGGATCCTGGAAGTGTCCAAGGCCAGGCTGGACAGGGCTTGGAGCACCCTGGGATGATGGAAGATGCCCCTGACCATGGCAAGGAGCTGGAACTGAGCGACCTTTGATGTCCCTTCCAAACCAAACCATTCTGTGATTCTGTGAAAAATGATTCACAAATTATGCAAGCTCATCTCACCACAAAGACTTTGTCAAATTCTATTTAAATAGTTGAAGGAACACAGGATTTTTGCAGCCAGCTTTAAGCAAGCTAAGGTGGCATCAGGAACTTTCAGACTTTTGTGGGTTTGTGCTTGCTGAGATCATCTCCAGGTGCTGGTTCTCCAAAAACCCTCTACAGCCTGTATGTGTGTCAGATCAGTCCCAACAGTCCAAGGTCTATTCACTTGGGAGATTCCTTACACCCAGAATTTCCCTAGGTGTGGCCCCCATCACCACATCATCCTAAATTATCCCCATGGCTCTTGATCCCACAAAAGGCTCACACACACTATCAGAGGCATGTCAGGTATTTTGAACTGCAAAAAACAGAGTAAAAATAATAATTCTATCTTTAGGCCATGGAGCGTTATAATCAAGTGCTCTGTTTGGGACAGGTTTTCACCAAAATATGAGGACGTGACCTTTCTGCACCATGGGCACATTTCCCAGGGGCAAATGCCTTCAGCACAGCAAACACAGCTGTATTTATTTGGAATTCTGGCTTATCAAGGCGTTGGCAACTTGCAGCAACTGGCTTTTATCAGCCTGTGATATCCACCTGCATTTATGTAGGGCTGGGATAGGGTCAGAGCCATCATTTCCTGATCTAATTAGTGACATTGCTACACGTCTTAGGTTGCAAATGCAAAATGTGCCCAAGGGTGTGTATTGTATTCCCATCTGTGGGAGGTGGGGCAGTTCTCTGCTGTCCATGGGGCAGTTTTTTCTTTGTTTCTCCCACAACCCATCCTCCCTCCAGGAGATCTCTGCTGTCCATGGCCACTAAGTGTCCCTGCATGGCTGAGAAAATTCCATCATCCATGGGGAGATGCTCTGCCCAGGGGAGGAGCCGAGCATTCCTACCTGGATACAATCTGACTTGGGATCCCCACAGCAGCCTTTGCCCACTGCATTCCCAGAGGAGCAGCTTTCTTCTCCACTGCATTCCCAGAGGAGCAGCTTTCTTCCCCACTGCATTCCCAGAGGAGCCCAGGCCCATCTCCCCCAGCCCTGGAGCTCCAGAGGAAAACTCCCCCCTTGTCCAGGATCCCTGCTCCAGCAGAAGCACAGCTGGCACTGCAGGAGGGCTGAGCCACCCTGGGATGGGACTGCTGCCACCTCCCTGACCCACAGGGGCTCAGGGCATTGCTGACTCTGGCAGTGGGTTGTTTTCTTATTTGTACCATTGCATCTCTATTTTTAATTTTCCTAGCAAAGAACTGTTATTCCTGCTCCTATATCTTCACCTGAGAACCCCTTAATTTCAAAATTATAATAATTTGTAGGGAGTGGGTTTATATTTTCCATTTCAAGGGAAACTCCTGCCTTCCTTAGCAGACACCTGTCTTTTCAAACCAAGACATTACCGCTCTTCATTACTTTTTCCATCCCTGCCATCCACCTGGCTGCAGCACTTCCCCAGCTCTGTTTCATCCAGCAGTTCTTCCCTTTCCTACCCCCATTCCCTGCACCTCCAGCAGTCTTCTGAATGTCCATTCTCCAGAAAATGACGTTTCCTCTGTGTGCCACCCCCAGTTATCCTTCCCCCAGCTCCACAACACCTTGTAGGTGATGTCCCTGGGTGGTCAGGAATGGATTCCCTCCTTTTCCCACAGATTCTTCACGCCCTATTTATTCCTTCTCTGCCCTCAGGCCCCTCAGGAGGTTTCTGTGAGTCCCTGGCTGGGGACAAGCTGAGCTGTGCCATCATCCATCACAGTGACAGACACACTGTGGAAGGGCTTGGTGGCACAGAGCCAGGGCTAATGGCCCGAGACCCCACTTGCCTTCACTCCCAGCTGCTTTGGGAGCACTCCCAGGTGCCAATCCCAGCTCCCTGTGGTCCCTGAAGGAAGGATGAGGTGGTTCAAGGCAGGGGGGGATTTGTCACGGTGGAGCTTGGGAACAAAAGCTGCCAACAGCTCTTTGGTCGTGCCACAATCAAGGCTCAATGACTTTGAACCCCCTCCCATGTGCCCCAGGAGAGCTTTGGTTTGTGGTCATGCTCTGTCCAGAGCCCAGGGCTTCTCATGGGTGACCAGCATGGAACAGCCACAGCTCTGCTCAGGTTCATCAAAGGAGATGGAATAAGCATGGCATCAAAATTTGGAGTAAAATTACCTAGAAATGGTATTTGAGATCTGGGATTATCTCTTCTCCCTGAGGTCAGGTGTCACTGTCCTTCCATGGATTATCCCATGGTATTTCTCTCTGCTTCTGGATGCCTGTTCACCTCTGAAGGCAGCAGGAAACACCCATGGGACCAAGACGAGTCTGTCTGGCTGAATCTGGTCTTTGCTTTTTGTGGCTTTGCCTTCACAGAGACCCAGAAACAGTTTCTTTTGCTCCCTATTTTATTTCCTTCTTCCACAGCCTTCAGATAAATGCTGCTATACAGCCTTTATTTCTTAAATGCCCTGTCTTGCAGAGGGAGAGATGATCTTGTCAAAACTGTATAAAACCCCATTTTCACCATGAATCTGTGATGTAACAAAAATGTGAGGGAACTGTGAAATGCCACGGCACCAAAACTTGCTGCCTCCACAGCCTGTTCCTGCACTCAGCTCAAGGACTTTGCCTTCCATCACTTCATCCCCTGGGAGTTTACCTGATCATCACTGCTGGCACTTCCCTGCCATGTTCACTGATGGATTTGCTGCCCCTCACTTTCACAGACAGATTGGTTATTCCTAACATGAGGCTGGGATGGCTCCCTTGCAATTCCATCCTTTTCAGAGGGCTCAGAAAGGAGAAGTCTTTAAGGGACATCAAGAATCGAGTAAATCTTATTTTTGTGAGGTGAAACCACAGAGATCACTTTAAATTTTCAGACAGCAAAAATGCTGTGATCCAGTATAAAAGTTTTCTGTGTGGGAGGGGGTCTGTAAGAGATGGAGCCATCACTACCAGTGTTCACCAGACAGTCAATAGAAGGGTCCATAAAGCCACCACCTCTTCCACATACCATGAGCCACAGAAAACTCCTCAGTACCTTCAGCTGACATTAAAAGCCTGTAAAACCTGCAAACTCTTCTGTGAAGACAGCTCATAGAGTTCTCAGCCATGGAAGTGTTCAAAAAAATGAGTGGAGGTGGCATTTTGTGGTATGGTTTAGTGGGCAGGATGCTGTTCAGTTAAAGGTTGGACTTGATGATCTTGGAGGTCTTTTCCAACCTTAATAGCTTTATGATTTTGTGCAGCTCATTAATGGACCCAATTAATTCCCCTCCCTTTTCCTTTCCTCATAGTGGGACAAAAGCTGTGACCTGTGGGGGAGCCAGACACTCACTGACTGATCCAGCCATGGCAGGGTTTTTGGGGCTGTAAATCTTCCTCTTTTCACCTTTTATATGTGTGACATCCCCACCTGCATCCCCACTCTCCCATCCCAAAAGCCAAAGAACCCCGCTGCTGTGCTGATTGCTTTGCTCAAATGAAACCAACCTTGATTCCAGCTCCAAATTCTGTTTGCATCCCCTTCCAGGCTCATTCGCTGCTCTCGAAGCTGGGATTAAGTGAAAAAAACAAGGGAGAAGTTAGCAACATTTGAAAGCAATTTAACCAGAGAGCAACTTTTAAATGAAGCCATTTAAGGGCAGATCCTCCCAGCTGTCTGGGTGTCCCTGCTGAGCCCACTGCAAATCAGAGTTCAGGACATCCCTGTCACCGAGTGCAGGCTGCCAGGGAAGATGCATTAGCCAGGAACGTCCAGAGCATGATTAATCTCTCCCTCCTCATTCGGATGCTGCCGCAGTTGCCACAGATGTTCAAGAGCCTCCTGGCAGTGACAGATCCCTGCATGGTCCTGACTCCTTACAAGGCAAGTAATGACAACAGCCACAGATTCCCAGGGCTGTGTCAGCTGGATTTTATGGGTTTCTTCCTCCTCTGGAAAGTTCTGCGTATTTTCTGGGATGTTTCTTTATGAGTTGTGATGTGTTTGAGTTGTGCTTCGACTCTTTCCCACAGTTCACAGGGGTAGATTGGAGATCTGGGGAAAACATCCTCTTTTCTCATCATCCCAACATGGAACTTCCCAGCGAAGGAAGAGGAAAGTTGGAGAAGAGCACATAGGGGAGCCAAAGATCTGCGTTTTTCCTCCAACTGATATTTTATTTTTAGGGAGGACTGGTCAATCCTGCAGGAAGCTTTGCTTTTCTTGCATTCCTGGCATGGGAGCACAGCTAAGAAGCTGCAGTGGGGCTGAGCCTGCACATCCTGGGAGCCCATGGAACACCACGGATCAGGCATGATGGGGAGAAGCCATTCCTTGGGAGAAGGGGAAGTGATCAGTTCTTCAGGGTGCCTGAGAACCATAGAATCCCTCAACAGTTTTGGTTGGGATAAGAAAGACCAGCTGGTTCAAACCCCCTGGCATGGGCAGGGATGCCACCCACTAGACCAGATTGCTCCAAGCCCCATCCAAACCAGATGCACACTTCCAGGGATGGAGCAGCCACAGTTTCTCTGGCAAAATTCCCCTTATGGCTCAGTGAGTTCTCAGGATGCCCCTTACTGCCCTCGGGTTTGCTGTCCATAGACACGGGTTCTGCCCTGCAAGGTGAGATTCCTTGGTATTAAAACCACAAGATCCTGTCTGACCTGCAGAGAAATCTCACCACTCTCTCCTAGCCTGGTATATGAGGCAGGCAAAGTTTTTCTCTCATTCTTTAAAGGTTTCAAGGGCAGGACTTATCAACTATCTCCCTCCTTGCCAAAGATAATTCATTTTGCTAATGATCCATCCCACCAAAAAAAAAATATAATACAACAAAATGACAAGTTTGCTTCACATTTTCATTTTAAATTTTCCACCTTCATTCATTTTCCACCTTCCCCTTCATGCCATCAAATCTCATTTTGCATTTGTCTGCCAGCTGCGTTCAGACAGTGCTGACAAGAGCCTTCAAAGGAAAACCCTTCAGCTCCTCCTCCTCCTCCAGTAGAACCCTGTTTACAAATCAGCAATGAATTTACTTGTGTAGCATTACAGAGCTGCAACCCCTGCTTGGCAGGCAAAAATTCACTCAAAATTCTTCCCGCTTCTCGTATTATATCCAGCAAGGTGTATCCCACTGTCAGAGATGAAATCTTAGCAGCAACCATGAGAAAAATTACTCCCCACACCACAGTGGCCATGCAAGCCTGAAATGTGAGGAATGTCAGGAGCATATAAAATACTTCTGGACTCTGTGGATAAAATCCTGATGTAGAGAGAGGCAGCTGTGAAGCAGAAGGACTCCAGCAGGTCCTGAGACTCTGAGTCTTCTTTTCTGTGGATGTTGCTGCCTTTCAGTTCACTCACATTATTCTATAAATTAACTTTTCCTGGGAACAAGCACGGGGAAGGGCCAATCAGTTGATCGAGGAGCAGCAAGGCACATTTTAGGAAAGGGGATTCACCACATTTCATTTCCTGCAGGAAGTTATCACTCAGAAAAATCCCACTGGATGGTGTGAAAACAAGGGAAGGAGGTAAAACCTCTTCAGACAAGTCACAGGAAGGGCAGGACTGACACCAGGAACACACAAAGAAAGAGATCAGAGAGGTCGTGAATAAATTTGGGGTGATAATTCAGAAAAATCAGTTAACTTATCAGAACTAGAAGGTTTAGAGGAGATATCAGAGGAGATAGGGTAAGGAACCAAGCTGCTTAAAGGGATATTAATGCCTTTATTTATAGGATTTTATGTCATAGATATCATAACAGCAGAGGACCGAGGCATCTCACCTGGTCTTGTGCCCCTAAAACCATCCCTCTTCACTCCATCTTCTGTTTTCTTGCAGAAATGCACAATAAAGGAGCCAGAAACTCCACAGCAGCCAAGCCCAGCCTGGATGAAGCCAGCCCAAAGCAGGGCTAAGATTTAGCACGGAGGCTTGGGATGAAGGAGCAGGTGGAAATACCTCACATCCCAGACAATCCCCTGATTAATGCTGGCAGCCAGAGGCAGTCAAAGGGAGGACTTCATAATTCCTAGGCCACTAATCTCACCATCATCTAACACCCAGGAGAGGAGGGATCCTTCTTCTTCCACGAGGGGGTCTGGCTGAAAAATGAGTGCCAAAGTGAGAAGCCATCAATTATCTTTAGGAGCCAGCTCCTCTCTGTCTGTGCCATTGGATTCATGGTCACAACCCAATTCCCACTGCCCTTCCCTGCTTCCAGAGCTCCCACACCTCCCTGCCAAGCCTTTCCCTGTTGGAAGATCCCAGCTCTACAGAGAGGGGGCAACTGAGAAGTGTTTTGAAAGATTTTATTCCATTATCAGTCTCATTAAAAAGTGAACTGTAAGAAATGTAAACCTCAACACCATTCTATCAGAAACCAACTTATTTCCTAGTTATAATACCCTATAAATATTTTCAACCTATTAACTTTTGCCACACAATGCTGCTAATACTTCTAACACCAATCACCTATTATTTTACCCCAGTGGTCTTACTACAATCCATCTTTCACAGTTCTAATTCTCTAAAATATCTGGTCTTTTTTGCAAAGCCATTGTTTAAAACTTGTTTCTAGTTTTGTTTTTTTTTTCTGCCAAGCCTTTCCCCAGCACCTCAACACGTCAGGAGTGCTCCTGTCTTCCCTGCAACACGAGTTTTCCTGCTTGTTGCTGGGTGTTAAAGACAGTTCTCCTTCTCCTGACCTCTGCAGTGCTGGCTCATCCATGCAGAGAAAGTGGATGCATATCCCATTATCCCTTGATGTGTTTTATAGCTCATGTTAAAGCTTTGGAGTTTGGACCCAATTTTAGGATCTTGATACCTCTAAAGAGAAAGTGATGGGATGTTATCTGAAAATCACACTAACCATCAGAAGACAGATAAAGTATTTATTTTATTTATTTATGAAATCTGAACTAGCTGGTACAGCTAGGAAAATAATGAATAGGAAAAAAAAAAAAAAAAAAACAAACAAAAAAACCCAAAAGTGAACAAACAAACAAACCACAAAAATAACTAGAATTTAAATGATGTGAAAAACCATCTTTTTCTCTGAATGGTTCAGCTAGCAAAAGGACAGACATTTCCCTAGTTTGCCACACAATCCTAACTCCTTGGAGGAGCCCATATCTATTTTTGGGAATGTTATGAAAAGGAACTATTTACAAGTGATAGAAAGTAATGGCTTGAAACTGATAGCGGGCAGGTCTTGATGTGATATTAAAAACAAATTTTTCCTGGGTGGGTGAGGAGCCCTGGCACAGGTGCCCAGAGAAGCTGTGGCTGCCCCTGGACCCCTGGTAGTGCCCAAGGCCAGGCTGGACAAGGTTTGGAGAACCCTGGGATGGTGGGAGGTGTCCCTGCCATGGCAGGGGTGGCACTGGATGGGCTTTAAGAACCATTCCATCCCAATACTGTTAAGGATTCTTGACTAAAATTCAAACTTTTATCCATCAGCTGAAGCAATTAATCTTCTCACCATCTCACTATAGGAATAATGGTGTCAAACATTCAGAAATTATATCTTGAATGATTTTGTGGAAGCACATTGCTGCACAAGCAGGACAGACCTTGTTACAGCGGTATCAGCTTGATCTGGGTGAGGTCTAGAACAATAATCCATATGAAGGATGGAGCAACGGGTGTCAGCCCAACCCTGCAAGGGGTGTCAGTGTCAGTTTAACACCAGAGAATCCACTCCTGAAGTCTAAGGGATGCTTGGTCAGGTGCCATGGGCAACATAAATGACTAAAATTGCTCTTTTTTCCCCAAATGCAGCTTAGTTCACATCCCAGCAGGGGCCATTTCAGCAGCTCTTGGCTTTTCTTGCAGCATCTGAGTCAGTCATTGAGTGCAGATGAATTCCAAGAGTTTTGGGTACTCATTTTCTGCAGACTGTACTTGAAATCCATTTGTTTACCCCATAGGGCAAGAGAAGATTATTTCCCTGGCCAGACAGGCCTTCACCATGAATTAGACTTGAGTAGAGGAGAAATGCAGCAGGAGGACTCCATTGCACCCAAGAATTTACCCAGATTTACAAGTAAAATTTAATTTTACTTTTAAATCCATGCTCACAAAGAAAAGACAACCAAACACTGATTTTCACTGATTGTCCCTCATCTCCAGTGCTGCTGTCAGATTCCCAGTGCCCAGTCACACCCAGAGCTGATATTTTTCTGGGCACTGCCCTTGTCCTCAGGACATTTGTGACCCCAGGGACACCCAGCTCAAGGCACAGCAAGCCCAGAGTGGGTCTTTTTTGCCCCAGAAATTCATCCTTCCATGCTGTGTTTAGGATAAAATTGACCAGCATCATTTCCATGAGTTTTAAAGAAAATGAGAAAACTGAGGGTTGAAAATAGCCCCAGAGTAAATGTATTTCAGAGATAGGTGCTTGATGAATGGGATTTTCCTTGCCAAAATCAAATTGTGAAGTCAAGCATTAGAGAACTAAAGTTCTTTTCTGTATTTTCTATTTGGTCATGGTTTGTTTTCTGATAAGAGTTACCAGTGTGACCAAAGGATTTATCATTTCTTTGTTTTAAGTTCACTCTTCAGTGAACTCATTATATCATAAATTCCTTCTCATGCAACATCAGACTGTTTTATTTTTATGACTGTGCCATTAAAGCAAAAGAAACTCAAGAAACCCCACAACACAGATCAGCTTTTAACTTTCTGTGAAAAGAAATGAAATCAGTTAGAGTTCCTAAAAGTATCATCTCCATTTTCATCATCCTCCATGAATATGAAAATTGTAGCTGATCAATTTTCTTCTGCCATAATAGTTAATTTCTAATAACTGGGAAATGTCTTAAGATTCACTCAGGTTATTCAGCCATCCATTTACTGCTGCCATTCCTCAATGTTTTCATATATTCCACAGTGAAAGCTATTAAGTCTCTTCTGTCATTCTGAAACCTTTTGCTAGATGAGGAAAAGTGAATTAAAATTTAGTTATATAACCTGCAGAACCAAATGACAACTTAAATATAGCACACTCTGCAGTATGTGAACTTAGCAATTAATCTGCAGCTAAAATTCCTCTTATTTGTCATTAATTTGTGGACAAAATTGTTTCTCCCAAGGTTAACATTTTCATTATCATCTGCAAACGATGGTACATCACCAAAGTTCAAGCCATTTGAATGTAGAACACTTTTTACATTTTTAAATATTCCTAATTCAGGTTTTATAGCTCTCTTGAAAATAATTAGGCAGAAAATGGATTATTCCTCTTTCAATGAACAACTATTGGAAACATTCTGAAATTTCATGCTTTCAGGCACCAGTGGCCACAGAGAGAAATATGCCCTTTCAACCAAGTCCTTAATTATTTTATCAATTGAAAGAGGAGCTAATATATTGTTGGCAATACACAAAGCACTGTCCTCCAGATCTGTATGATTTTATCCATGGGCTAATCCTGAAAATCAATTAACTGCTCCAATCCAGTGATCTACACGAAGAGCTACAATAATGACATTACAATGCACCTCTGTCCCTCCTCCAGAACAAAAACCTTTCAAGAGTTTTGTTTTCAGGAGCTGCAATAGAACTATTTTTATCATCTTTTATATTCCTGTGCTTTCCTGTATTTGCCAGTCCACGCCAAGTAACTTGGAGACAGCATTAATATTTGTTCTGGAGAAGGCTTTTTTGCTTTCCCTAATGATCCATTCCCATTCTTAGGTCAGGAGCAGAGGATTCTGGCTGAGTGTGTTTGGACCTGCTGATTGATAAGGATTGATCCACATGGGGATTTAATTCAATTAACTAATGAAAACCATGGGCAGAGTCCTCAGATTTGACGTGGGGTCATGATTGCTTTGCTTGATTCATGCATGTGCTGGCCCAGTGGTTTTCAGAAAATGTGCCACATCTGGGCCAGATTTAGCGCACAATAAACACGGGAGATAAAGTTTTCTTTGGAGACCAAGGGGTTGGATGTCCAGGGCTAACCACTCTGCACTTCCAGAAGACTGGGCCTGTTCAGCCTTTTGTATTTTGAGGGGAAAAAAATCACTCGTTTAACACTGGGAGAAGAGAGTCAGGCTTCTGCCTAAGAAAAAAGATGGGAAACAATGAATTTGGTTTCATTTAAGAGATGGACAGTCACAAACTGAGGCCAAGTGCACCCTACATGTTCAGTTGCCATGGAGACTGGCCTTTTTTTTTTTTTTAATGAACCTCTTCCCAAAAAAATCACCCCAATTAGATCTGCCCTCATGCATCACATATGCCTGAACTGTTCCCTGAGGTTCCTTAAGTAGTTGTGACTGATTCATTCTCCTTGCTGACATCTAAAGAAATAACCTTTACTTCCCAGTTGCTGGGCCAGCTTCAGTTCCAGTTTCATCTCTCTACTTTCCCCACAGCCCAAAATGGGTCTCTCTTTGCTGTGATGCTAAATTCCTGCCAGGGTTCACCAAAGGAGAAAGGCCAGTCAAAAAGCATGGAAAAAAGCAAAGTTTGGAGGCAGAAGCATGGGAAAGAGGAAGAGGAGGAGGAGGCATCGGGGTGTATCTTGTGCTGCTTGACAGCTGCAGAGGTTTGTCTTTAAAACTCTGATATTTCACAACCTGATTGTGCTCAGCATGGCAGAGGCAGCTCTGTCTGGAGCAGGGACTGGGACAGGCCAGCTTTAGGTTTCCCTTTTTATTCTGAGTTGTTCAGTTCAGCTCTGGGTGCTTGATGATATATTAGACATCTGTCATCAACTGTGTTGCTCAGAAGCTGTCTCCCAGGATGTCCCATCACCTTCAGACAAAACCTTATGAGACTAGTGTGCCCTTCCATGACTTCAGAGCAAGAAAAATTAGAGCAAATGACCTTTTGAAGACCTGGGTGGGATTCTTTTGACTGAATGCAAACATCTGTGTAATAGGTGATCACATGGGAGTCCATTTGTAACTTTTAGGGAGATCCTGGCATTTCCAGGGAATGATTCAGCTCACCCAAATGCAGTCAGGATTAAAGCAAGTGCTGATTTTACTCCAGTGGCTGCCAGAGGAGAGTTCAGCACAGCTGGAGGCCCTGGCAGTAAAGCTTGACTAAAGTCACTCTCATGTAAACATCTCTGAATTCATCCTCATGCTGGACCCATGAGTTCACACTGACTGGTACCAATCATTTTGGGAAATTCTAATAACACTGACTAATTTAGTTTTACAGAGAAATTCCACTTTTAGTGATTAATCTGCAGTGAATTGTTGCAAAATTCAGGGGGGTGGATGAAATGAACATTTTGGAAGGCAGAAAGAGTGTTATGTTAATTAGCTGCAATCATAAAGGGAGGAGAAAGCTTCTCCGAAAGCTGCACTCCTCTGATTTACAAGGATTTCAGCTGATTTTGCTGAAGCTGATTTTGTTCTCCATCTGAAAGGTCATTTCCAATCTAAATGAGTCTAAGTTTTAAGCGGAGAAATTACTATTAAAAACTCACATTAAAGGGCAAGGTGTTTGCATAGCTACAACTGGTTATGAAAAGAATAATGGGAATTCTTCTGGTGGCCAAAGCAATTTTGCCTGCACATTTTGTGATGATTTGGAAGCTGAAAGCTGCGGGATTACAACTCTGACCTCCACAAGTTATCACACAATCAGCTCAGCCTTGGGAGTCTGTGGCCACATGAAGAATTTCCAGATGCAGCACAAAGAGTTTCTCTGGTTGGGCTGATGTTGCTTCTAAACACCCCCCAAAAAATTTCAGGGGTGATTCTGAAATCAGGTGAGTTCCTGTTCTTCACACAAAGCTCCTCACAGGGGTGTTTTAAGTCAAGGCCAGAGGACATCATTTGTGTTGTTTAAACCACCCAAGCCATAAAAAAGACTCTTCACTTTGAATTTATGAACGCTATTAACTTCCCCAGGAAAAGTCCCTCTCTCTTATTAAATCATTCCCTGGGAAGAGACAACCACACAAGTCATCCTTGGAGGAGGGAAAAACCACGGCCCTGCTTTAGAGGCTTCCAGATAAAAATTAATTAGCAAAACGTACTGTGTAAATTCAGCAATATGCAAATGAGAGCAAATCTGAAGGAGTGTGTGGAGGGCTGAGCTGATGCTTTATTACTGTTATATTTTGCATAAAAAGTATAAATAGTTTACCTGTTTCACAAAATTTTCAATGATTTGTGATGTAATTGGGGATAATAATGGTACCATTAAATATACATACAGAGATACAAAATATTTTGTATCATTTATGGCTTCTGTGGCTTTTACACTCCCAGTTTATAGATCTAAAAGTGGAATTATTTTTTTCAATTTTAATTAAGGTTTCACAGGTTGTGTGCTTGTGTAGTTCTTAATATTCTCAGCAATAGTGAAATATATTTCTTGAGAAGAGTTGAGGATGAACTTCACTGAATATTTTTTATGCTTTTGAACAAAACTTGTCTCATGAGTGTTCTAGGGAGCATTTTTCCCAATCCAGACCCTTTTCCAGAGCTGGCAGCTGGGTTTGGGGACAGCAGGGACAGCACTTACAAGGTGTGTGGATATTCACTCTTGCTAAGCCCAGACATGATTTGTTGCTCATGCCATGGATCCCCATTCATGTGCAAATATGTTATGCTTAAAATAACAACTTTATCTACTGCCAGGAAGAGAGGAAAGAGAAGGAAAAGAGTCCTGGGCTACTGGAATAAATCACATGGACTCCATTTTCTTCATGGTGGAAAAAGCTTATTCTTTAGCCACATAATTCCTTTTTACACAGTTTTACAGACCTCACGTGTGACTCCAATTGGTCAGGAGATTTCTTGCCAATCCCTTTATTGGTCAGTAACAAGTTGTTATCCTGTATTGATTGGTCAAACTCTCGGTGTGTACATGTAGGGAAAGCTGTTTGTGAGAGATAGTTCCCATTTTTCTATCTAAGGGTGTAAAAGCAGTTTATAGAGGTGCTGGTTGTTTTTTCACCCCGGAATAGATTGTTGTGCTAACCAACTGCTCACACCAGGATTGCTTTCACATGGCAACGTGCAAAGGGCTAGCCTGATAAGGCCAGTCACTGATTCCAGGAGAGCAGGCTGGATTTTATGAAGCCTTTCTTTATGATTTTTCTACCTTACTGCAACACTGGACAATTATGCAAGATCTGTTTGGTCTGGTGTTGAATGCAACCAAGGCTGGATGGAGCCCAGCTCCATTCCAGCTGGAATTCCTTTGGTTTAACCGTAGACACCCCCTGGGCACCGAGCAGAGTTTGTGTCTGAGCCAGTCAGCCCCAAATCATTCCCATATCAAAGCACAATCCATAATTTTCTCCTGGAGGCCACAGCTGCAGGATGAGGTGTGACGTGTCTGGAGGTGTTCCTTTCTCCCACTGCTCACAAGGTTTGTCCAAGTAACCTTGCACAAGAGTTGATTTTCATTTAAGGGTCCCTTAAATCAGGACTGATGGAAGCTCCCCAAGCCGCTCAGCAGCCTGGAGAAAAAAAAGCTCCAGGGAAATCTTACAGAACATTCCAGTACCTAAAGGAGCTATGAGAGAGCTGGACAACGACTTTGGACAAGGGATGGAGGGACAGGGCAAGAGGAAGGAAGGGAAGAGGAAATGGCTTAAAACTGCGTGAGGACAGGGTGAAATGGGATGTTGAGAAGGAATTCCTGCCTGAGAGGGTGTGAGGCCCTGGAATAGGGTTCCCAGAGCAGCTGTGGCTTCCCCTGTATCCCTGGAAGTGTCCAAGGCCAGGCTGGATGGGGCTTGGAGCAACCTGGGATGGTGGAAGTTGTCCTTACATGGCAGGAACTGGAACAAGATGATCCTTAAGGTCAATTCCCACTCAAACCATTTCAATATGCCACAATTAGATACTTCATTATGGGCAGCCATAATTTAGACCCTGCTCCCACCCCAGCAGCTCCCACACCAGGCACAGGTGAAACCCTTGCACCACATCTGGAGGAAGGATTTCAAGATTTCAGTGCCTTTTAGCCAGGAAAATTCTTCCAGTGGTTTCCCAGTTCTTCCTGTTCGTGTTGTGCTCCTAAGAAGAGCTGTGCAGCGATTGCTTTGCATAAAAGACATGAATTTGAGTTGTGGCTACTGTCACCAGACATCTGAGATGGGGGAAGATGAATCCCATCACAATTCCACTCGGGCAAGTGGGCAATTAACCTTTCTTTCCCCTTTCCACTCTGAGTTATGGATTTATGAGGTAAAAGGGGCAACAAAGAAGTGCTTTAATGTGAGTTATTTAGCCCAAAGAATTACCATGTGCCTTTCCATCATTTGAGTCGTGGCACAGATCTGATTAACAAAATGCATCATGTATCAGTCTGCCCTCAGACACCTTCCTGGGAGGAACAGGGGCTCTTTTCATGGAGAGGGGGCATGAGGGAGCAAAGTCTGGATTTTACTGTGACAGGGAGATTTATCCCGGGAGGAATGACAAAGGACAAGAGCATCAAGGTGCTGGAACATGGAAAGGCCCCTTGATCACCAGAGATGCAGGAAGAAGTTGGACAATGGTTTTGCCCCATTGACAAAGCAATGAGCAGGATTGCTCCAAGGATAAGAACAATCTTCCCCATTTTCCCTCACTTTTCACTGTTTCCTAATATCAAGGTTAATCTTTCTGCTGCAATTTAACCCCATGGCTTTCCTGCCCTGCCACCAATGTCTGTGGAGAATCATGTCTTTAGGGCATAAAAAGAGACTGCAGGGTGGACAACGATGTGGACACCACAGAGAAAGGGATTTAAATTTGAGGGCTCATCCACCCCCTAAGGATGTAAGAGAGCTGGTAGGAGCCAGCAGGAAAAGCAGTGGAACAGGGAGAAAAATAGGTATCTTGTTTGCTTTCTTTTTTCATAAGGGAAAAAAAAAGAGAAACTTATAAAAATTGCATGAGCTGGAATTCTGCAACAGAGCTGGAGACTGCATCCAAGCCTTCTGAGAGCCTGCAGGAGCTGTAACAGCTTGGTTGCCAAAACCTTCTCCTTTTTCAGCAGCTGCAAAGGAGAATCACAGGTCCAAACCATCCAAATCTTTGTAAAAAAATGGAAAAGTGCAAAAAATTCCCTTCCTTGGTCAGAAAGGATACCCACCTGCAGAAAACCAAGGGACAGCAAATACAGATGTGCAGGCGGGAGTGTTTAGGACATGGAGCAGTGCTGGGTTTGGCAGTGCTGGGTTAACAGCTGGAACTGATGATCTTCGAGGTCCTTCCCAAATGAAATGATTCTGTGTTAGAGGCAGAACAGAGATATTTCATGGAAGGTGGTGACCTGGCTGATTTCCACTTATCCTGGGTCATTTTTGCACAGTTGTGTGTTCCCAGGCATCTGCTTCAATCACAGCTGGTGTAAAATTCCAGACTTGTCTTACCTGGTGCTGGAAAATGAAGGATACAGAGGTTTTCCCTTATGTGATGTCCACCACCACTCAGATGGTGCCCACACCACCTCATTCCTGCCCAGGATCAAGCAGCACTGGTGCATTTTGAGAGAGAAAAAGGTGGGGACACACGTAAACCAACAAATTTATCCTCTCCTGAGCATTCCTCTTTCACCCTGGCATGGCCTTCTGGCCTCCCTGTGCTCACATCTCCAAACAGGAGTGGAGAACTTGACCACATCCTCAAATTTTCAGAAAGAGAGCAGGAAAAAGCTGAAGTTAACATTGCCATGCCAGGTCATTTTATCAAAGAAAAGGGGATTAGCAAGCAGGAGATGAAAAGCCTCCCCTGCAGGAGCCATCTGGCAATTCCAGAGAACACAGACACGATCAGGAAGCCTTTTCTGACCTGGCAGATAGGGATAGTGGGCTGGGAGTGGGATCAGCCAGGATGAGTGTGTGACCCCCCAGCCCTACAAGAACCCTCAGCACCTTCTCAACCCTCTTTTCCCAAGAACAGAAACCAAGAGAAGAAAACAACCCAACCCAAGCTGCTCGTGAGAGATTGATTTATTCTGTGCTGGCAGGAAAAAGAGGAGACAAGGTGAACTGGAGACAACAAATGCAATTAAAAGGGAAGGGAGGCATTCCCTGAAATGGCTGTTTCCAGCAGGCAATATGCTGTGGATTAGAACGTCTCAGGCCCGGAGTGGCAACATATGGCAAAACTCCCTCCATCCCACATTAAACCCTGGCATTTTGCAGCTGTCAAGATTAAGCTGTTTGTATGAGTAACATTGTAGTTTGCTTATAGGGAAATAATATGTAGCCAGTTATGATTAATCAAGGTGTCCAAAAGCTGCTGCGGGCGCCTGGAAGAGATTGGGTTCCGTGGCAGGAGCTTTGTCTCTTAAATTATTGACATATTTTCCCTTTTTAAAAAATTTTTTCTCTTTCTTCTGTGCGTGCTGCTTTTCCCTCTCCTCCTCAGGGCACACAGGCAGTTGGGAAGAGGCAGATTTCATCCCTGTGGTCCTCTCAGGAAAAATCCAACAGCTAGGGCTGGCTCCATCCATCAGCTGAGGGATGATGCCTTTGCTTCACTGACCCAAGTGGGCATAAGGTTGTGCCTTCCAGAGCAGAATTTGTTCCTTTGTTGCAAAAAAAAAAAAAAAAAAAAACAAACAAAAAAAAAAACTTCCTTTGGAAATCTGGAGGCTTTTCTCCACATGGGATCATGTTATTTTTGTTGCTAGAGATGCTGGCTATCCCTCTCTCCTGCCAAGAGAACTTGTGGATGCCTCACCCCTGGAAGAATCCTTTGGACAGGTGTTTGTGTGCCCTTGCTGCTGGATTTTCCATGTAGGGAAAATGCTTTTTCCCAGTTTTGCCCAAATCTTGTTTTTCAAATTGCACATAAGGCAGCCAGCAGCTCCTGATGGGAAGACAAAGAAGCAGCTCTGTTCCTGGCTAGCCCTCTTGGCAGGGAGGCTGTAGATCTTGGTTTTATAAGGGCAGAAAACAGGTGATTTACAGCAGAACAACTCCATAGAAATCAATGGGAAGTTATGCTAGAAAATATTGCATATTGTTCTGAGATCCTCCTGGGAAGGGTTTTACAACCAGCCTGTCCTGACTCTGACAGTTTCCTCTGGACATTTTATTGAGTGACCATTTCAACAGAGCACTCAAATCTCTCCCTCTTACCTTGGGCAAAATTTTTACCCAACTTTCTACGCAAACACACAGGACCAGCTGTGGAATCTGGCCTAAAACACTTTTACACACTCTATCCTTTCCTAATGATAATCCAACAGCCTTTTAATCTGCAGATTCATCACTGTTGTCCTCCCACCACGAGCCCCCGAGGAGATTTATCCCTCCTCCTCTGCCCCATCAACATTTGTTGCTGATTAGTCAATATTTTCAGGCTGGGTGTTTGGAACAGGATGCCTGGCAAAGGCAGCCACCCCATCTCCCTGGATGAGCCACTTATGGGAAACAATCCTCTCCATAGGAGGCTGTTAATAGGGGCTGCAGAGAGAGTTATAGATAATCAATGCAGAAATCACATTTGTAAATGGCCCCTGTAGCTGCTTAATTAAGCACAGCGTTCTGGCATCAGGCATTAAGGCGCTTTAAGGCCTATTTGTCTTCACAGAAAGTATCTCAACAATATATTTGCAATTCTCTGCTAACCCAGCCTAATCTCACCTGCCTTTTGTGGATTAACAGGATAAAGCGATTTAAATAACGGTGAGGCACTTCTGGGGAAGGTGTGGAATCAATGACAGTGCCAAAGGAATATTTGCTTTTGATGCTCCGCTGAACAAATTTTTTCTCCCTTTTAACTTTCCTCTTGCATCTGACACCTGGGATGTGCTCTGCAAACCTCTGAGCCACTAGGAAACTTTCCCTTTCTGACAGAGAGCTTGGGATGTGGCAGGGGGCAGATCATCAGCCAAGTTATTCCTGAAAGAAGGAGAAAAGGAGGGATTCAGAAGCAGGCAGGAGAGCCGATTGTTTATGCTGCTGTGGTTGTTATTATTATTTTATCTCCCACACTCCCTGCTAACAGATGTTCATTTTGGAAATGTCTTTGGGGATTTTGTTTTACCCTCCTCCTCTTCTTATCTCTCTTCAAATTCCTCATTCTTCAGTCCCTCTCCTGCTTCCATCTCCGGTGAAAATTCAGTCTTGGAGCGTGTGATCAGCTGCTCTTGGGAGATTGGGCTGCATCTCAGGAGCACCTCAGTCCAATCAATGTCCTTCCCAAAAAAATCCACCTGCTCCCCAGGTGCAAGACATCCAAACTCCTTCTCAGGTTTCCAGACAGACAACAGCTGGGACAGAGATAATAAACTGCACATTTCCAAGGGAAACTCAAACCTGCACAGTTTGACCAAAACAAATCCCCAAATGTTCAAGTTTTCCTCCTTTCTCTCCACTTTTCCACTAAGTTACAGCACAAATTTTTAAAATTTTTTCTTTTGTAAATTTTAAGTCTAAAAATGCCATGATGAGGTGCAGCCAATGCCACAGAAATGAGAGTTGGGATCCTGGACAAATGTGACTTCATCCGATATTAATAATATCAATTTAATCTCGCTAAGAACCTCAGCTATTTAAAATAACTTCTTGTTCTCTGACATTTCTATTTGCCTACTGCCAGAAAATCTAGAATAAACCCATGGTGGTGGCACTCTTTCAGTGAATAAACCTGTCACGACTTTTGGGGGTGACTTCAGACCTCCCTCCTGCCAGGAACTGTGAAATTGGAAGGAATATTGTGCAAATCAAATGGTGGGAATGTTTCCAGCAAGAGTAAAAATTTACTTGGCTGCTGCTGAGCCTGGGAGAAGCCAGGCCCGTGGGTTGTCTGCAAATAGGTGTCATTTTAGACATCCCATTCCCTACCTGGCCCCAGCACAATTTCCAAAGGGTTTGGGAGTCTCAGTCTGTGTCACATCTGCTAGCCTGGAGCATCTCAGATGGCACAAGGAAAGGAAATGTATGATACTTGTCTAGGAAGGAAATTCAGATGTATTTTCAAAGATTGTGTCAAAGGGAGCTGCAAAACAAAGCCAGGCTGTGCTAGGCAAAACAACGAGGTGTGGAAAGGCCAAAATCCCACCCAGCCTTCCCCATCCTACAGCATCATCACAGGGAAAATCCCAGGGGTGTGATCCAGCTTATCCCATCCCTGTGTTTAATGATCAGGGCCCCTTTTATCACCAGTGCTCCCCATTTGTCCTGCACACTGTCAGGGTGGGAGATTGAGGCAGAAATCATTCCTGTGCCTGAGGGGTGGGTGATGGTGGGGTCTGGTCGTGGTTCACGTGCTGTGACCCCCTCGGTCCTCCCAGCTTCCATCAATCTGCTGGTGACAAGGCTCATAAAGCACTGCCTCCTGCTCCTGCTGCACAGGGAGGAGCTGGCAGGGATGTGGGAAGATCCTGGAGGCAGAGAACTCTGGCAGCAGATAAATCCTTGGGTGGGAACAAGGCTGGTGTGTCCTGAGTGTCTGCACATCCTCTGACAGGGAGCATTTCATGGGGGGTGTAAGAGGGACAGGGAAAAGTGGGATTTGGTGATTGGAAAAGGTAAAAGAAAATATCCTTAGGCACAAGGTGGGGATGGTCCTGTGCAGGGCAGAAAGAAAGAAAAGAGAAAGAGAAAGAAAGGAAGGAAGGAAAAGAGAAAGAAAGAAAAAAAGGAAGGAAAAGAAAAGGAAGGAAAGAAAAAAAGGAAGGAAAAGAAAAGGAAGGAAAGAAAAAAGGAAAAGGAAAAGGAAAAGGAAAAGGAAAAGGAAAAGGAAAAGGGAAGGGAAGGGAAGGGAAGGGGAAGGGAAGGGAAGGGAAGGGAAGGGAAGGAAGGGAAGGGAAGGGAAGGGAAGGGAAGGGAAGGGAAGGGAAGGGAAGGGAAGGGAAGGGAAGGGAAGGGAAGGGAAGGAAGGGAAGGGAAGGGAAGGGAAGGGAAGGGAAGGGAAGGGAAGGAAGGGAAGGGAAGGGAAGGGAAGGGAAGGGAAGGGAAGGGAAGGGAAGGGAAGGGAAGGGAAGGGAAGGGAAGGGAAGGAAGGGAAGGGAAGGGAAGGGAAGGGAAGGAAGGGAAGGGAAGGGAAGGGAAGGGAAGGGAAGGGAAGGGAAGGGAAGGGAAGGAAGGAAGGGAAGGGAAGGGAAGGGAAGGGAGGAAGGGAAGGGAGGAAGGAAGGGAGGAGGAAGGAAGGAAGGAAGGAAGGAAGGAAGGAAGAAGAAAGAAAGAAAGAAAGAAAGAAAGAAAGAAAGAAAGAAAGAAAGAAAGAAAGAAAGAAAGAAAGAAAGAAAGAAAGAAAGAAAGAAAGAAAGAAAGAAGAAAGAAAGAAAGAAAGAAAGAAAGAAAGAAAGAAAGAAAGAAAGAAAGAAAGAAAGAAAGAGAAAAAGAAGGAGAGACAGAGGAAGGAAGGAAGGAAGGAAGGAAGGAAGGAAGGAAGGAAGGAAGGAAGGAAGGAAGGAAGGAAGGAAGGAAGGAAGGAAGGAAGGAAGGAAGGAAGGAAGGAAGGAAGGAAGGAAGGAAGGAAGGAAGGAAGGAAGGAAGGAAGGAAGGAAGGAAGGAAGGAAGGAAGGAAGGAAGGAAGGAAGGAAGGGAAGGAAGGAAGGAAGGAAGGAAGGAAGGAAGGAAGGAAGGAAGGAAGGAAGGAAGGAAGGAAGGAAGGAAGGAAGGAAGGAAGGAAGGAAGGAAGGAAGAGCTGTGCACAGAAGATCCCACATGGACAGATCAAAGCCTTTGAGAATCTTTCCAATCACCTGTTGGTTGTCAGGCTGCAAAGGAGGAATTTAAAAGAGAATCTCAACCCCTTGTCCCTCCTGGTGTCACTTGCAGCTCTGGTACTGGACATCAATGCCAGAGGATGTTTAGGTACATCCTTTAGCTTTTTTAGAGGAGGAGGGGTGAGCAGACCCATGGGCATGGATTTCTGGGTGATATCTCCAGGCAGGGATAAGAATTCTGTATTTTTTTACTGCTCCACCTCTCCTCTCACATCCTCAGACTCTTCCCCTGTGGATGGTGAAAAGTTTCCTCACAGGTACGAAACACTGGGGTTCACCAAGGGTTTGCAGTGAGCAGGGATTTGATTTCTTCTGTGTATTTCAGGCAACATTTTTCATCCACAAAGCAACAGATGAACACAGCTGTTCCCTGCTGGGCTCCATTACCGCTCCCTGGCTGAGCTGTTCCCTACTTGAAGACAGCAAACGGAGAAGATTTCCATATCCAGCACAGAGGAGCAGGCAGGCTGGGTCAGGTGGGCAGTCAGGACCCACATTAACCTCTCAACAACTGCAAAATTCCCTGCAGGATCACTGATGGAGACAGCAGGCCAGTTTAAATCTCCTTTTCCTTTTTCCCCTCGAAGATTTAGCACTGTGCACACCACGGCTCGTTTGTTTTGGGGGAGGTTTAATCCCATTTGGTAAAAACAGCTGTTAAACTTGCAGACAGGCTCCAATCCAGATGCTAAATATCTTCCAATTCATGTCTTTTCCTGCTTCCACAAAACCCCTCTCCTCCTTCCTCAGTACATGTAAAAGAAATGAATAAAACCAGCTTTTGCTCTCCTGTATTCATGGCTGAATGGGAAAATCTTTAAATTTGTCCCCACCATGTGCTCTGTGACCCTGCTTTTTGATCTAATGGCTATTACTCTACCAGGAGAGTGAATTCCTAAGATTATAATGAGTCTTAAGAGCTTAAAGCAGAGATTTTTAAAATTAAACACCTCGAAAGTACCTGTAAGTGATCACCTTTACTCCTAACTATTGAAATAAACTCAAATTAGGCTTGAAAACACTTTGGAAAAATTAATATTCCCAGGCTGGGGGCCAGACTGATTCCAGAATCCATTATGTTAATCCTGGACATGGGAGATGTCCCAGGAGATGGGACAACACCTCAATTACTCTTCAGTGCTGGGAAATGTCCTCCTGGCCTCTCATCTCTGGGCCTCAGTTGCTCTGTCTGGAGAAAGAAATTCACATTACTTCTGTCTTCAAAGTCCTTTGTGCCTTCCCATCCCTCTAGGGTGGAAAAGCATTATTTTTCAGTATTTATGCCAAAGATGCCCATCCTTTACTTAGTGATTATTCTTTCTTTCAGCCCTAACACTGCAGAGGTAAAAGCTGCAGCTCAACCCAGGACTGATTTTCTCCTAAAGTTGACAAAATTCTGCATGAACAATGCCAGAGTTTTTCTGGAGCTGCCAAGGGATCAATTAACAGCAGAGTTTGATTTTTTTTTTTTTCCTGAACAACAACAAAAAATCAATTAAAATATTTTGGGAGTATAATGTAAATACTTTCCAAGTCCTTAGAATAGGTGCTGTTGGACTTCCTGCAGAACATTTTTTGGGAGGGGGTGAAATTTTTACACTTTGTTAGCTGAGAGTTCATCAGAAATATCATTTATCCAAGGATGTTTATCAGCAGGACACACGGGATGCCCCACATATTTCTGGGAATTAATTTCCCACGCCATTCATCACATTCCTATGGCCAAGGTTTGCAGAACCTGGGCTCTGCAGCTCACTGTGCTCTAACCTCCCACTGTGCTCTGTCTTGCACAGACTCCTGGGATCATCTCAGATGGATATTTCCAACTAAAATTTAGCATCTCCTATCACAGAATCAGCTTGGGAAAGACCTTTGAGATCGTCAAGTCCAACCTAAGACCTAACACCACCTTGTCAACCAGACCATATAAACTCCTGTGAGGAACAGGTCTCCACGGGATTTGGGTGTCCATTCCCCTGCCAATCCAAAAAATTCCTAAAGCCACAAAAAAGTGCTTTATCTCACCCCAAAGTAGAGGATTTTGTGAGCCCTGGGTTGATCACTGACTTTGATGCTGAGATCTTTATGAGCTCACACGTGGTCCTGTTTGTAAATCCATCCTTAACTACAGATGCCATTGAAGATCTTTGTTTACACAGCTAAACTCTCCTCCCCTCTGGAGTACCTTTAATGTACAAATCTGCACCTGAGCTGAGTGTCCTGGCTCCCTGCAGGCAGCTGGGGTCAGCTGAGATCATCAGTGCAGTTAAAGCTGTCGTTCAAGCGATGAGAAGCGGATGAGAGATGAACCACATGAAATTTCAGTGCTCACACCGACTGTCTCTCCTGATAGAGATCACTGAGGGTGACATGCTCAGAGGCAGATTCTCTCTTGTATCCTTGGGTGATTGTCCAGACTCCTTCCCTAATCAGTGCTGAGATTGGCACCTACAGTCCTGCCTCCCTCTTAGATACCTCACGTAGTGACATTTCTTGGTTTGAAAAGACAGGTGTCTACTAAGGAAGGCAGGAGCCTCCCCTGAAATGCAAAATGTAAACCCCCTCCCTCCAAATTATTATTATTTTGAAATTAAGGGGCTCTCAGGCAAAGATATGGGAGCAGGAATAACAGTTCTTTACTAGAAAAATTAAAAATACAGATGTACTAGTACAAAAAAACTCCAAAAACCACTCCCAGAGTCAGAATAGAGCCTGTGGGTCAGGGAGGTGGCAGCAATCCCATCCCAGGGTGGCTCAGCCCTCCTGCAGTGCCAGCTGTGCTTCTGCTGGAGCAGGATCCTGGACAAGGGGGGAGTTTTCCTCTGGAGCTAAAGGGCTGGGGGAGATGGGCCTGGGCTCCTCTGGGAATGCAGTGGGGAAGAAAGCTGCTCCTCTGGGAATGCAGTGGGGAAGAAAGCTGCTCCTCTGGGAATGCAGTGGGAAGAAAGCTGCTCCTCTGGGAATGCAGTGGGAAGAAAGCTGCTCCTCTGGGAATGCAGTGGGGAAGAAAGCTGCTCCTCTGGGAATGCAGTGGGAAGAAAGCT
Organism: Taeniopygia guttata; assembly: GCF_048771995.1. Classification (NCBI taxonomy): domain Eukaryota; kingdom Metazoa; phylum Chordata; class Aves; order Passeriformes; family Estrildidae; genus Taeniopygia; species Taeniopygia guttata. Next base: position 2,929,052 of record NC_133025.1, read on the forward strand.
GCTCCTCTGGGAATGCAGTGGGGAAGAAAGCTGCTCCTCTGGGAATGCAGTGGGGAAGAAAGCTGCTCCTCTGGGAATGCAGTGGAAGAAAGCTGCTCCTCTGGGAATGCAGTGGGCAAAGGCTGCTGTGGGTTCCCAGGTCAGATTGTATCCAGGTAGGAATGCTCGGCTCCTCCCCTGGGCAGAGCATCTCTCCATGGATGATGGAATTTTCTCAGCCATGCAGGGACACTCAGTGGCCATGGGCAGAAGAGATCTCCTGGAGGGAGGATGGGCTGTGGGAGAGATAAAGAAAAAACTGCCCCATGGACAGCAGAGAACTGCCCCACCTCTGACAGATGGGAATAAAATTCACACCCCCATTTCCAAACTAGGACATGACAACATCCATCTTCTTCCTCCTGACTGCAGAGGGGACACAGACACTCCTCTCTTGCACACCTCATGCACAATCTGCAATTTGCCCCAAGCCATGGGACACCACCACCACCAGCATCATGGTCAGCTTGAGGGGGCCACTTCAAAATCTGTTTGTCCACCCAAGAGTGTGAGGAACCCTGGAGACACCATGTGTGAATTGAAAAGCACCTTTCAGTGGTGGGTGGCAGATTTCACTTGCTCTGCATAATATTGTTCTGAGGCACAAAACCAGGGAATTATAGAAAGGCGTGAGGTGGAAGGGGCATTAAAGACCATCTTGTTCCAAGCCAATTGGCAGGGACACCTGCCACTAAACCAGGTTTTACTCCAAGCTCTGTCCAACTTGGCCTTGCACACTTGCAAGGGTGGGACAGCAGAGCCCAGCTCTCACTGCAGCCTTGAAGGTGTGAGGTGGCAATATCCACGGATATTCATGTGGATATCCATGAAGGTGTTGAGGTGGGAATGATGCACTTGGATCCTGTGCTGCAAATCTCATCATCCTTCTACCAACAGACCCCACCTTCCTGCAGCACCAATAGCATTCAACCTCACCACAGGAGAGAAATTAAGGATATGCTGACAAAAGAACTATTTTGATCCATGTCAGCTGCAGATTGGCTCCACCCCAGGCCTGCACGTACCCATAGAAGCAGAAGATGAAGCAACTGTTGTGAAAGATTCAGTGAAGGAATATAAATGCACATTTGTTGATTAAGAGTTCCCTTTGGCTTTGCCACTGAATCCCTTTACAAAAATACTCCTGTTGTTCTCCTTAGAGGGATTTTTTTATCCTCTCCTCCACCAAAAATTGAGAAATATGTTGTGTGAAATATCAAGACTAATTAGACCAAATGGTGCTCAGATCTGTTGCTGGTTTTCTGGAGGATTGCTGACAGCTTAGGAGACTTTATTTTTCTTTCCTGTTAACTAATTACGAACAATTCTCCACACAGTTGAAAATTCCTATGGAGGCATTAATGAATGTGGGATGGCTGTGGGAATGGAGAAAGTGTGAGAGCATGTGTGGAAGGGTGTGGGGTTGAGAAAGGGGATGTTTTCATGGTGGGATTGTTTTTGGAGTGCACATGTGGGGAGGAAAGGAGTGTCTGTCCTTTAAAGTGTGTGTTCATGGTTTTCTGAAACAGGCAGTGGTTTAAGGAAGAATTTCTGAGGGTGGGGAGGTCTCTCTTGTGGTTGGAGGGAGGGTTTGCATGAGGAGGTGCAGATCTGTGGGGCTGGGCTGCAGATGGTGCTGTGGATGTGGAAGAACGCAAGGATTTGGGATGCAAAGCTGGCTCTGGGGTGGCCAAGGCTGTGCAAGCCTGGAGAACTCAGGAACAGGTGGTTCACTTGTATGAGGATGGCAACAAATAATCCAGGAATGGCTGCAAAAAGGACCACGGCATGGAGCTGTGCCAGGGAGAGTTTGGGTTGGGTCTCAGGAAAAGGTTCTTCACCAGGAAATGGTCACATTTTGGTTAAACATGTTTGCACAACGCTCACAGGCACATGATGGGATTTTTGGGAGTTTTGCAGAGCCAGGAGTTGGACTCAATGATCCTTCTGAGTCCCTTTCAAGTCTCATGATTCTTTAATTCTGTGAAAGCTGAAGTCACAGAGAGCACAACTCCTGGGAGGGCTTCTGAGCTGAGCAAGCATGTTGGTGTGGATGCTGAATCCTCCCTTTCCATGGTCCATGTGCTGTGAGTAAATGTCAGTCCTGCAGTGAATCCACAGAGCTGAGTTAGTCCCAAATTCATGCCCCAAAGAAAGGGCTATTGGAATGAGTGCCCCATATGGGTGCTTCAAAACCTCTCAAGCAAATCCAAAATACAAAATGCTTCTTCAGCATCCTCTTCCCATCATGCCAGACCTGGCAGAGAGCAAAACTCCACCATTTCTATGGCCAGGGTTTGTGCAAGCCCTGTGGTGAGATGCGAGAATCCAAACCTTGTCTCCAGCTCACAGAGGTCCCTCAGGAGCAGGATCTCAGCAGCTCCCCTGGCAAACCTGGACTTCACCATCTCCTGCTCTCATCCCATATTTGGCCCAGTCCTGGCTCCTCTCTGCCACTCTACCAGACTTTCATTTGTGTGTTTCTTCTCCTTTCCTTTTTTCTTTATTAATTCTGCTTTTTTATTTTTTTCTTTGCTGGTGTTAGTTCCCAGCACACTGAGCTGACAGCTGCATTAAGAGACCTGAAAATACCATAGCAGAACTAAAGCAATTATTGTAATGTAGTTTAACAGAGGCTGTAATGAGAGAGAATTAAAAATGTGCCAGTCTCATCACAATTTGGTGTTCCTTTGACCTTCCAGGGGTACTGTCAAATGAGGAATTGAGCAGCCCCTCTACTGTTTCCTTCTTTTTTCTTGTCAGAATAAGGAACAAGCAAGCAAGAAAGCAAAAATGAACCAAATGCAGCGGTCCTTTCTCCAGGGCTCAGGGTCACATTTACCCTGATAGTCAAGGGTAGAGAGGTGTTCATTCATCATGGAATAAAGCCCATCAGTCCCTAATCCATCCACATCAAATCTTCCTGGTAGACCCCACCACTGCTAAGGTGAAATTTAGGATATAAAGAGGCAGGAAAGTGATGTGGGTCTGGAAGAGGCCTCTGAATCAGCAGGCAGGTAAGGCAGGCAGAGGTACATTGTTCACATGCAATACCCTGGAGGTGAAAAACAGAATTTTTTTTTTTTCCTAAGTTTCAAGATGCGACAAAAAAAAGTGTGTTAAAATGGTGCCTTTTGTCCCTATAATGATGCCTCACCAAGCTGCAGTTATCTCAGATGAAGGGAGGGAGCTGAGGTCCCACAGTCCCCATCCCTCAGTACCAAGGTACTCCTAATTTTTTGCACTGCAGGCTCTTTCCCTTCACTGCAGCACCCCTGGACCTCCCAGGGGTGGTTCACGTTCCTGACAAGTGAATCCTTTAAGGAAATCTCACCAGGGTGACCCAGCCCTTCCCACACCCACCAGGGCCCTTCCCTGCCTGCTGCAGATCAAATGTCCCAACACCTCCACACCTGCACCAGAAAAAGCAGCAGGACAGAGGATCCACCTGAAAATTAGATTTGGTGGGATTATATCTCCAGTTCTGAACTTTTCCACTGAGTGTGCAAGTGCTCTGAGCAGTTACACCATCACCAACACCTTCCCCAGGTTTTGATTTGGAAAACATGCTGAAATTAGACTTCTCTCATCCAGATAAATTCTAAACCTTGCAAGTGTAGGAAGGATTCCTCATCTCAGCTCGTGGTGGAGAGGTCAGGTGAGAGTTTCAGCAGCAACCAGACCAGCACCTGCCATCAGATTGAAGACATGAAGGAGGGATCACTGTCAAGTCTATTTGCAAGGCACAGGAAGATTTGTGGACTCAGAAAAACCATATTTCCTTCTGGGCACAGACACAGAAGGGCTGTGGCTGTGCTCTTGGTGTAGCTTTACTTTCAACACAAAGTTTGTCCCAGACACTTGGAACAAGGTGGACTTTCCTGTTTTCCTGCCTGGAGGGAAGCTGTGAGACTGTCAGGGGCAAGATCAGGACCAAAAAAAACAACATCTGAAAATGAGAACAGCCTTGCAACAATTTGGAGGCTTCAAACTGCTTGAAACACCAATAAGAGTGGTAGCAATCCCCTGGGTCAGGAAAGGGATGGCATGGACAGCATTAGAACATCCACCAGCTCAGATAAGAGACCTGGGGGGTATCATTAGGATGTAAAATCTCCACAGATAAATATCTGCAGGTTGTGCTTTGGCAGCAGCCCTCAACTGCACGTTCCAGGGAGACATCTCCTTGGTTATGAACCCCCACAGGGCAACCTCTGGGCTCTAGAGCAGGGAAGAAACACTGATCCTCCACTCTGCTCGTCCGTAACATATCCCAGAGTGAAAAGAGGCTTAAGGAATTCTTAAATTAAGGAAGAGATCAGGAGGAGGCTGTTCCCACGTGGCAGAACCCAATGTGTTTGTTTTGTACCATTCTGAGGCTTCTCTCTGTAGGAGCAGGGCCAAAACCACAGGAAAAGATGTTCTTTGAAAAGCAGGCTTTTGTGCTCATCATTAAAAGGGGCTGTGGGGAGTTATGGCTGAGGGGATGAACCCAAATGCAGAATGAAGTGGAAAACAGCCTGGCTTTCAATTATGTTCTCATGAAACCGAGACAAACAGTCCCTGAGCCCAGCAGTTTTCAAGCAATATTTTTTCTTTTTTCCCTTTCTGATTTTGGAACAGCTTGGAGACAACAGCCCCAGACATCTCCTCTGTTTCCTGCCCATATTTAGAAAAGCAGTGGATGTTGGACAGCTCACTGGCCTGGAGGTCACAGGAGTGGTGAAGCACTTTTCTAAATGCATCACCAAGTGCCACCTGTGATGCCCTGAGGGTGGGGGACGTGGCACAGGACCAGCTGGAGAGCTGTGCCCTTCTGGGCTGGAAGTGGAGACCAGGTGGGACACGCTGGGACATCTCAAATGGCATTTGCTGGCTGTGTGGGCAGCTGGATCCTCTCGGGGGTCTGGTGGTCGAAATGACCCCGAGATTGTAAAAAGTCTTTTTCTCCCAGCCCGTGCAGCCAAAGAAGGAGTCGGAATGCGTAGGATCAGCTTCTCAAGGTTGTTTATTTTCTCTTATCTATAACATTCTTTCTCTGACCTGCCGAGTTCTCTCTAGCTTAGTCTGTGGCATACTCCCACCCCCTTGGGCTGGTGTTACCATTTTATACCAAAAACTTACCTGTACTATGTTTGCAATAATGTGCCAATACCTATCATCTATGTTAGACAGTGTGTCTCTACCTTAAACCAGTAGAAAAGTGCCACCATTGCACAAAGACATGGAGGACAGAAGAAGGAGAAGAAGGCCAGGACATGCCCAAATCCCTTCATCTTGTCCCCTTGAACCATTTATTTTAAAACCCTAAAATTCTACTTTTTCACCCTGTGTTAATTCAACCATCACACTACTCAAACCCTTGTGGCTTGTAATTAATCATACAGAGTTGGCAGCTTTTTCCACAGGCTAAAATGGAAGCCACAGGTGTTTTTGACTCTGTGCCAAGGAATCCAAGCCCCCTGCCAGGGTCTGGGGACAGCCAGGACAGCCAGAGGGATGTGCTGGGTTCCCACAGGATCCCACTCGTGGAATTGCAGCCACGATGAATGCAGCTGGCTGTCTCATGGAAGCTTCACCCTCCTTCCTCTCTCATCTGCTCTCTTCAACCCCATTGAGGGGAAAGCTGAGTTTCTCCCAGCACAGTGTGGAGTGTGCAAGGGATGGCGATGGTGCAGAGAAACTGCTCAGAGAGAAGAGGGCTTTTCCAGGAGAACACATGTTGCTTTTGGGACACTTCTGGGTTCAATTTTAGTGCCAGAACTGATCCAGCACAGACACTTAATTTCAAGGTGTTCTCCTGTGCTTTGCTGGCATTGGATCAATTTTAGGCAGCAGAGAACCCTTACACCACCAGCACCTTTAGAAACAGCACCTTTAGAAACCTGCAGTGACAGGTATTTCACATAATACTTTTGATTTCATTATTATTGCTGTTTTCTGTGCTGCTTTGCACTCTTAGTATAACCAGACTAATAATGAGTATTTTGATCCAACTGCTAATACCATAATTAAGCCAAAAATAAGAAGGTTTTCTTCCTACAGACAGAGTGTATCCTGTTAACAAGATTTTGAGGGTCAGGAAATGAAGGGGCGTTGAACCTGCAGAGCTGCCTCCCTGTGATCAGCCACTTTCTCTTTTCTATCTAAATGAACATGCAAATACAAACCACAGGCCTAGTCTTTTTGCCAGTTGCTCCCTGCAATCCTCTCCAAAACTGGCCTATCATTTTCCAGAAGGCTCAAGAAGAGCTGGGTAAAATCTTTGCAGGTTTGTGTCCTTTAAAATAAAAAAAAATCTCGTGACTGGGGGACAAAAATGCAGTGAAAAAGATTGGATCAAGATACCCTGCTCATTAAAGTCAGGAAATGGTACAATCTGTAGGGTCTTAACTTTCAGTCCCAAAATAAAAATGCCTTTTCCTCTCCCTTTTATTTCTTCCCAAGCCATTTCAACACTGCTTACTGCTGCAAAAGTGATCTTGATAAACTTTAAAAATGCTGCAGATTCTCTGACTTTATTGGAATTCCCTGTTACAAAAAGTATCTTCGCTGAGGACTGAGTGTGCTGGGCACTGAGTGTGCTCAGCTGTGTGCTGCAACTCTCAAACAGACAGCACAGATTTGCATTTGGGTCTTGGGTTTTCCAGAGCAGAAGGACTTTTTTGTTTTAAGGAAGAGGATTGATAGCTTGTTGAGGGGAGGATGATCCTTCGCCACTGCTGAGGCCACATGTGGGGTGCTTCCCAGAGCAAGAGAGGCATGGACATACTGCACATATAAATCAAAATCAAAATCAAAATCAAAATCAAAATCAAAATCAAAATCAAAATCAAAAAACAAAAATAAAAATAAATTTAGAAAATCTGTTTAATGGAATAAAAAAATTTAATTTTTTTTTTTTTTTTGTGAAGGTGGTTGAGCACTGCAACAGGTTACTCTGAGAAGCTGTTTCCAGGCTTAGAGCAAGCTGAAATAATGGAAGGTGTCCCTGCCCATGGCAGGGGTTTGGAACTGGATGATTTTTAAAGTCCCTTCCCACCCAAACCAATCTGTAATTTAATGTTTCTGTGAAAAACCAGAGTTTTATCCCAAACTATAACCAAAAGCATGAATCATCCATGGAGCCAGATGGGTGACAGCAGGAAAGGAGCTGTGCAGGAATTATTAGACCACTGATAATTCCTGTGGTATCCAGAAATAAGAGGTATCCCACAGAACCTGATGAAGTAGCCTCTGGAAGGAAGGAGGGATCTCTGTGTGAAGGAGTTTTGATGTTAACTGGTTCTTTTGACACATTTCTGTCTCCCTGCCACCTGAACCCTGCACAGCCACACTTCAAACACCTTCCCAGCTGGAAATAAGCTGAAAAATAGTAGATGTTTTCCATGTATTAAAGCACTTTCCTAAATAAACCTGGGGTAAGCACCAGGAAGGATGAAGAGGTACTTAATAAAAATGACAGTGCTAACATCAGTGAAAATGAGGATAAATCGCCCAGGAATTGGTTTAGGGTGGGAATTAGATTTAAAACTCACCTTTTCCTGTAGATCAGCCTCCCTTCAGGACCAGAAAGGGAAGTGTTAATTTGCCTCCTCCTCATTTGATCTGATGGAGTGAATGTGGCAGGGGAGAGAATGACCTTATACCACAGCTGATTTGAGACATGCTTACAAGGACTGTTTCTGAAAGGAAATGTAGAAATCATCTCACTTCTGCAAGAGAAACTCCAGCTCTCCTGCTAATAAAAGCTGTGACTTGGGCTCCAAGTACCCCTGAAGCTGGAAATAGACTTTTTTCCTGGGAGAAGGTCGCTGCAAACAGCAGGAGAAATGCAGAACTGCTTTTACAGAGGCCACAAACCCAATTTTCTTCAGAGCATCTCCATGCTTGTTGTCCACGTGGCTGTGAAGGCTGACACGGCACCTCAGAATTCATGTTCTCAGAAATAAAAATTCAGATTCTTTGCCCTTTACAAAAATTTTTAACATCAGGAATTTTCCACTCTCGAGAGTGAGCAGATGGGAGGAACTTCCCTTAAATGCCATCTGCAGCTCGACCATAATTTCATAACCCTCCTGTCATGAAAGATCCCTTTTTAAGTCAAAAGAAACCTGATCTGGGGGAGAAAAGGGACATCTGAGCCTGCATTCCTTGTTTCCTCCTCAAAGAGTAGGTAAACACTGTGAATCCAACTTTAGGAGACTGAACAGGTACAGATATTTCTGATGACATGAGGAGCATGACGGCCCCAAGACACCAAGGTTTCTTCCTTCACACCTCCAGTGGCCACTCCATGGCACCTATTTCAGGAAAGGATAATTTGCTCCTTGAAAACTCCTCCCTCTCTCTCTCTCCATGGACACAAGAAAGCCCTTGGAAAACCAGCTGGGGCCAGATACCTGTTACATGGCTAAAACTGGACATTGAATCCAAGCCTGCACAACCCACCCAAGACCAGGCAGAAAGATTTACTGGGGCACTCAGCTGACCTCTGGGATAGCACTGGAAATGCCAGATCCCAAATATCTTCTCTTGGACATGCAGACAGAAAAGCTAAGACCCCCCCCACCACAATGATCATCATGCAGGACAGTGCAAGATGGTTCGGTCTGGCTTACTGGGAAATGCACACCAGGAATATTCTGACAGCTGAAGGCTGCTGGATCCTAAAATTTCACAGCTGCACATTAGAAAAAACATATTTATCTCAAAAAATATGGCAGGAAGGGAAGCTTTGTGTGTGTGGTGAAACTAAAATTCTAAAAATCTAAAATTCAATCTCTACCTAATAAATAAAACAAATTTTGAAGGAAGGAGGTGGGCAGGGCAAAGGTGTCCATGGAGCAGTTTCTCTGCAGAGAGCAGGCCTCCCTGCTTCTACTTAATTGATTAATTCCTCCTTAGCAGAGTCATCTGTTTGATGTGCTTTTCCATAAAAAACAGTTCAGGAAGTTCATGGGAGTTAATCCGTGAAGATGGCTGGAGCTGCAAAGCTGAGCATCTGATTAAAGGATGAGGAGATTGCTCACAGCTTAGCTGCTTTCAAAGTTGTTCCCAAAGTCTTTGCTAACCTTCATATTTCAAAGTTCATTCCTTGGCACTGGGGAATTTAAAGGGGAAGACTCCTTTTTAACAGTGGGATTATTACTGTGATCAAAAAGCCGGGGGAATAAATTCCAAGGGAGGCCACACGCAAAGTCGCGCACGCGCCCATGAGAAGCAGTGGATAAAAGATCCAGAGAAAAACACACACACAGAGGCTTCTGTTCCACAGCCTATCTCGCTCAGGTTTAGCTGGATATGTATTTTATTCCCATCTGTCAGAGGTGGGGCAGTTCTCTGCTGTTCATGGGGCAGTTTTTTCTTTATCTCTCCCACAGCCCATCCTCCCTCCAGGAGATCTCTGCTGTCCATGGCCACTGAGTGTCCCTGCATGGCTGAGAAAATTCCATCATCCCATGGGGAGATGCTGTGCCCAGGGGAGGAGCCAAGAATTCCTACCTGGATACAATCTGACCTGGGAACCCCACAGCAGCCTTTGCCCCCTGCATTCCCAGAGGAGCAGCTTTCTTCCCACTGCATTCCCAGAGGACCCAGGCCCATCTCCCCCAGCCCTGGAGCTCCAGAGGAAAACTCCCCCCTTGTCCAGGATCCTGCTCCAGCAGAAGCACAGCTGGCACTGCAGGAGGGCTGAGCCACCATGGGACGGGACTGCTGCCACCTCCCTGACCCACGGGGCTCAGGGCATTGCTGACTCTGGCAGTGGGTTGTTTTTTGTTTGTTTGTTTGTACTATTGCATTTGTATTATAATTTTACTAGTAAATAACTGTTATTCCTATTCCCATATCTTGGCCTGAGAGCCTCTTAGTTTCAAAATAATAATAATTCAGAGAGAAAGGGTTTAAATTTTCTATTTCAAAAGAGGCTCCTACCTCCCTTAGCAGAGACCTGTCTTTTCAAACCAAAACACTATCCAAACCAGCCTGCTCTGAATGCAGCACCCATCCCACAGATAAAGGCAGAGCCATCCCTTGTGCCAGGGGTACCTGCCTCTGCCCAAGGACTTGGAGAAGCAAACAGCTCAGGACCATTCTCTCTGCAGGGTTGGGCATTGTTGCTGGTCACAGCAGAGCCTGGCTAGCAGCATGGAAAGGTGAGCAGGAGCTCCAAGGGGGACATAACTCAGGTGTGCTGGTGCTGAGTGATGAAATGAGGTGACAGAAATCCTCTGCTGGTGCCGTGCGAGGCAGTAACCATGAGGGATGATGTGGGAGGCTTGCAGAGGGACGTCACACTGCTGAGTGATTCTGTGACTAAAGAGCAGCTGAAATTCGGGGGAAATAAGTGCAGGGTGGTGCACACGGGAAAAGGAAAGCAATCCTAACTTTACCTACAGTGATGAGCTTTGAATGAGCTATTACTTACTCAGGAATGAGTTGGTGTTTATAATGAGCAGTTCTATGAATATGTCACCCCCGTGCTCAATGGCGGTGACAAAAAGCAAATTGAATGTTAAGAATTAATAGCAGAGGAATGGAGATCAAAATAGAAGCCATTATTACACCCCTGTGTAAATTCAGTGTGTGTCTGCCTCGAGAATGTTTTGAGCAGCTCTGCCGTTCCACCCACAGAAAGGATGCAGCAGAATTGGGAAAGATGCGCAGAAGGGCAATAGAGTGATCAAAGGTACAGAACAATGAAGTACTCCAGGAATATTTCATCTGAATAAGAGATGACAGAAGCAGAGTATGATAATAGTCTATCAGATTATGAGTGGCATGAAGAGGATGAAAGAGAGCAACTATTGTTGTTTTTTTTTTTCCCCCTTTGAAAAGACAAAAAGGGTGCTTGAGATGATAGCAGGTCAGAACAAAGGACTTGCTTCACACAAGGTGAAGTTAATCAAGAGATAATCCCCCCTTGCCTAGGGATACTGCAAATGCTGGAAGTTTACTCAATGGAAAAATGTTAAACAACTTAATGGGAAAACATTCATGGGATCCCTAGTAAATGCAAAGATACTTCAGGAATAATTTTGATTTTTTTTTTTCTCTAGAGGATATAAAACCATCTACATTACCCAGTGTTTCACCTTATACTTTCCCTTATACTGGGTTGGGTAGACATAAATTGTGGGTGATGTTATCAGTGCTTGATTTCCTGTTTCCTCCAGAAGATTTATTCCCCTAGAAGATTTATGGGGGAATCACCATGCCAGGAAGAGTTCAAAAAATGTGTAGATGTGGTTCTTAGGGACCTGGTTTAGTGATGGGCTTGATAATAAAGGGTTAGACTCAATTATCTTAGAGGTATTTTACAACCCCAACTATTCTATGAATAAATGGTGAAGGACCTGGGACTTTGTCCCGGCCTTTCAGGAGGGCAGCTCTCTGGAATATTTTCTGGATCAGCTTCAAGGCTCCTGAAGAAGTTTTTCCTCTTCAGTTTTTCACATTTCCTGTATTATGTTATGCAGGATTTGAAGTCCTCAAATTTTTCTCAGGTTCTTGGAGGTTTGAGGACAAACCAAACCTCACTGCTCTGCGGTTGTGTCATGAAGCTGTTGTTGCCTCTCTGAATTAGGGGCAGATCAGGAGAGGAAAAGGATTTAACTCTACAAAAGAATATTTTCTGTGCCAGAATTCAATTCTACAGAATCACATAAGGCCCCAGGAATAGAGTCGCAGTGCAAAGCAAATGAGATCTGCACTGCTGCCATTCCTGTATGACATTATCCATGGCATAGTACCTCCTTCATCATCCTCTCCTCTCCTCTCCTCTCCTCTCCTCTCCTCTCCTCTCCTCTCCTCTCCTCTCCTCTCCTCTCCTCTCCTCTCCTCTCCTCTCCTCTCCTCTCCTCTCCTCTCCTCTCCTCTCCTCTCCTCTCCTCTCCTCTCCTCTCCTCTCCTCTCCTCTCCTCTCCTCTCCTCTCCTCTCCTCTCCTCTCCTCTCCTCTCCTCTCCTCTCCTCTCCTCTCCTCTCCTCTCCTCTCCTCTCCTCTCCTCTCCTCTCCTCTCCTCTCCTCTCCTCTCCTCTCCTCTCCTCTCCTCTCCTCTCCTCTCCTCTCCTCTCCTCTCCTCTCCTCTCCTCTCCTCTCCTCTCCTCTCCTCTCCTCTCCTCTCCTCTCCTCTCCTCTCCTCTCCTCTCCTCTCCTCTCCTCTCCTCTCCTCTCCTCTCCTCTCCTCTCCTCTCCTCTCCTCTCCTCTCCTCTCCTCTCCTCTCCTCTCCTCTCCTCTCCTCTCCTCTCCTCTCCTCTCCTCTCCTCTCTCCTCTCCTCTCCTCTCCTCTCCTCTCCTCTCCTCTCCTCTCCTCTCCTCTCCTCTCCTCTCCTCTCCTCTCCTCTCCTTTTCTCTTTTCATGGGTAAAAAACCCCACTCTATTATGGGATATTAGTGAGCTAATCTAAGGAAGTTTAGGCAGGCAGATAATTCAGAAATATTTCGCTCTCCTCCAGCAGCAGAAACAATCAGTGGGAACCTTGTCTGCTATGGACAGAGCTGGATATTTTCACTGGTACAAGTGGTACAAGAGGCACAAGAGAGTTTGAAGAAGGCAAAGCCCTTCTGAAAGAGTAGAAATGCCAGAGTTCAGGTTATGAAGTTCAGCCAGGTCATGGAATGACTGGGGACAGGTGTGTTTTAAAGCCCTACAAGCGCCCTGGCTTGTTCCCCCTCTCTCCATCTCTCATGAAGGTTTAGCTGAGGTACAGGTTAGTTTTCATGATGGATTCACCTCGTCCATTTGCAAGCCAAGGTGCTGGAAGCACTGATACCTGAAGATATCAGACATTCAGCCTTGGAGAAGTGATGAGGGGACACACACACACACTTGAGAGCCTGCAGCAGCCAGGCTGGTGCCAGAATCATCCTGGGAACACGTAGGCTGGGTGTGGAGGCAGAACAGACGGCTGTCAGTGCTGTGTTTAGAAACACGGGACAAGGAGGTGCAGCAAGAGTCAACAATTTGAGGTCATGCACCCAGTGGAGATTCAACCCCTGTGTCCTGCATGACGTCCCCTAAAACTGTCTTTCCTTCTGACAGCCCCTGGCTGGAGAGCAGCACGAGCAGCACCCAAGCTGGGCTGGACACAGGAATTTGGGAGGGATAGCCCGTGGTGAACACAGTGGATGGGTGGAGCAGTCACACCGAGTTATCATCTGTGGGGAAAATCACTCTGCCCAAAGGGACTGGGATGAGCCAGGCTGAGGATGCTGTAATTGAATAGAAATACCTGTGCTTTCCTGCAGTTCAGCTAATCCACATTAGCAGTTCACTTGGATTTCCTTCCCTCTGACAACAAGAGCACAGAATCGAGGGATTTTAGGACGAAAACGCACCAGGTACATTTTTAACAAAAGATGATTTAAGTGAAAAATGCTGGCCACCTTTTGCCTCTCCTCCACTCAGACTGACCTTCACCCAATCTTTAGAGAATAATTTATCTGGGGAGTGAATATGCAGCAGGTTGCTCTTCCCTGGACAGGTCCCTGTCTCCAAGCACAAAGCAGGCTGAGGTCAGCACAGGTAGCTGAGTTTTCATTAGGAACAGATCCTTTTATTGTGGTTTGCAGTTCTGGACACAGAGATCAGGAGGGAGATCAGGTTGCCTGCTCTTACCTTTATCAGGTCTTTCTTTCAGCAGGTGACATCATCTTATTGATAAAGGTCAGGTTGGCCTCAGCTCCTTTCTGACTCATTGAATATTAGAGATGGCTGGAGGCAGGGCAGGCGGTGATGTGATGTGACAAGGCAGGAGGGAGCACACCAGCAGTGCAGCAGGACACAGGCTGCAGGAAGGGCCATGCCATGATCCATTGTGACAAGGGCAGAGCTGTGGATGGATGGTCCAGTGGCCTGAAGTGACCCAGCAAAGGCAAGGATAGAGAGAGGCCAAAGCCCCTTTGGTTTGTGTGCAAATGGGACAAATCCAGAGTGACCTTCCTTAGCTGAGGATGGGATTACAGATTTATTCTGTGAGACCTTCTGACATAATGAACCAGGTCCCTTCCTTAAAGCTCATCTCATTCCACCTCCTGCCACATGCAGGGACACCTTCCACCACCCCAGGGTGCTCCAAGCCCCATCCAACCTGGCTTTGGACACTTCTCCAGGAGCACACACAGCTCATCTGGGCACCCTGTGCCAAGGCCTCACCTCCCTAAAAGGAAAGCATTTCCTCCTGACATCTCATCTAAACCTACTTTATTTCAGCATAAAGCCATTAATTCTTTGTTTTAAGATACAGAGCACAGCAGTCCAGGCTGGACCCAGGATGTAGATCCAGCAGAGCAGGGACTCTGCTCTGTGGAAAAGAGAAGCAGGAGCCTGTGATATCCATCACTTGCCATGTGCTGCTTGACTAACCTGAACATGCCTTTAAAGACATCAGGTTTGCTCCCAGGAGATTTCTCCTTCCACCAAAGGGCTGTTTCTCATGAATTCAGCATCCAAGTATTTTGAGAAAAGGGTTCTCTGTTCCTGCAGGCTCAGGAAGGCAGGGACAGCTAGTAGTTGTTTCCTTCCAGCCCTCTCCCTTTCTCATCCTGTGAAATTTCACACCAGCTGTGGTCACCTGTTTGATTTCTCTTTGAGTGCCTGCCTTCCTCCACAAATTAATTTTGATTATTGTCTTGCCCGGCAGGGAGGGAACTCTTAGTGGTGTGAGCCTGCAGCACTCACTCTCTTTATACCTTTCTGTTTTTCCCTTGCACTAAGTCTAATTTTGTGGTTCTCTGCCTTCCCCAAAAATAACCCTCAGACCCAATTCTGAACTGTCATCTTCATTACATCACAGCTGCCTGCAGACGGGGCTTATCGCTTGCAATCCACTCAGTTACTTGTGATTAAAACTGATTGCAAACCCAATCCTGGCAGCTCAGCCTGGAAATTGGGAACATCTTTATAATTTCTGACAGCAGATCTCGAGGCCTTAGATGAGCCTGGCAGGACAAGATCTTTGCAGGTCGGTGGGAGTGGAGAAGAATATGGATCTGTGAGAAAGGGATGGTGATTTGGGGAAAAAAAAAAATATAGAAAGGCCCAGGTTAGAACCCCCCAAGCTGAAATTTGGGAAAGGAGGGGGTGAAAATAAAGTTCAGCTCTTTGGACCTCCAGGACCATCCGTAGGAATAGGTGATGGAGGAAATGGTGCAGCAGAGAAAAGCAGATCCCTGCCCAAGCCTTCACTCAGGTTGGGGCACCAGCAACTCGTGGAATCAGTGTGGATATTCCTGGAAAAACAAAAAAAACAACTGTTGTACTTCTTCCCAACAGCAGCAGCAGCACATCACAGTCTCAGGACTCTCCTGCACTTCTCCATCCTATTCCCTTTGTATAGCTGCAGCCAGTTATCCCCATCTGGATCAGAGCAGGGCTACAAAACTAAATTTTGCAGAGTGACAGAGCCTTAAATGTGCTCAGAGGGTTTGGATCTTGCTCCAGACCTGGAAGTTTGAGTGAGCTGCCCCACCTGTCTGCTGGCCTGAATTTTGGCTTGATTTCAGAGATATATATACATGGAATTAACTGTGGACTTTATATTTATTATAGAATATATGCAAATTTTAAATTAATAAATAAAATATTGTAAAATACCATAAATATTACATATATTTATATCACAAGTAATTTGTTTTTCCCCACCTGCTCTTGTTGGGGATCCAGTACTTTGTGTTGAACTACAGCCTGATTTCCAGAGTTTGTTCTGAGGTGACAGAAAATCCACCAGATTCCTCAGGACCTTTTCCCAGCATGTTAAATCATCTCCCTGATTCACCTTAGTCTTTATTTCCTGCAGCCTGACTTGAGCAATGTTTTTTTTAATTTCCTCTGAAACTCTCCTGCAGAATCAGCTGAACATCTCCACAAGGAGGTGCCTCTCCAGCATCACCCCAGGAACAGAACGGGGTAAGTTTGACACGTCTCCTGCTCAGCGTTTGTCCTCCAGACTTCTGAGTCACTTTTGCTGCTCTCCTCTGATTTCTCTCCAGGATAGACATCCAATGCTCCCTTGCAGGGACATCAGAGCTGGGTGTCCCCACTTTTCCCATGCCCAGATGAGAAATGACTCTCCTCATCCCACTCAATCCCAGCTCTGCATCCAAGGACTGAGTCAGTCCTTCTCAGGGATTTCAGGCATTGCTCTGAGACTTTTTTGTCAAATCATTGAACTGGAGCTGCTGCCTTTCAGCACAGATTCTCCCCCTCCTGCCCATGCTCCAAGAGATTTTTTTTTTTCAATTAAAGCAAACCTTTGCAGAGAGTCTGTGCCCTGGCACCATCTAGCTCAAGGCATGGAGCTGACGTGCCTCTGCCAGGAGCCCAGTCACGAAGACTGTCAGAAAAACACCCAAAAGACTCTGATTTTCTGCATCAGAGGAGGATCTCAAGATGCCCCTGGATCCCTGGCAGTGTCCCAGGCCAGGCTGGACAGGGCTGGGAGTTACTTGGAATTTTTTGTGGCTCTGCTTTGGCAGAGCTGCTCTTCCATTGGCTAAAAATCAGAGTAATTCTTGGAGAGTGTTTCAGGGACAGGGTAGTAAGGGTTGGGTAGTAACCCTGCTTTTTCCAGCTGGGGGAATGAGTTATTTGGGTTTAGCAATGGGATATTCCACCCTGGACCCATTGCAGTGGTTGCAGAGGAGGTTTCAGAGATACTCCAAGGGCTGGAGCCCCTCTGCTCTGGAGCTGGGGGTGCTCACCTGGAGAGGAAAAAGCTCCAGGGAGAGCTCAGAGGGCCTGAAGGAAGCTTTTAGAAAAGAGGAAAAATAAAAGCTGTATGCGTTTTTACCCCTGCAGATACTAATAGTATGAGGGGAAATGGTTTCAAACTAAAACAGGGAGATTTATGTGGGATATTGGGTAGAAATTGTTCCCTGTGAGGGAGGGGAGACCCTAGAAGAGGCTGCCCAGAGCAGCTGTGGCTGTCCCTGGATCCCTGGCAGTGTCCAAGGCCAGGTTGGATGGGGCTTGGAGCAGCCTGGGACAGTGGAAGTTGTCTTTGCCTACAGCACAGGGTGGAACAGGATGATCTTTAAGGTCCCTTCCAACCCAAACCATTCTTTGGCTCTGTTCTTACCTCTGAAGCAGCCCCTGGTGCCAAGGGAAAGGAACAGCTCCTCCTAAAGGGATGTGCATCCAAAATTATGGGTAAGATTTGCCAAGTTAGAGTTGTGTGTTTACCACAGTGGCACCTTTATCTTGAATTCAATATGCCCACCCTTTGGGACCGTTTTCACCATAATTAATTTTTAAGGTTAGGAAAGGAAGAATTTAAGCCATTTACACCCCTCTCCTTCAAGAAATGAGTTTCCTGCCTTTATTTTTTGCATGCCTTCATTTCCTGCCTTCATTTCCCCTGCTTTTGAAAGGAGAAAAATGTTCTGTTTGCACAAGTGAAGCCCAGGGTGACATATCTTCCCTCCCAGAAAACCCCTCCACCTCTGGGTGAAGTGTGGCATCTGTCTGAGGGCACAGGGAATGTTCTTATGTTCACAACAGCCCAGAGCCAGGTCCTGCTGCATTAACTGGGACACTGAGCAGAGCACTGCATTTATTTGGAATAATGAAGGGAATTGTCCCAAGTGGGAAGTGCCCAGGGCACACTGCAGACCCTGAATGAGATGCTTGGCTTGCAAGGTCCTGGCTTGAAGTGTTTGGCTGCCAGCAAATCATTGCTGGCATCTTGGCAGTGCTGTAAATACCACAGACATCCCATCTTTTCCTTTGGCTCCTGCCCTGGGAGTCCCTCTTGTCATCAGCTCTTGCTCATTCTCCATAGACACAATTTAGATGCGATTGTGGCTGTGGTTGTGGTGACCTTGCTGTTCTGGTGGCTGTAAAATCACCTTGAAGACCTGCATGGACATCCCTGGTGAGTGGGAAAGGTTGGAGGTAAAGATGCTTGGGTTTACAGGCTGCTAAAAATGAAAATAAACCGTGTTGCTTTGGATCTGTAGGAGGAGGATGATTGTTCTGTGCAAAGGCAGAGTTTGGAGGGAGAGAACATTCCCACATCTGCTGTGGGACTTGCAAACAGTCCCTCCATGGCACAGAGTCAGAGCCACTCATCCCTCACATGAGGGGGATGAGGTGGAACAAAAAACGAGGGGAATTTGCATCACCAGGCTCACATTTTCCCTACAGCTTTTTATGATTCAGGCTTCCAAACCCAGCCTGGCTACCGAAAGCAGACTCCTGCTTTTAAACAGCACTAAAATTAAGGGGCAGAGATTCTTCCTCAGGATGCCAGTGCCAGTGCCCAGCAAGAATTAACATGCTGCAGCCAAGAGGCTGCCAGTGACAAGCAGCAGCTTTGAAGGTCACCTCGCCTTCAAGTAAATAAATAAATAGTAAATAAGAAATCAGGCAGCAATTAATAAACCAGAGACATTCCACTGGCTTGGACTCGATTTTTTTCTTTTTTTTATATTTCTTCTCTGCTCTTTTCACTTTCACATCCTCAAAGGTCAGTGCTGGTAGGAGACCCCCTCTCACTGCTGATGCACACTGAAGCACCTTCTCCTGTCTCAGAGGCCCTGAGACCAGCCCAGAGCCCAAGCTGGGAGCACAAATCCTGTCATCCCACAGCTGATGGCTGCAATGAGACTTTCTGTCGGTCCCAGCCCGTGACAGATGGGAGGACACTCTGCAAATACCGGGTTTGCCTCTTAGACCACAATCCTTGCCTTTTACACCACAATCCTCCTTGCTCAAGGGAAGTGGTGGTGCCAGGTGTTTGTTTGCCTGATCCTCCCTGCCGTGCCTAATGAGATCCTGGCTCTGCAAGCTCGGAGTTGACTTTTTCCAGCAGTTCCTGCAGCTTGGCCACATGGCCATGGAAGAGACAGTCTGAAATCAGGTGGGGAGTTGCGCCAGAGCTATTTCTGATTGTGCTGCTGCCATGCTGGACCCATCTGCTGCCTCTGAAGTGCCGAAGCCCACCCTAGGTTGCACGGTGGCTTCATGTGGTGGAAAAAATCTCTCCTCCAACCCGAGCTTCCAAAGAAAGGCTCAGCAGTCTCTTGTTCAGTCTCAAGGCAGTTTATTGCAAGTTATCTAAAAGATTTTCTTCTGGGGCTGCTGTGGTTTGCTCACAGCTCAGGCAGAGGCACACACACACCCTGACATCCTCTCTGACTCCCGACTGCTTCTTCTCTCCCCACCCAGGGCTGTGCTGTCTTTTATATGGTACATTACGTGTTACATGGGTACAGTTTTTCCCCAATGCCCATTACCTATATTAAATGGTGCTTTTCTATCTTTTATATGGTACATTACGTGTTACATGGTTACAGTTTTTCCCCAATGCCTATTACCTATATTAAATGGTGCCTTTCTACTCTAAACCAATCTGTGAGTGCCAACATCACCAAGAACATGGAGGTAAGGAAGGAGAAAGAGGGACGACAGGGCAGGCCCAAATCCCTCCATCTTAAAACCTCTGACCCCCATGTACAAAACCAAAACCCCCCTGTACAGCACTCAAAAATTCTTCCCTCTACTTTGTGACTACTTCTACTCTAATATCTAAACTTTTGTGACTTCTTGTTCTTCCTGCAAGGTTGGTAAATCATTCCATGGTTCAAACCCAAAATCACAGCTGTTTCCAGCTGCCTGCCAGGGTCTCAAATGCTTCTGACCTGGGCCTGGAACATCCAAAAATGTCTGAGGGACATTTTGAGTTCCAACACTGAAGGGCTGCTCACAGAAGGAGGGGCAGGAGATGGAGACCTGCTTCAGCTCTTTCTTCTCGAGCAGAGAGGCTCACAGCCAAGGGAGGGCTGTGCCTCACCTCTCACAGAGCCCGGGCTCTCTGCAGGCAGGAATCTGGGTGAGCTGACAGGACACTTTCCCAGGGATGCTCTCCGGGGAGACATGGTGCAGATGCTGCACCAACTGAGCCCAGTGCTGTCCCAACGGGGACAATGCTCACTCGGGCAAATTTTTGTCACGCTCCAGGTCATAAAACTCATTTCCTGGTATCAGTCGTGGAAAATAACACGTTGAGGGGCATGACATTCCTAGCTGCCAACCAGCACAGCCTTACCAGGACTCAATATTTTGTCCATGTCACTGGCTACTCCCACATCTAGTCCAGCAGAAGCCAGAGGTGGATGACAAAGAGGTTTTCTAAAGAAATGCACCTTTAGAACATGCTCATATTCACAGATCTTGTCCTTTTTGTTCTGCCTGTCACTGACTGTTTGAAATGAGGCCAAACAATCCAGTTGAAGAGGCTCAGGACACTCAATCAGCATCTCATATTGCTGCTATCCACCTCTCCCCTTTCTGCTGGGTAGATTAATATATCTATAAAAACATGGGATGCCATATATTTAAGGATCCCTGACCAGCAGTGTGAAGAAATTCTCTCATTCACCAGCAATGTGAAGAGGAGCTCTCCATAGTCTATAGAAAAATTCCATGTTTTCCAGCAGGCTTGTAACCATGGAGTTCATCCTGCAGTGCAAGGGAAAGCAGGATGCCTGTTTAGGGAAAACCCTAACCCTGAACCCCATATAGTGAGAAACTATAACTTCTAGAAACAATGAATGCTCTGAAAAGAGCATCCCTGAGGCAATGAGAGACAGTGGGGACAGGCAACAGAACTTGTAGATGCTCTAGGAATAAGCAAAACTGTGTTTTGTTATTAAAGAAGTACAACCTGGTGGTGTTTTCTTCTTTCTGTTGTAGCCCAATGTCACAGCTTCTTTGCATCACAATGAACAGGGTGCCCAGAGCAGCTGTGGATGCCCCATCCCTGGAAGTGGCCAAAGCCAGGTTGGACAGGGCTTGGAGAACCTGGAGTAGTGGAAGGTGTCCCTGCCCATGGCAGGGGGTTGGAACTGGATGATCTTTAAGATCCCTTCCCACCCAAACCATTCCATGATTTTATGATAACAAACCCTTTCCCCATGACTCTCTATGTGTGATGGCCAATGCTGGGCACAACCAAGTTGACACATCTGCTAACTCCTCACCCCACAGACACCTCCATCACCTCAGGCTGATCCACCCCCTCCAAGCACTTCACTGAGATGTTCCCACCAGAGCATTGTCACTTCCAGCTTTCCCAGCAGCCCAGGAAGGACAAGGAGGACTCCAGCATAAATCACAACCCACCAAAGCTCTCCATTCCCTTTCCTGCAGCTCTGATGGGGTAGCTCCAGACCTGACCCTCCCTACATAAGTGGCAGTGTCCCCAAAACTGGCAGGAGTTATCTCCTAGAAGGTGGAAACTGGCTGGCAGGAGACCAGGTGACTTTTGACTATTGACTTTTCCCCAATTAACATGATAATTGTTACTCCGTGGGCCAGACATGATTAATCAGTAATTTTCCTCTTCCTTCCTTACTTTTTTTTTTTTTCTTTTTATTTAAGAGCAGCTGGGAAATGTCATTCTCTCCTCCAGTAGAGTTTGAAAGCTCCTCCATCTGGACAATCAAATTCCCGGTGTAAACACAGAAAAAGGAGGGACCAGAAGAATGAGATCCCCAGGGAGCCCCTCCACACCCCTCCTGTCCCTGCCTGAGGTGACTTTCTCCTCCTTCCCTCTTTGTCCTGGCCTTTAGGAGCAGAGCCAGCCACTCCGATGAAGGGGAACTGAATAAGTGACTGTAAATTAAAATTAACATCCAGCAGCAAGGAGTACAAAGCCATGATTAATGGCTTTTTAATGCTCCACCGTTCCACACTCAGAGCACTTTGTTTTAATGGTGCATGCGGGGCATGGAGGATGAAGAGTGTGTGGATGTGGGAACAGAGCACATCTCAGGAATTCTCACCTTTAAGGAGAGATAATCCAGCTCTCTTTAGCTTAGAATTACACAGAAAAGCCTCATATCCACCTCATCTCATCAAGTGCATCACAACTAAAAATGGAATGCAGCAAAGTCATTAAAAGAAATGTCCTCTAACCACCACTTACCCAGATAATTGTTTTTCTGCTTTGGGTTTAATTATAATATGGACCAATTGATTAATTGAGTAAGTTTCTATAACCTCCTCCACCCTTGCCCTAAGGAAGGCTCCAGTCAGACTTGCTGAATGATAATTATTTGTCTTCCAGCCTGTTTAAGAGTTACAGCTTCTTCAGGGCTGTGTCCATGGGTAACACTTCCAGATGTTCATCATTCCATGTGTTGATATGTGCCAATAATTATCCATATCACTTGGCTACAGGAAAACTTGGAAGAGCCAAGCAGGCAGCAGTCATTATTAAACAATTCTTTTTTTTTTTCCTTTTTTTCTTTTATTTTTATTAAAAATTGCCTCCTAAAAGCATTTTCAAATAACTTCTGTCCAAGAACATGATCACACCATGCTTAAGTTTATCCAGTGTGACTGCAGCCAGCACCTAATGACATGTTGTGATTTGCAGCAGGGATGATCAAGGTCAAACTGGATGAAACTGTGATCAAGTGTGATAGTTATTAGTGAGATAGTTATTAGTAAGTGAGATACTCATTAATGATCCCCTCAGCTCTTGGAATAGCTGCTCCACCTGCTGTTCTGTGATGCAGAGTAGGCCTTTCCTCACGATCCAGTCTGGATTACTTTTTGGAAAAAAATAATCAGGTTCTTCAGGCATTTTCTTGACTGTAATAACTCAGATTATGGATTCCCTTGGAGCAGCTTTTCCCCTTGGGAGGAAAGGGTTGGATGGTGAGTTCATGTGGTGATGTCCACACGTGGCCTCCTGCAGCTGCTGGGATGAGCTCCATCCTTCCACTCAGGCTGATCACACAACTTTTGGATTTGGGAATCTGGTTAAAAACCCTCCTGCTCAGTAATGTACTGCAAAAGGTCTCTGGTGATACAGGTTCCTACATTTCCCTGCGGATAAACTCCTACTAAATGAATAATCTGCATCAGAGACAGACTGTGAGAAAGAGAGCAGCAACACAACAGCATCAAACTTGGCAAGTGGCTCCTCCAGGAAACCAAAGCATTTTGAATTTTATAGCTCCCCACCACACTGACCCTGCTGAGATTTCTTTTTTTATTTTGCAGGAACAAGTACGGGGAGATTTATACCCGGGAATATTGCTTGACACAAATTCAATGGTGGGTATAATTATGTATAAGAGCTCTCTCGTTACAGAAAAAAAAAAATAATAATCTGGTTTGTGGGTTAAAAAAAGGAAAACAATACCAGTCTATTCCACAGTCAGACAGAGGAGGTGTTTGTCAGTGCTGCTATTGATCAGTAACTATGGCAAAGCACTGAGAAGCCCTAATATGAGTTTAATACAAGGAGTAACTGAATGATCTCATTGCAGGATTCATGATCCAGAACAGGATTTGAGATGCTGATGGTCAAATCTTTGACCCACTCTGTTTCCCTTGTAAACATCTATTGGCAAAAACTCCTTGACAGTCTCTTGGTGCAGCTGGTAGTCCTGGATTCCCAGCTGGTTCCCCTGGGGAGTGCAGAGGTCCAGCTGGTTTTTCTGGAAAGGGAGGCTGTTCTGGAGCATCCCACGTCATTCTGGATGGCAGAATGTGCACAGCACTGCTTCCATCCCAGCTGGGAAAGCTGACAGCACCGGGAACTCTACCAAGCAATAGCAAACAGGATGCTGTGATGGCTGACAAATGCAGGGCAATATCCAAAGGAGGCAAATCACCAGCCCGTGTGCCCCATAAACCTGATGGCACCAGAATTTTGGAATCAATACTTCATGACCACAGGCTATCTCCCTACAAAAGCAGAGCAAATTTGGGATCTACCCATGGCTTTTTCAGGGCTCAATGCCCTGACAAACTTTGTAAGAGGTTTTGGGTTTCTCCTTGGGAAAACTTTGGCAAAGCAGGAAGACACATCCTGTGAGTGGTGTTATTTTCGCGGCGATGCTGCTGATGGTACCAGGAACGGTTTGCAAACAACAGGAGCACTTGTTGCAGGCTAAGAGGCTCATCACTGGTTTGATGGAGCCTGAAAACACATCCCATGTCCCAACACACTCTGCTGTTGTGCTCCAGCTCAGGAATCGCTGGCAAGGACTGAGGACAGCTTTTCTCTGCTGTGCTCTTACCAAAGCTTTGGGTCTTCGGAGTAAAATTGTGATTCTCTCCCTTTCTAAGATGGGGAAGGCACCTGTGCCAACTCACTGCTGCTCTCCCTCCATCTCATCCTATTTATGCTGATACCACTCACTCACATCCACACACAGATGTGATCCTCACAGTTTTCCCTTGTGGAAATGGAAATTATTCCAAAGGCACCTGGGAAGGCATGGGATGGATTACCAGTCTGGCACTTCAGATCCTGATGAGTGAAAAGCACAGAAGACTCGGAAATTTCAGAATTCTCATCCCTAAACCTTTCTCCCTGCTGTCTTGGTCAAGATCTCCAGATGTTTTCGAAAACAGAAAACTTGCCAAAGTGGAATAATTTGCATTTCAATGTAAGCTGAATTCATCCTGAGTGCTGCTCTTTCTCTAATTTTCCTGTGTCAACTCCATCCATGCATTTATGCACAGTGACCTCCCTGACAGCAAATCACCATAGTTAGAGAGATGGAGAATGCTAAGATCATGGAATCATAGAATAATGGAATGGTTTGGGTTGGAAAGGACCTTAAAGATCATTTAGTTCCAACTCCCTGCCACGGGCAGGGACACCTCCCACTATCCCAGGCTGTTCCAAGCCCTGTCCAAGCTGGCCTTGGACATTTCCAGGGGCAGACACAGCTTCTCTGGGCACCCTGTGCCAGGGCCTCCTCACCTGCACAAGGAAGAATTTCTTCTTAAAATCCAATCTAGCCCTATTGTCTGTCAGTCTAAAGCCATTCCCCCCTGTCCTGTCCCTCCCTGCTCTTGCCCATCACACCCTGCTCTCTCTCTCTGTCTCTGCAGGAACCAGCGAGTCCACCATGGCACAAACCTTCACCTGCTGCTCAGACTTATCACCCTCTGCCTTAACTTCCCTTTTCATTCCAGTCCTCCCCTGCTGACAAGGGGGGCTCTGTGGCTGCCACATCCCAAGGGATCTCTGCTGCAGATATGATGGGTTACATGCTCCATTCATTACAGCCAGTTCCAAATTGCATGGCCAGACCCCCAAAGGGCCTGACAAACTGCCCTGGAGGGCAGGTTCCTTCTCTCCAGGGTTAATCTTCTCCTCCTCAGGCCCTGGCTCTCCCCATTAGCTCTGTGGCTGTTCCAGTGCTCACTCCCACTCTCACCTCCCCACCACTCTGCTTTTTCCCTTATCTGCTTTGCTCTGATGACAATCTGAGATTCATGGCTCACTCCCAGCACAGGACACAGCAGCAACAGGCAAATAAATTATCTCCTAATAAAGGGAAGGTTCCTCTGAGCCACTCTGGCACCTTTGCCAGCAGTTCTTCACCAGGACAGCACTGGGCACAAACCTATCGAAGATATTACAGTACAGAGTTATTGGAACATAAGTGGTGGCAATGATCATTCCCTCACACCAAAAATAATGGGAATATTACTACTCCTAACAAAATAAACCTCTTCACGTGACAGGCTGGTGAGTGGGCTGAGTTCCCATGGCAACTGTCAGGGCGCTGGAGCTTGGAGAAAGAAAGTAAATATTCCGTTTGAAATGGTTCAGATTCCTGCCACAAAGTTCACACAGCATGGAAACTTTCATCAGATTCCTTCATTAGCAGCACAAAATGCCCCCCAACCCCCCCGGCAGCTTCCCAAACTGAATTATCCATGTCTGGTCTGCCTTTGAGGGCTTTGAAATTCACACAGAGGTTTTAGGGAAGGCATCCCAGATGTTGGATGCTTTCAGTGGAGCTGTTAGCCTGCGTCTCCCCTTCAGTCCTCCTTGCTGTTGGCTCCCAGTTCCCACCTCAGGTTGGAGCAGGAGCTCCATCAGGATTTCTGCTGACCAGTTTGGGTGTGGCACAGACAGCCCTGACCCCTCCTTGGGGATCCTTGCCCTTCAGGCAGCCCAGTGCTGCACACATCTGGATTTCAGGACTGGCTTGGATTTCTCCAAATCATGGAATCATTAAGGCTGGAAAAGACTTCCAATGTCATCAAGTCCTGTCAGAATCTGTGGTATTGATGATTCCGATTTTGTGGAAAGTCTCTGTCTTTCAGCCCCGCTGCCAAAGAAGAAGTCATAATTCATCTGTGCTGGTTTCAAGGTTGTTTATTCTGTTTATCTCTAACATGTTCTGCTGCCCTGCCGCAGCTCTGTCCTGCAGGGCAGCGTGTGGGGCTCTGCCCTCAGTGGGATGGTACAAACATTAAATACCACAAACTACCTGTGCTGGATTTACAATAACGTGCCAATATCTGTCACCTACGTTGGACAGTGTGTCCCCAGCCTAAACCAACAGAAAAATGCCAACACCACAGTGAAACATGGAGGGCATGAAGAAGGAGAAAAAGGACAAGACACACCCAATTTACTCCATCTTGTCCCCTTTGGACCCCTAATCTAGAATCCTAAAATTTTACTTTTGCAGCCGTGCCACACTTAATTATTACTGATATCAAACACTCAGAGCTTGTAATTCATCCTGTAAGATTGAAAACTTTTCCATGGACAGAGATCAGAGACAGTGTCTCTGGGGGCTCTGTCCAGGGGGGTTCCTGACCCCCTGCCAGGGTCCCAGACCTTCCAGGGCAGCCAGAGGGAAGCCCTGGATTCCCACGAAGTCTGACTTCTGACCAAGCACCACCAGCTAAACCACAGCACTGAGTGCCACATCCAGTCATCAATGCCACCTCCAGCCCTTAAAGTATTGCCCAGCGGTGGGGATGGGTGATTTGTGCCTTTGTCTCTCACACGAATGTTGATTTAACTCAGTGAGAAAGAAACCCAGGGCATTGCAATGCAAAGGAGTCTGAGATAGCTCTCACAGAAACAAATGTCCTCAGTAAACACTGCAGGGACAACACAAAATGGGTTTGGCTTTGGGATTTCCTTCCAGCAAGAACATCCTTCCATTCCTTCTTATCCTCAGAAGAAACTCGAAATTGCAGCCCACAGATTCACCTGCCTCTGTGCAGATCCACCCAAGCTCTTCTGAGGAACAGGGCAACTCATGGCTTGGGACAAAGCCAGTTGCATCCAGAAATTCTGATGGGAAAAAAAAAACAACTGATTAAATCATCTTTCTGTAGTTTCTTGTTTCAATGTACCACTGCACCCCAAGCCCGCTCCATCCCTCTCCCCCTTCGATACCTTTTTCCACAAGGCTGAAATAATCTTTGACACCCATAACAAGCATTCCTATGTTGGATTATTAAGGGATTTGAATAGGAATGGCAGCACCCACCTCAAGCCAAAAAGCAGCCCCTGAAGTGCTCAACTCTGGCAAAAAGGATGGTCAGAAAATTCCTTTGTGTTGGAACCACAGTTTGGTTTGGGGTTCCGTGTGGTGGTAAAGTTTCTCTTTTAACTTGTGCTTCTAAAGAAAACTTTGTAGCTTCTTGTTGTTCGGTTTTAAGGCAGTTTATTGCAAGTTATCTAAAAGATTGTCTTTTTTGGCTGCTGTGGTTTGGTTAGCAGCTTAGGCAGAGGCACACACATCTCTGACACCCTCTCTGTTTGCTGTTTTTTTTTTTCTCTCCCCCTGCCCAGGGCTGTTGCTATTCTTTATATGATATATTATGTGATATGTGTTAAGAGTTTTTCTCTAATACTTATTATCTATATTGAATTGTGGGTTTTTATTCTAAACTAATCTATAAGTATTAACATTATTAAGAATATGGAGGCAAGGAAGAAGAAAGAGGAGGAACAGGACTGGCCTACATTCGTCTATATTAAAACTTCTGACTTCTATGTATAAAGTAAAAACTCTCTAGTATAGGTATTAAATACTAAAAAATTCTTCCCTCTACTTTGTAACTAATTCTACTGTAATATCTAAACTTTCGTGACTCCTTGTTCCACCTTTAAAGTTGGTAAATCATTCCATGGCTCAAAATCAAAATCACAGCTGTTTCCAGCTGCCTGCCAGGGTCTCAAATGCTTCTGACCTGGGCCAGGAACCTCCAAAAATGTCTGAGGGACAGTTTGAGTTCCAACACTTTTGCTCTCCACAACATGTAGGGTCAAGGACATGTGGTTGTCACTTGTGCCTGAGCTGTGTGTGTCCCCAGCGTGGTCAGGAGGGTGGTGGGGACAAGGAGAGGTCACAGCTCTCCAGAACCCACCAGGGAAAGGGAGATCAAGGTGTTTTTGGGGAATGCAGCCACCCACCAGTCCACCCACAGCACCTGCAGGGTGCAAAGTGCCTGGAGAGATGGATGCCATCAGTTTTCCTGCTTTGGAGTATGGCCAGATCCCTGTGTCTGTGCATGAAGGCCACTGGGAATGAAAATAAATTTGATTTCATACTTGGTTTGCAGGATCAGAGGGTCAGACATCCAGCCTGCCTCTGTGCCACATCCTTCTCTGTTCTGAGGAGGTAGAAAAAGAAAAATGCTTCACTTCTCTGCTGGGAAACAGAGACATAGTGACTTGTCCAGGGAAACCAAGGAAAAGGAAGATTCACACATTTCATTAAAGGCTGGTGCCTGCAGCTACTTCTGCACCGGTGCACTCTGTATATTCCTGAAAAATCACCTCTGTGAGGGAGAGCTGCCCTCAGGACAGGCCAAATTAATCAGAATCCAGGAGCACCCATCTCTTCCTTGGCCATGAACTAGAGCTGCACATGCCGAGATCAGACAGGAAATAAACTCAATTAATTCCAGCCAGGAAAACTGGGACTCGATCCAGTCTTGGATCTCTGTCCACCAAACACAGCCTGACTGTGGTGTTACCTTCACTTTCACATGGAGACCAGTGCAGGAATGTTCCTGGGGACAGGAACAGAAGTCCTTGCAGTGTTTTGGTGTTAGGAAGCTCCTGAAATAGAATTAGTTTTAATTTTTTAGTTTTAGTTTTAGTTTTAGTTTTAGTCTTAGTTTTAGTTTAGTTTTAGTTTTAGTTTTAGTTTTAGTTTTAGTTTTAGTTTTAGTTTTAGTTTTAGTTTTAGTTTTAGTCTTAGTTTTAGTTTTAGTCTTAGTTTTAGTTTTAGTCTTAGATTGCATGCTCTGGTGCAATTCCCAGGTATGATTTGAGGCTTGGCCATGGATATGTGCAGCCAGCTCAGGCAGCAGCTTCACCAACAACCCAAAGAGCTGGGTCTTGTTTGTTTTTAACTAATTTGCAGGGATCTGAACTAAATATGGCGCAAATACTGAAGAAAGAGATTTTATTGAACCCAAGGACTTCAGAACCAGCCTCTGGAGACACCAGAACTGCAGAAGGTTGGGGAAAAGAGGTTTCAAAATGGACTTATTTTCTTCTTTTTTTCCTAAAAATAAGTGGATGGGGCTTAACTTGTGTTTGTAAATGATGTCTCTGACTGGTGAGATTGTGATCAAAGGGAAATGTGATGGCTCCTGTGTGATGTTAGGGAGGAAATCAGGCCAGGGAAGGGACAATAAGGTGACCTGAAGACATCTGGCAGCAGGGAGAAACTGGAGGTGATGGCAGGAGCAGAGGGTGTCAGCAGGCAGGGACAGAAGTGAGCAACCCTTCAGCCTGAGGATATCCAAGTTCCCACTTAGCTCCTAAAATTCATGGAGGGGGATTAAAGGCAGCATTAATATGTATGCAGCAGCGTGCTGCTCCTCTGTGATCTTCTGACTCCGATATTTTTAGAAAACTTGGGTTGCTGAGGAGCAAAACCTGTCCCTCAGGGTTTGTCTGCCTATTGGGATCCTTGCCCTGTCTAATGAAATGCTGAGAGGGAGGGAGGGGATTGACCATTATGGGGAGAAATTGGGAATGAGGGGTTGGGAGGAAAGGTCCCTCCTTTCAGCAGAGGTTCTCAGCCCAAGTGTGTGGTTTTACCTCCTTGGCAGGTGTTGGAATCTGTGGTATTGATGATTCCAAGATTGTAGAAAGTCTCTGTCTGTCAGCCCCGCTGCCAAAGAAGAAGCCATAATTCGTCTGTGCTGGTTTCAAGGTTGTTTATTCTGTTTATCTCTAACATGTTCTGCTGCCCTGCCGCAGCTCTGTCCTGCAGGGCAGCGTGTGGGGCTCTGCCCTCAGTGGGATGGTACAAACATTAAATACCAGAAACTACCTGTGCTGCATTTACAATAACGTGCCAATATCTGTCACCTACGTTGAACAGTGTGTCCCCAGCCTGAACCAACAGAAAAATGCCAACACTACAGTGAAACATGGAGGGCATGAAGAAGGAGAAAAAGGACAAGACACACCCAATTTCCTCCATCTTGTCCCCTTTGGACCCCTAATCTAGAATCCTAAAATTTTACTTTTGCACCTGTGCCACACTTAATTATTACTTCTATCAAACACTCAGAGCTTGTAATTCATCCTGTAAGATTGAAAACTCTTTTCCATGGACAGAGATCACAGACAGTGTCTCTGGGGGCTCTGTCCAGGGGGGTTCCTGACCCCTGCCAGGGTCCCAGACCTGCCAGGGCAGCCAGAGAGAAGCCCTGGACTCCCACAGGCAGGGCTGAAAAGGCTCAGGGAGAGCTAAACTAGACAAAAGCAGTCCAAAACCTGTGGAGAACACAGCTAAAGGTGTGTGTGATGGGGCTTTTCTGCAAAAATAGAGACAAATTAATTCAATTTTTTTTTCTGTCCCAGTCTGGCAGTGCTGGTCCAGCTTTGGTCGAGGCTCAGAGAGGAGAGTCCCAGCAATATTTTGGCTCCTAAGTGATCAGGAGTCTCTCTCACATCCATTTTTTGGGACAAGGCATAAATCCAGATGTCTCCTCCTTGCTCTACACACTGCAGGAACACTTCCAGGGATGGGACAGCCAAAGACAGAGGATCTTCCTGAATTCCTACCAAATCCCTCTCAGGCATTCACAGGATCCTTCGGAGCCTCATATTCAGGTGGAACTTCCTGTGCATCAGTTTGCCTCTTGTCCTATTGATTGGAATCCTGCAGATTCCTTGGGGTCACTTGAGTCCAGAATCTGTCCCAGGGTATCTGCCCTGGCCCTCCACCCTGGGTTTCTCTAATTAATAAGTTCTCTTCTTCTAAGTGATGTAATCATCATTTTGAGCAGACACGATGTGCATTACTGACTTTTGATAGGGTTCAAACACCAGCTCTGATTTTTCCCTCTCTCCATTATACTTTTTTTTTGAAGTGTGCTGTGAAAATGTGTCACCCCTTGTGATTACACTAAGGGAAAAAAAAAATACAGAAATGACACAAATTACCAATTACTTTATTATGCAGTGATTAAAGAGAAAAAAAAAAAGGAAAAGAAAAGAATTAAAAGCTAGAAGTTGCTTCAGCAAATTCTATTTTTAAAGAAATAATTATTGAGTTTCAAATGTATTAAATTAGGTAATTCTCTGCCAGATTTCTTCCCCAATTTTAATCTTCATTCTTGGCTGCGTGGCTGGCTCTGCAGTCAATGCTCTGGTGGGGTGATGTGTTCAGCCCCATATTATTATTATTATTATTATTATTATTATTATTATTATTATTATTATTATTATTATTATTATTATTATTATTACTATTATTGTTGTTGTTGTTGTTGTTGTTGTTGTTGTTGTTGTTATTGTTGTTATAATTCATTTTTAGCAGTATGGGAGCACTGTGGCAAACACAGAGCCTGTGAAAGGTGCTGTGCAAGCACAGAGAGAGGTGTGAGCCCAGGAGAGCTCCTGGGCTGGAGAGACAAGGCAGCCTAAGCTCCCACATTTTCCAGAGATGCCTCATTTCCTACAATTTCTGTGCTGGGAATCCTCCATGTGGTCAGGAGACAGCAGAAGGATCTGGGGACAGGCCACACCAGAGAGAAAAATCACTTTTGTGCCTGGCTGTGTGTTCCTGGAAGATCTAAAGTGAGAATTCTTTGCTCTGAGAGGATCTGAGCTGCCAGGATTTCCCTAGGAAAGGTCTTATCCTCCAGTCTCACCACAGCAATGGTGAATTTTCCTCTTGCAGGGATGTGGAAAATCCAAGTGGGATGTTCTCACTCACTCCCAGGGAGATGCTCAGAGATCAGGGAAGCCAGCAGGGATGGAAATGGTGTGGAAACAACTGAGCTGTGCCCATGGAGGAGCTCCCAGGCCACCTCCAGGACTCTGGAGAGCTCTAGGTCATGGTGAGCACCCCAGGAGACACCCCAGGATGTGCTGGTGATGCCTTGAGAAGGCTGAGCTAGAGCAGAGACTAGATGGAATTAAGGAATAAAGCAGGGATTTATTAAAGGCCTCCATAGATCCACCTTGGGCAGGACCAGAGCCCAGCCAGGGCTGCACCCAAAATGAACCAAAATGGTCCCAAAATGCACGAGCGCTCCCGGGGGCTCTCCCTGGGATCAGTTCTGCTCCATTGGCACCTTGGAGTTCATTGTCCCATTCCAGCTTTAGCCCAGGCAGTCCCATCCTGCTTGTTTTTCTCTCTTCACTTCACCATTGTTTATACTTTTTGGGCCTGGAGCTTGTAATGGTTGTCCTTGGTCTCAAGCTGGAGAAGGATTGTTTTGTCTGCCTACGCTGTGAAGAGACCTTGCTAACACTTAATGTGAATCTCAAAGATACACATGAAAGGAGCACAGAATCTGAAAAATATGAAAGCTAAAACATTTAGGGACGGGGCAAGGCTGGAGGAGGTGACAGGCCCAGAGTGTGTGTCCTGCTGAGGGGAGGGAA
Organism: Taeniopygia guttata; assembly: GCF_048771995.1. Classification (NCBI taxonomy): domain Eukaryota; kingdom Metazoa; phylum Chordata; class Aves; order Passeriformes; family Estrildidae; genus Taeniopygia; species Taeniopygia guttata. The sequence continues at coordinate 2,961,748 of NC_133025.1, forward strand.
CAGCTTAAAAATCAGGAGAGATCCTGGTTAGTGGCAGGGTGAGAAGGTAGGAGTGTGAAGTTTGCTTGGAGATACCATTCCCAAATATCCTAGATCCTGGATTCAATGAAAGACACTCGGGTTTCTTCTTGATGAGGTCTTAGGTTCAGTAGGGATGATGGCAGTGACTTCATCCCACCTGAAGATAATGGCAGTGATTTTATCCAACACAATGCATGAGGAATCTCAGCTCTCTAAGGATCAGCTCTGTAAATACCCCTTTCTCTCCAATCCCAGGCTGCAAGGAGATGTTTCTATCCCCCTGGATCCCAGAAATGCATGCTGGCAGTTTCACAGCTCTTAGGCACCCTCTCTGCCAGGATAACTGCTGCCTAACTTCGTGTCAAGCTCACTAAGTCCTGTTTCTTCTTTATTTTTCCCTGTCATGCAGATTTTGGTGTCCCCCAGAATCTCCCAGGACCTCCCCTCTCCCCCTTCTCTGTAATTAAACAAGAACTGTTGACAGATGCTGTCGAAGCCAGTTCCAGCTCGCCAGAAATTTTCAGCAAATAATAAGAGGCGCTCAGAAATGAGAAGTCAGAAGAATTCAATTCAAGAGGCAAGAGACAAATTCTCAGCTGCCCTAAAAGTACCTTAATTCAGAGAAGCACCACTGACACCACACAAGAAAAAGGAAAAAAAAATGCCTTAATTTTATTTTTTTTTTCTCTGTGATGAGACACCAGAATAGAGAAGGGGCGAGTTAACAAGGATTTTTTTTTTTCCACTTTTTACCTTCAGATCTGGGTCACTTTATTTGCAGGGGGTGTCTGAACTGAAGGATCTCCTGTAAATCAGGGGATCTCAGTAAAAGAGGGTGCACACCCAACATTTGTCAGGGAAAAGTCACCAGGGAGACAAATGAGGTGTGGAAAAGGATAATGTTTGGAGTGAACTCCCTGACATCATTTTCCTTGCCAGGATTTTGAAACACCACTGAGTCAGAAAGGATTTGTGGTGGACATTTCTCCAAGCAAGGAATTTGACAGATATCCCTGCTCTGCTGAACTTGCTTTGCTGACTGCTCCCTAAGTCCTTTAAACAATGCTACTGTGATTTAAAATGTCACATAACCAAAAGCATCATAATTGCAAAAAACATTCTCATTAACAAAAAAGTTCTCTTTTCAAATTCCCCTATTCAGGCAGCTCTGTAAGCTTTTAATCCTTCAAGCAGCAGTAAATGACATCTTTGCTAAGAATGGCCACTTTACATCAGCAGAGAGGCTGGGGAAAGAATCTGGGTTCGCTGCAGAGGGAGGGGAAATATTTCATGTTGGCTCTCAACTTCCAAAAGAAAATCCTCTCTACTTCTTCAAACTCACAACTACAAGTTGAGAGGCTCAAAAGCTCAAGACCAAAATGCTGGGGTGATGATGGTGATGATAATATTTCATGTTGCCTCTCAACTTCCAAGAGAAAATCTTCTCTACTTCTTTAAACTCATAGAGTTTAAGCTCTCTCATAGAGAGCTACAATAGTGAGGCTCAAAAGATCAAGACCGAAATGCTGGGATGATGATGATGATGATGATGATGATGATGATGATGATGATGATGATGATGATAAGAGGAAGTGATCTATCACAGAATCCCAGAATATCCTGAGTTGGAAGGGACTCCCAAGAATGAGCAAAGTCCAACTCCTGATCTTTTTCTGGGGCATGTGACTTTTCATTTGTGCCACTGCATGGAGAGGTCACATCCCTGGGCTCAGGGGGAATTACCTGAGTAGGTTAGAAGGAAACATGAAAAATGACGGGGTTTGTGCTGGGGGTGTTTGCAGTGAGACCCAGCTACAAGCTCAACCAAAATGAACCCGAATTCAGCTTGAATTCTCCCAAATGGAGCTCCACTTGGTGCCCAACTTCCAGACTGGCCTATTGGTTGTCCTTTGGTTTTCCTCCAAAACCCAGAAGGCAACACAACAGCTTTCTCAGGATCCAGTGGCATTCCTGGGGCCATCACCTCAATTGTATGGGACAGCCAGACCATGCTGATGTGGAAATATGCCATCCATGGAGGTGTGGTGTCAGCAGAGTGATCCAAGACACATCACAGGAGGCTTGGGAAGGATTCTCTACCACCAGTCTGGTGAGATGTGCGGTGCCCCAGTACTGGAAATAAGAAAAATTTAAGACAAACAAGGAAAATACCTCTTCTGTTAACTTTGGAAATGGCCAGAAATAGGTTCACTCTACATCAAAGCTGAAAAATAACCTACAAGTGCAAAGGCCAAGTTGGTTGCTTTTGGCTCAGAATAATTACTTAAAAGGGAAATAAACCTACAAAATCTGAAGAAGTCATGTTTGTGACTCGCTGACCTGAAACCAAGCAGTTTTGTTTGCATGTGTGTTTTAAAAGCAAAATATTTCAGTCAACAGGGAAAAATAATTTTCCTCCATATTCATGTTTTCAGTTTTGGTCCTTGTCCTCTTCAAAAATTGGGTCAGTTCCTTGAATTAAAATCCTACTTTGAAACACCTGAAACATTCTTCTTGAAATTGTCCAAGCACAAGGGGTTTTTTTTTATCCTTATTTTCCTGGAATTCCCCTTTCATCTCCTCATTCTAAATAACTCATTAAATTCAATGTGAATTTAGACTCATTTGCAAACTGCTTATTTTGTTGAGGTTTCTTTAAGGGTATTTACCACTCTCTGTTTGTACACCTATGTGAGAGTGTATAAATATCTGTGCATGGAATGTGATTCAGTTTTGAGTTGTGCAGAAAGATTCTCAGGGAGACAGAGACAGAAGGAATTGTGTGTTCAGGAGGGGGTAGAATTTATTTCTTTGCAGCTACAAGGACATCCAAGGAGCAAGGAGAAGGTGTTTCAGACATCCTGCTGCCAGTGGCTGCCAGACTTTGGCTCCCTGGAGAGATGAGGCAGAGCATCCCAAATATCAAGTGTCTGAACGTGTCCCTCTGTCACCACCAAATCCCGCCTGTCCCAGCTGGCACATGGGAATAGTTCCTTTCCTAACTCAACCAGCCATGAATTTCCCACTCTGCTGCAAATCAAACAACCCATTAGGGCTTTGCTGAGTGGATCTGACATTCCCAGGTGTGGATGAACACCCCCTCAGGGCCACGGGCGCTGTGAAAATCAGTGAAAATCAGCGCGTCAAAATTCAGCTCATCGTTTGTGCCTCGCTGCCCATCGCTGCTCCCAGTGAGGAGGGGCCCCAGCACCTGCCAGCCCAGTGCTCAGGGCATTCCAGAGTGCTTTTCCAAGGTGTTTGACTTGCCCTGGAAGGGGTGAAGGGGAAATGATGGTATGTTGTGAGGTGTTCAGGGACAAGAGGAATGTTTTACCGAAACTGCAGGAAAAACAAAAACTCTCCAACAACATTTTTAGTGTTAGATAAACACTAAAACATTACTCTGTTCTGTCCAGGATGTGCAGCAGGGCTCATTTCATCCACACATTGCCTGGGTTGTCAAGAGAAAATCATTCCATCACACATGATCTTCACTAGATTTTCCATAAACTTTATACAGTCAAAATCCAGAGAAATTCATTGGTTCAATGTTCATTGGTCCCAAGTAGGACATTTTTTAGAATTTGGTTTCCTATTGGTTATTGATCCTTTTGCCTACAATGTTAATTAGGTCCTCATTCTCTTATCTCTCCTTTTCCAGGCCAGCAGTCTTGGACCAAGCCATATTTGGAGATGATGTTCATTAATGGTCATTAGCTTGTGTATATCTTATGTGCTACTCCCAGCCTGCTGAAATGTTAAGCTCATCAGGTCTCAAATGGTGCAACAATCCTTTGAAAAGAAACTTCAACTCTTTTCCCACTAGATCAAGATGAACAAAAACCCCTGACTAAAGTCAGTTTAAAATTTTAGGAATTGTATAATTTCCAACAGTAGCTCAGGGTTTTCCCACCTTGACATGGTTATTCCTTTGGGTTGTGGATTCACAACATCTTTAGAGATGGAAGCAGATTTAAGTTCCCTTCCTTTTGTAAGATTCCTTGTCTTGCACATCACCAGCATGGAAATCAGGGTTATTTTCCTCCATCCCTCCCTGGATAATGCTGAGCATCACTGTTGGAAATGATACAACTTCTAAAATTTTTTAACTAACTAAGAATTGTGTCATTTGGGACCAATGAACATTGAACCGAAGAATTGGTTTGGGTTTTGTATGGATGAGAATGTGAAAAATCTAATAAAGAACCATCTGGGCAATGTGTGGATGAGATTATTTCTATTGCACATCCTGGCTAGAATAAAGTAATGCCTTAATTCTGGAACACTGGAAAAAAAAAAAAGCAGTTGGAGAGGTTTTGTTTGTCCTGCAATTTTGGTGACATCACCATGATGGTTTTTGCTCTGGGTTCTCTTCCATTCTTGTCACCTCTGCCTATGCAGACACACTGCTCCATGCAAACCTCACCAATCCAGCTCCATCCCAAAGCTCTCCTTGTGCTTCTGGAGACTGAGACCAACCTCACAGAATCCCACAGGAATGCAGGGAAGCTGTAGATCCCGTGCTCTGCTCTGTGGGTGGGAGGAAATTGCCAAAGGAGCCACTGCTCGCATAAATAAGGGATCGGTTACAGAGCTGACTGGGGTTAAAGGACAAGAACAGCCAGAGCAGATCCAGCAGATCATTCCAGCTCAGTGTCCTGCTGCCAGGAGTGGCCAGAAGTAGGTTTTAAGTGATTATCTAAAAAAACACATGTAAATGTGATTTTGTTACCAGTGAGACACAGATCATAGATTTTTTTAAGAAAGAATTTGTATATTTAACAGCCCTGGTAGGGTTTTTCTGCCCACATATTTGCCCAGTCATTTATCTGTGGGAGCACTGACATGGATCCAGGAGATGAAGGTTCTTTGGTGTGCCTTGTTGGAGAATAATCCCAGGCAGGATGTTCTGGGCTCCATGCAGCATCTACAGCATCTGTGCCCTCTGAAAGCCCTGATTTGTCCCCTCAGCTTCCCAGCACCCCACTGCTCCTTCTGGCACAGCTCAGGCTGGATTCTCTCATTTAAAGCCATGGGGAGGCAAGGGCGTAAAACAACAAATCAACTCAAATTCAGGCATTTTGTGATGGACACAAAGATTTATTCCTTCACTGCCTGCCCCCCCCCCCCCACCACCCACCACCAAAAAAAGACTTTCCCCAAATCCTACAGGATGTTGAAATACATTGGGAATGTTGGTAGTGGTTTGTCTGTTCTGACAAACCTCAGTGAAAGAGTGTTTCATTTGTTTTTGGTTGGTTTTTGCCTTATTCCAGTCATTATTCTGGTGTGGTCATGCAGCTCAGGGGGTGTCTCCAAATCCAGAGTGTCTGAGGGGTGTTTAACAAGCCACACAACCCTACACAGGGGGAGGTTTCTGGGAGCCCTTTTTGCAGCTAGGAAAGCGAGGGACAGACTTTCCTCCCTTTTTTTTTTTTATTGTTAAAGTTGGAAAAGGCCTCTAAGATCATTAAGTCCAACCATTAACCTAGCACTGCCAAGTCCACCACTAAACCATTTCTCCAAGCACCAAACCTACACTGATTCAGGGACAAAAAAGAGTGACAGAGCCAGGAATTGAAACTGCGTGCCAAGCTGGTCCCTAACTTTCTGTCCTAATAATTCAAGGTGCTTCAATCTCTCCTGTATCCAGAGATAAAAGAGTTTGTAATCCCTGCTGGATCCTGCTCTCTCCTGTCTGCATGAAAACCAACAGTTGTTCCTTTACATTGCACCTTTAAAAGGACAAATGTTTTCCCTTCCTGCATCCCAGGCAGCAGCAGGGGTGAGAGAAAAGGCTCTGGAAGAGGGTTCAGAGTGGGATGCACAGGAGTGTTCAGCCAGCAGCACAGGGAGATGGAAATGGAGTGAGCAAAACTGGATTCATTAGCTGGCAATTAGCTCTAAATTGATGATCATATGGTACAAGTGAGCTCGGAAGGGAAAGGTGGATCTGCCAGCTGGAGACAACAGAATCTTTGGAGATTGGTCCCTGCTGAGTGGGGCAGGATTTATGGGGCAGATCAGTCCAGCTTTGTGTGTTCTGGACACCTGAGAAAAATGTTGGCTCCAGTAGCGTCGAGGGAGGGCTTTGGTCAGGAAGAGGGGGACAGTGGTTTCCTTTTTTCCTTGAGTCCAAAGAGAATTGCAAGACCAAGCTGGACCACCCAGCTGCAATCCCAGCATTTTAGTAATTCCAGTCACTTAATAATCCTGGTGATTTCCCGATCCCAGTTTCCCCAGAGCCATCCCAGCCAATCTGCTGCCTCATCCCACCAGCTCTCCAAATCCAGGTGCCTCCCAGCCCTGTGCCACTGCCATCTGGGGTGCTGGCCAATGCAGCCTGGGCATCAGGAGTGCTTCCCTTCCCTACCACACCTCCTTCCTCTCTAATTCCCTTCATCCTGGCTTTTCCTTGGACAGAGATCACAGACAGTGTCTCTGGGGGCTCTGTAGAGGGGGGTTCCTGACCCCCTGCCGGGGTCCCAGGCCCTCCAGGGCAGCCAGAGGGAAGCCCTGGATTCCCACAAAATACTGGAATTGTCTTCCCAGGGAGGTGGTGGAATCACCATCTCTGGATATGTTTAAAAAAAGACTGGACATGGCACTTGGTGCTATAGTCTAGTTGAGGTGTTAGGGCATAGGTTGGACTTGATGATCTTAGAGGTCTCTTCCAACCTCGTTATTCTGTGATTCTGTGATTCCGTGAATCTCTCCCTCCCTCCTGCTGCCATACCTTCCCCTCTGGACTGCCCTCCTCCTCCTGCAGCTGAAGAAAAGCACCCAAAACTCTCCTGCTCTGTGCCAATGTCCTGGGCTCCCTCCCACCCTGCTGCTCCAGAGCCCAAGTCCTGCTTGTTCTCCTGCTGGGGACAAACACGCCTCAGTTCCAGCTTCAAACAAATCTCTGGCCAGCCAGGACATCTCTGGTGGCTGCCACAAGCCACCAGCCCGAGCAGTTTTGCAGCAGTTCATGGAGCTGGAGGCTTCCTTCCACCTCACAGCCCTGCTCAGAGACAGTCTGCACCCTGAGGGTGGCAAAGCAAGGCTGGAGAGAGGAGTCCTGGTCCCTCACAGAGGTTGTCCCCACCACCCTGAGGAGCTGAAGGAAGGCAGAGCCTGGTGACTTGTGGGGGTGGGATGAACAGAAGGGGTGCACAGAGAGCAGATACTGGGGGCAGAGGAAGGAGAGAAGTTAATCATGAATGTTTTCCTTGCAGGTTACTGATATTCCTTGCACATGGATTCCCCTGGGCTGGAAACCTGGTAAGCATAAGCTTGAGGAGAAAGATATAAAGTGAGTAGGTGTTGTAGCCATTAATTTGTGGTTCAGTCTAGAGCCAGTCATTAATTAAACCTCAGCCACTGCAGGCTGAGCACCAGCCAGCTCCTGTTTCCCTGGGCACAGAGCAGGGAAAATAGATGGTCTGGAAACACCTCCATGCCAGGGGCTGCAGTGGCTTGGCTCCCATGGGACAGCTGTCCTGGAACACACCCAGTCTCTGGGTGTGTTCAAACACCAAACTGGGCAAACTGGGCCATGAATGGGGGGATCTGTGTGAGCACCTCAGAAATCCCATCCCTAAATGTCAGTCCTGCAGGCCAGGCTCGTTGACTCCTGCACACAGCCAAGATGAATGCTCCTGGTGGTCCATCCATCCCAACGTGCCTTTCCCATTGTTCCCATCCCTCCAGGCCCCTGGTGACAGACTCTTGCCATTAGATATGATGGAAGGGGCTGTTGCCCCAACAAAGGCACACTCCCGTGCAAGGGAGGCTCTGGGAATAATGGGAGCAATGAAATAAATTAAATAAATCACCCAAAGAGCAAGTGGCTGTGATGAATTAGGAGGTGTTAAACGCTCAGAGCAGACAGGGCACTGCCAGCCCTTTTCCCCAGCAAAGCCACGAAGACAACGGGCTCAGGGGCTTGCAGTGCCTGTAATTCCCTTTTCATATTTTGCCAGGAGTGCTTTCAGAGCCGCTTTGTTGATTGAATTTGTCAGCCTCCATTCTGGAGATGGCAAAGCTGCTTTCGCTGCCTTTATTGTGGAGCTCGCACGAGGCAATTCCGAAGCATCTGTATTCATTCCAGGCAGCATTAGGTAGCTGATGATTCAGCCAGCTGCCAGCAGATAGCTGCTCTCTCCTTGAGATGACTGAGTAATACAGGAATAACCTGGGGATTTTGCTCCCCTCTGGGTTTTATTTCTTTATTTCGGGTGGATCTCATTTATCACCGGCGCACAGGAGCCGAGTTCTGAGCGCCGGCGTCCCCTTGGGCGTGGAGAGCAGGGCAAGGCTGCTCCTCATTTCCTTTGGACAGCTTTGTCTCACCCACTGAAGATGAAACCTCGCTGAGGAGAAGGGCTGGGGGATTGGAAGTTGTGTGTGGGGAGGGAAAAAACAGGGATTTCTGGGTGTGGATACAAGTGGAAGCGTGAGAAAGGAAGAAGCTGGAAAAATCAGGTGGAAAGAAGGGAGAGGGAGCTCTGTACTTCCACAGGGGAATTGGAAGTTGTGTGTGAGGAAGGCAAAACAGGGGTTAAATAGGATAAATAGGAAGGAGAAACAGGAAGGAAAAACAGGGGTTAAATAGGAAAACAGGAAGGAAAAACAGGGGTTTCTGACTGTGGATATGAGCGGATGTGTGAGAAGGGGAAAAGCTGGAAAAATCAGGTGGAAAGAAGGGAGAGGGAGCTCTGTACTTCCACAGGGGAATTGGAAGTTGTGTGTGGGGAGAGAAAAATAGGAAGAAAAAATAGCAGTTAAATAGGAAAAACAGGAAGGAAAAACAGGAAGGAAAAATAGGAAGGAAAAATAGGGGTTTCTGGCTGTGGATACAAGTGGAAGCGTGAGAAAGGAAGAAGCTGGAAAAATCAGGTGGAAAGAAGGAAGAGAGAGCTCTGTACTTCCACAGGGGACTTGGAAGTTGTGTGGGGGGAAGGCAAAATAGGGGTTAAATAGGATAAATAGGAAAGAAAAACAGGAAGGAAAAACAGGGGTTAAATAGGAAAACAGGAAGGAAAAACAGGGGTTTCTGGCTGTGGATATGAGTGGATGTGTGAGAAGGGGAAAAGCTGGAAAAATCAGGTGGAAGGAAGGGAGAGGGAGCTCTGTACTTCCACAGGGGAATTGGAAGTTGTGTGTGGAGAAGGAAAAATAGGGATTTCTGGGTTGTTGATACAAGTGGATCTGTGAGAAGGGAAGAAGCTGGAAAAATCAGGTGGAAAGAAGGAGCTCTGTACTTCCAGAACAGGCTGGTGTGGTGGATCCTGAGGGTCCCAGGCTGCGTGGAACCTTCTGGAAGCAGGCAGAGGTGAACAGTGGCAGAAAAGTGGGGATTGTCTATTGCTGGAAACCCAGGACTCCTGAACAACTAGCCAATATAATCAAGCAGAAGCTGTTTATTGTTTACATTACACACATATTTATGGATTCTACAAACTACTAAGTACACACTCGGGATGCTTTTGTCTCGTTCCCTCATTTTCTACCTGCATTTCTCAGGTGTATGATTGGTTACAGTCCAAGTGTTTCATAGTCCTCTGTTATCTAGTTCTTGCTGTCTTGGTATTCAGCCTCTTCCTTCTTAATTTAGCACAATCTATGTTCCAATAGCCTTGACGAATTCCTGAGGCTTTGATAACAAACTTTGAAGCAAGCTGGCTGGTGCACACTGTGGCCTAACCCTTGCAAATATATTGCGAAAATTGTCCCTGCTCTTGAAATAAAAAGCTTTTCTCGCCCCTGAGTGTGTGCTGGGACATCACAAAAGCCCTGAGCCTGCTCTGGAGCCTGCAGAAATCTGGAGTAGAGCTCCTGGCCTTGGATGCATTCCTGGGAACTCTTCTTTCCTCAGCCCTTGGCCTCGCCCCCATCTCCACACTGGGGAAGGAGATAGGGAAATTTCAGGCCTCCTGAGAGAGGTGTCTGAGATAAGTGGACTTAAATCACCCTAAAGCAGCTCTGATTTCTCTGTGCTGATTACAGAGGGAATTTGATGACAGCCTCAGAGCAGACAAGAGGCACAGAGCTGAATCCAGGCTGCAGTCACAGCTCCTCTGCCCCCACTCTGGGGCACTCAGGATTTTTTCTGCCTTTTCTCTGAGAGCCATAAACCAGTTTTTGAAAGTAGGATTGCCGGTTTCCTGTGATCACCCAGTGACCCCAGGCACAAGACAAACCTGCCCTGAACTCAGGACATTTTTCCACAGGAGGACACTCAGATTTTCATTATTTCTCTGAGTTGGAGAATGGTGCCTTTCCAAACACCAGGAGGGTGCAAGAGGGAAAAACATTTTTCCCTGGAATCATCAGCAAGGCCAACCTAGCACTGACAATTTGCAGGAATTAATCAACTTGCCAAAACTTGGGCACAGGTCATCAGGAAAAGGAGCATCATGGTCAGTGTATGGTGCCAGAGAAGTGCAGATCCCACATCCAGGGGATGCGAGGTTATTCTTCCCATACCTGTCCTGGGAGTAAAACTCATTTTGGTCATTCCACGTGGTCAGTGCTCACGGCTCTGCAATGCACAAGGCAGAAAGGAATCCAGATCTTCCCTCTGGCTGCCCTGGAAGGTCTGGGACCCTGGCAGGGGTCAGGAACCCCCCTGGACAGAGCCCCCAGAGACACTGTCTGTGATCTCTGTCCATGGAAAAGAGTTTTCAATCTTATGGATGAATTACAAGCTCTGAGTGTTTGATAAGAGTAATAATTAAGTGTGGCACAGGTGCAAAAGTAAAATTTTAGGATTCTAGATTAGGGGTCCAAAGGGGACAAGATGGAGGAAATTGGGTGTGTCTTGTCCTTTTTCTCCTTCTTCATGCCCTCCATGTTTCACTGTGGTGTTGGCATTTTTCTGTTGGTTTAGGCTGGGGACACACTGTTCAACGTAGGTGACAGATATTGGCACGTTATTGTAAATCCAGCACAGGTAGTTTCTGGTATTTAATGTTTGTACCATCCCACTGAGGGCAGAGCCCCACACGCTGCCCTGCAGGACAGAGCTGCGGCAGGGCAGCAGAACATGTTAGAGATAAACAGAATAAACAACCTTGAAACCAGCACAGACCAATTATGGCTTCTTCTTTGGCAGCGGGGCAGAATGGCAGAGACTTTCTACAATCTCGGGATCATCATTACCACAGATTCCGACACTCTGGGAGAGCAGGTCCTTGCCTCCATCTCCAAGACAGAAAAACTTGAGTCTCATCCCCTAAATCACCTTTTTCCCAGAGATATTCCTGCTTTAAGCCTGGGGGACATTGTTACAGCTCTCAGAGACAGAGAAAAGGGTTTGGTAACTTCCTCCTGAAGGCTGAAGGATCTCCTTCCACATCCATCTCCTTGCACTGCCTCTTTTTCTGACCTTTCCCCATCAACACATGTGGAATTTCCTTTCCAGAGGACGAAAGTGGAGTTGTCCCTCAGGGTCAGGCAGTGATGGGTCAGAGCAGAGCCCTTCCCTCCATCCTTGCATTCACTGGAAGGAAAACTCCTCCTTTCTTCGAGGCAGGAACAGAAGGGAGAAGATGAAAGGGGGAGAGAGAGGGAGCATTTCAGGCTTGTAATTCAGCTACAGCACAGAGAATCGATTCGCTGCAGCTCAGGGGCCTGTTTGTTTCTGCAGGAACAGAGGAATGAATCCAACAAGGCTGGTGTGATGATCCCAAAGGCAGGGGAGGATGCCAGGCCAGCCCTTCCCCAGGTGCTGCCTCAAATCCAGCCTGTTGCATCCTGCACGCAGGTGAGGTGGGGTTGAGGAGGGGCAAGCATGGCAGCTGGTCTGTATCAGACACACTGGGGGAAAAAATCTGATTTTGGCAAGGTTTTTCCTCTCTGAAAAGAGAGCAAAAACCTCTTGGAGATCCTAAACACCCAAAATAGCATTTTGGATGACCTGGAAGAGGGAGCATCTGAATAGGATTGTTCATGGTTTAGCTGAAAGGATGTGGCATAATGTTTACTTCAGGCACCTGAGAAAAATAAATTAATCCAAGCTCAAAATTTATCCAGAAATGTACAACAAGGGCAGAGAGAGAATAATGGGGAGGAAATGTGGGGCAGAGGGTGAGTTGTGTCCCCCAGCAGTCCCTGTCCTTCCAAGAGTTAGGTGGGTACTTGTCACTTCTCTTGTCTGTGACAAGACCTGGCCACCAACTTCCATCAGTGCTCAGGACTGAGGACCCAGAATTCCATCCAAATCCCATTAACTCTCAAAATCTGCCCAGGAAGGAAGATTTTGAGAGTTAATGAGGAATCTCCATGTGAAACTGCTGATGTCTGGCTTTTGGAGACAGCCCTACCTCTGGCTGGGCTGGGCAGCTCTGTTCTGTGTCCCCTGCACTTGGCAGCGACCTCAGGGGTGACAAATCCTAAAAATGATGGGAAAGGAGCAAAACCAACACCAGACTTGAAGGACAAAGGGCTGAAAGGTGCCAGGTGGTTGGACCTGGCTGAAAACCACCAGGCCCTGCTGTCACCCTTCCCACTGAACCTCACTGGAAAAGGAATAATGAAACCTGTTTCCTTTCCTTGCCCTTCTTTAGGGCAGACAGGCCCATCCCAGTGCCCAGGGCATCACCTGGCTGGTGGCACCATGGGGTCACACAGGACGGGGGGAGGATGTGCTGGGAGCTCAGGAGCTCCTAAACTGTTCAGGACTTCAGGGCTTTGGAGGGGCAGGCAGTCACAGCTGCCATCCTGTGAAGAGCTTGAACATATCCAAGGACTGGAGTTATCCAGCATTTCTGCTCTGTGAAGAAGGAGCAGCACAAAGGATAAAGGCAGAACAGTGAAAAATTGTGGGTGCTGCAGGAGCAGGGGAGAGTTCACCAAATCAAATTCCCTGAGTTGTGGGAAGGAGGGAGAAGACCCTTAGGAGCTTGGCCCAGCATCCCACTGTGCTTCTTGCCACACTAAACCTTCATTCTGAACATGCTTTTGAAAGCAAAACAGTTTTAATCCCAAGAAAGTGCAAGAAGACAAAGCAAAAATGAAAGGTGCTTTGATCAAGCACCTTTTCTTTTTTTTTTTTTTTTACCTTTCAGAGCTTTCATTATTCAAACATTGCAGTTAAGAATGGAAACTTCAGCCTTGCAGGGGCAGGTTGTTGACCATCCTGCTGTTTTCTGCTTAATCTTGCCTTGTATTTATCATAGGCCTGAGGGTGCTGGAGCAGATCACTGAGTGCTCAGGATGGAAAAATCCAGAGATGCCCACCAGAGCTCTTAAAAACAAGGATACAGGAGGCTGAGCTGTTGGCTGCTCCTCAGAGTCAGTCTGTAGCTTGATATCACCCAATCCTAGGCAAAAATAAAAGGCAAGTTGTCTCCCAAAATGCATTACAAACACTCCCTCTGGTACAAAGCAGCAACTCCAGGGCTGTCCCTTTTTGTCACAGAGGCTGTCCCTTTTTGTCACAGAGAGCAGCAGATCGTCTAGGAATTTAGGTGGAGACTGTGGGAAAGATTTCCCAGATTGGGGCACTTTGGGAAGCTGAAGGTGAAAAACGTTGCAGTTAGGAATGGGAAAAAAGCTCCAGCAAGATCCTTCAGAGCTGTCTCCTTCCCCTGGGGTGGCACTTGGTGGCCTCTGCCACAGGGACAAATCCCAGTGAGAAACCTCTGAGACCTCCTTGTAGTGACCTGGCTGGCCAAACTCTGTCCTGTGCCTCAGATAAAGGACGTAGGGCTGGAGAAACACAGAGTGAAGGAGGAAAAAATGATGCCCACACCAGCCTCTGGCAAAGCAGTGCCATGGTGGTGCTGGATGTCACCTGTGTCACCCTCCTGTCCCTACAGGGAGAACCCTTGCACCAAAGCCCCTCACCCAGAGGCTCACACCGAGGAAGGGGATTTGGCTGCCTGGTTTCTGCTGCTGGTGGTTTTTAGGGAAGGTCCCTGCCCCTGTCTGCCCCACAGCTGGGGAAGTTGTCCTGCAGATGAGGCAGAGGTTGATCCCTGCCCTGCCACTCTCCAGCCTAACCCAAGGGGAGTCGATATCCACGAAGGATTTTAAGGGATCTTCTGGAGATGTTTCACTTTAAAAAGTGGAATTCCTTCAATCTGACGCTTTCATCCTGGACAGAAAGTGAAGGATCAGTCCCTTATCGGGGAGCTTCAAGCCCCCAGTGCCCCCAGTGCCCCCAGTGCCCCCAGTGCCCCCAGCCCTGCTGCTTCCCATCCCCTGCAGCTGCGGGATTTGGGATGACAGCGGTGGAGGGTTCCCTCTGCTGGCCTGAAAACCCCACGGCTCCGAGCCCACGGAGGGTTTCAGCGCAGGGAAATATCTGTTTAGAGACCGTTATTTATTTTATTTTATTATTTTATTTTATTTTATTTTATTTTATTTTATTTTATTTTATTTTATTTTATTTTATTTTATTTTATTTTATTTTATTTTATTTTATTTTTCTATTTTGTTTTATTTTATTTTATTTTATTTTATTTTTATTATTTAATTTAATTTAATTTAATTTTATTTTATTTTTTATTTCATTATTTTATTTTATTTTATTTTATTTTTTATTTTATTATTTTATTTTATTTTATTTTATTTTATTTTATTTTATTTTATTTTATTTTATTTTATTTTATTTTATTTTGATATTTATTTATTTATTTTAGATAATCAAAGGCGAGCACTGTCTCCAGAGAGTCCCTGACCTTCCCCCAGTGTCAGCACCCCACTGCTGCCCACAGCAGCTTCCATTCCCCCAGCTCTGAAGCTCCTGATCCTTTCCCATTCCAAATAATTCCTGCCTGTCTCTGATTTAGCAATGCCACTCTCCCCCTCAGTCATTACAAATCCCACATGTGCAGGGAGGACACAGATGACCAAAACCAAAATACAACATCTTCTCTGTGTGGCCAAAATTCAGGTTTGGACATCCCTGGGAGCAATTTGGGATATCCAGGACATGAGCATCCTGCCTGGCATGAGGAACACTTCCCTGCTGTCCTTCATGCCACAATCCCTCTGGGGGTGTTTTAGGAAAGGAAAAGGTGATGCAAAGGGAACTTATCTCCATCTCTAGGAAATGCTAATAAAGAAAAGGATTGAAAAAGAAATAAAAGTGAGTGTTTGAACTTTGCTGAAAGGTATTTAAGCAGCACAAGCAGAAGCACAAGGGCTTAGAGGACAGAACATTGAACAACCAACACAAATAAAGGGGAAACTCCACCCCTGTGACTGCACCCCAGTGTCTCTGCTCCATCCTTTGTCCCATACCTGAGCACCCATCTCTCTCCTCCCCTCTTCCAACCTCTGCCTTTATTATTACCAAAGTGAAATGTATGAAGAGCTCGAGGCACTGGCGATTTCCTGGATTTCAATATAACTTCTTGCAATCTTAAGTGAACAGCTTGGTTGCTTCTGCCTGTCAGGGAATTTAAATTGCAAATTGAATAGTGAAATGCAGCAGCCAAGGGTCTGTGTCAGTGACTTTGGAGAGCAGAGATATCGCTTAGCAACTGCAGGCAGGGAGGGATGGAGGCCGCCCAAAACACGGTGGGGAAGGATCTGGATTTTGGGATCCCCTTTGCCCCTGGGATGCCAGAAGAAATAAGTCATTAGTGTGACTTGTGAAGGAAACACCAGGATCCTGGGTGTGCCCAGGCTGGCAGCTGGCAAGGGGAACTTTTTTTTTGTAGGCACCAGCTCCAGCAGGTGACACAAGAGGCACGGCTGGACTGTCCCCAGGGAAGCAGTGAAATGGCCAGAGCTGGCAGCCACTGGTTGAAATTTCCAGTTTCAGCTGGAAATAAGGATAAACAAGCACCATCCTTGAGGCCCACACAGGTGATGCAAACTCTACATGAGAAATCTTTTGCCACTCCACATGTGGATGAGGTGTGGCCCAGCTTTGAGCTTTGAGCTTTGAGCTTGAGGTTGAACCAGACACCTCTAGAGGTCCCTTTCAACCTGTGCTATTCAACAAGGCCATCCAATGTCTTTTTTTATTAATTAAAGACGTTAAAAACTGACTTCCACACTGCCAGAAATTATAAGAGTCCTGAGGAATCACTTAAGTCTCCCCGTGCTCCTGGCAGGTTGAGGGACATTCAAAACTGTGCTGTCACCTCTTTATTGGGGCTTTTCTTATAGGGAGGGACATCCCACATCCCACATGGACATTCTGTTCCTATCTGTATTGTTAGAAAATGTTTTCCAATGTCAATCTTGCCTAAATGAGCTTCAGCAAGCTTTCAACCCACTGGCTTGAAGTTATTGCTTAAAAACACAAACCTTCAGTCCAGCCATCATTTAAAGGCACAGCAAACTCTAATATCCTGCAGCAGTGGATTCCACCAGCCTGTTGTGCTCTGAATTAAAATTAATAATGGCTCTTAATGGCAAATCCAACAGGCCAAGAGGGAAGGGATTCTCCTAGTCTGTTCTCCCTGATCACAACCCCTGAAATTATGCATGGAGAAATCATCATTCAAGTCTACCTCATCCTAAATATCTCTAATAAGCAGAAACAGAGCTCTGTGACTCAGTGAATCTTGTCCAACACCCTCTGATCATGGACATATTTCCTGAAGAAATTCTACAGGTGAGATTTCCCAGAGTAGTTTCCATGTAGGACCTGTTGAAGGAGAGAAATAGGCATTGTCCAGGAGCTGTTCCATGGATCTATTCCCAGGTGAGTTGGATTGCTCCATAATATTTTTTTTCCTCCCTACAAAGGGATGAAGAAGGAGGAAGGTTCCTGCAGTGCTTATTTCCAAAAAAACTTAAGGAAAACGAGCCCCAGCCCATATATCCCACACAGGGAAGTGACTGCAGCACTGTGGGCCTGGAAGCTGTAGGAACTCAGAGGAAAAGGCCTGGCAAAGTAATTGGAGCCAATGGAAAATACTTGTTTTGGGAAATGCTACATTCAACAGGGAGGATTCCTTTCCACTGAGGCTGTGCTGAAGCAATTCCTTGGTGTTCTCTTTGGGGGATTACTCTTAGTGCCAAAACAATGTATTCCTGAGGAGAACAGGTCCAGGAAACCTTGGCAAGGAATTTTTGGGTGAGGATCAAAGACCAAACAGCCATTAAACCATAGAATTATAGAATGGCTTGGGTCAGAAAGGACCTTAAAGATCACCTGGTTCCACAATCCTACTAGATGCACATCCAAGGCTGTTCAGGGAGTATTTCCTGTATTTCTTCAGTCATAAAAAACCCTCATAGGTTGTGTCTTAAAAGGAGCAGGGGTATTTCTCTGTCCATCCCTCATCCCCAAGGCCACAGCACTGTTTGCTGCCTGGCCTCAAATGCTGGCATGGGTTCAGCTGTAGGAACCAGAAAGTCTCACCCCAGACCCGACTGCAATTTCCCAGTCGGTGCTAAATTCCCTTCAAATCCCACACTTCCTCTGGAAGGGTGTTGACATTTGCTCAGCTGCTTGTCAAGCGTCTGGAGATGTGAACATCTCCAACAGGAGCTGTTGTCATGGAAGGAACACAAAGACAGGTATTTAGCATGATTTGGGGAGAGGTGTCTGGTGAGAGGGTGTTTTGTGTGTGCCTGCCTTTCCCCAGGAAACAGTTGGTGCCAGGGTAGCACATCAGATGGCAGAGGAGTTTTGTGGGATAAGCAGAGAACATTTAGATGTGGAAAACCAGCAGAGATGTGGAAAATTCCCTCTCTCTGTTATTCATTTTCTTTTATGGAAAAAAGGGACTTGACAGGAGGTTGTAGAGAGGTGGGTTTGGTCTCTTCTCCCAGGTAACCTGCAAAAGGATCAGAGGAAATGGCCTCAAGTTGCACCAGGTAAGACTGAGACTGGATTTTAGGGAAAATTCTTCACTGAAAGGATGGTCAGGCATTGGAACAGGCTGCCCAGGGAAGTGGTGAAACCACCAGCCCTGGAAGGGTTCTGAAAACATGTGGATGTGGCCCCTGGGGACATGGTTTAGTGGTGGTGAAACTGCCAGCCCTGGAAGGATTCAAAAATGTGGATGTGGGCCCTGGGGACATGGTTTAGTGGTGGTGAAACCGCCAGCCCTGCTAGGGTTCAAAAATGTGGATGTGGTCCTTGGGGACATGGTTTAGTGGTGGTGAAACCGCCAGCCCTGCTAGGGTTACAAAAATGTGGATGTGGGCCCTGGGGACATGGTTTAGTGCTGTTTAATGGTTGGAGTCAGTGATCTTGGAGAGTTTTTCCAACCAGTGATCCTGTGAAGCATCAGTGACACTCAGGTTTGGCTCACCCAGCATTCAGGTGCCCATCACAGCTCCCAAAAAGGGGGAAGAAACAGAAGTTTCCAGGAGCCAGCATACTTTCTGTTTCAGGATGAGCTGAGTTCTTTCCTCGTGGTGCAACCCTTAGGAACTAATTAGTCTTTGTGCCCTTCATTTCTCATGGTGAGAACACCATTCCTGTGATTTCTTTATTGAGCCTGGGCCTTGGGCTATTTTTTATCCTCCATGAACATCTCCAGGTGAGAGAACTCTTGACACCATCCTTCACAAACCACCTCGATATGAATTATATCCCTGTCCCCAGGAATTCCACTCCTTAATCCTGACCCTTCAAGCCCCACAGCAGCCTGAGGGAAGTGGAGCAACATCCTGGGGAGCTTCAGAAACCCCAGTGTGTCCATGGGGCGTGTAGAACTCCATGTCCACGTGTGTGGTATCACTGGGGAGGTTTGTGCAGTGCTCTGTGCTTGGGCTGGAGTTTCAGAGCCTTGTGAATTTAAATCCCCTACGTCTCATTTTCCAAGACCCAGCCTCTAAGAGAGGAGCTCTCTCCCTGCAGGCTGAGGTTAATTGGCTTGTGCTTTTAAAAGGATAAAGCTGCGGAGACTTGGAGTCAGGGCTGTTCTCCAGATTTCCATTATCATCTACATTGCAGGAAAATAGCTTTCCTGATCAAATCATCTGTCCTCTCAGAGCAGAGGATAAAGAGCTGGTGATGTGGGAAATCTGCAGAGGGGGAAATCTGCAGTGTCTCTGCACGACCTTGCTGGACAGAGGAGAAAGAAAAGGCAAAGAATTTTCTGTGCTGTGAGGAAATGTGAGAGGGGTGCACAGCAGCAGTGAGCAGAATTAGGCCCATTCCTGAGCTTGGTGTTATGCACCTCTTGGAAAAAAACAAATAAGATGGTGCACAAGAGTGGGAATTCTCTGGGAAATTATGAAAGTCCTGGGAGCAAGTCCAAAAAATGATTAAAACTTGTGGCACTCCTGGCCCTTGAAAACTGTCTGAACCTTGTCCAGGTCTTAGACAGGTGTCAAATACCTGTGGGAGAGAGGAAGCAAGAGGTGGCAGTGGTGTGGCCTCAGCTCTCTTCATAGAGAGCAGCAGGGACAACTTTCCCAGGAATTCCTGGGAGAAGCTTTGAGAGAAGCAGAGAAAGAAGAAAAACGATTCTTATCTCACTTGTGGAATGTGTCATGGAGATTGTTTACCGAGGAGTGATTTATTAATTGGACTCTGCTGATGGTTGTTTGGATTAATTGACCAGTTGGATCCACGTGTGTGTCAGGATTTTCAGCAGAGTCACAGGTTTTCTACTTAGTGATAGTTCTTGTTAATGTAATATAGTGTAATATAGTTTTAGTATAACATAGTATAATATAGTATAATAATAATTTAGTATAATATAGTATTAAAATAATAATAATAAAAATATTAAAAATTAAAAATAAATAAAAATAAATGTAAAAATTAATTTAGTATAATACAGTATAACAAAGTAATTAATCAGCCTTCTGGCATCATGGAGTTCTGCACATCATTCCCACATCAGCCACTCTGGCACCCACAGCAGTGGGGCCTCCCCAGAGCCAGGACTGCTGTCTCAAGCTTGGAGCTCATTCCTCAGAAAGTCTGGAATATCACGTTTCCTTTCAGGACTGGTGGGTATTTCACAAAAGCAGCAGCAACCTGAAGGAAGACAAATCAGGAGTGAGGATGAGGACTGGGAGGAAGCACAAAGACTTTCTTACCTCTTCATTCACCACCTGTGAAAAGGGAACAGCAAGAGTCACTTCCCAGATTTGACTACTGCAAATTCTCGATTTTGGTCTTTTTCTTTGATTTTGCAAACTCTTGACTCTGGTCAGCACCCTGTTCTCCAAGCAGCCTTCATCCCAGCAGAAACTGCAAGGAAAGCTTTTCCCCCAGCCACACAAATCCCTCCTGGTCCTTTCAGCTCCCATTTCTGGGAATTCTCACCAATGCACTTGGCCTTGCTCACTTGGCACCTGAACATCCCTGTGGGTTCCCATCCCAGACCCAGCTCTCACAAGCACACAGCACCTTCTATAAAAATTCTTTTATGGCACAGGAAGAAAGTTCACTCAGAGAAGTTCACCTCACCATTCTAGCTCTCCTGAAAATTACTTTTTCTAAATTTCTAAAAGTCACATCAAGAAAATTTCTTTCGAAATAGATGGGGCCAAAACACCCAAATGCTTAAAGCCTGTGGTGAAATTCCTTGTCTAGCTGGGTTTTTCCAGGTCCAGTTGTGATGGCTGCAGCCCATTTCCCACAGAAAAAGAGGAGTGACTGGCAGTCTCTGGGAAGAAAACTGCATTTCTCCATCCCCTGTGTGGAGATGACCTTGGAAGAGAAGAGGATTCATTGCATTCTGAGTGCAGAGGGCTGCAAAGTTCAGGGTCAAGTTTGCCTGGAGCACCTTCCCTTGAAGTTTCTTTTCACCAGTTTAGACTCACTAGAAAAGTGAGTTAAATATTAAGTGTTCAAGGCTGGGCTGGATGGGGCTCTGAGCAGCAGAATGTCCCTGACCATGACAGAGGGCTCAGAATGAGCTGATCTTTAAGATCCCTTCCAAACTGAAATATTCCATGATTCTATTCCATGGAAACATCCTCAGCTTTTCTTCCTCCTCCAGCTCTTAGCTGGCACACACCCAACAGCCACATAAATCAGCACCAAGGCTGACAAAAGTTGTGCCAGGTACTACAGGGGGACAGAAAATCCTCCCCTCCTGAGCATCCCACTCACCTAGTGACACCCAGAACTGTCACTCTGCTGCTCAGCACTCCAGGGAAGTGCAATCCAAAGGCCATCTCCACCCCATCCATCCTGCAAACCGTGCTTAGGACTGGGAGAAAAACAAATGTTGAGATTTCTCCCTCTCCCACGGCCGTATATTCTCACTGCTGAGCTTCTGCCCATAAAGTTTACAAGATGTTTGCCACAGGGGTGATTTGTATCAGAGAGGATGTTTACCTATGGTAAATCACAGCCTGCTTCTTTGTGTTCTCCTGAAATTTCAATTACTGAAACGATTCTTTTCTTTCTTGCTTTCCTGTATCTTTTTCTCATTTAGGCAATGAGCACCACCGTTCAAGTTTGTTCCTGTGTGACTCAAGGTTTTATATGACCCTCATTTTGCCTTGATGCTTTATGCTCTGCCTGGGTGTATTTCTCTCTTTGTATTTCCATTTTCCTCTTTGAGCTGTTTTATAACACCTTGCTCCTGATGAAATTGCTGCTGCAGCTCCAGGTCAGGTTGTTTGGGTTCAGGAGCAGGACTGTGAGCTTTGTGAAAGGTTACAGCTCTTTGCACCCCACTGTGCATCACTTTCTGACCTGAACTGCCACATTCCACCCTGGCTGGGACAGGTGGTCAGGGCTAAAAAAGAGAATTTCCAGGGAGAGCACTGTCAGGGAGGTTTAAGGCTGGTGTGCATTGCCCACCTGGAGAAATGGCTTGGTTACACTGTGGAGACTTGGCTGCAGAGACTTAGAGAGCAAAGGACTGATGCAGACCCAAACCTCAACAGGGAAAGCTTTGCCTGTTCACTAGGACTGATGCAGAATCCATGGCAAACAGAATAATCCTTTTATCGGTTTCCTAACTTGTAAAATTGCTTCCTTCTCCTGGCTGAGCAAGATTAATAGCCATGTCTGTGCCCTAGGTCAGGTGTAAAATCAAGAGTCTAACCTGCCTGGCATGGACCCTGAGATCAGCTCAGGGGCTGATAATGCCAGGATTAACCCACTTAGACCCCTGTGTGGACCATGCATCTAGAGCTGGACTTGATGATCCTTGTGGGTTCCTTCCAGCTCAGAATGTCCTATAATTCCATGTCCAAGCCCAGTCTGATTTGTACCTAAGTGCTATTTCTCTTTCTTAGTCTTTTTAACATTTTAGAGGGGCTCTGCCATCAGAGCTCTCCACTCTCACACCCATCTTTGCATGGTTTCCATGCAGCTTTTTAAAAATTAAAACAAAACCAAAACCAAAACCAAACCACCATTATTTTGGCCAAGAAATCAATTTGTTCTAATTATTGTGATGCTCAACAATCCCTTCTCTGTTTTGGAGCATAGCTCTGACCATAGCAGATCTTGGCCCCTTGCCTGCAGTTATTGTTGTCTGAGATAATGTTTATGATTGAGTTCAGCGAGTTGTGCATTTCCTTATCTTTCCACATGTCTGTGAATGCCAGTATTTGGAGTCAATCCAGCAGAATCCCAGGATGATTTTTCAGAGACAAGCCAACAAGAGAATATGAAAAGGGAAAATGTGATGGCAAGGGCGAGAATATGAAATTTCTTCTACAGATGCACCGCGTTTGATAAACCCTGGGCATTACAAGTTCTGAATTGTGGGGTCCAGAAAGAACCTAAAGAAGACACAAAAATGTCCTGTGTGCACTGGGACATAATGGGAAATCTGCTTGTCCTGCTGTGTCCTCTCTAGAAACACAGAAGAGTAGAAATAAGCTCTGTAAAATAAACTTAATATTAATGAAACAACTTATTCAAATACAGTTGGATTTCTCATCAATTATAGAATACTGAAGTCATTCTGGAGGCAGGAACATCAGTGATTGTGGTTCTCTGAGCTGTTGTGCAAACTTCAGGATATCTTCAAATGATGTTCCCTATTCCATCAGCAAAGAGGGAATGTCACTAGAGACTGAGCAGAAATATTTGCTACCACCACATGCAAAGTGCTTTGAGATCCTGGTGTGAAAGAAATGGAAGATGAGCAAAGCATCTTCCTCACTAAACTCCTTAGCCATGGTAATTCTACACGGTCATCATTCACAGGAAGAATGTTTTATTTGGGAAGGAATAATCACATCTTCCTGCCAAAACATGAAATCCAATTATGCTGTGAACTAAAGGCTGTTTTAAAGGGTTTATAATTTCTCAGCTTTATCCTCATCAGGATATAAAGTGGGTTTTCTTCCCTTCCTTCCTTCACTTTTAAAAGGGATTAGTCCCTTCTTTCCCATTTCCATTTTCCTGGAGAGCCAAATTTCCCTTCTCAATGGCAGAGTTAACAGTTGGACTTTGCTTGGGATTTTGCCTCACACCTTCACTATTTCCCCCCAAAAATCAAGGCAAACCTATGGGCCCTGCTCTGGTTTTATTGTTTCCCACTGAATATGAAATGCAAAACCATGGGAGTGTTGAAACTCGGAGTTTCTGCCTGTTTCATCCTCTTGAACAGACTTTGTGGCTAAACTTTGGATCCAGTCCCTGTAAAATATTTATCCATGGGGGAATACTTTTTTAAAGCAGTCATTTAAAGAAGTGGTGCTTATTTTCCTTTCCTTTCCTTTCCTTTCCTTTCCTTTCCTTTCCTTTCCTTTCCTTTCCTTTCCTTTCCTTTCCTTTCCTTTCCTTTCCTTTCCTTTCCTTTCCTTTCCTTTCCTTTCCTTTCCTTTCCTTTCCTTTCCTTTCCTTTCCTTTCCTTTCCTTTCCTTTCCCTTTCCCTTTCCCTTTCCCTTTCCCTTTCCCTTTCCCTTTCCCTTTCCCTTTCCCTTTCCCTTTCCCTTTCCCTTTCCCTTTCCCTTTCCCCTTTTTTCCTTTCCCCTTTTTTTTCCTTTCCCCTTTTTTCCTTTCCCCTTTTTTTCCTTTCCCCTTTTTTTCCTTTCCCCTTTTTTCCTTTCCCCTTTTTTCCTTTCCCCCTTTTTCCTTTCCCCTTTTTTTCCTTTCTCCTTTTTTTCCTTTCCCCTTTCCTTTCCCCTTTCCCCTTTCCCCTTAATTCCTTTTGTTTTGAACAATAAATAACATAGCTCCCTAAGAATGGAAATTTTGTGTTTATGGTGTGTCAAACTCCTCTCTATCCATGACTTTAAAACAGAAGGACTGAAGGCTCATCAGTACTGAGAATTTAAAGGTAGGAGAATGGACTTTCTTCCTGTTGCTGCCACAGATTTTTATTAAAAACACAGGTTTGGGAAACATATGGAGTAAAGACACTCATTGAAATGAGGCAACAAGGGAGATGGGGTCAGGGTGGGATTTGGTAATATTCTGCTGCTCTAGAGAAGAGTTTGTCATACATGAAAGAATCTCATCAGTATATAAAGCAAAAAACTGTTTTAAAGAATGGTTCAGGGTAAGAAACTGCCTTGGTGGTCTTGGTGTGTTTAGGCAAGGAGGTGATGGCAGTGGTAGGGCTGCCATCCTCCAGAAGCTGCAGAAATACATTTGTCAGGAACTAATTAGGTGGAAATGATCCTGCCTTGCTGTCTTTCCACCTCCTTACAGCCCTAATTTCCAGTGGCAGAGGAAGTCCCTTGCTGGGTTAAGTCTCCCTCTGTTAAACCTTGTCTGTGTAGCTTGTAAATCCTCTCAACCAGGCTGAGCCCAAGCTCAGGACTGCAGTGGAGTGTCACAGGTGCAGCCAGGCCTAGTTCCAGTTCCAGGCAGCTGCAGGAGACCCCAAAACCAGCCCTGCCAGCAGGGCCAGATGTGCACTGGGCTGGACATTTGACAGCTGTGCCTTGTGGGGTGCACCTGCCTTTTGCCCTCGAATGAAATGGGGAGCTCCTGACCCCCCAACTGGACTCCAAATCCAGTGTTCAGAGATCCCAGGACTGAAGACACTCCCATGCCTTCAGCCACAAAAAGCTCTGGCTTCTCCTGCTCCTGCTGTAGCCCAGTCTGAATCCCATGACAGCTGGAAACCTCAAGATGGATGAGCTACTTGCCTTTCCTCCCTGATTCCTTGATTCATTAGTTAATGTCTGAAAAGCACTTCGGAGCTCAAGAGTGTTAAGTGCAATTTTTATTAGAGACCTTTCATATGAATGTTGATTGAAAAAGATAATTGTTACCTTTCTACCTTTCATTCTTTTTTATTTTAATTTTTTTTTTCACATTTTTATTAAAGAGAACAGTAACTGGCTTCCCCAAGAGGTGGAAGGGAAGAGTTGGATGTGCTACTGACACAGGAGATGATGGTGTAGTCCTGATGGAAGACACTAAGAATGGGAAAAAAAATGGAAAAACAGGATGGGGCCTCCACCTCCAGAGGATGTAACAGAATTTATGGAACAAGGTTTCTACTGTTTGCACATTCCAGGCCATTTCTGTTCCTATTATATGAAAGAGAAGGAATTATTTGGTCATGCTTTGCCAGCTGATTCAGCTGCCCTCTCACAGGTATTGTACCCTGGGGTGTCCAGGCTGGGGTGTCCTGTCTGACACTGGCAGGGAATGGATGTGTTGGATGTGGTGTTCCCTTCCAGGCAGCCCTGCATGGATGTCTCCCAAACCCCAGCTCCACAGAACAAGGCATCTTTATCAAACCAAGTCAGAAATGGCTGATGTTGCACCTACTTCAAAGACAAAGTCAGCATTGAAGTGTTTCTTTGTTTGTTCCTTTGTTCCTTGGGTCTCCTGACCAACAGATAAAAATCAGGGCAGGGGCCCAAGGATTCTGCAGGCTCCAAATCCATGGATATTTCTGAGCTTGGCTGGGTGGGACCTTTAGGGAACCAAATTTAGGTGGCACTGTGTGTTTGATGGTGGTTGACTACAGACCTCTTAAGGTCTTTTACCTCCTGAATTATTCTGTGATTCTTAGCTTGGGAAGACAAACTGGACCTCTGGGTATCCATCCCTTCCCACTGGCTGTAAAGGGAGTCAAGTGAAGGGCTAATTCAGACAGAGGGATCTACACCAGAGACCTGTGAAGTTGTGGGTTCATTATCATGCAACCAAGTTTGAATGTCCTTTTACATCTGTAAATCAAGACAGGCTTGTAAGTGGGAGAGTGGAAAGCAGGGCTTGCTACCAGTGATGGTTCAATCACCCCCAGGAGGTCTTTCTCCACCAGGAGTAGGTAGAGTTTGGATAAAGAGAATAAAAGTCCTATTTTTGCATGGAGAAAAAGAAGGAAAATAATCCATCCAGTGCCTTCTGCCTCTAGGAAGTTTTGCCATGATGGGTTTGAAGACTCTAACTTGGACCTTTAGGTAGAAAATCCTGAGTTTGCTTGAGTTGTATCTGTCCAGTGCTTCCCTGACCTTCCTGCATGCACAATGGCTGTTCTGACCCACCCAAACTCATGGGAAGGTGAACTCTGAGACCTGGAACATGCTCATCTATGGAAGACAAGCAGGTACCCACTGGAGATCTGCAGCTGGAAATCCCCAGCCCACAGAAGGAAAGCTGAAAGCTCCTCCAGGGCACTGTCCAGTTCCAGTTTAGCACACTGGGAGCAAGCCTGACTGCCCAGGTTCAGCTGCACCCATGTCTTGTCTGACTCCACACCATGATCTTCTTCACCCCACATGGGATTTCCACAGAAAGAAGCAGAAGAAAGTGACCCAAAATAGAGGCCATGTGATCTTTGCATGGATTCTCATTCCATGGGGACCAAGACTTCCAGGATTACACTCTCCTGAGAGGGGCAGGAAGGTTTTTCTGGGAGCAAGGGAACAGCCAGGCCTCTCCTGGCTCCAGGACAGGTGGGACCAGCCACAGGCACAGTGCAAAATTGGTTGTTTAAACAGAGGCAAAGAGCAGGGCTCTTCTCCTGGAGCCCTGGATTCACTTTCACCCTGGATCCCCCACAGCAGCATTGTCCTCTCTTTTCCCAGCTTCTTTTCCCCTCTGATGGGTCCACCAATTTGGAACTCACCTTTCAGTCTCCCACCTGGAAGCAAGAAACAAAGTGAAAAACCTGTTCCACTTCCCACTGATCATCCCTGCCCAGATCCTTTCACTTTGTGTTAATGGGACCCAGAGATGCTCAGCTGTGGAGTAAAATAATTTACACAGAACCAAAGATACTGCTCTCACAAAATAACTTTGCCAAACTGCTATTGCCCTATCTTCCCATTTTTATCGAGCTGAGGTTGCATTAACATTAATGAGATGTTAAAGGAGAAGGGGGAAAAAAGGAAGAAAGAAAGTCTTCTGAGCAAATAATAACTACTCAGTCATAATTCAGAGGAAAATTATGGCTCTGTTACATGTTTGAAACTTTCTACTGTATTTCACTCCTGCTTTTGCTAAATTATGTGCAAATGATGGAAGTCCATACATACACATGAATGTGCTTTGTGAAGTTGAAATGTTTTCTTTGCCAAGAAATTATTTCCTCTCCCAGTGACTTTCTATCTTGTTTCTTTCTTGTGTTCTCTTTCTACCCATGCCGTGCAGATGACAGGAAATTCCTCTTTCTTTCAAGTTCCAGCCTTGTTTAAGTGGGACAAAGAACTCATTTCATGACCCAGTGGAGGGGACATCAACAGAGATTCCTGGACTGCAGAAGAACAATCCCAGAAATCCAGATCTCATTGCATTGTTATTTTTGTTGAGATTGGAAAATGGCAGCACCACTCGGTTAAACTCTATCAATTTTTCTTCTCTGCATCATGAGACTGTCATTCTGGCCCAGAAAAGCTTTGGTTTATTTTCAGTCTATATGGCTATTTTCCTGTTGTCCTCCAAGTTCCCAATCATGTGGAAAATACAGAGTGAAGCAGCAAAAGCTACAGGTGTAAAGAGAAAATTGCAAGTTGTTTTGGACTTTCTTGATGAAGAGCCTTAGGGGGAGTTATTCCGGTGTTATGGATGGGCTCAGCTTGTGCACATCACACCGGGGACCTGACAAAGTGTTCTGAGAGAGGGCAGCCAAAGCCAAAGGTAATTCCCACCTTTCCTTCTTCAGAAAAACTCTCTGACAGCAGCTGATCTGAAGGAGAACTGCTGAGACAGACACTTCAATGATGTGTCTGTGTGCTCGTTTCTGTAAAAACACCGGGCTGCTCAAAAACACGCAGCGTTTTGTAGAGAGAAAACAAAAGAGTCTGAGCTGGGATTTTCCCTTCTCCCAGGAAAAGAAAAACAAAACAAAACCAAACCCAGAAAACCTCATGGCAAAGTCTTTCTCAGGGAAATCAGTCTTCTCTATTCTCTTGGGACAAGGAAGGCCTCAACACAACATCTCCCTTTCATCTGGCTTGTGGTCTTTGGTTACTGTCGGAATCTGCAGGTATTGGTGATCCCGATTTTGTAGAAAGTCTCTGTCTTTCAGCCCCACTGCCAAAGAAGAAGCCATAATTTGTCTGTGCTGGTTTCAAGGTTGTTTATTCTGTTTATCTCTAACATGTTCTGCTGCCCTGCCGCAGCTCTGTCCTGCAGGGCAGCGTGTGGGGCTCTGCCCTCAGTGGGATGTTACAAACATTAAATACCAGAAACTACCTGTGCTGGATTTACAATAACGTGCCAATATCTGTCACCTACGTTGGACAGTGTGTCCCCAGCCTGAACCAACAGAAAAATGCCAACACCACAGTGAAACATGGAGGGCATGAAGAAGGAGAAAAAGGACAAGGCACACCCAATTTCCTCCATCTTGTCCCCTTTGGACCCCTAATCTAGAATCCTAAAATTTTACTTCTGCACCTGTGCCACACTTAATTATTCCTTCTATCAAACACTCAGAGCTTGTAATGCATCCTGTAAGATTGAAAACTCTTTTCCATGGACAGAGATCACAGTGTCTCTGGGGGCTCTGTCCAGGGGGGTTCCTGACCCCTGCCAGGGTCCCAGATCTTCCAGGGCAGCCAGAGGGAAGCCCTGGATTCCCACAGGTTACCTTTTCCTGCCATGGTTTCCATGTGTTTTTGGAGGCCAGGGAATGTGGGAATACCTCAGGAACACTCATCCTTTTCTGACAGCAAAACACAGCAGAAATGTGCCCTGCATTTACCCACAGGGGCTGAAGAAACACTTCCAGCCCATACAACCCACGACTCACCAGGAAACAGATATGCAGTAATAATTCCCCTATTTATAATTTATTTTTAAAGTATTTAACTTATTATTTAAGGTAAATATATTTATTATTGTTAAATTATATATATTATATATAATATTGTTATGCTTATGCTTATATATAATGTTTATAATATTTCTTTTGATATATAATCTTTATTTTTATAAAATTATAATAATAATTTTGGGGAAATTATTTGGGAAAAATAATAATTCTCTGTTTGGGAAAATCACACCATGATCACGTTCCACAGTAATAATTCCCCTACTTACTCTTCTCCAACCCACAGAACTTATCTCTAAATGTGAATAACCACTGACTCAGGATGCTGCATGGAGCACATGATGCTCTTGACCTGTTTGAAACCTCATTTGAGGCCTGAGAAAGCAATCTTGGTTTCCTTGAGAAAACTGAACTTCAGCCCACGATATCTTCCTGGGCTTTGGCCACAGATTTGTCCTGGACTGAGCCTCAGGACTCCTCAGAAAGTCTGGAATTTGCTCCCGTTGCTGCTGCAAATGAAGTTGACTGAAAACATGAT
Organism: Taeniopygia guttata; assembly: GCF_048771995.1. Taxonomy (NCBI): domain Eukaryota; kingdom Metazoa; phylum Chordata; class Aves; order Passeriformes; family Estrildidae; genus Taeniopygia; species Taeniopygia guttata. The sequence goes on from NC_133025.1 coordinate 2,991,328, forward strand.
CCTATTCTACCTTGTTTTATACAAACTGTATTTTCTTTTCATTTACCCAAAGCCTTCGTTTGAAATCCCTGGCCAGATCCACTCCAGACCAGAGGCCATGGGTTCATTCTCAACTTCATTTTTTAATAAACTTCTCTGTAAGCCTCACGTCTGTTTCAAAGCTGGCTACAACATCCCTGAGCCCTGGGGCTTTGCAGAGCTTTGGGTTTCCAAATGAAAGCCTAATTCTGGCTCATTGTTCCACAACCCCTGCTCCAGCCTGACCTAAGCCCCAAAGCCTAGGATGCAAGGCAGTGTCAGGATTACTCCTGCAGCTTGGCAGGGGAACCACAGCTGAAAAGAACAATTAACACTTTGTTAATGTGCCAAGGAACTGACTGATCTGCGTGCTGGCCAAAGGCAACAGAGCACTGCTGTTTACCTTGATGTGTCTGCGCTGCTGTGGGGCAGTTCTGATAGCAGAGCTCAGCCCCAGCCTTAAAGCACAAAGATGAGAGGTCCTCCTCTAATTTCCCGTCCTCTCCATTAGCAGGGAGTGAGGATAAAGCCAGCAGCAGAATCCTGCTGTCCCAGCTCCTACCTGGCAGATAATAATGCAAATTACAGCGACAAAAGTGGCAAAAATCCGCGGCAGGAAAATAGATGAATAGGGCTGATCTGGGCTCCGTGGGACAGCACCAAATGCCACTCCCAAGGGAAGCTCAGGTTCTGCTCAGATCTCTGCTGCTTTCACCAGTCATTAACATTCATTCCCATCTGGGATTGCAGGCTGCCATCGGAGCCCTGGGATGCTGCTGTCACCAAATGTGACACAATACCTCATCAGAGAATAAAGGAGTTTTTGCAAGTCTCTCAAAAACTATTTCTGCCTTCGTGTTCTGCATCCTGTGCCTGGTTGGGAGAGTTGAAAGGAGTCTGATACTTAGGGCAGATCCCAGATTAGGGTCAGCAGATGTCTCTGCATCCCACTTGACATCATCATCCTGCCTCCAGTCCCTCCCATAAACCCTTCTTCATCTGGACAATACCAAACAGGGAATATTCAGCTCAGAGCAGCTCAATTTCCCTGCTGCCTCCCTTTTACCCCAGGTTGTTGCTTTCCTGCCACTCTGGGATTGCTCCCTCCAAGGGATGCACCCGCTGTGCCTCCGGATAATTGAGTGATTCCTGGAGAGAGAGGGGCCAGTCCTCTCCTGCTGAATCCATGATGGGATTGCTCTGTCTGCAGCAGGAATTGCTTTTTCCTTTTGCCTTTTCATTTTGGCTCAGGTCCTCCCTGCCAAACCTGGGAGCTGAGGAGAGGCAGTGATTGATCAGGGGAAATTTCGCCAGCGAAGACGCAGTCCTACAACCTTCACTCGAGATGGAATGGAAGTCACCGGGATAATAAAGATGGATAGGTGGATAGACAGACAGACAGATATGGAGATAGACAGATAGATGATAGCTTGAATCCTGTATGTTAAAATTGTGGACAATCTGTCACCCAGCCTCCCTTCCCTTTTTTATCCCTCCCCTTCCTTAAATTACGCCTATTACTCTGGTGAAATTTATTACAGTGTAAGAAATAATGACTTTTTAAAGATATTTTTTACTTTTTATGCAGAGGTGTGAGGGCTCCCTGAAAACAAATGGATGAAGATGTGAAAGCTTATTGGATTGTCACGTCGGATACATTATCCCCAGGGCTCTGAATGAAGAATTAGACCATGGAGATCTTATTTGACATTAGATGTTTCAATTTCTCCAAGAACATTAGACATGTTGGATTCAGCACTGAATTCAATAATAAACAACAAGCATTGACCCTCCCCCCGTCCCCTTTTACCCCTTAGCATTTTAAGTCCGAGACATGCTATTAAGATTTATTTTACATTTTTATTATTGCGCTCACAAGGAAAGGGAGATCATATTTGCATAATTCATTTTTATACAAACCTCTCTGTATTACTTACAGCTGCCGATTGTCCCCCCCCCCCCCTCTAATATATGTGTTTATGTGGCAGTAAAACAATGACATTGGAACAACACACTGGAAATTATTTACTCCAACCCTGCAGGTATTGCCATCTATTTATTAACCCCTGGGAATTATTTTGATGGAAATCCCTTTGGATAATGCTCAGCAAGAGGCTGAGATTACGCAGTCTGTTCCTAGAGGAAAGGCAGGAGTTTAACATCAGCCCCTCTCGGGGTGGTCATTGAGTGGCCACTTGGCCATGGAAGCAGTTTGGGCGTTTTTAGGGCTGGATCTGGCTGGGATCACCGTGCTGGGTGCAGGATGAGTGCTGGGACAGGTTCCCTGGGGTGCTGAATGTGGGGATGGGGATGGATCACCCAGCACGCTGCAGAATTCAGAGCTTTCCCCACAGATTTCTCCACATCCTCTGGACCAGAACACCACAGCCCCACATGCTGCTCTGCTGAGCCTCACCAGACACAAATCCAGGTTCTCCACATCACCTCAACTCCCAGGAGCTGCTCAGACCTTCCCTTCCCAAACCATTTTGTTCTCTGGGAGCTCTCCTGGTCCTTTCCCAAGGGAGATGCTCACTCCCCCAAACACACCCAGGGATCTGCACCCCAAACTCCCTCTTTTTTTTCTCTTATTTTCCCACTCTGCACTCACTGGTGGTGCTGGTTGAAGGTGGTTGTCATGGAAACTCCCTTTTTCTCTTTCTGCTAATTCTGCAGGATTTCTTTCTACGGCATCGATCTGTGAGCGTGCCTCCTTTTCTTGCTCACCCTTTAAAATAACAGCAATTGGGAATATTTGAGGAATGTAAAACTTGCCAGGCCAGGGGACTTTCTCAGAGTGGTTGATATTGAAATTATACCTACATCCAATAGCTGCACCCTCCAGCTGCTTTCAAAGGCAGCCCAAGAAGTCTCAAGGAGTAAGAATTTCCCGTCCAAAAGGTTTTTCCCTCAACCCAGTGGGAGCAGTGATGGGTTCTGCCCCTCAGGCCTGACCAACCTACAGAAATTCCCACTCTTTTTCTCCTTCACAGCCTAGTCCTCCTCTGAGACCTAAATTTATGGTATTTTTGACATCTTGGCACAGCTTCTCCCACATTTTAGTTACGGAGAAACCAAACTCAGCATTTAATTTTTCACTTCACCATTGCTCCACTCATTTGGGAAGAGGCTTCAACTTCCCTGCAATATTCAGAATAAAATCTGTGATTCACTTTATTATCTTCTATTTTAGATACCTTCTTTTACTCTCTAAAACACCTTTCCTGATGTTTTCCAGGGTCTTTGTCTGATTGTGAGCATGAAGACAGGGTGTGTCTGGTGAGGAGGGATAGCTCTTTTTGACAAGTAATCCATCCATTTCACAGAAATTTCCAGGAAAAAAAAAAAAAAAAAGGAAAAAGAAAACCGGGTTTTAGACCTTTCTCTCTTAAAAGACCCACAGATGAAGGATCCCCCCAAAAGCAGGAGAATAGTGTTATTAAATTATTCCATCAGGGTGTGGCAGATGGATCTGGATTTCTTCACTAGAGGAAATTTAATTTTAAAATCTCTCTCCAGCTTGTTTATCTTTCTTAAAAACATGGGTGGCCGTTTTTAGGCTGCCATCAGAGTCCCCTAAGGTGAACACAGATATTTTCCATGGTGTTTGAGGTCAGGGAAACAATGAGGAGCAGGGACTATCTGCACTCCAACATGCTGGATTTAATGACACTTCCATCAGGGAAAGCTCCCCAGAGCATTCCTCACATCTCTCCTGAAGTCAAATTGAAAATTTATTCACCCAGCCGGGGATTTATCTCACCTACCCTCTCCTATTTCAGTGCAAGCATCACCCTCTGAGCCAGCTGTCTGGATGCTCTTTATAATCAGGGGAGAGAGAGATGGGCACTTCCAGAATGAGATTTGTCTGCCCTGGTTTCGACAGCTCTGTCTCCAGACAAGATGCTCTGAACGCCAGCAGGGCACGTTTCTCTCCAAGAGTGATAAAAGGGCCCAGCAATGCTGTCAAAATCCTGTTATGGGACAAAAGGAAGACCATCCATCTGAGCTACAAATTTATTCTTATACCAGTAAGTGTTTTAACAGTCGAATAGTTCAAGTTATCCAATTAGTACGATAACATTTCATTAATGATGTTGTTAAAACTGCTGTATGGAGCCATTCCTGCCTTCCCAGTGTCCATCCCCCACCTCTGGTGTCCTGCTTACCCTGCCAGTGTTCCTCTTCATCCCAAAGTGGACAGATCCAGTGTTTCTCCATGGGAGGAGCAGGGGTGTGGCAAGAACATTTCTCTCCCTCTCAGGATTTTTCATGGAGGTGCACAGAGAGAAATAAAAGAGAAAACAATTTCTGTTTCTGCTCCTTGTTTTTCCCATGTGGAATGTGGTTGGAGAATTGTTTCCCTGGGGTGATTGCTTGGTTGGGTTCTGGTGAGGATTGTTTGAGCCTGATGGCCAATCCAACCCACCTGGGGCTGGACTCTTAGAGAGGGGCACGAGTTGTGAGTGAGTTAGAGATAGTAGTTAGAAAAAGTAGGTATATAGTTTTAGTATTCTTCTTTTATATAGTATATTAATGTATTTTAGCATAGTTATAATGAATAAATAATTCAGCCTTCTGAACTGAGTCAGACATCATAATTTCTTCCCATTGGGTTCACCTGCATTAACAATAGAGGGGGGGTTAAAAGCCATCACCACCCTGAGCTCCTCCCTGGCAGGGGTGTGATGGCCATGCTGGTGTTTCTTCTCCTCACTCTTGGTGTGTCCATCCCCCTGTCCCCACCCAGGGCTGGTGTTTACTGGGCAGTGGCCATGGGGGTGTCCCCAGTGCTGAGCTCAGGCACAAGACCCTTACTCACGGGACATTTGTGGTCACAGGGACACCCAGCTCTGGGCACAGCAGCTTTAGAGACATCCTGAGCTCCCCCAGCCAGCTCAAAGCCTGTGGCCTTTCACTATCAGTGGCTAAAATCACATTAGGTGGGCTGCAGAGCACAGCACAGAGATGTCCCAAGGTGCGTATCCAGTTATTCCCAGTGGCATTAACCACAGGGCACTGACCCCTTCTTGTTCATGACCACTGTTCCATTCTCTCCACGGCATCTCCAGCCTAAAATGTGCCCCAGCCATTTCTTCTTAATTTTTTTTTCCACTGAGTCGTGGAATAAATCAGGCTTAAATCAGGTTTCAAGTGACCCATGGCAGCCTTTGCTCCAACCCCATCAGGGTCAATAGAGAAAGTTCTCATGTCAGAGTTAGATGAAGTTGCTCTGCAAGAGAAGCATTTTCGTGGAAAGCCTCTCCAGCTTGTTACTAATGGCAAAATAAGAAATATCTGCTCTATTTCTAAAGTTGATTCTCAACCCTTTACACTCAGCAACTGTTACGAGGAGAGGTTTCAGGCGCCGTGAGCATTTATCTCCTGGCACAAAAGAGAGGTCAGAATCCAGTGTTAGCTCCACTTATCTGTCACCAGCACTGATGGGAAGCCTGCTCTTCCCCCAGCACACGGAATTGCATTTCATGGACACGGGATTTAAGAAAGAATTACGCTGGAGTTTGATCCTGCCTTGTTTCAGAGCATGTAGAGATGTGCCTTCAGCTTTGAAGGGAAGAGGAGAAGGCACTTAATCAATAGCCATGTGAGTGATAAGCACATAAAAAAGATGAGCTTGGCCAGCCTGTATAATCATCAGCAGGACCAGATGGGAAATGTATTATTCAGGAAGAAAGATGACCACGGTGGGGATGGTTTTCATGAGGGTCAAGACTGCTCAAGGAGTACTCAGTTATCTCATGAAGCCTCTTACCTGGAGCATTCACAGCTTTTCAGTAGGATGAGGAAGGAAATAGCAATGAATATATTTGGCTGTGAGAGGACAGAAACAGAATATTTTGACTTCCAGAATCTCCTGTCTGGAGCATAGAGGAGGGCAGAAAAAGGTTATTTTTACTTCCAAAATCTCCTGTCCAGAGCACAGGAAAAGTCAGAAAGCAGTTTGTTTTCACTTCCAAAATCTCCTGTCCACAGCATACACACATGCAGAGGCCTTAAAGATAATGCAATAAGAATTTTTTTTCTTTTTAAGTCTTTTTCTCTCCCATGACAAACACTTATACACTGATGCAGTGTTGCTGTAGAACTGGAATCAAAAGGCTGAAATCTGTAACCTAGGCTCAAAAATCCTTTTCTTCCCCCATCAATACCAGCAGTTTCTTGCCAGGTTGAAACCTGCCTGACTTGAGCCTTGCTGCAGCTGTGCAGTGCTGAGGGAAGAGGAATACTCAGGATACACTCCCAGCTCCAGCTGTGCTCCTTGAAGTGGTTACAGCTCCCAAAGGCACCTGCAGCTCTTTATCACCTTCCTCCTGCTTCCCCCAGCTCATCAGCCCAAGTGCTGGTGTTGCTCCTTCCTAACTCCCCGTCTTTGATACGAACTGGAGTAGCAGAAATGGACTTTTTTGGGAGTGCTTTTAAAGCAGCCTGGCTCACTCTGAGCTGAGAGCATGGCAAAGGCAGGGCTCTCTTCAGGCCACTCCAGACAGCGAGAATTAAATTGTGCATGGCTGTTTAACCAGCTCTTCTGTACTATATTAATGTAATTGCTTAAAAAATATAAAGTATTTAATCACTCCAGTAATCATAGTAAGAATCATTGAATTATAGACTCATGGAATGGTTTGGGTTGGAAGGGACCTTAAATATCATCTTATTCCAACTCCTTCCTACTAGCAGGGACACCTTCCACTACCCCAGGTTGCTCCAAGCCCTGGCCTTGGACACTTCCAGGGATGGAGCATAAGAGCCAGGGACACTGATTTTCCTTCAGCGTTTATTGGCTGTAGTGACTCTGCCCTTGTGAGACAACAGTTCTTTCCTAGCAAGTAGCACAGCTGGTACATCACAAGAAAATCATTATTCCAGAATTTAATCTGGACCAATGGCTTTACCCCCTGGAATGGACAAGGGCTGTGTGCTAAAGCCACCTGGGTGTCCTCTCAAATCCAGGTGTTGTGTGCCAGATGTCATTCAAGGCCCAGAAAGCCAAACAGAGCCCCTTGAATTGCCATTCTCATGGCTGGTCTCTCCCCACAGTGGAGTTTGTGGTGACAGAATTAATGTGGTTCTAAAGGTAATTTGAAAGCGTCAAGAGAGGGAAATTATCACATGAAAATGCAAATCGTGCCTTATCTGGGCTGCTCCATGGCTGCTATGATTCATCATCATTTCTTCATCTGTTTTTTTCTTTTCCAGGTGAGTTCTCAATTAAAAAAAAAAAAAAAAAAAAAAGAAGGAAAAGAAAAAAAAAAAAAGAAAAGAAGGAGTAGTGGTAGAGAGAGCAGAGCTTCAATTGCCAGGAAAGATTTATGGCTCCTTTTATCTGAATGTGAAACATCCTTCAACAGGGCAGGAATATTAAACATTTCAAATCACCACCTATCATTCAGCCCTGTCTCTGATGGTGACCACACATTCCTCACACACAGCACAGGTACCTCTGCCTTGTCCCCCAGGTTCAGGGCAACAGCATCCTCCCACCATCTTTCCACACTGGACCAGGGGTGTAAAACTGTATTTACACCTCAAATTCTGCTGCAGCTGCACAAATTCACCCTAGCAGAAGATCCACAGTGCTGTTCTCCACATTTCTCCTACAGAATCTCCTTCTTTAATGCCAGCCAGGGTGTGATGGGGTCACATCATCCCAGCAAACGTCATTTCCTGAGTGGTGTGTATGGGACTTACAGACCTGGTCCATTTTACACTGGTTGCTGATGGGTGTGAGGTACAAGGAAAGGGAAGCAGGGTCTGATTGCTCCCAAAAGAAGGGAGAATCATCAGAAGGTAAATTCAGCATAACTGCATGGAGACACTTCAGACACAGAAGCTCACCTCTGAAATTCCTTGTCTTAGGATGCTGTGGTTGCTGAGCGTACAGATGGTTCAAAACATAAGGAATTTGATGAAATAGAAACATAGAACGTGCATTAATAATGAAAATATAATTTCAGGCCTCTTACTCCCAGAAGGCAACAAGATGTAAAAATGCTTCCACATACCAGCCTCATTTTTTTTTATATTTTCCTTTGGTCATTTTTGGAGACAGGACACAACTCCATGGATTGAGAATATCCTCTCTTCTCTCTATAGTCTTGGACATTCTGTGGTGACCTCCCAGTCCAGCATGTCTGGGAGTGGGAAACAAGGCTGCCAAAACCTCCCTCCAGCTGTCCTTCACCTCAGCAGTCCAGACCAGGAATTGTCCAGGCAGAAAACCCAGCCTGTGGATACCGTGACATTTCCCCCCAAGTAATTCTGACACATTTTTCCATACATTTTCTAAGGCACAAAGCACATCAGACAGACATCAGTGCTCTCAGCACTGCCCCTCTGAGCAGGCACAGCAGTGACCCAGGAGCAAGGACACTTTGGGGAAGAGGCTCTGAGGGATGGATCTCAGGGAATTATGGAAATCTGAATGGTCAGCAGGCTGAGCAGAAGATTTCACCTCAAGCTGATAAGGCACTGGGGTCATGCCCTGCCTGCACCGGAGCTGGGGATCCTTACAGGATGCAATCTGCCCCTAGCAGTGCTGAATTTTACTTTTCCTGCCTTTTTGGCCAAATTATGGAGACTGGGATAAAAGATAAACAGGATTCTCACAGCTGAAGTGTCAGTTAAAGAGCTGGACTCAATGATCCCTCTGGGTCCCTTCTAGCTCAGGCTATTCTATGATTTTGTGATTTATATTACACCCTTCAGCATAAATACTTTCAGTTTTCCTTTGGAAGTCACAAAGGATCACAGAATGGTTTGGGTTGGAAGTAGCCTTAAAGATCATCCAGTTCCAGCCCCTGCCATGTGCTGGGACACTTTCCACTGGACCAGGCTGCTCTAAATCCCATCCAACCTGGCCTTGGACACTTCCAGGGTGTAACAGAGCTTAGCAGGAGTATCCACACCTGCTAACAGAGGCAAAGCCTCCAAAGGCAAGGTTTTAAGAAACAACAGTTGCATGCAGATTATGCAAAGAAAACCACCCCATAATTACATGGAAGGACACCACAGCACTGTGGAATCATCCCGTGCATTTCTGTGGGCACGTGTGCGTTACTTGATTGGCTCCCACAGGTCAGGTACCCACAGAAAACGAAGATAAACACCATTAACCCACCCAGCTGCACGGTGTCAGAACTGCATCACTCACAGGCAGTCAATCTGCATTTGCCTTTGGTGGTTGACATTGCAGATCGTGTGTGATATGCACAGATAAATGGCAATTAAGCATCAATACCTTCAGATCCCAGAGCTGGCCAGAGCAGGGCCAGAAAGGAAAGCTTTGCCATTATCTCCACCCTGCACTGTGAGCATATCCGTATCCAACACCACTTAGGAACCACTCCAACAAGTGATCATCTTAACAGGGTCAGCACCTTTCCTCCCCAGGACCCCGTAACAAACTTAGCATCAGCTCCTAACTAATTGAATTGGAGCATGATCAACAGTCTAATTGAAGACTGCCTCGCATCCATTTCAAGCTCATAGGATTTCCCAATTTGCTTTCTGAGCTTCTGCTCAGAGTTAGGAAAAAGGCAAAGGGAAAAAAAAAAAAAAGAAAAGAAAATAAAAAAGAAGGAAGGGGGAAAAAAACAGAGAGGAAAAAATCGGCTTTACTTAACAGTTGCTATTTTGGTATCAAAAGGAGTCTGCATTGTTGATTAGAGAGAGAGATCATTATCCCTCTTAGGAGCCCTATGAAGGTCGTTGTGTTAACCTTCAAATCACTCTGTAACTGGAGGATGCTTTTTTCTCCTGCTGAGCCACACTAGGAGAAAAAAAAAAAAAGAGAGAGAGTGCAACTCAAAGGAAACAAGTCCAGTTTGCTGCTGCAGACTGGAAAAGCAGAGTGACAGGGTGGGATTAGCTTTGGATCTTGTGTATTGTTCATGTGTCGTCAGAGGAGGCAGGATGGAGGGAGAGGGAAATAAACAGATTTAAATGTTTCATCTGTCGTGGTGCTGTCGTGACTGGACAGCAGCAGGAAGGCACCCTGAGTAACTACAGACAGCTAAAAACCAGCTCATTAAGCACTTATGAATGGAGAAGAATTTATATATTTACTCCAATAGTAATTATTGTTCTTTGACACCCAACAAACTGTGACAAGATGATTCAGGTCAATGCACAGGGAGATTCTTGTCTGCTGCACACTGAATGATGCTGCTGCTCCTTATTTTTTTTGTTTTGTCCTCTTTGCTTATTTTGTTCCTGTCCTGGCACAGCAGGTCCCAGCTTTATAGTGCAGAGTTATCTGAGTTCCAGGCAGCTGGTTAAGAGAAGGGCAAAGCTGCCTCTCTGAATACACAGGGCACCTTGATCTTCCCACTGATGTGTGTCTTTGACACGGAAGATGTGATCGTGATGATCCCAGGGTCCCCAGGTGCCGAAGCCCACCCTAGGTCAGGGGTGGCTCCGTGTGGTGGAAAAGTCTCTCCTCCAACCCGAGCTTCCAGAGAAAGGCTCAGCAGTCTCTTGTTCGGTCTCAAGGCAGTTTATTGCAAGTTATCTAAAAGATTTTCTTCTCTGGCTGCTGTGGTTTGCTCACAGCTCAGGCAGAGGCACACACACACCCTGACATCCTCTCTGACTCCCGACTGCTTCTTCTCTCCCCGCCCAGGGCTGCTGCTGTCTTTTATATGGTACATTACGTGTTACATGGTTACTGTTTTTCCCCAATACCTATTACCTATATTAAATGGTGCCTTTCTGCTCTAAACCAGTCTGTGAGTGCCAACATCACCAAGAACATGGAGGGAAGGAAGGAGAAAGAGGGAGGACAGGGCAGGCCCAAATCCCTCCATCTTAAAACCTCTGACCCCCATGTACAAAACCAAAACCCCCCTGTACAGCATTCAAAAATTCTTCCCTCTAAATCACAGCTGTTTCCAGCTGCCTGCCAGGGTCTCAAATGCTTCTGACCTGGGCCTGGAATATCCAAAAATGTCTGAGGGACATTTTGAGTTCCCACACCCAGGAAAGGCATACAAACCAGAAATGTCTCTTGGTCACGGAAGATACTGTCTCGTGGTCACCAGAGGTGATTCCCACTATGGGGAAGAGGCTTTGGTTTTCCACTGGTCTGGAAGAGTTGATGAAGCAGCCAGTCTTGGCAGGAAGGATCAAAATCCAGGAAAAACAGAGGGAGAGAATCCCATGCCCAGTGCTTTACAGATGATCTCTCCATCTGAAGCTTTTCTCCACCCCAGACCTCCCATGGCTTTTTGGGCTTCCTGGCCCCACCTGCAGGGCTGTGCCCACCTCTGGAGAACCCAAAATAAAAAAGATTATGTCTTTTTTTATCATCCAAGTGGATGTCTTGGAAAAAGTCCAGAGGAGGCTACTACCATCCTCAGAGGGTTGGAGCAACTCTGCCATGGAGCCAGGCTGGGAATGCTCACCTGGAGAGGAGAAGGATCCAGGGAGAGCTTCCAGCACATTCCAGGGCCTGAAGGGGCTCCAGGAGAGCTGCAGAAGGACTGGGGACAAGGCCTGCAGGGACAGGACACAGGGAATGGCTCCCACTGCCAGAGGGCAGCCATGGATGGGATCTTGGGAAGGAATTGTTCCCTCTGAGGGTGGTGAGGCCCTGGCACAGGGTGAGCAGAGGAGCTGTGGCTGCCCCTGGATCCCTGGAAGTGTTCAAGGCCAGGTTGGATGGGGCTTGGAGCCACCTGGGATAGTGGGAAGTGTCGCTGCCATGGCAGGTGTGGCACTGGACGATCTTCAGATCTGGCACCCTTTTTGTGTCTCACACTCAGGCTGTGCTTCTGTCTCTCCCCTGACCCCTTGTGACTTATTTCCCACATCCCATGGATGTGATCCATCCTGTCCCCATGATGATGTTGGCTCTCTGCATTTGCTGTCAGGAATAATGCCCTGTTTTCTGCAAGACATTGGATCCACTTGTTGCCACCCATTTCCCATCCCTGTGGTGCTGCTGCCCTTGCATTGCTAATCCTCCTCAGATAACTTCTATTCTAAATCAGCCATGTGTCAATTTAGCATTCACCTTTTGTTGAATCTTAAATCCTTTTAATCCCTGTCCTTGCTTCTCCATGTTAAACAAATAAAGCTCATATTTCCTCCCAGTCTCTCTGCCTGCTCCCTGTGCCTGGTGGGGAGCAGGCTCTGAGGTGACATCTCCCAGGCAAGGCACACAGCTGCAAATCTCTGGGACAGGGAATGTGTGCAGGAGAGCTGTGGGAATCCAGGGCTTCCCTCTGGCTGCCCTGGCAGGTCTGGGACCCTGGCAGGAGGTCAGGAACCGCCCCCCGTACAGAGCCCCCAGAGACACTGTCTGTGATCTCTGTCCATGGAAAAGAGTTTTCAATCTTACAGGATGAATTACCAGCTCTGAGTGTTTGATATAAGTAATAATTAAGTGTGGCACGGGTGCAAAAGTAAAATTTTAGGATTCTAGATTAGGGGTCCAAAGGGGACAAGATGGAGGAAATTGGGTGTGCCTTGTCCTTTTTCTCCTTCTTCATGCCCTCCATGTTTCACTGTGGTGTTGGCATTTTTCTGTTGGTTCAGGCTGGGGACACACTGTTCAACGTAGGTGACAGATATTGGCACGTTATTGTAAATCCAGCACAGGTAGTTTGTGGTATTTAATGTTTGTACCATCCCACTGAGGGCAGAGCCCCACACGCTGCCCTGCAGGACAGAGCTGCGGCAGGGCAGCAGAACATGTTAGAGATAAACAGAATAAACAACCTTGAAACCAGCACAGAGGAATTATGGCTTCTTCTTTGGCAGTGGGGCTGACAGACAGAGACTTTCTACAATCTTGGAATCATCAATACCACAGATTCCAACAGAGAGCCACCTCACCCTGGCGGCAAAAGGTGAAAAAAAATCCCTGCAAAAAAAAAACAACAAGGAGAAAAGGCTGTTCTGTCCCTGCCCTCACCTCCTGTGACCCCCTGAGACATTTCAGTGGGAGAAAAATCTCTTCAGGGACAACATTGTTGCCAGTCCAGGAAAGGTCTGAAATGAAGAGAAAAACTCATGTCCTGCTAGGTTTTAACAAAAGCAGCTCTATTTCCACTTGTATGTGAGGTGCCCATTTCTCTGTGCACATTTCCTCTGGCACTCCTGATCTGCAGGCTGTGGGATGCTGCCACCCCAAAGAGGAATTGATCCAGGTTTTGCCTTGGTTTTTATTTAAATACAAGACATCTTCCCCGGGCAGTGGTTCAGACAGGGATAAACACAGGGAGTTCCACCTGCTCACCTCTGGATGGGCAAGGAAAACTCATCCACAGGTGGGTGAGAAGGCACTGGTTCATCTGCTCCATCACTGCTGCTCTTGGCCACAGCACCTAAACATGGCAAAAGTGTCATTTTTACACATATGACACATAAATATGATAAATGTGGCATTTTTGACATGCTCAGTAATTCATACTTTGCCACCATAACCCCACAGGAGCAAAATTTCCCCTTTCTGGTGTTGTTGTCCCTGCACAAATCCACTGCTGCTCTATTTGTCAGCCAAGGGTTTCAATCTAAATTCTCCTTCGTGTTCCTGCTCAGTAAAACTCAAAGATTTTTGCAAGACCCCTAAGAAAAATGGTATTAATGGTATTAAAAATATTATTTTCCCTGAGGAAAATGGTATTAAGTGAACAAAAGGAAATGAATGGGCACAATTCCTGAGATCCTGTCAGCCATGTGAGGAATGCAACACACATTTCCACTGGCTCCTGACTCCTGGAATTCCAAGGGAATGGCTCTGTCTCTAGTCAGGGGTTGGTGCTGGTGCTTGGAAATCCTGGTTATCCATAAGAGGGTTCCAATAGAGGAGGATTGAAATAGAATTAAAATAGAATAGAATAGAATAGAATAGAATAGAATAGAATAGAATAGAATAGAATAGAATAGAATAGAATAGAATAGAATAGAATAGAATAGAATAGAATAGAATAGAGTAGAGTAGAATAGAATAGAATAAAATAAAATAAAATAAAATAAAATAAAATAAAATAAAATAAAATAAAATAAAATAAAATAAAATAAAATAAAATAAATAAAGAGAATATTTTTCTAGTCAACTGAACACAGCTCCACAGAAAGAATCAGCCTTTCCCATCAGATGCTGCATGTGGAGAGGGATTATGTTATATTAGACTAACAGAGCACTGAGGCTCTCAGGGTCCTGCTTTCTGACTCCAGATCTTTGGTGTTCCTGGGCCACAAATTAGAATTTGGGTGACTGGGTTTGCATACATGGAGAATATTTGTAAATTCACCACTGGAGCACCTCAGTTTGTGACTGAGAACAACGATCTCAGCGCTCCTTTTGTGAATATCTCCCACATGCTTCCAGCTCCTTCCCCTAAAGTGAGAAATCCCAATATTCCCATTGAACTCCAGGGATGTTGGCAATTCCAGCCAACACCAAAGTGATTTATACCTTGAACCAACAGAGAGAAGGAGGATTTACCTCCCTTGTGGGACACAACTCTTCTCAAGACTATGGAGAGGGACTAGAAGAACATCATGCTCCTTCTGGAAGGGAGAATTATAGTGCTAAAACCTAGAAGTGATTTTGGGCTGGGCTGCCACACTCCTCCTGTCACTGCCCAACATCCATCCCCTACTCCAGGGGCTTCCAGCAGCTTCTCACACTGCCTGGGGCACGGGCTTTTCCAATTAACCTGTCAGGAAGAGCAATGTATTATTTTCCAGCACTTGAGTAATTTAAAAGCCATCAGATTTTAGTGATCTGCCTGGCATGTTAAACTCTCAGCCAGTGCTGAGGAGCTCTGTGAGGCTGCTTTCATCAAAAATGCAGAAGCAGAGAGACCCATGGTCAGAAGAAGGTGTTGCACCTGTGGAACAGGGGGAGAAAAACACACAGCCAAGGTGCTAAAGCATCTTTTGGGAAGTTTGATGTGTTATTATAAATCCATATTAATTCTGTCACTGGCAGTTTGGAGTGACATGCCCTGATTCACAGGGTCAAGAGAATTCAGGATGCTGAATGGCAACTCTGGTAACTCAGACAAATCCATCTCTTGACTAAAGCTGCTAAACCAAAGGGATGTTCACCCATTTTTGACCGCATCCCAGCACTCTGAGAACCTTTGGAAGTTTTGGATGCATCCAAAGTGCTCATGACCACTTTGTTGCCACGGTCATGTTGGTGTAGATAAGCCCCTCATTCCAAAAAAATCCATATTTCTCCTCTGGCATCTTCCCCTCCACAACCCAGGTGCTGGAATCAGCCATCCCCTGGCTGATTATGTCCCAGCCAAGCATTTCTAGACAGAAACTCACACCTGAGCTCTGGCCTTCAAAGCACGTGTGGATGCCTGGGGACCTGAGGAGGGTAAATGGGTTTCTTTGCAGGCTCCTCCTGTGCTCCTGGGGAGATGATGTGGTTTTTTTGCTTGTCTTCCATCACAGAACAAGAGCTAAGTGTTATTGATCTGGGCCCTAGGGGGAATATTTCTGAGCAGCTCGCCCTGGCATTAGTCCATCACTTAGCTGGTATTTATTATTCAGGGCTGGCAAGGGATTCCTGGCAGCGTGCCCTGGCCAGACAGCAAACTGGTGACAGAGGAGCTGAGCGAGTCAAGGGCAAATGAAGAGAGAGAAGAAGGGAAAAAAGAAATTGCAAACCAGGTTTTCTTTTCTTAAATTAACTTAGGTGGGTCCCAGAGCCTCTCTCTGCAAAATTGCTCCTGTGTGCATGAAAAACCCAAAACAGGGTGTGCACACAGAGCTGGGCAGGTGGTCAGTGTGAGACCACATCTCTGGCTGAGAAATGATGTAAAAATGCAGCTAAACAGGACAGGAGCAGGACAAGGTTTCATCCACCAAGAAATCATGAAGGGTTGATGCGAGGAGGCAAAGTGGCAGCTTTGCAGAGGGAAAGCTGCTCCTCACAGCTGGAAGGTCCAAGGGGAAGAGTCATTGTCGTTGTCGAGGCAGGATGGGAATGAAGAGACTCTGATTTAGAAGGCTGTGAGAGTAAAACTCCGATTTATTCAAAATACTCTGCTCTTTTATACAGAGCTTCGTGAGGACCAACTCCATTGGTTCTGAAGTGAAAACAACCCACACGATTGGTGCAAAGTGTTTGACGCACAGTGATAGAACTTAACTATAAACAATGTGAAAAACAAGAGAGATAGAGAATCATTTACATTCTTTTCCAACTCTTTCCCAGGCTTCTGCCTGGCTAGAAACTCCCGTTTCTCTCTTTGACTGAATCTGAGACCCACAAGTCATGTCACTGAATGATGTCATTTGGGTTATTCCCAGCACTCTGGAGAGGTTTGTCTTGCCTTATGATGAATGGAAGGGTTTGTTGGTAGATGTACCCAGTCCCTTCTGAAGGCTCCTGCCAAAACCATCCTTTATTCCGTGATTTGGCATGACCTGATAGAGGAACTCCTCTTGAAAGCTCACTGGAGCAGCAGCCCAGCAGAGGCAGAGCAGGTATTTCTGTGTGCATAAAGATCTGGGAAAAAACCGAGTCTGAAGCAGGACAGGAAGCTTTAATGACACCCCTGGTGTCCATGCCAAGGAGAAAAGTAGGGAAAACACAGCTTCAACACCCATTTCTCTGACAATTCCTTGTTTCTTTCTAATGCCAATCCAGTTCTGATCCAGGGGCTCATTCTCTGGTGGTCTGGGGATATAAGTTTAAAATTAGATGGGAAAAAACCATCTCTGTTTCCAGCTCTAGGTCTGCTGTCCCAGTGCCAGATTTGAGGGCACTTTGCACAGCTCCTGGCTTTGAAGAGTTGTTGTAAACCAGCAGCACACCCTCCAGTTCAGGGAGTTGAGGAATTTAACATTCTTCCCAAGGGATTGTAAAAAGGGTCAGAGGTTCTCCTGGGAGGAAGGGAATTCAGTCTCTGCTTAGCCTAACCCCAAACATTGCAGCAGGGCTGTGGCAAAGCAGGAACAGCTCAAACTTGCTGTGAGGTTGCAGGAAAATCCATGAAAATCAGCTTCTGGACAGACAGCAGGCTGGGCACAGCCTTTGGGAAGTTAAGCACATGGCACCTCTTTCTCCTTAGGCAGTGAAAACGTGTGTGTCCTCAAAGGCAATAACTTTGCCAGTTTAAGAGTTCTTGTAGCCTCTGCACTAAGATAACATTGGCAGAAGAAGGGGGAAAAAAAATCCCTCAGGCTTGGTCAGATTAAAGAGCCCTCTCTGCTAAGGTGTAGTGAATTCTTCTGTTATTGATCCCTGGGGTCATCCTTGAGACAGTGAACTAATGGACCAGCACATTTCCTTGGATTTCCTTTAACTAAAAATTACATTAAGTTCAAGTGGGACATTAATAATGAGGATGATGGTGGTAATAATAATAATAATAATAATAATAATAATAATAATAATAATAATAACAGCAGCAGTGGCACACCATTCAATCTCTCTCTGACAAACAGCTTCAAGTCCAATCCAATTCTCACTGATTTTACAAGAACCCCCCAGGCTCTGAGTTTTCACATTTTGAATCTTTCTCTTCCCTCCTTCTGAATGTTTCACACCTCTCCCAAAATATCCATAGAAAGACCTGAGGAAAAAATTTCCCAGTTTGGCTTCCACCTTGGAAAGAGTGTTTGATTTATTCAGCTCAGTGGTCTGGTAGCCCAAGTCTGAACCTGGGCTCATGACAGATGTTGATCTGAAAATGCCCAATAAGATCTCTCCAATTGCTGCTAAACCAAAAGAAAACCAAAGAAACAGAGGAAAAACAACGCCAACAAAGTTCCCTGAGCTCATGCCCTGTTAGGTGAAGGTTCCAGCAGCAGCAGCAGATGTGGCTGCTCTTCTCTTCGTGACATCAGCCCTCCCTGATCCCTCACATCAGTTATTTGTATACAGGTGCACAGAAAAGGCTGGAAAAGTTGGGGAGAAGTGATCGATGTTCTCATGGGCTGCAGAGGCATCTTTTCCCAGGAATTGTGCAGTGCTCCATGTTTCACACCCTCAGTGCTGCCTCTCACAAAGCAAGGACCATGGAAATGAAGTGATCGGCACGGCTCAATAATTACAGTGGCAGTTAGTGTGTGCTCAGTAGGTTTGGGCTGAAAGGAGGTATATTTTAATTATTAGCATCCAATTAAATATTGAATAAGTTCCATTATTGAAGGGGGATTTTGTGCCTCTCAGGGACCCTCCAAAGAGTTAATTAGAGAGCCTGCACACTTGTAGCCATAATGTGTATGTACCTCCACCCCCTCTGGTGCTGCTACAGATCCCAAGCTTGCAGGTATTTTCTACTCTGTGAGCCTGAAACTGGATTTTTCTGTGTTCTTTAAATTGTAAAGTGTCAGTCCATCTTCAACAGCAGGAATCTTGGCATAAACTGCCAAAAAAAAAAAAAAAATGCTGACCTGCACCGCTTTGGCTGAGGAACTGATTCATTTCAATCAAGCATGTGCATGCCTGTCCCTGCCAGCCTGGAGCAGGAGCAGTCTCCAGAGTATGGGCACATCCTGGTGGTGATAAGAGCATGTCCAGAGTGAGCTGTTCCCTAGCTGGACACAGCTCTTGCTGCTGAGCCTAATCTCAGAAGCTTTCCTGTGAGTTAGATTCCCACCAGGCCACTCCTGAGCTTTTCAAGCAGCAGTGAGAATGGGTCGGGATTTATTTATGTAGGAATTGAGCACAGCCCTGTGGTTTCATTGCTGGCATTTCCCTGATTTTTGACTGATGCCAAACAGCCCAGTCCTGGGCATTGAATAGGGAGGTGTTTCAGGGGTAGTAAAGGTGGGGAATGTGTTATCAGGGATAAGAGAGATCAGTCCTGGCACAGAAACCAGGCTGTACCAGCAGCAAGAAGAGCAGAGTCTGGACATTGCATCTGCTGGAATAGATGTGGCTATTAATTATAAATTAATATTACAAGAATAAAATTATAAATAACGTTGCAGAGGTGCAGAATTAGCCAAACAGAGGCACTGGGCTGTGACCCATCAGCTTTAAAGTGTGGTTCAGTTCAGTATCAGAGGGAAGAGAAGCAACCCAAGGTGTCACTGGACAGCAGTGCAATCTTCATGTGGTGGGGAGGAGGAGGAGGAGGAGGAGGAGGAGGAGGAGGAGGAGGAGGAGGAGGAGGAGGATGTGACTCCAGCTGGAAATCAATCCACACGTGGCATCCATCAGGCTGCTGGGAAAGTAGACTCCAAATGGAGTGCTTGTCATTAGGAGAGGATGCATGGAAGAGACAGAGATGAGGGAATAGTCCATGGGGGGCTGTTTGTGAGGCAGCCCCATCAGGCAAATAGGATTATTTGGGAATGATGAGATAATTCACCAGGAAGTCCTGTCAGGTTTAAGTGACCCTCCCAGACAAGGGAATGCTGGGGAAGAGGGGAGTGAGAGCTCCCAGCTGGGTCTTGCCCTTCATTCAGAGCCCAGCACAGCCTCTGCACAGGGAATCTGGGTGAACTGGGAGTGGTGACTGCAATATTTCAGAGTGAAATTGTCTCTTTTTTCTTGAGAGGACCCCTAAATTTTGCAAGCAACATTTCACCCTGAAACTGAGCTTACCTCCAACAGAGAATTTTTTTAAGCCTTCTGTCGTGCCTCAGCCCATCTGTAATGCATTCTTCCTCAGAGAATAATCCATCCCAGAGGAACCAACACAAAACACAGCCAAGTTCCACTGGCAGCACTGGGAGGAAAAGGATCTAAACCCAAATCATTGGTCACTACGTGACCAGGCAGCCTCTCCAAAATTCAGGAACCTTCCCATAGAGATAAGCCAGCAAAACCTGCCCTCTTCAAATCCCCAGCAGAAAAGCTGTGCTTGTAGCTAGGCTGGGCTAAAATAAGAGTCACTCCAGTTTCTTCACTAGTGTGTAAAGGATTTATATTTTAAGTCTTTTAAAACTCTGACAACACTTGGATAAATCTCCTGCTCTCCTTTCCATGAATGTGCTGGCAAATAAAAGGGGCCCTCTGACCATGGTTCTTTGAAAAGGAATATACTTATTTTTTTAGAGAAAACAAAGCTAAAACATTTTAGACAATGGAGTTATTTAATTATTATTTAATCCCCAACATTTTTAGGGCAGTTCTCACTAGATGGATGCACAAGTAGGAATGACAAAGCAGCTGTCTCTGCATTCAAAGAAGCAGAACCCAGAACACGGGGTGGGTTTTTTTTTGATGACATCCCTTCCAAATGCTTGGGGATGTCTTCAGGAAAGATGACAATAATTAGATTCATACCACATTAACGATGGCTGTGGCAGTGTGGGCTGTCTGGAGCAGGAAAATGAAGTGACACTCAAGCCTGTGGATCTGCAGCCATTCTGTTCCCAGCTCTGCCCCTCCCCAGGGGAACCCCCCACAGATAAAGAGCTGATGGACAGAGACAGCTGACATGAACCAAACCACCCTCACCTTGTAAAGAGCTGCCAGAATTTGTCAGAATTTGAGCAGCGTGGCCTAGTGGAAGGTGTCTATGGCTACGGGTGGGAACTGAGTGATCTTTAACGCCACTTCCAACACAAACCATCTTTTGATTCTATGACAATTAAGCAAACTCTCAGTTTTCTCTATTTCACAGATTTCTTGATCCTATCAGGTCCTGTACAGACCTAATACAAAAGTGATGGTTCATGCCCTATAATAAAATAAAAAGAGGTAAAAACATGCACAACCCAAATTTACAAGCTCACTTCATCTTGAGAATCCTATTCATAGGGAGAAATATCAAGCTGAGTTTTTCTTCTTCACCTGACAAGTCATTCTAAGACCAGACACTGTATTTCAGAAGAAGAAAACAAATTGATCCCATTTAAAATTCTTCTTCATCCATGACCAACCCAACTTAAATACTATCAATCTGCATGGTGGCTTCCCCACTGGAAAAGGTGCAAACCAAAGGCTTGGTGCTTTTATTTTGGCTTGTGTTGAATTTCTTCACTCATGTTGTTTGCATTTTGATGTGTTTTTAATAACACACGGACACAACTGCATCTTCTAGGTGAAGGCAGCTCACCAGCTGCCACTGTTTATTGATTTGTTTATCTTCATTTACCTTTTCAGGACAAAAATAGGGAGCACAGTTTGTGTCCTTGCTGTGGCCAGAGTCAGAGCAGCAGGGATTCCAGGCATGTGCCTGATGATGGAGAGCAAGACCTTGAAGAAGAGGAGAATGACAGCCTTTGAACACCTGGTGACCAAATTATTTCAACTGAAAAAGTGAAACTGGAATGGAAATTGCTGTGAAGGCATCACAAGCAGCAGAGAAGTAGGAAAAGTCACCTCATTGCAAAGTGGGGAGGGTTTGACCTTCTCCCTGGTCCTACAGAGGGGTGACAGCTTTGCCTCTGATCTACAGGTGGAGAGTGGGGAAGCATCTCAGGTTGAAAGTGTAGCTGGGTGTGTGTATTCTATTCCCATCTGGCAGAGGTGGGACAGTTCTCTGCTGTTCATGGGGCAGTTTTTTCTTTATCTCTCCCACAGCCCATCCTCCCTCCAGGAGATCTCTTCTGTCCATGGCCACTGAGTGTCCCTGCATGGCTGAGAAAATTCCATCATCTCATGGGGAGATGCTCTGCCCAGGGGAGGAGCCGAGCATTCCTACCTGGATACAATCTGACCTGGGAACCCCACAGCAGCCTTTGCCCACTGCATTCCCAGAGGAGCAGCTTTCTTCCCCACTGCATTCCCAGAGGAGCAGCTTTCTTCCCAGTGCATTCCCAGAGGAGCCCAGGCCCATCTGCCCCAGCCCTGGAGCTCCAGAGGAAAACTCCCCCCTTGTCCAGGATCCTGCTCCAGCAGAAGCACAGCTGGAACTGCAGGAGGGCTGAGCCACCATGGGATGGGACTGCTGCCACCTCCCTGACCCACAGGGGCTCAGGGCATTGCTGACTCTGGCAGTGGGTTGTTTTCTTTTTTTGTACTAATGAATTTTTACATCTTTATTTTTACATATTATTTTTAATACATATTTAAATTTTTTCCTAGTAAAGAATTGTTATTCCTACATCCATATCTTTGCCTGAGAGCCCCTTAATTTCAAAATTATAGTAATTCAGAGGTCGGGGGTTTGCATTTTCCATTTCAAGGAAGGCTTCTGCCTTCCTCAGCAGAGACTTGTCTTCTCAAACCAAGACAGGAAGGCCCAGTGCAGATGAGAAGACTCAATGTATGTTGTTTTCAGCATGCTGTCGACAAAAAGGCTGTTGGCTTTTAATGGCAACCTGAGAAAAATTACCCTAAGGAGGAAAAGTGAGGCTGTTTAGACTTCAGGAGTTATAATGGGATAGTGACTCATAAACCACTTGTGAGGAGGGGCTAAACTTGGAGCTTGGTGACTCTGATGTGGCCTGTGCTTGTATTTACCTCTGCTGGCCATGACTAGAGACATGATATTCATGATCCTGGGGAGAAAAGTTCATCATTTCAAGCTATTGGCCATTCCTTTGTTGTTCTGGAGAGTTCAAATTACCTGATAAAAGCCACCTCTGAATGCCAGCAGCTATTCCTATAACCCAAAGGAGGGAGAGGATTCACCTCACTGATCCAGGCACCTGAATTAGGTGTATGCTTACAAGTATCTCCCTGTGAGTCAAATATCTTTGTCGTCTGAGAAATGTCCCATTTACCTTCAGCCTTTGTTTCTGAAGGGCTCAGGTCACCAGTGGATCCAGTGTTATGTCTGCTAGTCCTGTGGGATGAACTGGGTACCACAGGGAGTCTCAAATGGCAGAGTGATTATCCCGAAGGAAACCCAGCACAGCCAGTGGAGGCTGTCTGGGCTCTCCTTGCTGAATCAGGGAGCACTCCTGTACCAGCCGGTGTCAGGGAACCTGAGTTATTCTAGTGAGGACCTAACTAAGATTGTTTCTTTGCCCTGTCCCCAGACAAAAGCCCAAAATCTGGTGGACTTCTGTGGGAATCCAAGGCTTCCCTCTGGCTGCCCTGGCAGGTCTGGGACCCTGGCAGGGGTCAGGAACCCCCTGTACAGAGCCCCCAGAGACACTGTCTCTGATCTCTGTCCATGGAAAAGAGTTTTCAATCTTACAGGATGAATTACCAGCTCTGAGTGTTTAATATAAGTAATAATTAAGTGTGGCACGGGTGCAAAAGTAAAATTTTAGGATTCTAGATTAGGGGTCCAAAGGGGACAAGATGGAGGAAATTGGGTGTGTTTTGTCCTTTTTCTCCTTCTTCATGCCCTCCATGTTTCACTGTGGTGTTGGCATTTTTCTGTTGGTTTAGCCTGGGGACACACTGTCCAATGTAGGTGACAGATATTGGCACGTTATTGTAAATCCAGCACAGGTAGTTTCTGGTATTTAATGTTTGTAACATCCCACTGAGGGCAGAGCCCCACACGCTGCCCTGCAGGACAGAGCTGCGGCAGGGCAGCAGAACCTGTTAGAGATAAACAGAATAAACAACCTTGAAACCAGCACAGATGAATTATGGCTTCTTCTTTGGCAGCAGGGCTGACAGACAGAGACTTTCTACAATCTCAGAATCATCAATACCATAGATTCCGACAGACTTCTCTGTCAGAGGCTTTGCAATATCTGGGAAGCAGGACTGAGCCAGAGAATATCCTGCTCAAAACTGATCACAACTTCACATGGCCACGGTCAGACTTTGGTATGAATTGTTGAAGGGGAATTGGATTGTAAAGGGGAAACAAGAATCTGTGTGTTTATGACAAGTCTGAGGAAAGCCCTCTGTAAATTCATGTCTGTGTTTATTTGTACACCCTCTCCTGACTCTTAACCATTCTTTCTTTGATTCTGAGCAGCTCCTGCTGCTGCCAAAGGGAAGTGGAGTTCTGGCAAGTTTGGAAGTGATTGGCAGTAAAGCACACAAGTCAACCTTTGCTTTGATAGAACTTTTACAATGAGTTTTACCTCTCACAAGCCACCTGAGAAGGCTCACTGGGATGAGTGCATCACCGATGTCCCAAACCCAAGTGCCTGCATGGGTTTCTCATGTCATTTTGCCCTCCAGACTGAGTGCCAGGAGATCTCCAGTGCAACCCTTGAAGCTGGCAAACCTGAGGGCTGAAGTGCCCAATTCCCAGCTGGCCTTGAGTTTCTCTTGGGACTGAACCAAGAGGTCTCTGCTGGAGGGAGAAACCCCTTGTAAGCCAAGAGGAAATCTGTCAATAATGGGAAACCACAGCCATTTAGCATCAATCATAGTGATTGATTCTGCCAGGGAGGAGGGGAAGGGGAGGGAGATGTTGGCTGGGGGACCTGGGACACATCACATCGTGTCCCTGGGACCGTGGCTGTTCCCGCACTTTAACACGGCTGGAGCAGAGCGAGGAGCCATTAATTGACTTTTAGCTCCAACTGTAATCCTGATGTCTCTTGGATGTCAATTAACCGCCAGTAATAGGTGGCTAATTGCATGGGATGGCCTTTTAAATGAGATGTAAGACACAGACCCAACTGCTGTGGTCATTAAGGGTCCTTCTGTACATTGCACGGGAGCAGGGGATGCACAGGGCACTTTCCTCTGGCTCTTTTCCAGTGTCTTTCATTACATCACACCTTATATCTGCACTGGATAATTTTTTACTCAGTCTCTACCTGCATTATAGCTTTTTTCTTGTGCTTTTATCCATCCAGGGGGGTACAGAGTTGTATTATTGCCATTATTTTTAAAGGTCGAGGCAGAAGTACCTCACAGATCCATGTTATGGAGTCTCACAAAAACACTGTCTTTCAATACAGGACAGGGTGAGGAAACCATCTCACAGCTCCTCCCATGAGCTGAAAAGTCAATGGCATCAATTTTGTGGAGAGAAAGTTCTTCTGTTTGGGTGTCCTAAGGTCTAAACAAGTCCAGGTATCCATCTCTTCACATGGGGAGAGCAAGGGCAGGTTAGAACATCAGCAGAGGGAGAGAGAAGATAAATCCTGACCTGGTAAATCCAGGGGATTGTTGTTAGGAGCTGTGGTTAGACAAGGATATCAGGGTCTGGGCTCCTGTCTTCCCACACCCCTGGTAAGTGCAAACCACAGACTGGACATTCAGCAGCACCATTTGCCCCTAAAATATGCTTTTGTGAGAGCTGACTGAAATATTTGCCTTCAACAATGTTAATATTTTCTGGGGTTTTTTTTTTTAATCTCTATGTTCCCCGAAGTCCTATGAAAGTCAAACAATCCAGTTTCTGTCACTAGAGCTTCTATGCCCAGGTAGAGGATACAATTTTCCCTTTTGATACTCTAGTAACTGGAGATGGATGAAACTTTCCTTCCCAGAAGCAGGCAAATTCCAGAGGTAGGGACTAAACTGTGCTAAGCCTTGCAGAAAGCAAGATGTGCTGTCACTGCACAGCTGTATTCCTGTGGCTCTGAGATGCAAATCTGGTGCAGTCACTGGAAGTTGCAGCTCACAGAATCACCCAGCTGCATCAAGATCAGAGATGTGTTCAAAAAACCCCCCAGACATGGCATCTACTACAGCAGACAGACTGAAACCCCATCATTGCAGCATTTAATGTGATTTTCCAGTGCCAGAACATCACCACAAAGCCAGGCTACAGCCACAGCTGAGGTTTCTGATTGCCTGGCACCCGACTCAGCCCACCTGACAATTCCATCAATCCAGGGCCTTGCACCTTCTGCTT
Source organism: Taeniopygia guttata (assembly GCF_048771995.1). Taxonomy (NCBI): domain Eukaryota; kingdom Metazoa; phylum Chordata; class Aves; order Passeriformes; family Estrildidae; genus Taeniopygia; species Taeniopygia guttata. The sequence goes on from NC_133025.1 coordinate 3,016,968, forward strand.
CAGTGCCTCCTTGTGTTCTGGCAGCAGATTGGAGACAGCAGCTCTGATCAGGACAGGTGACATCAACACTCAAGTGTGAGACTGATAAGAAAATCACTCAGGATGTCACTACAGGGAAAATTACTCCTGTGTTTAAGGAGCACTTTCCCAGAGAGGGGGGTGCATTGCTCTGCAGAAAGGGAAAAGAGAAAGCCAAAACCATTTGCTGAGTGGAATTTATTGTCCAAGGAATTGCCATTCTCCACAATTATCCAAAATTTTGTGTCTGCAGGTGATGGAGACCAGATGCAAAGTTGACATTGGGGGTGCAGTGTGGCCCCTGGTGCTCCAAAATCCGCACCTGCCCAGGAGGAAATGACTGGTTGAAATTGGTATGACCATGTCTCCCTCTAGAGACTGCATCCTCCAGCAGCTGGGATTTGCATTCTGCTGATGTTCCAGCAGTTCAAAGAGCAGGGATGGGACTTTATATCCAGCAGGCTGGAGGTTGTGCCCCTGTGGATATACCATGAACTGTGTTAGCATGGTGCTGCCACAGGGAGAGACCACACGAGGGGTGTATCAGGAGCTCACAGACAGCATTCACATCCCCCTGCCAGAAGCCTCATAATTTGGAGCTCTCCAGAGCGGAAAAAATATGGGAAAAATATAATTTTCAGGACAGTATATAGGAGGCTAAATTGTATGGCTGGGTCACACAGCTACACTTGATAGGCTGGTTTTAATGTGGGATAGAGAAACATCAAAGAATCAGAGAATGGCTTGGGTTGGAAGGGATCTTAAACATCATTCAGTTTCCCCTGCCCAGGCAGTGACACCTTCCACTAGACCAGGTTCCTGAAGTCTGTATCTAAACTCATAGTGCCGAAGGAGTGGGATTTGCCTGCAGGATCTGTTTTACCTCTGTTCCAGCACCTGAACACTCTGTTGGAATATACCCATGCCAAGGGAAACTCAGAGCCTGTACAGGTGAGCAGACACAGGGGGAAAGTTGGGAGCACAGAGGTTTGTTGAGGGAAAACTGAGGTACCAGCAGAAACCAAACTCAAATCTGCAAATCTTTATGGGATCTGATGTCATCTTGATGCCTTTTGAAGGCTGAGCTAGAGCAGAGGCTGGGCTGAGCTAAAGCATAAAGCAGGGATTTATGAAAAGGATCTCCTCCATGGGTCCACCTTGGGCAGCACCAGAGCCCAGCCAGGGCTGTACCCAAGATGAACCAAAATGCCCCCAAAATGCACGAGCGCTCCCGGGGGCTCTCCCTGGGATCAGTTCTGCTCCATTGGCACCTTGGAGTTCATTGCCCAATTCCAGCTTTAGCCCAGGCAGTCCCACCCTGCTTGTTTTTCTCTCTCCAGCCCATGGTGTTTGTGCTCCTGGGCTGAGATTTGGATCATTTGTCCTTGGTGCCCAGCTGGAGCAGGAATTGTTTTGTCTCCCTGCTCTGTGCAGAGAGCTCACCATCCCATAATATGAGGCTCAGACCCACACACTAAAGCAGCTCAGAATCTGAAAAATAGAAAAGCTAAAACCTGAGGCATCAACCTGAGATTCTCACATGGGGCTAATCTGTGACGTGAGCCCAGCTGGAAATCCCAGATTCTCTGCAGGGGCATTGGGGATGCTCTAGGAGAGCTCAGAGAGGAGTCTGTGTTTGAGCTGCTGAACTGCACTCTCTCCACCTTCTGATTTCCAGGAGGATGCACAGAGGCAGCCAGACTGGCAGGAGCACTCAGGCCAAGATAAAGGTCATGTGCTCTCAGGGGTTGGCAAAGCTTTGCCCCAGAATTTGGTTTTGCATCTGCAAACACCAGTTCCCTGGACCCAAAATTACTCATGGCTCCAGAGGGCTCCCAATGAATGTGACATTAAAATGGTTTCTCAGGTCCTTCCTGGGCCAGGGCAGCCTCTGTCACATCCCAGGTGAGTTCTGGGATGTCCAGAGTAGAAAATATCTCCTTTCCCCTCTCTGGGGAGCACATCAATGGCTTAATGTTTTCACAATGAAGAATAAAAAAAAATTGGTTTGCATTTGAATTATTTTCCTGCAGAGAAAAATTGTAGATTTCTGTTTGCAGAAATAATTTCTTTTGTTTAAGTTCTGATGTTTAGGTTCTTTCCTAAAAGCTGTGTTTGAAGCAACAGGTTTAATCTGTCATGGGCCAGGGGGACTAAGGGAGGAGAACAAGCTGTGTAAGGGCATTGGGAAACTGAGAAGAAAAGTGGAAGATAGCCCACATTTAAAAGTGGTTTGTGAAATCCCAGGCTGGGATTGATAAAATACAAGGTGAGTGTCTTTCTGAGACTCTCTGAGCTGCACACAATCCCTGGTTTAATCAGAGGATTAAAGCCAGTGTCGGAGTCCAGGACATCCCTCTGGCTGCCCTGGATGGCTCGAGACCCTGGCAGGGAGCTTGGAGACCTTGGCATGAAGTCAAAAACACCTGTGGCTTCCATTTTAGCCCGTGGAAAAGGCTGCCAATTTTGTATGAGGTATTACAAGGATTTGAGTAGTGTGATAATTGAGCTAACACAGGATGAAAAAGTAGAATTTTGGGGATTCTAGAATGGGGTTCAAAGGGACAAGATGGAGCCTTCAAAGTGCTCTTGCCATGAAGGGCTGGCTTTGCTCTGAGGCAGTGGGAGATGTGTCGGAACTCAAAATGTCCCTCAGACATTTTTGGATGTTCCAGGCCCAGGTCAGAAACATTTGAGACCCTGGCAGGCAGCTGGAAACAGCTGTGATTTTGGGTTTGAACCATGGAATGATTTACCAACCTTGCAGGAAGAACAAGAAGTCACAAAAGTTTAGATATTAGAGTAGAAGTAGTCACAAAGTAGAGGGAAGAATTTTTGAGTGCTGTACAGGGGGGTTTTGGTTTTGTACATGGGGGTCAGAGGTTTTAAGATGGAGGGATTTGGGCCTGCCCTGTCCTCCCTCTTTCTCCTTCCTTCCCTCCATGTTCTTGGTGATGTTGGCACTCACAGATTGGTTTAGAGTAGAAAGGCACCATTTAATATAGGTAATGGGCATTGGGGAAAAACTGTACCCATGTAACACGTAATGTACCATATAAAAGATAGAAAGGCACCATTTAATATAGGTAATAGGCATTGGGGAAAAACTGTACCCATGTAATACGTAATGTACCATATAAAAGACAGCAGCAGCCCTGGGCAGGGAGAGAAGAAGCAGTCGGGAGTCAGAGAGGATGTCAGGGTGTGTGTGTGCCTCTGCCTGAGCTGTGAGCAAACCACAGCAGCCCGAGAAGAAAATCTTTTAGATAACTTGCAATAAACAACCATGAGACCGAACAAGAGTCTGCTGAGCCTTTCTTTGGAAGCTCAGGTTGGAGGAGAGATTTTTCCACCACACGGAGCCACCCCTGACCTAGGGATTGCTCTAGGCAGAGATGGAGATCTCAGCATTCAGTGACATCCCAGCATGAGGCAGACAGAGAGGAGACAGCGAGGGCAGCACAGGTCAGGGGGGGCACGGTGCCTTGTGCCTCTGAGACCTCTGAAGCATCTCCACTCAAAGAGCAGCACCACAGATGAAACCAGAGTGGGGTTTTTCACAGAGACTCGCTCCTGCTTTTAAACACTTCTGAAGTTTCTCCCTAAACAAGGATTAAAACAATAAAAATAATGATGCAGAAATAAAGATTGTGTGTGTGTGTGTGTAGGAACTGCAACAAGAAGCACAAAAAATAAAGGAGGAGGCAGCAAAACTTTCCCCAGTGCAGCTGCCTGAGCTGGCGTTAGTGCTTTGGGGGGCTTGGAATATCTGCTTTGCACACATAGAAACACACAGCCCTATAAGCAGTGATAGTATTTTGTAATTAAAGGTGCCCCACAGCAAGGCTGTTCTCAACAGAATAATACCTTAATCTTTACAAATGCCTTTGCTTCCTTGAAAAGATGCAGCTAAGTCAAAGACGGAGACATAGGGAAGAAAAAAAAATAATAGCACCAAAGGCACTCAGGATGCAATAAAATAGAGGATTAGATCTACATTACTTTCATTACATTATATTGTATTTTTATTATTAGGTCCACAGTTATCATTTAATCTTATAGCTGCTGTGTCTGATAGAGTGGAACAAAAACAAATGGAATTCATCCCCCCCACACACACCAAGGAATTAAAGATTAACATCATGTGTAAATGAATGAAAAATGTAAATGGGAAAAGAAAAAGGGAAGAAAATGAGGGGTGTTGGGGCTGGGGAAGCCACCCTGGTGTGAGGTTAACTCTCCTTTATCTCTGCCCACTTTCCTGTGGCAGGAGGGAGAACCAGGGACCTGGGCCACTCCTGGGCATTTAGGACCTGAACTAAAGGAATGAATTTCACTTGCACTGAGGATCCATCTCCTTGTGATAGAACCAGGCTCTACAGAGCAGGACTCCACCACCAGGCAGGCAGATCTCAGCACCCTCGTGGTGTGACAAAACCAGGATTTGCCTCTATTCACCCTTACCTGGATTAATTTTACCCTGGGAGGCTTAAATCTCATTTTTTCTTACCTTTTCCCTTATTTCCAAGAGCAATGAGCAGGCAGCACTTCTGGTGCTCCATCCCCCTGCTGCTCCATCCTCCTGCTGCTCCATCCTCCTGCTGCCAGTGTGTGGGGCTCAGCACAGCCTCAGCCAGCCTCACTCTTTTGCAGGATTAATTTCTGGAGCAGAGAAATGGCTGACACGATCCAGGTATTTCTTGGCAGCAATCCTATTTACCGAGAGCATTCACAAAGGATTTACAAACCTAAAGGGGGATTTAAAGGGAATTTGGGCACCTAACTCTGAAACAGTGAACCTGAAAATCCCCACTCATCCATCACCTGATCCCAGAGGTTCCTGAGCTGCACAGGTACTATTTTTTTCCCTGTACTGGCATGTTCAGAAGATCTTTGGTCATGGCAAAGCTGAGCAGATCCTAACCAGAAATCTCCCTGCTCTTTAGTTAACCTGCCCTGAGCATCCCTTTATCCCTCAGCAGTTCCCAGACAGCCTGAGGCTCTCTGCAGCCACAAAGGCAGAGCTGCTGCTGGTTTATTTTCAAATGCAGCAGCTCCTTCTTCCCTTCATCCATAAAATAGCTTGGGAGAGTCTCCTGGGCTGTGGAGGCCCAAATCTTGGTTTTTCCTCCTGAAAACCTGAATCAAACCCTTCTCTCCTGCTGCACACAGAGTATCAATGAAGATGATTTGTTCAGGTGGAGGCTTTCCCCCAGTTTTCCACAGCTACGAGGGGCAGCCTCCTGCCTCATCCCAAATCCCCTAAAGCTGGTTTTTGTGAGAGCTTAAAGTGTCATTTTGGAACATGACAGAGGTGGACATAAATGTTGTCAGGCAAAAGTAGAACACAAGCTATGCCTTTGAGCATCACAGGAAAATGACCTGGGGACCAGGAAGGAGGGAGAAAATGATAGGAAGAAGGGAATGAATTTATCCTGGGGACACCCATGAGGGAGGAGAAAGAAATCTCAGCTTAAGGTGTGAGGAGTAAACTACCACACTTCCCTGCTCTGACTGCAGATGGAGTTGAGAAAAATAGGTATTTGATCGCTGGATAACTAAACTGAGGAGAGAATGTATTCTCAGGTCACACAGCCCAGCTGGTGGGTGGGCCATGGCTTTGGGCAGTGGATTCTGTTCTTCCCAGTTCCAGCACTATAAAATGTTTTAATTGCTGTTTTCACCTTGTTTGAAATCAGGGTGATGATCATTCCTTATCTGTGCCTACTAATGTCTCTCTCCCAGACCTGGTGCTGGCCACTGACCCTTTTCAGATTAGTGGTGCAGCCAGCTCCAGCTGTTCCTGCCTGGAAGCACAATTTAATGGAGCTTTTTAATTTAATTGAGGTTTCTCTGCACATTCTTTCTCTGTGACCAAGGGGTTCCCCCTCATCCTTGCCACATGAGGTGGGAAGCACATTGAAATCCACTTCCCAGAGCAATCTGAACTGCATCTGAAACCACACCAACAGCAAGATTATATCTTCCCCTTCCATCAGTTGTGCAATGCTCTGCATTGCCCACACACGTGTGGTGACTGTCCTGTGCATGGAGTTAAAATCAGCAAGGACAGAGCAAAGAAAATCAATTATCAAATAAGTAGGATGTTAATGACATTGATATTCCTGCAGCTGAATTATTCTGGTAGGTTGTAGGATTATCACAGATGATGCTAAAAGTTCATACCAGGCACAGGTTTGTCCCATCCTTGTGATCTATAGTTTTTCCTCTCAATAGGACACCCCCAACCCTCAAGCTTTCAACCATCCTGTTTTGGAGGAAGTCAAAACCAATTCCAGACAGTTTGTATGGCACATTTGATGAATACCATAAATCTTGAAGTGACCAGACTGAGAGCAGCTTGCAGCTGCAAAATCAGTCATGTCCCCTATTTTGTGCTGTGATTATTTATTCTCTGTCTTTCAGCAGTGCCCAAGGCTGCATGCAGGATCAGAATCCCACGGGATCACACTCAGACACTGAGCTGTGTTCACTAACACAGCAAATATTTTCATCTAACATATGAAATACCTAGCAGGGAGCTAAAAGGGAAGGACAACACTCAGTCAGGCAAGGTGACATCGTTTCTTCAATTCCTCAGCAAGCTGAGAACTAGGCAACTTTAGAGCAGTGGGCCACTGCATGGGGTAAAGAAGGATGTCTGAAGTTTTAGCTCACTTGAAGTCATCTAAAAGTTCAGTGAGGATCTGGTCAAAACCCCACAGAAATCAGCAAGAACCTTTTGACAGGTTTCCATCCCCTGAAGGATTGTGCAGCAGAGACGAGACTGCAACTTCCAACAACAGAGAGCTGCAAATCACAGGGCATCAAAGTTTGGGAAGCCTCTGAACATCCCTCCCTGCAGCAATTACTTCTCTGCTAGTTTTTGTGCTGGGGTGGGGGAGGTATCAGCTACCTGAAATTCTGTTTGCAAACACATTTCTCTGTGGGATTTTCCAGGAATATAAGAGCAGCAGCCCAGGAAATGGGCATTGCTTGCTGGGGAATGTAAATTCCTGCACAGCAGGAGGATTCCTGCAGTTTGGAAGGAGCTGTGAGTCCCTACAGGTGTGGTGGGATGGGAAAGGGAGGGGTGAAAATACCCCTGGGGATGGGACCCGAGAGTGAGGAGGTAAAAACACCACCATGAACATCACAAATCATCCAGGAAAGCTGGTAACCTTCATAACCCTCCTCTGATTGTGCTGAAGGAAGGGACTGGAATTTGTCAGCCCTTGGATGCAGAGGGATATTGGCAGGACCAGAGAGGAAGAGTAGATGCTGGAAAACTTCCTTATATAACAGTTTTAATGTAAGTATAACTGAGTTTCATCTGTATCAGCGTGGATTATGAGTGTGAGTTAATTAACTGCCACATTATACTTAGATGGGCTAATAATAATATTTTTTTTTGCTTGGTGTCTGCTCTGTTTCACATGCAAAAAAACTCTGAGTGTAATACCAGGACCATTTCAGACCATTTTTGAAGGAATATGGTGGCAAATGACCCAAAAATACCCCAACAATTGAATTCCACAGTGCAGTTTGGGGTGTAGGGAAAAGAAGGAGCTGCATCTGGAGGAGAGAACAAGAGCATGTGAGTCCCAGGGGATGTGAATATTTATTGGAGAAGAAATGCAGCAGCATATGACCTAGGGAGAGCTGAAATTTTTAGTCTTTTATTTATTTATTTATTTATTTATTTCAGAAAAGGAAGAAAAAAAATACAGGGGGAAAAAAAGCTAAAAATCTAAAGGTGAAAGGTAACTTCTCCCAGGAAATAACAGTGGCAGTAATTGTCACTTTATTAAAGAAGTGAAGGAGTAGAAACAGCAAAATAGAAACAGGCTTTACAAAATGGGTAACAAATATGAAATAATGCTGCTTCCTTGGTAAACAGGCTCAGTAGCAATGAAATAAATATTGCTCTTGCTGAAAGAGTCCATCAAATCCATATCAGCAAACCTCAGTGTCATGGGGAAAAAAACAAGGCAGGAGACCAAAATGGTTGTATCAGGAATTCTTTAAAAGCCTGAATATTTGGGCAAGGAAAAACAAAAATTGCACATAAAGTGGAAGGAAGGCTGCAAATGTAATGAAAAAAATAAAGGAAAAGTGCAACTATGGAGGAATAAAACCAAGGATTTTAATGTAGATAGTGAATAAAAGTGAGTGAACAACAGCAAAAGAAAGTTCTGGAAATCATTCCAAATAAGGGGATGAAAAAAGAGCAAGTCTGGTATGTCATTGGGAAGGAAAATATTCATCCTGTGATGCAGAGATGGCATGAAGTAGACCATATCTTCACAAAGTTGAGAAGACATTTCTATCTTCTTGTAAAAAAGAAAAAGGAAAGGTTAATTGTGATCGGATATATAATACAATTAATTACAAAATTGATGGAGAAGAAAGAGTGGCCCTGTGAGAGAACCAGAAGTGGTGTGGGGGTAACACAGATGGATCTGAGCCACCAGGACCTCATGGAATCATCTGGAATGCTAAAGGATGTGGCTCTGAGTAATTTTTTCCTTTTAATAATCCAGGGGTGGCAGAGGAGGTCCCAGAGGACAGGAGAGCAGCGAGCATGGCAAGTGTCTTAGAAGGGAAAGAGAACAGCAAAAGGCTGGGCAGCCTAATCTCAATGCCTAGGATGATCTTGGAGGAAATTCCTGAATTATTATTGGGTGTTACATCTGCCCCACACATCTGTATGATTTATACTGCAATATAAACAGATTTATACTGTGATATAAATCACATTTAACATGCAACCCACAGGCACCATGAAGAATGTTTGATAGCACAGCTTCCCCCTGGATCAGGGTGTGATGGACAACACCTGAAATCCCATCCTGAAGGGTTTTCTGGCACCTTCAATAGAGTGAGGTTTGTGTGAAATCATGGTCCTGCAAATAACTGTTGTTAAATGCCAGGCTCAATGAGAAAATAGTTTATTGTACAGAAGAAGGGGATCCCACTTCTCATGGGATCAGGCCTTAGGTGGGATTCAAATGTTCAATATTTCCTGATGACTTGCACAAGGATGTTGACATCTCAGAAAGCATTCAGAGGTTTAGGTTGGTGAGTAGGGAAAGTTTCTTCACTGGAAGGATGGTCAGGCTGCCCAGGGAAGTGATGGAGCCAATCTTTGGAAGTGCTGAAAAGGTGTGTGGATATGACATTTGGAAATAATAGGGTTTGGTAGTGCTGGGCTAATGGTTAGATTTGATGATGTCAAAGATGTTTTCCAGTCTTAACAATCGAGAAAAACAAATCTTTTCCCTTCAAAATGTTTTCCCATCTCACCAATCTGCCTCAGCACCCACACATTGAGATATTTTGACCTTACACACTCCGAGAAGCAAACCCAGCTCTGTATAGGAGGGAGTAACAAGTTCCAAGGGCCACAGGAACATTCTGCCTGAGATCCCATAACTGATGCCACTCATGATGTTGTCAGGTGTAGGCTTCTATTTTTACAGCAATATAGGCTGCCACAGACATCAGTTTTCTCTGCTCTCATGTGCCAGAAGAGATCTCAAGAGGAAAAAGGGAGTGAGGAGAAGAGAGGCTTAGAATTATAGTGTAAAATACCCAGTTTTTAGGCCATCTTGCCAAATGGATGGATTTATCTTGTCTTCAAGGCTGGTTGGCAGGATTACAGGAGGCACAGAATTCCTGTCCTCTGGTTCCAGCAGACAAAAAACTCACCTGTCCTTTATCCCCTCTTACACCAGGAACTAATTCCAACAGATTAATGCAACACATCCTTTAACAAGTCATCTTCTGGAAGCCTTCTCTGTTTCATTGACTTAATACATTGCTGTTACATCTTTGAAAGGAAAAATGACACCAAGATTGTCCCATCACCCAAAGAAAGCAGCTCCCACCTCTTTGGCCACTTCCAAGAGGCACAGCAGGAGTTTGGGACTGGTGTGGTGCCCCGGGGGTTCTTTGTTCTCTCCTCCCTTGTCATGAATCCAGACAGGAGTAGAATGGATTTGCCACCAAATGCTAATATGGACATAGAGCAGCTTTGATACTGAGACTAAAGAAAACAAAACTAACCCAGGGTTCTTGCTCACTTGGCTCTGATGACTGGATTTTTCTCTCTTAAGTATCCCAAGGAGTTTTGTGGGTTGTTTTTTTTTTTTTTTTAAGCAGATAAAAAAGCAACTGTGCAAATTTCTTGACATAGTCTGGGCCCACCACTGGTTTACATGATGAACACAGGCAATTTTGGAGGTGAAGATCTCCTGTCTCACTGAGGCAAGTTCAGCCTGCCCACAAATCCCACCAGTCCACAAAGCAGGGACAGCAAAACCTCTTGCCAATCCCACCACAAGATCAGATAGGGTGGATGGCACCTGCTGTGGGTAACATTAGATGCTGGAAGGACATTGGGCTCCCATACAGGTCCCCCTGGGATCATTCCAGCCTGTAAATCATGCCAAAAAGGAAAAAAAATCACCTTTATATCCAACCTTGATCTATTCCTGTACAGCCATATTCCATGAGGAATAGGTGCCACAGAGCTATGGAATCATGGAATGGTTTGGATTGGAAGGAACCCTAAAGATCATCCAGTTCCACCCCCTGCCATGTGCAGAGACACCTTCCACTATCCCAGGCTGGTCAAAATTCCATCCAACCTGGCCTTGGATTTCCAGGAATGAGGAGTCCACATCATCTCTGGGCAGCATGTGCCAAGGCCTTACTACCTTTATAGTAAATATAGAAAATATAACGTAAACACCTAATCTAAATCTACCCTCCTTCAGCTGAAATGACCTTAGAGTCATTTCTCCTCCTTGAGATGCCCCCAGCAAAGCAAACCCCCTTCCCCCACAGCCCTGTCACCCTGAAGCAGACTCTGGCCCAAAGGAACCAGGATTTATGGTCGGCTCATCTTTGAGGGCTCAGCTTTGGCTGGCTACACTTAAATCACCCAAATCCCATCTGCAGTGACGCTGTGATCCCGCTTCCCTCACAGTTGAAAAGGTCCCTGTAATCTCCAGGAATAGCAGCAATAGCTGTTGGCTTTTGCTGATAACCCAGCCATGTAGTATTTTCTCCCAACACCAGTACAGTTTGTTTGGTTTCCCTTGTACAGGACTCTTTAATCTTTGTTTTGACCTTAAAAGACCTGCCAGTGTTGGGCCATGAAATCAGCTTAACAACTTTCCCATCCTTTCCCTCCTGCTTTATGAAAATAATTTCCCCATTGGTTCCACTTTCCTCCTTCATCCCCTCAATTTAGCATTTGTTGTTGTTGTTACTGGTTATTTCTCTTTCTCACCCCGGTCCCCTGCAATTCCAGTTCCCTGCAGAGAAATTACAGATTGCAGTAATAATTAGTTGGTAGTGTTATCTTCTTCTGTCCCTCTGATAGCTCTCAGAATAAAGCTGTCACCCAACACTGACCGTCTCATGTAATCAGAATAATATAAAAATAACCTTGCTTAGCACTGCCAGAGGTTTTCTTGCTTTGTTGCCTTAATTGTGTTTGTTAATCAGAAAACGTAATTAATTTCCCTGTTTCTGCATCTACAGGTTCTTTTTTTTCTCCCCTTTCCAAGATGAGTTTAAGATTGTGATTCTATTTATTTGGTTATTTCCTACCACTTTTCTACTAAAGAAACCATCATCAAACTGGCAGTGGGGGGAACACCATTATTTTGTTTGAGTGCATTTGTTTGCTCATTTTTACCAGCTTTTGCCAAGTTTCACCAGTTATCCTGGTTCCATTCTGACCATGATTTAAACCTATTTTGAAACTTATTTGGGGTTACACCATTTTAAAAATCAGACGCTGGAATCTGTTCTCAGTCCATCATTCAGATTTCCCTGTGTCACCTGCAGCCTTGATGTCCTCAGCTGCACCCCTGACCCTGACTGGTGCTTGGTGACATCTCCAGAGTTCTCCAAACCACACTCCTGCAGTGATTTGGGAACCTTGGTCAGGATTTTCAAGCAACTGCTGATTCCAGTGGGAGCAATCTGAGGAAATTCTGGATCTTTTGAGTGCAAAATAGGTTCCTGTGAGGACAAAATGGGCTTCCTGTGGATGCTGAGGTTCTGTGAACATCAATCCTTCCAGGAGAGGTTGCCTGAAAGCCAAACCAGCACTCAGAGTTGTGTCTGCTTGGAGGAAATTTGGGTCAAGTGTTGGAAACACAGGAGCAAATCCTACTGTGAGCAAAGGAAGTGTCCCAGTCTCACTACAGAAGAGCCATGGAGATGGTCCATGAGCATTCCAGCAAAAAAAAAAAAGAGCCAAAAATCCTCTGTTGTAAGACCATCACAGAGGGAACGGCTAAGAGCAACTGAGCAGCAGCTCCTCATCACACCCAGAGTGGTGGGAGTACATTCCTGGGGTACCCACACAAAGTCCTTGCTTCAAATTCATCCCAGCAGAGGTTGATGCTTGGGAAACACCTGAAATCCATTCTGTGAGCAGGACTCTGGGAATTTCTTCCTTTAAAATAGCTGGGCTGCACAGCTCAGCTGTCAAATGTGAGATGTATTCCAGTTCTGAACAATCCACGGAGAGAAACATCAGCAGGGATTGCTTCAAATTCAAAGTAGCTGCAATCAACTGATAGGAAATTATTATTCCCTGCCACAATTATCCACCTGGTTTCTCTTACAACCCGTAGCAGCTTTAAAAGTCAACATCCCTCTTTCCTGGTGCTAAACCTGGTAGGAAAGAGAAAGATCAGGGAGCAGAGAAAATGGACTGAAGAAGAAAATAGGAACAATTTGAACAGGGACAGAATCTCTCTTGGGGCAGTGTGTTGTGGGTAGGACAGGGCAGCAGCGTTCCAGAATGATGCTTGAAAGCTGTCATGGACCACAGGATAAATTTCTGGAAGATATGGGATGAAATCCTTGGGATAAAGTTGTTACTCTTGAGACAGCACGTGACAGCTTTCAGCAAAAGCTGTGCTCCTCCCAAAGAAATGTGGGGTGATGGGAGAGTCTGGAAAGGCCACAAAAGGGCCCAGAAAATAAATCCTGTCAGGAAAGTCAGTGCTGCTCAACAGAAAGGAGGCAGGACTAAGAGGTGGTTTAAGAATGGTCTTCAACAGGCAAAAAATCATTATCAAAGCAACACTGCTCCCTGTGCCTGCTGGTGATGGGGATCTCCATGGAGGACACAATAATGAGATTAAAGGGCAGAGAGAGACATGCAGGGAAGAAATTTGGAGAATATTTAATGCTTAAGAAAATGCCTTTGACAGGTGTAGAGATCTCCTTGTTGAAGGTTAATGAAAGCAGGTAGAGAAACCAGGGTAGGATGGGCTCTGTCCTGGGACAGAGGAATATACAAAATGAAAAAACTCTGGGTTTTTTTGGCTGTCTTCAGGCTTCTACTGGCCCATAACCTACATCAGATAATGTGGCCTTCCAGATCAACTTGTGGGAGTCACTAGTGAACAAGCACAAAGGTTTCAGGAGTCATAACACACTCCAGGAGTTCAAAAGGTGGGAACCATTGAACTGATGGAGCAGCAAAACCCAAGTAGTAGATGTGTAAAGCTCCTGTCTCCTCCTGAAAGTTTTGCAAGACTTTTCCTCAGGTCAGCAACAGCCTTACCCAGCATCCCTGCTTAACCTGTGAGAGGGAAACCAAATCCATAGTTAAGGATGATGCTTGCCTGTATCCAAAGGCTGTCACCCGGTGATAATTCTCCCAGTTTCTCCTGGAAGCCATCCTAACTCACCTTCTCTGCTCATTATTTTCCAGCCTCACAGTCTCAGGGCAAAGATAACATCCCGGAAATCAGCTTCAGGTTGTAATTACAATATATATTGGTTTACAAATTCAATTGTTTAGCAGGGCAGGCTGCAGTCAACATTCATGGGAAGAGGAGGAAAGGAATCAGATTAGAAATCAGGTGGAACAAAGGAGGCATGGAATGAGAACATGAGGGAAAAAGAGGAGGTCAGCACAGAAACAGGGATATCATGCATTGGTCACTTAGTACTAAGGTCAAATTAGTCTGGACTACTTTGACTGTGAAAACTGAGTGGGTGTTTAAAAGTTGGTTTTAAAAATTAAAAAGAAAACTCAAACAAAATATACAGGATTTAGATACATAATTTTCCCCATAAAACTAAGGGACAAGGCTCTTATTTCTAACAGCTTTAATCTGGAGACCAAAGCAGCACAAAGACTGAAAAGGAAAATAGGACCAAGCACAGGATACCAGTGAAAGGAGATGGTTTTAGAGAAAAGCAGCCTAGATTTTGTTGGATTTTTTTCTCTTTTGTTCTGGATTAGGGTTTTCTTTAGAGCTGGGCTGGGATCATCTGAACTGAATGGATATCTGCCTTCTCTGGTGGGCTGTCAGTAACTCAGCAGATGAGTCAGTCTGAGGTTGATGCCCTGGCTGGTTGACCAGCCTCGGTCCCCTGGTGAGGAAGCACAAATTACTATTAAAGGTTACACGAACAGGCTCACAGGCTGGGTGTATCTGTAACAGCTGGATTTTGGCAGCTGGCTTGTTAAACCACTCCAAATGCAGAGGGAGAAGTGCTAGTGAGCAGCTGCATCCACTGGAAGACGCTGTGCAAATCCACAGGAAGCGCTGGTGAACAGCTGGAACATGCCAGATTTCCCATTTTTGTGTCTGGTTGATGAGGTGGTTTGTACCAGTGCTGTGCTCCTGCTCAGCAGTCAGTTTGACAGACAGAAAAACACATCTTCATCTTATCAGCTCCATCACCTCCCTGCACTGGAGCTTTCACCATTTCTTGTGTCTGTGCCCCAAAGCAGGTTTGAGATCTGGGTGCTGATGCTCATCTTAGGCCAACACACCTGGGCATGGATGGTGAGGCAGAAATTCGGTCCTTATCTTCTCAAGGACTTGTGGAAGAATGTTTGGTCTAAATAGTTAAAATTTGCCATATTCAAACTGCTGGAGGATGGAGGAACCTCTGGAGGTCATCTGGCCAAATCCCACTGTTCAGGTAGGAATAGTTCGACCAAGGGCTGTGTCCAATTGGGTTTTGAATATTTCCATGGATGGAGAGGTCACAACCTGTAGGAAACCTGTAGCAGTGTTAGATCACCCTCTCAGTAAAAAATAAATTGTTTTCTTTTTATGTTTAAACGGAATTTCCTTTGTCTCATGGGAGCTTGACCACTGCCTGAAATCTTAGTTGTGAAACCCTCAGAGAAAAGAGCCTGTAAAACATCTCAGGCTGAGCTGCAGGAATGTCTTATTTCAGCTCAGAAGGACCAGATTTGCAGTCCAAGAACAAGCAAAGATGACAAGTCCCATCCCCACGTGAGATTTTTCTCTCCTGCTTACATATCTGCAAAAGTCAACTTTTTATTTTCCTTTGTCCAGGGACATTGTAAAATAAACTGGCTGATAGGAAATGGAGATTTCTGATTGCTCCAAGCATTTCACGAGACATTATTGCTTCAGCTGCAGCTATCCTGCCTTAAATATTGCATTTAGGTCTATTTCATAAACGACCTTTTCAAGAGAGAGGCAAAGAGAGGATGGCACGGAGCTGATTTTAAATTTTCTCTTCAATAACCAAAATGCAGCCACAGCAGGAGGCACGTGAAAATGTGTCTGAATTTTCACCTGCCAGACTCAGGAAAAGCCTCACCCTGATGCTAAAAGCCCTAATCCTGTAGTAATTTGCATGCAAGGCCTCTCTCAGACTTTGTGAGAGTTTTGTGAGCTCAGTCTCACGTTGGCACCCCAGCAGCAGGCGTGGATCCCTCTGCCCTTTGGCAGATGGCACTGAAACCTCCCAGTCCCATGGCAGGAGCGGGATGTTGGAGTCAACAGCAGCTCCTTCCTTGGGGACTGCAGAACCACACTTCTCTGCTTTCACAAATTTCACAGAGCTAAAACCAAAGCAAATGAATTCCCAGTTTTAATCTGCTCCCTTACACGTTGGCACAGGGCTGGATTTTACCCAGACACTCAGAGTTGGAAACCTTCAAGTGACCCAGTTACAAGGTGCTTTACAACCCCGTGCAGGGCTGAGAGAATGAACTCTCCCAGCTCATCTGCAGCACAAAGGGAGGGAGGAATCATCTGCTACATCAACTCATGCACCTGGAAAGAATGGACGAGCTTCAGGGTGCACAAACCCTCAGTCAGATTTTTTCCCAAGCAATTAAAACCAGCAGACTGGGAGCAGAACTCCTGTGGTGAGAGCATTGCTGGGAGACTCCTCCATCCCTCTTTACCAGCTCTGAAGTGAAAGACCAGGAATGGGAAAAAGGAGCTCTCCTGTCTGGGATAACAGCATGTCCTCAGAGGCAGGAGGGATGGTAGGATTAGTGGTTGATGGATGATGGCTGCTGAGCATCCTGTGACATGATGAGACTCTGGCACAGGTTGCCCAGAGAAGCTGTGGCTGCTCTTGGATCCCTGGAATTGTCCAAGGCCAGGCTGGATGGGGCTTGGAGCACTTTGGTATAGTGGGAGGTGTCCCTGCCATGGCACTGGATGATCATGAAGGTCTCTTCCAACACAAACCTGTGGGAATCCAGGGCTTCCCTCTGGCTGCCCTGGCAGGTCTGGGACCCTGGCAGGGGTCAGGAACCCCCTGTACAGAGCACCCAGAGACACTGTCTGTGATCTCTGTCCATGGAAAAGAGTTTTCAATCTTGCAGGATGAATTACCAGCTCTGAGTGTTTGATATCAGTAATAATTAAGTGTGGCACGGGTGCAAAAGTAAAATTTTAGGATTCTAGATTAGTGGTCCAAACGGGACAAGATGGAGGAAATTGGGTGTGTCTTGTCCTTTTTCTCCTTCTTCATGCCCTCCATGTTTCACTGTGGTGTTGGCATTTTTCTGTTGGTTTAGGCTGGGGACACACTGTCCAACGTAGGTGACAGATATTGGCACGTTATTGTAAATCCAGCACAGGTAGTTTGTGGTATTTAATGTTTGTACCATCCCACTGAGGGCAGAGCCCCACACGCTGCCCTGCAGGACAGAGCTGCGGCAGGGCAGCAGAACATGTTAGAGATAAACAGAATAAACAACCTTGAAACCAGCACAGACCAATTATGGCTTCTTCTTTGGCAGCGGGGCAGAAAGACAGAGACTTTCTACAATCTCGGGATCATCAATACCTCAGATTCTGACACAAACCAATCTGTGATCCTATGATTTTAAGAACCTATTAAATGATTATTTTTTTTCTCCAACCTGTTCTTATCACTCTGCTGACCATCTTAGAACACCACAGTGGCAGCTGGCACTGATGGACGCTCTTCTAGAGTGTCTTGGGAAAGTTCAAGAGCTGAAAAGCCTTTGGAAGATAAACTGGAGAGAGAAGGTGCCAGTTCTGGGCAGCCTGGTCAGGGCTGTGGGGCACAAACCTGAGCCTCTTTCTGCACAAACACTGACCTGGCACCTTTCGCTGGCCCTAAATGATTTACAGAACAATTCTGCCTGGGAAACCTACGAACTTGAGCAAGCCATATGCATTATTTATAGCAATTTCATTGAATTCCAGATGCTCATCACAATTCATTTGCATCTCATTCAGCACAACTCAAGATAGCCAAAGGCTGTACAAGGGCTCGAATTCCAACCATATGCCAGGGCATCATGACCAGCATGACTCTGCAAACACCTGGAAAGGTCAGGGATGGTTTGCTCTCCCTGCATGTTCCTGCACTTCTTGCAAGCCCTGTCTGACCTCCCCTGTACAAACACACGCCAGGAAAATGCTGATTTCTCTGGAAGATCTCTGCCTCGTTTATCCCAGCAGGGAAAAGAGAAAAGAAGAGAAAAGAAGAGAAAAGAAGAGAAAAGAAGAGAAAAGAAGATAAAAGGGAGAGGAGAGGAGAGGAGAGGAGAGGAGAGGAGAGGAGAGGAGAGGAGAGGAGAGGAGAGGAGAGGAGAGGAGAGGAGAGGAGAGGAGAGGAGAGGAGAGGAGAGGAGAGGAGAGGAGAGGAGAGGAGAGGAGAGGAGAGGAGAGGAGAGGAGAGGAGAGGAGAGGAGAGGAGAGGAGAGGAGAGGAGAGGAGAGGAGAGGAGAGGAGAGGAGAGGAGAGGAGAGGAGAGGAGAGGAGAGGAGAGGAGAGGAGAGGAGAGGAGAGGAGAGGAGAGGAGAGGAGAGGAGAGGAGAGGAGAGGAGAGGAGAGGAGAGGAGAGGAGAGGAGAGGAGAGGAGAGGAGAGGAGAGGAGAGGAGAGGAGAGGAGAGGAGAGGAGAGGAGAGGAGAGGAGAGGAGAGGAGAGGAGAGGAGAGGAGAGGAGAGGAGAGGAGAGGAGAGGAGAGGAGAGGCCACAGCATCTCAGCCATGCTGCAGCTTCTCTGCTGCTTTCAGGTGCTGCATCAAAGACTTTCAGAGGTGTCTTTCAGGGAGGTGAATGATTTTATTCCAGATCTGCTGTGTGTTTTAGCCTGGTTCAAATCACTTTGAATCCTGCAGCAGATGAAGGCAGCTCAGCTACCCATCAGCTCAGGTTTGAGCCTGTTAACAGCCACAACATGGAGAGAAAGGCTTTGGGTCATAACTCTGTATAATCCTGTTACTCTGAGTGGCCACAGCAGAGCCAGTGAGCTCATACAATCACAGTCACAGGATGGTTTGAGTTGAAAGAGACCTTAGAGATCCTCCAGTTCCAACCTCTCCTGGCCCCTGCCATGGGCAGAGTTGCTCTATCTCAGTTTCTCTGAAATGAATCTGATGCCATTTATTTTCCCCAAACCAGTGCCTGCAGGGTTTAACTGTGCTCTGAGGTGCTCAGCCCTCGGTCAGCTGTGGAGCAAAGGGCAGAGCAGGACCCTCCCTCAGTGTTGTCTGAAACAGGTAAAGTTGAGTCATTTCCTCTCAAAATCTCATAATATTCTCTGGATTTTCCCTAATTTGCATGGCTCCATCTCCCAAATGACTCACACTATGGTCCACACCTCCCCAAGACTGGTGGGCAGCTCCTGCCCATGGCATAGCCCTTTGACAATACATTCCTCTCCTGGCACTTCCCAGCCTCCCAGATCATATTTTTTCATGCTTTTGATTTAAATATTGCAGATTTACACAGCCAGACCAAGACATTGGGTTCTGTGCATCCCTTGTTCTTGAATTTGCTGTTTTTCTAAGAACTCTGAGATGCCACCTGACTCACACACCTTTCCCCCAACAGCCATCCACGTGCCTCCCCCCAAAAAACAAGCACTGAATCACTGCTAATTGAAAATAAATTGAGTTTGTAAAAGACAGGAGACATCTGCATATGATGTTGTTTTATTATTACAATTAGGCAAATGAGGTTTTCAAGCAAACTTGAAATAAATTTAGGAGAATTTATGCCAGCATTAAGTCAAGCATAATAAAAAGCCATTCACAGAGTTGAGGTTTTTTTGTGGTTTGTGGGGTTTTTTTTGCAGCAAAGCAAATCCATTTAGTGTTTTATTGGGACAGGAATGGTTGAGTGAGGTGATGTCTGGAAGCATCCAAAGAGTTCAAAGCCTCTTCACAAAGCTGGGGATGGTTGGGGAAAATGATGAGCATTTTGCTGTGCTCGTGTCTCTTTGGGAAAGAAAGCCCAGATGCAGGAAGCTTCAACTTCCTTCCTAAATTCCCAAATTTGTTTGAGACTCAGCCACTCAGCCAGTGTAAGGAAAGTGCTACAGAGGGAGCTATGGAGAGCCAGTCCATAGGGAATACTGGGCAGAAGGATTTGTTGGGAACTGAGTTAGGCTGAATGAAGGCTTCAGATGTTTACAGGGAACTGGAGTGATCTGGGAAGTTGTCCCTGAAGGGCTGGAAACTTGCAAATGCTGGGAGGAATTTAAAGCAACAGCATTTCCCAGCCAGAACTTGTGCCTGCACACACACACAGAAACTCCAAATAAAATCAGAGACAGACTCCAGATATTTGGCAGATCTCTGTGTAAATGACTATAAAACAATCTAAATTTTATTATAAATGATCTCCCTGCAGTAGCATTTGTACTTTCCCATGCTGCATTACAGCCAGGGCCACACACAGCCCCAGCATTGCGCTGAAGACCCAGGGGAGCTGCTGAGATTCCCAGGACAGATCAGGTCTGTTTTCCATACACAAACCACCAGGACCACTCAAAAAGCAGGTGTCAGGGGTTAACAGGAGCCTGGCACTCTGCCCTGTGTCTGCTGCACATCAGCAAAGAGGCCTTTGCTTTGTCAGAGCCTGGATCTTTATTGGTGTTGCTATCTCCATGACCTTGTGTGGAGATATTTGGTGAAGGAGGGGGAATACTGGGGGTGTCCATGTCCCAGTCTGACAGCTCTGCATGGCCAGAGTGCCATACTGAACCAGGGAATCACAGGGAATTGGGTGGGAAGGGACCTTTAGGATCATCCAGTGCCACCCCCTGCCATGGCAGCAACACCTTCCACTACCCCAGGTTGCTCCAAGCCCTGTCCCACCTGGCCTTGGACATTCCAGAGATCCAGGGGCAGCCACAGCTTCTCTGTGCCAGGGCCTCCTCACCCTCACAATAAAAAATTTATTCCTAATATCTACTCTACACCTGCCTTTCATCAGTGGGAAGCCATTCCCTGTGTCCTGTCCCTCCAGGCCTTGTCCCTCATCCCTCTCCAGCTCTCCTGGGCCCCTTTAAGCCCTGGAAGATCTCCCTGGAGTTTTCTCCACGTGAACACTCCCAGTTGCTCCAGCCCTTGGACCATCAATAGTCAGAATTTCTCTGGTCCTTTTACCCTTCATGCTACAAAAGGTTTCTAAATGGAACCAAGATTCTGGCTAGGTTTACACAACAAACTCTGGCCTGGAATTATTCACCCTGTGCTTTCACCTCAGACAACATCAAGCATTGAGTGGGACCAAGGACTTTTCCTTTCCCCAGTGCCACAACACCAAATGTGCAATTCCCAACACTACTTTCCTCCTCTGTACCATTACACACAGTATGTCCTCAGCCTCCACCACCAGTGGCACTGGCAGAGCCTCCCCTGTGGCTCTGGAAGAAGCTGATGGAAAGCTCCTCTGGGTGGGAAGATGGGGCACACACGAGTTTATACAGGAACCAGAGCTACATTTGTGGCTAAGATCAGATGTACTTTGCCTGCAGTGTAGTTCCAGATAAGCATTGCTCATTTCAGAAATGCTCTGGGCCCAGGAAGAGGGAACCATGTGAGGAACAGTTATCTGCTGAGGGAAAACCCCACAAAATTGTTTTAAAATTAAAGAAAAGTGGAAACTTTAAAATAAAAAACCAGCCACAGCTGAACTTGCCAGGCTGCCTTTTTCCAGCTCACTCACACCTGTACCTCCAGCTACAATTTCCAGGGCAAACAGACTAAAGATGCAGAGCAGGGGATAGCTCACGATGTTCTGGCAATGCTGTCTCTGCCAAAATCTGTCTTTTGAGGAGGTCACTGATACCTTGCCAGGCTGGATTTCATGCCACTCAACACAGTTTCCTTGATTTGTTTAGATGTGGACTTGAACTAATCATTCCCCCAAAGTGCCTCCTTCCCTCCAGTGATGGTGAAAGGATCAAGGCTTTGTTGGACGCAGGTAAGTGTCCCTTCAAGTCACATGAATCTTTAGGAGAAGTACCCTTGGGCTGCCTAGAAAAGCAAACAAACAAACAAATAAAACAAAAGAAAAAAAAAACACCAAAAGTGACAGATCACAAAGGGGCACAGGAAAGGTTCAGGAAGAAGAAAGGAGAGGACACATTTTATTATGATAGAAGAAAAGCAGAGAGTCACAATGACACTGCTGAGAAAAAGCATCAAAGAAGGAGAGGTTTAAGCTTAGCTCTGCTGCTGTCAGGAAACCTTGAGCCATGCTGGAAAGAAGTGTTGGAGCACTCCAGAGCTCCTGAAGACCAAGTCCTGACATTCTCTATCTATTCTTTCACTTCAGCTTTGTCCTGGAGCCCTCAGGTGCCTCTGAGTGTGTAAATATTGCAACCAAGGCACGATGCTCCTCATTAACAACTCCCCTGCTGTCCTCACTGTAAAAGCAGGAAAAGGTTCATATCTAAGACAAACATCATCATTAAGCTATTACTGGCTTAACTAGGCTCTGTCTACCTAACCAAGCACTGACCCTCCACCACTCACATGTGTGGCAATGGCTCTGTGGCCAGACAGGACTTTCCTGAACCCCACTCAGGGGTTGGAGGATGTTGAGATGCTTGAGCTCATCCAGAGGAGGGCAACAAGGCTGGTGAGGGGCTTGGGGCACAAGTCCTGTGAGGAACGTTTGAAGGAGCTGGGGTTGTTCAGCTTGGAGAAGAGGAGGCTCAGAGGTGACCTCATTGCTCTCTACAGCTTCCTGAAGGGAGGTTGTGCACAGGTGGGGTTGGTCTCTTCCACTGGGCAGCACTGACAGAACAAGAGGACACAGTCTCAGCTACGTCAGGGAAGGTTTAGGTTGGATATTAGGAAAAAAAAATGTCACTAAAAGAATAATAGAGTACTGGAATTGTCTTCCCAGGGAGGTGGTAGAATCACCATCTCTGGATGTATTTAAAAAAAGACTGGACTTGGTGCTATAGTCTAGTTGAGGTGTTAGGGCATAGGTTGGACTTGATGATCTTAGAGTCTCTTCCAACCTCATTATTCTGTGATTCTGTGATTCTGTTGTCCCATGCCAGGGCCATTCCTAACAGAAAATTATATGGGGAGCTCAGCAGAGTGGATGCAAGGCACAAAGGATGAGAAGACTGCCCCTGGATTGTTTTGTTTCTGCCTCTGTGTGCTTGGCAGACCCAGAGCTACTCACGACCCACCTTCACTCCCCCTCCTTGGCCAAGTGCTCACAGGAGGCTGTGGCTGCTCAGTTTGCTCTGCAGCCTGGTATTTGCAGAGGTTTTCCAGGAGGCAGATGTAATCTCTCTCCTGGCCTCCCAGGAGAGCTCCCAGCTAGCAGATCTCTGGCGAGGCCATAACACAGACCTTTTGCTACCTTTATCTACCCAAACAGAATTTATGAGCAGGGAAAAAGTCAGAGACCACCTTATTCTTTAGCCCGAGGTCACAGGAGTCCTGGTTTCTTGCAGCTTGGTCAGATGAGAGTGGCAATGTGGCACCTTCACAGCTAACAGGGTTTTGCCTCAACCTTAAAATAGAAAAAGAAGGAGGTGGGGAAAAAAAATAGCTGGATTGTTATTGTTTGGGGGGGAAAAAAAAGAAAGCAACTTGCTGTCATTTTGACAAGGTCATATGATGGAGGCCCCCTGAAAAACATTTGCAAAGTTGCAACAGCAAAGCTTCCAAGTGAGGAAGCCACAGCAACCCATGCCAGAGACCAAAGGGGATGATCAGTGTTTGCAATTTAAATCTCCTTTGTTTCGTGCCATTCACACACAGCAACCCTTACATTTTGGCCATCGGAGCATACTCCAGGAGATGTTGAGCCGGGGCTTTGTTCTGAGTCCTGTTCATTCTCTCCAGGCAGGAAACAAGAGCCATCCCAGGCAGGCAATTGTCTGAACTCTGCTTGCTTTTGTTTGCAGCAACAGCGGCGAGCACAAGGTCTCCCCCCTCGCCTTTATTTTTTAATTCCCCACAATACGTCCTTCAAAACTAAATTAGCAATACTCTATATACTCTAATTGTGTTTTCAGAGGAACAACAATGCGGGCGCAGCGAGAGAACAATGAAGCAGCTCGTTATTAAAGGGGAAAAAAATAATTAAAATCTCAACAGAGATGATACTTAGATTGGACAAAAAAAAAAAAAAAAAAGAAAAAAAAAAAAGAAAAAAGGGAGTTTGAGTACATTTTTATTTCCCTGCCTGCCTTTTGTAACAGCTTTGCCTAATAAGAGGTTGGTCTGATTTAAACACAAGTAAACAAGGAGTGGGTTTCCCAGAGCTTCTCCTGAGAATCTGTACCATCTTGGTGCAGAGCTGCCCCACTTATCTCTAGGATGGGGCAACTAAAATCACTGAATCTTCATATGATGATGTGCCCACATCCCACGGGAAGGACCTTCAGCGCTGCAGAACAACCCTCTGTCAATTTGAACCTAAAGCTCTGGTAGAAATGTAAAGCTATTATCACCTAAAATGCATCATCCTCCTGAAAGAGAGTAAAAGGAAAGGAGAGTCTGGGGAATTAGGGACAAATCAGCCTGGCTTCAATGCTCAGAAAAATCTTGAAGAGTCAAGCAATCTGTCTCTTAGCACCTAGAAAACAGCAAGGGGATAAGTAGCATCCGGCCTCAATTTCCAAGGAACAAATCACATCCAACCATCCTAATTTCCTCCTGTGACAGAGTAATGACCCTCGTGGGTCAGGGGAGCAGCAGCAGATGTAAGACAGCTTAACCTCAGCAGAGCTCTTGACGTGCTCACTCAACATCCTCTCCATCAATAAATGCCTTGGCTACCTGGTTACCCCAAACTGGCAATTGGTGTCGTCAAAAATCAGCCAAATTATCTGGGGCAGTTGGCAAAGATGCATTTGGAAGTCCCTCTCTGTCGGAGTCCAGGACATCCCTCTGGCTGCCCTGGATGGCTCCAGACCCTGGCAGGGGGCTCAGAGACCTTGGCAAGAAGTCAAAAACACCTGTGGCTTCCATTTTAACCTGTGGAAAAAACTGCCAACTCTGTATGAGGAATTACAAGCCACAAGAGTTGGAGTCGTGTAATAGGTGAATTGACACAGGGTGGAAAAGTAGAATTTTAGGGTTTTTTAGAATGTAATTCAGGGTTAAAAGATGGGGGAATCTGGCCGTGCCCTAGACTTCTTCTCCTTCTTCTTGTCCTCCATGTCTTGGTGTGATGGTGACACTTTTCTATTGGTTTAAGATAGAGATTCACTGTCTAACATAGGTGGTGGGTATTGGCACAAATTGGTAAACATACAACACGTAATTTTGAGTATATAATGTGGGAGCTGCCCAGGACTCAAGGCAGACTACCATGGCTTCCGTACAGACCTCAGCAGGTCAGAAAGAGAATGTTGTAGATAAGGAAGAATAACTCAACTTCTCACATTCCAGACCCCTTCTTTGACTGCCAGGATAGGAGAACACAGACTTTCACACTCTTGGAGTCTCACCAGCTGACCCTGACACCTCTCTACCACATTTCATCTTTCTGAGTCAAACACTTTGGGGAGCTGCCAAGAGGATGAGAAAGAGAGAAAGAGAGGTAGAGCTGGAGACCTGGCTGGAGTTTGGAGCACAGCCAGCATGAGGAAAGGAGGTTGGAGCTGATGACCCCACTGCTCCTTTCCAATCTCAACCATCCTCTCACCCTGGAGGACATGACAGCCACCACCTCAAACCAATGGTCAGAAGCACTGACCATTCAACAATCATTTCCCCAGAGTGCTGGTGGTGCGGTGCAAATGCTCAGAGGAGTACCCAAAACAAAAAATACCCCCAAACCCATGTTCATGTCTCTCCTGACACCTGCAGGTCTTTCTGTTGAAGTGATGGGATGGATCTCCAGACATTGGCCATTGACAATCCCTTGGTGGGAGGCCGAACCAATCCTGACTTTCTACTTGGAAGGAAAATGCAAATAATTGAATAAAAATGCAATGCAGATTTCTGCAAGATTCTCCAGTCCCACACACTGGTCTTGGGACTGATGGAAAAACATCATTGCTGGATTGGAAGATTTTAAACAAAAGTGGGGCAAAGAAAATATTTCACATCTGGCTTTGAGACACATTTAAAAATCAACTTTGAACCCCCAGTCATGGAGATTTAAATGAAATACCAACTCCCTACCCTCCTGCACTCAAATTGGGAGATATTGATGGCTTAAAGACCTTGTCTTAATTTTCTCCATGACTAATCTATTCAGTTTTCACTTAAGTAACCCTCTGTGGTATAATGAGACAGCTGTTGCCTTCTATCCCTCCCCCAACTCCCCCAGCTAAGAAATTAAATTTAAAACCACTGCTTTAAATAGGGCTGGCACTGTTTCATCTCCTCTTGAGCTGCTCTGGGAGCTTCTTATCCGTAAGTGCAGGTGTCAGGTCAATCAAAATTCACCCAGCTCTTCAGGTCTGCTCAAGTCAGTGAATTGTAAGGAAATGGAGAGATAAAACTCATAGATCTCACCCCTGTGGGCTGTAGGTTGAGTTGGGTTTATTGTTTAGTTTTTTGTTGGTTTGTTTGTTTCTAAGTGGTAGATGGGTTTGCTTTGGGGTTTTAAGGTAAAGTGCAGGATTCTAGACTAAGTTATAACAGAACACAGATAAGGAAGGATTTTTTTTTTCATTATGAGGGTCCCTAAAGGTTGTCTACCAACCCCCTGCCATGGGCAAACTTTCACTATCCCAGGTTGCTCCAAGCCCCATCCAGTTTGTCCTTGAACACTTCCAGGGCTGGAACAGCCACAGCTGGGAGTCACAAGATTGACTCTGTTTGGCAGAGCAGGGGACTAAAACCTCCTGTCTCTTGTTGGTCCCCACAGTGGGATCTGCTGGCTCAGAGTGGACACTCAGTGTCCCAGGGTCACCAGAGAGGGTGGCAGAGCCATCCTCACCCTGCACCTTTGGCGATTTGGTCTCACAAAAGCACTTCAGTCAAAGGTGCCTTGGCAATTGCTCCCCTAATGGCTCTGGAATTAGCAACTTCAGACAGAAAATGAGAAGCATTTTAATGTAGCGTAGGGAAGATATTCCTCTGCTTCTTGCTTCGAGGCTCTGATGGGGAGAAAATCACATGAACAATAAAGGAATTTCTGCAGACTTCCCTTTTATGTGAACAACGTGGTTTAGACTCTCACCTGAGCCCCCCCTTTCATGCTTCTCCCCTCTCTTGCTCGTGCATTTCCCTTCTCTCACTTACTTCCCTTTGATCTCTCTGCAGTGTCTCATAGCCTGTTTAGCTCAGTCTTCAGCTTAAGCCAAATCAGCCCCATAAAAAGAAATCTTCCTTAAAGAAATACAGAGCACATGGGAGCATCAGTGTCGCAGCCTTTCCCTACATTTCTGAGGGGCTGGTTGAAGACTTTTTCTGTCATCCCTTTTCTGCACATATTTAACACCCATTCACATTTCATATTCACCTATCCTTACCCTAAGAAGTTCAGAGCATCTGCAGAGCTCCTCACCCATCAGATTCTCCCAATAATTCTGGCAACACTATGAGCTATTTCAGGCAGCTGGAAAATCTACTCTCCTAGAATAAAACATAATGAATAAAAATAAAAGTAGGCTTTTCACTGGCTTTTTTGACCTCCTATTTAACTATATTACACCAAGAAGGGTCACAGTCAGCCCAGCAGAGGCCCCAGATCCATGGACAGTTGTATTCCAAAAATTACCCAGATACTGCACTGCATATTTTATGCCATATTTTTACTGACCAAGCTCTTCCTTACACCATTTCCTTATGGCACATCAAAGAATTGGTGAACATTACAGAACATCTGGCATTGCAATCATGTAAGTCACTTCGGTCATGATTTACCTGGAAGGTCACCACATCTGTAGAAGGACACAGGGGAGGTTTTGGGGAAAAATAAAAAGGGTTAACTTGCTGAGAAGTTCTGCAAATAAAGCCAATTAAATTACACTTTGGTATATTGGAAAGGGGGAGAAAGGGCAGAGACAAGAGGATGCACGTAAAATGAGGGAAGTAGGCTGGGAATGGCTCGCTCTGTCTCAGACGACAGGAATGAGACAGATATTCAATGCAAAGGAAATCTCTTGTCTTCCAAAGTGTAATTAGACTGAGGGACTCATTTCCATAAGATGTCAATGAGGCCAGGAACTCAGCCAGACACAAGGATGGCTCAGACATTTGTGAGGATAACCCGAATATCTGAAGTTGTAACAACTGATGTAAAATAAAAAACTCTCAGGAGGGATCTAACATCTTATGTTTCAGACTTGAAATTAATATCTTAGTTACTAGAAGGATACCTTGTTATGGGGGGACAAATTATTTTCCGTCTGTCTTGGAGTGTACCAACACTTTTCCTTGAACATTCTGCCAATGACCTCAGCCAGAATCAGTGTCCTGCTTTGATAGCCCAGATCCCTGGGTGCTGGGAGAATCCCTCTGTCTTGGTTTGAAAAGACAGGTGTCTCCTAAGGAAGGCAGGAGCCTCCCCTGAAATGGAAAATGTAAACCCCCTCCCTCCAAACTGTTATAATTTTGAAATTAAGGAGCTCTCAGACAAAGATATGGGAATAGGAATAACAGTTCTTTATAGGAAAATTAAAAATACAAATGCAATAGTACAAAAAAGAAAACAACACACTGCCAGAGTCAGCAATGCCCTGAGCTCCTGTGGGTCAGGGAGGTGGCAGCAGTCCCATCCCAGGGTGGCTCAGCCCTCCTGCAGTGCCAGCTGTGCTTCTGCTGGAGCAGGATCGTGCACAAGGGGGGAGTTTTCCTCTGGAGCTCCAGGGCTGGGGGAGATGGGCCTGGGCTCCCTCTGGGAATGCAGTGGAGAAGAACGCTGCTCCTCTGGGAATGCAGTGGGGAAGAAAGCTGCTCGTCTGGGAATGCAGTGGGGCAGAAAGCTGCTCCTCTAGGAATGCAGTGGGGCAGAAAGCTGCTCCTCTAGGAATGCAGTGGGCAAAAGCTGCTGTGGGGTTCCCAGGTCAGATTGTATCCAGGTAGGAATGCTTGGCTCCTCCCCTGGGCAGAGCATCTCCCCATGGGATGATGGAATTTTCTCAGCCATGCAGGGACACTCAGTGGCCATGGACAGAAGAGATCTCCTGGAGGGAGGATGGGCTGTGGGAGAGATAAAGAAAAAACTGCCCCATGGACAGCAGAGAACTGCCCCACCTTTGACAGATAGTAAATAAAATACACACCCACAGCCTAAGACACCGTGTGTGACAGGGGAGAAGGTATCCCTTAATTATGTGTATTTGGTGATCTGGCTCAGATGCCAAAGTGAGAGCAGAAGGCAAACTGCACAGGAAGGCAAAATTGTGCTGGTCCCAGCTCATGTTTTTTGTACCCTGGGGTTCTTCACCTTTAATTCTCCGTGTGGGCCAGAAGAGCAGGGATGTATCTGTGGCCTCAGCCCATAAGGAACATGTCATTTCACCTTGGTTATCCTGTTTTATCCCCCACTCTGGACACTCAGGAGCCCTCACTCCCTCAGTCCTTCCAGCCATAAGGAAACACTGACCCTCTTTGCCTTTATTCTGCTTCTGCATTGCCCTCCCCTGTGCTCCCTTTCCAATTTTAAAGGTTTATAGCTTGAGACAGAGCATTACTGGTGTGAACTCTGTGGATAAATCAGCATTAAACACAGAGATTTTACAGGCCAGGGATTAGGAGGAGAGTGGGTCTCACCATGAAAGTCTGTGCTTTGGTATGGAAATCAACCTCATCATTAAAATGTATTAATCAGTTCACTCCTTCAAACCTGGAGCAGGTCTTTTACCCTGTGATTGAGGTGGGCTGGTCTATGGCAGCCCTCCCTTGGCAGGAGGGAGCAGGAATGTTGTGGACTGGGACTCGCTGGTGTTTCTTGGGTGATTTTGAACAGCAAAACATCCCCTGGGATGAGAGCCACCTGTGGTGAGGCTGCTGTGAGACCAAACATCTCCCACTCCAGGTATCTGCATCCATCAAGCCTTGGGATTTCATCTCCCACATTTCCTCTGCCCAAGCTCTCTCTCCTCTTCATGATCCCGAGAGCCCTACAGCAGCACCAAGGAGCAATTTTGGATGAACTGCCCATTTCCCAGGGGAAAAGGCCAGGAGCCCACATCTTTGGTTGGATGATGAGAATCTTTAGATGTATTCCAGCTACAGAAAAATGAAAATGTTCTTTAGATCAGGGTAACTAATCCTGCTTATGCTGTAAAGCCCTGGATGAACAGTCGATTCTTGTCAGATCCTAATCTGACATGCTGATAATGAAGAAAGGGAGGAGAAATCACAGGGAGCAAATCAGGAAGAAAGCTGTGTCATCGGGGAGGGGTGGGGGATTTGCAGGTCAGGAGGGGAAGGGGAAGGGGGAAAGGGAAGGAGCATGGACAAGCTTTAAAATTAAATTGAATATTAGGAGCTGGAAAATCTAATGGAGACAGGCTGCCCTGAAAGCGATACAGGCTGGAGATGGAGAGAGACAAAGGATGACAGCGGATCAGTTTAAGCATGAAAGAATAGAATAGAAAGGAAAAGAATAATAATGTTGGCTTGTAAGGCTGAAATCAGATTACAGTTTCCTCCAGTGAATTAACTCTCCCCTAATGTAGTGCGGGGGCCTTTGCAGAGCTGGTGAGATTCCCCTGTTGGGTGGCACTGGGACATTAAAGTGAGATGTGTGTGTGTCTCATTACAACCCTGCCCATGTTAAATCTCTCAGAGGACACCCGTGCATGAGGTATGCTCTGGGTATTCCTGTGGGGAGGGAGAGGTTAGAGCTGTTTGGGGTTTGGAGGAGGCCACACAGTGAAATGGATCCCTGTGTTTGTGTGAGGGTGGGACATTAAATTGTTCTGTGTGTTTGTGTCAGCCAGAGTCATCCTAAAATGCCAAGCTGTCTCCTCAGGATGGGGATGACAGGGAGCCACCTACAACGGGGGGCCCAAGGTCTCCAGAAGCTGCTGGCCCATCTCCAGCAGGTGAGATGACGCAGCACTGGGATGGAGGAGTGTCCTGGTTTGAAAAGACCGGTGTCTGCTAAGGAAGGCAGGAGCCTCCCCTGAAATGGAAAATGTAAACCCCTCCCTCTGAATTATTATAATTTTGAAATTAAGGGGCTCTCAGGTAAAGACATGGGAGTAGGGATAACAGTTCTTTACCAGGGAAAAATAAAAATACAAACGTAATAGTACAAAAAAGAAAACAACCCACTGCCAGAGTCAGCAATGCCCTGAGCCCCTGTGGGTCAGGGAGGTGGCAGCAGTCCCGTCCCATGGTGGCTCAGCCCTTCTGCAGTGCCAGCTGTGCTTCTGCTGGAGCAGGAACCTGGACAAGGGGGGAGTTTTCCTCTGGAGCTCCAGGGCTGGGGGAGATGGGCCTGGGCTCCCTCTGGGAATGCAGTGGGGAAGAAAGCTGCTCCTCTGGGAATGCAGTGGGGCAGAAAGCTGCTCCTCTGGGAATGCAGTGGGCAAAGGCTGCTGTGGGGTTCCCAGGTCAGATTGTATCCAGGTAGGAATGCTCGGCTCCTCCCCTGGGCACAGCATCTCCCCATGGATGATGGAATTTTCTCAGCCATGCAGGGACACTCAGTGGCCATGGACAGAAGAGATCTCCTGGAGGGAGGATGGGCTGTGGGAGAGATAAAGAAAAAACTGCCCCATGGACAGCAGAGAACTGCCCCACCTCTGACAGATGGGGATAGAATACACACACCCTGCTACATTTTGTAACCCAGGACAAGGAGGCAGCTGGAGATCAGGTGGAAGGTTTGGGATATCACAGTTCTTGTGCTCCTCAATGGAATGAGAAGAGTTGGAGATGCTGTGGGAGCACTGAGGAACCCAGCTAACAGCAACAACATCCTTTCCTTGGTGGAGATTTGGCTGGGGAAGAGGAGCCTGCTTGGGGGCCAAAGTGACTTTTGTTTCTCAGCCATATTAATGAATGTCAGAGCCAGCAGACCCCAGGCTTTATGTTGTTGATTCTCCGGCTCTCTAGGATCTTAGATCAGGATGACAGTGGGATGAAGTCCAGCTCAATAGGCAGCCTTCCCTCTCTCCCTCCTGCCAAATCCTCTCATTTGTTTTCTTGTGGCTGTGGCCTGTTAATCCTGCCCAAGCAGGATTATCTTAATTTGAAATTATCAGTGCAAACACCTGAGCTCTCCCAGTGGTTATTTGTTAAGGGGGGACATATAGAAGCTTTCATCTTCAGGAGACCTGCGATCCCTCTCCTTAGTGCTCCCAGACCATCACGTGTGAATGGAAAACCTTTAATCAAACAGGAATAGAGGAGAGGGAATCCTGGGACTCGGGGAAAGACAAATGCAGGGTGCTCAAAGAGCTGGAACGAGCACCCCATAAGGAGTAAGAGCATTATCTAGGATGCTGCAGAGATGACTAGGAAGGAATTAGATGGAACACATAGAATCAAGAGTGTCAAGGAAAGGATGAGTGGATGATGGCTGTTCATAGACTTTTCCAGAGCAGGAACGTGTGATTCCCAAGGAAAGTGCAATCAAGTTGTGGAGTTTCTTGCCACGGATATATAGTTGATGCTCAAAGGTAACAAGGGTTCAGGGAAGAGCATAGAAGTTCAAAGAAAAATCCAGACACTGTTATTAAATTCAGGGAGAACATATGGAAGTCCCCGAGTCTCAAATGGCTGGAGGCAGGGAAAGTACCAGGGAGGAAACTCCACAAACCCTCTGCTTGTCCTTATGCATTATTCATATGCCTGTAGCTACTTTTGGAGAGAGCCAGTTGGGAGGAACAACCTGTGGAGCTGCTCTGCCATGGCAGGGACACCTTCCGCTAGCCCAGGCTGCTCAAAACTCCATCCAACCTGGCCTTGGGCACTTCCAGGGATCCAGGGGCAGCCACAGCTTCTCTGGGCACCCTGTGCCAGGGCCTTACCACCCACATGGGGAAGAATTTCTTCCTTATATCCAACTCTAAATCTCTCCTCTTTCAGTTAAAAACCATTTCCCTTTACCCTTTCACTACCTGCTCCTGTAAAAAGTCTCCCTCCCTCTTTTTGATTAGCCCCCTTTAAGTACTGAAAGGATAAACCTTGGATGCCTGAGAAGAGTTAAAATCACAGTTTTTCTTTCTTAGATCAAGCCTGACTAAGCGTGAGTGTTGTGACAGCACTTGGAACCAGTGTAAGGCTTGGCTTTTCCCCATTGTAACACAGATTCTGGATGGCAAAGAAGATGTGACTCTTGCAGTGGCTTTTTTTTGTGCCTTCTCTGTGGCCCTTGTCTCCTCTATATTGCAAACACAAAGCAATCCCCAGTGTGCTTCAGATAAGGGCAGGCCCATCCATACCTCGGTGACACCCTGATGTGATAGTGACACACCCAATCTAGCTGGACAGAATGCCAGAGAAATACACTGTCCTCTGCAGCAGCCCTGGGATAATTAACCCTGTCACTTGTGCTTATATGGAGTGCTTTGTTCCACCAGGGCCTTTAGGATTGTTTCTCTCTGGTCATTTCCTCTCAGATCCCCCTATCTGCTGGGAAACGAGGTGATAAATGTCTCCCTGCTAACCACTCTCTGCGTTTCTGCAGCACCTTGCGGAAAAGTTATCACTGGAGGAGCTGCAGATGATGCTGAACTTCAATTAGGCCTCAAATTAGTTGTGCAGGGTGACATTTTCCAATCATGCAACATTAGCATCCTCCCTAATTATGAAAATGTAAAGCTAACTTCTGTTTCATAATAAATTAGGCTTGTTCTCTCTATCTAAAACACACAAGCCCTCACACAGCACAGTCTCCAGCAGGTCTTGGCTCCCTCTTTTGCTGATGCTCAGGGACAGACTGAACCACAGTGACCTCCCTGTCCTCTAAAGGTCAGGAATGGTGTCTGGTCAGTGGGCAGAGGAAGGGAAATCAGAAAAAAGGAGAAAAAGACACTGAAGTAATGGGGCTCTACTAGTGCTGGGCACAGCCCTGGTTGTTCTCACACCAACCAGCATCTTTCTTCAAGGAGCAGGGAGAAGGGGCAGGAGGAAAAATCCTGTCCTCTCCCTTCTCCACTGAGCTTTTGCACCTCAGGTTTGCTCACTTTGCCCACTTGTCCAGCCCTGAGAGAGGTATTGGAGCCTCCCTTCCATCACAGTGCTGGCAAATCCATAAGAAACTGAGATTGCAGGTGTGGTACCACACACCCAATCCTATTTATTCCCAAAAAAAACCCCCAAAAAAACAGGCAGCAGAGCATGCAGGTAAAATGACATAAGAAAATAATAATAATAAAAAGAGTAACCAGCATGACCTTTTGTATCAAAGTGCAGTTTGTGTAAACACCACAACTACTGAATAGAAAAATAAAAGTCAGATATTTTTTTGTACAGTCAGAAGAATTAGAAGAAATGTCTCTTTTGGATCATTTCCACAATGGCTGGGGAGTGTGCCTGTATTTAAGAGATCACTTAGAGCTGCCTCATTGGGGTTTATGCTGGAAAAGGGATCAGGAACTACCTGGCTCCTGCCAGAGAAGTTTTGCAGCACTGCTGTGTGTTTCCTGGGGCAGAGATTGTTGAAAGTAAGTGAATTCACCTTTGTGCAGGGTCTGGCCCACAGATCCTTCACACCTCCACACATCCCAAGCTGTGTCACTAAAAATAATGGGACCTCTACAAAAAGCCTGGAAACTGCTGGATTTTCAGCCTGGCTGAGTTTAGTAGGTTCAAGTAATGCTAAAGATGCCTGAAAAACAAAGCAGCCAATTATTGCATCTCTGCAATGCTCAGAAGGAACAGGGAGCTGCAGAGAGTGGCTGACAGGCAGCTAAATAATGCACTAACAAGCAGGGTGGCTGGAATCTGTCACAGCACTAATGAAGGTCAGGATAAGACACCTGCATATTTTAAGGAGTGAGGTGTGTGCATCTGAAGATGCCCAGATGTGACATTTAAAGAGAGAGATCATAAACTAAGTGCAATCACTGCTGAGAACTGGAGCCTGGGATTGCACAGGACATGTGGATAAAAGAATTAGAAACAGTTTAAGAACTGGAAATGGAGAAGCCTTGGAGTCTGTGGAGAAGCTGGAGAACCAGTGGCTTCTGAAGTGAAACTAATCCAAGGGAGAAGCCAATTCTGCTGTGTAGAAGTCCCCACAATGTGGATTAAATTTTC
Organism: Taeniopygia guttata; assembly: GCF_048771995.1. Taxonomy (NCBI): domain Eukaryota; kingdom Metazoa; phylum Chordata; class Aves; order Passeriformes; family Estrildidae; genus Taeniopygia; species Taeniopygia guttata. Next base: position 3,051,678 of record NC_133025.1, read on the forward strand.
CAAAAACTGGAGGGAAAGAGAGCACTCAGCTTTCCACACAGGGAAAGGGGAGCAGCTGAAGCAGAGAAGGGGATTTGCAGTATCCTTTTCTACAGAATAGCCTAATTCACCATGAGAACACTGCAGAGGCACTTAAATAGGGCAAGGGAAAGCACTGTGTAAGCAAACTCACTGCAAAGCCCAGGGAATGCTGGAAAGTACAGAGAGTGGGCTGAAAACTGCAGCTCCTCTGCTTTCAGCTGCAGTTTTCATTTGAAGGCTCATTTATTGCTGTGAAAGTTAAAAAAAAAAAAAAAATCCTAAAAAATCAGGCTAGTTTGGTTGAGTAATCAGTGAAAAGCTAAGCCTCTCCTTTAGGAGCCCAGGATATGAAAGGGACAATGTCCTCCCCAAAACTACCTGCAAAAGTGCTAGAAATGCTGTGGGGCAAATCCCGTGGTTCTTGTGGTTTTAAATATCCAATTCTCAGTGCAGCCACAGCTCTGAGTGCTCCTTCTCAATCCCACGTGCTACACATAAGTAAAAACCCAACAACATCACAATAATGCAATAATAAAGCAAAAAATTATGGGGACTTGATGGAAGATTTGTTCCCTTCAGACATCAGGATGTTTCCTCTGCCCGCTCCTTTCCCATGCTCTGGAATAATCTGATTTTTATCTACCACAATGAGGTTTTTTTTTCCTTCCCCCCCCCCCAATCAATTCAATTGCTGCAGTGAGCCCAACAAGCATTTTGAATAATGAGTTTGTTTTCGGGGTTGAAGGGTTTTGCTTGCTCATCCTGGCTTTGGAGAGAGCTGCCTTTGTGTTCGCAATGCCAAGAGGGAGCCGGAGCTGCAAAGCGCACGAGGAAGGATCAATACTTTAAATGCATTAACACTGGTGAGTTCCAAATGAAGTTAGTGGCTGCTGAGCATCACTGATTTCACAGTAAGTCTCAGTTCAGTTGGTTAATTTTTCTGAAGGATCAATGCCACAGCTGATGGTTACTGAAGTTTCTTCCTTGGCCAAGTGCAAGGGGGTTTTGAAATGAGCTCTACGGGGGATCACAAACCAACTCGTCCGTGTAAATAAGAGGAGCATGGGTAATTCTCTTAATCTGTCAAGACCAGCGCGGCAAAGACAGGAATCATAAAACCTGAACTAAACCAGCTTCGAATTTTGGATCTAAATTTCACAGTTCCTCTCATTGGACGGGGTCAGTCAAAACCATTGAGTCCAACTCTTAGAGAAAATGGACTTGAAAGCCATGACTTCCATCCAAACAGAATGTAAATTTTGTGTACAATTCTTGCAATATTGGGTCCTTCAGGATCTTCAATTCTTTAGGCAATCTCATGGGGATACTGTAAAGTGATGCCTTTATATTGTCAATAAAGTTCATATTGATCTCTTTTTTTCACTGGGGTTGGAGTCAAGTCTCCCTCACAGAATTAAGCTATCCATAGTCAGACTGCATGATTCCCACTCCAAGAAAAAGAATGGAAATATGGGTTCAAGAATGCAGGCAATGGTTTAAGAGGAGATTGTATGTCAGGAGGAGAAAGAGTTCAGAGGGAGGGAAGAGAAGTGGCAACAAAGCAACCAATGTGGAGAAAGTTTGTCTGGGGGGACAGAAACTTGGGGAAGCATCAGTAAGGGAAATGGAGAACAGAGAAATTCATCCCTTTTTAGGCATATTTGTGCACACCAGCAAAACAAACTCACCAGTCATGACTCAAAGAACCCAGGAACTCAGAGTGAGGTGTTGCATTTGGAGCTATGGAGTAATTAAGCTAATATAGACTATATGAAGGAGGATTTAACCCCATTACTCCCAGTTTGGCCAGGAGAGCTCCATCATAGCTCCACATTTATCATGGATTTGAGTCTCAGTCATTTAAAGAACAGGAATGCTCAGCACAGAATTCCAGCTGAATTTAAGGCCTTAAAGACTTAAGTCTGTACCTACCATTTCTCCCCTTTTAGGTATCTAAAGATTTTTTCATATCAGTTTTCAGACCTAAAGAGAAGGAGATCTACCAAGGAACAGAGCAATGGAAATATCCACCCACAGCTGACCTAGATACGAAACCTTGTCATTGTTCTGATTTTATTTTTTTGTTTTATTTTTGCTGATTGTCACAACTTCCAGCAGACAAAATTCCTGCCTTCACCTGGAGGCAATTGCTACCTTGCTGCAACCTTCCAATGATTACCCTGTCATAACAAATACCTTTGGTTCTTTCTTGAAACACTTGTTCTGGACTCCTCAGGCTCTGGAAGTGCTTCAGGCAAGGCTGGACAGGGCTTGGAGCAACCTGGGATAGTGGAAGGTGTCCCTGCCCATATCAGAACTGGATGGTCTTTAAGGTCCCTTCCAAACAAGCCATTCTGTGGTCCCATGATTTCCAAATCTACCACATACAAAAGTTATGGAGCAAGCTCCTTCTAAAAAAAAAAAAAAAATAATAACTAACATTTCCATACTTTGCTTTACTGGAAATGGCATTTCAAGCATTTTTTGCCCTACTCTCTGAAGGCTTGGAACATTCTTGCCTCCTTTTCCAAGCAGAAGACAAGAATCACAAGTAATCTTATGATCCCCGTAAAGGTGGTGGATCTTTAAATAGAATTGCTTGATGCACTTGAAATTTCTTGACTAAAACAAAAAGGAAAAAAAAAAAACAAAATAGACATTTTCATGCATATTTTCACCAAAAAAAACACCCAACAAAAAAACACTCAAAAATAACCCCCCACCCCAAAAAAAAAAAAAAAAAAAACCCACAAAAAAAAACACCCCAAAAAACAAAACAAAAAAACCCCCAAAAAAACCCCCAAACCAACACATCTTTTTTTTTGGGATAGGTGGCCTTAGCTTAAAAAAAAAAAGGATAATGAGACTTATGCTAAAATTGGAGAGCTGTCAACACTGTGCGTTCTTGCTATACATTAAAAGTCACTTAGAAAGGAGCAGGAACTCATGTTTGCAGAGAACAGGTGGGGAATTTACAAATTACTGACAACATTTTCAAATTTGTCAAAAAAAAGGCAACAAAAAACTTTGCCCTACCCCCACACCCCAAAAGAGAAAAAAACATTTGTGTTTGCCCTTCCTTCATTTCCAGAAACCGGGGATTATATGTTAGATTATTGTTTACTGGCTCTGATATTAGAAGATTTTCAGTCCAAAAGAGAAAATATGTTCTACTACCATCAGCAGCAGGGGTATTAAAGCCTTTATTCATAAACCCACAGGATCACAGAATGGTTTGGATTTGAAAAGATCTTCAAAGTCCATCCAGGTCCAACCCCTGCCATGTGCAGGGACACTTTCCACTATCCAAGCTTGTTCCAATCCCATCCCCAACTTAGCCTTGGACACTTCCAGGGATGGGGCAGCCACAGCTTCATGGACAACCTGTGCCAGGGCTGTCCCATGAGGGACACTCTTGGCTGGATATTTCCTTCTAGGTGACAGGGAGATTTTGGAGTTGACACTCACAAACCAGTTTTCCCAGGCAGCAAAATCCTTCCCAAAGCTCATCAGTTGGACGTTGGCTGGAGCTCTGAGGACAGAGACTGTGTCAGGTTGTTTCATCTCTTTCCTGGATGGCCTCGTTCCCCACAGAGATGCTCAAGGCTTTGGAGAAACCCACAGAGGTTCAGGCCTCTGTGCTGATACCTCCTGGAAATAACAGCCACGGCCTGATTGTGCAGAGCCATGTCTGCTTTCATCAGTTTGGAGTCTGGCACCTGGAGACCTCCGTGAATATCTCCCTTTTTTTTTTTTTACTGCTATATTCTCTCTGCAATTGATGCAGGGGAATGAAAAGGAGCAGGTTTGCACTGGCAGGAAGAAAGCTGCAGGTGCTGGGAAGATAAGCACTGCAGGGTTTGAAAGGCTTTTAGGTGGCTTAACACTTGCTTAACCAGCTGTTAATTAAACAAAATATGCAGATAAGTTACAAAAGTGCCTCCAGTGCCCCCTAATGCTCTTCCTAACTATTGGTACAGGCTGAATTAGGGGACAGGACATTTTCAAAGGCCACAGCACCAACTCTTAGATCCTCTGAGGTTCACCAGCCAAGTTCTCAACTTTGTTTTACCCCTTTTAATTAATAGTATCCCAACAATATCGTCGGGAAAAGTTGTTGGGGGATTTTTCTACAAGAAAAGCTCCATGAGTTATTTTTTGAGAGGAAACAAGGAGTCCTAATTTCTCTGGGGTAATTACTGCAAGACAGGCTGAGGCAAAGCAGTTGAAGTACATTTATTTCATCACAGGCGCAATGCTAATTCAAAAACCTATTAAAAATGACAGAGACAGGAGTTCAGCCTCCTCCATCCCTTCACAGCTTTACACTTCCTTAAATTCTTTCCCATGTGTGTTGTATATTCTCCCTGAACTAGGCAGAATTTTGTATCCACACAGTCTGGCCAATGCTGAAAAGTCTCTGTTTTTTATTTCCCAGGCCATCAGCAACGGAGCAGACATCCATCTATTTTCTGTGACAGGACAAGAGGAAATAGCCTCAAGCTGTGCCGGGGGAGGTTCAGGTTGGATATTAGGAAAAATTTCTTCACTGAAGTGTTACCAAACATTGGAACAGACTGCCTGGGGAAGTGGTGGTGTCACCACCCCTGGAAATGTTCAAAAAACCTGTGGATGTGGCACTTGAGGATGTTGTTTAATGGTGAATATGATGGTGGTACTGGGTCGGACTTGATCTCAGAAGTTTTTTCTATCCTTAACAATTCCATGATTTAACAGCTGAAATGAAGTAGTGCCATAAAGTTAAGATATTTAAGTATCACAGATTTTAATTTCTTGAATGCTCTGCATGTATTTTACATCCCTTTTGCCACTTCTCTATCAGCAACAACACTCCTGCTCCTGGGGTAGGAGTCCTCCACACAAAATGTATTAATGCTTGTAAGGAAAACCAACTGATTCTACCCAGGATCAGCATCTGACAGAGAGACTAAATAGACCTCTTTAGCAACTGGATAGCCTTATACTTCAGTAGTATTGATCCACTGAAGTGTTATTTTGGCCATATTTCTGCCTGCAAAAATCTTTGATGCCATGCAAAATTACTCAGCAGACAGGGTGTGAATTACAGTCTACAGCCATTAGCAGACTGCTAAAAAAGATTTCTTTTAATGCTCTAAAAATGGCACATGTTGTCCTGATTCTATTCATATTAATGTAAATCTGGGGGGAAAAATTTGCTCTCTTTGTAGAATTTGTTTCTTCATAAGTTAGGATGACTTAAATCAGACCTCTAACAAGAACTGCATGACTGGGACAAGCTGCTCAGGGAAGTTATGGATGTTCAACCCCTGGAAATGTTCAAGGCCAGGCTGGATGGGGCTCAGAGCAGCCTGGGACAGTGGAAGGTGTCCATGAACTTGAAAAGGAAGAGAAATCCAGGGACAGAGGGGTTAGACAAACCTGTAGGATGAATAGAAGCACTTCCAAAAGAAACAAGGAGTATAGCAGGGGTAGGACAGGTAAGAAGATGGTGGGTTTGGCCCCATTGTCTGTCTTTCATTCAGACTCAGGCACTGCCAGGCAAGAACTGAGCACTTTTGGTTAGATGCCATCTCAAAAAGGTCACAAGGAAGAGCAAAATCCCAATTTCATGAAGCCTCCACTTCATTCAGTCTTTTCTTCAGCCTCACTGTAGTAAAGTGCTGTGGGATTTTGGCTGGATCAAGAATGGGAGCACAACAAATGTCAGACCAGTCTGGCCTCCAGAATGGGGGAACACACCCCTGCACTCTTTAAAGGAGGAAGGACAAGTAGGGGCAAAAAAAGCCCCACAGAAACCCTGAAACCCTCAGGGCTGTCTCCAGCCTCTGGAAAAAGGCAAGGCCAGTGACCCATTAAACAGGGCTGGGCTGTGGGGTGGAAAAACGTTTATGAAAAGCAGCAGCTCCTTTCCCACACCTGTGAATGGGGCAGTGGCATTGACCTTCCTTTGGAAAAGCACACAGGGATTTAAGGATGGAAAGTGCTGCTTCAGCACTGTTATTTTTATTCAGAGGGAGTGCTTCAGAGGCAGAAGGGGTTTCAGTACTTCTTTTAATTTATTTTTTTATGGCTGTTCATCCAAGAGTACTAAGGGAATTTGGCTCTCATCCTTTCTGGGCTGTGTGAGGCAGCACATGTCACACCTGTGCCTCTGTGTCTCACCTGGCAGTGCCCTGGTTTGGGAGAGAAGGATGGGAACAGATTAGGAAAGGTCCAGCAGAGCTGGTGAAGCTTTTGGGATGGTGCAATATTATTTTCCTCTTTCCTTAAAAGTGTTTAGAAAAGCGAGCTGTTCCTCTGGCCCTCGGCAAGGTCTTCCCGGAGTCCTGGCCACTTCTCACTTGAAATTCTCTTAATTCTCCTTCCTGCCAAGTGTCAGGGACAGAAATCTTAGAGTTAGACATCACAGGAGAGGCTGCTCCTTTTGCATTTCCAGCTCTGTTTTATGCTGATTCAAAGATATGAATATTTTGTTTGGATAATTAGCTGCAACTTTTATCTGAACTGAGCCTCAAGCACTCCAGGAGTTTTCCCATTTCTGCTGTGGAGTCATGGGATTTATTTCTCCTGTGGCCTGTTACAAATTCAGATCTGATAGCTGGGGTTTATCCTGACCTGACTTGACCTGAGTTCATTTTGATTTTCCTGCTCCCCAAAGCCAGGAAAGCATCACAGGTAGAGAACACTCAGGTTAAATATGCAAGGTGCATCCTGCAGCCTCGGAAAGCAATCCACTCCTTTAGCCTGAAACTGCTTCCTCCTCACTGCTTTAGGAGATAGCTAAAGCCTGGATTGCTCTTTAAAATATTTAACTGGGGAAAATGAGTTGTTCCCTTCAATCTGTTTGTAGACAGAGTGTTTGGGGTTTTTTTTTGGTTTTTTGGTGGTTTTTTTTTTTAATATTAGAGAAATCAGCACATTTTTCCCTGAAGCAGCTGCACTTTGGTTTCTATTAGAGAGAGATTGATAACTTTACTCTTCTCTGAAACCCTCAACACCCACTCACTCCAGAGCCAGTCCCTGCAGAACAAGGCAAGATTTACAAGGCTGGGCATGGCAAAGCAACACTTCTGGTTGCAACCAGAGCTGGGTTTCCCTTCTCTCACTTGTAGGACAGAGGAAAAGGTGGGCCACTGAGGTTGACTGGGGGATGCAGAAAAATGAATTCAGTTCTTGGGCAAACTTTGGGAGCATTAACCCATTCAAACATTCCTAAAATCTCTCGGTCTTCTCTGACCACATGATCCTTCTAGCTGCAATCAAGAAGGGTCCTCCAGTGCCACCCCATTGTAAAAGGATACATGCCAAGCCCTCAGGCCAGAGGAAGGTCAGGATTTGGGCTGCCAGGCAATTTATCCTCCTCTTGCATGAGGACATTGGTTCATCAACCAACTCAAATGCATTAAAGGTGTTGCTGGGAGGATAAATCCAAGGGAAAGGGGAGGACAGGGTGAATAAGCTCCTCTAGGTCTGAGCAGGAACTAAAACACTCTGCAAAACATGCAGATTTGGGGAATCCCTGAAAAAAAAGAGGGGGGATGCAACCCTGAGCTGGTCCAGCATGGGAATGGGCACTGCTGGGACTGTCCATGAATTTGTAGGGGATAAATTCATGGTAGGGAGAAAGCTGGAGGGATCTTTGTGTCCAGAGCTGGTGATTTCAACTCTTTCTGTGCCACCAGGGCTCCTCCACCACAGTTCCAACACTACAGTGTCGCAGAGGGGAGGGGAGGAGGGGGAAGAGGGAGAAAATGGAAAGGGAAGCACAGCTCCCCGGGCTGACATTTTAATATTGAAAGGCTGTGAAATCTAATAAGAGCTACAAGGGAGGGTGATGTATATTTTCCTTGTGCTAGGATGAAATTGGGATTCAATAACTAAATGTGACAAAACATGCAATTTCCCATAGATTTCATGCAGCAGGGAGCTTCCTGTGTAATAACCTAAAACCAGGATTTTTTCCCTTAGCCCAAGGAAGATCTCCTGCCTCCATCTTATCTGAGTATTAGCTCACCCCCATGAAGTACAGGCTGCCACTTTAGCTGTACCTTATCACTGCCTGTTGGCACATGGCGAACAAAAGTTGATTTTTTCCCCCTTTTCTTCCCCATAAATGAGATCTTCCTGCTTCTTCCTGTGAGAAATAAACCTGAGCTGTGAATTGTGGGGGAAGAGTAATTTTTAGTTGGCCTCGGTCTCTTTTATGGTGCTGAGGTGTGAAGAGCCTTTGAAATGTGTTTCATTAAGACCTCTTGGAGATGCCTGTTGATTTCAAGGCCATATTGACCATCACAGAGATGGTGGGAAAAATGCAGCAAAGCTGCTCCCATCCCCTGGGGTGAAACCTTGCCCTAGATGTCATTTTCTAAGTGGGTTGACACATTGGACATGAGCTCATGACCTCGATCCACACAACCTGACTTTGGAGTTGGATCTAATTCTGAGGTTGGCCTTGCTCTGAAGGGGAGAGAGCTGGACCAGATGACCTTCAGAGCTCAGTTGCCACCTCAATTCCTCAATCCCACTCACAATTATTTTGTGCATAGTTGTGCTTTAAAACCCCTGGTGTGAAGGGTGAGCTGGAGCTGTGTGTAAATAAAGGGCACAGGGACAAAATCACAAGTGCTCCAATGCTTGCATTTTCACCTCTTATTGCCTGTCACCAGTAATGGCTGTCCCTGTAACCCTCCCCTTCCCCAATTTTGCAGAGTGAGCTTCTCCCATGGGCTGTTCACATGCCTTTAACTCCCCCTTCACTGAAAAAAACCCCAAGAACTCTTGCTTAACCTCCTAACTGAGCTTTATTCCTGCACGTGCATCCACCAGGACCTGCAACATGTTCGCTCGGATTGCTGCCCACTCCTAATCATCCAAAGCAGCCAAGTTAAAAAGGATTATTAATCAATAAACAATCTGCCTTTAATCAAACACGTTTCACTTTGCAGCCCAGGGAGGGGTGAGCACACAGGCAGGAGGGCTCAGCAGTCCACGGGAACTTCTTGAGCTGCCCAACACTTTAATTGCTTGGTGTGGCCAAAGTGAGAGCACCCTTCCTGCCTCCAGGAGGTCCTGATTGCCAATCCAGGGATATCCTGGGTAGCTCAAAACTCCCTCCTTCCCTCTCTGCTCCAGGTGCAGCGCCAGCGTGGCAGGGAATCAAATCCCCATCACCGCGAGGTTTGAGAGCAGCAGTAATAAAATGTGCAAAATGACACCCTCCCTCTTTGCTGGCCATCAAAAGGCTCTGCCTTTGTTATTGCAGGCAGTTTGATTTTGTCTTATCACTTTCCAGCTGGGTATGTGATGATTTTATTGGTGTGCACTGTTACTCTGCCTGCCCTGGGGAGGCCGAGGTTTCACTGGAGATGCAGGTGAGCAGATTTTTTTTTTTTCTCTCCTCTAGCCACACTCCATTAAAGAAGAAAACTCACAAAAGCAGTGAGCTAATAAAGCAGCTCCAGAGGAAAGCGTGCATAATTAAAACCTCTGGTAACACCAGTCCAGCGTGAGGAGGGTCAGACTCGGAGCTGGCATCTCTCTCCCACTAATGTTTGACTCGAATTTCAGATTGGAGTTTGATTGTCAAAATTTAATGGCCCATCTGATTCAATGGAACTTATTGTCATTGCCAGTTAACAGGGGGTTGATATCAAGATAACAGCTTATGAGCAGTTTCTGTGTGTTCTTGATCACTGGTATTGATTTCAATAAGGTGTGGGCTGGATCCTTGACACTCTAATTCTGAAATCAATGGAGCTGGGACACTTCACTCCGCTTCAGCGCCAGGGAAATCAGGTACATGCCTTTAACAATAAACCAGCCATTTAAATTACTTGTGCAGTCCTTTATAGGGAGCTCTGCCAGGCAAAGCAGAGATCCTGCAGATGTAGAGAATATGTGAGTCAGAGGAAAATGTTCAGGTGCCTTGAGCAGAGGAATGGAAGGAAGGGAATTTGCTGATTCTTACTCAAAGCACTGTCTGGTGTGTTTATGGAAGAGCAGTGCATGAAGGAGTCAAATAATCCCATCCTGGGGGATGTGGGCACTCAGAGCAACATTCCCATTCATTTGGGATGGAGATGTAGGGTCAAAGACAAAGTGGCTCCAAGTTGTGAGTCCTTCATGATTATTCACAACAAATTGGACCTAAAATTGATCGTGGCATCCCAGCCCCGACCTAAACGTCCCCCAGAGTGCAGGAAATAAAGCAAAGATGTCAAGGAGAGGGAAGAGCAGGTAAGGAAGGATCTGGAAATGCACCTGCATTCCTGTTGGAGCACTGTGCTGCAAATTGCAGCTGAGAGGGAAATACACACCTCCTCATGTAAGGGAGCCCTGGATGAATGGCACTGACCAAGGGTTCTCTCCAGAAAGTCTAGAAATGCCTTTTTCCCTTTCATCTGATTCAGAAGAAAGCGTGGTGCCTCCAAAGTGAGTCTTAGAGCCTGCTCCATGGATAAGATGGAAGTAAACCTCGTTGTGGTGGCACTGAGGGGCTGGCACTCGTTACCAGAGGACACCCATCCAGAACTCCCCAGAAAAAACCCTTAAGGAGACTTGCAGCACAATAAAGAGAAAAACCTCCTGCCCTGAAGTCTGGGGGATGTTTCTTTTCTGCCTTGAAGTCTGAGAGATGTTTCTTTTCCGACACCTCAGCAGACAGTGATGGTTGCACGCTGAGGAGGAAAAACACTCACTCTCTTGTATCTCCAAACAGGCAAATATTAGCTTAAACGTGAGCTATTAATGGGTTTTTTTTCCCCATTTTTAAGTTGATACCGACTGATACTCTGGTTGCTGCAAGTCTTGGATGCACTAAAAAAACTCAAGCTCCAGCAAGTGCAATGGTCTCAGCTGATGTCTCCAACCTCATTTTCTCTGTGCACTTAAGCACTGGGTTTTTCTTGCAAGCAGGGAAGCCACACACAGATCCTTGCAGGCAGTACTACTCCTTGACCCTCCTTAATTCCTTCTGGACCAGCTGTAAACCATCCCAGTGCAAAGTTCCTCTAAGGAAATATTTTAAATGTTACCAGTTACAGGTACCCTGCCACGTCTCTTGTTATCAGAAGACTTCCTTTACTCTACCACTCTTTCTCAACATCAAGAACTTCATTAGATTTATCTTGGAGCTGAATTTAAAAGCAATGGACATCAGATTTGCACAGGCTCAGCTGGTCCTGAATCACAAAGACTCTTCAGAGTTTGGTCCCTCTTTCCCAGCTCTGGACATGGATTTCCTCACTTGGAGATCTTCCTGCCATGCCTGTGGCAATGCTGTAGGATAATAAATAAAGCTGGATTTCCCTGATATTTTGCTTTTTTCCCCCTCCTTCTCTCAGAAGAAATTAAAATAGCTCAGACAATGTGGCCCACGTTGGTGCTGAGGCCAGTATTGATTTATGCAGGTGGGAGATAATCATTATTTCTTAAAGTAATGACAATAGCCCAGCATCTGTGAGCATGTGGGAAGGACAGACAGCCATGATAGTTTATCTATTTACTCTCAGTACCTTTCAGCTCAGCTCAGCTCAGCTGGGAAAGCAAAAGAAGGTGTTGCTTTTCCCTCATTCTCCATGCTGGGAATGGCACCTGGCATTCGAGTAATCCATCTGTCCATCATTCAGCATCCACCAAGGGATGCTGAGGTTCTGCAGGAGAGCTTTCAGCTGCAGTTTGGAGTATAATGTGGAGGTTTTGCTTTTTTGCTGCTTTCCCAGCTGTGTTGAGGGCTCGGGGATGCAAGTGAAGATGAAGACCTGGAGGATGAAGGAGGAATAAATTCACAATCCCCCGAGCATGCCCGAATCACTGGACCATCCTTCCCCTGAGTCTGCACTGCAGAAATGTTCACTGAGCTCTCTACCTGTGATCTCCAGCTGGACAAAACCACAGTACTGCAATCTCCCTCTTCCCCTCAGAGATTGGATGTGACTCCTTTATAAACTCCCAGATTGTCTCTCCGTGCCTGCTCTTGCCCTGATAAATGTTCTCCTCTGCCGAGGAGCCTGCAATGCTTAACCCACTCCATCACCATTTCCCTTGAAGGTTTACGCATTGTTTACAAACAGAATTTCCCCTGTCACTGCCAAAGTGGTGTCTTTTTCCCAAAGCATCAGACAAGGTGATGCTCGGGGAGAGGTGGAGTGACACAGTTATCCACCTTGCCTGGCTCTGTCTCTTCCCTATGGATATGGGAAGCGACACATTTCCAGCAGGTAATTACATGTTGTCATCTCACTGTGCACTGTGCAATGCTCTGTGAGAAGCCCTGAAATCCCCTGAAACACGTTTGAGAGAGCCAAGCTGAGGTGAGAGCAGTGAAGGCAGATTATTCCACCGTAACCCAGGAATAGCACTCCAAGTGTTACTTTGGGTGATCCATAGAGTTTTCTTCAAGGTCCTAAAAAAGATGCAATTTAAGAAAGAAGAGCAAAGAGCAAAACCTCTTTGAATTTAAAATTACAGAACTACTTAGGTTGGAAAAGACGTCTGAGATTGAGTCCAACCTGTGACTGACCACCACCTTGACAACCAGACCATGGCACTGAGTGCCAAATCCAGTCATTTCTTGAACACAAAACGATCCAACAGTTTCAGCCTGAGCCCCATATTTCACAGGACATGATACAAATCCAGATGTTGACCTTGATTCCAAACAAGTCGAGGCCGTGCCTGAGCTGAACCTTGGCTCCAGATGTTTATCCTCATATCCAAAGCTGTGTTCTGATCTCCACAGCCCCCTCCAGATTTCCCAGTGAGAGAAAACAGAGTGGGGAGGTGAATGACTGGCTAAGAGGAGGAACAGGAGACGAGGAGCAAGAAAGGTGAAGCATTTTCAGTGAGATTTGCCATTTTCACACACACTCCCCTGAATTCCAGACAGCTCTTCTGGGTGACAGTGTCCATATCCATTGCCATTTGCTGTTTGGGAGCATTCCCACAAAAGGATTCAACTTTAAAGGAATGCTCATTTTCCCAGCAAATTTCCACATATGCATAAAAAGAAGGGCAGCAGTGTGAAAAACAAATTATAATTCCCTGTTTCTCCCTTGGTTCCCATCTTTCTTCTTCCCTCTCTGAACTTTCAGCCACCCACTTGGTACCAAAAGCACTTTGCCACCACCAGCCCTGGGTGGAGCAACAAGGAAGAATTTGGAAAGAACCCCCTGGTTTGAAGCTGTTTCCCCTGACTAGCTGGAGAAGAGTTATGAACAACAATAAGCATTCACTAAAAAATCAGAATCCCTTCAGGGATACATGAAATGAGCTCCATTCATCCCTCTGCCATGAATAATTCAGCCCTCCTGAACTTGGGAAAGAGGGTGCTTTGTTTGGAGATGCCGATAGGAGGGTTTAGGAAGCCAAGTTAAAGACAGCTGGGAGGTCTTTGGACGGGTAAGAAATCTTGAGCGGGATCTGAATGTTCTCAGTTGGCCCAACGTTCTCATTCCAAGGTGAATAGGTGCAATAAAATAAAAATCCCCACCTCCACTAACCTGGCTCACACATGGAGAATTGGAGGGAGAAGGTTTTAGAGCTGGAGTAACTGCACTGCAAATCATTCCAGTAAGGATTGTGCCGGGGAAGACAAGAGGAATTTTCTGGCTTTTAAGCTGAGGGGAAAGCACAACTCTGCAGAAGACACCTAAGACAGGCTTTTGAAGACAGAACACAGGACGTGTTCCACAGCTCTGCTGATCACATCTTCAAGCACAGGATTTCAGCAGTCCCTGCCTTCATTAACCAGGGAGCATTATTTGCAGTGGTGACAGCTTCAGATTCCCTAATTTTTCCCTGGATGTGGAATTCCCTCGCCCGCCTGAGCTCGATGCTGTCTCGCAACGCCGGGCTCATCGCCTCAACTCTCCTGGGCTTTGACAGATGGAATTAGGATACAGCAGCACTGCAGCAAGACTGCAGATGGTTTTCAAACAACTGACTTCAGCATCAAAATGCTTGTAATTCCCATTTTAAATAGAGCTGCCTTCCCTGGGGAAAGTGCCTGGCTCTTCTGGGTGTTGCAATGCGTTGATAGAGAGAGACACACACTCGAACAGCCTGGTGCTAATAAGGAAAATTAGGAGCAACTCGCCCTTTCTGTTGGAGGAAAGCCATGGTGGGGGAGAAAATGCCATGGATTTTCTTCATCTGCAGATTTCACTGAGCTGCACCCAACCCACTGGCTGTTTCTAGAGGTAAAAGTACCTTTATATGAGATTTTGAAAAAAAAAACCAGCACTGTCAGAGATTTCCTTGCTGAAAGCCAGGTGGGTATAGCAGAAATAATAACACTAATAGAAAAATAAAAGTAGCAATTGTAGCAGCAATAATAACGCAATAACTCGGCCTCAAACTACAGCCCTTGTTCAGGTAGCTGTTCCAGATTGCAGGGGGGGAGGACAGGACATTTTTTTAAGGTGGATTTGGTTTTGATCAGACTCCCTGTCGCTGCTGGAATGTTTATCCTGGTACAAGAAAGGGGTCAGGGCAGCACGGAGAGCATCTGGGAAGAAGGTGAGAGATGTCCCTGCAAGAACCTACTGCAATAATGCTTTGTTTCAAAAGATAAGATATATAAATTAGCTATTAGAAAGAAATTCTTTGTTATGAGGGTGGTGAGGCCCCAAAACAGGTTGCCCAGAGAAGCTGTGGCTGCTCCTGCATCCCTGGCAGTGTCCAAGGCCAGGCTGGACAGGGCTTGGAGCAGCCATGGCAGGTGGTGGGATGAGATGAACTTTTAGGTCCCTTCCAACACAAACCATTCCATGATTTCATATTTCCATGACATATATAATAAGAAAACAAGGACAATAAAGATAATCCCCCAAAGACTTCCGTCAAAAAAACCACAATACAAATCACCAGAACTATTGAAGGGACTTATGAATCAGAATTTTGAGATTTGTTCTATATTTGTGAGTTTCTGATTCTGTCATAAGTTTCACACAGGGTTAAGGGAGCGGGTGATGAGGATCTCCAGTGGTGGCTGTGAGGAGCTTCCAACTGCCTGTAGGACCATGGTGGGATCTGGATTAGAGCTGTTTCCTTAAAAAAAATTTAAAAAATAAAATAATAATAATAATACAATAGCACCAATAGAAATAACAATAAACAACCAAAATGCTGGGGAGGGACTTAAGTAACTGTAGCAGCAATTTAAAGAAGAAGAAGCATAGCAAAGGTTAAAAGAGAATTTAAGGCAGCAGGCCCTGCACTCTGCCCAGTTTCAAAGATTCATTCTGCTTCTTGTTGATGAGGTTTGTGGGTTTCAAGGCTAAATTCTAGGGGAAAAAATGCTTTCCAAATTGACCCGAGGCAATATTTCACACCTTTGGAATTAAAGACATGCGGTGTCAAGTACTCCATCCACAAACAGCTGTCAAGGCTGAGGGTTTCTCAGTGTGAACTGTAAGGCTTGAGACTCTCTTTCCCTGAAATGGCACAGGGAATGTGGAATCTCTGGAATCTGCATCCCTGGAGGTGATCAGGGGGGTGTCTGGACATAGTTCTGTGCAGCAGGCTCTGGCTGACCCTGTTTGAGCAGGGAGGTTGGACCAGGTGACTTCCAACCTCAGCAAGTCTGTGATTATTAAAGCTGGTTGGAAAACTATTTTATGTCCTGAAAGAATTCAAAATAATTTCTGTTTTATGTAGGGATGAATTCAGAATCTTCAAGTTTTGTTCCTGGAATGCAGGTGAGAGGAAAACTCCCCTTCCTCCCATCGGTGTTCTCCTGGTATTTGCAAAGCCAAATGTTATGTCTCTGCTGTACCAGTTACAGAACAAAGAAATTTCTCATCCTAGGAAAAAATGTCCTGGGGATTGGTCTGCAGCTAGCACTCTTCATTTCAGTGGGAATAACCACAGGGTTGTGCTGGTTCATGCCCTGAATCTCCACCATCACAGATGAGTGCGTTTCTGAGACTGTTGGCTCTCCTGGAGCAGAAATTCCCTGTTGGCACAACTGTGGATTCTTCCCTGCAAGAAAAAGTTGAGCTCAAATGATATTTTTTAAAGCAAAATAATTTCCCTGACCTGTCCTTTTGCAGCTTTTCTGCTCTGGGGTGACTGGGGCAGAGAAGGAGGAGGAGTCCCAGGGCTTTAAGCCTGGGTGTGAATGGGGTTGCAAGACTCTGGGAAAGGCAGGGCTTCCCTGGGCTGTAAACTGAGCAACAGATGCAGAGAAAAGCCTTAAAGAAAAGCACCACGGCCTCAAGAGTTTGGGGCAGGCATCCTGGTGATTCCTGGTGTATCCTGATGCTGACGTCTTGTGGGAGCCCAGGACATCCCTCTGGCTGCCCTGGCTGGCTCCAGACCCTGTCAGGGGGCTCAGAGACCTTAGCACGAAGTCAAAAACACCTGTGGCTTCCATTTTAGCCCGTGGAAAAAGCTGTCAACTCTGTATGAGGGATTACAAGCCACAAGAGTTTGAGTAGTGTGGTAGTTGAATTAACACAGGGTGAAAAAGTAGAATTTTGGGGTTTTTAGAATGGGGTTCAGGAGGACAAGATGGAAGAATCTAGGCATGTCCTGGCCTTCTTCTCCTTCTTGCCCTCCATGTCTTGCTGTGATGGTGACACTTTTCTTTTGGTTTAAGGTAGAGACACACTGTCTAATGTAGATGATATGTATTGGCACATTATTGTAAATATAATACATGTAATTTTTAGTATAAAATGTAAACACCACCCTAGAGAGCAGACAGAATGCCATGGCCTCCTTGCTAGCCAGAGCTCAGCAGGTCAGAGAAAGAATGTTATAGATAAGGAAAAATAAACAACCTTGAGAAGCTCATCCTACGCATTCCAAGACTCCTTTGGCTGCACGGGCTGGGAAACAAGGACTTTTACACTCTCAGGGTCACCTCGACACCCAGATCCTGAGAACATCCTGGTCATGCCACTGCTCCCTCTGCTCCTTCCCACACCTCCAAAGCCACAGCTGGCTCTGTTTCCTGCCCTCAGTGCTGATATCAAACACAGACATGATTTTCTAACTCAAATCAACACCTGGCCACCCCTCCCCAGGACACCAGATACCTCCCAGAGATGAAGGATGCTGCAAATAACTTGGGCACATTGAAACTGTAGAAAAAACCTCAGAGATGAGACCCCTCTTAACTTCTCCTGGAGGCTGGGAAGGTCTGAGTTGCTGCAGCAGCACAAAACAGGGTAAAACTCCAGAATACAGAGCAGATACTATGCAGAGATACCGAAATTATTGAGGCCACAAGACAGAGCAATAAATCACAGCACATTACAGGCATGATTTTGTTATCTTCATGATGTAAAACCCCTCCTCCTCTTCCTCCCAGCCATCTCCTGTCCACATGACTTGTGGCAGAAGCAGCCCACTGCATTTTTGGGAATGAAATCATCAGGGACAGCAGCAATTTAGCTCTCAAAGCAGATGGAGAGGGGAATCTTGTATCTAGAGCATGTGGGAATACTTCAGGTTTGCTGCTGCAGGCGCAAGGTGCTGTAGGGGCCCTTTCCTCCCTCTTATGGCATTCAGCTCGTGCAACAAAATCAGATCGTGCCAAAAAACCATTTGGTATGGTTCTTTTATCTCTTTTTCCTGCCAGGAGGACTCCCTCATGGGGCTGGAATGGATGTGAGCAATGCCTGCAAGGATGGGTGCTCCCAAAAAAACAGCTTTTGTCCTGCAAACTGCTTCCCACAGCACTTTGAAGAGCCATTCCTTGTTCAAAAGTCCATCCAATCTTCCCATCCTTTCCAGAGAACTTTAGATCAGTGCTGAAAATAAATAATCACCAAGGAAGAAGTTTATGGAGGGAAGGCAACTCACCCTGGTGGGAGGATTGGCAGAGCAGATGCTGCAGACGGGACCACGGGCGAGCTGGTGAGGGAAAGGGCAAACATGGGAATTGCATTTCCTGGAGCTGAATGAGATTTGGGCAATAAAACGAAATATTCTTGAAATGTGAGGCACGCTTTCATTTTATTTTTTTTTTCCCAGTCTGTGGTGAAAATGCCTTATGTTTGCAAATGTTCTTGAGGGGAAGGAGGCAGTTTTCAGCAGGGTAGGAGGGGTTTCGACAGCAGCAAAAATTTGAACGACAGCAAAGCGAACAGGACCCCCGACAGACTCCTTACTTATTACACATTTGCAGCAGGAAAAAGTGAAAATATAACCACATTTCCCAGGAAAAATAATTCATTTAAAAATAAAAAAAAGTCATTGTTGCATCCATGAGTTGTCCAAAATCAAACTGATAAAGCATCCATGTAGTCAGAAGTCTCCGAAATGCATCCATTACCCCATAAAATATGGCCAGGTTGTTTGACAGGGTTCCCCTCTTCACTCCTTCCCCCGAGAACAACTGGTGACAGCTGCAGTTGACATTATTTAAACATTTCAGTATTACATTTCTGCTTTCATTTTTCATCACCTTTCGGCTGAAATTCTCCAGGCCTGGCCAGTTCAAAGTAAATAGCTGGAGGAAATGAGAATAAAAAAAAAACAACAACATTGTAAAATGTCCCAGCCTACTAAAATTTTAGAACGGTATGATTCCAAAATTAAATAAAAGCCTACATATCCTCTTCCAAATCAATGCTTATGATTTAAACAAACAGATTTGGACACTGAGAGGGAGACAAAATTAGATGGGGAATTACATTTTTCCAAGGAAAATGGGACTGACCTGGACAATGCTTTTGGTGTAAAGGTCATCCCACAAGGACACAACAGCTGTGCCCATTTCTAAAAAGTGAAGAGGGCTAAAAATAAAGATATTATAAGGAGTAATAAAGCTACAACTTATGTCCCAGTGAAGCACGGCCAAATAATTACTCAGAAATGAGAAAGTCAAAGAGAGAAAGTCTCCCACATGGTTTTTTCCCTGATTTATTGTGGGAGCCTGCCTCATACTGGAGTTGTATTTATAGGCATCTGATATGCAGCTTATGGATACAGCTTATGGAATCAGGATCAGCAGGTCTTGTTAGAGATGAGTCAGGAAAGATGTCAGCAAACTTGATCCTTCCTTTCCTGAGCATCCTGGATGCTCAGCCACCCCCTTATTTACCACCCTGTCCTCACAGCTTGAGTTCAGCTCTGGAAATTCAACTTCTACCTCCAGCCCAGCCTCTTTTCACTCAGGTTTTGCCCATCTCCTGACTGTGCTGTTCCACAATTCCTGTGGAAATGTGTCCTCTAAAAAGGACTCAGTGCCTTGAAGGAGCAAACTGTGCTCTGCACATTGCTCAAAAATGACTCTGAAAATCAAGATGCTCAGCCTGTGTTTCCATGCTGTTAAATGAGTTTAGGAACCACACAGGTCTTCCCTGAACCTCACCTGAAGCTCCCATCTCACCTGGACATTAACCACTCTTGTTTTCTTGGCACGACAAATGGCCACAGAGAGAAATGTGGAATGAAATCTGTCTCTGCTGGAGGAGTCAGGATGGCAGAATGAGCTGCTTTTAGCTGGGGCAGAGGTCATTCTCTTTCCAAGGGGATTTGGGCACATCCTAATTTTTGAGGTGCCACTCACAAAGCTGTGGGAGGTGTGCACATCATTTTAATTTTGATATGGAATCCTGGAATGTTTTAGGTTGGGAGGGACCTTGAAGCTCACCCAGTTCCATCCCCTCCCATGAATAGGGGACAGGGAAACCCCCCATTATCCCAGGTTGCTCCATGCCCCATCCAAGCTGGCCTTGGAAACTTCCAGGGATGGGGCAGCCTTTAAGTTGTCTCCTTTAGGAAGCAGGACAGCAGAGTTACAAGAGATTTGTGGTGATTAACCTCTCCAGCTGCCACAACCACCATTCTCTTCTTCTGCTTCTTCCAAGAAGAGCCCCAGCTCAGCAGGGAAGTGTCGGAAATCAAAATGTCCCTCAAACATTTTTGGAGGTTCCAGACCTTGGTCAGAAGCATTTGAGACCCTGGCAGGCAGCTGGAAACAGCTGTGATTTTGAGTTTGAGCCAGGGAATGAGTTACCAACTTTGAAGGTGGAACAAGCGGTCACAAAGGGTTAGATAGTATAGTAGAAGTAGTTACAAAATAGAGGGGAAAATTTTTTGGTATTGTACAGGGGGGTTTCAGCACCTGTACAGGGGCGTTTTTACTTTGTACATGGGGGTCAGAAGTTCTAAGATGGAGGAAAGTGGGCCTGATCCTGTTCTTCCTCCTTCTTCTTCCTTGCCTCGATGTTCTTGGCGATGCTGGCACTTATGGATTGGTTTAGAGTCTAAAAGCACTTTGTAACATAAGTAGTAGGTATTGGGGAAAAACTGTAAATATATAACATGTAATATATCATATAAAAGACAGCAGCAGCCCTGGGCGGGGAGAGAGAAGAAGAAGACACCAGACAGAGAGGATGTCAGGGTGTGTGTGTGCCTCTGCCTGAGCTGCTGAGCAAACCACAGCAGATCAAGAAGAAAATCTTTTAGATAACCAGCAATAAACTGGCTTGAGACCGAACAACAAGAGGCTGCAGAGTTTTTCTTTAGAAGCACAGGTTGGAGGAGACTTTACCACCACACGAGAACCCTGAATCAAGCCCGGGGTTCTCACAGGGAAGCACATTCCAGCTCCTCCAGGCCCCAGCTGTAGGCACAGATGGGATGAGGCCGTGAAGATGCTAAATCTGCCATGTGAGAGCTCCGTGCTGGAGGCTGTGCTGGCTCCCAGTCCCCGCAGACCTTCACCAGCAGACCCCTCCTGTGTGCCAGAGTGGAGCAGCAGCACCCCAGGAGATGCCAGGAGGTGAAGTGGCTTTGCCAAAGCAGCCTGACAAACCAGTGGCAGCTTTGGGAACAAATTCTGGTTTCATCTCATGGCTTTGGAGGCAGAACAGCCCATGTGAAATGTGGTGTCCCCTCCTCTCACCAACAGATTTGCCTCCTGAAATAGAGGCATTTAGACTCTCACAGGCAAAACTGGCTCAAAAATGCAATGATTTAGCCCTCAGATGAGCCAGCAGAACATGCAAAAACAGGAAAGCAGAGAGAGCCCAGCTGTTTTAGCCTCCTTTGGTGGGAGAAATAAATTTATACGACAAATGGGGTGAGGAGAAGGCATTGAGGCATGGACTGGGCTGTCAGGAGGAGACCATTTCCCTCACAAATCCCAGGCTGAAGGTTTCAAGTTTGCTTCAGGGCAAGAGCTCTGGTGAAATGGCCTTTTTGGGTTTTTTTTTTATTTTTCATAGCTACCAAAGCATTTTTGCTATGACCATAATTCAGCTCCCCAAATTAAGAAAAAAGGAAGTGTGGAAGTGCCCTGGGGGAGCGTTTGGTTTGTGTCTGTGCTCAATATTGGTCCAGACAAAGTCCAAGGAGCCCAGCTAACCTTGGAGCTACCCCAGGAGGAGCAGGGATCTGTCAGCTGGACGTGTCACACACTCGTCCCTGCACACAGCACTTGATGGATGAGATGATTTCAAGTTTTTGACAACAGCTTTTTGCGGTGGGGAAAAAAAAATGTGGTTTTTTTTTTCAGCAAGTTGCAGATAAATGAGCAGAGTTTGCTCGAGTGCAGGGAATGCAGAAGGCAACAGAGTCAGGGATTCGTGAGGGGAATGGAAAATGCAAGGGACTGGTTTTAAAATTAAGGTGTGAAAACAGAGAAAATCTGGTCTTCAAATGAGGAGAGGAGAGGAGAGGAGAGGAGAGGAGAGGAGAGGAGAGGAGAGGAGAGGAGAGGAGAGGAGAGGAGAGGAGAGGAGAGGAGAGGAGAGGAGAGGAGAGGAGAGGAGAGGAGAGGAGAGGAGAGGAGAGGAGAGGAGAGGAGAGGAGAGGAGAGGAGAGGAGAGGAGAGGAGAGGAGAGGAGAGGAGAGGAGAGGAGAGGAGAGGAGAGGAGAGGAGAGGAGAGGAGAGGAGAGGAGAGGAGAGGAGAGGAGAGGAGAGGAGAGGAGAGGAGAGGAGAGGAGAGGAGAGGAGAGGAGAGGAGAGGAGAGGAGAGGAGAGGAGAGGAGAGGAGAGGAGAGGAGAGGAGAGGAGAGGAGAGGAGAGGAGAGGAGAGGAGAGGAGAGGAGAGGAGAGGAGAGGAGAGGAGAGGAGAGGAGAGGAGAGGAGAGGAGAGGAGAGGAGAGGAGAGGAGAGGAGAGGAGAGGAGAGGAGAGGAGAGGAGAGGAGAGGAGAGGAGAGGAGAGGAGAGGAGAGGAGAGGAGAGGAGAGGAGAGGAGAGGAGAGGAGAGGAGAGGAGAGGAGAGGAGAGGCATCATTGCATTCTTCCAAGTGCTTTAAGGGGGCTCATAAAATAGAGGTAGAGTGATTTTTTTTTTTTCTCAGTGACAGGAGAAGGTGAAATGATTTTAAACTAAAAGAGGAGAGATTTAGATTATATAACAAGAAGAAATCATTCCTTGTGTGGGTGGAGAGGCCCTGACACAGGATGCAGGAGTCTGTGAGGGTCCTGGCCAGCTGATCTTCACTGAGGACAAGTAAATCAGACAGAAAAATCAGCATCTTTATGCAGGGTGGGCTGGAGCCAGGAGTTTCTCATGGGTTTCTCATCCAGAGGTATGTCCATGAGTGGCATTTAGGGTGAAAGAAGGCCATCAGTGAAACCCCCAGCATAGAAATTGTTATGCATCACAGGAGGACGTTGAGGAAAGGACATAAAGGACGCAGAAAAAGGAGAAGATAATACAGTTACTTCACATAAGTATTCCAGGGGTGCTGCAAGGAACGTATTAATGTCATCAAAGTATTGGCACTGGCTTGAAAATCTAAAAACTAATGTTAAGATGTTTCATGGTCTGTTACATCACATGATGAAAGGCATTTTGAGCAACAATAACAACAAAAAGATTTTATATGAATGAGCACTGTTCTCCAAGAAAACAGACCAATACCAAATGGACTTAGTACAACAGAGTGGAAAGTAGATAACAATATAAAAATAATAAATCCTGCCATTAGATTTTCACAGCCTAATTATTCAGAGGGCTAGTCACTAATGGCCTGAGACATCCCCATCACAGAGAACACAAGAGTCAGGAGAAATATGATTGCAGATAAGTGGCCTGAATTACAAATAATGATAAATAAGAACTATGTTTTACAGTTCTTTCATACCCCCATTCTATGACTCTCAAAGAACTTAATGAATCCATGTGACCCTTTTGGTAGCAGAAGATTTTGGTCACCTTAATATGCTGCATTTATGAATTAATTAAGCAAAATATCCAATGATCCCTCAATTTCTGGCTATTAAGCATTTTGCCCTCCATAATCTTCATTCCACAGTTCTCTGACCTTGGATTTGAGAATTCTGGAAGGACTTGAGAGAACTTCAGGTTCTGACAGGTTTTCAGAGCAGTGGTTGAAATATTTTCATGGTGTTTATGAGAGTCTGGGAAGTTGTTTAGGATTTTCTGCTTTACACACAGAAGAAGAGAACGAGAAGTTTGTCACCATCTTGGAGTGTCCAGGGTCAGATCCCTACACCTGACTCAAGTCTAGAAGATTATTCTATATTTTCATTTCTGGAAGCTGGACAACTATAGCCCTAACTGCTTCACATTTTGCAGATATATTCTTTTCTGGTTGACCAGAGTCTCAGAAACAGCTGACACCAGATATCACAATGTTGATTGATTTGATACATTAATTTTCTTGATAACCCAGGTGTTTTTATTTGGAAAGGTAAAAAAACGATCTCTGACCTAAAGTAATAAGCTAATAGAGTTCGTGTTCTGACTTTAGAGCAAGGGGGAAAAGAGATGAGAAATTCATAAATATATTTATGCTTTCAATCCACTCCAAATGATTAAACTCCCTCAGGCTTATAAAAAAAAAAAAAAAAAAAAAAAAGATAGTGCAAAGGAATTCTTGGATTTCCTGGTAAGCAAATCATTCATTAATAAAGAACACTTCATTGGGGATAGAAACACCTTCTGTTTGATTCTTTACAACACAGAAGCATCATCAGCTGCCTGGCATGGAACTTTGGAAAGGTCAAGATTAGCATTAATCATATTTTGGAATGTTGATAAAGGGTGTTTTAGCTGCTAGCCAAAAAAAAAAAAAAAAAAAAAGGAACAAGACTTCTTCTTACATATTACCATCACCTTATTCAAAGCAAGAGAAAAACAATTTCCAGCTTATTTGGAAACAGCAAACCTGATTCTGTGCTGATTGGCACCCAGTTATTATTGCTCTTCATTCTGTGTACGCTGGTAGCCTGAGGATGCACCAGTGTGATAAACACTGGGTGTACACTCTGGAATGGAAAGTTTCTTCCCTAACTCATCCCAGCAAAGCTGGGAGGAGAGGGAAGGAGTGGAGGGTGGAGTGATTTCTCAAGGTTACACCATAGGACAGCACCAGATGTGACACCACCGTCCCCGCCTGTACCAAACACATCTGATGGCTCAGGTTTTAACTTTTCTATTTTCAGATTCTGAGCTGCTTTAGTGTGTGGGTCTGAGCTTCACATTATGGGATGGTGAGCTCTGTGCACAGAGCAGGGAGACAAAACAATTCCTGCTCCAGCTGGGCACCAAGGACAAATGATCCAAATCTCAGCCCAGGAGCACAAACACCGTAGGCTGGAGAGAGAAAAACAAGCAGGATGGGACTGCCTGGGCTAAAACTGGAATGGGACAATGAACTCCAAGGTGCCAATGGAGCAGAACTGATCCCAGGGAGAGCCCCCGGGAGCGCTCGTGCATTTTGGGGCCATTTTGGTTCATCTTGGGTGCAGCCCTGGCTGGGCTCTGGTGCTGCCCAAGGTGGATCCATGGAGGAGATCCTTTTCATAAATCCCTGCTTTATTCTTTAACTCTGTCTAGTCTCTGTCCTAGGTCAGCCTTCAAAAGGCATCACATCTGACAGGCACATCCTTGGAATTCGGGTGGAGGAGCTGAGCTCTCCTCTGGACACACCCCTCACTTGACATCACAATGTACTATTTGTAAATTTGTGCCCCTGCTGTGCCATCCTGCTTTGTCCCTGACAAAGAGACCGTGCAATGCCAGAAGAATTAGGCTGAGAGGATTGGGACTGTTCAGCCTGGCAAAGAGAAAAAGGTTGACAAGAAAGGTGGAGAGAGTCTATTTACAAGAGCCTGGAGTGACAGAGCAAGGAGGGGAAGGTTCAAACTGAATGAGAGTAGATTTAGATTGGATAGTAAAAAAATGTTTACTGTGAGTGTGGTGAAGTTCTGGCACAGGTTGCCCAGTGAAGCTGTGAATTTCCCATCCATGGAAGTGTTCAAGGCCAGGTTGGATGGGTTTTGGAGCAATCTGGGATAGTGGAAGGTATCCCTGCCCATGGCAGTGGTGGAACTGGATGTTCTTTAAGGTTCCTCCCAATCCAGGCCATCCTGTGGAGACATGGGTCATGTTCTTCCTCTCCCATGATGGAGACAGCCAGGCACTTTGTTTCCCTCTTATTTCAGCGCTGATTAACCCAGGGAGCATGATAACCAGATGTTTTAATTCTGGATAAATTACTCTTTCCTGCAAGAACTGCTAAAAAAAATAATTTAAAAAAAAAAAAAAAAAGCCTGGAGGGGGAAAAACACAGCACAGCTTGTTCAGCGCTGCTTCAAGGAAAGCTGGAATTCTGGGTAATGGTTTTCTGGGAAGGATTGCAGGCATGAGGGGCTGGGGGGGACCCTAAACAACCTCTCTGCTCTGCTGAACAGAAGGAGAATAGAAGAGAGCAGCAACCAAGATGCCAAAATGACGATAATGTAAACGGCTGCTCGGCAAGAGGGGAGCGCTGTGACTCATGTAGTGTCAAGGTAAATACAGAAGTTGCTCTGTGTGTGTGTTTGTTGCCTGTGGGGCTCTTTTACAAGGGAAATGAGACAGCTTTGTGGCTGGAATCACGGTGGGGGGGTGTCCAGCTCTGATGTGTTGACAGGTCGCTTGGGAGGACGCAGAGGTTGCACAGTTTTGCTGCCCATTTCCATTTTTCAGAGGGGTGGGTGTTACCTGGGCTACCACAGCCGGGTTGGGCCGGGCAGTGAGACCATCCCTGCTCCTGAAAGGGGTTCGGAGTGTCTCTGGATATGTAAATCACTCCCCGCCGAGCCTGGCCTGTGCAGGATGCGCTCCTGCTCTCCCAGAGGTCACCCAGGCGTTCAGCTGGGAGCCGCAGGAGATGATGCTCTTGATCCTGAAACTTTGGGGTTCACTTCCCAGCAAATGGAGAGAAGGAAACGCCTGAAAAATGAAAAATCTTCCTCTTACTCAGCGCTGTGGGAGGCATCAGCCCTGGGGCAAAGCCCTGCCTTTGGAACGTGACTGGAGTGCCTGAATCAGGAGCGCTGGTTCAGAGTCCTGTTACTCTTAATGCTCGATCAAGGCAGGGGACGCTTCCAGAGATGGTTGAAACATCTTCTCAGAGTGTTTTGCTCTCTCCAATATCACCAGAGCATCTCAGGGCAGGGTTTCTGCTCATGCCAGGCTGACAAACTGGTTGTTAGAGCAGCACTGAATATGTTTCATGACCTCCATCCTGGATCCCCGGGAAGGGAGGCTGTTAGGCTGTCCATGCCGGCATTGCTCTTTGGAAAGAATGTAATTTGCTGCAGAGCAGTAATGGGAAACAGATGAGCTATATAACCCAGCAGGCCATTTATGCTTCATTTCTGCAAATG
Source organism: Taeniopygia guttata (assembly GCF_048771995.1). NCBI lineage: Eukaryota > Metazoa > Chordata > Aves > Passeriformes > Estrildidae > Taeniopygia > Taeniopygia guttata. The sequence continues at coordinate 3,078,296 of NC_133025.1, forward strand.
CAGGCTGAAACATACGGTTGTATTTATGTTTTGGGTGTGCAGAAGGGAAAAAAAAACCTTAAAACCTAAACCTCTGTTCTTTATCATTCGATTGGCCTGGACACTCTGAGTATAAACATTACACCGTGGAGACAAGAGGGCAAAATTTCTTAATGTCCTGTAGTGTCTAGACCAAAAGCAATAAAGGCTCATGCTGTCCTGTGCACCTCATCATAATGTCATTATTCAGGGGAGAACCTGTCAGATGGGCTGAAAAATGGGAGTTTCACCTTTTTAAAACTAATTTGATAACTTCATTACCCCCTGAGACAGGGAAGTGATTGGAGCCAAGGCATACATTAATGTCTTGTTGAATGCTCTTTGATTTTATTTTTTTTTACAGCCACAGGAATCAGTCAGAGTTCTGCATTATCTCATTATAATTGTCCCGGGAGAGGTACTTCGATAATTTTTATTACCAATGGGAATGAAAATGTATGTTTTATTTGGTAATTTCATAATAATGGCTCTAACTCTGTAACAAACTCTCAGTGAGCTGAACCTTGGTCCATCATTATATACTCACTCTGAAAACACGGGATGCAGGAGTAAGACAGCACTCACACCGGGAACAGGAGCTGGCAAGTCCCTTCCCATGCATTTTAAACAGCAGCAGGGGCAAAAAAATGTTGACAGGAATAACCACAACGGTGGAAATTGTTTATTTTACTGCAGTGAAGTCAAGTCCAGCCTCCAAGACCTCTAGCAACCTGGCCTTCCCTATTTTGCTCTCCCTGGGGGGATGGTATCTTAGCTCCAGAAGTGCTGATGTCAACCCAAATTTTAGTAACTCTTGACAGTTCACTTTCACTTTTCCCCTCCATGATTTAGATTTTTTTCTCATCCCCCAGGCTGTGCCATAGCTCGAAATGGGGTGGAGGGGACCTTCCAGCCTCCTGGCTGAAGTCAGGAGCAACCTCAGGTGGACCTGCATGAACCATGGAACCTTCATGAGCCCCTGTGAACCTTCATGCCCCATCCCTGGAAGTGTTCCAGGCCAGGTTGGATGGGGCTTGGAGCAACCTGGGATAGTGGAAGGTGTCCTTTGGAATTGGAATTGGAATTGGAATTGGAATTGGAATTGGAATTGGAATTGGAATTGGAATTGGAATGAGATGATCTCTAAGGTCCCTCCCAACCCAAACCATTCTGTGTTTCCACAATCTCCAGTTTGGTGCCCTGATCAAACTCCAGTCAATACAGTCGCCTTGCTGGACCAGCATGAAGAAGATGAAGAGAAGGTAAAGGCTCATGAACTCTTAATACCAAACCCAGAGTTTGTCCTGTGGTATTTTTGGGCTGACCAGAAGCAAAGGGCATCCACGTGATATATAGCAAAGCGCAGGTACTCCCAGGAACTGCAAAAAAACACTCATAGAGAAGAAGTCAAATCAAGGGCTTCTAAAGACAAAGATAACAGCAATTCTCAACCCCCTTACCCACCTGCTGGGGACAGGCAGAACATATTGGAGAAGCATCACTCTGTGCTGCCGCGTGCTCGCGCTGCTCCCCAGGCATCTGCTGTTAGCCATTTCTGGAGGCAGAAAGCTTTGTCTGACCCCCTACAGCCCATCTTATGCTCATATCTCTCATGGAGCAACACAGTTCTCAATTTGATAGCTCAGTGTCTGTCTGCTCCTTCTGCACTACCAGGCTGCTGCAAGCTCGGAGACCCTGCTCGAAGCCTGGGAGCCATGGACTGAAAATCTCCCTGCCTCCAGTCTCTGCCTTTATTATCATTCAGTGTGTTTCCCATGGCAGAAATTCCATGGTATGGTTGCCCCCAAAGCAATTTGTATGCTACGACTCAAAAAGAGCCCCAGGCAAGAGCTGGCCTGATTTAAGAGAGTGAGAAAAAAATTAAATATCTGAGTCTGTCGAGAGCAGTCGTCTTCTAGATCCAGAGATCGCTTCCCCCAGATTTTCTTTATTCACACTCTGCTGTAGGTTACAACCTCTCCAGGAAGAATCAATTCTCTCATTTCTTGGCTTGTTGCAGACAAAAATACATTTTTTAGTAAAGATATACTGATTATGTCCATTCAATTTCACTGATGCAGGTTAGGATAAACTCACCAGAGAGCTATGCTAGCTGATAAAAATGGCAATCTGTTACATGAGACAGCAGTCAATTTTAGAGAACAATATAATGAGATATGATATTATATGATAATAATATAATATAATATAATATAATATAATATAATATAATATAATATAATATAATATAATATAATATAATATAATATAATATAATATAATATAATATAATATAATATAATATAATATAATATAATATAATATAATATAATATAATATAATATAATATAATATAATATAATATAATATAATATAATATAATATAATATAATATAATATAATATAATATAATATAATATAATATAATATAATATAATATAATATAATATAATATAATATAATATAATATAATATAATATAATATAATATAATATAATATAATATAATATAATATAATATAATATAATATAATATAATATAATATAATATAATATAATATAATATAATATAATATAATATAATATAATATAATATAATATAATATAATATAATATAATATAATATAATATAATATAATATAATCAGGATGAAAAAGAGCCCATGCCCAAGTAGGGCTTGTCTACCCAAGTTTTGAATGTCTCCAAGCATGAAGAGCCAACAACAACCTCTCTGGAAGTCCACTCCAGTGTTTCAAGAGTCACAGGGTGACTTTTTTTGGCCATTATATCCAATAAGAATGTCCCACATGCATTACCTCTGTTTTCCCCCTGAACAGGTGTGGAAAATGCAGGCACAGAGAGCTCCCAAGGCCTTGAGCATACCAGCTCAGAGATGGGCACAGTGTTTGACCTAAGGCCTTGGAGAAGGCTTGAAGCTTTAGAATAGAATAGTGACATAGATACAAAATAAAAATAAATATTTGCAGTTTAAGCAGAAATATGTTTTAAGATATCGGCCTCATATAAGTGAACAAATATGCCAAGCAAGATAATAGAAGATTTTAGAGTTTAACAGTAGAACTTGTAGAGTTGATGAAAGGTAGAAAATACAATAATAAGTTTCTGAAGAGTAAGGTGATTGTATAGAAAAAGATGCATTGGGGTAAATAGTGTAAAATGTAGCAATTAGCAATTGGTTATGAAGATGCTAGTGAGATTTGTGGAAGTGGCTGATTGGATAAGAAATTTATAAAAGACATTGTAACTAGAATTGCAGCAGCTTCTGATGCAAGGCTTCTAAAGTGATGGTTTTGCATGTAACAATCTTATAATCTCACCCTTCCATGAGACTGATTTTGCAATAAACCATCTTTTAAATGCCTCTTCAGTCCACCCCATCTTTCTGTATCCCAAACAGACAGGCTCCACCTGTGGAAGAGGTTTTACAGCAACTTCTGTGAGCCAGAGAGAAGTTTGAGAAGAGGATCCATGTTTGAGAAGAGGATCCATTTACCCCTGAAAGAATTTCCTACCAAGGTTGTTGACATAGAAACCAAGAAAGAAAGAAGGAAAAATAAGAGAAACTGCTTCCAATGAGCACTTTGTTTGTCTCTCGTACCAATGAGTAAAGTGTAAACTTCTGAGTTTTGTAAGAATGTATAAAAAGCATGCATGCATGCATGAATAAAAACAGTTTGGAGCCTTCTGAAAATGGAGAGTGTTGCTTTGTATTGTCTCTGTCTCAACTACAACATCGATCTTCTCTGCAGGGCCACACTGGATATTACAGATGTCAAGACAATGAGGTGACAAGATGTCACCTCTTGGAGTACAGGACATCCCTCTGGCTACCCTGGACGTCTCGAGACCCTGGCAGGGGGCTCAGAGACCCTGGCATGAAGTAAAAAACACCTGTGGCTTTGATTTTAGCCCATGGAAATGTCTGCCAACTCTGCATAAGGAATTATAAGCCACAAGAGTTTGAGTAATGTGATAGTTAAGCTAACACGGATGAAAAAGTAGAATTTTGGGGATTTTAGAATATAATTCAGGGGGTACAAGATGGAGGGATTTGGGTGTGTCCTGATCTTCTCCTTCTTCTTCTCCTCCGTGTCTTGCTGTGATGGTGACACTTTTCTATTGGTTTAAGGTAGAGACACATTGTCTAACATAGATGATAGGTATTGGCACATTATTGTAAATACATGTTACTTCTGATATAAAATGTAAACACCGCCCTAGAGAGCAGACAGAATGCCATGACCTCCTTGCTAGATGGAGCTTGGCAGGTCAGAGAAAGAATGTTATAGATAAGGAAAAATAAACAACCTTGAGAAGCTGATCCTACGCATTCTGACTCCTTCTTAGGCTGCACAGGCTGGGAAACGAGGACTTTTACACTCTTGGGGCCATCCCAGCACTGCAGACCCTGAGAGTCACCAAGCCTTCTCTTGGGCATGCTGAGCACACCCAGTTCTCAGCCATTCCCACGCTGTGTGCTGCAAGACCCTGAACCTTTTGGTGACACTTTGCAGGGCTCACCCCTGAATGCTCCAGGCTGTGTTGTTTTGGGAAGAGCAGAACAGAACATTGCAGAAATGGTGTCACAACTGCTGCTCAGAGGTGAAGAATCCTTTCACTGGACCTCCTGGTGAACACTTCCCTGAGCACAGATTTTCACGAAGATGCACTGCTAACTTATGTGCTGCCAAAAAGCCCAGCTCCTCCTCCACAAAGCTGCTTCCCAGCTAGCTGGCACCAACCCACCTCATTGCACAGGGTTACTGAGTGCTAGATGCAGCATTTTAATCATGGCTTGAGTGGTAAGAGCAGCTAAGAGCTCTTACATTTCTTTAAGTTCTCTTAATTAAGGTCTAATTGAGCTTCCAGAGCTTTGCATCTTCTCTTGAGATTACCTAATGAGAGCGTGGCTTGAAGCACAGTGATGCCACCAGGCCCCACTTCAGACCCACAGAGCTCACATTAAGTGTTGGGGGAACTGCTAATGCACTTCAGGGAAGGTTTTTCCACCCAGCTTCCAGGGGGATGGCTCAGGGAATGAGGTCCCTGAGACACCACAGGATTTTCATCCATTCCAAGCTATGAAGAGGCACTGATGTTCTCCTATATTATCTTCCAAAAAGTAGCAATTTTTCACGTGGTTGCTGTCCAGCAGACAGCACACAGATGTATTGCTGGCTCAAACAGCCAGAAGTGTCAGGGCTGGAGTTAATTGCAAATTGATTGAAAGGAAGGCACACTAAAAAAAAAAAAAAAAAAATTCCAGAAGTTACAAATTTTTTAGCTGGGTCGAGAAAATGCTTTGTGCTTATTCAGTCTCTGCCATCCAAGCTCTCTGTAAATGTTTATGAACCAACAACGGATGTTGTCCGTGGTTTGAGGCATTCCACGCTCCCATTATTCACCAAGGGAAAAATCTGAGCCACAGGAAAACATAAAACTGTAATATATCCCCCAAAATGTTAACATATGGTACTTTGTTTCATCTTGAAAACCAAGTACTCGCCTACCTGCAGAAAGGTTCTCTGGCATAATTACAGAGTTGCCTGTCTTCAACAATTTATTAATGTAGCCCTGTGGAGAATCAAGGTTGGTTTTGTGGATTTTACTGGATAACAAACAAATCTGAAAATCCAGAGGACTGTTACCCCAAGTATGGAGGAGGTTTTGAGTTACTAGAAATTCACTGCTTATATCTTCTTCCCTTTGCCTGATGTGGCACATGTCCCAAATAATCTCAGTTTTAAATTATATCCTGAGTTTATTAGCCATGACATCAGAGAGAAAACTACCGACTATCATCTTTTTCCTTCCTAAGGCTGAAAATTTCTGCCAAGTCATCTAAAAGTCTCTTCTTTTCTATTAAAAATAAACTCCACTGCATTAACTCTACTCCATTAACCTTTCCTCTTGGTTAAAGGTTTCTAAACCACTCCAGGGGCTGCTGCTTCCTCTGGTTTCATCCTGCATTTATTGTGAAGTGAGAATCAGAAACAGAGGACAAGACAGGGATTGACAGGCTTTTCAAAATTCATCAGAAAATGTAAAATTTTACAACCAGTTGGGCAAATTCTCAGAGTTAGACCAGGATTCTTCCTCACTGGGAAAAGGAGTTGAAACTGTGCTAGAACAACACAATAATGGAAATAAAGACAGGCAGCCACCAGGAAAATCATCACAGCCCTGCAAATCAACAAAGGTCAACCCTAAACACCTATCATGGGTTGAAATTCAGCTTATACCAGTCTCATTCATCTCTGATATTCCAAGACTTTTTCTCAGTTTAAAGGGAAAATCTGGTCATTGTTTCTGATGGGCAGTGAAGCTTTAATGCCATTTCTGTCTTTAGGGTTGGTGTTAATGCAGGGTGTAGAAAGAGCAGCTGGTTTTCTCTGGGTGGATTCAATCCCTTAATGAGTTGTTAATTACAGAACATGACATTTCCAGCCCAGATCTGGCCTGACCAGCGCATCTGGGCAAAAACCAGATTCTAAGGAGACTTGTAATTTATAAATTTGCAAGAAACTTGTGGATTGAACAATGGTAAATTAGCAATCCCAATACTTGTGTGCAGTTCTGACACTGATGATGATAATGGGGAATAAAATGGATTTCTCCTTAGGTTTATGGACAGAACTAAGAAGGACAACTCACCTCACTTGTGAATCCTTTCACTTCAGTAAGTAAAAGATTTTACAATATCTGATGCTGCACCAATATCACTGTCCCTGAACAGATAATCTGAAGGAATAGTTTTCAAGTTACTCCATATTTATGAATGGGAAGTTTGTTTCACAGTTAGTGTGGATTGAACTGCTTTGAGAATCCAAATTCAGGTTTCTCCAAGGGCTTAGATAGCTGGACCGCAGCTCTCCATCAACACAAAAAAGCACAGTGATTTTCCATTCCTCTTAATCCATAAACCTTTTTTTCCTCATTCAGTTAAATGTTCAGTTTTAGACGTGTACTCCACTTTCACTTTGTGAGTGAAGAGCAGCTCCCAAAGTCTCAACCAGGGCTTTTCTCCAAGTTTGATCCAGTGGTTTCAAACACACCTGAACTTGCAGAACCTCTCACACATGCAATATCTGAGATACAAATTCACATTGATGCCTCAGGTTTTAGCTTTTCTATTTTTCAGATTCTGAGCTGCTTTAGTGTGTGGGTCTGGGCTTCGTATTATGGGATGGTGAGCTCTCTGCACAGAGCAGGGAGACAAAACAATTCCTGCTCCAGCTGGGCACCAAGGACAAATGATCCAAATCTCAGCCTAGGAGCACAAACACCGTGGGCTGGAGAGAGAAAAACAAGCAGGATGGGACTGCCTGGGCTAAAGCTGGAATTGGACAATGAACTTCAAGGTGCCAATGGAGCAGAACTGACCCCAGGGAGAGACCCTGGGAGCGCTCGTGCATTTTGGGACCATTTTGGTTCATCTTGGGTGCAGCCCTGGCTGGGCTCTGGTGCTGCCCAAGGTGGATCCATGGAGGAGATCCTTGTCATAAATCCCTGCTTTATTCTTTAACTCAGTCTGGTCTCTCTTTTAGGTCAGCCTTCTCAAGGCATCAGGACAGCCACTTTTCAGTTTTGACCACTGAACGCAACAGAAGCTCATTTCACCTCTCATTGCAGAAAGCAGAAAGAAAAACCCTTAATTTCTGCTCTGATGTGCAAGATTTCTGCCACACATCAACACTTTGGCTTTGCAGCAGGACTCAGAGTCATTACCATGCAACATTTTGCTGCATCACTAATGGGTCCTCACTGTGAGACTGCCTGTGCCCACCCAGGAGAAAAAAAATCCCTGCTCCTGGTGGCTCTGTGAATCCCTTCTTGCTGATTAACTCAACCCCCAGCTCTCCACAGCTGCAGCCTCGCTGACAGAGCTCTGCTACGGAAGATCATTTTGGAAACATTATTGAGGTTTAAGATCAAGACCTAGCAGTTTGCTGTCCAAAGCCATGGAGAGACTTCATTTGATTTAATGCTAATTTGTTATATTCATTTCAGCAGCATGGGCTCTGTAAAGTGATGATCCCTGTTTTGCCAACAGAGAGGAAGACATCAATAGACATTTGGGTCAGGAGCTCTCCTCTGACACAAAGAAAGTTCAGCCGGAAAGTTAATCTTTTTCTCAATTCTTTGGAAAAGGAAAGTAACCTGTTTTGACTTGCATTTTGAGTGATATTTTTTCCCTCATTAGTTCCTGATCTCTTTGTTAAGTGCTGGGATTCTTCTGTGATAACTCTTGTAGAAATCAATGGCCTGTGCTTTGGGTTATGGCATGGTTCTCTCTTGCTTTTAAGTTTGCGGCTTGAGAGCATCTCCCCCTGGTTATTACTGGAAGATAACTTTAGCTCTAGAGATCCTCTGGGAATGAAACAGCAACTGGAATGGGCAGGAATTTGCAGGAATAAAAGGCACGAGCAGAGACAGCTCTTTCACTGGCATAGCAGGAAGGCTCACGGCCCACAATGGTTAAAATTTCTTCTCTCCATTCCGAACCAGGAGAAATGGCATAGTTACTGGGAATCTTCTTCTATTCCCTTAAATTCTTGTGTGAAATATTTTACCCCCATCAGATCCAGTGACCACATTTCTCCCAAGCAACCTGAAGGAATAGATTTCACTTCTTCCAGTGTTCTTTGCTGGTGTAATCTTTTATATTAACAGCTGGGAAACAAAAAGTTATTCTGGTTTATTAACAGAAGCCTGACCTAAATATTCATTTGAGCACAGAGCAATGAACCCTTCAGAAAGCAGCCCCTGTGATACGTGGCTGGGACAGAGGCAGAGAGAACAGGCAGCATCCTCATTTCCCTGGGAAAAGTGCCACCTACAGATACTTCCTATCATCACTGCTGAAAACCAGGCCACAGCATTTATGCTATTGCCAGTGATTAACTAAAGCTGCAAACTCCCCAGCCAGGCTCCCACTTTTAAGGTCAGCTGCTCTGAAGATGACTCTGCCTCCAGTAGAAGCATTGAGGAGAGTGTTCCCAGGCAAGGCCTGCAAAGCTCATCTGCCCGTGTTTGGTTTCCAGCCCATCCCTCACCAGAATGGCACCTCCCAGCTCAGTGTGAAAAAGTCAATGATCCCACAAATTTAGGTGGCTAAATGTTATGCAATTGCCTGGGTAGCATTAAAGTGACTCAGTGACCTGGGAGTGGGATTGATTGTGGCAGTGTGCCCTGAGCACAAGCCCACACCTTCTTCCTACACTCTGGAAGTCTAAGGGGGACTGAGCTGTTCCTCTATCCAAAAATTAGGAAGGCCAAAGGTTGAAAGTTATATCCTGGGCTTTCCATGCATCCCTGCACTCCAAGCCAACTTCTCTACCTTTCTTAGCTCTGATCCTGACTGAGAATCATGGAATTGGTGGATATTTTAGGTTGAAAAGGACCTTAAAAATCATCCAGTACCACTCCCTGCCATGGGCAGGGACACCTTCCACTATCCCAGGTTGCTCCAAGCTCCATCCAACCTGGCCTTGGACACTGCCAGGGATGGACCATCCACAGCCTCTCTGGGCAACAGCTTCCTCAGGCAAAGGATTGCATCCTGAGATTGGACACGTCAGTAAAAAAGGGCTTGAAGCTATTGTTGCCTCTTGAAGAGAAAATATTTCAGAATATTCTGCAGCAGTCTGATAGAACACTGCAGGGACAACTCGCTCGCAGCTACAGAGTGTTGGTGATCTATATTTCATGCTTCTGATACTCTCTTCTAACAACTGACACACTCATTTTCTGACTCCCACAAATAATTATTTCAGTTTGGATTCAGCCGTTTTCTCCCCCTCTAGCTTACAACAACAGTTCTAGAATCATGTCAAATTCACAGAGACCTGTAAATTATAAATTACAGGGTGGTAACAGTGCACGTGTCCATCAATGCCAGTGGGCTCCTTCTTTTGTTTTACTTTGTTTTCTTAACTTTTCTAAGAGATTTTTTGCCATCTTTGCAGACACATCACAGCAGTTTGGGAAATAGAAGGATGAAGGTCTCACCCAGTGGAAAATTGGTCCCTCTAGATTATACTGGGAAGGCTTGGTGAATTCAGACAACTCGCTGGAGTTTATGCTGAGTGAATGTTTCCCATTATATCCAGGAAGGAGGTGCCAGAATATTTATCAGTGCCTCACATTGATGATAAGAAAGCAATTACCAGAAGAAAAGTTCAGACATCTTTCCATTGTTTTCAGCGTTGATAGTGAGAAGCATTTGATCTTAAAAAAAAACCCCACTTCAAACAATTTAAGCATTTTGTTTGTTTACTTTAGTTTTTCTTAATGTTCTTTCTCCTGTTTTATTTTGCAACACTTCAAATTTTTAAACATCACAATATTTTTGCAGAAGTTCTCAATTAGCAAACTTCAATTTAACTATCTTGTTTGTTTGATTGTTTTTTTGGTTTTTTTTATTTTTTTTATTTAACTATTTCCAACACCAGAAACTGTTTGAGGGAAGGCTTGGAAAGGAAAAACCTAATACAATAAATTTTTCTTAAAGGGTGTGGAAAGTTGAGACAACATTACTCCTTGTGCTGAGCAGGAAGCAGAAGATTGAGGAAGGAAAAAACAGTCTTTATTACAAAGCTGAAATAATTTTGAAAAGTGAAAGCCTTCTGTAATAGGCTTCAGAAGTCTTTGATGTGAAAGGTCATTTTTATTCCACCAAAAACAGTGGAAAAGAAAGCTGTTAATGGGATAGACGGAGAGAGTTGATTTGGACATTATACATACAGTTTCATACAGATTTTGCTGAGGCAAATAAATCTCTGCCCTTGGAAAAACCAGACTTTCCAATATAAGACAGGAAAAAAAACATGAAATCACAACAAGCCAAACTTTCCTGTTGGGCTTCCTTACTGATGTATTTTGCAATGAGCTGACTTCTGACTTCAGTATTTTATTAGGTAAAACAACAGGGTGGTACCACATTTCCTGTGCCTGAAATCCCAAATTATAGCAGAGAAATATGATGGCATCTCACTTTAGACAGTGCTTTGTGATCCCCGAGGAAATTCAGCCTTTCTTCCTGAAGAGTGGCCTCAAAAAGTCAAGGAAGATACAGCCAAGAGACCAACAAATAGCTATAAAATCTTTTATTCTGGGTCTGAGGGCTCCAGAAAGAAAGATAAAGAAAGTATTATTCTCCATTCTGTATGTCTTAGGTTGGAAATGCAGGATGTGGCTAAGGGTGTTTGTATTCTATCCCCATCTGTCAGAGGTGGGGCAGTTCTCTGCTGTCCATGGGGCAGTTTTTTCTTTATTTCTCCCACAGCCCATCCTCTCTCCAGGAGATCTCTTCTGTCCATGGCCACTGAGTGTCCCTGCATGGCTGAGAAAATTCCATCATCCCATGGGGAGATGCTGTGCCCAGGGGAGGAGCCGAGCATTCCTACCTGGATACAATCTGACCTGGGAACAGCACAGCAGCCTTTGCCCACTGCATTCCCAGAGGAGCAGCTTTCTTCCCACTGCATTCCCAGAGGAGCAGCTTTCTTCCCACTGCATTCCCAGAGGAGCAGCTTTCTTCCCACTGCATTCCCAGAGGAGCAGCTTTCTTCCCCCCTGCATTCCCAGAGGAGCCCAGGCTGATCTCCCCCAGCCCTGGAGCTCCAGAAGAAAACTCCCCCCTTGTCCAGGATCCTGCTCCAGCAGAAGCACAGCTGGCACTGCAGGAGGGCTGAGCCACCATGGGATGGGGCTGCTGCCACCTCCCTGACCCAAAGGGGCTCAGGGCATTGCTGACTCTGGCAGTGGGTTGTTTTCTTTTTTGTACTATTATGTTTGTATTTTTACTTTTCCTAGTAAAGAACTGTTATTCCTATCCCCATATCTTTGCCTGAGAGCCCCTTAATTTCAAAATTGTAACAATTCAGAGGGAGGGGGTTTACATTTTCCATTTCACACGAGGCTCCTGCCTTCCTTAGCAGACACCTGCCTTTTCAAACCAAGACATTGCAGTACCTCTGAAAATCAGACTCCATGGGCAGCACACACTCCTCCAGGCCTGGTCCTAATTTCCCACACAGGGAAATGTTGGTGCTTCAGAGGCACCAAGGAAATGCCCAATGGCTTAATATGAGATGCTTGGGTTTGAGGCTGTTTTCTTTCATCCCTCCTGGAAGACAACCAATGTTCCTAAACTCCCCTAAACCCATGTTTCAAAACCCCCTGAAAAGTAAGGGGTGAAAAAGAGGCCGGGCAGCCTTAAATCTCTGATTTCTTAAGGAAGAATTTCTCTGTTGTCTCTGCATCTTCCTTGCAAAGAGCTGGCTGAAACACCCTGGCTGAATTTAACCAAAAATCACAAAGCACCTTGCAGGTTTTAAGGAGAAGAAGTAACTGGGGAGAGGAGACACTGATAAAGAAGTGTTTGGTTCACCCCAAATGAAGTCAGGCGGTTCTTCTGGAAACCAAACACCGTTCTGGTGTCATGGGACTGCTTGTTTTTGATGAGAAAAGTGTGATTCATCCACAGGGTACTGCTCACACTTTTGTGTTGGGCTGAATGCCCACCCCTCCTCCCACCTCACTTTTATTTTGCAAGCTCTTCCCTTCACTCTAAGTACCCTGTTAGATTTATGGATGAATATTATTGCAATACACTGCTTCTTCTTATCTATTCATCATCCCTTTTTCTGAGACTTATCTGGGGATTTAACGTCTCCTTGATTGTAATGATCTTCAGGAATTAAGGGTATAAAAGAGATCCTAAAGTCCCGTATGCCTTCTAGGCATTTTTGTATCTCAAACTAAAAGAAGGAGTAAACATCAATTATGCCTGAAAAATGTATCATTAACTCTTCAAATGTCCACCCGGGTGTTGTTCATGTGGAGTAGAGATTTATAATAATAATTTATATAGTTTAGAATACTGAGAGCTAGCAGGTAATTTTGGTGGTGTGTGACTCGGATAATAAAGGATTAAAATAGGGCAGTTAGAACCTTTGTGGAAGTGACAAGAAGGAGTCTGGCCACACATCTGTGGGAGGCAAAAATGCAGAGCCATGACTTCTGGTTGACCTTTCATGTGCCAATTTTCATGACTGCAGCTCTGCACATCCCTCTGAGAGCTGCCACACCCCTATTTCTGGATTTCAGACCACCACTTTCACCATCACCATCATCCAAGCACTGGTTTGAGAGATGAAGAGCATCATATCCTGTGCTCACTGTCCTGATAGAAAGGGAAAGGATCTGCTTGTTCAGGTTTGAGAACTGTGAGTGATTCCTGCCCTTCCAAACCCTGCAGCCCCTAATTTAGACACTTGCCCCATACATTTGACAGGATCTCAGCATCCACGACAACCAAACAACATCATCATTTTTCCTTCCTCGTTCCAGCGCAGATGTTCTGCCTCTGTGGGCAGAACAAGGGCACATCTGGGATGCACTTGTGGAAAAAGGAAACAAGCACACCCATAACTGCTGGAGCTGGTTTTGGAGACAAGGGTGGAAGGGACTTTTGCCCTCATTAAATCAGTGGGGAAGCTCCATCTGAGCAAAGCCTAAGCTGGAATGGAAATACCAAACATCTGGTTGTAACTTCTTTTAGTTATATCCCTGCTCCTTTCTTCCCCCCCAGGGAAAAACAAATAATAACTGAACCAAAACAACCAATAACCTCAGGTTTAACACAAGGAGATAGAGAGTTCATAATTCCTGCCAGATGCCTCTGTGACAGGGTCAGAGAGAAGCAGACTCACTCTCAGCTTAAGTAGAGAGGGAAAATTTGCTTTCTGAGTTGACAGGGCCTGCAATCCCATAAAAGGCCATATGCTCAGACACAAGACACAAGACTGTTGTTTGGTGTTGTCTCTAATTCCTCTCTCTCATACTTTTTTCCCCTCTTGCTTAATCCAGAAAAATACCATCACCCAAGTTTTTTTCCTGTGAGCAGACCGAGTCAGCCAGTTTGCATGAAGACAATAATTAGTAAACTCTGTACATTAGTAATGCATGTCTACGTGTGCTAGGAGGGCTTTCCCCCGGAAAACTCTCCAAAAATACTGAGAATACAAACATTTCAATGCAAAGGAGAGGTTTTGTGACAGGCCCATATGCAAAAGGAATGTTTACTGGAAGAGGGGTAGAGGGCTCTCCAAAGAGGGCTGGTTACAGGTGGTGATTCACAGCGGGGTCAATTATTCTGCAGGTGTTGGGGCTGAGTGAGAGAGGGGTTTGGCACAGACCAAGATGCCTGAATGCAGCTCCCAGACCTAGAAATCTGAGAGATTTCTATGAGAGGTGCCAATCTGGAAACAAGATATTTTGCAGAGTGAATGTAGGTCCTCTGATGCTTTCCTATCCTTACAAGATTGCACCTGGGAAGACACAAGGCAGAGTGTATCATTCCCATAAATAAATCCATCCCAATTTAAACAAGAATTTTCACATGCCTCCCTCTCCAGTACCCCCAGAACTGTGAAGAAGCCAACACTTCCCTTGAAATCCTGGAGGCGCCATTATTTTGAACTTCAGGTTATGAAAGACAAGGTCCTCATCAGGAAAACTAATTCTGAGTCCTCCAAAGAAGTAGCACCAATGGGTCAGATTGTGAAGGTGAAGGAATCTGTGGTCACTTCCCCACATGGCTTCAGTTTCTCAGAGTAACCTTGAACACGCTTGGAGGAAAAAAAAAAAAAGAGAATAAAAGTCCCCCTGTACCTGCTTTATTGATTTAGGCAGCTGTTTCCAGATGTCTCTTCCTAGAGGGACAAACACTTTTCACACTGTGCTCCCAGACCCAGCCAAGCCTCAGTCCACCACCAAAACATCAGGTAAACAGGAGTGAAAGATGAGGCTGCTGCCATTGTGGACTATGAGACTCCAGCTCATCACATCCAATCCTTACTAAAAGCTCCCAGGTTTCCCTTTAGGGCAACCTAAAGGTTTTTCTTTTTCCCCAGGGACACCTCGTTACGCTTTTTTTTTCCTCCATGCACTGCTAAAGATTTCTTTACAATAAGGTCAGGAAAGAGGATTTTTAGCTATTGCTTACTTTACAGACCATTTCTCATCCTTCCTAGTGCTCCTGGTAATACTTACTGAGAGACAAAGCCATTCATCTTCGCACATTCCCAGCCAAGTGTGGTTTGAAGCAGTTCACTTGCACTGTCAGAAGAGATATTACTCGCTATAAAAAGCTGCCTTATTCCCTCAAGTTGCCATACTCAACGTGTGACCCTTTTTTGCTGAAAGATTGGCACGATGATTGCTTACTTCTAGTCACCTGGAACTCCTCTGTCTGCAAGACATTTTATTGAAAATCACATTGTACCAGTCAATCACCCTCCCACCACCATATGTTGCTGTAGCAGGAGGGAGCCTGGCGAGCCTGTTTCTTGTGCTTGTGAGACTGTAGCTTGGGTGACCTTAGGAGAAACATCACCTGGTTCTGCAGAGGGGTGGTGGGAGCAGCTGGGACAACTTGTCTTGGGTGCTTTTCCCTATAAACTTCATGCTTGTTCTTCTCCATCCTGTCCTCAGGCAGGTCCTTTCTGGTTCATGCTTGTTGTCAGAAACAGGGAAAGTTTTTGTGGTAATTTCCACTCAGGAAATATGGGAGGTGGTGGGACAGCAAAGTGGATGTGTTGGTCCTGAAGCTGAGTGAGCACTCATGCTGGACCCAGCAAACAGAATTTATGAAGCCCAGTGAGAACCTCAACCCACTGTGGAGCAGCAAAGAGGTGGGAACGTCCACAAAGCTGCCCATGGAACATCTCCCACCAGACCAGGATAAGGCTGGAGCACTGGAAGACCTGTGGCAGCCCTGATGTCCTGGAAAGAGCTGCCAGCCCAAGTTTTGCGTGCCTGTTCCTCAGAGAGGAGAGACACTCTGTGCAGTATTTCTGTCACACGGGAGGTTTATAATAAACCCACTCAGTTTATCTCCAAGACAACTTGAACATGACAGCAATTTTCCTTGCCTTGACGCAATTGCAAAGGTGTTGCTGGGGCCCTCCTGTTTCACATATCAGTCCCTGAAACCAGGACAGCTTCCCCATCACACCCTGCAGGGATGGGGTCCTGCAGGGCCAGCAGGATCTTGGTTTGCTGTAGTCACTCTGATTTGTAAGAAAGCTCATGGTCTTTACAGGGTGAGTAGGAATCATAATTTTCTCCAGAGGGCAACATGTCAGCACGTAGTTTAGGTAAATCCACACACCTGTATAATTCCTCATTTAGTCTAGCTCAAGTTTAAGAAATTACAAATATTCACTAACTGGGGTTCTAGATGTGGCAATATCATCTTCAGCTGAATAAATCTGGCTGTTCCCCATGATTTTTTTATCTTCTTTTCTTCCCCTCTATCCTCTGAGATCCTCCCTTCCCATTAAATTCCTGCAGATGCTCTTATATACCACCTGGGGATCACCAGCTCAATCCTAGCCTCTTGCCTGCATCACCTCTTGCCCTGAGGCTGTTCCTGAGCCTTGACAGAGAGCATCTACCTCTGAAGAAGTTGGATCCCAGCCTGGTGACAGCCACAACCAGTGTTTCCTTGCTGGTTTTACCCTCACAGTCATAGGGAGGACTGACAGCCTTGGCCACATGGAAATCATGACTGCATGTGCACGTACAAGGAATCTGAGCAGGCAAATAATTACCTGCTGGAGGGAGCAGGGATGTATTTCTGTGCCCAGAGAAGATGGATCTAAGCACCCATGGGCTTTGGGAGGATTTAATAACTCCTCCTTGCTCTAGGAATGAGTGTCCTGGACAGCCAGCAGTCATTTGTGCTGAGCAGTCAGGCAGGCAGAGTGACTTGATTGCTGACTTGCCAGGGCTGGTGCACAGACATTGCCACACATTTGGGGCTCTGCTCCCAAATGAAACAGGCCAGGGATCATCTTCTGGTCAAGGGAGCTTTCATCCATATAACTAAACTTATTCACCACACCAGAATCAGGCAGCCTTGATGGGATGCTCTTAGCATGTGCTGTCCCTCAAGGAATGGAAAGTGTCCGTGCTTAGCAGATGTTGGCCAAAACACTGCTGTAGACAGAGCAGTGCTCTGGCCCTGGTTAGTTGGCTGCTTTAGGAACACCTCCAGCTACCTGTGCCCTGTTCTCCTGCCTGTCCCCATCTGGCTGTCCCAGCCTTGGGCTGTCCTAGGCTACGGAGCTCCAGCTGTGCCCCCAGATGTGCCTGGAGCTACAGCTCTCCTTTCAGCACTGCTGCCTTTTTGGGGAAATGAGCACGCTTGGAGATAGCAGCCTCAGAGCTGAGCAAACCTTAGTTTTTACTGATCCCTAGACAGGTCAGATGTCTGAAATGGTCTTTAGATGTCAGGGAGTCAGCAACCAAGTTTTGCCACACTGCAATCAAAAGGTGTGACCCTTTCCTGCCTTGCAAGAGCACTAAATTCCCCAAAACCCTTTTCCTGATCAATTTGATATGAAGGAGCACAGCATCTTTGCCATGTCCTTCCCTTTAAGTTCCACTGAGCCCCTTTTTTGGAATGTCCAGAGAGGTGTGTCCAGTGTCCTGCTGCTAGCAGGGAAGCACAGCTCACATCTCTGTTCTGCTATTAACAAAGCTTGGGAAAACAAATCCTTTCCTCCTGCTTTGCCCACCTAAATTCCTAAGAAACCTCTTGTAAGGCACCCACAGCCTTTGGTTACACTACAAATAGCACCCAGTTTTAGTGCTTGGAGAATGCCCCATTGGATTTTGTGCCAAAGGCTCCTCTGTAACCTTTCCATTACCAGCTTTTCCTGACTGACATTATTTGGGAGTCGGTTAATTCTGGTGAAGTTTTCATTGGGTCTTTGTCCCCATATTTTTACAATGAATTTTATTTCCTGGTTCTGAAACCCACATAGCAATTAGCGATCCCAATTGTTATTTTCTAGTATCCCTCTCATTCCAGTTTTGTTTTTACTCTAGGCTTTCTCAAAGGAGAAAAGGAAAATATTTCCATGATACTAAAAGCAGCTGCATCATCCTCACATTTGTCGGTAGGAAAGTGCAAACAGACCCAAGTAGCAATACTTAGAGGCAGGTCTGGGCCTGAAATCCCTCAAGGACAGGGGAAGCTGTATCAGGTGTTTTCCCTCACATCTGCTACAGAAAAATTGAGCCAAAGCATGAGCCTGGCCATTCACTGCATTAACTGCTCAAATACTGCAGTGAAAATGCACAAATAGGTCCATCAGGTGGCTTTTGTGCTCTCATCCTAAATCTGTGCTATTTGTGAGTCTCCAAATTACAGATCAGCTTTGGGGCTGGACATGGGAAGGTCAGGGGAGGGAGCCAGGGCCATTATCTGAGGGTGGCAGCTCAAAGAGCCTCTAACCCAGCAGCGTGAATCCATCCCACCACTCTGACCTTCCTGCCCGGGAGACGCCGGAGCCCGGCCCCGAGCAGGGCAGGAACTGCAGAGGCACATTTATTGTTTTATTGCTTTCCCAAGAAATGAAAATAATATTAATGAGTGTAATTTATAAGCAGGGGGAGCAGACAAAACCAGGTTTACAACGAGCTGCTGTGCACTGCCTGGGGAGGGCCAGGGAGGAAGCGATGGGTAGATACCGGCTATTGTGTCTGGCTTGCAAGGCTACTTGTTCTGATAGAGCTTCATTTCACATCTATCTTGGAAAACAAATTCCCTTTCAGGCCTTTTTATAACGAAGAATAAAGAGGCTATTGTTGCAGAAAGTTAATTGTGCTTTTAAGCCATTTTCTGCAGCACCTCCAGTCACTTTGGAGCAGCCAGTGAGCTCGGGCTGCTGGAGAAGGGGTGATGCAGCCTCCCCTGCACACCTGTGGCTACCAACAAACAGATCTGTTTGCCCAGCACTGAAAAATCACCATCTGTGGCAACTCCTAGTGTTGCTTCAGCAAGCTGCCTTGATTTTTTTTTCCCCCAGGATTAAAGGTGGGGTTTCTGTTATTGCCACAGCACAGGGGTTCACACAATCCATGGATCCATGGAGACACAGTCTGCAGAGACCCTCAGCACTGCTGCAGACAGGTGAACTTCCAGCTGACACCAAAAAAAAAAGGGGTTTTCTCTTTTATTTACCCAAATTCATGCACCATTTGGCCTGCCCTGAAAGACATGTAATGGTTAAAAAACTTACTGTGCTTGATTTTCTTTCCTGAAATTCCATTATATTCTTCAGCATTAGTTGAGTTGAATTATATTTAGAAATGTTTCAGCCACGTTAGAGTGGTTTTAAGACAATTTAGTCTCAGGAAATGTTACCCAGAGGGAATACAGGAAGAGCAATCATTAAGAATGCTTGTCATTAGACTTTTAACCTTCGTGCTTTCCCTGTCTCTCCCTACCAGGCAGCCCCAGCAAGGATCATTCTTTCTACAGCTCGTTCATTTATCTCTATCTTTCTGCTCTCACTGAAGTCAAACATCAATTAAAGCTATTAAAGCAGAGCTGCTATGTAGGTATCTTCAACAGAAGCATCTTCTCCCTGCTGTCTTTATCCCCTTTTCTCTGTCTTAAAATCCCAGCAGTGTTAACCAGGCAAACTGAATTTTCCCAAACCACACCTGGCAGCCTGGGAGTGTTTTTTCTCTCCCTGACCTGGTGTGACAGGTCAGTGTGCTGCCAGCAGAGCCAACAGGCCATCTGCCAACTCCACCTCCAACATCCTGGCCAGCAGCCCAAACTGAGGGCCAGGTTCCTCAACATCAAGAGGCTGGCTCAAAATTGACTAAATAAAGATTAAACGTGATGACATGGGCTTCTTTTATTTGCGTCCTGGATTTTCACCCTTAGGTTACCCTAGGATAAATATTTTCTGGCTTCTAGAGACAGGGCAGACCATGAATCATGGATAAAGCCTAAAAATCTCTGTCAATTAAAAAAAAAAAAAAAAAAAAAGGCAGTTTTTTTCCTTCTAATGCAAGGATTATCCCTGAATCACAGGGAATTCAGGACAAAAGAACAAGTCTTGAAATACTCACAAGAAAGCCAGCGATGACAATAACAAGCATGTACTGATAAATACATGTGCTTGATTTTTCTCCTTGCTTCATGTGCCTCTCCTGCACCATTGCCATCAGTAAGTTCTTTGGAGGATGTGAGCACACCCCACATCATCCCCTGGCAGCACAGTTTCTTCTTCCCCTTCATGTGTGATCCAAAACACCACTTTGGCTTCCAAGAAGTGAATTTCAGGTCTGGCAGGTCAGGTTGCACGTCAGTCTGACATCTGATGTCAAAGCAGCAGTTTTCCACGTGTTTTGGAAAAGTCCAACTGAGTCTTTCAGGCCTTTCCAGAATCACTCCTGGCCTCTGAGTGTTGGTCAAGCCCATACACATGACCAAGCTGGAGCTGTCACCTCAAAACTGGCATTCATTTCATGCTCAGAAGTGGGGTTTTTCTGTGCTCTGGTTCCTCTGCCATGTCCAGAGTGTCTCAGGAGTTATTCTGACACCTCTGGTGTTGTCTCACATCTACTCCAGCCTGCAGCCAGTCCAGATGGGGACATGTGACAGAGGAACCTGCCTGGATCCAGGTACCACAGTCCCTGAGCATCACCTTCCCAGGACATCTCTGTGCCAGGCTGCTCATCCCAACAGATATTTGTTCCTACCAAGCCCTTGCCCCAACAGCTTTCCATTCCTCTTCCCAAATCCCATTTGTGAGCCAATGAAAAGCAAGTCGAGCACAGGTCTTCAATATTTTTATTTACTTTGGGAAACAGGAACTGGCAAAAATTTCCCTGCTGAGATTTAGTTCAGATTTAACCAGCTCTGCTAGAGAAAGGTCTCCATTATAGGAGGGGATGGATCTGTCTCAAGATGAGAGGAACTCAAGCTGCAAATTATATTTATTCCCTCCCATTCTGCAGCTGGATTATTTTGAAGCTAAGGCACGGGCCCGGTGTGATTCCCATCCCTTATATCAATACAGAAAAATCCTTTGTGGCTTTTCCAACACAGAGTTTTGGAGGGGAGGGGGGGAGGTTAAAGGGTCATCAGAAACACTGCTGGACCCCCTTGGAGCTTCATTTCTTCATCAATAACTCTCACAGAGGATTTTACTCCTTATTCCACAGAAGCAATATTATATCATCAGAGAGATGGCACGAGCAAAGGCCAGAGTCATCATGCTCATAGAGGTGCCATTAACAAGCACAGACACAAAAATCAATGTACTGCACTTGGTGCCTTTGACTCCAGATCCACGGTGACCCCGTTATCTGATTCACCCTTCACAGCCCTCCCTGCCTGTGGAGAGGGACACCTCCCAGCACACTGGATACCCCTTCCCACAGCCCCATTCCTGCAAAAAAAAAAAGCTCAAAAAGAAAGAAAATCAAGTTTGTAAACAGCAATTTGTCTGTAAGGTGAGAGGCAAGGAGACAGAGGCTTATTTAAAATTTATGTCAGCCCCAAAGGATGTTTCTTCTGTCTCTGTGGTCCAGGGTTATCAAAGCAATGCTGTGGTTCCTGTGGCCTTGTGGAGTCAAAGGGGACAAAACTTGTCCATCTTTACAGCAAATCATCATCTTCACCCCATTTTGCTGTTCTTCTTTGTCCTTTCTTATTCCAGGAAAAAGAGGCAACACTTCATCATTCCTTCCCAGGTTGCATATTTGCTCAAGAGTGGAGGGCTCTTCAGATTTCTCTCTCAGCATTTTGTAGTTGGCCTCTTCTGCCTGGGCTAACTGCAAACCATTAAAAGCCTTGAATAATTCACAAGCAGCAATTGATAGAAATAGAGTCACCTCCTGCCTTCCATTTTCTGGTGGCATCCACAGTTTGCAAATACAACTAAAAGTATTGCTTGATATGTCTGTGTCTTTCCTTCATTTTCCAAGAGTTCGGATTCTAGTGGATCTCTCAAATGTCCCACCCTACACCCACAAAATGTTTATTTCTTCTGCTTTACTCCAAGCATAGCTCAGAGAACTTCCAAATGGGAATAGTTTGGCACAGGTTTGACTCCTCCTTTGGTGTCCAGACTCTCCGTGCTGCAAAGCAAAGGGATAATGTGGATTAACAAACCCATCCCAGATCCATGGTGGGGGTAGAGATGCCCACAGCTAATGAGGAAGCACAGGAAGAGTGAGGGCAGATGAGAAAGGAGCCATGAGTGCTTGTTTTGGGAAGCTGAGCTGTGTTTCAGCAGGGATAGGAAGGCAGATGGTCGTGCCTTCTTCCTTAAAGGAATACTTCTTGAAGGAAGACTCCCTAAGAGTCCTTTCCAGCTCCAGGACCCCATGCACCAGGTTTGGCATGATCAGATATCCTGGCATGGAGGTCCTGGAGTGGGCAAGCTGCAGGTAAAGGCAATTTCCCTGGCCACAAGCACTTCAGAGATCCTCACTCACAGCAGGAGATAGGACGGATTCTGCTGATGTGGCATTTAGACTCTCTCTGGAGATGTTCCTCAGTGCTGGCTTAGGAGAAGAAATTTGGGTGCATTAGGGAAATCAGCAGGGAGAGGTTCTGGCTCATTTTCAACTCATGGTGAGGCAACAGCTCATTATCTCACCTCTGTCAAAGGAGCCCCAGGGATCAGGGTAACCAATAAAGCCTTGGTGGGCAAAAAAAAGGCTGCAGGCACAGAGTGGTCACTGCCCAGCCATGAAGACAAACATCCCCCAAGTAATTCCCTCAAATCAAAACCAGGACACCTCACACAGGGCACATAGATCAGCTCCACACCCAGAAACTTCTTGGAGAAGCCAAGTCAAGTCGCAGCTCTACAAAAAATAAATAAACACATAAATAAAGTAGCAACTTCACTGTCTCACCTCAGCCTAAAGGCGTATGCTGGTCAGCAAGTCTCGGGCAGAAATATAGAATGACTCACCAGGACACCTGCTGCCGTTCCCTCCACAAGGTCTCCAGCCCAGCCCTCATCCAGCTGCCTCCCTGCTTCCCAAACCCACCTTTTGTAATGCAAAATAATAACAGGCCTTGTTCCCTGCCTTGCCTGCTTTTCATCTAAATTAAAACTCGGCTAATCTCATTAATGAGCTCACCCTGGTGCCACCGTGTTCTTTGCATGCCCCCCAACATCATTAGGGACTTATCCAGGGAAACAAAAGGGCATTATTCCATGCAGGGAATGAAGAATTGGTGCAAGGGTGGGGTGGGCTTTGCAATTGTCCCCCTAATCACTTGTTTGTGTGCAATTAGTGGCTGTAATCTCCATCTCATTGCCGCTGTAGCAGCGTGCACGTGTGGGCAGGGGGGAGACAGGGGCAGTTTGTATGTCCAGGTGGCAGGAAAGTGGAGGGAAGAGGTCTCAGAGTGAGCAAAAAACAAAATATTCAGGTGTTTCATCAGCTGAGGTGTCAACTGGTGACAGGGCAAGGCTGAGAAGGAAGTTGCTGGGGTAGAAAGACACCTTGGAAGGGACAGCAGGGATTCAGAGCACCTTCCCAAGGGATGCACCTGGGAACAGGTGTGCAGAGCCACTGTGGCATTGAAAGAGAGGAGAAGATGAGATTTATTTATGTTCCTGTCCTCTTAAAAACACATTAAAAAAAAAAAAAAGTAAAAAAAGTGGATATCAAACACCAAGGAAAAGGAGGAAAAGCAGTGTCAAAGGAAAATACTTTCCCGAAATTCACTTGGGGTGAAAAGTGATAAAAGTGATTTATCACTTTTCTGGTATATCATTGAGCTTCCAATCCTAATCCAGTTTGACAAACACCTCCATTCTCTTTCAGATAATTTGAGAAAGGAAGTTTCTTCATATCTCACCAGATTTGGAACAATGCAGATGAAAACACTTTTCTCTTTCAGGCTCTTCCTGAGGGCCACTATAATCATTCACCTCCAAACTTCTGGCCGTGTGTCCCTGGGACAAAGAAGAGGGAGGAGGTGACTTTTTCTGCCTGCAGAAGTGAGGCATCCAACCACTGATCCATCTCAAACCAACTCCTTGTTTCCAATCTGATCCTCCCAGCTTCCCGAATATTGGATTTTTATTATTATTTTTAGGGCTTGTTCCCAGGACAGGAGTGCTTTTGTTGCTCAGTGGGGCTGCCACCATCAAACACTTCATCGTGAGTGTTGTTTTGTCTCAGAACTGCATCTCTGCAGTGCTGGAGTGGGTTTTCTATTGAATTCCTGGGTTTGATCTGACAGGGCTCTGTGATGAGGGGAGCGTGTGATGCTTTGCCTGAGATCAGAACCTCAGCAGCACTTTGTGTATTGATTAACTGA
Organism: Taeniopygia guttata; assembly: GCF_048771995.1. Classification (NCBI taxonomy): domain Eukaryota; kingdom Metazoa; phylum Chordata; class Aves; order Passeriformes; family Estrildidae; genus Taeniopygia; species Taeniopygia guttata. The sequence continues at coordinate 3,102,503 of NC_133025.1, forward strand.
GGGAGCTGCCATGGTTTGGCTTCACAGCCCATTGCAGGACAGTTTCTACTCTACAGTCTCATGCAGGTTTGCAATTTTGGGGAGCAGTGATAAAAGTAAGCTTGTTTCAGGCAGAACTTCAAATGGAAGATACGCAACATCTCCTTCCTTAAAACAAAACAAACAGCTTTATCAGTCTGAGGTGTTTTAATCCCTGGGACTAATTTCTTTGGAGTTCTTGATGCCATAATAAACCTTCAGAGGTTTTCAGTGCAGTTATTTATGTGGATACCCCTTGCAGTAATTTGTTAGTCAATGCTCAGCTCTTTGGGTGTTTTCCTTTATATTTTAAACCAATGTGGAGATTAAAACTTTTCATTTCTTCAGTACAATGTTTGAGAGGTTTTTTTTCTGAGACTTCACGCTGCCCTGTGAATACAACTGAGAACAGCTTTGAAAAAAATTAATAAACCCCTTAAATCACCACCTTCTTCCTCATGTTTTCACTCATTCAGGCAGATTCACAAAAAAAAAACCCAAAAAACAAAAACCAAACAAACAAAAAACCCAAAAACCCCCAGAATATGGCAAAAACAAAAGACCTGGCAGAGATTTTGGAGGGGAAAGGTAGGAGGGAAGAGAGGAGGGACAAGGAGAAAGATGGGCCTGTGTGCTGTGGGGTGGGAAGGATACAGCAGCATTTGAGTAAATGATGAGTACTTAAGTCATCAAAACAAGGCTGGAAGTTGTAGATAGGTCTGTTAATGTCAAACCTGCTCTTTGTGGAGAGCTGTGAGGGATTCCTGGGAGTTATGGGATGTGAGGGAGCACTTTAGGGTGTGTTTACAGGGCTGAGGGTTGGCAGGGTTTGAGAGTGGGACTGTACAGAGCACAGCTCACACACTCTGTACACAGAAATGCTGGAGAATAGTTTGGGGGTTTTTTTTCCCAAACTAAATTATGCTGTCCTTTCACAGCTCCTCTCCAAGTGCCCCCTCCCTCTTGAGACAACACATTAAAGCATGGGAAAAGTGATACTTAACACTGAAATTCATCATTAATTCCTCTGTCTTTTATTGTCGTAACATTAGCCATAATGAACTCCTCTTGCACTGATGTCGATTTGGTGTGTCACTTTCCCTAGAAGTGCTTCATAACTTAGCATTAATTAATGATGACTTCTTGCAAATTGTGTTACAGAGCTGATAGCACTTCTGGGTAACTAAGTGTCACCAACTGCAGCCATCAAACTTGCTGTGGTAGCCAGGCATCAGGCAGGATTAATTGCTGTATCACACCAAGACTTCACCTCTGGATCTTCCTGGGGTAGGAGGGAAAGTTCATGCCTTGGGAATTTAATTTGGTTCAATTCTCAGCTTTGCAATTGACCTCCAGCACTGGGCAAATCGATGGAGATGTTTGCACCATTCTGTGCTGCCACAGCCGGGGCTCTGTGAGGATGGGGCAGGTGGAAATCCCAGGGGTTGGGTGATCACTTCATGGTGTCTGCAAAGTTCTTCCCAGTTGGAAAAACACACTTCAAGGTGTCTCTGCTTCATGGAGCTTTGACTTCCAAAGGATCTGCCCACCTTGGCTCACCCAGGCTTTGTTATGTCACTTCTTGCTCCCAAATCCAGCTGGGTACAAGTCACGGAATCACAAAATCACAGGATCACAGAAGTTCTGCACTGGCAGCTTGGTCAGGGGAGTTTGCCCTGAAATTACACAACAAAACCAAGAGGATTTTACTCCAAAAGTCAGGAAGTCCCATTTGACTGATTATTGAAGGAGCCTGAAGGGAAAAACTCATTTGTAAACATCTACAGGTATGACATCAAGGGCTAGGGCTGGGCTCACACCCACATTTAGTGCCCATTTGAGCCCTTGGTGTGGAGATCTGGATGATGCAGTGTACAAACTAACCAAAAAATCACTTGCCTAGGACTAAAAGATAAAATATGAGACCAACTTTCATCAGCAATAAGAAAGACACTAAGAGGGGAAAAAAAGTTTAGTTCATTACAAGTCATTGTTTATCAGATTGAGCTGTGCCTTTTGGCTCAACAGGACTGGGGCTTCAGTCACAATTTTAGCACTGCTTCAAATGTAATATAAATCTAAACAGATTTGTTTTCCTTGGAGAAGAGACTCAATCGCCTTCTTCATAGATATTAAAAATGCAGAGAGAGGCTGGTGTTTAATGAGTTCACTTGCAAGGTACTAAAGCTGGCTACCACCTGTCAGGATCTTCAGATGTGCTCCTAGGCCTTAATTAAGAGCTGTTCTTGGTTTAATTTCATTCCTTCTCTCCCCCAGCCCCACCTACCTCCTTCCCCTGTTTTTTTTTTTTGGTTTGCCTTGTTTCAGAAGACAGAAACCAGCCCCAGAGAGACGCCTTCCAAAGTCAATCAAAAATTAATTTCAGGTGGCAGCCGAGTCACAACTTCTCATTTATTCATCAAACTCCAGTGACTTCCCAATCTCCTAATCACAGATTCATTGAATCATTCAGCTTGGAAAAGACCTCTAGGATCATCAAGTCCAACTATCAAATTCCTGCTGAACGATTCCAGCTCTTCCAACTCCTCCTGTTTGTTGCCTAGTGGTGGGACAAAAGCAGCCAGCCAAGCATGCAAATCAGATTAACAATTTGCACCTCTGTGAAAGGGATTAGCTGTTCTGCTTGGTGTGGATGCTCTAAGAAATCAGTCTGCATCTGTCAAAATCTGTAACCTTTCTTGTGTCCCTGACTCCATACTTGGGTTGGTTAAGATAATAATAATAGTAATTAATTAACAGGCTGCTTTAGATTGCATCTTCTCCTGTATGGGATTAATCTTGTATTTCCTTAGGGAGCTGATTTTCCAGGCTGGCTGTGAATTTATTCTTTGCTGCTCTAATACATGATGGTGTTTGCATGCTTTCAGGGTCACAGCTACAGCAGGGAAAGCATAGGAGTTAAAGCAGTGGAGCCAGTTTAGGATTGTGTCCAAATCCCATAAATGCCACATGTGACTTCAGATAAGTCACTTAATCACCCTTTCTCACACCCTATATTTACCAGATCAGCCAAGGCAAGCGGATTTACAAGGATGATTCATCCCAAAAAGGGCCAAGGGACATCGCTTCTATTCCTGACTCTGCTCTGAAACTTCACTAAAGTCACTTTTCACACCATCCCCACTTCCCAGCTGCATCTGCTCGGCTCTAAAACCTGAGTGACAGCCGCCAACCAAGACATTCACAGACATTCCCAGCCTTCAGGATCCTTTTGGGGAGAAGGTCACTCTGGGGATGGTGGCTTTCCAGTGGATACCATGCTTCTGATCTCAAATGGGGACATGTCACCTGAGGTAACAACTCTAAATCATCAGCTCCCCTGAGTAACCATTAGGGCTGAATTACTTATTTTGGACTAAAACTAGTGATAAGCCTGAACTTCCCCTACAAATCAGAACAAATTCTTCTCTGAGAAACTGTCTCCTGCATAAGGTAAGGAGGAAGGGATGAGTATAAAACTCACAGTAACTCTTGAAATGCAGTATGGAGATGCTGCAAACCTCCCCAAGCTCATTTTCCAAGCAAAACAACACTATGACCTCATTGAATTAAGTATTAGGGCAAAGCAACCAACTTTGCAGTATTGATGAGTTCTCCTAATTTTTGCTTCACTGTTGACCTTGGCAGACTAATCTCCTAAAGGGAAGAGAGCAGCTCTGCTTGGAAGGTGCAATCTCATTTTTGTTGGTGTGACAGCCAGTTTAAGGCCAGCAAATGCCATATTCCATATTACAGTATTCCATACCTTGCAAAGCTTCCCCCTGTGGACCTTCTGCATTTCCATTCCACCCACTGCAAAGTAGGGTGGCAGAGAGATGCTGAGCAGCCTCTTCAAACATACTCTGGGCATAATGGTCTTGATGGTGCAGTCTGGAGCCCATCACCACCAAATTTACCCCAAACCTGCTTTAGAGGCACTTTGGATGGAGGAACTGCATCCCACTGCACTGGATGGGCACAGCCTTGGCCACACAGCAAGTTTTCCTTTCCAGTGTGTACAGAACACTTCCATTAGAAGTTAATTTTCTGTGTATTTAAGCTTTCACCTTCTCTAGTCAAAATTTGAGTTCCTAAAATTATTTGAACACTCCCAAGTCCTCAGTTTCTTCTTTTTCCATCCTTTCCAGCCTGCTCCAGAGGAAGAGTTGCTCCCAGCATCCCTCACACCAGGGACAGGGGAGTTCAGCTCCTCATGATGCTGGTCTGCCATGCAAGCAACACCCACCACCTCCTGTCTCAGTCAGACTGTTGGTGACTTGATGTCCTCTATTTCCTCTCAGAAGGCTCCAGGCAGTGCTGCAATTCATCACAATGAATGCAGCTGCTCCATCATCACAATCCTGGCTTGTCCAGCCTTCAACTTGTGGCCATGACAAGGACAAGGACATTGTCTTCACACCACAGGCTGGTCATGTCAGCCTGGGACCAGAAAGAATCTGCTTCTTGGCACACACATCGAGCTCCTAAAATTGGTGTTCACCTTCATCTGCAGGCAGAGTGAATCTGGGAGAAGAAGCAGCAAGACAGGTTTGGGAAGGGGCGGAAATGAGGCAGGAAAAGGAGCAGAGCAGCATTTGTGATGAGCTTGTCAGGCAAAATTGTAACTTGGATCAGGCATCAGGGAAGAGCAAAGGCCTGAGGGAAGTCCTGGGTGTGCTCACACACCAGCACCAGCTTGTCAAGCAAGGAATGACATCTCCCTTTGAGCAAATGTCCATTTCTGGAACTCTGGTGACAGCCCATCCCTGTCCATCTATTAATGGTTTTGTTTTTGTGACAGCTGACACGGTGATTGATCGGTATGAATTGCAATCACAGCCCAAGCACAGTGAATCTGAACTTCTCAAACAAGAGGTTTTTACTAACCAACATTTCTGCTCAGAGGCATGGGCCTCCTCCTGGGAGGAAAAGGCTCCTGAGGAGCTAAAAGCTCTCTTCCAAAAGGGATGTGTGCCCAGACAACAGCAGGGCTGGGCTTTGTAGGGGAGGAAGCTCAGGTGTTAGACACAGAGGATATTTTTACTTGTTCCTTTGCCAATCACTGGGAGAAACAGGAGGACCCCTGGACTGGGGCCATGCCACTCGATAATCCCACAGGTAAACAATGAAGGTCTCCCCCATAGTCAGGGAATCAGATGCTAAAATCTAATGGGAGCTGGAAGAAATTCAGAGTTAAAAAAAAAAATTATTACATAATATACATTATATATATATATACATATATTTATAATATTTTTTTAATTATATGGGAGGGACTTAAGTGTGTGAAATCTCACACATTTTAAGTGTGCACCTTTTGGGTTGTACTCCTACAAGACCTCCAGTCTCAAACATACACAAGAGTCACCCTTCAGCCCTCTCCCTGCCAGCTTTCACTGCAGGCCTCAGGAGGGAGGGAATTGCAATCCTGCAAAGCCAAGAGTCTAAGGGTGTCCCATGGAGACACCCCAGAAGGTTCCCATATGGTTGGATAAGCTGCTGGAGCTGATTTCCTGGCAGCAGCCGGGGTGCACAGTTGGAACAAACCTGTCCCAAGACATCTCACCTCCCTCGTGCGTGCCAAGCACAGCTGAGCCACGGTAGATGCCAGAGCTGGAGCTCATCAGGAGACCTGGAGCTGAGCTGTCAGCTGCTCTGGCTGCACACAGGTCAGTTCTCCAGCAGACAGGGAGGTTTCTTTCATGGGCAAGGCTTTCCAGAGCACAACGAAAGTGTCGATGTTGTAAGGTCCTTCCTTGAGCAAACCAGTGAAAGGGAGATACATCCAAGTTGCCAAATGCACTTGCAGACACAAAAACTGTGCTTTTGGGCAGCACTTGCTGCTGTCCCAGACCTCAAGGCCTGAGTTTGCATCCCTTGTAGGAGTGGTGAGAGTCTACTCCTTGAACAGGACAAGAGGGGCATTGTCCCTCCTCTCCTCCATCCTGGTGTAGCCCCATATCACACACAGGGTGAGGCTGAAGGGTGACAGAAGCACTGAACACGGAGAAAGAGGCTCAGATTCTAAACCCTGAGTAGTTTCACCCTGCTTACCCTTCACTTTGCAAGGCTACTGCCCTTAGTCTGTGTCTTCTCAAAGAGCCACCTGCAGTTCTGTCCCTTCCCTCCAGCGCTGTTGGTGGCCACAGTGGAGATGGGAAGTGCCCGAATGTGGAAAAGGTTTTACAGGGACTTCTGTGAGCCAGAGAGAAGTTTGAGAAGAGGACCCATGTTTGATAAGAGGATCTATGTTTGGTAAGAGGATCCATGTTTGATAAGAGGATCCATGTTTACTCCTGAAAGAATTTCCTACCAAGGTTGTTGGTGTAGAAACCAAGGAAGAAAGAAGGATAAATAAGAGAAAGTGCAAATGCCTGTTCCAGTGAGCACTTTGTCTCTCGTGATCAATAAGAACAAATTTATGAGTTTTGTAAGAATATAGAAAAAGCATGCATGCATGAATAAAACCAGTTTGGAGCCTTCTGAAAATGGAGAGTGTTGCTTTGTATTGTCTCTGTCTCAGCTACAACACCTGACCTCTTTGGATCCTCTGCACTGCCTCCAGCATTCCCAGCTCTGCTTCACCCTCTTCCTCAGCTTCCCTGCCTTCTCTGTTGAAAATACAGCTCCTGTGGCAATAATTGCCAGACGACAGACACACAAGTAGCTTTTTTCCTTTTGCCACATCTCTTTAAATTCACCTCCCTCAACACCTCTTTCCAGGGGCTTTACCTGGCCAGACAGACAATTCTAACCTCTTCCTTGCAGCGTGCAAAGTTCACTGCTTTTGCTTTGTCTCTTGGGGTGGGATTCATCTCACCTGGTGTTTGATGTGCACCACGTTGGTCGTCTGCAGCCACGCTGCTCACCTTCAGACACCTTTAGAGTCTGCAGAGAGAAACGAGCCCTGCCAGGACATGAGTCATCTGACCTATTTGAGATGTCTGCTTCAGAATGAGATTAATCATGCCCTGGAAGCACCTGTTTTGCTCCAGCTAAAGCAGGAGTCTAGACAGCCAGCTCATGAATTCAACCTCAGTGTCTTTTTAGGCGCTCATCTCCCCAGGACTGTTGGCTCTAATGAACCCTCCAGCAATTTTGCCAGTCCTGCTTTAGCTGAGCTGTACTTTGGCCCATGCTGTGTGATGACAGCTAATGATGAGCAGTGTGACCTGATGAGAGCAAGGGCTGCTGTTGTCTCCTGAAAAGAGAATTCTGCCCTTCAGAGAAGGTGGGAGAAGGTGTGTAAAGGTACCAGGCTAGGCAGCCACCCTCAGGATCTCGATGTGGGTGGATTTGGGGGTATTTTTACACTGCTCAGATGGTGAGGATCCTGCTCAAACAGTGCAGAAGAGATACCAGAGAGCACAGGTAACTTAAGGATATGTTCAAACTGCGAAATGATGAGCGTTTACTTGTTCTCTGTCTGCTTTTCCTGACCGTGCTGGCTCTCAGCCTTGCCAAAGTCAGGGCTCAAACTGGGAAAAAGGAGCAAATCCAGAGTCCCAGAGCTGGGGAGCATCTCTGCAGAGAATTCAGTGTCCCATCCATGCAGCATCATAGGCCATAGACACCTACACAGACAACCTTTGGAGGGAGCTTCAGGTGCGTAAGGGGCAGGTGAAGAACTGCAGCCAACACATGGGCCTGTGAGCTGGACAGAGACCTGCCCACTGTTTCACCACCTAATAAATAATCCAGGGCTCAAAATGCAGGGCTGGGACCCACTAAAATCTCATGTACACTCATTTCTTGCTGTGTTTCCAGAACTCAGGCACCATTTGTGTCTAAGTGAGTTGTTAACAGCACTGACCCTGAGCTTGCAGAAGGGCTTTGACCTCGACTTAGTAGAGAAGACATAATCTTGATATATAGCTTGCTGTTAGCATCCCTGGTTTGATACATGTTAATTTAACTACAGCAGGATCTGTGCTGGAAGCAGGATCATGGGATTTGGCTCTGGGGGCACTTCCACGTTTCATTATGTCACTGATTAATGATTATCACAGAATCATGGAATGGGTTGGATTTAAAAGGGCCTTAAAGCTCACCCAGTTCCACCCCCTGTTGTGGGCAGGGGCACCTTCCACTACTCCAGATTGCTCCAAAACCCATCCAACCCGGCCTTGGACACTTCCAGGGACCCAGGGGCAGCCACAGCTTCTCTGGGCAGCCTCTGCCAGGGCTTCACCACCTTCATAGTCAAAAGATTTTTCCTAGTATCCCATCCAACCCTGCCCTCTATCAGCTGTAGCCATTTCCCCTGGTTCTGTCCCTCCATCCCTTGTTCCAAGTTCCTCTCCAGATTTTCTGGAGCTTCTTTAGGTACTAGAAGCAGCTCTGAGGTCTCCCCAGCCCCTTCTCTTCCCCAGGCTGAACCATCCCCATCTCAGCCTTCCCCAACAGGGAGAACCTGAGCCCATCCCAGTGTTTACTTGTTGGGTTTGACAGTCAAAAACTTCCAACCGTTCCCATCTCTGTCACAAAGATGAGATCCTTGTCCTGTCACTGGAGCAAAACTTTGTAAAATGCACACTTTTTATTGCTCTTGGAACCAGCCACAACCAAGACAGGGAAGGGAACACTCAGGGAGAAGTGAACTGCCTCTCTCCTGGGACTCGAGGCTGTTGCTTCATGGAGAGGAAAGGCAATTCCCTGAGGTGCCTCACAGAGGTTTGTTCTCAGCTTGCAAAAGCAAAGCAGTGTTTAACATCAGATGAAATCAGTGAGGAGGAGCACAGGAGTGGGGCCAAGGGTGAGATGATGTTTTGTGATACAGGCTCGCAGCAATCTCGGTGTTTAGAGGTAGGAAGTCTGATGTACATTTTTCTTTTCAAGCATCACCGTTCTTACAGGAGCCACTAATCCATTAGGATAAAAAAAATTATTTACACAGCAGGAGATGAAGAAGGCCTCAAGCCCCTCTGTCCCAGAACGTGGCTAAAGTTTCAATGCAGCCCTCAATGAAAGCAAACTCAGTGCATGAGTCTTTCTCAGGAGCAATAAGATCCAACCTAAATCAGCCAGCTTGCTGCTATGACAGTCCCCTATTTTTTCGTCTCTTGTTTCAGGCAGAAAGGGGGACATGAATGTGAAAGTGCAGGGAAAATATGGAAAAAAAGGTGGAAGAGGGTTCAGTTTGGAAGACAGCCACTAAATATTGTGGCCACAGGCAAGGTCTGAACCAGAATACTCTGTACTGAGTAGGAGGGACCACCCTGTCCATCCAAGGGCTGCAGTGATTTAATCCAGTCCTCGGGAAGCTACAGAGGGTAGGAAAGAAGCAAGGATATTTACTTTATCACAAGAATACAATCCAGGACAGGCCAACTATTTTTGAGACTTTTCTTCAGCCAAAAAAGCCCTCTAGTACATCTGCTCTCTGCTTAATTTTCCCCACATTTATCAGAGGACTCCAAGCAAGACACCCCAGGGACCGTGACAGAGCAAAGGTATGCAAAGGAGGAAGATTTGAAGCTGTTTTTTCACTGGGAATATCTTTTCAAGTTGAAAATCTGCACTGGCCAGCATTCTGTCCTCTCGAGACTCCTTCATCCACATCCACATTTTCACATGAAGGTGCAAATTCCCTCTGCTGTGCTGATGTGCAGGATACTGGCTGACACCAGCCTCTGTAGGCAGCTCCCTTCAGAGCCTAAAGTGAATTGTCTGAATCCCAGAGAAATTGGGCAGCGAGCCATTTCACCTCTATCCTATTTCTCCAACATCCAATACCCCCCTTGAATTGATCCCTACATTGCTGTGCTTTTCCTACTAGCTGGGGTGTTGTTCCTGCCTTGGTGATTTCTGGGTGGGTATTTGCAATCTCTCAGCCTCTGCAGAAGCTGTGAATCCGTGGCTGTGCCCAGCAGCATCCAGGTACACAAAAATCTGCCTTCCAGCACTGTCCTCCTCCTCCTCCACAGCCACCCTGGGCAGGAATTTTAACTGCATTAATTAGTCGCTGTTTGCACTCCCCAGGCCTCACATTATCACTGGAATACTCATCTAAATCTGGTGGCCAAACAAATTAGAGCTAATGAGGCCATCAGGGTCATATTAACACAGGAGGAAGATGGGAGAGTTTCTGGAGGAGGTTTCATTGCCAGACCTGGCACGTGCCCACACCGCGTGCTGCCGGCAGAGCTTGATTTCCAAACAGGCCTGGAGAGGACAGCAGCAGGTGAAGTGGATGCAGGGATGATCCAACACCAAATTTGGGATGTGGCAGGACGTGGCAGAAGCTCCTTGCTACCTCCTGGGGGGTTTGGTAATGGCAAACACGGCAGGAGGAGCAGGCTTGGATGAAGGATGAGAGGCAGAGTGGATGGATAGGATTTGGCACAAAACTCCAGGGATTCTTGTCTCAGCTCCCTACACTTGACCTCTGCTTGTAAACAAGCCTGGTGCTCCAAGAGAGACTTCAGAAAGGTCATCTGAGTAACTCCCATGTAGGTGATGCCAAGGAAGCAGAGGGGAGGGGAAGTGAAGCCAGCCTTTCTCCCATGCCTTTGGCTACAGACAGGCTTCCATGGCATTTCTGCTGGCCCAGGAGCCCAGCAGGGTGGAGGCTGTTGGAAGAGGCAAATCCAATGGGAAGATCAACAGTTCTAGAAGAAATACAGCTGATACAGACGTGAGAATGGCTCCTCTAAGGGGTAACAGGCCCAAATAGAAAGTCCATCCATACTGAGATCCACCTGCAGGCACTCCCCTGTGGGAAGTGCCAGTCCCCATATCTCCTTGAAAAGGGTGGAGAAAATTCCATACCACCCCTCTGAGACAAGGACCAGAGCATTCCTGCTCCCCCTGTGGCAGGCACATTCTTCTGTCTCTCAGGATTTTTCACAGAGGAGCACAGAGGGAAGAAAGAGAAAACAATTTCTATTTCTGCTCCTTGTTTTTCCCATGTGGAATGTGGTTGGAGAATTGTTTACCTGGGGTGATTGCTTGGTTGGATTCTGGTGAGGATTGTTTGAGCCTGATGGCCAATCCAACCCACCTGGGGCTGGACTCTCAGAGAGGGTCACGAGTGGTGAGTCAGTTAGATATGGTAGTTAGAAAAAGTCGGTGTGTAGATTTAATATCTTCTTTAAATAGTATATTAATGTATTATATAGTATAGTTATAATAAAGAAATCATTCAGCCTTCTGAACTGGAGTCAGACATCATAATTTCTTCCCACTGGGTTCACTTCCATTTACAATACCCCTCTGCCTTTGAAGCGCAGACAATGGGTATTTTGAGGAAGATGGTGCTTAAAGGGTCACAAACTGAGGTTATCTGGGTGGAAGGGGCATCTCAGGATACACACAAGTGTTTCAGAGCTTTGGTAAGACCTTCCAGACATCTCCTCTCTAGGTATTCTGTCCTTCCTCAGGCACCAGAGAGGCAACTGCTCAGGATAGGCACGACCAAAGCTTTTGGGAGAAGTTGGAATCTTCAGCAAGGCTCAGAGAACAAGATAAATGTTTTGGTTAATACCTGTAAATTTGGCTGATGTTTTCTGAGATTTATTTATTTTATATTTTTATTCTGCAATGAGTTTCTTTCCTGTGGCAGAGGTAACACTGAGGTTATTTGCCCTTCAAGCCAGTGATATACCCAATACTACGGTGTCATTTCTGTTTGCTTGGATGGATGAGGGTCACTTTTAGGACCCCTTTTTGTAGGAATGAACTCTTAAACGAGACACTTAAAATGTATTTCCCATAAGCATTTATGCTAATGAAGAGAGCATTTACAGAAATCTCCAAAAAGGAGCACTGAATCACTCCTTCTTGTCTTGTTTCCTGGAGATCATCCAAGACTGAGATAATGCTTACGTTCCTTTGCAGGGTTAGAAGGTCTTAGAAGCATCTTCAGAGGTTCTTCTGCTTTTATAACAGCACTTGAAATATATGTAACAGCCAATAAACAGCACAGATACCTTCTGATAGTAAAATTACAGAAAACTGAGGTGTCTGGTGGTGGCCACAAAGCTTCACCTCATGCTACCAGCCCAAACGTGGCCTCAGGTGACACCCAGACAAAGCCATCATCATCTCATGTTACAGGAGTGACATTTTATGGGACACTAACCAGCTCTTAGTGTTCTCAGTGAAGAAGTCAGTGACGTAATTGACAATTAGGAATGAAATCTTATCTCACTACCAGAGGTAGTTAAATGAACATTGAGGCCTAAAGATGAGCTGATACTCAGGGAAGAGTTTATGACATTCCTTCCAGAGACACAGCAGGGAATACAGGAGCTGCACACACAGAATCTGTGTCCTTCACACGATCGTGGAATGGTTTGGGTTGGAAGAGACCTTAAAAATGATCCAGTTCCAAGCCCCGGGGATGCCACCAAGGAGAGCAGCTCTTGAGAGGACCAAAGCCAGCTTCCCCCAGCCATCACCAGAAAACAGCTTCCCAGGGCTTTAATTGGTAAAAAAAGCAACAAAGGGTTTATGGAATCTGTGAGTGACACCAACCCTCCATCAGCTCCTCCACCACACAGCTAAACACCCTCCATGTGTCCCCATGGGTGGTAGGGCTGTGGGGAGGGTTTCACACCTGCCTGATCACCCTGCCCCAGCTCCCTAGCCACTCTGAGCAAAAAGGAGCAAGAGAAAAGAAAAGAAATGCAGTGATGGGAGAGAGAGTTAACTTTTAGGCTGCCTAAGGAATAAGGGAGCTGGATGTCATTGTGCTGCAGAAGTGACCTACTTTCGCTTTATCTGGCTTATCTCTGTTTGCATTGGTTTATTGATGGCAGGAGATACTGCTAAGTGAGTGGTGCTTCCAGAATACAAATGAAGGTCGAGTGCAGCCCTTCTGCCCAGGGAAAACTCTGGCAGGGACCAGGAGCAGCTCCTCCATCCAGCTCCCAGCAATTAGCAGGCAGAACTAATGCAAGGAGGTGATGGGCTCTGAGGCAGTGACCAGAGCACTGTTACTGCTGTGCCTTCTAATGAGCAGGCAGAAACCAGGCAATGAGCTCTGCAGTAAATTGAGATGGGGGAAATACTGGTTTAGTCCCACAGAAAGCCTGGTCCAGCTGGGCTAGACTTTTCCTTGGTCATTCCTTGGATTTCATCAGGCTGGGAGAGCACAGGGAGGAAAGAAAACTGCTGGAAAACATTAAATTCTCTCTAGGAGGGACAGTGAGCTGCATGTTTCTGTCTTCCATTTTCTGGTCACAGCTGTGTTATCCCAGGGTTGCCATGGCTCTCGACATGGACCAGGGGTTGTGCTCCTGGGGTGCTCTTCATCCCTCTGCAAAAACCTCTAACTCTGAGGCTAAACCTGGAAAAACACACAGTGCAGGGCCAAGAAAACAGCTGCTAGCACAGCCCCTGGCACAGCCTTGGCCAGTGCCACCCTCACCCTGGTAGCAGTGCCCTGGCAGGGTTGAGAAGGTGGCATGGACACCACCTGAGCCCATCAGGTGGAAGAAAGGAGAAGAGATTTGTGGACATAAATAGCTGAACTGTGTGCCCTCAGCCTCGGAGCATGTTCCCTGCTGTGTTTCATTACATACATTACAATACCTATAAAAACTTCCTTTAGCCACACAAAAACTTTCCTTAGCCCACACGGAAAGTATATGGGTTGTAACACCCTTGGTGCCACAACTCTCAGCATCTTTTTGCCTTTCTACAGGGACTGAATCCTGGAGAAGAGGAGGCCAGAGGTGACCTTATTGTTCTCTACAGCTTCCTGAAGGGAGGTTACAGACAGGTGGGGGTTGATCTTTTCCACCAGCCACCACTGACAGAACAAGAGGACACAGCCTCAGCTACGTCAGGGAAGGTTTAGGTTGGATATTAGGAAAAAAATTTCACCAGAAGAATAATAAAGTACTGGAATTGTCTTCCCAGGGAGGTGGTGGAATCGCCATCTCTGGATGTGTTTAAAAAAAGATTGGACTTGGTACTTGGTGCTATAGTCTAGTTGAGGTGTTAGGGCATGGGTTGGACTTGATGATCTTAGAGGTCTCTTCCAACCTTGTTATTCTGTGATTCTGGGATTCTGTGAATCCCTTTTCCAAGCCAAATCTGCCTGGCTGGCAACCACTGAGACCAGGGGTCAGCCCCACTTTCCCCCCTCACCATACCTTCCCTTATCTCTCCCAAGTCCCAAGCTGGTTCTGCACCTTGTTTTCAGGATCCTGCTTCCCACCTACACAGGGCTGGTGCCAGACCTGGAAAAATCTCCTCATCCCCTCCTCTCCTCCTCCTTTTCCCTTGCCTGCCACACCTGTATTTGCTAATCAGCTCACAGCATGCTCAGTAATTGCCCACGAGAAAACACGGGTGCAGATGTGGTGGGGAGACAGGGGCACGCACAAAATGAGATTCTTGTTTTCCAAACAGACACCAAAATTTAATTACAGCCTCAATAAGCGGTTATTAAAACCCTCTTCACTTTGTTGTTGTTCTTTCCCCTATTGTCTCCCGGCTCTGCATTATTGAATCATCAGCTCCTGTTGTCTTGTTTGGATGCTTTGAGGAAAAGAGACAATGCAGAAAACTGAAAACACAGTTTGGACCCACACAGTGTCTTCCCCCTCTCTCCTCCTCCGTTTCCTTTACCATAAATTTTCCCTTTCCTTCTGATAAAAACATGTAGCACAGAGTTGTCACCCATATTTTCTGTCTGTTTTCATTCCCCATCAGGCAGGAATTTCCAATCCTTGGCACAGGGAAGAGAGAGAAGGAAGGAAAAGGGGAATTTGCTGCAGTCTGTAGGGCAGTGTGTCCCAGTGGGGTGTGTTGAAGCCCAAAAAGGGGGCACTGCCTGCTGCAGGTCTCCATGATGGGATGATCTCCCCATCTCCTGCCAAGACTGACATTCCCCAGGTGTCTTCATCCCACGGGAATGCCTTCTTGCCTAAAGACAAGGAGCTTTGGGTTTACAGCCCAAAGGGATCTTCCTGCCTCGCACTTGTGCAGTGCCTGGTCTCATGTTATCCTGATCTTTGAGGTGATCATAATGACCTCCTCAGCCATGACAGATATCCCATGGAAAGGCCTGGATGCCCCTTTTCCTATAGCCCTGAGGTAGTGAAACACTCCTGGCTATTTGCAGGAACACCTTACAGCTTCCCTAGGAAATTGTGCTTGCTTTACCCTCAGGGTATGAGTGAGGATTGACATCGCCACTGCATTCCTTTAGAGGAAGAAGGAGATAAAGTTTTTCCTGAAGCTGGTGCCATGTGTTGGTCCCTGGGAGGATTCTTTGCTGACTCCACCATCCCACATCCCAAGGACATGGAGAGGTTGCAGGCTGTGTCACCACAAGGTCCCTGTCAAAGTGTCCTAAGCTGTACTTAAAAAGGCAGGAATTAAATCCTATCCATGTCCAGCTTCCCTGTGAGGCTGTTCAGGGCAGAGGGCACTAAGAAAGCTTTGCTACTACACCAGGATTCATTAGCACACCATGTTAGCCCTGGGCATGCATCAGAAATGTTAATCAGACGTTTCCCCCCTCCCTCCTCCCAGCTTTAATCCCTCTATCAGGATCCCTAAAGGTTTGACATATGCACCCCAAGCCTGCTCACAGGGCTTGGTGCTATCTCTGCCTCCATCAGGAGGAACCAGCCGGTGTCTAAGCTCCCCTGCTGCCTGCTGGGTTTTCATACTTGATTCCATCTTCTTCCTGCATAATCCCTGCTTGTAATTACAAATATCAGGAGTGGGGGGCCGGGGGGGAGCATCTGTGGAGATAACAACTGCCCTGTTTGCTGACCAGAGCAACCAGAGATGGCTCCAGCTCCCTTGCATAAATCCAGAGGGCCTAAAATTGTGTATTTACATGGCTCCTTAACTGCCTTCTTGTCAAGGGCAGCTTTCCCACCCCGGATGGAAATAAAAAGGTGTTTATTTGCACAAGCCCTGAAGCCTGGCCTGCCTGTCACATGGGTGGCAGATTTATCTACATCCTGTTCATCCCTTAGAGCCAGACTAGGACACATGGGGATGAATTCTGAGTGTGGGCAAGGAGACCAGGATTCAGGTACACCCTCCACAGAGCAGTTTCCCATACAGAAATAGAGGGGAAGTGCTGGAGAATATTTCATCTGGCTGAGAAAATCCTGGGTGAGTGGGAGGGAAAGGCTTTGGCACAATAAGAGGATGGTCCCTGAAAGTATGGATATGAAGGGAGGCACAACCATTCCCATGTGTCGGAATCTGTGGTATTGATGATTCTGAGATTGTAGAAAGTCTCTGTCTGTCAGCCCCACTGCCAAAGAAGAAGCCATAATTGGTCTGTGCTGGTTTCAAGGTTGTTTATTCTGTTTATCTCTAACATGTTCTGCTGCCCTGCCGCAGCTCTGTCCTGCAGGGCAGCGTGTGGGGCTCTGCCCTCAGTGGGATGGTACAAACATTAAATACCAGAAACTACCTGTGCTGGATTTACAATAACGTGCCAATATCTGTCACCTACGTTGGACAGTGTGTCCCCAGCCTGAACCAACAGAAAAATGCCAACACCACAGTGAAACATGGAGGGCACGAAGAAGGAGAAAAAGGACCAGACACACCCAATTTCCTCCATCTTGTCCCCTCTGAACCCCTAATCTAGAATCCTAAAATTTTACTTTTGCACCCGTGCCACACTTAATTATTATTTATATCAAACACTCAGAGCTTGTAATTCATCCTGTAAGATTGAAAACTCTTTTCCATGGACAGAGATCACAGACAGTGTCTCTGGGGGCTCTGTCCAGGGGGGTTCCTGACCCCTGCCAGGGTCCCAGACCTGCCAGGGCAGCCGGAGGGAAGCCTTGGATTCCTACACCCATGACATGCTCCAACTCCCCAAAACCTTGGTTAGAATTCACCTCCAGGAAGAGGTGCCTTCTCCCCTGGCTTTATAAAATCAAGGCAGGTTTGAACCCAGAGGTTCTTCCAGTCACAAATCCACCATCCAGCACGTTTCCCATCCCAGTTACCCTCACAGGCCACAACGGGAGCAGTTTTTTTGCCAGTTTGTATGGAGACACACCAGAACCCATTCTGCCATCACACACCTCCCATAGTCCCAGCCCAGTTCTCCCCACACCCCTCCCTGAGCCCCCAGTTGCATGCTGACACCTCCTTTCCCCACCCCAGCCCCAGACACCCCTTAAGGTGTTTGTCTGATGGAGCACAGCACCTTCCCAACCCTGTTGTCCCAGATGTGCCTTCACTTAGCTCCACCTCAACACCCAGAGAGAACGGAATCATGGAATGATTTAACTTGGAAAAGCTCTCCAAGATCATCCAGCCCAGCCATTAACCCACCACTAAACCATGTCCCCAAGTGCCACGTTTACATGTCTTTTAAATCTCTCCAGGGATGGGGATTCCAGTAGTGCCCTGAGCAGCTGTGCCTTGGTGAAAACCATTTGACAGGAGGGGAAAGATTCACCTGAGTGCCTTCATTGTGGGCAACAGTGTTTTGGCAGCGGTTTCTTGTTGGAACCCTGGAAGCTGAGAATTTTAAACTTGCTGTGCTAAAAGGCACAGACCCACAAGAAAATACTACATTTGACCTGAAGCCATAGAGAAATCTTCCAAAGTTGATTAATAATACCAGAACTACAAGTGTGTAAGTTTGAATAAATGTGTATAATATCACAGGGTAGAAAACTTAAAGTTTTAGACTATAACTTAAAATAATACTTTATATATACATATCTATATTAAAAATTATATGTATAAATATAAAAATATATAATATAAAATTATAATAAATATATAATAATATATAGAAATATATATAATAACACTTTATATATATTTAAACTTTAAATATTACTTTAGAATTAAAGTACTAGAATATAATAATATCTATAGAGCAAGATAAAACTTTTAGAACAGAAGCTATTCCTTCTTCTTTACCTTCTTCCTTCTTCTTCACCTTCTTCTTCCTTCTTTTTCATAAGTTTGAGTAGTATTTTAAAATTAGACAGAAAAATTTGCATTGTGAAATTCGAGTGATTGGTTATTAGGTTAAAAGTAAAAATAATTTAAGTATCATTTCTTAAGTAAATAGTTTAGCCTTAAAAGACCTTATAGAAAAAGATAGTGAGCCATTTTGTACCTTGTTAATAAAATACTACAAAACTCACACCTTGTAAGATTGTAATATAAATTAAAAATAATTAACACTTAAGTCTGAACAGGAAATATCATCTCTGCTCTAGGAACCAAAAAGGGATTGAATGTGGTACCAGGCACCAGCCACAGCATCCACTTTATTTTGTTGTTGAACATCCTGCCCCAGGTGAAGGGATCTGCTGGAGCTCTCACAGACAATGCCAAGTGTGAGTCAGGCCACTCTGTTTGCCCTCAAGGCTGAAGAGTATGGGTCTCAGATTCAGTCAAAGAGAGAAACGGGAGTTTCTAGCCAGGCAGAAGCCTGGCTAGAAAAGAGTTAGAAAAAAATGTAAATGATTCTCTATTTCTCTTGTTTTTCACATTGTTTATAGTTAAGTTCTATCACTGTGCGTCAAGCACTTTGCACCAATGGTGTGGATTGTTTTCACTTCAGGACCAATAGATGTGGTCCTCACAAAGCTCCATATAAAAGAGCAGAGTATTTTGAATAAACCAGAGTTTTACTCTCAGCAGCCTTCTGGTCAGAGTCTCTTCATTCCAGTCCTGCCTCGACAGGGACAGAAGAGGGCAAATTCCTGTCCCTTTTTATCTACCAGCACAAACAAAGCCTTTGATCCCTCAGAATCCCGGGGGAAGCCTCCTGTGCAGAGCTCACAGTGCAAGAAGTGTCATCCTAAAACAAACACCCACTCCTGGCCCCGTGACTCACAGCCCCAGTCTGATGATGGTGTTAATTAGATCCCTCTTGTCTTCAGTGGGAATACAGCTCACAATCCACCCACTTTTGAGACCTCCAAGAGGTGAGCCCCACCTGAGCTCTCAGTCCAAAGGGGACCAGTTCTGCACCAGGGTTCAAGGAGATGCACCAGAATCCATCCCTCCATCGCCCAGCTCCTGTTCTTGGCACAGGAAGTGGATGAGCTCTGAAAAAAGCAGATGTGAAGGACAGCAGGACCAGCCTAATGGGATATTCCAGCTCCCCAACAGGGTTTCCTTAACGTGTCACAAGTGGGCCCTGGCTCCTGCTCCTGAGGGCAGGAGACTTTGATGGGTAAAAAAAACTCCAACCAGGCCCAAATTGTCACCTCTATCTGCCCTGGAGACAGTGAGTTCACAGCTCCTGCTCATGGCTTTCAGACAGGATCCTACATCCAAGTTTCTTCTCTTTGCAAGGATCTTTAATTCCTGACCTTCCCCACATCCTTCCCTCCCTGCTGCCCTCCCTGGCCTCTCAAATTTTTTTCTCCTGCCTCTGCTGAAGGAAAATTCCTCTTGCTTTTCGAAGGGTCACTGTGTGAGAAGCAGAGAGATGACAGCAGCACTCTGAGCAGTCACCAGAGATGTTCCCTAAGAATTCCCATCCCCTTTCCCCCTCCCTTTCTCCAGAAGTTCCAGTCCTTTATCACATTCATTTCCGCCCAACTATTTATTGTGCAATAACTCATTACCATTCCTCCTAGGACACCTTTAATAAAAGCCTATGCTTGCATATTAAATATTAAATTTATAAGATGTATAATCCTTCTAATTAAGTTGAATTTAATCTGGAGCTCTAAATTAGAAGGAAAAGAGTGAGGAGAAAATAAGGAGGAGAGGAAAAAAAATCAGAAAAGCCAAGCATGGCACAGAATATCTGTGTGTGCCAACCACCCCATGGTGTCATTGTCTAAGAGCAAAGACCTGAGGGGCTGCCCCCACTGAGATGAGAGAGGGCAGGGGATCCACAGAGCCCTTTGAAGATTCATTTCATGCCACTCACAGGCAGCACAGCCAGAGGCAAGGTGTCCACCCATCACAGACCCATCTTGGAGTCTGGCAGACCTGGTTCCCTGCCTGAGCCTGGGTGTGAGAAAAAGGTCCAGATGCACAAAGGGGCTTAGGAGCTGTGTCTTACTTGAGACAGGGCTTAACTGCCAGCAAAACGATTCTGAAAGCTCCTGACTTTGGGGAGTTTTGGTCCACGTGTCTTTACAGCTTTTCGATTTCACGCAACGTTTGGCTTCCTTATAAAAGTCAGAGAACCTAATCCCAAACAATTTGTGTTTCGTGTTGGTATTCAACTGCAGTTCTTGCACACAGGGGTAATTCCAATTCCTCTTGCAGAAGTCCTGTGTATCTGCTAAGATCCTACAGCTTGAAAAGCAACAGGATCATGCCTGGATTTGTCAGGATTGGAACCTCATGGAATCAAAGAATGGCTTTGGTTGGAAAGCACCTTAAAGCCCATCCAGCTTCCACCCCTGCCAGGGGTAGGGACACTTTCCACTGTCCCAGGGTGCTCCAAGCCCCATCCAACCTGGCCTTGGACACTTCCAGGGACGGAGCAGCCACAGCTTCCCTGGGCAAGCTGTGCCAGGGCCTCACTAACCTCACAGGACACAATTTTTTCTGTAAACTCCAACTCCTGCTCCTTGGTTTTGATGTTCTTCTAATGCCCAGAGTAAAGAGCAGCTCTATGGGGACTGCCACCTCTTTACTTGTGAAGTATCTTATTTTGCTCTTAAAACATCTGGATTTCCCATCTTACCAACCACACAGCTATATGACTGTCATTGGTAAATACAGTTATGGGTTTAACACAGTCCTTGAACACCCCTCCCAGCCCTTTTCCATAGGAGGGGAAACATGGGATATTTTTGAAAAGGAAGAATAAGGTAACCATCATGCCTGAACAGAAGCTGGAGAGTGGGGGAATTCTGCTGTTGTAAGCAGAGTGTGTGCTCTGCCCAATCAAAACCATTAAAAAAAAAAAAAAAAAAAAAAAGTTGTAACAGGTTGAGGACAAGAGAAGGGAAATATTTGGCAAACTGAGCACTGCACTGGGTTTACTGGGTTCTTAGACTAGTGTCTTGACCTATCTCCACATCACCTGGAAAAAACTCCCCAGGGATCTTGCCTGCACAACTGGAATAAAACTCCCTTGGGATATCTCCAGCACATCCAGAAAAGAGCTTCCAAGTGATGTCAGTGACAGGACTGGAGGTCACCAGAACTCTATCAGCACACCAGAAAGAAAAGGGAATATGATATTCCCAGCATAACCTATCGGTGTTTGAAGACAATCCCACCAGGACACAGTGGCACATCTGGTGCCACGTTCTACCAAGATGCTCCGAGCCCATCTGGCAGCACTAGAGGAGTTAAAAAGCACAAGAACTGGAGTGCTGAGAAACAGGAATGTGAATTATCTCTCCTTACAACTTAATCTTCCTTCCTACCCACTGGGTGAACAAGACCCATGGCCTGCAAAGCACTGAAACCTCTCTCCTTGTTACCTCTATCACACCCAAGTTGTGTTCCTGCCTTATTTTCTGTCAGTAGGGATTCTTGCAGGGCCATAAAGAAAATAACTCACTTACTGGCATTTTCTTCAAAGTCCATATTGTATGCATTGCTTTTCACAGGGAATTGGATTTTCAAATTCACAGGCTCTAAAGGTCAAGGATAACAGGCTATCAGCGTTTAATATGCATTCCAGGGAAAAGAAAAAAACTATAAAATTTGAAATAAAGGCTGCATGAAAATTCATTTCCAAAAAACCCAGATCAAAACATCTCCCTTCCCTCCCTATGAACTGACATCTGCTCTTTGTTGTTGTATCTGAAATGTATTAAAAGTCTCCTGCTAGCACCGTGGCTTAAGTCAACATCTGCAGCATTGATTCCTGAAGGTGATCCAGTAAGGAGGGGGGGTTGGAGCCAGGACTTTTGTTCAGCATCAAAACAACAGCAACAGCAACAAAGACCATCGTAGCTTTTGTGCCTGCGTGTGCACGTGCCTGTTAGAGATGCTGAGGTGGGTGAAGGTGTTGAAAGAGATTCAGCACGGATTTCAAACAACTCCCTGCTGCTGGAGGGACGGGGAAGAGCAGAGAGAAAGAAGAATGTGAAGGCCTGAAGCTGTCTCTGTTCTCATTTCAGTCACACCAGCCATTCTCAGGAAGGGCAAACAGCTACTCTGAGTTTTGCTGCATATCCTGATAGGAATAATATTGGGAAGGAAAGAGGAAGGAAATTTGCTCAGAATCCCCTATTCTGACCAATTGGATGACTGCCTTCTCCCTTAGAGGGTTCCACAGGTAATACCTAAAATTGTTCCATGTTGTCTTGCATGTCTCCAGCACTGAAACAACTCCCTCCTCACTGGAGGAATTCCCTTTCTCTTAGGACTCACCTAATTCTAGAATTTAGCAAGGTAGGTGCCCAGGCTGAACAGTCACTTTGATAACAGATGGATAGAGACAGACACTTCCAGAAGGTTGTTAGCCCAGTTGGAGAGAGACGTGAGAAAAACTTTTCCTGAAAATGCATTTGTCTCTCTGCTACCTCCTCCAAGAAGTTTAGACAACTTGCTTATACAAGGAATTTCACTTTTCAACAGCCGAGAAAGGCCTCTGCCTTTGAGAACTGCCCAAATCACGCACTCTCACATCCTGCTTTCAACAAAAGAGTAATTCTCTGACTTTCCATCAACCCGCCACCCTGTGACAGACCTCTCAGCATCAGTTTCCACCTGGATCACCTCATTCCCTGGATAAGGGCAGCAGGAACACAGGGACTCGCAGCCACACACAGGCTGATTCCAGGAGTGGAGCAGGGCCAGAGCCCAAACCCTCATCAAATATATCATGACTCATGAGATCCTTCATGTGGAATCATCTCTAGTTAAGGCAGGAACAGAGGCACGAGAAAAAGAATTCCCAAACTCCCCTACATCCCCATTCACAGCCTTATCTGTTGTACCACACATCCCACAAAGCTTTCAGCTGGAGGAAAACCCATCAAAAATGCGCCGAGTGACTTCAACACCACGGAGTGCTAAATGATTCACCATGACTCAGGACTTGGTGCAGAGAAGGAGAGGGGAGAAAACTCGATGGGAAAAGTTTGGCAATCACTCTTCCCAGCCAGCTGCAGGGTGGGATCAATCTGCCCGTGCTCCCCTTGCCTGAGCAAGAATGTGCTTGGGAATCACTTCAGCACAGGCTTTCCTTGGCTTCTAGAACAGGTATTTCACCTTCTTCCTTGAGTCCCTCAAGATTTCCTCTCCATCAGGTTTCTCCGAAGCTCCCAGTAAAAAACCAGCACAAGCCCTGGTGTCTGCACATCTCATGGGCTGGGGCTGTGCAGAGCTTGAGAACAAACCCTCCTGAACGAGTTTCCTCTGGAAACTCTGGGGACATCCAGCTTCCAGGGGGTGATGGAGCTTTCTAGGGAATTTTGAACCTGTGGATTCTCCATGGTCCCACTCATTTGAGGCTTGGCAGGAAGCCCTCTCCAAGGCATCTTGCAGTGATTTCTTTCTACAGAGCAAAGAGCTGCAGATCTTTCTTGAGAGAGCCCAGAGGTTGCTTACATAAGAAACAGTGGGATCTGAACCAATCTGAGTCTAGGTCTAGCTTGCTTCGTAGAATCAGAGAATATTCTGGGCTGGACACCTCCAAAATCCCACCATGAGCCTGAGAGCATTTTCCAAATTGTTCCTTGAACTCTCTAAGAGTTGGTGCCTTTTCCACTTTGCTGGGGGGGGGGGGGGGGTGGGGGGGCTGTCCCAGTGCCCTGCTGGGTGAAGAACCTTTTCCTAATACACAATATTACCTGGTTGTGGTGGTGCATCCCTCCCCACCCAGCCCCGGGGCACACAAATATCAGGAGATGCACCAAGGAACTCATCATCCAGGTGTAACCAATGTGCAGAAACATCTCCTGATGTCTCTCCAGGGTAATTGGCTGCTAGTCCCCATAGCCCAGGACATCCTGGCTGGCTTGGGCACAACAAGGACCTTGTGCTTAATTTCCCCTTTTGTCCACATGGATCTTGAGGAGGAGGTCAAGGCACCCCTCAGATTATTCACAACTGCAATCCAGGTTGGCTTTGCCAGCCCATCATCTCCAGCAGCCTGTACTGATGCCTTGGACTGGCTGCCTAGAACAGAGGCTGGGCAGAGTTAGAGAATAAAGTGGGGATTTATTAAAGGCCTTCAAAGGATGCACCCTGGGCAGTGCAAGAGCCTGGCAGAGGCTGCACTCAAGATTCACAACGGTGAAAAGTTTTTTTGGCAGATATAAGTTTGGTCTATTTGCATATTTGCAGGGGCTAATTGTCCAGTTACACCTTCAGGTGATGAAGTCACATTTCCCCCAGTTTGCTCCTCCCAACTCACTTTTGTTTGTGCTTTTCTGGCCTGGGGCTGTGAGGTGTCCTTGGTTCTCAGGCCCAGAGGGATTGTTCTGTCTGCCCAAACTGTGAGGAGAGCTCCAACACTGCATGGAGTTCAGAGTTACACACTAACGCAGCACAGGATCTGGGAAATAGAAAAGCTAAAATTTAAGGCATCAGTACTCCCTTGCCAAGGAAAACAGCTCTTCTCCCTTCCAATGCCTCCCACCAGGCCTGTGGGTTGGGAGTGTCCACAGAGAAGGGGTTAACCTGCCCCTCTCTGGGACAGAGCCAGACACCCAAAACCAATCCCTCAGCAGCCGATATGAATTTAGCCAATTCCTGCATCAAAGCTTAGGAAAAGCTGGTTGCTGTTAAGGGAGCATTTATGAGGGGTCTGGAGGTGCTGTTACATTGGGAAGGTTTCTCCTGCCCCCAAGATCAAGGACTCCTGGAGAGCAAGTCTACAGCCCAAAGCAGCACCGTGTTGTGAGGAAAACGAAACTGAGACAAACTGCTGGAAACAGGTTAAAAATCAGCTACAGCTGCACACAGAGAAGGTCTGGGGGGGTGAATTGGTTTGGTTTGTAGCACGGGGTTCTCCAGTGGAGGAAAGAAACACCTGAGGGTTTCTAAAGGCTTGGCCTCTGGGGTGGACTGAAATTAATTTGACCCCACCATGCTAGGGCTGAGAAGTTCCCAGTGAAAAAGTCAGATCATCACAACTGAAGCCAAGCCAGTCTTTTTTCACAAAGTTCCTGGTCCAACAGAAGAATTTTTTGCCTCAGGA
Source organism: Taeniopygia guttata (assembly GCF_048771995.1). Taxonomy (NCBI): domain Eukaryota; kingdom Metazoa; phylum Chordata; class Aves; order Passeriformes; family Estrildidae; genus Taeniopygia; species Taeniopygia guttata. The sequence goes on from NC_133025.1 coordinate 3,127,563, forward strand.
TATCAGGTATCAGTAAATGTGCAAGAGAGAGAGCTGTTTGCATCATCCATCTCTAATTCTGAAACACACCCTGCCCACTGCTCCATCTCCTGTCAGGCAAATCTGGCTGGATTCAGAGTCAACATTTCCAGACACTTGGAGGTGTTTGGTTGAACAAAATATAGTTTATTTGGGAAAAGGCATTTCCTTCCCTCACACTTACCTGCTTTGAATTCTGCCCAGTGAGATAAGGCCTGAAAACAAGAGGCAAAAAGCACCAGCAGTGCAAGAATGGTCCTGAGTGTGTCCTTTCCTCACCCAGGAAAACAGCTCACCAAATTTTTGCCCCTGGTTCCCAGTGCAAGTGGCTGAACTTATCAAAGAGAATTGGATATGACTGAAAAAGGGAAATGATGGGGTAGGCAGAAATTTGGAACAGAGAATTAGGGACATAAATGGAGAACACTTGGAGGTTGAAGGCAAATTCATTTTGGGAGGTACAAAGGCGAACACTCAGTATTTCTGTACTTCATGCAGATAGGAGGACAGTTCCTTTCATTTGTCCCTGGAGCTCTCCAAGAAAGCCAAGTTGCTTAGTTTGCTTAATTTCCAGCAAGGGTTGCTGACATGAGAAAAATTGTCTTCACACCCAGGCTGTGAAATACTGGAGGAAGCTCCTGGGGAGAGAAGCAGCAGCATCTTTTGTACTGGGACAGGTTATTCTGCCTGCTCACATCTGCACAGACAGCAATTCCATGGATCTCACAGGTACAGGCAATCCCATGGAGTGACAGTGACATTCCTTGGGATTTCTGGACACTGGCCAGCTGCTCTGCCTGGTCTGGTGGACGGCCACAAGAATGTGGAGCTACCCAAAATGGCCAAAGATCCTGAGTAGCAATGGTTTCACCACAGAAACAGGGACAGGAGTTTGTTTGGGTACAGCTTTGGTGGGTGCAGGGTACAGGGAGGGGGGATAAGGTCTTTTCCCAGCCTGTGTTATCTGGAAGCTCTGGTTTCTTAATGGTAACGAGGAACCCTGAGATCCCACAGCCAGCTCATGGGCCATGGCACTGATCTCCCCTGACCTCAGCTCCTTCCATGGGAAACAGAAAGGAGGATGTCCCTTTTTTCATTCTCCTCCCTTCTTTCCACATGGAATTTACAGGTGGGTGATGCTTCCTGCTGCCTTTGTGTTCCAGGTGCTGGGCTCCAGTAATGCCTGAGACTCTGAGGGGCTGCTGCAATCTCTGCTGTCACAACCACTGCCTTGTGCATGTGGTTTAGATGAAGGAAGAAGTTTAACCCTTCCACCTCCACCTGAAAAGCCACCAGTCCTAGTGAAAAGTTGCAGGGTTTGTGGTGGAGTGCCTGATGGGAACAGGGGAAGACCTTGGGCATTGCAGACTGAAGGCTGGTGGCAGGCAGGTGGTAATTGCTCTGTGCTGGCCAAGCATCAGGTCTCCGCTTCATTCCCTTCCCAAACACAGCAACCACACAGCTTCCAGCCTCCTGCTTACCATCTGCTGTGGAAATGCTCCTGGATGAGTGGCCTCTCCTGCTTTCTCCCCTCTCATCATGGAGCAGACTGAACCAGGGGTGATTTCCCTTGTTAATTCTTGAAGAAGAACGAGACCCTGGGTAGAAGATGTCCCCTCACTCACCCCTGGGGCTGTGTCTGGATTCTGCTCCAGTTCATCTTCCCACAACCAGGGACATCTGAGCTGGTTCCCATCATATGTAGGATGAAGGACACCAAGAGGGCATCATGTCTGCATTGCACAACTGGCCCTAAACACAAAAACCTGGAATGTCTCAGCTCCCTCAGACCCCAGTACAGCCCTTGCTGTACTGGGAGCACAGAACCTTCCTCCCCCTGCACCATCTCAGGCTTTTCCATGGCAGAAAGAGAGGGATAGAGCCATTCCCTGTTCAGCCATCAGCAGAAAGCATCACCATGTTTTGGGGCAAAAACTGCCTGGTAATCCCTGCACTGACAGCCTCCCGTGGCAGCCAGAAGTGTGTTTGTGCAGAGCTTTGGATTTCCTGGGGAAGCAGAGAAACAAGTGGTAAAAATTGTTTTTCTTTTGCTTGGGCAAATAGGCTTCTTTTTTTTTTTTTTTTTTTTTCAGTTCTTTTTCCCCCCCCCCCCCCCCCTTTCTTTTTCTTTTTACTTTTTTTTTTTTTTTTCCCAGCAATAGCACAGCCGTTGCCTGCATACTAAGCACCCTGCAGCACTCTAATTATCCTGGCAGCACACAGAGCCCCTGCTTCTGCTGATGGCTGCAGGGAACCACTGGGAAGGCAGGCGGAGATTATAGAGAGACTGTGGGCAGAGGGAGTGGGATGGAAGACTCAGCCCAAGAGGTCAAGCCTGAAATCTCTACACCCTGAGTGGAGGGGTGGGACTGGAACCATGCTGGGAACAGCAGGGATGCCCTGGGTCTCCTACGATCTGCCTGGAGCTCCTGGTTGCTCATTAAAGGGTGGTGAGTTCCTCCCATGGGGTGCTGGATGAAGATTTGATGGTGGCTGGAGGATTGTGGGTCAGTCCCACATCCCACTGGTTATTCACCACTTAATAGAGGCTCTCAAATGCTCAAGACTGGGAGCATTGTGGCCCCACCTCAAATTCTGAGTTTGGCTTTGGGCACCTCTTGACAAGAAGGACATTGAGGGGCTGGAGCTGTCCAGGGAAGGGAACAGAGCTGGGGAAGTGTCTGGAGCACCAGGAGCAGCTGAGGGAGCTGAGAAAGGGGCTCAACCTGGAGAAAAGGAGGCTCAGGAGAACCTTCTGGCTCTCCACAACTCCTTGACAGGAAAATGCAGCCAGAGGAGTTTGGGCTTTGCTCCCAGGGAAAAGGGAATATAAGAATATAAAAGGCAATATAAAAGGGAATATAAAGGATGAGAGGAATATAACCATTAAGGTTGAAAAGCCTTCTAAGATCAACCATAATTGAGAAGATGGCCTCAAGTTGCGAGGAGATTTAGATGGAATATTCAGAAAACTTTATTCACTAAAAGGGTCATCCAGCCCTGTCACAGCTCCCCAGGGCAGAGGTGGAGTCCCCATCCCTGGAGGGATTTACAGCCATAAAGCCGTGTGGATGTGGCACTTGGGGATGTGGGTCACTGGTAACCTTGGCAGAGCTGGGTTTGGCTTGATGATCTCTGAGGTTTTTCCATCTCAAATGTCTCTAGGATTCTATGGGAAGTCAGGAGGACTGAACTGAGCAATGGGAGACCATTTTTTATGGTCTCATGTGAGAACTTTCCTATGGAAAGAATGTGTCTGTTTTCAGGAACAACATGGACCTCCAAAACACCCAGGGGCACACGTAATGTGGAGCGCTGGGAGAAACAGCCAGGATCTTGTCTTGGGGAATTGTCTTCTGACAGGTGAAAAGAAAAAAGGGAAGGGAAGGGAAGGGAAGGGAAGGGAAGGGAAGGGAAGGGAAGGGAAGGGAAGGGAAGGGAAGGGAAGGGAAGGGAAGGGAAGGGAAGGGAAGGGAAGGGAAGGGAAGGGAAGGGAAGGGAAGGGAAGGGAAGGGAAGGGAAGGGAAGGGAAGGGAAGGGAAGGGAAGGGAAGGGAAGGGAAGGGAAGGGAAGGGAAGGGAAGGGAAGGGAAGGGAAGGGAAGGGAAGGGAAGGGAAGGGAAGGGAAGGGAAGGGAAGGGAAGGGAAGGGAAGGGAAGGGAAGGGAAGGGAAGGGAAGGGAAGGGAAGGGAAGGGAAGGGAAGGGAAGGGAAGGGAAGGGAAGGGAAGGGAAGGGAAGGGAAGGGAAGGGAAGGGAAGGGAAGGGAAGGGAAGGGAAGGGAAGGGAAGGGAAGGGAAGGGAAGGGAAGGGAAGGAAGGAAGGAAAAAGAAAAGAAAAGAAAAGAAAAGAAAAGAAAAGAAAAGAAAAGAAAAGAAAAGAAAAGAAAAGAAAAGAAAAGAAAAGAAAAGAAAAGAAAAGAAAAGAAAAGAAAAGAAAAGAAAAAAAGAAAAGAAAAAAGGGCCACATTCTTCCCTCGTTTCTTTCCTATTACTCAGCAAAGCCAAACTGGATTTCTGCTGTTTCTCCTTTAATCTGTCCTGGTTCCTAAAGCTTTAATTAAAACCCTACTGGGGCCCCATAGGATGCTCACAGTTACTTCAGAAGAGTCCTAATGCCTTTCCAGACTCAGACCAGAAAAAGTGCTGAAATGAGGGAACTTGGGCTGAAACCAGATGGGATTTCAGCTGTCAGGACCAGAGAAGGGAAGATTCTCTTCTTTGTAAAAGACTCTTTAACTGTTTTGGGTGTCAAGTCCTGCCTGCAAAGAGGGCATGGCCAGAGTTCAGTTCTGTGTGACTGATGTCTTCAAAATGAAGAGAGCCCTGGGCTGAGGGGACACCAGAGCTGATAGACTCAGTGGAACAGGGAATAACTGCAGGCTAAAAAGGACCTCTCAGATAACTCTGAGCTTCTACAATGCCCATAGCAGGAAATCAGTCAGTGCTTGCTGTATAAACCATGCTGATCTCTCCAAAACTTGCTTCCAATTTTGACTAGGGGACAATCCACTCTCTCTTTGGAGAAATGAATGCAGTGGCTCCTTTGGCAGGTTATTCCAACAGTTAATTTCAAAATTACTTTTTAAGATAATTTACCTCTATTTGTCACTTGTATTTGTCTATGTTCACTTTCCAGGTAGCAGCAACTTTGCTTTGCTGTAAGAGAGGCCTGATCAGTGTTGTATCCTGTTTGTTAGTCCATTTAAAGGCAAGATTTTCCACATTTTATGCCATCCACAGCTTTGATTTTGACAGTGAGGTCTTGGAGGAACCTTGAGCTGTGTTACCAGGCAGTGCCAAACCTGGGCACTTCCAGGCTGATGTGCCTCTAACCTGCTGTGAGATTCCTCCAGTCCCTCCCAGACCATCTCCAGTGTCCCCTTAGGAGATGACTCATTATTTGAGTCATTATTTGAGCCTTCCCTGATTTTGTTGTAGAGCTGTAGAGATTCCTGACTGTCTTAGGTTACAAGATGTGGTTGGGGGTATCTATTCTATTTACCATCTGTCAGAGGTGGGGCAGTTCTCTGCTGTTCATGGGGCAGTTTTCTCTTTATCTCTCCCACAGCCCATCCTCCCTCCAGGAGATCTCTGCTGTCCATGGCCACTGAGTGTCCCTGCATGGCTGAGAAAATTCCATCATCCCATGGGGAGATGCTCTGCTCAGGGGAGGAGCCGAACATTCCTACCTGGATACAATCTGACCTGGGAACCCCACAGCAGCCTTTGCCCACTGCATTCCCAGAGGAGCAGCTTTCTTCCCACTGCATTCCCAGAGGGAGCCCAGGCCCATCTCCCCGAGCCCTGGAGCTCCAGAGGTAAACTCCCCCCCCCCCCACCCTTGTGCAGGATCCTGCTCCAGCAGAAGCACAGCTGGCACTGCAGGAGGGCTGAGCCACCATGGGATGGGACTGCTGCCACCTCCCTGACCCACAGGGGCTCAGGGCATTGCTGACTCTGGCAGATGTTATTTTGCACTATTGCATTTGTATTTTTAATTTTCCTAGTAAAGAATTGTTATTCCTATTCCCGTATCTTTGCCTGAGAGCCCCTTAATTTCAAAATTGTAATAATTCAGAGGGAGGGGGTTTACATTTTCCATTTCAGGGGAAGCTCCTGCCTTCCTTAGCAGACACCTGTCTTTTCAAACCAGGACACTGACTCATCCCATGGAGAAGAGCCCGTTCCTTTCCCTCTGTGCTGGTCTTCTGCAGATTGAGAGGTGGTGCCTCTCATGCCCCCAGCTCAGTGGATGAAACATTCCTCATCTTCCCATCTTTCCCCATGGACAGGGAGCCCTGGGATCACTCTCCTGTTGGTTTTTTCTAATGGACCCATCTAAATGTCATAACCGAGCTGAAGGCCTCGCATTGATCCATCAAGTAGAAGAATTGCACCGAGATTAAGTAACCACAAACAAGGCCATTGCAGTCCATCTTCCCTCCACAGAGGCATCAGCAGTGGGAACTGTCAGCTGAAATGCCTCCAAGCATTTTAAAACCCAAAGAGCTGCATGTTTTCATCTTCATAACCAGCCTTGCATGATGCATCCAAGCTACTGTTTATTACCCTGGCAAGAGCAGTCTACTGCAGTCCCAACAAATGTAAAACAGACTGGCTTCCCTTCTTTCTTTCTTTTTTTTTTTTTTTCCTTTCATTTTTTCCCTTTTTTTTCCCCTTTTCATAAAAGCAATAAACGCTGAATAATCTCAACATCACCATTGGCTTTATTGGTTAATCAAAAGCCTTTTTTTCCCCTTCTGAGCCTAAGCCAAGCTCTTAACTCCATATTTAATGGGCAGATATTTTCTCCAAATGCTCTTTTTTCATTCCCATAAGCTAACTATGCAATGGATAATGGCTTCTTTCTCCTGTTGAAGTGGGCTCTTTATCTACCTATTGGTTCCAGCTGATATAAATCCCCCCTTTTTCAAGATGTGTAGACAATATTCCTAAGAGGGAGACTGCCTGCATCTGTCCTCAGAACCTCTCCACTGTCTTTCTTTTTTTTCACAACCCATATGAAAGTACTGGAATTGCTGCCCATAAATAATTTTTTACATAATTATAATTATTATCTATATGTGTTTCTTTATTTGTATATATATTTTTTTCAAGTTCTAGTGAATATCCATCACCAAGCCTGACAAAACCAGGCTCTATCCTTTCTGGTGACAAGAGGACACCTCAAATGACCCATCTGCCACTTGAATGCCACCAGCCCCACACGTCACAGCCCCATATAATATTTTCCCAAATTAAAATATTGAAATTGTTACCCATAAGTATTTTTTATATAATTATGATTTTTCTATATATGTGTTTATTTATTTATATATCAATTTTTTTGTTTAAGTTCTAGTGAATATCCATCACCAAGCCTGACAAGACCAGGCTCTATCCTTTTTGGTGCGGTGAGGACACCTCAAATGACCCATCTGCCACTTGAATGTCACCAGCCACAGTGGGTGAGCTCAGAGTGGGTGCCAGCAGCACAGGGTGGGCTCTGGGAGAAGCATTTTACAACAGAGCGGGATGAAACAGGGAAAAGCTATTCTACACAGACATTCCCAATGAACAGGTTCCCTGCTGGACATGGATTTTTTGGGATGAAAGGGTTGGATAAGGTCCCTTCCTGCTACTGCAAGTGCAGGGTCCTCACTCAGCTCCTTGCACCAGTTCCTTTTACTCTCTTCTCCCACAGTCCAGCCAAAACCACCCATGCAATTGTGAAAAAACCCACAAGAAAAAACTCTGGGACATTCTTAAAAAGAGAATCCCAGAGATGGATCCCTCAGCCTGGAGAGCTGTGCCACTGCTCTGCCCTCTGCACTGAGCACATCAGCCCCCAAATTTCCTCCCAGCCAGGTCTGCCTGGACCACATCCTGGGAATTCTAGGCTCCAAACTGTCTGACTCAGGCTTCCAGAGGCAATGAGAATATCTGCACTTTAGGTGCCTTCAGCAGCACTCGCCTTCTGCAAAAGAGCACTTCATAAATGGATGTTTTTCACTCACAGATTATTTTTTTTTTTTCATCTCCTGTGCTTGTGGGTTTTTTTCCTGAGCTCATTACTGGCTTGGCTGTTAATCCCTTCCACGACTCTATCCCTCATCTTCAGGGGCAGTTTAACAGTCCCTCTGTCTGTGAAAGGGCCTTCAGATCTGGGATCACAAAGCATTAATTATGGATCTGCAGTATCAACTCCGTGCCACTCGCTGTATTCGCGAGCTGCCAGAAATCAATGGGAAGTTGGTGAGAACTGCTGGCTGTCATTTAAGGCTCCTTCACAAGGAGGAGCTGGGAAAACTCTGCATGACTTTTGGGGGAGAGGTCTGGTGCATGGGAGGTCACTGATGGCTTGTGACACCGTTATTTCTAGGGGAAAGGCTCACTTGTGAAATTGTCTTTGCACTTGAGCATCCAGGGATGAGCAAATCCTTCGATCTGACTCCAGGTAGCAGCATCCTGGCCCTGTGAACTTGTGGCTTCACTACACTAGCAGGACTGGTCTAAAAATCCTCTGAGCTTGCCCCTTCCTCACTCAGACTGTCCTTGGTGACACTCTGGCTCTTGCACAGCACCCCAGTGTGACAGTCCAGCTCTCCAAAGAGGAATAAAATAAATCCAACTGAAAAATATTGGGGTTTCTGGCAGATTAACAACTTGAATTGCTCCAGCTCATGTCCAGGTAAGCATCAACATCAGATCAAAAGTAAATCTGTTGATCCTTTTTAAGAATAATTCATTGTTGTTCTGTCCCAGTGCTGCCTGAACTCCTCACACAGCCCCTCCTGCCTTGTGCAAAATGCCTGAGCACTTCCCAAACTCCAATCCCAGCTCCTAGAGGGAGCTCACAGCCCTCCCAGGTCATACTGGGAAAGGTTTTACAGCCCATGCATGGCCAGGTAAAAAGCTAATGGTAAATGCAGGACCAGAAAAGAAATCTCCTTGTCCCCACCATCCTTGTTCTCCTCCCAAGGCCAGGAGGAGGTGGAGGAAGGTGCAGGAGGATGATGGAGGAAGATGCTCAGTGGTGGCAGGAGATGCTCTGTGAAGTCTGGCCTGGAGCTGCTGCCCAAGAGAGAGCAGTGAGTGACCCACGGGCTCTGCAAGGCACAAACCTTGAGGCACCAGTGCCAAACTGGGCACAAAACACAGTTAGAGCAAGCACAGAGGGTGTTGCTGCCCTCTCCTGCTGGACCAAGCACCCACCTTCATCCTCACCAAAGCCAAGGTGGAGCAGGGGCTCGGTCAGACACCCAACTTCACTCTGAAACTCCCAAAAGTCCCATTTCTCCAAGGTCTGCTCCACATAAAGCCACCACTGCCTTAGCTTAGCAGCTGAGAAAAAGCAGGGGCTGAGCAGCAGGAGCCCCTTGGGTCCATCCTGAAAAAGGGGAGAATTCAGCTGCAAAAAGCTCATTTTGATGGAGATTTCGCTTGCAGCAAGGAAGCACCATCCCAACTTCTGTCCAGCCTGGCTTTCTCCTTACCCCAGGGTGTAGGGACAGGTTCAGCTGCCCTGTGAGTGTTCCCAGCCCTAGGGAAAGGGCAGGATGCTCCAGGAGGAGGCTGAATTTCTGGGTGGGGGAAGCCAACACCTGGTGCCTGGCTGTGCTCTGCCACAGCGCATTGCTGCCATCGTGAGCCCAGAGACGGGGACTGTTCACAGGGAACAGAGGCACCAGGATGGTTGTAAAAACTTCAAAATAACTCCCTGAAGCAGGGACTCCTTTCATTTCGCTGCTGAGGTGAAGGGTTGCAAGAAAAACTTTGCTCTAAATGCAAAGGATGCAGGAAGGTTTTTGCCTGTGCATCAGCTTTGTGTGTTTTCCTCCTAACACAGGCTCTGAGCCACCCTCACCTGGTTTAAATGCCCCAAGAAGCAACAGGGGCTGCCTCACCATCCAGAAAAAAACATCTAGGGAGAGACACTTCTGGTATCCCAGAGTTTCTCCAAACAGTTTTGCCCTGTTCTGGGGTGGGGAGAAATCCCTGTGAAGAAGAGCTGCTCCAGACCTTCCCATCCTTGCTGTGCTCACTCTGACCTCAGCTCCTAAACCAGTTCCTCCAGACCATTCTCTTCTTCCCTGTCCCCTCCTGTTCATCGTTGTTCCTCTCCATGGGGACAGAGTCAGAGTCCCCAGAGTCTCTGGGGACAGTTCCTCATTGTCCCTCTCTCTGGGGACAGAGTCTCTGGTGGAGCACCAGCTACTGCTGTGGAATCCAGAGTCTCTGAAAAACCAACACATCCTGAATTCCCCTGATTTAAAAGGCCTTTGGAACAGCAACTGCAGTGCTCTGTCTGCAACAGGGAGCTGGAAAGGGAATCAGAAAAGCCTGGAATATTTGTTTCTCTTCTTAACAGCATTATTTTAACATATGTGAATTCTTTCCCTTGCTTTTCCAATCCTGAGGAAGAGCAGGGGGGCTGAAGATTTTCCCTCTGTGGGAGAATGTTCCTTTGGGAGGTCAAAGGCAGGAGCTTCTGATTCCTGCACAGCCCTTAACAAGGAGCCAGGGTATTTGGTTTGCAGCAAAAGTAGCTTTTCCCACAGGCATTTCAGCTACATGCAGGTAAATGAAGAGTGCAAATTAAACCAGGCTAGGAAAAAAAAAACCTCTCCATCCCTAAGTATTACTCCCTTCACACTTCTCAGTGTTCAGTATTGCAGCCCCATCAGTTTTCCAGTCACCTCTGGTATCTTTCAGGAGTGTAAGGCACATACAAACAGGACAGGAAAGACCAAAATTATTCCTAATGCAAAAATCAAATGGGGAAAAAAATCATAACCTTTCACATCAGTCTCAGACATCATAAGAAAGCAGCAAAAAGGGATTTAATTCAGTTCTGCTTTTCCTTCAGGAACAGCCCTTAAACATAAGCACTACCTGTGCTGATTTACCTGGGAACAGCAATTAAGCACACTGATTTGCTGTTTGCCTATTAATCCAATTACTCCATTAGACAGAAGGGGTTTAGTGAGGGAGCCTTGAGAGGTTCAGTAGAGATAAGTCTGGAAAAGCTCACATGCATTAATGATATGCAACCCCTGTTCAGGAGGCAGCTGCTGAGGAAAAGCCTCAAACCAAAGAGCAGATCCTGGTCCCAGCACAGAAGTGGGTCTGGTACCATCCCCTGGCTCTGCAGGGAAGTGAACATTCCCTGCTGAGCTGTGAAAGCATTCAGGAGGTCTTTTTATTCACATTCTTACCTGAATACTCCCTATTTACCCATGGAAACCTCCAAGTAAAGCACCACTCTGGCTCTTAGCAGAGAATCATGTCTGAGATCACATTTCCTAAGGCATTTGAGATTAAAGACAAAGTCTGATGGCTGATAACTTTTGTGGCTTTCTGGAAACCTCTGCTTCTGGAGTTATGTGAATATATTCTGAATTCCAGATTTTGGGTTTTTTTCTTCATTATTTCTCTTCAAGTTTTTTGCTCTTGTGGTTATAGAAACCCAGAATGGGTTGGGTTGGAAGAGATCTTAAGGACAATCTTGTTCCAACCCCCTGCCATGGGCAGAGACAGCTTCCACTATCCCAGGATGTTCCAAGCCCTGTCCAGCCTGGCCTTGGACATCTCCAGGGATCCAGGGGCAGCCACAGCTCCTCTGGGTACCCTGTGACACTGCTTCACCACCCTCTGAGTAAACAAATTGTTCCTAATATCTAGCTTAAACCTGCCTTATTTCTGTTTAAAACCATTGCCCCTTGTCCTATCTGCCCATCATAAAAACTCCCCCTCCCTCCATTCCATAGACCCCTTCAAGCTGGGGTGAAAGGCTGGGAATTTCACTATTTATGTAGGAAAAGGTGAAATCATTGAGAATTGATGGTTTTTAGGCTGCAGAGGAGAGGATGTTGCTCTCCTTTAGCCACAAGTCCTGCTGAGTGGCTGCTCCCACCAAAACCCCAGTGTGACACTTGGTTCCTTCCCTCCCACACCTGAGACTTGAGCTTCCCTGCCACCAAAGGGGTTCCTGGCCAAGAATTCCCTCAAGGAATGACAAGGAATTACATGAAATTTGCCTGCCTGGAAGCATTAGGACTCCTTTTATCACAGCAGCCAAGCAACCTTCTCCCAGCTTACAAAACACCTGGCAAAATATCCCTGTTAGTGCAACACAGATCTGCCCCTCCAGCTGTGTCCCACACAGAGCCCCAGAGCAGCAAAGGGGCTCTAAATGTAGGTGGGAAGAGCAAGGAGGGGACATCAGGGGGTGTCCCCTGCAAGTCATGGGACTCAACTGCCTTTGGAAAGTCAACCTGAGCAGCTGTTTCGCTCCAGCAGCCAATTTTTCCTGTTTGCTTGCACTTTCCTGGAGTGTTTGGTCTGTCTCGGCAGAGAGCTTTTATTGCTGAGATGGTTACTTCAGCCTTGTCTCAATTTGCTTTTAGACTAACAAGCAATGTTGCTGCAAATTAAAAAGATGGAAAACAACAATAACCAAAGCTCTGCCTCTCTCCCCATCCCTCCTCCCTTCCAAGAGGAGGCTGAAAGATTGAAAAGTGAGTCACTGAATGATCTTGCTAGGTCACAGAGACCTTTTCTTAATGCACTGTGAATAGAGGGAAGGGTTTGTGATTGCTGGGCAGGGATCTGGGCTCAGAGCCTCACCTGGCTACAGGCTCAGAGTGTATTTCGCATCTATTAATTACAGAACTCCAGGGGATTAATTTATACAAAATGGGTAAACTACTCCTCCTTTTCCTGTCTGGCTGCTCAATTTAGAAGGCCACATTTTTGGGGCTTAGATTGCCATTTTTGGGGGGAGTACAACCCCAAGTCCCCATCAACAGGCTGTACATCACAGCCACAAGGAGCAGCATGAGCTACAAGAGCATAAAACACCATTCCCTGGCCCTAAACCTACAATCCTTTATCATTTCAACCAAAAGAAATTTCACTTTTTGAAATTGTGATCACACTGCTTGTAACTGGGGTGGCTGAATTATTTGTAGGAAGGGGTTCTTTTCTGAGAGGGAACAATCCTCTCTGCAAATCTAAAGGATTTGCAGCACAGACTCTGTTCTTCAAGTCTGAAACTGAAGTTATGAGCTCAAGGAAAGATTCAGTAGGAATCCATTTTTGGTAGGAAAGGGAGAGAATGTGAAGATACAAATCCTGACTTCAGGTCAGCTTTCCATCGCTGCAGAACCAAACAATTTTGATCAAATGGAAATGACCAAGAGAATCAAGCTGAGCATGAGATGGGTGTGGGCTGGACAAAGGAAGTGGGATTACTTAGGAAAACATGAAAGGCATTAGCAGGTTAATGGGCAGGACTGTGGAGTTAAAATATGAGATGGCTGGGAAAAGCTGCCTAAACAGTCTCTTGGATATTTGACTGTTTTCAAAGGGAAATGCTGGAAGCAGCTGCTCCTGGAGATATTTTTTCAACTTTGGGGAGGCCAAACGCTGTAGGACATGGCGAAGGGAATATTGGCATTAGCTGGGAGGGACAGCTCTTTCCCAAGTATTATTTACCTGCTCTGCTCCCCTCCCAGTAAGATTTTCTCCCTCCTTGGCTTTGAATGCTGTGACACAGCAGACACCCCCCTGTGCAGAGAGATGTCCCCAGGGAGATTCACAACCCTCCACATCCCTCAGAAGTGGAATTTGCAGCATGCTGGGCCTCAGGATGGCATCTCTCTTGAGCTGGGCCTTGGAGATTGTTGATGGATCCACAGCCTCTGTTCTCTGTGCTGTAGGAAAAGCCAGAGAAGCTGAAGTTGAAGACCAAAAACCACAGAATGATTTGGGTTGGAGGGACTGTAAAGCCCATCCAGTTCCACCCCTTGCCATGGGCAGGGCCACCTTCCACCATCCCAGGTTGCTCCAAACCCTGTCCAACCTGGCCTTGGACACTTCCAGGGATCCAGGGGCAGCCACAGCTTCTGTGTGCCAGGGCCTCACCTCCCTGACAGAGAAGAATTTCTACCCAATACCTAAGCCAAACCTGCCCTCTGTGAGTTTAAAGCCATTCCCATTTGTCCTGTCTCTCCAGGCCATTGTCCAAAGTCTGTCTTCAGCTCTCCTGGAGATTCTTTAGGTACTGGAAGAGGCTCTAAATTCTCCCTGGAGCCTTCTCTTCTCCAGGCTGAAATCTCCAAGTCTCTCAGCCTGTTTTATAACAAAGGCTCTCCAGCCCTGTGATCAATTTAGTGGTTTCCTCTAGAGTTGTTCCAAGCAGTCCCAGTCCTTCTGGTACTGATTCCTAAGGCCTGGATGCAGAGATACCTCTGGATCCTGATGGCAATGTTAGAGAGAAAGAGAAACTTGGGAAAAGAGAAAACATTTCCAAATTTTCACCACTTCTTATGCACACTGAGTGCACAACCAGTGCAGACCACTTCAGCATCTCCTCTCAGGAGGAGGGCACAGGGTTTTGAACCCTCACTAACTGCCTGTGTCACGAAGAAGGAGCACTTTTATTTTTCTGGCGGGTTGACTGAGACACAGAGCACTGGATTTGGTTCTGACACAGCTCCTCTCCAAATCTCAGCATCAAATGGGAAGAGCAAAGAGAGTTTAAAGGGACTTGGAGATTTTCTAAACCCTCCCCTCTGCTCAAAGCCAAGATCCTCTATGCCTCTGTTATTCCCAGCTCTTACTAATATCAGTTGTTTATTGTTTTTAGAAGATCCAGTATTTAAAGCGTCCAATTAATCTTCTCCCCATTTTCCCCTTATTCCTGGATTTTAATTAAGTTAAATGAGCAGCAGGTACATTTCCTCTCACTTGTATTTCTCTGTTCTTCTGAAGGATAGAATAAAAACAAGAAGAGACACAAGGTTTCTTAATTGTCCAAAGATGCCACTGACAAATTAGTTCGTTTTTACTGATTCTCAGTTTCACTGCTGTGGGCTTTTTTTTTTTTTTTTCCCTACAGAAGAAAAGGCCATGCCAGAGGAATATTTATGAGCCTGCACAATGGGGAAATGGCTTGTAAAAGTATCTACAGCAAAGCACAGCACAGACATGTCTATTTGCTAAGGAGCAGGACGGAGTTACTGAATCTGGGGAGCCACTGATGTATGCAGTAATAGAGTGAAATCAAGCTCCAGAATAAAATGTGCAGTCAAGCAGAGACCCACATGAAATGCCATTGCGGGATACAAATGAAAAATTATCAAAGGATAAAATGAAACCCATCAAAACACAATGTCCTTCACTTTGTTGTTTTTATTCTAATTCAGAAACATTCGGGTTTCATCTCCAGCCAGGCCCTAAGCAGAGGCAGACTTGCATGTTGTATTTCAGGCGTTCTTTCCTCGCTCTTTTGTTCTTACATTTCTTGTTTTAATTCAGTTTTTTTACATGAATCCTAAGAAGGAAAAAAAATGCTGCCTTTGTTTCTAACCTGAGTAGTCTGCCCTTTGCCTGCAGGCTCTGCCCTCAAACCCCAACCCATATTCTGACCCTGCTCCTTGACCTCCCACATCCCGTGGCTTTGCCTTGAGCACCCTGGTGTTAAATCCAGAGCCTGGGCTGGGACAAGAGGGTCTGTGAAAGAGAGATATCCAGGTTTTTTTTTCCTTAGAGGACAATCCACCTGGTCCCCATTATCTTTTTTTCCTCTGCCCTCCATCAGTACAATGTTTTAGAAGTGTAATTTCCCCAGTTTTAAACACTCACAAATGATTTTCCCCTTGCCATTTGGATGCCAGCTGCATGGATCTTTTACTTGCTGAATGGTCAAGCTCTCTGCTCTAAGAAATCACCCCCATGCACCCTCAAAGGGATTTACAGAGAGCAATGCAGTGGCTTTTTACACTATTCTGCAGTGATTAGGCTGAATCCTTTACTGAAGCACAGGATTTCCAGGTCTGGCCACCAGCCTTGTAGCATTGACAGACATTGCTGCTGCCTCCCTGGGGCAAGGAGAAGAAAATTGGCTGTGTTGTACTAACAGAGAAGGCAAATTATTTCCTAGAGGTGATTTAACTAATCAAGCACAGTCAGAAGGTACAGATGTCCTTTCCTCTGTCTGTGCATCCCCAGGGATGCAGGCTGGGTGCAAGACATGAAGTGATGGCAAACAGCTCTGCTTTGGGTATTTTTCATGGGTATTTGGGTCTGTGTTACAAGTGGTACCTGCTACACTTCCATGTGCTATTCCTGAGATCATTTGGGCAGAGCCCTGGTGAGGTGTACCTTGAAACTCTGGAGTTGGTGAGCAAAACCAAAGACATTTTAGAGATTTAAAGGGTATATTTAGACTGGATATCAGGAAGAAATTCTTCCCTGTGAGGGTGGGCAAGCCCTGGCACAGCTTGCCCAGAGAAGCTCTGGCTGCCCCTGGATCCCTGGAAGTGTCCCAAGTCAGGTTGGACAGGGCTTGGAGCAGCCTGGGACAGTGGAATGTGTCCTTGCCATGGCAGGAATGGCACTGGATGGCTTTCAGTTGTCTTCCAACCCAAACCATTCTGTGATTCTCTGTTTCTATGGTTTGGGGCAAAAACCCCTCTGTTGTAGAATATGGGGATGTTTCCCAGTCTGAGTGCTGAGGAAAGCCCAAAAGTTGATGTCCATCAGACACAAGGAAACATTGAAAGGATCTGACCAGCACATCCTGTTCCAACTCAGGTCAATCACATTTCAATTCACCACAGAAAATCTCTGTTGAAATCCAGGCTTAGAATAGTAGAGTTGTTTCCCATCAAGGTTTTATCCTTGGGGCATTCAGAAACATTCACCCCAGAAAGTTCCCAACAGCCATCTCTCCTTAAACGTGCTTCTTCAAATCTTCTTTTTCCATACTCCTTTCCTAGCCCTTCTAGCTGAGACATTCAGATATTCTGCTCTTTTTGACCACACGGATCATTTCAAGCACACATTATTGCGTTGCTATGGTTATATTAGGATTGCAGTTTCCCTTTGTATTTGATTCAAACCTGAAATGAGTTCTTCCTACATAACCAGTTTTCTAATATAGAGATATCACAATTGTGGGCTTGTTTTTTTTTTGCTTTTTTGTTGGTGTTGGTTTTTTTTTTTTTTGGCAGCCAATATTAAACATCATTTCAACATTTCACTATAATGGAAGGCTGATGTGCCCCAGTCAATACAAAATTCAATCCACCCTCGGAAGGAAATTTTGTAATCAGTTAAAACTTGGCTGCTTAACTTTTAGATGAGTAAAATTAGAGAAGATGGACACTGGTTGAAACACTGAGAATATGATATTTCCAAGAGAACACACTTTTGCAAGAGTACAGAAGATGAATCGTGAACAGTCATTGCAAAAAGGGGCCAAGCTATTTAAACCCCTTCCATTTGCGTTGATTTCTTAATTAACACAAGTCCCAGCACCAGATTTGGGAGAAAGACCAATTTTTGCCAGAGATTCAAAATTCTGTTCCTTCACAGAAAGTAGCTGCAAACTTTCTGGAACAAAGCTGAAGGAAAATCTGGATTGGTAAAGCAATTGGGTTGGAAGGGTCCTTAAAAATAATCTGTTTTTATCAGTATCTTCCTCTCAGATTAATCTTTGGTTTTAAGATTAATCTGAGAGGAAGATACTGATAAAAACACAAAACCCTTTAAGAGTCAGGCTTAAAATTAAGAGTACAAGAGAAAATTTTAAGCATTTTCTTGTACATTATCTTGGGATGGGAAAGCAATACAGAAGGACCACTACTCACAGTTGTTCCCATCACAAAAACTTTACTCATTGCCTGGCCAACAGGGGTAGAAGATATCAAGGTAAGTAAGGATATCATGTTCCATCTACCTGCCTGGAACTCGTTATCCACCAGTTGCTGGGGTGGGATGGTCCCAGCACCAGCCTGAGTCCCCAGGCAGGGCTGCTCCATCCCAGGCTCTTTGGAGAGTGACCCCTGAGACTCCTGGGGACTTTCTTTGTGCTTGAGGGTGGTGAGGGCCTGGCACAGGTTGTCCAGAGAAGCTGTCCCTGGATCCCTGGAAGTGTCCAAGGCCAGGTTGGACAGGGCTTGGAGCACCCTGGGATAGTGGAAGGTGTCCCTGCTATGGCAGAGGATGGAATGAGATTATTTTTAAGGTCCCTTCCAACCCAAACCAAGCAGTTTTCCCACAATGATTGTACACTGCAAAACTCCAGCGCTCCTTCTCTTCCATCGTTCCGGCTCTGTGGTGTTCAACACCCCACCTCCCATCCCAGCCTCCCTCCAGGCCCTCTTTTGGGATCAGCCTGAGTTGTGGAGATATAAAACAGGGGCAATGAGTGCAGGAGGCACGCTGAAGGCAGCGCTGCTTTATTCCTTCCCCCATCTCCTCCTCCTCTCCTCATGTCAGACTGCATGAACAGCCAGTGTGGATGCACGGGCTTCTCCTGCCCTCAGCTGGCTGCTCTCCACAGTGCAAAGTGCTCAGTTTCCAAAATCCCAGACACCTCGAGGTGAGGAAGGAGAGGAGAATTCACCTCAGCATCGTTCAAGCACTTTGATGCTGCCACTCTCTCGAAGAAACGCAACCAGAGCTGGGAGCGTCAGAGCAGAGAAAAGCTGAGCTTTCCATGATGAGCTGTGTTAACTCTTAATTCTGGTGTCACAGCTAGCAGGGAAAGCACTGGAAATGCTGGAAGAGCTTATAAGACAGAGGTTTGATTTGTAAAATGTTGGTGGTAAACAGGGAAAGAGGGATTTGACCCTTGATAAGGGGATGAGTAGCGCGGGCTCCCAGAACACAGGGCGCTAAACTGGGTGGGGTCAACTCCTGGGCAAGAGGAAGGGGGAAAATTCCTTCCCCAAAACAGGATATTTAATGAGGTGAGTTACTCTGGCATTGTAACCATAAAATCACAGAATATCCTGAGTTGGAGACCTACAAACATCATCCAGTCCAGCCCCTGGCCCTGCACAAACACCCCAGCAATCCCTCCCTGGCAGTGGTGTCCAAACACTCCTGGAGCTCCGGCAGCCTTGGGAATGTGCCCATTCCCTGGGCAGTGCCCAGCACCCTCTGGATGGAGCAATTTTCCTGATATCCAACCTAAACCTCCTCTGGCACAGCTCCAGCCATTCCCTCAGGCAGCATCACTCAGACCATGACTGAATTAGCAGCAATGCTCTTATTTAATTTATTTAATGTTACTATGATGTCATGGGACTGAGAGGACATGGTGTACCCTCCTGGCTGCTTGTGAGACCACATTAAATTAATTTAATGATTAAAAAGTGTCTTAAAAAACTGTTTTTGTTTTTTTTTTTGGAGCAGATTCCCAGGAAGATTGAAGTGTCTTTCAGGTGGGTTTTGCCATGCTGGGTTGTTTAGGAAACTTGCCAACTGATGTTTCTGCAATAAAGCTTTGCTTGGGTTGTGTAGTGGAAGGAACACTGTGAACTCAACAGAGTCAAAAATCCATAATTACAACATCTTCAAACAAGCTCCTCAGGGCTCATTTGTTTTCCTCACAGATACTGGGGCAAGCCTTTCCCCTGTGCCTCAGTTTCCCTCACCTGTGAAATGAAGATGTTCTGCTTCTCTTACAAGCACACTGGGGCAACCAGTGACCTGGCTCTGCCATTTCTAAAGACTTTAATACTTTCTGCAGATTTTCAGTGGATAAAGTTCATACCTGGCTGATTCCTCATTTCTGCAGAGAAGAACTGATGCCTCTTCCTCCTACAAAGACCTCAGCTGGATCAGCCACAGCAGAGTCTGCCACAGAAGGGTCCCTGCACTCAGCTGTGCTGTTTCTTCATCCCACCTACCCCCACCAGGCATGTCTGCAAAGGAACAGGGACGTTGTTGTGTAAGAGGCAGCTGAAATCCCTCCCTACAGCTCCCCAATCCAGGATTGTCACCAAGGAGAGGAGAGGACAATGTCCATCAGCACACAAGGAGCCAGAGGTTGCAGGCAGGAGTGGCTGCCACCACTTTTCCTGCTCCCCTCTGACAGCAGCTCCTGCTCTTCTGGAGATCTCACAGCTGGAAGTGAAGGGAGAAAACATGAAGATGTCCTAGGGTGGAAGGAGAGGGGTGCTAAGGAGGGGAACAAAAGCTGCTCCACCTTGATAAACAAAAATACTGCCTGGGGATTCCATGAGCATCTTCCTGCTGTGGACACAGCTGAATTTTCTCCCAACAAAAGCTGCATTTTCTACCCTGTGAGGATGGTGAAACCCTGGCACAGGGTGCCCAGAGAAGCTCTGGTTGCCCCCCTGGATCCTTGGAAATGTCCAAGACCATGTTGGACAGGGCTTCAATGTGGAGTTTTGAATGTGTCCCTTGGAACTGGATTCTTTTAGGTCCCATCCAACCCAAACTGTTCTGTGGTTCTTTGGTTCTTGGAAGTTTTTCCCGTGTCTGTTTTCAAGGGTACAGCAGGACATAGCAAGGTAACAGCAAAGGCAGAGGTTGCACAGGAGTTTAAATACCTTTGGGAAAAACAAACAAACAAACAAAAAAACCTGTTTCTTCATTACAGCACCTACTGAGATGTGAAGCTTTGCTTCAGAAAGCTTCTTTGATGTTTTTGTTTGAGGTTTGGGGGTTTGTGTTGGATTTTTCTTTGGTTTTATTTTGACTAACACTAATTCAGAGTGTTTCTTTCCTACACTAACTTTGGCAGAGGGCTATTCCTTTGCTCACCTCTGGAATCCCCAGTGTCTCTGGCTGGAATGCAGATGTGACCCAGGGAATGCCCTTCCAGAGTTTCCCTTTCTTTAGGGAATCTCCTAAACTTGGGAAAACCAGATGTTAGAAAGGGATGTTTTGCGAATTCCACCACGTGAGGGCAGCCTCTTCCACCTTCCCGTGTTAAAAATCTTCCCAAATCCAGGATAAAAAGGCTCTTTAGTATGTTTGAGGTCCCTTGATGATAATACTGCTGTGGTGACACCAGCTGCTGGATGATTTTCAACGAGACATGTACAAAGAGTTGGACTTGATGATCTTAAGGATGCCTTCCAACCTAAATGATTCTATTATTCTATGAAATATATTTCTATTATATTAGAAAAAAAAATAAAAATCATCACAGGTCTTCTGAAAAGGATGCCTGGAGCTACAGGAACATGGCTTAAGGACAGAATTGAAAGTACTCCCACGCCTCAAACTGTGACCACTGAAACCACGGGGTTAAAGCAATTGAAATAACTGTAATGACTGATGAGTCCTGTGTGAGTAACGCTGAATTCCTGGCCAAGTCATCTCCAAAAGGCACAAACCTCATTCTTCTGGCTCTTACATCAAGAGCCACCACGTACAGCAGATAAATAAAAGCTGATTTTTGCAACCCAGAGGCAACAGCAGATTTATCAGCTGCTGTTTGCTGGAGTCACTGCTGCGTGGGGAGAGAACATCCCACTGAAGGCGGTGAATTGCACACATATTTTGCCCTGGGTTGTGTCCTTTTTTTTGATTTGTGCGCTCACAACCCAGTGGAGGTAAAGGATTTGCTTTCCCAGAGCAGAGAGCAGCAGGAAGAGCCAGAGTGGTTTCTCCCCGTGGCTGCAGCACTGTTCAAACCCTGCTGTCTCCAAGCTGGCAGCCCTGGGTGTGGATGCCAGCCTTGCAGTCAGAATCTCTGGAGAGGAGGAATAGCAGTGACCATCATGAAGTGAACTTGTTTCTGTGATCACTCCTGAAGGACTGTTTGCAGATTTCTCCCTGGAGTGCCTTTAAATAATTTTATGATGTGTCATGCTTAAACTCTGTGTATAGGATTAACCTCTGGAAGAATTCTTCCTTCCCCTCTCCAGACAGAAATGATGTTTTCCCATGGACTGAACCTTCGTCTAGCAGAGCACTCAGCATCCTCCTGAGCTTGGCACAACCCAAACACAGCGGGTTGGCCAAAAAGACCAGATTCCAACCTGATGAACTGTCACAACATCACTTGACAGGCTGTGCAAGCTGAATTTGTGCAGAAATTCGAGCCTTGAGCTTGATTCCCCAACGCCTCAGCTCTGCAGACTGTCCCAGCAAGTTAATCAGGAAGATTATCAATTTACACCCACTTTGCTTGAACATGAGCAATTGACTATCAGAGCAGGAGTGAATTTGGCACCAGCTTTAACATATTAAGCAAATTAAGAGCTGGGATAAAAATCATTATATCTGACAGAGCAATTTGTGCATCAGAAGATGGTGTGCTTTTAACTCGCTCACAAGAAGGATGAGGAAAAGGGGAGCATCCATTCTCTGCCAACCCAAAGATAATTGGGTGTGGTTTATTCTGGTGCCAACCCTTCCAAATAAGAAATAAATTATCAGGCAACTGGCAGAAAAAGATAAACATGTAAAAGAAGAATTGGCCGTTTATTGCAGAGAAATTCGTCCTCTTATCCTCTTATTCCATGCTGAGGGAAAATGTGGGATGAGATAAAAGCAGGTTAGCTCAGGACACCCCAGGAAAGGTTTGCTCAGGATGAAAGAAGAGCTGTGAAAACCTCACCTACTTGACACCCTCATGGCTCAACCAGAGGGGACCAGGGCATGGGGAGATTTCCAGGGAGGCAGTAAAGGCTGGGTGATGAAAAGTGGAATATTGGCATTCCCTTTGATCCAGTCTGGAGCCTCAAATGAGAGGGATGGCACCTTGATTTCCCCTTTATCTGCTCTTTATCTTTGTGGGAGGACATTTATCAACCTGAGATCACAGATTTCTAGAATCACAGAATGGTTTGGGCTGGAAGAGACCTTAAAGATCATCCAGTCCCTCCCCCTGCCATGGGCAGGGACACCTTGCACTAGCCCAAACTGCTCCAAACCTTGTCCAGCCTGGCCTTGAACACTTCCAGGGATCCAGGACCAGCCACAGCTTCTCTGGGCACCCTGTGCCAGGGCCTCCCCACCCTCATAGGGAAGAAATTTTTCCCAAAATCTAATCTAATTCTCCTGTTTGCAAATGTTCCCCCTTGTCCTATCACCACCTGCCTGTGCAAAATCAGTCTCCCTCTTTTCATAACCCCCCTTTAAGTGCAGGAAGGCCATACTGAGGTTCTCCTCAAAGCCCTCTCTCTTCTCCATGCTCAACAGCCCCACATTTCTCAGCCTGTCAAGATAAACATTGCACCTTTGTTTATACGAAAAAAACCCTTCTACTTAACAAAATTTTCTACCTAAGATCTATTTGTGTTCACAGGTGCTGCATGATATTGAATGGGTTTTGCAAGTGAGGATAGACCAGGTGAACTTGGAGTGAGAGGGGGGGAAAAAAGCCAATTGAGGGGTTATTGTACCACGATTGTGAGGGACGTGGAGGACAATTCATCAGCCTGTCCATCAGAGCAGCTGTTAGATATCTTTATTCCTCTGCCTTTTTTTTTTTTTTTTTATGATGTTCCTTCAAGTCTGAGACCCCACTGAGGACTGCTTTGAACCTACAGTGCTGTGACAGGGAATTTCTGTGAGGGTCAATGCAGAAGTGTTCTCTTACAAAGAGGACACAGGACTCTGCCATAGCAGCTCTCTGTGCTGCCTCTTTTTATTTAGGGGATAAAAGAACCCAAAGCTGGTTTAGAGGTTAATATTCTTTCTGCAGGGGTGGCAAGCAGCACGAGGGCTCTGATGAAAGGGCTCAGAGCCTCTGCAGCACCAGGTGCTTTGGAAGAGCAGGGCTGAGTTGGACAAGACACCAGCAAAGTTCAAACCAAGCTGCCCTGAGAGTCAGAGCTTCCCCTCAGCTCAGTGATCTGGGAGGTCTGAGCTGCTCCTGCCTGGCCTGGGGTTTTCTCCTGCATTCAGGGCTTGTAAGACAAGGGGCAGGCAGGGATGGCCAGGTACAGAGCAGCTGCTGAGATGTGATGCCTTGGAAAGCAGAGGGCATGGCAGAGGGCATTGGTAACCAGCTGGTTTGGTTTTTTCCAGTTCTGAATAATGATGTTGAAAAAATTCCATCCACCTTTCTCAGACAGACTGAGAGAGTTGGGAGTTTTCAGCCTGGAGAAGAGAAGGCTGCAGGGAGACCTTAGAGCCCCTTCCAGTGCTTAAAGGGGCTCCAGGAGAGCTGGAGAGGGATTTTGGACACAGGCCTGGATGGACAGGGCAAGGGGGAATGGCTCAGTGCCCTCAGAGGACTTTTCCAGCCTTAATGATTCTATGGCACGTGTGGTGTGGGCATTCCCACTGCCTGAGAAGGGATATCTGGAGGATGCTGCTGATGTTGGTGATGGCACAGGGTTGTGAAGGGTCAGATTCTGTTCTCTGGTGCACTGCAGCCATTCCCAGATCTGCCTTCTCATGCCTGTGCATGCCAAAGGATGGGGACTCAAACATCTCCATGGTTGTTTATAGAATCACAGCATGGTTTGGGTTGGAAGGGGCCTAAAGATTATCAATTTCCACTCCCTGCCATGTGCAGGGACACCTTCCACTGTCCCAGGCTGCTCCAAGCCCCATCCAACCTGGCCTTGGACACTTCCAGGGATGGGAATCCACAATCACTCTAAGCAACAAGCAAGCCAAGATTTCTATTTTCCTTCATCTCCTGACACCTTCTCTTCCCCACACTGGCTCCTTGGCCAGGTGAAGGCTGTGAGGAGAAGGCCTCTGGAGCTGTACTGCTTTAGGAAGCATCTAAAGTCCCTTCAAATCATCTCAAAGACACATTGAGGCCACACAGGCCTGAAAAGGGATCTCCTCCTTTTAGGAGAAGCTGGCTCACACTCAGTGCCAAAGGAGGTGCCAAACGAAGAGAGAAAAAACTGTAACTCTGTAAACTCATAAATCACCAAAGTCCTAAAAGAGATGGGAAAAACAAAAAAAAAAAAAGGCAAGAACCCAACATGGCCTTTTTGGTTTGCAGATAAGCACAAAGTTTGGCAGGAAGGAGATTAGGGTTTTTTCCAGTGCACCTCACTGTCGATAATTCCCACAGCAACAGAGCTCCAGGCTGCAAACGGGCACACGTGTTCCCCTGCAGAAAATGGGAGAGAGCAGAGAGGCAGAGGGATGGGGCAGGAGATGTTGGAATCTGAGGTATTGATGATTTCAAGATTACCAAAGAAGAAGCCATAATTCGTCTGTGCTGTTTCAAGGTTGTTTATTCTGTTTATCTCTAACATGTTCTGCTGCCCTGCCGCAGCTCTGTCCTGCAGGGCAGCGTGTGGGGCTCTGCCCTCAGTGGGATGGTACAAACATTAAATACCGCAAACTACCTGTGCTGGATTTACAATAACGTGCCAATATCTGTCACCTACGTTGGACAGTGTGTCCCCAGCCTAAACCAACAGAAAAATGCCAACACCACAGTGAAACATGGAGGGCATGAAGAAGGAGAAAAAGGACAAGACACACCCAATTTCCTCCATCTTGTCCCCTTTGGACCCCTAATCTAGAATCCTAAAATTTTACTTTTGCACCCATGCCACACTTAATTATTACTTATATCAAACACTCAGAGCTGGTAATTCATCCTGTAAGATTGAAAACTCTTTTCCATGGACAGAGATCACAGACAGTGTCTCTGGGGGCTCTGTCCAGGGGGGTTCCTGACCCCTGCCAGGGTCCCAGACCTTCCAGGGCAGCCAGAGGGAAGCCCTGGACTTCCACAGGAGACAGCTCATGATTCACTTTGCTGACACCAAGGGAAGGTCCTGACTGATCCTGTCCACACACCTTCCTCCGGAGAAGCATTTTTGCCGTCTTTGTTAATTCAGAGTTTTTGGAAGTTCCCTGATGCTTCCTGGGAAACTCCAGCCTGACTCTATCAGCTCCTGCCAGCAGCCAAGGGTCGTTATGATTAATAACAGCACAAAACTGCCAACGGCAGACACAAGGAATTAAGTTGTCACCAACATTTAAAAATCAACGTTAGGCCATGGGAAGGATGAGGGAAGAAGATGACGGTTGCATGACATCTGCAGCTTCTCACTCTCTCCACGGTTCCTCCTGGGGTGGCCTAAATTCATCCTGAAAATAAACTTTTAAAAAGTCACTAGAAATATTAATTTTAATATCAGAACAATTTTATAAGCAATTTAAATTTTTACCTTTTTAAGTCATGCTTTGTGTCACCAGAGATCCTCAGACACCCAGTGCCACTCAAAGGATGCAGGTCTTCCATGGTCTTGTGCCACATCTGCCACTCCTCTGTGGACACTGAAGGTGCTCTGGGACATCTCCAGTGACATCAGTTGTGTTCAGGAGGCTTGGTCAAGTCCCTGAAGTCCTTCCAGGGACAAAAACACTGGAGAACCAAGTGAGGAACAACAAATGTCACCCAGGTACCAAGTGATAGGATGAGAGGAAATGGCCTCAGGTTGCACCAGGGAAGGCTTAGGTTAGATATTGGGGGAAAAAAGTCATGGAAAGGGTTGAAAAGGATTGGAAAAACCTGCCCAGGAAAGTGGTGGTGTGGTCATCCCTGGAAGTGTTACAAAACCATGTGGATGGGGCACTTGAGGACATGGTTTAGTGGTGAACATGGAGATAGTGCTGTGTTGATGATCTTAAAGACCTTTTCCAACCTAAATGAGTCTATGAAATGGAAAGGGCCAGGGATGGTGGAAAAACACAGCAATAAATTCAAGCAGAGTTAATTGGAAGGAGATCCAGAGCAAAGAGTCCCCCTGCTGCACGAAGTATCTTCCCACTGTCCATCAGAGCTGAGCCTGGGGATGCAGGAGGCCAAGGGAGAAGCAGCAAAAATTCTCTAAAATCAACCATTTATTTCCAGACTGTGAGCTCAGGGCTGGGGGAGGGAAAAGAAAAGACCTCATGTCTCCAAGGGACATCTCATTGTGCAAATCAAAGGTGAGAAATGCAGCTGGAGCTTCAGAAGTTCCTTAAGAAGGTGTTTCTCCCACCTCTGCAACTCTTTGTGCCCCCCACTCCCACAGTGAACACACGAGGATGGACCCTCCGAAGTCCCTCCTGTCCATTCCTACATGGACATGGAAGAATTCCCACCCAGTGGGCCCAGTAACCTGAGGAAGCTTCATTTCATCATTCCTCACATCCCTGCCTTCCACATGTGACAGATGAAGCAGAGGCAGGGAAGAGGACTGCAGACATGCCCTCCCCTCCCACACTGGGGGGGTGTTTTCCTATCAGGAGCTGATTAGATTTTGGGCAGAGCGTTCTTCCCACAGCATTCCTTGTAGGAGGGAGCTGCGTGCCGCAGCCAGGAGGGAGTGGTGGCCTCAGTGACAGCCACAGGTCACACTCCATCCCCTGAGCAACCCCAGCCCTCCACGAGGCACAGATGGCTCCTTTCCGTCATCTGACCTCATTGTTTAATCTGACCTGATCCGCTGCTCTAACATCCAGTTTAATCACCACTACGAAGCTGGGATTGTTTCCCTGGGCTCCACCCTGAGTTCCTTCCCTCCCAGGGCACACACACTGTCATCCATCTGAGGGGACACCCTCGGCTGCCTCCTCAGTGGGGTTTGAGGGGTGCTCCCAGATGATGTAGAGGAAATGCTGCTGCTCGCAGCCAGCACCGCAATAAAAGGGTTTTTCCATTTTGTGAAGTCAGCAGAAGTTCCTCTTATGGCTGCTATGGGTCCCAAGGGTTCCTAAGACCCTTGGCATTTTTTGATCAGGGCTTTTGTAGTGTTTGGGAGCTCCTAAAAAAGGTCTGCTTGATCACAAGGCTGTAATTATAGAACCACAGAATGATTTGGGTTGGAAGGGAACTTAAAGATCCTCCTGTTCCACTCTGATGTGGGCAGGGACACCTCCCACTATCCCAGGGTGCTTCAAGCCCCATCCAACCTGGCCTTGGACACTTCCAGTGATCCACAAGCTGCCACAGCTTTTCCAGGTTTGCATGACTTTGGTCAAGTCACTCAGCCTTGGTGGCAGCATCTGAACTTTTCCCAATTTCCTGCTCTGCTTGGTGTCCTGGTCCTGCTTTGGCTGTCAGATCACACAAAGTCATCCAGAGGTGATTCCCAGCCCATCCTTGGGAGGTAACAGAGATCACAACCCCTGCAGTGGTCTCCAGTTGCCTGTTTGCACGTTAAGACATCCTCACCTCAGTTGTCCCTCTTTGAACGCCTCAGCCCAGCCTCTCCAGGTAGAAATCCATGGATAAAGCAGCAAAGAAGCACAAAACACAGCTGAGCAGAGCTGCAGACACCAACGAGTCCCGAATTTGTTCACCCAAACCAGGTCTCAGCCAGCAGTGGGACTCGTGATGGTGCTGCCGGTGCCCAGGCAGGGACTGCCACACACACCCCCTTCCCTACAGCCAGGAAGGGTTTATTGCACACAGTCCCCCCTGCCCGCAGCCTCAGAGGGTGGGAAGGGGCCTGGAAAGGTCACCCAGCCCATGACATCCCCCCAGGCAGGATCAGCTCTCCTCCAGCCCCGCTGGCAGATGTTTGTGTAACCTGCCCTCCGAGACCTCCACGTCCTGCCCCCAGCCACCTCCTCCTCCTCCTCTCTCCGGGGTAACTCCAAGGATTTTCCCACGCTGTTGGGATTACACTGTGTCCCTCCGAGCTGCAGAGAGCCCCTCTACTCTCAGCTGCAGCTCTTTTCCCAGACTGAATGAGCAGAAACAATTTGCTGATACCTTTGCAGCGTGGAAAAAACAAAATAAATTCATCCCAGGCTGTCTTTGCCTCACATCAACACAGAGCCCCTAACTCACAGCCCTGTCAGCACCTGGGAGAGGATGTGGCTCTGCCAGGATCTGCCCGACACAGCACAGAGGGAGATTGTCTGCAATCTCATGGTAAAAAGTGAGAATAAAATGTTGCTCCTTTTCTGTCTCTCCCCCAGGCTATTCTGGGGTGATGCTTGCTCAGGAGCCTTGTTCCACACATTTTGTCCCACTGTGGGCTCCCAAAATCTTCTGTTTCAGTGAGTTTTGCCTCCACCACTTTCTACAAGCCCTTATGAAAGGGCACTGACAGCTCTGCAGGGAAGAGCCCTCAGGTGAAGATGGGCTTTGCACAGGGAAGGTCCCACTTCCAAAACACTTCGGGGTTCTCCATCCTCTCTCTCTCCATGGATAATTATTATCCATGGATAGTTTTTCCTCTAAATTAAAGAAGTTAGCAGGTGGAAAGCAAATATTTATGCCCACAATGATCGCTGGTGCTAAAACTTCTGTTCTTTGGTTTCTCGGCGTTGATCCCCATGTGCTGCTCAAGGGCAGCATCTCCTCTTCCCCCTGTTCAAGTTTTGTCACTGCCTATTTTAAAGACACCGCTGAAACCCTGCCCAAGACACTTATTTGCCTTTTGATGGGGAAGTTGTCCTATTTTGCCATTTTTCTCTGCAGTCAAATGTGCTACAACTGCAATGTAATTCTAGGAACTCCAAGACACACCATTACTGCAGCAGCTGGGGCTTTACACCCAAAACACACATGTGATCAAATTGAAAGGCTTAGCAACACCAATTCTTCTATTTCCTCTGGTATTACATTGACTTTCTCGCTGAAACAATTTTCACTGCAGTATCCCACCAGTGAAGCAGCTCCCAGATGCAGATTTGGCTCTGAAGCCAGGTTTCACAAAATGCTCCTGGTGGTTTTCTACAGAGCTTGGAAATCCTGGAGGGCTTTTCTTTTCTGTGTCAAGTTCACTTCATTTGACTTGGTAGGCTGAAAAGCAAAAACTAGAGCTCTTAGCAGCCCTATGTAAATGTTATTTAAATGTGCTGTCACGTTGGCCTCAGAACTGCTTGAGAAATACTCACTCATCTGCCCCCTTGGAAAGCTGTGGCTTCCAGGGATTGCAGACAGGAGGATGATTTCTTGGTGCAATGCAGCAAGGGATTTAAATGCTGTGTGCTCTTTTAGTTCTGAGGCACCTCTTAACTAAGAACTGATTAAAGTTTGGGGATTATTTTGTAACATAATCACTGTTTTGCAGGGACTGGTGCCCTGCCAGTTCTGGCTGCACGGGTTACACCCTGGGCATTCTGGGACGTCAAGCATCTGGGGCCAGGTTCTTTTAAAGGTATTTAAAAGAATTTATTTATTTAATTTGCAGAAGGGGTTTTATACCATTTCTTCATCTCTCAGCCCTGTGGCATGGTTTGTGTCCCAGATGTGGCAGGAAAGCTGCAAACTGTGCTTAGTTAAATCAGAGAATTATGGAGCAGTTTGGGTTGGAAGGGACCTTCCAAAGCCCTCTAATCCAACCCCCTGTATTGGGCAGGGACATCTTCCACTAGACCAGGTTGGTCCAAACCCTGTCCAATCTGTCCACAAATCTTCCAGTTATGGGGCATCCACCACTTTTCTGGGCAACCTTTGCCAGTTTTTTACCATTCTCATTGTAAAAATTTTCTTATTTTTATATAAATGGAACTTCTTTTAGTTTAAAACCATCGCTCCTTGTATAATCAGCACAGCCCTGCTAAAAGGTCTGTTCCCCTCTCTCTTACAGGGCTCTTTTAGGCCCTGGAAGGGATTCTTGGGTTTAACTGGATTTAAACTCTTGGGTTTACCTCTGCAGGCAAAGTCCCACAGGATGTCCATAAACCCAGGAACAATGCTCCAGATCTCACTATTGTTTGTTGGAAAGGACAGGTGCAGCTCACTTGGAAGTTGATTCAAGAATTCCAACTATAGCAGACATTTCATGATTAGGAGAACACTTATTTGACCACAAAAAAAGCCCCCAAAAAACCAAAACCAACCCTACCCCCCAAAAAACAAATGAAGCAAAATAAAACAAACCCACTAAAAAAAAAAAAAAACCAAAAACTTTAATTATTGAATTTAACTTTTAAAATAACCTTTAAGAGCCTTCTCTTCTCCAGATGAAGACCCCCAGTTCTTCCAGCCTGGCTCCAGAGCAGAGGGGCTCCAGCCCTGGGAGCATCTTTGAGGCTTCCTTTGGTCTCACTCCAGCCCCTCCACATCCTTCTGATGTTGGGAACCCCAAGGCTGGAGGCAGCTCTGCAGGTCAGGTCTCACCTGAGCAGAGCAGAGGGGGAAATTCCCCTCCCTGGAGCTGCTGCCAGGTGTGGTGCAGCCCTGGACATGGTGTTCCCTGGGTGGAATGAGCAAACCTAGCCCTGCTCCCAGAAACCACAGGAACAACTCCCTCCTTTCCCTTCCTTCTCCCATCTGATTCCAGGTCAGTCTGCCACTGCCACGCCATCCAGGAGTGCTGCCACACCTGGGCTTGTCCGTGTGGGATGGACAACAGCCACAGGGCTCCTTCTCCTCCCTCCTTCATGGCCTCAAATCATCTCCTAACACACAGCAAATGTTTTTTTTCTCTGCTCAGCCTCCTCCACCTCACCGTATCTGCTCTCCCATCGTGGTGTTTACGCTCTTCAAAGAACCGAAAGCCGTTATCCTATCTTCGCCTTAGTCATAATTTGGCCAGGACTTACACATTTCTTGCTCCTTTTATTTTCTAATCTGCCCTCTCAGGTCTCTCCCATCAGGAGACTGCTCTCACGGGCTGCTTGGGTTTCTCTGTTTATTTTGGAGCAGGGACAGCGTAGATTTTGCAAAGCTAGCTGTGAAGCAAGAGCCTTTCACACTCAACAAGCTCGCGGGTGGCAAAGTGCCACGGAACAGCTGTGGAATGGAAAGGGATTAGAGGAGCTAAGTGGATGCCCCTGGGACACAACCCCCAGTCCCTTAAGTCCCTTCTCCAGCAGAGGGACTGGTGTGGGCTGTGCTGTCCCGCCCTGACACAACTTGACCGGCAGGATCAGAGCACGGATCTTGGCAAGAAACTCCTGTGCAAACTTCATGAAAATCACATCATGGGGCTGTAATGGGAGGGCAGTGTCTGCTCTGCAGCCCCCCAGGCTGCAGGATCAGCTTGGGCCTGAGAAATGTGTCTTTTCCTGAGGCGTTCCTGTGCCTTTTCCTGATCCTGGTATATCAGCTGATGGGGTGCTTTAGTCTCACCCCTTCTCAGTCAGATGTGGGATCTGTCAGAGCAGGCCCAGAGGAGCTCACCAGGGTGATTCCAGGGCTGGAGCACATCTGCAGTGGAGACAGAATGAGGAAGATGGGATTGTTCAGCCCAGAGGAGAAAAGGGTCGAGGGAGATTTTATTGTGGACTTACAGTACTTCAAATGCATTTATTAAAGAGGTGGGGAAGGACTTTTACAGAGCAGATAGTGACAGCATGAGGGGGAACAATTTTAAAATAAAAGAGGATAAATTTAGATGCTAGGTAAAGATTCTTCGCTCAGAGGGTGGTGAGGCCCTGGCACAGGGTGCCCAGAGAAGCTGTGGCTGCCCCTGGATCCCTGAAAGTGTCCAAAGCCAGGCTGGACAGGGTTTGGAACAACCAGGGATAGTGGGAGGTGTCCCTGCCCATGGCAGAGCAGGTTGGATCTGGATGATCTTTAGGTTCTTTCCAACCCAAACAGTTCCATGATTCCATGAGGTCAACATGCAAACAGGCTGGAAGTCACAGCTCACCCCAGCTGAGTCTGGCTGGTGGGGATTTTGGAGGAAAAGACGAGCAGTTAGAGCAGAAGAGAAGGAGGAAACCAACTCTGAAATTCCACCAGCCCGTGTGTGAGAGATCACAGAATCAAATCATCATTTTGTTGGACAAGACCTCCAAGATCCCTGAGTCCAGCCATTAACACAGCACTGCCAAATCACCACTCAACCACGTCCCTAAGCACCACGTGTCCCATCTTTTGGCAGGTCTGATCATTGCCTGATGGGAATAACATGGGAAAAAGTCTCTTCCCACTTTAAGATAAGGCTAAATCAAACCCCAGAGGAGTTAATGAAATAAAACTTCTGCCAGGAAGCACTGAACCATCACTGCCCTTGGGGCTTGGATTAAAGTTTTAGGCTGCCTGTGACATTATTAGGGCTTTCTGTCCATGCAAACTGAAACCTCTCACTGTTCACAGCAAACTCCTTCAGGTTTGGAATGGATGGGAAAGTGAAATGAGAGCGAAGGGTGTGTGGAGGTGCCCTCTCTTACCCTGCAGAGCAGTGACTTCTGCTGGCATCAGCACTGGGCACAGCCTGTGCAGCCTTGGCATGGTTGTGCCATTCTCTTTTGCCAAGAGTGGCAAAAAATGGCATAGAGCTGGGTTGGGGAGGGGGGTTAGGCTGGATATCATGAAAGATTCTTCCCCCAGAGGGTGGTGGTTCTCCAGGGAGTGAGCACAGCCCCAAAGCTGCAAAAGCTCCAGGAGCATTTGGCCAATGCTCCCAGGGATGCCCAGGGTGGGGTTGTTGGGGTGTCTGTGCAGTGCCAGGAGCTGCACTGATGATGCTTGGGATCCCCTTCCAGCTCAGGTTATTCTGTGATTCTATAAAACTTAATTCCTGTAGACATTATTTGTGTACTAATCCTTGCAAAAATAAAAGCAGGCAGGAGAGCAATGTGATCCCAGGGGAAGAGCCAGCACAGGGTCATGGGATACCAGAAATCCCTCTCTTGGCTCAGCACAGGCTTGTGTTGAGACTTTGGCCAACTCCACTGCTCTTTTCCATTTTTCCCGTGCTTCCCTTTGTGTTGTTGCATTGGAAGCTCACGGGAGGGTTTCTCTGTGGGCGTGTGTGGGTGCCCACATGTGTGTGCAACATTCTGAGGTCTCTCAGTACAAAGGCAGCATAAATTATATCGTGTCAAATTCTTGGAGTGGTGGTATTGGCAGTTTCCTCCCTCAGAGGCTTTGCAAAATAGCTACCTGTGAAATTAAATTAAACATTTCTTCTCCTGGGGTTTAAACAATACACTCCCTCCAAGTTGGGCTAAGGATTTCTTCGTGCTGTATTACTTTATAGATTAATACAGTGCAGAAAATTAATTACCTTTTATTCACTACGAAATTTTTTTTTTCCCCCTTGCAGGTTTTAGATTTTCAATTTGCAAAGGAAACTGAGGGGGGACCGCAGGCAATCCCATGTATGCGAGGAATGCAACCTTAAGATCTGGTTCCTGGTACCTGCTCTGCTCCTGGGATCTGCTCTGCCTCCCCCAGCTGATAAGAGCACTGCTGGGTCTGCCTGCCACGCTCATTCCATTACTCCTGACACTGTCTTTTGTCTCTGGTGGGCTCTGGACAGGCACAAATCAAAGCTGTCACGTCCTGCAGAGCACTGGTTTGGCCTGGAGTGCAGAGATCTCTGAACTCTGCCTTGTGCAACCATTTATTACAGGCAGAAAATGTGCAGGGTAGAAATCTGGATGCCTTTTTTTTGCCTTTTTCCCCAGCCTCAAGCGCTGATCTTGAAAGATGAGGTTTTGCAGTGCTGCATCAACCAGAGCTCTTTTGGTGGTCCAGGGAGTGCAGCTGGGAGGGGAAGAGCAAAGCGCCACTAAGATCTTACCATAGCAGGGATTTGAAGGGCAGTAAAACATTAGTGAACACCCTTTTTGTCTTCCAGATCATCAGGTAGAGACCCCAAAGGAGTGTGTGCAAATTCCCAAAATTTCCCCTTTAGGGATAAATAAAAATCACTCTATCTCACTTTGCCAGGAACTTTTTTTTTTTTTTTTTTTGTTTCTACTCTTGTTCCTGTAACTTGAAATCCTTTTGGGAGCAGCTCGATGCCCACCTCCACTGTCACCATGACACTTCTGTCCATGAATCCTCTGACCAAGGAAGATGCCAGAGCTGGCAGAAGGGAGCCCAGCTGGAAATCTGGCCAGGGATGGATGTGGCCAGCACAGGTACCACCACGTTCCAGAGGTCACCCAGCCACTGCCAATGCTTTCCGTGCAGACCTGGCTCAGGGAGGACCTTTCTGAAGTGCAGAGGGCAGCAGTTTTATCTGTTGCAGCTGGTTATCTTTAGCCAATTTTAATAAATCAGTGAGATTAAAAACATTCCAGCCTCCTCCGAGGTGTTTAACCCCGTCAGGCTGGGTGATGAGGAGGAGAGCCTTTGAAAGCTGATTGCATTAAAAAGGGAGATCTGGAGGAGTTTGTGGTTATATCCTCTTGAGCAAGTGCTAAAGGGATGGTGCCAGCTTCCAAACCATCCTCTGGGGGTATTCATGCTTGTATCAGCCCTGATAAAGGTTCCAGAAGCCGTGCAGAGAAAGAAACCTCTGGATCTGTCCTGCCCTGGCTCCATGGCACATTATCTCCATTGCACAGTGGCAGAGACCTTCCTGTCATCTATTAAATGGTGTGAATAATTTCCACACTTCTCCTCTACAAACCAAGACATTTGGTCTTGGATTTTGGCAGTTTGGGAAGTTTGTCTGGGGACCTGGAGAGGAAGGAGGCCTTGAACTTCTGGTGAAAAAAGTAGAGGCAGAAGTTGTCCCAGAGGGGACCTCTGACGCCCATCCAAGGAGGTCCCTGATTATCCAACTCCTGTCCTTCTGCACCCCTGACAGGTCCAACAGGGCTCTGAGCAACCTGATGCAGTGGAAGGTGTCCCTTCTCATTGGAGGAGGTTGGACTAAGTGACCTTTAAGGGTCCCTTGTAACCCAAACCATTCCGTGACTCTACAATTCCATGACCCAGAGGGACCTGCACAGTGTGGGAGCACATTTCTGCAAAATGGCCTGCAAGGAAAAATCCACATTAATTGCCTTTGCAAGGACAGAATTCAAGCCTCAAAAGTCCAAGCCTTTGCATCTAGTAGACCATGACCAGGTCCTGATCTTGACATTGCACATTGTTCCCCACGGAATGCTGTCACTGGAGTGACTGTCATCAGGGTATTTGCAGACTGGGTCCACACTGAGGACCTCCACAAACTTCGACCCTGAGCTTGCCCACCCATCATTATCTAACCATCCTTTGAGATTGTTCCCTAGGGAAGTGTGCTTCCCTTCCTAGAAAAGCCTTTTCCACCAACAGAGATGGAGCACTGGGGAACTGAGAGGTGTACAGAGACCTCTCACCTTCCTTCCTGGGTCTTCTTGGTGAAAAGCTGCTCAGTGCAGCTCCTTTTCCACAGTTATGCTACAACAGGGAAAAGTCCAGATCTTTCTGAAACAACTGAATGCTGAAAATTCACCAGTGTTTTATGCTCAGAATAGTCAGCATCTAAAATAAGGAAAACTTTAGAATCTAATGTTACATTTAACATTATTGTTAATATAATGCTTCAATTTTTTTTTCCTAGAAGCTCTCAGTTCTTTACAGACAAAACCCAAGAATCTCATACAGAAGTCTCAGTGGCTGAGGATGAGCCATAAACATGAACAAAGCACAATAAAACTTGCTGAAAACATGAGATTGCTACCTCATTCCTCCCTTTCCCAGCTCTCAGGATACATGATCTGAAGTTACTGACCTTTAACTACCCGATGGTGTGGAGCAGGTTCTGCCTCTGTTTGCCCCAGTAGGCAACACCAGGTGAATTTTTTATGAGCTCAGGGTACATTTTGAATTTAAAATATGGTCCAGACATTGCCTCTGCAGCTGCTCAGTGCTGGTATTTTCCAGTTAGCTACAAAAGTGGGTACAGCCTTGAAGGGATGACTTTCCTTGTTGGTGCTCTCATACAAGCAGGGCCATAAGTTCTGGAGAGCTGGAGCATCCCAGTCACTAAGGCAGAAGAGAATAAGAAGGGTTTTTATAAATTTAAAATGGAGAAAGAATTTCATCTCATAGCTTTATTTGTCTGTTCTTGCTGCCCATTACTCCTGGTTCATGCTCAGCTATTGATCACATCTACCAGGGTGGCCAGATCCAGCTCTTGGTGTGGGTGGTCCCTCCAAGTTTGGTAAATGCCATAGATGAGGTGGCAGCCAGCTCTGGGAATGCAGAAAAACTGTCAAAAACACATCTCTGAGTGAAACAAACTGCTACCAGATCCAACAAATATTAGCTGGCTGCACCACCCAAACCCTGACTGTGAGCAGGGCCTGAGCATCACTTTTCCTTGTGGAACTCTAACTCAGATGAGTCCTCAGCAAGGAGCCCAGTGTGATTTCTGGTTGTAGAAGAAGCTTACATCCTAATTAAGTGAAGGAATGAGAAAAACCAGCTGCCTTCCTGAGAAGAGACCCTCCTTAGAAATCTCGTGTTAACAGGAGGAGCAGGAAGATGCCGACAGCTGCATGGAATCACTATAACTAAAAAAGGGAAAAGACAAAACTTTCCAGTAAGCAGAGAGCTGTGGGCATCCTGCAGTGGGGAAAGGTTAATTCCAGCCTCTGGCTCCATGAGGACAGAGGTTAAAGATGAAGCTGTAACATACACATGTCAACACAGCTCTGATCTCTGCCTAGCAGTCACCCTCCCAGAGTCTGCCCTGAAAAAAACCACTTCCCTCCTGTTTGGTGAACAGAATCCACCTCCCAGCACGTTTTAATGGAGTTAAAAAATAAGTGTTATTAAATATGAATGCTTAAGAGGCTATGTCTCCAATTGAGACGTCTGGTCTCAGGCTGGAGAAGACAAGTATTGAAAAGAGAGACCCCTCGGGGGCTCCCAGCGAGACAAACTTCTGAAAATAACTGGAAGCTGGAAAATATCTGAAGGGGGATATTACATGTGCTTGCCCTGCTTGGACCTCTCCCCTGGGGTCTGCATGCAGCCACACTTCTGTTGCCTTTCCTGTTACAGCCAGGGTTAGCCTGTCCTACCAAAGCCACGCACACCTTTCCAAGAATAGGAAAAAACTAAAGGGAGATGGGGAAAATTAAAAAAAAATAAAATAATAATAAAAAAGTGTTTAAAGCCCAGGAGCTGGTAGGCTGCCAAATGGAGCTCTGGGAGGAGTCCTGGCTGGACAAGGGAACAGAAACTGTCCCTGCTGCCTCTCTCCCACCCTGGTTTGCTCCCTTGCCAAGGTTGTTCACAAGGAGATCCTGTTGTGTGCTGAGGCCTTGGAGGAAGAAGATATAAACAGAAAGATGAAGGAAAAGAGCAGCCAGGACCTCAACAAGAAGCTGTGGAAGGGTGGCTGCTCATTTCTGCACTGCAGAAAGGACATGGGCCAGAGGATGCTGCAAACCACCTTGTGACAGCACTCCCATGCCCTGCAGGAACATTTCTCCCCAGATGAGCATCCTCTAGGTTCTTCTCTGGTTAATGCAGAAAGGTGATGGAATATTTCACCTACACAGCCCAGTGGTAACTAATACAGACAGCCATGCAACCATGGGGTGGTTTGGATTGGAAGGGACCTAAAGATCATCCAGTGCCACCCCTGCCATGGGCAGGGACACCTCCCACTGTCCCAGGCTGCTCCAAGCCCCATCCAACCTTGGACACTTCCAGGGATTGAGGGGCAGAGCTCTGGGCACCCTGTGCCAGGGTCTCTCCACCCTCACAGGGAGCAATTCCTTCCTAATATCTCACCTAAATCTCTCCTCTTTTAGTTTAAAAGTGTTCACCCTCTTCCTATCACTCTCTGCCCCTGTAAAAACCCACTCTCCCCCTTTTTTTACAACCTTCTTTAAGTACTGGGGAAGCCTGGAAGGCTGGAATTGTTCTACTCCCTGGCTGTGAGGGTATCCTCAAAACCATTTTGGGAAGATGCATCACTCTCCCCTATTTTGACAGCAATTCCCTGTCCTCAACTTTGCTCCTCAAAACCCTTGTGTCTCAGCAGAACCCCAGGATCTACCCTCACCCATATTTTTCTCCATGCAACCCTTACTGAATGCCACATCTCAGCATGCCAGAAGGCTGATATGTTAAAAAAGTGATCTATTGAAGCAACATCGCTCATTCTCAGGTATCAGAAAGTCTCTGTGCTCTCTTGGAAATCAGAAAGCTGTCCTTGAAATGACAGGAAGGAAAACAAATTAATCAGCCCTTACACTTGTGTTTCCATGATTTTAACTGGTGTGACTTGGTGCTGGGGTGCCCATGAGCAAATCCCATTCTCATCCCCTGCAGAAGTGTTTTTACCAGGAAAATTAAATAATTCCTTCACTACCAATCCCAAGAAGTGCAATTTAGGTTTAGAGTTTGAAAATGGGGTGGGAATTTAGGATATAAAAACATGGCTAATCCAAGAACTGTGTAAACTACAGAGCAAACTGAGAAGGACATTAACTAAATCCTTGGAAGATTGCAGAGCAACATAAATCTTACTCCTACCTGAAATGTGATTCCCTGCATGGGGGGTCTGGGTGACCTTTACCTCTGGAGGTTTCCTGTTGGCATCCAACCTCTTGTACTTTGAGCTTAGGATAGCACAAGTCAGGGAGTGCATTTTAAATTCCTTCTATAGTTTTGTGGAAAACAAACAAAGTGTTTTGAGTGGATGCTTTCTCAAGTGACCAAATTTTTGTTTGTTTTGTGGGTGGAAGTGTTTACTTATAGTGGCTTTTCTGTGTGTGCTTGTTTGTTTGCTTGTTTGTTTTGTGAAGACCCCAGAAGTGAGTAAAACAAACCAGCAAAACATGGTTTTCACCAAAAAAGCTGAATCCTCTATCAGAAAGATTTAGAGAGGTTTTTCTTTTGAGGGGGAAAGGAGGTGAGTTTGAAAAATCAGAAGTTAAAAATTAGAAAGCTGTGGTGAAGTGTTTGCCTGCAAAGATGGGGACAGACTTCTTACAAGAACCTGTTGTGATAAGACAAAGAGAAATGGTTTCAAACTAAATGAGTGTAGCTTCAAACTACACATAAAGAAGACATTTTTCATGGTGAGAGTGCAGAAACACTGGCACAGGTTGTTTAGAAAGGTGGCAGATGTCCCATCCCTGGAAATGCCCAAGGCCAGGTTGGACAGGGCTTGGAGCAAGGT
The DNA here is from genome assembly GCF_048771995.1 of Taeniopygia guttata. Classification (NCBI taxonomy): domain Eukaryota; kingdom Metazoa; phylum Chordata; class Aves; order Passeriformes; family Estrildidae; genus Taeniopygia; species Taeniopygia guttata. The sequence continues at coordinate 3,166,603 of NC_133025.1, forward strand.
AAAAGGTGTCCTGCCAATGGCAGGAGGTGGAACCAGATGAACTTTGAAGTTCCCTTCCAACCCAAGCCATTTTAGGATTCCATGATTCTATGAATAAAACTCAAGGCATGTTCTTGGAGGATTCCCTTCTCTGTCCCCTGGGCCTGTTTGAAATTGGAAGAAGTTGGATTGAGGACTTCCATGGGTGAATTCTGGGACTCAGTTCTGGGGCTGGGCCCTCTCTTTTATCCCCAAAATGTAGGACTGAAAGCTGGCATGATGCAAAGGGTTGTGGGGTGACAATATTCCTGCAACTCTTCCCTTGCAGCACAACAGAGACATTGAGTCTACACAACTCCTCTCCTCCATCCCCTACCCTGTGATTTCACAGCCATTCTCAGTTTTCCCCTCAATTCTGAGTCATTTCTGTAGCTTTTCTTCAAAATAGGAAATAGAAGGGGTGGGTTTGCTTTTTTAAAATAATGTATTATTAAGCACGCATTTGCAGCAAAGAAAGAAATGAGAATCTGCACCAGACACGCAGAGTAATGTTGTAAAATAGCAAAAGAAATATTTCAATCCTTGCAGAGAAAACAAGTCAAAGGCAACCTCTGGGAATCAAATAAAGTGCACATACACACGAACAGCAAAAAACCAAACAGGCTGCATATCAATTCAAGCCAACTTATTTTTCAGAGTTAGAACTTGGAAAACATAAACAAGTTCCTACAAAAACAGAGGAAATTGGCTGGCATTTCCCAGTCTTCCTTTCACAGTTTTTGAAGATGTTTGATAAGAGATCCTCTCGGTCTTTTGAAGTCAGGGACAGTCCAATTCCAATGCCAACCGAAAGGCAGAGTCATCACTTCCAAAGGAAAGGATGGATTCCGTCCCAGCTGCAGAGACCAGATTCCATCCTATGGATCCCAGCTCCTCCTCCAGTGGGACAAAGCAGTTTAGAAGGTGCCTGAGAGCTCTCAGACAAAGCCTCTGTGATCAGGGGGCTCATTAAGGGACAAATACCCAGAGGAAATGGACTCAGGCTCTGTAGCTCCTCCTGAAGACAGAATTTTTGTCACAACACATTCAATACTTAAAGCCTTTTATTCCACCTCAAGTCCCAGTGGCAAAACACCATTTTCAGTCAGAGGCCTGGCTCCACCACTCAGCTCTTTCTATTGATTTTCCTTGGCAGCTGGATGGATATTCCAAGGATTGGGGCCACTGGAAGGGCTTAGCTCAGCAGTTCCCAAGTAGTGGAAGACCTTAAGGTCATTCAGAGTGGTCTGCACACGCACAGACACACACACACATGAGCTGGACCCATGTGTGCAGATGGACAGATTTTTTAAACCTGCCTTGACAACTTTCCCTGGGGCAGCAGTTTGGGCAGCAGACACAGCTGGAATATCTCAGCTCCTTCTGCCCCTGCTCACAACACGGTGCTGACTCAGGTGTCACTGCCAGCATTCCACATCTTCCTCCTCCTGGAGGCTGCTGTCCCTGAAAACCACTTCAGCTGGCAGATAAAATTATTTGTGGTTTGGATAGAAACCCTCCTAAGTCCCCCTCTGTGGCTCACAGAGGTACAAAGGAGCACAGCAGAGATATGAACGTCTCTGAAACGAGCACACTGCTCTCCTCAGGTTGTTTGTGCTCCTGCCTGGACTGAGCTGAGTGACCTCCACCCTGATCCATGGAATTTCACATGTTCAAGCCTTTTTCCATTGTAGTGTAGACAAAGTCTATTTCTCCAAGTGCAGGCAAAGCTGTCAGCATCTCCTCTTGAGGAACATCTATGCTTGGCTAACCCACCAGGAGTTCCTGGGGAATCCAGAGAGACAGCTCATAGAAATTTTCCAAACTATCCCCAGAGAAATCAGCTCTTAGCTCCAGTAAGAATATTCCTCAGAAAATATTGGATAAAGCACACCAGTGGAGCTCCTTTTTATCTTCTGAGTAGTTGATGTGTTGTCTCGTGTTGGTGGGGCTGGGTTAACACTGTGACTCGATGATCTTAGAGCTTTATTAAATCTTATTAATTCTATAATTCTACTAAAGTCAGACGCTCCTGGTGATGGGAGCATTTCTATTGCTGGTCACTGATAAACATCAAGATCACCTTCAAATAAAGTGGTGGCACTGCATGCCAACCTTTGCTGTCTTTGTACTGAACACACGAATTCCAGGTGTTCCTTTCCCAGGAAGCTCAGCCCATTTGCAGTGTGTCTATTTTATAAGGAATATCTACAGCTGATAATGGCACAAGGATCAGACAGACTCCCTGAGGTCCCTTCCCAGCCTTAGAGTGTGGCCCTGGGAGCTGGCTCCTACCAAAGCTCGAGCCAGGAGCAAAATGTCTTGCACCTGATCTGTTTCTTCCAATATTGCCCTTAAACAGATTTTTGGGATTTTTGCCTGGACAATAAGGCAATCATCTAAGTTGCCAGCACAGAGCAAAACAGGCAACTCTAGAACAAAATTAATCTCCCTCTACACCAGACAGCCAAGCTTGTGTGGGTGAGCAAATCCCTACAGGTGTCTGTTCCTCACCTTTAAATATCCAGGCAGCAAAGATGAGCAGGTCAGGTGGAGGAAACTGAATTTAGTGAAGGAAACCCTTTTACATTTGTCCTGCCAAAACTAAAAGCTCTTTTGCCTCCCCAGAACATGCAAGTGTCTTGTGGTGCAGCCCCTGAGATACCTGTCAGAATAGTTTTTCAGGTTTGGTTATTTTTTGGGGGTAAGAACAAGCAACTTTATGACATTTGCTGTTACAAATGTGCTTTTTTCAGCAGCTGGGGAACCACAAGTCCATTGGTATAAGTCTCTCTCACCCTCAGCTGACATCTCATCAGGAGCTGGTTAAAAGCACTTTTAGGGCTCAGAAAGAACCTGCAGAGGACAAAAAGCCTTCAGTGGGGTGAATCACCATCTGCTCTAACAGGACACATCCTTCCCAGGGCTACTGGGAGGACCTGTGTTCAGGAATGCTTTATTTTTGGAGGAAGCCATTAAAAAAAGTACAAGGAAGGGTGGGGTCACAATCTCTGATATTATAAATGAGTAAAACCTTTTCATTAACCCATCATCTGATCTGCAGTAACTAAATACTCATATTTGTGATCTTAAACTTAGGGATTGTCAAAGTGAAGGGTTGGCTCAGGCCACTCCTACATTTCTCCAGGTGGGAAAGCCCACCTGGGATATGGCGATGCTGATCAATAATCCTTCAGCACCATGGGTTTGTGGGCTTAGAAAAGACAGACAGAAGTCCAAGGCTGGCAATTTTCTGTCACTATTAAGTTGAAAAAAGGCTGCTGAGCTCTGACTTACAGAAACCAGTGATCCTCTGCATCATCCAGGAGCACAGGAGGTGAAAGGGAGGCTCTGGGAAAAGGGGATTTAGGTTTCAGACCGAGCAAGTCTGAGGAAAAAACCTCTGGGAGCCATCTGACCTGGGCTTTGCTGTTTACTGCGCATTTCTTGTCTAACTAATACAACTCATAAGGCTGGAATGTGTAGTAGCCCGAGAGAGAGTCTGTTTTCATTGTATGTAAAAGCATAATAAAAGCAAAGTTGCTCCCAGAGAGCTGTAAAGACTTAGAAAAAAACACTGTTCATATTTGATAAGACAGAAGAAGGCTGAAAGAGAAAACAGTGGCACACCCAGGAGTAAACAGGAGGTAGGAGCAGGTAGGAGATGAACCCAGGTATGCTGGCAGCCTGCTGCTCTGCCCTCTTGCCCTCTCTGACTGAAAGAATCAAAAGCTGGAGGAAGGAAAGGACTGGCACATGGCAAAACCAGGCAAAACCGGGCAGATGTGATTTTTAGGAAGGATACCTGTTTGCAGGGGCAGCAGATTTCCTTATCTCATGGGCACTCCTGTTCTCTGAGCATAATTATTCCCTGTCCCCTTCTGCCACCAGGATCAGAAGCAGCAGAAAACCACTGATCCTCTTTTTCTGTGTTTCCCATGCCCATCCATTTCCCCCTGACATTTGCTGTGGGCACAGAGTGTGCAGCCCAGGGACAGAGCAATGGCCCTCTGTGATGAGCTGCATCTCCCTCTGGGATGTGTTTGCTCTGCCAAAGAGGCAGCCCCGAGTCCAGAGAGGAGCAACACAGAGCCCAGGAAGGAGATCATTTATCCCTTTCCCAGACACATCCATGAAAGCAACTTATCTTCCCCTTCATCCACCCAGAGCCAGGATGTGGCTCTTATCTGCCTGTAAAGCAGACAGAGTGTGGAGCATGTTGCCCTTTAAGGTCAATCTGTTGAAAAAATGGGAGAAAAAAAAAAAAAAAGGAAAAGAAGTGGCATTTTTAAGATTTGGGTTTTTTTTCCCTAGTAGCTCGGGTGTGTTGGACATGGCTGTCATCATGGCAATCCATGGGAAATGGGACCTGTGCCTGCTTTGTGTGTTCCTCCTGGAGCTCTTATCCCTGATGTGTGAGCTCCATTTGCTCAGAGCAAGCCCAGAGGAGGCCACAAAGATGCTCAGAGGGCTGCAGCACCTCTGCTGTGAAGAAGTCTGGAGAAGAGAAGGGTTTGGGGAGACTTTATTGCAGCCTTCCAATACATGAAAGGGGTTAAGAGATGGAATAAGGGTTTTTACAAGGACATATAGTGGCAAGACAAGAGACAAGAGTTTTAAATTAAAAAGAGTAGATTTTGATTGAATATAAGGAAGAAAGGTGGTGAGGCCCTGGCACAGGTGCCCAGAGAATCTGTGTCTGTCCCTGGATCCCTGGAAGTGTCCAAGGCCAGGTTGGACAGGGCTTGGAGCACCCTGGGATAGTGGAAGGTGTCCCTGCCATGGCAGGGGTGGCACTGGATGATCTTTAATCATGCTCTGGTTCCATGGTTTTGTGTGCAGGGAGCTGGACAATACAGTCAGTGGTCAAAGAGGTGTTACACAACCTCTGCTAACAGAGAGCTCTCTAGTGGGTGAGGTGAATCACATTCCTACCAATCCTGGCTCTCTCTGGAGCCTGTCCCCAGCTCAGGAGTGGCCTCTGGCACAAAAGATGCCCAGTTCAAACAGAGTGAAGCCACTCTTAATGCTCAGTGAGATGAATCCCACCCTGGTGACTCAAAGAGAAGGAATTGCAGTCATACAGGCATGTGTGATGAAGTATTTCCTTTCATTTCTCTTCCAATCTCATTCATGGTCATTTTACTGGATGCATCTTGGTTCCTGTGGTATGAATAATAGTGAGTAACCACTTCCTACTCACCTTCTCCATTCTTCCCCACTGTTCATAGTTCTAAAATGTGATTTTAGAAAAGAAATTAGAATGATTAGAAAAGAAATTGGCATAACACAAAAGACAAGGCTACACTGCAGATTTAAGCAGCTCCATTCTGTTACTCTCTGTTTTGTTCACTATTCTCTTCCAGTAATTCCTAACATTCAGTTTCCCTGGGCTCTGATGCCAAGATTTCTGTTGTGAGTGGAAATAGCTACCCCAGAGACCATCACTGTGTATAAATATTTAGAGCTGCATTTCCTACATGTGCATTACTTTGCATTTACTCACAGTTCAGTTTCACCTGTCTCTTTGTTGCCCGGTGTTGAGATGATCCTACAACTCCTGATGGGAATATTAGTTTCAATTACCATGAATAATTCTGTGTCATCAGCAAATTTCATCACTCTTTTGTTGTCAGTCTCATCCAAATCATTTACAAGTGTGCTCAAGAGCACAGTTCCCAGTGGAAAACCCTGCAGGACTCTCCTGGCAATGTTTCCATCATCAAAACCAATCAATTCTTTGTTTCTTACCTTATAATAAATTAATAATCTACAAGAATAATTAATCCCACAACCTCATTTTTTTTGGCTGCTCTGTTGAAAGACCATGCTGACAACTCCCCCATTTCCACTACACCAGCTGGGTGATTTTATCACATGTTCACAAACTCCTTCCAAACAGTTTGAATTGTGGGGATTAATCCCTCTAAGAGAGGTGTTGTCTTTTCCCCAGTGTGCTGCATTTAGCCCTGGGACTATGGATGCTGCTCCTCCTTGTAGACCCCACCAGTGAGTTTAATTCAGATGTCAGCATTAATTTCCCAGGTCCTTATGGTGCCCTTCTCAAGAATCCCCAGCACAATTGCTGTTTTATATTTCCCTGCAGCTAAGTCTGATTGAAGTGACAAGCTTCACAGCACCATTAATTATACAGTAGTTTTGTATCTCCATTCCCTCTTGAATCATGTTTCCTTTCTTTTCATTGATTTTTTATAATTTATTTTACTGACCCTTCTGCTAGGGATCATTCCTGTGGTTGACTCTATTCTTCTTTTTCCCCAAGATCAATGTTGGTGTAGGAACCATCTGAATCTTCTCGACATTTAACAGGATTGGAAGAATTCATCAAGCCTTTCTGCTGCACACAGTGACCATCTCTTTCTCCCTTTCATCTCTTTTGCTCCACTTAAAAGTCCCATAAAGTCCCTGGCAGATTCTTGTACCAATAAATCAGAGCGAGGTTTTATTGATATTTCATTCCTTTAGTAAAATGTTTCTTCAAATCTTGTTGACATAATTTATTGATGTTTTATGTTAAACTTCCAGATATTGAGTTTCCTCTATGCCTCATTTCTCATTTGGATCTTTTTTACGGATTTTGTTTTGCTTCAATCACTTTTAGTCTTTTACTAACGACTTATTTATCTAGATTTACTCTTTTTTCAAAATCTTTTTAATACATGATATATCTTTATCCTCTGAGCAACCAGTTTGTTGTCTGCAAAGTATTTACTCTACTATATATAAGAACTTTGCAATTTTTGCCATTTCTTACAGTTTCTTATTGAAAGTTTTCCCCTTTTTGATTTAATTCAGCCCCTTTTGGGGCATAAAGTTTCATTAGGGGACTTTTTTATCTTTTCCTCGCTTGCAAATATTTGAGTTTATGTACATTATGATCACTGTCACAGTACAGCATAGGTTGCCTTTGGAAGCTGCTGGAATTCCCAGGCTTCAGGAACAAGGAAATAAAATCCGGTGATTCCTCCTGTATCGAGTCATTCTTTGAATATTTTTTTTTTTTAACCACTTTTATACCTCTGGTAGAGAGCAGAAAAAGCTGGCCTCTGAGAGGTGGGAGTACAGAGGATGATCCATCATAGCTTGATTATCATCAGAGCTCATTTCAAAGTTATGTTTTGTTTTACCAGATCTCATCTAGCCCAACTGTTAACCTCTCTAAGGATATTCTGAAGCTGTTTCAATAATCAGTCATGCCCATGGTGAACAATTGCACCTTAAAACCAGACAGAATTTCTTTTTCTGCAATTTTTTTTTTTACTTTTCACTTGCTATCTCACAGCTCACCTTTGTCTTCATTGAGCAAAGTCCATCTCCTGCTGCAGCCTCATAGTCTGCCCATCCAGTCCCCAGCTCTCCAATCTGCACACAGACATGTGAGACCATGTCAGAAGTGCTGCTTAAATACAGGTAGGAGACACCAGCTGCTCTTCTTGCCTGTCAGCTCATCCCAGGAGTCAAAGTTGTCCAAACACAGCCTATTCTCAGTAAATCATGTTCATAATGCCTTTTTTAAAAACTCCTGTGCCTGTAAACAGCTCACAGGGGGACTTGTCGCATTATTTTCCAAAGATTTGAAGAAAAGTCAACCAGATTTAAATTCCTTGGACCCTTTCACCTGCCTCTTTGAATCTGAATGGGATGTTTGCCTTTTTCCATCAGGAAGCTCCAGGAGCTGCCACATCAGACATCAGCCAGCACCCTCAATCTCCTTGTCCTCTGCTGTCTTGTGGACTTGTAATTGCCTACAAATGATTTAATTCTCCTCTACACTGAGTAGAGTCTTCTCCTGCCACAAGGCAGGTAGATCTGGGAAGTCTGGAGAAGAGGTTTCCAGTAAATACTGAAGCTAAGAAAGCATTTGGTTATTTCCTTATAAAGCATCCTTTAGAAAACACAGTTTTGTCGCAGCAGAGAAAACAGCTGCCTCTGTGACCTTTTCCTGGAGTGCTTTCAATCAGAGACCTGATTTTAGCTGTGGCTTTTCTGTGCAATGTCATCATCATCAAAACAGAGCTATGGGATACCTGATGATGATATCAGCTGCTTGTTTTGGAGCTAAAGCTGTTTTTCTCCAGATGTTGTACAAGGCTCAGTAAATGCTAACCCTTCCCACAGATGCTGGATTTCAGCAGAGCTGTGATTGCAGAGCCCTACCAGCAGGTCTGACACTGCTGAGTAGGGGACAGGAGGAAGAGAATCCTCTTCATCCCTGCTGCAGGACAAGGAGTCACCCATCAGTTACCACTAACCCACAGCTCAGGATTAAAATCCAAATCCACCAGGCAGCAACTGGCAGAACAAGAGGACCAGTCTCAAACTACGTCAGGGAGGGTTTAGGTTGGATATCAGGAAAAAAAAATTCACTGAAAGAATAATAAAATACTGGAATTTTCTTCCTAGGGAGGTGGTGGAATCACCATCTCTGGGTATGTTTTTAAAAAAAGACTGGACTTGGCACTTGGTGCTATAGTCTAGTTGAGGTGTTAGGGCATGGGTTGGACTTGATGATCTTAGAGGTCTCTTCCAACCTCATTATTCTGTGATTCTGGGATTCTGTGAAATGTACAACAAGCACACGCTGCCTGCAAAGCTGGGCTGCACGAGAGGAGGAAGGAGTGTGGCTGCAGCCCATCCTGTTTGTTGTTTTTGTAGGATCAGATTCTGCCTTTGGCATATGTCGAGCTTTAGTTGGGCCTCGGGTCTTCAAAGAGACACGAGCAGTTGTGGGTTGCTATAAAGTTGTTTATTGCATGAATACATCTCGAAGGCAGAGAGTTCAGGGTGTTAAAGTCCATGCTAAAGTTGTCTGGCATCGAGTCCCAGGCTGGAGCAGCAGCTGCAGGGCTGCAGGGCTGCACGGCTGCTCTCTGGGATGCAGTGCCAGGTTCCATGCAGGAACAGCAGCAGCAACAGTTGTTCCCTGGCACAGAGTCCAAGCTCCCCAGCAGCAGCAGGAACCAGAGTTTTTCTTCTTTCTTCTTTTTGTTGTTCTTCCTTCCTTCTCTTCTTCTTGTTGTGGTTGTTGTTTCTTGCACCCTATTGCAGGGCATTTTAGTCATGAAACATCCAATCAGCTAAAAACACGATTCTAGAACATTCTTTCTCAACCAATCTAAATTTGAATCTAATGTGCAAAAGTAGTACAAAAGTAGTGTCAGTTCTGTCCTAAAAAACTACCTATATGTTATTATCTGTTTATGCAAATGTGCTGTTTTCTTACTTAAAATTTACTTGTGTAAGTTTATCTATTTACATGAATAGTTCTATTTACACGTAATTTTATCTGTTCATGTGAATAATTCTATCTATTCTAGTGGCAAGGTTCTGCTATGTTTTTTTTATGTTTGGAGCTAAGTTACTTTAAGAATTTTTAAACTGGGCCTGAGGGCCTTTACTAGCTAGCACAGTTTCTTAAGGAACTTAAAATATATTTCTACTTACTTAAAACTATAACTTACAGTTCCACTTACTTAAAACTTAAACCTACACTTCCACTTCATATCTGTGTGGCTTAATATATCTTAATTTCTCTAAAGGCTTTAATTCAACCCCTACATTCATCTCTGTCTCTGAGGAACTCAGAGAGACTTGCATTCCAAGAGGTGTAGCTCAGTCCTTGGTCCTGATTTGTCTTGTAGCCCTAAGTAGAGCCCAGCTCTGAGTTTGCACAGGGTGAGTTGGGGGAAGTTGGGCTGACACCTCCTTGCTCAGAGAACCATGTCTGGAACTCCTGGGCTCCACTACTGATTAGAACACGGGTACATTTTTTATCTGTTCCTCTTTCCACACTGCCAAGCTCTTTCCTTTCCCCCTGCCCCACTGTTCCTTCCTTAAATCCATCCCTCTCTTGCTGTGGCTCTGGTCTGAATTCATGCTGAAAGCTGCCTTTCATTTCTCTGCCTTTCCCACACGCCAGCCTCCCTCCCCTCCCTCTGCCCCTTCACTGACACAGATGGGATTTCACATTTAAACAAAGTTCCACCGTGTACCATTTTCCCCTGATAAGTAGGCTCAGTCCAGAGTGACTCAGGCCCGTGGCACGCAGGTAATTTCTCCAGCTCCCTCTCATGGCATTCCTCCCCAGTGCCTGCCTGTGAGAGATTCTCACATTCTGGTTGTCTGTGTGTGCCTCAGGTGACTGGAGAACCAGTTTGCAGTGCAGAAAGATGTGATGTACAGATTTAATAAAAATCTTCAAAGCAGCTCTGTCTTGAAAACCTCGAATTGTCCTCACTAGGAGAAAAAGTGTTGAACACTCCAGGGTTGGGGCAGCCACACCTTCTCTAGGCAACCACTTCCAGTATTTCACCACTCTCACAGGGAAGAATTTATTCCTAATATCCCACCTAAATCTCTCCTCTTTCTGCTTAAAATCCTTCCTCCTTGTCTATCACTACATGCCCTTGTAAACCATATCACAAAGTGCCATTTGGAAAAGGATTCTGCCACATCCCTTGCTACAATGCTTAATCAATCTTCCAGTGACAAAACTTCTCATATATCCAACCTGAACCTTCCCTGGTGCATCTTGAGCCATTCCATTCTCTGCCCCAGAACCACACATCCATTTTTGCTGATGAATTTTGCAGATTTTTTTCTCTGGGACTGTTTTTGAGCTGCCTCATCTCTCAAGTGAGTGGTGGAGACAGGTCGGAATAACACCGTGAGGGACCCTGCCAACACAGATAGACATCACCACAGAGAGAACTGCAGCTTTTTTCCCCCCAAACATATGTTCCTCTTGTTGCCATAACTGGAATCAGCCTGTTGGAGAGCCAGGAGAAGTGTCCCAAAATAAGTAATAATTCACTCCGCGGATCCGATGGGTTTGCGTCAGGATTGCGAAGGCAAAATCCGAGACAGTTACAAATCCCTGGAGTAATGGTGAGCTGATAAAAGGAAAGAGGGAGGAGGATCACATTCCTCCCAGCCCAGCAGGCTCCAGTGCAAAGGGAATAAGAACATTTCGTGCTCTGTACACCCAGTCCTCAGCCTGGCAAAGGCTGTGAGCCTTATCAGCTGGACAGGGGCTTTGTGCCTCCCTGAGCCTCTCTGGGCCAGGTCACACCTCTGAGGTGTGATCCCTTGCCCTGGTTTGCTTCTGCTTTGCATTTCTCTGCTGGGCATTTCCCCATCCCCAAAAACCCCGTTGGATGGGCTAAATGAACCCTTTTTTGCTTCCAAAAGCAATGCTTTGGGGCTCACCCACAAGTGACAGGAGATTTAATTGTCTGTTTTCCTTCTCCTTTTTTATTCTGCTACTACAATGTCCAAAAAATGTATCTTCTTTTTTCACCCCTTTTTTTTTTTGAGCTATTAGTACTGACAGATTCCTTTTTCCAGTTGCCCAAGTGAGGCTTAGAGGGGTCAAAAATGTGCTTATTATAGGTTTTTCTCAGGGCTGGCAGGTCAAGATGGTCCAGTCTAATCAAGGAGAAACATCCTCCTCCAGATGAGGGTCCTGCTGGAGGGTACCACAGGTCTGCCTGTGAACTGCCCAGAGAAACACTGTCAAATAGAAAAAAAACCCAAAAAACCCCAAAAAAACAACTAGAAATTAATAAATAAGTAACTCAGAGATGTTGAAAAAAACCACTTTTTTACTTGCTTTCAAACTGAAAAGTTGAAGTGCTAAATTGCAAACTTCGTTGTGATTTAAGCTGACCTTTCTTAAGAGCTTGCAGGGATAAGCAGAAAAAGCCACCTGATTTGAAATGTTTCATTTTAAGACAAACACAAAGTGATGACTCAACCTGATATGATTTTTGCCCGCTTTTCTATTTTTGTGAAGGAAAAAAAAAAAGAAAAAAATCATTTTAGTTCAACCAATCTCCATATTTTGATTTTTGACTGACTATATTTTCTGAGAAGAACTTCTGAGCCAAAAAAATCTCCCAGATGAAGATGTAACACTCATTCTGACTCTGTGAAGCAGCTGATAACCACCAGATACTTTCTCTGCTCTTATGGAGGTCACCTACATTTAAAACGATATTTCTGGCAAGTATATATGAAAACAGGAAACTTCAATTCCCTGTATCAAGATCAAAATCAGAAACCCCTCCTAAGTTCCAGGAATATCCCCCTCTGCTCAGTCTGTTGTAAATGACCCTCTTTGGACACACCTGCACCAAGGGAAGGACCTTGAAAATGGAGAGAGCCTTGGACCCAACTAAAGAGCCTGACTGAAGACCCAAAGAGCAGATATCCTCCTTTCTTTCAAATTTATATTCCATCTGACTCTATTTATTTATTTCTAACAAGCAAGTCTCCTAATATGACTCCCTTCATGCCCTGAAGATGCACTGAGAATCGTGCAAGTGCTTAAAAGCTCTTTTCCATGTCTGCTTTGCATTCTGAGAAGAAAGTTGGACCAATTCTCACATCCCAACTCAACTGCAAAGCTGAAGTGGTTTTCAGGCAGTGCCTCAGAAAGAAAACCAGGCTCACCAAAATAAGTTTGTGCCTGGCCTGGTTACCTCCACACACATTTTTAAGCAGCTGAGCCAGAGTTCTGGGATCAAAGTTAGGAATCTGTTTAAATTTTACCTTGAAAATCTGTCTGAAGAGCAGGAATGTCATGGTGGTGTCGCCAACCCATGTCCCCAATCCCTGAATGATAATAAATCAGGGTCAAGTCTCCATCAGTGCCCTTTGAAAACAGAATAGTCTGAATTAATACTTTAAAACACTTACCTCTTGTGGAGGAAAAATAGTCTGCAGCACTACAAGGGGAAGATACAATCAGATATTTTGGAAAATATTATTAGATGATCTTTAAGGTCTACAGGATGATTTTTAGGGTCCCTTCTAACCCAAAACATTCTCTGGTTCTATGAAAAGAAGGTGTCTGCTCTCTCTTTCACTCCCTAGACTGGTGCAGAGGAGAGGCACATCGTGCTATTTGCCTGGAGGAAGCACAACACCAGTGACTATTTGCCTTACCTTTTTGCAAACAAAAATGTAGATTCTTGCTCCGAAGCTGATTCTCGGTCACTTTTTTGCATCCACCTTGCACACAGCGCAGACCCCATCCCTGCCTCATGCCTTAGCACAGAGATAACAAGGTGGGATGTGCTTTAGGATAGCCACAAAGAAATACCAAGGCCCTTGGGCTCAGCTTTCTCCATCTGAGGGCTCACAGTCTGTTCCAGCAAACAGCCAGGTCACTGCAGTGCTTGCCAACAATGCTTGGCACAGGAATGTGGTGCTGATCACACCCTCAGAGCTTCCTGCAGCCACTGGCACAAAGTCAACTTCCCTGTGCCAGGGCAGAGCAGCAGCTCCTTCAGCCAGCCTTGAATTTTTGCCCTCAACCCCTCCGTTTAGAACCATGGATGATTTGGTTGGGAGGGAAATCAAAGACTCTCTCGTTCCAAGCCCCCTGCAATGGGCAGGGGTACCCTGGCAGTCTTGCTGTGCTTCTCCAGCTCCAGTTCAGCAAATTGGGAAGGATTCTGGTCCCCTGAAAAATAAACGTCACCACTGCAAATTTACAGCAAAAGGAGGGCTGGGGTGGGCACGTGTCTTGCCCCAATCCCACCACAGCCAGAGAGCTGAGATTATTGAGCTCCTCAGCTCCACATCAACCAACAATATTCCTTGCAAGGCTTCCCACCATCACCTTTAGGCATAAAGAAATCTTTGTGGATCCCTCTGGATGTTTCCCTCAATCACTAATGCACAGTGTGGGACCATGGGAATGTGTGGAATACACACATGCCTTGATTCTCCTGAATTTTGAATTCACTCGGCTTTATTTGCCATGCTGCTGTGATTATTATTTCATCAGCCTACCCCAAAACTCCTCTTTTGACCCCCACCTTTTAGCCACATTGACTGTGCAAAGTTCATTCTGGCTTTGTGTCCTTTCTTCTGAATCTCTCAAGAGGTTCTCCTTGCAAAGATGGCTTTACATAAGAGGATATCAATTGTTTCCTTCTCATGAAGTGAATTTTCTTTGATTTCTTGAACAGGAATTTGTGGAAGCGTAGACCAAGTCTCAGTGGTCAGTGTGTCCCTTTAATTTTCACATAATCTTGTCCTTAGAAAGACAAAAAGAAAACTCCAGCGAGTACCTCTTAGTTTGAAACTTCTTTCAAGCAGCTCCACTAAAACAAAGGTTTCACTTAACAATGCATTTCCTAATGTTCTTTAACTCTCAAGAGCATGGGAGCATATAATCAAGATCCTGGCTAAACAGAAGTTTATTTTAAATGGAAATACCTATAGAAATTGTCAAGAAGGATGTTCCGTCAAACGTCACTGCTCCTGCCAAAAATACATCTCAACTGGCATTGTGTGATGGCCTCAAACCCATGGAAAGCTCTTTGAGGATAAACAATGCACTCCACTGCACTTCCAGGACAGATGGTGGCACAGGAGCTGTTAGCTGTGGCTGAAGGAAAAAATCAAAGGTCCCAAGAACTCGAGGTAATTGACGTGCTGGAACTTGTTACGAGATAAAATATCTCAATTCCAGTGCTATTTCAGAATTATGCACTCCCTGGGCACTCTCCCCACTGCAGGTTCAGGAGGCTGCCTGCTGTGACGTTTTGTATTGACTTCTGTATGCACAGCAAAACTTTTGGAGGATGAATGCTCCAAAGCATTCATAATGGGAATTATATATTCATTCAGAATGGGAGTTGTCTCCAGTGGGTCAGATGATCTCTGCAGTCCCCCTGCACAAATAGAGCTGCCTCAGCTCTAACCTGGGCAATGCTTCCTAGCCAGGAATGCGGAATTTACTACCCAAACTCTTTGGATTATAATTCCCAAAGTTGGTTGTATGAGTTTTGACAGGTTTGAAATTTTGGGGGTGGTAGTTTTCAGAATCCAAAATGCAATGTTCTGTTTGGCTGTGAGAACCAAACATGGTGTCATTTAGGTGCTCAGGTGGACTGGAATATGACCCTTAAGTAGCTGAAGGCAACCTAGAAAAAAATATTTATTCACAGAAAGAAAACTCCAGTCATGGAAAGGGACTTTCACAAAAGCATGGAGCAACAGGACAAGGGGGAATGGCTTCCAACAGAAAGAGAGTGGGTTCAAATTGTACATTATGAAAAAAATCTTTATTATAAGGGTGGTGAGACACTAGAACAGGATGTCCAGGGAAATTTTGGATGCCCCATCCCTGGAAGTGTCCAAAGCCAGGTTGGATGGAGTTTGGAATGACCTGATCCAGTGGAAAGTGTCCCTGCCCATGGCAGGGAGTGGAACTGGATGATCTTTCCAACTCAAGCCATTCCATGATTTTGTGATTCCATTCAAATAACTGTCCAGTGCAAGTGCACAGTTATGTAGATACATAAGGCAAAACATGGAATTTCTGCCCCCATGACTGGAATTTTCTGCCTGTGAATAAATAGACATCACACCAATAATAGGTATCACACCCTCATTGCACCAAACACACACTGAATGAGTTTTGAAGCACATTGCAGCTCTGATCTAATCAGCAGTGACCAACTTCCTGACACAACAGCCTTTTGGTTTGGGATCCACAATGACAAAACTCTGTGAGGCATTAACTTTCCTCAGCAGGACGGTTTGAAAATTAACCTTATTTGCCGCAGTTCATCTCCATCGCTCAAGATGACTTTCAGTGCCACAAATACTCTGGGAATATCAATGTTTCTTTGTTTGGTGTCCATAAATTTCAGTGTTGTTTCTAATTTAAGCCTAGAGAGAGAGTCCTCAGTGATAGTGAGTTACCCAACCACAAGGAGATGATTTAAGAGCAGATGCAAAGATCTAGTTGTCAAAAATTTCCTTTCTGTCTCCCTGGCTGTTGAGTTCAAGATATCCTACAGGATGCCAGTAGATAAATGCTTCCTGTGACTGGAACCAAAATATGCCCTAAAATTCTGCCCATGACACAAAATATATTTGGGGTGATGTCTTTAAGCTGACAGAGGACGGGTTTAGATTGGATATTAAGAAGAAATTCTTCCCTGTGAGGATGGTGAGGCCCTGGCACAGGGTGCTCAGAGAAGCTGTGGCTGTCCCATCCCTGGAAGTGTCCAAGAACAGGCTGGATGGAGTTTGGAGCAACCTGGGGCAGTGGAAGGTGTTCCTGCCCAGGGCAGGGGGTTGGAATTGGGTGATGTTTAGACTCTGTGATTCCATCTTTTTGAGTTTGGTGTTTAAACTCCCATGGAAACCAACAGAGACTGAGAGCTCAACTCAGCTGAACGCTGACACCAGCTGAGGTTCTCTAGGATATCAAAGAATATCCTGAGATGGAAGGGATTCCCTAGGATCATCCAAGTCTAACTTCTGGCCCTGAGGACACCCCAGGACCCCACCCTGTGCCTGAGTCCTCTCTGAGGGATGTAGAAAGCTTGCAGATGTATCAGATGCCTCACAAGACAACCCAGATGATCCAATAAACCCATGATCCCTGAGTCCCACCTACTGTGCATGGCATGGACAGGAGACCAGAGTAAATCTCAGTTTGAGGAACAAGTGGCATGGAAGGTGGAGGATACCTGCACTCAGTAAGAGCCTCTTCCCTAAGGGAGCAGAGACAGGTCAGGAATACCAGACATTATATGGGATTAGCTTGCATAGCCAGAGACAGTTCCCAAAACAAAACTGGTCTGGATCTCACTGCTCTGTAGGGGGCTGGTCCAAAGCAGTGGCTGGTGGCACGACCAGCTGTGTGCTGCCACTGTTCCCATCCCTCAAACCCCATCTCCTGCCCCCACAGAGGCAGCTCCTAAGCCTTGGGGACTGCACACGAACCAGTGGTGTTTTGCTGCTGTTTGTTAGGCGCCAGCAGACCCCTGCCAGCAATGCTGGAAACTAAATATAAACTGGCTGGGGCTCACAGATTTCATTATCGAGCTCAGAAGAGGAAACACCTGGAGCGAGGGGAGGAGGGGCTGAGCACAGGCAGCTCTGGAGCTTGCAGGGAATTCCCACCCCAAGGGAGCAGCGTTCCCATCACAGCCTCCTAACAAATACCAGATCCTGTTTTCCACTCCACTAACACGTCCCTTCGCAGTCACTGTCCAGCCTGGTGCTGTCATTACTGCTCTGGAAGATCCATCACGGATCCATCACCCATCGAGGCATTGGGGACGATGAGCAAAACACCTCCTGTCCACCTGCAGCCTGTCATCTTCTGCTGGCCAGGGTTTCCCTCACGGGGGACGGTGATGATTGCAAAGGTTGGATCCCCACGCCACTGTCCCCAACACCACCTAAGTCACGACATTTGTCTTTCCTCCCTTCCCAGCCTCCAGCTCCATCCACCTCCTCCATCCCTCAACTCATCAAAGGGCTCTGTGTTGTGCCTCCCGCTCCCACTGAGGTCGGCACTACAAATTATCCTTTCATTCCTGCTGTCATCCCCTCGGCACAGCACTGAAATCCCTGTCCCCCTCGCCCTACCCTTCCCAAGTTCAAAGCTGAAAGCAAAAATTCCATTCTGGATTTTTCCCCACGAACCACAGCCCGCCTTGCTTGGTCCCCATCCCTCTTTCTGCCTTTCCATGGTGTTGGTGCCTGTTCTTGCAGGAAAACTCCCACAATGGAAGGGATCAGAGGCGGTGGGGAGCATCCCACAGGAGCCAGCATCCATCCAGACAGCTGCTCCGGCTCCACCAGCCAGCAACAAAGATTTTGTTTTCCTCTCTCCCTTCACATGCTAATCACCCAGCAGTGATTAGAGCTGCAGCCTGACTCCAAGGGAAAGCAACAGAGGCGAGGGGCCGAGGGGATTTTTTTCAGCGCTGAGTAGAAAGTGGAGGGGGGAGAGAAATTGAGAAAAAAGAAAAAAAAAAGAAACAAAAGCAGCAAAATCAAGAAATGGGACTTGAAGAAGCTTCATTCCATATGGTTGGTCACGTCCATCCCTTTCAGCATTCAGTCCCGAAGGGACCAGGCAAGGGGCCTATTAAAGATCCCTATTTTGTTATTAGTATTCCTCCCTCCCAGCCAGAGGAGGTGGAGAGGGGGGGAAAGGGAGATGGGAGCAGGTCTGGGGAGGGCGCTGGGAAATTCCTGGCATTTTTCTGCCTTTGTGTCTGGGGGCTGAACTGAAAGGGAGGGATGCCGGGCTGCATTAAGCCTCCTGCCCCCTCCAGCAGAGAAGGGATTGCGCTCCCAGAACTGAGAGCTTCTTTATCCCCTTCCTTAGAAGGCTTCCAAGAAAAAAAAAACCTACAAATTCGTTTGGGTTTTGAGGGAGAAATCGCTCTCAAGGGAACTCTGAGTTCTTCCTGCCATCTCACTGTGTATCCCTGACTCCTTTTGATCCCGTAAGAAATCAGATCTTCCCTGTACATCCCTGGGGGCTCAAGCCCTTAATTTTTTTGGGCCGGTTTCACTTCATAATTGCTGTTTGATGGGGCTCCCCTGGCTTTTCTTTTGACACGATTCTACTGTGCTTCTTTTCACTGTCGGATCCCAGCTGGTCACATTCCTCAGGGAATAACCACCCTGGAGCTCAGCAAAACCTGGTCTGAGCCACCACCAGGTCCCCAGAATAACCGGGGGTGGATAAAAGGGGGAGAGAGGGAATGGGGGATATTCCTAGAGAGCAGAATGAGAATTGCAGCAACAAGACATCTCCCCAGGAGCTGCAGAATGAGGGTGGTGGCCCAGAGCATCACGTTTATCAGCCACCAGTATTCATGTCACCAGAATTTCGTGTCCTCCATTAATTTTTTTTCTAGTTTTTTTCCACGTTTTTGGTCTCCACAGCAGGCTGAGGCAGCAAGAGCCTCACCTGAGCTCTTCATGGCTATTTCTTGGCTGAGGGATGCTGCCCAGCTGCTGCAGTTAGGGGAAGGAGCAAATGCTCCTGCCTCCTCCCCATCACCCTCTGGATGCTGTGACCCAGGGGCTGCTCTCCTGCTCAGTTTTCTCTGCTGCAGACAATGGGGACCCAGTCTTACACAGAAGCCATTCAGGGCTTGGAATTGTTCCTGGTGCTTTTTACCTTTTCCAGCACTATTGTACCCTCCTGAGGTGGGGGATCAGCATTGTACCCACCACACAAGGGGTCAGAGCCCAGGTGGGTTTTTTAAACAGTGTTCTTCCCATACAAACTCTAAACTCCTGTTTGACCTTTTTGACTCTGGCTGAGTGCAGTGATGACATTTCACTCTTTCCAAGGATGACACCCTGGGAATGGTTAATTTGGGGCCTCTGTATGCTCAGGCTGCTTCTTCTGATTTTTTTTTTTTTTCATGTGAAATCTTTTTCACTTTTCCACATCAAAAGTAGGCTGTCCCTTTTCCTGCTCACTTCCTGCAGACCAGGAAGAATATCCTTCAGCAGGTTTTCCTGGTGAGTTTTCAGTAGATAAATCTGCTGGTTTCACTGTTCACCCCCTTTGCCAGATCAGTCTGAGCAGAGCAGGACCAGCATCACAACTCTTCTGGGAAAATCAGCCATGCATTCCTGTCCTTTGTTCCCCAGCTTTAAACATTTAATTAATCCACTGCAGCCTCTGAATAAGGACAGTAGGAGAGTCACTCCAGGAATTGGATCAGTCCCATCAGATCAGATTCTGCCCGTGTGCCAACTCACCCATGTTTTTGACAGGGTCCAGCAGAAGAGTCCAGAATGTGCCCATTAGCAGGATGGCCTCACTCCTGAGCTTCAAACTGCTGCTTTTTGGGTGCTGTCAGGAAGAATTCCCACAAGAGGTTTTTCTGTAGTGCACATCATCCTGTGAGAAGCTGAATGTGCCTAATAGTATGAGGTTCAAGCATTAAATCATAGAATCAGAGAATACTTTGGGTTGGAAGGGACCTTTAAAAGCCCTCTGCAATGAGCAGGGACACCTTCCACTAGACCAGATTCCTCCAAGCCTGATCTTGAATGTTTCCAGGGATGGGGCATCTACCACCTCTCTGGGCAACCTGTGCCAGTATTTTCTCAACCTTTTTGTAAAAAATTCTTCCTTAGGGCTAATCTGAATTTACCCTTTTTATTTAAAACCATCACCCCTTGTCTTATCAAAACAGGCCCTGCTGAAAAGTTTGTCCCCATCTTTTTTCAGTATTGAAAGGACGCCACAAGGGAACCTTTTCTTCTCGCTGAGTCCCCAGAGCTCTGCCTGGATTGATTTTCCCTGGGGGAATCATCTCACCTTATCCCACCCAGCCTAGCTGCAGGACACATCTCCAACCCTTCTCTCCTCCTCCATCCTGCTGGCACCAGGAGGAGAAAATGTGCAGGATTTTACATCATGGGGAGCTACAAACTGTGCCCAGATCTGTTTCCTGGAAAGAATTGCAAGGAGCTGACAAACATCCACACATCATCTGATAGCTAAAAATAGGGAGTGTCCAGCAGGAATCACCAAGCCCCACCTTGGCGTGCCCACGGAGCACTGTTGGGATGTGTTTGCAGCCCAAAATGGGAGATGGGGAATGCTAAATATAGGGATATAAATATAAATCCCCCATCTTTAGGTGTTCCGTGCCAGGAGAGCAGCTTTTGGCCAGTAAATAAGAGATGACAACAGCCAAGGAGGAAGAACTTCATTTATTCCTGGATAAGTGCTGTCTTGTGCCTCTGTGTCCTGCCAGGAGTGATCTCAGGGAAACAGGGAGCTCTTCACCACCTCCTGCTCCTCTCCTTCCCTGCTCCTTTTTCTGCTTTGGATTCCTCTGTTTACCATTCTCAGAACATGCACAAGCACTCTGTAGTGAGAATCTCTCTAATTCATTGACAAATAAATGTCTCATATCAAATCCACTGCACACTGGAGAGGAAACGCTCCATGACTAATACACCAGAGGAGGTTTCAGGCTTCCATTTTGTTTCTCACTATTTCCTGTCATTATCCTGTGCTTTCTAATGAAGAATGGGCAGTCCAGCCCTGCCTATGCCATAGGGAAGCACATGAGGAAAACTCAGTGATGTCACATAAAAATAGGAAAAGACACATCCCAGCCTGGGCTGGTCACTGCAGTTTGGCTCTCTGGTTCTTACTCATTTGAGGTTCAGTCCTCAAAAAGGACAACTAAGTTGGAAGGGTTTTGAGGGTGAGGTCAGGCCTACCATATTTTGGTTTGGTATCTGTAGAAAATGACCATAATATTTCCTGTTTTCCATGTTTGCCCTCCTGTGTGCAGGACTAAATGCCCCTCTGTAATGCCATCACATGCAGACGTACAAAAGAGAAAATAAAACCGTTTGAAGAAGAAAAACAGACTCTTTTTGAAGAAAATGGGGTGGTTTTTTTTTTTTTTTTTGTAATTCAGTGGTGTGAACTACAATATTACAACATCAACCTGTTCTTTAATCCAGCATCTTGAAAAGCAACATTAGGAGTCAACATCTGGGTTTGTCATCTGCCCTGTGAATTCAGTAGGCTTGAAGGAGGTGAGGCTCTTCCTGCAGGGAGGATTCTCACGGGGCAGCAGTTGTGCTCACAGTCCTTGTTTCAGAGAGATTTCCCACCTTATGAAGCAGGAGGTTTGCATTGATGCAGATGAAGCCTTATACATTAAATAACCATGTTCCCAAAGTCTGGGTAGGAATTAATTTTGTTCTCAGGGTCTTGGAGATAAAAGGGCTGGGAGTTCTTCCAAGGTTACCTGATTTTTCCCAGTGCTGCAGCTCCCTTACCACCCTTGTGAGCCCACCCTGCTCCTTCCCCCTGGGTGCTCCAGGTATCATCAGCGTGGGAGCTGCACATGGATGGGCAACCCTGCCTTCACTGGTCATCTCAGTGCTGGAACCCACTGTCCAGAGGCTTATAAATACAGAAATATTACAGATTTCACATTTTCCTTGTTGATTTGGGATTCTAAATGTTTCCAAGTATGAAGGAAGTTATTATGGCACTGCCTTCTGGGTTTGTGAGGGTTGTGCCTCGTATCTCCCAGGGAAACAAAAGTGAACATCCATGTTAATCTCTCTGTTCATCTCACCCAGGGCAATGGAGGAAAACATCTCCATCCTCTCCAGTGACTGGAGAGACCCTAAAAGGAGAGGCACCCTTGAAAAAGTCCAGCTGCTGGTGACCCAGGAGCCAAAGGAACTTTGGAGTGGGTATGGAGCATTTACTGATGGGGTGTGCATTGAGACTAAGCCTTCCCTCTGATTCACACCAAGATACTTCAGATGGAGACCAAGAGCACAGAGATCAATAGGATGGATTCCAGTTCCACCCTGCTCTCGGCAGGTTTGGGATCCAGCTCTGACCCTGGAGTAGGTCCATCAGACAAAGCATGGAAAGCACACTCTCTTCATCCCCTGATGCCTGATTACCCAAACCCAAACCCAAAAACCCATCATCAGAGCCATGGGACCTCTCCAGCATGGTCACTGCTGCTGGTGTGTTGAGGTCTAGCTGTTTGCAACCCTGTTGGGGAAGGAAATGCAGGTTTTCTCTGAGTGGATTTGCCATTTGCTAGCAGGAAAATCAATCAGGTTCAATCTGGAGAGAGAGGTCAAAGCCTTATATGATCCTTTTGCATCTTTTGCAGATGTTCTCCTCAGTTCTCCCTCACACACAGGATGCACAACATAATGAGAGCTTCCTTCAGTCCCAGAAATTCAGCAAAGCTCTCCCCAAAACGGGGACCTTCTCACCATGTTTCTTACAGGAGCAGGTCCAGCCCAGCCTCCTGTTCTTCCCAGAATTTCCTTTTATTGTTCATCTCAGCAGAGTGAAACACAGACCACATCTGGAGTGCTCTCCTGGACACTCAACTTTCCCACCAGCCACCCTGGAGAGGGGAGACCAGGCCACAAACCACAGATTGCTGGGGATTTATTTATTAATTTTCTTCTTTTTTCTCTCCACTCTGTCTTTTAACTCTTCTCTTTTTATTATTTTGGTAGAGTTGCAGCCCTTCACACTGCAGAGAGCCAGAGTACCCTTGCAAATCTCCCTCCCTCACGATGTTCAGCCTGAGAGCCAAAACTGACATTTTTAGGACAAAGTAACTCCCCTGCCATCACCTCCTGCATCTGTGAGCTGAATCCCTGCTCTTGCAGGTAGCAGAGAGCTGAGGCACGAAGCAGGGCTGTATCTGCTGTAAAATACCAAGGTGGAGGGTTGTGAATGCTGCTAATTGTCCTTCACTAAATGTCAGCTCCCCAGGTACCTCATTAGCATCCTCAGCACAGCCAAGAGGATGTGGTTTTATGCTGTGCTGGGACAGGAATGCTCTCCATGCCTGTTTGCACAGCACTGAGCAAAAGGCATCTTTAGAATCCATTTGAGCTTTCTTAGATCAATCTGAACCACAAGAATGAACAGTAATATTCCTTAGCTCTAGTAAATCCCATCTCATCGCCAATGTCCCAGGCTGAAAGGAGAATTTTTCTTTACTGGTGGAGGCTGCAGGCATTCTGCCTCCAGGCTGGCTTGATCTCAAGGAGGTGAAGTGTTTGCACAAGGTCTCCTGGCAACAATTTCCCAGTGTCTGGGCAGTTTGGCTTAAGCCAAATCAACAGTGACTCCACATTTGGGATGATTTGGGTTAATAACTCCTGCCTGACTTATCCTACATCTGAGTGCCAGAGAAGAAGTTAAAGACCCCACAGATCACCAGTCCCCAACTGCAGCAGGGAAGCCACCACAAACCTGCCCCAAGGTCAGCACTTTGCTGGGAGCCCCAGCACCAGGAGAGGGGAGATGATAACAGGACCTCACACCTTCATAGTATTTCCATTCCCTGCTGCTTGGAAAGCTCTGAGATGTCTTTTCTTTCCAAACACCACACAAAAATTGTCATGCTGGGGGTGCTGCTGGTGAGGGCACCTGCACAGAACTGCAGGAATGGTGAGGAACTGGCTGGATGGGGATTTTTCCTGCTGCCTGACCATATTTCCCCTTTTCCCCATGTTATTTATTGCTATACTTTTGCAACTGGAGGGGCAGAGAGCTGCAGCTGACCTCTCATGAAGAGTACTTTATCCACAGGTTTTGATGCAAGCAGGACTTCTCCTATCTTTGCACTTCTCCAGCAGGGAAATTTAACTCCATCCTTGTCAACCTTGCAACCAATGTCCTTCTGTAATTCCCATTACTGCTGATGAGAGTGACACATTTCCACGAACTGGGTCAATGTCCCTCAAATTAGTCTTCACTGAAACATGGAAGCAAGGAAATAAAAGAGAAGCCATGTTTCAATTAGCTCCCAGTTTGTTTTCAGCCTTGTCTTTAAATAGGAGAGCGCCACACAAAGTGTTTAAAAACCCCTCACAGCTGAGGAAGCAAAAGAGAAAATGTGTTTATCTGTACAAAGCTTTAGTTCATAGAAATAATAACGTTTATTATTTCCACTGCATGTTCTTTCTGTAAATGTCAAAACCTTTCACAGACCCAGCCCAGGACCATCTTGTTAATCTTGTTGAGGTGCAGGATGTAACTTGGAGCTTGTGTTGAGAAACTGAGGAACTGGAAGGGAAAATGGCATTTTAAAAACTAAACCAACATGAGCATTAGAAATGAGACTTAGCAGTGGGGCTCACCTCATCTGACTGCAAGAAGTGACTCATCTGGCCTAGCTTGAATTCCCCTTTCCAACAGCACCTTTCTCACCTTAATTTACCACAAACAAACACCAGCATAAGGATTGGGAGTGCTGGGGTGACACGGGATGCACACCAACTTGCCATGCTGATGTCCAGGGAGGTTTTGGGGGTGGAAGGAAACCCTCTGAGGTGATTCATGTGTCAGCAACCCGTGGCCTGCACCAGGCATGAAGGAAACTACTCACAAGGCAGCTGGGAGCACCAGCCTCATGGTGGACATTGGAGTGGGGAAGAGGAAATAAGATTTTTGGTAGTTCTGGAGCACCTGGAGGGGTCAGCCACTATTTCATGAGGGTTTCATTTGACCCCTTCTTACGTCTTTAATTTTTATCCATGTCTAAAAAAGCATCAGGGGAAGCAGGAGGACAGCAACTGAAACACAGGACAGGGACAGAGAGACAAACCAACAGGGTTTTGTCCAAGGCTACCTGACCCAACCCAACCCAACCCACCCCAACTCAACCCAACCCAACCCAACCCAACCCAACTCTCTGACCCTCACTCCCAGTCCTCACTGTCCCCCAGCCACCCTCACAAAGCCCCAGCCACATCCTAAATGCTCCACAAAGACAAACCACAAGCTCCCTCCCATCCCCTTCCCCACTCCAGGCTCCGAAATTTCCCCTCATCTCTAATAATTCAAGGAGCTTTGTTATGACAGGGCAATGCACTTAATGGAGAGTGAAATTGAAGAAGAATGTGTGGAAGTTGCAGCTTTTATCTCTAAAACAAATAGTGAATTCCTCAGGGCTGCTGCAGCCCCAAACAATGATCCAAGCTGCCGGACCTTTGCAGGTTGCCCTGGAAACCTCCAGGCTTTTTTGGGGGCTGATCCTTGTCAGAGGGAAGAGTTGGTGTCAAGGCCACTCCAAAGAGATGTGGAGTTGGTGTTTGGAAAGAGCAATGTGTGCCCAAGTGCTGCAAAATATTTAGGTTGTACAGGTGGGAAATTCCCACTGAATCCAGACTGGGATTTCAAGGAGTTTCCCTGCTCCATCTAGAAGGAAGTATTGCTGATCCCTTGTCCAGCAAAATGGTGCAATCCATCCCAAATTTCTTCTTGAGGTCTTCCACTGGTCCTTCACAGCCCACAGACTTCTGCAGGAGTCTGGAGGGAGGATGAACACAGGGGATTTTGGAGCAGGAGTCGTCCACTCACTATTGCTGGAACTCAAAATGTCCCTCAGACATTTTTACAGGTTCCAGGCCCAGATCAGAGGCATTTGAGACCCTGGCAGGCAGCTGGAAACAGCTGTGATTTTGGGTTTGAGCCATGGAACGATTTACCAACCTTGCAGGAAGAACAAGAAGTCACAAAAGTTTAGATATTGGAGTAGAAGTAGCTACAAAGTAGAGGGAAGAATTTTTTAGTGTTGTACAGGGGGGTTTTAACACCTGCACAGGGGGGTTTTTACTTTGTACATGGGGGTCAGAAGTTTTAAGATGGAGGGATTTGGGCCTGCCCTGTCCTCCCTCTTTCTTCTTTCTTACCTCCATGTTCTTGGTGATGTTGGCACTGACGAGAAATTGCACCTGTTTGAGTGGCCAAGTGCAGAGCAAAGTGGAAGAACAGAAGTCTTCAAAATAAGGTCACAGCTGAGATCAGGAGATTATTTCAGAACTGAGGGCTGAACCTGGATTTTGTAAGTCTTTGTCTAATACCAATAGGATTTTTGCCTCTTCACTCACAGAAGTTCAGGAAAAGACAGCTGGCATTGTGAGCAGTATCCCAGGCTGTTCTTGGCTTTCTCAAGACAATTCCTGCTCCTGAGGCAAGCTGCATTTTGTTTCCTTCTTCTGGGTCAGGTCCAGGCTAAGGAACAGACTCCCACGTGACACTTCTGACTCCCCATCTTCTGAGACACGAACATCAGACCTCAGGTATTTTTGTCTCTTGATGAAAGAAGGGTAGTTTGGCTTTGGTGTTTTTTGGTTCACTCACGTCAGAGGTATCAGCCCTTCATCTTCCCCATCTCAACCCCAAATCTGAATTCCAAACACTATTACTTGGTGCCCAGTGGCACAAGGAGATAGGTGACGACATTCAATAAAATCGGATTACTGGCAAGTTAAATGAGCCCAAGCTGGATCTCAGCCAGAGGATTTTCAAGCTGTGCAGGCTTCCCTCAGTCATTTTCTGTGAGAAGAGGTAAATATTGCCAGGCTGCCTGGAGACGTCAGTCAAACATTGTGACGAATCTGGATGCAGCCAAGAAGGAATTACAAGGTGCAGAAAAGATAAAACTGTCTTGGGGGATTTATCCCAGCACTGTGAAGCACAAGAGCACCTCCTCTTTTATGTTTTCCTCTCCTTTGTCCAGTTTACTTCAAAACTGCAGAGGAAATGGGGTGTTTATACCCTTTGGGGAATCAGAAAAATAGTTTGAGATTTCCTCAACAAGGAAATCTTGTATCATGTGGAGTCCTCCTCCTCCTCCTAAGAGGGTTTCAGCCCAGCTGACCTGCATACCTTGAAACCACTGACTCCCTGTGCTGTTCTTTCAGAGCCTTACATAAATATTTGGCTGGAACACACAGACCCAGGTAAATGTGAACCTGTGTGCAGCCACATCAATGTCAGAATTTAAAAAACACACTTGACTCACTTAAGCCCATGAGATTTTAAATAATCATAATGTCAATAATAAATATTAATGTAAATTCTTATTTTTGGCTCCCACTTCTCAGACAGATGTGCAGGCCTTTCTCCAAAGGGTTTCCCTTCACCTCAGAGACATTCATGTTTGGAGTTGAAAGCAAAAGCCTCTACATAATTTCCTGGCTCTGTGGTTTTGGTATTTAGGAAAACCTCCAGAGCTGGGCTACTCGTGATAAAGCTCCTAGTTAGCAATGCTGCATGTCTTGGAGTGTCAAAGATTGTTTCCATCTTTCTGGCAAACACCAATGCCTTTTTGACACCCCAAGAAAAGTGCCCAGTTTCCCAAATTAGGGGTTTTTTTTTGTGACCTTTCCCCCAGCTGCTGGATGGGATGTACTTTATCAGACACCCAGCTTTTAAAGCAATCATGCTAAATATCTAAATATCCCCTTTTTTTTGCAATCAGCTGTTCATGATTCATAGCCATGATCTGACACCCTCAGTAATTACCCCCTTTCCAGCAGAGGCAGATTCGGGGCTGGCACGAGTGGGAAGGCACCTGTATCCTGCAAATAATGGGAGACCTTCCTGCTGCCCTCCTGGAAAAGGAGGCTTAGCTCCATGTTTCTGGATGAATCCCTGTTTTCCAAGAATTGGAGGCCATGCTGTGGTTTCAGCCACCGTGGTAATTGCCAGCAGCCAAAGTCTGAGGAAACAAAAGAGCATCACGTCCAACAAGTCTGCTGAGAACTCACAAAACTCCCTGGTAAGTGCCAGGGTGCATTTTGTGGTAATTAAGAGAAAGCCTACATCCCAAATCAGCAGTCTAGAGGGACTCAGATGCTCAAGGGGTGAGGCTCCATCCTCGTTGCCAAAGGACCAGCAGAGCCCAGATCTGCTGATGGCACCAACCAGGCAGAATTCTCCTCCTAACTCTCATGAGTTGCAAACATCACACAACAAAAACAAATCCAGCCTGACTCTTAAGTGGATTTCAGACTGTTCTGTTTTCCTTAGGTTGCTGCCAAGGGAGCTCTGTTCTTCTCTGTTATTCCCACAGAGGAGACCCAACACCCCTTGGGGAAAGCCCCATCTCCCAGGCAATGAGCCACAGGGTATTTTTGCAGTGTTTTATGGGCACTGGTGCCATAAACAGAGAGTTTAAGGAGCTCAACATCACCTCCCTCCTCTCTATCCCAGAATCTGTTCTACTGAAGCAGTTTTTTTCCTGGGCTGTCTTGGCTTAGCAGTTAACACCAGAAATTGGGAGAGTGTGTGTGTGTGTGTGAATGGGATCTGTTATTAAAAATACTCCTCGTGAGGGAGAAGGAACTGCCTCTCTGATAATGGCAAGATTAATAATGTGTAGCAACCCTTTCATTCATTTATTGCAACTCAAGTTTCACAGTTGCATCAAGAAGAAGTGAGGCTGGGCTGAGGCATCTGGAAAGTCTCTCATAATCATAAATATAAGTTTATTATTTTTTATTTAATGTTTGTGTATTTTGGTTTTATAGTAATTTAGATTTTTTTAATATTTAGATTTTTTTAGATTTTTTTAAGAAGTTGTAAATTAATTTTTTTTGAGTTCGTGAAGATATTTAATTTCTTACATTTTTTTTTATTTCTTTCCGTTTTTTTGTATTAAAAATTTTATTAACTGACCCAGAAGTTAAATCATGACAAGAAACCTTTTCTGGGGACAACATGCAAAGCAGGGAGGGCTGAGCCAGCAAACCCAAGCATGTCCTCATCTTCTGAAGGTGACCTTGCATCAAGAACAAAGTCCACCTGTAACTGAAGAGATCAAGAAAACTGTATTTGAAAAGTCATTTTTAGGGTGAAGGTTGTCTTTACCACCTCTGGGTCCAGGCTGGGAAGGTTCTGGTTCAGCTGGATCCAGCAGAGCCAAGAGGAGGATTCAGTGCAAAGCCCTGAGTTTATTTTCATCCTCCTCCCAACTGAAGCAAGCACTCCTTGCCTGAACACCACAAAACAACTTTCAGTGCCTCAACACAAAACAGCGCCAAGATTTGATCATAATTTTGTCCATAATTTTGCTTTAGGTACATGGCTTCCTTTGAAACATTCTCAAACAGGTGGAAATTTTTCCCAGAAAACATCCTGTGAAAATGTACATTCTCTGGGGGGAAGAGGAGTGATCAGTGTTTGTGCACAGAAGGTGATCCCAAATTAATCCCATCTCCAGATGAAAACTCCAAATAAACCTCCATCCCTGTTGAGAATCCCCAAACAAACTCAATATGGATGAAATCCTCAAGTAACCCACACCTGGATGTGAATCTGAAATCAAACCCCAAGCTCCCATCCAGATGAAAATCCCAAATCCACCCCCATATGCTCATCCTGATAAAACTCAGGCATTTTTGCCATGCATGTAGGAATCCCAAAGAGATCCCCAAGTCTGCATCCAAACAAAAATCCTAAATCCTTGTTCATGTGGGTTGGAATACAAAATCAATTTACAAACCACCATTCAGATTAAAACTCCCAATCTCCCACAAATCTTCACCATGATAAAAACCCCCAGTCCACCCTTGGTTCCAGTGAAACCCCCCAAATCACTCCTATGTAAGTTGAAATACAAAATCATCCTCACTCCTCTCATTCAAAAAAAAAAAAAACCCAAATCCTCCCCAACATCCCAAATCCAAGGAAAACCCAACCCCCCCACACACAGATGGGAACAACATATCCCCTCTCAAATGGCCCACCCTGACAAAAACCCCAAATCTTTCCAAAATCTTCATCCTGATGAACACTCCAAGCTCCCTCCACCCAGGCAGGAATTCCACCACCTCCCAAGCTCCCAAACCAATGGAAATCCCACATGCACTCCTAAATCAAATATAACCCCCAAATCTCCCCATGTAATTGAAAATCCCAAATCCCTTCCCCGGATTTCCACAAATCCCCACCTGAATGAAACCCCAAAATCCTCCCCAACCCCAACACTAACAAAACCTCCAAATACCCCCATGTAGTTGAGAACCACAAATCCCAATCCAAACAAAACCCCTAAACCTTCTCCAACCTCCTAACTCCAAAAAAACCTAAAGCCCCTCTCCAAAACCCTAAAGACCCTCTCCAACTAAATCCTAAAACCCCTTTCCAACTTCCCAGCTCAAACAAAACCCCCAAATCCCTCCATGCAATTGAGAACCCCAAATCCCCCCATACCCCTATTCTAAAGAACCCCAAACCCTCTCCAACCTCCCAGTTCCAAAGAAACCCCTAAATTCCCTCCAACTTCCCAACTCCAACAAAACACCCAAATCCCTCCATGAAGTTGAGAACCCCAAACCCCATCTCCCATACCTCCATCCTAACAAATCCTTTTAACCTTCTCCAGCTTCCCAAATCCAATTAAACCCTCAAATTTCTCCATGAAGCTGAGAACCCCAAATCTCCCCCAGACCTCCTGTCCCAATGAAGTCTCCCCCATCCTCTTTGCAGGCACATCCCCCTCTCCTCACTGCCTGCTCTGTCCCCATCCCCAACCATCTCCATTCCAATCCCCATCCCATCCCCATCCATCTCCATCCATCCCCATCCATCTCCATCCATCCCCATCCATCCCCACCCATCCCATCCCCATCCCCATCCCCATCCCCATCCCCATCCCCATCCCCATCCCCATCCCCATCCCCATCCCCATCCCCATCCCCATCCCCATCCCCATCCCCATCCCCATCCCCATCCCCATCCCCATCCCCATCCCCATCCCACCTCCATCCCCATCCCCATCCCCATCCCCATCCCCATCCCCATCCCCATCCTCATCCCATCCCCTTCCATCTCCATCCCCACCCATCCCCATCCATCCCCACCTATCCCCATCCCCATCCATCCCCATCCCATCCCCATCCCCATCCCCATCCCCATCCTCATCCCATCCCCTTCCATCTCCATCCCCACCCATCCCCATCCATCCCCACCTATCCCCATCCATCCACTTCCATCCCCATCCCATCCCCATCCCCATCCCCATCCCCATCCCCATCCCCATCCCCATCCCCATCCCCATCCCACCTCCATCCCCATCCCCATCCCCATCCCCATCCCCATCCCCATCCCCATCCCCATCCCCATCCCCATCCCCATCCCCATCCCCATCCCCATCCCCATCCCCATCCCCATCCCCATCCCCATCCCCATCCATCCCCGTCCCCATCCCCATCCCCATCCCCATCCATCCCCACCCATCCCCATCCATCCCCACCCACCCCACCTCCATCCCCACCCCGCCGCTCTCTCCCCCCGCTCCGAGGGCGGAGGCGGGGGCGGTCCGGGGCCGTTCAGCGCCTCCCCCAGCGGCGGGACAAGGGGGGGCCGTGGCCGGGGCCGGGGCCGGGGCCGGGGGAGGGAGGGAGGGCATCTCCCGCCCGCCCCGCCGGGAGAGAGCTGCGGGAGCCGCTCCGGGACGGCCGCGCCGAGCACCATGCGGGCTGCGGGGCTGCTGCTGCCGCTGCTGCTGCTCGGTGAGTGCCGCCCTCCGCTCCCCGCGCCTTCCTCCCCGCTTCCAGCATCCCTCTCCTCCTCGCCGCGCTCCGCTTTCCCCGTTACTATCGGCGAGTTTTGGTGCAAAAGCAGCCGGGGGACTTCGGGCTTTACGCGGCTTTAGCGCGGCTCTTCTCGGAAGCCGCATCCTGCCCAACTTGGGGCCGCAGTGCTGCTTCGTTCTGCGGAGGGACCAGCTCCAACATCCAGCTCTGCCCGCTCCCCAAACCCCCCAAGCCCCCCAAGCTCGGGGGTTTGGGCTTGTGGGAGAGCGCCGAGCTTCTCACTTCGCTTTTGGGGTCCCATCGAGCCGGGGGTGGGGGGCTTTGGGATGTTCTTGCTGTGGTCCAGGTGCTGCACCCGCGGAGCGTGAGCGGAGATGGCGCGGGAGAGGAGTGGGGAATGCTGCTGGAGACAGCGGGTCCCTGCTGGAAGTTGATGGTGGGGATGGGAAAAGGTGAAACTGGAGGCTCCTGGGGAGGTTTGGCAGTGGAAGCGGTTCGGGGGTGCTGCGGTAGTGTTGGGGTCAGGGTGAGGTTTGATGGAGTGGGAGTTGTGGTTCTCAGGTGGGGTGTTTTGTTGGAGTGATAGCCATAAACCACATGGAAAAGTAGCAGGGAAAGGAAACGCGCTGCTGCTTTTCCAGAGTGAATAAAGGTAGGGAGGAGAGGTGCATTTTTTTCCTTGTAATCAGGGAAGGCGAGGGAGATGCGAA
This sequence comes from Taeniopygia guttata, assembly GCF_048771995.1. Classification (NCBI taxonomy): domain Eukaryota; kingdom Metazoa; phylum Chordata; class Aves; order Passeriformes; family Estrildidae; genus Taeniopygia; species Taeniopygia guttata. The sequence continues at coordinate 3,199,002 of NC_133025.1, forward strand.
AATAAAAAAATTATAAAATAAAATTAAATAAAATAAAATAATAAAATAAAATTCTTGCTACAACTCATGGCTCCCCGAAGAGCCTCTGCAGAGCTGAAATGGGCTTTTATTCAAGGTAACAAAAGCTGGGGGATGCTCCGGAGGTAAAAGCACAAGTGCAGGCAGGGCCCTGGGGATTTAACTCTGGGGTGAATTCCCAGAGGTCTGGCTCAAATCTCTGCCTGCTCCTTGCTTTTTCCTGTTCCTCTTGGGACTCACGGGGTTTGGTGGGTGAGCAGGTGTAAATCCCCATCCCAACACAGGCTTTAAAAGATATTTTCCTTCCCATTAAAATTCAGGAAGCCCTGAGCATCATTAACACTGGCATAAAGTAGGAGCTGTTCATGCAATTTTTCTTGTGCTGGCCAGAATTTAGCTGAGTTTAGCTGACTTTGCCTCCTCAGAAGGTTTTGTTCTGTTTTCCAAAATAAGGTGACAAACACACTGGGACTGGGACAAAACGGGCTCATAGTTGGAGTGGAGACAGTGTGAGAACCTGTTTCTATAACACTCTGAAGTGATCCTATTACAGCTTTCTCAAAAATTAATTGATTAAATCCTTCACAACAGTGTTTTCTGCCATTCGTTGCTGCTCTTAAATTTTGAAATAAGCTCCTTAGAGATGCTGTTATGTTGCTCCCTGGCTATTGGAACCAGGATTTTCTTCCTTAGGGGCCAAGATAGGCATCCCTATTTGCTGAGTGTTAGGGCTCAGAGTCCCAGCAGTGCTTAACTCCAAAACTGGAATCTGCTCTGGTCATCCGAGCTCCTCAAAGCCTAAAATTCATCATTTTTTCCCCTTCCTCCTTAAATGGGAAGAAGTTTGGTTTGTAAGTGAAGCTGTAGTATTTTGGGTATCTTAGGAAATAATGATTGGGATGGAGCCTACATGATTTGCTGTGTTTAAATTGGATGTGCAATGAGAGTTAGGGATTTCAGAGCTGTTTTTTGGAAGGTGACAATTTCTAGGTGTGGGGCAGGCAGAACCAGCCCACGGTTGCTGGAGTTTTTAAAAGCAGCTCTCTGAGGTACAGCAATTTCCTTAGAAATACTGACTTCCAGGCTTGTACATCCTAATCCCCTGATTTTGTAGGGATTCCTCTTTATATCCTTGCTTAAATCAGAAGAAAATCAGCTTTAGACAAGGCACAGCCACTGTGTACAAGAGATGCAGCAAACACAACATTAGGCAAAAAACATCTTTAAATTCCACCAGCCGGAGAGGGGCTCAGACTTACCCATTACAGTATCTTCATGGCATATTTTATTTTATTTATTCTTTCTCCACATTGCATCTTGCATTCCCACTGGCGGTCTGATAGGAAAATTGCATCAGGAAGAGACAAAAAATACTTTTTATTCTCAGGGGATTCAAAAGACCCGCAGCTCAAACCTGTCCTGGGGGCAAAAAAAAAAAAAAAGAGCAGGAAAGGTTTTTTACCAGAGATCAAGCACCGGGCTCAAAGCAAACCACAGACTGATGGGTTTGAAATCCTTGTTGCCAAAACACCGATTTTCATTCCCAAAGCTGAATTCCCAGGCTACCTTCCCAGTACTGAGAGTTCCCTGGTACTGGGAGTTCGTGTTTGCTGAAGAGCTGTCAGAGATGTGCATTAAAAAAAAAACAAAAACAAAAACAAAACAAAAAACCCCCAAAAAACCAAACAAAAACCAACAAAAACAAACAAACAAAAATAAAAACAAAAACCCATATAAACAAACAAACAAACAAACATTTTATCCATTGAATACTAATCCTGACACGGGCAGGAGGAGGCAATTGGGGCCACATCTCCAGGAGGAGAAAAAATATGTTTAACCAGAGGGTTTTAGAATCAGCATCAAAGCAAAGAGGCTCTTCTGAGATATTCTGTCTCGGAGGAACTTTGATAAGACTTTTGCAACCTTTTTGCCATTTTAGCCGTGCAAAGCCTTCGATTCCCCGCACGGACGGAGTAACACTACCCCGGGGGCTGTTTGGGAGGCTTAATTAAAGGGTTGTTTGTAAATCACTTGAAGATTCCTGGGTGAAAGGAACTGGAACCGTGCAATATACTGATTTAATTCCAGGGATTTGCTCTAAAGGCTTGCGAGGAGGGTGATCATTCATGCTGGTGGTGAAGGGAGAGCGGCTGGAAATATCTGCTCTCAGCATTTACAGGAAGGCTGGGGTAGCACTTTGGTTATTGCATTCCTAATAAACCATGTATTTTCTCTCCCCATCCGCACTTCTGAAAGGTCTAAACAGGGAGTTTAGTCTAAAAGGTCTAAACAGTTTCACCAGCATGAGTTCTGGGGTGTTTTTTTTGGGATTGGGGGAGGTCATTTACAGACAGTGAGGATCCCTCTGGCTGTGCTGCACCCCCATGCTCCTGGGGGTTTTATCTGTGAGATAAATAAATTTATAATATTTATTTATATTATTATTTATTTATTAATATTACCTATATTTATTTATCCGTGAGAGCAGAGAGGAGCTGTTGGGGTTTAGGAACCCTAAATTTTGCCCCTTTATCTGTGATGCTGCTCTGGGTAGCCCATTTGCTGTGTTCCCAAGGACCCAGCACATTGGTGGCAAAAGCACAAGTGGAGGCAGGGCCCTGGGGATTTAAATCTGGGGTGAATTCCCAGAGGTCTGGCTCAAATCTCTGCCTGCTCCTTGTTTTTTCCAGTTCCTCTTGGGACTCACGGGGTTTGGTGGGCGAGCAGGTGTAAACCCCCATCCGTCCCTGATGCCAACACGGGCTTTAAAAGAGATTTTCCTTCCCATTAAAATTCAGGAAGCCCTGAGCATCATTAACACTGGCATAAAGTAGGAGCTGTTCATGCAATTTTTCTTGTGCTGGCCAGAATTTAGCTGAGTTTAGCTGACTTTGCCTCCTCAGAAGGTTTTGTTCTGTTTTCCAAAATGAGGTGACAAACACACTGGGATTGGGGCAGAACAGGCTCGTAGTGGGAGTGGGGACAGTGTGAGGACCTGTTTCTATAACATTTTGAAGAGATCCTATTACATCTTTCTCAAAAATTAATTGATTAAATCCTTCACAACAGTGTTTTCTGCCATTCGTTGTTGCTCTTAAATTTTGAAATAAGCTCCTTAGTGATGCTTTTATGCTGCTCCCTGGCTATTAGAACAGTCAGTGTGTACAAGAGATGCAGCAAATTAGGCAGAAAACCCCTATAAATTCCACACAGAGCCCCCTGAAGCCCTGTAGAGCTGGGGATGGGGTGAGTGGGGTTTTATCCTTACAGGGTGATGCTCCAAGGAGGTGAGACCCTGCTGTAACATCTGCCTGTGCTGCAGGGGCTCAGAGCCCAAGCTCAGGTGCCTTCAGCAGCTTCATCTCCAGGTGGAGCAGGCAGGATGATGCCTGTAGCAAACCCCCCTGTGGATGTGCAGGAATTCCTCCCTCCCCACCGCTGAGCTGATGGGAATGACACCTCCAAAGGTGCAGGTCATGAGTCTGAGTGCGCACTGAGCTCCAGCGTTGTTCCCAGCCTGACAGCACTCCTGCAGGAGCAGGAACCACCCCCAGCTCTGCCTGGAGCAGAAGGAGAGGGTTGGAACCCTGCAGGAATCCGGGTTGGGTCCATTCCCCACGTGTGAAATCTCACCAGCCTCGCCAGAGCTCCTGCCAGCTTCCTGCTCCTCAGCCTGTTTACGTGCTCAGCTCCTTCCACAACTGGCCCATCTCCACCTAAGGATGTTATTTCTGAATTCTTGCAATGCCTGCCCTTTCCTTCACAGAGAGAACCTGAGCAAACTTTGCCTTTTTTTTTTTTAAATATATATGTTTTTTTCTCCTTTCCCACTCTCTAAGCAACGCACGCAGCCATCTGGCATTTCTTGTTCTCCAGCTACCTGTGCTCAGTCCACTGCCACCCCCAGGGCTTTGTCAAATACTCCACGTTGCAGAGAGCAGCTCCTTTAGGCTTGGAATTGCCAAACAAATCCATGAAGTGTTTCACTTGCTGTTTGCACCCTGATTCTCCATTTGGGTCTTGCAGGTCCTTTGGGGATGTGCCACCATTTTCCCCAAAAACCTCTCTGTTGGCATTTGGGCTTAATAAAAAAAAATTTAAAAATCCTTATTATTTTTTCCCTGAACTGCCTGGTGGGGTGGTGTCCCACACCCCAGAGTGAGGGTGCTTCCTCCAGTGCTTTGTTGTTTGGGAGGTTTGGGGACAGTTTGTCTAAGCTTCATTGGGTTTAAGTGCTCTCATTATATACTTGTTTTTGTGCTAGGCTGAAGCCTTGCAGTGTTTTGCTCTGGGGAGCCTTTAGGAATACACAAATCCACTGCAAACAGGCAGGAGGGATGTGCTCTGCCCATATCACAGCTCCAGAGGTACTCAGCCACTGGGGCTATCCAAAATGATGTTAATTTTTATGCTAAAAAGCCCTGTCTGGGAAGGCAGATAGAGCTGGGGAGAAAGAGATAATCTTCTTTGTTACCGTACAAAAACCATATAAGATATTTTTTTTCAGCTGTAAACTGAAGAGATGAAATGCTGTTTAAAGAACTGGCTGTGGTGGAGTTCCTCTCTCTATTTTTCAAGTGTTTGGTGGCAAGACTGTGCAGTGAGTTTTCAGGGATGGGGTGATGCACTCAGCTGGGGCTGCTGTGGTACAAATAGCATCGAGAAGTGTTCAAAAGTGTAGATGTGGTGCTTAGGGACGTGGTTTAGTGGGGGACCTGGCATGTTAGCTTAATGGATTTTATGTCCCTAGATGTCTTTTCCTACTAATGATTCCATAATTCCATGGGCAGGGACACATCCTACTATCCCAGGTTGCTCCAATCCCCATCCAACCTGGCCTTGGACACTTCCAGGGATCCAGGGGCAGCCACAGCTTCTCTGGGCAAGCTGTGCCAGAGCTTTCCCATCCTCACAGTGAAGCTGAGGTTCCTTCAAAGATGACTAAACCTGTTTCAAGTTACCTGCTGGCTTTGAGTTGCAAATGATGCTGGAAATAATGAGAATTGGTGGGAATCTTGGAAAATACCAATAGTAACTTTCACACCTTTGTGGGGTGCAGAGCTCTGTGGTGGCTTATTTAGGGTGACTTTTTGAGGGTTACATGCCCATATACACCTGATTTGAGCTGTTGTGTGTCTTAGAGCCAGCCTTTGGCACTGAATATTGCTGAAATCCATTGGGAACCAGAAAATGCCAGGATACCCTAAAGAGAAAAAAACCCTCTCTCCGTCAAGAGGTGAAATTGATGCTTTGAGAAGGTTGACCTACAGCAGAGACTAGAAGGAGCTAAAGAATAAATTAGGGGTATGAAAAGGATCTCCTCCATGGATCCACCTGGGGCAGCACCAGAGCCCAGCCAGGGCTGCACCCAAGATGAACCAAAATGGCCCCAAAATGCACGAGCGCTCCCGGGGGCTCTCCCTGGGATCAGTTCTGCTCCATTGGCACCTTGGAGTTCATTGTCCCATTCCAGCTTTAGCCCAGGCAGTCCCATCCTGCTTGTTTTTCTCTCTCCAGCCCACGGTGTTTGTGCTCCTGGGCTGAGATTTGGATCATTTGTCCTTGGTGCCCAGCTGGAGCAGGAATTGTTTTGTCTCCCTGCTCTGTGCAGAGAGCTCACCATCCCATAATGTGAAGCTCAGACCCACACACTAAAGCAGCTCAGAATGTGAAAAATATAAAAGCTAAACCTGAGGCATCATTTCCCCCCTGAAAGCCAAAACCTGAAGCATCAAAGCGAAGCTGCTCAAACGCCAAAGGCACCAACATCCTTCATTACTCATCTGCCTGTTGGGTCCCAGGTCTTGCTGATGGAAATTTTCTCACTACCAGATGTGCCTTTTTAGCAAATCTGTGTATCCCTGCAGCTCTGCCTGTCTCAGGCACCTTTTCTGCCCCGTAAATAACGTGTGGCTCACGCCTCGCTTGGCCGCGGGCCAGGCGCTCTCAGCAGACACCAGTGACAAGTTTGGTGACAAAGCATTGCAAGGACACAAGGAGAATTCAAACAACTTATTAAAATCAGCTCAGTGTGGTGTCTCAGCACCCAGCAGAGAGCGGGAGGGGGAAGGAACGGGAGCAAACCTTTATTTTGGGCAATGGGAATTCCAGCGCTGCTGGAACATCTACTTCTGGATGTGCATCCAAAAGGAGCAGCAGAGGGAAGGGAACAGGCCAGGCTGAGATCTGGCTTTCAGCAAGGCTCCACTGGTCAATAACATCCAAGATTCTGTGTCTTGGGGCTGGGGGGCAGCAGGAAGGGGATGGGTTCCAGTTTGGACAAACTGGGATGACTGGACTTGAGGAGGAAGGGAAAATTGAGAGTCACAGTGTGACTCTTCTGCTTTTTCCTCGCACTGAGGGACACAAGGGAAGGGCATGGAGGGTCAGATATTTAACTAAGGTGTTTAAGGTTGAAGCTGAGTTATCCTTGAATCCAGCTGTGTCTTCTGAAGGCAATTGAGAAGTGTCTTGGGATGATTTGTCCACTAGAGATGCTTGTTTCCATAAATGCTCCCCAACATGGTCTGATGTTGCACCAAAAATATCCAGGACCTGCCCCTGGAAATACTTAAAACACTTACATTGTGTAACACTGTCTGTATGTGGTCAAAAATGTAAAAAAAAAATTGGTTTTGGGATTTGGATGAACTTCTTGCTGGTGGGTCAGGAGTGCACCCTAAAGGCTGCAAAATGAACAGGCAAATAAAAAGAATATGGTCCTTGGTTTCAAAAACCGAATCTGTGCTTGTTGTCAGGTGCAGGACAGATCCTTAGAAATAGGCAGAGGTGGGGTCTGCGTTAAAAGCTCCTCCAAAATTGAAAAGGTAATTTTTTTCTTTCTGAGTTGGTTCCATTTTAAATGTTGCTTTGAGGTCTGGTTCATATCCTTATCATCCTGAATAAAAAATGGATTAATCCAGTGGCTTTTTCTCCATTTCACAGGCTCTGTGTGCAGGGAGCTTTGGTCTCAGGCCACATGGCTGATGAGGGTGGTGAAAGGGGAAGGAAGGTCGTTTTGCAGTGGAAGAATAAGTCCTCAGTTATTAATGGCAAAGGCTGAAATTTTCTCTCTCAGCCTTAATCGATTTTGGCAAATTTAACTGGAGGAGGAGGTAGAAATTGGCTTAGAAGTTAAGCTCTAATACTTAAATATATATTAGATCTATTGTAGAGAAATGAGGAGACAGCCTTGTTAAACCTTTTATTCTAAGTGGCTACTGCTGAATACAGGCAAAGAGAAAAATACCCAATTTCTAACTTGGACAAAGGGGACTTGAAAGGCTCTTCAGAAAGGCTTGGAGAAACTATTTTTGAGAAAGTGCTTCTTTGAAACCTAATAGCAAAGACCACTTTTTTTTTCCCCCTCCTCCCTGGAGTCTAAAGGCAGGAGGGCAAGATAAGACATTCCACCACGTAGGCAAATGGGGAAAAAAAAAAATAAAGAGAAAAGTTTAAATGATACTGCTGCAGGCTGTGGAAAGTGGAGAGCTCTCAGGGTGACTATTATGTGCTGCTTATCAAAACACTGTGAGCTCTGACTGTGAGAAAAAGCAGAGTAATTTAAGAGATGCTCTGTACCAGCATGGATCTGGTTAGCAGTGGTTATACTGGAACAACATCAAGTAACCAAGGTCCTCGAGATATATCTAATATCTATATCTAATCTATATGTATCTATATCCACATTAAATAAGCAATAAAGTTGTCCTCACTGGACATTTCTAATTTATCAAGCAACAGAAGAAATGTTTAAAGCACAGGTAAGGGGAGCAAGTTTTTTACCATGTACTGAGTCAGTTGATAAGGAGCAGCCTCAAAGCAGGTTGTGATTGCAGAACTCCAAATCAGTATTCTCATCACGCATTTTTTTTTTGCAGCCATCACTCTCTGCTGGCGACCAGGTTCGGTTTTGGAGCCTGAAGGAATAAAAATAACAAATAAACAAACAAGAATTTGTTCCTGTGGGTTTCTCTTGGCAAAGGGGAGAAAGTAGCAATGAGCAGTAAAAGCAGAAAACAGCCTCCTCCTGTTTTATTTTCTTTTTTGTTGGCTTTTTCCTTCTAACCCTGGTCTCATTTTCAGATGGATCAGCAGCCTGATCTGGTTTGACAAATGCTAAGAAGTGTTTGTGCTCTGCACTGCCTCATTCAAATTTATACCAAATCACAGCATTGCCATAAACACCCCAAAATCCTCTGCAGCACAGAAAAGCTGTGAAACCTGTGCTGCAAATGGGAGAAACCAGCAATTCTGGGGCTGCCAGAAATCCTGATCTAACTGAGAGACAATCAGGACAAAATATTAAAAATGGGACAGGGCATTTTGTAAGCTGTGAAGCCAGAGAGTAAAATTCCCAGCCCTGAACACAAATTTCAAGTGTGCAGGAGTTAATCTCCTCATCACCTCCACTTTCCCAAGGCTCAGGGTCATTCTCATGCCAAAAAGCCAAGGAGATCTCTTGGACATAAAGAATAAATTTTCCTGTCCTGTACAGTGTGTGGAATGCTACAGGAAAAGAAAGCTTAGAGATCAATGCAACACCCTATTATAGATAATTATTTTATTTCCTTAAAATTTCCCCATCTGGCTAAAAAAAGCCATCAAGGCTCTCAGTCCATGTGATTTTGTGGGCTTCTAAGACAGTTCCTGCCCATGAATGGCACCAATAAATCCCCATTAACCACATTCAACAGAAGAATGATCTTTTTTTCTCATTAAAGCTTCACAAAGGGTTCAAAACCTCAGTTTATGGCAGGGTGCTTTGATTTAAATTGATGTGGCTTAAATTGTGAATTTTAATCATGACTTAAAATACAGAAGGAGAAAGTCATAATTCGAATGATTTGATTTTTATCATGTTTTTCATTTACAATTCACAGCTGTATACCTTAAGCAGGGCAGATTCTCCTCATTGTAAAACTTGGAGGTTTACAACCCAATCTTGCCTTTCAACTGTGTTTTCTCAGCAGGCTGGCACACTCTGAACATATTTGTTGAAGGACTTTTATAGCCTGAGACCTCTCTGTTTTGATCTCTAATTTATGCATCTCTGGAGTCATCCTTGGTAATGATGAATAAAAACTAATTTAGGGTTTATTGGTGGAAATCACTCATTGCTTGTAGAGGAAATTTCTGTTAAACTGACAAATGCAAAAGAGCATTTACAATTCCTTTAAGATACATCAAATAACTGAGGACCTGGGTACCATATGCAATAAACTTTTCAACAAACTTTTCAGTTCAGTGCTAAGCAATTCAGTGAGCAAATCTCCAGCATCGATCTGTGATGGAGTTAGTGACTGAAATGAATTGTTCTGCGTCCCTCGAGGGTTTCAAATAAACAGGAGTCATTCTCTTAAAATTCACTTTTACTGTTTAAAATGGGAGAGGAAACAATTTTATTTTTTAGCTGCCAATTTCCAGTTGTTTGCACAGCTTGGAATTAACTGTTGGTGGAGCAGCTGAATATGTTTCTCCTTGACTTGGAGAGGGAATTTCAACTTTTGACTGTCTAACTGACTGTCCCATGCTGAATGTCTGGAAACCCTGGACATCTGCCCATAGTGTAAGCAGAAAGCAATTAAAGAGAAGCAAAAATTAATGAGACTTCCTTTAATTGGCCGCCCTATTTTTGTCTCACATCCAAATCCAGCCCCACTTAGTGCTGGAAAAGCTGAGTTCCCCAAGTGCCATGGGTGTCCTGGTTGGGTATGGTCTCACTGCAATATATTTAATGTTCTTTTTGGTGCTAGATTAAAAAATCTGATCTCCCAAAAATTAGGAAGAGATTTGGCCTTGATGGATTGTGGCCCATTCCCCTCATCCAGCCTGTTCTGATACGTCCTCTTTGCTGATCCAACATGAGAGCATTTTCCCCAGCAAACTTGGCAAATAAAACTTTGCTGTTTAAAGCAACAGAAGAAAAAGAAGGAAAATAAAATAATCCTGAGGTGATTGTGATTGCCACTCCTGCCATCACTGCTTTGCACAAAGCCATTCCAGTGAGAGGACGCATCTGCTTCTGCTGCAACACATCATTTTAGACTGATAAGGGTCTCTGATAAGCTGCATTTGACCCAGCTCAAGGTGGAGGATGCACTAACAGACCCTGGGCAGGCTCCTGCAGCCCTCACTGTGCATTTCCTTAGTCCAAATCCCTCTCAGCCTCTTGGGAGGAGCAGCATCCCATGATGTCCGTGCTCCTGAGTTCTTCCATGGTGAGTGGTTATCAAAACCTGGCCTGAAATTCACCATCTCACCCCCAGACATTATTTTCTGGGGAGTTTTCCAGGCAGGAGAAGGTCAGTAGTGGAGGGGGTGGTGTTAGGGAATTCCTCATGAGGACAAGGATGGGTGATATCCCATTGCTGGCTGCCCAGTGAAGGACAAAACCTGTCACCCATCACCATCCACACTCCCCATTCCAGATTTCTCCAAATCACAGCTTCAGCTGCTGGGGGTGATTTAGGGCAGCCACTTTGGGGAGGGTGGGGTGGGGAAAGCTTTTATTCTGGCAAAGGAAGTGGCTCAAGCAGGGTGGAGTGGTGGGAGGGTGGTGAAAAGTAGAAATGTGAGGCTGGGTTGGTGGCAGGAAAAACAGAGGATGTCATGATCACTGTGTGCATTCATGAATGCCCTTTACAGAGGGTTGGGGAAGGAAACACAGGAGTCCAAACTGATGGGTTGAGAAAGCAAAAAGATGGTTTTCTGCTTTAAAAAAAATTCACCACTTTGTGTGTTCCTATTACTGCACCTGGCCACAGGCAGCTGATAGCTGCACCTGGTAAAATTTGGGGCATTTAAAGGAGTTTGGATGTCACAGGAAAACCCCAAGGGAGCAGTGCTCTTCCTCCCTGAACGTGTTAGAAGTGAAAATTCCAGCATTTTGTCAGCATCCTTGATGGAAGCAAAGTGACCTGGCCCCACCAGCAGCTCCTGCAGGAGTCTCTGTACGTAATCCCTGGCCAGCACAGAGGCTTTCAGCATTGCAGGACATGCCATGGACAATTGGAGAGGCTCTGGATGGGTGCAGAGCCCCAGCACAGTGGTTACTGGTGAGAAATTCATGGGGGCATTGTGGAGAGTGGGTTATTTTGCACCAGACCCAAAGCCAAGCTCTGGAGTGGTCCCGCTGCCTACAGCTCTCCCTTGTCTCCGCTGTGTTCTCACACAGAAAAATCCCACTGCCAACCCTGATAAAATACTGCAAAGGGGGGGTAAAAAAAATACAATCAGTCAGGAAACCACCAAAAGAAGCTTGGTGTGCCTTGGGGGTTTGATGGGGAGCAATGGGGGGACAGCCATGCTGAAGGAATGCCGGCTATTTCGGGCTGTGTTTGTGTTTGAGCAGGAGGAGGAGGATGAGGAGGAGGAGGGATGCAGCTCCACGCTTTTTCTGCCGTGAGAGCCTTTTGCATGTCTGGCAGGACAACTCCAATCTGATTAGCAGGAGACTTGATTAGGAGGGGGCTCATTGTGGGGGCAGAGCAGCGATGGGGGATGGATGCAAAGCCGCTTTCCCAGGAGCAGAGGCTGGCTGGGGGATGCCCTGAGCCCAGCTGCCCTTTTCAGGAGGGTTCCCTTCTAACCCAAGCCCAGAAGCAGTTTTGGGGCAGGGTTTATTGTGGGAATCCAGAGCTTCCCTCTGGCTGCCCTGGCAGGTCTGGGAGCCTGGCAGGGGTCAGGAACCCCCTGTACAGAGCCCCCAGAGACACTGTCTGTGATCTCTGTCCATGGAAAAGAGTTTTCAATCTCACAGGATGAATTACAAGCTCTGAGTGTTTGATATAAGGAATAATTAAGTGTGGCACAGGTGCAAAAGTAAAATTTTAGGATTCTAGATGAGGGGTCCAAAGGGGACAAGATGGAGGAAATTGGGTGTGCCTTGTCCTTTTTCTCCTTCTTCATGCCCTCCATGTTTCACTGTGGTGTTGGCATTTTTCTGTTGGTTTAGGCTGGGGACACACTGTCCAACGTAGGTGACAGATATTGGCACGTTATTGTAAATCCAGCACAGGTAGTTTGTGGTATTTAATGTTTGTAACATCCCACTGAGGGCAGAGCCCCACACGCTGCCCTGCAGGACAGAGCTGCGGCAGGGCAGCAGAACATGTTAGAGATAAACAGAATAAACAACCTTGAAACCAGCACAGACGAATTATGGCTTCTGCTTTGGCAGCAGGACTGAAAGACAGAGACTTTCTACAATCTCAGAATCATCAATACCACAGATTCTGACAGTTTATCTCTGTCTTGGCTGGTCAGATTGGTACCCTGAGGTGCTGGAAGAGGAGTGTTGATAAAGTGGATGGGTGAGGAGGAGTGGCAGAAGGAAGCCTCTGCAGGGGAGCTGCCTTTGAAGCTGGATTTTGGAATCCCACTTTACTTACTTATTTATCTCTTTATTTACTCCCATCCTGAAGGCTGGCACTCATCACAGTGAGGGGGAGGGTAAGAAAAGTGCAGCCCGTGAGCTGTTCCTGCAAGGATTTAATCTTCGAGCAGAGTCATTCACCCCACAGAGGGACAGGAGAGAGAAGGGGCAGTAAGATTTTGTCCCTGCTCAAATCTGACAAGATCAGATGCTCACAGCCTACCTCTGAGGAAATTAGAAGCATTTCTGCCTCAGGAATTTATTTCTTAGGGGAATTTTTTTAGAAAGGAAATAGAGGAAATATTTATTAGTGTTTGTTTCTGGGATCCTCAGATCTCTCAGCCCCTTTTTTAAGCACCAAGATTATTCCTTGCTGAGATGGATAATTGTGCCTGCGGGAAGAATTCCCATTTTTCTTCCCACAAAAGGCAAGAAATGGCTTATTACAGGAATTTGGTGCCACCTGCATCTCTCAGGACTCCCCAAAGGCAAAGAGTTTCAAATTTTCCCAGTCTGTTCAAGCTATGGCTGTTGCCATGAAACTGCCAAGACTGGGGAAAGAAGGAGCCCTCTGCTTGATAATCTAGATTAGGAGTAAGGAGTTTATTCTGTAGCAATAAGGATCAGCTTTTGGATCTGCTTGGATTTGGATTTGAGCTATCTTCCCAGGGGTGAGGGCCTAGCATCTAGAAGTCCTGATGCTGTAACTCGTCTTCATCACACGTTTGGGCCGCCCTCGAAGCATCAGGGTGAGGGTCAGGGTTTGCAAGAATTGGGTTTGCTCTACACCTTGCTTTTCTCCAACACTGTTTCTGCTCCTGTTTGGGAGAGCTGATTTGAACCCTGCAGCAGCACAGGAATTGGCCATCTGCTGCATCATCCTTAGTCCCAAAATGCAGAGCTCCGATTCCAGTACATATTCTATTTATTTGGCTGCTCTGCTGTGCAGAAACTTCCTGGGCAAAGGTCCTAGTGCTGTTGGTTTGTGTGATTTGAGTAATTCAGCCTCTCATTAGTGACTCTGTGGCCCACATTGAGAGGTCTGGGTACTGGGAGGGACTGGTGATGGAGAAGCAGAGCAATTCTAGGCCAGGTTGAGTGGAGCTCTGGTCTAGTGGGAAGTGTCCCTGCCCATGGCAGGAGGGCTGGAACGAGATGATCCTCTAGGTCCCTTCAAACCCAAATTATTCTGTGATGATTCTGTGATGATTCTGTGCCAGCCACCAGGGCCAGGAGCATGCCTGCACCACAGAGCAGCGTCTGCAGTACACAGGCTTGCAAGTTGTTAATTATCTAAAGCAATCAGTGGCTAAGAATTTAAAGCTAACAACAATCAATCACTGAGAATGATCAATGAGCATTGCTAGAAGTTGTCATTTGCTTTTGATGGCTCAGGCCTCCATGGTCAGCAGGCTCAAGGCTTGATTTCTGACTGGTGTCCAGCAGCATTTTATCCAATTATAATTTCCAGAGATGTCAGGATGAGATGGGGCTCAGAGCAGCGAGAGGGTATTTTTGCACAGCTGATTGTGCTTCTCCAAATGCACATTTAAAATGTGTGTGTGGATTTTTCAGCTCTATTCTGCCTAGCTGCAATCAGGGCTGCTGTTTTCAGGTAGTTTTGGCAGCAAAGCCATGCTTTGATTTGGCCAGGGATCACTTGCAAACATGCCAGGAATGTTCATGCAGCTGCAGCCTTCACCAGAGCAGGGGCTCCACCTGCTCTGCCCAGCTCCAGGATTACAACCAGCAGCACCCACTGAATCCCAGTTCAGTACCCCCTCTCCTCTGCTCTGCTGGTGGTTTTCTGTGAGTCCTATCATGTCCCTGCCCTCTCCTCCCATCTCCAGCCCCACCATGAGTCCAGCTCAGTTTTCTAAAAGAAATGCCCAAGTTCACATGTCAGAGTTTCCCAGCTGAGCCCAAAGCAGGACCTGGTGTCTGTCAGCCTGGGAGCAGAGGAATTGGGATATTATCATCAAGCCCAACTCCACAGCTCCCTCCTGCACCCAGAGCTGTGGATCCCCTCCAAGGTGAGAACTCAACCTGATATCTGCAGCTCTCTTAGGAGAAAGAGGAGGATGGTTAGCAGCAGGGAGGGGATGCTGCTCCTTCTTCCTTCCTGCTTCCTTTGCTCCCTTCCCTTGCCCTGCCACGGCCTTCCCTGTGGCACAGCCTCCAGGCACTGCCCTGGAGAGAAGGATTTGATGGCAGGGAGGTGTTTTGGTGGTAGGGAGATGTCAGCAAAGCCCTGAGCTCAAAAGGTGACATGGACAGGCTCTGTTCCATCCAGACCACCCTGGGTGCAGGTGCTGTAAGCTTTGCTTTCCTCTAGATAACATTCAGGTTTTTCCTCCCTGACCAGCAAATCTCTTTGTGCTCAAACTCACTACCTGTCCAGGGAGTTTTTGGAGAGCTGATTATGATGCTTGTTGTGTGCTGTATTGTTTTTTCATATATTACTTTTTTCTGTTGGAGTTTCTCAGCACGCAACCACGCCATTGAAACCTACTGTGTGCAAAGCGTTGCATCCCCAGCCCAGTGACATCCCACAACTTCCCATGCTCTTCTGCTCAGCTGTAACCACGCAGGAATCTCACTCCTTGCTGGGCTGCTGGGTGGACAACATTGTTCCCCTATTGAGTCATTAACAATGAGGTCATTGGGCTGGAAAGACAATGTCATTCAGCAGCCAAGAACCCAGCTGGCTGATCCCGGTTGTGTCTCATCTCCTATGACAAAGCCACTTTTAATTGACTAATTAAAGCTTTTGCAGGCTCCATCTTGGAAGGGATGACCAAAATAGACATTGTTCTTTGTCAGCATTAAGTCAGGCCAGTTGGCTGATTAAGAAGCAAGACCTTTCTTCCTTCTCCACTTTGCCACTTGCTGTGCAGGCCTTAATTCCTGGTCCTGGCAATGGGAAAACCTCCTCAGAGATATCCCACCATGTGTTGCAGAGCAAGCTGTTTGAATGAGGCCCCAAGGATGTCAAGAAAGCCCACCCAAACCCCACTCAAGCCACTTTGGGATGGCCTCTCTGCGTTACCATCACACCTTTTGTTGGACACTTGATATTTTGGGTGTCCAGCTCCTGTAAGTGTTTGATATTGAAGCTAAAGCCACGGCACTGGGGTGCTCCCATACCCTGTAGGCTTTACAAGGACAATTTTATCCACTGGCTGTGGGCCAAGGGCATTTTTCTTTCCATTTCTGGGAAATCTTTCCCTTTATGTACTTTTTGGGTGGTGCAGTGCAGGTGGAAAGCAGGGACGTGTCTGAGCACTGGCAAGAGATGTGCCCACAGTAAATCCCTGCCTCCCTCAGCTGAGTGCTCCTGCACTGCCAGGACCCTCACCACTCTCTGAGTGAAGATGTTTTCAGCCCTGAGACCAGTGGCCACTTCTACTCTTTGCATTTCTTGCTGCCACTGCCACTCTGAGTAATACCACCCCAAAACCTGAGAATTAATGTGCCCTGAGGGACTCCACAGGACAAATGCTGTTTCGTGCCGCTACCATGAAGCGTTCAGGGTTTTTTTAGCCTGCAGTGTGATTGTCCCAAATCAGATTTATCTCCTTTTTGCTGCCCAGGCCCTGCTGAGCAGGAACGCTGGGTGTGTGTTTACCAGGGCCGGTGTCCCAGCCCTAAAGCACAGCAGCCGCTTCTTTTGAAGAACACACAAAGCAAGGAAGAGGAGCAATTGTTTGGGAGGAAGTTGAACCATAATGTAATAGACTCCCATGGGATTTACTATTAGTAATTATTTGTATTGCTCTGGCACCTAACCAAGGTTGGGGCCCCGGTTAGAAAGGTGCTGGATCAGCCTGTAGATGAAGGTAGCTCTTCTGTCCAAAATCTGTCCACTCTTGCAGGTACAGATGGGGAAACTGAGGCAGGGAGAGGTTGATGAGGGTTGTTTTGGAGAGTTGTGGCTCAGCAAGGAGGTGAGCCAGCACACAGTGCTTACAGGAGCATCCTTCCTCTCTGGGGGTAAATCCTAGAACATGGAATTGCAAAATGGTTTGGGTGGGAAGGAATTTTAAAGACCATCTTGTTCCACCCCCCTGCCACGGGCAGGGATACCTTCCTCTGGAGCAGGTTGTTCAAATCCCATCCAAGCTGGCCTTGGACACTTCCTCTACTTGTGCTGCTTCTAGTTCCACCTAAGAGGCCATTGGGTACCAAATGTGCTGTGCTGGAGGGTCCTGCCCTGAGACAGCACTGAAAAAGGTAGTTTCTCACTGTCTGTGCCTTTAATAAGTGATTTCTGTGATCATTTTAAGGAGGGGAGGAGCAGGAGCTATCAAAGAACATAAATTCTTCAAATGGAAACCGAGTCCCACTTCTCCTGAAAAACAAAATAAAACAAACAACAAAACAAAAAGCTAAAATGGATTTCTCTTTCTGTAAAACGGACAGTTTCAGGAGACTTAAATAATGAGGCAATTACGAATTTGCCAACAATAAAAGCTGATCAGATTACACAGGCCTGTAAAACCAGGGCCCTGTAAAGCCAGATCGTCACCGGAGCCATTTGGTGGGAAAGAAACTCAGTGCCAGACAGTCTTTAAATAGTTTTGAATAAGAGGGAGGGTTGGCTGTGTCCTTCCCTTCCGAGGCTCTCCCCACCTAAAGAATAGCCCTGAGCCTCCTGCCAAGTCCAGCGTGTCCCGTCCATGCCCGAAGGCTCCACTCACAGCCCAGTATATAAATATATGTAGGTGCTCAAGCAATGTGTATATATAGAGCTTCCCAGTTATCTGGGAAGACCCCACCCTGAGGGAGGTGTGGGTGTGGAACTGGAGGAAAAAAAAAAAAAAAAGGTGGGACCCAAAATAGCATCGACACACAAAGGATCCCAAGGAAACGTGGAGCTGTCCTCACGGCATAGACAGGAAATCTCTGGGCTGCTGGCTCGGTAATCCCGGCTAGCCAAGGTCATGGGGGACTGATCGTGGTGGAGGGATGGATCCTGACACCCATCTTCTGCAAAAATCGTGGGATGAGGGGTGTGAGGGGGAAGCTTTTATGTCAGTGATGATTTGCAGGTTGTCCCAGATGTGCCTGCAGAGGAATCTGTCTCCAGCACAGCCTGAAAGAGAAATTAAAGTAGACAGAACTGGGGAGGATATTTAACCAGGAATCACTCAAAATTTTACTTAGAGAAGCTGGGATGCTTGAGGGCATCACCCGTGCCTCTTGGAGGTGGCTTCTATGTCACTTGGCATCAGTTGTGTCTTTCACATCACCTTAGTGTGTCAATAAACCAAAGATCTCAGAATCACAGAGTATCTCCAGCTGGAAGGGACTCACAAGGATTATCCACTTCAAAATATTTCAGGTCATCCTCTTTGGGCTCATCCTGGCCTGTGTGAGATGGACTGGGGGAGGCAACATGACTTGCCACTTGGAAAAGTAAATTTGCTGGCTGGAGGGCATCCTCGGTTTTGATGGCACAAGTTTGGGCTTTAGATCCCTGCTGCTAATACCAGATACCAGCTTTAACACTGCTGTGTGGTCTGGCTTTGTCAGGCTGTGAGGTTCCAGCCTGTCCTTGTGCTTGGGGTTGATCCTTTTCCTTTAGGAAGAGTCCCTGCCATAAGAAAGGGAATATTCCCTCCCTTCCTCTTCCTCACTGCAAAAATGAGTGACGCTCACAAGAAGCCAAGGGAGTTTTGGCTGCACAACCAACCCACAGGAGCTCTGCTCCACAAGAGCCTTGTGGCCCTCATTGCCCGTGGTATAAAGTCTAGACACGTTGCTGATGCACGGCACCCAGCTTGAGTGACACTGGATGTGACAGCTCTTCCCTGATGCCAGCCAGCTGGAAGAGGTTCAGCTGGCAGGATGAGTAGCTCAGGGCCATCTCCATCCCTGCCTTGCTCAGCAGGAACCCAAATATGGATCCAGCCAGCTGGAGAGGAGAGCAAGGTGAAGAATTTCATCCCCCTGTGCCACCTGACAACCTGTAGGATGCTCTCTTCACTGCCTTCTTTGGTCCTGCCTTTCTCCATGGCAAAAACTGGGAAAAACTGATTTTCAGGGAGACCTGATTGTGGCCTTTCCGTAGTTAAGGGTGCTTATAAGAAAGATGGGGACAAACTTTTTAGCAGGATCTGTTGCAATAAGACAAGGGATGATGGTTTTAAACTGAACAAGGTTCAATCTAGATTAGATACAAAGCAGAGATTTTTGAGGATAAGGGTGCTGAGATGCTGGCACATTTTGTCCAGTGGAGCTGTGCATTCTCCATCCCTGGAAATGTTCAAAACCAAGTTGGATGGGACTCTGAGCAACCTGATCTAGTTGAAGATGTCCCTGCTCATTGCAAGGGGGTTGCACAAGATTTTAAACATCTGTTCCAACTCAAACTAAGCTATGATTCTATGATGTGACATCAAATCTGACATCAACCAAAGCTTTCCATGCCCAGGAATTAGGAAGGGCCAACCTCAGCTGGGGAGGAAGGTGTGCTCCATCCCTGGTGTTTGGACAATGTAACATTTACAAGCTTTTTTTCTGGGGACCATCATCAAATTTCTCCTGAATTAACTTTCCTAAAGTGCGTCAGCTCCCCCTCCTCAGAGCTGAGGAGAGCTTGATTTAACTTACTTCATTTGGGCTAAATTAAATAAAGACTGATTTAAAGCTGAACAAGGGGCTGGCCTCCTGGTGGGTTGTGTGCACTTTGACTAATCCACTCTGAAATCATACCTCCTTTTAATTTTAGATTAATTTTTTCTGCGTACCCCTGTGTAGACAAGCCATCAGGGTGAATAAAGATCAGCTCCTGTCTCACGGGCTCACATCCTCACTCCTTCCCAAGCTGTCTGGAGTGAAGTCCTCCAGGACAAGCCAGCAAGGGATGATTCATCTTTCTGGGGTGAAAAGCAGCAGGAGGAACTTTTTCTCTGTCTTAATAAATAAATCTGTGTCTCCAGACACCCTCGTTGATGAGCAGCAGGGCTGGAGAAAGGAGGTCAGGTCCCCAGAAGGGGCTGCTGGAATGTGACAGTTCAGCCCTCAGGAGCAAAGCTGATCCTTTGGCCAAGCAGTTCATGGTGTTGGCTTCTCCAAAGGTCTCCTTCCCACCACCTTGGCAGCTCCACAGCTCCTTAGTGCTCGTGGCCCAGCCCTCAGCCTTGGGGAGAGGTGGTGAAATTCCTCCAACACTTCTTCCACCCCAGAGAGAGGTGGCAAAGATAGATGGGATCCTCATGTGGTCAAGGTGGAATTGCCAATCTTTAGGTTCTTCTCATGGACCTGAGATACCTGTCCAAATTCGGAAAAATCTAGACTTTTAAGCCTTTTAGTAAAAAAAAAAAGGCCTTTTTAGTGTCCATGTCCACAGATAAAATCCTGAAAAACCATCTTAAAGACTTAAAACATCGAAGAAAAACACAAGATATTCAGTGTATAACAAAGTTCTGTATTCTTACAGCTTTCCTGTGGTTTTCAGTGTTGTGTTGACTCATGACCACTGCTTTGGGACAGAGGCTGCTGTGCTTTACCTTGACCCAGAGAGATTTTCTGGCCCATTTCTTGGTGTAAACCTTGAGTTTCTTCCAAAGTCCTGTGTGACTTTTGCAGAAATTGAGGGAGTCTCAGGGCTAAATGTACCAGACAGGGCGTCCTTCAGCAATGGGTGATTGATGCTCTCTTGGTACAGGCCACAAATCCTCCTTCAAAGCAGCAAGGTCATCATGGGACAGCCCCACTCTAGTGGTACAAAGGATTCAGGAGAGGACAGGAGCGTGGCCATGTTCTGTGTTTTGGAGGGCCTGGTCAGGCTGGGACATGAGGCATTTTTGGCTCGTGCTCCCCTTGTTTCTGCTCCAGCAGTTCTGGTGCCATTTCCTATATGACAAGTTTTTTCCTATATTAAAGAAATATGGATATTGATCTAGTACCAATATCCAACTGTGATGGACAAAAACTCTCTAACACTTTAAAGTTAGAAAGCGTGTGTTTATTCGATGCTGGGATAGCCCCCAAATCCACACCGCAGCTTCCAGGTGATTACAGAGCCCTTTTATCCATATAAGTATTGAATACCCAAAATACAAATACACATTCATCGTTTTGGTACATCCCATTCCTCGCTTCCTATGCTAATCACTCCAAAAGCCATTCAGCATGCGTGGTTTGTTCCTTGAAATGGGTCGGTGTCCCTTTCATGGGGGGGGGTCCCAAAATGAGGAAGTCAACGAAGTCTTCCTTGTTCTGACCTTTCTCCCTTTTCAATGCAAATATGACAAATGAAATCTTGGTAGAACTCCCATTCCTTGTCTTCAGTTGGTTTCAGAACAGAGGAGGCCCACAATTGTCTTATGTTCCTAAAAGCTATTTGTCAGTTTATATTCTTCATTATAAACCCAGCTAACTAAACATTGTGCTGACAAGCAACCAATTATTAGTTAACTACTAACTCCTAACTTCATCAAGGCCTACTCATTTTAATTAACTCTAGCAAGGCTAATCTCTAACCAAAAATCTTAGTTCTTCTAAAATCTCTAAATTCCTTCAAGTTTATGATTCCAAGGTGTTTCTGGCTGCAGTGACCCAGCTCATTCTGCAGCCTGGGAAAGGTGCAAGCCTGGAGCCAGGTCCCTTAAAAATCCCATCGTGGATAGGATGGAAATATGCTCTTTCCCCTGATGGAAAGAGG
This sequence comes from Taeniopygia guttata, assembly GCF_048771995.1. Classification (NCBI taxonomy): domain Eukaryota; kingdom Metazoa; phylum Chordata; class Aves; order Passeriformes; family Estrildidae; genus Taeniopygia; species Taeniopygia guttata. Next base: position 3,220,070 of record NC_133025.1, read on the forward strand.
ATTATTTCCAGGCTTAGTGGTGAAAAATGCCTGTGGGTTGCGTGGATAGAGGTGGGCACATGTGTATGTGTTTGCTTGATTCCTTGACAACCTCCTGTGAAGGATTTCAGAGCCTTCATTTTCCACAGTGGTCTTCCTGTCTCCTTCTGATGGCTTTTTTGTCTTTCCCCTTCACTTTTTAGATAGCCACAGATTTTCCATGAGAAGAGTTGTGGAGACACAATCCTAAATAGGATGTCCTATGTTTATCCATAAGAGAGGCTGGACTTCCCACTGCTGGCATTCCTGGCTGGAGCTGGCCATGGGATGCAGAACAGCCTGGGATGGACCAGCTGAGTCCACTTGAGTGAAAAATGCCACTGATCACAAATTTCTGGCAAACCCCAGACTCTGAGGAGAAATTCAGAAGAGTTCCAAGCGTGGCATGAAGGACAATCCAACAACGTTTTTGAGAAGGTGGGAGTGAGGAACGCTGAGATATTCCTGCTCCCTCAAACCCACTGCCTGGTCATTAATTAGTGCAGCAAATGAACCCATTTCTGCCTTCCCAAATGTGGTTTAGAGGGACCAAGGGAGTGAAGAGGAGACGAGTCAGGGCTGCAGGAGTGTGGGGAGGTGTGCCTTGGGATGATTATTTTTGATATTTGTCACACTTCCAAATGAAACAGCAGACAAGCTGAGCTGGCTCAAAGACTTGCAGAAAGAGCTGATGGGGAATTTGTTAATGAAGCAAATTTGTCATCAGAAAATGCTGGTTCATCAAAACCTGGGTTCTGGGGACATGTGTTGCAGCCCTGGCAGGAAAAGCGTATCAGGCTGCGGGTGGGTTTCTTGGTTGAAGTCAAGGAGGTTTAAAAACTGTTGTGTGAATAAAATAAAGCCAGGCAGATCTAACAGAGGGGATGAAGCAGCCAAAGCTCACGTGAGGTTTGCTTCAAGTCCTGCTCTTTGGGCTTCAGGGTTACTTGTACTTGGTAAAAATAGGGAAAACTTGAATTTTTCCCAGTTCTGGAAGCAGAGTGGCCTTGTGGCTACTGTAGGGATGTGATTCACTGCAAAATGCTGCAGACTTAGAGTCCTCAAGATGATGCTAAAATGCTATGAGGACATTCTGCAGATCTCCTGCTGAGGGGTATCTCTAGGCTGGCAGTGGAGTAGGAAGCCCTGGATGCTCCTCTCCATCTGGAGATGAGACAAAACTGCTCGGGGCTCGAAGCACATCCATTTCTTCCCCCTGCCCTGCTCCAAATCCAGACAGAAAGGGTCTGTTGGGAAGGGTTTTCAGGGCAGAGGCTGTGGCTGCAGATTCCTTCAATTTGACAGCAGAGAAGAGGGCATTGTCAGCATTACTGCCTCGGCCTCACTGTCACTTCCATGCACGATGTAAAGAGCTGCAATTTGAAGAGAATTTTCCAATAGAGTCTTTTCACAGGGGGGCAAAGGAGGTTCCCTGCTGACAATAAACCCAGTGGATTCAAATCAGAGTCCAGGCACACTCATTTCATAGAACCATAGAGTGGTTTGGTTTAGAAAATACCTTAAAAATCACCTCATTCTAACCCCCCTGCCATGGTCAGGGACACCTTCCACTATCCCAGGGTGCTCCAAGCCCTGTCCAGCCTGGCCTGGGCACTTCCAGGGATCCAGGGTCAGTCACAGATTCTCTGGGCACCGTGTGCCAGGCTCTCACCCCCTTCACAGCCAAGAATTCCCTGCCCTGACCTGCTGCCAACACTTCTTTGATGCAGCCCCTCCCCAGGTGTTATTGCAGCACTAGTTATACCCAGCCATTAGGTCTCATCTTTAACATTTTGCAGAGCAATTCTATCAAAACTGTTCTGCAGCAGTTTTTGTTCTGGCAGGGGTTTGGAGAGGATATGTCTGCACTGGATGATTGGACTGATGGATTAGAGGCAAATGTTCTGGCAGCTGCTGTTGGGCCTTTCCCCATCCTCTAACCCAGGAAGCCAAGTTGATCTTTGGCCTGGGTGAAGCCATTTCATAAAGCTGATGGTGAGGCTGGCAGCAAAGGGGTTGGGTGATACTCATTGGGAAAGCATCCTAAGACATAGAGAGTGCCAGGGTGCTGTGTAAAATGCCCTTGTACCACATCCCTCACTAAAATCTCTGCAGGCAGCTCAGGAAGACCCTGTTTGGATCTCATCTCTCCCTAAGCCAATGGAAGGGAAAGAGCCTCTGCACAGGCAAAACTAAAAACCATGTGAAGTAACCACTTGTTCTGGTAGCTCAGCTTAATTCCAGGATAAATAACACTGCTCCGTGATATTCTGCCAATCTGATCCCTCTCACAGTTTCAAAAGGAGGTGACAGATTTCCTGTCCTCTGCTGCACCTCAGACATGGCTGCATTGCAGCGGGGTGGATAAAGCCCTCCTTGCTCTCAGGAGCTTCTTGCAATGCAAAGAAAAGTCCAGGAGCTTCCTCACTCACTTTGGCAAATTCTGTCCCCTAGGAAAGGCCACCCCCAGAGCCTCAGCCCCTGCTTTGCCTTTGATGAACTCAACCCGCTGCCCCTGTTCAATCAGGAAAGGCTGCACAAAAGGGGAGGAAAATAGGAACTTCCTCAGGGCCTGGCTTACATCCCTTCCCCTTCCCTGGGCTGCTCAGGCTCCTTAGCTTTCTCATCCCGCCTTGGGAGGAGCAGGAGCTGGCTGGTGTAAGGCTCCGAGCCGGGCTCAGCCCGCCGGCATGGGGTGTGTCACCCTCCGTTTCCTAAGTTATTCTTTTGAGTTTCCTTTTCTCACTATTAATAGAAATTCAGCCAATATCTGAGCTGTTTCAACAAGGTGGATGGGGGGAGGCAGGGGGAGGCGTTACCAAAATAGGAAGCGGGAAGCTGTTGGGGAGGGAATTAATCAGAGGAGCTGCGTGGAGAGGGAATTAATCCCTGGCTTTGGGTGGGCTGTGAGAGGATGGACGGGATGTGTCCTTTCACTTTGCATTTTGAGCCTGTTTGATTCTCTTTTTGCGCTCCAAGCCTTGACCTTTCCAAAAAAGCTTCTCCCCAGCCTGCAAAATTCCACATACTCACTGCACTGAGGTTACAACCAGAGCATCAGAGCATGGTTAAACTGGAAGAGACACATGAGATTAGATGTTAGCTGGAAATTAGTAGGAAATTTCTTCCTGTGAGGGTGATGAGGCCCTCAGAGAAGCTGTGTCTGCTCCATCCCTGGAAGTGTTCAAGGCCAAGGCTTGGCGCATCCTGGGGTAGTGGAAGGTCTCCCTGCCCATGGCAGAGGGTCGGACTAGAGCCCTTCAAGGTCCCGTTCAACCCAAACCATTCTGATTCCGTGAGTTAGAGGTGGTGCGCAGCACCTCAAAGATGTGTCTGGAGCTGCTATTGCAAGGAGCTGTGTTAGCACAAAGCAGCTCACCTTTCCTTTTATATTTTGGATGACTTTTCACACCCCACCAGCCCCTGACCAGAGAACTCCCACACCATCCCTGTCCACACCCACACGGACACTTCCAGCCTCCCAAACGGGCTGAAAAAGCTTGTCTGGGTAATTAGCAATAAGGGAAAGTTGTGTCCTGGTTTCCCCATCCCAGAGACAAAGTTGTATCACAGGCCCAGCCATGGGATACACGTATCCGGACATGAAATCATGTTTTTGCAGCTCACTCATTTCCTCTGCTTGGCCGCCGAGCTCGCGGATGCGTGCAGGGCTCGCACCCTCCTCCCACAGCTCTACCCCACACCCAGCACCAGAGGTTTGGGCTTTCTGAGGGACACATGCAAGAAGAGAAGCGCAGACCAACCCCTAAGTCAAAATACCCCCAGTAGCTTGCTGAATTGCTCTACTTTTCCCTAAAATAGGGAATTGGTGACGGTCCAGAAGTGTGAAATCAAAAAAGCGGCCTTGGAGTGACAAAATGCAGCCAGGAAGGTCAGGGGCAGGCAGGTGGTTTTTTTGTGCCTTCTGGAAAACAGGGTGAGGGACTCTGGCTGAAATTCATGTGGATTTTCTTTTGAGAAGGGTCTCCTCTGGGTAAGGGAGTGATAACTTTGAGGATCTTGCCTCCATCCTCCTCCTCCTCCTCCTCTCTCATAGATGTCTTAAATCCTTTTATCTCCAGGCTCATGGCATGAAGGGATCACTTGTCCCCTGCAAAAGGACTTACTGTATCTTTTGTGAGTGATTTTCATGCTGAAGGGGCCCCAAACATAATCCTGTCCTGTCAGGCTGTTCTTACCAAGGGTTTTCTCCTCCTTCAACCAGATCCTTTTTGTTTCTTCTGTTGGGGACAGTTGTCAGGCAATACTGGCCACCAGCCCAGGCAAACAGGGGCTCGTTACCAGTTATTATCCCTGAGTCCACCACTGAAATTTGGCACAGCGAGGGAGGAAGAGATTGAAAAAAAACCCCATCTTCTGGCATTTGAAAGAGATACAGTACATGTGGAAGGAAAACAGTGACTCCTGGGACTGTGGTGCTTGTTCTGTAGTTGTTTCTGCTTTGGAATTAAGTTTGCAATGGGTTTGCCTAAGCCAGGTCTTCTGTGGGTGGTGATCCTGCAAGACACCAAAAAAAAAAAAATAACAATTTTTCTAAATGAAATGCATTTTTTTTCCCAAAACTGCAGTGAGACAGAGTCCCTGGACAAACAACAACATTAAGCTCAGCGCAATAAAGCTGCAGGAAGGTATTGAACCCCGTGACTGCAGCAGCACCTGGTGCAGCATCAGTGAGAAAACAGTTTAATTTAATGCAGCAAGATAGAAAAGGTAAATTTTGCTGACAGAAAGGTGCCCCAAAACCTGCAGGAGGGGTGTGGAGATGGATGTTGCTGCTCCTCTGTGGGAGAGGATCTTGCCCAGCTGTAGCCACAGCCCCTCTCCACTGGTGTAGTGTAGGTCCAGCCCATGATGCTTGGCCCCACTTAAATCACTGGTCCTGGCCTAATGAGGAAGAATAAATGGATTTTTAACATCTCTTGACCTTAGTGAAGAGGAACACTAGAAGTGGATGCAGACATACAGAAAGATAAAAGACTAATGAGATTTTTGGGTGCCAACTTGAGTCTTGGTTCTTCTCCCACTCATTTTTTTGGGGACTGTGTCACTCTGTGCCCCAGAATAGAGCTTTCTACCACCCCAGCCAGGACTAGCCTGGAGGATGTCACCAGATCTCTCCATTAGCAGAATGCTAAAGCAGAATTGCTTTGGGCTTTTGCTCTCAGTTTTTTGCTAAAAGTGGTAAAATCCTATCTGCATCTCCCCAGGGTGGGACAGGAAAGTGCTGGGGCAGGGATCCTGGTTCCTTGGATCACAGAGTGGTCCCAGATGGCCACCAGGACTGGCCTAGAGCCAAAGCATGGTCCTGCCCCCTTCTCTTGGGCTCAGTTGAATTGAATTGTCTTTTTGACCTCTGTTTGGAACCTTTAATTTCTGCCCCTCTGGGATGAGACTGGGGCATGAAGAGGAAATGAGAGCAGTGGGGGATTTCTTCCCTCCTCCCTTTCAACCCATTCTTTCTTTACGTCTCTTTTGTATTGTTTCCACCTTTAGGAGATTTTTTGTACCTCTTTTGCTGTCAGACCCCCTGTCAAACTTTCACATCCTATTTATGGGACAGACCCATTTTGTGGATGCCTGGTCTCTCCCCAGGTTGGTGCAACCATCACTGACAATTTAAGCCACACAAATTGATAACACAACTAAGGAGGTGGTAGATCAAAATTCCCTCCTATCTTTGGCACCTGGGGTTTATCTGTCAGGACCCCGTGATGGTGTTTTACTTCTTTACCTTTTCTTCTCCTGCAGACACTGGTCAGCCTATAGGAAATATGACTTATCTTCACAAAAGCCCTTTTCCTGCAGATGTAATGGAAATGTTTTCTCACAAGCCAAGTGTTTCCTAAAATAATTCATGCTGCTACTTTCAGTTACACTCACATCTTGATTGTGTTTCCAGGAGTGGCTGCTCTTGGTGGCTGGTGAGGAAACCATGTTTTGGGAGGAGATCTGAACTTTTACAAAGGCATGGAGTGACACGACAAGGGGTGATGGCTTTAAAGTGACAGAGAGCAGGGTTAGATGGGATATTGGGAATAAATTATTGTCTGGGAGGGTGGTGAGGCCCTGGCACAGACTGGCCATGAGGAATGAGATGATCTTTGAGGTCCCTTCCAACCCAGATCAGTCTTGTGGTGCTATGATTCCCCTGAAATGGTCAGGAAGTTGTATGAGCTGATCAGTGTGGGTGCATTCCAACTGAAATATTCTATATTCCATTCCTTTCCTTTCCATTCCCTGTTTGGATGCCTATGCAAGGCCCAGCTGTAGCTCCTCTGCCTCCTCCAAACCCACTCTGTCCCCAGGCAGTTCCCACAGGAACCCAAACTTGTTGCAGCCTCCCAATCCCAAATCCCACTCCCCAGGTCCTTCTCAATGCAGATGATGGGGTTAAATTTTCCCAACAGAAACCTGAGCTTGATCAGATCTTTCATGCACAATCAGTGTCAATAGTCTTTATTAGAGAAGATACTTTGCCTGTGTGCCAGCACAGAGGAATAAAGCAGATCTCTGTAGAGCAACATTAGGCTAAAAATCAATCCTTGGAAGTGTGACTGCTGTTTTGGAGGGTTGGAAATAATATATGAATGCTTCATGGGGAAAAAAAAAAAAATATAGCAGCTCTTCTCACAGTCCCCAAATGGAAGAACCTTCTCCCCAAATCAGGTCATTGCTTTGACTCCAGAGGGATCCATGGATAAAGAGGCTCAGCCCATGTTTCCTGAAAGGTGAAAAATTGACTAATTTTTCCAGGAGTGAATTTGAGTAAGCGCCCAGAAGTGGTGGTTGCCACATAGAGAAATACTCTGTGGCCATTGATGGAGCTCCTGCAGTGATTGCAAACAGAAGAATAGACCCAGGGTTTTATAGTGGTTTAGCAGTGAAAATACCCCATTTTGGCACCACAGCACATTGCAGAGCTCTCTGCAGTGAGAGAGTTCTCTCTTGTCAGGTGAGTTGTCCTCCAGCTGCATCTCCCACTGAGGAACAGCTTCATCATTTGAAAGTTTTCTTCAGAAACCAAACACAGATCTCTTTGCACATGATAATGTGAGATAATTGTTTGGGTTTAATGATCTTGGAGATCTTTTCCAACCTTAATGATTCTGTGTCACCTCATCTCTTCAGGGATGTGGGAGACCCTCATGACAGGGGTGGACACTTGCAGTCAGTGCATCCCTTGGCTGTCCCCTTACAAGGGCTGGACCTGCTTTATTTTGGGAACACTTGCAGGGCTTTGCTTGGAAGCTGGTGGACCTCCCATGTGAGGGAGACCTGTGTCCTGAGACCCAGCAGGCCTTGTCCTCCTGCTCTTGCTCTAAAGACCTGTTAGTTTGACTACATTAGGAGATTCCTCTTGTCCTCCTCTGCTCTACTTCCTGCTGGACACAGTGGTACCAGAACATGGAGTTTGATATCACTTTGGAGAGCACGAGGCAAACCCTGAGTGAATGACTCGTGGTTTATACCAGTGTTTACTTCTACAAATACACATTCTGAGGGGAAACCAAGGGTAGTTTCCTTAGTTCAGCGTTTACTTTGGCGTTTTCACTTTTCCCCAGGTGTCAGCTCTCAGGATGATGCGGATTCTGCAAACCCGGGACAAACCCTGACCACGGAAACCACAGAAACCACCACGGTGACCACAGCTGCTAGCGAGAGCACCAGTGAGATCTCACTAACCACCACATCACCACCTACCACGCTCCAAACCACCACCACTACCACGACTCCACCTGCTGTGGCAGCAGCCAGCTCTACTCAAAGCACCGTCGTTACAACCAACGCGGGAACGTCACCGTCCTCCGCTGCCGTGTCACCCACCACAGCGACAGGGACCGCCCCCACAACGCTGGGGACCACATTGTCTGCCACCACCACCCCATCCCACACGTCTGGGCAGGACAGCTCCCCACACAGCACCACCAGCCCCACAACCACCCCTGCTGCAAACTCTGCTACTTCTAGGCAGCCCAGTAGTACCACAGCCAGCGTGGGGAGCTTGGGGACCACCGCTGCTGCAAAACCTGTTGTCACTAATGCAACCACTACCCCAGGAGCTGTAGGAGATGTTGGCACATTCTCTTCCACCACAGGGCCTTCAGTAAGGCAGCCTTTGGATCATTTGCCTACCACCACCGTGAGCACCACAGAGCCAAGAACTGACCCTTCCCAAAGCTCCGAGGAATGTGTTTTCCCTCCTCCACAATGTGCCACCAAGAAGCCTTCTCCTTCTCCGAGTTCTCCAGCCCCTTCCACCAGTCCTGGAGGCACCAAGACTTCTGTTACCCCTCCGACTGGATCCCCATCCCTCACCACCACTCCAATGTCACAACCTGGCAGCAAAGACGTGGTCCCAGCAGCCACCACGACAACTCCTGGGGCAGGTAACAGGAGACAGGAACCTTGGTTTCTGGGTGTTGGGAGGCTTTTTGTGTTTTCTCTTCATCTGGCTACCTAAGCACCTCCTGCCATTCTGGGCTGTGTCATTTTAGGACTTTCCAGCACAGTTGTCTGTGTGACAAGCGCGTGTTTAAGTCCCTCGCTGGAAGTCGAGTCAATGCAGTCAGTGAAATTCAAGGAATGAATCAACTGGCAAAGTGCAGGCATTGGCTTTTGGGTGGACCAAATGGTGCCTGAAGCACCATCAGCTGCAGTGGCTCGATCTTCAGTGACGGCAGATGGGGACAGCAGCTGTGGGTTGGGAACTGAGGCGGGGGACTGGGGAAGCAGCGTGACAGCCCCTGGAATGCTGCCCCTGGGAGATCCCTGCTGCAGCTGACAGCTTAGGGAAGGCTGGCTGGGCAGGCACAGAAATGAGCTTTAGATGACTAAGGAGATTTGTGGTAAACTCTGAGTTTACAACCCCTGAGGAGTCTGACTTTGGTAGGACGTCCATCAGTGCTGCGGGAGGGTTTTGGCTGCTGGCTGCTGTCTAGGCAGCATGAGGAGTGTCCATGTGCTGTTTAGGACCTTGCTGAACACCAGTAAGGTGTTTTCTCTGGCCTCTGAAGTTTTACAGTCGTGTCAGCTCCTGGGTGTCCTGGCCAGGCACAGTTCAGCCTCCTAAACTGGTATTTTTGTCTGGTAGCATTCACAGGGAACTCACAACCCTGTAGGACTGTGAGAGCTCCACAGAGCCTTCCAGATTTGGCTGGGACTGTGGGTTCAGCTCACATCTACCTTTGAATAAAAGCTGTGATCCCTTCATTATCTTCCCCTGGAAAATGTTCTTCTTGATCCAATTTCCAGTTATCTGGAATACAGAAACCGTTCAAAAACCATTGCCATCCCCCTCAGCCTCTCAGCTGTTTGCACCACTAAATGGGCCAAGGTTTTATTGCAAGGCCATAAATTTAAAGCCATCTTTACTGGCTTCCCCCAAGTCATGTTTTCCTGTGTGGGCAGGAATGAGGTGAAATGGATATTTTCATGAAGGATGTTTCTTTTTCGTTTCTTTCCCCTCCTGCTCCACAGGACTGTTCTCCACTGAAGGATCATATATAAAATTATGTTAATTCAAATTGGGCCTCAAGCATTAAGCCTGAAGAGGTCTAAAAAACCCTTTATATTTAATAAATAGCTGGCAGAATGCATTAGAAACAGATGGCTTTGGAATTAATTCTCTCCTGGAGCCTTCAGAACGTGTCTGAGAGAAATATCCCTTGTTTTTTCTGTGGAAGAGGTAGGAGTCCCGAGAGCAAATAGGCTGTGAACATCCTTTGGCATTTTAATTCTCTTTGTCACCACTTAAGGATCAATTAGGAAGCCAGGGATGAAGATCCATGTCTTCAAAGGGATCTGGGAAGGCAGGAGGCTGCTGTGCTGATGTGCTGATGATACAGAGCTTAACCAAGTCCTCAGAGGTCACCTCGGGTATCAGAGACACCTGAATGGGGCTTGTAGACTTGGGACTTGTGTCCTGGCAGGACACCCCAGGCTGTCTCCTGTAGAACCAGGCACTACTTCTGAGCTTGTCACCCTGGAATTTTTCCATGGAGGTGCAGTCAGCAGAGGTTATGGCATTACATCCCCTCCCAAGCAGGTGGCAGATCCTGGGTAGGCAGGTCTGTGTCTGTTGGGGAAATCTCCATGGGAGACGCCCCAAATAAAGTGAAAGGAGGGTCACCCCATAGGTGATTACCCAGCTACCCACACACAGCCATCCAATGGCCTTTGGTTCCTCTCTGATGACTTTCAGCAGCAGAAAATAAAATCAGCAATCAGATTCTTTTCATATCAAATTTTAAAAATATATAAAATTAAAGAAGCAATGGAAAGCCTCTCCAGCACAATGAGCTTCAAGGTAGAACTAGAGATGAAAACCAATTTTGAGGTGATCCCTTACAGGGCTGTGCCATCTGTATCCTCTATACTGTGTCAGTGTCTGTCTGCTTGTTTTTTGGTGCATGCTGGGGAGCCAGACCAGAGTACCCACGACGTTGGAACTGCCAAACCCACCAGCACCTCCCAGAGCCCTGGCAGTGCCCAGCCTCCAGCCTCGGGGGACCAGCCAGACCAGGCAGAGAGCTGCAGTTCTGGCCAGCAGCAGCCCAACATTTCCTCCACAAACGAGGTAATGGCACCAAACGGGAAGGTGGGCACCTCTCAGAGGTGTTAACTCAGCTGCCATCCCACGTGCACGTGAGCCTGAGGCTCTTCTCACTGTTCCTGTGATAGAGAGAGAGAGACCTGCCAGCAAAGCAATTCCAGGTTGTAGAATTACGGAACTCTTTAGGGTGGAAAGGGCCTTTAGAGGACATTTACTCCCATCCCTGTCTCCTGGAGCTTTCCAGAGAAGAGACAATGAGGATGGAGGTGAAGGGGAGGGGTCTGGAGCACCAGGAGCAACTGAGGGAGCTGGGAGGGCTCAGCCTGGAGAGAAGGAGGCTCGGGAGGCTCAGACTTTTGGCTCTGCACAACTCCCAGGAGGAGATCAGGCTCTTTTTCCAGGAAACAAATGATGGGCTGTTGGATTGGTGATCAACTGTCCTTCCAGCCTTTGTCCACCACTGAGAGTTGCTTTTTTCCTGCCTTTCCAGCTCATCTGTAATGAACAGGTTCAACATACCGGGCCCACCATCCAGCTGAAAGAACCCAGAACCTGTGTAAGTACCACCTTTTTGACTTCCATGGAGAATTAGCAGCTGTTGGAGGTTCAGATTTTAACCTGTGGTGCTCTGAGCGTGTGAGAAAAAGCTCAGAAATGAGGGAATTTCACCAAAGATGCGACCAATGTAAAATGGTGAATGCAAACCCATGTTCAGCATAGTCACCAGTGAGGGATGTGGCAGGAGGACAAGGGGCCAGTGTTGTCTTCTCCAAGTAGAATGACCAGCTGAGCCCACCCAGGTCTTACAGAAAGACAAATGGAAAATTTTAAAGGGTAAATCTTTCCCTATGCTAGCAGGAAAGCTTTTTGCCTAAATTGAGGGGCTGAAATTTTGTCCCAAAACCCAATAAAAAAATTGAGGTGTTCCCCTACATTTATTGTGGACTTGTGAGGTTTTGTACCTCACACTGGGCTAGTGTGGCATCAAACTGCAGAGTAACTGGGAAGCAGAGGAGCCTGGAGTTTGGGACTCACTGTGCTCCTCAATGCTCTCATAGAACCCTTAAGTGAGAGGGAAAAAAACTCCATTTCACTGGTTTCAGGCCCTTTACAAGACCAGGGAGCAGTAAAATGTGGTGGGAAGGCTGGGGGCAGGCAAGCCCAACTCAGGAGCACGCTCCAGGATCCTTTCTGGGGGGTGGGCACTGTCTGCTGGTGTTCCTGAGGAATAACCACCCCAGAATGGTTCTGGTGGAAACTGTGAGCTTCCTGGAATAGGGAAGATGCACTATACTGGTAAGTTCCAAATAGGAAGTTTGAAGTTGGTGATAAAGAGGAAGAGACACCAGTAAATGGCTGGTGAGGTCCTGACAGAGTGACTGTGGGTAGGGCTCAGGGGTGGGGTTTGGCATGAAAATGCTCTGGTTTCTAGCAGTGTAAGCAGTGGAAAATTGGCACTTCAGGGACCTTCTCACAGCCTGTGCCATGGGCAGGGACACTTTCCACCAGACCAGATTGCTCCAAGCTCTGTCCAGCCTGGCCTTGGACACTTCCAGGGATCCAGGGGCAGCCTCAGCTTCTCTGGGCACCCTACTCCAGCATCTCACCATCCTGACAGTAAAGAATTTCTTCATAATATCTAATCTAAATCTCTCCTCTTTTAATTTCAAACTGCTCCCCTTTGTCCTGCCACTCCCTGTCCTAAGTGAATCAGAATCAGCCAAGTTGGAAGGGACTCTCCAAGTGAAGCCACACTGTGTTCACAAAACCCCTCCAGACACATTTTGAATTAAACTACTGACCACAGCAGCTCTTGAAATTCCCCGCACCTGGGTGATGGCCCTGCCTGGCAGCCCTGGAAAGGGCTTGGACCTCCCAGCATCATCCACTGTGCTCCTGGAGGAGGGAAATCACCTGCCTGCTGTCTGCTGTCACCTTCTGGCTGCTGCTGGGTGTAAGTGCTCCTTGCCCACACACCTGCAGCAGTGGTGATGTCCTTAGCAGCATCATGCTCTCAATGCTGAGGATGATTCCATGGAGGCCCAGCAGGATGGTCTCTCCTGAGACCACCACTTTCCCCACATAATGTCTTGGACACGGCTGCAGGCTCATGCTGGAAAACCTTCTCATCAAATTTTGCATTGAATATATACAAATATTCAATCAGATGGACAAAATCTAATTTTGGAGCCTAAAAGGGACTTTGGACCGGGCTGGTGTTTAAAGCTTCCCCCCTCCTTCTGGGCACAGTGATGTTCCAGAGCTGCTGTCCTTCCCAGGGAGTTGTACTGGGAGGCTTTTGGAAGTAGGGATGGTGAGGCTGGGAAGCACCAGCGAGCTGAGGGATGGGCAGACACATCTTGGCATTGTGGCCTGCCCCGGGGCCATGGAGAATTGGAGCTGGAGAGCCAGGGATTCTCCCACCCTGCTTCCCTTTGATCCTTCTGGGTGTAATAACGAGCTCAAAATGCCAGTTACACCCCAAAACAGCCACAGAAAGGCTGCAGGGCTGCAAGGGTGCATCCTCCCATCCCATCTCCCTCCTCCTCGGCTGCCAAAGCACCTCCCCACCAAGCGCCCTTAACTTTCCACTTGTTGTATTCCTGAAAATTGCAGCCCATTTTGTGCCTCCCAAGCCGAGCAGATAACAGAGAAATGGCACTATCTGGTTTCCCTGCTTTGTAGGACCAGTAAACACATCTGTAGCCAAATCCTGACAGCAAAGTGAAAAAATCCTCTGTGTTTCACAACCCGTGGGAAAACAGGAAAGTGTGTGCTATAAGGAGAAGTGTTCCAGAAACAGCTCCAATCCTGCTGAGAACAAGCCAGAGTCGGGGTGGCATTGTACTAAAAATTCAGATCCAGAAAGAAGCCAGGGCAATGTGGGGGGAGCAGTGGTGGGGGACATGTCTGGATCACACAGAGCAGGGGAGAGGACACAGCCACCCACCCCATTCACAGCCAGGCTGGTGGGGCAGCACAGTGATGAGGGTACCCCAGCAAACAGCTGGGACTGAACCCAGGAATTGCAGACCTTTCACCCCACCACACCTCACTTTCTCCAGAAAAAAAGGAACTCAAACGATAAATCCTTAAAAAAAAAAAAACCAAAAAAAGCCAAATATACAGTTGGTACCACTTTGTGGACTGTAGATGTTTCACAGGCTGGTGGTTTCCCTGCATCCTTCCTCTTCAGATGATGCTTTGAACCAATGCTGAACAGTTTGGTCCGTGTTCCCCCACCTTCTCCTTCTCCTTCCTTTGATTACTGCAGGATCTTAATGAGTTTTTTAGTAAGGCTTATCAGCTTAATACTTTATATTCCAGAGGATGATTTCTTCCTGGCTCACACATGCAGTTTCAGTTGGGTTTCTCCTGCCTTGGAAGGGATAGGTGGAGGAATGGATGGATGATGGATGGATGATGGAGGGATGGATGGATGGATGGATGGATGGATGGATGGATGGATGGATGGATGGATGGAGGGATGGATGGATGGATGGTGATGGATGGATGATGGATGGATGGATGATGGATGGATGGATGATGGATGGATGGATGGATGCTCTGCTCCTCATCCTAACCCCAAAATGAGTTAGGTGAAGCAAGTAGAGATGATGACAGAGGTGGCTGGTGTAGCCTGAGCTGTGGTTCAGCCACACAACCCCGTGTCCATCTCCCAGGTGTTCCTCCTCCATCGTGTCCCCCGCCTGGACACAGATGTGTCCAAGGAGCTGAGCCAGTGGATGCTGGGGAGCACCAGAACCTGCTGCAGTGGGGGATGCAAAAACCACAGCAGGACCACACAAACCCGCTGGAATTGCTGTGTGACACCCACTGGTCCGGGGACACAGGACAGTCCCTGGAGCAGGCAGAGGGACTCCCTCACCGAGCAGGGTCGTGGTCCCCCCCTCACCCGTGCAGCTGGCGGGGTGGTTTGTTGACTCAAGTGCTGTTACCTCATTCGGGGATGTTGGTTTTAGGTCCCCGCCAGTGTGGGAACCGGATCCGAGCTGCTCGGCAGCGCCTGTCAACTCCGGCCAAGGAATGCGAGCGGCTCCGGGGCGGAGGGGGAGCTGCCAGGGGCATCCCTGCGGCCCTCTCCAGCCCTGGAAAGGGCCAGTCCCTCCAGTTCACCCTCTGCAGGGCTTTAGGCACTGCTCACCACCTGCCACGGGAGTGGTCTCAGTGAGGTTTTAGCCTCGCATCCCACTTCCCTCCCCACCCAAAAAAAAAAAGGGTCTTTTCCCTCCCCATGGAGTGGTAGGAGAAGAAACAGGTAATTATTATTAACTCGCATCCCATTTCCCTCCTCACCCAAGAAAAAAGGGTCTTCTTTTCCCTCCCCATGGAGTGGTAGGGGAAGAAACAGGTTATTGAGGGCTGGGGCAAAGCAGAGCAGCGGCAAAACCAGGGGAAGGAGGATGCAGGAAGGCAGCAGAGGCTTTCCCTTCCTCTGCCAAGCAGAAAGTGCTGCACAGACAGGGACTGGTAAATCACAGGACATTCCAAGTGTAGGAGCACAACCCAGCGTCCAGACGTGATAAAAACACCGCCACCACCGAGCTACACCCCCCTCCTCCCTGTCCTGCTGGGAACCGGCTTTCCAGGGAATGCTGCCCTCGGGCTGGGGCAGATTTCCCACCCAGCTCTTTTCCCAGGGATGGTACAACCCCACAGAGGGGCCCTGGGGAAGTTCTCCTGTGCAAAGAGAAAGGACAGGCGATGGACAGTGGCCATTCCCAGGGACAGCCAGGGCCTCCCGATGCTGAGCTCACCCTCACACTGTGCCCGGGGCCAGCCTTCCGTCCCGGCAAGTGCATCCTGTCTCCACTGCTGCTTCCCAAATATTTAGATAAGATGGGGTGAGATTAGGTGCGTCTCTGAGCCGGGCTGCTCCCATCCCTGCGGGCAGCAAGCAGGATCTGCCAGCCAGTGGTGCTGCTGGGATGGGAGGGCAGGGTTTGGGGTGATGGAGCAGAGCCTTTCCCAGCCAGGAACCTCATTTCAGCAGGGATTAAGTGTCGGAATCTGTGGGTATTGGTGATTCCGAGATTGTAGAAAGTCTCTGTCTTTCTGCCCCGTTGCCAAAGAAGAAGCCATAATTGGTCTGTGCTGGTTTCAAGGTTGTTTATTCTGTTTATCTCTAACATGTTCTGCTGCCCTGCCGCAGCTCTGTCCTGCAGGGCAGCGTGTGGGGCTCTGCCCTCAGTGGGATGTTACAAACATTAAATACCACAAACTACCTGTGCTGGATTTACAATAACGTGCCAATATCTGTCACCTACATTGAACAGTGTGTCCCCAGCCTAAACCAACAGAAAAATGCCAACACCACAGTGAAACATGGAGGGCATGAAGAAGGAGGAAAAGGACAAGACACACCCAATTTCCTCCATCTTGTCCCCTCTGAACCCCTAATCTAGAAATCTAAAATTTTACTTTTGCACCTGTGTCACACTTAATTATTACTCTTATCAAACACTCAAAGCTTGTAATTCATCCTGTAAGATTGAAATCTCTTTTCCATGGACAGAGATCACAGACAGTGTCTCTGGGGGCTCTGTCCAGGGGGGTTCCTGACCCCTGCCAGTGTCCCAGACCTTCCAGGGCAGCCAGAGGGAAGCCCTGGATTCCCACAATTAAGGGCTTTGACACACAGGAGCACCTGCACATGAAAGACTTGTGCACACAGGATCTGTAATATACAGCACCTCTCACACAGGACCTGTGAGGGCCAGGTCTGTGCACAGAATCATGGAAGGATTTAGGTTGGAAAAGCCCGCTAAGATCATCAATTTCAACAATTAACCCAGCACTGCCAAATCCACCCAATCCAAACCCATGTCCCCAAGTGCCACACCCACACGTCAGGATCTGTGCAGGCAGGAGGGTGAGCACTTTAGAGACAACCCAGGTGCTACAAAGCATCAAGTAAAAAACCTCAGGAATACTCCAGAGGGAGCGTGGGCTCCATCCACCCCTCTCCCATCTCTCCAGGGATGCTTTGGTTTGCCCAGAGAAGCTGTGGTTTCCCATCCCTAGACGTGTTGAAGGCCAGGTTGGAGGGGCTTAGAGCAATCTGGTCTATGGAAGCTGTCCCTGCCCATGGCAGGGAGCAGACTGGATGATGTTTTGGGTCCTTTCTAACCCAAACCACTCCATGATTCATCCTGTGGTTCTATCCAAAAGCAAGACCCACTCTCTTGCTCTTCCCTGCAGAGCTGTGGGGAAGCTTTAGGCAGGCCAGGGAGCTGTGTTGGTGGGGACAGGGGGTAGAAAGGCTGGGGATGCCCGTGGGGGAAGTGTGGGGCTGCACAGCCCTGCCCTGCTCCCGCTGTGGGCCCCTGGCCCCCCCAGCACCCCCGCCCCGCTTCCCTCGGGGACCTGCTATTCCTGGAACACCGAAAGCTGCGGCTCACAGATAAGGCTGCGGCAGGGCCCCGGTGAGGAATGGCAGCCAAGAGCTCGGCTCCTTGCAAAGAAACTCCTTTTAAACTTTTCCTGTTCCCCGGGAGGGCCGGCGGCAGCCGGGCAGAGCACAGGGATGAGGGAAGATCACAGAATCCGTTTGGCTGGGAAAGATCTCCGAGATCACCGAGTCCAACCGACGACCCAACACCACCTTGTCCACCAAACCATGGCACGGAGTGGCACATCCAGTCTCACAGGGGTCATTCTCTAAGGGTGGGACATCCTGCACACGTGGTGATGAGGGGGGTGATGCTGGGCAGTCCCTGGGTGGGGGAGCAGTGCTGACCCTCGCTGTCACCACAGGAGGAGTGGAAGACTGCCAGCAAGAACAACTCCTTCTTTGAGAGCTTCTGCTCCACGGCCCAGCACGTGTTTGACGGCAGCAGGGACCGGTGCAGGGTGATGCTGATGGCCTGCAAGAGCCCCTCCCGCCGCTGGGCCGTGCAGGTGGTCCTGCACCGTGAGTACAATCCCACCCTCCTGTGCAGGGGACAGGGTGGCACTGCCACTGGGGACACCGGAGCTGGAGGCTCGGCAGAGCCCTCTGGTCTACTAGAGCTTGGCCAAAGGGATCTGTTCTGCCCCATCCCAGTGGTTTGGGAGAGGCACAACGACCCCAGAAATGAGCTCTGCGCCCCAAGGAATGCACCAGATCCCTCTGCCATGTTGAGTCAAGGCACTGACCAGTCTCCAGGAGGAAGAATTCCTCCCAGGTGGTTAAAAGTGGGTGCCCAGTTCAAATCCTTCCCCAAAGACCACAGAGGGGAGCTTCTCTCCCATGTCAGAGCCTTGTTGGGACACCCAGCTCAGCCTGGGTGTGCTCAAACCTTGCTTTAGGATCAGGGTGCCTGGGAGATGGAGACCTCCTGCTGCCCTAGCATGAGGGGGAGGAAGGCCTGAGCTCCATCTGCTCTTACTCATCATCAGAGCAGAAGCTGGGTGGGTGATCCAGACTCCACATCCAACCTCATGGAAGGCACCCAGGCTCTGAGGACTAATCCTTGAGGAGCCAGGTACAGCCCCTCACTGGGCTTGCTCTTAAATCATCCACTGGAGATGGATGGTGGGGCCTGGGAGCTCTGGGGCTGTCCCACTTCCAGAAGAGATCCTGGCTCTTGGTCTGGCTCCAAAGTACCTACAAGGGTTTGCTTCATCCCCACACATCTTCATCCACCTCCTCTGGAAATTGGCTCACCCCTCTGGCAAGGGGATGGTGGCAGAACCTGTCTCTTGTCCACACCTTGTGCTCACTGAAGACTTTTTCTTCCTCCAGTTCCCTTGGACTCTGAAGAAGTCCTCATGAAGCTGAAGGAGAAGAAGGAGAGGTTAGAGGAGGTAAGTGGTCATGGCACAGCTGCCCCAGGGGTGTCCCCCAGTGGTGGGTGGCACAGGAGCCTGACCTGTCCTTTCTGTGGCAGCTTGGCATCATCAACATCACCTCTGACAAGATGGTGGAGGACATGACCATCAACGACGAGTTCAGCACCCCCCTGATCATCACCATCATCACCCTGGCCGGGTCCCTGCTGCTCGTCGCGGCCATCTACGGCTGCCACCAGCGCTTCTCCCAAAAGAAGGACCAGGTAAGGTGGCAGGAGCGTGGGACAGGTATCCCAAGACCTTTTCCATCCCCAAAGCATCTTCAGGAGATGAGGATCATCAGTGTTGCTGTCTCTGCTGGTGGAGAGATCCTGGTTTGCCCAGCGGGCACCAACTTGGGTTGTAATTTTGACAAGAAAGGCTTTCTCAGTCCAAAACCCCATTCTAAAAACAAGCTGTACCTCTCAAAAAATGTATTGAAATACTTTTACAAGCAGTGGAGCTGGGTTGGGTGCCAGGGAGCCCCAGGCTGTGTGCAGGGAAGAAGGAGGGTGTCAGCAAGAGGAGCATCGACACTGCAGGGCTCAGCCTTTGCAAGAGCTGGGCCAGGGCCAAATTTCAGAGCAGCAGCAGCAGGATTTAAGGAAGAACCAACAGAAAAAGAGAAAATAATGTGATTTTCATCTCGGGAAGAAATCCTAGGTGATTTTAGTGTAGCATCCACCTGTAAGGACTAGCCATTCCCACACCCTGGGGCACCGAGGTTTGCACTGCTGCTGTTCCTGAGGATTTAGCTCTAGGGCAGACAGAAACAGAAAATAATTATGAAATCAGATTATGCAATCAGGGTAAAATCACCCTCCTGATGAAGAAGCAAACCTACTTCACTCCTACTTCAAATAGCTTTCCCCTGGACCACCTCATCCTTTCTCAGTGATCCCAACCTCTGCCCCACAGGAAAACAAGGGATAAAGCTTTAAATATTTACAGTGCAAGGTAGGTGAACACAGAAGGGAGGGAAGAGAAAATTAATGCCCTTGTCAGATTTGTTTGTACTTAACCAGGCTTGATTTTTTGGGAAGAAATAGGGGAAGAGGCAAGACCTCAATAAATATTTGGCCTGCACTGTGGTCCCCTTGGAGCTTCCAGGATTTCATCATAATAGCTTCATCAATAAGGCATTTTTAGTGATGGGAATGTGTCCCTAAAATAACTTGGTCAAGAGGAACAGGTACCAGTCCAACTTGGATGTTCCAGAGGTAAATTCCCACCAGGCACGGGGTAAAATAGCAAAACCAAAGCAAGAGATGCCATTTCTGAAAATCAAACACATTCCTCCTTCCTGGCTTTGTTTTTGGGTGGTTTCTTTTGTTCTCCTTCTGTTTCGTTTCCAAAATTGACTTGAAAGTTTTTTTTTTTTTTCCTATTTTATTTTTTTTTTCTCCAACCCTCCTCACCCCCACCTCCCTCCCTGTCGTTTTATCTTGGAAATACCCAGAACATCCACCCTGATGTCCCCGGGTTTGATGATGGACATGTGGCCCTGATCTTTAATGTGAGTTCCAACACAGGGATCGGAGGGGCGGGCGCCGCATCCGTAACACTCCCAGCTCTCACCTCCGGTGCTTGGTAGGGCCCAGTAGCTTTTAACAGGACTAAAGCCCAGCTTTACAGCCCCTTTCCTCTTGCTGCATGGCTGGAAGGTGCCTTGCCATGGTGGGAGACCAGCAATCCCACATGGAAGCAGCCCTTGGTTAGATCCCAGGTGTTTCCTCTGCTTTTGAGCATCCCACAGTCCCCACCCTGCCACGGGTGACACGGGGGACTCCCAGCAGTGCCTTTGCAGCCCCTCTGCCAGCACCAAGCCCTGCAGTTTTGCTTCTCCATCCCTCTCCTTCTCCATGGATTCCCTCCCACGCCTGTCTCCTGACATTTATAGGAGCACTGTAATAGAGCAAGCTGTGAATCCAGGCAGATTTTAACAGGGCTCCCAAAAAGGGCTGAGCAAGGACTGCAGTTCCCCACTGAATCCCTCTAGGGAAGGATGGGGATGCAGAAGCCCAAGTGGATGCAGAATCAGGATGGGCTGGGGTTCTGCCAAGGGATGAAGGGCTGAGGTGGAGCCTGAAGCACATCACACCAAAGGACCAGGGTGATAAAGTGGCTGATTCCATCTTTCCCTGCCTGGTTTCCACTGAGAGCTCCAGAATGAGGAGGGATAATGCTCAAGATCTGGCAGATGGGAGCTGCCCCTGAGTAAAGGAGAATAATAGTAAAGCACCTAAAAAAGGACAGGGGTGGATAGAAAGGGGAGGGGAAGAGCAGATTTGAGATAGGGAGGCAGGAGTTGGGATGCAGTGTTGCTCAACCTCTTCCCAAGGTCCTGGGTTGAACAAACTGAAGCTGGCAGCTGCTCCTGGAGGTTTTCCACATGTCTCTGGCTGCTCTTTCCTTCTTCCCATCATCAGCAGAGTCTCCCTCTTGCCAGCTCCATGCTATCCCCTCGCTGCCCCCTGCCTCAACCTCACCATGGAAGTCTCTGTATGTAGCTATATAAATCTATATGGGGCAGCTGTCACAGCTGGCTGGGAGGTGACAGCCCTGAGGTGACACTCGCAGCATGGCGAAGGTGTTGTCCAGTGGGGTTTATGGTTTTCTTTCCTCATAGCAGCGCCTGACCGAGGAGATGCAGACCATGGAGAACGGCTACCACGACAACCCCACGCTGGAGGTGATGGAGACCTCCTCTGAAATGCAGGAGAAGAAGGTGAACCTCAATGGTGAGCTGGGGGACAGCTGGATCGTTCCTCTGGACACCCTCATGAAGGAGGACCTGGAGGAAGAGGAGGACACGCATTTATAGGATGCAGAACTTGATCAAGAGAAAAACAACGACCCCCCCCCCCCCCAAAAAAAAAAACCCATAAACCCTACACATACACAGACAGAGCTCCAAAATAAGGCAAAGTTCCCCCCCAAAAGAAAATCCCTGAATGAACTAATCATGGCTCTTTGTGCCTCCACATGGGGTGAAGGATGGAAAAAACAAGAGAAGACACCTCTGGGGCACAACACAAGCCACTTTGGTGGCCACATCTGGCCAAGCATCCTCCAACCCCCATCCACCTCCCACGCCAGACCTGACCAGCCATGGGCAAACAGGGTAGCTTTGCTGCTGAAGAGCTGCCAGCGTCTCCTCCAAGCATGTCCTCTCCCATCCCACATCTGACCACGCCAGCCACATCCTCCAGCTACCAAATGACTCAAAAATCAAGAGAAATAAAATAAATAGGACGGGAGATGGAGTGCATCTGACAGCAAAGCAGCACCTGGCAATTACAGCTTGATAAATCCTCTGGCCCACGCTGTTTAGTCATCACCCTGCCCTCCCTGACACCCAGGTAGTGAATGAAAGAAGCTGGAACAGCCTGTTCCTTTTTAATCCAGTTTCCAGCCTCTCCCCAGGGCTGAAACGCACAAGAACCCCACGTTGTGCCATAGGCAAATGGATGCATGTGGACCCAGCGGGATGGCAGGGATGCAGCAGTGCCAAGTGATGCTCAGCCCCCGTGCTAAGGCTGATGAACACATCCTGAACCCACCTGGAGACAGAGAGAGGCGCAGCAGCTTCTTGTTTTACAAGGATGAGATGGAGGGAGAGGAAAAGGAGGAATTCCTTGAGTTCATCCCTCTTAGGAAGGGTGTGGAGAGCAAGAGCGATGCCTGGTCGCTAGCCCAGGTGTGATGTTGGGGGTTTTGTGGTGCAGGAGCCCAGCTCTGGTGCTGCATTTCCCTCTGGAAGGATCACTTGCCTTCCAGGAATTACACAGCAGCATCTCACAGCCCTCATCCATCCTCCACAAGACTGTGGGAGACGCACCATGATGGTTCGTGATTTTTGAGGGCACATTTTCCTGCGTGAGCAGCAGAAGAGGTAAAAGAGCAGCAGAACGTGAGCCAGGGAGCTCAGTGGCATTCAGGTGGCCTTGGTGTTTGTTTCACCCCCTCAAGGTTTAAAAGCTCAGCCTCAAGCTCTTCTTCACAAGCCACTAAAACAACAGAGACCTGCAAAGCAACTTCCAGCTCAGCAGCGAAGCTGGGACTGAGCTTTGTCCTGCAGCTCTTGGTTTGTCACCCAGGCCTCCCTTTGCTGAAGCCTTTAAAGGGGAGAAGAAAAAAAAAACATGGCTGGACTGAGGCCATTTGTGGATTTTGACTCCCCACCACAGCTCCTGAATGGCTCTAAAGGGCTGGGGAGAGTTTCATGCCTTTGCTCTGGTGAAGCAGCTCCGTCCTGGCAGAGGCAGGGACCATCCTCCAGCTGGGGTCCATCCTCCAGCACACGAGGACCAGAAGGTCACTTGGCTGAGTCCCTCTCCCAAAGTGAGGAGCTGCAGATAAGAGCCATGCCCAAACACGGCCTTTCTCCTCTGCTTGCCACAAACCCAGGCCCAGTGGGGAGATTTTCCTCTGGGCTCTGCCACCAAGTCAACCCAACTGGGATCTGCTCCCAGGGCTGCCCTGAATGAGGGGAAAAGCAGAGCCAAGCAATGGGAAGCTTGGAGAAACCCTGGTGGAGTTGGGAGTACTCAGGAAGGAGGGGACTGGGGTGTTTTGCTCAGCCCTAGGACAGGCACTGGCAGAAGATACAAGTGGCTCTTCCCCCTTCTGTCCTGCACCGAAGGGCAGAGTCTGAAGTGTTCAAACCT
Organism: Taeniopygia guttata; assembly: GCF_048771995.1. Lineage (NCBI taxonomy): Eukaryota > Metazoa > Chordata > Aves > Passeriformes > Estrildidae > Taeniopygia > Taeniopygia guttata. The sequence continues at coordinate 3,243,164 of NC_133025.1, forward strand.
TTCTATTTTTGTATGTAAATATTCCTGCTATTCATTAGCAATGTATTCTGCACACTTCACTTACCTGTGCACTGCACTATGGGGAAGTAATTTTGGAGGGGGGGGGGGGGCGGGGAATAACAAATAAAATAAAATGAAAAAAAAAATTAAAATCTTAAAAAAAAAAAAAAAGCCAGCCTGGTAGGATATAAAAATTTGACGTGAAGCAGAAAAACACCTCTTGCCCAGGTAACTTTGTGCCACAGCTTTGTCCCTGCTCTGGCAGCATCAAGTTCAGCTCTTTAACACAGCCACAAGTCTCAGAGAAGTGGCCTGAGCATCCACAATTGCTCTGGTGAGCACTGTGGCCTCCCAGCCCCGGGTCAGCAGGTCCCTGAGCTCACATTTCTGTCCTTCCCAGAAAACAAACACAGTGAGAACACAGGGCAGCAGCGATGCTGTGGCCACCGGGGCTGAGTTGCCACAAGGACACCCCTGGCAGGGCATCTCCAGGCTTTGGCATGTGCCTAAAGATTCTCCCTTCCCAGCAAAGAGATGCCAAAGTGCTTTAATGAGTCAGGTCCAAAGACTTTCCAAGAGAATCCTACAGAGGCTTGAGATCAAGTAACCTGAAATCTTTTCAAGCAGAGACCAGTGAGGATATTAACTGCTCAGCAAGTGCTTATAGTGATTTATATTTGAATAGGAATTGTACATTTATTTATTTTTCCAGACACCATATTTTTAAACCACTAATATTTTATAGTAGATGTTCCTTCCCCTATTTAAAAGAACTATTTCCACAGGAAAAGAAAACAGTACTTTTGTTTTTTTTTAATGTTGAGAACATTCTTTTTTTGGAAAAAAAAAATCAGGTAGGAAATGCAGCAATGAGTATCTTTGGCCTTAACCCTTCCCTTTGTAGACTGTAGCCATAATTGTTAGACCAAAAATAATAAATAATAATAAAAAAAAAAGATTTACTGAGGCATTTCCTTCCTCCCTGCCCCTCCTCCCTTCCCTGAGCTCCTCTTCTGTCCCCCAAACCAGCTTTAACATCCCACACATTGTACAAAGAGATTCCTGCTCTTACCTTTCGGTGGGAAAGCAGCTCAGATGTCCTTGCAAGAGACTTTTCTATTTTCAGATTCAAGAGGAAACGTGTAAATACTTTTAGGAGCATTTTATCTCCCGCTCACAGTGCCGTGACCCAGCTGATGAGGTGGATACTGTGACTGCTGCCTACAGAAGACACACAGAAGTCATAATCCATGAGGGACTGGAGAAGGAAAACCTAATTCCCCAGGTGGTTCCCTGTTGAACCTTGCACATATAGCAGAGCTCTTACACAGTGTGTGTAGCAGCACCTCTCACGGGGACAGGAGTCTGATTTACACTGGAATTTACTGAGGAACTGGATTGTAAGATATTATTCTTGCATTTTCCTACAAATATATTTTGAGAGCATCATGTATTTCTGTCAATAAACATTCTTATATAAAAGATTCGTGTCTTTGGATGAGTGAGGAGGGGTGGGCAGGTCAGAGGACAAGTTCCAGGGCCACAACTTCCTGCTCTGGAGAAGCTCCATGGGAAAACACTGGACCAGCTGGGACAAAACCAACCCAGACCTTCAAGGTAGCCAGTCATGGAAAAGCCTGTATTTTTCCTGTGCAGAAGGAAGTATTATAGTGGTGGAAAAACTATTACATTTAAAAATCAGAGGACTCAGAGGGGTGGGCAGCTGAGGTGATGTGAGGATACCCCCACCACAGCCTGAGCACTTGTTTGAGCTCTTGGTGCCTTCAGGCTGTCAGAGGAAAAGACAACTCACCCTTATTTCTGCATTTCAGCTTTATTTCTGCATTTCAGCCTTATTTATTTCTGCATTACATCCTAACTCACTCTGATCTGCAGCCCCTGCTGGCACTCAGGTCAGGCTGTGGAGGAGGGAATCAAACCTCACATAAAGCAGGAGAGGCATCACCCAAGGGCAGCAGAGGGGCAGCAGCAGCGTGGGCAGCTCAGTGGCTCCACTGGCCTTCAAGCACCCAAAATAAAACATTTTGTTCCAGGTTAAGTTCCTGCTTATGCAAAGGAAAAAAAAAAAAAGAATTTGAAGACAGATATTAAAAATCAGCAGTTTGCCACAGCCTGTGTTCTAACTCCGTGTTCCTCCCCAGAAAAAGTTCCTGTGAATGTGTGGAATATGCTGGATTTATGGGATACTGACTGATCTCGTCAGTGAGGTCAGGCAACAGGGCCAGATGTAACATGCCACTAGTTTCACAATTACTCTACCACTAAAAGACCTTCACAGGCATTTTTCCACTCTCTGAAGTGATGTGAGAACAAACAGATCTTAAATCAACACCCTTGCTAGCATATACATTTTTATTAAGAAAAAAATGAACAAAATACATTCTCTCCTTATGTACATTACATACAACATAACTACATTTGTAGATATTCCTCGTGTCACTCATTCATTTATGTACAGCATGGGGCTCACACACCAACCCAGAAATCATCAAAGATGATTTATGCCAAGGAAGAAAATTAACACTCCAGGCTGAACAAAGATCATCCATAAAGAAAAGGGTGGGAAGGGAATCACCAGAGTCCAGGGAGATGCCTGTAACCACCATGGGCTCAGCACAGGAGCAGTCAATATTTGACCTGCCTGATAAAACACATGAGCAGTTCACAGCTTTCATCACCCCACAGATGCTTCTTTCCAGCCCAGGGCTGTCCACACCTCTCAGCTCAGCTCTCCTGTGCTCAGGTGTCCCAGACAACAACTGCAGGACAGACACCAAAGGGAATCCAGATGGACACCAGAGCCTGGCTGCCAAAACAGAACAGAGAGGCCAAATTGTGGACAGGGGGTGGACACTCACATTTCCAGCACTAGGGAGGGAGAACCAGCTTTTGGGGACCACACTGGCGTGTAGAGGACAAAATAATGAACACTGAAGGTCCAGACAAACAAACCATCACACACTACAGTGATACCATCAGAGTTGAGGCAACAGCTCAACAAACAGCTCAAAACCCCACCCCAGTCAGGTGATGGTGCCCAGCCAGCTCACTGGTGTTTGACCCCAAGATATCAAGGTCCTGTCCACACCAACTCCCCTAAGAGGGGCAACTGCAGCAGTTCCAAAGGGTAAACATTTAACAAGGCTCAATACTCCCAAAATGAGACACGCTGCATCTCAGCATCTGAATGCACAACATGTACAACACCACCAGCCCACAAGGATGGGAATGTCACCTCCAATTAACTGGGAATGAGCCCACAGACTTTCAATTTCTGTCCCTCAGCAAAGTAGTCTGCGTGGTTCGGGGCCTCAGACTCGTAAGACTCCCATGAACACATTTGTTTGTATAATTAAGCTCTTTTCTCTGGCTTAGGTCTCCCCAGCACCCCCTCATTTCCTGCTGTGGAGGAGGGAGTGCTGGAAAGCAGCAGAAAATACAGCTTTAGCAAATGGCAACAGCTACTAATAACGAGGGGTTTGTTTTCCTTTCCACTACCCCACACAGCAGCTTCTGAAGTGAAGAGTGTTTTGCACATCAAAACATCAACAGGAGGGACAGGAATGAGGAGGGAGAGATGAAGGCAATATTCACCCCTCACTGCTACTTTGCATTCCTGATGACCACAGCAGACAGGAGGGGAAAACAAGTCAGCAGCACAGTAGCTCTCCTCCATTTTCCCCTTTTAAGAGCTGAGATTTTGTCCAAACCTCAAAAAAAAAAAAAAAATCACTTTTCAGCCATGAAGTGGCTTTTTATATGAATAGACCCTGTTCACACACTGCAGCACTTACCTATTTAGTGAAACACTGAGTAATTGATTGAATCTCTTGGTTACTAAATCAGGATATTTAAAGTACATTTTTCTATCACTGGGGAGTAAACCTATCCATTGTTATTTCGGATGTGGAGATGACTGCAACCACTGAGCCACTGTTATGGTCTAGCCTCCCCACCATCCTATTAATTAAAAAGCACCTAATCTTGAATTGAACTGGCAGATTTAATCAGAAAGCTCAAAACATTTTTAGGTTTTAACAATGCTTTAGGGCAGGCAGACCTGATCCAAAAGCCAGTGGGGCTGCACCACCTCGATTCTGTTTGAGCAGGGTTAAGCCCAACTGGCCTCCTCACAATTGCTGTGGAGAGAATATAATTTGTATTATTCTCTCTGGTGTCTGGGGTGGAAAGGGGCTGAAGATTGAGGTGAAGCTGCAGGACAAGAAGATCCTGACATTGCGTCACTTCTCTCTGAAAAAGAGCCAGAGAATCCAGCTCACAGTGTAAAATCAGCTCTAAATAGCAAAGCTACTGCTAGGAGAGTCCTTCAAAGCCCTTCCACAAAGACAGACCACACCTTACTCACCTACATCAGTTAATACAATCCCTGTATTAACCCCAAAACTATTTCTCTTTCCTTCTACCCTGCAGAAATAAACCAAACACCCTGTCAAAGTTTTGGGATGATCAGAGCAGGTGCAGGAACCTAGGACAACTTAAAGGTTGATCTTATCACCTTTTTATCTTGAGGCCATGCAAAATAAACCCTGAGATGGGAAGGAAGGAGCATCACAGCACTGAATGTGAGGCCATGGAAGGGCACAGGTAAATAAGTGTGTGCTGCAGTGGGGCTTCCCTGGCCTTATCCAGGATGAGAAACAGCCATGGAAAGAACAATGTAAATCACAAGGATCCTTCCTGACTGTTTCAGAGGCAGCAGGAGGGGTTTTGCAAAGGAAACAACTAGAGTATGATGTAGAGAAACTTATGCCTCAATACCCACTACGCAGCTTTAACCTTTAATTCTTCCATAGGTACCCATTAAACTCAGAGAAGTCTGAAGCATTTTAATAGGAGTGAACAGCCACACAGAGAAAGAAAATTCAGAATAAATGGGGGAATAACCAAGGGGTCATGCTTTAACTATCACACCTGCTAGTGATAAGACTTTCCATTCAAAATTAGTAGCAAACCCAAAAATCGAACCTGACAGAGCCAGTTTTGAGCTGTTCACTCACATCCATTTCCAGGAATGAACTGCAATTCCACGCTGGAGGTGAACAGTGGAGTGAGTTCTGACAGCACTCACACTCTCCAGGTCATCAGTAAAAGCTGTGCTGACTTACAGCAAACAGCTGGAAGCCAAGGCAACGTGGAGCTGTGTCTGCACCAAGTATAAATTGAGATTTCAGGGTAAAAAGGTGATGCACTGACAGCAGCTGCACTGGAAGCAGAGCACTGAATTTGTGTCACAGCAATATCTGGAGTGCACCCCTATCAAACCAAGCCCATGAAAGCAAAGCAGACAGCAGCAATGTGTTATCCTCAGCATCTGTGCTTGGGGAAGGTGCTGCCCTGCAGAGCTCCACACCTCAGCCACACAGCTGGAATTACACACAACCCACACAGCCACTGCATCCTCCTCGGAGGTTTAGGATATAACCAAAGCACACGTGGATAATCCCAAACTCCAGCCAGCTCTGTGACCTCTGCCCAGAATGCCAAAGGGAAACCTGCTGGCATCCCCATGAGACTCTCCTGTAGGACTCTCCAGCAGCAATAAGCAGGTCATTAACTGGCTTCCACTCCAAAACCATGTTTGGATCCATTGCCTATGGACAAAAACATCTGGAGTCAATTTATCCAAGTGCTGAGCCATGGTTTCAGTAGAGTAAAACCTACTTTCTCCACTCCAACTTTTCATTATACTAGAAGCTTTCAGTAACAGAGGGATTTTGCCTAGAAGCCATTACCACAACTTGAATAATCTCCAGTATATCTTTTTCCACAACAGGGTATGATCGGGTCTCCCATTCCCACAGGCATTTAGATACACTAACAAGCTTCTGACAGCACATTTACATTTCAACAGTATTTACAGCTTATATACTACTAGCAATCTATAGCAAGAACAAGTCATATAGCTGTTCTTAAACTCTCCTCCCACAAAATAAGACCCATCTCCAAATTAACACATGTACTTATTAAAATAGGCCAAGCTCAGAGTTTCTATAATCTTCCCCCTAAATTAAAACACCAATAATTTTAATTTTTCAACTGGTTCCACCTCTGTTTCTGTAATAAGTACAGCTATAAAACAACACAAGCACTTCCAGAGACACACATGAACTGCTTTTACTGTCAGGACTTCACTTGACAATAGCCAAACATTCCTTAACTCTGAGCCAACTAATAAACTAAAATTCAATGCATACACAGGGACTTCAAAGTTTCACAAGACATTTTTCCACTTTTAAAAACAAAGGGACCGAATGGAAATGTATCTACTAATTTTTGCCATTTTCCCCAGAAGTGGCACAGCATTACATCGGCAGAATTACTGCCTGTACAGAGATGGAGGTTGTACACAAGTTATTCAAACTTAGAAGTTCACTCAATAAGCTCTACAAAATATTTATTTCTCAATTCTGAAATGCAGGAGGCAGCAAGAGAGCTGGTAATATTTGTGTTACAGGTACCTACCACCCTCCTGCATTTGACAAGCAGCATTAATGCTCATCTTTCTCACAGTAAGAGCAGCAAACACGTTTGAAGCATTCCTCAGGACTCTGCTCTGAACCCATCACTCACCAGTGTTGGCACAGCATGGCCAGGTCAGCACAAAACTCTGGGACAGAGAAAACTCCCTTCAAAAAATCTGCACACATCAGGCAAATGGTTCAGCTAACAGCTGTTCCACAAAGCCCTGTGGAAAACACTCTTCCAGAGTCATTACTCGGCTTTGGAAGGAGTTTCTTCTGGAAGAAAGAATAGCTCATGGAGCCCTGGACACTTGTGGCTGCCAATGAAAGAAACACAGATGAGCTGTGGTAATCCCTGGCCACCAGCCCCACACCTCTGCCACCCTCCTGCAAATAGGTGGGTTCAGTTCATTTGCTTACTGACTCCTCAATCTTTAATCTGTAATCATTAATCATTCAATTTTCAGGCTGGGTAATTATTATCAAAGTTTCAGCAATTTCATTTAACTGTGTCACTCCATAAAGGGAAGCTTTTCTATGCTTTTTAGGGAAATTTATAATTTCACTCCAGTTGCCACTGCACAAAGGCAATGCCTTAGAAAAGCTTTTCCAACTGGGTGTTCCCAGAATGATTTTTTAAAATAAGATTTTGGTTATTAACTGAAGTTCTGATAGGAAGCTCCAGCATGATCCCTGAGCCAGCATGTACCTGTGTACACCCAGAGCCAGGTGCCTAGGCAAACAAAAACCAAATTCCAGAGGTTTATTTACACAATTGGGTACAACTCCTTTAACTACCCATGCAAGATGCCACCCAGGGAAAGGGCAAACTGAACTTTTCCAAGACAAAGTTCTCCTTCCTCATTATGCTCAGCAAAAGGAAGAGATTACAAGAATAAACACATCACAAATATCTTTGAAAGAGCCAGAAGATAACAATTACAATTAATTTCAATGAACATTTTGCATCACCCTTCAGGCCTTCCCAGGACCAATACTAACTAATGGGATCCTCAAAAGAAACGAGGCAAAAAGGTGGCTAAAGTGGTTATAATCTCATTTAACAACATGTAACAAAGTCCTGCCACATGACAACATTTTGGGTCACACTGCAAGAGCAGAACATGCTTAGAGAAGTAATTTTGGGAGAACTCATAACAACTTCTACCTCATGCCTACTATGAGGGGTTGTGTAAGACGAACATTAACAAACTCACTTAATTCTACTTAATCCAAGTGACCAAAAAAATTACTTCTGAAGGGCTTTATTTCTCAAAGAAAATACATTACTTGATAGGGAAAACATAAAGAACAATTTCTTGTTTTCCAAGGAGATGATCCACTAAAGGGCATTGTAAGGGTCAAAGTCAGTGAAGAACCAAACATAGGGATTTCAAAGGATATTTTTTAAAAAGCTAAACCAAGAGTGAAGTCTGGATGTCTGTATTAAGTTTACCCCACCCTGACTTCCTCTAGCTTTAAAAGACATACCAGAACCTTGTAACTTTGGCTTTAAAGACCCAAAACATGATGAATGAGTCCCTCTTTGACAAGGAACGATGCTTTCCTTCGCAATACCTTATTTACAAGTTAACACAGAATTTACAGATAGAACTACTGACTGTAGTGCAAAGATTATGTGGTGTCAAGTTCATACACAAAGTCACCTTATAATCTAAAGTAAAGGCAAATAGAGTATGTTTGTCTTGTCTAAGCTAAAGAGCAGCCTCAGACACAGCCTACAAGCAATGATGGTGAGGTTCAAATTCAAAGACTTCTCAAGCACAGCTCAGATATTTATAACCTCGCATGCACTGGGCTGTGAAACCTTTCCAGGTGGCTGTTTTCAGATCCAGTGGGTTTCTTTACTGTTTGTATTTCGGGCTTTCTGTAATGAGCACATCAGATGCTTTCCTGGAATATCATCAGTGTCTTTAAAGATCAGCATGCAATGAAATTCAGACTACCCGTGTCATTGCCTGACAGCAAGTGGCTGATTTTAAAAGGAAATGTATACTTCACTGCTCAGAATTTTTTGTTAGAATTTAAAGCAGGTAACATAGCATACATCAATGCAAAGAGATCATTTGACTCCTAGCTTTAAGGATAAAAAGAAGGAAAGATCCTTGGCAAAACCACAAGAAGCCTTCCCTTTGGCTTAACCTCTCTGGCCACATGGTGCCTCTGCTGCTCAACAAATACTGCAGAGCTGAGCAAAGTTTCTGCTGGTTAATCACCAGCTGTAATCCATGAACTGTGCTGGTGCGAGCGGCATCGATCTGCTCGGGACAAAGGCAGGTCAATATTTGATCATCCTGAAGTGCTCTCGTTAGCTGGGACTGTCAGTCCTGCAGAAGCCACGTTCCCCTGGCTCAAACAAATCATTGATTTGCAGGACGCTCCAGAACACAGAGCTGAGGCTGCCGGGCTCCGCACACCCCCGGCGCAGAGGACAATGAGTTTGGATCGAATTCCTGTCACACAAATCAGACCTGACACGATGCACTGCTCACCAGCAGCACCATTCACAGCTCTGGCCGTTCCTGAACTTCCCCTGCCTGCTCACCACGGCTTCTCCACCAAGGTGTATCTTTTGGGTTCTTTCAGCCATCCAAGGCGGACGCACAACAGTTTATTAAGAGCTTGGTTAATTACAGAACTGTCACAAAGAGTATTTAATCATCTGATTGAAGCTGAGGATACACAAGCAATGAGATCAAGTGATAAAGGAGCACAGCAGCACTAAATTTAAGTGCTAAAAGGTTGCAGAATTTTGGCTGGTTGCACTAAAAGTGCTCATTTTGATCTCAATGGAAGCAACAGCTCAGCTGGAATATTCCCCCAGTAACTACATTTGTACTGTACAAACTCTATGTTACTTAACAAAGCCTCAGCACAGGTAGCGCAACACAAAGCCCAGCAGTGATGTAAAACTTTCCATGTCAATAGGAAAAAAACCTGCCACGTTCCAGAGAAACAATTTCATCAGATTTCATTTCCCACACTGAGTGGATTCTTCCATTTGCCATCCACTGAAGTGCACAGTGTCTGAACAGTCTCAAGTGACAGGTTAAAAACACTTCATTTGTACAGTCCTCCCTGAAGACAAGCCTGGCCTCTGACACACTGTTCCTTTCTAAGTGATTAAACACTAGTATGAGGTTTTGAAATTTATTTCTAATGCACCAGGACTACAAAAGTTACACAAAGAACATGATAAAGAGGCAATACAATCAAAGCAAGCAGACACTTGAGCTCTGAAAAAGACACTTGACTAACTCTTTATTTCAAGAGTCCAAATCATCTTCGCACACACAGGACTTCCACCAAGTTCAACAGGAGCCACAGCAGGTGCAGCAACAATACCTGACTGGCATGAACACTGCTGGACAGAAAGTTTTGCAGTTTCATATAAATATTTACATCTGCCAGTGTGTACTGAATGCTCACGGACACCGAATGCAGAGTTTCTAATGCTGGGTTATGCATGTCCTTCATTCAACCTCACAGTGCAGCACCAAGCCCTTACAGTGTTTATAAAGAAGGCTTTCAGCAAAAGGAAGAATACATTTTCTATACATATGCATCAGCTCATTTTCAGAGATTTATGCTAAGAAGGCCTCCCTCACATTCAGATCTAGGTCTAAAATGCTTTGACAAGGGAGCTGCACTTACACGGGAAGGAGACAAGCTGTTGGGAGCAACGCCCTGTACACGTACACACGTACAAACACACACAGAAGCACATGGAAACGAAGACAATCTGCTTCACAAATCCTACACCCAACCTGGGGTCAGGTTTGCAGAGGTTGGGGATGTGTGTGGTGGAAGACCCAGTTCTGCCAGGCTCGCTGAGGACCCAGAGGGTTTCTCAGGGGATGAGCACAGCAGCAAAGAGATCAATCCCTGAAAAGGGGCCCATGTGGGCAGCGACTGCACTCCCTCTTTCCAGCTGTATCTCAGGTTCCCTCTTGCCTGCCAGGCTTAAGTGGAAGGCTCAGGAGAACAGGAGATAGGGATGTAGGTCGTCAGTTTAGATGTCTCAGAAGCAACTAGACATGACTGTCAGCACAGCTCTGGGAAGGGCAGACAGACTGTTAGGAACACAGGCTCGCCTTCCCGCGACACACTGTGAGTACAAGACTCAGGACATAAATTACATCATCTCAACACCTGCCAGTGTCCTGCCACTAAGTTATTCAGCTGCTGAGGATGGAGTTGTAGGACAAAGCAACACATCATAACTAGCTACAAATGAGGAAAGAACATCTCTTCCCCCTCTTCCTCAGGAAATGCAAAATAAAACCCATCATCTTTAATCCCAGACAAGTCACAAATCTCAAATTTTCCCCCATAGGCAAAAAGATCACTGCATGACTGGGTTTTATTTCTTTTTCTTTTCCCCCCACCTTTTCATCTTACATTTGCTAACTCAAAATCCAAAGTCAGAAAAAATATATATATTTAGTCAGAAGTACGTCAGTTACATTTTATTAACCTACTCCAAGGGAAAAGCTCCAGGGATTCACCATACAAGTATAAAACCCCTTTCAAACACCTAGGGGTTACTATATTAACTTCATCCCAGCAGTCAATCAATGCAGTAAAAAAATTAAAATACTGAAAATGGATGCTTTTCCCCTCTTCCATGTGTCCAGTAATTGCTCTGTTACAGTGTGATGAGGTCCACCAGGTTGCCTTTAGGAGGGGTCATGTTGTCTGGGAAGAAGTTGACTAACGTGTCAAACAGCTGAGTTCTCTGGGCATACGTGTGGTCAACGTCTGAAAATCCTGGGGGAGGAAAGAAAGGGGAAAGTAAGTCACTCCTCCCAATCCCAAACACTCAGTTTAGCTGTGGAATTGTCCATTTGGCATAAATGTTAACAGCTCCCTCTGCCTCCACTAATAAGGCTGCTGGCTCTCCATCCCACTACTGCGAGCACATATAGAGAGATTATGTCATCCCAAGCCAGCATTGCCATCAAGATGCCATAAAAAGTAATAAACAAATGCCTGTCAAGCTCACTGACAGCCCTGAAGAAATGGGGGAAGCAGGAGCTCTCAAGGGACTGCACTGATGCCCCAGAAAACAAAATCCATGCAGCTATTTTTATTTGGTGCCTCATTTCTTCTGTCCTCAGGCTTTCTTCATTATCTTCACTACCACGACCAGAACTGCTCCTTGGTTGCTTGGAGTTTTCCTTGAGATAAGCTCAGCTGACAGCAGGAGTCCCAACTCAGAGCTGGTATTTACTCACTGGACTTGCACCTGGCTGCATCTTGGCACACAGGAGCTTTGCAAACCGGTTTCTGGAGTGCTGCCTCCCAACACGGCAGGGTTTGGTTTGCATTGTTTATCCAAATCCTACGCTAAAACCATCAGCAAGAACAATAGGGCAGGCACACAACAATCTCCTCCACTTTGGATTACTTCCATTGCTGCTATCTCAAAGGAATGCTTTTTAATTTAGTGAACTCACTCTTCAGTTAATCAAAGTCAACCAAGTTAATCAAATCAAGGAGGGCTGGGGTTTTTGTTTTCAAAGCACCTCTTGATGTACATATCCTCCTATGTGTAAACCCAAAATCTGGATAAAGTATTGTACTGAGTGAAGAACTAATTCATCTTTTAAAATGCTTAAAACTAGGGAAAAGTTTTGAGGGTGGTGAAGCACTGGCACAGGTTGCCCAGGGAAGCTGTGGATATCCCATACCTGAAGTGTTCAAGGCCAGGTTGGATGGGGCTTGGAGCAACCTGGGATAGTGGAAGGTGTCCCTGCCCATGGCAGAGGGGGTTGGAATGAGATGATTTTTTGAAGGTCCCTTGCAGCCCAAACCATTCTATGAGTCTAAGAAAAACCCAACTTTTTTGAAACTTGGGTTTTCTTTCTTTAAAAGCAGTTGATCCTATAGGTCAACTTGATGTCTTCCAAATCACAGGAACTCAGCAGAGCTTCCTCATCCAGCAGGGCAGAACTGCAGTGGGCTTTAACCTTCCCTCAGTTTCTCAGATTGGGAATTATACCTCCATCAAAAACTGAAGTCATCCATTCTCTTAGTGAGAGCTCAAAGAACACTCCAGTACAAGGATGAAATTTCTGCCTGTACCCTTCCCACAGGCTGCCCAGGATGAGTCTCTGAGATCTCTCAAAGAGTTAACTGGACAGAGCAGTGAAACAAATCACGTCTTTGGCTCAGCCCTCCTGTTTCCAGCCCTTCATGCCACTGTTTTCTTCACTCTTGACACTCTGCCCGAAGAACTCATTCTGCAGAGAACAGAGCGAACCAAACTACTCCAGGAATTGCAGTTATCACAGCAAACAGAGCCGTAGCCATGCTGTGAGATTCCAAAGTGACATGACAGGAGGTGCTTTATTCTGACCAAAGCTTCTGTTTACTTGCGTAACAGTGAAGGATCAGATGTAATAAGAGACACAAAATGATCCCAGGAGGCATTGGTTTAAAACCACTGATGGTGAGAGATGTTTTAAATATGGGCTTGAGGTATTGGACACTGGTCATTATAAATAACCTCTCAAATGTCTGGGTAGTGGCACTTTGCATATTGAAAAGAGTCTGCAATGTTGATAGGAACTATAACATTTGATATAAAAACCAGTAGAAACTAAGAGCATTATCAAAGGGAACATCACGTAATTCCTCTGACACACAATACTCACCGAGAGTCGTGAAATCCGAGCCAGACTTAAATAATGCTGAGGCAAGAAGCTGAAACTGCAGAAGAAGAGGTAAAGGGACAAAGAAAGAAAAAAGTGTTATTAACCACAAAGGCAAAAACCCCAAGGGATTCATAGAAGTACAAGTAGCTTTAGAGTTGCTGTGTTTTCTCTACACAATCCTCACAACTCCTGTGCCATACACATGAATAACAGCAGCAGGCACTTTCACATGAGCACTACAATTTGTCACCTTGGCACAAGTTAAATGGTTTTTCCTAGAATTAGAGCAGTGTTGATGCAATGAAAGGTATTTGACTGAGAGCTCTAAAAATCTCATTTTTTTACATATAATTTTTTGCCTCTTTGGCAGAAGGTAGAGTCCCTTCCACACAGTAACATTCCCAGGGATTAACAAGGTATAGACTCAGCAGCCAGGGATTAGCAAAAAACAGGGAAACTGCTGGAATGAGCATGAACTTCTTGAAACAGAGAAAGCTCTGCCCAGAGAAGCTGTGCATGCCCCAACCCTGGCAATGTTCAAGGCCAGATGGGACTGAACAACCTGATCTAATGGGTGGCATCCCTGCCCATGGCAGGGGGTTTGGAACTCAATGATCCTTTAACGTCCCATCCAACCCAAACCATTCTATGATTCTAACTACAACAACCTTTCAAACTGCCAAAGATCTCACATCACAAATTTAAGGCATTATCTTCCTAACTAAAAATAAAAATTCTTTGTTTGGGAACATCAAGAGCATGAATAAAAACATTTTACTTAACACGTTCATGGTTTTATTCTCCCTTCATGTTTCACTGATAGACAGTGACCACAGTGTCTTCCTCTGCCCCTAACTGCTGTTTCCAGGAACACAGGGAACAGAAAAGCTTAGTGCTTTGTCATACTCCTGCACAGAAAGAGTTGATTCCCTGAAGCTTTGGAATTTTATGTCTCCTGCCTGTGTGTCTTTACAGCACAAAGCCCGAAGAAAAAGAAGGGAGGAAAAAACCAGAAGAGAAGCAAATATGTTCAGGGAAGGAGTGGAAAGAACAGCCAGGCATTACATATCCATCAGTTGAATTTCAATTTCAATAAAAAATGGGAACACAGACAATTTGTAGGCATGTAGGAGTGGAGAAGGTGATGAGTAGCAGCCAACATGAATTTGGCAACAACAAGTTGCAGTACATCAATCTGATTTCTCCTATGAGGCAGAAGGCCCTAGGGATGGGACTTGGCAACAGACCTTGTCCATTCTGACTTTCATAGGAATTCTAACACTTTCATATGGTATTTAAGACACATTGTGATGGCACCACTTAGATTAAGCCAACAGGGAAAGGCAAACAGATCAAATAACTTTTCTGTGGGTGGCCATCAATGGTTTGACATCAAAATGGAGCCTTGAATCAGGAATGATTCATCTGTGGCCCAGGGTCAGCATCACCCTGGGTTTTCAGTGATAACCTGCTTGGCAGAACAGGGCAGGATCACCAGACCTTACACCACACTCAGACTGACTCCCAGCGTGGAACAGCCAGCCTTCCAACTCTTTTTCCACTTAATCCAAATTATAATGATGGATTGAGGTGCATTTTGCCAGGGCCAAGTGCAAATCCACATAAACAGAAAAAATCAGCAATACAGAATAGGTGCAGAGGCTCTGTGAAAATGCACTTAGGCGCTACAACAAATCACTATCACTTTATTATAAAACTGACAAATGCATGAAAAGGAGCAGAATCTTTAAATAAAATACTCTTGCTGTTACAAGGTTTTAAAGTCTCCTCTACAATAAGGAGCCCATTTTTGGAATGCCCTGTATCAGCTAGCAACACATGAAGAATGCACTAGAAAAAAAATTAAGTGTTCTGAAAAGCAAGTTCTATGAAGAAAGCTCAAAGGAGTCAGGGTTGCAGAGAACGATGGCCAAGCACAAAACTGCCGAAGTCACAGATGCAAAAGGCTGCTACAAAAAGCAGATCTACAACCCAGTGCAAGAAGCTACAAAAACACTTCAGTAAGATCAGTTTCAATGTGACATCAAGGGAACAATCAAGCTAAAATAAGGACTGTAGTGTCTGGGTAAGTCTGCATCCTTTGGGGACAGAGGACTGACAAACTGGAGATGAGGGGGAAGGGGGTGTAAAGTGCCCTCCTGAGTGTAAGGCCTGGTCACACTAAATCACTGCAGTGCCACACGTGGATTCCACTGTGAACCTCATTTGTGAGAGCAGCTTGGCTTCCCAGCAGCACCGTACTTAAACAGCTGCCCAGCAGAAATAGCTCCAAAAGTTCCAATAAAACCCGTGGCTAAATCCGTGCGGCTTCTGAGAGCAAATGCCACGCTCTGGCCATCCCTCCCTCCCACACGATGGCCTCAGGGGCCCGCTGCCAGCTGCCTGGTGGCACACCAAGCTGGGATAAAGCGGGTGCCACGTGCTCCCAGGGGTTCCCATGCTCCTGCAGCAACGCCCTGCTGGGAGCACAAAGCCACACTGGGGCTCAGGTGCCCGACAAAGAGGCCAGATGAGCAGGGTTCAGCCAAGAACTCGCTGAACTGAGACCAAAACCCTGCTGAAAATGGCCTCTGCCAAGTTTCCAGCCTCATCTGCACCAGGCATGATGGATTTTCACGGCTACGAGTTTCTTTGCAGCTTTGTGGGGAAGGAGGATATTGTTCCCTTCTCCACTGATGGCAACGCACTTGAGTTAACCTTTAGGGCTGTTGTTTGGTTGGTTTGAAATTTAATTTGTGTATCAGCTCACACTTGAAAAGCACTTTCTGATGGAAAAGTCAAGCATGGGAATAAAGAACATCAATTAAGGACAGTGATGAACCTAAGCTGGTTCACTCTGCACTTGAATTACAATCCCAAACCCTACAATGTTATCCCAAAGGATCCCCACCTTTTTTCCAAAGTGTGGGACAGTTACTGCTCACTCAATACCAGGTATCCTACATACCATTCCCAGCAGACATCCAATGTACTATTTTCTTCACAAAGTTTAAGCTTTGCTCTAAAGAACAAATTAATTTCTTCATCAGCTTTCTTATCATATTAATTGTTATTCTAACAGATGGCACTTCAAACTCTGATTAATTTTGGGTCTATTTGAAACTAACAGTATCTCATTTTTCAAAACATGTAGTGTTATGCCACAGCTTCTGAATTCACAGAAAAGCACGGCCCTCAAGCAAATCACACCTCAGATCTCCCCCATCAGGCACTAGAATGAAACACCCAATTAATGACCATCTAGGAAAAACAATTTGCTTAATATCACACAGCAACTCTGTTATGGAGGCAAGAGCAGAATTCAATTATCCAGCAGAAGCATCCAACTGCTTTAATCACACCACCACCCATTTTCTTCTGACAATCCCTCTGGCTCACTGGCTTCATCCTTTCCAAATTAAGCCTGCACTCAAAAGACAGCAGTTCCCTTTGTTACACAATTAACTTCTCTCTCGGAGATCCAACCAACCTCCTGAACAGAAGCAGGGGCTCTTGGGAGATAAACAGATCTGGTTAACTAATGGAAGGTTATATACTATGTCTATTTTTATATATTTGCTGCACACCTCTGCCCTTGCACAAACAAAATGCTTAAGAGGGAATGAGTAATTCCCATTTGGGATACCTGGCCAGTTCTATGAATCACAATTCCTCCTCCTCCTCCTCTGTAATGCCTGTGTGTGAGTGCTCAGAACACAGCATAAACCAGTTCCTCAGCTTTGACCAGTTCTCTGGGGCTGGTGATTCCCAGCACAGGCTCAAAGAGGCAAAGAGAAGCTCAAACCCTTTGAGGATGGAGCTGTCGCTGAAATTGGGAGGGCTGAATGCTGTTTTTGTAAAGGCTCCTTGGCTCCAAAGCCTCTGCTCCTGCAGCACTTAGGCTCTGAGGCTTTACAAAGAATCACAGCAGGACGCAAAGAAGAGAAACAAGCTTTTCTTAGCTCCTTCTAGAACTATTTTTCCCATTTGGGCTTCAATTTTCCCAGAAATACCAGTCTAATGCAGATTCAAACAATACTTTTGGGCCCTGCTGGCTTTATCTGTCAAATTTATTAAAGACAAGGTCTTAAGAATGGAAAGTATGAAGCAGCCTTGAACAGGGGCCTCCAGCCTCAGTCTACAAGCAAGTCAGGCCTCACATTGGCCTCCAGGTCCTTGCTCTTTCTCCTACTATGCTCCAAGAAAAACATACTGTGAGTTTTCCTTTTGCTTTGTATCTGTTTTACAACAATCATGGGATCAAACTTCATAGGTTGTTAAATCTCCATGTACAAAATCATCCTGCTCTCCCATACTTGGAAAGCACTGGACATTTTTTTGTGTCATCTTGATTTCTACTGCAGCCCATTTAACAGCAGCAAAGCTCTGGGTATGATTACTGTAATGTTCAAGGAGCATTTTTAGCTTTTGTACATGAACTACTGATGTTTATGTGCTTTAACAGCACCTCTTTTTCTCTAAGTACAAAATCTGGAATTCAATTTGATATTCATTTTGACCATCCTTTTATCTTTAAAAGCCTGGTGTTGTAATCTTTCACCAAATTCACATTTGTGTGTGACAGAGAAGAACAGCCATGCCAGCAGAAAATTTTACACCAGCAAATAACCCTTTCATACAACTTTTAATCTGTTAAAGCACGGACAAAATTCCCCATTTTCTAGAAATTTACCCTCATTTTCCTATAGTGTCAGGGCTATTAACCCAGAGCCACTAAAAGATCCACTGATTTGGGAACACTGAACTGACTGACTGAGGAGGTTTAAGTGATGACAAGCAGAATCACAGTTAAAGACTGGATCTGCATTTGTGGGCAGAGAAGTTGCTGGCACACAGCCTGTGGCTACTAAACCAAGCACCCATGCAATACCTGTTACTTGCAGGCATCTATTTAATTTCAGAATAATAAAAAAGTGGGGAAAAAATAGTCCTCTTAGCATCCCTAAAATTCACAGCAACAGAATGAAAAAACTTGAGGTATGTTCCTACTATCAATCATTCATGCTACTTTAAACAAAACCAGTTACTAAGGCCAAAGTAAGTTTCAAGAACAGACTGTTTGTTTTCCTTGGCATCCAACTGCAAACAGCTGAACAGACTTGCCTAACTAAGTCAGAAGGAATTACTTCTATTACAAAGCAAGCAAGCCTCACCACAAGGGGAAATTCTGCTTGTAATGGTATATAACACCACCCAGATCTCCATCCATAACACATGAAGCCATACAGTCCAGTCTCCAGAATTATTGCACAAAGTTGGGGATGAAACTATTCAGCCTGATCCTTCCCAAGTTTAACAGTTGCCCTGGGAGGAGGGAAAACAGGCAGGAATGGATTCCCTAAAGTTCTAAGATGCCTTACAGCATTCAATGGCTGCAGCAAATCACATCTGTCACCCTCGCTATTAATTGAGATACAAATCAAATAAAGGCAGGGCATGGAGGTGTCTGGGCTGAAAGACACAATCAAACTGGTGCTTGAAATTCGATATGGAATCCAAAATGCCTGCGTCAGTCCTTTGGAAGGCACAGGAGCTATTTGAAGATGCAATGCCAGAGCAAAAAGCCAACTCGATGTGATAACCGGAAGGTAAATTGACGTCAACTGGAAATGCACCCAGTCAGTACCAGCCCAGCAGCTGGCTCTGTGCCACAGCCCTGGCAGATCTGTCCCAGTGTAAAAAAAAGCTCTGGAAGTTAAAGCTTTATGACCAGCACAATGAATAATAATTAAAAAAAAAAAAAAACAAACCAACAAAAAAAAAAAAAAAAACCTCCAAAACCCAAACAAAAAAGCATCCCAGAAACTGTTAAATGATTTTTGGAGACGACTGGAATGGATGGAAGCTTTAATTCTGCTGAATGGTGTGTGCTGATCTGACAGCCCAGCACGACAGACAGAAGCTATTGGATTTTGTTTGGATCAGACATTAGGCCTGCAGAGAAAGAATCTACAATATATTCACTCAGCTGGACTGAGCTATGTAAGCTCATTCGCTGGATCATTAATGTTCAGAACACCAGTGTGCTCTCTAAAAAGGGGTAATTCTTTTTTTCAAACATTTAATTCTATTTCTACTGGTGTGATACAGCTTCTACATTCCCCCAGAATCTCAGGGGAGACAATGCAAGCATGTAAATTCTCCATTCCTACAAGGTGGACAAGTTGAACACTGAGCTGGGAAAAGGAAAAGGAGGATATTAAATGGTTTTCTGTGCCAGATGTGCCCAACATGCAGCTTCTGCAGCAGCTCCCTCAGTCTGTGGGCGACAGGAGGCAGCAGGAACTAGGAAAGGAGCTTGCTCATCACACCACACGTTTGCTGTTCAGGGAATAATAAAAAGGCCCAGCCAGCCATGAGATGCAGGATCTCCTTAGGAATAAATGGCTGAGGAGAGACAGGCTACCAGCACACAGGTGTGACATGGAGAAAAAAGGAGATCAAAGAACACAGGACACATCTTATAGGAGTGGGAGGGAGCAGAAGGGAAAAAGAGATCATCAGGATGGGGATTGGTACTGTATGGGTTACTCAGGCTCAAACAGGAAGATGAAACCTCAAATTCTGGGTTGAGTTTTGGGCCCCTCACAACAAGAAAGTCACTGAGGGGATGGAGTAAGTCCAGGGAGGGGAACTGAGCTGGGAAAGGGTCTGAGGCACCAGGAGAGGCTGAGGGAGCTGGGAAAGGGGCTCAGCCTGGAGAAAAGGAAGCTCAGGGGGGATATTCTGGCTCTGCACAACTCCCTAACAGGAGGGGACAGTGGGTGGGGGTCACTCCCAAGTAGTAAAACACAGGACAAGAGGAAATGGCCTCAAATTAAGACTGGGCATAAGGAAAAAAATCACCAGAAGGGTTGTCCAGCTCTGGCACAGGCTGCCTGGGGAAGTACAATCCCCATCTCTGGAGGTATTTAAAAGCCACATGGATGTGGCACCTGGGGACATGGCTTAGCAGTGGCCTTGGCAGTGCTGACGCAGTGGTTGCACTTGACGACCTTAAAGGTCTTTTCCAACCTCAAAGACTCTGGAAGTGTTACCACACTGGGAAGATGGCACATATCAGAAAAAAAAAAAAGCATCTCCTTTTTTATCTTAAGAGAAACAGGATCATCTGTTGCCTTTCCTGTGCTAGAAATGACTAGAAAGGATGTGAAACTACTTGATATGGAACAATTTGAACAAGAAACTATTTACAGAGAACAGAGAGTCACACCACTTAAATATTTTGTTGAATCACATGTTTATAAATGCTGATTAGAATTTATGACAAACGTGATCACTTCCAAGATCTTGATAAGAGTAAGCTTTTTTCCTAATTCTAACTCTACAATTCCATCCTGTGAACACACAAGAATATTCTTATATTCTCCCCCAAGATCTTTCAGTGTCTGTATAATCTTCTCTTTAGCTAAAGTAGCAAGTTAAACCCACCAGATTAAGAGATTTAATCCAGGGACTCAGCACTGAATAGAACTTCCCCTCCTCCTATGATGATTTTATAAAAGGAACTGTTGAATCCCTTCCCAAGTCATTAAGGAAAGGAGACAGCAAGAACCCCAGACTTTTCCTTATCTACCCATCAGGAGCTGAACGCTGGCACATCTCAGCTGGCTGCCCCAAATTCCATGTGGAAATTAATGCCAGAGTCAAATCAACCACCTTATCTGACACTTCTCACTATTTCTTTAATTGGTTTTGTAAAGTGACACGCACTGCAGTACTGGAATCAAAACAGGAAATGGGAACAAATTCCTGGAATAAATAAAGAACATGCCTACTGGATAATATTCAAAAGGCAAAGGAAATAAGATTTTAAGGGTAGCAAGCAGTGCATACATATAAACTACTTCCAGAAATATTGATCATCTTTAGAAAAGCTTTCCCTCCCCAGAGATGCTGAATATTGAGAAGCCTGAGCATGGGTAAGTTTCTACTCCCTTTCTACTGCACAACTACAGACTGGTGACATTTCAGAGAGTTTACATTTCAATTAAAACTCCCAAAATACACACCAGCACACTGGAATTAAAACAAAGGCTTAGTCTTCACTCTTAGGAGTACAAAAGCTATTTTATCTGGACCTGCAGTTGTTACATGACTGTTTCCAAAACAGTGTGGCTTAAGTGCAGAGAAATACGTGATACAGCAAAGTGTCTGGCACCTGCTGAGCTTTTACAAACTGAATTAAACCCAGGTTTAAGAGGCCCAAAACTTTCAATGAGAATGCAGTTTAAATTTCTTTAGGACAAGGTTCCTTGATCCTCACCTCCTTTGTCTCCTCAGGGTCCGAGTGATCCACAGTTACATATAAATCATTCTGCAGGTACTTCAGTGCACTAAGAGGGTCAGTCTGAGCTTTCTCTTCAAACCTGCAGAGAAGAGACAGAAAACTTGAGCACAGCCTTTTCCTTCAGGACTAAGTACTGTTGGTTCAACAGAGAGCAAAACCCATCTAACAAACCCAGTGTTTCCAAAGAAAACCACGTTAATGGAGGCTGAGCCTCATGGAATCAGGCTGAGCCTGATGGAATTTCAGGCCAGACTGAAACATGGAAGAGGGCTTTTTGGGGTGTAAGGGAGTTAAAAGGGCAAAGTATTACATTCTTACTAAAAAGATTCAAAAGCACATGCACAGAAGCTTCCTGATACATAAATATAAAACCTTGAGTGCAGATTGTTTTTCACAAATGAAGATGTGAGTAGCACCTCACAGATCAGACACAGGCAAGCCTTGAGTACTTCAGTCCCTGGGATATTAACATCCCACCTTTGGAAAGAGCACAGGTCCATAACAATCCTGTGCACCACCACCATTATCTCCTCATTTTCTTTTAATGAACAGGAACTACAACTTCTTTGAGTTCCCTCAAGAAATGAACAGAGCCCTCAGGAAATTATTCTGGGCTCAATGTACTCAGTGAGCAGAGCTGCTTCCCTGCAGCACTGAGTTGGTTGCATAGGCCTAGAAAGGATGGGCTTTAAAAATCATCCTTTTCCTCCTCTCACCTGCCCACTAAATTCAGCATCACACTGTTTGTCATCTTATCATATTGTTATTTTTTTATTTGGGTCATCTACCTGGCTATTTATACCACAGTGGACATGTGTAGCCTGAATTTTGAAACTGCCAAAAGATGTCAGTGACTGAGCAGCACAGGGAGCACAAAGACCTTGTCTGTCACCTGATGCATCTGACAGTTTGGTCACCACACATGGTTTCAAACACTGCCATAGATTTTCTCAGATGACATCACCCTGTTCCAGAGAGATGAAGTGCTTTAAATGAGTGGAGCCACTGTCACCTTGCTCTTTCCCACCCGCCCAGCCTGGCTGACTGGTACTGAACAAGTTCATAGGAAAAACAGGACCCCAGCTGATGCTGTGGGTTTGCTGTGGATGCAAGGCCAGTACCTGTTCTGGTACCCAGAGTTTGGGGGAGTGCAGGTAAAGGGCAGCCAGTGACTCCACAGCAATTCAGCTCCAGCCAGGCATCCATTCCACCATCCCTGGCTGCTCAGGTTTGGCTCCCTCACACAGACCCCAAAAATGGGAGCATGGTGCATAAACCCCAAACTTCTGCCATTTAACACGCAGCAACATTTCCTCCAAGTGCAATTTAAGCAAGTTGAAACAAATAATTCAGAGCTGACTCTGGAGGCTGCACAGCTGCATTTCTATACCACCACATCTGGGTTTAATAAGCCTCCCAGATAACTGGGCAAGGCCTTTATTCATTCTTGTAAGTATTCACATCTACTGTGTGCTAATCTCAGTGTCTCACCCAGCCACAGTGGCTGTGAGTTGAGTACAGCAATTTGCTTGCTGCCATAGAAATAAAATACCATCAGGTATTTTAACCTGACCTTCTAACTCTTGGCAGAGCCTGATAACAATGTATTTTCCCCTAGAATGCAGGGAGAGCTATTTACTGCCTCCAAATGATTTGCTGGGTCCTGAAAGGCTCTCTCACTGCTGCAATTTCTTGACTAAGGCAACACCATAAGCTTGATTTTGAAAAGCTGTTGCCCTTAATAGCAAATACAAGGCAGCTCTGAAGCATCCAGAGTGCAAGAAGCACTGCAGTGTAGCTGAATTCTGCCTAAGTGAGCTCTTTCAGGAGTTTCTGAATGAGAAACTCTGATGACCTCACCACGGTTGAGTCTCAGATGTGCAAAGGCATCCAGCCTCCAGACTTCATTAGCATCCTTGCAGGCTGTTACTATCTCCAAGCACTGTTTCCAAAACATACTCCATTTCCTTGGGAGGTGACAGCACCAAAACACATGTTGATGAGCAGCAGAGTGAAAAGGGAATCTAAAAATTCCCCATGACTCCCCACACAATAACCAGATTTTTCTAGTTTTAGAATTGCATGGGCAAAATGAATCAAGTTAATTTTGTAGTTTAGCCCTGGCCCACTGCTTTTTATTAAAATAATTTTAAGAAATAATCAAGAAACATGCAGAAGGTTTAGAAGGGACCTTGAAGAGCATCTAGTTCCATATAACCAATAAAATCACATTTCACAAAATGGTTTATGAGAGATTTGAGTCTTAGCAACTTGAAAAAAAAAAAGAAACACCTGTAAAAGGAAATTGCAAACCACCTTTGTTTCTATACCTGTGCTTTCTGATGAGGTATTTGCAGTGTCTTAGCAGGTATTCCTTTGAAGGTCGACAGAGCTTCAGAGACCAGAAATCATCTAATCTCATCTTTGGAGAGCAGGATTTACCAGGATTCCCTCCAAATAAGTAATGAACCTAAGGAAATGAGAGGCAGATCAAAAAATTGATTGTTTGTGTAAATCCACTGAACAAAGACAATTTACTATGTCAGCAGCTTTGCAGAGGTTTATTCTGGTGGGATAAACTCTGCCTTTTAGACAAGTTGCTCCATCTTATTATCAGCCTCACTTTGTCCCTATAGAGATGAAGAAAGTTCTCCTAAAAAATACATTTTAAGATAATGAAAGAGTTTTACTGTTAGAACATCCTTGTAGCAGATACCTGAGATATTTATAAATGAACATCCAAAATTAATGCAAATTCTTTCTTTAGGAAAAGCCTATGAGAATGATAAATCCTTGAGCAACTGGCAAAGTGAGTTGGAAGTCCTAAAGAAGTCCAAAGTAAAGTGACAGCAAGCCCAGTCCAGCACAATCTGAATGTAGAAAGAGGCAAATTTCCAGAAGAGTGGAAGTGTCACAAAAGGACTGTTTATTTCTTCACTACATTTTTCTACCCATCGTGTGGTAATTTCAGACCCTGGACTGTTGATATTAAACATGCTACAAAGGACCTTCAAATGCTGAAGTTTAACAAGTCCAACAGACTACCTTTCCCCATGGCTTTAAAAATAATCACTCAAAACAATGTATTCTGCATCCCACTGCTGTAGGCTCTCCTTATTTATATCAGAGGAGTTTAGAAAGGTCATTGGAACAGAGGTTTCTAAAAATAAGACTCTTCAAAACAAGCACATCAAACAGCTCCTCAGATAGCAACCTTCAGAGTAACTCAGAAAATACTACTCAGTCTCATGATGCCTTACACTTAGAAGTAAAGGCAGAACAGTATTTACTTATTTACTGTATCATTACAGTGAAGACAACAAGCAATGCAACTTCTCCATTCAGAATCTGCACTCATTGCTCCTTAAAATCCCTCAAATCTTGGGCTAGCTGAGTTTCCCAAATTTGATTAATATCCCAAAAAATGCAAGACTAAAATATGTTTTCTTTAACTCAGACTGCTTCAGACTAGGGAGAATTTTTAGAAAAATCCATGAAAAGATCAGTAAACATGTCACAGTAATTTACATTCATGAGTTAATGAATTTATGAACCTAATCTGTGGGTTTGTGCTTTACTGGTTAATATGTACAAAGCCTTAAGTTTACTGAGCTGTCATATACACTAAAGCACATGTTAAGTCTATTTAAGGATGAATGTGTCCATTGGAGGCTGACAGTGCTAAAGAATGACAGTTGTTTCTGACATGCAGGGCAAAGTCAGGCACCTCTGGTTCAGAGGATTCTTAACTGTGATTAGTTCACTCAAACACATCTTTCCTAGAAATTTTGGTAACTATCTGTTCTCATTTATTCACCAATAGGTTGAGATTAAATCCCTGATGATAATGAATGACGCTTCGTGTGTTCTGAAGTGTGAGATCTCATGTTTACTTCATACTGACATTAAAAGTAGTTTAGCACCCTATGTCAAAATATGGGAAGTGAGAGTTATTCACCATATTAATCCAAACATTCAAAAAGCATATTTACTGTACCATCTTTAAGGAAATAGCTGCATTATCAGAGCAAAAAGACTTAAAAAAAAAAATCATACCTTGTGCAACTCATCGTACACCAGCTGATGGGCAAACCTTGGGCAGGGCTCCTCTTCCTGAAGGCTTTTACCTGGATTCTCTTTTGCTGCTTGGTCATTCTTATAGACACAAGACCTGAAATCCAAAGCAGTAAAGAATTATTAGTTATACCTACTAATATAAGGAAGCACGAAAAGCTCCTGAAAGTCTGGAAGGTACAAATTATGTAAAACAGCGAAGATTTTCTTACTTCTCTTTATGTTGTCCTCCATTACCCCATCCCATTCTTAGCTCTACAAAGAACCCAGCCAACAATCACAGGTCATCTTGGCTGAAAACAGTCCTCAAGCACAAGCCAAACAGGAAAAAATTCTAAAAAATTATTTGACATGAGCCTTGGGGGATCTCTTCAGATGTTACATTATTTGCCTACAGAACTGTCAGCATGAAGTATTCTTTTATTATGGAAGAAAATATCTCGGACCCAGTAGAGCTTCAGACCACAGATTCTAGCAGAGGTGGTATTTCAGTCAGTGATTTCCAAGTAGACTTAAGTCATAACTGAGAATTCACTTTTAAAAAACAACACTCACACTTTTTGAAGTGATTGACCCCAATTTAAAAGAGGCCTTGTACACAAAATCTCTGTCAGTTCTGGAAAGGAACAGTGGCAATGAGCTACTAAATACAAAACCAGGAGATATTTTCTCAGAATATCCCATCTGGCACGGAGACTTTCCATCACCATTCACTTGCACCAGTTTCAGTTTCTAAGAACTAGAGCCATGTACACAGCTATTAACTTACACTGGACTGAATTTGCTGCACTGAATCCTGGCCTTGAACCCTTCCTACAGGAAAAGCCTTTTTTAACTGCTCACTTCCCCTCATCCCCTCCACCTGGTTCCAATAAAGATGTTCACATGATTTCTCTCCCTCATTTGGATTATTGCCATTATTACCTCTAAAGACAATGGGAAAAAGAGGTGCCTAAAAGGAACTCAGCTGTCTTTCACAACTTTCAACAATTTCAGGGTTAATAGAGGTTACAGAGTTGCCTTATGGAGACAGGATTGCTTTCTAAATAAAGTCAGTGTGGAAGTCAGAACTTAGGACTTACCAGCTGTTCCTCACAATGTCATAAATCCAGAAGGAATTCCTCACGTTCTCTTCCCGCTTCTCCTTGTCTTTACTGAGCCCTGACAAGACGTGGATTTCATTCAGTTCAGGATCAATGGTGGCCCTTTGAGTGAAACCTGTCATTGGAACTGAGAAAAGAAAATAAAAGTTACACGCTGCAAACAATGGAGGATGCAGGAAGGGATCCAAACATCAGGCAAACGAGTTTTATTCCCCTTGCAATTCAGCAGATCACCATGCAGAGGCCAACTTCTTCCCTGTTAATGCCAAGTCCAATGAAAATTCCTTTCTTCTCTTCCTATCACTGACTCTTGGAAGGAAAAACAAACCATTCTGAGAGCTGCTGTTTCCTAGGAAAAGATATGGAAAGAGCTTTTTGGGAGATGACTAGCTCAAAAATGAGGATTAGCTGCCTAATATAGAGCTGAATGACCAGATGACCCTTACAAATATGAATGGAGTGATTTTGTTATTATCTCATCTGTAAAAGGAAGCATTGATTCCAGAAAGCTTAATTGCAAAAGCTGGGAAACTCCAAAAAATTCAATATGACCTCTTAAGCCTATAGCTCACAACCCTGCAGGACAAAGATATCAAAGAAGCTTTTTGTATTTTCTGAATTGATGTGGCATAATTACCAAACTATTCTTCTGTCCCACCTTCAGATTTAGAAATATGGTGAAATCATGCGTATTCCAATAGTTTTCACCATAATTCCCTGAAAAAAAGGTCAGCAAATTTATTTGGCAGCCCTTTTTGTTTGTTGTGTAATTCCCCATTTCCTGTTTCCCTAGGCAACCATCCTTCCAAAATGTATTTGTGAAGGGCACGTGATCTTTGTTTACAGATCCTGTTTGTCTCCTTTCTCTTTCTGGGTCAGTTTACAAAGGCTGGTAAAGGTTCCTGGCCTTCGGTCAAGATTTTGGCATGAAAAATTCTCAGAACTCTTGTATTTTGCAAATTCTTCCTTGCAATTAACTGAATTGCCCCCACGGCCTAGAAAACGAGCCCTACATTAATAAATCATTTAATATTGCCGTTGGGGAATACACAAAATGGTATTTTGGAAACCCATTCTGTAACCGGTTTCATTCTCACGCATCACTCTTTTCATTTGTTAGGCCAGGAAAGCAAAAAAGGAATTAAAAAATTCTGAGTAGGATTTGGTTCTCCACAAGTTTTGCCCCTACTGAAAAATTTAGCAACACCACAAAACCAAAGCATTTCTTAAAAGAAAATTTTAATGCTCAATTCTTATGTAAATTTAAACAGAAACTGGAATATATTTAGATAACTCTATTTCAGACTACCTTTGACAAAATCCTTCCTTATGATTTTACAGGAGGAAGAGGCTTTGGAGCCCTCATCAGCATAAACCTGTCTAGTTTGACCTCCAATTTTGCCACAAAGTTTTAAAGGAAAATTAATCCAGTTTGTAAGCAAACGGGTGATAGAACAGAGAAAAAAATAAGGGAATAACACTGACACAACAATGGCTACACACTTTGTTTTATCTGCAAACCACAAAGAACTTAATTTTTAAATAAGGCAAATGAGGACTGTGAAAGTCATCCCATAAGGAAATTGAGAACAGAAAGATGACTGTAGACTAAAAACTGCTAATTTTTGAAACATATCGTGCAATATGTTTGCTTGCATAGTCAGGGACTAAGTTGCTGACCCAAAAGGATTAAATTCAAGGCCTGCTTGAGACATTTCTGGCAGGAGAGCCATCTAAATTTGATCAGCAATGCTAATGCACATGGAAAATGTCTTTGCAACCCTATCTGCTGCTTTGAACATTTGAGACCAAGCTGGAAATATTAAAAAAAAAAAAAAAAACCCCAGTGCAAATCTTCAGAGCACTAATACCTCATTGAAATGAAAATTATTATAATCATGAGGAACATAGCTGCTCTCTTACCATTGATACTCAAAGCATCTGAAACTCATCTATGGAAGTCCCATCCCTCCTTCTGAAATGTTGTTAAATAAATTAATTTTGTATCTCGTTTATGCTCGATTTCCCGAAGCTGAAATTATTATTTAAATAATGAAGGAGGGAAAAGCTGCCAAAGTTCAGCACTGGTGGTTTTTTCCTCTTGATATTAAGAATAGAATTCATCTGCAGCAACTGCAATCAAACCAAGATTCAAGTCAAGTAATTTCTGGTTTCCCTCAGCTGTAAATCAATCTCTTCTTGAAACAGTTTGAAATGCAGAAAGCCTAGAAAAGTATCAGAAATATAAATCCCTGCATTTACTTAGGGCCGGAGACAAGGAGTAACTTACATCAACTCTGTGACCTATCTAAGCAACTGGGTAGAAACTGTATTTATACAGTGCCTTAGGCAAGAAAGAGTTGACATCTGGTCTTTTACAGGGGAGGACAAAATTATAAAGTTGGATGCAGTGTCATTTAAAAAAAAACCCATAACACAAATTTGATACACAAGTCCCTGAAAATAAATAGACAGTAAGACAAGATACTACACAGTGAGTAGGAAAAGCTGTGATGTTTAAAACCCAACAGAAACATCAAAAAGATGTTTTCAAAGGAAGTCTGATCCTTGTTAGAGCAAAAGGGCTCCATAAAAACCTCAGGACTGAAATACTTCCACTAGGGGGTAAGAGAGGTTCATCATCTGCAAGTGCAGCAGACTGGCAGGAAATGTTGGACAGAATTCAAACGAGAATGGTCGGAGTAGCAGAGAGGGACATGGAAAAATACTTGTGACATTTAGGTAACAAAATGTACGCTGGGAAGGAAATCTAATTGTGCATGGGTAACAAAATTGAACCTGTAAACATGGGTCTATAATAGTGACAATAACTGATTGCTTAGAATATATGTTTTTAAATTTTAGGACTTGGGAGAAAAAAGTCAAATAAGAAGGGGTGAGACCCAGAGCACTTCCAGATCTGTTATTTACAATGTACTAGATCAAAGGGGTGAATGAAGTGGTAAGAAAGGCTCCATGCAAGTTCCCTCACTTGTGCTTCTTCACAGAGATGTAAAATCAGCTTTGGAGCAAATCCCTACCAATTCCACACCTTTCAGGGCACCTCTTTGGTCAGCTGTGGGCAGCCAGCTCCAAGGACAAAGCAGGGCTGAGGACTTAGCCCTGGATGTTTTGCACACTGGCCTGTGGCTACGTGGTATTAACTTTCCTCCTATGACAACACATCTCTTATTGAAGAGGAAAAGCTGTAGAGAGAAATCACTGAACACAACACCATCCCAAAAAGTCTACAAGATGATGAATGATTTTTCAGTGCTACTGAATGTTTTCTTCCCCCTTAATCTCATTAACCAACCTGGGGCAGAAAGGCAGTATCTACCTAAAAATAAGTCTGAATCGTAGCTCAGGAACTTAGTATTTTCATTCATTTTTACACAGTAAAAATGAAAACGTTGTGGCCTCAGTATTTAAATACAGTATTCATCCACACAGGCCTGGAGTTTGCAACCAAGCAATAATTCCTGAGTAAGCTCTGAGGAGGTGCTGTGGAGCTCTATACAGAGAAATTTCCATTTAAATACAACACACGGGAAAAGCTTTTCTCTGAAAGTGACACCTAATCATGGAACAGCCACGTTCCCACTACCACAGTCCCTGCTTACAGGAGTTTATGGGATCACAGTGATCATTTCAGCCAGCTGAATATTTTTTGGCTTGTGCGTGCAAACAGCTACAGTTGTTTCAAGCACAACCTTGGCTGCTGCCAATATCAAAGCAAGGAAACAGCTTTTACACAGAGACAGAGCTTGCAAAGCAGGAAATTTAAAACCATGGAATTCTAGGGTGGTTTGGGTTGGAAGAGACCTTAAAGGTCATCCAGTCTCACCCCCTGCCACAGGCAGGGACACATTTCACTACCGCAGGCTCCTCCAAGACCTGTCCAACCTGGCCTTGGACATTTCCAGGGATCCAGGGGTAGCCCCTGCTCTCTGTGCAGCCTGAAGTCAAGTTTATGGTTACACAGATGTGGTTCTTGTAGTACTGGACAGCATTTTGGAAATAAAATCTCATCTCTTACATTTGAGGGGATACTATGGCAAGTTTTCAATGTGCTTTGAATGGCCAAGCAATGGCCAAGCCATTCTATAAATTTATAGTCTATAGACCATGCCTGAAGGATTCATGAAGGATTAATAAGGGAAGCAAGTTCATTGACAGGGTTTTAGTGCCACCTGAGTTATGAAACCCTCAAAACACATGACTGCCTGTCCCACTGCAAGCAATTTGCAAGTATCCTCACTCCTTGTGATGCCTCATGATAACAAAATTGGGAGAAAACTTCATCACATGAATTCTGCTGCTCACCAGAACCTGGCACCTCCCAGTGGGTTAATTTTTAAAAAGTGGTAGGTCTGCAAATTATTCCACACCACTCCTTGTAGTTCCTACAAAGTGGAAGCAGCACCTCCCCCCGACTTTAATGGAGCAAGTTGTGGTGAATGATAGCACCAGGCCAGCTGTTGACACAGCAAGATAATGATTATCCTCTTGGATTTTTCCTGATGAGACTGCATCTGGCAGTCAGCCACAGAGCAGCTAAGGAGACCATCTGAACAGTTTGGTTGTCATGTTGACAAAGCAACAATCCAATGTCCAACGCTTGGCTCTCTCTGAGATTTTGGAAAAAAACAATCAGTCAGTAAATCTGAATGGAATTCTGAGCTATGGCAGTGCTGCAAGGTATCTCTAGGATCTGGTGACTGCCTGTTCCCCTCCACACCTTCACAGGTAGAGAAAAGGATTTGAGAATTAGTTTTGAGAAGCACCTCACAAGATAAAGCACATAAGGTCCCTCACAAAACAAAATGCTTCCATGGCAATGGATGTGCTGGCCATTGCAAGACATTACCTGAACACAGGCACAACATGCCAGGTGTCACTAGGAGGTGATGAAAATGGGACATTGAGGCTGCCTGTCCGAGCTGGATCCCAGCCATGCTGAGCCAGCTGTACTAACTATTTTGATTCACGTTTTTCTGACTTTGCCTTGTTTCCTGGCCTGGGCTGTGTCGCCTCTGTCCGTGGTACTTAACCATGAAATTCCCCATCCATCAGGTGCACAGTTCTGTACATGAAATGAGCATCTGCCCAACAAGAGCCCTGGGAGCTTCACTGGTAGCTCAAAAATAAGGCTTAGCTTTAAAATCTGTAGGCTGCCTTAAGAACCACTTCACCACTACAATGAGCCACAAGAACTTTTAAGGCTTGTTCACATTTGACTTTGGAAGTTACTTGATGCCAAGGGATATAAGATGCTCCGCACATCCTGTTGCAGAAGGAATTCTCCCTCTGAGCAGGAGCTCTGACACACCCTCTGAGTCAGGGCCAGGGGATTATCACAGAAACCTCAACCACAAGTGTTACCATGAGCTCCCTCAGAGCTGAAATGACTGCCCACGATTAGTCATGGGACTGAGGGACTCAGGAAAGCTTCCAGTCCAGCCCTTAGGGACACCCGGGACTGGTGGCATCTCCAGAACACCTGTATGCTTTAGATATACACCATTTTTGTTTGCTGAGAGGGAATTTTGTTGCTTGAGTGTTGTTTATGTGCTTTTTAAAGCAATTAAAATATAAAATTGCTCTAGAAGTGTGTCCATCAACATAAACATTTCTGCCTCGCCTCCAAACAAAAACTCTACTCAGCCATACTAAAACACCTCTAATTTGCACCTCTGTTGTCTTCCTTCTCATCCAACACATCCCCACAGCTGCATATCTAAATTTGTTAGAATTATGTATTTTACTTAAGTGATATTTATCACCCATCATTCCCAAACACATCAGCCATCCAAGGAGCTGGTCACAGGATCAACATCAGAGGAACAAACAAAAGGAAAGAAATGCTGAACAGCACAAATACTCAGAAGATGAGAGCAGCAAAATCAACATATCATTACCATGCTTTTATAGCATTGCAATAACCCTGTGTTACTGATAATCCTTATTATCCATTTCACTACTTTTTAAAAAAAATCTCCCTACTCCACGAGATATTTAAACAAATGCACAATTAAGTTCTTTTAGAAAGGGTAAAAATCAAAATAGCTCCACTAAGAATAGAACTGAATGCCACATGCGAGCCAGGAACAAAATGTAATCATGGGACTTTATAGGAACATCTAGGTCAGGCATCCTCAACTTGACTCATCACATTGAGCAGCTTAAAACTTCACAGCGAGCAGGCAGGCAATCACTTTGTTCAGACAGATCAAAATGGTGTATCACTACCTAACAAGAGCAAAATAAAGACTTGCTTTTTTGGGGTGAAAATAGTGCTGTCAACATTTGCTGTCTGAATGTAATAAGCATTTTGTTCTCTTCCTGTTAAAATGCAAATTATCCCAGCGTTTGCTTTCAAAAGCAATGGAAACGTTCAAATCTCTTTGTTTACTTTCCACACACAGGAGAACAGTAAAGCAAAAAAATCTACTTGTGAATTATTTCCAGTGAGTCATTTTCTTATTAAAAAAAGTATAAAACCTTCTATTCATCACTTCAGGGCCTGTGGGAATGGGGAGAAGGGCTAAAAATTTACTTAATTTCTCATTTAATTCACTGAATGTTGAAGTAAATGTATGAAAAGCAGAGCTCAGTGTCCTGAGAAACTCAGTATCTTTAAATCTGAAGTAGACAAAGGTGTCAGCTTAAAACCACGTATTTTCAAGCTTCTGGTTATGAAGACATGTAGCTTGAAAAGATCAAAATGGCAGAATGTTACTAATTTCCTGGAGAAAAAAAAAAGATCTATTCTTTAAAAGCTCTAAGGACAACAAAGGGAGTGTGGGTGTGTACAGAGCAGCATCAGGCAACGTGCACCTGAATAAAGGAGACTGTCAACAATATGAGCTGGGTCTTTCTTAAAAGCACTGGAGTAAATAAATGACTCCAGAGAATTACAGCTTGGGTACTTTTCTCCCTTATTGGCATAACTAAATTAATGAGCAAACAATAACTCGTCACCACCAATAACTGACTTTAGAATTTCAGTAAAATTACTTGCTAAAAGTTAAGCCTGATCAAAATGAGGAGGGCAGCCTAAATTCAAGATTAATTACCTTCCTGGGGTTTTTAGTAACTGGAAGAGAAGACTGGGACTGAATATACAAAACATGAGAAATACTCATAACTTCTGTCCCATAATGGCACACAGCGCAACTCAAATTTCAAATTTTGACTGGCAGGATGAAGATCAGGGTATTTGTAACAGGAAAATGATGTGCTTATACATGCAGAAAGGCTTTTCGGGAAGAAAGGAACATTTTTCTCTGTCATTTGAGGAGAAAAGGCATGAAATCAGTTCTTTATGGTTATGTTACAGGCCTTCTGGGTGATTTTAAAGACTTCTGTCATACAGAACTCACAAAGGATATGTAGATACAGTGCTACAAATCACACAGAACTGAAGCTCTGCTCTCTCCTCTTCCTTTTTTTTTTTTTTTTTTTTTTTTGCTCTTTTCTGATATTTATTACAAATATAACAGGACAACAGCTTGGTGTCATCTTTCTGGTGAAAATAACTTCTGTCCCTCTATTCCAATTCTCTGCCTCTGAGCAGCATACCTGCCTTCCTGAGGATTACCTTTATCTTATGGCAATTTTCACTTAGTGAAAACAAGAAACTTTCTCCTTTCCAGGCTTAAAGACTTTTTTCTCAGTTTTTTTTTTTGTCTTCACTAGAGTTTCCAGAAGAGGTATTAGCTCTTATTTTGCTGCTGCTGTTTTTTTTTTTTTTTCTTTTGAGGTGCTGTGTGGTTTCATGCATCAATTATTTGTATTGTGCTCAAGATGGAGGGTGTCAAATGACAGAAAGGACAGAAGAGCCAGCATAAATTTAATCAGTATAGTGTGGAGTTTACCTGGGTATGGAGGGTTAGTTAAGGATGCCAACCTGATCCCACAGGTTGAACCTGGCTTTTCACCTCCATATTTCTCCTTTTACAATATTTCACCTTTCTCATGAGTATATTTCTCATTTGTACCAAGGGAATGAAATGATTATGCAGTTATCCTCTTACCCATCCCTGAATCTTTTTTCGTGCCATCTGAGATAATGTCCACGTGGTCGCTGTCCACATCATAACTGAAGAAGTCGTTCAAATAAGTCTTTGATCTCTGGCCACCAAATACATATAAGCAGCGATTTTTCTGGAAAAGAGGGGGGGAAAATAAAGTCTATACAAGTTCATGACAGTATGTTGGTGAACTGTGATCATTAACAACAGTATTTATCATAGAATCATAAGTGGTAATTGGGTGGGAAGGGATATTAAAGCCCATCCCCTTCCACTATCCCAGGTTGCTCCGAGTCCTATCCCACCTGGCTTGGAACACTTCCAGGGATCCAGGGGCAGCCATTTAATGAATCAAAGAGGAACACAGATGTCTTTTCTAAGTTTAACATCATTGTGCTCAGGTAACTGATGCAGCCCTGCCTCATCCAGCTTTGACTTCAGAACATTAAAGCAGCTGCTCATCTGTCAAGTTTATTATTAAAGAATTAACAGGGCCCGTCTCTAAAGTCCATCATAAAATCACTGTTAAAAACACAACAGGAACAAAAGACAGGCTGTAGGAGAAACCATCCAAGTACCAGCACATTACTAAATTCAGTACAGGCAAATGGCAAGGAGCAAGCCAAGAATAACAGGTTTATTGCTTCTTTCAAGTCTGCCAAGTGGAAAGTCCGTAAGAGGCAGATTATTTTTCTTTCAAATGGTTGAGAAAACAGAAAAGGACTTAAACTTCCATGACCTGTGCTTACAGAAACCAGTATTCTTAAATTTACCACAGACACCAATTCGAAAGATCCTCAAGTCCTTGTGCAGAATTTTGTGGGGCAATATGTTTTTCCACCAGATTTTAAAGAACCATTCAAAACAAAAATAAAACTAAAAGCTCAAAAACCCCAGTATTCACTGGAAAAATTCTGATCTTTCATTGGAAAAGACAAGACAAAAAAAATCAGAAATTTCTTCAAATTAGTGGGTTCTGAGTTGATGGTATTAGTAAATATTTAAATGTCACAACCTTAATTTTAATTCTCTTTAGGTCTCTTATCTTAAATAGACACAACTGGAGAGGCATCGTAAGGTGGTTTTTAATATCCAACATAGAGTAAAATGTTATATACACCTCTCCCCCACCCTCCTGCTTCTCCATGAGGCTCTGGATGAAGTGTCCATAATCCCAGCTGTTTACAGCTGTTTGCAGCTGCTCAGGACAACAAAGAGCAGCTGGATGCTCCAGCACCAAAGGCTCTGAGGCCTGTGCAACTCAATGGACACACCACTAAGTCCCATTCCAGTAACAGCACAGAGTATCTACCAGACCAGAAGCTTCTAAATTGCTCTACTAACCTAAAAAGAATATATTTTTAGGTCAAAATGAACCACAGCCTTTGGTTCGATTTACTATTATGATATTAAAATCAACTCTTTAAAATTCACCTTGATTTTTACTTGAAATTTTATTCAGTTGGAGTCATGAAGGCTCTGAAACTTGAATTAGCACCTCCTGCACTTACCAAAGCAGCATTAGAATGTCAGCAAACATTGAATTAACTGAGACAACACATCGCTCAGGAGGTTAAAGAGCTCAAAATTTGCAAGAAAAACCAAAACCAGATGTTCTCCTTAGAGTCAGACATCATAAATCAAAGTAGGGTGTGGATACTTACAGAATGGAACAACATGCAGTGCCCTATCCGGGACTGGATATCCTCAGGTCCGGCGTTGCAGGAATCCTCCCTCAGAAGTTTCCATGTCTGGCACTGGCAGTCGAAAGCAAACAAGCCACTGAACTGGGGCTCACTGGCTCTGCTGTCGTCCACACTGCCATTGCAGGTCAGGATTCGGCCTCCAAAGGTGTAGATCATGTGTTTTTCAGAATCCATGCACATCTGCAAGAAGCAGAGGATCAGTTTTAAGCTGGCACAGTAAGACCTGGACACTCTGAGATCTAACATTAAACACCCCTCTCCTGCAAGCAATGCCTGCTAAGCTAAGACAGCACTCTGCACATCATCTGAGCCTCCAACAAACAGAAAAGGACACAAATCTTCATGGTTGTCAGGTTTTAATCTCATGAAAGAAATTTAAAACACAAGTCTAATTTCTATATGCCACTTAATATGCAAAAGAAAAGACTAAATGTACCCTTCATCAACTAAAAAACTTGCTGATTTCAGGGGAAAGTACTTGAGAGTTTTTCACAAAGATTCACAGGGATCTTTTCCATGGATCCATAGATTCCACAGAAAAGATTCATGGGGATATTTTCAAGCTACATTCTTATAGCCAGAGTTAACAGAGGTAACAGAGTTGGCAATGGTTGTGCAAGGGAGAAATTCGAAATCACTGCTAATACACTGCCCACCAATCAACTGATGCAAAAATCAATCTGTGATTTGTTATCGAGATTCCACCCCCAGCACACCTTTATTGCTATCCCCATTACTGGAACACAAAGTGGGGGTTTAACCTGCCAAAGATTCCTCCTGGGACTGCAGCAGAACTATGTTTAATCTCCAAACCTAAACTGAGGTTATGGCACACGAGAAGCACTGCAGCACAAATCAAACCAAACCTCCTGACTCCAGGTGATGTTTTCAGACCAAGTGCAAAGCAGAGGGTTACAAAATACCAAAGAGGGGGGAAGCAAACCAACAAACAGACAAGATTACAGTAAGACAGAGATGCTACTCAGCAAAGCCTACACAAAACACTTCTAGTGCAGCACATTTCTGAAGGTTAAATAAAAACTGCTATCGCAGTAGGTGCTGAGGGAGAACTGCAGACTGACAGAAGTCAGTGAGGCCTTTCTTCCCTGAGAGAAGGAACGGGGAAAAAAGAAATCATTTCAAGAGGCAAGCAGAGCAGCCTTGCCAGCTGACAATTTCCTTGTGCCTCTTCCCCAACACCTGGGAGACTGGCATTGGTTATTAATAGAACAGAAAGACTGATTGGTTTTTGTTCTGCAGACATGGCGTATCTTTAATTTTCGGTGTCAGCAGAAAGGCACATTGTGCTGGCAAACAACAGCTTTGGTTACAAAACAGCCAGTACCAATAAAAGCTGATCTTGGGCTGCTTTAAAAATGTGTCCTGATGTGCTGTTTCTTGGCGATGCTTCATAAAAAAAAAAAATCAACTGAGAACAAAATACCTTTTTCAAGTAGACAAAAGCCACCGAACACAACATAAGTAAAGAAGTTTTCAATTTGAGCATGTGGACAGATGTGACTTTTTAAAGGATTAGTAGCCATTCCTCTAAGGTGTTTTAAGCTCTGTAATGCAAGCACATTCTACAATTTTTAAAAGTAACCAATTTGGAAAGAATCTTGCTCAGATTCTTTCAGTCCAGCAGCTTGCTTGGAGTACTCTTCCAAAGGTGCCATACACAGATTTACAAGTTGCTCCCCAAGGCCCTCCAAGCAAGGCATAGCTGCAAACCCAGCTCAAGGAGACTGATTAAAACCAGATGAACTGTGCTTTGGGCTTTAATAAAACGTGTCTTAATAAAATGCATTTGTTTGCAAAGGTTTTTATGATTCTTCTGACTCAGTTTGATTAGAGCACCAGCAGCCAGTGGCGTTGAGCAGCAATGCTATTAGAATTTAATTGAGTGCAGATCACACCCTCTTCATCCCTGCTCTGTTACCTGCTACAGCACCTCGAAATCGCAGAGACTACGATCAAAACTGACTTTTACACACTGAGAACTTGCAGCAGGAGGATGAGTGTGGCTGACCTGATGATCAAACACCAGCTTGGGGCCTCCATCTGCTGCAGTGTCCTCGCTCAGCAACATCCAGGTGTTGGTGTCGATGTCGTAGCGGTAGAAGTCGCTTTTCAGGGACTTGCTGTTCCTCACAGAGGAATCCAGGTACCGCCCCAGGGTGTAGATCTGCCGTCGTTGGATGTCAATGCACATCTTGTGACAGGACCTGGCACTGGGACCGCTCTGAGGAAGCAAAGGACCACAAAAATGAAGAGAATAATGGATTTGATATTGCTCCAGGTAGGTCGCTAAGGGGAAATACGTATTAGCGGCAGCTAGAAAGCCTTGGGGAATTCAGGAAAACCTGCTTGTAATCAAATACAGGATAATATATAACTAACTACAAGAGCACATCCCATAACTTCCGTCCTTTAGAAAGACACCAGCAAAAACCTTAATGAATCTGTCACAACAAACTTATGATTTGAAACTTTCTTGTCAGATTCCTTAGAAAACAGTTTCTCCCAGAAGTGATTCTCAGAGGCGTGTGAAAAATACTTGATCTTTTA
The DNA here is from genome assembly GCF_048771995.1 of Taeniopygia guttata. Lineage (NCBI taxonomy): Eukaryota > Metazoa > Chordata > Aves > Passeriformes > Estrildidae > Taeniopygia > Taeniopygia guttata. The sequence goes on from NC_133025.1 coordinate 3,282,145, forward strand.
AAATAACATTAGTCGATGCACATGAGAGGCAAATTAAGATGTCACAGCCTATAAATAACTACACAGGAAGAAGATTAAGAAGTGCTCTATTACAACAGCCTCTGTTTTATTAATAGGCTGTTTTCTAACAGTCATAAGCAGACACTCCCCCAAGCAATCATATCCCGTAATGGCTCTGGGAAGGTAACAAAAGCACTCCCTGTCCTTCACAAATAGATATGGCCCTCCCAGTCTCCAGATGAAAGAAAGTTTCCCACGGTAAGCAAAACTGCTCTGAGTTATGATCTTCAAGAGAAACACACATAAGTGCCCCATGTCAAATTATTATGGGCTTAATCCATCCAGGAGTGCTCAAGTTAAATCATGGAGTAATTTATTTAATGACATTATGATGATGATTATGCAGTCCTGGGCAGTTTCCTTTCTGCTTCCCAAATCTCATTTTAAGGCCCTTCATAGACTGTTTCTTGAAGCATGAGAGTGATGTTCTGGTACACCAAAACATTAAAAATCAAGGTTTGCAAAGCCTTATGTGCAAAATATCAGATGAAAAACGTCGTATCATGAGTATAGATCAATTCCATAGTTTATTTTGACACAGTTGTGTGCCAGGACACAGAGAATGACTTCCCACTGACAGAGGGCAGGTTTAAATTAGATATGGGGAAGAAATTCTTCCCTATGAGGGTGGTGAGGCGTTGGCACAGGCTGCCCAGAGAAGCTGTGGCTGCCCCTGAATCCCTGAAGTGTCCAAGACCAGGTTGGAAATGGCCTGGAGCAACCTGGGATAGTGGAAGGTGTTCCTGCCCATGGCAGGGCACTGGAATGGGATGATATTTAAGGTCCCTTCCAACCCAAACCATTCTGGGATTCTATTAAAAAAAATAATCTATTAAAAACAATTGAAAAGTAAAAATTAGGCAAGTAGAAAAGGATATAGCAAATCCTTAAAATCATTATTGAAGACTTACAGTTAAGAAGCATAGCCATATCACACCAAATAATCAGCACAATAGTTGTTCTGCATGCTACTAAGTATTGCCATATGAAAATATCTTCATAATTGTACCCTTTCACTTAAATTCTATTGAAATTTAAAGTACACTAATGGAATGCGCATCACTAAATTGGATAAAACAAGAAAGGAAGCATTACATCTTTGTTGTCAAAAGCCTTTACTATTCATGTTACAGAATTCAATTTCTTGATTAAGCAATGGTTCCAGGAAACAGTTTACAGTAACTCAAAAGACCATGTGAAGAGGTGAACTTAATTGTTCATATTTTGTAAATATGAAGCATTATGTCGGCAATGATTACAGCTTTGAGGATTAGTTACTTCTGGGTAATTAGGATAATTTTATTTTCTGAAATAAAAAAGTACTGATAGCAGTTAAATATTAGCATAAAATCCTGAAATGCAGCAAAAGCTCATTGATTGCCTGTGGTCATGAAGGAAGATGACACAGAAAGCAACAACACAATTGTCACAATCCTCCCAAACTTGTTCAAATAATGTCTTTGGCACTTTCAGGAATAAATCTCCCATTTAGCAATTTCCAGATCTGCCTTTCCATGAAAAGCTACATCATCAACCAAAATTTGTTCGAGCACAGACACGAGGCTTAGATGCTTCACAACTCAATACCCATTTCAAGACAATGGCACCAAAAACACAGTTACTACACTAAATATGCAACATACAGATATCCTAAGACTAGTTTAAAATTAGAAGAAAAATCAGGAAAAATACCTTTTTTCTTTAATTACATCCTGGCCACATCTCACACAGTAATATCTGCCTTCTTAAAGAGCTCTTAAGGTGAACATATCATCTCTACAGACACAGAATCTTCATCATCTCAAGTTCATGCAAGAACTTCAGCTCTACCAAACTGCAGAGCCTGCCACAGCAGGAACTATCTCTTGTAACATAGGAAGCTTCATCCAATTTGAAATCTGTTCTCCAAGAAAACTGGAGTTCTGCCTGCACACCACTCACAAGATCACAAGGAACCTGCCAAAGTTTCCTCCTTAGCCTACATGTTTACCAAAATGAGTAAATAACTCCATTAACAGTGATACATGCTGGTTTGACATTTAAGGCAGAAAAGGGGAAAGGTCTAAATCTGTATTCACTTCTGAGTTCAGCCTGACCATGTAGCTCAAATGTACTTCAAAGAGGGACACAAAGTCAATTTACAAAGATGCTACAAAAGAGTAAAAAGCTCCAAGGCACATGTGATGAATCAAGTGCCCGTGGGTGGCTGCAAATGTTCATCCAAACATCCAAAGCCATGTTGTTACAACAGCAGCCTGTTGTTCACACGAGGAACACTCTGCCACAGCTTGTCATGGACACAGCAATCAGTAAATTCAACCAGGAAAGTTTGTTGATTCCACAAGTGTTCCAAGAATCTGACCCTTTAAAAGCAATAAGTGAGAAAAACTGACCATGACAGAGATGACTCTCTAACCCAAGGTTGAGGAGATCAAGCATGGCTAGAGAGCAAAAGAGCAACCTTTTGTCCCCTTGTCAGGATGTAGGCTGGTCATGATCCATTAATTAATGTCCCAGGCTGAGTGCATCTTACTAGAGATCTCTATGCTCTTCTTCAAATTCAGGCCTTATCACCAAGTCACAGTTTTGACAAGTTGCTTCTGTGACTGTCTGAACTCATAAAAAACGCATGCAAAACTCCTCACCTCTGGAAGTGTTCCAGGCCAGTGGATGGGGCCCTCAGCAGCCTGGCCTAGTGGAGGGTGTCCCTGCCCACAGCAGGGGGTGAAACTAGAGGGTCTTCAAGGTCCATCCCAACCCAAACCATTCTGTGATTTTATAATTAAGTACTTTAGATCTGGTTTCTTCTAGGTTGTTACACATGGAATCCACATTTTTGCAGATGAAGCTTCACGAACCTGACTGAGGTAGTAGAGGTGTCACTTCCCAAACAGAGCCCATCTTCCATAAGACTCTGAAAGTCACATCCAGCAACAGCACCCAACGACCTGAAGAAACACTGGCTCTGAGGACTCCTTCCAACTCTCATCAGAAAGCTCCTGGCACACACACTGCAGAAACCACACGTGAAAGGGGCTTGTGACTGGGCTAAGTCCTTATTCAGATGGCAATAAGTGTGTCAGGCTGCTTTGGCCAGTGCCTCAGCTGCTGCCAAGGCTGTGATGGCAAGAGGAAAGCATTAGCATATCACATTTCTAACCTACAGGACGCCAAACAATACCAAAAACTGCTAAGCACAGGCACTGTTGGGTTAGTGTGAGACTCAATAAGCGCCTGCACAGAGCCAGGACTGACCTGAACAAAGTGGCTCTGTGCCACCCAACCCCACCATACAATCAGCACAGCACAATAACAGCTAAAACAGATTAAACAGCATGTGCAGGGTCCTGTTTGGAAGTGCTACAAAATACCAAGCTTTATGCCCAGCTCCAAGGCTCTTCTTTGAACAGGTTGGTGTTGACGCAACTCCTCCGGTGTCTACAGCACGGATAAATGCCCTGGTGAGGGTGGGATGGTGGGGAAAGGAAGAGAGGCTGTATGGCCAGGAGCACTTAAGAAAGGCTTTCAATCCTTTAAGCGCCCAGGGCCAAATAGGATTTTTAGATTTCGTCAGCGCTACACGAAATTCAATTGTGCAATGCCAAGTGAATACACAGTATACTTTATGAAAAGCCTTCTCAACATGCTAAGCCACTTTATAAAATCTAATTAGAGCTTTCTTCATTTAACTTGCAAATGCTGAAAGCAATTATCCCACTTAAGGACTAACTTACAAAACGTTTTCAAAAAGCAACACAACAGCACCGAGAGACAACACCGCCTCCTTAGAATAATTGATTTGTTCCTATACCGGGGAGAAAGGATTGGGACTCAACTCCTTAGGGTAGGGTCTGCTCAAATCACTATTTATGCCAGAATCAGCAGGCATCATCTTAGCAACAGCATCCTGGAATGCTACATTAAGGCACAAACATGATAGCTTTCATTTTTTGGTTTGTTTTTAAATAAATGTCCTATGAACCTCCTTTAATGAGAACTTGACCCCAGGAAGCTGGTTCCACTGCCCATCCCAAACAAAAACTGGGGGAGCTTGGCTTCTTCTGGTTATCATAACCTTTTGCAAATAAAGGGGTTTCAGTTGCAAGAAAAATCTGTTTTATTCAGACCAATCCAGATGAAAAACCTCAGGAGCAAGCCTGGATCCTGTTCAAGAGTCAGGGAAATAAAAACAAAGAACAGCTGACTAATTCTCCGTTCCTGGTCCTGTAAAAGACTGAGTGGAATGTGAACACTGCCTCCAGTATGAAGTTCAAAAATAAGTGTCATGAGGTAAATGCTCTTGTCCTAAAGCAAACTAGGACGAGGACATAAAAAGACACAAACAACCTACTTTGTTTCCAGTCCTGAGAGCAGCCTGTCAGGCAACAAATAGTCCCTCCTGCCTACACGCAACTGCAGAGATTAATTGCTCTCGTTTCCCAGTTTTGGACTATAATTCGTTTCCTCCTCCACCCCCGCCCCCCTCCCAAAAAAAGGGGGAAAGTTCTCCATAAACTTGAAAATGAAAGGAAATGCATATTATTCCTGGCATTAATTCAAGTCCATGTGCTTTAAGATTAGAGGTTGTTAGTGCTTTATCAATGCCAGTCTACAGCTAATGCGCTCCCAAAATGTTTAATCTGAGCCACAGCAAAGATTTGCTTTGCTCTAGATGAGCACTAAATGCAACAAGAGTAACAACTGCAGCCATACAACAAAATAAAACACTTTCATCCCATACAGGTTACTCACAGAAGGCTTTTTAAGTTATCTTAACCTAAAGGTGCCAGAAACATGAGAAAATAATTTATTCTTTTTTTTTATGGTAGCATGGCGAATTTCTATGGTCCCTCAACACAAAACACCAAACAGGAGCTGAGGGCTGATGTATTGTTCCTATCACCCACGAAATCACCAGTGATGCACCAGGAGCACCAAAGCACCAGAGGGAGGGTCCTGCACATCCAGTCACACAAAAGGAGCATCACAGTCGTGCTCAAGGCCAGAGCAGCCCAGCAGACACACGGCAGGGGCTCAGAGCCCTCTGTAAGGGTTTCTTCAGTGTGAAACACCCTCCCTCAAACAGCACACCCCAACTTCCTACTCTGTAGGAGAGCAGACACCAGTGCCACCCATGTAATTTGATGTCCAAGACTAGACAGCTCCAGCACTAGAATTAAAAACCTTTGGATGTCACACAGGGTAGATGCAGCAAAGGACTGAATGTTTCTAGGACCATGAAATGGGAGTTTAGCTCCAAAAAATGTATTTTGGATACTCAATGTACACTCCATTCTTTAAATCACTCTGCAAATAATCCCTGAAGTGTTCAAGGCGAGGCTGGATGGGGCTTGGAACAACCTAGTCTAGTGGGAGGTGTCCCTTGCCCATGGCAGGGGTCTGGGACTTTATGCTCTCTGAAGTCCCTTCCAACCTTTAACATTTCATTATTCTTTCCACTATTTATAAAAGTAACAGATATTCCAACTAAATTTTAAGGCTGCTTTACCAGGTATAAAGAATATTTCTGAGATCATGCAAGTTCATTAGCCACAGAATGGTTTGGGTTGGAAGGGACCTTAAAGCTCATCCAGTCCCACTCCCCTGCCTCCACTATCTCAGATTGCTCCAAGCCCCTGTGACTGGACACTTTCAGGGATGGGGCAGCCACAGCTTCTCTAGAAAACTCTTAGATATAAATGAAATATTTTCTGCCAAAAAATATTTTGGGAAGCCTAAGAAATAGATCAGAATCTAAGAGTTATCATGCTGAAAACTCCTCAGGACCAGTACTGGAAAGCCATGAATTTTCACAATTTTTCACACAGAAGAGTTAAATGCCTTATGATAAATATTAGGTTTGGATATTAAAAAGTTATAATTAACTATTAATAAGTCCAGGCACAGCCAAGACAGGAAGACCCCCTCGGTCAGGCAGTTGACACAGAATCTGAGCTATGGCTAATCTGCTTACTGGTGCCCTCCTACAGCGATGCCACGGGATAGATTAACCAGCAAAGTCCTTTCTGGGCATCTGACTCAGACATGATGGAGCAGATTAAAGTCAGAGGCAGCTTTTAGCACACAGTTTTGTGTGCACATCTCTTCAAAGTGGGAAAACAATAAAATTAAAAGGATGAAGCTTTCTTTTTCCCCTTCCTAAAAGCACACTCACATTTGGGACAGCAGTAATTTCCCACTCTTGCTGCACGGGCTTGAGTTGAGCCTGCCACAAAGAGACTTTCCCTGCTTAAATTAGAATTAAAAAATAAATGGCCTGATGTTCTATTTTTGAAAGAGGGTTCAATGAGCTTATAAGTCAAATGATCAGGCTCAGAGATCATACAGCACAATCCTTATGACAGCAGTGGGCTGGATTTGGTGACCCTTGACAGCCCAACTGTTCCAGTCTGAACATGAACTTGACTCCAAGTCTTTGCTCCATCCTTCAGGGATCAGCACAGGTTTATCACAGCACAAACTCGGTGCAGCCCATGAGCACTCATATGAAAGAAAATAGATAGTGCTCTATTCTCATGAAATTATTATTTATTAGCCTCCTTGCCAGCCTGCTTATAGAAATAACTAATTTGAGAGCGTTTTCATAAAGGAATTAATTAATACACAATATTCTGGCTTCTCATGTGCCCTGATCAAGGCACCACTAAACACCAAGTGAGTCCTCACAGCTGGACTTCCCACAACACCAACATTGTGCTTTGACAGCTGTGCTGCCTGAGTTTTCCTACAGTGCAGAAACAGCTTTGTGGGCCACTGCCAGAGGAATTGCCAGTGCAGGAGCCACATTGCTGGATCTCCTGAGCTCTCTGCTCTCACACCGAGGTATCAGCAAGGACTTCCAGCAATGCATAACACCAGGGATCTTATGCTGCAGTAAAACAAGACATCTTACAAGCCAGTGGAAAGGGGGAAAAGCTCCCACATCTTCAACCATGTAAATATTGGGAAATAATCTATGGCTACTCAGTATTTAAAATGAGGTTATAAAAAAAGATGAAGAGGGATTTCTACACAGATAGTGACAGGACAAAGCGGAACAGCTTTAAACTGAAAGAGGAGACATTTAGATCAGCTGTTGGAAGGATATTCTCTGCTCAGGAGGGTGGGGAGGCCCTGGCACAGGGTGCCCAGAGAAGCTGTGGCTGCCCCTGGATCCCTGGAAGTGCCCAAGGCCAGTTTGGATGGGATTTGGAGCAACCTGGGATAGTGGAAGGTGTCCCAGTGCATGGCAGGGAGTGGAATGAGTTGATCTTTAAGGTCCCTTCCAACCCAAACCATTCTGTAATTCTTTAATTTATTTGAAGAAGGTCGCAGGAATGTGTATGAAGGTCTTGTGCAGGCTTTAGTTTACAGCCAAAAAATAAAAGTCATCCAACCTTTGTGTTTCAGCTTACAAATGCAAACAAGAGAAGTACTGAAGGAATACCCCAGTACATGGAGACCTTGCAGCAAAAGGACATCAGTTCTGTGCTATTTCTAACAAAAGACACAATTCACCTGCAAACAAAGTGCTGCTCACACTGGTGAAATGTAAAAAAAGTTTCAACTTCTTAAATTTTACCAAGTAAATTGTCAGTTTGCTCCACATCCACTGCTCAGGTTTGCTTTCAGCACTGCTGATGAAATGTAACAGACAACCCACCAGAGAACCAGAGCTTTCACCAGCTCCGAGATGGGCCCTGAGGACAGCATCACTCGTGTGTCCAATTTAACTAACCCCATTAACAATTGCAGGATGTTGAATGAGGTCATTTTTGCATGCATCACAAGTTCACGCTGTCCTCTCGTTACCAGTAACAATGGCCAGCGAAGGTCCAGCCAAGAGAGATTTTTCCATGGACACAAACTACTCAGCTGAGCTACAGCCCCACTTGCAGACCAGAAGGCTGAAAAAAATTTAACTGGTTGCTTATAAACTGTTTAGCCACAAAGGTTACAAGCAAGGCTACACTTTTGGAAGTTGATTTTTTTTTAATTAATTGTCCTTGAGATGCCAGTGAAAGACAAACATGAAATTCTAAGTCTAAGTCCTTCGACAGCCACAGGCTCTCAGATGTTTCTGAGAAAGTGAAGACAGTTTTGAGCTGTGACAAAAGAGTGGTTTGCACCTGAAGGTGTTGGCAAGTTGTAAAAGTGGCTGTTTAATTTCCTAGAGCCCAGTATCAGTAACATCTCCATCAAATGCAAGCCCTGGAAAACTCATGGATTAAGTCCTATTAAACACACTAAGCTTTTTCAGACAGATCTGAATTCAACACATCATTGCACCAGCCATTGTGCCAATAAGTTCTCTTGAGACACTCCAGAAAGCTCAATTCCCAATTACCTCCAAAACCCAGCTGCTGAAATATCTCAGCAGCAAGGTCCACAAAAACTTACTACATTTTCAAGCACATAATTATCCAGACAATTTAGCTACAGATTTGTCTTTGATACTACTTGAGACTGCTTCCCCTTTGTTACCACCTTGGGATAACTGGTATTTCTTCAGGGATTTCTGTATTTGTACAGATTGAGCAATGCTAATGTAACATTACTGTAACAAGTCACTCAGTGTAGCTGAAATAAGACATTATTTTACTCCCAAGGCAAAGTTGACTGGTGTGTGAAGCTACTTTCACTCACCGGCAAAAGAGTCAAGTTTTCCTTCCACCTCTACATATTCTCCTATTTCTTTAAAATCCTTTTCTTTTAATCCCTTCAGTGTGAAATGCTGGGGTCCTGGCATTCCAGCTGGCTCATCTCACAGGTGCATATTTCTGTGTCTTTAAAAGCCAAAAGGATATAAATCAGAATTCCTTGTACCAACATCAATCTCTTCACTAAATCTTTACTTGAAAATCCTGTAATGTCATTCTTCCCCCAGGATGCATCCACAGCCACCCAAGAATGACTCTACACTGCCTCATCTACAATTTACAGGGAATTGCAAAATGCATTAGGATGATGCAATAATGCCCTTATAAAGCCATGTAAGTAAAATAAAGTTCCATTCCAGACCAGAGATCAGAGCATTAAACTCATCATAAGCTGTAGCTGAAGTGGTGATTTTTATCGGAACATAAACGCCACAAATCAACTCTGCCTGATGCATTACTTCAAGGACTAAAAGTAGTTTTACTTTGCAACTGAAAGCTTTATGATGACTTGGAAATTCAGTATAACCTGAAGACTGGCATGCACAAGCTCCAGGGCTGCCAAAGTTGTGCAGCCTCCAGAACATCGGGCACAAGGCATTTATTTAATGCTCCTTTCTCCACGAGACTGACTCGAACAGCAGCGTGTGGAGGAAAAGGACCTCCACGCATTCAAACACCTGGTGGGAGGAATAACTGAAGTTTGGCTGGTTTTCTGGACTTTTTTTCATGCTGGAAACAAGAAATACAGGCACCTAGTGAGGGAACTGAATAACTTAAGACCTGAAGCTGTTTTCAAATATGGATGATATTTTCCTTAAAAAAATGTCAAAGTTTAAAAAAAAAAAAGACAAATAAACCAGGATTAAGAGGATAGAACTCTTGAGGCACACAAGATAGTATAAGCACATAAGTTAGCTTCAGAAGCTGCAAACTTTTTCCAAAAAGTTTATTTAAAAATAATTTATTTTTAAAAGCTGAGGAGCTACTCCCTCAACAGGGTTTTTTTGCTTTAGGCTGCCTAAGCAGAAATCACTGGGGATGTCAGTTAGGCATATGTGAAAGTCTCTCTCAAGCATTCTGGTGAAAGAATACTGGCTTAGAACATTTTAAACCATTATGCTACTAAATAGGGAGGAAAATAAACCATTAGCCTGTGATATTTAGGATCAGCCTAGGATACTTTTCATTTGGTTCACTCCAGCATCTGCTGTCTTTGTCCCTACTTTTGTAGGCATTTGCACTATTTAGGGAGTTGGCTCCGAGGTACGTCTGCAGAATCCAAGTTTCTTTCAGGGACAGCTGCCTTCTCCCTATGTGCTTTTGCAGCACCAGGAATCTCATACAACTGAGCATCTGTACCACTGGAACTGCTCAGCAGTAGGACATGGCAGACTCCCTGTATTAGATCTCAAGTCCGTAAACATCACAATATTTGCAACAAAAAGCCCCTCAAGTCACTTGAAGTGTCTTCCAAACTGTATCACCATCTGTGGGAAGAAGTCAATATTTGAGACTAGTTCAGTTCCTACACTTCAAACAGCACAGGGTTTCAAACACATGTATCAACTTTACATTGATATGCTCATGTACTTTTGCATCACACCCAAAAACACAGTCAGTGGTGTCACAAACTCCTACCAAAAATGCTTCTGTGGTAATATGATACTGAAAGCTTTGGGTAAATTCATCCACGTCAACAAATGCAAAGAAATGCATGCAGAGACTGGAGAAAATTTAACTGGAAATACAATAGCAACTGAAATTCCCCCTGGCTCTCACCATTAGGAGATCTTTCTACACTTGTCAGCTTTTACTTTCAGCATCCTGGAAAAGCACTTTCTGTTCACAGCGAACTGTCACCTCACAATATACCCATTTTCTACATCATTTTGAACCTACTGAACAGGAGGCACTTGTTGACCTACACTTTCCTTCATTGTGAGCAACGATTTATCCTCTCAAGCAGTTAAACCATGACAAGACCTTCACTTCTACCTTTGCTAAGGAAACACTTCAACAACTTTTGAGAGAAACACAGTGTCACCTAAACCTAACCCATTTACACAATTTCCACGTCCTTCACAGAGCTGATTTGTGAGCAGGATTTTCCTCTGAAGAAGCCAGAATGAGGATGAGTCAATGTATTTTCAAAGAAGAAGTACAGAAGGTACCAATCAGTGCAGTGACACTGTTTGAAGGGAGATTCCCCCCATCTCTTCTCTCTAGGAAATACTAAAACAAGGTACAGGAATACCAGAGACACAAAGTATGCCAACTATCACACTGCTTTAGTATTATTTATTTGATCTCCAGAGGCATCAACACCACTCAGCATTTTTATCCTACTTCAAAATCCCCTGACTATCAATTTACACCAAACAAAGTCTTTCCTACATTTAAAATTGTCCTCCTGCACCAATTTTAACTAAATTACCCTTCAAAAGAGAAAGCTGCTGCTTGGAAACTAGAAATAGACATCAAAACACACACATGAAATTTCCCTATTAACTGACACTAGCCTAGAGTAAAAATGTCCAAGGAATGACAAGGTTTGTTTTTTTTAGAACTATTTATGCCCTAATCCTAAAGCGGTCTGTTGATCTACAGCCCCAAAAAACCCTGAAGACAACAGCATTTGTCAGAACATTCCACTTGATTCAGGGTAGAAACTCTTAAAGGCTCTTAACTGAAACACATTTTGGCTGTGCCTTGTGCCAGCTGCTTCACAGGGCTGTCACACACTCCAGAGACAGAAGCTGTGGGTAAGCTGAGAGGTGCTGAGCTGCTCCATGGAGCATCTCCCTGGAAGGATTCAGGCCTGAGGAAGAGGATTTGACAGGCACAGCAGGATCCATACTCTGAAGTGAAGGTGGGATCTGTCTGTCCATCAGCAGTGCTGGTGTGCTCCCCAGCAGGTCCTGCAGACCCTGTTTTCATGCTGTAGGTGATCAGCTACTCCAGCAGTGCCCTGAGCATTTTGTCCAGACATACAAGACAGACATAAGGGGCTGGAGCATATACAGGAAAGAGAATGGAGCTGGGGAGGTGCTGGAGCCCCAGGAGCAGCTGAGGGAGGTGGGAAGGGGCTCAGCCTGGAGCCAAGGAGGCTCAGGGGGAACCTTGTGGCTCTGCACAAGTCCCTGCCAGGAGGGGACAGCCGGGGGGGTCAGGCTGTGCTCCAGGGAACAGGGACAGGAGGAGAGGAAATGGCCTCAAGTTACACCAGGGGAGGTTGAGCTCGGATATTTGGAAAAATTTCTTCTGAAAGGGGTTTCCATCCCTGGCACAGCTGCCCAAGGCAGTGATGGAGTCCCTGTCCCTGGAGGGATTCAAAAGCCATGTGGATGTGAGACTTGGGAACATGGTTTAGTGGTGGCCTTGGCAGTGCTGGGAGAACAGTTGGAGTTGATCTTACACGGCTTTTCCAACCTAACTATTCACTGATTCTATGAAAAAGAACTATGAAAAATCAGCTCTGGTGATCTAATTGTTAAAAAAGACAAATGCAACTTCAGGTGACAGACACCTCACTGGAAAATGTTGAAAAACAGCAGCAAAAACATTTTCTAAAAAGGTCACACAATGTTTTCCTAATGCACTGCAACAGAAGCTCCCAGTACCCTTATCCCAAAAGCATTAATCTGCATTATCCCTACAATAACACTGGACAGGATGCAACTTTCACCATATTTCACTCTTATCCAAGTTTAATTATTGACTGGCTAATTTAACCACTGCCACTTATTAATTAGAATAAAAATGCCAGAAGCAGAACTAGCACAATACAACAAAACAAGATTAAGCTTCACTGGAATCTACTCCGAATATTTTTTAAAATTCCATGTCAACAGACATTTCCTTTTTGCAAATTGTTTGTGAGCAGTTGATGTCCCTATTAGAGAAACATCTGGAGTCTTTGTTTTTGAGTATACTTCTCAACATTTGAGATTGACCTTTTCATTTCTAAATCAGGTTTCATCCAGATCTCTTTGGGGGAAAAAAACAAAACAAAAAAAACAAAAACAAACAAACAAACAAAAAAAAACCACAAAAAAACCCCACAACCCACTGGTGTTTCCAAGTACAGCAGCTGGCAACTCACTGTACCTCAGAAAGTCACCAAACCCCTGAACTACACTTCAGGAGGCCTCCTGAACACTGCTGAATGTCTCACAGAATCATGGAATGCTTTGGGTGGGAAGGGACTTTAAAGCCCATCCAGTGCCACCCCCTGCTGTAGGCAGGGACAATTCCCACTGTCCCAGGGTTCTCCAAGCCCCATCCAACCTGGCCTTGGACATTTCCAGGGATAGCCACAGCTTCTCTGGGTACCCTGTGCTAAGGACTCCCACCCTCCCAGCCTGGGATTCTTTCCCAATATCCCATCTAACCCTGCCCTCTGGCACTGGGAAACAATTCCCCCTTGTCCTGGTACACCATGCTTTTGTCCTAAGTCCCTCACCAGCTCTCCTGAAACTCTTTAAGGCACTGCCAGGGGCTCTGAGCTCTCCCTGGAGCCTTCTCTTCTCCAGATGAGCAACCCAGCTCTGCCAGCCTGGCTCCAGAGCCAAAGGCTCCACATCATCGAGGCCTGTTGAGCTTCTCATCCACCAACACCTCAAGTCCTCCTCCTCAGGGCTGCTCTTGGATCCATTCTCTGCTTGGCCTCTATCTGTTCTTGGAATTAGCCCAATCCATGTGCAGGACCTTGCACTTGGCCTTGTTGAACTCCACGAGTCTCACAGGGGCCCCACCTCACAAGTTTGTCACAGAGAGTTCTTCCAGAATTCCCTTTCCAAAGCTATGTTTCTCCACACTTTATTAAGTACATCCCTTCTTCAAAATTCCTCATACATTCAGCAAGTCTCCACTTTTTAAAAATTCCTCTTTTTTCCTCTCCTCACTAGACCCTTCCCATCTTCCATCTGAATTTCCTGAACTTCCACAACACTCTGCTAACATTTTTCCCTCCAAAGATCCCTTTATAATTATTTAATCACATCAACTCAACTCTTCTCCACAGCTCTCCTTTTGTGCATCCCTCCTTCCTCCCATCCCAGTCTTACCCTGCTGGAGTCAGGTATGAGGAACCTGGAGAGAAAACACCCTAGGCCAGGCTTCCTAAGCTTAAGAGAAACTCAACTGGATGTGGCACAACCCCAGCAAGAAGGAAATGCATACCTTACAGCAGCCCCTTTTTGACAAAACAGTACATAAATATAACAATTTTACCTCTCCACAGCTCTGACAAAAACCAGAGTATCACGTTCAGATTTGTTATTGCCCACTTTGTAAAGGATGTTCCAATCAGTAAGTACATGACACAGAGATTCAAAGGCTACAGGAAATGCCTGTGAGATTTTACTCTTTTTTTTTTTTTTCAGCTCAGGCTATTTGTACTACTTGATTACAACCTCTAAAAAACCTTTGCCATGAAAAAAATGAGACTATTAAAGTGTTATTTAATCTGGTAAGGAAGCTCACAAAATTAGTCCTGACAAGTAACTGGGAAATACAAATGAGAAACAAGATGTTTTTCTACTGTTTTCAAATAGCTGAGGAAATAAACTCCTGGATTTGTCAAAAAGTGGTGGGATCTCAAACTTTTCATACCTCCAAGAAGAGGTGGCATGAATCTTCCTCTGACAAACACGTAATCAACACAAAGTACAATAACCACACAAAACTTGAAGATTTCAGTGTACAGTGAAATAAATTACAGAAATCAAAGGTATTGGACTTTTTCTGTCTGGTCCTATAACCCAAGCTACATTAATTTCAGGTTTCATACGTCAAATACTGAGCAAAACAGGCCAAGGAAAATGGTTCAAGTGAATTCCACGAAAGCTCTTGGGGTTGTGTAGCCTTTGGCAGTAACCCCTGTCCTCTAGATTTCCATCTGGTAGTTGTCCATTTCTATTCATTTTTGACAGAAGCTAAAAAAATAAACAATTGGTTTCTGAAGCTCAAACACCAGGATCAGGTCTGAAATGTTCATTAGCAAGTTCTTGGAACCTTGCAGTGGGAGGTGTCCCTGCCCATGGCAGCAGGGCTGGAACTGGATGATCTTTAAGGTCCCTTCCAACCCAAAACATTCTGTGATGCTGTGATAAGTCTGGTTGTTTAGCCACACAAAGTTATTTAAGTCGTGCTCTACTTGCTGAGCTGATTTTTTGGCCGATCATTTCTGCTTTTGAGAAATAAACCTTTCCCCTCCAGGAATCTTAGCACTTCAAAGCCACCTCCAGCTCATATTTTCCCCACACAAGCATTTCAAAAGTCTTCAGAACTTGAAGGTCTGAACTCTGTGGCTCTCACCCTTAAACTGCACTTCAACACAAGTACTTTAGTAGGGGCATTTTTGAGGGCAACCATTGAAGTATTTTTAAATACATGGATGTTTGCAGAACTTACCTCTTTCTCGGTATCCCTGGATATACAGGTCCACTGGTTTTCCTTCACACTGTATGCCCAGAAGTCAGCAAGATCCTGAGTTCCATCCCAGCCACCAAACAAATATACAGTTTCTATTCACAAAAAAAAGTTAATTTTATTTTAAAAAGAGAATGTGTTTAAACAGGCTAATGCCTACAAAACATCTGTGACAAAGACAAACTATTAGAAGATAAATTTAAACTATTTTTTTTTACTTAAAACACCACTGCTTTTTGAATGGAACTAGTCATCAAGACAGAAATGTGGTTTGGTTTAGTAATGGAAGATTTTAGGATTGATAGACAGCCAATTCTCAGAGTCATTTTCTATTTCCACATTTACATAAGAGGCAATCAAACCCACAGCCTTCTGATTAAAATTCCAGACAGACAAATGAACAATATTTAACATTGTGGATCCTGTGCATGTAGTCTATCAATGACATCTCAGCCTGTGCCCTGTTTGGTGCAGGATTTATACATCAACAAGATTTTGGAGATAGGAGCAGCAAAGTTTTCCTGTTTAGTCCATCCCTTAGATAGAAAAATCAAGTACAAAATCCTCTTCAAGGGAAATGTCTTGCATAAAGTAACTTACCTGATGCCACAAAAGCCAGCAAGTATAAGAGTCACAAATTTAAGTCAGTGTTTCAGGGCTGTCACCTCAAACCCACAACTGCTCTGTGTACAGCAAGTTCTAAGGCTTCCCAGACTCACTGATAAAACCAGATGAAGCCTTTGAAAAGGGGAAGTATTTAAGAAAGGAGTTTCTGTTCTGCCATGGAGAGATAACCAAACTGCTCCCATTATAGAAACAGCACTATCTGGTCTCAAATTCTAAAAATACTTCATTTTCAGACTGCATTAAAACAGAACACAAAGCCAAGCCCAAGAAGAACAAGCTCCTCAAGACTTTGAAAAACTCCTTTAAAATCCACAAACCACTTCTATTATGGAGGTAATGGCCAATTTTTAATCCAACACCAATTAAAACACAGAGTTAGAGCACGATTATAAAATGGGACTAGTCCCTGACCCTTACCTACCATCAGGATAGTGGTCATCACCATGGAAAGGTTACCCTGGTTCATTAACTTTAATTACCCTTCCTCCTGGACTCAGGGCTCCCAGTGTTCCCTGCAAAGAGCAGGTCCCTTTGTGCGCATAAATTCTCACAGCTCACAAAACCCACATTACCACAACAGCTTCATTGATAGCCGAGAAAAATAAAAGATTTGGCACCAGCGAAAAATCCTACTGGGGCCTTGCCAAAATGTCAGGCCTGCCTGGAAAGGCTTTGTTGGCTCACATGAAATTTAATAGCAAACCTGAATGACTCCGATGAAAACTCAGATTTTGGAAGTTACCTAACCCGAGCTGACAGAATTAAATGTGAGCACTGAGAGAGGAGCACGAGCACCCAGCTGGTGCTGAGCATCCCCAGAGCAACACCCTAAACACAACTGGACATTAATTCTGTGCCAGACCCATTTTTCATCATGAAGCAAAACTGTAAAGCTCACATGAAAGAAAGGCTCCATCACTATCTAGACCCAATTAAAATAATTTTTAGTTTCTTGCCTTATTGCAGAAGTATGTAGATATTTTAGAGGAAGGTTCCATGTTTTAAAAGGAATATTTCTTAATGTATAAATGCATCTGTTGCTGGTAATGTCAAGTAAATAGTTTTTTTCTAGTTCTCCTAGAATTTGTAATTGTTTTCCCATGGTATAAAGTAAAAAAATAGTTGTTTGGTGGTTTTGGGGATTGTTCTTGTTTGGTTTGGGTTGGATTTGATTGCTTTGGTTTGGTTGGGTTTGAGGTTTTTTTGGGATTTTGAAGTTTTATTTTTTTAAGTCAAGCTTAACTCTATTTCCCAACCAGTATCACTGCTTATATACTAGCTGTTAATTCAGATTTTATGGGAGGGATTTTTTCCATCCTGCATGCAGAGACCCAACCAGGACAGATATCAAAGGGCAATATTCAAAGAAGAGGACAGAGGCCACAAACCCCAGGCAGCAGCAGTGGGCAGCTGAAGGGGAGCCCAGCAGTCTCACACCAATATAACTCTGGTAGCACTGGGGAACTCAAGGAGGAAAGGATCCTCCCTCTGCATCCAAGCAATATGGAACACAGCAAATTGATGCTGCTTTATTAAAGCAAGTCTCTATTCAGCTTTAGGAGCAGAGCAGGAGAATTTTCAAACCTAGCTGCAAGGCAACAAGAAAAAAGCATGAAAGCAATTATATTTACCCAAAGCTTTTACCAGCTACGTTTAGGAAGTCAAATTTCTCCTCCAGCATCCTCAGCTTATTTCCTCTACATTTTTTTCTGAATACAAATTCAACACTTTGAATTAAATATGTTCTGTGAGTATTTCTAAACTGCTTGCTCAGTCAAAAATTTTTCTGTAATGTCTGAGTTCTTTTCTTCTCTTACTCTCTAGATGATTAAAAGGTGCCAGAGAAGTCCTCAAATTAGAGGATGTATATTCCCAACAATCCACATTATTTCCTGTCATTCTCTACTTAATTTCTATTTCTCAGAAAAGAAGCACAGCAGCCTTCTCCAACCCATTTAAATACCAAAATTCCTGGGGTGGTTTCAGTCCAGGTTCAGACACATTCTCAAGGACAGTTCTCTAACTCCTGTTAACTCCATTTTCTCCATCTGGTGAAATCCTTGGTGGGATTTTGGTACAGAAGGTCTTTCTCAGTGAATACATTCTAGTCCTGGTGACATATTTAGCTACATTTTTTGGTCACGTAGTATTTCCATGTCTCTGCTAGAACAGCTCTCCATGAAATACAAAAGAATTGTGGATCTACAGCACCTCTGCAAGGTCCATCAGTTATCCCCCAAATCCCTCACAGGAGGGCTAACTTCAGCAGAGACCACATTGCCCAGGGAATTACTCAGTTAGACTTTGTCCCAGGATGGATATTTTAGACTGGATTCCTGCTGCAATAACTAATTAACTTCATTACAGTTTTTCCCCCCGATACCTAACAGGATTCTTCCTTCCTGTCCTTTATCCTATCCCTCTGCTCCCCCCAAAACGAGCCTGGCTATCTCCATGCTCTCACCAGCAGCTGAAGACAGCTTTAGGATCCTCCTATGAACCTTTTTTCTACCAGATGAACAAAACCAGTTCCTTGAGCATCTCCTCACACATCACACGCTCCAGTCCTGACCACCTTGGTCAGTTCAGTTTGACACAATCCATATTGTCCCAGAGAGCCCAAACCAGGCACAGCATTCCAGATGTGTACCCAAAAGAGGAACATCCCCCTCCCCTCTCCCTGCTGGCCATGCTTGTGCTGGCACAGCCCAGCAGGAGAGGCCGGCCTTCAATGCCACAAGGACACGTTGCTGACGCACATTCCGCTTCCAGCGCCTTGCAAATCCTTCCACGCAGTCGGTCCCCAGCCTGTCCACCTGCACAGCTGTCACATCCCAAGGGCAGGAGCAGAACCTCACAGGGCTCTCCTGCAGACCCTCAGGATCCCCTGGACTCATGGCCCTGCTTACCAGTTCATCAGCCACTGCTCTCCCAGTCAGCTGCCAGCACAGACTTGCTGGGGCTGTACTGGAGCATCATTGTCTCTACAACTATGAAAGATTCCTCTCAGAAATAACAAACCAACCAAGGTGTAAGATCTCTCAAAAGCCTTCTACAAAAGGATGTCACTTCCCCAAGTAGCACCCACACCTTTAGTTACATGCCAGCAGTGCTGCCCACTTTGCGAGGAGCATTTAAGAGCGCAAATATAAAACCAGCCTTAAATCTTCTTGTGGTATTACACCCGTTGGTTTCTGAGCCACAGTTCAGTAGGATACAAGTTGGCTGAATACAAGAGGTTTTTTTTTTAAGGCTAGGCATACAGTCTCAAATGTGAAAGCCCCATGAAGTTGAGTAACCTCCAGGATTCAACAGCTGTTTGTGTTTCAGAGCTTAGAAGCCATCTGTGTTTTGTTTCTGAGATCCCTTCATCCTGTACACAAGTCTTGTCTTTAAATATCTTATGGATAGCAGTGTTTTCCTCAGGCAAAACAGCATCCTTCATGTCTGCTGCTCTCTCTTCATCTTTTTCATCTTTCCATGCTGCTTTTGAACGAGCCTTGTCATTTCTGCTGTTCTGCCCACATATACTATGGGCATGCTGGGCCCAGTGCTCTGAATCTCCCTCTGTTCCCAATCTACAGATTTGTCCTCGTTTATCTAATGGAAGGAAGGAAACAGAATTCCTTCGGACGAAAGGAAAAGCAAAATGATGTACAACCAAAATTACACAGCAGTTGCCCTTCAGTGAGAGAACAGAGACACCACATCAATAAAGACCATTTCACTAATGCCTTCCCTCAAAAAACTGTTTCACTTGCCAAAGAGAAGAGAAATGGAGACAGAAGAAAAATCATCCTGGTTGCTTAGCTGTTATTTCTAAAGCAGGCTCATGGGAAAACTTCAACATTTAAGAAAGCCTGATATAACACCAAATATTTTTTTAATAGAATGATTCCTACATGGTCCCTATTTCTATTGTTACCAAAACAGTTATACGGCTTTATGGACTGTTAGTCACTGTGTCTGCCCTGTAAGACCAGAAGAGATCAATTCCACCTTGCTTATGGAATTACAAACCACATCTCCAAAACACATGACACATACTGTTCCTAAGTACTGACATTACTCCTTAAAACTTGCTTTTGGCAATTCACTTACCCATTCCCTCTTCCAGAATAAGCACTGGAATTTTGAAACATGTGGCATATCTGACCCAGAAGGAGGCCAGGGAGGGCAGACTCAAAGAGCAGTTAATAAGGAACCAGTGCCAGATGCTGACACCCTCATCCAAAACTGCATTAGGGTTCAATTCCCTGGGAACACAGTTCTGCACACGAGCCTGTGTGTTACTGCCCCAGTATTTCCCCAGGGCCTACACAAACAGCTTCTCATGTCTGACATGCAGCACACAACACTGTGTTCTTGGGTACTTTTAGGATTGTTTGGGGGGTAATTTTGTTTTAATCTATGTACCTGAGTTGCAACTACTCAAGTACTTGCTCTTCCTTGTAGAAAAGCCGAGAGAACTCTCCAGCCTCCCACACAGAGAGCGGCATGAGAAATGCACCTTGCAGGGAAAAGCAGGAATAACAGAAGCTTTCTGTTTTCATTTGCAGCCTAGAGCTTTAAAGTACCCAACAGTGATTTCAGCTGTAACTGAATTCCTCTTAGTTTTTGTTTCTGCAGATGTACTCCCATCCAGAGTCATTCCAGTCTGAGTCTTAATGTGATTATAATGATGGAGGATATAGTGGGAATCACTAATTTCCCATTTTTAATTTCTCTTTTTATGTATATAGGAAGACATCGGGCTGCATTCTCAGTTCTGCATCCCACAATGCCTACAGCTCCATTTCAAATACCAGCCTTAAGAGTCTTCCAAAGCATCAGGAACATGGCACTTACTCAGTCAGCTGTGGCAGGTATTAAGAACACGAGTACCAGATGGAAATGAGCTCCAGTACAAGTTACTGGCTGCCAGCAGAGATGCTAAATTCTCCTTCAGTTACTTTCAGCCTACTCCAAGAGAAAGATAAACCATGCTAAAAGGCAGTTTAGACCAAGTTAATCCATGTTCTACACAAAATTGATAAACAAAGTCTCAGTGACTCCATGCACTAGCAGCAAATTAAGATCTAGTTCAGCTACTCACCAATCCATATCCTCTACCTTGACACCAGCACTTGCATCCAGCAGGCTCAGTACCATTAAATTTGAATTATTTTTCTAGTCAGTAATAAGTGGTTAAAATCTCCTTGAGGTTAACCAAAACATCGAACCATTTAGAGTTCGTTTATAGCTACAGCAGGTCTGGCCATCAGAGACAAAAATTTGCTTCCAACACTTAATTTTACGTAATATGAAACTTCAGAATCTCCTTGTATGATTTTGCTGTTTCACTTCACTTCCAAAAGATTCAAGTTGAAGAAAATCCTGATTTTTGAGAAGGACCTAACTCCTCTAACAAAAAGTGCAAAGTGAAATGATTTTTCTTCAGTTGCCAAAGTCTTCTGAAAAAAACCCCACTCAGCAAGCATGTGAGTAAGGATGTCTTTGAAGGGAAGAGTACACCACTGCTCCCTTTTCCATTAGCACTGGATCTGTCCAAGGTTAGCCAGGGAGCTTTCCAGCTCCAGGCTGTAAAACGCATCCTGACATAACTGGCTACATTCCCACCAGCTCATTAAACTCCACCTATATCCAAAAGGAAAACTCCAGCAATCAGCAATGGGAAACAGCCCCAAGAACTTCCCCTGGCCTGTCACAAGCCAAATTAAATGGCAAAACTGATCATCTCAAAAACATTTCAGCTTTTACAAGCCTCGGTGGACCTGGATGCAAAGCTGAAAGCAACTTCCCAAACAGCCCACAGGGAAACTTTGGGAAGGTATCCCACCACGTGTAAATAGAGCTACAGCAAGAAAGGGCCACCATGAGGGACCAAGATCCAGGACTCCACTTCTGTGGGTACTGTCTAGTCATTTTTGTGCAAGTAAAAAAAAAATAAAATAAAATTTTAAAATTGTATGCATTTGATACATTTGTACTACATTATAATGTATAATATATATACATTTATAATATATATAATGTATATAATACATTATACATATCTTTCCATAAATAATATAAATATTATTAAATATTAAATACACA
The DNA here is from genome assembly GCF_048771995.1 of Taeniopygia guttata. Taxonomy (NCBI): domain Eukaryota; kingdom Metazoa; phylum Chordata; class Aves; order Passeriformes; family Estrildidae; genus Taeniopygia; species Taeniopygia guttata. The sequence goes on from NC_133025.1 coordinate 3,304,023, forward strand.
CATATATCCAAAGTATATATAATACATATAAAATAACTCGAGAAATATTAAAAAATAAATGGATGAGTTTCACTGCCTTGTTAAAGCAGAATGAAACTGAAGTCAAAGGCAGAGCTGACAGCCTCACTGGGACTTAAGAAAAGCAAGAGGAATGGAAAGGAAGGCTCACACTACCATGGATATTTTATTTTAAGGAGGTGCGCAGGACTATCATTTCCAAGTTGACAAGGATCATGTTTCTTCCACGCTCTTGTGAAACATTCACTACTAATTCCCGAGGCCACTAGGGAGCGTTCCCAGCCTCTGCATAGACAAACACCAGCAAATCCTCCAGCAGTGTTTTGCTCTAATCAATCTCAAACCTCTCCCACCAAATGAGAGAAGTTTACTCTCCTACACCAAATAAGTTGAGTGCTTCCTCCAGTGCAGTAACTACTCTGAGCAAAAGCCAGAGGCTGCAGCCACTGCTGGGTTTTTGCTTGTTCACCATGACTTAGCAAATTACTCTGGAAGGTTCTATCCTGTCACATGCTCTGTCCCCGTCCTGTGACCACAACAGATATGGCCATGGGCATTTTTTTGCCAACTCCTTCAATGCCACCCTATATTCCTGTCCAAACCCACGCCCTGATCTTGTTTCTCCCTTCCTAAGAACAATCCTTTCACTCACACAGCAAAGACCCGGGCAGATGCTTTCCTTATTTTAGTAAGGACTGACGTAGCACAGAAATCTGATTAAGTAACAGACAAAGATATAGAAAATTATGCAGAACAACAATCACTGGAACTGTTCCTGATACACCACCCCACTTTCTTTTCTCTGTATGTTCTCTGAAACAGAGGCTGAGCCATTCCTTAAACTGCTACAAGAAACATTTTTGCAAAAGATGTCTAAAGAATTATATTTAACAGGAGTTTCTTGCACACTGTGGGAATTAGAAACCACTCCAACCAAAATACAAGGAATGTTTCAACACATCAGATCTATTGCTTGAGCACAGCCTGTAGCAGATAAGGGAAATTATTATCCCTAATTTCTCTTCTCTTGTTTGAACTCCTGCTCTAAGATGGTAGGAGGAACAAAAAATTAAAACCAGTTGTTCTTGGTTTCTTAGTTAAGATAAGACAATGGCTAAAGCATAACACAGAATTATTAGGGAAGAAGGGGAAAGGCAGCTGGAATATAGATCCAGAGAGGAAGCAGAGCATTTAACCCAACTATTAGAAAGTGCATTTTATTGTCCTCAAAACCTGAAGCTAACACAGTGTCTGAAGAAAACACATCTGCATATTAATCTGGAAGACAACTGATTAAATAACTTAGTTAATAAATGTAACAACTACTCACCTGTCTGCACATCTATAACCATCTGATGGCCACCTCTCATCCCTGGCCGACTGTCTTCTCCGTCACCTACAGAAAAAGAGGGAAGGGAGAATATTCCATTTTAAGATTTTTAAAACCAAGAAAGATACATCCTCAACATGGAAGCAGAGGAACTGAATAACTCACCCTTCCTTAAACACTAGCACATAATTTTTTACAGGTAATATTTTTTGTGCATTATAAAACTGTACAAAGTTTTATACTGAATTATCTGGTGACTGACAGTGTAGAGAGCAGAGGTGAATACTGCAATTCCTCAGAAAGGAGCTCCAACATTCCTGATACGGTCAGTGTACACAAAAGAGCTCTGAGCTGTCCTTGCAGCTCTCCAGCAGGGATGACACAGCCACCCTTTGGCTCCCCTTCCATCTCTCCCCACCTGAGAGCTGCCTGAGGGCTGAGCTGTGAGAACAGATACTCAAATGATAGGAAATGAGCCCCTGGGATGGGAGCAGGACATGATGTAGACACAGAGCACAGCCAGCTTTGCACCAGCTATTCTCACATATAAGGCAATTCCACCTGTCCAATTAAAGCAGTTTTCCAACTACTTTATATATCTTAAGCATTCAGGACAGGTGACACAAATAACCCCTCCCAAGGGGCTTGGGGACAGTGCTCCACACTTGGCAATTGTCACCTTGGATCCTACATTTGCTCTGTGACAGTGATTTTTGTATTCTGCAGTTAAGAATGCTGCGACAAGTCTCTTCTCAAGGCAGACAGGAATGGAAAAGCTTCTTTCAGTTTGGATTTACTGTGTAACAGATCAAGACTTCAAAAGATCCACCTCATTTAAAATACTCCCTGTTGAGATAATGTATTTATTTGCCAACTCCTCAGTTTTAAGTTGAAGCTACATCAATTCTATGTGCTAAATCTGGTAACACAGATAACTGTTCTCATGTTTAACCAATAGTTTGGGATTTGTTACTGAACTGATGATCTATCCCTAAAGTTACAAGCAGTATTCCTGTACTGTTCCTTACTCAACCAGAGAGCAGGCTGAATTTCACTGCATTTACAAACAAATGCAACTTTTTCAGAGAAGAAACCATTCCCTAGAACCCTCCTAGAGGAGACTTTCTTGCATCATTCTGTTGCTGCATATTCTCAAAGGACCAAGACAGAACTGGCAGTGCATGAGTTCTATCCCAAGAAATGCCCTTACCTTTGGTGCTTTTGGGGATAATCTGCCCCCAGCGAGGTTTGTACTCTTGCTGACTGATATACTGATTGAACAAGCCATCTGCAAAACAAAAATTTTGCCGGATAAAACATTTATCCTTCCATTATAGTAAAATCACTTTTAATGTGGGTAACTTCAGCCTAACTCAATCCAGTATGCCACTCCAAAGCCTCCATTTTCAGTGAGTTCTCCATTATGTGTCAGTTAGTTTGTTAAACTTTTGTTAGTTTGTTAAACTTTTGTTAGTTTGTTAATGAACTAAATGTGCGAGCACTAAAATAAAAAGAATACTTGCTACTAGATCAATCAGGAATTATCCAGTTTGCCTGCTAGGTCGTGCCAAGTGTCTCTAAATCTCCAGTGTGGTGTATTTAATTAAGAATAGAATCCCTCCCCCTTATTTAAGTAAAAGGAAAGTTGCCAGTACATATAAAATTCAACCATTTTAGTGCACGTTAAGTTAAAACTAGGTCAGACAGCATCTCTGGAGCTTCATCTGAGAAGAGAAGGGAAGCAGAGCAGATTGTTTAAATGCTGTGATATGGGACAATCAAGCACTGGATGAAAAACAAAACAATAGTTTACATTCTCTTCAAAGAGCTCAGCAAGAAGAGTGACAGAGGCATTAGATCCTGGGCCAGATGTGCCAAGTGCAGCATTTCTGTGAGCAGCACCAGCTCCAGCACTTTATCCACACTCCCCTTGTGCTGCCACATCTTCAGCATCCAGAGGCCAGTTCCTAATCCTGTTCAGATGTTAGCAGTCCACCACATAAACACCAATTTTCTGTAAAGGAGACTTGTAACACCCTGGGACTGCTCTCCACTCTGGGAAGGGCTTGGCACGTGGGGAACTTGGTGCTTTTGTTCTTCAAATGTCTCCTCTGAAACACCTACTTCACTTTCTGTAGCACAACAAACGATGAGAGCACCTGAGCGCTGTTTGCCTGGCTACATCCCACCCATCACCCACCATCTCAACACACAAGCTCTTCCTGACAAATATGTCTGCTGTATTAATGACTTAATGCATTACCTGGAAAAAAAACAATAGGAATTTAATAGATGATGAACGCCTCTGCTGATTTATACAAAACCCTTTGTAGGTATAGAGGCAAAAAAAAAAAAAAAAAAAAAAAAAAAGATCCTTACTGAACACATCCCTATTTATTTAGAAAAAGGTAAAAATTGTTTGTTAAGCACGACACAAGGCTCGGAGAAAATTTTCAAGTGTTTGCTGGCATCCTGTAGTTTGTCGTGACTGAAATCCAGGTTTTAATTAAAACTCAAGCCAGCAAGTATTTCCTGGGAGAAGATGAAAGCTCTATTTAGAGACCATCTAACAGGAAAACAAGGGCACTCAAGAGCTCCTGAAAAGTGATGAGTTTGGTCTGAAAATATAAAACTTCCATAAACTCAGCTGTGCAAGTTTTTTCCAAATAAATACTCTGAAAACAGGGCAAATTTTACTTTCACCTCAGCGCCAAAACCAGCAGCTTTCCCGTCCACATTAGGTAATCGAGGAAAGCCAGAAGTTTGCTCAACGTATGTAGAAGGAAAAGTGGTTTATTTTGGGTTTAATAGCAGGGTTCTTAACTCCCACTTCTTCAGCATTTATGAAGCTGGGACAACACACGAGAGGCTTGAAGCTTGAGATCTCATAAACTGTGATTCAGAAAAGCCAGGCCTAATAGAACTAATGCATATGCTGAGAGAAATCCCACAGTGACTCAGCCACAAACCCAGACAGAAATGCAGCTTTTTGGTTATCGTTACAGCCTTGGGTCTGCAAGACAGAAACCAAAACTGTATTTATCCCTATGGCAGCCAATAGATAACTGGACATAAATAGCTCAAAAGGATGAATTACACCACATAGGATCTGAAAGGGTGATTTAACCTCTCTCCCATGCTCTACACCCACAGACTGCACTTGTCAAGATATGACACTTCTCCCCTACTGTGCCTTCGGCCTCTTTTAATAATGCTTCTCGCCTTCCATGGGACATTGGTTTGGAAATACTCCAGCTTGCTTCCCAGAAATGTTTCCTTCTGCTGGAAGCAGTTCCACATTCTCTCTACTTGCATTGCAAACCAGCAGCAGCTTGTTTTGGAAGCTGAATCACCACCTGTCTGACACCACCAGGGAAAAAAAAAGGAGGATTTCTAGGTGGATTCTGTACCCGACGCCAGACCTACGCCAGCGCACTCCTTATGTTCCTTGTCAGGAGAGCACTGCTGACCAAAAGGTCTCCAAACTCCTGTGAGGCATGAGGATCACATCTAGGCCTGCTCAGGTTTGTCAGCTGTTCCCAATGAAACAGGAGATTAAAATAAATTTCAAAACACTCATCAAAAAAAAAAAAAAAAAAAAAGCGCTGAGTGGAAGTTTTTAAATGAAGTGTTTTTCGCTCCGGAGACCTCTCACTTCAATGTCCATGTTTACTAAAATTACAGCCAAAAAAACAACTTTGTACTATTTTCAAGCCCTCTGCAGTAAGTCATGACGCATTTTGGACGTAGCAACACGAAGTTCACTGTGATTAAAGCTCAGTGAATTCTGCCTCCCTGATAACCCAAGTCTTTATTTTGCCAGCCAATTGCAGGTTACCCAGAAAGGATTACAACAAACATTGTGGACAAAAATATTTCACTTTCTGAAGCCAATCAGGAGCAAGTTGTATAAAGTTTGGGGGTTTTTAGACAACACACATCTCCAGGTAGGGTTGCTGAAATCTGTTCACTTCACTGCCAATGGTTCAAAAACTTTTAGAGTGACACTCTGCCCATAAATTCTGGGAGCTGGGGTATGACGTTTTAAGATTTTTCTCAAATCAAAGAAAAGTAGCCAAAATATCTAAACAGTTGGAGGCTTTTTGAATAACAAATTACCTTCTGAAGAAAACCTGAAGGAAAGAAACCTTCTACCAGATAAAAATCCAGCCATTACTTGACAATTTCCTCAAGACTTGGGAGAAACAAGGAAACATACCATTTTTTTTCTAGCCTCAGAGCTGTAATATTTTCCTGCACTTTGTTTTTCATAAAAATGAAACAAGGTTTGCTCTCAAATCCATGTAAGTTATCCTTCTTCTACACAAAGCCCTACCATTTACTTCCCAGAGGCTTTGGATCCCTAGCCAGCCTCTTCCCTCCATATCCCAGTATACAGAACAGCTTTCTCAGAACTAAATCCAGAGAATATTAAATGTTAAAATTCAGGTATATGTGTCTGTCTACAGCTTCCAAGGGAATACAATTGTTTCTGTGCCTCCTGTTCCTGTTCTGGGAGACACTGGAGCCTGCAGGCTGCGCATCCCAACTTCTTGTTTGTCGCACAGGACTGACTTGTCACCAGATAAACACATGTCACATACTGATATGAGCAGTGCCAGAAGGAACACCTCAGTCCCTGGAATACTAATAGGAAACAAGCAGTTCTTCCACCCATTCCAAGCAGCTTTCCATGTCTACAGGAGCTGCAAGCAGTTCAACCAAGCAATTCGCACTCCACATACTCTCTGTAGGAATATTAAGCAGATTTTTTTCCTTCAATAATATAGGCCCGAAAGCTATAGGAATGGATCCAAATGTGAAGCATTTGATCCGAGTCTGTGAACCAGCTGAGATTTAGGGAACCTTTTATTTTTGAGACGAAGTCAGGCAGCTGCCAGAGTTTCCATTTGCCCATTTTCTAAGTGTAACGCACAAGTCAAAAGAATCAGTGGGAAAAGTGTGGCTGCCTGCCACCGAGCTCTCAAAAGAAATCATCTGGTGATGTGAGGTGGAAGACAGCGTTCATCATTAGCAATGCAAAAGAACAAGAGTTAGCTCTGCCAGCACTAATTCTTGACCACCTACTCTTTTTCTACATGACTAAGCCTATGGAAATAGCCCGCGAGAGATGCAGAGCGCTGCACTTTGTCAATACCCACCACTGCAAATATCAGCCTCTCCAGAAGACATTTTAGGCTGAACTGAGTGTGCAGTATCTCTGTCAACCTCACTGCACTTCTGTTTGTGCCTTTAAGGCAATGAACTCCCAGATCAGCAAGCGGTCAGGAGTTCACATATTCATGCCCAGTCTGCAACAGAACAGTTGCTCTTTGAACGATTTCAGGGATAATTTAAGGATCTGTATGTCTCAATTAACTCTACACTTCAGCTACACTACACAGACACAGGACGAAAGTTAATCCTCTTTTATTTGGAAAAACAACACATCAGACAGGAGTTCAGTGGTAAGAACACCCACACCTTAGAAACTAAGCAGCAAGCTACTGAGACTTCACAACAGAGCTGCTAGGAAAGTAAAATGATTTTAAAAAGTCATCACAGAATGGCCTAGGTTGGAAGGGACCTCAAAAATAATCCAGTTCTAATCCCCATGCCATGGACAGGGACACCTTTCACCAGACTAGGCTGCTCAGAAAATGCTGAGGAGCTTGACAGATGCAGAACAGAGTCAGGACAGGTAACTGTGGAAGATCACAGGGAGCAGGTAATAGGAATACTGCAGGAGAATGTGCTGAAAGCTGAAAACCTCTATTCCCATCCTACCAAGAAAAATCCAGCTGTTAAGCACCATTAATATTCAGCACCCTGACTGCAACAACAGCAGACAAATTGTTCCAGCTGCAGTTTTGGGGTGGTTTTGTGCCTATCAGAAGAGGTTTGTCCTGCCCTCTCCCCTACCCCAGCCTGATCAGCTCTGTCTGGGTTGGCCATGTGGCAGCACGAGCACCAGTGCCAGGGACACAGTGTCCTGAGCAAGGGCAGGATTGACCCAGTTAGCGAAAAGCCGCAGTCGTGTCAGCTTAAAGCAAATATGGGATGCAGGCTCGGTGTCTCGGGATAGATAGCACTTCTCTCCAAAGAGTGCTGGGAGACAACAGAGCTTTAAATGGTACATTTAAAGCTGAAGACAGCATAAAGAATGGCAGGAGGATGGAGGAAGGAAGGTTAATGTATTCCAAGACAAGCAAAATCATTAAGGATGACCAACAGAGCAATGGGAGATGTGCACACTGACATTTAACTTCAGCTAGCCAGGTGCTGGATTAAAATGAAGTAAAATAAACATCCCCATGCATATTTTTCTGTCCCTCAGAAGCAGTGACAAAACCTAATGATGTTCTTGAAGACTCTCCTGCTAAATTATCCGTCTGTTACTACCAAGACTTCCTTCTTATACTTGCTGGAACTAAAAAAAGGCTGATAAAACAAGCTACAGCATATTCCTTCAGCTCACCTAATTGATGCTGAGCTCCTCAGCCTCCAAAAAGGGACGTGATAACAAAAACCAGGAAAGGAAGATTATCCACATCAAATATGACAAGAAACAAGTGTCTGTCAGACAGAACAATACAAGACCTATAGTTTCCTACCAGGTCAGTCATTTGCCAGTATTTCCAAACCTGGAAAAGCAGAGCACTGCTGACAGCAGCCCCACTCTCAGCAAATATTAAGTAGTAAAAGAAATTAAGATATAACAGCTCAAAAAATGAGCCTACATTCACTTCATCAGCGCCCAAGAAAAAATTCCAATTTTGAGAGTACTTTTTCAGCACATTCTAGGATTTTGAGTGAAATTCTATTCAAGAAATCATTTCCACTCCGGCCTGCAATGAAGTGGAAAGAGGACAGCCTCCAGGCACTGAGATTAAGCCATGGCAAAGGCAGCAGAGCGAGGCAATGATAAAATCATCACCATCAGCACACAGCACTCCTCTGGCTGCTGCAGCATCATGGTGGGCTCATCAGCTCCCTCCAGGCACTCGTGTCTCTGAGACACAGACAAACAGCTCCCTGCTGCTTTTCCAGCCTGCAGTCCTCCCTTGGCCTTACAATTCAGGAGGAAGCTGCCAGTTGCAAAATGCCCCTGCATTGCAGGAAGCTGTTCACACTCCCAGCCCAGCCAACACTCCACTGCCTTGGGAAGGTGTGGATGAACATGAACATTCTCAGTCTCAACACTTGTAGCTGCTCATGGAGCTCAGCACAGGGCAGGTCTCCACTGCTCTGTCTGAAGAGAAGCCTTGAGCCAGACCCATAGAAAACTACTTACTGCAGTTTTGGAAGACCTGTTGCAATAAGCTCCTTAAAACTGTGCTCAGTTGAACAGTTTAGTCACAAAAAGATGGTGGTTTTCATGGAAGACAACCCTTGATTTCCAAGCTATGATTTCTATCACATTCTGAGAACCACTTCCAGCTTCAGTGGTACAAACCACATTGATGGGAGTCAAGTAGAGACATCGGCATCTTTCCAAAGGTATTACAAAATGACTGATTAGCCCAGAATTAAAGAATAACATCTCTGGTGCCAGCTATCCATGAAATTGGTTCACTAAGTCCCTAACTCTACTGGCATCAGACAAAGTTTTCCTCTTACACCAGTAAAAGTCTCCCATAACGAGCAACTGCAGAGTCAAAATACTCTACAACTACAGCCAAGAGCACCTCTGTTTTATCAGCCTGCAATCCAAAACTGCTACACAGGTCTTGAGAGTCACTTCAGAGCAACAGCCCCACTCTTTTTGTATCCCATTCAATCAAGAGAGAGTACATCTCCCTCCTTTTAGGAGTTGAGAGCTGTTTATACACCATGTTTTTAAGCAGAAATCTTTCAAATAAAAAATTAATAGCAGTTCTAATGAAACTGACTGCCCTGCCAAGGTCCCACTCTGCAAAGAAAAACAGGCTCTGCCTCCAGTCACTGACGTCCACACAATTGTCCAAGGATTACCTTCCCCATAAGCAAAGAGAGCATCCTCATCCAAACACAGCTGAAAACTTCTGCCTGAACACAAACTCAGTGGTGAGCTCCAACCAGAAACCATGATCCAGATCACCACTGAGAACTCCAGGCTTCTGCTTCCCTGCTCACCATTCCAGTAACTTTCCTGACAGTTTAAGCCCACCTTCAGCTTGCCAACACTTACATGAAGAACTTGTCTTTACCCACTCAAGTGCACCGCCTTGTCATCCCTGGGGGAAAGTGACTCCAAAAGTAGCAGTGGAAGAGATTTCATTAATTTTTATCCTTCATCACACACACACTCACAAGTCCAAAAGCTGACAGCACACTATAAATGAAATAACACACAGACCTGCCAACTCTTACTACTAAGCACACTAACATTCAAAAAAGGTAATATTTCAATGCGCTTTTTTTAAAACTAATGAATCACTTCCTCTGATTCTCTTACCATTCACAGCTTTTTCTATCAGTTCTTCACAAGCATCGAAGTCCCCCTTCAACACCAGTTTGTCATGCAGGTCTGTCAACATGGGGTGCTCCAGAGCAATCTTGGTTTTCTTCTGCAGCGACTCGAAAGCCTCAGTGTAGTTGTGCTGCCGAAAATGCTTTAGGCAAAGGCGAATGGCTTCCTGTTCACGGTACTACTGGAACACAAGAAAACCTCTGAGACATGGAGATTTTTCCTTTGACCAGCACTGCTGGCAACCCTGTGAACCTGCCCAGAGACAGGATCTCTTATCCACGCTGCACAAACAACTCGTGAGCTCACGGAGGAAGGCTGTGTGAGAGACATTACAAGCTGTGCAGGCATTCACTTTCCAACAGTATAGAAATTACACAATTTGGTAACATCCAATTTAATAAGCATACAAGAAGAAAGTGCATGGTGTCCCAGATCTCAGGGGTGACCATTATTTTCCCCCCTCGTCTGCTTGGCCCTGCTGTTTGAGGCCTACACGAAGCACAGAGCAGGAAAAAGCCTCCACTATCAGCGTTACATAATTTGATTGTATGCCTCTTACATAACAAAATAATTTAGAAGAGTAAGTAGGTCACAGCTTTTCTAGAAGCAGAAGGAAAAAAAAAAAGCTGTGAGAATGGGAATACTTGCAATGACCAGTACTCCTGCCACAGAAAGGCAGAAGACTGACCCCAAATCCTGCGTGTTCGTGAGGGTTTGGAATCAGCAGCACCAAGGATTTATGTGCACACCGAAGTTTTAACTTCTAAATATCCTCCTGCATCTTGAAGCAGAACCTCTGCTTTCACACCATGGATGGAGCCACAGCTGCCCACCTCCCACTCGGCTGTGGGAAGGGATGATAAAGGTGAAAGAAAACCTACGCTGGGTCAAACATCCTGGCACAGACACATGAGGGAGTAGTAAACTCTGAGTAAGAGCTACAATTTTCAAAGCTGGCATAAGAAACACAGATTTTTAGGTTGATAAGTAGCAGAACCACTGCTTTTAAATAGACTTTTCAATCCTAAATTCTAAGGCATTAAAGAAAAAAAATCTCAATTTCCATCTTTAACACACAACTACTGTAGTAAAAAGCAAATGTAACTTTAAGCATCTATAAGACTGATCAAATTACAGACAAAAGATTTTACTCCTAAACGGACACTACTGCTAAAAGTGAAGTTCATAGCATTTAAATGAACAGAATCTTTCTGAAAACTTGGAACTAACACTGACACTCAACAAAATTTAATGCTCTCGAAAGAATGGCTCGATAGCAAGAGTCTCATAAACTGAAGCCGCTAAAAAGAAACACGGCCATGTGCTGTATTTTTAGTTCTTACTCCATCAGTATTTCACAGCTGCAAATAGCCAGAACTATGCATTTTTAGAAAACAGTTCCCAGCCCACATAAAGGCCAAGGACATGTACCGATAAGAATGCAAGGCTGCAGCAAAGAATTATTAAAGCTAAAACAGTTTTACAGCACAACTGGCAAAAAGCAACTCCTTTTTTTTTTCTTTCCAAGAGATGCCGAAGACACTCTCTAAGCAAATCTTCACTTGCATGAGTCAAGGCCAAAGCCAAATTATATTTTTTTTGTTCAAAGGGATATCAAGCAAAAGGAGAGCTGCACACCAGTAACTACCAGCTTCTGCATTTTTAGATCCTCCAGTTTAGAAATCAGACAAAATGCAGACTTGAGACAAAGGGTACTTCCTCCCTTCTACTGAGCCTCTCATGAGTGACAGACCTGGCTTAAATAGCCAGGAATTACTTGGATGGAGTCTGGCCACTTGATGCAATATAAAAGTTTATATTCAAATGACACCATAGTAGTACTTCAGAAGTTAAATGTAAGAACCTGCTTTAAGCAAAAAATGTGTATAAAAAGTATGTAAAAGGCTCCTTTTTAAATGCTGTCATACAGGTTTAAAGAGATGACAACTCAAATAATAGCTTTGATCTGAAGCTGTAAATAATTCCTATGGTAAAAAACGTAACAAGAGCATGAGACTAAGACATCAACACTGTCAAATACAATCAGAGAATTAAAAATACTTATGTGGTCATTATCAGAAGTAGCACCCAGTGATAAAGTACCCCTTCTTAGGAGCTGAAGTATGTCCACTGCTCAGGAAAAAGGAGTAAGGCTTTTTGGAGGCAGTAGGCTGAGCTGGACAGGAAGGAGAAAGCCCTGAGGAATATTTCAGTCCTTATCCATTATCCCCAGCTCCACTCCCCACAGGAGAGGGAGGTTTTGTTGGCACAAAACAAAAAGGAAGGGCAACGTGGTATAGAACCTTCCTCTCATCTGATGTCGCAGGCAGTGAAGAATGATTACACTTCAAAGACTCGGAGATTTCCAAAAACACACGTGAAAACATTCCCACCACCTCAAAGAACTGGAAGAAACAGGTCAACCTTTCTGCCTTTCCCTAAATATGGGACAGCACATCCCCCTCCATGGATCCAGCAACAGTGGCCTCTCCTCTGTGAGAGAGGAGAACATCAGTGACACATGCGCCCATCACCAAAAACTTGGCAGTGGATCCTAGCAGAGCTCACACCATCGTGACTCAGTCCCTGCCCTGCTGCCTCGGGGCTCCAAGCTTTAGGAGAACAATGCTGGCACCCCTTGAAGAAGCTGTCCCTATACACAATGCTGACCAGGAAAAGTGCCGATTCTATGGGATAAGATGGAACAAAACAGATGCAGGCATCATCACTGCATGACTCCTGACCAAAAAAGAAAACAAAAATCAGAACTTCCTGCTTGCAGCAACTGGTCCAAACTGCCAGACACACCACCACGTGCAGAGCCAGCAAAAGGAAAACCACCAGCAGCTTCTGTCAACTGGACTTTTCAAAACTGGACATCCATCATCAGCTGACTCATGACCACAACACCACTTGGACCATAAAGCAGCTCCAGATGACTTCCACCATGCTGGTTATTTAAATCCTCCACAAAGCGGCTCATGATGTTGGTGTAAATGGGCATGAGCCAGACACCACAGTCACACACAGCTTCTTCACCATTCTGGCAGCCCCAGAACTAATCACACACAATCTCTATCCCCTTCTAAGTTCTTCCTTCTGGAAGCACAGATACACTGTTCCACTACTCAGTCCTACACAGCTGGAAAGGATGTCTTCTCTGCACCACAATATGAGTTTCATTAATTGTTCCAGAAGATCCAATGTACAAAATGTACCAATCAAATATGTTCTGGTTGTTAGTGTGTACTTCCCTCCCACAGGAGAGACATCTCTAATACTCAATTAAATGCAGGTTATAAAAATAAACTTTGGAACCCCTTGAACTTTCTGTCTATTAAATGATAAATGGCATAAATCATTTCATCTCACAGTTCAGTGGCACCAGCTATACTCTGTTCCAGGGTATTCAGCAAAAAGACAGTAATAGAGAAACATCTAAAGTGCAAGACACCAACATTGATTCTCTTGTAAAAAAGGTAATTTTTATACCCTGTAACAAAAGCCGCATTTGTTACCCAAAAGGCTCTGGACTCCACAGACTGGAGGTAGAAGAATAAGAAGGCAAGAAGAGGGAGAAACAGAATCTGGTTTTCTTAAGATTAATTTCCCTTCCAATACAAATACTACTACTTTACTAATATATTCCCCTTTGGCTATGTGTTCCCTTCTTTTAATGTCTACCTGTCAGTTTTTTTGGGTGATGCTGGTAGTTTTGGGGTTCCTTGGGGTTGTTTTGTTGGGTTTTTCGAAAAGAACAAACAGATAAAATTCAGAAAGTTTCCCTTAGGGTCAAAGTCAGCCACGTGATTCCAACTATGCGTGTTTGCTGTTTTAATAGCTGATGTTCAAGGAATGAAAAGGTCACATCATTCCAGTAAGAGAAGTTTCACAAGATTCTGAGACTGGGAATCTTCAAACAAACAGGCATCTAAAATGCAGGCCTACCTTGCTGTACCAGTTGAGGCACGGCTGGACCACATCTGGATCATCAATGCCATTTAGTTCAACATACCAGATACTAAAATTGAAGCTAGGTCCCCACGATAAGAGTGGAACTGGAGAAGAAAGGAAAAGGAGAAAAAGTATGCATAAACATCAAACAATCACTATTGCAACAGAACACTTTTAAAGTTTATACAAAATTCAGGGCTTCTGACTTAAGTTTTAGCTCATTTAACTTAGCTTAGGAAAATTACCAAATACATCATGTTCGAGTTTGTCATTTAAAGCAACCTGTGCTGAGCAACATTAACACAGCAAATCATTACAAAGCAGAAGCTTGCTTTAAGCAGAAGAGCAAAAACACTATCATTAAAAACAGCTCCAAGAGGCAACAAGCTTTGACAAGGATGGGAATCACGAGCATACTAACGACAGTATTTGCTCCTAATAGTACATTTATTTCCCCATTTGTCAGCAACAATTATTTTCCCTAATGGTGAAGACAAGAAGCTTGGGTATTTTAAATCTGACAAAATTAGTAACATCTGCAAGTTGTGGAGGAGCGAGGGAGGGATAACTGTCACTTCCTAACTTAAAAATTCTATTTTTTTAAAGCTTTATTTTTAATCTGTGCAGGTTTTTTTGCCGATACTATTATATCTGAATATTGAAACACATGGAAAGACCCATGAAACACATTACAGCCTCTCACCTATGGCTTCTCTACCACTCTGGGTTAACATCTTTGGCCTTGCACTGATTTTGTGGTTAATCTGCAGGTTAAGACCTGGTTCTGCTTTTTGAAGCAACTTCAACCCCCAGAAAACTTGTGTGTGAACTCTGACTCATTAAAACTGCAATGAAATGTGTGGTTTCAGTTCAAATACTTTTGTTTCCTTTCTATGTGACTGTAACTGATAAACAGGAAAAGACAGTATTGAAGTTGAATGAGCAGTTACCAGCAACAGCAAGGAGTCCACTACCTCCTCCCTTCCACTATTTTTGCCACTAAGAAACTGCCTCTTGAAATAGGCACCATGAAATACCACTGAGATTAACCTGTGAACTCATGTTTTTTTGACCTGCTCCTTGAGGAAATAAAAACCCCAAACTCATCATAAAGCTGTTCCTGAGCTCTTACAGGTTCTTAAGTATTTATACCTCAAACAAGCTACATCTGTGATTGTCTGCAATGTGTTTGGGCACAAGGCACATGTTCTGTTCAAACACATGATTTTCTGAGTTTTAGAGGGTGGATTTAAACCTATCGCTAAAGATGCACAGTAACTTCTGGGAAGAGTCAAGATCCAAAGAGACTTTGTATATGCAACTCTTAACTGATTTTAATCTCCCTAAGAAGGTACTTTCTCAAAAGGTACTCTCTCAAAACATCTTTTCAAACAGTTTTTTTTCAATTTGATTATTAAGCACACAGTGTGATGCTTTCAGAGAAATTCCTTGTAGGTTCATGTTGGTAGAGAGAAGTGAGGTGGTTAGAAAAACCACAAGTCACCTGTCTCCCATCCACATTCCACACTCTCTGCCCAAGAAGTTTCCCTCTTGCTGAATTTCATCCCCTGTACAAGCTGAGTGCTGCCAATATGGTAACTTAACACCATAAAACATGACTGCTGCTAAATTCAAGTTGGGTCCCAGATATCCTACCCATTACTGCAGCAGTCTGGCAAAATACCACATCTAAGGGTAGCACCTTTAGTCTGTCCTCAGACCAGACCAAACTGAGGTTAAATTTGGTATTTGGTCAGCTATAAACATCAAAGCCTATCCAACAGCTCACTGAACTGAAACACCCAATGAAACCACAGACCACCTCAAATGTGCCAAGATCATATATTTCCTGATGGTAAACCTGAGGCCAATTTCCAAACTGAAACCTTCTCTATCCACCTCTACTTCTTTTCATCAATTCTCCTCAAAACTTATATGAGCTTCTCTCAGAAAACAAATTAACAATTCACCCTCCTCTCTTTGATGCTAACTACAACCCCTAAGAAGTTTTTGGGATGTATACAAGAATCTGGGGCAGTTCCCACCACAAGAAAAAGCAAAGCCATCAAGTTACTGACATTTGTCTTCCACACAGTGAACTCAGAGCTTCCAACATTTTACCAAAAAGAAAAAAAAAACCAAAAACACCAGAAATGGTGATTTTTAACAGCAAGGTTTTAATGGTGCAACCATATTTTCTAAGGAAAGCACATTAAGCTGTACAGGGAAGGGAAGGAAAACACCTCCCCAGAACTGCACAAGCAGAGAAAACTGAACCTGACTCCATAGGAGCAGGAAAAGAAACAAAGCTGAAGGTTGACACTGAAACATGATTTCTATTCCAGTTAGGCAAGTTGAAGTGTTCTGCTGGATCATCTCCCCATTTCTGAACTTCTTCCCTGACTCCCAGGAGACACCTCTCACTCTTTCTTCTGCCCTCTCTTTTTTGAAGCCTCCATAGGAGTGCTCAGATCTTCAGAAAAATCTCCTTTTAGAGCACCCACAATCTGACTTATACCTGGAAAGAGGAGGCACTAAGTGCAGTATAGAAACACTTTTTTCTGCACACCTTTGAGATGGAAATGTACTACAATCAAAGATGTTGAAGGCCTAAAGATAAGTAATTCCTCCACTTTTTATCAAAAAGCCATTTCACTATGTTTTTTCCTGCAGGTACCACAGCAATCCATCCTGAAAGGTGTAACTGTTCAGAACAGTAGAATTGTCACTCCACAGTGAGAGGAGCTCAGCAGAGGTAAAATAATTTTTTAAGAAAATCAATATTCTTCTGAGAAACAGAAGGTATTTGAGTCACTTAAATACTTCTTAAACCATACAAGGATGATTTTAGGGGATAGTTCTCAATAACAGCTATGCCTAGACAAGAACTGCAACTCTATAGTAGAGAAGATAATTGCAAAGGCATTAAACATGGTTATTTCAAATACCTCTCTCAAGCTAATTTCTGTGTCCCTCATCTATAGGCAGACATACAAACAGGTATGCTTACAAAAATGAAGAAACTAGCAATTTAAAAAATATCCCTCATTTTTGTTCCATCAAAGCCTAAAAATCTTGAAGTCTAATTAACAAATTCCATGTTAGTAACAAACTGCAATGAGAATTACACCTGGCATTTTTCAAGTTCTTTCATGGCAATCAGTCTTTACACCTTCTGCTTTCAAGGACACAGCACAGAAAAAAAAAAATTCTGCTTGGAGGAATCATGAGAACAGAGCAAGAAACAAAGCTCATATAAATGAAAAAGATTATTCTTCGATATTTTGTCCAGATAAATACCTTCTTCTCTCTCTCCAGTTCCTTAATGAGGTACTACATGAAATGTAAAAATTACCTGTCAAGTAAGTCAAAAGCTTGCACAACTGGGCATTTTGGTGCTCAGGAACTGAAGCTGAAGTTATTAAACTAAGAGAAGTGCAAGGCTTTTCTTGACCGAAGGACAGAGGTTATTCTTTCTGCATTTTATGAGCCTGGAAATTCCTCTGCTATGTGAGCAATGGAGGCTGGAGCAGGAACTTTCCCCTCTCCCAGATCTGCCCATGGTTTCTCCTGCCCTGTGCCCCCATATAAACCCCACTGTTGTGTTACTGACAGTGCTGTTGTAGGTGCCTGTGCTGATCTGTGGAATCATAAAGCCCATTCCTGATGCAAGTGCTGTGAACCCCCAAACCCAAACCTCACTGATAGTGGGATTCTGCCGTGTCAATCCCCAAAGAGTCCAAAAGGGCAGATTTTGGCCTTGTTTCCTGGCACTGTTACAAGGAACACAGCATGGTGCTTGAAATTTTGAGTTACTTTGGCTAGCAGCTTGGAAATTTTAACAAACTCAAAACATTTTCAAGCTGTGAATCTGAAAAATAACAGAATTTCGTAACAGCGTTTTGCAGTTGTTTCACAGCAAAAAATGCTCTCACAACTTCATCAACAAAATTACTCCAGCCATCAACAAGAGGCTTTCATAGGTTTGGGTGAAAAGATCATTTCCAGTTCTGTCTTAGCATAGGAATTTCTTCATGGAAGACAGCTTCAGGAAATGAAAGACTATAGATAAAAGAAAACTCACTTCAAACCATAATCAGTGAGGAAGTGACAGCCCAATGTAAATCTAATATTAATGTAGATAATAATGCTTATTCATGGAATGGTTTGGGTTGCAAGGCAACTGAAAGAGCATCCAACTTCATCCCCCTGCCATGCCAGGGACACCTTCCACTATCCCAGGTTGCTCCAAGCCCCATCCAACCTGGTCTTGGACACTTCCAGAGATCCAGGGGCAGCCACAGCTTCTCTGGGCAGCCTGTGCCAGGGCCTCACCACCCCCACAATCAGTAATTTCCTCCTAATAACTAATCTAAATCTACCCTCCTTCAGATAAGGCTGTTTCCTCTTGTCCTTCCTCTCGTGCCCTTGAGAAAAGTGCTACATGAAGATCCATCCCAAGAAAACATGGTACTGATGTAATTTCAGAGGAAAACATCCTGGCAATGGGAATTAATCAGTATTTCACTTTCATAACAAGTTTCAACTCATGGCTACACTTCGTTTCATCAGAACACACTTTCCTGGAATACAATTTACACATCCAAAGAAGCAGCCAAAAATCTTTGCATTGGCCCCTTTAGCCCTCCAGGAACTACTTGATAGTTTTTAGCCACTGAAAAATAGCATTTTCCAAAACCTTAATGTTGGAAGCTTCAGAATAAAAAATAAAAAATAAAAAATAAAGCATTTAAAAATTCATTTAACTTCCCTGATGTAGTCAACCTTTAACTTGATTCCTCTGCTACTCTTGAGGTTTCCTAAAGCCAAGCACTACAGTTGCTTCCAAAAGTAGCAGCCAGAAACCAGCCCAGTGAACAACCAAATCCTCTGCTTCTCTAAGAACAGGAAACCCCACAGATGATTTCTGGATTCCCAGCCTGAAGCTTTCAGTTCCTGACAAACATGAGGAGATTCAGAAAGAACACACTGGAGCAAAGGGCTCAGAGGGGAGCCCCTACACAGCCACTATCATCAGAGTCTTGGCAAAGCAATTACCCAACACATCACAACACTCCTAAATTCATCTAAATTAGCCAACATCTCATTTTTCAGCAACTACCTCCTTGCTCTATTTTTAACCTTAAACAGCTAGTTTAAACCCAGTCATTCTTGTACTATCTCAGTAGGTAGGAAGGGAAAGATAAATTTACTGAGCAAGCTGAAAGGCTCCAAATCCTTGGATTAAATCCAACAACTGTAAGGCTCTTGTTCTCTCTGGCCTGCAGAAAGCAAGGAAGAGATATCCTTACCTGCTCCCATCACATGTCCCAGTACCTGGCCTTGAGGAGCACCCCCTCAGCCCTTGCCCCAGCCAAACCAGACATCAGGGGGTACCTGCCCTGCCCCTGAGTGTCATCCTTAGCCAGAGGTGAGTGAGACATTGTGGTAAGAGCAGCAGGGAGAGAACAAAGGAGCCTTCTGCTGTTGCTTGATGTGTTGCAAGCGTGTCTGAACTTTTCCAGCTTTTTCAGACTTGAGGGCTGTCTATATAGAAACTCTTACTGGTATTTAGCTTAGTTATATATTTAAAGCTCTATATAGCAATTCATAGGAGGACAGTAAGCAGCTTCTCCCGCAATTAGTTGACTCAAGAGCTGTATTTCTGAAAATGGCTCTGTTTTGATTTCTCTCCCCAGGATCTAAATTATGAAGCTACTATTTCTTATTAACAGGACTTCACTGTGTTCCAATCTAACCAGCCTAAAAGATGATGAAATGGAACAGCTATTGTGGATACTTTGCCTGAGTACAATGAAGTCACAAGTGCCAAGACAGGCACAAGTATCAGAAGAGATTATTTTCTACTCAGAATGCTGAAAAAATGCATTTACCTATCTTAATGAATCGACAGGGGAACATCTGTTCATCAATTTTATGCTTCAAGGTGAATGTTTCTTTGTTATAATCATTCTTTAAGCCACTGTGGGAAAAAATAAATAAGGTTACTAAATCTTACCTTATATTTAAGGACTAGCTAATAAATGCAATCTAGGTCACGCCTGAAACACGCAGCTTGTTTCACACCACTCTGAATCATCAGTACACGTGCTGGACCAAGGCCTGGGCTGCTCTCCACCTACCTGTGCCTCCCTGGGAGGCAGCACTGGGATTTTGGGAGGGAATTTGCTTTGGATCAGTGCTGTTCCTCTGTACCTGGAGCCCTGAGACTTCAGCTCCTGATGTGCTGAACTGCACTCTTCCATTCTCAAGAGGGAGATGGAGCAGATCTCAAAATTATCACCCTGACAAAGTGCTTTGTGATTCATTTATGGGCATTGCTTTCTAAAAATATCAAATATTTAGTATCATTTATCAGAAATCTTAAGTCCATTTTTACTGAAAATACAAGTGCAGGTCCCAAAATGAGGATTTTCATCAAACTTCAGCAGAAGTGAAACAATATTAAATGCCAATGTGATACTGAAAGACTTCTTCCCCCACAATTTTAACAGCAATAAAGGCAAATTTCAAGACTGAGCTATCTAAAGAGGGCAAAAGTGTGGGAAGGGTTGTGGATAGATTCTATATGGTCTTGGAATGATACCTGCAACACAGAATTTCCCATGTTTGTCCATGGCTACTCTGCTGGACTACAGATGATGTACCCCATACATTCCCTGGAGATGGACTTCTCTTCTGTAGGCCTCCCAAAATACACCAGTTCCTGCTACTCTTTTCTCTTGTACTCCTGGATTTTAACTCTCTTTTCCCTTTCTGAAACAGTACACAACTTAAAAGGCCCTAATTTACATTAGCACCTACTCAGAAGTTCTGGATAACCTGAACAGCCACAAGGCTCTTTTTTTAGTCCCTATCAGTACAACTCTACAAAATCCAACTAAACAAAGGAAAATGCAGGTTTCCATTTGCCTGTTTAATTTATTTACCCATCTGAAAAAGGCAGATCAGCTGACTAATTAGTTGAGATCTTTAAGGCTGCAACAAGGGTTTTGACATGGGGAGGTTACTTGGGCTTTTAAAAGTTACTTCAAAGTCCCCTAGACCTGGGGAATCATTTCTTCCATGCCTCAAGCACATGGAAGGAAGGAACTGCAATCCAGCAACGTTGCACCCAGTGCTCAGCTCTTCCAAATCCCCAAGAGCTCGCTCTCCACAAACCCTCTGTGGTTAGAGCAGGATAAGGAAGGCTCCTGGAACAAGCATTGGGATTGCTGCTCTCTGACCTGACCACAAACATGAGGGCAGCCAAGGGCAGGGTCACAGCCACAGCTCTGCCCCACTGCTGGTCATATGTCTGCTGGGGAGCCAAGGGAGAAGAGCATTTTGGTCCAGCCCTTATGATTCCCAGAGGTGATGCAATCACATCTTACCTGGATAAGAGATCTGTCATATTCTCCTCATTCATCCCACCAAAGACTTTAAACTTCTTTAAATTGCAGACATGTGTTTTCTCATATTTGCCAAATGTGATGCTCTGGACTATGGCAGGTCTTTCAAGCTTCAGAATCAAATACTGTGGAAGAGAAAACAGTGAGTTTGAATATTAAAGCCAAGGCTGCAAAACACACTAAGGCAGAAGCATTACAGCCTCCAAATACTCAGTTTACAAAGCCAGAGAATGAAAGTGAAGATGAAACCTCCTCATTACGGTATTTTTTCATTTGGTCCTGGAATAAAGGAAAGGGCTTTAAAAAATACTATTTTAAAATCAGTTTACCTAGGAAAAATATTTGGTTGAACTACTTATGCCTAGCAATTCTATTCAGAGCTTACATACATTCCTTTAAATTGGACGCAAGACTTCCTGAAATCTGGCAAATAGGATCAAACTACAGAGAGTGAAGATTCAAACGCCCACTACTGCCTGAAATGAAACCTAAACTGAATACACAATTAGATAAATACAGTATGTTCCACATGCTAAGAGAACATCAAATTACTTTTCCTCTCTGGGCTGATGCTGTTTCACCACTGAACACAAAGTTTAGTGTGTGGCAAACACAGGAACCAACCGCTTATTAACCATCCCAAATAAAACTGAGCCACATAATTACAGAAAAGGAGCTTTATATGGAAAATGATGAAAATGTTCTCCCTTGTGAACACTCCCTCTCACACTGGGTGGACACAATCTGTACATGAGTAGTCAAATTATTTATACTCAGGCCACAGCTACCAGCTTCACCAGCACTGCTGGAGGAAAAGGTCTGTTCCTATGGAAAAGCAGGAGCAGGGAAGCACTTGCACCATTCATCAGGGACTACCAAGTGCTCTCCCCTACCAAACAGCTCTTGAGGGGAGTCTGGAGACACCTGGGTTTTTTCACCTTGCTGAATACATCAAGTTTTAGATATGTGTTTCACTCTCTTCTCTGACTTCTCAGAAATAAGCAGTGCACCACAGAGGCAAAGCACAGAATGACAATTATTCATTGTGCTGGATTCTGTTACAGAGCCCTGTCATCAGGACTCCAACACAAGCAGATCAGCCCATTGCAGGACACCTCCCACCACAGGCTCTGCTGGTGGCCCTTTCCTCCTAACAGCATCACTGCCAAGCCAGACATGATGCCCGAGTTTTGGTGTTTCATCAACATCAAGGAGAGTTATTTGCATGTGTGTGGTTGCTTTCTGTAGATCCTGAGACTGAGCAGTATCTCCTATGTTAAACATCTTAGGAGAGTATCTACTATCCTAGATAACTCCATCAGCAGGGCAATCTTAACCTAGACAGGTAACTTTTGGGAGAGCACCAGAAAAAAACTTGCTCATCCATTTAGTTCTCAGTCTTTTTTTGTCTCAGCCCTATAAAGCAAATCATTCTCAATCTAGGAGCAGTACTGATATTGCTCTGGAGAGCACCAGGATAAAGGTTTGACCTCAATGGCTGGTTCCTACTACTCTTACAAAAAGCTTAGATTCAGAGAAATACTTGTATACAGAGCAGTTACAGATGAGGATGCAGACTGGATAGGTACTAATAGCAGACTTACTGTCAAAAATGCTTCCAGTATCTCAATTTTTTTTCAAAATTAAGAAAATAAACAAGTGGCAGCACTGTGAGGGTACAACAGAAGAACACTTTAGTGCTTTTCCAAATACCTTTAATGACAAATTTCTACTTTTGTGAAGAACACCATCCACCTAACAGTCAGAACCCACCATTAACACAGCAGCAAGCCATGATGTTGTCTCAAAGTCCTTCCCAAACTTCAGTGGAAAAAAACCACACTAAAATTCTATAGAAAAAACTGATTTTCTAAAGCAGAAGAAAGGAAAGGATGAGCAAAAGGACGGTCCTTTAATGAGCAAGGCAGCACTTGATACATGGCACAGCCCGCTGCCAAAATTCCCATACAGAACAGGCAGTACACAATGTCTAAGAACTCCTCCTACACCATCATATCTTCACTGCAGATTTCTCCCAAAGCTGGAAAAGTGAAGCAATTGCAATTCTTAATCCTGCTGGAATCCCAGACCTAATGCCTGGGCCATGAACACATACTTTCTCAAGTACCACACAAGATTTGCAAAAACTTGGCACAAACGTCATCCTGCATTATTCAATTCTTACCCTAAATTAAGGGAGAGAAAACCAGGACTGCAGTTAAATCCTTCATGCCTGGAAGGGAGCAAGGCACAGCAATTACTCCACATGGCCAGCAGTGATTTCTTAACCCTACAGATAGAGAGGGAACTCTGCCACCCTCCTTCCCTCTGCCACACATCCCACCACCTGCTGAGTCATGCAGACTTACAGAAAATAGAAGCACAAAAGCTAAACTCAACCATTTTTTTGTGAATTATCTACTGATTGACATGGAAACAAAGGCCACATCTGCTATGAAACCCTGCACCTAGATATGTGTTTTTCTGGTTTATTATGCACATACACACACATCAAACTGAAAGACTCCCAAACTAGAAGATACCGTTAGATTAGCTATTAGGAATAAATTCTTTACTGGGAGGGTGATGAGGCCCTGTGGATTCCCCATCCCTGAAAGTGTCAAAGGCCAGGTTAGATGAGTGATATGATCTTGGAGCAACATGGTCTAGTGAAAGGTGTCCCCACCCATGGCAGGGGTCTTGGAATGAGATGTTTAAGGACCCTTCTAACACAAACTATTCTGTAATTCAATGAAATATATAAAAATACAGAGATGTACTTTTTGGGTTTCTATACAAACGCACACCACTGGCACTGTGTGGGTACCAGCTATGAACCACACTGATTATGAAAAAACAGACTGCCTCAAGAGCCGCTAACAGCTGGCTGCATGGATATTTTTGGAATGCTACCAGGATTTTAGCTGTGACAGACTATTCTCTGTAGCTCTAAAAGATGTGACAGAAGTGTCTGTAGGATCAAGTGATTTATTCAACCTGGAGAGAGAACAGGTCTATGAGATTTCAGGCAAATACATCAAGATATTTGACACTTTTCCATTTTATTGTTGTGAGTAACATCAGTACATTTAATGTCCACGTATTCATCCAGTATTCCAAAAATCCAAATTATAACTGAAGTGTTTGTCCATTAGAACATGGTACATAGATACTAAATGGCATGACTGAGCAAAAATCTCAGCCCAGTTAGGTCTCAAATCACAACACTAACAAAAAAGATGCTGAAAAACACCAGAACAGGAAAACTTCTGGTTTCTGATTCAACACATCTGTAAGTAAATATGCACAAAGAGCAGAGAAAGTCACATATGGCAACTTCAACACCCCAACAGCTGCTTACAATGCACCCCCAAAATAAGCAAGTCCAGCCTTGTCACACTGGGAGCTGCAGCAAATTCCCAACTTTTTTGAAGCTCTGGTCTGTACTACCATTTGATGACAACCATATGCAGGCTGCTGTATCACACAACAGAGTGTAAATTTTATTAATGTACTTTAAATTAATTCCTGATACAATCTACACAGCAGGATAGAAATCAGAGGAAAACTGTTCTTCAGATGCAAAACTGAAACCAATTGTTTGGACAATGCCACTAACTTCATGAATATGATCTTCAACTGTTCAAAATTCACAATTCCACAAGACTGGAATCAGCTGCCCAAAGAGCAGGTGGCAGAGTCACCATCCCTGGAGGTGTCCAATAAACAAGTGGATGTGGCATTTAACTGGGCCCTGCCACTGAAGGTGGTAACTGGAAAAAAGCTGGACTCTGATCTCAGAGGCCCATTCCAACCTAATTGATTCTGTGACCAAATATGCTGAACTAGATTCCAAACTGCACTACACATGCTGCCTGTACAATTAGAGTCACACCATCTTTTACCAATTTCTTTCTCTTTAACTAGTTCTGCTCAAGCATACTTTTTGATTAGGGAACAGTAAAACTTGCCTTGCATGTGAAAATAAAACCCACAAAATAACAAAGTTACAAAGGCTGCCCTTGTCCACAACACTAACATCTTGACTGCTCTTGCAATTAAGCTGGTGGTTAAATAAAAATCTATGCTCTTGTTCTACATGTTATTAATCAAGCCACTCAGGGGAATTAAATGTTCTGCACAGTCTTCCACATCAGACCATCACTGCAATCATAAGAATGAGTCTTTCTGACAGGGCCATGGTCTTCAGCATCACCAGCCTCATTGCTTCACACTTCCAATGTAAGCCGAGAACAGCATTAAAAATAGAACCATCAGCCCTCTCCTGCCTGAATAGGTTACTACATAACAAGTTTGTTATTAAATATATAATTTCTGGGTCATCTATTTCAAGATTCAAGAAAGATATCTAGTTTAATAAACAGAAAAACAGCTGTCAGATGTATTTCCTTTCACTGGCACTCATTCATAACCAACTGGTGGCTTTCATGGCCACGAGACTTATTTAACTCTACCATACCCATGACGCCAGGAAAACCCTTTACTAAATATAGTCACGTGGCAGCATTTCAAGTGCCTACACTTCCACTTTCATTTTCTTTCTCCTTTTAAAAAGGTTTGGTACGGACTTTAGCACATTTACTGCATTTTCATTGAGCTTCTGAGCACATCTTGATGTTTTTGCCTATGTCCTTCTGATTCGTGCTCTGAAAGAAAAGGTGCCTGGAAAGGTTTTGTTTCAGCCAATGAGGGAAAGGATAAACCAATGTTTAGGGACTCACTCATATTTTTACCCTTAAGCCAGCACAGCATCATCACCTCAGCAGGGAATTGCTAAACCCTGGCATTAAGGTGAGGAACTGAGGAGACAAACACGAGCCATCAGGGCTGCAGAGCTTATTAAAATATCTCATACTGAGCACACTGGACATCAGTCCTTGTGCTGTGCCTAAGCCCTGGTTTCAGCTAATAAAGCTGGGAACAAGGAGAGCTTTATTTCCCTGAGTTTTAGTTCGCTTCCTGTCCAGACCATTATGGCCACCCACACACTCGAGAAAGTGCGTCACCGCACGAGTGACCAGTTTTTAATGAAGAGCTGCCAACACAACACCTATAAAACATTTTCCAGCTTCATTTCCTATAAGATCCATGATGTTTATTCCAGAGGTTAAAAGTCATGTGTATAAATCAACATTTTTTTGGAATATGAACTATTCAACTTGATTTTTCCCCAAATTCTCTCCTCACCACACTTGTAATTCACTCATCCACTGTTTCAACTGAAGTTTTCCAAGCTAAGATTCTGCAGTAACAACTTCAGCCACTGGGAAAAAAACAAGGAAGCAGAACACCTATATAAATGTTTTCCCTGCATTTAATTTGGCAGTCTTTCAATGGACAAGATGAAATAACTATTTTGATCAAAATGCGACCAAATCTGGAGTTCTTTCATCTGTCAAATATGAGACAACAAAAATGGAAACTGCTTCTATATACAGAGAAATAACAAAAAACTGCACTCTTTGCACACAGGATTTTTCTGCAGATTTTAATTCCCCACTTCCTCTTTCCAGCTGATTTTTCAACAGAGAAATTAAACCATAAAAAGTGCTTTACATGAATAATTAAACACTCAGATCAGAAACATGAGAATAAGCTGCAGTATATAGTACTTTAATAGCATAAAGGCACTGCAAATACACATCTCTCTTACTCAGTGCTCAGGATTCAGCTTGCTGAACATATGAGCAACTACACAGTACTTTATATTCTCATTATTAGATACAAAGATTCAAGCAAGAGGATAGAACAACATGGTCTTTTCCAGTCAGGCAGCAAGGTTTTCTGGTTATTTTGTCTTTTAAGTAAGAGAATAAAACTGAAATACTATCTTGCCAAACTAGTTGCCACATGAAAACTTTTTTTTGCAAGCCAGGCCTTAATTCTGGATACCTAATATATGTCTTGATATGTGACACACAGGTGGATAATGCCAGTGGTAATTCATCTCTCTCTACCAAGAAGTTTGGGTTAAATGCCTTGTTTAGCATGCAGAGCAGTGCCCAACTCCCCAGGGTTGGAGTCAAGTCATTCTGCAATAGTATCTCCATTCAGGTCACAACTCATACACATGAACTTTTTGGAAGATATCTCTTTAACAAGCTCATGTGGTTTGTACAGAAGTTTACCACTCTAATCCCTGCTTAATCTACATGTCTGAGTATAACCTGCATCACTCTTGTCAGCCTTAAGTATAAACTGGGAATATTCTAAAGCATCCACTTACAGAATCAGATTTTTTTTTTTTTTTTTTTTTTTTACATTCCAGAATCAGATTTTTAGAAGGACTGAGTGTTCATGATGGCTCAAAAAATTAAAGAGTGAATTTAAGCAACAACTAAGAGCACATCTCAGATGAAAAACCCAGTCCAAAGCCACACCATGAGCCAATCCTGCCTTGGGAACAGAAGCATCCCAAGAAAAACATGTGCTTCCTGCACAAAAGAAAGTAAAGGATGGCACAGGCTGGGATAGAATCCATGCTCAATACTCATTACTCTGCAATCCATAGTTCCTAGATAGACTAAACTGCTTCAGGCTATGGATTAAAATCCTACATTGTTTATCAAAATATAAATAAGTAAAATAATCAAATTCCAAGAGCAGTAGATGCACAGAGGCATCAAGAGGATCAATATCAGTCTTCACAATCAGGTTTAAGGAATACAAAGGATACCTTTCCTTCTCCTCTAAAAAACCCAAAAACCTAATTTTACAGACACAATGACATAGAAGGATTGATCAGAAAATCCAGGTGAAAGCTCTTCAGTAGCAGCAGATGACTGGCTGCTCTAGGGAGCCACTACTGTAGACTCTGAATCTTTAACACAGCTCCAAGACAAAGCAGCAAGATTTACCTGGAAAAAGATCCTGTAAGATTTCACTCATGAGGAATACTTGGATTAAATAAGTAGATAAGCAGAACTTTGCATGAGAGAGACACTGTGCAAGTCACTCTGCTGTGTATCAGTGCTTTAAACACAGAATTGAAAACAAGCAGCCCAAGAGACATAGAAGCTGATCAAACATGTCAGAGTAATAAGGTACAGATCTAACACAAGAGAAAATTATAACATTCACTGGAGAAAAAAAAAATTGAAAACACTATTCTGGATAATCTATCAACCTTAATAATAGCAAGAAAGCAAATTAGATGCTAAAATCAATACAAATCTTATTTTAATAAGGTGATTAACCAGCAGAAGAAGTGACATTTTTGTTCCCAACCAGAGGCCACATTTCTGAACGTGCTATAAGGAGAAACAAATACCAGCTCCTTAGATCTGGGATTCAAGGCCAAGAACCTACAACAGCCTCCAGTAGTGCTGACAAAGGGGGACCTGCACGCCTCATTAGCAGCTTAATCTCACCAGAAGGTTTGATTATTTCCAGCACCATGACTGCCAAAGAGGAAACCTGAAACTTCCCCCGCAATGAAGCACTTCTAGAAGGATCACAAATTGCTAGAAATGTAAATATCTCATGTACCAACAACCTGCATTTTACTCAGAGAAGGAAGCCTATAAATATGTCCATGTCAATAGCAGCAGCCCACATTTAAAATAAAAACCCAGAATACATTACATAGAGCAGCACAGACTGAGGAGCTTACCTGGGGAGGATAATTGCTTTCTGAAGACCATCTTGAGGACTGATCATTTGGTCTATCCACCAAGATATTCCTAAGAAACGAGAAGCCAAAAGTAATTTAAGTAACAGCTGCATATTTTACATCTTCAATAAATGTGTTTTGCATTCAGATCAGAACCATTCTCATGCAACTACCTAAATCATTAGGTACAGACTCAGGTTCTCTCCCTTTTTTATTAAAGATTTTCTAAATTGCTATTTTACAGGACCCATCAAAATATGCCTTCGAGCTTTGTGGTTGTGAAACAGAGCTCCAAGTTGCAAAATAAAAAAAAATTCAAATTGTGAAATAAATGTAAAACAGATGAATTTACATAAGACTAAGTCTTTAATGAAGCAGAAAAAAATGGGCTTATTTTTTATGCTACTTATACCTCAGTAGCATAAAAACTTTTCAATAAGGTTAAAATGATGAGCAGTTGGAGGATTAGTAAGCCAAAAACTTTCCTTTAGTAGATATGCAATACTGGAAGGGAGAGAGAGGGCTGCTAACCCACTTAAGCTTTCCTGGAGCATAGAAAGATGACCACCGGAGCCATGCCAAATTTTAACAAGTATTTTTCATGAGTTATAAGCTCAGGACAACACAGAAAAAAGTAGAAGGTCAACTCTTCAACCAGCAAAATTGAGTTGCTTTCTTCACTTTGAAATAATACAACATTTAGGTATTTAATAAATTCAAAATAGTTATTTTTTTGGCTAAAATGAAAACAGATTCATCATGACAGTTAGATGACAAATCTGCCTTCTTGTCTATAACCACGCAGTAAAGCTCATGTCCCAGATTAAACTAAAAAAATCCCTAAAAATCCCTAAAATATATATAATTATTGGCAAGGTGACAATGCACCACCTGCTGGACAGGGCTTGTGAGCTCCACCACTTCCAACTAACGAACTCGTCAGCTCATAAAACTTATGTAAAAAGAAGGAAACAGTCATCAAAAGGCTTCTGCCATCTCCATCTGCTGTGTAGGAGGAAAAGAACACGAGCATCTGGATTACTACAAAGGGCTGGAGGAAAAAGCACTCCAATGAAAGCTCCAAAGGGAAAGAGGTTAAGTCAGAGGTTGAGCAGTACCAGACAGGAATCAGATGGCTCTTTCCACACGGGGCAGCCCAAAATCACCGCAGTAGCAACGGTATCCAGGCAGTCCCATGATGGGACAAGGGACACAGCCAGGAGCCACACCAGGGTGGCCTCTTAGATCTGAACACTTCTGAAAGCTGCCAAGTGGCTGTGTCTATCCATAGGTGTAGAGAACACCTCCAGGTCTTCACACACAGTGCAGGAATAAAACTGAAGTTTCCCCTCCCTTTCGCTGATTCCCATCATAGCACGGCATTTATTAACACAGCAGTGCCAGCACAGACCCAGGTCTGTGGCTGCTTTATTCACCCATCCCCACCTGGGAAAACACAATGGAACAGCACTGCCCGCTGCTCCAACCCCATCAAACATCAAAAACATGGCTCTATATAATTCAACATCCAGCTAACAACATCATCTGCACTGCAAAGAGGCTCAATTACAAGAGAAAACCTGGCCCTGGCTTTAATTGCAACTGGGACAAACCAAACTGATCTAAGCAAAGGGAAGAATTTGGGAATTGAAACAAATTTCTAATAGAAGCTGCCAGTCTGAAAGCTAAGTCACCATTAGAAACCACAAGACACTTGCTTTTGAGAAGAATCACCTGCAGTTTCCTGTACCATGCTACAGGCAAGACATGGTATTTAATAAATTCTTAATACCTCTGAGTATCTGGAGAGAAAAAAATTGCTAAACTTAAATATATGTGTCTTATATTAAATACTTTAGGGATACAAAGGCAGATAAAACTAGATAATGCTGTATGGTTTTTCTCCTTTATGGAACTTTACCCTAATCCTGGAACACAAGAAGACAAGTTACCCTACGGAATAAATTTTATTTATGATTCCATTACATTTGTTTAAACATTAGACAATAAACTCTTCATACACTGAACAGTCGCAGGAATTGGCACTGCTGCACAGTCAGATAATGCCCAGCTGGAAAGAAGCATTTTGTACCTGGGACAGATCCCAAATATCATATTTTTAGAAGCAGATTTGTTTGCTTCTTCAGGTCAAAGATCAGTTTTGCCACAACCAAGGAAGATCTCAATCAGTACAGCTAGACAAGATAAAAACCCAAAGAGTAAGAGAAATGAGACAGGCAGCTCACACAAAATAAAGGCTAAAAAGAAATATGAAAGATAAAAATAGCAGTATCAATGGAGTTAGAAATGTTTAAAATACATGGGTTATTAGTTTATTAAGATTAAACAAACATTGAAGACAGAAGTCCATGTGTGCAAAGCAAATTTACTGTAACAGTTTAGGAAAATTTATGGACTTGGAGGAATTCAAGCGCTGCAGCAGACGTGAGGCAATAAGAAATAAACAAATGCATGTCCTAATAGCAGATGCCATTTTCCATGTAAAGCCCTTTTTCTGGACATCACAAAACTCCTACACAGTACCCGGAGGGAGGCTCTGCAGATATGACACGTAGATTAAAATCTGAGAAACTTTAGAAGTGAAAATTCCATTAACACAACAACTTTCCATGTAATTTTCACAAGACATTAAAAAAGGTATTCGTAAGCCCTCGAGCTACCACAAGCACCAATGGTTTTTACGCAAGCTTTTCCTGTGAAAAAAGCAACCCATTAAATGTGGTTTGAGATAACTTCTCCTCATCAGCTGTGGATACAAGATCAAGTCTAGCACGAATCTGCAACACTGCCAAAGGGACCACCCCACCCACTCGCAAAGGATCCTCCCCCTCCCTACACCAGCAGCTATAATAAAGGTTTGCATAAATAACTTCTTTCGTCAGATGAGTTCTCCAGCTCAGCTCATACCAGCACAAACAGAGACTTAAAGATGAGCAGCTGGATTGGGACAAGGGGTTTTCACTGCAGTGAACTCACCAATCCCCCCTTCCCACTGGAAAGAAACTACTAAAAAAATGAGATGATGTAGAAGTAAAGCAGGAGGGGCCATTCTATTAACACCACAAGCAATTGCAGAGGCAGCCCTGGTGTGCCTTATTTCCCAACCTGGCTGCCTGCACAGCTCCCAGCAGCTAAGCCTCACTGTAAGCATTCCCACCTCTGAAGAGTGGAAGGTTCCATGCAGAAAGCTCTTGGCAGAGCACAGTGCAAGTTTCTTTTCATTACCCAGGCAGACACTGGTCTCACAACTGCTGGAAGGAGATAATTTTTCCTTTTACCAAGCCAGGAACTGTCATATCCTTTGTGCCAACTGTTGTCTGATCTCTGCTGGAATGACAGAGATGTCCCCATGTCTGGGGACTTCTCTGTGCAAAGAGCTCTGTGGGTTCATGAACAACAATCACTAGGGGATAGTTTTTCTCTGCTCCAGTGGGAAAGGAAGAAATAAGATGACTCTGCAGAATACGCTGCAAATTAGGTTTAAGGCTGCTATAATTTGCATTTAACCCAAGTATTTTCGTGGAGCTGCTTTTAGGGAAATCCATTACTTTATGAACAAGTCTTTAAAAGTAAACAAATCCCAAACACTCTTTTTGCTTGGCACATTCATATGGCTCTTCAGAGAGCAGCTGTGCAGGAAAGGGCACAGGCTTTACTGAGAAGACTTGGAACTCAGACTCTCTTCTTCAAAACCAGAGAGCTACCACGCCATTACACTGCAAAAAGGCACCTGGAGTGCTAGGAAAACACAGACTGGCTACAAATGGGCTAAATACTTACTCCAGCATTGTCCACATGATGATTCTTTCAGTTTTTCCTACAACCATCCCAAAAGAGATTAGGAAGAATACAGCAACTGGAATACACAGACTAGAATTTCCACTAAACGCACTAAGACCGTGGTGGACCAAACTATTCCAAACATGCAGAACCCTCACAGCAGCCAGCAGAAAGCATCCACAGAGATAATCCTGCCCAGCCTAGACACTGGAATGTACACACAGCCTTAACCAAGAAAAACAGGGGAAAAAAACTGACTTACCACCTAAAAACCCAATGGATCTAGACAGAACTACTGATTTTTTTTTTTCTCCTGCAACTCCCATAACTCACTACAAGCCATGCTGGTTTCAAACCACTTGGCTGCAATGTTTGAAAACCTGCATGTACCTATAGCTGTCCCCTGAAGCAAGTCAAAAACCACTTTTTAGGTTCTGCTACAATTTCTCTCCTTCTTGATGGAAAAGTTCTCTGCTCAGAGTGGCAAAAGGATGTAAAGACATGGAAACATCTTGATTGAAACACAGTAAAAATGGGAAGTTACTCTGCAGATCCATTCTGGAAAAACAGTGGGGAGTTTGGGGGTTACTTTTTTACAATATAGGGTTTCTTAACCTTTGTTTGAGTAGAACATGTACAGGACTGCAGTTTTAAATATTATAATGTAACAAGACTGGACAACTTTCTGCTCAATTTCGCATCATCTCCAGCAGTCTCACACTGTCATATGCATATTATAAACCTATTTCTATAAAAAACAAAATAGCTTAGTAACTACAACATTAGAAAAATAAACTGAAGAATTCAGAAACCTTACAGAAATATATTCATCAGATCACAGCTGACTATACTGGACAACAAACCTGGCATTACTTAGCTCTGGCCTAGAAATAGCCCAGTTAAAATGAGGTTCTCAATTTTTTCAATGCTAAGTTT
Organism: Taeniopygia guttata; assembly: GCF_048771995.1. NCBI lineage: Eukaryota > Metazoa > Chordata > Aves > Passeriformes > Estrildidae > Taeniopygia > Taeniopygia guttata. The sequence continues at coordinate 3,337,559 of NC_133025.1, forward strand.
GCTTTTGTTTTTTAAGCTGCCTATCATCACTGCCAGGCCAACCTAACTGATTCTTAAATGCTAAATGACCCTGTGGCAGTCATTTCCAGTAAGGCAAGTTAGAAAGTACTTTTTTTTTCCACTCCCCCCATCTAGTTAAGACTTTAAAACAAGACTTTTTTGATTCATTAGTTCTTCCTTGACACATGACAGGAATTGAATAGTAACAATAGTGACTAAAACTGCAGGAGTGTAGTGCAGGAAGTTACAGAATCACTTGGGGTTGGGAAAGCCCTAAGATCACCAAATCCAACCATTAAACCAGCACTGCCAAGGCCACCACTAAACCACATCCCCAGGAGCCACATCCATGTGTCTTTAAAATCCCTCCAGGAACGGTGACTCCATCACAGCTCTGGGCAGCTGAGCCAGGGCTGGACAACCCTTTTGGTAAAGAATCCCTTCCTGATATCCCATCTAACCCTTCCCTGGCACAACTTCAGGTCATTTCCAAGTTATCAGAGCCCAGTAAATGACTTCTATTTCAGTGACACTCAACAACCCTAAATCACAGATTAAACTTTTGACTGTATCACTGAGAGATTCAAATCCTTGGTGGCAAGAGCTCCCAGCTCCAGGCTGGAAATATCAGTATTAGCACAGAGGAAAAAACAAACAGGAGAAAAAATAAAGTCAGGCTTATTTATTTAAGTTGGTACCCACATTAACTTCACGCATCACAGATGATTACCATCCAAATTGTCCCAACATTTAGGGATTATAGTTTAGATGCAATTTCACTGCTAAGTGATGCTGAGAATCTTCTAAGTTTGAAAAATTACCAAGGTTCGTTCTCTCCCCATACTAACTTTGGGTTTACATTTAGAATTGTTAGATCACTAAAACAGATCTTCCTATGTAGTTTGATTAATGTCTGTTTTTTTAATAAGAAAATAACTTAAAATGCCAGTGATATTAGAGAACTCAGTGACTGTAAGATCATCTGATGCAGTTTCTTTTACTCATTTCATACCCTGTGTCCATCGGCACATATTATTACCTGTATATATATTACACATGTCCACTTGTACATATCATTATCCTCAATATCATTATCCTCAGTTTGAGCACACAAGGATATCTGAATTCCTGCCTTTTAACCAAGCTTAGGTAAGATACCAGAAGACTCCCTGAGTAGAAATAAATCCCTGGCTTAATAAGAAGACCAAGAATAGCAAGAATTCTGCCCTTCAAGACTCAAGAATAAAGATAAAGAGATTACACTCTTCAGTTGACTGAATTTGGAGCCAATAGATAAAATACTGGAGTAAAATCCTCCAGAGTTTAAAACATCACCACCCACAACCACTGGATAACAATGTTCAGTTTTCATTTTGAGAAAATCTCCTTTCTAGCTCGAAAATAGTTTGGATCGTGTGTGAACATAGGGATTTCTACTGCCAGCAATCACCACAAAAACTTGGACTTTCTGAATCTTCCACAGTTCAGAGCAGCCCACTTCAGCACTGCTCACTTCTCATTTCCAAAAGCATTTTCTTGGGACGGGACAGATCCTTTTTAAGTGGATTAGAGGAAAGCAATGTCTAGCACAGATCTATGTAAATCCCCTGTGCTGTATTTTGGAAGCATCACAACCTCAGCAGAGTATTTCTGTTTGACTAATGCACATATGGAAAAACTTAACGAAGGCCAGGAAGTAGATTAAGGCCTTCCACAATTTCACAACACTGCAAGGACGCTCTTATTTTCCACAATATCTGTAATAATTCCACTCAGGGGAAGCCACAAAACCAGACTGAGTGATTATATGTGAAGATATACATTGCTAATGAAAGCCATAAACACATCTTTAATACTCATCAGCACTGTAACCTCACACTCAGTAAAAGTTCACCCAAAAAACTGATGCCTGTAAAAGAATTTAAAGTAGACTATGTTCACCAAAACAGACTGAAGAGCCCTCATGCCCAAACTGATGTCAGGTTTGGAGATTTTTCCATCAAAACTCTATGGAAAACGCCTCCTGGTTCCAGGTGGGAAAACTTTCACAGTTTTCCTTTCAAAATTAAGCTTCTCTCACTGACAGTGCAATTCAGGGAGTGCAGAAGACAAAATACTGATCTGGGAAGATAATAAAGTATCAGTCTGTTAAGTGCTGGTTATGTGGAGAAACGCAGTACAGGTCAAACATTTAACCCTGGATTACATTAGGGAATAATTCTTTATTTTGGATCAATATACATAATTCATGCTAAAGGATACAGCAGTTCCCAGGCCAAAATTACTTTCATATTTGGCAGCTTCCAAACCCTGTAGCAGAAACCAGGATTTTTAGAAGAAAAAAATTGAAAAGTAGCAATAATACACTGTCACATGAGAGTGTAGTGGGAACTCATTCATCAATTCCTTATTCACGGGTCAATTTACCTAACCCAAATTTTTACTTCCAATTTAACACTCTGTGTTAAGAGCATCTCTTTACTAATAAAACTTTCAAGTGCAGAAAAGGCTGGGAAATTGCTGTTTAAATATAATTATCCTAACAGCCAAATGCTGTTTAAACTATGTACTTACAGAAAAGGATTCCAGAAAAACACAGTTCATGTCCTAAACAGAGATTCAATGTTTTTTCAGGCACCTTCCCAGAGCTTGAGCATGACATTATGAACCCAGCCAGTCTCAGGAGGAAAGGCAGGGAAGACCAAGGAAAACACCAAACTCAAACTGACCAGAGCACAGTTTTTCCCCATGATGAAGATCCTGTCCTCTTCCAGGAACAGAAGATGCCAGCAAAGGAAGAGCAAGTGCTATCAGCCAGTCTGCTCCAGCAGTTTAAACTCAGACGTGCAGGCTGCTGTCCTCAACTTAAATAGATGGCTGTGCTCCTTAATTTAAATTGATTCAGGAAATAATTTCTCAAGGATTATGCACACTGAGTTGGAAGTAATGACTGAAATAGCAACTACCTAAAGCAACAAACCATTCTACATCTTCAGTGTTCCTCCTCCCCCATTCCAGTAACTGGTGGATTATGGAATTCAAACCCAGTGAACTGACAGCTCTCTCTTCTCACCTAATTCAACAGGCAAAAAAAAGCAAAATTACATCTGGGTTTACAAGTTTGTGTTAACATGCAATTGAAATCAAGCACTGGCTTGCTTTGGAACAAGTCACCATCTATGTAAGTGATGGAATCAGTGCTGCCCACACCACTTAATCTCAGCAAAAAAATCAGGATCAGATCACAAAATCGTGGTGGTGATATACTTGACCATTCTACCAGCAATCTGATAAACCATAATGAATGTACAGAATTAAAAACCATACTCTTTGCCATGCTAAAAAAATCAAGCAGACTGTACGTGATGCCTGAGCAACAACATTTATCCCAAGGAAAACTATGTTTAAATAACTAATTAGTCCTTAAACCAATAATTAGTAATTAAAGGTTGGAAAACTTTTATTAAACTCACAGGCTATACAGCCACATACACAGCAAATTATCTACGATCTGATGATGTTAATACCTCCCATGAAAATTTTACATTCTTAATGTTCTGTAAAATGCCATCCCAGAATAGGCTGAACATCAGAGCACTACAGGTTCTGCCAGGTTGAGCACACCAGGGAACCTGAGCAATTAGCATTTCACCTTCCTCCTTCTGCCAGTGAATAAACCTGTCTAATCTCTTAAATAATGTCTATATTTTAACTGGAGCCTAAAGAGGTTTCTCCTAATACTACAGCACTTGTGCTTTTACCTGGGGAGCAAGAGATATCATAACTTATAATCCCTCATAACTTCATAATATTGTGATTTTTTTTCACTCCCTCCACCTCTGACATGTTTCTTTCTCACTAATTAACTTGATCAGACATCAAAGAAGCATTTTATAGTTATGTAATCAATCTGTAGGCAACTTTATTTTCTACAGAAATATTTTGCCCTGTAAGTACTGAGTCTCAGCACTGCTGACAGAAAAATCCTGGGTTACAGAAGTGATGTAAACAAGAGGGAAAATGCCTGTCAGAACATGAGGTTGTCTAGAAACATCCAGAAAGTCCACACTAACAAGCAGAGGGGAAAAAATATTTTCCACTGGCCACTGGAAAGGACGAAAAGCAGAACTGAGAGCATACCTCTACACAAGGCTCAGCTGAAAGAAGTGTGGCAGCTCATTGGTTAGCCAGGGTTTGCATCCCCCTGCTCATTTTAATAAATGTTGGAAGTACTGATCAATACTGAAAGTCATCAGCAGTTACAGAGACAGCCCCTGTGCTTGCTTGCCCTCCTTTATCTAAAGGCAAAACAATTACAACAAGGAAAGTGAATTGGCTACGTCATCAAAATACTGGAGTAAAGCCAGAAATACTGATAACTTAAGCTGAAAAAAAGTACATTAATAGTTACTATTAGGGCAAAAAAACTTCCAGACACAATTCTGCAACTCTTCCACCATTTAGGTCTGGTTTAGATGTCTTTAAACTGCTCAGACCTCAGCAGAAGGTATACTCAGCTTGTAAAGGGAACAGAGCTTGGACACAGGGAACATAATATTAAAAATAAACCTTTTCATTAGTCATGACTGATCTCAGCTTGAACAGGAGACTCTTCAAGAGCTGGATGCATCTACAAGGAGATTTATGAACCTCTATGGTACAGATCTGAGTCATCACTTTCATGCAGTTGGAGAAGAAACTGAGAACCACATTTCACTGGCCACAAACATATGTTTTTTCCTGTTACAAAAATCTCAGTGAGCACAGGAGCTAGAATCCAGATTATTTTTTACTTGGGGCTTTTTGTTTGTTTGTTTAGGTCTGTTGTTTTTAATCCTTATGGACTTTACCCTAAAAGGTTTGGTGCATGTGTTCTCTTCATCTCTTTGATAAGGTTTTGCAAGATTTGAAAACATTAGAGTACACTTTTTTCAGAGTAGACCACTACAGCAGTACGTTTTAGTTTGGCCAGGAACTTGCTGTTAAATCCTCATAACTAGAAAGCAAAAGTAAAATTTGGATTCTCACTTTAAGAGCCTATGAGTTGCTCATATTATACTATCAAAGTATCTTTCACTGAGTTTTCTTCCCATAGTTTGATGGAAATACAGAAAACCGATGAAAAAAATAAAATTATTTTGAGGGTATTTTAACAAATCAACTAGATCCTTCCCTGCTCCAGGACACTTTCTAGGAAAGGGACAATGGAGTTATTCAGCCTTCAGCATATGACACCACTCAAGGCATCAAACTGGAGAAGACTGGAATTCTCTGAAGTTGACCATTAAACACATACAAGTGAGTTGCAGTGAAAAAGTGACACCAGCTAAGAGGTTGTTAATGGTATTTAATTATCAGCTAAGAAACCAATCTTAATTCATATTCTTAATAACAACCTTAGCACAAGAAATAAAATACTAATTAAAAATCCTGGAGTCGAACATAGGAAATATACTGATCTTCTTCTCCAGAGTTTCCATACAGGAAAAATTGAAGGACTGAAAATCTGAGCAACAGAAACAGGCTAAACATTCCTCACTAAAGTATGTGAATAGAGGAACACAGCAAAAAGCTCTTGTTAGTCTCTGAAGTGGGATTTCAGCCATATAAAACAGTGACAGAAGGACCTGAGTTCATTAGCAAATACTAAATGCCATCAGTCATGAGGTTACGCAGCCACTAGAACCCACAGCCCCAGGATGCAGTAATCTGGCAATAAAAAAGGGTACACAGCTACCATCACACAGAGCACAGCACTTCCCCTCTCATTCACCTCAGGAGGAAGTTCAAACTGGAGCAGGTACAAAAACAATCCACTAAAAAAGTCAGACTATGAAGTGCTTCTCTCAGTGTAGAGCAATAGCTTCTGGTTCTATTCCCTACCAAAAAAGAAACCCAAATTGGAGCAAGGTCTGCATTACCTTCTATAACTATTTATTCCCTCCTTGTCCGGAAAGAAACAAAGTGGCTGAGCTCATCACTTGCTGCAGGAGGGCAGAGAAGGGAGAGGAATAAAGTCCATCTCCCTGTTTCTGGTCGTGTCTAAAGACACGTTTGTGTCACTGGAGTGAAGCCACCGCAGTGCTGGGGAATCCCTAGGCCAGCCCCAGGTGAGGCATTAGGGAGCAGCTTCCCCTGAGGCTCCATTCCTCGGGGAGGAACCCTGGAGAGAAAAGGAATGGATCTGACAGAGCAGTCTCAGGCAATGGGCTGGGTTGATCATTTGCCAAGTTTGATAAACCAAAGCCTCTCAATGCACCGGTGCCTCTGCACGGGCAGAGCATCTCTGGAAACACCAAATGTTTCAACACCAAATTTCCTCTTGGATCAATTCTCTTCCCAAAAGTACAACTTCCCCTACAACACAGACTGAGCAAGCCACTATTACCAGACCAATTATTTGATTTCTATCCACAGTTTCTAAAATAAATAACCAAGTCAGTCTTCTTGCGGGTACTAACCAATAGATAACTCCAGTGATTTGAAAAAGAGGAGAACTATTTCTTTCACTTAATGTCTGGAAAGGTCCTTGCAAACATGCACCCAGAAACTGGATCCAGCACTAACTAATCCTCCAGTACCACCACCAAATGCAAGAGGAAAGACACTGGCATTCAGCAGAGGAAGTTTCTCTATCACTGAAAGAAAATGAGTGCTTTTCAATAGGCTACTGATCCTCAACTAGAGCATGACCAGAAAGGCCTTTGAAAAACACTTTTTGTTTTGCTTTGTTTGGGCTTTTTTAATTAAAAGAGAGGTTATCAGATTATTTCAGTGTTCTGAAAAGTTTCAATGGCAGTACAGCATCACATAAGCAGGTGAGATGTCACTAGACATCTAATTTCTTCCCTGGTCAGCAGTGATGAAAGTTTTACATTCCAGAAATTTGTTTTACATTTAAAACCATACAACTACTTAAGGCATGTGTTTAAATCATGCTTAACTCCTCTGCTGCTCCTCCCCGAGCACTTTGCCTGCAATACCACAACTCCCAACAATCAATAATATTTAATAAGTTGTATATTCACTCCTACATACATGAGGGCAGAGCCCCTTTTCTCCTTAAAGGTTTAAGTGGTTTCTTGCTAGCTATGCCAGCATATTTATTTAAACTACAGCATAACCAGAATTCCCAATGTCATAGAATCATGCAGGCTGGAAAACATCCTCTAAGATGAAGTTCTTCCAGACAAGCATCATTTTGTTTTACATCTTGAATACTAAGAGAACCTTTAGCTCTATGTGCATGTTCATCCCACAGGGTGTTATGGTCTTGTCTGAGCAATTTTCAAGATTTCCATCTTCAGTCCATCCCCAAAAACCCACCCTCCCATATATTTCTTATTAAACTTTCTTTTTGAAAGGCTGATCTTGAATCACAAGTCAAAGCCTCTCCTTTCCAAGTCACACTGTATTCCAGCTCTCTCCCAGGCCTTGGGAATAAAAAGTTAGCAAGCAAAAATTAAAACTTCCATAGCAAGACAACACATTAGGACCAGAATCCCTCAGACCAAGGTCAGCACACCAGAGAACAAGCCCTTTACTGGGATTACAGTGCTTAAAAGCAGATAAAATTGTTTTCACTGATGACAAGCACTTCTAAACAACATCTTAAAAACAGCCAAATGCAAGGTCACACATTTGTAAAATACCATCCCAGCTACAGGAATAGCAATTTGTATCAGGGAAGGCATTAAGGACTTTGGGCAGCACTGCAGATGCCACGTGAAATTTCCCGACACGAGTCAGTAGCAAAAGGGACTAATGGATGCCTTGGAAAGGAATATCAAGGACAAAGATAATACTCTGTGTTTCTATCACATCACTGAGATCAATAATGGACTGTCACCCCTCTCCTCAGGGACCAACACTTTAACAAGATTTTAAAAGCCAGAAATGCCAGTAGAAATAACTACAAGACCATCAGAGACCTGAAAGAGACACCCTAAGGGCAAGCTGGTTTAACAGGAAAGGTGAAGGGATGGCTTAATTACCACCAAAGGTTACCAATTAGAAAATAAACCAGTTCTTTTTCACGCCTAACACAGAAAATATACAGAAAAACAAAACAATTCCGAGTTCAGTTAAAAACCTGGTTTTAGAGGTTCACTTCATTTTGGAAAGTGGAGATAATTGAGGATATTAATAATTAACAACTAAGGCAACTCTGTCACTTGTTGGTAGCGGGTGAGTTCAGGACACATCAATCAGAGGTCAGCAAATGCAGCACAATCGATGATCGGATGAGTCTCGACAGCCCATGATGAGCTCGTTGTGCTGTGACCCCAGCAGCTCTCCTGAACTCCAGCACCAAGGATGGCTTATCCAAAAGGTGCACCAAAACCACCACACCTAAACCACGCTGTGGCCACTCCAAACTTGACTGTCAGCAGGCTGCAGCTGGATGCCATGTGGCCAACAGAGGATGGGATCACTTGGCACAGCAGCACAAAGCGATGGCTGTAACAGCTCCTGCCAACCCCCAGATTTCTAGAGACAAGCGATTAGGGCAGCAAGTGACCCCTTTCCCCTAAAGCCACACAAAGCAGGGAACACAGCCCAGCGTTCCAGAGGTCGGGGCAGGACAGGACGCCCAGCTGCCAAAAAACACAGAGCCCACAAGCACCTGACAGAGGCAGGGCAGGAGGGGCACTGACCCTTCTCGTTTCACACAAGAACTGACCAGGCTCTCCCACACCGGCACCTGTTCTTCCCCCAATCTGGTGTCAGCTTCTCCTCTTTAGCTGCAACTTTCCTTTGTCCATATCTCGTTCTAAAGGTACCCCCAAACCTGTCTCTCCAGCCCCCCCCCCCATTTAACTCACCACCCCAAACCTGCAAGCCCAGACCCTCTGCCTCATGCAACTCCTTCGAAATCTTTCCCTGAGCCACTCCTCCAAACACAGCCCCAAGTGATGGAACCCTGTCCCTGAACCTCCAGCCCTGCTGAGCACCTCCTGCCCCACTAACACCCCCAAGTCCCACAGTACAAATCTCCGCCAAACGCAGCCTCCCAAACCCTGCTGTAGAGAACCGTCTTACACACAGCCGCCCCAAACTGTCCTGCAGACACTCTGCTCACACACGGCCCCCCAGAATCTGCTGCACGGAGCCCTCACACACACAGAACGCCGCTCGCACACAGCCCCGCTCCCACTCCCCCCGCCGCGGCCTCCTCAGCGCGGGGCCCGCGCAGGCCGCACACAGGCCCAGCCGCCTCGGCCACCCCCAGACCCGAGCCCAGAGCGCGTTGCAGGCGCGGTGCCGAGCCCGGCACTCACTCGGGCAGGTAGGTGGAGGAGAAGCTGCTCCAGCGGTGCAGGCTGTAGCCCAACACGCGACTCTCCGCGCCCGCCGGACCCGCCGCCGCCGCCATCTTGTTGTCAGCAGCGGCCCCGGCAGCGACCGCGGGGGGCGGGGCCGAGCTCTTAAAGGGGCCGCGCTCTTAAAGGGGCCGCGCCGGCGGCATAGGGGGGGCTGCTCCGTGGGGCTGAGGGGATCAGACGCTGCCCCGTGGGGCTGAGGTGCCCTGAGGCGTTCGGGGGTGTCCTGTGGGGCTTAGATGGGCTGTGGGTCTGAGGGGATGCCTTGAGGGACTCAGAGGATGCCCCATGGAGCTGAGGTGGCCTGAGGGACTCAGAGGGGCTGTGGGTGTGAGGGGATACCTTGAGGGACTCAGAGGATGCCCCATGGAGCTGAGGGGTCCAGAAGGGCTGTGGGTCTCAGGGGATGCCTTGAGGGACTCAGAGGACACCCCATGGAGCTGAGGTGGCCTGAGGGGCTGTGGGTCTGAGGGGATACCTTGAAGAGCTCAGAGGATGCCCCATGGAGCTGAGGTGGCCTGAGGGACTCAGAGGGGCTGTGGGTCTCAGGGGATGCCTTGAGGGATTCAGAGGATGCCCATGGATCTGAATGGGATCTGAGGGACTCAGAGGGGCTGTGGGTCTGAGGGGATGCCCCATGGAGCTGAGGAGCCCAGAGGGGCTGTGGGTCTGAGGGGATGCCCCATGGAGCTGAGATGGCCTGAGGGACTCAGAGGGGCTGTGGGTCTGAGGGGATGCCTTGAGGGACTCAGAGGATGCCCCATGGATTTGATGTGGCCTGAGGGGCTCAGAGGGGCTGTGGGTGTGAGGGGACGCCTTGAGGGACTCAGAGGATGCCCATGGATCTGAAAGGGGCCTGAGGGGCTCAGAGGGGCTGTGGGTCTCAGGGGATGCCTTGAGGGGCTCAAGGGATGCCTCAAGGGTTTGAGGTGAGCTGAGGAGATTGGGCCATGCACTGTGGGGCTGAGGGGTTCAGGGGGTGCTGTGGCAAACACATTTCTCCCCCTCTCAGGATTTTTCGTCGAGGTGCACAGAGAGAAATGAAAGAGAAAACAGTTTCTATTTCTGCTCCTTGTTTTTCCCATGTGGAATGTGTTTGGATAATTTTTTACCTGGGGTGATTGCTTGGTTGGATTCTGGTGAGGATTGTTTGAGCCTGATGGCCAATCCAACCCACCTCGGGCTGGACTCTCAGAGAGGGTCATGAGTTGTGGGAGAGTTAGAGAAAGTACTATGTAGTTTTAATATCTTCCTTTTTATATTGTATATTAATGTATTTCACCATAGTTACAATAAAGAAATCATTCAGCCTTCTGAACTGAGTCAGACATTGTCATTTCTTCCCACTGGGTTCGCCTGCATTTACAATAGGGTGCCCCATGGGGCTGGAGAAGGATGCCCTGAGGGGGCTCAGGGGGGCTGAGGAGTGTTAATTAGCAAAGAAGATTCTCCTTCCCTGGCCCCATAAGGGTAGGTGATTGGGAAAGGGATCAAGAGAAACACAGCGAGGTTTGATCCTACACCAGCTCCTGGAATTATAAAATTGTGAAGGTTGGAAAAGTCCAACCATCAACGCAGCACTGACAGGACCAGCACATAAACTGGGCATCCTTTGACGAGCTTTTCTCTGTCTGAGGTTGTTGTAGGTTTTTTCCTGGAGAAGGGAGATATTTTCACTCAGAGCTCCCACCAAAGCAAGGGGAAAATTTGGGACACTCCGGGGGAACTCTGGGCTACTTGAGAAAGAAGGGGAGATATTTCAAGACCAGGGGGAGGAAAAAAAAAAAGCCAAACCAATAAACCACTGTCTGTTGGAAATGACAGATTGGAGAGATATTATGAGGCAGGACAGCAGGATGCCTGGCTAGATTAAATTAGCACAAGGATTCTTTTATTTTTTTTTCCCTCTTTATTTTAGGAAAGTGAGTGAGAATGTGGCAGCAAAATCTGCCTGCGGATGAAAAAGTTGCTCAGCAGCCTTGAAGGCTGAACATCAACTGGGTGTTTCAAAAGTGAGGGGGAGCAGACAGCACTTCTTCTCAAGACCCCTTCCCAGAGGGGTTTGCTGTGTTTTCACTGGTATCAAAACCACGTGGCTCGACAACAACAAAATCCATGGATGAGGAACAAACATCCACATCTTCTGCTGCTTCACTAACAAGGCCTTTTGAAGTCTGTGGCTTTCCCGTGGCATTTCAGACTTCACTTATCCCAGCTCCAGCCTGCAGGCATCCCTCTCCCAAAATTACCACAGGAGTAATAAAACAAATACTTTGCTGATCATATACTCCCAAGCCCAGAGGAAGAGACGTCACCTCAGTGTTCGGAGCCTTGCTAACAACCAGCCCAAGGGGAGCAATGCCATGTGGAACCTGTGACCTCTGAATATGAAATTTAGTGGGTTGAGAGTGGGGGTAACAGCCCTGCAGCAGCCAGGAGGAGGAGGAAAAGGAGGAAGAGCCAGCTGCTGGCTGCTGCACAGTGAAACCACCCCAGGATTTCTCTGCCCAATATCCTGTTACCACTTGAATCAAGACCTGGATGCCAAGCCAGCGTATTTTTAGCACATTTTGGACTTAAAGTGAAGGGAATGCTGGTGAAATACGCAGTACTGACAGCCCTGGAAAATCTTTATTCATCTGCAGCACAGGCAGCAGGGAAGGCTGTGAGGAAGCAGAGCAATCCAAAGCTGCAAACCAAGCCCTCTGGTCCCTCCAGCACAGCCTGCCCAGTCCTGTGCAGTTACCACTGGCTGCTGGAGAAGAGGGTTTTTCCACACTCCAAGTGGACAGAGCACAGTGTGGAGGAGCATGATGTGCAAGGCAGTGTTGTGCTGCAGATTTGGACAGCCTGCAGCCTCCAGATGAGCTCTCTGTATCCCAACCAAGGTAGCTGCTGGAGCCCAGCTGGTGACAGGGCCATAGAAGAAGGGAGAAAATTCAGAAAACATGAGTATCTGAACCCCACTGTGCTCTGCTTGCTCTGCCAATGTAACACTGGATCTGAGGAATGTGGGGAGCCCAATGCCACCAACATGCTTCATCCTGCCTCCAGCAGAGACGGAGACCCATTGCTCCAGGGAAGTACCACAAAGAGGACACTTACACATAGAATCACAGAATCATTAAGGTTGGAAAAGACCTCTAAAATTATCAAGTCCAACCATTAACCCATCAGTATCAAGTATCCTCCCAAGCCAAAGGCCTGCTGCTTCTCATAGCACCTTCAAAGAAAAATGCCTCTAACCTGTGGAGCAGGACCAGAGGGAATTCCAAAAACTCCTCAAACTGGCCTCACTCATCTTCATCTCTCATTTTGATGTCATGATGTAAAAAAGTGGCAAAGCTCATTGAGACCCATTTCTTGTGGGGCTGCCATGCACATCCACACAAAAAAGGGATGAGAACAAGCCTTAAAAACAGATCATGCTTTATTTCTTCCCTTAGAGAGAGGAATCATCTGTTCCTCCTTACAATGAAGTAAAACACCACTAAACTATGTCCCCAAGTGCCACATCTACATGATTTTTGAACACTTATAGGGATGGTGATTCTACCACTACCCAGAACAGCCTATTTCAGTGTTTGACAACACTTTCAGTGAAGAAATTTTCTGTAATGTCCGACTAAAACTCCCCTGGGACAACTTGAGGATGTTTCCTCTCATCTCATTGCTGGGAGCAGACACCGACCCTCACTTGGCTGCACTGTCCTGTCAGGGAGTTGTAGACAGTGACAAATGTGAGGCAATCTCTGTATTTTCTAAATCTTTTGCCAGGCAATCATATTTATAAGGCTTTCCTATTTAATCTTCCCCAACAACAAATTTCCCTCTGAGCCTCCTTTTCTCCAGGCTGAGCCCCCCCAGCTGCTCTTCATCAGACTTGTGCTCCAGGCCTTTCACAAGCTTCCTTGTCCTTATGAAGCAAACCTCTTGCAGAGTTTTCCTGCTTCTGCCCCCTCACTTGGGACTTCACTGAAACCTTCCAGCACGTTTTGGTGCCTCCTGGCGCAGAGCTGGCTGGGTGGATCCGTGCAGCCTGTGGCTGGCTGCTCTCTGAGGATGGGGCCGCGGAAGGGAAGTGAGAGCTTTCCTAGCAGCAGAAGGTCCCTTTGGCGTTCAGGGACCAGCCTGCCAGAGAACTCAGAGGTCCCTGGATGTGTGCCTTGGACAGTAGCTGGAGTTTCTGGGAAAGGCCAAGGTGACCACAAGAGATGTTCCCCGCTTCTCTTTGCCAGGAGGATGCACACACAGCGTTCACATGCTTGTCATCAGCGAGCTGGAACCCCAACTGCAGGAAACTCAGCGATTTTACAATTGTTTGTCGGTCTTGAGACAAATATCTCATCCCCCCCCATCAGAAACTCTACTGCGCGTGTGTTTCGAGTTTCCTCATGCAAAACCTCGCGTGGGCGTTTGGATATGTAATGAGCACATAGTTCAGGATGAAAACAAGTTTCGTGGAAGAGCCAAGTAACGCCATAAAAATGAAAGCAATACAAACAACAACATGGCACGCTGCCATACCAGCCAGCTCGTGGGCCAGCCGGATCTCACGTCCTCCCCGGAGCTGCGGAGCCGATCAGCTGTTGGAAAAAGAGACCTTTAAAGACAAGCGAGAGAGGAAATAGCATTGGCAGCACAGGCCGCTGCATGTTTCCTTCCAAAGCAGGTCAGAGCCAAGGACATTAGGCAGAGCTGTGACATTTGGGGTCTCGTTGCTCAGCCATGAAGCAAGGCAGAAACCTCAAGCAGGCTGCAGTTTTGTAAACTCCTATTGTTTAGGGAGCGGAAGCGGAGCGCTGGCCCAGCGGGGTATTGTCCTACCAGATTTTGGCGGTGCTCACCTAACCGAGCTCCTCCTGCAAGGCCGGGGCCTCGTTTAACTCAGACATGGTGCAAAGGGAATGAAACCTCCTGCCTGCACCAGACACAGGCTAAGAGCTTCCTCCCAAGCCAAAGGCCTGCTGCCTCTCAGCACCTGCAAAGAAAAATGCCTCTAACCTGTGGAGCAGGACCAGAGGGAATTCCAAAAACTCTTCAAATTGGCCTCACTCATCTTCATCTCTCATTTTGATGACATGATGGAAAAAAGTGGCAAAGCTCATTGAGACCCATTTCTTGTGGGGCTGCCATGCACATCCACACAAAAAAGGGATGAGAACAAGCCTCAAAAACAGATCATGCTTTATTTCTGCCCTTAGAGAGAAGAATCATCTGTTCCTCCTTACAATGCAGTAAAACAATACCTCCTTCAGCATAATAAAATACCTCTTCTGATCTAGGCCCTGATCCAAGCATCTGCTCCTGGGCTAAACACTCCAATACCTGCTTGAGTCCTCTTCACTGCCTCTTGCAGCATCCGTCCTTTGGTTGAAGGCTTGAATCAGTGAAAGACCTCAGTGACAATCCAGAAGATTGAAAGGGGCCCGAAATGCCAGCGCCTCCATGCACACATTGACATAATTCTCTGCATAAAAGGCAGCTTTAAAAGGCTTGTTTTGCAAAGCACAAGTGTGCATTTTTTTTGAATCAAGGTCAGTAACTCCGCTTCATTCACTAGTCTCCAGCTGCAAAACAACATGCCCCAGACAATGGAGGAAAGTGTATCTGAGTCAGAAGATGCCTTTTAAGGGGTTCAAGTGGCTCTGAGCCACACTGGGCAAAGATTTTCTTGGTGCCCTTGCATGCTCAGCCCTGTCTGAATTGAAATAGGGCACCCAAGGGCAGGGAAAGACACTGAGATGGGAATGGTGGTACAAATCACACTCACGCTCTCCATCCTTTGGTAAAACCACAGAATGGTTTGGGTTGGAAGGACCCTTAAAGATCAGCTAGTCCCAGCCTCACCTGCCATGAACAGGGGCCACTAGACAGCATTGCTCAGGGCTTTATCCAGCCTGGCCTTGGACACTGTCAGGGTTGGGTCACTAACATCCTCCCACTGGTGCTCCAGTGCCTCACTACCCGCACAGTAAAGAATTTTTCCTAATATCTAGCCTAAATTTCCCCTGTTTCACTTTATACCCATTACTCCTTGTTCTATCACTACAGTTCCTGATGAAGAATCCTTCTCCAACTTCCCTGTAGGTCCCATTTAGATACTGAAAGATTGCTGTGAGATCTCCACACAACCTTCTCTTCTCCAGGCTGAACAGCCCCAACTTCCTGAGCCTGTCTTTGTAAGGGAGGTCTTCCAGTCCCCTTGTCAACTTCGTGGCCCTTCTCTGGACTTTTCTCAAAAAATACCGTGTCCTTCTTTTTTGGAAAATGCAGTTTTCCGACGTCACTCCCTCTGTGCCCACCGGTGTGACGCACCACCACGCTCAGCTCCACTCCACAATTCGGCACTCGTAGGAAGCAGACTAGACACTCCCAGCTGTGCCTCAGGCTAAAAATATTTACTCATTTCTTCCCCTCCAAGCAGGTGTGTTCATCCCAGGCAGGACTGCTCCCACAGGGATGCACTTCCACAGCAAGCACTTGCTGCTCATTGTACACTGCAGAGTGCTGGGGTGTTGTGATGATTCCTCTGAATCACCCAAAGAGAGCTCTGTCCTATGTTTCAGATGCAAAATGTGCCTTGGAATTCAATAGTTGCTATAGTGCCTAATTACACATTTTATGGCATACTTAGTCACAATGGCTAGAGCTCTTGTTACTAGACTTGAGCTCCTTCTGTTGCTAAAAAGCTCCTCTTTTTGCTAAATGTTTTCTCTCTGCATTAGAAGTAGTGTATTGCAGTGTTTTCTCCCTCCAAAAATATCCCAAATTCACGGAGCACTGGTCATCAAATTGATAGTAGCGAGCTTGCAGCCCTCTTTCTGTCTGTGGTGCTCCACAATGTTCACCAAAGTCAGCTCAAATGACAGCAGCAAAACATTTCCCAGGATCCAGGAACTCTTGAGCACTGCTGTCTGTGGTTTGGAGACAAGTCATGCTGTCTTCTTGGGGCATCCACACCTTTCCCTGGGGGCTACAGGGAAGATGGACTCCTTGAGTGCTCTTCCCAGAGGGTGATTCAGCCCACCATAGTCGGACACATCTTGCGTGAAGCTGAATCAGTCTCCTGCGGTGCTGGTCTGTCTAAGCACATTCTAGAAGGGCTCAGATTTATTGTAGATATTTGAGATGGGTAAGACAAGCCCCATGCCCTGCATTCCTCCTGTAAACTGGAGGAATTAAATTGGAATTGACTGGAAGGTCACACCCCACCTAAGGCGCTATGTTCATTTCTGGAGCCCCAACATAAGAAGAACAGGGAGCTGTTGGAGCAAGTCCAGAGGAGGCCATAAAGATGCTCCAAGGGCTGGAACAACTCTGCCCTGGAGCTAGGTTGGGAAAGCTGGCAGTGTTCATCTGAAGACAAGGTTCTGAGGAGACATTAGGTCTCCTTCCAGTGCTTAAAAGGGCTCCAGGAAAGCTGGAGAGGGACTTGGGACAAAAGCATGGGGTGACAGAACAAGGGGGAATGGCTCCCCACTGCCAGAGGGCAGGGTTAGATGGGGTATTAGGAATAAATTCTTCCTAGGAGGGTGGGGAGGTCTTGGCACAGGTTGCTCAGAAAAGCTGTGGCTGCCCCATCCCTGTAAGTGTTCAAGGAGAGGCTGGATGGGGCTTGGAGCAACCCAGTGGAAGGTGTCCCTGCCCATGGCAGGGGAGTTGGAATGAGATGATCTTCAAGGTCTCTTCCAACCCAAACCATTCTCTGATACAGGTGCAGGGATGTTCTCCACCCTATAGGACAGGATTGGTCTTTCCCTTATTAACTTCTTTTTGTGCCTGGTTTTCTTCACCAGGAGAGTGAAGCTAAGTACTTAATTGCCTACTTTCTAAGGAGTCAGGCAGGATAATTAACTAATGTTTGGGTAATGTGTCATAGGGTAGGAGTGCTAAGTAGTGTTCTGTCAGCAGCACAGTGGGAAAGTGAAGGACTCAATCTTGTTTTTCAGCTGGGAATGTCATGGTCCCCCCTAAGTCTATTGTTCATGTTGACTGGTTTGCTTAGGGCGGGGAACTTGGGCAAAGGGTTTAAAGGAAGAGGATGCGAGGGGACAGCGGAGAGCTGTTTGTGGTCCAGAAGAACAGTCAGAAAAACAGGGTGAATTTTGGGAAGAGAAAACTGCCAATGAAGCCAAAAGCAGGAAATATGCCTGGGACTGCACAGAAAATCCTTACATTTATAAGTGTGGTGTAAATATTCAACAGCAACACCCTTTGAGTAACAAAAGTGCATCAGAGAAACTTTTCTTACACTCCACTTATCACACACAGGCAACACAGAATTATGGTACAAGGACCCATCTAACTCACCCTGGGGATTGAAGCAGACTCAGCCTAGAAGAGATTTCACATCTTTAATTTTTATTACTCTGCAAATTACGTTATGGATGAACTTCAAGCCCTCCTCATGTCCGCTGATCATAATTGATGAGATTTCAATCGCACCTCCTTGAAGTTAAACATCTGAGAGACACTTTGGTTAATAGTTTGCCTTTCAGAGCAGTGCATTAGTTCTCTTGTGCTCCTGTCTGCTTAATTTAGAGCGAGTGGCCAAGAGTGGTGCAATTAAGGAAGGAGGAATCTTGGGCTGAAGCTCTTGGTGCTTTCAAATGACCAGCAGACCCTTCAGCGCCAGCTTGGTTTTTTACAGGAGCTGGAACAACACTTTCCATGACTCACTGCTAATTATTCTCTGGATTTGCAAACTAAGGTTTTTAACCTGTTCTGATTTCATATGAAAATTGTAAAATTCAGTGCTCTCCTAGGATATTCTGTCCCACCTCTGCAAGCCTGACTCTTGCCAGGCCAATCCAGGGAGGCACATTCTCTCTCTGCCTCTCTTCCAAACAGCCCAAGGTTTCTCACTCTCTTTAGTTATTTTCTCCTCTTGATGACAGTGTCATGCTTTGATATGTGCAGAAGATGACTTTTCCAGTGAGGCTGTTGGGCTCTCCCTGTTTCCTATGGAATGTCCAGGCACAGGCCACGTGGAGATGATGCCAGCTCCCATCCCTTTTCCTGGAGTGGCTTAGCCAGCTGCTGACCATCTCAGCAGCTTCTGCCAACTGCTTTGCATCTTGTACAGACTTCTCACTTGGAATCTCCACAGGAAGAGAAAAAACCATGGATAACCTGGAACTGATCCTCTCCACCACGGGTGTTCTCTCAGAGACCCATAAGGAGCAATAATGCCTGACCTCTGGAAAAGGAAAGCATCCTTTCACTTCCCAGACCTGACAAAATGCAACTATATGGCCACACACATGAAACATCCACATGCCAAACACGCCAACCCATCCCAGCACTTCCTGGGGAGAGGCTGTGCCCAATCTCTAGTCTCTGAAAAGCTGCTTTATTCCAGAGCATTGCTTCCTGTTGTGTCTGTTCTTAGTTTTATAGGTGGAAATACTGGAGGCAGTTCTGGGAAGGGGAGGGCTTGGGGCAGGATATGCCTGTTCACCAAGGTCACCCTCTGTGGCCATAGATGCTCCACTTAAGACCCTCTTAGCACTCAGGCACAAGTGGAAAATAAGGGGAGCACACTGCTCCCATGAAGAGATTTTTTTCTTCCACTTAAGAGAGAAATAATATTTTATAGAGGAATAAGCATTTTCACTCAGTACAGGTCATTCAGGGATGTCAAACTGCACTTTATTTTGCCCCAGCAGCAAATCCACCCAAACAGATTCATCTGTTCTGTCCACAGCCCAAGCTGGGGTGACACATGGTCTGGGGCTGTTTTTATCTACAGATCCAGAAATTCTCAGTCCATTGCAGGACAGTACTTCTATTTTTTTTCGGGAAGAGAGGAGAGCCACATACCCAGTGGGAGGTTTGTTTTTTCCCAGGCTCAGCTTCTCCAGCCTAATCAAAAGCAATTTCCCAGGAGCCACAGAAGGGTGTGGACGGATGCCTGAACCCTCCATGCCTTGCTGGTCCCTGCAGTTACATGGGTTTGTGCAAGTTCTCTGCTTGTTTTTTCTACTTCTGTCGGGGTCAGGATTGAAGGCACTTGAGATGATAGTTCACATTCAGACTCAGGTATTTTTATTGCTCCTTATCAGTGCTACAGCCTCAAAAACCTGAGTTCTGCAGTCTTTCATTAGCAAGGTACAAAATGGCTAACAATCTCTCGTTACTAGGTCTTTCAAGACTAAACTCTCCAATTAAGAAAAGCCACCTAGATTATTTTCCCTTTTAACCCAATAACTGATCCCTCAAAGCCCGCAATGTGGACTTTTCTGTCCAATTACCAAACATCACCCAAACCCATGAAGAAGAAGGAAGAAGAAGGTGAAGGAGAGCAACCTGGCTCTGCCCTAAAACCTCCATCTCGCTTCATATTTATTTCTATATCCTAAAACCCCAAACTCTAAGTTTTCCACCCTGTGATGTTACACACTTCTAACCAACTACACACCCGTAATCCCAGTGCTATTAATCAATTTTGGAAGTCTTCTCCACAGCCTCGGGTCAAATGCAGTGTTCTCTTGTGAGTTTGTGCCTTTCAGCACAGAAAGTTTAAAATTCTCAGCATCCAGGTTTGCAATCTGCTTCCTGGGAGAAGGAGGGAGGCAACAGCCCTGTGACTGCTGGAGGCTTGGGATGGACTCGTGCTCACAGGCATCATCTGTGTGGCCTTGGCAGGTGGAGCTCAGAGGTTTGTGGGACATGGGAGTGCCATCCCTGCTACTTTCTTGACCTGCCCCCACATCCATGGATTGACCGTGGGGCTCAGGGGCCTCCCCACATTGCTGAGAAGGAGGACTCCCTCTACAGACATGTCAGAAGAGAAGGATACACAACACAAAGTCAGAGAAGAGAGGCAGGACTATGACCCAAATCACCACATCCTTCAACATGAGCACCTGGAAAAACAGTCCAGAGAGTATCAGCCCCAACATGTGCTGGGATAAAACAAGCTCTCTCCTAACCCCATCCAGCTAATGGTTTAGATTGGGACACAGAACAACATTTAAGTTGTGTCCTGAAGTGGTGCTGCACGCTGCAAGCCAGGCAAATCCCAGTTTCTCCTGGTTGTGGTGTAACAGGAGGAAAACCAAAAGGCAGCTTTCCCTTCTCCAGTCTTGGCATTTAGTAAGAGACTTCTCTTCCTGCTTAGGTCATTCCACATCACCTGCTGGTGTATTCCTGTTTGCCCAGACTTAGGTGTGGAAATTCAAGCTCCTTGGTCACTGCAGGGGGTGAAGGAGTTTGCTCTGCAATAAGCCCCAGGTTAAGAGTCTTTGTGCAGACAACTTGTTCCCGGGATTTGTCTCAGTGGGGCCTAAGTCTGGCTGTGTCCTTCTGCAAGGTGAGGCCCTGATCCCGTGGGAGCCCTCCAGTTCACCCTGTTTATCTTCCCTGAGACCCTTAGATCTGCCCTTGGCCTTGAATCCAGTCATCTTTGGCAAGGATGAGAAATGTGGCTCCATGCAAAACTGAAGGAAGCTCAAGAGTATGTTGTAACCTCATGGAGTATGTCCCTACACATACCCAAAAGCTACAGATTTGCTTATGATTCCAAGCTCCCTGTTTTTCCTGGATGTCTGGGGAGCACCTACCAACCATGAGAACTGGTAGAGCTCCTAAAAATGAGCCCTGGAAAGGCAGAACAGCCCTGCCTCCTCCAGCAGGACAGCGGCAGCAGACGTGGCTCCCCCTGGGAATACACAGCTCCGTGGGTAAAAATAACAGGTCTGGAAATGGAAAAGGGCAAAGCAAGCAGGTTTTCTGGAGAAAAGGGAAGGTGAGGGGATGAGCCAACACACAATTCTGAGCTGGGGCTTGATCAGTTAGGGGGCATTGAGGCTACTACAGAGCAGTTAGGGGGCATTGAGGCTCAAGAAGCACCAGAGACATGGGTCTGCCTCTGGAGGACAAGGACTGGCAGATGTGTCCCTGCTCTGTCACACTGCCTGGGCAGTGCTGGAGGGGATGACCACAAAAACCACATTCCCAGGCATGCTCTGAGCCCTGTGCAAAGCCTTCCCCTCACAGCACCAGCCCCACTGAGCTCCTCCGCAGCTCCTGCATGTGTCCTTCAGTGCTGCCCTGTGCCATGAAATGATGAAGATCACAGCACTGGGCAGAACGGAGGTGCCAAACCTGCCCATGGTGGGTGCTGAAGTACCTCATGTCAAGATGCCACCCACTGGTGCTGCCCGCTTAGACGTCAGCTTCCTCTCTGCCAGTGAGCAGCAGTCACAGCTGCGTGGGCATCCCGAGCCTGTGGCTCCATGCGGAAGCAGTGAGCAGTTAAAAAGAAGGTAATTCCAAGAATATGCTTGTGTGTGGTAAGCAAGGACAATGTGTACTCCAGACTGCTGAGAGTGACCTTTTACAAGTGATGGAAAACCAGGCAGATAGCTGGGAACTTGGAAAAGGAAACGGAAAGAAGAGCAAACTTGGATATTTTTACCTGGCAATTCTGACTTCGGTCCTGAACACAGCAAGGGGGAAGGCAGGGAGTGACATCAATCTCTGACCAGTGAAAGGATGATGGGATAACAAAAGTTAAGGAGTAAGGCTATACAGAATGCAGAAATGGAGAAATTTCTTATCATTTTGTAAAATCAGTGGGTATGGGAACACTGTAAGGCAATACATCAACTCATCAGTGAAGAGTTTGATGTACTGTCTAACAAAGCCTTTTTATTTTATTTTTTTAAAAATTAGTTTCTCTTGGCTTGGATCTGAACATCATCATGCAGGCTGACCATTGCAACCTAAAGGTCCTCTTGGATGGCTGTTCAGAATCTTGATTCCTTTTAGATAAAGTTTGTGTGTTCTCTGCTGAGGCCGGCGCTCTGCAGACATGAAACCACTGCATTCATCTGCTTCCTCCAACCTCAGCGCAGATAAGACTCGACAAAACACGGCATCCTGCAGGATGGAGGCGGGAAGCGAGAAAGCCAACGAGTGACTCATCCCAGCCTTACGGGCAGGAGCTGCTGGGATCTGCGCTGTGCAGGAGGCAAAGAGCTGCGCTAGGGGCTTGCAGGAAGCTGCTGCTGGTGCTGCAGGAATCCTGCACCCTTCCCAAGGATCACCCTGTGCTAGCCTCATCATCATCATCATCAACAAAAATCATGGAGTTGAACATAGAATCGTAGAATGGCCTAGGTTGGAAGGGACCTTAAAGTTCCAACCCTGCTGCTGTGGACAGGAACACCTTCAACCGTCCCAGGTTGCTCACAGCTCCATCCAGCCTGGCCTTGAACACTTCCAGAGACTTGGTGGCCTGGGCTGGAGCTTCCCCTCCTTCACAGGGAAGAATTTATTCCTAATATCCAATTTAAACCCACCCCCTGACAATATGAATCCACTCCCTCTTGTGCTGTCACTCCAGGTCGTTGTAAACCCTCTCTCTCCATCTTTCTCATTGGCTCCATCAGGTAGTGGAAGAACACAATTAGGTGACCCCAAAGCCTTCTCTTTTCCAGGTTGAACAATCCCTACCCTCTCAGCCTTTCCTCATGGGAGAAAGCCTTCATCCCTCTAATCAGCTTAGTGTCCCTCCTCTGGACTTGCTCCAACAAGTCCATGTCCTTCCCGTGTTGCATGCAGAACTCTCCAAAACCATGTGCCGGTCACCACCACGTCCTTGTCTCCCTCTCTTCTCCTGCAGGACCAGAAGCCATCTCTGCTGGTTTTCCATCCAGGAAAAAGTGTCTTCAGAGAGGCTGGAGCAGTGGTTTGTGGCCAAAATCCTATGGGGTGTAAATATAGGCCACACTGCAAGAGAAAGTGGCTTTCCAACTGTGTGGCAAGAATGGTCCCTCATTAAGGAACCAAAACACGATCCATCTAGGCTGTCTCTTGCAACATGCCCAAGTCCTGATTATGGTCATTTTCCTCCCTGCTTCCACTGCATGCCTGGGAAAGGGCCGCAGTAATTAAAGTCTGAATCTCATTAAAACCCAGAAAGTGCTTGGCTTTCTGAGAATCCAATTATCACAAACGCTACGTAACGCCAGTCAGGGCACGGCTTGTTTTTGGTGTTTGGAATTATTTTTGTTAAACATACAAATATGGTGTGAAATCAGATTTTCCAGAGGACATTGCAAATCCAAAGAGAGCACAGTTATAAAAGCAATTGAAGAAAAACATTTTTGGAGAGGGAGGGAGAGTCTGCAAGGAGGAGGAAGTGGGGGGAACATAGTGATGCTGCTGAAGAAGGATAGAGCCGAGGTGCCAGGCAGCAAGGATGATACATATCCTGTCCAAGGCCCTCCAGAGACAAGCTGTCTGGGTTTATATCCCGTGGATGTGGCATGTTCCAGCGCCTGCCTGGTGACTTTAGGCACAGAGCAGTGGCCTGTTGTGGCTCAACTATGTCCCAGCTATCCATGCTCACCACACCGCTGCTTGAGTTTCACAGGAAAAGTCCTGGAGTCAATGGGTCCAGCATGTATCCATGGGATGGGCAGGAGATGGGAAATGACATGAGCTGGGCAGCAGGAGATAAAGCTGCTCTTCCTCTCCCTCCTCAGTGTAGGAAGCCCTAAGAAAATGCATTGTGGGAAGCAGAACCCTGCCACTTTCCAAGGGAACTGATCTTTCTCAGAAGAGCTTGACTGTAGGAAGGGAGGAGATGGGCTCTACATCCTTCACTAGCATGGGAGCCTTTCTGAGGACAACCTTTTTATGTCAGCACACCTAGAACCAGTCCCTGTTGCCATGCACCATCTCTGTGGGCTTTTCACCAGACTCTGGTGGGCTGTAGCATCTCCAGATCCCATCCAAAACATCCTTCTCCTCTGGTCCCAGCTGATCCCAAGGTTTTGCTGACAGTACGTGGCAGCATCCATGCAGCCAGGGGTCATGGGGTGCCACCCCTAACTGGAACTAGCAGTGGAATTTGGGATGCCTGGCTTTGCTGCAGAGTCCCCAGGGGAAAAGGCACTTCACTGTTCTGTGCCTCAGTTTTCTCAGCTGTAAACATGTATTAAACAATTTGCTAATTTGTCGGGTGTTGATAACTTTCGACAGTGACAGCAGGGAGCTCTGCCAGCCTGGGGGAAAGGTGCTGGATCAGTGCAGAGCAGTGCCATGGCTTTCATGGCACACTGTGTCTGCCATATATTGCACTTATGTAACATTTCTTAGCACTCAGTCGGCGCTTCACATCTTTAACTAATTACACACATTCGAACCATTTACCAGCGTGAACAGAAAAACATCCAGTAATGACTGATCTGGAAGCGTTGGACTGATTTCCAGATTTCTTCAAGAATGAGAATTTGCAGAAGGTGAGAAATAGGGGTTTGAAAAAGAAGGGCCAAACAAACAGCTGTATTAAAAGAGAAAAAAAAAAAAAGGGACAAAAAGTGTGTCTGCATGGAAGGAATTGCAGGGTGAAACAGCCAACTGCAATACCTCCTGGAAGCACACAGCCAGAGAGCTCAAGATACAGCATCTCCAAAGTGCATTTAAAATTCACCTCCTCCTTCTTTTTGCAATTAAACACATATTCTTATGCACCTCGACATTTAAAATAAATAATGACAATTTTTAGCGCTGGCAATTAAAAGCAACGCTGTTTTCATTTTAATGAGCTCCTCGAATGTGACTAGCTCAGCTTCTTTCAATCAGAAATGGATGGATTTAGAAACAAGACATCTTTGAATTCACTTCAGATTTCTCTAAACAGTAGCCCAGCTCTGCTTTCAGGTTCTCGGGGTGGAGGGAACAGAGAGGCAATCTGCTGGATAGAGAACTCTGCACAGCTTTTCTTCCTGGTGGCGATTCTCTGTGGGAGTGCAGAAAAGGAAGTTTGTTTTGGAAGTGAGAAAAATAAAGCAAGGTTTTGTTCCAGGAGAACACAAAAATAAGTAGCATCTGTGCAGCTGGAAGTGCTGTATGTGGCTGTGAAGCCCATATTTACAGCTGCAAAATGCCAGGTACATTTTCATATCCTGGTAAGACTTCAGAAGGCATCAAAGTGCTACCAAGCTGTTTTCCAAGATGTATTTTCCACCCACCTTTGGCTTGCGCTTGGAAAACCATTAATCATGTTTCGGCTCAGCGCCATCCAAGGGTCTTGGTTCAGCGTAGTGAGAGTGAAAGAAAACTTTACTGCTGAATTCAGAATAAATAATTGTGTTATTCCAGCCTGGGTAATACAGGTGGGGTACACTGGACCTTAGGATGCGTCAGATCACGCTGGTCCACCTGAACCTCCTCCAACAATTCCAGGGCAGCCAGTTGGAGCCAGCACATCTGCATCTCAGATGCAAACCTCTTGGAGAAGAGGTGATGTCAAAATACCACGAGAAAACCTTCTGCTGCTAAATAATTCTGGCATAAACAGCAACTGTGAATAAGTTGACAAAGCAGGCAAAGGAGAAGCAGGTTCAGAAATCCAGCAATAATAGGAGTGGGGTTGGATTTAGTGCTGCTAAGCAATATTCTCCTTCCTGCACCCTCACGCTGCTCAGTGACAAGGTGTCAGCATTTCTGACTCACAAAGAGACGTGAGCTTGTACAGGGCAGCAGGAAAGACTTTGGAGGTAGGATGAGGATTTAATGCTTGTCTGGAGAAAGCCCTCATAAAACCATAGAATTGCCTGGGTTGGAAGGGACTTTAAAGATCATCTTGTTCCACACCCCTGTCATGGTCAGGGACACCTTCCACTATCTCACGTTCCTCCAAGGCCTGTCCAGCCTGGCCTTGAACACTTCCAGAGATGGGGCATCCACACCTTCTCTGGGCAGTTTGTGCCAGGGCCTCACCACCCTTATAGTAAAGAATTTTTTCCTAATTTGTAATCTAAACTTACCCTCTTTCATCTTAAATTCTGCCCAAAAATCCCTTTTTCCCAGTGATTTCAGTGCTGGCAGGCTGGCAAGGGAGAAGGCTGGCAGCTCCTGAGAGGTCTAGCTCTGAAAAATGCATTTTCTTTGTCTCTCTGCTTCAGTTTCCTTCTACAAACGGAACTCCTTGGCATGGAGTTAATATAGGGAAAATGCCCTGTAAAGACCAACCATTGTTATGGGGCTGGGAGAGGAAAGACAAGTCCCTGTGATTTGGAAGATTGAGCATCCCTGCCATGGCTGAGCATGTAAGGAGAAGGAATGAGGTGTTTGAGGGTATCTGGGGTATTCCCTTGGGGAAATGACTCCTCTGTTCAGGAGAAAAAGGCTGTAGAGATCCTTCCTTGGGCAATTCCTGGCAATTCCTCATGGGGGTGGCTTCTGGTGAATGAACCTCCAGGCTGATCCCTGCCACCCCCAAGATCCCATAAACCTGTGACCTTCCCTGAACTGCTTGGTCTCCTCCAACCTCACAATGAGCAGATAAATTAGTGAGACCTTCAAGGGCTTTGCATCAGCTCGTGGACACCGTGAGCTGGAATCTGCTGGGTGGTGCAGCCAGAAGCACACCCAGGTACTGAGTCACTTTCAGAGAAATCCATTAACAGCTGGGCTCTGGGGAAGGAGGACAACCTGGAGAGAGCCAGTCCATGGGGAAATTCAGTTTGCAGCCTGACATCACCGCTCCTGTTTGCCCAGTGAGGCGATGACCACCGAGTCCGTGTGATTTAGCAATTATTCCCATGGCAGAGCTGAAATCTAATACTGAAACCTCAGTTTAATCATCACAGTGATTTGAGTGGGATGTTTTTTTACCCTTTTTTTGTGCTTGCTGTGTAGCAGGGGTGGTATTTCAGGCAGAGATGGACATTCCTCAAAATGCTTTTGCATTTGGAACTTTCATCCTTTCCCCTTCCAAAGAAGCCCTGGGTGGTGAGTGTACAAACACTGGCACAAAACATGTCCCCCCATCAAGGCCAGCACAGGGGACATTTTACCCAAAGCCAGGAGCCTCACTGCTGTTTTCAGCAGTGTCTCTCCTCAGGGCCCCGTGCTCCTGGCAGCCCAAGGTGAGGAGCTGCCAGCAAGGACCAATTCCTGGCGTGATGCAGCAGAGCCTGGAGGCAGCACAACAAGTGCAAGAGAAACCAGAGCTGTCACAGCTGGTTACAGCTGCTTGCCCTCAGCTTGAGTTGCTTTGAATCTTCCTTGGATGCTTTCCAAGGAAAAGGAGCCCATGGCTCATTGGCTCCTGTTGTAAGGCTGAAGGACCACCCCAACCTCCCAAAAACTACTGGGTTGCTCCGTCTCACTTCTTCGAGGCTGCACTTTGCTTTTACATTTTTCCAGCTAATCCTCCACCCAGTCCCTGCTTGTCTCCAACTCAGCTGCTCACCCCAAAGTAAGGATCCAATGCAAGGATCCAAAGCATGCACTCATACGATGAGTTACATTTTGGAAAACCTTCCTAACCTTACTTCTTCCAGACTGGAAATGGATGGGAAATCTTGGACATGCAGCTTGTGAAAGGAGTTCAGCTGGGCTGCAGAGAGGATTGCAGAAAGAAAGAAAGAAAATAAAACAGGGATTTAGGGGGGGGTTTAACTCTCTGTTTGAAGGGACAGTAAAAGCCAGAGGTGAAGGATAAGGCTGGAAAATCCTGAGGAAGGCTCTACCTAGGGCTGAACTCCAAGAGTTTGTCCAACTTAAAAGTTGTCCAAGGCTGAGTCTCAAGAGGCTCCTCAGGGATAGGGAGCCCTGGACAGATGTGTGCTCCTGGATGCAGCTGTGCCACTGGACATGCTCCTCCTCCAGCCTCTCCTCCCCACCCCTCAGCTGCTCCAGCCCTTTCAACACAGAGCAGCATCGCTCACTGGAGCAGATTTGGGGTCAGAATGATAATTCCACGGACACCGTGGTGCAGCCTGTCCTGTGCTGCTGGGGACGGTAACAATTAGCCAGGGCACAGTGACATTTCCAGCTGGCACAGCCCTCTGCAGGGTGCACATCTGCCGGTGGATGGAAAATATAGGGAGGTAACCATGTGTGAGCCTTTTAGACAGCAAAGAATTGCTGGGAGGAGGACGGTGAGCCAGGCAGCAAAACAGGTTGGTCTTCACTGAAGTATTAAGAGGGGATTTACACCCAAAAAGGAAGTAGGAAGGTAAGTGAGGAAGAAAAAGACACTATTGACAAGCCAAAAGGGCCAATATTCTGAATGTTCCTTTAAATCCTGTTCTCCAAGTGCAGGGAAAAAGAGGAAAAAGGCGTTCTTGAGAAACTTTATATTTAAGGAGCCAGTCTGTGTGGGTTGCAGACATTCAGTATTCATTCTCAGTTGCTAACAACAGGTTTCTTTAATGAACATATTGATCCTTGGGTGGTTGCATTTTTAAATCCTTGGACGATGTGATCCTGAGAGGCAGAAGAAAGGAAACGAGGTGGTGATTGAAAACAAAGGAGGGGAGAATATAATTCTGGCAATCACCAGCCTATAAAAGTAGCAGAACAAATATTCCCTAAAAAATCATGATGAAATATTTAGAGCTTGGTTCTGTCCACACAATAGTGTCAATGGGGAGAAAATTTGCAGAAGGCAGATGCTGAATAAAATTACCATGAGACAAGAGTCAGACTCAAGGGATGATGGGCACAGAAAACTGCCAGTTCTCTTCTTTTCCAAATTTTTTTGGTGCAGAGAGAAATGCTGTTAGAGAATGGCATGGCCAAAAGATGAAAGCACAGCCTTTTATGAACATGTGTTTTTATTTTGACTAATGTATTTTGCTTCTTTGTCTTAGGAAATGCAAAAATTAGGGAAAAAAGCCTTGGTCTGAAATGTGGTTTGTACAAACTGAAAACACATTGAGGTGCAGTCAGTAATCCTGAACAGGAGTGGGCTACATAGAGCAAGGCCCAGTTACCAGTGCAGAACAAGAGTCAGGGCTAAAGATCAAATTTCATTAACATCTTTGCTAATGATCTGGAAGGCCAATGCATAAAATGAGATACACAGGGGATGGTAAAATCAAAGCAGTTTGGTAAATAATAAGGAGCTGTCTGTGATTTTCTTGTGAACACCTGGAAATTTCCATCCAACACCAAGCAGTGGTGAACACGCTGAAACATCTCCTCTCGCTGAGTGACATCTCCATTACTCACCACTGAGCCCACTCAGTGTCTCTTTTTAACCCTCCCAATTTACTTGTGGGCATATTTCCCAGGTCTTGCTGCAGACCCAGCCCTGGGTTGATATTTAGAGAGACATTTCTGGAGCAAACAAAGCAGCCCAGCACACGCAGAAAGGAGAATGAAAGGTTCATTCTCCTTTCCCCACCTGCAATGAACGCTGCTGGAAAGGACGATGATGACGAGCAGTGTGCCTTCAATTTGTGTTCCATCCTTCTCCTCCAGTGCTCTGACACGACGTGGCTTAAACTGGTCCCCCCCAGCTGCCTCTGAGGTCTGTGCTGGCCTCATGCTCCTCTGGCCGCCTCCTCTTTGCACTATTTGGGTGATTCACGGCTGTTGCTCAAGACCTTTCCATCCGTGAGGGTTTGAGCAACAGCCGTGAGTGGCTGGAGGGGCCTGATCCAGGTCCCTGAGCACTGAGCTGAGCTCTCTGGGCCATCAGGAGACAGGGAGCAGCAGGGGACAGCACCTGGGAGCATCTGTGTCCTCTCTCAGCAGGCCAGAAGGACACGGGATGTTTTTGGGGAGGATTTTGTGGCTTTTTGTCTTTTCTCACGGAACAAGCGGTAGAAGGGAATCAGGGAAAGTGATACCCTCGGAAAGGAAACCAGGAGTCACTATGGGGAGGGGACTCCTTCATCTGTCAATCTTCTCAGGACTTGCTGGGAAGTGTGGGAGTCCAGGGCTTCCCTCTGGCTGCCCTGGCAGGTCTGGGACCCTGGCAGGGGTCAGGAACCCCCCTGGACAGAGCCCCCAGAGACACTGTCTGTGATCTCTGTCCATGGAAAAGAGTTTTCAATCTTACAGGATGAATTACAAGCTTTGACAGTTTGATAAGAGTAATAATTAAGTGTGACACGGGTGCAAAAGTAAAATTTTAGGTTTCTAGATTAGGGGTTCAGAGGGGACAAGATGGAGGAAATTGGGTGTGTCTTGTCCTTTTCCTCCTTCTTCATGCCCTCCATGTTTCACTGTGGTGTTGGCATTTTTCTGTTGGTTCAGGCTGGGGACACACTGTCCGACGTAGGTGACAGATATTGGCACGTTATTGTAAATCCAGCACAGGTAGTTTGTGGTATTTAATGTTTGTAACATCCCACTGAGGGCAGAGCCCCACACGCTGCCCTGCAGGACAGAGCTGCGGCAGGGCAGCAGAACATGTTAGAGATAAACAGAATAAACAACCTTGAAACCAGCACAGACAAATTATGGCTCTTCTTTGGCAGCGGGGCTGAAAGACAGAGACTTTCTACAATCTTGGAATCACCAATACCACAGATTCCGACAGGGAAGGGAGAGAGGAAAGAGGTGAGGATTCCAGAAGTGGTTTTATCCGACGTTTCCTATAGTCCCAAAACCTCATTCTCTCTCCTGGCTGTGTCTGCCTGTGGCAGATGCCCTGGTCAGAGCATGACCAGTTGTCCTTGGGGCTGCAGCACTGTGCTCTCGACACCAGCACCATACCAGGAGCAGAAGGGCTGAAGAAGGGAGGGACATAAAACATTGACACCCTCAGGTCAATGAGGTGGTGGGATCTGGTCCTCAGGAGGTGCATTTTGCAATTCCAGAGCTTCAAAAAACACTTTAAACAGGAGGTAGGGGTTGCAAACTCTATCATCACTCCCTGGAATTCTTGAGTGCCCCTGAGGTGGAGGAGAAATAAACTTAAGAGAGAAGAAATAATGGATACAGTGACTGATGAAGGGACCATGAGCAAAGCTACCAGGGCTGGGATATGGTTGGGTCAGCTGTGGAGGCTGTACCCTGCACAGGGCAGGAGCAGTGGCATGGGGTAAAACTTTCTGGAAAGATATTTATCCAGCTTGGTTTGAGACTGTTTGAAGCCACTGGATAATTTTCTCCCAAACAACCAAACAAACAGAGAAAAAAGAAATGCATGTGAATGGAAATGGATCCAAATGTCTCCTTATGGTGTGGGGTTTTTTCCCTTCTTTTTTTTTTTTTTTTTCCTTAATGAAATTTGTGGATTTTATGTTTGCAGCATGTCAGGGATAATTTTAGGAATTATTTTCTTAAAAAAAATAGCCAGGGGGGAGGTTGAAAAAGATAATAAATGGTCTTCATCCCCAAAGGCTGAAGCTTTGGCTTTCCTGCCAGAGAAGCAGAAATCCTTAGTGTGGGAGGGCAGGCTGTCAGCAAGGCCCTCCAACCAAGCCATGATCCTTCTGCAGGGCAGGGGATCAACCAAAGGAAAATTCTGCCTCCAAGCACGGGAAGCAGGGTGGCCTTCCCAGGGAAAGCAGCTCTGGGATTCCCAGAAGCTGGTGGGACCT
The DNA here is from genome assembly GCF_048771995.1 of Taeniopygia guttata. Classification (NCBI taxonomy): domain Eukaryota; kingdom Metazoa; phylum Chordata; class Aves; order Passeriformes; family Estrildidae; genus Taeniopygia; species Taeniopygia guttata. The sequence goes on from NC_133025.1 coordinate 3,369,189, forward strand.
GCTGTCTGGTGCCTCCTTGTCCCTCCCAGCCTCCAAGGGACCTCCTGGCTCAGCAGGGACAGCACAAGCCACAGCTGACCCTGTCCCCTCCCTTCACGCTGCTCTCCCTGGCCGTGCTGGAATTGGGCACCTCGTTCTCTGACTCAGCTGTTATATCTGGGGAATTTATGGCTTTTCCTTCCTGCCAGCCTTAGTAAATAGCCCTGTCATCTGACTGGCTTTTGGGAACCGACCAGGAGCAGGAGCCTGGCTGGCAGGCTGAGAAGAGGACCTGCAACCAAGCAGGAAGCAGCATTGCCAGAGCTGGGGGGTTCCCCAGCAGGACCCTCAGTCGTGGCATCACTTTCCCTCTGTGGGAATCCAGATCTTCCCTCTGGCTGCCCTGGAAGGTCTGGGACCCTGGCAGGGGTCAGGAACCGCCCTGTACAGAGCCCCCAGAGACACTGTCTGTGATCTCTGTCCATGGAAAAGAGTTTTCAACCTTACAGGATGAATTACCAGCTCTGAGTGTTTGATATCAGTAATAATTAAGTGTGGCACGGCTGCAAAAGTAAAATTTTAGGATTCTAGATTAAGGGTCCAAAGGGGACAAGACGGAGGAAATTGGGTGTGTCTTGTCCTTTTTCTCCTTCTTCATGCCCTCCATGTTTCACTGTGGTGTTGGCATTTTTCTGTTGGTTTAGGCTGGGGACACACTGTCCAACGTAGGTGACAGACATTGGCACATTATTGTAAATCCAGCACAGGTAGTTTGTGGTATTTAATGTTTGTAACATCCCACTGAGGGCAGAGCCCCACACGTTGCCCTGCAGGACAGAGCTGCGGCAGGGCAGCAGAACATGTTAGAGATAAACAGAATAAACAACCTTGAAACAGCACAGACCAATTATGGCTTCTTCTTTGGCAGCGGGGCAGAAAGACAGAGACTTTCTACAATCTCGGGATCATCAATACCTCAGATTCCAACACCCCTCCACCATGGAGCTCTCACCATCCCCAGTGGGACCCTGACCCATGGCACCACCGTTCCTGGTGGGATCCATGGCATCAACGTCCCCAGCAGAATGCAGAGCCAGGACCAGAGGCTCTAACCCGAGGTGTTTCCCCACTCAGGAAGGGAAACACTGGCACAGCTGTGCTCCCACACCTGTGACACCTCTCTGGGATTTGGCTTTTATTTTCCTTTTTCTTGGAGCATCATCCATGAAACTAGAAGGAGGACAGGAGGCAGTGGGGAGATTGAAGCCATGGAATAAACAGATCTCCATCAGGCACATGCTTCAGCACTGCTGGTACCTCCTTTGCTTCCTTGTTCACCCAGTGGGAGCTGCCCAGGTAGAGAGATGCTTTCACCCAGGGCATCCCAAAGAGCCAGGGGCTCCAGTGGGCTGAGCAGAGCAGGGAGAGCTGGGTTCTGCCTGGTGGACACCCCATTGCTCCAGGACAAACCAAAGTCACCTCCACAGATTCCCTATAGCCAATTTGGGCATCCTGGCTTGCCCCCTGGAGGCGGCCCCAAGCACTTGGATGGAGGCAATGAAAACGATGCTGGCAGCAACAAGTATGAGGATGAGCTGATGGAGAAGTTCAATCACCTTTAAAGGGCTGTAGGGATAAATGTGCACTTTTGGGATGTTGGAGCAGCTCTTTTGGATAGATGGGACCATGCTGGACTGGGGATGGGATGAGCCAGAACTTAAATCCTGTGTCTAAGCCAAGGCATGTCCCAGGACGGATGTTCATCCATCCAAGAGCACTTTCTCCCATTAGGCACCTCAAAGTTAATGGGAATTTTGAGGAGGAAGATCAGAGAGCTATTTTAACTCCCTGTGGTGAGGGAGGTCAGGCTGAGCCTCAGGGGTAGCTGTGGAAACTGCCATCCCTGTGCCAGGAATTATGTGCTGCATCCTCCTGGCATGTGCTTGGAGAAATGCCTCTTCCTTCCCGGCCCTCCTCTTCCCTGTCATCACCTCGACACACTTTGAGGACTTCTCCAACACAGAATCTCTGCTCCCTGTGTCATTGCTGGAGCCTGGATGCCAATGAAAGGCAATCAGGCAATGAGTTCTCTCCCCCTCCCCTTCCAGGAGTTTGCCCTTCTAAGCAGCCCCTGCTCACAATAAGACTTTTCCCTGTTGTCTCCTGCACCAGCCCACTTTCCCCAGCATCCTCACATTGCCTGTAACTCAGGCTGCCATTCTCTATTTAACAGCCCCACAGCCCCCAAATCCCTCTCCTCCCTGCCATGGGGCTGCACAGCTTCCCACAGTTGAGGAACTGATCCAGCACAGAATAATCTTGCAAATAAAAACCCACCCCAGGCCCTGCTTGGACAGCACAGCTGCCAGAGAAATGTTCCAGGATACATTAAGAGTGAGGCTGGCAAATCCCTGCATAAACAGAATCACAGAGTGGTTTGAGTTTGAAAGCACCTTAAAGATCAGCTATTTCTAACCCCTCTGCCACGGGCAGGGACACCTTCCATGAGAAGCAGCCCTGTGTTACTCCTAGAAGGCTTCAGCACACAGTGAATTGGAGGAATAACATGGAACAAGAGCCAAGCTCCAGACCCTGGAGTACCTGTGTGTAGTCTTGGGAGCCACGCTGCAAAGGTGTAAAATATCCTCTGTCTCATGGCTGAATATTATTTTACATTCTTGTGGATGTTGAGCAGCTGATAGCACATAATTAGTTTCCTGTCCAGTGTGCACTTATCGTGTCTGTGTGTTCTCTGCAGTGGGTGGAGAGTTCATAAATCAAAAGCTCTCACAAACTCTTCTGTCCCAAAGTGCTTTCGTGGGCAAGCAATCCCCAAGAGGCCCCAGAGCAGTGATTAATAGCACCCATCTCTCTGTTTGGGCTGGTTTAGGGCAGCCTGAATTACTGTTCTTGCTGAGAAATTCGTAGGTTGGCACAACTTCTCACCCCCAGGAAGCTCAAGGCAGCAAATCCTTGTGAAACACCAGAGTCAAAAATAAGTGAATAAATAAAAAGTGCTGCTGGGAGCTTGATGGAGACCCCGCAAGACAAAAATTGTAAAGACAATCTGCAAATTGCCACTCTGGACAAAGCTGCGGAGGCAGCCTCTAATCACTATCCTGATGTAGGGCTGCCTTAGTCATCCTTTATTGATTCCCTTTTCTGTGAATCATCAGCTCCTCGTGGGGAAAGGCTCTCCAGCTCCCCGGCTCGGAGAGACACAAATTACCAAAGAGCAGCAGGAAAACAGGAGCAGGAGAGCGGAGATGCCGACGGAGATGCCCTCGGTCATGTGCCCGGCAATTTGGGAAGGAGATTAGAGCTGCTAACCAGGGGAAAAAAAAAAAAATAATTGAATTTTCAGTGGGAAAATGAGCCGGGTGAAAGGTAGCAGGCACGCAGAGGAGGCTGCTGCTCTTCTCCACGAGAGAAAGTCACCTCCTGTTCACTTTCCAGGGAGCAACAGGGAATGGGTTTCTCCCTTTGATCAAGCACTCTCAGTGCTCTTATTTAATCAGGTGAGAGGCTCCTCAAGTCTGAAGCAGCGGGAGCACGTCGGGAGCAGTGATTTGAGGTCACCTACATCTCTCCAGCCTGCTCGAAACCCTTTTGAGTCATCCACGCCCTATCACACCTGACCCATCCCCTCCCCTGCTCTTCCCAGGAGTCGCAAGAGCCAAAATTTCCTCTGCTTGCCCATTAGCCAGAGCACGGAGCAAGAGGGGCCACTGAGGAAGGATTTGGACTTTTTTTGGGGGGATCACAAGGAGAGCATCCCTTGAGGATGAGCACAGCTGGCCCCGGCAGCGGCTGCAGAGCATCCCTGGCTCTCCGCGAACCAACATTGCGGGGGGAGGAACGGCCAAAAAAAAAAAACAAAAAAAAAGGGGTGGTTTCCTAAACGCTGAGGGCGATTAACCCCCGGCCCAGGGGAAGGGCTGGAGTCCATCCCTGCTCCTCCCTGGGTTTGTTCTGCCTTGCCGGGGACAGATGCCGCTGCAGCAGCGAGGCAGGCGGATCCCCCGCAAGCCAGAGCAGGCGCTCCCGCTGCCAGGGAACGGGCTTGAAAGGGATCCAGCGGATAAAGAGATATTCAAAGTTCGGCTAATGAGTGAGATGAGTCACTGGCTCAACGAGACAAAGGTTAGGCTGGAAAATAAAAAGCGCTCGCTGCAAGGAGAGGGGTTGGTGGGGATGCAGAAGGCAGAGGATGGGGCGTAGCTATAAGCAGTAAGCGCTGACAGGGCAGAGGGGCAAAGCAAGGGCTGTGGCTTGGTTGTGACTTCGTGTTTGCCCCAGATTTGGATCAGGATGAGTGCAGGGAAGCTGGGACGGTGGATATTCAGGCAGTCAGCAGCCCTTCTGCAGCCCCTCTCTGGGATGAAGCACAGTTGTTTGCAAATGAAAGAGAACAGCCCTTCCTTCACCACCCAGCGCTGATGAGAAGGGACAGGGAATGGTCAGACCTCAAAAAACACTAATTAATCACCGGGAAGCATCAGCCTACTTCCAATGCTCTCATTGTTGTCACTGTGCCCAAAGAAGAGAAATACTGTGGTAAATGTGTGCTCCAAACCATTCCGAAAATGAGGACAGGAAAAACATCACCTTCCTGCTCCTTGCAGGTGCTGCCTTGAGGGTACCCAAAATCCTCTTAGAGTGCCCCTGTGTCAATGCTGAGCAAAACAGAGGAAAAATTCTTCTCTCCCCATGGTCTTTTACAGTTCAGAACCCAAAAAGCTGCAGCTTGCAGACAGCACAGAAGGGGTACATGTGGCATGGGGCAGGTGCAGTGCTGAGGGACTTTCCTAAAGCTCTCAGGACTTCATTTTTGGATGGGCTTTTATTTCCTTCACTATCAGGTTTAGCCCGGGCCAGCTGAACTGCTGCCTGAGCTGCTACACAGAAAAAAACATTGCCCCTCCTCCTGAGAAAGTGAGAAAAAAAGTAATGGGATGTCATGCAAATATTAAATTGACTGCAATTTGAAATTTTTATGGTCCTTAACATGCTTTGGAAGCCTTAATTAATCACATACTAGTTTTGCACACTTGTGCTGGCTCTGCTTTGCTGGGCCACTGTCCTTCTGCCCACCAAGACCTGTGGGACAGGCTAGAAACAGTGGAATGCACATAAAAATTCCTGGCATGAGGGCTGGTGGTTTTAAACTGGGGGAGGGTTGATTCAGATTAATTGTTAGGAAGAATTTTTTTACAATGAAGGTGGTGAAATATTGGCACAGGTTGCCCAGAGAGGTTGTGGATGTCCCATCCCTGGAAACATCCAAGGTCAGGTTAAATGAGCAAGGACATTTTCAACTAGATCAGAGCTCAGAACCTCACCCAGCATATTTCCAGAGGTGGAGTCACCTCTCTGGGCAGCCTGTACCAGTGAATCAAGAGGGTTTTACCACTCTCTTTGATTTCAGAGCTAAATGTGCAACCTGGGAATGAATGTGTGAGCTGGGCACCCCAAATGCATCACCTGCATTGGCAGTGTTAGAAAAACCAGCTCAAACAGGTCCATGGCCTCCTGCAGCCCCAGATGCTGTCACTGCCAGGAGCTGTCACCAGAGCTGGTGGAAGCACCTCACAAGATGTGAGGAATTGGGTGGGTTGAATGGAGACAAATGGATGCCAAATGGAGTCATCAGGGCATTCAAAGAAAATGGTGACAAGTCAAATTGGTTTTAAAAATTATTTCCACTCAAGTAGTTGAAGGCTGACACGGATTTCTCTCAAAAGCCCTACTGATGGAGAGTGACTCAAAATAATGCTTCCTGGTAATCAGAGTGTTGGCATTCCTCAGGCTGCACAAAGAGGGCATGAAAAGAGTTCGATTAAAAGAAAGCAATCCCATGACTGATGGATGTTTACAAAATAAAAATGTGGTTAAAAGGCATCCATGTGGACAAAATAAGACTCCTCACACCAAGAATCCTCAGAGCACATTCACCTCTTCAGCATCATCAGAGGTACATAGGGGAATCCAGCCTACAGCATGGAGCAGCCATATCCCACAGGCTCAAATCCTACCCCACCTCTGCCCCTGTGCCCCTGTGCTGTGATCAAACACCTCCAACAGATGTAGGCTGCAAATATTTGGTTATTTTGGTCACAGTCCTACTTAGGGCTTAAATAATGTTGTAACTGAGTAATTTCCCAGAGAAGCTGTGGCTGCCCCTGGATCCCTGGAAGTGTCCAAGGCCAGGCTGGATGGGGCTTGGATCAGCCTGGGATAGAGGAAGGTGTCCCTGCTCATGGCAGGGGATTGGAATTATAGGATCTTTAAAGTCTCTTCCATCCCAAACAATTCTGGGATTCAATGATTCCATGAACACGCACAGGTGGCTTGGAGAAAAGCTTCCTTGCAACAAAGAGTTTTGCCTGTCCATATTTTCATGTGCATCTTGAGCTAATCTTTTCCCAGGGTGGTGCTGAGGACCTTATTAATTTTATAAGAGTGAAAACCTACCAAAATACCTTATTTGTTTTCAACCATTGGTCTGAAATGCCCGTAATTAAAGTGGAAATGAAGGATCTTCTGCAAAAAGTGATGCAGCCAAGCCCTCAGCAGCTCGTGGTGCTGGAACAGCATCATCCCAGCTGGCCCCTGGGAACACCATGGATAAAAAACCACCTTCTGAAAGCTTTGAATAAAACACCACTTGTAAGGATGTGAAATACAAATGGGTTTGTGTCTGTATAGCTGGAGTAAAAAATGAGACAAGGAGGCAAATGAAAATAAACAGATCGGGTTTGAGAGCGATTTATGCCCAAGGGATGAGGTGAGAGCTGGACTTTGAGAAATGTTTTTGCCATGGGCTTCAGGGCAGTGAGTGTTTCAACAAACATTTACCCTTTGCATGTTTTTATCACACTTTTTCCGCCTCCAAGCACGACTTGGAGGAGCCTGCCTTTCTGATGATGGATGAAAACCCTACATTTGTGCCAGAGAGGCGTGAACAAGGAGGGCACCTGATGCAGAGAATCCATTCTGCATCATCTCAGGCACCTGGGAGCATTTAATTCACCCAGATGATGCTCCCAGGCCAAAGAGACTCATCCCTTTAACATGACATTATCTTGTTGCTGCTGTGACTCCTGTTATTAGCTTGGAAACAAGCTTTATGATGGATTGCCAAGGGGATAAATGGGAATACAGGGGTGAAATTAACAGAGGGAGTGTTTAGGTTAAATACTGAATTTTCTCCTGGTGTAAATACAGTAAGTTGCCTCCAGCATGTACACTTAGACAAGGCTGAAGATCAGAAAATAAATAGAACAACTCTACACTGGCAGGGATGAGGGCTGGATGACCTGACATATCTTTCCTCTCTCTATGGTCAGAGCAAAGATTTTGCTTTAATTGGCTTTAAACCATCCATCTAAGTCACTCCCAGTACTCCAGAACCTGAACACCAGCCAAGTTTTTAATATACTCACCATCATACAGCTCTGCAGCGATAGGAAAATACCCAGACCTGTTGTGTACATGGGAAAAAAGAGTGACCAAAAGCTTTAACCACAGCTTGCAGGGCAGGATGGCTTCACCATTGGGTGGGATACAGTGTCCTTTCCCAGGAAATGGCCAAAAGCATGGCACATCCCTTGGATGCAGAGAATGGCACTGACTGTGGCCAGCTTGAGAGAGATGCTGGACCACTGTGCAGAGCACCATGTCTTGGCTGAGCTGGGTCTGTCCTGGCCAGATTTCAGAGGAGAATTTTCAGGTGTTGTCTGCAGTGTGAGTTCACCCATAGATACCACATGGACTAGAGTGTGAATCCTCCCTCCAACACCTACACAACCCTACCATTTTCCATTCAGGATCTTCTAGATCCTGAAATGTGCTCCACTCCACACAGTGAACCAACCACACTCCAGCACAGCAAGAAAATACTGCTGGCAACTTATATGAAATACCTGGATTCCTGTGAGTCACTTGGGAAACATCTCCCTCTCAGTGATGTATAGCAGGTCTACAACTGCTGGATTTGATGCCAATTTGCAGCTTGTGTGAGCCCATGCCCCCCTCAGCAAGGCCATCAAGGGCATCGCTCTCCAGAGCGATGAAGACATCCTTCCTCCTTCCCTCTGCAGAGCAGCTCTTCACTTGGATGTTCTGCATGACTTGATCCACTGCCAGGCTTTGAGCTTTGGTCTTCATCCAGGAGAAGCAGATACCAAATTCATCAGTTTTTGCCTCAAAGTGTCCAGGCGCAGGTTCCAGGTGTGGAGCTGACGAACCAGTGGGACCCAAGGTTGGCCAAGGGTGATTCTGTCTCCAGCAGTGACTCCAGAGTGATGTGTGAGCTCCTCTCCAGCCAGTGGCACAGCAGAGGGAGATCCCAGTTTTCCAGGCTCCTGCTCCACTGTGGAGTCACTGCTCCTTGTCCCTCGTGGCCTCTTCCCTTGTGGTCACTCGAAGGCGATTCCCTGGTGAGATCTCAAGGATGGAGTCACGCTGAGCAGGGGAGGACTTTACTCCTGCCCTGTCTTTGCAGCTAGTTCAGGACAAGGTTCAGTGTCTGGACATGAGTGATTGGCAACAAAACAGGATTGTTCTGGGCATTCTTTGCAAGTCAGCAGTGGCTGGGTTTTGGCAGGGGCACTGGGGACCAAGCCTGGCGCGGGAGCCAGCGGCGACATGGTTGGGCACTGCAGCCCGAGGGTTGGACCTTTTCCTTTGCGCAGTGAGGAAGGATTGTCCTTCCTTGTCCCAGCAGGACTGTGCCAGACTCCTGGGAAAGAGACACCACTCATTTTTCCTGACTTTGGGGGGAAACAGGAGCCTTCTGCTACTCTCATCACCCTCAGCTCCCTTCAGTCACCCGCTAAGGAGAGACGCAGCTGCACTTGGAGGTTGGCCTGTCATTTTTGATGCCACCTTAAAATGAAGCAAATCAGCCCCTGCTGCTGTCATTGGCATTTGTAATGTTATGATCTTTGTTTCTTGTGAGTTTTAAAGGTCCTTCAGTGAGACACTCCACAGCCCACCCACAAAACCTGACCTTTCGCATAGATGGTTCTGTTGTCCTACAAACATGTCCAGGTCTTTTGACGTGTCAAAGCATCCTAAGGGGTACCACATGCCTGTTGAGTTCACAGGATAGTACAAAATTAATCCCTACAAAAGTTTTTCATTCCTTGAGGAAGTACCTTCTCTCATTTATTATGACAATGGTCAGCTCAAAACCTCTGGATATGGAGCACAAATCAGGAAGTCCATGAGAAGTCCTGCCCTGGCTCACCAGAGAGCTCTGTGCAAGCCAAATCTCAAGGTCTTATTCTCAGGATTCTGCTCCAAATACTTCTTATAGATCTTGAATATCCTTCAGGGCTTTGTTTTTCTTCTCTGGTGCAGTGGAACCCTGGGCAGTGGGGAATCACCAAGAAGATGGCTTTGCTGGCAGATCTTCTGCTGCCAGCTCTCAATGTGGCCAAGGCATCCTCTCTAAGGGGATTGTGGACCCTGCAGGACTCTCAGGGACCACATTGGACATGCTGGGAAGTACACAAAGATGATTGTTTTCATTATCAAGTTTTAGAGCTCTGGTACCCTCTAAAATGGCTTTATTCAGGCAATCTGTAACACATCAGGTCCCCTTTTTGTTCAGTTTTGTTTTCCTTAGTGAATATATTTATGAAAGTTTCTCCCTCCAAACAGAGACCCTGCAATGGTGGGATTGCAAGAGTGTGGAAAGACACAAGGTGTTTGTTCCTGTGCTTATCATGGGTATTTCTAATTTCACTATGTCCTCATTGTCCTTCATCTCATCAGGCTTAGATTATAATTTGTTGTTAGTAATTTTTCTTTTTTACTCTGGAACTCTTTAGAAACCCTAAGGGAACTAAATGCCAGGATTTTTTGGTACCTTTGATGGCTTGTTTGTTTAAAAGATTTTTTGGGGAAGAACAAGCAAAACATGGCTGAGTCTAATCTGGAAATTGGATCTTTCAAAGTGTTCCCCTTCCTGCCTGGCACTCAGCTGAGCTAAGCTGCTCTCTGGAGCTGTTAATTCCACTGAGTGATGGAGACATATGATTTTTAACTTCTAGGTAGAACTCCAGGATGGGTTAGTAAATCACCCAGAACTTCCCACTAGAAGATGTATTACCTTGCTTTTAACACTGTGAACTCTGGAACATTTGGGCAGAAGTTTTCTGTGCTGAATGTTTTGAATGCTCAGCCTTCAGCCAAAACCAGGCAGCCATTTCTAAGACCAGGAGTAGGGAAGAATAAGATGTCTCTCCCTTTTAAGAAATTTGTGGATTTCAGCTGTGGAGTGGGACTGACTGTTCTTTGGATTCCTTCTTCTTCAAAAATGGCCATTGGCCAGCGTTCAGATGAGACATCTTCAATGACAGAAATCCCAGCACACTCAGAGCCCACCAGGGGCCTTCCCTGCACCTGGAGAAAGAGCAGGAGTATCCCTGTTCCATCAGGGCTGCCAGGTCCATCAGCTCTGCGGGGTTCAGCCTGGAGCAGCCAAAGAACAACACTGATTAGCTGCTCATTAACTGAGCACAGCACATCCTGAGCACTAAATGAAGCAGCAGCTCAGTGCAAAAAATAGCTCAATTAAGGGCCATCAGGACTCACCCACACAAGGGAGATCATTGCAGGTTGCAGGGATATTTTTAAGCCAGGGTCTTCCCAACTTTCATTTGCTCATCTTTGCTCGGTGAGGGTGTCTCACCACAAACATGCCTGGAGTATTTTCTGCTGATATTTTCATCTGTGGCAAAAAGTACTGAAATTGAGCAGTGATTTCTTCTTTCCCATGCCCCAAAAGGACTTTGCATCCCCGTGTAGGGCAGACCCAAGAAGAGCCACACTCCTTTACCTCCAGGAGCAACCACTCTCATTACTCCCAGCGGGCACCAAGACAGAACAAATGTTCCAGAAGCATTTCCCGTCCCACCAAATATTTGTCACAGGTCCACCCGTGGTGGCAGGAGTAAGGTGACCCTGCCCTCACCCTGCAGGGCCCCGTGTCACCTCCCCTGCTCCAGTTTCAGGGTGGTCACACGGTGCTTACTCAGAGGGGATGAGGTAACACCCCTGTCAGCATGACGCCATCGCCTTCCCCGTAAAGAACCCTTCTTATCGCCTTCTCAGTCATGTTTTCCTGGCAGGCAGCCCAGCCAAGGGATATGGTAATCTCCAAACGCTATCAGGGCAATCAGCTGAGGCTGGGATATCTCCCTGGAGTGTTTGTGGCCATAGCATCCATCCCCATGGAATCAAAGAGTCGTTCAGGCTGGAAAACGTCCTTAAGATCATCAAATCACACAATTATTTAGGTTGGAAAAGACCTCTTGGACAATGAAACCCAATCATGAACCCAGCACTGCTGTGTTTCCCACTAAACCACGTCCTCAAGTGCAAACAGTCTTTTGAACACTTCCAGAAATGGTGATTCCACCACATCCCTGCTCCAGTGCTGGACAGCTGTTTCAGTGAAGACATTTTTCATAATATCCAACCTACATCTCTCCTGGTGCAATTTGAGGCTGTTTCCTCTCCTCCTGTCCCTGTTCCCCAGAAACAAAGACCACCCTGGCTGCATCCTCCTGCCAGGGACTTGTGCAGAGCCACAAGGTCCCCCCTGAGCCTCCTTTTCTCCAGGCTGAGCCCCTTCCCAGCTCCCTCAGCCTCTCCTGCTGCTCCAGCCCCTTCCCCATCTCCGTTCACTTCTCTGGACATGCTCCAGCCCCTCAGTGTCTTTCTTGTCATTGAGACCATCAAGACAAGACAAAGATTTCTGTCTCCCTCAGGCTCTCTCCCTCAGCTTCTGTCATTCCCTTCCTGCTCTTCTCATGGCTCTCTCCTTTCCCACCACTCTCTGTCCCTTTTTGGTCTCACCACTGCAAATGGAATCATCCTGGTGCTGTCCCCTGGCCCTTCCAGGGTGATACAGAGGGGGTGTCCATGGGATTCTTCATCTGGAAAGGAATCCTAGGTAGCAAGTGTGGGTTGTCCTAATGTGCAGCCCTGCGTGGATTTTAGAAATCCACTTTTTTCCCCTCTGGATGGCATTCTCGTTTCTCATGGTAGGTTTCAGCCTTGCTGACTCATGTAATTTTATCATAAATCTTGTGATATTTCATGCCATCGGTGACGCAAGGGTGGCCAGAGTCACATGGTTCTGTGACAAGGAGCTTTTATGGGGGCAAAAATAGTCTGGTGTATTTGTGTTCCTCATGCTATGAGGGAAGCAGGAAAATATGCCCCCTAAAGGCTTGGAAAGCAGGCACAGAAAGGAAAGAAAAAACTAAACACTGCCTAAATTTGGATGGTCATTTAAAAAAATACCATGATTTTTAACCTGCTGTGATTTTTCCTGGTGTTGGTTCACAATTCCTGCTCTCCCAAGAGCAGCTGCTGTGCTGGCATCCAAGCTGTTCCCTGAAATGTGGAAATCCCCCTTACACAAACAATGGCACTGTTAGTCTTGCTGATTTTCTGGAAGCACAAAAACATGTTTGTTTTCAGCCGTGATCCTCTGAGGGAATTTCCTCCCTGATTTGGAATTTGGGAATTTTTTTTTTTTTTTATTCCTCTGGAAGCCATTTCCCCAGTTTCCAAGATCCTTAATAAACTACAATCACCAAGATTAGGAGCATTATGTGGCTGGCATCAGACAGAGAAACAGACCCTGAATTGTGATTGCTTTGGTGGAATCTGGCTGGAATAACGAGTGAAATGATGAGGGTGAGGGTGGGGAATTGATGTGCTCATGTTTGGGATAACAGGTTTGCCTGTGGCAGGAATTTTGCATCCATGGAAGCTCAGGCACCTGCCCCAAGTCCTGAACTGTGGGGGAAAGGCAGGGAGGACCTGCTGGCAGCATCAGGAGGTGCTGCTGGGGAGTTTGTAGGTTCATGGAAAGGAGGTTCAAGGGCTTTTCCCAAAAATGGATGAGCCCCAGGTGTTGCTGGTGGCCAGCACATCCTGCGTGTTCTCTCCCACGGCAACGCTGCCTGGCTCTCAGCAGGAATTTGATGGAGGGATGGATGAAGGGGTGGGCAAAGGACTCAGGTCACCACCTGGCTGGGTGACAGGGAGGAAAACACTGTCCTCATGGAGCTGGTGCTGAGTTTGAGGGCCTGGAGCCTGTGACTCCTCTGAAGTGCTCCATCCTGATGGAGGCAGGAGCAAGAGCTGCTCCATGGGAAGAGCTTCTCCATTGGAATCACTGGCAAATGTTCTTGTGGTTCCTGGAGCTTCCTGCTCCTCTTGTTCCAGCTGCTTACGTGCTCCTGTCTGGAGAAATACCCAAATCTCACCCGGACCTCGCAGGGATGGCCGAGTGCCACCAGTGGAGAACAAACACTGACCCATCCCTTGGAGCCAGATGAGCAGCCACACTTGGAGCTGCCAGTGCCACCCTTCCTTCCTTCCTTTGTGCTTCACTGGCTGTGGCCACCCTGTCCCTGTGCCCTGAGCCTGGGTGGCACCTTGAACCCTCGGGCAGTGCCCTGAGGACACAGAGCAACGCTCTGTCAGCTTTGGGAGAGCACTGGGTGCCTCAGCTGAGGGATCCTGGCAGATCTGAAGGGAGGTTTGACCCTCCTGAGGGCTGCAGAGGCTCCACGCACATCCCTCCCGTGGCAGGAAGAAGCTCCTCAGCCGAGTACGTGTAAGATCTTCCCAGTGGGGAAGACAGCAGTTATTCAAGGAGGAAGTCTTTGAAACTGTACTCTGCTTCAAGTAGCTCAGACATCCTCAGTGACCCCAGGATGAGTAATAAAGGACCTTTTTTTTCCTAGAATATGTTGAAGGTTATGTGGGATTTCCTAAAATCCTCCTATTTGTGTGGCCGTGTAGCTTTGATTCCAAGCTGCCCTAAAAATTGCTCCAAGGGAAGTCTTCTCCTGCCACATCTGCAGCTTGATGGTGGGATTGCAGCCAGCGCAGGAGGATGAGGAGCCCTCACCCCTTTGGGTTGGCTCTGAGACGCTCAGCACTGAACTAGATGCTGTTGGGCTCAGGAGAGCATCCCACAGATGGCTGTGCAGCAGCAGCTGCACCCTGGTGGGCTCAGGAGAGCATCCTGCAGGCAGACACGCTGCTTTTCCCATGGCAGCTTCCCTGCAACGCTCCACCAGCATGAGAGCTGCGAGGGAGGCAGGACTTAATTAGAGGAATCTGGAGAAAGGCAGATTTTGTCATGTAAATGATTCCTGTCATAGGACACGTTCTAAATTTGGATTCTGAAGCTGGGGCTGAGCAGAACAATCTCTGCCGTAGCGTGGCAGCTGTCAAAGGTAGGGAGAAGCGTAGAATGCCTACAGGAGTGATGGCTGGTGCCTTTTATTTCACTGTGGGGTGCTTTCAACCTCTGAGCACATCAAGTGATTTCATATTGCTGGACAGGAACGATCCTGTGAGACAGCTTCCATCATCCCCGCTCCTTTTAACTAAGGTAGCCAAACCCCCAAGTCCATGTGGGCAATAAAAGGAGTTGTTATCACAGGCATGATTTGATCCTGGATTTCCAACCCCCTGGGCCTGTGCTGAGGCTGTCAGCCAATATCACAGCCTGTTTCTGTTTAATATTTTCTTTCTGGGTTGCTCAGCCCCGCACAGCATCACAATGGGAGGCAGCACTTTCTGCTCGGCTCCACCTGCTAATGGTGCCTCTCACTGTGTTTTTCTTCTGATGCTGCACCACAAGGTACTTATTCCTTTAAAATAACAACTTTTAAATATATTTTAAAACTCCCTAAAGTAGGTATGGTAGCAACAGTTAAGGTTTCTGATAAGGATGCCTCTTGAGTATGAATTCTCTTGTGCCTCATGGGGTTGAGGCTCACCTTGCTTGCAGTCAAAGGCCTTAGAAGAGTTCATTTCTCTCTGGATTCCCCAGGGAGTTGCAGTCAGCCTGTAATCTTTCTTTTTCTTGCTGCTCCCCTTTGCTTGCTTTCATTAAACTTCCAAAAATGCTCACAGAATCACAGAATGGTTTGGGTTAGAAAGGACCTTAAAGATCATCCAGTTCCAGCCCCCTGCCATGGACAGGGACACCTCCCACTAGACCAGGTTGATCAGAGCTCCATCCAGCCTGGCCTTGGACACTTCCAGGGGCAGCCACAGCTTTTCTGGGCAATTTTCACTTCTCCATCTATTAAATTGAGATGAAGACGCCCACCAAGTTCAACATCTCTGAGAGGTGTTGGAGAGGCAGGTATGGATGTGTGGCTCCAAATAAACGGTGCTCAAATGCATCAGCCTTGCTTCCTTGGGAGCCCAAGCTAACAGGGAACAGCAAAAATCCTCCTTGGAAGACGGCTGGAACAAATCCTCTTGAATGTATAATGTGGATGATGTTCCAGCATCTGGGAGAAGTGCTAAGAGAACCAGAGCAGGATGGTCAGTGCATCATTCATAAGCATTAACTTCTTAAACAAAAGTGGCTCCTTATTATGCTCATGAATTATACACAGAGGAATCACAGCTCCTGTCGGCGCTCGCAGTCGATGGGTTCAGCACGGACACGGCACCGGCGCCACTCTGGAGCTGATTCCATTTGGATAGGATCATTCTGGCTGGCCAGAAAGCATGGCTGCCCCTGACTGACTGATTGTTCCTCGATGTAAATCTCTCAGCTGTGAATATTCAGTTGTAAATTTGATGCGCGGTTTCTCTAAGCCGGTAAAACTTCACCCAGAGCGGCAAAACTGTTATTGAGCTAAAATACCTCATCCACTCAAAACACAAACTTAGCAAATCTCCTGGAATATGAGAAGGAATAGAGGCAAAACACTATTGGCAGCATTTGCTGAAGGTTCTGAGAGGCAAAACACTATTGGCAGCATTTGCTGAAGGTTCTGAGAGGCAAAATACTATTGGCAGCATTCGCTGAAGATTCTTTGTCAGATTTCAGTTCTGTGACCCATAAAGCACATCCACATTATATTACATCCAACAGACCATCCTAATAAATCATTTTCAGGAGTAAAGCCCCTGAGGGAGAGGTCCAAAAGTCAGACTGCTTGCCATGCCATCATGGACAGCAGCGATCAGCGCTCCTCCTGCCCTCTCCATCTGCAGGGAGCGAGAAGCAGCAATTAGCCAGCCTGGGGCTGTGTTCCCTGCTTGGGCTGAATGATTCCCTGAGCCTAAAAAGTTCAGGTGTGACCCTGTTTGGTGGCAAACCTTGCTTGGGTTCAGGCAGCCAGCGGTGAATTGAGCTCTAAGGTCAAGCTGAGTGTGCAAAGTGGAAAAACCCAGTGAGCAGCAGCCTGAAATCCCATCCCAAGTGCCCCGATCCTGGAGCAGTGGCCCAGCCATGTGCCAGGCTCAGGACACCAGGTCCTGGGCTCTGGCTCATCTCCCACTCAAAGACATGGTCCTGATTTTGGAGACCTGATCCTGAGCTTGGCTCAGCTCCAGAATGGAGGAAATGACTCAAGTGACTCTTTGACAGCAGCAGGGAAGAGGATATAATAAAGAAATCCTTGAAAATAAAAATATACCTTCATTAGCAAAGGACAGTGAAAATCCATCAGAGTTTTTGTATGTTTTTTCCCCAGGAGAACAACCAAACTCAGAGGGAAGCAGCACATGGTTCAGATTCTTCCTGTACCTGGGACTGTGCACATGGACCAGGATGGGCTGTGCCAGGAGTACAAACCCAGAGCAAAGGACTCACCTCACCCCAGGGATGGCTTCCACCTCCTGTGCTTGGCTCAGGAGACAGCAGATGGACTTAGACTGAAGGACACTTAAATGAATACGAGATCTCAGTGACAAAGCCATCTGTCTAGCCAAAGTCACCCACTTTTGTAGCCTGAGAGGCTTGGATCCACCCACTTGTGTTGTGGAGCCAGACTCTGAGCTCAGTAATTCTGCTTATGGTGGAGTGTGGTGTCTCATTTATGGGGAGATGGAGTGTACCCTAAGGGTTTGTACTTCTCTGCATTTGCTGCAAACTCAGAGCAGGATTTAGTTGTTGTTTTGTCATCTATAGTCAACACATCCCAGGCAGACACTCAACAGCTCAGCTCTTGCCCCATTAGAGATAATTTGTTTTAGTGTCTTGGTATTTTGGGCTTAAGTGATGGACAAGCAAAGAACTTCAGGATACTCTGACTTGACCCAATGGCAACAGGATTTGTGCTCAGAAGGACCTGTCCTACCTCTTCTCACTCAATGACACTTGAACACATCTTTTTGGAGGAATCTCTCCACCAAAAAGGCTTTCAAGCACTGGAAAAGGCTGCTCAGAGCAGTGGTAGAATCATAATCCCCAAAAAAACTTAAACTACATGTAGATAGGGCACTTGGAGAAGTGGTCTGGTATTGGCCTTGGCAGTACTGGGTTAATGGACAGACTTGATGGTCTTAGAGGTCTTTTCCAACCTCAATGATTCTGTGATTCTGCACTCAAAGGGCCCTGTAGGAGCACAGTGAAATAAAGACTTTGATATTTTGGTGCAATCATCTGTTCCAGCTGGAAGAGAGGTGAAGTTCCCTGCTGTGCCACGAGTTTGCTTTTTGGTTTTTTGTGTGCTTGGATGTGAAGAACTGACTGCTCACCCAGCCATTCATCCCAGTTCAGTGTTTCCTTTGAGATCCTGCACCCTGGGAACTGGCAGGAACACCTTGAACGCACTTGGGAGCACGGGGCTGAAGGGAGTAAACACCTTTTGGGGCATTAGAAAGAAGCCAGCCAAGAACTCCCCTTGTATTTGGATTAGGCTGATTTTGTGCAGGTTTTTGTGTCTACATTGGCCCCACAAGGCCCCTGTGGACCAAAACAGAGCCCCTGGTGTGGGGATGACTCCCTCCCTTCCTCCCCACCCATGCTGCTCACAAGGACCTGCCTGACAAAATGCAGCTGCAGTGTCTCCACCTCCATTTATTTCTGCCTAATAAATAGTCCAGTGGGCAATAAAATCACTGGATGAAGGGGGTTTTGTCCTACTGGATGGAGGGGGCTTCACTCGCTGAGGGATCTTGGGGCATGGTAGGATTTTATTTTCATGTTATTTTGAAATGTCAGGGCCACTTTGCGTTTTGCTGTTTGACATCAACAGGAGCCACCACACCAGCGATATGGGACAGGACAGGGAACAGGGAGATGGGTCCAGCCCTGGCAGAGCCTCAGCCTGGGAGAGACTTGCAGAAGGCAGCACAGAGCCCGTGCAGAGTCCTGACAGTGCTACAGTCAGGAAAGGCGGCAGCTCCGCTTCCAATGTGTTTCCTCTGCTGTCCTCCCACCCTCGCTCCTACGAGCTCCTCATCATCATTTTTACAGCACAGCTGACAATTCCCTCCCATATTTTCTGTCCCTGAGAACTCTCTGTTCACAGCGCCGGCAAGAACTGCCAGGTATTTACACCGAGGGTTCACACACGTTCCCCTTAAGAGCTGTTTTTCCGCTATTTACCTGGTTTTTTCCTTGTGCAGTCTGCAAAGCATTTGAGGGAAAGATATATTCACCCTCTGGGCTCCTGGGCTTTTTGTGGAAAGAGCATCAAAAGCTCCAACCTTTCCAAGCTGTGCTGCAGAGCTTCTTGCGGAGTCATCTCTGTCCTCTGGCAGCGACCGTCTCGTTAAAATACAGGTTCTCATTATCTCTGACTTGGCCAGGAGTGTTACAGGTGCCTTGCCAGTCCTGCACGTGTTTCTCCTGCAAATTCATCACTTTCCTCTGGTCAGGCTGATTTTTCCAACCCTTCCCACAGCCACTCATTGATCCTTTCAAGCAAATTGCAAAGCAAACAAAGAAAGAGAAACAAACCACACCACAACCCCCAAATACAATACAAAACACAAAACAAACACCCCAAGCCTAATCAACCTGTGTAGTTTAAAGCCAGAGAATGCATTAAAAATTTCCATCATGGAAATTTCCTAGCTCAGCATGGAGATTTCCCAGTATATTAGACTCTTCTGTTTTTCAGGGCTGCAAGCAAAGAATGGAAATTTCCAATTACTGCATCAAAGGCTGCTGCTCTCCTGACAGTCTGCTTAGCAGGGGTCATCTTCTGCTCCTGTAGGACATTAAATAATTTAAGGGAGGGACAGGGAGGATTTGCTCAGCTGCACCATTTCCTGCACGAGGCATGAGCATTTCCTCTGCTGCTTGGTGGAAGGGAAGGATCTCGGTAGCTGAGAAGGACCTCAGGGTCAGGATTTTGGGAAATGCTTCTCCCTCATGCTGGCAGAGCTGGTGTGCAGAGGTGGGACCAGGGGAGTCTGCTCACCTTTGCCTTGACTGGAGCTGTCCAGCCCTTAACCTGTTGCACAGTTGAATTCCCACCACTGGGATGCACAGACAGAAAACTTCTCTCTGCCAATGGATCATCACTTCTTTTTCCTCTCAGAGCAGTGGGCTGGGAGGAGAGGGGAGGAGGGAATATCCCAAATCAAGAAGGGATCATACAAACCCCCCACTTTGCAGCTGTGCCCCACCAGCACAGGCTGCAAAAAACTTCACTGGCCACCCCCAGCCAGGGTGTGGATGGAGGGAGTCAGAAAGGCAGGAGAACCAACTCCTGCCTTCTTCTCCCACCCCACCACAGGGTCAGCACAGCCCACCAAGCCCTGGCGTGGTGTTTGGCAAAGGAGGGGGTGATGCACAGTGGGGTTTAGTCAGTTTGTGCCTGTGGATGGTGTCGGAGCTCCCAGCTGCAGGTCCTGTACAAAAGTGCCAAGTAATGCCATTACACGGGGATTTTCCTTAACAAGTCTCGGTGCTGCAACACGAGAAACGCTCGGGATGATGATGCCATTAACAGTAACCAGCTCATCTCCTTTGGCAAAAGCAGCGGGGAAGGAGGAAAGGGAGGGAGGGAGGAGAAATGAATACATGAGTCCTAGGAGAATTGAGATTTGAACTCAGTGTCGGATTTTTCACAGGCTGTGTCTTATCTGTCTTTGTAAATCTGGCTCCGGGGCATTTAAAGGAGCTCTTTTGTACTAATGCTTCTTCTGAACTCTGGTACTTACAGCGTGCTTTTTGTAGGTCCCAGTTCATTACAGAGATAATCATGTGAGCCTCTTTATTTAAAAGGGAGACTAGATGTGAATGTTCTCCAAACCCAGAACACCTTTTACGAGCTTCAGTCTGCAGTAGTGACTGCCTGTACTTCTGCAACCTCTCCCAACCAAGAAATTCAGGACCCTTTATAAAGCAGAGCTGATGTTGTTCCCCTTACTGTGACTGAGAAATGGAGAGAAAAAGGGGCTTGTCTCAATGTTTCTTTCTGATTTATTGGTAAAACATGATGAGAAGCTTGGTCTTTTTGTCTCATATAACCTTTCCACCTTGTCAGTTTTAAAATCAAGCCAGGCTGATTGCAGTCAAGCTCAAGAGTAGGTATTTGTAGCATCTGAGAATCAACATGGGTCACACAATTGGAGAACAAAGTCAAGTGAACTTTTTTATGAGTTCATCTTCACAACACATTACAGAAAATGCAACTGTTGTTAAGAGGAACGTCAGCATGAGTCAGGTATAACACAAGTTTCCTGCAGCCAGCAGGAAAAACATCACCAAGTCTTCTCAAAATTAAAGGAGACCATTTCTGACACAAATGGTCTTGCACCAAATGTGAGCCAACTGGTTCAAGCCTCATTATGACAGATAAAATTATATTTATCACTGGTGGCTGTTCACTGCCTCGTGAACATCACCTGCAACAGCATTTGGTATGAACTAAGAGAGAACAGACCCAAAGAGAGACACAGCAGCTGGTGGCACAGTAGGTTTCCCAAAGCTGTGGAGAGAAATGGGATAAAACATTAAGATAGATCCCCCTTGAGTAGACAAGGCAAGGTTGAGAGGAAGAGGTTTTTTTTTAGGATGTCCAAAAAACTCAAGTGTTCAGTGTGGCGTTCATCTTGGGTGAATAGCAAGACGAAAGCAGCACGAAGGAATAAAAAGCAGAATATGAGCAGCAAAAAGCAGGGGAAGGAGTGGATATAGACACTGGATAGGAAGTGTCATGCACCAATTAATTAGGGGAACTGTAACTGCGAGAGGCAGCACAGGAATGGTTGGGCTGAGGGGCACAAAGATAAGGAGAAGCACTAAAGGCAAATGAGGAGCAAAGGGAATGCTTGCTGTGGAGATGTTAAATCACTGCCAAAAGGGAAGAAGGCTACCAAGCCTCAGTGCCTGCTGCAGCTGCCTGCTTTGCCTTTCTAAGCAGCTGATGGAGAGAGAGACACCTCTCCTGGAGAGTGATTCAGTCACTCCAGAGATGGGTGGGATGAGCTGCTTTCTAAAACTGCTTCCCTCCATTGACTAGAGAGGGGGAGGCCAGACTTGGCTCACACCGAACACCTGACGTTTTGGCAGCTAAAATTAGGTGAGATGAGTCTCATCTGTTGGTAGAACCAAGGGGGATATTGGATATCTACTACAGACAAATATTTTTAGATTAGCCATCGAGGAAATTTGCATCAAGTGGTCCTCAGGAGCTGCCTCCGTAGGTCTCTGGATTGCTTGTGTTAATATTTCTGCAAGTTTTGGAATATGGAGGAGCTCCTGAAGGCCAGGAGAAGGATAATAATAGAATCATGAAATCCTAGAATGGTTTGGGTTGGAAGGGACCTTAAAGATCATCTCTTCCAACCCCTCTGCCATGGGCATGGACACCTTCCCCTGGACCAGGTTGCTCCAAGCCCCATCCAGTGCTGATTGATGACAAGGCAAGCAGGACAGCACAAGCAATTATAGACATGGCAACAGTTCCATGCAGAACGGTGGACATACAATTCAGCCCATATAGTATAAAATGACAAGAATATAATCAGCATCAATCAAGTCAGTTTTGATAGAAAATCAGCATTTTTAACTGAGTTTGGCTTAGCATTCTTGAGTGAAATTACAGGTTTGTTTGATAGTGGCAATGATGACAGTACAAAATGCTCAGACCTTTGTCCTTGCACCCCATACTCCCTCTTTGGGGATATATTTCCATTAAAAAACTGGCACTGAAAATGAGCACAAATTATTATTTGCAAAATGGATTAAAAAGTGTCTGCCTGGCAGACCTCGAATTCCAGCTTTGGCTGGGAATTAGCACCAAATGCAATTTGGAAGGTGAGGTGTCACAGGGATGAGGAGTCTGGTGGTAAACAGAGAGTCACTGCTGCTGATGTGCCTCTTTCTGATCACTCATGGTGGCATGAATAGATTGACTCAGGCTCCCCAAACAAACTCTGGGGAGTTTAATTTAAATTTAAACATTTAAATACTTGCTAATGGCAAATTCTCCACCAAGGGAGAAGGATGGCTGGTCATCCCTGCCTGCTGAAGGATTATACTCTGAAATATGGGATCATTCAGGAGAGAAAGAACTCAGTATGGTTTCCCAGTGTGAGACTGGTTGAAATGGTTGATGCAAACCCTCTGTAAGAAGCACGTCCTCCTTCCTCTGCATGGTGGGGATTTCTGTGCTGCTCATGGTTGTGAGAGGATTTTGGAAAAGAGGTAAAAGGATCAGGAGAGAAATATCACATCAGAGTAAGGAATGGAGATGGGGAAGGGTCTGGAGCCCCAGGAGCAGCTGAGGGAGCTGGGAAGGGGCTCAGCCTGGAGAAAAGGAGGCTCAGGGGGGAATTCTGCCTCTGCACAACTCCCTGGCAGGAGGGGACAGCCAGGGGGGTTGAGCTCTGCTCTCTAGAAACCAGCAATAGGATGAGAAGAAACAACCTCAAGTTGCACCAGAGCATGTTTATATTGGATATTAGGGAAAATTTCTTCACTGAAAATATTGTCAAGCACTGGCACAGGCTTCCCAGGGAAGTGGTGGAGTCCCCATCCCTGGAAGTGCTCAAAAGGCATGTGAATACATAGCTGGGGATGGGGTTCAGTGGGGAATTTGGAAGTTAATGGTTGTATTTGATGATCTTAGAGGGCTTTTCCAGCTGTCATGATTCCATGATTCTGTGATCAATGCCTTGGGGGCTGGAGGCAAAGTTTTGGAAGGACTGGTCAGGAAGTTCTGGCTTTTAGCTGCTGATAAGTTGGGCAGAAGTTTGCCCTTCCACAGGATGTGAGGGAGTAGGCTCTCATGGGCTCTTTAAACACCAGTCACAGCAAGAGCCAATGGCTCCAAGCAGAAGCCAGACAAGCTCAAAGAAGAGAAGAGCTTCAAGACCACAGCAGGAAACTTGATCTGCCACTGGAATGAGTGGTGAAGTGAGTGGTGGCTCCTTCCCTGCGTGATGCTTTTCTGGGCTGGAGCACATGAGCATGTGCAGGGACCCCCATGCTGGGCAAAGCAGGGAAATGCATCAGCATTTCACCTCAGAAAGGCCCAACCAGATGATCCCACACCACTCATGCCTCTGATTTGGACTCCCCACATCTCCCAGGGCTGGGACACTGGCCAAGCCCATCTCCCCTGGAAGGGGAGCTCTGTGTCGGGAGCCATGCAGAGCCAGCTGTGCCTCCTCTGAGCCAGCTGTGCACCCCTCACTGTTGGGATTTGCTCCAGCACTTGGGGCTTTTATCCCGTCCCTGCTGCTGTCACAGGGCGGTGACAAGGCCCTGACTCAGACGGGATGTGCCATGTGTGTGTGACTCCATCTGCCTCCCTGACCCACTGCTCGTGTACCCAGTGGCTGCTGGGTGATTTTGGGGTTTGGATGTTTTCCTTGCACCAGCTCTGATGACTTCAGCCACAATATTTCCCCACATGCCAACAGCTGCTTTTCCTGCAGACACTTCAGCACCAGCAGCTGTTTGGCAGCATTTTGTGCTGCTGCAGTTGGGATGGAGGACAGTGGCTACACCAGCAGTGAATTTTGGGTTTTGTAGCCTGTGGCAGGGGTGGTGACACCCCAGTGGTGCTGCTGGTCTTGTTGCTTCTCCGTGACTCTCAGCTTAGCAGGGATGAGCCGTGCTACCCACGGCCTGAGCACAGGCTGGGGAGGGAGATGTTCTACTCAGGGATCTGCCTCAAAAAACATCTTATCTCCCAGGAGTCTCCCACCACGTGGAGAACAAGACAGCTAGAAGATGGTGGTTTCAGCAGGTGTGTCTTACAAAGTGGGATTTGGCCTCCTCACAGCTTGGAAAGGAGACTTGGGGCAGGTGTTCCAGGAAATGCTGTGTGTGAACTTGAAGTGATGCTCCTTGAGGATGGACATGGCATGCCCTGGCCACGTGGAGGAAACATCCTCCCTTCCATGTCCAACCTGCCTGGTGATAGCAAATCTGTGCACTCACTCCCCTGCACGTGCCTCAGTTTCCCTGTTTATAAAACCCAATTCCATAACCTGAGCAATACAATGATCCCCAGCTGCATCCTACATATGAGGTGAAAAAAAAAATGTCCTGGCCATGGACCACAGAAGGTCTTGTTCTTCCAAATTTTCATCTTGGCTGAATCTGCTCATTTTATTAAAAATTGCTCCCTGTGAAGGTGGTGAATCCCTGGCACAGAGTGCCCAGAGAAGCTGTGGCTGCCCCTGGATCCCTGGGAGTGTCCAAGGCCAGGTTGGACAGGGCTTGAAGCACCTTGGGACAGTGGAAGATGTCCCTGCCCATGGCAGGGGGTTGAAATTGGATGAGTTCCAAGGCCCCTTTCAGCCCAAACCATTCTGAGATTTCTTCAGGCAATCTTTGGATATTTGGCCACCCAGGTGGAATTTCTCCTCATCCTCCACAGTGAAGGTGAGGGGATTTTCCCCCTGCCCCATTCAGACAGGTTGTGTGTTGTCTCATTGGAGGCATCACCCAACACTGTGGAGGATGCACCAATTTAATCCCAGAATTAACTCCTGCAAATAATGAAAAGATTGCTGAATAATTCAGTCTAACCTTTCACACTTGAAGGATGGTGTTTTATGGCCTTCAACACATTTTCCAGATGGGTCCTGCTGCTCTCCTCATACCACTCTGGACTTCCAGGGACTAATAAATAAATAAATGTAATATAACAGAGGATGCCTTTGTGCCAGCCAGTTATACTTTTAAAACAGTCAGAGATTTGCCACATGAGTTGGCAAAAATTACTCCAGTAGCCCAACAAATGCATTGCCAAGGCTTTTTTCATGGGATGCCCAAGCAATGATGCAATCTAATGCTTCCTGCAGCTTCACTATATCATGCAGAGACAGCAAGAGAAGTGTGCAGAAAGTATCCAAAAGTCCTGGGCTGAAATCCCAGAAAATCTGGTGGCAGGATTTTCATCCATTTCAGTAGAGCCAGGACATTTCCCCTGAGAATTCCTGCTGGCTCTTCTGGGCTGTGTGTCCATCTCCAGATTTTTTTTTTTTTTTTCTTTTGCTTTTACCAATACAAAGGACACAGGAGCCCATTTTACTCATAGGGGTGTTGGGCAATTTAACTCACCCGCTGTGATGGGTGGGAATTACCTTTTTGGAGGGTCAAAATGACCTCATTATTCTCTTTATTGCCTGAATTTCCGCCCATGCTGAAGGGTAGGAGCAGATTCATGCTCCCAGGCCATGCTGTGCCTCCAGATGTGAGGTTTGTTGATGGAGTTCTGCTCCTTCTCCCCATCCTCTCTCATCAGGTTTTAACCTGTGGCCAATTAATATGAATAATGGGATCAGAGGTGGGTTTTTCTGGTGTTTCCTCTTTCCTGCCTGCAGCACAGGTGAAACACAGCCCAGTGGGATGCCTGGGCTAGGAGATGGACCAACATTATACCATTGTCACATAGGAATCCATCCATCCATCCATCCATCCATCCATCCATCCATCCATCCATCATCCATCCATCTGTCCATCCATCCATCCATCCATCCATCCATCCATCCATCCATCCATCATCCATGCATCTGTCCATCCCTCATCCATTCATCCATCCATCCATCCATCCATCCATCCATCCATCCATCATCCATGCATCTGTCCATCCCTCATCCATCCATCCATCCATCTGTCCATCCATCATTCATCCATCCATCCATCATCCATCCATCCATCCATCCGTCCATCCATCCATCCATCCATCCATCCATCCATCCATCATCCATCCATCCATCCATCCATCCATCCATCCATCCATCCATCCATCATCCATCCATCCCTCATCCATCC
Organism: Taeniopygia guttata; assembly: GCF_048771995.1. NCBI lineage: Eukaryota > Metazoa > Chordata > Aves > Passeriformes > Estrildidae > Taeniopygia > Taeniopygia guttata. The sequence goes on from NC_133025.1 coordinate 3,395,212, forward strand.
ATCCATCATCCATCCATCCATCCATCCGTCCATCCATCCATCCATCCATCCATCCATCATCCATCCTCCATCCATCCATCATCCATCCATCCATCATCCATCCATCCATCATCCATCCATCCATCCATCCATCCATCCATCCATCCCTCATCCATCCATCCATCCATCCATCCATCCATCCATCCATCCATCCATCCATCCATCATCCATCCATCATCCATCCATCTGTCCATCCGTCCATCCATCCCTTATCTATCCATCCATCATCCATCCATCCATCCATCCATCCATCCATCCATCCATCCATCCATCCATCTATCCATCTGTTCATCCATCCATCCATCATCCATCCATCCATCCATCCATCCATCCATCCATCCATCCATCATCCATCCATCCATCCATCCATCCATCCATCCTCTGAACAACTCATGGATTCTTCTGCTCTACGTTTTCTGGTCCAAAAGTAAAGTACAAGTTCCATGTTTATTTTTAGATACTTTCATCATGCAAGTTGCTATTGCTTTATGTTCATCCTGGACCTTGGGTTTATGTCTTTCAAAAAAAGCAATGAAACCAGAGCTCAGACTGTGCTGGGGATGGTTTCCTTTGGGAAAAATTCACAGATCTTCACTGCCAAAGGGCTGAGTTTGACTCTGTAGGAAAGAACTATTCCCAGACAGTTTGGCTCCCCACTGAAACTCATAGTGGTTAAAAATCCCTTCAAGACATGGAATCATAGAATCATAAGATTGGAAAAGACCTCCCAAGACCATTGAGTCCAACCTTTGACTGAAAAGATCAAAGGATGGTGGGGTGTCCCAAAGGATGATCTCCATTGGATGAGCAAGGGTGAGCCAGTTCCTTGTGAGTGTGTCATGCCCTCATCTTCCCGAGAATCCAGGAAATATTTGTGTTTAAAGACTGAAATTTGTTTTCCTATGCAAAACAGAGCTCCTGACACAGCATCCCTGTGATCCCAAGACAACGGGAGACAGCTTGAAGTTCAAAGAGGCAGAAGGGTGGGAGACACTTTTGCCACTGGATGTGTCATGGGGGGGTCAAAGCCAGGAAGAAGGTGACATCACAGGTGCATCATCCTGCAGATACAAGTCATGGATAGGATGGGAAACCAAGGGATGAATCAGAGCCAGCTGCTGGGAAGGAGAAAACACTGCTGTGCTTTGTGCTGGGTCTGCATCCCCTTTGCTGCCTCAGGCAGAGGATTGCCTTGCTCAGGTTTATAGCTCAGTGAAGGACCAGTGAGGTCCTGGAATATTCCCTCTGGGGGATGGACTTGAGTACCTGGAGCAGGAGGCTGCCATCCAGCCCTGGTGGGATCTATCCCAGCCTTACCTCTGCTACCCTGTGTGTCCTCCAAAGTCCCACATCCAATCCTCTGAGAGCTTCAATGTGCCAGGTGAAACATGGCTGGTTTTCTCCATTCTCACACTGCAAGCCCAGGAGACACAAGGGGTCTGCATGAACCCCAGGAACCAAAGGGAACCCCAAAGAACTTGCCAGCAGACCCACTGAAGCTTTTTCCTGGAGAACATTCCCACGTGTCAGGCAAGCCCTGGGCTGGGAAGTGCTCAGGTAAGTTGCTGCAGCTCTGCCCATCAGCTTTTTCAGATCCCTCGTGTGGCTTTACTCCGACCGCTCCGTCCTCGCGCAGCGCGGAGGCAAACGCTGCCAGGAGTTTGTGAGTTTGAATATTCCTGGCTAGCAGGAAGCCAAGATTTGAGTTGTTCAGCACTCAGGAGTGTTAGAGGAGCCCTAAATGGCCGAATTGTTACTTGTGCTGAAAGAAGCAGGCATGGTGTTTCCAATTATTCTTCATTTCAGACAACAGCGAGCTGTTTTGGTTTATTGGAGCAGCAGCTGGGTAGAGGAACAATATTGAGTAAACGATGCTGAAAAAGGCTCAGTGTGAGGCAACAAATTTTTCTGACATAGACCCAACCTTACTCTGGAATATTGCTGGCAAGTCAATAATAGGTAGGGCAGAAATCAATTGGGAATAATGTTGCAAATGAGGCAGGGAGCACAAAAAGTTCTTTCAGCACCGTAAATAAATCCCTGTTTGTTAGAACAAGTAGCATTTATGACATGATATGGAGCTTCCAAAAGCAGAGATTTGGGCAAACAGGGGAAGATGTTGAGTTTATTAAGCAGACAAGAAATAGGCAGCCTAAGCAGACGAGAAATAGACAACCTCTTTCTTCTTTTCATCCCAACAGCGTAGAGATGAAATATTAGGGATAAAAAAATGCAAGCAAAGGGTTCTGGAGCTAAAACATCTTACAGAGAGATTCATCTTGGGGGAGGCAGTCTCCTGCTGGAGACGATGCTCTCTTGGGCATAAAATGATTTTTAGGTTACAAACCTATGTTAAGATCCTATAGAATTTAGCAGGAAATTATACCTTTCTATTGAGCTCTTAGCTGATATTAAATCAGTGCAATAGAATTTTAGAGGTTATTAAAAACTCTGTAAAAATTAAATTATTCTCTGTTTAACTCTGCAGATTTTAAAATAACTTCTATAAAACCGAGTTACGTTTCTATTGACTCCCACTGCTTTCTTTCCTTACCCAGTTCTACGAGATTCTTTCCTCATAAAGCTATATTACGTAACATTAAAATTGCAGTTGATTTTCACTTGCAAGTGGACCGTCTTTCAGCTATTTTAGTATTTATTAAAATGTACAACTTGATAGTACTAAAAAATCAGTAGCATGGCAGAAAAATTTCATTAAATATACACAGATACATATGGAAAGAAATGTGATGTTAAAATCACTTAAAATTTATTGAAATTATGGGTTTTAAACTTTGGAAGGTCTGGTATCATCTAGATACTGAAAAGACTAAGGGAGCCTCAAACTTCAAACAAGGAAGGGCATTAGGAAAAAAATCAGATTTTTTAATGCATGAGACAGAGTAAGGAAACCTGGAAGGAAATTGGCAATCTTTCAGTCCATCAGACAGCAGAAGGGGCAATTAGGATGTTGCAGAGAAGAGAAATGATTTCTTTGTGCCTGTTTCTAATCCAGAGGTTGTCAGTGAAATTCTTGTTCTGTGCTTGCTCATTGCATGTAATAAATCTGGGAATATTGTCAAAGAATTAGGCTAAACTTGTACATAAACATTTTGCTGGAATAACTGCATCAGCAGAAGCCCATGCATGTGCTTTTCATATTATAACAGCAAAAAGTCAGCATAATGCAAAAGACAGCTTATTCTGCTGGAGGGAGCCTGTTTACCCAAAATTAACAAAAACTGAAGTGTCAACAGAAGAAAAGTGTGTGTAATACCCACACTGAGGCTGCACAGCCCCATGACTTCCAGGATGGGTCAGGAATAACCTGCAGGGTTGAATAGCTCCTTCCCCATAGAAGTGTCCAAGGTCAGGTTGGACGGGGTTTGGAGCAACCTGGGACAGTGGAAGTGTCCCTGCCCATTGCAGGGGTGGAACTGGATAATCTGGAACATCCCTTCCCACCCAAACCATTCTGGGATTCTGTGATTGGTGGCTTAAAGAGCAAGGAGCCAGCCTGGGAGTCACAGGAAGAGCCACAGGTAGGGTCCCATGGGTGCTGCCAAAGGGGGTCCCTGTGCTAGCCCTGATCCTCTCGCTCCAGGGCTCGTGGTATGAACCTGGTGCTCTCCTGGGGGCTTGGATGTCCTTGGCACAGAGGACAGGCTGGTACACATTGGTCCTTCTTGGATACAGATTTAGGACATGGCCATAGAATCATTAAGGTTGGAAAACACCTTTAAGGTCATCCTGTCCAACCATTAACCCAACACTGCCAAACCCATCACTAATCCATGCCCCCAACTGCCACATCCACACCTCCTTTAAATCCCTTCAGGGATGGTGACTTCACCAGTTTGCTGAGCACATTGTTCCGATGCTTGACCACCCATTCCATGAACAAATTTCTCCTAATATTCAACCTAAACTTCCCATGGTGCAACTTGAGGCCATTCCCTCTTGTCCTGTCCCTGTTCCCTGGGAGCAGAGCCCAACCCCACAGCTGTCCCCTCCTGTCAGGGACTTGTTCAGAGCCACAAGGTCCCCTTTGAACATCCTTTGCTCCAGGCTGAGCTCCTTTCCAGCTCCCTCAGCCTCTCCTGCTGCTCCAGACCCTTCTCCAGGTTTGTTGTCCAGCTCTGGACGCACAAAGAAGGCCCAGGAAGCAGGGAGCTGTTTTCTCAGCATGGGCACTGCTAATGTCCCTTTTAGAGCATCCCAGGCCAAGCCTCATCCCATATGGTGGATTGAGATACACAGATCAGTTCAGAATATACACCTGTAATGCCTATTTCTAGTCCTTAGAGGCCGTTTTTGGATGTTCTCATGCAAACCACATCAACAATCCCCAAGAACGAGCAGGCAAGTGCCAAGGGCAGTGTCCCAGCCATGGTTTGTATGTCCTGGCTGTGCTGCCAAGTGCTCTGCTTTGGGACAACCCCAACTATTGAGTATTTCCTAGCACCTCTCTCCAAAGTGTTTATCTGGAGAAGTCATATGGGCATAGAAAGAGATGCTGGAAAAATAGGATGAACTGAAGAGCAAGAGGTTTTTAGGACAATTTAATGCATTTTTATATATTCTGGGGAAAATTAGCATGAAAGCCATTAGGAAATACGTGTGTTAATTGCATTAAAAGTCTGTGACAAACCAAAGGCCTGGAGCACACCTGGGTGATGGTGTACTCTGCTATGAAAGAGCAGAGGAGTACCAGAAATACTGGGTGTCTTCTCAGGCCTTGAGTCCAACTGGCATCATCTGACCACCAGGATGAGCTCTTCCACCCTCCAGAACAGGAACCTCATAGTCCAACCACTCAGCAGAAGAGCTCAGACTCATGCCCTCACATGATCTGGGAGAGCTTTCATTAGCCTTGGCCAAAACTAGACCATGGACCACAGTAAAAAATTAACAACGTGGGCAACGCTTGTCCCTGTGCCCTGATCCTGGTGTAGGTGTCACTGTTGGATCAGACCAAGCTCCAAGCTGTCCAACAGCTCCTGTGATGCCCCCACACCCACGGGGCTGTTTGCAACAAGCAAGTCTCCACCCAGGAGGAATTTGTGACTGTGGGATCTGTCTCACGTCCTGCAGCATTGCGCAAAAACAGGAAAGCCGTGCAGTCACCGTGGCTAAAAGTAAATTCATGATGAGCTAATATGTTTTGCTCTAATAGTAACATAGTGATGTCTGGTGCTAGCTCAATAGCCAAAAATGACTGGTGATAGTTACACCCTGTGCTTTGCACAGAACAATAAATAAATGATCCAACAGAAATGCCTTGCTCGGCTTGTCCCGTTTCCTCGCTAAGGTGCAGGCAGGAGCGCCAGTCCCAAGCTCCTAGAGCCAGGAGTTGTCAGCTGAGACTTCCAGCATCCTCCATTTATCACTGTCCTCAGTAATTTTCAAAAATCTCAGCTATGAAGCAACTATCCCAAGTGAATGCAACAGAAATAGTTGTGAAGGCTCAGCTTGTGCCCTGCGTGGTCACTGCCTACAGCCAAAGAGCTGCAGACATGCAGGGGAGAGTCCTCTCAGGTGCATCACAGGCCATGGCACGTGTTGGGGACAGCTTGTGTCCCCCAGGACTGCTGTTGAGTGGCCTGGTGAGGGTAGAGAGGCGACCTTGAGTTCCTTCAAGGAGCACCGTGTCCATCCATCAAGAGCAGCGTGGTGGGATCTCAGCTCTCTCCACAGAGAGAGAACAAAGTGGAGTTTGTTACAAAACTCTACCCCACAAAACTCTACAAAGCAGAGTTTGTAACAGGTTGGGGCTGCCTCATTCCTGGAAACGTTCAAGGTCAGGTTGGATGGGGCTCGGAGCAATCTGGGATAGTGGAAGGTGGCCCTGCCCATGGCAGGGGGTTGGAGCTGGGTGATCTTTATAGCTCCTTCCAATCCAAACTATTCTATAAAAGGGCAGCAAGGACCTGCTGAACCTTGCTCCCCTTGATTTCCCAAAGCACTTCCCAAAGGAGCCAGGCAGGATCTGGCCCAGCATGAATGATGTGGCTTTTGGCTAGTGCTTTTCACCTGTGGCTCTCAAAGCATTTGGCAAGGGGCTCCCCTCACTTTCCTGTAATTGCAATAATCTCAGCAATGCACATAATGAGTCAGAGATTTTATCATTACATACCTTTGTGCAAAGGACGTGGCACAAACCCGCCTATCTGCAACTCAAAATAATTTCCCCTCGTTAAGGTTGCAGTCGTGAGTTAATTGCAGGAAAGAAAATGCAGTAGACTCCAGACGCAATCCCAAGAAATTGTTGCTGTCATTCATCCAGCTGGTCAAAATGTGACAATCAGGATCAGTTACTCAGCAACTGACCTGGCATTGGGCTCCTTTGATTTAAGGTCCCGTGGACTCACTTGAACTTGCAGGCAGAGATAAGTTCTTCTAAGGACAGATAGTCTCCTCTTGGAAACCTAGTGCTTCTTGTGAATCCTGGAATTCCTTTGAATTGGAAGGGTGGAGTCTTTTTCCACAGGGGAGCTGACTGCTTGTGAATCAGACTTCTGAAGAAAAAAATTTAATTTGGTGATAATTTAAGATTTATCTAATGCACAGGACGATCTTTTGGCAACAGCGTGATGCAAGCTTGACGTTTTCAGGTTATAAACCTCAAGCAAATAAAAAGGAGAAGGATGGCTTCGGAAAAGTTCCATTGGGCTGTAAGTCAGAGGCTGTTCCACAACATTTTATCTCTGAAATGTCATGCTGTACTGGCCTCAAAGCAAGAAGAACAGACGGTTCATCTAATACAATTATTTTAGGATCCTTTCATCATAAGCAGTGTGCATGCCAAAATGAAAACGTATCATGGGAAAGCATTTCTCATTGAAGCCTGAATCTCCTCCCTAATGTTTATTCTATGTCATGGAGAAGACTAGGGGCCAAATACACTCTGGGTTAAAAACACTGGCATGGGTTCTTGCAACACAAACCTGGCAGGGATTCAGCATGTGACAGCTGAAGGAGGCTGGAGCCTCTCTTGTACCAACAAACCAGTTGGTGCCCAGTGCTGGTGAGTGAGGAAGGGGGAGGATGAGGAGAAATCTGGAGCGTGCTGTGGAGGTTTTCTCCCTTCTGGAGCTGCTGGCTGGCACCCTGGATCACGGCCGTGGTGTCCCAAGAGCCTGCAAGGTGCAAAGTAGGTGGGTAGCAGAAATATCCTCCTCCTGTCTTGATATAAATCCCTGCATGGTGGTGAATGTACCTCCTGGCAACAGCTCTTTGAATGCTATCCTGGGGGGCAAATCAATCTGTTCTTCATCTTCAAGAACATGAACATCCTAAAGTCTTTTTCTTGTGAGAAAAAAAACTTTGGTTGCTGTTAGTTGAGTTGGGGTACTGCAAAATTTTCTCAGCATGTTCACATTTAGTGGATTATTTGGGTTGTTTCATTGTTCCCACACTCTGGGCTGTTGTCTTTCTTCTTGCCAACACAATCCACACATTTAACAACAGTGACACTGCACTTTGTTGTATTTAAATTCACCTTATTTCCTTGGCTTCCTCCTGCCATGAGTCTGGAACCTCCACGTCAGCTTCAAGTTTATCAGTGATGATCATTATCATTTCCTCTGGGTCAATCCCAAAGACACTGAACAACCCAGGGTCCAAAATAAATAAATGGAAGACTTCAATATCTCTAGTCTAATTGAATTTCAAATTGCATTATAAGATTTCTTGCTGAAATGGTTTTTAATCCATTTAGTATCCCAGATTAGGTTTTGTACCATTTTCCTTTAATTGGGACTGTGTTCAGGAACTGTTCAATAACTTGCAGAAATCTAAGTAATTTATAACAAGCTTATCTTTATTAACCAAACTTACATTCTCATTAAAAAAACATTCATTTGTTTGACATGACAGACTTTCCATAAAACTGCTCAGGCATATCAATCAGGTTAGCACCCTTTAATTCATTACTAATCACAGCCTGTATCAGATTTTCTTTGATGCTGTTTGGGATCAGGTTTAAACCAATGAATTTGTAATTACCTGGGATTTTCCTATTATATAGTCTTTGGATTCCGCACAGAGCATCCTTACAAATTTATGCAAAACAGAACCAACATGTTCAGGCAGCTTTGTAATTTTGTTGGCAATCAGCTGCAGTGAGCAGGACAGCAATAGGACTGCCCCAGACCCACCCACACAGGATTTCAGCATCACAGAGATTTGGGGAGCAAAAGACCTTCAGAGATTTCCAGGCTCCTCTCTCACACCTTTCCATCAGATTTCCCAGAGCCTTTCCCTGGGGAATGGGAGGATAGAGATCCCAAAAGCTCTCTGGATTCCTGTTCTAGTTGTTAACTACTTAAGTTGCGGGTTTTTTCCCCTCCTAATATCTAGTTTTAACATCCTTTTCTGCCACTTGGGTTGATTTTCTCTCGTCCCTGTGCAACTTTAAGCAAAATCTGGTGTTGTCTTTTCGACAATCTCCTATAGGCAGGTAATGACAGCAATAAGCCTTGTTATCTTAATAACCTCTGCTCTTCTGGGTCCCACCAAGTGTTCTCTGTGAGCCCAGGGCTGCCTCCAGTGTGGAGAAATGCCCAGCTCCACTAGTAGCCCCTCTGAGAGCTGCTTTTTAATGCTCTCTGCCAAAATAGAAGTGGGCAGATATATTCACCCAGCTTAAATGCTACCTCAGTCCTTGGAGCTGCTCAGTGGAGAGTGCCCACGAGCCTGGAGAGCCTGAGGAAAGCCTTTAGCAAGGGTCAGCTGTGTGCAGTTAATGAGAAAGAAGGGGCAGGTGGGTCTACATGGAGCTGCAGGTCTCTGTGACCTTGCAGGTTTGTGTTCTTCCCTGTTTAGAGATGTAATCATTTTATGAAGAACAGTGACCCAGAGAGCTGGGGACTTAATTTAACACATCTCATATAGGCCTGGGTTTGTTGTCTGATTTATTAAAAGATAGCAGCACAATTTTTGGTGGGGAAAAAAAAAAAAAGTCATCTGTGTGCTGGACACTATTAATCTGAAAGGGTAAAGGGATGCTTCAGTTCATGATACAGTCAAACCTCTTAATTGACTTTCCTAAAAGCCTGCTTGGTCTCACACCAAGCTGGAGAACAGAGCTTCAGCAGGCAGGTGATCTCTGTAGGGCTTGCAGGAGCATCATCCTCATCTGCCACCCTAAAAAGGGTTTTAATGAAGCCTCTGAGCTCTAAATACATGCCCTGGGAAGAAGAGGGAAAGAGATGAGGGGCTGGGAAATGTCCTCTTCCAATCCTTCTGGATGGAGAAAAAAGGCAGGGCAAGGATTGGCATATTGCAAAGGTGAGCATGGGTTTGAGACAAACTCATTATTAATTAGAACTGCAATAATGGAGTAAAATGAATAATGGTATCTGGCAAATGTGCTCTGCAAAGAGGGACTGTACAAAAATTGCCTTGCAAGGCCAGCAGGAGGGTGTGAAGCTGTGTTTGGAAGCAACAGAAGAACAAATGATGGGGCAAAGTTCCTGTGGGACAAGGACATTGTGGAGCTCTCTGTGATCAGACTGACTAACGGGAGGAGATTGAGGACAGGAAGGTGAGGGTTAATTAAATTGAGAGAGATAAGAAAATGATGGAACATCTTCCTCCAAGGAAAGGAAGGAGTGAGGGAAGCAGAAAAAGGAGGATGAACATCAAGTTTCCCATCCCAAAGGTGGGAAACAAGACTAGGAAAATTATGTCTATAAAAGAATAGTGTGACTATGGAGGACTAAAATGAGAAAGACCAGGGGCAAAATGAGCTTCAATTAGGAAAGGATATAGAGGGCGATAAAAGGATGCTCTGCAAAGGTATTGAAAAAGGAGGAAGGCAATGGAAATTATACATAACTGAATTAATGGAAAATGAGAGAACAGAAATTACAATAGAGAAAAGATTGGAGCATTCATTAGTTCTTATGCTTTAGCTACAGAGGGAAATAAAATATTTTTTTAAAAGATTATGAACTGGTATTTATCCAGACCACTTTTACTGCAGAGGGTAGGACAATCCAAACTAGCAAATAAACACTGCTAAAATAATTCAGAGAATTTAGGCAAATTCAAGTCAGCAGGACTGGATGAAGTTCCCCCAAGAGCACTTCAGGCACTGGCCAGAGCAATATGACTCATTAGTAATTAGCCAGGAGAGCTCATGGAGAAGGGAGGAGATCCCAGAGGAGGGGAGAAGGACAAACACAATGCCTGTCTTTAAAGAAGGGGAAGCAGGACTTGGGGGATTACACAGCAGCCAATTCAGTCTGTAATGCAAAAACTTTAATACAATAAACTGTGCAGCAATTTCTTTGTGAGCATTTGACTGACAATAGAAAAACATACAATGTCAGACTGGATTTGTCATAGAGGAGTGACACTAAAACCATCCAGCTTCCATCTTTCAACCCAACAACTGTGTTGTAGAATTAGGAAGAGGGAAAATATGTCATATATTTTGAAAGAAGCAGGGTTTTTAACACCATTTCACATGACATTTCTATAAGCTGACCAGGAACTATGATCTCTGTCAAATCATCTTAAGACATACTTAACAGAAAATAAATGTATTCACACAAGAAATATTAGTTCCTTTCCTTTGGATTTGGAAGGTTTTCCAAAAGGGCTCCCTCAGGGTTTGCTCCTGGACCTGATTCTAATATTTTCATTAGTTATTTGGATGACAAAATAAAGACTATATAAATACTCCAGAGGATGTGTTCCAAAATGTGGCTGGGAAATTGGAGGAACAGTATAAAACCAACCAGATTTGGTTCAGTAAAGTAAAAATCAAAAAAATATGTCAATGCAAAGTGGCAAAACTCTGGTCAAGCAGGCATTCAACAGAAAAGGAGTCATGAAAGAGGCATTGGAGAGGACACAGCTGCTGCAAAATAAGGCAAATCTGATTCTGGGGCGTATGAACAAGAGTGAAACATCACAAGCAATGATTCCACTCTAACAAGGAAATACCAGGTGTGGGTCTGGATGCTGTGATAGGAGAAGGTAGAAACGTCAAAGACAAATTATACAGGGGCTGGAGGAAAGCAATGAGAATTATGAGTGGTTCAAAAAAAATTGAGGCTCTTCTTTGCTTTTTCCAGAAGGGAAAAAAACCGTGTGAGAAAATGAAAGCTGCCTTCTAAGGCAGTGGAGACTTATAGAAAGGTTATTGACAATTGTTCTGTGTCCCACAGAAATGAACTGGAAAAGATTGTTGTTACTGGATATCTGGGAAAGAAGAAAATGAAAACCCCACAAATCAAACCCAAAAGCTTTCTAATTCAAAGCAAATTTATATGAATTAAAATATCTAAATTGATTTGTAAGTATTCCTCTCTGAGTGTTAATTAGCTTCTCTCAGGGATGTCTGAAGCCTGCTCAAGGCACTGAGGAGAATTTGTGGTATTTCTCCATCTCCCCTGTTCCATGACTGTCTCCTCAAGGCTTGACAGTGCTTCCATCTTCCCCACGCCTGGCCAGAATGTGAAATATCGATGCAAATCCTGTGTTTGCACTTTAGCAGAGCTTCAAACACTCCGTTGGTGTTAATTAATTATCCAACAACAGCAGGAAGCCAGCGATACCAAACGCAGCACAGAGCTTCCCTGACCAATAACAAAAGCAATCCTTCCTCCTGTGCACTGCAGAGCTCCACCAATTCTCTTCCCTAGTGCACCACAAGCAGAATGAAGAGCCTCCTTTTCTGCAGACTTCCCACAGACAGCTCGTGGTGCTGAGGTCCTCACTCCTGAAAGCTCCAAAAATTCGGGAGCGTGCCGGAGGGCAAAGCAGCCGTGCAAAAACACACATTGCATGCCAGGGAAACAGTGTGTTCCTCACTTTTCCCTAAAAAAGGAACATCTAATTTGTGAATAAAGGAATAATATGTGGATAAAGTTTGCCAGAAGTGTTGTTCAAGAGGAGCAGGTGGTGAGGAAAAAGGAGGAGGACGTTTGCAGGCTATATTCCTATCTGGAAGAAATATACTTTCTCTGAACTCTAAAAAGATTATGAAACAATCTGCTGGATGTCTCTGGGTAGTGATAAAGGAAAAGAGAAATCAAACAAAACCAGGAGCAGTCTCATGGTAGAGTCCATTGTACTTCAACTAATGAAAAAAAAAAAAAAGAGATATAGGAGCATGTTTTTTGAAAAAGAAAGCAATTATGTGATGAACAAGTGCTGGTGGACCTGAAGGAAAATGGTACGTCAAGGATATTGTGAATTTTAAAGTGAGAAAAAGAGAGAAGGAAAAAAAAAGGAAAAGAGACTAAAAAGACAAGAGGAGGAACTTTAGATTTTGTCTGCTGCTCAGCACAGCCCTCAGGGTCTTTGGGAATTTTCTGGTACTCTGAACATGTTGCCTTCTTCCTTCTTAGACTAACACCAAGTTCTGAATGATCACATGGCAGGGATGGGTTTTTGTGGGCATCTTTTTTCTGGCAAAGCACTTAGCTTTCTCCATAAAAGTAGCATGACTGAAGACTGAACTTCTCAGTGTAGATGTGCAGCATGAATTTGAGGAGAGAAAGATATCCATCTACATTTTTAGAGAGGGCTACTAGTCAGTTCAGCTGATCAGGCAGCACGGAGAGACCCAAGTGCCATGAATTTGTTGCTGTATTTTACCTTGAATATTTAACAAAGGCATGGTACCAAAGGCTTTCAACTTAAATATCACTTTATGGATTTTATATGATGCTCACAGCCATGACTGTAGGCTGATCCCCGTTCATCAGCAACTAAATAATTCCTGTTTCCAGGAGGATGATACAGAGACCAAGAATTCAATAATGTGTATTTGGCAAATTTTGATGGTCCTTAAAGGTGGGACCCCCTCATTCACTGGGGAGATAAGGTGTGAAATCAATGTTCATACGGTCTTTGCATTCTCTGCTCGGTCGCTGGGGTGGCTGCAGCTTCTGCACTTCTCATGCTGCTGAAGAGGTGGATGAGGAAATGATCAGAGCGGGTCGGATGTGGTTAAAGCCTCAGTTTGCTAACTGGGGCTAATGTGAGGGAAGCATATCTCACATCCATTAAGGCCTCCAGCAATCACCTCCCACGAAGGTGAAGGAGCGGCGGAGAAGGAATTGTGACTTCCTGAGTCCCAGCGGCTCCTAGAGCTGTTCCTGTTAATATTCAATTATGTGCTGCCCTGGACTTAGAGCAGCTTAGAGCTGAACTACGTCTCACTCCAGCCCCGAGGCTTAGCTGCAGCAAACACAGCTGCAGGAGGCTGAGCCACGGAGAGAAACAGCCCCAAAACGGGGTTATCACACCTCCAGCTGCCTGTGCGGAACCAGCGCGTAGGAGGAACTGCTCTGTCCACCTCTGCCCTCTCCACCTCCCTTCTCCAGGCTGGGAGACTTTGGGGAGCTGGCTATTCTGTGAGCTGTGGCCAAGGTCATCAGACTCTCTCCCCCATTTTTTACCCTGGATGCACCAATTGACCACAGAAAGCTCTGCATGCGCTTCCTCTGCATCCCATACCACGCAGCTTTTGCTGTGGCTTTTCTTCATCTCATTCCCACCCCCTCCTGAAGTGTGTCCCATCCTCATTGACCCACCCACCCTCTGATAAGCCCCTTCCCCTTCCAGATCATGGTATTAACTTGACATTTGCAAAAGGTCACTGTGTTTGCTCTGCCTGAGTGTTACATTGCTCACTCTTTTGTTGTTCTGCTTTGTAAGCTCTTCAAGGCAGAGGTTATCTCCTTGGGTGTGACTACACAGCGGCCAGGAGAATGAGGCCTCTGGTCTCAGCTGGTCTAACAGCTAAACCAGAAATAATTTGGTCATCGATGGGGAGGCTGGCTCCAATTTTATAGATTATTCATCAGAGGATAATGAATCTTAATTTATATGCAAAAACCTTCCTTCCAGAAGAGGTCCATAAAGAGTATCACAACTAATATCTTAATTTCAAAGACTACCAGCATCAGATCCTTGCTGTATTTCCAGGAGTCCATTCAGACCACGTGATATTGCTGGAACATATGCCATTTGCTGCAGGAACAAATGTGGGACATAAGGGAGGTGACACACAATACATACTTGGTGCATCCAGTTTATGCAGATGAAGTCCTGGCTTTTTTTAGCCTGGAGTTTGTCATGCTGGAGCTGTTTGTTGCATCAAACTAATTGCAATGGAGATGAGTGCATATGGTACATGCAGCGTCAGAGTGTCCCCCCTCCGGTGGCTGCTCCCAGCGAGATGTGGTGGAGAAAGGACACATAAATTAATTCTTTGCTCTCAGGTGAGAATGGATCTGATCCTGTCTGCAGTCCTAACCTGACCAGCATTCCCTGAGGTAGAGATGCAGGGCTGGAGCTCTCCCATCTCCATTAGGCAACAAGGAGGGCTCCAGCCAAGGTAGAGACCCAGCACTAGCCATGAGCAGACACCCTAGGCTTGGCTCTTCCCAAATATAAACCAATTCTGAACCTCAGCTACAGCCAGGCTATGCCAGAAAGGAAGATGGGAGAGTGGGGCTGTCAGATGCAGTAACCTGAAGCCTGTGGTTGAGGCTGCTCTTCACCTGATGTTGGCATTGCAGAGGAAACACATCCACACTTGGAAGAGGTGCGGGTGGGGGATCTTGGCCTTTAGCTCTAGTGCCAAGAGCAACATGGCACCAGACTGACAGCTGTGCTGGCTCTAGGAACAGCCTGACCTGCTCCTCTGCCATGGTTTGTTTTGAGCCTGACACAAAAGCTAAATCATTCCCACAAACAACATTCAGCCATTCCCAGGTATTAGCTTTTCTCTTGCTTATAGTGATACTACTTAAATTTTATTATTTTGCCTTGAAAACAGCTCATTCCCTGAGTTAGCCCAGTTCCTCTGCTTCTCCCTGATATCCCTTGCCAGCCAGACAAAACTGTACTAGGCAGGATAGAGCAGTGCCGTGGCTCACAGTCACTGCACAGAGATTAATTGCCTGCCACGGGTGGGTTGGTGGCTTGAAGGTGGATGCCAGCCCGGAGGCGTTAGGGCTGAGTTCTGCTTCAATTCCTGATCCCAGTCTCTCCCTCCTGCCCGCGTGCACCTTGCAGAAATATAACTGAGTTTGAAGTATCTGTTTCCTCCCAAATTCATCTGGAATCCATTAATGGGTTCAGAAGCTTTTGGGAGAGGGGGACAGACACGTACCTGCACAGAAAAGCAGCGCAGCAGAACCTTTATTTCCTTAGGGAGGTAGCCTAAAGAAATATTAGCATTTATTCTCATCTGTTGCTGAGCTTACGACCCACACAAATAACAGGGAATAGCGAGCGAGCAGCCGGCTGCAGAATGGGAACAGGGAAAATGACTCAGCAAGCTTGGCACCAATCTGGAGAAAATGCAGGTACATTATAACCTTGCTTGAGCATCAATCTCATCCGTGACATGACGTAGAAACAGCAGCCAGTGTAGATATTTGGATCTGATGGAAACATTCCTTCTGATAAATGATTTAGCTCTGCTCTTGTAAGTAGCTGAGCAGGTGAGAAGCTGCCTTCATATATGCCAGCAAAGGAGAGAAAAAGTTCAGTGAAAACCTCTCACTGCTTTATAAATATGCTTTTTTTCTTCTGCTATCAGTTGACAAATAGCTGCTGAATTATAGTTTCATGCTTTGTTCATGTCATTTTCCCTAAGAACAGCATTTCCTGCTACATCACCTTAGAAACTCGATCAACAAACACTCCGCTCTACACGTAAACAAAGCTTTATTTTACCCCATTTTTGACAGCAGACAGCATTTTAGAAACCAGAACATTTCAGGTTCTCTGGGCTATTTGCCTCAATTTCACAATCTGGTTTTGGTTTTGAGGGCCTGTCAGCATTGTTTATACCTATATCTGTTGGAGTGGTGATGTTTTCGTGTGAGTGGCAAGGAAAATATATTGCTGCAAATTGCTCTCTGGAATCAGAGTTTTTTTCTCTCGAGAGTCTAAATGAAACTGCACTTTCTAACACGTGGGAACTAAAGAGTGAAATGAATATGAAAGAGAAGTGAAACAAGAAAATTCAGTGTCAACAACAAAAATGAATCAAAAAAAAAAGCAAAGACAACTCTGAGAATTAAGCAGGACCACCTTCAAAACTCAAGCTCCAAAAAAATTCAGGAGTGCTATCTACAACAGAGTACCTGAAGAACTTTGCAGCCAACTTTAGCCATTTCCTTGTGTAATAACATCAGATCTTGTCCTGACCTCATGACAAGGTCTTTCTTTTTTACTGTGGAAAAACAAGACCAGAGCCCTATAAAGTTTTCTTTCTTGGTTTCACTAGATGAACATTTCCCAGGTAGCTGCTTTGAACAAACATATTAATACAACAGCAAACAGGAGATTTTATCTGGCAGTTTTTTAAAACCTGTACAGGAGCCCCAGCTACTGAGCCTCCTGTGATCTGCCACCACACAGAGTCCATCAGTTAGGGATTAATTTTAAGGCAGATATTAAAGCTTATCACATGATCAAGGATTTTCCTATACGTGGACTTCAATGGGATGCTTTAAATCCTGTGTGTGCTCATGGATATGCACGTGTATGTGCACGCTGTTGTTTATTCATGGGCAGACACAGCCCCAGGCTTCTTCAGGCCTTTCCAAGGAACATAAATTTGGGAGAGGGGACAGAGAGAGAGAGAAGAGTCATCTTTAAACTTTACAATTTTGAAAGCAAGTTTTTGAAGGAGACAGGCTGAGGGGGAGAGAGCCAAGATCGTAAAGATTTTATAACTAACAACATTTTTAAGAGGAGACAGAATCTCTGCTCTTTTTTAGTGTGAGATCTTGCAATAATTTAAAGCAAATTTGGGAAATAGCTCTCTTTTGACAGAAATGCTTCATTTTCCTTTTCTGCTGGGCTGTAACCTAAAGCGTCTTGGCTCGAGAAAATGAAATAAAGCCGAGCGATGATGCTCTGTCACTGCTGCTGCCGCCACTCTGCCTCCTGCAAATCTCCCAAAATCGTGCACAGCTCTCCAGGTCAGAGCCCGGGAAGACAGTGGTGCCTTCTCCTTCCAGGCTCAATCCTGCACCAGACAAACTTACCCCGGGCTTTGTAAAACACGGCTGGGGTTTGCAGCGAGCGGCTCTGCCCGAGGTGCTGCTTCCAAGGGTTGGTGTGGAGAGGAAACTCTTCCCATGACACAGCAGAACAGCAACAGCAGCAGCAGCAGAGTTAAAACAGATCAGTTCTGGCAGTATTCCTAAAAGACTACTTTAAATCCTAGCTCCAGCCTCTTCCTCCTTTAAGCATGATCTGAAGAAGGGAATACGGAATAAAAAGAGGCTCAGTGAGGCAGGGAAATGAGGCCCAGAGATATGGGAAGCATGGCAAATTGTAGTTGGGCTCCACAGCAGTGGGACAGCCTGGATAAATGACAGAAAGGAGACCAGAGAGGAAATTCCCCCAAAATTGGATGAGAAGGAGGTATAAACATAAACACTGTGGAGGGTGGATGAAGGGAAGACTCTGAGAAGAAGTGAGGAAAGGAGGATGAACTGCTCCTCACTTCATTAACACTTTTCAGCTAAAATCATTAGTAATTTTTACAAAACTAAAAAAATAAAATTAAAAAATGAAAAATTAAAAATCTGAAACACTGATCTGTTAGATATACAGCTCATTGCACAGGCACTGGAAATGAGTGGGGCAGACACAGGTATTTCAAATCCAAAGCACAAATGGGAGAGCTGATGAAGATGATCCACTGTTACTGCAGGATTGGGCCTGGGGTGGGTGGCCAGGCGGCTCTGGTCCCCTCCCGTGGCTGACAGCCATCAGCACCAACCCAGCAGTTAGAAAAAAGTCATTTATATGACTCCCTTCAAGAAAACATGGCGGGACACTGAAGAAATTAAATCCCCAACTAAAAATTTACTGCATCTGTGGATCGTGGCTTTTTAATCTGCTGGGGGGCTGCTGGAAGCTGTAAAGAAGGAGTGAATGCGGGATTGCTTTTCCTACTTCAGTTTTAAACAACAAATCTATGTCTCCCCCTCTCAATCTGGCCCCTAAAGCCTTGCACTTGATCACCAACACTGACATGATGCCACCAGTTTGGGAGCAGAATTTGGGGCCCTCCTGCACGAACCTTCCAGAGGGAAAACCCCGAGAACCCCCTGCGCATTGTCAGCCAGGCGGTGGGACCGTGGAGAGGGTGGGCTTCGGCTCCCTGATCCCAAATCCTGGGGGCTGGTGGAGAGCAGGGAATAAAACCCACTTCAGCACCGCAGGCGGAACAGCAGCCGGAGGAGCGCGGCGCTGCCGCCGGCCGGCCCCGCACCCGCCGGGCAGCGGGATGCGCGGGGGAACCGGGGGCTGCCCGAACCGCGGGGAATTGTCGGCGTCTTCTCTTTTCCTTTCCGTGAGGGCTGGCTGCTCGCTGGTAGCGTTGCAGTGGCCAGCGCACATCCCTAGGAGCGGCTCCTTCCAGCAGCTCGGCACAGAGCCTCGGCTGTCGGGAGCCGGCGGTGCGACGGGTCGGGACGGTGAAATCGCTTCGCTACCGACTGGCGGAGTTAAACGCGGCGGTAGCGACCACCGCATCGGCCCCGCACGGGCAGAACCGTTCACATCTGCTCCTCCTCAGTCCGACACAAACAAAGGTTTTTTTACGCCTTATTTCTTTTATTTTTATTTTTCTTTTGGTTGTTTTGAATTTTTTTTTTTGGTGCTGTTTTTCTGCCTCTTCCAGCATCGGAGACACGCCGCGGCCGCGGAGGAGCGCCGGATCCCGCAGCCTCCAGGAGCGGAGTCCATCCTTCCGCACGGTTATTCCCCGGTTATTCCTTTCTGCAAAAAGAGAAGGGGAAAAAGGAAAAAAAAAAAAAAAAAAACCACTAAAATCCAAACATCAAACCAACCCCTAATAAATAATAATAGAAGAAGCAAGCGCAGCAACTTGCTTTAAGCAGAGGGTGGTAGGACCAAGAAGCGCAGCCCCCCGGGGAGAGAAGGGAGGTAGCGGAGGGAGGGCAAGCGGGCACCGACGGGGCTCGCAGCCCCCCGGGGGTACCGGCGGGTCCGGCGGCGGCGGACGTGAAAGTCCCCTTTAAGTTTCCATAGAGAGGCCTCCGGGTGTCACATGATGGACATGATATAACGAAACAACATCGTGGGGAGGGACGGAGGGAAGCAGTGGGGGAGCCCGGGGAGGCGTCGGGGGAGGTGGCGGTGCCCCCCGACCCGCCCGCCCCGGCTGCACCTGTCTCGGCGCGCCGGGAGCGCGGTGTCCGCCCCGCTGATGGGGCTGCGGGCGGCACCTTCCCCCGGGGAGGAGGAGAAGGAGGAGGAGAAGGAGGCGAGCCGGTGGCGGAGGTAAGTTACCGGCGGGACCGGGGCGGGGGGCGCGGGGCGCGGGCGCGGTGTGTGCGCCGAGGGGTTGCGGGGTGTGTGTGTGCGGGGTGTCCGCGGTCTCCCCGCGGAGCGCCGGGCGTGTGCGCGCCCTCCCGCCCTCCATGTCCGCATTCCAGCTCATGTTGCGCAGATAAAATTCAAACTTGAGGTAAACACAAGCGGCGGGGGGGGGTGGACGGGGAACTGGGGGGGGAGGGAGGCTCGCTCCATCCCGGCTCCATCCCGGCTCCATCCCGGCTCCTGCCGCCCCCTCCCCGCCGCTCCTCCCGCTCCGCACCCGCGGAGCCCCCGCGCACCTGGGGGAACGCCGGCATCGCGGTGCTTCCCCCGGGGAGGGAGAACCGAGCGTCCCTTTCCCCGCAGCCCCGGTAGGACACGGCGGGTCGGGGGCGGGGGGGGCGCGGCGCGGCAGGTGCGCGGGGCGCTGTCGCGACATGGCGGGGTTGGGGGGGGGGTGTGTGCGTCGCGACATGGGGGAAGCAGCCAAGTGACAGCGCGGAGTGGTGGGGGGGGGGGGGAGAAAGAACGGGGCTGCGCCGCGTTGTTTTCCTCCGTGTTGCGTGGGTATCCCGATTAGAGCGGGAATAACAGCGGTGCCCCCCCCGATCCCGCTTTTCTCCATACGCATTTCCAAGTGCGTATGGAGAAAACAAGATGCGGAGCGGGGCGGGCCGGGGGGGGGAGGCGGGGAGGGCCGCACTGCCGTTCGCAGCCCCGGTCCGTGGCACAGGCGGTGCCGCCGCGGGGATATTTAAGCGCTTTAAGCGGGGCGATGATGGAGGCGGCCGAGGGCGCCCCACAGGTGGGTGCGTGCAGGGAGAGGGGCCGAAGCGCTGGTCGTGTGGGGAGCGCCAGAGCGGTCCCGCACTCCGCGGAGTGGCGGCGGGAGGCGCTGCCGGGGCTGAGAGTGAAGTGGGGTGCGGGGACGAGAGCCGGCAGCCGCGGGTTGCTGAGTGGCGCAGCTCCGGGTGCCGGGAGCGGTGCGGGGGTGACGGCGGTGCCGCCATGGCGGGTGTGAGGGAGCGGCGCCCTCAGGGGGGTCCCGCGGCCCCGCCGAGGGCGGGAAAAGCGCGCGCGGCCCCCGCCTGGCGCCTCCTCAGCACTGCACCAAGGCGGCGGGCGGGGGGGGGGGGGGGAGCGAGCGGGGGGGGGGGGAGGTGGCGGCCACGCCCACCGCGCCCCCCCGCCGGCCAATCGGCGGGGCGGTGCGGCGGGGACACGCCCCCTCCGGCGCGCTCCGCGACCTCCCGACCAATCGCAGCGCAGCGCGGCCCCCCCTCCTTGGCCCCCCTTCGCCCACCCGCCTGTTTGTTACGGTCGGGGCCACGTGCCGGCGCCTCGGGCCGGTCACGTGGCCCCCGGGGCCGGGGAGTCTGAGGGCGACCGTGGGGTCGGACTGGGACCGTGGGGTCCGGAGCGCTCCTGTCCGTGGGGTCTGACAGGGACCGTGGGGTCCGGAGCTCTCCTGTCTGTGGGGTCTGACGGGGACCGTGGGGTCCTGAGCTCTCCTGTCTGTGGGGTCTGACAGGGACCGTGGGGTCTGGAGCTCTCCTGTCCGTGGGGTCTGACAGGACCGTGGGGTCCGGAGCTCTCCTGTCCGTGGGGTCTGACGGGGACCGTGGGGTCTGACTGGGACCGTGGGGTCCGGAGCTCTCCTGTCCGTGGGGGTCTGACAGGGACCATGGGGACCTGGAGCTCTCGTGCCTTAGGGGATGGGGGTGTCAGATGGGGACCTGGAGATGTCCTGCCTATGGGATCTGATATGATGACACTGGGGGGCCTGGAGCCTTCCTGTCCGTGGGGTCTGATTTGGAACAGGGGGGTCTGTGGCTGTCCTGTCCATGGGGTCTGATGGAGAACAGGGGGTCTGTGGCTGTCCTGTCCATGGGGTCTGATGGAGAACAGGGGGTCTGTAGCTGTGCTGTCCATGGGGTCTGATGGAGAACAGAGGGTCTGCAGCTGTCCTGTCCATGGGGTCTGATGGGGAACAGAACTGGCTGCCAGCTTGGGAGGATCCTGATGTCCCCCAGCCCAGAGGAGTCTGACTGGACCTGACTCTGGCTACCTGCCCAGGGAGCCTGAATCCCCCCTGCCCAGGGAATGTGGCCAGGACCCTCTTGCCATTGCCCCCAGGCCCTTGCTCTCCATGAGCGTCCATTCGGCCCTGGCCCCATTAAACCTTCTCCGAAGGGCCTGTCCCTGGCTGCTGTTCCTGTCATGGCCGAATCGTGACAGCCTGTCCGTGGCTGGCTCTGGCCTCCAGAGAGGGAGGTGTTTCTCTTCCGAGGAGAGCTGTTTATGCCCAGTGATTTTTTTTTTCTATTTTTTTTATTTCTTTCCCCTCCCTCCGTGCTCTCCACAGCAGCAGCTCGGTGTCTGCCCAGCCGGCAGTGTTACGGCATGGCTCCTATGTAGGTGAAGCTGGGGAACGCTGCAAGGATCATGTGGAGCTCTCAGTCTCCTGAGCCTGGAGCTTTGAGCCTATTTATAGGTGGGTTGGGCAGTGTTCTGTGTGAAGGGCTTGCTCCACGTTCGAATCCGTGGCAAAACGAGGCGTCTTAACCGACGATGTTTTGGTTTTGGGTGGTTGTTCTGGGAATGGGGTTTTACAAAAGGCTCTGGAGCACGGGTTGTTAGTAGGTTATGTGGAGAAAGGCGAGTCAGTTTGGAGTTAAGGAACGTGATGCCATTTTAATGCAACTTCTCGGGTGGCAGAGCAAACAGTAAGGGGATACTCGGTTCTAGATCAGCAGCTTTCGGCTTTGCAGGCAATAGACAACTCAGGGTCACTGAGAAGCCACAGAGGAAAGGACATCGTGTTTTCTGTAGGCTTGTGCTCATTGTACTGTTTTCTGCACTGCTAAAGATTTTGTGGCCGACAAGCTGGAAAAAAAAAATGGAAATCCACTTTTCTAGATCCTGAGATGTTTTGGGTTAGAATAAGTGGAGGAGAGGTGGGGAAAAAACCCTCAACTGTGTGTTTTGTTGCGTATGTTTCTATTGTAGAGCTTAAAAATGTAAAATTCAGTGTGTTTTTAAGAGTTACATAACCTTTAGTAACGTGGTGAGTCTCAAGTAGCCTTCGAGAGTTAAATAACAGCAGATCAACGAGACTGGGTTGAGAAGAGGAAGAGAGGGTTTTATAACGATGAGGACTATACACAGATATTTAAAACTGCTCTGGTGTTGCACTAGAAACAAATCTTTGCTTAGGAGGAGGAGGTTTTTAATACCCTATAAATACGGAACATGAGAAGGAGGATGGAAAGATGAGGTTTGCAGTTTTATACTGCTCTAGTCCGGTAAACGGATCAGGAATAGTTTATGATATTTAACATTCTTCAGCTTCTCTTCCATCTTGACTTTTCCAGTACAATTTTTTGCAATCTGTAGCGATGACAACTTCCAGACATTGACCACTGTGGGTGAGGAAGGAAATCTGGCCTTAATATAACAAGAAATTACAGAAAGGAGTGAGGGGCAATGTAGTGGTGAAAGAATTGGGGTGGTGACACATGTCCTGAGAGAGCGCTGGTGTTTTGTGTTGGTTACAGGAGTAATTCGACACGGTGTTACCTACAGAAAGATGTTTATTCAGCCGAGGTGGTTCGTGCTGGCATATCAGTGTTATCTTTGTATTTTTTTTTGTGGGGGGGAGGAGGGAAATAGCCCTGCCTTAGTAGAGGAAGTTGCTGGGGAGCAGTTGACGTGCTGGAGATGTGAGGATACCTGGAGGTGTGCAGCGTGCCAGCACCTTGGAATTAGGAGCGTACATGAACGTGCTGGCGTGGAATTGATGCACCAGGAAATTGCTTTCTCTGTTTTTGTTGGTGAGATGCAGTTAAAGTAAAACGAGCCCTTTGGATCTCCTATCCCATTTCTCTTTAATATAACTAAGATCATTTATCTTCTCAGGCGGTGAAAAGGGGAAAAAAAATACTTTTGTTTTGTAATTTGGTTCACCTTCTCTTCATTTGCTGTCAGCTCATGACAAGGCACAATGTGTGCTGCACACTGTGTTCCACTGAGGTGTTTTGGTGACAAACACAACGTATATTAAAAAAAGGGCTATGAAAAATAGGTATTGTGCTAGTTCTCTCCACTTTTTTATAGAAACAATCCCCATTTTTCTTTAAGGTTCACAAAAAGTATCATATTAGGGTCTTATGCCTTGTCAGCTGCAGTGGCAAAAAGGTCGATGTTTTGGTCTTTTTAATTATTCAAAAGGGAACTGAAAAGGAAATATTTACATTAGTGTTTGTATTGGTTTTGCAGTAGGAAGTAGTAAAACATTTTGTCAGTTTTAATAAAAAGGGAAATTGTGAACGTACTTCAAAATTGTGATTGTTTATGCTGTATGAGTCTGTTATATTGTTAAAATTAAGAGGATTTCTTTAATCCAAGCTACATTCTAATTGTTGTAATCACGTGTTTACTATATTTCTTTTGTATTTATAAATAAAAACACAGAATCATGTCTTTTTGACCTCGTGTATAGCATGACTGGCTGTAGTTCATGCCATATTTGCACGGTTTTTTCCATAAACATCTTGCTCCTGGAATTATTAGCAACGCCAGAATAAGAGCTTAAAAATACTGTCACATAAAGGGTTAGAGCACTTGCAAACAAGAATGCTGAAATTCAAAGTTAAAAAAAAAAAACAACCTCTCCCCGGCAATTCTTTCAAGTCAGTTTGATGATAATTTTGGTTTTCTAAATGGCTGGAGATGGAATTAATGGGGTTGCAACTCTTTGTCATGAATTTCAGCATAAACAATATTTTGCTTTTGGCTTTGGATTTCATGCAAATGCAGGAAAAATCCCCTGTCCTTTTCCAGTCCCTCAGGATGCTGCACCTCAGCCAGCAGACGTAGTGTTGTTGTCTTAACAGCGAGGCTGGAAATGGGAGTTGTTTGTGCTGAGTTTTACCCTTACCAAGGTCAGAGATTTCATCCTTCCGTAGATTCCTGATCTGGGAATTTTAACACTTACAGTGGGTCCTGATTTAGGAATTTTCATGAACTTCTTTGAGCTCTGGAAGGAATTTAAATGTCCCTGTGTTATGCTTCTTCCCAAACGTAAGTTTGGAAATTCCTGAAATAGTGACGTCTGTGTGGCAGAAATATTCATGATGGTAATAAAGCAGTCAAGCTGAAAATCCAAGTTTCTTACATAAAACTGATCTAATTGGCAGGACAAACAAAGGCAATAATTGTAATAATATTCCTGTTTTAAGTAATTTTGGCATTGAAGTTTTCTTTTGACAGTGGTTTATGACTTGGGGAAATAGTTTGGATGAAGAGAGATGGTCCTACTCTGTCTCTCAGTGGGCTGAATTTCAATGTACTATTACCTGAGAATTAGTTTTTCATAATTATGAAGTATTAGTGAGCCCATGATAAGTGGTTTGTTTTTTTTTTTCCAGTTCTTTCTGTGATAGAAATTTCTTAGTAAAATATAAGCAAAGGAAAATGAGAAACAAATGGTTGAGAGGGCATTTATAATACCAATTGTAAGCCCTGATTTTACAAACACTCCTCTGAATGTGTCTTGTGTAAGGAGCAGGTCCTATTAGGGAACGTAAATTGTGCAATTGCGTAGAAAATCAGCAGAGTTGGTAAATCCTGAAGCAGTCATCCTGCTTTTTGTGTCCTATATTTCAAATCCTTGCTCTCTTGCAGCCAAGCCTGTGGTGTGCTTACATGTGCAGAGTGCTGAGCAGTAGCCTCATCTAAATAAAAAACTTGTGAAGTCAGCCTGCCATTAATAGTGATGTGATATTATTATTTTTTTCATTTCTTTTATTTTATTTTTCATTTGTATCATCCCACCAGTTATCAGAAGCAGTAATTAGTTGGGGGGGGGGGGGGGAATGTGAGGTGAACAGGATGGGGGAGAGGGAAACCTGGTAAACATAATTTTTTGCTGTTACAAAAGGTAGCTATTTCTGCTCCAATTTACCTGTGAGCTACAACAAGATGTACCAATTTCAATGCACAGCCTGAAGTAATCCTTTTTTTTATTTTTGTAATGATTATTAGCTTGGGCTGAACATCACACAGAACTTCTGGTACAGGTGGAGCAAGTTTAGATCTCTCTGAATACCTTGAATTGAGGCTAATTATTTTTCATCTTTGTAGTCATTTTTTGGGTAGCTTTTAGATTTTCAGAAAAGCAAGACGATTTTTGTGTTCATTTAATAGCATTGTGTGCAGGAATTCCCCTAAAATGTGCTGTTTTGAATAACACCTGCATTATGCGCATGTTGCTGAATTTTAACACAACTGGAGTAGCTTCTGCAAAAATAAGAGTTGTAAAATGAAGGCAGGTACTGGCCTTGAATAAATTCCAGTGTGCTGAGGAAACAAGGGAAAATCAAACCGAGGTTCAGAAAGAAAACAAGCGTTTGCCTGGGTTTTATGATATTTATATCAGCACAGGAAGGTGATCAGGTGCTGTCTGAAGCAGGAGGGATCCTTGTGTTTGGATTATTGGAACTTGGGAGATTTCTTGCTACGCAGCACAGCTCATGTGAGCAGCTCTCAGGTCTCCTGGGAGGGAGACGAATCCTCCAGCCACCGTGTTTACTTCCAGCAGGAGGAGGAAAAGGACATTTCTGGCTATTATTTGGATGTATTTTGTAAACTGAAAGCGCTGTTCATGCTCCGAGCAGGGTGTAGTTGCTGTATCATTCTGCAGCGTCGTTCTCCACCCCTTTTTTTTTTATTAATTTTAGCATAACTTCAGCGTTCGCCCGTCAGCATCTTCTGGGTGTTGATGCCTCATCCGTAGCTGTTGGGAGATCATCCATCCTCATTTCCCGGCTTGGTGGCAGCGCTCCAGGATTGAGGAGCGGTGGGGATGAGGTTTGTCCGGTTGATAGGAGCAGAATTCCCGATGTGGGGAGCAGCAGGTGGATTTTGGCTGTGCGGGAGAAGCCTCTGGGGAGCGGCAGCGCTGCGGCGGAGGAGCTGCGTGTGCTCCAGGCAGATGTCGGCGCTGCCTGCCTTCCATGGAATACTCCTCTCCTTCCCAGCGCTTTTTCCAGCGTTGCCCTCTGCCGGAGGAAAACCGCAGCGCCGTGGATTTCACCCCTGGATGGAGTTCTTCCTTGGCAGATCCAGTTTTGACAGCCCACCTTCCTCCTGGAGCTATTCCAGGCAGAGTCCTGCTCTTCCTCCTCATCTCTCTCCGTGAGCATCTTTCAGGGAAACCGGTTTGGATAAACCGAAAGCCAAACACTGGATCCAGCATGATGGGATCAGCTGCTTCTCCAAAGGTTATTGTCCTGGAACCACAACTAATTCTGCCAGGGGGTAGTCCACCTTTCCCATAAAACGGCTTTTAATCTTTGGGTTGTCAGCCCTGTCTGCTTTTGGTAATCCAGACGCTTTTAAAACAATATTGATCTAAAAAAAAAATCAGTGTTTTGAATGTAAATACGCTTAAATTTGGTTTAAATTTTTTTGGTGTTAAAACTATATGAAATAGTAATAAGGTTGGAGCAGTTAAATTCACAAAATTTCACTAATATTGCCCGTATCTTCTGTTCCGATCAGCCTGTACTACAGCACAGCTATATGTTGTGGGTTTTCTTTGTTTTGGTTTTGTTTTTGTTGGGTTTGGTTTTTTTTTAGTATTTTTTTGTTGTTATTTGTCTATATTTTTTTGTGGTTTTTTGGGTTTTTTGTTACTTTTTTTTGGTGGTTTCTTTTATTCAGTTTATTTTTATTTATTAATAATAATTATTATTATTATTGGGGGTTTTTTTGGGGTGAAATTTTATTTTCCTTTGTGCTTTTGTGACTTAGGAAAAGGCCTTCTTACCAGTTTTCAAGAAACTGCAGGTTTCATGCAATGCTGGTGTTGATGTTAACAGGAATTAAGCAGGGCAGAGCTCAGCTGTACTGTTTCAGTGGGATTTGAGTGGGGACCTCTGTTCTCCCAGTCCTTGTTAATGGAAGTGCTGACATTCACGGGCAAGTCCTCGCTGAATATTGGAGACAAAAAAGGCAGAGATGGTGACTGTGGAGAAGTAACCAGGAATTGTGAGCTGAAATGCTATTTATTGAATAAAACCGAATTCCTCAAAAGCAGTATTACTTCAGCAGTGTATGAGTCACATCTATAAGCAGCAATAATTTGTACTGGAGCCCAAAATTGTGTAATATAGTGGGGGAAAAAGCTGGTAGGGACATTTGATAAGTTCACCCAGGCCTCCAGCATTGTGATGGGAGAGCAGCATCGGTCAGAGCACTCTTTCAATTACAGAAGCGTGGAAAATAGATCCTCATTGTGCAGCATGGATGGCAGGATCCAGCCCTTCACTACTGCAAGCAGATGTGCAGTATGACTCCTGCAGCAGATTTCAGGCTCCGAATTGGAGCTCTCATTGCTTCGTTTCTCAGCTTTTTTGTGCCCTTCCCCCTTTCCAGGATATAGTGCAATCACTGGTCGTTTAAAGACTACTGGTTTCAAAAACAAGCCTGGTAGCCTTTTCCTGTGAAGCAAATTTTGTGTTCCTGTGGGTACAGTTACTCTGAGAAGGTTTATGGAAGATTATTCTCCTGGTTGCCTGGATCAGGTAAATACTATAAACATAATTTGTCATGTCTAATGTTTTCCTGGTCAAGTTCTCTGTAGGCTATATCTAGTTGTATTAATCAGTTTTGTTGATGTTCTCTTTTGCAATTACAAAGTAATCCTATATCTTTTGCAATTACAAAGTACTCCTATATCATGAATAGGTTTAATTCTGTTCCAGATGCTATGGGCTGATAAAGTGCTAATGGGTCTTCTGGCAGTTTCTTGTGAGATCAGTTTCCATGAAAAAAATGTATTTACCCAAAGTAAAGTAAAAAAAAAAATAATTCTGCTTTAAAGCACAGGTTTGTGATGTGCATACAATTCCTGGTAGACAAGGATTGTAATTTGTTTTTTTTTTTTAATATAATTCTGCTACTTTAGAAAAATCTCCCTGACCAGATGAAAACTGTTAGCTCTGAGACTTTCAAATGCAGTCTCTTTGGTACCTGTGTCAGCATTAATTATTGTATAGCTCTGATGTTACATATAAAGTGACACCTCTTCTGGCCTGCAACATTTTTCCTGGGCAAACTATGCTTGGCTTATTTAGTTTTCATATTTGATACATAAATCTTTGTGTAGATCTTAAACAATGTTGTTCAGCTGTTCATTGTTCTTCCTGGTAACGTGGACAGATATGCATCATGTTTTTGAAAGAGCTTGCAATGATTCTTTCCCAGTTCACGACTTTTCCCTTGAAATGTTCCTTCATGGTTGTGCCTGCAGTCAGTGTCCATCCTAGGTCTTGTTTTCAGGCTGCTGCTGCCTTGCAGGAAACAAAAATGAGATGACTAAGTCTGTGCTTTCCCTGCAAGTGGCATTCGTGATTTGTCTGTTTTCTTCAGTTGTTTTTCTGCTTTTCCTGCAGCAGAAGGAGACTTTGCCTCATTCCTGAGTGCTGGGTTATCTTTGTGGTTTGTTGATTCTGGATATGCAGAGAAAGAATCTGCAAGAGCAGAAATTCCAGCAGGGAAGGACAGCAGCAGGGAGGTTCTCTCTTCATCCAGTCGCAGTCAGACTCCTAAGATCAGCTTTCCATCCTGATGTGTGTTTTGTTCCCTTCTGCCCATCACTGCCACCAGGTACCCAGAGCACAGGGATGGGCAAAACCCATCCTAGGCTCTCAGCACTGCTTAAAGCAATGTTCCCATGGATTGCAGCAGTGTGGTTCATAACTTAATAGGTTTCTGGAGTTAGGAATGGGATTGTGGAGTCCTAAAATGGTTTTGGTTGCAAGGGACTTCAAAGATCATCCAGTGCCACCCCCTGCCACAGGCAGGGACACCTTCCACTATCCCAGGTTGCTCCAAGCCCCATCCAGCCTGGCTTTGGACACATCCAGGGACCCAGGGGCCACCACAGCTTCTCTGGGCAGCCTGTGCCACGGCTTCCCCCCACCTCACAGGGAAGAATTTCTTCCTATGAAATAATCCTTTCAGTTTTTTTTCTCTAGATCAGGGCCTGTAAGTAGGTGATTTCCCATCCTGTGGTTCTAAGTTATGTTTTCCTGGCATCTCCACTGTGTGTGCTAGATGGATAAAGGTTTTCAGCGTACTTGATTATAAGAATGATTTTCTAGCAGCCTTTCTTGCATAACTGACTACAGAATGAATTTCCCTGCTAGCATTTAGTTTAAAATGGATGAAGATTATAAATACATGTTTTTTCAGCTAATCTTGCTCAGCTGACCTCTGTACTTCTACATTCTGTGTCTCTCAAGGGTTCTGTTAAATAATATTTATATTAATAGTACCATCTACTGCTAAATCCCTCCTGTGGTTTATAAGAGCATATTTAAGTATTACATTATGTTAACCAGCTTCACTGGTAGCTCAGAATTCAAGCTGTTTGTATTTGCAGTTCTGCTGATAAGTCCTTCATCTCCTGTGTGTTGTAAATAAGATTTGGACCTGTAGAAAAGGAGGCCTGGGCAGCAGGGGCTGGGATTCTCCAGCCCTGCAGGGAAAGGGGATGTCCAAAGATGCATTCACAGCCACCTTTGCTCCTGGGGAATTCGGGGTGTGTGGGTCAGTGTCACCAGCACTGAGGGCACAGCAGAGGAGGTAGGGAGAGGATTCTCTGTGAGAATCTGTGATGTCTGTGAGCATCACTTCTGGAATTGCAGAAACACAGAAACCTCAACTGGGTAAGATTTAAAAGTCAGAGACTGTGAGGAAGAGACAAGTGGCTAATAACATAGGGGGGCCAGAGAAGACTCATAAAATCATTCAGGTTGTAAAGGACCTTTAAGATTGAGTCCAGCCATTAGCCAGTGTTGCCAAGTCCACAGCTTAATATAAAAAGTCAAACAAAACTGCTTCCTCTGTACACAAAAATCAAATTTGAAGAGTTCATTGAGCTTCTCTATATTATATCTGCTTATTATTAATTCATGTTCCTAATACATATTATTAGGCACTTTTGCTAACTTTAGGAGCCTATCAATTGACTTTTATGAACTCTGTGCTACATTATTATATAATTATAATATTATATTACCTACCTCTTGGTGGGGAAGATAGCTGTGTGTCCATCTGGGAAGATGTCATCTCGTGCTCAGCTCCAAGACAAAGCAGCAGTTCTGAGGCTCCCACCTTTGCTGTCTCATCTTCCTGCATGTTGGGTTTCTACTGGGATCTTCCATTTCCCTTCCAACTGGCTGTGCTTCCTGTTGATTTGCTTATTGCTCTTCCTAATGAGTGCTTGTGTAAACACAGAAGGGTTGGGTGCCTTTTATTGAAAGAAACTTGGAACTGTTGGAGGAATTAACTCCAGGGATGTCAAATGCCTGGAGCTGTGGTGCAGAAGTTAGTGCAGGAATAATGCATGGATCTTAAATTTAGATTTCATGGAAAGATATGTCTTTGTGTTACCACTAGATTAATGTGTTGGCCCGGGATAATACTGGCTTTTGAAGAGCTTATCTTAAAATGTTTAAAAATCTGTTCTTGTGTTTTACCATAAACTGATGTGGTCCAGCAGTCATCTGGCTCACATACTGGAAATATTTTGTTTTTCTTTTAACATGACTCATTACCATGCATTTGTAACTATGGTTCTTTTCTCTTAAAGGATTTGTTCTGCCCTTTAATTATCATGTTTTGGGGCATTCAGGTTTGACTTATTACCAACATAGAAATTCCTCCAGGGACTTCTAGCTTCCAAATAAATGTTATAGGCTGTTTGCCTGTAAAATTAGCAGTCCTTATTACTTCTCCGTTAGTCTAAATTAGATCTTCAGTGAGGTTATGTTGCCCTAGTGCATGTGTGAATCTTACAACTTATTTAGGGTGTCAAAAATACTGCTTTTGATGTGTTTGGGGAAGTTCAGCTGCTGGAGGTGCTCTCGCTTGCTCAGTAGCAGTGGTGTGTGTTTGTACCGATGAAATAAGAAGTGAACTATTGTGGCAGTTGTTATTACTGATCATTTGGACTTGAAAAAACATGAAGAAGCATTGTCCATGTATTCCTGTTCTCAATAAGGTGTTCCATTAATAGCTAGTGGCCATTTCCCTTCTTCTGTATTATTAGGTATGTTCTTCTGGTTTCTCTTAAGACCTTTTTTTTTTTTTTTTTTCAGTCAGAGAATTAGAATATCTGTTTTTCTTTGCTTTCTGAAGGATGATCTTGCAGTTCTGTTCTTTTTTTTTTTTTTTTTTAATTGCTGAAGGGGTTATTTTAAATAACAGATCTTTTGATTGAGTCAGTTTCGTTCATTATTTCCTCATATTGGACAATTCTCTTTCCTTACCTTGGTTTCCTGTCTAAGATACTTATTGCTGATGGTGTTGGTGATATTCCTGCAGAATTAATGCTAACTGCTAGTAAGAATATTGAACTGGAAATGGTTTCCTAGGAGTCTAAGTCTTGTCACTTGATATAGGAAGCCTGATGTTGTATAATTGCTATATAATTTGTACTTTAAAATAATCAAACTCCATCTTAAGGACAGTTTTTTTTTACTTCCATTATTGGAATTAGAAGAAAGATTACAATTTTTAGAGCATCCAGGATCTTAAAAGTCATCAAATTGCCAGCCTAACATTTTGAAGAGCCATTTCATGCTCACTTTTTAATGATAATTGCAGAGTTTGCCTTATACCTCTTTACTTGTGTTTATAGCTCTAATGCTTTTATGACCAGGAACTATATCAGTTACTACCTCTTTGGTCAGGTAAGCAAACAAAGCCTCTAGTCTACATTCAGTATTGAATTTTCCATTCTCCTGACCGCCCCAAACTGTGCCTGCTCTGCATTCTTGGCTCAGCTCGGAGCTGGCGTTGCACCTTGGTTTGCCTGCAGCCAGAACACTTAAACCAGCATGGGACACAGTGTCCCTCCCTGAGGATCTCTGTATTCCTCCAGAAGGTCTGTGGTGAGTTCAGCTTGCTTTGCTGGGCTCTGACGTGCACTTGGAATGGTTCATCAAAGCACAAACATGATTTAAGGAACTGTTCTTAATCGTGTTGCTGTTGTTTGCTGCAGCTGAGGCTGCACGAAATGAGTGCTCGGCTCACCCTCCATTTCCTGCCTCACAAACCTCATGGTCCTGCCTTTCATTTTGGAGCTGTGTTGTTTCCCAGTGAGGAGGCTGCAGGTGCTGCTTCTCCTCTCTGAGCATTCTCTGCTGATTCCTGCATTGAATGCTTGAACACAAAGCATGGATGGAGCAGAGGATGGCAGAGCAGAAGCTTGTCCAGGCTGGGATTCATCAGTTTTGGGAGGCAGCAAGAACCAGCAGCCACTGTCCTGTGACTGCTGACACTGATCTTGGCTGAGGAATCAGCGTTTTGGGTCTAAGCCTATGGCTAGTGGTCAGACAATGTTCTTTTTTCTTTCGAGTTTTTATTTTTGGTCCTCCTAAACATGCAGTGAAATGGGCCAGGTAAATCTGCCAAGCACAGAACTTGCAGTTGCAAGGCAGGGCTTAACCATCTGCTGCCATTCCTGCTGCCTCAAACCACCTTTCTTTCCATGCTCCAGTGTGAATCCAGTTCCCTTAAGCAGGGCACGCACAGTAATTAGGTGAATTTTCCAGGCAGCCA
Source organism: Taeniopygia guttata (assembly GCF_048771995.1). Taxonomy (NCBI): domain Eukaryota; kingdom Metazoa; phylum Chordata; class Aves; order Passeriformes; family Estrildidae; genus Taeniopygia; species Taeniopygia guttata. The sequence goes on from NC_133025.1 coordinate 3,428,227, forward strand.
TAAATTGGGGTCAGGGTTGCTTTATTTAGCAGGTGTGTCACTCTGATGATCCATGGTCACTTAGTAATGGGCTAGGATTTTTCCTCCTTCAGAGTTTCCAAATTAAGGAGCTGTTCACCTGGTGGGAATATGTATTTTACCCAGGTATATGACTGCACATCTGCTGCTATTGAAATTCATCCCACTTCTATTATTTAAGTCTATTTTTTAAGTACTTTTTGTACATTCTCCTGGTTCTCCTTTCCTAACTCAGTTTTATCAAAAGCCATAAACAAAAGCCAGGATTACTAGTGGGGGAAAAACGCTCCAAAACTTAGCCCAACCTGGCAAATTTATAATTCTCAGCATCTACACGTGTCCACCAAGACCACGACTAGTTACATGTGAAGAACTTAGTACAGCCCATGTGTTGAAAATACTTGGTTTTTTTTCATGTTCTCTTCTAGCAAGACTTAAAAGATATTCCAGGATATATGGGTGGATTTAAAAAGCAGATTGTGAGGTCTTCTTGTGGGTGTTGCAGCTCACTTGGAAATATCCTGCTCAGCAAGGTAAACCAGAGATCTTGTATATTTTTGAATGGAGAAATGTGGAACGTTCTTCCAATCAGTGATAGAAGAGCTTGTAAGAGAATGGTTACATTTTTGTGTGATTTGGGTAGGAATAATGAAGGCTTTAAATCCACATACTTGGCTAAGTTCATTAAAGAAGAAACAACATAAAGTATGGAGAAAGGATTAAACCTGTTTCAAAAGATGAGAAGATAAATAGAACCTGAAAGCCACCCTAACACATCAAACAGTGATAAATAAATATTAAACAGTCTTCAGTCAATTCAAATCAGAAAAAGAATGGAAAAGCATAGCTCTCATTGCAGGTGATGACATTCAACAGTTGCTTCCATCCTTTGTAAGGATGAGGAAAGGCAGGATAATTAATGAACATGATGGTTTAGAAGGTGGCTTAAGAGGTAGGGACAGATAGTTTTGGAAGGGAAGAAAAAGGGTGGGTTGGTAGAAAATACATGGATTTTCTAGTACATGGTTCGCATGGCTGTGAGGGGTCACATCATCTGCCTGTTGGGGCTTAGAGATAATATTCAAAATGTAATAAAACTGTTGGAAGGTTGTGATATTACAGATAATTGTGTTTCATTGCTTGGATATGGCACGAGTGTTGCACTGGTCTCTATTTTTAGACCTGTAAAAACCTGATTCCTTTCATCTGCAGTTTTCATTGTTGGGTGGCATTGAGTGAGTAGTGGACACGCTAAAAAGAAAGAGGCAGTGAGAAAATGCTGCTCTTTTTCATGTTGTAATTGTGTGGTGTTTACATGAAGCTGTGAGGTCACTGGCTTCCGGTACGAGCCGCTTCCTGAAAACCTTCTACATGGTACATCTATAAATGTACTTCTTAGAAAAACTCAGCTGATTTTTGGTTTTCCTTCTCGTGCTGCTGCCTGACCACCTGACTTTTGTTTCTACTCCAGAATTTGTGTAGCAGTGCAGGATAGTGATCCCTTGGAATGGAGGGTGATGCTGCAGGAGGCACAGGATGTGCTGGAGAAGGTACCACAGAGAAATTGGGTTCACAAAACCCAAAGCAGGCAGTGGGAGCATGGAAACAAACACACAGTCTGACTCCTAGAAAGTATTGATAGTCTCAGGCTTCAGCAAACTGAGTCATACATTGACAGGTGATGCAGTCAGGTTTGAAATAAAGAGGTAAAACCAGCATCAGCAAAATTGCTCCATGTTCCTATTTTCCTGTTGGGTTTCAAGTACGTAAAAAGCCATTAGTTACTTGCAAAACCTGTTGAAATGAAGTAATTTTATTTTGTTAATGCAAAGTTCTCATGTTGTAGGTGGCTTCTAAACTTGAATGTTTGGGAATCATGGCATCATTAGGCTTGGGAAAGCCCTTTAAGATCATGGAGCACAACCATTCCCTCATCACATCCCCAAATGCCACATCTTCATGTCCTTTAAACCCCTGCATGGATGGGGACTGTTCTGATCCCTAACAACCCTTTTGGTGAAGAAATTTTCCATAATATTCAACCTAAACCTTCCTCCCCTGGTGGAGCTTGGAGCAGTTTCTTCCTGTCCTGTCTCTTGTTGTTCAGGAGATGGAAGTAGCCATCAAATTTCTGTAAGACATGAAGGATTTGGCAATAATAAAAAAAACCCCAAGCACATATATATGTGTGTGTGATAAAGTAAAAACAGGCAGGCAAGGTTTATTGCTCATCACATAGAACACAGTTTTGGGTTGTATGACATTTATAATGTAAAAGAGATTATTCCAACCAAAATGCGTTCTTTGAAGTGAAATATGGTCCTCGTAGAGCAATATATAAATGAACTTAACTGTGGCAGGTCAGCATGTGTGGGAACCAGGAAAGATGAAAAGAATGTCTGTTGGAAGAATTAGAATTCTGAAGTAGTTTTAATAGAGTTATGTCTGTGTTTTTAAATTTTTTAACCAGATTAGATGAACTGAAATATTTCAAATGTGTATGTATTTTTAAAAAATAACAGTATAATCCTAAAATGCCTGGATGAAATATTTGAGTTGAATATTTTTTTCTTCATATTAATTAGCTAAAATACTACTTAAGGCTAGTACCTAACCTAGCAAAGACTAGCTAGAATACCTTTAAAGGAGTGCTTTTATTTATAAATTATCTCAGTGTTGCAGTATATGAAAATACAGACATTCTGCTGTGAAAATGAGTGTTTTAACATTATGTGTCAGTTTGAAGGTTGAAGATAAATGTGAATTTCTGGGGTTAGTAATACATTCATTCATTTCAAATCAGGTTTTTTTGTTTGATGACCATGCACAATATACTGAAACTTACTAGACTTCACAGAAGTAATTACAATGGGAAATTCTTGAATACTAATTATTCTTAAATTTACAAGCACTTTTAACAATACTGTGGTTTTAGACAGTCATCATGCTGTTTTATAACAGCTGTAAACTTATTTCCAGCAAGACATGCTGCTTGTCGACCTAAAGTTGGCAACATTCCTGTGAATTTCCATGGTAATTTTATTGGTAATTAGCATTTGTCAATAGCTTTGTGTGTCATAACCCTTACATGTCTCAAACCTCTTCTGTCTGTATAGCAGTGAGATTCCTAAAATTCAGCTTTGTGGCTTTTGTCACCCCTGTAGGAAGAACCAGGGGTTTAAATTCCCTCAGTGTGATGATGTTCACTGTTCTGTTGATACTGTGTTTTTTTTCCTCTCATTGTCTGGGTTTTAAACTTGTAGCTGTGGCACCAACATCCTCATTTTCTGGTGTGTATCTTCTTTTATCCTGTGTCTTAGGGAGGATGTAGCGTGGTCGTAAGAATTTCAGGTTATCCCAAAATGTTATACTTGCTTGAGGTCTGGGTGAACTTTCAGTTCAGTCTGGTAGAGCCCTTGGTGATTTCTGCATTTCTCTGTAGGTTGAGAAATAATCTGGGAATATACCTTTAATTGCTTTTTGTCATTTCCCAGGTGAGTGCATGATCACCTGACAGGTGGAAAAAAAAACCTCAGGTAAAATGTTTTGGATAAAAATGCAATAACCTCTGATGGAAAAGGGTTCAGATAAAGTGACCTGAACCCTTTGGCCTGCAGAGCTGTAGTCCAGCTGCATTGTAGAAATGAAGTTCATGAATCTTTAGTAGTGATCACACTGGAGGAACATTTGGGTTTATTCACCTTTTAAAAGTTTCATCTTTGGGTGAAACTGGGATATAGACTTAGCTGAAAATTGTGTTGGAGTAATTTAATTTTCTATGTTGCTTAAAATCCTAAACCTTGAAGTGCTTTGCCCTTTGTGTGTTCTTCTGAAACATTAAATTGTTCTATTTGGTTTTACATTTGCTATGCAGTAGTTACTAGTTATCTTTGCATCTTGATTTTATCTCCAGTGAATCCCTAGTGCTGAGCTTGTGGGAGCTTTATTTGGGTGAGTAACAGTGAGCAGTATGTGGCTTGACGGCTGGAATTTCCCAAAATCAAAGTGAAATGAAGGAAATTAAGAGTTAAAGCAAGGACAGGAGCTTGCAGCAGCGGATCAGTGCAGTTTCAGATAGTTATCACTAGGAGGACACACAGACCGTGGTATTAAGGAACTAATTGTTTATCTTTTCCTATTAACTGGTTTGGTGCTGAAAAATTTTGTCTTGAATGGGTGCCATATAGTAATATGTTAATTTAGTAATGTGTTAATTAAGATACTTGATTTTACTAGAAATTAAAAGAGAGGCTTGTGTAAATGGACAAAACCAGAGTGTGATGACATGAGGAAATCTCCCGGGGATTTCTTTGTTGGTGAAGCAGAGCACAGATTGTGGAGGGTGTTCGTCCACCAGAAATAGGTGACATTTAGGTAGAAGTGATCCCTTTTTTTTACCATTTACTTTACAGCTTGTGTTGCAAGGAATTCCTTACACTTCTCTGTGAAATGTTTGTGGTGTTTCCTGCTGGTCAGGACGCTGAGTGAGTTGGATCAGTGGCTGGGATTTGATGTGGCGTTGGCTGTAATCTTCATTTAATCTGTTTGTGGTATTTCACAGTGTTTGCAAATAGCTTTTCTTTTACTTGTCTATATGTGTTTACTTAGATTCTGATGTGCAGTGTCTGTGTCAGGTTGAGTAATATGGAAATTAGTCTAATTGATTTAAATAGTTTGTAGACTGCCCATGTTGCTGAGGCAAGCTGTTACCTAATAAAGACTTTGGAATCTGACTCTTTCTGTATAGAATGATTATTGATATCACACATGCAGACAAAGATGATAACTGTAGCATATGCTTCAAATAAAATGACACGAGAAAATGAAAAATGGTTTCAGATTTGAAGTTACTGAAGGATGCACAGAAATAACACCAGATGGAGAGAAAGAGAAACTAAGAGATTATTAATAAGTGTGGTGCGTTGAAGTGGTATAGAATAGAATCCTACAGGCTTTCAGTGTATAAATCTTGTTGTTACTTTGGTACTAGTTTCTGTGATGTGTAAAAGTGAAAATGCATCATTTCACTCCTCCAAAGTAATACTCCCTGAGGCTACAAAAAGTAGCACAAGCCAGGTCAAAGTCACTTTTGAAAACATACTAATAGTTTTTGGTAGATGGTCAAGATTGAACTACATCTTCCTAAAAACAGTATTTCTGGAATTAATGTGATTTTATATCTCTGGCTTCATAAACTATCACTGGGAGACATTTTCCTCAATATTGAAACTTGTTTCTGTAGTTCAGTGTTGTTAGACTAAAAAGCAAACCACTGAATCTTCCTTTGATAAAACCCGTGGTCTGGAACTGTTGCATAGTTGTTTTGTCAGAATTTCTATTTGGGAGCATGCTGGTTCACCTTCTTCTCAGTCTCTGTGTCTAGCACAGTTTAGTTTTTCACACATTTCTTTCATCTTTGCAGCAAATCCTGCATTTTACTTTTCCTGCAGGCTACAGTTCCTGTCCATCCATTTGTATTCCCATCAGTTCAGTTGACTTTATCATTTTTCATGGAATCAGTCTCCGCCTTCTAATAAACACTTGTTGTTCTGTGTGAGACCCTCAACTGTTGGAAAACAAGGATCCAGCCTGGTTCCAAACTTTGGAGTTGAGTATTTTTTCTGACTCTGTGGGCAAGACTGGGCACTCTGCAGGTCTTGAGCTTCAGCCTCTTGAGTCAATTAATTCTTCATCATTTGAGCTGAATTGTCAAGGTTTGTCAAGGCACTGTTTTATTTTCTGACCCTGCAGAGATTTTCTGTATTTTGCAGAACTTTCTAGAAGTCTGGAGTAGGGCCTGACTCAGCAAAGTAGTTCAAGGTCTTTTTATTTACTGCAGAAGTTTTAATGACTGAGGCTTCTCAGTCTGTCTTTATGATTTTTAAAAAAGACCTTTTAACTACTCATCCTAAAAATAGCCTGGAATAGTCTAAACAGTAATTGATGTATGAACAGAAACACTGTGTGATGTCAGTAGAGGTCTGCACTGGTTTTCTAAATGATCTAATTTGAATTTTGGAAAATTCTGAGCATGGAAGGGGAAGATGAGACCTCGTATTACTACCCAGAGGAAAGATGAGGATCCTTTTTTTTTTTTTTATTAAGAGAATGAGGTTGTGGCTGCAACAATGAATTGTAAAATGTTAAAAATAAGAGTTGGATTTTGTTGGTGAGGTTTTGTTGGTTTTGGGATTTTTTTCCCCAAAAGTTGGGTGAAATGCTCTGTACCGAGGAGTTACAGTAGGTTGCTGGAATGAGGCAAGTTGATCTCAGGATGAATAAATATTAAATACATTTCTTCTTCATACTAGGGAATAGTTGATGGTGCTGTCAGGGTGTTAGCACAGGGAGTAATTACAGTACCATGGAATATTTGCAAGTGTTGTAGGAAAGCAGGTTTTGGATTATTCAGACCCTTTAAATTAAAAATTGCTTTGTAAGTTTCTATTCCGTTACACACATCAATTTGATCAGGTTTTTGTTTTACAACAGAGATTCTCAACCTTTGACCAAAAGCGAGTCCTGTGGAAGTCATTCAAGGCGGCGTGTGAAGATAATCATTCAGATTTTGAGAGCAGTGAAAACAGATCAATACCGAATTCTTGTTCTGGGATGTCGGAATCTGTGGGTATTGGTGATTCTGAGATTGTAGAAAGTCTCTGTCTTTCTGCCCCACTGCCAAAGAAGAGCCATAATTCCTCTGTGCTGGTTTCAAGGTTGTTTATTCTGTTTATCTCTAACATGTTCTGCTGCCCTGCCGCAGCTCTGTCCTGCAGGGCAGCGTGTGGGGCTCTGCCCTCAGTGGGATGTTACAAACATTAAATACCAGAAACTACCTGTGCTGGATTTACAATAACGTGCCAATATCTGTCACCTACGTTGGACAGTGTGTCCCCAGCCTAAACCAACAGAAAAATGCCAACACCACAGTGAGACATGGAGGGCATGAAGAAGGAGAAAAAGGACAAGACCCATTCAATTTCCTCCATCTTGTCCCCTTTGGACCCCTAATCTAGAATCCTAAAATTTTACTTTTGCACCCGTGTCACACTTAATTATTACTCTTATCAAACACTCAAAGCTTGTAATTCATCCTGTAAGATTGAAAACTCTTTTCCATGGACAAAGATCACAGACAGTGTCTCTGGGGGCTCTGTCCAGGGGGGTTCCTGACCCCTGCCAGGGTCCCAGGCCTGCCAGGGCAGCCAGAGGGAAGCTCTGGATTCCCACACTGGGAGTAGCAGCAAATGAAATCCTCATAAACCCAGCAGTGAGACTGAGGGATGGCCAGCAGGAGCAGGGCAGGATGGAGAGGGGCACACACTTCAAAAGGAGCAGTGCAGATGGTACCACTGTGAGTGTTGGTGTTTGTAGCGTAGCACGTGAGGATCCTGTGTGCATTTACCACTAGAAGTGTACTCACACGTGAAATCCTAATTTCTGCAGCGTTCAGGCTCTGCTACGACACATTTGCCAGACTTGGCATTTTGCAGCCCCGTGAGGTGTTGCAAGGAGCAGATCAGGGATGAATGAAGTGGCTTTCTGCCTTCATCTTCCCAGGTGCATCTTGTGAGATGGGGGAGAGGAATTGCTGAGCAGAGGCAGGGGCTGAGGAAGTTCAGACGTGCTGAAATAGAGCGTTGCTATAGATCAGCTTTTCTCATCTGCTTGCCAGAACTGCAGTGCTTTTTCCCAAGTTGTTGTAGGTTTATTTCCAGAATATACCAAGCATGAAACATCTATTTTGCTCTAATCAGAAGACAAAGATATCCTCCGCTAATGGGGAAGGCTTTCCTTGTCTCCACAAGTCTTCAGGATTTTTATGCTGTTGTTTCAGTGAATAATCAGATTTGGTACTTGTTTGCCTTTGTGTAGAAGTGCATTAGTGCTGGTGAAAAACTCTGTGTTTGAAACACTGTATTGGCATCTTTTACATGGTAAAGGTGGACAGAATCAGATCCCATTATTGTCATGTGATTTGTTGTTCCTCTGTAATGATTGCCAATTTCTGCTAGTATAAACCTAAAAGTAAGCAATCAGTTTTACATAACTAACCAAATTTTCAAGAAATCATCTGAATTTGCATTTCTGAAAATTCTAAGGATAAAGCAGAAATTCTAGAATTGATTTTACCATCATAACAATCAAAGGTTGTATCAACTGTTCTCCAATAGGACATGTGTCTTCATTTTGCTGTACTCAATATTTGATATTTTACCCTACTGCTTTACATTAAAATCTTTTTGTCCTTTTTAGTTTCCACCCTTTAGCCTATATTTTTAAAATGAATAATGGTTTTAGTTGCTAAGTGGATTTTCTGAGTTCAAGTGCCACAGGTGGCAGCAGTATTGGGGTGCTGTGTGAGTTTGGGATAACAAAGAACTCTGCGTTTTGTGGTTGTCAATGTTAGAACATAATCTTTTGTTTTGACCTGAAGGATTTGTTTTAACAGTAAAGCAGTTTCTGTGTCTGTCGTGTCTGTATTGTCATGTAAATAGTTCTGGGAGCTGCAGCAGAGAAGTTCATGTTCTCAGGGGCTTTACCCAAATCCATCTGTTGAACAGTTTGGATGGAGATGCAGGGTGCAGGAGTCACACAGAGTGCCTTGGGTGGCAGAGGGGTGTTTTTACACTTGTTTTTTTAGCTGTCTTACGGGAAATAGATGCTGCAGCCCAGTGGAGTTGGCTTATTGAAGATGAAAGGTAATTGAACCAACATGGGATTAAATAAGGCTTTTCCATCTCTCCATGTGACCTGTCTTAGCAGCTTTTAACCAAACAGTGGAAAAGTACAGAGTGTGTCCGTGGCCATTTGGCAGTCAGTTCCTCCAGACACAATTTCCAGGGCCTTCAGTTGTTCCCTTCATTTGCTTTAGTCAGTTTGTTGAATTTGATAACAATATTTGATGTTATTTGATAACATATTCTTCAAGTTTGAATCGAAACAGAGAGTGGCAGAGCAGAGAAGAATGAAGTAAGGTATACATCCTGTATAATGTGAATAGAGTAGAAATAAAGAAATAAATCACATGAATTCTTGTGTACAGATGGTGGCTGAGGTCTGCTCAGTGCACAAGGGCTGGTCAAGGTTTTTTTTTTTTTTTCCCCAACAGAAACAGTGGAAATTGATATCCAGAGAGAGTTTCCCAACTCCATTTATTCTCAATTATCTTGGAGCTGTTGGCCATTAAGTGTAAAGCTTGCTCAGCTTGCTTTAACTACGGACTGATAAATTCCAGTGGAATTATGGCTCTGTGTTTCAGAAGATTTCTTGGGAGAGGAAGATGACTGATATAAATGGATCTGAACAGGAAAGGAAGGATGTTATTCTTGGTATTGTTCATGGTGTTTTCCTCTTCTCTGGAACACAGTTGAATCAGTAAGAGGAATGACAAACTAGGAGGCTCGAGAGTGCAGTGATCAGACCTGATAGTGCTTGTTAAGGAATCAAACCCCTTGCTGACACCAGGTCTACATCAGTGAAGTATATGTTAAAACAGCCCAGGAGCTTTCCTGGATCTCAATGTGGCAAAGACTCAATAATAGGTAATTTTCTTTCTTGGTATTAATATTTTATTTTATTATTTTATTTTATTTTATTTTATTTTATTTTTAAAGAAAGCGTTGAGTTTGCTGGGTATATTTTAATGGGTTTTTATTTTTTTTGTTCTGTTTTGGTTTTCTAACCAATAGGTGCTTCAATCTTGCACATTGTGTTATGTGGGTAACCATATTGTCTAATTATAAGACATAGGTCACTGACTAACGTAAAAATGAGGTGAGGGGAGCTGCTCTATATTGTGAAGGAGAGAAATTGTGCTTTGCTACATCCCTTTAATTTCTGTTTCCTTTGTTCTAAGGTTCTTGTCTATCTGTTGTAGCCTCTCTAGGTATAAAAGACTCAATAGTTTCAGGAAATAAAATCAGATGTGATGGTTCATTTCTCTCGCAGAAAGATGAAATACCATCTTGTCAACAGAGGGAGGCTGTGGTCAGACCAGGAGGGCGGAATGTCTTTGTCCCTGGCGTCATTTCCTTGGCTGCTGACCACGGGGTCAGTGTGTCTCTAATTAATATTCTGGGCTTGCGTATATAATTTTTGATACCAGAAGTACAAATCTTCCTTTTGCCAAGTGTTTAATTTCTTGGACAGGAACATTACCTTGAAACCACCTTGGAGAAACTTAGAGTTGCCAACAAGATTAATCCCCCCGGACACCAGGAGCAGCAGTGTCAGGGAATGACTGATCTGAGCAGGTCACAGGCAGTGGAGGGCTACCTTGAGAAGTTTGGGATGGGATTCCTCATTTTCTCATGGAGAGAACTGGATTCAGTGAAGTTATGATTAACTTAAGCTCTGCTAGTTTAAGAAGACCTCCTTTACCTACAAGGGTACCTGGACAGCTGATACTTGATGTAGACAATTGAAATAAATCCCAATATTCCATGATTTGATTCCTGTGCTTTATAAGAAATATGGGTTTATTACAGATGTGCTGTTTTTCTGTGAAAATTTGTAGAATCCAGGTCTTTTGTCTCCCAAAATGAAGACCGTATATGCCAAAATATGCATTTGAAGGCACGGTTGAAAATTAATGACATTGCACTTCTCTTTTTTGTAACACAGGTGTTGATTTAGAATCTTTCTTGAGTTGTAAGAATTGAGTCAAGCAGTTGGAGGGGAATGTACTGGGTTAGAATAAAATTAGTCTGTCAGGTGTTGATATATAATAGACACCATGGTGCTACCTTGGCCACTCTGTCATTAAAATCCCAGAAATAGTCCTGATGAATTTTATTCTGTTCTTGTAATCAGACTCCGCAGTGCAGTTAACTGTGGTCTTAAAATACTTGTATGGATTGAATAAGAGGTGCAGAATTAGGGGGCTGTGCTCTGATGTTCCCAAATGATTTCACCATCTCCGGACGTGTTGCCTGCTGTTGAAATAATGGGAGGAAAAGTAACGATTGAGTCATATTGGTGAAATTAGAGATTTTATTGGAAGGTTTAGGTGGGCAATAAGTGCCCTGCTGAAAGGATTAGGTGGGATTTTTCCCACTTGGTGCTTGCTTTACACCCAGGTGTAAATGTGTAGCAGGGAATAGACTACTTCAGTTGGAAAGGACCCATGTTGATCATCTGCTCCAACTGCCTGAGCATTTCAGGGTTTGCTAAAGGGTTGAAGCATCCAGGTTGTGGATAAATCCATTGAACAGGACTGGCCCTAGGGCTGATCCCTGAGGAGCACTGCTGGTGGCAGCCACCAGGCTGTTGGAACCTCTTTGTGCTCTGCCCTTCTGCCACTTTGTCACCCAGAGCTCCCTGAAGTTTGCTGGGAGTGCCAAAAGCTTTACTAAAATCCAGAAAAAACTAAATCCCCTTCCTCCCCTTCATTCCCTGGGCAGTTGGCCTTATCACAGATGGTTATCAAATGAATTTTCCTTGTGTTGATGGTGCCTGGCAGATGTGTTCTTCAAAAGACCCTCAGCAGCACCCACTATAATCCTCTCCATATTTTTTTTCCAGGAGCTGAGGTCAAACTACCAAGTTTGTCCTGTTTTTGGCTGGGATGGAGTTAATGTTCCCTAGTAGCTGGTGCAGTGCTGTGTTTGGGATTCAGTGTGAGAAGAGCACTGATAACACACTGATGTTTTTGGTTGCTGCTGAGTGCTTATTCCAAGTCAAGGACTTTTCAGTTTCCCAGGCTCTGGTGATGAAGACACGACTGGGACAACAGCCCTGAACTGTTCAAAGGGGTATTCCATACCATGGGACATCATGCCCAGTATATACACTGGGGCTGTAATCCAGGAATCAATGTTTTTTTGGGATGTACTGGGCATCAAGTCAGTGATTAGTGACCTGTGCATCACTTGTTGTCGCTCTTTTTATTATTTCCCTTCTCATTATATTCTATACTACTAGTATAATTATATTTGACTTAATTTAAATTATTAAACTGCTCTTATCTCAACCCACAGGTTTTAACTTTTCCCAGTTCTCCCCATCTCCCTGTGCTGGGAGCAAGGGGCTGTGTGGAACTTGGTTCCTGGCTGGCATTAAACCACAACACTTTTTGGTGTAAAATCTTCTAGAATTATTTTCTGCACAAGTCGATGCCTCTTGCAGATAGTTTAATTACCGTGGATTATTTTAGGTATCATATTGATGACATGGGTGAGCAGAAGGAAAGGGAATGGGGTTGTCATGACTACTGTTTTTTTTTAAATTTTAGTACTTTGATTTAAAAATATTTTTATCTCTAAATTTTTAGGGATAAGTAATGTCCTTTGCTGATTGTAAATTACTTGTCATACTTCAGACTCCAGTAATTCTAGCAGAAGCAGTTTTTCAAGACATTTTTCCTGGAAATCAGAAAAGGGTGAAGAGAAAGAGCATTCTCTTGGCAACTTATATAAAGGAAAACTGGGTTAGCTTAATACTCATGTAATAGTTGAGTATAAGTTACTGTGGTGCTTACAAAATGGCATTATTTGTTTCAAATCAAGTGATTTTATATGGAATTTTTCCAGACTTTTTTTTAAATGCTGGTGATTTTTGCTTGAACTAGTAAATTCCTGCAAGCTTGCAGCTACTATTACTAACAGTAATTTCATTTTATTATTTAAATCAATATAATTATTTTTCCATGAGGAGATCTTGCAGTGCTCATGCCTTAGTTGTGGTTAGGAGTGAGTTTCTCTTGTGTAACTGATTTGGGCCTTTAATTATTTTATAGCAAAGGGAAGACTGATGCAATTTTGAGGTATTTTCAGTCATTCAGATGGTAAATTAACTTCTTCATGACTAATTAAGTAAATATTTCTATAATGCACAAGAGTGGGTGTCTTTTGTGTTCTGGGTGTGTTCATTCTTGACCTTTGCATTACTTGGACTACAAACACAGTAGTGCAGGGACAGAATTCCAGTCCTGTCCATGTGTTGTCAGCATTGATCAAGCAGGGATCCTTCCACAGTGAACAGCTCTAGACGTGTCTTTTTAAAAAGAGAAGGCATTTTCTTGGGTTTTTTTTAAACGTCTCCATCAAAACAAAAAATCCAAACAACAACAAACAAACAAAAAACACAAAACCCCCAAATGTTGCCTGGTTTATCCCTAAACACACATATTTATGTGATCATTACCTATATCCTGAATTTGATTGATGCCTCTGGCCTCCTTTGTGTGCTGACTCGGTGACAGCAGTGTCTCTGCTCTGATTCCCAAGCTGGTTTTAGCTTGGGTTGATGATATAACCAGATAAGTCCAAGCTGAAAATGGGTTAATTTGTCCTGTTTCTGGTACATGAGTAGGCTGCCACTTGTCCCCTTGTCTTGCTCAGTCTCATTCTTAAACAGTCTGGCAGTCAGTGTTAGAATTAAACTGGAAAAAAAAAATTATTTCTCAGTCATCCTTTGGTTGCTGGTATGCCTTAGCTGGGTGGTTTTGTGCATATTCTGGAGGCTGGTAATTTCAGGTATTTTCTGAAAGACTGAAATGCTTTATTTTGTTTTGGGTAATTAGAAATAACTTTTTTAAAAAATTTTTGATTGGAAACGGAGTTAATATTATTGACAAATATAAATTATAGGATGAGGAATCTCTAGCAATGGATTTTTATGCTGACTGTGACATGCTGCTCACTCAGCTGAGGAGCTTGCCTTTGCTTTTATACCAAATATTACACCAAAATTTACAAATATGTGTGTTTAGGGATAAACTCGCCTTAAGTCCCACACCTGAGCTACTTAAAGGAGCAGATCTGAACAGAAGCTGTGAATTTGCAGGAAGTGGGAAAGGACTTTAAAGCCTCGTGAATCTGAAGATATTTCTGTGCAGTTTCTTTGTGTACAGTTGTTTTTTAAGGTGTGTAAAGCCAGAAGCATCAGGTGGGAGAAGTGATGGGTGCCAGCACTTGATTCCCATCCTGTGTATCCATGGCTGTTCCTGACCACTCTTCCCCAATCCACAGTCTGGATTTAAAAGTAGTTTGCCTGTGGTGGTGACAAATTCCACTTTCCTGGTCACACTGAAAGCAGGAAAGAATTGGAAAAAAAAAAAAACCTGATTTTTTTTTTTTCCCCCCTGCTTGTTTTATTTCTATTTCTCTGACAGATGTTGGTATGTATGTCAAAAGTCTTGTAGTTAAACGAGCACAGTCTTTATTTTAAAGTGAAAATAGGATTTTGGCTGAAGTTGGTAGCGCTGGAAAAAAGGCTCCTGCTTGCCCTGAGCTGATTGTTTCTTTCCAGGGGGTGTGTGTATGTGACAGAGGCTGGAAAAGAGAGGGATAAGTGTGTGTGGGCACTGGCAACAGGCCACACTCTTCAGGCCATGCTCTGCATCATCCCTCCCTTCTCCCACTGCCTTGCAGAATGTATAGGCTCAGCTCTATAAAATAATACATTTATTTCAAAACTGTGTTAAATGAGCTCATCTCAGTCACTCAGCAGTTATAAAATCCTGCCAAGTGCTACACGTCTTGTAAATTTAGAGGTTTTTTGGGTTTTTTTTTTTAATTTGCAAAGGATGAAATACTACAAAAGTTACTGAGATAGAGAGAAGGCGTCTTCCTTCACCCATAACATACTGAGGCACAAAAAATGATGCTGGAAGCCAAGTTTTCTGACTTGACCCTCCTCCTCAGAGCTTCTGAACGTGAAGATTCCTGACTCTCAAGAGCTTTCTGCTCATGGCAGGCAAAATTATCATCTCTTGCACTCACAGCTTTTTTTTTTTTATGGGGTTGGCGACCAGCTCTAGCACAGCACAGCTCCTTTTCCTTCTCCTTTTCCTTCTCCTTTTCCTTCTCCTTTTCCTTCTCCTTTTCCCTCTCCTTTTCCCTCTCCTTTTCCCTCTCCTTTTCCCTCTCCTTTTCCCTCTCCTTTTCCCTCTCCTTTTCCCTCTCCTTTTCCCTCTCCTTTTCCCTCTCCTTTTCCCTCTCCTTTTCCCTCTCCTTTTCCCTCTCCTTTTCCCTCTCCTTTTCCCTCTCCTTTTCCCTCTCCTTTTCCCTCTCCTTTTCCCTCTCCTTTTCCCTCTCCTTTTCCCTCTCCTTTTCCCTCTCCTTTTCCCTCTCCTTTTCCCTCTCCTTTTCCCTCTCCTTTTCCCTCTCCTTTTCCCTCTCCTTTTCCCTCTCCTTTTCCCTCTCCTTTTCCCTCTCCTTTTCCCTCTCCTTTTCCCTCTCCTTTTCCTTCCCTCTTCTCCTTTTCCTTCCTTCTCCTTTTCTTTCTCCAGCTTGGAACCAGCAATGGGTGAGACTTCTGCTGCTTCCCTCCTGACGAGGTACGAATTCCAGATCAAATGTTAAGAGCTGCTTGTTTCTACGTGAAGAAATCACATTCAACCCCTGGATTTGTTCCAAGCAGGGGTATCATTACGTTTGACTCTTGTGTTTGAAACTGTTAAAGCCTGCTGATCTGACACAGCTAGGGATGGAGCTAAAATACATCAGCGTTTCAAAGATGGGAGGCAGAAGGAGCTGTTGGGTAATTTAGTCTGACATTTAGGGTGTTGCAGGTCATTACACGTAACTGTTACTCCCTGTTTTGAGCTCAGTAGCTTATGTTTGACTGAAAATTTGAAAAATTAACAGGCATCTGCTGGAAATGCTTTTCAGAAGGGCAGGCTGGTTTATTTGGGAGTTACTTAGAAATGAGGATTTCAGCATCTCTCTTAGTAATTCGTTCTGTGGGACAAACAATCTGTGCTTGCTTCTCTTTTTTCTTTTTTTTTCTTTTTGTGTGTGTTTTGCCGCATTTCAAACTTGGATATGCCTAATTCTACATAGTTTCATGGGAATTTTAAGCTGGCATAAACCAGCAGAATTGCTGAAAGAAGCAGCCAGCATCCCCCAGTTCCTGCCTGGATACCAGCTGGCCCCTGGTCCTGGCCTGGTGCTCCTGCAGCCGTGGGTGAATCCACTGCAGAACCAGCCAAAAAAGCAGCAAAATCAGATTTCTCCAGGCTCTGTACCAAGATCTAGTTCATGGCAAAGCTGCATGAAGGAGAATGAACAGTCAGGGATGAGAAATGGGTAAAGGTGGCTTCAGCAGCAGGTGGTGAAGCCACAGAGTTGCTATCAGCTGTTGGTTCTTGGCCCTTTTTTGATGGGAATACTGCTGGTTTGAGTTGCTCTGCAGCCAGCAGGGTCTGTGAGTTCATCCTCCTGGTGTTAAACACCAAAACTTCACAACCAGGTGTGCATCAAAATGCTGGAATGAAAAAAATTACAGTTACTTGATGTAGCAAAAGCTGTTCAGGTGTTATCCAGGTATTAGTGTTTATGTTGTTGTTGAGTTTTTAGTGTCTGTGTTGTAGTAATTGGTGGCTATACACAGGGGAAAAGGGCTTTGGATTTACTGGAGGGCTTATGTGAGGCAAATTAGTCTGAGTGTTGGCAGGTAGAATGTGGAAATTCTCAGTATGTGAGAATTTTTATTTTCAAAAAATAAACTCTGCTTTAAAGGCACAAGTTGATATTTATCTTAAGACCAGATGTTGAACAGTGTTTAGTGCTAAACCAGGTGACCTTCACAATAAATAATTTTGTTCTCTCAACTGAATGATTATTTGTCTTAGGAGAGCATTTGGTAAGAAATCTCAGTGCCAGCTCTCACACTTCTAATACTTTATTGTGGTTTGTAATAAGAGGAGAGCATCTTTAGCCTGTAAAAATCTGAGATGTGCATCATGCTAACATTGTATTAGTTTATTGTGCTTTCTTTGTAGTCTGAGGAGGGTGAGCTTTTCTGAGATAGAGGAAGAAAGAGCTGAAACTGCAGAGAGCAAGATCTGAGGACAAGTCAGCCCCAGCAGCAGAGGATTGTGGAATCTGGGCAAGCGAATGTCTTGTGGAGTTACAAACTAGAAATTTAAAATATCCACATCTCCTGGAGCATCACATACTGATGTTGTTCTCTATAGATGGAAAAGGATTTTTCTCCAGATACTACTGAAAGTGTTGACTGATTTTTTTTTTTTTTAGTACTGTCAAAATAATTTTTGTTGTTTTCATTTCAGTTTACCAGTAATTCTTACTGTAGTGAAAGTTGTTACATAAAATTGGCCTGTATTTTCTTGCCAAAAGGAAGTATTGTTAAAGCAACGGTGCTGAATGGTTGAAGCACAAAGTCAATATTCAGCTCCCTGATTCCATGTCTCTCTTGGTAGCACAGAGCAAAACTTCCTTGTATTTAAGACTGAAAAGTACTCCATTTTCTTTTCAGATGGATTGGGTTTTGGATGATTTGTGAATTATTTCAGCAAGAGTACCCCTTCACAAGTTTCAGCTGGTACAGGTCTCATTTTACCCATGGGAACTGCTGAACTCAGCTGTACAGGCTTGGTTTGCAGAGGAATCTTCTTCCCACTTCCATTTTTGTTTAGGAGCTCCTGACACAAACCATGACACAGCCCAGGTCATCAGAGCTGTTGCCACCACTTACATGGAAAAGCTTTCCTTTGAGATCAGACCAAGTGCTCATTCAACTCAAAAACATCTTTTGAAGTGACCATCTGATTTGGGGTGCCTTAATTGAAACTTCCCAAAGTTAGTTGGCCACACCAGTCCCAAGGATGTTCTTCTGCTGTACCTTGGCGGTGTTGGGTTGGACTTGCAGGTCTTTTTCCAACCTAAATAATTCTGTGAATTAATTCTGTGAAATAATTCCCTTCTTCAGGTGTTCTTGTTGCTACTGACTGAGCATCCAAACTTTGATATCCTTCCTGCCTGTTTTACTTCCCTCTGTGCATCATTTCTGGTTGGCAACTGATCCTGAGTAGTCCTGTCCCAGGCAGTGCCTTGTGTCCTGATTATTCCCTTTTACCTGTATTATGTAAAATCTTCTACTTGAATTTGTGGAAAAGTTTGCTTGCCTGAAATTTTTCTGGCAACCTGCAGTTTTTATAGGGGAAATTACCATATTGCTAACTTAAAAATCTTACTTTAGGTTTTTATTGAAGACAGCTAAGGGTGCCTTTTCTGGTTTTTTGGGTTGGTTTTTTTGGGTTGTTTTTTTTTGTTGATTTTTTAAAATATTTGTTTTAATATTCATTGTGCAGATGTGTATTACCCTGATAAAGCTATGAAGTAGCCAACCTGTGCTGATCTTCACTGGAGGTAGAATAGTTTAAAGAAGGCTTTGTGATCTGCTTTAGTTGTTTATACTTCAAAATAATTTTAAGAGAAAGGTGCTTTTTTATTTACCAAGCATTTGCAAGTAAACCTTAAAAACCCATCACAGCAAATAGTAAATAATTTTCTTTACAACACAAGGCCTTTTCTTTTTTTTCTGAAGAAATGGGATTCTTGCCAGCTATCAGTTTTCAGAAGATTGCTCCTGTTTTCTCCTTATTATGTGTCAAATAGTAAAACATAAAAAAAATGTTGACAAGCTTTTTAAAAAACAAAATATATCCAGGATTTACACCTTTTTTGACACCATTTAATTTCTTTTCAGGTGGAAAATAATGGCTATTAAAAGAGAAGATCAGTAAACAATGCTGAAATAGAAGTTGTTTGGGGTTTTTTTGTTTGATTTTTTTTAAGAAAGAATCTTAAATGATTAATTGCTTCTGGAACTGTGATGCAGTGGCTTTGGAATTTTGTAAAGGGGGCAGTGCTACTCAGTCTCAATGCAGTTCCAGTCTGCTGTTGTATCTATGACTTACTACCGATATACATATATATTTTATATATCTATGTATATAGTATTCGAAACATTGAATAAAAATGAAATTTTGTACTTGGTTCAAGCTGTCTGGATGCCTTGTGGGCATAAAAAAGTACAGTTATCAAGGAAACATCAATTTTCTAGTTGGCTAAAAAAGGTGATTGTGGTTGTGTATCACTTCTATGCATCAATTCTGAAGAATTTAAAAAAAAAAATACAACTAGAGAAACCAAAAACTTAAACTAATGGTCATCTATGTATTCATTGGGCTGTGACTGAAACCAAGAACTGGGCAAAGAGCTTTGCACTAAGAAGTTGTAGCTAAAATGTACCTGACATGAACTAAACAGGAAATTCTGCAGAGAAAAAGGGGAAATAAGAACTTGGATCTTGTTAATTAAAATTTTGGCAAGGTGACCTTTTGGGCCTTTTTGAAAACTCCAGTGTGGGATGTGTCATGACTGAGGACACAGCCTCAAGCTACGTCAGGGAAGGTTTAGGTTGGATATTAGGAAAAATTTTTTTCACTGAAAGAATAATAAAATACTGGAATTGTCTTCCTAGGGAGGTGGTGGAATTACCATCTCTGGATATGTTTAAATAAAGACTGGACTTGGCACTTGGTGCTATAGTCTCGTTGTGGTGTTAGGGCATGGGTTGGACTTGATGATCTTAGAGTCTCTTCCAACCTCATTATTCTGTGATTCTGTGTTTGAATTTCTCGTGTTTCTCCTGACCACGGTGGGGGGAAAAGTTCCTTGTTGTGCTGTGTTTGCCATCAGGTGCAAACCTCTGGTGGGAGGGAGATGGAGCATTCCTGAGAGTGTCTGAGGGTGGTTTTGGGAAGCAGCTTTTTGGAGGATGGGATAGACACTGGTGAGAAAGGAGCCTTTGACAGGAATGGAGACTCAGGAGGGGAAAACCAGCAGTGTCTGGAAATGTTAAGAAAGGGAATGAACTTATTTTAGGGATGCATAGGGATTTGTGAAATTAGGTTGTTAATGGATTGAGAACAAGTTTAAAAAAAAAAAAAACCTCAATGGACCAGGGGAGTTACTTAAAAGTCTTCTATTCATCTTGCTTTTAATTTTGCTATTCACAAGTTCCATGTTTTATGTATTTTGCTAATAACACGGAGCTCTGGAGTTTACAGTGCTTTTAGAGTTTAATGATGCTCATTCTTGAGGAGGGAACAGAGCTCCTCCATCACTCAGTGACTCAAGGTCCCAGAACACGGGTGGTAGAGGCAAAATATGAACCTTGAGGCAGCCCTGGGTCAGGAGGCTGGAAATAAACAAAAAACCTGTGTCCTCTGAAGGCTGAGACAGAAGGTTTTATCTGTATTTTGAAGAGTCAGTAGCACTCTTCCACACAGGTCTGGAAAAGAATTGCAGAGTGTGACATCCCTTTCTTCCAAGAGTTGGTTGGAAACTCAGCTGGTGGAGCTCCATGTTGATCCAGGTGTGTTTGTAGCGCCTGAGGTGGATGAATTCTACAGAAAATAAAAGAAATCCAAGTCTTTCATTGAGTTCATCCCATGGCTCCCATGCATAACCTTTATATGAAGAAGAGAGGAAGTCTGAGAGCCTAAGAATTCAGACAGATCACCAGACTGGCAGAGATTAAATTGGGATTAAAAAGTTTGAGCAGGAGGAATGTGGCAGTGATAAACCACTGCACAGGTGGGGTCACTCACAGAAACAGAATGTCTGAAGAGTATTTGTTAAAATGAGCATATTTAACATAAATACATTGTATAGAGGTTTCCAAAATACATATTAAAAAGAGGGGAAAAAGCTAGCAAGAACTCTCTTAAGTCTCTAAAGTTACTTACTTAGAATGAGATGATAGGACAGGGGAGAGATGCAGTGGTTTCATCACCTCCTGTAGGTGAAGACTTCAGAAATCAGCATTCCTGTAGAAAAGTACAGGATTTAAATCAAGAAGATGACTTGCAACACAACTTTTGACTTAATCTCAGGGTGATACTGCTTTGAGAATAAGGCAAATGAAAATGACAGGCATTGGTGCCTGTTGAGAACTGGATGCCCTGGTTTTCAGAACATCTCAGTGGATTGAAAGGACTAACTCTGGGAAATTGGTCAAGCACCAAATTTGGTCTGAGATAAAGTTCACCTGTCTGCCCCTGTGAGAAAAAACAAAATGGGATCATGAGTGCAGAGTAAGGATGTGCTTGAGAGTACAGTTAAGATGCCTGAGGCAGGGATGAAAAATCCACCTTTCCTCAGAGGAGAGAACCATCTGTGATAAAAGGCTTGAGGCTTTGGAGACTTGGTTTGTCAGGGACACTTGAGGGAACTGGGGCAGAGGAGAGGTTTTCTCCTGCATTAGCAGGACATGCAGGAGGTCATAGCTGTAACTAGGAAGAGGAGAACAGAGAAAATGCTCTGGATTTCCCACAGTGTTTTAGAATGCCACTTCTGCAGGGAAAAATCCCCAAAAGCTGCTTAGCAAACCATGGGCTGATGGGCTGGAAAGGATGCATATTTCTCCTCCCAAAGGTGGATGGCTGGTGGGATGAGGGAACTGGGGAAACTCATGTTCATCCTAAATTGAATCCAGACAGGATTAAACAGGTCTCACTTCTGGAACTGCTAGGAACGAGGGAAAGAAAATGCTGGTTTTGTCACATCATTTTTCAGAAACCTTGTTCATAAAGGGGAAAATGAGGTGACTGAAGGAGATGTGGAGAGGGAAGCAAGAAAGGGAAAACTGTGGTACCCACCAGGATTTGCTTTGTCCTTGGTGGGATTCAGTGACAGGGAGAAAGAAAATGGTTTCAGATTCTAATTTTTAATCAAGCAAGTGATTGAGGAAGGCAAGAAAGAGAGAAGGACCTGCCCTGGAAGGGCAAAGTGAGCATTGAGGAGATCACTCAGAAACAGTTTAATTTCTCTTACTTCACTGTAGTTGGTTTTTTTTCTGTATAATAAATGTATATTTAATCTAGCTAGTTCTAGTAGAACTCTGCTCTGGAATTAAAAAAAAACTTGCTCTTGTGTCTCTGGGTGTCTCATCATGGATGGGTGGAAGCAAATCCACCTCTAACGCTTGAGATGCTGCCAGGCAATTTGTGATACCACAAATCCAAGCACTTATATATGAGTGAAGTCTCGAGAAAGCACTGACTTGGATGTTCTAATCAGATCAGTAAAGAGAGGGAGGCCTCTGAGTGCAGGAGTGACCATTTCCATCATGATGGATAGTTTTAATGAAAATTGTTTTTTAAGGCATAGGTTAATCTATTTTTTGTTTAAAAAGTAAAAATGGGGAAGCAAAAAAGATTTTTGAAAAAATGAAATGTATAGTTTTGACCAGCAGCAGAAAGCATAATAAGGTTTTGCTTTGGTTTGGTTTTTGGTGGTTTTATTTATATATTTTTGTGTGAATTAACAGCTTTTGAAATGATGAGAAATCAGAGAGGGAAAAGGAAAATCTTTTGTACTTGTAGACCAGCGACACAAATGCAGAATTGGATGCTTTGTTGGGCTTCTGGCTGTGTTTAAGTAAAGAGAATTTTCCTAGTTTTTCAAGCTGAGTGAAGTTGGGAGCAGTTTGCTGTATGATACGGAATACAGTGAATCAGCATTCGCGATGGCAGCTATTTATAGTTACTCTATTTTTATTCAAAGCAAAACAATAGCACTGAATTTCAGGCAGTTGGACCAGACACTCAGGAAGGTCTCTCTGGAAGCTGAGGGGAAAATAATCCCATCTTGCTGGATCTTGAGGGCTGAGCTCGTGAGCTCCGCCGGCATCTCCATTTCAGTGCCGTCCTCCGAAGGTGAAATCCGGGGCTGTGCTGGGGAGCTGCAGGAGCAGATGCCTCTAAAATGTGGGTTTTATCCCCCATTCAGGGGGCTATCAGCATTCCTCGTATTTTCTATTTAAAAGACTGAGCAATGTAATTAATGCCTGCTAATTTTAACCCTCTCTTCCAGGTTTTCTGTGACTGTTCCACATCCTCCTGCTGCTGCTGAAGCCAACGTGGATGCGAATGCCGTGGCTACAAAGGCTTGTCACTGTCTCATGCTGGGTCCCTCAAATCCAGGAGCTACTTGGCAGTTTCCAAGGCAACCACCTGTGGAATAATTAAAAAGGATGAAGTGTTAGCGTGCCACATATAAGGAATTCTTGCCTGGAGAAAGCGTTTCACTTTTGTCCGTCTTGAAGAATCAAAAGGTGCTTCTGCCAGCAAAGTTAAGGTAGTACAATTAAAGAGTAATGATTTATTTTCTGGAAGTTTGGAGGTGGAGCAACAAGCCTGATTGGACTGTATGCGATACAGAAATGACCATGGTTCCCTCTGGGTTTATATTTTGGGTAAATTTAAACCCAAAATGCATGAGAATGGTGGTGATGGAGGCAGTGATCAGTATTTTGTATTAGTAAAACGGTTGTATGGGCTGTTTTGCACTTTATGCTGTCTTCCCTCGGATGATTTTAAGCTGGGAAGGACTAAAATGGAGCATACATTAGTTGGAGCATAAATATAGGAAGTGCAGCCTTCATGCCAAGTACACTGAGATTTCTTTGGCATTCAGTGCAGTGATAGATATAAAAGGAATCTAGGAGTGGGCTCACTGCAAAATGACAGTCGGAATCAAGGGTTGATCTTTATCCCAGAGCTTAAAGGGTGGGCAGTGACTAAGTCCATGCTGAACCAAACTGATAATCAGGTTTATCTGCTTCAGTGAAGCAGCAGCTAAAACCATTTTGAAGTCACATATTCCCTTATTCAGAGCTGAAATTGCACAGTGGAAAAAAAAATATTAAGCAAAAGAAGCCTGTTAGAATAAAAAAAAATGGCAAATTTGATTCTGAAAGTTTGAAACGTTGCTTCAGAAGTTGATGGCAAAGGTGTTAGACTTCAGATAACTGGAAAAGTTCTTCTCCAAGTATTCTATGTGACTGGATGTATCAGCTTGTTATATCTTCCTTCTCTGCCAGTCATTCAAACAGAGTTGAATAGAAAAATATTATTCATTTCTGACAATGGAGTTAAATGGAGAAAAACCACATTCCCATTCTTCCCATAGTCCAAATAACTGCTCAAGTCTGGTTACCTTGCCTGATGCTCTTGTACAGTTAATTTTAGGCGTAATAATTTTGTGTAATTTATTTTAAGAAAAAAAAAAGAGTCCTAAATTTTGAAGTAGAAATATTTGGGATGCCATCTGGGCTTTACATAATAAATTTTTCCTGCCAAAATGTTTGTGGGATTCTGTTGGGAAGTGGATGGGATTTCACATTCCATCTCTTTCCACAGCACAAGATCATTGTTTTTTCGATATGGTGGGTCCAAGAAGAAATAAGAATTGTGTGGTGGCAGATCTGTGATCTGAGGGAATGCAAATAGAATATATCCAATAACAACTCACACCTTTTACAGATGTTACCTAATTTCAACAGCAAATATTTGCAGGTACCAACTGAGTACAGCTGCAGTTTTCCACTCTAATACTTGATTTCCTGTCCACTGGTTGGTTGTCACCACATCTTAAATGCTAAAATGGTTTTCTTTCTGCAGTAATTCTTCAGCCTGTTAATTCCTTTCAGTATGGAGCTGAGGAAAGTGGTTTTTTCGGGCAAATGCTCTTTTCACATGTGGAAGGAGTGTGCTGGCAAAGAGTCTGTACCAAGCACAGTGAGGAGGATACAGAATTGAGACACTTTGTAGGGTAGAATTAAAGTATTTGGTGTGTGTGGATCCAGATCCTTGATCTTTCCAAGCAGCATCAATAACTCTCAAAGGTGGGATTGGGCACCTGTGAAAGAGCACAGGAGTGTATTTGTGGAAGCCTGATGCAGTAGCAATCAGGCACAGCAATGCAGCATTCCCAGGAATCCTGGGAATCCAGAGGAGTTTCAGCTTGGGTGCTTCTACAAAACATCCCAAACACATACAAATACCTTCATTTTTCTGTTTGACCTCAAATGCTGTGGGGGAGGTTTTTCTCATGAGGTTTAAATGTCCAGGTGCTGCTGAGCAGGTAGGATGAACAATGAACAGCTTCCTGACAGTTCCTATTCCAGACCCCCTTGAAGGGGATGACTTGTCTCTGAAAAGGTGGAATCCATCTTTTCCATGGATAGTTCTGCCTGGATTTAGGTGATTTAGCCCAGGTGGCAAACTTTCCAGGGACTTCAAGTGTGCAATTAGATATATTTGTGTGTAAAATTAATTGATCTATGCTTGTTTCCCCATATTCCATTCCTATTCCAGACTTTCCAGAGCTGAGTGGAGTTGCACTTGATCACTGGTACAGCCCCCCTTACTCATCCTCCTTTTCCCAACTCGGATATTTGACCCTGTCAGTTTTCCCAGCCTTTATCTGCAAGCCTGTGGTTCAGTGTCAAGGGTAGTGAAGAGGCCCACAGAGTTTGTTAACATAGTTTGTAAGAGAAATAAAAACAGCCATGCTAAATTTAGGCAGCTGTGCTGTGTGAAAGAAAATACAGTAACAGGCAAAATTGATTTCTGATGTTTTTTCTATAGGTTACGTTCTAACAATCTTTATCCCTGGGAAGTTTTACAAGACTGAAGGGAAGGAGTAGGTGGTTAGAGGCAGTGATTTGTTCAAAAAATTTAATCTCTTAAAGTGATTCAGTACCTGTTGACATAGAAGTTATTTCTGTAGCCTTGGTTATTAAGAATTAGTGCTACATGCACCCAGAAAAGTAAAATTTTCTTTTGAATTCTCTTTCTGTGGCCGAAGATTTGTTTTGCTCCATGTTGGAGCAACTTGGTGTCTTTTTGAGAAGAAAAATAATGGGAAATAGTGATATGGTAATTATTTCAAAGATTATTTTGGTACAGTGGTTAGTATTTTCCTATTTTTAAACCATTAGACTGTATCAAGAGTCAGTTACAGTGTGGTAGTCTAAAAGTGTCATTAAAATACCCATTAATTTTGTTAAATGAATTAGGACTGTTTCCTGGAATAGGTAGGACTTTTCATCTTGTTGCTTGGAAATCCAGGTGATTTTTCAAAGGGTTTTTTTTTTTTTTTTTCCTTGTAGCAAGAGTGGAAATGTAGGGGGAATTCAGGGAAAGAGCAAAAAGCTCAAGTCACCTTTGTGGAAAAGGGAACTCAAGTAATAAAAGGACCCTTTTACTTAGGTTTGATTGTCCTTTGAGAAGGAGGGGACTGTTTTGCTGCACTTTGGTGGATGGATGTTTTATGGGGAGCAAAGCTGCATTACAGCTTTAATACAAACAGAATTATCTACAGGGTGACAGACTTTGTGCTTGGGCATCTGATCCCTTTCAGCTGCTCCTGCTGGGCATTTTGGATGTGCTTTTCCAGCATAGTTCTGATGATTCTCCCTGACAGACAACACAAAGTCTAGAATAGACTAAAAAGGTCTGACAGCTTGCAGAGAGGTACTGAAGGTAGGAGGAGGAAAGCAACTCTTGTCATTTACTGACTTAGAGCAGTGATTTGTCTCCAGCAGTGGCCACAGGTGAGTTATTGAGGAGCACAGCAGCAGAATGGGAATAGGATCCTCCTCCTGCACACCCTTCATCGTCCAGACAGCTGTGGGACATGGATTGACTGAGCTGGATGGTTTTTGGGGGTTTTTTTTGCAGTGTTTACTGGACTTGTCTTTTGGAATTCATGAGTGAGGAGTACTGGGAAGTGTAAAGCTCTCCAGCTTAGCTACCACATCAGCCTGTTCAGTGAGGAGCCATCTTCTTTTGAGATAACTTTTGAGTTAACTTTTGAGCCTGAACTCCGTTTAAAATCCACTTCTTTCACTGGAGAAGACTTAAGTAATTCATACATAACTATTTCCATTACAGTTTTCTAGAGCTCAGCCTGCTGCAGTGTTGAGTCAGTTCAAAGCCTGCTGACCTATATACATGAAATAGGGCCACTTGCCCCACCTCTGCTCATCCTACTTCACACTCAATTTCCTTGAGAGTCCTCATTAATTTCACTCCAGAATTTCATTTATGTATTTTAATGTCCAGTGAGTTATCAGCACACATTTCTTTTTGTTTTTTTTCCTACTTATTTACTGCCTTTGTTACTGTGAATAACTTTACTATCATCAGCAGATGTTGTCATCTCACTGTTGAGCCCTTTTCATGCCACTTATGAATTCATTGAACAGTGCTGGGAACAGATCCCAGCTCAGATCCCTGTGGAAAGAAGAGCTGAAATGGCACCAAGCCCTGCCAAAAGCAGAGTGGCTTTGCCCACTTCTCCACGTGGCACAGCTGAATTTGTGGTAAAATCCCTGTGCTGTTTTGGTACATTTTTAAATGTCAAGTCACTGTAAAACATTTTGTAAGAATGGATAATAATATGTAAGATCTAATGTCATTCTTCATCACAGAAATGTTGAGGTTGAAAAAGACCTCTGAGATCACCAAGTTCTGCCCTGGAGCACCACCATATTCACCACTAAACCATATCCTCAAGTGCCATATCCATGCATTTTTTGACTCCACCACTTCCCTGGGCAGAGTGTTCCAGAGCTGCCTATTTGTAATTTCACCTTTGAAAGATAGGGTGGGCAAAGGATCCACCTTTTTGGATGACTGAGGATGATGTTTAATGTTTAAAAGGTCCACGCCTGCCTTGTTCGCAGCATTTTTCATCTTCTGAGTTTTTAGTCTCAAAACCAACTTGGTTTGAACCTGATGGTTTATCACTCTCTGCATTGCCAGTAAATGGAAAATTATATTGAATAAGGGAAATTTGGCAACAGAATCGATCTCCACAATCATAAGTACACACTTGTTTTAGAGGATTAGGTGTAGGAAATTGCCTGAGCAGTAGAACTGCTACTTGCCTTTGTTTTTCAACATTAATGCAGCAAACATCTAATGTAAAACTGGGCCAGATTTAAAGGATCTGTAGCATGAAATAACTTTTCCATTGGTGTCCTGCAGCTGCAGCTTAGGGAAGTAGAGAGTTGAGGACACTGAATTGCTGCACATAAGGGCAGTGTCCCAATGTCCCACTGCTGCTTCCTTTTACCTCCTCTGTTCATTCCTTATTACTCCTGAAATTCTGTTTGCTTTTTCGCTGCTCCTGTTGTCAACCACTGTGAAAACTGTATTTTCACAAAGCTATCTGCAGCGACTTCAAGGTCTCACCTAACCAGGAAAAAAAACTAATTTAGAACCCCTCATTTTCAGTGCGTAGTTGGTTGCTTTTTTCTATGTACAGGGTCTTAGAATTAATCTACTTGAATTTCATGTTCTGTTTTTTCTCCCAGTCACTCTGTATAGGAAGAAAAGACTGAGGGTTACTGCTTTGATGCATTTACTGGTTTATCTGTAATAGACCTGTGACCTCACAGTGTGTCCTTTTCAGCATAATTTATTGTGCAGTTAAATGAGAGAGGTCTAACTCTAGACCTGTACCAGAGTCTGGTTTTATGTGTGTATATAAGGCTTTATGTTATCAGCATGCAAATTAACTGTTGATTAGTAAGACCCTTCCTTCTTTCTGCTCTACAGCTGAGTTTTCTTCAAGACCTTGTGGAGAAATTGGTAATTTTTAGGGACTCCCAACATCCACAGCGCCCTTTGACTCCTGTCTGTGACTTGCAGATTGCAGCCCATCACTTGGTATTTTTAATAACTTGGTTTCCTTAGAAATCTGGCTGTGTCCATGTGCTCCTGGCTGTGTAATTCCTGGTAGGCTTTGGCAGTGAGCAATGCTCAACTTCCCGGAGAGAGGATCCTCTTTCCTGCTCCTCTCTGCAGGCAGGCGCCAGAGCTGGAACTTCCCTAAACTGTTACGTCCTGAACACTGAGTTCATTTGGGTTTTCATGTGGTGAAGAAGCATTTCTGAGGTTTTTTCCCCCCTCCCCACAGCTTTGTCCTGTCGAGCCTTTTATATTCCGTCACCTGCTGGCCCAGCAGGCTTTCTCATAAGCTTCACCCTTCTGGTGCATTTGATAAAATTTCCTCCTAACACATCAGTTCTTAGTATCTTTTTTTTCAGCTTAAAATTTTGCATTTAGTTTCTTAAAGTCTTTTTTTTTTTTTTTCCTGGAATCACAGTATGATTTCTCTTTTTGAAGGACATGCTTTTGAACCCTTTTTTAATATTGTTCTTTATTTTGTTTTAATTGTACTTACTCTATTCTTCCATATGCAATAGGGGATCTTTAGCAAGCTGTCATCCCCTTAATACTCTCCCCTTTTTTTTTGCCTGTTCATTTTAGTTTTCTTTATAGCAGTTTCCTTGTTTTTTCATCACAGAATGCCTGAGCTTATTGAGGACCTGACTAAGGTCACTTGGTCCAACCCTCATGCTCAAGCGGGGATTTTTTTTTAGTTGCACAGCTAAAAATAGAGAAAACTACTGTTTCAAGTACTGAACTTGAGTGCTTTGTAATCAGTAATGCAGCCACTCTTCAGCACTGAAGATCCTGTGCCCAGGTCAGGGCTGGGTCAAGTTTTGCCTCTGCTGTCGGTTTTTGGAGTTGTTTGAAGGAGTGCTAATTAACGGTGTCTAAAAATGCACTGTTTACATTTCAGTGACTACTCTGAGAATTTATCCACCTCCAAAATCCTGCAGTTTGGCCGCTTTAATTTCAAGAGATGATGATTGATGCTGATAACTGTCAGGTACTTCATGGGGCTGGGAAGTTTCAGAACCACAGAATGGTTTGAGTTGGAAGAGACTATAGACAATCCAGTTCCACCCCCTGATATAGGCAGGGACACTTTCCACTATCCCAAGTTGCTCCAATCCCTGTTCAACCTGGCTTTGGACACTTCCAGGCATGGAGCATTGTCTGGAACTAGAAGTCTCTTTGTGCTTCTGAACTTGGTTTTGTGTCTTTTCTTTCTTCCTGTGCTTTTATAGGAAGGAAGAGGTTTTGAGCTTCATGGGCTTCCATGCACTTTGAGATGCTCTTGTCAGACAAACTGACACGAGAAAGTTTTTACCAGAAAATTTCTCCTTCTTGTGGCTCTCATCCTGCTGGAATAATTGGAGGATGCCACCCCCCAGCCAGTGAAGTGGAATGAGCAGTTTGGTTCATCCTTCTGTCATTATTTCTGTGTGGTCAGATGAGCTGCTGTCTGCATTCCCTGAGCTGTAGTGAGGGATTTAGACACCCAAAATCCTCATAGATCCAGTGCAGGTATTTGAAATGGAGTGAATTAAATCTCACTCTGTTATTTCAGTGTTTTGAACTGGCCAATGTTTCCACTTTTAGAGAGTTTTTTCAGTCATGATGGTTAAGAAAGAGCAATTTGATACTTGATTAAAAGCAAGGAGAAGGTCTGCAAAGTCTCTTTGGGTGAAAAGAAGTTACAGTCCTGTGGGTGACCTAAAAGGATAAAATGAGAGTGGAATTTTAAATCACGTATAAAGATATTATAAAATTATGTTGATTGCAAGGAACAGCTTGGTTTGACTTGGGTGCTTAATAGTTTCACCTGTTTTTCCTCATTCTTATGTAAGCACATGAAAAGTTTGCAACTTGGAGATGTACTCAGAGACTGCATTTCTAGCAGTATATATTCCATTTCAGAGACTATTTTCAAAAGCATGCGGTAACAGGAAAATGGGGAATGGCTTCAAACTGAAAGATAGCAGTTTTAGATGAGATACTGGGAGTAAATTCTTTACTGTGAGGGTGGTGGTGCCCTGGCAGAGGTTACACAGAGAAGCTGTGGCTGCTCCATCCCTGGAAATGTCCAGCCTGGAATAGTGGAAGGTGTCTCTGCCCATGGCAGGAGGTGGGACTGGATGGGCTTTAAGGTCTCTTCTTGCTGAAACCATTCTGCAATTCTGTGAAATGAGGAAAAACCCCAGCATACTCAACAGAAGAATCTGGGTTGAGATTAATCTGTCTTTAAAGGTCAGGCTGAATTTGTGTGTTACCACTTTCTGTTCGTTCCGTATGGTCAGTGGCAGCATCAGCTGAGCTGTTTCTGAGTTTTTAAGATGAGTTTGTGTCTGGACTTATTCACACACTACCAAGAAAAGGAAAACCCAAACCCAACCCTGAAGCAGATCTTTTAATTTATTAGTTGTTAGTGGTTGTTCATCCAAGTAAAGGACTGATCTGACTCGCTGGAAATTTTGTGGTGCTTTACCCTCGATATTACGAGGTTGCAGTGCTCAGGTTTGTGTGGGTGAGCGGGCAGTCCTGCCTCATGTGCACATACAGAACCCTCAGCAGCATCTGGCCTGAGGCTGATGAACTTTTTTCTGTTCTCTTTTGTTCTCTCTGTAGCTTCCTCACTTTTGGGCTCTGCAAGAATGTAGACTCGTCTAAAAACTATGTAGATTACATAATGCAGGGCTGGGGTTTCTTCCTGCTGAGTGCTAGCTGATCTCGGTTTCTAGCAGGTTTGAAAAGCTCTTCTGCCCACCAAACCTTGGAGCAGGTGTTGGCTTCAGCAGTGGCATTTGCTGATCTCGTTGTTATGTTAATTTGGGGAAAGACAATATTTTTTGGAGGTCTGAAGGATGCTGAGAGCTCTGTCTTCATTTGTTTCCATCAAATAAGTGTGGATTGAATGCAAATGTTCAGGGATGGTGTCAGGACAGAGAGGGGTGTTTTCAGTTAATATCTGCCAAGAATTAAGGAAAATTAACACAAAATTCTTGTGGTTTGGGACAATACTCACTGGAGGAGTTGTCTGCTCCACAGATGGGGCTGTACAGAGTATTTGAGATAACTGGTTTGAAGCAAGGCTTTTGCACAATGTGCAGGGGTATCTTTCACTTTCTTTAGATACAGCAATTTGTAGTTCTTAAGGGAAGGACCCCACAGTCCTTACTCAGTGGTAAGATTTTGTTGGTATCAAGGCCTGTAAAAGCCTCTGCAGTCAGTGAATAATCAGTTTGGTGTTTATTCAGAGAATTTGTTTCCTTCAAGTTGTCTATTTTCACCTTCTGTAAGGTCCTAAGGTTATTTCAGGAATTATGTTTCTGTTGTTGTCTATTTTAGACACTTGGCATGGGATTTGAGACTCTGCTGAGGTGTTGGCAGTGGTACAACATGTGGCTGGTTTATGGTAACTCCTGCTCAGATTTGTGGTGCAAATACCTTCTCTTCTGCAGGTTTTCAGAGCTCTGCTTCCCCTGCAACTGAGGGTTTCACCTAACTAGCTTTGTGAAAAGTGATATCCATGTAATCCTCCTGGATTAAGAGTAATCTCACCTGGATATCTGATTTTTAAGGTGAGGTGAGATTTATCCAGAGTCTCCTAATTGCTGGAATAATTCCAAACAAGTACTAAGATCTTTTCTTCTTTTCATCATTGTGGTTGTAAAGAGGGAACTTGAGCTTCCTTCATAATTGTTATTTCTTGGTGTTCTGCCATAAAAAGCAGGTAACAGTCTAAAGACAGTTGGGCAAAGGAAACTTCGTTCTGAGTGTGGAGGGTTTTTTTTTTTGTTTTGGTAGAAGAGGATGGGCATCCTAAAGATTCAAGTGAAACTCACTTGAAAAAAAAAAACCCAACTTGATTTCGTATATAAGCAGTTTTGTAGAATGATGCTGCTGCTCCTCCTTGAAGCTCTTCCAACTGAAATACACACTGCCATATGCTGCTGGAATACCAGCACATGAGCTGGGTTAAAATACAAATGAGCAGAGCTGCAGTTTCAGGCGTTAGTTCTGCAGAGGGATCCAAAATGGTTCCCTTTGTCACTCTACTAAACACCTAAAGTTAGTTTTACAACATGCCTCTGCAAAACATTTTGGAGGCATTGGGTTTGAAATGAGGATTAAGAGGTTGAGAGGGAGAGAAAAGAAATTTTCCAATTTTTTTTTGTCCTAATCTAGGAGCAGGCACAGGTGATGTGATGCCACTGTACCACCCATAGCAAATAAAGAGATAAGGGGAATTTTGTAAGCAGCTCAAAAAGCTTGGATACTTCACTGGACATCAGCTATCCTTTTCCATGGGATTAATCAGATATTTGGTAGCTTCCAGAACTGTAGCCATAGTTCTACACTTGTCTCTACTGCTGCTCTTTACTTAAAATAGCTTTAAGACACCAATATTTAAGTGTTTCTAGAATTTGGACTTCTTAATGTGTGTGTTAATCTTTTAAAATCTACTTTTGTACTGTGGGAGAATATGTGGACCATATAAAACAGCCTTTGTAATTGGGAGCAGATAGTTTAGATGTCTCATTTTTATGTTTTACATAGATACTTGCTAAGGAAGAATGCAAAGTTTCCCAGCTACTCCTCTCCTGAAAGTTGTTTTGAACCAGAGTAATGATGAATAATAATGAGCAATAAATTACCAGAGCTGTATATTGCTGTCATTGATGGGGAAGTGCTCCTGCTGATTTTATTCCAAATGCTGATCCCATAGTGGTTGATGCTGTGATCTGGGGAGGAAACATCTTAATTTAATTCATGTGTTTTATTAAAGCCATAGATACTTATTTTAATAAAAACGTCAGGTACGTGTAATCTTAAAAAGGCTGGAAAAGTATGATGCAAACCAGGTTCTCTTCCCTTCCTCTTCCCTTCCTCTTCCCTTCCTCTTCCCTTCCTCTTCCCTTCCTCTTCCCTTCCTCTTCCCTTCCTCTTCCCTTCCTCTTCCCTTCCTCTTCCCTTCCTCTTCCCTTCCTCTTCCCTTCCTCTTCCCTTCCTCTTCCCTTCCTCTTCCCTTTTTTTTTTCCCTTTCTTCTCTTTCCCTGGGTAAAGAAGACCTGACAGGAATGCATGGACACCATCAACAACATTCCTCACCAAGTATTCAGGAATAATTGGGCTACTAGTATTTCAATAATTGATAATTAATAAGACTTTATAAATAACACTTCTGAGTTCTTTTTACGTGCCTGCTGGGTTTGTTTTGGAAGGGGGAGGAATGTCAGACAAATTTCTGGCGTTTCTGTGCTACCTTGGAGACTAGAAAATGTTTCATTATTGGCATATGAGATTCTTATGTAACTTGGTAATTCTGGGAACAAGAATTTTCAGAAAAATGCTGAGCAGTTCGAATCCCCTCATAAAATTAGAAGATTTAAAACCACTGTGCTAAATACTTCTGTGATAAATTCCCCAGAAATATGAGCATTCCAAGCTCTTGGAAATACATTAATTTTTCTAGGATTGCATCTTTAAGGAGTTAAAACTCCAAATCCCATGGAGTGAAGGACACATTGGCAGTTATTACGTAAACCCAGTGTGTTTTCTTTTGCAGAATATTAAATTGGGATACAATGGAAGTTGAAGAGCTGCTGCCTCGTGGCATCAGGAGCAGAGCTGGTGCTGTTTGGGATGTGGTTTGTGTCTGCAGCCCCCAGCACAGGGCAGTGTGAAGAAGGTTGCCCTGATCTCTTACTGCTGTCAAGACGTTTTTTATTTGTTTTCTCCAAGTTCAAGGTCTGTAATTCTAGCGGGACAAGCCAGGAAAGGACTTGCCCTACTTTTTTTTGTGTGTAAAACAGCATGGCTTGTCTTATCCACTCTCTACAGAACTCTTGTTATATTCCATAGAGAGGGCTTGATTGAATTTTTTTTTTCAGTATAAAGTGAAAATAGTGGTTTGTTAGTTTTCACACCTGCTGTGTGAATTTCCTGATTCTTAAGTGGATTAGAAATTGCCATATTCCATTACCTTCTTGAGGGCACAGATAGTCTGACACAGGAATCCACTGATTTGGGATGACTCAGAATTAAAAATGAGTCAGTTGTGCCTTACTTGGTTCAATATTATTTTTTTTTAACTAACAGATTTAGAAATAAGCAAGAGTTCAAATTCTATATACTTTATTTCTTGTGTCAGGAAACGATCTTCCTTCATTAGATTATTTCTTTTTTTTGTGTTTTTCATTTCTCAGGGTTCATTTGTGGTGTTGGCCAGTTTGTTCTCTTTATTCCCCTTTCCTCACTGAATGCAAGGTGTTGGTAGAACAAATACATCTGAAAGTCTTATCTTCTCCTGGATTACTGAACTGGGTGTGCTGTGCACTTTGGTGCCTCCGAGTACTGTCTAAACTTCAGTCAAAAATTCAGGTCCAGGAGTTGCAGAAGGGGTGGCAGTAAAATGTGTTTGGATGATAGAAGGGCTGGAAAGAGGGAGCTGTGTCATGCAAGCAGCAAGCATGTCTTTAGTCACTTCTGTTAAGTGCTTTTCTGGCTAAACTAGTGTCCTCTTGCATAAATTCTCATCATACTCTAATAATACACAATCAGAGTTAACCACTTATTTTCCCCTAAATTAAGGTCACACTTTTTTTTTTTTTCTCTCTTTATTTTCCATGTTACTTCTTGAGGTAATGAGGTTCAAGAAAAACAGCAAATCAGGTATTTTCCATGCCTGTATTTTTGCAGATAAGTTTACCAAGGAGGAAAAACATCTACAAAGTGCTTTTTTAAGACAAGGGAGCACAGTTGATATTGAGACAACATAAAGCAGTAGGCATTACATAGCAGTAACAATAAAATTAAGCATGAAAATTAACTTCAGTACTAACTTCAGGATTTTTATTTTTTAGTAAAAGACAAGCAGTTTTAAGACAAGAAAATGGATTAAAGCTGAAGGAGAGTAGGTTGAGATTGGATATTAGGCAGAAATTCTTGGCTATGAGGGTAGGGAGGCCCTGGCACAGATTACCCAGAGAAACTGTGGCTGCCTCACCCCTGGAATTTTTCCAGATCGTGTTGGATGGGGTTTGGAGCAACTTGGGATAGTGGAACATGTCCCTGCCCATGGCAGGGGGTGGAAATGGGGTGGTTTTCAGGATGCCTTACAACCCAAATGATTCTGTGATTCCATGGAATTTTTAGATTCATGTCTCTGTATCAAGCCTGTGTGGTTCTATGTGAAAGAAGATGAGAACTTTTCCTTAGAGAAGTGCCTGTTGATGTGCTGTTAGAAGCTCTGCCGTCCTAAAACACCAATGAATGCTAAATATTTAGCACTGCTGTTGCTAAAAAGCGAGAAGTTACTTCCAATTCGAGCTTGTTTGCCTTGCAGCTGTAATACCCTGCTGTGCCTTTCTCTCCAAGGATGGAAGAGCTGTTTGTTCCTTGTCATATTCACAAAGCACCTATGAAAACAAGGTCAGGGACTCATCTCCCTAATGCAGGAGACGTTTGGGCTGGCGTCACAGAGTCTGTATCCCAGCCAGAGCCACGATTTCCCAAACTCTTCCCTGAACGCTTGCCAGTCCCTTGGCGTCTCCGCAGCCCGGGTATCAGAACTGGACATGAAGTTCTAGCCTAGAACTCAGCTTGATTTGTTGCACAAACACAACAAATCTGATGTCATCAGCCAAGCCCTTAATGTGGATTTGCCCTGCACTGGCTGTCCCTACCAGGGTGATTCAGTACAGCTGCTCCCGAGCCCTTTCCTGGGAAAAAGCGTCCAGGTCACGGAGGAGTAGCCTGAGCTCCTTCAAATCTGGGTGACATTGATTTGTTAGGATTAAAATCAGTTGTTGGGATTAAAATCAGTTGTCAGGGTTAAAATCAGTTGTTGCCTTCAACAGCTGTCTCACTGTGGAGTGTTACTGTTTCCTCTGCCAGTTCTTCAGTTATCCACAAACTTAACTCTCAAGTATTTTTATTATTATTATTATTATTATATAGATGGTTTATAAAACTTCCAGGGTCCAGTCCCATGGCTGTTTCTCCTTCATGTCACCCATTGCTCTCATGGAAGCTGCCATCCACCACCTTTGCAACAAAAAGCAGTTACCAGCTCTGGAAAAGATGAGAGGACTTGGGTATCCCAGGTGAATATTCTTACGGACAGAATGAGTCATTTTTCTGTGGACTTCTAACATGTGGGTGAGTGAATCATCAGGTGTTGAACAGATCAATCTTTTTTAATAGGACATGCACAAAATAATGTTTTCTCACTGGGACAACTTGTAGCTGCCTAAAGACAGTATTACAGAGGCAGAAATACAGAGGCATTGTGTGCTTTGGAGCGTGGTACCTTAGGAGATGATCCATGAAACAGCCCAGTGTTGCTTTTCATAGCTCTTGGTGTGCCTTAAGTGGCCTTTAAAGAGTTGTTAAGAATAGAAGATTTTTGGCAGGGGGAAATAATAAAAAGTTGACTGATAGTTGCATAAGAAATTGAGTGAGAGTTTGACTTTCTGATGTGCTTGTGTTACAAAGCAGCTGTAGGTAGGTTGTTCTTGTCTTTTCCTGGGGTTAGGACAGGAGGAAAGAGCTTCAGGTTGCACCAGGAGAGGCTCAGTTTGGATTTTAGTAAAAATTTCTTCACCAAAAACATTGGCGGGCCCTGTCACAGGCTGCCCATGGCAGTGGTGGAGTTGCTGTCCCTGGAGGGATTTAAAAGATGTGGCACTTGGGGATCTGGACTAATGATGGCCTTGGCAGTGCTGGGTTAATGGTTGGACTCTGTGATCTTAGGGGGGTTTTCCAACCCAATTAGTTCTGTTTAAATTTGCACACCTCACGATGTTGATCCAGCATGTATCAAGAGCATGTGAAAAAATAAAACCATGTCTTTGGTGAAGGGCTGTGCCCAAGTCCATTTAGGTAGAAAAAAAACAAGGCTAAATTTCTTAGATAGTCTAAATGTTGGGGATTTCTTTTTTTCAGTCCACAGCCAAGTTCCACTATCCAGAATTATGCTTAGTGCTGGGTTTTAATGAGGTCTGAAAATGACAGAGCAAAACCGTCTTCCTGTTATGGCTGATTTAGGATAGGAAGTGAAGAATGACATTTAGCCATGGCTTGGCAGGGTTGAGAACTTCAGTGAAAACTCGCCACAAGTTTACGTGAAAAGCTGGTGGTTCTTTCCTAGAACTTCATTTAAGGTTTAGTTTTCTACCAGTACTGTGAGCTCAGGCAGTTTTCTTCAGGTTTCTTTGGAAAGCATTTCTCAGTAGGTGTCCTTTAGAGGGTTTTGAAGGGATAAAAATTACTTTGGAGAGCATTACGTGGACAAAACAATTTTCTGAGCAGCACCACTTTTTTACATAGGTCAGGACTACAGGCTAGAAACACATATTTTGGTCACCAAAGTAAATTTGAAGAGAGATTCATTCATTGCAAACTAAGCTACAGATGCTTTTAGAGCCTGACCAAATCCTTGTACGTAAAAGCATCTTCATGCTTTCAGACTTCTGAATATGGATTTTGTGTAGAGTAGAAGGGTTGAACACCAGAAGTGCAATAATAATAAAAAAACACTACACCACCCCCACTCTTCACACCCCCCCCTTCCCAGCTGTCTAGCTCAGTGAATTTCACACCACGGTTGCAAGGCCAGAATGATTATGAATTAGGGTTAGCACAAAATCTAGCTATTTGAAAATTTTACAGCATTCCACTGTAATGTAAAAGGTAAAAGCTAGAATTTCTCCAGAAATCAAATCTGAAAAAAGCACAGGGGCAGGGAGGTCTCACTTTGAAAACTCAATTCATTGTGACAGAAAATGAGATTTTTAACCTTGTCTTTCAATCAGAACAAATTGTGCCATATCCCCTTGCACTTTGCCATTTGAGTTCTCATCTGCTCTGGGCTCCTTCAAGCCAAGATCCGCATCCCCACTTGTAGCACATAAAAAATCATGGGTATAATCAACTTTTTTTGACTACTGGTTAATTTTTGAACTTTATTGTGAGTGTCCTTGGGCAAGGCCCCAGGCTATCATGACCAAATTCGCAGGAGGTGCAGGCTGTGGTGAGGTTTTTTTGAAAGCATTACGCTGTGAAGAGGCTCTCTGAGAGAGTATCTTTATTGTGGTGCAAGTTGTACAGCAGGTTTTGACTGAGATTGCAGCTTCAGCATAGCTCACTCTAATTTAGTTAGCCCAAGGCTATAACATACTGCTTTTCAGGATTCTAGAAGGGCCATTAATGGGAATTTGCTGAGAGTGGGTGTGTATGCCTAAAGGAAAGTGTGCATAAAAAATTAAAGCCTCCTGCTTATGATGGTAGTTGGTATGTGCTGTTGTCCTTGATCTAACTTAAATGGGTACTGCAGGTGAGAGCAGCACAGCAGTTCTCTAAATAAGTCACTTCAGCCTTGAAGTCTGCATTTGATAAGATTTTGTTGGCCTCAGTAGTGTGCAGCTGGTTCTTACAAATGAGTTTTCATCTGTGTACTCAGTGATTTACATCCCTGCACACCGAGAAGTGTCTTTGCTTTATGGATGGCAGAACATGCATGGATTTCAAATATCCTGTGGCTTTCAAATATCCTTAACATGCAGGTGGTGTTTAATTATGTCTTACAGTAATTGGTGGTAAAGATAAAAGTCCAGTCCTCAATACATGACCCCTTGCACTGGCCAGTGTCACCTTTCCTTATATTGGCTTTTTTCTTTTCATATGAAATGAAGGCAGGTTTAGATGGGATATTAGGAAGAAATTCTTCCCTCTGAGGTCCTGAGACCCTGGCACAGGATGCCCAAAGAAGCTGTGGCTACTTCATCCCAGGAAAAGCCCAAAGCCAGGTTGGACAGGGCTTGGAGCAGCCTCGGGATTGTGGAAGGTGTCCTTGTCCATGGCAAGGAGTCTGAAGTAGATATTCTTCAAAGTCCTTTCCAACCCAAGCCATTCTATGACTCTGTAATATTTAATAATACATTTCTTTCAGACTGTTGCTATTCATGGCAGTATCAAGAGGTAAAAATTCTTTTATTGCTGCAGAGGAGTATTTATAGAAATAAGCTGTGTCCCAGCTCCCTGCTTGCTGCCATGTTTTCAAGGAGGTGTGAAAGCTGTGAAAGCATCCTTCAGGGTTTCAGGAAAGCATTGGTGCTTCAGTGTGCTGAGCCAGAACACCTCAGTGTTTGTTAGGATTTAGTAACATCCCCTGGAGATAAGTCAGAGTTCCCCAAGAAATCCCAGATGGAAAGAAAAACCAGTGTACATGCAGGAAAAATGGTGGCTGTCACTGCGGATTTTAACAGCCTGCCTTAATTCTCCTGAGACAAGGTTGAGGTGGTTTGGTGGCTCCTCTTCTTCCCACTCCTTTAGCACAATGTATTCCTGTGGGATTGTAAGACAGGAAAACTGCTGTGTTCCACAAGGCACTTCCACACAGGGCTCTCTTAACCCTCTCTAATTATGCTCAGTGTGGCAGCTACTGCTGTTGAGGACATGCTGCACTCATGGGAAAAAAAAAAAAGCTAGAATTTAGCTTTTAATTTATTTGTCCTCCCATTTGGAGAGAACACTTAATGTGATTTCGTGCAATAAAGCCAACTATGTGTGCAGCCACAGAGGTGATTTTTCTAAATTTAAGGTTTCCTTTGAATTTATTCTTATCTCAAATAGATTGGATTACTATAGGTTGTGTCAGCGTGAGTCACTTGTAAGTGCCTGTTAATCCAATAAATCTGAGCGGTTTCTTATGGAAATACTATTTTCTGATTTCTATTTATATGATGGTCTTGGTCTTGTTGAATCCACACTGACTTCACTGGAAATACCTCTTTGGAAAGAAATGGTACAATTTCCCATGCTAATGGAAATTGCAGTGAAGCAGTAAAATGAAAAATAGCCTCAAGTAATTAATAAATGGTTTAGAAGTTCTTTGTGTCACCTTGATTAGGTATTTTGTAGCAAACACAATAATACTGCCTGAGACTAAAAAGAATCATCAGAGGGTGTTTTTTTGTTGTGTTTGCTTTATGAGTTTTTCTCCCCAGTTAATAATGCTGTTCGACTCTCCATACTATGTTTTTACATTACCCTGCAAGTTTTTTTTTGTTCACTTGTTGCCACTGCCCTACTCAGGGGTATTGGTGTTTTCATCAATTTGGGCATTAATTTCCCACCCCTAACACAGTCAACTATTAAAAACTAAACACTTAAGTAGAGAAAAGTAGCTGTTTTAAAATAACTTCAGCCTTTTTCTGTTTTACTTGTGCAGCAACTGGTATTCAGTGGCAGCAGAAGGCAAAAGCTTTGCTATGGTTTGGAATTTTTGCCTGAAATAAGAAGGAAAAAATCAGTATAAGATATGTTTTTCCAGCCTGACATCAGTGTGCTTCTGTACCAGAGAGGGAGGGTCTAAACACTTTGAAAAACTGGCTGGTAAAACCTGGTCCTCATTTGAGCTAGAAAGCACAGAACATAACGATTCATACTATGCATTGGGAATTTCTAGTGCTGAGGTGGGGAAAAAAAATGCATTTACTGGAAATCATTTGACAAAATTCAGTGTTTGTAACGCGCTGCTACTGTAAGGCACCACAATTTTCATGATCTTAAATTTGCTCGTATGTACCAAGTTTCCAAATACCTTCCTCCTCTGAGTTTTCTCGTGCATGGTACGAGGGATGGGATGCTGAAAATCCCTGGATCTTTGATGTGTTAAGACACATTTCTGTGGATGTTCACTGCCTGCTTGATGAACGTGGAATGTTTATTGAGCCTGTGCAGTAAAATGCTGCCGAGGCAACTGGGTTTGTAGTGGAGGAGATGAGAAATTTTAGTCCCTAACTGTGGCATTTTGCAGAGGCAGCTCAAGACTGTGAGGTTGAAATTTTGGATCTCTTAGTGGTGGTTGTTTATTGATAGCAACTCCAGATCCTGATTAATTGGGATTTCAGCTCATTTTGCAAGCTAAACATATGACCTGGTCTAGGGGAAGGACCTGGTCTAGTGGAAAATGTCCCTCCCCATGGCAGAGGTAAGAAATAGAGGATCTTGGAGGTCCATTCCAACCCAATCCATTTATGATTCTGTGGTCTCTCCAGAAGATACAATAAATACAGAGGATACACAGAAGGTTTACAATGTCTGCAATAAAATCACAAGAGAAAAGGGAAAACAAAGCTGTGACTCACATTGATATATTAAAGATAAGTCATTGGAAAAGCAGATACAAGGATACAATTTAAAATCAATTTAACAAGTGTATTAGAAGCACAGAATTTGGGTTGGAAAAGACCTTAAAGACCATCTTGATCCACTCTCCTTCCATGGGCAGGACACCTTCCACTATCCCAGGCTGCTCCAAGCCCCATCCAGCCTGGCCTTGGACATTTCCAGAGCTGGGGCAGCCACAGATTCTCTGGGTAACAATTAGATTGGGTTTATTTGAAAATCTAAGGTACAAAAAGGTGGATAACCAGCACTGGTAAGGAACATGAAAGAAACCTTGTGAATACATTGTGAATTGGAGGAAGTCAGGGGAAAACGCAGGTCTCCTTAGCAGAGTGAGATAATAAATCAGAGATACCACACTGAATAAAACTGCTGAGTGGAGCTATGTTTAATCATGGATCTTCTGAAGGAACCAAAATCCCTTTGGACTTGCTGTGGGAATAATTTTGGTAATTAATGGGTTTCATTTGAAAACAGTGAATTGTGATTTTTCCCATCTGAGACCAGTGCAGACTCTGGCATTTTGCTGGAAAAACAGGTGTGGGCGGTGTGTGTGCGCAGGCTGACTGAGAAGCTTGGATGCCAAAGTTTTTAAAACACTGGTAGTTTAGAAATTAGGAATTTACAAGTGTTTAAGTAAGTATATATATTTGTTACAGTGGATTGGACAATTTAGGTAAGGCCAAATTGCTGCATCTGACCCAAACATGCTGCCTAGCAAAAAGAACAATGTGGAGAGTAAAGCTGTGGTATGAAACAAACCTGTTGTTTCTTATATAAATCTGGTTTCTAAACCTAGTTTTTATTTGCTACAGAGGTTAAAATTAAGTTTTCTCTTCTGGTAAAAGCACAGACCTGTTTCAAAAAAGGATTCTAAATCAAGAAAGGGAGGGCACAGATGTTTCCAGTGCTGGGACATGGAAGTGTTCTTTGAATTTGTGGCCAGCAATGTGGCAGAAATTGCCAAGACTTGTTCCCTTATAAATACAGACAGTAACCGTAAAATCTAAAAAAGAGAATTTTTTAGTGTTTTATGACCTTGTTGCACTCCTACAGAGTGGCAGAGAAAGGACTCTCACCCCAGGTGCTTGGGCACGTGAATAAGGAAGGCTGAGTTCACCCTGCAGGTTTCCTGGTTTGTACGGAATCATGGAGTTTTTTGGGTTGGAAAAGACCTTTAAGGTCACTTAAATCCAACCATCAGCTTACCAGCACCATGATGTTCACCATCACACAGTGTCCTCAATTGCTGTATCCTTTTTTTTTCCTTTTTAACACTTACAGGGATAGTGCCTCCACCACTGTCTTGGGCAGTCTGTTCCAGTGCTTGACCACTCTTCCTGTGAGCAAATTCTTTCTAATATCTAATGTTAACCTCCCCTGGCACAACTTGAGGCCATTTCCTAAAATGAACGGTTCGGTTAATAGGATATTTTAACAACAACAGCAACAACAAAATGACCCAGTCCATTCCATAGCCTTTGTGCAAACCTGGTGTTCCCTAAGTGCTGCATGCTCAAATGGAATTCTGTATTTCCTTTTAAGAGCAGGAGATCCAATTTCTGTGCCATTTGATGGGTTAGGTTTGGTGCTGGCTGCTTAAACACTGAGAGCACTGCAGAGAGGGAAGTAGGGGAAGAAAAAAAACCCAAAAAGTAGTAGCAGAAGATGTTTTGGCAGTTAAGTACTTCTCTTGTAGAATTGTTTCCAGGACAACAAGGTTGATGGAGTTACAAAGTGAGTGTGTGTTTTCTTTCCTCTTCAGCTGGTTAATCAGTGAGGTAGGAAAACCTGCTTTGTGGGTGAACTGTGTTATTTTTAGTCTGCACTTGATTGTCCATGTGGCTCTTTTCAGCTATTTAGGATATACCTGTCATGAAAGAAATCATATTTACTTCATGGGTTTTTTTTAAGGTCACACGGTATTTTTTAAAATTACAATGTAGACTACTGACAGCTCTTTTTGGTATTTTTTTATGGGTTTGTTTCTCAGAGAAATAAAACAGCTTTGTTGCTTCAAGTTTCAAGCTCATCACACTGGTGGGATGTGAGTTTCTTTCACTGTTTGCACAGAATTTTTCCTCTGTTGGTATAATACATTTTTTTTTGTATATACTAATGATATACTGTCATGCAAATGAATTTGGAATAAATTAAAGTATTAATTTTCTCCCAGAGTATATTCAGCTGTAGGATTCCATTGTGAGATCTATTTTCAACTGGAGTTTGAAACTTGGAATAAGGCAGCGCTGAATTAAATGTAGTTGCCAATTTTAAAGGGGCACAGCTCGCATAAAATCTCACCCATCTCCAAAATATGTTGATCTATTTAAAATCTGGAGGAGTATGATGAAATCTGTACTTGTGTGGTTTTCCTTTGTATATTTGATTGTACTCTAAGTTACATTTTTTTTGACTGGGTTGTTTTTTTTTTCCCTGCACAACAACATTTTTAAGAAAGAAATGCCTTTTTTAAAAAAACCACAAATATTGGCTGTGCATTTTAGAGGCAGAAATAACAAAAATAGTGTCCAGGTCATTAGTGAAAGACACACTTCGTAAAGCTCTATTGTTCTGCTAAATTAAATAGCTTGAAGTTTGACTGTGCCCCTTATAAATGACTTGATTATTTCATACCCCGCAATGGTACATGTATTTATTTCATGTTGAGATTTTAGAATTTAGGATTAAGGAAACACTTATTGTGAATAGTTGTCTGATGAATTAATCAGATACTCAGCTTCTTTCTGCGTGTTGGGGTTCTGCTGGTGCTGAAGGTTGGATGCCATGGGAGATCACTTGAGAAAAATTAATTTTTATTCTCCAAATCCATGATCCTTTATTGT
Source organism: Taeniopygia guttata (assembly GCF_048771995.1). Taxonomy (NCBI): domain Eukaryota; kingdom Metazoa; phylum Chordata; class Aves; order Passeriformes; family Estrildidae; genus Taeniopygia; species Taeniopygia guttata. The sequence continues at coordinate 3,472,570 of NC_133025.1, forward strand.
TTTGGGAGAAAACAGCATGACATGGCATAAAAGCGGCCATGCTCAGGTGATCCTGGTGATCACTGAGTTATTTCTGTATCCTGGGGCTTTCTCACTTCTTGGATGGGGAAGGGAAGCAGTTTGACAAATCCACGCTGGCATTTACTTGTTGCTTTGTTATCCCTTCCTGGCAGAAAACTGTAGCCAGAGTCAGGAATCTTTCTGACTGGTGTCCTCCTCTTTCCATCTCTTTTTTTTTTTTTTTTTTGCAAATACTTTTTTTTTTTTTTTTTCCCCTTGCAAATTACCATTTTCAGTAGAACAAGAACTGCACTGACCTTGAGCAATGAGATGCTCTGTGCTTCATTTTCCACTCCGTCCCCAGTTATTTAGTTATTCCATTATCTGGAGCAATCCAGTTCTTCTTCATAGAGGTTTGAGTAGTTCTTCCAGGTCTCTACTTAGCCTAGTAAGGCAATGAGGAATTCTTTTTTGCTACTTCTGCTGGAAGTTTACTAATGAATGTGGTTAAATAGAGAATGTAGCATCAGAGCATTCTTTTTCAGGACAATAACTCTCATAACTCTACTTAGATTTTTCTGTTTGTTTTTCTGGTTGCTTGCTCTTCTTTTGCTTCAATTCCCAGTAAGGTATGGATATAATTTTTCTATTCTATAGATTTGAATCCAAAGCACAGAGCAGGACATAAAGAACAACCCTTCCAATATTCAACTCCCACTGAAGTGTCTTAGGGTGCCTGGAACAGAGGGGTGCCAGGTGTGACCCCAAACCAAGAGCAGGTCATCACCTCTCTGAATTAGGTGCTGGAGGCCAGCAAGGAACAGTCACAGATCTGAGAAGACACCACAAATATATATTTGAGCAATAAAATCCTTTAAAAAAAATGTTTATTCACTTTATCTGTGGCTACAAGGAGTTTCTTTGGTCAACTCTGCAGTAGGTTTTGGAATCTATTTCTAGTTTGTCAGTGTTATGCTCAAATCACCAAGCAGTCTCCAAGGTTCATCTTGATAGAGCAGTTTCAGGAATACTCTGGCAATCAAAATCAGAGAAGCAGTCAAGAAGGATGGAAATATTTTCCAGTGTTGACTAAAAGCAAGCAGTAAGCTTGAAGCATTACTTAACAATGTAATGAGAAACGTCAGCTCAAGCAAATACTTATTTTTTTTAACAGAATTTGTTTTCTTTGTTGTGTTGCAGAAGAAGGAACGGTGGCTGAGTTGCACAAGTGAACCAGGACGACGCAAAATGAAGTCAAAGAGGAATGCTCATTTTCCTATTTTGTAAGTCTATTGGTCAGCTTTTCTGTAAGGCACACATTTCATTATAAAGGCCATTAGTTTTTCTTATTTCCTGGGTTTTGAGTTGATTTTGTAGAACTGTCTGGGTTCCCCCTTTTTGAGCCACGTGGCTCAACATGAGTGGCACGAGGTGGATCTTTTCTCTCCCTTTGTGCCTTGGCACAGTGATGACAAAGAAGGTCAAGACTGGGTTGTGTCTTAATTACTGCTGTAGCTGTGGTGATCCAGGGGTGTGAAGAGGAGAGATCTGAAAGCAAGAAGGGCTGGAAAGGGATTTTGGCCTCCAAAAGTTTGTTAGTATTGTCTGTAATATCAGCTGGTATAAGAAAATCTTGGATCTTACTTTGAGGCTGCTGTATTTTGGCTGAGTATTTTGGAATACATTTAAAACATTTACTTGGGTACTTCAGGAGTTCTTGGTTTGATGGGGCTTGGAGCAACCTGGCCTAGTGGAAGGTTTAGCACAAGAGTTTTTCCATTTTGGTCAAAAGAGCAGCACGTTCTTCACTGATATTTTGCATAGCAAGCCTTGCAGACAATTTTTCTGATTCACTGGTATTCAGTGGCACATTTTGAAGAGAGCTGCTTCCAACTGTCTTGAGCAGAGCGTGTTCGATGTGATAACAACATCTACGCTGCAATTGTAATTACAAAACCCAAGGTGCTTTTACTGAATCTGGTTTCACACCAGCCAACAAGTGGACTCATTATTAAGATGATGTGAGGTTTTCTGTGTATTGACTCAACTCTAAAATATCTATAACTCTGCAGAATGCGTCTCGGCTTGTTTACTAAGCGAGATGTGTATTTTTAATGCATAGGTTTTGAAATTATTGGTGTATTGGTGACTCCAGTTTTTCCAACAGCCTTTGTGGGGTGTTTTAGTTAAAATTGTTTTTAACTTTTATGGATGCCATTATAATTGATACCCATATCTCTTTTTTTTTATTTTTTCTGTCAGAAGAGTTTTTAAGTAATTTGGCAGAGTTGCTTTTTATAGACACTCAATATTTAAAAAAAAAAAAAAAAGCAGTAGAACATGTGTCAGGCATCTGCAATTCCTTCAAATTCCTTCAGCATCATGTTTTCCACAATGATTTAATAGCTATTGAGTCTCCTCAAATATCTTTGTTTCCAAGACCTATTTTATGGTAATAAATCATCCTGGCTGTTAAATTCTTGAAATGATTCAGTAGGACAGTTGTTTCCCTAAGAGATCATAGATAGAAATGGAAAAGTCCTTAACCAGGTCAGCTTTTTCCCTGCAATACATGTGGTCAATGCTGGAAGTGATAATGAAGTTGCCAACATTTGTTCTGGTGAGCTGCAGTTGTCCAGTGTTCCCTGTTCATTTCTTGCTAATTTACAATGAGTTTTCTGTTGGAGGTACTAAATTGCATTGAGAAATGCTGAGCCAGATACAGAATAAGAGGCTTGTCATGGTGTGGTGAAACTTTCCATTTTAAAAAAGGTCTGTCTCAAAATTCATATAAAAATACCAATGAAATTACTGAAGACTTCCTTAATTTCCTCTTCCATTTGCACCTGAGGGTGGTGGTGGAGCAGTCCTCAGGGTGGAGGTTGATTTAATAAATTGTATGTGAGTGTGGTTGTGATACCTGGGCTGTCAGTCTCTGCAGGGTAGTCATGCATTATGTAACCCCTTGTGGCTTTCTGACACCTTGGAAAAAGACTCTTTAATAGGTTATTGCTTACTGGGAGCAGGCAAGGAGGTAATTCAGCCAAGAGTAGGTGAGGAGTTCTGTGTATTAAGTAGCCCGTCTAGAACATCACATGTGCAGAGAAAAAGGAGCTGTGGTTTTGGTCAAAACTCTGGACATCTGGAGTTCAGGGAAATAACCAGCAGGTTAGGAAGGATTCAAGGAGAGATGGTTGGTATCCCTTGACCTGAGGTGTGTATCTCTATGAATTACTGTTTCTTTCTGTGATGTTTTCCAAATTGAACATCAGCTATGGTTGCAACCTCTGTGGTTGCCCAGAGAAGCTGTCTGCTTCATCCCTGGAAATGTCCAAGGCCAGGCTGGATGGGGCTTGGAGAAACCTGGGATAGTGGAAAGTCTCCCTGCCCATGGGAAGGGGTTGGAACAAGATGGTCTTTAAAGTCCTTTCAAATCCAAGCCTTTTTATGACGCTTGAATTGTCTTTTAGGTTTCATGTGGAGGACAGCAGTAAGTTCTGGTGTTAGTTCTTCACATAAACATTTCCTTAAAATAATCAGGCTTTGGGGCCTGGGATTCCTACCTCAGAAAAAGAGGTGAAGCTTTGCAGCTTCTCCAAGGTTTAGAGCAGATTAATGTATAAAATTACATTAAATCTCTTACATTTGTTTTGGAAAAGGAAGCTTTGAATTCCTGCAGGCCTCACCTGCCAGACATGAGATAATTCCATTTAAACCATGCATTTTCATCAGGTGCTTTTACTGCCAGGCACAAACCTTCATATTTTCAATGATGTCCTTTAAAATGATCCAGAATAACTTTTGTTACAGTCACAATAGAGAACAACCTCTGCACTTAAAAAGATGGACTCCAAAATTCCATCTGCCCATTAGGATCTTGGCAAGAGTACACTGTGTCATGGCACTGTGTTGATTCCAGTTCATGTCTTACAGAAAAAAAAAACCAATTGTACTGTGCACACAGACATATTTAGGGTTGGTAGAACTATTTTCTGTCACAACCCTGTTCAAATGGTTTGTTGGTTGGTTGTGTGAGGCTGGTTTTAAAAGGGGACCAGATGATCAGGAAGCATTCTGCTAACTCATATACCTTCCACAGAGTGGTTTTGTCTGTCCTGTTTGTCACTTGCACCTGGGAAGTGAGGGCACCAGGGCTGCTTCAGATCTTAACACAACAGTAAATATTAATATTTTAGCTCTTCATCAGTAAAAGCCCAATATCTGACCTCAGGAGGAGCTCGCTCCTGCCTCATCTCTGAGCAAGGTTTTTCTTAGAACATATTCTCCTGTGTGCTGAATGAGAAGGAGGGTTTGAAAAGAAAATTACAGACAGCAAGGGTAAAGAAAGCCATTCTCTTCTTTAGGTGAGTTCCTTTTTTTCTGAGAAGGTCCATGGGCATGGATGGCATGAAAGGAGACAAACCCTGAAGAGGTCAGTGTTGGAAGTGAGGGGAGTAGCCACTCACACAGGCAGTGGGTATTCAAAGAGAAACTCTCCATTTGACAGTTCTGTCTTCTAAGATGACTTTGAAACATAAAAACACAAGTTGGTTTTAAAAGAGGGCTTTTAATTTATGTCAGATATGAAAGTACCTGTAAGTTTAATGTGTGCTCTGCACAAAAAGAGCAGCTTGCTAAGATGAATTCTTAGATTTGCTTTTTGTGCTTTTTCTCTATGGTGAGGTGGCTCCACAGAGAAAACTCTGGCACCAGCATGGACACTGAGAACCTTTTGTGTGTCTTTTGTAGGAGCAGTTCTCCTGCCACATGAGCTGTGTGCTGGAGTGATCTGTGTCACTCGCTGCACTTCATGGGGCTAAAGGGTGGTTTGTCAGCATTTTGGATAATTGCCTCATCTCTGCCTGCAGTGAATGAAGGGTATCTGCATCTGAACAGATAATGCATTAAATGCATTATGCATGGTATTAATGCAGAAGCATCATAAATATATATATATTTAGTAGCATCTTAGCAATTTCAATTTTCATAGTTTCCAAGCAATGTTTTCTCTCTTCATAGGATGGAGAGCTGCTTCAAATCTGTATTCAGTGTGCCCATGTGAAAAGAAATATGGCTTTAGATAAAAATTTAGGACTTTGTTCTTTTTTCCTGTTTTCTTGGCTCTGAAATACTAATTCCTTTTCTACTGTGTGTGTACAGAGGAGGAGCTATTGGGTGAGATACCACATCAGGAAAAAAGAAAGTCTAAGCAGCCCAGAATTAACACTTAAATCTGTGTGGAAAACCTTGTTGGAGTGCCAAATGGATTTAGGTTTTTAAAATGAAAGAATGGTAGGACACAGAGATGGAGCCTGGAGATCTGTGTGTTGTTTGTGCTTCTCATCTGTTGCATAAGCTTGGACAAGCTGCTTTGCATTTTCGTGCTTCATTTCTCCTGTCAGAAATCTGTGTATTTTACTTGCTGTTGGTAAAGCACTTCAAAATCTTGAATTAGTATTATCATGGACTTCTCTGAGCTTACTTAAAATCCATTTCCTCCTCACTTACAGATTCCTAAGGACAAGAATAAATAGAAATTTCTTTTTTTCCTGAATGCTGTGAATCAGCTGATACTCTGCAGCTGCTCAAGGTCGGATTTAACTGATCCTTTCTGCTGTCTGAACATCCATTGAGCAGCTCCAAGTCCAGAGTCGTGTTGGGTACATTGTGTCCCTAATTCTCTTAGGGACATAGTCTGTCAAGAGGTGTTTCTTTCTTCATTGTATTCATCAGCCTGGAGTTTTCAGGCCTCCTGGTGTAACTGGCCTTCACAGGCTGATCTTCCACAGAAATCAGCCAGAGCCTGGAGCACTGGTGTGGGTGATGCTAGAAACTCAGTTTGTATCCCCAAAAAGCACTGTCAAGGTATCGGTGTTCTCTGCAGCATCCTCAGGTGTGTGGCACAGTGCTTCAGCACCTCCTCACCTCCTGGTCCTCACAAGTGCAGTACTGATGCTGCAAATACCTGGAGTGAATTCAAGCAGGAATTACAGTGTGTGGATGCAGTGGTTAACCAGGAAAGTGCATCGATCCTCCTCAGCCAACTGTTCCAGAAATTTAGTTTGTAGGGTGTTAAATCACTGCCATTAGAAGAAATCCCTCTCCAGTTAAACATCCCTGCTCAGAAGCAGCTGCCACGCTGCTGGGCAGCTCTGCCTGCTTCCATTTCAAACCAGCATCCTGGCAAGGATCCCAGGGATGGGGCTGAGGAAGTGGATGGTGTGAAAGCAGAACTGTTTGGGCTTTTTGTTCTGCCTCGATCCCTCAGCCTTGCTGTGACTGTGCTGAGGCAGAGCATCTGCATTCCACGTCTGGAGACACAGAGTGAACTCCTGAAGGGTGGCTGCTCATCCCTGTGCTTCTGTTCAGGGGTGTTAAAAGCCCTGCAGGCTGTACACAAGCGAGCTGTAATTTATTTTAATTAAATACAATAGCTGCATGCACGCTGCAGAAGGGATAAGACAGGGATTCCCCACCTCTGATTTATCGTCTTGCTGTTTGGATTTCTTTGCCATTGTCTTCCCACTCACAGATTTATGCAGGGATGTCTCATCCTCTCCCTCCTGTGCTGTTAGCAATGGCATCTGTCTTTCAAAATACAACTTTTCTTGAATTTTTCTGTTGTGTATAGCAGAGCTGTCCCTGCCTTCCTCACACACACACACACCTGTGCAACATTTATTTTAATCAGAGAGCTACAGGAAGCAAAATCCCCATCCTTTGGAAGCCTTCTCATAGCTGATTCTTATTTTCTGAGTTAGGGAGCTGGGAGTACCCACCCTGGGGCTGGCAGGCAGCCTGGCAGGAAGCTGGACAGACTGGCCTGCTGGCCAATCTTGTTGATTTTTATAGAGCTTTTTGGTGAAATCAGCACATTTCCACTCAATTGGTGCTTTGCAGTGCAGAGTTGTTGTATTTGGGAGTCTTTTGGCTGGCTCTGCTTTTAGTCTGCAGCTTGTGACTTCGGGAGATCGTTGACTAATTTTAGTAATTACTAGAGATGATTTTGTGAGAAGAGAGGAGATGTTTCTGTGGAAGAAGATCTTTTTGGAATAACATTCCTCAGCTGGTGTGAGGGATTGCCTGATGCATGACACTGTTGGGGTAGGTGAGTTGGCTGGCAGCAACCTCAGTCCCCATCCACAACTCTTGCACAGCAGCTCTTTCTGATCAAATTGCTGCATGGTGTTTTTTCTTTGAATGGCTTACCTGGAGGAAATCAAAACCATGTGGGACCTGGATGTCCCTCCCAGCTCTTTTGGTAGGGAGGAGTAAGAGCAGTGAGGAAACACAGGCTGGAGGAGCAGCAGAAGCCCTTGGGTCTGGAGGGCAGCGTGTAGCTGCACTCCATCCACACAGCCCTGCCTGCTGCTCCATCAGGAGTCTTGGGACTCTGCCTTTGGGTCAGGGAATTGCTGGGAGGAAGCCAACTTGCATTCCAAGGCTGAAGGCTGAATGCTGTTGGCATTTTCTGGACTTCCTCGGCATCTGATGTAAAACCCCTCAAACCCACTGGCACAGCAGAACCATCCATGCAGCACTTGAGACAGATCAGGCTGACCTTGAGTGTATTTTCCCCTCTTAGTTCTCTTCAATAAATGAATTTGCCTCCTTGGAAAGTCCTCTAGATTATGAAGCCTTTTGAGGCTCTGAGTTTACAATGAATCACAAATTAGCAGTTCCTAAAAAATAATGTCAAGTGAAATCAGACTTTGCTTAAGTTGTTGCTGCTTTCAGAGCAAACATGAATGTGACCTGGATTCTCAGAAGCAGCTCATGTTGTTGTGGCCTTTGAGTATTCCTTAGAATGGATCTGATGTTTACACAGACATAAATAATCATCTGGATAATTTTGTGAGCCACTCTTAAATGGAGTGCCATCCACCAGGGAAGGATATATTTGAAAGTACAAAATACTTGATATGTTTGGGGGTTTTTGTTGGCTGTTGGAGCTCCAGTGTTTGCTGTGTGAAAGCTGAGTGTATAAATCTCATTAGAGGAGAACTCGGATGGTATCTGAGAGCACCAGTGAAAAAATAAATAGGAAAACTTGCCTATTGTGTAGTTAGTTTGAATAATTTTAGTGGTTCTTGTGTACATGGAGTGTAACTTCACAGGATCCCATCCATGTACACAACAGAAAGTAGTTCCTCAGAAATCAAAGGAAGTTTAATCTTATAAAACCTCCATAATAGGAAAGTCTGGCCTTTTTATCCAGAGGCTAAGCTGGTTAAGCAAACATCTAATATTGACTTATTTCTTAGTCTGGCTTTGGGTGTGAAAACTATCTCTACCAAAATGAAACATGCCTCTTTTTAAAAAAATTTATTTTATCTGCTTCCCCAAAAAAATGTGTGTGCGATGAGCTTCTGCCTTAGCAAAAGGTGACTCTTTTAACTCCCTTTGTGCTCTGTTTTCTCCCTGTGCTCAAGGTGCACAGGGAAGCTGAGGTGTCATAACGTGGTCATTTTTAAATGAAACTACAGAGCAGGAGTAAGTCTGCAAAATAGTTTTTTCCATACCCAAGAAGCGTGAGTCAGATTTTGCTAAATGAGTCAAATCTATCCTCAGATTCGTTTTAGACACTCTAATGGATGTGTAAGTTAGATCAGTGTTATTACTGTGCACAGGAATGGCTTGTGAAGCTGATGTGGTTTGCAGTGTCCCTGTGAGTGCCAGGGTGGGCAGAGGTGGTGAGGAAATGCAGCAATTTGGGTTTGCCTGCGAGCCCAGGAATGGCCAGGAATATTCTGCATCACGGAGGGTGCACACAGGTTCCCTTCAGTTCATCCCTGGGAGTCTCCCAGGGCCTGAGAGGTGTTAGTGTGAGTGTGCTCATCCCAGGTGATGCTGCTCAGCTGTGCCTTCCTCCTGGCAGCCCCTCAGACACGAGGATGGGCACTACCCCTATGGGATTGAAAAGACCTGTGGAAAACCCTACTCGGCTCATCCCGCATGTTGAGCTTCCAGGCACCAGTGTCACAGCAAGAGAAATACTCTCCTAATGCCTTCCTGGAAATAAATGCCTTTCCCCATGCTTTCCATTCCTCATGCCAACATTCCTGTGCATAAAGCTGTCCTCCCAGGTCAAGTGTCTGGAGCTGCCACCCTTCACCAGGATGTGACTCCCGCATGGTTTGCTGGCTGTGTCATGCAGGAACACTCCCTTTCCTCGGAAGGAACTACATGACCATTAAACTTCGAACCACAGGCACCTTCCAACTCTCGGTTTCTTCTCCTCTGTTCCTGTGTTTAACCCTCCCTCTGAGAAATCAGTCTTTGGATTGTGACTTTTTGACCGGGAAGTGAATTTGATGGCTCCATTCTCAGTCGTCGCTCTTCGACTGGCCACAGTCAACAAACATCCTAATATTGTGCTCAGAAAAGTGACTAATCCCTCCTGTGTTGAATGAACTGGTAGACAGGCATGCATTTATTTTCCCTGTTCCTGTGTGTAATCAAACTAGAAGGAATTTTTGAAATTTTCTTTTTTTCCACAGTTTTTTTGGTGGGGACCCAGAGGAAGTGAGTGATGGCATTCAAATGTAGCAGTTGAAAGATTTCTGCCGTTACTTGTGGTACAAAGATGGGTTGGCAGCATCAGATACGTGATATGCACAATCCTCTGCAGGTCCCTGGATGATTTTAATTCTTCTTATAACTCAAACCAGAACTGAGTTGTCTTCAGTCTCAGTGAAGAAGGTAATGTTTTTGGAATTTATTTGGTTGAGATCACTCAGATCTTCATTATCTTTTCTAAAGGGTTTTGATTTATAAGATGATGATTGTAGAAGAGTGGAATTCAGGATTCCAGCAGCAATCCTGCCACCTTTTTTTTTTTTTTTTTTCCCTCTAGTTTAATTCTGGCAAAGTTTTGTGAAGCACACAGTGTTTAAAAGGCGTTCTGCACTTTTTTTACTACTTCTCTGTCTCATTCCTGACTTGTTCCATCTATGTGAGTTTGTGACTCCATTACCTTCCTTCATCTCCAGTCTGCCAGTAATTTCTGAGTTAATTAGCAAGCAGCTGACAGCAACAGGTTTGAGATTTTTTTTTGTGCTAAGATTTCGTTTTGGGAAACTCTGTGTTCCAGTTGGAGAAAGTATCTTTTGCCTGAGGGAATTCAGAAGTCTGCTTCCCTGTTATGCTGACCTGCAAAGCTGTTTCTTTCTCAGATGTACATGTAAATTTTTATTTCTAAGGAATTAAACAAGATTCACCATTGTCAGTTGCCTCCCTCTGACAGCTGCTCAAGGATGTAATTTAAAGTAAGCCTGTAGTTTTTTGGCACCTGTAGCTGAGTAAGATAAGCCCAGTCCTGATCCATACCAATAATCTAGTCGCTCTTGTATGGGTGCAGAGTCTCCCAGAAGGTGTTTTGTGTACATGAGTGCTTTTTCCTATTCCCTGCAGATGGTTAGGAATACTGGAGTGATTCCAGAGAAGACCAATTTATAATCAGAACTCACTTCTATTCAGGATTTTGCACCACTTCCTGGACAGTATGATAAACAGTTACTTGAAAAAAAAGAAGACTTTTTATCTTGTTTGGAATCTTTCTTGGGGTTGCTGCCCCACATGCTAAAGACAGATCTGGCTGTTTTGATGTACAGGAAAATGCTCGAGGATCTGATGTTTAAAGACTGCAAAACCACTTAAGGGAGTACCAGTTGTATTTTCAACCACATACCTTATTGCTCAGCTCTTTACGTGAGGCATGTGCCATGTCTCCTCAGACAGTACAGAGAAATCTGTCTTCATTGAATCTGTGTGTCATTTTTAAACACTGGAATAAAATCACATTGTTCTGAAACGCTGGACAGTATCACAAACCCCACGTATAAAATTCACCCAGTTGATTCATGTTTTGTTGCTACAGTGTGTGAAATAGAATTGAGGTTTCTGACCCCTAAGAAAATTAATTGCCATTATGGTTTTGTTGTCTGCACACGTAAAGTCTGTGTTTCAGCAGGTGTTTGTCAAAAAGGAGTAGAATTTTTCAGTGTTTAAAAGAGGGCATCACATTAAAACTGAGCTTGTACCACAGTGTATTTTTTCTGTCTCCTCTTTTCCATTTTTGGGTCAGATGATTCAGGTTTTCCTCAGTGCTTTTAACCTTTTGCCATCTGACTGAGCTGCTCAGGCGACAGCAGAGCTGTGAGGGCATCACTGAAAAAAATGCCTCTGCTGGGAGGGCTCTGTTTCACTGTCTCACAATGTTTGCTTTCAGTTCTTAGCCCTTTGTTACTCTCTGTTTTTCCTCAGCCCTCAAGCGGCATCCTGGTAAACATTCATCTTATTCTTTCACCTCTAACAATTTCCCCTTCTTGTGTAGAAATCCATGTGTGAGATAGAGGGGTAAAAAAAGGGTTTGTAGCTCATATAATTTACCAGCTCTTCATAGAAATGTAGACTTAATTGCTAGCAATAAAGCAAAAAAACAGACCATTACTGTTTCTTACTGACATTTGGACAAAAATTTCCATACCTTGCTGGAGGTTACATCATAAAATCATCCTCATTTTTTGTTCCCCAAATAATAAAGTGAGTGAACACTTCCTTTGTGGGCTGCCCTGTCTTTTAATATTTTGAAATACATTTTAAAACGTTCATAGGTGTGCAAATGTACACAAGAGTGCGTAGCACAGCAGTGAGTAGCTGGATTATTTGGAGAAGCAGAGTGGTAGAGATGGCAAAAATATATTTGAAAATATCCTCCAAATAATAGTTCACGTGGTTCTTGCACAGTACAGAAATTCTTCACCGAGCAGACCTAAAACAATGATTGTGTTTAAAAAGCAGCGGCTAAATTTTGATTCTAAAATAACTTTATGTCCTCACGAAGACCTAGTATTTTATTGTGTTTTGAAAATCATAAATCTGCCAAAGTCAACAGAGTTAGAGCAGACCCCCATTGCTGCAAGTGAAAACTGAATTTGGTCCTTCTTGTTCTGTGCTTTTTAGTCATGTGATAATCTTTCCATAAATCATATACGTGAAAGGTTTTCTTACTTCCTGCTTTTACCAATCCGATCATGTAAAATGCAGATGAGCCCAGCTTCTGTTTATTAAACATCAGCAGAGCACCCCCTGTAAATCCCCTTTGCTCACACCAGCCCTGTTTTCCCCTCCTTTGAAAAGAGCACAGCACGAGTGACAAACTTTGACTGATAAAGTGGAGTTTTTTGGTCTCCTCCCTTCATTGCTGTGACCTGTACTTTGCTTTCGCTATAAAGCCAATGCAGAAATGACCCCGTGGGAGTGGTGAAACTGCAGCAGAGAAACAAAAACTATTTGGATTCACCCGTATGCTGTTCATTCGCTTGCTCCCCTCTTTATTAACGGCTCCAAGCGTGCAGCCTGTCTTGCTCTGACTACGTGTCTGTCAGCAAGAGCAGAGGTAATTCTTCATGTGTCTCTTTCCTTTTAATAGTGCTTTAATTTTGCCAGAAAAGCTGTTTATATCTTTATGATTATCTATTATTTTAACCACTTTAAGTACGTGCTTTTCCAGTAACTTTTATGGGTTTTTTGAGTACAGAAAGGGGGGGGGGGATTAGATTCAGAACCATGTTTTACAGGTGGAAATCCCAGCTGTCTTCACTGGAGGTTGCAAAGCAGCTTCCAGCAGACATCAGCAGCCAGAATTTAGTCTATAATGAGTTTTTGTTTTAATCATCCGCGTTTACCACGATGAACATCTCTCTGTGCTGTTGGTGTTGCCAGCACTTTCGTGTCAGGGAAAGTACATTACTGTAAACTGATGAGCAAGTTCTTGTTGCTGTTTGTTCTGGTGGGGTAGGATATTTTTAGAAAGTTGCTTCAGAAGTGTAAAACTTCCTGATACTTCTTTGTTAATTCTCTTTGAACTGAAAACGTGGGATGGCAGCGTTTAAGTTCCGAGAGGATCGCTCTCCCAAGGCACAGGGAAGTGTTCCTGGTCCCTGGCTACGAGTGCAGGTTGTCAGAGTTATGAGACCAGAGGTATGTTAACGACCAAAGAAAAGTTTGGTTTGGCTGGTGGCTGAAGCAAAAAACGCCTCTTAAATACCGCCGGGTAATTTTGTGCTCCTTAACGCCTTTGCAAAGTTTTGGGGTGAGGGAAGGAAGAAGGAAGGAAGGACAAACGTAAACCTGTTAGATTTTGGTAGAACTATCTTAGATAGCCCCTTCTGGAGCTATTCCAGGAATCGTACTGGGTGTATTTCTGTGTTCTTCACATGAAACATTTCCTGGAGCGTTAATCCTGGAACGTCTTGGTTCTTCTGGCTCGTGTAGCACCAACAAACGTGGTAACTCTGTGAATGTGTTTGTGTGTGTGCATGGGGAAGTGGTGGCTGTATGGGAAATGGCAAGATGACAAGTTAAAGAAAGAGGGACCCTCTATTAACGTGCTCTGGTTTTAAAATAATATTGCCTAGTGCTTAATGACATGTGTAAGTGCGGCTTCTGATGTTTGCATTAATTTTCATGGCTGCAGCACAGGTCAGTTTGTCTCTGAAAATGTAGATTTTTGAAGTGCTTGGTGAACTCTGTGTTTGTCAGTACAAGGACTTGGAAGAACAGCAGTCAGCTGTATCGAGCAGGGAAAATGTACTCAGAACCCTAAAGTTAAAGGTTAAAATTAGAGTTCTTTTCCTGTGATCTTGGGCATGTGATGGAATTCTTCCATGTTGCAGTTTCCTATCTGGAAAATTAGGATTAATATTACCTCTTGGTAGAAGTAGTGCTTAGAGACATGGTGGAGTGGTGGACCTGGCAGTGATGGGTTAATGGTTGACTCAGTGGTCTTAGAGGGCTTTTCCAGCCTTAATGATTCTGCTTTTATTTCCTTATGTGAAGGAAGCGGAATCAATTCATTCCTGTTGTTGTCTCAACATAATCTGTAAGAACCAAGAATTGTTACAGTCAGGAATTCTTCCAAGTGACCGTAAAGGTTTGTCAAACAAGACACGATGAGTTACAATTAATGGTTAAACTCTATTCCTATAGCAGCTCATGCCAGTACTCTGATTGCTTCTGTTGAGTTGCAAGCTGATTAGAGCCTAAAATTAGGTTTGTTGAAGAGCAAGAAGAGTTTACATGAAGGGTAGTCATTACCATCAGCTAAATAAGATTTTATTTAAATTAAAATTGTGCAGCAATACATGGTGGGGGGTTGGAACTAGGTGATCTTGAAGTCCCTGCCCAACCTGACACCTTCAGTGACCAGCCCAAGATGACAATATTCTTACAAATAGATTTGCTGGCATGGCAGTTGTATTCAATGATTAACTGCATGTGGGTTTTTTTAAAATTCGTTTTAATGTGTATTTCTCCAGACTTAAAAAATAACTCAGCTCTTTGAAATTTGGATTTCAGCCTCTTTGCTCAAAAGCTGTGAATGTGCTAACATACATTAACTGGGTGTATGAAGCTGACTTAAGTAGAACTGCAATATACAGTAGGTAAGCAAGGTGATGCTGTTTCTTCTTGCACTATGCAAGCTGGGATTTAAAGTGGTAAATTTAAAAATATTTGTAGTTTTGCCACCCATTTCCAAGTTTTTAAGGGAGGAAAGATTGTTCTCATTTTTGCTGAAAAATGGACATGAGAGGAACAGAGTTTTCCATTCCCTGCCTTGCTGGGTCATGCTTGGGGTAGACTTGGTATCCCCGTTGTCAGTAAAATGAGGGTAATACGTGAAGTTGTTCACAGGTTCAGAAATTCTTCACTGATGCTAAACCCCTATGAAAACAAGAGATGAAAACTTTTGTAATAATGAGTGCCAGCGTTTTTAACTGGCTTTTAGAACCAAACCTTTGCAATTAATTTGCACCTACATGGCAGCTGTAGAACCTGCCTATTTTTTGTCCTTTCTTTCAACCCTCTGCTTAACCACAGCACACATCAAAGTATTACCAAAAAACGGGAGCGTAGGAATTCATATTTGAAGAGCATTATCCGTAGATGACTTCATGTTTATTCCAGTCTTCCTCATTTTGAGGTTCTGAAATGCTTTTGTAACTTTTTCCATTCAAATCCCTGCATTGAACTGAAGCCATGTTGAAAATGATTTTGCATTCTCTAACGAAACTTCTAAAATTTACGTCCAGCTCCAGCAACACTTTACTGCTGTAGCCCTTTTTTTCCTAATCTGCAGAAAGGAGCAAATGAAAATGAATAGAAGCTGGCATGTTTCTTCTTGTGCAGTTTTATTGGTGTGCATGTTTGTTCATTTGTCTCTTCACTTGTAGAATTCCATGATCTTACAAAGTGGTTTGCGGTTTGGTCTGAATTGGTGAGACTTTCCTATT
Organism: Taeniopygia guttata; assembly: GCF_048771995.1. Classification (NCBI taxonomy): domain Eukaryota; kingdom Metazoa; phylum Chordata; class Aves; order Passeriformes; family Estrildidae; genus Taeniopygia; species Taeniopygia guttata. The sequence goes on from NC_133025.1 coordinate 3,487,866, forward strand.
TTTCACATTTCAACCATTTCTGACATTTTCATGCGATAGAAACAATGCAGCAGAGGAGCCACTGTTCTTTTGAAAATAGCCATTAGATACACTGGTGCATTCTCACTGCTTTGACAAGATTTAAAGAGTATCTTGATGGATTTTTGAGCATATTTTAATGAAGATTTTTAGAGACCCATTCATTTGTATTTCTATGCCCAGTTGCCCAAAGCTTGCTAACAGAGTGACAGACGTATCTCAAAATGTGCATTTTTTGCACAATCCTGATAACGATGCCTGCAGCTCTTGCTGATTTTTATGTGGAATAGCTGGGTTGCTCCTCACCTATAGTCACCCACTAAGTTGTTCTCATGCTTTGACTTAAAATGGGGAGAATTTGGCTGTATCCTAAGCATGAGACGGAGCAGCAGAAGTGGAACAGGGTTTGGTCAGACCTATGAGACTGCTTGAACGTGGATTTGAGCATGATGGCACATCCACGGCTGTATTTTCTTTCAAAAGCAACACTCTGTGCTTTACACACTGTAACAACAATAATACTCTAAAGCAAGAGGTCACATTGATCCACACTGGAGTTCACTGAAGGTCCTCAGACTTCAGCTGAGCTCAGTAATGAACTGAAACAACCTTTCCAGCATTTTCCTTTCCTAGTAATGGTGCCAGTGAGGAGCTGGGAACGGCCTCCTGGAGTTTTCAGGGAAACTCATTGTTCACATAAACCCTGAGAAGGAATTTCCCTTCCTTCTTGGCCTGCTAGGTATGCAGTGAACCATACAGTTTGCTTTAGCTAAATACCATCTGCATTTTAATTTTGTTTTGTTTACTGACTTTCCACCCTCCAGAGTATTACTGTGTTGTATAGTCCACCTTTGTCAGCAGCCTGGGATTTTCTTCTGGTGCTTATGCAAGTTGTTGGTCATGGAAAAAATGGAAATAGGTGTAAGTTCCACCTGTATTGTGCCTTCAGGGGAATGAGCACAAGTGCTGTGGATGTTTTGGGGCTGCAGCTTGCCTGGGGCACGTGTGGTTATTTATTTTGTCTTGGTGGACCCCTGCGTGCTCCTAGGAGGGCATCGCTCTCCTGAGGATGGAAGTGGTTTCTTGGTTGTCTCTCTAAAGAAAATCTAGAGCTGCAAGAAGAACCCCAGGATGCCAGGAGTCCTCTGCTGATGGAGCTGGAGAGCTCTGGTGTGCGTGGTCAGGCCGGTGACACCCGTGTGCAGAGCTTGGGGTGGTGACACTGTGGTGGCCAAACAGCAGGGCAGCTGTGTTGACGCTGGGCTCTGGTGGTGGAGGCTTTGTGCAAGGACACAAAGTGCTGTGCACAAGCCCTGTGCTGCTTTAGAGGAGCAGGGCCACGTTGCTCTGGGATCCAGGCTGGATCCGTGCCTCTCGGAAATACCATGGCCAAGGCAATAAAACCACCTGAAGATGCCAGGAGGTGGCTTTGCAAAGAAGAGTATTGTTATTGATGGTTTTTCATTAACTAGGTTACTCCAGCTTCCTGTTATCAGACATATTTGAGAGTTGAGTGTGCTGTATTGTATCAGAGTTCCTTTCTCCTGCTTCATGGTCCAGAAGTTCGGCTTTTCTTTTGAGATAGCAATGAGCTGTTTGTTCAGTATCCCTTGTGATCCAAACATGGCCACGTTGTTTGGAGACACAAATCTTTGGTATCACTGTGGTCACTGTATGGGCTTCCTCAAAGCTGGGTGAGATTCAACAATTGGTTAATTTTCAGTGAGCGATATTTCCTTTTTTTGTACTGAACTTGCGTACACAAGCAATTTGGTGATAGGGCTGCATGACCACATTTAGTAAAACAGTCTCCTACCCAGGGTTCTTGCTGTTAAATAAATCAAAACATGCTATTTCACTGGGTGTCTTGCGGAAAATTAAAAAAATAAAAGTTTTATAATTGGAGCCTCTGCAAATGCTAAATGGCACATCACAATAAAATCATTCAAGTCTCCTTACATAAATTGTTTATATGCTGCTAATCCTTTTTTACAGTAAGAAGAACATTCAGGGGAGTTTAGTATGGGGAATTTGTATAATCTTCTAGTTACTTACGCATTTGACTTCCATGGTTTGGCTGACAAACCTATTGACAGTTTTTAAATCTGAAGCTCCTACCTGAGCCCCAGTTGCAAGTTGCTTGTGTTGAATACTTCTCAAATCTCCTATTAGAGCTGCAAAATAATCTGGATTACACTGACTCTGCAAAGGAAAGAGAGTACACAAAATGCATTTTATTGTCAGTCTTTCCAGAGTGAAATTTCATCCTTCTTGCACTACCTTTGTCCCCAACATTCCGCTAATGATCCTCTCCTTTTCACTTGCACACCAAGTCCTAAACCTTCATTCTTGCATGTTGAAACCTGGGAGAGACCTTCTGTAGCCTTAACCTTTACTTGCCATGGAGAGCAGCCAGCACCCAGCAAAGCACTGCTGGAGAGTTCAGGATGCGATGGCCAACGCCCGCTCAGTGGACTGGGAATGAAATCCTTGGGCTTGGCTGGAAAAATTTAACCCAAGAGCTCCAGGTCCGTGTCGTTTCTTGTGGAGGAAGACGTGAAAGGGGACTGGTTCTCCGAGGATTAAGTTCTCAAGGTTTTAGAAGACATACAGCAGATTCATTCACGTGTGCAGTGCTGTGACCTTTAGCACGTTACATTCCATGCGTGGGCTGGGGAAGGCTCAAGGAAAGGCTGAGCTGAAGTGGGGTGAAAACAGAATTTGGGCTGACCTAAAGTCTTCACTCAAACTCTGGGGAATAGAGCAATGTACTGAGACCAACATGGTTGGGTGGAAGTATATGGTCGAATTCCCCCTCAAACCCTCAAATCTAATAAATTAGATTTATGGATAGTAAATAAATTAGATTTATGGATAGTAAATAAGAACATACTGTCTCTTTTGGTGACCTTTCTTCAGTTGTACTCATCTGGTTGCTCCATATCCTTGCTCTTTCCAAAGAGGAACTCACAGGCAAATAAATAATGTATTGCCGACTGTGCCAGAGTGAATTTGCTTATAGACATGTGAGCATGAATGGTGTTATGAAATGGAACAAGTTGGGTGTAGGGAATTTTCAGATCCCAAGATGAAAATAATTTCGGAGAAGTATAGACAAGTTTGAAGTATTATGAGTAGAAGTGAAAGTTGGTAGGCCTTTTTGTTTTTTTTTTTTTTTCTGCCACCCAATTCCTTACCTTTTGGCAGTAGAAAAGGGTTTTGTTTTGTTTTCTTTTCTTTCTCCATGAGACTCAAAAAAACATGAACAAGCCTGCATGGATTTTTATAACATGATACTCACATCATGGGATCACAGAACAATTTAAATTGGAAGGGACTTCATGAGGTCTCCAGGCCAACCTCCTACTCAGAGTAGGATAAGCTTTCTCTGGCATTTACCTGGTAATGTTGCTGCAAATGAAATTTTAGAAGTAGTAGTGATTATTTAATCATTGTGGGGAAAAAGACCTGGCAGAATAAAGGCCACCAAATGCTGTGGAAAGAACTGATTTCCAAAAAGCAGGTGTTTTTGGGAGATGGAGGCACAGAGGATAAAGGGAAGATCAGGCACAGAAATAATGAACTTATTTTAACTGATGATCCCTGTAATGATTTTCGTCGATTACCAGAAATGGGTTTAACTAATCCATTAAGTGATGCCAGTACTGGGGTCCTTTTCCCCATCTTCATTCCTAATCCAGGCTTGGACCCTGCTCTGGGGAGGATTTGGGCAGTGGGATGGCTGCAAACAGAGGCAGAGTTATGCAGAATTGGGAGAGTGTGAAGGGCAGGAGGACATGTGAGTTCCCCTGTTCAGCAGAGCTGTGTTTCCTACTGGAAAGAAGTGGAGATCTGATAGGTCCTTATCTAGCAAACTGTTTTATGCAGGTCAGTAATCCACATGAAATTAGGATCTTGTGCACCGAGGCCTTAATTTTTAGTAACAGTTACTTCTGAAATTCCTCTATGAACAGAAGGAACAACAATAAAATAATTATCAAAATATTATATGTCTTCTAAAAAATAGGATTTTCTGACTTCATGATTAGATGTAGTGGACTGACTTTGGAGTCTGAGTAATCCCATTTAAGAGTGGGGACCATTATTGCTGAATTTAAATGATATTTGAGGTGAAAATAATTTGACACAAATGTTGGACCTGAAAATAAGTGGAAGGCTTTTTTTGTGTAACTGATGGAGCTAAGGAGAGAGTTAATTCCTAGATACTGGCTGAAGCCAGTGGAGGGACGTGGGTACGTGTACTGAGGGAAGAAATTATATGACAAATCTTAGAAATATCCAGCACATTTGGAAGAAGAGGCGTTCAGATAAACCCCTTTGTAAATCAGGAAGTTGTGCTTGTTCAAATCAGTCCTTAAAATCGGTGAGCTGCAGGTCTCGGCACTGCTTGGCACTACGGCTCGTCCAAGAAATATCTTGGCACGAGCTGGGCTTGACCAGGAAATGTTTTTTTCAGGAGCTCAGTGTTGAGGGGAAGCAGCTTCGCTTCTCTTTGAAGGCACGTCGGGGGAAAGTGTATCACAAATGACTCTGCCTGAGCAAGTTGATAAAAGCGTGTCTGGGTGACAATAAATGTTTTCAGCTTTGCCCTAAGCAGCCACTTCCTTTGAAGTTCCTGTAGTTCCATTATATGATGTTTGCAGTGCTGGGAGAAGTATCTCAAACACATTTACAAGGCAACAACTCTATGCTACAGAGAACTCCCAGAAGGTGAGAGAAAAATCTTTATAGAAAAATGACGACCCCACTCCCCAAAGCAGATTTACAAGATAAAAATCTTATTTATCCCAATGCGTTTAGTCCATGATTTCCTGTACAACCTGTCATTTCCCAGTTTTACTAAAATCTTTGTCACTCCTAATTCAGGCTCAACCTGCAGAAAAGTTTTACTTCTCTTTCCATCAGCCCATCATGGGAGGGGAAAGAAAGAGAATATCAAAAACTGAATTATGATGTAGTTGTCAGGGCAGATAGAGTCAAAAGGGAGCATCTGAGAGAATGTAAGGTTTTAATCCTACACTGTAGTGGTCGTGAGTAAAAGTGGACTGCAAAGCAAAGGCTTTATAAAATAATATTCTTAGGTGTTGGTTTAAGTTGGGCTTCTAATGTGTAGGAAAACTGACTGAGGGATGAACAGTGCAGAAGAAACTTTGGGTGTCTTGAGTTTTTCATACCCAGCAAAAATTAACAGGGTTTTAGTAGCAACTTTTTTCTTCCTATTTTTCAGTTTAGTTGCATCTCTTGTTCTGGGAAGTGTGTTGTATGGAGTTTTATCTGCAGGACAGTGTGCTTTACATCTGCTTAAGGTTCCAGCATGCTGTACCTCAGATCTTCCATGGACAGGAGCTTGCAGCAGCTGATAGCCCTGTTATTTGGCACACAGACACAGCAGGAATGGGGTGGATAAAGGCAGTGTGGAAGCAGGAACCTGTTTCTAACCTGTAACAGATACAGCCACAGAAACAGTGATGGGTAATAGCAGTGCTAACAAAATGTTCTTCAGTTAAAAGGCAAATACCCCTTCAGACGTCCTCTTCTGCCCCGGGAAACAGCTGTTGGCATTAACAGAGGGGTGTTGGGGCCCAGACAGTTTATAGGAATCTTGTGCAACCTCCAGGTAAATGTTCAAACTGGGTGTAGCAGCCCTGACTGGATCAGGTGGGAGGCCAGGACTCAGGCGATGTGGAGCCTGGTTTTATCTTGGAGAGTCATCCTGTTATTTCAGCACGCCACTTACTTTCTCTGTGCATTCGCCTCCTGAATTTTGCAAATTAAATCTTAATTAAAAGGTTTCAGTCTTAACAGTCTGAGTGAGGAAAAACACAAGGATGTAGGGATGGGAAAGGTGTATTTGGCTCAGCTCTGTTGTTCATCAGTACAAGGATAGCATGAAAGATCTCTCTCAGGTACAACAGGTGCTGAGGAATCTGCTGAATCCATGTGGCTGTTTGGGGTGGGATAAAACACAATTTTTAAAAATTTTTTTTTAAGTTCTGAAAAGTGAGATTTGTGAGAGAATTCACAGAATTAAGTGAAGGGAGGGAGATGGGGTACAGCTGCAGGAATGTCAGCCATGGGAATGCTAAATGAGAATTGCAGGTAGGTAGGTGGATAAACAGGGACAGAAGCTGTAATTACTGCCTGCTGTTTGGAAAGCACCCTGGTGCTCTCCAAGCCTCCCAGTGCAGCCCTGCGATGCCAACCCACTGCAGAGGAGCCACAGCTGGGTGCCAGCGATTCATATCCATTTTGTGGAGTGGCTTTGAGATCTGCAGATGATAGAGCTGCTAAGTGTTGTTATGAATGATTCAGAGCTTCTGGCTCCTGTTGCCATACATGGATCATCAGGCTGTCTTTCTCTGCCATTTTAAAATAATTGTCTGAATGACCTGAATATCTTCGAAGTAGCTTGAATTTGCACTCAGGCGCTGGCTGTGGAAGTGAACTCTTTCATCTGATACACTTAGCATTAATTTTGCTTCTTTAATGGGATTCTCTTTACCCAAATTTACATGATTCAGCTTGCAGTCTGTTGGAGGTGATGTTCTCTCCCAGTGATAAATTTGCCCGAGCATCTCCCAGTATGTGCTGGGAGACACGTAGGTATCTGTGTGTGTGCCATCCGCTTCCACGGGCACACCAACAACGAGGGGTTTGTTCGCTCCTTGCCCAAACAATACTTGGGAAAAGCTTGTGTCCCGCCTGGCTGTCACTTCTGTTGTTGTACTTTGCTCTCGGTGACATCATTTGGTGGCAGCTAAATGAAGTTTATTAATTGTTGGATGCTCTTTGACCGAGGATGGTGACTTTCCCTGGCAGCCAGGCAGGTTTTTCAGAAGAAGCTGCTAATCTACCATAATACAGTAATTTAGTTATGAGCTTTGGTGAGAGTGGAGTGGGTCTGTTTTTGTAGATGGGAGATAAATAAAAAGAGAACTGAAAAGCTGGAGAGGGACTTTTGACAAGGGCATGTATTGAAAGGGGGGATGGCTTTAAATTGACAGAGGGCAGAGTTAGATTAGCTATTAGGAAGAAATTATTCACTGTGAGGCTGGTGAGGCCCTGGCACAGGTTGCCTAGGGAAGCTGTGGCTTCTCCCATCCCTGGAAGTGTTCTAAGTAAGGTTGGACAGGGCTTGGAACAACCTGGGATAGTGGAAGGTGTCCCTGCCCATGGCAGTGGGCTGGAATCAGGTGAGATTTAAGGTTCCTTCCGACCCAAACCATTGTGTGAATGTCTGAATTACTTTTTCATTTCTGCTTCTGCACCTGCAGGAGTGAGCTCAGAAATGATAAAACTGTCTTGCTCCCAGCAAGTGTGGTGCCTCAGAGGCCAGTCCTGGCATGGGGAGCTCGGACAGACTGAGGAGGGCATGGCCAGGCCAGTGACACCCCGGGACACGCAATCGACTTCCACAGAAGGTGATCCCTGTGGTCCCTCCAGTTCTTCAGAAAGCTGTTTCTATGCTTCTGGCTGTCTGCTGAGGAGGAGAGCAGCAAGGTCAGTGAGGTTACGAGGAGAGCAGCAAGGTCAGCAAGGTTAAGGAAACTCTGGTGCTTATTCTCCTTACGTTTAGAACAAGGCTGAGTGGCCAGGGAGTTTCCAGATAAGGGACATCAAATGCAGCCGTGCTGCAGAGGCCGGAGCAATGTCATGAGTTTCAGCTCTGCTCATTAATAGCCATGTCCTTGTGACTGTCCATGAGATCCATCCTCTTTGCAGTCAACTTTTCCATGCAAGGGGGGGTTCAGCTCTTGATGCTAGAGAGAAAAACGCCTCATCTTCCTCCCAGTACTTCTTTCCCTGGCTGTGTCCTCTCTGAAAATGTAAATCCGAGCAATAAACATAATATGTGTGACACTGAGGCGGAGACAGTAGTGAAAAATACAGTCTAGAGGTAGCAGTGCACTTTGAACATCTTGCCATTAACCACAAGTTTATTCCTCCTTCCTCATAAAAATCCTTCTGTTAACGTAAAAGGGTATTGCGTGATGAAATCCACTGTCTGCTCTTTAGGTTACTGTGTTTGCTTTCAAATGAATTCTTTTAAGAGGGGAATGGATCAGTTACTTTCACATTGCCCAAAGTTCTTTGTCCATCTCTGTGTTCTGGGCCAGTAAAAACTCTAGATGGGCAACACTCTTACTTACAGTTTTCCATTTAAATGAGTATATAAAAGTTCATGCCACAAATCATTATCTAAAAGTTCCTTTAATTTTTTTTTTTTTTTTTTTTTTTTTTTTTTTTACATTAGCTTAAAGCATTTGAGAATTCGGTATCACTGTAACTCATCTGACAGGGCTGTGACGTTCCTGGCTTCCCTTCTGAGAGGGAAAACATCCCAAATAACTGCCTGGAATAAGTCAGATGAATCATGTCATGCAAGTGACAGTTTCTTTGCACTGACTTTAAAGGAATTCCCTGTGACTAACTGAGATACCAACATCTGTGCTGCAGGTATTTAAACAGAAGTGAGAATAATCCCACCCATGAAGTATTTTCTTTGCTTTCAGTTGGGATGCAGTGTATTGAGTGGTTCATTAGGAGGGAGATCTGAACGAGAATTCCAAGGATTTTCATGTATAGATGATTCACCATTTCTACCCCCACACAGAATTTTGCAGTGGGGTTTGTATTTACACTGAAGAATTTGCCTGTCTGTTTGAGTACCTGTGGTCTTCATTTAAAAGCAGTCAAGGCACCATGGTCTGTTCCTACTTGTGAGAGGTTCAGCAGTATCCACCAGTAGAGTGAGGGATGGTTAGAGGGATGGAAAGACTCAGGTGAGATTATTGCATCATTATATTTGAAATTGAATCCTCTTGAGTTGTTTGTCCTCTTGAGTTGTTTGTCCATTGAAGTTAGAGGTCTTGCTGGAATATTTCAGCAAGATGCTACAGCCACGTGTTGATGTCTACAGACTTGCTGGCAGAGCCTGCAGACATCGACCCACAAGTGTACTCTGGGGTGTTTTGAGGAGTATTTGCCCAGCAGGTCCATACTGTGTATACAGGAGCATGTAAATACACAAAGTAGTGCCAAGCTGATGGGTCAGAGAAGAGCAGAATTCCTGAAGAGTGTAGCATGGATGGTGCTATGGCAAAGCTTTCTTGTGCTGCCTCAGGAATGTATTTTGGTTCTTTAGTGAGGGTGATGGTGGTGAGGGCACTTTGTGCACTTCAGCATTAAATCTTACATAAGGAAAACTTTTGTTGGGGTTTTTTTTTGCTGCAGTTCTGGGGCTGAGCTGTTCTTGTTTGGAAGAAGGAAGATGGTATGTTTTCTTCCACCCAGACAAGAAGCACTCTTCTTCTTGTCCTTGCCCTTTTGGGGGGTCTGTCAACATCTCCCTCCTTCTCCAGCTCAAATTGATAGGGTTTTTTTTGTATTTTGTTTTTTTTTTTCCATTGACACGAGTGCCCATTCCAAAGACTGAGTCAGATGTTGAAGTGCTCATAGTAAATTGTTAATCCCCTTCTATTGAAATTGCCCACGGAGGGAATGTGGGGTGCAATGCCATGACAAGTACCAGCTCCGAGCGCCCGCGATCGTTACGGCGGCGCTGAACCGACTTGTTCTTCTTTGAGGGAATGTTACTTGCTTGGAATGTTGGTACATGCTTGTGCTAATGCACTTTCTAAGTGGGTTGAGTTAAATTAAGGAACTGGCAGCAAGAGCGAGCCAGAAGCCTTAAGGAAGTGGTGCTGCCAGGCTCTGGCATCCCTGCCAAGGCCAGTACACCGGGGCACATCTAGGTACACTCCAAAACGTGTCCTGCACAAGAGGTGGCTTGCTCATGAGGCTGTGACTCAGTGTCATGGGCTGCTGTGTGTTTGCTTATCTGTCGTGGAGGTCTGTGGGGCGGGAGGTGCTTGACGTTTCTGGAAAAGTCATATCTTGCATGGGATGCTGTGGGTTGGCTGCATTTTCCCCTGTTGTTTGGTGGTGTCCTGAATGTCTCCCTGCCATCAGTTCGTGCCAGTGATGTGTTGGAGGGGTTGTGGATGGTTTTTGGTCTGCTGACCTCTCAAGGATGTGCAGAGAGCAGAGCGTTGCTCGGCTCACGGCGGAACGTGGCGTTGTGCATCCAAAGGATCAACTCTCACCCTCCTTTGCCATTTTCCTCTTGTCTCAGCTCCCTGTGTCATTCAGATACTCTCCCAAGACATGAAGAGATTTACCAAGGCCACACCAAGATGGGAGCTGGAAGTGCTGGAGCTCAGCTCTCCCTGGCAGTCCCTCCCTCAGCTGGCTGGCTGGCAGACGCTGCTTCCCAAGCAAGCACATTTTTCCATGCCATTGTCTGCCTGTCCCGGTTCTTTGGCTCCTGAGACATCATTTTACCTGTACTTTTCCATCCCAGGAGGGGATAAGCACAGTGATGCCGAGCAGAGACTTGTGATTTCACTGAGATGCCAAGAGTTTCAAACGTGCCATCTAGTGGTATGAGTTTGGAGCTCTCAAAATAAAGGAAATCCCCCCCAAAAATCCACCCTCCTCCAAATGCTCATTATTTCTGAAGTGTTCCCATGTTTGGGGCAGAAAATGAGTGTTTATGGCCCCTGCTACCCTGTCGGGGTTTCTGAGTGCTGGGGAACTGAGCTGTTCAAGGATTTCTTAATCAGAAGAAGGAACAGGGAGTTTTTTAGTCTGTTATTTAAAGCATGTGCTGAGAGAGCTGTACCTTCATACCAAGAAATCACAGTTCATGCTGCTGTTGCTTCCCATTGGAGGAGCTGAATCAACTTTGCAAACAAAGTAAATCGTAAATTAAGATACCCTTTACTGGGGAGGAGGGGAGAGGGAGGTAAGACTAATGTTCTTGTCTGTGTCCATGCAACAATTCATTATCAGCACCCTGTCATGAGATGCCCTGTGTTTGTGGATCAGTTCTAGGACATATTCCACCCCACCTCATAACCTGAAGTACTTCCAGCTTCCTCCCGGCTAAAGAAGAGAGCACCAAAATTGCAAGAGTCTTGGAAAAAAAGCAAACAAAAAACTTTCTAAAATCCTACATTCATCACCAAGATAAGAATAGGCTTACAATGAGGAGTGTTAAAAGGCATGAGGTTTGTACCACAATTTTGGCATGTTCATGCAGTAAATTACAGCCTGAATTAAATCTGTCTTGGGTGTTTGCCTTTGCTGTTATCTTCAGTTCAGGCTCTGGCACAGAATTAAAGTTGCTCAGGTTGATGTTTATGTGTGCTTGCTGTTCCCAGGATTTTTACCTAGAGGTCATCGTGTCCTTTTCTCTCATTACCAAGAAACTTGCTTGCTGTTTGCATTGGATTATGTGATCCATCTGTTGTAGCTACCAGAGTAAGTCAGGAGAGCAATTTCATCTTGCTTCGCCTGCCCCTCACGTCATCCTTTCCATGCCAGGGTCAGAATTCAGCCACTCCTGTCAGCTTCTACAGCTCCAGAATGTATTTGTGAACATAGCTTGTGTGCAGGCCCATGAAATGCAGTCTAAAAAACTGCCAACCCCGGAACTGCAGACCTAAAATAATACAGCAGACACCTGTAGAATGAATAAGAAGAGTTAAGAATCTCCGAATTCCTAGCAAGTGGAGTGGGAAGAAAAAGGTACGGCAATATTAAATGGTGTCCTGACTCGGAGTCTGCTTAAACAGCTTGGATAAAACACAGAAAGGGAATTAAGAAAATGAATGAAAACATAGACTTCCAAATGCCCTGAGAAGTCTTTTTCTCTGTAGGGTAAGGGTCATTCATCCCATTTTGAATATTTGATGTGATTCCGGAGCAGCGGCGTGTTTCAGAAGGAGGGGTAAGAGGTCACTACTCTGCTTATAAATGTGTGGTATCAAAATTAGCATCAGTGTCAGTGCCAGGCTGTGGGCATAGAAGGAGAATAGAGAATACAAGTCTCCCACTTCCCAGGAAAGAGACTTTGCAATGGGAGGATGCAGAAGGGTGAGTAGCATCTCTTTCCTAAAGAGAATGTTAGTGCTGTGCTTTGTGCTGAACCTCAGTGCTGGGTTGTGAACCCCTCTGAAAAGCTGGGCCAAGGTATCTGCAAGGTCAGTCCTGTAATAATTTAATCTTAAGCAAGAGAAGGTTTAGTTTTGATCTGGTTTAGTCCTTGAGCTGACACAAAATGGGACGTGACCGTGGGGAAAAAGCCTTGGTGCTATCAATGAAGTGCTGTGCAGAGAGCGTGTGCTAATCCAGTGGAGACTGATTTATTTGTTTATTTGGATGTAGACACCTAAATAGCACTGGAGTGGGTGTTTCTGTCTCCCTGACTGTGTCTGTGCTGCCTGTGCCACTCAGGGACCTGCACTGTCCTCCTAGCCCACGTCAGGCATAGATGTGTTCTGCCCAAGCAGATTCTCTGCAGCCACCATAAGATGTTAATCACAACCTGTCATTTCTGTCAAGTGGGGTTTTTTTGTTGGTTTGTTGGGTTTTGGTGGTATTTTTCATTTTAAGGCTCCTGATACTTATTACCAATTTAGTGGTTTTATTATGAGTACAAGAGCTTGAGTTTTAAGACCTAGTCACATATCCAGCTTTTTTGTCCCAATGACAATTTGAATTTGGATTGATTTAACTCCCTGATCATCCTGGGATGTGTGGATTTTGCTGGAGCAGTGCCAGAAGCCTGCATGGGGATGTGGGAACCAAACCTGTGAGATGGCCTGACCTGTGCTGCATCCTCGAGGGTTTTTGGAGTGAGCCATCCCTGCAAGCACGCCGGGCTGTGCTCCCTCCTAACAGGCCACAGGGATAATCTAACATGTTTATGCTGCAGCCCTCAGTTCAGAGAGCTGTGTTATTTATTAGTCAGAGTGGATGTACCTGGCAGGAAATATTTGTTTGTGCTAGTGGGAAGCAGCACTTGGCTTTATGACGGCAATGCAGGTCTTTTATTAGTAAAACTTAATGTGTAACAGAATAATTCCGTTGCACCTACTACTATACTGGCATGATTTTGTACAAAATAAGTTTCTGTTTCCTTGAAGGCCTTATATAAGCCTTAAAACTGGGAATGAATCCAGCGTGTTCGATCACAATAAAGGAGCTGCTTCAGAACAGGCTCTTCTTTGGGAATAGCCGTAAACACGTTTATATATAGGCACTGCTATTATACACAAAACTTGCTGAAGAAACGTTTCCCGAGATCCCGTGGTTTTACTGTGTGCCATGGGGACTCTGCTCAGGCTAAACCTGTTGTAGGAATTTGGGGGAAGGTTTAAAAAGCAAGATCACCTCTCAAATCCGTGCCTGCTGGCAGGGCTGGGTGTTGAATGGCTGTAAAAAAAAGGCATTTGATAAAAAGGCTCGGAAACTTCGGCTGGCATCCTACATATGCAAATGTAGGTGCTGTCCATGTTATATTTGGATTTCAGGGTTTTTCAGATCCATTTCAAGGCGATGGGTAGCAGCTTTATGTGGTTTGATGGCTTGCTTTCATCACCCATCCTCAATTATTATACATGAGATCCACCAGCCCCCTCGAAGCCACAGTGCCTGCAGCTGAGCATCAGCACGGTTGGGAACAATAAGGGGCTGGCATTTGGGAGTTTCTTTCCCTTCTAATTGGGCAGCACCCAAAATCACTCCCTTGAACAGCTCACCCATCAGGCTCCTGTCTTCAACAGGTACACTTCCATCAGAGCAGCGTGAGGATGTGAGATTTGGGGAGGTTTGTGACCCGTTCACATTCAGCATCGTTGGCTGTGTGCTCCGGTAGAGTTTTGGAGAGGTACAGGGCAAAACATGGACAGACTTCTGCCTTTGTGATTGATTTTTAAGGATAATTTGCCATTTTGTTCCTCGCCTCCTTCCTAATGAGCTGAATTGTTAAAATATGTTAATGTAAAGAGACACACGAGGAAGGGTGAAGCAATATACTGACACGTTGGATAATTAGATCATCTCCTGCGCAGGAAAAAAGTCAAGTACGAAACAGGAACAAGAAACGCTTCCCTCCTCCCCTTGTAGAGGCACCAGGTCTGGCTCTTTCTGCATGCAGAAGCAGGTTAGACAATTAGATCTTTAGTATTAATTAATTTTTGTGAAATTCCTGGAGATTCAAAGCAGCATTTGTAGTAACTGTCTCGTATTTGTCGCTTGCTTTTTTTGGGGCAAGTTGGGAGCCTTGTTTCACAGGGCTGAATTTGTGTGCTGTGTAATGTGTGATGAAACAAAAAAATGTCTGTTACTGGGACTGAATTTGTGAACGTTTTAAGTGGTTAATCAGGTCTTCTGAGGAAAATACTTGGGAATTTTGTCCTGAATAGGCATCAGATCCAAGGGGATTTTGTAAAGAGGCACGGGACATTGTGGCTGCCTTTCTGCTAGTATTTGGTGTTTTGGCAAAGCTGTGCTTCGTATTTCTAATAAGACTTAGTTCTTTGAAATAATAATTAATTAATATTCACTAAGATCCCAGCCCAGTGTGAACTGATGCCTGCAGGGAGGGCTGTGATGATACTCCACCTTTACTCACAGGAGTAAGCCCTCTCCATGGGTTAAGTTCATTTGTTTGATAAACATAACACTTTGCTTTTGTTCTCTTAATCACTTCCTTCGAAGAGTTAACTTCCTAAGCAGCCACAGATTAGTTCTCTCAGTTGTTTTAATTATTTTTCTTGTCACGCACAGTGAAGGTCTCGTGTTTGTGAAATGTCTTTTTTATTTTTGTCCCCCGTTCCGTGGCAGTCTCTGTGATGCTGGCACTGAGAACCCAGCTGAACTGCACTCTCCCCACACTCCTGGCATTCATTTTTATCTTTATTTTAAACCAGATTTCACTTTTTTTTTGAATGGGAGTGCTACAGGACGTAACACTTTCCTTTCAGGGTGATCCCAGTGCTCCAGAATGTTGCATTCCCGTAAGGGGTACAGCAGAGGCTGTAGTGGAGCCTTCCACGTGCTCGCTGCTGAGTAATTTCCTTTTGTATTGCTGACAGGTGACTCAAAGCAGGAAAGAGCAGATGGCCACGTCGTTTAGCTGGTGGCCACAGCCTTCCCAGATGAGTTTTGGAATTTCCATCAAAGTCGGGATTAGGCTCAGGATATGCCAGTGGCACAGAGCACCCCTGGGGAGCGTGGAAGAAGAGGAAACTCATTCATAGCGACTCATCTCGTGGTTGGGTGAGTCAGGGGTCTGCTGTTGGCGGTCACAAAGGCACGTGGCTGGCGACACCGCCTCTGTGTGCTCTGCAGGATGCAGACTGTCTCCAAAAATTAATTCTCCCCGCTTGATTTGTCCAGTGAGTTATTTCCAGAAAGGAGTTACTGTATTTTCTGGAACGACTATTGTGAAATTCTTTCTCTCTCTCTCTTTTTTTTTTAAATACAGTGGGCAAGTTTTCAGCTGGTGATTTATCAACAAAGTATTTTATAGGATCATAGTTAAAGGCTCATCTTAAAAAAAAAAAACCTACACCCTGTGCAATAGGGAAAGTAAAAGCATCTCGGTTTCCAAGTGATGAAGGAATAACCGAAAGAGCTGGTTCTTGGAATAGTAGCTCCATTGGCACTCATTGGTGATTTCCTGTGCATTTGCTGCAAGAATCGCTCTGTGATGTGAGTAGGTGGTACTAAAGGGTTATTACGAAACCAATTTTCAACCAGACGGTTTTGAGTCATGGGTAGGGAAGAGGGATAGCAGCTCCGGAGCTTTCTCTTTGTTCAGGCACCGCTCCTGAAATGCACACCCGGGATATTCCTGCACGGAACCGGGCACACCAGGGGAACCGTGTGGGGACACATGAGGTGCTCTCCTTTGTGCCACTCCATGCCAGGCATGGGAGAGGATGGGAGCGTGGGTGCGAGCCGGCACAGCCTGCGCAAGGTGCACACGGAGCTCTTCTCCCAGCTGCCTTTTCCATTGTAAGTATTTTCTCATGGCTTTTCCCAGACGTGGGAGACAAAATAGAGTTGCGTCAGGACGGATGCCTGTGCCAAAACGAGGTGGTGGTTTGGAGTGGTTTGGTTCTGTTCTGGAAGCAGATGGGCTGCCACTGGCAGGAGACAGTTGGCTTCTCCATCAGGAAAAAAAAAAAAAAAAAAGAAAGAAAAGAAGGGGTGTTTAAGGGAATTGGTCTGGCTCCTAAACCGAAGGAATTGTTGACCCACTGACTCAGTTCTGAAGCATTAGGGGAGCAGTCTTCCTGTGGTTTCTTTTGTTGGTGGCAGATTCAGAGCCCGGCTGTGAGCATTCGGGTGTGAGCAGCAGAGGAGAGGCAGTTCTGGTACCTGCTGCTGTGGGATTTACTTGGTGCCAGGGAGGAGCTGAGGTGCTGACGGCTGAGTAACACCTGAACTTTATTTCTGATGCTTCTCCTGATATTGCATTGGTAAGTTTATGTGCTTATTTTCAGTGCTGAGATGGTATCTGGCTAAATGGGATTGAGAGAAAGCCCTTCAGCAGCTCTTTAAAGAGGTGCTTTCATATTTTTTTTCCCCGCTGGAGCTTTTGCAGAAAGCACTGGCTGCCCTGCCACAGGTTAGGAGTCTGTGAATGAGGGGAAAACTTTCTTGATCAGGCTGACAGAAGCAATTTGAAACTGCTTTCTCCTCCCACCTTTCACCTACAAACCTCTGCTGATATTGGTACTGAGCAAAGGGGGATGGGCCAGAGCTCCAGCTTTGGAGTCACATCACCCCAGAGTCATGGCTAAGCTGTAATTTCCCTGTTACACTGAATGAACAAGGCTCTGGTCTTCTAGAATTTCACATGAAAATCAGATGTTCATCCCTGGAATTAAATCTAATGATACTTTCCCTAAAATATGCCCAAAATAGAAACTATGTTATTTTTGAGTGGCTCTGTAAAATGCCAAGGGAAAAAAGATATCAATTAGTGGTTTCTCAAAAAACACCCCAAATCATTAACATACTATTGGCTGGAAGGAATCACATTGGCTGACAGAGCTGGGGCTAGAAGTTGTGCTCCCTGAATCTGCTGTCGACTCTGTCTCTGTATTTGGGAGGAATTCTTTGGAGGGGGGAGCTTCTTGGGCAAGTAGTTTATTTTTAGTTGTCGATGAAATGAGGGCAGTGATATTTAACTTCCCTTTGGTGCTTTACCAGCATTTAGACTGTTATTTTCCATTTAGAGAGGATGCTGATACGGGCTACTGGAGCTCTTGTAATGCTGAGATGATTAGAAAATGGGAAAAGCAGAATAGTGATTCTTGACTTGGTGTTGCTCTGTGACGTGTCTTCTCCAAACAGCAGCTGTAGGAATTGCAGGTTCTCCATAAAGGGAGAGATCCACTGCTGCTGTTATTTCCCTGGATGGTGACCCCAGGACACCTTGCCATCCCAAACCCACTTGTGCTGGCACTTACAGAGAGCACTCAGAGATATTTTTTCCCTTTTTTATTCCAAAACAGCCATGCAGGAGGCTCTCCATGCACCGCACATCCCTGTGGAACAGCAAATAAACCCAGTGGTTCAATGAAAAAAAAAAAAAAAAAAAAAAAAGGAAAAAGGAAGGTTCAGCATTGTACTGGGTTTCTTTCCCCTTCCTTAAGTGCTTCCTTTGGATCTTGGGAGAAGAACTCAAGAGCAGTTGTACCAAAAGGCGTGGGAGGCCAGGTCAGGGAAGAGTCACTTGGTTGTTATGTGGGTGTGAAAAGCCTATGAAAAGGAAAGGGTGGAGGAAAATATTTTACTTGAATTAAACAAATAAAAGAGAACGTTACATGAATTAGATATTCAAAGATAGATTTTTTTTGCCAAGTATTTTTGTAAATTAACTGCGTATCTCCTGAAAAATCATTTATTTAACCGTAACCTTATCAGAATGTTCTCAGGAGGGATTTTTTTTTTTCCAAAAGGAGAAAAAAAAAATCATTGTTTTCTTATCACTTCAGATGAAAAGAAAGGAAGTTACAGATTTTTATTGCCGCTAAATTGTTAACTGTTAAACCTGTATTGAAGCAGCAGATCAGATTTCCTCAGGATCACAGTGGAGCAGTTCCATTTACTGAAAAATCCCAAGCAGGCCCTGTTTGAGGAGTCTTAGATCTTGAGTTCCCTGCTGTGTATCCACCTGTGGGACAGGGAAAGTGCTGCTCTTGAAAATCATCTGATTTGGGAAACGAGCTTTTACCATTGATGCAGTGCACAGGGATGGTTTTCACCCAAAAAAATTGAACAAAACATACTTTGAAACCTGATTTTTTTTTTTTACATATAGTCACAGAATCATAGAATATGCTGAGTTGGTCATGCATGCAGTATCTCCTTTTAGTGGCAGCTTTGAGAATGTCATCTAATATGATTGAAAGAATCTAAATTATATGTTGCAAAGGTGATGTTTTTCTATGCTTTTGGTTGTTAATCTTGAGCCAAAAAAAAAAAAAGACAGTACATGGAGGCAGGTGGAGCAGCAGTCTGTCTTTAAAGCAGAGTATTGTTCATTGCGGTAGTTAATGAAGGTCTGGATTTAAAAAAAAAACAAACAGACAAAGTATCAAAAATTAACCAGAAAAACTGCCTTTGTTATAAATAGTAGCCACAGAAACACGAGCCATAAATTGCATGTAAGGAAAACACTTCACAAAACTGAATGCACAGGTGTGTAGTGTGATGTCTTGTACCAGGTGCTTGATGTTTTAGGTCTGGGTAGTGTTTTGGTAGTGTTGATTTTTACTGATACCTGAGGGATTCCCATGTGGAAGTTCACAGGCTGTTGTTTGTTTTGTAAATTTTCAAGGCTTTTTATGGCCCATAGCTATCCAGAGTTTGCAGCTAAAGTTTGCGTAGGAAATGGTGAGCTCAAAATTGGACTTGGAAAAGAGGAGTGAGGAGTCTTCCTCTTCCATCACTCTACTGGGATGGCAGCACCAACATCTAAAAAAAAAGGTATAATTGAGGCAATAAAAATGCATGTTTTCCAGCAGCATGAGGTATGAATGGAAGCCACTTCAATCAGTGCATTTTCAGGGTAGTGTTGTGTGTGGTGATCTCTGCTGTCTCATCCCTTTGCTTCCTTATCACATCACAAAATCACAGAATGGCTTGGGTGGGAAGGGACCTAAAGAACATCCAATTCCATCACCCTGCCGTGGGCAGGGACACTTTCCACTGGACCAGGTTGCTCCAAGCCCTGTCCAGTGTGCCCTGGAACATTTCCAGGGATGGGGCATCCAGAATTGGATTTATTTCTGCTGCTAAACTGGGACAGCTCTAGGCAGTGCTGTTGTGTCCTGCTGGGACTGCAGATGTTCCTGGTGCAGCAAATGGACACTAGCAGGCGGTTCTCACTGCTCACCAAAGTTTGGGCACCTGAATTAGAACCCAAGTGGCTACAGAAATTCCCCACATGACGTGTTGTTACAGGCTCAGGTGAGAGCGTACCTGCAGCTTTATTGCCAAAACATGAGGTTGGCAGAGGTGAGTCATGCCTGGGAAGATCTCAGCTTTGCTCTTTGATTTACTTTTATCCACCAAGTATAAAAATACTTCCAAGAGTACAGGTAGGAATATGCTGTTCTCCTGTTAGGGCAGAGCTCTCACTGGCTCTGAGGTGTGTTTACATAGCTCATAGGATGTATTTTTGAAGCTTTAGTATAAGGAGCTATGTATACATTTTATCTAATCTTCCATGCAGTAGGCATGAGCAATTCCTGGAGGAGAGACCAGAATATAGGGCTCTGCCCCTACTCCTGGGAGTCTCTTTCTCATGGAGTCATACTTGCCCTCCAGGGCTTTCTCTTTATGGCTTTGTGAGTTTTGAATTCCTCTGTGAGCTGGCCCAGCTCCAGCAGGAGGGCAGAAAAGCAGCTTCAGCCCAAGCTCTGCTTGAAGCCCGCTGGTTCAGGGACTTGCAGGAGGTGGGATCAGCCCAGCCCTGGGAGAAGTGCCCAACCTCCCAGGTGAGCTCTTAACCAGTGGGATAATCTTTCAAGGTGACAATTTTGTCTTCTGTGGGCATGGCTTTGGGTTGCAGTGATTGCTGGATGGCGTTTTGCCCTTGGTGTTTCAGTGTGAGCAGAAGGTACCTGCTCTGCAGGTTTCATGTGTGGTTTCAAGGTCAGCTCCTTCCATGACTATCCCTGATGACCAAGTGGCCTTGGAGTGATCCAAACTGAACAGCTCAATTTGCTGAGCTGGTTTGAAAAAGTGGCTTTTTCTTCTCCATTTCTTTTCTCTTGGGAAATTAGAGCTGCTCCATCCCATGACATGACTACAGGGCTGCTGGTGCTGATGGTGGGAGGAATTCATGGCCAGAAGCAAAGGAGAAGGTGACACTGTCACTTACTGCATGAAGTTCATCAGCATGTACAGGAAACCTCACCTTCCCTGTCTGTTAATCCCAGTGGAGCTCAAGAAGAGCTAATTTAACATTTTTCTCTAAAACAAGCAGCCTGTTCAGCATTCTTTCCTGTGTCTTCCTTTGGCATCTGGATTTTAGGTCTCTGCATTTAACTTCAGCATCTGTTCAGAGCTGAAGTACCTAAGAAAAAGAAAAGTACCTATGATAACACTGGGTAATGCCCTTGCTAAAATTTCTGATTGTTGGTCATAGAGTCAAATGGTGGTTTGGACTGGGAGGAACTTTAAAGATACCTAATTCCAACTCTCCTTCCACTATCCCAGGTTGCTCCAAGCCCCATCCAGCCTGGCCTTGGTCACTTCCAGGGCCAGCCACAGCTTCTCTGGACACCCTGTGCCAGGGCCTCCCCACCCTTATAGCCAAGATTTTTTTCCCAATATCCAGTCTGAACCTTAAATCTTACTGTTCTATATAAATATATAGAAATAAACTTTATAGAGCCTGATGGGCTCATGGCATTTATCAAACTGGCATTTTTTTTTCAAACAGCATAGCAAATTGTTCTTCTGGTCATACTTTTCAAAAAACATCCCTTTGTCTATTATTCCACAAATCACATCCTGTTATAATCCGAGTCAGGATAGAGTTTCCATTGGCTTGGGGGGGGGGAAAAACCATTTTAAAAGACAAAATACCCGTGAGCCCCTCTCTCTGCAGGAGGTTTCGGGGCAGCAGTATTTTGGCTTTCAGCAGGCACAGCACAGTTGGGAAGGATTATCTTTCTACATGCCTCTGCTTTCTACTCTGCTTCTTTGGAGTTTTTTCTCTTCTTCTGCATTTTTCTCTCAGTGTTCCTGATTGATTCTAGCTGCTGTGGGAATAATCCTCTTTCCTCACACACCTCCTTTAAAACACCAGAGGTGCGCTGGTGCCGCGCGTTCTTCTGCGCCGTTTTCTTCCTGCGTGTGTGCGTACCTAACGACTTGAAAATAGCAAACAAAAAGCACATGATCCGAGCAGCAAGCTGGTATTTTACCCCGAGGGAAGATTTTCTCAGCGCACAAATCAAGAGTTAAATAGTTAAAAATGCTGTATAATATAGATCCAGCCGCTCTAAGGCTCGCTGGCGCGTAGGAGCAAAGTTATTTGCATACGTAAATGTTGACACAGTCGAGCTCTGTGTTATCAAATCCACTGTCAAAAACTGACCCCGGGCGTTTCACAGTGAAGATGATGATTGTCTCTTTAATGACATAAATTCTGTTGTGCCTGTTTAAGAGAGTTCCCCACAACCCTGTCATTACTAAGCCAGTCGCATCCCTACTGGCACAGCTTTGATAGGAAGTAGCTACAGCACCCAGCTCCAAGGGCCTTCTTTTAATTGAGCACTGTGATTATCACGCACCAATCAGTTGACTGAGTTGCTGAGTTGGCCAGCCCTGTGCTGAGAGCTCCTATGGAATTACAGAATCAGAGATGGTAGAGATGGAAAGTGCATTAGATCATCCAGGCCGTCATCTTGCCAGTACATGTTTCCTGCTGCGTGGTTTTGGGTGGTTGTAGGGTTTTTTTTTTTATCCCTCCACTTTATGGCTAGAGATACTTTAAGAGCTGGGCTTTCCACTTTGATCCTCTGGAATCTTTCCCACAAAGTTTGATGGCAGGATTTTTCTTTGCCTAATACATGCCCTAAATTTTTCCATTTCTTTACTTCATAATATTTCATATTATTTCAAGTCTACCTTCTCATCTCTCAGTAATTCGCTCTGGTGTTAACAGCCCGTAAATATGAGTGGAATAGTATTACGTGCTCTTGAATATTAAATGTATCACTTATCTTAAGTGCTGCATGTTCAGTTTTTTCAGGATTTGGGGAAATTCTACTGATTGAAGATAGATTTTAAATGGAGCTGCTAATAGTATAATTCTCAGATGCATATTTTATTTTAGTATAAGAGTGGTCTGTTCTGGTGTCATTTGAGAAATTGTTGAAAATTACCTGAAAAGGCCAATTTGAATTGGAAATGAAAATGTTTTTGTATGGAGGAGATAAAATTTAAGTGATTTTTAACTCCATTGTGGCATTTAAACAGTGAGGAAGCTATGTGTGCAGACAAGTCTGCAGAGGGCATTGCAGGGAAACCAAAAAAACTAGTTTTCTATTAGTGACAGAATTAGTGGAAGTTGCAGTCTAGTTACTGGAGTCTTCCCCAACCCCCATCCCAGCTTTCCATTCAAATTCTTCATAACTATTGTTCTTTTTATAGTTTTACTTGTTTCTGTGGGATTTGGGGTTTGCCTGTTTGTTGTTTCTTCCTCAGGGCTTGCTCTTCACCACCAGAAGCTTTGGGTGCCCAGGGAGGGTTGTCTCGAAAGTTTTCCTTTGTCTTGACCACTAAGAGCTAGATCCATATCCCCTCCCTTAAAAAAAAAAAAAAACAAAAAAACCCCAAAAAAAAAAAAAAAAACAAAAAAAAAAACAAGAAGAAAAAACTTCAGTGGCTATAAAAAGGACAAATAGACTTTGTTTTGTTTTTTTTTTTTGCAGTCACCCCATGAGAGAAAGATGGGGTGGGTGGTTGGCGTCAGAGCCATGCTGGATTGAGCCAGTCCCTTCAGAGCTGCCCTCTGCTCATGATCCAGCACCTTTACCCCACTCCTCTGCATGTTCCTGAAGCATTAACTCTGGTTTTTTTTCCCCAGAGTATCCCAGAGGTTGGGAGGGTTGGGTTGGAAGCCTCCAGGAGCAGGGTTTTGGCAGGGTTTTGGCAGGGTTGGGGGTGTGTTGGGTGCCTGCTGGAGGCAGAGCATGCCTGGATGTGGCAGAGGCACGGCCAGCTCTGCCCAGTCCTTATTCCATCCATCCTCACTCTGTCCAGAGAAAGCGTTTGGCTCATCCAGAAGGAATGGCAGGAAAGATCAGCAGTGATGTGGGTGGAGATGGATTTTATGGAGCCTCATGGACATGGGGAGCAGTAAGGTGCCTCCCCTCGAACTCTGGGAAGCTGGAGCATGGGGATGTTGATGAGAGAGGCATGGGCAGGTGGGTCTTGGGAGGCAAAGCTCCTCTCCCTGAGTGGATTGGAGGTGTTTGAGGCTCAGGTTGTGTGACTGAACGTGGAGATGAATGAGGAATGTGAAAATGGGTGGGTTAGGAGTGAGTAAGGGAAAGTGTGAGTGGGTGGGCAACGAGACTGGCAAGTGAGAGAGGAGGTGGGAGGGGGTAGCAAAAAGCTGGAGTAGCGTTATGGGCTGGCTCTGTGAGGACACCTGGAAGACTGGGAACAACCACCCTCGAGGGGATGGAGAGCTGCCACGGGGGCTGTGAGGTGTGCAGGGCAGCACACAGACCCTGCTGGCCTCTGGTGCTTCCCCTGGCACGTCATTTACTCTGCCTGAACTTTACTGTGTCTGGGCATAAAGCAGTAATCCTCATCCTGGTCAGCTGGTTGCATGCTGCTGCTGTGCCTGCAGAAAGATGTCAGACCATAATCATGCGTTTGCAGGGTTTTTTGGCTCTAACGAAGTCACAGACAGAAACTTTTAATTCATGTGGTTTATTGCAGCTTGTAGTGGGCATTCCCAGGAGCTGAAATGACCCGAGGGCTGCAGGGGGAAGGAGTTACCTGACTAATAAAAGGTGTGAAGGTGAAGGATATGCTACAAACCTGCAATGCCTCAGCATTAAGACAGCTCCCAGACTTGAAATTCCTTTAATTTTAATGAAGGAGATAAGGAGATGGGAAAGTAAAGTAACTTTAAATCATTAGCAGACCCTGCCTGACAAGGTTCTTATTAGGATATTTAACTATAAATGCTGTAAGTTGGATGTAGCCCCCTGTGACTAATTTGTACCTGTTTTTATTAATTACTATGGCAGAGTTACAGCCCCAGTTGTGACCTCTCTGTAGTCAGGTGCAGTCAGGCTATTGTCCAAGGTAAGGTCTCTTCTGCCCTGTTAAGTCATATTAAGTTGTACACAGTACATTCTCAGTACTTACTGTAATAGAGCAAGTCCTTTTGAAGCCCAAATAGAGGTGAGTGAATGCAGGAAGTTACAGGTCTTGTCTTAGCTGTCAAAAAGGTATTTAATGAGGAATAACTTCATATGCAGTGTTCCGAAAACACCAGTCCCTGCAGGTTTTCATCAGTATCCAGATAAGATGCCTCACCACCCTCAAAATAAAGAATTTCTCCCTAATACCGAATCTAATCCTGCCCTCTGGCAGCGTGAAGTCATTCCCTCTTGTCCCAAGTTCCTCTCCAGCTCTCTTGAAGCCCCTTTAGTCACTGTAAAGATCTCTAAGGTCTCCCTGGAGCCTTCTCCAGATTGATCAACCCCAGCTCTCTGGACTTTATTATGGCAGACATGCTCCAGATTTTGGACCATTTCAGTGGAATCTTCCTCATCTTGAACATGGTCACCTGTTGCAAAGTAAATTTCCTATAAAGCTTGGAACTGCAGCCAAGACAGCTTGTAGAGTAGTCAGTGTTTACTCATTTTTTTAATCCTAGACAAATCCAGAAACAATTTGCTGTACTTAAGCAGATGTTTCTTACCATTAAAACAGCCCAAATCGCTTGCTGATGTTCAAATGCTGTAGTAACTGCAGAATAAAATCCAGAGGAACGTGGGGTATGTTTAATACAAGCTTGTTGGGTTGTACATCTGTCAAACCCTCAAATTTGCATTCCTTACCTAAGCAGAGATCCTGGTGCTGTTTACACGTGCTTTGGGAGCTGCAGGAACTGAACTGCTTTGTCAAAAATCTCTGCTCCCAATTGCCACCTGTGGGTCTGCAGGGACATAGTTAAAATATTTACAGTGGCAGGAGTAACTGGAAGTTTGTTTATTGTTCTGCTTGATGCTAAAACTTATCACAACGATCATAAGAGCAGCGTGAGACCTCTGTGGAAGTGTGGACAGATTCTGAGTGTACACAGGAAAAAGAACCTTGAAGTTTCCCTTCTGGCTAATTCATAGTTTGGTTTTGTCAGTGACAGGGTTGTGCAGCATTTGCAATAAGCCTGCTTTGTCTTTGGCCATTTTTTTCCGTATGGGTGTGTTCTTCCTTTAATTCTGTTGTTTTTCTTTCCTTTTTTTTTTTTTTCTCTTCCCTAACACAGCCACTCCTTTTATTTTAAGAATAAACGAGCTGCTTGCTGAGCAGAAAAAAAAACAAAGTTTCATAAACACATCAGTTCTGATCCATGTAATCCTTTATTACCTGTAGGGGCAGGTGCAGGAAGCTGCTGCAGGAGTGGAGGTTACTGACTTCTCCAAGGCTTGGGTTACATAAGGGGTCAGTATATTGTAGCTGCTACAGTGAAAGTTGTGAACAGCATGATCAAAGGTGCATTGATGAGAAATAAAACCTTTTGGCTTGGCTTGTTTCACTTCATTCTGCCCCAGAGAGTTCTGAGCCTTCTATGGCCTGAAAGGCTGATTTTAACCACCACCCTGACATGAAGTGATAGGATCACAGGATGGCTTGGGTTGGAAGGGACCTCAAAGATCATCTTGTTCCACCCCCCTGCCATGAGCAGGGACACCTTCCACTACCCTGCATTGCTCCAAGCCCCATCCATCCTGTCCTTGAACACTTCAGGGATGGGGAATCTTCTCTGGACAACCTGTTCCAGTGCCTCACTCCCCTTATAGTGGAGAATTTCTCCCTGATACCAAATCTAACCCTGCCCTCTGCCAGTGGGAAGCTGTTCCCTGTGTCCTGTCACTCCATGTCCTTGTCCAAAGTCCCTCTCCATCTCTCTTAGAGCTCCTTTAGGTGGGAGAAGACTATTTCAATGTCTCCCTGAAGGCCCCTACATATTATCTTAAATGCTTCTCCTGCTGTTGTAAAATGGAGTTTATTACTGGAGCGTCTATCTTCTAATGCTTTCATTACCCAGAGTTTTTTCTGTTTGTTGCTCAAGGGAAAGTGAGGGGAGCCACTCACTTGATCTCAGCAAACCAGAAAGCATTTCATGGCTGTAGTGGCTGTGTAATGCTGAGATAGTGTCTGTAGGAAAACCAGACAGCTTCAAGAAACAAGATACATTTTTTTTTATTGGTTTGTTTTTTGTTTTTTTTTTTAACATTTTGAAACCATTTAAATCGCTGCAAAGTGGTAGGGCAAGGCAGGTGGTAAAAAAATACATCACCCATCCCTTGTGATTTTGTGGTTTTGTCTGAATATTTTTTTATTTAATTCCCTTCGTTTTACCACGCATTTCAGTTGTGATAGCTGCCCCAAGAACGTGGCTGCATGCAAGTGTCTCATTTGCCTAATATTAAAAATATGTGTGTGTAATAACATTTTTTCTAATGCTTCCCATCTGGAAGATACGTCACACACTTTGCATTAAAATTCATAGCGCCCTTTTTACATATTAAAGTGCTTTGTGATGGAGACTGTGCATGGACTTGTTAATTTGCAGTTCTGGGCTGAAAAATAGTTCAAAGCAGCTTGTTATTTACTGCCAGAAACAAGTTTCCACTATTTGTCTGTCTTGGTCAGTCTGATAGAGCCAATACATTTGTGAGAGGCGATTTGTCTGCTTAAAATGTTAAGGTTCATTTACCAGAAGAAATGCTGAGCAACTAACACAAAGTGAGGGGTCTGAGGACCTTCTTCCTCAGTCCTTCAGGAGATGCCTGGAATCTTTAAGGTTTTGATCTAAAATATGTGTATATCAAATCCTAGTGATATCATAACATGTGAATTCCTGTCAAAAATTGTCTCAAAATGGTACAGCTGTTAAAAGATAATGATTGTGCCATGTGGATTTGCAAGGCTGCATTCTTTCCTGAATAAACTTAATAAAATAGTGTCAAAGAGAAGGTGCAGGGATCTGTTAGGATTAGTAGGAAAGGAGATTCTGAGCTGCATATGTACTTCAGATATATTTAGTGATAAGGACTGGTTAATACATCTCCATTTTCAGTGTATAACCATCCTTTGAAAGGCGTGATTTTCGTGGTGACATCTTCTGGATGCTGAGCACTGGGAAAATTTCACCTGTACTTTGAGCAGTTGATTGAAAGTTGAGTTTTTCTGTGGCGTGATCCACAGTCAGTGTTGTTGTAACAGGACAAACCAGTTCAAATTTGCTGTCGCCCTGTCTTGTTGTCTCAACCGTTACAATATTTGCTTTTCAAAGCTCTTTAAAAACATAACAATGCAAATTTGACCTGTATTTATACCAGCGTGTTTTGAGGAAGCCCATCAAATGATTTCCATGCTGTTTTCAGTGTCTCTCCACTTTATTATTCTGAGAAAATTCGACGCATCTGCAGCGTGCACGATCTGGTTTTCTGATATGCAGATGCACAGCCTCGCCTATCTCGTGGAATCAGTGTAGCAACTGCTCTTACAAACGCTGTGACAATGTACAGCCTCCTATCTGAGATCCAGATCAGACTGAAATTGGGACTTGGGCCAAAAAGCAGAATACTGCAGTCAATCCGCGTCCTGTGTCAGCACTCAGCTCCGCAGGGAAAGGCAGCGGGAAATGCGCGCTGGCATCCCGAAAGGGATCCCTGAGTCATGGAGGATGGCGGGGATGGGGTTGGCAATAGGAGGTGCCTCAAGGTTCCCGTTTTTGCAGACGTTGTGTGGGCTAAGAGATGTTGCAGGTGATGTTCTGAGCCCGGGTGGCACTCAGAAAGTCACTACACATGACTTGCCTGTTTACACCCAGCCCCTGTCTATGAAGTGACAGCGTGACCAGATCATGTCACAGCATCCTCGGCCTCTTGAGTCATGACCCTTGGTACCAGCAGGGATTTGTGGTGTCAGGCCCTTGCAAAACCATCCATCAAGTGCTGATGTGTTCAGACTGGGGTGACCTTTTGCCTAAGACTGTACATTTCCTTCCCTTCTGCCAGCCCTGCTGTGGTAGAATCACCATTTGTGGATGTGTTTAAAAAAAGACTGGACATGGCACTTGGTGCTATAGTCTAGTTGTGGTGTTAGGGCATAGGTTGGACTTGATGATCTTAGAGGTCTCTTCCAACCTCATTATTCTGGGATTCTCTGCCGGGCTGTGAGCTGGCACCGCTCCTCGTCCGGCGGGCATCGCTCCGGGGGCAGGTGGGCTTCCTGCTGCATAGCACACCCTCCACTCTGCCTGCTTCCCACTTAACTCTCTCATTCCTCAGTTCCTGGGCTTACCCTTCTGTCCTAAAATTGGCTCAGTCTCGGGAAAATCATCCACCCACGCTCCTGGGAGAGGGGGACCCGTGTGCCCGATGCTGCTCGGATCGCTCAGGAGCGCAACGTGTTCTGCACAGCAGCAGGGTCATTTTGGGGTAGTAACACTAAATCTTTCAAAAGTAATCACACTTCTAGAAGTGATTTAAGCTCTCAAGTTTCTAGGTGAAAGCAGTTGCCAGGGTTTAATCTGCACCCTAAAGTTCTGCTGGTAAATCCTGATCTGGCAGTTCTGCCTACATATGGGGGGTGACACCAATAGCAAAACACCTTCCCTGATAAAGAGCAGTGGGACCTTCAATGTCCACAGCAAAAATAAAAACATTTTAAAGGATTTATAAAGTTGTTATGGTGTCGTAGATGTGCAGCAGAATCCATGGATGGATTTTAGCTCTCATATAATTATATTTTTTAATAGTAAATTGGGATGCAAAGGAACTTCCTGCAACTGGAACTCTGTGCTGAAGAAAATCATTGGATCCAATGCCAGGAAGTTTTCTTGGCTGTGATTACAGCTTGTTGCCTGCACTTCCCATATAACTTTCAGAGTCACAAGCACTTTTATTTATCCATTAAGCTTCTTTTTTTGGTAAATTAAAAATTATGGTTATGTTTTCCCATGGCTATCTAGTAAGTACTGAGTTTCTTTTAGGGAAGTAGGGGGACAATATGTATTTTGAGCCAAAATACTATGGCACCTAAGAAAATAGGGTTTCTGTTCTTAATTGCCAGTTTTCTTTCTGTCTTTATAGTGTCTTAGTTTTTAAAAAAATCAACAAGCCCATTGTGATGCTTTTAATTAGACTTCAACAGAGATAATAAAAGTGTAGTGTCCCTTTGTGAAAGGAGTTTTTAATTATTGTTAATTGTACTTGCCAGCTTCATTTCTGAAGGGAAACGGAGGTGACCTCATCCTGCAAGTTGTCAGTCTCATGCTGGTGTCATTCACCTCCTGGAAAAGAGGTTGGGGTTTTGTTCCTTGTTGCTTCTTTTAATGAGGAGCTGTCCACAGGCCTGATGGGCTCTGTGGCCTTGGGAATGCTGTCCAAACTCTGCTTCAGTAGCAAGCTTGTTCCTGAAATGTTAAACTGAGTTGTGTCTTAGGGCATCAGCAGAGTCTCAGACCTGTGACGTGCCCATCCCAGTAACATCTCTGGCAGCAGAGAGTGCAAAAGACTTTAGGGAGGTGATGGAATCCTTGTTGAGGACAATTACTAAAGATTCAAAGGCTTATTTCTGCTCTTTCATACTAACCTTGGGGGTTTCTATTATCTATCCAAAGGTTTAATTTCTTAATCCTTCTCCAGTCTTGCCTTTAGCATATTCTTGTGAGGTCCCCACTTAACCTGTGCTTTGCATTTAAACAGATGACAAGAGAGATTTCCTCACCCTTTGGACTGCAAAATGTGCAGAGCAGTGGGGGTTGTATGTCTGGGGAGGTTCCAGGGTATCAGGACAAGTCAGCATTCAGTTGTGGCCGTGATGTAAATGCCAAAATATTTACAATCATTTCAGTTCATTGAGCATCTCCGTATGTTGGGAGAAGGATGAAGAGGATACGTTTTTGTCTCCCTTCACTGCTCTGTATTTCTTAAGCTGTTACCTCGTTTCATCTTAAATGAACCTTCTCTAAAATACCCTGAACTTTTCAATTCCATTTCAGTTCACCCAGTGCCATCTGCCGCGGTGTCTGCGATGTATTTCAGTCCTGACGAAATCCCCCTTCCTCAGCGGTACCTCCGCACGCTGTCGTAAGGATGATGTGACAAGCAAAGCTGGCAAGTTGTTCCCACCTTTGTTGCCAATTATAAAGCAGTGTAAAGAGGCAAATTCTGACAGCCTGTGTCCTTAGAGGTGTCTGAATACTGAACTCGTAGTGAAATCATCAGCGGTGAGGCTCTTGAGCATCCCTGAGGCTCTGGGCTGGGATCTCTGCTCACCTTTTGCTCAAGTAGTCTTTCCCTGACTGTCATCATTTCTTTGCCTGACTCAGATGTGTATTTAAAGCTGCTGCTTATTCATCAGCATCAAAACATTTACTTATAGATACAGAGAGCACAGTTCCCTGTAAAAGGGAAGAAGCTTTCAGCTGCTTTGTTTTCTAATCCTGGAGAAATCTGCAAGGTCAGTGAGCCTGGCGTGTGTAATGGGTCTCCTCAGGCTGCCAAATGTGTTGGGGACTGTGGTCTGGAGCTCCCAGATTTATCTCATTCCTTTGCTTTCTGCTGCTCATTAAAAGATCTAAAAAGAATTAAAATCTCAGTGCTGTGAGATGTTCAGGCTGAGATGGTTTTCATTCTGCGGTTCCCAGATTCTGCTCAGGCGAAAGGCGATGAAGTTTTCTGGAGGCAAACCACATTTTTTCAGTAAAACACTGAATACTGAATTCAGGTCACCTCAGACTGACTCTACTCAGTCCTTCCTTTGCTGTCTTAAGAGGACTGCAAAAGCACCTTAGAGGATTGTTCTGAAAACTATAGTAGTTAGCACTTCTGCAAGCCTGCTAAAATACATACCAAATGCACATATTTTTTAAGCCTTTTCACCTCCCAGAGTTGTTTAGGTATTTTGTTCTATCCTGAACAAAAATGCAGGAGACTTGTCCCATTCTCACAAACCAGTGCAGAAATTGTGGCCTTTCAAAATACTCCTTTAATCACGTATAGTTGTGGCTCCCAGGTTTCAAAATGGGATGAAGAACCTCTTCCCAGCAGGAGTAAAAACAACACAGCTTCTCTCCCATGCCAGACAAGCTTTTCATGGTGTGTTTTGGAAGTACATATTTCACATGGGCACAACTAGCTCTTGATTTTAAAAAACAAAATTACTTGAAACTACTCAGGGGCACAAATAAATGGCTGCAAGAATACCAGAGAATTGAGCAACAGGGAAAGGACATGTTGTTTCCTTTAAGAATTCTTACTAGAAATGACGTCACTTAGATAGTTTGGATGTTTGTGAGCGCTACAGGACTTGGAAAGGGAAAGCAAATCGGAAAAACACTGGGAAGCTGAACAATTTGTTTTGTTTTATGACTCCCTGGTCGTTTAATGAGGGAGCTATTACTCATGCGCTGTCACTGCACATCTAGAAAATTCCTCTGGGGTTAAAAACTGGCAGGGAAAAGTAGTTTCCTAAAAAACACTGAATTAATGAGATAAAAACCCATTGCTCAGGAGTCCCTAACAGGAAGGGTCGGGGGAGGAGCTGTGCAGGGCTCACGGTGTGTTGGAAATCTCCGCAGGGATTTCGGAGAGCAGATAGAGCTGGCAGGGATTCAGGGAAGTGATGCAGCAGATATACTCAGCATCTGCCTTTTAGGATACAGAACTGTGGATTTGAGCAGAAAAAACCCACAAGTTCGATTGGGGCATTGTAGCCAATCCTTCTTCATTCCTTTGTATCTGAAAATATCTGGGACTGAGGTGTTTAAAGAAAGAGGTTTTGTACCCATGGGCAATGATACAAAGCAATGTATTAATAATATTGACACATGAAGTGTTGTATTTAAGGAGAAGAAAAGTATTTGTGGTGTGGGCTTAATTATCCATTTTTAAATGATTTTTCATGGTTTTATAATGTGTATTCGTGTGGTCTGTCAGACTTCTGACTTCTTGCTTTGAGTCTGCATGGTTTTATAGATCTGTATGGTATTTTACAGTGCAGTACAGTGCAGTTTGCAATTTTACTTTAGTTATTTTAGCTGGTTAAGCCTATCTTGTCATAGCCACACAGGATACACATTATCCTCACCTTAACTGGACACCTGCTACAACTTTCATGGCCCTGAGGGCAGGATGAGGATTGTTCCAGTTAGATTTTGAAGAGAGCACAGTAAGCAGAGTGCTGCTCCAATCTAGAAATGCAAGGGAATATTCCTCACCAATCCCCTGACACAATTATTCCCTTGTAGCAGAAGTTACTGTAATTCATTTTGCCAAAAAAATGCTGATAAAGCAGAGGCTGTTAGGAGGGAAATCCATAAGGAGTCTGGAAAGTGTGATGTAAGGATTAGTAATAGAATTAGCAAGCTGCTGTAGCAGTTCTGCTACAGTTTGTCTTAAATTACAACACCTCAAAGATAATCATTGTCATTCCTTGACTCACTGCAGTGCTGTAGTCTGAATCAGTTTTGTTTTCTCTGTTCTGTCCTTTTAAGCACTTTCAAAATTCTTTTAATTATTCTCTTTTCATCAAGAATATCACCAAATTTTCCATGCAAATACAGAAGTAGTTCAGGACAGGTTGTGTATTTTAAGCTTCAGATCAAAATGATGCTTAGCTGTGTCTTGCTGTACATGCACCATACACCCTCTTTAGAAATATCCAGTGCTGAGCTTTAAAAGCTCATAGATGCCCAGTTTATTGTATCTGTGCTGGATTTTTGCCCTTGGGTGTGGAAGTCAACTGCCTGGGCCAGAATTAGGAAATAATTCCTACATGTGATGTGAAAAAAAAAGTCCAGAGCTCTGTTTCCACCAGAATGGGACAGAATGAGACTGAAAAGGCTGGGGGGACCCTTGAGGTGTTGAGAAGGTGGCAGGGGTATGGATGTCATGTAATTTTGGAATCAGAACAAGCACTGTAGAGAGAGACACACCAGAGGGACCTTGTTTGTGACACATTAGACAGGGATTTGGGCATCAGCTGCTCTGAGGTTGTGTGTGCCTGGTAGGGAGCACAGCAAAGCTCAGGTTTGGTGTGGAACAGCCTGTTGGGTACCAGGAGCCACACAAACGATGCAGAGACATGTTCAGCCTCACGTTTTTTATCTGTGCTGCTCCAGTTCTCCAGAGTGGTGTGAAACTGAAGGCTGAGCAGGCATGGAAAGGGGCTCTCCTGCTTTTCACGTGGTGCTTCAGTGTCCAGTGGAAGGTGGTGACCAGCAGGGCCTCTGTGCAGCCTTGTTCTCGAAAGGGCTCTGGTGTTGGCATGGATTTGGGTGGATTTCAGGCTCTTCCAGGGCACTTAGTGATGTTCAGGCTGGTTTTTTATTGCAGAAAAATGTAGGTGAGAAGCAGGTTCCCTCATGCCAGCTGGGACACACGCTGATGCCCCAGCAGCTACTGCATAGAAAGTTCTATCACTCCAGAGTCTAGGCACCTAAATCCTGCCAAAATCCAGGCAGAACTGAGACAGGCCCCGTGGCTGATGCCTGCAGACTTCCAGTCTCGTGGCAGGGGACACTGTGGACAGCCATGTGTCCCTGCCTGGTGCTGCATCACCCCTGAAACAGGACTGGCCTTCCCAGAGCTCCAGCCCGTGTGCCTTGCACTAACACAAGAAAAATTGTATGGCTTGTTACTGAAACCTAACTTAATTTTGCTGTTAATGAAGCTGTAATTGCAGTCCATTACTGTGATCATGGCTCAGCTGATTTCCCATCCGGTGCTGTTTTCCCTCTGTGCTGGATGGATTGGTGAGGGTGAGAGGCAGATCTGACCTAAGTGGGGCTGCTCCCACCTTGGCACTGCTGCAGGTGCTGCCTGAGACCCCATCCCATCACCCATCCAGAGCTCTCCTCCCATCTCCTGCTTTACACGTGGTCTTTGGAGTGCAGATATGTTCAAGGGACTGTCAGGTTTTATATTTAAAGACTTTCCTCTTCTATTTTTTTTTTCCTAAAGCTTTACTCTGTCAAGGCCTGTGCAGCTGGCGTTACACAGCACATACTTTATTATCCCAGTCATCACTTCAACCATTTAATCCTTTTAACCTTCACAGTGGCTACAGTAGGAATTATGGGGAGTGAATTTCCTCTTGAGTGAATTTCCTTGGCCACTGTTAAAACCACAAAGTAGTTCCATGAAAAAAGGGATCTCTTGGTGGAACTGTTTGCAAAGGACTGGAAGGGGTGAGAGAAATGAGAAGTCAGTGCAGCTGCAGGGAAGTGGCTGTGGGGACACCACCATGGGCTGGCAGCTGCCACATTCCTGCACCCAACATCCCAGACCTGTTCCAACCACAGAAAAGTTAATTCAGAACAGTCAGCCCTGCTAGGCAGGGAAAAGACCTTGCTGCCAGATGCTATTTGTGTTGTACATTATCTCCATAGGTTTTGCATCTGTCTTTCCTGCAGTTTTATTTTCTGCCTTCAAAATTCCCTTTTTCTCATTGTGTCTAGTAATTGAATTTGCAAAATATTACAAAGTGACATTAGGATGTGCCTGTTAAGAGAGGAGAATAAATTAATTACATGCTGTGAACTAACTGAACTCATTTAGTAATTAATGAATTAACTTCTGTCTACAAACAGGAGAACTTGAATGTTGGCAGAATAAACAGTGAAATCTGTCATTGACTGAATCACTGGTGTGGCGGGGGGGGGTTGGGTTTATTTTTCCTTGGTTTAGTAATGGCCACATTTTTAGAATTAGGAAGTTATACCAGTGATTTGCAATTTAGGGTTCACCTCTGTGATTCCATCCTACACCACTTCCAGACTGACATCTGCCTCTTGAATTCATTGGAAACGTTGACGTTTCCAGTTGCTTTTTCTTAACCAAATATTAACACTAATTCTTCATCCTCCCTTTTTTATACTGGTCAAACTTTCGACAGCATCAATCATGTTTCCGTTTGAGATTCCATCCTGACTGGATGACTGTGATTTTGGGGGTTTTGTGGTCTTTCTTCATCATATTTTTAATGTGCACAGTGATGTTATGGTCTCTGTGTGCACATTCTGCATCTTCTCTCTTCCCAGATTTCCATTGCAGTAATGGATTTGATTATTATTCAATGATATGATTATTCTCTCTCTCTCTGTAGTCAAGTTCCAGACCTGCACCTGTGTGCATCATTTTGTTTTCCTTCCAGGATGTTTGTGTGCCTTGTACACGTGGATTGATAGCAATCTGCTGCAGCTCAGCTCTGTGTCAACAGAAAGGAGCTTTCTCCCATGCCAACCCTCTGTAAATGCCACAAAAACACCTTCGTATTTAAGCCTCTATTTTAAAACTTGATCTTCCTATGATGCCTACAATAGAAAGGCTGTTAATCTGCCTTTATATCAGGTTTTATTGTCTTATTATACTTTCTTTTTTTTTTTTATGTCTCTGTTTCTTGCTTCAGGCAGTAAATAAGAAAACCAAGCTCATTCTATTCTGTTTTATGTGATGCTTCTAGATCAGTGTGTCTTGATCTCTGTCCTGCTGCAGTGGTTTCCTTCCTTGGAAATCACTGGGAAGGTGAACACCTACTGCACAAACTGAGTTTCTCAGGTCCCAAAGAAAATCAGAACTTCATCCTTCTTTTAATGCTCCAGTTATGAGATGCTGACCTTGTTTGCAACTTCAAAAGGTGGAGCCAGTTGTGGGGAGGAAACTAAAAAGATTAGGAATAATTTGGATGTAGGTTACGTTTTCTGATGGACAGGGACATATTTTTCTAATGCAACTGAAGTTGTTTAATGGATGTTGCAGATCAAAGCAAAAACAAATTTATTTCCAGAATCCAGCAGCCCCTTTTCCCATCCCTTGCCTGGCTGTGTTCAATACATGGAGCATTATGTTATCCTCTAATTAGCTCTGTAATTTCCATGGCGTGTGCCAGCATCAGTGTTTATTATTGAAGCACAGTGTCTGCTTTTATCCTCATGATGTGACTGTCCTGTCACAGAAGTCACATGCACAAACTAAAAGTAAAAGGGGTTCAGCAGTAAGGATCAGTAAATATTTTAACCTGTGCATGGTTGTGCAGATGTAATTGATTGAAGCACTGCCAAATGTTCACCAGTTGATCCAGGTGATCCTTGCTCAGCATTCAGTGAGGATCCCGCTCATCTCCTGGATCTTCCAGTCCCTAGCATGGCTAACAGGGCATTAAGCAATCCCTAAAATCTTTATTTTTACCAGAACTGGGTGACTTCTCTGCATTTCATGAGGGGAAGCTGAAGTGGAAATGCAAACACACATTTAAATAAACCATTTTATAAATTCCAGATGCTGATCTCAAGAGGGCATCTTGCATATGCCAGAAGAAGAACATGTTGTTTGAGGGAAAACCTGCCTATAAATCTGTGCAAATGGAAAGGTAAATAATTTCTGTTTCCAGTACACTGATGGAGTAAGATCTCTGCACTGGTTATTTTTCCTGCTGTGAAGTATGTAGTATATAAATTTATCTGGCATATGTATTTGTCACTGTGCAGCAGCAGAATGTAGCAAGTGAATATCTTTAAAAAATACTGATATCTGCTTCACAGAATCACAGAATAGTTTGGGTTGGAAGGGACCTTCAGGACCATCTAGTTCCAACCCTCTGCCATAGGAAGGAACACTTTCCACTCTCCCAGGCTGCTCATTGCCTCATCTGGCTTCTTCAGCATAACAAGGAAGGGTTCTAAAGTGCTTTGTTTCACTCTGAAAATATTCCTGGCTTGTGTTTCAGGTTTTTTTTGCAGTGTCATATGTGATGGGAGGAGTACAGAATATTTGTCTTGCACTGCAAGGTCCTCTGCAGTGTGTTCCTGAGGCGTGGGAATTAAGCTGAGGTTAAAACTTGAAGTGGTCTGATTGAACTTCCTATCTTTCTTAATTGTTATCTTCTTTCTGTGTGATAATTTTAATTTCACTTCCTCTTGGGTAATCGTGGAGTAGTCTGAGTTTGTGTTATATCAGACAAAAAAAAAAAAAAACTACAGACTAATAAAAGTTTTTGTGCTGTTTACTGTTATTTTTTAAAGATACAGAAGAGCAGTTCCTTCCAGGTCACTTCCCACGCTTTGACAGACAAAGTGCCACGATGATGTGTGGAGCAGCACAAATTAATCCAGTGCTGGAGATAAGCAGAGGGGCAGCTTTGAGAGCTCACTTTGTAGGGACAGAAGTGGCTGTGATCCAGCTCATGGCACGAGGATACAAACAGCAGGTGTAGCTTTGGAGTGCTTCATGACAGGGGCATTTCTGCTCAGGGGTGGGATTACAGCTTCTATTGAAATTTATATAACAGCCACCGTGCCAGGGTGGTTGCTAAAAATGATGCTCATCGCTCTTACATCCCCAAAGCTGTAAGTCAGAAGAACTATTTTAAGCTGAAGAAATATTTTGGGGGTTTTTTTTAATTCTTAATGGCCATTGTTTTTCTCTCAGACCCCACTGAGATGATTTTAAATGTGTCAGGCAGCGGTGGCAATGAAAGTATGTGTTTTTATAATGTAAGAATTGGACAATCAACAATGAGTTTTGTTGTGGGTGGCTGCTTCATTATCATGCCCTCATTATCATACCTAAGCAATCAACAGGAATTACTTTTTTTATTATGGCTGTCCTGTCCAGTTTCTAAAATACAACATCAGCTGCTTTTATCCAGCAAATGGTGATCCATTTGGGAAAAAAAACCCTCAGTATTTTCCTGCCTGTGCTGCCCCAAAGGTTGGTGTTTTGCAGAAGGAGCAGTCAGCTGCTATGGTGATGGGCACAGGGTGGGAATGTGGACAGAAATAGAGGGAGGCTGAAGCCAGACTGTTCCTGCTTCCTTATGGTTTCAGTAGCCCTCTCTGAAGTGGATGGGGACTGATTCCAAGGATTTCGCAGGTTATTTGTGGTTTTCTGCCTCAGATTCTCACAATTAGCACAAAATAATACTCAGAAAAAAAAAAAAAAAAAAGAGTGAGATTCTCAGATGGATAATGTTTGTACAGGATGTATGTAATTCCCTGCAGAGCAGCTTGTGCCCGTTGTGCTGGGATGTGGATGCACAGAAATCTCCCTCCTCCCATCCAGACTGAAGTCAGTTTTTGGTAATGCATAATTCATATCCTGAAGCCTTTGTCACAAAAACATCTTACTGCCTTTCCCCCAGCTCCATAAGCCTGCTTTTGTATTTTTAGGATTTCCTTCCCTTCTAATCCCCAAAATCAGCCTGATGAGGTTTCAAAACAGAGTTCAGAGTAAATCTGAGACAACCTTTACGTCAAGGATGTTGCTCTGTGCAGCAGGTAATTCTCTGGCACCTGCTATTTATGGGTTTTGCCTCCACAAAGAATTACTTCCCTGTGGCACCACTGCCACAGTCAGTGCACAAGTGCACTGCAGCTCGAGGGATTCTACCAGGAGGTTTGGATCTATTTTGGATACATCTCACAAGAAATTCCCGCACACATATTTTGTTATGAAACAAAGACCGCAATTCTTTTTTTCTTTTTTTTTTTGTGAATTTTTTGTGAGCTCTGATCCAAAATTATTCTTTCCATAGGGAGCATGGTGCCTGTATTTAGTGATGGGTTAGTGGCACACCTCGATTGCCTGTTCTGACTGTGAGTGCCCTCACACAAGTACAGATTGTGAGGTGTCATAACGTGGTTAAAAAGTCTGTGTAAAAACCTGGAGGAAAAGAAAAAAATGATTCTCAAGTTGTGTTTTGATTCATCTCTTTGCAGAACAACACAATTCAAACAACTTCTGGTGTTTTCCTCTTCCAGATTCTGAGGACAATCCTGTCAGTAATGAATTGTTCCAGAAGTACACAAAGAAAGCTCTGCATGGTAGAGGCTGTTTTTCCTCAGGTACAACACATCCCTGTCCCTCCTTGGTACCTGTTGTTGCAAATACCATCAGGCCTTTCCTGCTCAAAGCTTTGAGGAGCTTTGAAAGTACAGAGATAAATGCGTGGTGTGCCTGCATAATGGGAAAATCGGATGTTTCACTAGTGGGAAATAATTGCTTTCATTTGAGGGCTCTTTGCCTGTTCCAGAGGAATGTTCCCCAGATCTCTTCACTTCGTAGCACTTCTAAGTGCAGCTAAACAAAGCACAGGAAGGAATGTGAAGTACTGTCATCAGTGTAGAAATCTTTTCAGCAATGGTTTGTCATTATTTTTCTCCCAAATGATCCAAATGCTTTTTTTTTTTCCCCTTACTGTTTATATCAAGACACCACAGACCTTCTGATAACACTAAATTCCAGCTGTGGAGGCTTTGATTGTTTCTTGCACGTTGCTCATTTTAAGATGACAGAATTGTTCAGTGAGAGAAATTCAAATGGATAAATTCAGGCAAACAGTCCTGTGGGGAAGGTTGAGCTGTTTGTAAAAATCCAGTAAAAATTGAGTAAGAACCTCAGAGTTCAATGTATTGATTTTCTTGTGAAAGTTCAAGAACTGTGTTTCCTTGCAGGCTGAAACTCATCTCAGCTCCTCATGACCAGCTGAGCAAGAGAGATGGGATTTGATGCTATCCAAAGTGTAATTCCACAGTTCATGTCTTCTGCTAGTTCCAGCTTAATCAGCTTCTGCCCACTCTCAGCCATTCATTTCCAGCTCAGCAGCAATGCAGTGCCACCTCTTCCCTGACCATGTGGAAAACCAGATGACTGAAAATAACTCGGTCAAGAATAGAAACTCTTCATTTTTTTTGCTTTGTATTAGAATCATTTGAATGAATTTCGTGGCCCACAGGCAGATGTATTGGTGCTGCTGAAGGTGACAAGAAATGCAGCATCAGAGGCAGCAGTGAGCACTGTAGGGTGTCCCAGTGCTGTGTGATCTTGCTGTCAACAAAAATCTGCTCTGGGACAATATCCTGAATGAAGGGCTTTCACTAACCACGGGATTATTTATTGAACTGCTGCTTTTCATTTATTTTATTAAGGAAGATTACCATCTTCTTGTTAGGGCAGGTTTATTTTTTTTACTTGAGGAGATAAACCATCTCTGTGAGAAGTCAGTCAGCTTTGTGGACAGCCATGAATGTCAATAAAGTCTTGGCAAACACAGTAGGTATTTATTCAGCATTGCAAATTAAAAACATTTTTCCTGCTTGTTTAGTGAAGGGAACAAAAAAAGACAAATTACAGAGCGGATGAGCTCTCTTGATAGTTGGAATTCATTAAGCTGGTGGTGAAAACACTGGGGGATTGATGGTGCAGAAAAAGAAAAGATGAGGCAGCTTTTCCCCAATAGCTGTGGCTCAAGTTCAAGTTGAAAATGACAAAAAAAAAAAAAATCCCTTAAAGACATCTGTAACTGACTTTCACAATCCCAGTTTCTGTCTGGATAGACTGTTCTTTCTCACTGTAGTTAGTATTAATTGGTTTTTCAGTTGACAGATAATTTCTCAGTGGCTCCTCCGTCTCCATCATGCCATGGGGTGTCTGCAGCAGCTCATAAATGAGATCCATGGCCAGACATTAAGTGGGAAGTTCACACAGACCCTTCCCATGGTACAGACAGAGCCTTTCTGCAGACTAGTCACTCTGTCATCTTCCCTCAGCTCCACATTTTATTATTATTTTTTTAAAAAGTATTTAAAAAGTTACAGTAAGTTAAGCAGTTTGTCAGATGTGATGTTCTCACAGGCCATTGTCTGCAGATTCCAGGCTGCCTCTGCCTTTCAGATGGATCGTAAAGCTGTCGTGAGTGCAGCTCTAACAAAATCCATTTACATGGCTCCTGTTATGGCAGGGCATGGAAAGGAAGCTGTAGGACTTATTTTTTAATGAATTTCCTGTACAGAATCATTAGTCCACCATGGAAGTCTTTCCAAGTCACACCCAGTGCAGCTCTGTCTGATTATCCCTGATGAATGGGATAAAAAGCCCACCACAGACACTTGGAGTCACAGACAGTTTTCATGTCATTCCAAGTACAGGAATTCTGCACTTCATCATTAGAAGAGAGAGGGTTCCCTAGTAAGTGTTTAAATGCAGCTAAACCACCTGTAAATCACTAGAATTATTCAACAGCAAAACAAAGCCTTTGTAAACTTCATTCTTGCAGTGCTCTAATTGCAGACAAAACTTTACCCATTCAAGTGATCCCATCAATGTCAAATAAAAACATGAATTATGAAGCTTGTAAGATTAGAGCTTGAAGTCACTGACATGTCATTCCCATAATTTTCTCTGGAGAATTACAGAACACTTAATTTGTAACTGCAGAAACCTAAGTGTAATCAGACGCTCTTCCATCTACAGTTTTTATCTAAGTCATTGAATTCTGGATTTGTTCTTTCCTGTTTCCCAAGTTCTTACTTGTAAATGTGAAGACATTAACTGCCTTTCTTCTTCTTCCCTGTTCAACGAGGAAGTTGCCCTCAGCTCTTTGATCATTAAATCTGGGAAGGATGGAGCAGTCCAAGATTTGAAAATGTTTTAAAACTTCCAGCACCTAATTAGAAGGAGGCATCTTGCAGCAGCACAATAGCTCTCTCTCTGCAGTTCATTTGGTTTTCCAATTGAGAAATGACAGTTTACAGCCCTGGTGTGAGCGTGTTTCTCATTAGCCTGTTCTAGGAGCACGCAGAGTTACTGCAAGTTTTGAAAGATGCTTTCTTCAAAAGTGCAAATGATATTAAATGGCACAATTTGCTCTCTGGATAGCCACATGGAGAAGCTGTGGCCTGCAGCCATCCTAAGGCCAGTGGTAAAGGCAGAGCCAGGCAGCTGGACCTCAGCTTCAAATCCGTGGATGTCATGGATGCAACTGCACGGAAAAGATGCTGCAGCAGGAATTCTTCTTGTCCAGGGGAGACAGTTGTGAATTGTCTGTGCTTTCCTCGTTTAACAGATGGATCTCAGGTTTCTTGTGCTTTTCTCATGAAGATTTTCTTGGAGAGGAGTGTGTTAGCTGTTCTGCTGACAGATACCCTCGTGAGAACTGTCCACACTGGCTTGATTTCCCTCTTCAGGAGCTGGATTCCTGGTCTGAGCTGGCTGGGTTTGTTGTCCTTGGGGTAAATGAACACAGAGCTGCGTGTCAGAGAGTGATGAAACTCAAGGAATAGGTGTAACTCCTTTTTTTACATAGTTTTCTGCCCCCCTGAAGAGGAGATTGAGAATATTTGCCCATCCTCAGGACTCAGCAGATGGGTTCATCTTGCTTGGTGGTTTAGGGTCTGGAATGCCAGTTCTACAAGGACTGGCTGAGGATTGAAAAGGAGACTCGGGGAAGTCCTTATTTGCCTGAAGACCAATATTTACCTGAAAGGAGGTGGTGGTGAGGTGGGAATCAGCCTCTTCTCCCAGGTAACAAGTGACAGGAAATGGCAAACAGCCTCAAGTTTCACCAGCAGAGGTTCAGGCTGGACAGTAGGAAAAATTTCTTCACTGAAAGAGTGGTTAAGCATTGAAACAGGCTGAGAGCAGAGGTGGAGTCACCATCCCTGGAAGTGTTCAAAAAACAAGTGGACCTTGGCACTTCATTATACAGTTTAGTGAGAATGGTGGTATTAAATCAAAGGTTGGGCTCAATAATCTTGGAGGTCTTCTCCAACCTCAGTGATTCTGTGGTTCTAGTCAATTAAAATCATCTTTCACAGGGCTTCCAGAGGCTGGTATGGAGCACACCCAGGTGTAATAAACTACAGGGAGGGGAAAAAATAAAGATGCTTCACTCTTCTTGAAAACACTGCAGCGAGGCAAAATTTTGGACTTCTGCATGGCTGAAGGAAAAAGAGTTTGGTCCTGCCTGCACTTTAAAGCAGCTTTATTTTACCCATTAGTGTTTTGTGAGGCTGTGTGGAAGATTCCCAGGCAGCTGCACGCTCAGGGCAGAGCCGGGGACACGGGCACAGCTCCGTCCTGATGCTTCCTGCCTGC
Organism: Taeniopygia guttata; assembly: GCF_048771995.1. Classification (NCBI taxonomy): domain Eukaryota; kingdom Metazoa; phylum Chordata; class Aves; order Passeriformes; family Estrildidae; genus Taeniopygia; species Taeniopygia guttata. The sequence continues at coordinate 3,530,924 of NC_133025.1, forward strand.
TCTGCTCCACACAGGCACTTTCTGGACAGAAAAGCTGCACAATAAATCCAGTGCTGATGTGGCCTGGCGTGGTGACAGCTCTTCCAGTAACTGCAGGAACTGCCTGCTTATAGAGGCCTGGCCTGCTCCGATGGGTTGTTTTCCTTAAAGCTGTTGTTCTGCACCAGATGGGGCACACGGTGTCTTTGTGCCTCCCTCTGCACAGACACTTTGTGGTGCCTTCTGTGCCACTGCCCGGGGTGATTTGTTCCTTTCTAGAGGCTGTGGTGGACCTGAGTGCTTCCCAGAACATGTCACTGAGAGCAGGGCTGTGCAAACACTCAAGACTTGTTCAGCATCGCTCTGCAGATGTACTCCGAGTCTGTTCTGCCAGCTGAGATGAGGGGCTGCAGAAAGATGATGAAAAAAGAAAAAAAATAATACCTATTTGGAAGGGAATAAATTGTCTAGGACACACTTCACTAGCAGATTTCCAGGAAACAACCCTCTGTCAGATTTCTTAGAAGCTGTTGTGGCTCCCAGTGCTAAGTGCCAAGTCTGAATAGCCCATCATCAACTCAGTCCTTAACGTCAGGTTTGGTGACGTGCTTTTCCCCTAATTTGCAAATCCCACCTCAGCCAGAGCTAGCTGACAGGTGGGCAGGTTTCCAAGCTCTCTGCATAACCTTTGGGATGACTATTGAACCTTTAGGCACTGACATGCAGCTTCTGTCACATGCTAGTCTTGGTGTGCTGCTGCTGTTGAAGTGAAGATTTGGTAACATCTTACGCATTTCGCTGTCACAAGAGGGAGTTTTGTAGCAGTGCTGCCCTTGCTGGTGTGTTTGGATGCAGTCTTGCTGTGGGCAGAGCTCAGCAGACAGAATGTGTTAATAGAAGACAGCAGCACAAGCAGGATGAATGTCTTTCATTCCTTGTTAAAGCCTTGTACATGTTGTTCAAGCCTGACTAACAAAATTCCTCTGAGTGACACTGCTGCAAGCAATTCTCTTGCTGTTGGTAGCACTGTAATAGAAAACAGAAGTGAGCATTTGAGTGACTCAAAAACCAAAATCAAGGGTAAGAATAAGAAAAAAGCATCAACTGTTTTAACAGGAAAAATAAAAACCCAACGTGGCTAGGTATTCTTCTGTGGCATTTCCAATTTATTGTTACAGGAATATCCTCCCAGCTAGACTCAAGCTCCCTCAGGAAGCTGGTTTCATATGGTGGTTTAGATTTAACTATTCATTGTCTAGCACCATTTGAAATCAGTGTTCTTGGAGGAAGAATGCCTGCCTTCATCAGGGAAATGGACCCTCAGGAGCCTCAGAGGAAAAGAAGAGAAAGTCAAGATCTTCCTTGTGTGGCTCTGCCATTCCGATTAACCTCCACCACCAAACCAAGTCCCTCAGTGGGACTCCAGGGGTCTGTGACCCAGGTGACTCCTGGGAGAGCAATGTAAAGAGTGATTTCAAAGGCAGAAATTCTGCTGTCATCATGTTTATAATATTTGTGAGTAGTGAGCAACAACTTCAGAACCCAGGAAGATTTTGAGACAGAAACAAGGCAAAAAAGTAACATACAGAATTGTAACACAGGATTGAAGGTGTTGATTTTAATGCCCCAACTAGTAAAAACTACTACAGCTAGTTCATACAACATGGTGAGGAATAAGCAGGGAACTACATTTGCTCTAAATTCTTAACTCAAAACCTATTTTCAGCCTTACCTAGATCTATTTTTCTTACCACTTCATCACACTTGTAAATACTTTGTCATACAAGACAATCAAATTTGAAACAGGTAATTCTGCATGGAAGCACTGGGAATTCTGGATGCTGTTTACATCCCTCCTGAGTGTTTGGCTTTTTGTTGTGGCATGTTTGGCAGATCAGAATGTGCTGCTTATTTTGTGTGACAAGACTTGCCAGCGTGCAGGTTGGTGGTTGGATGTGCTCATGGAAATGGCCAGCAGCTGAGAGTTAGACCACAGGTGGTTGGACATACTCTCCAAGTCTACTGAAATCTGGAGAAGTCTTTCAAGATTGTATTTTTTGAAGTGTTTTACTGTATTAAAAATTGTGTGTACCTAATGGTTGATGTTGAAAATTTTCACTGTCTAAACCTCTGTTTTTTCACCAGTGCTTTAATAAGAATTATATCAAGTATTTGGGGATTCTCCAATGTGAAATGCTGTCGACCACATAACTCTTCATCCTTGCAGATCTCCGTAACCCCTTTAGAGGATGACTGATTTCTTTTGGTGTTCAGAGTCAATAATAATTTCTAGCACCATTTGAAATCGGTTATAGTGATTGGGGAATTGCACCTTGTGAATTTTTACAGAAGAGGCTCCGGAGAGAAGCTTTATTGATACGAAAACAGGGAAGTGTGTTATTTTAGTGAATGGAGTTGCAGAAATGCTACAAGTTTAATCTCTGGGAGGTGGAGAATTGTAAAAATGTATTACCCAAGATCTTGGTTTAGGTCCTCTGTGCGAAGATGATCCTTGGAATGTTTTGGAAAACCTTACAGTGCTGAGAGGGAAGATCAAGGGAGATGGTTTTCCAAGTGAGAATAATCAGTGTGGACTTTGGCTGGAAGAAGAAGAGCCCCACCCTGTTGTCTTAATGATCTGTGTGTGAGGTATGAGGAAATAAAAGGAGCAGTGGAAAACCTTCCAATCTGCAGCTCCCATACTCTGGATGTGCTGAAAGCAAGATCTCATGGAGGTTTTCCCTGCCAGCCTGAGAGCTCCTTCCATTCTCCTCTCATACACCCCTGACAGAGTAAGCCATAAAGAACCTGAGTCACCTCTCCAAGGGTGTTTAATATATATTAATTCCTCTGAAATTCCAGTTGTTCAGAGACACAGCTGGCTGGAAGCCGAGTCGAAGGTGGGTCCTGTCCCCAGTTCCAGCAGGATCTCATTATCCATGAAGATAATCTCTGAAAAATCATCCTTCAATCAGCTGGTCATTCTACATCCAGCTTTTTGGGAGTTAATAACACCAACCAACCTACAGCAGCACATCACACACCAACCTGCAGCAAGGCATCCCTGTAGCAGGGGATGTTTCCCTGGACGTCCTGGTGAGTTCAGCTTTTTCCGCTATTCCATATGGAGTAACTAAAAAAAAGATTATTTTGTAAACAAGTGGAGCAACTTTTGAATATTCAGAGGAATTTCTAAGGTTGTGGCTGGTTGTTGGAATCAAATCTACCTTCCTTTTATCCCCTCCAAATTTTTTTATGTATATGAAAACATATTGAAGGCTGGAGAAGGAATTTTGCCAAGGAGGTTGAGTGACAGGACAAGGGGGAATGGCTTCAAACACAAAGCAGGGTTAGATTAGGTATTAGGAGGAAATTTTTCCCTGTGAGGTTGGTGAGGCCCTGGCACAGGTGCCCAGAGAAGCTGTGGCTGCCCCTGGATCCCTGGAAGTGTCCAAGATCAGGTTGGATGGGGCTTGGAGCAACCTGGGATAGTGGAAGGTTTCCCTGCCCATAGCAGGGGGTGGAATGAGATGATCTTTATTTTTAATTAAGATAATCACAAACCAAACGTGACTTTTTGACCTCTCTCAAGACTCTTCCTTCCATCCATTCACAAAATCCACCCTCACGCTCTCTTTTCAGATAGAGCTTTGAGAAGTGGCAAATGCCTGTGTTTAGTACCAAAGACTGTAGGTTAAGCCCTTAAATTAATGGAACAAATTATTGAAATATGGAAAATACACGCTGGCTAGCAGCATGGGGGGGTTGCAGTACGATGCAGAGCTCTACATGTTTTAGGGGGTTTGACAGATGTTCTTGTGGAGGTTAAAAGCTGTGCAGAATTAAGTGGTGTTGGAAGCGTGACTAGAAAATAATCACCGTGTTTTAAGTACATCCACTGCCTGAGTAGCTGCCATGCAGACAGTTGCTTAAATGATTTCTTGTGGGAAGGAGCAGATGGAACTGTTTGGACATTTGCTGCCTGTGCTGTGCAAGTAGGATCGAAACTTCTGGACTTTAGGGAAACTTGTTAACACAAAAACTAATCTTAAGGTCCAAACCAGCTACAAAGTGGTGCAGAAACAGGTGAAGAAGGTTAATAACATTTTAATTCTTTCTGTTGAAAGGCAAGAGGTTCTTTGAACCCTACAGTCAGAAAAATGTGTCTGCCAAGTGTTTGGCTCTCGTGAAAGTATTTTCAGTCGTGAGCACTGCTGGAGGTGTGCCTGTGTGCTCACACACAGGATTGTGTCCTGCTCATGGTGGATCTTCTCTCGTGGGAAAGAAAGGATGAAAAAAGGAAGAAAAATGCTTGATGAAAACAGAAGCATTTCTGTTTTCAGCATAAAATATATCTGAGGAAGAGGGAAGCATAGGTAACAAGCTTTTTTGTTTGTTTGTTTGTTTTGTTTTGTTTTTTTTATTTAATTTATCCTATTTGCTCTCAGCTCCTGGCCTTTTCAACAAGTGAAGCTACTGGAAGACAAGTCTTCCCTATCACACAGATTTGGGTGCAAAATGGTGCCTACAAAACCTGAATTAGTGTCAAAACTCCAGTCAGGTACCACAATGGGTAACGTAAACTATTTGTTTGGAAATCTGCTCCATCCTCCCGTTGACAGACCCTGCAGCAGTCACAAAATGCAACGTGCAGGAGGATTGTTTCTTTGGCCAGAAAAGTTTGTGCTGTTGCCAGTGTTCTGGAATGATGTTGAAATGAAATCAACACTTGGACTAAGCCAAAAGCAGCACTGGAAGTCAATTGCTTCTCCCAAAAAACCCTCTCCCTTCTGGATTAATATAAAATATACTGGATGGTAGGATGAGAGGGAGAGAAAGATGATGTCTGTTGGGAAATTTTTAATACAAAAATATTTTAGAAATGTCTGACAGTGTACACAGTTTTTATTAACAAGCCCTGAAACCACTTCATTCTACTACATCAAGCCAAAATTTCAATTGTTGCAATTAATTTGTCTGAAATTTTTGTGATCTTGCATCACAGTCTCAAAATGTCAAGCTTCTACATAAGGATGTTCTGTGAAATCCACTGTATATTGGGAATCTGGGGGAAAAATAACCTGATCATGTTGAGTAGGGGCTTGGGGTGATAGTGGAAAATCACTTTGTTATCACAGCAAATAAATTGAGGGTCAGAACTATAATTTTCCTTATAATTGATAAGATAGTCAACATTAATTGATGAAACATGCAGGCATAAGGTGCTTATTAAAGAGTGGAACAGTAAACGAAATATAATTATGATGTGCTACAAGTTGTTGCCTGATTCCTTCAAGCCAGTTTGAGACTTAACCAAAAATATTTGGGACTTCTTAACCAAAAATTGTGGGGGATCTGCTGTGTCCTTAGCACACATTTCCAGTGGCAGCAGAGTTAGGAGGAGGATGAATTTGGGTATTGTGGCTTTTACTGTGGGCTGGTTGAGTCCTGCTGGGACCTTTGCTAAGTATGAAACGGCAGAGACTTGTGTTGGCAGAGCTCACAGCAGTGCAAAGGTGCCAGCAGAGCAAATTCTTCCTTGTTTGGGTAATCCTAATGAAAATAGTGTTAGAATTTCTAACTATCTGGTGGATCAAATCCCTGCGAGGGCAGTGAAGCAAACTCCAGTGAAGCAACCTGGGTTAAGCTGCCTGCAACGAGAGGTTGTCACTTTTCAGGTATCACTAAGGCAGCTCTGCTGTCCTGGTTTCTGAAAATGCTGCATCAAACTGCTGGGTTCTCTCCTCCAGGTGCTGCAGGTGCATCTCCTCTGAAAACATTCAGGACTTTGGAGCTTCAAGCAGAAAAGCTGGACTAGCTGTGTGCTCCCACCTCTGCTGTTGAGCAAGTGGATGTTCAGTGGGTACTGCTCAGTGTAGTGGTTACAGACAGTGTATGGTCAGAATATATTCCCACTCAGCTCCTTGAAATAGGAGGCAAAAAATGTTTTTCCTGATGTCATTCTCGCTCTACTGGATTTCCAGCAACTTTCCAAGGACAGTCCATGGAGAGATGTGTGGCTGCCTGCTCTGCTGCCTGGATTGCTGAGTATTGTAAGTCCCTTTATGTGCAGTTTTTGTCTGTGCTGCCTTCTCAACATCATGTCTGCCTCCCCTAGAAGATTCTTCTCCAGAGAACCTGCCATGGAAGCAGATGAGTTGTCCAGAGGGCAAGTCAAGAAAACAATTTCTCCATGTCAAAGAAGTTTTATAAAGCCCCCTTGTCAAAAAAAAAAAAAAGGAAAGGTGAGCCTTGGGATCACAAAGATTTGAGTTCAATATTTTGGTAAAGACTGGTTTGGGTTGGAAGGGACCTTAAAGCCCATTCAGTTCCATCCCCCTGCCATAGGCCAAAACACCTTCCACTATCCCAGGGTGCTCCAAGTCCCATCCAACCTGGATTGGACACTTCCAGGGATCCAGGGGCAGCCACAGCTTCTCTGGGCCCCCTGTGCCAGGGCCTCACCTCCCTCACAGGGAAGAATTATTCACATATTGCTGCAGAGGAAAGATTTTTTGGTCTCTACTTCCCCAAAGCAATCAGTGTGTCAAGCCCTGCATAACTCTGGCTGGATTCCTGCCTGGAAAGGCAGACACTGACCCTCATTTGGAGCAGCACAGCCTGGGATGAAGTGGCTGGGAAGGGCCATCAAAGAGGAGCCAGCTGTGACAACAGTTCTCCAAGCAACGCGTGGCAGAGCGTGGACGTCCAGAGGAATGTAAGGCAACTCTTTTAATTTCATTGCTTCAAATATCATGACTCTCTGCTCTTCTATAACATTACTGCATAAAAACCCAGCAGGATTTATTTATAATTGATGATTTTACGTGGAAGATACTCCAATGCCACCGTGCGGATTAAATCCCAGAACAGACTGACAGCTGTAAAATCCATGAGCACAGGTGAGTGAGCTGGTCTGTTAGTAGCCTCCAGAGGACCACAAAGTCATTTTCTCGGTTAGATTTTGCCATGATTTGATCTTCAGTCTTGCCTGTCCTTACTGTGAAACACACTGGGAAGAGAATGGCTTGATAGTTCCCCATATGGTTCATCATTACTAAAAATGCCACGGGGTGATGGGATTGCCTGCTGAAAGGTGCCAAAATCCTTATAAATCCAAATCTGCTCAAAAATCGCCTCTAGGACAACCTAAATTTCTCAGGAAATTCATGGGAATTATCATGGATTTCCAGGCTTCCAGATAAGTTGTCACGTAAAGACTCTCCACTATGTTTCCAGTGTGAGAACTGAAATCACAACTTGAAGGAAAGAGAAATTCAGTGCAAGCAGATTTTGAAGATTTCTCTATGCAAATCGAAATTGCAGTTGGAGAACTTTGGAGCAAAACAATGGTGTAAAAACCCCCACTTTTTAGTTGAGATTAGCCTGGAAGTTTTAAGGCGCTCATGAATAATTTATAAACCAGTCTTCCCACAGATGAGCAGCAGGACGAGAGCGTGGCTACGTTTGTCACTGTATTGAGATGTTTCCTGGCAATGGTGGAATTTTTATGGTGTTCTTTCTCATAATGGAGTTGTTGCTTAGCTTTTAATGTCCCAAATGTAAACAGATCTGAGGAAGCAGATCGTTAAAAACGTTTAGAAAGGGTGGATGAAAAAGTGAAGTACTTGCATGCTGCGTTCCAAGCAAAGCCTATAAATCACCGCCGTCGGAATTCTCTGACAAGGAGAAAATGGTTTTATGGACTCACAGAAATGGCATTGGGAGGAATAGTGAAAAGATTAATTTTTTTAAATCATGGCAGAAGAGCAGAGGAAATAACCCAAGAGGTTTGAGAAGCTGTCCTGTGCTCTGTTTTCAGTTTTAACACTTTGGCTTAACAAATCCTAATCTGATTCAAATCTGCTTTGCCATCTTCAGCTCCACAGTCTCTGAAGCTGACTTCGCTGCCTGGTGCTCCTGCATTAGCCAGGCTGGGAATGCTTAAATCCATGCAGAGGTTTTATGTGTGGGAGCAACTCGGGGAAAAAAAAGGTTTAAAAAAAGACAATTTCCAGTTGGTTTTCAACCCGCAAAGTTGAAATTTGGCTTTGCAGCTTTCGACCTTCACGAGTCGCTTCAGTGACCCATCCCCATGTCCTGGGCGTGAAGTGGGGGATCCCGTGGGATGCAGGGGTGGAGATGCCAACCCCTGGAAGGTGCTGGAGCAGGGGGATGGATGAGGTGCTCCTTGGCTCCCCTGGGCCTGGCCGAGGCAGCCCAGCAGATGTGAGGTGCTGCCTTGGCGCGGGCGGGAGCCGCGGTTGGGCTCGTGGGTGGAGAGGAGCTGGCAGGGATCCCGGGAGCCGCTGGGAAGAGGGGGAGAGCGAGCTCACCACCCACCTCGGATGAAATCATGGAACGGGCAAGCGCGAGGAAAGGCTGGCGAGGAGAAGGAGACCTAAAAAAAAAAAAAAAAATGGGAGAGAATAGGAAAGATGTTGGGTAGTTCCTGTGCTGGGGGGTTCGAGGAGGATCTGGTTCTCACAGGAGTCACTTGTAACAGATACGGAGCTGGAATAAAGGCAGGAATTTGTCACAGGAAGGTTTGCTCCAGCGGCATAGAAAAAAACTTTGATACCTGACCCCTTTGATGGAAATTCATTAACGTGTGTCTGAATGGAGGAGTGATTGTTCCCAGGCAGGCTGCTGCTTCCTCAGTGTAACCTCTGACCAACTTGGACCAAGGAAGAGACATTCCTGGAGTGAGCAGAAGGAGGAGATCTCCTCTGGAGCTGGCTGGTTTATAAGAGTGTTTTTAAGGCTGCTGGAAAAGGGACTTTGCAGTGCCACTTTCCTTGAGCAAGAAGTAGGTTGCCTTGGTGTTCCCAGTTGGGTGGGTACATTGTCTCATCCTTACTGTGCAGACCAACAAGGAAAAAGTCCAGTGTGGCTTCCTGTTGTACTTTGAGACTGAACATTGCCCAGTGTGAACTCCTCGGACTTTTCCCCCCAATATTTATCTGATTTATGATAAATTACACCACTCATGAGACTAACTGTTCCAATCCAACGAGAAGACCTTTAGTGTCCATGTTTTCCGTGTGGATTTGTGTCCAAGCTGCCTCCCTGCAGCTCATCCCACATTGTTTCTGGAGAGCTCAGGAAGAAGAGGAGCCAGCAGAAGGAGCGGGTTGTCCCTGGAGTGATCAGCAGCAGGTTTTGTCCAGTGCCCCCACTGAATACAGCTTGGATCTTCTGCTGGGTTTTGCTGGATCTTTTTTGCTCCTTGGAAACACAGTTCAGGACAAAACTGTCACGGTCTGACTTTGAGGAATGGGATTCTCAGCACTTCTGTCTCTGCTGCAGCCAGTGAAAAGTGATGCGTAAGACTCCTTCTCCCCCCGTCAGCTCCAGTGGGTGCAAAGCTGTAACTGTTTCAGGAAAGATACAGCCAGAAAAAAAAAAAAAGCCAACCAAAAAACATTTCCCTAACTCATTTTCTTTTCCCAGAAAACCAGATGGATGAATCATTACAACAGCAGCTGTGACAGGGGACCAGACAACAGACTGAGCCCAAAGCCCAGCCCAGTCGAGGCAAGATGAAAAACTGTCCAAGGATTTACCAACCCTCCCTCCCACATCTGTTTAAAGGAGCAAGACTCCAGAATTAGGGCACATGGATTTTATCCTTCCTCTTGCCTCCTCCATAGCAGCAAGAGCAGCCATTGCAGAGACCAGGGTGTAATAAATCCAGCAGGATCTAGCAGTGAGGTCTAGTGAGGTAATGTGGTGGTGTGGTCAGTGATGATCACCAAAACAGAATCACAGAATAGTTTGGGTTGTAAGGGACCTTGAAAATCCTTTCGTTTCAACTTCCCAACAACTTCCACTAGACCAGGGTGCTCCAAGCCTTGTCCAGCCTGGCCTTGGACTCTTACAGGGGTCCAAGGGAAGCCACAGGTTCTCTGGTAGCCTCTGCCAGGGTCTCACCTCCCTCACAGGGAAGAATTTCTTCCCAGTGTCCCACCTAACCCTGCTCTCTGGCAGTGGGAAGCCATTTTCACTTGTCATTCCATGCTGTTGTCATAAGTCCCTCTCCAGCTCTTGGAGCACCTTTAGGCACTGGAAGAGGCTCTCAGGTTTTCCTGAAGCCTTTTTTTTCTCCCCTCCTGTCCCGGCCTAGCTCCAGAGCAGAGGGCCTGCATCCCTACGAGCATCTTTGTGGCCTTCTGATTCACTCCAGCACATCCCTGTCTTTTCCTGTGCTGTGAGCCCCAGGGCTGGAGGCAGCTCTGCAGGTGAGGTCTCACCTGAACGGAGCAGAGGTGCAGAATCCCCTCCCTGACCTGCTGTCCACACTTGTGAAGCAGCCCAGGACTGGGGGGGTGTCTGGGGGCCACCAACACCCCCAAATCCTCCTTCCCAGGGCTGCTCCCCATCTGCTCTCTGTACCTGTTCTTGGAATTGCCCAAGCACAGCATCCAGCTCCTTAGACCAGAGGAAGCAGCCTTGAGGCTCTGTTTGTTTGTTTGTGCCAGGCTTTCCTCTGCAGGCAGAGTTATTTGTAAGATACGTAGATATTCTCTTAATATGGCAGAGTTCTACGTGTAAAATGCATCAAAATAAGACAGAAGTGACAAGGTTGAGAAAGCATTTAAAAGTTAAGAGATGCCTGCCTTCAGGCTGCCCACAGAACCCCTGTGGGCATGTGTGGTTCATCCTTAATTACACTTTTGGGAGGTATTTTTTATTCCAGAGGACACTGCCTCGCTCCCCGCACGCAATGCTGGTACTCACTTGCTGAAAACCCGTTCAGGGTTGTTTTTTTTTTCCTTCATCCTTATCTCTGCAGCATCCAAATGCTTTGGCTGGAGCAGTTGCCCTGATGACATCTTTTTTTTTTCTTTTTTCTTCCTTGGTGAGGCTCTATTATGGTTTCTGCTTTACAAACAAAGCACCAGAGCACAGAGAAACGAAGGTCAAAGAATCTATTAATTTCGGGTGCCCAATTTGAAGTAGCCAGTGCAAGATATTCAGGACTCTGTGTTCAAAGTGCAGATTCCTCTCATGCTTTTCTTTGTTTTCTTCCAACCCCCTGCTTTGTTCATTGCCCTCTTCCAACTTCTGCCTCTTGGGCGCTGTAATTACAATTTTTAAATTCAAATGCTGCTCTTAGCTTTCGAGTGTTTTCATCGGTGACTGAAAAGCTGTAGCTGAGCTCCTCTAGGCAGCAAATGTTCCCTTTCTCCCAAGGTAAACAACGAGTCAGGGAGGGTCACTGCAGGTAAAAAGCCACAGGTCTGGAAGAAGAGAACAGGGCATCATTCAAGCCAAAGTACTGAGCGATGCAGAGATCTCTTCACCTCTGTCACAGAGCAAGGGCAGCACAAAGCAGCTGGATCTGGGATTAAAAAGCCTGGGGGTTCCCTCAGGTGCTCAGGGCTTGGGTCCATGGTTGCTTTAGCAGAGGCAGCTATGGAGGAATTGTTTTTGGGGAAGTGGGAGGGCAGAGGGAAGCCGGCGGTACCCAGCGTGTGCTGCTTGTGTTGGGAATAGCTTGTACTTGTGGGACTTGGTCAGAGGCCAGGAAAACCCTGAGGGTGAGGCTGCAGAGCTCCTCTTGAGATGTTCCAGGCCCTGGAGCCCTTGGGAGCAGCGGTGCTGAACACTGTGTGCACAAGGACACGTGTCCTGGGCTCCCTCCAAGCTGGAGCTTCCAGCACATCCACCTTTGATTTCTGCTGCAGAGTCCTCTGGCCAGGCAGGTTTTGACTGCCCCATGTCTGAAAACACCCTCCAGCCTCAGCACCCCACACTTGGCTTTGGCAGAGGGAAGCAGTGGGGCAGGCAGGGGAGGATCTGTGGGGCTGCATTAGCTGCTGGCTGCTGAGTTTGAAAAGGATCTATCCCAAATGCAGGACAGGAGTGGGGAGATGAGCACAGCACCAGTGAGCTGAGACCTCAGAAGGCCCCTGGAGCGTGGGTTTGAGTAGGAGAGAGCTGAGAAGAACTTGGGAGCAGTAGGAATGGTAATTCACCATGGAACAATGCCTGGATGGCTTGGAAGGGGACCTGGCACCCATCTGTCCAGGCATTTCCTGCTGCCGCGGGGGATTCCTGTGCTGCTCCTTGCTGCTTCTCCACCCCTGGATCTCTGCATCACTGTTGCTGTTGGAAACACCAGTATTTCATAAGCTGGAGAGCTCAGGGCTGCAGAGACAGCACAAAAGCAGCTTGAGGACATACAGAAGCAGGAAAACCAATTTTTTTTTTAATGAAACTTGCACAGAAATTTTGGGTCCCGGAAGCATCTTAAGTCCTGGCTGACATGTACCAGGGTGTCAGCCACGTTCTGGCCAAGCCCTAAATCCCCAAAGTAGTGGGGTACAGTCTAGGTGTGGTCTGTGTGCCAGGGCAGCATTGTCTCCCAGCAAGAGCTGGATGTGTCTCCCGTGCCCCACTTTGCCACTGGTGCTTTTTGTCACAGACCAGCACAAAGGGGAGGAGTCTGGCTGTGTCTCTACAACCATTTTCATGTGTTTGTAGCCGGTTCTTAGCCCACCATCAGCTCCTCGGGGCTGTGCAGGGCTTTCTCTTGGCTGTCAGCACAGTTTGCTCATAGTGAAAGCACAGAAACCCTCCTTCAAACCCTGCTGTGCTCCCCCAAAACCATCCTGGGCACACCTGGGGGGTTGAGTCACCAGCAGCAGCATCTCCCACGGGACCCAGCCCCGTCTCCCACGCTGGGGCCTTTCTGTCCACCTGGAGGGGTCCAGAGAGCAGCTTACAGCTCCAGAGTGCTAACTGGGGAGATGTGAAGCCCTGGAGGGGACAACTGGTCCAGATTTCCTGCTGGACCCAGCCCCATCCAGGAGACAACATCCAGAGCATCCTATCCTGCCCTTGGAGGAGGTGGCAGCAGGGTTGGCCCAGGGGATGGAGTTGGACACACCACTCGTGTTTTCCATGCTAGAAACCTTCCTACGTGCCAGTTCGTGAGGATGAAGCTGTAAATCAGCAGGAAAAGCTTCTCAGTCATCACCATCAACACCGGGGGAAAGAGCTGCCTGGGAGGAGAGATAAGGAGCGCGTTGGTGGTCCTTCATTGTCCCCTTCCTTCAGCCTTCATGCTGGCGATGTAATTAGTGATTAATACATATATTTTCACTTTTAATTTCACAATGAATACGAGCAAGGCGAGCCCAGATGCAAATAGGAGCTGAGGCCCTTCTGCAGGGAGCTCAGGGGACTCTCCAGCCACCCCACACTGAGTCACCACAGCCCCCGGGAACCCCATGCAGGAGCCAGGAGGGGCCGGAGGGGTGACAAGGCAGAGCTGCCTACTGAAGAAAAAAAAGAAAAAAAAAAAAGAAAAAAAAAAAAAAGTCCCCAGTTTGTCAGCTTAGTAAGGAGAGGGAAATAGAAGTTAATGCTGCGACCTAGTGGAGAAAAACCAGACGTGCAGAGTCACGGCAGAGATGATTCAGGCGAGGGGAAAGCAGAATTTTGTGGAATTTGTGCCTGGCGGAGGCTGGAGCACAAAAGGCTGTGATAGTGCAGCTTAGTTGTACAGGATTTTAACCTGAGGACATGGTTTGTAGCCTGTTCAGGTTTCCAGAAGCTGCTCAGCTTAGCCCGAAATAATCTACAGGTTGGAACTAGATGATCTTTAAGGTCCCTTCCACCCAAACCATTCTGTGATTCTGAGTTTCTGTGTTCTCATGAAAAGTCTGTGAGCATCTCCGTGGTCCACATTAAACCCAGCACAACACCAATGTGGCTGCAAATGGGGTGGATAAAGGTCTGCTCCCAGCAGTGTCCATTTGGGCATGGATCTGTGCTCCCAGCTACTTCATCCAGCCCCAGAAGGAACTGGAAGTGGAGAAGAAACTGTTTGCTGGGCAAAAATGGGGCGGGGGGAAATAAGTCACTGGTGAGATGAATTGCCTGGTGCCTGCAGCTGTGTAAACCTGAGCTTGGCACAGTCTGGGATGAGATCCAACGCCAGAGCACCTGCACTTGGGAAGTGGAAAATCCCTGGAACACAGGTTTTGGGTCAATAATCGCCCAAATGGGGGACACAAACACCACCTGAGCTAAGGGCTACTGTGGGTGGATGCCAAACGAGGGCAGGGAGAGCCTGTGGGGAAAGGCACAGGGATGCTGTGCCCAGGCACGGGGTCCATGCTGCAAAAAGGGGGCTGGGAAATGGGAAGGATTTAAAAGGAGAGCCCCAGGAGTGAGGAAAACCTCTCAAAAGGGTGAAGCTGAGCTCAGAGTGTTCCCCAGATGAGGAGGGTGGATTTCAGCCCAGCACCACTGTGTCCTGTGGCCCAAGGAAGCCCAGTCCTTGTTTTGTGATGGGTGGCCTGGAGAGCACACAGGGACTAAACCCCTCTGCTGAGAGCCCACAGGAGTTTGTACATCCAGGAGGGTTTGACACAAGGGAAGCTCCCTGGGACACAGCCTGACCAGATCTCCCTTGTACCCAGGGCATTGCAGAAGTGAGACACCTCCAGAATTAAAGAACAGCTGAGCTGGGGGGTTTACAAACCCAGGGCTTGGCTTTGGGTGCTGCAGTTGGCATCAAGCTACCTAAATCCCCACTCTTCACATCTCCAAAATCAGCAGCTCCTTTGGATCTGGTGGGTACCAGTGGTTAAAGCCACCCAGGACACCTTGTGCTTGCAGCATCACTTCAGGTAAATCACAGCTACTGAATTTTATTCCTTCTGAACACAGAGGAATGAAGGGATAGGCTTGATCCTGCTGTCTTGTGTGCTCAGCCTGGATCAGGGAATGGGTGGCAGTCCTTCAGCCTGGTGCCCAGAGGCTGGTGGCACCTTACCCTTAAGCCCTGCTCACGCCAAATGTCCTGCCTCCAGATCTGGGCTGTGCAAAACGTCCCCCACACTCCTGCTGCCCTCCAGCCTCTGATTGTCATCGGTGGGGCACACTGAGACCATGAAAAATAGCCAAACATTGCATGGAGAAGGTAGCAGGGTGTTGGAATCTGGGGTATTGATGGTCCCAAGATTGCAGAAAGTCTCTGTCTTTCAGCCCCGCTGCCAAAGAAGAAGCCATAATTCGTCTGTGCTGTTTTCAAGGTTGTTTATTCTGTTTATCTCTAACATGTTCTGCTGCCCTGCCGCAGCTCTGTCCTGCAGGGCAGCGTGTGGGGCTCTGCCCTCAGTGGGATGGTACAAACATTAAATACCAGAAACTACCTGTGCTGGATTTACAATAACGTGCCAATATCTGTCACCTACGTTGGACAGTGTGTCCCCAGCCTAAACCAACAGAAAAATGCCAACACCACAGTGAAACATGGAGGGCATGAAGAAGGAGAAAAAGGACAAGACACACCCAATTCCTCCATCTTTTCCCCTTTGAACCCCTAATCTAGAATCCTAAAATTTTACTTTTGCACCCGTGCCACACTTAATTATTACTGATATCAAACACTCAGAGCTGGTAATTCATCCTGTGAGATTGAAAAGTCTTTTCCATGGACAGAGATCACAGACAGTGTCTCTGGGGGCTCTGTCCAGGGGGGTTCCTGACCCCTGCCAGGGTCCCAGACCTGCCAGGGCAGCCAGAGGGAAGCCCTGGACTCCCACATCAGGGCTGTTAGATGGAGGAATATAGCCAGGAGTAGCAGCAGGAGGAAAGAGAAGAGGAGGAGGAGAGGCTCTGGGGGAGCAGAGAGGAACATAACAGCTCGAGGCAGCTGCAAGGAGCCCAACAGCTGGAAGCCAAAAATAATCCTCAACAGTGAATCAATTCGCTCTGGGGAATGGGTGAACTGGGGGAAGCAGCAGCAAGGGGGAGAGGATGGGGCAGCTGATGAACTGAGTGTGCAGGAAAATCCACAGAGCAGTGAATCACCTCCCCAAAAAGCCCTTTTCCCGAAACAAGGCAGTGATGAAGCAGAAAGCAGCAGAAACAGAAACAATTATGAGGGGAAGGGAAGTTTTCCCCTGGTGAATAAATATGCAGAACAGGCTGACCAGAAGTCAGGGAGTCAATCAGTGGGTGGATAAATCAGAATGAACGAGCCATGGTGGTGGGGCCTGGCTGCCAGAGGCACCTGGAGCAATGACTTCTGGATGTGTCCACCCAGCAGAGGGGCTGCAGGGTTGCCCTGGGGACTTGGAGGACCTGGAGATGCTCCTTCAGAGCTGGTGCCAGTCCCTAGTGATGGGAGAACAAGTCTCAGGCTTGGGGATGTAGTCTGCAAATGTTGAGCTGGGCAGAAGAAGCAATGTTAGGCACTGCCATGGAATGAGTGGTGGGTCCTAGGGACCAGGATACAAAGTCCCCTAAGCTCCAAAACACATTTTTGGGCCATGGGATGAGGCATTTGGAGCATCACAGGCAATATAAATTGGGATCATAGTTTGGATCATGGAAAAAACTTTGAGGTTGTCTAAAATTTAATAAAAAGTACATTCAAAGCTCCCTCAATGGGCAGTCTAGCTGTTAAAGAGGGATGAGGAGAACCTAGAAAAAATTTGGAGAGAAACAGGTTTCTTGAAGAAAATGCTTTGTGTACAGAAACTTTTGAATTAAAAAAAAAAAAAATCTGTGGTGAGACATCACAGAGATTGCATCTTGCAGAAGGTATGAATTTTTTTATTAGGACATGGCCACCTAAGAGAGACCCTGCGAAGAGCAAGGAACCATGGTTTGTAAATGAGTTTTGGGTGTTTTATCAGAAAAGAAGGAATTTGAGGCTGCTTTTTTTTCTGAGCTGAGTGCCCCAGACACTAGGCTGGAGTCCAGCTCTGTCCCTGTTCCATCCTCACCCATCCCCTCACTGCTGCTCCATGAGACTGTTTTGGGAGAAGGATGCTGGGCATGAATGCTGGAAGGAATTTGGAGCTGGGCTTGTGTGTGACCTTATTGCTCTCTACAGCTTCCTGAAGGGAGGTTGTGCACAGGTGGGGTCGGTCTCTTCCATAGGGCAGCACTGACAGAACAGGAGGACACAGCCTCAGCTACATCAGGGAAAGTTTAGGTTGGATATTAGGAAAAAATTTCACTGAAAGAATAATAAAATACTGGAATTGTCTTCCTAGGGAGGTGGTGTAATCACCATCTCTGGATATGTTTAAAAAAAGACTGGACATGGCACTTGGTGCTATAGTCTAGTTGAGATGTTAGGGCATGGGTTGGACTTGATGATCTTAGAGGTCTCTTCCAACCTCATTATTCTGTGATTCTGTGATTCTGTGTGTGGGAAGGGGTCATGTCTCAAACCAAGTGTCCCCTCCCTGTGCAGCTGCTCTCCAAATCAGCCTTTCCCAGTATCCGCCCCAAGGGTCTCGAGCATCCCAGCACCGTGCTGGGGAAGGGAATGTCCGTGAACAGCTGCAGGACAGAGAAATGAGGATTATTCCCACAGACACAGAAGCTTTCACGTGTCAGTGGGGATGGAGATGCTCCCACCGCCCATCCTTGGGGTTTGCAGGGAGGGCTCCAGGGAAGAGCAGTGATGCTGCCGGTGTGTGGCCGTGCTGTCACTAGAGGGAAGCAGAACCATGAGCACGGGGCTGGGCTGGCGCTGCTGTGGCAGCCAGGGGACAGCGTGCAGAGACACCCAGAGCAGCTCTGAGCTGGAGAAAGGGGACATCTTCGCCCCCTTGGGCTGGGCAGGGCGCCAGCGAGGGGCGGTGGGTGAAGGCGACGGGGAAAGGAGCAGCTGAAGTGATGCTGAGCTCTCCAGGGACACACTCGGGTCCCATGTCCCCTCTCTGCAGTGCCTGTCACCGCTGGAGAGCTGATACCGGGGGCTGAAATGGGGTTCAGGTGTGGGAATCCAGGGCTTCCCTCTGGCTGCCCTGGCAGGTCTGGGACCCTGGCAGGGGTCAGGAACCCCCCTGGACAGAGCCCCCAGAGACACTGTCTGTGATCTCTGTCCATGGAAAAGAGTTTTCAATCCTACAGGGTGAATTACCAGCTCTGAGTGTTTGATAAGAGTAATAATTAAGTGTGGCACGGGTGCAAAAGTAAAATTTTAGGATTCTAGATTAGGGGTTCAAAGGGCACAAGATGGAGGAAATTGGGTGTGCCTTGTCCTTTTCCTCCTTCTTCATGCCCTCCATGTTTCACTGTGGTGTTGGCATTTTTCTGTTGGTTCAGGCTGGGGACACACTGTCCAACGTAGGTGACAGATATTGGCACGTTATTGTAAATCCAGCACAGGTAGTTTCTGGTATTTAATGTTTGTACCATCCCACTGAGGGCACAGCCCCACACGCTGCCCTGCAGGACAGAGCTGCGGCAGGGCAGCAGAACATGTTAGAGATAAACAGAATAAACAACCTTGAAACAGCACAGACGAATTATGGCTTCTGCTTTGGCAGTGGGGCTGAAAGACAGAGACTTTCTACAATCTCACAATCATCAATACCCACAGATTCCGACATTCAGGGGCACCCCATAGTGCAGGGTTGTGGCCAGCAGGGGCGGTTGGGGACTTGGAGCACCGTTTGCTCTGCAGAGGAGGCAGCACTGCTCCTGGGGACAGTGGGGACAGCTCATCGGGCAGGACATCGCTCTGCCACCGCCCTGCTGGGAGCCACGACCCTCCTGGGATGGCATAACGGGGGGCACTGGGGGTCTGGGGGAAAAGGTGGGGGAGGCACCAGGTGGCAGGAAGGGGACAGGGCCCCAGACTGCCCTTGGGGGGATGACCATGGGGGACTGACCAGGTAAGGATGGGCCTGGAGGGTTGACCATGGGGACATGACTATGGAGGGGGTGACCATGAAGGACCATGGATGACTATGGAGGGGGTGACCATGAAGGGGTAATCATGAAGGGATGACCATGGAAGGATGATCATGGGAGGGGTGACCATCGAGGGATGACCATGGAAGGATGATCATGGAGGAATGACCATAGAAGGATGATGATGGAGGCGGTGACCATGAAGGGATGACTGTGGAAGGATGATCATGGAGGGATGACCATGGAAGGATGATCATGGAGGAGGTGACCATCCAGGGATGACCATCGAGGGATGACCATGGAAGGATGATGATGGAGGGGGTGACCATGGCGGGATGACCATGGAAGGATTATCATGGAGCGGGTGACCATGGAGGGATGACCATGGAAAGATTATCATGGAGGGGGTGACCATGGAGGGATGACCATGGTGGGATGACCATGGAAGGATTATCATGGAGGGGGTGACCATGGAGCGATGACCATGGTGGGATGACCATGGAAGGATTATCATGGAGGGGGTGACCATGGAGGGATGACCATGGAAAGATGATCATGGAGGGGGTGACCATGGAGGGATGACCATGGCGGGACGACCATGGAAGTATGATGATGGAGGGGGTGACCATGGAGGGATGACCATGGCGGGACGACCATGGAAGTATGATGATGGAGGGGGTGACCATGGCGGGACGACCATGGAAGTATGATGATGGAGGGGGTGACCCTCGAGGGATGACCATGGAAGGATTATCATACGGGGTGACCACATTGTGTTGGCAGTTCTGCTGGTCTGTGGACTCCAGGGAATGTGCAGAACCCACTCATGGAAGCCACACCACCCACAGACAAGGCTGGTCTCCAAACCAGCTGCTCTGGGACCTGGAGAGTTTCTTCTTTATGAAGATGAGCAGCCAAAATAGTCATTTCCCCCTTCACCCCTGGAGATTTGGAGGATTCCTCTCCTCTCCTTGCATGCTGGGCTTGGATCCATTTACACCCTGAGCTCTCCCATGGGGCTGCCTTGGCCACAGCCCACATTCAACCCATCCACATCTCTGGGGAAAGCTTCCCCCAAGCATTTGTCAGCTGCAGATCAGGATAATTTCCTGGCATATTTGGAAACAAATGCATCCTGTAAATTTCTTCCATTTTCTACTGCTCCTGAGAGATTTTTGACGCAAAGTCGACCTATTCACCAGCAGCTGCCAGGAGTTTAGTTCAATAACAACTCTTGCTGACAGAGTTCTGCCCGTGTCAGTACAAGCCTCAATCATTGTGGTTCTCCCAGTGCAGGTCATGGAGCTTGGAAATGCCAGGACTTGCTGCTTTGGCCAGCACAGGGCTGTGTCTCTCTGCCAGCCTCATACAATACAGGTTAACTTGCTGTTTTTCTCAATGCCATCTCTCCTGCAGAGATGGTTTATGGTACATAAAAAATCATTGCAATGAGGAAATAGGTTTGTTTGTCTGCCACAAAGTGCTGGCTTGGAAACAGGGATAAAATATTAGCTGGTATTAGATCTTGAGCTCAACAGCTAAAAATTACTGCCAGCAGGAGTGATTTGGTTGAGGAGGGAGAGACACATATGCAAAATGGCTCACCTGGGAGGACAGAGGCAAAAAAGAAACCAGACTGCAAGGTAAAAATAGTGTTGTATTTTTTATATTTTGTTCCCAAGGAGTGGAGGCTGCTGGAACTCCTGGGGGGATCATTGTCCACTGGAGCAACAGCAGGCTGGATGATGGGTGCACAGAGCTGTGATATTGAAATGACCTGAAGGCAATTGCGAAGCAAAGAACAAGAAGTGCCAATGCCTTGTTTTTAAAAGGAAGTTTTCTCCCCATCAGAGAACTTCCTGCAGAAAAAACAAAAAAAAAAAAAAAAAAGTGCAGCTGGTCCTTTTTTTTTTTTTTTTTA
The DNA here is from genome assembly GCF_048771995.1 of Taeniopygia guttata. NCBI lineage: Eukaryota > Metazoa > Chordata > Aves > Passeriformes > Estrildidae > Taeniopygia > Taeniopygia guttata. Next base: position 3,551,502 of record NC_133025.1, read on the forward strand.
ATTATTATTGCTTTCTTTCAGATTTGCTGGCTGAAAAGGAGCTGGTTGAAAACTGGTTCTGTGGTGCCCTGTGGAGCTGACAAACTCCTAGACAGATGGGCATGTGGCAAGGTCTGCTTCAGCCTGCTTAAGTGGCCCCATTCACCAGCCAAACCAAACACCTGAAGTGTAAATCAAGGCCTAGAGAGAGCAAATCAGTGCTTAAGGTTCCTACCAAATCTCAAAGGCCCACACAGTGGAAATCAATATCATGGAATGCCATGACTATGGATACTTCTAGCACCACTGATGGCTTTGTGTTCCCCTGTAGCTGAACCTCCCAGTAAAGGTTAAATCAACCTGCAATTGGCCCCAAAAGCCAGAGAGACCAGCTTTACACTGGCTATGTCACTGGGCACCTGTTCCTTGCAAGGCTATGGACCATGGGACAGGCCAGCAGAGTTGGTAGGGAAAACTTTTCCATTGGGTTGAATTCAGCCTAGGGACAGAGCTCAGCATTTGGGTGGAACACATCCTCTGCACCCACAGGCTGTACCCTGGGACATTTTCTCCATTTTTATGGTGCCTCTAGAGCTGCTCCTTTATGACATTACCTCAAGTATTGGAACCATTCTGTGAGTTTAAAGGGCACAGGTTCACTCCTGACTCATTGGGTTTGCCACTTGTCTGATGCAGTAACTTGTTTTGTTGGCTGTTTTCTTCTTTTTTACCAAGGTTTCTGGGCTGCCATTAGCAGCAGAATTAAGTAGCTGCCTTCACATGTTCAGCTCCACTGTTTTGTTTCATTGCTGGGACCCCAACCTGCAGCAGTAGCTCTGAATTGAAGGGAATGCACTTTAATCCAAGCAGTGAAATGTGAATTATATCAGTTTCACAGGCACCTGTAAGAGCTGGATTCAGCAAGAATGTTTTGGTGGGTTTGTTTTTTTGGGTTTTATTTTGTTGTTGGTTTTTTTTTTAATGCTCTGCTCTTTGTCAGGACATCTGGGTTCTCTTCCTATCCTTGTCTCCTGTTACCCAGAGTGGATCAGGAGGACTTTGCAATCTAAGATGTCACCAATGCCTAAAAATATAAAGGTGGGTGTCAAGGGGATGGTGCTAGACTCTTCTCAGTGGTGCCCAGTGACAGGACAAGGAGCGATGGCCATAAACTAAAACACAAGAAGTTCCATCTCAACATAAAGAAGAACTGGTTTACAGTGAATAAAGGTGTTGCACTGGAAAAGGCTGCCCAGGGAGGGTGTGGAGTCTCCCTCTCCAGAGACATTCCAACCCCACCTGGATGTGCTCTGTGTAACAGAGGGGGGGTTGATCTCAAGACCTCCCTTCCATCAATTAAAGATTCTGTGATTCTCTAAGAAAATGAGAAAATTCGGCCAGGACTGTGCTGATGGACATGGTGCAAAGTAGCTCCACTGGGACAGCAAGTCTGCTCCAGCATCATTTTCACATGGGGGAAAGAGCAAGGAAAATTAGTCCAATGGGTCATTTTCCAGGTGAAGAGCTGCAGTTGAAGCTCTTCCATGCACAAGTACTGGTTTGTTTTGGTAGCTGCAGTTACAGTTGTTTTTATATTTAAACACACACTGTGTAGCCAGACAAAAAGCTGTAGACTCAGGGTATGGACATGGGTGATCATGGACACCCAGCCCCAGATCCTGCCCTGGCCCCAGGGTCCCCAGGTACCCCTGGACACTACTCTGGAGTCCAGAGGATGCAGTGCTGAGCACACTGGGGCAAATCTTGAAGGCAGGCATTCATCCAACCCGTCTTCTCTGCCAGGTCTCATGAAAGGAAGTGAAATTCTGGCCAGAAAGCTGTTTGGAGGGGAGATGTCCCTTTGGGTCTGGCCAGTGGGCCTGGCTGGGGAGTTGTTGTAAGTGTGGCACTGCTGCAGGAGAAACCTGACAGCAGGGAATGATGGAAAACAGCACTTGGCATACCAAGGGGCTGCAGGGGCTAATGTTTGCCTGCCAGTTCATCTCCCATCTCCTGGAATTATGGCTTTTTATCTGGTCCCACAGGGCTTTATCCACCCCACAGTGCCCACATAAAATTGCTGCTCTGTCCCTTTGGTGGCATCTCCCCAAAGGGACAGGGTCACACTGAGATTGTTCCCAAGAGGGATTAGGGATTTGGAGCACCCTGGCAAAGCCCCCTCCTGATCTCACCCCATACCAAGTAGGGCTGTACCTTGTAGGAAGTGACTGGGAATAGTGCACAGTGAACTGCTGGAGAACACTTGGCTGAGGCACCATCCTGCTCCTGGCCCCTGGCTGCACCCTGGCATCTTTTCAACTCAAGTTCTTTTGAACTCAAGTTTAAGAAATCTGACCTTCTCAACTTCTGCTTTTCACTTTTGCCTGGTAAGCATCTCTGCTGGTGACCCCACATGCTCCTGGTCACCAAGTTTCCCTTTCATGGCCAAAGCTCCTTGCAGCGCAGAAAACAAAGAAAAGAAAACTTCCCTCCACTTCCCATCCATGGCCAGTATTTGCTCTGGGGAGCTGAGTTGCCATTGATCATCAACTCCTCCTCCTCCTCCTCCTCGTTTGTGAGGGCTCTCTCTGAAATGGCACTTGGTGCTGCTGGTGGTGCTTTGAGGACAATTTCTAGGAGTGTCTACAGAAAATGAATGGCTGCGATGCTGTTATCATCATCATGAATTTCAGGGTGGTATTTTTCCACCTAGAATATCTCTCTGACTTGTTTTGATCCTGTTAAATATTAATCCCTCTCCCCCATGTCCTTGAACTCCTTTCCTGCTTGGAAGAGAATGTGAATTTAACAAGGATATGGTTTCCTCCATCAGCTGAGCTACCAGAGAAGCCATTGAACAGAACCTTGAGAGACTGTGTGGAAACCCACGTTCTTCCACTCTGGTGTGGAGCCACAGTGCTCTGGACCACTTCCCATCACTTCCCACACGTATCCAAACACATTGTGTCAGCCTCTGGTCTCTCAAATATTACCATGGGAGATGTGATCCAAAGTCTTTATAAAAAGAAGCAATATGAAATCATCTGTCTCTCCTTTATCCACAAGGTCTGCTACCAGCTCACAAGAGGAAATCAGACTGGTCTGAGAAATTTGGTCTTTACAAACCCTCTTTCTCATGCTACTTTACATGTGCTTGCAGAAAGGTGGCCTCAGCAGTTGTTCTGGAATTAAATGAAGCTCATCCTCCCAGGTTTATAGGTTCTGGGGTCCATCTTTTCCTTCCAACCCTTTATTTCTAAAGACAAACATGACTTCCCCTCTTTCTTCATGTGAAAACATTTTCTTACCCTGCTCAAATTGCTCAAGTCAATCTCTAGCAGCTGTTTTTAAGCATTGCAGAGGAGCCCCTGAGACAGGCAAGGTGAAGGCATCTCCTGCTCCTGGGTACTCTCTGCTTTGTAGATGTCCCCATCAGTAACCACCCTGTGTGCTGAGCAGCACATTCAGAGTTCCTCCTGGTCATTTAGGTCAGAGCACCTAAAAAGGGATTTTCCACTGCCCCAGATCAGGTGTGAGCTGTGTTTGGCCTTTCTCATTTAGTCCCAGTAAGCTCAACATAAGGAGGCTCATCTCTTTGAAGCTGACCTGGTTTCTACTTTATGCTATCCTGAAGCTGAGGTCAGTGACAACTCTGAGATTTATCTGACTTCTAGTGATGCTTTTTTCCTTCACTTTAGAGAATTCTGACCTTGAGTTCTTATAATTTATTTTATGTTAGGAAGGAGTCAAGAGGACAAATATATGTATGTTCAGCTATAAGCATTTGCAAATCTGAATTTCAAAACTCTTCCAAAACACCTTTAAAGAAGAAAAATGATGGTTAGTCAAAAAACTATTGACTAAGGGAAAGAGCACATTTTACAACCTGAAATAAAGGGTAAATTTGTAGGTTATTTCCTCTTTGGCCTGACTAGTGTAAAAAAAATCTTTTCAATTACTGAAAGCTGTCCTGAACCACCAACTGTAGTACAGGAAATGGCCTCAAATTGTGCCTGGGAAGGTTTAGATTGGATATTAGCAAAAAATTTATTCACTGAAATGGTTGTCAAGTGTTGGACAGGCTGTCCAAGGCAGTGGTGGAGTCACCGTGCCTGGAAGGATTTGAAAGATGTGTCGATGTGGCATTTGGGGATGTGGTTTAGTGGTGGCCTTGGCAGTGCTGGGTTAGTATTTGGACTTGGTGATCTAAGAAGGCTTTTCCAACCTAAATAATTTTATAATAATGCTGACCTCCTCCTCCTCCTTGATGTGCTGATGGACAGAATGTTAAATCAACCTTTCAGCAATGTCAGTTATTAACCTGTTTAGGATTTACAATAGGAATAAAATAATAATCCAGCAGTAAGGGCCACCAATGCAGTTAGGCAATGCAGGTAAGGATGTGCTGCCCAGGCATGTGGTGCAGTCTACAATAAATATTTTTTTGTGAGTTGAAGGGACGGGCAGCTGCCAGGATTGGTGTATTCTGGATTGAACTATTCTGGAGGTTGGTGGTGAACTAAGTGCCCTTTCCAGGATAATCTGCTTTGAAGGGACAGGCAGCTGCCAGGATTGTTGTATTCTGGATTGAACCATTCTGGAGGTTGGTGGTGAACTAAGTGCCCTTTCCAGGATAATCTGCTGTGCCATTTGGGACACTCACAAGCTCCCAAGTGTTTCATGTTGGTCACATCGAGGTAGGGAGGCCGAGACAGAGGATTTAGGAGTTTGCAATGGTCCTTTGGCAAGTACCTGTGAAAGCTGAGGTCAGAGCTCAGGAAACCCTGGCTCCCATCCTGCAGCTAGTGGGGTGTTTTTCATAACAGCAGAGACAAGACAAAGGGAGACCAAGCCTGACATTTCTCATAAAGAATTTTGCCTGTGTTCGCAAGTTCGGCGCACACCATTGTGCTTTGCCAGCGAAACTCTTGCTGGCTTGAGTGGCTCACAGCAAAGTTAAAGAGGTTTTCTGCTTCGAGGGAAGGATGCCATACAGCTGCCTCATGGGGCTGGTGTCAATCCCCAGCCAAAACCAGGGTGCTGCGGTCTCAGCAGCTGCTGCAAACGGGGAAGAGTTGCGCCACTTCCTGCGCGCAGTCGCTGGGCGCGGTCTAGCACAGGCAACCTCCTTCCTGTGCCGGGGTTGTTGACACTCTTCTGCTTCTCCTTAAAAAAAAACTGCCAAAAAGCACTCCTGGTTCCAGGAAAGCCTCTTCCCCAGCCTCTTCCCCATCTCAACACGGTGCAGAACATGACCTGGTGGCCTGGCTCTTTTCCTTCTCCGTGCGACATCTTTGCAGTGCTCTGGGTAGGATGGAGTGAAATATATGTGCTACGAATAGTTGGGGCTTTTCAAAAGTAAAACTTGATTGCCTTGTGTTTTATTGCTGGCGTCAGTTCCTGAAAGCCCGTCAGCTTTGGGGTGGGAAGATGGGACTTTCATGATGAGGTTTCTTCAAAGAACATAGTCAGGCAACAAAATGTCTGGAGTTTTTATACCTTGTGTATTTTACCCTTGAACATCACCAGGCAGAAGGTAGACAAAGAAATTTTCCGTACTGGCATATTATTTTTTACTCAAAGCTTATCAGTAAAACCATCTAACTTTATTAAAACTAATTGCAAAATTGAAATTGAAAAATATTAATTGCAGTGTTTGTAACACACTGAAATTTGTCTTCTACGGCAAAGTCAGTCTCTGGCAGACAAACCAATAAAAGTTGTGAGTTTTTACCTGCGCTTAGTAAATATTACTTGCTTATCTTTGGGATGGGTTGTTTCTCCAAGTTACTTTGTTTGGATGACTGAGGATAAAAAACATGCAGCCTTTTAAAGATGAGCTGCCTGAATAGATACTACATGAAAATAATTTGGAGAATGAAGGAGTAGTTTGAGAGTAAATATTCCCTTTAAGTCTGTTCCTCTGTTTTCTGAATGTTTGAGTGATTTCCAAGAGTAAAAACCAAAGTTCACGCAGAGAAAGAATCTCAAATTAGCAGAAGACTTCATGGTAAAAGCACTAACAGATAATGCCCAAGTAGCTGCAGGGCACCTGTGAGCTTTAGGAGAGAAGAGCTCTGTAATAGAATAACCTGGCTGAGCAGTTGCCCTAGGTTAAAATAAAGAGGGGCATTCCTTGCTCTAATCCTGCAGAAAAACAATGTTTAGAAAGGTTGATATTAAATAATTCCATGGACTTTAATGACAAGTCTATGCCACTAACCTCATGTGCCTTCCAAATAATGCACCCACAGGGAATGGATGGAGGGCTGGAACACCTCTGCTCTGGAGACAGTCTGAGAGAGTTGGGAGTGATGAGTCTGGAGAAGAAAAGGCTCCAGGAAGACCTTAGAGTTCCTTCCAGTGCCTAAAGGGGCTCCAAAGGAGCTGGAAAGGGATGTTGGACAAGGGCCTGGAGGCACAAGACAAGGGGGAATGGCTTCCCACTGTCAGGGGGCAGGTCAGGTTGGATATTGGGAAGAATTTTTTCCCTGTGAGAGTGGTGAGAGCCTGGCTCAGCTTCTGGTTACCCAGAGAAGCTGTGGCTGCCCCATCCCTGGAACTGTCCAAGGACAGGCTGGATGGGGCTTGGAGAAACCTCATCTTGTCAAAGGTGTCGCTGCCCATGGCAGGGGATTGGAATGAGATGATCTTGAAGTTCCCTTCCAATCCAAACCCTTCTGTGATTCCATGATTATAATACTCAGGAGCAAGTGTGAGAGTGGTATGCAAAGAAAGGGTCATGTTCTCAGCAATGTGTTTCCTGTAACACAGACTCCCAGGATACCCTGCTGGGGCTGGTGATAACAGCTCTGTATTTATAAGAAACAGTCGTTAAAAAACCCATAAAAGTATCAAAAATTTCATTTTGTGCTGATTTGTGTGATTTTGATCTGCAACTGACTGAAAAACGAGAACCAGCACATAGAAGCTGAGTGCTAAACCTGGTATTTTCAATCTTCTTATTGCTCCAGCTTTGCCCACGTTGGCCTGCATTTTGGTATTATTTTGAATAACTGCACATTTTTTTCACAACAGCGCTGGTTGCATAAAGATTTGCCTTTTAACATTTGAGGCTGGACTTGAATCACACTGACTCCTTCTCCCCACCTCTGCACCAATCTCTGTAACCAGAAATGTATATTTTTTAGGACCATAGAATCATTTAGGCTGGAAAAGACCTCTAAGATCATAGAGGTCCTTGCAGCAGATCTACCATCAATGCTGGATCAGACTGCTCCAGATTGGCTCCATCCCAAGCCAATGGTGTCTCCAAGGGCTCCCACGGGACAGTTGGATCAAATCAATCTCTTTGTATTCAGTACCTCCACCTTGAGGTTGATGAGTTTCTGGTTTAGGGTTCCCCACACCCAAATTAGGATGGTGGCATTTGCTCTTGCATTGTCCAGGCACAACAGCCTGTAGCAGAACTGGTGAATCTGACTTTTTCTACCAAGGCAACCAAGAGTTCCAATGAGGGTAACCAGGTGTGGTCTAACCCCAGAGGTTAAACTGCACAAGCACTTCAAAAGCCTTCCAAAATTTCATTGTTATGGGATCTACCCCTTATCAGCCAGTCTGGATTTCAAATTCATCTCTTGTAAACCAGTTTTGCTGGGCTGGTTTCCTCACTTGTGACAGCAGATGCTTTTGCTTTTGCTTCTCAAGAATGAAATTACTTCTCCTTAGACCCATAGCTGGGCTGTGGGTACTGGTGCCCAGCACTTCCCTAACCTCATCAGCTGACTTCTCTGCCCCAGAAAATATCCTTCACTGCGGGCTGAGTCCTGGCAGACAGCCCCTGGGGAGAAGATTGTGTTCTAAGGAAGTGCCTTCATTGTCCAAGAGCTGCCTGAGGTGAGATCTGAGCTGCCTGAGGTGAGGTCTGAGCTGGCTACATGCAAGTTTCTGATTTTCCCTGATAGGTTCCTGTCTGGTTTAGCTTGAGGAAAATCTTGGCTCATCACTGAAGCATTTGCCTATTCTTATGGCTGATTTTCTCATCCTGCTCCAAGTTACCCCTGCAAACCCCATCCACCCTCCATGTTCCCATTCCTCTCTCTCCTACTTGGGAAATGAGGTGCTACCCATGTACAGCATTTTCAGAACCACATCAGTGGAGAATCCCACAAAACAAAGGAAATGCTGCGTTTGCTTACCACATTTTGTGACTCATCACATCTTGTTGACCTCGTGCTGGAAATACCCATCTAAAATTTCCACAGATGCTTGTTATGGACAGAGGTATATTTTTACCATAATCTTGTTCTCTGGATCTTTCTGAGTGAAAAGGAGCATAAAATTGGGCATCCATAGCATCCAGACTCAGGATTTTCTCACATATCCCGTTGGCAATGGTCACGTCCCATGAAATGGTATCTGCAGCAGAAAACCAAGTCACAAAGGAAGCATCACAGGTCCCCTCTGAGGTCACCTGTTTGAAAGGGAAGAGCAGCATTGCAGACTAAGGCTGGATCACAAGGGGAGCCCAGACATGGCCTAAGGTGACTTTTGACTTGTTTCATTGCATCCATGAGCTGGCTCTTAGTCCAGCAGGGGGCCTGACTCAGAGCAAGTCACCTGCACAAAAAACTTTTGACTTCAGTTCTCAAGAACCCAAATTTGTATCTAGTCTGCGGACAGTTTAACATGAGCTCATTTTCAAACCAGGTGATCTTGTAGTGCTATCTGCTCTTTTGGTCTTGAGTAAGGCTTAAAATACACAGCTAACCCTGCCAGGAAGTAAGAAAAATAATCTGTTCCTTATCCTCTGTTGTCTTCTGTAATCACATAAAATATCTTGGTCTGAGAACACTCAGACTGAATTGCATGAAGTGCATCCTTCCCTCCTGTTCCTTGCAATGCTGATTATTTCTTGTGCTCTCAAGAAAACATCCTTCCAGACAGGAAAGCTTGTCCCTGAAATTCCTCCTCTGAAATTCCTGCTGGATTGACACATCAAGAAAATGAATGAGGAGAGGCTGTTTGATTTGAAGGTCTGTCCAGAAGGAAAGGGCTTTGGAAATGGGCTTTTGTATTTTTCTGTAATGCTTTGGCTAAGTAATGTGATACACACATGGATTAGAGATGGCAACATAAAAAGCGGGACTCAGCTCATGTAATGTTGGAGGTGTAAGTCAGAGCTTGGCCCTCTGTGAATCCTCATGGTCATCAGAGAGGAAGAAACACTTTTAGAGTGTAATTCCTTTCATCTTCCTGATGTGAGCTGTGCCCTGGAAATGTGGATATTCCTCTTGTATTGACTCTACAGGGAGTGCTGAGAACCAACCCTTAAACAGGGTGAATCCTGCTTAGCCAAAACCAGAGCTCCTGGGACTACAAGTCATTGAGATGGGGTGAGCCAGGAGCAAGTTCCTACAGCTGTTTGTTTGTGTTGGTCTACCCTCGAGGGCCAGTTTCTTGTGAAATCATTGTAATGAGGACTTGTTCTTAATAAGGCCAGGATTTGAGTCTGCCACCTCCTACAACACAGCATGATCACATCTTTTCTGGCTGAGGGCAGTGAGCTCTGAGTGACACCTTCAGAGGTGAAGAGGAGATCAGCATTGCCCACTGCATACAGCTGTCCCTCCCTTCCGTGCCACATCCACGGGCTCCAGGGGATGCCAAGCCCAGCAGAGATGACCAAGGCACAGCCCCTGAGCACAAGGGCTGCTTTTCCTCATGAGCAACAAGGCTCTTCCTCTGAAGCCTGGTCTGACATATTTCCTTTTGCAATTAAGAACCTCATTTCCACATGGAGTCAGCCAGCAGTCAAACTGGAAATCATGTTGACGCAACTGCTAATTACCCTTGGCATAACTAATGTGCAGTAGCAAAGCTTGTATTTATTGGAGTGTGGGGATGGTGAGCAGAGGAACCAAACTGGTGCAGACACTGCTGAAAAAGATCAGGCTCTCCTTAGGGAAAGAAATGAGTGGCTAGGGTCTCATCTAGTTGCTGTCTTTTCCCCAGAAGAGTCTGAACCAGGATTCTGAAGTGTGTCCTCCTCCTGGCTCTCTGAGGTATGTGGTGTGTTTTTTATGACTTTGGGCTATAGAAAGACTTAAAAGTACAACTCTCAGGACCAGAGGATTTGGTCTGTGTTGACATAATTTTCCAGGCAATATCTGAGTGTGGCAGGCCAGGGTGGGGTGGGATGGGGAGAAGATAGGAGGTGTATCTACCACAGGATCAAAGAAATGCTGTTTGGCAGCACCAGCCGCAGGACTCTTAATTCATCTGTGTTTTCATCCGGCTAAGCCTTGAGTCACCTCTGCAATTCATCATATGGCATTTCCCAACAACCTATTCCTGCAGTAGGTGCCTAGAGGCAATTTTTATCCTGCTGTGCAACCTCCCAAGCCAGTCTGTGCGTGCTGCCCTTTGTTACAGAGCCTGGCTCTGCCATAGAGAGCTCATCTTTGGTGTTCTTGACCTTTTGAGTGGCTGTAGGCAGCTGTTGGGCTGCCCTTCAGCCTCCCTTTGGCCAGACTCAGCAAGTCTGAATCCCTGTTTTCCAGAGGGATGTGCTCCATGCCTCAGACCACCTTGCTAGCATAGCTGAGGGCAACTTCAAAGCAGCCAAATCGCAGCAGCATTTGGGAGTCCACCTACATGGTGAAATCCTAATGCACAAACAACTTCCAGGAAGAAAAATCAAAGGAGGCTTTAGAAGCAGGTTGTATTAATCAGTAAAGGTATTTCATCCTCCTAAGAATATATCTGTATAAAACCACAGCATGGATTAATTTCTATACAGACCAAAATGTGACTGAAATTGAAATGAAGTCATGACTGCTACTATAGCTTATGAGGAAGTGTGTTGTTATCACTGCATGGTGGAAAGAAAATTCCACAAATTCAGAATTCAGGCTGCAGAGTTGCTTTAATACTCTGGGACTTCCATTTTACCTGAGGACAACTTCAGAAAATGAGAGACCAGAAGCAAAGGATTACCCAGGTTCTTGTTAACAGATCCCTTGGGGTGGACTAAAATGAAACAACACTGAGTAACCAGTGTTTTTAAGAATATATATGTATATGGGTTTATTTTAGAACAATTTGGTTGCAATGGAAAAGAAGGTATGTAGTAATTTTTGTTAGTATTATCGTTATTCATATCCATATTATATATCCATGTTCTATATATCTATATCTCCATATATATATCCATATTTATATGTATATATATTTATATGGTTTATATATATATACATATCCATACATATCCATTAAAATATCACTTAAAAATATATATATAAAGGAAAAAAAAAAGAAAGAGAAAGAAAGGATAAGAATAGAAAGACCTCACCACCTGTGGATCCAGGGACAAGATTTTATTGTTGTTATTTTGATGTCTCTTGGTTGACGTGATGGTCACAGTCTTCATCCATTGGGGGAAAAGTCCCCAACAGGCTGGATGAGAATGCCCAGGTACCTCACCTGAGGGGAGGAGCTTTGGTGGAAGACCTCAGGAATGAATCTGGGGACACTTCAGGGGGCCTTTGATAGTTTATGACCTCTTCTCAGCTGCCTCTCACATCAGTTGAGGCTGTTATGTCCCATTAGAAGGGATGAAAACCTTCAGGTGTGAGTGTGACCTTCTTTATCTTTTCCTTTATCTGGCTCAAAACCTGGCTTGTACTCCCCTGTGTTGGATGCTCACTACCTCTGTCTTATGCAGTTCAGAGGTTTTGACACTTGAGGATCTGAAAGTGAAAATAATATACTGATTTTTGGCCTCAAAAGCCAAAAGAAACTGAAAGAGTGTAACCACAGGGAGCCTGACAGCTCTCAGCTGTGAGTGTTAGTAGCAAGGTGGTGACCCCTCTGTCACCTCAGTGTTACCTGCTGTGCCTGCAAAGGGACTGTGGCACCCGGTCTGGTGGAGTTAATGTAATCAAAGATATCCAAATCCCACACCAACTTTTTCAGCTGAACTGTACAATATTAAAAAAGCTGTTGATTCTTGTGAAGAAAAAATGTATTGAATGCATTTATCTCCAAAATTCAAGGGTTGTCATGGGCCAGCATTTGGAGTGTTGCATAGAAAGGCTTGAGGAATATTGTTTAATATGTATAATGTATATCTGCTGTCCTTGGGGGGGATTTAGTAACATAGTCAAGCTTTTATATCCTTCCCTTTTCCTTGCACTTTTCTCCATAAAATTGATACTTTTCATATGGCTCTGGACAAGGGGTCTATTTTTCACATAGAAAATGTTCCTTGAGGGAGACCTGCACAGCAGAGGTGCTTTAGGGTCACTTCTGGGACACAGGGGAAGAACAGAAGAAGCAGCTGTTGCCTTTTCTGTGAACCTCTAATTTTTGGTCTGATTGGGTCAGTGTTTTACCCATCCACTCTCGTTTGTACACCTGGCAAAGGTGAACATGTGAATGCCTCATCCCTGGAAATGTTCAAGCCTAGGATGGATTGGACTTTGAGCAACCTGGTCTAGTGGAAGGTGTCAAAACAGGGGGCTTGGAAATGGATAATCCCTAAGGTCCCTCCCAGTCCAGACCATTCCATGATTCTTTCTGTGATTCTATGAAGATACTTGGCATGTAAAGTGAGACCTGTGTGTATCACCATCCTGGCTGATGTAAGAGTGTGCTGGCCTTGAGGTGTCTACACTCCCTCTCTGTCCTCACTCACAGATCCATGGGATCTGTGGCCATGGGATCTTTGCTGCCCTTGAAGGAGAACAGTCCAGAAGAGCACAAATCTCCTCAATACATCTGTCCAAGCAACATTTCTCTTCCTTGCATTTTGTTTTCTCATGTGCATTTGGCTTCTGCTGCTGTGATTTACTTTGCCCTGAAGACTGCAGCCCTCCTTGCACTTAGTATCTCTTCAGCTGTTCACTTCCTTATTCTACAGGGACTGAAAACACAGGAGAAGGCTTTGATGACATCTCTTTTTTTTTCAGCAAAATCACAGCATCATTTAGGTTGGAAAAGATGTCCAAGATCATCAAGTCACACCTTTGATCAATCACCACCTTGTCAATCAGACCATGGCCCTGAGTGCCATGTCCAGTCATTAAAGCAGAAACAGTACTTCCCTCATGTTCAAAACCCCCTTTTTCCACTACTGCAGTCATAAGAGCTGTTTCCATTTCCCTGCATTTGCTCAGCTACATCACAGCTTGCCCTGCTTTGAGCATGAGGTTGGACTGCTGCCTTTAGCATCTGATAGAAAGAAAACTGAAGGAGAAATCGGGAGAACATCCACTGGGAGAAGCCAGATCCAGACTTCAAAACATTTTCCCTAAAAAAGTGCTGCAAATCCTGGGTTTTTTTCTACCATGATATGGAAAACTTACCAAAAGTACTTCATGTAGGAATCTGTGATCTAACAACTGTAAGAATACTGGAGGATCCAAGAGAATTTTTTACAAGCTGAAGAAACTGAGGTTTTTCTTGGGGAAAAGATCACAGGGGAGGTGGATCACTCCCCTCACTGAACATCTTTCATCCAGAAAGTGCACAGCTCAGGGCAACATGTAGGCAGTGCCTCCACTAACTTAAAAGGCGGAGAAGATCCAGTAAATAAGCACTGGAGCACAGATTTTGATAAAAAGAAACAGTGAAATGCAGAACTATGAATTTATAGACCTCAGGAGTTTGAGAGATTCATTACTTCTTTTGCTCATATCTGGTTATAACAACCAACATGTTGTTACTGTATTCCTGGAGTTTTGGAAGTGGAGGAAAATGATTCCAATTTAGTGGTCAATGAATGAGCAGTGGGAATAGACTGCTCCTCTGCCAGTTCTGTCCCCCCTGCACGGGCCATGACCAGCTCTCTCCAAGGTGAGTGTCCCTCTGCATTTCCTTCCAGGGGATCAAGAGCCTTTCACTGAAATCCTCCCATGATGCTGGGGCTGCTGCTGCTGCAGGTGTTGGCCAGCTGCCTCTGGCTGGGACACGGAGAGGTGGTGACATCCTTTGCACCTCGGTTTTTCTACAACAATGCTACTCCAGGTAATGCCCTGCTGGCACAGAACCCAGACTGGATCTGCCAGCACTACAAGAACCAGTATCACTTTGCCACCCTGTAAGACAGGAAGATGCGTATTCCTCTCTACTCTGCTTGCATCTACCAGCCTGGACCTGGAAGCAGATCTAAATCGTGGTTTGTTGAGCCCCAGGTGAGTGTCTTACAGAACATCACCCTCCAGCCACTCAGAGATGAGCTGCAGGATGCAACCCAATGTTTCTATTTCCTCCCACTTCCATTCATACATGCAAATGGACACACTGGACAGGATTCTTTTCATTGAACTTCAGACCCCTGCAACACATGATTCCTCTGATGCATCTGAGACATCAGCAGGAGGATGAGATAGATCATATCCCAAAGGTGCCCAGCTCTCTGCCTTCACCTGGCAGGAACAGCAAATCAGGTTACTTTGCATTCATCACAAAGTCAAATGCTTCCCCTCCCTGTGCCCTGCTCTGCTGGGTGAACCAGCATGCTCCAAACCCATCATTGGCCTTATCTTCCTAAACCCTGGACACAGGATACCTGAAAAAACATTTGATTTTGATAACTTTCTCCTGAGGCCTTTTTTGAATATTTAGTTTCCCCAGGACTCTTTTGGGATTACAGGCTTCTCTCAGAGGCTGATGTTTTTTAATTTCATATCAATGATGCTGCAGAAAATGCTCCCTGGCCCAGATCAGCTCCGAGACACATTCTCAGCACTGCTGTAACAGATTCTGTTCACATTGAGATCTTTTTGCTTACCGAGAAAAACTGTTCATTCTTGAGCAAACTGCAGCTCTCCCAGGGAAACCTCAGATCCAGGACTCATTTCTTGACACATCTCCCTGTGCGTGGCATTAGAAGAGGCAACCTCTGGTGTTCCAGGACTGGGGTCCACCTGTAGTAACCACACATAAAATCACAGAATCACAGTTGGGTGTGAGAAGATCCAGGGAGAGCCCTGGGCAGGTTTGGGCTGTGGAGACAGGAGGAAAGGGAAGCAGATTTGGCAGGGGAGGTGTCTCACCAAAGTCACCTCTCAATCCTCGGAGTGGGAAGTGCTCCTTGTCTCATGCATCCATCCATGCTCCCAGCACAGGCTGCAGGCTGGATCACAAAGGTCACAAGTCAAACTGAGAGCAGTCAGATTCTGAGCTGCTTGCTCATTAAAACTCTTGCATTCATGCAGGAGAGATGTGTATGATTTCTCTCAGATTCCTACCTTTTCCTACACTGAGATGACCAAAAATGGAATTTTAACTATCAGAGACTTCTGCTCCAAAGAAATCTGTTTCATTACATGCATCCTCACTACTGACACCTTTTCCTCTTCTTTCCCTGTCAAGCTGATCAACCCAACTTATGACAAAGATATGGATACAGAGAGCTCCATTGAAAAGAAATACAAGATCACTCCACAGAAAATTGGCCAGAGTCAGGCTATCAACCAAGACTACAACAGGCTCCAGGGTTTGGACCGTGGTCACTTGAGCCCCAGTAGCCACCAAAGTGGCAAAAACAGCAAGTGGGCTACCTTCACCCTCACCAACATAGTGCCCCAGCACAGCACACTCAACAAGGGCCAGTGGAAAGATTACGAGAATCAAACGATGGCTCTGAAAACCCAGGGCTGTAAAATCACCTACGTGATCACGGTGCTGTGCCTGGGAACAACTACATCTCCAATAAGAGGGTTAATGTGCCCAGCCACATCTGGTCAGCTGCCTGCTGCCAGACCAGCACCAGGATGAACACTTGGGCAGTCATTGCTGAAAACAACAAGAATCAGGTCCAGAACCTCACACTGGCACAACTGGAGACACACTTGTCCCAGCTCTATGGAAGGGGACAGGTTTCTCTGTTCCACAGTGCCTGTCCCCACTAGCAAACCTCATATCCTGGGTGGAAAAGGCTCGTGAGATTTTCCCACATGTCGTAGGATCACAGAATGCTTTGTGGTTTATGGGACTTTGAAGATCATCTTGTTCCATCCCTTTCCCTCTGCAGTGACACCTTCCACTACACCAGGTTGCTCCAAGGCCCATCCAGCCTGGCCTTGAACATTTCCAGGGATGGGACAGCCACAGCTTCTCTGCTCACACTGTGACAGGACCTCACCACACCCTCAGTACAGAATTTCTCCCTAACATCTCATGTGACCCTGCTCTTTGTCAGTGTGAAACCATTCCCTCTTGTCCTGTCACTCCATGCTCTTGTCCAAAATCCCTCTCCAGATCTCTTGGAGAACATCTAGGTAGTGGAAGGGGATCCAACTTCTCCCACAGCCTTTTCTTGTCAAGGCTGGACACCTTCAGCTGTCTCAGCCTGACTCCAGAACAGAGATGTTCCAGACCTTAAAACATCTTTGTGGCTTCCACTGGACTCCACTCCAATATGTTTTTTTTCCTTCTCATGTTGTGGGCCCTAGAGCTGGACACAGCACTGCATGTGCAAGGACAAGATTCAGGACAACTTGTTCTAGATGATCCTCCTTGACCCAAGGGTATGGACTAGAAGATCCTGAGATGTCCCTCTCACACTCAACAGTTCAGTGATTCTGTGATCCTGAGACATGGTTTTGTTTGCCTGCTTTTGGAACTACACCTTGAGAGCAGCAGTTGTGGTATCAGACAGGCAGGATGAGACATTAGATATAAAGGAAACTTTGAGCAGTCAAAGATAAGTTTCTGTGATGCACTGCTTGGATACCTTCATTCTCTGCTCTGCTTCTGAAGCTTTTCTGCAAAATTACAGGCAACTGATTTGTGAAAATGTATTCAATTTATTCAATGTATTCAATGTCATAATCAAAAGATCATCATAGAATAGATAATTTAGTTCCTGAGTAGTTCACCATAAAAATTATTTGCTGCAGTGCTGGTTTGTAGGGTCATCTCATGTATAAACCACAAGTTGTTTCTTGCTGAAATTTCTACTACCCACAATGTCACAGTTCCCAGAACATCAGTACTATTTCAGGCTGAGAGACATCAGCAGACATCTCTGCTGTACCTCAGAGGGTTCCCTCTGACTCGCTCACCCACCTCTGCACCTCAGCTGGGGCTTGAGACCACACTCATCTTCACCCCTGCTCATTCCATGCCCACTGCTTCCACTTTCCAGGCTCTGGAACTATGGGTGATTGACCAACCCCATGAATCCCACTTCCATCCCCTCCTTGGGCTGTCCTGGGGACCTTTACCCCTGGAAGTACCCAAAAACTGTAAACCTTAAACCACTAATACGTATCACCCAGTGCCAAATCCAAATGCCTCTGAAACACCTCTAGGGATGGTGACTCCAGCTCCTCTCTGGGCAACCTTTTCCATTGCCTCACCACATGAAGTCTGGAAATATTTTTTTCTAATATCTAATCTGAATTTCCCCTGTCTCATCTTAAAGCCTTTTCCTCTTAGTCCTCTCTCTATTGGCATGGTAGACGAGACCAACCTCAACCTCATTACAACCTCCTTTTAGGTAATTGTACTGAGCCTGCTCTACTCAAGACTAAAATCTAATCCTAACATCTAATCTAGCTCTGCCTTCTGTAATTTTGAAGCTGCTCCCTGTTGTCCTGTCACTCCAAACCCTTCTCAAAAGTTCCTCTCCATGTGAACCACTCTCAGGTACTGAAAGGGACTCTAAGGCCTCCCAGAGCCTTCTCAGCAGAAGGCTTTGCATGAATAAGGGCTCTTAAAAAGCCTTTGCAATCAGGCAAGGGAAAATATGCAGCCTGACCCTACTAATTTTGTTCTGAGAGGCTGTGGAAGAGCAGACTGAACATCTGGGTGTACTCAGAGACAGGCCAGTCAGTCTAATGCCACAAGAGATGTTCTGCCAGGAACAGAAACACGTGTAGGTCCCCATTCGTGAGGAATGAGGAAACGAACAGATAAGTCACCAGACCCAGTTATTTTCTCCTGGCATGTGATGCTGCAATAACCTGAGAGAAATCCTGAGGAAATTGCAAATAACAACTGTCACCCCATTTCAGGGTGGTTGTGAACTAATCTCCTTGAATAATACAGAAAACCTTTCTTTTCAGTGAAATTCCCTGTGTATGACAGCAGGCAGATTTATGACCAGGTATATATAATGCACTGGGACTCCTGAGGGATCAGCCAAGTGTTTCTTCAGGGAGAAGAAGAAAGGAACTCTTCAGCTGCCTGTTCTGAGACTCTGCTTCAAGGTAAGCTCTTGCTCATTTCTTACCATTTACTCCAATATTTCAAGACTTTCTTGAGCTTTGGAATGAATATATAGAGAGAAAGCCTAGGCTGGAGTTGCTGAGTTCCAGCATCTCTCCAAGGAGACTTTATTCATGCACTGAATTTTGCAGCTCTTTAACACTTCCTGTAAAGGAGGTCAAGGGCAGAAGGAATTATTTGGGAAGGAATTTCAAGTAAAGTCACCTGGAAAATTAATATCAGCTGTTCAATAAGAAGGAGGGGTGAGTTTATTGAGCACCAAAACTCCATCCGTGACCTTGCAAGAGGCCTCTGGACAAACACAGGTGGCTGAACTCCTGGACAAACTCCCTCTAAACACTGTGGGAAATCTAACAACTGGCTACTTGGAGATCATATAGAAACAGCCAGTCTGAGACTGCAGCAGAGGCATTTGAGACTCCTCTGCTACGTTGGGGCTGCGAGCAGAATCCTGTGCTGCTCCTTCTCACGGTAGGCTGGTTTCTATGTGTCTGATATTAAGTTAGATATTAAGTTAGTTAAATATATTTTAAGCTGGAGGGGGTCATGCAGAAGGACTTTTCAGGAACTTCTCTTCTTGATTTGGGGCAGATATGGGCATGTTCTGCAGAGTACTGTAAAAAGTCAGCACTTGTAGTTCCTGTTCTTAGTTTCCAGCTTACTGGTCACAGTGTTCCTGATCTGGGGTTGCTAAAGAGAAAAAGGACCAGATGTCTTGCATCAGAGCCAGGGGTATATGTAGCTTAACACCCCAATGTCAGCTCAGAGGCAGGACCCCAGGTGGATCATTTGGGGCTCAGAATTGGGTCTGACTGGGAGAGCTGCGTGTCTGTGTGAACCTGGCTGGGGCCAGGGACATGTAGGAAGTGCAGCATTGCTGTTCTTTGTCTGCTCAATGCAGGGGGCTGAGCAGAGTCTGTGCCCAGCTGCAGGTGTCTGCTGTGGGAAGGTGCTGAGAGCAGGAGGGAATGAGAATGGCCTGAAACTGAGTCAGGGAAAACTTAAGCTGGATATCAGGAAGAGGTTTTTCACCCAGGGTGGCTGAGCCCTGAAACAGGCTCCCCAGGGAAGTGGTCACATCACCATACCTGCCTGAGTACGAAATGTGTTTGTACAACACTGTCAGGCACATGGTGGGATTTCTGGGGCTGTCCTGTGCAGGGCCAGAAGTTGGACTTGATGATCCTGATGGGTCCATTCCAACTCAGTTTCTTCTGTGATTTTATGAGATCATGTTTGGAAGCAGGGGCTTCCCAGCCCTGTTTTGTAGAAGGATTTTTTCTCCAGTGCCAGTGCAAAAGCTGAGCTCTTGACCAACTGAGGTAGGCTGGAAAAGGTGACCTTGGCTCAGTGCCATATCTCAGTTCCATGATAACTTTGCCATGAGAATTGTTTAGGCATTGGGTGGGTTTGGAACACCCCTCAGACAGACTATGCCCCCATCATTGCCTCCACTGGGCACCCTAAAACCCATTTTAGATTTCACCCTCTCATGTGAAAAGGGAGATTTGCTCAAACCTTTAGTGTGTGTTCAGTCTGTCAATGCCACATAAAAGTCAAAACCTTCTCAGTCTGTTGGTGTCCCCTGGTAGGGACCCTTCACTGAGCAGGTCTCTGGGTTGGAGGGTTTGACTGACTTGTTCAGAGTCACACACCAACCAGAGAAACCCCTCCTGGGTCTCCGCATCTTTAGCCACTGCCAGAAAGTGCCAGAGCCCCTGAAGGACTCACTTTAACTGTTTACAGAATAACACTATTAATAAAACTGTAACAGGCTGAGTTTTGAGACTTGCCAGTGAAGGTATCTGACTGCAAAAAGATATTCAAAGTGAGATACTAATTCAGAACAACATACTAATAAGCTTTAATCCCCATCAAAAGCTGGCTTGAGGTAATCATTCAGCATGTATGAAGCAGGATTCTTACTCAATAGGCATCCCTAAGGGAGAGAAGGCAGGTTCAGCCCATCAACTGATCCCAGAAGTTACAGTGGAGTCTTCCATCGCTTCTCTCCATTTTTAATTCACTTTTATACTATTTCTTTACATTTAGGTGGTGTTTCCATGTAGTCATACATCTTTCTCAGTGAGGGCCTCTCATGCCTTGGGGGTGGATACCTCAATAAAGTACCTGCAGTAATTTTGGGATGGGGATGTGCATCAGTCTGAGGGGAGGAATTTTGCCATGGTTGCTGATTCAGCAGCAGGACATCTTCATTTGTCTCCCATGGTTTTCATGAGATGTCACAGAGATGATCAGCCAGAAAATACCACCGAGGTATCTCCTCTGCAAGGGTTTTGACAGAGCCTGGCCCTGATGTCTCCACTCCACTCCATCTGCTGTTTAGGCCAACTTTAGATTTAGTCCTCTTTGTTTGTGGGAGGCCAGGTATGCTGACTGTGTTTCATCCAGGGACAATCAACTATATTTTCCCTTGTAACTTCTCTACCATTATCCTTTTATCCCCAGTCATCTCCCTGCACAACCCTATAGCGCTGATGATTTTTCCACATCCAGGGGGACAGAACTTAGCCCCTCCTTGGTCTCTTACAGTCCCCTCCTCTGCATTTGCCTTCCAGGGGATCAAGAGCCCTTCACTGAAGTCCTCCCACGATGCTGGGGCTGCTGCTGCTGCAGGTGTTGGCCAGCTGCCTCTGGCTGGGACACGGCGAGGTGGTGACATCCTTTGAAACTTCATGTCCTCAGTTTTTTTTCCGGGAGATCCCCCCAAACAAAGCTCTGGAGCCACAGAACCCAGCCTTGATCTGCCAGCGCTACCAGAACCGGTATTACTTTGCCACCCTGTACGACAGGAACATGCGTATTCCTGTCTACTCTGCCTACATCTACCAGCCTGGACCTGGCAAAAGACCTAAAACATGGCTGGTTGAGCCCCAGGTGAGTGTCTCTCCTACAGCACATCACCCTCCAACCACTCCAGAAATGAGCTGCAGCATTAACCCAACTTTTATATTTCCTCCCACTTCCCTACACACATGCAAATGGACACACTGGACAGGATTCTTCTCATTAAACTTCAAACTCCTGCACCACATGATTCCTCTGATGGATCTGAGACATCAGCAGGAGGATGAGATGAATCACATCCCAAAGGTGCCCAGCTCTCTGCCTTCACCTGGCAGGAACAGCAAATCAGGTTACTTTGCATTCATCACAAAGTCAAATGCTCCCTCCCTGTGCCCTGCTGTGCTGGGTGACCAAGTGATGGGGAAAAGGCATCCAGGAGAGGCTAAACTTGAGGGACCAACAGCCCTGCTGGGGTCTGATCCCCACTTTGCCCTGAGCTGTTCTGCATCCCTGACACAGTTTATCTGCTCCCCGTGAAGAGTCAAACACGCTTTGTGAGTGGTGTGAGAGAAGTGAGGAGAAACTCAGAAGGGGCTGAGATGGCCCAGGGGAAAAGGCACTGGAGCTGAGAGGCTCAGGTTAGCTGGGGAGGGATTTCTGGAGTGACAGTTCAGGCAGTGAAAAGTGAGGAGCATCAGTGCTGGTCCATTCACAAGGGGGTGATCTCCATCCATGGGCAGTGACCCCTGAGCACCTTTGGCTCAGGCCTGGTCCAGAAGGATCCAGCAGTCAGACAGGACTCCAAAACCAACACAGCTCTCCCAGATGTCTTTTAGTCAAGCTTCAGAACTTTAGGAAAACAGGCCAAGGAAATAACGGGCACAAAAAGAGGAAATTCATGTCACTGGTAAGGATAGAGGGGCAGGATTGATTTACATGAAAATGAACCACAGAAGAAACCCACATGCAGTGTTACAAAGGAAAGCTAAATATAATGCACTAAATGTGAAATGAATTTCTGGAAGAAAAAAATATTTGCAGTTTGATTGCACTTTCAGTTCCTCATAGGAACTCAAGTAACTAATCTGGTATTGTACCACATTAGGAGCAGACAAAAAACAGGATCTTGACACTCAGAAACATCTGCTCTAGGAATGTTTGTTCAATTATCCTCATCCCCAATACTAACACCTTTTCCTCTTTTTTTCGTGTCAAGCTGATTGGCCCAGCTTATCCCAAAACTATGGAAAAAGAGTGGACACTCTTAAATCGATACAATGTCACCTTAGAGAAACTCAGCCAGAGCCAGGCTATCCTTCATGACTACAAGAACCTGACGGGGTTGAACCGGGGCCATTTGAACCCCAATGGCCACCACGATGACTACAGCAGCAGGATGGCTACCTTCACCCTCACCAACATAGTGCCCCAGGATGAGAGACTCAACGGCGGCGCCTGGAACAACTACGAGCAGCAAACCATGATCAGGAGCACCCAGGGCTGTAAAACCACCTATGCCATCACGGGTGCTGTGCCTGGGAACAACTACATCGCCAAGGGGAGGGTTAATAAACCCAGCCACCTCTGGTCAGCTGCCTGCTGCGTGGTGGACAACAACTACATAAAGTCTTGGGCGGTCATCGCTGTGAATGACAAGAACCAGGTTCAGCTCCTCACCCTGGGGGAGCTGGAGGACACCTTAACTGAGCTCTATGGGAGGGGACAGGTTTCCCTGTTTGACAGTGACTGTCCCCGGGAATAAGTCTCAACATCCTGGGTGGAACAGGGTCAGGAACTTTTGCCACATGTCATAGAATCACAGAATGGTTTGGGTTTAAAGGAATTTCAAAGACCATCCATGTAGCCTCAGCTCCTGAACCATGGCCAGGGACACCTTCCACTATCGTTGGTGGCTCCAAGCCCTGTCCAGCCTGGCTTTGAACACTTCCAGGGATGGAGCAGCCTTAACTTCTCTGGACAATCTTTGTCAGGGCCTCACCACCCTCACAGTAAAGAATTTCTTCGAACATCTAATGTAACCCCACCTGCTTTCAGTTTACAGCCATTGCCTCTTGTCCTGTCACTCCATACCCTTGTCCAAGGTCCCTCTCTTTTTCAAAACCCTTTAGACACTGGAAGGGGTCCACGTTGTCCCAGGAGCCTTCTTTTCTCCAGGCTCCCTCACCCTCAGCTCTCTCACCCTCTTTCTGGAGCAGATGTGCTCCAGCTCTTGGAGCATGTCTGTGGCCTCCTCCGGATTCCACTCCAGCAGTTTTGTCTCCTTCTTATGTTGTGGATCCCAGAGCTGAAGGTAGCACTGCAGCTGGGGTCTCACCAGAACAGAATAGAGGGGGACAAATGGTCTGTAGAAGGGAACAAAACAACCCAAGCCTCCCAAAGGCCTCTCATTCATTTCCAGGAAGGTCTGAGGGAGCAAACTTCACATGCTATCTAGTTTCCATTAGGAAGTGAGAAACCTGTCTTCAGGTCAGGAAAATGTATATATAAAAGAGTACCTTCTGCCACCTGCTTATAGCGTAGTTTAGGGACTAACATAACAATTTCCATCCCAAGTGTGTAATTTACTAATAAAACCTTGTGGAACTTTACATATCTTTTGATTTTTTTTTGTTCCTTTTGACCATGAACATTTAGGGATCTTGGAGGGGGTCCCTTTTCCTTGAAAGTGGTTTTGTGGGCAGAATGGGAGCTTCAGTCAAAGGTTAATAGAGAAATCTTCCTGTTAAGTCATGAGCTGCAGAAATGAACCCTTGGCTTGGTAAACTCCTTCTCAGGGAGCTGTCTGGGTTCAGCTGGATCCAGTCTTAGCCCTAGATTTTGTCAATTGTTTATATCTAAAGTATTATACTGATGTAATTGAAACTTTATACAACTTGTCCCATAGGCTTGAGGATTCCAAACCATACATATTTACATAATTATATATGATTTAAGATTATAATGATAAGGCAAAAATATGTTAATCAGAATTATTTAGTTCACAGCATAGAAGCTAGAACTACTAGTATAATATTGTGTGTTATGAAGCAGTATTGAAGCAAATATATTAAAGCAGTTATATTAAAACCAGCAAAACCAATTAGAGACCACCCATACCAATGACCATGACCAAATCTCATTGGCTCAGCCTCAAGAAGTGACCTTGAGAGGCATCTCCACTCCAAAGAGGAATCTCAACACACAAACACTCGAGGAAGGTGTGTGCCTGGTGTGCAAGATCTAAAGAGAGCAAAAGTCAATCTCTACTTCATAACAGCAATGATGTTCAGATACTTCCTGGGAAGCAGGGCACAATTCCTCCAGAAGACCAACACTGAAAACTCACATACACTCCCCCAACCCTTCCTCCTCTCTCCCTTAGCTTATATATCTGAGCTGAAGTCATATGATATGAAAAATCCCTTTGGTTAATCTGTGTCAGCTGGCCTGGTTGTGTCCCCTCCCAGGATCTTGCCCACTCCCATCCCCCTTGGTGGGGGAAGGAATGTCTAGGGCTGTCAGAATCTGTGGTATTGATGATCCTGAGATTGTAGAAAGTCTCTGTCTTTCAGCCCCACTGCCAAAGAAGAAGCCAAAATTGGTCTGTGCTGGTTTCAAGGTTGTTTATTCTGTTTATCTCTAACATGTTCTGCTGCCCTGCCGCAGCTCTGTCCTGCAGGGCAGCGTGTGGGGCTCTGCCCTCAGTGGGATGTTACAAACATTAAATACCACAAACTACCTGTGCTGGATTTACAATAACGTGCCAATATCTGTCACCTACGTTGGACAGTGTGTCCCCAGCCTAAACCAACAGAAAAATGCCAACACCACAGTGAAACATGGAGGGCATGAAGAAGGAGAAAAAGGACAAGACACACCCAATTTTTCCATCTTGTCCCCTTTGAACCCCTAATCTAGAAACCTAAAATTTTACTTTTGCACCCGTGCCACACTTAATTATTACTTCTATCAACCACTCAGAGCTTGTAATTCATCCTGTAAGATTGAAAACTGTTCTCCATGGACAGAGATCACAGACAGTGTCTCTGGGGGCTCTGTCCAGGGGGGTTCCTGACCCCTGCCAGGGTCCCAGACCTGCCAGGGCAGCCAGAGGGAAGCTCTGGATTCCCACAGAGGGCCAGTGCTGCTTTGCACTGGTCTCTTATCAACACCTGGACAGCTACCAGCACAGCACTGTAAGGTTGTGACCTTCACCTCGGTCAGACCCAACACAGGCATTCACAACAAAGTTTAGTTGCTACCATGATGGATTGCAGGTTCACCTCATATAAACCACAAGTTGCTTCCCACAGAAATTTCCACCAGCAGGAAAGTAACAGTGCCCGTGCTCACTGGAGGTTGGGTGTCCAAACACAACCAGAGGATGCCATAACATCCACACAAGCATCAGCATCAGACTCCACTTACTTCTCCTACAAATGAGCATGAACAAAGTGGGCCAGGGTGCCAACAGCTATAACAAGATATCTCCATGGCTCCTGCAATGGGACTTCAAATTTTGGTGTCGTCATACTTGATCCTTTGGGAGTGGGGTCCTGTGCAACAAAGAGTTCAATGGGTTCTGTGCATTCAGGATTATGTGTGATTGCCCAACTTTCCCCCTGGGAGGTGTTTCACACTGTGTCATGCAGCACTTTGGGGTTGGGGAACACTTTGTGGGTCTTTGATTGTTTATGGACCCTTCTGATGATGGGACCACTGCTGGGCCCTGCTTGGTTATGTCAGTTGGGCCTCATCAGAAAGGAGGAATTTGCTCCACCCCCACAAGATCTGCTTCTTCTTGGCCTTCTCCCTCATTCTGGCTAATCCCCACTTTGTTTAACACATCAGTCCCTGGTTAACAGAGAAAAAAGAAACCACAGGACTCAACCAGTTTGTTTAAACAACCTTCGGTCTAACACACTTCATCTGGATACTTCTGGTTGTAACAACAAATTAATTATTCAATTATTCCTGGACTTCTGTAAACAGAAGAAATTATAGGATATCATAGGAATGATGCCCTGCGAGGCTGCAGAAGAGCAGACTGTGAATATCTGAGTGTACTCAGAGACAGGCCAGTGCATCCAATGTCACCAGAGCTGTTCTCTTGGGAACAGAAACACGTGTAGGTGCTGGAGCAGCAGCAGCTGCAGCTGGTGGGATGGATGGAATGACCAAGGAAGTGACCAGACCCTCTTAGCGGATCCTGACATACCTTGCTGCCCGTCAGCAAAGTTGGGAGAGATTCTGGAGAAATTCTGACAACTGTCAGCACATTTCAGAGTGGGTATGAACAAACTCCTGTAAATAAAAATCAAAAACTTCTCTTTTCTATGGAAATCCATGTTTATAAAAAAGGGCAAATTCGTTACTGGGAATATATTTCACTGATGTGGACATACCATGGTGCCAGTGAGCAAATTTGGGAGAAGTTCTGAGGAAATTATGAAAAACAGCTGTCAACACATTTTGGGGTGGGTGTGAACAAACCCCCTGAATGAAAATAGAAAACTTCTCTTTTCTGTGGAATTTTCTGTTTACAAGAAGGCGCAGATTTAGGACTGGGTATATATTGCAGTGGCACTCCTGGGCATTCATACAGTTCTTTCTCCAGGGAGAAGACAGAAGGAACGGTTCAGCTGCCTTTTCTGAGACTCTGCTTCAAGGTAAGCTCTTCTTCCTTTTTCACCATTGACTCCAATATTCCAAATCTTTCCTGAGTTTCAGAATTAACATAAATAGGCAAAGTCTAGGCTGGAGTTGCTGAGCTCCAAGGGGCAATCAGAGCTTATGCATGCATTGAATTTTGCAGCAGTGTAGTATTTTCTGTCAGTCAGGAGGGCAACCACAGAAGGAAAGATTTGGGAAAGAAACTCAAGCCAGCTCACCTGAAAATAAATATCGAACTGTTGAACAAGAAGGAAGGGGGAGATTATTCAATAGTAAAATTGCACCCGTGGCCTTGCAAAAAACCTCTGGACAAAAACAGGTGCGGTGTGAATTCCTGGGAAAATTCCCAAATCCTGCTTGGGAAATCAAACACCTCTCTCTCCCTGGAGAGCATATAAACCCAGACAGTCTGAGACTGCAGCAGAGGCATTTGAGACTCCTCTGCCACTTTGGGGCTGTGAGCAGAATCCTGTGCCGCTCCTTCTCACGGTAGGTTGTTTTCTATGTATCTGCTATGTTAGATATTAAGTTAGTGAGATCTATATTAATCTCATGGAGGGGTCATGCAGAAGGACTTTTCAGTCATGATTTTCTGCTTGATTTGGGGCAGCTATGGCCAGGCTCTGCAGAGTACTGAAAGAGTCCTGACTTGTAGTTCCAGTTCTCAGTTTCCAGCTCATTGGTCACCATGTTCCTGATACCAGGAGGAAAATGAGTAAAACGACCACATATCTTGGGTCAGAGCTGGGCTGTGTGCAGCTCAGCATCCTGAATCCAGTGGAAATGGAGAGATGAGGGTCAGGGAATAGAAGAAGGAAAGAGCAAATGTGCAAGGTGACTTGTCAAGCCCTCAGCACTCCTCAGCTCAGACCCTTCCCAGCCCAAGGTGGGCTTTGTGCTTTACAGGCTGTGGCACCTTTCTCTCCCAGGAACCCTTTGAACTGCCTGTCCCAGCTCCCTTATTCCAAATGCTGATGATATTAAATCACTCCAATGAGTGTCTGGAAATGCAAATGGAAGCATCTCTGCTCTCCCAAACCTTTGCTGCCTCTCAAAAGAAGACAAAGCCTGCTTGCTTGCTTGCCAGAATCCCAGTATTTTTCCCAGCTTTCCAATAGTTTTCCCAGCTTTCCAGTAGTTTTCTCATAAAGGAATGACCTTACTGACTGTTGAGAATCACTTGAGCACTGAGAAAGACAAAATAAGACAGGTGGCTGTCCAAGAAATTCCTGCAACAATGCCTTTAACTGTAGATGGAAATCAATCAGCAAAGCTGAAGATGGGCATCAGCAGGAATCCCAAGCAAACAGGGGAAGAGCTGCCCCTCAGAGCTTGCATTGCAGCAGCCATTGTGCTGGTAAGATAGCGGTGTTACCCCCGTGTTTGCTGATACCATCTGCTTGGTCCCTTCATTTGCTCTCTCCATGTGTCTGCAAGTTCAGGGTCGGGGGTTGGATAAGGTGGAAATGCAAGGTGAGCAGCAGGACACCCATTGCTCAATGCCAGGTGAGAGGCAGGACCCCAGGTGGATCATTTGGGGCTCAGAATTGGGTCTGTCTGGGAGAGCTGCGTGTCTGTGTGAACCTGGCTGGGGCCAGGGACATGTAGGAAGTGCAGCATTGCTGTTCTTTGCCTGCCCAATGCCCCATGAGATTAAAGGCCAGCTCAGCATTGCAGGGGGCTGAGCAGAGTCTGTGCCCAGCTGCCCGTGTCTGCTGTGGGAAGGTGCTGAGAGCAGGAGGGAGGTGGGAAAAGGTGACCTTGTCCCAGGCTGTGCCTCAGTTGCAATATCATTTGCTGTGAGAGCTGATTGCACTCGTGGAGGTTTGGCTCCTTCCTCCTACAGGCTCACTTCTCCCACTGCTGTCTTCTCTAGGCTCCTAAAGCCTCTTTTAGGTTTCACCCTTATTTCCTCCCTGATTTTACCATATGCAGGAGGACAGAAATGACTCCTTTCCTGGTCTATCATAATCCCCTGCTATGCCACCTCTGTCTCCCTGCACAAAAGGCTCCAGGCCATGACCAGCTCTCTCCAAGCTGAGTGTCCCTCTGCATTTGCCTTCCAGGGGATCAAGAGCCCTTCACTGAAATCCTCCCACGATGCTGGGGCTGCTGCTGCTGCAGGTGTTGGCCAGCTGCCTCTGGCTGGGACACGGCAAGGTGGTGAATTCCTTTGCAGAATGTCCTCAGTTCTTCTATGGAGGGACCACCCCAAATGATGCCCTGAATCCAAAGAACCCAGCGTGGATCTGCCAGCTCTTCGACAACAAGTATCGCTTTGCCACCCTGTACGACAGAGACAAGAGAATTCCAGTGTACTCTGCTTACAAATATGAGCCTTCAGATGCCAAGAGACCCCACTCATGGTGGTTTGTTGAGCCTCAGGTGAGTGTCTCTCTTACAGCACATCACCCTCCAGCGACTCAGAAATGGGCTGCAGCATTTAAATTGCCACTTCTATGTCCTAACACCCCACTACACACATGCAAATGGGCACAATGGGAATGTCCTCATTGTTCTTCAGACCCCTGCAACACATGGTTCCTCTGATGCATCAGCAAGATGATGAGATGAATCACATCCCAAAGGTGCCCAGCTCTCTGCCTTCACCTGGCAGGAACAGCAAATCAGGTTACTTTGCATTCATCACACAGTCAAATGCTTCCCCTCCCTGTGCCCTGCTGTGCTGGGTGACCAAGTGATGGGGAAAAGGCATCCAGGAGAGGCTAAACTTGAGTGACCAACAGCCTTCCTGGGGTCTGATCCCCACTTTGCCCTGAGCTGTTCTGCATCCCTGACACAGTTTATCTGCTTCCCAGGAAGACTCAAACACGCTTTGTGAGTGGTGTGAGAGAAGTGAGGAGAAACTCAGAAGGGGCTGAGATGGCCCAGGGGAAAAGGCACTGGAGCTGAGAGGGTCAGTTTAGCTGGGGAGGGATTTCTGGAGTGACAGTTCAGGCAGTGAAAAGTGAGGAGCATCAGTGCTGGTCCATTCACAAGGGGGTGATCTCCATCCATGGGCAGTGACCCCTGAGCACCTTTGGCTCAGGCCTGGTGCAGAAGGATCCAGCAGTCAGACAGAACGCCACAAGCTCTAGAGCCCTCACAAATATCCTGCAGACAGACCTCAGTAGAACAGGCCAGGCCAGTTGCAGAAGAGAAAAAAGAGGCAATTCCTGTCCTTGGTAAGGTCAGAGCATCAGGACAGCATTCGGGGGAAGGTGAGCCTGAGAAGGAAATCACACACCCCACTCCACAGGAAGGCAAAGTATGTTTCCCTGAAGATCATAAAATGATGTTTAAGTTATGAAAAAAATAAGCATCATATTAACTATAGGAACCTGAGCAACTACTCTGGTCTTACACCACTGCACCCTTCCCATTCTCTGTTTCTGGAGAACCATGGAATTGTTTGTGTTGGAAGGAACTTTAGAGACCATCTCAGTCCAACTCCCCAGCATGGGCCAGTCCACTTGCCATTAGACCAGCATGCCCCAAGCCCTATCCAGCCTGGCATTTCCTCCTGGACCTTGGACCCGGGCCACTCAAAAAGTCTTTGATTTTCTAAACTTTCTCCTGAGGCCTTTTTGAGTATTTCCTTACCCCAGGACTCTTTTGAGGTTACAGGCCCCTCTCAGAGGCTGATCATTTGTAACTTCTTTTCCATGATGCTGCAGAAAATGCTCCCTGGCCCAGATCAGCTCCGAGACACATTCTCAGCACTGCTGTAACAGATTCCATTCACATTGAGATCTTTTTGCTTACCGAGAAAACCTGTTCATTCTTGAGCAAACTGCAGCTCTCCCAGGGAAATCTCAGCTCCTGGACTGATGTCCTGACACATCTCCCTGGGTATAGGGTTAAAGGAGGTAAATTCTGGTGTTCCAGGACTGGGGTCCACCTGTAGCAACCACACATAAAATCACAGAATCACAGAATCACAGCGGGGTGTGAGGGGATCCAGGGAGAGCTCTGGGCAGGTTTGGGCTGTGGAGACAGGAGGAAAGGGAAGCAGATTTGGCAGGGGAGGTGTCTCACCAAAGTCACCTTTCAGCCCTCAAAGTGGGAAGTGCTCCTTGTCTCATGCATCCATCCATGCTCCCAGCACAGGCTGCAGGCTGGATCACAAAGGTCACAAGTCAAACTGAGAGCAGTCAGATTCTGAGCTGCTTGCTCATTAAAACTCTTGCATTCATGTGGGGGGCACATGTGTATGATTTCTCTCAGATTCCTACCTTTTGCTACACTGAGATGGCAAAAAAATGGGGTCTTGACCATCAGAGACTTCTGCTCCCGGGAATCTTCTCCATTACTCCCATTCCCCATTCTAACACCTGTTTCTTTTTTTCTCTCCAGCTCATAGATAAAAATAGTCTTAAACAGATGGAAAGAGAGTCGGTCCTCACAGAGAAATACAAATTCACTTTAGACCAAATCAAAGAGAGCCAGGCTGTCCTTGCTGACTACAAAGTTATGAAGGGTTTGGACCGTGGCCATTTGAGCCCCAGTAGTCATCAGGATAGCAGAGAAAGCAAGACAGCAACATTCACCCTCACCAACATAGTGCCCCAGGACAGCAGCCTCAACACCGGCCAGTGGAACAACTATGAGTGTAAAACAATGGTGCAAAAGACCAAGGACTGTAAAAGCACCTACGTTGTCACCGGTGCTGTGCCAGGGAACACCTACGTCTCTGGAAACAGAGTTAACAGACCCAGCCACATCTGGTCAGCTGCCTGCTGTCTGGGGGAAGACACACAGCCCAAAGATGCTTGGGGGGCCATTGCTGAGAATGACAAGAACAGGGTGGAGCTCGTCAGCCTGGGGGTGCTGGAGAAGAATTTGACCGATCTCTACGGGAAAACAGTTACCCTGTTCAACAATGCCTGTCCCCGGTATCAGAGCTTCTATCTTTTTTAGAAGAGGCTTGGTGGCTTTTCCCACTTGTCTTAGAATCCCAGAATCACAGAATGGGTTGCTTTTGATCAGAACTTAAAACCTTAGAAATCATCTCACACTGACCTGCCTGCCATGGTAAAGGACACCTTCCACTACACCAGGGTGTTCCAAGCCCTCCCCAGCCTGGCCTTCAACTCTTCCAGGGATGGGACACTCAAAACAGCTCTGGGTAACTTTACTTGTACCACAGCCTGCTCAGGGTAATTTACTTGGTTATAATAGCTCATTCCACCCTGCCCTCCATCAGTGTGAAACCATCCCCTCTTGTCCTGCAGTCCATACCCTTGTCCAGAGACCCTCTCCAGCCCTCATCGAGATCCTTGAGGTAATGGGCTCTCAGGAGTCTTCTCCAGGCTGACCATCCCCAGCTCTCTCACCCTCTCTCCAGAGCAGACACAGCCCAGCCCTTGGAGCACCTTCATGGCCTCCACTGAACTCCACACCAACAGCTTTGTATCCCCCTTGTGCTGTGGGCCCCAGAGCTGGAGGCAGCCCTGCAGGTGGGGTCTCAGCAGAGCACAGTAGAGGGGGACAAATGTCCTGTGCAGCGTCTGTGCTGCTTCCTTCTCTGGTGATTTTCCATCTCCGTCCCTCAGGGCCCCTCCTCCTCTGCTCAAAGGCACAGAGCTGTGGGCAGAGCCTCCAGCTGCTTTGCTTTGCTGCCCCTCTCAGGAGCGAGTCCTCTCCTCCTCAGCTGTCCCCGAGAGTGTGCAGCTGACTTGTCCCTCACCTCCTTAGCAAGGCTGTGGGACCAGGGCCCCTCAGGTGCTCAGAGATCTTTTCTGGAGATCTGGACAAACCCACACCACAACAATACATGGTTCTGAACAACCTGCCCTAGCTGATGCTGCTGGGGCCTGGAGTCTGCACTAGAAGATCTGAGAAGTCCCTCCAAAACACAACAATTCAGTGATTCTGTGATCCTGGGACATGCTTTTGGTTCCTTGCTTTTGAAACTGCACATTGAGAGCAGCAGCTGTTGTATTAGACAGGCAGGCTTTGGCATCAGACACAGAGAAAGCTTTGAGCAGCCAAAGCTCAATTCCTGTGCTGCCCTCCTTGGACACCTTCATTCTCTGCTTTGCTTCTGAAGCTTTTCTGCAGATTTATGGGAAACTGATTTGGGGAAATGTATTCAATGGTTGTCAAAGATCAATGTGTGCCACATCATGTAGTTTGCAAGAGCTTACAATAAAGGTTGTTTACTGCAGTGCTGGATTGAAGGGTCACCTCTTCCTTAAACCACATGGGCTGTGGGTGGATCTCCGCAGCCCCCCTGGATCCCCATGGGCTGTGGGTCGATGTCCGTAGCCCCCATGGATCTCCTTGGCCTCCAGGGAAACAGGTCCTTCACCATGGCCACAGCATAGCCTGTAGAGGAATCTTGTCTCTGGCACTGGGAGCGCCTCCACCGCCTCCTTCTCCACTGACCTTGGTGCCTCCATGTCCTTTCCCTCACATGTTCTCACCTCCTCCTTGTCTCTGGCTGGAATTAAAACTGCATGCCCTGCTTCCTTTTGATTTTCTTCTTAAATTGAAAACTGCAGAGGTGTTACCAACCTCTCTCATTGGCCAAGCTGTGGACAGCATCACTTCCATCTTCAGAGCCATCAGGGACTGGATCTGGCAGACACGGTGGAAGCTTCTAGCAGCTTCTCACAGAAGCCACCTCTGTGGCTCCCCCACCACCAAAAAGCAGGCTGTGCAAAACCAGCACACCAACCCCATCAGTGCCAGCTCTATCAACTTCTCAGGCTCTTCCCAGGACCTTCACCCCTGGCAGTAATCACAAATGCCCAGCCATGCTCAGCAAGATTGTGAAACACACGGGAAGCCCAACAGAGAAAAGGACTCTTCCCTATTTCATACCTGATGCAAAGCATCAGTCCTATCTGTGCTGGGTCACTGGGAGGTGCCACATGCCTGGAGTTTGGCCATGGTGACACCCATCCACAGGAAGGGCTGGCAGGAGAACCTGGGGAACTACAGGAGTGTCCACCTGTCCACACGCCCCAGAAGGGTTACGGAGCAGATTGTCCTGAGTGTGTCACACGGCACATTCAGGATAACCAAGGCAGCAGGCCCAGCCAGCAGGGCTTTAGGAAAGGCAGGTCCTGCCTGGCAAACCTGATCTCCTTTGATGACCAGGCGAGCAGCCCAGTGGATGAGGGGGAGGCTGTGGAAGTGTCTACCTGGACCTCAACAAAGCCTTTGGCACCATCTCCCACAGCGTTCTCCTGGGAAAGCTGCCAGCCCATGGCTTGGAGAGGAGCTCTGTTGGCTGGCTCAGGAACTGTCTGGATGTCCAGCCCAGAGAGGCTTGGTGAACAGTGCCACATCCAGCTGGCACCCGGCCACAAGCGGTGTCCCCAGGCCTGTTTAATATCTTTATGCTGATCTGGATGAGGGGATCCAGTGAACTCTCAGGGAGATCACGGATGATGCCACATTTGGTGGGAGACTCATCCTGCTGGCGGGCAGGAAGGCTCTGCAGAGGGATCGGGACAGGCCGGACCCAGGGGCCGAGGCCACCTCTGCAGGCAGAGCAGACAAAGGCCATGAAGCTGGGGAAGGCCCTGCAGGGCACGGCCTGTGAGCAGCGGCTGAGGCACCCGGGGTTCTTTAGCCCAGAAGAGGGGGCTCTGAGAGATTATTGCTCCCTACAGCTCCCTGGAAAGGGGGTGTAGCCAGGTGGGGGACAGCGATTTCTCCTAGGCAGCCAGCGAGACGATGAGAGGACAAGGCCTCAACCTGCAACAGGGGAGATTCTGGTGGGACATCAGGAGGAATTTCTTCACATAAAGCGTGATTCAGCATTGGAATGGAGTGCCTGAGGATGTGGTGGAATCCCAATCTCTGGAAAGTGGATGTGGCACTCAGTGCCATGGTCCATTTAACCAGGTGGTAAGTGGTCAAAGTTGGACTCCATGATCCTGAAGCCGTTTCCAACATCAATAATTCTGTGCTTCTCACAGGAACCCAGCTTGGAGCTGAGCAGAGGGCTGCCCCAGCTCCACAAGCGAGCTGCCAGGCACCTGTCAGCTGGGATTGTGCTGTTTTCTGCTCAGCCTGCTGAGGATGGGAAATAGGGATGGAGCTCTTTTCTGAGCCCAGAGCGGGTCCATGCCCACGGTGGGGTGGGAAGCACCTCTGTTCCCTGGGA
The DNA here is from genome assembly GCF_048771995.1 of Taeniopygia guttata. Taxonomy (NCBI): domain Eukaryota; kingdom Metazoa; phylum Chordata; class Aves; order Passeriformes; family Estrildidae; genus Taeniopygia; species Taeniopygia guttata. Next base: position 3,586,285 of record NC_133025.1, read on the forward strand.
AGGTGCAGCTGCACTGACATGGGAGGGTAATTTTGCAGTTTGCTCTGTGTCTGTCCATCTTTGGGGAGATTTCTGGGCCCCGGTGTCAGAGGGATTTTAGGCACTCAGGGAGTGGTGAGGAGACAATACAACCTCCAGCCACTTCCCTGCATTGTTGGATCATGCAGTTTGCTTAGTCCTTTTCCAGTAACACCAAGGCTTCACATTCAGGGGACTGAACATGTTGCCTTGTGCTGTCCCAAAAGAGAAAGAAACAGGAGAATGAAGACAGTGATGTCTTCTGGCTTCTGCTTGAGGGAGCAGCTGGGCAAATGTCCTTTGGTCCATCCAGGAAACAAACTTTCCTGCTTGGCAACTTTTAAAGGGTTACACCTCTGATTTCTCAGGAATTGCTTATCTGGTGTATATCCGGGAGGGTTTCTGCTACACTCCCTGCTCTGAGGCTCTCACTTCCTGTACTTGGGCAAAATGTCTCTTGCTGTTGGTCAACAGCACTTTGGCAAAGGAATATCAGCCAAGAACTTCTGGGGGTCAGGTGAGGAGGTGTTTGTTCAGGAATGCTGCTGCCCAAGTGCTGTGCCTTCTCCCTCCTTCCGGTCAAACTCCATTTTGTTTGGGGTATCAATCCCAGGTTAACAGACACAGAAGAAACCACAGGACTCAACCAATTTTTTCGAACAAGCTTTGGTCTAACACACTTTTTCTGGATATCTCTCGGTGTAACAACCAACTCATCATTCTATTATTTCTGGACTTTTGGAAGTGGAAGAAAATGAGTCCAGTTTAGTTTTGAGTGAATGAATGATCATTGAATGAGAGAACATTTTGGTTTGGAAAGGACCTTAATGACCAGCTCCTTCCATACCCTCCCATGGGCAGGGACACCTTCCACTCTGCCAGGTTGCTCCAAGGGATAACCTGGCCATGGTCACGTCCAGGGATAGGGCAGTCCCAGCCTGTGCTGGGGTTTCACCACCCCCACAGTAACAAATATCTTCCTAATAGCCAGTCCAAACCCACACTCCTTCCATTCCAAGCCGTTTCACCTTGTCCTAATGGCGTGGTTTAAGCCCAGCCAGCAGCCACGCCCCATGCAGCCCCTTCCTCACTCCCCAACCACCGGGATCAGGGAGAGAACTGGAAGGGTAAAAGCTGGAAAATTTGTGGGTGGACATAGAGATAGTTTAGGAGGGAAAGAAAAAGCCCTGCACACAAGCAAAGCACATCAAGGAATTCTTTCAGCATTTCCCATGGACTGAAAGGTGTTCAGCAACCTCTGGGAGTGCAGGGCCCCATCCCACCTAACAGGTACCTGGGAAGACAAAACCCACCATTCCAAATGTGCTCTCCTTCCTCCTTCTTCCCCTCACTATATAGCCAGCATGATGTCACATGGTCCAGAATGTCCCTCTGGTCAGTTGGGCTCTCCCGTCCTGGCTGTGTCTCCTCCCAACCTCCCAAGCACCCCCAGCCTCCTTGCCAGCCTGGCAGTACAAAAAGCAGAAAAGGCCTTGACTCTGTCAAACCTCTGCCAACCATAACAGAAACGTCTCTGTGTTATCATCTCTCATGAGAGTTCAGTGTTCAGCAGAACTCCACAACACAGCCCCATACCTGCCATTGTCCAAAAAAAATCACCTCTGAACCCAGCACACCCATCAGCTCCATGCCCTTGTGCAAAGTCTCTCCCCAGCTCTCCTGTAGACCCCTAAAGTACAGGCAGGTGCTCTGAGGTATCCCCAGAGCCTCCTCCTTCCCAGGCTGCTGGGATGAAGCTGATACAAAGCCATGGCAATCAGGCAAGAGAATATTTGTAGCCCGGCCATTGGATGATGTCCTGTGCGGCTGCAGAAGAGCAGACTGTGAATATCTGAGTGTACTCAGAGACAGGCCAGTCCATCCAATGTCACCAGAGCTGTTCTCTTGGGAACAGAAACACGTGTAGGTGCTGGAGCAGCAGCAGCTGCAGCTGGTGGGATGGATGGAATGACCAAGGAAGTGACCAGACCCTCTTAGCTGATCCTGACACACCTTGCTGCCCGTCAGCAAAGTTGGGAGAAATTCTGGGGAAATTCTGAAAAACAACTGTCAGCACATTTCAGATTGGGTATGAACAAACTCCTGTAAATAAAAATCAAAAACTTCTCTTTTCTATGGAAATCCATGTTTATGAAAAAGGGCAAATTCATTACTGGATATATATTTCACTGATGTGGACATACCATGCTGCCAGTGAGCAAATCTGGGAGAAGTTCTGAGGAAATTATGAAAAACAACTGTCAACACATTTCGGGGAGGGTGTGAACAAACCCCCTGAATGAAACTAGAAAACTTCTCTTTTCTGTGGAATTTTCTGTTTACAAGAAGGCGCAGATTTAGGACTGGGTATATATTGCAGTGGCACTCCTGGGCATTCATACAGTTCTTTCTCCAGGGAGAAGACAGAAGGAACGGTTCAGCTGCCTTTTCTGAGACTCTGCTTCAAGGTAAGCCCTTCCTCCTTTTTCACCATTGACTTCGATATTCCAAATCTTTCCTGAATTTCAGAATAAACATAAATAGGCAAAGCCTAGGCTGGAGTTGCAAGGGGCAATCAGAGCTTATGCATGCATTGAATTTTTCAGCAGTGTAGTATTTTCTGTCAGTCAGGAGGGCAACCACAGAAGGAAAGATTTGGGAAAGAAACTCAAGCCAGCTCACCTGAAAATAAATATCAAACTGTTGACTAAGAAGGAAGGGGGAGATTATTCAATAGTAAAATTGCAACCGTGGCCTTACAAAAAACCTCTGGACAAAAACAGGTGTGGTGTGAATTCCTGGGAAAATTCCCAAATCCTGCTTGGGAAATCAAACAACTGTCTCTCCCTGGAGAGCATATAAACCCAGACAGTCTGAGACTGCAGCAGAGGCATTTGAGACTCCTCTGCCCCTTTGGGGCTGTGAGCAGAATCCTGTGCCGCTCCTTCTCACGGTAGGTTGTTTTCTATGTATCTGCTATGTTAGATATTAAGTTAGTGATATCCATATTAATCTCATGGAGGGGTCATGCAGAAGGACTATTCACACAATTTTCTGCTTGATTTGGGGCAGTTATGGCCAGGCTCTGCAGAGTACTGAAAGAGTCCTGACTTGTAGTTCCAGTTCTCAGTTTCCAGCTCATTGGTCACCATGTTCCTGATACCAGGAGGAAAATGAGTAAAACGACCACATATCTTGGGTCAGAGCTGGGCTGTGTGCAGCTCAGCATCCTGAATCCAGTGGAAATGGAGAGATGAGGGTCAGGGAATAGAAGAAGGAAAGAGCAAATGTGCAAGGTGACTTGTCAAGCCCTCAGCACTCCTCAGCCCAGACCCTTCCCAGCCCAAGGTGGGCTTTGTGCTTTACAGGCTGTGGCACCTTTCTCTCCCAGGAACCCTTTGAACTGCCTTTCCCAGCTCCCTTATTCCAAATGCTGATGATATTAGATCACTCCAATTATTGTCTGGAAATGCAAATGGAAGCATCTCTGCTCTCCCAAACCTTTGCTGCCTCTCAAAAGAAGACAAAGCCTGCTTGCTTGCTTGCCAGAATCCCAGTATTTTTCCCAGCTTTCCAATAGTTTTCCCAGCTTTCCAGTAGTTTTCTCATAAAGGAATGACCTTACTGACTGTTGAGAATCACTTGAGCACTGAGAAAGACAAAATTGGACAGGTGGCTGTCCAAGAAATTCCTGCAACAATGCCTTTGACTGTAGATGGAAATCAATCAGCAAAGCTGAAGATGGGCATCAGCAGGAATCCCAAGCAAACAGGGGAAGAGCTGCCCCTCAGTGCTTGCATTGCAGCAGCCATTGTGCTGGTAAGATAGCGGTGTTACCCCCATGTTTGCTGATACCATCTGCTTGGTCCCTTCATTTGCTCTCTCCATGTGTCTGCAAGTTCAGGGTCGGGGGTTGGATAAGGTGGAAATGCAAGGTGAGCAGCAGGACACCCATTGCTCAATGCCAGGTGAGAGGCAGGACCCCAGGTGGATCATTTGGGGCTCAGAATTGGGTCTGTCTGGGAGAGCTGCGTGTCTGTGTGAACCTGGCTGGGGCCAGGGACATGTAGGAAGTGCAGCATTGCTGTTCTTTGCCTGCCCAATGCCCCATGAGATTAAAGGCCAGCTCAGCATTGCAGGGGGCTGAGCAGAGTCTGTGCCCAGCTGCCCGTGTCTGCTGTGGGAAGGTGCTGAGAGCAGGAGGGAGGTGGGAAAAGGTGACCTTGTCCCAGGCTGTGCCTCAGTTGCAATATCATTTGCTGTGAGAGCTGATTGCACTCGTGGAGGTTTGGCTCCTTCCTCCTACAGGCTCACTTCTCCCACTGCTGTCTTCTCTAGGCTCCTAAAGCCTCTTTTAGGTTTCACCCTTATTTCCTCCCTGGTTTTACCATATGCAGGAGGACAGAAATTACTGCTTTCTTGGTCTATCATAATCCCCTGCTCAGCCAGCTCTGTCTCCCTGCACAAAAGGCTCCAGGCCATGACCAGCTCTCTCCAAGCTGAGTGTCCCTCTGCATTTGCCTTCCAGGGGATCAAGAGCCCTTCACTGAAATCCTCCCACGATGCTGGGGCTGCTGCTGCTGCAGGTGTTGGCCAGCTGCCTCTGGCTGGGACACAGCGAGGTGGTGAGGTCCTTTGCAGAATGTCCTCAGTTCTTCTATGGAGGGACCACCCCAAATGATGCCCTGAATCCAAAGAACCCAGCGTGGATCTGCCAGTTCTTCAAGAACCAGTATCACTATGCCACCCTGTACGACAGAGACAATAGAATTCCAGTGTACTCTGCTTACAAATATGAGCCTTCAGATGTCAAGAGACCTCCAGAGTGGTGGTTAGTTGAGCCTCAGGTGAGTGTCTCTCTTACAGTACATCACCTCCCAGTCACTCAGAGATGGGCTGCAGCATTTAAATTGCCACTTCTATGTCCTAACACCCCACTACACACATGCAAATGGGCACAATGGGAATGTCCTCATTGAACTTCAAACCCCTGCAACACATGGTTCCTCTGATGCATCTGAGACATCAGCAGGAGGATGAGATAGATTATATCCCAAAGGTGCCCAGCTCTCTGCCTTCACCTGGCAGGAACAGCAAATCAGGTTACTTTGCATTCATCACAAAGTCAAATGCTTCCCCTCCCTGTGCCCTGCTGTGCTGGGTGACCAAGTGATGGGGAAAAGGCATCCAGGAGAGGCTAAACTTGAGGGACCAACAGCCCTGCTGGGGTCTGATCCCCACTTTGCCCTGAGCTGTTCTGCATCCCTGGCAGAGTTAACATGCTCCCCGTGAAGAGTCAAACACGCTTTGTGAGTGGTGTGAGAGAAGTGAGGAGAAACTCAGAAGGGGCTGAGATGGCCCAAGGGAAAAGGCACTGGAGCTGAGAGGCTCAGGTTAGCTGGGGAGGGATTTCTGGAGTGACAGTTCAGGCAGTGAAAAGTGAGGAGCATCAGTGCTGGTCCATTCACAAGGGGGTGATCTCCATCCATGGGCAGTGACCCCTGAGCACCTTTGGCTCAGGCCTGGTCCAGAAGGATCCAGCAGTCAGACAGAACGCCACAAGCTCTAGAGCCCTCACAAATATCCTGCAGACAAAGCTTAGCAGAACAGACCAGGCCAGTTGCAGAAGAGAAAAAAGATGCAATTCCTGTCATTGGTAAGGTCAGAGCAGCAGGACAGCATTTGGGGGAAGGTGAGCCTGAGAAGGAAATCACACACCCCACTCCACAGGAAGGTTAAGTATGTTTCCCTAAAGATAAACAAAAAACGATGTTGAAGTTTTGAAAAAATTAACTGTTTCATCTTATGCATAAGAACCTGAGCAATTACTCTGGTCTTGCACCACAGTAGCTTCCACATTCTCTCTTTTTGGAGAATCATTCTGTTGGAAGGAACCTTAAAGACTATCTCAGCCCAGCTCCCCTGCATGGGCCAAGCCACTTGCCGTTGGACCAGCATGCTCCAAGCCCTGTCCAACCTGGCATTTTCCTCTTGGCTCTTGGCCCTAGCTATTCAAAAAGTCTTTGTATTTGTTAACTTTCTCCTGTGGCCCTTTTTGGATGTATTTCAGTTCTTCAGGGCTCTTTTGATGTTACAGGCCCCTCTCAGAGGCTGATCATTTGTAACTTCTTTTCCGTGATGCTACAGAAAATGCTCCCTGGCCCAGATCAGCTCCGAGACACATTCTCAGCACTGCTGTAACAGATTCCATTCACATTGAGATCTTTTTTTTACGGAACTAAACTCTTAACCTTTGAATCAACTGCAGCCCTGCCAGGGAAATCTCAGATCCAGGACTCATTTCCTGACACATCTCCCAGGGTATGGGGTTAAAGAAGGCAACCTCTGGTGTTCCAGAACTGGGGTACACCTGTAGCAACCACACATAAAATCACAGAAGCACAGAATCACAGTGGGGTGTGAGGAGATCCAGGAAGAGCCCTGGGCAGGTTTGGGCTGTGGAGACAGGAGGAAAGGGAAGCAGATTTGGCAGGGGAGGTGTCTCACCAAAGTCACCTCTCAATTCCAATAGGAGTGGGAAGTGCTCCTTGTCTCATGCATCCATCCATGCTCTCAGCACAGGCTGCAGGCTGGATCACAAAGGTCACAAGTCACACTGTGAGCAGTCATATTCTGAGCTACTTGCTTTTAAAGCTCTTGCATTCATGCAGGAGGGACATGTGTATGGTTTCTCTCAGATTCATACCTTTTGCTACAGAGATGACAAAAAAATGGGGTCTTGACCATCAGAGACTTCTGCTCCCGGGAATCTTCTCCATTACTCCCATTCCCTCTTCTAAGACCTCTTTCTCTTTCCCTGTCCAGCTCATAGATAAAAATCTAAATCTTAAAGCGATGGAATGGGATAAGACCCTCATAGATAAATACGGGATCACCTTAGACCGAATCAAAGAGAGCCAGGCTGTTACTGACGACTACAAAGGACTGAAGGGTTTGGACCGTGGCCATTTGTGCCCCAATGGCCATATGAGCAGTAAAGAGAGCAAGATGGCAACCTTCACCCTCACCAACATAGTGCCCCAGGACAGCAGCCTCAACACCGGCCAGTGGAACAACTATGAGCATCAAAAGATGAAGACAAAAACCAAGGGCTGTAAAAGCACCTACGTTGTCACCGGTGCTGTGCCAGGGAACACCTACGTCTCTGGAAACAGAGTTAACAGACCCAGCCACATCTGGTCAGCTGCCTGCTGTCTGGGGGAAGACACACAGCCCAAAGATGCTTGGGGGGCCATTGCTGAGAATGACAAGAACAGGGTGGAGGTCCTCAGCCTGGGGGAGCTGGAGAAGAGGTTGACCGATCTCTACGGGAAAACAGTTACCCTGTTCAACAATGCCTGTCCCCGGGAACAAAAGTCACATCCTTAGAAGAACCTTGGTGGCTTTTCCCACTTGTCTTAGAATCCCAGAATCACAGAATGGGTTGCTTTTGATGGGACCTTAAAACCTTAGAAGTCATCTCATTCTGACCTGCCTGCCATGGTAAAGGACACCTTCCACTACACCAGGGTGTTCCAAGCCCTCCCCAGCCTGGCCTTGAACACTTCCAGGGATGGGACACTCAAAACAGCTCTGGGTAACTTTACTTGTACCACAGCCTGCTCAGGGTAATTTACTTGGTTATAATAGCTCATTCCACCCTGCCCTCCATCAGTGTGAAACCATCCCCTCTTGTCCTGCAGTCCATACCCTTGTCCAGAGACCCTCTCCAGCCCTCATCGAGATCCTTGAGGTAATGGGCTCTCAGGAGTCTTCTCCAGGCTGACCATCCCCAGCTCTCTCACCCTCTCTCCAGAGCAGACACAGCCCAGCCCTTGGAGCACCTTCATGGCCTCCACTGAACTCCACACCAACAGCTTTGTATCCCCCTTGTGCTGTGGGCCCCAGAGCTGGAGGCAGCCCTGCAGGTGGGGTCTCAGCAGAGCACAGTAGAGGGGGACAAATGTCCTGTTCAGCATCTGTGCTGCTTCCTTCTCTGGTGATTTTCCATCTCCGTTCCTCAGGGCCCCTCCTCCTCTGCTCAAAGGCACAGAGCTGTGGGCAGAGCCTCCAGCTGCTTTGCTTTGCTGCCCCTCTCAGGAGCGAGTCCTCTCCTCCTCAGCTGTCCCCGAGATTGTGCAGCTGACCTGTCCCTCACCTCCTTAGCAAGGCTGTGGGACCAGGGCCCCTCAGGTGCTCAGAGATCTTTTCTGGAGATCTGGACATACCCACACCCCAACAATACATGGTTCTGAACAACCTGCCCTAGCTGATGCTGCTGGGGCCTGGAGTCTGCACTAGAAGATCTGAGAAGTCCCTCCAAAACACAACAATTCAGTGATTCTGTGATCCTGGGACATGCTTTTGGTTCCTTGCTTTTGAAACTGCACCTTGAGAGCAGCAGCTGTTGTATTAGACAGGCAGGCTTTGGCATCAGGCACAGAGAAAGCTTTGAGCAGCCAAAGCTCAATTCCTGTGCTGCCCTCCTTGGACACCTTCATTCTCTGCTTTGCTTCTGAAGCTTTTCTGCAGATTTATGGGAAACTGATTTGGGGAAATGTATTCAATGGTTGTCAAAGATCAATGTGTACCACATCATGTAGTTTGCAAGAGCTTACAATAAAGGTTGTTTACTGCAGTGCTGGATTGCAGGGTCACGTCTTCCTTAAACCACATGGGCTGTGGGTGGATCTCCGCAGCCCCCTTGGATCCCCATGGGCTGTGGGTCGATGTCCGTAGCCCCCATGGATCTCCTTGGCCTCCAGGGGAACAGGTCCTTCACCATGGTCACAGCATAGCCTGTAGAGGAATCTTGGCTCTGGCACTGGGAGCGCCTCCACCACCTCCTTCTCCACTGACCTTGGTGCCTCCATGTCCTTTCCCTCACATGTTCTCACCTCCTCCTTGTGTCTGGCTGGAATTAAAACTGCATGCCCTGCTTCCTTTTGATTTTCTTCTTAAATAGAAAACTGCAGAGGTGTTACCAACCACTATCATTGGCCAAGCTGTGGACAGCATCACTTCCATCTTCAGAGCCATCAGGGACTGGATCTGGCAGACACGGTGGAAGTTTCTAGCAGCTTCTCACAGAAGCCACCTCTGTGGCTCCCCCACCACCAAAAAGCAGGCTGTGCAAAACCAGCACACCAACCCCATCAGTGCCAGCTCTATCAACTTCTCAGGCTCTTCCCAGGACCTTCACCCCTAGCAGTAATCACAAATGCCCAGCCATCCACAGAAAGCTTGTGAAACACATGGGAAGCCCAACAGAGAAAAGGACTCTGCCTTATTTCATACCTGAGGACTGTTGCTTTGCATCAGTTCTATCTGTGCTGGGTCACTGGGAGGTGCCACATGCCTGGAGTTTGGCCATGGTGACACCCATCCACAGGAAGGGCTGGCAGGAGAACCTGGGGAACTACAGGAGTGTCCACCTGTCCTGGTGTCCCAGAAGGGTTACAGAGCAGATTGTCCTGAGTGTGTCACACGGCACATTCAGGATAACCAAGGCAGCAGTCCCAGCCAGCAGGGCTTTAGGAAAGGCAGGTCCTGCCTGGCAAACCTGATCTCCTTTGATGACCAGGTGACCAGCCCAGTGGATGAGGGGGAGGCTGTGAAAGTGTCTACCTGGACCTCAGCAAAGCCTTTGGCACAATCTCCCACAGCGTTCTCCTGGAAAAGCTGCCAGCCCATGGCTTGGAGAGGAGCTCTGTTGGCTGGCTCAGGAACTGTCTGGATGTCCAGCCCAGAGAGGCTTGGTGAACAGTGCCACATCCAGCTGGCATCCGGCCACAAGCGGTGTCCCCAGGCCTGTTTAATATCTTTATGCTGATCTGGATGAGGGGATCCAGTGAACTCTCAGGGAGATCACGGATGATGCCACATTTGGTGGGAGACTCATCCTGCTGGCGGGCAGGAAGGCTCTGCAGAGGGATCGGGACAGGCCGGACCCAGGGGCCGAGGCCACCTCTGCAGGCAGAGCAGACAAAGGCCATGAAGCTGGGGAAGGCCCTGCAGGGCACGGCCTGTGAGCAGCGGCTGAGGCACCCGGGGTTCTTTAGCCCAGGAGAGGGGGCTCTGAGAGATTATTGCTCCCTACAGCTCCCTGGAAAGGGGGTGTAGCCAGGTGGGGGACAGCGATTTCTCCTAGGCAGCCAGCGAGACGATGAGAGGACAAGGCCTCAACCTGTACAGGGGAGATTCTGGTGGGACATCAGGAGGAATTTCTTCACATAAAGCGTGATTCAGCATCGGAATGGAGTGCCTGAGGATGTGGTGGTATCCCAATCCCTGGAAAGTGGATGTGACACTCAGTGCCATGGTCCATTTAACCAGGTGGTAAGTGGTCAAAGGTTGGACTCCATGATCCTGAAGCCGTTTCCAACATCAATAATTCTGTGCTTCTCACAGGAACCCAGCTTGGAGCTGAGCAGAGGGCTGCCCCAGCTCCACAAGCGAGCTGCCAGGCACCTGTCAGCTGGGATTGTGCTGTTCTCTGCTCAGCCTGCTGTGGATGGGGAATAGGAATGGAGCTCTTTTCTGAGCCCAGAGCGGGTCCATGCCCACGGTGGGGTGGGAAGCACCTCTGTTCCCTGGGAAGGTGCAGCTGCACTGACATGGGAGGGTAATTTTGCAGTTTGCTCTGTGTCTGTCCATCTTTGGGGAGATTTCTGGGCTCCAGTGTCAGAGGGATTTTAGGCACTCAGGGAGTGGTGAGGAGACAATACAACCTCCAGCCACTTCCCTGCATTGTTGGATCATGCAGCTTGCTTAGTCCTTTTCCAGTAACACCAAGGCTTCCCATTCAGGGGACTGAACATGTTGCCTTGTGCTGTCCCAAAAGAGAAAGAAACAGGAGAATGAAGACAGTGATGTCTTCTGGCTTCTGCTTGAGGGAGCAGCTGGGCAAACGTCCTTTGGTCCATCCAGGAAACAAACTTTCCTGCTTGGCAACTTTTAAAGGGTTACACCTCTGATTTCTCAGGAATTGCTTATCTGGTGTATATCCGGGAGGGTTTCTGCTACACTCCCTGCTCTGAGGCTCTCACTTCCTGTACTTGGGCAAAATGTCTCTTGCTGTTGGTCAACAGCACTTTGGCAAAGGAATATCAGCCAAGAACTTCTGGGGGTCAGGTGAGGAGGTGTTTGTTCAGGAATGCTCCTGCCCAAGTGCTGTGTCGTCTCCCTCCTTCCAGTCAAACTCCATTTTGTTTGGGGTATCAATCCCAGGTTAACAGACACAGAAGAAACCACAGGACTCAACCAATTCTTTGGAACAAGCTTTGGTCTAACACACTTTTTCTGGATATCTCTCGGTGTAACAACCAACTCATCATTCTATTATTTCTGGACTTTTGGAAGTGGAAGAAAATGAGTCCAGTTTAGTTTTGAGTGAATGAATGATCATTGAATGAGAGAACATTTTGGTTTGGAAAGGACCTTAATGACCAGCTGCTTCCATACCCTCCCATGGGCAGGGACACCTTCCACTCTGCCAGGTTGCTCCAAGGGATAACCTGGCCATGGTCACATCCAGGGATAGGGCAGTCCCAGCCTGTGCTGGGGTTTCACCACCCCCACAGTAACAAATATCTTCCTAATAGCCAGTCCAAACCCACACTCCTTCCATTCCAAGCCGTTTCACCTTGTCCTAATGGCGTGGTTTAAGCCCAGCCAGCAGCCATGCCCCATGCAGCCCCTTCCTCACTCCCCAACCACCGGGATCAGGGAGAGAACTGGAAGGGTAAAAGCTGGAAAATTTGTGGGTGGACATAGAGATGGTTTAAGAGGGAAAGAAAAAGCCCTGCACAGAATCAAAGCACATCATGTAATTCTTTCAGCATTTCCCCTGGACTGAAAGGTGTTCAGCAACCTCTGGGAGAGCAAGGCCCCATCCCACCTAACAGGTACCTGGGAAGACAAAACCCACCATTCCAAATGTCCCCTCCTTCCTCCTTCTTCCCCTCACTATATAGCCAGCATGATGTCACATGGTCCAGAATGTCCCTCTGGTCAGTTGGGCTCTCCTGTCCTGGCTGTGTCTCCTCCCAACCTCCCAAGCACCCCCAGCCTCCTTGCCAGCCTGGCAGTACAAAAAGCAGAAAAGGCCTTGACTCTGTCAAACCTCTGCCAACCATAACAGAGACATCTCTGTGTTATCAACTTCATGAGAGTTCAGTGTTCAGCAGAACTCCACAACACAGCCCCATACCTGCCATTGTCCAAAAAAAATCACCTCTGAACCCAGCACACCCATCAGCTCCATGCCCTTGTGCAAAGTCTCTCCCCAGCTCTCCTGTAGACCCCTAAAGTACAGGCAGGTGCTCTGAGGTATCCCCAGAGCCTCCTCCTTCCCAGGCTGCTGGGATGAAGCTGATACAAAGCCATGGCAATCAGGCAAGAGAATATTTGTAGCCCGGCCATTGGATGATGCCCTGCGAGGCTGCAGAAGAGCAGACTGTGAATATCTGAGTGTACTCAGAGACAGGCCAGTGCATCCAATGTCACCAGAGCTGTTCTCTTGGGAACAGAAACACGTGTAGGTGCTGGAGCAGCAGCAGCTGCAGCTGGTGGGATGGATGGAATGACCAAGGAAGTGACCAGACCCTCTTAGCTGATCCTGACACACCTTGCTGCCCGTCAGCAAAGTCGGGAGAAATTCTGGGGAAATTCTGACAAACAATTGTCAGCACATTTCAGAGTAGGTATGAACAAACTCCTGTAAATAAAAGTCAAAAACTTCTCTTTTCTATGGAAATCCATGTTTATAAAAAAGGGCAAATTCATTACTCGGTATATATTTAACTGATGTGGACATACCATGCTGCCAGTGAGCAAATCTGGGAGAAGTTCTGAGGGAATTATGAAAAACAACTGTCAACACATTTTTGGGTGGGTGTGAACAAACCCCCTGAATGAAAATAGAAAACTTCTCTTTTCTGTGGAATTTTCTGTTTACAAGAAGGCGCAGATTTAGGACTGGGTATATATTGCAGTGGCACTCCTGGGCATTCATACAGTTCTTTCTCCAGGGACAAGACAGAAGGAACGGTTCAGCTGCCTTTTCTGAGACTATGCTTCAAGGTAAGCCCTTCTTCCTCTTTCACCATTGACTCCAATATTCCAAATCTTTCCTGAATTTCAGAATAAACATAAATAGGCAAAGCCTAGGCTGGAGTTGCAAGGGGCAGTCAGAGCTTATGCATGCATTGAATTTTGCAGCAGTGTAGTATTTTCTGTCAGTCAGGAGGGCAACCACAGAAGGAAAGATTTGGGAAAGAAACTCAAGCCAGCTCACCTGAAAATAAATATCGAACTGTTGAATAAGAAGGAAGGGGAGATTATTCAGTTGTAAAACTCCACTCGTGGCCTTGCAAAAAACCTCTGGACAAACACAGGTGTGGTCTGAATTCCTGGGAAAATTCCCAAATCCTGCTTGGGAAATCAAACAACTGTCTCTCCCTGGAGAGCATATAAACCCAGACAGTCTGAGACTGCAGCAGAGGCATTTGAGACTCCTCTGTTACTTTGGGGCTGTGAGCAGAATCCTGTGCCGCTCCTTCTCATGGTAGGTTGTTTTCTATGTATCTGCTATGTTAGATATTAAGTTAGTGAGATCTATATTAATCTCATGGAGGGGTCATGCAGAAGGATTTTTCACACAATTTTCTGCTTGATTTGGGGCAGTTATGGCCAGGCTCTGCAGAGTACTGAAAGAGTCTTGACATGTAGTTCCAGTTCTCAGTTTCCAGCTCATTGGTCACCATGTTCCTGATACCAGGAGGAAAATGAGTAAAACGACCACATATCTTGGGTCAGAGCTGGGCTGTGTGCAGCTCAGCATCCTGAATCCAGTGGAAATGGAGAGATGAGGGTCAGGGAATAGAAGAAGGAAAGAGCAAATGTGCAAGGTGACTTGTCAAGCCCTCAGCACTCCTCAGCTCAGACCCTTCCCAGCCCAAGGTGGGCTTTGTGCTTTACAGGCTGTGGCACCTTTCTCTCCCAGGAACCCTTTGAACTGCCTTTCCCAGCTCCCTTATTCCAAATGCTGATGATATTAAATCACTCCATTGAGTGTCTGGAAGTGTAAATGGAAGCATCTCTGCTCTCCCAAACCTGTGCTGCCTCTCAAAAGAAGACAAAGCTTGCTTGCTTGCTTGCCAGAATCCCAGTATTTTTCCCAGCTTTCCTGTATTTTTCCCAGCTTTCCAGTAGTTTTCTCATAAAGGAATGACCTTACTGACTGTTGAGAATCACTTGAGCACTGAGAAAGACAAAACTGGACAGGTGGCTGTCCAAGAAATTCCTGCAACAATGCCTTTGACTGTAGATGGAAATCAATCAGCAAAGCTGAAGATGGGCATCAGCAGGAATCCCAAGCAAACAGGGGAAGAGCTGCCCCTCAGTGCTCGCATTGCAGCAGCCATTGTGCTGGTAAGATAGCGGTGTTACCCCCGTGTTTGCTGCTACCATCTGCTTGGTCCCTTCATTTGCTCTCTCCATGCGTCTGCAAGTTCAGAGTCGGGGGTTGGATAAGGTGGAAATGCAAGGTGAGCAGCAGGACACCCATTGCTCAATGCCAGGTGAGAGGCAGGACCCCAGGTGGATCATTTGGGGCTCAGAATTGGGTCTGACTGGGAGGGCTGCGTGTCTGTGTGAACCTGGCTGGGGCCAGGGACATGTAGGAAGTGCAGCATTGCTGTTCTTTGCCTGCCCAATGCCCCATGAGATTAAAGGCCAGCTCAGCATTGCAGGGGGCTCAGCAGAGTCTGTGCCCAGCTGCCCGTGTCTGCTGTGGGAAGGTGCTGAGAGCAGGAGGGAGGTGGGAAAAGGTGACCTTGTCCCAGGCTGTGCCTCAGTTGCAATATCATTTGCTGTGAGAGCTGATTGCACTCGTGGAGGTTTGGCTCTTTCCTCCTACAGGCTCACTTCTCCCACTGCTGCCTTCTCTAGGCTCCTAAAGCCTCTTTTAGGTTTCACCCTTATTTCCTCCCTGGTTTTACCATATGCAGGAGGACAGAAATTACTCCTTTCCTGGTCTATCATAATCCCCTGCTCTGCCAGCTCTGTCTCCCTGCACAAAAGGCTCCAGGCCATGACCAGCTCTCTCCAAGCTGAGTGTCCCTCTGCATTTGCCTTCCAGGGGAGCAAGAGCCCTTCACTGAAATCTTCCCACGATGCTGGGGCTGCTGCTGCTGCAGGTGTTGGCCAGCTGCCTCTGGCTGGGACACGGCGAGGTGGTGAAGTCCTTTGCAGAATGTCCTCAGTTCTTCTATGGAGGGACCACCCCAAATGATGCCCTGAATCCAAAGAACCCAGCATGGATCTGCCAGCTCTTCGACAACAAGTATTACTATGCCACTCTCTACGACAGAGACAAGAGAATTCCAGTGTACTCTGCTTACAAATATGAGCCTTCAGATGCCAAGAGACCCCACTCATGGTGGTTTGTTGAGCCCCAGGTGAGTGTCTCTCTTACAGTACATCACCTCCCAGCCACTCAGAGATGAGCTGCAGCATTTAAATTGCCACTTCTATGTCCTAACAACCCACTACACACTTGCAAATGGACACAATGGGAATGTCCTCATTGAACTTCAAACCCCTGCAACACATGGTTCCTCTGATGCATCTGAGACATCAGAAGGAGGATGAGATGGATCACATCCCAAAGGTGCCCAGCTCTCTGCCTTCACCTGGCAGGAACAGCAAATCAGGTTACTTTGCATTCATCACAAAGTCAAATGCTTCCCCTCCCTGTGCCCTGCTGTGCTGGGTGACCAAGTGATGGGGAAAAGGTACCCAGGAGAGTCTAAACTTGAGGGACCAACAGCCCTGCTGGGGTCTGATCCCCACTTTGCCCTGAGCTGTTCTGCATCCCTGACAGAGTTAACATGCTCCCCGTGAAGAGTCAAACACGCTTTGTGAGTGGTGTGAGAGAAGTGAGGAGAAACTCAGAAGGGGCTGAGATGGCCCAAGGGAAAAGGCACTGGAGCTGAGAGGGTCAGGTTAGCTGGGGAGGGATTTCTGGAGTGACAGTTCAGGCAGTGAAAAGTGAGGAGCATCAGTGCTGGTCCATTCACAAGGGGGTGATCTCCATCCATGGGCAGTGACCCCTGAGCACCTTTGGCTCAGGCCTGGTCCAGAAGGATCCAGCAGTCAGACAGAACGCCACAAGCTCTAGAGCCCTCACACATATCCTGCAGACATACCTCAGTAGAACAGGCCAGGCCAGTTGCTGAAGAGGGAAAGAGGCAATTCCTGTCATTGGTAAGGTCAGAGCATCAGGAGAGCATTTGGGGGAAGGTGAGCCTGAGAAGGAAATCACATGCCCCACTCCACAGGAAGGCTAAGTATATTTCCCTACAGATTATAAAGTGATGTTTTAGTTATGAAAAAAATAAGCATCATATTAACTATAGGAACCTGAGCAACTACTCTGGTCTTACACCACTGCACCCTTCCCATTCTCTGTTTCTGGAGAACCGTGGAATTGTTTGCATTGAAAGGAATCTTATAGACCATCTCAGTCCATCTCCCCAACATGGGCCAATCCACTTGTCATTAGACCAGCATGCCCCAAGCCCTATCCAGCCTGGCATTTCCTCCTGGACCTTGGACCCGGGCCACTCAAAAAGTCTTTTGTCAGAATCTGTGGGCATTGGTGATTCCGAGATTGTAGAAAGTCTCCGTCTTTCTGCCCCGTTGCCAAAGAAGAAGCCATAGTTCGTCTGTGCTATTTTCAAGGTTGTTTATTTTTGCTTATCTATAACATGTTCTGCTGCCCTGCCGCAGGTCTGTCCTGCAGGACAGTGTGTGGGGCTCTGCCCCTCAGTGGGATGGTACAAACATTATATACCAGAAATTACGTGTACTATATTTACAATAATGTGCCAATATCTATCATCTACGTTGAACAGTGTGTCCCTAGCCTAAACCAATAGAAAAATGCCAACATCACCAAGAACATGGAGGTAAGGAAGAAGAAGGAGGAAGAAAAGGATCAGGCCCACTTTCCTCCATCTTAGAACTCCTGACCCCCCTGTACAAAGTAAAACCCCCCTGTACAGGTGTTAAAACCCCCCTGTACAATACTAAAAAATTTTACCCTCTAATTTGTGACTACTTTTACTATACCATCTAACCCTCTGTGACTGCCTGTTCCACCTTTAAAGTTGGTAATTCATTCCATGGTTCAAACTCAAAATCACAGCTGTTTTCTGCTGTTTGCCAGGGTCTAAAATGCTTCTGACCAAGGCCTGGAACCTCTAAAAATGTCTGAGGGACATTTTGAGTTCTGACAATCGTTGATTTTGTAAACTTTCTCCTGAGGCCTTTTTGGAATATTTAGTTTCCCCAGGACTCTTTTGAGGTTACAGGCCCTTCTCAGAGGCTGATCATTTGTAACTTCTTTTCCGTGATGCTACAGCAAATGCTCCCTGGCCCAGATCAGCTCTGAGACACATTCTCAGCACTGCTGTAACAGATTCCATTCACATTGAGATCTTTCTGCTTACCGAGAAAACCTGTTCATTCTTGAGCAAACTGCAGCTCTCCCAGGGAAATCTCAGCTCCTGGACTGATGTCCTGACACATCTCCCTGGGTATAGGGTTAAAGGAGGTAAATTCTGGTGTTCCAGGACTGGGGTCCACCTGTAGCAACCACACATAAAATCACAGAATCACAGCGGGGTGTGAGGGGATCCAGGGAGAGCCCTGGGCAGGTTTGGGCAGTGGAGACAGGAGGAAAGGGAAGCAGATTTGGCAGGGGAGGTGTCTCACCAAAGTCACCTTTCAATCCTCAAAGTGGGAAGTGCTCCTTGTCTCATGCATCCATCCATGCTGCCAGCACAGGCTGCAGGCTGGATCACAAAGGTCACAAGTCAAACTGAGAGCAGTCAGATTCTGAGCTGCTTGCTCATTAAAACTCTTGCATTCATGTGGGGGGCACATGTGTATGATTTCTCTCATATTCCTACCTTTTGCTACACTGAGATGGCAAAAAAATGGGGTCTTGACCATCAGAGACTTCTGCTCCCGGGAATCTTCTCCATTACTCCCATTCCCCATTCTAACACCTCTTTCTTTTTCCCTCTCCAGCTCATAGATAAAAATAGTCTTAAAGAGATGGAAAGAGAATCGGTCCTCATAGAGGAACACAGATTCACTTTAGACCAAATCAAAGAGAGCCAGGCTGTCCTTGCTGACTACAAAGTTATGAAGGGTTTGGACCGTGGCCATTTGAGCCCCAGTAGTCATCAGGATAGCAGAGAAAGCAAGACAGCAACATTCACCCTCACCAACATAGTGCCCCAGGACAGCAGCCTCAACACCGGCCAGTGGAACATCTATGAGTGTAAAACAATGATGAAAAAGACCAAGGGCTGTAACAGCACCTACGTTGTCACCGGTGCTGTGCCAGGGAACACCTACGTCTCTAACAACAGAATTAACAGACCCAGTCACATCTGGTCAGCTGCCTGCTGTCTGGGGGAAGACACACAGCCCAAAGATGCTTGGGGGGCCATTGCTGAGAATGACAAGAATGAGGTGGAGGTCCTCAGCCTGGGGGAGCTGGAGAAGAGGTTGACCGATCTCTACGGGAAAACAGTTACCCTGTTCAACAATGCCTGTCCCCGGGAACAAAAGTCACATCCTTAGAAGAACCTTGGTGGCTTTTCACACTTGTCTTAGAATCCCAGAATCATAGAATGGGTTGCTTTTGATGGGACCTTAAAACCTTAGAAGTCATCTCATTCTGACCTGCCTGCCATGGTAAAGGACACCTTCCACTACACCAGGGTGTTCCAAGCCCTCCCCAGCCTGGCCTTGAACACTTCCAGGGATGGGACACTCAAAACAGCTCTGGGTAACTTTACTTGTACCACAGCCTGCTCAGGGTAATTTACTTGGTTATAATAGCTCATTCCACCCTGCCCTCCATCAGTGTGAAACCATCCCCTCTTGTCCTGCAGTCCATACCCTTGTCCAGAGACCCTCTCCAGCCCTCATCGAGATCCTTGAGGTAATGGGCTCTCAGGAGTCTTCTCCAGGCTGACCATCCCCAGCTCTCTCACCCTCTCTCCAGAGCAGACACAGCCCAGCCCTTGGAGCACCTTCATGGCCTCCACTGAACCCCACACCAACAGCTTTGTATCCCCCTTGTGCTGTGGGCCCCAGAGCTGGAGGCAGCCCTGCAGATGGGGTCTCAGCAGAGCACAGTAGAGAGGGACGAATGTCCTGTGCAGCGTCTGTGCTGCTTCCTTCTCTGGTGATTTTCCATCTCCGTCCCTCAGGGCCCCTCCTCCTCTGCTCAAAGCACAGAGCTGTGGGCAGAGCCTCCAGCTGCTTTGCTTTGCTGCCCCTCTCAGGAGCGAGTCCTCTCCTCCTCAGCTGTCCCCGAGAGTGTGCAGCTGACTTGTCCCTCACCTCCTTAGCAAGGCTGTGGGACCAGGGCCCCTCAGGTGCTCAGAGATCTTTTCTGGAGATCTGGACATACCCACACCACTACAATACATGGTTCTGAACAATCTGCCCTAGCTGATCCTGCTAGGGCCTGGAGTCTGCACTAGAAGATCTGAGAAGTCCCTCCAAAACACAACAATTCAGTGATTCTGTGATCCTGGGACATGCTTTTGGTTCCTTGCTTTTGAAACTGCACCTTGAGAGCAGCAGCTGTTGTATTAGACAGGCAGGCTTTGGCATCAGGCACAGAGAAAGCTTTGAGCAGCCAAAGCTCAATTCCTGTGCTGCCCTCCTTGGACACCTTCATTCTCTGCTCTGCTTCTGAAGCTTTTCTGCAGATTTATGGGAAACTGATTTGGGGAAATGTATTCAATGGTTGTCAAAGATCAATGTGTGCCACATCATGTAGTTTGCAAGAGCTTACAATAAAAGTTATTTGCTGCAGTGCTGGATTGCCGGGTCACATCTTCCATAAAGCACAATTTGCTTCCCGCTGAAATTTCTACAACCTCCAGTAAAGTCCCAGTGCCCAGAGCATCCTTGCAGGACATGGCATGTGCAAATGCAATTAGTGGATGCCGTAACATTCACACAAGTGTCAGCATCTGACACCAGTTCTTCTCCTGTGAATGGGCATGAACAGAGTGGGCCAGGGTGCCAACAGCTCTTACAAGCTGTGTCACTTTGAGAGGTGCCAGCTTGGGACTGGACTTCTCAGCTCAGGAGCTGATGTTCATCGTCCTGCTGGGTCTCAGTGCTCAGCCAGGACCAGCCTGTTTGGGGGCTGCACTAAAACACAGGTTCTGCTGGAGGTGCAGAGTGAGGCAGCCCCAGGCAGGTGTCTCCAGGTGAGCTGGTGTCCCCGCTGTGACTGCAGCCAGCAGAGCTCCAGGCCTGCCTCAGCTGCAGAAAGAGATGCACCCAGGGCCACTGCAGCTGCCCTGAGCTTTGGAGAGCCCCACTGGGGCTGGCTGATGTGCTGCAGGATCCTGGGCAACACCCACCCCCACCTGGGCCAGCAGCCCGAGGCCAGGCCCATTCCCCAAAGGCCACACTTATTATGAAAGTTGTTTAATATTAAACCTCCTCTGATTTCTGAGGAACTACTTATCTGTTGTGTATCCAGATGGGATCCTATGAAGTTACTCTCCAAGTACACAAGAACCACCAAACCTATTCAAACTAATTACACAATAGAAGAGTTTCTCTATGTTGTTTTGTTTTGTTTTGTTTTGTTTTGTTTTGTTTTGTTTTGTTTTGTTTTGTTTTGTTTTGTTTTGTTTTGTTTTGTTTTGTTTTGTTTTGTTTTGTTTTTACTGTTGCTCTTGGGTTTTGTCTGGCTTCTCCTTCAACAGGATTTACAAATTCAAATTTCACACAGCGGCTGTGCAAATTTTGGAGCTCCAACAGCCAACAGCAAACCCCAAACATATCAATTCTTTTGTACTTTCAAATATATCCTTCCCTGGTGAATGGCATACCACTTAAAAGTGGCTAACAAAATTATCCAGGTGATTATTTATGCCTGTGTAAACATCAGATCCATTCTAAGGAATACTCAAAGGCCACAACAACATGAGCTGCTTCTGAGAATCCAGGTCACATTCATGTTTACTCTGAAAATAACAATTGCTTCAGCAAAAGAAGTCTGATTTTCTTGACATTTTTGTTAAGGAACTGCTAATTTGTGATTCATTGTAAACTCAGAGCCTCAAAAGGCTTCATAATCTAAAGAACTTTCTAAGGAAGCAAATTCATTTATTGGAGAGAACTAAGAGGGGGAAATACACTCAAGATCAGCCTGATCTGTCTTAGGTGTTCGCTGGATGGTTCTGCTGTGCCAGTGGGTTTGAGGGGTTTTACATCAGATGCTGAAGAAGTCCAGAAAATGCCAACACCATTCAATAGCAGTACCATACCTTGGGAGTGCAAGTTGGCATCCTTTTGTTTCTCTTTTCATATGAAGTTACATTTTCCCCACTACCTTCACAAAATATTCAAAGCCCAAAGCAACTGAAACTGTGTGATATAAATACGATAGAAAAACCTGCAAGCTCAAGAAGGCTGCACCAGTGGTTCTGAGCTGGAAGTAAACAGGTTGCACTGCCTCCATCCTTCAGAGAATAAATGCTAGAAGCAGTGATTTATCTCTGTCCTTCCCTTGCTGGTTTAAATGCAGGTGGAATTTAATTACTCTAGTTACCCACAAACACTTTGTGTCTAGGTAAACTCTGAATCCTAGATATGTAAAAAGATTTAAAAGCAAGTGTTTTCATCTTGATTTTTGAGAGAAAAATAAAAAGAAAAGAAGAAAAATGAGGAGAGGGTCTGGCTCCTAAGTGTCTTCCAAGTTCAAGCATGAGAAGTCTTCAGAAAACAGCAGTTTCAGAGTATCAGACAGATTGTGATTATCAGTGAGCACAGGTGAGGATGGTAGAACATGAGCTATTGACCACATAGTTTGGGAATGTATAATCCAGCTCTTGTGAATACACATGCAGATACTCCAGGTTAACACATCACATCCTTTTCTTTTAACAGCTACAGAAAACTTGTTTTAAGCAGCTGTACTACTATGGGAAAAGGGAAAAAAACACTCCCTGGGGCTTCATTGCATTATGGAATGGCTTGGGTTTGAAAGGACATCAAAGATCATCCAGTTCAACCCCCTGCCATGGGCAGGGACATCTTCCGTTATCCCAGGTTGCTCCAAGCCCTGTCCAGCCTGGCCTTGGACACTTCCAGGGATCCAGGGGCAGCCACAGCTGCTCTGGGCACCCTGTGCCAGGGCTTCATCACCTTCACAGTTAAGAATGTATCCCTAATATCCCATCTAACCCTGCCCTCTGGCCATAGGAAACCATTCCCCCTTGTCCTGTCACTTCATGCCCATGTCCAAAGTCCCTCTCCAGCTCTCCTGGAGGACCTTTAGGCACTGGAAGTGGCACCAAGGTCTCCCTAGAGTCATTTGTTTTCCAGGTTGAACACCCCCAGCTGTTTCAGTGTGTATCCTGGAATATGGCTGCAGACAGAGAATCCAAACCTGTCCATCTTTAGCCCCATGAAGTGCAGTAACACACATCACTCCAGGACACAGCTCCTGCTCATGTGGCACAAGAGGAGTGCTCCCACATAATGCACATAAAAGTTTCTCAGTGCCAGTGGTGGTGCCAGAATTTGCTATATGAAAGCATTATATGGCAGGTAAACTCATAAAATGGAAATCTCAGAACTAGTTTTGGAACACATCTCTGTTTGCAAAGCACACATTGAATTTACAGGTACTTTTGTATCTGACATAAATTAAAAGCTCTCTTTTAAACCAAATTGTGTTTTCATGTTTTAAAGTCATCTACAGGACAGCACTGTCAAATGGAGAGTTTCTTTTTGAATACCCACTGCCTGTGTGAGTGGCTACTCCCCTCACTTCCAGCATTGACCTCTTCAGGGTTTGTCTCCTTTACTGCTATTGATGCCCATGGACCTTCTCAGAAGAAAAGGAGGAAGAAGGAGGAAGAGGAAATGGCTTCCTATTTACCCTTGCTGCCTGTATTTTCTCTTCAAACCCTCCTTTTCATTCAGAGTGAAGGACCATGTCACAGAATCACAGAATCAATGAGGTTAGAAAAGACCTCCAAAATGATTGAGTCCAATCTTTGACCACCTTGAGGCACCATGTGCCATGTCCAGTCATTTCTTAAATGCTTTCAGGGATGGTGATTCCACACCCTCCCTGGGCAGCCCATTCCAACGCTTAACCACCCTTTCAGTGAAGAAATTCTTCCTGAGGTCCAGTTTGAACCTCCCCTGGTGCAGCTTGAGGCTGTGTCCTCTCATCAAGTCAGTGGTTCCCTGGGAGAAGTGACAGACCCTCCCCAGAGTTGCAGAGAGCAATAAAGCCTGTTGTTTTGTTTTTTTTTTTTCTGGGATAAACAATTCTAGCTCCCTTGGACACTCCTCATAGGACTTGCCCACCAGCTTCATTGTCCTTCTCTGGACTCACTCCATCACCTCAGTGTCTTCCCTGAACTGAGGGGCCCAGAACTGGACACCAGGACTTAAGGTGTGGCTTCCCCAGTACCAGGTACATGTGGGAATCCAGGGCTTCCCTCTGGCTGCCCTGGCAGGTCTGGGACCCTGGCAGGGGTCAGGAACCCCCCTGGACAGAGCCCCCAGAGACACTGTCTGTGATCTCTGTCCATGGAAAAGAGTTTCCAATCTTACAGGATGAATTACAAGCTGTGAGTGTTTGATAAGAGTAATAATTAAGTGTGACACCGGTGCAAAAGTAAAATTTTAGGTTTCTAGATTAGGGGTTCAGAGGGGACAAGATGGAGGAAATTGGGTGTGTCTTGTCCTTTTTCTCCTTCTTCATGCCCTCCATGTTTCACTGCAGTGTTGGCATTTTTCTGTTGGTTTAGGCTGGGGACACACTGTCCAACGTAGGTGACAGATATTGGCACGTTATTGTAAATCCAGCACAGGTAGTTTCTGGTATTTAATGTTTGTAACATCCCACTGAGGGCAGAGCCCCACACGCTGCCCTGCAGGACAGAGCTGCGGCAGGGCAGCAGAACATGTTAGAGATAAACAGAATAAACAACCTTGAAACCAGCACAGACCAATTATGGCTTCTTCTTTGGCAGCGGGGCAGAAAGACAGAGACTTTCTACAATCTCAGAATCACCAATACCCACAGATTCCGACAGGTACAGGAGGGCAATCACTGCCCTGGTCCTGCTGGCCACACTATTGCTGTTAAAAGCCATGATGCCATCGGCCTCCTTGATCACCTGGGCACAGCTGACTCAGGTTCAGCTGCTGTCACCAGCACCCCGTGGTCCTTTCCCACCGGGACACTTTCCAGCCACTTTACCTGTAGCACTGCCTGGGTTTATTGTGGCTGAGATGTGGGAACCAGCACTTGCTCTTGTTGAATCTCATTCTGTTGGCCTCCCACCACCGATCCAGCCTTCTGTCCAGATCCTTCTGCAGACCCTTCCTACCTTCCAGCAGATCAACATTCCCAGCATACTTGACATTATCCATGAACTTTCTGAGGGTTCATGCAGTAAGATACGCAGTACAAATAAATCATATTCCAACAGGAATGGAAAAAGCCATGGGAAATATAAACATCAAGGCTATGGAGTGAGAATAACTCAACAGGAATACTAACCACTAAAGCAATGACACATACACTCTATCTCAAAACAGAAAACAAAACTAAAACCTCCTCGTATCTTCTGAATTATAAGGAAGGGATCCATCCCATTTGGCTTTTGTCATGTGCCATGTAAACATCTGTAGTTAATGTGGTCAATCTGGGCATTGTTAAAGTCAATGCAGAGAAATAGGTCAAGACCCTGAGTCATTTAACCTGTATATATACATAAATAACTATATGTCTCTGTGTGTGTGTATAAATAAATACATATTCACATGCATCTATTACAGAATAATAATATATGTATTATTCTGTATAATATATATTTATTATGTATCTATAGGCAATAGGGTGACATGAACTGCTCTCTAAAGGGACTTGTTCCTCCCCACCACCTGCCTCAGACACAGACACTTGCATTCAGCCAGGTGAAACCCATCTTACCCAGCCGAGCGTGGCTATAAAGAGGCAGAAGAACATCCATACATTGCAAATTCCCAACAATACAAGAACGTGTCAAGTATTATGCGTGTTTGAGCCTGTCCTCAGATGCCTTTTTGCTGGGCTCTCTCCCTCTCTGCAGCTACGAAAGGAGCTGTCAAATTAATCGGCTGGCACGATCTGCAGCATCTTTGTCTGAGCTGGAGGAATTATGTAGGAACTGTCATGGACGGCACAAATCCAAAATAATTGGGAAAAGGGGAGTGATAAGGAATGCATGTATGTAGTAAACCATAAGGGAATCCTCTCAGATTATCAGCTGCAGTGCAGGGGGTAAAGGGGTTTAATTTCCAAGGGGAAAATTTTGAGGAGAAAAGTGTGCCTGCGCTTGACCCACTTGGGGAAGAGGCAGGGGGACGTCAGGTGTCCAGAAAAGCTGCTCTGTTTGTGAGGAGGATGGTGTGTGGGCTGAAATGACAGTGGCACCATTTCATGTGCTTGGGAGAATGGTCCATATGTACTACTGGTGGCTTGGGAGGGGCTGCAGTTATATTAGAGATACATCTGCTGCGTGGTAGGAGGAGGAGAAGTGGGTTTGGGAAGCAGTTTCAGGCAGGGCTTTTTCCCCATCAGTCAGTGATGGGGTGCAGTCCTCCTAACAGCACTCTCTAGGTAGAAAGTCATGCTGTCCCCATAAGAGTTAGGCTGTAACATCTTCTGCCACCTTCACACATTGGATTTAATGTCCAGGCTTCCTCCTTGTTTGCCACTGCTGGTCTTGGGGTTGCTGGTACAATCTGGTTTCTTCTGTGGCAAGTCAATAATTCCACGAGTTTGTATCTGAATGCCACAAATTTCTGAGACGTCTTCCCTACAACATGAAAAACACTATTACAGGTAGGAAGAAGCCGGCTTTCTATGGCTTCTTCTATATTTACCATGAGAAACAACAGAGTATTTTTTGCAGATGACAGCATTTAGGATCTCAGTTACTCTTTCATTTGGCAGCTACTATTTCATATGGCACTGGCTATTTCACCTTTGTTCCACCACACAGCCAGTACAATGTAGATCATTCTTGACACTTTTTCACATAGCATATTTTCAGAAATCCTACAATGGCTCAGGCAATCTGCACCATGGTTGACTATCTTCACTAAAGCACATTTCAAAGCATTGCTTACACTTTATATGGTTTTATCCAGCCATTAACTGACAAAAGTCCACTTCTAAGGTGGTTTCACAAGGTCCTCTCTTCCCACTTTTCAAGAAAAATCTCCATTCAGCTAAGAAGCAGCAGTAATGAGTAAGGAGCATGAAGAGAAACAGGGATGAGGATTAGCAAAGAGAGAGGAGAAGAGAAGAATTCCCAAATGTTAAATAGGGACATCTAGGCTTAACTAGGCTAGGGAGCCTGTGAACAGGAGCAGCCTTGGTGCATCTCAGTGTAGTAACAGAAACAGGGAGGAGGCCAGACTGAAATAAACCTGAAGTACAAAGTTGTCATGACACAACTCTTAAATTAGGGGGATGAAGGAAACAGAATTACGTGGTTGTGGTGGCAGATGCTCCCCCAGACTTCCCACAGTTTGGCCAGAGAGAAAAAGACTGATTGCATAACCCATCTGAAACAACGTATTTGCATAATTAACCTTAATTTTCCGACAGAATTAATCTCCCACCCATTATCTGAACAGCCATTCTCAGTTCCACAATGGCTGGGACAAAGACTGCTTTTTAGAATTAGAGAATCACAGAATGATTTGGGTTGGAAGGGATCTTAAAGTTCATCTCATTCCATCCCTCTGCCATGGGCAGGGACACCTTCCACTATCCCAGGTTGCTCCAAGCTCGATCCAGCCTGGCCTTGGACACTGCCAGGGATGAGGAGTCCTCAACCTCTCTCGGCAACTTGCTCTGAGATTTTTTGATTACAAAAGCTCTGATTCCTCCTTTTCTTGTGCCAGTATTTAACAGCTGAATCAGACAATCCCAAAATCCGGGGTCATATTTAACACCAAAGATGTCCAGAAATCTAAGCAGTGCAATAGGGAGAGGCTGATCCATTTGATAACTCTCCCACGTCTAGGGATTTTTTTGTTAGATTTCACGTTTTCCTCATTCTGTCCCGTTTACCTTATTCTTTGCTTGGTGAGTCACACAAAGGCAGTGGGAATGATAAGCAGAACAAACCAGATAGCTGTAAAATCTGAAAATCAATAAGGTTAGCACCTGGAATTTTCTTAATTATTGCATTTAATGCAGCTGGGAGAAACAGGCAAGATATGGGATAGGGACTCATCTCAACCCTCTGCCCAGGGGCAGGAATTTTTCCATGTTTTTCCATTGCTCCCAGGACCCAACCAACTAGAGAGTGACCACAGTCGAATAACCAGGGACTACTGATGTGTGGTCTCTGGAGTAGTTTGCAAAACTCCTCCTTCCCTTCCTGCATCTCATTCCATTTTTCCTTCTCACCATAATGTGCACTACAGTTTTCAACAGACTCCAGCTGGAATCAAGAGCCCTTGTGCAAAGTCTTGAGCATATGCACAGCAAGACACAATTTCTATTTCATCAGCTAATGATGATGGAGAAGGGGGAGAAGAAAATCTCTTCAGACTGATCAAAATGCACTAGTTTATCTGTGAAGAAATGTTCTATTTGCCCATCTTTTTTTATTCCTCTGAAAACGTGAAAAAACCTCAGCATTTAAATATTACATTTTTTCTGCTTTTTTCCAGTTGAAGTGATTCGCTGAATTGACGGAAAGTCTCAGAGAAGAATCTGAAAATGTCTCAATTTTAAAAACAGACTTTTGGTTTAACAGGTTTTTTTTTTTTTTTACATTCTTTACAAATATTTGAAAATTTCTTTATAACAGCTTAAGTGCTTAAACAATCTCTTTATACTGTCTTTGTATAAACTTCTCACATGACACATGGGTATAGATTTGTCTTGCAGCATATTTAGTAGGTCTTCTAACAGAAAAGGATCTCTTTGGAATAGAATAACAAACAGAACAACCAACTAAGTGCTCTGGGTGGTGGAGTGAAGTCTTTAATAAAATGGCATACCTGTGACTGGCTGTGTCCCTGATGAGGAAAGGAAAGAGGACAGATGAGTCAAACCTATGAAGAGAGAGAAATTCTTGATTTTTGTATCAATTTGCTCTTCTGATGAAGAAGAGCATCAGAGCAGTGATGAGGAGAGAGTCAGCCAAAGAGGCAGCTCATTCCAGCACCAAAGCAGTTCCCAGGGTAGGGTATGGCAGCTCTCCCTCTGCACAGAGCATTTAAAAATTGCCATGTTTGTTTCTTGGCCATCAGCAGATCTTTCCAGCCTGGATACCAACATATCTGCTGACCTGATACCTGTTAATGGTGGGCATGAAGTGAACTGGAATGGGATCCATCTAAGTGGAAGGATGGAATGGGATCCATCTAAGTGGAAGGACCTGTTTTTGCCCAAAAATGTAAGCTAAAACATCCCTGATGCAAGAAATTAATCTAATTTCTCTCTTATCCTGAAAATGAAGCTCTGAACTTGCCCTTATATGGGGCAAGATTTTTAACAAGATGTCCTGTAATAGCGGTTTCTTGATAAATTTTTTGTGCTGAGTGCTGAAGGAGAACTGAAAGTTCCAACTTCATTACAGACATCTGATCATAACAAGTACAAAGGCAACTCTTTAGGGGAATAAATATTTGGTGCTCTATTTGCAAGGACCTGACCTTGCTGAGGTTTCAGAGCATTTTGCAGAAAACTGGAATTACTGTTTAGTTAAATTAAAAGCTAAGGGGGCTTCTTTTTTTTATCCAGTCCCATGTTGTTCACAATCCAAATTTTAAATTTTTAAAATATTTGTAAATTTTAAATATGTGTAATTGCAATAGGTTGTATTATTTTCTAGGGCTGGTTTGTTGATGGGCTATATCTATCACAGCAAGAAATTCTTTTATCCTGTTAGCACCAAGTGAAATTTTTAATTGAGTCATGATGGAAGAGGAAAGACCAGAGAGCAAATTGTGACTTCTGTACCAGGAACACTCTGAACCAGGCACCACAAAGAAATATATCTATGAAACAGGGGAGAAAGTCCTGGGCTGATGCTGAAACATTGTGTATGCTGTGGTCTGGTATGGTCACTAAGGCTGGAATGACAAAACAGGCTGAATTTCTCACTGGCAGACATTCATCTTACAACTGTAAAAGCCACAGTGAACCTTCACGAAGCAGAAATCTGTGCATTTTCCTGGAAATGTGTGGAGTTTCTCCCATGAATAGGGACACCTATTTCATGGTTACCTCCCAAGGGATTAAGTGAAGGAATCTGTCTGTGTACATTGTCATCATTTCAGTGGTAAGTTACATTTGATTCCTAATCAATACTATTTCTTTTGTTGGCTTTAATATAAGTATCTTGATACAGTTTTATATTATCTGCTAGCAGTTATTTTAGTTTTATGCTGTGTTGCAGCATTTTTGAGAGAAAGAGGACATGAATTATGAAATTTGAGCTACTCCAGTCTAGGCCTCAGATTTGGGCCTTGTGGGTCTTCAAGCCTCTGACGCAGTTAGAAATTCAGAGCTTGTGGCGCAGATAGAAAATGTCTTAAGGTGTGATGGGGACCACTAGGTTGTTTGGGTGTGAATTAGTATAGGTTTTATAATGTAAGGTGTAGGCCGTTTTAAGGAAAAGGTAAACAATATTAGCCTACCAATTAGAGTGTCTTTGTTTTGTAAACTATGTGGAAGCTTATATAAACTACCACCTTATCTTGAATAAAGAGAGAACGCTTGATTAACCACATTGGTTTGAACCTGCGTTTGTCTTGTCCAGCTTTCTGTTTTTCTGAGATTCCCTGGCTTTAATGCTGTGTAGTAAGTAATTCTGATGAAGGTCTTTGTCTCTTACCTCCTGTTCATTTGTCTTAATAAACAATTCCTTTTTATATAAATACATCTGATTTGCAATCAATACAACTTGCAGGACAGAGTGATGCCTTAAATTTAAACTGCTGACAAAATCTGAGGCTAAGGAAGGATTTGCCTTCATTTCAACCCGTTTCTGTGCAGGTGTTTAAGTACACAAGGGAGTTCTTTCTTCGCCTCAGTGGCAGAGCTTCTTTAGTAAACTTTTTTGAAGCTCCTACTCTCCCCTCGACAACTGGGGGGTCTGAACCCCACATGAGCAGGTCAGACATTGCTGTGGGGTAATCACAACCACCTTACCTGGCCCAATGGTCTGTGGTGGCCACTGGTTGCTGCCATTGGTGCATCTCATATCAAGGGGGGTCCAGAAGGTTTTGCCATTCACCTCCTTGCACGTCCTGCTGCCAAAGGTGGGGAGTCTCTTATCATAACCTGACTGGCATTTGAAATGCAAGACTTGTCCCACGTAATGCTCTTGGGGCAGCTTTATGGAGGCATGTGGAACAGTCTTGGGAGGACCACAGAAACCTGTGGGAGCACAAGGCAGCACACAGTTAAAGCAGACAGATTTTGCATAATGCTTCTGCTCTTGAAAATCTTGTGTTCTTAGAAAATAGAGACAAGCAGGATATAGCAAGGCTTTCTAATACTTGGTTAGGATATAAAATACTCATTTGCTTATACCATATCACCTTATTCAGCCAAGATATTACAAAAATAATTTCTTTCACCCTGTCTGCAAAATAATTAAATATTATTCACCGTTTTTACACTACTTCCATGGAAATCAGCAGGACAAGTATTGAATGAGCTCTTATTTACCTTTTTGTTTGGACTCTGAAAGGTCTTCTTGTTTCTGGGGTGCAGCGCTCCTTGGTTCTCTTTCTGGCTTCTGTGCAAGTTCTAATTCCGTCATGGGATCCATTGACGACAGATCTTTCTGCTCTGTGGAGAAGTTACATTTGTTGAGTTGCAGCAGGACAAATATCAGAACAAAGTGCCAGAGCACCCAAGCTTCTGGAGGTTGGATAAAGCTGTTGCAAGTTATAACTTAGAAAAATAAGCACAAAAGGTCTTTTGTTAATGCCCAGATTTGTTTTATACCAAGTAACACATAGAGGAGAAACACCTCTATGTATAAAAAAAAAAAAAAACAACAACCACTCACTCACCAAAGCATTTAAATAATTGGTGTTTCCAAACAGCACCCTGCTGCTCAATCTTACACTGAATTCCTAGGTATTCACTGGCCTTTCTGCCATAGCCAGGGTCACAAGTATAGTACAGTCTGGTCTGTGCTGGATACATCTCAGCAGTAACGTCAGCAAATTCAGTCGGTGGAAGACTTGGGCATACACCTGCAAATAGAAAGCCTGAGAATCAGGACATCAGGGCAGCATGGCATTTTATTTCATGGATCAAGAACTGCCCTGTTCTCAATACCAGACATGTCCAGCAGATAGACAACATGAAACACTACCAACATTTTCTTAATGAAGCTGCACACAATCGTTTTGGACAGCAGCTACCCCCAGCAGAATGTGCAGCCCTCAATCTATGGAGTGAGGCACAACAGGCAAAAGTAAGCAATTAAAAGTTGCAATCATCTATAAGCAAACATTGAGAATTGGCATAGACTCTCGGTTCTGTCTGAGGACACCAAAGAGCAGCTTACTGTGAAATAAGTTTACAAACCTAAATATAACTTGTCCCAAAACAGGAAGTGAAGTGTTGTGTCATCAGCAAATCATACCTAAATATACTTTTCAATCAGTTGGAATGAATTAAGTTAGATCATTTCACCATTTCAGTGCACTTGAAAAGCCTGTTCAAGCTGAGCTGGGGACCCTGAGGTTGATAAAGGCACTACTTAATTATTATTTAAGGCCTAAAGGCTGAGAAATTAAAGGATCAAATAGTCTGGTGGCACCAGGCCTGGCACTCTGGATCTTTGGGTGCATGATCTGTGGCCCTTTATGCTTATGCACAACAGTAACAGTTATGGGGAGTGAAATTCTTAGTCATCATATCCTCACATTTTCTGCAGCAATAATTAATGCAGCCTTAGCAACCAGCAGGAGTAACTGCTAAAGGCCCTCAAGTCCCTGATAGCTGTTCATTATTTGGTGTCTGCCCTTGACTCCTAAAGTGCTTTCTCCTTGAAAGACCAACAGCAACTCAACCTGTGACTCCCTGCCCCAGCCCTGCAATGCCCTTTACTTTCATTTCCTCGCTTCGATATTTTCTGCCCTTTTTGCTATACAATGTTTTGCTGTTTAGTAAGTCACAAAGTCTGAAGGAGGCAACAACAAAAGGTATGTGATCAGTTTAACAGCTAATCTGCATAGGGGTTGTTTTAATCCCCTTGTACCTCTGTGTTATCAAAGGATTTGCCTTGTAAACTACATCAGAGTGTGGCTTTGACAGAAGCGACTGCACCCGAAATAGTTAACCACATGGTTTACCACAGACTGTCAGGGTGATTAAAATTAAAGAGTTATCAGATCAGCAGCAAGTTGAGATCATGTACTCTCACTTTCCCTGAAAGCTAAAAGCTTGTTTCCCTCAAGACTTCAAAAACCTCTTTGAAGCAGACTGCAGATCTGAATCTCAGCATAAGGCACTCAAACCTACAACTCATTAGTCTCTTCTTAAGAAAACCCACAACATTTAACCAACTCATCATAAAGGGCAAACAGTCTTTTAATTGATGATCAGATGTTGGGTTCTTCTGAACTTGCATACATCAGACAGGGATTGTGCAGAAATGGTGCACCTGGGAGACGTGAACATCCACATTGCAGCTGGATCACACACAGCATTTCTTGAATCCAGCCTTTTAATTTCATCCACATTGCTTAAGTTCTTGTCTTCTCACCTCTAAATAACTGCAGTATCTTCTTTGACCTTTATCTCTGATCCAGAAAGAATTTTGGAAGAGGAATTTTCCAGGTCTTGTTGTGACCTTGCGCCTGCCTCCCTTTGACTTTTAACTGCTTCATTGTCACAAAAAAAATTTTGCTCCCATTTTCAAGAACCTTCTCCTTTGCAACCATCATAACCTTTTGAAACACTGGCTTCTCCTCCCATACTTCTCACCAATGTGTTTCATCAAAGTCATCAACTTTTGGGTTTATTGTTGTACCAATCCTCACACTGGGAGGAGCCATGAATGAATATGGACATTGCAAAATATCCTTTGCCATGATTGCTCTTAATTGTCTCAAAATATATTGTATATATCTTCAGAAGTGCTTAATTAATTGTCTCAAAATATATCTTATATATCTTCAGAAGTGCTTCTCTTTATGTGGTTTTTACTCCTCCTTCTACAAAAAGTAGGCACTCAGCATGTAATTCCTGCACCCTCCTGCCAGGCAGTTTTAGGAAGTGAAAAGGTTTTCCCTGAGTCTCCTTTTCTCCAGGCTGAGCTCCCTCAGATCCCTCAGCCTCTCCTCATCAGACCTGTGCTCCAGACCCTTCCCCAGCTCCACTGCCCTTCTTTGGACCTGTTCCAGCATCTCCATGTCTTCCTTTGGCTTCATGTCATGGCACCTCCTGGAACAGTTTGGGAAGACTGCAGAGAGGATGCAGACCTGGTGAGGTCTGGACCATACTGACCTCTGGAGTGAATTGAGCCTAAAACTTCATTCCATCTTTGTGCCCAAAGAAACTACATGGTTTGTCCCTAAAAAAAATCAACATCCTTGCTGTGTGAGTGGTAAAATAGCCAAGGGATTAGAAAAATCCAGGGAGTAAGGAATGGCAGGGTAGATTTTTTTTTTCCTTCACCAAATTTCTGACTTTTTTATATTTTTAGGAAAGATTAGCTTTGTTTTGGGGGTTTTTGTTGTTTTGCACCTTGTTGGTAATTAGCCAATCAATTTGTTTGAGTTAGCATGATATGAAAATGTCAGTCTTTTAAAAGGACAGCACAGCTGGGCATAACCTGCCTCACAGCCTGTGGTGACCTAGTTTTGCACAGCCCAGCTTTTTCTGGATTCTGCATCCCTCCACAGCTGCTCCAGGGTTGCACTCCTGCTATTACTGGTTTGAAATACTGCCCTCACGTTACCTTGAGATGTCTTGATGTTTTGTTTGCCTCCTCATTTTGCCTCTGCACGTATTCCAAGTTTTCATCCCCATGACAAGGCGTTGTGTGTCACTATTTCATTCTTTTGCTATCCTGATGTCCACTGTTCTCTCATTCCTTCATTCACAAAATTCATCAGCCCCTACCAATTATTCTCACTTCCCATACCCCAGCAGTGTCCTGGGACTTCATTTCTCTGCACTTAGAGATAGTAAATGGGCCAAACAGAGAGGTTGGTGTAATTGTGTTCATGGGGGTTTAACCTTTCTGTTAGTTGCAGAATTGTGAGAACACTTAGCTCTCCTAAAGCAGATGGGGATTTCTGTTTCTCCCAATATTCATGGATTTTTGGTGCCTACAGCAGTTATGGAAATTCTGGAGGTGGTTTCAATCATTATGATGGAGTGGATGGAGATGAAGCCTTGGAATTAGAAGACTTGTGTATTGAGACAATAGCCATGAAACATAACAATTAAAAAGTAGTTATTGGTTCTGCTGGAACACTCCCTAAATTAAGTTTGAAAAGTTTTTTGAGACCTGCAAGCCTTGTCATCTGAGCCAACAGCTAAGTGTGAGCTGGGATATCTGATGCCATTTGAGATATCTCAGGGCATCTGGGATTTCCACATGAGCTGTCAGATATCACACAGGGGATACTGGAGGGAAAGAAACCCAGCATCTAAATCAGCATCAGTTCTTTCAGATTTCTTCCGGCATGTTTCCCATTCAACTATGTTACTCACCCAACCACAAAACTGCTCTTGGTAGGTGGGCTGGCAGTACCAGGCTTCATGAAACCCTCCCTCCTGTTTCTCTTCTACATCTGAGTTGGCAGAGCAGTGATAGATGAGGCTTTAAAACACCTTTAGTCCACAAGAAGTGAGAGGAGAAGATTTGTAACAGGCATTTTTAGTGCTAGGTAAAACACAGTCAGTGAGTCATGGCACACTAACCTAAAATCAGAACTTCCCCTGTTACGTGGCTGTGTGTCACCAGCACTGACATTAATCTGATGTCAAGTTAAAGCAGAAAAGTACAAAAATAGGATGATTTTCCCCTTACTACAAAGGCAGAAGGATGGGATTGGTAGGAAACTGGATGCTCTGAAGTTTTGGGCAGAAGCAGTGGAAGAAACCAGGCACTACACACACCTGCCCAGTTCAGAGATGAAGAGCACCTCTCCCCAGAGACACCAACAAATCAAACCGAGCCAAAATGAAGATATTTCCCCAGCTGTGCCTGAAAAGCTAAATCAGCCCTGGGGATTTATGTGCTGTGTGAAACTGGACTCCCTAAATGGTGCAGTCTCATGAAGATGAAACTGATACAGGCAAAGCGAAGGAATTGATACCGACAACACAACTGAAATGGTAATGAACTTTTTCTAACTTCAAAATTTATTCCCAAAGGATCCTTTAACAAGCAAGCCTCAGCTCTGCAGGATTCTTTCCCTCATTAATTACACTTCTTACTTATGTGAGTTTGTAAGATGGGAATAGATCCCAGATGTGGGGTTGGGGTACAGACCCCGATTTAATTGTAATTTGCCTGTGAGATTATAATTAACTATACCTCAGATTATAGAGAGATTATCTTAAAAAATAATTTGAGTAATAGTGAGTCTGCATTGTAAGTGACAGAAATACAGTGCAGCTAAAATGACCAGGCACAAGTTTTAATACAAACAGCAATGGAGGAGAGACCAGCCTTAGGGGGATGGAGGTGGGTTTGAATATTCCCAGCAGTGGAGAAGAAGAATGTCCTGTTCTAAGGATCTGGCAGTTCAGTCTCTGCTGAGTTTGCTGTACCAGATGTCTCTGTTCAAAAAACAGTGTAAAATAAATTGGAATATGAACTGTCAGGAGCTATAGGACCACAGAAAACTGGGTTTTGGAGAAATGCACTTATCTTACCTCTTGGCTTAATCCTGCTGAGCAGCTGTTTGCTATTGACCTAGACAGTGGAATCTAATGCAAAATAATTCCATATTCAGCAAGGCTAGAGCAGGTTGCACAGTGGACTAAGCTTTCTCATGTTAAGCCTAATTTAGCCTCAGGAATGTGCCTTCTTAGCTCCTTCTGTGAGAAGTGGAGCTGGGCAAACCTCTCTAGAGCATAGCAGACACCTAATTTACCTCCTCCAAAGCAAAGCTTTAAAGTGCTACTTTCTTTTTATCAGCTGCAGTGGTGGAAGAACGTTCTTACATGCTCACATTGATGATCAGAGTGGTTTGTCTGATGTATTGATAGATCTCACACCTACCCTAGCAGAGAGGCTGGGCTGGGGACTTGAACTCAAAATGCGGAATTGGAAGAGGGAACATTAGCAAAGAAAGAAGAGAGAGGAAAACTAGCCTGGGCACATTGTGCTGCATAGAAAGTGCACTAAGTAAAGAATAGGAAACACTTTTTTTTTTGTTTGTTTCTGGGTGTTTATAACATCCTTGGTTCCGTGGTAAAGTCACAGAGCTCAGACTCTTTAAATGCAATCACGGCATGTGGTTTTGCAGCAGAACACAAAGCCAAGTTTTGAGAATATACATGAAAGCTTTGTTTTGGTGTGTGACACTTTTGCTTAAATAGACAAGCTCAGTAACACACGTCTTTGACATTTTCATCTAAAAAGAAACAAAAATTGTATTTTTAAACAACAGCAGAGATACAGATTCTTTCCTTTGTCTGGAATTTTCTCAGCCTTGCCTTTTGTAGGGCTGAAAGGGCAATAGAGCATATTCTCTCGGAAAATAATTGAATGGTCTGACAAGTGTGTGTCCCAGTCTTGGGAAAGTGAAGGAAAAAAAAAAAGGTCTAGTGGGGAAATTTTGATTTCAAATATTCTCTAAGAATCCATCTCACCTGACTTAGGGACTTAGCATGGTCAGGGAGCTTTGCCCTGGAGAGCTCAAGAATGAGATGGAAATTTTCTGCACATGAACATGATTTTTCCGATGTCATGTATGAAGTGTTTTTCCACTTAGAGAGGGTTATATATTCTTTATGTGAAGGCTAACACTTTTCAAATCAAGAACATGAAGAAAAAGAAGGAGATGACAGAGTGCTGCTCCCCTGTCAGGTCTGAGGAACAGGGAGTCAAATGGGGAAAATCATGGAAGGACTTTGGAAATGTGAGTTTTTGGGGAAGCATTGGAGGAGATGGAGCAAAGACTCGGTGAGCCACGTTGTTCCAAAATTCAGGACCAAGGTCAGGGAATGGAATCCTTGGGTAGAAAATATCCAGAAGCTGGGATCTGAAGATAGCATTAATAGAACAGGGGGTACAGGGCAGACAAAGTTGAACATTGAGCAGGTAGGGAGACCAAACTAACAACACTCTGAAGGGGCAACAGTGAGAAAAGTCAGAAACAGTGGCTTTCTAGAATTAGATAAAGAGTGGATTTTTTTTCCTGCAATAAAAGGAAAAGGACATAACATCTCACCTCTGATGAGGTGGAAAGACAATTCCTCTTACTGACGAAGCAGGTACTGCAGGATCTCTGTAATGTCTGCTTTTCCTCAGTAGGATCACACTTTTAAAACATTTTTTTAACTTTTTTTTTACTTGTAGCTGCATATTGAGCCCTTTGTTGCTGAAGGCCACTGTATCTGAAAAGGTTTATAAAGGTATTTGCTCTCTAGTTGACCTTACAAGAATCACTTGTCTGTGTTTGACAACTTTAACGTATTCTGCATTGCATTTCAAATCCATGGGAGCCAGCACTAATATGCAAGTATAATGGGAAAGAAATTCCTCTAATTTACATGACTGAGATCTGGTACCCATCTTGTGTGAATGAAATTCACTTGAATGAATTTCTATCTTTTGTGAGTTTTAATCCTTTCCAGGTTTAAGTTGCAAATCTGCATGATGAACAGCAAAATTAAAGGTTGTAGGAGCACAGACCAGCTTTTACCTTGTGTTTGACCCTCACTTCAGGCTTCACCCATGCCTGCATCTTCTAGGCACTGTAGCTGTGCAGAATAAAGGAGACAAATGCCATGCTCTTCACAGGAAAACCAGCATTTCTATTCTTTTTAGCACTAAAGTGTAGTTTAATTTTTATTAAATGCATGATCATCCCATGCCTTAACTTCCCCAGTCCCACAGGACTTTTCTCTCTCAAAACACTTTGAGAACTATCAGTGAAACTATTCTGTAAAACAAATAGCTTTTATTTTCTTCTCCCTCTAATTATATTTATTCCTGATAGTGCATTTTGACAAGCACCATCTAGGGCTGGATGTATTTAAAAAAACTGAACTTGCAGTGCTGGGACAAGCTGAAAATACTAAGGCAAAATAAGAAAAAAAGCACTGTATGTGCTGAGGCCTGGTTGTTTTTTGACCAGTTTGACCCAACCCCTTTCCCTTTGCTTTGCCCTTGTCTATTCCCAGGTCTCCTTGTTGATCCCCCTAAGGAATTAAATCAACAGGTCTTACAGCCACAATGCCTTAAGTGTCTCCATGATTAAAAACCCCTAAATTGGTAAAAGGTGGTGGTTTTTACCATAGTATATTATTTGCAGGGAGAAATTACAAATATATATGTATATATATATATATATATATATATATAAATATATATATATATATATATTTAAACATTAGGACTGAGATTGAAAATAAGTACAGGAAGCTGAGGAAATAAGATCTTAGTGATACAGTGGAGAATGCACTAATTCATTCAGTGGTGAATAAAATTACATGAAATAGCATAAAATGCAACTGCTCTGACACCCCCCGATTTTTTTTCCAAAAAACACAAAGGTTTCTGATAAATGAGAGCTGCCAGAAAGAAATTTCACATGTTCCAGGCAGAGTAATACAGAAAGTGTGATCTGGGGAACCTGACTCATCCCAGAACTGATCCCACTGACACATCTCTGGCTGAGCAGCTCGTGGTGCTGCTCCTGCACGCAGCACCAAACACTTCCCGTGGGCTCTGGCACCTCATCTGGCAGGGAAAGGAGAAAGTGCAGCATTTACTGGCAAAATAATGAGAGAAAAAACCACCTGGAGCTTCAACATTCAGGAAGGTCCTTCCTGCATTAATCAGTTCAGTCATTAGCAACACACTCTTCCCTTGAGATGGCCAGCCCTGAGGAAAATTCCCAGTCCTGCTAAGGATGATCCATCAGCAGTTTCAGTACCAGCATATCTGAGAGCCTGCCTTAGGCTGTGTCTGTTCATACCTCTCATCCTGGACATCATCATCAGAAAGAAATATCACATTTATGGAGCACTGAGAATGGAAGGGGTTTGGGTTTTTTTTCCCTGTCTTTGAACAAAGCACTTTAAATTTAAATACACTAATGCATCACCAGACCATTTCTCAATGCACACACTTGTCACGGTAAATAAGCCAAATCTAAGCAGTGTCACCATTTATAAATGTGTAAAATTATGCTGAATTGGATTAGCTGTCTCCATTCACAGTTTATAGGACTGCTGATTGAGAGGTATAGCTGAAAAAATATTTCATATCTATAGTACCTATAGCAAATTTGGATGGCACCTTTTAACTAAGAGCATTGCCATCAATTTTACCTATGGGGTACTGGCATTTCAGTGTCTATTTCTGTTTCCTAAACTTACAAGCAAAATGGAAAAAGGAAATTCAAAGGACTGCCTCAGGCTGCTTTGATCTGCCCACTGTTCCAGTGATGGGTTGGAGAATACATACATTAGTCAGATAAAAAATATCCTCTAAAGCTCTGGATTTTCTGCAGTTGACAGTTTGTGGGCACAGAACTCATTTCTCTCATTTCCTTAGAATAATAAATTCCTTAAGCTCCTTAGCATCCTTCCTTTGCTGAAAGGAGTCAGGATGTTGTGAACACCCTCTAAAAAACCACCAGAAGACCCAAATCATTTCTTCCCTCCCCAAAAGGCAAAAAGAGTCTTTTACCTGGCTTCTTCCCCTTGATGAATCCAAACAAGAGCCACATCAAAAACCACTTGAGCTCCATGGGACTTGTCCCCATCTTTTCTCCACACCCCTGAGGATGGGGACGTTTCTCAGAAGCGATGAGTTGTTGCCAGCCAAGCCAAGGAACTGATTGCTGCCTGATGAGGCCGTCTGGGAGCACCACCCACATGTGCAGTGAGGGCTTTGGTCAGCAAATCATCGTTTTGCTGGCTCCACAAGAAAGAACAAAGGCTGCTTTCTGTTCAGGTATTAGTCTGTTATCCAGGAAACCAAACGCGATGCTCGGTGTGGCGGAGCATGCCATCGTGCATAGGAAGTGGTTTGACATATCAGAGCTCCTGGAAGCTTCAATAGAAGCAGGAAGACTTTAATAGGTTTGTTCAGACACTCAGCCCCAAATCTGTGGCTGGATGAGTATTAGAGAGGGACCAGAGCTGTAGAATAAATGTCTAGTGCATGACAATGGATCTCAGGCAACATCTGTGGGCTCTACCTGCAAAGAAAAGGTTCCATGGCTTCTCCTTTTGGCTTTCAGAGGTCTTCTGTTAGTGATGATAAAGCCATACTGCATTTGGTTTTGATGGAAGCATATTTGCAGTTTCTCTGAATCACAGCTGAACTTCTGAAGGATAGACAGTTTGATTAAAAAAATAAAATAAAATAAAAACAAACAAAAAAACATGAGGGTGAAGCTGCCAGGTTTGGAGAAGGTTTCCCTTGCTCCTAAATTGTCTGGTTGTGACATGCTTCAGTGAAATTTTTGCAAATGCCAGTGGAAAACTGGAAATTACCAAAGAAGTATCACAGTTTATGTAGTTTTTCTTTAGGCATTTCCACAGAAATTATTTCCTATTAGTAAATAGAGAATTAATTGGGAGAGACTATAGAAAAAAAACATGTTTCAACTATCTGTGGTATTCTATCAAGATTATTACATGCTGGGCATCTATTTCTCCTTTATAAATCCTCAATGAATTAAATCTTCTTAAGAGGCAAGGTAAGGAATAGATGTGATACATTTTTAGTTGCTGCTGTGGCTGTGTCCATCAGTCTGCCACCTTTCTCCTGATAAATCTCCCTTTGCTCTTTCCATGAGAGATTTTGTGCAGCTTTGTGAGGCAGGTGACAAATCCTCCTGCAGGGTTTGCCAGCTGCGAGGCTTTGCCAGGAGATTATTTCTCAAATCCAAATGCAACAGGGCAT
Organism: Taeniopygia guttata; assembly: GCF_048771995.1. NCBI lineage: Eukaryota > Metazoa > Chordata > Aves > Passeriformes > Estrildidae > Taeniopygia > Taeniopygia guttata. Next base: position 3,627,531 of record NC_133025.1, read on the forward strand.
GGAGAACAAGTAAGACTTGTGAAGTAACTGCTGTGGGTAAAATGCTCTGCTCACCCCAGGGCTGCTTCACGCTCCACAGTATTTACTGCCTTTGCTTCAGGATCAAATCATCTTCCACATTTAACAGTGTAATAGGAAAAGCTCATGCCAAAGCCATCTGAAAGACTTAGAGAGTTTCACTCCTGAAAAATCTGTCTGAAAGTCTTAGAACCCAATCCTTCACCTTCTTCCGAGATGCCTGGAGATGTGTAACTGCCTGAACGCTGCAGTCATTTGGACTGGTAAAACATATTTATTATGTTGCCTGGAAAGAAATCCTAAACTTTTTCTGCTTTCCTTACTAAACGCAGGGTCTGTGCTTTTGAGGTGAAGGGATTTACTTGCCAACATCTGCTTCAATTTCTTGCTTGGTCTAACTATTTAATTCCACAGCTATTTTAATGATGGACATGATGAGGAATGTTTTCTGCAGTCCTCCAGCTCAATCTTTCATGCAGCCATTTGTTTTCAGGTAGCAAACCTCAGCACAGGTGAGTAACAGCCACTAAGGTTTTATCAGAAAAGATGAATTTTTATCCAGGAATAAATGGGAAGTAGAGTCAGTTGTAGTGGAATGAATGATGGCTTCAGGTGGGTCATTGCTACAAACACAGGTTGCATGAGAAAGACCTGTAATTCAGCATTTATACTTCTTGAAAGTCAGAAAAAACGGTTATGGTTTGTGAGAGGAATTAGCCAAATCAGCTTTGGGAAATAGGTCAGTTTGCTGAATGATTCTACAAAAAAATACCACAAAAAAACCCAGTGCAGATTCTGCAAGGAACAGACCCAAAGTAGGGCAAGGTAGAGAAGGAGAGAGTGAGAGCAGGGAGACCCAGCAAGGGGGAAAGGCACCCAAGCACAGAGAAAAACTGGAGTTTATGAGAAAAAAATCATAACTAGCATTATAATTTAGACGATCAACGTGAAATGTTAGCAACAGAATTAGGTGTGGAAACAAAGGAAGGGAGGTGCTGTGAAAACTCAGTGGGTATCTGGGAAGTGGTGGGAGGAAAAACAAGAAAAAAAGCATCTTGAGAATTAAGGAAGATGGAGGAGGAAAAGAAGGTGCTGGGTTATCTGTTGCTCCTTGACTTTCCTCCACTGATCAGCAGAGTTTTGCTGCTCAGGTAACTCCTCTGTTTCAGAAGAGAGCTGGGAGGAAAAGAGCCTCTCACGTAGCTCAGGCTACCACAGACAAGATGATAAAGATTATTTTTATTCAATATCACAAGATTACTAGTACAGAAAAGGAGTTGCCATGGAGTAAACCACAAACACAGATACAGCCTTTTTAGATCTAGGTTTAACAAGGGCTTTTTTGAAATCCTGCAAGTGCTTTTAAAACTCTGCACAAACTCATTTGGTCTGGAGGAATGTTCTTTCCTTAAACTGGTCTCTCAGCCAGTTTGAAGAAAGGGCAACACTGTGATCTTACTGGAGCCCTTCCCAGTTTAAATCAGCTGTAAACATCCATGTAACTCACTGAAACAAGCAAGCTTTGTGTTTTATTCAGCTTTTCTGCTGTGAATCACTCTTAACACAGGTCCTGTATTCAAGGGAATAACATTTCATATGGACTTCCCAGGGAGAGTGTAGGGGTGGCTTTAGCAGCTACCTAAACTCTGTGTGAAAAACACCAATCACTTGGGTTTTTTTAAATTTTTAAAGTTTAATAATAATAAAATGGTTAAAAAATAGTAATACAATTAAAGTAATAAAGTTTAGAGTTAGGACAATTACAAGACAATAAAAAGCAAAGAATTATGGATGTCCAGATGCTCTCTCAGACACTAAGTCATGAAAAGCATCCCTTGTGAACAAAGGAATAACCCTTAAAACAATACACTTGTTGCATATTCATACACCCTTCATGGTTATGCATACATTTTATTCTAAACAAGAAACTCTGTCTGTTGTATGTCAACTGTTCCTTTAATCCCCTGGCGTCTTCGAGTCTGAGCAAGGCCTGAAGAAATGAGCTTCTTCTGATAAAAAGCCATAAATTCCTCTCCTTTGGAAGATTTAGGTGTCCCTCAAAGTGAGTATCTCATCCCTAAAAAAAAAAACAACTTCCCCCACATACATAGTCTCTATTTTAACATTATGTTGGAACCTAAAACTACACTTAACACAATACGTAAGAGAATTAATACAGCATAACTTTCTAACATTACACATATAATATTCATTGTAACATTTGCGAAAAGCCAATCATAAATATGTATTTTTCACACTCTGTTAATCAGCATATTGTTTATGCATCCTTTAAATTACAGTAATGGTGGTTGTGAACTCACATTGTGCACCCACAAAGGCCCTTCCCAACCTCCACAGCAGCATCCAGCTCTGTTGCAGGGCAGAGGTTTGGGGAAACCTGAGTTATATCAAGCTCAAAATTATCATGAGAAGATTTTCATCCAACCTAATTATCTATAAAGGTCAAACAGGTTTTAAACACTTTTTATTTCCCATAAAAGTGAGATGGAGCTGACACAAAGCACACAAATGTCGCACCTTAAGTGGAGCAACTTTACCATGTCCATACAGGGTTCAACTCAAGAGAGAGCTGTGTGGTCAGCACAGTTGTCCCTGAGAGTTCCCCCTGGAGTCAGTGGAGGGTTAATAAGGACATCTAGGATGTGATTCACCTCCTCTTCTGGACATCTACATCCACCAGATGAGTCTCTCTTATCTTCTCTCCCTCTCTCCCTTCCATCTGCACACAGCTGTTAAACAAGCACAGCAGGTCTTTTAGGTAGCCCCAGCTGGATGAGACAAATCCATCCTGAAAACCCATACTGAGTTTGAAAACATAATTTAAATTGATTGTTTAGTGACTGAGAACAGTCTTTTCTGCCAAAAATCCTGGATATGGGTCACCATGGCTCATATTAACTATTCCTTTCTTTGATGCTGAGTTGTGACATAAATATGTAAACATGAAAAACTTGGTTATGTTTTGTTTCCATGAGGTGAGTACTGCCACAATATTCTTAACACACCAATGCCTAGACTGGGTTCCTTAATACTTCCCCATGCAAAAGAGTTGAATAGTACAGATAACTTCCTTCCTATTCTTATTTGCAATCATCATTCCCTTGGCCTAAACAAAAAAAAAAAAAAAAAAAAAAAAAAAAAAAAAAAAAATTGAGGAACTGGTAAATTAAGTGTATTATTGTATGGTCATATTTGCTCCTTCTCTTCTTTTTATTGCCAGGAAGTTATAGTGAATCAAATCTATTTAATCTTTTGAAGTGCACAAGTGCACCTTACAGTGAGCTTCTTACCCAAGCTTACCATTTCTTAGCTTGATTTCAGCAAGAATTTTTTATATTATCTGTAAAGTTACAGAAATATAACTAGATGAATTATGAGGTGAGTATGAAATTTATTGGAAAACCCCTGAAAAGAAAGTGCCCTTAAAATGGTTCAAAACTGTGTCAAATGGAAGGTCATATCGAGAGGCACTGATTAACTGCCAGAAGAGAAGGATGCACTGAAAGGTGGTGCCTGGGTGAGTCTTTGGTTATTCAGTCTTTCCAGCAATCCCCTGGATGATGAAGACCAGCTGGCAATGTCACACATGAAAAACTCAAATCTAACTCTGAACTGTCCAGCACATGCAAAGAAATCCCTTGTTTGTGCTGTGACAGTGAAGCCATGGACAGGGTGCTGCCCCTGCTTGTGGGCACTGCATGCTGAGAAGAGCATGGAGCAGCAATGGAAATGAAAAAGGGTTCCAGAAAACCTTTTCCAAAAGAAAGGACCAAAACCTTGAAGCTGTCTGAGGAATAATGATGGAGAAGGGGATGAAGTAAGAGCTTTAGCAGTGCTAGTGATGGAGCTCATCTAGACATGGACTAGATGAGCCTTCAAATCTCCTTCCAGCACTGGAGTCTAGGGACTATTTAAATAGGGCACATCCCCTTTATTAGAGGCATCTAAAATCAAGAGAGATGAATGTTAGCAAGTCTTAATGCTCAGTTTAACACACCCCACTATTGCCATTCCACTTTTGGCCCTTAAATTGCCCATGGTCAAAGATCACCATTAGAAATCTTCCTGCTGCATGTCAAAAGGCACCTTTCTTTCCAGATCTTCTTTACCTTCATGGGCTGGGTAGGTGCTTCTGTTTAGGAAGGCAGAGCTCAGTGCCTTCCTTTAGCTCAGTAAAAGCACAGCTAATCTTATCTGTATGAATTTTGTTGAGTCAGCTCTGAATTTACCACCTCATAGGAAGCTGATGTAGATGTTCCAAGAACTGGGGCTAAATTCTCTGCCACAGAAATTAAAAGCAAACAGTTTCATTTCAGGTCCTAGAGCCTAATGCAGTGCCTTACCCTGGGAGTGAAAAAAAACCCTTCTGAACTGGATGGATTTTGAGGATTACTTATAGAAATGCAAAAAATTAAAAGTTCTAAATGCAAATAGTAGTGGGAACTATTTAGAGAAGTTCTTCAGCTCGAGTAACTTGGAAGATTTTTAGATCTAATCGCTAACCAAGAAAAGTTGGTATTGAAGTGTGAGAACTGGTGTGGTACTCAGGAAACAAGTACAGAGTGAGAAAATGAAAAGCTGTGTAGAAAGCTCAGAATGCATTTTGCTTCAGCCAGGATAAAGAAACAGAAAATAATAGGAATTTTTCCTTCTTGAGGAGAAATTCTTAAAGCTGACCCTTCTATTCAGTGCAGAATAAGGGTTCATGCCTTGTTTTTTTTGCTTCTAATGAGGCTCAGGACTTTGTCCAACATCTTTGTGATGAATCCCAAATCCTCTTCTTACAGAATTAAGTGCAATCCTTCCAATTATTGCCAGAGTAACTCAGGCTGAGATTTGTTACAGAAGTCAGGCCTGATGATTTGGGACAGAATTTCAAAACCATGATTTCCTGTGGCTGCTGTAGGATTTTCTTGGTAGGGCATTTTTCTAATGCACATTCAGTGGTCCTCAAATACTCCAGTGACACCAGTATTCAAGCAGTTGTAGGTGAGGCAAACTAAAATGGGATAATTATGAATTAATGAGGGACCACTGATGTTCAGCAGAGGCAGACATTTGAAGACAGAAAATTAGGGGTGAGATATTAAATAAATAGCTCTGGTACTGGTGGGTACCCTTTCCATTGGGTCAGATCTCCATGGTGTGTTTTGGTGCAGTTAACCTAAAACCATTTTCATTGACTGAGCACCATTTGTGCAGTGGAGAAGGGTGGGGTTGGGATGGGATCTTCAGATTATTAAATCATACAATTATAGAGTCACATAATGGGTTGGAAGGGACCTTAAAGATCATCCAGTTTCAGCCTCCCTATTGTGGGTAGTGCCACTTTCCACTATCCCAAGTTGCTCCAAGTCCTGTCCAACTGGGCCTTGAACAATTCCAGTGTTGGAGAGTGAACAGTCTCTCTGGGAAACCTGTTCCAGTGCCTCACCACCTTCACAGTAAAGAAATTCTTCCTAATATCTAATCCAACTCTACTGTCCTTTGGCTTAAGGCCATTTCCCTTTGTCCTGTCACTCCATGCCCTTGTGAGAAGTGCCTCTCCAGCCCTCTTGTGAGCCTCCTTTAGATACTGGAATGCTGCTTTAAGGTCTCCCTGACCATGAGGCGATGGATGTTTGAGGTGTGAAGCTCTGAGCAACTTGACAGGCCTGTAGGGGATTCCAGGACACTTTGTGTCTTTTTCCTGAGGAGTTCAGCTGCTGAGACAAGATGAGAAAAGAATTTTGGATCAACAAGGTGGTTTTCACATTTCCTCAATTAATGAGATGTTGGTGAAGACACAGACTTTTGAGTTAGTCACCCGTCTGCTGTCACAGTGAGAGGAGAGGAGAAGCAGCAGCTCAGATGACCTATTTCTGATGTCTGCATTGGGGTGAAATGAGCTCCACTGAGCTCTTAGCTGAAACCCAAATGCTGCAGATGTCACATTTGGTTTGAGCATACCCACCAAACCTCCCACCCGGCATTCAACTGCCACGAACAAACTCTGCCTGCTCTAATTAGCCCAGACATTGCCCTGTGCTGCCTTGGTGTCCATAACAGTCTCCCAGTGCTTAGAGACCTTGGCAAAAACAATCTCCTTACCACCAGGTTTAATCTCTTCAATCAGATGAGCTAGAAATTTGTCAGTTGTGCTGGATCCAGACCCTGTCACCAACCTCACCATCTTTCTGACTCTTGTGCACAGGTTATAAATACTGGAGAAGTAGGTTTGGGGCTGGATTCTAGACAGTTTCACTCTTGAAGGGTAATGCAATTAAAGGTGAAATCAAAGGACTGCAGCTGGCAAATCTGTAGTATGGAAAGGTCCAAGATGTCCACATGAGTCCTGTTCTGTTCAGGGCCTCTGATGGTCAATGACTCTCTGCTGTGGGGAGGAAAAGGAAAGAAGAAGGTGACCAGACAGGATCAAGCTGACTGTAAAGCATGCTAATGAAATACAGGAGTTATTTCCATAAAGCAAATCATATTTCACACCCTGGAGCTGCTCTTCTAAGAAAACAGCAGCTATTTATCAGGCTGTTCAACACAAGTACCCTTACCCTGAGGAAGTTCTCCTCTGACTCTAAGGAATTAAACTGTCCACATTTTACAGCCAGACCTTATTTCATCACCTGCATCCATCCAGCTGAGGGAAGTGCCTGGTGGTTGGCTTTGGAGCTTGCAGAGGAATCATTCATGTGAGGCAAACAGCCTCAAGCTTTCTCCCAGAGATCAGGACAAAGCTCATTGTAACTGAAGAACATTCAGTGCTGAAAAGAGGGCCTCACCCCAACATTCTGAGCTCAGACAGTGAGTGCAATTAGCTTAGAATCTGATTGCGTTTACCAACTGCACAAAATGTGCAAATTTTGCTGGAGGTCACCTTCATCCAGCAGAATTCCATCATGTGTGGGATGGTCTTGTGCTTTGAAAGGGTACAGTGATACTGCAGACAGGAAATCAGATAAAAAAACAACATGTGGGATCTTTTATATCTCTTCTGGGTGCACACTTACCCTCTTTTCTATTGATACCTCTGATTATCACAGTTCAGCCCTCCTGAAGTCCTGTCTATTTTGATCCCTGCATGGTGATAACCAAGGACAACCCTACACAGTCCTCTGAAGAAAATATTAAACAATCTTATGATTTTAGGCTCTGTCCTCAGGTGGATGGTCCTAACTCCTAAATTTCTTTGATTCTACTCCCAGAGATCAACATTCCCTCATCTTGACTTTGACTTGCAACTTACTTTTAATATAGAGAATTATTAAATAAGTCTTTGAAAATGAGAATATTTTGGCAGAGTTTCACATATCCCCATGTCACACAGAGGCTGATATCACTTGTATTGAAGGAACAAAGAGAGGACAATTTCCAGGGCTGATTTACTTCCTATCAGCCAGACTGCCCCTCGCTCAGATGCCCTCATGACCATCTTCATTATATCTGTCACCTGCATGATACGAAGAGTAGCACTGAAAAAACATCTCATTAGCCGTTTTCATGGTGAGCAAGTGGAAAACCTGAATATGTGATGTGACTAATAAAAGCCAGACACTGAGCCCCCTCCATTTGGAGTGTTTTTGTCAGGTCATTTAAAGTTAGAAGTGGAAAGTACTCCAGACACTCTGCCAGATATGTTCAGCTTAGACTATAAAAGAATAGATGAAAGATAATATGAAAAAATAAATCATAATAGAATTATATTATCTACCAGCTAGGCTGTTCAGTATTCATCAAGATGATTACATCTGTATCATCTCTCTTTAGTGGGATCAAGAATATTAAAAATAAATTTTTCCACAAAGACAGTAACTGTACCCATTTTAATGCAACTGGATTTGCATTCTGGTTGCTGTGGCATCTCAAATGTCCATGCACAGCCAAACCTCAGCTCCTCACACTCCCCAAAAAGTGATATTGTCTGAGCAGAGCTGCTGGCATTCACTGACTGTCACGGGCATTGCTGTCAGCTCCCCATGGTGGCACAGCCTGGCTCTGCCCTTGGAATGCTCCATTCTGGCAACATCCAGCTCCAGTGTGGAGCTTTGAAATGAGAAATCATAATCAACAAATGGGAATTTCCAATACATGGGAAACCAGAGGAGCTAAGAGAGGGAGAACTTCATGAGAAGGACCAGCTTCCAAGGGCAACAAGCATCAGAAGGAACCCAGAGGAGACAGCTTAGAGCACCTCCTCCTAATTTGGGCTCCTCCACTAACTCCAAATGTGGATTGGGGGAGTCACTTCCTTGCCTTTCCCCTTGCCCAACACCTGTAAACTCTTGATTACAATAAATCCTTAATAAAAATCTTCACATTAACTGCAGAGGTGTCTCTATGTTCACCTGCTTGATGCCATGTGCACTCTTTGAGCTAAGACAGAACCCTGCCTTAGAATCACAGAATAATTTGGATTGGAAGGGACCTTCGAGATCACTTTGTTCCACCCCCCTGCCATGGGCAGGGACAGCTTCCACTATCCCAGGTTGCTCCAAGCCCTGTCCAACCTGTCCTTGAAGATTTCCAGGGATGGGGCAACCACACTTTCTCTGGGCAACCTGTGCCAGAGCTCACTACACAAACAGTAAAGAATTTCTCCCTGATATCCAATCTAACACTGTCCTCTGTCAGGTTAAAGCCATCCCCCCTTGTCCTGTCACTCCATGCCCTCATACAAAGTCCTTTCCAGCTCTCTTGGAGACTGCTTAGGTACTGGAAAGTGTCTGAAGTTCTCCCCAGACCCTCCTCTTTTCCAGGCTGAAGGATCATTGAAAATATCTCCTCCTAATTCTGAATAACTAGAAAAAAACAGAGCAGAAATTTAGTCAAAATGTTTCTACCTTACATTTAAAAAGAATGAGAGAAAAGCTTCATTTGTTTTTGCTTCAGGAAGCTCTCTGCACCAACGGAGAAGAAAGTCCCTTTCTAAAATAACAAGAAATTCATTAGCACTGCTTGTACTTTTTTAAGGTCACCATTACAGATATTTTTGATAACACATCCTTTTACGTACATGTGGTCTGGTCTGATGGTGGAGATAATGCTGTTTACCTGAAGAGTAGGTTTGGGGTAGGGTTTTTTTTATGTCTTCCTTGTTTTTGAGGAACAGAAGGATGGACAACGCTCACACTTGGCCATTGCTCATTTCTGATTAGGGCATTGGAATGAGCGTAGAAAGGAAAACAAGGCACGTGGTGAACACTGTCAGGTTGAAAAATATGAAAGCCCAGAATTCCATTTCCATCATTTGCCTTCCATGATGCAGTGATCTGATCCATGGTGGGATGGAGGACTTTGGAGTCCTCTGTCTCAAGCTACATTGCTTTTGTTTTTTTAAGAAATATGAGTTGACAGACTGGGCTACATTACCTATTAGGCCTTTTTCAATAATCAGGATAATATTTCTGAAGGAAGAGGCAAGAAATCCTGCCCAGAAAAATGCAGAATAATCAGCCTTTTTTCCTAATCTTGTTTTAACTTCCAGTCATTAAGTTGTTTTATAACATAAGTTATAACATAAGTTGTTTTTCTGTGTTGAATGAGATACACACTCAGAATAAACACTCTTTGTTTCTTACTCAAGCAGTGTCTTGTCAACTGTAGAGTTATCAAAAATTGTATGGCAAACAATTATGTATTTTCATAAAATTAAAACTATGACCAAAAATGAGTCCTAGGATATAAAGTGGAACATGAAAGTGCCCCAGTAAATTAGGAAAGTGCTGTTCCAAGGATTATATTCTAGACATGATTGACCACCTGGCAACAGCCTGTGCTTGAAAATTTATTGGGCATCTCAGTTTTAGAAAGATAAAAATTAATGAAATTAATTATATCCTAATTGTATAAGACAACATCCCTGTGTCCATATGTCCATATATAGGGTCCTCTTGTGAGATGGAAAGTGTAACTTCTAAACAGCTGGAGAATGCTGCTTGGGGCTTGATGAAGTTCCAGATCCTGAACCAGAGTCGTATCCCTTAGACCAGACTGGTCAGGGATGAGGATGATCCCGTCTCTGTCAGCATCACACACCTCTGTGGCATAAACCATTTGGAAGGGTTGGCATGAAAGTCCTCTACAACGACCCTAAACCAGCATTTCCTCAATTCAACAGATTCTGAACATCTGTCTTAGCTTCAAAAATTCACCAGGAATATCAATGCCACTGGATATGCTTCAGGGCCCAGGATGCTGCACTTGATCCTAATGGGAAGAAATCCACACATATAAGATAAGACCACGTCCCAGCACAAAATTCTGCATGGAAAAGAAGCTGAATTTCTGTTTAAAAGCTGGGGATCCCTAATGGAGGAGGAGAACTCCTTTTGACATTTTCCCAGTGGTCAGAGCACTTGGACAGTAAATCCAGAGCAAGTGTGGGTGCTAAATTTTCTCCTTCATCTCTCTGGAGAAGTACAGCAAGTAACAAAGCCATAGAAATAATCACAGATTCATCAAACAGTTCAGATTGGAAACAAGGCTGGTAATGTGATGCCACCAGGATTTATTCACCTGGCCTTGCAAACCTCCAAGGATGGAGACTGCCCAGCCTCTCTGGGCAATCTGTTACTACCCATGAGCAGCTCAGTGCCCCATTAATGTGCTTCTAACACCAAATAGTTCTGTTTATACCAAGAATGTCACGACAGCCACCACGACAGGACATCAGAAAATTCTCTTTGAACTTCAGGTTCTTGAACTCAGCTGTTTTGGGCTGAAAACAGTGGTTCATGAGAATTTGATATAAATCTTGAGCAAGCGGAAGGGTAACCTCACCTTGTGAATCATCTGAGCAGAGGCATTTCCAGAGCGATGGCGCTCTGCTCGATAACAACCCACAGTTCTTAGAATTCAATCTCATATCCAGAATTTTATTTCAGTCCAAAAAGACTACCTGTAAATTTGGATAGAGCTTTAATTCAGATGTTTATAAAGCTGATTTCCTTCTCCAACTCCAAACCCTCTTTCACTGTTTGCCTTGGCTTACAGTATCTTTCTCAGTTATAAGTTTTAAAACCTGCTGACCAATGCAGCAGAGGTTTAGCTCCCCTGAACCCCTCATTTCCATAAAATCACAGAATCATAGAATATTTTAAGCCAGAAGTGACACACAGGGATGACTGAGTCCAACTCCCAGCAAAAGCTCTTAATCCAGATCTTTGTAGGTCCATTTCAACTCAAGATCTTCTAGAATTCTAAAAAGACAAACCTGAAATCCCTCCAGTTTCTCAGGCAGTGGGATTTTCAGCATGTAAGAAACCTGTATTTTTGGCACACAGACCCACTGTGGCTAACACGGGGGAGTTCTGAATAATTTCTTATCCAAATCCTTCCTCTAGCAGAGCAGCACAACCCCTTTTTTTTTTTTTCCTCAGCGATGGCAGATATCCCATCTGTACTGAGTCTAGTCATGTGTAATATTTTCACTGCTATGTTTTTGACGTTTTCACACTTCTTCAAACAAGCTTGAGACAGTGGTGGTTGGACAAAATGGTCATTTCCTCATTTAAAGCATGTTGGGTTTTTTTTTCCCATGGCTGGCCAAACAAAAACACTCCCTGTGCAGTGTCAAAAGCAATGGAGTTTTTTTCAGTTGTCATCAAAAATATTGAAGTATGTGTGTTGGAAAATTCATCTGTGATGAAATGTTTCTGTTCTGAGACATGTCTTACTCATTTTAGTTGTGGAACTTAGCCAAAGTATGAAACTAGGTGAAAATGTGAAGCAAGTAAAAAATAGGGGACAAACCCCCACAATTTTCTGGGGGTTTGGGTTATTCTATATATGGCAAAAGGCACTGTTTCCTTCACTGCTTTCACAGTCATATTTTCAGCTGTTCCCTTAGTAGAAGAAAGAATATTTCCAATGCCTTTCTAACTGTTTTCATTTCCTTCAGGTTGCTGCTCCTTGAAGTTTGGGTTTTGTTTTGTTGTTTTTTTTTTTTTTTAAGGCAGCAAACCTAAGCTGATCTTCCCAAGCCAGGACAAGTTTTCCTCTGGGACTTTCCTCATCATATTTGATTTTGCCCAGTGGGCAAAGCTGAAGATCACTGGGAGGACAACAGCAAGCATTTTCTGGGGGAAAAAAAAAAATTTAAAAAAAAAAAGAAAATCAAATCCAGAAAGGTTTGGAGGTTCTGCCACGGTCACCACAAAAAAATGTGGTGTGTAGCAGGGTTGGTTCTCTGCTTGGGATCTTCACCATTGGTTGGAAACCACCATTTAATGGGATTTTGAGCAGGTTGACATTGCTCTGATCAGCCCTCATGTTTTACATTTGTGCCAAATGCTGATCCCCACCGTTTCCCACCTGTGTGAGTGGGAGCTGCTCTGTTGTCCCCATCCTCAGAGGTTCTAAAGGGTGGTTTCTCACAGCCACCCCAGAAAACTCCAGTTAGGTTGCCATGCACTGCCCTCTAATGCCATTTTGGCATATTAGCACCCCTCACCCTCAGAGGAGATCTGTAACATAAAACAAATCAACCACATCCACCAAAAACTGCTAGCAACGCTTTAGGGAAATGAGACATAAATGAGACATTTAATGGCTGTTTTTTTTTCCCCAGCACTGCTTTATTTTACGCATTCTTAAAGATCACCATCGGAGAGAAAAATGAGAACTCCCTATTTATTTTTTCTGGACCATTTTGGGTGCTTGATGCTTCTAAGGTCCCCTTCAGCTGTCTCTTTTCACCCAATACATCTGATTTCTTTATTTTTTATTGCACTGCTGCTTCTTGGAGAGGATGAGATACCCAGGAGTGCAGGTGGCCACTCAAACGTGCATGTGCGTGTTGGATTTATGAGGATACTTTCTCCTTTTTTAAGATTTTAATGCTTCCCAGCAGCCTGTTTGCTTTCCTGCTTCCTTCCTTCACTAAGTAGGCATTTCAGGAAAATGGTCCACAATGAATGCAGCATCTCTTTCCTTAATGGAAGCAGCTGATTTAGAGCTGCTGCTGTGTGTGTTTTGTTAGTGCTATTTTGTCTTGTGTGCATTGCTTTGCATTCATTAACAGTGGGTCCCATCTGCCATCTCATCACTGAGCCAGTGCCACGCTATCCTTCTGCAACTTCTTGCTTACAGCTTTTGGCTGATTACTCTGAAAAAAAATTGGGATTTGCAGCAGATTTCACCACCTTGGCTGTTCACCTTTTCTAGGTGGCCTGTTGGTACAATGAGGGGTTCCAACCAAGGCTGGTGGCTCTTCTCACAGTGGGAAAATCAATTTATTCACAGCTTTTTGGATCTCCCTGTAATTAATCTGATCTCCATTCTCCTCTCCTCTCCTCTCCTCTCCTCTCCTCTCCTCTCCTCTCCTCTCCTCTCCTCTCCTCTCCTCTCCTCTCCTCTCCTCTCCTCTCCTCTCCTCTCCTCTCCTCTCCTCTCCTCTCCTCTCCTCTCCTCTCCTCTCCTCTCCTCTCCTCTCCTCTCCTCTCCTCTCCTCTCCTCTCCTCTCCTCTCCTCTCCTCTCCTCTCCTCTCCTCTCCTCTCCTCTCCTCTCCTCTCCTCTCCTCTCCTCTCCTCTCCTCTCCTCTCCTCTCCTCTCCTCTCCTCTCCTCTCCTCTCCTCTCCTCTCCTCTCCTCTCCTCTCCTCTCCTCTCCTCTCCTCTCCTCTCAGTTCAGGAGACCCAGCTGCATCAAACTCATCTCAAAATGATGAGAAAATTGTGAAGCTGGGAGAAAAGAGCTGCAAGAAAACATAAAGACAGAGAGATGTGAGATTAGAAAGGCTGCTAGAGATGTAGAACTGGTGACTCAGCAATCACAAGTGAGATTCGAGAAGAAAAGCACCAGCATAGAAAGGTTTGAAATATGAATGGAAAAAAATAAATTAAAATAGCTGGAAGATCAGACTTCAACATTTATGAGGGTCTGTAGGAGGCAGAGAGCTGGCCAGTGCTCCTCCACCTTTGCAGATAAAAGGAGATTTCAGCCACAATTAACCCACCTGCAAGATGTGCAATGCTGGGGATGAGCTCACATATTTCTCCTCCATTTCCAGTCTGTCTGGGACCTTGGCAGCAGGGTGAGGTTTCTTTATCTCCCCGAATTTAATGAGAAGGATTTTCTTGGCTCCTCTTCTCCTAAGTGGGCGTGTACAAATACACTGTGGCTATTATCACAGTGATGGATCAGTTTTGATCCATGCCTACTGCACTTTCCAGGCTTAACCAAGAGCTGCTTCTCTCCTTGTGAGTTATCTGATTTATGGCTTTAATAGGTAGTAATTTACAGGTCTGATAATTCAGCCTTTACCCTCCCTGTTATGACTTGTTCTGAGAAGGAACCAAAATCTCCCATTGCTCTTGTGTTTTCCACCTCTGCAGACTCTAATCTCCTCTGAGTTTCTCCCAGTGGCTGTCATGCTGTGATATTGCTCTGTGACATCTCAATCCACAGGGATTTTTCTCTGTAGCTTTTGATGCAATTAATTATTTGATTCCTTCCTTTAACATAGGATTCATGGTTCTTTTCTCAGTGGGACTCTTAGGCTGTAAAAGTAATCCCTTACTAATTTTTTTTTCTTCCACAAGGTTACAGATGTGTGAATTATATCAATCCTCCCTTTAAAAAATGCAGGCATTGCTAAAGCAAAAACCACAGGAAGATGCTTGGGAGATCCTCTATAAATAAAGTGAAGACTATTTCTTTTTATATTTAAGGAGCTTTCACTGTCATGATGAAAATAGACATATCTGTAAATGTGTTTAGAAGTACTGAGTTAATAGAAAGCAGCATAAGTAGGAGAGGAAGTAGTAGCTTTATTTTATTTATTTTTTTCAGCTAACCACAGGGAAATAAACTGCACAGTAGCACAGTCGGAAGCAATGCTGGAGATAAAGACTTTCTGATTAATACAGAGATAGTGCTTGTAATATTTTGAGGTTGAGGTGCCAGGTCTGTTTGCTTCAGGGCTGGTGTTTGGCTTTGCAGACAGTCTTGCATGTTCATTTGCATCATCATGTGGTGCAAGTGGCCATAATTCTTAGAAAACTCAGCTCATCTATTTCACGTGCTTGGTATGAGCTGGAGACACACACCAGTGCAGTGTAAGTAAAAAAGAAAATCCTTTTTTGCCTCTGTCGAAAAGAAAATATTAAATAATTAGTGCAAGATATTGGGCTGGGAAATTGGTATGGTTGGGTAAATTCCAGGCTCAGACAGATACAGAGTTTTAAGGTTTTTAGGAAACAGAAGTTGTTTCTGCAGACCAAACAAGTCCACTTCAGCCCCAAATGACATAATGCAGCAAGACCTTCTAATAGCCAAATATTTTGCAGTATTTGCAGTTACCCAGTGACCTCAGTGGCAGTGATGGCACAGCAAAATGATAGCAAACATGCTGGAATAACAGGCAGAATTGTTTGAAATTGATGAAGAATAAGTCTTCTGTTCTCGTAACTTTCTCAGTGCTGCCAGAGTCTTCATGAAGAGTTTCATATAATTGTCTCCATTTTCCTGCCCAAAATCTCAGGTGCCCTTGGTAAGTATCTAGAATTACTGAACAGCCATGGAGACTGGTTACTCACTGAATAAACTACCACAGATTACATAATGAGCTAGAAACACAGTATGGAAAATTGTAATAGAACATTCAGAGCAAACAGTGTTGGGCGTAAATCCAGCCCTTGGGATGTGTCGTGCCACCCTCCCACTGATTTATTAAAAAAATATGGATATTGATCTAGTATCAATATCCAACTGTGACGGGCAAAAACCCTCTAACAGTTTAAAGTTATAAAGTGTGTGTTTATTCAATGCTGGGATAGCCCCCAAATCCACACCGCAGCTTCCAGGTGATTACAGAGCCCTTTTATCCATACAAGTATTGAATACACAAAATACAAATCCATATTCATCATTTTGGTACATCCCATTCCCCGCTTCGTATGCTAATCACTTCAAAAGCCATTCAGCATGCGTGGTTTGTCCCTTGAAATGGGTCGGTGTCCCTTTCATGGGGAGGGGTCCCAAAATTAGGAAGTCAATGAAGTCTTCCTCGTTCTGACCTTTCTCCCTTTTCAATGCAAATATGACAAATGAACTCTTGGTAGAACTCCCATTCCTTGTCTTCACTTGGTTTCAGAACAGAGGAGGCCCACAATTGTCTTATGTTCCTAAAAGCTATTTATCAGTTTCTATATTCTTCATTATAAACCCAGCTAACTAAACATTGTGCTGACAAGCAACCAATTATTAGTTAACTACTAACTCTTAACTTCACCAAGGCCTACTAATTTATTTTAATTAACTCTAGTAAGGCTTATCTGTGTGAAAACCGCTTATTTTATGATTGGCTTTTCGTAAATATCACAATAAATATTATATGTGTAATGTTAGAAAGTTATGCTGTATTAATTCTCTTAAGTAGTTAAATATAGTTTTAGGTTCCAACATAATGTTAAAATAGAGACTATGTATGTGGGGGAAGTTTTTTTTAGGGATGAGATACTCGCTTCGAGGAACACCTAAATCTTCCAAAGGAGAGGAATTTATGGCTTCTTATCAGAAGAAACTAATTTCTTCAGGCCTTGCTCAGACTTGAAGACACCATGGGGATTAAAGGAACAGTTGACATACAACAAACAGAGTTCTTGTTTTAAATAGAATATATGCATAACCATGAAGGATATATAAATATGCAACAAGTGTATTGTTTTAAGGGTGATTCCTTTATTCACAAGAGATGCTTTTCGTGACTTAGTGTCTGAGACCATCCGGACGTCCATAATTCTTTGCTTTTTATTATCTTGTAATTGACCTAACTCTAAACTTTATTACTCGAATTGCATTATTATTTTTATAACCATTTTATTACTATTAAACTTTTAAAATTAAAAAAAACCAAGTTATTGGCAAGTTTTTCTAACTAAAAAATCTTCGCTCCTGTAAAATCTCGAAATACTTTCAAATTCACCTCCCGCGGCCCTGAGGGGCGCTGCCGCTCCCTCCTCCCGCCGCCGGGGGGCGCTGGCGCGGAGCGGGGCGCAGTGCGCAGGCGCGGCCCTTCCCGGCGGGCTCAGCGCCGGCTGATGGCGGCGGCGGCGCCGGGACGGGTGAGGGCGGCTCCGGGCCCGGTTGTGTGGGGAGGCGGTTCTGAGCCCTTCTGGGTGTGGGCAGGCAGGGGAAGGCAGCGTAGGGCGGGTGTGACACGCTCAGCGGCTTCTCAGAGTGGTCCCGGCCTGTGTGGGGTGTGGAGTGTGGAATGGGGTGTCAGGGCCTGCTTCGCCCCCGCTGCTCCCAGATCGCTGCCACCTTTCCTTTTACTGAAGGGACAGCTCCTGTGCCTCGCTGCCTCGTCCCTTCCCCGCGTCCAGCCAGCTGTCCAGGGTCTGAGGAGGAATGGCACTGGGGGGGGCTCAGCCTGCAGAAAATGAGGCTCAGGGGGGAATTTCTCGCTCTCCACAACTCCCTGATAGGGGGGACAGCCGGGTGGGGGTCGGGCTCTGCTCACACTACAAGCGGCAGGACAATAGGAAATGGCATCAAGCTGCGCCAGTGGGGTTCAGGCTGGATATTAGGAAGAATTTCTTGTCAGAAAAGGTAGGTAAGTGTTGGAATAAACTGCCCAGGGAGGTGCTGAAGTCCCCCTCCCTGGAGGTGTCCAAGGGAAAAATAGATACGGCACTGAGTGCTCTGGTCTGGGATGATTTCAGAGATTTTTTTCCACATTGACTGGTTCTGTGATTCCCCAGAATCATGCTGTCTCCTCACTCCCCAGCTGCCAAAATCCCACTGCTCTGTGGCAGGTGGGAATTGCTACAACACTCTGCCCTCGTCCTGTGCATCTGTGCTTTTATAACCCCCTCTGTGTTTCATCCCGAGGCCAGATGTTTAATAGTCTTCAAAACCTCCTTTTTCTTTTTGCAGTAGACTTCTTGCTGTTGAATCCTAATTGTTCATATTCCATTGCAGGATTAAATTAATTCTTGAACAGTTTTCATCGCCTTTCAAACTTTTACTTTTATACAGCTTTGCTCTTGTTATGTGTATTTACCACTCACCAGAAAAAGGTCCATTTTCTCCGGCTTTAGGAAAAATGAAATAAAATGTGGTGTACCCATGTATGAAACTATTAGCAAATAACCTGGAAATTGGTTTGTGGTGTCATCTAGAGTTGTTTTTTTTTTTTTTTTTTCTTTTGTCTTCCAGTTTTAAATTGAAGAAAAAATGTCACTTTACGATGACTTGGGGGTTGAGACCAGCGATTCTAAAACAGAAGGCTGGTCCAAGAATTTCAAACTGCTGCAGTCTCAGTTGCAGGTGAAGAAAGCAGCTCTCACACAAGCAAAGGTACAGTCCCTTTGGGATTTTGCTTTCTGTTTTTCATGTTCAGTGCATTGTGTTTGTGACCTCAGAATTTTCTGGCATTTGTCTGTGGGTTTGTAGCAGAGAGCTTGGCAAAGCTGAAGGGGAAAAAGGAAAAACATGTGTTTCTTGATGTCTCTTAGAAGAGGGAGTGTTACAAAATTAAAACTGAAGTAAGCACTGATGTATGTGCTGCAAACTTTTAACAGCAGAGCCAAAGCTGATCTTCAAGTTTAGCTTTAAAGATCATGAGATTCAGCTTTATAAAAATGTTTTTAATGTAAGTAGGGGTCACACTGTGATTGATTAATTGTATGTTTACATCATTTTATGGTTGTTATTTAAAAGGCTTTTGGTGCTAACCTGCAAATCATTATGTATTGGAAATTTTACAGCATATCCAGAGTAGGTGAAAAGGAGGAGTGCAAGCTGATTTTTAGACTTGTGACAGAGCCATTTTCTCTTTTTGTTGCTGCTTCTTTTAATTTCACCCTTTTTCTTTGAGCAGTGTTGATATTTTGGTTCAGGCAGGACATAGGTGCTCCTTGGGGCACTGTAGGTTCTGTAGTGAGACTACTTAATTAGAAGAAGCAGTAGCACTGATGCTAGATAGTTAAGTAGCCACAGCATTTTTTTCACTGTAATTACTCATTATTTATGGTGCAGAAATTGGGAACAGGATTTAGTTGATAATTGGAACAAACTTCATGGATGAAATTTACTGACTGCTGTATTAGTTGTATTCTTTGTCCATGTAACTGATGTGCAGTGTATCCATAGCCTAACAGAAGAATAGGATAGGATTAGAAAACTCGAGTTCAGAAGAGTTTAAAATATTTTATCTGATGATAAATGGGAAGAACAGTAGATCTTTGGAATAAATCTGAGTTTCCTAGAAACTAACTCAGTTCAAACTCATCTAAAGTTATTGGATGAATTATTAATGTGTGTTTCTGGTCCCAGTCAAAACCTAGGACCATTCACCTACCACAGCAAAGTCTATCAAGTAAGCTGCTTTTTAGAAAACTGCTTTATCTTTTTTAGACATTGTGTGTTTTGGTGATTTTTGCAGAGTCAGAGAACAAAACAAACCACAGTCCTTGCTCCGGTGATTGACCTGAAACGAGGCAGCTCCTCTGATGAGAGACAGATTGTGGACACACCCCCTCATGTAGCAGCTGGGCTAAAGGTAAGACCAGGACAGCTAAAATTTCCAAATGTTTTGGAAGTTGAATGTTTCCTAGTAGTCAAAAACTGATTATTTTCTGAGAATATCTTCCTCTGCTGAGAGTTCTTTAATTAACATTTCAACATCATTCAGACTTGCGTGTGCTACATCATGGAATTACCACAGTTGATGTGCAGTTATAAAACAGTGTTCTTAGAATCCTTCAAATTACTTGGCAAGCAGCAATTTGGGCAGCTAAATAATGACTATAATTGTGTTTGCACCAGTGTTGGAACTGGACCTGTATAACAATCAACTGAAACATAGAACAACTAAAGCCTCTAACCTTTTAAATAGATTTCTCATGGTAAGAAATCAAGAGAAACTCTCTCTGCAGCTTTTTCAGAGGAAAAGTTCTGAAATGGTTCTTTCAGATTAGAGGAGAACAGTCTGTGTGCTGTGTGCCTCTGTTGGTATTATATTAATAGCAGCTGATAAAAAGCCTGATGAGATTGTGTGGGAGGACCCTGGCAGATGGTTGCAGCAGCAAGATGCCATAAAGCTTCTAATAATGCATCAGTGGGGTTTGAAAAATTCCTGTCCATGCTGATTTGCTGCTGCTTTTTTAAGGCAAAGGAGTGTTCTTTTGTCATGGGAAAAATTTCATGTAATGAGAGACTGGATGAAATGTTAGGTTTAAATAAAGCCAAGATTTCTTCTAGCACCAGTGGGATTAGGATATTACCTGATGTCAGGGTCAGCTTGTCGGGACCCCAGCAGTGTGAAAGTCCTTTTCCCAGTCCGTGCAGCCAAAGAAGGAGCCTGGAATGTGTCCAGTTGTGTTTTCAAGGTTATTTATTTCTTCTTATCTAAACATTCTTTCTCTGACCTACTGAGGTTAGTCCAGAAAGGAGGCCATGGCAAACTGCTGCGAGCCTCAGGCAGCTCCCACATCATATACTCAAAACTACATCTTGTATGTTTACAATTTCTTTACCAATAGCTACCACCTATGTTAGACTGTGAATCTCTACCTTGAACCAATAGAAGATTGCCACCATCACAACAAGACATGGAGGACAAGAAGAAGGAGAAGAAGGCTAGGGTACAGCCAAATTCCTCCATCTTGACCCCCTGAATTATATTCTAAAACCCCCAAATTTCTACTTTTCCACTGTATGTTAATTCAAATATCACACTACTCAAACCATTGTGGCTTGTAATTCTTAATACAAAGCTGGCAATTTTTTTCTGTGGGCTAAAAATGGAAGCCACAGGTGTTTTTGACTTCATGCCAAGGTCTCAGAGCCCCTGCCAGGGTCTCGAGACAGCCAGAGGGATGTCCTAGACTCTGACAAGCTGACATTACAGAAGTCAGGAATCAGAACTGTTAAAGTTTTTGCTTTCCGACTGGGTGTTTTTTTCAGCTCTCAGCTAAAAAAAGAATTTCTCTTTTTTTTTTCCAGGATCCTGTCCCTAGTGGTTTTTCTGCAGGAGATGTGTTGATTCCCCTGGCAGATGAATATGATCCCATGTTCCCAAATGACTACGAGAAAGTGGTGAAACGTCAGAGAGAAGAACGGCAGCGGCAGCGGGAGCTGGAGAGGCAGAAGGAGATTGAAGAGAGAGAAAAGTAAGGCTTTTGTTTAAAGGCTTGACATATTGACCCTTATCTAAATAGACATGTCAGTTTGTTAAATTTTATCTCTATATTCTTGGAAGTTCTTAGAGTTTGTGAATACTGTGTGCTTGCAGAACGAAGTGCAGTGTTTTAATTAGTATGTTTTAATGCTCTTGGTAAAAATCACCAAACAGTGCAAAACCAACAAGAATTATCAATTTTGTAGCCTCGTTGGGTGAAAGACCCTTATTTAAATTATTAAATCATTAAGTCAAAATTATTCTAAATTTACTTTGTTTCAATTATAGCAGCAATATTTGGGTACTTCATGCATCGTTATCAGACTTTGACCTTGCAGGTGTTTCAGAGTATTTGATGTCATTGTCACCTGACTTCAGAAAAACTTTTTCAATACTCAGTGATGAACCATCCTTTCTGCTTCTAAAAACTACAAACTGATCCATGGATGCATTCAGTTTTAAATGTAGCTAGTACAGCCTTTGAGAGGCATAATTGCATTTCCTTTTTTAATACTCTGCATCCAGTAATTTAATTCTTAAGTAAGTTTAATTATGTGTTTATCGATCTATTGTCTCTAAACAAAAGAAAATACTGCTTTATTTTTAATGCCCTTTCCCTGAAATAAGAATCTCTGTAATCATGTTAAGGAAGTTGAATGCAGATTCAGTATCTGATTGTTTTAAATGGTAAAATGTCTTCCAGTCAGGCAGAAGATTACATTTGTTCATTTCAATTGAAGTGAATAAACCATCTTCATCACAGTATGAATCATCTGAAGCCTGGAGTTACATTTCTGCTGCCCATTTAGATTGTGGAAATTAATATTTCTAGTCATTGGGTCTTCTCTGTCTTCTCTTGATTATATCTTTATTGTTTTGATGGAGAAGGAATGCCTGAGGCTCTGCCCTACTGGCACGCAAGACCTCAGGAATCTGGGATGTCATTCCCACAGCTTCAGCATTGTCTGCTCTTTGGTTGTGTTTGTACTTGTGTGTTGGCCAAGAGTCTTTATACGTATAAACATTAGAGAAAAGAGGTGAAAAATGCATAATAAATTCCGATTTCAAGCTGGGGAAACAATTTCAGCCAAACCTTCATCAGATATGTGCTTTGGAAGTTCAGGCTGGACATTTGTTTTGATTTCTTAGGGCAGAGATTCAGAAATTCTGTGTGGTTCCACAGCTGAGCTGTTTTTGTCATCCTTCAGCATGGTTTTGGTGGCTGTGCTAGGAATGAGATTTGATTTGTGCATCAGGTGGTACACTTAACTTTTGAGGAAAAGTGCTTTTCCTTTTTGTTGTATTAAAATGAGTAATTTCCTGATCACATCAGAAAATAACTGAAGTGCAAACAAATCTTGAAGCATTCATTACTTTGCATTAGAAGTTATTCCTGAATCTTATTTTAATTGCCAAGCAAGTGTCTCAACAATCTGATGTTTAAGCATGAGGATATTTTTATTCAGTAACTGATACTCCTCTGTGTAGTCTGTGATGGGAAATGTAAAAGGGATTTTGTCCAAAGCAGGGTGATTGATTAATTAATGTCTGTTACCTTGCTCTCTTTTCCATCCAACACCTGTTCCATGTTAGTCATTCAGTCACTGGTTTGGACAGGATTTATTCAGGTGCTTCCTCCTTTCCATGCATTCTTCTTAGCTGACTTGCAAGTGGAAAATGATCTTGGCTTAGATTCATCTTCTGTTTAACCAAAAATGCCCCATGATGGTAAAAGCAAAGAAGGAAATGGTGATGGTGTTAACTTGCACTTTCAAGGGAAACATGTTAAATGCCCGTTGGATGGAGCAGAATAATTCACCCTGCAGAAGTGAGATCACAAATTAAAACCAAGAGTTAACTTCCATGGTTTCTCATCCTAACTTGCTGTGTCTCCTAGAAGGCGTAAAGACAGGCATGAAGCCAGTGGGTTTTCGAGACGACCAGATCCAGATTCTGATGAAGATGAAGATTATGAAAGGGAGAGACGGAAAAGAAGTAAGGGAACTGCTTATGGTTTTAGTGTGGAAAGAGGAGAAAAAGAGGGAGGGGAATTCACTGTCCTATTTCTTGGATTCTGTATTTGACTTCACAAGACCAAACTGTTAATTCTGAGCCTTTAGAATAAATCTGGCATTTTATTACAACATAATATAATGTGCAAGACTGGTGTTTTTCCACGGAGGCAGATGGCAGCCAAATTACTTGTGGAAATACCTCTGTTTAACCTTAGTTTGTAGATACCTATTGTAAGTTTCTGCATGGTGTAGGTTCCAGGGAAGGGATGAGGCGTGACATAAAATCAGTCTGTGAGAACCACTGAGTTTTCACTATTGCAGCTTTTCATTCCTGCATGTGTTACATCAGTGCCCTTATAGCTTGTCAGGTGATGTGGGTCAGAAATATGTCTTTGCATAAACAAAATTAGTCTTTTTTTCTCTTTCAGCAACAAAGTTACAGTAAATAGTTCAAGTCTGTTGTGTCCTCCAAATGTGTTGTGTGTTCCATTTTGCTCATAGGTATGGGAGGAGCTGCCATTGCACCACCCACTTCTCTCGTGGAGAAGGACAAAGAACGTGAGTACTCCAAAATCCTCTTCTCTAAACCCAGCAGTGTTAATTTCCTACTCAACTTTCTCTTTAGTTAAGTCCTCTTGCTTTTCCCCTTGGATTCTCTGTAGCAGCAGGACATGAACAAGTTCATTGTTCATGTGGGGAGCCTGTGGGGGACCTGTGGTGCTGCCCTGCTTCACATCTCTGTTCTGAAGAAATCTTTATGTATTGCTGGACAAGTGGCTTGGCAAACTGGGCTCTTATAACTTCTGATATGAAAGAAGAAATGTCACAGGCAGGTTTCTCTGGGTAGACTAGAAACCTCCACAGTGTGGAGAGGGAATTTTTCCATTGCTGTTTCCTTGAGGAGGTACTTAGTGAATATCTATTCTAAAGGAGTTATGCACTAGAGACAGACAGAATTTTATAAATTTCTCCGGGATGCAGTTTAAGCTGAAGAGATTTGTGTGCAGTGGTGGTGTGAGCATCTCAGTTGTCCACGAGATGGCATCATCCTCCTATAGGAACCATTCCCTTTTTTTTTTTTTCCATGTCTAACTGTTGTAAATTTTTTAAATAATTACCAGTATGTTTCTACTTTAAAAAATAATAAGAAAAAAAAACCTTATACATACAAACTTTTTTTGGGAGTCATTGTATTTATGAGAAGATTAAAATATTAAAAAAAATCTTAAAACCTAAGTGACTGATACAGTGAGAGCATTTGATACGTGTAAAGATTCAAAACAGAAAGACATTGTTTTGAGTAAATAATTAAGAGCAATTGAGCTGTGTTAAGGAAAAATATATATAGGCTGGAAATAGTACAAATACCATTAAGGGGAGAACTTTTAAAATGTGACATGGTCAAACAAAGAAACCTTTGTATGGCTTCCTACCTGATGCTCAAATCCAGACTGGAGGAAAACAAAAAAGGATTGGTGTAGCAAAGGTCCTATAGTCCAGTCCATCTGCTGTTTAAATAGGAATTATTTTTCCTCATATTATATCCTCAAACTTTATGTCTGACCTTTTATTTGATAAGATACAAGAGCTAGTATACAAGAAAATATTCTATAATTAGGTCAGTCTGATAAAAGTCCATAAGTCCATTCAAAAGTGACTTTTTTCTAGTGTTCTAGTAGGCTTTTTTTATTTTCTTTTTGCTATTTGACTTGTCAGTGGAAGGTGATTTAATAATCTAACCAGTTTGATTGAGATATCCATCCCCATCCCCAGGAAGAGCTGCAATTCAGAAATTCCCAGTGATAAAGGTTGCATTCATTCTTTTTAATAAACTGGTTTATCTTCTCTGCAAATGTGCAGTGTATTTTTATTACAGTCCTTGCGCCTTGAGTTGTGTGCATTGATCCATTTTTATCATAATTCTATTCCTGATGAATGGGAGTTTGTCCTCTGGATAAACTCTTTGTAGTGCAGGTGGTCTCTTAATGTTCTTTTTCTCCATTTAATAAGAGGTTAATAAATGCATTATAGAGCTGTGGAAATCTACATCCAATGAGGAAAACCCAGAATAACTCAGATGTTTTTTCTGAGAGAGAGAGGTTAGAGGATGTCAAAACAGCTTGTGCAAAGGAAGCATTCTTGTGATTTGGATTTATGTAGAAGACCTTTTCACAATTTGTTAGGATTTTATTGAGGAAAAAAAAAACCAAAATGTCTGTTTTCTCCAGCTGTAGCATCATTCCCATATGAGGAGGAGTCAAGACCTCGGGCACCTTCTTCCAAAGCAGCAATTCCTCCCCCAGTGTATGATGAGCCAGAGAGACCTCGTTCCCCCACAGGACCCAGCAACTCCTTCCTCGCCAACATGGGGTAAATCAATGAATGACTCCTGCACATTTTGTGGGAAAAGGCATTGGAAGGTGGTGGAAACCAAAAGCTGAAATAGTTTGTCAGTGGAGAAGAGCACAACCCCTTGCATATATGTGGTTAGTCTGAGTTCAGAAAGTCCAAACTGAGGGGATACAGGAAAAAATGTGGATTGACAGGATTGAGGGAAACACATCTGAGGTGGTTGCATTCAAAGCTGTGCTTTTAAGCCCCACTCCAGCATAAAGTGTTTATGGCCTGTAACAATGGAGTGTACTTGAAAACACAGGTGGCATGTTCTTCTAGATTTCTTTATCAGCTTTGTCTTAAATTCGCTACATACCAGCAAATTGATATTTCAAATCATTTCAGCTCTGCTTTGTTGAAAAATTCAGAGTGTATTTTGCATGAATGTAGCTGTGGCTGCAAATCTGCCCATTTACTTTCCTGCCTTGTATGTGATGTTGTGTAATTACCATGGCAAGAAATTAAGGTGAATCTATAGCTAAAAACAACTTAGAGACCTCATTTTTGGGTTTGATTTTTTTTTTAGTTGTCCAGAAAAAGTTAACCAAACTTGGTACTGTTGCACCAGCTTGTGCATTGTTACCACCTTTAATTAGTAGCACAATGGAACCCTGACTTCACTGAAGGAAGGCCTGAAAATCTGACCTAACCTGCCTTGCTCTGACCACACAATTGGCTATTTCTTCTGTGTCTAAAACACTCTTTTAGCATTACATATCCAGATTTTTTAGCCTTTTGCTTAGAAAAAAATCATGCAACTTGCAGAACTTGTAGAAGCTCCTGTACTTTCTGTCCCTGTGTAAGGAAGTTTTAGGAGGTAGGATATTTGAGCACTCAGGAGAAATGCAGTGTTAATGTTTTATGGAAGAAACCTTTATGAACTGATTTTTTTTTTTCTTGTTGCAGGGGGACAGTAGCTCACAAAATCATGCAGAAGTATGGTTTCAGAGAGGGCCAGGGGCTGGGCAAACATGAACAGGGGCTCAGCACAGCACTGTCAGTAGAGAAAACAAGCAAGAGGGGTGGCAAGATCATTGTTGGTGAATCTACAGAGAAAGGTAATTGTGTCTTGAACCAAGTGTGTGAGAAATGAAGCTGCTGGGTTTTTGTTTACCGTCTGTCCTTGATGAAAACTTTGGAGTTGGAATCTCATATTTGTTCTTGTGGAAATTTATAGTTTTTTATCTTTTTGTAAAGTGATCCTGTTTGCATTTTTTTTTTTTTAGCTCATCCTCCCCTTCCTCCATCAGTTGTTCTCCTTTAATATTAGGGAAGCATCTTCACTTCCAGGGCTGATCCTGCTCTCCCTGATGGCTTTTTCCTGTCACATCCTGTTGATACTGCTCTCATTTTCCTGCTCTTGTCTGACCTTAACATCCAAGCTTCTGAACACAAGTGGTGGAAGTCAGAATACTTTTAGTCTTGTAGTTCTTATGATACAATTCTGAACTTAGGAATTATTTCTAAGAAGTAGCACCTTGTCAGTGTTACTGCTTAATTCACACCACAGGAATTGATTTTTCTGCTTACTGTCATTCCAAGTAGCTACAAGTTGTGAATAACTGTTCCTCACCAATATGAAACTTCATTTTATGGCTTTTATTCCATTGTTTGATCAATAAGATTCTGATAGAAGTCCCTAATTGAGCTTTAATCTTAAATTATACCACGATTCACTGTTCTGTCTTCAAACAGAAACGGGCAAGAAGGCGGATTCCAACCCCTTAACTGAGATCCTGAAATGCCCAACTAAAGTGGTCTTACTGAGGGTGAGTTGGGATTAAGGGAATGTGTCTTGGTGCTGAAATGTTTAAACCTCTGCTCCTGATACAAAACTCTGCACAGTTCCAATGGTTCTGGCCTGCACCCACGAGGTGTTTTGGAGAAATTGTGTGACTTCCTGGGGTACAAGCTGTGACTTTAAATCAGCACTGCTTTCAATTGTGCAGTTCCCTTGTCTTAAGGACAGGGAATTGTCTCCTCCTGTAGCTCTTAAGCTTTTAAAGTACTTGTGGTCACAGTTCGCAGAGCATCTGTGATTTGTCCACACAATCACCTGCACAGACTCCATCCAGTGAGTTGGGTTTGTTCTTTGACTTTCAGAACATGGTTGGTGCTGGGGAGGTGGATGAAGACCTTGAAGTTGAAACTAAGGAGGAATGTGAGAAATATGGCAAGGTTGGGAAATGTGTCATCTTCGAGGTAAGAGATAATCTGTCTCTCTTTTTAGCTGCTCTGAAAGTAAACTGGGCACTTATCCCTCACAACTGGAGTGTTACTGCCTAAGAGGGGCACACACTGAAGATCTCTCAGGGTCCTTTAGTGTGTTGGAATTCTGGATTTTCTGTATCTGTAAGATACAAGCTTCTAACAATAGCAACTGTGCAAAAATCACTTTGAGTATTGTAGTTGTGGAACCTTTTTATTTCATTATTTCGCTGCCTTTTTGAAGAACAGTAATTGAAAACCATGTTCACACTACTATTTTAATTACTTGTGGCTTGGGGTTTTTGTTGTTTCAGATCCCTGGTGCCCCTGATGATGAAGCTGTAAGAATATTTTTAGAGTTTGAACGGGTTGAATCTGCCATCAAAGGTAGGATCCTAAATTGTGTCCTATGAATCTCAGAGTTAACTTCTTCAGAGAGATTAAACAGTCTCACTGGTCTGGCTGTTCAGTTAAAGAGATGTTTATTTTATTGAATTTCTGCTTGCTGATCTGCTCTTTGTTTCAATTCCAGCTGTTGTGGATCTAAATGGAAGATATTTTGGAGGCAGAGTGGTGAAGGCTTGTTTCTACAACCTGGACAAGTTCAGAGTGCTGGATCTGGCGGAACAAGTTTGATTTTAAAAATCTAGCTCGAGGTGTCATTGTCTTGGCAATCACGTTTTCAGCAGTAGGCTGGGAATAAAGAAGAGAAAAGTAGCTTTCCTAGCAGACTGGAAACAAGCCTCATTGAATGGATTTTACACATTCGTTGTGACTTATGTTTTTTTGTAATATAAAGCCCTTTGAAAGTAAGATTCACGTGTGTGTGGTTTTGAATTGCACATTTCTGCTTTCTGCTCTGGGGATCCTGGTTTTTTTTGAGCTTTCAGATGACCTTGCTCTGTTGAAAACCCATTGCTGAGGAGATGCTTTGTATGTATTCCTGCTTTCTTTGTTCTGGTGCTTCATCATGGAGTCCCTGTGCTGGATCCACAATAAGTGTGAAGCTTTGGACAAGGACTGTGCTATGATCTTCTCTTGCCTGATGGTCTCTCCTAGAGTTAGAACCTTGCTCTCCTGAGTCCTCATCTCTGCACACCAGTGATTTGGATCATTGGACAGTTGTAGCTGATTCCTGGACAAAGCTTCTGTGCCAGAATGGAGACTAAAATAACAAGGATTGAGCCTGTCTTCACAGAGCAAATGAAAATTTATGTCTAATCCAGGGAAATGGAAAGAGGAGGGAATTTAATGGACTCTTAGCAGGAACTCTGTGCTGTTGGGCAGTCTGTGCTGGGAATATCCAGGGATAACAGATTTCAGGTCATTAGTAGGGAGAAGGGAAACTCATTCTTGTATCTAGCCAGCTGTCAGAATCTCACTTCTCTAACTCACACATAGGCAACTAACTTGGTTTAACCATTTCAAACTTGGCATTTGCTCTTTCTGTTTATATTTCTGTATTTGAGGTCAAATACCATCAGGGTTAGGCTTTCTTTTGGGAAGGAGTGCCTGTGGAAATTTTCAAAGTTTGACAAGCTAAGCTACTAAACACTCCTACTCTTAGTTTTACCATGATGTAAAATAGTACACAGCTCTCTGCTGCTGTTTTTATGTTTGCTTTTTGTCTGGGAGCAGCGTGTGACAAAGAGTTGGCAAGAGGGGACTCTGCAATGGTGGCATTTGTCTCTGGGCCACATGGCACCCAGAATTGTGGATATACTGAAGTGGCTGTGAGCCCTGAGGGCGTTTTAGCAGTTTGAAAGCTGATGCTGAATGTCTTGTTCCTGTTACACACATGGACTGGGGGGAGGGGGACAGACCTGTAGTTCAGCGCTGTGAATATCTCCAGTTCTTGCCCTTTTGTTGAGTTTTGGCTGCAGATTTCTATGACAAACCCTGGGGTCTTGTGTTTTGCTTATTTTGTCTGCTTGTGTTCCACCAACCTCTGTACAAACATTTGCTTGTAAAACAGAATTTTTTTTTAAAAAAACTGGTATTTTAACTGCTGTATGTTGGCTTCCTTACTCTGCTCTTGTGTTGTGCAAGGCAGTCCCTCAGAGTTAGGCACTTCTGCAACACACGTTGACACTTCCTCTGACCCACCCTCACTGCAGCAGGGGTGAGGAGCAGGCCTGACACCAAAACCACAGCATTTGGGGTAAAAACAGAATCTAGATTCTCTTCCTGCTTCTGCTCTTCATTTTCTCTTTGAGCAACACTTTAAGGCCTTTGCTGCTGTGTAGTAAAACAGAGATTAGCCTGGTATGAATTAGCATAGGTTTGCTTGTAGTACTCAAACAATTTTGAGTGGCTGCTGTAGAAAGTTTAACCACTGGTAACAGATTGAATGTGGTCTGAACTTAGCTTGAAATATGACTTGGCTTTAAACAGTATGATATATTTATGGTTCTTATTTCAGCAAATACCTCTTGAGTGACTAGATTGTATTTCCTAAGGTACACAGGCTGTTTTGTGTGCCTTTAACCAGTTGTTCTGCTTTTTAGCACCAGCTTCTGAGCTTCCAGTCTGGTAACTTGAAGGTTTTCCATTGAAGCTGAGAATGGCTTTATTGGCAACTTTTCAACCATTTCATTCTGAGAATCCTTGTAGTCGAAGACAGAAGTAAAATTTATCCACGAAAATGTAGGGGAGAGGGTTTGTTCATTTAGTATTTTGTGTAGGAGATTCATGCTATAAATGAGGTGTTTTTTATAGGGACACTGAAGCAAGCAAACCTGGAGCAGATCTACATCCCCTGAGTTCCATCTGTGTGGTGGAGGCTGCACAAACACCTGACAGTGGAGCCAAGTGTGCAAGCAGTTGATGCAAACAAACCTGCACAGGTGTGGAAACCTGCAAAGGTTCAGACATTCACTGAGCTCTGTGGTGAGACTTTGTTTATCTCCTTAGCAGGATGCATTTTTTGCAAATGCACCTTCTCCCTGTTCTTCAACACTCTCAGTGTGTTGGCTCAGACTTCCTCAGGCATGTTTGTATCTTGCATGCCTTGAAACGCTTGGTTCTGTATTTACTTCTCTGCTGGAGAATTGGCCTCCCCTGGAATCTTGCCACTGACTTCTATTTCTAGTAGTTTCTCAAGTAACTTTTTATCTGACACCTCCAGCTCTTCCTGCTTACACATCCAGTTTTCTCCTCTGTTTCATCAGTGCTCTTTCCAAAGGCTCAGCAACATTTAATTTGGAGCTCTGCAGCTGCCAAGTTTTATTTGGTGGTTTGTCTTTACACCCTGAATATTGTGCAGCCACCTCATTGTGTCATGTACATTTGTGGTGACTGGTCTGAAGCAATAATATTTTTGTTTCTCTTTTTGTGTGGTGCCCTAAAAGGTTCTGATTTCACAGAAAGTGAAGAGGATGATGGGCTGTTAGGAACATTTACCTTACTGGTACTGCAGGATTGGTTATAGTGCTTCATGTGAAGCACTGGGTGTTTTTCAGGTATGATTTCCTAAATTTAACCTTTAATTCCTTGGCTTAAGCACATGCGTAAATACAGTGGTTCTCTAATGCATTGAATAACTGCATCTCCTCTTGGGCTAAGTGTGAACTGTTCATTGCTTCTGGGAATTCAGATTACATACCTGCTTAGAGAGATTTGAGTGTCCTGAAGCCACCTGGAAGGGAGAGGGACGTGTAGGATGTGTCAGCCTGGAGCTGAATGAGGTGCTTGGTGCATTAACAACCCTGAGGTCTTAAGAAGAGGGATTTGCACAATGGCATCATCAATCTGATGCCTTGTTCTCTTCCTAATTCAGAGCACTGGCTACTATTTTAATAGTGAGGATTTAGTGACTTGATTACTTTCCTAAGTGTTAAAACCCCAAGGTGTTGTTTCTGAGCTGTAGCAGCTATTTCAGAGCCCGTCATTAAGCACATTGGTTATGATTTATTTTCTCACCTGCACTGTTCCGCTCTTAACCTATGTTGAATTTCACCTATCGCTGTCAGACTAAAATCTGATGTGAGATGGAGCTTGCAGGGAACATTTTTAACATTACTATTGTCAAAATCTTAAGTTTGTTTTGCCACTGTTACGTGAAAGGTGAGAGTTGTTGTCCCAAAGAACTTTTTGTCTGAATAGCCACGGAGGGAGGGAGGCAGGTACAAAAAACACTTTGCCCAAGGACACGCAGAAGGTGGTTTGGAGAGTTGGATTGCACCCTATTCCCCTGTACTTGCAGCTCTGCAACCAAAACCCACATTCCTGGTGGAGCTGCTTTTTATTGTGGCAACAGAAATCTCTTAGCCCTGAGCTTTGGATTCTGAAGGAAGTTCAGAAGGAAATGTAGTTCATGTGCTGCAGTTTAAGTGGCTGCCTTAGGTGGGGCTTATCTGAAACCAGGCTCCTGTGGGAATTTGAGTGTGTCAGGGTATTCTACCCTTCTGTGCAAGAGAAAATACATGTTATAACCTCATACAGTTTTCTTAAAGATAGAAAAACAAGTATGGAAGGTTTCAAAGAGGATCTTAAACTCTCAGATCCTTTTTGCTCCACAAGCAGAAATCTAAGTGGGGAGTGAGAACTTCGAGTCCTCACAGCACTTGGTGCAAGAGGCCCTGAGCAAGACTAAGATTCACCTTATGTTACACTGAATTAAATCCCATGTTCCTGCCTGGGATTGCTCCTCCTGAGGTACAGGATTTGGCACTTCTTATTGAGCTCCATGACCTTCCTGCCAGCCTCTTCCCAGCCTGCCCAGGTCCCTCTGGGTGGCAGCATGGCCCTCTGAGGAGCTGCCACTCCTCCCAGTCCATGTCATCTGCAAATTTGCTTTAGTGAAGGTATTAAAGAGGGCTGGAGCCAGCATTGACCCCTGGAGTTCTCCTGGCCTCCAGCCAGACCCTGAGCCACTGATCACTGGGACCAGGCATCCAGACAGCTTTGGTGTCTGCTCCTACAGCTTCAAGAGCTTCTTTGTGAGGAGGATGTCACAGATGGGTGTTTGGAAGTCTTACAGAAGTCCAGGCTGACAATACCCACAGCTCCCCTCTGCCAGGCCAGTCTTTCATTGTGGAAGGTTAAGCTGGGCAAGCATGACTTCCCCTCAGTGAATCCAAGCTGACTGTAGTTGATTTTCTTGTCCTTTCCATAAAAACAGTGTTAGATTAAGTACTCCCAGAATCGTAGGAATTATTTTAAATGCTCTAAAAATTGGAAGAGATCAAGAACATCCACACAGCTGAGCTCCACGTATGGATGTGTAATGTGTTCCTAGCTGGGTGCAAGACAAACCTATTTCTTTTCCCAAAAAAAGTAGGAGCTGCTTGTGATCATGGAGGACTTAGTGTTGCTTACAAGCACTTTCTGTCACAGCAAGTGCAGTACTGTAATGATTGAATTTTTGGGGAATTCCTGCCTTTAGATGATGAGGCAGTTGTCCTTAAGACAACAGGGATTGTGTCTAGCAGTGTGTGCTGTGTTAATTTGGTATCACTGAGCAGTGAAAGGACTCAGCCAGGAGATCTGGATTCCTGCTGTGCTGCTCTGGGCACATGTAGGTTCTTCATAGATGGGTTTGAAAGTTGCACCTGGGCTTGGGAATTTTTTTGGTGTGTCCTATAGACAGGACTTTCAGTAGAAAACTTCCCTCTTGTCTTGTGATGCTGTGATTTTATTCAAGCTGCAGAGCAGTTAAAGAGCAATCCCAGTATCTTTATCATCCATCAGTTTGGTTTATCCTCACACATCACCACCGAGTTCTGGTTGTGGCAGCAGAAGGAACTTCTGAGGTCCAGCTGGAGATGATCAGGCAGCTCCTGGCAGGACACGTGGCCCTTGACTTTGTGTTTAGTATGTGAACACAGCTGTTTCTTACCTGTGATGTAATTTAGAGCATAAATTCATCTGCTTTGCCTTGTTTTGAGTCACAAAATCATAGTATGGTTTGGATTGTAAGCGATCTCAGAGACCATCAAGTTCCAAACCCCTGCCATGGGCAGAGACACTTTCCACTAGACCAGGTTGCTCAAAAATTAACCTTTTCCTCAAAAGACTTTAGTGACATTTCCTACTTCACAGAGGATGACGGGATTTTTTTAAGGATGCAAAAACTGGTAATTATAAGAGTTGCTCATAACATCAGCCAGAGCTGACAGACCTTAACCCCTGGGCAGCTCTGGATGTAACCATAGATACTCATGACTTATGTCAGGAGCAGTAAAGGAGTAGCTGCTCCTTTTTCCTCCTCACTGAAGGATTTATCAACTCTGAAACTTTTTCTAAATGAGTGCTTGGGTTGGTAAGATTGCCTTTCTCTTCCTGCAGGTCACTGGGTTACAAGTGCTGCTTGCCTTGAATGTCCAGTGTGATTTTTACCTCCTATTTACTGCAAAAAATATTTTGTGCCACTTGAGGTGCAACTCAGCCAGTTAGTGACAACGAGAAAAAAATTGCTGTAAAGTCTGCAGGACTTTTAAGTGCTGGACAAAAAGATGGGCAAACCTAAAGTCTTTCACTTGTTTCTAAAGAGAGAGAATGAATGTTTGGTACTTTAACCAGAACTGTGCAGTAGCTGACCACAAATACAAATGTGATCCTGTTGTCAGCTGTGCTCCTTTAGGGATCTTGCTGCCTGTTTGTGCCAGGTGGGGCTGGATTTTGCTGGTGGCTTTTTGTACACAGGTGCAAACACAGCTTTCCATGTCAGTAAGCAAAGTCCTGTTTGAATGGGGAGAATTGGATATTGAGGAGGAAAAGGTGCAATAGGAGAACAGGTATGAAAGCCAAAGGAGACATTTTGTCAGTTGAAGAGGGGATAGTTTGTGTGTGCTCCTTCAGAGGTTTCCTCTCACACCCTGATCCCTGCTGAGCTCGTGGTTGTGGCTTTATGGCTTTTTCTGTTTTTAGCATCAGGAAATTGGGAAATCCCAGAGCACGGGGTTGTTAGTACAGAAATGTAAAAACACGCCTTATGTCTTGTGTCCAAACAACATTACCCACCCCAAGCTTTCAGCCCTGTAGCTGTGGGAATCAGGGGATAGGGCACAAATGTCCCAAATGTCCTGCACCCACCAGGCCCTGTGTCCCATGCAGGACATCCCCCTGCCCTGCTGTGGCAACCCCAGCAGTTTCAGCACATGCTTAAAGCCCAAGACACCCTCAGCTCTATGGAAAACAAGATCTTTCCCAGGAAGATGCCTAACCCTTTCCTTTCTTCTCTAGGAGGAGCGTGGGTTTTTTTTTTTTCAAAGCAGCTTTTAAGCATCTTGGCACTTCACAGCTCTTGAATTGTTTTTCCTCTCCCAGACTCGAAGGTGTTGATCTCTGGCCTCCATTTGAGAGCTTGCAGCAAGTCAGCAGCTCAGGAATCCACATGGTCCTGCCAAGACAAAGGTCTTCCACTCATCCTGATTTTCTCCACCTCCTGCCCCAGGCACAAAGCTGGGTAGCACTTTTGGACTTCTCTGCTTTGAACTTGTAAAACTTGTATAGCAACTGTGAGCCAGAACTCAAATGATAAACACACTGAGCTCCTCCTGGGAGGATGGAAAGTGGAAACTGGTGGGGTTTTGTGTTTTTCCACTATGAGAAAGGGCTTGGTTTGTGCAGTTGAAGTGATGCAGTTAGCACTGGGAGAGGATGTGAGCTGGAGCAATTCCCAGTGTCTTTTCCTTCTTTGTAGGAAGGGATGTGGCACTCGAACAGCAAAATTTAAACACCTTGCCAGGGAAATAGTCCTGTGGCAATGAAGTGTACTCAAACTGGGGTTCAGCGATTTGCTT
Organism: Taeniopygia guttata; assembly: GCF_048771995.1. Taxonomy (NCBI): domain Eukaryota; kingdom Metazoa; phylum Chordata; class Aves; order Passeriformes; family Estrildidae; genus Taeniopygia; species Taeniopygia guttata. The sequence goes on from NC_133025.1 coordinate 3,663,050, forward strand.
CAAGCACAGATTTCAGAGGAAGATCCATCTCTGTGCACCAGTTACAGCCCTGCCCATCATCCCTTATAACACAACACCATGGCACCCAAAGACACTCTCCTAGAAGTATCACATTCGCCTGCAAGGATTCAGCTCTTCTGAGGAAGTCAGGAACTTAGGGATAATAAGGAAATTAAGTTTCGAAAATATCTTCAGTTATCACATACTAGTCATATATTCTTCCCCTTTCTTCATTAGGATTTCTACCTCATCATTTAAAAGTGTTTTGCTTTGTTTTATTTCTATCCAGCCAGCCGATTTATTCATGGGCAAAGCCTGATTTTTATTTTTCCTGCAGTGTTGGGGAACATAAAAGCCTGGAAATTTGAGGCTGTTGTCAGCATTTATGCTAAAAAATAATGGTGTTTGCATCATAAAATCAATATATCCTTTTATTTCCCCCCTGTTTTAAAAACAGAGGGAGTTAACTGCATGGCAAGAATTTGCCTCAGCAAGCCTGGACTGTGTGGAATAGAATTGATTATCTGTCACTCTTGGTGCATCAGAAGAAGGGTGCAGATGTTTCTCCAAATGTGACATTTCCTCTTCAGTGCCAGGTGGGTGTGTGGTAGCAGTTCAAAGCCACAGAAATCAATGGAGAAGGGAAAGTGAATTTCCTGCATGGAAAGAGCAAAATCAAATTTAGAAACTTCAGCAGCAGAGAAACTGGGAAGGTTTGTACCTGACAGCTGCAATAATTACTGCCTGCAGATCACTCCTGGAAAACACTGTCCAGTTCTTTCTCTCCAAAACCCAAAAGCTGAAAATTGTGCAAAACAGGCAACAGGGATCTGCAAGGGGCCAACAGTACCTGGTCACAAAATGATTTGGGCTACAAGGGGCCCTAAAGATCATCTCATTCCAACATCTTTCACTATCCCAGATTGTTCCAAGCCCTGTCCAACCTGACCTTGGACACTTCCAGGGATGGGGCACCCTGTGCCAGGGCCTCACCACCCTCCTAGAGAAGAATTTTTTTCTAATCTCTAATCTAACCCTGCCCTCTGTCAGTTTAAAGCCATTCCTCCTTGTCCTAAGCCTTTGACCTGCATCTCTCTAATCCAATCTTGTCTCCACACCTTTACAGAGCACCTAATCTCTGTGACATGAAGATGCCAGCACTAATACCAGAGGTTAACAAAAGTAATCTCTCTAGGTCAGGCTACAAGGGGGAGATTGGCTGTAAACTTTCCAAAAGCTGATTGTTCCCAGTCCTTTCTGCATCTTAAGCCACGATGACCTGGTTGTGCTGCCTGTTCTCCCAGCAGGACTGGGCCACCAACCTCTCTGCAACTTTTCCCCTGCTGAATTTGCAAGGCTGAAGCATCAGGCTGGTGATCAGCCCATGGGGAGAGCTCGGTGTGGGAAGGGGAGCTGGGTACCAGTGCCTGGCTGCTGGAGTGTGGGAGGGTCAGCAAAGGCCTGGAAAACCTGGGCATGGGCTGAAAGCAGAGATGTAATGGTCAGTGCCTGGTCACTGAAGTGTGACCTTGAAGATTGGCTGTGGCAAGCACATTTCTCTCCCTCTCAGGATTTTTCATAGAGGGGCACAGAGAGAAATGAAAGAGAAAACAATTTCTATTTCTGCTCCTTGTTTGGAGAATTGTTTACCTGGGGTGAGTGCTTGGTTGGATTCTGGTGAAGATTGTTTGAGCCTGATGGCCAATCCAATCCAATCCAATCCAATCCAATCCAATCCAATCCAATCCAATCCAACCCAACCCACCTGTGGCTGGACTCTGGAGAGGGTCAGGAGCTGTGGGGGAGTTAGAGTCAGAGAAAGTAGTATGTAGTTTTAGTATCTTCCTTTTATATAGTATATTAATGTATTTTAGCACAGTTATAATAAAGAAATCATTCAGCCTTCTGAATTGAGTCAGACATGGTCATTTCTTCCCCCTGGGTTCACCTGCATTTACAAGAATTGGCTTAGGTGTGACCACAGCAGCTCAACCAGGAGCAGCTGGGCAGTGGGAAAAGGAGTCAGATGCTGATAAGGAAAGCAGGACCTGTGTGACCCAGGGGAGGAGGAGGAGGAGAGCCTTCCTGAGCACTCAGACATTTTATAAGAGGACAAAGCAGAGCTTTGCAAGCCAGATCAATCGTGTAAGCAAGTCCCCTGGTGTACCCAGCACCAGCAATTCCCAGCACCCTCATCTTCCTTGGGTTTGTGCCATGCAAGTCACTCCAAACATTATAAATATTTCAAAGGAGCTGTTTGCATTCTTATTTGCTTGTAGAGTACAAGCCCTGCAGTGAAGGAGATCCCCTGACTGTTCCTCAGGCTGAAAGCACTGACATTCCTGTCTCACTGCTCCCACCCATTCCCTCACTGCCTGGAAAGGGAGAACAGAGCTCGGTTCAATACTGATTTCCTGGCTGGGGATGAGCAGAGATGTGCAGGGCAGCTCATTTCATCCCCGTGCCCCTCAGTGCAAAGCCTGGTTGTGCACACAGATGGATTCAGTGCAAGGTGGGGAAGGCAAATTAAATTTCCATCCTGAATAAAGAGGTTTTTCTGGGCTTAAGGATGAAGCTGAGGGGAAAATTCTTCCCTGTGAGGGTGGTGAGATCCTGGCACAGGTTGCCCAGAGAAGTTGTGGCTGCCCCATCCCTGGCAGTGTCCAGGGCCAGGTTGGACAGGGCTTGGAGCAACCTGGGATAATGGAAGCTGTCCCTGCCCATGAAAGGGGGTTTGAAACTAAATTGTCTTTAAGATCCTTTCCAACCCAAACTTTTCCATGTTTCTATGAAATATGGGTTTCAAACCTGTGAAACAGGTAAAAGGATCCTTTGCAGGGTCAGCTCTAACTAAACAACCCTCCTAACATATTAGTCATTAAGTTATGCTTTGGTTTCCTTTGGCAACACCTTCCTACAGGACCCAGCTGGGAATGCTGGTAGCAACCACTGAGGCTCCAAGTGCCTCTCCCACAGAAACCAGGGCTTGGGAAGATCTCAGGGAGTTTTCTGGACCATCCCTCAGCCCTGGGGCACAATCAGTGCAGGCTGAAACCCTTCCCACCATGTTTGCTCAACATGTTCTGAAAACCTCGAGTGGTGCTGAGCCACTGCCACCCTCTCTGGCCATGCAGCCTGGCATTTGTGCTCTGCCAGGAGGAGAGATGCTCTGATTTCACCATCCTAGACCAGAGTTTGGTTAGTTTCAGCTAAACTTGTTTTGGGACCAGTTTGATTCTCAGTATTTTTTATTTAATTATTACTATTTTTTACTTTTAAGCTTCCTTTCTAAATGCCAGACAGAAATGCTGTTGAGCTGTGAGGAAGGGGTGAAGATCCTCGTACACCAGAAATCCCCAGACTATGTTTGAAGTCTTCACTGCTTATTAAAACTGCCTGGCACCAGTGAGATGCCTGAGGTGCTTTCTGTGGGTGAAACCAAATAATATCTGATATAGGGAATGATGACTCCTGTGATGGCCTTGGCTGGGGCTTGGAAGCTGTTTTCTGGAATTTTCTGGGAAATGGAAAGCAGATCCATTGGTGTGGACACCAAGGATGGTCCCATCTGGGATCCTTCTAGGTCAATGCACAGAATAACTGGAGCAAATCCCAGTGCAAGGACCAGGTGACAGAAGCACCTTAAAATGGGGACCTGAACCATCATCATCTGCCACAGGTCCTGGTCACAACAACAAAACTCTGGGATGCTCCTGCTGGGAAGGTTTTGGAGCTGAAGTGGCATTGTCCAGGCAAGATCAGTGTTGGAAAAAAACCAAAAAATGAACTCTGAAGAGTTAAGCCCCTTCCAAGATGTGCACAAACTGTGAGGGATGTTATGGACAACAAACTTGGACATGAGCATCCAAACATGGATTTTCATGGATATGCCACTCATTTTGGATCTAACCCTGAATATATTGCATGAGGTTTCTTTTGCTAAGCCCTGGAATCAAGTGCTGAAAATATCCTCCTGGAGATGAATTGTTAATCCACATTTATCCTGGGAAATGAAACTGTAAAAATCTGTTTTTGTGGAGATTTGGAAGCTCATCGCTCCAAGGAATTTCACTTGTTTGCCAGAGCAGAGGGCTGGGTTAGAGCTGAGGTGGACCAGAAGAACTCCTGGCTCCTGCTGCCCTGTCCTTGGGCATGGCTGGGGTGTCCTTCCCTTCCACCTGGCTGCTGGGCACATGGAGTGAAGGAGGACTCCCCTTTGCCTTCTGGGCTGTCTGGCAGCAGCACATGGATGTCCAACCCACCTGCCTTAAATTATCCCACCCTGTGGCCCTTTAAGGTTATTAAACATCCTGGGAAATTCCATTTTTGGATGATTTTTCCCCAAGGAAATTGTTGCCTGTCCTGCTGTGTTTTCCAGCTGTTACAACTGGTTCCAGTCACTGTAAGAAGCCCAGCAGCCCGTGCCATCAAATCTTGAACAATTTTATTCCTCAGGTGGTGCTGGGGCTCAGGAACACCTCCACCTGCAGCAGCCAACACTCCCTGAGCAGGACAAAGCCATGTAGGACATTGATGTCCCTGTCCCTGCCATTCCTATTGCAGTCACAGCTCTCATAGCAGCCTGGGGGATGTTTTTTTTTTATGGAGTGCTCCTCACCCACTGGTCTAAACAAGTTTCTCCAGTGGGGGTTAAGCCAAACCTGGCAGACTTTGCCCTGGGGAGGATGAAGAACACTCACCTGGAGCATCGAGGTGGTCTGGAGCCTGCAGGAGATGGATGGGGAGGCTTTAAAGCACCCCAGGGATGGTTTGAGGAAAGTCTTGTTGACTCCAGGAGGGAGACACAGCTTTGCAGGGAGCAGAGATGCAGCATGGAGCTCATGGTGTGGCTGTCAAGCACCAAGATGAAAGGATGGGGTCCAATCCTGCACAGTTCAAAGAGTTTCTCTTGGACTCTCTCCAAGCCAATGCCTCTTTCTACCTCCAGGGAGGGCATAAAGCAACCACAGTAAAAATAAACAACCCTCCCAGGTTAAAATGTTCCACCTTCACCTCCTGCTGCAAGCTGAGCTCCAGAGATGAGGACATACAGACCTGATGCTGTTCCAAAGCTCATGGCTCACCCCAGCCCAGTGATGCCACCAAGGAGTGTTTGCTCATCCTCAGGATTCAGCACAGCGGGATCTGAACTTCCAGTGCCCTGTGCAAGGGCAGGAGGTGCTGAACAGGGGCACCTGAGTTTCTGACCCCTTTGTTCATGAAAAACCTGTGTTTTCCCAGTTTGTCCCAGGGCCACCACAGAGAAGATGGGATTGGTGCTCTGATGAACTCAGAGAAATTTGCATAAGTGATGCAGGAGGCCAAAATTCCACGATCACACCACGTCCATTACACATAGTCCTGTACTGGTCCTAGCAAGAAAAAAAACACCACAAATCAACTTAAAAAGCCATTTCCCAGTACCTTCCACCCCTTTCTAAGGCAATCATCTCTCTGTCATGTTCATGTCTCCTCCCTCCCGTCCCTGCTGTCTCCGGGAAGCGAAGGGTTAAAAGCTCTGAAACTGTAAGAACTTCCTCCTTTCTGCAGTGCCACCCTCGGAATGACGCTGATTTCTGCCGGGCTTTGCCCAAATATGTCCGTTTCCTTCTGAAAGACGGAGGAGGAAAGGAAAGAAATAGAGATACGGAAAGAAATATCCTATATTTTTGTGTATATATCCAAGAGAAGGCATCCGAAGGGACCCGAGCTCCATGCCGTTCCGCAAAGGTAGGGCTGGATGGGCGGGCAGCATCCCGGGATGCTGCCCGGGGAGCACCGGGGTACCCAGGGCTGGGTGGGAGATGGAGCAGCGGGATGTCCCCACCCGCATCAGGAGATGGGGGACACCCCTGAGGTTGTGTCTGGGGTCCAGGGGGTGCTGCAAGGGCTGAGGACAGAGGGCAGCGGGATGTTTCTGGCCAGGGGGTGCTGCTGGCTGCGTGCGTTTGTGTCCTTGGGAGGTCTGGGCTGAGGAGAGACTGGGCAAACCCCCTTCACGCCTCAGGTCTGCACCCCAAACCATCTCTTTTCCGCAGAAATCCCCACTCGCCACCCCCTGGCTTGGCAGTGTGGGCAAGAAGCATCCAAAACGGGACCTGAAGCTGCTGTGGATGAGTTCTCCATCCTCTTAAATGCCACCTCCTCCTCTTTCCAGAGGGAAGCGGTGGGACACAGAGTGGGATGCTTGTGGTGGTCCCTTCTCCCAGCAGCTCTTTTGGGTGGAGAAATGGAAGGGGAAATGGAGACAGACGAGCCAGGGGAGCCAAGGTGAAGTTGGGATGCAGAAGGTGCTGCCCAGCATCGCACACAGCCGCTCTGCCCGGCGGGCAGCCCTGCGCTGGGGCGGGGACAGAGGTGTCACACACTGGCGCTGCCACGCCGAAAAGCAGCAGGGAGGGAATGAAACTGGCGGGGAGAGGGCTGGATTTGATTTTCTGCCCTCTGCCTGCTCTGGGGAGGATGTTCTGGGGCTGAGGCAGTGCCCGCAGTGATGCTCACAGAGCCGCAGCGCAGCGTGATGCGCTTCACACCCTCGCATCTTGCCAGCGCAGCACACCGCAGGGCTCGGCTGAATTTTAGGTGATAAAAGGATTAATTTGGAGCAGAGGGAGAGATGCTGGGGGTGGGCGGTGGGAAGAAAGAGCTGAGCAGGGGAGCAGGAGAGACCGGGGGACCTTCCCGTGTTGGAGGGCAGCTCAGCTGCAGCCTCAGCAGGGGTAGAAATGATGGGCAGGGCTCCAGAATTTGGGCACACACGTTGGATTTGGGACAATTGATGCTTTTCCATGCCCAGCACACCTGAATTGGGTTTGTTGGGATGCTGTGCTGTGCTTGTCACCGCCGCAGCCGGAGCTCGTCTGGCTCCAAATTTCCTCTAGAGGTCAACCTTGAAATGCCAGAACAGCTTTCAGCAGCTCCTGCAGCTCCAGGGAGTGCAAAGTGCAGAGTGCTTTGTGCAAAGTGCAGCTCCAGTGCATCAACCTGCAGCTCCAGGGAGTCCAAAGGGGCAGAGAGGCCGGTGGGGATGGGTTTTGTCCATTGCTTGTGTATTTTAGGAATAATTTTGTCAGCACAAGAGTTGTCAAGCACTGGAAAAGTGGTGCCTGGGGGAGTGGTGGACTCTCCATCCCTGGAGAGATTTAAGACATATAGATGTGGCACCTGGGGACATGGTTTAGTGGTGGCTTAGCAGTGCTGTGACTTTTAACCTCAGTTCAGAGCACCCCGTTGGGCTGGTGGGACCCCACAGCACCAGCCCTGCCTGCAGCACTGTTCAGTGGCTCCCCAGGGACACATCCAGAAGCCACCAAGGCAGGAGGGTTGTGGAGAACATAGCCTTGTGGTGTTTTCAAAAGCTGCCCACAGCAGGCTGTGCACATCCTGAGTTTGCAGGAGAGGTGGGCGTGAAGATATTTTCCTTCCAGTTCAACATGGTCCATAAAAATCCTTGCTCAGGGTGGTGGCTTCAGCTGGGTTGGGATCTGGCTGTGTTCCTGACCCTCCCAGAGGAATATGGGGACTCCAGGCAGCTTGGAAAGGAGGCTGAGCCTTTACTCTAAGAGATTTTTGGGAACAGCATCTCACCTGAGGGTTTGCTCACAGCCCCCCTGATCCAGGGTGCAAAGAGGAGGCTCTGCCCAAGGGCTGCTGCTCTTTACACCCTCGGTAGCTTGAGGCACAGGGACACTTTGGGATGAGCATTTTGGAGGCTCTCAGCTGTCTTTGCACAACCCCTGTGTGTGGAAATGGAGCATCCTGTGGCAGAAAATGCAAACTCCACCCCTGTCTTGGCTGGTTTCTCACCACTTGCAGCTTTGGCATCCCTTTCCTGTTTCTCCCCGAGAAGTCTGTGTGAAATCCTGGTTGCCTTGGCTCTGTTCTGCCTCCTTTCTCCCCAGGCATCACAGCCAGTGGCATTGCCACAGGATCTACACTCCATGGCTGTGTAACAGCTGCCATTTCGCTGACCTCAAGGCATTTGGCAGTTTCAGATATTAAAGAAAGGTATTTCTAGCAGGGATGCTCAAGGACAGCCAGGAGGAACGAGCTTAGGACAGAAATTAATTTCTTCCAGCATCAATGCATCAGCTGGGAGCACTGGAGAGAGAGCCCTGATCCCCAAGCAGTGCCACAGACACGCAAAGGCCTGTCTGTGACTTCAGCTCTGTTATCAGGAGGTGTTGGGAGCTTTCACCTAAAGTGCCCTCCCTGAAAAATATGATTTAATTACTGCAGCTGACGCGAGGAAGCCTGGGAGTGTGCAGGTGATAAGCTGGCAGGGCACTGCCAGCCAGCAGGACATTTGTCATCTGTCAAAGGACAAATGAAATCTTGGTGCTGCTGGCTGGGAAGGAGCTGGAGATAAGCCTGAAAGCCAGTGAGCAGAGAATGAACACATAATGATAGAAGCATGGAACAGTCTGGGTTGGAAAGGATGTCAAAGATCACCTAGTTCCAAACCCTCTGACAAGGCAAGAACACCTTGTACTCAATGAGGTCACTTAAAGTCCACTCCAGCCTCACCTTGAACACTTCCAGGGATGCCCACCTCTCTGGGCAACCTGTGCCAGGGTCTCACCACCCTCATAATACAAAATTTCTTCCTTGTATCTAATATAAATCACAGAATAATGAAGTTGGAAGAGACCTCTAAGATCATCAAGTCCAACCCATGCCCTAAGACCACAACTAGACTATAGCACCAAGTGCCATGTCCAGTCTTTTTTAAAACATATCCAGAGATGGTGATTCCACCACCTCCCTAGGAAGACAATTCCAGTATTTTATTATTCTTTCAGTGAAAATTTTTTTCCTAATATCCAACCTAAATAAACCCTCCTTCATTTTGAAACCATCACCCCTTTTCCTGCTGGAACAGATCCTGCTAAAAATCTGTCCCCATCTTTCTTATAGGTTCCCTTTAGGCACTGGAAGGGGCTCTAAGATCTGCTCAGAGCCTTCTCCTCTTGAGGCTGAGCACCTGAGCTCTCTCAGCCTGTCTCTATAACAAAGTTCTCCAGCCCTTGGAGCATCTTCATGGCCTCTTCTGGACTTGTTCCAACAACTCCACATCCTTTTTATATCCGAGACCCCGAGCTGGACACGGTGCTGTGGGTGGGGTGTCCCAGGAGTGGAGGGGAGGGGCAGGATCCCTCAATCTCCTACTGCTCCCTCTGCCTTGTACATTCTGTTAGCACCAGCTACAACATCCCCTGGTCTCAATTCTGCTTGCTGAGACCAAGGAGCCTCGTGTGGGCAGGGGCAGAGGTGCCTTTTGCCTGCAGCATGAAGGGAAGGGCTCAGGGTCAAGCTGGTGGGACCCCAACAGTGTGAAAGTCCTTGTTCCCCTAGCCCAGCAGCCAAAAAAGGAGTCTGGAATATGTGAAGTTGAGTTCTCAAGGTTGTTTATTCTTTCTTATCTAAACATTCTTTCTCTGACCTGCTCAGCTCTGGCTGGCAAGTCCACCAGGGCATTCTGCTGTGCCCTCTCAGGGGGTGTTTACATTTTATATCAAAGGTTACATATAGTCAATTTATAACAATGTGCCAATATCTAACATCTATGTTGGACAGTGTGTCCCCATCCCAAACCAACAGAAAAGTGTCACCACCACACCAAGACATGGAGGACAAGAAGAAAGGAAAGAAGGTCAGGACACGCCCAAATCCCTCCATCTTGTGCCCCCTTGAACCCCATTCTAAAAATCCCAAAATTCTACTTTTCCGCTCTGTGTTAGTTCAAATATCACACCACTCAAACTCTTGTGACTTGTAATTCCTCATACAAAATTGACAGCTTTTTCCACAGGCTAAAATCAAAGCCACAGGTGTTTTTGACTTCATGCCAGGGTCTCGAGACGGCAGGGCAGCCAGAGGGATGTCCTGGGCTCCGACAGTAAGGGACAGGACTGTGCCACATCCTGGCACTTTTATTTCTGCTGTCTGTCCCCTGTGCCACCGAGCACTTCCTCGCTGTCCCAGCTCTTGCAGTGACTCAAATTACAACACCCCCTGATGGGAAACTCTGCCTTTGCAGAATGGTTTCAGCTAAAGGTGGAGAACTGCCTTTCTGCAGCTTTTTTTAGGTATTGGAAGGGATAATCTCATTGCTTTGGGAGGTTTTCTGGATTGCTGGCAATGCCCTGCAAACCCACATGCTGCTGCCTTTGCTGGTCATGTCACCCACCACTCCTCGATGCCGTGTCTTCCTGGCAGCCCTGGAAAAGGTCTTATCCAGCATTTCCTGTCAGAGGCACTGGCCAGGATTTTTTAAGCACTGATGGATGCAGAGAAGCCATGTGAGGAGTCAGGAGCTGCTCGAAGGGGGTCCTGACAGCTGCAGCTCCCCATGGGGACCCTCCTGGTGACAGGGACACCGTGGGTGTCTTCTTGAGGGTATCTGCTCAAAGAACAGGGAGGAAATGTGTGGCATTTGTGTGACTCTCTTGACTCACTGCCTTGTGCCTGAGTCAAACCATCTCCTTGTTTTCACTGAACACCTTTCCTGGGAGGCTGGAAATCCCCTCCCATCCTGGCCTGTGGCCTGTGTTGTCCCCTGGCCTGTGTTTCTCACTGTGATATTTTCATTCTGTCTCTTGGTTTCATTTCATCCCCTTTCACCTCACCAGTCTCTCCCAAAGGAGCAGGTGCCTGGCCCCCATCTCACCCCTCCCAGCATCTCCCTGCACATCCAAGAAAGCCCTGGGTGGGCACAACCTTTCTGCTGCCTCTTGGCCTTTGCACTTTTATTTATGGCCACTCATGGGGAGTTTTTAATGGATTTGGGGGTCACCACACCCGGTTTTGTTCCCATTATTGCTCACTGAGTCATGCACAACCAAGCAGCAGAGCCCACCATGTCTCCAGGTGCTGGTGCAGGGGAGCACATCCCAGGCTATGTCCCAGGTGGGACAACCTTGGCTGCCACCAGCTGCAGGTGGAACCACCACTCCACTAGAAACTCTTGCAGGAGGCTTCTAAAGGGTGCAGTGGGATTTTTGAGACCCACTCTTCATTCTGATCACAGAAACCAGATCAGATCACAGATCAGTCCAGCTGGTGGGGACAGATATGGGTTGTGAGCACCTCTCAGACTCCCTGAGTCTGGGAATAAAACCACATAACAATATTGAAGGTATATCCTCCTGTCCTAACCTGGGAGCAGGCAGACACATGTATAACCTCCCTGCCATGGTCAGAATTCCACCAAGCAACTCAGGATGCTGGAAAACCTCCTTTTGCTGTCCTGCCTCCCTCCTGGCAGGGATGGGGAAGGAGTCTCCGTTGCTGCATTTCCAGCCCCCAGCTGAAACCAAGCTCAGTGGCTATGTCACACAGGAGAGCAGCTCAGACTGGGCTTGAGCTTCACCCCAGTGCTCAGATCCCACCACCAACACCCCCAGACCCCTTTTCACCCACCAGCCCTGTGTCACTGGAAGCCTGTGCCAGCAGAGCTGCTGCCCTGCTGAACCTTTCCCTAACACACCCTCTGTGATGGAGAAATTGATCTCAGCACAAAACAGCTCCAAAGGCTTTAAATCAGATGACCACAGGGTTTTTATTTTCATGGAAGGACGTGGGAGGATTTCAAAACCAGCAGGCAGCAAGGTGTGATCCCTGTTTTCCTGGTGTGTGCGTGCAGGCACACACATCTCTGCAGAGCACCTGACTCTTTTCTCCATCATAACTACATTTTAAGGTTAGGGGAAAAAAAAAAAAAATAAAAGGATGGGGTACAGTCCCCAGTTGGGACTCAAGATCAAACCCACACAAGCAGATTTAGGTTTCCTTTATGTTTTCCCCTGAAGAATTCCTTGTCCTGGCAAGGCATATTAGGATTCCACTAATAGGATTCCCCTGGGGCAGCATATCTTGTATAAAACTTAAATATTCCTTGCTATAAAGAACAGCTATTATCTTCTCCATAGCATCCTTTTCCAGGCTGAAAGCTACTCCCCATTTTTCTCCTTCCTGGAGAACAAAATAATTCTCATTTTGTCCTTTTCCATATGCTCAATTTTGAAAACATCTCCTCGGTATTGCCCATCCTGTCCCATCCCAGATTAAACCTCTTCCCAAAAGCACAGGGCCTGGAGTGAGATGTGCCCTTCCTTGGTGCTGAGGAAGCAGCACCATGCAGTCCAGAAAACCCAATCTTCTGCATTTTGTATGCCACCCTCTAGCTAAAACATCATGGGATTGGGCTGTCCTTTTGGTTTCCCTGCATTATTATTATTATTATTATTATTATTATTATTATTATTATTAATAATAATAATAATAATAATAATAATAATAATAATAATAATAATAATTTCTTCTGGGACTTCATGCTGTTTGTTCAGAATTGGCTGCTGAGACCTTCCCAGTCCTTTGCTCCTTGTTGGATGATTTCCAGCTTTATCAATCGAGGCAGGGGAAACTGAGGCACAGGAGGGCTGAGATGGGCTGGAGGCTGTGCTGGTGGTGCCTTTAGCTGCTCATACACACGGATCCAGCTCTCTCTGCACCAATCCTGGCAGTGCCAGGGCATTCTGTTCCCTGTGTAGCTACATTTTGGGGATATTACTGGTGCAGGGTTCATTGTACGCAGTGCAGAGCTTCCAAATCAGCCCCTGTGGGCAGGAGCAGGGTGTTAAAACCCCACCTGCAGAGATGTTAATTTGGGTTGGAAATCAAGGAAAGCTTTGCTCAGCCCTGAAAAAGATTATCTGAGACAGACCAATGTCTCCTCGTGGTTTGGGGAGAAACACTGCTGCTGGGGAAGGGGTGATGGGGAAGGAGGTGGGGAAATGTGGGAGTCCAGGGCATCCCTCTGGCTGCCCTGGCAGGTCTGGGACCCTGGCAGGGGTCAGAAACCCCCCTGGACAGAGCCCCCAGAGACACTGTCTGTGATCTCTGTCCATGGAAAAGAGTTTTCAATCTTACAGGATGAATTACCAGCTCAGAGTGTTTGATATAAGTAATAATTAAGTGTGGCACAGGTGCAAAAGTAAAATTTTAGGATTCTAGATGAGGGGTTCAAAGGGAACAAGATGGAGGAAATTGGGTGTGCCTTGTCCTTTTTCTCCTTCTTCATGCCCTCCATGTTTCACTGTGGTGTTGGCATTTTTCTGTTGGTTTAGGCTGGGGACACACTGTCCAACGTAGGTGACAGATATTGGCAGGTTATTGTAAATCCAGCACAGGTAGTTTCTGGTATTTAATGTTTGTAACATCCCACTGAGGGCAGAGCCCCACACGCTGCCCTGCAGGACAGAGCTGCGGCAGGGCAGCAGAACATGTTAGAGATAAACAGAATAAACAACCTTGAAACAGCACAGACGAATTATGGCTTCTTCTTTGGCAGCGGGGCTGAAAGACAGAGACTTTCTACAATCTTGGGATCATCAATAGCACAGATTCCAACAGAGAAAAGGAGGTATTGCCATGTCCTTGTGCAGTCCCAGCCCCGCTTTGGGCTTTCTTTGAAACAGCTGCATCCCTTCCACCAGCCCCATTTATTTATTTCCTCTGGAACTTGTTTACCCGACTGTGAGTGAAAAGAGAACCTTTCCCAGCACAGTGGGGTGAACTTGTTTACCAGTTTTATTTATCATTTCATTGCCTTGCTGGCATGAGGGATGGCGGGGCACGCACGCCCCGGCGGCGTGGCCGGGCAGGGAGCGCTGCGGGATCCGCGCACACGCGAATGGAGCGTGCAAGAAAACCCTGCCAACTGCTCTGCCCTTTCCAGGAAGCCCAGAGAGCAGCTGGGGCTGGTAAACAACAGGGCTGATCTGTCAGTATTGAGGGTGGTTTTGTCCCCGAGGTGCTGGTGCAGTAGGTTTTTAGCTTTTGGGTTTTTTCAGCTCTTGCGCTGCATTAGTGTATGGCTGTAAACTCCATATAAAGTGTTAGTTAACTTCACAAACTGCACAAAATGCCTTCATGTTTTGGTCAGACTAAATAATCCCTCTGGACCCGAGTTTCGAGGACACCCTACAGCCTCAGATCTAAACAAAAGTGAATTGGGAGGAAGCAAAATGGAAGTATGTGACTTCGTTAGCTCCAAATACCTGTAATTGGAGGTTTAACCCCTGATATGTAAATGGACCAAACTTATATATGTCTGAAAAACTCATTACCATTGTTCATTTTTGGGGGTAGCCCCTTGGGGAGGCTTTGTCTGCCCTTAATGTACCTGAAGGCCCTTCATTAAATATATTTGCTTTTATTCTTTTAATTTTGTGTGCCCTCTGTTCCTAGGTAAGCCCAAAACCAGATCAGTACTGGGAGAAAAATTGGGTGTTTTGCCTCCTGCTCCCAAATCCATGAGTCCTAAGGAGGGATGTGGCTTCCCAGGATAAGCCAGGGTGTTTCAGCTGCCTTTATTGGGGGATAAGCAGGGTTGCACTGGGTCCTGCTCGTGGGCTTGAAGGTGAGGACTGAACAACTGAGTTCTGTGCCTGGGAGACAGAATTTTTCCACCCCTAAAAATGCAAGTGGGCACTGCCAGGTCACCTGGCACAAGTGCAAAGTAAAGGCTCCTCAGTCACCAATATAAATTTATTTGGAGGAAATTCATGCCTTCATGCCAGGTATGACCCAGGTAAGCACCCTGCCTTAATGCCAATAAAAGACTCTAACATGGCTGGAGCAGAAATTTGAGAATTTGACTTGTTTTTTATTTCTCTTTCTCACTACCTTTCTTAGAAATCTTCCTTATTAGGAAGGGATTCTCACAGGAGCAGTATGACATAGCTGAGGCTGTGATTTGGACTTAGGCATCCCGATAAAACCCTTCCACAAAAGGAATGTGGGATGGCTTTATGCCAACACCAGGTGCTCCAGGAACGGATCCATGCTCACAAAACAACATTCCCATTCAGAGCAAAGTAAAGAAAAATAAATTTATAGAGTTAACAGTATATAGAATAATAATAAAGAAAAATAAACAGTAGGGTTTTGGGTTTGTTGCCAGCCTGGGTCCATTTCCCAGCTGGAGGGGTGGATCTCATTCATGGCTGAGGACAAGGCTTTGGGGTGGGAAGAAGGACTCAGAAGAAGAAGGACTTCACCACCAAAATCTCCATGTTGCTGAAACAAGCTGAGCAGGATGAGTTGAGACAGAAGAGGCACCTGCCAGCAGTGATTTTTGTGTTTATTTTTTTTTTTCCAAGGTGGCTTTGGCAAAGGCAGGGAATGGATTTCCACCTCCTGCCAGCTGTGAAGATCAGGTGCATGGGGGAACACAGTCAGCAAACCTTTGTTTCCCTTAAACATTAAATCACCTCTGGTTGCTGCAGTGTTTCTCCTTTCTTTTGTTTTTTTTTCTTTTGGGTGCAGCTGAGCTGCTGAGAAACCGATCACGTCCAAAACATTTACACCACAAATAAAAGAACAATGCAATAAACCATTAAATCATGTAGGGCTGTCGCAACAGCAGCAATTAGGTGGAAGGCATGAGGGTGGGAAGCGTTCTTTTTATGGATGTGACTTTCCTAGCCCAAATTCTGGATGACCTGAGGTTACCTTTTCCAGCCTGGCTTGCCATGTGCTGTCACACGGGGTTGGGTGGCCTGGCAGGTAACGGCCCAGCTGCAAGATGGGACAAGGCAGCGTGGGATGGGGCTGGCATGTGGCAGTGCTGAGCTTTAGTCACCCCTGCCATCGATGACTGGCTCTGCCTGAATGCAAGAGGACCAGATTTGTGAGCAGCATCTCAAGGCACTGGCGGCTGCCAGGGGCTGGGGTGGCTGCGTGTGCTCCTGCACGTGTGCAAGGGAGCTGGGCTTGCTCAGGCTCTGGGCTCAGATGGGTTTGAGATGGGTTTTCGGGGATATTCCAGGTCTGGAATAAGCACCAGTGTTTAGGACAGGACAGGGAAGGGGCACAGCACATCCATGCTCCAAGCACATCCTGCAGATACTACAAGCTCCTGTGGCACTCTGGCTACCCCACCTTCACCCCAAACCCATCCTGGTGGGATCCCCCTTAGCCACAGCTGCAGAAAGGCTTTCCTTCTGCTTAGCTGGCAGGTTTGGGAATTGCTCTGGGCTCTGCTCCATGGGTACAAACTCTATCTCCCACTGGCCCAGTGACCATCCATGGAATCTCTGAGGCATTTCACCCAGCAGTGGGTGAAAGGTGCCCATCAATCCGGCGCCTGGGGCTGTCCCTGCTTGGGTAATAACAGCATGAACTGAAGGAAGGTCATGCCTGGAGCCTGAGCCTGGCTCTCCTTTATAGGGAAGCTGGCAGGAAAGCCTGCCCAGGAGTCGGGTGTCCCTCAGATCTCTTGTTGACTGTCTAGCAGTTGTTTTCCTTCGGGCTGAGCTCTGGGTAAACAGCTGGGCTGGGAAATGTGAAACCCTGGCTGTGGCCATGCTGACGCCAGCCCCAGGACGTGTGGGGAGCATGAACCCACCAGAGCTGTGCCAGGGGGGCACAGGGGGATGGACACATGAGGTGAGCCCCTCTCCTGGGGACATTTGTTTGTTTTGAGAGGTGTCCTATTTGTGGCACAGAGTTTGTGTTGCAACAGGTTGCCCAGAGCAGCTGTGGCTGTCCCTGGATCCCTGGAAGTGTCCAAAAACCAGGTTGGACAGGGCTTGGAGAACCTGGGATAGTGGAAGGCATCCCTGCCCATGGCAGGGGATGAAACTTGATAATTTTTTATGTCCCTTCCAACCCAAACCATCCTGTGATTCCCGAATGGGTGGTGTTGCTGGAAATGCTGAAGCAGACACAATAAAAGTGTTTTTCCCTTATCTCCATCGTTATTCAGTGAGGATGAGTCATGATCAATGGGCAAGATGTGCTTCCACCTGTGCCATGCCCTCCTGCTTCTGTCTCTGAGCAGCTTGAGAGAAAACTGAGGCCTTCTCAAGTGCTTTCAAGGACAGCATCTTTCCTTGTGACCCCTGTCAGGCACCCAGATGCTGCTTTGCTACTCCCTGTTAAACTCCAGGGCAGAAATTTAAACATTGAGCTCAGTCTTCTTTTTTTTCTTTTTTTTTTTTTTTCCCCCAAGGAGCTGTTACCAGCTTGTCATTGCGGGTTGGAAAATATAAATGTATTTGAGAAAATATGTTGGCAGCAAGCTCCCCATATTGTTTCGGCTTGCCCCAAAATTCCAGAGAAATTTTCCATTCGTATTTTTCATGTCTGATTGGAAAATATCAGGGAAAGAAGAAACAAATTCTGTAGATGTTTTTTAACAATTTTGGACTTTTATTTCTTTCCTAGCCAGGTCTCCATGGCATAGAAAAAAGTAAATTAAATACACAAATGAAAATCATCTGCTAGGACTTAAATGCACTAAAATCATTGCTCTGTAAGTGAAAGAATTTTAAGAAAACCATGATAATGAAATTTGGTTATTTAATTTCTGCATTCCAGCAATCTGTGTGATCTAATTCCAGTGATTTGGGTCCAAAACTCTGTTAGGAGAGCTGTTAGGAAATTGGAGGTTCCCTGAGAGAGGTTTTGGCTGTAAAGAGCTCCAGCAAAAGATACGGAAACAAAACTGGCCTTTACTATTCTAAAATTCAGCTTGTTGACCACACACTTTCCCTCTTACTTGCCTTTCACAGACTCCTAAAAGCAGTGCCTACAGGTCTCCAGTTTAAAAGCACAGGGCAGCACTCTGGAAAAGTGGGACACAGACCTCACCTCTGGATGCCTTGTGGTTTCCACCAGGCTGAAGGGAGAGAGGAGCCCTTGGGGAGGCTGATCCAGGGAGCAGCTCAACCCTGCAGTGCTGCTGGTCCCAAAAGTGGTTCTCCTTGGCCAGAGCTGAGGTGTGTGGGCCACTGTTGGGCAACCATTGTCTGGATCATGCCAGCCCTGTGGGGAAGCAGGGATGAGCAGGTTGTCCGTGGGGCAGACGTGCTCCCAGCAGTGGGGTGTGGGTGGGAAGATCCGCGGCACGTACACGGTTTCAACATGCAGCTCCTCACCAAAGCTCTGCTCTTCCTCCCTCCATGGGACTCTGGATTGGACAAGGACTTGTGTTTTGGGTCACCTCGTGCTGGAGAGCACTGAGATGTGTGTGGAATGGTTTTGGGCATAGCTCTGAGGTTCCCTCAGTGGTCAGAGGACACAAACTCCTCCAGGACGCATCTCATCCTGGTTTGCAGTCAGTACACAGCAGGACAGCTGAATTCTCTCTCTGCAAGTGAGTGCCCATTTCCCTCCACAGGCGGTAGAAGTGGTCAAAGGTGACCAATTCCTTGTAGACACCCCAAAATTACATAAATCCTTCCCAAATTCTACCCACAGCTTTGCTGTGGATGGAGGCAGAACAGCAGGAGCTGAGAGCTTCAACGCCTCCTCCCTGCTCAGCATCCCTCAGGGGAACCTTTCCATCTGAGCCTCCCAGGCAATGCAGATCCTTCTGGGATGCTGCTTCAAAAGCCCCTGTATCAGGAGCCAAACTGATTATCAGCGGGGGTTGAGACCTGAGATAAAAAAATACCCTTTTTCCTCGGCTGTGATTAATCTGCTGCCCGCTGCTGCCTACAAGCACGTCCTCCTTGATGATCAGAAATACAAACCCATGTTCTCCCCCAGAGCTTTGTGTTTTAGGTTTTTTTTGCATTACTTTGAAGAGATTCTCCAGCATCTCTGGGGTATCTGGCTTCACCACATCATTGCCTGCAACTTTTTTCGAGGCTTCCCTGTCACCATGACGATGCTGAGGTTGTCATGGCCCGGGCTTGTTACATAAGGAGGTGAGTCAGCCCCAGAAAGGCCACAGCCTTTGCCATTGTTTGATTTAATAACGTGCAATGATGAGATAAGGATCCAAGCTCTTAATGAAAGGTGGGTGGTAATGAGGAGTTAGGAAACAGTTCAGTAGTGAAGTCCAGGGGATAATGACAGGCTGTGATTTCCAGAGGGTGATCACTGAACAGCCTCATCATCCCTGGGGGGTTTCACATCCAGCACCCAGAGCTGCATCCCAGCTGCATCACCCGGCTGGGAATTAAGTTCTTCAGTGAGCACAGTCAACTTCAGCCACTGGGCACCTCCATGGAAATAAATCCTGTAACAATCTACACATACAGGAGGGCTGGAATTCTTTGTTCTTCCCATCAGATCTCCAACGTGCTGTGCTGCTTTACAGCACTGGGCTGGTTTGGGCTGGGACAGGTTGATTTTCTCCAGAGCAGCTGCTCTGGGGTTGTGATTCTGAATTGTGGCCAAAACCGTGTTGCTCATACAGAGATGTTTTTGTTTTTGCTGGGCAGAGCTTGCAAAGAGTCAAGGCTTTTCTTGCTCCTCACCCCACCGGTGAGGAGGCTGGAGGGGGGCACAAGGAGTTGGGAGGGGACAGAATAAGGACAGCTGACTCTAAACTGACCAAAAATAATCCATAACACATTTTGTCATGTTTAGGAAAGGGGGGACATTCGGGGTGATGGTGTTTGCCTTCCCAAGCCACCACTAGTGTGATGGAGCCTTGCTTTCCTGGGGATCACAGGAAACTTGTGGGAAGTGGGGAATGAATTCCTTCTTTTGCTTTGCTTGTGCACGTGGGTTTTGCTTTACCCATTAAACTGTGTCTACCTCAATCCATGAGTTTTCTCACTTTTACCTTCCAGCTCTCTCCCCCATCCTACTGTGGGGGACTGAGTGAGTGGGGCTGAGCTCCCAGCTATGGTTAAACCAATAAAGTCCTAAATTAGGTCTGGTTCAGGTGTGAGCAGATGGCTGTAATTCTGCTGATTTTCCCGGAGAAGGCACTGTGGTAACACGTGCCAAGTTCTGCTGGCAGCAGCAGGACAGGGAATATCTGATCTGGCAGTGGGGACAGAGCAGCCCTGTAAATACACTTTTCTCTCAAACCAGCAGGATTTTTTTTTGCTGGATCAATGCCTTGTCGCAGGTTGTTGTGGCCTCTTGATTAGGGATGAGGCAACCTAAAGTCAAGTTCAACGACCTGGGGATTTACACCCGAAAGCAATCCCAAGATTTTCAGTAGGGAATTTCACACCTCAAAATATCAGGGCAAACAGGGAAGTGTTCCTTTCATGTAACTGAAAGTACCTGGTAGTAGAAGGCTCAACCCAGTGTCAGGCTAATGTGAATATTGTCTTTTCAGAAGCTCTGACATTACAAAAACCTGAATTGTGTCTCTTTGACTGATCTACACTCTTTGACCCTTGCTCTTAGAAACCTGAACTTCTGCAGCCAGATTTTGTTTCAAGGAGAACCAGTAAATTAAATTCCTAAGACTGGAATATCTCAACTTCTTGCCATTTAATTACCCTCTAGCAACTTTTAGAAACCCGTGTTTTCTAGAATCACAGAATGCCTGGGTTGGAAGTGACCTTTAAACTCATCCAGCCCCAACCCCTGCCATGTGCAGGGACACCTTCCATAAAAATAGGTTGCTTCAAGCCCTGTCCAACCTTGGACACTTCCAGGGATGGGGTAGCCACAGCTTCTTTGGGCCTCACCACCCTCACAGTAAATAATTTCTAATATTATCTACCCTAAATCTACCCTCTCTGCAACATATGAAGTCAATTATCTTTATGATTTAGCCCGTTTATGGGGTGAGTTTTGTTTTGCACTAGTTTTGTCAGGTCAGGAACTTTCACAGGACATTGCTCAATCCTCCTGGAACAGTTTCTGAGCAGATCTGCCAGCTTTGAGAAATGCCCCTGCTTTTATGGATGTTTGCAGCTTCAGAATGTTATCTCCAAATTCTATTTTTTTTGAAAACTACGAAATATAATTTGTGGCAAGCACATTTTTTCTCTCTCTCAGGATTTTTCATAGAGGTGCACAGAGAGAAATGTGCTTGCCACAATAATTATTTTTAAAAATTAGAAATAAACCTCCTTTCTTAAATATGAATCTCCATCTGGGAGGCTCCTTTGGGGTCATCAGTCCTTGCTAATGAACACTCATTGTACATTTCACCATTTTTGGTCTTAAGATTTACTGGGTCTTCCCAGGGATCATCCAAGACACATTTGGAGGCACTCTGAGGATAATGGAGGAAACCTTGAATGATTTTATTTTTAATTTGATGAACTGAGATAGAATTCAGGCTCTCACCCTTCCTTCTTCCCCATATTCATCATAGCCAGGCATTGCATTTACAACTCCCCTTTCCTTTCCTGCTACCCTTTAACTCAGCCAAACACCTCTAGTTAGGGCACAAATCCTACCACTCAAAAGAAAATAAGGTTTCAACCCTTGTCCTCCTGCCTGAAGAGCTA
This sequence comes from Taeniopygia guttata, assembly GCF_048771995.1. Taxonomy (NCBI): domain Eukaryota; kingdom Metazoa; phylum Chordata; class Aves; order Passeriformes; family Estrildidae; genus Taeniopygia; species Taeniopygia guttata. Next base: position 3,684,271 of record NC_133025.1, read on the forward strand.
TAAATTAAAAGTAATTAAACAAACAAACAACTGTGCAGAGTGTTGACTTCAAGGAAGAGTTTACTGTCCTTGAAGGAGTTCCAGCATCGTTCTGAGTGCGACAGTGACAGCACACAGAGCAAAAGCAGCAGGTCCCCATTCTTTTACCAGCTGAATGAGGGTAAATTCTGCATTTCTGCAACCCCTTCCTGGCTTTTCCTGTCCCTTGGCTGCCAGGAAAGCAAGGTCACCCTGGGTGCAGTGTTTGACTGGGGCTGATAGCGCGGGGTGAGCAATGCCCTGTGCCTTTGTGGGATTTCCCCCTGGTTTTTCAATGTCAGAAGCTGAACCCCGTTGAATTAATCCCCCTTTCTCTGCTTGTGGCTATTTTTAAGCAAAGCTGGAACCACAGTCAGGCGTTTGGCAGCCCAGGTCTTCCTCCAGCAGTGTCCCAGCGCCCGGCTGTTGTCAGCAATGATCAGAATTCCTTACAGCCAGCCAAGGAAGGAGTTTCATGAGCACATCAGGTGCAATTAGAGGGTGCAACAGGCTGAAAATCCGCATGAATTGTCTGCAGCCAGGAGAACTGCACTGGTGGGAGAAAGGAGGGAGAGCTCTGGGGCACAGGATGCTCCCTGCCCTGCCTGCATCCTGCACCCTGGGTGTTGGAATCTGAGGTATTGGTGATTCCAAGATTGTAGAAAGTCTCTGTCTTTCTGCCCCGCTGCCAAAGAAGAAGCCATAATTTGTCTGTGCTGGTTTCAAGGTTGTTTATTCTGTTTATCTCTAACATGTTCTGCTGCCCTGCCGCAGCTCTGTCCTGCAGGGCAGCGTGTGGGGCTCTGCCCTCAGTGGGATGTTACAAACATTAAATACCAGAAACTACCTGTGCTGGATTTACAATAACGTGCCAATATCTGTCACCTACATTCAACAGTGTGTCCCCAGCCTAAACCAACAGAAAAATGCCAACACCACAGTGAAACATGGAGGGCATGAAGAAGGAGAAAAAGGACAAAACACACCAAATTTCCTCCATCTTGTCCCCTTTGAGCCCCTAATCTAGAATCCTAAAATTTTACTTTTGCACCCGTGCCACACCTAATTATTACTTATATCAAACACTCAGAGCTGGTAATTCATCCTGTAAGATCGAAAACTCTTCTCCATGGACAGAGATCACAGACAGTGTCTCTGGGGGCTCTGTCCAGGGGGGTTCCTGACCCCTGCCAGGGTCCCAGACCTGCCAGGGCAGCCAGAGGGATGTCCTGGATTTCCACACCCGGCAGCGGAGGGACCAGCAGCTCTCCCCTGATTTCAGGGTAAATCCCTTGCTGAGCAGCATCCCTTAATCCCTGCAGGAAACCCTGGCTGCAGATAATACCGTGAAAAGACGGTTTTGCTCGGTTTCTGTTCCCTTTTGCAGCAGGAGGAAGAAAAGCAGTGTGAGACTGCAAGAGCTTGTTTAGAGGAGGGGGAAAAAAAAAACCTCTTTTCCATGGCAGAAACACCCCGATCCATTAGAGGGACAGATGCAGGAGATCCTGGTGTCCCCTCCTGAGCATCAGGAGCTGGGTGGGACGAGGGAGAGGGAGCGGTGACATCCCGGTCATACAGGTACAGGTCACACTTCTCTCCTTGTTTATTTATTCCTGAAATACCTGCGAGGGGCGAGGGAGGCAATTGAAATCTGCCGGCACAAAGGACCGTGAACTCCAGCTGCCTCTCCAAATCCAAACATTTTTATCAGCCTGATAAAAATCAGAAATCAGACTTTTATCACCCTCCCTGCCACACGAGCCTGACCCATAGCAGCTTTTTTTCCAAGTCCTTCCAAAGAAAGCGCCATCAGCAGTAAAAACTACTCAGCATCCAGCTGCTAACTGGAGGTGTCAACCACTTGGTTTTCCTTCCTGACCTTTCTGAAAGCATCTAATTCCCCGAAAAATATCGCAGACGATTTTCTTGGCTTCTTCAGTATCCCAACTATTTAAAATTATTTTTATAAGTGCAAAATGTAGCACTTTTTTTCTGTTGCTTTTGCTCTTGTGGTTGGTTTTGTTGTTGTTGTTGTTGGTTTTGTTGTTGTTGTTATTGTTGTTGTCTTTTTTTTTTTTTTTTTCCTCTGAAATCCATATAAATGCCCCTTGGTCAGCCCACAAGAATAAATTTTTCAATTGGAAGAAAATGTCATTAACACAGTAATAAGAGTCTGGGCAGCTGCTGTCTGACTTTTGCAGCCACCCTCCCGGGATATGAAACATTCTGGAACAGCTTTAAACTGGATGAGAGTTGATATAGATGGGATGTTAGGGAGAAATTCTTTATTGTGAGGGTGGTGAGCTCCTGGCACAGGTGCCCAGAGAAGCTGTGGCTGCCCCTGGATCCCTGGCAGTGTCCAAGGCCAGCTTGGAAGAGGCTTGGAGCAACCTGGGATAGTGGAAGGTGTCCCTGCCCATGGCAGGGGTGTGAGACTGGATGATCTTGAAAATCCCTTTAAACCCAAACCCTGCCACGATTCTGGTTTTTGTCCCCACATTTCAGGCCGATAAACCATGCTGGAAACTGCTGCAGATGAAGCTGCCCTGACATGAATGGAGCACAATGTGTGGCTGTATGGACACAGTGATGTACACACAGCTCCCAGCCACCCTCTCCAAATCCAAATCCAGAGAATTCCTGGATGTGTGACTCGGATCCCACCAGGCATCCCCCCCCTGCACCCTCATCTGAAGGAGAGGATGCGTGTTGCACTGAATGTAGGCAAGAACGTGACTGGTCCTTCCCTTCCAAGTTTCCTTTAGAGGAAATCAAATAAATAAATTTTAAAAAAAAAGACATAAAAGAGGAGGGTGAATCATGGCTGAGTCAGAGTTGGGGCTCGCCAGAGCAATTGCTGCTGGTGCTGGCACTTTGATGCCACAGGGAGGATGTCAGGAAAGGCTGGCTGGTCACCAGTAGGGTCTTCCAAAGGGGATGGAGAATGAAGTCTGGAGCTGTTGTTTTGGGATGCCACTGTCCAGGATGGGTTGCTGGGTGAGTTAGATGTTGGAGCTGCAGTGGAACAAAAGAGGGAATTGACAGGTTTTAGTTGTGGTGTTTCGGCGAAGTTTGAAGACTGTGAACCCCATAAGAGCTGGGTGTCCCATTCTCACAGAAATGAGGGTTTTCCCCTTCTCTGCCAGACTTTCCCTTTTTGTACTTCCCTCTCCCACCTCTCTGGACCTGCAGCATTCATCCCTTGGACGCTCAATTAATTTTTTTTTCCCATCTACCACCAGGACTCTCGTATTTCAAACGCTGGCATTACATTTATACCCCTGTCCCTTCTCATTTATTAAATATCTGCCAGTTCCTGACTGGGGGATGTGTGGCAGCACCTCCAGCCTGCTCTGGCTGCTTGATTCCTCCCTCCACCCTCTGTGGGCCAGCACCACCGGCTGTCCCATGGCACACTGTGCTGACACATCCTCCTGACAGCATTCAGGCTGCATCAGTGACTTGATTTCCTGAAAAATCGCTGAGCTAAGCACCCCCTTTGGGCTCTTATCACAGCAGCTGCGAGCAACATTTTATTTACCACTTCATGTGCTATTTTTAGGAAGCTGGGATTTTTTTTTTTTTTTTGCATAGCACGATTTGGGAGGGGGAAAAATAATCCTCTGAGTGCACCTAGTGCTGTCCTGCTCCCTGCCCTCTCCTCAGGGTGCAAATACCTTAAAAATAGTAGTGCTTCTTCCAGCTGACCTCCCTCGGAGCAGCTGGGTGCTGGTGCCTTTGAAATCCAGGCCACTTATTTCGGAGTTGAAGCTTTCCGCTCCAGTTATTTGGGAGTTTCTAAGCCAAGAGTTACTAGGTGGATCTAATTTGAAGCGACTGTGATTTTAATTCAGGCAGGGTTTTGCTTTCGGGCTCCTTTTCATGTCGTGGGGGTGGTGATTTGAGAGGTGGAAAAGAGCCACGGAGAGGGGAGAGAGCTGCTGGAGGAAGGGGGATGATGCCCGAATTCCTTGTCCTGTAAAATCATGTGAATTTTTGTCCTCATTCTGACTCATGCTTTAGCTGGAAAACGGCTTTTTGTTGCCCTACATGTGAAAAGGATTTGGAGATTTGTGCAGAGTGGTCCAGGGAGGGTTGTTGTGCCTGACTCCCATCTCATCCTTGCCAACTGGAGCACTCACAGCTCTCTCCCATCTTCCTTCCCACATCCCTAATCTCTGCTTCTTTTCCAGCTCACTCATAGTAGCTTTTTTAAAATTTATTTTTGATTTTTTTTTCTCTTTTTGCCTGTGAATAATTTTTCCCTGTGTAGGAGAGGGAGAGATTGTGCACTTTTTATTTCATCTTGGCTCCATGTAAGGAATTAGCCAAAAATATCTCCCTTCTAAATGAGTTATAAAAATACAAGCCGTTGCTTCCAAAGGAGGAAAATGCCCTAAGTAAAAAAAATATTATTGAACATTTTAGGTATCTGAGATGCTCCTTATCAGACATTTTGAAGCAAAATTTGCTGTATTAAACATCATCAGAGCAGATGCTCCCACCTCTAGAGCTCTTCCCACCCGTGACACATTCCCAAATTTCCACCCAGAATCCTTCCAAAGAAACCCCTCCAGGCCAGGTGGGATCATCCCTGTGGCTGTTGGGGGACCAGAGGGTTTCAGCACCTGCGGGTTTGGGGTTTGGGTGTCATCCCAGGAATTTTCAGGGAGATCCCAACCCCTCTGTGCTGCAAGCAGAGGCTGTGTGGGGGTGTCAGCATCGCCGGGGTGCAGTTTGTAGCCTAATTTAGAGTGGAAACGTAACTTGCAGGAACCTGGGGAGTGGATTGAGTGGATTATGAAGTTTAATAAAATAATAAAATCATGCAAATATAATAATATATGTAATGTAATGTAATGTAATGTAATGTAATGTAATGTATAATATAACATAATATAATATAATATAACATAATATAATATAATATAATATAATATAATATAATATAATATAATATAATATAATATAATATAATATAATATAATATAATATAATATAATATAATATAATATAATATAATATAATATAATATAATATAATATAATATAACATAACATAACATAACATAACATAACATAATATAATATAATATAATATAATATAATATAATATAATATAATATAATATAACATAACATAACATAACATAACATAATATAATATAATATAATATAATATATTGTAAGTAATGTAATGTAATATATAATATGATATAATATGATATGATATAATATAATACAATATGATATATGATATGATATGATAATATAATACGATATAATACGATATAATACGATATAATACGATATAATACGATATAATACGATATAATATAATATAATATAATATAATTATAATATAATATAATATAATATAATATAATATAATATAATATAATATAATATAATATAATATAATATAATATAATATAATATAATATAATATAATATAATATAATATAATAGTATTTATTGTATATGAACATGGCAAATTAAGGACAATTCAATTAATAGTTAATTGATAAAATAATAAAAGATAAAATAATTCTATGAAAACATTAAATAATAAATAATGAAACGGGATTGTTACATTCAAATAATATTAAAATTTTAAAATATTAATTAAAAATGAGGTTTGAGAGCAGGGAGGCCCCGGCGGGTCCCGGCGCGGAGCGGAGCGGGCGGAGCGGCCGCGGTGGCCGCGGGCGGAGGCGGAGCCGCCGCATCCCGGGCATCCCCGCCGGGGGAGGCGGCGCGGCACCGCATGTGCGACGTGAGCGACGTGCCGGAGCTCCGCAGCGGCATCCCCCGGCCCCCCGGGACCCCCCGGCATCCCCCGGCCCCTCGGGACCCCCCGGCATCCCCCGGCCCCCCTCGGGACCCCCGAACCCGCCGAGCGCGGAGCGAGGGGCGCAAGGGCCGCGCCGGCGGAGCCCCCCCATCCCACCGCTGTTGCGCTCAGTGTTCCTTCCTCTTTTTTTTTTCCCTCCATTTTCATTTTTAAAAATAGTTTTTATTTTATTTATCTCTCGTTAAATTTTTTATTTTATTTAACTTTATTCCCATTTTTAAAGCTTATTTCTTTTCCCCTTCTTATTTTCTCCTCTATTCCCTATTTTATTTTCTTAGTTAATTTTAATTTTTTTTCTCTTTACATCTTTTATTCCTTTTTTATTTTTTAAAGTATTTTTAAAGTTACTGTTGAGTTTTCATGTTCCTTTTTCTAAAAAAAAAAAAATAATGTCGCGCTCCCCCCGCGGAACAAAGCGCGGCCTTTGTGCGCGCTGCAATGCGCGCCGCGGCCGCCAGGGGGCGACAGGGGCCGCGCCGGCATCGCGCCCTTCATCCTCCTCCCCCTTCATCCTCCTCCCCCTTCATCCTCCTCCTCCTCCTTCTTCCCATCCTCCTCCTCCTCCTCCGGCCCGGCCCCGTCCCGCCCCGCCCCGGGGCGGTCCCGGCCTGTCGGGATAGAAAGAGGCGGCCGGGCGGCTGCCGCCACATCGTGCGCGGAGCCGGGCCGAGCCGCAGCCAGCGCTGTAGCACCGCTCCTTCCCCGGCTGCCTCGCGTGGAGATCCTCCTGCCTTTCTTGTTATTTTATTTTTATCCCAAATTTAACAGGGAAGATACTTTTTATTTTTTTTTATATATATATATATCTCGATATTTTTTTTTCCTCGCAGCGGGGCTCGCCCGGCTGCGGTGGGGCTGTTCCTACCCGGCTTTGTGCCCTGCAGACCCGGCCCTCCTCTTCCTCCTCCTCCCCCTCCTGCCGCAAAACCTTCACGAGGCTCTCAGCAGCACCGAAAGCGCCGCTCGCCCAAACCACCGACTGCAACAAAAGCCCTTTTTATTATATATTTTTTTATCATATATTTCCCCCCTCCCTTTTTTTTATTTCTCCTCCTCCCTCCCGCGAACGCATCAAGGTGGACGCGGAGCGCAAAACCACCTTTGTTTTAAAGATGCCCATGGAGCTGACGCAAAGCCGCATCCAGAAGATTTGGCTTCCCAATGACAACCGCCCGGCGCTGCCCCGCCGCTGTGAGTACGGGCACGGCGGCATCCCGGAGGGATGGGGATTGGGATGGAGGCGTGGGATGGGTGGGAAACTCTCCCTTTTCTCCGCGCAGGGATGCGCGGGGCTGTTTGCAGCATCCCCGCCGTGCCCGCATCCCACCCGCTGCCATCTCCTTCCACAACCCTCCTGCCTGGCAGGGCACCTTCCACTAGATAAGGTCGCTCCAAATCCTGCCCAATGTGTTAATTTTTATTTTTTTTTACAAGCACCAGCTGTTTGCACTTTGCTATTTAATTCTGTAGGGAGGAGAAGGCAGAAATTAGCGCTCAAACTTCTGCAGTGGTTACCCCTTATCTCTGAACCTCAGAATAGAAAAATGTTTGGGTCCTCCCGGCGTTACTATAAATCAAATTCTTAAATCGTGAGCCAATCGGAAAGCTCAGGAAGCAGCTCCTTAAGTCACCCACCAGCTATAGGGACAACCTGCCAGCTGTGCGATTCCTGACTAAATGAGCGCCGCAGGAATGCGCGGAGCCGGGATGGAGGGGGTGGCACTCGCAGCCTGCCGAGGGATGGAAGTGGCTTGGGTGAATCAGTCTTTCCGCTGCTTGCCTTCATCAGGCGTTTAAAGTCGCTTCCGATGTTTATTTACCTTGGCTGCAAAGTTTCTCTTAATAAATAATAATTTTTTTAAAAGTAGCTATCCTATGCACTTGCCAGATGTTGATGTGGGTCAGGCACCCTGGAGCAGATGTTGGGATGCGCAGCCTGTGCCAGGAAATGGATTTCAGCAACAGGCTGCACATCTGGCTAGCCAAAGGGCTTTGCTTAGAGTGGGGTAAAACGTCTCTCCCGGCTTAATGCTTTGCACGTGTGTCTCTGTGGCTGGATTTTTCTCAAGGACTGGCACCTCTGAAAGAAATCCCTTGTGCATACAGTGTTTTTTTGCCACTCCGTTCGCCTGGTTCCTCAGCGAGATCTCCTTTTGGCAGCGGATAAAACTTAACATATTTGATATATTAAGGCAGCGAGGTGCTTATTAATAACATCATGTGGCTTGTAATTATCTTTTCTTGGGGTGGGAGCGAGCCACGCTGTTCAATGTGAGAAGAGGCTTTTTTTTAGCTTACTCCTTTTTTAACTCGAGGTATTTTAATCACGAGGTGCTATTAATTCCTCCAGCAGCAACAAAAGAGCGAGAGAGCTGCGGAGGTGGGTGGGAAGGGAGGAATAACGGGGACCACTTCCAGCGCGATGCCCGGAGGGAGCGGGCGCATCCCTGCGAGCATCCTCTGGAGGATGCGAAATATCCCATGCCGGGTGTGAAATAACGAGTCCGGCTGTGTGTGGCTGGTCCAGGGGAGGCTGCAGCGATGCTTTGGGCTGCCCTTTTGCCGGCGATCCATTAAATTGCTGTCACGCCGCACGTCTCTCACGTAGGGGCTGGGAAAGTGGAGGGGAGGGGATGCTCCGGGAGGGGAAGGGCAGCCACTGCCTCTCTCCATCCATCCCATGGCTGCTTTTTCCCGTGCCTGCGGCTCGCTGGGTGTGGAGCACACGCCGAAAGGTGTTGGAATTGCAGCGGGAAGAAGCTGGGGAAAGGGAGATAGGACTAACAGAACGCGCAGTTTGGGCTTGTGGAAGGTTTTGGGGAATACTTAAGGAGGAGACAGTGAAAATGCCTGAAGTGGGGAGGTGGCTGTTTTATCCGACTTTTTATAGAAGCAAATTTTCTTCCCTTTTGGGATGGGTGGGGTGTTTTTTGTTTAATTTTTTTTTTTTCCCTTTTACCCTCTGATGAAGCTGGCTTTCTGGCAAATAGCAAAAGCGATAAGCTCCTTTTAAATACCCTCTGAAAATCATCCCTGCCCTTGACTTACCTGGCTAGATATCGATAAGGAGTAATGAATATGTATTGAAATCCCTGATGGCTTCCCAGCAGTGGTGAAAAGAAATGATGAATGAGGCCTTTGTGGGAGCAAAACACTGGTTCTGTTTCATCCCTGATGCAAAGTTTCCCTGGGACATTTGCTTGGGCTCAGATTCCTGATGAAATGTTGCTCACTGATGCCACGGTGCTTTGGGAGGTGCTTCACAGGTGCTGTTCCATTGTGCAAGGGCAGTAAAAATTGGGAGATTGCGGAATTAGAGGTGTTTAACTCTTGCAGCAGCCTTTGGAGGTGACACGTGTGTGCCCAGACAGTGCCAGCCCTGGGGCTGTCACAGCTGTCTGGAGCCACAGGAACATGAACAGAACCCAGCATTGTCCTTTTACTCTTGGAGTGTTTATTAATGGCCCTAAATCCTCTTGGCTCTACTCTTTGAGATCCTTTGTCCACACTGGCAGGTAGGGAAAGGAAGAGCTTCCTTATGCAGGTATTACTCCTTCCTCCTCCCTTTATCTAATAACTGTGTAGGTGTTGTGTAAAACAGGCTTGCACCCATAACTTGGATGAGGATGTGACATTGTTGGAGGGGGGAAAGGTATTTTTCTTGGTATGTTGCACAGCTCCCTTGTGCCCCAGCACAGAGAATTGGCACTTGCTGCTGCCAAAATTTTTGGGAGCTGCCCTGGGGTTTTGAAATGCAGCACTGGGTGTGGGGGCAGGTTGCACAAAGGGAGTGAGTGTGAGGGCAGCCCCAGCCAGGGGAATGAAACAAAAAGAAACCAAAAACCCCACCATTTTAGGTAGTTTTTAATCTCTTGCCTGCTGAGTTTGCTTTGGTAAGAAACTTAGGGAGATGATGTACCCATCTGTCATCTGGGTACCACTGCCATGAATCTTCCTTGTGGCCTTAAATTGGTGGATTGATTTATTTTCTTAGAAGGGGAAGGTAATCCCATGTGCTTTGCATGTTCTGTGGGTACCTCTCAGCTTGTTTGGCTTTTCCAGATCCACGTTGACAAAAACCTAGCCCAGCCATCCCTGGGAGCCCCTGGCATCCCTGGTCCCACCTTCAGGCAGCTGTGGCAGGCAGGCAGAGCTCTCCACCCAGGCCATAATTAAGCTGGGTTTTATGGCTCTGCCACCAGCCACTCACTCCCTGCATTCCTTTCCTATGAGGTCTCTGTCTCACCAGGTGGGTGAGAAATCCCCTGCAGGGTCCCATCTGTCCTGCAAATGCTGCCTCTGGATTTTCTTTCCAGCTGTTTGACATGGACCCTCTTCACCAAAAAAACCACCTCAGGTTTGGTTTATGGGGAAAAAATGGATAAATCACGTGGATGTCTGCTTTTAAATGCTGTTAGTTCTGTGGTTCTCTCACCTTGTTTGTCTTGAGGAAATCCAGTTAGCTGGTTGTGTGTCAGCTAGAAATCCAGTCAGAGATTTTGGGAGATGCTTTCTGTGGGTGAAGAGCTTGGACCAGACCTGGTATTTCAGCACAGGCACTGCTGCAGGGACGAGTCCAAAGTCCTTGGCTATCCTTGAGCTTTTCATGGAATTGCCAAGCCATTGGAATGTCAAGTTGTGCTCGCCTTGATTTTGAATTTTATTTTTTAAATTATTTTTTATTTTGGTTGCAAATGAGGAAACTGAGGCGCAGAGGCTCTCCAGGGAGCCTGGACCAGCTGCTGGCTCTTTGCCTGCTTTGTACACCCATCACGATGTTCTTGCTGTGGCTTTCACGTCTCCTCCAGCTGCTGAAGGACTTGGAAGGAGTCCAGATAAAAACACTTGTAGGGTCGATGCAGGATAAGCTGACGAATTAACAGCTCCTCTTCTTTTTTTCTTGCAGCCTGTGGGCCTCAGCTTGCCAATTCCCCCACTGTGATAGTCATGGTTGGCCTCCCAGCCCGTGGCAAGACCTACATCTCCAAGAAGCTGACTCGCTACCTCAACTGGATCGGTGTCCCCACAAAGGGTAAGGCTTGCACTGGCTGCCTTACCTGGGGAAAGCAGGAGGTCTGGTCCTCAGGAATTCTTCTAGATCAGTGCTTTGGGAGGTAGTGGGGGATGTTTCTGAGATCCCACAGGGCAAATATCCATGTTTTCACATCCTCATGCCGCCAGGTTTTCCTTCACTCCAAAGACCAAGGGATGCCCTGAGGATGTAATTTCTTGTCCCCAGCTTGCTTAAACTGCAGAAGCTGCACAAGTGAGTCATGACCCTCATTTTGATTATTTTTTGGCTTTTCCCACCTAGTTTTCAACGTTGGGGAGTATCGCCGCGAGGCCGTGAAGCATTACAGCTCCTACGACTTCTTCCGGCCTGACAACGAGGAGGCCATGAAAGTCAGGAGGTGAGAGGGGGTTCTGAGAGCTCAGAGCCGAATCTGTGCTGGGATTGGTAACTCCAGAGGACATCAGGGTGTCCCTCCTTTGCAGGCAATGTGCCATGGCTGCCCTGAGGGATGTGAAGCTGTACCTGACGGAGGAGGCCGGGCAGATCGCGGTGAGCTCCCGGAGCTGCTCTGGGGTTTGGCAGCCCCAAAGGTTCTCTGCAGTCCCTTCTCTGAGGAGGGAAACCAGGCTCTTGTGGTGCTAATTGACATCTTTTGCTCTCAAAGGTTTTTGATGCCACCAATACCACACGGGAGAGGAGAGATATGATCCTGAACTTTGCCAAAGAGAACGGGTTCAAGGTGGGTGCCATGGGGCTGATGCCTGCACTGTGAAATCCTTGTAGTGCACAGTTGGAGTCTCTTCTTTCACTCATGTGTTATCCCTGTGTGAGGAAGATTTCATTGCTGGGTTTGATTAAAAATAAGAAACTCTTCCTTCATTCCCTGTAGCGAGCCGTGGGGAAGGAGAGGATGGGAGCAGGGCAGAGGGAGAGCTCTGGTCAAGCAGGGAGGAGGTTGGGTTGAGCAAGGAGCTGGCTGAATGTTACAAACCTTGCTGGTGGCTTTCAGCTGAGCTTTGCTTTGCTTCACAGGTGTTCTTCATCGAATCTGTCTGCAATGATCCCAACGTAGTTGCCACCAACGTTATGGTAAGTGTGGAATTGTCCTGCTTTTGCTTTCCCTCCTTGAAGAGGCAGGAATGGCATCACCTTCAGAAGCTCTGATCTTCATGGTGGGGCTTCAAATACCCTGGTATCTGCTGGAGGGACAGCACAGCATGCTGGCAATCCAGGAGGTTTCTGGAATGTGTTGGCGACTTCCTTCTCCAAGGGACAGCACCTCTCCTTGTTTGCTGTCTGTTGCACCTTTTTGTCACCAGTAAGGAGGGGCTGGTGAGGAATGTGAAGCTCCAGGGCAGCATGTGCTGCAGTAGCTCTGACCTGAAATGTCAGAACAGCTGATTTTGGCCTGGAGTACTGTGAGATAAAAAACCCAGGAGGGAAGAGGAGCCCAAGAAAACTGGTACATGGTGAAGGATCATCTTCTCCAAGTTCAGCTCTGATGCATTCCCAGCAAAGGAGCAGCCATCAAAAGTGCCAGGATGAACAAGGAGCTCCTGGATGAACCCCAACATTAAAAGGAAGCATACAGAGAGAGGATGGAAGCAAGGACAGGCAGCCTGGGAGGAATACAGAGATTGTCTGAGCAGCCAGGAATTGGGTTAAGAAAAACAAAAGCCTGACAGAACTGGGGGACTACAGGTGCAGTCTCACAGCAGTGTTTGGGAAGATAATGGAGCAGATCATCCTGGAAACTCTGCTGAGGCACATGGAAGATAAAAAGGTGGCTGGTGACAGCCAACATGGCTTCACTGGAGGCAAATTGTGCTGCCAGCCAGGGGTTGAAGAGTGTCTTTTGTTCCTGCTGGGAGCTGTTATCCTAGTGAGGTTGCATACAGCCTTTTCAACAACAGAATGCTCAGTTTGCTACTTTTTTTTTTTTTCCCCAAGCTGGATTTTTTTGGAGGATTTTAATCCTTTTATTTGGAAACTAATACTTGAAGGGTGAGAAAATCAGCTTGGGATTTTGCTTCACAGGGAACTGCAGATGAATGGTGCTCTTAGTGCTGGGATCAGTGTGGAAAATACACCCCAGGCCTGAGATGTTGCCACATGTGTTGATCCATTGTGTTATCCTGTTGGTTTCAGGAAGTTCCCAATGTGTAATGTTGCTGTTCAAACCCAAATCTTCAGGAAGAACAGCCTGTTAGATTAGTTCAGGCAGGACTTAGTCTGTGAGGGTTGTGGGTATTCACACTGCCTGTTTCTAGTGTCTTTCAGCCCAACAGCTTGCAGCAAATAATGCACAGAAAGGGGCTGAATGTTGCCATCCTACTGTCCTGCTGCTGAGCTGGGATAAGCATCTTGCCTACCTTCATACACTTCCCTTTCTCAGCTTGAATTTGAACCTGATGGGGTTTTTTCTAGCCATTGGGAAGCTAAGTTTTCCTGCTCTTGGGTGGTAGAGTGCTAGCCCATCTCTTGGGAGAAAGGGAGTGGACTTTCTGTACTAATCAGGCAATGGTTGGTACCAAATTCTCCCACCTGATGCTTAGTTTTGGGTCTAATCTTCTACTTTTCTGCTCTGTGATGAGTGATGACTATAAAGCAGTCATCACTTAGTTTCAGCTGATCACTGGATCTTGGCAGGACTTGGAAATTCCAGATTAGCATTGTCTGGCTTGGAAAGCTTCCTAACCTCTCCTTGTGGCATGTTTTTTTTTTTTTTCTGTTGCAGGAAGTCAAATTGTCCAGCCCAGATTACCGGGACTGTAATTCCACTGATGCCATGGAGGATTTCATGAAGAGGATCAATTGTTACCAAGCCAGCTACCAGCCCCTCGACCCTGATGACTATGACAGGTAAAAGACCTTGACTTCTGAGCTGCCTCGAGCACCTGCCCTCCCCCAGGAGAAGAGCAGTGAAGGGTGGAGCTGTATTTCACTTTGTCTTCAAATGCCTGACTGTGCTAGAATGATTTATGGCCAGGCCTCACCTTGAATTCAGGCCTTTTATAGGAAAATGCTGGTTTCTCCAGACCCTGTGCCAGGGAAATGGGCACTGATGCCTTCCCAAGCTCTTCTGGGTTCAGATGAGCTGTTTTCAACCTCGTTCTGCAGGTCTAAATACAAAGGCTTTGGGAAAGCACTTGAGTTTGAGTGGTTGAGGTGCTTTTTTCCCATTGTCTCAGTTAAAGGAAGGGACTGCTTGGCTCAAACAACAGGATTGAGCAAGCCCTGTGGCTTCTGCCTGGTGGCTGTGTGCCTTGGAAGAGTTTTGCTGTCCTGCCTGACTCTGCAGGCACCTCCCAGCCTCTCCACTGCTCACAAACACTTCTGTGGGGATTGTCCCTGTCCTGGGGAGGAGCATGTTCCCTGTTAGTCCTGTTTAATCCTCTTTACTGCTGCAAGAGGGGGGGTGGTGATTACACTGCTGCTATTCAGCTCTCCATGAATCCCCACTACCTGTTGGCTCCCTGCTGGAAATAGCCTGCAGGAAATCCTTTGAGCTGGGTGATTACGTGGACAGAGATAACTCACAGGGCTGCTCTGGAGAATGACTGTCTCTGTCTGTCCCCAGGGAACTTTCTCTCATCAAAGTCATCGACGTTGGCCGGCGGTTCCTGGTCAACAGGGTTCAGGATCACATCCAGAGCAGGATTGTTTATTACCTGATGAACATCCACGTCCAGCCCCGCACCATTTACCTCTGCCGGCACGGGGAGAGCGAGTTCAACCTCAAGGGCAGGATTGGAGGGGACTCTGGCCTCTCCAACAGGGGCAAGAAGGTGAGGGAGGAGGAAAATGATCCCCTCTGGCTCCCAGGAGTGATGTGGCTGTAGTAGGTGCTGTGCTGAGCTGCTGAGGGTCCGTCTGTAGATCAGTGAATGTGTGGCTGCCCTTCCCCTGGGCACAAGGCTGGCCTTTCTGCCTGTGAAAGGCAGCACTTACTGAGAAGTAAGGAAGAAAAGCCCATTGGGAAGTTGTGAACCAGCAATCAACCTCTTTTTTTTTTTTTCTATGTCGCACAGTTTGCAGTGGCACTGAACAAATTCGTGGAAGAGCAGAACCTGAAGGACCTCAAAATTTGGACCAGCCAGCTAAAGAGGACAATCCAAACAGCAGAAGCTCTGCAGCTGCCCTATGAGCAGTGGAAAGCACTCAATGAAATCGATGCTGTGAGTATCTGTGCAGCCACAACAGCTGCATGGGGCTGGTTGGTGCTGAACAAGAGAAAATTAGGTTTTGTCTGGTGGCTGTGTTGATGCTGTTTGACTTGAGCATGTCCAGTAACCTCGTGCTTGTCCTGCCTGGCAGGGTGTGTGTGAAGAAATGACCTATGAAGAAATCAGGGAGCAGCATCCAGAGGAATTTGCTCTGCGGGATCAGGATAAATATTACTACCGTTATCCTTCTGGGGAGGTAGGTCTGCAGAAACACAGGACTTTACTTTAAATGTGGCCTTTTTTTCCTCATTCTGTCCTCTCCTCTTGAGCAGAGGAGCAGTGGGAGCACCAAGAAACTAGAATTAAAAGAGAGCAGGGCTCATGTTTGCCTTTGCCATGAGCTCTTAAGAAATCTTGGCATATGAAGATCTCAATAAGAAATATATCACTTAACAAACAGTCCCACTGACTTTATAGCAAATTAGTAGGGAAAGGTCTCTGGAGGTTTCTAGTCCAACCTCCATCGTTATATCTGCTCACAGTTTTGTACTGCCCTAATTTTCTTTCCTTTCATTTCCAAAAAAAGTAATTTTCACCTTGTTCTCAGTATCATTCTCCAAGGGCTGATGGTAATATCTGTGTTCCTGGCAGTCTGCTTTCAGGGTGTGACACAATGAGGTGGGAATTTGCATCAGTTCTGGATGATACTTTTAGGCTGTGAATTGAGCTAATGATCCCCAGATTGAAAGTCATGCCTATAGACATTTCAGAAAAATCTTTGGAGATGTTGTCATGACCCTGTATCTGACAGAAGACTATGTGGGGAGTTCAGACACCAACTCTGGGTGTCTGGGGCTCCTTCTGCGTGCCTGTCATGGTTTTTATGAGGCCCTTCAAAACCCTGGGATTTCTCAGGTTGCTCCAGACTTCTCAGAACTTGGAAATCCTGTACCAGATCAAATATCAAGATGGTGGAGAGGCTCTATCTTCAAAGCCCTTGTTGCTTACATTAATTAATTCTCCAGGCCTGAGCTGTGATTCACTGAGATGTGAATGGCTCCTTCTCTAGGAGTTCCAGAATAGCATGGGGATGAGGATTTATTTGTTTTTAGCAGTTTGTTGGCTTACTCAGAGGCATGAAACTGGGATGTGTACCAAGACGAGACTGTTTTTTTGGGATGCTCGTTGCATTGATTCCATTCCTCATCTCCCTTCCCTTCTTTCCCAGTCCTACCAAGACTTGGTGCAGCGCCTGGAGCCAGTCATCATGGAGCTGGAGAGGCAAGAGAACGTCCTTGTCATCTGCCACCAGGCTGTCATGCGCTGCCTCCTGGCCTATTTCCTGGACAAGAGTGCAGGTGAGCTGCCTGGCTCTGGGAGAGGATTGGCCCTGCTGGAGGAGGGATGATCTTACAGCTCTGGGCAGGCTGTTCACATCGTGGAGAGTGCATCTCTTTGGTGTCTGAGCCTGCCTCTGGAGCGAGGTGGGATAACCCTCCTGCTTTGCTGTCTCTGCAGATGAAATGCCCTACCTGAAATGTCCCCTGCACACAGTGTTGAAGCTGACCCCGGTAGCCTATGGTGAGTGAGACCTTCCTAAACATGCCAGGGGTGTTGATTTGTACCTCCTCCTGAATCCAGGCTGTCTGGGAGAAAGCAGGGATCCTGGTAACCTCCTGTGCCTGCTGGCCTTGCTGATCTGTCTCTCTGTGCTCCTTCCTGCAGGCTGCCGGGTGGAATCCATCTCGCTGAACATCGAAGCAGTCAACACCCACAGAGATCGGCCAGAGGTGAGTGTTGCTTTTCCCTGGAGCTGTCCTGTGGTGTCCCCCTCCTGTCCCCTGTGGTCACCCAAATGGTGCCTGGGGTGGTGGGCATGGGGAGATTGCTCAGCTGGGTGCTTGGAAGTGCTGCTGGAAGACTGGGAGCATCAGATGTGTTCTTGCTCTCCAAAGTCGTGGCCAGTTGAGGGCTTTCCAAGGGAAAAGGACTGTTGCATGTTCCTGCTTCCCAGTGTGTTTGCCCAGGGAAAACTCCTCCCTGGTCTCTGACTTTCACCTGCATGGTTATCCACTCACCCAAGCAGGAAATGGAGCTGTGGATGGAGAAGGTGACTCCTCCCAGGTCTCCCAGCTGGCTGGCAGAGCCTGGGCTCGATGCTTGCCCTCCATCTGCTTCTCAGGGTCTTTTTCCTGGTATGCCCATGGCTCTCTGTCATTCTGCAGGGTGGGAGGCTGGGGATGCTCTGTGGAGGAGACCCCTCCTGTGGAGAGGTTTCTGTAGGGTTGGGTCTGTGTGCCAAGTGCTCCACTGGAGCTCAGAGGCCAGAGCAGGAGGATGCCAAACTCGGTGTCAGGGCTGGGCAGCCACCCAGAGTGGGCCACAGGGAGCCTGGCAGCACCCATGTCCCAAGATACTGGGACATTTCCAACTTGTGCTCGGTGCTGGAGCCCAAAGTGATGCTGAACAGTCGGGGCTGTCCCCTTTTGGCCCACATCTCCTTTCCTTTGCTTCCCCTGTCAGGTGGCAGCAGCTGAGCTGCCTGTCCCTCCCTGCAGCTGTGGGGGGAAGCCAGTCCTTCCCCCTGCATGGGGCCACTGATGCCCTGCCTTGCCACCCTCTCTGGGGATGGCAGCAAGGACAGGGTGAGACGTGCCAAGTGCTTGGGTGCCCCTGCTCAGCTTTGCCTCCATCCCCCCTCGCTTGAGTTGGAGCTTGGCCTGGTGCCGACCCTTGCTGGCTGCTCTGCTCCCAATTCCCAAATCTTCCTGATCAGCCTGGGCTGCCTCATCTTCCCTCTTCTTTCCCTCCTCTCTCTGGGTGGAGGGACCAGCTTTGAGGAGGAGACCAGTGGGTACCTCTGTGTCCTGCAGAGTCACAGCGTGGTTGCTGCTGGGTGTGTTTAGCTACCTGTAGGTACTTTTTTTTTTTGTCAGCTGAGACTCAGATGAGGAGAAAATCTGTCTCATGTCTGAGTGCAGAGACTTTTTTTTTTCTCCCCTCCTCTTCTGTGCTCTTAAGCATTTTGTATCGGGGGTTTCTTTTTTGTGCCCAGAGACTTTCAGTGCATCCTTTGCTCGTTGACAGTGACTGTGGGGAAAAGCAGAGGCCGCTTTAAGACAACAAAAAAAGAAAACCAAAGCAACTTGCTTCTTTTTTTTTCCTTTATAACTGTCGCCTTCTTCCTTTTTCCTTTATTTTGCTTTATTTTTTTATATTTACTTTTATTTTCTTTGTCTCACTTTAATTTAGGAAGCAAAGAAGGGACCTAACCCGCTCATGAGACGTAATAGCGTTACCCCTCTAGCAAGCCCAGAGCCCACCAAAAAACCTCGCATCAACAGCTTTGAGGAGCATGTGGCTGTTTCTTCTGCCCTGCCAGGCTGTGTTCCTCAGGAAGTGCCCACGCAGATGCCGGGACAAGTTAGTTGAACTCTTCTTTTTTTTTTTTTTTTTTTTTCCTTTTTATTCTTTTTTTTTTTGTTGTTGTTCTCGTTGTTTTATTGTTTGTTGTCCTCCTGAAGCTGAGGAAGCTGCTTGCACTTGTCGTAACCTGTGCTGCTGTCTGAGATGCATCTTCCTCCCATGGCTGCTGTCCCTCCCTGCCTTGGATCACTGTTGATCCTCTCTTGGGTTTTGAGAACGTCATCAACTTCCACCAAGCTCTAGGCTGTGTTAATTTAGTGCCTCCAGCATCCAGCATCAACCTTCTGAGGGGTCTCCTCCCTGGAGTGAGCAGGAACAAAGGGCTGGTGCCTTCCCTTCCCTCTGGGTGCACTTGGCTCTGTAGGCCTGGGCATGGCAGTAAATCAAAATGCTCTTGTGCTTCTCTGAAGGAGGAGCTGCTGCCAAGACTCATCTTTGGCTGGAAGTGTCTCCTGCATCCTGGAGCTGCAGGCAAAATAGACCAAAATTGAGTGGAAGGTTCTTGGTGTGGTGAAACCCTGTGGGGTGCCGTGGTGCTCATGTGTCTTCTCCTCTTTCACCCACCCATGAAGGGATGCAGAAAGAGAGGCCTTGCTTGCTGCTCACTTTGCCAGGCACAAACCCCTCTCCTGAGCTCACTAAGGAATCCTATATAATCTATAGGAGCCTTTGCCATGTTGCCCTTCCCACTAGCTGCTGGATCTCGCTGTCTTGCCAGCCCCTCTCCCTGTTGTCTGTGTTGGTGTGATGTCCCCCTGCTTGCCCAGATCCCAGCCAGGTTAGGAATGGCTCCATGCTCCACCACTGCTCTGCTTGGTTGCTGCTTTGCACGAGCCTCCCAGGACAGCTGGGTCTGTCTCAGCTCCCAGGGCTCTGCTTGGGCTGGCTGAGCCTCACAAGAAACCTTTTTCCAGCTCTGGCTGCCCGGTGCCCCTCGCTGCTGTCCTCTGCCTGGTGTGGCACGCAGTTACTGACACCTCTCTCTGTTCTCTCTGTCTCTCTGCAGCCTTTACTAGGGAAGGCATGCCTGTAAGTACCTTCTTGACTCTTATTCCTCTTTCCAACCCTTTTTTCCATGTCTCTTGCCATCCTGCTGGGTTGTTCCGTTGTTGCAAAATCCAGACGGGGTGTGGATCTCTTGGAGTTAATATTTTGCTGGTTTGGGGGGATTTGTTTTAGGAAAGGTAAAGAGGAGACTGTGGGTGCTGGTTTGTGTCCTAGCTGGATGGAATGTCCCAGTTTTGTTGTGAAATTAAGCAGATTATGACTTTCACTCTGCCTATGGGTGATGCTGTTGGATTTTCCTGGAGTCGTCTCCTCTGTGATAGAATGTTGTACTCTAGGTGAGAGTCCTGGATGCTCTGTCTTTCCTGAGGGCTCTGAGTTGTGAGTGATAGTAGCAGAGAGCTGTCTGAGAAGCTTCTGACCTTCTCAGGAATGTGTTTTCTGGAGCTGGATGATTCTGGGACTAGCCATCTGCAGTTCTGCAAGTTTGGATGTTGGAACAGTCAGCCTAGATGTTGTGGGCAGAGTGAATGGAAATTGTCCTTCTCTATCTCTTTTAAGAAAGCAAAACATCTTGAGCATTTGCTACACTAATTATGAATAATCAAGGCTCTGGCAGTTTGACTCAGGGCTGTTGTATCCCAGAGTAACAGGAACAGGACAGCTCCTGGATGAATTTGAGGCCTTTGGACTTGAGTAATGCTACATTGAGTTGAGAGCAGCAGTTCTGTGCTCAGATGTCTTCTCAAAGCCTGGGAAGGCTTTGGGGCTGAGCTGACACTGGGTAGTGTCCAGGGGGTCTGTTTGCCCTCTGAGGGCCAGCTCAAATCAGCCTGTGAGCATCCCTGGCTTGGGTTGTTCTGTGGCCTGAGGATGGAGGGATCTGCTCTAACATGGCCAGGCCAGAGCTCAGCCCTGCTTGCCTGTAGCACCTTTTGTATCTCATATTTCTTCCCCTTTTAAGAGTAAACATTTGTGAGAAAAGGAAATTTAGGACTGTTGCACTTGGCTTTGCTGGTGGATGGGTTGGGTGAGATTACTGTGCTCCTGCACCAGTGTGGAGGTTGGGTTGCTCAGCATGGCCTGCATGTCTGTGATCCTCCCCTTGCTGCTCGTGGCCACTAAAGAAAGCCCCTGATGAAACCTGATCCTCTTGGGTTGCTCTGAAAGCATTTTAGTTTTTGTCCATCCTTCCCTCCACCGTTTTCACATCTGTATTGTAACACAAGGCACTGCATGCCTTGGTGCTGGCTGGGAACTGGAAACACACTCTGCTGTTGAGTTTGGGAGATGGATGTGTCAGATTTTGCTGGAGCAGGCACTGATGGTTGCCCATGCCAGGTGTAGGCTGGCAGCAGCAAATTTAAAATCTCCAGCTGCTTGGGAGCCTGTCTCCACCTCCTAGTGTGGGAGTTAAAAGCTGCCTTTGTGGGACCCGTGGGGACATGCCAAGCCCGAGGCTTGGTGACATTCACACTGCTGTCTTGTACATTAGTTTGTCCCTCGCTGTCACCACCTGTTTGGGGCTGGCAGGGTGGAAGGTGCCTCTGTCACAACTTGCATCGTGGCCCTGGGTTGGTGGTGGGAGCTTCACTGCATCAGCCCTCACTGCTGGGGTCTTGTCCCCCATCCAGGAGGAGCAGGGGACACCTGGAGAGGCTGGGGATGTGGCTGAGTGCCTCAGAGTCCTCCTGGCTGTGGGATTGAGCTGACTGGGGGTTGTGGGACTACCTGGCATGATGATTTCTTTTGCTTTTGTTTGCTGTGTGATCCGAGTGCACTTTTGAACAGTCACCTGATTCCCCCTCCCTTCTTCTTCCCTTCACTTTTCATGCTTAAAAAGAAGACCCGTTTGTCACTTTCTCAAAGTTTTCTCTTTGCTAATATTTCCAAGGTAAATAGCTGTGGTGCATGTGGCTTTTCCCAACCCTCCTCCTGTCTCCTTAGACAACAGAGAGAACAGCTCAGCCTGCTCTGCCTTGTAGCCTGGCCAGGATTCCTGGTGCTTGTAAGAGGCAGCTTAGGTAGTAAAAGCATTAAAAAACCAACAAACAAAAAAATCTGCCAGAAACCAACCAAACAAAGAAAACAACAAAAAAAAAGAGACTCCTTCCTAGCTGTTTCCTAGTCCTTTTTCTCCCCTACCTTGTTTCATGTAGTTCTGTGAGTTGGGAAATGTCCTTGTGGTCCCCTGGGCTTTTAGTGGAGCAGATCTCTCCTGGGGGCTGGTCCTGCTTGTGTGTAGCTGGTTGTCTCTGGTTTTGTGGTCCTCACCATGTGCTGGTGGGTACCTGTTGTCATCACTCTGTACCAGGGCTGTGTCTGGAGCGTCTCTTGGGCCCATGAGACCTCATGGAGTGTCACCAGGGGAGTTGTGCTGCTGCTCTGCCACTGCTGGTGGGGATCCTTGGCATGGCCAGTGAGAGCTGCCCGTTCTTGGCATTGCCAAGGATGGACAAACAAGGACCTTGTCCTTGGCAGGCAGGGGGGGACGCTGCCCACCCTCAAGGGGAGCAAGAGAGAGACGTTTAATTAGGCTGCTTGAATGAAGGCCATGGTCTCCTATCACCCAGTATTGACCAAAGAAGTGTAGACAGGGTGGGGTGGGAGGGTT
Source organism: Taeniopygia guttata (assembly GCF_048771995.1). Lineage (NCBI taxonomy): Eukaryota > Metazoa > Chordata > Aves > Passeriformes > Estrildidae > Taeniopygia > Taeniopygia guttata. Next base: position 3,706,366 of record NC_133025.1, read on the forward strand.
GCCCGGGGTTCAGCTCAGATTTTAGGGCTATCTAAACTCTAATTAAAGCCAGCAGTGCTTGAGGAGGGGGTGAGCAGCGAGCCACCCACCCGCCTCTCCTCGGGTGGGCAGCGTCCTGTGCTTTGTAGTGACCCGTGCGTGGCTTTGTCCCCTTGTTCACGTGTTCCTACAAGATGCTGCTGGGCTGGATCCTGACCCCACCACCTCTCCTTCCCCTCTCGTTGCAGAACATGAACAACTCCCAGAAGCCGTCGTGACTCCGTGGGCACCGCTGTGAGGCCGCCGGCGCCGCCAGCTTCTCATCCCATCGCCGTTCCCGAAGCTTGCTCCCACCCCGGTCCCCTCCGGCTGCTGAGCGGGAGGGATGCAGGAGGAGCCCAGCTCCATCCCGGGGTCACCACCAGCCCTTCAGGCTGCAGCCTTTGCTCTCCTCTCCGGCATCCTGTTAGGTCGTAGCGAGCTGTAAAGTGCTTCTGTAGCGCACAGGAGTTTAATTTTCTTCTCTCTCAGTGGTTTTGATCTTCTGTGTAGATGATTGGTACCCATCCGTCGCTGGGTGGGGTGTGTATATATGTGGATGGTGCAGGGTTAGTAGAGAAATGGGGGGAAGGGGGTGGGTAAAGGGGTTTTGCATTTTTTTTTTTAATTATAATTAATGTTGTTAATGACTTTTGAATAAGCCCTTAACATGCTGTGCTGCAATCCCTCACCCACACTACAGCTGGTCACACACACCAGCCTGGCTCATGCAGATCTGTGAGCACCAGGAAAGCAGCTGTGTGAACTCCTTCACTGCAAGAACTGCTGGGTTTTAATGAAAAAAAACAACCCATTCTTTCACTTTTTTTTAATCAACATACCTTAAAGGGGTTTGCAGATAATGTAGATCTGCAGCTAAAACTATTTGAAAGATGCAAGCAGTGCATGAGGAGCCATGCCAGCAGGGGCTTGAGTGATGCTTTCATCTTGGGGAGCACCCAGGGATGGTCTGAGTTCAGGCATGGGTTGAATTTTGGGGAGGCTGAGCACTGTTTGAAGTGCTGTGCTGGTATTTCATCTCCCCTTTCTTCTTTTTCAGATGGAAGTGGAGGTATTGGGAAGGGTTTGAATCCCTAGGCTTAGATGCATTTTGTAGACACAGGTCTCATGGAGGTGGCCAGAGCTCTGGCTGGGTTGAAGAAGTCCCTGTCTGACTGCAAAGAGCCATAAGAAGGGACAGTTTTGTCTGTATTTTTTTAATTTTATATATACATGCACAGATTGTGTGTGTATGTATATGTGTATACTTAGAAACTGCTTGGTTTTTGCACTTTATTTGTGGCAGAAGCATAACTACTTTATTTTTTTCCTAGTTGTGCCCCTCAACAGGGGGAAGCCTGAATACAGGCAACTTTTTCTGTTTGTTTTTAATTGTATTTTGCATGCTGGAAAGCTGGGACTACAAAATAATAGTAGTTACAGTGTTTGAGGTGGGGGGAAACAGGGTGAGGACCTGACTCCATGAGCCAACTCCATAAAGATCCCTTGTTGGCAGCCTGTCTTGGGCTGGGAGACAGCAGTTAAAAATGGCAATTAACCACTATTGCTTTGTGCAAGAATCTGTGGAATTTGGAAAAATTTTTTTTAGGGTTTTGTGTTGGGTTATTTTTTTCCCCCACCTATATGCAACATCTCCTTGCCCATCTCATGGATTTATTTTTTTTTTTTGAGGTGAAGGCAGCCACCCCTCCTGCAGCACTAGGCTGGGGAACTGGAGGTGGGCAACCCTTTGGGATTCATCCTTGCCATGCCACTCCCCAGTGTCCTGTGTAGGGAACACCATCCCCAGAGATGGAATGGGAGAGGTTTTGATGGAGAGATGATCTTTCTGTGGGTGTGTGCATGTTTTGGGGGTGGGTTTGGTCTGTTTTTTCCTTTGGGAAAAGGTGAACCACAGTGCCTCGCGCTCTGGCCTCGCGCTCGGAGCGGCACCGACGGCAGGAGGGCTCCGGGGCCACGCTCAGCCCGTGTCCCACGGGGGTGACAGTCCTGGCAGTGCCCTGCCTGTGTCAGCTTGTGCATATGTGTATCATATTCCTGTACAGATAAAACAAAGAACATCCCCCGCCCCTTATTCTGCTTTATTTCTGTTTTAATAGCCTCATTAAAAGCAGACTTCTCCCTCTGTGCCCTGGGTGGCAGCTACGCTGTTGGTTTCTCTGCCTTTCAGATAAATGAATGTTTTGGGGGAGGCCACTCACTGGGCTCTTTGCAGCTTCCTCCTTCGTGGGGAGTTTTTATCTTTCTCCTCCTGCTGCTGCAAAAAGATAAGCCAGCAAATACAAACGTGACGTCTGGCTGCCCCCGAGATCAATCCTGTACACATGTAATTGCACGGGTGTTTTGGTGTGTATTTGTGTGTATATATATAAATATATATATATATATTAAAAACAGAAAAAAACCAAAATGGCCCTTATTTTCATCTTTTAGTAATAATATGTCTCAGTAGATCTACAAAACCCTGAAATTAAAGTAAAGCATGGTGTTTTTTCCAGCACTGGGAAAAATGGCTCTTCTGAGTTCCTCTTGTGCTAGAGGGCTTGGTGGGATGGTGTCAACCCTGTGCCATCACAACTGCCCCAAAAATCTTGCTGTCCATCTTTTTGGTTAACAGAGCCAAGGACTGGGCAGTGATGCCACAGCCAAGGCAGATTGGGAGAGAGGACATGTCAAACCACACCGATGGTTTCTTCCCCCGCCATTGTTTTTTCTCTGGTTTGTTTTCCTTTGTGATACTTGAATTTATTTTTTTATTTTTTTTTAATAGCAAAGCGCTTTTTATTTATTTAATGTATACTGCAAAGCTTGGAGAGAAGGGTGTAGTTACTTGGGATTACTTTTTTTTTTTTGATTTGTGGTATGTTAACTGTTCTGTATATACATCTGGAATAATTGCCTGATATAAAGCTGTGCCAGCTTAAAAACAGGGTATGCCTTTCAGAAATTTGTATATTTTGCAGTTGCTGGACCAATAAAAATACCTTGTTGAAGTATAGATGTGATCTGGTTCTTCCTTGTGTCAGGAATCATTCTCTCAGGCCCTAAGGGTCACCATGTGCCACCCTGTGCTGCCTCACCTGTATGTTCCTGTGCCTCATAAATAAAAATTACCATAAAAGAGAGACTCTGGATGCTCCATCCCTGGAAGTATTCAAGGCTGATTTTTAGGGGACTTTGGAGAAGGTGTTTTTTCAAACCATTCTATGAACTCCACAAGTGTTAACACCTACTTAGGACAACCAAATGCCCTCCAGGCTGTATATGCTCCATCACTCCTGAGTAGAAAAGTGGTATATTGGGTCTTGTCCTGCCTAGATCTAAATCTAGGGTGCAGATTTGGCAGGACTAGGCATTTATTCAAACCTAGTCTAGTTCTTGAAATCAAATATCTGGGTACTGAGTGAAGGGCTGGACAAGAGCTGTGCCCTGAGATAAGGGCTGTCTTTGCCCTGAAGGCAGGAAAACAGCTGCCAAGAAAAGTTCCCTGTAAAGCTGTGTATGGGTTTTTTATTAATAAATTTAATATCAATTTATTGTTTCAGGGGAAAAAGTAGGAGAAGGAAGTGAAAGGTGTAATTTGACATGATTTTGGGGAGCACATCTTGGGTGGATGCCTCTTCTGTGATTAGAGGCTTGTCCCACTGTGGCATTTATATCTCTAAAAGCTTGTGGGGAGCTAAAGGGGCCAAAATGTGCAGCAGAGTGCTGTTCTTCCCAGCTCAGCTGTGTTCTTTGGCTCCTGCTGCTGATTTTCAGCCCTTGCTCTGCTCTCCCCTGGGCTGGCAGAGCCTGTCAGGCCTTGCTTTGGGCCAGAGCTTTTTGGGGTGCACAGGGATCATCTCCCTTCTCCCAATTGCTCTGTGCTCCAGGCCCTCTCACCAAGGAGGGTGTTCTCTCATTTTAAGTTTGACTGAGCCACCTGCAATAATATTTTCTGGGTGGACATGCTAAGGTGTGACATGGTGGCCATGCTCATTCATCCCTGAGAGCAGGGAGGACTCGTGCTCTCTGGGAAATCCAGCAACCACAAGATTTTAATTTTTTTTTTGCCATTTTTTTTATCTCTAGCGACCTGGCTTGTCTCCATGAACCAGGCAGAGACAAAACACTTGTTTTAGGGTAATGACTGCAGCCTTGCATTGCCCCATAGGGAGTCCTGCAGGGGCTCTGATAACTCCTCCACAGGGGTGGGCTGAGGTCACACAAAGCCACAACATCAGGGCAGCTCTCCTGCCCTCCCCAGCCATGATAAAACCTTGTCCTTGTGGGAAGAGCACGAGGAGGAAGGTTTTGCCTCCCTGAGAATGGATTTGGGCAGCGTTTCCAAGGCTGCTCTATAAGAAAATGCCCCCAGTCCAAAAATCTCTTCTATTTTCCATGTGCACCATGGGTTTGTGTCACACCACCCCCAAGTAAGGGAGGGGAATTAGGTTCCAATGGCATCTCAGGCAGCAGCATCCTTTATTTTTATTTCCATGTGATGCATTTTGTCACAGCATCCCAGAGAGGAGAAGCTCCTCGAGGCGGTGCAGCTTTAAAGGTTATACTCGACAGCAGGAACATTTCCCTGCTCCCAGTCAAGTCCCATTTTTATTAAAAAAAAAAAAAAAAAAGGAATAAACCCCCAGCTCACTGCTGGCAAACAAGGCGAGAGAACTTGTGATGGCTAAAAAAAAAAAAAAGTATATAAAGGGCAGAGCAGTCACGCTGGCTGACTCAGCTGTGATTGATGGCTCAGGAATGTGTCTGGGATTAACTAAACACGGGCAAACCTTTACAATGCAACACATTGGATGAAGCACCGGCTCACCTGCCTCCGGCTGGGGAGTGACTGCCCTCACCTCATCTTTTTTATCCATCTGTGAGAAAAAAAAAAGATAAAAAGAAACTGCTATTTTCAGGAGCTGCTTTGCAAAGGACTCTATTAGGAATTATTTGCAATATTTCCAGGTGTCTAGATGCACTTGTGCAGTTTTGCTGCAAGCGAGACGTCCCAGGAAGGAATATATTTATGTTGATATATAGCATAAATCATCTCCCCTTTTTTCTTTTTTAGACAGAAGTGGAGGTATTGGGGAAGGTTTGAATCCCTAGGCTTGGGTGCATTTTGTAGACACACAGCCCTCATGGAGGTGGCCAGACATCTGGCTGGGTTCTGTGTAAATCAGAGTCACTGCTCCGTGCCTAAACTCTGCCAAAAGTCAGGGTCCCTTCCCCATCCCCAGGGAAGCCCGTGATGCATTCATGGTTAATGGAAAACTGTGTGGATGTGAATATTTTTCCCTCACATTTCCCTTGTTCGTGTGTCCAGCTGTGTCCTCTTGGAGGCTGAGTGGTGTGGGGGGTAGAAAAAGTGTATCAAAATTGAATTTATTTGTCAGCAATGCTGGAGGACACTACATCATGTGGATGGAGGAGTAGTGGTAAGAGTCAACACCAAAAGCATTGACATAATCCCATAAACCTGATCTAGCTACAGATGTTGGACAAGATAACCCTTAAATGTCCCTTCCAACCCAAACTATCCTATGATTCTATTGTTGGAAATTAATTTACAGTGCCTCCATCAAGGTTGGCTTCATCTCTCATGCTCCCCCCGGGGGTGCCCTGCCCTGTGGTCCACCCCCAGGAGCTGTGCTGCTCTGGGGAGGACATGGGTGTAGCCAGCAGCTCCAGCTCAGCTGATGCTGAGATAAATGCCTTGAGATGTCTTCTCTGGATGTTATCTCCCACCATCCTAAGGAAAATCTAATTTACACTGTGACAACTGTTACTGAGTCTGGTGAGCTTCAGGGCAAGCCAGATAAAGAACCCAGATGATGAATCTGTCTACCCAGCTTCCTGCACACGGAGAATATTCTTTTTCTTGTTGATCTAAGACTCAGATCTAACACGACCTGAAGGGACAACATTCAGGATCCCCCAGGCTTTATGAATTGCTTCTCCCTCTAGTAGAAGGTGCAGACTCTGATATTGCACCCACTCCTGGCCAGACACCAGCAGACATTATTTGATCTTCACTTTAAGAGGTATCTGAATGCTCTTTGTAGAAGTTAGAGAAGTGGGTGGCAGCAGAGGTTGTGACCAAAAAATGCAGCTGAATTAGAGCTACAAAGAGAAGCAGTAATTAAGACCTAACGAATAATTACCATGGGGGAGGACAGCTCAAGAATGAGCACAGCCCCAAATCCAGATATTTCTAGCTGCAGCTCAAACCCCACAATTAAGCTGTGATTTTGGTCATTATGAGGAGGTATTTCCAGAGCTGGGTCTTGCCGTTTGCTGCCTTCATCCACCCAAATGACTGCCTGAGCATCAGCAGAAGGAAAACCCAGCATTTTGATAAATGTCATCCAAACCAGACTGGAGGGCCTGTGTTGGATGCCTCCACCAAAGCTGGGTGCCAACCTGTGGGCAGAGCTGGAGATGAAGAGAGGAGAAGGATTTCTGGCTAGCAGGGGACGTGTTGCTTTAGAGGTTGGTGGCACATAAAAATACCAGTGCTCTCTGTTGGGAGCCCCACTGTGCAAATGTCACCTTTCATTTCTCTGGTTCCTGGTCCATCTCTACCCACTCATCACCCCAGGGCACTGATCCATCAGTGGCAGAGGGGGACAGGAGGCTGTGGCTCTCACACAGGTACCTGGCCACCCCATGCAGGCTGTCCTTGGGTGTCCCCTCATACTGTCACCTGCATGTCAGGGTGATGGCACCAGTGCTCATGGCTGATCTCCTCCCTGCCTCTCCCACTGGTGCTGCTGCAGGGACTGTGACTTACCCTGGCACTCCAGAGCTGCTCTTTTCCCTTTCAGACAGTATTAATGTCACCCTCTCCCATCAGTGACACCACGGTGGTGCCCTGACTCACTCACTCCTCCTGCCAGCTTTGGTTCACCCGTGACAACTTCAGATGTGCTCTCCTGCCACACATCCACCTTATTCTCTCTGCCTGCCTCATCCTTCAGCATTGTTCTGGTATTTTGTCCCATTCTTTCCTATCATCTATTTGGGCACTTTCTCAATGACATCTTTACACCACCATTGCTGTGGATGAGCCCATCTTCTTGAAGTCACTTGGTACAGGGAAGTTATTACCTGGCTATAAATTACCCAGCAAGGACTGGCTGCTGTATAAGAAAGGCATAAGAAAATAATAAAAAGTTGATATTCATCATCATTCATTTGTAATAATGACTGGGATACCTTTCCAGACTTGTTAACTGGTTTGTGGTGGGTATTTCTGAGCACGGCCACTGCACAGAGACTGATTTAAGCCTCTTTTTTGGCAGTTTTGCCCGTGATGTCATTTGTTGCAGAGGGGAAAGAAGTCCACCTACATCCCTTAAATAAAATCACTTGCAGGAGACAGTAAACCCTGGAGAGAGATGGGACTGGGAAGAAAGTGAATTAAGCCAGCAAAGTTGTAATAAAGGGTTTGAAGGACTCATGGTTACAGCTGGCTGAAAATCAAGGATCTTGGTTCACCAGAGATCTTCTTTTTAAAACGTAAATAAAAATAAAAATACCTTCCTGTCCAAATGGGATGGAAACTGATATTTTTCAAAATTTCTGAAGCTCTTTTTGACCTCATGAACTGACATATCATTTTCCCTGTTTTGCCAAAGATGTTTTTAAAGAAGCGTTGGCCTTTTTTGAGAAAAAAACATTCCCTTGTTGGAAAACTCCTGCACTGGAGTAATGCTGGGGGAAGAAGAACCACTGATGGGAGGATGGGGGTGACATTTTATCACTCATTAATGATGAAATGAGGTTTTCACTGCCCTTATCTTAGGGCTGGATGCCCTTATCTTAGGGCTGGATGCTCACCTTGCCCACCCCCAGGCATCTCCTGGGAGACCCAGCAGAGAGGAGCAATCTCAGGAATGCAGATGTGACCCAGCGTGGTGTCTCTGGCACCTCATTGTCATCCCTGGAAATGCTCTCAGCAGCTCTGTCAGCAGTGCCCCAGACAGGCAGAGAGGCTGGGAGGTCTAGGCTGGAGCACAAAGCCCACCTGTCTGCCCTTGGTGGTTTAATCACAGGTATTAATTACCTTCCTATCTGCTGAGCTGATCTGAGCCTGTCTGCACCTTCCTCCCGAAGCCTCTTCTGGCAAAGTGTCAGAATCTGTGGGTATTGGTGATTCCGAGATTGTAGAAAGTCTCTGTCTTTCTGCCCCGTTGCCAAAGCAGAAGCCATAATTCGTCTGTGCTGTTTCAAGGTTGTTTATTCTGTTTATCTCTAACATGTTCTGCTGCCCTGCCGCAGCTCTGTCCTGCAGGGCAGCGTGTGGGGCTCTGCCCTCAGTGGGATGTTACAAACATTATATACCAAAAACTACGTGTACTATATTTACAATAACGTGCCAATATCTGTCATTTACGTTGAACAGTGTGTCCCCAGCCTAAACCAACAGAAAAATGCCAACACCACAGTGAAACATGGAGGGCATGAAGAAGGAGGAAAAGGACAAGACACACCCAATTTCCTCCATCTTGTCTCCTCTGAACCCCTAATCTAGAAACCTAAAATTTTACTTTTGCACCCGTGTCACACTTAATTCTTACTCTTATCAAATACTCAGAGCTTGTAATTCATCCTGTAAGATTGAAAACTCTTTTCCATGGACAGAGATCACAGACAGTGTCTCTGGGGGCTCTGTCCAGGGGGGTTCCTGACCCCTGCCAGGGTCCCAGACCTGCCAGGGCAGCCAGAGGGAAGCCCTGGATTCCCACAGCAAAGCTCCGCTGCCCTGTGCCATCAGGGCTGCTCCAGGGCCGGGAAGGACAGGCTGGAGGGTGATTTAGGGCTGTCAAGGTGTCAGCCAGCCCGGGATGGCTTTTTGCCTGGGCTCTGAAGCTGATTTTCCTGCAGAAAGGCTGACTCAGCAGAGCTGGGAGGGTTAAGCTAAGCCAGGCAATGGCAGGGATGCCACAGGGTGAGCCCAGGCACGTGTTGGGTTTGGCTGATGGACTGCCATTGCCATGGTTTGGTTTGTGTCTGAGACTGTAATTTGATCATTTGAGCGCTGCAGCTTCTTTAGAGGCCTCTTCAATTTTTTTATTTTTCCCCCAACAAATACAGCCTGGGGATCTGCCTCTCAGGTACTTCCCAACAGCAGTGCAATGCATTGCAAAGTATTTCCCTTTCTGGGCACCCTGGAGGTTTGGTTTCTGTGCTAGCCTGGGGGAGAGGATTTGGTTTCGTGGCTTGCCTTTGGCACAGCCAGGATTTTTGGAAAGTGTGATGTTTGCCAAGAGCATGCAGGAACCTACACAAGCCTAATGTCCAGCCCATCCACTGGCTGTGACTGGAGTTCTCGTGTCTGTGCATCTCTTGCAGGCTATGGATCAAAGCTGTAGAACTGTAGAACATCTCAGGTTGGAAGGGACCCATGTGGATCATTACATCCAACACCTTGCTCCTCACAGAACGACCTAAAACTGAACCATCAGTGCCAAAAGAAACATCCATGCCAAAAGAAACACAAGCAAAAACTAATAAACACCAACTGGCCGGAAAATCAGTGTCAAAGTGCTAAATGAGCACAAGCAAACTGTCCCTGCTCCAAAAGGGGATGTGTTTGCCCCTGTGCAAAGCTAAAGGGAAATATTAAGCAGCTGCCAAATTCCTCTATTGTTTTGAAGAGCTGATTGAGACAAACAGCTGTGGAATCCATCTCTGGAAGAGGTCTGGGTCCAGTTTTGAAGGGTGGAGTCCAAGGCCAGGCTGTGTGGGAGATGCACTCCCATTCACAATCCCCTCATGCCTCAACAGGCAATGCCTGATTGACATACCTCTGGATAAGGAAACATTTACTGGGAGGGCTTAGGAACAAATCCACCCAAGGAAATGGACCTAAAGCTGTATCAGAGTCAGGCCTGGTGTCCTTGGATGAACTGAGTGCGTTTCAGACAGATCCCATCAGCTGCAAGCCTCTCTGGGTTATCATCACGGGGTACAGCATTGAAGCCATCAAAAACTGATGGATTCCAGGGTGGAAATCCAGTAGCATCCTCTTCTAGGCAATTAACCCAAAGGCCCAAGCAACTATGTGCAAAGAGCAAATTAAATCACTGTGTATTGGTCATGCCTGCTGTAACTAAATCTGTCAGGGAGGTCATTCCTGGTGCTGGCTGGGATTATTTACAGCCACTGTCTGTAGGAGCTCATCCAAGCAGGCAGGGACCATAGCAGGGCTGTGGCTGCTGGGAGAAGTCATCTGTGTTTAAGTAAGGCTGGGAATGCAGAGCCATGCAGGATTCTTTTGGGTGAGCTTTTTTTTTTTTCCGAGATGAAAATGTTGGTTTGTCAAAAATTGAAGCTCTCCTGCATCTACATGCCAGGCTGTGTTTATACTGGCAAACCAGCAGGGTCAGGGCAGGGGTCATCAGTGGAGTTTTGGTGAGGCCCTGGTGTGTGGCCTGGACTAACCAGGAGCAGTGCAGGGGATGCCAGGGCTCAGGGATGCAGTCACACTCTACCCATCACCCAATTTGGGTACATGCATCAGCTGGGGGTGTCTATTGTCCAAAGGCACTCTCCCAAAATAAATCAGAGTGCTTAAATCAGCTCCTTATTTGAGGCACACTGAGAAGGATCTTGACCACAGGTGCAGCCTGTGGACCACAGGGTTGTGTGGGTTGTAACCACAGGGTCTGTGAACACAGCTGAGGGCAGCATTCTGCTGTCAGGGGGCAATAACCATGATGGATGGACTGGGCAGGACTGGGAGCAGCTGCAGCCACATGAGAATGATGCACGCCATGGCCACACTGTGCACAGCCCCAGGAAAGCCCCAACACTCAGAGGGAAGCTCCGTCCCCACCATTTGCACATGGAAGGGGAGAGATGTGGGAAAACACCTGGTTTTGCACAGTTTTGGGGTAGAGGCACAAAATATTTCCCCCTTCAGCTGCCAGCTCTGGTTGTTGAACCACTGGAAGCTGCCCCTTGTGCTGGTGTCTATATGTGTGCAAATCACCCCAAGGCAGGTTTGGCCTTGATAGACAGCAAAATTGTATCTTTATTATTTCTATTATCAGTGTTGTCTTTGTTACTATCACTGTTGTTGTGTCTGGGAGTGGCATGAGCTCCTCTGCACATCTTGGGAGCCAGGAGGTCAGAGAGGGATCCAGAGAGTGGATTCAGGATAGATCTGTTGGAGCTCAAACCCTGTGTAAATTAAATTAATTTATTTCTGCAAACTGGATCTTACTGTATGAATAGAAGTTAAGGGTTTTAAGGCTTTTGGTCCACTCTGCTAATTACAGTGCAAAGCACTTCATGTACTTGTTGCCAAGGACCATTTTGAAATCACATAAATATCTCAGAGAATTGCCTAAATCTTCTTCACTCCATTAGCAAATTTGTCCAGGAAGGGTCTGACAGAAGTGGTGAATTGCCTCATTTCTCACTCTCTGTGATCCCCAGCGGTACTTCAGGGGTTCCTGGAGGGATGAATTTCTGTTAGAGCCTCTAGGAAGAGTCACACACCCACCTGGATCCCAGCAGTTTGATTCATGAACCTGTATGGGAAGAGATCAAAACCAGGGCTCAGATGTGGAGCCAGTTCTGCTTTCAAACACAGCCAGGGCATCTCCCAAAAGAGAGACAAGGTGACAACACATCCTCCCTCCCTGCCCTGGGAGCCAGCACCCCCCTCCTGCCCCATGGCCCCAGTTATGGATTTTCTGCAGTCCTGAGGCCTGCTATTAGGCAATCCCAAGCAAGAAGTGTTCCCACAGGGCACATCAGCCTCGTGCTCTCGCCTCACTTTGGTCACTGCCCTCCAGTTCAGGATCTGCTGGGGTTGGGGGATTGCAGCAGAAGGGATGTTGTCTAATGGGGCACATGCTGACAGCATCACAGGGTGGTTTGGGCTGGAAGGAACCTTCAAGATCATCTTGTTCCACCCCCTGTCATGGGCTGGGACATCTTCCATGAGACCAGGTTGCTCCAAGCCCCATCCAACCTAGCCTTGAACACTTCCAGGGATGGGGCAGTCTCCGTTTCTCCAGGCAACTTATTCCAGTACCTTACTACTCCTTGAGTAAGGAATTTCTTCATAACATCTAATCCAAATCTTTCCTCTTTTCGTTTGAAACTGTTCCTCCTTGTCCTATCACTATCTGCTGATGGAGCAGAGGAGTCATAAAGCAGAGGAGAACCTCTAACTGATGTCCAAACTGGACATTTACTTCCTTTAGCTTCTTGACATTGCATTTATTAGTGTTGATGCTTTGATTTAAAACCTGTTCCTTGCCTGGCAGGTGCTGCCACTGGCAAAAATTTGTAGTTGACAGCCAAGTGTTGATTGTTGTACTCCTAACTCTCCAGCAGGTTGGAAAAGGTTAACAGCAACCAGGCTAAGCCATAAAACTGCAGGACTTGAGGTGCATTTCTGCAGAGGCTGCAGGAGGCAGGCAGGTTGGCTCCTCCCTGGAGCAGCCAGGGGCTGTGAGTGGATATTTCTCTGGTGGATGCAGTCACATGTGGCGAGTGGAAGAAGTGACTGAGATTTGCATTTTTTTGCCTGGCGCTGGCTCAGCTGCTCCGGAGTCACTCTGTGTTCACACAGCGGGGAGAGAGGAAGTGAGGGGGAGGATGTCACCACATGTCACAGGCAGCCTTTTCCAGTAACTGGCGTGTGCCTAAGCAGAGCTCATGTTTAATTTACCAGCAGGCAGATGGTGGAGAGCTCTCCCACTGCTTGGTCACAGGGCTTGAAGGCTCCTTTTCCTTCTCTGCTGCTGGGAGAGCAGAGACAACCAGCAGCTGGTCTTGTGATCCATCCCTACGTGTGGTGAGAGGGTTCCTTCCAGTTTACTCACTGGAGTTGTGACTGAAGGGCATCCTGAGCTGCATCACAGGAAGTGTGGGCAGCAGGTAGAGGGAGGAGATTCTCCCTCTCTGCCCTGTTGCAGTGAGACCTCACCTGCAGAGCTGCCTCCAGCTCTGGGAGCCCAACAGCAGAAGGATGTGGAGCTGCAGGAGATGACAGTCCAGAGGAGGCCATGGAGATGCTCCAAGGGCTGGAGCCCCTCTGCTCTGGAGACAGAGCCCCAGGGAGAGCTGGGGAAGAGAAGGCTCCAAGGATTCCTTAAAACACCTCCCAGTACCTGAAGGGGGGTTTATAAAAAGGAGAGTGTTTTTTTACATAGGCAGATGGTGATAGGACAAGGAGGAAGGGTTTTAAACTAAAATAGGGGAGATTTAGATTAGACAAAATGAAGAAATTCTTGGCTGAGAAGGTGGTAAGGTGACACAGGTTGCCCAAAGAAGCTGTTGCTGCCCCACACCTCAATTGCATGAGATGGGGGCAGGTGCTTTGGGTTACCTGGACTGGGGCTCCTGGCACAGCTCCTTCTGCCTTTGCTCAGCAGGTGGATGTCAGAGGTCCCAGACTGACTCCTGACTCCAAGGGCACATGGTTTTATGCACTGGACAGGCTGAGTGGGTGGCCAGGAGATGAGGAAGCAAACAACAACTATTGTTTAGGTGCATAATCTAACAAATTCCTTGCCAGCTAGAGTTTGCTTTACAGAACAACCTGGGAACAGAGTTCATTACGTATGAAAAGCTTCTTGATTATGAAAATAAAGTCTCAGATAAGTCAAACTTACCTGTCATGAATCAACAACAACAACAGAAAAGAAGGTTTTAGAGAGAAGCAAAACCAACTCTCTGCTGGGAGAAAAGGCCTGGCTCATAGTCCAGAACTGTGCATCAAGTCCTATCTCATCTTCCAGACAATGCACTGGGTCCTCATCTCCTCCTCCCCTTGCCCACGGGATGTTTTGACTCCAGCACTGAGCAAAGAGAAAGGCATATGTGACCTAAATCAGGTTTTCCTTCTGCTCACATCCCTGCAGCTGGAGTAAACAGCAGACAGAGGATGTGACTGAGAGCACATACGGTGCCTTGTCAACGCCTCCTCTGCTCCAGGTCTTCTTCTCCTTTTGCCAGAGGTGAGTTTGACTCACTCTGTATTTAGGGAGATGCTTCTCCTTTCCCCACACTGCTCATTAAACCTCCCTGATGAGCCGGTCCCCAGCCCACCTCCGCAGCTTTTCCTGTCACACAGAGCAGCATTGTCAGACCCTGCCCCACCAGAGGGTTGGGAAAGGACAGGAAAAGCCCCCCTGAGACCGACAAAACAAACACAAAAGGGACTCACTTGATCAGCCTGAGTGCCAGCCCCACCCTGGGGTGTGGAATAAACACTGGCAGGTATTTATTTACTGCCAGTCAGCATCCAAATATTTGTTTTCTGTGTCACGGGGGCACACACTCATTCGTGGATGATGGATTCCTTTGATCCCAGCAAACCTGGGCACACTTTCATCTGCTAAGGTGGGGGAGGAAAGGAGCTGGCAAGATTTGTTATAAGTATGTTGGGATTTCTAGCAATTTGACACCTAGGTGCACAAGATTTCTTTTTGGATAGCTGAACTTCTCCTCTGAACCACACATTTGTCTATCCATTTCTAATCTTGCACTCAGATTAGGATACTCACATATTCATGTGTGTATGCTGAAGCATTTAAAAGCCACGTATCTCTATCCACCCACATTCACCTACGTATGAGTACACAGCTCTGGAAATGATAATCTGGGTGCCTTGGCATTAATAATGCATAAATCAGATGTTTGCAAGAGTGAATGCGTGACAGATGATGCCATTTCAGTCTTGGCACACACACACATGTTCATCTTTTCTCCATCTGTCTAGTTATGAACATTTAGGTGTGCTTAACATGGGCTTTTATGGGAGTGTTTCTGGGATGAATTAAGTTAGCACACAGCACTGGTCATCCCAGCCAGAGTAAACCTCAGCAGGAGCAATTAATTAAAAGTTACAGAATAGTCTAGGTTGGAAAGGAACTTAAATTCCACCTCATTCCAACCCCATTTCCATGGGCAGGGACACCTTCCACTATCCCAGACTGCTCCATCCAACCTGGCCTTGGACACTTCCAGGGATGGGGCAGCCACAGCTGCTTTGGGCCACCTATGCCAGGGCATTGCCTCTCTCACAGTGGAGAATTTCTCTGTAATATCCAATCTAACCTACTCTCTTTCAGTTAAAAGCCATTCCCCCTTGACCTGTCACCTTGTTCCCATTCATTTAAAAAAAAATTAAAAATCATGCACCTGTTACACTGTGCAGAATCAATATGGATCTAGTGCAGGCATCAATGTCCTGATCATCTCAAGGTAACTGCCATGAGAAGAATAAAATGACCTTATGTGATTAAATTCTAGGTAAATTTCTGTCTTGATCAAAGGACACTGAAGATTTCCATCCAAGCTCTGATTTAATGAGGCTGCAGATAAAACATGGAAGTGTTGCAGCTGTGAGAAAAGCTTCCCCCTCACTGAGCACACACATCCCCATGATAACTGTCCTTTTATCTGTCCCAGCTTTATGGATGTTACAGGGAAATGTCTTTAGTGCAAGCAAGGTGGAAATAGCGACCAGGGAGATTAGATAAGGGGTGTTTAGGAGAAGCTTAATTTCCCGTCTAAAATGGTCACAATGACCTGCGATGTGATGAGTAATCATGGGCTGCTGGAGGTCAGGGAACTGGCCCCAGGAGAAGGTTTTTTCCCAGTGTCTACCAGGGTGTGAAAAAGAGGGAAGTTCTCAGCTTTATTGAGTATTTTATGGAGATGGGGTTTATTCTGATGTCATCTTTGGGGCATTTCTCCACTGCCCTGGTGAGGCTCCTGAATTTGAACCGGTTTGAACTCGAAGGAGCATTAAGGGTAAAGTGGAGATTCTTGTCTGGCCCAAGTCTGGTTGCTCCCGTCCTCACAAGCAATTAAGGACATATTTTATCCTTATCTATTTTTATAACCTTTATGACACCAATTCCCCAGGAACAAACAGGACTTACTGAGGTGCCCCAGCAGTGCCCATATTACAGTTTAACTCCAAGGGAAATGTGGGTGATGCCCAGCTCCCAGAGAAAGCAGCAGGGTGTGATGTCCAGTTTAGACTTAGGTGGCAAAATGTCCATGTGCCTTTGACTCAGTTATTGGACAAGGAGCCAGGATCAGGCAGATCTGACCATCTCCTCTGCTCTCTCTGAGGTACAGAAGGCACAACTCATGTTAGTCATGCCAGAAACTGCTTCAATATACGACACATGCTCCACCTGAAGTCATCCTTCCACTGCTCCTTGCTGTGGGCACCTGGAAATGTGCATTGCTTCCACCCACCAGTGGAATAGACACAAATTTGCCTTTTTTCAGCTAAGAAACCTTTGTGGTCCCAGGTCTGAGTCACCATGAGGTACAGCCTCCTCCAGCCACACCACTGCATGTATATCACCTACAGAGCAGGCCAAAGGAATACTTTCCTGTGCTTTTTTTTTTTTTTTCTTGAAACCATCAGAAGAACAGGCAGGGATGTCTGGGAGGTCACAGCAGGGTTTTTTTTAATAATGTGTCAAGTTCCAGCTAAGATACAGGCTGTTCCATCAGATGAGAGGAGGTAGGATGGCTCCTGACCCGGGAGCTGTCGAGTCCCCAGGGATGTCACGGTGCCAGTGGCAGAAGGTGCCTTGAAGCCACCTTGCAGCACTTCTATAATTGGAGACACACTTCTGAATCTATAAATGTCAATTGCCTCTGGAGAGATTACTGAGATCAGAGCAAGGAGCCATCAGCTGCTTTGTGGCTGTGTGGAACCCTCCAAATAAACTGGTACCTTTCCAAATAGAAAAGGCACTACACAGGGCTGCTGTCTAAAACCAGGGATCTTCTGTGGTCCATGGCTTGTTGCCATTTTCATCCTCCCAGTTAGACCCTCTGAGCATCATCCACAGCATGTGGTCTCAGAACGTCCCAGGTTTCAGTGGCAAGGTCTCCCTGTGTTCTGCTGTAGGAGGGGAACAGAGTGGGGGAAGGTTTTTTTGGGAAGCCCTACAAGGTGGGAGTGGGTTGATCAGGGCTCCTTGATGGGCTCCAAGACCTTCAGCGCCATCTACTGCCATGCCACGTCCTGGTTCCTTGTGATCCCTCTAGGAGTGGGTTTAGAGGATACTTCCAGGTCATTGGATTGAATAATTAGTAGCTAGATCCTATTTTTATGTGCCGACTGCAAATTAAAAAATAATAATAAAAAAAAAGCCAGTGTCTGAAGATAAAAATCTGGTACAATTTCCCTTCAAAATTCATAAGAAAGGAAAAAGAAAATACCTAAGGACTGTTATCTGAGAATGAGCAAGCTCCAGGAAAAATATAGTGACTGGGAGCTATGGTGCTGTTCTTTGCTGATCTATGTCTGCCTATAGGATGTTCTCCACTGTCAGTTCCTTCAGTGAAAGTCAGAGGGAAAAAAAAGATATGTTTCCCAGAGAACCTGTAACTGCCCCTGGATCCCTGGAAGTGTCCAAGGCCAGGTTGGACAGGGCTTGGAGTAACCTGGGATGGTGGAAGGTGTCGCTGCTCATGGCAGAGAGTTGGAGCTGGATGATCCAAGAAGTCTCTTCCAACAAAACCCTTCCGTGATTCTCTGACAGAGAGGTTATTAGATATGGTTCATTGAGTTACCTGTGAGCAAATACAAAGCATCCCTCACATTAAACAGTGAAGAAATGTTAGAGGGACGTGTGACAGGACATGTGCAGCTGAAGCAATGGGTCTGTCTCTATGTCATGTTCAAATATTAACAAGCTTGAATCAAATAAATTGAAATCAGTGAAGATATATTGAATTTCCAGCTCCTGTATTAAGAAGGGAACTTGTGCTCTTCCCAGGACAAAAGCCCTAGAGGTTCAAAACTGTCCCAGGCCTAGGAAAGATCAAATTTATGGAGCAAGGCAACAAGTAATTTCTGATGTGTCCCAGGATTTAATCCTTGTGAGCAGAGCCTTGACAGCCAGACCCAAAATCTATCTCTTCCACCATTTAGGAGCTGGAGTTGTTCCAAGACATTTTGTGGGTATGTTTCTGCCTTTCACTCTCAGGTGTAGCAGGGATTCAAAATATACACATTCCTCTCTACCTGCTCAAGAATGTTATTAATTTTGTGAAATAAAGACCCAAAATTGATTCTGTTCAAAACTCCTGCTCCTGTAGATGAAGCCAAAGGCTGTGCAGAAGCTTTGGCACCTCCCAGTCCTCAGCAGTCCACACTCAAGGCAAAGGGGAAGATGAAGTGTGAGTGTTTTACATCACCTATAAAACCATCAGAGAGCATTAAAAGGGTTTCAACATAATGGAAATGGGCAGCACTCAGGTCTCCTCTGGTGTAAGCAAAGATGTTTGGGCCTCCAGAGAAAACATCAATAATTTCTAGTTGAATTTGCCCTTATTTATGGAGTACAAAGCCTTTCAGGCATAAAAATGACAGATTTCAACTCATTGACTCAGCCAATGACTGATTTTATATTCTTGTGTTTGCCAATAGCCCAGATCAGAGAATTCTATGATGTTTTGCGTTGGAAGGGATCGTAAAGATCATGTAGTTCCAAACCCCTGCCTCAGGCAGGGACACCTTCCAGTAGACCAGATAGGTCAAAGCCCCATACATTTGTTTGCACTTAATTCTTCTGCTTAGTGAAACATTATTAGGAACTTGGATCAGTTTGACCAAATGGGAAGGTCTGTAGGATGACACCAAGTCAGAGTTTTGACAAAATTTACACATTTAACTTTATATTCCTCTCCTGTGATTCACAAACAGGGCAGGGAATCCTACAGGTGGCCTGGACTTCATATAACATTGTGGTCTAGAGATTTGGGAGCTGATCTCAGCGTGCTCCTACACCAAAAAACAAACACTTTGCTTTCCCCAAGATCTCATATGTTATCAGATTCTCTGGAAAATTGAAGGAGGCAGCTTTTGAAGAACTTGTAGCCCAAAAGGAGGGTAGATTTTGGAGGATGAGCTGCAAATTTGAGATAATTAAAGCCAGTTTTCTTAGTGACACCAACAATCTTCTAGGAGTTAAATACCATGTCAGGACCACTTGCTTGCTCTTCTGGTGAGGATCTGATCAATCAGGACATCAGTAGATATTAGAAACTGCTGGGAAGCTCCCATTAATGAAGGTTCAGAACATAGCCCGGCATAATTGCAACCTAAAAGTTTCTGCTGAGCTCCAGCTGGTGTTGATTCACCACCAGCCTTCTGCTGCAGATGGCTGGGTAAATTAGGAATGCTGTGCATAGCAACCTGTAGGCTATTTCCAAGGAAAACAAACAAAAAAAATCTCTGTAGTTTCTGCAGGAATGGAACTCCAATTGAAATGTTGGCTTTGTCACTTTTCTGAAGACCAGTCCTGGAGACCAGGTCTAAAAGGACATGAGAAATGCAGACTCCTCTCAATCATGCATAACTTCCTGAAAAAAACAGGTTTTTTACCGAATCCTGAGTAGCTTCTCTTCTAGCTGACCTGCTTTGTGCTGCTCCTCCTGGCATGCTGAATGTCTGATAAATATGCAAACACACCCAAATTCCTCATGGGCATTGCTCAGGTCTCCATCTGGGAAATTTGACATGCAAAATGTGACCTTGATCACATGCTGAATGCTCCAAGGATGAGGTGTTGCAAGCAGCCTTTCTGGGATAGCTTGTAGGCATGTGGTAAGATTAACTGGTGTTCCCACCCACCTTTGGTGTCCCTTTGGGTGCACATCCCCCTTTGGCACCTTGGCATGAGGAGAGCTGGGTTTCAGGAGTTCACAGTGACCTCTCTGATCCCTGACATGCCCCTGGCTGAAAAGGACAGGCCTGGGGTTGGTTGAGTGATTTGACTTTCCAGTGCTTCCATATACATAGATGCGAGTTACTGATAAGGAATTCTTGGAGATCTCTGCAAACTGCATCATGCTTGCTTATGTAGGAGTTAATTATTCTAATTATTATATTCCTTTTGCTCCCAGTGATTCAGCACAAGGGAATCTACCTGAGGTAATGGGACAAGGAGCTTTTTTGACAGTGCTCCATCAGCAGGATTTGGAGAGGAGACATCTGAGCCCTGTTTCTGAATCTGTGGCTGAGACTCCTCCAAGACCTTGTCCAGGATGTTCAAACACCTCTGTGGCTCACCTTACCTGTGTGTCAAACAGGAGGAACAATGAGAACTCTGCAGGAGGGATGAACTCCTCACTGTCTGCAGCTGGGCTGGAAAAGCCTTGAGTGCCAGGGAATGCAAAGGTCCTTATCATTTTCAGTTTGTGACCACAGCAGCCACTCCAAGATCTGGAGTGGTCTGTGATGGCAAGTTTGGGTTCTGACAACCAACAGGAGCAAAGGGATCCACACCTCTGGTAGAAAATGCTCCAAAATCAGAGGGAAAAGTAAAAGTTTGGATTATTCTGCCCTATTCAAGGCCAGGCTGGATGGGGCTTTTCACCTGGTCTAGTGGAAGGTGTCCCTGCCTGTGGCAGGGGGGTTGGTCTAGGTGACCATTCTTACATCCCTTCCAATCCAAACCATTCTGTGATTCTGTTCCAAACACACAATTACAGAGATTTTTAGAGCTTTGATGAACAAGTGACTCTTCGTGAGTAGCCAGAGCAATCAAATTCTGCTGATGTGGGCTCTGGTCTGAGCTAAGGCTGTCTGTCATATTGGCTCTACCCGTGGGTGGTGTCCACAGGGAATTTCTCCACTGAGAAGTTGCTTCTCCTTTACTCCAAGACAGGTTAAATTAGTCAGATGACAATGGGCCACCTTCTCAGAGATGTGGCTATTTACAGACTTACAGAGATAAACTTTTCCATGTAAAGAGTTTAAACCAACAAAATTTTTCCCAGTGGAAGAAAAGGGAGATGTTCACTCTTATCCATCACAGGATCATCTCTCACACCTGTCCTTCATCCTTTGCTGTCAGTACTGCTCTAGCAAATTTTTTTTCTTTATTTCCTTTCCATTTTATTTTTTCAGGTTTTTGTCTACTCTGAGTTGTCTGTGGAAGACATACAAAGAATATTTTTGTAAGAGTAACAAAAGCTCCTGAGGGACACAGTTTGCCATGTCTTTCACCCATCCTCAAGGCTGACTTGGGGCAGAATTGCCTTTTCAGTGTCACTTTACACATGGATTGAATGAAATTGTGGTGATTTGCAGTGCTGAGAGAAACCCCACCAAAATCATAGGGAATAAAGATGAAAGATAAATAGGGAATAAAGATGACTCACACATGTGGTACAAGGTTCTCCCACACAAAGAGTTTCCATTATTCTCACCACTCCTTCTTGTTTAGAGCCTGCTAACATGGTGATGATTGAAACAATAGTGAACAAAAACAGTTCAGGGAGACAAGGGATGTTGAACTTGGCCAGAGCCTCCCAGGAGTTCTAAAGCACCTGAACATTCTTGGAAGAAAAACAGATTATAAGGGCAACTATTATCAGTTATTACCCTTATCCATTTAAATTCTGCTTTCCAGGCATATGAAGTATCAAGATCCCAAGGTCATGGCAAAAGAGAGCTGCACACCACATGCAGCAGTGGAACTTGATCCTTGCTGCAGAGTGAGCTGCTATTTGGACTTTGTACCTCAGACAACATTTCCAGTCACAAGTGGCTTACAAGACTTTAAAATGGAGTTTTAAAGCAAGCAGATAATTTGTTAGCTCAGTATAAAAACCCTGACATTTAATTCTGAGATATTATCAAAGACACAAGGCAGAATAACACTGTTCTTAGCAAATTAATCTCTTGGTGTGGGAGCTGACCTAGACTTAGCTCCTGGAATACTGGAAAATTTTATTCTCACCTTTCAGGCATTATTGGCAAAATAATGTATTTCCTGGGTGGTTTCCGTTGTTTGTTGTTTTTGCTTTCTTTTCCTTCCACATCAGAAAAAAACCAAAAGTAAAACTGCATTTGGCAAATAAGGAGCTATGTGTACCCGTTCCTGAGCCATGGTCATGGAGCAAGGAATGGCTCCATGTGGGCTGCATTTTGGAGCTCGTTGCCTGAACCTGAGGACTATTGGAGACCTTGGCTGAAAAGTGCTCCAATCCCACATTGCAATTGCCTCTGGCTGCAAAATTAACTAACAAAATAAAAAAATAAATTAAAAAAAAAAAAAAAAAAAAAGCCTTGTTTTGGCTCATTGACCAGAAATGCTTTATCTTCAGTAGGAATACTGATGTCAAACAGAATGGCTTTTGCCTCTGGCTCTTCCTCTTGAGCACTGCAGGAGACCTTAAAAAAATAAAATCAGGTTATTTGGTCTCAGGTACCACTGTGGTGAGTGCACTGACAGTGTGCAGTGAGAAGTGAGAGTTTCAAAGCCAAAAGCTGCTCCTTTCTCCTCTGTGCTGTCCCCCATCAGAGCTCTGGAGCTGGCCCAGCTCCCCAGGCTCTGTGAGATCTCCTGGGCCTAAAGTTCAGCGTGGTGGGAAGGGTCAGCTCCTCCCTGGAGATAACCAACATGTGGAAGGGTGATGCCTCTACTTGGACCTTATGCCTGCCAAAAGAAGCCTTCTAAGAACTCCTGAAATAAAACCCAAGTGTGACTGTACACCAACAGCAGGGTGATCTTCCCATGGACCTGCCATTCCCTTGGGCCCAGCAGAGCGCAGGAGGAAGGCTTTTCCTTCCCAAAAGCTCCCATTATCTTGGTGAGAACAGCACTGGGGATAGAGCTGGTCCTTCCCTGGTGAAACCTTTCAAACCCCCTCCCCAAAAACTCCCTAGGGACCTGTGGAAATCCAGAGTTTCCCTCTGGCTGCCCTGGCAGGTCTGGGACCCTGGCAGGGGTCAGGAACCCCCCTGGACAGAGCCCCCAGAGACACTGTCTGTGATCTCTGTCCATGGAAAAGAGTTTTCAATCTTACAGGATGAATTACCAGCTCTGAGTGTTTGATATGAGTAATACTTAAGTGTGGCACAGGTGCAAAAGCAAAATTTTAGGATTCTAGATTAGGGGTCCAAAGGGGACAAGATGGAGGAAATTGGGTGTGCCTTGTCCTTTTTCTCCTTCTTCATGCCCTCCATGTTTCACTATACTGTTAGCCTTTTTCTATTAGTTTAGGCTGAAAACACACTGTTCAACGTAGATAATAGATATTGGCACATTATTGTAAATATGGTACACGTGGTTTCCAATATATAATGTTTGTAACATCCCACTGAGGGGCAGAGACCCACATGCTGCCCTGCAGGACAGACCTGTGGCAGGGCAGCAGAACATATTATAAAAAAGCAAAAATATACAACCTTAAAAACCAGCACAAACAAATTATAACTTCTTCTTTAACAACAAGGCAGAAAGAAACTTTTTACAATCTCAAAATCATCAATACCACAAATTCCAACAGGGACCCCTCCAGGTGAACATGTGGCTGGATGAAGCCCATATAACTTCTGAGGAGGAGCAAACCTGTCACCTAGAGAAATTCAGTGGAAGATCTCTTCAAGGATCAACTACAGAGGGCCACGAGGACTTCCAGCCCTGCAGAACAAGGGGAAGGCTGGAGAAAGCAGGTGAGACATGGATCCAAAGTGGATTCTGCAGCCTGGTGGTCTTAAGTTATTGCTACACAACTCCTTTGCTCAGCGCAGGGGCACCGATTACTTTGCATAAGAAAATGAGACAACATAAATGAGAATTAGTCCCCCAGGTTTTGGTTTTGAGTTAGTGTCACCCAAAAAACAGGGCTGGACTCTGCTTGGCTGACCCTGAAGGCTGGAGAGGAACTTTTTTTGCAAAGGTGTGCAGTGATAGGACAAGAAGGGATGGTTTCAAACTGATAAAATAGGTTTGAATTGGATATTAAGAATAAATTCTTCACTTTGAGAGCAAAGGTTGCCCAGAGAAGCTGTGGCTGCCCCATCCCTGGAAGTGCCCAAGGCCAGGTTGGACAGGGCTTGGAGCAACCTGGTTCAGTGGAAGGTGTCCCTGCTCAGGGCAGGGGGTTGGAACGAGATGATCTTTAAGGTTCTTTTCCAACAAAACCATTCTGTGGCTCTATAATGACATTTCTGTCATATAAATTCTTTTGGGACCAGGTTGCCACTGAAGCAGCTGACAAAGACAAGATGGTGCAAGACAAGTTACAAGACTTATTTTCTCATGTTCTTGTGAGCTATTTCTGCCCAAAAGGAGAGGGACACAATAACATCACCTGCTGCAGTCCCAGCCTTTGAGAGGCCTGGGAGGAGGTGTTGATAATTAGGCTCGTGACTCAGCCTTGTGTGTGAATTTCTGCTCTGCTAATTAGCGCACACTTCCTGATCAGTGGCAGGGTAATTAGGAGATTAGGGTTAATGGGTCAGAGTCTTTGAAGGCTCCCTCCTCTATGTCAGATTACTCCTGCTGTCATTGGCTTTACCTTTCCAGGCTGTTGGGCACAGAGAAAAGGAAGCACCCACAGGTCAGTGATGAGGCTACAGCAACCAAGACATTGTCAAAGGAGTTTTGCTTCCATGATTGTGCCAAAAACCAAATTTTCAACATACTGAGGTCTTCCAAGTGATATTTTCATATATCCACAGAATTGTTTGCTTCTCTGCTGGAAGGCAGGCAAAAATGGTTCCTCTGCAGGATTATTCCAGTGAAGTGGTGTGAGGGGACCTGCTTTGCTTCAGCAGGTTCTGTTCAAGTAGCAGCTTGTCTGAGAAACAGATATTCACCACACAGGCTGGCAGTGTTCTGTTCTTGCAACCAGATCTCAACCAAATCTTGACATCACACTGACAGTTTCAGTCTTTTAAAGTAATTTTTCCTGTAGTTTTTAAGTTTTAAAGAAGAGTTATTTCATCCTGTAATATCATAGAATACCTGTGCATATATATTATATATATATATAATATCATAGAATACCTGTGTATACCTGTGTCATAGTATCATTAAGGTCGGAAAAGACCTCCATGATCATTAAGTCCAACCTTCAACCAAATGCCACCATGCCTACTAAGCCATATTGAGAAGTGCCACATCTACAAAGTTTTTTTGAACACTGACAGGGATGGTGACTCTACGACTTCCCTGGGGAACCTGTCCCAGATTCTTTTTCACACTTCCTCAAGATTTTTTCCAGCACCATTTAAATTCCAAAATTATTTGGTTGCCTTTAAAGCCTCAGATTTTTTTGTTGTTGTTGTTTGTTTTTTTTTTTTTTTTTTTTTTTTTTTTTCCCAGGAGTCACAGCCATATTGTAGCCTCTCTTCTGGGATATTTGCAGCCAAACTCTAAAACAACCAACATACCTGTCAGCAAAATCTGAGGTCTGCCCATGAGGATGTACAACATAAATGTGACAGCTTCTGGGGACATGAAGAATTTCTTATCCAGCACATTAAACATCTGGATTCACCCTTTGCTGCTCATGCAGCAGGACTATCCTTCACAGAGTTATTCCAGTAACACAGCTCAGGAAAATCCTATTTATTCGATAGTAGCAGTTCCATTAGACATCCCCAAATAACCCAAATCTGACTGTAGAAAAAGAACAGTGTTAGCATCTGAGGCTTTTCTGGGCTCTGTGCTTCTCTCCTGTTTCTCTGGGACCTTCACCCCTCTCCTGGTGCTGCTCTTGGAGCTGCAGCACCTTCACCTCAGTCTTTTTAAAGCACAGGAAAAGCAGAGCTCTGTGTATCCACAGATGTTCTCCATTGCCAGGGACATATTTTCCATCACCAAATATGCCACGGACAGAGTCCTGTTGCTTGCAGGGTTTTGAAAGTTATTTGCACAAATTCACTGGGACAGCATTCAGGAAAAATGTGACCATGTGTTTATCTTGTCATATTTTCCCTTAAATCACTGCTGTAAACCAAAATTCTGGGCTAGATGGCCCCTGACTGGTCATTTTAATGTTGTTTTCTACAAATAAGTACGAGACTTGTGTTTGTACTCTCTGATTCCAGCCCACAGTGCACAGGATGAGCACAAGAGTGGGATGAGAGAGGATCAGGCCAGTGTCATCCCTCAAATTAAAGGAAACAAACATGTAAGGACAGGATGAGCATGAGAGCAGCTGTGCAGGATCACACTGATGGTCCACATGAAGCACTGCCAGCAGTGACTGAGCAGAAAATGGGAACCTTCTCCTAGGACAGCCTTGCAGTGACCTGTGGCTGTGAGTCACAGAATATACAGGAGAGGCTGAGGTTGGAGGGAAAGTCTTGGTCTGAGCAGCATGGAAAGTGAGGTTCATCAGCTCTGGACATAGCTGCTGGCTGTTCTGAATCCTGTTTCTTTCACACTTGGTCTCAGTTGTTCAGGGTGAAGGTCTGAGCTTAAACATCAGCAAGGAAAATGTGCAGAAATGCATGGGAACCTGTGGGATTGTGTGCAACAGGTGATTGTGTCCACAAGAGACACTGGAGAGGATAAATTGGGAGAGCTGAGAGGGCTCAGGGCAGAGGACAGGTTCACCTCTGCAAGCACTGAAGAGGTGTTTGGTCATCTTCAAGCCCAGGTCCAGAAATGTGGGAAGCATCTGGGGGAGGTGCTTCAGCCTGCATCCATGGCAGAGAGGCAGAGGTGCTGCTGACCCATTTTTGCCATACAAACCACCAGCCCTGGAGAAAAATCCAGCCCAAAATCCCTGCCCTGAAAGTTTGATATTTGCTAAAATCTCCCCTTGAAACACTGTGCAAGATTTCCCTACCTGGACATGTCTGCTCTGATCCCTCAACCCCAAATTCCCCAAATAGTTTAGACATTGAAAAAGTGCCTGTTTGCATTTGCTTAGAACATTATTTCTACCTTTTATGAGCAGGGTGGCAGTTTTCACAGAGAAATAATTCCAGACAGAGTTATTAAAAGATTAAAAAACACACCCAAAAAGGAAAAAGGAAAAAAAAAAAAAAGGAAAAGAAAAAAAAAAAAAAGAAAAAGAAGAAATCCAGGCTGAAAAAACAAATATCTCTACCAGTACACCAGGGCGTTTCTCATAACATCTTGCTTATGTTATGAAGTCTGATTTTTTTTTTTTTTTTGAAGGGGTGAAATAAATTCAATGACTTTGCTGAAATTCATATGGCCTGCTGATAAACCAGATTAAAAGTCACCTGTTGCAGCCTGGAAGTCCTGCAGGAACCTCCCCAGCTCTGCAATCTCGTTGGTTCCTGTGCAGACAGGAGATGGCTGGGTGGAATTGCCAACAGGTTCACGCCTTGTTCTTGTGACAGGTCAGAACTCAGCCCCTGTGTGCACACGTGTCACCTGTGGCCTGGCAGGTCCCTGTGCTCGTGACAGAGCTGAGTCACAGCCCCAGGTAGTGCTTGCAGGTGTGTCACCTTGTCCTGGAAAGGAAAGGTGATGTGGTTGCAAGCGGCTCTGTTTGAATGCCAGCTGAAGAACTGAGATATCAGGGAAGTGAACCTGAAAACCCTGCAAAATTAAAAAATAAAAATACAAAAATAATATTTAAAAATACAGAATTTCTGTATTTTGAAATCTTTGAAGTCACAGAAGAGCTGTGATTTCAAGTAAATCTCGATGGAAATGCCAAATCTCTAAAATGATGAAGGATTTTAGGTGGCTTGTGGTTAAGGTGCTGCAAAATTTGCTGTGCTGAAACCCACTATAAACAGCACAAATATTACAACTTTCCATGGAATTGTTCAAGGCCAGGAGGGATAGGGCCCTAAGGAAGCTGATCTAGTGGGTGGCAACCATGGCAGGGGGTTGCAATTAGGTGATTTTTAGGGTCCCTTCCAACCCAAACTTTTCCTTGGTTCTCTGACATTCACATGCTGCCCCAGCACTTCACCTTGCCCGTGTAGGATGAGACACTTACTTCTTTTTAAAGTAAAAAAGTGAATGTACAGCATCAAGCAGGGAAAGCAGATGTATTTATAGAGTTACTGATGTTTGCCTGAGCCAGCAGATGCTGGGCATGTCTGAAATGTCTTCGCTGTTTTGTTTTGGTTTGGTTTTTTTTTGAGTCACCGAGTCTCTTGGAGATGAAGTCACTCTCAGAGGTGACTTCAGGACACGGAAATCACCTCGAAGCTCTGCTGGACTTTTGCCTTATGTCTGTTCCAGGTGTTCTGCAGCACAGTTTGCTTTGCACATACTTCTGTCTCCTGAGACACCCAGGACCAAAACAAAGCCCTGTGATCCCCTTTCTGTCCTTTGGTCATTAAAATCCCAGCGATTCCTTACAGCAGGCACGCTGCAGCTCAGGTCTAAATATGGTTTTAGAGGAAACTCAACATCCTCACTTGCAAAAAAGGCCAAACAACCTCTGCCCCTGCCTCCCCCATAATTACAGTTTGACATAATGTTTATTAACTTCAGCTCTCAGCACTGATGTCACCACCGAGTTGGGGTCCGGGAAGTCTCTGAGTCATGTGGAAGGTGCAGAGCCAGGAAATGTCAGCAGAAGGAAAAGGAGTAAATATTAAGGTGAAAGATGTTGGAAGCTGGTGGCAGCTTCCTGTAGTAAGCTGTGGGAAGCTGAACAATGCTCAGAAGAAACTGTGGCCTTGGTTGAAATGTCAATATTCAGCTTGGTTGGCAAATTAAGGCAGACTATTTCCCTGTGATGATTCCCTAAGGATGTAAAGAAAAGGGAGGCAACATGCTCCTATGTGACCCAAGGCCCTGTATTGTAAACTCTCCTTTTCCTCCACCACTTCAGCTAATTGAGAAAGCAATCAGTGCCTCCGTGGGGGGATGGGGAACACATTTCCATCTCTCATTTTCCTAGCAGACCCAGCCTTGCAATTGTGGGACTTGGGCTGAGAGGGTGGTCTTGGCATAAATCAGAGCTTCAGATGGGCAGAAGCTTGCTGTGGATTCTGCATGAACTCAACAAATGATCACAGGTGAAGAAGATTTTGGAAACGTATTTTTTTTTAAACCTGGGATGCAGGCATCTTTTAATATAATACTATTATTTTTAATAACTGCCTTCTAAAATCCATGCAGTTTTAATTTTTCTCCCTCATTTTTACCCACTGTATTGGTGGGAGGTGTTTTGTCACTAAATAAATAGAAGAAAGGAGACAATCTTGGAGTGAGAAGAGAAACCAAGGACCCATGAGACCCTGATGGTGTGCACTGAGAATAAATTCAGACTGGGCTGCCCCTGTTCCAGGTGGCTCGGTGGAGTGTCTGAAAGGCAGACTGTGGCTTCTGAAAAAAGTTGAAGAAAACCCACAGAACCAAACCACGAACAAAACCCCAAGGCTATTTTTTTTTTTTTTACTTTTCTCTTATTTTAAATTCCAGTTTTCCCTCATGAGGTCATCTTAGTTACAGGGGTGCAGGGCTTTGTATAGACAAGCAGAAGACAAAGGAAGAAAAGATTTGTCGTCTTTTGTATCAGTGAAGAGAAAATGTCTGTCTGATGACTTCAGGTAAACCTGGTGTGTTTCTGCTTGATCTGGTGAAGAAATCTGAGTTTCACTTCACTGTGGGAACTTTGCCTGTGGTCTGAGTTTGCCATCACTTGCAGCATCATGTATTTTTTGATACAAAGCTTTCGTTTGCCTGTGCTGAAGCAGGGCAGGATTTAATCTGTTTTCACTTCTGCAACTGCAGCCCTGGCTGGGGAAATGGAGTGTGAGCACAGGGATAGCCCAGGACTTTGGTTCCAACACTGGATGTGCCTGGCCATGGAGCAGAAAGGCGACATTCACACTTTTCTCTCCACCCCTTGTATGTGGCAGCACACTGCAGCCTGCACGCTGCAGGAGGAAGCTGATGGTTTAAGTTTCCTTTCAGATGCTTCCTTTCACAGCATGACTCATTTAGTGCCCATCTTTGCCACATCTTTAAAAGGTTTTTTTTTTTGTCTAAAATAAAACTCTTTAGCCAGGAAGAATACCTCTTGCCTCTGAGGTATGTGTGTGTGCAGTATAGAGGTGATGGAGTGGTGAACAAACTTAAGAGGGATGTCCCAATGAGATTAGCCTGCACCAGAAATCATGAACCATTTCTCCAGTTTCTCAAAGTTACTGAGAGAAGCATTTTATAATCTCCAGCCTCTCAGAAATCCCAAAGTTGTTGCTGTGTCATGGTTGCATCTCTTTTAAACTGAACTCTCTGGGTGTCAATGGGTTGAGGCAGATGGGAATTGCAGGGGCTGTTAGACCACTCATCCCTTTGCTCTCCTGCTGCTCCATCTCTCGTGGCTCCATCCCTCCCTGAGTCCTGCAGCTGCACAGTCTGGACAAACCTGCCCTTCCACGGGGCTCAGTCAGAGGATACAGCTGCACTTCATGTGCCTCTCTGCTCAGCCTCATGCATTTGCATTTTGTTATCGTGGATGCTTCTTTGCCTTTTGTCCCCGTTCTGCTCTTTTGAACTCTTTCTGACCTCCTGCCAGGCTTATCTGTGCCTCATGCCAACTTGTGATATGCTCTGGGAAGCTGGAACAGCTGACTCTGGATAAGGCAGTGAAGGTTGGCGTAATCTCTTGTAAGTATGTCTGGAAATAAAAACTTTGAATAAAATCAGGAGAATTCAAGCGTTTTCAATTTCCCCCTTTTTGGCTAACTCTGAAGAAATCTTTGTCCTGTTTCAAAGCACAGCAAAAACAACTGGTGGTGCTGGTTCTCTTCAATTCATCAGATTTGATAGAATGAAAGTGATTTTTAAATCTCTCCCAAAGGGCTTTATTCCCCAAAAAGCCTGGGATCAAAGCCTTTTGCAGAGTAATTCCTTCGAGACTCAGATTAATGCTATTTACAAGATGATTAATGATTAAAGGAAAAGTTTAGCATTAAGCTCTCTGGTGCATTAATGACTTCATGTTGCTCCAATATTTTGGCCACCCTGCAATACCAGTTTTACCTCTCATTGCTGTAACTTAGTTGAAAAAAAAGAGCCATGGCAGAGAGCAACAACCACAGCATTTGTAGTTGTTCTCTCTCTAGTAAAGAGCCTAAAAATGTGACACACCCTGTGTTGATATGTGGTGGGAAGGTGAAAGCAGGACCTGACTGGTCACAACTGCTCATCTGCCCTTCTGGAAGGATCAGCCACACACAAGGGGTTCCTCAGTGCTTTTATTTAGCCTGCAGGACACTCATATTTCTTACCACATGATTTTTGAAGTAAAATCAGCACCCATAAAATCATGCTCTCTGCAAAAACAGGAAAACAACCACCAAAAAACAACAAACCCACCGAAGGCTGGGCTTCAGCCCCACCAGGTCTTCATGTCTTTAAGTGGTGAGACAACGTGCACCAATCCAAATCTAGTTTCTGTTGAACTTTTTCCCCTTGTTTGTTGCCATTATGGGATGTGTCAGCCCAAAACTGACACTCCAGTGTCTGCTTTAAGGAGGTGTTTGAGTGAAGACCTGCCAGGCAGGGAACAGGGTGTCCTGAAGGAGGAATTGGGATGTGGATGCAGGAGTGGAGTAGCTTTATTCCTGCAGAAAAAGCTGTGTGGTTGGGGAAGGGTAAGAAATGAGAGCAGATGTGTAATCCTGCCCTGATTGGAAGGGATAATGTGAATGTGATGCAGAAGGTGAATGGAAGCTTAAAAGTCAAGGGAAAATGGACACCATCTGATGTGTTTTGGATGGAGAAATCTGGGGGAACAGGCAGGAAGAGCAATAGGGATTCACACTATTTTCATTCTGATGTCTAGGACTTACGTGTCTACTTTAGAAATATTTGTATATTTTAGTGTAGGATTCTGAATTTTTACAGATATTTGCTCCAACATGGGACTTCCCACCTTCTTCATCTGCTCCCGACCTCCCACAGATGATGTGTCACCTCTGCAAGTCCTTTGCAGATGTTTCTCTTACCCATGGGTGTCTCTAATGGCCCTGGCTGCCTCTGTGCTGTTGGAACAACCAACTGCATCAAACTCCCGGATTTGATCCCAAACTCCACAAGGCAGAAGGGACCATAAGTGGGATTTTTGTGTCTGAGAGCCTCAAGGCAGCTGTGCTCTCCCACAGCTCTGGGTGAGCAGAAATAAAGGGCAGGAGGGAAGTGCTCTGGCAGTTCAAGCAGTTCTCTACACTCGTTCTGTGATTCCTTCCTCATTTCACCTCTTTCCTGTTCAAGCACTGGTGCTGATACCATCATGGACCATACAGAAAACTGTGTTTTGGGCATAAAGTTTGTATTGGAATGACAAACTTCCTTTCTGCCAGTCTATGAAAAAGTCAAAGGAGGTCAGAGTGCAGAAAACACCATCAATGGACACCTTCCCTGCTTTAAAGAGTCATCCCTGCTGTTTAGGGGTTCTGTAAAACCCTGGAGGCTTGCACTAAAGTGTAAATTAAAGCTGTGACACTTAGAGACAGATATGCTGTGCTGAGGCTGTTGCTTGAAGGCTGGGAAATGGAGCCTGCAGGGCAGAAATTTGAAATCTCACATTTGGAGGGCACAGGAAGGTGAAGCAGAGATGAGTCTCAGTTAGTTGGTGGCTGAGAATTGGGCTTTTCCATCACTGAGATGCATGATGAAGAATTAAAACTAATTTAATACCACACCTTTTTGAGGACCTGCAGGTGAAAATGCCAGCACAGCTTGTGGGGGTTGCTGCTGGCAAGCCTTTTGCCTTACTTTTGCACTCCCCAGCTCCAGGTGAATTGCCCAATTGTTTAGGGATGGGGTTGGCTATAATCTCACCCCACTTCAGGGCCTTGATTCATGACTCAAACTCACCCCAGGTATGAGACATCCATGTGGAGCTGGTGGATGTGACCCAGGACCTACAGGACCACAAGGCTGACTTAGGGGCTGGCATCTAGAAGCCATCCAGGTCATGTTGGTTGACACTGGGTGTCCCCTTCAAGGGACTTTCCCGCCATAAATCTGGTAAAAGTAAAATTTTAAGGGCTGGATCCACAGGGATAATGAGGTATGGTGCCTCCTTTAGCACTCAGCAGCCCACAGGTCTTTGTGGAGGCTTTATTTGACTCACCTGCACCCAGGGAATCTGTCTGCTCCAGCTAAAGCTGAGAGAATCTGTCAAAAAATTCTTAAGAAGCTGCCCAGGAAGCCCCAGGGATGTCTGGCACATCAGGAACAAAGTGTAAAAAGGCAAGCTCTGCTGTGTGTGGAGCTTGAACATTGGCTTTGAAGAATGAGGCTCCTGACCTTTGTCTCAAGCATCCTACAAATTAAAAAAAAAGAAAGAAAGCCACAGCTGTAATTTAATAAAGTTCCTTTTTTTTCCCCTTCCTTTTTACCCCCTCCTAGCTAAATTGCTTTCCTTATTCCTATCAATTTTCTCAGACTTTTCAGTGCAGCAGCCGAGAGCAGTTTTCATATTGAACCATTTCCACTGACAGTACCTTTCTTCCAGTAAAATCACAGCACATTTCTTTTGTTTTCAGACTCATAGACAATCACATTTATCTGCTCACTGCCCTTCAATAGCAAGCAGCTTCTCATGGATTTCTGCACGAGGACTGTACCCCCTACCCACTAATTGAAATTCAGTGCACAGAGTCACATCAGTGCACTGGGTGGTGGAGAATATCAATGCACACAGCCTGGAAGGGGAACTGGCAGAGGGAATTTTCAAATTTTCAGTGCCCAGCAGCAAATGGGAGTGGGAATTCCGAGTGCATCAAAGCACTGGGATATAGTCACGTGCTTCAAACCTTCCTCTGAGGGTCCCAAAATGTAAATGGGATGGACATCTGTCCTCCAGTCACTTCAGGAGTGAGGCTTAGGGGTTTAGATAAAATGAATGTTGGAAACTTCACTACTTTTCAACCTCTGGTTATGGGAAAAAGCAGCCTTCAGCCAGCAGCTGGAGTGCACTGACTCCTGTGCTGGATCTGAGGGTCAGAGGCTGGGATGCAGAGCTGCACCTCCTGGTTACAGGGCCTGGATTGATGGTCAAGAGAACTGGGCTTTGTTCCTAGCTCTGCCTTCTGGATGACCACAGGCATCTCAGCTCCCCTCTCCGTGCCACACTTCCCTCACCATGAAACAGATCCTTTTCCCGTGGAAAGTCATTTGGGATACTGCTGGAAAACAGTCACAAAAACAGCTGAGCTCATAAGAAAGATGATAGATTTTAAGACCCAAAAGGGAAGGATGACCTGAGTGGAAGGAATTTCTCTCAGAGGATGTGTGTAGGAATCCAGGGCTTCCCTCTGGCTGCCCTGGCAGGTCTGGGACCCTGGCAGGGGTCAGGAACCCCCCTGGACAGAGCCCCCAGAGACACTGTCTGTGATCTTTGTCCATGGAAAAGAGTTTTCAATCTTACAGGATGAATTACAAGCTCTGAGTGTTTGATATAAGTAATAATGAAGTGTGACACGGGTGCAAAAGTAAAATTTTAGGATTCTAGATGAGGGGTCCAAAGGGGACAAGATGGAGGAAATTGGGCGTGTCTTGTCCTTTTTCTCCTTCTTCATGCCCTCCATGTTTCACTGTGGTGTTGGCATTTTTCTGTTGGTTTAGGCTGGGGACACACTGTCCAACGTAGGTGACAGATATTGGCACGTTATTGTAAATCCAGCACAGGTAGTTTGTGGTATTT
The DNA here is from genome assembly GCF_048771995.1 of Taeniopygia guttata. Lineage (NCBI taxonomy): Eukaryota > Metazoa > Chordata > Aves > Passeriformes > Estrildidae > Taeniopygia > Taeniopygia guttata. Next base: position 3,740,809 of record NC_133025.1, read on the forward strand.
AATGTTTGTACCATCCCACTGAGGGCAGAGCCCCACACGCTGCCCTGCAGGACAGAGCTGCGGCAGGGCAGCAGAACATGTTAGAGATGAACAGAATAAACAACCTTGAAACCAGCACAGACCAATTATGGCTTCTGCTTTGGCAGTGGGGCTGAAAGACAGAGAATTTCTACAATCTCAGGATCATCAATACCCACAGATTCCAACAGATGTGGACATGTTCCCAACAGAAATGTCCTGTGCCATATGTGAGGACCTCCCACCTTCCAGCTGCCACTCCAAAAGGGAATAATTTTCCTGAAGGTCTTATGTCTTTTGTATTTGTGCTGCTTAGATGTTTCAGGAAAGCCAGAACACCTCGCCTGGCTCTTGGTGGAGGTCGGTAGCAGGAAGTGTCTCTTTGCTAGCAGAAGTTTGGGAGACACCTGCACGTAGAGAAGGATCTGCTGCTTAAACACAGGTGTCTGTTGTCACTTGAGATGTCCCCACATGGGGCAGGCAGGTATGACAGAGGTCTGGGAGGGATCCATGCCTTGAGGAGGAGCAGCTGGAGAGCTGCTGGGAAGCTGTGGTGTGCAAAGAATGACACACAAAAATGTACTCAGTTGAGTCTTGTCCCTGGGTCACCTTAGGCACTATGGGTCTCCTGTACACCCCAATATTCTGGTGTCCTAGAAAACAGATTTCTGTTTTAAAGTAGTCCCTAAAAACACCAGCTGGGCTGTGATTGGCATGGAATCCCTAAGGAGACCAGCCCAACCAGATGCCCTCAGTGAATCTCCTTGAATTTAAGAGGTGGGCTCTCCTGGGTCAGGTGGTCCAGGCAGTGACATCTGTCATCAAAACCCCTGTGACCAAACTTCCAGTTTAGAAGAAACCAGATTTCAGCTCCCCTGAACTAGGAAGGCTGAGCTTAGGGAGATCTTCTGGTAGGTTTTGGGGAGAGTTGCTTCATCTCCCTGTGCCTCAGAAGGAGATGGCAGTACTTCACTATTTTTTATCTACTAGGAGATAAAACTCCTTGGTAAGAGGAGCTATCTCTCAGATAGACAGTTTGGGCTGCACTTATCAGAGCTTTCTTGCATATCCTGAAGTCCCCTCTCCTTGTACATACAGGGCAATCTTGCTGTGACTGAAAAGGAATATTTTTTAACATTTTTGTTTATTTTTGCCCTGAGAGAAGGAACCATTTCTCGCAATATTTGCAGACAGCCGTGCTAAAAGGAGGTCTGATCTCAAGCACGGTCTCCAACCAGAACTATAATTTGAGTGGTGATAATAATAATAATAATAATAATAACAAACACAGCAATAATCATGCCCAAATATAGCACTTGGCACCATTTTTCTGTTCAAATCCCAGTTCCTGTGCCTGTCATTCTTTGCACGCTTCCAAATGTTGGCATTTGGAAATGGCAGCCGCTTCCAACAACGCCTTTTTGTCCTAAAGAGATTATTTCCAGCCGAGTGCACTGCAAACTGTGATGCTGCACTTCATCCCTCCAAGGTAGGGATGGGGACAGCGTGTGACTCGTGCCTCTCCTGTGATCCTGGAAAGGGAATTTTTGGTGCAGGCTTCAGCTGGGCTCCCAAATTTCAGTTTGAGCCTCTTCCTTTTAGACAGAGGCAAGTCCACCCTCATGATTTCATCTTTTGGCTCTACAAGCTCTCCACTGATCGTCTTTTCCCATTTTTCTTGCAGTGCTTTCATCAAACTTGCTCCATCTCTTCTTGCACCCGCCAGGATAGGAGTCAACCTCCAAAGAGTCTGGGCAAACTGTATTTCTCACGAAAGGTGTGGATTGCCCAGTTCCCAGAAGGTCTGGAGATGCTGGGTGTGGGGCTGCATCACAGGCAGTTGAAACAAGAGGTGTGGGATGAGTAAAATGCCATTATTTTCTTCCCAAATTAGTCAAAACCAGTCTGAAATATTCTCATTTCCAGAACAGCTGTCCCTCTTTTAAAACATTTCTCTATAAAGACCTTATTTTGGTATTTGTAGTCCAAAGGAAATATTTTCAAATTCCTGGATTTAATAATGTTTCTGTTTGTTTGGGTTTGGCTTGTTTTTTGATTTTTTAAAATTATTTTTTTTTGTTGTGGGTTATTGTTATTTTTTGTGGAGTGTATTTCCATAACAACCTGAATCTTTCTGAGCTGTCAGAGACCATCTGTGTTTGGGTTTAATGATATCAGGCTCTCCTCTACCCCCAGCCAGGCTCTGCATTCCCCTCTTTTACTGGAGGAACGTGGACAGAGTGCAAGTCAAGGTCTAGGGCGTACCAAGGAAAATGTTGTCCATCCTGGAATGTTGCCTCCCAGCTGAATAAAAAGGTTGAAGAAACTGTAAAGCACTTTTTATGAAGTCCCTGAAAATAGGCAGAACATGAGGTCAGCATGACCCAAGCAAAATGCTTCGTTTCTGCTTAACAAAACAAAACAAAAGGGTTCAAGTGATTTTAAGCAGAAATGAAGTGGTTTGTTTACATTTTCCCCAAGGGAAAAGAGTAAAACTCTGTGTACATGTGGGAATTCAAATTTGCTGGCAAATTATATGAAATGCCAGCTATACAGAGACTGTATTTTCCATTAACCTAATGCACAGAAATGGGTAGAAAATCCTCAGGCTGATGCACTGATAGGATTTCTCAGACATGCTTGGTTTCGTCAGCATTCAAGAGAAATTAATGAAAATTCAAAAAATTAAAAAATCCTCTTTATCCAGGAAGACGAGCGGATTGCCAACCTCCCTTGCAACCTGGAATGCAATTAGGAGAAATAAAATTGCATCAACAACAACCTCCTAGATAGGTGGGAATGTGGAGGGCCAAGGACAGCAGTGAAGAGGGAGAGGGGAATCTAAGAGGTTGAAGGAAGAAATGGGAGGGGATGGACGCAAAGACAAATCAGCTTCTCTCCCTATGATGTTTTGGGTAGGATTTACTGGACAGGTGAAGAGGGATGGACAATGCTAATGAAGTTTTCATCCCTTTTGCCACACTGTGGTGGATGTAGCTCACACTGACAGCCTGGCATGATCACACAGACTCTGCTCTGGGGTGGATGGAGGGGATTGACGCCTTCCCAGGACTCACAGACATGAACTCCCTGTGGTGTTGTGGTCCTTGGCCTTGCTGTGAGGCAAACAGAATCACAGAATGGTTTGGGATAGAGGTGACCTCAAAAATCATTTAGTTCCAACCCCCTGCCATGAGCAGGGACATCTTCCACTACCCCAGGTTGCTGCAAGCCCCATCCAGCCTGGCCTGGGACACTTCCAGGGTTGAGGCAATCACAAGTTCTCTGGAAAAGCCATGCCAGGGCCTCACCACCCTCACACTGCAGAATTTATTCCTAATGCCTAATCCAAACCTGCCTCTATCAGATTATTGGCCACATCCAACACACTTGTGACTGCCAGGATTTATTGTCTCCCTTCTCAATCCAAGCATTTTCAGTGCCTAAAACCATTGGGCAGGTTCTGGGCACGATGATGTGATTACAGTCACCTCCCTTAGATCAAGGTAAAGCAATGGTTTAGTTTTTGTTGCTGTAACTGATATTCTGGATGTCAGGTGAAATAGCAGGGGCTCAGATGTGTCTTTGCACTTCAGCATTGAAAAACCAACCTGTCAGTGTGGGGTCTCTGACTCCATTTGGAATGCTGGTGTTTAAATAGTCACAGCTTTGTAAGCCAGAAAGGAGCACCATGTTAATATAATCTGGCCTTCACACCTGTCAGAAGACAAGTGACTCCATCCTGTGTTTTCAGCCCTGAAGGATGGTCTTAGATCAGCATTCCTTGGCATTGCAGTTGAACCTACGGCCTAGAAGAGGAAAGTTCTCTCTCCCCAGGCATGGAAGGACCAGAGAAGAGATTTGAAGGCTTGTCCTGACCCCTAACCTGGTGAGATGAGAAGGAATTTGGGATGCAACAGCTGAAGTAAAGAGTCAGAAGTTTTCTTTTCCTTCTCTCTCAATCTCACTGCATCCTGTCCCATCCCAAGCAGAGGGATCCCCACTGAGAAGTGCTGACCATACCTGTTGATTTTACTCACACTGGGAGGGAAGCCAAGGGATGTGGGGGACTGGCTGGAGGAGAGGACAAGTTGGGCCTGCTTTCCAAAATCTCTGGATCTGTGGGAATCCAACAGGACAGTGCCTGGAACACAGTTATCCATCTCCGACCTGTGCTTCCTTCCAGGGGTTCACTTGTGGTAAGAACTTGACTCTCCTGCACCCCCAGGAAACTACACACACTTAGGAAATGATGTGTGAAAATGGAGGGAGACAGCCTTTACTTGACTTGTTATCCCCAGACAACAGTTTAGTGTTAAATTGCACTTGCAGTGTCTGCTGTGCAGATGTCACCTTGAGTTAACCACTGACAGCTTCTGAACCCCTGGGAGACATCAGGCACTTGGAAGTGTGATTCATTTGCTCTACTGAGGTTCAATAACCCTCAATCCAGACAGTTTCTCTTTATTGACATGGGAAACAACTGGCTCAGATGTTGATAGATCTGTGCTGGAGCTGTGGAGTCCCATCCCTACACCTTAAACCAAGCAGGATATTTTCCTACAGAGTGTCCAGCTCTATCAGGACAGCAGAGCTGAGTCACTAACAGGCTCATGAGATGGTCACAATGACCCCCTTCAGGCTCCAACCTTTGTGAATAATCACTGCTGAGTAGCAAGCTCAGGGTTTTAATGAGATCCAGGGGTGCTTTCTTTGGCTCTCAAAGGTCAGTTGTCGTCCTGCATCTCATCCACCCTGAGTCCAAGTTACACTCAATAATGGCAGAGCTGAGTGATCCGACCAGCAGTGGCAAGATCCCTTCTCATTTGTCCCTGCTCTGTTAGATTTGCTGTACATGTTTATACAGGGAGAGGGGGAAACCTCAAATTCTAAGATTTTTACCTTTTTGCACGTGTGTGCTTATATGTGGTTATTTTATTTTTGCTGTCAGTTTTTCTGCATTAGGAAATTCCTTTAAAAAACCCTCTTTTTCTTGTCTTATCTGCACTGTTGGGTGTTTGATAGTACTAATTGTGTTCATAACCACCATCAGTGCAGGCCCCATCAAAGGCTGTTGGATTTATCTTCTTCTTGCATCATGTCCTGGATTCTGACAGTGTCTGATGTTACATGCTCTAGCATAAGGTCAAACCAAAACCTGTAATCTCCTTTCCTTACTTGTCCCTCTCTTTCCCATTTTCCTGGCCACTCCAGATGGGTTCAGCTCCATGCTTTGGTGTAGGTGTGACTCTGTGCAAGCAGACCTCTTGCCTTGCCTTTCACTCCCCCAGTAAAACACAACATTTTAAATCTTCCCAGCTCAAATCTTTTTTATCACTGTTGCTGATAAGTTTCCAGTTACCACAAGCTGCAATTCCCACATATTTTTTTGCATTTCCATTGTTTTTTCCAACAACAACCCAATCAGATGGGGATGGTTATTGCTCTGCATAAGAAGGCAGTGTCCAGGGGTCAGTGTCCAGCTCAAGGGGTACTCAGGTGAATTGTTTTCCCAAATTTAGTGAGGAAATTGGGAAGTTCTTCGTGGTAGCTGAAAGAAATGCTGCATGACTTGTTTGTTAAGACTTAAAAAAAAAAATCTTTCTTAGGCAATAAGGGGAGTGGTTACAATGACAGAAGAGAAGACAATGATAGAGGAAATGACATTAAGAGCGGCAGTAAAGAGAAACAAGATTTTTTTTCATGCTACTTTAATTTTCCAGGCTGCTAAAGCTCCGCTTTAAATTAAGCTTAACCTTTACTTTCAGAGACAGCTGAGGAAATATATTTTCAGCTGAAAAACAGGCGGTTGCTTCTGAGACAGGCTTCCCCTTTGGGGCTGCCAAATCTCAATGCAGCTCTCAGCACTGTCCTCACTTAACCTCTCCCAGAGCCAAAGAATATCCAAATAACTGCTGCCTCCTGCCCTGGCCATTAATGCAGCTCACACTGATCAGGCAGATTAATTCCAGTACCTTTAAACAAAACCCTCCTGTGGCTGTCAGACAGCCAGTGGAGTCTCCCAGTTTTACTGGAAAGAAGGTGGGAAGGGTAAATAATTCCAATCAAAAGTCCTCTCCAAGTGTGTGAGTGTGGCTGTCCTGGGAATCCTCTGGAGGTGGAGATCCCACGAGCAGGGGGGACTTTGCTGCCCTTGAGGGACACATCCATGCTGACCTTTCCTGTGCCAAAATGACCAGGACACACCTGGATTTCTGTAATATGGCCAGGGGTTCTCTGCTGGGATCACTTAGGGTGGAAAAGACCTCCAAGTGCATCGAGTCTTCTTATAATTGCATTTATCAATGTTAATATACCCAAGATCACAGTATGAGCTTTTCAGAAAATTGCTTTTCAGCACATGGCATTTCCTAAGTAGAGGTACAAGTATTAAATCCCATTTTTTTTTTGTATCTACATGTTCTGCAGGAATGGGAAGATGAATGTTGAAATCCCCTAAAGGCAAAGTGTTACAGTAAACCCCAGTTAGAATCTCCTTGATATAAATAAGTCAAGTCTCCTGAAAAACAGTGAGATGTCCATGGACACACACATATGTACAGAAAGATATATAAATAGATAGACAGATATTTACACACACACTCTGCATGGGTGTATATATAAAAATACATCTGATTGTGGTTAAGTATCTGGTAATATATTTCATTCCTGATCAATCTGTAAAGTCAGAATAATATTTTATTCCCCTGATTCAGTAGATTGAGTTCAAAGCACTGGATTCCTAATAAAACTTGTGTTTTATATAAGTGGTTCTTGCAGACTGATGTCTGGTGTGACCCAGAAAGAAGCATCCATCTCATATCTCAACTTATCTCATCTCATCTCATCTCATCTCATCTCATCTCATCTCATCTCATCTCATCTCGTGCCTTTTTAAGGAAGAGGAAGCACTGCACTGAAACTTAAAATGAGGTCCTGACACAGAAGAACATCAGTTTTACAACTTTCAGTAGGTGCTGCAATAAGGACAACCTTTCCCCAGCAGAGAGTAGACAGAGAGTACAAAAGGGCTTGTGTGCACTCTTAGAGGCCCTAATGGCAAGGAGCTACTACAGACATAATAAAATTCGAGAGATAAACTATAACCTACATAGATTAGGAGAACATTCCCAGGCTTTTGGCACTGGCAAAAATCCATATACAAACTTGGGTCCAGCATCTCACTGTGATTGCACTGGCCAACCCCACCACACTTCCCCCTTGGTTTTGCTTGGTTTGCTGCCTGCTCAGAGGTCACCACCTGCCCCTGAGACAGAAACCCTGGCAGGGCTGAGCAAGTTGCTGCCCCAGTCCAGCATCCCTTGGTGAAATGAAGCTGTGGAGTGGCACAGTGGCACCTGCAGCAGATGGGCACAAACATGTTGTCACCCCTAATGCAGACCCGTGTCCCTCCCAGGGGAGCTCTGTGGGAGTGTCAGGCTTTGTCTGGGATGTCACCTTCTGTCCACCCACACGCTGGTTCTGCACTCACCGAGTTACCCAGCTCAGAATAGACTGTGTTGTGTTTTGTCTTCCTGAGAGCCAATATTTACACCCATAGCACTGTGGAGGAAGCCAAAGGTCCAAGCAGATGGTCTCCAAGGCTGAAGGCAGCTCTGCCTCTTCCCTCAGCTCTGCTCTGATTTAATTTCCTACTCTCTTCTCCAATCCTTCTGACCCACTGATGTCACCTGCAGCTGGGGCCACCCTGGCTCACAGTTCCTGTGGCAATCATGGCTTGAAGAGAACAAGCAGCATGAAACCTTAGTCCCAGTGTTCTCCCAGGTGCTCTTTCATCCATAAGACCTTAGGGCTAAGGATGTGTCCTACTCACCAGGACAGGGAGTTCTGTGACAGCTCCTCAGCTAGCCTGGGGAATGGGAAAATTGATCCTGGCACACACCAGCTTTTAAAAATAGGCTTTAGGAACCTAAGGTGGGGATTGGATTATGGGATGGACCCTGGGAATGTTTTGTGGCTTCATGTTTCTGGAGACATTGAATTTAGGTGTTTCATTGAGCTGAGGCAAGAAGTGAGCAGGTGCCAATCAGGAAAACTGGTTGTTTGGGAATGCTGAACGGGTTAAATATGCCCAGCAGGAACTGGTGGTTACTGGAAGTCTTTGATTCTCTTTCCCAGCTGATTTCATAAAGGGTTTGTTGCTGTCTGAGTCTGCCCCAGCCTGACTGTCTGCAGCAAAGTCAACAATCCCCAGTGTGCTCCGCTGGTGGGGCGGGTGGCTCTGCAGGGCTGGTAGCCCTGCCTTGGGCTACAAGGGATGAAATCCCCTCCTGCCTTTGCCCTGCAGCTCTGCACTCTGGCACTGACCTGGAGTGGCTGTCACACTCTGCTGGAGTTCCTTGGTCGGGTCAGGCCGCAGTGATAAATTTTTTTAGTGAATGGGGGTGCTATGAGTGATCTCACAGTGTTTTGTTAATTTATTCCCTTTCTAGCAGGCTGATAATGCACACACACACACAAACACACACACACAAAAAGGGTGAATTGTGTATTGTAGCCTGATTCTGAATAAAACCTCTGCGAATTTCACAAGATGTACATAACATAGACTCAAGGGGTCCTTTCTAGCAGATGCCTGAAGCCAAAAGCACATAAAAATTTTCAGCAGGGTCTGATTTATGGTCTGGTTTGACAAATATTCGTATGGGTGTGAAAAAGCTTCTGAAGAAGTGCCACGGAGCATTGCATCCCCTGTCATCTTCCTCGCTGCCTGCTCCCCCTCAGATTAGATTTGGTAGTTCAAGTGGTTTCAGCTTCAGGCAGATTTTTCTTGCTTCAGTTAAATCTCAGGTTTCGAGATGATGATGTTTCACACATGGCAGATTGGCACCTGGTATCTAAGGGTCCAGCAATGCTGACCATGATTGAGTTTGGCCCCGACAACGCACTGGAATAAATCAACATGATTGGTTGGAAGGGTTGTTGCTGGGCTGTTTTCCACCAGGCTGGTTTTACCCTCAGCAGGATTAATAACAGGCAATTTTCTAATGGGCCCATAAAGTTGTGCCTTGCTGTCTTTGCCCTTTGCTTTCTCCAAAGCCTGCAGCACGGTTCTGTGGCTCCAAATGCCACGGGTGACAGAAGACAGTCTCAGCTGAATTGCCCAGCTGTGCAGGCAGAAGCCATGCACAAGGTGCATGCCCAGCACAGACAGCCGAGGACATGGCAAGGGGAGAAGGCAAAGGAAATGTGTGGTTATAAAGCAATAGAAAGTTATGCAAAGATAAACATTTCATGCACACACAAGGCACCTCTGCTGCCTGGAGTAATATCCAAAAGGATGTCAGTTATTTCTGAGTATTTTCTGGAGTGTTTTCCTTTTTCCTCTTTGGCCTGAAACGATTGGAAACTCTAATTTGTTATGTTTTGAAACAAAAGCAAGGCAGCTCTCACAGTCTCTCATGCACTGTGTAGAGTTCTTTTCTAACCTTAAGGATTCCATGATTCTCTAACAGCAGCAATAGTGGCTGACAATGTTTCCCCAAGAGAAACACCTGAAATTTGGGTAGCAGGTGGAGATAAAAAAAGCTAAACTTGCCCAACATCTTGTTTTCCTTGTGTGACTAATTCTGTGCCTGTTCACAGACTGTTTTCCTGAAGAACTAGGGAATGACTTAAAACAAAATGATGTCTTTGCAGAACCAAGCTCCCTTGTTTGAGTAGGTAAATAATAAAGTTGTCAAGGTTTTATGCAGAATTTTCAGCCCCTGAGCTCATAGATCTTTACAAAGCAAGGGGTGAAGAACCAGATCCTCATTTTGCAGAGGGTAAAACAGAAGCATAGAAAAGTAAAGGTCTTCTCAAGTTCACCCCGAGGGTTTCCTGCAGCTGATGCTTTGGCTGTGCTGCTTCTAGTAAAGACCTATTTCTTCAAAACCTGAAGAGAGGAGGTTATCCAAATCCCCCTGGCCTGACAGAACTCTTTGAATCTCACTTCCAGCCTAAATATCTGAGTTTATTTATCTGAGAAAAAAATATTTATGCCTACTTTAGGAGCAAAGACCTGATGAAAGACATAGACTCCTTTGAAAGTCTCAACTTAAAGCCATTTAGTGACACACACGTTTTACCAGAAATGTTTAATGAAGTCTTTCAGATGGACAATTGCCCTGAGCATGTGACAGCTCACACTGAGTTGTTTTTGGAAATGAATACAAGCAACAAGCCAAGACGGGCAGTCTGCAAGAGGCAGGGCCATGAGTGGGTCACTGGGACACCCGGAGCTGCAGCACTAAATGGGTCTATGAAAATCAGCTCAGGATTTGCAGGAGGATGTGTGGATATAGCCTCTCTTTTTAATCACTATTGTCTGTGTCCTACCTAGGAGGATCAAGAGAAACTCACTCCCAAAGAGCCTCAGAGCATAAAAACCTTCACAGAAGTCACTGTCACCAGTTTTTGTCTCTGTTTGGTTGCATTGCAACTTTGCTCAAATTTCTGAGAAATACTGGCTCTGTTTGAGTTTGACTCCAGACACAGTTACCAACCTCCTTTGTGGTTTGGGATAGGAAATCTTTAAAATGGACAAAGTGGAGTATCCCTGGTTTTGAAAACCTGACTTTGTCAAATTTATCTGTTGGGTGCAGGAAACAAGGAAATCAGGCTGAAAAAAAAGGGGAGAAATAACTGGCAGAGGTGCAGCCAGGATACCCCTCGTGCATTTCCCCCATTGATATTTTCTCCCGTGCCTGCTGAATCAGCATTTTCCTTCTGCCAGCCTGTAAACAAGAAAATAAAGAGGCTGGTGACCTTGGCCAAACAAGCCCATTCCACTCTCCTGGAAGTCTTGGATCAAGGAGAAAAATCTTTGTCCATCTCAGGGCACAAAGCCCAGCCAGCCCTCCTGGAGTGCCCAGCTATTGGTGAGAGGCTTTCCAAGCACGCAGAGCTATGACCTTTGAATCCCTCAAGAAGGGGAGTGAAGCCAAAATTTCACAGAAGCTGCCATCCTCAGCTGTCATTGCCACAGTAAAGATTTTGTCTCAATACAAAGAAATAAAAAAAAAAAAAAATCCGAAAAACAGGAGAAAGAGAAAAGGGTGTTTCAAGGCAAGAGAAGGTCTTGGAGGAGAAGTTGCTGCTAAGTTCAGCCCGAAGTAAAATGTAACCTTGCAGAACTCAGACTCCTTGGTGCTTTGCCATGTAGGGTTGAAACCAGCTTTCTCTTGGAATTCAGATGCTAAGTAGACCCAGAGCTGCTCAGTGCTGGCACGTGAAGACACCACAAGCATGACTGAGGATGTCAGGGTCAGGCGCCCTACTCGAGAATATGCTGAGATTAAAAAAAAAAAAAAAACAAACCCAAATCCACCCAACAACAGCAACAGCAACAACAAAACCAGCAACATCTTCCCAGCAGCTTTGGGCTGGCAGAGGGGGAGTGAGGAGAACTTTGCCATGCTGACTCACAGGGTACAGCCTGCGTGTCGTTGACTTTGCTCTCTGTTTCCAGGGATTTCCCTTCTCCCAGCAAAGGAGCAACTGGGCCTTAGCAAAAAGGAGAAACTGATATTTTTGTCACATGTCAGTGGCAAAGACAGGCTTGACAATGAGCTGTTTTCTTCTTGAATTGAACAAGGAGCCTCAGTTACAGGGAGAAAACAGTATAATCTGAAAACCTCTCTGTTTCCTTGGCTGGCAGAGGCTATCGAGGGTCAGGCTGGTTGGGAAGTGTCTGGACAGAATTATTTGCAACTCCCAGATCTCAGATCAAGTGTGTCTAAACTGTGGTGGCCATGAGGTGCTGGAGGATGAGAAGGGATGTGGATTTATTGTAACCTCTTTGTGACATATGATCTTGCCATATGCTACTGAATTTCCAGAGGTTTTCAAAGTGAATGGCAGGGATTCTCTGCCTCAGAGCAGAGGGAAAACCTGCTGGACCAGTGTCAGTCAGCAGGGACACAATAAATGATGGGTACCTTTCTGTTTTAGGGCTGAGAAAACTCATTTCAAGAGACAGGCTGGTTGTGTAGGCTCCTGTAGGAATCTGTGGGTATTGATGATTCCCAGATTGTAGAAAGTCTCTGTCTTTCTGCCCCGTTGCCAAAGAAGAAGCCATAATTCGTCTGTGCTGGTTTCAAGGTTGTTTATTCTGTTTATCTCTAACATGTTCTGCTGCCCTGCCGCAGCTCTGTCCTGCAGGGCAGCGTGTGGGGCTCTGCCCTCAGTGGGATGGTACAAACATTAAATACCAGAAACTACCTGTGCTGGATTTACAATAACGTGCCAATATCTGTCACCTACGTTGGACAGTGTGTCCCCAGCCTGAACCAACAGAAAAATGCCAACACCACAGTGAAACATGGAGGGCATGAAGAAGGAGGAAAAGGACGAGACACACCCGATTTTTCCATCTTGTCCCCTTTGGACCCCTAATCTAGAAACCTAAAATTTTACTTTTGCACCCGTGTCACACTTAATTATTACTCATATCAAACACTCAGAGCTTGTAATTCATCCTGTAAGATTGAAAACTCTTTTCCATGGACAGAGATCACAGACAGTGTCTCTGGGGGCTCTGTCCAGGGGGGTTCCTGACCCCTGCCAGGGTCCCAGACCTGCCAGGGCAGCCAGAGGGAAGCCCTGGATTCACACAGGCTCCCATCCAAGGGCTCCTGGAAAAACTGCTATGAGCATCCTTGAGAGCCCAAGGAGGGAAGCTGCTCTCCACTGTTTTGCCTCATCATTCGGTCAAGAAGCCAAGTGGCTCCCAGTTTCACAGGCTTGTTCATCATCTGAAGGATGAGGACGAAGTGGCGCCTTCTCAAGGAGCCTTTCCATGGATATGTCATCAGGACTGTGCATTGGCCAAATCTTCTTCCCTCACAAAACTGCTTAATTGGTGACACATCATTAGTGGAAACTGTTTAGGCCTCTTCATGTTTCTACAAACAGGGCTTAGCATTCCCAGAAGGGTAAAATTCCCCCCTCCCTCCACTTTTGGAGGAGGGAATATATTTGTGAGCTTATAAACTGCAGTTCATGACAGATTTGCTCAGGCTCCAGGGCTGATGCATTTGTCAGCCTCTTGAACTTGGTCCTTCACCAAGAGGACACGTCGGATGTGTTGGGTCAGGAGGAGGTTTCACATGCTCTGATCCCTCCAGGCTCTGTGAAAGCAGCGCTGTGCTCAGTCAGAGCTAATTTGTGGGACACCCTGTCAAAAGGCAGGCAGCAGAGAGTACCCACAGGCTGCTCCCAGTGATGGTCTGGAAGAGCTGAGGCCTCCAGAGAAGTGGGGCAGGCACTTTTTGTAGTGTGAGGGAGAATCTGCTGGCTGGAAGTATCAAACAAAGAACCTTTTGGAGCAGATTCCAAGACCAGAGTTCTGTGGCTCCATAAAGCTCTCGAGTGGAAGCCACATGGGGTGTCCAGCTGCTGTCCATGGCCCAGCCTGAGCTCCCCAAAGCCACAACACAGTCAGCTCCTATTACCCCAGTGAGTGCACGGCTCACTGGGGAGAATTTGGTGGCCAGCAGATCCACGTCCCTGGAGAATCCTGCTCGGTGCCAAGGGGCAGGGAAGGTCGGGGATGTGTCACCTCCTGGTGACATGGCTCTGGGGTTCAGATGGTGCCCTGTGGACATGTGTGTTCGTGCCCCCATCTAGTGGCTGTCCCCAAGGCTGCATCGTCCTCTCCTCTTCCTCAGGTGACACGCAGCTCCGAGGGGAGCACTGTGGCTCTGCTGGTGATGTTTTTGGGGTTCTATCTGGCTTGGGACAGCTCCCTTTCACAGCCAGGCTTTATGGCACATTCCCTCCTGGTAAATCACTCGTGCGCAAAATTCCTTGCAGGGCGAAAAATCAAATTCTGGCAGGATGAAATGCCTGTAAGTGAAAGAGGATTGTGTTTCTTACTCCTTTCCATGTTCCCTGCACACGATCTGGTATTGAGGAATGTGTCCTTCAGTGATGCCCATCATCTCAGATAGAGATTCAAACAGGGGAAGAAAATATTTTGGTGGTGATAAATCAGGTTTTCTCTCACCCCTATGTGTATGACTTGCTTTTGTGTAAACGAATTTCAGTTTGCAATGTAGTTACCAAAGTGAAAAAATGTAACAAAATCATTTAATAGTTTTGGGCTGTAAGAGACCTTAAAGACCATCCAGTTCCAGCCCTCCTGCCACAGCCAGATTGCTCCAAACTCCATCCAGCCTGGCCTTGGACACTTCCAGGGATGGGACAGCCACAGCTTCTCTGGGCACCCTGTGCCAGGGCCTCACCACCCTCACAGAGAAGAGTTTCTTCATAATTTCTAACTTAAATCTCTTCTCTTTTAGTTTAAAATTATTCCCTTCTGTCTTATCACAGCCTGTATAAGAAGACTATTTCCCTCTTTTTTATAAACCCCCAAAAGTTCCTTAAAATTACCACCAGCAACAAAACAAAGGACTGTGGGTTCAGGTGTGAGCTGCTTCCCCAAGGGTGAGCACGGGGTGAGCTTTCAGACAGTGTCTGGAGTGAAATTGGAAGTTGTGTGCAAACATTACAGAGGCTGGGAAACAACACAATGTGATTTTAGTGCTGAGTGTAACTGGATTCCCACAGTGAGCCCAAGACACCACAGCAGCCATGTGCCTTTTCCACAAGCTGCATCACATATCAGCTCCAGTGGTGATATAAAGGGATCTCTATTTTCTGTAGGTATTTCTACAGCTCCTGTTACAACATTATCTCAGCTCTTTACAGCTTTTATTGCGTCTCCCCCAACTCTTCAGGCAGGTAGGTAAAGTTATTTCTGAGAAAATTGAGGTGCACAGAGAGATGTAATGAAAATCCTGGAGGAAATAACCACCAAAGAATGTAGAGAATTGAACTTAGATCTCTGCTTACCACTGAGCTGCCTTATCTTAAATAAACCCTAAACAAAAGCCACAGAACCTCTACAGCAAGAGCAAGTTCCTATAGATTTTAAATTTGTGAATAGATATCCTTTAGGTGCATCCTTAGGGCTCTCTGGTTCGTTTTTCATAGCATACCTTGGCTGCTCTTGCAGGTATAAAATAATTTTCAGCAGGAGAAAGCCATTATCTTTCAGCTATGCCTGCCTGACTTAGCAAGTGCAATCCCTTGTGAAGAAAAACACTTGTCAGGGGACATGGATTAGGGACTGTCAGCTTTGTCAGCCAGAATGGCACAGCCAGGGCTCAGGAGATGGAGGTGGGATTGGTATTCCCTTTGAGTTTTTGTCTTTCAGGCCACTCATGGTCTTCTAGACATTTTATTCCACTCACAACACCCCATTTCCAGCTGAAATGCTTTATTTCTTCAAATGCAAAGTCAGATCTGTATCTCAGCCCTCCTCTTGCTCCTCTCTGTATCTCTTCCAATTTTGCTTGTCTTTTTTTGGAGAACAAGTACTGTGCTTCATATTGCAGATTTGGGTATCTGTGGTACCCTCACCTTTCCAGTTACATCCTGGCTTTCATTCCCATTCTTCCAATGTCCTTCTTCACCACCCACTTTGAGCTGTCCCCAGATTTCTTCTGTATCTCTCTGGGTTCTCACATGGCAAAGTGGAGAGGTCAGTATTTTCTGATATAGAGAACCTTCTCAGGCCACTTTCTGCCCAAAAGAACAGCAGCACTGAGCAAAGTCTTCCAGAATTAAGTTATTCAGTCAACACCTTCCTGGAGGCTTGGAGGGGAGCAAGATGATCTCGTGAATATTTTTCTGAGCTCTCAAGCAAAGGTCACTGACTGGGGAGCTGTCATGGTGAAAACTGTCCAATCTAAGGGCTAATAAACCAGCCCTCTTGGATGCAGTATAGTTTACAGTTGGAAGAGAGAGGAAGAAAGTTTTTTCAGGCCCTGCAGCGATCCCAGATTTGATAAACCTACTCTTTTCCTTCCCTTTTATTCCCTCACCTCCCAGGGGTACAGCTCCAGTATTTATGAATGCAAATGCTTCTTGGGTCAAAAGCAGGTCAGAAGATGCTGTGCAAGCAGGATAACACACCCTCTGTTCCACCAGGGCACATGGCTACAATACAGAAAATGCTGCCTGTACCCCCTAGGTGCTCCGTTCTCACTCCCCTGCCCTGTCCTACCCCGTGGAGTCTTTTGCTTTCTGAATTCACAAAGGCTGAAACAATCAATATTAGCCTGATCTGCTGAGCCCTGGCTCTGTGTTTCTAAAAATGGATGGGGTTATATAATTTTTTTTTGGCGGGGAGGGAAATAAAGGATGGAAAATCACCCTCAAAAGCTAAGGCTGCTCTCATCAGCTGCAGGTCACTGCTAAGGCAGAGAGGCTTCTCAGGAAATGCACAAACTTGAGACTTCTGTGGCAACAAGCACTAAGTGCCCATGGATTTTGGAAGAGAAAACATGATCCTTGGCCTCCCAAGGCACAGTGCCTGTGCAGACTGTGGGTTAGCTGAGCTCTTTGTCACCTTGCTCACCCGCCTAAAAGCCTCTTGAAGCCACTAGGGAGAGTTTTGACCCTTATTCCTTGCCTTTGCCAACTGAGTGTAGAGGAACAAGGTCCGTTCCTTGGCAGGGAGCAGCCTGAGCCTCCCCTTCCATCTGTCTTGATCTCCTCAGCCCTGTCAGTTATTCAAGCAGGTTCCTGTGCTTGGTGTGAATGGTGCTGTGAGCCCTAGAAGACACTTTAGTTTGGCTTTCACTGAAGCATGAACCAGAGAAAACCTTCCAGATCCATGCCAGCACTCCAGCCTGCACAGACAGCATCCCTGCACCGTCCATGTGTGCACATTTCTGCCTGCCTGGGGACATTGGCATCTTATTAACTAATTGGTCCTCATGACAGTCCTGTGCTGCGTCTGTCCCAGGTCAGGGGGAGGGGAAAGCTGATTTCCAATTCCCATCATTGCCTGGGGAGTTGATGGGGGGCACAGATCCACCATGCCCAGCTGGCAAGTGCCCATCCCTCTTCTGTCTGCCCGTGGTGCCTTCAGAAACCCCCTGATGCTCGTAACAAGGTTGTTTATGAATTCTCGTCATGCTCAGCCCCCTGCACAGGAAATAAGGGCAGAATCTGAGCATGATCACAGTATTTTTATACACTAGTTATTCTTTTAACCTTGGTCACCATCTGTAAGTCCTGATCCTATTTATACACTGTCATGCTAAGCAGCGTTGCACTGACCCAGCTGGCCTCCTTCCTGCAGATAACTATGAGATAATCTAACTGATCATCCTGCTTCCTGCTCAGAGGACTATCAAACATATTTAAACACTGACAGCTGGGAGAGCAGGGTTAATTGTTACCCTCACTGATGCTCTAAGAACCAGCTCGTAGGTAACCCAAGAAATCTAAATCATCCCTTCCCTGTTTGTTTTCTGCTGAGCAAGAGCTGACATGGGGCATGCCGTTCAGTGAACAATGGAGGCCATGTTCAGTGGAGAAAAGGGATGACTCCTGAGATTGAAAAGTCACCTCTGGATCAAATTCAACTCTTGATGTCAGTGGAAAAGCATTTCCAGCCTGGGCTGCGCATGACACTGCCCTGCATGAAAGTGACCTGTGTGTAAATGAGCCTGGAGTTGCACTGAAAAAGGTGATACGGAAATAATACATATAAATTTGTAGAACTGATTAGGTCATCTTCCTCAAAGGTAAGGCTAGCGGGGGAAGGCCACCCTCCAAAGCAAGTAGTTGCTCCTATCACTTTTACTTCATCCCAGTTCTTCCTTCCCCAGGGGATCACTAACCCATCCTTGAGGAGCTGCTCATCCTGTGTGTGAAGGAGAAAGACATTTTGGGGGAGAAGAAGTTAAAGAACCTAGTCCTGATGTGAGAGGAGGCCAAACTGCAGTTTCCCAAGCATCAATCATCTGTCAGCTTCCAACAGTTTGCCATCACAGCTTGACAGCTCACTTATCTGGTGGAACACATCAGAATGTAATCCACAGTCGTGCAGGCACAGATTAACTTCACTAAGAGCACTCATGGCCTTTACAAAGAAAAGGACAGCCAAATGAAATTCAGTGGCTGTATTTCTACTAAAACCCATGTGCCTGCAACTGTCTGGGTTAGACTGGCTGCAATTCCCCTCCAAATGAGGTCATTTGAAACGGTACAGCGAACATCACTAATGCTGCTGCATCATGCTGGGCTGTCAGACAGATCCCAGGGCTTTAACGCAATGCTGTATATATATTTATACAGTTGCCCGTATTTATTTAATTAGGAGATGCAAATGCTGGGGAGAGACAAAGCAGAAAATGCCAACAAAGGCAGAGCACGCTTCTGCTCGCGTGGAGGCGTTCGCTGCCGGCGGGATACAGCCGCGTCAGCGGCTTCTGTCGAGGCTGTCTGCCTCTGTTAAATCCTATTGATTAGCAGTAAATTATCTGCAGTGATGTCACCTCACAGGGGAGGCAGAGGGGTAAGGCTAGAGGGCTAGGGTTGTTCCCAAGGTGACAGCTTTCTGGGGGATGTGCTCATAGAATTACAGAATAATTAAGATTGGAGGAGACCTCTTATATCGTTGAGTCCAACCATTAACCCAACACTAAAGCACATCCCTGGGTGCCACATCTACGCATCTTTTAAATCCCTCTAGGAATGGTGACCCCACCACTTCCCTGGAAAACCTGTTCCAATGCTTGACAGCTCTTGTGGTGAAGAAGTTTTCCCTAATATTTAGTATAAATCCTGCCTGGCACAACTTGAAGCTGTTTCCTCCTGACCTATCATTTGTTACTTGTGAAAAAAGCCTGACTCCCACCTGTCTGCAGCCTCCTTTCAGGGAGTTCAGGGACATATCTTCATGACATTTGGAATAAATGTTACTGACCATATACAGAACTGCTTCATATACCAAAATCAATATGGCTGCAGCAGAATGACATTTCAACTAGAATTCTACTGTATTCTGTAAGACAAGTCCTTGGTGAAGTGGCTTAAACTAGGATTCAACTCTGGTTGAATTTCCAGCCAGCCTGACATTTTTTACTTCTTTGTTTTTCTTGTAAAATGTGTAAACCCTGAGGTTAATAAGTTTGATTCTCCAATCTCAGTGAACTTGGTGTTATTCTCTTGAAACTGTCAGACCCTGAAGTGTTCATGTGTACTAAACTCCAAAGAGTTTTTCTTTGAAGCAATGGTGCTGGGATAATATTTGGTACCCAAGAGAAGATTAGGAGAGGACACATTATTCTGCCAAAATTAAAGTTTATCAGAATTGCTACAACACAGACTCAGAACAGAGTGAAACTTTTTGGATTATTTTCTTAGCTTTGGCTTTGGCAAATTCTGCTGTTTTGAGCTGCCTCCTATTCCCTAAAGAACCCTGAAAGTAAAAGAGAAAATTGTTTCCAAATAAGAATAATTAAAGATTGCATAACACAGTTTTGCATTCAGTTACAAAGTCAAAGAAATCAATCCGGGCATCTCACTTGTACAAACAATGTCTTAAATTGCATGGAGGAATGTTTTGTGATACCCCTAATTTCAAATCCGGCTATGCTTTGTTCTGAATTTGAAAGTTCAAAAGATTCACAAAACCTAAACAATCCTCATACTTTTCTCCACTCCCTCTTGCTAAAGATCTGCCTGAAAACCAATTCCTTACGTTTTGGGTCGAGAAAAAACAGGTAAAACTGTCAGTTTTGCCCTTGAATTTGTCTGTGCTAGCCTCAAGGTCTTTAAAACCTAAATTATTTTGCCCTCTTACGCACTGGTCTCTTTTCTCTCTTTATTTATTTCATTTTTTTCAGGCTGCAGATGCTTGAGGTGATGAATATCTGTATTTCAAGTGTTTTCTTTCTAGTTGACTAGCAGGTAGGGAGACAGGGATCTCTGACTGCAATAATCTCAATAAACAAACCATGAACAATTGTTTAGCTCTTTGTGGCAGGGCTCTGTAATACAGCCCACCTTAAATAACTCTGTCTAGACATGTTTTGGGAATAGGGGCTAACATAATAATTCTGGGGAATTTTTTTAAATGAAAGAAAGGCGTGCAGAGCAATGCCCTCCTCCTCTCAAGAGCATCTGCCAACACCCTGGGACACGGCACGGTCATGGCAATTATTGAAAAGATGGAATAAGCTGGCACTGGTGCCAACAAATTCCATCCTGTTGAGAAGGAGGGGTTGCAGTCTTGGTAAGAACTGGATCAGATAAACAGCTTTTCAATAGCTGGTGCCCAAGGGCTGGTGCACTGTAACTCTGCCACTTGAACATATCGAAACCCAGCAGCCCACCAACATTTTTCAGGTGAAGGAGATCAGCTCAGGGTAGGCTGTGCAGCTAGGGATGAAGTACAGGTTCTTTTTCTTCAGATACAAGTTATGGTGTGATGTGCCAGTAGATCTGACGGCAGTTTCCATGGCTATCCACAACCTGGGATACCTGGAGCACCAGCCTGGTCTTCATTGCCTGTTTATAAACCAAATGACGATTTCCAACAAACTGGATGTCCCTTGGGAGAAGTGTAGCTCTGTTCTCAGGCACAGCGTGTCATTCTTGAGGCTGTCCTGTGCAGAGCCAGGAGTTGGACCCAATGATCCTTGTGGGTCTCTTCCAATTCAGGACATTCAGTGATTCTATGTAGTTTCACCTCTCCAGACTCACCTCCACCCATTTCCAAGTAAGAGAATATCAAGTTATTTTGCTCTGTGCTGCCGTTTCAAGGAAGAAAATGGCAACTTGCACATTCATGTTGGAACAGTGTAACACAACCTGCCATAAAGGTAATCTCATCTGGTCTAAAAACAGCTTCTATTTTTGCAGTGGTGATGAACCCATAGTTGTGTCCACAGCACACTGACGGACCAGCAAATGGCAAGGCAGGAGAAATTTCCATTTAATTTTTATTTCCTCCCTTTCAGTGGGGATCAGAGACCACAGGGGTGTTCCATGCTGCTCTTCCCACCTCACAAGCAAAGCCAACACAGAGATCAGATCCTTCTTACTGACACAGGCACCCAGTGCATGCACCCAGAGGTGTCCACTTGTGATTTTAGGAGCCCAAAGGAGATTTAGATAGCCAACAGACTCTGGGCAGGGATCCAGCCAGTCACATGCAGGTGCCTGACACAGAGTGAGTTACGTCACATCCCAGATTATCGACTGCGATGTTCGATTCAGTTTTCCAAACACAGATGTGTAGCAGATAAATTGTGTGCTACAAGTGTTCCCTGGCTGTGGAGGGAGTCTAACTCTAGTGGGATTTTTGCAGAAGGCATCTGAGAGGCATTGGTTTGATGAGCTTGTCACAGTAAGGAGGTGACAGGAGCAAACAACCTCCATTGCATTACTTTGACACGCGTACAGGACAGATGCATGTCCCTCTCTTCAGATTATGACAGCAAGATGTTCATCTTCATTCTGTTGCTTAGATAATTAGGGATAGATATCTCCTGTTTCCCCTTCCTCTAAATCCAAGGGGAAAAAATGGATTTTTAACATCCACAGAGAATATTTTTAAGAGAAAAAGTGAGTTTGAGTGGGGAAATCTTCTTTGTCAGTGCTGCATTTTCAATTAGCTTGATGAATTCTTGTGGTTTATGTTTATTTCCAGAAGATGTTAAACCACAGACCTGATCCAACATGAGTAAGACCCAGGTCCTGTAGAAACAGGATGGTGCTCAGTACCATTCATGGTTTCCTTGGAGCCCTGGTCACCACCAACCCACCTTTGTTTCCTGTTGGGATTTGAGGTTCAGTGTGACACCAAGAGCATGAGGCCTGGCCTGGGCAACAGGAGAACCAGGACTATGGGGCACACAGCCCATCCCTACGGCCAAGGAGCCTTCCCAGTCCTTCTCATGACCTTCTTAAATGATCCAGAATCTTTCCAGGACAGAGGGAGTTTTGTGGGCACAATGTGGATAGTTGGGGAAACCCAAAAGGAGGATTGAAGGTGAGACAAGGGCATGAACCTTATTGAAATCCCTCTGTGACAGCCAGGAGTGCCAATAACATGGGACAAGCCCTTGTCCATCATTTTCCATCAGCATTTCCTGTATGGGAAGCATTTTACACTGAAGGTTTCCCTAGCTGCAGTGTACTCTGTGTTTGGAGCCAAACACTGGAATTTATTTTGCTTTGGGGCCATGGCTCAGCTTGAGAATAAATTGCCTTTGGGTGGACACAGGAAGGGAGCAGGGTACACTGTGTCCTCCTGAGCTCCCCCTCGCCTTCCAGGCCGGGCTCAGGCAAGAACAATAAACAAGATCCAGCCCCAGTGCTCCTCCTGCCTGGATTCCCATGGCATGTGGGGTTCTCACATGGCTCCTACCTGGGACCGAGGAGCTTCGGAGCGAGTTACAGTAATTCCAGTCAGTGCCTCCCCTCTGACTGATCACTCTGTGATTTTATCTGAGTGTGAGAGCCACAGCTCAGAGCTCTTTCTTGCAGAGGGGGAAAAATCAGAGATGCTATGAAATCTGATCCTGGCACTTGCCTCGCTCCACGGTGGGTGGATGGAAAAACTCCAGCGCTTTCCCTCTCTTACCTGTCTCCTCTCTCCACCAGCATCCAAAACCTTGCTGGAGAGCACTGAGAAGCCTCCCAGCTGGAAATGCCTGGGTGTTTTGCAGGCTTGTAGCTCCTTCAAAATTGTCTCCATGCTCGCAGATAACAAGGCAAAGCACACACCTGCCAGCTTCCCCCACTAGTGCAGCGAAGCTCAGTTCCCTCTGCCCCGTCCCAACACGTTTCGGGTCAGATGAAAAGCTACAGAAGCCTGCTGCTGCCTTTTTGATGCAGAAATGTGGGTTGATTACTAGGGAGTGGTCACTCCACTCCTGCTTTCTTGGCAGGGGCAAGGGAAGAGAGGGAGGAATACACCAGAGAATGGCAATTTGCTCTGCCAGCGTCTCCCTGTCCACAAATCAGAAACATCTCAGGTATGCAAGCTGAAGCAGACACTCAGGCAACACTTGCAGCTCTTATCCCAGGAAATCTAATTTTTTTTTTTTTCCTGGGATTTGTGAGGCTGGTGACACTGACACATTCATGGGAAATGCCTCTTTTTCGAAGAGTGTCAAAACCTCACATTTTTCCAGCTGCATCTGCAGTTTTTAGCTGTGAGGATGCTGAGGTGAGTCCTTCCATCCCAATAGCTTTGGGATGCTACAGACTGTTTAAAGTGAACTTGGCAGAGAGAAAAAGGCTGCAAAAGTACTGATTCCAAGGAATTTAATGAAAGCAGGTAGCCCGAAGGAAGACAGAGAATATACCAATTCCTCCACTGAAGGAAGGTCTGTTCCATGAAGTCATTCCTTATAAGGCACCAAAGAATTAAAATTGAAATTAGGTAATTTTAATTTTAATTATTTTATATTAAATTAAATTAAATTAATTTAAATTTAAATTATTTGACCTTGTAAAAATTTTAAAAGGTAGAGGGAAAGCCCCACTGGAAGCTCACAGGCATTGAAAATCCGACCACGAGCTTCCAAACAACAAATCCAGGCAGGCTCTGTCATCCAGGAACAGATTGTTTAGCCCTGGTTAGAATAAAATGGATTTAGAAATAATAAATAAACTTTCCCTCCTGCCCCACCCGGCTTAGGCTCTGCTAGAGCCTGAGATGATTTTACATTCTCGTGGATGCCTTTCACAATAACCTGAAGGCTCTGGGCTGCAGCTGCTCGGTCTTGTGGAAACATTGCTGAAGTTTTTTTGATGATAAACATGGTATTATTAAAATGTCTTTCTGTGTTTGCCTGCCCACGAATAACAAGGTGTTGTGCTTACACAATGATTCACTTTTCGACCACTTCAAGGAAATCATATTCAAAATTATGGCTTCTGTCAGTGTGGGGGAGAAAAAGGAGTCTCTATTCTTCATTTGGAGAGAATACCTGAAAACTTGGGAGGAGCAGGTCTGGAGGAGAATGCTGAAGGAATTTATGGAACCCTGAAGATGAAGCATGAACGTATGCCAAAAGAAGTTTTAATCCATATAAATTAAAAAGATCTGAAGGACTTAAAATGTTGCATGGGAAAAGAGAAGAAGCCAAGAGCTCAGGGTCCCTGGCAGGAGATGGAGGGTCTTCCAGATCTGGACATTGAAGGATAATGAAGTCATTTAAGGTAATTAAATGATGAATTCCTGGAATTTAATGAAGAACCCCAGCTCTTCCATTCTACAGGAGGGAGTAAAAGAACTCTGGAAGAAGATTGATGGTCTGAAGGTTGACTGCAGCCAGGTTGTGGAGAAAGGAAACACTTGGATGTGCAACAAACAAGTTCTTTGGCCTTGTTTTTTATTTATTTTTTGTTAAGTTTTTTTTTTTTTTAAATGATGATTATTATTATTCCCCCCTCTCCCCAATTTAAGAATCATTTTAATCTTTATCAAGGACTAATAAATATCAGTGATGTTATTAATGACACACGGACACCAAGAGCAGAGGAATTTCCAGATGTCCACAAGAAGTCTTGCTCAGGGATGTAACCCAGGGGATTTTCTTCTAGCACAGTGGATGGAGTGAAGAGGGGTTACAGTTCCCATTGTAAATGTTTGGTAAATAAAGCCCTTGAAAAAGTGGGTAATGATCCCAGTCCTGGAAATTTCTTCATTCTTTCCACCCCTCTGTCCACCCAGTCCCCTTCTGGATGAAATTTTGGGAGAAATGATGAGCACAACTCCTTTTCTGGGCTCTCCCAGCTGGAAAAGAACATTATTGAGGATGTAGCTCCATCTACTGCCATAAAGGGAAATGTCAGTGCTCCACCAGCATCTGTCTTGGGCCCTTCTGCAGGTGCATTAAACAAAGTGAACTCAGCATAAAAATGTTCCACTCAACCTTTTTTTTCTAATAAAAATAACTTGAATCAATAAGAGGCAAATTGTAATTTCTCAACATTCAATTGTTTTAACGTAGAAAATAACAATATGCAGATTTTTTTTGTGCCTAGACCCACAAAAGGCATTTTACTTGCAATAATTATCCAAAATTGAAAAAAGCTCTGGAAAATTGGGCCTGAAACACTGTGGCTTAGCCTTGTGCTTGCCATGGTCAGTGGGATGGGTTTGCTTTCTGTGGCTCAGTTTTCCTCTGGCTTCTGTCAGTGACAAGTGCAAGGACTTAGTGTAAAATACTGGTTTGGTTCTCCTTGTGGTCAATATGGAGAAGGGGATAATTCCAGAGGGCAACTCATTCTCCTCTTGGATGCCTGGCTCAGGATTTATTTGCTTTATTTTTTATTTTTTATTATTTTCTCCCCAAAACTGAGAATCATTCTGATTATTATTCTGATCCTTTATTAAGGACCAATTCATAGCAGATATTTTATTAATGACAAAGACAGTGGGAGCAGAAGAGATCCCATTAGTCCAGAAGGAGCCTTGCTCAAGGATATAACCCAGGGGTTTTACTTTTAACATGGAAACAGGTTTCAAACAATTAGCTGATGTTTATTTGCTGGATCTCCCATCTCCCAGCTCAGTCTTTGCACTAGAAAAGTTGTTGCTATACCCAGATAGTGCTTTCACATCACAGCAGAAGAGCTTCTAGGAGAGGTAAAGCTTTCAAAAAGGGTTATGTGGGAGTAGGACAAAGGAGTACATGATGTAAGAAGTCCTTCTGGGAATCAAAGGCACCTAAATATTAAAAATTTTAATATTTTTGCTGAAAATCTAGCCTTTTTCCTGCATTCTCTGAAATATTCAGAAAAAGGTGATGGATTTCAGGCTCCTGAGGGACACGCACCGCGGCCCCATTTGGATTCAGCTGTGGCCACTGGTAATACTTGTATTGATTTCAACAAAAGCAGGAGCCAGTCTCGTTTTGCAGAATCCAGGGCCAGTGCACTGGTCACCAGAGACAATGGCAGCCTTTCTATTGGCTTCACTGGGCTCAGGCTGGGGGCTGTGAAAGCTGCTCTTGTGTTGCACAGAAAGGGAATGGCTTTGGGACTGTATAGCTCCAGGGATTAGTGATAAACAAAGAGCCTTTAACTTCTAGGTCAGTGCTCTGAAGCCCTGCCAAGCTTCTGGCCAGTGAATGCTGCTGCCCTTTGTACAGAGGCAGCTGATGAATGAGTTTGACAGTTCTTGGCATGGTCCTGAACAGAAAATGTCCATATCATTGCAAGGCCAGCCTTCTGTGCCTTCCTTTAGGACTTGTGAGGTGCATCATTTTGCTGCTGGCAGCGTTCCCAGGTGTGTGGTACCTGCTGACAGGGAGCACAGAAGTGCTTGGCCTTTGAAGAAAGATGCCTCCACTCATTTGTCTGACCACTGATGTGGTCTGGACAACGTATTCCTGCTCAGCCACTGGTGATAAACAGAATAAGTGAGCAGCTGTAAGGACCTGAATTCCTGACCAATCCATGTTGATAGCTGTGTCTCCTCCTGGACAATCCCTGCTGCTGTCTGTCTCCACTCCAACAGGTAGAACCTGAGCTGTGTGTACATCCTTTTAGTTCTAGTGTCGGAACTCAAAATGTCCCTCAGACATTTTTGGAGGTTCCAGGCCCAGGTCAGAAGCATTTGAGACCCTGGCAGGCAGCTAGAAACTGCTGTGATTTTGGGTTTGAGCCATGGAATGATTTACCAACCTTGCAGGAAGAACAAGAAGTCACAAAAGTTTAGATATTAGAGTAGAAGTAGTCACAAAGTAGAGGGAAGAATTTTTGAGTGCTGTACAGGGGGTTTTGGTTTTGTACATGGGGGTCAGAAGTTTTAAGATTGAGGGATTTGGGCCTGTCCTGTCCTCCCTCTTTCTCCTTCCTTCCCTCCATGTTCTTGGTGATGTTGGCACTCCCAGATTGGTTTAGAGTAGAAAGGCACCATTTAATATAGGTAATAGGCATTGGGGAAAAACTGTAACCATGTAACACGTAATGTACCATATAAAAGATAGAAAAGCACCATTTAATATAGGTAATAGGCATTGGGGAAAAACTGTAACCATGTAACACGTAATGTACCATATAAAAGACAGCAGCAGCCCTGGGCAGGGAGAGAAGAAGCAGTCAGGAGTCAGAGAGGATGTCAGGGTGTGTGTGTGCCTCTGCCTGAGCTGTGAGCAAACCACAGCAGCCCCAGAAGAAAATCTTTTAGATAACTTGCAATAAACTGCCTTGAGACCGAACAAGAGACTGCTGAGCCTTTCTTTGGAAGCTCAGGTTGGAGGAAAGACTTTTCCACCACACGGAGCCACCCCTGACCTAGGGAGAGCTCCGTCATTCTAGGTGTGTACTGGACCCCTGACCTGATTTTCTGTGAATTGATCCTCACTTTTCCCTGCCCTGAGAACTTCTCTGATTTAGCTGTGTTTTGTAGAATCATCAGATAATTATGTTGGGTTTGTTGCCAGCTCATCCTCCTCACTGGGAAGGGTTGGACACAGTGGACATGATGTACAGTTTTGGTGTTGAGAGGAATCACATCCAGGCTTTTTGCCTGGAATTGCTTTTTGGCACTTGAAAGTTCACATGAGTACTTTTCCCACTTATTTTCCATCCCATCCAGTATTTACCCTTGCTGGTATCATCTATCTGTCTCAAAAACAATCCAGAGGTTTGGACTAGTGAGCTGTGTGTGAATCTGTGTGTGAGTGATTTTCCCCAGCACATCCCCATGCATACCTTATTTATTTATAAAGTATAGGATGTCACAGAAATAGGGATAGAAAGGAGGATGCTCGTGTGACAGCAGAAAGGCATTTCCAGAGGGGCATTTCTCTCCAAACAAATGATCCTGAAGATAAATCAGCACAAAGAAATAGATTGGTTACTACAATAATTGCAGGGAAGTGATGGCTAAGTGGGGATCTAAAGAAGAATTAGGATTTGATCACGGGATTCAACGCCCACCCACTGAACATCTGAGCCATCCTGCAGTTTTCTACTGCTTGGTTTATTCACCTCTGACCACTCAGCTAAATGTCAGGCAAATCTCAGAGCCCAGACTGAAAAATTGCAGGCTGAAAATTTACAGGCACTCCTAGGGGAGGATTGGCTTTTGGTAATGTGTGTCTATGCCTTGGAGGAGGAAACCTGGAGTGGAGACCTCTAGGAATGACTTCAAACCAGTTTGAGGGGTCTGAGAGGAGAAGGTTGGCTTGGTTCAGGGTTAGAAATAGCAATAACAGCTTGTGGGTTTTCCCTGTGTCACTGAAATATGTGGCAGGCACATTCTTCTTTCTCTCAAGATTTTTTTCATAGAGGGGCACAGAAGAAATAAAGAGAAAACAATTTCTATTTCTATTCCTTGTTTTTCCCATGTGGAATGTGGTTGGAGAATTGTTTCCCTGGGGTGATTGCTTGGTTGGATTCTGGTGAGGATTGTTTGAGCCTGATGGTCAATCCAACCCACCTGGGGCTGGACTCTGGAGAGAAAGTCACAACTTGTGAGTGTTAGAGAGGGTAG
Organism: Taeniopygia guttata; assembly: GCF_048771995.1. Taxonomy (NCBI): domain Eukaryota; kingdom Metazoa; phylum Chordata; class Aves; order Passeriformes; family Estrildidae; genus Taeniopygia; species Taeniopygia guttata. The sequence continues at coordinate 3,769,157 of NC_133025.1, forward strand.
TTAGAAAAAGTAAGTATGTAGTTTCAGTATCTCCTTTAAATAGTATATTAATGTATTATAGTATAGTAATAATAATTAAAAAAAAAAATCAGCCTTCTGAACTAGAGTTAGACATCAACATTTCTTCCCATTGGGTTCACCTACATCTGCAATAGAAACCCACACGAGCTGCAATTTGGATGATACCAGGATGGCAACTCAAGTCATCTCCACAGGAGCTGATGGTCCTTGTGGGTCCCTTCCCACTCAGGATATTCAAAATATTCCAAGATCCAGTGGCATGGTTGTGTGAGGGGGGAACCATTTGGATTTTGAAGGGGAAAAAAAAATCACCTGAGGAAATGTTAAAGCCACATCTGTAGAAACCACAGCCCCTGGTCCTGCCACAGCACCATGAAGATGGGAAAGATGCAGATCCAAATGTTCTACTCTAGACTGGGAAGCCAAGAAATGAGGGGTGGGACAGGGCACTCAGAGTCCAAAACCACAGAGCTGTTCTCTCCCTCCTCATGGGAAGAACATCTGGATTATGTTTTTAATGTGTGGGAAAGTAAGAAATCTCCCTCTAGCCTCGTTTCCTTTGGAAGGAGACTTCCTCAGTGCTGTGGGTTCTACCAAAAACCATTGAACCACTTGGCTGGTTCCAATCTCAGTCAGGAGGGAGGGAGATGTCTCCCAGGAACTGACATGCCCATGGATTTTGCAAGCATGGGGCTGGGTGGAAAGAAGAATCTTTATGAGATCCTCTAATGAAGGGCAGACAAAGTCGCCGGGCACAAAAGGCCCTGTGCAAGAGCAATGAACAGAAATGGGACTCATGAATTCATGTCTCAGTCATGTGCCTACAGGGCTTAGCCACAGAAGCCAAGAGAGGAAGGGTTTTGATGTTGTGAGGAATTGGTTTTCCGCATTTTCATTAAAGTTTGCCAGTCTGGCACATCTTTTCTGGAGCGAGCCTCACATACTCATGTGACTCCTGGAGCAGTGAGTTCCCATCTGCTCCATCTCCCTGGTAGCTGATGCTTCTTTTCCTCGAGTTCTTTTTGATGTTGGCTCAATCTGGTCCAGTGGCTCAAGTCTCACACAAATCAGTCAGAGCTTTTCCTTTGAGAGGGGCAAAGAGCTGGGAATTTGCATTGCATCCACAGTGGACTGAGAAGTCTTTCCCAAATGCTGACTGGGGTGGGAACGCTGCAGACACAGCAGCTCTGAATTTGGTTACAGTATAATCCTGGATAGTGCATTTTTTTGTTGCTAGTTTTTGCTCAGCCTGTGATATATCTGCCATCTGGCACTTTCTGCCTGGACTAATGAGGATTTTCATAGAATCAGAGCAACATTTAGTTTGGAAAAGGTCTCTAACATCATCAAATCCAACCATTAATGCAGCACTGCCAAGTCTGACACTAATCCATTCCCTAAGTGCTACATCTACACATCTTTTAAATCCTTCAGGGGTGATGACTCCACCACTGCCCTGAGCAACCCATTCCAATGCTTGGCAAGCCTTTCAGTGAAGGAATTATTTCCTAATATCCAGTCTTAACCTCCTCTGGTGTAATTTGAAGCACTGAGTTTAGATGTACTTCATTTGGGTTATTGATCCCATCACATTTGTGTGGGGGGGAAGGCCTAATTTCTACATGACCATCACTCTCGTTTTAAACATCTCAAGAATCAGAAGCAGTGTAAGGTTACAAGCAAGGCTGGCAGCTGGTGGATGGCAGCACCATCTTGTGTTCACTTCTGGAGAAGAGACAGAGGCTTTTTTCTTCACTGAACAGACTACAGATTCTCAATCTCTTTGGCAGCTTTCCTGAAAAAAATAATAACTACTGGCAAACACTGGATCAACACAAGACAGAGGCACAAAGGCATCAAGGCCAGGCTCCATCTCCATCCCAACCAGGGTCTCAAGGTAGTACTTTTATTTTTTTTTTTTTTTTTTTTTGCACATCACAGTTGATTAAAGGTGTGTGGCACTCATGTCCCAGGAGGTGCTTCAGCTTTGTGCTCGCTCCTATCATAAATGGTCTGGCAAGTCACTACAACCACCCTTTAAACCCAGACATCTGATTATTTTTCCCACCCTGTAAAGTTTTCAGTGCATGGAGACATTGCATTATCTAGTCTGATGGGCTAGATCTGGCCTTGATTATCGTGCTGTTAATTCCAGACAGCAATTCCCTCCCAGAAAAAGCTCTTGAAACTTTTAAAGACAGTTTTGGCCTCTTTTCAAAAAGCAGGGCGCTGCCAGATTAAATCTTGCCCAGTCAACCTACATGTACAAAAAAGTTGCTCACAGCAACATTTGTATTTGTCATTCTGTCTAATTCCTACCACACTGTCACCTCAGTGCTCAGTTTTTGACCTAGACCTGCGCTAGACATTTGCAAGAGAAGCCAGGTGACTTTTGGCCGGATTTGAAGCAGTGACAGATTTGCTGCTGGCTGCAAAATACGTGTGTGTCATAATTGCTCTTTGGGAAAACTGTGAGATCAGAGACCATGGATCTGAAGGAGGGATGAGACTGACCATCATCTACTCATTTATGTGACCAGCTTTGAGGGATAATTAGGAATTCCCACTGTGGACCAGGTCTCCCTGGACACAAGCACATCAGTACAGGTATACACCCCATGTATAATTATGCAGATAAAACTGGTGAAGGGTGCTGGAAATATTATTGGCCACTGCCAATGTTTGTAAAATATTAGAACGTTCCCTGACACAAATTTGGCTTATTTCTACTAAGTTGCCTCCAAACCATTCCCACATTTGGGAATTAATCCAGTCCAGGGAGCAATCCCAGCTGGCAGTTTGCTCACAGCCTTGCTCTGGCTGCTGGGTCAGTGCCACAGAGTCAAGCCATGACATTCAAGGTGGCCCCAGTACATGGGAGCATCCCCTGGCACATTTATTTCACTCAGTGTGAACAGTTTTAACCCCAGTGCACTGGAAAGATGGGAAGTTTTATAATCCAGAGGGAAAACAGGAGAGGAGAGCTTGATACAGGCACAGAAAAAATGCAAATAAATACCATGAGTGGGAAGATTTGCAGTGGCACTTCCTGCCCTGCTGCCCACCAAGCCACATATGTGTGGGAGAAGAAAATACAGCTGGAGAACTTTTGGAAAAGTCTCCCCTTTCCTTTCCAGGCACAGGGTTTGGGCACTGTGTTTCATGACACTGGTAACTCAAGGAGAGGGTTAAAGAGTTTGGAAAGATATAAGTGATATATATAAATATATATATATAAATGGTCATATTGCCAGCCATGCAGCTCTTGCACAGGCAGCACACAGGAGGTTCAGAGAGAAAAAAGTCAATTGTGGCCCTCCCTGAGTGCATCACCATGGAATCTTAGGATCATTTAGGTTAAACAAGACCTCACTGAGTCCAACAATTGAATCATGAATCAGGTCAGGGGGGTGTGAGTGCCCTGTGCCCTAAGCAGGGGTGGCAGCTTTTGCTTCCTCTGAGTTCAGAGGGGGCCTGGGATGGTGCACGATTCCCACCCTGTGGATCTGAGATCAAATCAACTTTGCTCATCCATCCTAGAGGCTTCTCTGCAGGGAATTGTGTGAGGGTTGGGAATTACTGGTGAGGCCTCTGAGCAGCAGGAAATGAGCTGTGATTGCCAGCTGATTTTATTGTTACCAACAAATGGTTGTCAGATAAAAATTACTTCCTTTCATACCCAACCTCAACTGGATACAGCAGCTGTACAAGTGAAGTGGATGTATAGAACAGACTCAGACAACTTCAGTGCTCAGGAATCATTGGTTCCAGGCATAAAAGTGCCCCAGATTTTATGCATCATAGCAATTACTGTCAAATCAGTGCAGTGGATATTCACTCTAATTTCTAGACACGCTCACAGCTGATAGATATTCTTCTGCATTTACCTTCTATGCATATTTTAGCAAATGAGTTTGCTGGCAGAAAACTCCACTCAAACAGCTAATTAAAGCAACTCATTTGGAGAGCAGATTTCAAATTTACAAGAATCAAACAGGCATGCTGGAAATGTGCTCTTAGTGCAACACTCACCCAGGTGGGCACAATAAAAATGATGTGAGTGACCTTGATGGGGCTCACAGTCTCACAAGGATGGGCATGGTCACCCAGAGCTACAAAATATCTTCTTTAATTCCTTATTTTCTCAGGAAAAGTCTTTGCTAAAAAGCTCCAGCAGAAGGTCATGGTCTTAGAGCTATTTTCAACTCAAGGGCATCAGACCCCAATTAATGTGGTTCACAGTTAGACTGGATTTGTGCCAGGGAAATGTTGCTTGTGGAAGAATTACAAATAATTCAAGGGAATTGGGCAATGCCTGACCATCAGCTGGGATTCAAGTCTGAAGGAAAATCCCCATCTGCTGATTCCAAAAACAAGGGAAAAGAGGAAAAGAAGCTATTTTAAATTACTGGCCATGCATTTTCTGTGTAGCTTGTACTGTCCTCCACTTTAGAGCAGTTTGGAAAGGAACAGCTTCTTTCAGAGGAGCTCTTCTCTTCCCCCTTCAGGATTCTGTGAACCTTTGAGGCTCTGATGGCTCAAAAGCAGAAATGTGGAGTAATCTGGCAGTACAAAGATGGTTCTTGACTTGCCACAAACGGGCACATTTTAATCACATGTCCATAGCAAGAAATTGCACAAGAGCTGGACTGCAGTGATTCAGTTAATAGAATGATTTAAAAAAAAACAAAAAACAAAAAACACAAAAACGAAAAACTAAACTCTTGCTGCTTGAGGTCCTTCCAGAAAACTTCCACCATCCAAAACTTAGCATGGGTCAAAGGGCAATTCAAAAGTCAGTTTTGACGAGACCTTTCTTGAAGGTGAAAGAGTTGCACTTGATGGAGATGATCAGGTTGTTGTCTAGGACCTCAGGGCCACAGAAAGAGTCCTGACTATGGTGACTTTCCTTGTAGGCACTCTCCTTTTTCTGCTTATTAATTTTATTTTCAGTAGATCCAGAAGCTGAATGATGGAGCACAACGAAAAAACAAAAGCAAAGAAGAAACCAGAGAACAGGATTGTTGAGTCTTAATTAACTAGAAAAGGAAGAGGAAAATAAAAACTGAAATATTTTCTTTACTGAAATTGGTTTCAATGCACTGTCCAGGGTGGTATTTTTAGGGGTGCACTTCATTATATGAAGTCTGCTTCTTAAGTCTGGGTTATAGCCTAAATTCAGCTCAGGTGCTTGAACTTTAATTGCTTTTTCCTCTTGACTGTACAGGATGGCAGAATCTGTTAGACTTGTGTTTTAGGTGGCCAGAATCACTTCCTGGAGGTATTAAATAGCCATGTTGACCTAGTAAGTGTTTAACTTGGTGAGAAAGGTCATTATCCATGTGATTGACTCAGCAGCCTGATCCTGAGCCTAACTTCAGAGTTTCACCCCTCTCCTGGCTGCTCTCTGTTATTTCTTCTTTCCTTTGTCAGGAAAGCACTGACACAAGAGTGATTTGAGGAGAAAAAGGCGACTACAGATGGATTTTGCTGGATCTGTCCTTTTCCATGCAAAGAGTTTAAGGAGAGAACAGTTTAAAGCCAGTACAGTAGCACCAAATATGGTTGAGAGTCTCCTTGAAGTCTTTCTCTGAAATGTGACTGGAAATTGGTTGATTATGAGCCAGCTCTGTCTTGGAGAGCCTTCTTTCATGCCATTGTTTGGGTTTGAACTTGCCTGTTCTTTATTTTTGAATCTGACTCAAGCATACACAAGGGTAATCAACTTGCAATGTGGTTTTCTGTTTCAGAGAAAAAAAAAAAAAGTTCTGTGAAGTATGAAAAAAAGAAAAGGCTGGTGCCTTTCTTATTCCCATTGCCACGGGAATAAGATGTAGTTTCAAGGAAGAGGGGTTCTGAGAAAATGGGACATTTCTCTTGCTCACAAGAACTAAAATGTTCATTAGTTTTCTGCAGTACCTTCCTTTGCTAACAAGCTCAGACTGTCAATGAGCAAATCTCTGCAATTTTAGCTTGTTTTATACTTAAAAAAAAATGATTTCACCGTGTTCTCAATCTGAGGAGAACCAATTGAGGAGAGATAAAATCCACAGATTAAAGTACCAAACCTAAATCACTATCCACCAGGAGAAGCTTACAGTGGACATGAATCTTGGATTTAGATTTATCTCTGTGCTCAGGCAGGGCTGCAAATAAAACCCAAGGGCTTTAGTAACTAAACACCAGGAATTCATTAGATGAAAACAAAGAATGTAGTTATTCCTGGAAATACAGTTTTCTCTTTAACCAGAAGAGATGTTAGTTCCAGGTTTTGGCTAAATAGAGCTGCCTAAAAGTGAAGAGTATTTTAGACCCAGAACCAGCAAACAAAGTGGAAGATTTACAGTGAGACGATCACCCAACCAGGTTCATTAAATGCAAATAAATACAGATGTTGCAAAAGAATAAGCTACAAAGATCAGTGATGAGATGGCTGCTCAAAGCACTCCTCAAACAGCTGTGACTGACAAATGAGATGGTCATTAAAATTAAAATGAAAAATTAAAAGTCTGAGAACAAACAATTCTTAATCAGAAGATGCTGTGATTTTTTTTTTTTTTTTTCCTCTACTTTGATTTTTAGCTGGCTCCAGAGCTCCAACATCCAGATGCTGGATGTACAGCTCTGGAGCTTCTGCCTTTGCATATATTAATTACTATGCATGGAAAAACGAAAAACATTATTTCTTAAATTCCTGTTATGTCTGGGGAGTCCATCCAAATATATTCTGAGATTGTATAGATGTACAGAGAGGGAGAGAGTAGATCTGTGCCAGAGAGCTTGGTGTAATTACATTGTGCCATGTCATCTATGGTGACTTCAGTTTCCAGTTTCTTGAAGGAAGTTAAGCATCTCAATATTCTGAAAATATAAAGCAGTTAGTTACAGCTGATATTGAAATTATACCTAATTACATGAAAACAGTCTTTCTAAGTAGACAGCATCTCTGAAGGCTTTGAAACGCCACTAGGAAACACAGAACACATGGACTTAGGAGAACTTGGGCTGTCTAATCCCATTTTGAGTAAATTTAATCCTATTTTACCTGGGGGCCTGGATATCTAGAGGGTTCAGTGATGGGTTTTGTGGATCATAGGCCCTTCCATTCTTTAAGCACCGCTGGAGAAACATCTGCAACAAGCCATCCATGCATGGGGAAGGCAAGACACGTATGAGAAGGGTTGAAGAAGTCAGATGGCATTTTGAGCTCTCACATGTGATTCCTTCATTGAGCTAAAATCTGGCTGTGCTCCTTGTGCACCCAAAAGTTGTCAGTTCTGTTTCTTTTCCGTCGCTGCACATGCTTTTTGCTAGTCTGATTTTCTCTGCATCTTCAGAATTTGTTTACAGATGTCCACATTTAACGAGATTAAAAGGAAATACTGAATAATTCATTCAAAGGAAGAATTTAACTGCAGCGACCTTTATGTTAATAAAAGTGCCCCTTTCCTCTGTGCAAACATTTTAGCCTTTGCAAAGCAGGGAATTCACTGCATCTGTTGAATTCACAAGTGGCTTTTTTTTTTTTTTTTGTTTCTGTTTGTTTTGTTTTAAACAACTGCCTAATAGCTGGAACCAGCATTGTGCTCCTCCTGCTGACTCACTGGTTTGCAAAAGCTCTGCGATGAGTGTGACATCTTTAAACGACACAGAATATACTGTTTCCTTTCAGCCAGGCATAATCTGCAGCGATTCAACTCCTGCAAAAGATCCATGTGGGGGAAAGTATCCCAGCTGAATACGTCACCCTCCATACCTCCAGCCTCTGGACGTGCTGCTGTGCCATCCAAATGCTGCTCACTATGGCAATCCATGAAAGGATTCTGCCTTTGTTTCAAAAACCGTGCAATGGACGCGGGATTTGGCTGCGGCAAAATGAGCCCGTGCTTGTTAAAGTGGATAATTCCAGTTCTCGCCTCTGCTGGGATGTGGAGTGTACTGACACTCACCACAAAGTCCTCACTCAGGGGATGGGATCCAGGACAGGCTGCAGAGGTGGCTCTCTGCAAACCTGGTGAAGTTCAAAAAGGCCAAGTGCAAGGTGCTGCACCTGGGTGGAGGCAATCCCAAGCACAAACACAGGCTGGGGAGAGAACGGATTGAGAGCAGCCCTGAGGAGGAGCACTCGGGGTGTTGGTGGGTTTTTGGACTCCTGGATGCTGAGAATTTTAGACTTTCTGTGCTGAAAGGCACGGACCCACACCTGAGGCTGTGGAGAAGACTTTAAGCATGTAATAACAGCTCTGGGATAATGGGTGTGTAGTTGGTTAGAAGTGTGTAACATCACAGGGTGGAAAACTTAGAGTTTGGGGTTTTAGAATATAGAAATAAATATGAAGCAAGATGGAGTTTTTAGGGCAGAGCCAGGTTGCTCTCCTTCACCTTCTTCTTCCTTCTTCTTCATGGGTTTGGGTGATGTTTTGTAATTGGACAGAAAAGTCCACATTGCGGGCTTTGAGGGATCAGTTATTGGGTTAAAAGGGAAAATAATCGAGGTGGCTTTTCTTAATTGGAGAGTTTAGTCTTAAAAAAACTCATAATGAGATTGTTAGCCATTTTATGCCTTGCTAATGAAAAGCTGCCAAACTCAGGGTTGTGAGGCTGTTTCACTGAGAAGAAATAATAAACACCTGAGTCCAAACATGGAATGCTGTCTCAAGTGCCTTCAATCCCAGCCTCGAGAAACTGATAGTGGGTGAGAAGCTCAGAATGTCTGGGCAAGGTGCACCCACAGCCTGAAAGCTCTGCCACATCCTGGGCTGCATCTCAAGCGGGACCAGCAGGTCACGGGAGGGGATTCTGCCCTTCTGCCCTGCTGCTTCCAGCACTGGAGCCCCCAGCCCTGGAAGGACCAGGAGATGTTAGAGTGAGACCAGAGGAGGTCATGAAGATGCTCCAAGGGCTGGAGCCAAGCTGGGAGAGCTGGGGGTGCTCACCTGGAGAAAAGAAGGCTCCAGGGAGAGCTCAGAGCCCCTGCCAGTGCTTAAAAGGGCTCCAGGAGAGCTGGAGAGGGACTGGGGACAAAGCATGGAGGGACAGGACACAGGGAATGATTTTAAATTAAAATAGAGCAGGTTTACATTGGATATTAGAAAGAAATTCTTTATTGTGAGGGTGGTGAGGCCTTGGCACAGGTTGCCCAGAGAAGCTGTGGCTGCCCCTGGGTCCCTGGAAGTGCCCAGGGCCAGGCTGGATGGGACTTGGAGCAGCCTGGGCTGGTGGAAGGTGTCCCTGCCCATGGCAAGGGGTGGAACAAAATGGTCTTCAGGGTCCTTTCCAACATGACTCTAGGATTTTACATCAGGAACCCTTTATGGGGTAGTACATTGTTTGGATTACCAAAGAGTGAAAGGCCAAAAATCCACACACTAAAAAGTCCCTAAATCACTGCCTGGCAAAAAGCACCCAGATCTAAACCTCGTGCAAGGCTGGGTGTTCAGGGAGAGCAGAGGCTAATTTTGTGATTTTTTTCCTATTTGCTGTCTAATTTAGGAGAAGTCTCTGCTGGGGTAGCATCAGCTCCATGTCTGGGAAATGAGGACAGTATTGGATCTTTTTTTTATGTGCACTTAAACTAAACTCTCCACTAAGGAGGTAATTTCTCATCTGTGCCTCTACAGAATTGAACACAAGAGGGCTTTTCTTCCGGATGAGATTTCAAGGTACCTCTGCAAAATAAAGGATCTGTGAGTTTTCTTGTGTTTATGTGCAAAACCTTTTTATTTGCTTTTTGGAGACTGAATGTTTTCTTGCAAGAATGTCTGCAGAAAGTTAAGTTGTCAGGAGAATTGGTGAGAATAAATATTCATGAGAATACTCTCATTTCAAACACTTTTGCGGCCATCTGTAAAAGCTTTTTTTATTATTCAAACAATGCTGAGCTTTTTGCAGATAATTTGGCAACAAAAAAAATAAAAAAAAAAAAGGAAAGGATGTTTCTTCACTTTTTTTTTTTTTTTTTTTTTGAGAGGCAGCTGATGCTGTAGTGGCAAAATCATAATTTCTGATGTGTGATTTAATATCCAACAGTGACACAAATAGCCAAGAAGGACTAATGAGAACACTGCTGATGTGCTATCAGAGAGACAAAAATATGTTTAAACCAACAATTTTGAACAGAGAACAAATTAGCAAAAATACCACCTGTTTGTGAATAATTAAGGCAAACAAAACATTCTCAATATATCAAATAGCTTGTTTATAGCAGCAATTCTCTTTAATGTTGCTGTGAGGCCTTAGTGTGTTACACAGCAACCTTCTGCTCATCAGGAAAATTCTTCACGGTGGGAATTTTCTTTTCTTCATGTGAATCAGGAGTAACACAAACAACTTTTCCTTTATTGGTCTTTTTATCTAATATCTGTGGTTTTCCATAATCATATCAGGAGATAATCTCCAAAGTTCTCTGGCTCTATACCACACTGCTTTTTAAGGAAGATTGTTAATCTCTTTTTCACAGAAAAGGAGGTGTGCAGAGGTAATATTTGCCCTTTGCTAAAGGCAAATCTGGAAAATGGGATTACACCCAAATCTCTTCTGTATTGCCATTGCCACAAACTTGTTTTTTTCTGTTGATATTCTATTCCTTCTTTACATTAAGTTTGGATCTGAAAGAGAGGGAAATTTAAGAGGGTCCTTTTTTTCTTAGATTTCCCTGCACAAGGACTTCTCACCATGGTTGGGGTGCTGATTGTGCACCATGAGTTCTGCTGATCTGACCCAGCTGTGAATTTATTTTTTTATTCTCTTCCTATTCCACAAGTGTATTTGTTCAAGATTACTAAAACATTTGATGTGCTGTTAAATTCCACATTATCCTTCAGCAGCGATTTCCACAAGTTAATTATTCATTGCATGTAGCTGTTTCAAAATCTTTAATTGATTTGTCTTTTTGAATATGAGGCTGTGTAATAAATTTTGCTTCCCTGCAGTGCTGTATATTCCAATGTGCCCATATCTCAAATTCCTAGGCTGTCACTTCTGCTGAAAGTCCTGGGGCCAGATATTTAATTTTTCTCTACGCTGAGTGGGGGAACCTGCTTTAAAAGTTGTGGGGAATCTCTCACTTTTTCTTTAAATGGGGATGTCTTGGTTTGAAAAGACAGGAGTCTGTGAAGGAAGGCAAAAGCCTCCTGTGAAATGGAAAAGGTAAACCCCGTCCCTCTGAATTACCACAATTTTAAAAAAGGCTCTCAGGCAAAGATATGGGAATAACAGTTCTTTACTAGGAGAAAAACTAAATAAAAAAAATAATAATAATAACATGTAATTAGTACAAACAAAACTAGTGATAGAGTCAGAAACCTGACACCCTGAGGAGTCAGTGTGTTGGTGATAGTCCAGTTAAATGGTGGCTGCTCCTCCTGGAGTGGCAGATGAAATGCTGCTCAAGTGGTGATCTCTAGAAGGGTGGAGTTTTCTCTGAAGGTCTGGTGATGGAGTATTGGGCCTGGTCTTCCTCTGGGAATTCAGCAGAGAAGAAGCTGCTCCTCTGGGGATCCAGCAAAGTGGCTGCCAGTGTCTCAAAAAGTGCTGATTTTATGCAGGTAGGGCTGCTTGGCTCCTCCCTCTGGGTGGAGCATCTCACCATGGGCTGATGTAACTTTACCAGTCATGCAGTGAGTCATTTAATGGCCCATTAACAGAAGATATCTCCCTGGAGGGAGACATTGTTCTTGGAAGAGATAAGAAAACTGCCCAACCTCCAACAGATGGCAATAGAATACATGCTTATCTTACAAGCCAGGACAGGGGATTTTTCCTTGAATCTGTAAGAAATTTCACCTGAAAACATCCCAATGGAATCTGTTCAGGGCATTTCAATTTTTCTGAAATCAGTTACTGGAAACCTTGAACAATTCATAAGTGCAAAGGAGAGAGTTTCCTCCTGGCCCATTGCCCCAGGCTGGGAAGAAAGCAGGGACCCACTTCATGGTGCCCAACCCATCGTGGGTGAAATTCAGGGCTCAGGGGATGCAGGCAGTGAGATTCCAGCATTTCCTTCTGGAGCAGCACTGATGAACACTTGAGGGAAGCAATGTCCTTCCAGAGGAGGCATCTCCAGCATTCCAAGGGCCAGCCCTGCCATCAGTGTGGGTGCACCACGTCCTTGTGCACCTTCTTGGGTGAAATAGGTCCATGTGCAGCAACAGGGAATGGGTCCAAAGGAAAATCCTCTTTTCTCCCTCATTTGTTGCAAGAATTTTTTTTTTACCTTTCTTTTCCCCTCTTTTTTTTTACCTTTCTTTTCCCCTCTTTTTTTTTTAACATCCTGTCCCTTATCCTGAGCTATTATCATAATTTTGAACACTTCTAAAGAAGTCTCTGCTGCAGACTCTGTGCAGATTCTGATTGATCAGCAGAGAGACATGGATCAGGAAAACATGGCATTTATATGAGGGAGAACGGCAGCCCAAGCTCAAAATTAATTTTCATTCTCCAGATCTCCTCTTTGATACATAACCTTAGAATTTTAATCTGCTTTTTTGTATCTACCATGATAACTGGGAGTCACAAGCAGCTGGGCACTGTGTGGTTTGTGGATGGAGAAACAGATGGATTTTAAGCACGGACTTCACAAAGCTCTCAATTCTGAAGGACTTTGTACATATCAAACCTGAACCAAAATCAATAAGGATACATCTCATCCCTGGCTTTATACCATGCCCTGCCTTAGACCCCAATTTGGATGTCACGCACAGCAGTGAGTTTGGGCCCAGATTCTGAATTTATGATGAAAAATAAATTTCCCTCCTCGCTCTGAACAAAACTGGCTCACACTCTGCAGCTCCTGTCCTCCTGCTCTCTCCCCCTCATCAATTCTCTTTTCCCTTTTACACATCAGCTGCAAACATCTCATTTGGCTGGGATGCTGAAGGCAGGCTCATCTCTGGCAGCTCCAGACTGTTGATTCAATCAGTTCTTACATCAGCACTAACATAAGTGAGGGAAAAAGGCTCTTGAATTTCATCACCTTGCTAAAAAACTCAGATTTTTGGAAGGATTATTCGATTTGCTTCACTAGGTTTTATAAAGGTTTGTACACAGCATTTAAACTATTATTATTTACTTTTAACAAGCTATTTATGTCCTCCTCTCAACTGCCTAATCAATACTGCTCTCCCATCTGTTCCGAGATCCTGACATCAGCAAATTTCAGTTCATCTGCTGAGCGAGTAAAAAGGAAGGAATAATTTAAATACAGTGAGTGAATGAGAGAAAAAGAGCCTGAGATAGACTGAGATGAACTAAATCTCCATGTCCAAAGATGGCCAGATATGCAGGAATTGTGGATCCAAGTCCTCAGCTTGCTAAGGACTCATCATAGGATTTGGTTAATTTTTTTCATGCATTTTTATCCTGGTTTACAGGTAAACACTTGCAAAACCTAAATACCTGCAAAATAGCTGGGCCACCTGGATCCAAATAACAAAACTCTTAGAGGTGATAACTGAGGGGTATGGGAGTACTGCTGAGAGCATTGAAAAAAGATGCTAGGATTCAGAGTAGATAAAAGTGGTTTCTTTTCCTCCTAGGGAGAATATTTTGATATTCATTAAAGCTACTAGAGTAAATTTTATTTCAAGTTAATTTGTTGAGGCTTCTGGATTTTTCTTTACTTTGCCCTGGAACAGACCCAGAGGCTTCACCCAGGCATTTCAGAGTGCATGACTGGTACAAAGCAACTTCTGAAATAATTCTGGAGATATTAAATGCCCCCTCTGAAAATGAGAGAAGGATGAACATCTGCAGATGAAGAGGGGTGCAGAGGAGCAGAGGGTTGATCCAAAGGGAAGAGGTCTCAGCCCTTTGCTGCCTTGCCATTGCCAAGGACTCAGGAGATACCTGGAGTGTTTTACAGTGGTGTAGATCTGGAATAATAACACTGATTTTTTTGGATGAGGTCACTTCAGAATGGGCTGATTTCTCCTTTTTTGGAGATGGCAGCTCTAGGAAGAGAGAGATCAGGGAAATATCTTCATCCCGTTGGCATTATCATCAGGAACTTAGCCAGGATATCACAGAGATGACACCTGGGTTTACTTCACTATAGGGATTTTTGAATGGGTTAGAGATGGAATCTCTGAGTTTTTTAGATGATGTGATTTATTTTACTTATCTTCTACAGACAGGAAGGGTGAGTTTGGTTTCAGATCTTTACTGTATAGTTCAGAAGGTCATAGACCCTTTTAAGGATTTATTGACTAATTAAACACTGCTAATAAGGATATTTATGTTTTTGATCCAATCCTTAAATATTTTGTCTTATAGACTCATATTGCGGTGTAAGTTTTCTTAGTCAGTCATGTTATGATACACAAACTTACAGAACTGTATTCTAAACTTCTTGTTTATCTTTGTAGTTACTTTTATTTTTTATATATCTTAAACTCTAAAACTCTAAACTTTCTTCTTAACGTAACACGTTTCTGCTTTAAACTATAAATCCACATTCTTTCTTCTAGTACTTTAGTTTGGAAGCCTTTTCCAAGGTCTCAAATCAAATCCTGTGTTTAGTTCTAAGCTTTGGCTTACAGGCCCAAAGTTCTAAAAATTCCCTTCATTTCTGATTCCAACACTTCACAGCATTTTTGATGCTTGCTATCAAGGTAATAAACCCTTACCACTCCATGGGCAAGCTGTAAGAGGGTTCTAAGTTTCTCTGGCAGTAATAATTAGTCCTTAGTGACTGTAGAGGGAGCTGAGGTTGTGCTTAGTCAGGTACAAACACCTGCGCTCCACACATTCTAGTACAGGTATAAATCACAGACTTGATTTCTACAGCACTTTAATGTCACCTGGGCTGCAAATGTGTCACAGACACAATATTGGCTCAGGCCTGGTGCTGGTCTTCCAGGCAGCTGGAGAGTGTTTCATTGGAATTTTTGTTCATTCCCTTTTTGGGACGGTATCACCCTTCCTCTCCATGTGTCTCTGCTGATCCTATGGGAAAATTCCCTGTTCTGTTGAGCTGGAGCCTTGGAGTACCAGGCAGTGTTGGATTGATGGCTGGAATCCATGGAATTAGAGGGGTTTTTTTCAGTCTAAACAGTCCTATGATTCCATGATCCCTATAGCTAAAGTCAGGTGAAGAAAATAAGGCTTGTCCTATCATGGAAAACAGATTCCAAACTTAAAATCCAACTCCAGTCTACAGACTGTGAAGAAAAGGGATCCTTATCACATCAAGCAATGTTTATGTCGTTTGCAGAGCCACACTCAAATAAAAACACTTTCCAGACCTCTCCTCTGTAGCAGCAACAGAAGCACAAGGTTAATCCAAAATCTTTAATCAAATGAACAGGCAGATGTTTGGGGCTGATTCCCTGGTGTAAATCAGGCATTGTGCCAGGGACACTGAGCTACACCTGTGGGAAGTCATGGTGGAAAGCTGCCTCCACATCAGTGCTGACTTATTTCCTCTGCAAATGAGGAGTTGGTCATGCTTTCACCACTCCAGTGTCAGTGTTTGGCTGAGCACTGATAGTGAGTAAGAATTGTACATTTCAGAGAGTGACTCCACAGCAACCACTCTTTATTATTTCTTTATACCAAGAGAAAAAAAAAAAAAAAAAGCACATTTTCTCCTGCAGTGGCCCTCTGCAGCCCCAACCTTGAATTTTCCTTGTCACCTTCTCAACTATATCTAGGCATAAAATTTTGGAAGACTTTGTAAGCATGAGATCTTAATCTTCCATATGCTCCTGTGCTGATAAGGAACCACATCACAGCTCCCTAGAGCTCCTTTGGAGACTCTCCATGTGGAGCATGGGAAGTGCTGCAAGGTGGTTGCTGCTGCTAAAATCAGTATTGTGAACTATCCCTCTTCAGTGGTTATTCCACATAAGTCTGTGAGAGCGTTGCTGATTCTCAGTAAGGTATTTAATTGAAATATTAATGCACTTAGTCCTCATTTCAGAAGGTTCAAGCCCTGCTTTTGGCTGTTTTTCAGCCAAAGCTGCTGTGACCTTTTGTGGAGGTTTTCTATTTATTCCTTTCTTTTTATTATGCCCCAAGAAAAAGAAGCAAGTCTGTGATTTGGTGTGGAGACAGCCCAGCACAAAGGAAAACCAGCATTCCTCTTCCCATCTGAATTCCAGTGTCACTGGATCTCCTGAAGAACCAAACCACTTTATTAAGCTTTAACATCTTTATGAGAAAGGTCACTCAGTGGCACTGCTGACCTCTCCCTCACTAACTCAAAAACTGTGCCCAGGGATTTATTATCCCTATGATAATTGTGTGCTCCATTTCCCCCATTTTGTCAGGTTTTTTTCACTCTTTTCATTCTGCCCAGAACGACCAGAACTGAGTTGATTTGCTGGGTGGATTATTGTTCCTTTTCAATGAGCATTGCTATTTTGTCCCTTTTTCTCCACTGCTTTGCCCCTGTGACATTTTTTGGGCAGGAAGAGGGGAGGCAATGAGTGGCTATATCTTGAACAATTTCACCCTGGTGGAAAATACCAATAACTTAAAATAAATATGCTCACTGAGATATCACATTATCCTGCTGAGCTCATGTACAGCAGAGATAAAATGGCTTTTTTAGAACTGATTTTTCTTTCTCCGCCAGCTGAATGGAATATCAAAATACACAATTTAAAGTAACTGTTAGAAAAAAGGTTACACACGATGTTATCAACAGAAGGGAGCTGAAAATTAAATGGAAATGATTACCAAAGAACTCATTTCCTTTGCTACTGGGAGGCTAACAACAATAATAAAATAGAATTTAGAAGTGAAAGCTGAGATTCTTCCTTTGATGTCTGAATATTTTCTGTTTATGTTCCTTTAAAATAAAAGGCCACATCATAAATTAAATGTGATACTTAATTTTTATTTTCTCTCCACTCAAGCAGCATGTTTTCCTCTAGGTGATTATTAAAATAATGATTTACCTCCCCAGCTGCTGTGTACTGGCAGGTTTTTGCTTAGGCAGAGGAGCAGAATGAGTTGGGAGATTGCTGGGTCCCAGACAAGCAGAATCCAGTTGACTCTTGGAACAGAGATTAAGAGTTTTTTTGCTTTGGTTTTTTTTCTTGGGTTTTTTTTTGGTTTTTTTTTGGTTTTTTTTTTTTTAATTCAACATGTGAAAATGCAGAATTATAAAAAGCTGATGCCCTTGAGCTTAATTGTAACTGAGCATCTCCTATGATCTATCTCCTGTGATTGAACCACAGAATGGTTTGGGTTGGAAAGGACCTTACAGCCGATTTTTTTCCACCCTCTTCCATGGGTTAAAAAAACCAAAAAAAAACCCCAAAAAAACCCAACAACATCTGATCTAAACCTACCTTCTTTTAGCTTAAAAAGTGCTCCCCTTCAAGAGCAAAGACACCATAACTGCTGAGCTTGGTGTCTCTTTCATGGGAGAAGGGAATATGCTTGCCAGTGAACATGGGAATGCAGTCCCCTCTGGTCTTCCTTAATGAGCATGTACCAGGAGGATGGAGGATTTCCTTCTTGCAGTTTCTTTAGCAAATGCAGAAAACATGTTGATAACTAATTTTTGATGTTTCTTCTTGGAAGACTTGACTGGTTGAGTGCAGGTGCCTGCTGGAGGGTGAACTCTAGGCCTGATTCCACTGCTTACAGAGAGGTGTCCATGGCTGTTGGGGGTATTTGGGGGAAATAAAGCTGTGGGATAAGTCACAGTTTGTAGGACAGACCCATATTTGGCAAAAGTCCTCCAGGATTGTGGGAATCCAGGGCTTCCCTCTGGCTGCCCTGGAAAGTCTGGGACCTTGGCAGGGGTCAGGAGCCCCCTGGACAGAGCCCCCAGAGACACTGTCTGTGATCTCTGTCCATGGAAAAGAGTTTTCAATCTTACAGGATGAATTACCAGCTTTGAGTGTTTGATAAGAGTAATAATTAAGTGTGATTAAGTGTGACACGGGTGCAAAAGTAAAATTTTAGGTTTCTAGATTAGGGGTTCAGAGGAGACAAGATGGAGGAAATTTGGTGTGTCTTGTCCTTTTCCTCCTTCTTCATGCCCTCCATGTTTCACTGTAGTGTTGGCATTTTTCTGTTGGTTTAGGCTGGGGACACACTGTCCAACGTAGGTGACAGATATTGGCACGTTATTGTAAATATAGCACAGGTAGTTTCTGGTATTTAATGTTTGTACCATCCCACTGAGGGCAGAGCCCCACACGCTGCCCTGCAGGACAGAGCTGCGGCAGGGCAGCAGAACATGTTAGAGATAAACAGAATAAACAACCTTGAAACCAGCACAGACAAATTATGGCTTCTTCTTTGGCAGCGGGGCTGACAGACAGAGACTTTCTACAATCTCGGAATCACCAATACCCACAGATTCCGACACAGGATAACCCAAGGTGTCTCAGGGGTGATACCTGAATAAAGCAAGCAGTTAAAACTGCATCCATCTGCTATAGACAGCCTAATTAAAATACTTTAACTGGGACCTGAATCCATATTCAAAGCAGAAATATTTGGATTTTTAGGGGACATGCCAGAGCAGGAATGGCAGCTCTGTGCTACCTGGGAGGACAGATCAGAGCCATTCTGGTCTCAGGCTGTCCCATCCTCTAAAATCTCCAAAAGTTCTGTGCTTTGGCTACAAAAGCAACTCTAGGATGGTACTGATGGCTTTGAAGGAAAACAGCAGAGCTCTAATTGAAACCAATGGATGAAGGGAAGTGTTACATAACATTACACTAACTTGTATCCCTCTTTTCTTCCCTACTTGTCTTTTCTGCACTTGCTTCACCTTCCACAACTCGATGCTGTTTTTTCCTTTGTTTCACATCTCGTCTATTTTTCAATTCTTTGTGTACATAAACACTGAGATGATGTAGAAGGTAAAAGACTCCAAAGTTCCTGTTACCAACAGCAGAATGGACCCCAGAACAGCAGGTACAGTCACTGGGCTGCACCCAGTGCCACTTACAGAAGAGCTAAAAATACACTTCCTGTATTTCACCAGCTCTGCTTGTGCTGTGAGGTACCAGAGATAAAATTTCTGTGTAAGTAAGGAAGGTAGAAAAGCTTCCTAAGTTCTGCACTGAGACCTCTGCTGGCTTCACACCACAAGACACTCTTTGAGCCACACACTCGAGATGATCTGGTGGCTGCAGGTGATGCAGCATCCCTGGAATGAGGGAGCTGGTAAGGTTCCAGCTGGGATCTCTAATGTGAGTTTTAGATGTCTAAGGTACAAATACAATTACAAAGGGAGGAGCATTTCAACTGCCAGGACCCACTCTTTGGAGTTGTGTTGTCACACAGGGACTTTTGGTGACACCTCTGTACTGCAAGAATGTCTTGTAACAACTGGGCAAAGTCATCTTTCCTTTCAGCACAGGCTGCAAAGAGCATGGTGGGGTGCAGGACAGAGCTTGGTTTTCTCTTCTGAATGCTGAGGAGCTGTGAGACCAGCCCACCTCCTCTTGGAATTCTTTGCAGGAATGCTGAAATCAAGGCTGTCATTTACAGGTGACTCCCACTCATCCTGATTTGGTGGATGCCAACAAGTAGGATTTCATACACCCATCAGGTGAGGCAGCAAGACTCAGAAAGGAGCACTTGGGTGTTGGGGAGTCCCAAAACTTGAGTTGAAGCTGGTGGTGCTGGAGTCAGACCCTGATGTTTGTTGTTGCCATGGTCCTGCAGTAGTTCTGTGATCCCACAGGGCTCCAGAACAGGACTGAGCCTTCAGCAAACAAATAACCAAACCTGTCAAGTCTCATCTACTCTGCCATAAAATGAATATTTTATGGAGGAGGGGAGAGAAAGAAAGAGAAATAAGATGGGAATGGAGGTGCCAGGTTCAGCTAAGGCAAAGGAGCATCTCTGTGGGTACCTGGGCTCCTGCTCATTTCTGTGTGGGTGTTTGGCTCTCAGCCCTCCCTGGCTGATATCTCTCAATCACTGTCACCACAGGAAAGCGTTTGCTGCTTCCCACGTCACCCTTCACGCCCCACAGGCACAGCTGGGACACGCAGCGAGCACGTTTGTGGTGGCTCCTACCCACCTGCCCCCATCCTCAAGGGCTTTATTGGGTTTTCAAGCTGAAGGTGCCTGGCAGAGAGAAGCGAGTGCTTCTTCTTGTGGTTGGCATCAAAAGCTTCACACTAATCCTACTGCTGAGCCTGCTCTAGCAGTTACTCAACGAGTTCCTTCACAAGTCGTGCTTGTGGGTCTATGGGACCACAGCTGGAGTGCAGAGAGCCCTCCTCCTGATCTGAGAGGTGTTAAAACCTGTTTCTCTTCAGTGACTTAACCACAAGAGGTGAACCAGCACCCTCCTTCCTTAGTCTATGCTCTTGGGCTGTCCCTGCATTGGTGTCAGGACCAAACTGCTGTGCTGCAGCAGAGAGAACGTCCCTAACAGTACTCCAGGGATACTGCCAGACTTCAAACGCTTTGAAATGCAGTCTCTAGTCAGGACCAGTCTGGCCAGGCTCCATCAGAGTCATGGACACACTCAGGCCCTCACAGGACTTTGACTGACCCTCATTTGGGTGTCAAAGGAAGATATCCTAAGTCACCCTCTTTTAATAAAAATTTTTGCGCATCTCCTGTGCAACCCCTCTGAGATACCAGACCCCATTCAGAGCTGTGTCAGCTTTTGGTAGTAAAAAAAAACATTTCACTCTCTTCCTGGGTCCCTTTGCACAGCAGTAAATCCTTGGTTTAGATATTGCCCTGTGGAGTAGTAGTTGTTCAAGTGCTTGCTGCTGCTGCTGTGTATCAAAATTCCCCTGGAGAATGTTCCCAAGACAGCACAGAGCCATTTTAATGGCTTTCTAAGCATCCCTGTTCTTTGTACCTATTAAATCACTTCAATGCCCATTTCCCAATTATACACAACATTTTATTAAACTGTACAAACAGCACTGGCCTTAAAAAAAATTTATGTTAACCATTCTAATTAAACACGATGACCAGCTCCACAAACTGCAAGCACAGCTGCCCCCTCCTGCATTTCATACAGCACAAACAAAGATTCCATCAGAGTCACTGGACTGAGACCTTCCTCAGCTCTTCTTCTTGACTTCAGGCACTTCAGCCCTTGCTCCTGCTGGATTCTGTGCCTGCAGTCACTGCCAGTGATATCCCAGCACTGCCTGCAAGGCTGCATCCATCCTGTTGGGAGGTCCAAACTGACAGCCTGGACCAGCAGAACCAGGAAGGCACACCTGAAGGGAACCTGATTTTGGGATAACTCACCTGCTAGAGCTTTTCTTCTCCATGGACTGGAGGCTGATGCAACAAAACTCCAAATGTACGTTCTTCAAACAGATCTCAATACCAGCTTGAGTGACTGCCTAAGCCTAAGTTGTTACAAAATCTTCTTTTTAGGCTCTGACTTGATTGTGACCCAGCTTTGCATGGGTATCTCAGTGACAAGCAGTAATGGGTGGTTTCACAAATCTCCAACCTCAGAAAACAGTGTAGCTTTATTTAAAAGGATCCCATGATGAAAGGATCAGAGAAAGTATTTTTTTTTTTTTAACCCACCCACATTCCCACAGACTGCAAAGGGACAGAACACACAGCAAAATGTCCCAAGGGGGAGGTGAGGGCCACCCTCACCTGATGTGCCTCCTGCCCTGTGACCATCATGTGCAGCTCGTTGACCTGTGCCCAAGAGCTGGGACATCATTTAGAGAAACAGAAAGTAAATCAGCCTTTGCAGAACCAGTACTTAGTACTTTCAAGTGAAACACCCCAATTCTGTGACTGGAAGGCCACTTTTACAATGCTTAAACAATGGTTTGGGGAAACGTTGCATTTTTCTTATGTGGTTTTAGGTTAAAATGTCAGAAAGCCCCACTGAGAACTTGCCCTGAGTTTGGTGTGTCAGAACACACTTAAAGCTTTAGAACAGGGTTCTTGAAGCATTCTGCAACTTGCCATCCTTCCTGTTCAGGCACTAAGTGTAAACCTCTGGTTTTCTCTACCAATCTTGGCACTCCCTTTGGTAACGATCCATTGAGATGTGCAGATGGTGGAATGGGCACCTGAAAAAATCTCTTTGTCCCATGGAGAAAAGATTGAGTCCTAACACCTGTGAACAGGATTTTTAAAGGGTGTAGGGAGTAAATTTCTTCTTCAAAGCTGTGCACACTTTGGCAATTCTGCACATGTATAAGTGGAGGTTACCAAAGCATCTGACCTGAGTCTTCCCTGACACCCTCAGGCCTTGAGCAAACCACTTTTCCTTCAGAAGAAGGGTCAGAGTTGTTGAAATGGGCACTGACATCACCAGAAGCTCAAATATACCTATTTTTCCTTACAGAGAAACCTGTTGGCTGTGTGTACAAGTACTGGGGAACAGGTTTTGGCACCGCCTTATTTTCAGATACTTTTAACTTCAAGAACATTGGGAAGAGAGAGAAGAGAGACCAAAAGATACCACAAATAAACTTTATCATCAATGAAGAGTGGGCTGGCATCTGCTATGGACTGGAAAAAGCCAGAAGCCTCCAGGGATGGTACAAACTTTCACTGAGGTGCTTTCTTTCTGGAGGGTTCTTGATAAAAACAACCATGCACAGTCTTCAGTTGACAAAGTGCTACTCAAATCATTACAGAGAATTCCTTCAGTAAGGCAGATCTCAGGAAAATATTTTCTCCATTTTAGGGTTCACAAAAGAGAAGTTGCTGAACATATTTTGGTCCATGCTGTTAATCAGTGCTCTGTCAGCACAGGACAGTCTGGGTTTTTCATTTAGGAATTCCTTGTCGAAGTTGCTACAGTCACTTGGAGATTTCTTCAAGAAAAGGAAAAAAAAATTATGTCAAACCACTAATAATCAGATCTTTATTACCATGGTACTGGTCCTATCAGGCTGCTTCCTATGGGCTCAGCTCAACCTTCAGTTGGGAGCCAGTAAATATAAATATTATAAAGGAGGCACTGAGCCTGTGATCCAGGAAATCTGCCAGACAGGGATGTTACAGCGTTGTAACATGGCAGACTGAAGTCACCAATTGTGTAACAGTTAAGTTCTACTATTATTATTATTATTATTATTATTATTATTATTATTATTATTAGTATTAACAGGGCTTTAATAATTATTCTGATGTAGCCAAACAATTGGTTTCTGAACTGTTTTATCTTCTGCAGTGCAATGAAAGATAATCCCTTCAGAATGGGCTGCAGTTCTGTGATGAAGGGAAGCTGTTACCCTGCTGCAGTAACTGAGGAAGCAATGAGTAATTTATGATTTCTCAGGTGTGGGTGTGCCAGACCCGGGCTTGCAGCCACCACGAAGCAGTATTGTGAGGATCAGCTCAGGCACCCAGTAGAAATGCACAGTTTAGAAGACCTGAGATGGGTGGAACTGAAAGAAGATCCATCCTTACCACTCTTGGTTTGAAAGGAGGCTCCATCCTTCTCTCTTCTAAAGCTTCCCAGTTGATTTCCCGGAAAAAGGCGTGCTGGCGGATGTTCCCTCTCGCTCCCAGTCTCCTCTCAGGCTCTCTTACAAAAAGCTGGAATGTTGATCCCATAGGTTAAATTCTCTGATGATAATACAGTCATAAGGCAGGGTGGAACATGTAATTATCTATAATCAGTGCAATGAGAAGAGGCCATAATGGAGAAAATGTTGGAATTTTTTTTTCCTAAACAATGAAGTTTACTGATTGGTATTACCTCTAATCCTGACAGAAATAATGTCTGTTTGGACAGAAAGATGGCAGCATGTGCCCCAAAAAGAGATGTTCAACATCTCAATCTGATGTAACACTTAGTTTGAAGTATTTTTTCCAGGAGTTATCGAGCCTTGCACCTTAAGGACTGCTCTGCAAAAAAAATGATCTTTGCTGGTGTCTGTGAGGAGCCACCATCATGAATCAGGAGAAGGAAGATACACAGATTCCTTATGGGACATGTGTGGTTTGATGTCCACAGGAAAGACAGTGACTAAACTAAATCTGTTCCTCTCTACAACAGCTGAAGAGAAACAAATTGAAGACAGTAATTCAGGCAGAAAGACTTTGATTTGATGGGTGCTGATTCTTACCTTCACCAAAATGTCCTTTGCATCCTTGTCCAGCCAGCGAGGGTAGAAGGGGTTATCCATACGGATGGACTGGAAAAGCTCCTCCTCATCTTGGCCATGGAAAGGGGATTGGCCAATGAGCATCTCATACAGGAGGACACCAAAGGACCACCAGTCAACAGAGGTGTTGTACTTCTGCCCCAGCAATATCTGCCCAGAAAGAGGAGCCACAAAGGCAGGAGTAAAATGTCTGATATGAGTTTTTCAGCTTCAGGAGGCTGGCCAGACCGTGGCCTTTCAACAGCTGCTTCTATCAGAGGTGCTTCCCCCTGCCTGCAGCAGGAGCCAGAAACCTGCCAGTGGGGCAGGGCATGTGGCTCCTGGAGCAACGAGGCACAGCCACACCTGGGTGCCCAAACAGTCCCTGGCACTACAGACAACAGGCTGCATGTAATTCTTACGTGACTTGAACAAATCCTTGGCTACCAGAGAGATCTCAACTATAAGAGATGAGACAAGTCATCTTTAGCCTGCTCTCCAAGGGTTCAAATCAGGCTCGTGAAGTCCAAGAAGACAAATGTTCAGGTATCAGCGTCTTGGGATTGCTTCCAGTGGTACAAGCTGAGTTTTAAAATTACAAATGTGGCAGCATCAAGGTACTTTAGGACTATCAGTCACTTAAAATGACTCTACCCCAGCAAAATCTTCCCCAGGAAAAACATGAAAGGGGTTGCTGATGTGTCCTCTTGAGACCAACTGAGTTTTAGATGGAGGGATGGAAATTTGTCCTCAGTCAGTCCCTTGGTTTGTACCTTTCAGTGTCACCTATAAAGTGACATCCAGCTGGAATGATGACCTCACCAGGGCCTAAAGGACCATCACCAAGTTCTCAAACTTCCTCTCTGGAGAAGCAAAATTCATCTCACCTGCCTTTAGATGTCTGTTGTAGAGATATCTAGAGCTGAACCACTTATCACTCGCTCCTTTTATAACCAAGGAAGGGAATTTGCCCAGTTTTAAACATCCAGATAAATATCGACCTGCTTGTCTCCTTTGGTTCTCAAAGAGCCTCAAAAACTTGCTCATACATAGATTTTTACATTGGAAATATCTAAAGGTTCACATGATAACTGTAGTGTGTAGGATTCTTATCAGAATTTTAGAGGGGAAAATTTAATTTTGAGGCACAGTCTTTACTCTTGAGCCCACATCTTGGTTGCAATGGGATGCTCTATACTACATCTCTCTCCAGAAGAGAAGATGCCAAAAGTACAAAAAAGAGATTTAAATATATGTTGTAATATATAAAATGAGTTCCACTCGGAGCCAAAAGAAAAAAAAAAATCAGTAAGACCCCTTAATATATTTGTTTCTGGATTACTTACAAACAAAATCATCCCAACCTTTCCTTCTGAAGAAAGATATTATTTTTATAAGTATTTATCTTTAAAAGTCTAAAGTATCTGGAAGTTGAAATGGAAGTGTTTTATGGCAGTCACGAAAAAAAAGGCTTATTTTGTTTTTAAATTCTCTGGGACAAAAATAAACTCAGTGATTTCATTTCAGGCTGTTTTTTTACTTGTCAGGTATTTTTTGAAATGAAAAAATAATTGCTTGTCTACTGACCCAAACCTCCCTTATTTGCATGGCTGTGGCCAAGGTGCTGGGTCTGTAACAAATTACAGTGGCAGCAGCTGCACTGAAATACTGACAGAGTCCAGTGCTCCTGCCTGTGGAAGGAGAGATGATCCATAAACTCCAGAAGTGCTTTCAATTTAGAGATAAAATGTTTTATATGCACTCATTGAATCCCTAAAATAAACATGGTGTAGAAATAAAACTCAGAGCTATTTCAGTTTTTTTCTATTTTCTATAAAATAAAATCCCAGAAAATGGGTCAAAACTTGGCTATATTTTTATTTTTTAGGAGCAAAATATAGCTTTTTATTTACCCTTAAATTAAGGCATACAGAAGTGGAATAAAAGACAATTGCAGCTTGATTGCAGAGCACTTACACCCATTCTTAGGCAATAGAAATCCAATTGATTTGAAGAGACCCTTGAGCCTGCAGTGGTGTAACCTCAGCCAGACTTGAGCCCTTAGTGCACAGTGAAGGACCAAGGAATTACAGTAGAGGGGGAAAAAAAATCTTAAAGGCTTTGACAACTCTTTGGAAAATACCAATATCCATCATGAAAACACTAAAATTACAAAATGGAATCTTGAAAGGTAAATAAATGGATTTTAGACTGATGTCAGACATGAGGCATGGATGACTTGTACATTTTTCTCTGAGCTAAAAAATGCTTTCTTTGGCCACCTAATTAGTTAAAGCCTCTCCAAAGTAAGATCTATTTTTGTGTGAAGTCATCAGGTTAAGGAAACTTCTATTTTCTGGAGGGATCTAGTTCAAAACACCTAAATTTTCTAGGAAAAAAAAAAGAACAAGTTTATATCTGGTTAAAAATTCAAAGAAATATGGGAAAGGGCACAGTCACTATTCCTCAGGCTATGTCTGCCATTCATTTGCAGGACCCCTTAGAGTTTCTTCTGCCAAGGCTCAAAAATAATTTCCATTAAGCATTCTCTTTCTTGGTTTAAGCCAAGTTCCATTTTCACAAAAAAAATTAATTAGCCACAAAAATAAGCAATGTCAAACCGCAACACAGCCTCCGAGCCATGCTGAAATTCAGTTTCTGGCCTGGAACTGCTCCAAACCAGGTTATTCCTCTTTGCAACCTCCACCAATGCACAGCAGTTTTGTCTGGAGATGTGTTTCCTGTCCCATGGCACTTGCTGACCTCCCTGTGCCCCACACAGGGGCATTATTTGTTCTTGAAAAATTCCAAATTCATGTTACCACTTGAAGATGAGTTTTGCTGCTTTGTGTCTTTCCTATTTTGAACTCAAAAACTAAAACCTAGACTGAGTTAAACTGGTATTATATATTTAATATTTTCCTACCTCAGGGGCAATATAATCAGGAGTCCCACAGAAAGTGCTTGTCTTCGCATCTCCAAACATGTTCTCCTTGCACATCCCAAAGTCAGCAATTTTGATGTGCCCCTCAGTGTCCAGGAGGACATTGTCCAGCTTCAAGTCTCTGTGGAGGAAGAGAAGAAAACCCCGTTCTTCTTGGTGTAAAGCACACCAAGTTATTTTAGCAGGTCATATTTATTACACTTGTTCTCTGCCTCTCTGTAGGGCCTACATGCTGGAAATACAAAGGAAGGCTGAAGGATAAATGAGGAACTGCTCTCTTGGGCTTCAGCATCCCTCTTCCACATTTCTCTTGTTGCAGCACTGATTTATCTGCTGGAGAAGACATAGAATCATGGAATCACAGAATGGTTTGACTTGGAAGGGACCTTAAAGATCACCCAGTTCCAATCCCCTGCCATGGGCAGGGACACCTCCCACTGGACCAGGCTGCTCCATGCCACATCCAGCTTGGCCTTGAACACTTCCAGGGTTCACATCACCCAAGACAGCTTTTAGAAGCTGTTTCCTTCAAGGATGCACAAGAGTGAAGCTAAGAAGGGCTTTGTACCAGCTGGTGCTCCTGCCCTAACACAACCTGGAGAATGAGAGCAGAATCCTCACTCTCTCCTCCCCTGGGAATCTCAATATCTTTTCTGAAGCTGCTGCCAGATCTCTTTCTACAAATGTCACAAGAGGTAAGGACCACAAGCCCTGCAGAGGGTCAGAATAATCCCTGACATCAACAGAGCCCCCACCACTGCTGGGCTGCACCATCTGAACCCCAGGACTTACAAAGCCTTTCACACTCAGCTACCAGGCTGCTGTCTGAGTTTTCAGGCTCTGAGCTACTCTGGGAAACAAAGAGCCCAGAGAGAGGAAGAAAACAGAAATGCACAGAGAAGAAAATAAAAGCAAACAAGCTGATGAATCATTACCATTGGTGGAGAGCAAAGAGGTCCTCAAGTGGGAACTAACTTTGAAAGGAGACAAAAGCTTGTAAAATAGAAAAGGCAGACAGGAAGGCTGGCATGCTTTCTATGTTAATTTTCTTAAATCTTACCTAAAGGTTTTGTTTTTATTTGAGATAATAAGGTAAAATGTTTAGATCAGTGATGATGCACTTAACTGGGGATGTGGGTAGAATTTGGGTTACCTGGTCTGTGAGCACACACATTCCTGCACTGCTATCGATCACTGCTCCTTCTCAGGACTCCCAAAACACCCAGACACATTTGCTTGACCCACACCTGAGGGTGTAATTGTTATTTTTCACGCTAATTCTCAGCCTACACATATTTTGGCCAAAAGGCCAAGTTGGATAGGGCCTGATCCTGTGGATGCATCCCTGCCCATGGTGAGGGGGCTGGTGATCTTTAGGGTTCTTTCCAACCCAAACCACTCAGTGAATCTGTGATTTTCCACATCTCAGACCAGAGGTCGAACAAAGAGGCTACAGCAGGGACATCCTCTAGCTGACAGCTGCTTTACAATGTGGGTTTTTTTCAGAAATGTTCCTCAAAAAAGGTCATTTCTAATGCTTGATGCTTGTAGGATAATGGCCCCCAATTGCAGGGAAGATGATTCTTCAGCCTCTCTCTGTGCAGAGCTCCTTGTCTTGCTTGGGCCAGGTCCCCATCAGGGTGGGGGACATTGCAGTATTTACACACTAAATTGTTGTCACGGGGCAATTGTTCGCTGCTGCAAGAATATGGCCCAAGACAAAATGGGAGTCATCAATCAAAGAGAAATATAGAGAAAACCGAGACATTTGCCTTCCAAGCAGCAGACACTCATGTTGTCACAATTTCCAGCTGGAATTGCTTATTTTAGTTACAACTTTGAGATCAATCTCGGGCTGCCAGCACTGCTTTTATTCATCCGGTAGATCGAAGCAAAACAAAAAAAAAACCCATCACCTACAGTTTGCTTTCATTATTTTGATGAGTCTCAAACTCATTGGCTCCAGGGACTGGAGTTTCTGCCAAAAAATACCTCGGCTCATTCATTAAAATTTAAGCCAATGTTTCCAAATGTGGGTGCATGAGACAGAACAGCTGGATTCATTATTCTTACTGCATCGCAAGAGATGTAGTTTCAAAAATTATTTCTATTCACTTTCCTAAGTGCTTAGTTTGCTCTGACAGTGATACTGATGACTCTGCGTTCTCAGATGACCTCATTGTCATTGTCTTCAGTGAAAAAGGGAAAAGACAGTAGAACTGGTTAAACCTTTTCTCTCAACGCTTGATACCCAAAGCAATATCACCAGGTCCTGGGAATGAGATATTTCTTCCTATTCACATGCTACCCAATGCCCAGATGTCCCAATTTTCCCTCAATTCCCAAGGCTCCAGATTCTAAACACTCCTCTCCTTTCAGGAGGAAATGGGTTCCCAAATCCCAGCACAGCACTGGCGCAGTGATTCCAACTAAAAACGTGAATTATAAATAAAATGCCAGCACTAGCAGCCCTGCCATAAAGTCACCATGTCCTGCAGATATTTTAATCAGATTTTCTGAGAAGACTGACTAAAAATAACAGCCATGGCCAAGTGATTTGGGCACCAGAAAGTTTTTGCCTTCACTCATGGAGAATAATAATTAGAGACAGAAAAGTTGCTGAGGCCCCAGAGATCATCTTAGCTTAATGCCACTGATATTGATCTCATGTTTATGCAATCACCATCACTGGTCAATAAAGACTATAAATGGCTCCCACATGAGTACTTATAAAAATCAAAGCTCATGTTTTAAAAGGAGAATAGATTGTGAGCAAGCCATCCACTTTTAGCATTTGCTCTAATGTTCATGCTACATGACAAACACTGAAATAAGCTCATTTTGGGTTCAGAAAACATTGTTGCTGTAGGGAGCTTTCTCATTTATTTGTGACAAGTTATTTGTTTTCTGCTTTTAAAGAAGGCTGCAATGTAGTAACTGAATTTTGCCATGAAACTGAGCTTAATCAGAGCTCCCCAGAAATTTAGTTCCTCCTTTTGGCAATGGGAAATCAGACTGTGGCCTAATGGGCACTTCCCATACACATTTTAACACAGGCTTGATGAACCTAAAAATGCCCTCTGCTCTCTGCTTACTACAAGAAGAACTTAACAACTCAGATTCATGATGGTGACATGAATCCCATCTGCCCATTGTGCACAAAATTAATCCAAAATTAAGATACATCACTGTCTCCCTGCTTTTGTTACTTGAGTTGAGCTTGTCACCACTGTCCCAAGGTAACCAGCACAGCAGATGTAACAAATTTCTTGTGTCTGACTTGACTTTAATATACCTTGATACGTTGAAAGCTTAAACAAGGTGTCTACACTGCGTGCTGTGTGAATGGCTCTGTGTAAATGCATCCAGGGTTTTGTTTTAATGCTAACTGAAATAGAACTGGGTTCTGAAAGAAGGATCAAAACTGCCTTTTCTACACTCTCTCTTCAAAATAAAACACCCAAACTATGTA
Source organism: Taeniopygia guttata (assembly GCF_048771995.1). Taxonomy (NCBI): domain Eukaryota; kingdom Metazoa; phylum Chordata; class Aves; order Passeriformes; family Estrildidae; genus Taeniopygia; species Taeniopygia guttata. The sequence continues at coordinate 3,799,617 of NC_133025.1, forward strand.
AAAGGGAAATCTGCAGAGAATTGCAGTACCAGTAAGTACAGCCAAGAAACAGCATCTCTGCTGGCATTGGTGCTTGCAGGGAAAAGCAGAAAAGGTTTAGCATTTAGCATATTAATTACATTCAAGAGTTAAATTACCTGTATATTATGCCCTTGGAATGGAGGAACTGGAGCCCACAAATTATTTCAGCAGCATAAAACCTGAATGACAGAAGGCACAAGTCAGAACAGGAGCTTCCCAAAGATTTTTTCAACTAGACCCAAAAAGATGGAAACCTTGTCCCCACAAAAGCAAAAATTCCATTAGGTTCCCAGAAGGTTTGGAGTGTCTCCAGAAGGCTTGGGGTGACTGTGTGTTACTGATGGGTGATGTGAGATTCCCAAAAGCAGGGAAGAATCTGGGATGGGGAGCACAGACAGACTCCCTGCCCTCTTCCCTGCCCAGATTTATGACTTGCTATTCAAAGAATTCTGGAATTCTGGAATTATTTTTACTAGAAAACCCCTCTAACATTAACCAAGCACTGCCAAAGTCCATGTCCCCAAGTGCCACATCCACACTTCTTGAACACTTCCAGGGACAGAGATTCCACCACTTCCCTGGACAGCCTGTTCCAATGACTGACCACACTTTCAGTGAAGAAATTTCTTTCTGATTTTGAAAGCTTATCCATAATATGGGCTATCCAGCAGGCTGGTGGCCTTTCTCTGGAGTTTTTTTGAGCTTGAAGTTGTTGTTCTCAGCACATTTTTACCCAAAGGACACCACCACATCCTGCTGCAAAGAGACAGCATCAGTGCGAAGAATGAAAAGTGCTGTCCCAGATGGGAATGAAACCGGAGGATCATATTCCCCTCCAGTGTGGCACAACTCTGCTCCCTCAGTCTTAAATACATTGGCCCTTAATTCTGGACATTCAAATGCATTTAAAAAATATCATCAAACACTGATTTAAAAGATGGTCTGGGGTTGTGGCTATTAAATTATTAAATAAAAGTGATTCCTACAGTGGTTTCAATATTGACTTTCAAAATACCTTTTGCTTGCAGAAGGATCAAAAGCACCTTTCATTTATTCTAATTCTTCTATTTACTTTAATCAAAGCTAAATACATTTTTAATTCTCTGCTGGTATATTAATTCTTTGTTTAAATTTACCTTTTGTGCTTTTGATAGGTTTTCACCCCACCCCCTTGAACTTGAAGGGGGAAAAAAGGGAAAATCCCATTACTTCTAACAAACACCAGCTTTCCTTCTGACCACTGGGCTGGGAACCTCAGCTCAAGCAGGTCCTGCAGTTTGGCTGCAAAGTGTTGTAAAGAAGCAAGGTCACGTCTGAGTGAAACCAACTGTGTGGTTGGAGCCTAAAATTCTTCTGTGGGAGGGAAAAGAGGATGGGAGGTGACTCCCTCCAGTCCTTCACTGAGCTGGGAGGATGGCCTGTATGGTTTTGTTGAGTTTGGAGACAGCTGGGATAGAGAGGAGACTTGGCTTCCAGCACAAGCATCCTCCCCACTTTTCAGCTGGGCAAGGTGAAGAGAGGTAAAATAATCTGCCCAAGATTTCCTCTACAAGGCAGTAGCAGAGCTGGGAATAAAATCAAGTCAGGCCCAAAGGCAATGATAAATAGAGTGATAAATGTCTTACGTTGCTCTGGGAAGGTCGAACTTATGGCAGCTCTGGATGTGGAACATGAGGTCTCCTCCATTGAGGTATTCCATCACAAAAAAGAGGTTTTCCTAGAGAAGGAGACAAGGTGACAATAAATAAGGGGTGGTGAAAAGTGAGGTAAAAGTTTAACTATTAAAAAAAAAAAAATCAAACCACTCAGAAAGCGGAAGGAAAGTGTTACTGAGGGTTTTGGAAAGCAAGCAGGTCTTTTTTACATTCCTCATTTCTCCTCTTGGTTCCCTAAGCCCATACTCACACTCCCTGCTCTGAGTTCTATAAACACCACTAACAAACACTGCAAAGCCACGTCATAGCCAGCTGGGGCTGTGGATTTTTACCAGCAGAGCTCCAGGCTCACAGAAAGGGGTCAGTGACTTTACAGTGCCTGCACAGCAGAAGGACAGATGGACAAGCTTCTCAGAGGACTAGTGGAAAAGGCAAAAGTCACTCCCAGATCTCCTCTGGTCCCCATCCCAGTACAGTGCCCATCCAGAGGTGTGACTTCAAGCTGGTGTCACCTGCATTCCTGCAGAGCTTCTGTGGAGCCACCTGGGTCTGACTTTTTCAAGTTATCAGAGACACCAACCAGACACAGCAATTTGTTTTAAGCACATGCTTGATTTTAAGCCTGAAAGCTTCTCTATGTAATTTGCTAGCAGGGAAAGCAATGAATTAATAATTTTTCTAGATACACAGAGAAGCCTGGAAAAAGTCAAGTTCTGGTCTCCAGTTTCATGAACCACCAGTTGTTTGGCCAGGGCAGTGAAAAACTCTCCTCCTGGTACATAGAAATGATGGAATCTCTTTATGTATAATGAGCAGAACTGATCACTGAGGTTTCTTTTCCAATCCTTGATGCAGAATCATGGAATCACTGAATGATTTGGGTTGGAAGGGACCTTAAAGACCCCTAAATTTCCAACTCCCTGCCATAGGCAGGGATGCCTCCCACTAGACCAAGTTGCTCATGTACATGACACTGATCCTGTCACTGCTTCATCAGCCAAAACTCACCACCAGAACCCTGCAGAAGCTGTTTTGGATTGATCCCTTCCACACTGAATTGTCTCTAAAAGGCAGAAAGGACACATTTTTCTGAAGGAAAAGGATCTGCATGCTGAGCTACGGTCCTAGTTTAAACTTCTGTTTTGGGAATCTCACCTTTTGTGCATAAAAGCAGGAATAAAACAAAGTGGATGTGGTATTTTTTTCTCAAAAGCCTCTCTCTGTTCTGTACACACCTGAAGTCAGTCGTCTATATGCTATGCTATAAAGTTTGAGTATCTTCCTTTTGTTGCCTATTGCCCATTACATTTTTTACTGGGGGGGAAATAGAGTTATTTTCACTTATATTTTTAACAGTTGAAGATTTTTATCCATAAGATCTAATGTAAGTATCTATGGCAGGAAGCCAAGAGCTGGCTATGTTAAAAAACCACAAAAGTGCTTGTTCCTTTCAAACAACAGCTGTCTGCTCTAATTTGTGCAATTTCTTTAGCCAGATCCTCTTAATTACAGCACTCTTATTTAAATGGACTCACTGGAAACCCCACCTGTCATCCAACAAGCTCAAAGCCAGATCTGGCCTCCTGGGGAAAGAATACAAATTCCATCACTAAGCCAAATGGGTGCAGGTTTTCAGTGTTTCTTGCATCTGCAGGGGGCTGTGCATGTAAATGAGTTCCAGCAAGTAAAAAGGCCAAAGGAAGGTGGGAAATTTAGTGAAGAAATGTATAAATCTTGGAAGCAACATGACCTCAGGAGCCCATTCAGGAAAATACTTGAACAGATGCTCTTTGGGAAGGTACACAGGGAGGTGATGGAGTTTAGCCAACAACACACCAGCAACCACGTGTGTCCTGCTGGGACTGAAGAAACCTCAGGGGTCTTGAAATGGGCCAGACTCAGCTTTAGTGGGCTGGGAAGGAGAAAAACCCTCAGTTCCCCTGTAAAGTCCACTGATTTTGGCTATACCTCATCACACATCTCTAACTGTAAATAATCCAGTAGAATGAGCAGTCATGCTCTGCTTGTTTGTGTATCTGATGTACCTGTTAAACTGAACCCAGGGACTCTGACTTGAAACTGGGGACTCTGGCAGCATCCTTGAGGGAAGAAAAGGTGGAGCAACCCTTCAGATTCATTTACATCCACATATACAAACGCTGTTGCTCAACTGCTTTAAGCTATGGAGCTGGAGAATACAAATTTACTTAGGAATGTTTAGTACTGAGGTTTATATCAGGTGCTATAAACCCTATTGAAAAGACAGACAGGATCACTCTGACTTTGCTGCTCTGGGGCTTGGAAGTTCCCCTTGCTTCTTAAGAAGTGCAAATGCCTGGCATAGCTCGTGGAGGAGAACTGGCTGAGATCAGCTCTACGTCATTATGAGTGCTGAGGTGTGACCAAGAACGTCAAAGTGCAACAACTCACTGGAGTCAACTTCCTAGCTCTGAGATCTACAGAGCCACAGAACACATGAAATATGGGAAGTAGCAAACCCCATTCTTGAAACCACCGAAAATTCAAGAGAGTTCTGGAGGTCAAAGGGTCAGAGTGGCGCAGATGACGTTCTTGCACACAGGCTCCAGCTTCTCTTCCTCTTGTCCTGGGAAAGGCAGCTGATGGCTCCTGCCTGCTGCTGGAATCTGTCAGCACTTGGAGCAGGCAAGGGGGTTTTATCTGGTTGAAAATGTCCCTGCTCACTACAGGGCAGCTGGACTAGATGACCTTTAAAGGTCTTTTCTAACCCAAACCGTTCTCTGATTGTCAAGGCTCTGCCATGCCCTTATCCCCTGCAGGGGTCCTGCCTGTGGATGTTGAGCAAACAAGCAGGAATGTTGTTCCTCAGTGGTGAGACCCACACAGCTGTGCAGAAGGCTTGGAGAGAGTGCCCTGCCCCTCTGCCCTGCAGGCAGGTGACAGAAAACTTGCTGACCACCTGTGGGAGCATCCCTGCGCAGCAAATGCTCAAGCCAGACTTTTGGTCATGGTTCTGGACTCACACAACAGAAGAAGTTTTGTTGCAGCATCTTTGAGAGAAAGAGGACATGAGTTATGAGATTTGAGCTACTCCAGTCTAGGCCTCAGATTTGGGCCTTGTGAGGCCTTCAAGGCTCTGATGCAGTTAGAAATTAAGAGTTTGTGGCGCAGATAGAAATAGTATTAAGGTGTGATGGGGACCACTGGGCTGTCTGGGTGTGAATTAGTATACGTTTATAGTGTAAGGTTCAAGCCAACTAAAGGAAAAGGTAAACAATGTTAGCTTGCCAATCAGAGTGCCTTTGTTTTTGTAAACCATGTAGAAGCTTATATAAACTACCATCTTATCTCAAATAAAGGGAGAATGTTTGATTAACTACATTGGTTCAGGTCTGCGTTTGTCCTGTCCAGCTTCCCATTTTCTGAGATTCCCTGGCTTTTAAGTTTGGTCTCATGGCAGACCTCAGGACCATCTTTTGTGACCACAGAGCTCAAGGAGAATTGTAAAGGCCCTTCCTGCACTCAAGGATGGACACTGCACCAGGATAGTTATAAAATCATAGAAATTCTGAGTTGGAAGGGACCAACAAGGATCATCAAAGTCCAGCTCCTGGCCCTGCACAGGACACCCCTGAGAATCACATCATGGGAGCATTGTCCAAACATTTCCTGATGTATTTAACACCAGTTGTCTTAAGAACATCCATGTATCAGCCATTCCCTACTTCTAGGCCATCTCCCAGGGGTTTTCTCCATTGCAGCACCAGGAACAGGACAAACCCTTTCTGTGGGAGGGTGAAGTGCTGCTCCTGCAGCAGACAGAACCCAACAACATGAGGCTGTACAGCACACAGACATGGCAGCAGTGTCCTGCACAAAATAACACAGCTCCTGCACACAAAATTACACTGTTCCCAGCCAGGTGCTGAAAGCCTGGATAACTGCAGGAACTCAGTCTCCTGCCCTTTCAATCCCTCAGTGCCTGTGATGAGCTGAGCTGCTCCCCACAGAGCCACTGCTCCCTCTGCTTCTCCAGGACATGGCAGGGATGGAGTTAAACCAACCTGCTCCTGCTCTGCTGCGACTGCTGTGAGAATGAATAGTCACTATCAGGGATGCTTTCAACTTTATAAACAATGAGTTTAAAGCAGGCAGCATTTAAATTGATCTTTTGAAGGTACATCCTTTAACAGGCTCTTAAAATCCTTTAACCAGCTGGAAGCCCTCCAGAGCACTTTATTGCAGAGATTTTCAGATTTTGTTTTCTTTGCATTTTGAAAGTGCTTGTATACATACAAATACACAATTTACCTCCATTTACTGAGGAGCAAAAATTCTTCTTCCCAGGGCTTCCAGGAGGATGAATGTCAGCATAATTAATGCTGCAGGACAGTGTGGCTTTACCTGGGTTTAGATCAGTTACCCTAACAAATGTCTCCACGTGGAGAAGGCTCCAGATCAAGTGACCTAATCCTGCTGCATTCCCACTGAACTAGGCTGTCCCTGGCCAAGAGCAAGGCTGGACATGATGCAATCCCTGCAGCTGCTTCTGGTCTCACCTTTCCATGCAGCTCAGCACAGTCTGGGTGCTGATCCACACCTTGGGTCTGTTTTATTTCATGGGATAGTTGGCAGCCAAAAGCCTCTCAAGCATCTTCCACCACATCACTCAGTGCTGCAATCCTGACAGAGCATCCCATCCAGTGGGAAAGAGGGAAATACAGTCCTCACTGTGTCTACTGTCACAAGGAACAGTTAGCACAGGGTTACTCCTTCCTAGAAGGTGGCTACAGGGAGTTGGGGTTGTTCAGCCTGGAGAAGAGGAGGCTCAGAGGTGACCTTATTGCTCTCTACAGCTTCCTGAAGGGAGGTTGTGCACAGGTGGGGTCGGTCTCTTCCACCAGGCAGCACTGACAGAACAAGAGGACACAGCCTCAGCTACGTCAGGGAAAGTTTAGGTTGGATATTAAGAAAAAAATTTCACAGAAAGAATAATAAAATACTGGAATTGTCTTCCCAGGGAGGTGGTAGAATCACCATCTCTGGATATATTTAAAAAAAGACTGGACTTGGCACTTGGTGCTATAGTCTAGTTGAGGTGTTAGGGCATGGGTTGGACTTGATGATCTTAGAGGTCTCTTCCAACCTCATTATTCTGTGATTCTGTGATTTACCTGCACTGGAATTTGCACCAGAGCAAGCCAAGCTTTAATTCTGTTCTCTGATTTAAAGATTTTCCCCTTGCTCTGTGTAGTATCAGCCTATCTTCTGGAGATGGCAGCATTTCTTACAGCTGCCCAATCATCCAGCCCAGCCCCTGCTCTCACTGTTTATTCCTTTTTCTCATCCTTGCACTGTCAGCATTTCTGGCTGCGTGTTGAGCTGCTCATTTGGGATGCTCAGCGTGGTGTGTCCATCTGCTTGGTACAAAGCACAGGAATACATTTATACACATCAATAAAATACATTTGCAGACATAAAGATGCAGACTTGGCTTCCACTTGAGCTCTGAGATCCCAAGACCTTCACTCACACTCAGAGCAGACAGAGTCCATCACTCACTGATAAACTGAGGCACTATCAGCCCATGTCTTGCAAGTGGAAGTGGTTTTCCCTATCAGTGTCCAGCAGAATCTTGGAGAGAGACTAATTTTCTCAAGTTTAGAGAAAGATTTACCTGAAGTTTTGTGAATTAAAAAAAAAAAAAAAAAAAAAAAATCACCAGACCAAAACTGAAACAAAAAGAAGCCAAATCCACGAAACAGAAATATTTTAGCAGTTGAAAAAACAGAAAAAAAAAAAAAAGTTTTTATTTTAGGAAGTAATTTTTTTTCAGGATAAAGTGCAGCTAGACTGCAGATTTTTAGAAATCTCAGGCAAATCTAAATGCATTTTGGGCTGATTTTCTTCAGGTTGCACAATGGGGAGGCAATGACAATATGTGTATTGAATATGGCAATCATCTTTTACTTAAAAAAAATCCCACTGGTGAGCTGGCCTCCTCTTTTCCTGGCCAATGCCTTCCCCCAGTTCACACCACATGGGCTGACAACTAGAAGTGTCTTGCGAAAACTTCATATATTAGATGTTATAATTACAGCTGCTCACACCTTCTCTGGCACAGCCTTGTAGAAATCCCAAAGCTCTGCTGAGATGCTGCAATTTCTGCTAAACCATGTTGAAATTTTGGCTGGGATTGAATGAGACCTTGCCAGTTTTCCTGCCTCTTGGTTGCAAGAGGCAAAATCCTCAAAGCTTTCCTAAAACTTCCCATCAGCTGCTTCAAATTTGGCCTTGAATCAGATTTTTTTCCAAGCTCAGAGTACTCAGAATACTACAAGGATGGATGGATGTTTCTAAGAAAAAGTAGGAGGATGGGGCTAGGGCTGTTCAGGAGGTCCATGGCACCACCAGGCAGAGATGCTGAACATCCAAAGGGTTTGTGAAATGCCCACGTGCCAACCCCACGCTCTGATTCAGGGCAAATAAATCAGCCCTGCCCCTCAAGAGCAAGTCAGAGAGAGAAGAAACCTGAAATTGTGCATGGAAGGAAAAATAATTTCAGAAATTGAAGTAACCTCTGAGGAGATATTTTAATGAGAAATCTGAAAATACCCATGGAAAACAAAGAATTTTTAAATTAGGAGCCCACTCCCGTTTTACGATTCTTTTCTCCTTCTTGCCAGTAAGAGATTTTTCAGTCAGTATTAAGGACACAAGGGCAACAGAGCATGTGAAAAAGACTTACCACCAGGAGAAAACATTCAATACAACAATAAAGCAGAAAATAAACATTTCTGTAATATTTTCTTTTAAATGGCAGTAACGCTTACTTCTCTTTTGGGTTGAGATAATCTTCTCTGTTGCTATTTTGTGCTGCAAGTCAAAATGCCTCAAGATTTAATTTGCATTTAGGTAAAGGGTGTTAATAAAACTTGGTCAATGAAGTAAAGAAACAGAAATAAAAGTGACTTTCAAAAAGGGAAAGCCTATTTTTATGGCAGAAGATCGGTGAAATGCAAAAAAGAATAAAACATAAGCTCTGGGATGCTAGTCACTATTTTGGCATTACTGATTTTGGGATTTCACAGAATTATAAACATATTTTCCCTCCTCTTTAACATAACAGCATCCCTTTAAATCTAATACAGCAGAATAGCAGAACAGCTCTTTGAGCTTATTGTTAAAATTCAGAGTGTGTAATTATGTCAGTTGAATATCTGGATACAAAGATGACTGCAGTAAAATAAAACAGGAAAATTCCGAAAGAGATTGGACAAAAAAAAAAAAAAACACCAAACACTATGGGCTTGCATTTATTCTCATGCAATAAAACAAGAAAAATATTCTGAGTTTTGAAAGCACTGATCATTCAGGCTCCACTGGAATAGAGAGGGGCATTAAGTGCCTGGTGCCATCTAAACCTGTCTGAAGAACTATCCAGATTTATGTAATTGAGCAGTCACTCATTTCCTGGCTGGAGTTGAGGAAGAAACTCATCCCAGAGCTCAGAGAGCTGTCAACAGGTTAAAGGACTTTTTTCCCCCCTCTGGAAACATGTGGACTATTGAGGTCCTTGTTTTGGTGTAGGAATATTCCTGGTTTTACTGTCCTTTGCAGAGACATTCAGCACCTGGAGCAGCTCAGGTAAGCCAAAGCACAAGGGATTCAGAAAGGTATTGGCACATATGTTGCTGTTTGAAACTATTTATGTATCCACTGAAACTTCAAGAAACAAAAAAATGTCGCATTTTCAATATTAAAATCCATAGAGAGACTCTACACAGCGGTGTTGTGGCTTCTGCTCATGGCAGGGGGGTTGGAAATAGGTGATCTTTAAGGTCCCTTCCAACCCAAACCATTCCATGATCCTAAAATGATTGCCATAAAAGACATTCTGACAACCACACTGCCCTTTGAGCCCTGGAAGACCATCCAAGGTTGTCACAGCTCCCAGCTCTGGGTGACTTTCCTGCACTGAGTGATCCCTGCTGTCTTGAAAGGTCAGAGGAGAAAAACAGGAGCTGAAAATCAACCAGAGCCCAGAGCAGCAGTTCTGGGCAGCCCCATTCCAGCTCCTCTCTCTGTGAAGCCAAGAAGGGGAGGTCACACAGCTTTAGAGTGGCAGTGATGGCTTGGGATGAGATGGATGGGGATTCTTTCTCCATGACAGGAGGGCAATCCTGTGCTGCTGCCCAGAAATGCAGAAAAAAAATCATCTGGCTTTTTGAGCCTGGCACCCTGAATTTTTCAGGCACTCATTGCTTTTCCATCCTTCAGTATTTCCCCTTAAACAGTTGGTAAATCCCACCTGGATCCTGACATGACTCCATTTGGTCTCTCCTCTTTTTTCCGTGGTCTCATGAAGAAGGAGACACTTGCATGTCTGCACTGCCTGAGCCCAGAGCTCCAGACTGTCCCTGCTGTACCATCCTGAACCTGACCTACAGCTCCCACACCAGGCTGGAGCACAGCATGGTTCTGCTGCTGGCTTCAGTCAGTATCCCTCTGGAGATACAAGCAGCAATCCCTGGAATAAAACCTAAAACCTCCCTCACAGAGCTGTGACTGTTGTGAATGTTTAATCTCTTCAATTAAACCTTTATCTTCTTTGCTTTTGTAGAGCGTGGCATTTATAGTTGTAGTTGTGGCATTTATATTTTCCTCTGAAAACCAGCCCCCCCTCAAGCAGGGAGTTAATTCCTTTCCTTGCCAGGCAATCCCCACTGTCAGTCCCAAAAGGGTTAAACAGGAATGCCTGGGCTCAGTGTCACATCACCTACAGCAGTTCCCAGACATTCCCTGTTATAAATTTAACCTGTCTTTAAACAGGTGGCACATCCCACAGATGACTGGGATGTGCCACAGAGGTTGTTTTTGTTTCTCCTGACCCTGCAGAAGAGCCTCCTCCTGAGCAGGTCCTAACCTTACACTGAGCAGTGCTTTGTGCCACCAAATCCTAGAGCTGAGCAGGGACTGGGAGCATCCAAACAAAACCCTGAACAAGCAGCCATGAGACAGTGCTGCTCTGAATTTGAGCTAAGAGATATCAATCATCTCTCAGGAATGGTTTGAGTAGGTTGGACAGAGAAGAAAAACTCTCAAACTTCCATTGTTTCTTTCTTTACCTTGTGTGTGCTTTAGTGTTAAGGCTATTGGCTGTGGCTCTGGGAAGCTGAGCAGTTGTTGGCATGTAGGACCATGAAAATATGTGTATTAGCTAAATGTCACTTCAGTTTTGGTTTGGAGTCACAAGTGAGATTTCAGGAGGTGCTCTGGAATGGAGGACCACCAGTGTCTGATGCCATTTAACAGTAACAGGGGCAAAGAAGTGAATGACAGCATGTTTATCCTCCAAAACCAGGGTTTCTTGAGCTGGCTTTGATCCAGGCTAGCTGCAGCATGATGCTCCATGGACCAAGAGGTTCAGATAAAACATCAGAGTGGGCACATCCTTATCCTGGCTGTGGGTGTGGCCTTGGCACATCCTTGGCCCAGGGTACCAGGATGCAGTTTGTAACTGCATTGAGATTGTCCCTCAATGATACTTGGATGCCACAATCCTCAAATACACCATTCCATCCCCAGATTGATGTGAGGAAAGTAGATTAAATTTATGGAGCTATTTCCTGAGTGCTTAATCTGAAGATCCCTTCCCTGAGCACCACTTCATGTCCCAAGTGCACCCCAGCAGGCTGAAGCTCTTCACCAAGCATTTATATTTCAGTGAAGCATTCTGTATTTCAGTGAAGCATTTTCAGCCTGTGGAAGAAGGTGGCAGATCCTTGTCTTACCTTGGTCTGGAACGTGCAGAAGACATGAGTGAGGAATGGGTGCTCCCAAGCCAAGGAGAGGACTCTCTTCTCCACCATTGTACACTCCACGTCGTCATCCATCAGCACCACGTCCTTCTTCAGGGCTTTCACAGCAAAATACTGGTCTGTGCTCTTCAGCTCAGCCAGGAATACCTAAAATGGGAACAGCTGCTCAGAATGAGGGATTATCTCCTCTCAGAGCAGCCATGTGAGGGTGGGAGCTGAGCTCCTGGGAATTCACTGGGCTACACCTTAAAAACATTAATGCTTAAGGCCCCATTCTGCCATTAAAGACGTTGAGTTTGCTCCCCAGACCCAGAATAGTTTTATGAAGTTTAGCCCTGGAGAAGGATGTGAAGTTCTTGGCAATTAAGGAGCAGGATGGATGGGACAGGACATGCCAGAGAGCCAAACACCTCTGATAACAGAAACCACCCTCATGCAAATGCTCCTGAGGTACATTTCCTGTTTTCTGACTTCAAATAATAAAACACACAATATTGCTTCATCAGCATTTCAAAATGCAAATACCCTGCACCAGATCTTCAGCAGGTGGAAAATGATGTCCACCAGTAGTTAGACTGGTTTTATATCAGAAGTCTTTCCTTCCTCTCAGTTTGCAGGTCTGACCACACGGGCTGGGTCCCCCATGCTTTTGCAGGAGTTCTCTGAGAATGGGAAAACACGTCCCAGAGGAGTTACAACCTCTGTCTATTTTTATAGGCAGGGAAAATGAAACCCAGAGCAGCAGAGAAGGGTTTTCTAGAGACCACAGAGCAAAGAAGTCTCTCCAGGAAGGCAGTGGCAGCCCCGATCTTCACACTAGCAGCCTGCTGACTGTTTCTATAGACTGAATAAATGTGCAAGATTCATCAAAGAGGTCTTTGAAGTTCTCTGCCAGACACTATTTACTGAGTAAGCTCGGACGTGTTTTAGCCCTGACAAAAGTTTTATTTACCCTTTTGGCTACTGCTGCATTTCACTTTGTAGCACCAGACAGAGAGTAGAGCCTAGAGCCTCCCTCTGTCTCTGTGCTGAATGACCAGAAATGCTCACAGTGCTGATGCTGCAGGCACTCTTTTTACCCTCGTTTGTGCTGGGCACTGAACTGGGGAATGAATTTGCTGCATTTGTGACCTGTGCTGTGACTTCCAAGGAGCAGGAAGGCAATGCCAGACCACATACAGAGGTGGTGGTGGGAGATATCTGCCCCTCAGCCTCCCAGGATCACACAGAGCTGGAGAGACCCCTCGGGCACTGAGATCTGTGCACCCTCTCCCCTCTATGGGGAAGTGAATCTTGCTCCAAGCAAATGAGGGCACCGGGAGCGACACCAGCACAGGAAACTCGTGGGTGAGTTTTTGTTGCAGAAAGGCACAAAATGGCCCATCCTCTCCACACCCACAGTGTGCACTTCAGAGAGATGCAGAAGCTTGGAGAGTCCATGTCAGCATGAGGGCTGAAACAAGGTACAGAATGTGCTTCAGTGGAGGCATTCAAGACTTGAACAGATAAACAACCTCATCTCATTAGACCTTTTTTGAGGAATGGTTTAGATAAGACCTCCAGAGATATTTTCCTTCCAATAAAAATGTTTCTATTATATCCACACTCTTGATTTCAAGTTAGTCTGGAATGCTGGTTTGGGATACTCTGGTTTAGCTGTGAGACTCCTCAGCTCTGGCTCCCATGCAAACTGGGGACATGACAAGTAGACACAACACTTTCTAGTGGAAAAATTCCCTGTCCATTGAGCTGGAACTAGATGGTCTTTAAGGTCTTTTTTAACCCAAGCCATTCTATGATTTTATTTCTTTCAAGTGTGAAAGGCCAACACAGGAAATATTTCACCAGTTGAAGAACTGGCTCCAGCAATTGCTCTAGATCATTTAGCAGGCAAAAAGCAGCCCTTTGTCAAGGTCTAGTTTTCCCCTTGGAAAGATGTGGGATGTGGGCAATGTGATCCATACTCCTTCTCCTTATTGGCTGTGAAAATACAATGGGGAGTCCCTCTGAAATTGCTTCTCTCAGCTTTGTGCAGGCACTGAGTAACACGAGTCCCCTCCCAGGGGATATCTGCAATGGGGAAGAACAATCCACAATTCATCAGGATTAATGAATCCACTGAAAACAGGTGGTTCTTGTTTCAAAAGCACAAATTCTTGGCTGCTGCAAAATTTGCTTTGGGCTCCAGCACAGATCAGAGCTGGAAAGAGCAGTTCCTGTTCCCAGCTGGGACCTGCTGCTCTGGAGAGCAGAGCTGATCCACACTCAGCTTCTCAGCTCATGCTTCCACCTCCCTGTGACGAGGGAGAGCACAGAGACCTTTCCCACCAGCTCCCTGGGGATATCCTGGATCCATCAACCTGCACAGAAGGGGAAGTTGAAACCCTACCTGGATCATTCCTGTCCTGTCATCAGCAGCCACGAGAGAGCAACTAATGGGACAGGGAGAAGGACAAGGTGAGGAGAAGATGGAGTTCAGGATTCAGCCACGCCAGAGGATGGATTCTTTGAAGACTTGGAGATTTATCAGCCATGGTGTGGCAGCAGGACCAGGGCAGTGACCTGCACTGGGCACTGGTGAGGCCACACATCAAATCCTGTATTCAGTTTTGGGTCCATCACTACAAGAATGACACTGAGGTGCTGGAGTGTGTCCAGGGAATGGAATGGAGCTGGGGAAGGAGCTGAAGCACCAGAAGAGGCTGAGGGAGCTGGCAGGGCTCAGCCTGGAGCAAAGGAGGCTCAGGGGGGACCTTGTGGCTCTGCTCAAGTCCCTGGCAGGATGGGACAGCCGGGGGGGTCAGGCTGTGCTCCAGGGAACAGGGACAGGAGGAGAGGGAACGGCCTCAAGTTACACCAGGGGAGGTTGAGATGGGATATTAGAAAAAAATTCTTCACTAGTCAGGCATTGGAAGGGGCTGCCTGGAGAAGTGGTGAAGTCACCATCCCTGAAAGTGTTCAAAAAACACGTGGATGTGGCACTTGGGGACACAGTTAGTGGTGGACTTGGCAGTGCTGGGTTAATAGCTGGATACAAAAACCTTAGAGGTCTTTTCCAACCTAAATGATTCCATGTTTTTTTCCTAAGTGTCCCTTCAAACCAGATATTATTTAGTGCCACACAAAGTGACATGCAAATGCACACAGTGGTGTCCCAGTCCCAGTGCTTACCTTGCCAAAACTGCCTTTCCCCAGCATCTTGTGCAGGACAAAATCTTCAATGGTCAGTTTTAACTGCACTTGGTGCTCCTGATGTTCCTGGGGCTGTTCTCCTAAGTCTGACTCTATGAGAGACTCTCCCTTCACTGTGCCTTCCACTGGAGTCTCCCAGGAGATGCCTTGTGGCTCTGCAACACACATCAAAGAACTTAAATAAAGCCCTGGACAGGAGCAGAAAATCCCCAGAACACTCACAGGTATTGTGCTTAGAGGTTTAAAAGGGTATTTTAGACAAATGGAAGTGTGGTGGCCATTTCTGAGTAGATTGGCTCTGATCCCACACTGCTTTCTCTCCAGAGGAAACTGCATCTTCTTCAGTAGCTTTTTTTAAAATTTACAAACCACTTTACAAACTCCTTCATCTGTCTTTCTGTTTTGTGGCAATAAATCCTTAATTGCTGGCCACCTGTCTTCCCCAGCCCTTCTTGCTGCTTGCCACTATGATGCAGTTTAATTTTTTCAAGGTCTTTTCAAAACCCTAGGCAAAGCTAGAAAAAAAAGGGTGGATGGCATTTTCATACTGTGCTCCTGCTCTGGATGTGAATCATTCCAGATCAACCATTCCAGCCAGCCTGGAGTGGAATCACTCTGAATTTTTTCAATATTCCACTAACCTGGATTTATAAGAACTTGTAAGAGATTTTTCCCCTCACTGGATTTATCCTGCTGCTGTAACTGTTCTAAACCACTGAACACTACTCAGCAGGCAAACAGACCCACATGTGAAGCAGATGTGAACCCACCTGAGGCTTTACTGTTTCACATCAGCACAGCCAGTTCTACTTGTAGAACAGAACAAAAATAAACAGAGATAGGGACATCATTTATTTCTCCTTGGGGTCCAAAAGGCACATCTCTCATTTACCCTCCTAAACATCTGTTCTTGTACCACAGAGGGCTGTGACACCTAGATCAGCTCCTGGGTGAGTGAAGTGGAGGTCTATCACTGGTCTTCAAAGCTACCAGAAGTCAACTTCCACCCAAAAATATGAAATCAGAAAGAAAATTTACTATGGTGATCAGGATTTCAAATATCCTGTTTAGAGCTTGGCAAAAAATTCCCCACTCGTGTCATCTCCAACTAACCAAGTACCAACCAAACAAGAACAAAGCTCTGTCCTGTGTCACCAGGAGGAATTACCTTTTTTTCCTGAGGCTGGCAAGGCCTGAAGTGGTGTCACATCCTTCACAGGAACAGGGAAGCCAATCTCCAGAGGTCCATCCCTGGAGATCTGTTCACTGTCACGCTGGCAGCGAGCCTGGGGCACAGAAACCAGCAAATTTTTGAGCCAAAAGTCACGTGCTGAGCGAATGAACAACTCCATGACTTCTTGAGTGTGACTCACAAAAGCCAAAATCTAGAAGAGGTCTTTGCATATGAGAAGAACATCTAAAAATGCTTAAAATATTTACCTGCTGAGTGCTCTCTATCATTGCCAGAGCTTCAGCCATCAGTTTCTGGTTCACTCCACAGAGATTTGCTACTTTTGCCTGGCACTTGTGGTGGACGTTCATGCCACAAGCTGAAAGAAAGAACACAAGGTGTCAGGACAATGAAGGCTGTAAAGGGTTGGGCAGGGGCAAGTGCTGCTGTTGGCCACCTAAAGAGTTCTTGAGATGGAACTCAGCTAGTTTTTGGTTCCCTATGGTGACTACTTTTATATTTTCTTCTGGCCAGAGGTTGCACTTCCACATCCATCAGCCTTTGCAGGTTCAGGCTACTAAAACTACAAGCCATTATCTCAGAGATAAACTGTAATCACAGAAAAGGATCCTCCCATTGGTTTGGAATTATGAAGACAGTGAAATGTCTTGGGTCTGACAGTGGAAATAGAGCTTGCAAGTTCATACTGGGGGTGATTTGGGGAGATGAACAGTGGCACTGTGATGCTTTCTGTCTCTCTGGGTAGCAACTATTCATCCTGCTGGGTCAAATTTCTCTCAGTGCATGGACAGCTGTCTTCATTCTAGAAGAATGATCCTCCCTGAAGTTCAGTCCTGTAGACCACTCCTTCACCCTCCTGGGTGGCACCTCATAGTGGTTTTTCAGAGAAGGGTGTAAACGAGATTTGGATTTTCAGACTGCCACCCTCCAAAGACAACGACCCCTCCCATGCTCAGCTGGTGCCACCTTCACCAGGGACTCACCGTCACACTTCAGCCCCTGCCGTGCCAGGCCCCAGAGGAGGGTGCCACAGTGCTCACAGAAGGTGGGGCTCTTGTAGTTGTACACTTTGAAGCGGTGGGGCATGTCGATCTTGAACCTTTCCTTGTGGAACTGCAAGACAAAAGCCAGGCTGAAAATCCATTCCTCATTTCCACCTGAGCTCTGTGTGGAAACCGAATATGAACCACAGAAATTGGTTTCTCTACTGCCCTTTTATCCTCGGGTATGACTGCCAAGCAGAAATTATTTATCAGGCACACAAATCCAAATTTTGATACATAGTGACTACAATTCAGAGGGAATTGGGTCATTTCATCTCTGGCCTTGACCAAAGGACTGCTTGTGCCTCATTAACATCCCCAGGCTCCCGTAATGCTCAGTGGGAAAACATTGGTACTTTTAAAAATTATTCATCTCATCCTGAAATGGATGTGTACATTTGTTGTCATGAATCACTCCTTGGAAGAGCCTGTTGTAATTGTTTTAGTATGAAAGGCAATGACAAAGTTGGTTACATCTACCCTGGAGATGTCAGAATAGAAGTGAGAGCAATCTCATCTATAAAAATTGCAGCAGGAGAACAGTGTGGGACTGAGAATAAACAGAAGTTGTAGGACACAAGGTAAAGGGAATAGTCCTATCTGGAGTTTAAGATCTGTTTTTGCCTACCAAAAAGAAAATTACAGAATAAACTGACATGAGAAAAATAAAGCAAATAACAGCGGAGATATCAGATCTCCCACTGACTGTTTCAGATAACACAAACATAGATTTGCTCAAACACAAATCTGAAAATTCAGCCTGATGTCCAGCCTAACACTGGATACTGAAGAGTTTTCTCCAGTAAATCTCCACCTCATGTCCATGACTTCTCTCTGAGTTATACTTAATGCACTAGAAAAATGTCAGTTCTGATTCACCAACTGCTTATTCTGCAGCTGCATTTGAGTAAGTCTTAAGTAGGAGGTAATGAAATCAGTGGGAACATAAAAAGCAAAGGGCAGAGATCAGATCACAGAGTCCTTAGCCCAGTAGGTTCTTCTGCTTCATCAGAAGTTGCTTTGCAATGATGTAGGAGAGATATGAATGACACAGAAGATTTTTTTGAAAGGAAACACAAAAATAAAATAAAATATAAAATAAAATAAAATAAAATAAAATAAAATAAAATAAAATAAAATAAAATAAAATAAAATAAAATAAAATATAACATACAAAATAACATACAAATAAAATAAAATAATAATAATAACAATAGCAATAATAATAATAGCAGTACAACCTACCATTGTTTCTCTGCTATTGATTGCTGATCCTGTACACTTGGCTATTACTTTATCAATGCACTTCTTATGAATGGCAGCGTTACATTCTGCAACAGCAAGTGTGTCATGGTGTTAATAAAGAAATTCCTTAAGAAAAGATTAAGTAAATAATGACAATAAGAAAACAAAAATAAAGTTTCTTACGTCTGCATTGATAGCCTTGTTTATTCAGACCCCTGAAATGAACAGAACAATGGTTAATCCTGAGTTGTCTACAAGCCACAGCAGAAGAAAGGAGAGCAATAATTATCAAAGAAGAATAAAATTGCTTTGCTTTTTACCGCTCTTTGTAGAGATTATTTCATTTAATTATCTTCAGTTAATCTAATGGTGGAGTGATTTTCTATGGTTCTCACAGCCTTTTCAGCACCCATTCACATCCTGAATTTCATGATGTCCAAACATCAAAGTGGACCAATGAGAAATGCCTGTGCATTTCGCCAAACTCAAAAATATTTGTAAACAAATAAATTAAAAAGTAAGGGGATTTTTTCACAGTTGGAATTACAACTGCAAACCACATCCTTAAAGTGACACAATAACTCTACATTTAAGATGCCAAGGGTCTTACAGGAGGAGCACAGGTATTCAACAGGGAATCATGGAATCTTTTTGTGAGTCTCAGATTCAGTCAAAGAGAGAAACGGGAGTTTCTAGCCAGGCAGAAGCCTGGGAAAGAGTTGGAAAAGAATGTAAATAATTATTTATCTCTCTTATTCACATTGTTTATAGTTACGTTCTATCACTGTGCATCAAGCACTTTGCACCAATGGTGTGGGTTGTTTTCACTTCAGGACCAATGGAGTTGGTCTTCACAAAGGTCTGTATAAAAGAGCAGAGTATTTTGAATAAACCAGAGTTCTACTCTCACAGCCTTCTGATCAGAGTCTCTTCATTCCCGTCCTGCCTCAACAGTGACATCTTTTAGGTTGGAAAATACTTTTAAAATCATCCAGTCCAACCATTAACCCATATCTGCCACATCCAACACTAAGCCACGTTCCCAAGTGCCACAGGGACACCAGAACTGGTTCCTGGGGATAAGAGGAGAAGAAGCACAGATCCTTTTCCATTTACCATACAAACTCGTGGCACACGGAGCAGAAGGTGGGCTGTGGAAAGAAGGTGGCTGTGAACTCGTGGCACTTGACGTTGTGGATTTTGGCCTGTTTGATGGCTCCCCTGCGCTGGTGCAAGGAGAAGAAGCCTTCAGTCTCACAGTCAGCCAGGTCCTTTGCATCTGGGAGGAGAGGAAAGGTATTTAAGTGAACCCTGTCCTGATTAGGTGCCTTCAAAAAATTCAGTTGCCCAAATACAATGTGACGGAAGCTGATGATATGTGGAAATCCAGGGCATCCCTCTGGCTGCCCTGGCAGGTCTGGGACTCTGGCAGGGGTCAGGAACCCCCCTGGACAGAGCCCCCAGAGACACTGTCTGTGATCTCTGTCCATGGAAAAGAGTTTTCAATCTTACAGGATGAATTACAAGCTCTGAGTGTTTGATATAAGTAATAATTAAGTGTGGCATGGGTACAAAAGTAAAATTTTAGGATTCTAGATAAGGGGTCCAAAGGGGACAAGATGGAGGAAATTGGGTGTGCCTTGTCCTTTTCCTCCTTCTTCATGCCCTCCATGTTTCACTGTGGTGTTGGCATTTTTCTGTTGGTTTAGGCTGGGGACACACTGTTCAACGTAGGTGACAGATATTGGCACGTTATTGTAAATCCAGCACAGGTAGTTTCTGGTATTTAATGTTTGTAACATCCCACTGAGGGCAGAGCCCCACACGCTGCCCTGCAGGACAGAGCTGCGGCAGGGCAGCAGAACATGTTAGAGATAAACAGAATAAACAACCTTGAAACCAGCACAGACCAATTATGGCTTCTGCTTTGGCAGCGGGGCTGAAAGACAGAGACTTTCTACAATCTTGGAATCATCAATACCACAGATTCCAACAATGATTCACTCATGGTAATGAATACTCAAAGAAATATAATTTTATGAAACCTACAAAAGTCTCATTTGGATGGTTTTTATCTACCATTCCTACACTAAAATGACTTTAGACTTGGGACACAGAGCTCTCTTGACTATTCATAACACAGCTCTTGAAACCTAGAAGAAAAAATGTCCCAAGGAGAGGTAATTTAAACATAAAACTCTGACTTTGTACAGCACTGAAGAAGTATGCCCTAAAAAGGATGAAATTACATAAAAATTAATAATTACTGATATATGGACACAAACACACATGTATATGTGTACATATATATATATATTTATAGGTTTTTAACAGAATCCTTTCTGCGTGCATATACATGTGTCAGTAAGCAGATACTTATATAACAGGATATTCTTCTTGTTATTTTTCCATGCCAACACTTGCTTTGCTATGCCCTTGCTGTAATTCAAAGTTATTTAAACATTTTGGGACAGCAAACAAACCAATTCTGCCTTCATGTGCACTTCTACACGCGCTTGTGCCTAGAAATCTGATATTCACACAGAAAATCAATCTCCTTTTTATTTCACTCCTGCACTGCTCAGTGAGTCACACAGGTAACCTGTGGGAACTTGCTCCCTCTGTGCTCTGATCTTGATATTTGTTATAGAAACACAACTTGCATTTTCTATGCTTTGGCCTCCCTAACAGCTTTTAACACACAAACTGCAGTCCAATCTATATTAAAGGCAGGGATGGTTAATAAAACCATCAGCATGGCCATGGCTGCTTCCAGTGCTTCTCTGTTTCTATAAATGGAAGCATCTTCCAGATATCTGCACCTCACAGCTTCACCCTACACCTGAGGATATGAGAATTTTGGCAACAAAGATGTGAGAATAAGACCAAGCATTTGAATTAAACCCATTTCCTTCAACAAAGCAGAATGCAGACCTTTCTACATGAAATTCTCCTAATATCCAACCTGAGCCTCCCCTGTTCCCTGGAGCACAGCCCGACCCCCCTGGCTGTCCCCTCCTGGCAGGGACTTGTGCAGAGCCACAAGGTCCCCTCTGAGCCTCCTTTTCTCCAGGCTGAGCCCTTTCCCAGTCCCTCAGCTGCTCCTGGGGCTCCAGACCTTTCCTCAGCTCCATTCCCTTCTCTGGACACACTCCAGCCCCTCCATGGATTTCTTGTAGTACACAAAGCAGAATAATTTCAGAAGGAGCTGGCTCCTTATGTATCTGTTCTGTCTTGTTCAGCATAATGGGAATATCTGCCATTTAGTGGTAAACCAGCCAAAAAATCTGCCTTGCAAATCACAGAAGAATAGTCACTGCACAATAAAAATTACTTTTCTGGAGGTTTTGTCTCAAACAGTTATGTTTGTTGTTATGGATCAGTCAGTAATAACATCGGCACTGCTTTTAGTGAAGACACCATGTCTGCCCCACAGCCCAGAAATCACAGCTAAAAATTAACAAACAGAATCACTTGCCACTTATTTCCAGGAAGTATCTTGCATTCATCAGCATTCGCCCTTGAGGCTTCAGTTCTAGCTGGTTGAGATAAGTGAAAAACAAGAAAAAAAAGTCCATTAAACAGCCATTCAAAGAAGGAAAAATCTTTTCAGATGACTTTCAAGCAATCTCCTTTTCCCAGAGGGAACTGATGAACAGCAATGAATGCTGATTTTCAGGTTGCTCATACCCACGTGAGGCAACAAGCGACTGCAGAGAGAAGAGGGTGATCACCTCATATCAAACACTCAGCAGCATGATAGAAGAGATGAATGGGTTTAAACCACAGAAGATGTAGGCAGCTTTTTACACACCAAATTAGGACCACCACTATCTGTACAGAAAATTTGTTCCCAATGGATCATTCAAGGGGAAGGTGGGAGCAGTTCAAAAACCCCAGCCAGCTCCAGACAGGTGATGCTAAAATCTTTTAGGCACTCAGTTCTGCAAGTCTAAATTCTTTACAGTCAACCTGAGGGATGCTACAAGTTTATTATTGTGGTGCCATGGTCTAGTTGAGGTGTTGGGGCTGGGTTGGACTCGATGATCCTGAAGTTCTCTTCCAACCTAGTCATTCTGTGTGATTCGGGCATTTTTTGAGGCCTTCCCTCCTGGCAATTCCCACCTACCTGACCCATCATCCATAAATACCTTTGGAAATCTGAATCCACTGGACTATGTATAGGCTGGATACTGCAGTGTAAAGATTTCTGACAAGATCTTTCTTCCCTGGACTGGCAGGGAACACAACCTTACATTTAGCATTCTTGTGAAGACTGTACAAATTCACACCACCATAACTTCAGTGATTTTTAAGGAGTTGCTCTGACATAACTCTGAACTCAGGCAGCTGTGAATCAGCTACTTGATATTAGATAAAAACTTTAAAGCTGTTTCCCCAGAGAACACAAAATAACTCAAATTCAGCCAGTCATACTAACATTTGTTCCCAGTGGGTTTCCTCAGCAAAGATTAATACGTGGGCACAGCTCACCTGAAGCAGGATCCTCACTAGCACAGGGCAGGCTTCAATTAAAATAAAAGTGCCAAGCTCTTATCTTCTGACAAGTCTCTCCCTCAAGTCACACCCAAGTAGTCTCAAAACATTATTCCAGCCAGTCCCCACCATGCTGCTGGTGACAGCCACAGCCTGGCACAGACACAAGGACACATCCCTTTACCCTGCAGCACCTCCCCAGCACATCCTGCAGGACAAGAGCGTGATTCTCACCCATATCTCTGTCTTCCCATTGCTCTTTTTGCACCTCTCTGCCAGCACCTTGAGCTCCACTGTGGTCTCTGAGACCATTTCAGCACTTTTGTCCTTGACCACGATGTGCATGACCCGGCCATTGTTGATGTGGGCATCAAAAGTGCTGTTCCAGGGTGGGTACATGGTGGGCTTCTTCTGCACATACACTTGGCCATTCTCTGTCGAGAGGGAGAACACAAATCCATGCAGTGAGGGCAGTTCATGAGACCAAATACAGACTTCTACCCTAAAAAAAGGGAATTTCCACACTTGACTCCAACCAGTTCTCTAATGCTGACTCCAACACCATAAACACCCACTTCTAACCAGGTGAATCCCGTCCCAGACAATAACCTTGTTTATTACCTGTCCCAAGGCACTGCAAAATGAGACAAGTTTGCTTCAAACCCCAAAAAAGCTCGGTGCACTTTGGGATTAATGTCCAGCCCAGTAGACAACTAAGGGATGTTAAAACATGAACTGTCTTGCAGACCTGTAACCATCCCACAGGGATGTAGAGTTTTCAGAGAAGAAAACTTTCCCTAATGCTTTAATTCCTCTTTCTTCACAGCATCTTAAGAAGGTAATGGGTAAAAAAAATCTCTGAGGTTTGCAGAGGGCTCTCTCTAACTGGGTCTCTCTGAAAAGACTCTCACCCAGATTTATCTCACAGAGCCAGTTTTACTTCATACAGCCCTGTAAAAGTCTTGGATGCTTACACAAGGTAAATTTTATATCACAGTTTGCCTCTGCAAATGTTCAACCCATCAAATGCTGAAGCTGAAGGAATAAGAGAAAAAAAGCAGCAGACCTGTGACCCCTGTCTAAAGACCTTGGTGCTACTTCAAATAATCCCAGATGGAAAAGAACATGCAGCTGGAAGGTAACACGTGCTGAAGACAATTTTTCCCTAAATGAGAGGACTAATACACAAAAAAATCCAAGACAACAACGAAACATAAACTTTCCAACATCCTGGAAAACAGAAATCTCAGTAAAGTACTATCATTTCTTTGCTGCATCAGTGAAAAAGCCACAGATGTGAAACACAGCACCTGCAAAACAAGTGCTTTCATTTGTGCTGCACTCCAGGACAGCAGGCTTAAATAAAAAAACCCTGGAATGTGAATGAACTGCTCGATATATGGGATCAGCCAGTCACCCCTGTTGTGTCCCTACTGACAGCTGTGGAATTCTGCCAGGGATTAATCTAACCCCAGGTTCTTGAGAAATGAAATTGCAACTGTCTTTCCCGGGGAGCAGCTTACACTGTGGCTGGGAGAGCTTTTCCTGGAGGCTTTGCTGAGTTCAGACACGGAGCAGGAGCTTTCATGAAGCAAATGTCACCAAGGCAGGTGGCAAAATGGCACCCAGCCAGGTGGCTTGTGAAGGCAGAAGCCACTTTTAAAGGGCAGACTCTTTTTATATCTCAGAGACACAAAGAATTTCTGAAATATTTTGTCATCAGTTATAAATTGCTGCAATACCTCCAGATGTATGGAGGCGTGGTTTGGTTTTCAGGTTGGTTTTTTTTTTTTTTTTTCATATTTTATTATAATGTGACAAGGTCCCTTTTACAAAATAAGCAAGTGGAAAAATGTAAAAGGCTGCCCAAGATCTAGCCAGAATTTCTGAAATTCTTCACTGTGGTCTTGCTGTGACATCCCTGTGTCCACAGAGGATGCTCATCACTCCCAGATCCCTGGGGACCAATGACCTTTTCGTTATGCTGGTGGACAAGGGACAGCCTTTGGCATGAACCCAAAATCAAACTCCCTGTTTTTGGAAACACATTTATCATCTACCACTGTTCTGCTTGCAAAAACCCAGCCAACCAACCAAACAAAAACAAAACAAAAAACCCCACAATTTGCCAGCACTAAACATAGATCACAGAATGGTTTAGGTTGAAAGGGACTCTTAAACACCATCCAGTTCCATCCCCCTGCCACGGGCAGGGACAACTTCCACTAGACCAGGTTGCTCCTTGGCCTTGAACACTTGCCCTGTTCAACAATCATTTCTACTCTGAAAAACTTCTCCATGGCCAAGTGTCACAGCAGGCCAGGATGATTTGCATCTCTCACCAGCTGTGCAGCTGGTCCACTCCTACTCCTTGGTCATGTCAAAATTTTAGCCAAAATTTGTATATCAAGGGTGTATATATATATATATATGTTTGGTTCTTTTTAATTTTTAAATTTTTTTCATCCAATTATAACTAAGTAGCAATTGCTTTGTCAAACCAGGGAGCTGGAGAGTAAATTATGACCAAAAGAAAACTAATCATGAAGCAGGGATGAGACACAGTTTAGTGGTGGAACTGTCAGAGTTGGATTAATAGCTGGACTTGTTGTTACTGGAGGTCTTTCCCAATCTTCGTGATTCCATGATTCTACCTCAAATATATTTAGTTAATGTCTGTCTGGAGACCTTTTGCCTTCTTGAAGCCTGTTAGAACCTGACAGCTCCTTGGGACGGTCATGGAGAGCATTCCTGGAATTTGGAGTCAGGCTCATCTCCCTGGTCTGAGTGGTCTGTCTGGTCAGAGAGGAGCACGGGGCTTTTCCAGGGTGTGATTCACCACACTCAGCGTGGATGTGTTCCTCAGGCTGGGATTGCTCACACATCAGTATCTGGGAATTACAGGGCCGATGAATTCTGTGGTGGCCTCACTTTTCTGAGTCCCCCTTTGGTAAAGTTGTCCATCCACACAATTAAACACCCTCCAGCATCTTAACACCTCCCATGGGGGCTTCGGCCCACCCCAGGAGGGGAGTCTGAGGTGAATCAGCCCCAGGAGATTCACTGATGAGATGAGTCCCTCTGGCTGTCCCATTATGCTCTGAGGCATCACCAGATGAAATTACATCCCAGCAAACAGAAATCTCCTAATAGCAGAAAGTCACTTTCCTATGCTCAGCCCTCACTAATGGAGAAAAGTTCCCTCAAACACAATTTTTTTATTTCTTGTTGGTAGAGCATTCATTATAATAATTAAATTATAATTATTACAGTGATAATGAAAATAAATATAATTATTATAATGATTATTGACTCCAGGGGGCACAAAGATTAGAAAATACTTTTGTGTTTGTTGGATACCAGAAACACTTTCAGCTCTGTGTTAGACAAATAAACACAGGTCTGTTCTGATCAAGTTGGTTTTATTCACTTTTGAACTAACACAGATTTCAATTTGAGTTATGGCTTTCAAAAGCCTCATTAAAGCAAACAGCCAAGCTCTGCACAGAGCTAAAATAGAAGGCATTTTCTGATAAAAGTGAGATCTTAGGGATATCTTGTCATGCAGTATTTTCTTTCCTTCTGAATTTACCATTCACCAAATCTTCCATTATTATTTGAAGTATCATTTAAGGCAAGACAAAGTTCAATGTGATAAATGCTGACTCTTAAACAAAAAATGAACCTCAGTGAAATACTGAACTATTTTAAAATTCTAATTTTTTGAAACTACTCTAACATCCTCTGGGGATTACAGTCATGGGGATTCTCAATAAGTAGGGATTTCTGAGTGGATTTTATTTTTCAAAGAATCACAGCAGTCAAATTAGAAATGTATCAAAGATTTAAGCTAAATATCAGCCAATATGACTAACTCCCTAACACTGAAGGTCTTGCTCTTCATGATTCTTCAAAAGCATAACTGGAGAACTTTTCATCCTTTCACTGGAATTATTTTCATGTATAAGACATATAATAAATGTTTTCTGAAGGAGGACTCATCAGTGTTGTTCAATCAGGATAAATGTGCAACAATCCATAGATTCAAACACAGCAAACAGCTTCTCAGGAGGTTTCATTTTCGAACCTTTTACACAGCACAGCAATTACACAGATAAATTAACTATTTCTGCAGAGACTGGGCTGTTTGAGTGTCTTGTTTTTTAGTTTTTAATTATGGAAGTGGCTGGGTCTGTCAGTTTCCCCACAAAAGTGATTAACAAAGATGGCCCTGCCAGAATATTTTAGCTCACTCAGATTTCACCTGTCTGGAATCCCACTGACAAACCAACAACTGGTCATGGAAGGATGAAACCGAATACAGCTCGGCTCATCTGCTCTGTCACATGCTGGGGCTTGTAATGCAGCTGATAATATCCTCAAATTGAAGATAAAGATTTGTTTGGCATCATTTTTAAATCAGATTGCCTTGCAGACCACACCAAACCCAAACTTGTACTGTGCTGGGACACACAAAGAACTTCATAAATTTTTATAAAGTGGGGTTGGAAATGGATGATCTTTGAGGTATCTTCCAAGCCAACCTATTTTATGGTTCATTCTAGTTACCTGCACACAGGAAATGACACAGAAAAGCACAGACACGACTTACAGAAGCCCCCATCCACACTTACCTGACTCCACGGCTTCTTTAACCATCACGGCGCAGTAGGGGTTAATCACCTCCCCCTGGGACGGCAGGTAAGGGCCGCTGTCATAGTTGGACAAACCAATACGCAGGAAGGGAGACATGGCAAGTCCTGTGCCAAACAAAAGACAGGCAGCACTTGGGAGAGAGTCTAAAAATTGCCCTGGTTTTGACCAGCCCCTTATCTCCGTCGGGCAGCGGGATGGAATTAGCGTGAAAACGAACTCTGCTAGTTATCCATCCAGCTGGAGCCTCTCTGACTTCCTTCCACGGACTGAGCCAGCGCTGCTGGACGTGCCCAAGGTACTGAAACTCAGCTGTCGGCTTAACCACGGAGCTGAACTCATCACAGGGCTGGGAAAACCCACAGGAGCAGCCCTGGGCGCTGCTGACTTCACGCCGACCGTCGGGAACGAGGACGACAATGCACAGGAGTCACAAATCAGAGTTTTCTTGGCCTGGGACAAACCTCTGCTGTAATTGATGTTGAGTCACATCAAGAAGCTGAGTGCTATGGGAGTAGAGAGGGGTTTGGGAATACTGTTGGAAGCCTGGAAGCTGAATGTGAAACTGTGAAATAGCTGTGCACTATTTATATATGGCATGGAAAGGAGCTCAGGCATTCCTGGGTGCTGAACCATATTCACAAGTGAAGCTATAAAGAGAAAGCTCAGCTCATATGAACCACACTGTATAGACAGTGAAACAAAATACCCCACCAGAAAAAACGGCACCTCAGGATTTATTTTGAGCAGCTGAAAACAGAAACAAATACAATCAAGGTGCCAGGAAACACTACAAAGCCTTTGGGCTGAAACACTACAAAACTTTCTCTACAAGGTCTTTCAAAGCCTTCAGAGAGAAGATTTAGTGAAACCAGAAATCATTAACTGCTGTAGCTAATAGCTAATGCCCATCATTTTACCATCTGGGCCCAAAACTGGGATTTACCACCCAACTTTTGTCTCATCATCTGAGCTTGTCATTCCTGGCTTCTCCTCCAGTCAATGGGCAGCAAGAGGCACTTTGAACTCAGCTGCAGATGTCTGTCTTGGACCACCAGAGTTAAAAGCCATCAGTGCTACCACCAGCTGCTATCTATCAAATATATGGACAACGACACATTGCTCAAGCACAACAGCAAAAGGATGAATTACTCATGGTGTGAGATGCAGCCAAGTCTCTTCTGCATTTTACACATAAAAATGATCTTTCTGAAGAGAAGCTTCTCTAGCCTCACTTGGAAGAAGTTCCATGTTTTTTTGTTGGGAATAGCATTTTCTTACCTGCAAATGGTATTTTCCTGACAGATAAGTTCAGTCTCTGAGAGGGGCTTCTCTTTTCATCACTGTTGTGGACAACATGGAACGGTTTTTTTCAGCTGAAGGAATAACTGCTCCTCTGGCCAGGCTGACTTCAAAACCTGCCTCTCTGTTCAAGGACACAGGAGGCAAGACCATCAAGAGAGAAAAACTTGAGGAACCAAGATGTAGCCCTTTGCCTGAGTGTGTTCTCTCTTCCCCAGCAGTGTGGAGTGATGAGTTTCCATCAGCCCCTTGTAGAAAAGTCTGGGGCCGCTACAAAACCCAGAACAACTTTTCCTCAGTGCATGGCCAGGTTGCAGCAGCTTGTTGCTCCACTTGTATCCTGGGTCTGATGAGATCTTCTCCTTCCTCCTGTTTTATAAAACAGAGACAAACTGCTGCAGTTATTGCTGGGACTGGAACACCAAATCTTCTGGCTGAGTATTCATAAGCACTGAGCACTCGCATTCCAACATTTTCCGACACAGATGGCTCATGAAGCCAACTGTCCGTGTTCTCTGACAAAGAATTTGCCTTCCCAGAAGGTTTCCCTAAATTAACTGCTCTACATCAGGCCAATTTATACAATAAACAGCATCTGAAGACTCTCGTTCCCATTTGAGCACCTGGGTGTGTTAGCCAACAACCAGGCTGCGTTTTTAGGAAAACAGCAAAAACCTCACAAACTCTCTTGGATACTGAACTCAAAAGAGAAGAAAACCACCAGGTTTCTGGGAAAGGGAACATTGGGCAGAGGAAGAGAAAAATGTCCTGTGACTCATGTCTGTTGTGTATCTCTAGGAATGCAGAGGTCATGGGTCTTTGCATGTGGCATTGCCCTCGACCAGGAAAACATCAGAGCTTCTGCAAAGTCCCAAAAGCTGGTGGGAAAGGCAAAGCACCAGGTGGGGCTGGGTACAGGAAATCAGGACAATCCTGTTCTCCTCTGGATGAGGGCAGCATCTCTGAAGGATGTTTCACATTTGCCAAGTGCCTGATGAAGCTGCTTTGGAGAGCCACTTGCATTTAGATAGATCCTCAAGCACAGCTAGACCTGTGGCACTGCAGAGAAGTACAGAGAGTGGGGTTTGAGGGCTCCATGGCAAGAAAAGGCTAAAAGTTCTACCTCAACTGTTAGAAGCAGAGAAACCCGATCAAATTAAGAAGGGAACAATCTCTTCAGTGTAAATAAATATATATATATATATATGTATATATATTTTCCCTCTCTGTGCAATGCAGATACTTATTATTAAACATTAAACATTTCCTTTGTTTCAGAAAACAAGAAGCCCATGAAGTCTAAAGACAAAAGCTAAAACAAATCAAAGGGTCTCTGGAAGCAGAGGGGAATTGCAAGGAGCTGTATGTTCTGTAGCATCAGTGTGGAAAGCTAAAGATGGGCAAAGACTAAAACCAACAGCCAAAACACCTCCACTGAACCTCTGTGTGTGAACAGAAATGTCCTCTCTACCATACTCCAGCAATTCTGGTCACTGCTGGGCAAGAGGAAATTATGATCCTCTTCCAAATCCTGAATTCCTACACCCCTGGCTTTAGGAACCTGTTGTTCCACAAACAGGAGGAAGTGCAAGGGGTTAAGCATTCCCTTACCAGGACTTTCCAAATTCTCCTTTAAAAGCTCAGAGTGCCAGTTAGAATTATTAGTCAGTGTGTTGGGCATCTAAGAACATGAGTGTTGCTAAAGGAATCCAAAGATCTTTTGATGGCTCCTCAGCAATAAAATGTGGTGGCACTATTGCCTCAGGTACTAAAGAAATAAAATTAGGACTAAACATTTGAGCTGCAGTTCATCACACTTCAATTAAATCAATGTATTCACAACATAGGTAGAACTGTGAAAGCATCCTGTCCTGCTAAATACCCCTATCACTGCTCCAAAAATCAGCTTGGATGTGCTACAAGACACCTGTTCAGGTCTGGATCAGCTCCCTGAGCAGTGGCATTTAAAACTTTCCTTCATCTTAAATGCTGGATGTTCCCTTCCTCCCCTCCAGTGCAACACCAGATTTTGGCTCTCTGCAATCAAGCACTTCCTGATCAGGTATCCCAGAGATGTCATGGAATCATCACTCTTGGAATATTCAAAAGCCATCTGGGCATGATCCAGGGCAGCTCCTGGTGTCCCTGTTTGGGCAGGAGAGGGGGACAAGAAGAGGTCACTTCAAAGCTCAAGCAGCCTGTGGTTCTGTGAAGACACAGTGGGATAGATCTCACCAAGACCCAGATGTCTGCAGCATCTGCATCCCCAGGTCAGGCAGTCACCTGAGCTCCTGAGAGAGGAACAAAGGGAAATTGGTGCCCTCAGATCCTGAGCTGGAACCACCAATGTGAGATTTCCCTCCTTGGAGAGCCAGTGGGAATACCTGGGAAGCACCTTCACTGCAAGATCTGGTTTTGATCCGATTTTTCAAACCATTAAAATTGCCTTCAATGTATCAAACCTGAGAGACTTGTGCTGGAACTTCACATAAACCAGTTTATTGCAGGAGATGCTCTGCAGCCTCCAGCAAACAGGTGAAAACTTTCCACCAGCTGCAAAGCACGTGGGTTTGGCACAGCAAGAGTAAGCACTGATAAACCAACAGCTGCCCTTATTCTAAGCCTTGCAAAGGCTGGCTCAAGCTTGCTAAAACCAGAGTTTACTGCTGTACCAACTTCGTGTGAGCGCTCTGCTCTGGGGTGGATTTCTTTACCCTGCCCAATAAATCAGACAGATAACTGGTTTCTTGCTTTTCTCTCTTCTCTCCCACACTCTGTTTCCTGAAACCACCTTGGCTTTGGCCCAAACATCTGTTTTCCAGGTCAGATTTCCAGCGTTTGCCACTACAGGACTGCTACTTGGCTGGCATCCATGGCCATAAACAATTAAGCAACAACACAACTCAGCTCCAGCACGGCTCGCTGTAATAGCAGCAGTTTAATTTAACACCAGAAACAGCTGCACTGGATATGGAGAATGTCTGCTTAATTTCCCAGTGGAAAGGATCCTGTGAGGTATCTGGGAACCAAGGATGAAATGCAGCTTTCTGTAAGAGGCCACCTGCAACCTCTCCTACAGCGAAACATTAAATACGGCGTAACTGGGCTTCAGCAATGCTGCACCCCACTTTGCTCCCCACTTTGGGGAGCTCTGCCCACTCTGGAGAATAGTGCAACATATGGAAATCATTCCCAGATGATATTAGGAAGTAATAAACTCCTTAACATCCCTAATCAATTGTGGTTAAGTAGAGAGGAAGAAATGAGTTCCTGCTCCCAGTCTGCAGAAGATCTGGGTGGAGGACAGCTGCCTGTGATGGGATTTGTGCTTTTGCCTTTCACTGACTGAATATGAAGGCATGTATGACACAGTAAAGATGGCTGTACAAGGGCCAACTGAAAAGGGAAATATTTCTGGATTTGAGATGCTACTTTTTCATGTCATCAAACTGTCATTTTCTCAAGGTCAGAGGGAACATTTCCAGCTCTCTCTCCTTTTTTTGAGGCAAAACTGCTTGCAAAATGAGTTCATAATCTCCAGATCAGCATCACTAAGAGGGAAAGGATCCAGGAGTAATAGCTGGAGGGTATGAACTTTCTTTCACCTCCTTTCCAAGGTATCTCCCAGCAAAAAAGGCAGGTCCTGACCCTGCAGAGATCTGTTTGTAAGGTTGGTGGAGACCGGCACATGAGCATTACACACCTCCAGGCCTTCCTGCAGATTTCAAGAGCAACACTGAACATCAGTAGGGATGGCTGAAGTCCCTTTCTTCATCCCCTGACTGCTCATATCCCACAGACCAAACAGGAGGGAATGGGGATCTAAATAACTCCCCCAAGTGACCCATTTTGGGTGCCCCTATCAGCTGTTATTTCAAAGGAGATCAAACCTCATGAAGGAGGAAGTTCAGAACCCCTCTGGGTGCCATCCAACATTTCTCACACTTTCCTTTGGCAAGGATGTGGATCAGAGGAGGGAAAGGAGGGGAAGTTGCAGAGCCCTTTGATTTTCCCTCTCTCTCTAGTCAGCCACCCCATCTTCAACATCTCACAAAGGTGGAGGGGAGAGAGAGTGAGACAAGCCAGGACAAGCTGTCTCTGATGGGATTGGTAAAACACCAGACTTCATGCAACTGAAGAGCCTCCCAAAACTTCCTGGAACCACTTGATTTCAAAACAGAGGCGATGCTCCCCACACAAACCCTTTCCCATCACTTGCAGATGCAGAAGACCTGGGCAAAGCATTTCTTTCCCCTCTGGAAATGATGCTTTCAGGTTTTTCTATGACCAGTGTCAGGCACAGGGATGGACATTTCTCTTTAAAAACCTCTGGGATGTCTTGTGAAGCTGAGTTTGGAGCGAGTGGTGTGTATTGCTGACAGGACCTATCTCCTATACATACCGTACAAACTCTGTTTGGACTCTGCTGAGCTCAGGGGTTTTCTTTTGTTGCATTTGTGGTGCACAAGGCAAGAACAGAGCCCCAAGTCTATTTTCAGACCTTAAACATGATTAAGCCACAGTGGAATTAACACAGTGGACAGAGTTACAGCTGTAGAAAGGTTGGTGTCCATCCCACTGGGGAAGTGCAGGAAGAGCTGCTGGGAATGCCAGCTCCCAGAACACCCAGGACAGAGACACAAACATTTGTAGGGGTGCATCTTCCCATCCTAAAGAGAGTGTTTCAAATAAAGACAAACCCATCCAGGAATTGCTGTTTCTGCCCCATGATAACACAAAGATGGCCAAGGTCACTCCTAGCACTGATGGTCAGCTGTGCAGTGAAAAGGACACAGATTTTAGGGTTTGATCCAGGAGCTGATGTATTCATGTCTAACAGAGATGACAGTGAAAAACATCCGGGTGAGGACCCCACACCAAAACTATCCACTCTGGAATGTGCTTAGAAATGGAAAAAGGGTCCAATGCACAGCTCTGAGCACTTTTTAATTTGCTCACATAGGATATAAATTCTTACACCAGAAGAAGACTCTCTCTCAGACATGCCTTTTGTTTTCCAGCAGACAATGTGAATTTATCTACCTTGGCAGGGTGCTAAAGCTGAAACCCTTGTTATTTGTGCAAACTTGAAATAGAAGAAGAGCAGACCCACCAAATCTTTATTTGGATTAAACCCCTCCAGGTCCTGTCACTGAAGCCAGGTCAGATCCCTTTTTTCCTCAAATTTAATGAATTTTGGTCACGTGTGGTCCTGATACAAAGCAATCTTTCTCCCTTGTACTGTTGGAAAAATGCCCAACTATTTAGTTTACTCTCCTTTGTAAAACTTTTCTCTTTTTTTTGTGCATTTTTGGGGTTCAGTGTATTAAGAGCAACTTGTCAATTTTGCTTCCTTATTTTCTTGGAAAACTTATGGTTAATTTGTTTTCCTGTATCACTTCATTTCTGTAACACCTGAACCACACAAGATCAGAAGAAATGTTTTCAAAGCTATTATCCCTACTATACTTACCTATAATTTTTAATACTATATTTTCAGGTCTGCTAACAAACACTGACCAAACCAGAAGTGGCAGAGCACTGTTTAAAAAACACTGAACACAAAATTCTTTCAAGAGCTTTTCAATGTAATGTGGGAAATAAAAATATCCCAAGCTGAGATGTAGCTACAAGATGTCCTTTCCTTTTGCCTCATGTTCATTAGCACAGCAATTTCTCTACTTCTGCATGATTTTGGCACTGGCTCACAGATTTCTTGCTCTGGCCTTTTGGGTATTTTTTAGTGCTTTTTTTAATGACACAGGTGGAGTGTTCCTTAAATACTTCACCATCTTGCACCAGGATGTTTTTTAATGCACTGACTTCCTGCCAGTGCCAGCATCTGCACCTCTTTTCTATTTTCTTTCTCTTAAAAAGAAAGAAAAAAAAATCCCAAAGAGGGGTAGAGAGTTATGAACATCCTTCCTTGTGCAGGCACAGTTTCATGCTGTGATGAACCTAATTCAGCACAGGAGGTATTTAAGTTCTTTACTTAATCCAGAAATCTGTTCAGGGTATTTGGACCCTGGATTACAGAAATATTGGGCTGGAAAAGAGCATTTCAGTCATCCTTCTGCCACACAGAAAACTGTGTCTACCTCATCCTTGAGGTATCTGTCTGGCCATCTGTCAGCAGTGAAGCTTCTTCTGTGCTTGGTGTTATCACACACTCCTCAAAAAATGGGCAAATTTGTCACAGGAGACTCAGATGGCAACTGGAGTCCACACTGGACATGCACACCTGATTTCTGTGTGACAAAATGGGCTTTGGAGATGTTGGCCAGGTTGGATGGGGCTTGGAGCAACCTGGGACAGTGGAAGGTGTCCCTGCCCATGGCAGGGGGTTGGAATCAGATGATCCCTAAGGTCCCTCCTAACCCAAGCCATTCTATAATTCTATGTATTTTAGGAAACTAATTTTGATCTCAGATTGTTCCAAGTTGCTCCAGATCTTGCACCATTATTTAAAGAGAATTACTGTTTTCTCCTCACTCCTTTGCAGCACTGGCTGCTTTTTTATCAAGCTCAGCAGATAGGAACTGCAAAAAGATGTCTGAACATCCAGATAATGCATTTTAGGCACCCCAACACCACGAGCCCAGCTCTGGTTCACAGCCCTCAGCTGCCTCCTCCTTGCCTGAAATCCTCCCAGGGAGTCTGCAGTAATCTCTGCTCCTGTGAGCACCTGGCCCAGCTCACATTTTACAACAAACAGCACCAGGGGTATCTCAGGTAATTCAGCCTTTTCCACACCTTTGCAGCTTCGTGTTTATTCTGCTAAATATAATTACATAAATATATATTGGAATAAACCTTTCTTTTGCACAGCAGATGTTGGCAGACCTACAGTTTCTGCCTTCATTCTCTGCTCCATCAATTTTTGCTGCCGTGGCTTCCCCACAATCACCCCCAGTTTGTTGTTGCTGTTGTTGCTTCCACCAATTTCAGGTGCCACATCTGTTCCATCTCTTGTCAGCACCATCCCAACTCCACCTTCTGTGTCTTTCCTACTCCCAATGCCTCTGGACTCCAGCAACCTCTTTAAATAAACTCTGATATAGCATTTCCTCTCCTTCAGTCATATTCAATTCAAAACTCCACTTCTGCTTAAATAAAGAAGCTCTGGCTCCAGTTATGCTGAAAGTCCTCTTCCCATTTATAGTCTGGTGTCCTATTCTCAGTGTCAGAGCTCCAGATCAGTTCCTGGGAGACTTTCCAGCTCTCCACATCTTCCCACTCCACTCACCATTTAACTCACATCAACTTTATCATTTATCCACCAGTTTCTTTCTGTGCTTTTGCCCTTAGTTATCTCCCTGACTGGGAGGGATACAGCACAACCAGTGGGATGAAGAATGAAATAGAAAACATAGAGAAAATTAATTTTAGACCAATGTGGTAAGAATCAGGTTTTTGGGATGTTTTGTTGTTGTTTTAGTTTCTAATTTAGTTTCTGGGGTTTTTTTGTTTTGTTTTGTTTTAATGTCACCATATGGATGCTTAAGCAAACCTTCATGAGTTCATCTTCACACTGTGAGAAAAGCTAAATCATGAACATGCAGACAACATCTGCTTCACCTCAGCATCACTGTCCCAGCTCAGAGCACAGGGAAAGTGCTGCTCCTCCTCACAGACCACTGTGGCCAGAGAAAAGCTCAGTCACACCCAGATGCCCAGGTACACCCACAAAATCCCAAACTGGGACACACTGAAGGCCCCTTCCCTCTCCTCTTCGCCCAAAAAACCCAATTCCTGACACCCAGCTTTAGACATTCACTCTCCTACCTCCTCCACACATATTTGCATGTGGACTCTTCACCCCAGGCCCCTTCACAAACAGCAGAAAGAAAGAGATCTGCTGGGTTTTCAACTTCCATTATGTCCATGTGGCTGACTGAAATGGGTCAAATTCCTGCTGAACCCAAATGCCTCCTCCCCCCAGGGCTGGGGGAAGCCTGATTCAGGTGGAGGTGTGTGTGTCTGGCATCCCAGCTTCTGACACAAGAGGGGATGGCTCTCACCTGCCAGAAGCTGAGTTAATTCAGAGATCAGCTCATGGATGTGTGTTCTGCATTGAAACCCCCAGGAGCTAACATGGGTATTGCAGACAGAGACATAAAAAAATAAATAAAAGCTGAGGACAGGATGGTTTACAGCTCTCCCTAAGTACAACAGGCTGAATCAAAATGCACTGAAACCTTTATTTACTTTCCATGGGGTTTGAATCTGGTCTATAAATAACAGAAGGACAATGCTAATGATGAGGAACTGGGAAAACTGACAGGAGCTGTATAATTGAATCTTCTCATGAGGAGATTTGGTAAAAGCACCATCCTTTCCAATTTCACTACAAAATACTTTGCAGAGAATCACCTTGTTTTGATTGGGGGGGGGTGGGGGACAGGGAGAAAAAGGGCTGTTCTCAGGAGTTTTTATTTACATAACCAATGCTTTAATTGTTCTAATAACAATGTCTGTAGCTATCCTGACACCCTCCCCTGCCATGAGGGGGAGGAGGGACAGGGGAGCTGAAAACGAAAGCTGGAGGATGCACATTTTTTACTATTTCACCCGTGTTGTAAATCAAAACATAAATAGCAAGTGTTACTGTAAGGGTGGGAGGGGAAAACCTGGGTAAATTCAGCCCTCAACACACGCACAGTCCTTCAAGACAAGCACCAGTGAGTCCCACAACTGCATTTGTCTCTTTGTTTTTTTGGGAATAAGCGTTTTCAAATCCCATTCACAAGTCAGAGCAGATCTCCATAAGCCTCAGCTGTTCTTTCTGTTCTCACCACATCACCCCAAAATGCCTCCCCTCTCACTCAGCCTCTCCTCCCCCCTCAGCTGCCCCTGATTTAGGTGAGAAAGAGGAGCAGCCTCACCAGCACACAGAAACTGCACAGCAAAGTGAAACGCTGGGATCCAAGTGAAAAATTAATCACGCGTAATCTAGATTTGAAACAAAATAGAAGTTAAGTTTCTGCTCCCAGCACAATCTGGAGTCAGGTTCCTGCAGATTTATGGCACCAGGTGATCCCAAATTTTGGCCCCTATGGGAATGTGACAGCCATCGTGTCCCTGAGTATCCCTGGGGATTGTTACCTGTTATTTACAAAATCACAGGGTCATTTAAAGACCAAGCTGAATCAGGGCTTCACTTGTACCCAGGCAAAGCTGGGACACACCTGCACGGTTCAGGAAAGTCACTCCATCTTTATGTGAGAGTGTGTGATCTCCTTCCCCATCCCTGGAAGGGCTCCAGGCCGGGATCTGAGCAACCTGGTTTAGTGGAAGGTGTCCTTGACCATGGCAGTGGGGTTGGAACAATCTTGAAGAAGCCTTCCAACCCAAACCACTCTGTGATTCAATGATTCTATGATAATTCTACCTCCACCATCCAACAATTCTCTCTGGTTTACTTTTTCAGGGTTTTTTTCTTTTGTTTTTTTTTTTTTTTTGGTTAAAAAATAAAATTAAGGCCACATATCTGGGCAGTTTGTACAGATTAGAATCTCTCCAACATTCATTTAGTCATTTAGCCTAAATGAAGCAACTGCTATTGTGTGTTTGAGCCCAAGGAAAGAACTGGGTACAAAGTTATGAGTTACTGCATCAATGAGGATAGACAGAGATAAAATATTCCCCTACTAAACCCAAGAAAAACCTTGCTGTCAGCCCACAGCTAGGAGTACATTTGTCAGAAGGGTTCCTTACTCACAAAAAAAACCCAGAACAACTTCACAAAACAACTCAGCCAAAGCCCTACGAGCAGCCTGCTTTGAGAATCCTCTTTCACGCTCAATCCCTGCATCCCTGAGATGAGCTACACTAAACCCACACTCACAGCAAATGGGTGCATCTACAGTGGTGTGACAGCCCTTCTGCTTGCTGGGATGGGCTGGGATTATTTGCTCATCCAGAAACACGTGGTGCAATGACATTTGAGGCAGGAATTGCACTCCTGGCCTGGGTGGGCGGCTGCTCTGCAATAAAATACCCCAGTGGTGTTTTATTGCAGATAAATCACAAATCCTCCCATGACAGAGGAGGAATCTGAGCTTGACTTAGAGCTGTTCTTCAGGGTTTTAGCTGTCTGCTGTACTTTTCCTGGATCTTCCAAATGCCTCACACGTCACAGAATCATAGAATGATTTGGGTTGGGAAAGATTTTAAAGATCACTTGCCATGGGCAGGGACACTTTCCACTAGACCAGGCTGCTCCTGTACAATGCACTGATCCCCCACTGCCCCATCAGCCATGCCTTTACCACCAAAGCCCTTCAGTAACACGTGCCAGACCTAAATACAGCTGAAACTATACCTTAAACCTTCATCCTTCTGCAGGAGGGAGGTCTGTACGAGCTGTTCCAGCCCCACACACTCCTCTCACCATAGACTTATCTCATACCCATCTCATTACCATATTTTTTAGGTTTTTTTTTTCCACTCAGGTGTTTTCCTGCCTCAGATTGCAGTCCTGATGAGTCTGAGGTCTAGCCCACCTCCTCAGCTCAGGGGTTCACTTCTGCAGGCACACTCACACCCTCCCTCACATTGCTACCAACGTCTGGCATCAAACATCATTTTCAAACATCATTTTCCTGCCTTTCTAAATGATGAAACCCACGGGAAGCAGGTGGTGAGAAGTGCTTTTTGTTGCCATAGAAAATTCTAGCAAGCATAAAGAATCACTTTCTTTCAACTAAAAAATACGGATATATTCTGAAGCAAAGTGATGGGTTTTGCTGTAGGGTCTGAAGTATTTTGATAAAGCAAACTAATCATAATGACTTGTCCATAAGGTTCCTACATATCCTCATTCTTTCTGCCAGCCAGATTTATCCACAGATCCACATCTTCTCTTATCAGTATTGCCATGGATACTGGAGAGGGAGCCAGCACCTTTCTGCACCACATGAAGATGTCATGTTGCACTTTGGAAGCCCCAGGAAACAACAGAATGGCAATGCACAGATCATCTTTAACTAAATTCCTACAAGACACCATAACAGTTCAGAATCAAAACATCTTTGTTGTGGACCAAAATATTTTCCACTAAAGAACTTAAAAAAACCCTGACCATCTTCCATGTTTTGGGAAGGAAAACCTTAATTTCTCTTGTCCTTAAAGCCATCTGAGTCTGTAAACCCTGATGCTGCCAGCTTAGATCCTGCTGTTGTTGCCCCTTTCCAGGGAGCAGGTCAGTGTGCACAGGAACAGCTGGAATCTTGCTGCACACAAGGCTGCAACACCTCCCCCTTCTTTTCATTCCCTTCTTTCACCTTTTCTACTCCCATATGCACCATTACCTTTGCTAAGTTTGCTTCACTCATACACGTTGTAGGTAAGAATGCACATGTATGTAGAATTAACTTATTTTTATGGATTCATGTCAGGGCAGTTTTAGTTATGGGGACAGTCCTCCCACTGACATGTTTGCTGATAATTATCATGTGGTAAATAAAGAAGTTTTTTAATGTCATTTTAGGATTTCTTTAAGTATCATAGAAGATGTTTTAACTTTCTCCTCTAGACATCATGTCAAACACATTTCTTTAACTGGCCATGGTCTGGTAACCTTGGATGAAAACTGATCTTTTTCATCACTATGGATTCCCTGTCTATGTCAGGAGGTGATATTTTGGTAAATGAATGCAGATTTCTCACTAAGAACCCCTGGAAATGTCAGAGGACAGGTTGGACAGGGCTTGGAACAACCTGGTCTACTGGAAGGTGTCCCTGCCCACGGCAGGGGGTGGAACTGGATAATCTTAAAGTCCCTTCTGACCCAAATCATTGTGTGATCTCTGATTCTAACAGAATCAGGCTGAATATGGTACATGGATGGGCCCAAGATTCATCACCTCCCTTTCCTCACTTGTTTATCAACCAGAAACATTTTCATCTTTTAGCATTGGTATGTCCTGTGCAATGCTCTGACCATTTTTATTTCCTGTGGATAATTGGGATGATCAGGAAAAGAGGATACATGCTTGACAATGAATGCCAAGCAAATTAAATGTCATAGCAATTGAAGCACTTGATTTCTGAAAAGCAATCCAGCCCAAAATGGCTCAAATGTGAGGTGGAAATGTTCATTAAAAAAAAAAACAAACAAACAGATGTTACATTGAGCTTATCCCCTGGACATCTCATGGGTTTTTACAGCTCAGATAAATATCAGGAAATTCACCTGGGAGATAATTGAGCCCTACATCCTCACTACACGTGGCACTGTGGTGACAGTGATGGGGCACAGTTTAGTGAAACCTGCACCAGCTTCTTTTCATCTCAGCCTGGGTATATCCTTTCAAACTGTACACTTACTCCACTCAGCATTTCTGCCCCAAAGGAGCAAACACAGCACATGTTCTTATCCACAGGTGGAAATAAAAATACCCCCAAAAGGGTGTCACCACTCTGCCCCAGAAAACCACTCAGAAGCAATGGTGTAACTAAAAGGTACGATACAAACCAGAGGAATTATCCATTGCTAAATCAGCTGGGTGTGATTTGAAAAGTAATTTGGGTCCCTTCCACTCTCACCATCACAGTTAATAAATGTTATCTCTGCTGCTGGATGTGATCTGGCTGGTGGTGAGAGATGAAAAATCTCCAACAGGCCCGATAAATAACAATATTAACACAAGGAAGCAACGATGCAGATAAATCACAAAATGGATACAAACAAGCCATGCTACAATAAAAACACTGTGCAATTGGCTACAGAGAAGGGTTTGCAGTTTGGGCTGCCTTTGCCAATGTTTTCCTCCCAACCAGGAGCTGGATGCGAGGCAAGGAGGCAAGCAGAGAACAACAGCACGGGATGGAAACAAAGTGCCAGTGAGTGTTTGCAGGCTGCTTCCACTGTTCAGTCACCAGCACGATCTGGGGAATGTTTCTGTGTGAAAACTGGCACATGAGCAACCCTGGGAGAGAGCTGTGCAAAGCTCCTGGTACCTGTGACCACAGGCTCAAGGCTCTGATTAATCCTTTCCATGGTTTCACACACACAGGTTTTGGATGCTCATACTCCTGTGTTGACTTTCTCTTCCTTTTCTGTTTTAAGAGTCACTTTCTCGAAGCTTGGGCAAAGAACAACACCCTGTTTACACAAATCCTGGCTTCAGCAAAATGGGAAGCAGCAGCAGAACTTGCAGCCAAGTGTTTTAACTTGGATCCACAAACATATGCATTAAAAAAGCCAAGAGCAGAACAGCTCTCCTGGCAAAGCCCTGGGAGGTGCTGCACACTTCACCTCCCTCCCAGGCTGCTGCAGAGCTCTTTGCAATTAAATTCAGTTAATAAGAGAAGAAACCAAAAGTTATATTCACCATATCACTTCCTTCAGAGCAATGTGGAAGGATAAACAGAGACTAACCTGGAAAAGATCCCAAGGAAGAAAAATAAAAATTTGGCATGCTGGGAAAGCTAAACTGCTTCTCTTGTTCCTTCCATCCCTAGTTCCTTGTCTTTCCCTTTTTCCTTTGAGCTCTCCACCTCTGATGGGACACTGAGCCACATGCTGCTGCTGTGAGCACTTGAGGCACGAAAAAAAGTTTAGTTAGCTCCACCCTGGCAGTGTAATAATCCTTACAGCTCTCCTTGGGGTGGAAAAAAAAAATGAAAAGGTTTCCCCAGTGCAGCAGCATGAGGACAAAACCAGCCTGGGCACAGGGACTGCTGAGCTGCAGGGTGGAGGTTCAGGAGGAAGAATCCTCAATAGGGCTTTAAAAAACAAATCATAAAATATGATTTTATGGCTGCTGGAGTTTAGAATATGTAAGAGTAAGACTCTACTGGTTGATGATGTTTAGAATATGTAAGAGTGAGGGGAAAGTCTAACTAAACTCTGCATTGCCTGTGTCAGTGCAACTGTGGCATCATTTTAAGGCAGGGATTCTTCCCAGGCCAAAACCTCCGCACAGGCTGAGCATCACTGGCTTAATTCACCTCATGTCCACACAGGGTTTGGGTAAAGAGTCGTGTGAGGAAAACGAGGGCTCCAGCAGGGCTCAGGGAGCCTTGGCAGGTAAAGGCTGGCAGACACCAAAGTCTCGTGTCCAGCTGAGACAGCAAAAAAGAGACAGAGGCAACAACACTGGGATTCAAACACTGATGTCAGGTGCTCAAGCAAGGGCAGCTCCGTGGTGAACTCCAGGGAAGCAGCATCTTAGGAGGCCATCTGGTACTTGCAGCTGAATGCAGCCCTGCTCCACCTCAACCAGGTGGGACAAGAACCTCCTTGGAGCAGGTGCTCCTCGCTGGTCCCTCAACTCTGCTCCAAAAGC
Organism: Taeniopygia guttata; assembly: GCF_048771995.1. NCBI lineage: Eukaryota > Metazoa > Chordata > Aves > Passeriformes > Estrildidae > Taeniopygia > Taeniopygia guttata. The sequence goes on from NC_133025.1 coordinate 3,842,511, forward strand.
TCATTCCCCAGAAACTCACAATGCCTGGTGGCCTCAACAGGGGTGTGAAGTCCTTTCTTCAATTAAAGAGAAGGATAAAAAGAGAAATAAAAAAAAAACCAAACACACATGCAGGGCCTCAAGGACTTGGCTGTTCAAGAATACAAAAGTTTGAACATTGCCCTTTTCACTGCAAATAGTTCTGCTGCTCCCCCCACCTTTTTTTTCTTTCTTTTTTTAATAACAAGTTCAGTGAAACTTTATCTCTTCCTGCCCTAGTAACCCTACTAAATAATCGGCTGTTAGCATGACTCAATTGAGTGGCTTTCAGCAGCTGAAGTCGGTTTTTTTTGCTACTGTTCTTTCATCGGTGCAAATAAAAAAAAAAAAAAAAACAACAAAAAAACTTGTAAAAAGCTTTCTTTTCTGAAAAGTATCACACTCCTGGAGATTAAAGCACAGCCGAGAAGTTGGTTACTTGTAGAAAGGATCTGATTACACCCAAGGGTTTAACTCCGCTCGAGTTCAACGTGGAGCACAGAGCTCAGCCGGGCTGGGGCTGCGAGTCCCCTCCTCCGAAAGGAAATGCAGCTCCAACAGCGGAGGAGGGATGGAGGCCGTTCATTCCCCTTTAAGTGCCCAAATCTGCCCTCAAACTTATCGCAGCTCTTGTTTCTAGAACATTACAAACTCGACCCCAAAGCAGCCGCTGAGACGCAGCATCGCGTCTAAAACTACTCTTCTGTCTGGCTGTCCTATCACATACCGCTGTAACCATGAAAAACCTATAAATCGTCACTGACCCCAGCAGCAGAAAGGATTTTCCCACTATATCTTCCCCAGTTTGCTCACTCTGTTGACTAAAACTGTTTGTAGTCGGTTTTCATTGTGTTTCTCACTTTCCCCTTTTCTCTGTTACATGCAGATGCACGGGAGAAAACAACGCTCTTTTTTAAAGGCAGGAAAATGTGATGGCGAGACCACACGCCAGAGACGTCAGGTGGAGAAGCTGAAAGCAATTTAGCCTCTTATTGAAGGGTAAAAAGAGAAAAAACAATCAAACACAACTCTCCGGACAAATGCCAAAAGTTGGCACCTTTAAAATCCCGCCACAGCAGCGCCGATGGCTGCAGCTGAACCTCCAGCGACACTGAAATGCACCAAGCAGTGCCTTCAACTTTCCCGGTGCTGCTGCACAGGTTCTCCCTGCGGAGGGGCCACCTGGCACATCTCCCTGCAGGGGGACACCCTGCCCGAGCATCCCCGAGCATCCCCGAGCATCCCCCGGGCATCCCCGGGCATCCCCGGGCATCCCCGGGCATCTTCCGAGCATCCCCCGAGCATCCCCCGGGCATCCCCCGGGCATCTTCCGAGCATCCCCGAGCATCCCCCTCCACTCCGCCCGGTACCTCAGCGCAGCGCGGCTCGGCTCGGATCAGCCCCGTTCGGCTCAGCTCGCCTCGGATCAGTCCGGTTCGGCTCAGTTCAGCTCGGTTTGGCTTGAGCCCGGTCCCGCCCGGCACAGCCTGGCTCGGTTCAGCCCGGCTCTGCTGAGATCCGCTCGGCACAGTTCGGCTCGGTTCTGCCTGGCTCGGTTCAGCCTGGCTCTGCTGAGATCCGCTCGGCACAGCTCGGCTCGGCACAGCTCAGCCCGGCCCGGCTCTGCTGAGCTCCGCCCGGCACAGCCCAGCCCAGCCCAGCCCAGCCCGGTTCTGCTGAGCTCTGTCCGGCACAGCCCAGCCCGGCTCGGCACAGCCTGGCCCGGCTCGGCACAGCCCAGCCCAGCCCGACTCTGCTGAGCTCCGCTCGGCACAGCCCAGCCCGGCCCGGCTCTGCTGAGCTCCTCCCGGCTCGGCACAGCCCAGCCCGACTCGGCACAGCCCGGCCCGGCCCGGCTCTGCTGAGCTCCGCCCGGCACAGCCCAGCCCGGCTCGGCACAGCCCGGCCCGGCCCGGCTCTGCTGAGCTCCGCCCGGCACAGCCCAGCCCGGCTCGGCACAGCCCGGCCCGGCTCAGCGCTCCCGCCGCCCCCGCAAGGAAGCAGCGCTCTCCGGGCCGTCCGCAGCCACCACCGGGGCTGCCCTAGCCGCCCTTCCTCCTCCTCCTCCTCCTCCTCGGCACACCCCTCCCCGCCCCGGGTGCCCTCTCTGTTCGCCCCCGGGGCTGGCGGTGCCCGTCCCGCACAGGAGCCGACAGGGAAACCGCCTGCGGTGAAACTCTCTCCCGAAATAATGAAATACTGAAACAGCACAGCCTGGTTTTTGTCGTCCTGTTTCGTTCAAATTGGACAGCCTGGGCCGGGCTGCAAAGCGTTGTGTTGTGGCTGGCAGGGGGGATGTCTGAGGGGTGCAGGGGGGATGTCTGCAAAGTCCTTTCCTCATTCACCTCTCACTGTGTTCTTGGACACAGGAACCTCAGACCAGGTTGTTGTGTGGAAGAATGTTGGAATCTGTGGGTATTGGTGATTTTGAGATTGTAGAAAGTCTCTGTCTTTTTGCCCCGTTGCCAAAGCAGAAGCCATAATTGGTCTGTGCTGGTTTCAAGGTTGTTTATTCTGTTTATCTCTAACATGTTCTGCTGCCCTGCCGCAGCTCTGTCCTGCAGGGCAGCGTGTGGGGCTCTGCCCCCAGTGGGATGTTACAAACATTAAATACCAGAAACTACCTGTGCTATATTTACAATAACGTGCCAATATCTGTCATCTACGTTAAACAGCGTGTCCCCAGCCTAAACTAACAGAAAAATGCCAACACCACAGTGAAACATGGAGGGCATGAAGAAGGAGGAAAAGGACAAGACACATTCAATTTCTTCTATCTTGTCCCCTCTGAACCCCTAATCTAGAAACTTAAAATTTTACTTTTGCACCCGTGTCACACTTAATTATTACTTATATCAAACACTCAGAGCTTGTAATTCATCCTGTAAGATTGAAAACTCTTTTCCATGGACAGAGATCACAGCCAGTGTCTCTGGGGGCTCTGTACAGGGGGGTTCCTGATCCCTGCCAGGGTCCCAGACCTGCCAGGGCAGCCAGAGGGAAGCTCTGGATTCTCACAGAAGAAGGATGGGTAGTACCTGTTTGGTGCACCCCTTTCAGAGACTGAGGGTGTCAAAAGTGAGTTTTGCTCAGGATATTCCCTAGGAGACCTTCTCAGCTCCGCAGGAATCATGGTTTCCTCCTGTGCTGTCAGAAAAGGAGTGATGCTGGAGGTCATGGATGGGTGGATCTGGAGCAGGAAGCTGGTCCAGGAACATGGGAGAGGAGCCACAAGAAGGAAAAGTAACCCCAGAAATGTGGTGGCAAGAAGACAGTGGGAAATTCCCCTATCTTCCAGGGCCTCACCACCTCTGTGAGGCTCGTGGGCTTTGCTGACAGACAAATCAATATGATCACAGCTATAGCAAGGAGACCTAAAGGTGTCCTTCAGCTTCCTGGTGTACCTACAGAAAATATGAAGTCATGTTCAGCCACCTTCTGTAGCTCCAAAAGCTCCAGTGAAAAATCTCAAATAGTATTTCTCTAAGAGGCCAATGTACAAAACAGGTACCTGCCAGTTCTGTGAAAGATGTTTTTTTTGAGATCATCCAAATGAGGTGCTTAGAAATTTTAGGGCCAGTAAGTGTTCAACTTTGAACGGGCTGGGATGGCCCTTTGAATATTATTGTGATTATTTTGTCCTTGATGCTAATCTCTAAAATGCAAATTATGCATTAAAATAAAAGGAGGCAAGGGAAAGGGAAAGGCTGCTGGGATTTTGGAAATGGGGAGAAATTAATTGCTTTAAAAAAGTGGTTATTTCCTATTTTCTGAGACAATTAGGGCTGACTGTAATACCTATTCCTGTCACTGGCAGGAGAGAAGAAGACATTTAATGAGGCAGATGATTTTGCATTTTAATTGCTCACACCCCATTAACTTACACATCATCCTTCCTGTCTGCATCAGAGTCCATTATACCAGGCTGTTGATACCAAAAGTATATAAAAAGAATAGGTTCTTTCACCCCAGCTGAAGGCAAGCTGTAGATAATTAAAACTCCATGTATTCCCATCCCAAGCTTTAATTTTCAACTCTTCTGGTTGCTGATGTTGTCGCCGAAATTTGCACAGGAACATGATGTTTGGAGGACCATATCTACCTGCACTTAGGCTAGGTGCAAGCTTTGGGTGGGTGCTGGCATATCCCCAGCTGGGATGCAGCCCCATGGTCTGCCCCCCATTCCCTGACCCCATTGCTTCACTCACACAGGTCAGATCCCATCCCTGGAAGTGTTGAAGACAAGGTTGGATGGGGCTCTGAGTAACGTGGTCTAGTGGAAGGTGTCCCTGACCATGGCAGGAGGTTGGAATAAGGTGATTTTTAAACTCCTTTCCAGCCCAAACCATCCTAGGATTCTGTGATTCTGTGATCTGGGGGTCAGAGCATGACACAGGAGGTGGATCACTTTGGAGGATCACTTTGGAGGACACACATGAGGATCACTTTGCCCATAGGAACTTGGCAGATGTGCAGATATTTAGGCTCAGGGTCACTGTCCATGTATCACACACAAAGCAGTGCACCAGTCCACTTTCCTCCAATCTGGCAGAAGGTTTGAGCCTGCATCCTCCCCCAGCAAAACATCTGACTGTGCAACAGCAAGATCTCAGATCAGGGAACACTGTTGGAATGTCAAAAGGATTCCAACATCTGCTGCAAGGGAAAATAAATTAGCACGAGCCCTTTCTGAAGGGGCATTAACCCATCTTGTCACTCCAGACCTCTGGTGAGGTCCACACCTGCCTGCCACAACCTGTCCCAAAGTTGTCCTTCACTGCCCTTCATGTGTCGAAATCTGTGGTATTGATGATTCTGAGATTGTAGAAAGTCTCTGTCTGTCAGCCCCACTGCCAAAGCAGAAGCCATAATTGGTCTGTGCTGTTTCCAAGGTTGTTTATTCTGTTTATCTCTAACATGTTCTGCTGCCCTGCCGCAGCTCTGTCCTGCAGGGCAGCGTGTGGGGCTCTGCCCTCAGTGGGATGGTACAAACATTAAATACCAGAAACTACCTGTGCTGGATTTACAATAACGTGCCAATATCTGTCACCTACGTTGGACAGTGTGTCCCCAGCCTGAACCAACAGAAAAATGCCAACACCACAGTGAAACATGGAGGGCATGAAGAAGGAGAAAAAGGACAAGGCACACCCAATTTCCTCCATCTTGTCCCCTTTGGACCCCTAATCTAGAATCCTAAAATTTTACTTTTGCACCCATGTCACACCTAATTATTACTTTTATTAAACACTCAAAGCTTGTAATTTATCCTGTAAGATTGAAAACTCTTTTCCATGGACAGAGATCACAGACAGTGTCTCTGGGGGCTCTGTACAGGGGGTTCCTGACCCCTGCCAGGGTCCCAGGCCTGCCAGGGCAGCCAGAGGGAAGCCCTGGATTCCCACATTCATGTGTAACCTAAACCTTCCTTGCTGGGATTTAAGCCCATTTCTTGTTATGGTATCACAGAACCAGAGCGTGGTTTGGACTGGAAAGGATTTTTTAAGGCTGTCAAGTCCACACCCCCTGCAACGAGCAGGGATGTCTTCAACTCCATCCTGTCTACAAGGGTTACAGAGAATACATTCTTCACTTTCCACTTCTTTTTTTTTTTTTTTTTTTTTTTTCCACAGCAGCTTTTTATCATATTTAAAAGCTCTGTGGTCTGGGAGGCAGCTGCCATATTAATTACCCAGATTCAGAATAATTACCTAGCTGACACAGAGCTTCCACAGAAGCACACAAGGACTGCTGAGCACTGTTATTGTCATTTAACTTGACTCCACAACAAATCAGGTGTCGCCTTCTACAACAGATGAGGCCACTCCTGTGGGTGGAGGTATCTGGAAACCAAAAGCCCTTAAAGCTGCATCTTTCTGGTGGAAAATATCACCACAAGCCATCGTGTTTTCTTTCCTGTATTTGAAAACCACCCACATTTTCAGTAAGAAAAAGAAAAAAAAAACCCAAACTGATTGAGCATTTCGCCTGGACAGTGGGCCTTTCTGAAGAGTTTAATTCTCAAAATATTTGGTCGCTGTTGTTTGTTTTTTTATGGGTAGTTGTTTGTAATTCACTGTTAATTTAGAGAAGGAGGTGGAACAAGGGAACACAGTTAATAACTGCTGTGAAAGCAGATATATTATTCTTCTTGGTTTGTACTTTGAATTCATTGAAGTGAATGAATTAATGTGTTTGAAAAATAAAAAAAAAAATAGCAGGTCAAGTTATTTTCAGAGTTTTTGTATTTTTTTTTCTTCTTTTCACCCTCAAAGGTTTCTACTTCTTCCACAAGAGTGCACTGCATGTTACCATGAGGTTTAATTCTCATTTCAGTCTCTTCTAGCAATGACTAAAAAAAAACTGCTTAGAAAGGAGTGGAGAGGTCACTTCATCCTTTTTACCACGCAGCAGGTCCAGCACTTCCCAAACCCCCTGTTCCCATGAGATGTCTGCCCAGCTGGAGGTTACACAATTCCTCCTCAGGGGCTCCCTGGCCTGCCCAGTAGAGGACAGGAAATGCAGTGAGCAAATCAAACTGCTTGCAAAATGCTGTGTGACCATGCCCATCTGCAGGTTTCACCAGAAAATGTTGAGTAAATCTTCCTACGGGGTCCAGCCTGACTTGACTTCCTTGGAACTCCTTGACTGGAGATATATGTTGTCCCTTTCAAGCTATGAAAAGAAATAAATCAACTGTGGTGCTGGTGTTAAAAAAATCCTTCAGGTTGTTATTCTCATGCCATGGATCAACTGAGCAAATGACACAAAAAAGTTTGCTCATCTCTGATTTTAGAAAGTTTCAAAGCTTTTTATCTGTCATTTTGGGCTCAGTACTCTGGTTTGTCAGCAGCACTCAAAATAATTGGTTTAAGCAGGTGTATAAAATGCATTTTAGGGCACAGGCTGAGGGAGGCAAAGCCTCTGCCTGCCTTCACCTGCTGGTTTCCACACTCTGCCTATCTCCTCCCTCCCCACTCCAGGCTATGATTTCCTCACTCTGCTGACTCAACCCATCACCTCAATGCTCTCAGCCAGAGCAGCACAACAGCCTGGATGTAAGAAACACAAGCAAAGCAAAACTGAAAAAGAAAATTAAAAACACCCCATGAAAAGAAAACAACGACAACAAAAAAATGGGGTTGCCTTTTGCCTGTAAGAGACATAATTTTCACAGGAAATGGCTGAGCAATCAGAGTGATGGGGGGAAAGAGCTGGAGGGGTGGGAGTGGGTGAAAACCTCCCCATTTCTAAAAGGTTCAGGGTGTGTGAGCACTCCAGGTGACATGGCATGAGAGGTGAGCTGCTTTGGAACTGCTGGAAAAATGCAAAGTCACTTGGGATTGAAAGACAGAGACACAACCCCTAAAAATTCTCCCTGAAATGGGGACCATGGAAAGCCACTCCAAGCGTTATTCCTGACCACAACTGGAGACAAAGTGCCTGGTCCTGGAGGGCTGCCGGACCATTTCTATCTCTTTTGGTGACATTAACTAATAGCACAGGGAAATCTGAAGCAAAATCAACAGACAAAAAATCAGCTTAGAAATCACAGAGACACAGAATGCCTGAGCTGGGAAGGCACCTCTGGAAGGGACCTTGTCCAACCTCTTTGCTCAAGCAGGGCCACAGAGACCTGATTGCCCAGCACCATGTCCAGGCAGCTTCTGAATGCTTCCAAGGATGGAGAATCCATCTGAATGACATTGGGATCTTTTTGTTATGTGTTTATACATCCTCTGTCTTGTCAATTAAAATACCTTTTGGTTGGTTTCATGTGGAATCAGTAGAAGGCATTGCCCAGGGAGGTCACAGAGGTTAAGAGATCAGCATGCTTACATTTTTATTCGTTATCCTTTTTACCCCTCTAGAGGGTACTCTAAAAGCAAGATGACTGTGAGGCTGATTTTTTTTTTTTTTAATTTTCAGTTTTATATTTGGATATCTGAATTTTGTTCCTTTCTGCTGACAGCTCATGCCATAGGGTCCTCTCATGACTGAAGTGCCCAGATTGAATCTGCAGCATCTAAATCTGAAATGAATCTGGAATCTGAAATGAACATCATGGCTGGAAGATGCTGCTGGTGCTTGCAGAGGTGGGACAGAGGTTCTTGGAGTCACCTGCTTCAAACTAAAAGCTGCTAAGGGCTCTTGCATTTGATGTAGTGAGTGTGCACTCACAAGAGTTTTGAAAACTCCTCCCAGGAATCAAATCTTTTTTTTGTTTGTTTAATCTGTACAATTTCAGCAGACACACTGTTGAAAGAGTTCGCCAGAAAGAGCAGTAAAACATCAAATTTGGATCTTTGATGCCTGCCCATCTCATATAATGTGAGGAGGTGGGAAGTTTTGCTGGATAACTTTGATTGTGGGCTATACACTGTAGTAAATCAAAGCAGTTTATCACTCATAATTGGGAAGTGTTGAGTGTCCAATACAGAAACCTCTTGTGCTGGGTACTAAAAAGGACCATTTTTTTGCTATGGCTGTTTGCTTCTAACAGCAAATAGTCTAGATGGAGAAAGCCAGAGAGAACAAGATGCTTAAGGCAGGACCAAAGGTTTTCACATCCACTATATTAATATCTCCTAGTTTTTAATGCATTTTTATTTACTGAAAAGGATCAGCCTTCCCTCTTTTATAGACAAGGGATCAAAGGCTTGGGACACAGAAGGGCAGTGTCTGGCTCTTGGGTAATCAGGCATACCTTGTAAGTCCCAGGACATTTTATTTCTAGGTGTCTTTTGCACTTGGACACGTCTGTGAGGTATGTGGTGAGAACCTGTCAGGCCTGACAGGAGAAATGTGGAGACTTTTCCCACTGGAGAGTCTTTCCTCAGATTATTGCACAGGCATAAGTTAATGACAGAATCCCAGAATGGTTTGGGATGGAAAGGACCTTAAAGATCTTTCCAACCCCTCTGCCATGGGCAGGGACACCTTCCACTATCCCAGGTTGCTCCAAGCCCCATCAAGCCTGGCCTTGAACACTTTCAGGGATGGGGCAGCTTCTCTGGGAACTTGTGCCAGGGCCTCAACACCCTCTGCTTATAGAATGAGGGAAACTTCTGCAGATGGTGAAGATTTAGGCAAATGAAGAGCTGATTCAGCAAGGGAAAAGCTTGGGGAGATGTAGCAGGAGCTGGCAGCTGTACAGACAGCACTGATGAAGATGTAAGCACCAAACCAACCCCTTCACCAAAATGGGATCAGGTGCTTTAGAGGCCTTTGCACTCTCAGGAGTGCTTTTTCCAAGAAAGACTTTGAGACAAATCATCAGTAATTTAGGAAATGGGTCTGTGAAACAGAGGCAGAGTTTGGAAGGTGCTAGCCCTGACTCAGCCCATTCTGCCTCCCCCCAACCCAACACAGGGTGCTGAGCAGCCCCTTGCTCCTCTCCCATCCCTCTACCCCTCTGTGTGCCACAAAATGAGCTTTGATCTGCCCCCTCTGCTGCTTTGGACCAGCCACCCAAATCCCAGACCTTCCTGTGAGTTTTACCTCTCCTCTGTAACCCACCACGGGCAGCTGAGCACCAAAGATGATCTTTGAGGGTGCTGGGTTTATTTCTGTGAATTCTCTCTGTGTTTCTCACATGAGCTCACTTATTAATTCTTGTGAAGTGCCCCGTTCACAAGAAGCAAAGGCACTGCCAGTCTTGTTTCCCAGTGAAATTGTGCTAATCATGGCTTATTCAGTTGGGTACTGTTGTCTGTACACTCCTAGGTTTCCCAGAAATCATCCCCTTCTGCTGCAGGGTTAATGTAAGTCAGGGTGAGCAGAGGCTGCTGACGGTAACTTTTCAGACCTGACCTCTGTGGTGAATATTTTGGGTGAGGAGTGGGTTTGCTGGCTTGCTTTTTCTTAGTGGTTAAGGTGAAAGGTCAAAATGTTTCTCGGTGCTATGAAAATGCCTGATGTGAGAGCATTTACCATCAGGGCTGGCTGGTGGAAACACATCAGGGTCTGGTTAAAGGAACCATTGTCACATCCTTGCCACGCATTTTAATCGATCCTGTGACCCTGCACTAATTGATTCTGTGATTCTGTGTTGACAAGGTGGTGATTGGTGGTCATAAGTTGGACTTGATTATCTCAGAGGTCTTTTACAACCTAAGTGTTTCTGTGGTTCTGTGATCCTTTCTATTATGTCTGTAAAATTCTCCAAATGATGACTTGCCACTGTAACCTCAGTTCCCTGGAAGACACTGGCTGTCCAGGAGACTTTTCGCATCAATGATCTCAGCTTTGGGACACACAGAAAGAGACAAAACGGACTCAAATTTCAGCAGTATGGAAATGAACAAAATAAGATGTTAAATGTGTTAAATGTGTCACCTTCCCTCTGAAAACCAAGTGCCCACAGACCAGCTCTGGCAGCCAGGAGAGCTGGCCCTCAGAGATAGATGCTCCAGAGTTCTCAGGAGAGACACTTGGGGTGATGTCCTGAGCAATTCCAGCTTTAGGAGGGTACCTGAAGTTAAAATAAGCAATGATCCTCTCACCCTGTCACTGTCCACAGCCAACTAGTAACCCACCTAGGTGCCCAAGTGTCTGCAGCATTGCTAGCTGTAGTAGAAATGGGATTTTGGCAAAGGTAAAAATAAATGGGAGAGCTCCAGGCATTTCATGGCTGTGGTGCTCACTGTTTCTATTTTCCTACAATGGGATTTTGGCAAAGGTAAAAATAAATGGGAGATCTCCAGGCATTTCATGGCTGTGGTGCTCACTGTTTCTATTTTCCTACAAATGGCTGAAGGCCACTCCATCAACCCCTTTGAAACTTAGCTTGGTGTGACACTCATGTCCACTCTGGCCAAGGGGCATTGCAGTGTGGGCAGAAGCACTGGAACCTCCACAATCCTCTTAGGAGACCAGGGGAAAAAAAAAGGGAAATGAATTAAGGACAAATTATTGCTGTAGGTGGCCTCCAGTACCCCGTGTAAGCCATGGGAAGAGCAGAGGGCTGTGAGGGAGGCACAGAAAGAGCTCCTGTCAGGAGGTGAGGGTTTGGGGCAGCACACAGTGGGGACACTGCCATGGGCAGGTGTGAACACAGAGGATGTCACCTCGCTCAGGGTGGTTTCGGGGATGCTGGTGCTGCTGTTCAGTGCAGAAGTACCTGAGCTCAGCTGAAAGGAGCTCAGGGAGCTGCTCTGGGACGCTGCAGATCTGGAGGAAGGGCTGGGTGGTCATTGATATCTGTGCATTGCATCACCATCTTTGTATATCATCCTTGACACTACAGCAATCAAAATGCAGCTTTGGGATAACCTAACTATTGGCTGCAAGTACTCTGGACCCCTGGCATGAAAAAAATCCTGGGCTGCTTCACTGCAAGCTGGACTTGATGGTCTTGGAGGTATTTCCAGCCTTAATGATTCTCTGTCCCTCAGTGCTCTTGTTGTATGTTGGTAACAGATGAAAGCCATGGTACTGCTGCATCATCTTCTCTTTCTGGAGAAGGTCAGGACCCGAAGGGTGAAAATATCTCAGAGCATCCTTTCTACAGGAGATCTCCTAGCTGTGCTCCAGGAGTGTCACACATTTACCCAAACACACAGTCCTGAAGCTTTCATTTATTATTAAAAGTAGGTCATGGCAGTGTCAGCTAAGGCTGTTTTGTTTTGGTGAACATTTTGCTTTCCAGACAATGACAGACACATCTTTGAATGAATCATTTTTTAACCTCCAGCTTTGTCTGATTCTTAGAGAGAGCTCATGGAGAGGATTAGGTGGCTGAAAGCCTGCTTGGCAGTGCCTGCTAATGAGAGGAGAAACAAAAGATGGAGAGGAAAAACAAAACTACAATCTGTTTTCTTGCTTTCTGATCCCAAGTGGTTGATCCTATGATTTCCTTCAGGATGCATAAGAAAAAGCTCAAACATGCCCTGAAATTAAATGGCTGGATTATAGAGGGTGCCCCACACAGGAGTTGAGTGCTGCACTCCAGTTGTACCTTAAATCTATTTTGAAGGCTCGAGTGGGACTTTGGTGATAAGAAGGCTTTGTATTTTATCTTACAGTACAGCCTTGCAGATTTGGACTTAATCTGGGGGTTGTGTAAGGCATCAAGGTGCTGTAGCACTAAATGTAACAATTGAAACCAGCAATTCTTTACATTGCTGCCTCTGCTTTGCACTCAAATGCTCTTATAATTTGTGAGCACTCTTCTGTGCACAGTAGCATTTGTCAAAAGTCCTTTTCCAGGTGAGGGAATGCAGGGCTCCATTTATTAACAGTGAAAGAGACTTAATTCTCTTGAAGTCCCAGAGTGTATAAGGCTGCAGAGCCAGGGGAACAGGGGAACAGTGCAGCCACAAAAAATGATTTTGAAAGGTCACCTCACATAACTCAGAAAGTCAGGTCTTATCCACCAACCCTAGGAAAGGCAGGGTCTTGTTTAATATTCATTGTGGGTTTTCCCTAAAAGTCAGTGAATGTTTAAAAATGTCAATGCACAAACTCCTAATTCCTTTTATTTCTTATGCCCTTGCACGTTCAGTAATGGGGAATCAGCTCTGTATTGCAATTGGAAGGTCATGAGGTGCACAGGGCCTTGACTTTTTGTAATGTCACTACACTTAGCATTGGGTCTGAAGACTATGCATCTATTTTTGTAATTTCATTCCAGTGGTGTGCCTTTCTTCCCTCAGCTCTTTCGATTTGGATCTCTGAGCTCTTTGGGGCAGCAATTTTCACTTCTACAGGTCTGGACACATCCTAGCATGAGGGTTTTTAACCAAGCTGCTGGTGAAATATGAATGCTAAATAATAACTGTGATGCTAAGGCAGTATGTGTTCCCTTTAGGAATTACATCTTTTCCTTCTGAAATTCATGTAGAATTTCACTTCCATGAGGAACTGCCAGTCAGATTCAGATCCATCTTGCCAGGAAGGTGAAGTCAAAGAGGCAGCTCCTTGTAAATCAGAAAAAGTTCATCGACTTGAGGAAGTTTGTGCTCATTTCAACCACAGTATGAACATCTCCAGTCATTTTAGAATCTGGATCAAGAGGAATACTTGTATGAGTTTACTTTCCAGTGCCACTGGAAAGGTTTGTTTTGTTTGAGTCTGGGGACAGAAGGAATGTGCTGGAACAAAAAGTTACATGGACTGGTTTGGGTTTGAGGTTTGCTGGAAGAGTAAGTTAAGAGCTTAATTTAAGAGTGAGATCTTAATTTAAGAGTTAAGGTCAAGAGCTTAATTTAAGAATAAAAACAATGCTTTTTAAGAGCCAGAAAACTGAATGCTGAAACCATTGTGCATTAATCTAGAGGCATACAAGTAACAAACCCCAAGGTATTTATGCATGCAAATCCATATTCATACATAGAGTCACTTAGGTTGGAGAAACACTTTTTAAATCATCGAGTCCAGTAACCCTAACACTGCCAAACCACATCCCCCTGCACTCTGCAGAAATGTTTAGATGCAGGGACGTAGCAGGGGCATAATCTACACAGGGTATCAGAAGATCCTACAGAGGTACACCCCCAGACACCTCAGGGTAGGATCACAGGTGTCTGCATCTAAAACCAAGGAGAGAACCTTGTCACCTGCAGCAGCAGGGCAAGCAGGAGGTGACAGCAAGTTAGAGATCCCAGATGATAAAAGAGAGTTGCAGGAACAGAACAGTCTTGTGCCCCATCTGCCCATGCATGTGTTTATTTGTATTCCCCACCACTCTCACTGTTAATTTTGCAAATGTTCTTATTGTAAATGCAGGTGAACCCAATGGGAAGAAATGACAATGTCTGACTCAATTCAGAAGGCTGAATTATTTATTTATTATAACTATGCTAAAATACTTTAATATACTATTTAAAGGGAGATATTAAAACTACATACTACTTTCTTTAACTCGTGACCCTCTCTGAGAGCCCAGCCCGAGGTGGGTTGGATTGGCCATCAGGCTCAAACAATCCTCACCAAAATCCAACCAAGCAATCAACCCAGGGAAACAATTCTCCAAACACATTCCACATGGGAAAAACAAGGAGCAGAAACAGAAAATGGTTTCTCTTTCATTTCTCTCTGTGCACCTCGATGAAAAATCCTGAGAGGGAGAGAAATGTGCTTGCCACAGTTCTCATTTGCCCAGATATTGGAAGCCAGGGGGGATGTGCTGTGCCATAGAGTGACACAGAGCCAGGGGAGCTGCTCCAGGCTGTTACTCCTGTGCAGGCATTTCCCCCTCTCTAATGTGAAAGAATTGTGGAAATGATGGACTGACTTTTCCATGTCTGAGTCAGCTCCAGTCCCTCAGCTGAGGAGTCTGATGGACACAAAGGAAAATGAGGAAAAATGCAGAGATGGGCACAGCCATGTGCTGCTAGAGATGATGCAGGAGACATTTCAGAAGGTGAGAGTCTGCTTTTGAGGAGATAATCTAGAGGATGTGGACCAGGAGGTGAAGAGGACCAACAGCTATAGCTTTAATTCAGGTTGGAGTTGCAGAGCTATTTTCTTCCCGCTAGAACAGAGTTGATGTAATTTTGCTTTTGCTGTTCCTGCTGAAGTCTGTGAGGCTGTGGAGGAGGTGGCTGCTCTTGTCTAACCAGCCCAAGTGTCCCCAAACAGAGAATGGTTTGGGTTGGAAGGGACTTTAAACACCATTCTGTTCCAACCCCCTGCCATGGGCAGGGACACCTTCCACTGACCCAGGTTGCTCCAAGCTCTGTCCAACCTGGCCGTGGACACTTTCAGGGATGGGGAAGCCACAGCTTCTCTGGGAAACCTGTGCCAGGGCCTCACCAACCTCACAGGAAATAATTTCTTCCTAATATCTGATCTAAACCTGTCAGTTTTTAGTTTGAAGCCATTGTGCCTTGTTCTATCACTACAAGCCCTTGTCAAAAGTCCCTCTCCTGTTCTCTGGATTTCTTGCAGCAGAGGTGGCACTGTCTCTCCAGCTGACTGAAGAGAAGCTGTCACCTGCACATTTGTGCCACTGACTTACACTGCCACACCTTTCAGCAGCCACAGCCTGGATGTGACCTCCCTCCTCCAGCCCAAACCTCGAGGCATCACTTTGATTATTGCACAGGTTTCTTTGCCTGCTTTTCCTCAGGCTGCTGTACTAAACCCACTAGCAAGAGCTCTTACCCCTTGCCCAAATAAAATGCAAGCTCCCTGTGAGCTGTTTGTCCCCTCTAGGCTGGGTTCTGGTTTTCTCTTTGTGTGGTATCTGCAGTGCAAGGGCAGAAAGGGGAACTGATGACTTGTGACGGGCGCTGGGCAGGATAATAAGCAGAAGATGATGACACAAGTGAGGCTGAAGGGAAGGCAGGAAGTGCTTGTTTGGAGATGAGTGGGTTTGATTCTAACTCATGTGACCTATGACCACATTGGCCTGAGGGCAGGTTTGGGAGTCCAGGGCTTCCCTCTGGCTGCCCTGGCAGGTCTGGGACCCTGGCAGGGGTCAGAAACCCCCTGTACAGAGCCCCCAGAGACACTGTCTGTGATCTCTGTCCATGGAAAAGAGTTTTCAGTCCTACAGGATGAATTACCAGCTCTGAGTGTTTGATATAAGTAATAATTAAGTGTGGCACAGATGCAAAAATAAAATTTTAGGATTCTACATTAGGGGTTCAGAGGGGACAAGATGGAGGAAATTGGGTGTGTTGTGTCCTTTTTCTCCTTCTTCATGCCCTCCATGTTTCACTGTGGTGTTGGCATTTTTCTGTTGGTTCAGGCTGGGGACACACTGTTCAACGTAGGTGACAGATATTGGCACGTTATTGTAAATCCAGCACAGGTAGTTTCTGGTATTTAATGTTTGTAACATCCCACTGAGGGCAGAGCCCCACACGCTGCCCTGCAGGACAGAGCTGCGGCAGGGCAGCAGAACATGTTAGAGAGAAACAGAATAAACAACCTTGAAACCAGCACAGATGAATTATGGCTTCTTCTTTGGCAACGAGGCAGAAAGACAGAGACTTTCTACAATCTCGGAATCATCAATACCTCAGATTCCAACATGCAGGCAGCAGCATCCTAGGGCAGTGAGCACACTAAAACCCACAGCAGAACAGCGAGGAATAACCAGGATATCTCTGTCCAACCTGCCAGATGTGCACTCGTGTGCCAACCAATCTTCCAAAGCAGCTCAGAGATCAAACTGCAGACCACAGGAAAGCCAAAGGGATCATTTTCATATGTGAGTGTGTGTGTGACTTTCACTTTGAATCCTTCTGCTCTCAATTTGGCACAAAGAGAAGAACAGAAAAGCCTCTGCTCAACCCAGCGGGGCAAATGAAGTGAAAATTCAAGATCATCATCTGCAAAATAAAGGGGTTTAATGTCTGCCTCCTGGTGGAGAGTGTGTCAGCCATGACATCAGTATTTTTGGAGTGCCAGCCAACAACATTATCACAGAGTCACAGAATGCTTTGGGTTTGAAGGGACCTTAAAGATCACCTCGTTCCAACTTTCTGCTTTGGGCAGGGACACCTTCCACAAAAGCAGAGGGCTCAGGACCTCATCCAGCCAGCCAGCATTCGGGACACACTTGCTTCTGGTAGGTGCCTCAGAGATTATAATAATTCAGGCAACATCCTTGACATTATTCAGAAGTAGTTACCATGCAGGGAGTTTCAGTTTCACTGTGATCACTTTATCAGAATACAAATCTGAACCCTCTGTACATCTTTCAGGACATGAAAATATCTTACCACCTAATCATGTTTTTCTCAGATTTTTTTTTTCACTGACAGGCTGTTGGTTTATTGCTTCTTAGGATAGAGGAAGAGTGATTTGGGTTTGCCCTTTGCTGTCATGGATTTGAGAGTCAACACTGTTATCAGGGTCACTGTGACATGTGAATAGCCCCCAGCTCCAAAGGGGAATCTCATCCTAAAAGAGCTTTTTTACAGTCTGCATCACTAACTGGGAAGCTGGCAGCTGCTGAAGCTGGACCTGCAAACCCACAAGTTTCCTGGAAATAGATTGGATCTAGAAATATTCCTGGGATCACAGCAGTAGTAGCCTGGGTTTGGTCCCTCCCAGAAGATCATCAAATTCTTTCTGGTGTACATAGTATTATATGCAAGAATTCCCTATTACAGATGAAGTTAGGCTCCAGTATGGAGTGACATCCCAGAAGGTGTATAAAGGATTCCGATTTCATCACTGATGGAAAATTAACTGGAAAATTTTATTAAATCCTTGCTGTAAAATCCTCAGACTCACACCCCTGAAAACATTGAGCAAATGAGCTGTCTCTCCTCTGAGCATGGAAAAGCCAACATTTCCAGTGGCAATTTGTCATTGGAGTTTGTGTGCAGTTTCTTTGTTTTTATTCACCCAGATGGGAAAAAAAATAACAGAAGAAAGCTATTGATTTTTAAACTAATCCTTTCTGTCAATACAAGCCAAGCAGGTTCTGACTTCAAACAATTTATAGAGGTTTGCACACCTCATTTCAAGTATCATGCCATGATCCTGCCTCCACACTGCAAGTTATTTAATTAGACACATTAATCCACTAAGTGACAGCAAAATGTTTAGTAATGATGTCTAACCAGGGCATTTCAAGGGAATTTTGTTGTTTAATTAGCAGATAATTGATGATAGTGCAGAGAGTACCTGGATATAAAAGGTTCCTGCATGTCAATTGGGTTTGTGCTGAGCTCAATGGCTGTTAAATGCTACTCATATTACTTGCCATTATTATGGTACATAGATTTAAGAGTGGCCATTATTCACCAAAAAGAAAAAAAAAATAATAAAAAAGATTAAAATATTAGCATTTTTTTAGATCTAATTAGATGTAGGGGTAATGAAATGCACCTGGAAGGAGTGGAAAGGTGGTGAATTAACCAGCTGGCACGGAATTAGGCACTGTGATGGCACTGGCTGAGGAATCAGCTCCATGACAGACCTTGGACATGAAACTGTTGAAGCTTCACCTTTGTGCTGCTGTGAATGTAGCCCTGATTTAGGAACCTCGTGTGGATGTGGGCTGTGGAGTCCAGGTCAGTCCTTGGTGCTGATCTCCATGGCTGTGGCACGGCTGAGATGGCAGTGCCCATCAAAGCCAAGGTCATCTTTTAGTCATTTCCACCATGGAAATAATTTTGGGTGAGCTAAGCCCACACAAAGTCAATGCCTGCCCTTGTGAGGGAAGGTCAGCTGTTGATCCTTCAAGTCTGGAGATTTGGGAAAGGAAGATGACAGAGCCACAGCACTGGGCTCTCAATGGGGAAAATATCTGTTACAGGCTTGGCTGAGAGCAAGGAACTCAAGGGATTCCATCTTTTCCTGCCCCAGCTCAGTTTCTTGGCTTCACTTCCACCCCATGACCCAGCAGAGCTCAGCCACTGTTTTCTGCTGCCCTGCACAATTTGCAAAGTCAAAATATATGGGAGTTGACCTGGTGCTGTGAGCCTGGCATCAAAGAACACACAGGAAAAGCTGGTCTTTGTAGCAAAGACTCAAGTAATTGTCATGGCATTTTTGTAGCTTCCAATAATTCTACAGTTTAGCATTGCTAAAGATGAAAGTTTGTCAGTCCTGCTTTGCATGAGTGGACTCAAAGGAGTGGTATTTTTTCTCCTCTAACTTTAGTTATCTTTCTGTAGGTAAGGTTTCTGGAGCTTCATGGTTGTCACTGAAGACTCAGTCAATAGTCAGTGGAATTTAAAGTGCAATTTAATTGACTGAATGTGGACATTTACTTCAGAATGGGATAAACTGCATCATGAACAGCATTGATTGTCTGCCTTCTTGACACATGCAATCAAGCTTATCCTCCTACCATACAATCTATTTCACCACCTCATTCCCTTTACCACTAGAAAGACAATTTATCATTAACATGCAATCCAAATCCATCATGGTAAGCCTGACTTCTTATCCTGTGATGCAGACCTCTAAAAACCACGAGTGCCATTGAGACAACACATAACAGATGACTGCCCACCGTCTTTTCTAGCACAAGAACACCAAATTACTATCAAATTATATGAAAGAAATAGGTTCAGACAAATGTGCAGATGCAGTTCTTCTTGCAGCATTCAAGGCCTGTAATTAAGTTATGAAACCTCTCACTGAAGGATGTTGTGACCATTGAAAATTTAGGCATGTTCAAAAAGCACTTAGACAAATGTACAGATAAAAATTCATTGAGGGTTATTAAACTCCAGTAGACTCTCTAGTTTATGAAATCCTGAAAATGCAAGTTCCTGGGAGTGGAAAACATCAAAGGAAATGTGTGTGTTGAGCTTATTATAATTTTTCTTAGTTCTTTGGACATTAGTAAATCTCAGAGACTGGACATTGTCTCGCCTGCACTGAATTTGTCTTAACACTAAATTGCTCCAACTCATTCTACTTTTTCTTGTAGGTGATGCTTTCTTAGCCTCTGAGGTGTTTTTTGCCATCCTTTTCTTTTCCATACCTTTCTTGAAGAGCAGGCTCCAGGCTGGACCTCACCCTCCATGGGTACCAAGAAAACACCACAAACAAGAGGCTTATCTCACCTTCTGGTTTTTTTTTTTTGGTTTTTTTGTGGTTTTTTTTTTTGGTTTTTTTTGTTTTTTGTTTTTTTAGCTGATAGGGGGAAAAAAAGAGAGGGATTTGAAGTCCTGTGAATTTACCAGGTATTTACCTTCCATTCCTGGGAAGGTGTAGTCATCCACCTCCAGCTGTCCTCACCCCATATCACCTCATCTCTGGTAAATCTGGGAAGAAATGTCACTTATAAGGTGAAAAACCCAGTAGAGGGGTACAGCACATCTGCAATTAATTAACTCCTGGTCACTAAATTTATCTGGTACCTGTGACTCCATACCTGCCTTACTTGCTGGGCTCATCAGAGGCCTTGCGTGTTGGGACCTCTGTGTTAATATTATTTCTATTTTTTTTTTTGTTTGTTTTATTCAGCAAGATCCCAAGCCTGGAGCTTTTGACAGTCCATGAGGTGTAAGATATAGATCCAGACTCAAATTTTTAAGCTTGGGGCCATTTTCTAGAAATGAGACAGATGTTATTTGCATACACCATTTTGTTTAAAAATGGCATGATCCTCTGAATTAGCATAAGTCTAATGAGGAACATCTATTTCAGGATGCTATTTAATAATTCCCAGCTACATTTTATAGGAGATGTTATGTTCCAACAAATACCCTCCATAGAACTATTGCCTTCCAGTGCTTCTGAAATCCTTTAGTGGGTGGAATCTGATTATCAGGAAAAAATATGTAAAATATACAAAGGTTAAAGCAGACAGCTGAGGTATTTTCAGATCTGAACATCTTGATCCTTGTGATAATTTGTATTCAGACACACTATGTTTGCTAAAGGAAAGCTTAAAATAAAAGTTAGCAAAGTACTTTGCTTTAGGGATTTGCTGGCTGGCTGTGAAGTGCCAGACTGCTCTTTAACTTTCCTCGGCATTTAGAGGCTCAGCACTTGCTGCATTGCACTGAAATGTCACATCCTCAGCAGAAAATGGAGATGATTTTGTGGGGTCTGGACTCTGAGGGTGCCAGACTGTTCTTCTCTTTAGATGTCTGGTGCAATTTTAGATGTTCCTGAGTGCCACATGTCCAGAAAGGCACAGGTCCTACGTAGCCAATCTCACCTGAACGTCTCAGGTATCCTCAGATGGTTCCATCTCAGTTTAGGTCAGTGAAAGAAGCCCTGCCTCTTTCTCATGAGAATTCAATTTGTTAATGATTGCTTTAGGAGCGTTCCACTGAAATACAGAAATAAAACAGACAATTAAAGCATAATCCATCTTCTTCATTGAAATTATAATCTCCAGATGTTTTCCCCACAGTTTTTGGTTCTAGCCTGTCATCACTAATCTTCAGAGAGTCTTGGAAGGGAATGACACAAACTCCCTTGCACGAAGGCTCCTTGGTGCTCCATGAATATGCAGGATATCACTTGGGTTCATATGTCCCTCACACCTCACAGTCTCACACCTGCTGTTAGAAATAACTTTGTTTTCCCAGGCACAAACCGAAATCCTGCGACACAATTTTCCTGGAAGGCAAAAAAAAAAAATTGATTGACCAATTCTTTGACATCCAAATGAAGCTCTTACCCTTGTCTGGTGAAGATAACATTGTGCATTCTTCTGGGTTTTCACCCACAATTTCTACCATGATATTTTGTGTTTGGCCTCCTCCCACATGCTAGCCAAGCACTGCCTTCCTCCTCTCCACAAAAGTCAGTTTGCCTCCCCCCAGCTCAAGGAAATGAATATTTGATGTTGGTGGGGGAATTGTTTCAGACAGGGGAAGCTGTGGGCTGTCCTGGTGCTGGCAGATGACAGGAGAGCTGCCAAAAGGGATTTTTGGGTCTGTTCTCTGTAACCACCCCCTGCACCACTGTCCCACAAAAACAGAGATTGCAATTGTACAGCTCAAGGTGTTGCACAGTGGGGGGAGGTGAGGGCTAAACCACACAGCTGAGGAAATTTGGAGTCTTCTTCCCTTCAACAGCACAGAGGAAGATGCTTGCCTCAGTTTCCCCCTTTCCTATTTCCCCCTTTCCCACAGAAGCAGAGTGTGGTGGGCTGGGTTATTTCAGAGTTCAAGGAGGAAAGAAGTCATTCCATGGATTACCTGTGGATTTGCTGTAGGGAATTTGTTTCTTTCACTCACTTGCAAGGTGCAAGGAGCAGCACAGAGGTTCTGCCTGAGTGGATTCTCCAAGGTCTGATAGAGGCTGTGTTTGCAGCTACAGCCTTTGTAGGTAGGGATAGATCCCCATCTCCTGCATTTCTGTGAAATGGGAAATTCTTAGAGCCCTCAGGTTGATCTTCAAACTGACCCAAAGGTGTGCAGCAAGGGATACACACAAGGTATGGCTCCACAAGCCCCATTTTTATATGGAATGAGGCTGAGGCATGGCTCCAAGCACGTGCTCCAGAGGAATTATTGCCCTGTAAGTCAGGGACACAGCAAAGAAAAGTACCTCAGCAATGTCCAACACTGAAATAAATCCCAGAGGTGCCTTTGCAGGCCAGGAAAAATCAGATTAAAACAAGAAGTGAAACACTGATTTAATTGGGAAAATGAATCGTTTCCACTGCTGCAGTATTACAGGTCCCCTTGTGAGGCTGAAATAAAAAACAGATGCCCATACCATGGATCTGTCTCAAGGAGGCAAAATGTTTGCATGGCCAAAATGTAGCACACATAGGAGTGGCTGGAAATACAGGAGAGTAAATTTAAAAAATAGCAGTGGCTTGGAAAAAGGAGCTGGAAATCAACTTCAGCACCTAACAGAGTCTTCAGACCACAGGTAAGGGAATAAAAGGTATTTTTTGCTGTAGAGTGGCCTCACAAAGTTTAGGTTTTTTTGACCAGATTCTGGTCTCTCCCAGTCAGCAGCTGAGGTTGTTGCTCTGTGGAGAAACACCTAAAATTGTTTATTAATACCTAACCAAACCAGGCACTGTTTGCCTGTCCTGGGAATGCTCCTGGCTATGTCCACACTACATTGCACTTGGGCCTGGCTCTTCTCCATGACATCTCTTATGTTCCCATGGTTCTGAGATGTCCTTTTAGGGTCTTGTTTTCAGGCCAAGATCACAACAATCAGTCTGCAGAGGGGTCTGATACCCTTGTGCTCCACAGCAGAAACCTGTCAACAACTGTTTTGTCCCTTGGGATGTGGCATGAGGATATATTAGCAAGCAGCAGCTCCTTCTTGAGCTTATTCCCCATCTCTCTTCCATTTTTACAACATCTGCAGGGGCAGGAGAGTTCTCCTTGCAGTGTATCAGTCTGATGTCAAACAAGGGAAAAACATTTAGGAGAGGGATAGAAGCATAATAGACCCTTCTTGTACTCCTCAGCCACCTCCTCAGTCTGGAAGTGAATCCAAGGTTATATTTTTATCATCTTTGTCATCTTTCTCTGCACCTTTCTCAAGCTGTAAAGCAAAGCTCTCTCTTTCATGTTTTTTTACAAGTGAGTAAACACAAGACCTGAAAGACATATTTACAGAGTAATTCTCCTTAATGTATTATTCATTTGACTTTTTGCTAGAAGTGCTGCTGTAGCCCTGATGTCCTGAGGATATCAGTAACACGAGGTTTGTAGAGAGAGGTAACGTTTTTATTAGAGCAATGGATTGACTTAGAGAGGTAAAAAACCCCACTGAGTTGTGGATGCATTTCTTGGTTTTGGGTGGGATAGAGTTATTTTTCTTTCTAGTAGCTGGTACAGGACTGGATTTTGGATTTAGGATGAGATGAGTTAATAACATACTGATGTTTTAGTTGTTGCTGAGCAGTGTTTCCACTAATTCAGGGACTTTTCAGCTTCTCATGCTGGCAATGAGGAGCCTGGGGAGCAAAAGGAAGTGGGAATGAACACAGCCAGGAGACCCAAACTGGCCAAAGGGATATTCCAGACCATACAGCATCTCTCTGAACGGGAAAACTGAACGGGGGAAATTGTCCAGGGGGTGGCAGCTGCTGCTCCAACTCTTGCTGGGTCAGTAAGAGGTGGCAATTGCAGTGTGCATCACTTGTTTTGTACTTATTCTTATTCTTATTCTTATTCTTATTCTTATTCTTATTCTTATTCTTATTCTTATTCTTATTCTTATTCTTATTCTTTCATATTCTTTCATCCCTTTTTTGTGCTATCAAACTGTCTTTATCACAACCATTAATTTTACCCTTTTTCTGATTCTCTCTCCCATCCCTCTGAGGGTGAGTGAGTTCTGTTCAGCTTCCTGCCAGGATAAACCACACCAACAGAGAAGCCCAACTTAAACCCTTTTGAGAATGGTTCTTGTGAGTATGAACTTATCTGTATTCCAGTTGTTAGCTCGAGTCATACCAGATTTGACATCTTTCCCCAACATTGCTTTTTCCTTTTTTTTTTTTTTTTTTTTTTTACAGAGAAAAGGTGCTCAATGCAAAGGTTAAAAGCTGTGCAATGCTGTTATGAGCTAATTAACCTCATACTGCTGTCAATGCAAACTGCTGGGATGGTGCATGTCCTTCATTGACAAGCTGATGTATTTTGGGTTGTCATTAACCTCTTCTCGTATATTTACTCTGCCAGGGAAGATTACCTGCATCAAAATAAGTGTCCATTTCAAAATTTGTACTGATTTTACTCTATTGATTCCACTTTGCACCTTCAACTGTGTCATAGTGGCATCCTCATGCTGAGTAATTTGGACCTGTGGATCTGCACTGTTGGTGTTAAGTGGTGATGAGATAAATGCATGTCATACTCTAAGCATGTCATGTCAGAAGATAAGAAAATAAAATTAATGGTATTTTAAAATACAGTAAGTCAAGAAAAAAGATCTGCAGTGTATGGATCTGCTTGAAATGCAGATTCCTTGGTAATGAGATTCCACTTTGGCTTTTTTCCCTGATGTTTGGGATGACTTTTTATTGTGTGCTATATCAAATTAATTTGAAGCAATCTGGTCTAGTGGAAGGTGTTCCTGCCTGTGGCAGGGTCCTGGAGCTAGATGGCCTGTAAGGTCCCAAACCCTTCTTTGATTCTATGATAAACGTTTCAAAAGCTAAAAACTCCATCTGGTTTTACCACCCTACCCCACAGCTTTCACTACAGAGATTTTTAGACTAGATAACATCACTGCAGAGTGTGATTTCACAGGATAGGGACTCGTCCTGCCATTCATTCCACCAACTCTGCACCAGGATTGGGAATATCTGGTGGAAACAGAGCACCAGGCAGGAAGAGAGGGCAGGATCTGGAGCACAGCACAGCTCTCAGCTTGGTGCTCTGTGCTGCTTCCAGGCCTGCTGCAACAGATCAGTCTTGGTGGCTGGAATTCCCTTGGGCTCCTGTGAGTTCCTGAATCATCCTGAGATATTAAATTAAGCAACATAAACAAGGGAGTCAGGAATAGAAGGGGAAAGCAAAATATTAGGGAAATACTTGCAACCAAAGCTTAGTTTGCAGCTTGAACAGTAAATATCCAGCCAGGCTGGATGTAATGGACAAGTCCCACTGAAATAGGCTCCATTAAAAGGAAAAATTGCTGGTTTTATGCAGACTGAGAAACCTGTATTAAAAGGCTGGACCATTTAGGAGTCACCATAACTTTGATGCAGTGAGTGCCAAGTGGTCTCCAATGTGTTTTTTGAGGAGGCCAGAGGATGATAACAGAGATTAGGGTGTAGGGAACATGGCCATGGAAATAGATGGAAGCCATGGAGGACGTTCAGGTCAAGAGAAGTGAGCAGCAAAGCACAATACACCAACTTCTTTCAAATTAGTCACTAAAAGCAAATGAAGAAATGTATGTTTCTCTGTGTCTGCTGAGGACAGGGCATTTTCACCTGAAATTGCAGGAATGGCCTTAAACAATGCTGGGATGTACTTGGAGGAAGGTGATATGGGTAATTTTTGGGACTTGCCAATGAACCAGGTAACAGCAGGGTGCTGAATGAGCTGAGCTCTGGATGTCTGCACTGGGTGCATTGGATCCAAACTGGATAAATCAGACCAAAAGCCATGTAGATATTGCTCCCAGGTCCTACAGGATGTGGGGCCATCAAGTCCTTAAAACTGACCCCATGGGCAAACAGCCAAATGTAAATCTTTCCCTTTAAGTTATTTGTTTTTTCATATCTCAGGTCATAGGATTAGGTCAATGTTGCTTATATATCCTGTTCCACAAAATGCAATCAAGATGAAACCAACCTCAAATCAAACCCTGTTGTGAGGAGTCTTTGAGGACACATTTTCCATGGGAGAGTCAAGGGTTACAGAGGACACAAAGGAAAAAGAAAGAATATTTGAAAGAATAAAGGAGTCTTTACGGCAGCCTCAAGTTACACCATATGAAGTTAAAAAAACTCCAGCGCTCCCAGCTGAAAAGCCTGGGAATAAAAGAAACTAAAATAAACCTCTTCAGCTTCATGCACAGAGGATTATTATTCTTTTCTCCATTGCTATACTTTCATGTTGGTGTAACTCCAAATAATCCATTACTTCTGTTTATGCCAAATTTGGAGAGAAGAGATTCAGGCCCAAGCACTGGGTTGATGATTTACTCATTTTTCCCCATACAAAGAAAAAAAACAGTGAATTGAGTTTTTATGGCTAAATCTGGATTTCAAACTGCATAAATTAAATATGTATATATACACATTTAGATGCATATACATATATATGTGTGTTTGCATGTGTATGGATGTGTACTTTCTTTTGAATTTCACTAAAACACATTGAATCCTGGGGCTTTTTTGACAGAGCCTTGAAATGCACCACTTAAAGAGGATTTATGTTTGAGGTAGATCTCAAATGTGAAATTTTGAAGATTGTCTGACAGCATGACATGCCAAAATAAAGCAGATGATGCAAGCTCTAAAACTGACTGGATAATGGCATATCCTGGTAACCTATTATTCATGTAGGGTTTTGTATAAATGTGTATATTATTATTTAATTTTTTTTATGCAATAATTCAAGGAAAAGCAGTTTTCTAGCACATTTCTACAGAAATATGAAGATCAATTCAGACTTCAGCTGTTTAGACTTCTAAATCAGGCCTGAAGTACATGAACAGCCCATAATCTTAAAAAAAAAAAAGGAAGAAAGATATTTCTTTGAATGAATGTTGCCAATATTTATGCGTCCACAAGCTTACTGGAATAAAATTGTGCAAATGCTTGCAGGATGGAGCTATTAATTAAATAAGAAGTCATATAGGGTAATGTATGACACACCACCTTGCTGTCAGAGTAGCACTTTCTGTCTCTCTTTGACAGCAAGTGCTTAAGAGGAAAAAAAAAATGGTGCCTTATTATATATTCTTCCTTTGTAAAAAAGAACCCACAATAAAGCAATTATTACCCAGTGAGATGCATTCACTGGCTCCAAAGACAGGAACAGGACTGCAGTAATGGGTTTAAACTGCAACAGGGGGGAATTAGGGAACACATTGGGGCTGCTTCATCAGGGGTGATCACAACAATCTGACCAGGCTGGTTGGAGATGTTCCATCACCTGAGGTTTGAAGGACAAGTCAGGTGAACCTGCACGTGTACCAAAACTTCTGGGAGAGTTCAATGAGGAATTAAGCAAGGCCAGGCTTGGGACAAGGTGGGATGGCTTTAGTCTGGAAAAGGGGAGATTTAGATTTGATATTAGGAAGAAATCCTTTGTTGTGAGGCACTGGCACAGGTGCCCAGAGAAGCTGTGGCTGCCCCATCCCTGGAAATGACCAAGGTCAGGTTGGATGGGGCTTGGAGAAACCTGGGATAGTGGAAAGTGTCCCTGCCCATGGCAGGGGGTGGAACTGAAGGATCTTTAAGGTCCTTTCCAACCCAACCATTCTGTGATTCTGTGCTGTAGAGAACTGAAACAGGTAGGGTTGATCCCACTCTGAGACAGATGATGGAAGAGATGATATCTTAAGATCCCAATTTACTGTGATTCTGTGATTTCTCTGAACACGCTCACCACCTCTGTGGTGGAGTCTGGATTTCTATTTTTCTGTAAATATTTGTGCACAGCACAAATAAGAGCAATTACTGTCGATGGGAACCTCGGTGGGTTTCAGTGGGCAACGTAAGGTTCCAACCCACATCACATTTAGTGGAAATTATGCATCTGAGTTACAGACCAAACTACACCACAGAAAATAAAAGATGTTTGCAGACTGCCTGTACATCTGGATGTTGAATTAAGAAGAGTTTTAATTACAATTAAAGTAACAAAGTTTTGCTCTTAGGCCGTGACTGGTAAATCCTGAGTTCAAAATCCTAAAACAGGTAATACTTAACTTGTCTAAAGTTGAATGGGACAAAGGAGCACTGCATGAAAAATCTACTGCAGTACTTAAACGACTCATTTACTTTCTGAACTTCATAAAGTTTCCCTCCTGACAATGAGGGAGAGTTTCTCCTTTTTGATCTTATTAAGATGAGTGATGCTCTGTTTCAGAAAGATGGGCACTAGAGAGGAAGTGGCAGCATTAAAGGGACATGGTCAGCAGCACTGAGGTCACACTGAAATTGTCATTGAAATAGATCAACCATGAAATGTCGGAGGCTTGTTCACTTGGAGTCAAACTTATTTTTGCTGAACATGTCTGGAGAGCCAGAGATCCAGTCCTGGAAGTCAAAGAGAAAAGTAGGAATCCAAGTAGTCTCTTAGGAAAGGACTTCCAGAAATATTTTGAAGCTGCTGATGGATTTTTGTGTCTATGATAGGGATAATCTGCTAGAAAGGCTGAGTGTCAACCCCTGAAAATGAGGCTTTCTTAAAACTCTTTGCTGAGGACCCAAAAATGAAACTTCCCTAAACACTGGCAGCTTATCAGATCTTGGGAGATGTGCTGGAGGAGAATCCTTGTGAAGATTAATTCTGCTGGGACTGAGGAACTGGGAATGAAGGACTGAAACTCTTCCCAGCTTTTCAAACTTTTGAGATCTCTTCTGGCCTTGATTTATTGCCTGATAGGGCTGGCAGGCAGCTCAAACATTATTCCAGCAGCAGTCTCATGCACATGTGTATTGAACACAGCAGCAGAAGTCAGGTCATGAATCTCATTTCACAAGACAGTAATGAGCCAATCGATACACCAAGTGAGTTTTACACATTTTTCCCAACAATGAGGGCTTTTATCCTGCAATCAATATTCTAGGATGAGCACGGAGATGTAGCCACATCACAGTTACTGAAAACAACCAGGTATGAGTGAGACACCTCAGTGGTTCTAAATAAAGGAAACAAAGAGCCTTGCATTTGGAAAGCTCTGGTTTGGCAAGCTCCCATGAACTGGAAAACATGGAAACACAAGCAATCAATCAGAAGAAGCTAATGTGTGGTAACAGAAGAGTTCACAGCAATCCCAAGTGTGAAAACATCCTGGTTGCACAGTGAGAAATGACTGAAACTCAGACCCTGGAGAAAGCAGGGCCCTGGCACAGCCATTGAGAGTGATTAGTGAACTTTTATTGGTGTAAGGAATAAACTAAAGTAATGTAAAGGAGTAATGCAGTGCCTGGAAGATGAGCCTGGATATAAGCACTAATGGAACTACATCTTTAGGGGGAGAGGAGAGTGACTGCTTCATTTTGCATCATCTAGAAAAGCATGCCATGGAAGGGAAACATTTCTGACAGTAGCTGACTGTGAAACACTTCATTCTTTTAATGTTTTTCAGCTAACTCAGGCAGAGGAAGTTAACTACAAAAGTGTGGAGTAGGGATGGAAGGAGTACTGCACTCCACATCAAGACGTGAGAGTGATCCTTTAAACCAGCTATTATCAAAAGGAGGTGAAAATATGGGAGACTTTGTGGCTGATCTAAGATTGAAGAGAAATTCTTGCTTTGTGGGAGGCTAGATCCCTTGATAGGAGCTCAGAGTGTGGTAGTAATCAGGAACTGAAACATCAGAAAGAGAAAGTATTGGCAGATTGAGAATTAAGCCTTGACAATGTATTAAGGAAAAACTGGGAGACACAGACAGAAGTGTGACACTTGAACTTGACATCATGCATCCCCATGACCAGCTGAGATAATTTCAAATTCTGCTTTATGTTGACTATAGGTATTTTTGTCATTCTTCTGTTGGTATTATGGACATCAGGGCCTGGTAAAGAATATGTGCAGAATTGTGTTTTGAAGAGGCGCAGAAGGGCTTTTACCTCTCAGCTGCTCCTCCAGCAGCAAAGAAAAGGAGTTCAAGTTGAGTCAAGAAGTGGACAGAACCAGGGCACTCATAAACCTCTGAGCTCAGTAAATGAAATTAATAAAATAAAAATACAGGTGGGGAGTGAGAGATGATTTAATAGAAGGAAGTTGTTGAGGGGAGTTCTTTGGAAATCAACAAAGCTGCCCAGAGAAGGTCTCTTTAAGTCAGGTTGAAATGTTTTGTTCCTTGTCAGATTCAGTGGTTTCTTTTATTTCCCCTGTATTTAACCCCCTGTCTGTGTTCACAGTTAACTCTGCTTCTCAGAGCGAACAGGTTGCCCAGAGCCCCAATATTTCATTTTTAGAGAAGCAGAAATACAAAATCTTAACACTTTTATTCCTCCTTTTTTTTTAAGAGGTGAGTTTCTTTGTTGAATTCTGCCCAGGTTGCCATGCACTTTTGCCAATTTTTCCTTTTGTTATCTCCCTCACACACTCCCACTCATCAGCCAGAGCCCATTTTCAATAGGCTAACCTAACCAACCCCACCAGTCTCAGTCACTACTTCTTGTCCCACTCATCCTGAATCTGAACAGGTACCACCTGGCTTGGGGGCTGCAAAGGTCTGGAGGGACCTGGGCCAAGAGTCAGGGCCTCTCCTGAGATGATGATTTCCCATTCTTTACTCTTCCAGATTCCCTTGGAAGTATAATTCCCAGAGCCAAGTGAAATGTATTGTGGGTCCCTTCAAAAACAGGATATTCTGAGATTATGTAATCTGATGTTTTTTGTGCAGGGACCATGCAAGAGCTGGTGGAATGGTGTGACCACAGCAAATTTGGGCATGAAGTCACAAACTGTTCTGCAGAGTTCAAATCCTCTGACCAGTCCTCCAGGAGGCTGGCTCTTCTTTAACTTCCTCATAAACAAGTACCATAATACTTGACTTTCCTTCTAGGAAAAAGCAGAAGATTGTGAATCACAAAGGGCCTTTGTTATGAGAGCAGCTCTGCTTTCACTCTGCCTCCTCAGAGCGGCCCTTTGATGCCTATTTCCTGTGGCAAGTAAAAACAAAAGAAAAGAAGTATGGGAACACATTTTTATTGTTTTTCTTTGACCCTGTTTATGATGATTCAGTAGCACCTATCAGGCCCCAACGGCCTCTCGTGCACTGCATTACTTTTCCCAGGGGTGAAGGCATGAGGGGGAAGATGGAAACCAGCAGATGGATCCACACTGTGGATTCACTGGGGCTTGGGACTTCTGCACCTGGAAAAACTGCAGAGTCCCATGGATCAAGGCCCCAGAGCTTAGCTGGGTCTGGTTGGGATGGGAGAGCACAAACTAACTGCTCCTGAGGTTTCTTCTTGATTTTTTTTTTTTCCTCTTGCTCAGGTATCTCTGAGGGTGAATGATTCAGGGGACTTGAGGGAAGAGTGAGAAACTCTCCAGCCTCTGCCTCCCCACAGAGCCCAGAGGAAGGAGATGTTGTCT
Source organism: Taeniopygia guttata (assembly GCF_048771995.1). Lineage (NCBI taxonomy): Eukaryota > Metazoa > Chordata > Aves > Passeriformes > Estrildidae > Taeniopygia > Taeniopygia guttata. The sequence continues at coordinate 3,873,627 of NC_133025.1, forward strand.
CTGTGGTTAGAAAACCAGACATGTGTCAAACGTTTGTCTTTGAATCTTCAGTAGAAAAGATTGTCACATGAGCTGCACCGTAGCTTGTGGTGGAACTTTATCTGCTTGGCCCACCGAGGGCTGGTTTGAGGTGGAAAAATGTAACACCCAAATGCAGCTGTTTGCCTCCTGAAGAAGGATACTTGCAAACTTTCCCACCTTTGGGGGTTTCAGGCATGTCTCCTCCCTGATGTGAAGCCCCCGGCGCTTGAGGAGTGGGGCAGACAGCAGGAGCAAAGCAGCTCCCTGAAAACCAGACTTTCTGACTGTGCTTTTAAGAAAAAGAAGTGTTTGGTCTTTCTTTTTTTCTTTTTTTCAATGTGTGAAACCGAAGCAGGGTGAGATAAATAAGCATGGTCTGGCATGCAATTAATTTACATTACACAGGCATGAGCTGTCTGTAATTATTTTGGCACATGGACTAGAGGAACATCTTTCCCACCATGGACCCTAGTGCTAGCCCTGTGCAGAGCTGTTCACCATCCCAAATAGATGTTCCCTGTGCTGTCCTACCATGTGAGGGGTTGGTCTGACTTTGTGTGATTGGTTTACATGATGCCTCAGGTTTAGCTTTTGTATTTTTCAGATTCTGTGCTGCTTTAGTGTGTGGGTCTGAGCTTCATGTTATGGGATGGTGAGCTCTGTGCACAGAGCAGGAACACAAAACAATTCCTGCTCCAGCTGGGCACCAAGGACAAATGATCCAAATCTCAGCCCAGGAGCACAAACACCGTGGGCTGGAGAGAGAAAAACAAGCAGGATGGGACTGCCTGGGCTAAAGCTGGAATGGGACAATGAACTCCAAGGTGCCAATGGAGCAGAACTGATCCCAGGGAGAGCCCCCGGGAGCGCTCGTGCATTTTGGGGCCATTTTGGTTCATCTTGGGTGCAGCCCTGGCTGGGCTCTGGTGCTGCCCAAGGTGGATCCATGGAAGAGATACTTTTCATAAATCTTTGTTTATTCTGTAGTCCAGCCTCTGTTCTAGGGCAGCCTTCACAGGGCATCATCGACACCAGAGAGGCCGTGCCAATGGCAGAGAAGCTGTCCTGACCTATTTATCTCACTGCTACAGATACAGGACTGTAGGGTCAGATCAGCTCTTGGTCCCTTACTACAAGAAAAACAGTGAGGTGCTGGAGCAAATCCAGAGAACAGAGCTGGGGAAGGGTCTGGAGCACCAGGAGCACCAGGAGGAGCTGAGGGGGAAGGGGGAGCTCAGCCTGGAGCAAAGGAGGTTGAGGGGGGACTTTGTGGCTCTGCACAAGTCCCTGACAGGAGGGGACAACCAGGGGGGTTGGTCTGTGCTCCAGGGAACAAGGGACAGGAAAAGAGGAAATGACCTCACGTTGCTCCAGGAGAGGTTTAGATTGGATACCAGGAAAATTTTTTCATCAAAAAGGTGTTCGAGCACTGGAACAGTCTGCCCAGGGAAGTGATGGAATTACCATTCCTGGGAATGTTCAGAGGATATATGTCACTTAGGGTGGCACTTGGCACCGTGGTTTGGTGGTGGCCTTGGTAGTACTGGATTCATGGTTGGACTTGATGGCCTAAGAGGGCTTTTCCAGCCTTAATAATTCCTTGATTTTGTGTTGTCTTGGCTACCTAGGGCCTCTTTTAAGTTATTTCTTGTAATTGGCTCCCTTATTGGGACTCTACATGACCCAGTACCCAGAAGAAAGGACAATTCCTATACTCCAAGTTTTCTTTTGACAGCAAATTGTGATAACTGGTTGACATAACGAGTATGCAGCAAGGCTTGATCCTAAATTTGTCAATGAAAATAAAATTAGCACTTCTAAAAAAAAAAAAAAAAAACAGCCTAAAATCTCCTCCCAACTTACAGTGGGGTGTCTGGACCAAAAGCTGCAGGAGGGAGCGTGCAGCATTTGAAGTGGGCACGGACTGTCGTGTTCTGCCTCAGCAAACGGTTCCTTTACAGGAAGCCACCACAATATTTGTTCTGCAGCTACACAGATCACAAAAACCCTCAGTGCTGCCACCTCGCCCATCCACATCAGTGAGAAAAGCTAAAGGAACCATTTTCCTTCAGCCCTTTTGGGGGCCTGAAGATTCAGCAGGGACCATTTTGTAAATACTTGTTGCATTTCCCTGTTCCTGATACAGTGTGCTTGGACAACTGATGCCTCAGGTTAAAGCTTTTATATTTTTTCAGATTCTGTGCTGCTATAGTGTGTGGGTCTGAGCTTCTCATTATGGGATGCTGAGCTCTCTGCACAGAGCAGGGAGACAAAACAATTCCTTCTCCAGCTGGGCACCAAGGACAAATGATCCAAATCTCAGCCCAGGAGCACAAACACCGTGGGCTGGAGAGAGAAAAACAAGCAGGATGGGACTGCCTGGGCTAAAGCTGGAATTGGGCAATGAACTCCAAGGTGCCAATGGAGCAGAACTGATCCCAGGGAGAGCCCCTGGGAGCGCTCGTGCATTTTGGGGCCATTTTGGTTCATCTTGGGTGCAGCCCTGGCTGGGCTCTGGTGCTGCCCAAGATGGATCCATTGAGGTCTTTTATTAAATCCCTGCTTTATTCTTTACCTCTGTCCAGCCTCTGTTCTAGGTCAGCCTCCACAATGCATCACAACATGGAGCCAAAGGCAAATGCATCTGCGTTATGAATATTTGTCATGCTGGGCATTGTCACTGGCAGTGCAGGACACCAAAACAGCAAATCCATTCTGTCCATTTATGTAGGAACATCAAGCTCTTAGTGGCTGGACAGTAATTGAGCCTGTGAGCCACTGAGTCACTTTGCAAGTTCCTTTATTTTCCTTAGGAGGAAATGATACCAGACATCCAAACCATCCGGTTTAGCTTTCTATCCCTTTACCAAGCTGTGATTGTCACAGTGTTGTGGTGCTGAGCTGTGATGGCTGGAGGGTATTAGTTCTGTTCCTTTGATTTTTCTTCTACGGGGGAACTAATCCAAATTGTTCTTTGGCAACAGCCAAAGAATAGAAAACGTTATATGGAATTGAATGACCACAAAAGCTCAGAACATAGGAACAATTTCTCCCCACAGGTCAATAACTTGAGTTTACAGGTCAGGACAGCATAAATCCTGTGATGGGTGTGTCACCTTAGTAACAAAGAGGGTCCAAAAACAGTTAAAGAAATATTATACAACTCTTAAGTGACTGGTGTTGTGGTCATAGTGTAGTTGGTTAATAATTGCCAAGATGGTACAAGTGAAATGAGCATTTCTCAAACAGCTGAAGCTCTTCAAGAACATCCATGGTAGAAGATAATGTAGCAATTTTGTGTGTTTTGCTTACATATATTTCAGGTGTGGCTCCATCAAAGAGCTGATAGCCACAACTGACAGCTAAACACTTACTGAAGCCAGTGGAAACGTAAACATCCTGTAAAAGCATACTGAGCTAGCTTAGAAATGAGAAAGAGGAATTTCTTCTTCCTACAAATAAAATTTTATAGTAAAACTACTAATTGTTAAATGTTAATCTTAGGGTTACTGAGCTGTCTGAAGAGCCCATGCTGATTCACGTCTGTAAGTTAAATGCATGTGTTGGATCTGTTGATAAGACTAAATTATGTGAAAAAAATATGATCAAGCATGGGATTGTCTTTTCTATCTGGTCAGCAGTTAAAAGAGAGTAATATGTGCAAAAGAAACACAAAATCTAAGTCACTGTCAAGCTGAGGAGAGACACTTGGATGTTTGTGGAAATAAATTAACATATGTTATGTGTGAAGGGTACAGCCATTCTTTAAAAGACCCGTGACAAAAACCTAATCAAATGACAGCTCTAATGACTGGAGCCCGAAGGGAGCTGTTACAATAATTACACAACATGCAGAGGGTTGTAATAGCAGGGCCTCACCCGCTGGAAGATGAAAGCATCATGGCAAATGGAAGCATTTGTATTCCCAGAGATACCAGGGAGGCACAAAGAGAAGAGCAGAGGAAAGGTGCATCAGGAATCAATTTAGCTTAAGCAGTTTTAGCCCCAGGGGCTGTGTACTTGGGCTGATATGGGAGTGGGATGTGAATTGATCTGTGCAGGGTGAACAGAGAAAGCGGATCCAGCCTCCAACCAAAAATACATGAGGAGGTGATGAAGGTCTGCAGGAGGGTAGTTGGTGGTCTGTCAGGGTACAAGATTCCCATTCTTAGAACATGATTCGGTGAATCACCTCCTTTTACCCTCACACAGGCCCCCTCTGTCTTGCCTAAGCTAGTATTTCAAAGAATTCACAGAATTACTGGATTGGAAGAGACCTTCAAGACCACCGAGTCCAGCCCAGCCCCAACACCTCACCTCACCCAGTGCCACATCCAGGCTTTTCAAACACACCCAGGGCTGGTGACTCCACCACCTCCCCAGGCAGCCGTTCCAGAACTTTATCACCTTTCTGGAAAAGCTTTTTCCTGCTGTCCCACCTGAATTTCCCTGGGCACAGCTTGAGGCTGTGTGCTCTGGTTCTGTCAGTGCTGCCTGGAGACAGAGCCCGAGCCCAGCTGGGCACAGGCACCTTTCAGGAGCTGTGGGGAGCGATGGGGCCACCCCTGAGTCTCCTTTTCTCCAGGCTGAGCACCCCCAGCTCCCTCAGCTCCCTCACAGGGTTTGTGTTCCCAGCCCCTCTCCAGCCTTGTTGATCCTCTGGATGCACTCGAGGGTCTCAAGGTCCTTCCCAAACTGAGGGGCCAGGGCTGGACACAGCACTCGAGGTGAGGCCTCACCTCACTTGCAATGCCCCTGGTGATGTCTCCAAAGAAAAGGAGGCTTGAAGTGCACAGCAGTGTGGAGCTCAACTGAGCACTAGCAGAGTTTTTCTCCTTACTTAACACTTATTTCTTAAGACCACCTTCTTGATTTTTCTCCATCGCTTTCTTCATCTATTGAACTCTGTTGCAGGCACTCACTGTTGCAGCAAAAAATTTAAAATAGGTGTTTATCAAGACACTGTAGGTAAATTCCTTGATGCACAGTGATATTTTCTTTTATAAGTGAAAGCAAAAATAGAAACCATGAACTAGGAAGGTCTGCACTTCAGATAAGTGTGATAAGTTCAAAGTGTTGTGCCCCTTATGTTGCCATATATTTAATTTCAGTGCAAACAAATGTATGGAATATTAGTGATCATCCTATAAAATGAGAACTTGATAGGGAAAGCTATGCAGCAGATTTGATGTGCTGCATTTCACAGGTCAAAAAATTGTACTATCAAAATCTGAAGTCACCTCCTCTTCAGAGTGAGAAAAAGAGAACATGTTCTTCCCTAGGTGTCCCTAATTTTCCCATAAACATGCCAGCTTTATTTTCCTTTAAAGGAATACTAATAATGTGTCTGGCTTGCCTTCACTTAAAGGACTGATTTTCCTGAGGGCCAAGGGCAACACTGTGTTCCAAGCTTTTTGTCCTTTAGGTTATCTTCTTCATGGCAATCTGGATGGATGAACCTTCCTAACAGCTGGAACTCCCAGAGTTATTCCTAGATTTCTGAGAAGAAATTAAATAGCTGCTGGGGAGCCAATGGCCAGTGGAAATTAGTCTGAGATGTGGAGTTGCAGTTGGAGCAAATTGGAAAAGGACAATTTCAAACATGAATGTCAGTGATGCTGGAGCCAGAACCACATGTTGGATCTGTGATTGTTTAAGTTGTACTTTTTTCTTATTTTCCACCATAGCAAACTTGTGGTAGTTTATCACAATTCTCTGAGTAATGCATCCATTTTTCCCTCAGTAGCTCACAATTATTGAAAAACCCTTGTACTGGGAGGGTCTGAGTCACTCCTAACTAGTCCTGGCTCAGAACTAGACCAGAGTATAAATGGCAGTGGATAAGAGCCAGAGGCTCCAGGCTGTCTCAGGGAGGGATTGATGTCCCCTCCTGCTTGGACTTGTTCTGGATTGTATATCCTACCATAAAATAAAATAAAATAAAAAAAAATAGCAGAAAATACCATTAAAATCCCTGAATTCCTTTTATCCCTGCGATTTCCTTTAATATTTCTTTCTCTGAGCACGATTAATTCTGTTAATTCCCAGCTGTTGCCTGACGATCAAGAAACAAATGTTTATCCTCTTCTGGCCACGGCCCACAAGTATTAAGGGATAGTTCCACTAATGCTCTGCACCAAGACTTCACTGCCACTTGACATATGGAGTAATTTACCCCTGTTGGCAAAAGGAACCGAAATCAGCACGTTCCTTTTACAGCCTAATCCCGTGCGTTGTGTTGATGTGTAAACAGTGACACATGAGGGTTTTACAACCTGACATAAAACATGCATTAGCACTGAGGGAATTGTCTGTGCATTGGAGGGAAGTTGTTGTTATGGGTTTTTTTTTTTTGGTTTTTTTTTTTTTTGCTTCAGGAAAAGACTGTTTCTGTCACACAGAAATCTAGGTGAAATTAGATCAAACCACTTGGAAAAGCAAATGGATGTAATACAGAGAGAGCAAAAGGAGATGATGCATCTCTTTTCGGAACCCTGAGAGATGCAGATGTTCAAATCTGGAATGCAAGTGCCAGACCATGAATTTGATGGGTGCTCAGCACCCACTGCAGTTTAGGGGTTTTATCCTGAGAGAAACAGGCCCCTCCAGAACACATTAAACTGAGACAATCATAGACGTGGAAATCAGGTCAGATGAATCATGTCTTAAAAATGACCATATTTTTCTTAAATTGTAAGTGGGGAAAGAGTGACTAGCACTGACAGAGATGATATTAGGTGGGATGAATTCTACCCCCAGTGTCTTTGAAAATGAAGCTATTTTAGCTGATGAGACACAAAGTTGATGCTTCAGACAGAAGGGACAATATGGGACTGCCTGAAAAATATGAAGCCCTCGTGATTTAGAAAAGATACAGAGTCACAGCATTACTGTCTTGTGTGTATCTGTGTCTAGGTATTGAGATGTGTCCTCTGGATTCCTGGTTTTATGCTCTTCAGCATACTGTCTTGATGCTTGTTTTTTAATGAAAAATGCCTTTTTTTATTTGTTAAAAAGAGATTTTTTTACTAGCTTTGTGAGGGAGGGAGGACAGGCTCCAGAGCTGCACTGACCTGAGGACTTCCATTCATCCAGAATTCTTGCTGTGGCAAAGAACAAACCATCTGGGGCTGCTGGGGTCTCTCGAATAGACCAATGGAATTCATGGGCCACCACAACTCCTGCTCACTAATTGTGGCACTTCTGCAAGGTCCATGATGGATGTGAGAGTAATTTGGGGTTTTTAATTGTTCTAAGACAAAACTTTTTGATCAAGAAAATGCCATTTGTGTTCTGTGATGCAGCCTTTGCTAACAGAACAATAACAGAAATCATCCTTACACTACTATGTAAATCCTTCCATGGCCTTCAGCTGATGTTATTTATTGTTGCTGTCCTGTCTCCCCACCTGAGAGCACATTATCTTGTGACTGTAAACAGTAGCAGCATGACAAAATGTTAAAATTTAGAATTATTTCTCTGTAATGAAAAATTGCAAACTCTAGGATCTTATTTGTCTGGAAAAAAAAAAAAAAAAGGTAGCTGAGGGGGCATCTGATACAAATGAATACAGGAACTTGTATGTAATTTTCCTAACATTAAACCTGAGGGGAACATCAAATAGCATTGCTGTCTGATTAGTTCAGAAAAAAAAAGACATATTTCTTGTAGAAGGGTGAAGTACAGCTCTGATATACTTTGCTAAAAGACAAGGTGATGAGAATACATAGAAGATTTCAAAAAGTGATAGAACATATTCTGGCAAGAAAACGTAATTAAGGACTTATAATCTTGGTAGCTGATGAAGACTCAGAGCTGCTTGATGTCAGGAGATTCTTGGTCTTCTTTACACATTTTCTGTTGGACATTGCTGGAGGCAGAACTTGGCTAAGCAGATCTTTAATCTCAGGCAGCTTCATGCTGCTCCATCTCATACAGCCTGTGCGCTCTCAAGGAGCCTTCTTAAGCCACTGTGGCCACCAAATGCTTTACCTTGATCTGAAGCAGCAGGAAAAATCCAAATTTCTTCAAGAAACTTGATGGTTTGTGTAGTCTGGGTGAGATGTTTGTTAACAAAGTACTCATATGTGTTACTAGCTTTAATCCCATAGGGCACAGAGAAGGAGAATTTGTGAGATTCCAACAAGGATTGAAGGCTGAGCATGTTTGAAGAACATACCCCCCTATTTTCCTGTGTATTTTATATCCTTTTTAGAAAGAGAAAGAAACACTTTTGTCACTGCTATCTACAAGGCACCACGGTGAGGTTGGGAGTCCAAGCATGCACAGCGTGCAGCATCCTCCCAAAGTGAGGAGTATCAGGGTCCCCACTCGCCAGCCCTGTCTATCTTTGTGTCTCCAGGCTGTCCCACACAATGAAGCTGGTGACACCTGGTGTCACCCTCCTGCAGCACAAAGCAGCTGCACCTTCATGGGCATTGCAAGGGACAAGAACAATTCTGTCTCTGTGTAAGGGTGTCTGTGTTGGGGTTGCCCGCTTGGCCATGAGCAAGGAGAGAGCTCAATTTTGTTTTGTTGAGGAAGCTTTCAGTAATTCTCACACCTGTGGTCTGGATCAAGTGTGGAGCAGGACAAATGGAGAGTGTCACATCTCACTGTGACATCCTGACCCACATGTCTGTGACCAGAAACACTGGATTTTTCTGATTGTGCCACACACAGGAGAGAGGTCAGGGCAGTGCAGACAGGACCCTCTTTCATGGCACCATGAGAATAAGAAACCTTCCAAATATCACCTGCTCGTCTAATACCATCCTCCTTCACTACCACAAGAGCTTTCAGCCTGAGGGTTAAAACCCTCATGGAGCCTTGACAAATTCAGCCCTCAAGGTGAAATCACACACCAAGTCAACACTCAGTTGCTGCAGAGCTGATTTGGTTTTCAGCATAAAAAACAGCATGAAAAAAATGCAGATCTTTCTGGCTTGTGATATTTTCTTTTCCTATTGCCAGCCTCTTCTCTCAAGAAAAAGTTTAAATTATTCCCACGTACAAAGAAAGCCTAGGGAGCAGAAATGTTTCTGACCAGGCAGCTAAGTGAAGTGTTGAAGGTCTGAGGAGCAAAACTTTCTGGTCCAGCAGGTCAGCTAACAGCATTTCTCACAGAGAGACAAACTGGGGGGAATTCAAGTTCTTTAATCTCTTTCTGACAGAAGTGTGTTTGAGAGCACAGAGTGCCTGTCAGAGCACATATCTGCTTCCAGTCCTCCCTGATGATGTCTGGGGCCACCAACAAGGTGGAACTGAGCTTAACACCAGGACAGCAGCCCCAGAGGTGCTACCGAGCAGCCCTGCAGGTGTTCATAGCTGAAGGCAGAGAAGAACACAAGCATGGATTTTCTGCTGTGATTGCATCCCCTGACCATCACACTCACTCTCCACACCCAGGACTAAATAGCTTATAGACAGGAGGAGAGCTGAGGTATTTCAGAGTGAAAATGTGATGCATGAAGAAAATGAAGGTAGCAGAAGGTAGGTAAGAAACTTTTGGAGAATGCAGTTTATAGAGGACTGGACAGTAAATGGGGCTGACTGTGGAAGAGAGAATGTGAGGCCAGTGACACCAAACTGCAAGAAATCAGACTTCCTTATTGAGAGTAATTGTCCCTGAGGAGATCATGATTGCTATTTTGTTATATCTCACATTTTCCTAGAAATTCAGGAACAAAGAACCCATGGGATGATTTTTCTTACAGTATTTTCTTTTCCGACCTGCAGGTTAACACTTATGTTCATCCCTTGCAATATAAACTTTTCAACCTTCTCCTTACTTGTTGTATGAGACAATGGCCATGTTTTGGTGTCAAAACCTGTGCTAGAAAGTGCTCTAAGTGTGTTTGGAATCCTCTGTCCTCAACAAGTGAGACGTGACAACCTTGCCAGTGTGCATGGCAACCTGATGGAAGGGACATCAACCAACCTAAATCTGGTGGCTTTCATCCCACTGCTTCCAGGAAAAGTTCCCAGCTGAGGCTCCCTGGAATCACCATCCTCACTGTCCCAGATTGCAAGGCAAGATGTATTCCATTTGCCATCTGCATGGCAGTTGTCTTCTGTTAAGTGGGCAGTTTTCCTTATCTCTTTCATAACCAATCCTCTCTCTGGGGAGACATCTGCTGATAATAGGACATTGAATGTCATTGCATGACTGATAAGAACTAGAACATCCCATTGGGAGATGCTCTGCCCAGAGGGAGGAGCCAAGCATTCCTACCTGGATATAATCTGGAATTTCTGGAACACCAGCACGGCTTTTTCTGCACTGGGTTTCCCAGAGGAACAGCTGCCACTTCCACTGCAGGAAGATTACACCCTTCTACAGGATCACTGCTCCAACAGAACCACACCTGACACTCCAGGAGAACTGCAGCCACAATTCCAATTGGATTGCTGCCAACACCCTGTCAAACAGGGTGTCAGGTTGTATTCCGACTCTGTCAGTGTTGTTTTGGTTTACTGCATTGTTTATTTTATCTTTTTATTTTCTTCCCTAATAAAGAACTCTTATTCCTGCCCCCATATTTTTGCCTGAGGGCTCCCCTTAATTTCAAATTTATAACAATTCGGAGGGAGGGGGTCTACTTTTTTTTTTTTTTTTCCGTTTCAGGGGAGGTTTCTGCTTTCCTTAGCAGACACCTGTCTTTCCAAACCAAGACACCCACAGGCAGGGGTGCTCAGCAGAGGAGCATCAGAGGGGACAACTAGAGTTGAAGCAGAGCAGGAGCTGGAGACCTGGTGCAGCAAGAGGGTCACTAAGGAGGAGGAGACAGCCTGTGACAGTGAGACTCCACAAACTCAGTGGAGAGGGGCAGATACAACTGGAGAATGATGCAAAACATTTTTGGGAGCTAATTAGCCTTCCAGTGCCTATAGGATGCTTACAAGAAGGCAGGAGAGGGACTCCTCAAAGCAGCATGTGGTGACTGGACAAGAGGGAATGGTTTTAACTAAAGAAGAGTAGATTTAGATTAGATATGAGGAAGAAGTTCTTTGCTAGGAGGGTGGAGAGCCCCTGGCGCAGGTTGTCCAGAGAAGCTGTGGCTGCCACGCCCCTGGATGTGTCCAAGGCTGGGTTGGATGGGGCTTGGAGCAACCTGGGATAGTGGAAGGTGTCCCTGTCATGGAATGACATGATTTTTAAGGTCCCTTCCAACCCAAACCATTCCATGATTCTGTGATTCTGTAAATTAGCATTCCTTTGACCACAGAGTGATCTACAGGTGACTGTGCTTGTTTAGCCTGTCCTGGTCGTCTGAGAGAAGCTAGGCAGCAGCAGCCATGGTTGAAAATTGGATAGTGCAACCCTTCCTCCTCTCACACCAATTAGCAGGGCTGTTGGGACAAGTTGTTTAATTACTGCTGGAATGCTACTGCTTCTCCTCCTGGGCCATGGTCCTTCTCCTGTTCAACTAGAAGGATCCAAGATTCACCCCTATCAGGCCCTGGTTGAGCAATATTAACACAGCATCTGCCAGGCTGTTTTGAATAGCTGCTAAACATCTACGCTGCTTTAAGCAGGAAGAAAAGGCTTTTCAAGTGCTGCATACATTACCCATAGCAGTGGGGAAGGATGTTAATAATTCATTCATGCTCTCAGACTCTGGAGTGTGCTAGATCTTTCAACTCACAACAATAGACATCACCCTGCAGGCTGTCATGTCCCGCTTTTAACAAAGGGAAAGAAAAGAGAGGCAATAAAAAGGAGGAAGATTTCCTGGGTGGAAAATCTGAAGCCTGATGAAGAATTAAAGCCTGTTAAATGTCTACTTGAGCCAGCCATTGAGCAATAAAGCCTATTTGCAACCAGTTGCTGGAAGAAAGAGCTGCATGTGCAGGAAAAAGCATTTGTTGGGAAGATGCTGGCATTGCTTTCCATGGGTTGTGGAATGCATCAACCCCCTGGGGTGCCTGTTCAGCAAGTTTTTCTTATTCAAACCAGAGCAGAGAGAGAAGAGGAAGGAGTCACCCTGAGAGAACATATGTATGGAATTATTTTTGTGTCACTGGGCCATCCTTTGAGTACCTGATTTGCCTTCAGCTATACCCTACCCCCACAGGATGTTCCCAGTGGATGTGATAGAATCCCATATGTGTATTTCCACCTCCAACAGAAATAAAGGCAGCCAGAAGTGACAAGAGGACGTGTCTAGGATGAAGTAGGTAGGAAAGCAGCCACTGCTGAAGGTACAGCCAGGACTTTTGGGCTGGTGGCTGTTGCTTAAGTGTGGCTACCTGCAGTAACAATCATCAGGCCCATGGCAAGGAGAGAAGCCACCCATTTCTTTAGGATTCATCCTGGGTTTGTATTCCTGCTTTAATCTCCTTCTACTTCTCTGAGTGGAAGACCCTGTCCTATCCTTGCTCTGTCCTTGCTCCTTCACTTCCAAGGTGGTAAAATCTTGCCTGTCATCCTGAGAAACCTCACACCAGTCTGAGAGTAAAGGAGTGTCCTAGTCATGAGGGAATTACATTTTAAAAGAGAAAGATTGAGGTCCTTCATGTGATGGGTACTAAACTACACCCAAAAGTAACAGGAAGGTCCTTCCAGTAAAGAGAGCACCATATGAGTGAGCAAGAGAAGATGACAGAACCAAAATGTTTCCTTCCTGGGGACAGGAGATAAATAAATAGAATTTAATCCTTCTGAAATCCAAACAGCCTTCTTATTTCTGTAGCTATGTCAACAGTTTTGAGCCATCTAACCAATTCCTCATGTTACTCCCCTCATTCTTATTCAGAATTATCTTAAATTAGTTGACAAATGGAAAAGAGGGCTCAAGTCCCACGACATCTAATGTGTTGATGAAAACTCTGGTTTTTATGACTATGCTGGCCCATTGAATTCAGTATTTTGCTCCCTAGAGTTTACTTACTTCTATTTTCCATGGAAAACTCCCTATGGACATTTTTGTGTACTTGGGAGAAGAAAAGCAGTACTTTAATTCTTCCCTCACACAAGTCTGCACATCAACCACAGAACAGTTTTCCTTCAGGATGGGTTCTTTCAAAGCAGAGTTTCAATTTGAGCACTGCTGCAGGAAAGAACAAATTGGGAATTCCAGGCTTGCTTCAGCCAGTTGCATTCTAAGTTCAATGCAGGCAGATCCTGCTGGAAGGATATATTGACCCTTGTCAACCAACTCTACCCAACTCCCTAAAAAAAGCCAAGGCAAAGATCTTCTGAGGTAGAGGCAATGCCTGTGTCTCTCTGAGCTCAAAGCAGGGTCACTTTATCGTCTGAGGACATTCTAGGGGCCAAGTGTTGTAGCCAGTGTGAGGAGCTGACCTGCCCTTTCACTCCCCTCAACGCTGGGGGCCTTATTCAAGGCTTTTCACAGTTCATCCTCACACCCCAGGTTGGGCATGGAGATCACAGAACCTGGGTGAGCCCTTGGAGGAGAGAGACAGGCACTGCCATGCCTTCCCTTGGTCCCTCCACTCACCCCTCTCCTCCCTGTCACCCTTGGCAGAAGTGCCAGCAGGATGTGACAAGATTGCAAAGTCTTGGCACACAACTCCTGATTTCTTTTTTCCTTCCCTCTGCAGGGACGTGGAGCCAAGAAAGTGTCAGCTCCATAACTCTGCCCCAGCAGAGCCCTGCAAACTCCCTCAGCCAAAGCAGCTGAATAGGAAATGGGATGGAGCTGGAAACTTGTCCTTGTCAGCTGGGTTCTCCATCCAACAACTCATAAAAAACCCTACATGAAAGCAGGCAGCACCATTGCAGCTTACTCCTATCTGAGAAATGGCATTTAATCCCCACACTGTTTATTTAACTCTACACAACAGTTGTGTAATGTCATGCTGTTCTGTCCTGATCTTATTCCACAGGGAAGCTTTTCAGCTCAGGAAATTCATGGATCAAATTGCCAGGTCTCGGTGTTTTGCACAGCTCTGCCATGTAAATTATTATTCTATAAAAGAAATCCCTCTGACCCACAAATTTTGACACCAAAATAAAATAAAAGCGCAAGTTTAGTTTTATTTTCATTTTAGATGTGTTTGTGATGAAACATTTGAATTTATCTCAACCACACAGGAACAAACAGGAAAACCTAGGTTCCCAGGATTACTAGTTTTGGGTTTTTTTACCTGTCATCATTTTTAAGGATATTTTTGGACTGTTGAACCCTTAGGCTGTGCTTTTCTTTTCCACAATTACACCTGCATGACTGGATTTCCTATTGAAACCACGCAGCTGAAACCAAGGGAGGGTAGCACATCTAAGAGCAAGATTTGGTCTCACGCTCCTCAAACAGGAGCTTTATAATTAACTCTTCAAAACCTGCTCACCTTCCAAAGCTGAAACCATGCACAAGGGAGGTGTTTTGAATAAAATAGATTTCCTCCATGATTGGGAAACTATAAGGAGAAGAGAAATTTGTTTTGCATAGTGTAGTGGAACTTTTTTTGTTGTTGTTGTTTATGTCTGTTTATCCTGAGAAAAATCACAGAAACAGAGAATGATTTGAGTTGGAAATAACTTTAAAGATCACCCAGTTCCAACCCCTGTCATGGGCAGGGGCAGCTTCCACTATCCCAGGTTGTTCCAAGCCCATCCAACCTGGCCTTGGACACTTCTTGGGATACAGGGGCAGCCACAGCTTCTCTGGGCAACCTCTTCCAGGACCTCACCACCCTCCAAGGGAAGAATTCCTAATTTCTAATCTAAATCTCTCCTCTTTTACTTCTCCCTGTATCTGCCCATGTGAAAATTCACTCTCCCTATTTTTCATAAGCCCTATTTAAGCACTGAGAGGATGGAGAAAATTAATATATATCCTAGATGTAATAAGTCTAAAAGGCATTTTCACTGACATAATATTTTTGGACATTATGTTATTTTCTTACTGCCAGCTAGTGCTTAGAGTAATATACCAAATAGTCACCATTAAGGCACTCACCCTCAACCTTGATCTGAGCTTAGGTAAGCAGGTAACTTCGTGTAGGAGTTCTCACAGTCGGAAATGAACACACAGAAAATTCAGTTTCCATTTAATTGTGTTGCAAGTAAATAATCACAGACAAACCTCAGGGGCAGTGATTTTGTGAATCACGGTGAATTCTGTTGAAGTGGTTCCTGAAAATATGACTTGAGGCGTTTTTTTTCCAGCAGTGGAGATGCCAAAACTACCTTGGGTAGGTGATGTCTGTGCTTTATCAGTGTTCTGATGGAAACTGCTGCCCATTCCCTCTGCACAACTTGGGGCTGCCTGTGCTGGCTCCAAACCCACCCTTATTGTGTCTGCTCTGGCTGAGCACAATCCAGAACAGCCTTTCTTCCACTCCCAGCCCTTTTTCCCCACTGCACACATGGAGCAACAAATGGCATCTAAAGACACGCAGGTCCAACAAGCAGATGGCAGAACAAGGGCCCGGATCCATTAGCAGAAATCTGGATCAACTCGAGGATGAATCAGCGACACAAATCAGGGGTAAATACACAACAGGCACTGCACGCCAGCAGCTCCCCCGGGAGCTGGACGTGTTGGGAGATAAATCCAGGGCTCTGGCATCCTCGCCTGTGTCTTTTTTGCGGATGTACACAGGAGGGCAGCAGACATTTACTCAGCGTTTGGCACCGCAGCCCCTTCCCTGACAAAATTAGATGCTGCTGGGACAGTGTGAACTGTCCATCAGCATGAGGAGATGGATGGATGCCGGCTAAAAAGCCCCATAAAAAACCCCAAAGTTGCTGTAATTAGATACGGTGTAAGCCTTATTAATTTTTTCCTGCTGTTGAGCACCCCCCACCAAATTATCACAGGATATTCCATTCTTCTCTCCAGCCCTTTTTATTGAGTGTTTGCTATTTTTGGTGTAAGTTACTGCTGTGGTTGTCATTCTCCAGGAAAAACATGTTTCTGTTTTTCCCACTGAGATGCTGACACAGGAATCTCAAACATCTCTCTCCCCTTGCTTCTTGATGGACAATGATGGCAGAACAGGAGAGTGTGTAAGGAACACCCTCTAATTCCAGCTAATGAAGCTTGTCAGTGAATATGAAAATCATTATTTAGGTTTGGAAAACAGAAGCCTGAAAGAGAGCGTTTCTCAGCAACGTTTCTATTTTTTTTTTTTTTTTTTTTTTTGGTGAGTGGGTATAATTAAAGCAATTGTCTTTAGCCTGCAAAAATACTCACTGCCTTCTTCCTGCTCCCAGCCCAGCTCCATTCATTCCTTTGAGTTTGGCTTCTTGGTAACTTTGTCCATGATCCAGCACAAACAATTCTGCACACTGACGTTGATGCCAGCTCAGATTGAAGCCTTTCAGGCAGAGCGGTGTATTTTGCCTAAGTATTTGCTCAGACTGATCCTAATTAAAGTACTGATTGCCATGTGGTTGGGTTCTCTTCAGCTGCCTGAAAGGAGTTGAGGATGGGTGTCCAAGCTGAGCTGAGCTCCCCTCCACATTCTCAGGGACTGCAAGTGATGTCTCAACCTTCCCATTTCACAAAATCATAGGATCACCGAGGCTGGAAAAGTTATAGAATATCCTTGAGTACAGCCATTCCCCCAGCACTGCAAAATCCACCACTAGCCCATATCTCTAAGCACCACATCTGCATGGCTTATTTAAATCCCTCCAGGGATGGTGACTCCACCACTTCCCTGAACAACCAGTTGCAATGCTTGGAAACCCTTTCTGTGAGGAATTTTCCCCCCTAATATCCCATCTCAACCTCCAACTTGAGGCCCTTTCCTCTTGTCCGTACTTCCTTCTGAGAGGAGATCCTGACCACCCCCCCGGCTGTCCCCTCCTGGCAGGGACTTGTGCAGAGCCACCAGGTCTCCCTGAGCCTCCTTTTCTCCAGGATGAGCCCCTTCCCAGCTCCCTCAGCCTCTCCTGGTACTCCAGACCCTTCAGCAATCTAAAAGTAGGACGAATTCTGAGGGAAAAACCCCATATTTTCTTTCAATTTAATTTTATTTATGAGTCTGTAGGTGCGTATCTGGTGTTCAAAGCACACCCATAGACCAAGAGTGCAGTGATCTCTCGGGTAGCTTGCACTGCCCTCTGAAAATAGCTGTTTTCTCCAGCAGCAGAGAGGGATTTTCAGAATTAATATCCTCAGGTAGGTGCTTAAAATTCCATAGCCAAATTTTACAAGATTTTTGAGCACTGAAATTAATGAGATTTAGGAACCTACATGCTTGAAAGGAAAAACCCAACACAGTTGATCCTTCCACCCACAATCCTGTTGGCAAATATGTGCCAGGAGCTGAACACAGATCTGTGAACTGGTGTAATCAGCTAAGAATAATCATTCATACTGTGAGATTCCACAGCCTGACACACACAGAGTAATCCCAGCACAAACAACAGGCATCAAAAGTCACGGTGGGAAACTGAAGTGTTTGAAACAGCAAGGCTGCCTGTTGCTGTAATCTCCACTATCAAAATGTCTCTGGGGACTGGGATTATGAGAGATGCTCTGTGGAATGAGGCTGCCTTGTGTCACAGGACTCCACTAAGACAAAACACACAATAAAGAAAAGCCTGACCAAGCAAAACCCAGACACTGTCCAGCTGTGGTTTCACGACAATAAATACGATTGGGGATTTTGTTTTATCTCCAAGTTTTATCCTCCCTTCTGCCACGGAATTGCAGCCCAAGCCATGAATGCTGATTTGAGGAGTTCACCTCCTGAAACAGAAATGTGGATGTTGGGTGTGCCAGCAGTATGGGAACCATCTCAGTGTGTTGAAATAAAATCCCTGGCACGGTTTGCTCTGGTGGCTGTATTGGGAATACAATGTTAATTGCTGGACCAGGCTTTGGGCAGTTAATGAATAAAGAATCTCAGTGGATTGGGGTCTTAATTACCTGATTTACTTTAACCTGATTTCCTCTAACCCAGCAGGTCAGTGGGACTAATCCCAGAATAAGACACTATACTGTGTAATATCTTCAATCAGGTCCAAAGATTTCCAGAGATGAGGAAGGAAGTGGGGAAAGGTGTTTGTCTCAGTGGAAATTAGACACCTCTGCCTAATATGACGATATAGAAATAACCTTTTGTTAGCTACTTACCAGCCTGAAGACCCAAAGATACACCAGATCTTGTTCCTTCCAAATACTTCCGTGCCCAGATTCTGTTTGTGCTCTCAGTCAAGCTAAAAAAGCAGCAAGCTCTTCTCAGATGGAAAATTAAAATTAAAAAAAACAAACACCAAAAAAACAAAAAACCAAATTAAAAAAAAACAAAAAAAAACAAAAAAAAAAAAAACCCCAAAAAAAACCCAAAATCCAAACAAACAAAAAACCAACCAAAAGACCAAAAACAGCAAAACCACAAACTTCATAGACAAATTGAATCACTAAGGTTGGAAAAGACTCCAAATCTAACATTCATCCTTCATCATCGAGTCCAAACCTTATAAACTGAGAACACAATTCAGCATACAGAGGGAAGGTCTGTGTCTAAACCTGTAACAGGAACTCTCAGCTGACCACAGGATCTTCAAGGTTTTATCACCTTTTCCTGGGTGCTTGTCATTCTTTACACCTTTGGTGTCACCAGTCCAGAAACTGAGGTTTGCACTGGGTGCAAATTCTTTGATTTCTATAACTCTGCTCACTTTTTTTCCTATTTTTCCTATTTTTGTTACTCTCTACTCTCAGTTTATCCAGACAAGTTTCTTGTCTTGCTTTCCTCTTATCCTCTAAGGAGTAGCATTGGGTGCCACTCAGTGGTGAAAATCAGGTTAGAATTGCGTCCCTGAACCAATGGACAAAATCCTTGCTGGCTCTGTGCTGAGGATGATGAAGTCTCACATTGGAGAGTATACCTCCCTCCTCACCCTGTGTTACTGTCACAGCAGAGTGGTCAAAAGACAAAAATAATTATTGAAATAGCTTTAATTAATGAAATATTCATCTAAAATAGCCTTTTTTTCTGAGTTAAGGAACTTTTTTTTTTTTTGTGCTTTATCTCATACTCTGTGCTCCTTTTTTCATTAAGAGAAAAAGGAAAATAAATGGAAGACAATTAGCAGATTGTTTATGAAAACTTTCAAGCCAAAAATTAGATGTAAATAACAATTTGCAAGCTAAGTTTCAGATTCATTTCACTTTCTTTAGTGGATTTTAGCCTAGACTACCTCTATCTTTATTAGCCACAGACACAGGGAAAACACATACATCTCCAGAGACTGATGTCTAAGATTATCTCTCTTTAATTTAATGTTTCACTGGGCCATAAACTGAGCACATCTTGTGCTTGGAATGACACATATGCCTAAATAATTAGGATCTACAATTATTAGCAGTAAAAGCTGATATTCCTTGGGTTATCATGACATGCAAAGCCTCCTTGGCTTCAGAAATCTGTAACCACACATCCACAATAGAGGGTCCTTTCCCAAACTCCTTGCCTGTTCTTAAAAATTCCAGTAATGGAGAATCCATTACATGCGGGTGATTTAATTCTATGCTTACAAAAATTTTGTAGTGAATTACTCTTCTGAATAGAGTACGTCAGTGCCTTCCCCTTTAAGCAGAATTTCTAAAGTTTTTAACTAATGTTTTCCCCTAATCTTTAAAGCCCAGCACAAATATTTTGCCCATTTTGTTTGACTTCTTGACAGCAGCTGTCCCCTCTATTCCTGTATTTAGCATCCAGACACAGTACATGGATTTCATAAGGACAACCAACCTTTAATAAATTTCACCTTTAAGTGAAAGCCAATCAAGAGTCTGATTTATGTGTTGATTACTTCTTTTTTTTTTTTTTTTTACAAATACAGAAAATTTGAAAAGTGAATGCAAAATTAGGAAGTGAAGTCTTTTCCCCCAGAATAATGTAAATAATACTGTTAACTCTGTTGCTCCCAACCACTGATCTGCTGCTCTGACCTTGTAATCAGAGAAGACTCCGAGCCCCGCATTTGTCTTTGAAGGCTGCTAATAATTAAATCCTATTGTTTCACTGAAACAGAACATGACTCTCACAATTTGTAACCAGAAGCAGTGTAGCTGCACTGAACAATGTTGGATAAACATGCCCTTCAAAGATCAAAGGATGTAGGGCTATGTCAATTAAAAAGAAGGAAAAAAAATGGGAATAGCTAAACTGCTGTTGCTTGGTGCGGGTGCAGATCTGAGGCTGCTTTGCTTTCATTTCCCAGTCTCAAGGGTATCCTTATTCCCCCCAGTGCCTGGGGAAGCTGGCACACCCAGATGTGAGCTGAGAGTCTGTGGGCAGAGGGAGAGAGTACCCCCCTCATCCCTAATTGCACGTTCAAAGGATTCGTGCTCTCTCCAAGCTGCACATCTTTGTGGCATTAAATAAAAATGGGCCTCAAAGAGAAATCAAACGCACACACAATGTGTTCAGCAAGGCAGTGGGCAAGAGGATAACAGGGGAATGTGGATTTGGAGTGATGCTGCTTGCTTTCATTTCTTCCCTGTGAAAACCCTTCCCTTCTCTGTGCATTTCCATCAGAGTTCACCCTCTGGCCTCACCTTGATGCCACTTTGGCCACGCAGCTCCAGCAGGAGAAACCCCGGTTGCTGAAGGAGTTTTCCCCTTCCCAGGAATGTCCATGTGATTTATGGCCAGCAAAGCCTCTTTAATTAACAGGACTCTCACTGGCAGTTTCCTGGTGGCCCAGAAAAGAGGAAAAACTTGCGGTAAATGAGTCCCAGCCATGCCTTGGCTTTGTCTGTTCTGTATTTCACAGCTTTTCATCTCTCTGCTGAACAACTTCCAGAGAAATGAAGACTCCTTTGCTGAAATGTCTCTACTTGTGCAGTGATAGGTCACTGCTAGGAAGGGCAGATCCCTCTCTCCATGGTCTGATCCCTCTGGTACGTGTTGTGGGGTCCAGTCCATCCCTATATCCATATATCCATCTGTATATCCACGCCATAAACTTCTCAAGTCTCCCCTGCCAAGACCAAAGAATTTCTTCCCTGTGAGGGTAGGCAGACCCTGGCACAGGGTACCCAGAGAAGTTGTTGTGGCCCCTGGATCCCTGGAAGTGTCCAAAGCCAGGCTGGATGGGGTTTGGAGCACCCTGGGATAGTGGAAGATGTCCCTGCCCATGGCAGGGGATGGAACTGGATGATTTTCAAGGTCCCTTCCAATCAAAGCCATTCTAGGATTGTTCCAGTGCATGTTTGTGGATATGATCCCCCATATTCTGGATGGCAGAAATGAATTTGATTTGTTTTCATTTTAGAGGAGGGACAATTGAGGAGGATGCAAACCAGAAAGGATAAAATAATGCTGGAATCTTGCAGCAGAGCTGTCTCAGGCATGCCACTGCGCTTTCTGCTGAAGGTTGTGTTCTCTCAGCTTCAGAGGGGATGAACAAGCTCCAGCTCTCATTCTTGGTTTTTTTTTTTTTTCCTTAATCTGAGTTTATAATTAGGTTAATGCATTATAAAAACATTGTATAAAAGCAAGTCTTCAAATGCTCCCCTTCCACTGCAAATGGAAAAAAGGCATTTTTATTCTGAGAATGGGGGCATTTGTTCCTTTTACTTCTTGTACTTCTGGACTCCAATGCTTCTATTATGTGTGTCTGGACTTGGATTTATTATTTCAATGAGAAGAATGTAAAATATGTAATGTTGAACCTATGTGCAAGAGAGTTCTCTAACCCAGACTCTTGCTTAAGAATTACAAGTATTTGTTGTTTGTTTGCTGCACTTCTTGGGAAAGCAGAGTTATTCTATCCTGCTCCCTGGTTATACTCCATTTTTATTTCCCAGTTCTAGACAATACAATTCCACCTCAGTGAATATTTTACAGTTTCCTTGAAATAAATCACTCTCTCCACCTTCCTGCCTACTAAAGACAAAACCTTATTGTAATGAGTTAAATTCCAGTATCAGCTAATCTGAGGAAAGAACCTGGCCCATAAAGTTTGACAAATGATGATCATTTTAAAAAATAAAACATACACATTGTATCTAAACACAATTGACCTCATTTCTCTCAGCTGTCCTGGTGTTCAGCTGCTTGGAAAGATTCCTCTGGGGAAAACCTTTATTAAATGATTTGTGTGTCTTTTACATTTTGTTCCAAGTTATCTGGCTCCCTCATTTTATTTCTTCTTCAGGCTGGCTGCTTGCTACAGCTAATTTGGTTGTCCTTGCTGGGACTACCATAAATACTCCTTCCCAAGTAGTACTTTGCAAGCTGAATTAGTCAAGTGATCTTGGCTACGACATCCAAGAAAATACTCAATGAGATCAAACCCTGGTAGAATTTTACGGTTGGAGACACTGTCTTAAAGTCATCCATAGAGGAACACGAGCAAAAAAAAAAATGCTGACATGGCCAAAAAATCCATTTCCTAGATGCTCAAATTGTGACCTTCAGGACTGTGTTTGAAAGGAGAGCTGTTCACTCACTTCTCTCCCTGCAAGGACTGTATTAAAGCACGACACCCTCTTAACAAGGAGCCCTTCATAAAAATACATGAAATATCAGATTGAAAACAAGGAGGGAAAGCCTGGCCTGCAAATTGAAAGACAGAGCACTGAAGCCTGTAGGAGTCTCCAGGTATTCTGGGTCTGCCTGTGAAGCAGAGGAGGTGACATCTTACCTGGGCTAAGTGGTACCAGAGTCACCAAAACAATAGAAAAAGCTGTTTCTTCATCTCCATCCTTGCTCTTATTTCACCCTGGCAGCACCTGGAGATTTAACCTGTTCAGGGCTGTGGCTCTTGGGTGGAAACTGTAGTTGGATAAGTCTGTTGGTGGCTCAGGGTGGCATATATTTACCATCCCTCCCAAAAATTTGTGGTTATCACCAGGCTCTGTAGTTGTCCTTACTATGGCTTCATGTCTTTCTGTCATGAGGCTGAAGCTCCTGACTTTATTTAAAGCTCTATAAACAGTTCATTCATCAAAACCCAACTCCAGAGTAGTGGAGGGTGACAACAGGGCTGTAATTATTTCTGATTGGGTGAAATGGATTAAGACCTTTCTGTCAAAAATTCCCTTTTTAAAATTTTTTCCAGCCATGTAGTAGTTAGAGCATTTTATTTCAGCATTTCTGAAAGGAAAAATACCTCCTTTTGAATTGTGAAATAATTGTTTTCAAGTCTGAAAGTGCCAGAGCTTCATTTAAAAGGGGCACAAAAATAATTACAAATGCCCCATTAGCCATACAAAACGTTTTAACTTGGAACATCTCTTAATTTATTTTAAGAAATGCATTTTTCATCTCTAAGTTGATTTTATATGACTCTCCTCCCTTCATCTCCCTAAAATAGAGCTTTCAAAATCATAAAACCATTATTATTAAGGTTAGAATCAGTTACACTAACAGTTTGCTCAAACCTTTTGAGATGTGGTGGACAGAGCTACTTTTATGTCAAGATTGACTTTAAATAAAGAAGGTTTCAATACTAAATTGAAAAGGCTCAGATTTTATCCTAGTGAAAAAGGTGAATGATTACAATGGGATAAGTATTAAAATATCAGTATTTCTGGTAGAATTAGAAGTCTATATTTCCTTAACCCTCCTGCACCACACACAGGATAGATAGGTCTTTATTTTCACAAGATCTTTCTTCGTGTTAAAAGGTAAGTCTACTCATCTTATAATAAACCTGGAAAATTCCAGGGTGAAGAAATGCATGAGACAGCATAAACATGATCTGAGACATTTTGGATACAAGCAACAATTCCACTTTTCTTGTAACAGATGACACTGCTTGACATTAGAACAAGAAGTACCTGTTGCCTCTGCTGTAAAATCTCTTGCAAATAGCTTCTGATTTGTGGCACTGATATAAAGGCTGTGTTTTATGGAGCTTACCCAACCAGCTTTGCTATGTCAGGTTATCACAGATACATTTTTTTCCAATTCATTTTGAGACCAACTGCTGCTAAGAGGCTGTAACAAGGCTTGTAACTTGCTCCTTTCACTTCCATTCAGACAGTTTGAATAAACCTCCATTTCAGCCTTTTATGGGCCCTCTTTCCATTATGCCTCTTTTATTTTACTTTTCTCCACAGGGATTGAGCCAGTTTATTCAGGTAATTTTCTGCAATATCATGTTAACCCATTAAAATGTCAGATAATTTATTGTCCATTCCATCCATGTGCCTGTCCTTTTCCCTTAAAAAGCACAATCATTTCTGTGAGCTCTGCCTGTTCAAAGGGCCCCATGGTTGTCCTCACTTCCTCATTAAATCTCACCCAAGTGCAGTTGCCTTGGAAACCAGGAGTTGATCCAGCAAAGGGGCTGAGCATCTTCACCTTGCCTTGACTTTGGTGGGAGGTGAGGCCATTCAGCACTTCTGAAAGGAGAGTTTAGTGCAAGGCCAGCAGAGAAACCACCAACAGAGTTTTCCTCTGGTTTCAGGATGATGGGAAGTGATGCTGCTCCTCTCACAGCTTCTGAGTGAAGAGCAGGAGTCAGGAGGAGGTTGAAACAGCTGATGCTTTTCTGGCATCTGTGGAATCATTTGAAGACATTTTGGAAATACAAATGCGTTCTAAGTGCTATTCAAATGAACAAACTTCTTCTGAAAGTCTAAGACAAACTAACTTTTCTTCTGGGTTATTTATAGAGTGCTGGTGAATTTTTAAGGGAGCTCCCAGGGTTGTTACAGATTTGGAATAAGAAACCAGTTTGGATTAAAAACAAGAAAAGAAAATGAAATAAACAGCGCATCTTAGATGGCTTTTGAGAGGAGAGACAGCATCCTTCCAAGGACTCAGGCAATGTAAGCACTGAATCTTAATGTTTCCAAGGAAAACATGGCAGGGTTTGGAAACTTGCCAGTGAAGAAATGAAGTGATTGCCATGATAATCACAAAAGAGATAACTTGTGGAGATAAACCGTACCCTGAGAACAGAGCTGGCTCTGCTCAGGGCTCCAGTTCAGCCCTGGATCAGGATATGTGTTTCCATGAAGCCTTCAGATCTCCCTATGAGCCCTTTCCAGGCTCACCTGGTTCCATATGGATCCATTCCTTGGACATGAACCCAAATATAGGTGCCGGAAGCACTGGTCAAGGTCAAGAAGAGCAGAGTGCCTACCAAGCCTGTGCAACCCCAGGAAAAAAGAGACAGGATCCTGGAGACAGCAAATCCTGCCTCATTCCTGGCTGGAGGTCTCACATGCTTCTTTGGAGCTTGCTCATGGTCTTTGTGTGCTGGGATTGAAAAGGAAATATCTGGGAAGGTGTTTCCCTTCTGACTGAAGGTCATGCCAGGCTTTTCTCCTCTTCTGACTTAATGGAACCTTTCACCCTCAAACCAAGATTTTCTCCCATGGGGTTGTAAATCTTTCTCCCTCCAAGGAATATCCCCATCTCCTCACCCAGACACAACGTGCAATGATTGGACTCTCTTTTCTTGATGTCAGCTTTGAGTGGTCAATGCTCAGACAACTTCTGGTGATTCCCAAGTAGTTTCAGATATCAAATTTGATCAGAACATTTTGCAGAACATATCCAGAAATATTTCTCCTGACTCCTTCTATTGATATTTTTGGTGCCTTTTCTCAACTAAGTTTTTCTTTGTTTTGTTTTATTGATGTTCAGTTGTTCTGTATTTTACAGAAGCAAATAAATTCCTTAAGGTCAAAAGGATTTCTTTTTCTTTTAGATGGGAAGGCATTTTTGAGAAAATGATCACTGAAAAGAAATCTGAACTAAAAACCCATTTGAGAAGTAGAACCTTCTTTTTCACATGCACATCTGAAATCCTTTCTAATTAAAAGCAGTTTCTTAAAAAATTCCATACTACAAACCGGCAAACCTTCCCACAGAATGAGAGAACAAAAAAAAAAGTTTTCCAAGTCACCTGATGCATTTCTTCAAATTTCCTCATGTCTTTGTATCCATGTGCCAAGCTGATGTTTTCAAAGAGAAACAAAAATACTAGGAGTTTGTATTTTTGATCATGTCTAGAGGCACTGATGGCACTAGAGCTACTAGCTAGTGGGTGCTGTAGGAAAACCAAGGAAATTACTTTTCCTGCCTTGAAATCTTTCCAGTTGGGACACACACAAAAAAGGCTTCTTACTCAAACTAACATACATTATTCCCTACCTTACAGAATTAGTTGGTGTTAAATGTCTCTCCCTTCTTCCCCAAAATTTGGCAATTTTGCATCATTGCCAAATTTTCTTCCAGAGGTTGTTTCTTGAAAGAAAGCAAAGAAGCAACTGCAGAGAGTGAAAGAACAGGTGACAGGGAGCAGCTTTCTAGAACTCACAGCAAGGACAGAATAAAGTCAGGGCAGTCCCACCTGCAAAGAAGAATTCACTGTTACCATCCCAACAGTGCAGCATTGGCACCTCACTTGGTGTTGACTTTATTCAATAATAGGAATTTCCCAGAGCATTCCCAGCCCTTCTGGGTCACAAATGTGAATTCCTTGCTCTGCTGTACATTGATTTTCTCTACCATCCTGGACAAGCTCAGATTAAATCCAGCGCCCAGACCCACCTTGAAAATAAGGATATATGTATCTCTGAAGTGCAAAATGTTTGGACAAAAGCCTCTTGCTCAAGGTAGATGGACTGGAGAGGAGGCAGGTTTGGATCCCTGTGTTGCAGGGATTTACACCTCCAAAAGAGGCTTTTAATACTGAATAATAACATGCTTCTAATTAAGGCTGTTGCTGTAAAATCTCTAATCTGATAACACATTGTGCAGGAAGCAAGCAGACATCTGTTCCTACGAACACATCAATATTAAGGTGGATTTTGGATGCAAAACTCTCCCCATGCTCTTTAATAATGCCACTGGCAGAAGAGATCTCCTGCCTTAATATCTGGCAGCAAATGTTTTGCAACAGGGCCGTGTATTCCGTGGAGGATGGTGTGAACATATGATCTAATTTTCCCTGGCAGAGCTTCCATCATGCATGTGAAATTTCTCGAGGAAGACAATAACCCCTCCTACCCATAAAATCAGGTTGATGGGTGAACAAGACTAGGTAGAGACAGGAACACTCTCACCTCCAGCCTGACCATCTGTGCCCTTCCTTTGGGACCTCTGAAGTGGGGAGTGTTTGGAGTTGGGTGAGAGCTTCTGAAATGAGGAGTGAGTGGAAGAGCCTGCCTGGCTAAGATAACCCACCTGGCTTAAGGTGTTGGTCCCTCCAGTGCCCAGGTACATTTCAGCCCCTTTTGTGCTCTGAGGATCTCAAAGCTATTCCTGAAGGGATGTAGGGTAGTGCAGGACTGACTTTTCCACAGCTAATTTTGTCCTGAGCCAGCAGTTCATCTCCACCACTAAGTCAAGCACAAATCCCTTGTGGTATTTCACAGAGGTAGCCTCCCCAGGTATTATTTTTTTCCCTCCAACAGCTCCTCAAAGTATTACAAGCCAGAATCAGACTCTTCCTCAATGCCTTTTTCTTCCACGAGTTTTTCCTGCTGCTTTTTTGACCCCATGTAACATTATGGCATCCACATCCTTCTGAGGAAAATATTGCAGGATCCCACTGGCATCTGCCAGTTTAATTTGCTGAAGGCTTCAGCCTTGTAGAGTTTTTCTGGAGATCAGGAAAAGTTCCCAATGCTCAGCAGCACCAATGGGTGACCACCTCTTACTGAAACCCATCCTACACTATTATCAGGTTAATTTTTAGTGGGTTTTTTGGGGGGGGGTTGGCTGCAAAGTGCACTTGCTAGAGATACACAGAACCATCAGGTCTCTGTCAGATTTTTTTTTTCCCATTAATTTTGTTTTCTTCTATGTGAACAGGGAAGCAGTTTCTGATTCTGGCACACAGATGTGCTGGTGCCAGGGCCCAGCCCCTAGAAATAACTTTGTTGCTTACATCCAACACCAGATTTTCTGTTTTTGTTGGGAATGGAAGTTTGATTAAATCTACATAAGAGGAGTTAATAAAGAATCCCCCAACTCATCCTAAAACACTTTCCACAACTCCTGACAGGAGTCTGCAGCCAGGTGGGGGTCAGGCTTTGCTTCCAGGCAGCAAGGGACAGGACAAGAGGAAAGTGGCTTACAGAATCACAGAATAATGAGGTTGGAAGAGACCTCTAAGATCATCAAGTCCAACCTATGCCCCAACACCTCAACTAGACTATAGCACCAAGTGCCATGTCCAGTCTTTTTTTAAACATACCCAGAGATGGTGATTCCATCACCTCCCTAGGAAGGCAATTCCAGTATTTTATTATTCTTTCAGTGAAAATTTTTTTCCTAATATCCAACCTAAACCTTCCCTGACGTAGCTGAGGCTGTGTCCTCTTGTTCTGCCAGTGCTGCCTGGTGGAAGAGACCAACTCCACCTGTGCACAACCTCCCTTCAGGAAGCTGTAGAGAGCAATAAGGTCACCTCTGAGCCTCCTCTTCTCCAGGCTGAACAACCCCAGCTCCCTCAAATGTTCCTCACAGGGTTTGTGCCCCAAGCCCCTCACCAGCCTCGTTGCCTCCTCTGGATGCGCTCAAGCATCTCAATGTCCTTCCTGAACTGAAGGGCCCAGAACTGGACACAACACTCAAGATGTGGTCTCACCAGTTTAAGTTGCACCAGGGGAGATTCAGGTTGGATAGCAGGAAAAAAATCTTCACTGCAAGGATGGTCAAGTACTGGAGTCACCATTCCTGGAGAGATTTAAGAGCTGTGTGGATGTGGCACTTGGGGACGTGATTTAGTGGTGGCTGTGCCAGTGCTGGGTTAATGGTTGGACTTGGTGAACTTTGAGCTCTTTTCCAGCCTAAATGAATGTATGGGAGAAGGAGCAGAGGCTCCATGCAGAGCCATGAGGCTGCCAAGGGACACAACTGTCCTTCATTTAGGATCCCAGCTCTGACAACACATTGTCATGATACCTTGAGCATCATGCATTTTGGATTTTTAATACATCAACAGGGCAAGAAGAAGTGAGTTTGCAGCAGAAGAGGAGACAAGAGTGCAGTAACACTGAATGATGTAGCAAGACAAAAAAACCCTGATCAAACCTGTGTCAGATTTAAAGATTTGCACTTCTCAGCCATCAGAGTTACACAGGGGGATAGACTGGCAGATATATTATGTAAATAAGGATCAAAATACTTGCACATCTGCTTCAATCTGATTTTCTCAGCCTTTTAAAATAGGAATTGCAAGTGTAGGTATTACAGCTCAGACACTCAGCTGGTTTTGGGTATCTACTTCCCACACTCCAAGAAAATATATCAGAGCACAGGACTAACAAGGAACAAGGTGCTTCCCAGCAGTTAAAGGCAGAATGCAAATGTAATGCAGCTGCTTTTTTCTGTTCAGAGGCTCCAACCGAGGTTGCAGATGCAGGAAGGACTCAGCATGGCTTGGGGAGCTCCCAGACCA
The DNA here is from genome assembly GCF_048771995.1 of Taeniopygia guttata. Lineage (NCBI taxonomy): Eukaryota > Metazoa > Chordata > Aves > Passeriformes > Estrildidae > Taeniopygia > Taeniopygia guttata. The sequence goes on from NC_133025.1 coordinate 3,902,953, forward strand.
GCTATTTGTCATACAGCCAGCCTGTCTCTTCTGGGTCCATGAAAAATATGTAATAACACAGCCCAATAAGTGCTATTGCCTCATGATTTTCTTCTTTAAAAAAGAAAACTTGTTAAAGTGGTGGCTCGCTTGCAGCTCTGATGACAACAGGGTAGGGCAAGAAATGAGCTGAATGCACAGTGAGGAGCACGTGGCAATTTGGAATTAACCCCTTAGGGCTTGGTTTAGAAGCACTTGTGAGCTACTTTACTCATTTGTCACTGCTCAGCAGAGGCAAGGACAGCTAGACCCTAAATTCCTTGCAGATCCAGCTGTGTACATGGTTTTTATGAGTTTCAAAGTTCCAGAAAAGCAGTTTATTTGAGGGTTTGCTGGCAATAGTGCATGTAACAAAGGGGAGCTGGGTACAGGCACTGCAGAAAGGGACAGGGCACCAAGCATGACAAACTGGTGGAATACATTGTACAGAGAAGTTGTGGATCCCTGGAAGTGTTCAAGGCCAGGGTGGATGGGGCTCTGAGCAACTTGGTCCAGTGAAAGGTGTCCCTGCCCTTGGCAGTGGAGTGGAATGAGACAGCACAAAAATCTCTTCCAACCCTAAAAAATTACATGATTTTATGGCAGAAACAGACCTTCTTCTTGCCCATGTTGCCTGGAGAGGCTGGGTCAGTGTGTTACAGCTTCTCCATCCACCTGCCAGTCTCTCAGTGTCTGTGACAGGACAAAGCCATGGGAGGATGGATGGGTCTGACCTCCCCAAGCCCCTCCTCAGCCCTGTCTCCATCTTGCATTAAATATAATTATAGACCTAAACTATCTCACCCAAGCACATCAGATCCACAACTCAACAAGGTCAGCACCACTGAGATGTGCAGGATGAAACCCCAGCAAAGAGAAGAGCATAACTGGCTCTGCTTTTCCCCAAAACCAACAGAAACAACCAGAAAAATTTGCTTCTGCAGTGACCCTTGGCAGTTTTGGTGTTTTTTGTTTTTTGCCCCCCTGAACGAGTTGAGAGTGGATGTTTTTTGCATTAGTAACAAGTTTCCACAGGAAAACAAGTGCCCACTGTCACACCAAGAGCCTGTGGGAGCACGGCTGGGATCTCCAGCAGGTCACAGCACGTGTAAAATTCATGAGGCTCTTTGTGCATCTCAGGCACTTGTGCAGCCCAGCTGGGCTGGGAACGGCTCAGGAACCTCCCAAACCATCTCATCTCCACAGCTTCCAAAAGGTTCCCCTCACTCTGAAGCCAGGCAGGACAGATGAAATCCCTTCTCCCCCAAATGCACCTCTCGACGAAGAGATTTGTTCCTCAGAGCCAAGAAAGCTGAACTCTTACCTTTCATTTTGATGGTTTCCATGGAAACCATAAAATTAAGCTATGCAGTTACTTACTGCAACATTATATAATCTGCCAAACACTCTGATGTTTTTCAACAAAAGTGGTTGTTCTGGGCTGGTTGGGTTTTTTTCCTTTCCCAGTATGATCAGCCTGATCTGTGCTGATCTGATTAAACAAGAAGCAGTGGTGTAAAATCAGGTATTAAAATACAACTTCTATCAGTTCTCCTCTTCAGGGAATGGCAGCTCTGTCTGCTTCCCCTGCTGGCTTGCAGCTGCAGTTTAAGGTTTTATGGCACTGCTCCTCTCCTGATCATACAGATGGGGTGGGATTGGAGAGGATGTGATCCCACTTCTGGCCTTGGGGATAATAAATAGATTCCACATTGCACCAGGTGATCTGCATCCATAATAATAGTATGCAAAAATGTGGTCATATGCAGTGATTTATTTTTGTTTAATTAGAGCCACAAGGCAGGGTGGAATGTTCTGCCTTCAGTTCAATTTCCCACATGAACCTGAGGGATCACATTTTGGAAAAAACGCTGTGGAATATCCTGCAAATTTATTATGAAGGAAAGTCTCATTATAAAACAACGCTAATATGCATTTTTTGATGTTCCTGGCACTCAGCCATCCCTGTTGGAACTGGACCAGAGGCAGCAGCAATGTTTGGGAAGAAGGGAGGTGCTGTGCAATCACTCTTTAACTTTTGTGGCCAGACTTATTATTTTAAATAGAGCTCAGCAAAGGCACTTAGCTCTTCTTTGTTTTTCCAGGATACAAAACCCTGCTGCTGTAGGGAATAATGCCAAAAACTTTCTCACCATTGGTGAGAATAAACTGTTTCTTTTGTAGCTGCAGAGGGCAAAGGCCTCAGCTGGACTTTGGGGCTTGCACAGAAAATGCAGTGGGAAAAGGGAAGTAACAAACACATGGATTTATGTCCTAAGAGAAGGGTATGAGAAGGATTGCAGCTTGTAGGTCAGCATCCATCACCTTCCAGGCTGTGTCTCTCAGGCTACATTTGATAGTGAACTAAAAATGTCCAGGAGATTTCTCAGGCCAGGTTTGTTTGTGTGTTTTAGCTCTGACCTGTTCCTGCATCAGGTCTCACACCACACAAGGAGGGTGTGGATCCAGCACAGAAGAGCTTGGCCCATTCTGGGTTCAGAAGAGAGTTCAGGTGTCACTGTGCTTCCCTGAAGCCCAGAAATCACCCAGGCTTGTTTTATTTGCCAGAGTTAAGAAGCATTTTCAAAGAAATGATCAAGTCCAGCAAGGGCAGTGTAAATTAAAGATGACAGAGATGCAGTCTCTTCTCCTGGCAGCATCCTTTCTTATCTCTCTGATCAATTTATCCTTTCAGCAAAACCCACATCTTCCTTGAGCACTGCTCAGCCTTGGCATAGCATCTTGAAAATCCTTTTCTGGGCGGTGATGGATTTTGTTTTTGAAATATTGCTGAGAAACCCAAGGGAGAGCTGGGATTCCTCCTCACACCACTGACCATGTTTGCCATCAGGTGCCATCACAGAAACACCATCCACATCCCTGGGAAATCTGTCTTTCCATCAGTTAATCTCATTCTGCTCCAGCCTCTTTTCACTCACTGGCTTTGTGTGACATGTGAGACAGTGATCTTAGTATGATATAAAGACATAAAATGCTAAGCATCTGAAGCAGCTGCTCGTGCACCATTCAAAGAGCACACACCCCCAATAAAACAGACGTTTACAGTGACTATAAATAGCTGGCAATAGCAGATAACTAATTATTTGAGTGTCAAAAAAACTCTAGGCAACCTCATGTGACATAATGACACATGTCATGGATAATAACTCTCAGCCTGAGATGAGGATGGAATTTAAAAGAACTGGAGGTTTCCTGGGTTTGCCATAATGGTCAGTCTAATTTTTTTCCCTATTTCAGTTGTTTCTCTTGCTGAATACTTATATATTCCACTTTGAAATCAAGGGGTTCAGTCAGGTGAATTGGAATCCCTGAAAAGAAACTGCACCTGGAGAGGTAGGTTCAGGTGTAGGCATTTATGGTATCTTTTGAGTTGTAGGAAAAGCTGTATTAACTTAAATTGCATAATAAATCTCTGCAAAATACAAACTGTGTTTAACATCTCTGCAGGATCTCATCTTTTCAATTTTCTGGTTTGCTGTTTCTCTTCTTTCTGTGTGTTTCTTGATGTGAAAATTTGCTCACTCTACACTCATTTTCTACTACACCAAGAAGGATCACTGCTCGATTTTCACCATAATAAAGAATCATCATGAAGTATAAAGAAAATATCAGATAATGCCAATACTGGTGGTTTTCTGCCTTCTCCTGAACTGGTTTTACTGAGCTTGCAGACAGACCTTCCTGTGAGCACCTCTATCCATGAACTTTCAGCATGTGCATGATAAACTCACAGGCTTGCCTTCATATTTGTGATGCAGTTTCACTTCTTTTAATAATTTTTAAATAAACTGTTGACCATTACTAGCTGCAAAACCCAAAGAAATTTGTTATCCCCTTGGTTTTCTTTTTTGTTTCTTTCTACAGAAGATTGTTCTGTAGAACATTTCTGTGCTACATCAGAGCAGTGTAGTTACTACAGTTACTCTGGTTACTACCCTAATTTCCAACCTGAAGGATTATTCAAAACAGCAGAACGTAGAAACAAAGGTTGAGCATGTGACCCAACATGTTTAGGAACAGGAGGAGGACAGCATTGCTCTGGTATTAAATAGCAATTAAATAATCCACAAGCAATTAGCAGGACATAGCTTCCTGGTGTTTTAGAAAGGGTCAGACAAAAATAAAGAATTAAATAAATAAATGAGGAAAGGGATGTATTGGAAGTGCTGGGTGGAAAGGATGAAGCTGCACCCAGCAGCCAGAGAATGAGCAAAACAGTGAGAATTACTGATTTCAGCACATTCAGAATTATTAGTCCTGAAGGACTGAAGAGACCTCCAGAAGCCTGAGCAGAGTTATGATCCTTATAACCTGCAGGTGTCTGAGGTTAAATCCCAGGATTGCTCCTGAGGAACCTGGGCACTGCTCTTGAGAAGGACCTGTGCAATCATCTTATCCAAAGCTTATTAAATGCTCAACTTCACACATCTTCCTCTGCTCCCACCTGTTTGCCTTTGTGGAACAAAATTCCACTTACTTCACTGTACTCTGGATCACAGCAGATCCTTGTGGTCATTAAAATTTGCTTATTTCTTTCTTGCACACGGATATAAATAGGAGATTTTATGAAGTGATCTGTTGATATGGATGGAATTGCAGAAAACACAAGCTGGGTTTTTTGCCTAATCTGTAGAGATTTTATCTCTTTCATTTTCATTACTTATAGGCTCCTGATATTTTCCCACTGGAAGAATCCCTTCTAACAAATTCTGGCCAAATAAATATAACATTGATCTTCCTAATAACCTTTCATAAACCCTTTTTATACAGTTAACACACCAGAATAAACTTAGGGATCACAGAGTAAAACTCACAGGTTAAAAGGATAAATCAGAGGCATTTGTTTTAATACCTGAAAATTGAATGCACAAAGACAGTGAAATTATTACAGATTAAGGTAATACTTGAGAAGTTTAGAAACTCTAACAGAAATTCAAATATTTTCTGCTACTTTAACATTCTTTCCTGCACTCCAGTCTCAGAAAACAGATACCTCAGGGCTTTTCTACATGAGAAAATTGATGTCAAAAAGAAGTGCTGTCCATTCTTTGAGTTTCCCACTCAGAGCAGAGGTTTTGCACGGAGTTTGATCAGGTCCATGATCAAAAATACAAACAATTTCAAGCATATAAAAAATGTTAAGTCTCACCTGTCTGAGCTGAAGAGGATTTTGCTTGGAGACTAATGGCTTAGCTAGTTTAGGTTTGGGTAAATATTTCAGAAGGATTCTGGTCCTTAATGCTTGTGTAGTGCAGCTGCCACTGGTGTGGTGTCAGAAGAGGCTCTTGAGAGAGAAGCCTGTGTCAACAGAGGTTTTCAAGCAGGAGGAAACTCTTTGGTGCATTTTCTGGCACTGTGACATCAGGTGGATAAGCCACAACTGTAGTTAAGATTTGCAGAACCTTATTGTGTCAGCCTTACCCTGGGGAGCACCAGGAACAAGTACTGCTCTTTTTTTTTTTTTTTTTTTATACAGCAGAAAAACTTTCTAAAGGAAAAAGAATCTTGTTAGCAATTCTTTTAGACTTTTCTAACTTTTAGAAAAGTCTCCACACCGTGTGGCTTCAGGAGGAGGGAATTGCATCAGGACTGTGCATCCTCCCCTGCTGAATTCAGCTGCAGAGATCCTTCTCCACTGACATCAGCTCAATACAAATCATTTGTGCTGACAAGATCTTTAATTGGGATGGCTCAGAAATTATAAACCAAGACCCAGAGGAACATCCATTGCAAAAATACGTTGATTTTGCACCCAGTGATGAAGAATTCCCATTTCCTGGTGTTCTAGTGGGAAGCTGCCTGGGTTGGCAGATTTTCCTACTCTATAAGAATACAAAACTTAAATCTGGGCAGCTGCAAAAGGATCTCAAATTTTTCCATAGACTCCGTCATGTAAAAAAACCCCAAAAAACAAACAAACAAACAAAAAAAACCCCAACCAAACAAACCAAATCAAACCTGAAAAATTCAACAGCACCAAATTATGAAGCAGAAGAGTAAAGCTAATTTTTACAAGATTACCTATAAATCATATATATTGTAGATATATACAATAGAGATGCATTACATTATATATATATATTTTATATGTACATATAATATATAAAATATACTTGTTATATATTTAATATGGTTTTATCTATTACATATGTAATGTATATTTATATGCTAATATATAATTATATATTTTATTTATATTTATTTAGACATTATTAGAATGTCTAGACATTATTTAGACATTATTTAGACATTATTATTAGACTTTATATGTATACTTACATATACATAAAAAGAGGGAGAAATACCTATGTCCTAGATAGATATGTATTTCTCCAAGTATAAAATATCAATGATTTAACGACCCCGTGTGACACATACATTCATGCATATATTACATGTATCTGTGTGATTATATGTACAACTAAATACACTTACAAACAATTTCAAGGTGTGGCTCTGCATGGCAGTGTGCAATTTAAAGGTATAGAAACATTAGGCATTGATTTCTCCGGAGCTAACAGGATTTGTGGCTGGATTCCTGCATCCCAGCAGGATGATTTAGAGCCAGGGAGGGACCTTTGTGCATGACAATTTCCCCCCTGTTGGGAGGCATCAGCTCCTGCTTTGGGATTCCTTTTAAAACCCTCAGTGTGAAATGTGCCCTTCTGGGTAATTCTGGCTGCAGATGCTCCTGCTGAATCCTTTGTGGGATAAGGAAATGTAGCAGGGAGGGTGTGTTAAAATCCCTGAGGAAGCATGAGCTGAGCGCTGCTCACTGGGAGGGGTTTCCCACTCAGAGCAGAGGTTTTGCACGGAGTTTGATCAGGTCCATGATCAATATCAGCCGATATATAAAAACATCCACAGATAGGTAGGTAGGTGGGCCACCCCTGTGCACTCTGAAGAATCATCACTGGGGAAATTTCACTGCTTTCCTGCCTCTCTTTACAACATCTCCAGTATAAACAGGGCAGAACTCAGCCCAAAATTTGAATTAGGTTTCCAAGTGGCCAAAAAGTTATGTCAGTGGTTTTTGGGTCATAGAGTCAAACTGTTCTCACAACAGTTCAGCTCTATTTTCTCTGTACTGCAGAGACAAGGAACCCTAAATTCTTTCTCTTTGCAGGGTAGAAAGTACAAGAAAGATTAGTTTGGTACCAGCAGGAAGCCTGAACAAGTCATCATTGTGCAGAAAAGACATTCCCAGGTGAAATCCATTGTAGAATACTTTGGTTTTTCACCTCTACCAGTCTCGTGGTGTTTTGAGGGTTCAACTCAAGCTAAAGCAGAAGTGATGGAGACCTCCCAGCTCCCATCTTCCTATCAGACCTCAGGATAAATCAGCTGGCAAAATCTCCTAAGCCATAGCTCAAAAAAAGTAATTTCTTATGATGTGGCCTCATCAGAATCACTTGACTGGAGCAAGGCAGAAGGCCCCAAACGCTCACTGTGCTCACTTAGAATTTCTTACCAATAACAAAGCACAGGAGAAGTTTTTAAAAGAAAATAAATAATCTGAACAGCCTTGATGAGGATAATTTTTTGAATGTATAAGTTACAAGCTCACACCTGGCACTCAGCTCTTCTCAGGAAGCAGCACTGCTGCTTGCCCTCTCCAAGTGGCACTGAGAGAGACACTCCCAGTGTTATTTTTGTGCTCCTCAGCCTGAGCATCTTCCTGAACATCAGAAAGGACTCTTTGCCTTCCCTCCCACTCAGGGTCTTCATTTTTGCATCAGAGATTCTTGTGGTGTCTGGGATGTGACGGCCTCAAGGCTGACTTTCAAAGCTTGCTTGCTTCCAAGTTTATTATTTACGTTTTCCTGGATGCCACTCCAGACGCTCAGTGCCAGGTGCTCAGGTGGTTTGCTGTCCAGCAGTCAGTATCTCCAATAAAGATCTCATGGTTTGAGTGCCACTTTTCATAGACCTGTGTCTTGTGTAGTAGGACAGCACAAAATACTTGTTTTTCCTTGCCTCAGTCTGCACCATGAACAGTCTGGAGAAGTAAACATGGAATATTACTCAGTGGACACCACAGACAAAATTTCACTGGGTTGCTGTTACACGGCCTGGCTCTAATTATATAATAAAGAGGTTTTTAAAAATTATTTACTGTAAAAATGTATTTAGTATAAATTTCATAACTGTCATCAAGATAAAGGTCAGACCTAGAGAAATGGCATCTCCAAGCACCCAGCAAAAGGTTAAAATGAATAAAATCACTCAGCTTCTTAGAAGTAATGAGGAGGAACTCCATTACTTTTAAAGATCTTACCTTGGCACAAATTTGATGTGAAGGAGGATATAAGCAGACTCTCCACCTCTATTTTAAATATTTTTAATGAGATACAGAAAATCTGAGGGAAGTCTCCAGCTGTCTTTTCTCAGACCAAAGCTCTGGACTTCAGGCAATAGAAGTCAGAGAAATTACCAGCTTGGGCCTTTCTCTGCTTGAATATTTGCAAGGTTTAGCTATTAGCTAAGATAAAGACCATCTGTAGTCTTTACCAAATGCTAAATATTTGTTTTAAGTGACTGTCATCATTGACATTGATATTAATGCCTTTCTATAGGCTACTAAAGAAAACATTTGACTTCTCATGAATTTGAAGAGGATCACAGTGATTCACCTTAAGGAAAAAAATCCTGATGAGAGCAGGTTTTAAGCTCTTAGGCTCATTCAGGCTCTGAAGACGACTTTTTTGAAGGCTTTATGGCACTTATCTCCTGTTCAAATTACTGTTTTTGTTAGTGCACCATGGAAACCCCATTCCTGACATCACCTCAGCATTCCAGTCCTGTTTCCCTGACTGGACACAGCAAAAGTGCTTCCACTCAGAACATCTGAACTCCTAGGGCTGGGACCCACCTTAATGTTGTAATTAACTTTAACCTAATCCATCTAATCTGGGCATTTGTCAAAACAAATCACCCAATCTCCCTTTAGTTCAGCAGGAGAACAAATTATTTCCAAAGCCTGGAGAATTTCCTGGATGTCTTGTCAATGCCCTGATGTGCCTCTTCCCTGCTCCCTGTGTCACAGATTCATGCTATCAGCCAGATTAAGAAAAAACAGCCATTCCAATAAAAAGTTGGCCAAAGACTCCCAATGCTGATAAATTGGTCCATGTGTCCTAAAAGACCTAAAGCTTGGGGTTCCTTTTCTATGGATAAAGGTGGAAATAACCCCCACATTTTATCTCTCTGAAGAAGAAGCCTTCAGCTTTGTCCTTTGTTGCTACCCTGGATCTTCCCCAAACCTGCAGTCCTGGTTTCCATGCTATCCCACCAGCATGTAATAAAACATCTTGCAAAAGCTGTCTTGATTCTGTGTTGCTCAAATTAGGTTTTTCTTATGTTGACCTAAAAGAAATCTGCTGAACGTCTGACTCTTGTTGGGGTTTGACCCTTTAAAATGTGTGATGTGGCTGCTTCTTTGTCCTTCTTAATTGACCTCCTGCAGAAACTCTGACGGATTCTGTGCAAATTCTAAAGAACCTGGAAACCATCACTGTAATGTAGGTGGTTTCCCTTTTGCCTGTGCAAGTTTTCTAACATTAGTGTGTGAGAATGACCTTTAAATTGAGAGATTTCTCTTTTAAGCCACCTCTGTCTAAATGAATATTTCTGTCTTGGCAACAGAATTAAATTTGTCTCCTTCTCCAAACGAAGTTCAAGACTTCTTCACTTACAAACTGTTGCTAAAATTGAGGCTCTTGCTAAGAACCCACCATGAAATGTGCTGGCAAATAAGGAGCATGGATGGTCAGACAAATCCCAATTTACCTCCAAGTTTGAATTTATGTGCTTACAGGAGCAGAATTATCCACCTAAGGGAGTGGGTAGGGCTGGGAATTGGAGGGTCATGCTATCATACAATCTTTTGAGCTTCACCATGAGTGTATAGCAGACTAGGATGACCACATGGCAACCTTGTGCTCCAAAAACAATTCTCACACTCCAAAAACAATTTCCTTTTGAAAAAAATCTTTTTTTAAGATGATACTAGGTGTACTCCTGCACTCATACACTCCTTCAAAGGAGCAGAACCTGGTGAAATCTGGGGCTGGCACAAAAGGAATGGATAGAAATGGGCAGCTGGAGGAGGGACAACTTGCAGCCACCAACTTTCAGACTGAGTTAGGCTGGTGTGAAGCTGCAAACTCAGAGCACGATGTTTGGTGAGCCCAGTGGGCTGAGCAGGTTGTCAGCCAAGTCCCTGACACAGATATATTTGTGTGTAGACCTCTTGCCTTACCCAAAATCTCATTAACCTGCTGACCCAGGTAGCTCCTGCTAAGATCTAACTCATTTTCCCCCCTTCTCCTTCCATCATTACCCCCTCAAAACTGTTTCTGTTTAATATCTTGCCTTTACCTCTTCATTTTCCCTTCTGCCAACACATCACCTTCAGTGCAAAGGTGCTAAAGAAGATGTATTTTCCCTGCAAACTCTATATCTCAGCAATGTGAGCTCTCATCAAGCAGTGATGCCATGCTGGGGAGGGTGTTGGGTTAAAATTTGATCTCTTTTATTTGCACAAGGTGACCAGGAAGATTTGTCTACATCCCCCTGCAGGGGTAGGAAGGTTTGCAGACTGCAGTGAGGCTCAGTCACATAAAAGTCATGAGTGTAAAGACAGCTTCTGTTATTTATTTCTTATTTTCAAATCTGACAAAAACAAACAAACAAACCAACCAACCTTTCCAATTTAGCACTTTTTCACTGATTGCCATTGGATGAAGTGAGTGCATTCCCTGTGTCAGTGGCTCCCAAACCTCTGAGCAACCACAGACCTCTGTGAACTCTAAAATTCCCCATGGCTCAGGCTCATTAGAACTGACAAGTTCTGCAAATTGCTCTGCTTAATTTGATTTTGCATAAATGCTTCAGACCACAAAGGGCAGTCCCCTGGACCATGGTCTGGACTTGCAGGTGAAGTTCTCCTGGAAAACCACTGCCTCTATTCCGTGTACAAGTCAAAATGCAGGATTCTGCACTTGGTATGGAGAAATACCAGGCACAAATGTAAACTGGGGGAGGAGTGGCAAGAGAACAGCCCTGCAGGAGGGGGTCTGAGGTTCTGGTTGGCAAAGACTCAACAGGAGAGGGAAATGCTGATGCCTTCTTCATGGTATCCAGTGTTGACGTGTGGGAATGGTCCAAAGCTGTGCCAGGGAAGGTTTAAAGTGGACATGAGGAAGAATTTCCTCACTGAGTGTGTGGTCAAACACTGGAACACGCTCCCTAGAGCCTGTACTCAACATCCCAGGCCTGTCAGTGTTAAGGAGGGATTTGGAAAACGCCCTTAATAACATCATTTATCCTTTGGTCAGCCCTGAAGTAGTCAGACACTTGGACTAGCTGATGGATGTAGGACTCTTAACTCTTCCAAATATTCTATTCTATTCTATTCTATCCTATTCTATTCTACATTTTTAATTAAGTTATTTAGAAAACAAAATCTTTTCTATGCCTAAAGCAAGTCTATAATTGCCCATGTCCCAACTTTCTCACTGGTGTAAGACAGGCTTGGCAGCATTTCGCACAGCCTGCATCTCATGCTGTCACTGTTCTCTAGCTGCCTCATCCCACAATGTAAAGTGACAAACAAAAATCAAGATTTAAGTTTTCCTGTCAATTAGAAACTCCAGGTAGAGAGAACAGAAGAAACTAAAGCCTCTGTCTCAGATGAGCGAGATACAGGATATTGTTATTTTTATATCACTCAATCATTCATGACTTGAGTTATAAAAAGTCCTAAATTCCTCATGGTCCCATATTGAGATGGAAGTTAATGCTTCATTAGCAGTAAAAGCTTCAGGTTATGTGAGTGAGTAACCTTTTGTTCAAACATGATGCCTGACATTTGCATAACTAAGTCTATCTCTGAGTTATTGAGATGATGTGACTCACCAAACTCTTGTAAACAGGTTTTTTTTTCTTTCCTGCCTCCTCTCATACATCCTCACACTTTGCTTTCTCACAGCTGTCTGGTAGGGCAGTGACATTTTTAGGCTTCATCAGCTTTTCACATCAAAATAATCCCTCTCCTGTACCTGGCAGCTGCTCCTGGAGATCAGAGAGCCCAAACCAGCGATGCCTCACCCAGCTGAGCACCTGAGCTACACGGGGTGTTCTGCAGAAACAGCAAGGCAGAGATGGAATCACCTTCTCACGGTGTCCCAAAGGTCTTTGCACTGACCCTGGTGTCATGCAGTGGAAAGGTGACCTGGTAAATCCCTTCTATAACCTCCTTCTGTAATTACTTGCATGAGTTTACATGTAAAATTATTATCAAGATTTTTTAGCCTCAAGCCATCTCTGAGCTCTGCCCAGGAACAAAATAACCTTGGTGGAGCAATGGGGAGGCTGAGGATATTCTTTTAAGTGGTGACTGGTTCTGTACCACAACATGAGGCTGATTAGAGCAATTTGAGCCTTGGAAATAGTAATAGAAAAAAATTGTCAGGAAAATATATCTCAGAAAACGTAAATCTTCCATAAAATTAACCAGTTCCATCTTCAATCCAACCGAAGACTGCTCTGAAATGTCACTGTTTGAATGGGTAGGAACCACCCTTTAATTGCCAACCAAACATATCTGTGGTTCCATTTCTGCTGTGGCTTTATTGGAGTATTCATTTCATTCAGAATTTAAAAAAATATTTCTGGAATGCAAGGGTTTTTAGGTATCTAAATTACTGCCTGTAGAAAACACCAGAAGGACTGGGTCAGAAAGCAATCTTCCCTGGTAACAACCCACCTCAGAATTAGGTATGTCTTTCTCCCTCCAGAACCTTCCATTTACTTTGATTTTACAGCTTTTGGGTCTCTGTTCACTGTCTAGATTTAAAAGCCAAGGAGTTGTCATTTGATTGGTGAATCTCAGAAAGGCCAGATCTGATTTTTGCTCCTTTGTCTGTTTTGTTCTCTGTTCCACACAACTGGTCCAGTGGAGGGAAGATCTTTCCTCTGAGGGAGGAAAATGCAGGTTTGGCACTTGGAAACTTGAAAACTGCTGCTTTCTGCAAATGATGCTCCAGGTAAGTGTTTGCAAGCTACAGAAAAGGCTTTCACTGGCTTTAATAAAAAATCTTATAATTATTAATCATTGGAAAATACTTCTAAAGTCACTGAATCCAAACATATTTATTTACAACTTACAAGACAGTGCTTCCCTTTATGTCACAGCTTTTGAACATGATCCTTTTCTTTATTTCACACCCACTACAATGTCCTGCACATCAAAATGAGGATAAATCCATTTCTAGCACATCCTCCATGAACCTTCCTTCCTCATGGTGTCCTTGTGGCCTTTGGATGTGAAAATTGCTGTAATGCAGGGGTCACCCTTAGAACTCTATAGTGTTGCCTGAATAGTTATTTAACTTTATTTCCATCCACACTGAGCTGCTTTGGGTCTCCATGGCAGTTCTACCTCCAGGAGGCTGCACTGCCAGAGAGACACTTAGGAGAGCAAAGGGAGCTCCTAAGGGTGACTGCTCTGCAGAGAAAGGTTTTGGGGCCACACAAGTGGACAAACCTTCACCCAGCTGAAAGCAGAAGACATTTGAGGCTGGGTACTTGCAGTTAACTTTTGAGGATTGGGTGGATTCTGTCATGGAAGATGTTTGGGAACTGATGCCCTGTGGAGGCTGAGCTAGAACAGAGGCTAGATTGAGATAAAAAATAAATTAGGGATTTATTCAAAGGATCTCCTCCATGGATCCACCTTGGGCAGCACCAGAGCCCAGCCAGGGCTGCACCCAAGATGAACCAAAATGGCCCCAAAATGCACGAGCGCTCCCCGGGGCTCTCCCTGGGATCAGTTCTGCTCCATTGGCACCTTGGAGTTCATTGTCCCATTCCAGCTTTAGCCCAGGCAGTCCCACCCTGCTTGTTTTTCTCTCTCCAGCCCACGGTGTTTGTGCTCCTGGGCTGAGATTTGGATCATTTGTCCTTGGTGCCCAGCTGGAGCAGGAATTGTTTTGTCTCCCTGCTCTGTGCAGAGAGCTCACCATCCCATAATGAGAAGCCCAGACCCACACACTAAAGCAGCACAGAATGCAAAAAAATATAAAAACTAAAACCTGAGGCATCAGCACAAAGGAGCTGGTCAGGGAGATATGAATAGACATCCACCAGCCAGGCAGGATGAGCTGGGAGTCTGCAGGGACATTTGGATTCAGACAGATTTTTTCAGCATTTTAGCTGAACTAAAAGTCCTCAAGGCCACAGGTATGGCCACAGGTACATCTTCAAGAGCCAGCCTGGGCTCCTTGTGCAATCCATAGGGCAGGTATCTCCAGTGGGACACAAATACATCTCTGTCTGGAGCAAGGGCTCGTCTACCCAGAAAAAGGTCACTGGCAGCAACTTGTAATTGGCTGCTCAACAGTAATCATCCACACATAGAAAACAAGTTTACATGTTTTTTTCCTGCCTATTAGCAAGCATTCCCAGTCACATGCTGGAAAATAGGCAGGAATCTAGTTCAGGCAACCTGTTAAAATGCTGTCAGCTGTGAGCTCTTTAACATTTTCTCTTCAGGCATCCATAAATATTCAGTGTTCTTGTCCTGAAGGGCAGTACTTTTAGACTTACGGGTGTCTTGACATCCTTAAAATCTGAAATCTGCCAAAAGTGCTGGTGAACTTTGTTGCTTCCAGACCCATGGAGAAAGGTAGGTGTTCAGCCCAAGGTCCCTGTTGCAGCAAACCCAGTTCCAGACTTAATAGGGCAAGCATAAAGTAAAAGCAGGAACAAAAAACGACTTTTCATGGTCATATTTGGGGTGTGACTACAGGAACATCTGAGCTGCCATGAAAAGGCAGCATCTGTCACACACTTTCTTCTCATTTCCTCTTTCCTGCTGCCAGATCTTCTGTCTTCTTTCCTGCTCTGCCTCCCCTTTGTATTGAAGCTGTTGCTTACCAGAGTGCTCTGGTCTTGCTTAGATTGTTAAACTGTATGGAAAAACAGTTCATTATCCCTTTTTTTGGGAGGAGGGATAGAGGGGAAGGTTCATTTTGTGCCAGGCTAGGGAGTTGTGCTGGCCCTCAGCATCATCTGGTGAATTGGTAAAATATATACAACATCCACATGTGACCAGAGATGGCAAAAAGAGAAAAATCTGGGAGTGTGGAATGGGAAATTTACTTTGTCCTGTGCAATTTTAACTTCTGATTTGTGGATTTCTTCCCCTGAAACTGTATTTACTGCTGTGAGAATCCCTTGACTTGCATATGGTGAAGCCTTGGACAAAGGTGAGGTTTGCCTTTTCCATCTGCAGGTTCTGATTAGAAAAAGCAGTTTTCCCTCAGAGCAGTAATTGGAACAAATCTCCATGGAGAAGGTAGCAGAGCTCTCAGCAAAAGGACAGCAATTAGTCTCTGATCTTCCTTTGCTTTAGGATGAGGTCACTTATGAGCACTGATGAAAATATGGACAACCCGTCCTTCTGTACAAAAAAGATTTGTCCTGATTTGATGTTTCATACCAACCAAAAGAAGATGCACCTTTTCTGTTTAATGTGGGTTTTTTTGGGGTGTGTGTGTGTGTGTGTTTCATTGTATGAGTGTGTGTCAGGGGGGTTGTTTGCTTTGGTTTGGGTTTTTGAAAGGTTGTTTTTTTGTCAATGCATCATCAGTTGTCTCAGAGATTGGACTTTGGGCTTTTTCTGCAGGAAGGAGGTGGCATCTGGATCCCAGAGAAAGCTGGAACCTCTCAGGGGGCTGACACAGAGGCTTCTTAAACACCAACCTTTTTAAAGTAAACTGTAAAAGCTGATTCTTACCACATTTCTTAACCTCACATTTTTCTGTTTCTTTGCACCACATTAAGGAGCCATTCCTAGTCCTACAATTCTCTGTGGAGATACACATGGAATTCCTATCCTGGTAAACCAAAGAGACAAAGTTTTTACTCAACAAAGTTCATGTGAAAAGAGAATTTTCTGGTTTCTCTGTAGAATGGGACTGGTGGCAAGCCCTCCCTTGATTTACATGTGCTGTACCCAGACAATCCTTCCTGGAGAATGGGAAGTAAATTCTGATCAGCCTGATACACTCTCCTTCCTCTCAGATTGGATATCCAGCTCAAAAGGAGGAAAAGAATTGGCTTTAAAATTCAGCAGGTTGTTTCTGCGTTTAAATTGGTGATTTGGATTCTGGTTTGGAGCATAAGGAAGCATAAATTATAACACAAATGAGAATGTGGGAGACAGTGCAGGAAAATTCTGTATTAAAAAAAAAAAAAAGAAGCAGAGAGGGAGCAACATTTGGGGAATAAAAAGTAGGGCAGATTTTGAAATATTCTCAAAACCATTTAACACCATCTGTCAGGGGTTTGTGTTGCTAGGGATTTATCATCTCCTATCTACAAAATCCTCTGGCTAGTGAAAACAAATTTGGGAAAAGATGATTAAACTTCTCCTACCCTTGTATTCCCAGCCCCACACTGTCAGCAACCAACTCATCTTCCTTCATGTGCTGGGAGGAGGCATCTTCTGAATCTATGAGCAACTCTGTGGAGTGACCAGCAATTTTTAGAAAATCCTAACTAATAGTTGCAATATCTTTTAACTTGCCACAGCACAGCGTGATTTTGCAGTGCTGAGAAAACAACCCCTTCACAACCCAAGGGTCAGCCAAGCTCTGAATGATAACGTCCCTGAGGCAAAGGATTGATTTACAGGGGGAAAACAAATGTGCAAACCCAAAAGCATTGGTTACAGAAACCTCACAGGCAACCCCCAGGGCTTTTTTACTGCACATCCTCGAACCATTTTGACCAAAACCTACCTTGTATATTTTTAAATCTTATGGATCTCACTTGGTCTGGAGGTTGCCTTTTCAAAAGTCCAACTGTTAGCAGTCTGAAGTTCTGCTCTCGTTGTAAAATGATGATTTTATGAGCAAGTGCTCCTATTGCACCCATACTGCAGATGGGTGTAAGGTGCTGCAATAATCTCCTTGACTAGAAATGGTTAAATGCATGCACATTTCAATACCATTTTTATTTCAAATGAGCAATAAAGTCAGTTCCTAATTGCTGTAACACTGCCTTTGGGGGTGAACTAGAACATTATTTGCTTCCACTCAGTAGGTTTCCCTGCACTCCTATATGCCTCGGGATAAAACATGAGGTCTCCTTACAGAAGAGTAGAAAAGGAACAACGTTTGGGGAATAAAAAGCATTCTGTGGAATCCCAGCCCTAAGAAGCTGTAGGAGATGTAAAACCCTCCAGGTTTCTTTATCCACAGACAAGAACGTAGAGACAGCTACACTAAATATCCCACAGGGGCATTTCTGCAGAATAAAAGAAAGAAAGGTAATTTGTATTCTTGCCCATTTCAATGCAATGGGAAATAATTAAAAATTAACTGGATGTTACCTTTCTGAAAAGCTTGTTTAAATAATCTAGTTTAAAAAAAAAAAGTGTTTCAATCATTTTTTACAGACTCTACCATTTAAGCTGTTCTAATAAACTAGTTATTTCAACTCCTCTTTAGGCATTTAGTAGCCTGCTATAAATGTCTTAGAAATGTGCCTTTAGATTGAATGTTGTTCTTGATGTCTTTTTTCCTTTCTGAAAGCAAATTACAGACAACATGCAAATGCAGTAATCAGAGAGGGTTTTTAAATAAAAGTGTGTGTGCTGAGACAATTAAATTGTAATTGTCTGATAACAGAGGCTCTGGAATGCCAACTGAATCCCGGGAAGTGCAATGAAGAGAGCAATACTGCCATTAATTATTCTGTGTGCTGGGGAGATGGGCCAGAGTTTGCCAAAGGCTGCAAGTTGGTCTGATTCAAGCATGTAAAGGGGGTCAGACCCATGCTCTGTGGTGACATCAGTCCTTCCAGGGACTTGTTTTTAGGGAAAATAAGGCTAAGTGTTTGGGGTGAGGAGGGCTGGTAGGTAGAAAGGGTCCTAATTTGAGGAAAGAGTGAGAATGGAAGTAGGACACTAAATAAAAAGTAGGAGAACAGCATGTGGTGGAGAGTGCTGGGAAGTGGGAGTGGGTTTCCATCTCTAGATTAATTTAAAACCCTAGATATAACTTTTATTGATGTTTTCCCCAGATAATTTGGGTAAGACTTGTTCTCAGTGCATGAGTGTACATCAGTATTTCTGGACATACCGAGACCTTGCACTCCTGTCTTGCAATGTGGCCAGCAGAGGTTTTCTGCCATTTGGAACCTGAGTGTGCCATTCTTGGCTCAGCTGAGATGCTGTTTTGACACCAATGCAAAGGATGAAGTGGTGTGTGTTTGCTTGCCACAAGCTAGACACTCAATGGCTCATTTTTCATTCATTCTGCCTCCAAAGCAAAGCTCTGTGTGTGTCTGCCAGACCTTCTTGCTTGGGTATCCTTGTCAAATGACAGCTTCAACCCAGTTGCAAAGTGGTCTTTGGTCATAGACAGAGCTACAGCAATGACACATCTCCCAAAGTTGTTGTTCCAGAGTCCACTCAAGGCAAAAAGAAAAGGACTCCAGGGTATTTTTGACTCAGGTGTGCAATATTTTTTAGTGCATATGCTGCCTGGGACTGTGAAAGACCACAGCCCTGGACTGGAGGAGGATTCAACATAAATGAATAAATAAAACTGTAGCTTATCTAAAATCCAGAAAGTGAAGGTGTACTTTTTCACTGATTTCTGTGGCCTTGCAATGAAATCTGTGGTTCTTTCTTGGGTTAAATGTCAACCAAAGTTGACATTCCCTGGTGTTTTCTTGTTGCAGAGTCAACAGCAGGCAGCACACACCTGGATGGCTGCAACCACCCAAAATACCCATCCCTTTCTCCTCATCCTGCAAATGATCAGTGACATGGCAAAGAGAGAGGAACTGTATGTTCTGCATGACCACCTCTACACACATCCCAGCAGAATTTGTCCACAAAGTGAAGGCAAATGAAACAGCTTGTCTGTTCTGTTGTTTGCAATTTGGAATGCTAATTCTTAGAATCTCTGAATTTGCTGAACTATTACTAAGTGCTGGGTTCTGAGTAGCTGTGTAAACTCACAGGAAAATCACTAAGTATGTAGTTTTAATCCTTTTGGCTCTGACGGCTCAACCCTATTATCTCTAGAGGGTTTAGAATTTAACCTTGAGTTCAAAAGCCTGAAAGAGTCCTAACCAGATGGATAATGAAGAGGTAGACAGATAAGTGCTGAAATGGATATAAGCTTTTCTTTAACTTCAAATTGGGTTTTATAAAGAATGTACACCTTAGCAACCCTTTACTCCCAGAAAGGGAAGGGTTTGAATGCTGGCTTTTAATAATTCATGCAGCGATTCTTGCTGGATGCCGTATGGGTATGAATTTGCTTTTCTTCCTTGTAAAGCTTACATTCAATTGGGAGAAAAAGATCTAATATCTACATGTGTGAGGATTAACCAACGATGGTATTTCTGAGGTGAGAAATCTTATTATTGCCAGAGAAAGCGTTTATCAAATGGGCTTGAGTTGAGGATTTGAAGCTCCCCACAGCTATGAGAACACTGTGTTGCTCAGACAAATGCTTTTCTCTGAGACTGCAAAGTAACTGATTTGTATCTGAGTCCATAACTGTGCTTGGCATATGCTTTTTAAATGGGGCTTTCAAGTCCCTCTGCTCACCTTACAGAGATCCACATTTCAGAGTTGCTCTGACCCAGCTGTGGCAGTGACAAATCAGTTTCCAGAGTCACTTAAGGGAAACTCTCAGTATTGGGCTGCTGGAAGATAGAGCAGCTGAGATGCCTTTAATTCAGAAGTAATGACTTTTGTCCACTGAAAACTGGATCAATGCACTAAACCCTTTTCACTAAGAATCAGAGGATTTCAGTTACTACCCAGCTAGGCAGGAGCTGCCAACTCCAATTTCGCATCACTAAATACAGAGCCCAAAACACTCCCCAAAATTCTGTCTTCTACCCCACACATGAAGTCTGCCTCCAGAAAAGGATAAATAAAATCATGAACAGAAAGGATTACAATAAAAGAACTCTAAAGATTCCTTCTCATACAAAACAAAGCTTATGTTTTCCTCTCTCTGAAGGATGTGCCATAGAAGAAATATTAACAACTGCTTATATGAAGAGATGTAAGAGGCAGAAACATGGACTTTCTCTTACATGGCTTTTTCATGATTCAGTATTTTTTGACAGCTTCAGTAACTGAGGAGTAGAAAAGTTTTGGGGACAGGTCCCACCAAAACAGTTAAAAATTAGGAAAACATTTAATTTCAATACTTAAATTGCTATTTCTGATAAGGCCTGGCTATATTGTTCTCACTAAACCAGATCAATTATGTCACTTAAAGACAAACAGGGTTTCTCCTCAACAAAGTAAAGACATTTGATAGGAAATCCTAAAAGCATTTTGGATATTCTGAGATTTGGCCTGTTTCAGGAACTACCCTGTGCCATGGTTCCTGCAATAATTCCCATTATTCTTCTGCCTGGCCACTCTCTGTTCACTAACACCTATTTTTCATGTCTGATCTTTGATTTACAGAAAGGTTAGCCATTTTAAATTATGAGCATGTCTTCCAAAGTGCAAAACTCCACTCAACAATGATATCCAAGTCTTTGCTGACAAGACAGAAACACCCCTACATGCACTCCACGTTGTTTTACAGGAGCTGGATGAGGAATAACTCTCTGGATGTGAGACTAAGTGAATTTCCCAGGGCATTCACGTCAAGAAGGGACTTGAAGATGGTTATCTGGATGTCAAGTCATCGGGGTAATCCTTGGATTTGCCTTCCCAGCTACATCATCCATGTCAGAAATTGAACATCCTCAATGCACTGGGGGATTGGACTAACCTGCAAATGAACCCATTTGCCCTTAAACCCCTGACCTTTGTCTCTGAAAATACAAACTTACCTTGAAATTATAACAGTGATGCCTCAGGTTTTAACTTTTGTATTTTTCAGATTCTGTGCTGCTTTAATGTGTGGGTCTGGGCTTCATATAATGGGATAGTAAGTTCTATTCACAGAGTGGGGAGACAAAACAATTCCTTCTCCAGCTGGGGACCAAAGACAAATGATCCAAATCTCAGGCCCAAGAGCACAAAAAACGTGGGCTGGAGAGAGACAAACAAGTAGGATGGAACTTCACAACTTAAAGGTGTAATTGGACTTAACTCCAATATGGAGTTAATAATAATGGAGTCTATAATTTAAAAAAACTAATAATATTAACTCCAATATGGAGTTAATAATAATCTGCTCCAATAATGGACCAGAACTTGTAGGGGTGTAGGACTCCGGGAGCGCTCGTGCATTTTGGGACCATTTTGGTTCATCTTGGGTGCAGCCCTGGCTGAGCTCTGGTGCTGCCCAAGGTGGATCCATGGAGGAGATCCTTTTAATAAATCCTGGTTTTATTCTTTAACTCCATCTAGCCTCTGTTCTAGGGCAGCCTTCATAAGGCATCAACAGAAGCCAAGCCTGGCTGGTGACTCATTTTGCAGTGGGGACCTTTTGAATCATTTTTCCCCACACATTTGTGGGAACCTTGAAGCATCTCCAGTCATTGGGTGAGATGGACACAGTCACATGTGCATTGCATGTAAAGTGGGAGATGGAGCTTCTATGGCAGAGATCTTATTTCTTGTTAGTGCCTATAAACCCTCCCAGAAATAGCTCTTCCCAACAAGTCCGCCCACGTGGGAATTCTCAAAGCTTGAGCACTGATTTCCTACACGATCACATGCAGTATCATGTCTCTTGTCCCTAAACCACCTGTGCTTTGTTATTTCTCTGATGTGCACCTAAACTGCCCACAGAAGGGACTGATGTTAGCTGAGAGCTGTAGGTAATCACGGGACAACCCAAACTTAATTAGGATGTATTTGTGTATTCAATTACTCATGTTCAGAAGTTCATGTAAGATCAAGGCTTAGTATTGTACCCACAGCCTTTATATTCACTGCATGGGTAGCAACAAAAAGACAATAATCTTTGTCCAAGTTGCAAGGTTTCTGCCAATATTTGCCATCTGGGACACATTCCCTATCTTTGCTCTTGCCTCTGTGCCTGCAGCAGCATCATCTAAATGGCAAGACACGTTGCAGTCACACATGCTTAGTGTTTGCTACTTGGCTGATGTTCAGACTCCATGGAGAAACACTCATAAAAGTTGTCCTGATCAAAGGACATCAGCAACAAAACTTTGCAGATGTGTTAAGGACATATCTGGGGCTGGGCAAAGAGTTAAAGTCATTTGAAGGCAGTGTGTTTAATGGATCCATTCTGTGTGGATGCTGGCTGGGATGAATCTGTTTCCATGAACACTTTAAAAATTCAAATGATTTGTTTTCTCTTGCTGGAGCACAGTGGGATTATGTCTATGCAGTTGTGTCAAACTCCTATGGGGAGGTTCTTAGGCTGAACCTCTCAGTTTCACATTGTTACCTGTCCTGCAGTCCCTGACAATGCTCCTACAGCTTCATGGAGACCAGGAATTTACTCTGAGACAGCCTGAAAAATACTGGGTCTTCTTAGAGGCCAAAATGTGTATCTCCATTAAAATCAGGTGATATTTTTTTCCTCCCTTGCTCCTGTCTAACGAAGTCCTTCCTCTCTTGGAGCAGGAGAGGTACAAAGGGACACACACCAAACCCCATTGCTCTTCCCAGCACTAAGGATGCATTGCTGTGCTACAAAAATACCAAGAACAGCACAAGACTATTGCAAAAAGAATTAGCTTGTTCTTGTCCAGGACATCAGCACTGCAGATGCCACTTAAACTTTGCACTGAGCTCTCAGCAGTGAAAAGAATCAATGTAATTTGCAGCCAACCTCTCCTGCATAAGTTTGCTACAGCAAATCACAGCTGGAGTAATGTTAAATTCAAATAATAGCAATTAATTTTTATAGCTTTGTAATGTTTCATTCTGCCTGCAATTCTTCTGAAGTTTATAGCACAATTGTCAAAAAGCACCTCTTTTAGGGAAATGTTACACTGAAAGTAAAGAAAAAGATCTTTTTGTAAAAGACCTCATTGGCTTCCTTTTTGGTTTAGATCATCCCCTGAAAACTGAAATTCCTGGGAAGCTGGCAGCTCTCTCTGGTTCATGTACATTTTGTTTTTAACAAGACAAAGCCTCTAAAACCTTCACCATTTCCAGCTGGAGTGTCCAGGTAGAGGGATGATCCACAGGGGAGCAGCAATGTCCGTGGGAGTGCTCTGGTTTGATGTGGTTGCTACAGCTGGCAGAACTGAGAGACAGGCACACTGTGTCTGCCTTCTAACCCCACTTATTTTATACCAAACACTCCTCTCCAGTTTCCAGATTCTTTCCTGACTACTGCTTATGAATCCTACAGGCAAAAATTAAGGGAAATCCACAATTAAGCCCTTAAAAAGCTCATTGCTTGAATTCAGGTGTTATTTTTATGGTGTAGAAGTTGAGTGTGGGAAGAGCTTTTCCCTTTCTATTTCTCATTTTCAGTGGATATTAAAA
The DNA here is from genome assembly GCF_048771995.1 of Taeniopygia guttata. Classification (NCBI taxonomy): domain Eukaryota; kingdom Metazoa; phylum Chordata; class Aves; order Passeriformes; family Estrildidae; genus Taeniopygia; species Taeniopygia guttata. The sequence continues at coordinate 3,926,468 of NC_133025.1, forward strand.
AAAAAAAAGACAAATAACATCTCCTGCCACCCAATCCTCACCCATGCTACACACACTCCATCTTTTCAAAAGCCACCTGGTAGCAACTGGTGGTCTTCTTGCTGGCCTTGAGCAGCATTTCAGGAGCAATTTAAATGCTTGGGGATGTGTCTGGGGGAGAAGATATTCCTCTGGCCTCTCTTTAAATGAAGCTGCTACTCATTTACCAACATTTCTAATTACCAGCAGAATAATTGAAATACTGGAGTAATCTATTTGAGGGAGGAGAGCAGAGGCCAGGGTGATTTTATTAAAACAGGGGTGCCAGTGACAGCTGAGCAAAGGGTTGGACTCGATAATCCTGAAGGTCCCTTCCAACCTAGGGAATCTGTGATTCAGTGAAAGGTAATTCAGCTTGGAGGGATGCAGGCAAAGATGAAGAGGAGACAAAGGAAGGGTGCAGGCACAGCCAGGAAGTGGGTGGAGGTTTGAAATAATTTTCTTTATTCCACAGCAGACATTTGGGGTCATCTTAGCCTGTGAAACCTCAGGCACACTGGTTCTTTCACAGGGATGTGTGTAACCCAGTTGGGTTTCCTGGAAGGTGCCATTTCATAAGAATGAGAGATGGAAGAAGGGGCTCTGGATGCTCTCAGGTATTATGATCCTGTTAGCAGTGAGGATTCAGGAGCTATGGGTCAGAGGAAGCCCCTCCTTTTGTCTCTCCACTGTTCTGTTCCCCCCAGCCTCCTGGGCAGGCTGGTGACTCCAGGGCCAGTTCCCAAGCTCTTCTCATGAGAGAAACAACAGCACAGGCTGTGGGTGCAGGTTTGGGTGTACTCCCTTCCTCTTCCTCCTCCCAGGTTTAGGCTCTTCACAGTCTTCTTCCAAAGCCCTTGACTGGTTTACACGAATGTCCTCCCACAGCAACAGCGATCAAGGATCTGCTGCAGCTCAGAATGAGGTTGAGTTCATGAATTCAGACATCAAGCTTGAGAGGACATGAGTGTGGCAGAGTAAATGACATCCTGTACTGAGTCTGGGTGATCAGATATGCTGAAGAATTAACAAGAGTAGAGTTTTTACCTTAGCTGATTATCTCACCAGTCACCCACTCCCACCAGCACCACCTACACAAGTTCTCAACTTTTATTCCCAGCAGGGAAGATACTGTTGGTCCAGGAAAAAGGTTGTGTCAGTTCCCATGTCTGTACAAACTGAAGGATTCAGGACTTGTCACTCCATGAATGAGGTACAAGGCACTGCTAATGACAACAAGCACATCTGGAGGGGCAACTTGAGATTTTACTGCCTGCCAAGATAAAGCCCAAACCTCTCACTGCATACAGACACTGTTCCCCTCTGCATGTCTTACCTGGGTCTTAGCCTTGAGCAAACTTCAGTCTTCTCCCCTCACTGAGGCTGAAACCCATGGCTGGGAATATCTGAGTTCTGAGAAAGGCTTTAGGTGGGTGTTGTAAAGACAGACTGACATATGTATTCCCTTTCTCTAAAGGCTTAAAATCTTAATGGAAACACAGCAGAACAAGAGGCTACAGACAAGGATGAGTGCTATGGATGTCAGACTGACTGAAATGTCTTACAGGAACAGCTTTTGACAGCTGATCTTGCTCATCCTTCCCTTGAGATGTGTCGAGCTGGTGAGATGAGAGGTTCTCAGGTGGATAGTAGATGTGGCACGGTGAGACAGGAGTCACTTCACAGCAGCATGCCCCGAGGCCATGCCCTGACTGTGCACACTGACAGCAGAGCTTCTCTGAGCAGCCAGAAACATTTTCCACGACATCAGTAATACCAAGATAACCATTAACCATGTCCAGGTCCTAACCTTGAGAGCAATCAATGTGTCTGTGTCTGCTCCCGTGGTCTAACTCCAGGCCTGGCATTGATATGGAATATAAGTATTTTGTTCCCCATCACATCTTTGACTGCACTGTTTTCCCCCTTTCCCTGTGTCAAATCAGCTATGCAGTTGTAACCCCTGTTGGGACAATCTCTCCTTTTTTTTTATAAACTATTAAACTTATACTTGCTCTAGAGTTTAATATTGCTTGAATGGTAAATGCCCATGAAAATAGCCAGACCCCTTCTTTAGATAAGAGCCAGCTGTGAAGTCTGGATGTTGCTCCAAATATCCCCCTAGTTTGGTTCTGTGCCAAACTGGGGATGTGGTATGAGCTAATCACTCACAGAAATTAGAGGCTGTTCTGAAAGGCAAGTGGTTGTTGTGCTGCATGCACAATATTAAGATCTTATCTTGCTTTACAAGCAGACTAAACCCAGAATGAATCAATTATGAGATTAGAATTAATCCAATAATCCTCTGTTCTTCTGTGCCTGGAATCAGATGGTGCATCTGTAAGGATAGTGTTAGTTACGGCAAATGAGATCACCGCTTGTCCCATTTTATTAAAAGCCTTTCCCAAGCGTTAACAGCTCGGGTGAGAGGTTGAAATGAAATTAAATTGCAATCTCTTCTCTTTGACTGATTGCCATTGTGCACACAGCCCTGGCCTCAGCTGCCCAGAGGGGATGGCCAGCACAGGAAACTGTGATGGTTGGAATGGGATGCAGAGAAGCTCCTCTGAGGGATTTCCACCCCTGGCTGTGGCTGCCAGTGTAGCTGGGCTCGTGGCAGGGAGGAAGCCAGAAAACATTACTGACCTCCTTAATTTCCTCCTGCAAACTCCTCTTCCAATGCTGCAGCTCAGGCTCAGGGCAAAAAGCTGAAACGTGCCTCCCTGCCCACCACTGGTTCCTCTCACCAGCCAGGCCTTGCAGTACTTGTCCTCTCTCCCCTTTTCTGCATGGGTTTTACATTCCCACTTGTCCTGGCCTAAATCTGGAGAATTGCTCTCCTGACTTATATTTTGCATCAGAGGCCAAGCATAATTTTGCTGTTTACCTGGTTTTGCTGTTCAATTTTTGTATTTCAAAGCCAGACTTAAGCTTGAGTATTCCTCACATTTCCTCTCCTTTTTTTTTAAGGAGCCAAAATAAAAGAAAAGGGGAGTCCAAAGTAAACCTGCTGCAGGCAGCAGCTCTGACCACTTTTTATTTGAGCCATCAGGGCTTGAAACAGATTTTTAGCGCTCCTGTGGTTCTGCCACTGGATCCAAGACATGGGAACTGTCATGAATGACAATAAGGAGTCCCCTGAAATGCACAACACTGAGTATCATCCAGAGGGAGAGATTTGACTTCAATGAGGGAAGAAGAAGCTGACTCTTTTATCCATGGTCCTGCCTGTGTATCCTTCAGGAAGATGAGTTTGGTCCAAGCCTTGTGCACTGAAGATGATATTCAAAGTTCAGAGCCTTCTGCTAAGATAAGTGCTCTCCCTCTATCACCTTTCAAATCCAATTTCCAACAGAAGCACGTGGAAAAAATTAATAGCAGTGAATTTTCTTTCCATTCTGCTAAAGGCAATCTTGGTAAATTTGTTTAGACTTTTCAAAATAACTCTGTCTGAAGCAGAGATACCTGGATGATCCCAGCTTTCACAACTAATATTGTCAAATCTAGGTGCAGCTGAAAACAGAAGCTGAAGAAAAGCACTTTTCTACGTCTTTAACAGTAGGGCTCATTTGTTGGAATGCACAACTAAATAGCAAAAGCCAAATAGGAACAAAAAGGTCAGGATGAATTCTTCAATATAGAGAGCTAAGTAAGCAGGTTTACACTAACTGAGGATTTGGTCCACTGTAATCAACAGAAACTGAAGTGGAGATTTCCAGCTAGTGTGCATTTTCAGCTGTGCCCTTGATCTAAATCCCTTCTCTAACACCCTATCTGGAAAAACAAATTGCTGTCCCCAACAGCAAGGTATAAGCAGCAACGCCATGAATATGTAAAGATCTTTCAGATGGTATTTTAAAACAGCATTCAGTAACCATTATCCACAGTTAACTGACTTCACCAGGCTTAAAAACAGGAGTCTTTAATTACAGTCGTTTATATTTCCAAAGATAGACTATAACATATTTATAAACAATCTGTGCACTTGGTGAGTAAATGACACACGGCATGAATCATTCCCTAACAGTTCTTATATAATATTCAAAGTGGGCATGAATGTTTCATGAAGGCACTTCCACTGCTGAACTTCATAGGGAACTGAGCTTTCTTCCTTTCTAGGCTGCCTCTTCTGTTCCTTTTCCTTCTGTGAAAGCCCTGGCTGACTCAATTTCTGACAGAAACCTTTGGATTTTCCCAGCTGTTTCCAGTGCTTGGACTGATGCAACTTAGATTTGGAGCATCTGTGTCAGGAATGCAGAGAGACACACTTTATCACAAGGAATTGCCTCTAAAATACCAAAACTCTTGTGTCTCGTGATGTAGCACCAGTCCCTCATGTGTCCTGAGGAAATACTGACTTAAACATGTGAGATGTTTAACACAGCACTGCAGAGATGAGAAAATCAAAGGATGGGAGATTAATTTATAGCTACTCAAGGGGTCTAGAGGTTTATTAATTAGTGAGAAACACTGAGGTGAAATTTTTGGTGCAAAATCACAGAGATTTAGTAGTACCTTGAGTGGTAGAAAGGATTGGACCAGGCTCCATCAATGCTAGACATGGAGAAACCTCCACATAAACCCCAGATCAGGGTTAACTGTGTGGGACAATTTTTGGGCAGTTCAGCACTCCTCTCCAAAACTTCTTCAAAGAAGTAACAGGCAGCTGCAACAGCTTTGTCACAGGCCTGAAGCAAACAGAATTTTTACTCTGTCTGTGTTTGCCCAGCACAAAGGGAGACTGTCTGTAACTAGGGCCTCCAATGTGAGACGATGCTATAATAAATATGTAATCATACTTCTAGAAACTTTCTGCTTTGTCTGTTGCACTTCAAATCCCCATGGCCATGGATGCACACCTCACTGAACTTTCCAGACAGGTTGGATAATGATTCTTTGTGTGGACAGCAAGGGACATTGTTGTGGACAATCCATTGTTAGGTGAGCGGCTTTATTGATACATGACAGCTTGGACAGCAGGGGTTACTGGAGTCATCCTGTTCTGGTTTTGCCATTTTAATTTTTCTACAAGCCCCAAAGGCCAAATGAAAGCATGAATGAATAAGTAAGAAGATATCCATTTGCAATATGTCCACAATTGTTTTCCTCAGAGCATTTCCTATCCATAGCCAAGTGTCCCAAAATTACACCAGGCAAATTTCACAGACATCTATTCTTCCTTGACTTTCATTAAAAAATGCTGTTCATAACAGCAATAAAGTGTATGGGTTTTAAATGGACCTAGATTTGTATTTTATATAGGCTGCTCAGTTGTTGTTGTTGTAGTTGTAATAAATGACACGGAGACAATTTCAGATTGTTCTGACAAAAATCAGGACTCCTAAGGGGAGTCTGTCTCATGCACATGAAGTTGTAGCTCTGAGCAACCAGCCAGGAAGATGCAATTAATTTCCCCCTCGTGAGTAAAGCCATTATATAAAATACCACAGTTGCCTTGAGGGCCAAATTGAAGGCACTGAATTATGTATTATCAAAACTGACTTTACAATGATGTCTTCATGGGCACTGCTGCTGCTTGTGAATGGAAAGGGAATGGCAGTCAGCTGCCAGCATCTTATTTCCCTCTTGGTTGCTGTAAACAATACTCTGCTCATGTGAAGACTGTGATGAGATGCAGTGGCATTGCTCTTTCCCTTGAGGGAGTGGCATGGAAAGGAGAGGAAATCCTGAAAAGTCTGCTTAATTGTATTGTGTACAGGCATAGCTCAGCCCAAGTCCACTGGTCTTTGCTCAAGAGCCAGAGATGCAGAGGGTTTCCAGCCCATTTCTCTCCTGTTGGAACAATGAGGAACTTTAAAGACCTAAGGTGAGCTGCCACTTCCAATTTACTGGAGCCATTTTTTGTCTGGGAGGAAGGTCTGAAGTCTCCATATCTGGTTTGGGTACTTTCTGCTCAGGGAGTCTCAGAATGCCCTGGGTTGGCAGAGACCTCAAAGCTCATCCAGTTCCTCCCTCTGCCATGGGCAGGGACACCTTCCACAAGACCAGGTTGCTCAGAGCTCCATCCAGCCTGGCCTTGAGCACTTCCAAGGTTGAGGCATCCACAACTTCTCTGTTCCAGTGTCTCACCACCCTCATAATAAAGAATTTCCTCCTGATATCCAATCTAAACCTGCCCTCTTTCAGTTTAAAGCCATTCCCCCAGTCTGCACATGAACAGAAAACACCCCCATTAAAAACTGTGGAATTTCATCTCCCTTTTGCAGGCACCACACCGGCAAGTAATGTGGAAGATTTCCTTGTATCCCATGAGGAAAGGAAGGCAGGAACATGGGGATTAAGATGGTATCAATGCCTTTGCCAGCCAGAGAAGAGCATGTTGAGATGAACCAGAGAGCAGGCGTAAAGTCCAGCAGGTCACACCTGATCAAATTTGGGTTATTAAAGAGCATTTTCAGCTGGGCACTCACAAGATACATTTCTACACAGAAAAACATCCTTAGCATTTCACAAAACCAACACCCTGTATGTTATATTTATCCTTAGAAGCAAACAAGGAACAAAAAATTGCAGCGCCTGCAGCGAGATTGGATGGTGGCTCAGTGATAAGGGGGAAGTGGTTTTCATTTTTCATGAGTGTTTCCCCCTCTCCCTGGCTTCTGATCTGAGTCATCACACTGCTGCTGTGAGGCAGGTATTCACATTAAAAGCAGTAACTACTTAATTAAACTTCAGCTGCTCTGAACTGTTCAAGCACACAGGAAAATGGGAAAACATACATATTTCTTTCGGTAAATGGTTGTCAAACATTCATTTGTGATAGAATACATCAGCAGTGCAGTGAGACAGGACGCATTTTGCTTATCTTACAAATGATAAAAAGCAAATCAAGATTGGTTCTTTCCCTTCAGTCTCACATTTTGCCAGACTAAAATCATCCAGGAAAGGGAGCATGGAATCTTTTCTGGTCTGACTCTGAACAAGTGTGAGACCTTTCCAAGCTGGAATTTTTCCTGAGATTTTCCCATAGAAAGCCTGTGACTATTTAAAACATGTAAAACTACCCAATAAAAGAAGCAATTATTCATAATGGAGGAAGAATTATTAAACTATTTTTGAAAAATAATTCCTGACTAAGGAGATGGAGGATACTTAGGATCAACAAAAATCAGTAATGGAAGCCCATTCCCTCCAACCTTGCTCTTCTTGCATATGGAGCAGTGTGAATATAGAAAAATATATAAAAGAATATTCAACTCTCTCTGAGGGATTCCCACTTTAGTTTCTTATTCATATTGTCTGGGCCATTTGCCAACTTCCCTTTGTGCTGCAAAGGCAAAGCCAGAGCTTGCTGCCCTTTCTTCTGGTCCTGAGATGTTCCTGGGAGCTGAAGAAATCCCAGGTGGCAAAGCAACCTGCCAGGGAGCAATAGGGGTGTGTGTGTGTAGTGCCCTTGTGAGCTGGGGAGAGGTGTGCCACAGTGGCACCTCCACACTGAGAGCAAGATTTGTCCTGTCTGGGTCAGAAATAAATGATCCTGTTCCCACTTCATTAATCAGTCTGGGAAAATATGAGCCCTTACCAAAAATTTAAATTCACCAGAACAACAAATGAGCAATGCTGAGCAACACTTAAAGTGGCTTTGTCTGAGTCTTACCTGGCATTTTCTACCCAGGATCAAACCAATTTATTAGACCCACAGGCATGGGTTTTTTTTCCTATCCAGTAGTCAAAATGCCTTTTTGAACAGTGGGAAATAAGAGCACAATGTAAATTAACCCCTAGGTCTCCTTTATGGATCTTTTTCCTAACAGAAGAACATGGTGGCTTGCAACACAGGACTCTCCTCATCATTGTTTTTTAATTAAAATACAGAGTAATTTAAAGCTTGAACAAACTTTTGAGGCATTTCTGTTATCTATAGGCTAGACAGAAAATGTTCATACCAGGCAGGAAGTTTCACTGGGATCACAGCATTTTTTAGCACATGCACCTGTAGCAGAACTTCATAGTGCAGGATGTGGAGCATGACTGAGAGGATGGCTGGTACCCCATGGGCTTGGTTTAGTGCTTTAGGGCAGCAGCTGAGTCAGAATTTATAGAAAGATATCAAATCCCAAGATGTACAACTGCTTTCTAGACAGAGGCTCACAGAAACCTTTGCAGTCCTTAAACCCAGTTTTGCCATGGTGTGAGCCAAAGATCTGGGGAACAAAACTCCTCATGATTCTGTACTCTAGATGTGAACTTTGCCTCATCTAATACTGACTGCCTGAAAGCTCAGTCCCTGTTGAAATCTGAGGTATTGATGATTCTGAGATTGTAGAAAGTCTCTGTCTGTCAGCCCCACTGCCAAAGAAGAAGCCATAATTCATCTGTGCTGGTTTCAAGGTTGTTTATTCTGTTTATCTCTAACATGTTCTGCTGCCCTGCCGCAGCTCTGTCCTGCAGGGCAGCGTGTGGGGCTCTGCCCTCAGTGGGATGTTACAAACATTAAATACCACAAACTACCTGTGCTGGATTTACAATAACGTGCCAATATCTGTCACCTACGTTGGACAGTGTGTCCCCAGCCCAAACCAACAGAAAAATGCCAACACCACAGTGAAACATGGAGGGCATGAAGAAGGAGAAAAAGGACAAGACACACCCAATTTCCTCCATCTTGTCCCCTTTGGACCCCTAATCTAGAATCCTAAAATTTTACTTTTGCACCCGTGCCACACTTAATTATTCCTTATATCAAACACTCAGAGCTTGTAACTCATCCTGTAAGATTGAAAACTCCTCTCCATGGACAGAGATCACAGACAGTGTCTCTGGGGGCTCTGTCCAGGGGGTTCTGACCCCTGCCAGGGTCCCAGACCTGCCAGGGCAGCCAGAGGGAAGCTCTGGATTCCCACAAGTCCCCACATGGCTCATGACTCCCTTTGTAGTCATCTGTAGGGGGAGACTCATCTCATACTGATTATATTTTTAGATAAATTGCATGAATCACATTTTTAGAAGTATTCTCCTCTTTCCACTGACAATGTAGGCTAGACAACATGTGTCAACATTGTGACTGGAGGTATGGAAGATAAATCCCACGCTTTTGTTCCTTCCTCCAGCTCATGAAACAGAAGAGTGGGGGGGGGGGGGGCGTCTGCAGGTAGAATTTAAATGATAAAAATAGCTTTGATTGGCCTAACTGAAATGTCACCCTCTGAAACTTTTGCCTTGCTAATTTGAAAGATGTGCATCAGTCATCTTAACCTGCTGGGCTCACCAAGAACTGGATTCACAGTTGTGGTGTAAAAACATCAGGAACAAAAGAAGCCCCAAAAATTAACCTGATTAGTTGTTGAGGTTCCCTGTTTATTGATTATTTTTGTTGTATTTCCTGTCAAACCACAGGGGAAAAAAGTGAGCCTAGGATGCAAAAAGGTTGTTGACACATTTTGCACTGTATGAGTATTCATCTTTCTTAAACTTCTTGGATTTGCTTCAGTTCATCTTATCATAATTTCTCTTAAACAAAGGCTGTATTCTAAATTCCTTTTTCATCTTCCAAGTCCCCTTACTCCTCACCCACCCTGTTGGCTTCAGACAGTTCACCCTAAGAGTGATGTACTATGGGAAGGGAGGATGCAGTCTGCTCAGAGTGACTAATTTGGATTTTCAACTCCTTTCCTGAAGGTTCATTTTTATTTTTTCTCTTTATTCCATTATTCATGTCTCAGTCTGTAGCTACTCCAAAGACTGCATTGTAGTCCCTGACACAGAGATGTATTTTTTGAATGCAATGGGGTCCTTTCTGGGGGATGCTGAGCTGCCCTTTGGAGTTCTGCTATTCTTTGATGATTTGTTGAATCCAGTTGCCTTTTGTTCTTCTTTTCTTCTACTGTGTGCTCACTTCACAGCTGAGCATTTTCGGAACATGGAGCCTTTCCTGCATAAATCCTGCTCCACAGATGTGGTGCCCTGGCATTTTCAGGGGTTGCTGTGGGCACTCAATCTTTTGTTCTGATTAGAAAGTCCACACAGCTGACACTTTGTACCATCACCAGCTCCTTAATTGATAACTAGCAGAATTCCTGAGATGTAAAATGAAGGTCCTTTTCTCTTCAGCAGTGAGGGCACCCTGCCCTGTCCATCCTCCAGTTCCATAGTGTTCCCTTTTTGAAGCAATTATTAATTTATTTATTTGCTCCAAACAAGAGTTTGCTTTTTTTTTTGTAGTGGTCCATGCTATGACCCAGTTCTGGATGAACTTCACCTGCTTCCCTCCTGACATATGCCTGTCTACTCTATTTCAAGGGTGATACGAGGAGTTGGAGCAGGAAAAGGGAAACTATTACTTTGAAGGAGATGAAAAAGGATTTAAAACAACATCAGCCCCAGCTCAGCCCTTCTTTGTCAGTTCCCACCAGAGTGCATCACTGTGCCTCTGCCTGATAGCAAGATAGCAGGGCTGGGGTCTTATCACTTTGAACTCCCCTCCGTGTCTTTTTCATCTCAGATTTCAAAACCCCTTGAGGCTGCACCAGGGACTTTTTTGACAAGTCAGCAAGTGTTAATGTCTTCAGAAGACAGCCTGAAAAGCTGCAAACAGGCGCTGCTGCCTCTGGCAGGGATGTGCACTCACAGTAACACCCTTCCCAGAGCCTGCAGCCAGTGCAGGAACCCTCTGAAAGTCAGTGAACATGCAGCTCTCCCTCACCCTGGCCATCCTCTTCCTCCCCTCTGGGCTGGAGGCTCTCCCCTCCTATATTTGTCTGACACACATTTTGCACAGGGAGCAGAAGTTAATGGTTTAGTTACAGAACAGAGAAACAATGATATTTTTAGCGTGCCAAAAAAATTCCTGATTGAATTTTCCTCACTTCAGCATATGGGACTGAAAGCCTTGAATCCAGGGAAGCTTTTTTTCTCTTCCTATTATTTCCCAACACAGTGTGAGCAATTCCAAGTCTCAGGATACACACCTCAATGCCATGAATTTGGTAAGGCTTCCTGGCAGCACGGGGAGGAAGGATCTTGTTTTGCCAGCCAGCAAGTTTGCTGGAAGACACACAGCAGTAGATGTTGTTATGTGAAATTATCTGACTTTGTAAAGAAAATCCAGGGGGTTTGCAGTGGTTGGAAGAGGCAGTAGAGTCTGGCAGCTGTTCATTTTTTTGGGCCCAGAAGCCTCTGTCACACAGCATGGACATCTGAGCACCAGTGAGTGAGAGTGTTTTGACAAGATGTTAATGGGCTGTGACTCTTCTGTCCCTCTGGATTTGTCAGGTTCTTGTGGAAAGGGGTTTAAATGTAAATGAATTAATTTTTAAACACAGGCTCTGGGGAGGTTTATCTTCACCCTGGGGTGTACATGCAATGTAGGGTATATGAGCAACACTAAATGTTGGTGAAGACAAACTCAGTCTGTTTTTTAGCCCCAACTCCATCACTTACAAGGCAGAATAGTTGAATTTCAATATATAGGAAAAATTGATGTGTTTTCATTAATCCCTCTTTTCAAAATGTGAGAAAGCTTAACAAAGAGTCCATGATTAAATGAACAGAGGAATAGATAAAATACAGGATTTAAAAGAATGGTTAAGATAAACTTCTGACAAGATGATAATTCTCAATATTTACTTTTTTCTATTATGGTGAAGGGGTTGTGAATTTGGAAGGAGCAATGAGTAGAGTTTGGCTTCATAAAAATCCTCCTTTGATTATCACATGAGGGAACATCCTCTTGACCACAGGAGGAAGTCAGTTTGTGGCTTTCTATCTTCATGTCTAACTCACTAAAACAAGCCTCTCAATTTTTCATCGAGCCTTATTTGATCTTGACCTCCTCAAATGGTCGCCACTCTTCAAAAAAAACTGTATCCCTGACATTTCCAGGTCTTTTTCCTCCATGTACAGCGTGAACCTCAGAGTCATCTCAACCCTGGTCATATCTTTAAGACAATGACAAGCTTCAGCTGGGATGTTAGAAAATTCCATTAAAAATGGTCTGCAGTGAACACACCAGAATGGAAATACCATTTTTACATGTTTGTCATCAGCTCTTCCTCTTTTTTGATGGGACTGGAATTATCAGATCCAGAGCTGGGAGAAGGGGCAATATTAGGGATTTAATAACTCTTGGAGGGCTCCTTCTCAGATGAAGGATCATCCAAATATCCTTGATGATATCCTGTCCCTAGTGATATCAAGAAAAGCACAGAAGTAATTTTTTTTTTTTTTTTTTTTTGCTGGGCAAAACACTCAAAATATTTTAAAAGCTTTCAGGTTTAATATTGTTTTGTTATTTTATTCTTAGAAGTCTTAACGAGATCAGGCCTTCCCATTTTTTAAAAATAAAATATATTAACTGCAAAGCTTTTGGCAACTTGGGAAAACGGTTTATGGTTTAACAGATAGAATAACCTGGGGAGATGTCCAGATGCTGTAGAAATTGTTGGTGCTGCTGCTGCTTCTGTGGACAAGGATCACTGATGAAAATATTTTGTAAAAATGTAATAGGATGCAGATCATATGGCCTGTTCATAAATGCAATGTAAATGCCATTGAGGCTTTAATTATATTGTTTTGATTTATCAAAATAGATTTTGCGTGGGATGAAAATTTCACATAAAACCCCAGAATATTTGCCCTGGCTTCTTTTCCTTAAGCAGCAGTGTGCAGATCTAATGGTATTAAAAATGGAGAGGACATTCCTGGGGGGAGAGTGAAGTCCTCCACTCTCCCCATGTTAGCAGACCCTTCAGGCAGCTTCAACTACACATCTGACAATTTTAGAGTGTTCAAAAAAATGCATCTTTCTTATAACAGCCTTGATTCTCTCATAGAGTCAGGAATTTGAAGATCCCTGGCATTTTACAGCACCAGATAATGGGAAGGAGCATGAGGAATTCTTGCTGCTTGTCTTAGAATGTAAACTCTTTGCTTAGGCAGCAGACTGTTATTTTACTTCTGTTTTGGCTATTAGCTTAAAAATTGCATATTTGTGAGACTATCTCTAAAAACAGTGGGCTGGGTCACAAAACAGATAGAGAATAATCACTAATTAATCAGCCATTAGACTAATAATGGGCCTTCAGTTTTGCCAACAAACCTCGCTAACTAAATCGCACCCTCATTACCAATAACCACCAATTTAGAGTCTGTGTTACTGCACCAGTTTTATTAATGTCACATTCAGAAGGGTACTGCAGCAATAAACTGGCATAAGGCTGTAAAAAGAGGGTTGTTGTACATATTAATAATGTATTTTATAGTGCACTTTAATATTCTGGATCCAAGCTGAGTGGCTTTATAATCAGAGGAGGAAAAAGGCAAGTCGATCAATCATCCTCACCTGATCTGCAGTGGCCACCTAACTCGTCACGGTGATATATGTGGGCATAATATCTTGTTACAAAAATCTTATTATTAAGCAACACTATTAGTTCTGAATTGTTATAATGCCTTATAATAAGCTGAGCAATAAGTTTCTAAATTATTTATGGGGGTGCTTTTTAAAGCAGGCGATGTCTGCAGTCTCTCCAGGAGATGGGTTTGGTGGTGGACGAGGAGCTGGGAGGGAAGTGGGGTCTCTGAGCAAGAGGAGAGAACATTTTAAATGTGTATTTAGTCCAGGGCAAATCCTTCTTCCAGATCTTTTCCGTGTGGGAAAAAAGCCCTAAAGCTAAATCTTCAGAGGCCCATGTTGAACATCAGAGCAGCCAGAAAACTGTTGCTGCATTTCCCATTTCTGCCATAGAAGACCCTTGCTTTTACCTTGGATGAGAGAGCTGAATCCCACTTTGAAAACATGTAGAAATCTGTGTGATTTAGGGGTTGAGGGATCTCACTGGTTTCAGGTCTTTGTAAACCAGGCATATTTTTAGCATTTCCCTCCAACATCACAGAGGTGAAGGAAGTTGAATTAACAGTTGCAATATACTCATATGATGAGAGAGCCCAAATAAACACTTTAAAGGAAGACTCTTCACCTTTCCTCCATAATTCCACAGCCTTCCCTGCCTCCATACTGACCAGGACTGGTCTGAGTTTAGCTGCTACTAAATAAAGCTGACTTTGTGTCCTCTGGGAAGGAGGAACAAAGAGCTCATGGGGAAGTTCAATATAACAAAGAGATTTGGACAGATCAGACGGCACAACAGCTTCCTTCAACCATCTTTGGAGCAGAACTTCTTGGGTGTCGGAATCTGTGGGTGTTGGTGATTCCGAGATTGTAGAAAGTCTCTGTCTTTCAGCCCCACTGCCAAAGAAGAAGCCATAATTCGTCTGTGCTGGTTTCAGGGTTGTTTATTCTGTTTATCTCTAACATGTTCTGCTGCCCTGCCACAGCTCTGTCCTGCAGGGCAGCGTGTGGGGCTCTGCCCTCAGTGGGATGGTACAAACATTAAATACCAGAAACTACCTGTGCTGGATTTACAATAACGTGCCAATATCTGTCACCTACGTTGGACAGTGTGTCCCCAGCCTGAACCAACAGAAAAATGCCAACACCACAGTGAAACATGGAGGGCATGAAGAAGGAGGAAAAGGACAAGACACACCCAATTTTTCCATCTTGTCCCCTCTGAACCCCTAATCTAGATTCCTAAAATTTTACTTTTGCACCCGTGTCACACTTAATTATTACTCTTATTAAACACTCAAAGCTTGTAATTCATCCTGTAAGATTGAAAACTCCTCTCCATGGACAGAGATCACAGACAGTATCTCTGGGGGCTCTGTCCAGGGGGGTTCCTGACCCCTGCCAGGGTCCCAGACCTTCCAGGGCAGCCGGAGGGAAGCCATGGATTCCCACACTTGGGAGCTGGGGTAAGGCCACCATGGAATTAAGCCACATCTCCTGACCCAGCATGGTCAATCCAACAGCACAGTGTAAACAGCAGCATCCCTTTGCTCCAAATTTGACACCTTCTCATGGTGGGATCAGGTGGCTGAACCAGTCCTGCTAAGTCTTGTCCGTGACTGTGCTCTTCACCTTCCAGTCTTCCTGGCTTGGACAGAGAAGGTCTCTGGTTCCACTGCCAGTCACAGCTGTGACATCTGTCCCAATGTGTAGTGAAATGTAGGTCAAAGCCATCTGTCAGAGGACAACCCAGCAGATGGACCACCCAAACCATGGTGAGGAAGGAAATGGTCATCCTCGGGGAGGGCACATGGCTCCCCTCTAAGCTTCAGCTGGGGGGTCAGAGACACGAGGGTGGGAGAAGATGGCACAACCAAGCTCAATGTGATTTGCACTTAAAACCTTGACACCCAGCCAAGGGTTTGATTTTCCCCATTGTGAGATGACTGTTCCTGCCTGCCATGGAACTGGTGGGTTTTTAACTGTAGCTGCAGCCATTAATTTAACACAAACAACAGCATTTCTGTTCCTTTTCAGTGGAACCTCTCATTTGAGCCTAACGACTCTGATTACTGTCCCCACTAGCTGGTGATGGACAGGGCTCTTCCCCTTCCAGCAAGCTGAGGAGCAAAACCTCCTTTTCAGCACTTTTCCATTGCTTTTCAGCACAGCATAAATAAATAACTCTGTTTTCATTACTACTGGGAAGGTTTCTAACCTGGACCAGGTTTACAAATAAATTGGCTTCTAAGTGTAACTTGGACTAGTTCTAATCTGTAACCTGGACAAGATTTTCAAGTAAATTGGTTTCTAATTAGAGAAGGACAGGAGTAAAAGATGCCTGAAGTCAAGTCTGGGGATGGACTTCACTTGGTGTAAAGTGATGTGATGTAGCTTCCATTTGATGGTGTTTGAGACTCTATCAACTGCAGAATTCCATGTATGACTAAGATAAAGCAAAGCCCAACTAAGACAGGCCTTGCCAAGTTTCTTACTGACTTGGCACACTGAAATGTTTATGGAAAAATTACAGACATCCTGTTAAATAGAGTTAAAATCCTCTGCTTTATAGTGGAAGTTTACTGTCCCTGCTGCAATGGCACTGAGCAGAATCTGGATGAAAAAATTGCACAAACATTACCCTGAGGAAATTACCAGATAATCACCCTGTAAACATGTCCTGTGTATCACAGTTTAGCTACTTTACACATTAATTTCCCAAGTATTTCTCAACTGCATCGGATAAGTCATGAAAATACCACTCCTAATGGCTGCAGAGATCACTTCTGTCAGGTTTACCATCATATATCACCTTGCTATTGACTAAAAATAATTCCCACTCAATTGGCTTTTTTTAGCAGGATAACTGAAGTTTGTCTTTTCTATGTTCACATTTCATTGAAGGTCAGATTTCAGGAGGGACAATGGTAATGCGCTCCAGAGCTACTGAAGATCCTCTATGTTTAGGTGTGGACAAACCAGGAAAAGGAATATGAACAGAAAGTCATTGCTTGTATGTAAATACTTCATCTTTCCAATTCTGTACAGGTAACGGTGCAGCTTCCCTGCCCACCTCCCATCACTTGTAGTTTGCTTGGGGCTGGTGACTTTGCAGCTTTATTTGCTGCCTGAGTTGCTAAATCAGGGCAGAGTTGAGTGCTGGGAGGTGATTTTCCCGTGGGAGATAGGTTTGTTCCCACAGGGATAGATCCTGTCTCCTTCATGCTGCCAGAAGAAAGTAAACCAGGATCAAAATCTAATTTTAAAGGGAAAAAGAAGAAGGCTGTGCTCTTATTGAAGGCAAATCCCTGCAGATCCCTGGGAATATAGCTGTTGTCTAATGGAAACCGCTAATAAACAATTAAAAAAAAAAAAAGCCACGTAAAGGAAAACAATCCATTATTTATATGACAGGTAAACCACATAAAGACTCCTTATCAAGTTAGCATTCCAGGCCAGGTACTTGCTTTTATAATCTTCAAAAAGTCAAATAGGTATTCAGCCAGGGGTCTGTTTTTATTCAGTGTTTTTGTTAGCTGAGTGAGCACCTGCCATTTCCCAAGGAGTTGTGCTCCGCATGATTTACGCTGCCGCTGGATTGTTTGGCAACATTCCTTCTCAAAGAGGCTACCAGCAATAAATTAGGACTTTTCATGATTTAGACATTTTTAAGTGTTTCTAATCTTCCCCCACACACACACACACCTTTTATTGTCAACAAATTCAATATTTGTTGCGCTGTCAACGATCTGGTGCTTTTCTTTCCCGGTTGTTGTACCTTCTGTATTTTACAGGAATGTTTAGTTCCTCTGCATGTGACACACTAATAATACCTTTTGGCTAGATGTGGCACACCACTCAGGATCTCAAAATGTTTTGTAAACTTTCATTAGCTCCTAAATTCCACGTACTGTAATGTCAGTCTAGTCCTTACGGTGTTTTTGAGACATCAGTGCTCAGATTGATAAATCCATGTGGAAAATAATCACCTCCCAAGATAAGTGCTTGTAATCTCAGGATTTTGTATGCAAACATAATGTAAAATTGAGATTTTTTTTTCCAACTTGTTTTTAAGGGGTTTTCTTGAATCTGATCTATATTGGAGTAAGTTTGTATTTTTGTTTACTCACTTGTGGGGTTCTTACTTTGCAAGTTCCCTCCTTGGATCTCTAAAAGGTCCACTCCAAAGGTCTTTGCTCCTTCCCTCCACTGAGCAAAGGAGGACACCAGTGCAGAGCACAATGGAAGAGGCGTGCAGGAGATCCCAGAGCAGATCCACAGCAGAAACAAGGGCTGGAGAAAACCCTTGTGGGTCACAAGCCCCGTTAGTGGCCAATCCTCATGTCCTCCTGGGACCCACGGCAGCCAGCGTGGTGACCCTGCAGCACGTCTCAGGAGCAGATTATTTCTAATCCATGGCCCAGAAACTCTGGCTGTCATTTCCTGAGCTGTTGTTGCAATTCTCAGGAGGATGACTCTGGTGGTGATAGAAGGGTAATTTGGTCTGAGAGCTCAGGTCCCCTGGAAACAACTGAGCGTGTGAGAGACCTGGGCTGCTTTTTATGTTAGACAAGTTCATAGCTAGAAAGAAAAAGTGGAAGAGCAGGACCATTAGAATCAAAAATAAGAGGGTAAATAAAAACATAATAACACTTAAAATGGAAAAATATTGTAACTTTTAAACTATTAATATAACTTAGGAGCTCTTAAGTTTTGAATACATTAAGAATAATAAATTTTTTTCTGTGATAGCAAAAATATTTTCTTCCTGACAAATACCCCTGGCTTAAAGTGCAGATTTATTTGTAGAGTGGTTTCATAGTAGCTCCAAACTGTAAGGTTTTTCTCCTTGAGCCCCTAAGCACTGTGTGATTTAGTGCTGGGGGAAGAGATCACTGTTTAATTAATTTTAAAAAAGCAAATGTTAAATTTAGAGAGACAAAAAATTCTTCATTCAAGCCCTCTAAGAATGAGCTGTCATGTCAACTGAAATACTAAAATCAAAGCAAAGGTATAAATCGTTTGGAGTTTAGAAGTACAGCTAATTTAATCCCCCATGTTTAGTTTAGGGGGAAAAAAGCACTAACAGCATGATTTACATCTAATTCCTCCTGTTGTAAGGCAGAAGAATTGCTGCCAACAGAGCAGCACTCACGAGCATGATGCCAACAATCAACCAGTCCACCCCATGCAAAGCACAGGACCTGAAATTGCCTCCAACAAATGTACAGAACTTCAGGTACTCTGAACTCTGTGGACCAAATAATTTTTTATTCTTTCTAGAAACTGCAGGTCTCACCCCCTGTATTTTCCAGGTCTGTTTTGTATTTTCCTGTACAGCCAGGCTGGCTCTGCTTGTATTGCACCAGAACTGCTTTGGTGATGAAAAATAAGAATGGAGACATCAGACTCCAGGCGAACCCAATGGGAAGAAATGATGATGTCTGACTCAGTTCAGAAGGATGAATGATTTCTTTATTATAACTATGCTAAAATACATTAATATACTATATAAAAGGAAGATATTAAAACTACATACTACTTTCTTTAACTCTCACACAACTCGTGACCCTCTCTCCAGAGTCCAGCCCAGTTGGGTTGGATTGGATTGGATTGGATTGGATTGGATTGGATTGGATTGGATTGGATTAGATTGGATTGGATTGGCCATCAGGCTCAAACAATCCTCACCAGAATCCAACCAAGCAATCACCCCAGGGAAACAATTCTCCAAACACATTCCACATGGGAAAAACAAGGAGCAGAAATAGAATTGTTTTCTCTTTCTTTCCTCTGTGCACCTCTATGAAAATCCTGAGAGGGAGAGAAATGTGCTTGCCACAGACTTCCATACACAAACATGGAAGAGAAAGGCCCATTTACAGACATCCAGTCCTCAGGTTGCAAACATATCTATCACTACACAGAGCCATGTGGTGAAAACACAACATATGGCAATGTAACCACGACAGTAAATAAAAGTAATTCTCTGTGTCAGCAGCAGGAGAGGAGCCACCACACATCATCCGTTTTTTGTCTCTCACCAGAAAGGCTAAAGAAGACAAAGGCAGCTTCTATGGGAACTGATGGACTAAGAAGCTCCAGTGATGGATTTTCTTCTTCCATTCAAGACCCAGAAGAAGAATGGGCAGCCTTTCTGATCTTTTCTGTCTCAGATCAGAGTCTTTATGTGGCTGCAGATGAGGCACATCCATGGCATCCCTGTGGGAGACAAGGAGGAGGATTTTTGGAGAAGTTTGATGGAAATTGTCTTGAGTCCCACCACTCCACATGGGGTTGCACAAGAGGAGAAAAAAAGCCCTGAGAAAAGAATTTATGACACCTCTTCCATCAATCCATGATGCTCCATCCCTTCTTCTCAGAGGCTCCAAAGACCATACCTGGTGTTTCTTCAGTCACAGCCCACGAGGCAGAGTTTGCTTTCACCTCAGAAGCACAAGCTTGTTCACTCTACAGCTATTCTGCAGCTGAAAACCATTGGCCTCTTTGCTTCCAGCAGGCACAGGCTGGTTTTGTGGCTTTTCCACTCCACTAAGATTTCCAGAGATGGAAACTCTTTAAATCCACTCTAACTACACATACAAATCTCCTGATTTTTTTAGAGTAGATTGCTTTTAGTTTTCACTGAGACTCCATCAGCTTTGATTAATTATGAAGCTTTACAATGGGATTTTAGGAGTTTATATTCAGAAATCCAGTTCTGCTTCCAGGGAGCTCCACAGACAGTCATTTAAGCAGGATCCTCTTTGGGGTCTAAGTAAATCCAGCCATGAAGGCCATTAGATACCCACAACAAATTGGAGCTGACAGATGTTTTCTCCAGAGCTGAATTTGCACCAGAGGGTTTAGGTAGAAATTAATCACCTCACCCTGAGAGAAATGAGTTAAGTATGAAAGGATTAAAGTAACTCTGAAAACTCAGAGGAGAAGTAAAGAAGCTTTTCATAAACTGTCCTTTTTTTGGTATTCAGTAGAGTATGAGGGATGGGAGGGTTGGAGCACTCCAAAGAATAATATTTCCTCCCTCTTTGCAAAGAGGTGAATTCAGGGCGATCTGCACTATTGTATCAACGATGGGATGGGATGGGATGGGATGGGATGGGATGGGATGGGATGGGATGGGATGGGATGGGATGGGATGGGATGGGATGGGATGGGATGGGATGGGATGGGATGGGATGGGATGGGATGGGATGGGATGGGATGGGATGGGATGGGAAGGGAATTCATAAGTCTGCAACACTCTTCCAGCCACAGAGATCTAACTACAGATCACAAGGTCACGTTAACTGGTCTTGCACAATAGTCATGACTACCTGCAAAAAAATGTTAACCAGGGTAGACCCACTGCAGCAGCTGACATCAGGTTAACATCTGCACGTAACAAACAAGGTTTTAATTAGTTAAAAACTAGCATTTTTAGGCCATGGTCTTTCCAGATAAACTGTGTCTTTCGAGACACAGTTCAGCTGGCAGCGTGGCAAACAGCAGATGATGGGAGGAAAGGCACAGAGGGTGATGGAAGAAGATAATATCACAGAAAAGATAACCAGAAGCAGAGGTCCAAGATTGTTGGTGTTTGTGCAGCTCAGCGCTGGTTTAATGCTGGACCTGGCAGCATTAATGGCTGGACACGATGATCTTAGAGGTCTTCCCCAGCCCTAATTATTCTGTGATTCCATGATTTTTTTCCCCCGAATCTCAGCCCTTTTCCCTAAGCGTGCCAGCAAATCCTTATACCTATCTATAGATGGCAGCAACTTTCCAAATCTCCTGCAGGTGCTGATGAACTGAGATGGGCTCTGGCTTCCCACGGCCAGAAGTGTTTCACTGCATGGAGCAGGTAACAAACTGCACGTGGATTTAATGGTATGTACAAAGAACTCCACTCACTCCTAAGGCGGGGTGGGGGGAAATATTTTTTTTTATGTGCTTCTAAAAAGGTTTGGATTGACAGCAGAGACACGCACGGGGGTGGAGGAGGCAGTTGGGAGAAGTGGGTGGATTTCTTTTTGCTGCTATTAACTGCCAGCTCAGAAATAGTACCAAAAAAAAAAAGTACACCCTGACTGTGATTGTTGCTGGCTCTTAACATATGTCAGGCTCTTATCATTTCAGAGCAGCTGGCAAGTTTATGCAGAACCACCAGGCGGCCCAACGTGGCCAGTAATCAGTTAAGTACAGATGTCCAAATAGATGTAACTTCCATTAAACTTTAAATAAAGATAATTTATGCTGAGTAAACAGACGAGTGAGCACATTTGCCCAAATACAGATGGCACTACCTGATAGCAGTGCATTAGAAGGGTCATTAAACAGGGAGGTTCAATAACATAGTGCTCAAAGATGGTCTTCTGCAAGGAAAAATAGCTGAGATCAGGGGTATAAAGTCTACCTCTGCATTTTTTTTTTTTTTTTTTGCCTCTGTTTCTTTTTAAATAACTTAGCAAATTTGGAGTCTAAATGAGGCATAAAGAGAAACAAACATTCTCCTGGAGGGACACCCTTGCACCTGTCCATGGGAAAAAAAAAAATTAAAAAGGCATTGTAATCTCTCTCAGTTGGAAATCAGAATAACTGTGCTCAGCTGGAGGGAGGAGAAATTTCTGAGGATGAAGACCTTAATCCAAGGCCTGATGACTTAAGGAAGGGACTTCTCCTGCAAGGGGCTTTGCATTTACCCTGCATCCCAGGGCAAGGGAGGCACTTTTGTCATGCCCACAGTGACACATTTTGCCCTGGAACAGGATTAGATGCACACTGAACACACACAAACCAATTTTCCTTTCCTTCCCTTCCCTTCCCTTTCCCTTCCCCAGTAGGGATGAAGAGTTTTCCTGAGGGTTTCAGTGCCAGCTCCTCAGTAAGGACAGGGAATTCAGGGGAGGACCCAGATGTTGGGGTTTAGGCACCAGATGTGGGGGTTCTGGCCATCCTAGGACATTGGGAAACTTAAGTGAGAAATCAAAAAGTGGGATCATCTTTAGTATGAGCAAAGCCATTGAAATCACCTTTCTGACTTTCACCTATTATTCTGTAATAACTCTCCTTTTCCTTGTGTGGGATCAACAATAATCACATTATTTCAGCTTTGGGCAGATCATGCATTGGAACAATGTCACCCACGACCTCTTTGGATCACAGCAAGCAAGGATGGGACTTTTCTTGGCTGGTTCCTGCTGGTGAACAAGTGGGTTTCCATGCTAAGCTTGTTATCCAGGTTCCTTCTGCAGCTGGTGGAGCTTCCCAGGGCAATTCATGCTCTGTAAAGAGCTGTGATGGATCACCTCTAGAGCTGCTTCTCTCTACTGAGTATTGAGAGAGTCCAGATGTCTGCACTAAGCCAGATGCCTCATTTTCAGATGGCTAATGTTAGATAAAAGAAATCCAGCTCAAAAGGCAGCATCAGCCTGTCTTTATTATTTTTATTTACTATGTTATTCTCTCTGCTTCAACTTGGTCCTTCTGGAATAGGAATAAAGATACTTTAATGCTAATATGATGTCCTGCTTATCAAACCTCCCCTTATTTGTGCTAAAGGTTGCTCCTGGGACACTTTCAGTGGGACAACTGAAGGATGCTATTTATTATACATTATAGGATGCTATAGTTATTTCAGATGCATTTTCAGAAATTAAAGCACCTGGGTTTTGAGTCTTGCACTTACGATCTTTCTTTACTTTTATTTGTTGCGTAATAATTTATCTTCATGTATCTGTAGAGTCAAAATCCCCTCTCCCCACATTACAAGACACTGTCTTTGTCTGTCTCAGAGTCCTTCCTCCAGTGATTCTCATTTTAAACCAGAACCCTTTTCTAAAAACTCTTGGTCTCTTTTAATCCCATTCATAATATTGACCTACACAAAACCTTTCACCTCCTCTCAACTTTCCTCTCCCACAATTTTAAAATCATCCCCATTAAAAATCATGTTTACACATCAAATCCCATAACTCTTGAGGCTGATGGTGAGATTCTCTAGCAAGAACATTCATGCTGCTGCAGGCACTGTTGAAACACTTTTTTTTTTGCCCTAAATTCTCTCAATAATATTTAAATTAATGGCAAATGGTTGGGACAACAGAATCCAACGCTGCATTGAAGATTTCCAGCATCACGTGTTATTCAAAGTAGTTCCCTCTTCAGGGTGATTACTTCATTTTACATTTCCTGGCCTCATGCTCATGTCACACCCCAGTTCCTGTGGCTGTCAGATTAAACACTGCTTTATCAGAAGAAATGCCACTGAATTATACAATTTCTTTGGCCTTTTAACACCTTTATCTCTACCTTGCCTCTGCCAGGATTACTGACACAGATTTGCCCTGTCCTTGCTATCCTAGAAAACTCCTGTAATACATGTAGGAGGACTTCCTGGGGAATATTTTTAATATTTTTATTCCTTTAGCATGTACACAAAAGTCATGTTTTTGCTGAGGAAAACTGCATGCAGGTACAAATGACCTTTTCATCTTTGAAATGCCATAATTAAAAAAAAACCAACCAAACTCATGTAGAGGGCAAACTTTCTGAATGGTGCTGATTTCTTTCCCACTAAACACAAGTGGGGTGAAACCCTTGTTCATACAAACCCGCCTGAAGGCTGAAGCCCCTTGGAGCTGATGCCCTCTTGGTGGAAGAAGCTCTAAGAGCATTAACCTTGGTGGAGGTGTGTGGAAGCACATTTCTCTCCCTCTCAGGATTTTTTCATAGAGGTGCACAGAGAGAAATGAAAGAGAAAACAATTTCTATTGCTGCTCCTTGTTTTTCCCATGTGGAATGTGTTTGGATAATTTTTTACCTGGGTTGATTGCTTGGTTGGATTCTGGTGAGGATTATTTGAGCCTGATGGCCAATCCAACCCACCTGGGGCTGGACTCTCAGAGAGGGTCATGAGTTGTGGGAGAGTCAGAGAAAGTAGTATGTAGTTTTAGTAACCTTTTATATAGTATATTAATGTATTTTAGCATAGTTATAATAAAGAAATCATTCAGCCTTCTGAATTGAGTCAGACATGGTCATTTCTTCCATTGGGTTCGCCTGCATTTACAGTAGAGGCGTCCCCTGGGACCAGGTAAAAAGACACACAAAGTCCATCTGAACATCTCCCTGCCTCACCCAGAGTTTTTTTTGCTGTTCACACACATGCACAAAGTCACCCTCCGTGGCTGGAGTGACCCCAGCAGTGCCGTGGGGTCACAGCACGTGGCCACCACTGCAGTAAGGTCATTTCAGCCTGGCACAGCCCCACCTGAGAGGGGTGGCAGCAGGTGACAGGCTCTGCTGGGGGCAGGCTGTGCCACATCAGCTGCACAGCTTCTGGCCAGCTCAGAGCGTGACCGCAGCAAATGGAATCTGCTCAGAAAGCGTCGTCCTGAGGCATGGATGGAGGAGCAGCAGGGGCTGTCCTGGCCCAGGCCTGGCTTTGCTGTTCCACAGACTTAGGCACCAACCTCAGCCTCCCCCAGCCATGTGAAAAATCGTAGAATCATAGAATAGTTTGGGTTGGAAGATGTGGGAATCTTCTAAAGGTCTGGGACCCTGGCAGGGGTCAGGAACCCCCCTGGACAGAGCCCCCAGAGACACTGTCTGTGATCTCTGTCCATGGAAAAGAGTTTCCAATCTTACAGGATGAATTACAAGCTCTGAGTGTTTGATATGAGTAATAATTAAGTGTGACACAGGTGCAAAAGTAAAATTTTAGGATTCTAGATTAGGGGTCCAAAGGGGACAAGATGGAGGAAATTGGGTGTGCCTTGTCCTTTTTCTCCTTCTTCATGCCCTCCATGTTTCACTGTGGTGTTGGCATTTTTCTGTTGGTTCAGGCTGGGGACACACTGTTCAACGTAGATGATAGATATTGGCACGTTATTGTAAATCCAGCACAGGTAGTTTGTGGTATTTAATGTTTGTACCATCCCACTGAGGGCAGAGCCCCACACGCTGCCCTGCAGGACAGAGCTGCGGCAGGGCAGCAGAACATGTTAGAGATAAACAGAATAAACAACCTTGAAACCAGCACAGACCAATTATGGCTTCTTCTTTGGCAGCGGGGCTGACAGACAGAGACTTTCTACAATCTCAGAATCATCAATAGCACAGATTCCAACAGGACTCTAGAGACCTTTTAACGTCACCGTTCTGTTTTCAGCTCAGGTAGAGTTAATTTCTTGCCAGCAGCTGTTCCAGTGCTTTGTTTTGGATTCAGGATGGGAATGGTGTTGATGGCAAACTGATGGTTCAGGTTTTTGCTAAGTTTTGTTTATCCTAAGTCAAGGAGTTTTTTTTCCCTGTCTCACACTCTGCCATGCTCACAAAAGAAATTGTGAGGGAGCATAGCTGGGACAGGTGACCTGAACTGACCACAGGGATATTCCACAGCATTGGATGATGGATTTTCAAATCAGATTTCTTTCTGTGGCCTTATTCAAGCTGTGAATTCTGGATCTGGCTTTAGGCATTCCTCAGATACAGCAATTATTACCCCTGATAGGTATTCTGGTCTTTTTGTCTGTCATCAGCAGTAATTTTTCCCACTTTGATGTCTCCTGAGGGCCAGCTTGTGCTAGAAATTGTCAAAATATTTACTTGCTTCTCAAAAAAAAAAAAAAAAGAAAGAAAGAAAGAAAATATCATGAGAGAGCTTAGCCAAGATGAGCTGTGTCCCTGTTCTGCAGCCAGCCCTCTCAGTCCCAGCCATTCCCACCAAGTGATCCCCCTGCCAAATGGGATTCCTTCTTCTGGCTGCCGTGATCATTCTGCCTCCAAAAACAACTGCTGAACAGACAACTGAGTCACTGAAGGATACCAGGCAGAGATACGGGGGAGAGAAAATCAGGGAGTTGTTCACAATCTGCTCCTCGTATTTGAAATCACAACTAATTTCCCTGACTTGGCACAGCAGCCTCTGCCTCAGCTCCCTGAAGTACAGGAGAGTGACATGTGGAGAAGACCCTCAGGGACACATTAGTGAATTGTTCCATCCATTTGCTGCCTTTTAGATGTGATTGTTGTTCTGACACCTTAAATTTAAGCACCCAGGCCTGGCAATGTGACTGCCAGCCTGAGAGCTCCTCTACGTAAAATGTGAGTCCGAGGTGACATTTTTAAATTACCTCGCTTAAACTGGTGGGCAGAATGCTGATTTTGGTTTCAGTCAGGGCATTTTTTGGTATTCTATCTTGTTTGTATAAAGCAAGTTGTTTGGGTTGCATTAATTAAAATGGTTCACCCTTGTGGAAGAAAAGCCCAGGAGTTGTCAGAAGGAGCCAAGAAGCATGAAGACAGCTCCATCTCACGGAGGCAAATAAATGCCATTATTTGCTTTTCACTTTATATTAGTTAATGTCTTATTTATTTTATTACTTTTTCAGGCCAGAGGCTTAGGAAATAAATAACCAATGGCAAAGAAAATCCTCCTCTTGTTTTTAACAGGGGCAGAGAATCATAGAAAAGTTAGGGTTGGAAGGCACCTTAAAGATCATTTTGCCCCAGCCTTGAGGTAAAACTCTAAAGTTATTCTGCCAGGATGAGAATCCTTCAATTCTACGAACAAAATATAATTTTGAGTGTGACCAGATGCCTCAAACCATCTGACTGATTTAAAATAGGAGGAACAGCTTTTCCAAGAAAAGTTATTAGGTCAAATCCTCCCCTCTCATCCCACTCTGCAGCACACTGATGTCACTGATGCTGCTGGTAAGGAAATGTTGACTGACACAGCCTGTCAGGAAAAGAAAGGGTTTGAGAAATGGGTTAAATATTTCAGGCTCTGATTTAACAACCATCTGAGTTAGCAGCAACTTATATATTGATGGCAAGGAACTCTGAGTGCTTGCAAAGCAGAGGGAAGGTGCTGATAGATCAGATCAGCCCAGCCACAAAACACTCTTAAAAATGCACATATACATGGCAAGGTTATTCAGCTCCTGCCTTTGGGTGGAATAATTGCCGTGTGAAACATTAGTGAATCAGCATGAATGTTTCATAAGTTTGAATTTATAAAATATTTCTGATTTTCCTGTACACATGCCTTCCAAAGATAACTTTCAAGTGCTCGCTGTATTATGCATCTCACTTTTCAAGAGAACAGCATGATTTCCTTGAAGACCTATCCGTTTAGAGAGTTGCCATGGCAATTTGTTCCCACCCCCCAAAAATGCTTAAAAACAGATTTTTCCATTGTCTTCTGATTTCTGCAGATTACAACATGCTTTGCTTTTCTCTCTTCCCTAGAGTGACTCTAGGTGAGTGTACAGAAAAAAAAAAGAAAGTGAAATCTTTCTTTTATTTAAATTACCTTCTGATGGGAACAAAAAGCTTTTTCTTCTAAAGTTTAGTCAAAACCAAGGCAAAATCATTTTACTATTTGAAACAATCTTTTATTAGCATGATTTTTTTTTATCCCAGGAGAATCCTGATCAAAAATTGCCTGTGCAAACATAAAACCTCTTTTTACATATGCAAGGTAATTATTAATCCAATTAACCATCTGCATACCAGCATATTTAATTAGTTCTCAGAATTACTCTTTCCCTGCTGTAATTGAACTAACCACCTTGTGCAATCTGTAAATCTGACCTGATAAGGTATGTTTTGGCAAAAATTAGATTAATTGAAGAATTTTCATTATTTCATCTTTATTTTTTGCTTTTTTTTTTTTTCTTTCTTCCCCTAAAGAAAGGCAATCAATGATGAGGATTATATTTTCAAATGCTGAAAAATTATAGCTTTATTTCTGGAGGGAAAAAAGGCCAAAAAAATTAATGTAGTGATATTTTTATCCCTATTAACTTTTTAATGACAATTACCCTCTTTGATCACTGTTAATTGCCTGGTCCCTCAGCATAATCAGACAGAGTATATTGACTTTAGAACAGACTGCCTTGCTTGTAAACACTCCTTCTTTCCCTCTTTTATTGAAAAATAAAATGGAAAACTAATAGTGTTTGACAAGTCCATTCTTGGCGCTGTTTCATATCAGAGGTTGTGCTGTGTTTTCAAAATAAAATTGCTCTTTCACAATTCTGGTTTTAATTGTTCTACTGGGGCAGTTGGATCAGCACAAAATTCATGTCCTGATGGTTTTCCTTCGTGCAGGAAACTGTGAATAACTCCAGGAAGCCAAAACATGTGAGTGAGTTTGGCCAGGTAGGTCTGAGAGACCTGAGCTTGTTCCACTGATATGGGGAAAACAAAATGAGGAGGGAAAGGGATGAAAAAAAAAAAAAAAAAAAAAAAGGGCTCTCTGACAGGTCTGGTGTGGGGAAGACCTTTGGGAGACTGTGCTCTCCTGGGAACCAGCTTGACAAAACCATAAAAGGGTATGGGTGGTTATGTTGAGGAGATTGGGCTAAATTTTTGTCCTTTACAGACTGTTCTGAGGTTTGACTTCCAGCCCAGGGGCTCCTGGGTGGGGATATCATCATCCCTTTGTGTCTCAGCAGTGAGCTGAAGATTTCTTCCTTTTCCTGTCTCACCCTGTGATAGCTCTGTCCTTTCAAGCCCTGCAAGAAATGGTATTTTGTGCATTCTATCTGGCCTTCACACCCTGTCCTGGCTTGTCATAGTCCCTGCAGGAAGGACACAATACATACCTGTTCTCAGAAGCCAGTTCACCAAGCCTTGGATTGTCTTTCCCTAAAGGAATCCAAGAGATGACCCTGGCTGACCGCTGTACACATGGAGGGAACTCTGATTTTAGAAGTCTGTGGCCCCAGAAAACTCAATTCAGTCACCATAAAACCAGTATTTGATGAATTTGGTGCAGAATTTAAGAGCATCTAGACCAGGTATTAGGAATTGTGGCTACATCTCAAATCCAGATGACATAGCCAAGACATCACAGTAGCTCAACAAGTGTGGAAGACTCACAGAGTGAAAGATTTGGTGATTTCAGGGACTCTGCAGCCTTTAGGTTGTGACAATTATTTGCTGCTTTCCCTGTTCCTCCTGTTTGAACAACTTAAGCTATTACTGCCTCAGCATTCCCATTTGCCTCTGCTATTATGTGTTCTGGAACAATGAACACAATCACCCATTTCAGAGCAGGATTTTGACTGTGTGTTTGTAAATAGGCTTCCAAGCAGAAAGGGAGAGTGGGGAAATGAAGGAATTGCTATCTGCTTTTCATAAATATATATATGGAAATACACCTACATTTATATATATACATTTATATTTATATGTATACATACATTTATATATATACATATAAACACACATAAATAATGAGAGCTTTCTGATGCTTTGCTTCTTCCTAGGATGGGTTACAAAAGGATAAACTGGTGTCAGTGGGATTTTCACTTTTGCCTCTGAGATATATCTCTGGTTTAATTACTAAATAATCTGCCTACAAAGTTGATCCAACTGAATCAGACACAATGTTCATTTTTGCAATGCGACGTGCATGTAAGTAGAGAGGAGCTCTGAATGCTGATTTCCTCTCCGCCTTATCCCCATTGGAAGTAAAAAAAAAAAAGGAAAAAAAAATGTTTGTCATTAAAGATCACCCAGCTGAAGGGAATGAAAAGCTGAGAAGTTGCTGAAATATTAAAGACAACTTTGTGCTGTGCTTAGTCTTGCCCCGAGCAACTTCCTTGCTCTGTCCTCACCTGGTTTCAAAGGGCTGATTCCACTCAGACCAGGGGTGTCCTCTGAGCTGGAATGTGTCTGCCATGGATATCTCACCCTCACAGCTGCAGGGACTGGAACATGGATGGGACAAGAGGAATAGGTGGTAAGGCATGAAGAAATTACTTCAATTTGCACCAGAGGAAGTTTAGGTCAGATATTAAAAAATAACTACTTTACTGAAAGTTGTCAAGCATTGGAACAAGCTGTCCAGGGAAGTGTAGGAATCACTGCCCCTGAAAATGTTCCAAAAATGTGGGAATGTGGCACTTCAGGGCATGGTTTTGGGGTGGAGCTGGAAGTGTTGAGTCATTGGTTTGGCTCAGTGGTCCTGGGGGTATTTCCCAACCAAACCAACTCCATGTTAACAGCTGATGGCTTTCTGTACACATTCAGCATTGGATGTGCAAGCCCAAGGAAGGTATTGGAAGCAAAGGGTGCCAGATCCCAAACTTTGCTGGTGAACGTTGCCATGAACTTGGGAGAGTTGCATAAAACCCACAGGAATTGAAAATTGCCATCAGTTCTAGAAAAACGAGGAGCTGTCAGCCAGCTTTCACTTGAAATAAAATGATGTTGTATGTCACGAGCTGGCCCCTCTTCTTCCTCTGGTTTGAATTATAAGTACAAGAAATGAGCTCACCAGAACTTGTGCACAGCCTCATTCTGTTTGACATGAGGATGTCCCAGGAAAAAACAAAATCATTACAATTCTTTCTCTTTGTAATGAGAAATGAGAGCAAAAGCAAACAAGTTTCTACCTGCCTGTGGATCCTGCAGGGGGTTTGGTTGAACTTCCCTGGAGCTCCCCAAAGATGCTGTAACCCACACTGATAACTCCCAGTCACAATAACAAACCTGTGTGTGTGATTTCCTCTGCTAATTAATTTAATTTTGGCTTCTGAGCCTTATATATAATATATTATATCTATCTACATCTATCTATCTATCTATCTATCTATATATATATCTATATCTATCTATCTATCTATCTATCTATCTATCTATCTATAGATAGATAGATAGATAGATATAGATATAATAATAATCAAGAGCTTATGCAGAATCAAGCCACCCTTCTAAAAATCAGCCAAAATATTGCAGTGCCAGACACCTTAGGCTGGTATGTGCTGATCCTCCATTCTTGGATTCCTCCAGCAGTGGATTTTTGAGAGATGCTGCACCACCCGAGCTGTCAGAGTAGCACAAAACTAATAACCAGGCTGAGCTACGTCCTGATGATGTGACAATGGTACTGATGGTGCTTATTCTCAGAGACTACAAGGCAGCATTTCTTTGATTGCTTATGGGAACACTTTACAGCTGAAGTATAATTTCATTTATTAGAGGCAGACAGCTTATAAAAATGTGTGAAACACAACAGGTACCAAAAGGAAAGCTTGGGAAGACTAATGAGGCACAAGGCTCGTGCTTTTAAAGAAAACAAAGGTTTCTGAAACAGACAAACAGCTGATGCAGTTTGTTTTTTATAGACATAAATCAATCAAAATATTCAAACCATGTTATCCTGAAGTGCTACAGCAAATGTATTTCATCCAAAATTATTGATGACCTTGCTTTTAAACAGAGGATAGGACTAAAAAGAAAACATGGAGAAAAAAATCTGTCATATTGAAAGAAATATAGCTGGAGTGAAAACCAATCTAGGGGGGAAAATGTAAACAAGTAAAATTATAATAGTATTGCCACAAAGTGTCTCTTCCTCAGAACTATCTCCTACCTTGCCTGAGCACTGAATTAAAATAAAATATGATGCAAACATCTTCAGGATACATTCAGGAGTGAAAAGTGGTTCAAGAGTGACAGAACTGGCCCAAGGAGCTGCAGAAGGGTTTGCAGATTCATGTCCCAGCTCCAGAGGGATGTCCCTGCTGAATGACAGACATGGAACAAACATCAAAGGAGGCACTTTCAACTACATCAGGTTGCTCAGAGCCCTGTTTAGCCTCCTGGCCTTGAACATTTCCAGGGCTGAGCATTCACACCTTCTCTGAGCAACCTGTGTCAGTGTTTCACCACCATCATTGTAAAAAACCTTTTTCCTCATACCTAATTTAAATCAGCTCTCCTTCAATGTAAAACCATTCTCCCTTGCCCTGTCACAACATTCCCTGCCAAAAGGTCTGTCCCCACTTGTCTAAGGCCTCTGTGGGAACTGAAAGATGATCTAGGTCTCCTTGCAGCCTTTTCTTCTCCAGCCTGAACCAACTCTGTCCTCACAGAGGTATTCTTATCACTCCAATCACTTTTTTGGCCTCCTCTGGCTCCACTCCTACATATCATTATAAAGAGTCTTTGGATTACAATCCTAATTAAGGTATTAATGAGTTGAGCTTTGCCAGTTCCGGTTAAGAAACAACCAAAGCGTGTTCTGTGAGAGGTGAGAATCAGGAAGCAAAATGTTTGGTACCCTTCCCTGACTCTACCAGCTTTTCATTCCTCTGATGACATTCTTTGTAATCCATCACACAGACATGATTTCTCATCCAAGTTGTTCCCCATTTTGTTGAATTCAGGGAGGGGTCATGGATCCACTTCAGTTCCTGTCCTCTTGGCTATGTGGCTGTGGGTTTTGGCAAAACACAAAAGGAAAGGGCTGGGAGTCTGGCAAAGCCCTGTTTTCTTTCATGTGAAAGCCATTTAGCACTGTCAGGGAGGGGGCCTTGAGGGAGGAGTCAGTACCATGTACCTTGCTTTGAAGCCCTGACATGTTCTGAAGAATAAGAGACCTGTCTGTAATAAAGAATTAAACTTGAGAAGAGAAGAGAAGAGAAGAGAAGAGAAGAGAAGAGAAGAGAAGAGAAGAGAAGAGAAGAGAAGAGAAGAGAAGAGAAGAGAAGAGAAGAGAAGAGAAGAGAAGAGAAGAGAAGAGAAGAGAAGAGAAGAGAAGAGAAGAGAAGAGAAGAGAAGTTTGGAAAAGCTGTCTAGGATCATTGAGTTCAACCATTAATAGTGCCAGATCCATCACATCTATACACATTTTGAATACTTCCAGAGATTCTGTCTCCACTGCTTCCCTGGACAGCCTGCTCCAGTGCTGCTGAGTGCCTGAGCTTTACCTCCCACCTCTGCCCTTGCACCTGGAGCTCCATCTCTTACTGGAATTGAGCACAGCAGTTACAGGGATGCTGAGTAAGGGTAACCCTGAGCCATTCCCTGACACACCCTATATTTAATCCCTCTCACTGATTCCCTTCTCCCAAACCTGATGCTTTTCCAGGGGATGCCAGACTCCTTTCCGTGCCCTCGGGATGTGCTGAGTGCCTTACCCCAGCTCTGCCCCGACCACCCACAGTCCTCCAGAGCTCAGCTCTTCCTGAAAACAGCGTGGTTGCTTTCATCATGAACCACATGAAGGCTGCACTGACAGACAAGTCTGAATCTGCTTTTCCCCTCTGGATACAACTTCTGCCCCAGAGAACAGAGCACATCCTTCAGAGATCTGCCCCACTGCTCAAGCACATTAACTCCAGGCTCTCTCAGCTGATGCCAGCAGCAATGAAGAGTTCTGGGCAGGAAACTGCATCCTCTCAGTCCATTTCTTACACTCTGCTCTGCAGTGTGAGGACAAGGGGAGGAAAGGAGCTGACTTAGCAAGTGGCTGCATCCTGGAGCAGGGCAGGACAACGTTACACCCCTGGTGTAACCTCAGTGCTCAGCTGTGCTCACAGGGAATGCTTTGGTGCTCGTGCTCAGTCAAGTCATTGCAGTGGAATAAATGCAACACCAAGATGACCCTGCTTGGCTCCCACTCCCTTCCCTCCCATGCATAATGAAGGCAAAAGGAAGGAAGAATATCCTTTGCTATTGTAGTCTGGCAGAGAGGGCTCACCTGAGCAGCTTCCAGCCAGCCACGGAATTTCATCTGAGCTTCCCAGATAAAATCTCCTGTTTCAAGGGCTGTTTTACTCAATGTGTTTAACATGACAATGAAAACTCCACACACCCCAATCTTTTAAATAATAATAAAAATCCCGTCACCAATAAAGAAATCTCACAGGCAGCCTAATAAATGGAAAGTTAATAAGTGTCAAAACCAGAATGTAAAATTCCAACCAGTAAAGCAGAAAGGGGGCATTCCTATTTCTTACAAATGAAAGAGCACCAAGACTTCCGCTGGTTTTCATCCACCTATAATGTTAAATATTGCCACTCAGGTTCTCCTTGCCCACCTTCCTTTGGGCAGAGTGTCTCCAAAAGAGGGAACACTGCTTTGTGCATGCAAAAAAAGGATTTGGACCAATTGCAAGATGTTTTCTTTCAAGAGTGCCTTTGCACCTGTGCAGGTGTCTCACAGCTTTTTTCAGTTAAAGAAAATTTTTGAAAAAAAGTTTTAAAGAGAACTTTGAGAAACTTTTGCTGAAGAGAAGGAGAGAAGGAAAGGAAGAGTAAAAGGGGAGAAGGGAAACCAAGGGGGAGAGCCTGTTTTGGAGGTGTCTTCATGGGGTTTTCCAGGCAGATGGGAACCTGAAGTGACACACCTGAACTGAGCTGATGAGCTCCACGGAGGCTGTGAAAGGTTTTACTTGGTGCAATCATGTCACAGCTGCACAGGCTCAGATTTGGAGCTGAAGAAAAGGCAGAGTTTAGAGAAACTGTGAAAAAAATACCTGAGCTAAATGTGGAGCCCCACAACAGAATGACAGAGTCCAGAGTGGTTTGGATTGAAAGGGACCTTAAAGAGCTTCCAGTTCCATCACCACTGTCACAGACAGGGATGACACCCACTAGCCCAGATTTCTCACCCTGGACTTTAAAATCTCCAGGAATGAGGCATCCACACCTTTGGGCAACCTGTTCCCTCACAGTAAAGATTTTTTTTCCTCTTTAGCAATTCTTTGGTAAAGGATTATCCTTTACCATCAGCTCTGCCTTAAATGAGGACAAGCCCAGAGACTCACTTTTCCTGCAAAAGCATTAAGAATAGGAATGAATACCCAAATAATTTGTTCAGAAATGCCAGGCTGATGAGGGACAGAGAACTTTGGGACTCCTGGGTGAGTTATCCAGCAGCAGTCTAAGGAGACAGAGAAGTGATTATACTTGTCAGAAAAATGCAAAATTAGACCCAAAGTCATACTTTCCCTGCACCCTGAATTACTGCTTGCAAGCAACAGTTCATGATCCTTCTGGGAGTCCCCTATTAAAAGCAAAGCATTTGAGGCTGGCTAACAAACTGATCACAGGCTGCATTATTGATTGTGCTATTAAGGTCTTCGTTTGAGCCATTAGCAGGGTTAATGAAATGGTCAAACGCTTCCCCCCAGAACAACCATCACTGTGTTTCCTTCCAGCTCCACTTTCAGCATCCAGGCCAGCATTGCCCTGATTTTTAAAAGTGTTAAATTTTCTTTTATAGTTCTTTTGAAAGTTTTAAAGTTCTTTTAAAGGTTTCCTATGCCTTCTGATATTTACATATCTCTACAGGAGTTCTCACGCACTGTTCATATGGTTGTTTTGCATTCTTCTTTGTGGGAGGAGAGAATTGATGGACTGTTAGTTTAACCAGTGTAGTTGGAGAGGTGGCAATTTTATCCTCCAATCCACTGTCACTTTTAGAATTATATATATTGCAAGGTCAGAAATAAAATTTAGTCTTTTTCTCTTTTGAACTTACCAAGCTTCTGTGTATTAATTTCATGTCCAATAACAGCAGGCCAGCTCACATTGAGCACAAGAGTGACCAGGGTGCTGCCTGTTGTAGAAATAGTTTGGCTGCAGTGTAAAATAAGCCTATGGATGAGATATTAGCAGGGCATTAGCCATGGAAGAATATAGGAAAGTTATCATGTACCAGTTCATCATACAATAATTACTAATGAAGTCAGAGGCTGTAAATGTGAGTGTATTTAACTCCACACTTTCCAGCCAGCTGAGACAGCTGATTTGGGTTAGGGTTAGGATCAGAGTTACATATTTTTCTCCCCTGCTAGCAGGCTAAACAGATAAGAATCATTTGTCTCAGTTACACCAGGAAATCAAAGCTCACCTGGACCCCCACCCAAACAGCAGGATCAAACAGTAGGAACATCATCCCCAGTTTTCGATCTTTTTTTGTCACCTTTGCAACATTTTTAAATCCTTATGATAGGCAAACTGGAGAATGAGGGCAAAATCAGTTATACTGTCCTGGTCTGGAAGTGGGAACATTCCTCTTTTCCCAGCTATTGGTCCTCTCACTGTGCCCAATCCCTGTGCTCAGGTCCCTTCTGTGTCC
Organism: Taeniopygia guttata; assembly: GCF_048771995.1. Lineage (NCBI taxonomy): Eukaryota > Metazoa > Chordata > Aves > Passeriformes > Estrildidae > Taeniopygia > Taeniopygia guttata. Next base: position 3,962,686 of record NC_133025.1, read on the forward strand.
CCACAAATCCCACCAACAGGTAACTCTGAACCCCTGGGGTGTCACAAGCAGGGCTTTGGGTCCAATTCCAGCAGTTCTCTCCATCCAAGAGCTGGTTCTGATTCTCCTTCTCCATGGATATGACTCTGAGACAATTCCAGAGTGTGAAATCAACACACACTTGTTTGTGCTTCACTGCCTTTTAACTGCTGGTATTTCTCTGTGAAGATCCTCAAGAACCACAATGGTTTTTACATGTAAGGAGGCCTTTTCCACCTTGTTTGGGCAGACCAATGATTTAAAAGAAAACATTGCATATTCCTCACACCACTGTTACCTTTAGGTTTTAAATGTTCCATCCTAAAGGCATTCTGTATCATATGTTTAAAACACCTCAAAAGTAATTGAATTCACAGTACTTTGTAAAATTTCCACCAATTGCTCATTTATATATATAATCTAGCCAACTGCAAATGTAATCTCCCAGACAGTCCTTTTCCCATTTGCTTCCTCTGCATCCCAATAGATTTTATTCCCCCTGATTTCCACTGTTACCTGTGTTGTCCTCACTCCCTTCTCCACGTGTGTTAGCTGCCCACCAGCTGACCCATTTAATAAACCATTTTATCATCTGTGCACACTGATATCTACCTCACTGGAGATTCTGAGAGCCAGGAGCCACCTTTACTAAAGCTAAGTGCACGTCCCTATTTCAGGAAAAAATACCTGGTACAAGGGGTTCTAATGCTGGTTGTACATTTCTTGGTGGTCACAATTCTTGGTTCCTGAGGATTTGGTGCATCATCCTCAAGACAGCCCCTCAAGGGAGCTAAGAGCCTCCATCACTCAACCAAATCCTACTTCACACAACTGCCACAGTAAGAAAACCCATCCCCCATGCTTTGGATCAGTTTTTTCCTTTCTGGATTGAAAATCCTGGTGAAAATTCAATTCCAGGTTTGTATGGCTGAAGCTGTGGAGAAATGCAGCTCCAGTGATGGCCTAGGAGGTGATGGTGAATAGACACTGATGATGAGGGGAAAGGCTGCATCTCCCTGCCACTGCAGCTGCAGGGACACAGAGACTTTGCAAAGGGCCATGAGCAAGTGAGGAAGGTGACATGAGGGAAGAAAAATGTTTTAGAGAGACTTTTGCCACTCAGCAGTAAATGAAATATCAGGATTCAGGTGGCTTTGTGTGGAATGGGCATTGTGAAGAGGACGTGTTGAATTAAGGGATGACAGCACTTAGGTCAAGTAACTTTTTTTTTTTTTTTTAAGGAGGAACTTAACAAATTATCTTCTTGCTGACCAGTTCCTCGTGCCTTTTGCCTTTTATTTCAATCAATTTAAATTGCAAATAGCTTGCTCCCAGAGACTTTCTGCTGACAGTTCACCTGTTGGGAATCCGAGCTCCTGGGTCTCTCTGAGGTCTCCTCTCTGCTCTCCTCAGGGAAGGGGAAAGGCAGCTACATCCACTCATATCTCCATAATTTCATTATGCTTTGTAGCTTCTTTGGCTGCCTCTCCAGCTGCTGCAAGGTCACTTCTGCAGTGAACACAGAAGCCTGGGGCAGGATGCAGAACCTTGGGAAGATTCAATGCAGTTGTGTGAGCACACAGGGAAACTGGGGGGTTCTACTCAGCCACAACTTCCAGGAACCCCAGGGCTCCTGTAGCTCCAAAGTGGCTCTTCCCAAGCCTACAGGGGTTTCTCAAGCAGAATTTTGTCTGCAACAAGGCTCCAGTCTGCAGGCAAGCAGCTCAAATATTTTGTTGGATTATTATAATTACAGCAATCAGTGGCTGCTTAAAATAGCCTTTATTTGAGGAGGCACAAGCCAGTGGGTTTACACAACACTGGACCATGTGGCACAGGATTTTGTCCTACAACTGGAACTGATGCAGGCAGATAAACCTGCGCCCCTTGAGCTTTTAATCAGTCAATCAGCAGCTTTTCAAGAAACAAAATATTTATTGTGCTTACTCCTAAAACTACATTTTTTTTCTCCAACAGCTTTTCTTGGTATATCTTCCCTTAGTCACTCAGAAATGCTGTTCACACAAGGGAGAAAGAATGGAATTTAATAGTTTGGCCAGGATTTTTGGATGTCTAGCAACTCAGGTACAGCAGATTAACCAAAATTACCTTGGCACGTCCCAAAATGCCAAATATTGATGTTGTCAGGGCAATGGCTGCAGTGCAAGTGATCTGTGTCCTGCAGATTCTGTGCAATGTAACAGATGACCTTGATCCCCACTCTTGGAAAATGCAAACCAAGGCAATACAAGTGCATGGATTGTCCTTCTGGTCCAACTTGAGCTGAAAATTCAAATGTTTTTCTGAGAAAGAATTCTTTGGGGGAATAAAAACGGACTGTGAAATAAATTCAAGTGGTTGAATGGTTTCAGTTTTGGTTTTGAGCAGGTCAGAAACTCTTCACTTAAAGCAGTCAAATGTTAAACTTAATTTTTTTATTTATACCTGAGCAGTATCACCCCAGGCAGGGATGTCACCGCCACAGATATTTTTTGTCAAATATAAGGTGTTAAAAGACAGGAGCAACTCAAACACTGTAAATCCTTCAAGGTAAAAGGAAATGAAAATCACCCTCCTGTCCCAGTCTCTTCTGGCACTGGAGCTTACTGGGATGTTTTGGGTCTTACTGGTCTATACTGGTACCATCCCTCCCTCCCTTGCAGGTAAAAATCTGTGTTACCTGCTCAGGGCCACAATATTTGTGATTTATTAACTCTGTTTGGAAATAGCTCTTTCACAGAGCACAAATTCTCCTGGATTTATCAGTCAACCCAGAGGCTTTGGAGAGCAATTATTTTCTAGGGAGAATAGGTATGGATGGATGTACAGTGACAAAAGGGGTAGAAGGCTTTGAAAAAGCCAATTTTAAGATGGAGTGCTTCTTTCTGTGGTTCAAAAGTGGAGTTGGATCCTAAAGGAGAAGGGATTATTCCTTAAGAGAGTATCTGAGTTTTGCTATTCCAGCAAGATAGGAGTCAGTAGCTTAGCTCCAAGGAATTATATTAACAGTCCAGCCTGTCTCTTTCTTTCCATCCTTTTCCTGTGTCTCTTTATAAAGTTCTAAGTACTTTTCAGTGAAGAAAGGAGAAACATGATTTTAGGATGAGCTGGAGTTGAGCCTTGAGGCAGAAACAATGCTCAGAAACTACATTTTAATGAATACAAAATATTACACCGTGAAAATCAGTGGCTGTTGCTGCTGCTTTTTCTTTGAAGGTATGTTAATTTTTGTTGCTCTTAAATACTCTTGTTGCCAGGAAACCGCCTCACACACTGTAATTGAAATTGGTTCTTCATATCCCTTTTTGTTCCTGGCAGGTTTGAAGTATTCTTAAAAGCTAAAAACTCCGCTGAGGAAAGGCAAGGTGCAGAGGATGGCAGATCCATTGGCATTTCTTTGGGCAAAAGCACATCATGAAACATGGTTAGAAAAATTAAAGCACTGGGGCGGGCACACATTGAAACTGGCAGGGGGCTGTGGTGAATATATTGCGAGTGAGAAGATTGGGAAGGGTGAGAGGAATATTTAATGGACTATGGGAGGGTCTATTTCACACAAATCCACCTTGGTCTGAATCACTCTGGCACTCAGCATTTTGCCATTCAGGGATTATAACTTTTGCTCCCAAACTTTTCAAGACTGGTGCACAGACACTTTGCAAAGCTCTGACTGTGTAATTAGTTGTAGTCTTCCTTTGCAAATCAATTTGGTCGTACTTATGTTTTAAAAGATATGTCACTTTTCTATTTTTTTTTTTCCCAGTGACTTGTTTAGCACCTTCTGTTATCTTGCAGGATTTGTACAAGTAGCTGAGCAATGTGGCTTCAGAGTAAAGATCAGCACACAGCTTAACTCTATTTTAAGATGCTTAATATGCACTCTGGTACCAAATCATTGTGTCTCCAAGATGAAAATATACTTGCTGTTCCTCTGACATAAATCCCTCTTTTATCTGCTTTGTTTGGCTCCTCAACAGGGTGAAACTTGGCCAGATCTGAGAACTGGGTCCACAGGGAGAAAGTTAAACAAGAAACACTTCAATGTTATTAGAGACAAAGCTCTTGACTCTTCACCTCTTTGATTAATGCTGCTTATAACTGTGCCTTGTGTGAGGGAGAACAAGAAGCTCAGAGAAACAAAGGCTCTGCTGAAGTTTATGGACTGAACTGCAGCAACACACATCCCATTCCCTTTTTTATCGTGCTCTGCTCCAGCCTTTCCTCTCCCTTAGCCTGCAAACTCCTCTGTGCACAGCTCTGTTGTTCTCAAGTGGTACTCACATCTTTCATCCACATAAATAATAACACATCACAGCAATAAAGCAGCTGTTGTGAGTTAATTCCAACCAAACTACAGTCTACCCCCATGCAACAAGATGTCTGCACAATCACTCTGAGTAATAAGTTCTGGGAAATGCTGCACAATAATCTCAGTGCTTGATTAATTTTTATTTCATAACGAGCTGTTATTAATGGGCCAGATGCTGATAGGTTTGTTCACGGTGAGGACAGTGTGACTGCAAGAGAAGTGGCATTAAAAGAGAGGAAAGCAAGTGCAACTGAGCACTAGCTCAAGGATATTTTAGTGCATCACTGCCAGAATAAAACAGCTAGTGAGTCAAACAAAACAAGATCAGCTTTTAGAAGCAAGTACAATGACTTGCTGCCTCGAAGAGATAATGTTCCTCTTTTAGTTTCTTGTGTCATGCAATAAAAGAACAGTGAAAAGTTCCCAGAATATCTGCGCAGGGAGTTAACATTTCCAGGGAAAAAAAAACCAACCAAAAACACACAAAAAAAGCAGGCTTTACAAAAGAGGTTTTCTTTCTTCCAGGCTCTTCAGAGAAAGACTGTGTAAAAGAAAAGAGCGAGGAAAAAGTCCAGGCGAACCCAGAAGAAAAACATCAAGCCTTTTCAGCAGGGAATGAAAGCACAAAGGCAAGTCCGTGGCAAATGTCAATATTTACATGAGTCACAACAGAGCTACTGGCCAAGGGGTAGAGCAGGAAGGGTGTTCAGAGAAGTGACCCTCTGGCCACCAAGCAGCAGCTTTCCTTTGGCACTGCAGGATGGGGGTCAGCCATCCACAGTGACCCAGACAAGAGCCACGGGTGCGGTGACAATTCTGCAGCGCTGACCCAAAACCACCCAGCCCTGAACAGCCCCAGCCTCTGGGTGAACTGATTTGCACAGCCAGCAGTTCTCCTAAGAGGGCAAAGCCAAGATATGAATTGGGTGCAGGGTGTTAATACCACAGCGAGGGATAGGGTGGGGTTTGGGGTTGAAATTTTTGTCAGAATGAGGGAATTGGGCAGTCATTGCTGCCTTGTACAACTAGGATTAGGATCCTGGGAGGAGGGAACTCAAACTGCCCATAATAACTAAATAAATCCATCCTACAATTAGCTTGTAAAATGAAGCTACCTGCAATTTACCCTGGAAAAGCCCAGGACCAGCTCAGGTCCTGCAGAACTGCATTGATCCAGACAGATGAAAAAGCCCCTGCTCAGTCATGCTTCAGATATAATCAGCCTGACAAACCCAATCCATAATTCCTTCTGAAAATCATTAGTCATCATATTAAACCAGATTATGTTAACAAATTGCTTCCATCTTCATACTCTTCAAGCAAACAGGCAAGCAAGGAGCAGCTTTGGTTTGAGCAAACGGCTTGGTCAGAGCTGATAGCAAATTTTACACTAATTGAAATTCTAAATTGACGCCGTGTAACACAGTTTGGCTTAATTGCTTTAAAAAGAGTTTTCCAGGGTACAAGTTTCTTGTTTCCTGTATTACACTGCCAGAGCTATTCTGACTTGTGAAGGTGGAGGAATGGGTTTAGGGAAGGCTCAGGTGCTCCCTTTGCCCACATTGATTTTCCTCGGTGTTTATGATAATCTCTCTCCGCTGTTGCAGAGCTGCTGTGTGCTCAGTCCCAGGAGGGTGCTCTTCCCTGAACACAGATGCAGATCTAACAGGGCCTGCTAAAAACTTGATGCTTTATAGATCCAGCCAGGATCAGGCCCTGAGTGAGATCTGAGCACGCTGGGAATGCCAGTGCTCTAATGAGCCCCACGCAGGTGAGAGGGACAAGTTACAGAAGGAACAGGAAAAATCCCACTGCCCTTTTTGCAGAAAAATACAGCTAAAAAAAGAGCTACTCTTCTAGATAATTGTTGAATCTTAATTTAGCCACAAACCATGGATATGCAGTGACATTTGAAACGTTACTGGGAATCAGAGGTGCCCAAATGAGACTGAGAGATGCCACTGGGATTCTGGGGAGGTGCTCACCCTCAGAGTGTTGCTGGAGGTCAGGAGAATACTCCAGACCACCAAAACCATCATTAGACCCCATGCTCAGACAACTGGATCACATATTTGCATAGATTGTCTTGGGAATTTGCAATCAGAACTGTCATAGAAACACGTCCATGGAGACTCAGGTTCAGATGTGTTAACCTGCAGTGTAAGGCCTCCACTGAAAGCTAAAGGAGATTAATCCCACCTCACTGAAACAAGCTCAACACCTCCAGGAACACGAGCAAGAAACATCATGAGCTGAGCTTGGCTTCAGTCTCCAGAGATTCACCTGCAAGTCTGTGCTCCTTGGAGCAAAAATGACAGGTTCCAGTTTGAACTTCACCTATGGAAGTTTGAGCATTAGATTAGGGTAAAATAGAAAAGGTTAAGTCCAAAGAACAAATATTATGGACATGTTTTTATTTCCACAGCTGAAACTGTTTAAAACCTCTGCTTCTACTGGCTGTATTTCTGTAGGGGTGGTTCCAGGGACATCTGTTCTGGCCCCCCAAAAAACAAAGAACGTAAAAAAAAAATAAAGATATTTAAATTCCATCTTAAAGAAAACATTCAAATGGAAAAAGGGGCTGTTTCCAAAGAACTGCAGACGTAGATCTCCCTGCCTTAGCAGGAAGGTGGGATTAGATGATCTCCTTCCAACCCAAACCCTTCAGTGATGCTGCGGGGTGACCTGTCTGTCCTTTTGGCCGAGCTATGCTTGCAGAGTTTGTGGGCCCTTCTAATCAGCACCTGCACAAATTAAACCAGGCTGGAGTAAATCTCAGCTCCAGGATGGCAACTTAACCTGCTGTGACTCTCCCCTGGGCACATCCTTCAGCAGGACACCAGCAGCTCACATAAATCTCCTCTGCCTCTCACACAAACCACTTGCTGAACCCGGCTGTTTCCACATCTGAGCAGACACCACAGGACAGGCAGGAAGAACTGAGGGCACATCCCACACTGATCCTCTCCTCCATGGAGCTGCTGGGGCTGCTCCTTCTCTGTGTAGAGCAGTCATTCCACCATCCAGCACTCTGCATGGTTATCAGCTCCAAAAACAACACCAACATTCCCACCACAGGTTTTCAGGTTTTTACCAATTGTACTCCAAGTGCCTGGCTTGGAGATGCTGCAGGAGCATGGATTTATTTGGCACAAGGACACAGGTGAAGCTGTTACATGCCAGCTGTGGAATATGGTCTATTTTGAACTCAGCATGTTCTTAAGGTATATCATCAGTTTTTCATTATCTCAGAGAAGCAGTCAGGATCTGCAAAAACCCCTGAAGAAGGGCTTTAAATGTTTTAAAAGTTACCCTGCATTATGCCAGGCCAGGAGAGGGACAGGAATAGAAGATTTCATTTAGATCACAGTTTCCCTAGAGAACAGGCTGCCTCTGATCATGTTTCTGTATGGTTCCTGACATAATACACTCTCTGAATGCACATCCACAAACCTGCACACAGGACAGAGAGTCCCAGGTGAAAGGACAAGAGCCTGACATGCTGTTTTTGGTGCTGTGTCATGGGGTAGAAATGACCCCAGGAATGCTTTATGGGTCTCAATTACAGAAAACTGCATCACGAAGTATTTTTCCTAGTCCACAGAGAGCAATGGACATTTCCCAAGCATGATTCATCTGCACTAGTTCAGAACAATTTCTCCCCAGAAAGCCTTATTTCTCTCTTCTGACTATAAAGGTAGAAATGGAGAGTTTTACCTCTTACATGTCTATATTTGGTCACAGGAATCCCATCAACTGTGGCAAAGGCACTGTGTTCAGAATGCAATTAAATATCCCACAGACAAAGAAGTCATTTGACATTTTCTTCCAAAACCTGTCACGGTTATTAGAGCACGGGTGAACATGTGCACAATGCTCAAGGTTCCCACAGATGGTGGTGGACATTCTTTGTGATTTATATGAAGGATTGAAGGTGGCTGAAGAGCTCCTGGATACCACAGATGGATATTCCATCCAGAAGTCTTGTTTCCAACAATCAGAGGAAGGCAAAAACCTCTGGAAATGAAGGACCTCTAGTTTTGAGTAGAGTGAGGCAGATATTTGTCCTGCAAGAAATACAATTATCTATTTGGTGCGAAGAAAAAGCCACTATGTTCCAACATTCTGCATCTTCACAGGAGAGTCTTCAAGGTGTCAGGCTGAGTAGTCAGGAGAGTGTTAAACTGGGAAAGATGGAAGGCAGAGAGGGAGGAATGAATGAGCATTCATTTAGCTCGAAATTAAGATGTCAAGAACAAAATTAATCAAGGCACCAAGGGACGTGAAGAGAAGAAATTCTTTAATTGCCTATACTCTAATGCTAGGAGCCTGAGTAATAAACAACTGGAATTGGAGGAGCTCATTTATGAGTATACATCAGACTCCGTTGGCATTATTGAAATCTTGGGGGAAGATTTGCATGATTGGAATATTAAAATCACTCATTATAATCTATTTAGGAAGGGTAAAGTGGGCAAATGCAGAAGGGGAGTGGCACTCAGCATCAAATGTGTTTCTGTGGGAATCAGGTGCCGAAGCACTTCTTGTGAAGCTTTTCAAGCACTTCTCTGTGTTTTACATCTGAAGACACAGGAAAAGATGGATGGCTGGGATTTGCAATGTGGGATCTTTTGGAACCTCAGTTGTTGGAAGGTGCTCAATGTTTGTCACTCTTGAAAGACTGTGCCTTCAAAAATCAGACTCCTACTGAACAGAAGTACATTCTGGGTAAATCGTTGCTTTTTTACTCTTCACAAAAACTCAGAGCACTGCTTGAATGGCTCTGAAATTTGCCATAAATAAAACAAGACATAATGAGCTCACTCCTATGCTCTGCTTAAATCCTACAGACAATTTGTGTACAAAACCACAGAGGCTGAGCTGCTCAGAACGAGCTTTCATACCTAGGCGTGTTTGACCCTTCCTGGCATTACACACTGAAGAAATCTACTCCTTTATATTTTTCAATGGTGTAAATTATCGCTGTGCTCTTGGAAGACGCAGCATTGGCAGGTCTGCAGAATGAGAGAGGCTCTAATCATCACTTATTCTTCTGCTGCGATTTCCCTGACATCACTTTAGATTCTCACTCTCACTATACATCCACATATTTTATTTCCTAGGTAATTTTCATGATTCTCTCTTACACATTTTCAGATGAATGAGCTATTCCCTAAGCACACAAGATTCTCTAAGCCATTATCTTTAAGGCTCACCTTTTCCCTCCCTCTTACCCTACTCAATCCCTATATCCATTCTGACTTTGGCAACAATTTAATTCATCCTAATTGAAAATCCTACGCAGTATCATTGGAGTTCATACTGCCAAGCTAATTTCATGCCCTCATTATTGTGATCTTTATTCTGCTTCACACTACAGAAACCCCCCTCCACTCTGCACCATGCTATCAGAAAACATCTCAAAACCCAAATGCCAGAACAGCTCCAGTTTTTCTTCCCATATGTCAAGAATTATTTATTTTTACCCAGAAGTTCAGAGCTAAACAGTAATAACTTTGAATATGTCTTGATTACTCTGAAAAGTTCTTTATGACAACATGTGTGTGTGTTGGAAGGGGAGCAAAGCCAAGAAAAAACATAAAGTCAGACTGTCCTGAGTTGGAAGGGACCTAAAAGGATTATCAAGTCCAACTCCTGGTTCTGCACAGGACACTGCAACAATCCCACCCTGTGCCTGAGAGCATTGTCAAAACTTTTTGAACTCTGGCAAGTTTGGTGCTGTGACCACTTCCCTGTTTCAGTGCCCAGCCACCCTCTGGGTGAAAAATCTTTTCCTGATATCCAACCTAAACCTCCCCTGGCACAGCTTCATGCAGTTGAAAGAGATGAGATGTGCTTGCCTGGAGGAACAGCTCTGCACAAAGTGGATGGATCCCTGTGCTCCCATCCAGGAGCAGTTTCTGGTTGGGCTGGGATGCAGGTAGGTCAGTCACAATCCTCTTGGTTGTGTGCAGATTTCTCTGTTTTTCTCCAAAAACATGTGCTTTCCTGGTGTAAAAAAAAAAAAAAAAAAAAAAAAAAAAAAAAAAAAAAAAAAGCATGCTTGTGCTGCTGTTTGAGTCAGTGACTTATTCTGTCTTTCCACAACAAAGAAAACTGAAGTCACAGCAGAGGATGGAAGAGAGATGTGATTCAGACTTCACTCCTGATTTTATGCTTGAACAATATTCCCGAGTACAAAGTAATATCAGTCAGCCCCTTGCACATATAATGCTGGGATGAGTGAAGGCAAAATTTCGATTAACAAGGTCTATGACTTTTCAAAGCTTTATATTAATTTTTTTGCCCCCAAAACTAGGGTCAATTTATAAGCTGAATCCATCCAATACAATGCAGAGTTTTTCAGCCAATTAACTAATTAGTGCATGGTTTCCCAGCTCCATCTGAAGCTCAGTTCAAGCTGCAGCAGACACATTTCCCCTCAAGACAGTACGAGATGTCCATGGCTGTTACAGCACGGTGTGTGCCTGGATGAACGGGCATCTATTCATACTGACACAGCTCCAGAGGCACTTCCCAGCACCTTCTGGGAAATCTTATTTGGAGCAAAACTCACTGGAATTCGTTCAGGGGGAAGCACTGCTCTGGCTGTGGGGCTGTAAACAAAAGGCAATGTTTGTCACCTAAGACTGGAGCTAAAAGGAGATATCCTGGAGATGATGTTGGGGTGGAGAGCAGCAGATCTGGTTTCTGCTCTGTTAATACTAAAGAAAATAACTGGTGCTGCTCAACAGCTACATCAGGGAAGGTTTAGGTTGGATATTAGGAAAAAATTTTCACTGAAAGAATAATAAAATACTGGAATTGTCTTCCTAGGGAGGTGGTGGAATCACCATCTCTGGGTATGTTTAAAAAAAGACTGGACATGGCACTTGGTGCTATAGTCTAGTTGTGGTGTTAGGGCATGGGTTGGACTTGATGATCTTAGAGGTCTCTTCCAACCTCATTATTCTGTGATTCTGGGATTCTGTGAACAGCAAAGTGAGGAGCAGTGGTGAGGGCAGAGACGTAACAAGGGAAGGGAGGAGGTTAGGAATACCAGCTGGAAACAAGGGGTGAAGGAAAACAACGTGGGAAGGAAATCTGGGGCCACATCAATGAGGTTTAACACTGGAATGAGGTATATGAATGGGATGCATGATATACAGTGATATGCATGATATGGAAGGGAAAGGGTCCAAAAAGGAGCAGAAATGGCCTGGAAACCAGTAGGGTTGTTGTGGAAAGACAGACTTGGAAATTCATGTATTACTTGTCTCAGAAAAGTGGAGAATAGAAGAAACACAAGAAGGGACAACCACAACTTTTGAAAAGGGTTTGAACTGCAGGGCTAAGGCTTTACCCCCCAGCATACAGGGCACTGCAGTTCTCACTCCCTCACCCTCACAAAGACTGTTTCAGAGGCTGTGCCAAGGGAAGAGCTGAGTACAAAGCAAAACAGGTCTACATTCCAGCAAACCTCTTGCAGAAACACCGAAACCAACAGCTCTTCATGGTCATGGCTACTTTGGGCATGGCTCCTTTGGACTGACAGCTGTCCCTCATGGAGCGTTGTGTCTCTCCTAATTCCCCCTGGATTTCTGGTCCTGTGCACTCAGCTCTGCTGCTTTTCTTCACAGCACCTTCAGCCTCAGCAGCTGCATTAGTTTGTGAGGCCCCAGAGTGAGGATTTTAAGACTCAACTAGACAAGAGAAGTAGGAGCTGCAGCTGAGGGATAATTCAGTTTTAATGGAGCGATGCAATTACTGATCTCTTGTTTGGGCTTTTCCCCTGGCTTAGCACACCTATGTCATTTATATTAAGCCATTCATCACTGCAGTGGTACATACCTGCTCTTAACTGATGGTCCTGCTTCACTGTAGTGTTCCATTTAATTTATTTCACAAAAGACAAGCAGTAACATCTGCCCTTTCCTGAGCCCTCATGGAAAGCAGGATTATTTAATATATACCCTTTTAATAAATTATTCAGTACATTAGATAAAAAGTAATGTGTGTGTGCGTGTGAATGTACACATATACTGTAGTTTTTGTTGAAAATAGGGAATATTTTTTTGTTTAGGTGGTCACATATCAATTTGGAATCCTTTCCCTGGGTCTGAGCTGTTCCTCTTCAAGGTTTTAAAAAAATATAGACATCCCTTAGAGCTGTGGTTTTGTGCCAGGAGGATGCTACTTGGAAGTCCTTCAAATTCAGAGTCATCATGCCCAAATTTGTGAGGGGTTCTGAACTAAACTCATTTTTTATCAGTACCCAGGAGTCTGATTTCCATCACACTCACAGTGGGAACATCCAAATCCCAGCTGAATGGCTGATAAATGAAATAATAAAATAAAATTAGTGCTTTTTGATGAGGGCAAAGGAGAAGGAATGTCCCACCAGCGGCCATTGTGCCTTGTACATGTTCTTCTTCACGTGGAGAAGGAAATTCATTAATTTTTCCTTCATCCATGGAGAATCTTCCAAGAAGCCCCAGTGTATGTTTTCAGCTAAGGCTGGAAGAAGCTTTTATTTCCTGGGAGAAGCAAGCACAAGCCTGGCTGTTTAAACTCACCACCAACCACTGCACAATGACATTTCTGCTGCATTCACATCAGAGACCCCTGAAGAGACCACTTGCTGCAGCAGCTGAGAAGAAAAATAACATCAGCATGAATAAACCACACCGTGCTTGTCAAGCTGAGCAGCCACATCTCTTGTCCTGAGTGGACACTGGGAGAAGTGGGCACTAAAACAAGCAGGGTGGTGACAGGGTACCAATACCTGCTCACAAGCTGGCAATTGCAAGAAGCCAAGGTTGGACTTGATGATCTTGGAGGTCTTTTCCAGCCATAATGATCGCAGTGCCACAGTCAGCAGCACTGTCTTTCTCTGCTTGTTAATCCTTCCCAGTTTTACTTTTTATTCTCCTGGTTCAAGCTCTGGATGTGCAATGAGCATTTTGAGGGGCCCAGAGTTGCTGCCATGCTCTACACAGGGCTTTCATTAATGTATTTGCAAAAGGAATGGAAAAATTTGAATGGCAGTGGAGTAACATGGTGAAAGTCTTATGAAAGCTGTGATGCACCTTTAGGCAACTCCCTGTAATTCCATAGGCTTTCCCAAAGCAGCATCTCTCTGGTATCTGAATACCTCATTGATCTCAGGGCTGGATACAAAGATCCTTCCTTTTAGGCCAGGAGGGACTCCAGTTTTGGGGCAGAACACCAGTTTTGGGGAAGATCTATTGTCACCCTGATTCTTAAGATTTTCTAAAGCCTTCTGAGTTTACATTCTGTTAGAAAACTTTCTCACACAATTTTATATAAACAACATACTGTTTTGCATTCCTTCAGAGGGGTGGAGAAACTTGATATACTGGTAGTTTGACCAATGTCTTTGGAGAGGTGGCACATTCACCCTCCAATCCACTGTCACCTTTGGAAAAGTATAAAAGTTAAAATCAGAAAATAAACCTTTTTCTTTACCTAGCAAATAGCAGTGGCTCATGTTGTGCTTTCACGTGTCCTATAGCAACAATCTATTGTGCTAAACAAAAAGAAAAAAATATCTTGTGTATTTGCATACCCTCAGCAGCAATGCCACAAACCAGTCATGACCAACTGGCCTGAGGACCTCAGACTGGTCCTGGGGTCTTTTTAACCAGGTGTCAGTATCATCAAAGGCAACTCGAGGGCACTTGGGTGCAAAGATCCCAAGGAATTTCATGGATTCACAGCTGCAGACAGTGCACCCATATTAACCAGCACACAGAGACACCTCAGGCTAAGATGGACTCAACAAAAAAGGAGGAATGTCATGGTGAAGTGATGGCTGTAGCATGGCCCTGAGGTGGTGCTACCTAACCCTTAGTCCAGGTCAGGTGCTCCTGGCCCACAGAAAACTGCAAAGTGTCTGTCTGTCCTCATCTGTACAGCCTAGAGCTCTTCTCCTGCTGGTACCTGCCAAGAGCAGGATATTCCTCCAGTGCCCTCATGAGAGATGAAGAAATCCCTACAGATACCAGAGAGGAGCTGAAACCAATCCATCACACAGGAAATAACTGCAGTGAGGGCGGCAAGGCTCCTAGCATTAACTAACCCACTACAAAACATGTTTCAGAAGTGATTTATCTTCTCCTCTTAACACTTTTAAGCCAGTTGCCATTGTAATTAGCTACAAGAATAGCTCAAAAAACCCAAAAAAGTTAGGCAAAAATAAAAAAAAAAACAACAAAAAACCCCACACAAACAAACAAACCAAAAAAACCCCCACAAGAAATAAAAAAGGGGTATCTATTCTTCACAGTAGAAGAGTGATGATTTAGATTTTGACTTCTATGATATTACTGCATTCATGTTCAGGGAGGGGGGTTTTATTTTCTTTTTTTTCTCCTCTTTCCCTTCAGTGTTTTTCTTCCTTTCACGGGGAAATTGATTGTTTGAAGGAACCAAGATTGATGCACCTAGTGTTTACGAATGGCTCAAACTTCTGGACACTCTATTTTCCAGTGTAAACTAATAAGAAATTGATTTGTTAGTTGCTGGGTCTTTGCCGTGCTCGATGAGTTTTAAAATATTTATATATGTATATTAGTACTAATCAGCCTTGAAAATGATGAACTGGGTGTTTAGAATTCTAATAAACTGAAATTTTGATCATATGGTATCCAGTGGAAATGATCAATCTAAAATTTTTATGTCATTTACACACATACCTAGGAAATATTTCTTAGTTAAGGACTGCTTTTCTGGAATAAGCAAGAATTTTATCACTTTCTTCTGTGATCATCTGTTGTCAGTTCTGTATCCCTCAGGCTTTTGTGTTATTCTTGTTTTGATTTATCATTTGATCTTTTTCATTTTGTCATCTTTGAACATGACTGAAAACCAGCAATGAGGATCATATGAAAAGAAACACATTTTTTGCACACATTAAAAGCTGAAAGAATGTAATAAAATGCATTCCTCCCTGTATCTCAGAAGGGAGCAGTCACCTGGTTTGTCTAGCTGTTCCTGTAGCCCACTGAAATCTAAAATAACCGAGGCAACAATGAAGACTGATGGAATTTGTAGTCCTAAAAGTGGAATAAACTTCTGGAAGGATCAGCCTGGGGGAAGATGAAGCGCTGGCTGCTGCATGGGGCAGCCACAGCTTCTCTGGGAAGCCTGTGCCAGGGCTTCACCATCCTCACAGACAAGAATTTCTTCTTAATATCCAATTTAACCCTGCCCTCTGTCAATTTGAAGCCATTCCCTGTGTCCTGTCCCTCCATCCCTTGTCCCCAGTCCCTCTCCAGCTCTCCTGGAGCCCCTTTAGGCACTGGAAGCAGCTCTAAATTCTCCGTGGGGCCTTCCCTTCTCCAGGCTGGACACCCCCAGCTCTCTCACTCTGACTTCACAGCAGAGATGTTCCACCTCTGAGCATCTCCATGGCCCTCACCTGGACTCACCCCAACAAATTTGGTCTGACAAATGTCAAGTAAAAAGAGAAGATTATTTCCCCATGAGCCTCTGTCTCTATTTAAAGCACTATGAACCAGTATCCCATTCACACTTTAGGCTTCTGAGGGGGACCTATCCCAGGTTCTTTTCAGATTGACATAGTTTTTTTTCAACACAGTTTCTAAGGCTGAACATGTGCATACACACCTCCTGGATTATTTTTTTGTCCAGCATAATAAAAATATGACCCACCCTGTTAACACTAAAACCATCTGGAGAGAGCACAGCTTCCACCTAATGTCCCCAGCTCAGGCTGCACCTCCTGGTCCACAGGAGGGGTGGGTTCCTCAAAAAGCCTTGGGCTGCTGGAGTTTGCTGGGCTGGAGATTGCCTTACCTGAATCTGTCACTGCTGCTTTTGTTCCCACCCTGTTTCTGTGATCACAGCACTGCACAGAGTAGCTGCTCTCTCCTCAGCAGACTTCCTGACAGGTGATTACTTTACAATAAAGATATAGGATAAAACAAATGTTGAGTTGCTGGTGACACCCTCCTTTTCTCCCTCCAGCATTTCAAGTCTGGGTTCATTATCACCTCTTTAATTGGGTAATTATAATAGAGCTGACAATCACTCGGTGCCATCCAACAGCATTTTTGATCTCTTTTTTTTTTTAAATGTGTATATAGTTCTATATTAAGAGAAGAACCATTAAACTTCTTATCCTTTGTCACACCCTTTCCAGGAATACCAGGGAGCCCAAAATCCCTGGATGCATGCAGAGCTAGGAATGGCTCAGTCCTCAGCCAATTCTGAACCCAAGCAGCACCATGGCCACTCAGGCACAGATCATCAAAGAAAGGAAGATGAGGGGCTCAAGTTGAAGAATATTTCACAAATCAAGTGCAGGATGCTCAGCCTGTCACCAAGACCAGCCCAGCATCAGGTACAGCTCCTTCCAGCTTGGCTGTGTTTAAAGGGAAGTGGTGGATCACTTCACCAGTCTCACCATGGGAGAAGGAAAAGCAGCAAGGAGCTCTTGCTAACAGACTCTTAGTCCCAGGAGTGAGTAATATTAATAGACTGCCTGCAATCTATTAGGAGAAGGAATTAATTAGTATCTTTAGATGAGTTTGTTGTGTGTTTGTTTAATTATGCACACAGGGAAAAAAAAAATACCATCTGCCCTTCTGAAAAAGAATAAAAATGCAATCACACAGGAGCAGATGCCCAAAGAAGGCAAGTGGAACTGCAGCACACACAAAGCTGATGGCAACAGAATCCTTAAGCATCGCTCCATTTCCTGTAAGCACATTTTAAATGGCCAAAACTTTCTTCTGAGTCCCCAGATAAATAATTTTGTTGAACAGAACTTTTCTATCATGCAGGAAAATCTAGCAATGCTAGAAAATGGTCTGTTTTGCTATCGGTGCAGCCAATTTGGGATAAGCTCTGCAACCCTCAAAATCACAGCACCATTGAGGCTGGAAGAGGACATCCATTCCAGCTGCCCTGTTCAGAGTAGAGACAGCTACCACAGGTTTGCCCCACACCAGGTCCAGTAGTTCTTTGAGTATCTCCAAAGATGGATGGATATTCAACCTCTCTGGATAGCCTGTTTCATTGTTTAATCACCCTGACAATTAAAAAAACCCAAAAAAACAAAGACCAAACATTTCTTATGTTCAAACAACTTCATGTTTTCCAGTTTGTGCCCCTTGTCTCTTGTCCAGTCACTGGGCAGCTCTGAGGAAAACTGAGCTCCAACCTCTTCATTCCCCTCCTCACATGTTTATACACACTGATGAGATCCCCCTGAGATTTCTCTCTTCCAGGTTTCTTTTTTGACAGATGCTGCAAACTCTTAATCATCTGCACCTCTTCATCATCTGCCTGGCCCTTCAGGGGCTCTGTGGCTGTTTCCTCCCACATGCAGGACTCCACACTCCACATTCACTTCTGTTGAATTTCACAGATTGCCCCTTGACCATTTTTCCAGCCTATCAAGATACTTTAGGAAACAACACAACCAATCACTTATGCATCAATCACTCCTTGGAGTTTTGCATCACCTTCAAACTTGCAGAAAGAGGTCCCTGTCCTATCAGCCAGGTCACTGGTGAGGATGTAACTTTGTTGGTTTCAGTACTGGCCCCTTCTGCTCACCCCTTCTGCCTGATCTCCAGCTGATCCTCACTCCACCGAGTCCAGCATTTAACTTAGTTTTCAGTCCAGCTCACTGTCCACTTGACTAACCTGTATTTCACCAGCTTGAAAATCAAGATGTTGTGGCAAACAGTGTAAAAAGCCTTGCTGAATTATGGAAACAATCCCCGCTCTTCTCTCACCCATTTACTAATTTTTTCCTTATAGAAAGCTTTGATCAGACAGAGTTTCACCTTCATGAATCCATGCTGACTTCTCTCAAGTGCTTTGTTGTCTTTATATATTTGGAAATGGCTTCTAGAAGGACTTGAAAGCAGGATAATTTCTCCCAGCCCTTACAGACCTGTCTGGAAAACACAAAGTGCTGAAAATTCCTGTGTCAAAAGAAATCCAAGAGAAAACCGAGCTCATGCTTTTCCCCAAACCATTGGTACTTCAACTGTTTCTTTCCCAGGATGGGTCAGAGCTCTGTCCCTCCATGGGCACCTTTCTGATTCATAAACAAAGTCTCAAACAGTCGTGTTTGACCTAAGAAGATGTAGGAATGGTGTCACCCCAACCCTGGAATTGTTTAAGGCCAGGTTGGATGGGGCTTGGAGCAACCTGGTTTACTGGAAGGTGTCCCTGCCCATGGAAGGGCCTAGACCTAAATAATCCTTAGGGTCCCTTGCAACCTCAATCATTTCATGATTCTGTGGCACATGTCTTGTTAGAGTCTACAGTAGAAAACCACTGGGTGCTGGGATCCCCATTTAATTTCCCTGCTATTTTAAATGGATTTTAGAATTATGATACACACCACAGAAATGGTTGCTATGTATGTTTAATGTGCATAATTTATAAAGAGACAATTCCTTAAGGCAATATGGAGACATACAGGGACTTGTATCAATATGTATGGGTTTAACAAAAAAAAGAGCTGGAAGGTCTGAACTCAAATAATCCATGATCCAAAACTGTCTATTTTAAACAATGAAACAACAGTGGCAGCATTTGTCTTTGTTTTAGGATCACACTGAGTGGCTTAACTGTGCCAGATGGTTTGTTCATATCTTACAAGTGAAAAGAAATGTCTGTGAGCTCACCCAAACTTGAATTTCCCTCGCTGAGACACTTCTGACATGAAAATAATGAAGATGCTGAGATGAAAGTAACTTATAGGACATTTATTCGATTTCATGCTAGATGTACAAAGAATAAACCAGACAGGGTGTCACGGGAGATAGCAGCCAGGAAGAGATGGAAAAGAAGGAATATATGGAATACATACAGCTGCTGCAGGAGCACACAGGGTGGGGGCAGAGTTATTTACCTCTGCATCATGTGCCCAGAAGGGAAGGGTGCCCAGAAAGGAATCACAGACCCCTGGGATCACACTTGCTGCTTTATCCCCTGCTCTGTGCTGCAGGGCTCAGCTCAGTGCCAGTCCTCTGCAGGTATTGGAGAAAGGAGTATTTTATTTCAGCCTAAGCTTTCTTATGAAGAGCTAAATGAAACTGAAAAATGTCCCTTCATGACAAATCCCCTAAATATTTCTGGTCTGTGTTTTCCCCCACACCAGGACAAAAGAAATGTGTGTTTTTATTTTTTTACAGAATGGACGAGGGAGCGACAAAGAAATTCAATTTGGAAAGGTCAAAACACAACAGATGTCAAATGCTCTTTTTGACATTTTCAGCTGAAGAGAAATGTTTCGACATGCCTGAAATCAAAACCTTTCCATTTGGGTTGCTGAAGGGTTTTGTTTTGAGTCATGTCAACATTCAACTTTGTTTTCTCACAGCAGCACGTGGTCTTGTGGGAACTGTAGTTAAAACAGAAACAGTCACATTTCCTCCACTCTCCTAGAGCAGGCTTCCTGCTTATAATAATTACATGCTAATTACTAGTTAATTCGATGTCCATGACAAACCACATTGCTGGGCTGGTGGGAAGTCTGCACAGTTCCTTAGTGGAAGCACAATCCTCTGAGGAGATTATTTTATTGGTGAAAATGGGGCTAAAACTACCAGACCCATCAGGCTCTACAGCATAAGGAAAATGCAGTTTAATACTTTCCAAGGTGTTTCCAAAATAAACACATTATGAGCAGCCCAAAAGGAAAATACAAGTATTTAACAAAACTCCCAAAATGTTTCCTTAAAAATGTATGTATATATAGAAACGTTTTTAGACTGGAAAGGTCTTGTTTATTTGTCACTAGAAATGCTGGGTTCCATCCTGGAGACCCACAGCCCTCCCAACTGAAATATAGAATAAAACTTAGTGTCTGCAGGAGAAAGAGTGTTTTAAGAATGACACAACACAAAAAATAAAAAATACAGATTTTTAACTTTGCCACATAATGGAATATATTATCAGATATACTGGAATATATATGGAATATATGGAATATATTATCAACACAGAAAAATAGTATTACAAAAAAAACCCTAAACCATAAAGCACCACAGCTAATTCCAGTCTGAATGACAATGATTATAATGTACATTTGTGAGGGGTCAGTCATCCTCAAAAACTCCCAGGTGCTTCCTAAGCCGTAAATACCTGATCTTTCCCCAGGTATTGGGGTGAGAAGTAACAGCCACTCTGCATCAGCAAAGATGCTCACTGGATTTTTTGGGGATGATTTTATTTGCAAGTACAATTACTGCCCTAGCAGCAGGGACACAAGTCAGGGATGAAATCCTTTAGTCAGGATCTAGGAATCCTAACTAGGGTCTAGAGTTAGCCCCATCTTTGACAATGACCTACTCTGGAAACATTCTCTGAACTGCTACAGGACCTTAAATCCCTCAAAATCCTGAGAACACTTAGCCCATAACAGGACTCAGATGCCCACAAAATGCCCCTTGATTTCCAAATACCACTTGTAGATAGCAGAATGATCCAGAACCCCATGCCCCACCTTCTCCTAGGGACATTTATTCCCTGCTTTAAGGTCTTCTGGGTGGAAGATGATGAATGGATAATAGGAAATACAATTAGCATCAGGATTTTAGGTCCCAAATTTGGAAGCAATGGGAACACCACAGTTCTGGCCACAGTTCTGGCCCCAGCATGAGAGAAATGCTCCTTCCAGGAAATTTCAGGAAGGCAAATGGAAAGCTGGCGGTCAAAAGAGATTATGAAATGAGCTTTCCTTTCCTTTCCTTTCCTTTCCTTTCCTTTCCTTTCCTTTCCTTTCCTTTCCTTTCCTTTCCTTTCCTTTCCTTTCCTTTCCTTTCCTTTCCTTTCCTTTCCTTCCCTTCCCTTCCCTTCCCTTCCCTTCCCTTCCCTTCCCTTCCCTTCCCTTCCCTTCCCTTCCCTTCCCTTCCCTTCCCTTCCCTTCCCTTCCCTTCCCTTCCCTTCCCTTCCCTTCCCTTCCCTTCCCTTCCCTTCCCTTCCCTTCCCTTCCCTTCCCTTCCCTTCCCTTCCCTTCCCTTCCCTTCCCTTCCCTTCCCTTCCCTTCCCTTCCCTTCCCTTCCCTTCCCTTCCCTTCCCTTCCCTTCCCTTCCCTTCCCTTCCCTTCCCTTCCCTTCCCTTCCCTTCCCTTCCCTTCCCTTCCCTTCCCTTCCCTTCCCTTCCCTTCCCTTCCCTTCCCTTCCCTTCCCTTCCCTTCCCTTCCCTTCCCTTCCCTTCCCTTCCCTTCCCTTCCCTTCCCTTCCCTTCCCTTCCCTTCCCTTGAGGAGGCTGCATGAGTTAATGTGAGACACACATAAATATAAAAGAAATAAACAGGAATGTAAAATCACATCCAGAGCACAGCTGCTGTTCAAGGAGAAAACAGACATCACTTTGTTTGTGTTGGTGCTCTCCAAAGGACAGATGAATATTTAGGTAGAGCATAGAAAAATAGGCAGAAAAGGGAAAGAAATGTGTAAGAGTTGGCAGAAACACAAAGCATTAGGCATATATAGAGTTTATTTATGGATTTATTCACAGAATATGTAGAATAAAGGGCTACACATAACAACAGAGGGCAACTGAGTGAGTGAATGTGATGATGTAAGAACACACATCCTTGAAGGTTCACCTTCTAAATTATAGTAAAATCCTTACAATGAGTAATTTTCTGCATTATGATCCTATAAATTACTCTTTTCTTGGAAAGAAAAGAAAAGAACTGGAGGGAGGCAGACAAGAGAAGAAGCCTGCTGAAAAGATAAATACAAATAAATTCTCTTCTCCTAGCAGCTTTTCTTTCACGTTGACAAGCAGAGGAATAAGGAGCTGCACAAATATCTGTAATTACATGACTATTACAGTGCATGTTCTGAGTGAGCCATGGAGTCTCACAAGCCTCACTAATGCACTTGGTTATCCAAATCCTGTCATGGAGAGGAAACTCCTCTTGGATGTCTTGACCCTTGGGTATTCGGGTTTGCTCTTCAAAATATGTTGCCAATGGTGTAAAATAAGGGAATTTTCACTAAACTACAGTAACTATGGTGATATGCACCAAATTTGGGACAGGTTTATCAAAGCCACTTTTTTCTCATCATGCTCCTATGGGCTGGAGCAATTCAGTGGCATATTTTCTTTTTAGGTTTTTGTATGAGGTGATTATACTGTGGCCTCAAAGTCCCATATTCACTCAACACATTATTATAATGTTACTAGCATTAACTTTGCTTTCAGACAGAGTAAATGGGCTAATACACAAAACCTCCAGTATTTATGTAGGCAAATACAACTTTTCCTCCTGTTCTTTCGTTCTGTGGAGTTTCTCATGCCTTCAAGTACACTTGGATTTACTTACAAGAATAATATTGCCATTCTAGCAGGAATTACCTGCCCCTAATTTATCAATCAGGTCTTTCCAGGTTAGCTATGATTTTCTAGAATCATAGACTACTTTGGATTGTAAGGGACCTTAAAAATCCTCTCATTCCCACCCCTGCCATGTGCAGGGACACCTTCCACTACCCCAGGATGCTCCAAGCCCTGTCCAACCTGGCCTTGGACATTTCCAGAGGCAGCCACAGCTTCTCTGGGCACCCTGTGCCAGGGCCTCACCTCCCTCACAGAGAGGAATTTATTTGGAATACCCAATATAAACCTACTCCCATGTCTCCATTTTGATACTCAGACAACTATTAATTATTGATGTGGAGTGCCTTGTCTTTCAGACAGCCTGAATTGTTCACATGCACTGAAAAACTGCTTAGAGCATAAGGGGGTTGAAAATCTATAGCTGAGAGCTAGAAACACCAAGGCTGGTGTAGGATAGAGGGAAGGAAAGATAAATTATCTTATGTATCACAGAAGCCTTTCTACTAGCTGCATACCTCTAATTTTATAATAGACAAATTCCAGACAAAAACTCACATGTCCCCAGACTGTTGTCCCCTCAGGATTTCTAGCACTGGTATTGCTCCCCAAACATGGAGATCCATGAAAAAAATCATACCAATTTTTGGTGGAATCAGGTGGCCTTCTTGAATATTGAGCTAAATCAAGGTATTGCTGAAGCCAGGAGAAGATTTTTTTTTTTTTTTTTTGAGGAGTTCGGGAAAGGCTTCTAAATGTGACAAATTTTTCTAAGCAATTTTGTGCAGCAGCTGGAGCTATCACCTTGTCATGAAGAAGAGTTGCAAGGACAAACCTGTTCAGAACAGCACAAGCATCTGCTGGAATGGTTTATGAGTGCACAGCCTTGAGCAGAGATGAGGAAATGTGATTTTATCCTTTCAGAGCTTTGGCTATAACAATTTCAAGTGGACTGTTGCTTTTCTGAAACATAAACAAACAAACAAACAGACAAAAAAAAACAACCAAAAAACAACAACAACAACAAAAACCCACAAAAAAAACCCAAAAAACCAAACCAATTCCCTTCCACTGCTTTTTAAGATGATTCAGTCTTTCTTCATTTTATTTATCCTTTTAGGTATGAAAAGAGGTAAACTTCCAGCTCTTGTGCTGCAGAGTTTTGTTATGTTTTCTTGTTATAAAGAAATTAATCTCCTCTTGATGTTTTTGCTTGGTTTTAAAAGCTTATTAAAAATAACAAGAAACAAATTGGGTGGGAAAATGAACAGCTGATAAATCATCTTTTTCTTTGTCAATCTGAGAAGACTAACTTTTTAAATCGAACTTTTTCAGCCTTTTGGACTGCATGGACAGAGAACTTTGTCTTGACTGCAGCTTGAGGGCATCTCCTTGCAAGGCATGCACTTTTAACATCTTAAAGACTGGTCCTTTGGAAGGAAAGCATAAGGAGTGTTTGGGAAGTTTGCAGACCTCCTAAAGAGAATGCAACTGCAGCTAACTGCAGCTTTACTGAAACCAGAGACAAAACCTCAACTGGAAAATAATTCTGCTGTTTTGTACACATGGTGATAATGCCTTGAGCTAAATATGATATTAATGGGGTTCATCAAACTCTAGATTATGTAACCAAGTTATCACCATGACAAAACAAAACATGTCTCCAAAGACATAATTAGACTGTTGACAGATTTGGCTAAAAATTTTTAAAAAGCAGAGTCAGTAAAAATTATTGAAGAGGATATAGCTTGAATGAGATAATATGCCAGGGAGAGCAGTCACACCTTCCCTTTGCCTCTAGGAAGTCCTTTATCCTTTCTAGAAAATTCTGGAGTAGATTTCAACATGGGGTATTTTTTCCTGGATATTTGAAGCAGCTTCCATCAGAATTTTTATCATGTTTTTGTAAATACTCTTCAGGATAATTTCTCAGGCTCTCTGCATACTTGTGCAGCTGAGGTCCAGCATTTTCCAAGTGCATCATGTTATGTGGCCACTATCAGAGCAATGGAATGGGCTGCACAGCTTCAAAATTGTGAAAGGAAACCTCTGCACATGTTCAGTAATGAGCTAGAAGTTACTTAACTTCTAAAACTAAACAGTAATTTAAAGAATTTAAAATAATAATTAACTAATTAAGCCCCAAAGCTGTGAGGAGTGTTTGACTTGGATTGCAGGGAAAGGCATAATTTGCCCAACAGTCAATTGGCTGTTCCATTATGTTCCTAATTCCAGCTGTTCTTTTACATAACTTCCTTTAAATAACTTGCCTTTGTGATTACAGATGAAATTATTGAGATGTTTGTATAACTTAGAACTCCCCTCAATATTTAATGTATGTAAACATACTTTTAGAGGAAGGCAATAAACAACTGAAAAAATAAACCTATCAGTCACACCATCATAGGCTTCAATACCTCTTCTTGCAGAGCCCATTTGTACTAAGGAAGCAAAGTCATGCAACAAAAACATGAAAATCCTAATCCAAAATAATTGTGATGGACTTCAAACGAGATTCAAAGGCTTTTTGTGGGACCTAATTCTCACATTCCTAGGAAAAGTTCAAGCTTAAAGTAATGCAAAACTCCAAAGAAAATAAATCTAAATTTTTTTGTGTTTTACACTTGGTTTTTAAGAAGATTAATTTATACCACTATCTGACACTAGCCACCAGCTTCATCAATGAAGAATTTCTTCCTAATATCTGATCTAAATCTACCTTTCTTCATCTAAAAGCCATTAAATAATTATCTCAGGCTCTCCCCTTTAAAGTCACCAGCCATGTTTGGGCCCTCTTCCCCCCCACTATCTGCCTAAGCAGGAGTATCAGTAATCTGAGTCTGAATTTTAGGCTTCACTAAGAACCAAGCCACCAGTGAAAGATTCCATCTCAGAAAAGAAGCTCCACATCTCCAGCTCTGCCCACACTGTGAGTTGTCCACATCATATCAAAATATTGGCAACAGCGCTGCTCATCACAGATCCCGTGGGTTTTTCTCTGCTTCTTTTCCTCAGAATAAGGCAAGTGCCACGATATGAGAGCACACAAGGAGACCAGAGTAATTTGGGAATTTTGGGGGCTTTACGACAGCGTTCGCAAAACTGCTTCCAACGAGCTCCTGCTCTGCAAGCCTTGTACCCTGCTCCATGAGCTGGCAGCGTGATGGAGAGCTCCCATTACCAGTCCAGCATGGGGAGTGGATTGTTTTTCTCCATGGAGCCAGGAGAAGCTATTCCTTGTGATATATTGGCGGGAATGCCGACAAACGCAACACTGTCATCCTCCGACGGGAGGAACGCCGCGCGCGCTGGGGCAAACGGATGGGTGGGGCCAGTGTGTGTATTCAAACAATAAAATCTGTGTGAGTAAATCATCTCTTATTGCTCCATACATCTTCTTCAGGGCTATTTCCTGTTCTTAACCAGCACCACCATCCCTGGTGAGGCTGATTTTCTCTCTGCTGTTCCAGATGTGTTGATGTCATTCATGCAGCTGGGGCTGAGACAAAAAAATGCTCATGTTCAGCCCTCCCCATGACACACCTCCATCTCCTCCCTCTGTTTATTTCTTGAGATACTTTTTCAAACTAAGAATAGGACTATGGGAAGGAATGAAGGAGAGAAATGGGCACTATCTGTGAAATGGGAACTGGACAAAATGACATCTCAGCTGTTCCCAGCCAATGCAATTTTTCAGCAGTTGTCATAATTTTTGTTCTGGTGTGATACTTCACAGGGATGGAAGCTGTTTCTTTTCATCTATTTGGTCCATGTTGTCTTCCACCATGGAGGAGGTTGCCAGGTTTGATGTCACATTTTCTGTTTAATAGGACTGGGAACATCAGGAAAATATTCTGTCTCCACCATCCACAGTTCATGGTTTCTGCATTATTCATAACAACAATAATCACAACAGTACTATTATTATTATTATTATTATTATTATTATTATTATTATTATTATACTGCCTTCTATAGTTCTCCTAGTACTAAGAGGTTTTGTGATCCTAATTTAATATATGACAAACCTGAGGTGGTAAACCTCAATTTCTTGGTTGTACCATGGAAAAGCTAAATTCCAGACCTCTGCAGACTGGTCCAATGTATAATCCACCAATTCCTATTGTGTCTTCTGGGGAAACAGCTGTAACTGGATGGTTTTGGTAGTGCCTTTTGGATATAAACATCCATTCTTTATGGTAAAGTTTAGGCCAAGGTGTTGATCTATACTGGCTTAGGATATAAAGGACAAGTAAAAAAGGACCAAAAATGTGAATTTTCCTCTCCTTGGGACATAGTGTCCCATACATACAGGACAGTAAATTGAGGTAAGGCATGTGCACATCCTGCTTTGGAGAGAATCTATGCACTGCTCTTCGTCCTGCCCTCATTAAACTGGCAAAGTGGGTTGTTTGGAAAATTTCCCATTTAAAATTGTCTCCTTTCAGGTTTTTCAGATTGATTAAGTCTTGCTTGTTGTCAGTTACTCTATCTCACATTCCCCTGACAGCGTGAAACAGGATAATCATGTCCTGACATGCCTTACAGCCATAATAAGTCTTTCTCTCCTTCCAATTTTTTTCATATTATTTACCTGAATTTTAAGGATCTTTGCCTGGGAGCTGACAGATGAAGAACCTTATCTGTGTCCCATTTGCTAAGGTGCTTACATTTGCTGTAAGTATTTAAAGCTACTTTAATAAATTCACCACAGTTTGTGATGAATGCAATGTAATCGGCAGAAGTTAATAGGAAACTTGAATTTAGTGTCCCACTTTGTCCAGGTAGCAGGGAATGGGCTAAATGGTCCCCAGAAACTCCTTTACTTAGAGTGCAGGATGTAGTCAGAGGTTGCTTCAGATTTCTCTAAGATTTGGGCATGTAAAATCAGAGTATCTCTGACTGAAACAGCTGTGGCTTGGGGAATCTTGCAGGTTAAAACTCAGCACAAGCCACAGACTCTGAAGGGGCCTTTATTAATCTGGAAATGTGTTCTTAAAGCTTTGGCCAACCTCTGTGTTTGCACACTGGGAGGGCAGGCAAGAGGGGCTGTGGACTCCAGGGCTTCTTAGGAAAGAGCTCCCTATGACTTTGTTCCCAAACTAACACAGATCCCACTTTGCCACCCCAGCTGGAGAACTATCTTCTTGGAAGTTCAGCCATGCCAAAATGGGATATTGGTGGGGACAAAGGGACATATTTTATTGGGGAGCACTGGGGAATGGATTGGGAGGTGGATATTGAGGCAGGTGGGGATGAAGAATCAAGGAGCAGGGCTCAGCCAAGGCTGGAGTCCACAAATGTAAGGATTAACAAAAAATTTAGAACATTAATTGATTACAATGGTGAGAAATAAGCGCTTATTTCCCAGTCTCATACAGGAAGGAGCCAAGTGTAAAAACGTTCCTTTAGGTCTTGCCTGCCTGTTTCTGTTTCAACAAGAAATCCAGAGCTGTCCCTTCTCCAGTTCCCCATTCCCTTTCTTCTGTTTGGACTGATGACCTTTGTTTCCAGCCCACCAGTGTAAAAGCCACCAGTGCCTAAATTTCTTGCCTTTGGGCAACAAACACCCAAGTTTGGCCTCACAACTGCTGTGGCATCTCACTGCAAAGCTGGAATGAGCTCCTGAGGTTGTTCCTCCAGGTGTCTGCCAGAGCTGAGGCCCCTGGGGAAGAAGACACAGACAAAACTTCAGAGCTTGTTGCTTATGTACTGCAGGTAGAATGGATACAGCCCAGTGGATTTCACAGATTTCAGGAATTGCAGGAACGTTGAAAAATGCAGGGCTAGAGAGGTCTCTCTGGAATTCCCCTGGAAGTGCACTTGCCTGAAGACAAATTCTTTTTTCTTTTTCACCCACCAAGATCAGACAGACGCTTCTCTGCCTTTTTATCATGCCAGCCTGGTTTCACACCCTTCTATCTTAACTAAATATGGTCCTGTCCTTATTAAGAGCCTTGCAAACTCTGGATTTATTGTATTACAATGATCAACAATTGCAACCAGGTTTGAAAAAAATATTTTAAAAAGAATATTTAGTGAGTTTGTTGAGATCTATCATCCAGGACCAGCAACACACCTGGATATTGCATCAAAAATGAAAAAGCTGCAAAATATTTTCTTTTCAACTACCTGCACGTCATCTAAGCAGTATTGCAGCATGCAAGAATCATGGGGGAGAAAAAAACCCATGCATGGCACAGATAATTAACAGGGTATAGAAGGAAGCAAAAGAAAAGGAGAAAAGGAATAAGGAGAAAGAAGGAATAGTGGGGGGAAATAATGTCTTGGGGTTTAGCTTTTGTATTTTTCAGATTTTGTGCTGCTTTAATGTGTAGGTCTGGGCTTCATATTATGGGATGGTGAGCTCTCTTCACAGAGCAGGGAGACAAAACAATTCCTGCTCCAGCTGGGCACCAAGGACAAATAATCCAAATCTCAGCCCAGGAGCACAAACACCGTGGGCTGGAGAGAGAAAAACAAGCAGGGTGGGACTGCCTGGGCTAAAGCTGGAATGGGACAATGAACTCCAAGGTGCCAATGGAGCAGAACTGATCCCAGGGAGAGCCCCCGGGAGCGCTCGTGCATTTTGGGACCATTTTGGTTCATCTTGGGTGCAGCCCTGGCTGGGCCCTGGTGCTGCCCAAGGTGGATCCATTTTAATAAATCCCTGCTTTATTCTTTAACTCTGTCCAGCCTCTGTTCTAGATCAGATTCTGAAGGCATCAGGAGAATGGGGAGAACAGAAGGGTTGTACAAGTCCTTTCAGTGACTGTTCACTGTTACACAAGGGGCTCTCACCCATCTCCCTCTGCCCCTCCTGGGTGTCTCACCTGTCTGTCCCACCTTTGTTTTGGCATAACCAAACACCTGCCCCACCTCATCTCCCCGTTTCATGCATGGCCTCCAGCTTCTCACAAAGGTGAGTTTCTCTTGCAGTGCTGGGCTGTCAATGAGCATTTCTTAGACTTTTTTTTGCTTCAGCTGCCTCTGCTGCAGGAGAAGGACCTGTGCTGGGAAGGAGACAGCAAACACCTGGGAGGAGCTGGTGGTAGAGATATGAGTAGTTGTTAGTTGTTATAAAGTTGTTTATAATATGAATATATTAGTTGAATATATTAGTTAGGTCCATCATATTGTATGTTGTTTATTGTAGGAATATATTAGTTTTGAAGGTAAAGCATTTAAGGTATCAAAGTTTGTGTTGAAGTATTAAAGTTGGTGTTAAAAATTTTTTAGTATAGAGTCTTAAGGTTTTGTGTAAGAACAGTAGGAGTAGTAGCAATAATTATTTTTTGGTATAGAGTTTGATGTTTTGAATAGTAGTAAGAACTACAGGGTTTTTTCTTTTTTTTTAATTTTTCTTTCATTATTCTTTTTTCTTTTTCTTTCTGTTATGATAGTTATTGTTTCTTATACTTCATTAAAAAGTATTTTATTTATAAAATAGAAGTATTTTATATATATTTAATTAGTTAAAAGTACAAATTTAAAACATTTTTTAAACTCATTTAAACATAATTTTAATACATAAAAATAGTGATAGCTTTTACTTTGAAAACTATGTATATAATATTGTTTATTTGTATAATTATATTATCTGATTATTTATTTATTTTCTGGCTCTTTGCTCAGGAAAGGCCAGTCAAATGTCCAAGGTAATCAATGGTGAGAAATGATTGGGCCCCAGTGATACCCATTACTCTGGACATGCATTTGTACCTCTCCATGACAGGTCAGTGTTTTGTCCTTCCCTTGGCAATCCAGCACTGGCTCTGCTCTCACAGAGTATTTCTAGGCACAGACTCACCTGAAAGTCATAGAGATCACAGATGCCTGAGGCTCCTGGGGCTGGTTTTGACACTAAAGATATTGTCATTGCTTAAAATACTCCTCTTACTCACAACTTCTTTATAATTTTTTATTACCTATACTGTAATTTTTGCTACTTCACTGGGATTTCCAGCTCCCTGGAGACAGACCTTGGTAAAACAGCTCAGAAAGGCTCAGTAGCATCATTTACTCAATCAGGCTGCAGACATTAATTGTTTCAGTTCTTTACCTCTTTTCAGACCACATGGGCCATACCTGTCAGGAGCCTCATCTGCCCAAGTGACTCTATACAGTGAGATATTTGATAGGTAATAATTTCACAGTTACTCAGAATTCATACTGTCACAGTCCAAAGACAAATTTCTCCCATCTCATCATAAAAACAATTCTATTTAAATCTGACTGGATGGGTTTAGAGTAGATGGATTAGGTCCTGCAGTGAAACTGTACAGGAAGACAACCCAGTTACCAGATTAACTGCCTTTCTCTTCTAAACAGAACCAAATACACCCATACAAAGTAGGAGACCCATTATTAGAAATCTTCTATTTTTATGGATAGGAATGAATTTTTATGGAGCTGATAATGCAGATAGAACACACAATTGGTCTAGTCAAAATGAAAGATGAATACAAATTGCAAATCAGCTCCTGAGCTATAAAAATTGGTGTAACCTTCTCAGCAAAAACTGATTGTTTAGGAGGCTCAAATAGAGTTACAGTGATGTTTCTTCCAGCCTTATTAAGTATCACAGTTGTCATATTAAACCAATGATGTATGAGTATTTGCTTATTGTAATGAGTTCTGGAGACAGTAGCTGGAGCAGCGATACAAAAAACCTCAGGCTGAAGATTTTGGATATATTTTTCTCACTCCCTGAGGGAAATATTTCTCTCTTTTATTTCACTAACATCAAAGACTGCCTCAAACCCTGATACAGGCAGAACTCCTCCCGAAGCTAAATCTCTGGGATCTAATGGCCCTTCCCCCTCAATAGGCTGTAAATACAACTCCAGATGTATCTGATGTTCTTCTGTATTTTCACTTCCCTGGGAGCAAGGGGAAATTAATATTCCTTTGTATATGGTAGGATAGAGGATCCCAGATTGCTATCCAAGCTTTAGCAAAACTCTCCTGGGAAATAAATTTGGAGGCGTTAGCAGCCATGCTGTTTGGAGGTCAGATTCTTTCAGCAGGGTGAGCTTTGGAGGAATTTAGAGCAGAGTGAAATGGGGCACTCCAGGCTCACCTAAGGGACGTTCAAAGGGAGAAAAAAAAAGACTTGTGCTGTTGAAGAAAGATTGGAGAAGCCATTAGTGAGGAGAGGCAGCCAGGTGATGTGTGATTATCTGATATTTGTGTGTTCTGTCAGCTCTGGAGCAATTCCACTGGCAGAGTAGCAGCACACTAAGGAGATTCTTGATGTCCTCATGGTCAGATTTGTGCCTGTGGCAGGAGGTGTTGCAATGACATCTCTGGTAGCCAATACTTCCTGCAGCACTGTTAAATGAATCAGGATGGGAGGCACACTGAGCATCCCCCTGCCCAGTGCTTGAACTAATGGTGGGAGAATTAAAAAGCCTGTTAATTTCTTTATGAAATTTGGGTCCATCATTTCTAGTTCTGCCACCCACAGGAACATGTAAATGTTTTTTTCCTCCTTAAGAGCCTTGCTATATCTTCCCCTTAAGTCTTTCTCCTCTGTTTAAACAACTCCAGCTCTTTCTCTTGCTCGTGCAGACCATGCATGCACACCACACTGGTGATCCCTACTGTCCCTGGGAACACTCCCATTGGCCCAACTATTTTCCTTGTAGGCTGATATCAAATCCAGACATGGGATTTCACTGGGGACAGACAGGACAATGACTTCCATTGTCTTGCAGGCTATTGCCCAGCTGATAGAGGCAAGCTGTTGGAAAGAGCATGAGCACATATATGCTCCACTTGTTCACCCTATATTGTGTAAATATTGGCTTGCTCTGCTCTGGAAAGGAAGTTGAAGTCAAACTGAATTATCAGCATTTCCTTGTTTCTCCCTTTTTTTTCTTTTTAGCAGCCAGGCATTTTTATTCTTCCCTAATCTTCTGGATTCACATCATTACAGGAGTTATTTAAGCCCTATCTCATGCTCAAGATAAATCCCCTTTGCCTCGAAATGCATTCCACCTGCACAGGCGAAGACAAGGGAAGCTAATTCAAGTTGTAGACTCAAACATAATCTGGCCTTCCTTTTCCAGTGCTTGTCTTGGCAGCTAAAACCACTTTTACAGAGTTGTCATATGTCATTATTAGAAGAGTTGCAGCCAAAAGCTGAATTAAAGCTTTGCAAAGCTAGTACGTTTATTCAGTATACTTTGCAGATGGGGTCTTTGTCCTCGGGGAGATAAGTGATTGCCTGGATTATATAGGCTTCATCTATACAGTGTTTGGGATTTGTCCAAGGAACAGGCCATGGTCCCCAGGCCATGTGGTAGAAGCTGCTTTATGTCTGCACTCTTCAAGTATCAGCAGCCTTTGGAGCTCAAGGTGTGTCACTGCAGGAAAGTTTCAGAGATCCTCCTGCTGTTTTTCATGCCTAGAGAACATACAGCTGCTCCCAACCCACTGAGAGAAACTTGAGGATTGCTGGAATAATCTCAGAAGACAAAAATGGCCCGAGGATGCAACATCTTGTGCAACTTGAGTGCATGATGTATGTAAAATATGGATTTCAGCAGGAGATATTTTCTAGTCTGTGTCATTCATTTCCAACCAGGAAAGGAATAATTTCACACTGGAGTCAAAATTGGGTTGAGCTCACATACACACAGTTATAGTTGTCATGCTAAATGAGGCAGTGTTCATGCTGCATTAAATAGGATAACAAACTTCCCTTGAGTGGAGAAGAGAGAGTGGGACACTCTTCCCTTCTCAAATACTTCCAGATCCACCAGGCATCTCAGAGATATCTGGAATAGTTAAACTTGTCACGGTGTACCAGTGTCCTGCTGTCAGATAAACACCAACACAGGCACTGCCAGGACGTCAGGGGGCTGTTAATGGACATCAGGAGCTGCTCTCCGAAGTCACTCCTAATTAAGTACTGGGAGTGTCTTAATTAGTACTAATGGGGGTGGTCCTGAGCAAGGCCAGGAGTTGGACTCGATGATCCAGGAGAGCTGGAGAGGGACTTGGAACAAAATACTATGATTATGGAATGAGGGGGAATGGCTTTAAACTGACAAAGGGCAGGGCTAGATAAGATATTGGGAAGAAATTCTCCCCTGTGTGGGTGGCGAGGCCCTGGCACAGGTGCCCAGAGAAGCTGTGGCTGCCCCTGCATCCCTGGAAGTGTCCAAGGCCAGGCTGGATGGGGATTGGAACAACCTGGGATAGTGGAAGGTGTCCATGGCAGGGTTTGGAACAAGATGATCCTTAAGATCCCTTCCAACCCAAACCACTCCAGATTCTATGATTTTGTGAATGTACACCTTGCCCTGACAGCCCCCATACACCTAAACACACCTGGAGAAAAATGGGATTTGTTTTGTTTATGATCCATTTCAGCTTTGCTCAGTGGAGGCTTTTCAGGTCTCATAACAGATTTCATGAGCAGTCACTGTGTACTCCTGGGTGAAAATGGGCAGCACGTGGCAAACTCTTCATCGTGTGTTTTACAAAGCTGGGTTTGAGGGATTTTACTGCTGCAGTGATTATTCACAGAATGAGAAGGATATGATCCTGTTTGCCTACTTCTTGACCATCTAAAAATGCAGTATATCTTCCACAAAACAGGCAGGTTAAAGATAACATAAGCTTGCATTTGAGTTTCAGACCCCTTGCCTGAGGTTATCTCAGAGGGAATTTCCATGACTCACATCACCAACAAGACTCAAAACATGAAAACCTCAGTCAACTTCCTGAAAAAAAAAAAAAATTTGGCTTAAGAAATTATATGATTTAAAAACAATGAAACACAAGGTTTTATTTCTGTATATTTGAAGTGCTCTAGGTTCCCACTTTTCAGCTTTTTCCTGTAATGAGAAGGAACACAAGGAAGATAGAAAGAAGCAACTCTCTTATCATTTCGACACTTGGAGATTTACAAAAAAAAAACAAAAAAACAAACAAAACCCCCCCCCCCAAAAAAAAACCCCAAAAAAACCCCAAAAAAACCCCAAAAAACCCAAAACAAAACAAAAAACCCAAAAAAACACATAAAGCCCTCACCAAATTCTGTGGTACTGCAATATACCCCTGGGAACTGCCAAGATGATGTCAGACAGGCACAGAGCAGTGAGCTTTTGCTGTCACCCTCTTTGGCAAATATTGATTTTAAAAGTGAGCTGAACCTTTGTGAAGCCCCAAATTTGAGCAAGTTGGATTATTTGGACAATTAACAGAGTTGCAACATTAAAACTGAGTCACCACCTGCTCCCCTAGAGCCACCAGAGGACAGGGGACCCTCTGAAGAGTGCAGTGTAATTCCCTGAAATCCAAATCCAGCCCAAGGAGCTGTATTTCTCTCTGGTGATTTCACAGTAGAGGTTTCAAGCCCTTCTTTGAGTGCCAGACCCTGTAGATATTTCACACTGGAGATGAAGACCCTGAGGAGCAAATTCCCACCTATTGACTGCAGGCTCGCTTTCCTTAGTTGTCTTTTTGGGTTCCCTGGGATGGCTAAAAGGTGGCCAGCTCCTCCCTGACAGGGTGCCCAGGATATTTAACTGTGCCTCTGTGCTTGTGCAGGGTTATATGGGATGGATCCCAAGTGATTGCTCCCAAAAGGATGCTCCCTCTGACAACTTCCCAGAGATGCCTTATATGGGAAAATTTACACATTTTTGGATGCTCTTCAGTGACAATGCTTCTTTCCAGACTATAGAGCCAGGAAGCTTGGAGCCAAGGAGATGTTTCCAGGCTAGATTGTGAATGTTTCAGATGATTTTGACTTTGACTGAGAGGTGTAGATGAGTTATAACAAGGGGATGCTCATGTATCAGTGGTGAGAGGAGAGATCCATCAGCAGTAGCTGTCTTGGAAATCATCTAAGAGACAAAGTGAGGAGACATAAGGGCAAAAGACTTTCCTTGATTGGGGTGAAATAGGCCAGATTATAGCTAAAATTGGGAAAATCACTTTTTTCCTAGTTGTGTCTGGAGCAAATAAACCATCAGATGGAATCTCTTCAGTGTTGGTGAGATGTTTCCCTGTGCGATGCCTGGGAGTTGTTACTTCAGTGGCAGCTGAAGTGCTTCTACAGCAGTGGACTGGAGGCCAGAGACAGCATTTCCACCCTCAAAGCTTGATGAGTTTATCTCCTCTAAATACAGTCGGTTCCTGAAGGGGAAAAAGGTCAGGATTTCAGCCATGTGGGTTTTTTTTTATATAAACTAAGGCTAAAAAGATAGTAGGACCTGATAAAGAAAGAAGTTGTGAGACCTGACAGCTTAATTCTTGCCATAGCTAGAACCCAGCAAAAATTTTAAACAGTCTGCTTTTGTTATTAAATGCAAATTTTTCATAGGCAATCAGTATAAATATGCTTACAGAGGCTAAGAGGCTTTACTCTTGCTTTACCACCTCAGCAAAAAGGTGGAAGAGCACTCTAAAGTTCTCCAAAATTACTGAAAGATCTTACTTTTTTACTCAAAAGGTCCCAAAAAAAATTTTAGTTTCTCTTGAAGAGAGTCTGACCTGCCCGAAATAAAATCATGGGGATCATGAAACTTCACCTAAGAAATGCTGTTAGCTCCTCTCTGAAGTGATTTAAATAAATCCCATTCTGAAGTGATTTAAATAAAAAATAATTTTAAAAAAATCAAAGAAGTAAAAAAAGCCATAAGGCGATACAGAGAGTAATTTGGGTTTATTTTTCAGGTTGTATCTGCAAACCTTTTATTGTTGTGTAAACCTTAGGGTAAGAATCAGATTTCTCTATTGACTTTGGTACTGGCTATTGGGTTGATATTTATATATTGACTTGAGTGTGTAAGAACAGGTTTATCTTCAGCAGTGCTGCCATTTGTTTTGGTTTTTTAGTGGAAGAAGTTCTTTGTCAAGATGAGAAAAAAATCAGTTAGGTGGACATAAGAAATTTTCTAGACTGGAAAAGTAAATATTTTGACACACACTCACACTTTTGAGAAATACACGTCTCTAGCTGGAGCAGTTGTGGCACCCCCTCCCAGTTTTCAGCCTGATCAATTACTCTCAGATTTTAGAGTGTAGAGATTAAATCAGGAGTTTGGGAGAAGTTTTTTAAAGCAAAACCACAGCAACCAGCCCCACTGCTCCTCCTCTGGGGCACACAGGGGATGGAAAGCAGAGAAAAACCATCTGACTCTGCAGCCCTGGCTAGGGGGGATTAAACTGCTTCACTTTTAGGCTGCCAAAGTATTCTTTTTTCCCCCTATCTATTTCCCAGAAGCACAAAGCATGGTAGATGAGAGAAAAGCACTTTTCTAGCTAGTTTAATCTAAGCATGACACCTGGAAACTTCTCTGAACAGCTCATGTTGTACCATGATTCCTTCAGAAGTTTGATTGTGAAATCTTTGCTGTCCATTTTCGTGTCCCATCAACAACAGCACAATTTGCTTTTTTATCACCTCCAAGGCTCTGCAATGCAAGGGTACATTCATCCTTAAGATCAGCACAATCCAGCAGGATTATAAAGTCTGTCCAAACTCTTTTGCAGCCACTTGCATTTGAGGAGAGGCAGGTGGAGGTTATGTTTTGATTTGCCAACTCTTGGATGCAGCAATTGATTTAATAGTTTAATAATTAATCAGGGAGGGAAGACTGAAGGCATTTTAAAGGGCTGATGGGAAATCAATGGCAAAGAGAGCAAGTTGCTGCTCAGAAATCAGGAATGCATCAGGCTGGGCTGGGAAAAGTAATCATGTGAATATTTAGAGAGGCTGGAAATATTCAGTCTCACTCAGAAAAGGGATTTTTACCTTTGCAAGCAGAAGAGGCTGAAAACACCTCTGGCTTTTTGAGGTGAAAAGAGGAGGACATTTGGCTCTCCAGTGCCCTGCTGCTGGTGATGGAAGGGAGGCACGGCAAGGTTGATCCTCTCCCATGATTTTCTCTCCCTCTTTTCTGTGCTTGGTACTCTCACAGACCGTTCTTTCCCAGGGATCCCATAAAGCAGGTTTCGTTAGAAGAGAAAGAAGACATTCTGTAACTTCAGGAAAAGGACTCTGCACTGCCTTTTTGGGTAGAAATCACAATCAAATATCTCTAAGCTAAACTTCTGCTGCTTAATCCATTGTGATTTGGGGAAGAGATTATTAATGAATTTAATTTTAAGAAACACCAACGCCAAATAAGAAACACAAAGGAAATGGTTTTATAATGTGCTCTGATTTTTCTTCTGCCCAGAGAAAATGTGTTTATCTGACTCATCTGAGCAACTTCAGCTGCCTCTTGGCAACTGAACTTGACTACAGTTAAATAATTTTATTTCTCTATTTTGCAGGTTTGCTTCCAGTTGCACTTTTTGGGGTTAAACACCAGCCAATGAATAGAACATGAGACGCAGTTCCCTGGATTCATTGTCATTTGAATAAGACACCCAGCAGTCCTTACACTAAAAAAAATGCACCAAACTGTTAATTGATTTTTAAAGGAGAATTATGGTGCTTTTAACAAGCCACTTATCTTGCTAAGCATTGCTGGGGTAGTGTATCTTCCCCCGAAATGGCTGTTCCACAATGCGAGTCCCTAATTGCTTATAAAGCACACTGTTTATTGAGTATTAGCTCTGGCATAGTTGTTTATTACAGGAGTGCATTGCTTAATGCTTGTAAAAAGCCATCCAACTTAAACACACCCTGCCTTGTCTCCTACCCTCCGATGAACACACGCTCTCCATCCCTAAGTTTGCAGTGGGAAGGGAGGGAAAAGTATTAGCAGAGCTGTGGAGAGTTGGAGGAGGTTGCCTGGTAACTGTGAGGAAAGGATCTGACTCGGGAGCACATCGACTATTTATTATCTCCTGCGCTCTGCCTACAATTAACAGGTCAGTGACCCGGGGAAACATTTCTGATGAAGTCCAACCATCAGCTGGACAAATGTGCCTCAAGTACTGCTGTGTGCTGGACTGCCAGAGCCCTCCCTAGGTCAGGGTGGCTCCGTGTGGTGGAAAAGTCTCTCCTCCAACCCGAGCTTCCAAAGAAAGGCTCAGCAGTCTCTGTTGTCCCGTCTCAAGGCAGTTTATTTCAAGTTATCTAAAAGATTTTCTCCTTGGGCTGCTGTGGTTTGCTCACAGCTCAGGCAGAGGCACACACACACCCTGACATCCTCTCTGACTCCCGACTGCTTCTTCTCTCCCCGCCCAGGGCTGCTGCTGTCTTTTATATGGTACATTACGTGTTACATGGGTACAGTTTTTCCCCAATACCTATTACCTATATTAAATGGTGCTTTTCTATCTTTTATATGGTACATTACATGTTACATGTTTGCAGTTTTCCCCCAATGCCTATTACCTATATTAAATGGTGCCTTTCTACTCTAAAACAATCTGTGAGTGCCAACATCACCAGGAACATGGAGGTAAGGAAGGAGAAAGAGGGAGGACAGGGCAGGCCCAAATCCCTCCATCTTAAAACCTCTGACCCCATGTACAAGACCAAAACCCCCCTGTACAGCACTCAAAAATTCTTCCCTCTAGTTTGTGACTACTTCTACTCTAATATCTAAACTTTTGTGACTTCTTGTTCTTCCTGCAAGGTTGGTAAATCATTCCATGGCTCAAATCCAAAATCACAGCTGTTTCCAGCTGCCCACCAGGGTCTCAAATACTTCTGACCTGGACCCGGAACATCCAGAAATGTCTGAGGGACATTTTGAGTCCTGACACTGGACCCATGCAGGAAGGATGGATCAGTGGCACGCTGGTCCTGCAGCCTCCTGGTCCTGGGCCATGTGCTGTGTTATCATCGTGAGATGTGAAGCCTTCAGCTCGTCTGATCTACAGGCAGCAGGGATGCATTTGCCTTCCTGTTCCCTGGGGATTTGTCACTCCTTTTCCTGGGATGGGTGGTATTTTCAGCTGTAGGGAGGAAAATGTCAGCAGAGAGAGAACACAAGGACAAAGATATACAGGCATCATTTAGTTATAGCTCATTTTTCAGACCTGGAATGACTTCTCCAATTTGCTGCTCCTGTGAGGAGTGAGGAGGTGGATTTATCATCCCCTAGTATCCCCTGTAAAACTGAAGCAGGCAGGTAGGAGGATGGCCGAGTTTGACATTCAGCTTCTGATTTCTTCTTCCCCATAAAGTTAGAAAACCTCTTTTCCTGTCATCAGAACTGCCTGGGCTGTAGGAGTAGCTGAAGAAGTGTTGTCTGGGTTTGACTGAGATTGGTGAGCAGTGGGGTGGGATTTGCTGAGCGAACAACTCTAGTAATCATGCTTTATTGCCCTCTTCAGTAGCTTTTCTTGATCTCAGGATTCAACTTGCACTGTTTTTGTGGTGTTTTTGTCAGTGTCCATGTCCCAAGACTCTTCACAAAGGAATGTAACAAGATGGGGGCTGGCTTCTTCTCACTTCTCACAGCTAGAGACAGAACAAGGGGAAATGGCCTCAGGTTGTTCCAGGGGAAATTCAGGTTGGATAAAATTTCTACAATGGAAAAATGATTAAGCATTGGAACAGACTCCACAGGAAAATGGTGGAATCACCATCTGTGGGAGTGTTCAGAAAACAAATGTATGTGGCACTTCGTGGTATGGTTTAGTGGGCCTGGTGGTATTTGGTCAAAAGCTGGACTTGATCTTGAAGACTTTTCAAGCTTTAATGAGTCTGTGGTTCCCAGAGATCAATCCCTGGTTGTATCCGCAGACAAAGAGGGTCTTGGGGGCCTTGGCACTGGAGTATAATTTTGCATCTTAGCATCTGTGTGCTACTTGCAAATACAATTTCTCCATTCCTCTGTCCAATGAAGCTGTTACACCATTGTGCTGGGAAAAGAAGAATTATATAAGATTGGCATGTCAGGTTCAGGTTTAAAGGCATCCAAGCGAGGTTTGCATAGAGATTTCTGCTGTTTGAGATCTAGTCAGATCTTTGTTGATGAGCTGGATGAATTCTTAATGTTTCATCTGTCTTGTCAACCTATTCTACTGCAAGATTTCCCCTGGTTTAATCTCTCAGACACTTTATTTCGTTAGCAGCAGAACACAGCACCGTGTTCCTTTGCAGTATTCTCAAGGGCTTTATGAATCCTCCAAAAGACCTTTAAAATTAGAAATTACCAGCCATCTTTGTACCACCAAAGCTGTGTAACAGTCAATTTCCTGGCTGTTTAAAATCAAATACTGTTGCCCCACTTAATGCCATGATTTGGATAAGTTGATTTCTAAGGGAACTCAGGAAGCTGCAGCAACTTTCTTTTAAGTGAAAGTCGCTTTGAAGGAGACCATTTGGGATTTCAAATGGCCTTAAATGGAAAAATCCAAATCCACAGTAAAACTAAAGGGGAAGGTCTCTGGAGATGATGTGCTTCAGTGAGCTTCACTCACTAAGCTTATTAAGAAAAATGTCAGCAAATACAACACTGAAAAATCCACAGTGTATTTCTGCTACCATCAGAAATGTTACAGTCCGAGACTACACTGCTCTGTATTTGTATTGACTGGGTAATTAAATTACAAGTGTTAGTTTAACTCACTGGGAAAAGATTTTCCTTTGGTACAAATAGCTGAGTTAAATGCTGTGACTGCACCACAGAAAAGACAAGATTATACAATTTATAAATATAGAGAGATACATGGATATTTAATTTCAGGTATATATAATTTTTACAGTTATCACTGCTCCAGATCAACAAGCTGTACTAAACCACATCTCATCTTGCAGACAGATACCAATTCTTGATGTTGGAGTATTGCCAACATCAGTTTAAGCACCTTATTAAAGTGAAAAAACCAAGCATTGGACTGTGTACTCTCAAAACCCTACATTTGTAAATATTATAGCATTTATTCACAACTTTTTACCATTTTAAAAATTAATTAAATTGTTGATCTGAAAAGTATTGCAGGTTAGTTGAGTATGATATCAGCCTGGAGTGGTCACACCTGTCTTGATCA
This sequence comes from Taeniopygia guttata, assembly GCF_048771995.1. Lineage (NCBI taxonomy): Eukaryota > Metazoa > Chordata > Aves > Passeriformes > Estrildidae > Taeniopygia > Taeniopygia guttata. Next base: position 4,004,294 of record NC_133025.1, read on the forward strand.
AGATGCTTCCAGCACCTACAACCAAACTACTCGTCTAGACTAGTTTTACAGTCAGTGGGGCACTGCACTTTCAGGAAGATCATCCATCTCATTGTAAAATAATTGTCTACATGGATCCTAAAAATGAATATTTTTGTCCATTGGCCCTACGGGGAGCTGGAGGTTAGCAGCTCAAACACTGTGCTCTGCCTTGCATAGGTGGAATTAATCTAACACACATGGGTTGCATATCTGATCAGCTGAATTCGAACCTATGCCATCTGCAGCCACTGAAAAACAAAGGGCTCTTCACAGAAAATCAACTCACCATCTGCTGATGCGACCACAGCTTGTTGCCTTGGAGGTTTAGGCCTGGAAGAAAAATAACAGAAGAAAGGTGGTGAGTTATCTTTGTGCTTGTCTCCTTTGCACACTCTGGCCCTTATGCAACTGATTCCTGCACCAGTTCTGACAGAATCACCAAAGACTTTTGAAACAGAACTCAAAAAACTTCAAGAATCTGTGTGGCTGAAAACACCCAGAATAATTTATAATTGCTTCTTCTATCCACCTTGTCTCCAGCTCTTCTCTATTGATGCTGTGTTGCTTGGGCCCTGGTGTCATGTTTCCTTCTGAAAACATAAATTGTTCCTGACTAAAATCTTTAACAAGATCATGACACAGGTAGGGAAGGACCTTTTAGATCAGTTTGGTTGCATTCCAAATTGATTGAATTGATCTAACACCTCCACTTGTGTAAGGGTGAAGTGAGTAAAAGAGGTTGAGAAATGCATTCTGTGGGTTATCTTAGGTCACAAGACACTCTGATTAGGCTTGTATAACTTGAATAACATTAGTGCAATTACTCTGATCTGCACAATCACAGTTGGATGAGCTGATGCTTACCAGCAAAAAAATTAGTCACATGTATTTATTTGAGCTGTGGTCATAATAAACACTACCATGTGATAAGATATATTAAAAAAAAAAATCCCATAACCTCAGCAAGATGAGTTGGGATGGGCTGCAGGTGCCTACAGATGAAATAGGTTGGAATTACCTTTTTCCTAGATGTCACTTGGCAGAGTACCTGTGGCTCTACTGAGGAGCTCTTAAAGCCACCCTAAATATCATGAGCCCATGAAGTTTTCTGGTAAGCAAAAGAACATCTTTGAGTGGCATGGCAGTACAGGTTGGGTTATGATATATTTGCCTACATCCTACCCTGGGTGATCCTTAAGGCCCCTTCCAAACCTGTGCAACCTATGATTCTACTTTTACCAGAAGAGCATGGGATTTAAACGACAGATCTGGGGTTTTGTCTTACTGTTTCTCCTTGAAAATGGCACTTCCAGGCATTCCTGAGATCCTGTCTGGATTCATTTCCACTGAAAAGACAATAATGGAGGTTTCTTCATCTGGACTGGTCACCTATCCTCTTTTCTGAGTGGAGGCAAGGAGATTGTGTGTACACCTCATTTCCTGCTAAACTGACCATCCAAAACAGCTCATGCCTGAGGAGTATTTGATTCCTTCCATGATTTGTAAGAGCAGGTGCCATTTCATCTCTACATTCATGTTCTATTTCATCTCTACATTCATGTTCTATTTCATCTCTACATTCATGTTCTATTTCAGCTCTACATTCATGTTCTATTTCAGTGCATGGCAGCGCTGCAGTATAATCCTTTTAGTAAAATCCTTTCAATACAACCCTTTTAGTAAAATCCTTTCAGTAAAACACTTTTCTAGCACAATCAGGTGAACAGAGCAGATTTACCAACTCCAAACAACCTTTTCTCTAACCAGTTTCTCCCTTTTGCAAGGCCTTGCTCATGCACTGGGGCCTCCAGCCAAGATTCTCCTTCTTTTGCTTCCTAGGGAGTTGCTAAAGTAACTTTTGCAGTCAAAATCATGCTTTGATCTGCCTGTGCTTTCCTCCCCAGTGTTTGCATGGATGGAATCAATTTGTAAGAAGGTAATCATGCTGCTTTGCTTCTTTTCCTAAGCCTGCAGTAGATAAATGTATTAACACTGCGATAACAATCTTGGGGCCGCTTCTAATCCAGTATTAACTCTCCCACTGACCTGTTAGCTGTATTATTCATTGTTTTCAAAGGAGGATGTTGAAGCCCAAATTACCATTGCTTTGCCTAAATCTGGACACACATCACTGAGAAAACCATGAGATGGGTGTGGGAAGTTGGTCACAGGATGAGAAGAATGGTGGGATGAGCACAAAGGAATAAATCCTCACACACAGGGACAGAAAACAACCAACCCAATAAACCCAACTCCAAGCTCACACAACAGAGGTGCATTTTTAAATTACCTCAGAAGTGGTAGAAAGGAAAAACTGGTAGAGCCATCCTGAACCCAGCTTGCCCCATCTGAAATGTTGTCCCTCTGTATTCATTCAGATGTAAAGCCAGAAAAAAAAAACAAAAAACAAACCCAAAACAAAACAAAAAACCTTTCTATTTACAAAGAGTAGCTTTTGTAAACACACTTTTCTAGTGATGGCTATTTTATTGTCTGACTGATGCACTGTGGGGAGCACAATTCTAAGTTTTCCTGTAGGCTACATTTTTTATTTTACAGCCAGATGTCACAATAAAATTATATAAGAAGAAACGATACAAGTAAGATGCCAAATTGAGAAAAAATAATCAGCTCAGGGAGGAGAAAAACACATTTCGGTCTTCAAAACATCAGCAGAAACTCTTACAGTTCCATTATAAAAATAGATTACATTCTTAATGTAAAGGTCTGATATGCTCTGTAATATTATATTGTCCTGCATAGAGTAATTTGGTGAAAAAGCTCTATTATAAATATTCTCTTGCTAAATCTTTTCCACTGTACCTTGTAAATACATAAAATCTATTTTCAACTGAGTTTTGGTTACCACTTTGTTGCATTTTGAGGAAAAGCACCATAAGGGTTGATCATTCTCCATCATATTTGAGGGGTGATTTTTATGTGTTTACCACATATTTTGATAAAGGGGGCCCCAGAGGCAGCTGAATTACAGAAATTCTGCTGAAGTCAGAGCATTAAGAAGGTGCAGTGTTTTAGGCTTAGTATGTGATATTTATATTGCTTAAGATATTTAAATCACTTAAGGTGGGGTTTTTTGTAATTCAGCTGTGAGGTGGAAGACCAGGATTCAATTTCCTTGACCTGCAGGAATTTGTAATCACATTCATCATTTTTAATGGAAAGCCTGAGGTGTAACACAAGGAAGAGTGTTTCTCTCTCTTCTTGGAGACATACAATGCATCTTGAAATCTGTTCAAGGGAAGCAAAAATAAAAATCATGCAGGTTGCTAAGTTGGGGATTTCTTTTCTGGAGCCCAAGGCCACTATGAAAAGCGGGTTTGATGCTTTTTTGTGCAATATTTATATGCCTCTACCTGATTGTAGAAAAACCTGTGAGAGGGAACTACTGGAGAAGAGAGTGTCCCTTGTGCTCAGCAGTCCCTGCCCTCTAGGCCACATCTCCAGCCCCCCTCCAGTGCATGTTTGAACACATTGTACAAAGCAGAAAGAATCAGACCACAAAATTAGAGAATTGTTTGGGTTGGAAGGGACTTTTAAGGCTAGTCCAACCACACAATGCAAAAATTCACCAATCATTTATGGTGCTGGGTGAATGGTTGGACTCAATGCCCTCAAAGGTTTTTTCCAAACCTAATGACTCTGTGATTTACATGCTCCCAGGCAGAGAGATGTAGTGAGCAACACCTGAGACTCTGGAGTCTCCAAAACCTGAGCTGTTCCCTTCCTCAGTGGATAAAAATCACCTTAGTCTATTCTCCTATTGTCACAAATTATCAAAATATAAATGAACCACTTTGAATGAAACCTTTCTGCTAATTCATAGGAATGTTGTGTTAGGTGCCCCCCAACCCTCTTTTTATTTTTTAATTTTATATGAAAAGAAGTTTATTATTTCTATCTTCAGTCAAGTTGAACTGGATGTTTGCATTATCTTTAATTCTGAGGGTGGACAAGGTTTCAGCCCCCAGACAGTTTTTCATTTTGCACAGACAACAGGATCAGGCACATGGTGTGAGTTTATAATCCAAAACAGTGGCAAGTTCTACATGAAAACCTGTTCTGAGAGAGCAAGAACACATTCCACTCAATAAAAGAATAATAAAGTGTCAGGTAGGAAATAAATATTGAAATGCATTTCCCACCAGGGAAATCTCTCTGCAGTAACTAATTTAGATGGAGAATAAAACAAAAAGGCCCCATATCTCAACCTTAGCAATAACCTGTCACCAAGCACCACTCACCTCTTGTCTCTGCTCAGACCTGACGCCTGCATGGGAAGAAGAGGTGACAACTGCTTTGCTGTCTGCCTTTATAAATCAAATCAAATCAAATAGTATAAATCATGAATGAAAGGAGTTTTGCAAAATAATAACAGTGCATTAGGGTCCCTTGGACATTCTTGAGCAGCAAGGACAAGGTTTTTCCTCGCAGTGCTGTCAGTAATTGTGTGAGATACCACAGGTGAAGGGGTTGCTTTGGAATTCCATCACAAAATGAAATCATTCCCTGGAAAACCAGATATTGACCCTCTGTGATCACAGGGAAGGTCACAGCTCTCTTTTTTTGTCTCCATTCCCCTGGAAGGAATAATGGGGTGAGCAGCACAGTGCCTTTGCAGCAAATGGAAGGAAAGCACTAACAGAAAAAAGAAAAAGTGTGAGGAAGAAAAAGCCAGGATCACTGTTCCTGCCTGCAAAAAGTCCATGTCTGAGTTGTCCCCACTCTGGAACATATTTCCTTCATCCCTGATGACCTGGAGTAAACAATCAAGGCCTTGTCACAGTCATTCCCCAGTGTCACCTGTCAATGTGCAGAATCCAGAAGATTAGAGTGACCCTTTCCTAAAGGCTTAAAAGGGAATTTCCCACCAATTAAACACCAATATCTACCCTCCCAGATGCTTTGTACCCTCTGGATAGGTTCTTCCTCCATCAGGCCTCTTGGATAACCTCTCCCAACCCTTCAGTGCCTGTTTCTCTTTGCTGTGCTCCACAAGTCAGTCCAAGCACAAGGCTGCTGCTCTCACAGAGACCTCTACGATTTGGTTGTGCCCACCTGGGAATGCCTGATATGACCCCCATGGGGCTGATGGAGGACAGAAAGGAGAAGTTCATTTCTGGGGCAGCACTGGTAGTGACTGGCACATGCTTGCACACTTGAATATTCTGTTTTCTGTATTTTCCTTAAAATATTAATAGGGATGTTCATGTACCCATAAATATTAATATATTCTTACATTAATAAAAATATTAATATGCTTATAAAATAGCTTTTCCCTGATGATGCATGCCTGAGTTTCCACAGACAAAGAGCAAATCTCATCCATCCAGTATGAGATAAGATATATTTCTACAGCCTGAAAAACAACCTCAAAAAATTAGGGTTCTCTGCAAATGAAGGAAAACCATTTTACTGCAGAGGTAACATCAGTCCAGAAATGTCCATGACTGCAGGTGGAAACACCTACACAGGAAGCTGTTACAGATATGCTCTTGGCTACCATGGGAAATAGGGAACTGTAAACGGAGCATTATTGATCTCACTGGTTTTAAACATCTGAACCAGTGCAGGACAAATCGTTCTATTGGAAATGTTGCACCTCTCCAGTAGTTTTTTAAAAAGTCCAAATATCTCCATCAAGAAAGAAATGCCCTGTCCATTCCTGAATTCCCAGTGGTAATGCATAGCAAGAACTGCTCTCACCACCCTCACCTACACCTGGAGTGAGAGATTTCTTCATCTCATGCTCATTTTGCTCTGGCATCTCATCAATATCTCCTCATAAGTCCCAGGGATAAGGAAACTTGTTTTCCTTCTACACCTGTAAAGCATGATGTAATTTTATGTGAATGATGCATTAAAATAAACAGCTGTGTGTTCCTGTGTCTAAAGGGTCTCAAGCCCAGAAAATAAATTGCCCATCTCACTTTACAGCTTTACCACTGGCACCTTGAAGAAGTGGCTAATTAACGAGTGAAGGAGGATGCAGAAGGGGGGGAAATCCAATTTCTAGCTTGCAGTATTTTGCTAAAAACGTTGATAACAATTTCTACTATTAGTCTCTGTCAGAAATGCCAGAGTCATTACTGAGCTGGTGTGGCCAGAGGGCACCCTGCATCACAGCTCACTGTGGAGTCTGAATAAACATTACCAAGCACTGAAAACCGTCTGTTCTGGAAAGTTTTCAAGTCATTAGAGGAGCACTCCTCTCTATTGGTAGCAGATAGTTGAGCTGAGAGGAACTCTCACCTTCTGCTTTCCATTTCTGAGCTAAATCAGTGTGGTTTTGTTGTTGTTGTCCCAGCCTGACTCTCTGCAGGTGAGACTGACTGAGACACACCTGAGGGTCTGACCCAGGCAGCAAATTCCATCCACACAGGGTCCCCTCTGAGCACATCCACTCTGGGGTGGGAATTCAACAAGCTTTCTCCATCAGGAGGTCAGGACTTGGATGTGAAGAGAGAAGGGTGCTTGGCTGGCATGCACTGAGCTGTCAATCCACATCAAAAATCTGTAAGCTGTAAGCTGTGAGTGGCTGCTGTGCCTCCACCAGGACCATGCACCTAAGAGGAGCAGGATAACATCTTTGAAAGTGTTCCCAGTATTTCAGACAAATCACAGAATATCCTGAGGTGGAAGGGACCCACAAGGATCATCAATCCCAGCTATTGGTCCTGCACAGACACCCCAACAATCCCACCACGTGCCTTTTTCTTCCTTCTGTGTGGTTTAAAATCCTGGAGCTCAGGGATTTCCATAGGAGCTGGGTACTGAAGGGACACTGTGAATCCGGGTTTAGATTTTCCTGAGCACAAAAGTGCCCATCAGCTGCAGCATCCAAGAGGCTCGAGATCTACTGTCTTTACTGCTGACTCTCCTCTGTGTAAGTGAAGCAATGATTCACCTTTTGGACATACTGCAAGGATTAGTTAATGTTTGGGGAAGCGTTTTAATGATATGAAGTGTGGTAAAAATGCTAAGTATTATTATTGTTCCACTTTGTCTTCCACTTAAATATAAAGAGGGATTGTACAGCTATTTCCCAAGTGTCTCCCAAGGGTGTTTCTAAAGCAATTATGTTGGCTGACACTTTCAAGCCTCAGAAAATGGAAACGATTCAGAGGCTGACCAATCAGCCCCTTTACCAGCAGATGAATCTAACGACTTCAAAGCTATTCATTAAGCAGTCCTATGAATTGATTACATAAATTAGCATGCTGCTGACAAGGCAGGGAAGGGAGGAGAAGACGGCAGAGGAGGCCGACATAACACATCCCTCATTTGGCAAAGACAGTGGTTATTAGGGGCCCAGAGCTAATGAAAGAGACAGATCCATTAGGCACGTGTCGCTGGAGGGGATTGATTGCTCCCCCTGAAAAAGGGCTGCTCCTCTTGCTACTGGAGGATTATATTTGTTCTGGCTTGTTGATCCAGGGACAACCATCACATTTAACAAAAAAACCCTGTAGTTTGTAAAGAGAAAGAAAGGAGATGATAAACTTGCATCAAAACCATTATTGAAATCTTCTAAGCCCAAGCACTGCAAGGCAAGTTGGTTTAGTTGTTAAAAGGGAAGATATGTGAGGAGGATTTCCTGTGTGAAGCACCTGTATTTGGGAGAATTATAGTCAGAATTACTGGAAACAGGAAGTTTTAAATGGAAACTGTGAATGGAAAAATCTGACTGGTGCAGAACCCTGCCTTCAAAGAAAACCACTTGTCCAGGCCTAGCACAATGCAAAGTCCACTGCATGGTGCCCTAAATTCAGTAAGTCTGGACCTAAGGTGGGTCAACCATGAGCTGTCAACATCATCTCTCCAGGCAAAGCAAGCATCGCTTCAGAGAGCCACTGCCTCCCATGAAAAGTGGAGAGGGATTGAATAAAACAGTTTGATTTCCAGGTTTTATCCAATTTCTACATTCAGGACTCTCTGGACAGTCTTGCCAGTATCTCCCTGTTTAGTTTAGCCCACATCATGCCTGTGTATCTCTAACTATAGGCATATCCTTGGTTTTTTTGGGTTTTTTTTGTTTTTTTGTTTTTTTTTTTTTTTTTTTTTTTTTTTGTGAGAAGTAGGTTTTTCATCCATTAGAGCTTCTTCTGGCTCTGCTTTAGGGGAAGATGAGTTGAGTCATGATTTGAGTAATCTCTAATTAGAAAGATACAAGTGTGTTGTTCAGCCCTTCACACCTTCAAGTATATGCTTAAATAAGGCACATGTTTAAGAGCTCTTCTGAATCAGGAGCCTGAGCAAGCTCAGGATGAATTTTCTGAAATGTATCTGAAAATTGCTGTAATCCATTATTCCAAATGCAGCTCGGGCAATGAAACCAAACAAAAGCTCCTGGAAAAAGCAACTCTTAAGCAAAACTCATGTTCTGCAGATTCTCCTAGATGAGTTTGATGCTGCTGCTTGTTTGCAGGAACCAACACCTTGTCATTTGGTGACTGATGTCTGTTAAAATATTTTGTTCTCTTCAAAGAAGGAATTGATCTTCTTTAAAGAAGGAATTACTTTGCAGTGTCGTTACCAAAGAGGCAGGAATCCTGGATGTGACTTCCATTCAGATTTCTTGTAAACTTGCAGGAAAATGTTGTGATTTAAAAAGGAAACCAGTTGCAAGCTGGAGAGCAAACCTCCCCACAGTTCTGGATGGCTTGCTGGTTTCTGCTGGAGGAAAACCTGGGTTTGATGGATCACCAAGAAAATCCATTGTGGCAACTGAACGCTGGTGGCAGCTGCACCAATTTAGAACAACTGACTTCTCGTGTTGCAGTAAAGAATTCAGCAAGATCAGGAACCACCAGAGCATCATTAAATCTGGATATTTAATGGAGCATCTTTGTGAAACAATTGAACTTCAGAGAGGATTTTTCTGTCCTTCACCACTGAAGTAATTTGGCAGATTTGTTATTAACCAAAGAAAAAAAAAACAACTGGGATAGAATATTTTGCTAAGTCAAGCTACCTCGGGGTTACACAGAGCCTGCTGCATTATGCAGTTGTTCCTTTGCATATTTCATTGGCTCTGGGGAAATATTAAAATTTGTGATTTCCATATTGCCAGATTATCGTACACTCTCCAGTGATTGTTCTCTCTATTTTTCATAATCTGTCAATTTTCACACTATTTAAAAAGACAATTTGACTGCCTTAATGCCAGAAAAATCTCACAGGGTATTTTCTTTCTTTTTCCTTCCTCAGCCAAGGAAAGGCTATTTTTAGGACTAGAAACCTTTCATTACCATTCATTGAGCACCTTGCCTTGCCATTGCAGATAAACACTGAGCTTAACAGTTTTTAGCCCTGAAAAAAAAAAAAAATTAAAATTTTGAATCTGCTTCCAGGAAGTTTTTGGTAAATATCATGTCACTGTGGAGTGCCACATTAATAGAGAGTGTGAAATACAAGTGTGAAGTCTACGATATATCTATACCCTGTGCTTTTATATGTCATAATATTTAGTTATCCACAGCTAAGGAACTCACAAGATTCTTGAAGTGCAGTAAGCAACACTTTGCACATTTTACAGACAAGGAGATGGAAAAAATACGTGAAATAGATGCAGTGGCTGGCAGGAGGTGAGGCAGCTCCTCAAGTGCAGCTCCTGGTGTTGATTTGCCATCCTCCTGTCCCATGAACAGCCCAGTGCCTCCAGATTTGACTAAAACATGAAAGAAATAATAAGGCTGGATGAGGTAAAAGACTTGATGAGAGGAGATGCAAAGCTTGTCAACACACAGACACTTTTTGCACAACAATTAATTGCGGGAATGAAAAGTGAATTTTTCAGCTGCTCTTAGAATCTCAGCGTCAATATTTCCTCCAGGTGAATTGCCCTTAAATTTATTTGCACAAGAACCTGCTTTTGGGAGGCAGAACAGCAGAAGTGTCCTGAAGACACCCACTTCCATTCCTGGAAGTGTTCAAGGCCAGGTTGGATGGGCTTTGGAACAACCTGGGGAAGTGGAAGGTGTCCCTGCCCATGGTAGGGGGCTGGAATGAGGGGATCTTTAATGTCTCTTCCAACCCAAACCATTCAGTGATTCTATGGAAATAATAGCAAAATATGCGTCAAATTGTGGAAGAAATTGAACTCTTCCCAGTGATGTGCCCCTCTGGCATGGCTGAAAACACATGGCAGGGTCAGAAGCTCTGAGCATCCTTCTAAACAAAGCTCAGTGGAAAACTCACCCCGTTCCTGCTATGGAGGAAAAAAGTTCTAGGGCAGAGAGTAAAACACCCACCCAAGCTCTTTCAAGGTTTCATTAGTTCCTAATGGAAACTCTGCAGATGGAGTAGGCAGCAATTAACAATTAACAGCAATTAACAATTATTCCTCCAACTTGCTTCCTGCTGGAAAAGGGAGACAATTAAAGTCTCTTACGCTGTCCTTGTTCTTGTCCCTCTCTACCTTGGGAATTGCATTATCAGGAAATCATCTTATTTAGCAAAGTTTTGGCTTGTGGTAAATAGTTGCTCCCTTAGGGACAGCTTTTTAGAAATGCCTGAAAACACAGGTGAGTACTCCCTTTTCAGGTTTTTGGGAGAGGAAGAGGGATATCTCATTTCAAAATCATAAAGATTTTTTTGTTAATGGAGCAAAAATATAGTGAGCCAAGTTTCTAAGTGAAAAGTGTGGCTAACTGAGCTGTGTAAGACACAATTCTCCTGCTCTGCATGTGGTGTGAAGAAGTGTCTGCCCTTGTCCTTAGGACTGTGGCAGCTCCTGTTCCTGATTCCAGTGTAAATCCATGTGCAACTGAAAAAGATGATGCTTGCCTTCTTTCCCTCCAAAACACTGATTGAAAAGCTTGTAGATAGATTGGGAAAATGAGCGCCAGCTGACAGCTTTAAAATTAATGGGTTAATCTTTAACCAGATGAATTTCCCAACTGCCAAAATAATAAAATAAGATGAATCTTTAACCAGATGAATTTCCCAAATGCCAAAATTGATATGAGCATGAGGGAGAAAGGAGGGGATGGGACCACTCAGTGGAGCAGGAATTTCTCCCTTTAAAGCCACAGAGTAACCCTGACTAGTGGGTTAAGAGCCTTAAATTCCTCCTTGTTTACTTTCAGCCACAAACCTATATTTAGGCAGTTGTGACAAGTAGAAAAAGCACAGAAGTCCAAACTAACTTTTTCTCCTCCTGTAACTTCACTCCTCTCTGCCCAGAAACTACCAACCTGTTTCCATCCAGGACAGGCTGACTGAGGAAGAGATATTGTGGGATAACACTGCCTGACTCACTAATACTAATCTGGGAATGCAAGAAATCCCTTGTAATTAATCATTTAGAAACAGGCCATTAATACTCCAAAGTCTGTAATTTATACAACTTCTGTCAGATTTGTTATCCAGATCAGAGGATAAAAGATAGGGGTTGCAAGGATCTGAGGAGGAAGCAGCCCACAAATCTTCACTGCAAGCTCAGCAGTGAGAAAAGCAGCATTAAACTGCTCATCCATCTTAGAGGAGCTGCCTGGACCAGGGTGGTTATCATCCCACGTAGCCCTTCAGAGACACAAACAACAAAGGGAGTGTGGATCTTGCTTCTCCCAGAAAGGATAATGGAAGTCTCCATGTCTGGAAGTATTTCAGTGTCTATGAATGCACCTGGTACTGCCAGGGGAGCTGCACAGGCAGAAATCCAGGCAGGACATGAATGAGTTGACACAAAATAATATTTACCACTACCTGAGAGACCTCAAAATGGCACTTCTGCTGCTCTAAGAGGGTGTGACTGTTCCTTGGCTGTGCCATCCCATTCATGTCTTGGATGCCCTGGGGTATCACAATTTCCAGCTTTGGCTGGAATCAGGTGAGAAACTGTCTGCCCAGGCACCTGAAAATTAAATAACACTTATAATTATTGCCCTGCTCTGCATTAGGGCAGGGACACCTCCCACAGGTGTCATCACTTGGTGAAATATCTGAAAGAGGCACTACTGAGCCGAGATGTCCACTCTCTAAATTAAGATTTCCACCAGTATTTAATCTGCATTGTAAGGTGGTGTCTTGGAAACATCTTATGACCATTTCTTTCCAGCTTTGTAGATTTTCTGAAATGTCACCAAATTTTATCATTATTCCAAAATTTAAAGTCTCTTTCTGTGCACTGGTAAAAATTACCCAAATATCTACTCAATTATCTGAACCAAACCCATCCTCACATGCCTGTCAATAATACTAATAAAAAATTAATCTAACGATTTTTTTGCTTCATGTCTCTAATGTCCTATCAGCAGAAAAAAATTAAAGATAGATTTGTCTGAAATAAGTTATAATTGAGAATGTCTTTTCCTATTCTACATGAAGGAGCTCATCTTCAAAGCAATCTGCACAAATCCCATTAACAGCAATAACAGAATTTGGGCAAGTAACTCCCCAAACACCACTTTGAACATTAAGCCCTTTACTTAATTCAATATCAGATAAAAACCACGATCTAAGGCAATGCAAAGACTGGATATTCTGGTTTGTGTTTCACAATGGACTGGTGACTCTCACACACAGAGACACATCCAGGCACATTGATGCCACAGCTTAACAACTTTAAATGAAAACAGAAAAGCTGCTTCTTATTAAAGAAAGTAAATTGGAAAAAAATTAAAAATAAAAAAAGAAAAGAAAGAAAAAAGAAAAGAAAAAAAGAAAAGGGCTCCAGGCATCAACCTCAAATAGCAACTTCATTCCCAGAAGAGAAATAAGAGAGAGAAAAGAGAGAGAACCTTCTTTGACTAGTTTTCTTTTCCTCCTCTACTTCATTTCCTCCTCCACCTCATTCTTAACAAATATTTGGGCTTGGACTGGTTCTTTTCTACCCTGCCCTTCCACACACAAATGTGATGTACTCCCATAAAAATTCACATTTCACCAAGAAATGCCATGACCAAGGTACCAGCCAGCCACCCTCTTAGGGACACTGTTCTCAAGAACTTGAAGACGAGGGAAGGTTATACATTGACTTTTTAAATCTGCTAGAGACTCTGGATCAGGGAGAAGGAGGAAAGAGATTCCAAATTTTTCACTGCAACACTGCATGATGTGCAGGATCATCCTGGTCTGCCTCAGTGGTTCATGTGATAAAAGAAAACAGCAGGACTTCCCCAGTGAAAAAGGATGTATGAATTTATTCCAAGTTCTTGGTTGAAGATATTCTCATTAATGTATTTATCACTTGTAATAATAGAGGTTAAAAATGAAGTCAAGCTCCAAGGCACCAGCAGTTGTAGATACTGAGCAAGCACAAAACTAAATGAGATTTTTTTCCCTCAATGAGATGATATTTCAGGACTTTAATCCAGGCTTAAGTAATCCTTAGAGGCAGAGAAGTCATCAGATGGTCCAGGTTCCTGTTCTTCTCTCCTTTTGTGCTTCCACTGTCTTCATGAGAGAGCACAAAAACAAGGTGCCAAAGCCTGGCACTCAGGGGCAGGGCACTGAGGGGCTGTGGCTGGGGACCCACTGTGCTCAATCCCTCCTTGGCCAGGGAAGGTCCTGCTGTGGAGGCTCTGAATAGAAAATTGCACTGGTAAAATCAATTTAGGTCAATCACACATCCAGGAGCTCAGCAAAGCTTGCAGTTTTCCTGTGCAAACCTAAAGTTTCACAGTCTGGATGTTTGAGGTCCTTCCAGCTATGAACAACAGTGAATTTCAGAGGAATGTTTGCATTTAAATGCGGTGATCTCCCCCAGCATACTCTTCCCTAGAGACAAGTGTGATCTCACCTTAAACCAGTGGGAACACGGTCCCTGGTTTCTGCAAGGTCCCCAGGTCTGAGCGACAAGTCCATGAAAGTGATAATAACACTTTCTTCCCCTAAACAGGTCCCTTCCTTTGCTGGCTGTCATCACAGGAGGCTGCTGATTCCCTCAGCAGGGAATAATTTCCTTTTCCCCTTTCCCTTTCCTTTCCTTTCCTTTCCTTTCCTTTCCTTTCCTTTCCTTTCCTTTCCTTTCCTTTCCTTTCCTTTCCTTTCCTTTCCTTTCCTTTCCTTTCCTTTCCTTTCCTTTCCTTCCCTTCCCTTCCCTTCCCTTCCCTTCCCTTCCCTTCCCTTCCCTTCCCTTCCCTTCCCTTCCCTTCCCTTCCCTTCCCTTCCCTTCCCTTCCCTTCCCTTCCCTTCCCTTCCCTTCCTTCCCTTCCTTTCCTTTCCTTTCCTTTCCTTTCCTTTCCTTTCCTTTCCTTTCCTTTCCTTTCCTTTCCTTTCCTTTCCTTTCCTTTCCTTTCCTTTCCTTTCCTTTCCTTTCCTTTCCTTTCCTTTCCTTTCCTTTCCTTTCCTTTCCTTTCCTTTCCTTTCCTTTCCTTTCCTTTCCTTTCCTTTCCTTTCCTTTCCTTTCTCCTTCCCTTCCCTTCCTTTCCTTTCTCCTTCCCTTCCCTTCCTCCCTTGAAATCTAATCCATCTTAACAATGAATTTTCTGTTTTTACTTTTATTAACTGCTACATTAATCACCAGTCAGACTGAGCATTGCAAAATGAAATGACCATTCCATGGCAACATCAGCTCTGTGGTTTTGCCTGGGAATATCACGCTTCATCATCCAAATGCCATCACTATTTTGTTTTGTTTTGTTTTGTTTTTACATGCTGTGGAAAGTGCTGGGGAAAGGTTTGTTGCTGGAGGTCTTACTTTGACACCCATCTGAAGGTCAGGTTAAACAAATGCCAAATAGGAACAAGATTTGTCTAATTGGTCCTGCCTTGCAGAGGGAAACAGTCAACCTGACACCTCAAGGTGTCCTGCAGCACTATTTTTTTTTTCTGGTTTTAAGATTTGATGACATATTAGAGAAGACAGCATAATTACAACTTCAGCTGAGATGTAGTTATAAAATCAACTTACTGTAATTGAGTACAGACACTACAGCAAGAGGTGTATCAGTCTTAAGTAAATATTGTAGCAGTAGAGGGACTTGGAGAATCATTAAATTTCACAGAAAGGCATGAATCTTGAAATTAAAAAAGCAATAAAACTGCTATCAACAGCAGCAGTAACAGCAACAACATGGTTATTAAAAACAATAATTATTTGCCTTGAAAGCCTGTCTAGAAAGCTTGGGACTGAAATATAACTACCTGCTTCTTTTGTTCATTCTGTATGCAGGAAAGAAAATGGTGTTTCCTCAGAGACCTGAAAATATAAATTTTGTTTTGTAGGTGTTTTTGTTGTAGGGATGGTTGACTACATGCTGGTGTCTTACATGACTGTTTGATTGTGTAAAGAAATCAGATCAAGTATTCAGAAATCTTTCACAAATTAATTGCACATGAAAAACATTAAAAATGGATGTGTCTTCAAAACCTTGGTCTGTGGTATCAGAAGCAAGACTGGTTGGTAGGTATTTTTCCCCTCAGGAAATTGTATATGGCAACCCCATATTGCATGTGTTGATCGTTAATTTTGAGGAACTCACTTGGAATATCTTGCCAGGGTTTGACTAAAATCGCTTCATATTCTTCAAAAATTAGCTCTTTGCAGAGCTCTGAGTCTTGCCTGAGCTGGGGCAGAAATGAAAAAAACAGTGTCTGACCTTTGCACTGGTTTTAAATTACTCTATAATGAGTTAGGGGGAGATACATGGATTTATTTTCACCTCTGGATCCTGAAGAATATCATACACCATTCAAGTTTTTGCTCTTTTGGTTTTATGCTGCCATCAGATTCACCTCAGAATTATTTCCTTTGACAAATCCTTCCCATTCTCTACTTCACCTTTCAGTGAGCTCTTCTGTGGTCCAGCAGGTCCTGCCCACACCCAGCAGTGCCCACTGCTCTGCTGCTTTATTCCCAAGGCTGGCTGGACAGGTCAGCCGCTGACCACCTGCACTTCTGTCCCTCCCAAATCCTGGCCTTTAGCAGCGTCATAAGGAGTCAGACCACAGGATTATCACCACAAGGCATTGTAAAATAAATTTTTTTCAATGGTTTGATTAATTTTTAAGTCGTTCTACCTCCAGCTGTTTGCCCATAGTTGTGTTTTTGCCTGATGGACAACAGCCAGTCTTGATGAAATTGGAAAAACGATGGAACATAGAAGGAGAAATTTTGTTTTTGCTGTATCCACAAGAGGCATTTAAACAGGATTGACGGGGCAAAACCAAAGAGAGTAATCCAAACTCTTGTTAGCCAATTCTGTGGACTCCTTGCTTGCTTTCTCCCATGCACACATTAACAGAATAATGTTGGGTTGTGCACCACCCTGCTTTCACTGAGACAGAGGCGACAGGTGATGACCCCAGTGGCAAATGCTCGGTAGCCAAGCCAGCCCAACAAACAGAGACTTTAGAGCAGGACTCAGGATGTCAGCAAAAGGTCTGAAAGGTGACAGGACTTGCAAAGCCGGAATTTCAGCTCAGCACAGCCTGCAAGTGCAGGGAAAACATCACACGAGGCACATAACACACACAAGGTTTTGCCTGGCAAAGCAGGAATGTCTGAAGCTCACCCTTTGGAATTCACAGCTGTTTTTTTCCCACTGCAGAACAGCTTCCCCCATCTTCAATGGCTGCTGTGCACCCGGGGAAATTTTATTTTCTGACTCCCTACTCCCTGTGCTGCTGTAACTCTCGTCCTGCCACCATCAGTTCCTCTGTCACTACACCCTCCTTTTGCCTGTTGCTGACTGAGTTATTTTCATTCCTGTCTTTACCCTGCTCCATCACTTTCTTAAAATGTCCCTGGATGCTGTTGTGTCTCCTCACCACCCACCACCTTTCTTGTTTCATGTCCTGCTTCTGGGAAGAACTTCAAGATGCATAAACTCAAACTATTCAGCTTCTATGGAGTGCTGAACCAGGGAGGTCGTGTTGTACCTCTGGAAGTTTTGGGGCTCACTGAAGGCAAAACTGATTCCAGGCAGCTTGGACACACAGATATATCAAAGCCCTGTCAAACAAACAAAAAAGAAAAAAAGCAGCCTGGAGAGATATATGACTTATTGTTACTTTATTAACAACGTGGCTTACAACTGTTTCAAGTAAAAAGGGATTTCATTCTGAATAAAAATTAAAATATAACTCTGAATATAGATTTTCACTTATTTACATGGAAACATATATACAGAATAGAATCTTACAGCAAACTGACAACATGCCCTTCGCCCTGGGAACTTTAAAAAGTAAAAACACCAGCATTGATTGATTTATATGTATATATATATACACATACATATACACGCACATATATATACATATATATATACACACATACGTATCAACACACCAAAGGGATTATGTACACAAACTTGGAGTCAAAACCTTCAGTACAAACTGGAATGCAGAACAATTCAAAGTTTTCCAACATGCACCACCACGAATGGAGTGTAACTGCTGGCTGTGGAGCCAATTCCTTCTGCTCCAGGAGGGACAGGAGGGTTTAAGTGCTTGCCTTGTCCTCCACAAGGCACATGAGAAGACTCAACTCCCCTCCAAGGCTGCATTTGAGATTTCACCTCCCTTGGGAACACACAGGACACCCCTGCCTGTGCATGTGAAAGTGTCACGGTACCACTCCCCAGGTGAGTGTTTTCCAAAAAGCAGGTCCCTGAAGGTGAAGGCTGCTGGAACAACTTGGCACATCCTGACCAGGTTTGGCAAAAACAGGGACTGGGAAATGGAATGCACACATTTACAATGTATAAATTACAGACATTTCTATGTCCATAATCCCCAGTGAGGCTGGAGCAAGGAGAAGCTGGAGGGGTGCCCTGGGAATGAGCATTCTCATCCTGTCACATCACAACACAGAGCAGCAGAGTGTTCTGGATATCCACAACCTAAACTCAGGGCAATGTCACCTTTTCCTGGGGGAGAGAGCTCAAGTTTTAGCCTGATGTTTCCTGTGGAGGTCTGGAAGGTGCAAGAGGAGAGTCTTCAGCCCCCAAACTCCAGAAGACACACAGGAGTTGGGTACAGTGAAGAAAGATTGATTTTCATTCCTATCCAGCCAATGAGCCTAGGGACATCTGAGTCAGACTTCTCTATCTGGGAAAACAAAATTAGAACCTTTCAGCACTGTAGCTCTTAAGTCTATTGCCAGCTTCTTTCCCTCCTCTCACCTGGCCCCTGCTGGGCCTCAAAAACCATCTCTGCTGTGAAAAAGAAAAGCTTTCAGGCATAGTGCTCACAGACCCCAGCTGTGCTTCTGTTCTGAGAGGTCACTCTCCACAAAGACAACTCAAGTCCAGAACTCCAGGCTCCCTCCTCTTGAAACCCTCTCTCCCCTCTCCCACGTCCTTGGCAGTGATCAAGACCTACATTTTCACTGCAAAAATTAACAAGATAGACTAAAACAAGAGAAAGGCCACGAGTATTTGTAACTATGACCCAGGTTTGTGCAGTTCACGTGTCTTCTCCAAGAGAATTCCTGTCCATGGCACCAAATCACTGTAAAACCACGCTTATTCTGCAGGACAGCTGACATTTAAAGCACTGCTGGGCTATAAAATTCTCATCTTTGATGACTGGCTCATATTCTGTATGCAGCCATTAACACCATTTACACTTCTTGCTGGAGTATTGCACCAAAGAATAAATGAGACCATTAAAGGCTGCTGCTCCTTTATAGGGAGTTCATGAGCACCTAAGGACACAAGCCCTCTCTTGTGAAGTCTGACAGACTGCAGCTGCATTTCTGCCTGCTAGGAGAAGGAGGCATTTAAATTTTCTGTTAATTAAGTGCAGACTTTTTGACTTCTATGTGAGAGAAAATGGTGAAGGATTGGTCCCACAGCCTCACGTCATGAGGGCCCTAACACTAACCTCAGTTATTTTTGGATCAAATCCTGAGTAACAGATTCCTTTAGTTCTGCGTCAGCTGATGTGATAAAGAATATTACTGAGGGGAAAATATACATGCGTCCACATTTTGTAAGAATTTTTACATAAATATACTGTATAAAACACCTCCAAAACACCCAGGATTGTGGGTGAAGGAGTATTTATTGAGTGTATCCAAGTTAACAAGTGTACGGTCACAAGAAAAGAAAAAATCTAATATTCAAGATGTTGCAGATTACAGAAAATATTTCCTGGAGTAAGGAATCAGCTTTGCAATCCCAAGCAATGGAAAATACAGCATGACATACCTTAGCACCAAAATGGAGCCCTTGGGACTGTATTTATCCACGCACAATAAAGCTGGTTTTAATGGTGCTCAGTTGCAGCATGTTGTTCTCTTTTGGCACTTGAATTTGGAAACGAGAGGAACACTCCGAGTTCACTGCTCTCCAGATGCACTGCACCAGAAAAGCACAGGGTATTTGAAGTGCCCTGATTGTACAGAGCTTCTGAAACACTGAGATGGCACAGCAGCTCTGCCAAATTCGATTTTGTGCCCTGAAAAAGATCAGGGCAGGCTTTAAGTTGACTGAATGTTGATGATGGCAGCCCAACATTGCATGGTTTGCCTTCAAAAGGCTGAGATGGGGACACCACACAGCCTTTAACTGAAGGTTAAAGCCAAGGAATGGTGACTTTCCAGTTTAAGGCAAATTAGCTGTTTGCCCAGAGTAAAACAAAGGAGTTTAGGTGCCCCACTGAGAAACTTTTTAAATCCCAGCAGCATCCACATACATCTATCAGGGTGGGTCTGACCATCTCAGCTAGGACATGCATCTACTGAGTACTTCACTAAGGGCAGGGTGTGACTGGATTTTGGTGTTTTCTGAGGGCACTCAGCATTTTTAGGAGGTTTCTGCACCCTGCAGGACCAAACTATCGAGGGTTATGGAATATGGATAACACAAAAGAGCTGTAAACCCTGAAACACTCCTAGAGCTGAGAAACCTTTGTGCTCTGAGAGGTAGGAAAAGCCAGGGTTTGGTCATGCTGGCAGCTGTGTTTGGGAGCTGAAAAAGGAAGAAAAGCCATGAAATCAAAGATCATTCTTCTTGAAGAGCATCCATGACAGCAGGAGAAAGTCAGGACAACTAACCAGGAAATCATGGACATTCCTTAAGTTAACGATTTAAAATTTCAGAGATGGATGCTTAGGGTCTGAAAAGTGGGAATTGGCTGATTCTGTAAAGGAAAGGGTTGTGAAGGGAGCGGGGACCTGCCCATGGATCTGTTCAGCCTGACTGAGTGCAAGCTCCAAAGAAGCCAGTGCAGATAAAGATAAGCAGGCTCCATACACTCTTCAGCCCCCTGTTTTTGTTCCAAGAATTCCCATCCTGGGTCCTGTGCCTGATGAGAGCCCAGAAACACCTGCACAGCAAAGTGTCCGTGTCAGTACACCAAAGTCAGCATCCAACAGCCCAGAAAGAACAGCAGAGCTGCTCCCCAGCCCTTGGCAGTGGCCTGGGACAACCATGAGTCCAAAACTTCACAGCAGTGGCTTTTTGCAGCTGGTGACACAACAAACTTCAGGCCTGGATGCCAAATTCAGAACGGGGAGGGAGATGTGGCTTCGCCACTGTCATCAGTGCATCTGCAGAACTGCAGCAGCTCTGAATTTAACTTAGAACCAAGCAGGTCTGGAACAAAAAATCCCACAAGCTTAAAGTGGTTTGCACTTCCACACTGCAAAGTTAAGTGGCATTTTACTCCAGCAAGATTGGATTTCCATCATCTCCTTTGAAGTACATCACTCCAAAGATTTAGTAATATTCCAGAATTGAAATGAAATCCAGGCAAGAGTAATTAGTTCCTTCTGACCTCTGTTCAATCTGAGCATATTGTCCAGTTAAATTCCACACCACTCATTCTCCTTGTGTAAGAAATGGCCCAAGAAGTTCAACTCCAGCTTTTCTGGAAAGCAACCAATGCAACAGACAACAATACCCGATCCTGTATCCCTTCCCATCCTGCAGACTAAAAACAAACAGCAAAGCATTTAGCATTTACCACCCAAAGTAATTTTAGCATAAAGATTTCAGGTTATCAACTTCTCTGAGAGGACAGAAAGTGATAAATGAGGCAACACTGAAGAACAGTAAAGTGAAAGACAAATAGTGAGCAAAGAGAAATCTGCAGAAATAAAAGAGCTGGCGCAGGATAAAATTAAAACTAATTTTTTGTTGTTTAATAGTTCGAGTTTCGAGTATGATTTAACTTCCCTGAACAGCCATAAAGATTCTCATGTTTTTAGCTCAATGCTTCATCCATTCCTTGA
This sequence comes from Taeniopygia guttata, assembly GCF_048771995.1. Classification (NCBI taxonomy): domain Eukaryota; kingdom Metazoa; phylum Chordata; class Aves; order Passeriformes; family Estrildidae; genus Taeniopygia; species Taeniopygia guttata. Next base: position 4,025,460 of record NC_133025.1, read on the forward strand.
CTGGTCAGCACTAGAGCTAGTTGCTCTCAGAGTCTGTGTGTGTCTGCTCCCCAGCCATGCCTCCACAAGGAATTAGCTGCCATAGGAATATCTACAGTTACAAGGCTGATGGAGACAAAAAATGACATTTTCGCAGTGTATCCCAGAAGGCATGAAATGTCTCTGACAAATCCCAGAGGCCAGAAACTCCAAGAACATCAGAGCAGCAGAAGAAGCTGGATTTGACGAGTAAAGGATCAGTGCTGGGATGCTGTTTAGCATAAACAGCCTTTCTGCTTCTCTTCCTTGGAATGTCCTCATGCGCCGGCTCTCCCGACAGAATCGTCCCAGGAGCTGTCTCCTGCTGACAGATGTAACACCAGCACTGGGCTGAAGTGAGGAGGAGCTGGGAGAAGCACCTCCCTGATTTTCTCAGCTGATCTCTCACTTTGCTGGGCACAATCCTTCTGTCTTCAGAGACTAAACACTGAGCAACACTTTCAGGGAACCCGGAGAGGGATCCAGAGTAGTTATCAAATCAGTTGCTGACACATTTCACTGCCACTGTGAGCAGGAAACCCAGTCTAAACCCCAGTTTTTTTAATATCTGCGCCACTACAGAACCCTGTTTCTGGATTTCTGAAGAACAAAACCCCAGCATTTGATGCAGAGGCAACTAATACTGCCTTGAACCCATTAAAACTTGAAGAAAATCTTCAGAACAGCAACAGCTGAGAACAGATCCAGTCCTGCTCATCTCCCATGTAAAAACATTTCTGATGAAGTCTCAGCATCTGGTCCAGCCTGCAGCAGTTGCACCAATCCCATTCCTCAGTGACAATCAGGAAACTTGCTGAAAGGCAAGCTACGAATTCCCAAGTGATGCATGGCAGAGTCAATGCTTCTTGCCTAAAACACCCTCTGGGCAAGATCTGGATGTATTCCAAAGTATTTATACCTGAAGTCCCTCTTCTTCTCCAAAGAATTTAAGAAGGAAACCAATGAAGGAGAATGCAGCAGTTGCAGCCTGGTGTTGGTCAGTAGGTTCTTCTGAGCACAGCAGGAGTCTCTGGTCCCAGCCTGCTGTCACCATATGGCTCAAAGACAGGCCTTTAAAATTACTTGGATTTAAGAGTTAAGATTTTGACTATGAAAGCCTTCATGTTCCTGTAAAGAATGGAGAATTCTCCAGATCCCATCACTGGGATACTCAGCTGATTGTGCAGAGCCAGCGTGGGTCAGGATGTGCTGCTGCCCCACCAGGTCTTGTGTCACCCCACTGCAATTTTGTCTGATGTTACAGAGACCATGGGTTGAGTCCCCTTTCAATATCCAGTCAGGAATAATCATTATATGCCTGGTGTAACACTTTTTCCTTTTGTAAAACCAGAAAGGCAGAAGGAAAAAAAAAAAAAAGCCCATTGATCAGCAAGATCAAACTTGCAGTTAAACTCCAGGTAATGCTACAAATGATGACTTACATTTCAATATGAAAGAAGAGTGCCAGAGCTGTCTAAAAGAAAGGTTCATGTCCAGAAATTGTCCTAGACAAACCACAACCACCTGGAAACGTCTGACCCTTCTCCTTGGGAATGTGTCTGCCACTGGTAGGTTTGGTTTGGTGACAAACCACCTGATCCCTGCTGGCCTTGCACCACTGGGCAATGGGCTGGAGAGGCTCATGAGGAGAGATGCCAGCAGTCTTTCCATGTGCTTTACAAGTACAGAAAAGTTAGTTCCATTTGTAGCTCATTTTTTTTTGTTTTTGTTTTTCTTCCCCCTATGAATTGCTCCCAGTGCTTCCAATTACAATTGTTCTCAGTTAAGAAAAAGGGTATGGGGGAAGAAAACCCCTTGAACAAGATGAAGTGGTAAAAAAGGCAGGGAACAAGGAGGGGGACAGGAAGGAATGCAGAAGTGCAGTCAGTTGGCGTATTGTGCATAGAAAGCAACTTTTACTCTCTCAATCTGGTGGCACAGTTTGATGGCTGGACCCAGCTTCAGCTCCATGCATTCCTGCACCGTGGGCAGTGTCAGCAACAGGAGGGCCTGGCCATCGATGTCCTGGGGAAAGAAACACAGGGAAAATGGTTTTGTTACTGGACTCTGCAGGGCAGAATGCATAAGCAAGTTTGGAGGAACAAGAAGGGCAGCTTGCCCTAAAAATTGAGTTATTTTATCCTCTGCTTTTTTCTCCCACTTTGACACTGCCCGTATCTCCTTTCCCTGAGATGCAACATGATTTTTCAGAAGTTGTCTAGTGTCTCTTCATAGGTTCTCACCTTAACCCCCAGCCTGGAAAAAGCCTCCCAGCTGCTGAAATGAGGGATCACCTAAAGAATCTCTGCAGAGTCCACAGAGATCTGATCAGCCCATTTCATGCCTGAGGAACTGCAACAAGGGGCAGGCTGCAGAGAGACACCAGGAGACACAGGAGGGGGCTGAATGGAGAAACTGATGCTGGTCCCACTGCCAAGTCAGACCCTTTCCCTATCTACTCTGACCCACAATTTGCTCAGCACAGGTTTATGTCTGCCTTGCTCCATGCCCTGTACCCAGGTACACACAGGACCTGTCTTGTTCCACTGCTGAATGACCAAGAGAGGGGCCTGGACCACCAAAAGCTCTTGCAATCTCTAATATCCCACAATCCCAGAATGGTGTAGGCTGGAAAGGACCTCTGCAGGTCATATCTCTTCCTCAAGCATAACTATGCACCAAACTCCACGAACCAGAACCCTGGGTGAGCAATTTCATTGGGAACCTCTGTTGGCTTTATGATCCTCTTCTTGGTAAAGAGCTCAAGTTGTCTTTATTCTTTAATGGACTGAGATGACAGGCCACAAACTGACTGCTTTTTACCCTTTGGGGAACATCAGAGTCTATGCACAACAACTCACAGCCAACATAAACTGTCCAGGACAGCCCTTATTTGGCAGCACTGAACACAAGGAGGAATTAGACACCTGAAGTGCTGCTATGATCAGACTGTCAACAGCTCAGGTCCATCCTCCACTGAAGGGTGATGGCATGGAGCACTGCACCAGGGCTCCACAAGGAAAAGCTCCAGTCATCAGTGTTTGATTCAAGCCATTGTAAAACTCTCTGGCAAAGGAGAGACAGGGTGCCCTTTACCCTCAGCAGTGGCTGAGACTCATTTGCCAAGGAACGGCTCTTTCCACATCAACTGTATACACTCACACAGGCTTGAGATGAAGAACACTGGCTTCTGCTCCTGCAAACCTATCTGCTTAATGGGGAGAAGGCTGGCATCTCCTAAATTTAGGTCATCCAACTGGTAGATCTTCAGAGGAACATAGTTAGGAATTAGGTGTCTACACACTTTGGACATCTAGGTGTTAATGGCAAAATTCAGACAGCCAGTTTGGGCTTCAAGCAGCACTTTTCTGCTTCCCAGGCCAGTATTTTAGAACAGGATGGAACCCACGTGGCCTGGAGAGAGCCTGGTATGTATCAGGTAACCACGATCTGTTTTTACACTGAGGCTCCTACCTATGGGATATCAGTATGGCACCCTGGACCTTGGCAGCAAAGGACTAAACCTCCTGCTTTCCACAAGGGTTTTTCACAAGGCTCTTGAGCTTCTGGACTCTGAGGATCTGGCAAGGCTCTGACTCAAGTTTCTAAGCGTTTTCATGCCTTGCCAAAATTGGTGTTATAACTTGGCCTGATGGACCTGCAGTCTGGTCATAGTCTCTGTACCAAAGCCCCAAGCCCAGCCAGCACGGTGGGATGTCCTGTAACATGAACAGGCACCACAGACACAAAGGGACAAGCAGCAAAAGGACTTCTACCTGCTCCTGAAATATTTTGGCAAGGGGTGCACAGTCAGTGAGTTTAATAAACCTCACAACATCAGTCACAGTCCACTCCAGTGGGTTACTGTCCAGGACAAGCTTCTCCTCCTCTTCTTGCTTAACTTCCTGTGAGGAAAAACAAATAACAAAGAAAGCTTTTCATAAAGCAAACTACTGATTTATTAAAAAAATATGGATATTGATCTAGTACCGATATCCAACTGTGATGGACAAAAACTCTAACAGTTTAAAGTTAGAAAGTGTGTGTTTATTCTACGCTGGGCAGCGTGCGGGATAGCTCCCAAATCCACACCGCAGCTTCCAGGTGATTACAGAGCCCTTTTATCCATACAAGTATTGAATACCCAAAATACAAATCCATATTCATCATTTTGGTACATCCCATTCCTTGCTTCCTATGCTAATAATTTCAAAAGCCATTCAGCATGTGTGGTTCCTTGAAATGGGTCGGTGTCTCTTTCATGGGGAGGGGTCCCAAAATGAGGAAGTCAATGAAGTCTTCCTCCTTCTGACCTTTCTCCCTTTTCAATGCAAATATGACAAATGAACTCTTGGTAGAACTCCCATTCCTTGTCTTCAGTTGGTTTCAGAACAGAGGAGGCCCACAATTGTCTTATGTTCCTAAAAGCTATTTGTCAGTTTATATTTTTCATTATAAACCCAGCTAACTAAACATTGTGCTGACAAGCAACCAATTATTAGTTAACTACTAACTCAAGGCCTACTCACTTATTTTAATTAGCTCTAGTAAGACTTATTTCTAACTAAAATCTTAGCTCCTCTAAAATCTCCAAATTCCTTAACGTTTGCGTTTCAGTGCCTCCTGTGGAGAGGCAGGGATGCCCTGCTCGGAGCAGGAAAGTTTGGCACTTAATTCAGGAGGGATGGTGCTACGGTGTGGGACACGCTCACCTCCTTGGGTGGCGCGCCCTTCTCCGCCTCGCTGCAGGCGTGGGGCTGCGGCCGGCGGCTCCGCCGGGATCTCTCCACGGCAGCAGGTCGGTCCTGCTCGGCGCTGCTCCGCAGGGTGACGGCTCTGCGGGGCCGGGCAGAGGGCACCTCGGCCGAGGACGTGTCCGTCTGGTCATCGCGCAGCTCCGAGCTCGTCTCCTCGCTGCCCGTCTCGTCCTCCATCGCGTCCGCCTCGTCCTCCTCGCTCTCCTGCACGCAGAACAGCGCCCGTGAGATGGACACAGCAGCAAACCCAAAGGCACATGGTCACACTGCATCCCCATGGCTGTGCTGGGGCAACATTTATTTTAACTGCATCGCCTCGTTCTCATTACAGCGCTAAGTGAATTACCCCTCGATTTGTTACAAAACGCATGAGGAAAAAATAAAAAAGTACATGGCAGGAAATTCTTGTTCTCCTCCCAGCTAAAGGTCAGCAGCACTAACTCGTCTGGCACGAAATGTTCCTCTCTTGGGCTGGTATCTCAAAACTCGTGGCGCTGCGGATGCACAGGAGGAGGAATGGAAAATACTAATAGGATAAAATGAAATTCAGATTGACTGAGATGATTCAGATTGAGTGAGATAAAATCAGAAACAGGCTTGAGTTTAAACTTTCACATTGCTTCAAACTGGTTTGGGTGTTATTGCTCCTGAAAAAATGTAAATTTTACTGCGTTTTGAAAATGCCTAGATGTTCAAGACTGCATTCTTTTAGTGGCATTACTGCAAAAGGACAGAGGATTGCACCCAGATTTCCCTGCTTTCAGCCCAACACTGAACTGCTGAAGGTGAAGCCTGAAGTTCCATTTGAAGTATTATACCAGATTCTTGCACTTTCTGTCACACAGGGCTTAAGGGCACTCACCAACTGATAGAAACTGCATTTTGTACTATATATATATATATATACATATATATATATATATAACTTGCCCAAATGGCTTTGAAACTTATCTCTGATCCAAGTGTGAGCAGGCACCCAAAGCCATACGGTCAGGTCTTGAGTGAAAGAGCAATTTAGACAAAGATAGTTGTATTGGCTGAAAGGCTGAAAAACTTGGCTAATGGTTGATTTAGGTTTAACGTAAGTTTAAGTTCCTTTGAAGCAGGTATAATCTAAGGAAATGAAGCAGAACTACACCTAAATGAGGACCAAGCCATGAAGATGCAAGCAATCAACTGAAAGCTGAATAAAATAACCTAGTCTAGTTGAAGTAGAGGGAATTTAAGTAAACCAATTTTAGTTCACATTGCACAAAGCAGCAATCACTGGCACTCAGCTGAGGAAGTGAAACCACACATGAGCTCTGTTATTGCCACCATGGGAAAAGCCCCCAGAAAACAGCCCACACAGAACTAAGTCTATTCCAGGTTTAATTTGGACATGAATCTTTGCTGAAGCTCAGACCCTGCTGTATCACACAGCAGACTGGGAAGACTGAGCCCTCAAATTCCACGTATTTGGGACACAAACCATTTGCTTGGATGCTAAGGCTTGATGTTGTGAGCCAAAAATATTAGGAATAGTTAATGAAAAAAATAAAATTCCTTGAAACCACAATAGCTATGAGCTATTACTATTTATTACAATACTTGGAGATCTTAGACATGGATCACAGCGCTCCTTCATTTTGCTAAATGCTGTGCAAAGCATCCAACAGGCTCATCTGCCTGCTTTTAAGGAAGGAAATAAAATAAAGAGATGTTAGGCAGCATGTCAGACAGTGAGCATTGGGAAGGTGGGAGCAAAAATCTGCTTGCTACCTCTGAAATGGACAAGGTAAAAATCCCCATAGTGCCCCAATAAAACCAGAATGATCTTAGAAGAACAGAGCAGCAAGGAAGGATCCAAAATAGCAAGTGGAAGTGTTCAGGTGTGCTGAGAAGGCACTCAAAAGGAAAATGCAGAATGGGGGAAAAGACGAAGGCACCAAGGGGTTTTTGCTGATTTATCCAGTGTGACACAAACCTCTGCAGAGCCTGCAGCATTCGAATCCACAGCTGAGGATCTCCTTTTCTTCTGCACAAAGATGGATTTCCGCCTCTTTCTGCGTCTGGCTGGCTTGACGTGGCCACTTTTCATGTTGTTATTTTCCCCAATCGGTGGCTTAATGATTTTTTTCCTCTTCCCGTAATAATAAGCTGGAGAAATGAAGCACAATGCCCATTAAAAACTTTAACCACCCAAAGAAGGTTCAGAACCTTGGCCTGCTCCTTGCTACAGGCTCAGGACTGTACTCTACGTGCAATTTAAACTTTAAAATACATTGATTTGGGGGAAAAAAAAAAAGTACAGCATAAATAGGTCATGTTGGACTAGCACAGAGTGTTACAGCTCTTAAGTATCCAGATTTATTGATGATGAATGAAGACTTCAGAATTTAACAATCTGTTTAGGCAGAGCTGAGCAGTGATTTGGAGGGAAAGAGGCCAGCAAGTTCCAGACTCAATCCAGTGCAGTTCTGTGTGAGGTAAAGTTGCTAAAGTTTTCAGCAGAGAGGGCCAGCTAGCCACAGTCATGTACAGAGGAATGGATTATTATTACTTTTAACTATTTTGTGGTCCAGGTTGAAATTAAGGACGTGAGAGTTCTCTGACCTTACATTAAATGTTTCTATTAAATGCCTTTTGACACACTCTGGGGGTGAAAGACACTGTCCTTGGCCAGCAAGGGTATCCCAGCACAACTAAAATGGCTCTTGGCACCCATGGCGAAGTTTGTAACTGAATTGAACCTTTCAGCAAATCAGTGGAGTTCTGAGGAAAAATTCATCCAGTCAAATAAACCATCAACTCTGAAATGGGACAACCTCAGCTGGAGCTTCCCCAGCTCTCCATTTGTTACCAGTGGACTCCAGCCCAGGAGGAAATTTCTACAGAAACCCATCCCCAGGGAGCTCAGTATCCCCCTGAGTGCATTCCTCCTTCTACTGGCACCAAACTCAAATGACTTGCTTTAGCTCAATTACACTGCTTTTTGCAACCTCTGTGGAAGAAGGGCAACACTCACTTCCACTTTCCTGACCTGTTTAAAAGCCAATAATACCAGTAATACTGACAACAAAAAGCACTGAACACTAACAACAGCCTTCCTGAACAGGCATGGTCATGTTTAAATATTAAACACTCTGAGTAAAGAGTCAGTGTTCAAACCTTCCAGCACCTCAGCACTGTGGTTCTGGCCTGTGCTGGTGTGTATGCCAGAAACTCTTTACAAGGAGGATTCATCCCACCTAACAAAGCTGTCTTAGAGTTAAAATCTCAGCTTCCCACTGCAGGCTCCTTTTACGTGCTCCTTGTGTTAACTTTAGATATGAAGAAAATTCAAGACTTCCAAAAAGTGATGACATTCAAACAAACGTATTAGGATGGAGTGAGAGGGACAGCTGGCTGGTACAGGATTCTAAGGGAACCTGTGGTGGTCTGAGAACTAAACAACTGCTCCTAGATGAGATGAATCCTCATCAGTATTAACATATCACACAACTCCTGCTCCTCACCGCCACCATCTCCCACTTCTCTGGTTCCCAGCCAGCACCAAGAGGCATTTTCCCAATACTCACTGTACTTGGTTTTGGTGTGGATGGAGCAGTTCTCAGGGCAGACTTCGGCCACCAGCACAGGGCTGAAGAGGTTGGGGCAGCACTCGAGCTTGGCACAGACCCTCCTGCAGAAATCTGCCACCTGGTCCGACGTCCGCACGATCTTCACGGTCGCCCTGTACGTCTTCCCCCTGTACCTAGGGAGGAGTAAGGGACCCCACATCACCCATCCAGGAAAATCCTGTGGTGCTGCAGACCAGACTCTCCTCTGCCAGGGAGAAATCCTCCCAGGGACTTTTGGGAGATTGTTGCTCTTGAGAATGCAGGTAGAACAGGTCTAATTTTTTAGTGGCTCCATTTCAGATGGACTTGAAGAAAAGGGTGAAATAAATTGAAGGAATGGACATGATTTGGGAAGGAAGCTATGTGCACACTGGATGTATCTGTAGATATGGCAAGGGAAGGAAAAAAAACTCAGTAGGCTTGGTGAGGATACTACACAGGTCAGCAAGCCCTTATTGTGAATTGATGCAAAGGTTTTGGGAGAGGGATGCAGTCTCTCTTCATATATTGACCCATGATCAGATGCTTATACACCTTGCAGAGCTTTCTGGTCAAAACTCTGTGTCTGGATTAAACTCTCTAAGCCCCAGTGCACTTTTGGTTTTTTCCACTGCCATCTTTCCCGCTCCCATATCATGTTCCAGCTCCCAACAATCCCCAAGACTCGTGGTGCCAGCTGTGGCTATCAGGACACACTCATTGTGAAAATGTATCTGGGTGAAACAGCAATCTCTGCCACCCCGGGACCAGATGACTTCACCACTCTGAGACGTGGGCACTACAAAACCTGAGGAACTCATCAGGAGTCTCTGGAGTTATTTAACAGGGCTGCAGCAACGGGTCCTAAAACCTGATTCCTACAGGCATTGCTTGGAGCAGAAACCTGCCATGAAAGGTTTGTCTTAAATTTGCTACGCCACTAAAACATTTATTTCTGTGTTTCATATGAAGTGTTTCTGAGTGATAAATGGCTGAGAAAGATACAGTTACATCCCTGCTGTACTACACTGTAGATGTGAACCCTGGAAAACCAATTATCCCCGTAATTTATTAAACAGCAGCAGCAAGCTGTTGTAAACAGTGAGATAAGGTTTTTAAAACATCTCTTACGCATCCCAAGGAATGCAACATAAGATATAACTGCACCAGAGCCTGGTGCTGGCATTACAAATGTGCTCAGAGGAGGGAAAAGTAACACATAACGAAAGAAAAACAGGGAACAACAGTGGAAGAAAGATGACTGGATGGGAGTCAAGGAAAGACAAAGATAAAGTCACCAGGAAAAATGAAACAAAGCATTTGTCAGTGTATTAAGATCTGCAGTTTCCTAGCAGCTGCTGGTAGATATGGGAGAGGAAGAAGAGGTGGTGAAATAAAGATGTGACCAGAGAGTTAAAACATTCAGACAGCTCTTTCTGAAACAAAGGGGTGTGGGAAAAGGGTTGGAAACTGTGGCACATGGAGTGCTGTAAAGGGGAACCCCAGATGAAATTTGGATCTGAGAACAGCACAGTCCAACCATCCTCAGGTCGCAATCCAAATTATCACCTCAGCATAAAACCTGAATGAACATTCCTGCAAGGTGCCAGGCACTGATACCCCTTTTGGTGCCAAGACAATCCTGGATTCATTCACCTGAATGCATGAAAGACTTAATGAGCCAACTTTCCACACACCCTTAAAGATCTGGACAGGTGAAGCAAAAGGGAAAAGTGTTCCTTTCAGGTACAGAGCACTGCTGTGATCCCAGCTTCCCTATGAAACAGCTGCAGAGGCAGGCTGGCTGAGCAGGGTTTGGCAATACCTAATACCAAAACCACTCAATGCCACAGGCATTTCAATGCATCTACTTGTAAAAGTTTTATATTTATTTTCAATGTGTTTGAAAAGACTCCTGCACTTATTACTTCTCCAGGAGCCATTAAGTTTAACGACAGCCTGGATGGTTTGGTCAGCGAGTCTGCTCTCAGAGACAGGCTGCAGGATTTCACTGAACTGCTTTCACCTGGCCCCAAATAACTCTGCTTGGACTAAACCAGCACTTCCAGACAAGCACCAGCCTCGAGGGTCTCCACACTGGAAGAATCATGGCACAGGGAGCACCTGTACCTACACCTCATTTTATGTCTGGATGCATCTGAATTTAACTCACATTTATTTGTCCTTGTTCTGACTTTCACCACTAGGATGAAAAGACTGCATCTGGTTTTGTTTCCCTGCAAAAGCACTCTAATCAAATTGCCTCTTGATCTTCTTTCTTAAAAGCTAAGAAAGCTGCCTGATGGGTATTATTCAAGGATGGCTGACTTTTTCTAACTGTGTGCTTCCTTATTGTGTTTGGCTGCCCAGGAAGGACCCATTGTACTACAGTGCCTGCTGAAAGGAAAAGATGAAACTAGGAAAATGAACAACTGACTGATTTCATCATCTTCTTTGAATGCAACACACATTTTAATTAACAGAGGATGGCAAAATGGAGATCTCCACGACTGCAGCAATCAGTCTCAATAACACAAGGTGTTAGTACTGGCCACAGCAGTATTTTTTACATCATTTTGGTCTTGGCAGCACCTCTTTCAACTATAAACCAGGTTCTACTAATATTTTCCATATTCCTCACACACTAAAGATTTTTAGCACAGGCACCACCAAATGTAATCTGAGCTGTTTCTAGGACAGCCATGTGGAAGGAGCTCCTTTGTCAGAAAACATTTTCAATCAGCATCTCTCAAAAAGTTACCAACTACTGATGCTCCTATTTATGTTTTTATACCAGGGCTCCTAATCTTCTCAATCACGTGCAAGCAGCAAGTATCTGCATGTACAGCATGGCAGTACTGGAGACTTGGAAAATTGCTATGTCAAGGATAACATTTTTGGTTTTCTTAGGAATCGTCCTTCTTTTTTTAAAAAAACAGATTTTTCAGCTAAAACCAAAAGAATCTTTTTTTCCTCTTCCCCCTTTTCTGCCCTCAGATCCCAAACTCGGAGAAAACCTTAATGCTGGAACTATTTCCGTGGAAAATACACTTGCTGATCCATGAGCAAAAATATTAAATGAACAGCACTTTGCAATAGAATTCTTCTGTTGAAGCTCCTTAAAATAGATTAGAGGTTCATGAGAACATAGTGCCTTCCAGAAGCTCCAGTTAGAGACTGCTGTGTGATGACACAGAAAGTCTTGTGCTGAAAAACTTCAAAAAGCAAGAACATTGAGAACTGCATTTTCAAAAGTCCCATTCTAAGGCATTTCAACAATTCCTGAGACAAATTTGAACAACTCAGTAGATAAAAGTCTCAATTTCCTTTTGGGGGACTGAAGACTCCTTTTGTCTGTCTACCTTAATGTCTGCCAAACATAAGGAGTTAACTTCCTTCAAAGCTATTTAATCATCCAGTGGCATTTTTTACTCTTGAACACAGGATTCAGAAAGGGCACTGGAATGCTCTGGTTGTAAGGCCTTGTCTCATTAATTCTCCTGATTACAGAAATAAAAGGTTTAAGTCATTCCACTGATCCTGGTTTGGAAAGCCTTGCTCAAAATGAACACAAATGAATTTCCACGGTTTCTTCCTCAACCCCAAACCATTTACCTCATCACATCAGGCACAACTCGCCCTTTGCTTCTTGCCAGTCTCCTACTGGTCCTGAGTGTTCTCAGAAATGGCTTCCAAGAGGATCTGGCTAAAAACCTTTCCAGGAAAGTGAAGCTGACAGCCTGCCGTTACTTGGCTCCTCCTTCTTTGCCCTTCCTAATGAGGGGTGTGATAACTGCCTTTTTCCAAAAATTAGGATTCTTTCCTCATTGTCATCAACTTCCAAACACGCCAGTGAGTGGCCTTGCAATGACATTGGCCAGTTCTCCCAGGACTGGCTGCATCCCAACTGCTTCCATGCACTCGTGCACATCCAGTGTTTTTAGATTCCTTTCCACCTACTGTGGGCAACACTTCACTCCCTCAAACAGGATCAGCGCCCTGGGAAGCCTGAGAGGAAACCCCCACTAGCAAAGGCTGAGGCAAAGAAGATTTCAAACACCTCACCCTCACTTATCACAAGTTTAAGGCAGTCTTCTATAAAGCAGCTGCAGAGAAAAGGCTTTCTTTGAAATGCAGCCTCATAAATAAGCAATGATGTCTGGCATAGGGGTAAATATTCCTGGAGTTTAGCTACTGGATTTGAGCAGCTCTCAGGATTTCATTTAATGAAGGAGTCTAGGAATACTCATCTTTATTATTTTGATCAACTGGGCTTCACACAAGACCCAGGAGACAACCTTCTGCACACACCGCTTTTGTTTACGTCCAAAGTCCTGCAAAAATGGGTAAATCCAAAGAGCCCCATTATCAGCCCTCAGAAATGAAAACCCTTGAAAAGCATGAAGTCCCTTAAGCATTTTATGTAAAACTGGGAAGGCAAATCAAGATGTAGGCACTGCACTTAAGAGCATCAAAACCGTACGTGTTGAATGCCGACAGCTTCAACCGGCCCTCATGGGAACCCAGGAGGATCAAGCCTGACATTTCTAACTCATCATCACCAATAAATCAGGTTTGACTCTTCTCACACGGAGCCAGCAGCGCTGATGGGAAACAGCTGCCATCACACACTGCAAACACACCTCTCTGGACAACCTAAATTGTTTTATCTTCTTTGCAAGGTGAGCGTAATTGATTCCACAGTGGTCATTCATGACAGCAGAGTGAACTAATTGCAGGCTGCCCCAGGACTGAGATAATGCATTCCTGGCAGTGCCAAACCTTGCATTTGGGACAGTGGGAAAAGCAGCTTCCTCTTCACCAATCCCTTTGCTCTACCCTACTGAAGGCACTGTAAACAAACAGCACTGCCGAGATGCAAGGAGGTGCCAGTCCACATCAGAAAGAAGGTGACACCATGTGTCCCATCACAGCCGGCTCTGAAGCTGTCATCCTGAGCAACAGGCACCATCCAGACCCCATGGAGCTGGAAGTTGCTCATTGCAGGTCCCTGTTGCTCATTACACATCCCTGTTTAAGATTCTGGAGCACTGTCACACCTGGTGGAAGGTGTTATGTGCTGTTTGTATGTTCCACAGTATCTGGTTTCATGACTGTTTTCTCTTTTGCTTCTGAACAACCAAATGAAATTAAAACTTCTGGATGGAGCAACTCAAGCAAATTAAAAAGGAAAAAAAGAAGTCCTAGGGTAGTCAGACAGTCTTGGGGCATGTCAACCTCTGCCATGCACTCTTAAAAGTCCTCAAATTACCCAGACACGAGCTGGCAGCACCACTAAGCACTGCTCAGTCACAGAAGCCAGAGAGCTGCAGGAACCAGGAGCTGTCCAGCCCCATGAGCTTTGTCTCCTCAGGAGCCAGAGGGCAATGCCACACTGGAGGAGAAGTGCTGCTCTCAGCAGGCACTTCAAAACTTGCTGTCCTGGCTCTGAGCCTGCGATGATCCATTCTGTGGCTTAACAAAGTTGAAAGATGCTGCCTGACTCCTTGGATGAGGTGGATGCCTGCTAGGGCAGCCAGCGTACAGGAACACAAACATGGACTGTGACTGGGGGGGCAACGTAAAATACTACCATGGATGGTCACTAAAACATTTTCCAGGCTGTCTCCCATTAGAAATGTGGATTTCAGCAGCCTTAAGAAATAGGTATTTATGCTTTTGCACAAGGAAGATCCCCACACTCAAAGGGGAAACCCCAACAAAATCCTACTCATGATACTGCTAATGGGCAAACTGCCTGGAAGTTCAGTTCTCTGCAGGAGAGGGTGTTAAGTAATATAGGGCCTTACAGCTTGATTTCTCAACTGCTAAGTACCTGTAGGAGTGAATTGTCTGATATTTGCAGCACCAGATGTGGGATCCTGGAATCAGTGAAAACCAGGTCATGGTCAAAGACCTGTTTTAAATGAAAATCTGCTTGCACAAAGTTGACTTTTAGACTTCCATCCACAACAAACACAAAAGCCTGACATTCTACATGGGTGAGAGCAGCAAATTAAAAATAGGATGTTTCTAGTAGATTTTCATTTCATTTGCAATCCTCCTTCAGGAAAGCAGTTTTAAGTGTACACAGAGTAAAAGTTTTTCAACTCCCTCCCTCAACCATGAACTCTCTGCAATATCTGCATGGGCAAAGATCAAATACAGTAGCCATCAATAGTGCTTTGTTTGGCAGCTATTCATACCAAATAACCAAGAGAAAATTGCTTTTCTTTGAAAAGGAGTTGCAGAGTTCAGTACAAAGGGTGAGATTCACTGCATTTAACTGCAGTACTTAAAAAGTCAAGGTGACCATTAGTTAACAAAGAAAGCTTTCTTCAAAGAAATATTTATTGAGATCCATCTTCAAGTGGGAAGAATTATTCTTCAGGACTCTGGAGAGAGCTTAGGTGAGACTCCTCTCTTTCAGAGAGACAACAATTGTTGAAATGCATCCTAAGTATAGTGGCCATTACATAAAGAAGACATAAACAGGTATATTTTAATGCTGTAAGGAGGAATTCAGTATTCTTTGGTGCTATTTAGAAGAGAATTGAAGAACATATTCTAGAAAGGCATCAAATGTTGACCTGAATCTCTGATCTGTTACTACGTTGCCCTAATCACACTCCTGCTAAAAAAATGTGTCCCTGCTAATTTGTTTGAACTTTTCTTGGTACCATTTATTCTCACCATTTTTCCCTGCATTAGCCTGACAGGTTCTAATTTAAAAGCAGCCATACACCTCCATTTAGAAAGTCAGGAATTGAGTTCATTCAGTAATAGCCAAGCTTATAAGAACAGCTTATCATAAAACTCAGGACTTGACTTCATCAAAAACTGGATGGCTGCTTGGAGAAAGACAATAGAAATGAACTGTTCAGGTGAATATTTCATTTCTGAAGTCGCTATGGAATGAGTCAAATAATTCAATGAAGCAAAACGATAATTAGAAAAGTAAAACTGTCACAATAGAAAAAAACCCTTTTTTTTTCCCCCCATTAGTCAGTTCCCTTTCTGAAACCTCCCAGATAGAAGAACACACATTGAAGACTTACTTTGCTTTAAGTGTTTCCTCCTGGAAATTCCACTGAGGGTCTTCCACAAGCTGCAGTTCTCGTAAAACACTCCCTGGCTTGTAAGCTGCATTGATCACCATGCTGAGAACCTATGGGGAGATAAAACAACAATAATGGGTTTGAAAGTAGTCCTTGACCACACTGAATATGGTGCCAGGTGCTGCACAGGCAGGAGCAGCTTGCAGGTGCTTGTTTCTGTCCTGGCTGCACAGTTTAAGTGCTGGATGCAAGGAGGAGGAGTCCCAGATTGGCTCACAGTTGCCATATTATAGATAACACCTGAGTCTGAAAAGGTAACTGCATTAAATGCTGCTGTTTAACCCCAAAAATCTGATAACCAGTGATTTTGTCTTTGTGACAGACCCTCTCACCCAAAGCAGATTTCACATTTCACCCATCCATCATGGACCAGTTTAATAAAAAATGAAAACAGAAAAAATTCTGAAGGCACAACCAGGTACAGGTCATGTGCATCACCACACAGTGAACACTGGAGGGGAAATTCACACATTTGAGGTCAGCAATGTGCTCAAGAGCCTGAGAGCTGTGTGCCTTGACTGTATTAACAGAATAGTAATGAAGTCTCCACAAAAAGAGTTTGCAGGAGGTGTGCCTGGAACCCAGTGTGTGTCCACTCCGTACAAGAGAACACACGTGCCAATCCTTTTAATCCAAAGTCACTGAGAATAAAAATGATTCCTGCCATTGGCTCGGGAAATCCAAGCTTTAATAGCCTACACTTGGCATAGGGAGATAAACACAAGGAAAACAAATCTCTTAACAGCACCAGACCGTGTGTTTGAACACTCTGCATTGTATGCACATGAATGATCCCACAGTGAATCTGGATTGGTTTTCATCTAATTTAGCTCGTTACCTAACGCCTGTTCTTAATTCCTTGGGAGCCTGCAAATAATTTCAGTACGATGAACATAAAGTTTATCCAGCAACCATGAACAGAGTTCATCAGAAATGAAAACATAACTAGGTCATACTGCAGTGACCAATGTGTTTATGTTTGTTTGGTTGGTTTTTTCCCCCCTCTAAATCCAGCAACCTGAGGATTTGCTAGCATTTTAAAAACCCTACAGGATTAATCATTTCAGGCAAAGGCTTCACTTAATGCTGCAGAGTACCCTGTAAAATGGCACTGGCTGGAGTTGCTTGGATAGGTTATTTACTAGAAGCAAAATTTAATTTATCATTGGGCCCTTGGAAACATAACTCAAACCACTCTTCAAAAAAGTCCAATTAGAGGCACCGAACACTGACAGAGGGTAGATTTAGACTGGATATGAGGAAGAAATTCTTCCCTGTGAGGGTGGTGAGGCCCTGGCACAGGTTGCTCAGAGAAGCTGTGTCTGTCCAATCCCTGGCAGTGTCCAAGGCCAGGCTGGATGGGGCTTGGAGCAACCTGGGATAATGAAAGGTGGCAGGGGGTGGCACTGGATGATCTTTATGGTCCCATACAACCCAAACCATTTTAAATTGCTATGAAAAGACAGTTTCTGAGCGAGCTCTTCCAGCTGCTCACCCACATCTTGTCTTGCTGGTCTCTCCCCACACAAACTGAGGGGCACTGGCCTCTGACACCTCATGTCAGGGAGCCAGAAATGGGTTTTCAAGAACATCAAGTGCCTGGGGAGCTGCCACACTCATTCACAGCTCATCAGGTGCATTGATCAGTAAATCCAGGAAGTTTTTTAACCCCTGTGCAGGAGTTTGCTGGGAAAGCTCTCCTCAAGCACACTTCTACACCCACCCTGGTGGCTGGTGGGACATTTGGGGCAGAAAGCATCCTGCTGAGCAATTTCCACCAACAGTGCTGTCCTGCCCCCTCACCAGAGTAATGGTGCTTGTCTGAGCTGTTGGAATAGCTGGGAAATGAGCAAGAAAACAAAACCCAACCCTGCAATACCAGTGTGGTCCTGTCTGGGCGTTCTCCCAGCCACCTAATCAACTCCAGCCCTGCACAGGCACCCACGGTGCCAGGACTTTTCTCAAAGCTGGCTTGTCACCAGCAGGACTCTGTAAAGTTCTAAACTCAGTTCAAAAAATGAGTGTTTTGTAAGAACAATTATTTCCTTTTCAGGAAAGAGAAAAAACAAAACAACAAAACAAAACCAAAAACCTCTGGCTTTTACTCCTCTTGTATCTCAAGTGAGTCACTGAGTTTGGCATTTTACCCTACAGCAAAGGTCCATCATCACAGGAAGAGTGGCACCTTCTAGCAATAGTATCACTTCATATTGCACTCTATTAAATGCAAACAAACAGAATTTTGGAAAAAAAAAATTAACTGTGATTTAAACAAAACCAGCAATGAAACCTAGACCAGTTTCCAACTCTCTCTGGAGATGGAAAATTACATCAACCATTTCAGACCTGTCAAATTTTCTTTGGCTGGAGCATGACCAGTTGGAGATTTTGGTGGTTTAATTTCAGCCCTCTGCATCAGGAATGGTTTGGGTGCAGCCACCTGTGCCTTGGAGCAGAGGAGGGGATTAGGCAAGCTCAGCCTTTGCTGTTATCCATCAGTGAGGTTTTATTTTGATGCTGCTGACCTTTGGATTTTCAGAGCTGAGTGAGCTGGAGTCACACCAGTGAAGACCATCACACGGCTCTGCCCCACCTTACAAAAACTTGATATTCATTAAGTTTTCCATGTCATGTATTTTCATGTGCACAGGGACTCTCTTTTGAGTATATCTGGAGTGCCTGGTGCCACTGGGCAGTTCAGCACTCTTCTTCTCATCACAGCTCTTTGGTGTTCACGCATTTCCCATCTCCATCCCCCTTGAAAGAGTCTCAAGTTTTGAGATGGTTGAAGTTTTCTTAGGAAAACTCCAAACTTCCTTCCTAACTCTCATTGTCAAGGTACAGCTAAAAATATGATCACAACTCTTTTCTCTGATAAGAGAACTGAGTTCTCTGAGAACTTTTTTTCTCTCTGAGAAGACTCTGAGGTCTTCTCTTAAGACCTCAATGATCAGCATTCTTATGAGGAAAAACTCAACTTCCCTCCTCTATCTGAGATATAATCCCACACTCCTATCTAACAAGAGATGCTAAATCCCAGGGTAGCCTCAAAGCAGGGCAGCAAACTTTTTTTTTTTTTTTAACTTGGAATACTGATGTGTCTGTGGGACAGAGAGAGGAGAGCAGAAGAGTTATCTGGGATTCTTTCATTAAATGATCAAGGATCTAAAAGGCATCTTTTGTCATAGTCCATTTTCTTTTTAAATAGAGAAAGAGCAAAGTGTCCTAAAAATAGTAAGACCAGTAAGCAATGACGCTAATTAATCTTTACAGCATATTTCTCTAATATATGGGAGGGTTATAGATCATCTGGAGATGACACCTTATTTTATTTTACAATGATGCTGAGGAGTTCCTGGCATATATGAAGAACTGTTTGTGCTCCTTAGATATTCTGACCCCAGAACTAAAACTAAAGCTGAGCATGTATTTATTTTAATTTACTTCAAGTAAATTAAACTTCAAGTCAGCCTTTATTATACAGAAAAGCTACGTTACAGTCACCACTTTTCAGCCCAGGGGCAATGGCTGGATGACAGTAGCTGATGTCTCCATTGTACGTGGCTCCAGGTTTCAACTTGTTTTCCAAGAAAACACCTCAAAAATGAGACAAACTTTGCAGCTGATGTCAAACAACAGGCATTGCCACCTCACCTGCCTCTTCCAGTGAAAGAAACCACAATAAACCAGTGGTCCCAGCAGAAAACTTGTGCTGGCACTGGGGATAATCAACAGCGAGGCTGTAAAAATAAGTTTGGTACTAAACTACACAGGAGTAACTTGCAACTCACCTAAGACTTTGGGATTCAAGGGTACACACACAGGATGATGCTTCACTGCATCAGTGGTGGAGGTAAGGACAAGACCTTGGGTGGAAAGGGCTGAGGAACATTAGGAACTTCAATTGTGCTGCGATTTTTTACCTCCATCCTGGCCATGTGCTGCTGGCACCTCTGTCATCTCAGCAACAGGTACCAGGAATCAGGTACAGCAACACCAGGAATCAGGTACAGCAACACCAGGAATCGGGTACAGCAACACCCTGAATGTTTTCTCTTCAACCTTTCCAGAATTTGGAACTGGTTCCTCTGGCCAGAATGAGCTTCAGTTTATGGCCATAATAAGCTTGAATTTTTTCTGCAAAGTAACACAGACTACTGCTGGGCCACTGCCATTGTCCTGCTCCTTGGGAAGTTGTTTATGTCTCCAAAAGGAGATGCCCATATCTCCATGACACTGCTGTTTGCTCCTGTGTTGATGGCAACCCACACTGAAGTCGCTTCCAACCAACAGAACTCCCCATGTTTCCAAAACATCACCTCTCCCACCAAACCCCACAATGCAAAACCTGCCCCTTTTTCCTGGCTGGCAGTTTGCCTCACGGAAACCACTCCAGGACAATTTTAGGTGCATTGTTTGCAATTCTGGGTCTGACAAGCCACGACTCATGCTTTCCTCTGAAATCCCCCCAAAAGAGAGCTGGGCCATACCTCCTTGAGGACCAGCACACACTTGCCAGGCCCCACAGACTGAGGTAGCTCTGCAATCCTGCCTTTGTTTAAATATGGACCTGAGAAGCAGCGGTGGTTGATGTAGAGCTGGGGGCAGCAATATCTCCCATTGATGGTGCCTGCAAGGAGAAAGCAGCAGTGAGGTGCCTGCAGCACTTTTATACCATAACTCAAGGGCCCTTCTTTATTATTATCATTGTTTTAATTGAAGGGATGGGATTACAGCTGGGTTAAAAATTATTTATTGTTTAAATAAAGATTACTCTTAGAGGCTGTGAGATTTAAGAAAGTAGTCAGCTATAGCTCAAAATGTTCACAAGTTTTTCATTACAAGATAATATATAACTTTCTAATCTAATGCATAGTTGCCACAAAGTTTATTTTGTTTTTCTAACTTATCACCTTTACTTATATTCTACTGTAATGTGTATACTTTTATCTGATGAGTTACTATCACATGTACACACAAATGCCAACACCACACAGTCCTGACATAACACAGGGATCCATCAGGTCCTGCTGCACCCAATTTCATCAGCGTCAATTAACAATCTGCACCCATCTCCACCAGAGAGACTCATCAGCCTTGTCTTAATATCATCACCTGAAATGGGCAAGCTCCAGGGGAACTCTGATAGCCCCAGAAAGACAAGTGGAGAACCAGAGCCTCACCTGCTGTACATCAGGTGGGTTCACTCCACCTTACACCCCCTAAGGATGTGGTTCCATCTCCCCAGCCCTATGACAACCCACTGCCTTTTTGGGGCCCTCCCCTTCCATACAAGACATGGGTCTTTGAAATAAGGATCCTTACCTGTTGTGTCTAGCTGAGGAACCGGGCAGAGGTCATGAGGTATTTTCTCAACAGGCACTGTGGATGGTAACCTGTTAAAAGAGAAATTGGGTGTATTAATAGAGTATTTGGTGTACTTAATAGCATCAAACAGCACAAAAGGCCAGAACCAGTCCCCAGGCTGGACCAAAAGCTACACCAGTAACAGCCTGGGATGAGGAATGGAGATACCTCCAACACAGTTCCACTTCCACATGGCTGATCACAGAGCAGGGCATTGCAGATGAAGGAGCCAGATCCACCCCTTCCCTAAAAATATACCCTGATGTGTCAGCTTTAGACCTCCAGGCTTCAAATATCCTCCCTTAAACCCCTTACATTCCAGTTTCTACAAACTGCAAGAGCTGTACAGGGAAATGCCCTCCTGGTGTATGTCCATCTTCCCTAAGCATCCCTTGCTGGCCATCAGACAGGGGCTGTACAGCCCCAGCCAGCAAAAAAATTGCTGTTACAGAGACTTTCTAATATGCTAACAAATATTTCAGGCTTAAAAGAATCCTCTTGCTGGCTGTGCTGCAGCATCTGAGCAGTAGTTACCGAGCCACACAGCTGCTGTATTATCCCCCCTGGAAGACCCGATGCATTCCTGTGAAAACACCACCTTAAATAACAAAAAAAACCCAAAACAACTTACTGTTTTTCTGGTTGCACAACTGCAATTCTCCTCTTCCTTCGCACTGCAAAAATGAAGCAAGAAATAAAAAAATAGTTTTGTACCCTTCTGTCCTGTTAAGTACACCCAGAATGCATAAAAATGTGTCTAAATGCACTGACTATAAAACGACTTTGAACACAATGAAATGGTACTTAATTACTATCACCATATTTTCTTGGTATTTTTTAAGTAAGTCACTACATCATTAAAACCTACTTTAAGGATGTAATAATACACTTAATCTTTCCTCTGGAATGCTAATATTGTGTTTTATGGGATCAGCATAAAAGAAAAAAAAAATTAAAATAAAAACACATATATTTTTCCACACAGGAACACATATGGGTAAGATTACATTTTACAAGCATGATTACCTCCAGTGTAATTTATCCCCAGCAATAACTTGTGATAAGGCTGCATAATGTTGCCATAGCAGTATTCTCCTAAATTAGGCTCTGGCTGCCTGATTTTTAACTTAAGCATATTTAACTCTTCGAAAGGGTTGATACCTTTTAAAATTTGCCTTTTGGATGTTAATTAATATAAACAGTGAGGCAAATTTTTCACCTGGTGGCTTGAGATTGGATATGCTGGAACAGGAAAACAACACCAAGCCACTGAGTTCTGATGAACTGAGTTCAAATGCAAATAGAAAGAAATTTGTCTTAATATGCACTGGAGGCAGGACAAAACACTGTGGGCTTAATTGTGCTGTGGGGGGATTTAAACTGAACACTAGGAAAATCTCTGAGCTGGCAAGGGCAGTGAAGTAAGGGACAGATACCCTGGGAAAGGGCAGAAATTCCATCACAGAATGGCAGCAATTATTTCTCCATTTAGATGCAGCAGATCCTGTTTTGGAAAGGAGCACCTGGATGGCCTCTGTATGTCCATTTCACCTGACATTTTATGTGGTTTTTTTTACAATTTGAGGTTTTTGTTCCTAATCCACTCAGCTGCCTGAGTGAAGCTGGCTCAGCACAACAAAACCTGGTTCCCCTCTGACAACCCCACTGCCCAACAGCCCCTCTGCAAACCCACAACCCAATGTGCAATCCCAAACCATGGAACAGCCTTCCCCAGCACAGACAACCCCATCTTGGGAGGGGCTGATCACAGAGAAAAATACAAACCGCTTAATTCTGGTCACTAATTAGATTTATTACCGTACACCTGCAGCCTGGTAATTGGTCTGCTGGGTAGGTTGATAGTGTCAAAAATGGGATTATAGACTTCAGGAAAAAATCCCTGATATCACCTGCACTGCTCAAGTCTCTATGTACTTACAAACAGCTTTGTGTGGTGGGGTGAGGTTATAAGCATTTGCTTCACACCAGCCAACAGGGAAAATGTCCATAGACTCCACATCAACAATGTACTCTGGAGAGGGCATCTGTGAACCTAGAAACACAAATTTATAATGGGATTTAGGCATGGGAACACCAAGCTCAGAGCCACCCAAGCATCCATCACGAGGCCAGGGATGCAAATGATGGAATGTGTAAAAATAAATCAGCTTCCCTGCCCCAAAATCAGGCACCATTTCATCTGCAGCTCTGCACAGGCAGCCAGGATGGGGTTGCTGCATTTACAGTGCAATGTGGTTCAGAGGAAAACCCCATTAAAAGCACTTTGAGGGTGTACAGTGAAACAGCCAAAAGCCATGGAGGTTAAATATGTATAACTTCCCTTGACAGCCTGGCTGACCCCTAGGTATTTTGTGAAGTTGCATAACTGAGTTAGAAGGACTTGTTGAATGCTTGCTCTTAATAGTAAGAGAGTGTATCCAGGCTTTCCCAGGCTGGCAGCTAATGTGGGAGAGAGGCTTTTGTATTCCAGTGCTTCCCTGAAGCTTTTTTGTGCAACTCTGCCCTTGAGTCCCATTGCTTTAAGGGTGAGAGGTGGCCACTCTTCTGTGCAGAAGTGCCACAAATTCTCCTAGGGTTCCTCACATGAAACAAGAGCTGATGACCCAACAGGAGGGAAGCAGTATGAAAATCCCAAGTGGGAGACATGCACCAAGGTATCCGGCACGATGCTGACTCCAAAACTTCACCTGAAGTCTCTAGTTAAAGCAATTATCTTCCAATTTGGTTATTACAGCTGCTTTAGAAGATAATCTCCTGTCTTCATTTATGTGGGTCCCACTCACAGAAACAAAGAATTATTTAGGCTGGAAAAGACTTTCAAAATCAAGCCCAACCATTAAGCCATCACTGCCAGGCCCACATCTACATAACTTTTGAACGCTTCCAGAGAATTATTCCACCACTACACTGGAAACCTGTTCCAATGCTTGACCACCCCTTCAGTGAAGGAAAAATTTTCCTGCTTTTTTTCCCTAATTTACCTCATTTCCAAAATCCAATGAAGATATTCTTGCTGGCTTTGAGTTCTTTCAAAAACAACTCTTGTGTCCTGAGTTAAGGCACTATATAACTATTCCAGTTCAAGTTCAACTGCCCTGGCACAGCTGGGCCAGCAACTTCACCTCCTCCCTCTGCCAATTCCACCCCAGGACAGAGAGCTCCAGCACCAGCATGGGGTGATCTCCTAATAAAAGGGACCAAAGGATCAGCAGCTTCCCCTGCATCACCCTCGCCTTGGCATCTGTTAAAACATCTTTGCCTCCTGCTTCAGGCAGCAAGTGTTTGACTGTGCACAGCCAGATAACTACAGGGAGCTTCCCTCTAATGTCTGTTCATCAAGGGCTTGTGGTGTAATTGAAACAGTAATTGAACTTTGTGATGGGAACAGCGCTGAGGCTGAGGTGCAGCATTTGGATCAGTAATAAACCTGCTGCTCTGAGAGTGTTTGGCTGCAGGAAAAAGCCCAAGGAGGCAGGGAAATAGGTGCTGGTGATCACACTGCTGGAGGAAATAATGAAAAAGAAATGCAATCATGATGTCTGTGTAGATCTGTGGATGTCTTCACAGTGTTTCTCTGAGCCCTGCATCGTGTTCATGCACTATCCATTGAAAATACATACTGGAATATGGGGAAGAGAATGGGATGAAGGCACAGGGGAAGGACACAACTTGCTGAATACAAGATTTCAGCAGCTGAAATTCCCTGAAAAAACATTACCATGAGGTCACTGCTCAGTTTGAACCTGATGAAAGCTCCAGTGGGGAGCTCCATTTTCACCTGACACCACAAATCCAGGCAAGGAGCCCATGTGAAACAGTGAGTTGTGACAAGACATGCACACAGTGAGCAAGCCATGGATCAAACCCTAAACAGGGCAAGAAATCAACACAGACCCCACTGAAATGTCACCAGAACTGAGAAAACCAATCACTTCATTATTGCAATGGTGCTGTTCTGATGAAACAGACTCAATTATTTTAGAGGTCCTTTCTAATCTTAATTATTCTACAATTCTAGATTATTACAAAGCAACCAGATGAAATGCACTTTCCTGCTTAGAAGCAGGGTAAATGAGACATGAAGGGTCTTTTCCAACCAAAATGGTTCTATGAACATTCTGCTTCTGAAGTTTACAGCTGCAGCCACCCCGAGGAACAAGAAAGCAGCACAATGCCCATTCTCCTGCAACACCTTGTTCTTCTTGTAAGACATATTCACAGCTACTCTGTCCTCCCTGGCACTGCTCCTGCCCTCTGGCAATTGATAACCCTGCTTTCCACTTCCAATCCGACTGCTTCCTTTGGCCTCACTCACAGGAGTGCAAAACAGCTTTTTTCAGACTCATTAAGTTTCATCTGCTGCATTTTATGCTGCTCTCTTCTCAGAGCAAGAAATGTCCATGGGAATTGGGAGGTTAAAGGGCAAACAAGGAGACTAGAAACAGGGTGAGGGAAATGTCTACCATGAATTTTACAGGATGGGTAGAACAGAGCAGCAACTCTAGAAAACTGTAAAAGGGGAAATTACAGGAAACCTCCCTGGAGAAGTGATTAACCAAAGGGTTTTCCTCAAATTCCTTGGCTGTGCAGGCAGCGTGCATTATTACTTGTATAAATTCACACCAGAAAGCTTCAAGCTCTAAAATCTAAAATGAACCAGTAAAAATTAACAATGCAGATGATGAGTAATAAAGTAGCAGAGAGCGCAGAGCATCCCATCAGTCCTGAGCTTCTCCTCCACCACGGGGGAACCACAGTGCTGCTCATTAAACACTCGCCCTGGAGTTTAGGGGTTTGCCACTGTACCAAGTGTGATTTAGCACACAATGTTCCCTCATGTCTAACTCGGCCCTGCTTAACTCCTGTGCTCCTGGTTTATGGCTGCAGCCTGGGCTGTCAAACTGGGAAACTGGGTGGGCAACAATGAAAGCTTCAGAGGCACCCGTGATAAATGGTGGGACCTGAGGTCTTCAGAGAGGGGCTCTCCATGGAAGCTGGGGAGCCTTGCTGCTTCCAGAATATAAATAATCAGTTAGAAACAACACTATATTAATGGAGTCAAAAAAACCCCAAAAAACCAAAAACATGCCACACTTCAAGCCACATTTATTTTACAACTCTGCAAGCAGGTTTTTTTTTTTTGTGTTTTTCTTTTTTTTAATGCCTGCTTTTTGCATAACACTGGGCATACTGTAGTGATGTATTCCTACAGCAGCAAAGATTTCTTTCCATTTTCTGCAGTCTTTTGCATCTTTTCTGTTTATGACAGATCATTCAATTCCTGGTATTGAGATATAAACCGAGCTTAAAGCATCTATACATCAGAACTCAAAAGAAAGATGCACACAAGGCTTTTTTATGGTAAGTTGTAAAAAAACATCCTTTAAGAAATTAAAAGAGTAAAAGGCAGGAAGAAAGAGACGAGGGAAGGAAGAGGAAGCAACGTGAGAGTGTATTGCCCTTTTCCTGCATCTATCCACATGTTTGGCATATGCAAGTGAAGGTCATTTAAGAAAAGAAGTTGCCAAAATGGGTCAAATTCCTTGATCAGATGGGTGTAAATTCAACAACAGCCTTAGTGAGAACAAAATGCCAAACAACTGTTGATTCCAGCAATTAAAATAATTATTTGCCCTTTGTCCAGACCAGGCTCCAGATAAGCTTTTGCTACCTTGAGCTAGAAGGCAAACAATCATCTCAGAGTTAAAAACCAAAACCTGTCATTGCACACAGCTCTACCAAAAGCAAACACTCAGGAGGAACTATAATATTTTGGGTTTCCTGGCAACACTTTTACCAACTTTAAGGGCTTTGATTAGAGACTTCTCCTCCTGCACAAACTGTCAGGCTGGGAATTGCTGTAGAAGCCTCATCTGCACAAGTGAGGCAAATTTCTATTCCTAGGATGAAAGTGTATGATGATGACAGGGAGGAGGCTGTTAGGATGGTGATAAAGACCACGTGGATGAAGGGTGAAGGAACTTGCAGCTCCTCCAGAGAAAGAGCAGGTGAATGTAATTCCTCATAAAACATAACTGGTCAATATGTATAAAATTGAAAAGTTGGAGAGAGCAATTTTGTGCAGAGAATGAAGGACAAAATTGAGTGAGTGAGTGAGTGAGTGAGTGAGTGAGTGAGTGAGTGAGTGAGTGAGTGAGTGAGTGAAGCAGACAAGCACAAGCAGCCTTTAGAGCATGTACCTTCCAGGTGCAGCCACATCAACCGTCCTTTCACCGAGGTGATGGAAGCCACACAAATCTCTGCAGGGTTCCTGGGGTTCACTGCCTCCAGCTTCATGTTCTTGGTGAAGCCACGGCTGAAGGATGTCTGAAAGAGGCAACAGACAATGCTGAAACACGGCACTGCAGCACTGCACAACTTCAACCAGACTGTCTGCTGTGAAGCATCAATTTAGCATGGTTTGCCTTCTGCTGGAAATGCAGGATACCCTGAAGAATGCAAAGGCAACCAGAGCCAAATCAGAGCTGTGCTGGTGCAGCTCATGGTGAGGCAGCTGTGCCCCAGCAGCACATGGGTTGCAGGGGAGTATAGACTGCTGCCCCTGGAGGATCTCAGTCAGAGGAGATGGATACCCACAGGAGGCTGTGACCCTGGAGACAGGAGCCCATGCTGGAGCAGGTTTGCACCAACACCCATATGAAAACTCAATGATGAAATGCATGTCATGTTCTATCCCTGACTCCTGGGGGACTGGGAGGAGGTTGCTCCACATCAGCTCCAAGGATGTTTGAGTGTTTGTCAGTGATGCATTTTCTGTTGATGTGATACCAGAGGCTTCCCAGAAGTCCTGTGCTTAAGCATCTCTCACCTTGCTAGGAGAAATCTTATAAAGCAAAAATCCATCTTGCTCTGAGACAAGAGAAACCCCTTCATACATTCAGTCACCCAAGCTGACTGAAGCTGAAGATACCTGAGTAACTTTTTCAAGTATGCTTTTCATCATGGAGTTTTCATGGATGGACCTCTGAGCAACCCCATCTAGTCAGTGGCAGCAGTGCCCATGAGTGAAGGGATTGGAACTAGACAGTCTTTAATGACCCTTCCAACCCAAACCATGCTGTGATTCTATTTTAAGCTCAATGAGCAAGGCTTTCAGGTACATTGGCTGGAGTGCAGATGGGTCCAGTTGTGTCCATTGCCGCTGTTCCTTCCAATGTCCCCTCCTGTCCCTTATCCTCAGCCCTTTCCCAGTATCTCCCCCACCACCCTCCCTGAAAACACACTAATGCAATACCTGTGTCCATACCAGGGCTTCCTCTCCTTGGATTTCCCTCCCTTCTGTTCCACCTGCTCTACATCTCTCTGCACACAGAAAGGGCTCCCCCTCCGAGGTGAGATGTTTTGCTAATAATAATTGGGATGGGTAACAACTGCCACTGACTCCAAATGACACCAAACCCTCATCCTATGTGAGAAACTGGAAGCCAGGCTCAAATTCAACCCCTCTCCTACTGGTACAACACCAAGGACCATGGGCACTTCACCTTGAACAACCACTGAGAGCTCTTTGAGAGACTAAAACCTCACAGCTTTGGTCTCTTTTCCATCCAAGAACACGCTGCTACTCTCAAACACACCTTGGACTGCCTCAAGCCTTGCTCAGCACACAGATCAGCTTCACCCTGCAAAAGCTGCTAATGGCCAGGGCTGCAGGAATGGCAGCCTGAGTTTGTTTAAATGCCTTTTATGTTGCCTAACAAGGAAATGCCATTTATCATCACCCCGGCTCCTTTCATTGCAGTTCGGTGCTGGAGGCTCATTTATACAAAATCAATGGCAAAACAGTTAGGTGGAGTTTATTTTACTAAGCATTTGGGCACGTCAATCCATTTCATAACTGCCTCTCCTTGTTAAAAATCCCTCCTGGGGAAATAGCTACAGCACCTCCACTGCCAGCACCACGTCTGGCTGCACGAGGTGGGAGATGCAAAAAAAGCTTCCATCAAAGAGCCCCTCACAGCCACAATTCAAGGGGACCAGCCAGCCTGGAGGCTGCACAGGTGACAACAGAGAAGCTCCCTCTGAACAGAATTGTGTTATTAAGAGTGGAAGAATAAGAGAGACATGTTCACCTGGTGAATGTTTCCTTAAAAAAAAAAAATAAAGGACCAATAAATGCCCAAACCTGACTTAATCTTAGAGGATATTATGCAGAGACTTTTCTCAAGGCTGCCACTGCTGAGAGAAGAGATCCACTACTTGGCAAAATGAAAAGAGATATAAAGAAAAGGTGGGGATGCTTGCAGAAGAGGAATGCAAAAATAGCCCCACTGTATTGGTGTGATGCAGCTTCCCTCAGGACTGCTGGAAAGCTTTGCTTTAAGTCCCTTCAGGAAAAGGGATTTAACGGGGCAAAGAAATCCTTACTCTGGTTTGACTCCCAAGTCAGACACTGCTCATGGTATAGTTCCTCTGAGCTCAATAAAAAATTCACTAATTCACCATCAAAGCTTCCAAGCCAGGCTGCCCCTAGGCCACCACAGATGAGGAAGGCCATGGAAAACCACAGTTGGTGCCTGTCTCCATTCTGCTTTCCATAAACACCCCATCCCTCAGTCCTGTGACTTCTGAGCCCAGTGAAAAGCTGTACAATTCCTACAGAAACCTGTCTGTCCATCATTCATGCCACCACTTTATTTTGCAAAGCTTTCTGTGCTCATTTTAGGTGCACCACTAACATTTAGGTACCACCATCAGAAGTATGTTCAGTTTTTGATGGGATCTCAACATCCATCAGTTGATGGGCACACGAAGGAGAGCACCAGGTTGCTGGAAAAGGCAGAAGCTACATCTGCCTTTCCCCAAGCAATGAATACCTGTCAGATCAAGCCACACAGGGCTGTCATTGCCATAAAACAGTCTGCAAAAGATTATTTCAAAAGCTGTGAATCTTAAACACATCCATCACTCTCATATCACTGTTGCAGCACCAAGGAAGGACATGAACTGTCCCAAGGACCAGAGCATCCATGGGGGTTAATCATCCTCTCATACATTTTCAACATTTAGCATTTTAATACATGTGGTTTGGTTTCTCTGTATCCCTGGGATACAGATAAAACACCTAAAATGTAAAAAGAGGCAAATGATACTATGCAATTTCTTTACCTGAATTATTTTTAGTAGCACTTGAATTAATAGCAATAACCAGTTGAGATCCTTTTAGCGCTGTACAGAACCAGAGAGGGGATGAAGAGCAGGATAATTACAGATAAAGACAAGACTAAAATAAGGATTTTTTCTCTTTTAGGGATGGAGACTTGGAACACTCCCCCAGTTTCCTTCCTAAGGCAGCCTCAAGGTGCTCTGGGGGAACTTCTCGAAGCCTTGCAGCACCTTTTCTGTGCAAGCTGTTTTGTTTCATGTGGATGCACAGGAGGAAAAGGAAGAACTTACATTTCTAAAGCACAGGTGAGGTGCTGCCTCAGCTCCACACTGCTTCTGGTAGTCTGCCCAGTCAAAGTCCTGGCCAGAGTAACCTGCAGGAGGACAAAACAAAAAGAGCCATCAGCCACCAGTCCACACCACAGGGAGAGGACAAAACTCACACACCTCCTGCATTTCACTGCCAAGTCTCCATTAAAAAGCAGTAAGACATAATTATTTTCCCTGTCTTCCCTTTTCAGTGAGCACCTCCCAACTTTTACCAAACCCAGAACTAATGACAAGTGCCACTGTGCCAGATTTCCACATGGGGCTGGTTATGGACTTCTTTCTCCTGCTTTTAGCTGTCTAAAAGGTGGACAAGGTTATAGAGCTGGACATGGATTATTTGCTGCTCCCTCAGGAGTGGACAGGGAAGGGATCAGCACAATCAGAGGCTGATTCATCCTCCCATTCAAAGCAGGAGATAAATTCCCTTCTCTTCATTCATGTGCCCTGCCTGACTGGCTCTCCAGCAGCTCAGGTGTGTGAGTTGAATCCCATCACAGTAAAAATGTTACAGAAATCTGGAGCAGAGCAGGAAAATGAACGCAGATCTCCCTCAACCAGCCTCAGCAAACAGCTCATCCCTTCAGCCTCTGCTTCTAGGTAAAATAAAGGGATTCCTTTATATGAGCATCTCTCAAGGAGTCCCATCACAGAAAGACAAACCAGACCTCTGCTCATCCACTATTCTTACCTGGCAATTTAGGCAACAAATTCTTGGTACAGAAATTTTTTTTTTTTTCATTTGCTTTTGGGGGCTTTTTTTTTTTTTTTTTTTTGCCTGCCTCTTAAGTCTCTATTTTTACAGTGCTTGAAACCAGTGAGTGCTAATCCTGTCCAAGGGCCTGCAGATACTCTAATGACATTACTGCAGAACTACTCTTACTGGAAGGTTTCAGGAGTCACCCAAAAGCCAAATTCACCCCTCAATCTCCCTAGAAATCTCAGCCTGGCATCATTTCACAGAACATCCCCAAATGCCTTTTGCATTGATAGTCAAAAAGGGACACTCAAGATCAAATGTGAATGAATCATTTATGACAATGAAAATTGTAACTTTTTTTCACAGGCAAGGACTGGAATACTGAGTGTAATCCCCTATCAGTCTGCCAGATCCCAGAAAAAAAGGAAGTAAAATTTTTTAAAACAACGTGTCAAGCATCCTGCTAAGATCCAAGTATCTTGGATAAGATGATTTCTAGTCCAAGCAATTGCATTCATGACAAATTACTGAGATAAAGCCTTGAGCTACACTGCCTGTCTCTGTGGGGCATTAAAGTGCATAATAATTAAAAAACTAAACATGCACAGGGAAGGAAAAAAAGGGTAGATACTTATAAAGAATGTTCTTTTTTCATAAAAAAAAAATCCTTGCACTGTTTTTTAACAATTTCTGCAACAGCATTTTCTTCACACGTCTTCTCCATCTCTTATCTCCAATTTAAACCCCTCAGATATGGGTTTTTCATCTCGATTTTAAACTACACAGATCTTGTCAGAGTGGATGGAAAAGGCCCATTGGAGGTGTTTTAGTGAGGTACAAAAACTTGACTGTGCTGTCACCACGCTTGGCCCTGCACCACTGGAACCACTGGAAGCCCTTTTCCTTCAGCTTCAGCAGGAATGGAGCCTGGGAGGGCAGCTGGGGAGCTCAAAATAACCCACTGCAGCAGCACAAGGAGCATTCCAAGAGAGGAACACCCAGGAATTGACTTCATATTAACCCTGACTTGTCTGTGGCCTTTTCATAGTGAGGTTGCACCTCAAGGGCTGCGGCCGGTTCTGGTCTTCATGGCCAGAGAGCCATGGAGAGGCTGGAGCTGTCCAGGGAAGGGAACAGAGCTGAGAAAAGGTCTGGAGCCTCAGGAGAAGCTGAGGGAGCTGGGAAGGGGCTCAACCTGGAGAAATGGAGGTTCAGGAGGGATCTTGTGGCTGTGCACAAGTCCCTGCCAGGAGGGGAGAGCCGGGAGGGCCGGGCTGTGCTCCAGGGAACAGGGACAGGAGGAGAGGGAACGGCACTAAGCAGCACTAGGGGAAGGTCAGGCTGGATATTTGGAAGAATTTCTTCACTGAAAGGGTTGCAGGCACTGGAATGGGCTGGCCAGGGAAGTGGTGGAGAAACAACGGGACACTCAGCGCTGCGGTCTGGCTGACAAGGTGACAGTCAAAGGTTGGACTCAAGGACCCAGCTCGCCTGGAGGCCTTTTCCAACCTCACAGACTCCCTGATTCCCTCAGCACACAGGGAGGCACCAGGTACCCGGTGCCCCCACCAGCACACGGCACTGCCACCCTGGAAGGCTCAGCTCAAGGGACAACACCGAGAGCTGGGTCCGCACAACTCAGCTGCTGCTCCTCATCCTGGGCTCTCCCATGCCCAGATGGCAAACACGGTGAAGGTGTTGCATGTATTCAAAGCAAATATAACAATATGAATGTACTGGAGGTTTTAGAATTGGCTTTTCCTAAGTAAGCCTTACAACGAGGTGCCTTATCAAAAATTCCCCCCCCCCCTTAATAATAGCTCATAAAACAATGATTGTTACTCAAAAGGGAAGTAGTCTATAAATCCTGCTCTAATAAATACAAACAGAGCTTGTTCAATGTTTATACAAGCAGCAGTTAATGGGTATTCATTTTTGGCACTGTACAGGAAACTACTGCTCTCTATTTCGAGTAGCAAATATTTGCACCTCCTGTTCATGACCCATTTACTCTTTGTTTGTCTTCAATAAAGCCCTGATAAGCAAAAAGGAAAGACAATGGATATCAGACAAATAAAGGACTCCAAATTCCAATAACTCAACCTGGCATATTGTTCTGACCAAAAAAAGTCAGTTGATTTTGACATCAGAAAACCCCCTTGTCAAGCCTAAATTAACCAGGGGTTTGGATGCTTTTCACTTTCCATCTGCTTTATTTTTTGGTGATTTATGGGTTTTTGTTGTATTTAGTTTGTGTTTATTTTCAAATAACTCATTCTAGTATATGATTACATTTTAGTAACTCAACGTGTCTGCCCATAGAAAAGGTTTTAAGGTGCTAAAATTCAGTTTGGACACACAGCCCTTATACACAGTATAAAAAACACAGCAACACATAAAATGCATCTATCTGCCACTGGCTTTATGCCTTTTTAATAGCTTCCCCCCAGGATTTCTGATCTCAGAGCAGAATGCCAATTTGATTTTCACCAGAGACTTTCTGCCCTTCCTCAGGTGCCCAGGTGGATCCCAGCAACCAGGTGTCACACGAGATCACAGAACCACAGAATGGTTTGGGCTGGAAGGGGCCTGGAAGTGACCCAGTTCCACCCCTCTGCCATAGGCAGGGACACCTCCCACTAGACCTGGCCAAGTTGGAAAATATTCACATGACAGATGCTTCAGATATGTCTGAAAATGTTGGCATCTAATATAGAGCTCGCTATTCACACTTGACCCATAAACCAACATCTCAGACAGGCTTTGTGTCAGCATGGATTGGAAATTTTTAAGCCTATGGTCTCTTTCAGTTAGTTATCCTGCCTGGGCAAGCTGCATGTGAACTTGGGTGGAAAAAACCCCAAAATATTCCATTTACTTTGAGTTCTAGCAAATTTTCTGGCCAGTATCAGTGAGTGCTTACACAGACATTATCATTACACCTGGGTTTCAGCAGGAGAGAGCCAAAGCCCCAGACAGCAGATTTATTTCAGCAGAAGTAGCAGAGCAATTATGGATGCACCACATGCAGCTGCAGGCACAGGGCTCCAGGACTTTGGTGGGAATTTCAAATTACATGTGCTGAAGAAGCACTCTGGATATACATAAGAAGATTTTGAATCTGGCAGGGAATAGCCCTTCCCTTCCCTGGGTTTGGCAGCATCATGCTTTTTCCAAAATGAAGGCAAAAGTTCATACACAAAACTTAACTTGATTTTTTTTTTTTTTTTTTTTGAGGCATTTCTTACTCCCAAGCAACATTGATTTTTGGCAACAGACCAACAACCCAGCCAGCTTCAAAAACCTGAAATTCCAGGGAACCAACCCATTTTGCAAGCAAAGAAATATTGGTAGGGCACCGCAGGTGGTTGTCTGAAGTTGGGAGTAATTAACTGCACTGCTACAAAGCTGAGGAATAGCAGGGCTGGAGGCTGCTTCTCCTGGCTCTGACCTGAACACTGCTTGCAGTGTGCCCTGGGATTTGTTGAGACAGCCAAGGAAATCCCTCCACACTCCTGGGCAGGCAGCTGTTTTTAGCTCAGACATTCAGATTTAGGAGCTTTGCCCGGCCTCGCTATTGTACCGAAGTGGATGAAACAGGGTTTGCCTCTGCAGTGATTGGACTTTTAATGCTCCTTTTGCTCTCTACACACACAAAGAACTGCTAGGATTCATCCCACAGGAATTCACGAGGATTTCACAAGCCTTAATCAGACTTCAAAGCACAGGGACATCAATCCACCAGCACGAAACATTTGCTGAGCTATTCATGGGCTGGTAGGAGCTAGAACAGCCCAAATCACTCCAGAAAACTACTCTGGCTTGATATACTTCAGCTGATGCTCTACAACAACAAACAGAATTTTAAAGGCAATAATAACAAGCAAATGTCCTTCAGAGTAAACCCAAAAATCACTGAGAAGGAATACAAACCCTTGGGAGGTGTGAGATTGACTCCGTTTTTAAGGCACCACTGTATTGGCAAGATCCCCAAGGAATCTGCATGGCAAAGCATCGAGATTTTGCTGGGCTCAGGTCTCAAGTCATCAATGGTCACTTGTAAATAATGACTGTTAAAAACCTAAGGGTGAAAAAGAAGAGACCAAAATCAGGGGTTAGATTTGCTGCAACACTAGGCAACGTGGAAAGCTGAAACAGCCAAAGCTGGGGATCAAACTACTGAAAATAATTTGCTCTCACCTAAACCTTTGCATCAAAATGTTTCTACCTAAGAGATCAAAGCTTGAGTTTTAGAGATGGGTGAACAGAAACAATGGAAAGTTCTGAGGTTCAGGGTCCTACAGCTGAGCAGTGACTGGAGATGATCCTGAAGACCCCCGAGCCTTCCTCCCACTCACATTTGAGTGTGTGGATTAAATATCCAGTTACCACCTCCATTCAGCTGTTCTATTTCCAAATGTTTCTTATACGTGCAGGGAAAATACATATGGATGGAGGGGAGACAAAGACAAAAGTGGGATCCTTTTTTTTTTTTTTGCATGCAAATGGTAGATTTATGTGCTCATCCCCATTGGTTTTAAGTGCATGGAATCAGCTGGTAATGTATGTGGGAAAGAATAAATGAATTAGGAATATCCATGGATTTTAAATCTGTTTCTTAATGTGTTTTCCGGCTACTTAAGTACCATTCTTGTTTTTTTTTCCTAAATGTAGTGAAAATCAGGAAGGGTTTCCAGACAGGCTCTTTCCATCCCTCCTTTCTGAGCACTCACCTTGGTCACTGATGCAGGACAGATATGAAATGGCTCCCTCATATTCACTGCCTCCAGCTTCATCCCCACAGTGAAGAAGTGGTTTCTCAAATCAGCGTGGTCCTGTGGGAAGAGGAACACGTGGTGACATCAAGAAGCAGCCAACACATCTGAAAATCTATCTGAAAGACACCCATGTGTGGGTTTTGTCAACTTAGCTGGTCCTATGTTCTTTTCATGCCAACCCAGCCACAGAAAGAGAGGAGACAACCTCAGTCCTAGAGGACACATCCACAGCACCAAGCCCATCATACCTAAAGCACAGGGTATGTCCATCTCAGTATCCAACCAGAATGTGGTCCACAAGGAGATTGTGCTCACCAAAAGGAGAACTTGGCTGAGAAACTGCTGCTTGAAAATCTCCCGTGGGCAGAGCCTCTCCACCTCTGACAGCCACCACCCTCAGGGAGCAACTGAGAGTCCAAAAGTGCCAAGACTCAAACTGAAGGCCCCCAGGGCAATGCACAAGTTGGATGCAAACAGCTCAGCATGGCCCTGATTTACCCTGATGGATGTCCAGCACCTGCAGAGCACTGAAACAAGCACTGGAATGGTCTCCAAGATGGCAAGATGGAAAGTTTTTGGTTTTTTTTTTTTTCAGCCAGAAGACTGGAAATGGACAGTGAACTCAGACCCAAAATGTGGGCAACCAGAGAACATGATGGTGGGAACACAGGCAGCTGTGTTCAAGCACACCCCCAAGATAACACTTCCACCTGAGATAAAACCTGGCTGCATCCACAGGCAGAGGGTTCCCCACAGCAGCTCTGGGGGTGCAGAATGCAGTCCTGAAATTCAGAAGCAACCCAGATTCAACTCCCTGGTTTGCCACCAGTTTAGTTTAAAACCCAATTACTCCATCCCTTGTGACCCCTATCTAACAATCACACAAGCTGCCACCCTAATTCCAGGGTAATGACTGCATTTTGTGTTCATTCAATGAAAATGTCCCACAGTATTTCTAAACCAGTGGTGCGTTAGCCAACACAAGCATAAAGAGAGATGATGCTGTATTTAGCACACACTCACAAACTACTCCAAAACACATGCAGAAAGCTTGCTATCTAATAAGTGGTTAGCAACAACAATCCCATCTACATTCATTGCTACATGTGGTATTCTTGCTCTAAAATGATTTTCTATTGATCCAAAGTTGTGTTCCATTGTGCTTTCTTCTCCCAAGAACTGTCTGCACTTGTAAGGGCTTAACAACTTCTATTTTGGGCTCTTGCATTCCAACTGCTGCTGGAGATAAGAATTTTTACAAGCTCCAACCACAGCTAAATGAATGGTTGTTTTCATCTTACCAACCTGCAGTGTTACAGAGCCCTTCTCGGTGAGAACCAAAAAGCAGAACAAAACACCAACGGAACTGTAACGAATTTTGTCTCAAAGCAGAAGAAAATACTGATGAGGAAACTGAGGAATATTTAAGAATAATGGCCCAGAGCCCAAGGAACTAATGGCTAAGGATGGAGCAGACATCCAGGAGTTTGAGCATCCTTTTCATAAGGGCATGCAATAATAGGATGAGGGAGAATGGGTTTAAACTGAAAAGAGCTGAAAAAGATATTAGAACAAATTCTTTATTGTGAGGGAACTAAGTCACTACGACGTTTCCCTGAGAAGTTGTGGATGGCCATCCCTAGAAGTGTGCAAGGACAGTAACTTGGGATAGTGGAAGGTGTCCCTGCCTGTGGCAGGGGAGTGGAAGGAGATGAGCTTTAAGGTCCCATGGAAAATTGTCATCTTTAATACTAAAAAGGCTTCAGAGGGGAAAGATGATGGCTGCAAAACTCCAATCTCACCCGCACTGAACTTTAAACCCCTGAAGGAAAAATAGCTTTTGGGCTGGAGGGCTGCCTCCTCCTGCCTGAGAATCCACACTCCGATTCTCTTAATCCTCAGGGCGAGGTTGTAAAGAAAAGAAAACTTTGCAGAACGTGCATCTGGAATCAGCATCTCCCCACAAATGTTCCGTGATTCACCTCACGCTCAGATCCAGCCTCAATGTGTAATAAGCCAAGATCCACCAAAGTACTTAATCATGTTTATCTTTAAACACGCAAGTAGTTTAATCAACTTTTATTTAAAGTGATTTGTTGATTGAGACCAAAATATACTGACACCAAACCACACTGCTTCTCATTATATCTGAACCATTTTCTTTGGTGTTTCTCCTTTTATTTGTTTTGGCTTTTTTTCAAAGGGGAAAAATAATCAGGGTGAAAAAAAGCACTAATAATATTTAAAAGTATTTTACTTCAAAAGCACTGTGTACCTTGGGAGCATATTCCCTTGTCTTTCAGCATAGCAAGTAAATATTTTCCCCATTAAATTAGCAGCAAGATTGAACTCACAAGGGGAGTTCACAGGATCTCAAGTATGTCTCCCTTTTGAGGGTCAAAATCCTCTTTGAAGCAAAAACATGCATTTCTTTGGAGAAATTCCATGGAAGTAAAAACTCTGTCTGTGTTAAATGTCATTTTTCAGATGGAAAAGCTTTCATGGAGAAAAAGCCTTTGTGTTGCACCTCTCTGGAAAATGGTCAGGGTCTGGATATTTGATCTGTCTCATACACTGGCTAAAGAGAATCATCAGAATTTACCAAAGCAGCTTTCTATTTTTGCAGCCACAAAAGGAAAGAAGAAAGATTCCTGATGCCATTCTCTGGTTCCAGCGCTGGAGCTGCCTCAGCCAGCAGGGAATTACTTAGGATTTGGCATATGCTCCTCTTCAAAACTCCAATTAATTTACATAATTTCTAAGAATAGGTTCCAGAGAAGTGATGGCAAAGCTTTTAATTAGTATTAGACTCAAAGTGATACACTGGATAATGAACTGCTCTCTCTTCCCTTTATTCACATTGACAGGAACGACGCCTGTTTAATAAAAGCAGCTACAAGGAGAGGACTGGAGGGGTGAGACTTTCTCCTGGTCCCCGGCAGCCTCTGCAGCTGAACAAAAGAAATGCCTGACATGATAATGGGTGGCAGAATTCGACCCTTTGCTGCTATTTCACACAGCGAGGATGTCAGCAGCCATTATTTTCTAGCAACTTCTCCAAGTGACTCAATTTCCTTTGAAATGGAGATCAACAGGCAGAATAGTTTTGACCAGCTGGAGCATTTTAAAGCCTCAAGCACGGTGGGCCTTTACTCCTGCTGGCAGTCAGTGCTTCCCAGGAGCAGCCTCGCTGACCACACAGAAGTTTGCTCTGGATATTAGGAAAAATTTCTACACTGAATGGGCTGCCAAGCATTGGCACAGGCTACCCAGGAAGAGTTGGAGTCACCATGCCTGGAGGGATTTAAAAGTTGTATAGGTGTGGCATCTGGGGATATGGTTTAGTGGTGGGCTTGGCAGTGTTGGATTAATGACTGGACTTGATCTTGGAGGTGTTTTCCAAACTAAAAGAGGCAATGATCCTGTGATTCTGTAATTAATACCAGTGGATCGCCTGTCCTGGGGTTCACAAGCCCTGAGAGGGCAATGGAAACACCCTCTGGCTGCTGAGGGGCAGACAAGTGACCTGGACTGACAATCAACAAGGATTCAGGAGAGTCCCTTAGAGCCAAGTGAAAAATCATGCCACAAAACATTCAACAAATTAACGTGGCACGGGCACCACAGATGCTCAACCAAGGGTCACAGTCCCTAACATGATGGATTACAGCTCACGGGTAATGAGTGGAGCACTGCAAAAGCCCTCAATGAATGTCTGTCACTCACACTCCAAACCCACTGGCAACAGCCAGAGCTGTCACAGTTCTCACTATAATCCCAAAAAAGCAATTAAACTCAGCCCCACGCTCACAGCTTTAGAGCAGGGGGTGCATTTGCAAATGCACAGGCTGTGACCCTCTAGGCCACCTGAAAGACAGCCCTGCTTTGATACGTATCTGCACCGTGATTTCCATCTTAAGTTTCTGTAATTATTCTGCAAAAATTACTGATGGGCTTTGTAACAGCTCACTGCATCCAGCATCACACTCGGGGCTGGGAACTGCAACATCTGGGGGTCAACTAACAAGTCAGCCACAGTGCTGGGAGCAGAAACAGGCTCCAAATTCTCAGATTGGGGAATTAATTCCCTTCCCAAATTCCCTTCTTTCTTTAGGGTCTGAGATAGCCACATAATTTTCTCCCTCACAGCTAACAAGCCACCAGCAGTGTGGATTTCAGAAATGGCAGATGACATGGCAGCCTAAATGTCACTCCAAAGGAGATCCACAAGTAGATTTAGAAAAGCACTGATACTCATAAGGATGTGAGTAAGCCTTAGGGAGGTACCTGTGTGGGTGACATGCTTAAGTCCTGATAATTAAGTCAGGAAGTATTAGTTTTAGGTGATGGACTCAGAAATTTCAGCATCATCACTGCCATTTGCCCAACCTGGTAGCTGAATACCAGGTCAACAAATGCAATTTCTGCTAAAAAATGCCATTTGGGTGTAAATAAACTCAATTTCGTCCATGTCACAAGAGTGGAGCTCAGGTAATTTTACAGTGCACTGGGTAAAGCTGATAGAGCAGGGGGACCTGGCTAAGCTGCTTTTGTCTGTGATACTCAGGGAAGCTGCACTCTGGGCTGGTTCTCTATCTGTGTCCCCAAACCCAAGGAACGGCATCTCTTTCAGACTGTGAAATGTCCATTCTGCTCAAGACCACTGGAGTAATATAATTTTAAATGCAGCAGCTTACACAGTGCAGTGTATAGAAAAGAGCAAAAGGCTCTCACTTGCATCTAATTTTCAAATTTCAGGCTAATTTTCAAATATTCTTGAAAGTCAGGGCTCTTTTTGTCCATGACAGTCAGATGCACACAAATTACAAAACTGCAACTTCATGCAAAATTCAGAACTAAGTTTGAATGCTGAAAAGCTGCAAGGTTGAGAGGCTGATTAGAAACACTGACCACTTAACAAATTATTGACCTGAGCCTCCTTTAACTGCAGCAGTGTGAAATACTCTTGCTTTCAGTCCCATCTCTCCTGGTTTACCCTAATAAAGGACACAGAGGAGCAGGTCCCATCTGGTATAACTGGGAACATACTAGTTGATTTGGTTTTTATTTTCGAAGGAATCACTTCCCCTCTCTAATTTCTCCAAGAAACTGTCTGTTTCTAAAAGCCTAATTTTAATCACAAAGCTCACGTGTGGGAACGAGTCACAAACTCAGCAATAGCAGTGGTTAAACTGCCTCCACAGGAATCTGGTATTTGTTTTTTTAATTGAGGTAAAAAAAAAAAAAAAAGGGGGGGGAGAAATAAAGAAAGAAACGCTACCCAATGCAACCCTGTGCATCATTTTCAGATGAATCATTCTTGTTTGTGATTCACCAACTTCCTTTGCTAAACACGGAGCAATTTTCCCTGAAGGTGCACTCTCTGCAGGGAGACAGAAATCCCTGTAAGACACAACACGTGCAGACTGACCCCTTGTTGTGACAAGAGCCATCAGAGAAAGACCAAAATGTAGAGACGTGGGGTGGGATGAGGAGGAAAGGGCGCTGGGAGGGAGGTTTTGGAGACACCACAACCCTGCAGCAACCAGAGCCAGCTACAAACTGCACCTACTGAAGAACCCCTTGAAAAACTGCAGATGCTTCTGCCGAGGATTGGATTTAGCCCCACGGATTTTAAGCTTCTCTTGTTGAATAAAAAATAGTTACCATAGAAACAGCAACATTGCAGAGTAGCCGGTCGAAATCCAAGCACACCTTCTCCGTATGGCTCGGGCCGCTGCAGATGGCATTAGGGCAAAATCCCCTCCCACACAGCGCCTGCTTGGCTCTGCCTGGCCACTGCAAGCATGGGCAGAGGTAAAAGAGATGGATACTCATCCACTTGGGGTTTTTTTGGTGTGTTTGGTTTGGGTTTTTTAGCATCTCAAAGCCACAGCGCTTCACAAGCGCCGGTGAGACCCGGCTGTGCTACACGCCCACGTCCCGTTTCACAGAGGGTAAAGTCACACAGAAAGGGTGGCACAGGTGGGAACAGCTACCTGAGTGCTCAGAGTGAAGGCAGCAGTGTCTCTGCTCACACCCCCTCAACACACCGCGAGGAGGGACTGAGGCTGCCCGCGGTAACATCATGGCAGGAATCGTTACCGAGAAATCAACAGGAACTTGTGAGAGCAGAGAGGATCAGGAGCCCATCCAACACACATTGTGAGCTGCAACCACCCTGGAAAACAGCTACACACCCCAGCTGCTTCTGCTTTCTTTGAGGACATTAATTCACCTTTAGATCACACAACAGTAGACTCATGGAATGATTTGGGTTGGAGAGACATTAATGATCATCTCATTGCAGAGCCTATGCCATGAACAGGGACACCTTCCACAAGACCAGGCTGTTCCAAGCCCCATCCAACCTGGCCTTGGACACTTCTAGGGATGGGGCAGCCACAACTTCTGGGCAACCTGTGCCAGGGCCTCACCAACCCCACAGGAAAGAACTTCTTGCTAATATCTGACCTAAATCTTCCCTTTTTCAGTTTCAAGTCCTATCACTACATGTCCTTGCAAAGTGCCCTAAAATGGGTGACTTTTAGGTATCACCACCCTGTACATGGGAGCAGATCCTGCTGTAGGTGCACAACAACCCCTCTCAGTGGAAAAGACTGCCCAGGGATGTGGAAGGCAGGAGCTCAGAATGTCCAAAACTCCCTCACACCAAGGGTGGATGCAGGATTCAGCTAAACCAGGCTCTTCCCATCCTGAGAGACCCCAGCAGGTAATGAAGAAAACTACACAAGCCAGAGGGATGAGGAAAGCTGAGGGACCTGGTTCTCACTCATCCCATCTGCTTGGCTTGAACTGCCATTTCTCTCCCAACCCTGACTTTCATATGGTGCTGCCAAACAGACCCTGGGGGCACCTCAGGCAGGGTTTGGCTTCACCCACCTCCTTGGATTGCTCTCCCAACCCAAACCCTTGCACAGCCTTGCAGAGTCAGGAGGGAGCTGGAAAGGGTTAGAGCTGTTCACTGCTCACAGAGGCACCACCAGGCTCCATCTCACCTTCTGCTACCAGAGACATCCTCACTCCCTCTGTGGTGTCCCTTGGTTCTTACAAAGATAAATGGTTTTAACGGAGCTGAGGCAGGAGTGGATCAAAAGGCAGCAGAACAACAGAGGCATTGGGAAGCCATGCATTTCTCCCAGCCAGGCAAACAGCAGCCATGGAAAAGGGCTGGCGAGCCCAGGGATGGGGAAGAACAGATGGAGCAGAAATAATCTGGCAGCCTGCAGACACCACGGCAGCTCGCGGGTTACTGAAGCGCGGCGTGTGGACCAGGGCCGGCCGAGCCATCGGGCCATGAAGGAGCTCGGGACTGGGG
The DNA here is from genome assembly GCF_048771995.1 of Taeniopygia guttata. Taxonomy (NCBI): domain Eukaryota; kingdom Metazoa; phylum Chordata; class Aves; order Passeriformes; family Estrildidae; genus Taeniopygia; species Taeniopygia guttata. Next base: position 4,068,592 of record NC_133025.1, read on the forward strand.
TTTGGCTTCCAAGCAAACCCCATGCTCGTTCCAAGCATGAGCCCATCCACTGAGAGGGGATAAAGACACAAAAACCCTGTTGGACTTCAAGGCTACTCATGTAGCCAGGTCAGGATTGTCTACGAGTTGAAAGGATCCTATGGGTTTCTCTAATTTAAACTCTTCCAGTATAGAAAACACTCTGAAACACCCACAATGTGTGGGTGAATTACTAAATTCTGAGAGAAGTTGTCTTCCTTTTTTAAATCAGCATCGTGGAGAACGAGCTGCTCTTACTCTCACTACTAAATTGTATAGCTCATCCAATGGAAAAAAACTTTTTTTTTTTGGTAGGAAGGAGTCCTGTTCAATATTTGTCTTCAGGCTTGTGAGTGCAGAACTAGAAGCATCACTCTGTCCTGAATTTCAGGTGCAGCTCTTGCCTGGGTGGTGGATGTTCCCTCCATCTTTCCCCTTAGGAGAGATCTGTCCCAACTGATTCTTTCCATGTCATTAGTTTTAGTATTAATTAACACTATTAACTGGTAAAGGGAGACATCCATAAGCTCAAATCATAAACAGGGGAACACTGGGCTGGGCATAATATAGAGGGGTTTTTCCTAGAAAGATTTAGAACTGGAAAAACCAGCTTCAGGAAAGGAGGAGGCTAGAGGAATGGGACCAAAGGAACTTCTACCTGTCTTAGATACCTAACAGCTCTCTCTTCTAGGTGCTCTCCAAGCAGTTTATCAGGATTTGGTTTAGGGATGTGGCTGGTAACAGCTCCATCCAAGCCAGTCAACAGGATTCATTTCACAGGAATCGGGAACAGGATATGCTAATCCATGGAAAGATGATGAGCACCCCAAATCCTGGGTAGGATTCAGTTGCCCAAACAGAGGTGTCTGAGGTGTAGATCCACAACATCTGCATGGGACCCACAGATCTGGCACAGGAGATTGGAGAAAGCAGAATGGGAGGTCAGAGAGGATATCCAGGATCTCGTGTCTGCCTCTCTCCAGGAAACTAAACCCATTCAACTTACACAAGCTGCTGGGTTGTAACTCTAAAACATGCACTGGTTGGTAGTATTAGGGCTGTGTTTGGAGCATGCATCCCTCTTAGAGAGCACCAGCAACGACAGCACTGAAGCAAAACACTGAAATTGTTCCACTTAACTTGAAATCAGGCCCCAGTAACATTCTGACTAGCTTAATTCACAAGCCCTGACTATTTTATCAGGTGTCACCCGAAGCCCAAGCCATCATTTACGACCAGGACCAAATCAAGTGTGGGAGCATCCTAACAGCACCCTGAAATCAGAGCAAAGGAGACATGTCCTTGGGTTGTGGCCTTTTGGAGGGATTAGTGCTCCTAAGCCATTCAAACATCCTTGAAAACCCTGTCTGTATTTATTTTTCTTCAAGGATCAACATGTTTTCTGAAAAGCAGGGAACGACAAAATAGCAGGTGCATTGCAAAAAGCTTTTGTGAGGAGGAAAATTTATTCCAGGATGTGCAGTTTGCAAAACACTATGTTTAGTAGCTGCATAATAGCAGCATTTTGTGACAGTTAAACATCATGTTCCTTTCTCAAAGGATCCTAAAGCATTTTACAAACACTTCCAACATATGGCCAAGTGTAAAACAGCATTGGGAAAAAAAAATAAAAAAGAAAATCCTTTCTGCAGCCTTCTCTCCTCATTTTTGCAACCAGCTCCTGTGGTCTGGTGTCCTCTCCCCGGATGCCAAGAGGGGACCAGGGTTGTGTTTCTGCAAGGGGTTTTTGGAGCTGCTGCTGAAGACCACCACGTGCCAGGCTCAGCTCTGCCACGCTTGTGAGCATTGATAATTAAGGCTCATGGTTTCTGAGTGCTCAGGCAGAACCCAAGCCTGTGGCACCAAAGCTGAGGAGCATCACTGCTGACAGCAGCAATGGGCTGACAGACCCCTGAGAGCAGCTGCTGCTCACCCTACAAACGTGGCTCTGCTCTGCCAGTGCCACCTCCTGGGGACAGCTTGGTGGCACCACAGTGACAATGCCCTCGGCCACGCACAGCTTTAAGGACAACACGGATTTAAGTCATAACCCAGCCCAGGGGACGTGCTCATGAAGAGCAAACACACACCTACACCCTGCTCAGCCTCGGAATTCTGCAGGGAAATGTGGAAAAAGCAGAATGTAACTGCTCAGTGTGCAGCTACCATGTCTGCCAAAGTAGACATTTTCAGCTTTCCAGAAGATCTCTAAGAACTGCCAGCTGTCAAACCTTGTGTTTTTTATCTCATCTAACACACAACAGCTACAACAGCAAGGAGCCCCAGGCACTATGAAGAGACACTACTTTTGTGCTGGGTTTTTAAATAAAATTTTAAAGACTAAAATTAAAAGCAAGTTATTAAAGACATCTTTGGATATGACACTCTTTGCTGGGATCAGGGATTCTACTTGAAGGTCCCACACATATTCCTTGGCTTTCTTTGCAAGATCAGTTGAGTTTACTCCCAGATAGTTTCCTAAAGCCTTAACCCATGCTTAAGTCATTACTAGAGGAAGACTTGCTTACAGGCAGAGATGGCATCTTGTCTTCTCCTTAATTAATATGTACAAAATGGGGTTGATTCACCCCAAATGGGCAGAATAAAGTGATGCCCACACACAGAAAATTTATTCAGCCTCCTGCCTTCTCAGCACCAGAACCAGGGCTCAGACAGCACCAAAATCTGAATTCTGGTCATCTTGTGCTCACCTTCCACATTATGATAAACAGAGAAGTCCTACTGACCTAACCATGGACCTAAACATTGACATTTTTGCCACATTTGGCCCCAAAGTAACTCTCCTCTTGGGCCATTCAAGCACTCCAAGGTTTTGCATTGTCTTCTAAGAGGAAGATCTTTGCAAGCTCCAAGCACACAGCACAGCAACTGGGATTTGCTGAATTCAAATTTATGACCTGCATGTAATAATTAAAATAAGTGGGTATAAGTCTGGCACACTGGGAAGAGCCAGCAACACAGCTGTTAGTTATAAGCTTTTTTTTAAAAAAAAGGATGTTTCATGAGGCTCATCAGAAACATTCTTCACTCTTTCACACAGACAGGAATAGAATTTACACATTAGAAATTCCCTTCTGTGATTTAATCCCTGCCCCACACAAAGCACTTTTGATCTTGAAGCTGCCAATGCAAACTTTTAATAGAGCTGGCAGATGGGAGCCTTGGCTGAGATGAATGGCAGAGACCCAGAACTCTCCACACGCCACTTCCATCCCAACACAGGGCTCCTCAATCCCACATCTGCGCCCAAGGCCAACACCAATCTTCCCTTTTCTCCCAGCACAGCAGAGCTGCCACACTGCCAATGAGCCTGGGCTATCAGCAAAGTGTCCCCAAATTAATGTTGCTAATTTGAGTGCATCCAGGCTGGGCGAGGAGCCTGGATTCCTCAGGGGAAGCTGCTGCCACGTCCCTGCAGGGAGGGTGAAGGTGGCACCAGGGATTTGTGGCAGCCAAAATGGGACATGGTAAGAGCCTTGTTCCAGCTGCAGAACCATAAAATTGTTTCAGTCAGAAAAGCCCTCTTAGATCAAAGTCCAGCCATTAACCCAGCACTGCCAAGGCCACCACCGAGTGCCACGTCCACACATGAACTGCACCAATTCCAGGGATGTTCTGGAGTATCCCAGTGAAGTGCTGCTGGAGGGCTGGGAAGGAAAACAGAGGGTCCCCAGCATACTCCACCAGGTCCTCAAGGAAGAGGTGACACCAGAGACACGCTGGGATGCTGTTTCATAGAATCACTGAATGGTCTGGGGGCACAGCAGTGCCCCACACACCTCCCTGAGCATCCTCTCACTGCCCATCCCACCCCAACCAACATGGAACTGCTGCAAACCAGGCAGGCACAGCTGTAAATCAGGATTATCTGGAGCCACCATGGTCAACAGCAGTGCAGATTTACACAGGAAATTAAAGGCAGTGCCTTGGGGCTGAAGCACCAGAGTGAGAGTAAAAAAAAAAAAAAAATTAAAAAAATATGTTGGAAAAAAATCATATCTCACTTCCCCTACAGGTCCCTGAAGGAGGTTTCTCTACCTTGTGGCTTGTGATCAGGTGAAAACTTTGTTGCAAAACTCACAGAAATCTGTCCAGTTTGTGTCAAGTTTTATATTCACAGCCTTGCTATTTCAGTTATGTATGATGTCTTTGCACAGATCCAACAGAAAAATAACTGGAGAAATCTCTGCTGGTCACCCCCAGACCCCAGAAAACACCGACCAAAAAATAAGTCCACACATAAAAAGTGTTTTATACAAACATCCAACTTGTGGTTGGATGGTTATGGATGTTGGATGTTACAAACACCCAACTTGTGACCTTCCATTGTTATGTATTATAGCAAAGGCCTTTCCAAAACAAGTTTAACATGAGCTGCTAAACATGGCATGATGTTCATTCATCACAGGTTTTACAAGTAAAGTATCTTTTACCTTGAACACTTCCATTGGAAGAGGAAAATTTGCTGCATCATTTAGGGATTTTTCCAGAGCGCATTTCCACTCAGTTATAGTCTTCAGAGAATAGATATCTAAAGGAATGACAATAACAAAAAGAAAAAAAGAACAACAAAAGCAAGAGGTGACTGGAGATCAAAGATTTTTGGAAGACAAAAGTTCTTAAGTCACATGAATGGACAGAGCAAGTGAAATGAACAGTGTCTATATCCCAAGCTGTGCAGCATGGATAAATTCAACACAAAAGCACCTAGCAGGGGCACACTGGAGGAAGATTGTGTTTTGCAGCTTGGAGTAAAACCCAGAAAAATTCACATCCTTCAAACACTGCCGAAGGAATCAGAAATCATATTATCTCATTACTTGAAAATAGTGAAAAAACTCTCCTTTGATTTTAATTTCTCAAAATACCTAATGTTACCTAGTTTGAGGAGCCTTAAGTCTTCAGGCAATACTAGTCATATTTGAACAAAACAAAAATTATCATTATTAAGGCACCTGTTCATCAGAAAATGTTTGGATTTTGCTGGGGTTTTTTTTAATTGCAGGGTTGGGGTGGTTGTGGGAAGAAACATTTCAGCTGAATCTCTACCCAGACACAGTTTTTGGTATCACACTCAAACCAGAGCACCACACCAGAGCAAGGACTTACACTTATGAATTTTCATCATTATACTTTTAGGCAACATCTTTGTGCAGCTTCACATTGCTTCCAGTAAGTTTCTCTACACAGGTTTAATATTATTAAATCATGATATTAACAAGCCCTTTATGGTTCAGTGCAGTGAAATGCCTATGAATCATCAAAGAGAACAATGTAGGAAACAATACTGTGATGAGGAACATTATATTGGATTTATTCCTGCCCTAGAAAACACATTGTTATCTTGCACCTAACAAGTTATTGCAGAACATCCATATCAAGGCCTCAAAGAGAGAAGATAGGTAGATAGATTGCAGCAATTATTAAAATGGAAATGAATATTTGCTCAGTAATAATCTCAAACCTTGAATACAGAGTGAAGAGTGTGGAGCTTTACTTTGGCCAGTCTGGCTTCCCACATTCACATCAAGGTTCAATTTGGCCCAATTTGCATTTAAATCCTGTACATCTAATAACCATATATATTTACTAGCTAGCAGAAGATTTACTGCTGGATCTTACAATTCTGAAGGAGGGAATAAAAAATATGTGTAAAAAAAATAAAAAAAGGAATTGGCAAGCACTGTTTCCACCTAGCACTAATGGTACAAGAGAATTTTATGCTCTGAACTCAACAGATTTAAGACCTTATCAAAACAGGATTTGCAGAATCACTCACTGAAGTGGATGTATTTATACTTCCACTATATCAAATCTCACTACTTCAGAACAGACATCAAGGATATGCATATGAATTTAAACACACTTGAAGGGGCAGTGTTTTTAATTCCTCAGCTGTCTGGTTATTAAGGGGAATATAGATTTCAAGTCTTTGTTTACAGCATGTGCAGTGGGCACAAGTGTTAAGAAGTGCACTCTTTATCTAATTGTTCATTATTTTATAGTTTTGTTGCCCCACGTCTCCCTTGCTTGCAGGAATTCTGATCAGCATGAAGGGCAGGGAGGGGGACAACTCACCTTGTTTCTTCCTTTCTTGGTTTAATTTACAGGGAAATACTTAACACAACATGATTTTGCCCCATGCTGCAGGCAGCCTGTTGTTTCAAGTCTGAGTTCACAAAAACTGTGCCTGATGCCTCCCTGCTGGAAACAGACCCTGATTTTCTATTGTGATGCCAGTGAAGCACAGGAAAGATGAAATTGCCATTTTGGGCAACTCTGGCCAAGTTATGGGCAATTCTGGCCAAAATCAGTGAAAACAGCAACTTCTCTGGGGACTATCAACAAAATTCAAGATACAGAGGCAACTCCAGTGGTTTCAAGGGCCAGCAAGGAGTATCACATGCACATTTAATTACTGGCATCTTGCTTATGCTGGCAAGTGTATGGACACTAAATTGCATGGTTAAAAGAGCATAAAGCATTTTATTTAAGTGCCAGGGCTCCAGGTAATTGAACAAAGTGTACTGTGTCAATTTGTATTAAGGTTCACAAGTAGTGAGCAATTAAAATGACTTGCAATTTGTCTTTAAATAGAAAGTAGCATAAAACGGGATGATCTTGTCCTGCATAAACAGCTGAGCTCAGGCCATCAGTGGCTCTGTGTCAAGCAGCCTGTGCCAATTTGCACCAGCAAGGAGGCTTATTCCAGACTCAGATGTACATCTGAAGGGAAAAATAAGCTATAAACCCTTTGCTTCAGTTAAATGTGCCTGTGAGATACACAGAGTCTGTTTGAAGAAGACAGCTGGGATGATGTTTTATAGAATCACTGAATGGTCTGGGTTTGAAGGGACCTTAAAATTCATCCAGTTCCAAGCCCCAGAGGACCCTCTTTCACATTAAGTGGGTGTTAGGACATGGATGGCTTCAGGAAAGGGACTCCTCCATCCAAAATATTGTTTGGGTCCATGGGATCTCCTCTATCTGAGATGCTCTGCATCCTGAAAGACTTTTCCCTGGGTCAACAGGGAAAAGTCACACCCCAGACAAAGAGGGACATAAAGCTCAGGGTGGATATGTAGCATCCAAGTCGAGGGCAGGCAAAGCACAAGCTGCAGAAGTGATGTATAAAAACATCCTCATTTGATAGCAAGGGGACACACAGCCTGATTTGGGAGCAGCTACATATTCTCAGCATCATAACATAACAGCTTTGATACACAATCTAAGGCTGCACCCTTTACCAATCAAGGAGTTGCCTTAACTAGCTTCAGATGCTCAAAATTTAGGACAACCAGGCGTGTGTTCATTGGTTTCAACCCCCATGAGTGAAAAAATTAAGCTTAAAAAGATGTCATCTTACCTATGTTATATGTGTCTTAGCACCCTCTTTTCCCTACCCAATATAAAGAAAAAACAAATTTTCATGCAGAACTGCCTTGTGATGCCTGCACCATGGCAGGTGAATCTAATCCCTAATGTATAAAAAAAAAGGCCCACAGAATCTCTCCTTTGTAAGGTGGTTTACACTAGGTCTTTCACACAACATACACCTTCCTAGTCCAAATGTTCTCCCCTAAAGAAGTCACATGGGGATGTACCCCTGGCACAGTCTCCAGGCCTCAGGTCCTTAGGAAACTTATTTTTTGAGTTTGTGGTTTAATAGTCTCATCTCTGAGTTTCTTTAGAGCTCTTTGCTGCCAGCATCTCATCCTCACAACTCACTGCTGCTTCCCTGACTGCTCCAATACTCCTTTTGCAGAGCTTTAATTTGAAGTAGATCCCATAAGACCAGTCACCAGGGGCTTTTTTCTGTCTTCTTCCTCTCAGTTAGTATCTCATACACTTCATTAATTCATTGTGCCTCATGAATACATTGGATGGTTGGGCGAGAAGATCTTAAAGGTTTTTTCCAACCTTGACAATTCTGTGACTCCGTGTTAGGTGGACATCAAATGACCAGGGGTGGAACAACCAACATTCCTCCCTCCAGAAACTCCTCAGATTTCCACTCCTGACTGGCTACTGCAGGGCCTGACAGCTGGGTCAGAAGAGGGGATTAATGGAAGACCCCAGGAGCAGCGATCAGGAGAGGGTTTGGGCAAAACAAAAGAGTGCAGACCTGAAGGGTTTTTTCTCAGCAATCTCCTACAATGCTCAGCTTTAGGAGGTGTAAAGTAATGAAGACCTATTTAAGTCAATATAAGTCAGGAAAAAGATCTGGGCATTGAGTCCACTAATAAGAATGTTGACTAAAAAGTGAATGGCCAGAGAAATGAAAAGAAATAAAACAGCTATCAGATGAAAACAGGTAATAACAAGAGACAGAATTTTTAAAAGTTAAATCAAGGAGAGGGGAGAAGAAAAGTAAACAACTCCAGCAAATGAAGAGTTCAGTAACTAGTTTAGAGAAAGACAACTGAAAAAAATTAAAAGAAAGGGATGGGGGGAGGGAATCCCCAATCCAATCCATGGGAGAAGGAGAATGTACAACTGGATAAAAGGAGGAAAGAGTAGAAAGCAAATGGAATGAACAAAGAGGAAGCACAAATCTCCTCTGGGCCATTTCTATAATCACCAAACCTACACAGGCCAAGAGGGTTCACAGATGGTCAATGAAAAAGTTGTTTCTCTGTAAAATAAGAGTGGGTGATATTCATGCTCTCCAGCATTCACATCTAATTTAGAAGTGATGGGGTACATTGATTCCTACCTACCAGTGAAGAAAAACACACACTTTCAAAAAGCACTCAAGACCCAAGACCCAGACAAACTTGTGAACACGAGAATTGAACATGTTGGGGTCAACTCTCCTCATTAGGTGTGAGGGACAGAAGCCACATCAGAAACATCTTCCCAGAGGAGGGGAACTTAATACTCATGGAAAAACTTACACCCACAGCACAGAGAAAATGAGGCACAGAGCTGGACACGTTGTTAACCTACGCAGGAGAAGGTGGATCAAGCTGTGATCCCAGACTGGCTTAACTGCAGTCCCAATCCCTTTCCATTCGAGCTGATTTGAGCACTAAACTCAACCCTAAAGAGCTTCATCTCCAAGTTGTCATCTCCTGGTGTTTCATACGGTCTGACAGACTTGCAAAGACTTCAACTGAATTTATTTAATAAACAATACAGTTCACCTGACCCACTCTGATCCGAATTTCTGTGCCACAGCCAGAAACTACTGACAAAGCAATGTGAATGCTAGAAAAGAACAAAATATCTCAAAACATCAGTGAACATCCACGAAGGGAGACAAAATTTCAAGGAGGTTCTTTACCTGCAGGTGGGTCCATTCTGTATTTATTCTCTTGACACCAACCGACTGGTCGAAGTCTGCAATCCAAGTAAAACAACCACTGGTCATAGGATTCAGTCTCCTCCAATCCCACATAGCGAAGGCGTAATCTTCCTCCAACATTTTCAACCACACTAACTATCCAGTACTGAAAGGGATTCTGGGAATCCTGCAGCTCTATTAAGGAATCAACTGTAATGAGGTCTACAGGGTTTTTTCCTCGCAGAGGCTGTTTGAATAGAAGCAAAACTCCTTATTTTAAACTTTATTTGAAGACTTCTCAAGGAAACAGATGACAGCAGAAGATTATTTTTGTTTTTCACACCATCATCCAAGCGATCAGCAAACAGTCTGTTCTTCTTCTATTTTACCCAATGTCTTCCAAGTGCAAATTCAGAAGTAAAACAGAAAACAACAGTTGTGCTAATTTCTCAACCGACATCATCAACAACAACAGCAAAAAAAAAGAATAATAAAAGGTGGAACAGCTTGTAAGGCACATCCATTTAGAATGCTCCTGAACTACTCAAAGCCCAGTTGTATTGAAGGGTTTTAAACAAATTCTCATCGATTGCAGCTGATAAGAACCAACCACAGGACTGGACCCTAATATTTACCTAAAATGTGACTATTTTGTGCATGACCCAGAAACTTCACTCTGTGTACTGATCTCTGTCACCAAAGACCAGCTTTATCTTATTCCTACTGGCATGGAGAGCAAATTATCCCTCCCAGCCATGGATGCAGGAGTCTGTGGGGGTTATTCCAGAGCTCAAAGCCCACAGCAGGTTTGGATCCAAGCCCAAGGCACACAGGATTTGTTGGGTCAAGCCACCATGCCCAAGAAATCCCAGTGACTGAGGTTATTTGTTTCCACATGGTTATTTTCTGGGATCCTCATTTTACAGCCATTTACACATGTGTGTAACTTTCCAGCTGCAAGCACAGGCATTAAAAAACCATGAGATGCTCTGCAGAACAACCCCTTTAGGGCTCAGTGTTTTTGTTTTGTGGCTGTGAGCATCTCTGTGTTCTCAAGCTTTAACATAATGGTTAAATTTCTTATTTGTTATTAAATACAAGTTTGAATTCTTATGCAATGTCTCCGTTCCGGGGTTTTAAGAGCAGCATTAAAACGACCCCAAGACTAGGAAGGATTGGTCCCCAAAGGAGATGCTAAGCAAAATCAAAATACATCAAAAACAAAGACTTTTTTTTTTCCTATGTGTTTGTCCCACATTTACTTAATTAAACCATATAAACATCTCACATTACTTTTAAAAATATTAATTCTGTAAATCAAGAGTCAGTCCAGGATGGTTCTTTCTAACACTGGCTACGAAACAAGGAGAAAGCCTTATTTTTCAAAAAGTTATTTTTCCTACTGAATATTGAAAATACTGAAATTTTGAGATGCAATTGATTTTCATACATCTCTCTTAATCCAAAAAAGCAGACAAGAGCATGAGAATACAGTAAAAAAAGCAATTAAAATTAACAAAAAGGTTATCACATGTACAATTTTAAACAAATTTATGATTAATAGATATTTCTCAGAACAATATATTTGCCATAATAAGCTACTTTTCTACAGTGCAAGCTGCAAGCACCTGTATAATCTCTTCAAATATTATTTCATGGCAAAATGCGATGTCAAAATTCAATAATACAACAGAAATCCACTTTAATGTGGATTTTTTTCCCCTCTCATACAACTGCTTGCAACAAAATATTCTTTAATATGAAACGATGGTGTAATGATTTAACTTATTATAATAAATCCCTGGCTGTATCAAAGTGAATATTGCTTCCCTGATCCGTGTGCTAAATTTTAAGCCAATGGGCTGTCACTTACCCCATGAGAACCGAATGGTTAGGATTAATAATCGGCTTGCATGAAATATTAACATTTACCATAATGCAAGAACCCTTCACACGTTTAAAAAAAAAAATATTTTAAAAGTAGCACTACATACTGATTTAACAGTCTAACAACAATCTGCAGCACTCATGAACAGCAAATCTGTCAACAGGGGCCAACATACATTGCACGACACAGACAGCACTAAGCACATAAAACACCAGAAAAGGGTCAGAAACTGTTTCAAACCAACACAGGGGTTTTTTTTCTGCTTTTCTGCCTGGGGCTGCCTCTCTTCCCTGCCTGCAGAAAGGGGAGGATTGGCACACACCAGAGATGGGGGTTGGACACCAGCAGAATTCTGCATATGCCACCTGGGAGTAGTCCAGGAATGGGGAAGCAGCAGGCCTGAGGATGTGGATTATCTGGGGGCTGCAAGGCTGTTCTTCCCTCAGACTGGGGGGAAAAAAAGCACTAATGGTACAATATCAATATTAATTCTCTCTGCCAGGTCTGTTCATGCTGCATGTGGAAAAAGGATGCAGCTGTGGATGGTGGAAGTGGCCAGGGACAAAATGATCAAAAACAGTGCTTGGATGCACACAGGTTTCCACAAGCCAACGTGGGCACTTTCACAAATTCCTGTATGCCCCCACTTACAGAGGGACAAAGAATGAGGGGCTCCTGCAGGATCATTTGTCTCCTCTCCAAATTCCCCCACAGGAGAGCAGGGGGATGCAAAAGCTGCCCGTGGTTTCAAGGTGAGGCTGTGGGATTTTTGTCCAGGATCCCAAGGCACACTGAGGCTGTCCCAGGTGCAAGCCACCCCACGGATCTGCTGCACAGACTGGGCTCTTGGCCACAGATGGGTGCATTGAAAAATGAACCCTTCTTCTCTCCTGAGGCCACCCCACCCAACAACCTCCCTGCTAAATGTGACTGCTGGATTTAGGTGGAGGGAATGTCCTTGAGGGAGCACTTCCCATGTAAAGATAAATCCCCACTATCTACTAAACCCCCTCTCCAACCTGTGCCACAGAGTCACATAATGGCTTGGGTTGGAAGGGACCTTAAAGATCATCTAGTTCCAACCCCCTGCCACGAGCAGGGACACCTTCCACTAGACCAGACTGCTCCAAGCCCCATCCAGCCTGGTTTTGAACACTTCCAGGGATGGGGCAGAGATGGATTGGCAGCTCAGGTCACCAGTTTGATGGACCTAATGGGGCACTGAAGTGCTGAGCTCTCCCTTCTGGGGATCCCCTCCACGCTCTCCACCCCCCACCAGGCCTTTTTTGAGTTTGTAGAGAACTAAAAGGCAAAACCAACTCCCCGTGACTGGGTGAGAAGCAGAGCCAGCAGAGTCCAGGCACTGCTGCCATGGATTTTGGGGCAGGGCTGGCACACAGACACTGCAAGCACACAGCAGGAGGAGGAGGAGGAGGAGGAGGAACTGCAATCTAATACATACACCTTCCAGCAAATTCGCAGGGGCCGTCCTGGCGCCGGTCAGATCCTGGATGAGAAACTCTGTCCAGTCCATGTATTTCTCCTTGATTGCTGGGGAAGGGAAGAAAAGAAACGCTTAGCACAGCAGGCTGCAGCGACTTGCCACGTGTGTGTCACACAGTGCACCTGGTGTGTTTATTAAGAAGAAATTCTTCATTATTAGAGGCACAAGGCACTGGCACAGGCTGCCCAGAGAAGCTGTGGCTGCCCCATCCTTGGAAGTGTCCAAAGCCAGGCTGGATGGGGCTTGGAGAAACCTGGGATAGTGGAAGATGTCCCTGCACATGAGGTGATCTTTCATGTTCCTTCCAACCCAAACCATCCTGTGACTGAGTCATTTTGGAAACATCTCCTCGGGATTTACCAGCTCGAAAGTTTTGGATGCAACTGCAACTCAGACAAGGGAAAAAACTGGTTTGTGCTGTCCAGTTCTTTGGGCAACCTGTGCACACAGTTAAATCCCAAAAAAGGGGAAGGTGTTGCTCCACTGGGAGCCACTGACAGTGATTTACAACATCATTCTTATCATCCCCATCTCTCCCATTCAGAATTGGCCACTGCTTGTGTAACCACTCGTTTCCTGCTTATCACCTGGCCTCAGATGTGATTTATAAAGTCTCTCTGTATGTTCACTAATGACCTCTGGGAAAAAAAGAAGCTGTGCAAACTTTCGATTCCTTGACAGGAGACCAGAAACTCCAGGTGCTTTTCCAGTGAAGTAGAAAAATCAACCCTGAGAACATCATATATCAGCTGCTGAGTCAATACACCAGCAAGAAGAAAGACCTAAAGTCTTTCCCTTATCAGGAACTTCTGTTTCATTTAGGGAAAAAAAAAAAAGTAATTTCTGAGGTAAACACTGTGAACCAACGTTAATTTAGGATGTGTATGCAGTTTTATAAGATTTGAACTGAAATATATAAATTTTGCCTCTGGGATTCAAATTCTGGGTCAGTTCTTGTTCAAATCAGTGGACACATGAAGGCAATAATTCAGCATATCTCAGCTTGACAGACAGAGATGCCTCTTCAGATGCACTGTGCAGTTGCAATCAAAAATCCAGAAATTCGACTTTAATTCTGCCTGCCTGCAAATGAGAATAAAATTACATCTGAAACTGTTTTCTCTCCCCATTAATCTTACTTATGTGTGAGAATCATCAGGAATGCAGTTATATTGCTAACTAAGAAACACCTATAGAAGGGAAAAATCATAAGCATTTGAAAATTTAAACATTTCCCCTGAATAAACAACTAGATATGTTGTTTAAAGACCATTACCCCACGGTAATCCACAGGACTGGGCATGGATAAAGACACAAGCCATGCCCAGTGCACCTTATCTCACCCTCATTTCTGAGCTGTGCTCCTTCCCCAAAAGCCAGTTCTCCCAGCTTGAGCTATATATTCCATTTAGATATCTAAATTACTTTAAATATGCATTTAAATGTACTTAAAATTATCAAACCTTGCACTGCTGGACTTGAGCCTCCATAAAGTAGTGTTTGAACTTGCCTGGAACCATTCTAAGTCTTTTGCAGCACCGATTTTGCATGATTTCCAGAAGATTTATGACCTTTGCATTATTTAGGATGAAAGAACAGCCTGAGAAGAAATGGTTTTGATATGACACTTTCTCTCTCAGCACTCCTGCTGTGTGCACCTCATCAGTTCCTGTCCACCTACCTCAGGATAAAGAAAATAAGCTGGATTTTGGCTTCAGGGAGAGGACAGTAATTGTGGTAATGAATGAGGCTGGAGTCCCCCAAGCTCAGACTTCTGCCTCCCTGAGAACAGCACTGGCTGCAGCACAGAAAGGTGCAAGTTGAACTCAATTTTGGCTCATTCCCACAAAGTTGTCAGCCAAATCTCTGAATGCCAGAGCTTCACTACCAAGGAATGACAAATGTGATAAAAAGCACACACTTTGAACTTTCAAAGCTGGCAGGAGTGGGGCGGAGGGAGATGGGGGGAGAATAGGATTTTCAAAGTTGACAACAGATTAACAGATTTCAGGGGCTTCCACTTCCAGATGCCCAACTGGAGATGTCATAACGATGTCTGATTCACAGATCTGGCTGTCTGTCAGTCTCCCAGTGCCTTTCAGAGAGAAAAAAAAAAAAAAAATCCCCTGTCCTTTCTGAAAGACTTGCACCTCACAGTTTGACATCTAAATAAGCTCCTCTCCACATTCAGATCTGGATTAGAGGCTTCCCAAATCTGAAAGCCACAAGGTGACCTCTGTTTTCAGACTAAACAGGCTCAGCTGAAAAAAAAACTCTGAGCTATTCTCAGTTTCTAGGTGGTTTCAGAACCATCCTTCCCACACAAATCTAATTTCTAGGGTTTTCCTTTCTTATGCTTTTGTGGCATAGATAAAACGACTCTGAAAACCTCTGAGAGACAAGAAATGGCACTGGAAGTTGTAGAAACAGGAATTTGTACCTTCCTCTGTGCCTACAGAGCACCATCAGCCTTCTCAGTTTTACAGTTCAAGCCACCACAGAGCAAATATTAATTTTTAGTAGTAATGAAGTGAATCTGAATGATCACGGTATCTGCAAAAGCCTTTGAGGACTAAGCAAAATGTTAAACAAATATATTCAAACCAAGGAAAATTTGCTGGGTAAATGAGAATGGCTCTGAGTGCAATGCATGGGTGCCCAACCTCAGCTTCCCTCTCCAGAAATGCTGGTGCTCCTCTGGTGTATCAGACTCCTTCAGCACCTGGGGACTGAAGCAGTGAACTTTCCATCACTATTTCCCATTTTCCCCCATTAGCTACAGGAAAAGGCTTTACTGAACCTCTCCTGCAGCTGGATGGGCTTGGAGAACTCTATTTATTTTGGGTTTTTTTTAGCTGGCTGGCCAGCTGATGGAAAGGGAAGGTGGCCAGGCTAAAGAATCCTGCTCCATGGGGACCTAAACTCCACTAGTATTCCTGTTTTCAACACATTTTCCTGACTCACTGAATTAAATTAATTCAGTGAGTCAGGAGTGGTCCATGGGCTTCAGACACCTGAAAAAGATCCCACATTTCCCTCCCCAATTCCTGAGGAGCAGCTGTAGGGATACACCAGTTCCCAGACTCAGCAATGGGCTGGTGAAGGGTGAGCCACTCCCAACAGACCTCAGTGAAATTATCCACACTTGCAAAAGTGAAAAAAAACCCAAAAAAACAGGTCCTTGCAGCTCACTGTCTCCTTTCATGAAAAAATGATTATTTCAGAGCTCACCTTCTAGTTTGGCAATTATTACAGCAAATTCTTGAATGAGAAAGAAAAAAAACTCAGGTTATAAAATTGAGTACCCCTTCCAGAGACCCGAACTCCACACAAAAAATAGATCATATCCCTCAAATTCTTCCCACTTTTCTCTACTCGATTCACCTTGCCCACAGCTCTCTGACTGCCATTCCTCCCTCCCCTTCTGACCCACTGCCATTTCTTCACTTTTACTCCTTGCTCTCATTTTCCTAAGCTGTGTCTTGGGACTCCAGGCTGGCATCACCTGAGCTGGTCACAGGCTGATGTGCAAAGCCCCATTTTTATTTATCATCAGGTTTTTCCCATCAGCTGCTCAAGCTCAGCCTTTTCCCCTTGCTCTGTGCATGCTGACCATAAAAACAATTCCAAAAGCAGCTGGAAATGCTGGAGCAATGCACACCCCATCCCCTCCAAGCCCCCCAGAGCCAGGGCAGCAGCTTCTTTCCCTGCAACCCTGTAAATCTCTGTGCCCTGCCTCAGCCTCAGCACATAATGGGTTCAGATTTATCTGTCTCTCTAGAGAAATAAGAGATTAAAAGCACATTCGCAGTCCCATGACAGCACTGAGGCACAGGCACTTCATTCAGTGAATATGAGATACTATTATCACATTAGCAACTCTTGGGATTTTATCTCGTTTTCTAGTAGTTGCTGTTTTGCTGAGAGCCACTCCTCTCAGGTTTACATGGAAATTCTCATTTTCCTGTTGTTTTTTTTTTCCCAAAAACAAGACACTGCAAAGTGCAGGAAAATCCTTGAAATCTGAAAGGCCAACAAGACAATGGGAAGAATGTGGTAGGTTTTTTATTTTTCTTGACTGTTTTTGCCCCACCCCACCCCCCCCAGAGGAACCCACTTGATTGGCAAGAACAAGATTCAGGGATCTGAACTGCTGCGTTTGGTAAAATAAAGGAATGATAGCATAAATAACTTACAGGCATACAGCACCTAAAAATAAACTACTCCTTGGAAACACCTCAGCATGCCCCATGGATACAACAAGCAGTAATATCAAATTATGCTCATTTTTGTCCATACCTAAAAAAAAAAAACCAACAACCAAGAAACAACAAAACACTCTTCACGTTGTGTTTCTTTGTTTTTTTAATAACCCAGGATCACCAGCAACCTGTCGACACCTCTACTGGAAAATCCTCACTGGAAGCCATCAACCTCTAAACAGCAGAGTTTTAATTTTCTCATATGTGAAGAACAGCATCTTAAACAGCTTTATAAAATGGTTTAAGAACTTTCAGATTAATCTGCTAAGTGACAACACTCTCAGTATGGAAACTGTTTTTATCATTAAAAATTTAACTCTTTCATAGGACTGGAACAAAAAAAAAAATAGTTAACAAGGGGAATTATAGCTGGGCAGGACTCAGGCAATTCTTTTCTCTCCACTGTGAAATAAACTCAAATACCAGGATCTCATGAAAAGATTAATTTTCTAAACAAATATTCAGGATGTTCAAAATTTAATACAGATATACAGATTAGAAATACATATATATATATATACTAGATATAAAAATCAGACATACATTTAAAATACATTAAATTAAAGCTGCTGGTCCCAGAAGGAAATGCCCAGAGCCTGGAGAGAAGATCCCAGATCAGCAGGAGAGCACCTGAAGGGTAACACAAGGGAATTCCAGCCACTCCATCCAGCAGGGATCGTGACATTATAGTGGAGATCTGCTACAGGTCACCCAGCCAGCAAAACTAAGGCTGGACAGGGCTTGGAGCATCCAAAGTCTAGTGGAAGTGCCTCTGCCCATGGCAGGGAGGTGAAAAAAGATGATTTTTAAGGTCCCTTCCAACCCAAACCATTCTGTGACTCTGTGACAAGATATGCAGTTTTTTAAAAGCTAAACAGCATATTGCAAAACTATAGAAAGCTTACAATATTGACATTTTCTTTTAATTTTGAAGTTGTCACACATTCAATGCAATATTTATAAGTTACAAAAATATTAACACATAAATGTTGTAACTATGTTATAAAGGTCTAAATGATGGAGGCAAAATGAGATGTCTTTATATCAAAATAACATAGAATGCTAAAACAATTTGTTTAGACTTCACCCATCAAAACAATTTGTCAAAACTGACATGTTCTCACAAAATATTTCCATTTTGATAAAGCAGCATTTTGACAGGAAACGGTTGAATCCCCACATTTTCATTCGTCTTGCTGCACTATTTACATCCCTGTGAACCAGACTGGATGTGAAAACAGGAAGGGGGTTGAGTGCTGTCCCCAAGTAAAGGCTCAGGCTGTTTCTGAACCCTCCCCAAGACCTTCAGGGCTGGGAACATACTCCACTGCATACCCTACAAAGCCAGATCCCCTGGTAAGAATTTCCAAATTAAATCAAGTAAAATCTACATTAAAAAAAAAAAATTTACTTAGTGCTTTAATGACATTTTTTTAAATTACTATTTGCTTTGAATTCATTTGTGGGCTCCCTGAAAAAAAGCCAAATGGGGCTAAAGACATCTTCAAACAATTTCTTACTTAAAACTTCAAACAGTCTTCTGTTCTCACAGCAACAGAGTTCTGCGGTTTGAACTGGATCACAAAATAATGCAAACTCAGTTCAGAAAAGAAAAGAAAGTGCATCAAAAGCCACTGATCTGATTTCCTTGTGGTGCAGCCACAAATATCATGAGACCCCAACTTCAGAGCTCAGGCACTGCCTTCTATACACCTGTCTTGTATAAAGTATTCAAGGAAAATAATATATAGAGAGGATTTTCATGGAAACCAGAAATCATAAGCAACTGCCCATGAAGGAATGGAGGTGCTCAAAAGACATTTCTGGACCATCAGAACTCTGTGCTCCCACTCATGTGAATTTACAACAGGCTAAAGAAGAGATGCTGGAAGGAGGTGTGAAGTCTGTAGGAGAATGTGTAACTCTTGTATTCTCTGAGTAGATGATACTTTAAGCTGTTGACTGATCTGCTCACTGTTAATTATCTCACTTTCACAAAAATAAAACTGAGTAAGTGCAAACTTCAATTTAATGTTTAGCCCATGTGAGTTACTTAATTTAATAACAATATTCTGCAAGTTTTTAATATTTTCTTCAAGATATTTGATGCCCTCTGTTTTTTGAAGCTACTCAAACCGTCTTTATCTCATTTCTAAGAGAATATTAAATTGTAGTTTCTGTGGTCATGATTCAAGAAAGGGCCAACACAGACTTTAATCCTTGTACGTCCAACTCTGCATGAAAAATCACTCTTTGATTAGAAAAAGTACAGAGGAAAAAAAAAAAAACAGATAAAGGCATGAACACATGCTTTAGGTTCTCACCTGAACATCTCCCTTAGAGTTTTTTCTATTAAACTACACTGAATTTCAGTACAATGCAACTTTTATCCTTCCTGCTGCCATTCAGAGTTTCCAGAAATTAGCAGCTTATATCCTCTGGGTCAAAACAAGCAAGTTCATGAGCAAAAAGCTGCCTCAGTGTCCACAGGACACTTTGCTTCCCAACATCCTTTGAGCCCTTCACAGAGTGCACACCATTCCCCTGGGGTTTCTCTAGTCTTTAATTAACTGCTATCCTTTTCACAATAAAAAAGCAGCAGGTGGTTTGGGAGTTGCTTTTTCATTCCTTGAAGCTTGCACTGGCTACAGACTCCAGCCCAGCTGCAGGAACTGTGGGTGGAAGAGGTGGATGTAGGATGCTGTGGGAGAAAATCATCAGTGTATGCAGACAGGGTGACTGGGTGCTATTATACTGATTTTTTTTTTTTAATTATGTAAAATCTTGTAAAAATCCCCTCCATTAACTCACTGTAACTCAGGAAGCTGAACAAGACACTTTATCCTGAAGTGGTCACCACCACCAACTACTGAGGCACTCCCACGCAATAGGATCAGTTGTGTTCACCCCAAACACAATGTTATGGGTACAGACACACTCTGCTGACATCCCACTGCTGTGGCTTTCTGCTCCCATGTCCAAGTGTCCAAGACTGTGGGAATCCAGGGCTTCCCTCTGGCTGCCCTGGCAGGTCTGGAACCCCCCTGGACAGAGCCCCCAGAGACACTGTCTGTGATCTCTGTCCATGGAAAAGAGTTTTCAATCTTACAGGATGAATTACCAGCTCTGAGTGTTTGATATAAGTAATAATTAAGTGTGGCATGGGTGCAAAAGTAAAATTTTAGGATTCTAGATGAGGGGTCCAAAGGGGACAAGATGGAGGAAATTGGGTGTGCCTTGTCCTTTTTCTCCTTCTTCATGCCCTCCATGTTTCACTGTGGTGTTGGCATTTTTCTGTTGGTTCAGGCTGGGGACACACTGTTCAACGTAGGTGACAGATATTGGCACGTTATTGTAAATCCAGCACAGGTAGTTTGTGGTATTTAATGTTTGTACCATCCCACTGAGGGCAGAGCCCCACACGCTGCCCTGCAGGACAGAGCTGCGGCAGGGCAGCAGAACCTGTTAGAGATAAACAGAATAAACAACCTTGAAAACAGCACAGACCAATTATGGCTTCTTCTTTGGCAGCGGGGCAGAAAGACAGAGACTTTCTACAATCTTGGAATCATCAATACCTCGGATTCTGACACAAAATCAGAAGTAAAATTTGCCTCCTAAATCCCAAGAGCACAGCGTGCCACAAACCCAGACCAGCCTGCCCTGACTCTCCTGAGCACAACAGCCTCAGGGACCCAGCCAGCAGGAAATGATCTACTCACAAGTAAATCATTTTCAGAACTACTGAAAATGTGATTAATTACCTCCCTCCACTCAAAGTCAACACTTGGCTTGCACTGAAGCATTTAAAATAAAATTTTAGGAAAGGGATAAAAAAGAGAGGGGTGCTGCTAATGGGAAGGATCTCTGCTCTGTCTTGGTGGCGTTACTTATCAGCTGCAATCAGATTATGTAGATAAGGAAAAGCAGCAAATCCAACAGCTCCACTTGGCACTTGTCACATCCCTTTGTTTTAGAGCTTCACCCAGGTGGGATCAGCACCAGCCAGCCGGGAATCATCCAGACACAGCACTGCTCTCCTTCAGGATCTGGGAATGGGGAATGAGGGGGGAGAGATGCAGGTGGGACATGGCAAGAGGAGAGGGGAATTAATCTCTGATTTCCCACCCTTCACCTTGCAGGGATGCAACCAATTCATTCACCTTCAGCATAACAAGAAGTCACCTGTGGCTATCCAGTCTTAACAGTTGGAATTTAATGATGAAGCATTCAACTGTTTAAAGCATTTATAGCCAGGTTAATGGCTGGGTTCAATGATCTTTTCCAACCCAAATGATTCTATGATTTTTTTATTTATTTTTAGTGTTTTTAGACTGATTTCACCTGAAACATAATTCTGCAATGTTATCACCTGGACTAGGTAACAAAATACACCCTCACTAACACCCCCCAAAAACTGGGAGGGGAATGCAAAAATATCTGCTGGACACAACAATTTTTAAGTGGGTGTCCTGGTTTAGGGCAAATTTTGGGAGGAAACTTCTGAAGTGGTCTTTTCTACAAAGCAAATTCAAGCAGCCCCTTCCCCAACCAGTTCTGGAGGTAAACCTCCTTCAAGGAAAGTGGAAAAAAAACTGTATATGTAACAAGCAAAGTACTCACAAGCAAAAAAAATTTGATAATATTAAACAATGGAATCTCTCATTGTTTTGAAGAGAAGGCAAATTCAGAGAGTCCTTATTGTGGGGTGTAGCTCAGCTCACTCAGTCTTTTATCAGTCTCTCCTGTGCTGGAAAATGCCAAGTCCTGGGCCCCCAGTGGGTCACAGGTGTGAGCTCCTGATGTTTTTCTGGGTTTTCAGTCCAGAGCAGGCAGATCAGTTCCAAGAAGAAGAAAAGCCACAGTCTGGGGAACTTCTCTGCCTCAGCTAGCTAAAAACTAAGAGCAAAGGAGAGCTCCCTCCTGCTGTCTACACTGCAGACAACACAGTCTATGTGAAGGAAATCTGAAGCTTTTATCTCTATGTGTTTTAATACAGCCACCACTGCTTCTGCTTCTCCCCCCCTTGGCTCCCAAATCTGGTTTTAAAAGCACAGAACTCAATATCCAGCATAAGCAGAACAGACAATTGGGGATAAAAGCAGCATAAAGTCACCCTAGGACAGTGGGACAGTTATCTGCAGGCTGATTATTGTGATTTTGTTACAGAATCCAACGTGGCAAAAATGGCTGATTTTAGTCTCAATTACCTCTGTGATGAATTAGGAAAAAAACTGAGGTGTAACTACAGAGTCTGAGTGTTTCACCCAGAGTTAGTGGTTTGTGCTCCTCCAAAATTTCTTGCCTAAACAGAAACTGCACACTCTTTAAACAACAGCACTACCATTGCTCTCTGCCCCATTCAATTCTAGGAGCAAGGTAACTAAATTTCATTGCTACCAACAACAGTCTTAGAAACAAATTGGGACTGGCTGACTGAAATGATCTTGGATGCGTACACAGAGTTCCTGAAAGGCATTTCTGAGAGCCAGGCAATGCCTGGATTTTGAAAGCTCTGCACACACCACATAACCATAGGGGTTCTCCATCATTAGTATCAATGACCATTAGGGTGATGGCTCACTGTGAAAATGAGCATCCAAACCCTGCAGTTCCTGGCACTTAACCCCAAGCCTCCACGCACATTCCCTGATTATTTTTTCCTTCCGTGTGCATTAAGCACCGTGCCCAGGGCTCAGAAGAGATGGATCACGAGCACTGAGAGCTCCAGCTCCCAATCTCCAGACCCAGGAGTCTTAATGAAGGCCTTGTGAAATCAGCAGTTTGGGAGCTTTCAGGGAAAAGAGAGGGGGGGGACCTGGTATTGTGACTGTAATTTCAACATCAGTTTTTATCCCATAGAGATAAAAGAATAATAGCAATAACATCGTGAGAGCGCTGTTATCCGAGGAAAATCAGCATCTTAAACCAACGTGCTCAGAAGCAAAACCAGATCACAGAGCTCAGAGAAGGTTATGAATTCACCTGTATTGAGAAACAAGTACATACACCAGATTCCTTGCATTTAGCAGGCATTTGCACGGTTATTTCCTCCCAAATTGTAGCCCCTCTGGGTGAAAACCAAGGGAGTATTCATTCATCTTTGCAGGCAGACCGAAAGAGACAGACAAATGTAACAGAAATTGTAAAATCCCAATTGAAAAGTTTTGAAAGCCATAGGGGAGGATGTTTATGCTGCTTTCCCAGCCATCAACCCTGGTAAGGGCTTCCTGTAGCTGTCCACAGCTCCTTGTGTACTAATTCCACATCAGAAATACAGAAAGAGGGAAAAAAATGTGTCTACAAAGCAAAATGCTAATTCCTAGATAAATCCCCTTCCAAGTCAGAATTCCTAACCACAGCCAGAACTATTGCAAGCCAGCCACCAGCTTGGTTCAGAGATGAATCAGAATTTCTGGGCAGCACTGGGCACACACTGGCCCATGCCAACAGCAGGTATGAACTGGGGTCTTTCCCAAAAAATGCCATTGTCCCAGGTGTCACTGATGCCACACAGTGAAAGAAAGAAAACCTGGAGGTTTCCTGAACACCAAACACCCTCCCCTTGGCTTGCCTTGGCATTGGACACAAGAGGCAGCTCCATGCCCTGTGCCTTTGGGATCTCACAGACCAGCCCCAAATAGATTTTGTGGCATAACAACACCTAAAATTTATGGTCCATTCCATCTGGGGATGTCACTGCAGTATAAATATCCTGCCCAGGGCTCTGACCTCACACCTCCAAACTCCATCCAATTATCCCCCATACTAAGTGCCTCTCCTCACTCCCAAACCCCACGGTCGCTTTCTGAAGGATATTCTTTGGAAACAGCTCTGCAAAACCCAACAAATTTACAGCAGCACAATGTTCTTACATAAACCATAAACCAGTTCACTGCACAATTATGTTGTTTTTCCCTAGTAGTGCCAACAGTCTACAACAAATATCCTCCACAAATAAAAGCATCAAAATTTAGGAGACAAATAGAGGGATGTGATGTCCAAGAAATCCATTCTGATTTGGGGCTGGGATTTGGGATTTTTCTTTTTCTTTTATCTGTATTCTACAGAAAGAGGGAGAATGAGTGGGGATGATGCTTGCAGTTTATTGAATGCATTACACCGTTTAATACAGAAGAAACAACAATTAAAAAAAAAAAAAAGAAAAAGGACTGAAGTTTTGTTTAATGCTTAAAATTAGGGGAGTTTTTTTTAGAATCACAGAATGGTTTGGGCTGGAAGAGACCTTAAAGATCTTCTTGTTCCAACCCCCTACAGTGGGAAGGGGCACTTTCCAGTAGACATGGTACCTCAAAGCCCCATCCAGCCTGATCCTGAACACTTCCAGGGACGAAGCAACCACAACTTCCCTGGGTAGTATGTTCCAAATTTTTTCCATTTTTATTTTTCTTTTTACCAGCAGTGATTTCAAAGTGAAAAGCAAGCCATGAAACCATTGTTTCAGCCTGACATCCCCAGCATAAAGATGCACCCCAGAGGCAAGAGGCAAAATGGATTCTTTGTTGGAAAACTCTGTCAGGACTTGGGGAGGGGGAGGCTGGTGCCACGGTGCTTGAGTTAGTGAGGAAATTTTGTTTAAAGAGGCTGGCCTGAAACAGAGGCTGGACAGAGTTGAAGGAATAAAGTAGGTATTTATTCAAAGGATACACCTTGGGCAGCACAAGAGCCTGACTTGTAAGGTCTGATTTAAGGATTTGCCTGTGACTCTCCCCAAATCTCACTTCTTACCCCCAGAGCTTGGGACAACAATGAAAAGCTAACCATTCCCATGACCCAGCACACTCCCAAATGATCATGGAAATAGCAAACAAACCTCATTCACCACAACTCCAACTTCTGACACCCCATGAAGCAGAAACATATGTTTTGAAAAAAAAAAAAAAAAAAACCATCAAACTCATTTCACAATTTACAGTGTGTTCTGTAATTAATCACATTTGTATTGCCAGCTCCTAATGACTGAATCCCGTTTAATCACTCCGGAGCCTTTCGGCTGTGTGATGTGAGCACCACAAATCAGAACCTGCAGGGCCTGATGAACATTCATCATGCATCCTTCCCGAAATTAATGGTACAGTCAAAGCACAGCCAGGCCCCATGAGGTGCTCAACATCCTATGCACAAAATGTAAATTCATAACCATCATCACAACACCATCAAAGAAATGCTCCATCAAGGCTCATTTTGTGCTTGCTAAACATGTGTTTTCTTCACTTGGAAACAGAAAAGGGGCTTGAACTATAAATCCCAGGATCAAAAACATCCCCTGAAACTTTGAAGAGTTTAAATCTGAATCAGAGATCAACGTGGAACATTATGCAAGGCAATGTGTGAAGTGAGAATAACAATGTACTACAGGACCTGAAACAAAAGCAGCTTTTCCACAGTGCTCTAAATTTCCTTTGACTGATACAACTTCAGCTTCTCCATGAACCTGGGATATTCTGACTGGAGATGATGATGCTCTGGTGAACCCAAATGCCTCCACTGCTAAATCAAATATTAGTGCAGAGCCATGGTTCATTCAACTGGTTTGTGAACCCTTAATCTCTCATCTTCATCATACAATGCTTGCTCTTAAGTTTTTCTGGCTTCTTTCTAAATAAATTTAGATGTTCTACATGAAGAGGCCTTCCCAACAGATGCACCTGCTGAAAAGGTCAAGGTCAACAGCAGAACTGCTGACAGCGAAGCAGGAATCTATGGAAGAGGTAATTTCAGCAGTCAGAACATGCAGGGTGTGGATGCTTCACACGGGCAGGGACTCCTCACTGACCTTCCTGGAGTTGTTTGGCACAGGAGAATTGCAGGATTTCCCCATCCCTAGGTTCTGTACTCATCACGGCAGTGTCTCTTCAGTAAAACTGGTACAACACATTGCAGGATGACTTCCTGAATCTGGAAAGGTTTCCCCTGGATATAATTAATCTTCTACATCAACTCCAGCACTTGAGGAAGTAGCTACATTTTTACACTTAAAGATGCTGACTTTCCCCTCGTTTCTTCACTCCCAAGTGACAGCGTGGAGAAAAAAAGCTTTTTTTAGCTACAAATGCAGGAGGTGGATGCTCTGTCTCACAAGACAAAATAAACCATCCATCAGGATGGGTTTCAGCATGTCCTTAAGCTCATTTGTGGGTCTGGGTTTTATTCCTTCTGTGACCAAAATCAAATGGAAGCGAGAGCACTCACAGAGACAACAGAAACTTTATCTGGGAATTCAGAGCAAAAGCTCTCCAGAGGTCATGCAGAAGGGCCAGAACTGACCCAGAATTTGGTATCTGGGTAAGAAGAATTGATTATCAGTTGTCATCAGGAAAATGCTTTATAGGAGCATCCCTTAAACCTCCGCACTGTATCACCAGCCACCTCCACGGGCTCCAGGAGCATATGGTGTACTTCAGGAATCCAGCCCTTTCCACGCTGACTGGGAGCCCACATTATCATGCATAATGAAGGAAAAATCAAGTGCAAGTCACAGCTGGCTCAGGATCATGCTGGTGCTTGCATCTGCCACTAGCAGCTTCCCAAATTCACTCCGTGCCTGCTCCTCACAAATCCGAGGTGCACCTGAAGGAAAGCTCTGCTGAAGACGTGGCACTGGACATGTTGGTTTGTCCTTGGCCTAAAAGAACTCAGAAAATCCTCCCTCAGCTCAGGACTAAAAGGCATAACTTAATATTCAAACTGATCAAAAAAAAGGTACTCTGCAGAAAAGTTTTCTTCAATTTTGGCATGCTCTGGATCAAATCCCTTGTGCTACTCACCTTTCCCAGCTCCTATCCAATGCACCAAAAATATCACCTCCTTCTCTGATCTGAACACCCAAAACTGTGTCTAACTTAGAATATCAAAGACACAGGGGTTTTTTACATCTCCACAGATGTCTCCAATAGAGATTAATTAAGTTTGACCATGCTTTACCTATTATATCATTAACTACCTAAGTCTAGTCTATAGTTGAGGTGGCATTTCCATTCCAGAACTCCTCTGGGGAAAATTACAGGAGACTGGGGAAAGGAAATTAAATTCAATTATCAAGAATGACTATTTAAAAATCTCTCGAACTAATAATTTTTAACAGTATTTTATTAAAAATGCATTTAGCCAGACATTAATTAACTTGACAATTACAAAAATGAGTGGTCTGCACCCACTGTTATGCTTTCAGGGTCAATCCTCCCATTTCTCTGTGGTTTCTGGGCTTTCCAAGCTCCACAGCTTGAGAGCAGATGTCCGAGGACGTGGTGTGAGTGTGGAAGAAGAACTGTGGATATTCACTGCTGGATATTCAAGGTGTGGAGATCTCCAGAGCCATGAGCAAGGTGCACATGTCAGTGGTGTTTGCTTGAATAATGACACTGTAGTCTCCTCAGTGACAACACACCAAGACTACAAATGGGGCTGTAATTCTTCTGTTCAACACTGAACAGATTCTCAATTTTCTGCATTTTATTTCATATTCACATGGTCTGAACCAAGGAGCTGGATGATGTCAAGCACTGGTTAAACTCAAAGCAACAGGGCCAGCAGATCTTAAACTTTTTTTTCTTTTTAAGGAGCCTCACAGAGGCTGATTATGAAATAATTTCCATCTTTGCACTTAAACATACTGGGAGGAGGATTCTTCTTTTTCATTCAGTGGATGGAAGAAGTTTTTTGCAAGAATTGTCAAAGGGAATTTTTTTTTTCTGAAATGGTCTCAAAGATACCATCAAAAAACCCATCCTGTTCCACTTGCTGCTAAAGAAGGAGGAAATCTCTACTTGCAGAGAAGTCTTGTGTCTGCTCACAGCCTTTTCCTGCAGTATTTCCTCAGAAATTCAGCTTCTCATTCACAATCTCTGCCTCAAGCTGCAATTACTCCTTTCCTGCCCTATCACTGTTCCTCCAGCACAACCTGCACTAAACATCAGCCTCAAAACCAATGGTTTGGTCACGGTGGAGGCTGCAGGCTGTGATCAGAATCGTGAGCAACAGAAGGCAAAGCCACGGGGTCTCAACTGCTCACCTCAAGTGCTCCAAGAATCCTGAACAGAGCCTGAGTCCCACTGAAATGAGCTTCCCTTGCAGGGGGTCAGGAGCTGCTGCAGAAATTGGTTCTGCCAACATTTTGGGCTGGATAAATCAGCTGCTGCTGCTCAGCATCACTTGCAAGGAGTTTTGCTGCATCAGTATTTGATGAAGTTTAATTCTTTTGCTGTGCAATGCGCTTGAGCCTTGATCTGTAGAGACAGAATCTCACACATTGCCTAATAACACTACCAAAAAAAGGGAACTCAGATCTGTGTGGGTTTGGAGAAGCAAAACTCCCCCAGTTTCTAACACAACCTCTCTTCTAATACAAAGCCCTGCTCATATGTAGCAGAAACCTCATGGGGCCATACTCCACCCACCCAAGAGGGATAAATTTCAGTTCCCAAAGTTGCCCACTACAAAATCAACTGGTTCCACAGGAAAAAAAATGGGGGGGGGGGGGGGGGGGAAGAGAAAAAAAAGAAAAAAAGCACTTTTGCACCTTCTCATGGCAAAAGCAGCTAAGAAATGCCTGCAACACCAACCCCACCACTCCATGCAAGGTGTGGAGTTGAGACAATCCCCAGCTCATGCTGATGCCTTCCCAAAGTCAGCTCTACCCCCCCAATCACCCTTGCTTTTATCCCCCTACTTGCCTCATTTGCTTTTCACTTGCTGGTCCAGCTGTGAAAACATCAACTGGCTTCAGTGCTGCTGTTCCCAAGGAGAAATCACATCCCCAAGGATTTTTTTAGAAATTATTGCAGAACACTTGGAACACAGAGCTAACACATACCCTGATTTCCTCCTGGCCATTTGTCATGACTTCCAACCATAAAGAAACTTCACCATCATACTCAAGCCCCAGCCTTGCCAAGAGCCTGAGCTTGAAGAGAATTTCCATCTCCCTGCATAAATCTCTGATATCCAGTGCAGAAGTGCCCAAGCCTCGCTGGCCATAGGGGGCCAGACTCCAGAGCACTTTGGGCTGGTTCTAGTCCTTCAAACAGCAGCAAACTGGGTGCTGAAGGCTTCCAAAAGCCAAAAAAATCCTTCTTGCTCACAATCAGAAATGACCAGCACGCTCAAGTGATTTTCCTGCTGGATAATGATCTCAGCTGGAGTCCTGAAACACCTCCAGCTGTGATGGTACAGGATGGATGGCTCCTCAGGTTTTAGGGAAAGGAAAAAGTCAGGAGTTCTCTGCCTTGGAAACCCAGATGCACCACAAGGGCAGGGTGAAATGAATCATTCTCTGATATTCAAGCATCTTCCAAAGAGCAGAACAGGTATCAGGAGAAAACAAACAGAACCCAGTACAGAGCTGTGTACAGAAACTAACTAATATCAAGCTTGACTGGAAAAGTTGATTAAATTAGTTTAATTTAAAAGCCCAAACAAACCCTGAAGGAGGTTCTTTGTTTATTGCTTTTTACCAACAGCACACTTTACAGTAGAAGCACCATGTGGGCATGAAATATTCATTCATTAAATCTTTCATAAAGCTCCACACTATTGGTTTCACTCAGGATATATTTATAACTTGTCAAAGTCCCCGAAAATCACTGCTTTTCCTTCTCCCCCCTCCAGACTGTTTATAAAAGGATTAGGCTTTCAGTTTTCATTGCAATAGCCCTGATCCTCAGCTCCACTGCTGCTTGTACACAAGGTGCTGCTTCTTTAATCATAACAGGATTCATTGCTCACCATCCAAAAAAGGGACCCACACAATGCTGTAAACCACCCAGTGCTGTGGGAATGGCACCATCACTACTTCATGTGGAGATAAAAGTCAGAACAGAGAGTCCACCCAAGCAAGGGAAAAGCAGGCAGAGAGTGGATCCATTTCAGAAGGGCCATGTCTGAGTCTCTGGCTTTCAAACCTCATCCATTGGAAAACCACTTCTTGAACCCTCCCTTGGCTGCCAGCCAAGCTCCAGATTAAACCCCTGCTCCGAGCTGGGTTAATAACACACTAGAGTAAACAGTGCTGCATTATCCTCAGTGTTAGCTGTAAAACTAAGTAATATTTTTTTACAAGGTTTGCTGACTACATGGCTCAGTCCAGTACAGGAACAAGGACAGGCTACAGCTAAAGATTAAAAGTATTTCCACCCAGAAATCTGCAAAAATACAGGATTTGCATTAGGGGACAACTGCATCAGTAAAACTGTCAACCCTCTAAGGACTTGCACTGATATCTCATCCAGGTGTAGGCAAAATCTGATTTTCCAAATTATCCTTAGTAATACTCTGCTCTGTATAAGGTGTCCCTTATACAGGGGGACACCTTAAAATAAGATGATCAGTAAGATCCCTTCCAGCCCAAACCATTCTCGGGTTCTATGATAAAAAAAGCACCCAAATACAGGTGCTGAACAGGCACTTGAGGTGCACTGCAGGTTCCTGAGCAGTTCTGATGCCCACAGACACTGCACACATCCCTGCCTCGCTGGACCACGGGTTTTCTGGTCAGGCCTGCTTCTTTTTTCCCTTCCTCCATTTGTTTTTGAGCATAAATAAATATAAATACAGTATAAGCAGATGTTGTTGTCCCTGGAAACTAGGCTTGCTGGGCATGTTTCTGCTGAAACAGCTTCTTACTGGAAAATTAGGTTTTGATAAAAGTGTGTTTCTTTTCTGGCTTTTAATAAACAGAGCCTACTTCATGTGCAAGCTCTGGGCTTTCTTTTTTCCACTGGAAAACTAAACAGTCTTGCACGGTTTCAGTTCTTCAAATGCCTGATCCTCAGCAAGGGCTGGGCTCCCCAGGCACAAGAGCATCTCATGGGGCATGGAGGAGAAGAAATCTCCAGATAAATGCATAAGGAGAGACCAAAACCTCCTGAGACAAAACCTAACCCAGGCAAAAGGGCAAGGAAGAACCAGCAACCACTTTTTTTGAGGTGCTGAGTCTGCTGCAGCTCAACTCAAGACAGTTTTTTGGGTGTTAAAACACAAAGACAGCCACCCTGACGTTTTTTGAGGGGAAAAACGCTAAGTTTTTCCTGAAGGAAAATACTGGTGAGTACAAAGAAGAGGCTTTGAATTTATGGTTTCGTGAAGGGAAAAGGGAAATTTTCTAAGCCAGCTCCACCAGATACTCAAGAAAAGCAAGAAGAGTGACCCCAGCTAATGAGATTTGGCCTCAAGGAAAACTTTCCCCTTAGCAGAGAGCTGAGAGTGCCCCAAGGCCACCCACCTGAGCCACAGGGTCCCTGCAGAGCCACGGCTGGGAGTCTTGTCCACATCCTAAGAGCACTTCTACTGCCCTCCCAAAACACTTCAAACAAAAACACCTGTGCTGAACCAAACATTGTTTTTTCCCCTAGATTTTCTCCATCACTCACAGAGCC
The DNA here is from genome assembly GCF_048771995.1 of Taeniopygia guttata. Classification (NCBI taxonomy): domain Eukaryota; kingdom Metazoa; phylum Chordata; class Aves; order Passeriformes; family Estrildidae; genus Taeniopygia; species Taeniopygia guttata. The sequence continues at coordinate 4,099,964 of NC_133025.1, forward strand.
ACAGCAGCGCACACCTTGCATTTCCCACTCGGGATGTGGGGGGGTTTTTTTTGGGTTTTTTTGGTTTTTTTGCATTTTTTTGTCTGAATTTCACAACTGAAATACCAGGATAAATCATCCACTCCCCGCTCCACCCAATAAACCTGCCAGCATCTCATCCCTGCAAGGCTCTCTGCAGTTATGCCTCTGGACCTGAAAAATTATATTAAAAGGAAAATCAAAACAGAAAATGCTGACCTCAAGCCCGGCAGACCTGGAGATGACCAAAACCCTCTGCATTTGATAAAATCTGCAACTCAAACTTCTTGCAAAGCCTGACCCACTGGCCAGGCTGTGCCACATTTACACAGTAGCTCAACAATTAATTACATTCCCAAAAGACACATGGGGGGCTGTTATGCTCAGTTTACCCCAAAAGGGCCTCACTTGGGCAATACTAAGTCTTTTGGAAGTAACTAAAGCCAGTAGCACATGGAAAAGATTTGCAGTTTCACACCACAGTGAAAAGAGCATTTTCCTATCAAGACAAGATTATCCTGATGCCACTCAGATCTTGAATTTTCACATCCCAGGCTGAGGGATCCGAGCCACGCCAAGGGAGGGAAGGAAAAACTACAGAGGGTGCTGTAAGGAAAATGTTTTTCTCAGGAGCAAGGGGCTACGAGGGGCTGGGAGGAAATGCCAAGCCACGACATGCTCCAGTGAATTCCAGCTCCTGGAAACTCCCAAGATACACCAGAATCAACAGACTTGACTCCTACTACAGCAAATTTCAGCCAAACCCAGCATTTTTACCTCCTCTCCTCTCCTTTGCCATCATCAGGAGAGCTAAGGGGGGGAAAAAAAAATCTATTTTTTATGTGCTCATTAAGTATGATCTGCTAAATGCTCTATGCCAATGCATAAAGCTGCCTACTATGCTAATAGAATATTTAATTGACATTTATTTGCTGACTAGTTATTTATGCTAACGTCATCCCTGCATAATTAATAGGCTGCTAAAGTCAACTTGAAAAGCACACATAAAACACTGTACTAAGAGTCATTTGCAGCATTTAAAATAAAGAAATCCTGCCATCTATTTGCATTAGGTTAGTCTAAACTCAGTTTTGATGGAATAATAGGATAAATATTGGGCAGAGATTTTAAGAAACAGCCCTGTATACTGCTTTAGAAACACCCACAGGCTTTGACAGTGCAACCTGCCAAAGAAGATTTCCGAGTTTCATTTTACTTGGCTCGAGGGCCCAGTTCTTAGCTGATGTAAAACAGCATAAGCTCAGTGAATGCCTACTTATTTTCTCCAGCCTCAAGCCCTTAGGAAGTAATATTTCAGGTGAAAGAGCTAAGCCAGGGCCAGATCTGCTCTCCATACCAGTAAAAAAGCGAAAGGAGAAGTCTACCCTGCCCATCTAATCCCTCTTCCTGCAAGTACAGTTTGATTTTTACTTCCTCTGGGATGAGATCACCAGGAGGAAGATGACTTCATTTAAAAAAAAAACAACAAAAAAAACCCCAAAAACACCAACTATATCCATAACTGTATTTTCTGAAAGGAAATCTCTGAACACCTTCATCCATTGTCAGAAACATTATCTCTGATCTCTGTGTCTCTCTTTCAAGAGCTCATGGACAAACTTTGCATTCAGCAAGGGAGCTCCAATAATGATGCAGAAAGCCAAGGGCATGGGGCCACATCACCTCCACCCTGAAAAAAGCCTTTTGTGTGCCTTGGAGTGACTTCAAATCCACACCTGCAGCACAGCAGACCATCTTCTGGCCATTCAGAATCATCCTGCTGGAAATTTCACCAAGGCCAACCAGATTCATTTCTCCCCTCCTTTACACTGCTGACCTCAAAGAGCAGGATTTTGCTCTGTGATAGATCCACATGATAATATATAAAACCAACCAAACAAAAAAAGCAGTAAGTTGGCATTTGAAGGCAACCCAATATGCTGTGGCACAAGTTTTATCTCCCTTTTCAGCCATATCCTGCCCAGCACTCGGAACCACAGTGAAATTTCCCTCCTTTGGTCTACATCTGGGATAGGAGCTAATCTCACCTGAGAGCCACACGAAAACCTGTCTCAAATATTGACCAAATGATGGTGTTTGCCTTCACAGAAATCCTGGGCAGGCAAAAGTCTACCCCTCTTAATTGTATATTTGATGACTAAACTTTATCAAGATCAGCACCATGGAAGAGAAATTATTTCAAGCCAGGATCAGACTTCTGAACTTTAATCCTCCTTATATTGATGCAACAGGGAACTAAAATCTGCTTTCCTCCACAGAATCACAGTGTGATTGATCTTCTTGGTCACCAAACCCAGGTACAGCCAGTGTTCAGAGGTTTCCCCATCCACACCACAAAATCAAAACATAGACCTGGTTCTCTCCCTGCTGTGTTTCTTTCCACCTCCACAGCCTCCAGCTCACAAATCTGCACACAGAAATGTTTGAATTTCCACCTGTCAATAACATCAGAGCAGAGCCACTGCTGAAATTCAAAGTGTATAAAACAATCCCATCACCCGGTGTCTTTAGCTCGTTCCAGGATGCATTACAACAGTACCAGGAGAGCCTGGGCTCTGGCAGCTCAGCTGGAAAGCTGCAATCTGTACAGAAACCCCCGAGTGTCAATCACAGGACATCCCTGCTCTTTCACAATGCATAATTTAGCTACTACACTTGTCAGGTTCTCCACGCTGCTCCTGCGCCCGATGGTGGATGTGTCCGTGAACTCAACTGTCACCAACAGAGGAAAACAGCACATGGAAATGAACAGGACACCTCTTTTCCTTTCACTAGTCAGGAAATTTTAGTTAGGCTTAAATTTTTCATGCTCAGTGGGTAAAAGGGATGAAGGATGCTCAGTCCAAGGGAGGAGGATGGCAATAAACAAGTGCACTTTGAGGAGGAAGAGAGTTTTTGGGTAAGACACAGAAGGGGATAAATGCTATCCCTGTTTCAATGCAGGCTGATACAATGGGGAAATTTTAACTAACTGATGGAAAATCTGCCTTACAGTGCAGGAAACAAAGCCTCCTGCACCAACACAGCACTGCCCCTGCCAGTGAACTTGGAAGCAGGCTGCTCTTCCTCATATGAATTACAATTGCTGAAGGGCCTTGTCAGGAAGGATGAAAATTTCACACTCAGCTACATCAGGCTGTACTTACCCACTGCTTACACCACAGTTAATATGCAATAAAGAAGAAATCTCTGTCCCAGGACATGACATTAGAGCTGATCAGTGCCAAAGCTACAGACCATAAGGACAGCTTCACACTTGCCTCAGCTAGTTCATGAATAAACATCCAATTCATTCAAATGAGTTCTATATTAACTAATTTAAATAATTTTCATTTTGCTTTGAATGGTAAACAGATCTATTCTGCCAGGATAGTTGAGTTTGCAATTCAAATTACACACCGATTTGTAATGAGAAAAATATAATTAATGGCAAAGCTTGAAGTAACTATAATTTTACTCCTTTGATTTCCTGTGAAGGAGGGGGTTGGAGCGTGAAGCTCACAGGCACACGTGCACTCACGGCACCCTGAAATAAACCAAGACATTTTATTGCCACCTCAGGTATCCCTGATTTGGTGACTGCAGCATCACGTCACAGGAGGACAGAACATGACTTGACATTTTACTCACAGGCCACAGGCACCATGATGCAACTACCATCACCCCATAAATAACGGAGCAGCCGTCTGCAAATTAATCAACTTCCTTCGATTTGGATCATAAACTACAATTATTTGGCAGCCGCCTCTTAAAAGCTCTGTGTCTGCTGGACTTTAAATCAAGTTCTATTGATCTGCTGAACTGAAGCAGCCCATTTTGCTGCATCTCTCTCCCATCTAATGAAATTCTTTGTCCCATCACTCTGCCATTCTTGTCTGGCGTCACATTTACGAGATGAGCACCCATCAGTCCAACCTGACTCGTGAGCAGAAAGAAAGCATTGTCCCAGCGCTGTCATTCTGGCTCTTAAACAAGTCCATTTTGGCAACTCTGCTTTTTAACCAAAGCCTTCAGCTCCTGATTAAAATCACAGCCTAATGACAAACAACCAGCCCCAGCCATGCTGTTTGTTTGCATGGTCTAGCCAACAGAGTCACTGTAATCAAGATGTGCAGAACTGATGCCTTCAGAACTGGGTCCGTGCGATTTAAAGCTGCTTTTGGTTTCTCCCAAAAGTCTGACAACAAAATAAAGAGGTTTAAAAAAATCTCCACAGAGTTCATAGACAACATCAGTTCCTCATTTACCAATGCACCAGTCCTATGATTTTTTAAGTCCTGAAGGCTCAGATCCTCTTGGGCATTTTAGATGCCTCATTCCAAAATACGAGCCAAGCTCTTAAATGCTTAAATCTCTTTCGGAAGCACAACCCATGCATTTAATTTATTCTTTTTGAAAATTATACTGTGACATATTCAACAAAGTTTATTTACTGAAAATGGGAATGGGAAAATAAAAAAAAACCCTCTGAACTAACAGGGAAGTTGCCCACACTGAACACCCAGGTGTACAGTTACACCACCCACCAGAGAAGAAGGGATGTAGGACACATTGCACACTTGCAGTCACTCAAGCAAGGCAATCCACACAGAGTGGCCACGACCCAAAGGGCAAATTCCAACAGATCCCTGAAAAGCAGCTGCCTCAGGTTATAAGGGAATTATTATTTTCTATTATGACATTCAGTAAATTCTCTTACCCCCCCCCCCGACCCTCACAGTTGAGATTTAGTCTGTAGCACTGTACACCTTTCTGGTAACGCTGATTGTAATCCACATAATAAAATGCCATTTAAGAGGCCAATAAAATAAAATACCTCACGCACTCTCACATCAGCTTGATTTACTGGTACTAAGCCAAGAGTTGTATTTATCTTCAAGACTTTTTTTTTTTTTTTAAAGCAATCAATCTTGTGTTTATTCAAAACACACAGACCAGAACAAAAAGACAAGTTTAGCTCACAGTTGGGCATATGCAAGGCAGGAATGTCAGCTTTGATTCAAAGACTGTGTCTACAGCTCACTTCAGGAGGAAGCCAGGGAACACTTACTCCAGAAGAATTCCCACATGGCACACAACTGGCACAAGCACTGTTTCCAATGGCCTCATGTAGCAGAAAGGGAAAGAGTAACTTCAGCAGCAGAGCCCAAAAATGAGATTTTCCTTAAATGTATGCACAAGCTGGAGGCTGAATACTCATCTCTTCTTCCCTTGATCCAGAATAAATAGGATATGTGGCAGGAATAGTTAGGAGCAACACTGATAATATGCCTCTGCTTGGAGCAATGTAGTAGCAAGGATACACCACAGCTGCTCTGCTGATGCACATAGCCTGTATATACACATATATATATATATTTATATTCTTAGACACTGGGGATCAAATTGTATTATTAACTGCTCCACATGGGCCACTTGGTAACCTACAACACTTCCATTCAGCTTTTGTGCACCTAAGAGCTGCCAATCAGGACACGCCCTAATGAATAATGATCAAATTCTGCTGTCTTTAATCACACTGATCTGCCATTGTAATTAAGGGCTGTCAAGAGTTTGGTGATGGAAGGTTTTAAACTTTCAGGGCAAAGCACTTTGGAGTGCAAAGTCAGCTTCTGATTTTGGTTACACTCAAGCTGATCTTGCTTACTTTAGTTTCTCCAAGAACAGGACAGTTTTCTCCCCAAAGTGAAAATCACAGCATTACAGTTCAGCAGTAAAAAGACCTCTCCCTATGGAAGTGCCTTCTGCTGTCACCAACTAGGGCAAAAACGCCTTTGCTGGAGGCAAACTGAATCCTGTGGGGACACGATCCTGCCCACATCACCCCGGAATACCCATCCCAGACCGAGCAGAAACCTGGAGGTGAACCCACAGCCCCACACCAGAGCGTGACCCCAAGAAAGCAGGCAGAACTCACCGTCTGGGGGCATCAGGACCTTGTTGTTCTGCGTGCACCAGCCCACGGGGTGCAGGTCTGCTGTCATCACGTCACACCAGAAGTCTGCCCTGCGGTCGTCCCCGTAGCCACAGTAGCGCAGCAGCAGGAGCTGCCCGCACGTGGTGATGATGGTAGCCACCCAGTACGTGTCTGGGTTGCTCTTGTTGGCCACTTCTAGTTTCATGCCTGGCTGGAAACTGCTCTGAAGGCTGATTTCAACCTTGCAAAAATGAGAAAGGGATGGTGGTGTTACTTTTTCTGCAGGGAGATCCCCCTCGCCTCCCCTGGAAATGCTGCCCCTAAAGAGCAGCTCTGGGATAGGACATGAGCTGGTTGTGTTTCTTAATCCAGCCACCTCCTTCTCATCTGTCTGGGCAGCTCCATTCTTACTTCACTGGCTCATATCCCATCATGCAAGCCCCACAGGCTCCCAGGGGCAGGAGTGGTGCCTTCAGGTGTACTACACTCAAGAGAGGACTGGCACTCATCTTCAATCCCTAAATGTCACTAATGCCTTGGATACGTCAGCATAACTCAAATGGAGTTTCATTTCCCACTGCACAGCTCCACCAGGCAAATCACAGGACACAGAAAGGCAGGTACAAAGCACCTCTAGGAGTTAAGCCCAGCTGCAATATTCAGTCACATAAAAACACTGAAACACCTTTAGAGGTCTGACAAGCGTCAAGGGCTGAATGCTGTACCAGGCAGACCAAGGAGAGAATTTCCACTGCGCCCACCCTCAGCAGCTCAAGCCTCAATCAATTCCCCCTCCCAGCACCATGGAAAACGAGGTATGACCTGAAAGAAGTAAATTGTCTGGGTCACTGTCCAGCCATTCGATGGAGATGTCACTTCAACTTATCTCAGCCATGAGCGGTCATCTATAAGCTGCTTAGGGCACTGGAGATGCTGGTGCATCTCTTTTGGGACATTGCTGAGGAACACCAGGGCCTGGGTAGCACAACCTGTGTTCCAAGGACCAGTGGGATGCCCCTAGCACTGGTGGATGCCAGTGCACTGGTCAGGTACCAGCCTTGTCTTCACAAAACCATCCAAAATGTAACCTATCACTCCCCAGGAGATATTTGAGGACAGGTTGTCACAGGTTTATTAGAACCTTATCAGCTACTGAATGCAGAGGGATTATAACTCTAGGTAAGATTCTAACTCCAGGTAACTCTGATTGCTTTCCAATAGAAATGGCAGTTTTAAATTACTCTTTTGTTTACAAATATAACATGGTCAGGATTTCACAGATGTGGGGTTGCCAAGCTGCTGAGGAAACACTCCTCTGGTCCATCAGCAGTAATCCCTCACTCATCCAACTCCAGCTTCTGACCCCGAGGGCTGCCCAGCCAAACCATTTACCATTTAAATTCCACGTGCTTTTCCTTGTGTGGGCATTCCCAACAGAATCAATGCCCAGAGTGTCACAGAACAATTGAGAGGGACCTCTGGACATGGTCTAACATGAGGGTGGTCTGTGACATGCACTGCTCTACTCTGTGCTAAGACAGGATCTCAGTGATGCTCAGAGTCCCCATAAATAACCCAGGCTATAGAATGGCCCATGTCCCAGTACAAACTGGATCTCCTGGCCTTCTCCCAGTACAGACTGGCAGCTGCAGCTCAAAGCACCTGAGCCTGATTCATTTGTTGGTTTTCTCCCAGTGCTCACCATAACACCAACAAGATACCCTGGAAGCCAAGAGACTTGTGACTGGAAATCACATCAAGAGGAGACTCACACAGACAGATAACACAATCTTCTCCAACAGCTTTCAGGTTTTTGGCCAGATTTTTGAGGCTCAAGTTTCAGATTGTGAAGCAGTCACCAAGGGCTGTTCCCAGCACCAGTTTGTTCCATACTGACACTCCCAGGACTGAGGTGCTGTGAGACACTGCAGTCAGCAGCATCAGCAGGGCATCTCCACACAACTGAAGACATCCTTTAGGGCTTCATGAAGCACTAAACTTTCTACTTTGAGCCTGGAGCAGAAATCTGGGACAAGATGCTCTCACCAAGCAGCTGCTGGATCAAGAATAAACCCCACAATAAGCTTTGCCCTGCAATCTCCAGTATAGAGAATTAGGGTCCTTCATCCTGCAGTACTCTGGGTTAACTGTTGTTAAAATTAAAGCAAAATATGGAATGGAGGACTGTACTGGTTTTTCAGAGTAGATAAAAGAGGATTTTCCACCTGGCAGCTCCTTTAGCCTTACAAAACAAGTCACAAAATGACCTGGAGACAAAGGTGGCTCGACCAGGTGATCTCCAGAGGTGCCTTCAAATGCTGCTGGTGCCAACACAGAGCAGAGCACAGACCTGTCACCACCACAGCTCCATGTTCATGTTTTTTCCCAGGAAAAGCACCACCTGCCCAAGTCCCACACTTCTGAGACAGCACCTCCAGGCAGGAGAGATGGTTTCCTACGAGCCACACTGAACTCTAGTGCTGAGTGACTCTGCCAGTCAGTAAATCAGGCTTTAAAAGGAGCTTTGGGGAACCACAACACTCTTGTGAGATTTATCTCTGCAGCCCGGCACGGACAACAACGAATGTAGAGGGGAAAACAGGTGAAGAGAAAAAAAAAATGAGCGCATTAGAAGCAAAAGGAGAGCAACACAACCCCTCAAAAATGAAAAATTTGATGCAGAGGCAGAGGATAAGGGAGTGGCACAGACACAGAACTCCAATCTGTGAGCAAACACACCAAGGTCACCTAACACCAGCTGGGGGGCTATTCCCACTCAGGCTGTCACATGTGTGGAGGGACAATTTCTCCCCAAAATGGGAAAACTCCACTACAGCTCTGCAGGGAGGCCCTGAAAAGCAGAAGAGGGAACGTGTACAACAGCCACAAGGCTCAGAGGGAGCACGTACGTGTTTGAAGGAGGTGTGGGGAGCAGCACTGGCTCCTGTTTCCTCCAGGAACTCGTCCCAGTTGAAGTCTGCATCCTCAATGCTGGAGCCCTCATCTGTTCAAAAGAAAAAAAAAAAATTAAAAAATGAAAGAAAGAAAAGCAACCTAAAACACAGCCAAAGAAGGCAAAAGTTGTGTCAAAGAGTTCAGGGTGAGAATAGCAACCAGTATAAACATCAACAGAAGGGAAAACAGAAAGCTTGCTTTAAGGATCTGTGTTTTGACCAGCTCTTACTGTGAACTCAGCAGACTCTGGGGTTTTAGCAGCCAACACTGAGACAGAAATGACTCTGCTTCCATGGCAGTGGGGGCACAAAACTGTCACACACTGCAAGAGGCACTTGTGCTCTTTCATTTTGCATTTGATGACTCCCTGGCTGCGAGGGAGGTGGCTGCCTGCCCACCATCACCGAGGTGCAATGTCCTTGTGCCCTCAAAGTGGCTCCCCCAGCACTGGTCATCACACCAGGGCCCCAGGGATAAATCAGAAGATGCTTCTGTTGGCTGAGCCATGTGTAGACCAAACATCCCAGCCCTTGGGGTGAGTGAGACCCATTTTCACTCCTGCCACCCCTTCTCCTCCTTCCTCAGCATTACTGCACCCATAAATCTCAGATAAACCCCTTTTCCCCGTAGCATAGGCATTTTCCCCAAACCTAACTAGAGCCCTACTGCTTTTTTCTCCCCTTCAGATTTGGGGTTCTGTGTCCTCTCTCCCCCATCCACACCACTGCCCCACACAATCCCTCCCCACAGCCAGGGCTGGACATGACCACTCTTTCTTTTCTTCCTTCATAACCACACTGAGGCAGAGCCAAGGCCCCAAACCATCTCTGAAACGCACCCAGCAATAATTAAAAATAAATCTTCTTTCACTTACAGAAAATCAGCCAAATCTGATTATTTTCATTTCGTTCCCAAGCAATCTTGCAAGCCCAGTTTCATCCCCAGAGCAAAAATATTTACAGTCTAGCAATGAGCTCTTTGCAATAAGCATTTATCAGGCAAACTCTAGGAGACCTTTTACCTGCCCGAACATTCATCAGCGTGGTCATGATGTAATTAAAGTGACTCACGACAAACTGAATTAAGAACCCTCCCCAGACAGTTTTATGAAGAAAAAGGCTAGGTTAATTTATTGCAATTATTGCTACAGGTCTCCAGTTTCCAGGGCCAGAGAAAATTATGTTGTGCAAGGGGAATCTCTCATTATTAAAAGGGGAAGACACAGGTTTTATTTGCTGCCTGTGGCACCAGACCCATGTAGGTGAGGGTGAAAAAAGGGGATCAGAAGAGGGTTTTTGAGACAGAGCTGGTGGAGAGGGTAAAGATCTGTCTGGGAGTTCGAAGCTGAGCTGCCAACACTGTTAAAACACTTGCATGCTGCTGCAGCAAGTCTGATTCCTTGCCCTAAACTCAAATCATCTTCTTAAATATGGAGATGCAAATCAACATTTACTCCAGTGATAAAGAGGCTACCAGATGACTCTTCAACTCAGCAAGAAATAACCCAATTCCATGATTACACTCCAAAAATACACAGATTCATAGCAGAATAAAGAATGGGCTTTGTTCTGATTTTTGCAATCACTGCAAAAACCTCCATGCTCAGAAGCTGGCTCTGCTCTGAGATATCTGACCCAGAATGAGGGGTTTGTTCAACCCTGACTGAATGATAAGCCACAACTTAACCACAAGGTAGGAACTTGGTGGAAAAATTCAGTATCATGCAGGCAGGCAATTTAGATGAACAGGGATATTTTTCAGCCTTCATGCCTGCAACCCTGCAGAGTTAATGGTATAGAGAAGAGCTGTGTGCAGAGATTTCAAAGGCTGAGCCTCTAAAACCAAGTATGTTAGTCCATCAGTAGATGGGTAGATATGATTATCCATTCCAGGCTTAAAATTGCTTAAACAACTTTTTACCCTGAGCACAACCAATCTCCATCCCAGCAAAGGTCAGAAGCACCTGACATGAAAAGCTTGAAGTGCATCATTCCCCCTGTCCCCACCTGTGTCTGTGGGGTAGGGATGGGCTGTTCCAGCAATCCCAAGAGCATCTCCAGCTCAGGACATGGACAGGATATTTGGAACAGGTTGCCCAGGGCAGTGGAGGAGTCACCATCCCTGGGGGTATTTAAAAAGCACAGAGATGTGGCAGATGGGGACATGGCTTAGTGTGTGCTCTTGGCAGGGCTGGGGGAATGGTTGGACTCAAGGCTCTTACAGGTTTCTTCCAACCTAAATAATTGTGTGATTCTATGACTTCCAGGTCAGCCCTCTTCTCTCTTCTCTCCTGGTCAGGCACTTCCATTTCAGAGCATTTCCCTTTCCCTCAGCCCAGGATGCTCCCTGTGTACTCTCAGTTTTTATTCCTGTTTTTGCTCTAATCTCCTGTGCGAGTCTCTCCTTCAGCACATGTGTCCTTTTCTCCAGCCTTCCTCTGCGTTCTTACAGGAAAGATTAATTCCTCAGAGGTTTTCAGTCAGTTCAGGGCATAATCCCCAGCCCTTGCAAGAAGCAATGTCTCCAGGGGGGTCAGTCTTCTCCAGAATTTGGAAAAAAACTTTTTAACAAATATAACTAGATGCTTCTAGTTTTTATATTTTATATTTCTATGGATGCATCAAGTCCTTCACAACCTTATTAACCCTGCCACAGGCCAGCACAGAGACCCTCACTGGCAGGTTCTTTCACAAGCCCAGCAAAACTCACACCACCACCTGTTGAATGAAATACCACCCAGATCTCTCCTTTCTAAACCCAAATAAAGAGGATTCAAGGCCCAGAGGCAAGGCAGAGTGAGAGCTGCAGCCTTCCCTCGCTGTCAGCTCATTCCTCTCTGACACATCACCAGCCTGGCTCCTCTACCATGTTTTATCTGCAGACTTTATCAGGAAATTACTTTTACAAGGTCTGTAAAAATAATGTCAGAGTACTCATTTATCACAGCATCAGTGGTTTATTTTGCTTCATTTCACCACAACGGATTCTGAAGGGGCTGTATGTTTTCAAAATGGTTTTTTAATGGACTTTGTTCCCCGCTGGAATTCTGGCAGGGGGGCATCCAGAGCAGACATTGAGTGGCACAGGGATGAGACCACAGGACCCAACACCCCCCACACCTGCAACAGGGCTGCACACAAATCTCCTCATCCATCACAAAAACCCAACTGCTGAGGAGCACAGGACACCCTGAAAGGTGATAAATCTGGCATTAAACCTATTTTACATACCAGCTCCCTTTCCAATTATTGCTACTTAGGTCCAGAGCTTTTTCTTAATGAAATAGTCAAGGCTGGCTGGTTTACAATACGGTGATGTATAAACAAGCCCAGGATGACAAATAAAATCAACAAGTCATTATCTGCGAGCCTCTCAATGGCTTTAAAGTGCTCATACATTGACACTATAAAAATGCAACTGTTCCAGATGTTAACAGCCCCCTGGAATATTCAGCTATGGAAAAAAAAAAAAGGGATAGAAGACCCAAACCCTGTGGCTCTAGAAACACTTTTTTTTTTTTTTTCCCCCAGGCTTCACCATAGGAGAAAGTATTTAAGGCAAATTGCTTAGACATCTTATTTACAGCACCTAGACACACATACATGACTTTTTGAGTGAATAGAGCACTGAAATGCTCCCACAACAGGTGTGGGGAGAGGGAAACACACAGACACATGATCAACCACAAACCTCTGGCACAGCCTTGGGAGAGCCATCAAAACCCTTATTCCCATCAAAATTTAGGCATTGCAGGCCAGTTCTCTTCATTCCCCAAAAAAATGTCTATGGCTGGCCAACTGAATCTCATCTTAGAGATTCCTATCTCTCTAGCACAGATAAAAATAGATCCAGTGGTGACTAGACCAGCCCAGACGTGTCCACTCTGGAAATCCAAGACTCTGGTGACCAAGGAAACAGGAAAATCACTGAGCTGCTACAAGAAGTGAGGAAACTGAAGGCTGAGTGGCCAAATTACTGACATGCTGAGGCTTCAGAAAGAAAGTAGGTTAGGTCTAGCCATAATGTACTTTTTCATCATATGACACAGTCTCCTCCTGCAAAGGCTGGATATGGGAAGTTAAAGCATCTGATTCCATCAAAAATCACCAGAATGTAGCATTTACTTTTCTGCATCCATCATAGAACACCCAAATTTAGCACAGGAGATCCTCACAGCTTCAGGAGCCCATCCCAGAGCATTACAAAGCATCCAGTCACGAGCACAAGGACAATATGTGACCAGCTCTCCTCTCCTCCTCCTCCTTGTGAAGACCCCTCACCTGAAGCACTCCAAAAAATAGTGAAGGAAATGAGGGGGAAGGTCAAAACAAAGGAGAAATGCTGTAAATTTCTGAATGTTTGTTCTGTCTCACCTGAATCGAACTGCTCCCCATCACCGTTGGCTGGGCTGGGATCCTTCTCTGGGGAGAGCTGCTGGGTCTCTCTCATGCTGGCAATGAAGGATGCCCTCGTCTCCATGGCTTAGAGGAAGAAGCTTTGCCTTCCTAATTCATCCTGCAGCAAGGAGGACAAGCTACAATGAAAATTATTTAAAAAAAAAAAAAAAAAAAAAAAAGCAATTTATTGTACACCGACCCATTCCCTCAGCCTTTCCTGATGGTCTTCATGTCACCCCATCTTGATATGGTTGGAATGAAAGATCCCAGAGGTCTTTTACAACCTAAATAATTCTATGGCCCTCTGATGGTGACCCTTCCATCTTGTCTCCAGCCTGAAGCTGGGGTTGGATGAAAACCACAACAAAGGATCTTAGTGGCCATAATATCATAAGAGCAACAGCAAAAATAATGACAACAGAGAAGATAATAAGGTAATATACAGCATCCAGAGGCTTCACATCTCAAAGATCTCTCCAGCTCCCAGTGCTACCAGAGAGAGAAGGATGAGCCCACAAAACAGCACAACCCATGCTAAAAAACCATCTCCACCATCTTCCAGCCATTTCAGCCCCTGATTTCCAGTTTTTTTTTTTGATGACTAACACTGTGTGAGATGTATTTCACCCCACAAATATTCACAGGGGGAGATCTGTGATAATGAAACAGAGGAAACATTGAAAAAAATACACCTGAGAAAAAAACTGGAGTAACTCTAAAAAATAAAACTGAGCATGCAAAATGCAGATATCTTCATGAAATAGTGCTGGCTGCAACTGTTTCTTGAATGAGGACTGACCTAATGTAACTGCACCAGTTTTAGCATGCAGGGCAGGAAATACTAGCTGATTTTAAATTGGGTTGTGTTAGCAGAGAGAGTTTCTTCTAGCAGCAGTGACCATAGTAAATTCAAAGTTGAATACAAACACACAGAAATGAAAAACAATATGAGGAAGGGCACCCAGGCTGATCAGATCTTGCATCAGACACCAGACTAAATGAGAACTATATTTCCAGCCACACTAAGCCACCAGACAAGCAACACCCCAAGATACACCTTCAGGAACAGATTAAAAACAACTCCAAAGTGAGCTTTTCAGTAAAACTCTGAGATGCTGATGAATTATGAGGTGTCAAAGGACGACTGCAAAAGAGAAACCAAGAGCTGGGGTTATGGGCACAGAGGGAACCAGCTATTCACACAAGATATGCTAAAGCAAAGCCAGGCAGTAGGGAAGGTGTGTGTCCAGAATATCTGATGGGGAGGACTGGTCCTGCTTATTAGAGGAGCCTCCAAATCCTGCAGGACAGAGAGGACTGTGCTGGCAGCTCCAGTGCCAACTGCTCTGCAAAACCTGTGACTAAAAGTAGGAAAGAAGTTTACTGCCAGAGGCCAGGCAAAGCAGGATTGTAAAGATTGTAAAAATATATGGGATTTTTTCAACTTTTACTACTCTGGAGGCATATTCTAGAAGACTAGATATGATGGCTGTAAAACAGAAAGGAGGAGAGCGTTCTGCCGTGGATTTCTCACTCCCAGTTTTTAAAGCTGCTCCTATGGCAATTTGAAAGAAGAAATGGATGTGTGTGAGCAGTTACATCAGAGCTGGAAAAGATGAGGAGCATTTTAAGTGTCTCGTATCCATTAGCTGGACCATGGTAGGACTGTCTGCTGGAGCAATCACGGCTGCAATTAAAACCTGCAAAAGCCATGGGTGTTTCACAAAAAAATCACTGGTGGGAGCAAATTACCAAGGCAGGTGATTCACCCTGCACCGAAAGTTGTTCAGGCAAAGTTAGAAATTTTTGTTCCTCACCCCAAAGGAATATTCTCATGAAAGAAAAAAGAAGTCTTTTAAAACATGAAGATCATAACCCAGCTCAGAGCAATATGGTTGTTGGTCTCTTCACAGAGTGCTCAGCATACTTTAAGTACTCCACAAATATGACCTTTTTCCCACTGCCATGGCCACTACAGCACTACATCTTTATTCTTTGTTGACATGAGACTTGCTAATGAATTAAGTGTATTACAGACTCCGAGTATTCTGAGTGCAGCTAACCTCAGAACACACACGTCACTCATCCCCAGTGTATATTAAGTTTCAATTAACCATGAAACTAGAAGCAGTCAGTTTACTGAAAGTCAAAAAAAACCCCACTTCTCCTTTGATAGAGACACTTGTGTAAATATCATTAATAATAAATTAGCTAAGTATCAGGACTTTACATCAAGCTTGTTAAATGTGAGAGGAGGGGAGATGCCAGCTGAAGCTATACCTTGGGGGGATGTGACTGTTCTAATTTTTGCCAGGGACCAGACAAGGATGGAAGATAACCTGGGTCTACCAAAAAAATTCAAAGAACGGAGAGAAACAGAGGTATCAATTTAAACACAACAAATCCATCATCTTAAAGAGAGCTCAGGGGTAACAATATAAATACCAAGAAGAAACATAATCCTCTCAGTATTGTAGTTAAATCTTGTGATGCTTCTATGATGCTGATAAAACAGAGTTATGAGCTGACAAAAAGCTGAAGGTGCCCAATCAGACAACAACAGTATTTGCCTTTTTTTTTTTTTTTTTTTTTTTAACACAGCCAAGCCCCAAATCTGCCACCAGACCCATGAGAGGGACTCAAACCCCTGGATCATGGAATTTCCCATCAAAAATGGAAAGTGGATGGGCAAATCAGCAGGAACCTGCCCAAGGTATCAGCAACACAACTGGGACCCATCCTCAGTGGCCCCATCTGGGACTGGCTTTGAGCCCACTTCAATTAAAAGGGGGAAATACAGAATCTCTGAGGCACATTCAGCAACATCATCAACATTTTTGGGGTTTTAAACTCTATTTTAATGTATTTTTTGCTTAAGCTATGGACAACTTAACAACAACTGAAGCTATGGACAACTTGATTTTGAAATGTCAAATTGAGAGCATCCACATCCCAAGGAAACTGGATCTATCAGAGGCCATTTCTTGGTTTATTTTGGGAATAACAAGTTTACCAGTTATGGTAGGAGAGCACTTCAGTATTTTCCCAACAGCATGTGACAACAAGACCAAACTCTTATGCAAACACCAGCCTCAAAATAGTGCTGAGCTTTAGTGTTGATACAACTAACTAGCAAAGAAAGCTGACACACAGGGTATTAATTTTTCACTTCTTATTAATTGCTGCTAATTAACACTTCAAACAGAGTCCCCAGCCATACTGTTAACAGTAGCACACTGGCTGGCCTGCAATCATCAGCATTGCACAAGCAGCACACACCACTGAACTCCAATTCCTCCGCCAGCGTGAAACCCACTGGAAACCAAATCAAGGACCACAAGCCAGCCTGGGAACAAGGTGATGGGAAACAGCACCAGAAGAGGCACAAGGTGACATTACACCAGGCAGAAGCACAAAGGAAAATCCTATGAAATGTATTTGAAAGAGCAGGGAGGGGGGAAATTCCCTGGTTTCAGATCCCTTGCCCATTGTTTCTGCACAGTGGTGGCTCAGACTGATCCGATTCTTCCCCCCACGCAGCTCCCATTCCCTTGGTACTTAATTCAGATCCAGGCTCAACTCACAGGCAGGAAAAGCCATGCAATATAATAAAGAACCTCTTTTATTTCCTTCTTCCCACGGCTGTCAGTCTCAGCCCTGCCTTTATCTCCAACGTGCTGCCTTCTCATCTGTATCAATATTGGCTCTTTGTACAAGCACAGCATTGGCTTCCTCACACCATTTTACACTTCTCATCTCCTGTCACCTCCATCCTGTTTCTTCTGCCTTTGGAATGATCTCTGTAGGGAGAGGTCTCTTACCCATACACAAATCCAGCACCTCTAGGGCTCTTCCTTAAAGCTACTCCTGAAAAACTTATTTTCTCTCCCAATGCATGCGTGGTTAATCAGGATTGACACAGTGAAGACAAAAAAAATCCTGCATCCTTGAAACCTCTAGCCTGAATAGAGAACCAGGTGTGCCAGTGGAATGCTGAGTCCTGGATGGTGGAGAAATAAATTCCACTGCTTTCCCAGGGATCTGGGATTGATTTTGGCCCTTCCAAAATCCAGCAACAGACACTGACTGGAGATGGTGCCACGTCTCAGCACAGTGACACTTGAGAGTGGCAGCAGGGTCAGAGAATCACAGAATGTCCTGAGATGGAAAGGACCCACCAGAATCATCAAAGTCCAGCTCCTGGCCCTACACAAGACAACCCCAACAATCCTACTACGTGCCTGAGTGTTGTCCAAACACTTTATGATCTCTACCAGGCTTGGTGCTGTGACCAATTCCCTGAGGAGCTTGCTGAAGTGCAGCCACCCTCTGGATAAAGAACCTTTTCCAAATATCCAGACTAAACCCAGCCAAGAAAAAAATCACATCCCAAGGATGACTGACTTAAGTGGTCCAAATTCAGATGAGACGAACAACCCTCAGGGGGTTCCTGCCCTTGCACAGCACCTGCTAATTTTTTAAACATCCAAATTTCCCAGCAGACAAGCTGAATCAGTCAGAGAATGGTTTGGGTTGGAAGAGGCCATAAAGATCATCTGGTTCCAACCCTGCTGCCATGGGCAGGGACACTTTCCACTAGACCAGTGAAGGGAGATGCTCAGCCAGCAGGACAAAGGGATCTCATCCCTGTGGGACATGATCCAGGATGCACTGCTAGTGACAGCCTCACACAATACCCACAATAATCCCTGAGCATCTGCACAATGCAGTGGAAGCTCATCCAAAAGTGCCACTGAACACAGCAAGGAACAGTTTCACCTCCTAGAAAAAGGGCCTGTCTCTCCTCTCAAAGTACCAGTTGGAAACCTTTAAAGGACCTTTTCTTCCAAATTCCTCTGAGGGTTTTTTTATTATTTATTTGAGAGCTTCCCTCGCCAAATGTTTTCACTTATATCAACTGACAATTTCTCTTTCATACTGAAGACCCCAAAGGGTTTTAATAAGGGAAATTTACTGCTTTGAACAGCTCTGTGTCGCACTCTGGGGTGGAAGAAACAAATCCCATGTACTCTGGAGAACCAGGAATGTTCACAATATTCAAACACATAAAAAACAGCTGAATGGGGAAAGAATATAATCTGTTTTCCATGTTCTTGGTGGATTGAAGAAGGCAGCTTGGTTGAAACTGCACGGAGGGGACATGATTTGGGTAGGGGAACAAATAACTTATAATGAATCTGGCGAAGAAGCAGGATATACTGTGGGAAGGGCACAGAGCTCTGCTTTTTGGAGGAGTTAGGATGCTAATGCATCCAGAAACTGATCTTGGTAGAGTTAATCCCTGGGGTAAGGGATGTTCAGCCCAAGCCCCCTTCCAGTCCCCCTGCTCCAGCCACTCAACAGGGCTCTTCTTTCTGCTCCTGAAGGCAGCATTTGTCCAGCAGCAGAAAATAAATGAGTAAGCCTGGAGGAAAAACATGTAAAAAACAGGAAATTGGGGAACCACCAGAGCAGGGATGGTCTGGATTGTCTGTCTCAGAGAAGGAAAGGAACCAAACTTCTCTGAAGATACACGTGGAGAAGGAATTGTGCAAGGTGGTGGCAGCCCCTGTAACTCAGCTGGGCCGTTGCTCTCCTCTCTTCTTGCACTGGTGCCAAAATCTTCACACTTTTGATGCCAACAAGGCAAAACTGTTCCACAAAGCAATTTTCTCATCCTGCCTACCTGGCACAATCCTGAGTCCAGGATACACACAGAGATAAATGGTACTAAAATAAGATAACAGAAAGTAAAATAAACCTAATTAGAGACTCGTAACATGTTTACAGCAAAAAGCCCTGCAGTATTAAGATAAAAGAGAGACACCAGGCAGGCACCCAGGCTTGGCTACACATCACCCTCTTAGCTCTCCTGGGTGTAAATAAGAACCTTGAGATGGACTTCAAGCCAAAACCTGCCACAAATTTCTCCAAGGACTAGATCAAACCTCAAAAATTTAAGTACTTTTTCATTCAAGTTTCCTTCTCCTGATCAAGCTGGACGTTTTATAAACAGGGGCAAGGAGGCATTGCTGCCCCACCTGTACTGCCCCTGTGATCCCTGGACATCCCCACCTCCAGCACCTCCCAAAGAAGGTCTCCCAAGGAGAGGGAGGTCACCACATACTAATCTAGTACTAATATTTCCTGTTCCCAGCTGTTCTGTCACCCAACAGGTGTCTGCACCTCCTTCATGACTCAACAGGCAATTTCCATGATGCTGCCCCCCACTTTGGTAAAGCACTTCTACCCAGGCTAAGCACCCAACATACACCAACTACTTGGAAATATGGCATATTTAAATTTAGGCATCTTCTAAAGCTCTCATCTCAACCAGGGCCGTCAAGAAGATTGGGACAATGTCCTTGATGCCCTTTATAACAGGAAAAAACCTCAAGAAAGAAGCACAGCCAATAAAGAAGTGCAACACTGGCTTCTCCCACCTCTGTGTCTGAAACGGAGCTGAAACCAAGAAGCCTTTGAGATGGGTAACTTGAAGACACAGAGCTGCTTCATTATCCTGAGACACCTCATCTTGTTAGGCAAAATCACAGAACAGAGTGGAGTGGGCTGGAAAGGACCCTGAAGATCACGGAGCTCCAACCCCCACCATGTGATGCTGATTTATCACCTCGAAAGAGCAGCCACATGGACCAAATTCATCAGTCAGACCCTCTGAGTGGGACCAATCAGCCCAGAGACACAAGTCACCCAGCAGGAAACACAAAACACTGTTTTCACAGACTTAATTTAGAGCCCAATTCAAAAGTCCTTCATCAACCAAACTCCCATTGTCCAGAGCAATCAGTTCTGCCTTCTGTGGCTTCGCAGCAGTCAGAGCCGTTCTCAAAAAAGAAAAAAAAAAAACTACAAGATGTAAGCCAGAATCCAGGAAACATCTGTCATCTGACTCCAACACTTTTTAGGAAAAAAAAATGACATTTTAGATCTTGGCACTGTTTGGTTCATTTGAACAGCACAGCTGATCAGCACTTGGGCTTAGTCCTACAGGCACTTACACCCCTGTCAGTGCTCTACATCCAGAAGCAGCTTCACTGACTGACAGGATCTGCCAAAAAAAGAAAAACTTTAAAAAGATCCAGCCCTCACAACCATCTCCAGCCACCTCACAGCACAGCAGCAGGAAGAGGAGGACTTTTCCCTTGGCCAAGCACATGTGAGGGCAGCCAGCAGAGCCCTGCCAAGGTCTATCCAGAACCAAATTGCACAAGACATTTTAACTACTAGAGTCCTACAAGCCACATTTACAGGGCTAATCCCACCCCATTTCTCCAAGGTAAAACAAACTGGATTCCTTTTCATGTGAACATGAGAGCTGCTGCAAAACGTCCAGGTATGATGCCTCATCACCACCCTGATCTCACACTTTCACTGAACTCCCACACTCAAAACACCTTCCAAAAACCAGTTAATTTTTGCTTTTTCCTGAACTTTCTTTAAAGATGTATCTTTGATGCACGTAGGAGAGCTATGGCTTTCTAGCCAAAAGTCTCCACAAAGGACTTATGACCCTTTAGACTTTAAATATCCTCAGCCTGTGGCTGTCCTGCCTGATCTCCCACACAGCAGAGGCAAGCATAATGTCACCTCCTGGATTTTAGGAGGGAATTCCACTTCCTTGCCAAGCAAATAAATGCAAGACTTTCTAATTAACTTTTATTCAAATTAGGTCTCAGAACTTTACCCAAGAAAAGATGGCTCTTTTGCACAAGCCACCCAGTGATGCTAAGAGTATTAGTCATGAAAGCAGGAATTGGGAGTAAAAATAGCAAGGATTCTGCACATACTTTTTTTAAGCCTCACACCTACTCAGAATTGATCCCTGGGTCAGCTGTCAAGAGCTGCTTGGTTTTAGGCTTTTTTTCTTTCTTTTTATTACTATTTTATTTTAGATCAACACTTCTGATTCATAGAAATGGGAGTAACTGTGAACACATTTTCCAAATCAGCCTTCACAAGAATGCTTTGTTAAGGTCTTACGAAAGGCCAATCTCAAAATAAACTTTTTCTGGAGTTTTTTAAATGTCAGTGGAGAAGTCTTTGCTCTCATTTCTCTATTTCCTTATTTTCCAACTCCAACATTTTTAACCAATGTAGGAGTCATATTCCAATAAACAGAAAATAAAGGAAAGAGGAATCTTTTGCCAAAAAAAACTATAGGATGGATTTGACAGATTTCATTGAGGTCTGTTACGCAAAGATCAACAGTTTCAAATGAGGAGTTTTAAATATTGACAAGGTACCATCAGCCACTCTAATCCTAAAAAAAAACCCACCCTTGCTTCCAGAGGCCAGATGTTACAATGACAGAACAAACCCACATTTGCAGGTGGCACCACTATTATCAACAGCATTTCATTTTCAGCACTGAGGACCTTGCTGCACCAGCTGATAGACTCTGCATCAATATTCATAGTAAAAAAAATACTTCTGACACCTTCAGGTCATCTAAAGATGGACCCTGTGATCACCACATTATTTTCTTTTGTGAACCCTCATGAACACCCCCATGGCTCCTCTGCTTCAAGTTTTGGCTGTCTGTCACAACTTCTGGAGTTTTTCACAACTCCTTTATTTTATCACTTGGACACAGTCAGGGACAAGCCACCTCCTTCAACCATCACCATCCTTGTAAACCTCCCCAGATGCTCTCCATGCCTCTGCTTACCCCACACCCACATGAATTTAACCAGTGAAATGCCCTTGAAGATTCAAAAACACAAGAATGGTTTGAGCTGGAAGGGACCCTAAAGATCATCTCATTCCAACCCCCTGCCATGGCAGGGACACCTTCCACTGTCCCAGGTTGCTCCAAGCCCTGTCCAGCCTGGCCTTGGACACTTCCAGGGATCCAGGGACAGCCACAGCTTCTCTGGGCACCCTCTGTCAGGGCCTCACCACCCTCCCAGCCAAGAATTTCTCCCCAGTATCTGCTGGACAAACAAGGTGGCACCTTCTCTACCATGTCCTGTCCTTCAGCAAGGTTAATGTCACATCACTCATCTCAGACCAGCATCCCATGGCTCTGAAAGGCCAGAAACAGTGACCCAAAATACACCAGCTCAGCACACCACAAGCCAGGAGAGGGGGAAAAGCATCTTCAGTCAAAGATGTTCGCAGTTGTGATGTTTACCCCATTTCTAGTAACACTTCCATAAAGTTTTAATAAATGCTTCATTAAAACATCAACTGCCTGTCCAGCTAGTCAATTATCACTCATAATCACAGCTATATAACTTTATACTGTCTTCTGCAGATGTTCCTACATCTGTGCAAAACACTCTCCACCTCTGCCACATGTAACATCTGCTGAATATTTGCAAATGTTTTCTCAATATAGAACTGAAATTATACTGTCTTGCTTATAATGTATTTGCTATCCCACTACCCTGTGAACCCCTTAAAAATCATTAAAAGGTATTTCCTTGCTGTGTACAAGGTACCAATCTCTCGATAGCTCTTTGCTGCATTTATTTAAATGACTTTTAGATTTTCACTTAGTAACAGATTACACCAAGCCTCCATCTTATCGCAGGAGTTATTAGGATCTAATCCTTTATAAGCACTGAAGTTATTAGACTTGTGAGGATATTTTCTCCCCTTTCATAAAATAATCTGTTGGAGGGAGGAAAAAAGAAAAAAAGTCACTTGCATCCCTGCTCACCCTGGAGAAAGAACCTGCCTCACCTGCTCTTACTTTGCCAGAAGCAAAGGAAATCAAATCTGTTTTCACCTAAAGGCTTCTAGAGACAGCAAACAATATCCACTGAATCCTGGCCAGCACCCTTCTCTGTGTAGGAAGAAGAAACTCCTTGGGAAGGCTTGCCCCAGGTTCAGAAGGATCTCCACAGACCTTTCCAAATCCCTTCCAGCTCCATGTCCCCATCACACAACCAGGTGAAGCTGCTCCTCTGCTCAGACACAAGTCACCCCTCTGCTACCACCCTTTCTTCCCCAGAGCACCAGGGGCACAAATTGATTTTAGAAGTTGTCTTGTCCAAGGGACAACAAAGCTGGGAATGGGGAGATGTATGGAGGGCAGAGAGGGAAGATACCTTCTCCTTCTGCAATGGTTCCATCTCTTTCCACCCCAAAGAAAACCCCACTTGCAGCTCTTGGATTTTGCCACCCAAATCCCACTGGTTTGGTAACTGCCTTCCAAGCCTCTCTGCTTATAATTAATGCCATTTTCTTCTATTTTGATAAGAAATCACAATTTCACCCCTATCTTCTCCTCTGCCACCCTCCCCACCACCGTACCCTGTGATGTGAGTTTGCTGGATCCCTGAGCCAGCTTGGTCCTGGCAGGAGCTGGAGAAAGGAGGGGGAAATGTGTGAGTTGATGGAATGGGAAATCTCACCCTACACAACAAGGGGTGCAAACAGCATCGCCAACCAGCCCTGCTAAATAAAATTACAGCGAGGTTCTGGGCAGCATCTCCAAGAGGCACAGGGAAATGAGCAGCACATCAGCTCCTCAGCCACTCCTGCATCCTCCCTGGCTCCTCCATCCACACCCAGGCACTGACAGCCTGAGGTGCTGGAGCATCCCATCGCCTCCCACACTGCAAAACACAGATGCTCCAAACTCAACACCTTACAGGAGCACCCCAGTGCTCCCTGCACGCTACCGGGGAAGTTTTCCCTGCCTCTGAGGCAGCCTCACTCCTCCACTCCCCTGGAAAACACATTTGGGAAGGCAGCCGGGAAGGGAGCAAACAACTCCCGGAGAACTCGGTGCAAACTCCTTCTCTTGCTTTGCAAAACCTGCGGTTCGCCTCCATCCCCGCGGGGTTTTTAGGGTCTCTCTGCAAAAAGAGATGCAGCTCGCACTGCCCAAGTCTGCCGCCCCAATTTCCGCGTGGAGCAATTCCAGAGCGGTTTTACTAAAGAAAAACGTGCAAAAAGCAAAAAAAAAAAAAAAAAAACAAAAACAAAAAAAAAAAAAAAAACACCCCAGACATCCCCAGCTGAATGTACCCAGGAAGGTTTGACAGCTCCAAGAGGACATCTCATCCCACGACATGTCTACTGCTAATGCAAAATAAATCAGCGCTCCGTCTCCCGGCGCATTATTTTATTTAATTTTTTTTTCCCCATCTCATGGCACGCCGGCGATTTTGGCATTCAAAGGCAAATCGGCCGCGGTTCCAACTCCACATCCCTTCCCATCACACACAAACGCCCCGGTACTTTTCCCACTGCGGGGGGAGGACCCCGAATTGGGAATCGCATCCTCATCCCTCCGCACCAAATCCACCAGCGCACCTCTCCCAGCAACAAAAGAGTTGAAGCAAACGCGTGGCACCCCGCCTTCCCTCTTTTTTTCTCCCCTCAAAATGTTTATTTGCAGTTTTTGAAGACACCTTAACCCGCCATGTTGAACAAGCTTTATAAATATTCATTTACCGCAGTTCGGGAGCGCTACGGGAAAATATGTCTAGATCAGGGCTGCACATTTTGGCACAGCTGATTGCTTTCTTCTCTTTTCTTTTCTTTTTTTTTTTTTCCTTTCCCTCTCGCCTCCTGCAGCAGCTTTTTTCCTTTTCCCCCGCAGATTGAGAAGAAACCCACCCGCGCACCCAAAATAACTCTTTCCGAGAGATGTGCATCAGCCTCGTAAATCTGAAAGGAGGTCGCACGAGGAAAGCAGAAAATGATAGGTATAACTTTAAAAAAAAATGTAAAAAGAAGGGAAAGAAAGATGGGGAAATAGAATAATAGGAAAAAAAAAAAGAGGGGGAAAAAAAAGGGGGGAAAGCAAAAAAAAAAAAAAAAAAAAAAAAAAAAAGGAGGGAAGGGAAAAAAAGGGGAGCAAAAAGATGAGAGCATCTAAAAGGCGATCTGTCGAGGTTTAAAAAGCAGCCGCGCTCCGAGCGCCGGTCCCGGCCGGGGGCTCAGCCCCGCACGCCAACACTTCAACAACTCCACCGCGGGCTCACCCTCGGCAAAACGGGGATGGGGGTGGGGGAATATCCACACCCATCTCTCACGCTTTTTAAAAAATAAAAAAAAAAAATTAAAATAATTTTTAATACATCTTGGAAAGGGGAAAGCCGCTCTCTCCGCCCAAGCGCTGCCAAACCCGATAAATAAAATAAAGGGAAATGCCAGCTGGGAGGGATTGGGAGGGGTGGCTGCCGGGCGCTGTGCCTTACCTGTGCGAGTTTGGCTGATTTTGGGGTGTTTTCCCCGTTTTTCCCCCCGCGGAGCGCTGCGCGGAGCGGAGCTCAGCCGTGCCCGCACCCGCGGCAGGCTCCTTCCAATATGGCATCCGCGCAGTGCGCATGCCTGCCGCTCTTTTTAGGGCTTTTTTTTTTTTCTTTTTTTTTTTTTTCTTCTCTTTTAATATTTAGCAGCCAACTCCTTCGTTGACCTTTTTCAGCAGTTTCAAGAAAAGGGATTTAAAAAAAAAAAAAACTGTAGAGATAATCACGCGCGCATCGCAAGCCACGCCGCCCCGGCTGCTCCGCGCCCGCGGTGCCTCCGCGCCTTGGGCCGCGCCTCCGCCCGGGATTTGGGATGGGCGGGCGAGGACAGGGATGGGATCCACGCGTGGAAGTGATGCCGCGGTTCGGCCACGCTCCGCGGCATCCCGGGCTGGCTGTCCGCGCGATAAACGCCATCAAATACCATCAAATACCACAAAATACCATAAAATACCATAAAATACCATAAAATACCATAAAATACCATAAAATACCATAAAATACCAAGCCTTCAACACCGGAGCGCTGCCTCCCGGCTTCCCCTCCCCACAGCTCACCGCAACCTTTTATTTCGCTTTTCCTCCTCGTTTCGTGTCGCCAAGAAAGTTCCAGGGAGGGTGATGGGGGAAGAAGAAGGGGAAAAGAGGGAAAGGAAAAAATGCGGCCCGCCAGTTCCCTCCGGCATTACCTGTTTATTCCCTGTGGCGGAAAATAAATGAAATATATCAAGAAAAGCCGGCGAAGGCACAAAGCGGGATGTAAAATCAACTGGTGGGCATCCTCCGCCCTCCCGGCGCGCAGGGACACGCACAACTTTCCCTCCTTTGCTCCTCGGGTTATCGGATGGGATTTTTTTTTTTTTTTCTTTGGGGTTATTTGATGGTTTTTCCTTTCTTTGGCGAGCGCGGGGGATGCACGGCGGGATGCGCTGCGTGTGCGGCTGTGCCGGTGCGGGGGTGTTTGCACGTACAGCCACACTGCGGGGTTTTTCAGATTGCATGGATATTCTGCTCTCCCCTCTCGAGAAAAATCAGCCCCGCTGCAGGACTGGAAAATCATGCCAGACACCACAGCCCATGCCCCCCACCCGGCTGGTCCTGAAAAATCCCCTGGGATGGGAGGGAATGGGGATAAAGCCCCGCTCCTCCAGCCGGGGTTTCTCGGGATGCTCCAGATCCGCAGATCCTAGAGCTTCCCCTACCCCGCTTCGCTCAGCAGCGGGGCTGGGGATGAATTTTGCAGCATTTTCGCCCTTCCTCTTGCAGCCCTGCTCAGGGAGTGCGTAAAGCATCTTTAATAGGGATTTTTGGAGCCCCAGCTCCCGTCTCCCTGCAGGCACGATTGGTAGGATTGAGGATTCCAGCGGATGCTTTTGGAGCATCCTCCGTGGTGGGGGCTGGTGCAGGGAACACACATTCAACAGGTCTGGAGGAGAGCAGAAGGAAGGGACATCCCGGTTTTCAGGCAGCAACCAGTCCTGGACTTTGTCCTTTCCACAAATTCCTTTTGGAATTGTTATAGATAAAAAAATTAATCCAGCCGAATTAAAAATAAAAATTGATTTTTATTTAGCAATTTAAATCTACCAAGCCAGCCACAAAGAAAAGGACAGTGCTGAGCCTGGAATTAGCACAGGGTGAGACAAAGGTCTGACCTCTACAGCAGAGGTTTCACACCACCAGCCCTGTGTGAGCAATTTTATAGGGTTTCTTTTGCTCAAGGCCGGGATTTCGGGATCAGCCTTTTCTTTCCATTCAAAGTCCCACATATTCATAAAGTCTCTTTTATCTGTGCTGAGTTGAACAATCTGGTGTCCAGGGGAAGTGATGTACATCCTTGATGGAGCTAAGGGAGCATGGTATTGAGATGTATTCTTTTGGGTGGTTCCAGTGATTCCAATATTGAATCATTGTCAGGGTTCTCGGATCACCTTGAGAAATGACCCATCTCCAGATGGGCTACGTGTACTAATTTGTAAATGAGGTCTTATCAGAGACAGTTTCAACATATGTGAGGCAAACCCCCTAGTACCAACTCATATGCTCTTTCATAATATGAAACATTACACACATATCATTCTACAGGCACAAATTATCTATATTACACATAACAGAATTAACCCCAAACGCTGCTGTGCCCAGCGCCACACCTGGACTGCCAAATTTATGTCACCCCTCATGCTCAGATGCGAGTGCTGTCTCCACTTGCCTTTCTCTGGCCATTTCCCAGCCGAGGTTTGAAGTTTCCAGGTTGATTTTGTGAGCATCCCTTCTTGCAGGAGCAGGGAGGGTGATCCCACACCTGGGGAAGAGCTGGTTTCCCACAGGTGACCCCTGCTTTTCTCTGCCCTATTGCAAGCACCAGCATCCTTTTCACTGGTTCTTGCTGGGGATTCATCACTGAACCTCCCAAATCCCTTTCTCTTCCACTCTCTCCAATCCCTTTCTCTTCCACCAGCCTCTCATGGATTTTGTGCAAGAAGACAAGTGAGGAGTGGAATAAAGATGAAAAAATATTTTGATTCTGGAATACATTTGAGAAGATAGTGAAGACTGGGAAAGAAGAGCAAATATTGCATACAGTGTTTCTTCAGAACAATCCATGTTCTTGTCATTCACACTCTGAGAGGCCATGAGCTCAGCCTCTCCTCTTCCAGCAGATTTTCTGGAAAACATAGAAATCAAGCAGTTCCTATTTTCAGGCTTTGGGCTGGATGGGATTTCAAAACAGCAAGGGAACACTGTCAGAACTTCAAAATAAGACCAAAACCCCAACTAGATGCCAGGAGAGCATTGAAGCCCTGTTTATCCAGATGATTGTGGAAGTGGGTGATATTTTCAGCACAGTGGCACTTCAAATTTTCAACATACTTTTGAAAGGAAGATGTTCTGCAAACACCATATCTGTGTTCTCTCCTTTTATTCTGCTCTGAATTAGGTTACACTGAGATGTCTCTGGCTGCAGCCTCTCTTCATCTAAAGCTGGTGGCATCATCCAGTTTAGGGACAGACACAGCCACAGTGGCTCTCACAACACTTCAGGTGTTTCTCCATCTCCTTTTAACACCAGATGCCTTTGTGCTTTATTTCCATTCAGACCTAAGAAGTTTTCCCAGAAGTTTTGGTTCCACTGTCTTCTCTGGAGCTTTTTCTTCCCTCTTCACCTTGATTTTCTCTTTTAGTTTCATTTAGAGAGTATTTCTGAAGCACTGATGATTCAATTGGCCCTGTATGGAGAGATGTGGAAGAAAGCCTTCTAAGAGTTTGTGATCTAAATTAGGTCTGTAGATGGTGTCCAAAGAGGTGGTTTAAAAAAAAAAAAAAAAAAAAGTAAAATAATAGTAATTAAAGCTGAGGAACAAAATTCCCTTGGAACTTTTCTAAGTGGCTGCCACAAGAAAGCTCTCAGATATGAATGAAAAGGTGCAGATTTATATCAGGTCTGAGCTGGAGATGACAATAACAGCTCCTATTGGCAGCAAAGACTGCATCTTGCTCATTGCTGAGAAAACAAATTGGTTTAGTGGACATGAACCACAGTAATTGCTGAGACATTTCATTTTAATACTAGTTTTGAGAGCATCATTGGGAAAAAAGGAAGTGCTTTGAGAAATAGTGAATTGTGCCCAGTGTAGTATCCCAAGATGTAAAATGGATTTAAGCTCTGGCAGAAACCCACACGGAGATCAGCTCCAGTTCCAGACTCAGCGACACTCAGGGATGAATCTTCCACTGATCTAAAGCAACTCCATTAATTTCTGCTGTCCATGTTCCTTAGTGCTACATTTCCTGGCAACCATGAGCCCTGATCTTGTATTTCAAGTTGTGAACAGAAGTTTAACATCTGAATTTTGTTGTTTCTTTTAACTAAAGCGTTTTTATGCAAGTAGCACTGATAAAAAAATTTACCTGAGTACCAAGTACCCAAGTTGTAATGAACATCCATCTGCTGTTGCCTCTGATGATCACTCCCAAATGACATAACTGCTCACATTCCAAATTGTCCATAGCTGGACACATAAAAACTCTCCAACCCAGTGAAATTCAGACGCTCCCATTACTTTATATCAGATATTACCAGTTCCTGATCTGCAGGATATGATTACTATGACAGAAAACTTTTCCCATTTTCCAGGCTGTTCCCTTCTGCAGGTTCAGGTTTTTGGAGGACACATGGAGATGTAAAAAGATCCCCTACACAAGGAGGCACAAGCACACACACAAACTATGATGTTATACGGCATTAACAGTCCTATTTTTTCTCTTTTCGCCTGGCTTGGGAAGAGAAATGCTCTGGGGGACATTATGGGATTTGTAGGTGGTTGTGTATTTGGTTATCCATTTCTGCCCCAAATGTAAGCGGGTGCCTAAAGGACTCAGAGCATCCCACAAGCTTAACATGGTGCTGAGATGACATTTGTGTTCTTGAGTAAATGGCATTAGCCTTGCAGACAGAGCAAATGGGGGGATCTGAGACAACTTTTCTAAAATGTAGATAAAATAGCGAAGTTGGTCTCTGGAGCTCTGTCTGTGATAAATATGAGAGTGGGCAGAAGTTCCTTGGTGGCAGCCAGGTTTCCTTTTAACCCAAAGAATGTGTTTATCTCACTTCTGGAGGTATTTGCCTGCTTTTGGGATGCTGCCACCAAGCTGCCCTGCACTGGAAAAGGGGCAGGGCTGTGCAGCTGACACTGGGGAATTATTTGGGGCCGGTTAACAGCATCCAGCCTGAGCGAGCTAAAGGGTGAAGAGTGTCAAACAGGAGTTTGGTGTCAGAGAGGAGACACAGGACATCACCTGGGGCCACATCACAGTCAAGTGCAGTTCATGTTAGTTCCTCTGCCATGCTCATCTCCTGGGGCTGCTCCTGGGTTCACAGCAAAGCTTCTCTGCAGTTTCCCTTTCCTTTCAACAAAGTGTGGCCTTCAGCTTCCAAGTTTTCACCCTGCCTTATCACAATTCTACAGGAGGCAAAGACAGCATCAGGCCCTTATTTCATAACAGCTCCTGGGCTACGGTTTTCACTTCTACCTTTGTCTTCTTTTTATCCATCAGCCCTAATTCAGAAAGAAGTTGGTCCCTGGGAGGTGGCATTAGGACGCTGAAAGCCTTGTTCCACAGTGCCATCTCCTGGAAAACATATTCAGGCTGAATTTCTCTGCTACCTTTTGCTTTTCGATGTATCCAAGCTTTCAAGGCAGGTGTTTAAGGCATGATCTAAAGAAGAGATTAGCATAAGTGAAGTTAATCCAAAATTTAAATTCCCTCTTTATGCTTCACAGTAAAAGTCCTGCCTCTTGAATGCTGTGAACAGCAAAGGAATTGCTGGCTTGGGATTCATAAAATATTCACTGGGTTATGGTCTCACAGGCTCTGCACCTCTTGGCAGCAGCAGCCCTGTGTGCAGTGATTGCAGAGGCAACACATCCCCTGGGGAGGTAAAAGGCTCTTTGGTGCAGCCCTTCTCCTGCAGGAACTCAAGGAATACCTGGGAAAAGGGATCAGCACCTCTCAAATGGGATGTCTCAGGGCCAGGCACCCCCACAGCCTCCAGCAGCAGCTCTCCTGCACACCCTGCCCCAGACACAAACACACCACCTCCATAGCCCAAGCACTTTATTTAACCAATTTTAATTTATTTTTATTGCCTGTTGATTAGAAATCGCTGCCTAGGGGTTGTGGCTATTCAGAGGGGCAATAACTGGCTTTAATATTAACTGGAAAATCTGAGCCAGTACCTCATGCCTGCAGCTCAGGAATGCCCAGAAAGCGTGGTCCCTGTGCTAAACAATAGCTTTCCCACCTTAGCAGTAAATGAAAAGGAAGCACATGTTATACCAAATAAATCACAGCGCTGAGGTTCAATACTGAGGCTCACAGCTATGAGCCCTATTGATCGTGCCAGCACTACAGGAGAGATCCACTCTCCTATCAAAAACTTGCTCATTTCTACCATTTACTAACAGCTTCTTTATTTATTTCAAGCCTTTACAGGCTTTGCCTTGGCAGGAAAGCTCCTCCTGGTTTTTAGCCTTTATGAGCTGGTGTTGGGAAGGGAGGCTGGGGAAACTGAGGCAGGAGGAGCTGAACTCTCACACACAGCTATGCAGACCCAGGGAAAGGCTGTGAAAATGGAAATGGATTTAGACCTCAGATGCAGCACTGTGGTTACAGCTTTCACTTAACAGGGGCGTTTCTGCCAAGTTCTGTGGTGTCAAACAAGTAAATTCTCCATTTCCCTCCTGCTTTATACAGGAATATCCATAATGGCAGAACAAGACCAAAATCTCTGACTGACAAGGATGACCAGGAGCTCATGTTTCATTAAAGTGCAAATTATGCACCACATCTGCATTTCTCATCATTGCTGCACGTGGAGTGAATTCTGTATCATAGTCTGCAAAATATTGAGCTGGTCTGGCTCTCTCAGTGCCTTCCTTGTATGGCGGGCTCAAAACCCAGCTCAGGCATTTCCGTGGTTTTGGTACCTAATAGGATTTAGGAGCTGCTCAGCTGTGGGCAGAAATGCCCTGGCACATTCCCACAACAGCCCAAAAGCCCATCTACAACACAATTTGTGCCCAAAATTTCTCTGGCAAACATCTCACTGTGCAACAAAACCTAATCTTGCAATTACCCATTTGACCTTCTCCCTCCCCGCTCAGCACCGCCCCCAAATTCACAGCAAAGTATTAAAAGTCATATCAGTACTTTGAGGGATTTTTTTGGACAGTACTAAGAAGAAAATGATGCATTTAGAAGTGTCTCTCTGAAGCTGACTATGAAAAGGGCTTGTGGATGGCTTTTGCTCTTTTAATGGCTCCTTCCGTATTAAGGAGGAAGATTAAGAACAAAATGCCACTAATTGCACATAAAGGCCTCAGCTTCCACAACAGAGCAACAGTACATTGTATGCAGCTTAATCTCCATCTGCCCCTAAGAGCATAATTGATTTTTTATTTTAATTTGAAGAGGCTGACACTTCTACTTCTTCATTGCCAGGTTGCTAAGCACATTTAATAAGGATGCATACGAGTGGAGGAGTCTGCAGTATGCCATTAAAGGTAATAGGTAAGATATTTAAGGTCTTAATGAGCTCAGGACTGAGTATCTCAGTGCAGGGATCAGGAGGGGAGGTGTATAAATACTTTTCTTACCAGAACTTTGCTGAGCAAGACATGGCTGTCGGCTTGTAAGAAGGAAACAGGTTTTTTTTTTAATAAAGTTAATTTTCTGATCCCATTTCAGACCGTGCCCCCTTGGTAGTGCATGTTCTGCCTGCAGGTGACCCATAGTTTTACCCAAGACTGACTAACCCCTGACAAGTGACAGCCTCTGTGCCTCAGTTTCCCCACCCCTAAAACGAAAAGAATAATGCCCTAGTTTTATAAACCTCTTGAAGAATTTGCTGCTGAAAAATGCCATATTCTGTACCTTATAAGTATCCTGTACTTTGGAAGCACTGTGTGGATGGGAGATTGAAATCTTAGCAAATTAAAAGCCAGGTCCATAAAAAGATTTAATAATTTTAATCCCTCTTGGATTTCCTATTGCAAATAATAAGTTTTAGGAATGTAGGAAAATTTTTAAAGAACTCAAAAAGCTGCAAGAAGCTTTGGGCATGACTCCAGGAGCATGTCAATCCTCATTTTTATTATGATATCGATACCCTTTTCTCCACTTTTGGACTCTCAGCAAGCCTGCCCAGGACATTTCTGGTTACCTTTAGGCACCCCCAGGCTGGTAGGAGCCTCAGGAAGATTTGGTCCTAGAGCAGCATCTGCTCTGTTTGAAATTCAAAATCCTGCGAAGAGACTCAGCTCCTGCGTCTGTCACAAACTTGCAGCCAAACCCCCCAAAAAAAATTCAAGCTTGGAAAAAAATTGTAAGTGCTGCCACACGTAGAGAGGGTGAAAATCCTCAGCACCCATCCTGGCTGCTCAGAAATTCCTGTTAAGGGAATGAGATACAATTTCAGCTCCCAAACCCATGACTCTTACCTGAGTATCCCATCAGTTAGAAGTGATTTGGGTTTTGGTGGATCCCAGTGGGCACAATAAAGGCTGTTCTCTTTCATAATTGACATACAGGAAGGATCCTAGGGAAAAAAACTTGTTTTTTTGGCTGTGTGCAGACACCCTCAGCAGAGCCCACAGTGCCAGGAGAAGAATGTGCCCTCGGGCACCAACTGTGTCATCTGAGTCAACCACTCTGATTTATGTGGTGGAACTGATCTGAAACCCAAAAACAGCATGGGGTGTGCTCAGCAAGAGCTGGTGGTATTTAATGAGACAGAGATTTTGTGCAATTCAACCTAATTACTGATTCCCTTTTGATTTTATAAACTGGCACTGCTTCAGGCCAGGATTTACAGTCTGGACAGGAGTCTTTTCCAGTGGGCATCTCCAAATATCTCCTAAATGCTGACATTCATGCCAGCCCCATTTTTCTGTGCGTTCAGTGGTAACATGAAAAAAAAACCCAACTTTCTCAGCTTGTTCCTGTCACACATTATAAACATTAACCATCTTTCAGGTTTTCTTTTGGATCAAACCAGGTTGTTCCCTGATGAATCCAGGGTGCATTCAGGGGTCACTTGGAGCATTTCCCTTTGTCCACAATGGGACTGAGGATGATTTTACCTTCCCGGCTCTCCAAGCCTCAACCTCAAGAACCCTCAGGAGATTCTGCCAGGTTCCAAAGGGAGGGATGCCAGTGCCACCCTCATGGGCTGTATTTTCAGTCTTTTTGCTCTGAAAATTACATTTTTTCTTGGGGATAAAGGGATGCCTCATTAATCCCAGAAGAGACCAAGGTGGACATGCCTTGGGAAGAGGCCAGCCATGAGCTGGATGGACAAGATTTGTCCAGGAGGTTGGAGATCTGCCCTTACAGCAAACAACACTAGCAGGGTAGATACAGGTAACATTTCACTATCACTGGACAGGATTTTCAAGATCTTCAATGAGGAAGGTGTGCTTCCAACAGCTAAAACATTTTAACATGAAAAAATTCTTCTCCTTCCTTGCTTTTTGATCACCTCTCATTATACATGTGAGGTGTAAGTGTAAAAGCTTCTTGGCATGGTGTTGAGAAAATAATATGTTTTAGTGCTCTGAAAAAAAATGGTTTTTTCTAAAGGAACACAACTCTTTACACGGGAAAAGCCACTTTTTTTTTTTTTCCTCAGTGCAAACAACTGCTGCTTTCTTGCTCACACCTACAATTTCTTAATGTAAAATGAGAGAATGCTTTGCCCTGACAAATCTTCTTAGTCCTCATCTCAATGTCCTTTAAATTGCCTCCTTACAAACAAAAGGATGTTGCACAGTCCTGTCAAGAGGAAATGCTTGCTGACAGGCATTGGATTTAAAGTATTGTTTAGGTAAACAAATCATGATTGCAGTCAATTAATTGATTATGTTACTGTCTGTGAAATATCCTATTTATCCAAGATCCACAAAGGCAACTCATTAGCTATTAGCATAAACAAAGAGTGAAAAGTAGGGGCAAAGGCAAAAGGGGACTTTGGAAGAGATACCAACAAGACAGGGCCGGGGAGAATGATTTGTGTTTGAAAAGCAAGGTCAGGGATGAAAGTTTTTGTGAAAATGCCTTCTAAAACTGGCTAGACAGTGTCCCTGTCTCATATTTGGAATACCTCAATGGATGTACCCAAGACTGCATTCTGAAATATGGAACTGGGGGCTTTTCCCTGTGGAAATGTCAATATTTTGGGGATATTTCCATGCTCTATCCCTGGAAGGGTTCAAGGCCAGGTTGGATAGGGCTCTAAGCAACCCAGTCTAGGGAAAAGCATCCCTGCCCATGGCAGGGGTTTGGAATGAGATGATCTTTGAGGTCCCTTCCGATCCAAACCATTCTGTGACTCTGTAACTTTTATGTTCCTCTATTCCTGTGCAATGACTTGTGCCAAACTCCATGGAAGGATGGGAGCAGTGAGAAATGTCCATGGAGGCTGACCCAGATCTGATCAAAGTCACAGCACAGGGCACAGCATTCATGTTCCTCCCCTGCTGAGTTACAACGGGTGTCCAGGTAGGAAAGGACTTGGATTTGCCTCGTGACAAGTTTAAAAATGCATTTGATTTTCAGCTCAGCTTTTCAAAAACTGGGGCCAGTAGAAGCTTTTGGGACAGGGATGAGACCACGCTTCCTGGCAGAACAGGCTCCAAAGGCTTTTCTCCAGCTCTGCCATAGAATAAAGGCAGAAAACTCAGCATGCAAAGTCATTCAAAGGCATTTTCACAGCCTCAAAGGAGGCCAAGAAAACTCAGACCCAATAGGAGAGGGTCAACATTTCCTTTGGACTGCTTGGAAAATCCTCCCTGTGTGTGCTCAGAGAGGTGGCCCTTGTGAGGAAAACTACTCAGTTACAGAGAAATATCCCAAAAATGATTAGTGCCAGCACTTGCAGGTCGGAGGCACAGAAAGGTGACTTCCCCATGTGACTGGTCACACTCCAAGGATCCATCACGAGGCCGTTCTGCCTCCCCATTTTTCATCTCACCAGGTAGTTTTAATGCTAATCTGCTTAACTGCCTTTTTATAGCTGGTAGCTGGAGGCTGGTTGAGTTAAGAAACCTTTACAGTTGTACAGACATTTACAGGGCTGCTTTAAGACACGGTATATATTATGTATGAAGCTTTATAACAACCATCCATATCAGAGCTGATGGAGAACATGAAAGCAATACAGCACTGCTCCTTCCTACAGCACTTTGTTACAGGTGACAAGAGATAGGAGATCCAAAGGCTCAGTAAAACTGAGAGCAGGAAATTATTTTCCTCAGAGACTTCTAAAGGATTTAATGACAAATAAGACTTTTAGAGCCACAGTGAAACAAAGGGCTGCTTTAATTAAAAAGAAATCTGATCCCATGAAATGTTGAAGGTTGTATTCATCTGTCTGAGCTAGGAGATATTGAGATAAGTGCAGCTGAAGTATTAATCCCCTTTGTAATTGGGGGGAGAAATCACTGCAGGGACCTGGAAAAGAAATTCATCTCCCTCCAGGGTAAATAGCAAATATTTTATCTATGCTTGAGACTTTCAAATTCCACGTTTGAGTATTAACTATAATCTGTCTCAAAGCAAAACAGGTTTCCAGGCCCAAAGCAGCCTGTGAGACACCTTGGTCTGGACCTTTGGGTGAGAAGAGTCCCAGACCCAACCCAAAGCCAAGAGGAAACCCTGGTCCCACAGATTCCAGCAGGGAGCAGAGATTCCCCATAGGATAACTACTTGTATGAGAAGATTTTGCAGGTACTTGTGAGGTTTGCTCCACTGGATCTACACTGTTGTGAACTTCTTTGAATTAAACCCTGCATGAGTGTGGAAACTGGGAAGAGTTTTTCCTTCCAGAGTATGAATCAGAGTCTGCAAAACTGTATTAAATTCACTGTCACTGTAATCCTTCCCAAAGCAGACAGAAGTTTAAATCATCCTCCCCCCCATCCCAAAACAAAGCTCTCAGCTCCCATATGTATTTCAAGGCTATTATAAACAGAAAGTCTTGCCCCTCCTGGAGCTGAATCAGTTTTGCTTTCATGCCAAAGATAAGGACAAAAGATGAGTTTCATTCTTAGTGATTCTGGGCTTTTTCATTCTGGAGAGCTCGAGACCCAGCTCCTGTAAATAAAACCACTTTTCAGCACTAAATACTTCTCATTTACACCCACAGAGCACCTGGGGCAGCTTTTCCAAGAAATCCATTTGGGTTCTCACTCTTCACCATGACAGAGCATACACAAATGTGTATAAAGGCTTTATAAGAAGTTCATGAGAAAGACACATGGTGTAATACTAAATGAAAATAGATGTAATGAAAGCTTGGAGAAAAAGCATTCACACACTGGTTACGAAGAGCTAATGTCCACTTTAAGTGGTATCAAGAGCTGGAGCAATTGAAAGATAATAAGGAGAAAATGAGTAATGAATCAATTTTATTGTGTGCTGTTGAGCAGTCCTCTCTGAAGAGAGTGTGTTGATACTGCCTGATAAAATGGATGGATGGGAACTGACAGCAGCAGGGACAAGTACTCCCACACTTTCTGAAGAAATAAATGATTTCTGGAGTTATTTTTGCCTCAGCCAATAGGATCCCACTGAAAAAAAGAAAAAAAAGGGATGTTTTCTTGTGGAGATCAGTATAGACACAGCAATTGAACAGCACGATATTTATGGAGAGGGAAAATTTCAGCTTTATTGGAGACACAAATTCACTTTGTGTTTTTCTTGAATGTGGCTGTGCTGGCTCCCCCAGGAAAAGGGACACCCACCCAGATATCCCTGTGGGACTCATCTCTGCTGGCACACCTCTCTTTTAATGCATTATATAGAGCCTAAGTCACCACTTTCCCCTTCAGCTCTTTGGTTTGGTATGGGTTCCAAATTCACTCTTGCCTCCCTGGACTCACAGAATGGTTTGGGTTGGAAGGGACCTTAAAGACCATCTGGTTCCAATCCCTGCCAGTGGCTGGGACATTTTCCACTAGATCAGGTGTTACAATCTGCTGCAGGATGTGGGGATAACTCACCTTGGTTCTTGTTAATAGATCGAGGGGCAGGTTAGAGGGAAATGACACCACACACACCCAGGAACTCTCTTCCTCCCCCTTTGGGGTGCAAATCTGGCAGCAGCAAAGCAAAAAAGGGCAAATGTTGGAATCATCAACCCTAAACATTTCAGTGTCTCACCCCAGGCTGCTCAGAGCCCCATCCAGCCTGACCTTGACCCGAGCTGCAGACACACTTACCCAGAAACCACAAAGCTGCTGTACTACACTCCCTGTTGAAAACAGAGCAAAATGAGTCCACACAGGCATTTCTTCCTGCTGCAGCAAGATTGATTCCTGTAACAAGCTGATTTGGGTGTCTTCGCTCCAGTCTGAAGGGTGGAAATCTATTTGGCAACTGTTGTCTTACTGATTCCTACATTTCAATTGTTTTCATCCCTGTTTAATTCTTCATCAAAGCACCATTTATGTTTAATTGTGGAAATCTGAATCAGTTCTGAATCTCACTGACTAATATTATTTCATCCATGTGTTAACTTGCAAACATCTGTGATGGCAAGCAGATGTCTCCTGGCCTTTGGAAATCCCTGGGCATCCAGGGGTTTGTATTTCAGTTGTAATATCCAGAAGTGAAGAGATGGGGAGGAAAAGAACATATGGCCTACATCAGCATCAAGCTAAGGGATCACCCATTAAAACAGCAGCCCTTGATTAAGGTGAGGCTGAACATAGCAAAAATACAGTAGAAGAAAGTAGAAACATGGTTTTGTTTGAGTCTGAAAGAAGTATTGGATTTAAAATAATTTCTTATTGAATTGTACAGGCCTATTCCTCCCCTATTTCCTCCTTCCTTCCAAGGAGGAAAAGTCTCAGGCTTGGGAGCTCACTTAGAGCTATGCCAAAAACTAAGAACTCTGCAGAACTCATGTGAGTCACTTGGCAAAAATCTCCTTGAAAAAATTAGCTTTTCAGCCTGTAGAGTTACTATTTTGGCACAATAAGTAAAATTTATTTTACTAGGCTAGTTAAAAGTCTTTTTTCAATTGCATGTACCTGAAGAAGGTAATTGTAAAACTGCACCCCTTCACTGTCAGGAAAACTTGTAAAGAGCAGTTCTGGTGTCAGACACAAACAGTGAGTGGGGGTTTGCACATCACTTTGCAAACCAATTTTCTAACCCTTT
Organism: Taeniopygia guttata; assembly: GCF_048771995.1. NCBI lineage: Eukaryota > Metazoa > Chordata > Aves > Passeriformes > Estrildidae > Taeniopygia > Taeniopygia guttata. The sequence goes on from NC_133025.1 coordinate 4,139,223, forward strand.
TTGTTATAAAAAGAACTTGTAGCTGTGCTATAGAATCATTCAGATTGGAAAGGTGTGTGTTGCCCATGCAGTTACAGAAAGCAAGAGCAGGGCTGCAGGGTGGAAGGGATTTGTAGGACCATCTCTAGCAGCTGCTGTCTTGCCCCTTCAAATATTTTTCTCTTCTCCTGCTAAAGATGGAAATGCAGTAAAATATGACTCCTCTGGGATGCAGCTTCTATGGGCTACAGCTGCCAGGCATTTTGTACAGCTTTGCATCCACACAGTGCTGGGTTTCAGAGCCACAGAAAGCTTTGTCTGCGAGCTGTGCTCATGTGAGCACTGGGACTTCTCTGTAAATAACTTTAAGGATCCTTGCAGAAGCTAAATTCAGGCATGGGGTGAAGAGGCACGATTTTAGGGAGCCAATTTTGGCTGCAGGGCTACATCTCAAAGACCTCAAAAGCAACAAACCCAACTCCCTGCACTTACAGCCTCCCTTCCAGTGCTGAAGGAGGCTCTGAGTTCAGAAAGTGCACAGATCTATGCTGCAATAATTCTGCTTGAGAAGGAGTTGTACACTGTGGCATGAATCCAGTGTTTGGGAACCAAAATGTAAAAACACAGCTCTGGTAAATGAATTCTTTCAACTGAGATTGTTTTGTATCAGATGTCATCTAAGGGTGAGATTTACACCTCTGATCTAAGGCCAGCTGGAATCAGGAAAAAAAGATTCCTCTTGAGTTCATAAAATACAGGGCTGACCAAAGCAACCTCACCACTGTGCTTACAGCTTTGGAAAACCACTGGATATCGTAGTGAAAAAAAAATATATAATAACAGCTAAGTTATTATTTTAAATGAAATGCAGATTTTAGAGCCAAGTGTTTTAGTAAACACCACCAGATCTGAGGCTACCCATCACAGGAAAAATGAGCAATCCTCCCCTTTCTTTGTGACTTTTTTTTGTGTTTTCTTTGTTACTTTTGTTCCTTGCTTAACTAGATGAAGTCACTAAGAAGGGATTAAACCTAAAATCAAGATTCCAGCAGGTCTTCAGGAAGAATTGGCTTAGCTGAGCAGATCTCTGTGCCTTCTGCAGTGCACACCCAATATTTGCACGTTGGATAATGAACTGAGGTGGGACTCTGACTGATTGCCTGGGCAGGATCCTAAGGATGCTAAGGCAGGTAATAAACATCTCCTTGCTTTAATTCCTCCTCCAATTTAGTATCCAACAGGATCATTATGGGCTTGTGAGTGCATGTTTCTCATCAGAGACCCTCTAGGTGATTAAAAATCAATTTTTAAGACAGTTGGTGAGGTTTATTTAGCAATCTCTGGGAAGAAACACTCTAGGTAGCACAGAGGCAGATTTGACTGAGGTTTCTAGGCTGAAGACAATCTTCTTCCTGAACCTTGAGAAGGTTTGTTTGTTGCAATACTTGTTGCACCATTTCTAATCCAAACACTATTAACACCCCTTTTCTTCCACATCCAGGTGTTGTTTCTCATGGAAATCTATCCATGTGGAATTCAGCCAAGGTTGAGCTCTCTTCTGAAAGCTTTATTTGTAAGGATCCATCAGGCTCCTGACCTGTAGCTCTGCAGCTGATATTGCACAGTAAATATGAACTGGAGTCCTTGAGCAGGTTATTAGCTTAAGGTTAGGGAGCATGTGCTGGTTTGGGAACACCTCAGGAGAGGTAACTGAGGTCCCTTCCAGGATGACTTTTTGCAGCCTGAATGGAAATAATATCTCTGCTGCAGCTGTAAAAAATGCATTAAAGGGAGTAGAGGCGATGTCTCAGCTATAACATTTATAAAACATCAAGGATGGCTTGTGAAAGAACCTGTGGTTTTCAAGTGCTAATGGAGAAAGGCTTGGGAGCAGGGAATATTCACCAGGTCTTGGTAAATTAGCATTTTATTTCAAGGCTCTCAATGGGTGATAGAACTCAGGGGGAAATAACCAAGGTCCTCTCTGGTTTGTGCTACATGAATGTTGTGAATATTTAACATTTCTCCAATAGGGAAGGTCACCATTTCCTAACTGATCTTTTTGCATGAAGAGTTACCCAGATTCCAACATCCAGAGCTGAAAGGATTCATCCAAACCCACGACTGTGCAGAGAAAAAAGATCCCTCTTTCCTGAGGCAACCTCAGGTCTGCCAGAGAGACAAAAGAGCTGTAAGGAACAAAACCGTATTTGATTGGATTTTTTTTTTCTTTTTACCCTTTTTTTTTCATCCTGAGGAGGAGTCTGATCTTCCTGAACTGGAAGGATGTTGAGAGGAGTAAGATCTCCAAAAGCACAGGATTGGGACACTTCTGTCTGTCCAACAAACCACTGCAACACAAGGTTAGGCTGGAGAAAGAGGCTGGCAAAAGGGAGCAGGGCAGCCAAGAAAATGCAGTTCATGGGGAATTTAGGAGATCAGCTCACCAATTCTCCCACCTCAAGTAGGAATTACCCAGCTCTCCCTAAGAGAAGACTATTGTAAATGCAGATGAACCCAATGGGAAGAAATGACGATGTCTGACTCAATTCAGAAGACTGAATGATTTCTTTATTATAACTATGCTAAAATACATTAATATACTATATAAAAGGAAGATACTAAAACTACACACTACTTTCTCTGACTCTATCTCTAACACAACTCGTGACCCTCTCCAGAGCCCAGCCCGAGGTGGGTTGGATTGGCCATCAGGCTCAAACAATCCTCACCAGAATCCAACCAAGCAATCACCCCAGGTAAACAATTCTCCAAACACATTCCACATGGGAAAAACAAGGAGCAGAAATAGAAATTGTTTTCTCTTTCATTTATCTCTCTGCACGTCTATGAAAAATCCTGAGAGGGAGAGAAATGTACTTGCCACAGAAGACTATTGCTTGGACTCAAATAATAGCTGGGCTTGGAGATTTTAGAAGTCTTTTTCAACCTTCATGGTTCTCTGATTCTAAAAAGATGAATATTCTTAAAATTCTACAACGGCAGAATTTTTCCCTCTGTCCCCAACAACTTATTGCAGCTCTTAACTAGCCTTAGTCCTGGAAAAGGTGTCCTGATGCCAGCCTAAATCCACTCTATTGCAGTTCAGACCCAGGGAATTTTGCCCAAGTCTCAATGGCCATAAATTCAAATGTATCTTAAACTTGAAGGAACTTGCATGTGGCCATTCTTGCATAAGAACATCACAAGATTAATTTCCAAGAAAGAAATTGAGTGAAAAAGCAAATGTTGAGCCTTTCTAGCAGTTCTATCCCTGTCCAAACAGTCACAAACCTAACGATCCTCTTAGAACCATGGAATGGTTTGGTTTGGAAGTGACCTTAAAGGTGATCTAGTCCAATCCCCTGCCAAGGGCTCACCTCTGTAGGAATGTGGGTGATATATGACCTCAAGAGAGTCAAACTTGAAGCATGGACATCATCCCACAGGGCTGGTGGGACCTGTGGGGGTTTCCTTGGTGCTGCTGTAGGAGCTCCCACCCTGTCCTGGGTGAAGGGATGGCCTTGCAGAGGAGTGGGCTGTGCCCAGGGGCTGCTGTGCAGAGCTGAACGAGGGGAGGGGAAAAGGGTGAAACGTAAATTTTAAGGAATTTGGAGATTTTAGAGGAGCTAAGATTTTAGTTAGAAATAAGCCTTACTAGAGTTAATTAAAATAAATGAGTAGGCCTTGACAAAGTTAGGAGTTAGTAGTTAACTAATAATGGATTGTTTGTCAGCACAATGTTTAGTTAGCTGGGTTTATAATGAAGAATATAAACTGACAAATAGCTTTTAGGAACACAAGACAATTGTGGGCCTCCTCTGTTCTGAAACCAACTGAAGACAAGGAATGGGAGTTCTACCAAGAGTTCATTTGTCATATTTGCATTGAAAAGGCAGAAAGGTCAGAACGAGGAAGACTTCATTGACTTCCTCATTTTGGGACCCCTCCCCATGAAAAGGACACCGTCCCATTTCAAGGGACAAATCACGGATGCTGAATGGCTTTTGGTGTGATTAGCATATGAAGTGGGGAATGGGATGTACCAAAATGATGAATATGGATTTGTATTTTGGGTATTCAATACTTGTATGGATAAAAGGGCTCTGTAATTACCTGGAAGCCGTGGTGTGGATTTGGGGGCTAACCCAGCATTGAATAAACACACATTTTCTAACTTTAAACTGTTAGAGAGTTTTTGTCCATCACAGTTGGATATCGGTACTAGATCAATATCCATATTTTTTTAATAAATCAAGGGAAGCTGAAACCTTCCTCTTTCTGCCTCTCACAGTTGGGCACAGACCTGCAGGCCACAGTCCCCTGCCCCTCTGGCTTACACAGCCTGGGTGATCAAGGCTGGCAATATTGGAGAGCCTCAGCTCCAGGCCAAGCACAGCCAGCCAACAACGCCACAGGCCCTGTAAAGTGGGAAATTAGTCCCATTAATTCTGAGCAAGACACTGAACATCTCATAATAACACAGCTAAAGCACTTATTGAAAACAGAAAAGAATTACCTTGACAATTACTCCTTGGAGTATCCTGCAATACAGTCCTGGCTGATACAAAAATTGGTGTTGGCCTCTTGCTTATGAATGTAACCTGGAACTGATTGTTCAATGTGCTAGGCCTTGTAAAATGGGTAATTCAGCAAGAATAAGGTCTAGCTACTATTTAATCAGCAGGGATCACTGCTGCTGGCAGCATGAATAAAGTCTGTTCCAAGTATCAGCTAAAGGAAGTCTTCCCAAGAGATCTTGTTTTCAGGAGTAATTTCTTCACCATGTGATAAATAAAACCAGATGAAAAATTTACATGAGCATCATCCTGGAAAGGGCAGCTCAGTGTGTCCCCCTACAATCTACCACAATAACCACTTGCAGACCTGCCACTGTCTTTTCCTCATCCCCACCATCAAGCTGGGGACTCTGGGGGTACAAAACACCTGAGTGCTTTGGGGACAAGTGAGGTGAAGAAAACAATGCTGTGTTGCTATTAAAAAACAATGGACATTGATGCTTTTGTGACTCTTTTCTGATATGAGGCCATCACTGAGCTGCCTGGAGCTGGAGCAGACTTAATTCATCCAACCAAAGTCAAAGGAAGATGTCCTGAAAGAGGTTATTCCTCTCCACTGGCTATGAAAGGAGGCAGGAGATGTCTTAAAAGGGGACATCTGAAGCCAACTAAGATGGATCCCACCCAAAAGTAACTTGTGCAGAACAGGGGTTGGATTTTTCAATCTGTGACCATACCAGGACTGCACTAAGGGCATCCAAGGCTATGGCAATGTTACAAGAAGGAGTAGACTGAAAAAAAAGAGTATCCCTCTGGATCCCAAGCCAGCAGCTTTTCACAATTAAGTGCCCTTGAAGTGAGGAAGCCTTGAAAAGCCTTGTTCTCCTCTCAGGTCTGCTTTGAACCCAGGCCCAGCCACAGCACAGGCAGCTGAGTGTGAGCAGGTACCTGTGCTGAGTGTCAGATGTGGGCTGGACAATTTTCCCAGTGCTGCAAAACACTTTTTATTTTTTTAAATTTACTTTTTGGAAACAAAAAAACTGACTCGTCTTTTTGAGGCAGAAAGATTCCAATAACTTTATTAACTTTTTCTAACTGTACCAGAAAAGTTTTACCACAAAGCCTGTTCCTCCAATGATGGCTACTATTTCTGCAGGGTTTCTTCTGGAGGAGAAAATATCCCATTTCCTTTCTGTTTCTTATTTTCTCAAATGCTTGCCATTCTTCTTTGTTTTCTCCAGACTCCAGCACGTCTTTTTGTGATGGCAAAACTGGGCTGAACCCAGCAACTGCCCGATTTTTCTATAAAACTCTCCAGATCACCCCCTGAAACAGGGAGCTGCAACATTCCTCATAACAACACCTTTTTTTGCTATCCATTCACATTCTGTCTGCAGGACATTTACATCTCCTGATGCTCTTTCCAGCCACTTTCTGCCTCCTTCCTTCCCTACCACTCCCTGCATTTCCTTCTGTTGACTCTGGAACCATCCCTTCGATTTAACAAACTAATTCCTAATTTTCACCCTAACCTCATCAAGGGTTTCAGACTCTTCTAGTTTGATACCCTTGACCCTGTCCTAAGGGTTTAATTTACCTTACCCAGCTCCAGATGTTCACCTGGAGCCATCACACTGCTCCTGATGCAGCAGCAAACAGCTTTTGGAGCAGCTGGTGGGGGTTTTCTTTGTCTAGAGGTGGTGCTCCTGCAGAGCTCGTGGGGTTTTACTGGGGCAGCAACACTGTGGTAGGCACATTCTTCTCTCTTTCAGAGTTTTTCATAGAGGAGCACAGAGAGAAATGAGAGAGAAAACAATTTTTATTGCTGCTCCTTGTTTTTCCCATGTGGAATGTGGTTGGAGAATTGTTTCCCTGGGGTGATTGCTTGGTTGGGTTCTGGTGAGGATTGTTTGAGCCTGATGGCCAATCCAATCCAATCCAATCCAATCCAATCCAATCCAATCCAATCCAATCCAATCCAATCCAATCCAATCCAATCCAACCCACCTGGGGCTGGGCTCTCAGAGAGGGTCACGAGTTGTGAGGTAGATATGGTAGTTAGAAAAAGTAGGTGTGTAGTTTTAGTATCTCCTTTAAATAGTATACTAATGTGTTATAGTATAGTTATAATAAAGAAATAATTGAGCCTTCTGCACTGGAGTCAGACATCAGCATATCTTCACACTGGGTTCACCTACATTTACAATACTTCACAAACCTTCCCCAAGCCAAGGTACACCCAGTCATCCCCTCAGAGCAGAACCAGAACTCCCTTGATATGATTTATTCTAGTCAAATCCACATTGGTTGTTTTTTATTACCTTATTATCTGCTAGATGCTTACAAATTGATTATTTGATAATTTTTACCAGTGTCCTCCTGGCTACTGGAATAAAGCTGGTGGGTCTCTGATTCCTCACACCCTCATTCCCATCCTCACAGCCAGGCACAGCATTTACCCTTCTCCTGTGATAACCCTGAGGAGCCAGACTTTACCCTGCCCACTTCACAGCCACTTTTGCTTAGGTTTCTTCAGGCCCTTTAATCCATCAGTCTTGATTCCTCTCATCTTTTAACCTGTTCTTGTATTATCACTGCTCATATTGCTTTGTTAATTTCACTAACTAATCCTTTTTTGGAAGGATGGGAAAATTAAGATATATTCTGTGGTTTCCATTATTTAGTGTTCCATTCTATCACAGAGTATAATACTGTTGTTATGGATAATTCACAGATTTCCTCCATCCTTCATTTTTCCTTGTACTTTCATAAATAGCCTGTGTTAGTTTTTTACATTCTTTATCACTTGAAACCACTTTGGTGTTTCTGATTTTATGCTTAAGCACATGGCCTAATATTTTAATTCCTTTTCTTAGGTAATTTTTTAATTTAATGATTCCTTTATTAAGTTCTGCTTCTTGCATAAGTGCTTACTTGACTTGCTTTTTCTTTTGCTGGATGTTTTTCAAAGGTTAGAAACACAGAATGGTTTGGGTTGGATGGGACCTTGAAGATTATCTTGTTCCACCCTCCCTGTCCTGCAGGGACACCTTCCACTATCCCAGGCTGCTTCAACCTGGCCTTGGATATTTCCAGGGATGCAGGGGCAGCCACAGGTTCTCTGGGCACCCTGTGCCAGGGCCTCACCACCCTCACAGGGAAGAATTTCTTCCTAATATCTAATCTAAACCTGTCCTCTGGCACTGTGAAGCCATTTCCCCTTATCCTATCACTCCCTGCACTTGTCCAAAATCCCTCTCCAGCTCTCTCAGAGCACCTTTAGATACTGAAAGGGGCTCTAAAATCTCCTTAGAGAAAGAAAAACCTAAGGAGTTAAAAAAAAAAAACAAAAAAACAAAAACCAACCCACCAAACAAAACAAAAAACAGGGAGCCAGTGGTGAGGCATCTTAATTGCCAAAATTCTAGAGTCAGAATTTAATAATCAAAGCTCTTGGGCTCCACTTGGGATACAGACAAAACTTCAAGACTCTTTGCATGGGTTCAGAAAATACAAATATTTTGAAGTGCAAATGGTGCTTTTGATAAAGCAAAGCTGTGTTTTCACGGAGCACCGACAGCCACTGAAGGAAATCTGCTTCTTCCTGCAAGGAGAGGGGGAATCGAGGCTGTTTATTGCCCTCCTGGAGCCTGAGTGTTTTCACACATGGGAGGCACTCTGCTCTCTTGTAAAACTATCAGCACCTGGAAATAGCAACTTTGTCCCGCTGATAAAGCAGCTGGGAGAAATCACCATTAATTGGGCTTGAAGAAAGGGGAGGAGGCAGCACTGGCTCCGGGGGAGTTTTTGAAAAATTGTCCCCTTGGGCAAGACCCTGATACATCACAGATAATTTGAGGGTTATTCACACAAAATGAAATTTTGTTTAAGAAATACTCATCTTGGTTAAATGTCTTTTTTTCTCCCCACTTCGTTTTCTGCAATTGTTGCGCTGTGCCTGGGTAAGTAGAGTCCAAGGCACCTCCCAGGGGAAAAATTACCATCCAGCAATTCTTGAAAATGCCTTTATAACAGCAACCTAGGAAATCTGAGAAAATGCAAAAGTTAGAGCCTGCAGAAATCTCTGTTAAAGTGTGTACTTGCTTAATAGATGCTTCCCCATACCATGTGTTCAACTGGCTTGTATAAAAGCATCAACTTTAATATTTGATTTAGAATTTAATATAAAGTCAACTGACTGCAGAACACAATCAGATTTACCAGCTCAGGGGAATGAACCTTTTTATGAAACTAACAATTGCACATACAAAATCAGCTGAAAATGAGTTAGTGAGATGAAACTTCCACCTTCCTGGCTGAAGTCCTGATTAAACCATGATTAAAGTCAGTGAGCTAAGTGAACAGCTATCAGCCCAAGATTCAATTCACCCTTGGGGAAAAAAAAAATAAAAAAGAAAAAGAAAAGAGGAGGGACTATTTTTGTTATTTCAGCGATGTGCTGACTGAGTTGAAGGACAAGGCTCCAGCCTAAACTGCCTGGCACTAATGACCTCCCCAGAACAGGGGATTCCCAAGCCCAGGAACAGCACAATTCCCTCCTGTGCTGTAAATTGGACCTATTTGGGAAGCAGGCCAGGTCCCATGATTTTCTTTTCTCATAACATTTACTGCTGTTTATAAGGCCATCCCTCAGAGTCATATGACAGGATAAGATTTGCAGCCTCTCTGGTTTTGTAACTAAACACAAGCTCCCACCCTGCAAAATCAGGGAGGAAAATTTCACCATGTAACCCCAGTGCTCCCTAAAGATGGCCTCAAGTGTATTGAAAAGAGAGAAAAAATTAAACCTTCCCTGTGGGGAGGAGGCTGTAGAGGGGGTTGGCAGCAGTTGAGGCTGCAGTTTGAGAACACAGCCCCATCAGCAGATCCAAAATCCCACCAGGACTAACCCTGGCCCAGCACTCTAAACCCTGCTGGGATCCTCTCCAGCCTGGTACCCCAAACCCCACCGAGACCCTGCATCCCAAACCCTGGTGTGACTTCCCAAACCCAGCACCCCCATCCCTGCTGGAACCCCTCAGCCTGGCACCCCAATCTTGACCAGCGTCCCTACCAACCTTCCCCAGTCAAGCATCCCAAACTTTGCGAGGACCTCTCCAGCCAGGACAACCTAAACCCTGCTGGGACCTCCACATCCTGACACCTGAAACACTTCTGGGATTCCCTCATTTCAAATCCAGCATTTCATGCAAAGTCCAGCATTTCAAATCCCAACAAGACCCCCATCCACCCCCCCTGGCCCAGCACCCCGATCCCACCAGGACTCCCCCAACCCAGCTCTCCAAAGCTCAGCACAATTTACCCAATCCAGTATCCCAGTTCCAAGACCTCACATCCCCATCTCCAACCTCATCTACATCCACATTGTCACCTCCATCTCGTTCCCATCCTCATCCCCACCCATTTCCATCTTCATCCCCATTTCATCCACACCTCCATCTTAATTTCCATCCTCAACTCCATGCCTCTCTGTCTGTCTGTTCCCATTGCATCCCCATCTCTGTCTCTGTCCCCATACTTGTCCTCTTCCCTATCACCTCACTCATCCCCATCTCCATTCCCATTTCCATCCCTGTCCCCATCCCCATTCCCATTCCCATGGCTGCCTGTCCCAATGTCTGTGTCCACTGCATCTCCAACCTCTCCCATATCCTCATCTCTTTGTCCTGTCTTTGCCCCTGTTCCCATCCCCAACGCAACTCCATTTCCATTCTTGTCCCCATCTCCCTCTTCATCTGTCTCCATCTTTATCTCTGTACCCTTTGTATCCTCATCTCCAATTTCTCCCACATCCCAATCTGTCTCTGTCCCCATCCTTATCCCCTTCTCCATCCTTGTCCTGATCCTCATCCCTGTCCCCAACTCAACTCATTCCCATCCTTCTCTCTCTGTCCCCTTTGTATCCTCATCTCCAATTTCTCCCACATCTCAATCTCTGTCTCTGTCCCCATCCTTGTCCCCTTCTCCATCCATGTCCTGATCTTCATCCCTGTCCCAATCCTCATCCCTGTGCCAATCCTCATCGCTGTGCCAATCCTCATCCCCGTTCCCAAGTCAGCTCCATTCCAATCCCTCTGTCTCTCTGTCCCCTTTGTATCCTCATCTCCGATTTCTCTCACATCCCAATCGCCGCCTCTGTCCCCATCCTTGTCCCCTTTTCCATCCATGTCCCGATCCTTGTCCCTGTCCCAATCCTCATCCCTGTGTCGATCCTCATCCCCGTTCCCAACTCAGCTCCATTCCCATCCTGCTGTCTGTGTCTCTCTGTCCCCTTTGTATCCTCATCTCCAACTTCTCCCACATCCCAATCTCTGCCTCTGTCCCCATCCTTGTCCCTTTCTCCATCCCTGTCCCAATCCTCATCCCTGTCCCGATCCTCATCCCTGTCCCAATCCTCATCCCCGTCCCCAACTCCATTCCCATCCCTGCCTCCATCTTCATCCCTCTGTCTCTCTGTCCCCTTTGTATCTTCATCTCCAGCTTCTCCCACATCCCAATCGCCGCCTCTGTCCCCATCCTTGTCCCCTTCTCCATCCATGTCCTGATCCTCATCCCTGTCCGCAACTCAACTCCATTCCCATCCTGTCTCTGTCTCTCTGTCCCCTTTGTATCCTCATCTCCCTTCTCCACATCCCGTACCCACGTCCCTTTTCGCTGTCCCCATCCCCATCTCCACCCCCGTCCCTCCGGTGCCGCCCCGCCCGGGTGCCGCTGCCGGCGGGGCGGGCCGTGGGGCGGGCCGTGGGGCGGGCCGTGGGGCGGGGGCGGCTCGGGGCCGCCTTTGTGCGTGTCCGTGGCTGTCCCATCCCCATTCCCAGTGCCGGCCCCGCTTCGTTCCGCGTTCTCCCGGCCCGCATCCCGCTCCATGGCCGCCCCCCGCCCGGCGCACGGCTGCGGCAGCGGAGCGCTGCTGGGGCGCTTCGGGGTGCTGCTGCAGGCGCTGCTGGCTCTCTGCGCCTTCAGCACCCTCATGCGTGAGTACCGGGGAGCCCGGGCCACCCCCTGCCCTGGGGGTGGGTGCCCGTTCCCCTACAAACACCAAGTTTTGCGCTGAGTGGCGGTGGGGCTCGGGAGGAAGGGACACGCCGCGGATGCTCCCGAGCCGGCAGCTGCAGCACCAGATGCTCCTTCCCAAAACTCACATCCCCAGCCCTAAGCTGATGGTAATGAAGCTCCGCGGAACGCGCGGTTGGAATCTCTTAAAATTGGCTGCGCTTCTGTGAGCCATTGCTCAGTCACTTAGAAAATTTTAATGAAGGGTAAAAAAAAAAAAAAAACAACAAAACTATTGGTGTAACCCCGCGAGTTGCCGGGGAAGAGCTGATAAAAACGGGGCGGGTGTCCGACACGGCGCTGCGTGTGCTGAGGGTGATTTAATTGCGCTGTGATACTGCTTTGTTGGATTTTGGCTTCAGCTGCCCCAAATTTTAGGGCTTGAGCGGCTGCGGAAGGAGGTTAGAGAGGGGAACGTGTTTTTCTGCTTAGTGGGAAGGGGAGAAATCAGTTGAGGAGTGAGAAAAACCACCCGGGGTGTGATTTGCAAGGTCCAGAGAGAACGGCCTCAAGTTACACTGTAGAAAGTTCAGAGTGGATATTTGGGAAAGTTTATTCCCCGGAAGGGGAAGGCATTGGAACAGCCTGCCCAGAGCAGTCCTGGAGCCTCCGTCCCGGGAGGGATTTAAAATGCGTGTGGATGTGGCACTTAGGGACGTGGTTTAGTGCAGGACTTGGCAGTGTTTGGTTTATGATTGGATTTGATGATATTCGAAATGTTTTCCAAGCTCAGTGATTCTGCGATGCTGTGAAAAGGTGCGGAACGCTAAGGCTGAAAGAGCCGTGAAAATTCACTGTTGTTCTGTGCTGCAGCTGTGTTTTGCTCAGAGCAATGTGTGTGTTGCTGCTCTTCAGGGTTAAGTGGTTTAGCACAAGTTGAATCAACATGCCAGAACTCGATCTGTTTTCCTTGTTTAAAAGCCTGTGGTGACAGTGATCTGAAACTTCCAAGTTTTCTGGCTAAGTAGCTGCAGATTTTGAGGTTCTCTTGCTCCCCTCTGCCTTTTGGAAATCACTTTGAAAGGCTCCAGCGCTGCGGTTAACGCCAAGCTGCCAGAGAAAACTGCAACAAGTCCTTCCCGGGATAACTGATCCCTTCTTCCAGCTGGAGCAGCCCAGTTGCAATATGCCACTGCTTGTGTTTCACCAACTATTTTTCAGTAAGAATAGTGGTAATTTCTTTTTCTGTTCCTGTTCCCCCTAGTGATGTGTGCATGTGGGTTAATTTTCCCATAAACACCATGGGGTGTCCCATAAAATCAAGGACTTGAGTAAATCGTGTTGGAATACCTCTGTGGATGAGGTTATATAACTCCTGCCAGAAAATCAGCGACTCTGGGCTAACTGCTGGTGCAAGGGCTAATATTTCTGTGAACATTAACAACCTCTTGGTTAATGAAGAGAAACCGAAAGCTGATGCTGTGTGGTTTTGTTGTGACTCAGCTGTGCAGGAACTGCTGCCTGGGACCCCGAGGGCAGATGTGTTTAGAGCCCTGGGATCCCACCCACAGCACTTCCTCTGGTCCCTAATCCAGCCCAGCTGCTCCTTACCTGTGCCCCAGTCACACATTCCCAGCTGGAGGCTTCCTTGGATCTGCTGGAGGGGCTGTTCGTGTGCTGACTCCTACTCCACGGTGGTAGTTTCATGTTGGGCAGCAGCTTTTTGGTTATTTCTGTGGCACATCCACCTGGCAGCCTTTGGGAAGTAGATGGCTCCAGTGCCTGGGAGGTATGGAAGCCTCTGGAGATGAGACAAAAAACTTCCTGGGAATTTTGGTTGCATTTTCATTTCACCCAGCCAGGCAATCCCTGCTGGGTGACATACATCATGTAGGATTTAGGATGTTGCTGTTGTTGGAGTCAGCCCTTTGATACTTCTTTCCTTCAGTAGTGTGACATTCTTGGTGTGTGTTCCTCTTGGTTTTATTACTGTGATTTTTTTTCTTTGCTGGGATGTTGCAGACCATGGTTTAATAAGCAGAAACAAGGTCCATGAGGGTGGGGAAGCCCTGGAACAGTTGCTCAGAGAAGCTGTGGCTGTCCCTGGATCCCTGGAAGTGTCCAAGACCAGGTTGGACGGGGTTTGGAGCAACCTTGGATAATGGAAGGTGTCCCTGCCCATGGCAGGGGGTTGGAACTGGATGATCTTAAAGGTTCCTTCCCACCCAAAACCATGTTACAGAATTCTGTCCAAACCAATGTCTTTTCTATTTCTTCTACTTTAAAGTACCAGCTCAGCTATAGGAACACCTGGATTTGGATAGATAAAATTTCCAAATTGTGCAGGTACTGTTCAGACCTCTTGAAAACATGTAGAGGAACTCAGACTAACAATAATGTGGCATTCTGCAAAGTTTTGCAGGTGTGTGTGCGTGGGTTGTGCTCAGAGTATCCCTCCAGAATGTGGATCCTAAGCATGGCCATTTCAGGGAGGAAAAATCTGTTTGTGTCAGTGCAATTCATGTCACTGAATTTGTATTTCTTTGGGCTGTGGAAAGATTTCTCTCTTGCCAACCTGGTAGGAAAACCTAATGGAGGAGGAAATTAGTCTTGAATGATTGAGTGGGATGAGTGGAGTGGTTGCACACCATTGCTGTGGGTTTTGTGAAATGGATCCTTTGTGTGGTGAAAACAGGACCCAGAAGTAAATGATGCCCAGCCTTGGCAGGGAGTCAGGACAGCTGTTTAGTGGAGTTTCATTATTCTGTCAACTCCCATGAGCAATACTGGTAAGAGTTCATTTTAGCCTACAAACACTCTCTTGCTGTTCCAGAAAGGTCTTTAAGGTTGTAGCCAAGCCTAATCCCAGTATGAGCAGAGCTTGCTCTGGTTGCAGCTTTGGGAGACAAGTGGCAAAGAGGTGTTACCCTTTCCACCTGCGTGGGGTAGCTGTGGAGGTCCTTTGGCTGTAAGGACAGTCCCAGAACTGAGACACAACCACTTGAAAGCAGAGGCAGAGGAGCTCAGCAGCTGTGTGTGTGTGGCAATCTGGGTTCCTGTGCAAGAAAGTCCCCTGGGGAGGTGATGGCCCTGAGGAGTGGGATAATTGTGCAATCCCATCAAACTGAAGCAGTTTGCAGTGTTTTTCCTTGAGCATCACTCAGCTGAGTGGAGAAAGCTGGTTGCAGTTATCTCAGCTGCAAGGGCTGGGTGGGCTTTGAGGGCTCAGTCCCTGAAGTTGCTGCTGTTCATTGAAATTTTTTTTTTTTTTTTGGGAGGAATGGGTTCTAGTCTAGCAAAAGTTGTCCAGGTTTGCACAGGAGACAGCAAAACTCTTTGAAATGAGGGAAGATCTTTTGTACATCCATAACCTTCTTCGTGAATTAACTAGAGTGCAGGAGAAACAGATTTGGGGGGTTGAAGAATTTTTGTCTCTATTGTGAATGGAAAAAGTTTTCCTTGGAGCTGGTCTAGTCGTTTTCTACTCTACCACAAACAGCATTGAGGAAATGCACAAACCTTTGTTTCACTTCCAGCTTTTTCTGAAACTGTCTTGGCAGCCCTCTGAGCTGCAGAATGAGGTGTAGTAACACTCGTGATGTTGGTATGAAAATAGATGTTGCTCTTGGAAAACACTCGTACTGCCAAGCAAGGAGATCTGGACTAGACTGAGCTCCCACAACCCCATGGGAAATCTGGTTTTCAGCTTTACTTTTGAAAATATCTTGGCCCTGCCTCATGTGACAGCAGTGTCCCTCTCTCCTCTTGCATGTCACTGCTGGACACACTCTTCCAGCACATCTTGCCTTGAACTTACTCTTCAGAAGGGCCAGTTTGCAGTAGGGACCCTGGTGCTGACCCCCAGGCAGGACTGGGTGCTGGAGATGCTCTGTTAGCACCTGGGATGGTCTTTTAGACATTGGTCCAAGTAGTTTGTCCTGAGGCAGAGCCACAGAATAGGAATTTACCAGACTTCCTGTAAAAGAAATAGTGTCTCTGTGGTAGAAAACAGTTGTTAAAGAAGATCAGAAATATCCCCTTGATCTGTGGCCTGTGTTTTCTTGATCCCTGTGGCTTTTCCAGCTGAGCTTTCCATGTTGATTTTCTCCTGGATGGTGAAATGGGAGAGAGCATCCTCACCCTGAGAAGTGTCTGAACTTTGAGAGGGACTCATGGAAGCTGTTGCACTCATCTCCACCAGATAAATCAAACTTAACCCACCTTTTGTGGCTTTTTATTAGGCTCTCTAATGATAGGAAAAGGAGCATTGGTTTTAAACTGGAAAAGGATAGATTTAGACTAAATACAAGAAGAATTTTTTGCAATGAGGGTGCTGAAGCACTGAAACAGGTTGCCCAGCAGATGATGGATGCCCTGTCCCTGGAAACATTCAAGGTCAGGTTGGATGGGTCTCTGACCAACCTGGTCTCGTGGAATGTGTCCCTGTCCATGGCAGGGGGTTGGAATGGGGTGGCCATCAAAGGAACCCTTCCAACCCAAACCATCGTGTGATTCTGCCCCAGTCCTAAATTTAGGGTGTTTGCTGTACATAGTTTGAAGTGAAGTGCTCTGTGCTTCAAAAGTATCCTGACCGATTTCTGGTTTGTGTTTTGACTTTACACTGAAAATACTCATAAGGGTGGGTGGAAGTGTGAGTCCATGTCAAGAAAAAGAAGAAATAAATGCTAGAGCATTTGATCTGTCCAGACTTCCATTCTGTTCTGAAATACATCTGCCCAAGACACAAAAACACTGCAGGCTTACCATGCCCAAGACAGGCTCTGCTGACTTTGCTTGTTGTCACACAAGTGCATAACTGTGTGTGATTTCAATTATTCACACACAAGAACATGTAAATTCCAGCTTCACCCCTGTAAATGCTTTTCCTTCTTGAGAAAAACAAAGCCACAGAGGTTAGCTGTGTCTGGCAGTGTGAAGCTTGGGTCCTGGCTGATTTACATGGAGGTTTGTGGGTTAAGCAACGAGCTGCACATGGCAGGACTCTCAGCACGTTTCTCTTCTGCTTCAGTACACCTGAAAACTGGATGAGCTGGGGAGCATGTGTTGCACTTTGTGGGCTGGAAGGTCTGTGCAGCACTCGGTGTGCCTCATTAAACTGCACACAGCTTCCCACAAAGCTGTAGAACTGCAGCTGTTGATTGCTCTGACCTCTCCTTGGCCGTCACCCCTCCAGCGAGAGGGGGGACTGGGAAGCTCCTGGTTTCTGAGAGAACAAAGGCATAGGGAAAATGGGAAATGAGCTGGCAGAGTAAAGCTTCATGAGAAGTTACCTGTGAGCCACGGGCAGCTGAGCACCTTGCACCTGGCTGAGTTGGTTCAATGTGTGGTGAGCTGTTGAGGTTATGGGTGACTTAACGTGACAAGAAACCGTACGGGGAAATTCGTCTAATTATGAGGTGGAGCATGCAAAGCTTTAAGGAGTCTCTTAAATTTACAGCTTGTTTTTTTAAGCAGCCTTTGCAAGAAAACTGTATGGCAGAGAGACTTTAATGATAAAAGCTGGATTGGGAAAAAAGCTGTCTTTAATACTAAAAGGGAGTAGAAAGTAGATGATGGTTAAGGTCCCTTCCAACCCAAACCATCTGTGATTCTATGCTAACTTGTGCCTCACTTCATTCTTCAGGTGGTGTTCCCTTAGTGATCTTGGATTTTATGGTCTTACTTTTATCTTTCCTTGTCTAAACTCCATTTTTCAAGGGACTGGCTTGCAATGTAGTGATGTTTTGTATGGAGGGAGTCACAACTGCCTCCTCCAGGATGCTCTGCAGCTGAGTTGGAGCCCAGCCTCAGTCCAGGTGTCCTGTAGCACCTACTGTGTCAGCAAATAATATGTTCTGTTCTCAATGTGCACAGCACAACTGATGGTTGGTATTTCACAGCTTTGGTTGGTGGCCACCTGGCACTTGGCTAAAATAACAGCTTTAAAAATAAGTGTAAAAATAAGACACAAAGGGTAGAGCTTAAAACTGAGAACCATGCCAGGGTCCTCTGTGGCCTTCATTGGGGCAGTTGGAGGCTCCAGAAGGATAAGTGCTCCAGCTGAGGCTCCTGAACAGCCTGGTCTGGTGGAAGGTGTCCCTGCCCGTGGCAGGGAGTTGGAACAAGATGTCTTAGAAGACCCTTCCCATCAAACCATTCAGTGATTCCATGGACACAATCTCAATTTCTGTTTTGCTAGAGGTGCTTTCACTCTCCTAACGCTGGTACAAGGGAGGGAATGACCAAACACACCGAGTGCAGACCTGAGGATGGAAGTCAGCAGCAGTCTGTGCCAACAAACCACTGACAGCTGTTTTGAGGAGGAAAACCAGGACTTTTGCTGCTCCCTGAAGTGATGGGGGATATGTTTCACACGTTGGCTGCTCTCTGCAGACAGTGGCTGCTGCTTCCTCCCATTGTGTCTGGGGTTGAGCTGTCTGAGTGGCTGCGAGCTCAGGCTAAGAATAGTGCAGACCCCAGGGTTTTGGCTCTGTATCCTGAATGTTGGCTTCTTTCCTGCCTGGGGCTTGGAAAGAGCCTGGGAAAGGGTGTGTCCTGCAAAATAGGTTGAAATGTGTTATTGGAGACTGTACTGCTGAAAATAACACAGAGGTTGGGCAGGGGAAGAGCTTCTGTTTCCTCCCTGGTACAGTAGCTCCGAGTCCTCTTTGGCACAGGCCAGAAATAAAGTCCTGATCCTCTTGATAGTGGGATGTGGCCCTGGATATGGGGTTTATGGCAGTCAATTTAATCCCCTCTTAAAAGCAGGCAGCAGTGTCACAAGTTTGGAGCATTTCAGACTTTATTTTTGATGGACCTTTCATAGTTTTGGTGTATTAATGCATCTCTAAGTGCTTCTCACATCAGGTTCATTTTTCAGTATCCATCCCCCAGGCCTGCTGCTGAGCTCAGTGGGGTCAGGATCCCTGTAAATCAAATCCCAAAAGTTCTGTCTGTTGAGTCAACACCTCCTTCCCAAACCTCAGCCTCAGAATCCTGTGGTTGGTGGCAGTAAGATTTGCCAGGGAGGTGGTCTGGCTCTCAGCCAAGCATGTCTAACCATATCCTAGGGAGATAAGTTTCCCCCTATAATTTTGTAGAAACTTGACTTGGTAGCCCTGATCAGCAGCTGGTTGATGCTGCAGCTAATTCTGCTTTATACCTGTGCTGGTGCACAGATCTGCAGCAGATCTGCCTGAACGCAGTGTGGGGTCCATGGGGGATGCAGGGAGGGTGTTCCAGCATGGGTGAGGAACAGCACAAGGGACTAGGGCTGTTGTTGCTACTGTCATTGTCTTAATCAATTCTTAGAATCAGAGAATTTGTTTAAAAGCAGAAGTAGGCTGTGGGATATTGACTGTGACAAGCTCTGGTAACTTCACAGCGTTTGTGTAGGGCAGCAAGGCTGTCTGTCCCCTCTCTACTGCATCAAGAGAACACCATAATGAACATTAACCTCCATATTACCCTGGAAAAAGAGTGAGGACGGCTGTAATTGTGCTTTTATCTTTTAGCTTTCTGACTATTTCCAGATCTATATTGAAACACTCCAGCAATTTTTTTTTCCTTTTAACTTTTCACAGGTTCTCATTCAGATGTCAGCTTCCACCCAGCCTGGTGGTTCCGAGGGAGTTTCAAGGATGTATGATCTTTTCTGTCCTTGACTGAAGAGGAAGGGCTGGGAAGTATTTGGTTTCCTGTCCTACCCTCACTGCTGTGGTCAGGGGGATCTCTCAAATTGTCACTCATCTTCCTTCCCTTTTGGTTCAGCTTTTTGTCTGCAGCAGCTGGAGCTCGTGAGGGCAGGCACCATCCCAGTGTTTAATGGGATAGACCTGGGTCCCCTTCTCCTGGCTGACAAAATCTCAGAATTACAAAATGGCTAGGAGCTTAAAGATCATCCAGTTCCACCTCCAGCCATGGGCAAGGACACCTTCCACTATCCCAGGGTGCTCCAAGCCCCATCCAGCCTGGCCTTGGACGCTTCCAGGGATGGGAAAGCCACAGCTTCTCTGGGAAATCCATTCCAGGGCCTCCCCACCCTCACAGGGAAGAATTTCTTTCCCAGATGTGCAGTAACGTTGCTTCCTTGCACAAGGCAGCCTTGCTTTGCACGTGGACAAAGCTGAGAATATTAAAATATTCAATACTGTGGTTGGAACACTGTTGGGAAGACAAATTCCTGATGCCTTCTGATATAGACCAGCTACATTCCAGTCTCATGTTAATCTAATTGAATGGGGGTTCTCTTCCATCTTGTGCAACTCTGTGTGCAGTAAACTACATTTTTAATTTGTTTCAGGTGTTTTTATGGAGTTTAATTTGGTTGTAGATGTTAGAACTCAAATATCACTTTTTTTTTTTTTTCTTTAAAGTAAATATTAAAGATGGACT
The DNA here is from genome assembly GCF_048771995.1 of Taeniopygia guttata. Taxonomy (NCBI): domain Eukaryota; kingdom Metazoa; phylum Chordata; class Aves; order Passeriformes; family Estrildidae; genus Taeniopygia; species Taeniopygia guttata. The sequence goes on from NC_133025.1 coordinate 4,159,130, forward strand.
GATCTGTCTGAGCCAGGGTAGGAAACCCACCCACAGCTGGTGGAAAACTGAGTGGATTGCAGTGATTGGAAACACATTTTGTGAGCAGAGGAGATTTTAGCCTTTCTTGATCCAGCTGAGCCTGTGCATGCCATGGCTTGGCTCTCTGTAGCATTGGGAAGAGGGGAGGGAAGCTTTGCAGTTGCTGCTCATTCTCCAGGGCCCTGCTGAGCTCACTGAGCACAAAGTGCTGCTTCATGGAGGGCTCCATCATCTCCTGGAGTCTTCAGAGATGTGGTGCTGCTCCTGTGGATTTAACATTCCCCCTCAACCCTGGGTCACACCTACCAAACAACTCTGCTCCCTGTTTAAGCTCTGGTAATCTTGGCTGGATTTCTGGTTTAATTTGGAGACAGCCTGCTGCAGCTCTGCACAGTAAATGCCCTATTAAGCAGTTAATTATTTCTCTATAATACTAGCTTTTATCTTTAATACAACAGTTTTACTGTCTCTGATAATTACACAGTCTCAGATAACTCTCTTAAATCTAATGAGGCATGACAAGCTGTGTTCAACAAGGCACCACACCATTAACTTCTTACCTCTTACTTGTCATCTTATCACACTGAATTACTGTATTTCTAGCCTCAGTGGCTGTGGATACATAACATGTCACTTCTCATTAAGAAAATAATGAAAACCACCCCTGGTGCTCCTGTGGTTGGGCTGGTGGTCAGCTGGCTGGCCTGGTGGCCTGAAGACCCCTCCAGCAGCTCCTCTGCAGCATTGTGCTCTCTGCCCCCATGAGCTGAGGGTTGCTTTAAACACTTCTGGCCACTTGGCTGGTCCATGGCTCTGATGCTTGTGGGTAGGTGAAATGAAAATTGGCTTTTCAAGGGCATCAGTGGTGATGTTGTCTGTGCTGATGGCAGTCCTTGCTGCAGGAATATCTCCTGGTGGGAATCTGTTGTAAATGCAGGTGAACCCAATGGGAAGAAATTACGATTTCTGACTCAATTCAGAGGCTGAATGATTTCTTTATTATAACTATGCTAAAATACTTTAATATACTATATAAAAGGAGGATACTAAAACTACATACTACTTTCTCTGACTCTATCTCTAACACAACTCGTGACCCTCTCCAGAGTCCAGCCCCAGGTGGGTTGGATTGGCCATCAGGCTCAAACAATCCTCACCAGAATCCAACCAAGCAATCACCCCAGGGAAACAATTCTCCAAACACATTCCACATGGGAAAAACAAGGAGCAGAAATAGAAATTGTTTTCTCTTTCATTTCTCTCTGTGCACCTCTCAGGATTTTTCATAGAGGGAGAGAAATGTGCTTGCCACAGGATTCAGCTGGATGAGGAAAACAAGTGGTTTTTTCTGGACAGGGGTAGGACAAGCTGCTGCAGCAGTGTCTGGTGTAACTGGACTGGTGCTTTGTCATCACTGGCAATAATGGATCAGGTCGTTGTGGTGCTGGTTTTCTGTGGATTTGAGACTGGCACCAAATCCCTGCATGTGCCTGACTAAATCCTGGGATTAGGAGAGCTCACAGGATTGGGGGATGGTTTGGGGTGGAAGGGAACTTACAGCCCATCTTGTTCCACCCCCTGCCATGGGCAGGGACACCTTCCACTGTCCCAGGTGGCTCCAAGCCCTGTCCAACCTGTCCTTGGACACTTCCAGGGATGGGGCAGCCACAGCTTCTCTGGGCAACCTGTTCCAGTGCCTCCCCATCCTCACAGCCAAGAACTTGTCCAATATCCAATCTGAATATCTCTTCTTTTAGTTGTAAAAGTTCCTCATTGTCCTATCACCCCTGTCTTTCCATCTATTGCCCTGTCACCTTGCAGTACAAAGCTGCACTTTTGAAATGTCCTGTCAGGGAAGTCCCTGCATCCTTGTTGGATCAGGAAGGCATTTCCCAGGGGAAGGAGCCCAGGCTGCCCTTTGGGGGAGCTCAAATACAGCTGGAGAGAACAGAGCAGTTGCCTGACCTTATGTGTTTGAAGGAGTGAAGGGTTCCTTCTCTGTCACTGTAATGTCAGGTTGCCTGGGAGGATTATTAGGGCTGGTGATGACCCCTCACTCAGCATTCCCTGGGTGCCATGGCACTGGAATGCTGCTGCTGGGGGATGCCAGGAGCACACACCTCTATCCAAACACCTCTGCTGTCCATCCTGCTGACCCCTGGGTGCAGGCATTGCCTCTGCTTGGTTTGTCCAGGCCAGAGAACAGAACCATGGAATCATTATGGCTGGAAAAGCCATCCAGGATCATCAAGTCCAACCATTAACCCAGCACTGCCAAGCCCACCCCTCAGCTCAATATCTGTGTCTTCTGGACACTTGCAGGGACAGAGATTCCACCACTGCCCTGGGGAGGTCCTTTGCCTTTGCTCAGCTTTAAATTTGCAGATGCTGAAGGTCCTGCAGGATTTTTTGACTGCTTTTGCAGCGCAGGTTGCACACATGGAGGGGTTCATCTGGGTAATGTAACCTCTCTAAATTCTCTTTGCAGTAAAACGATTTAAGGAACCAAAGGCAGAGAGGCGTCCCTGGAGGATATGGTGAGATTTTTCATTTGAAACTTGAAAAAACTGTGTTTATAATATATTTTTTTTCTCTTATACTAACAATCTTCTAGGCCCCCTGTGTATCCTGTATGACATTTAATTGTTAAATGAAATGTGCTGCTGCTTCCCAAGCACAACTCCATAAAGTAGCTGGTGTTCCCTAGAAATAAAATTCCCTGCATGACTCCTTCAGAAAATATTTGTTTTTTCCTCCAGGTTTTATGATACCTCCAAACAAGCCATAGGTGCCCTCTTCATCCACTTTGCCAATGTTTTTCTGTCTGATCTCACTGAGGAGGACCCTTGTTCTCTGTAAGTACACGAGGCACTTGCATTCATGCCCTACATCTGTCAAAGGGAGAATTGTGTTGGGAAGGGTCATGAACAGTGGAAATGGGTCTATCTGAAGCACTGCATGGGGATAAACCCTGCTGAGCTTGTTTTTGTGGTCTCTGTTGTCTTCTTTGCTGGTCCTGTTTGAGGAATTTCTAAACTAAACTTCAGACTAAATGTAGAAGTGCCACCTTTACTTCAGACACTTTGCAGATAAAAATTTACTTTCAGCATGAACATCATCTCATTTTGAAAAACTCCTTTAGGCTTCAAAATGTTCCTTAAAACCTTCTGGCCCATCTCCTTTTTTTATATTAAAGTTCTGCACCTTGAAATGTTTCTTTAAGCAGACACAAGTTTAGCTGGGGCTGTACATAACCTCTCAAATGATGTATTGTTTTTTTTTAAACAGACTGTTTTAAAATAAACCCTTTCATGCTTATGCTGTGCCCTTTGGGTGTGTTGTTTATTTTTTATGTGTGTTTGATGTTTCCCTGCACTGCCTGACTTGTCATCCTCAACCAGGCAGCTTAAAACCCTCCAGCCCTGTCCCTGGGCTTTGAGACTCACACTCTGTGTCCTGCCCAGAATAAACCACCAGAGCTCCATGTTTGTATGGAATGCTCTGATTTTCAGCAGCTGGAAACTGTAAAAAGCCACTCTGGGTTTTTGGATGTAGAAAAACTTAATGTTATGCTTTCAAAGTGGATATCAAAAGCAGATTGTTGTTTTCAATTTCTTGGTTCAGAGGCAGCATCGTGTTCTGGAAAAGGAAATGTTCACTGCTGTAGCCTTGTGCTTGGCATTTTCTTCATGCTGTAGAAATCTGGCAGAAAATACTGCAATAATGGAAAACTGCATAAAAAAAACACATTAGTCTATGTGATTTCTTTTTTTTTCTTTTTTTTTTTTTTTTTGGAGTTCATTAAAATACCAAGCCCTGGATTACAGCTTGAACTCTGCAATTCCCAGAAGGTCCCTGCAGGTCTCCTGCCTGTGGCACTCTGCCCAGTGACACTTCAACATCCAGAGCTGCAGAACGCAGATCCATGGAGCCAAAATCTCCTGGCTGGGATGGGTTCAGCTCCTGGATCTGCAGTGGGACCTGAATTTGAGATTTTTGGGACCTCAGGGTTCTTACTGCTGAGCCAGGGCCCATCCCCTCTCCCAAAACCTGCCTCTCACTCTGTGTCTGTGTTTTTGGGAGCCTCTTGCAGCTGCTCAGAAAAATGGACTTTTTGCCTCTTGTGCTGCCTAGTTTGTAGAGCAGCTGTGGTGCCTAAAAAGCTGCCATTTTCTTGGGTGAAATTCTGGGAAACGTTTGGTTCTGTTTCCTCTGAATCTTGGGATTTCATTCTTCTTAATTAAAAAAAAAAAAAAAAGATGCTGCAAGTGGAAAGTCTCCTTTTTGGGGGGTAACTTTTAAGAATATTTATTGCTATATGAATAAATGAGTAGTGCCAGAGAGTTGGTGGAGCCTGTCCCTTCTCTCCTGAAGAAGCTTTTGGACTAAGAAATTGCTGGTAAGGCTTAGGAAAATGCAATAAAAGAGAAGGGAAGCGAGTTTGGATTGTTAAGCAGGCTTATTTAAAATCTTGGGGTTTTAAGATTAATTTCCATTATGAAATGAAAGATTTTGAGTAATACTTAAGAACACAGCTGAAACCTGAATTTTCCTCTGCTCTTAGCTACCTTATTAATTTCATCCTGGATGCCACGCTGGGGATGCTGCTGATCTGGCTGGGTGTGAAAGTTGTCTCCTGGATTGTGCAGCACAAGAAATACACATACCTGGTCTTTGGGGAGTATGGTAGGTGTCACCTGCTCTGCCCAGAGGGGGTTGGTGTGCTCCCAGCTGGGATGGGGACAAGAAAATGACAAGAACTACAGTCTGGGGCTGAAATGTGAGCAGCTGCTATCCCTTCTTCAGAGAGCTCAGGAGGGTGAGTTAAGTGCTGGAACCACTGGAGTGTGGCAGGGTGGTGATGAAAAGCTGGACATTTATTTGTAGACTATACCCCAGGACACTGGTATGGTAAATTAAGGTGTATAGGGTTCTTTTTTGGGGTACTTCCATGGGTTTTTCCCTATCATCTCCATTCGGAATATGGAGTTGTTCTTGCATTTGCCTTGAGCTGTGGTAGGGATCAGCCAGGCACAGTGTGATGCCAAAACTTGAGTTCTCAAGTGTGGCCTCTTTTTTAAATTCGTGCCTTGAGATGGAGAAAACGTTTCCAAAAAGCTGCTCTCGGCCAGCCCCACTAGAGGGTAGCAGTTCCCTTCCAAAAGAGCAGAGCCAGCTCGCTGGAGAAGCTGCAGGAAAGGGAAAAATTAATGCTTTGCCTATTTTACATTGCATCTCATGTACAGATGATTTCAGTCCTATTTCAGAAAATACATCTTATTCATAAAAATAGCAGTCTTGCCATTAATCACAGAATCCCAGAATAATGAGGTTGGAAGAGACCTCTAAGATCATCAAGTCCAACCCATGCCCTAACACCACAACGAGACTATAGCACCAAGTGCCAAGTCCAGTCTTTTTTTAAACATATCCAGAGATGGTGATTCTACCACCTCCCTGGGAAGACAATTCAGTACTTTATTATTCTTTTGGTGAAATTTCTTTTCCTAATATCCAACCTAAACCTTCCCTGACATAGCTTGAGACTGTGTCTTGTTCTGTCTGTTGCTGCCCCAAAAAAAAAAACAAACATTAAACCACTTGAATGCTTTATACAAAAATATATTTTAAAAACAAACACGCTAAACATCCTACAAGGCACTTCCAGGCATAGAGCAAGGAGAGCAACCCCCTCTCTTCTATGTTCACATTGAGATTAACATGAAGATGTTAATCATTAAGTCTCTTCTGAAGGTAACCTTGTTTCTTTGTGTTTTTAGTAGCTGGTGTGGCATCTGAGCTGGTGAAACTTGGACCCAGCTGGGATTAGTTTGGGCACCCCAGTGCATTTACTCAGTTTGTGCAGATGGGTCAGAAGAAGCAGCTACACACTGGGAAGGAGATGATGTGGCAGGGCTGGCTCTCCTCAGACCTGAGAGTGGCTTCCAAGGCTGATCTCCAGAGCAGTTTCAGCATCCTGACAGCAGGCATTTAGTGGGGCAATACCTTTTGTATTTTCCCTAATAACTCTTCCTTTATAATAGATCCCTAAACTTAGATGAGCCAGCAGAAGAATCCAGATATTCTAAGTTCAGGAACTGGAGATTTTCCCCTTTGGAGCAACAAGGACTGGAAGCCCAACCACCTCAGGACACAGATTCAGCTTCATGTGCCACGTCTGCAGTTGGGCAGAAGCAAAAAAACATGAAAAGTCTGTTGGCAGAGCAGTGATGTACTTCTGTTGAGCTGTAGCTGGCCCCTCATTAGAGCTGGCTTAGACCACAGAAACGGCTCATTCCTTTGAGAAAATCTTGCTTTTATTAGTAAAAAACAAGTTTGTGCTGTTGCTTCAATTTGGTTCTTGGACTGGGGGTTAAATATCTCATCCATCAAGTACAGTTTTTGGTGCAGGTCTCTGGCCAGAGTGACCCCAGTGGAAAATACACGTGGGAGCCAAGTGACATGTCCAGGGCAATCCTGTGGCAGGGCTGGGGAAGGAAAACACTCCCGTCCTCATCTCTGCTGTTAAATAACTTCCAAAACAGTTGGGAAGACGCTTGTAATCTTTGTACAGTTTGATGCAGGCTCCAGGAGTATGATTCATTTTCTGGGCTAATTGCTGTACCAGATTTTGCTCCTCAGGAGAATTGAGGGAAGCAACATAAGTCCTGCAGAGGGGAAAACCAGGGGAGCACAAAATCCATGTTGCAAACAGCAGTTAATGCCATTTCTCCAGCCACCAGAGCAGGATAGTTTTGTCCTGGTCCAGTAGAGCCAGTACCCACCTTCCTGCACCAACTTGGAGGGGGAAAAAAAATAAATTTTTCACAGCTGTGTCCTTCCAGCAGCCCTGCAGCTGATGGAAAGCACTGCAGTTGTCCTTTGGCGTGGGCTGCAGCAGTTCCTCCTGCTCTGGGGTTGCTTCTCCTGCCTCCCCAGCCCTGGCTGGCTCCCCCTGTGCAGCTGCAATAGCTGCATTGAAGGGCAAGTAAAGTAAAGGGGAGGGAAAGCCTTTAAATCTATGCTGCTATTTTAAGCATGCAGCTGTCCAGAATTGTTCAGAAAAATCAATTTCCATATTTCCAAAAACCCAGGAACAGGCATTCTGAGAACAGCCTCTCTTGTGCCTGAGCTCATGGCCAAAGCCTGCTGCAGCCAGGAATGACCTGTTTTACAGCTAGTGAGGAATCAAAGGCTCCTGCTCACTTATGTTCCTCCATCTTTTGCCCAAAAGCTCTGGATTAGTCTCTGAATTGCCTCTAAGCACAGGAAACTGAGCTTTGGAAAGTTCTCAGGATGCTTGGCTCCTGAGATCAAAGACTGGGGAAGCTGTTCCTGGCACAGGTGGGCTTTGGGGAACGAGGGTTGCCTTACACCTACTCAGAACTAACAAACTCCTGCCCCTGGAGGTGTTGAAAGCCAGGTTGGATGGGACCCTGAGACACTCCCATGGCAGAGGGCTTGTAACAAGGTGATATTTTTAAGGTCTGTTCAACCCAAACCATTTTGTGATTATTCTGTGAAATTCCACAAACTCGCCATTGCTGTAGCAAGTCATGGTTACAGGAGCTGTCCATGTAGGGAACCTTTACAGGGAGGAGAATAAAGGAGAATTTAAGCTTCAAAAGATGTGGGAGGTGGGTACCCAAGTTCTTGGAGGTGCTGTTGGGCTGGGACAGACTGAGCAGAGGATGTGCTGGCTCCAGTCAGGGTGTGCAGATCAAGCCTGACTGAACTTTGTGCCTCATCTCCAAACTGGTCCAGCTCTCTTCTCCCTCCCCATGGCAATGAGCAGCTCCCTAGAGAACACCTTTGTATGGCTGCAGTGCCCTGACATTTTAATTGTGTTCAGTAATTCTCCAGGATTACTTTAGAAATACCTCAGTATTTTCTTTTAGGTAAGCAAATGGGATGAATTTGCATTGAGAGAGATATTTCCTGCAATGTGCAAGTAAATTTTTCTGGAGGAGCATTAAGAAATGAGGAGGAGGAAAAGTGTTCTCAGTGGAAAACGTCCCTCTGGCTGCTCATCTGGATGTTGACTTGTAGCTGTGGTCACTGGCTATCTAAGCCTGATGCTTTGTGCTTGTTCAGTGTCTGGAAATGGAAAGGCATCTTGCTTGGAGGCCTTCAAAGTCTGTTTAGTGGCCTGTTGAACTCTGCTGGTCAAATTTAGTTCTAAGAGAATATGCTCTGTGCCAGCTGCTGAGTTTAACTGAGGACCTGTGTAGGCTGCTTTTGGCCTCGTGGTGCTGTTGTACAAAATTTCCATAACAAATATTCCCACGTCCTGGAGCAGTCAAGGGAATTGGCTGCTAATGCTTGAGGAAATACTGCTGGAAATAGCTCTAACCTGAGGGGCTCTCCTGCCCTCAGCCTGCTGGGCTTTTCCACCCCTAGGGCCAGGGGGGAAAAGTGAGGAAAAGGCTGAAGGTCCTGCTTAGGGATTGTGTGTGGTTGGGTCCCTTGCTCTGAGTGGGTACAACCTCTGAGCCTCCCAAATTTGGGTGACAGCAGCACTGTTCCCTGCAGTTTGAATATCCACATGGACCAAAGATCTCTAGCACTGGTGTGACAGTTCCAACTGTGCACTCACTTGTCCAGGGAGCTGGAATGGCCCATCCCTGGAAGTGTTCAAGGCCAGGTTGGATGGGTTTTGAACAGCTTGGTCTAGTGGGAGGTGTCCTTGCTTATGGGATCCCTTCCAACCCACACTATTCTATGCTTCAGTCATTTTAGTTCAGGTGCAGAAAATGCCAGAGAGGGTCTGGGGTGTCCACTGGACCCATCTGGCTGCTCTGATGCACCACATTTCTCTCTAGAAACCTTGTTTTGCCCTCCAAGTGAACGTTTCACACAATTCAAGTTTACTGCTGTTTCCTACCCTCTGTATTGGCACAGGTAATTAGATCCCTTGGTTTTGGAGGTACCATTTATGTGTCTCCTGAGAAGTTTTTATTGACTTTTCCTACCCCCACCTTGTCACCCAGTACAACTTCCAGTGCTTTCAAATACTTGCCTTTCCTCAAACCCCCTGAATCCTCCACTTTGGCTGTAACTGAGCTTTTTCCCTACCTGCTCTGTGCACACAAGTGCCCAGAAGACTGTAAATAAAGCTGTAACATGTGGGCTGTGCTGACAGCTTGGTGCATTAGGCAGCCTGGATTAAAACTAATCCTGTTGTGTGGTAACAGCTCAAAAACATCAGGCACTGCAGCTCTGGCTCCCCAGCAGCTGGGCTCCCACGCACCCATGGAATATGAGACACATTTGTGTGAGGTTGCCACGGGCCCCAGAGGTTCTTGGGCTGCTCCAAGGAAGTTTTCCTGGAGGTGGGGGGCATTAGGAATGCTGCTGGAGGAGAGCAGTCAGAATTCAGTGGGTGCATCCTGTGGGGTGAAGGAGGATATTCAGTTCTACGAGGATGGGAGATGGCTGCAGGAAGGTTTTAGCAGAGGCTGTTCTCTAAGCTAGAGGTTTGTGGTAGAGCTGAGATGTCCTGGGTAACCTCCCAGCTAGAACCAGGGACAAGAAGCTGGAAGGGTTCAGAGGGAGTGTGATACGTATAATCACCCAACAGGTGTGATGTGGAGGCTGCAAAGGCCACTCAGACCAATTCCCCACCCTGCTGTGTTCAGAGTTTTCCTTTCCTTGTAGGAAAGAGAAGAACCTCTATTTTATTCTATTTTTTTTTTTTTAGCCTCTAGGTAGCAGATTAGTTTTTGCTGGCTGGCAGCGTGGTGTGGCTGAGTCTTGTGGATTCTCCTCGAGGTTTATGTATAGAAACACTTCCTGTAAGAAGAATCCTTCCAAATTTACAGAGCAGGGCACCTCTGGGGAGCTCTTGATCCACCAAAGACTGAATCTGAGGATGCCTCTGACAGCTTTCTGTAGGAAAGCAGCACTTACATCAGCTCAGCTCCAGTATTCCAGCCTTTCCTTGGGCTGTCCCAAGGAAGTTTTGCTGGTGGTGGGGAGCACTAGGAATGCTGCTGGAGGAGAGCAGTCAAAATTCAGTGGGTGCATCTTTTGGGGTAAAGGAAAATATTAATTTCTCCTCTCTCTTCTTTGGCCTGGTGAGCCAAAACCTGCCTTGGGCTGTGCAGTGACAGAATGCAGAGCAAGGGACCACAGGGCATGGTTGTGGTGGTGAATGGTAGTGACCTGTCCCTGCAAGGGGGCAGGTATTTGGGGGAGATCTCAAACCTGCTGCTGCTTTTTGGGCAAGCTGAGGTGAGAGGGAAGTGCTGTCACAGAGAGACAATTCACAAAGGGTGGCTTTAGTCCTGTCCCTCCACGGGGGACAGAGCACAGCTGACAACACAGAGCAGAAGGGAAAGAGTTCAAATGCAGGAAGGATACAAGGGATGTGTTTGTTTTCCTGTTTTGTTTGTACTCAGAGCTCTGATGGGTGGTGATAATGTGGGGGTTTCTGGGAGAATTGGTTTGTTTTGGGGTACAGGGCAAAAAGTTTCACTAGACCCAAGGTGTGTGCCAAAGGCAGCCAGGCTTCCTAATCTATTGGGAGAGGCTTTTAGGAGGATCAAAGCCTCTCTGACACCATCCTGTGGCTTCCAGCTGCCTCTAACACTGCTCCCATCTCCTCACAGACCACCCATTAAGCTGTTGCCTGCCAGGGAGTAAAGATTCCTCTCTCCAAAATCCTCCACAGGCTGTGCTGGGTGTGCTTCCACATAACCTTCCTGGCTCCCTCTTCCTGCCCTCCCTCCCTCCCTGCAGTTCCTGCTGGTTTGGCTCTCTCTGCTTGCTCTCCTCATCCCTGCACCCTTGGTCCTTCCCTCTCCTCTTCTTTGCTTCCTTCTCAGTCATGGCTTGAGCAATTAAGAATTTGGGGCAGGAGGTGATCCTACCTTGGACACTACCAGGATGCCTCTACTTTTTAGCTGTAGCTTTGGAACGAGGCAGGTGTTTTGGTGTGTTGCTAACAAATGACAGAATAAGGACAAATGTACCTGAAAACCTGTTTTGCACTTGCTGGGAGGCTGATCCCCACAGAGCTAGGGCTCAGTTGGACACCAGCTCTTACCAAATCCCTGTATGTGCTGCTGGCTTTTGTGGCCAGAGGTTTTTATTGGTGTGGATAAATGTCCCTTTGCAGACTGCTGGCGTTGTCTCTCCCTGCCACATCTCGACAGAATTGTGCTGAGGAGTGGGGAAAAGTGGAAAAAAGCAAAGCAAGGCTCCCAGCCTGCTGCCATCTGACCTCACTGAGGGTTGGCATCTGTCAGTGCCAACTGCACAGGTTCCCTTGCATGGATGGAATTCCAAATTCCGGGCAGATTATGCTGGGAACAAGTGTTGCCAGAGGTTATCTTTGTCTTTAAGTGGTAAGAGGAAATGCTGCAGCTTTCCTGAGCTAAATAGTTTATCATAATAGAATATCTCAGTTTTGCAGACCTGAGATATTCTGGTGAGGCAGGGGAGGTGATACCCAGCTGGCAGGGTGCTCACAGAGGGCTGAAGCAAGCACATGTAACAGATACAGAACCATTATTGTTGTTACCAGTGCAAATATGCTTTTCCTTATTTCTTGGTGAGTACCCCGTTGGAAACATTAGTATTTAATTAGCATTGATTCTTTTTGAGTGAATTGCTTTAAAACCTGGGGTGATGGAGCCCCTGTCTCTTGCTCAGACAGTATCACATAACCAGCCCTTCACTTCATCAGCACAATGAAATAATTCTGCTCAGGCCTGACAAGTTATGCTGCTTGTAGTGAAAATAGTGAATTGCAATTTTCAAGCTGCTCCTGGTAACTGTGTGGGTAAGGCTTGGCAGGGAGCACATTGCAGATTAGATTTTTAATGATTTATTTGCATTTATTTTATAGAAGAATGTTCAGGTACTGACTAGTCATTGTAGAGAGGAGTCAGTATCAAGCATGAGGCAACTTTTCTTCAAGGCTCTCTCCTCCTGTCCTCTGTCCCAGATTTAATATTCTGTTTTTCCAGGTGACCCTCCACAAGCTGCTGCCTGGATTGGCCAGTGTATCCTCTACTTGCTGATAATGGTTTTTGAGAAGACTGTGATTAGCCTTGTCCTGCTTATCCCTGGTTGGACAAAGGTAAGCAGTATTTTTCTAGCTATAGCTGTTGTGGTTTCTTTTTGTCAGCTTTGTCTGATTCATGGTTCCCATTATTGAGGGCCTTTAATCCTCACACTTACTGTCTTCACTCTGTAATCATTAGCTATTACCTAAAATTTGGGAAACATGAATTTCATAATGGTTTGGCTTTTGGTGCATTATCTTGCTAGTCAAAAGCTAATGGAATAAGATGATGCTTTGATTTTCTTTCCTGTTTTTGGAAGACTAAAATGGGCTGGGCTGGCAGCTGAGCTCCTTCAGTTCTGCCAGAGGATTTCTGTGTTATTCTGTCAAGTCAATCCATGTTGGTGTTTTGTGATCCTGTGCTTAAACCAGGGGATTAATTTGAAAAGTGCTGTATGAGTAGTGTGTTGTCTTTTCCTGCTCAGCTGCTTCTGTATGCCAGCATTGTTAATTGTGTTGATCAGAAGCCTATCTTTAAAAACATAAAAATAATAACCTGTGGGGCTTTTAGCCACTTACCTGTTGGCACCTGTGATGGGTGTAAAAACCTAATCCTGAGAGTCAGGGGTAACTCCAGCTTGGAGTCCCCTTTCAGCAGGCACTGTGTGTAACTGAGGAGTTACCTCCAGCACTCTGGGAGCACTTATCTCTTCAAGGGTTGTCCTTCAAATCCAGATCCAGAGATGCTGCTGGATTCCTCTCCGTGATTACTGTTCATGGCTGGTGTCCTTGTTCTCCAGATGAGCTCCAGGGAGCCAAGGGAAGTCCCACCAGCTGTTGTCGTGGATAATTACACTGAAAGACTTGTTTCTGTACAAAATCTTGTGTTTGGCAGCTGGGCTAAGGGAATATCCTGAGTAATCTTTTTAAGAGCTGTGTTGAAGCTCTGGCTGCTCACGTAAGAAGACAAGCAGTTTTCATCAAAGATCTTGCAACAGAGCTGTTCAAATATTGCTAAAGTGTTCTAAATGTTTTCTGCTCTGCAGCTTCAGCAGATCCTCCTGGGTTACATCCCAAACCCTCAGCTGGAGCTCGTCCTGGTGATGTTTGTTGTGCCTTTCATAGTCAATGTAAGTGGTGCCTCTGCAGGTGCTGGGTGGGCTGGTTTGGAGATTGCAGTTCAGCCTCGTGGGACTGTGCCCAGGGACTGGCTGGGGGCAGCCTTGAAGTGCCTGGGACAGGGTGGAGGGGTGTGTAAAGAAATCCATCTTGTCACAAATCTTGTCACTGCCACAGTCTCTGTTCCCAATTCCCTCCCCTTCTCTGAGCTGCTGTGGGGCTGACTCTTCACCTCTTGGAATAAAGCTGGGTCCATCTCAACAGCATGGGGGTGCCCAAAACATTTTAATGGATGGCTCATGACCTTGACAATCCAGTCATTTGGCTGGATGTCAGATTGTATGACGGCAAGACAAGGTGCTCTGAAGCCAGAACTGTTGTTTTGCTCAAAATTAGTTTGACAAAACCTCTTGAAAGCTCAGCTCTTTCCTGGTTCCCCTGATTCTGGGTAATCCTTGAGCTGCTGCTCAGTTCCTGCTAAGGTGGGAAGTGGGAACAAGGTGTTTTAACACTCAGATACTCCCTGGACAAGCAGGGGGGTTTAACTTGCTTTCAGCTCATCCCCATGCACATTTCATTGGATGCAGCACTGGCAAAGTTGGATTGATCTGCCTCTCTGCACCATCCCAGGCTTCATTTCCACATTGGAAAGCAGATTCTGGTCCTGAAAGAACTGAGCAGGGACTGATTCAGGCAGATGAACTTTGGATGGAGCTTGGTTCAGTGGTGATGTTCTGGTGGAAACTTGGCCTATTGTGGTCTTATTTAATCTGAAAACAATAGGACTTGTGTAAGAAGGGACTTAAGGAATTTGACTCCCCAATCCCCATGGACACAATTGATGCAGGGCTGATGTAGATACAAGGATGATCAAGGCTGGATGTCTGGAGAGCCCAAGAGGAGAAGAAATATCTGTGATTGAATGACTCTGCATTTTGACCTCTGCAATCTGATGATGTAACTTCTTTCTCCCCAAGGCCATTATGTTCTGGGTTGTGGACAGCTTGATCATGAGGAAATACAAGCAGAAGGATACCCTAGACATCAATGGATCCACAGAAACTCCTCGGGCCAGGAGGACTGAGGAATCTCAGGTAAGACCAGGGATGCAAACTTGTTTTTCAGACCAAGATACAAGTTTGTGGCATGGTCTGTGTGTTTTACCACAACCCTGTAACAGAACATCACATTGCCTGGAGCTGGGGTGGTGCTTCATGAATGTGGGTGATCACCTTGCAAAGTCAAACTCACTCTAACCACGAGCAGTGTCACAGCCCAGGAAGTGTTGCTGAAATACTGCCCTGAATGATGACAATATCTTGGGGAGATGAGCTGGCTTCTGCACTGATCTGTGTGAGCAGGCTAAAGCTGTCCCTCTGAGCTTTGCTGTATTTAATTGTAATTAATTTTGGCTGGGTAGAGCTTACTTTCCTCTCTGTAATTGTTAGCATCCCTTTTAGAGGACAAGGCTTAGGTGGGAATCCTATTTTTTGTCAACATTTGGTATTTTTTCAATCAGATTATTGTCCCTTAGCTGGAGGAGGCTGTGTTTTGTATAGTCTGAGCCCAACAGTTATAAGTTATGGTGGGGGAGGAAATGCTGCAGTTCCAGCAGACTTTGTGCTTCTTAATCATGAGTGATTTGTTGGGTAGGTGATGTCTGCATCTCACTGACCTTTGGGCAGAGTCCACAGTCTTGGTCCCTGGGAGGAATTCCCTTCCTTTTGCTGGGACCCAGGCCTGGTTTTAGTGTGTTCTGTGTCCAACTGCTGATATCCTGCAGCTCACTGGTGAGACTTAGCAAGATAAGATAATTTCTGGCAATCGCAGCCTGGCTCCTGGAGGAGCTTCTGCTGAGGAATTTGGGATGAGCAGAAATAGCTCTTGCCCTCTGAGAGTTCTTTCACAAGGAGTAACTCAGCTCTGGTGCTGATAGATGGGATGGCCCATCGCTGGTGACATTGCAGCAGGCACAGAGGTGGTGATGTTCTAACAGTGTGTGCTTGGCAGCCTGCACAGCAGCCGAGACTTCTGTGTCCCAGGGGTGCAGCAGGGACGTGTGATTTATTAAAAAATATGGATATTGATCTAGTATTGATATCCAACTGTGATGGACAAAAACTCTCTAACAGTTTAAGGGTAGAAAGTGTGTGTTTATTCAACGCTGGGCAGTGTGTGGGATAGCTCCCAAATCCACACCACGGCTTCCAGGTGATTACAGAGCCCTTTTATCCATACAAGTATTGAATATATAAAATACAAATCCATATTCATAATTTTGGTACATCCCATTCCCCACTTCGTATGCTAATCACTCCAAAAGCCATTCAGCATGCGTGGTTTGCTCCTTGAAATGGGACAGTGTCCCTTTCATGGGGAGTGGTCTCAAAATGAGGAAGTAAATGAAGTCTTCCTCGTTCTGATCTTTCTACCTTTTCAATGCAAATATGACAAATGAACTCTTGGTAGAACTCCCATTCCTTGTCTTCAATTGGTTTCAGAACAGAGGAGGTCCACAATCGTCTTATGTTCCTAAAAGCTCTTTATCAGTTTATATTTTTCATTATAAACCCAGCTAACTAAACATTGTGCTGAAAAGCAATCTATTATTAGTTAACTACTAACTCCTAACTTCATCAAGGCCTACTCATTTATTATTCTTTTTTTTTAATTAACTCTAGTAAGACTTATTTCTCTTAGCTCCTCAAAATCTCTAAATGCCTTAAAGTTTACGTTTCACGTGGCCACTGCTCCTGCAGTGTCAGAGGAATCCTGGCTCTGGCAGGGAGGGCAGGGAGATGAGACAAGGGGGTCACTCCTGCTGGCCCTGCCTCTGGATGAGCAGCTCTGGTGAGGTTGGTCAAGCCCTGCCCTGCTCACTGGATGTCCAAGCTCAGTTAGAATTACAGCAGCTCAGGGGCAGAGCTGGGGAGGTGACATCACTGAGATAAAGATCTCCTTCACAGCTTTTGGAGCCAAACCCTGCAGCATCCAGGCTCAGGGGTGCTGGCTGCCGTGGATGTGTCACGCGTGGTGTCACAGGTACTGCTCCTCCATGGAGATGGAGCTGACCTCTGCCCAGTTCCACTGGAGCACTGCAAGTGTTTTGTGTGATCTCCAGCTCAGTTTTGGATAATCTGAAGGAACAATACCTGCTAATTTCCAGATGCTAAGAAAGCCTCTTCTGGCAAGTCAACAGACAGGGAGTTTCAAGTGGTGGAAACATTTCCCACAACTTGCCACTTTCTGCCAAAGGTTTCTCTCATCTTCCAAGCACCTGAGTGCTTTTCTCTGAAGACTTCAGCAAAAATTCAACAATGTGCAGATCATCTTTTCATCCTGAAACCCTCTGATCCATCCCTGCAGTGGAGCTACCAAGGGGACTGGTTTCTCCTCTGAGCAGTCTGCAGGGATTGCCTCCTTTATGCTCAGACATGTTCCTATGCCTCTGGCCTGACAAATATTTTGGGCAGAGAAGGAAGCTTATGAAGAAATACAGAAGTGGGTGACCTGTTTTCCAACTCCTTCTTGGCACTGGGCCTTCAGGAATAGCCTTAAGCCCCTGCTTCAGGTGTCAGCTTCTTAACCTGTGAACTAAAGATCATGCTGACTGGCTGATCCCTCCCTCCAGCTGGATTGACTGGAATTTAGTCTCAAAAGCAGAAAATGAGCATTTGCTGGGCTTGTTGCTGCTGCTCACCTGTTCAAGTGGGGAAATTTCGTGTTTCCCTGCTGCCCAGTGGAGGAGGAAGGGGGGCTGAGGAGTGCAGGACAGAGCTGATGTGTCCCACAGGTTTATCAGTGCTCATCAGGGCTGTCTCGCTGCAGGCGCCACCAGCTCCCATCTCACTGCTGACTTGAATTTCAACCCTCTGCCTATCTCACCAACAGGGTGTCATTATTTTCAGATGAACCAGCAGTTTGTGTTTGGAAAAGGAGGGGGAGAGATAGGAAGGAGAATGGAAAGAGTGAGCTGGAGTTAACCTGTCGCTTTTCTCCAGGGGCAGCAGGAATCCTCAGCTCTGTCCTTGGCTTGGTAGAGCAGCTGGGCAGCAAGAATGGTATCGCTTACTGATGCTGCTCCTGCAGCCAAGGAAGTGGCAGCCTCTTGTGGGCTTTAAATCTCCTTTGGTGAACCAGAGGATGAGCTCTTGCTACTTCTTTTACACTGAATCCCTGAAAGGGACAGACTCCCTCTTATGGTT
Source organism: Taeniopygia guttata (assembly GCF_048771995.1). NCBI lineage: Eukaryota > Metazoa > Chordata > Aves > Passeriformes > Estrildidae > Taeniopygia > Taeniopygia guttata. The sequence continues at coordinate 4,176,485 of NC_133025.1, forward strand.
GGAAGAATTTCACCCTTCTTTCCTTCCATGTCAGTCTTAAACTTTGTGTTGTTTCAGTCTCCTGCCCTGCCTGGTAAATGTTCATGGAGTAATATTTTTGCCCTCTTGTGGGGTAGAAAAGGATCTCTTGAATGCCAGTTTGAATCCAGTGCTGTTCAGCCTGGGGAAATTAATTCATCTGCAAGGCCCTTATTTTTGCTTTGTATGTGTCCTGCCCTTGACCCAAGGCTCTTTTCCCTTGCCCTTGTAACTCCCAATGAACTTTAGATCTTATCAGTGATTTCTTTGTTTCCTCCACTCAAGAAAACAAGTCAGTTTTAATAGTGTTTTATTTGATCTTTTTTAAGTTGTTTTTTTTTCCCCCCCGCAGGGAGGTGGATGAGTTTCTGTTCCTTTCCCGAAGGCTTAAATTTTTAGAGACAACCCTTAAAGCAAAAGTCCACTAACAGTGGTACTTTTGAGAAAAATTGAGGTGAAATTAGAGACTACTGTGAGGCTGGAAGGAAAGTTAATATATTGCATGAGGGCCTGCCTTTGGTCAGGATGGAGTTCACTACCTGCCCTAATTCCCTTCATAAGAAACTCTGTATTTTGGCATTCATTAGATGAAGGTGCTGATAGACACCAATACAGTGCTGCTTACTTAAAAGTGTTGAAACACTTAGAAAGTCCAACAGCAAGTTGGAGTTGCCAACAAACAATTTTATTTTTGATTTTTTTTTTAATTTTTAATCAGCTCAAACTCATGGTGAACTCAGGTGCCATGTCCTTACAGGGAAGATGAATGAAGGTGGACATAGAGGTGCTTTCTGTGAATTCTGTGAAGTGTGTGGTGGGCAGGTGGCAGCTTGGATGGGTCTGGATGCACAGCAGTGTCACCACCCCTGCTTGGCTGCAAGGGGATTTGAGTTTTCAGCTGAAAGCCACCCAAATCACCAGTTCAACAGGCCCCACAACCAGTCTGTTGCAGCCTGTCAGAGCTCAGTGAGTTCACAATGTAATTACACACACATTTCTTCAGGTCCAACAGCATCACAATACCAGTGTGATAAACAGAGGAAATCTTCACTTGAGAGAGATGGAAACTTTCCAATGTGCGTCCTGAGCCAAAAAAACGCAAAACTGTGAGACCAGTGATGGGGACAAGAGAGCTTAATCTGCTCTGCTGCTGCCCTTTGGGTGTCTGACTGAAGAGGAGAGCCCTGGATGGAGGGCTGGGGTGTGTGTGAGGGTGGGGAGCAGGAAACCTTCCCCTGCGGCTCTTGCGCTGCTTTGAAGTCACTGACTCACTGGAGTTGTGTTTTTCCTGTTTAGTGCTTTTGTTGCTGTGGTGACTGGCCCCCTGGTGCTGCCTGAGTGCTGACAAGTGAAGGGCATGTTAAATCACAGCTGTGTGTGGAGATGGAGATAGGAGTGATTCCCCCTGCTCCTGGTTTTGCCCAAGGAATCCTGAGCTCTGGAATGTTGGGAATGTCCTGTGTGTGAGCACTGGGCTGAAAGTCCACCAACCATCCATCCCTTTGAGCTGGGAGGCTGCTGAGTCAGGCACAGGGAGACTTCACAGTGACAGTGCAGCTTGTCCTGCCCAGATGTGGGTGTTTGAGGAGTTGTGTGTAGGACAGGGTGGAGCAAACAGCCTGGTCTGCAGCACAGCTCTGATGAGGAGCAGCTGAGCAAACTGGGGATGCAGGAGAAAAGGAGGCTCAGGTGTAACTTTATTCCTCTCCACAACTCCCTGCAAGGAGGTTGTAGCCAGGTGGGGATCAGTCTCTTCTCCCAGGTAACACGAACAGGACAAGAGGGAATGGCCCCAGGTTGCACCAGAGGCAGTTTAGATTGGATATTAAGGAAAATTTATTTACTGAAAGGGTGGTCAGGCACTGGCACAGAGAAATGGTGGAATCACCATCCCTGGAAGTGTTGAAAAAACATGTAGATGTGGTGCTCAGGGATGTTTAGGTTTAGTGGTGAACCTGGCAGTGCTGAGTTGATGATTGGACTCAGCCTAGGAGGTCTTTTGCAACCTTGAGGATTCAATGATTCTAACCTGTCCAGCCATTGATATTATCTATGCACACTGCTGGCTGGCTGGCATTGGGTTTCAGCTCTTCTGCAGTCAGTGCAGCCATCTCCTGGATAAAATCCAGCCTTTTTCCTCTTCCAGAGGATGTGGCTGAAAAATGCCCACATGTGGCTCCGTCTGCATCTTGCAAATAGTCCAGGCTGATGGCAGCCAGTTTAGAGTAGCCCATGGTATCCTCAGGTGTGGAGTTAACTACTGAGTGTGTAAGGGTTCCAGCAAGAAAAAAAAAAATGTGTTTTTTTACCTCGAACACCAGTGAGAGGTGTCAGTGCTCAGCTTTGGCTCCCACAGCTCAGACTGAGCCAGGAGCTGCTGTGTCAGGCAGAAATGAGGTGCTGCCCGGCTGGGACACCACTCCTGAGCTGGCTCCATGGCTGAAGCTGAGCCTGTAGCCCTGCTTGCCCTTCTGACTGAGCTGTGGAGGTGATGGGCAGCTGGAGGCCTGGAGAAAGGTCTACATGTGGTACAGCTGTTCACAAAATATGTGGCCTTGTTTTTGTACATGTCCTCCGAGGCTTCAGCCAGGCCTGGACATCCAGGTGTGAGTTCTGTCCCATGGGGATCAGACCCTTCAGCTGCCCGTTCTGCTCTCGAGGAAGGGCACTGGGATGGTCGTGGTGCCTGTGCCCAGATCTGTTTGGCTGCTGTTGGAGAGATGGTCTAGATGACCTTGAAGCCTTACCCATCTGCCAGAGAGGATTGGATCTGGCAGCAGACCCCTCTGTAGGAATGCTTGACTCGTTCAGCAGGCAGTATTGAGAAGTTCTGAGAGCTTTGACTCCATCAGCATCTCTCTGTTCTCCTTTCTAGGTATTGCTCTCTCCAGACATGGATTTTGAGCAGTCTGAAAGCGACCAGGATACCTCAGGACTCTGGGGAACCACCCAGAAGATGAAGCAGCCCAGCTATCAAGTGGTCATCTGACAACAGCGGGACAAGGAGGAAGGAGCAGCACTGTGATCCTTGAGCTGGCCAAGGAAGGGCAGGGTGGGGAATACTGGGTGACCCTTGTGCATCTACAGAGACCCTTTTGCCTGCCTCATCCTAGACCTATCCCGCAGCTGTCCTGTGGATGCTGTCTGTGCATCCTGTACAGGCTTGAGCAGGATCTGCTTTACCTGTGTGCCCCACATGCAGGCACGTTGAGGTTGGGGATACAGGGATGTGTTTTCCCTGGCTGGACAACTGGGTGTGACTTTTTTTTTTCTTTTGTCAGGGCTAGAGGCTGAAATGAAAATACTGTCTGGTTTTTTAATAGAAAAAGGAAAACAAGCTCTATTCTGTATTACCTGAACTGTGACACTTTTATATGCACAATGCTCAAAGAAACGGTTTGCAATATGTATTTAAATGTCTTGAATTGGGAAGCTGTCCCAGCTGATCTGATTCTTTTTACTGTTTTATAAGGAATCCAATAAATATTTGACCTAAAATCGCTTCATAGATTAAATGCCTTCATGTGCTTAATGTTCTGCACGACCCTAACGCTGTGAAAAAGAGGAAGGGGAGCTGTTGGAATCTTTCCTGACCAGGGAAGATTGTGTTTCTGCAGCAGGGCTGTTCTGGTGAACCTGAAGATGAAGAGCTTGAGCCACAGAGCTTGGTTTCTGTGGTTGAGCTGTAGGAGCTGCTTCAGTGCAAAGCCCTGATGCTGCAGCATCAGCCTGTTCTGGGCTCCAGAACAAGCTCAGAGATGGATCCCAGTCAGCACCTTACAAGGGAGTGTTTACTGCAAGTTGACAGCTTGCCTTTTACTTAGTTTAAAACAAACAACTGAAATGTCTGCAGGATCTGATTCAAAATGTATCTGAAAGTCCTGTTAGCTGGCCCTGGTTTGGGGTAAGGAAGGACCTGGGGTAGTGCTGCTGCTGCAAAAGACTCTGGGTCACCCCAGGCCTGGCACTGTCTGCTCCAAGTGTGAAGTGCAGGGCTTTGCCCTGTTTGCTTTCCCCTTAGCACGCTGTATTTGTCTGTAAACACAAAAATGCAAAACACTTTGCAGCTGTCCTGGGGAGAGAGCGAGCACAGAGCAGCTGCAGCACCCCACACCCAGGCTGGATGCAGAGGCAGCTGTGAGAGACCAGCCAGAGTCCAAATGGGGGGGACAGTCCTTGGAGCAGGGATCCAGGATCCACTGGGCTGCTATCCCTAGTGGAACCATAGCCAGGCTTTGCTTCTTGCAAGACAACTCCCCTTAAGCGATGCATGGGAATGATCTTTTATTTTTCCTTTTCCCCTTGTATTTTTCCCAAGAAAACAGCCCTTATTAAGGGGTAAAAATTAAAGGATTTGGATTTACTAACTTGGATGGATTTAGATGCAAAGGCTGAGCTTGGAGCATGTGAAGAAATTTGGTGGGGTTTTTTTTGGGGGTTTGGTTTGTTGTTTTTCTCCTGACTTCAAAGTGGTTTGAAGCCTTAGATGCAAATCAAAGTCTCGGATGCCCCTCAGTGAACTAGACACGCTTGGCTACACTTGCAGCTGTGCAGCTTTAAACTGTTTTTCTGGAAATTAAGTCCTTTTTTGTTTTTCTTCCTTAATGAAGGGTCAAAATCCTACTTCTGCTGGCACATCAAAAGGCTTTTGGAACACATGGCATACAGCTCTCTGAATAGATTATTTATATTGCTCAGTGCAGTCGGTTTCACAACACAGCTTCTGCTTGTCTGGGGGGTTCTGCACTGGTAAGGGTTGGAATAAGTCCTGTGCTGTACAAGGTTTTGACTGGAAACAGTTTATTAAAATAGCTTTCCTCTTAGAAACTTGCTCCCTGCTTTGAGGAATACTGGTATTTTGGACTTTTTTTCTTGCTATGGGCTGCACAATGCCATCCTGCAGTGGGTGAAGAGTGCAAATTTGGCCAAAGCAATGTCCTTGTTCTAAACTGGACTGTGAGTGACATGATCTTCATTTGGCTCTTAGCTGAGGCTAAGAGAAGGTTCACAACTGGCAATAGCAGAAGTAAAATGTGGGGGAAGGTTCTCCTTCCCAATCCTTGTGTAGCCAGTGCTGTTTCAGCAGCCCTGTTCCCTTCCCATCTCTGAAATGGTGCCATACAGTTGTTTCCATTGCACTCCAGAGTGAGTGCTCAGCCTCATTCCTGAGCTGTCTGAGCCATGTGCAATCACTAGACACATCCCTGTGAATTCAAGTGCTCTGTGACACTCTTGGAGATGAGAACAAATGCATCTTACTGCAATAACTGCACAGAGGTCTGGGAGCTCTCTGGGACAGCATGAAGGGCTGTGAGCATCAAGCCTGAAAATATTCCCCCTCGTGAGAGAGGGAAGTGTTGTGATACTCACTTCAGGGCTGAAAAAAATTAAAATTTACAGTCCATGACCTGCCTTTGCTCTTGGGGCAGCAGGAGCACAAACTGTTTTCCCATGTCCTATTCCACTGTATTTAAAGTCTGTGGTTAAACTCTCATTTCAATGTGGGAGTAGAAGCCTAGAGTCTGTTCTCATCTCCTACCAAGTGCATAGAGACTAAAGAACATCAATGACCTTTAATTTTCCACTGAAATTCATTTGGTTCCAAACTTATTTTTAACTCGTGAGTGGTTCTTTCATTCATCTGGTAACGTGAGCCTGTCCAGCAGCATAAAACACACACAACCTTAGCTTCAAAGCTTGTTTTACCTTTGCCAAATGAAAACTTCACTGCAGTGTTCACTGTAAAATATTTATTGTGAAATGGATAACTGGAGCCTTAAGGAGACTTTGACTATATTGCTCCAGGTGCTTCATTGGACTTGATCCTTGTTATCTTCAGGCCCTGAAAGGAATGTGTTTCCTTGGCTGCAGGAGGAGAAAGAGGAGCAATGATGCACCCGAATTATTAGCAGTAGGTGTGTGTTTATATATATTATATACATTTCTATATACAGAGGAGATGAGAGCCTAAGCCAGTCCCTCCCCTTAGCAATACACATGGACAGCACAATGTGGGAGGAGAGGGGAGGTTTCAGTAAGGACAGTTTGGAAACACCTGCCAAACCCTGGGGTGTCCAGAAATCCCCTGCCACTTTCCTGTTTGCTCCCTGCTAGTGAAAGGGGAGGTTGGTTGGATGTGGGCTGTGGGTGATCTTCCTACTCTCTTCTTGGGCAGAGAAGTCAACTTCACAGCTGTTCTTCCTCATCTCTTTCTGGCCCACAAGCAAACTGCAGAGCATGAAACCTCTGTTACTATTCCACACTCAGGACTGTGCTGAAGGTCTTGCCTATTTCTCAAGACAGCAGGGCCCAAAGCAGTAGTTTCTTCTTTATGTTCTGTTCCAAAGTACAAGCCTTGGCATGAGTTTTGTGCTAACTGAGCTCTCTGTAAGGATCTTCCAGAGTGCAGTTAAATCTTGCTGGTTGCTTTTGGCTGTTTCCCTCTTCCAGGCAGCACATGGTATGAGTAAAGAAACCATGCTTGCCACCTGCTCTGCTGCCAGGGTGCTTGCAGCACTAACGAGCTGATCAAGCAACTGGAAAATCACCAGCCTACCCCCAGCAGCTGGAGCTCCAACAGCAACAATATGATTTAATTGTTAAATATGAAAAAAAAAAAAAAAATCAGGCAAGATTGAACCTATTTCTGTAGGTCCCTGGCAACTGTTTTCTCCTAACACATGGATATAATTTAATTCCTGGAGATGCTTCCACACCCAGCCTCCCTCCTTTTCAATTCTGGAAAGGCAGAGTATTCATGAGCTCAGTTTGGCCTTGCCATGTAAATGTCTTTGTGGTTGTCACGTCCTCTTTGGGCAAGTTCTTTGCTAAAACTCCCCTGTGGCTGATGTATAGCATTGCTCAATGATGCCTCACTTTAAAACACACCACAGCCTTGCAGTTTTGGGTTTGGAGCACCACCTGCAGTGGGGGTGGCTGGCAGACCCTTCTGTAACCTCCTGCTGCCAAATTCCTGCTGCGCACAAATTCCTGCAGTGTAAGGAAGGAGAAGAAGCCAGGGGAAATTGGGATGAAAGTTTTTTGACAATTTGGAATAAATAAAGACTTCCTCCCTGATTACAAAAGCAGCTAGAGTCGTCTAGTCAAAATTCAAGAGGCTGCTTTGTAGGCTCACAAGCTGTCGTGGGTTCTGGTTTGTCATCCCTTAGGAAATTTTAATCTTTGCTGAGCAGAAGGGGTGTGATCCTCAAGGACACGGCAGGTCTGGTGGAAGCTCACGGTGGAACTTTTGTTTCTTCCTGAGGGAGTCAAGACTCAAAAAATCACTAACCCTGTGATGTTATTTAAATTGAATTATGTTGAATTAATTGCTGCATGGAATGAGAGCCTGCACCACTCCTGTTGCTGCTGAGGACCAGAGGTGCTTTTTAAGCACACAGCCTGTGCACCAAGACAGCAACAAACCCCATCAAGGTTTTCACCACTGTTTTAAGGGGTTTTAGTGATCCAGGGAACATCAGGTTTAGTGGCAAATCCAGACCTTATCCCACTAACCAGAAAAGCAATACCCTCCTGTGGCCTGTTGCTTTAAGGTTTTGCTTTTGTTTGATGCTAATGGGTCACTGCAGATGAATATCCACCCACATCTCCTTTCTCTTTTTGTCTTTCTCTCCTTTCCCCATGGACCAAGGTTGGAGCAGGTGCTCCAAGTCACTTCTTTGCAAAGCCTATCACCTCAACGTGTGCTGTCCTGTATGATCTGCCTTTTGTGGGGTGACTCACCAGCCCCCGGGGGTATTGCACAGATCCCTGCATTGATTTATTTTAAGGCCAGGAACCTCTGCACTGTTCACTGGCTTATTTCTCCCTCCCTTCCCACTGAGACAGCATCAATCATGCCTTTAACCACATCCTTTCCCCCAGCCTTCTTTTTCTTCAGGAATCTGATGAATGTTCATTTAGCATGAGAGAGAGACAGCTGATTTCCAAGGACAAAGCCCTTGGTTTCTTTGGCACCAAAAAGTAAGGAAATACTCTTGAGTTGCCTAGTAAAGGCTTCAGAAGGGACCTGCTGTCACACGTGCTGCTGCAATGCATTGCTGTGACCAGTCTTAAAGGCTGTTAATTGTCCCAGAGCTGGTCCCTATATCGAAGGGGTGAGAAGCCAGATAGTCCCTATAGCTCCCATCGATCAGTTTGTCCGCGTTGTTTTTGGCAAACCAGCAGTCGACTTCCTGCTGGCCATTGTAGATCCTCCTCTGCTTCCACACGACAGGAACCAGCCGCCCCTTCACCTTCAGGGTGTTTGTAGGGTTTGCCTTCAACGCCTCCGTTTGGTTCTGCCCAACCTCCCGACGACTTGTGTTTAGGGATTCCTGAAGGAGCTTAACTTCATGGTTCAAGAACTGACCTGCAAGGCAAGATAAAATAAGAGTTCATGACTAGCTGATTCGTGCCTGTTTATAAATTGTTGTGGTTTGGTGGTTTGTTTGGATTTTTTGGTAGTATTCTCAGCTTACGGATCTGTAAAGGGCTTCTCTGCAAGAGCAGGATGAATCTTCTTCCTGTGATTCATTTCTAAATCCTGCAAACACAGAGGTTAGAATAAAACCCTATTTTTTTTTTCTATGGGTCACTAAAGACTTAAAGAGGATTTTTTTAGCTGCCAGTAGTAAGCTCCCTTCTGTGGGACATGGTTACCAGAGGTTAATAACCCACACAATGTCTATCAGCAAGCAAAAAGTCCTAGGCCTGAAAATTGAAGTTCTGTTCCCTTGCCTTCATGGGAGAAAATTCTTCTAGGCCAAACCTAAGTGTGGGTTTAGAGGTTTGTCCGTGAGAGTGGCCTGAGTCCAAAACCCCACTCCTACAGGATCATCTCCTGTTTCACCTGGGGGTGTCTGAGTGGCACAGAAACTATGGCTGAAGTTTTAGAGTTCTGCACCTGTACATGACCCTAAACATCAATACTTCTCATTGGCTGAAAGAGCACAACCATCTGGCCATTAGCTGATCCTACATAAAGCCTAGTTCCTTCAAAAGGTAGGGGTGGCTCTTTTTTTAATTCACATTTTAAAAAAGGAGCCACAAAAAGTTCTTGTGGAAGATTTGGTTTCTGCCTCTGTACTGGGAGAACCAAGCATGTGTATTCTAATAGTAACTGTACTGAACAATCATTAAAAGAGTGGAATGTGAAAACCAGGCACAGCTGGTATAGGGAGAGATAGCTCCTACAAGAAAAGACAAGAGAGGAGTTGAAGGTGCTAGAAAGAAATTGTTTGAGAGAGGATGTGAAAGTCTCACCTGGAAGCTTAATCCCCACCTGCCTTGCTCCTTCCCTCCTTTCTCTGCTCAGAAATACCATTTTTGTCTACAGCTCTGAACCTGAGAACCTGTCACCTACCCAGTAGCCCGTGGGAGTCAGAAGAGAGGCCTTTACTGTTGGAGATGTAGAACCCCAGGTGATTTTTCTGGTATGGGGCTGGCTTCTTGTAGTGGTGGATGAGGATGACAAAGCTGATGGAGTCCTGGATGGTCACGGTGATGTTGGAGTAGGCAGAGATGGACACCTCCAGGCTCCTGCTCCTCACGACAGCACTCCGGCCACAGGACAAGACAAGCCTTTCCCCATCATCCAGGATGACCCTCTTGGGTGTGATCTCCAGGTAAGACCTCTCTGGCTTATTGCTGAGGATGGTGATGGTGCTGAAGTAAGTCCGATGCTTCTTGTGGCCATTGGGTGGTGCGGGAGCTCCAATTAATTGCCCATTCACGGTTACACCTTGCAGGAAAACAATCAGTAAATGAAAGCTGGAACCCAGGATCACAGGGTCATGGAACGGTCTGAGCTGGAAGGGGCCCAGCAGGAGCAGGTCTATTGTCACAATGACACAAGCCTTGTGACTGAGGACATGCAGTCTCGCCACCTCGTGCTCAATTATTTCACTTACCAGTATTCAAACGAGTATAATCAGCCTGTTACGAAATTATGACCTCATACAGAGCACATAAATTTACCCAAGCTCAGAAATACTGGCCTTCTCTGCAGGCAGGTGCCCCCAGCCCCATTAATCACAGCCTACACAGTGCCACAAAAAGAATCACTTTTGAATATTCTAAGGTGCAGATCCTACTGAGTCAATTAAAGCCTAAATGTCCACAGTAAGATTCCCAGCCATTTCAATATTTGCTGTGACCTATTGTCCATAAGACAGTGACTCACTTCCCACAAGCCTCTGAAGACCCACTGAAGAGTGACAATTAAGGAGGAGGCTTGTTGCTAACCCAAGCCATTAACACAGATGAAATGTCTCCATATCCCATTATTCCTGATGGGATCTTTCATTTCTGTCCTCAAAGATTCAAGGTTCTCATGCTACAGAGTCTGTTTTCCTCAAGCTCATTCTGCATTTGAGCCACAAATCATTCAAGCAGTAGCACAAACAGTCTGTGAAAGAAATTGAAGGGAAACATTGCCTGGAGCTGTATTTTACTAAGGCAGACATGAACACAGAAATACGGGGGCTAGACCACTGCCAGACAGAGCAGAATCCTTACAACTTTTTTTATGGGGTTTTGTAAAACAAGCCTGTGAATTGTCTCTGGTTTTTACACCCCTTTCTCCCACTGTTGCCCTGAGCAGGACATAATCTGCTTATTAGCTGCCCTGCTTAGAATTCCAGATGGGATCAGACCACACTTTGGCTCAGACTGGCTTGGGTAAAGCAGATCCTGAATCATGTGGGTTTTCTCAAGACTGTCATGACTCTCTAGCCAGTTTGATGGTTTCTTTACTAAAAGAGCCATGGTGCTTGGTGAGCCTGACTTTGCTCTGTCCTAAACCAAATACTGCTGTGAGTAAAGAGGGAAATACCCACAGCAGAGCAATTTTGGTGAGTCCAAAACTTTTATTTGCAAGATGTGACTTTATAACTGGGTGAAGTTGAACCATAGAATAATTTTTTTTCTAATTTCCTATCACTTTCTTGCCGGTGAGGCACCTTGGTGCCTCGTCTGCTGCAGGGCTGGCTTTACACTTTGATTTTCCTCCACAAGAAACTGCTTAATTTGGCTGCTCACCAGATTCCTTGTGATCAGAGACCAGCCGGAGAATGTCTCCTGGTTCTCCATCAATATTGAAGCAGACAGAGAACTTGCTGGAGGGAAAATCAATGACGAAGTGAGGGTCCCCATCCGCTGCGAAGACATGGAAAAAGAGATAAATGGGAGAGGCTCACACAAAACTGCAGTGTCCAAGATTGCAACAAAACTGCTGTTTAAAGTGTGTTTGTCCCTGTTTTTCCTAAGTCCTCCTGGTTTGTTGTTTTTAGAGGGTCAGATGGAGTTTGCCAGGAAATGCCAAGTTTTGCTTTGTTTTTTGCAAAGATTGTTTTGTTTTTCTCACAGAAGAGGATGGGTTTTCAAGGACAACTCGAAACCCAAAACAGTCTAGATGAAAATCAGGATATTTTCTTCCCAGAATATAATTTTGGTGATTTATGGGAATTAGCATGTAGGTGTTTTAAACTCCTCTTCTCCATTCTTTCTTGGCAAGCTACATCCCCCACAGCACACAGAAATGTACTTTCTGACCAAGGGCTGCTGCATGGCTCCACCTCACACTGACCCCTCCTGGCCCTCAGTATGAGATTGGAGCAGTCAACAGCAGCTGTTGATCCCACAATCTTTATTTTTCAACAGTCCTTGACCTATCATCAACTATCAGACAGCTGCCATTAATAAGACAAGCCAAAAATGCTATTTTCTAAGGTAAAATTGACCCTATCAAGAGAAAATCAAGTCAGAGTTCTTGATCTGGACTTATTCTTTAGTGTTTAATGTATGAAAAGTTAAGTAAAGGTACAGGACGAACAGAAAAATTGTAAAATACTATAAAATTTTATCTTTTTTCCGTCTTCAACAACTTTTTTTACATTTCAGCATTATTATTTTAGAAAGGTTTTTTCACTATTTCTAGTACAAAGAGAATGTGTTTCTGTTCTCCCCTAACCTGCTGAAGTCTCAAACATGAAGATCATCTGCCTCGCTCACATTCCTTCTCATTACTGACCCTCTCTGTATTTTGGTTTTGTTTTCATTTTCCTTCCTACTCTGTAGGTCTGACAAACAGAATTCTGGCTGGTCACTTGGCTGGTTATACCACAGTGATATGAATCTGAGGTTTTCATAAATCAATCACTATTATTTTGCATTATGAAAGGCATGAAAACAGGCACTGACCTGAAGTTTTGGAGATTTTAATTCTCTGTTTATCTTGCCCTCTGCGTATACCTAGAAGTGGGGAAGGAAGGTTGTTACAATTACTTATTGAGCAGCAGAAAGAGATATATTACACTATATTACAAGAGATATATTACAATACAATATACTACAACTCCCCAAATATTATTCAGAGAGATTATGGGATATATTCCTGCAGCCACTTTAAGTTTGATGCAGAACATCAATTTTTCTCCAATAGTTTCTACCGAGCAGTAAGTGCTTCAAGGGGGTGAGTGAGGGGGCCTAAAAGGTTCACTAAAGGTTACCCAGCCCACAATTAGCAAAATTGGTATGCAAATCTCAGGTTTACTCCTCACTTCACTGTTTAGATCACCCCTGTGCCAAAGTTGGCCATGAGACATTGCCCATGAAAGAGGATTTTTTTACCAGAATGAGGTTATTCTTCTCTCATACCTGGTGGGGCCTTGTGCCCCTGCAGGCTCTGCACCTTTTCCCCGATGCCATCAGTAGAAGGGCTGATAAACTCCTCCTGAGATGGCTCTGAGTGGAGTCCAGCCTCTTTCATCTTCAGAACAGTGAAGGGGGTCACAAAATTGTAAGCTAGAGCCATCGACTTGGCTTTTTCCATCAATTTGTCCTTTTCCTGAACGTCATCACTCTTCAGCCGAGAGTTGAGCAATTCCTTGATGGTGAGGTAACTCCACGCCCTCTCAATGTAGTTATTGTCACCTTTGCCATCCTCCAGGCCGGGGACACCCCTGATGTCATTTCTGCTGGGCAGGTCAATAGCCACATCTGTTTTGAGGAGGATGTACTTCTTGGAATTGCTGGCAGTCACCTCCACGTGGAGTTTATCCGAGGTGCGGTTGATGAGTTTGCCGGCTATGATAATTTCAGAGCCATTGAAGTAGTTGGGGAAGAAGTTCTGGGTGACCTGTTCTACATCGTCTTCAGGGTAATCAACACGGATGTCAGAGAGAAGGGGTGTCCCTATTTCATCATAGAACCTTAAAGCAAAACACATTTTTCACTGTTAGCACTGTGTGAACGCACTCTTGCACCTCTACACCGACAAGGACACAGTCAGGTTATCTAAAATGGCTCTGAAGTCATTCAGGGGCAGTTTAAGCCATCAGAAAGCAAATTTAACTACCACATCCACTCTAACTTGGCCTAGAAAAACAGGGTGGGGTTCTGCCCTTAGGGCTTTTTCAAGGTCTCTGCCCTTAGGGCTTTTCAAAGCCCCGAGAACCATCATGTAAATTTGAAGTTAGCTCTTCTCAGAGCAGGAGGTTGAATTACAGGATCTCCAGAGGTCCCTGTCAACCGCAGTTATTCTCTGCCTCATTTAGATTTTAGATGTTTAGATGCCTGTTCCTTAGGCACCTAAACAGAGTCTCTTAAGTATGTTCAGAACCATCCCAGCATGGCCTGGGAGTCACTTCCACTATGGTTCCAGATCTCTGCAAGGAGATATTTGTGACCATTTAAAAGTAAATTATTGGCTTCCAAGATTACAGAAAGCACCCCAGTTATTAAAAATGTACTTAGATGAGATGCTGTTACCCACAGGTTTCTAGTGGTGTTACCTATCCCAGAGCTAGAAACTGTAAGGCCAAAATGTTGGGTCCACCAAAGCTGAAGAGATTCCAAACCAAAGCTTCTGAATCTCTGAAAGACTCCTAGATTGGGCTGGTCAGTGTAGGACAGGCAGGAATACAGTTTTCTGAGAGCCAACAGAGAAAGAAAATCAAGAAAGAATCTCCCCATGCCCCCCATAAATGAGAACATCTCCGAGGAATGGGGGAATCCTAGCTGCTAAATACAGGCACCCTGGCACAAGAGAACTCATTTCTTTGTGGCTGATTTTCTGTTGGTCAGGGCATGGCTTTCCTGGAGCCAGGGAGCTTAACCCTTTAATGCCTTGTTAACGTGACCAACCACACTTGTGAGAACATCTCACACTGTACAGCCAAGAAAACCTTCACAAGACTCAAAGTCCAAGTTTACAATACTGTGTTTTCCCCACAGCAATGTGCTTTTGAAGGTTCCTCCCAAGCTGCTCCAAGAATACCATATTTCCCATTCAAATGCCAAACTGCTCATCTCTTGGCAAGTCATTTGAGTTTAATTTGGTAAATAAACAAAGAATTGGCCTCAGCCCTTTTTTTAGTTCAAGCTGCATTTATTTGACACATCTGGTTAAACAGACTGTCTGGAAGCTAAAGTCACACTTTCTGCTTTATTCTCTCTCCAAGGGAACCCAAAGCCTGAATTGGTTGACTTTCTTTTAAAGTCTGTCTGAGTGCTCATTGTCTTTCATGCAGTGACCTCACCAGATTTTAAAACATGACTAAATTAAACTTGAGGACTCTCTGTAAATTAACTTCTGAGTTGTAACAAATGGTGGAGATACACAACCTGTCTTAGAGTACAATTCAAGGAAGTATCTGTATAAAAATACAACCCGCGGAGCATAAAAAAAAAATTACATTGGCACCCATTTAGGTTTTCCCTCCAACTGAGGTTTGAATTGGCCTCCAGCAGTGATTGTGATTTTCTGTATAAACTTGCCACCAGGTGCCAGATGGGTTTGCCATGACTGAGCTTGATAAACAGTGAGCTGTTCATCAGAGAGAGGCGTTTGAACAAGTACTTGCAGCACTGGGCTCCTGCAGCCCAATCAATCAGAACATCCTCTATCTGTCAGGGAATGCCACTTGCTATCCAAAATACATGTCCTGGGGAGGAAATGGTGTGGGTGGAGTGACAGATGGATCTAGAGAATTTAGTTTTGAAGGAATTCTTGTCCATGTATTACTGCCACAGAAGGCAAAGCGCTGGTGGAAAGTGCTTGGATTTATTGTTCCAGAGGAGTTAGGCCTGAGCCAGGAGAGAGGTCAGTACTTAAAAACCTTCTCTCTTTGGTTTCTGTGGTTAAAACACTAATATTTTGGGAGTGAAAGCCAAACATTTTTATTTGGAAACATTGACACATTGCCAAACATTTTGGTCAGAGATGTGATCACACATCTTTCTGCTGTTCATTACCAGGGTCTCCTTTTGGACTACAGCTCCGTTATTACAGAAGAGGAACATAATCTCTGGTCCTACTGAAGGATGAGGATTTCAGGAAACTTATGAGGAGTTTGAGTCACAAAGAATGGGGAAATTAAGTGACTGTGTTATCCTCAGTCACTAAGTGACTATGGTTATTCAGAAATTATCTTAGTGCGTTTTTCCAAGTCAAATATTTTGGATCTTGAGCAAAAGGTTATAATTTTCAAAAAATAAAGAAATAATTTTTTTGCTCCAAATTGGAATCTTCATTTATGATCCCCTCCATGCTGTTCATGTTGTTGATTTGATGTGTAAAATGCATCCTTTCATCCTAAAATCTACCTGTGAGGAGTTGAGACCTGTGGCCCCCAGCTCTCTGGGTTTACATGTCCAAAACAATTATCTGAATTAGGGAAACAAACGCCTTGTTCTGAGGGGCTGGGAAGCTCCAGTACATCTCAGGGGGTCTGCTAAGAAAAAAGGAAATTTCTGGGTAGCCATTCAGAGTATCTGATCGTACTCTGCCTCTCCCAACCAGAGCTGAGCCTCAGGGAAACTCCAGTTTTTTGCCATATCTCATTAAAGGATCTTCCATCCTAAAATACATTCCCAGAGAACCCAAAGAACAGAAAAAGCAGAACAAACCCCTTGAGGTGGCTGGCTGCATCCTCATCCTCCTGGAAAAGCCTCGTCATGCCGCAGTTCTCCAGCGCCATCCTCTCCAGCAGCTTGTGGTCCACGTCGTTGCCAATGCCGATGGTGAAGAGGCAGAATTTATCCCGGATGGCATCCTTGGTGTTGCTGAGGATTTTGGATGACTGTGTTTCCCCGACAGTCGGCCTCCCATCCGTGAGGAAGATGATCAGGGACACGCTCCTGGCATCGATGTCGTTCTGAGCAATGTAATCATTCAGCAGCTTTGCCCCGGTCTGCAGAGCCCCGTTAATATTAGTCCCTGGGAAGAATGATCAGAGATGATTTCTCCTTCTAAGAGTGGTGTGAATAATTTCCCTGAGCTCCTTTTAGTGATGTGACAGCTTCTCTGGACATCAGGATGTCCCTTTTCTCCACATGAAGTTGTTGTAACCCTTGAATTCAGTTCAGCTCTGTTGCTTAGCACAAGTTTGGCACAGCTGTTTATGGTCTTATGAATTGAATTATGAATTTCAGTTTGTCATGTGAAATTGCTGTTGAATGTCTCAATGTACAACAATCAGCCTGGTAAATAGTCATACTGTGTCTGGCTGGTACAAACAAAAATTGTTAAACTTAATTACAGGACTCTCCCAGATGATATCTGAACTAAAAAGTTCTGCTTTTTTTTTTTTTTTTTTTTTTTCCCTGAAGGGCACAACACTTGGAGTCAGGAAAAAAGCCTTCAAATGGGAAAACAAGTGGATAGGTTCCTTCTTTACACCCCAGGGGTTAGAAAGTTTAAAGGGAAGAGCTTGTTTAGCTGAGGAGTGTGTTTGCACAAAACAACTGGCTAGTGCAGAATAGAACTGCCTGAAGTGGGGTGGGAGGGAGAAAACAAAGTAAATGAGGGAGCAGATGTACATTAGAATAGGCATGAAAAGGATCCAAGCCCACTGAGTGTTCAGAAAAAAAAAAAAAAAAAGGAAAACAGGAAAATGAGTGCAAGTATTCACTTTTTCCACGTATTTCTAGTCAAAGCACAGAGGGATTGGCTGTGGGACCTTTGCAAAATCAGCACATCGAGGTTAGAAACAGCTCTTAGAAAACAAAGCAGGTGAAATGGGTTAAGAACTATACACAGCTGACTCCTGGGGGTCCAGAAAGGGAGAGCTGGGTTATCAACAGGATGTGATAGAAAGTCAGCTCATACGGAACATACCTAGAAACTCAGTGTGCACAGTGTGCAGCAAGACAAGGAACAGGAAAGCAGCAAAGGCTTCTGAAAAGTCCTCAAAATCCTGACTCTGTCTTCTGCAAAATGGTTCTCAACCACAAAACCTGCACCCAAATATTCTAACTCTCTCAATCTCCAGCAAGATCCAAAATTTCAGAAAGAACTTTTTCCCCAAAACCAGAAGAAAACCATGTCACATAGCAGAGTGAGTAATTTTATACTCAGTTGTATCATAGAACTACTAAGAACTGAAAACTGCCTTTTGCCACATGTTCAGGTATTTAGCAGCAGGGTTTTTCTCCCATTTCTTTGGTGTGTAAGTGCAACACAGAGGTGTAACCAAACCATGTTCTTTGTGTGTGTTCAAGTTCAGTGGAAGATACTCAAGGAATATCACCTTTATAGGGAAAACACAGAGTTAGCCAAACCTGGAAAAAACCTGAAGCCCCTGTGGTGGAGAACCACTGCACCTTCCTATTGAATCACAGTCAAAAATTTCCTTTTACTTTTGTTCTCTGGCAGGTTCATGGGCAAACCCAGCTGGTTCCTGTACAGCTCTCTTGGCACTTCAGGAGTAAAAGGCTTTGTTCTCTGAGTTTAGTCCCATTATTGGTAATTGTTTAACTGGGCAGGTCCCTTAACCACTTCCTAAGCAATTCCTCACACAACACAAACAGCAGAGCCAACCATCCTGTGTGCTGTGTTTTTCCATCAGAGGGTTTCCTCTGCTAGGAGTGGTCACTGCTCAGGGGCAGCCATGGGAAGGCCCTCCCTGACCTTCAACCAGCTGTGACCACTTCCACGGGGAAGGGTTTGAATAGGTCATTTTGCAGCTCTCTGGGCACAGCTGCTGGAATATGTTTGATTGCAAACCCCACTGTAGTGAGGAAATTTGTAGTTGGAGACTTTTTACACCACTGTCCATAGCCTCACAGGAGACCTATGAATCAAATTAAAACTCACACCTGCACTCTGCCATTGTTCTGGGGTTTTCTCTGCTTGCTTCGCTCCAGGCAACAAGGCACAAGCAAAAAGGGCTTAGAAATTCTTAAATATCATTTTGGGTGCTTCTTGGTAGAGACAAGAGGACAGTACTAGGTGAGAAGGCAATCTGCAGAAGGCAATCCCACATCCATGTGGAGCGTGTGCTCCATCCCTGGGGTTTCCAGCCCAGACAAAATCATGACCCTGCTTTCACAGAGCCTTTCAGAAACTACACAATACTGGCACTGTGTGTCCTTTGCCAGGGTATGTTTTCATCTGCATCCTCAAGAAATAACCTTGGAAGCTCTCCCATTCTGACGGTGTCACCAGATAAGCAAGAGAATGGAATCAAATTTGTTTTAATAAGTGTATGGAATCACAGACTAATTTTGGTTGGAAGGAACATTTAAAGGCCATCTTGTACAAACCTCCTGCAATGGGAAAGGAAGGTTTCCCTGAGGAAACCTTCCATCATGTATCTTAATAAAGAACACATAACCCTGAGCAGAGGTATAGGCACCTTGTCCCATGACCTAAATCCCAAAGTCTTTTTATTCTATATGCTCCAGGACCACATTCACCACTCACTGTTCTGTTGTACTTAGTTGGACAACACAGATAATGCCATCTGTATCTCTGATCATACCTCCAGTAGGTGACATGTTGTGGATGTACTTTTTGGCATCCCGGATGTTATTTGGAGTAACTGGCACCAGCCGGTCCTGCTGCCAGACCTTTATTCTGTTGGAAAAGCCAATGATATTGAAGTGGTCTTCAGGCCTTAGGTCCTGGAGAATTGTGAAGAGAGCTTCTTTGGTCTAGAAAGAGAAAAGAGAGCAGCAGGCACAGCTGTCAGTGTTTTAGTGGGCAAGAATTTAGTTTTAAGTTGTTTACTATCTTTTAGATATTTCTACACTGTCAGTTTGGCTGATGAAGAAAACTGGGATATCCTTCCCTGTCTCAAGGCCTAATCTCTGTGATGCCAGGGGCTGGGCAAACATGAGATGAAAAACAACTCTTGCCCAAAAGGTCTTGTGAGGCACATCTAGACCTAACTAAGCTTAAAAATCAGGCACCACAATTAGGATAAAAGCTCCCAGGCACTGGGAGAACCTTGTTCTGAATTAAGGGACAGTGAATAATAACAAACTCTTAGAGTTTGTCTAACGCCCTCTAGACTGGCAGTAAGCTGCAAGTGGCATATATTTAAGATAGGTGACTTATAAGTTAAAAAATCACTAAACATGTCAAAGGATGCACACTTTCTGTTCATAATTAGGATACTATTTGCTACATATACACTCTAATGAAAACTTTCAGCAATTAATAAATGTTTAGGTTAATATATTAAATTAATTAGATATAAAAAGAAGCCCTGACTAGTCATTGCAGAGTCTACCTGCCAGTCAGTTTTGTCCCAGGCATATTATTTTTCATGAATATGCCAACTGTTCATCATCCTGTGTAAACACAGGCAACAGAGTGATGAAAGCTGATCACAAGATGAGTTCTTAGCAAAGGAGGTTAAGGATCCTGAGTTCTGGGAAAGCCAGACCACTGAGGAAAAGGCAAGAGGAAGACTGCAGAAGTGTCCATCTCCCCTCAGTGAGACCAGCTTGGATTTAGCAGCCATGCAGCTGCGTTCACATGGAGACAGACTTCAGCTGAGTAAGACGCAGAGAAATTGCCCAAGAGCAGCCTCTGTCTATGCAAACATACCCTATATTTGGTGCAAAACACATGGGAGGAATATGAGGCAATATCTAGGCAGAGGAATCAGCAGGTTCTCAGCTCAACCCCTTCTTGGTCACCATTAAGCCTTCAAATTCCAAGGATAGCTATGCGAGAAATTATATTGTGGGCTCACCAGCATTTAAAGGTTCCTCTCATGCCTGTCAGGAAAAAACGTGAAGGGTTTGTGCAGAAGAAATGTAGAAGTAATCAGCAGTGCTAGAAACCACATAAGCCCAGGCCTGATGTTGCTATGTAAAGAAAATTTGGATAAGGGCTCAAAGACTGATCAAGCTGTGTCATCAATATCCCCCTGGATTGTGCATGGCAGATGATGATGCAATGATACAAACAAATCTAATCCTCACAGCTGGTGCCTTGGCTCCCAGTCCTCCCGAAATTAAGGGGAATATTTCCCATAGCTTCAAACATTCTGGAGCTAGGTCTGGAGACTCTCCCTGCCTGTTTCTGTCCTCTGTACAAATCATTTTGCTCTACAGGGATCTCAGGCTTAATCCCTCCACTTGCCTAGCTGGAACATTCCTCCACGTCCCACCACTGTTTCACAGACAAGAATAATAAAGCAAATGCTGGTGGAAAAGATTCTTTGTAAGAGAAGGGGAGATTCCCACTCTGTTCACATCATGATATGCACCAAGCAAACCTTCACAAAGGTGACTTCCTGCCCCAAACATGGAGGCTGCCTCCAGTCTAACAGTCCACAGAAAATGGAAAAGTTGGGCAAAATGATTAGCTATTCGAAAAAGAAGAGATGGTTTTACTCTCTCTCATCTGCTCTTTTACAACACCCTTTGTATTGTAAAAAATGCTTCAGATAATGCATGACATCAGCCTTCAGAGACACCTCCATCAACATCCCATTTTACAGAGAGGAAAACCAGTCTACTTTTGTAATTATGTCAAGGTCAGAAAGTGAGAGGTTCTGACAACCTGGGGTTCCCAGCCCTCAGTTCAGTCAGCCAAACCATCCCACACATGCACAGGCAGCAATCACACCGTGGAGAAAAGGACTCTTGGATTTATTCCATGATAACAAGGTTGGCCCAAGTATTTGTCCCTCAAAAAATGGGTCAAAATAAGCAGAAAGTGAAAATGGAGAACCTTCTATCCTGTGTGTGAGCAGGCCTCCATGCCAAGCTCTGCTGAGGGAAATTTGGGCAGGGTGTTAAAGCAGGGAACAAGACCACAACAACTCCCTACACACACATCCCCACTCTGCTCCCACAAAGGAGAGAAACAGAGGTTCCTAGAGGCAATGAGTTAAAGAAAAACTCCCCAAATCTCATTATCTATATTACAGCTCTGATTATAATTAACATTGCTTGACCTCTCCCATTACCAAACCCCTCTCTTCAGTTTTGGGTTGTTTTTTTTTTTTAACAATTCTGTAAAACTGTACTTTTCTCAGAGGGACTTATTGGGCCCAAATAAGCTCTGCTGTTTCTGAGAACAAGGCAAGAGGAGAAATAATCTTGCTTTGGCCTACTTGCAGAGAGGCTGCATCTCACCTCCCTTGTGCTTACAGATTCCTTTTGACGTTCTTGCCTGTGTTCAGCCAAAAGAAAAGGAAAAGAAAAAGTAAAACAACACAAAGCAGAAGTGGCTTGGTGTACACTGCATCCAAGCTAGAATTGCAGAGAGGATCAGGAGGGAACTGAAACACACATTCCCAGGAAATCCAGCACTTCTCCACACCCTTATACAGGGGCCAAATGTGGGGCTGGAACCATCTCTCTCTCTCCCCTTCTTCCATTTCCTCTTTGTTTTTTGTCTCATTTTCATCACTCCACGGAGTTTGAGTCAATTTTTCCCAGGAAAAAAACTTCTGTCATATTTTAAAGGATATGCATTGACAGCCTGGATTCTGGCATCTGTATCCTGTGTTTGCCTCTGCAGCTTAAATTAAAACCCTTTGAATTTATGTGACATGCACACAAACATATGTACAAGTGTGCGTGTGTGCACATGGTTTTGCTCCAAAGCAAACAGAGCGAGGGAGGCCATATGGTTCTTTCTCCTGCAGCTTTTACTCCATTCACAGCAAAAATAAAGGGTGGGATTCAGCTTTGCCAACTGAGTCATCAGAAAGCTGGGCATCACATCTAATCCTGCTCAAGACAGGGGAAGCCACCTCCAGGGAATAATCCATGCCATCTGTTTTGGAGAGGTTTTAGGATGGGCTGAGTCACTGTCTGGAAGTTCCTGTCTCCAGGCATTACCTTCAAGCAGAGAAGGTGGGACTCACCTCAAGAATTAATCCTGCCCCATCCTGAGCCTTCTGATTCTTGCTGGAGCCAAAAGGAGCTGAACTGTCTCTCCACCTCTCCCAGAGTGCTCTGAATCCTCTGTCTCTTCCTATTTCCATCTCTCTTCCCAGCTCATGAGGACTCCCAGGTATGTCCTAAAGACCACACTCCTCATGGGGTGGAGCAACATTCTTTTCCATCTACCAGCCTTCCTCACCCGTTCATAATCAAAAAATTCACCCACTAATGTGACTTCCCTCAGAGTGCTGGATATGATTCAGCAGCTGGCAGGCAAAACCAGCTTTCAATAAGAAGAATATCTTGGTAAAAGTGCACTGCTTGAAATCCTGAAGGACTCAGCCACGACCAAGCACAGTTGGTGCCCAGCCCTCTCCTCCCATCTCCACCAGACCCCAGCAAGGCTTTGCAAAGCTCTTCTGGCTGCAGCTCCAGCTGGGATACTGTGGGAATCCAGGACTTCCTTCTGGCTGCCCTGGAAGGTCTGGGACCCTGGCAGGGGGTCAGGAACCCCCCTGTACAGAGCCCCGAGAGACACTGTCTGTGATCTCTGTCCATGGAAAAGAGTTTTCAATCTTACAGGATGAATTACAAGCTTTGAGTGTTTGATACAAGTAATAATTAAGTGTGGCACGGGTGCAAAAGTAAAATTTTAGGATTCTAGATTAGGGGTTCAAAGGGGACAAGATGGAGGAAATTGGGTGTGTCTTGTCCTTTTCCTCCTTCTTCATGCCCTCCATGTTTCACTGTGGTGTTGGCATTTTTCTGTTGGTTCAGGCTGGGGACACACTGTTCAACGTAGGTGACAGATATTGGCACGTTATTGTAAATCCAGCACAGGTAGTTTCTGGTATTTAATGTTTGTAACATCCCACTGAGGGCAGAGCCCCACACGCTGCCCTGCAGGACAGAGCTGCGGCAGGGCAGCAGAACATGTTAGAGATAAGCAAAAATAAACAACCTTAAAAACAACACAAATGAATTATGGCTTCTTCTTTAGCAACGGGGCAGAAAGACAGAGACTTTCTACAATCTCGGAATCACCAATACCCACAGATTCCGACAGGATGCAGCAGCAGGTTCCTGCTTCTGTCCTTGCAAGGCCACAGCTGGAACTTCTCCAAGGAGCCAAGGGCTGTGGCTGCCATGGGATTCCCAAACTGCTCTGCTGCCAGTGGGGTCCTTGCAGTTCCACTCCCACCTGGAGCAGGGAATCATTCCACTGAAACTGCTGCCAAAGAGGCAGAAAATTAACCATTTCTACCCTGCTGAGGGCCAGGTCGTTCCTCCATGGCTGGTTCATTTTGGAGATAAGCTGAACCCACTCACACCAAGGGAAAAGAGTTAGTGGTCCAGTGCCTCTGTGCCAGGTGCTGCAAAGTGAAATACTTTTCCCAACATATTTGCCTGGGGAGATTCATTTGGAGCAAGGATTAAAGAAGAGGATGGCAGGAAGTAACAATACAAAACAGCTGAATAAAAATCCTTTTTTACCATTTGGGAATGGTTTGTACGTGTCAGAGTCAGGTTTTAAATGAGGATTTAAAAGAGGATAACTTGGTGGAGGAAGATTCCTCCGTTTCCCTCAAATTAGCACAGATAAAATTGAGGTGAGAGGTGGAGACTGACTTGCCACTGCATTTGAGATGAGAAATTGTGCTGGTGAATGAGCTGCCAACACAGCTGGAACCTTGGGACTGAACCAGCCACCTCCAGGGCCACAAAATGTCACCTCCAAATCTGGAGCAATACAACCCTGGTTTACAGCTGGGGACAGGCGATGTGACCATGACTGCCAGGGAGTGACCAGTTTACTGAGGTCTGTGCTTCATGAATGATGAGAGAGGAGAGAAATTAAATTATTGATGTGCCAACAGTGTCTGCTCACGCCTACAAGGCCAGAGAAAAGCCAGCTCCCAGCCACCATTCTGAGCTTCCTTGTCACCTCTGCACTGACACCTGGACGTGCAACACAGCTGCTGCCTGTCTGGTTCTTGCTTCTGTAGCCCCTGCATCACAGCCAAGGTGATTCAGAGCTGTACCAGCCCCAGCAACAGCAGGAAGAGCAGAACTCCCTCAGCTAAATCGAGTTTGGCTGTGATTTGTCACCCTTGTACCCAGCCCTTGGAGTTTGCTCTGGCAGACCTCATCTTGCTTAAACACTGGTGGAGCAAAGCATGGGAAGATACACACTCTTATGAGAAAGCTGAGAGCTTTCAGCCTTTTTTTGGGTCAAAGATCTGCCTCAGAGACATCTGGGATGATGTCAGACCATCTGGGCACCTTTTAGGAGGAATCTGACATTTCTTCCACAGTCCCTTGTTTGTTTGGGGAGCAGGGCGAGGGTGAGGCCTGGCTACCCTGAGAGCTGTGCAGCTCACAGGGACACAATATCTGGTTGTTAGGAGCTGTGGCACTGCCAGACACTGGCCCTGCTGGGCAGCAAGGGGAGAATTCAAGCACCTCATTAAAATGCATATCCCAAGCCCACGTATTCACACTTTCCATTGCCTTAGGAGCACTTCTAAGTGTTTCATCCAGCCACCCTCACAACAGCTGGGCAGCAGGACTTCATCACCAGTGACACAGCCTCTTCCAGCTCCAGGGAGCTGCTTGAGCTTGGGATCTGCTAGCAGAGAGGAAAGCGTTCCCAACCACAGCCTTTGGAAAACAGCACCCACTGACAGGAGGAGATGCACAAGAACAGCCTGCAGAGAGCAGATCTGGGGCTGTCTGCATCCATGTGCTAAAAGATCCCACAACTAAAGACAAAATTTCAGCACCTTTTGTCCTTCCAGATTCCTTGTGAGAAATGAAATTTGACAAGAAAGGAGCTAAGGCACAAGATGTAGGCTCAGAGGGAATTAGGAAGCAATAGCTCTGTCCAGTAATGTGTCTGAGAGTGCAGCAGTGCAGGGAAGGGCTCAGAAATGAGATGTCCTACAGCAAAAAGGAGAAAAGTACAAGTGAAGATATTGTTTGGCAAAAAGATTACAAGGAAATACAGGGAGAAAAACCAAAAGAGCTCCTTCTTCTCCTTCAATATCCTCTGTGCTTTGGTTCTTCTCTTTCCCTTTCCAAACATGCAGAGGCAGCTGATAAAAATGTCCAGAGCTGGGTTTTTCAAACAGCAACAACCAAAACCCATCAATGTCCTAATAAAAGGATTAATTAGTACTATGACTTTAGGAAAGGCTGGCATCAAAGTCACACCTGAAATGGTGCTAACGGGGTCAGACAAGGTGCTGCCATAGGTTTGGGTCCAGAGCCAAGGGGAATGCAGTGGGAGCACCATTGCCCCATTACAGGGAGCAGCCGAGGCACAGGGAGAGGAAAGGTTTGGGCAGTGTTGTTCCTGCTGAGGTTGGAAACCACATCATGGGAGTTTTGCTTTCCTCTGTGTCCCAGCGTCCTTTCTGCCCACATAATGCTGGTCACAAATCACCTGCCAGCAACAGGGACTTCTGTACCAAGATCAGGGGTTAACCCAGGAGGGTATCCTTGGATTGTTTTACCTTCCTGCATCCCACTCTCAGAGAGGACAACTGGCCCTTTCTGCCTCCACAGGGAACGTCCTGCAGCTGAGGAACTGCCTCTGCCCCTCTCCCTGTCAATGTATCTTTGTGCTTTCTTCCTGGCAGACAAGAACGGCGTAGCCAGGGAAAACTCCTTCGCAATTCCGGACAACAAGCATTTTGTTCAATACTGACACAGGCCTGTGATGGGAGGGAGTTTGAATGTGGAGTTCTGGACAATAAAGGTCTGTCTCCAGTCCATGGTCCAGTCTCCTCCTCCTGAGCATCCCAGGTCCTTTGCTGGTCACTTGAACATTGCTGACTCCCGATACAGCCTTAAAAAAACTAGGTTTGTTGTTTCCCAGGCTGAAAAACAACCATCCTTTAGAAGAAATGTTTGTTCCTATTGCCTTTTCTGAAAAAGGTTTTCTATTTTACACTGAGTAAAACACTTAGATGCACATCCATCCAGGACACTTAAGCACTGAATTTTTGCTCAGTAGATGATAAAACTGTCTTCAAGGATGTGATCAGTTAGGGTAACTCACTTGTCTAGTAACCATGGTGAGAATAAATACATGAAAAACTAATCTGATGATCAAAAGCAGATCTGATTTCTCAGGAACTGGAGTTCCATGGGTCCGGGTGCTCAGTCTTTGCAATCTCACTGCAGCGCTGAGGATGTGAATAAATGCCAGTGTGAAGATTTAAGGAGGCAAGTTCTAATCAGCACCAAACATTGTTACATGAAGCCCTTATCCCAGTGCAGAATGAATTACAGTTGGAGCACTGAACGATTCCGTACAGTAAATAAGGCAAAGGGAAAAGCTTAAGGGCTGTCCCACAGTGCTACACTGAAATAACCCCACTGGAAACAACGGGGCTGCATGGGCACACAGCCAGACTGACACAGCAGTGTCTGAAGGCCACATTCTTCTCTTGTGCTTAGCTCATTTTAAGTGGAATCAGATCCCAAAACATGCCCATCAGACAGTCAAACCCCCACCCTGTCAGCATGACGAAAAATTTCCATGGACAGAGCAGCAAAAAGGTCAGCACCAAGGGAAAAATGCCCCATGGCCTCAATGCAGAGCTTGACATCTCTCCCTCTGCCCATCCTCGGAAGATGGAGTTCATCCCAGGGCAAAAAACTGTTCCAATAATTGGGTACTGTCATTTTCTGTCACAAAGATCAACCCCAACACAATGCTGGGAAGAGGTGACATGCCCAAAAGCTGTCCACAACACGTCCCCTCAATTTCAGCAATCATCAGCTGCTGTGTTACAGAGCAGGAATTGAGCTGAGACACTGAGAATTGAGCTCATCATGCTCTTCATACTGATTACAACCATCCTTCATCATGTGGCCACTCTCACAGAGTGGGTGTCTCAGCAGCCAGAAGCCTGCTAGGTTTGGAGCTTTCTAGCCCCTACTCAGAACATCCCATCCACAGGTGTGACCTGCCAGGAGAGATGTGCTGCTTCTCCCTTGGGACTTCCCCATTTTCATTTCTTCCTACAGGACATGCAGTAGGGACTTTACAAGTGGATCCTAGTAATACGACAAGAGGGAGTGGGTTTAAACTAAGAGGAGAGATTTAGGCTGGATATTGGGAAGAAATTCTTCTCTGTGAGGGTGGTGAGGCCCTGGCACAGGCTGCCCAGAGAAGCTGTGGCTGGTCCATCCCTGGAAATGTCCGAGGCAAGGCTGGACAGGGCTTGAAGCAACCTGATGTAGCAGAAAATGTCCCTGCCCATGGCAGGGGGTTGGAACTGGATGACCTTTAAGGTCCTTTGCAATCCACACCATTCTGGGATTCTCTGATCTCCAGTCAGTGAGGGATGGTAACACTGGTTTGTTCATTGAAGCAAAGCCCCAGCACTTTTGCTCAGGGTTAGCATTAAGCAATGCAAGAGCACTAAATAGTTCCTTAAAGAAGCAGATTTTCCAGTTTTCCACCTAAGAGTGTGCCACAGGGCCCTCACAGTTCTCCAACACCTACCCTCATCCAATTTTCACCATTTCCAAACCCTCTCAGCATCTCCAGCTGCAGGATCCCCACTCCCTCCTACACATTTCTGCCTCCAACCCTTCCCCTGCCCATTTCCATCCTAAGCCACTGCCTCAGACATGAGAAGAAGCCAATTCCTCACCCAAAACTCTACAGAGAAGAGAGCAGATGTTTTGGAGAAGATTATGTCACTGCATCAGGGGTAACTATCCAAGCAAGAGCTCTCTCCTCATGACACAGCATCATATCCCTCATTCCTAAGGGACTTCAAATTACATCATGTGGACCTCAGAGCTGCCTGTGAACACTGTTTGATGACAGTAATACAGCATGGAAGACCCCACTCCAGCGAGAGGTGCCACAAGCACTTCTGAGCTTCAGCTGCTCTCCACAGCCAGAAACAAATGGTCCCAGTTGAGCAATGTGTGGGACATGCCCTGATTTAGGGTGAAGGGGTAGCTGCTTGGAAACAGCAGTGTTGCTGCAAACACTGCTAATCTAATAACTTCAGTCTTGACAAAGGTCTGGTGTCTTTTAGGCTCAGGGGATCTTTGTACAGCCATAACCCAGGCATGGGTTTGCCAGCTAAAGAGACAAGACTCTGCAAAGAGACAAGCACAGGCAAAGAAAATAACCTACCTAAATTCACATAACAGATCCATGATGAAAACACATATAGAAGCCAGGTCTGGCTTCCAGGTGTTGCTCCAGCAGCTGGAAAAAAACCCTTTAATTCAAGCTTGGAAAGGACTACTAAAGAAAGATCTTTCACTTCACTGACTTTTATGCATTTGCCAGAGCCTTGAGGATACCAAGAGGCTTTAGTGGCTCTGCCCAGCCCCAGCTGGAGCCTCCACCCACTCTCCTGCTCATTTAAGCACCAGCCTGGGCCCTCATTCCAGTCTCAGACCAAGACCTGTGCTGTCTGTAGCTCTGCTACATAAACCTCAATGACCCCAGTCCACGGACTGACTTCCCAGCTTCATTTAGCCACTTCCATTTCACTGCAGCTTTGTCTGGTGGTCACTGGGCTGTGTCTGGCACATCAGCAGCGCCTGTTTCCAGTTCATCCTTTGCTGAACTCGGTGATGGTCCAATTGAAACATTTGGGAGAGCTCTCAGCATCTTCATGAATTTTCGGTTCAAGCCTCAGGAGCGTTCCCATGCAAACTCTGCCCTCACCTTTGCCTCCTATTTACTCCAAACTCAATTAAAGGACTTGCACTTTATAGGTGGTCTGGGATCTTCCTGGGAAATCTTGTCTCTGCTTCTACTGCCTCAGCATGAAGCAAAATTGGCTGTGAGTCCCAAGACCAGAAGCAGATGCTCCATGTCCTAGATACTTGAAAGCATCTTGCTCTGAAGGTTGTTTCTCTGTGTGACCCCGTCATTATTTAGTAGTTTTAGGGTTAGGCAGATTATTTTGCTTTGTGCCAAGTACTTGCATTTCTCTTGGAAGAGAAATTTTATTTTCTTTGAACAAATAAAGTCTACATAGATCTGATGTCTTATTTGCTGTAGCATTTCTTATATCCCATATTCACACCTCCAGAGAGGACAGAGATAACACTGCTGTGGTGTATTCCTGAGCAGGAGGCAGCTGCATGTGGTTGTTGGTGCTGCAGACAGCTCTTCTGTGTTCTCTGGGGTTGTTTCTTTCCAGCAGAAATGGAAAACCTGACCAAACTTTCCTCGTCACAGTAGCTTTGAACGCTCTGAAGGCTGTAATTGGAATTAACATTTTTTTCCAAAGTTCCCTGGCGATTTAAGGCTGTTCTCCTGGGCAGAAGCTGTTATTTGGACTGACAGACCCAGCTCTGCAGCCACCAGCAGAAGTCAGAGGAGTTTGGAAGGAGAACATTGAGTGCTCAGGTGCTTGTCTGCTCCTTCACCACCCTGAAATTCCTCAGGGGTGTGAGTGCTGAGGCACAGAGGGTGAGGGGCTGGGCACACAGGGCCCTCAGATGGGCTCCAGCAGTGTGGGTGACTCAAGGGTACCAACAGTGTCCCTTGGACAGGTGCAGGCAAATCAACTGTGTGGGAGCCCAGGACATCCCTCTGGCTGCCCTGGCTGTCTCGAGACCCTGGCAGGGCACTCAGAGACCTTGGCATGAAGTCAAAAACACCTGTGGCTTTGATTTT
The DNA here is from genome assembly GCF_048771995.1 of Taeniopygia guttata. Lineage (NCBI taxonomy): Eukaryota > Metazoa > Chordata > Aves > Passeriformes > Estrildidae > Taeniopygia > Taeniopygia guttata. The sequence continues at coordinate 4,206,306 of NC_133025.1, forward strand.
AGCCCATGGAAAAAGTTGCCAACTCTGTATGAAGAATTACAAACCACAAGGGTTTGAGTAGTGTGGTAGTTGAGTTAACACAGGGTGGAAAAGTAGAATTTTGGAGTTTTTAGAATGTAGGTCAGGGGGTTAATATGAAGGGATTTGGACGTGTCCTGGCTTTCTTCTCCTTCTTCTTGTCCTCCATGTCTTGGTGTGATGGTGACACTTTTCTATTGGTTTAAGGTAGAGACACACTGTCTAACATAGATCATAAATATTGGCACAATATTGTAAATATAATACACGTAACTTTTGATATAAAATGTAAACGCTGCCCAAGGTGACAGGCAGATTGCCATGGCCTCCTTGCTAGACAGAGCTCAGCAGGTCAGAGAAAGAATGTTATAGATAAGGAAAAATAAACAACCTTGAGAAGCTGATCCTACGCATTCAGACTCCTTCTTTGGCTGCACAGGCTGGGAAACAAGGATTTTACACTCTTGGGGTCATCCCAGCACAGCAGACCCTGAGAGAAGTGAAGCCCTTGCAAATCCCCAGCAGGTCCCAGTTTCAGCTGGGTTCCTCCTGGAGCAATTAACCTCAGAGAAAATTACAGTCTGGCACGACACCACTGACAAGTTGCCAGGCTTGTGGTGAAGCCAACTGCTTAACTGAGTGTGAGGCATTTATTGCCTGTGGGAAAGGTAAGGTGAAACGAATCCGTGGTTGAAACAATTCTATTTTACCATACCTCTGCAAAATACCTGCAAATTCATCCTCTTGTGGACATATTCACAGTTGGGAATGTTCTTGTTCTGTAACAAGAACCTTTCTCACCATGTTCACTGAAGCTGGGTGCAATGATGGTTATCACAATAAAACTGGCCCCTTTTTCTCCTGGTTATACCAATGTAAAACTGCTACATCCCCTTCTACCTAGCCAAAGGTACCATAAAATTAGCAGAGTAGACTGCTCAAAGGGCAAATAATTTCTCTTCCCAGTAAATCCTGCAGATATAACCTCTTCCCCAGGCTCTCCTGGTTGTTAAAAGCAACTATTCCACACAGAACTTGCTGTCTCTTGGCAAACGATGGGACAAAGTTTATGGGGATTTTCCTTGCCAGTGGGACAGCAGTAATGATGTGCAAAGCCTTGAGCACATGAATATTTTTTTGTCATCATGCTCAAGAATTTCCTATTCGTGAACCTTTTCTCCCTGCCAGTGCTAAAAGGAGACTGTAGCGAAGGATCAAATTCACAGAGGAGTTTGCAACACATCTGAGTCTGCTGGACATCACTAGGGTTCAGAGGCTGTGAAAACTGAGGAGAAATATCTTCCCCTCAAAGCTAATACATCTCCTAGTGATCTGAGGGGAATGTATCAAGTGTCCTAATCACAGAACCAAAGAGCTGTTTAAGCTGGAAAAGACCTTTACAGTCATCAAGTCCAATTATTAACACAGCACCACTGTGTTCACCACTAAACCACGTCTCCAAGTGCCACATCCACATGCTTTTAGAACACATCCAGTGATTTGATTGAAGGAGATCAACCAATCTCGCTCTATGTGTTTGCAACTGGACATTTGTTGCTTCAAAGACTGAGATATCTTAGGAAAAAAAGGATGGCACCAACAGATAAAAATTCATGTTGGAAAAGGAAAACCTTTGGAGAGGAAAAGATAAATGACACACAAGTGGGTTGTAGGAACTGTAGGATACATGAAATCCTGACCCCACTTGAGTCACTTTGCCATTTACTTTGTGAAGGCAGGTGACTGAAGAGTCCAGAATCTCCTCCAGTTGCCACAGAAAAAGGTGCACAGCTGATGTTTCCCATCCTTGCTTATACAATCCTAAAAACTGTCCTTTGCCATAGTCACTGCAGCTGACCCACAGGAGCACTCTTTACAATTGCTGACTGTATTTTTAGCTGACCTTGCATGTGACTCAGCAGAGAGAAATGAGGAAAGACAGTCCCATGGGATTTCCCAGCTCTCTACACACCACCACAGATCACAGCTGTGAGAGTCCAAGAGAAAAGACAAAAAGGAGACATTTCCTCTGCTCAGACGTATCCTGTCACCAGGGAATCTGTTGGTAATTTAATAAGCATCTTCATGCCATCAACAACTGGTAAAAAGGACACTGAGCAGACATGGCTGTAACTGATCACACTTTCCTCGAGAACCAAGAGAGGTTTATTATTCAGCCAGTCCTAGATTTTGGTCTTGTCTCGATTAATCTGTGTGGGGGATTTTTGATTTTTGATCTTAACTCCATAAAGTTCTATTTTTTGGAGCAGCTGGAATCAAAGGAAGGTAAGTGCTTCCATTCCATAGCACTCCTCCAATGTACTAGTAGTTTTCCATTAAAAAAAATATACTGAGATACCAGACAAAAAGTTGGGTACAGCCTCAACAAAGGTTCTGGATAGACCCTTCTCTCACTTCAGGCTCAAGAGGAACCACTCTGTAGCTAATTTGCCTGAGATCCATGTTTAGCAGCACAAACTGCCTAGGCTATGAATTAAAACTTTAGGGGTTAATGGCTGTGTTGTTATAGTAGGTGTAATGAAAAGAAACTCTGATACTTGGGAGGAGAATAAAAGCTTTCATAGTGCAAGGTTAATCTGCTGACTACTTGTGCAGCTCACAAAAGCACCAAAGCCCTTTAGAGTTTTAATCTCCCTGGTTCAGCACTTGGTCACTGGCTATCTGCTTCCATCCTGGAGGACTGGGGGTATTTATGCCAAATTGCTTATTCTGAGAGGCAGGGTGGTCATTTTTCAGCAGGAGGATAACAGAAAGCCAAGAGCCAGGCTCTGTCCACAGGGCTTTTTACAGATTCAAATGCATCTTGATTTGAGACCTCATTCAGGACAGGACTAGGATTGCTTGTTAACAACTCTCTTGATGAGTAATCTTCTTCCCCAGTCACTGGGGAAGATAAATTTGGATCCATAGAATCCATATTCCATTTATGTTTGATGTGCCCTTCTGCTTGGTATGGTGGCTCACATTAAGGTCTGCAAAGGTGTCCTGCAAAAATATCTGAGATTTGTTCTGAAAGACTCAGATTCCCAAAGAGGACAAAATTACTTTTCTTTCAGCAGAACCTCTTGAGTTATACTTCACTAAGTGTTTTGCCAAGGTAATTTAAAGACAGCAGTGTCTTCTCTGTGCTGTTAGACTGGATACAAGAGTCTGCTGAATGCACTTTGCTGGGAATTCTGATTCCCAGAGAGGCCTGATCTGCCTCTCCTCAAACTGCTCAGAACAGAACTGCCCCAGACCATCCTATGCTCAGTTTTGGCAGCACAGACTTTTACAGGGTGATGAATCCTTCCACGTTCCTTGTTCCCATCCCATTCCCACTGACACAATCATTTCTCATTGCAGGTAGATCACCTCGCCTTGAGGCGTCTTCAGAGCCACCTCTCACCTCAGACACAGCAAACATTTTGCAGGAGAGAAATGGTGAAAATCTGAACCAAGATTTGACAAATCTGAAGCAAGCTTTGCCACCTCAGAGCCCGAGAAATGGGGAAAATATGAACCAAGATTTGACAAATCTGAACCAAGCTTTGCCACCTCAGAGCCGGGCAGCCAAGAAATGGGGAAAATCTGAACCAAGATTTGACAAATCTGAACCAAGATTTGACAAATCTGAACCAAGCTTTGCCAAATCCGAGCAGAGCAGCCCAGAAGAGACACGAGGAGCTCACCTGCTTCAGCTTCGTGCCCACCATGGAAGCGCTGCTGTCCAGCACGAACACCACGTTCTTGGGCAGGGGAGGAAGATCTGTGGGGGCGAAGTAGTGCACGAAATATCCATTGAGGATCTGTGGAAGAGCAAGGGAGTCAGGAATCAAAGGGAGATCGTGGTGCAACGTTCTACACACATCATTTGGATGCTTTCAGTGGCTTTGTCTGTGGGATTCCTTAAAATCAGAGGGTTTTTGGCACGTTGCAAAAGGCAGGCCTCAGAGACAGCAGGATGGTGATTAGAACTAAGCAGTAGCTTTAAGATTTGTCAGCAGAAAAATTATACAAGAAGTAGAAAGAAAGGACAAATAGAACAATGGTCTGTGTATTAACGCTTGGGTAGAATAACTCCCTGCAGAAAAGTATATCAGGTGAGATATTAGGAAGTTCTAAGCTTAATAATGTAGCTCTGTGCATTGTATCTTAAGGTTTACATGCAAGTATTATATTTGAAATAATCAAGCATTGTTTTAACCAAAGGTACTTGTGCTTATAGTGGTTGGATAGAACTACTGTCAATATGCTTTTGTTTTGTGTGATTGGTCAAAAAGCTTATAAAGTAAGTTGTAACATTAAATTCTTAGTCTGCTGCTATGATGCGAGCTGCTGGCATCTTCCCATTTTCATAACCATGTGATGAGAGTGATGCTAAAAAATAAACAGCTCGAGATGTGTTCCACAGCAGCCCTGTCCCGTTTGTGATTTGTACACAGCCCCTGGCCAGCAATACTGTCTACACTGGAGGGGATGAATGCTCCTTGGAATCCCTCTGAATTGTGTTCCCAGATACCCTTGGGAGCCCAACTTAATTCAGTTTATCCAGACTGGACGAGCCAGCTGGAGCTCTCCACATCTCCTTCCATGGCTGACATCAGGGTTTCCTTCCAAATGCAGAAAGGATGTAACATATGTGCCCACAGATCAGAACCACAGCAGTCCCTTGAGGAACTGGCCTGGTATCCAGATATGTACAGCCAGGATATTGAGAAACTGAAAAGCAGATACAAAAAAGAAGCTCAATGAAGATGGGATTTAAGTACATCTTGTGGCTGCTAATTGATTGGTTTTATTTTAGATAGTTCTTACAAGATGGAGTAGCTTTCACTTGGAAAGCATTTTCTAGGAATTTGGAGCAGGCAAAACAATTGAGCCATCTCGGGCACAGTTAATAAAACAGAAAAGATGAATCATGTGTACAGTACCTGAATATCCCCAACACTCAGCTCCCTGCTGACATCATATCTAATTATGAAGTCTCCCAAAATTCCATTTCGGGAAATCTTGGTTTGCTCAACAACACTGGGGTTGAATGTAACCTTAGCTAAGGTTTTGGTGTGCCCAATGACAGTAGAGGGAGGAGGAGACACATCACCTGTTGAGATAAAACCACAATATTACAGGTTTTTCCCGTTGCCTTACAGATGTCAAAGCACAGCACAGGTGGTGTTGCCATGGAGCCAAGTCAGCCAGCAGAGTGACTTACTCTGATTGAAGATTCAGCTCTCCAATGATAAAAAATGAGAGGTTAAAAAAAAATTAACCCATTACCTCAAACTTTAAACTGAAACCCATCTTGCAATGCTCTCAGGGATATAAATGTTTGTAGAAAATTCCTTTATTCAGTTCTGTTTGGCCAAACACACAACCACAGACATGCACATGCTGTTCATTCCAGCCAGCTCTAGACATCCACACAAATGCTACACCTGAAATCCTGACAATCAGTGCAGGTATAATTCATTTGACCTGTTTGAATATTTCTTCTAGGATTAGATGAATCCCATTGCAGATTTTTCCTTATTGATTATAAGAAATCCTTGAGGTGGCATGTTGAGGTACTGCAGGCATGTTGGGTGGGATTGATCTGACTGATCTCTTGATCTGAAAACTGTCTTATGTGTAATGTCTACATTTTAACAAGTCACCTTAGCTGCCTTTACGTTCAGCAAAAGTTATCATTATAGCCACTGCAATTTCAGTCTAATCCAACACTGCCAGTGCAGTCACACAAATTGCATCCCTAAGATGTAACTCATCCTAAACTCTGAAAATCCTTCCTGAATCAATAAAGAGGGATGTGCCTGGCAAAGGGCACCTCAGATAAAGACAATTATTTAGGTCTGAGTCACCCTGCAGGAAATTCTCCTTGTACTGCTTTCGGTGCTCGTTTTCAAAAAGTTGAGGGATGTGGAAGTTCCCTGTTGTGTCTCTATGTAAACAAAATCCCACCTTACCCTTTTTTTGTTTGCCAGCTGTTTCCCTCTGAGCTCCATTGGGACCCTTACATGAGATGGATTTGGCCCCTGAGCTTCTCCAGATTTTGAGGGCTTTCACCCTTTTCCTAACTGGCTTTTGAAAACACAAAAATATATTGTCAGCTGAAGTTGTTGTTGGGTGCTTTAGCTCTCACAGTGATTATTCCAACAATCCTCTGAGGCACAGAAGTTCTATTTGTCTGCTCCTGGGCTAGTTAGTATTGGTAGGAATCAGCTGCTTGATTATACTGTTAGGGGAAATCTCAAATCTTTGCCAAAAATGCCCAAAAAATCTGTGGTGTGACAGGGAAATTAGGGATGGAAGAGGTTCAGTTCCAGTTCAGGTGTGCACAATGCAAACACCTCTGTATAAGTTTATTTTCTAGGCTCCACTATGCAAGAGATCAGGTCAAGAGTATCAGAGATTAGGACATGATACATCTGGCCAGACAGACATCTGCTTTAGGATAATTTTAATTAACAATAGTGATCCAAATGACAAGGTGCAGGTGGCTGGGAAAGCTCCATTCCAGGGGATCCCATAACTCTGTTTATGTAATGAGCAGTGGCACTTCACCTTTGTAAAGGGCTTTGAGCAGCATTAGGGAAATGCAATGTGATATCAGTGAGCAACAATGAACACAACATCACATCCAGACCCCACAGTGATTTACAAAACCAGAAATATGTGATTATGTCCATTTAACAAGTAGGATAATGGAGGCATGGGGTGGTACCTGACTTCCCACAGGTGAAAGTCCATAGAAATGCCAGGATTAGGGTCCTTGTGGGTTTATTAAATGATTAGACAAATCTGCAACTTTTACTCTGAAATGCCATGTACAATCTAGGTTCCTCTAGGCAAAGAAATGAGAGTAAGATTCACAAATCAATAGCACTCTAGGATGTTACTGCCAGGATGATTTTGCTTTATTTTTACAGTTGTCCTGTGAGTGCATTTGAAAAGACAGGGTACAAGACTCTTCTACTGAGATAGGGAAGGGTTTTATCACAGGCCAAATTTTACACAAGCAAATTATAGTCACAGCACCTGGACTGTGAAACAAACTCCTCAGCAAAAGCCTTGCCCAAGGAGACTGAATGACAGAGATCACGCAATTTCAGTAAAATCAAGAACTGACTCTGAAACACAGTTTCTCTGTGAGAGCTCCTAGCCATTCATCCTGATGGAAACAGAGAGAGAGGTCCCAGCCAATACACTGAAATCACATAAGGATACTAGTTTTGTATCTTAGAGGGGGCTTAAAAAATGATTACCCAGAACTTTGACATTTTTTTCTAAAATCCATGTACAGTTCAGATTTCTCCTGGCAAAGAAAAGTTATAAATCAATGTCACTATAAGGTTTTACCTCAGTCTTGATCTGTTTTTTATTTGTATAGCTGCCCTTTGATCTGATGAATCAACAGATACAATATGTTTTTAATACAAAATGCACCAGATTTGCTTGTATCTGCCTTCTTAATTTTCCATCTGTCTTCTATTGCTTCCAGAAATGCCATTTAACTTCCAGTATGTGGGAAAAGCCTAAAATACATAGAAATGACTTCAAAGTTCATGTATCATTTCTGATCTCAGGGTTTCACATTACTTCCCCTCAACTGCTGAAAGGACAGCCTGCTGTGGCTGCCTGCTCATATCACACCAGGGTCAGTGAGAATAAGCCAGAAGCTCCCTCCTTATTCCTCCTGCACGTCCGTGGCCTTTGGGCATCACTTCCATGTTTCTCTGCCATAAATACAGTGATGGGTGAGGACAAGATGCCGTGCCACAGCGGCACAAACTCCAGTCTTAACACTCCTCTGGACCATTGGAAATCAGCTGATTTAGGTAGCAACTCCATGCCTCAGTTTCCCCGCCTCTTAAATGAGCATAATCATGCATAACCTGTTTTTTAAAGCAATATGGAGTCTAGGTGAATCACATTGCCTCCCTCTATTGCTCCTCAGAACACTCTCTGGAGGTGATAAATGTCATCCTTTCTAACACAGACAGAGCTTTAGGGATCTCTGGAGAGGAAGTTTCCAAGGCTGTCTCACAAGGCCAGTTTAAGTGACAAGAATTGCTGAGGAATCGCTCCCATCCTCTTCATAACCACTCATCTCTGGGACAGAAGTTAGAAACCAAAAAATGGTCTGATAGAAAGAGTCCAAGAAAACTTTTTTTTTTCCTGGAATAACAAAAATCAGATCTGGAAGGTAACTTATCTAATTCATCCTATGTTCCCAGACCGAATCCCTTCCTACTTAGTTTTTTGATACAATCAGGAAACACTCCAGACCTCCAGTAATGGAAACTCAGTGCCTGCGCTTGCCAGTCCTTTCCAGAACTTCACTTTTTTCACTGTTGAACATTTTCAGTGTCTAATTTACATTTTTCCTCGTGGATTATAAACCCATGGCTTCTTTTTTTTTTTTTTTTTGGTTATTGACACAGAAGCCACAGTATCCTTTTCCTTCTTGCAGCAGCCTCTTATATTATTGAACACTGTTCCTATGTCTTCCCCAGGTTTCTTTTTTAGGCAGCACTTGATATCTGGATCACAATTACTCTTCTCTGTTTATTGGCCTTGTTCTTTTTAAACAAATGGCAGAGAGAGAAAAATCTGTGAGATATTTCAGAGTCCAGAGCATGGATGAGCTCCAAATGCTTAGGCTGGTTTGTGCTCACACTGAGAGTTAGTAGAGCCTTCAGACAAACTTTCCACTAAATTCAGCTGAAGAAGTAAACAGAGCAGGAAAAAGCATTTTCCAGATGAAACTGTCATCCACACAAGAGGAACAGTTAAACCTAAATTATTTTGGAGTCTGGCAGATTCAGGATTAGAGCTCAAATGCAAAGTTTGTCCTCTGCTAACATGTGGAAACTTCCAAACAGCTGTTATAAGAAACAAAAATCTTTCTGAGACTTTTGACTTCAGAAAGAAACAGTCATCCTCGAGCAGCCTAGTGTCTCCTGCCCAAGCCCATGGCTAGTTCTCACACAGCTACACCAGAGGAGCAAGATGGGGACAGCATCCAGGACATCATTCAGAAAGTGGCTGCATTCTGAGGTTGCCAGAGAAGGTCAGGATCACTGGGATTTCTCCTGTTTTGAGGTTTGTATCTGATAGAAGACAACACCTGCACATGCCAAATGATAATTTTCCAAAACTCACATGCCTAATGCCTTCCTTTGGGAAAAATACAACTCCCAGATGGAGCCACGTGCACAGGAGTTACTGCGCAAGGAAATATCCTAGAAAGACCTGTCATCACATTGTCTCTGCTCCCCATTGAGAGAGGAGGGATGCAGGACTCTCTGAGAGACAAGAAAGGACATATCCACAAGATATGGAAGAGACACTGGGATGCTGGTGGCTCAAACACTCAGGAGAAGCTGCCATGGGCAAAGCTCCCACCCAGGTGCCAGGGGCAAGCACAGCCCAGGTCAGGCTGCAGCTGCTGCTGGACCAGATAAGGAAAGAGCTTTGTCCTTATCAAGTGAACTCAGCTGTGATAACTCCCCTGCCCAGGGCAGTGCCAGGACATTCACACAGAGCCTGGAGGTGCTCACTCTGCTGATGGTCCATGATGGGACATAATTGACAACAGTGCTAATTATCAGGCAGCTATATCTTGTGAGAAGGTGTAAAAGGCTCACCAAGTGTCCCCTGATCCACAACATTCCATCATCCAGGTGTCCTTAACCCAGAGCATTCCAACAACCTTTACAAGCTCCCCACCCCTGGGCAGGTACCTGAATCTGAGTGAATATAAACCAAACAGACTGTGCATTTTGTGGGTTTCCCCAGGATTTTCCTCACCACATGATGGATCTAGCCTGTCATCACCCCTTTGACCAACAGGCATTGACATTGCAACAACCAAGTCTCATCACATGTCTTTCAGGTGGTGAGATCTTTCTACTCTTATACATATTTTTAAGTGATATATTTGTGGTTTTATATTGTCATATTACTGTAGATAATAAGAACCGAAACATATCTAATTTCCTGTGCAACCAGGACAATAAATAAAATAAACCTAAATAAACCTCCTTGTGCATTTACAAATACTGATATATGAGTGTTATTTCCAGAACCTGGGTTACCCTCACATTTTGGGATGGGTTGTAACAACTTGATGGCACAATACATTTTTCTTTCACTACTCTCAAGGTAATTTATTAATACGTATCAAAATCTCATATTTTATCATTAACTGTGAAATGGTTTAAATATAGGAAATAGAGGAAGAGAGCTTTCATGACATATTCAACCTCAAACCAGTCAGGCAGTACCATTTTCCAATGTTCCAATGTCCAACCAAGTGGTACTAAAGAGTTTTGAGCCATGGGAATCCAAGAGAGAGCAGTCACTTTTTTCTGGCTTACTCCCAGTATACAAAATGTCTGCAAAGCAGCTCCTCTTGAAATGTGAAATTCACAATTCACCTGCCTTTCACTTAAAAATTCACAGCCTTCCCTGGAGGTCTCACTGGATGTGCAAATCCCATGCTTTTTGGGTGTCATATGAGCAAGAAAGTTTCACAGGGAGCAACTAATGGCTCTGATAGTTTGTTTTTGAATCCATCTTGAGAGGTGACAGTCAGCTGGAATATAGTGGACAACCACATGGGATGATTCCAGACAAAAAGGGTCTGAAATTGAATTCTGAACACAGATAAAGCACAGGCAATCTGAGCTTCAGTTGCATTACCCATCCTGCAATGGAACACCTATTTTATATACATTTTACTGGCAAGGGAGGATTATCTAATCCAACAGCTCAGGCCCATTTTTATATGAGCTCTTTGAAATCTGAAGCATGATGCCAAGAATGTCAGTGCTCCCAGACTGCCATTTGGATAGTGAGTTACATGAGTTCTCCCTGTATGTCATTTACATAGAGGAATTTCCATACTGTGCCGGACCAACAGTGTGTCTGCTCTGCTTAGTCTGTCTCTACCCTTGATCAATGCCAGATGTCTTGCAGGAAACCACATGCCAACAATGCACTGTGATATTCCCTGATAGGTGAAAAAGTCTTCCTGCCTCTCCTGATAAGGAGCAGAGCACATTTATCACTTGGCACGTGGATGTATGACACAGAGACTAATGAGGCTTGACCTGAAGATAGACCAAGTCACTGTGAGCCTTGATTTAATGTGATTTGGATGGAATCAGTAGGATCCCACTGAGCAATCAGTTTAACTCCAGTTCACATGCATTAGGATCTTTCCGTGGCAGATATGAGCAGCTCCACTGATTTTGCTGTCACTGTGTCACTTGGAGTGACTGATGGGCAAGTCCCAAAAGACTCTGCATCCTCCTTCCATCCTTCTTTTTTGGTGGTTTTTGACAACATGTAGCAACCACAGTATCCTGAGCTGTTGGTTTATGGCAGAAAAAATTGCATTTACACTGTCTGAACAGTGAGCAAGGATGGTTAGGGGTAAGAGCTGATGCTCAGATAGCACTTAGAGCTTTGGCAAAATATGGATTTTCCTCTTGGAATTTCCCATGTCCTGAAGTGCAGGATTTCCTATCTTCCTTGGCATGGATGGATGGAAAAAACAATTAACTTAAAATAAACGGTTCCCAGGAGATGCAGAGGCCAGGGAAGAGCCTGCTCCAGTGCTGAGCACAAGGCCTGAAGGCCCAGTTCAAAGCTCTTAAAGACAATAGCAAAGAAAAAAACCCTATTGAGATGAATGGGATCAGCCCTGCATTCATTAAGCTTCAAAGTCCTCACAGGCTGAGGCACAGACACAGTCACCCAGAGAAAACAGATCCAGCGCTGCCAGGCCACTTCTTGAGTGTTGGAACTCAAAATGTCCCTCAGACATTTTTGGAGGTTCCAGGCCCTGGTCAGAAGCATTTGAGACCCTGGCAGGCAGCTGGAAACAGCTGTGATTTTGAGTTTGAGCCATGGAACTATTTACCAACCTTGCATGAAGAACAAGAAGTCACAAAAGTTTAGATATTATAGTAGAAGTAGTTACAAAGTAGAGGGAAGAATTTTTAGTGTTGTACAGGTGGGGTTTAACACCTGTACAGGGGGGTTTTACTTTGTACATGGGGGTCAGAAGTTTTAAGATGGAGGGATTTGGGCCTGCCCTATCCTCCCTCTTTCTCCTTCCTTACCTCCATGTTCTTGGTGATGTTGGCACTCACAGATTGGTTTAGAGTAGAAAAGCACCATTTAATATAGGTAATAAGCATTGGGGAAAAACTGTACCCATGTAACACGTAATGTACCATATAAAAGATAGAAAAGCACAATTTAATATAGGTAATAGGCACTGGGGAAAAACTGTAAACATGTAACATGTAATGTACCATATAAAAGATAGAAAAGCACCATTTAATATAGGTAATCGGCATTGGGGAAAAACTGTACCCATGTAACACGTAATGTACCATATAAAAGACAGCAGCAGCCCTGGGTGGGGAGAGAAGAAGCAGTCGAGAGTCAGAGAGGATGTCAGGGTGTGTGTGTGCCTCTGCCTGAGCTGCTGAGCAAACCACAGCAGCCTGAGGAGAAAATCTTTTAGATAACTTGCAATAAACTGCCTTGAGACTGGACAACAAGAGACTGCTGAGCCTTTCTTTGGAAGCTCGGGTTGAAGGAGAGACTTTTCCACCACACGGAACCCCTGAACCAGGCCTGGGTTCCTTCACTCAAGAAGTGATCGAGGCCCCACAAATAACAGAACCACGGCTCGTAAAAGCTCTCCTTACCTTCAGCTTTCCCATTGCCCTTCTGCTTGCTGTTCCGAAGGGGAGGCACCTCCAGGGACACTATTCCTGAGTTCTCCAGGATGTTCACCTCCACCCGCAGCCGCCCCACCAGCTGCTGGGGCCGGATGCTGACGGTGTATTCGTATTTGCCCAGGCGCCTCTGCAGAAGTTCTTCGTAATGCAAAATGAACCGGGCCTGCATCTTGCGAGGAATGAAGACAGAGGCCTTGAATGTCTCATAGCCATTCTCCCTGGAAGGAAAATCCAAAGATAGCTTCACATCCCATGCACATCACACATTAACGTCCTTTGCCTCCCCCCAATAGTTTTGCCTGACCCTGTTCCCTGTAAACAATCAACTGAACGTTCCCATTGAATCTTGTTGAACACCTGTTGCATTTACCATTGAATTTTGGTGATTTACTGCTTTTATAAATAAAATATATTCTTGCTTCCCTCTTGAGTGAAGTGGATGACTCTGTTCATGACAGCACCCTTATTTTCCTTTCTCTTATTCAGGAAGTAACAAGAATTCTTTCCCCCAGTAGCACATCCTGGAGCATCTTGGAATTTAAAAAGTTGTGTGACAGGGTTAGAAAAGGCCACATGCAATTTTTCATGGCTTGGAATATAGGAATGACACCAGGCAGTGCAGATAATATTCAGTTTAGTTACTCCTTCCTGTAAATCCATGGATGGGCATGCCAAGGCAGCCAATATAAAGATAGAAGGAGACTGCATCACTTCCCAGAACACAGCCAAATGCACAACACTCACCTTCCTTCTGTGGGGCTTGGAGGTTTCTTGTGCCTTTCTTTCTCATACGTGCTATTTTTCTTTTCTTTCCCCGTGACCTCTCCATAATAAGTCTTGTTGCCAATGCTCCTGGAGAGATCAGAGATGTCAGCATGGTCACTCTGCACCCAAGCACAGTGACAGGTGTACATTTGCTGCAGGTGCATTCACAGACTTGGATGTGAGAAGAATCTCAGAGTGCTGCTGGTGTCACTTCCTGAGTCCACCCAAGTCTCTGGGACAGAAGCCAACTTAGAAGTTCCCTGGCTGGAAATACCAGCCCAGTACAAATGCAAAAGTCTCTTATTCTTCCTATTCACTCTAAATGGAAATATTTCTTAAAGAGTGGGTCCCCTATCCCCTTCGGTCAAGTCTGAAGCTGTGGGCCCAGTATCTGTAGAGAGGATCTGAGCATGATCAAACCAAATATGTTTGAGACCAAGAGTTTAATTTATTGGTCATTTCACGATGAGGTTTCTCTCTATTTGGTTTATCATTCACATCTCCAGCAGCCACTGAACCTATCTGCAGGTTAGAGTTGACTTCTGCTCCATTGACAATGTGGAGAACATGAAATAACAGGAAGATTCTTAGGCATTACAGACAGTCAGGTGAGATAAATATATTGACCAGTGTTGCTGAAACTTTCTCTGGAAAAGTCTTTAAGGTCTTGAAGAGAGTTTTCTCATTCAAATCAGAGAGACAAGGAGAAGGAAGTGGTTGAAAGACACTCAGAGGGGAAATATAATTGTTTCCTCCCTGTTTACACTGAGGATTTGAATTTAGTGGTACCCATAGACTTGGTCTGTGCATTACTTACTTACATGGTAAAGTTGGAGATGAAAGCTGCAGCTGGGATCTGCATCTCAAACACGGCTTCCCGTGCCTCGGAGCCGCTGTTCACCATGGTGCAGGACACGGTGGTGAAAGCATACCGGGAAATGATCGTGGATCTCACGTGGAACTCAGACATCCGAGGTCTGGTTTCCTATGGGATTCAAAAAAATCACCTCTAAACAGGCAGCTGGATAACTCACCCCTTCAGTGTTTCAATGGATTTAAGATTTAACATGGACTAGCAAACTCCCACGCAATGAGTATTAGACCTCCTGACAGCAACAGGCAAAGTGGGCTCGTCCTCAAAATTTCAGGTGAGCTGCAAACAGTAAATCAGGAATGTGGTACTGCCTTTGTTCATGCACAGAGGCCACAAACTTTGTCCAGTGCTTGGGAAAGTTCTGAGAGCTCTGCTTATGCCACCCTTTAAGCTGTGAAACACCCTGACAAAATCCATCTGTGTCCTAAACTGAAGCCTTCAATTCTAACTGTGCGAGAGGATCAGGATTATTCCCTTGTGGCCTGGGAAGAAAAGCCCAAAACACATCCCCCTTGGGTCCAGAACTGTGTTACAGACTCTGCTCTAGTCACTGTGCACAAGAGCAGATGGAACACTTGAAAGACTGACATCACCATTTATAAAGAAGCACCTCCAAATTCATCCAGTCAGATCCCTGAGTTATGTAAACAGAGAAACTGCTGTCAATTGAGTCACCTGCGTCCTCCTCTGCTGAGAATCCATCCTGGAACTCTGCACCAATGGATGAAGACACTTAATAAAAAACATTGACACTGTGACATCTCAAACAAAATATTTTAAGCTTTTTAGCCCACACTGGACTCCTTCCAGCAGAGAAGCAGCAGAGACAGCAGTGAATGACACATGATGTAGTAATGGAAGCTGAAAGCCAATTTCTGCTTCTTGGGAATGTGTTTTCATGCACAAGTCCTGAGTTGGAGCATTTCTCCAGACTAATGTGTTTTTTGACAGCACCATCTCCATGGAGCTCAAATGTTTTCTTCCTGGAATACTTCAGTATACTTAACTGTAAGCAGCCCTTGAAAAAGAAAAATCTGTGTGTCGACTTACACAATCAAAGACCAAAACCTCAGATGCAGAAGGGAGATAAAGGGTAAAATGTAGTGTTAATACAGAGCAATCCCACTAAACTAAATACAGCAAGACTCTTCCTACTGAGGTTGGTAAAAACTCACAGTCATGTAAGAGTTGTGAGGACAAGAACAGGCTCTTCAGCTGCATGTGCAGGCTTTCTTTCAGAACAAAAATAATTTTGGCAAACAGCTCAAGAAAGGGAGCAAGTGTTTGTGTAAGTATGAAACAAGAACATTTGTGCAGTAGCTGATGGTATCAGAAATAACTGAGAATCCAACTAAACAAGCTGCTGGGCTAGTGAATTCCAGGCAAACAGAAGAATGAGGATTCACTGGAAACACAGATCTACCAACAGACTTGGCACAAAGCCCTGCCTGCCTACACTTGCAAGGCTTGGAAAGACTGATAATGTGTCTCAGATGAACCTGGTCATGATAGATATCTTCAGCTGGGGAATGTCCTCTGTGCCCAGGATCCTGCTCAGCTCACACGGAGCACAATGGCAAAAGATTAGAGCTTCTAGGATAGGATTCACCTCACTGATTTTAGGCAGATCAGTGCAATGGATCGGTGGATCTAGGCTAGAATACCCCTGCACAGATCTAAAGTCCCAACCTTAGATCACTGCTTAACTAACTGCTGTTAATTAGAACTAGATCCTGCTGTTCTCAGGACCTTCCCTGATACATAGGCATGGCTTCCCAGTCTCATTATCCCGAAGGTGGAGAAGATGGGGAGTTTTGATTGAAATAGGGTTTTAGGAATGTTTTCAGATATAATGAGCTGATGTTTCATTCAGTGTCCATCCCACTAATTGCCTGTGGCATAGCAAGGTTCACAGAGGATTTAATAACAGAAGTTATAGAAAGAATCGGACACTAAAGCAAATTCTTTGGTGTCAGACCTTCTGCATTCACCCCATGTGCTGCAGTTCATAAAAAACCTGTGGGTTTATATGTAGCTGATATATGATCAGCAAAAGAGGATCAAGCCCTTTGCCTTTCACTTGAGATACAAGTGGCTGTGCAGTGACCTGTCTGACACTGTGCATGCACTGATGGAGTCACAGGAACTCAGGAAGTCTTTCAAATGTGACAGAGAGCACGAACTTGCTGTTGTTATGACAACAACAGGAGAATGGTTGTGTTGGGTGAGGGGAAAAAAAAGCCATTCTAACCCTGTAGCCTGTCACTAACAGAGACCAACAGCACATGCTTAGAGGAGAGTGGCAAATCAGTCCAACCTGCACTGATACTACCCTAAAATATTCTCTCCGTTTTCAGTAATTTGTGGCTGAAGGAACTCCAGAGTTAAGGGTGGTATTTTTGTGGTATATTTGTATTCTGTGGATTTCTCTTCTATTACTTTACACAGCTGCTTCTTGAATCCATGTAAACTTTTAGCATCCACAACATCCTGCTGCAAGTTCCACAGCTTAATCGTGTTTTATATGCAAAAAAACCCGTCATTAGTGGGTTTTTTTGCTAAATCCACTCTCTGCTGGCTTCAGCTGATCTCTGTTATAGAATCACAGAATTAATTGGGTTGGAAGGGACCTTAAAGTCCATCCAGTTCTAACCCCTGCCATGGGCAGGAACACCTTCCACTAGACCAGGTTGCTCCAAGCCTTGTCCAACCTGGCCTTGGACACTTCCAGGGATGGGGAAATATCTCTATCCCACTGAACAAGATCCGGTTCTGGTATCCTTACAACCTGAGGAATGGCAAAAAAACACAACAAAAAAAAGACATTCAACATCCCTCTCTCTTCCTGGTGGATGTGAGTTGCTGTTGGGAAAATCAAACACTGAATAAGGGCATCACATATAGCTGAGGTTGAAAGAATTGGTTCACCTTCCCATCCCTGGAAGGGATCTGCTATTCCCTGTATATAGAAAATATAAATGGTGAGGGCACAGGCATTTCCAAACAGGTTGCTTGGTCAGGCTGGGCATGCAGCCCGAGTTCCACTCTGTGATTCCTGTGCTGCATTCTCTGGAGCTCTTGCACAATCCATCAGTGCCTGGTGCTCTGACTTACAGCTGCACAAATGTTATTTGTTTTCTGCACTTTTTATTGAGGCCTTGTCTTAGGTTGGAAATGGAGGTGTGTATTCTATTCCTGTCTGTTAGAAGTGGGGCAGTTCTCTGCTGTTCATGGGGCAGCTTTTTCTTTATCTCTCCCACAGCCCATCCTCCCTCCAGGAGATCTCTTCTGTCCATGGCCACTGAGTGTCCCTGCATGGCTGAGAAAATTCCATCATCCATGGGGAGATGCTCTGCCCAGGGGAGGAGCCGAGCATTCCTACCTGGATACAATCTGACCTGGGAACAGCACAGCAGCCTTTGCCCACTGCATTCCCAGAGGAGCAGCTTTCTTCCCACTGCATTCCCAGAGGAGCAGCTTTCTTCCCACTGCATTCCCAGAGGAGCCCAGGCCCATCTCCCCCAGCCCTGGAGCTCCAGAAGAAAACTCCCCCCTTGTCCAGGATCCTGCTCCAGCAGAAGCACAGCTGGCACTGCAGGAGGGCTGAGCCACCATGGGATGGGACTGCTGCCACCTCCCTGACCCACAGGAGCTCAGGGCATTGCTGACTCTGGCAGTGCGTTGTTTTCTTTTTTGTACTATCACATTTGTATTTTTAATTTCCCTAGTAAAGAACTGTTATTCCTACTCCCATATCTTTGCCTGAGAGCCCCTTAATTTCAAAATTACAGTAATTCAGAGGGAGGGGGTTTACATTTTCCATTTCAGGGGAAGCTCCTGCCTTCCTTAGCAGACACCTGGCTTTTCAGACAGCCAAGACAGCCTTCAGAAGATAAGAGGCAGCTCAAAGAAAAAAAAATAGCAAAACAGACAATTTATTTAACGTTATTATTACCATGACTTATCATCCCTATTAAAACTTAAGTGAGGGAATGCCAAGGCAGCAGATTAGCACACTGCCATGAGGCATGTTGGCTGGATGCTTTGTGGAGGTGCCCTGGTTATGATGATGAAGTGGCAGCAGAGATTTTCTCACCAAACAAATTATGTTATGCTTATTTACATGAAATATTTGGAAGAACAGAAAAAAGAGCTGAATATATGAAAGCCATTCAGTATTTTTGCCTTTATCAGTTACTTTCATCAAAACAAATTGACTGTCTCTCAGATTAGAAGAAATAAACTGGTAATAAGCCTGAGAGTTTCTCTCTAGGCTGCTGATTCCAGTATGTCAAAGATGAAGGGGATGAGAAGCTGTTAAGGTGATGGTTGCTCAGTGTCTGAAATGAGTTCCACCAGTTCTCAACTGGGAAGTCCCCCAGAAAAGCCAGAAAAATAACTGGCCATGATCAGCAATTCTACTCTCTGCCTCCCTACATCTAAATTTTCGATTTCTGTGCTGGAAAAAGGATATTGGCTTCCTTGTTTTCTTCCTTTCTCCAGGAGATTTTGTCAGAGAACAACAGAGATATTCCAATTCCAAAGCAAACTCCCTTTCTCTTCAAACTCAATGAGATTTCATCAGGCTAATGTTCACTGAGTTATTAAGGTTGTTAGCATTAGATATTCTTCCTCCAAATTTGGGCTTGAGAAGATGGATTGGGAAGTATTAGAAGAACCTGTACCTGTTGCATTGATCAAAATGAAGATTTCTTTTTTTACCTTACTGTCTTGGCTTGTAAAACAAGCATGTATTCTATTTGCCATCTGTTGGAGGTTGGGCAGTTTTCTTATCTCTTCCAAGAACAATGTCTCCCTCCGGGGAGATATCTTCTGTTAATGGGCTATTGAATGACTCACTGCATGACTGGTGAAGTTACATCAGCCCATGGTGAGATGCTCTGCCCAGAGGGAGGAGCCAAGCATCCCTACCTGCATGAAATCAGCACTTTTTGAGACACTGGCAGCCACTTCACTGGATTCTCAGAGGAGCAGCTTCTTCTCTGCTGGATTCCCAGAGGAAGACCAGGCCCAATTACTCCATCACCAGACTTCAGAAAAAACTACACCCTTCTACAGAATCACCACTTCAGCAGCATTTCATCTGCCACTCCAGGAGGAGCAGCCACCATTTAACTGGACTACTACCAACACCCTGACTCCTCAGGGTGTCAGGTTTCTGACTCTATCACTAGTTTTGTTTGTACTAATTACATTTTTTATTATTATTTTTATTTAATTTTTCTCCTAGCAAAGAGCTGTTATTCCCATTCCCATATCTTTGCCCGAGAGCCTTTTAATTTTGAAATTGTGGTAATTTGGAAGGAGGGGGTTTACCTTTTCCATTTCACAGGAGGCTCTTGCCTTCCTTCACAGACTCCTGTCTTTTCAAATCAAGACATTTACCCAGAATCTCACTCTACCATCAAATAGCTCATTCCTGGGACAGGGATACACACACACACACACACACACACACACACACACACACACATATCCAGGGAAGGTGTAGTTCCCATGAGGTAAAACAAAGACAGGGTGTGATACATACCAGCCTCTGCAGGAATTTGGCCTGTCTTGGGACACGGCGAGCAACCTGCAAAGAGTTAAGGGCGTGAGTGGGTTCTGTTCAGCTTCCAGCAGACATGTCACTTGTTTAATCCCAGACACGGGGCTGTGTGACTGATCACCCATGGCCAGGTTCAAATATTCCTCTGGTTAAAATTAAAACCTGAGTCTCTTCTGTATTAACAGACCCACTGATCAAAGCTCAGCAGTGGAATGTGGCTGTCTCAGGCAAGGAGGTGTTGTCTGTTTAGCAAATGGTGCTTGGCAAGGGACCCTCTATATGATGGCAGGAAGGGCAGCCTTTAGCACTGGCCCTGGATGCTAAGGACATCCCTGGAAGTACTGAAGGCCAGGCTGGATGGGGTTTTTGAGCAGCTTGGTCTAGTGGAAGATGTCCCTGCTCATGGCAAGGGTTTGGAACTTGCATGCTCTTTAAGGTTCCCTCCAATCCAAATCATACTGTGGTTCCATAACTTGTTTAAATTAATCCCACAGCTTCAGCTGCATGAATATTAGCTCAAGAGCAGTTCTGTTGCCTAAATACTCTCCACAGGTACTGTGTATTTATTGTGCAGTGACAGAAAAGCACTAGTTATGTGCAAAACAGGAATAAAGATATTTAAATTCAGCCACAGACCTTATTATGAAACAAAGTGCTTCACCTAGGACAGTGCAATTGTACTCACTGTCTCACCCTTCTCATTAACTCCTCTGACTTCTTCTCACATGGTGTGAGACCCAGCTCAGCATCTCCAAATCAAGTTCCTTCCCAAAGCAAGTCTTTTGTCAATGAGGGAAGCCAAGTGCCATCTTAAAATGTCAGGAAAAGCCCAGAGAGCAGAAGAATGCAACAATATGTTTTTACCTGATTTGCCCTTTCAGTTGATTTACTCTGAAATAGCAGCAGCCCTTGCCAAAGAGATGATTTTATGTCTGTTTATATTGTGCATTGAAAAGCTCGGGAATGCCCAACGGGGAAATTAAAGTTTCATGCACGAGAATCTTTACTATTTCCTTCTGCATCATTTTAGCCAACATCTTGTGAAATTAGAATCAAGGGAAAACAGCTCCCGAGGAGAGGAGAGGAGAGGAGAGGAGAGGAGAGGAGAGGAGAGGAGAGGAGAGGAGAGGAGAGGAGAGGAGAGGAGAGGAGAGGAGAGGAGAGGAGAGGAGAGGAGAGGAGAGGAGAGGAGAGGAGAGGAGAGGAGAGGAGAGGAGAGGAGAGGAGAGGAGAGGAGAGGAGAGGAGAGGAGAGGAGAGGAGAGGAGAGGAGAGGAGAGGAGAGGAGAGGAGAGGAGAGGAGAGGAGAGGAGAGGAGAGGAGAGGAGAGGAGAGGAGAGGAGAGGAGAGGAGAGGAGAGGAGAGGAGAATTGTTTTCATCTTAAGATTTGGAAAAAACTTTCTGTCTGGGTCTGTTATCTCAGACAAACAAAGCCCCTCAGGAGCCTACTGTGAGAGGCTGCAGAGTCTCCATCACTGTAGGTTCTTCAGAACAAGACAGATAAATGTCTGTAAAGTTGGTTCTGCTTGGAGCAGAGGCAGGGATGAGAGATCAATAGCCCCGAGCATTTTTTTACTGAAAGTTTACCTTTTGGAACAAATCCACCTGTTGTTCTGATCACAGGGCTTTTTTAATACTAATCAGTGAAACTGGAAACTTAGTTCCTATTTTTATCCTTCCCCACCAAAACCCATTTTGTTTGCTTGCTGAATTGCACAAGAAGGCTCTGTGTGTGACTTCAAGAACCACCTTCTAAAGTCTTGAGGATACCCAGTGGACATCAGTGAGGAGCTAAGGATCACCAGAAAGGAATATCTCATTTTCTAGGACTTCATGACTACTGCCAAAACATTGCTGCAGGGTTTGTTATCAGTCCATTGGACTGTTCCAATCAGGCAGCTTCCCTGGCATCATCTAATGGAACAATTTCCAAATTATCATCAACATTTAGCTTTAAAGCTTTCCAGCACACTCATTAAAGCCAGATAATTGCTACTAGTGACCCTCTAAGTTACTGCCATCTGTTAGTCCCAGCATGGTGTATGGGACATAATCTGTGCAGTGGATTTGTTTCTAGTGCAGTATCTCAATCTAGGGGAGATTCTCAGCCTGGCTCAGGTGTTCAGTGAGGACAGACAGAAATCCTCTTCTAGATCTGGCTGTCCCAGGGCACCAGGTCACCACACCTATTTACACATCACTGCTTTTCTGGTGGAAGTGACTGCTGCCACTGACCTGCCAGCAGCACTCAGCTCCTGTGAAAACACCCTCTTGTGCCTCAAGCAACATCAACCAGGTTACCCCAGCACTTTGAGCCAGTTCTTTGAGCTTTGAAACTGATTTTCCCCCTAAAGCAGGTGGGTGCTCCCAGATACCACTCCACTGGCAGTGGTGGAGACACTCTCTCCCACTTGGACAGGTGGGTTTGTAAAACAGTGTTGGTTTGTGGCTGAATTCCCCCAAAAGGAATATGCAGCCATAGTAATCAGGATTGAAGACAAAATTTTTGGTGTCCCCACAGGGCAGAGATGTGGATGCTTCTGGAGAGAGATTCCCTCTATTTGGGACAGATACAGATACACGTGAAGAGTTTCACTCTTCCCACCTGCTGCATGGCAGAAAATGCCAAATACAGACAAGTACTGACATTTTGGACAAAATGGATTGTCCCACCTTGACCTCCAGCAAGGCACAGGTATTCCACAGTTCCTGCATTGTGTCTCAAGCCCACATGGGTGCCTCAGGTGCTGCAGCTTTAGATAAATTACTGATGCCCTAAGTGGCCCAAAGTCACAGGTGGTATCTCTTATAGACCTGACAGATGTGAGCACAGACCTGCAGCCCTCTTTTATAGAATGCAAGTGGTTTGGATTGGAAGGAACCTTAAAGATCATCTAGTTCCAAACCTTCTGCCATGGGCAGGGATACTTTCCACTTGAAATAGATCACAGCCTCCCAAACTACCACCCAAACTCTTGCAATTTGTTCATTGCTCTTTCAACCCCATTTTCTTAGAAGATCTAAGCCACACAATAACACAACATAATAGCCCCCACTTGCAGAATTATTTTTTTTTTCTTTCATTGTCAAGAAGCGTTTTAGAAGCTGAAATTCACGTGGTTTGTTTCATCCAGCACGAATTAAAAATCAAGTACAGTAAGAGCATAGGAAGAAAAAACTATCCCCCGAGTTTGAAATACTCGGAATGACTGGGACTGGAGCGTGGCCAGGACACAGCGTTGGCTGCCCTGCCGTGGGGATGGATGGGTGTCGGACCGAGCCGTGCCGGGACAGCAGCACCAGCCCGGCACGGACAGGTGGAATAAATGCATTTTTATCAGACTGCCCCTCTCGGCAATACTCCTGCTGAAGAGGGGACGAGCCAGCCGCGGCCGCCTGATGCTGTGCCTCAAAACCTACCTGCTCCGCGATGCTGTAATCCGCCAGCAGCTGCTCCTCCAGGTACCGGGCCATCAGCTCCGAGTCGGGCTGTGCCAGCGAGGGGGAGAAGCCCCAGCAGAGGCACAGCCAAAGGATCATGGTGGAGAGGAGCGCCGGGGCAGCAGCGCTCAGCCAGCTCCGCTGCCGGATCGACAGGAGACACAGCGACCCACCCTCTCCTCCTCCTCCTCCTCCTCCTCCTCCTCCTGCCCAGCTCGGGACCGGCCCCTTTTCCACGCAGGACAGCCTCCTGTGCCGCAGGGAATCCCCGCAGGGCTGGCATCCCTCAGCTCCGCGCTCCTCCTCAGCCCCTCTTGGTGCTGGGGGCTCCCCAAGCGCTGCCACTTGTCATTTCGGCACCTCCTCTCAGCTGAGGGGACAGTTCCCACAGCTGGAAGGGCCACGATGGTGCCCCCAGTGCCACCCAGTGCCACCCACGCCCTTGGGAGTGCAAACCCAGGAGATGCTTCAAGGTTAGGGCTTTCCTAAGGGGTGGTAAAATGCTCTGGTTCCACCCTCCGTGAAGGGAAAACTTCTCTTATTCCCCATCTGGAGAGCTCTGGCTGGTTTGGGAAAGCTGCCCCCAAGGCAGGGCAGGGCAGGGCTCCCTCCGCACCCTCACCTTGGCAGCCCAAAGGTGGCCCAGACACGGAATTCCACCTCCCTCTCGCCATCCAGACTGTGTTTCTCAGCCGGACAAAGCTGGGGTGACCCCCTGCCCTTCCTTCCACTTCCCAAAGGCCCCGGGTGAAGGTGGACACTTGTGGGACAGGCTGGATTCTGTCTGGCAGCTGCCAGGGACATTCCTGGGGCATGACAATGCCAGCTGGCACCGACCTGGCAGCTCTTACCTCCAGGCGTTCGGGAGCTTGTATCTGCAGCGCTCACCTCACCCCAAATCGGGCGTATTTGCTACTTTGTTCTTCTATGACAGCAGTAACTTCTCAAATCTAGCAAACCTCCTCTTTTTCATTTGTTTTGGGGTATTGTTTTTTTGTTTTTTGATTGTTTTTTTGTGTGTTTGCTCTCTCTTCTCCTTCTCCTTCTCTTCTCCTTCTCTTCTCCTTCTCTTCTCTTCTCTTCTCTTCTCTTCTCTTCTCTTCTCTTCTCTTCTCTTCTCTTCTCTTCTCTTCTCTTCTCTTCTCTTCTCTTCTCTTCTCTTCTCTTCTCTTCTCTTCTCTTCTCTTCTCTTCTCCTTCTCCTTCTCCTTCTCCTTCTCCTTCTCCTTCTCTTCTCCTTCTCTTCTCCTTCTCTTCTCCTTCTCTTCTCCTTCTCTTCTCCTTCCCTTCCCTTCCCTTCCCTTCCCTTCCCTTCCCTTCCCTTCCCTTCCCTTCCCTTCCCTTCCCTTCCCTTCCCTTCCCTTCCCTTCCCTTCCCTTCCCTTCCCTTCCCTTCCCTTCCCTTCCCTTCCCTTCCCTTCCCTTCCCTTCCCTTCCCTTCCCCTGAGCTGCACACACAAATCTGACATGAGTCAAAACACTGTATCTTCTTTTTCCTTTCCAGCTCTGTGCCACCAGGGACTGGAGCTATTGTGGTCCATCTCCCATCCATGGCAGTAACAGTCCAGTGAGTGGCTCAGTGTCTGTCTGGCCTTTCTGAAGCTTTGTGCCCTCCAAATCTCACAAGTGTTTTTGAGATGCTCTCCTTTCAGAAGGGAAGAAGGGAAGAGGGCAGCTGGAGATGGAGCAAAGGGAAACTCATCTTTGGAACTCACTGATTAGCAAATGGATGGTGTCACTGAGGATGAGGTGACACCATGTTCACACATGAGGCCCTGCTGCCATTGCCAGCAGGAGGGAAGGAATAAAAAACCTGTCCAGTCCTTTTCCCACTGGGACCATTGTCAGCTCCAAAGGCTTCTGTAGGGGCCAAACCCTCAATGGGGGCTGCAGAACTGGGCAGCGCTGCAGGGAATGATGGAAGGCTGATGTGGATGGGGAAGAGAAGATGCTGGCAGAACGCTGGAGGGAGGCTGGACAGGATGCTTCAGGCCCCAGAGACACCCCAAGTGGTTCCTGTACTGATTTTATCCCTGCCAGAAGACAGTTGAAGCATTTTCGTCAGCTCCTCACCATTTCAAAGTGCAGTGGAAGAGGTCTCAACCATCCATTTGGGAATCAGTGAAGACACTGCGATGGTTCAGGCTGAGACCTGGCTGAAGAACAGACCAACAGGATGGTTTTAACTATCTTTCCTCTGTTCCCAGTTAGTTTCAGTTCCCACATGTCTTGCCTAGCTCAGAGAAGCGCATGGGAGCAGTGTGGGAAATAGGACTGCAGCCTTTTGTGCCCTTACTACTGACATTAGGATGCTCTCAACCTGCTCTGTGTTTCACTACCCTGGGGACACAGATATGTAAAAGTCCTACAGTGGTGGAAATGCTGAAAACAGGCATCCAAGCCATACATATGGCATGATTTCCCTCCTGTTCTGGAAAACCTAAAGGGAATTAAAACACCTCTGTAAACGCTAGCCAAAAGCAGCCTGCTAACCCTAGGGGTAACAGTAGTTGCTGGTCAGAAAGGGGAGATGTTTGCCAGTTTGAAATGACCATGGCACAGTCAGGAGGCATTTGGAAAACCATCCAAATCTCACCAGCTGCAGCATTTGGCCACTCTGCATCTCCCACTGCCCACGTGGGGATCTGAGGTGTATCAGAACAGTGAGACACTGCAAAGATGCCTCAGTAAAGCTGAGCCTAAGCACACCTGGTGAAAAGAGGGAATTCAAGCCAGAACAGGATCCTCCAGCAGGTACAGGATAACCAAGGGGCATGACAGAGTGAGCTGGGAAGAGCACTGCCCTTCCTAAAGGGATTAGGAGCAGCCAGATCTGCTTATGCTCCCCTCAGCAAGGGCACGTGAGGACACAGCCCGTGGGTAAGACCAGGGTGTGTTTTCATGTGCCTCGGATGCAGTTGGGTTTGCTGAGTGAACATTGAGCCTGGGGTCTTGATTGTTCACATCATCCCCTCTTCCTCCTCCTTGGGATACATTCTCCTGGTTCGGGGTGTGAACATGGCAGGAACTGTTCTGGGGGTGCTGCTGCAGTCCGAGACAAGCAGTTACTCAGGTGTGTTCACATCAGACATGTTCAATGCTGACTTTTGCAGACTTAGCAGGGTGAGCAGCTGTTCTTTGGATGGGGGCTCAGCAAATTAAATTTCCTGATGTGCCTGCAGCCAGCATGAGCAGAGACAGCAGGGAGAGGGGCATGATCCAACAGCTGAGCTTTCACCTGGAACAGATTGTTTTATATCAAGGAAGTCTCTCTGTGTTGACACACAAACATGACCACCTTGGTGACCTCATGCAGGGTTAAATGCCCGACCAGAAGTGTCTGAAACAGCAATTAAATGTACCCAAAGCACCAACAAACTGTACACTTTGGTGGCATTCAAAGCCAGTAAATGAATCAAGAAATTGGCAATAGTCCCAAAGAGTTACCAGGTGTAGTCACAGAGAAATGTCCAGAGGTAAAATTAATTACCATGGAGTTCAAGGAATTGAATTCCATATTTTCCTTCAGGCCTTAATCTGAGCAATCTCCTCTGAAACATCTGGATGTGATCTGCTGGTCTCCAATTCTGACACTATTGAGAGGTGCCTGTGATCCTGAAAGAATCACAGAATGGTTTGGGTTGGAAGGAAGCATAAACATCATCTAGTTCCAACCCCCCTGCCAAAAGCAGAAATGTCACCATCTCTGGGCAACCTGTTCAGTGCCTCACCATCATCTGCAAAAATAATTTCTTTCTAATGTCTAATCTAAACATCTTCTCTTTTAGTTTAAAACTGTTACCCCTTGTCCTGTCACTAAATATCCAGGTAAAAAGTCAGTCTCTCTGTTTTTTATAAGCTCCCTGTAAGTTCTGAAAAGCTGCAATAAAGTGTCTCCAGAGCCTTTTCTTCCCCAGGCTGAACACCCCCAGCTCTCCCAGCCTGTCTCCATAGCAGAGGTTCTCCAGCCTCCAGAGCATCTTTGTGGCCTCCTCTGGACCTGCTCCAAACTTATTTTTTTTTATGGATGAAGCCCTCCAAGCACGATTTCATGAAGACAGAGAAGAGTAGAAAGGTATTTTCTGGGGTCCCAGTGTCTGCTGATCTTCCTGCTGCCCTTAGCTGTGTGCACCATGGCCCAGCAGAGCATTTCAAACCTTCCAAATCTGGTATTATTCTGGTGAAAATTGCCCAAAGCCTCTGCAAAAGGGCCTTGATTCTGGGGGTGTCTGACTGTCTCTGGGGCACTGCTGTACATTCATATCTATAATTTCCCAGAATGGCTGATGTGGGATGGGATTAATGTCTGGGCAGTCACACCAAGTCTGTTCCATGCAGTACACTATGTTCTTACCTGGATCACCAGAAATTCCCAGATATGGGAATTCCCTTATGGGAAGGGGATGCTGGTTATCTCATCAGACACAGAAATTGTGACATTTCACCCCAGGTGCAAGCCAAACCAGCAAAATTGAATTATTCTGAGGGACAGGCTCTGCACAGCAGAAATTCAGGTGGTTCAGGGCAGGCAGTGCATTAAAACTTCCTCCCAGAGGAATCCCAGCCATGAGAGGACAGCTCATGGAAGAGCCCAATGGACACATAGCACAAAACATCCTACTGAGATCCTGTCCTCCTCACGAAATTGAAATTCTGAGGAGGTTCACCTAAACTGATGGTAGGGCTCTGAGCATCCTCAGCACTCATTTCGTGTGTTGTCTGAGAGGTTTCAGCTTTTTTAGCTCTTTAGGGCAGTATATTTGAGCAGTTTGTGCCATCTAGTGGGCAAACTAATTTTCCAAGCTTGATATTTTTACCCAAAAAAAAAAAAAAAAAAAAAAAAAAAAAAAAAAGCCACATTTAGTGCTTGTGAGAAGACTGAAATAAGGGGTTGCAAACTTGTTTTTCGATATGAACGTTATTCTAAAGAGACTTTTTAATCTTTTCAGAGCAGCAGGGATTTTCTCCCTGGTCCAAAAGCCCAGATGACTCCAGAAGAGCTTTGAGTTTCTGATGAGACAGGACTGGTCACCCTAAACTAGGGGTACATGTGTGAACAAAAATTAGTTTATATACAAAATTCAAGCTAAAGTAGGTACCATCAACACAACAAAGACTGGCTGCCCTGTCCTGCTGCTCTGGAGTTTTGGGCCACTCACTACAAGAAGGAAATGGAAGTGCTGGAGAGTGTCCAGAGAAGGGAACTGAGCTGGGGAAGGGTCTGGAGCACCATAAGGGAGCTGGAGGAGCTCAGCATGGAGAAAAGGAGGCTCAGGGGTGAAGTTCTCACTCTCTACAGCTCCCTGAGAGGAGGTGCAGCCAGGCAAGGATCAATCTCTTCTCCTGGGTAACCAGGATGGGAGGAAATGGCCTCAAATTGCACCAGGGGATATCCAGGTTGAACTTTATGGAAAATTTCTTCACCAAAAGTGGTGCCAAGCAGTGGAACAGGCAGATCAAGGCAGTGATGGAATCACCATTTCTGGAAATATTAAAAAAATTCATGGATGTGGAAGTTGGAGGTCGCTGTGGTGGACATGGCAGCGCTGGATGGTCTTGAAGGTCTGTTCCAACTTAAATTATTCTATGATTATTGATAAAAACCCTGCTCCCTCTATTCCCCTCCTGTACACTCCCCTCTTCCAAACACATCACTCCCACCTCTCTTACCTGGCAGAGAGCTGAAAGACTCTGCTGCCATTCCTTGTGAACTTCTGGAGGTAAGTTCAGGGCTCAGGCTGAGAAATAATCAGTGGAAAAGAAAGGATGAGTAACAGCAGACTTATGCCACAGAAATCTTTCACTGAAACATCAAAGTGTAACATAACATAAGGGAAGATAACAGAATACTATTGGTATTATATAGTGTTTATCATATAGCACAATATAGTATACAAGAAAATGTAATGTACTGTAATGGAACATTAAAATTAATATAATATAATATGATATGATATGATATAATATGATATGATATAATATGATATGATATAATATGATATAATATGATATAATATAATATAATATAATATAATATAATATAATGTAATGTAATGTAATGTAATAGAATATAATATAATTAATATAATATAATAGAACAGAATAGAATAATATATAATAATATATATTTGACTGCTCTTCTGTCACAGAGTTCACACAGTAATTCTGTCATTTTCATTGAAGCTGCTCAGATGTCTCCAACAATCCTTTCTTTGTGGAAGAGTACCCCAACAACTTTTTCCAAAAGGAGTCTTCCTCCCTTCTTTCCCCCTTCTGCTTTACTCCTTTATCTCATCACTTTAAGCACCCAAACCTTCAAAAGCACCCAGGAGCCATAGAATGTGCACCTGAAAATATCATCAGATGTTCTCATGTGACAGATTTTGGACAATTGGAACTATCACATCATCAGCTACGATGTTTTTTTCCCCAGGAGAGTGGAAAAAAGGGTATTTGTGTGGGTCAGGTCTCAGCCAGCCCCTGTGGGTTGGTGGGTGGGAGGGCCCTTGGAGCAGCCCAGCACTGCTGCCTCCATCAGCTGAGAACCAAACTTCTCCTGGTTTGCTATAAACACACAAGCTGGAGTTCTTGCTGAGATCTTTTGAAGTTTTTGGATACTGCAAGCTCTGTGCCTAGCAGGAAATTAGCCAAACATCACGGGAAGCTACAAAAGCAAGGAGTGAGCCTATCCAAGGCAGGGCTGCTATCGAGGGCAGAGGCGAGTGGAGACACTATTTGGATAACCCTTGCTCAGGCACCACAGCTCAGGCTTGCGTTGCAAGGCTAATATTTACCTACAGCCTAAACAAAGTCAGCATTTCAGAACTTTGCTCAAAATGCTGCACAAACCTGGGCTGTTTCCTTGAACTTGTCTCAGAGAAGGGAGGAACTTGTGTCTGTAGCTGCGTGAGCTGTTCTCAGGAGGAGACAAGCGGGAAAAAATGAAGTATCTGAGCAGCTTCCTGGTTTTGTTCCTCATTTCTGGAGTCGAGGGCTTTGATCTGGTTATTGATGACATCCCAGATGTGAGTATTCAGTCCTTGCTGAACTCTGAGTGGAAGCAGCAGTAGGAGCAGAATTGTGTCACTGCTTCACAATTCTCGTCTACTTTTAGCTGTAAATATCTCTGATAACTGGTCTTCATTTGTCATTTGTAATGTTATTTTCTTTTTAAAATACTATTAAAGCTTATTTTTATTGCTATTTAATATTATTAAAGGGAGAGTGTGAGCTTAAGTCCAAATTTCATTCTGAGCAGTTTCATATTTTTGTTTCTGTGTTGCCTTTTCTGGTGTGGTTTTCACCTTTAAACATTTAAGTGGGCTTCTATACTCAGATCTTCAGCATATTTTGTACCCTGTTTCTCTGGAATAAGCAGAAACAGGGCACCTAGACATCTTTGTGAATGGGGCCTCCTGTGTGGAACACTGTGAACTTCATCAAAGCTCTGTATGGAATTTGTTTTTTGTTAACAGGAATTCAAATATAGAGAGAATATCCTATTGACTTTACATTCCTCAGCAGAGGAATGAAAGAATTTATAGACGAGACCATCATTTCGTGGGATAATACTATGATGAAAAGAAGTTTAGTTATAGCTTTGACTCTGAAACTGAGTCTAAATTTAAACCCCCAGGGTCAGGTGAACTTGGATTTGGTGTCTACACCCATTTCCACATTGTAGTTTTGAAATGTTTCCGTGAAGTCAGCAGGGATGGTATGAGGCTTTCTTTTCCTTTCCAGAATCAATAAAACTCTTCAGTGAGGTGGGATATCCTGTTTTTCTTTATTTTTATAGCCATTTTCTTGACTCAATGAGATTTTAAAACTGGGTTTGTAATTCCCAGGAAAAATATTCCAGATCTGTGGTTCTTTCTAATTGTAGATGCTTTATCAATTCAACCTCAACGTGCTTAAACAATTTAAATTCATTTTGTGTGCACCTTTGTGGGTATGCTATCACGTAAGTTGGAAAAGATCTCATGCACTTAAACTTCTTTATTGCCATAAATTAAACTTGCAACAAAATTTAATTGTGTGGGTGTGACCCACACTTCTAAATGAATCACTGCAGCTGATTCTGCTGTCATTGAGAGAAATTTAATTCTCAGGTATGTTGGTGTAAAACCAGAGATAATTTCTTCTGATTTGAGGAGAAATCCTCTGTACTTGCTTTGAGTGAGATCAGTGTCTGAAATACTGCAGTTTCTATGGCCAGACCCATCTTGATGATAATCATCTGCCTCTTGCTCTTGGTGGTCATTTTATGTTAAATATTACTCTTGTTTCAGAAGGAAAGGCTGTAAAGTGATGGTAAAGGTCATGATTTTACAGGAGTTTATAGAGTTGCTTGGCCACTGAGGGAAAAATGAATGTTGAGGATTTTGGTCTGAGATGGTTTGTGCTCCCTGTTAGCATCCAGGGGAGGTAAATTCCCTTTGGAACTCTCCTGTAAAGTGCTAATCAATAATAAATCAAGTGATAAACAGTAAGGCAGCAGCAACTCTTTCTTCTTCTCCTTCCTCTAGGAAGTGGAAAACCTGATTGATCTGGAAATTGATGGATTTCCCACAAGGTCCAAGGCCAGAAATGGCAGGTACCAGGTACAGTACTCAGAAATGCTCCGAAGAGGAGGGAAGGCAGAATGCCTGGGAGCTCCCTCCAGGTGTCTTTTTCCATGTCCAGGGTTGTGGGTGTACAATCATGTGGGATCAGCTGGTTTTTATAGGAACTGAGACTTCCATATCTCTGGCTGGGACAAGAACTGCTGTTTTCCCTTAAGCACAACACGGCTTTGTCCTGTATCTGTGCTCCTGAAGTGATAAACGATGGAGATACTTGGCTGATTTCATGTCTGGGGAAAATCCCATTGAAACAGGTGAGGTTTTTCCATGAGAAAGTGGAAAAGGACTTCAGACACTGGCAAGTGCAGGCTGTAAACATTCAGCCCTTGCATTCATATTTAACTGTGGTCAGAGAGTGACACTCAGTGATGAGCTGGTACCATCTGGGACCTGGGATGAAAATTTGGTTCCAGCACACTGATGGGTTGCAGATTATTTTAGTCTCTTGGCTTGGGAGACAGAAACATTCAGAGCAGCATTTCAAGAGTTTTTTCTGTGTTTTACACAGTAGCAATGAATTATAATATTAATGAAATCAGTTGTTTGAATGTATTCATTTTTCATTGCACTCTATGAAAGAAATGATGATCAGAGTGGACCTTGTCCTCCACCAAGCTCTGGTGCCACTTTTCTTGGCTTGTTCAATGTAGTGAAAATGAAAGATCTGCTTGAGTATGTTGGATTTCCCAGAGTCTTTGAAATCACACACAGGCAAACCTGATTTTCCTTTATCCTAAGGCTTTGAATTGAACTTATTGATACCTAAAGCCTGCATAACAGTGGAAGAAAATGGAAGAAGATTTTAGCATGAGTATGAATCAAGCCTTCTCTCTCTTGCCAGTCCAGTATTTAAATAATTGAATCATGATCCAAACACAATCATGATCCAAACAGAAATCCCTCCAGCTGCACTTCTTCAGGGCATCATTTCTTTCCAATATGTCTGTATCAGTGCCATATGTATTATGTTACCTCTCTTCCCAAAATTTCTGGGTACATAGAGGCACAGACATGCATGCAGTAATTTACAATTCTACCACTGGTTGCATTATACCATTTATTGCTTTTATTCCCATACATTATTTCCCATCCTTTACCTATCAAATAAATCTTTGTAAACCAGTGGAATGAAGATCTCAGCTACTTTTATATTAGCTGAGTCACAATAAAACATAATAAATTAGATTAAACTGAACTGTGCAAGTCATCTTGAAGCAGCAGCCCCTTGACCAGCAGCAGGCACACAGTTATTTCCTGCTCATCACTGCAGGAAGGCAGCCTCCCAAAGTGTTTTTTCAGCACTATGCTTTTCTGCAAAGAGCTCACCAGCCCACTGGCAACAAGGCAACAGAGCTCCCTGCAGACCCTATTGATTGGCTCTAAACACAGAGGATGGTTTTCTAGGTGCAGATAAGGTATTCTGCTATTTTGCTCATGAGTAATTCTCAAAATGCTGTGCCTCAGGTGTGTGCATGGTCCTCGTGACCACATCAGCCGAGTGTTCCATGGGCTGGAATGCAGGTGACCTTGTGAGCCTCTTTATGGTGGTGCACAGCTGTTATCTGTGTTTGGGAGATAGATAAAGTGTCTAGACCTGTGAGGCACCCTGTGAGGTGGGATGTCCTGCAACACACTGCCCAGAGCTGGGTCCTGATCTCTGGCTGTCCAGAGGTGGGTGAGATCACTCCTTTTTCCTTTTCTGCCTGCTTGGTTTCTCCTCCAACAGAAGCAGCACACGAGGGATATATGGAAAGAGATAGGGTGGAATGATAGAAATGTGGTATGGTTTGGGTTGGAAGGGAGTTTAAAGCTCATCTCATTCCAACCTCCCTGGAACACCTTCCACTAGACCAGGGTGCTCCAAGCCCCACCCAACATGGCCTTGAACACTTCCAGGGATGGGGGCAGCCACAGCTTCTCTGGACATGCTCTACCAGGATTTCATCAGCCTCACACTGAAGAATTTCTTCCTAAATCAGCTGGTTGGAGACTCCCTCAGCTGCCAGGGTGTAAATGTAGCCAAACAGACAAGGATCCATCAGCAGCACAAGCTGCCTTAGGTCTGAAATTTCTCTTCTTGCATCTCACAGTGAGGATCCCCTGAAAGGAGTGTGAAGAGGCTCCAGTGGATTTGGAGTGTGTTAAAAACTGCTTAGGAAATCACAGGAAAATAAGTGAATCATGAGGGAACAGCCCCTCAAAGAAATGGAAGGGCATTCCAGGTAGATCATAGAATCACAAAACATGGAATGGTTTGGGTTGGAAGGTGTTGGAACCCTGGTATTCCAACAGGAAGGGACCTGAAAGATCATATTCCAACCCCCTGCCATGAGCAGGGATGCTTTCTAGCAGACCAGGTTGCTCCAAGCCCTGTTCAACCTGGCCTTGAACACTTGCAGATCACATCTTCTTTCTGGTTCCTTCTGTGGGGCATCTGCTTTTCAACATTTTTCATGTTGAAAAGAAATTTCTGTCAAATGCAGGACATCTGTGATTTTGCTCTCCTTATTTTGCAAAATAGCTGCAATGTCCATCCACGCACTGTGAAGGGTTAAATATCCATGTCCTGCCCAGGTTTCAGGAGAAGATGCATTTCAGTATCTGAAGACAGAGCCCAGCATCTGTGCTTCAAACAGTTCCTGAGGCACATGTTGTCTTCATTCTGATTAGCAATTTGGCACACATGAGATATGGTTCAAGATCCTGTTTTTGTGCAGGGATCAAAAGGTCTGGATGTAATTTAAAAACCAGGATCTGCCATGAATCCTCATGCTGGAAATAGTCTCAGGTACCACAGAAGTCCCTGTTCTCAACAATCACATCAGCACTCAGACCTGAAGTAGGATCTTCAAGGCCAGGCTGGATGGGGCTTGGATTAACCTGATCTAGTGGAAAGTGTCCCTGCCCATGGCAAGGGAGGTGGAACTAGAGGATCTTTAGTGTTCCTTCCAACCCAAACCTGTGATTCTGTGTTTCCATGATTCTGGGGCTCAGGTGAAGATAAAGGTTCAGCTCCATCCTCCTGTCCTGTTGGAGTGGCTGCCCTCTGCAGCCTCTGAGTTCCCAGTTCCCAGCCATGTCTGATCCCTAACAACAGCCGTGGCAGTCACTACAAGTGTCATTGATGAGCTCCCTCTCCTTCAGCTACCCCCTCTTCTCCACCAAGAACTATCAGGAGGGAAACCTGAGCATCCTGAAAGCTTTAACCACCATTCCTAAAGTGGGTCAGGAGCCCTAAGCTGAGAGCCAGAAAAGTAACCCAAATAAAACAAAACCCCTGTGCTCTAAGGCCTTGGTCTTCATCTTTCCAAAATTAAATTTGTTTCAGTTAATGCTGGTTTAATCTTAATTTGTATTCAAGCTGGTGATGTTCCCTGTGCCAAGGGTATGTGTAGGGCCAAAAATCATTCCTTGTGGTCTGGTCCTTTATTAGGTGTGAAAGTCCAATCCACTGTACAGTGAAGATTGTGGGGTGTGACAGGATCAGTCTGCAGAGGGTCTCTAGAGAGCCATAAACTTCCATATCCTGAAATCCCAGTCTGAATGATTCAGGTAGAGTCTTTAGAGCTAGAAAATGAAAACCTGCATCTGTTCTCAGGCTGGGGGAAATCCTCTCCATCTGCCCTTAAAGGGTCCTTAAAATCATGTCTTTAACATGAACTTGCTATGACATCATCATCTCTTATACAGCACAAGATTTCCCTTGAACAGTATATTAATTAGCTTCAAATGAACTTAACAATTACAGAGCAATCTTCCAGTGCACCACAGGATTAAAGCTGTTTTCATCAGCATCTTCTGTGGTTTTGGGTCCTCTTGACCTGAAGAGCTGAGCTGGTCTAGGTGTGATGAGAAATGAAAGTAGATCTCTGCATTAAAAAGTTGCATCTAGGTGAGCCAAATTCCCTTTCAGGGGATTAATAGAAACATTCCTTATGTGGGGGAGATTTTTTGGGAATTAAAGAGAATTATGTCAATGGCCACAAGATGTCAGCACCTTGCCATAGAAATTTCCAAATGGAGACATTCATAGGGCAGGGGGAAAGCCACAACCATTAATGAGCAATTTTGTCTAAGTAATCCATGCATAACTAATTTCCATAGGCACAAGCATGGAAATGTAATATCGATTACACAATTGGTTTCTTAATTTATACATATGTCATAAAATACATAAATATTTTCTAATGTAAATGACAACAAATTGAGCTAAAGAAGTCTGGAGTTTGAGGATGTTTCACTTTTCAGGGAAAAACAAAGAGAACTTTTCTGTTAAAAACAAGGGTGTCTGAGGATGACTTTCTGCCAGCGTCATTTGCTTTCAGGAAGAATGTTTTTCTAGAAGAGAATGTTTTCTTTAAAAATAAAATAAAAGACAGAGGAAGAAAGCTATCCTGTTTATGACAGGTTCTGAGGCACAGCTGGGAGATCACATGCTCTAATATCTCATGTAGAAATACACAAATTAAGGCAAAAGGAATATTCACACTTTGGGAGCTCAAACTAATTTTCATTCCTATCCAGAGAAGGGCAATGGAGCTGGGGAAGGGTCTGGAGCACAGATCTGAGGAGGAGCAGCTGAGGGAGCTGGGAAGGGGCTCAGCCTGGAGAAAAAGAGGCTCAGGGGGACCTTGTGGCTCTGCACAGCTCCTGGCAGGAGGAGGAAATCAGGTGGGGGTTAGGCTCTGCTCCCAGGGTACAAGGGACAGGACAAGAAGAAATGGCCTCAAGTTGTGCCAGGTAAGGTTTAGGTTGGTTATTAGGGAACAGTTCTTCAATGAAAGGGTTGTCAAGAATCGAAACAGTTTTCCCATGGAAGTTTTGGAGTCACTATTGATGGAAGTATTCAAAAAAACATATTAATGTTTAGTGACCCTGGCAGTGTTGGCTTAATGGTTGGACTTGCTCTTAGATCTCTTTTCCAAACTCAATGGTTCTGTGATTCCCTGTGATTCTGTGATTCATAATCTTTGAAAACTGCTTTTAGACACTGATCCCTGCCTTGAACCAGCCAGTCAGTGCTCTTAGCTTTGCTGAAATATCCCCTCCATGTTTTTGTTTTCCAGCGGAGCACATCTGACTGGGGGTACGTTGGAGATCTGGTGAGTGTTTTTCTTCCTCTGTGGTAAGTAATACTGAACAAAGTGATTTTCTAGTTAACCATTTTTTGGAAATCAATCCCTCTGTTTGCTCGGTTCCTTGTTTTTACTGCTGGTTGGGTATTAACCTATTTTCTTTAAACAGAGAGCTGTTTGCACAATATTATTGATACATCTGCTCTTGGAAGGAGAGGAGCATGGTAAATATGAAGAAATAAGCATCAAAACTGATTAGAAAAAGATAATGTTTTAATAAAATGCTTAAATACAGTTATCCCCCTGCTGTGGTTTAACCACTTACAACACTAGGTCGATAACCAGTGCTTCAAGTCTCCTCTATTTAGGACTTCTATTGAAAGTCCTACATTTTGGGAAAATGAAACTGTGAGTTCTCTCCTTATTACATGACATTCAGGATTTCTGTGTAGCTTTTCATGCTGGATTGCACCCATAGAGTTATTCCAAGGACTGGTTACATGGTGAAAAACAAGGAGAACCTTCCAGCTTAAAAAATACCCTTTTTCCATTGATATGTTAAAATGAACTATATTCATGTGACTATCCCACCACAATTTCCAGGTAAAATATGGAGAAGTCCTGAACTTGAGCTCATGCCCCCTCTAGCTGCTGTATTGTAAGGAGCAGCAATTAAAAAGTAGCACTGAGACTATAAAAATTATTGATATTGCCCTCTAGGGCGTTTTTAACCAGCGGTGCCCTAAATTTATAGAGTGATTTTGTGAAATGCAGGTGGAGGATGATGACAAGATAGGTCTTTACAGCTACAAGGTGCAATCCACCATCACATCTCGGCTGGCCAACACAATGATCCAAGCCAAGATGGTGAACAACGCCAGGCGGCCCCAGCCCATCGTGTTTGACGTGCAAGTCCCCAAAGGAGCTTTCATTGACAACTTTACCATGTAAGTGGTGGTCAGGTGATGTTAGAATACGAGCCTCTTTGAGTGCCTCAGACAGAGAGATGTATATGGAAGTAAAATTTAAACCTTTTAAAAAATTAAGTTATATTAAACCACATAAATATGAAGTAAAAGTTCATGTTTAAAGTAAATAGAAGCATAAATTATAATTTTAAATAAGTAGAAGTACATTTTAAGTACCTTTAAAAAATGTGTTAACTAATAAAGGCCCTAAGGGTACGTTTAAAGTTCAATAACTTAACTCCAAACATAACAAAAGCATAACAGAACTTTACTTATATCTCTAAAATAGATAGAACTATATCCATAAATAAATAGAACTATTCACGTAAATAAATAAACTTATATGCATAAATTTTAAGTAAGAAAACAAATAATATAATTACATAAATAAAAAATATTATATACATAGTTTTTAAAGTAAAAACTAGCACTACTTTCACACATTAAAATTAAGATTAGATTAGTTTAGAAAGAATATTTTAGAATTGTGCTTTTAGCTAATAAGTGGTTTTATGTATAAAAATCCCCCTGTATTAGAAAAAAGAACAAGAAGAAAAAGAGAAGAAAGAAAAAGAAAAAAACTTTAGTTCTGACTTCTACTAAAAACATCAGACTCTATCAGAGAACAACTATCACTACTACTACCACTGTTCCTACACGGAACCTTAGAACTCTATACCAGAAAGTTTTTAACACAGACTTTAATACCTTAAACTCTTTACCTTTGAAACTAATATATTCATACAATAAACAACTTCATAACAACTAACAACTACTCATGTCTCTTTGAAGACCCAACTAAAATCAACAAGGTATCAGCCTTGTCTTCTGGAAGCATTCAATGGGCTGGGAAGGAAGTATTTGTAAACACAAAAAGCTCTTATTATTTTCCAGGTTCAGTGTAATTTTTGCAGGCTTTCTCAAGAGGTTCATGTCATCATTCTGTCTGCCTGTCCAGCTCCTCCTCTCCAGTAATTATTGAGTTGTTGGTCAATATCAACAAAAAATGGACAAAAGTCTCAAACAGACTAAGCCCCCACCTTGCCAGATCAAAGGAGAGAGACCCAATCAGAGCCCTCACTTGTGGGAATCCAGGGCTTCCCTCTGGCTGCCCTGGCAGGTCTGGGACCCTGGCAGGGGTCAGAAACCCCCATGTACAGAGCCCCCAGAGACACTGTCTGTGATCTCTGTCCATGGAAAAGAGTTTTCAATCTTACAGGATGAATTACAAGCTCTGAGTGTTTGATATAAGTAATAATTAAGTGTGGCACGGGTGCAAAAGTGAAATTTTAGGATTCTAGATTAGGGGTCCAAAGGGGACAAGATGGAGGAAATTGGGTGTGTCTTGTCCTTTTTCTCCTTCTTCATGCCCTCCATGTTTCACTGTGGTGTTGGCATTTTTATGTTGGTTTAGGCTGGGGACACACTGTTCAACGTAGGTGACAGATATTGGCACGTTATTGTAAATCCAGCACAGGTAGTTTCTGGTATTTAATGTTTGTACCATCCCACTGAGGGCAGAGCCCCACACGCTGCCCTGCAGGACAGAGCTGTGGCAGGGCAGCAGAACATGTTAGAGATAAACAGAATAAACAGCCTTGAAACCAGCACAGACGAATTATGGCTTCTTCTTTGGCAGCGGGGCTGACAGACAGAGACTTTCTACAATCTTGGAATCATCAATACCTGCAGATTCTGACACTCACTGAACAGAAACTGGCCTGGTTCAGTTTCCATTCAGAGAGGCAGCAGCCAGGTTGCTGCTCAGGAGATATCCTGATCCATGTTCCAAGCCAGCCATGACATCAGGAACTGCCTTCCCTGCCCAAAGCATGGGGAAAGTGTGAAGGAGCTGGAGGAGAGCAGATCCTTCTCAGAGCACAATGGAGCTGGCTACTTGAAATAAAAATTAGTCAGGGAAAAAGATAGAGCTCTAGTGAAAATCAGAATTCATTACTTTGGGGTTAAACAAGAACCTTGTTATTTCATTTCCCACCGGCTTAGATTTCACTGATGTAAACTGAAGAAACAGTCCTCGATTGTAAAGTTGTTTCTTTTGCAAGCTGACTGTGTTTCTCTCTCCTAGGGATATCAATGGTATCACATTTACCAGCCATATTCGGGAAAAATCTGAAGCCAGAAAAATGTACGCTCAAGCAAAAGCCAAAGGCAAAGCTGCTGGAATAGTCAGGTATAAACACTCTGGTGTATGGGTTTTGTCCTGAACTTACAGGAGAACTGAGATGACCCATCCCAGGAGGAGATAGATGAGGGGGAATCCTGGAAAGGAAAATGCTTACTTGCAGCAGCTCTGCTATTTAATTGTCGTGGACTTAAACTGTGTTTCATCTTTCAGCTTGCTAAAACACCCTGTGCTGGAAGATAACTGCAGCTCCCTGACAGAGGCCACAGTTAGAATCAAAAGCCTCAATCTAAGTCAAAGTTCAAAGAAGCTTTTCCTTCTCCTTGTATTTTCTCAAAATAACCCCACAGCTGATTTTTCAGGAGCAATGCCTTGGACATGGAAAACTTCCAAACCGAAGTGAATGTGCCCCCAGGAATGAGGATCCAGTTCCAGCTTCACTACCATGAAATGATCCGAAGGAAGCTGAGCTCCTACGAGCACATCATCTCTGTGAAGCCAGGACGCCTGGCCAAGCACATGGAGGTAAAGCAGAGCTGGGGTGTGTAGGAAGAACCCCACAGGTGAATCCTTGCTGAGAAAGCACCCATGGTTTTCAGGGAAGTGCTCCTTCCCATGGCAGGGGGATTGGAACTGGGTGAACTTTAGGATCCCTTCCATCCCAAACCATTCTATGATTCTAAGACAAATCTGGAGGGACAACCAAAGATCATCAGCTCTCATAGGACACTACTTCATGAAGTTGGGTTTTTGTGAAAAGCACTGCTGCAAATAAATAGCAAGTACTGTTTGTTTTCCTTCAGTCAGGTTTGCACAAGAGTATAAAAATGTCAAAGCTTGTTTGGCCGAGTGTTCTGACGTGAGTCAGTCACGACTCAGGAGATTCCCAGCTGTGTTTATGAGTGGGGACAGGACACATTCATTCCTCTCTAGACCAGGTTGTTCCAAACCCAGTCCAACCAGCCCTGAACACTTCCAGGGATGGGGCAGCTCTCCACAAGAAATGTCCTCCCTTCCTGCCTTTAGGTGGATGTCCGCATCATTGAGCCGCAGGGACTGCGCTACGTGCACGTTCCTAATTCCCTCGGAGATCATTTCAATGGAATCACCACCATCTCCAAGGGAGAGAAAAAGGTAACCAGTCAGACTGGAAATAGCACAAAATCTTCCATTTTCACGCTAACTCTACACAGTCCTGGATTTTTTGTACCTGCTAGAAGCATGCAAAAATGTAGCAAAATTTGTCTATATTTCCATAAGAATATGGAGGTAGTATTGTTTCCTGATATTCAAAGTCACCCCCATTCCTAGTTTAGCAAATTATTTCAGAGGTACTATGTGTCTGTATTAAGTCTTATCTTCTCAGGCAATTTCAAGTTATCCAGTTAAAACAGAAAAAAATGCCAGAAAGTCTGCATAATCAATCACATGACCAATGAAAATGTTTCCTACTACTTAATTCACAGACAAATGACAATCCCCTTTTTTTAGGGGGGAAAAGTCAATTAGAAACCTATTAAAAATGTTGATAAAATGATGGATAGTTTCAACCAGAAAAATGTTAATAAAACCTAATGTATTGCTTAGTAGAAATGGTTTGCACAACTCTAGTGGAAATATTTGGTGCTGTAGATGGGTAATGTGCTTTGTATCACAGTTGCTACTATTTAATCAACATATCCAGGCAAACCTTAGTGCTGTTTTTCTACTGAAGTGACAAAGTCCATTTTCCACAAATAACAAAAGCAGGAAAATGTTCAGTGAAATCAGACATTTCATAAAGATGTGGAGTCTCTTTGTGTCAGACACCCCCTCTCACACAACACCTGCCTGACTGATGATCTCCCCTCATTTCAAGGCTCACGTTTCTTTCAAGCCAACAATGGATCAACAACGAAAATGCCCCAAGTGCTCATCCACAGCCGTGGATGGAAATTTTGTGGTGCAGTACGATGTGAACAGAGAAACCACGGGGGGAGAACTGGAAGTAAGTGTGGCTGCTCAGCTGGGACCAGAGAGCTGTGAATAAAGGAATTGCTGTCCTTCAGCAAACTGTGCTAAACTTCATCCTTCAGGGAAATAAGCATGAGGACGAGCTCTGTATCCAATTGAAAGAACAGAGGGATTTTAAGTGGGCAGAATGGATTTATTTAATTTATGACTAAGACATGGGCTTACATATAGTAGGAGAAGATTCCTGTCATGTCCAAAAGCCAATGCCTTTATACCTGGCAGCACTCTGGTGATTTAATGTAGAATCAGAGGATGGAGTCTTTGGATGTTGTACCAATACATCACAAGGAGACAACCAGAACATCACTATTTTTATGTTAACATGAAGCTGAGTTATGAGGCTGAATTATTACAGGCAGAACAGTCTTTTTCAAAGCATTTTTCATTCCTCCCTATGCTATGGCATGGAAGTTGTCTGAGAACCAGGTTCTGCTTTTATTGAGTAAAATGGTGTAAGGCTACAGAGATATGCAAAGCTGAAAGTTAGAACTGGCCAATAAAGAAGAGAAAAAGACAATAGGGAAAAATAATTAGATCATTAAGAAAATAAGAATTTTCTGCTCTGTTGCTGTCTTGAGTTTTCTGAGGTCTTTGCTATAGCTCATTTCACTGTGATTTTTTTTTTTTTTTTACAGATTTTTAATGGCTATTTTATTCACTTCTTTGCTCCGGAAAATCTTGATCCACTGCCCAAAAACATTTTATTTGTTATAGATGTCAGTGGTTCGATGTGGGGACTAAAAATGAAACAAGTAAGTGTTTGACCTCTGCTGTAAAATGAACGTACTGCCCATTTTCCCCATGTGCTTTACCATGCAGTTCTGTAGCACACTGGCATGTAAAATTAGCAGCTTAATTTGGAGAATATTTGGAACCAAAGACTTAATGATTTCACCCCATTATTTATAATGCTTCTTCCATGCTTTAAGGAAGAGGTGGTGCCAGATTTTAACTCTAAATTTAAATTTTAATGGACCGATCACAAAATATTTTGTAAAGGCTCTTACCCCCTTTTTCTCTAATGCTCCATACTGAATCCTGGGAAAGCCTCAATGGGGATACTACATCCCTGCTTTCCAAACATGGATGAATTGTTGACAGCACTCTGAAGACCACTAAGGATTGTTTAGACAACATAACCCATAAAGGGGAAAACATGTTAAAATAAGATATTTTAGTCTGCAAGAGAAAATGCTTCAAGAAAGATAATCAGCCTCCAAATATGCAATTTTTCTGAAAGGGAAACTCATCAACTGACTTTCATGCCCAGACAGGGTAGAATAAGATGGAATCAGATGGATTTGCAGCAGGAGAGGCTTAAGTTATATATTAAGGAAACTATATAGGTCTGAGTGAGGAGTTTGGGAGATTGTATATCATGTGTCACTGAAGGGTTTTAAGAAGTGGCTTGACAAACATTAGCTGGGGATCATCCAGGTATATTTGAATTTCCTTCAGAGCACAATAGTAAAGCTTGGCAGATTGCTTCCCTGGGGAAATCAGTGCTGTGAAACTGGGATACAGGTTAATTGTCACTTGTTTAAATCACACATCTTCAAAGAAATGTTACCCAGCCTGAAACGACTGTGCTGCAGACAGAGCTGTCTCCTGAGCTGATCTGAGCAGTTGCTCTCTCCCAAACCACAAATGTTTCCCCCTTTCACTCACTCTGTGTTAGCAGGAATTAAGCAAGTTGAGCCACATGAATTTATCCTTCCTAATTGCAATTTTTCTGTTTCTTTGGTGAAAATGTCGACATTATACAAGAAGTAAAAAAAAAAAAGAAAAAAAAAGAGAGAGATTAGGACAGGTGGTTCTAATTTGGATTTCAGTGCTCATGTACTTATTCCTCAAAGGGCAGTATTTTCTCCTGGTCACAAGTTAAGAAGAGGCTTTTATAAGCAGGAAACATAAACCT
This sequence comes from Taeniopygia guttata, assembly GCF_048771995.1. Classification (NCBI taxonomy): domain Eukaryota; kingdom Metazoa; phylum Chordata; class Aves; order Passeriformes; family Estrildidae; genus Taeniopygia; species Taeniopygia guttata. The sequence goes on from NC_133025.1 coordinate 4,250,476, forward strand.
GTCTTCTCTTAAACTTCTCCTCAGACCATCGAGGCCATGAAGGCAATATTGAGTGAGCTCCGTGCTGCTGACCAGTTCTCCCTGATCGACTTCAACCACAACGTCCGGTGCTGGAGAGATAATCTGGTCTCAGCCACCCCATCACAGGTGGAAGATGCTAAGAAGTACATCCAGACAATCCATCCCAATGGGGGTATGAGGTTTTGATTGCAGGGTGCTCACAGAAGTTGCTTCTCACAGGAATGGGTACCTCAGACAGCCTTCAGACTGTCAGAGTATTCCTAAAAACAGAGTCTGATTCCCAAAATACAAAAAGCATGCCTAAAACAGGAGCAAGAATTGCAGTTTATTGTATTAGGGGATGGGATAGCATTTCCTTCTATGGCAGATAGAACACAGACCACAGAACAGCTGCCTTTAATCCATCTTACATCCCACCTCAGAGATCCTAAATGTCATTGAAAGATGAAGTCCATCTCATAGGCCTGGATGAACAGGCAGATGAAATATTCCCTAAGCAGAGAATCACAGTAATTTGCCCTGGGCTGGCAGCCAGCTAAACACGAGCCAGCAGTGTGCCCAGGTGGCCAGGAAAGCCAGTGGTGTCCTGGCTTGGATCAGCACGTGTGTGGCCAGCAGGACCAGGCCAGTGACCATCCCCTGTGCTGGGCACTGGTGAGGCCTCACCTCCAGTCCCATGTTCAGTTTTGATCCCCTCTCAACAGGAAAGATTTGGAAAGGCTGGAGAATGTCCAGAGAAGGGCAACAGATCTGGGGAAGGGGCTGGATCACAAGTCCTACAAAAAACAGCTGCAGGAATTTAAGGACATGGTTTAGTGTTGGACTGGGTTAATGGTTGGACTCAATCTTAGAGGTCATTTCCAACTTTAAATGTTCAATAATTCTATGAGCTACTAAATGCCATGTGGGAAAACTGTTTCTCCTTTTTGTGCCTTCATTCCCTGTCTGATAAACAAGGACAGATGCCTTTTTCAGCTGCACAGATCTTTGGAAGGGGCTTACGATGATTTTAATTTGCCACTCTCTGAAGTGCAGTTTTGGATTTGTTATTTAGTTATTTCTGCATCAATAGTGTGGAGAGACTCTCTCTAACATCAGAGCTTTCCGGTGCTGTGGCACCTTCAACTTCAGAAGTTTTCACTACAATGAACATGAAGTTACAGACTTGTCCAAAATCATCAGTGTGTTGGAAATAGGAAACCAAGCTGGATATATGAGTGACTGACTTTGTAACCTCAAAAAGAATTGACAGATAAACTTAGAGATCCCATCCTGCAAAGCCAGTTTAAATTCAGCATTTTTTTATCTTGTCTCTGGAGCTGCTGATTTTTTTCTTTCTTGGCAAAAAAGCCACCTATTTTCTGACTGCTCAGCCTTCAGGTTTCTGTTCCTCTTATCCTGATTTCTTACTCTGCTCCTTCTGTGTCACAAATCAAACCTTAGATAAGCTCAGCAAACATATACCTCTTCTTGTCCAAGGAATGGGCTGATGGCCAAAACAGGAGGTTTTTCCATGCTCTCATTCAATCACCTGCCTGTAAACAAAATAATTCTTCCCATACCAAGTAGTTCCCAACACCACAAATGGTCACACTGCAATTAGGGGGAGTGGAGGAGCCTCATGAAGATGACAGCCTGGGATGAAAAAGGGAACCTGAGTGAAGAATGGTGTACCTAAACATCAGAGAAGAGGGGTTTTGCTGCCTTGATCTCAGGCCTTGTCTCTTTTAACTCCACTAGCCTTAGAACTGATCTGGAGTCAACAAGAGTAAAAAACTTGTTTTCTTCATTGTGTCTTTGACAGGTACAAATATCAATGAAGCTCTTCTCCGAGCCACTTTCATCCTGAACGAAGCCAAAAGTTTAGGAATGTTGGACCCAAACTCAGTTTCCATGATTGTATTGGTGTCTGATGGAGACCCGACAGTAGGTAAGGATCCTGCTTTGGGTGAGAAGAAAGGCTGGTGGGTTAAGCCTGAAAAGAGCAACAAGTAGACAATTTGGCAGTAAGTTTAAAAAATTCCATTCACCTTTCTTCCAATCCTTTCTGCTGCCCTTTTGCCAAGTGCTAGGAGTGCCACAGGGCTGTGCACTGAAGCTTTTGAAAGATGAGCAGCTTGCTATGCAGGTTATGGTTTTTTTGCAATTTATAGAAGTGCACAAGTCCTGTAGGACAGGTAATCAAAACAACCTTAGAGAAATTGAGCGTTTGAGCAACCTGGTCTTGTGGAAATGTCCCTGCCTATAGCAGGGGGGCTGGAACTGGATGATCTTTGAAGTTCCTTTCAACACAAACCATTCTATGATCCTATGATTGTACAAAAATTTCCTCTTCCTATGAATTTAGCCCACACAGATCTATGCAGTCACAAGCATAACATCAAAAGCAGGAAAAGAGAGTGGAAAGCAAATTAATTTTGATTGGATTTGGTACAGGTCAAAGCAATTGCTGACTTGAAGATGCCAGGTCCAAAAATTCTGCCATTAAAAATAAGCCTGAAAAAAAACCCAGTCCCAATGATGACAGAGAACATCATCTTTATGAGAAACAAAGTAAAATCTTCATGGAGGTGCCTTAATCTGCAGAGAGCCTAAATAACTAATTCTGGGAGAACTCTAGATGTGCTAGAATTTCAAATCCGTGTAGGAAGTTACTATGAGCCCTGGATATACAATGAAAACACATCAGATATCCAAAAAAGTGTCCAAAAGAATTGTCTTCAGTGCAAACATTTTGTTTGCCTCTGCCCAGGAGAAGCTCAAATGTTGCTGTAGGCAATGGAAATCTGGCATTGAGCTTGCTGTCTGGATTTTCCTAATACCCAGAGAGAACCAGAGACACGGGGAGAGCAGGAATGTGCTCACTTTGATGGAGACTTTCCTGTTGCTCAGGTGAATGTCACCCTTTCTGTGTCTCCAAGGTGAGCTGAAGCTGACAACAATCCAGAAGAACGTGAAGCAGAGCATAAAGGATGAATTCTCTCTCTTCTGCCTCGGGATTGGGTTTGATGTAGATTACGATTTCCTGCAGAGGATCGCAACCGACAACCGTGGCATGGCCCACAGGATTTTTGGAAACCAGGAAACTTCTCTCCAAATGAAGGTGAGTTTCTGCCTCATTGCCTCTGTTCTGTTCACAGCTGTAGCTCCACCAGCAAGAAGTTCTCAAAACCCATCAATTCTTCTGGAGAGTCCTGCAAAATATCAATCATTTGATCTTAAGTGGTCCTAGTTACAGTTTTAATTATATCAATAACACACACTTTTCTTCCCTGTGTAGGATTAATATTCTATAAAACAGCCTTGACTATTAAAAAAGATTTTCTGAATTAAAGTCTGGATGTTACTTTAGGCCATTTCATTACTAACAAAATCTCTAGATATAAGTGATAAAGCATAATCCAGATTTAGCCAATGTAAGACAAAGTGCAAGTCTAGCTCTGGCTCCAAATCAGTGAGCAGGAATTGTTGCTGATCAAACTCTGACATCCTTATACTGTTACTGTTCCCTGATTTCACCATCTATACAAGAATTAGGTGGGGATTAGCTGTGTGCTGACCATCCTGAGGAGGGATTCAGGCCTACATACATCTGTGCTCAAGACTTTTAGGTCTGGGAACAAAGGCCGGGATGAAGTCCATAGCCCATGGACTTCTGACCATCCTTTGACTTTCACAAGAATTGGACCAGATATTCTTGCTGTGCCCCCTTAAAAGTGTGCCAAGCATGAAAAAGTCTGCATTTGATGAGATGAGGAAATTCCCTCTTGCTCTTTAGGGCTCCAGGTTTTGTCACTCGCTGTCCTTCCAGTAAGAGTGGCCTGTGCAAGAAACTCACTTCACGCACAACAAACTCACTTCTCTGTCTCCTTCCCTCTCAGAATTTCTACAACCAGGTCTCCACCCCGCTCCTGAAGAAGATTCAGTTCAACTACCCCCAGGAGTCAGTGTCAGACGTCACCCAGAGCAGCTTCCACAACTACTTTGGTGGCTCAGAGATAGTCGTGGCTGGGAAGGTGGACACGGAGAACCTGCAGCACTTGGAGAGCATCGTCACCGCGACTGCAGTGAGTGAAGGTGTCCCTGGGACACCTGCTCGGGGGATTTGGGCTGCTCCATTCCCTCCTGTGTGCAGTCTCCCTGGTGAAGGTTAATGCCAGTGGAGGGTTTTGTCCTCTTGGGTTCTGGGTGGGAATGTGGGGATACTCATGGGGAGATTTTTCCAAGAGCGTTTCACAACAGCTTCAAGTGCAGCCAGGAATAGTCACTCTCTGCACCCTGCAGCCTATCAGAGGGACTTCCTGCTAACAAATGTACCAAAAAGATTAAATCTGGACAAAAGTATGGATTTTTCTTCATGCTTTGTGGAGATGCAGGAGTGATCCCCTAAGGTAATTCCTTTCATGACTAAACTTCCCACCGTCAGGTAGTTCAAGCTGGTGGATCTTCAGCATATCAAATCCTAGCACTGCCCTTTTATGTGTGATGAGCCTTTCCCATGTTTTCAGGGCTGCTCTTCCAGGTGGAGTGTGGTGGGATGGGAATAGTACATTGAGACCTTTCTTTCTGAGGAGGAACAGAATTATCTGCACTCTTACAGGGCTTAGGAGTTATCATTTGCCAGTTGTTGGAAAAAACCCAAACATCTTCAGTACTTTTTCCTGCCAAAGCATAGTGCAGTCCAAGGGTCTGTGTGAGAAAGTAGAATTTGGTTTGTGTTCTTCAGTGGAATTGGATATGAAAAAGCCTGAGGGGCAAAAAGCCTGTCAAGATCCTCTTCTTTTGGCATGAGGTAGCACCTCTGGGGCTCCTGGTAACAGCAATTTGAGCTACTTTAATCCACTGACACAGACGTGTCTTTAACAGAAGGATCTCCTGCTACATCTTCCCTCTCCATTGCAGTTAGGCCAACGGTGCTGGGATTTTCTGATCTAGAAATGACCAAGGACAGAGCCAGAGTGGGTCCTTAATGCCAGCCAAGAGGGGAATTCAAGGCACCCCATTCTCCTGGCTCCCATCCCTCATCTTTCTCTCTCTGACTGCACAGGCAAATGCAGAGCTCGTCATGGAAACCCTGAGAGATGTTGAAGAGCTGGATGGATTCATGAAGAAGGACAAATATGCAGATCCTGACTTCACCAGGAAGCTGTGGGCCTATCTGACTGTCAACCAGATGATGGCAGAGAGGTGAGGAGAAATGTGCTCAAACAGGCCTGGCTGTGGGGCTGAGGGAATGGAATGATGGAGATTTACCTTATGGAGCCTGAGTGAGAGCCATGGAACAGCTCAGGATTAATCCCCTCAGACTTTCCTCTTGCAACACCACTTGGCTCTGTGACCCCTCCATGACAGAATTGCCATGGCAGCTGTCCTGTAGAGCTGCTAACCAGGAGTTCTGCTTCTGCTCCCACCCAGAAACGCAGCCCCCACCGCAGCTTTGAAGAGGAACATCACGAAATCCATCCTGCAGATGTCTCTGGACCACCACATCGTCACCCCCTTCACAGCCATGCTGATAGAGAATGCTGAAAAGGATGAGATAATGCTGGCTGACCAGCCCAAAGACCCCAGGAAGGGCTGCTGCCCAGGTCAGTGTCTCACTCTGCCAATTACTGTGTCTCTTAAATTGTGTGAAAACAGCCTCTGGTCTGAATTAGAGACACAAGGACGAAGATACTGACAGAGATGTGACCTGTGCAATCTTCAGCCCCGTTGTTCTCCCCAGCTCCTGTTGCTCCTTACTCCTCTTCAGAGCAGGGTCAGCAGATGTGAATGTCAGCCCAGCACATTAAACAAACCAAGTTTCATGGATTGTTTAAGATCATGTTGCTTTATGAACTGAATGGGAGAGAGACAGGACAAGTTACTTTGTCCCGTCTCCATCATGGCAAAGGCAGAGAGTGCTAGTCCAGAGGAGCATGATCACAGATATTAAATTATTGCACTTCTCTGAAACCTTTATTCACATGGGTGATCCCAGAGCATGCAGAAAGAGTCCTGCCTTTTCTCAGGCACCTCAAACTCAGGACACAAGTCAACAAAGTTTTTACATATGCTGAATTTTTAAAAGTCAGTTTTTTTCTTGGCAAAACTTTAGCCCAAACACTTTAGCCCTTACATTTAAGGCTTTGCTAAAGTGGGAGCTGCTCTCATGAATGAGAGATAAAAAGCCAGGCTCCATTTTTAATTGATAACTTATGGTGAGCTATCTACCCTTATATTTCATTGGTGAAGACACTGGAGCAAATCCAGCCTTATGTCATTATACAAATCCACTGTAAAGGGTGTTGCACCTGCTTTATATTGGTATAACAACATCAGGCTTTGATCCACTGAAGCACTCTAAAAATTACACTATAAAATACGTCAGCACTTACAGAACCCTAATTGTGACTGTCATCTAACAGGTAGTCTGGGATTAACCCCAAATGCACCCAATAACAACAAAGGGATCCCAGCCTGGGCCAATGTCACAGCTGTGCCAGTCAGCTTCATGCCTGAGCAGAGGAGCCCTCCTGTGTCCTCTCTGAGCATCAACAGAGGTAAAACCTACAGCATTTCCCTGCCAAGAACACCAGACACATCAACCTAATGACTCACCACCATCCCTAGAAGAGTTCAAGGCCAGGCTGGATGGGCATTTGAGCAACCTGGTCTAGTGGAAGGTGTCCCTACCCCTGGCAGGGGGCTTGGAACAAGATGCTCTTTAAGGTCCCTTCCAACCCAAAGTTTTTCTTTATAAATCATGGAGTAATTTTGATTTTGAATGGATGAACCTGTAAAAATAGATGTAAGCTACAAGGATGAAACTATTTTGGATCCTAATAGGATCTAAAGTATCTAAGTGACCTCATAAGCTGCTGTGTGCTTCCCTGAGGCTGGGGCTGTTTGCTGAGCTTAACTTTAGCTTCTCTGCAGTAGCAAAGTTACCTCCATTGTAAATGACAGATGAAAGCTATTGTAGAGTTACTGCTGTTGTAAATGGCAGATAAATGTTCTGTGGTAGATAAAAATCTCTGAGTGCACCGGTGACTGATGGATCCTGTTAATTCTTGGGCCTTTGCCACAGTTTAGTGGCAGTTTATTTGAGCAAGCCAGCTGTGAGAACCACTGCCCATAAACACGGTGTCACTACAATAACTCTCTGTGAGATGTGTGTATTTGTGTAGTGATTACACAAAGAGCTCTCAAACTCCTTCTCAGCACAGGGAAATGCCAGACAACACCAGCCCAGCAGGAGCTGGGCAGAGCTCTGCACTGCAAGGCAAGGCTGGAAGCAGCTGCCTTCAGTGTTGGGTGCAGCTGTTTGCTCATCTGAGGCAAATTTAAAGGATATATTAATTTCTGAGGGGCCCAATTTTGTCAGGTCATTAAATATATTGTGAGAACCAGTGCTGTATTGTATTCTTCAGTGGGATTAGTAGGCAGGATGTGTCTTTACCTGGCATCAGTATGGTTCACTGCATTTGGCAGCAATCAAACCAGGAATGTCACTTCCTTCCCTTAAACCAGGGAATTGTATGAGGAGGAAGTGTCTGAGGGGCTTTTGTGAGGAGCAGCTGAGAACTTTTTTAGCTACCTTAGGGTGGAAAGAGCCCTCATTTTACTATGAGGAATCCCAAAAAGTGCTTAAAAATATTTTGTGTCTCTCCCCTCTAGGGCAGGTGCTGACCTGCTTCTCACACTTGTTTGTTTCTGTGTTTCAGTGGACAATGACCCACATTTCATCATTCATCTGCCCAAGAGCCAAAGGAACATCTGCTTCAATATCAACTCGGAGCCTGGGAAGATCCTAAACTTGGTGTCTGATCCTGGCACTGGTAAAGGAGTAAAACATGGCTTATTTTACAGCACAGTTTTTTTCTTTCGGGTCTGAAAGGTGTTTGGAAGGACCAGGGGAAATGCCTAGAGGGAGAACTGTGTGCTGGCAGGAGTGTGAGCAGCAAGCTGAGGAAAATGGTTATTTCCCTCCACATCTGGAGTATCGTGTCCAGTTTGGATCTTGCCAGTACAAGAGATATGTTGACAAACTGGACTCAGTTCAGTGGTGGCCACCAAGATGATTTTGTGGCTGAAGCAGAGGACAGAGAGTGAGAGGCTGAGACAGCTGGGTTTGGTCAAGCTTAAGAAAAGTGGTGGATCCATGGTGGATCTTGTTGTTGTTCTCAACCATGTGATCAGAAGGTGAAGGTGAAGCCTTGCACATCTCCAAGGTGCACAGCTAAGGGACAAGAGGCTACAGAGAGAAGGTGAAACTCAGAGTAGAAGTAAGCTATTGGGGAAAACCCTTTCACTGTGAGGATGGCCAAACACAGGGAAAGGAGCCAAGACTATGGAATAACAGGAGAGTAGAAGTCGGCAAAGACCATAAAGATTATCAAGTCCAAGTTTTAACCCAGTACTGCCAACTCCATCATGAAACCATGTCCCCAAACATCACATCCACAGGCTTTTTTAACATTTTTAGGGATAGTGACTGCACCATTTCCCTGGGCAGCCTGTCCCAATGACCTCTCTTTCAATGAAGAAATTTTCCCTAATATCCAATCTAAACCTCCCATGGCACAACCTGTGGCCACTTCCTCTTGTCCTATGCATCCTTTACACTACACCTGAAGGGGTTTTGTTCCCAGCAAGATATAACAGCAATTCCCACCAGATTATTGTGCTAAGGGGTGAACAGTAGCATCAGGAGGCAATTTAATAAATTATTATTTTCTCTTGGCTGGAAAAATGAGAAAACAGGGGGTCAGAAGGGTTCCTGTTTCTGTTGATGCCATGGTGCTCCCTGTTGAGATCAGAACTCCAAGTCTCCAGGCATTGCTCCAAGAGTGAGGCAATATTTCCTTCTCTGCTTTTCACAGGAGTTGTGGTCAATGGGCAGCTCGTCGGGGCCAAGAAAGCAGAGAATAAGAAACTCAACACATACTTTGGCAAAATTGGGTTTTATTTCAAAAAGAAAGGCCTGAAAGTGGAGATAACCACGGAAACGATCACGCTGAAAGATGGCTCCTATGCCATCACACTGACCTGGGCTGACACAGGGCACATCATTCGCAAACAGTGAGTTGATAATTTTTCACCTGCTCCACCTAATTCTATTGGAGATACCCTCAGGGTTCCTGCCATGCCTTGACTCACAGCATCCAGGAGAGCTTCCCCTGCAGGTTAACAGCTCTCAGCCATGCTGGACACCCTCCAGCACTGTTTAGGAAACAGGATCACATCCAAAATCTGTATTCACTGTAGAAAGAGCTTTAATTTAGGGGAAATTAGGTTGCCTCAACATGGGGGTGAAGTGTCTGTTTATTAGGCACTGTCCTGCCAGAACTCTGGGTACCACTTCCAAGGCTCAGGGTTTTTAATGGATCTTCTGACATACCTGCCATCCCTGTGGGATTGTTCTGGATGCCTGAGTGAATCTCAAGGGGCTGAGAGCTGTGGTGTGGGCAGATGAACTGACCCTGCCCTTTTGGTCCCTCTCTGCCAGGCTCCTCATATCTGTGAAGAAAGAAAGCAACGTTACCATCACTGTGGGGGAGGAGATGTCCTTCATGGTTTTGCTGCACCGTGTGTGGAAAAAACACCCAGTGAATGTTGACTTCCTGGGAATCTACATTCCCCCAGAAAACCAGTTCTCTCCTGCAGCCCATGGGCTGATAGGTAAGGGCTGGGGGCCAGGCAGTGGGAATGGTGGGACACAAGGAAGGGGTTTTGCTAGATCTTGAAGGGAATTTTACAGATCATAGACTTAAAATATCCTGAGTTGGAAGGGACCCACAAGACCCCAGCTCTTGCACAGGACACTCCCAAGAATCCCATCATGTGCCTGACAGAATCTTGCAAATGCTCCTTAATTCTTGTTTAGTGCTGTGACTACATCCTGAGGAGCCTCTTCCAGCGTCCAACCACCACCTGAGCAAAGAACCTTTTCCAAATATCCAGCCTAAATATCCTCTGGCACATCTTCATGCTGTCAATTTGTTGGTGATTGTGTCCTGATGGAAAAGCTATGGAAATTATTCAAAAAGAGATAGAGAAATTCCTGTGATGTCCTGGAAGCCCCAAGGACATAGTGGAACATCAGGGACCAGGAGATTATTCCTTATTTCAGCTGGGGAGGGTGTTTTCAAAACAGACCTGAGTAGACTTGGTGACACTGAGACAGGACTTTCCCTGGCTGGCTAAACTGCTGCCTGTTGAAAATAAAAAGACAGAAACAAACTCCCCAAAACAAACCCCTCAAAATTTTCTGTGAAGATTTCTGTGCAAACATCTGTAATCATCTCTTCCCTAAATGACATCCCTTTCTGGCAGTGGTATAAAATGAAAGCAAGGCCTCCGTTCATAAGGCAAATCAACCTTCCATGTCCCGGGCCCACGCAGAACTCCTCTTCAGGAGCAGAGGTTGTTTTCCTGATTTGTGAGAGACAGTGCCCCGTGGTCCATGCAGGATTGGTTTGCCTGTTGGAGCTAGTTTGATTTTCCAAAATACCTGGCAGCAGCATGGCACTTCAAAGGTCAGGCCACACAAACAGCTCTAAACTCTCCCTGACCAGGTCAGTTTGCATCTGAACCAGAAGTGTCGATCCACCACCAAACACCTGGGCAAGCTCCAGAGAAACCACAAGCCATCATGGAAGTGAAGGGCAACAAGTTCACTGTTACCAGGTATGAATCATGTGCTTTATTGCTCTCTTTCTAAATCAGTTCTGTCCTTGGAGCTGCCCAGCTGGAACCCCCCAGAATAGGCCCACGAGGTCACAGAACTGTAAAATTAATTGTGTTTTGTGGTTATTGCCACTTCCTGCTGGTGGAAGGAACATCTCCCCACTTTGGAAGAACAGCAGCAATACTGAGCAGGATGTCCCCGTGTCTATTTGCCGTGTTGTGACCCTCCTTTGGGTGTCCTCTCCCTGCAGGGGCGTGCAGAAGGACTACAGGACAGACCGTGTGCTGGGGACTGACGTGCTGTGCTGGTTTGTGCACAACAGTGGCAAAGGCTTCATAGATGGCCACTACAGGGATTACCTGGTCCCCCACCTCTACAGCTTCATGAAGAAACCCTGAATGCTCCGATTTAGTACAAAAAATTCCCATCTGCTCCTTCATGCCCAAACAACTCCTCTGAGCAGCAGCTGTCACACCAGGGTGACTGCAGGGGACCCCACCACTGTTTATTTTGTTTTATCAGTGTTTCAAAGACATGTAAACTCCCTTTTCTGCTGAGAAATTAAATCTGTAATAAAGTGACATGCTGGATTGGAGGAGGTGTCTTCCTCTTGCTGTGTCTAATTTAATGGGCTGTAAACTCCATAAAAAATTTCCACTATTTTCTAATATCCATTTCATAGTAGAGGTGCAAGATTGTTGTGGTTCCTGCAGGGTGGTTAATACACATGACCAGATTTAATATGTATTTAATATTTACACCTTTATGTTTCCAGACTGCTGGGAAAATATAAGTTCATACAGTGTTGGACTGGGCAAAAAGAAGGATGTGCATATAGAAAATCTAACAGGAAAGAATATGGGTCTAGAATGGGTGTCATGAGCAGAATTTAAAGATGAATTAACCAGTGGTGAGGAGGGTCATTGAAATAATTGTTGCTACTATATTGGCAAGAAATTAATTAGGTAAGTCTCAGACAGCCTCCAACCTTTTTGTGAAAAGTCAACACCAGAATGGGGCTTCACACACAAATCTTTGGACGTGGGAAACATTCACACTATATAGAAATAATAATCAGTACTAAAAGTTTCCCTTCCAGAGGGCTTAGCTCCCAAAAGATCACTTACTTTTCAGGAGCATTCAGCGATGAATGAGATCAGTAGTGAAATAAACAATACCTGTGTGTGTACCAAAAGCTGGGTTTAAAACTCTGCTTTCTGAACACCTTATTAAAACACATTGGCCTTATCCTTTTCAGCAGCCCTAATCTAGGAAAGGAACTCAAGTAGTCTCCTTGCCCTTCTCAGCTTTGGTTTCCTTCACTTAGGCACTAAAGGTTGGTACAGGATCTTTCTTACAGCTGTGTCAGGATCAATGTGGTTTTGAAATGTCCCTTCAAAGCTCCTCTTGGAAGGGTCAGCGACTTCCTACAAATTATATATTGCTTCTTTCAATTCACCCCTCAATTCTGGCCTCCACAACTTTCAGCAGCAGGCACTTCAGTGAGATACCATTGTCTTGTCTTCCCTACACAACTTATAACTTGTCTACTATATTTACTCTAATTCATCAGGTTGCAGAATGTCAAGTGTAATTATTTTCAGTGATACAGAAGCTGCTCTGTTCTGTCACTTGCCCTCACTACCCTCCCACAAACCTCCTCTCTCTCAGTACCTGTTCTCTGAGAGAGGGCAGTGCTGTTAACACAGCCCAGGTTGCACAAAGAGCCTGGATTTACAGACAAGTGTTCTCTGCCTCCAGTTCTCATAAGTCTTCACTCTTTATGCTTGAAAAGACAGCTGATGTCCTGTGTGAGGCTGTTCCAGGCTACCTCAGACAGCAGCTGTTTCATTAAACCTCTGCACACTTCCAGTTTTGTGCAGGTTTCCCCTGGAAACCACAGATAGCAAGACCGTTCTAGGCAAGGAAAGGGAAAACGTTCCAGAGACACAAAATCTTCAGGTGATGGGTTTTATTTTGCCCAGGACCACCCACGTTTGGTTTTTTTTTTTACCCAACTAATGCAACACACCCAGCACTTCACTGTGCTCTTTGATGGACTTAAATCAGCACCTGCCTCACAAATTGGAAAGGTTGGTAAGAACCACACTGGCCTAAGAAAGGTTTCTGTTTATTCCTGAAGTGCCTTAGAAATTAAACATTGTACAAAATGTCACACTTAAAAAAAAAATAAAACAAGTAATGCTGTATCATTTAGCATGAGTAATATTACTCAGGTAGCAGAGCAACAACAGAAGAAAGAAAAAGGTTTTGGAAAACCAAAGGAGCAACCCCCAATTCATATTTGCACAAGCTTCAGCTGGCATTCCAAGACACTTCACAAGTAACATCCATGGAGCAGCTCCATATGGAGTCCATATGAAGATAAAGTCCATATCAGTATTTTCAGGAGCCCTGACAAACCTGCTGGAGGTTTAACAACTTGCATTGTACCATCACTGATGTGCTGATCAAAAGTAAACTGGTGACTGCACATAATACACCAGACCATTCTTACAGCAGCCAGGAGATAACCCCTTGCAGCACTTATCTTCCTGCTATCCCCTTAGTCCCTTGCCTTGTTCATGCACTCAGAAGTCCATTTTGGCTCTGGATTGAGAAGTGTGTTGTTTAACCTCCACTGGCTCCAACACTCACTGCCACCCTGTAGGTAATTCTCTCTTCAGGATCTGCCCACATACTCCAGGTTGAAGCTCTCTGCTACGTTTTACAAAAGGAAATTAAAGCAAATATAACTTTGATATAAAATCAGATGAAAAATTTCCAATGATAGTATTTCCATAAACATTTTATGTAACAAATTGGTGGCAATCTTTAAATAAATCAAGTTTGTTGTTTTTAATGTCTATATACATTATAAATACATATACACACAATTAAAACCCTGACATGGTAGAGTCTTCTGTCCGTCTGAAATATGTCAGAAAGAAGGTTTTGAGAACCAAAATCTTCTCTGATGCATGATTTAGCACCTCAGGCAAGTTTGGAAACATCTTCATACTGGATATCTTCCACTCTGCGCCCTTTTAAAGGTCCCTGGAGAATGACAGAAAAAAAAACCAACACCACAACATAAATTGTTTGTTTCTTGATTTCCCAACAGTAGGAGAGGTAAGGGAGATTTGTTCATGATACAATGTTCCTTGATTCATAATTTTCAGCCTGACCAGAGAATGTGATAGGGCCTCAACACCATCCCAGAAATCCTTTCACTTTCAGTTTGCTTTTAGTACCAAAGTTCCTGCTCTCATCAGGGCATCTGCACAGTCTCTACCCAAATCCTCCAGAATCCAACCTGGGCTGAGTTTGTGCAGTCCTTCTTTGAACTGCAAGCTGTGATTACGAGTTTGACTTTTAGTCAATGTCCTCTGTGCTTTATCAATCAGTTTAAAGACTGGTTTTGCAAAGCAGAACAAAGAAAAGAGCCACACAGACACATAGCATGGACTGATTGTTAACCATAATTGTTAACCATAAACAAGACAACAAATGAGCATGTAAAGCCCCACATTCCATCTGGAAAAGGCAGGAGAAAATTCACATCCTTGCATATTTTGCATTTTTTTACCTTCCCACAAAACAGCACCACAACAGCCACGCTCAAAATAAACACACAAAATATTTTCAAGTTCACAAACACACAAAATCTCCTTCAATTTCAAAACTTGCTAAATTCAGCACCCTAGCACCTTTTTGAAGATTCTCTGCAAAGACTAAGCCTGTGACAGGTGGGAATATGTGGCTGTTGATAGGTGGGGGGTGTCCACTAAACTCTGCACACCACAAATCCCACTTGTAAGGCAGGATTAAGGATAACATGGTTCTTTGTGAAAGCTCTCCATGTACAGATGAAAGCTCTCTGCAAACGAGAGCTTGCAACGTTTGATACTTACTGAGTCAATGGTTATTGTCACCGAAAACCTCTTCTCATTGATGGATTCCAAAATGCCTTCATTTCCCCTGTAGCCACCATTTAATACCATCACTTTCTTGCCTGAAATAAAAATAAGAAAAGAGTTAACACAACAGGGTTCCAAATTTCTGCTGAAAAGTTTTTCCCCATCTTTCTTATAAACCCCCTTTCAGTATTTAAGGTGGTCTAAGGTCTTCAGAGCACCTTCCCTTCTGCCGGCTGAACAACCCCAATTCTCTCAGCCTGTCTTCTCAGGAGAGATTATGGTACTTTCAAGTGGATGAATTATAGTTAAAAATAACTGAAATATAAGTTTTGCAGTGGCAGAAGCTGAAAACAGAAGGAAATAGCTGTACCTGGTGCTGGTATTACAGTTTCTAGATGTGTCTGATCAAGCTTCAGCTTGTCCCCAGAGTCAATCACCTTCACAACTGCTGTGTACTTGTCAATCACTTCCTGTTTTGAAAGGCAGAGGCCAATCAGAAATACCAACCATTTTTCTCTAAATTTACATTTCCAAGTTAACAAACTTTGGCATTGTGACTCTGCAATTCTGCATTTTCAAAACCAGAAAAATGCAAGGGCTCCAGCCTGGAGATTTTCTGTGCAAATGAGATCCTGCAGCTTAAAATATCAGTGAAGAACTGACTAGTCTTGGGTTAGAATCTAACTGCATTGGTCTTGGTCACATCCCATGGACACAGGGAGTATTTCCCAAGATGGATGTGTTAATAGGGACAAACTTCACAGGTCAAAACCGTGCTTAAGAAAGGACCACTGAATAAATGACATGAAACCAATTCAGAGGTTTCAAAAATGACATGAAACCAATTCACTGCCTGTCAAGAATAAGTCCCAATAGAGGTGAGGTGACATTTCAGTCCCCAACAGTGTTGTCTTAAGGCTGAACAACCTGTGCAATGAAAGAAATCTTCCTAAGTCACCTAATTCCAGAAAAGCCAAACCAATGTTCCCCACAGCCCACCTTACCTTAACAACTGCCTTCTTCTTGTGGTATTTCTCACCGAGCTTTTTTGTTACAATTTTTACAATAATTTCCTGGGAGATTTGAAAGGAGAGAAAAAATAAAATACAGTGCCAAAACATGCAAACAACTCTAGAAACTAAATTAACAGTACAGGAAGTAACAATAGTAAAGATGTGGCTTTCAGGAATTTGTGTATATTGTCAAATTACTGGCTCAAAGTGGCATCTCTCAAGACTTTTTTGGGTTTCTTTGACAAATACAGTTACACTTGAATTCATGATCTAATGTGACACCCCACAATGCATCAAAAGCAGGAAAGAGAAAATAACTATGAATTGAGTTTGCAATCTGCTTTTGGATCTTTACATTAATCAACAATGGCTTTAGAAATGCAGAATTGTCTGTATTTGGTATAATAATAATAATTTTTAAATCACTTACAGGATGTAACCAGTAGTCTCTTCGAGATGTTCTTTTCTTTTCCTCTTCAAGCTAAAGAACAACAACAAATAATCACCATTTACTTCCTCCTTCCACTGCAGCTTTCCCATGGCTTTGAACCAATTCTCCACCCCATGTCATGTGGGGAACAAAAGCGATCCCCAAACCCTAAGTAAGGATAAGTCAGTATGGTCTTGCCTCATAAATCAATTTGATGAATCCAGGAACTCATGATAAAATTATGGTGATTTGTATTTTTTTTTTGGCAACTGTTTCTAGGTATTTTTTTCTCTTGCAAAATCTGTATACCTTTACTTCCCAACACCTCAGTCATCTGGGGAAGAGGGAGAGTTGAGCAGCCAGTTTTATAAAGAAAACCAGTTTTATGGGGAAACGAAATTATTTTGCCTGGTAAGATGTGAAAGTTGGAATTCCATATGAACTGAAGGTCTGAGGTAAATTCAAAGGGATGCCCTGGTGAAGTAGACATTGTCACAGTTACAGGGGCACACAGAAACAGATCCTGCATGATTATTACCTCCATGATCTCATCCAGTGCAGATTTCTTCTTTTTCTCTTTGGACTGCCCAGAGCTATGAGCTGCTTCTTTTCTTTTAACTGCTCCCTCCACCATCTTCAGTGCATTCTGTCCAAGGACACTGCTGCAAAAGTAAGATGGTGCTTTCACAGCAGATCTTACAATTTTTTCCTCTACCAAGACACATTTTAAGAACTGCTGTGCTGGTCTGCTTGATTTCAGTTGTCTCAGTCCCTCTGCAGACCCTACACAGCTCCTCCTCTAGAACTGGTCTCCTTGGGGTGCAAACTCCATGTCCACTGAGGGTCACTGCTGGCATTCCAGCAGAATGGACACAGCCCAATGACCAGTTCACCACTGCACAAGCAGAAAGTTGATCAAGGACTTGAGTTCAATGAAGAAGAAAAAAAAGCTGGTCTGCAAATAAGGTTTTCAAATTTGAAAGGACAAACTTTAGAAAAGCCACCTGGACAGAGGAACTCTCAGACATAACAGATATTTTAGAATTCCTTCCAGACAGAGATACTGAGTCTATCTGGCAATGGGAGAAAACACCCTGCAATCTGTGGAAAAGAGCTCCACACTCAGCAAACAAATGTCACCTACACAACAATATTCAAAATAGGCAAACAGCCTAAGAATTGTGGAAAATAAAGAGCAATCAGCAGAAAAAGTTACATCTCAGGGATGAGAGAACATCTAGGTAAAGTGCAAACTGCCCAGGGCAGCTTCAGTTTAGCCACTTTTATAACAGAACAGAGTAAAAAAATTGAGATATTGTTTCAACCTAAAAGATGAAGGCAGCTGCTCTGAGGTGAACAGTGATGCAATAATTAATATGGCCTTAGGACAAACTGCATATTCTGCCTGTGGTAAGGATGTTGGATACACTCCCACAGGGAAGATACCCCACAGGAATGAAGCGACAGAAATTGCAGTAGAAGCAACTTTAAGGGAAAAACTGTATTTCAAAGGAAATCTGAATAATCATAGAGTTTGAGAAAAAAACTGCACATTAAATCACAAATCAAATAGTAAGTACTTAAAAAAAGGGCAACATAAAATTGAAACATAACAACTGCAGTGTCCATGTTTAAGAAGACAAACATATCTGGCTGTGATCTTACTACACTACCATTTCAAAGTTTACAGATACGTATTTTGTATATGCTGTGAAGAAATTAGACTACTTGATATATGATTTCACACTTGGCCAAATTTTAGCAAGGACCTGAAGTATTCCTCACTGAAACTATTCAAGTGAGAGTCTGAATTAAGTTTCAGAATCATCTTAAGCACAACTCAATGCTTAGGGATAATTTACAAGTTTTCCTTAAAGCCTGCAATCTGTCTCTATTATTGCAAAGAACTGCTTTACTGTCTCATTTTCTGTCTGGCATATATCCCATCAGATACCTTATCTAAGAGCTGAGTGAGATGAGGGAAAAGCTTTCTTTTTACCTGGAATACATTTAATTACAATATTGCCTCACATGAGAAGATGTACTGTTCAACAAACAGCTCCCCAGACTGCTGTAAGTCAGAATTATTTGCATTATTGATCCCTTTTGTCCTGCATTGCTTGTGGTTACAAGATGACAATTAAATTCCAGAGCTCTGGGAGGATTTATTTCAGGTAGATTTAGCTGCTTAAACGATGACCAAAGAAAGCGTTGCCTCAAATTAGACAAGGCAATCAAACCTTTTAGGAACCAAAATTAACAAGTCAGGAATATCCATTCATGGAAGGCAGCTGGGACTAGATGGCATCGCTGCAAAGATTGGCTGGATCCCTTTCCCACCCTCCATGGAGGAACCTGTGACTGCCTGGTACTGTATGGGCATCTGCCATGAAGCACAGAGAATTCAAGAAGGCTCCTCACAGCTCACATCACATTTAAGATACACCCACTCACCCATTTTAAATACAAAACCAACCATGAAGTCACCTAGTCACCCTTCTGAATACCAAGAGCGGATGAGAGATTAGACTCCCAATAAATCAGGACAAGACAAACCTTCCTGTCCATACAAATACCATTGTCATAGAAGTGCTTTGTAACAGTAAAGGTTGGCCTTAAATTCTTTTCTCACCTTGTTTTAGAAGATGCTGCGACTGAAGTACTTGCTCCTTTGTTTAAATTAAATGTAACTAAAAAAATAAAGAGACATTACTCTATTTCTATCTTTTAAAATAACTGCATTGAGGATGTTAACAATTTTTAAAATCTGCAAATAGAAAAGAATCATCAATTTGAAAATATTTACTAATCTATACTTTGGTTTAGCTTTTAAAGTAAATTAAACTTTGTCATACAGAATACTCTGCATTTCCACATTCCAATGCTCTTTATAACTGATCTCAGAGCACCAAGCAGGCTTCAATGCTCATTTCATCTGAATCACAAAATCAGCTCCACTAGGTTCTAGAAAATTACATCCATCAAAATCTAGTTACCTTTTTCTTCTTCATTTTCTCTATTCAGTTCAGTATAGACCGGCATTTCCTGCCAAAAAACACAAAGCACATTTAAAAAACCAAACAGAAAACTGAGTCATGGTATCATAATCGTTGATCAGCTCAGTTTTACAGACAGCAACTGTAATATACAACCTGGCTTGATTCGTAAAAGATTAAAATTGAAAACATCATCTCATTACAGGCTCCTGTGCAACTCTCCAGTTAATAGAGATGCTGCCTAAACTCGCTCAATTCCAGCACAAAAGGCAAGTAGCCTTGCTGCATCAGTTTCCTCCATCTGAACCAGCATGATCTGACTGGTTTCTGGACAGACTGATAATTCAAATAAGGAAATTCTGGTATCTTTCCAATTTTTTGACACCGAAGGCTCAGACCATTTAAATTTCAATTAGTTTTAAATTAAGAAGCAGGTAATTGTTTACAACAGCATTTAAATGTACCCATCAATACCCAGGATCAAATGGGAGATTTCAGCCCCAGGCAATGTGTATGGGGGCCATGGCGTGATGCCAAGTAAACAGATCCCAAAAAAACACCAAAATAGAACTTTTCACTATGTGAACTTGATTATGCCAGATCCTCCTGGTTATTTATCTCAGCCTCCTCAATGCACCAGGTATTTGTTATCTGTAGTCCTACATAGCTGTGAAATACCATGAACGAAGACATCATGCAGCTTAATGGATCGTTTGCTCCCCCTTTGTAAGTTCTAGAGTGATTTTTAAATCACTAATCACTAGAAGAGCAGTAATTATTACTCCTTAGTACTACTGCAAGCTGGGTACAATGTAACTCCAAGTTAGGAAGCAAAGAAAATACCAGTACAAGGCTTCCAGCAGCATCAAATTCCCACTGACTTAACCCAAGGAGCTTTGAGCTGAAGGTTCACACAGAGTGCAATTTTTCTCACCAGTTCTTTCCCCTCCAAACCTCTTCTAACTTGTTGCTCAATGAATTTAGCAGTTTTTTCCTCGTCATCAAGGTCCTGTTTCTTCTTCCTCTCTTGTTCTTGCTGCCTGCGAATGGTCTCTGGGTCCCTGTCGATGTACTGAATGTACCAGCCTTTAGGAGTCTCATCAACCTTGCAAAGACCTAAAAAGTCAAGGCAATACAAAATAAAATTAATATTAATAATATCAAGATCATTTTTAGTCCATGTTCACTGTAGCAATGCAGATACTTCACCAGAGACAAGTGGGCTGCTAAAACTGACTTTGAATTATCTGAACCATGTGTTTCTGCCCTCAGCTACCCAGACGTGTTTGGACACAGGCCAGTGTACATCACAAAGTGCATGAAGTGTTTTACAAGACTTTCCTTATTGAAGAAAATGTTTCCTTCCCACTGTTTTAAAGGAAGAAGACAGAAATCTAACGTGTATAAATGATACACACTCACAGTACCATACTAAAGGAAATGTAGCAGCACTGTGCTATTGTTACTGACTCTGGCAAGAGAGACTTTCCAAACTCTGCAACTGCTGGATGTAGCGTGCAGAGCAAGGGCATCCAGAGCCAAAGTAAACTTTCTGTCACACCACAGTGCCATTAAATCTCCCTTCCTCCCACTAAACACAGAACTGCAGATCTCCAGCTCTAACCCTTCCACTAGGCCAGGAATGAAAGTGACTGCTTGCTTCTTGTCACCTCAGACATGGAAAGAATCTGTAATTTTTAAACGGCAACTGTTAGCAGTTGATATAGAATTTAGCAGTGTATCCAGTAAATACAGACCAGCAGATGAAACAAGGAAAAGCTCACAAGTGATGTACTCATCCAACACTTCTCACATTTTCCACAAGCAAACTCCTAATGGTTAGCACAGAAATATGTTTGGAAATCTTTTCTTGTATATACAGGAGGAGAGGGGAAGAAAGAAAAAAGAACTAACATATTTACTGATCAATTACCAAGAACTCAATTACCCAATAATTTTAAGACTTCCCTGAGCAGGTACACTCACCTTCTCTCCCCAGCCATTTTGTAAAATCAGTCAGTGTCTCCCACTGTGTGGCATTCATGTGGATGTGTTCTCGATGGCTGATGTATTCATTATAGACAATATTATTGTGGACTCTCTTTGTCCCTAAAATACAGAATTATTATTACTATTATGTGGCTTGCACTGAACCAACAAAAGACACTAAGAAAAACAAACAAACAAACAGCAAAATATTTACCAAATCGCCTCCTGAGCAATTCTAGGAAATCATTTCGGAATTCCCTAAGGAAATAAAAAAAAAAGTATCTTTAGTAAGCTTGAACAACTAAGAAGAAATTTTCTGTTGTCATTAAGAATTAAACATCTGATTACTCTTTTGAGCTGAGTGTGACAATATTCAGACACATTTCCCTTTTGCAGCAGACCAGGATTAAACACAGAATGAAACACAACATGATACATGCACACACCTTAAATGCACAAGACAGTAACAGCCCCTCAAAGGCATAAAATGGAGCAAAGGAATCTCAACACTTCCCACTAATTGCTGGTGTTTGGTTACCAGGTGTCTTCCCAGGCTGACAGACACAGAGCACAGGGCAGGACAAAGGGCAGAGGAGTGGATGGAGCAGATGGATCACTCATCTCCCTGCTAATTCCAGGGCTGCAGCATAAAGCCTCGCTTCCAACTCATGCTGAGGACAGTTCCAGTCATCCCAGCTGTCACGTAATTCAGCTGGACAAAGGCCTGGGAGGAGCTGGGGGATGTCAGTCCCTCCCCGACTTGCTCTTTCATTGTTATGGCTCTTTTAGCTTGTGTGTGTGTGGCAGTCACTCAGCAGGGACAGAAAAGTGATGTACTTTTAACACAGAGCAACTTTAAACAGGATTAAAACTTGAGCCAAATTAATAAAATCATGAAATCTCTTACCTAAACTTTAAAGGTGGCATTACCTAAATTTTCAATTACACTGACAGGTATCACAATAAAGTGTCTTCAATGGGGCATTATTGGGCCTTAGCATGAAGATCTGGGTAAGAATATGCAAAAAACTTACTCAGAGAAGTAATCCATGAATTGCTGAGGATTTTCAGAAGCCAGCAGCAACTGCCTCTGGTGGGACTCAGACATGCAGTGACACTTGAAGCCATTCTATAAAGCAGAAATAAATATTTGGCTTGTCTTTGTCTCAATTTGCAACACTCACAGAAGAAGAGATTACTAAAATGCTACAAATAAAATCCTACACATAAACTCCTACAAGTATGATCGCAGCTCCCACAGTGCTCCCCTCGATAGCACTGGGGACATTTACAAGGCAGATTGACAGAACGAGGGACAAGGGCTTCAAACTGTTAGAGGGCAGGGCTAGATGGGATATTGGGAAGAAATTCTTCCCTCGGAGGGTGGTGAGGCCCTGGCACAGGGTGCTCAGAGCAGCTGTGGCTGCCCCTGGATCCCTGGAAGTGTCCAAGGCCAGGCTGGACGGGGTTTGGAGCACCTGGGACAGCGGAAGGTGTCCCTGCACATGGCAGGGGGTTGGAAGTGGATGATCTTTAAGATCAAACCAAGCCATTCCATGAGATCGGAGCTGCCACAAGAGCTGATCCCAACCAAGGGGACCTGACCCCAGGAGAACCGGGACTCCCTCTCAGACGGGGACCGGAGCCGCCCGAAGGAGTGGGGACAGCGCCCGCAGTTACCTCATCGCGGCACTGCTTCTGGCACATCTGGCAGTACCAGCGCAGCTTCTGCAGCCCCTTGGACTTGATGCGGTTGGCGATGGCCTTGGGGCTGAGGAAATCCGACTTCCCCATGACGCCGGTCCCGGTTCTGTTCCCGATCCCGGTCCCGCTCCGGCTCCCGCCCCCTCCGGAAATGGCGGCGGCGCCCTGGAAGCGGATCCCGGCGGGGCCGCGCATGCGCGCTGCGGGCGCGCTGACCTTCAGCGGGGCTGTGGTGGAGGCGCCGCCATGTTCGCCCGGGGCGCCGCGGTCGCGCTGGTCCAGCCGCAATGGTACCGGCACGGGCTGGGACGGGCGCTCTGGGCACGGGGGAACGCGTCCCGATGGCCGGGGCGGCTCTGCGGGGTGAGGGGGGGGTGGTTTCGCTTGGCCGTGCGGCGCCTGGGGGCGGCGGGGTCGCGGCCGCGGGCGGCCCGTGAGGGGCTGTGGGCTCTGAGGGGAGGTGGCGGAGCGGGTACCGGGAGATGAGGGCAGCGGGGACCCGCAGGGATGGAGGCTCCGTCCTCGGTGGGTGGGAGAATGGGACAGGCAAGGGTTAAAGGGACAAGTTTGTACATGGCAGGAGACCCTGCTCTGGCCAGGAAATGGTGCTGCCTCCTCTGCTTCGTTTTAATAGCCTTTAGAAGTGAATTGCATTGCATGAAACTTTGTTTTAAAATATTTCTTTCTAATTTGCCCTTCTAATGCCCCCGTTTGCCCCGTGCCCTTAGCCGAGGCGGTGGGTAAGGAGTTAAACCTTTGTCTTTACTCGGCGCTGCCGAGTCCTGGGGCCACTTCGGGGCCCCTCAGCTCAGGGGGGACTCAGAGGTGCTGGAGCGAGTCCGGAGAAGGGAACTGGGAAGGGTCTGGAGCCCAAATGCTCTGAAGAACAGCTGGAGGAGCTCTGCCTGGAGAAAAGGAGGCTCGGGGTGACCTTATCACTCTACAGCTCCCTGACAGCACAGCGCAGTCAGATGGGAGTTGGCCTCCTCTCAGCGAAATGACAACACAGGTTTAGGTTGTTTCTTCAAAATTTCTTCACAGAAAGCGTGATTAGGCATTGGAATGAGCTGCCCAGGGAGGTTGTGGAGTCCCTGTCCCTGGAGGTGTCTGAAGAAAGACTGGATGTGGCACTCAGTGCCTGTGGTTTAGTTGATAAGGTGGTGTTCAGTCATAGGTTGGACTTCATGATCTCAGAGGTCTTTTCCAACCTAATTGATTCTGTGAAATTATATAAGGTAGGGAAGGATGAAGGTGTGCATGCAAGCCACAGGTCAGAGTGGCTTCTCTCTGCCACAGATGTTTTTTAAGTAACAGCAAGTCTGCATCACTCTGAAAGGGACTTGCCCCTGGCAGGTGTTGGTTTGCTGGAGAGTTAGTGAATTATCCTAATTTCTCCTGCATTCCTTTTCAGGGTCCAAGTCAGGAATATGGCAACGCTAAAAGACAGTAAGTAAAGGTTTTGTCTGCTCTTGAGGGAGGAAGAATGTTGCAGGAAGACCATATGCTGAAAACCATATGTTAAAACATAATTCTTTTAGCCTCTGTTGGGTAAAATGGTTGTGATATATAACAGTGATATATAGGCCTGCAGTGCTAATTACATTAAACAAGTGTCCTTCAGAAAAGGAGTTGCTTGATGTGGCTTTGGCAGTAATTTAGATACCTGTTTATAATTTTACTCAAATAGATTTAAAAAATATTTTATTGTATGTGCTAAGCCAGATTTCTGCTCACCTGTAAGAGTCAACTTAGTTTCTCTTATGTTTATTTCCTTGTGCTTTTATGCAGCATTTGAGGGGGAAAAGGATTGACTGAATGGTTTCAGTGTGATAATGCTTCTTTAAGCCATCCCTCATAGTTCTTATATAGGGATATTGCCTTGGAATTGTGCTTGTCAATGGGACACCTGTGTTGGTTACTTTTTCTATTAGTGTTTTTATAGATGTCATTTTAACACAGTCTAAACAGAGGAGGAGATTTATTCTGTCTTCACACTATGGAGACTTTTTTGTTTGTTTGTTTCCTCTGCTTGTCATCTTTCACAGATGACATTATACCTCAAATAATATATTTGTGAAACAGGTAGAGGTGGAAGCAAAGAGACTAGTAAATAGACTTCATGTTGGGATAAATACTAAATGAATGTTATATCTGAAGGAAATAACAAGTCTATTGTAAAGAGGAATCTGTGTTAGCTACATTCTTATTCTTACTGCAAGTACCGAGGTCATTCATGAGGTTTATTTGTGTGCTGTTTGTTTATTTATTTCTTCTTCTTTGAGGAACATGGCAAAATATTTTTGGATGGCTCTTGCTGGCATTTTGTTGTTTGGGTTTGAGTCATAGTGCCCAGTACAGCCCATGACCTTCAACTCTTAACCTTGCAGTCACCAGGCGTTTGAAGTCCATCAAGAACATCCAGAAGATCACCAAGTCCATGAAGATGGTTTCTGCAGCCAAATACGCAAGAGCTGAGAGGGAGCTGAAGCCTGCGAGGATCTATGGAACAGGAGCTCTGTGTGAGAGAAAGATCTTGCACTTAGTGATGGGGGAGCAGAAAAGGAGGTTTTCATAGTGGTGATAAAATGCCAAGGCTTTTTAACCTTCCAGTACTCTGTTTACAAAAGAATTTGCACAGTGAACTGAGTAACATCTGATCAGAGCTGTGACTGGCTTTGAATTGTTTATTCCTGACATCTGGTCTGACCATGTGCAAACTTGGAACAATTGCAAAGGAGATAAAATTAATCTGGCTGAGATCTGGAGCCCCTTTGGTATTGGTTTTAGTTAGAATAATTCAGAACGTTTTTTATTACTTACTTGCTTTTTTGGCACCCTTGAAACGCGTCATGATCTTTTTTTTTTTCAGCTCTGTATGAGAAAGCAGAAATAAAGCCACCTGAGGACAAGAAGAAGCATCTCCTTATCGGTGTGTCCTCTGACCGAGGCCTGTGTGGTGCTATCCATACATCTATTGCTAAAACCTTGAAGAATGAAATTACCAACCTCTCAAATGCAGGGAAGGAGGTTATGGTGGTTGGAGTAGGTGACAAGATCAGAGGCCTGCTTCAAAGGTAAAAAGGATGGGGCCCAAAAGTTTAGTTTAGAGTTTTGTTTTCTCTGGTAGAAATTTCAAGACTGTAGGATTGTGTGCCATTGGCAGGAAATTGTATTTAAGGGAACTGTGTTAAATTCAAGTTCCTGTAAAAAAAAATCTGCAAATACTTTAGAAGGGGTTTTGATAATCTCACAATTTTGAGAGACTGCTATTATATTCTTGAAATAAAAGCTGGCAACTGGTGCTGTTACACATGTGTGTATTGTGAAGCTATTGTAGTTTAACTAAAGGCAAAGTTTCTTTCAGACTCTAATTCAGTAAAATGTTTCATTCTGAACACTCCTAAATTACAATCAGGTACTTCTAGTAAGTCTTGCTGCTCATTGTATTTTAGAGCATCCACTTGGTTCTAGCACAGTTTTGTTGTTGCTGCAGGACACATGGCAACTATTTCCTGCTGACATTCAAAGAGGTGGGACGGAGACCTCCGAGCTTTGGAGATGCTTCAGCCATTGCTTTAGAGCTGTTAAACTCCGGGTATGAATTTGATGAAGGCTCTGTCATCTACAATCGGTTCAGGTAAGGCTGAACTAAACTTCACTGGAAAAATACTCGGCAGAATGCTTCCAAGAGTATATTGGCCTGATGAAGTTGTATGAAAACTGAAAGGGAATATATGGCATATTCACTTCTTGATTCTGTTGTGTGTCAAGAACTGGGCTGTTTTTTCTAGTAGCTGTGGTTAGAACTCCCTTTTGACTTGTGTGTAGTGAACACTGTAACATTTACAGCCAGCACATCATTATATCCACGTGGTATCCAAGATCTTTTCGTCAGGGTTATCACAAAACCTTGTGGCATTCCAAAGCCAGAAGTTGTCTATTTTAATTTGATTTGAACCATTCTGTTTAGAGTCAGTTCAGTTGAACTGAAGAGCCTATTTTGCTCTTTTTGTACAGGTCTGTCATCTCTTACAAGACTGATGAGAAACCAATCTTCTCCTTTGAAACGGTGGCTGGCTCTGGTAAGTAGGGAGCTAGAAACCACCAGTTACATGCAGTGATAAATCACAAGAAAAGTACTCTGAAAATGGGAATATGGTATTAAAACATCTTGTTATGGTGCTTGTATCTTAGTTTAACAGATGGTTTTGTCTTGGCCAAGATCAGTCCAAGGCTGGCTCAGAAAGGTGCTCTGGGGCAAGGAAGTTAAAAGGAAAGGTGATGCTAATTCTGGTTTGAGATTCTGTCTCAAGCAAGATTTGTGCATATGTAAATTCTGTCAGTTCCAAAATTTTCAGCACTGAATAGCCTGAGTAGTGAGTAAAAATACCCCAGAATGTTTCTGCAGCATTGTATGGGAAAGTTAAACATAATATGGTAATAATGTATTTTCCTTTGGTCTGACTTTCCTAATATTAAATTGAACTAAAATGCATAAAACAGTTAACAGAATTATAAGTAGCACAGAGATTCTGAAGGTACACATAATATGTTCAGGAAGTCACTCTATGCTGCCTTAAGTACTGAAACAGTCCAGACAAGTAATCTTCTCTGTGTCATTGTATTTTGCTGGAAGTAGCAAATCTTGGATGTGTCTAAGTTTGCTCCTCCATGGTTTGCAGAAAGCCTAAGTATCTATGATGATCTTGATGCTGACGTGCTGAGAAACTACCAGGAGTTCACGCTAGCAAACATTCTGTACTACTCCCTGAAAGAATCCACCACCAGCGAGCAGAGCGCCAGGATGACTGCCATGGACAACGCTAGCAAGAATGCTTGTAAGTTACTCCCTGGGTTCTCCAGGACTTCAGTTGTTCAGCAAGAAAGTGTTGACCTCCCTTTGCATAATCCTTTCCTTCAAAAATCAGCTATTTCCTATCTTAATTCCACTTTGAGTGTTTTTTTTGAGCCAGTACAATTGAGATTCTGTTTCAAATGTGGGCTGTATGTAGACTCTGGAAAGAGGGATTGCTGTAGAGAAACAAGCCTAGGACTGGAAGTGAAATAACAGATTATTTAAAAGGCATATGAAATACTAAATTAATCTTACAATGGGTGAATATTCCCTATGCTTCTCTCATGTGGCTGCTTTGAGGCTTTCCTGAATTTTTATAAATCTGTACTTACTCATTCGCCAAATATAATTAGTGCAGTGCAATTTAAAGGTGGCAAAACTTAAACAGTAGTTAAATACCACCTGTCATGGAGCAAGTAGAGAATATATGAGTATTCCTTGGAAGGATACTGGTGATTGTGTGAAACTGATGTGATGTGCAATTGCGCTGCCTGTGATGATAGTCATGGCTCTGATGACTGGCTTGAGAGAAGGAGGTGATACCTGCTGTGTTTAGAAATAATTGAGAAAAAATAATGGAGAAAAATCTGTCTCCTTTTGCCACAACTTGAAGGAAATAACAATGCAGTTAATTGACAGTGAAATCTAATTCCAAAGCTAATGATGCCTGCTTGTGTTGTGTTACAATAAGCAATGTCAGGCCTGGTATTTACAAGTCTGCCAGCTGTTCTGCAGATGTTTAACTAGCTGATTCTCAAGCTGGTTTATAGATGGTTTATTGGTAATATTACCTGCAGGGAAAAAATGTCAGGTGCACTAAGCCTCTTGTTATTTGCAGTGGTTTACAAGAAACTTGGATATTGTGCCCATAGAGCTTCTCTATCTGCATTTATACACTCATGTTGTGTTTAAACTCCAATCTTGCCTTATTCCAGCCGAGATGATTGACAAGCTGACCTTGACGTTCAACCGCACCCGCCAGGCTGTCATCACCAAGGAGCTCATTGAGATCATCTCTGGTGCTGCTGCTCTGTGAGTATCTGTATGAATGTGCAGTCAGAGCTGTTGCAGTCGTGTGCTGCTTGTGTGCCAGGGTAACAGGCAAACTTTGGGATTGTAGGTCTAAAACCAGAGGGAAGGCAGTCCCTGGCATGGCTCCCAAGCTTTTCAGCTTGCGCAGTTCTACTAACCAGAGCGAAGTGTGGCATTTTTTTCTGATCAAATACAGTTTAAAAGCTGGTAAAATAGATCTTCAGCCTCACCAGTCATCCTTGCCTGGAGAGGTGAGGGTTTTCCTCCTGGCCTTTGGTGGATTTTCCCCCTCCTCCCTTTTACCTAGGAGGACATTTCCTACTTTGCCTGGTCAAATAGCCCAGTAGTGTTGAGTGGGGGAGAGCAAATGGTGTGACTGAAATGCTTTTGGATAAATCAGGTGTTCAGAAGCTCAGAGTTTGGGGCTGGGTTTGCAAGGAGGGAATTTCCAGAATCTTTTCATATGGAATATGTATTTTACTTGAAGTTCAGTATTTTGCTTGTTTGCCTGAGGATGAAGCTTTGTGCAGGTGTGTGCTGCAGGTTACAAATGTGTGGGTTTAGACCACAATTTGTAACTGCATGTAGCTCACATGTATTACTGTAACAGTTAAAAATTTGTGCTCTGTATGGAAATACATGTGTTCATATCTTGTGTATTTACAGAATGCCTGGAATATGTACTTTATATGATTTTGGTGCTGTATTGTGCTCCTCACAATACATTTGTGGTCATAAATCCGTGCAGAGTTTTGCCTGAATTTGCATGAGTTGCTTCCTAACCTGCTTGTTTTGTTTTTTCTCATAATATCATAACCAGGGATTAATCGGAAAAAGCGGTTCAGCCAAATCCAAGAGGTAAAGTTATGTCATAGAAACTGGATTGTGTTTTAAAATGAATTAACACAGAAAATATGAAGTCAGACGTGGAAGTCAGAATTGAGTGGTCTTGGTCAGACAGAAACTTTTGGACATTTTTAGTTTGAATTTGTCCAAAGAGTTATTAATTTTCAGTAATTTTAAGGAAAATATGTCCATAGTAGCATAATCCCAGATGAGTTATAATTTTCTGTGGGTTTTTCTTTCTCTATTGTTGTATTCATTTGCAATTGCTGTTTGACTTTTTGCATAGTGGCCTGCCTTTATGCAATTGCTTAAAGGTGTCTGTATGTCAGACATACCTAAAGAAGTTTCTGTATTAACATGAACATACTCAAAATCTAAAATGTAAGGAAAATTTCAAAATTCAAAATGTAAGAAAAAAATAGATGTGATTAATAGTTTGGGGGTGGGGTGGTGAGGAATATTAATGAAGTATTCAAATTGGGGAAGATAGCAGTTTAAAATAAATACATAAATAGATGAAAGGATTTTAATTTGTTTCAATTTTATTTACAGGTGAAGAGGAGCTCTTCTGAGCATATGTGGTTTAGCCTGCCTGTGTCTGTGTTAACAAGACTGCTCTGTTATCTTGTGAAGAAGTGGAAAAGCCCCAGAAATCTGTAAATTCGTACAATAAACCGCCTCCATGAAACAGATCCTTTTGCTTGTCTGTGGAGCAAATGCTCTTGGAGTCTAAATATCTGGTTTGGGCTTGGGTGTGCTTTGAAACTTTATTTCTTAAAAGTCTGTGCTCTACACTTTTAGTTTATTTGCCATGTGAAACATGTAAGTGGATGTTTCTTTTGAAGAGTGGAAGAGCTTTTCTAACTTCACCCTGTCTTTGAAAATGATCTACTTTGAGCGGTACATTGTATTGTGGGCTGAAGGAGGAGACTGGAATAACCTGTGCATCACACAGCTAGAACACCAATCTCTCTCATTTGAATTTTGTATTGCTATGTTTGCAGATGTTGAATTTGTAAAATTAAGTGATGTGATTGGGTGAGTCACTACAGAGGTTATTTAGAATGCATGCTATAAACTAAATGTTATTTAGTTTATAGCATGGTCAGTGTGTGTATAGAAATGTAAATGTTGGAGGGCTGGGGCACCTCTGCTGAGGAGAGTTTGTTCTCAAACCCTGAGAGTTTTGTTCAGCCTGGAGAAGGTCCCAGGGAAACCTTTCAGCATCTGAAGGGGTTCCAGGGGAGCTGGAAAGCGACTTTGGATAAGGACATGGAGCAGCAGGACGAGGGGCAATGGCTTTAAACTGATGGAGGGCAGGGATAGATTGGATATTGGGAAGAAATTCTTTACTGTGAAGGGGGTGAGGTCCTGGCACTGGTTGCCCAGAGAAACTCATACTGGTCCCAGTATGGAGCCCTGAGGGCACCACCCTCAGGACCTTGAGCTGTTAACCAAACCAGGAGCTTCAGGACTTTGTTCGGGGTCCAGGTCTTGCTCTTCAGGCTGCAGATGTGAGACGTGAGTGTGACTGACACAACAGACTACTCATAAACTAAAGTGCTAGTTTATGAATTAATGAGGGTTTTATACTAGAGTAATAATATGATAGAGTTCTATTATTTACAGTTCTGTCCTCCATGCTCTGATTAGTTACACACAACTTCTGAGTTACAGTTTAGCTCTTGGGTATCTGCACAGCTACTACTGAGTAAGAGTTGTGCTGCTCCTTGCACCTCGGACACCACTCAGTTATTGTAAATTTTGTTTCTGGATCCTTTTTGCCACTGGGGTTCCATCCTTTCCCTACTTGTTTTTTTTCCCAATTAAACAACTCACCCAGAAACACTTTTCCCTCATTGCTGCCAATTTGGTTTTCCATCTAGCTGGAAAGAAAAAAAGGAGAAAAATAACCTTCCTGGGCAGCCTGTTCCCGGGAGAAAAATAATCTTCCTGGGCAGCCTGTTCCAGTGCTCTGCCACCCTCTGCATAAGGAAGTTCTTCCTCCTGAGGAGGTGAAATTCCTCGTCATTTGGTTTTCTTATTGCCATTGCTCTTTATCCTGACACTGCTCGTCACTTAGTCTGGCACCATCTTTTTGACAGCTCTCTCTGAGATATTTATTTAGAGATACTGAGATTATTTATAGAGACATAGAATCAGAGGATGGTTTGGGTTAGGGGGGACCCTAAAGATCACCTTGTTGCACCCGTTGTGATGGGCAGGGACACTTCTCACTATCCCACCAGACTTCGAATACCGCAGCGACTGAGGCATCCCCGGCTTCTCTGGGCATGCTGTGCCAGTGCTTCATCACCCCCACAGGGCAGAATTTCTTCCCATCAAAACTCCTTCTCAGTTCGAAGGCATTGTAAACAGCCTTGTCGCATCCTTCATGTACGATCCCTTCGGGCAGTGGGGGACATTCAGCGGCGCTGCGATACCGACAGTGGCACATGTGCCATGTCCTGCGATACCCACAGTGACACATGTACCGTGTCCTGCGATACCCACAGTGGCACACGTACCGTGTCCTGCGATACCCACAGTGCCACACGTACCGTGTGCTGTGATACCCACAGTGGCACACGTACCGTGTCCTGCGATACCCACAGTGCACATGTACCGTGTCCTGCTGCGATACCCACAGTGGCACACGTACCGTGTCCCACTGCGATACCCACAGTGACACACGTACCATGTCCTGCGATACCCACAGTGGCACATGTGCCGTGTCCCGCTGCGATACTCACAGTGGCACATGTACCATGTCCTGCGATACCCACAGTGACACATGTACCGTGTCCCGCTGCGATACCCACAGTGGCACACGTACCATGTCCTGCGATACCCACAGTGGCACATGTGCCGTGTCCCGCTCCGATACCCACGGTGACACACGTACCGTGTCCTGCGATACCCACAGTGACACATGTACCGTGTCCTGCGATACCCACAGTGGCACATGTACCGTGTCCTGCGATACCCACAGTGGCACATGCACCATGTCCCGCTGCGATACCGACAGTGGCACACGTACCGTGTCCTGCGATACCCACAGTGGCACACGTACCGTGTCCTGCGATACCCACAGTGGCACACGTACCGTGTCCTGCGATACCCACAGTGACACATGTACCGTGTCCTGTGATACCCACAGTGGCACATGTACCGTGTCCTGCGATACCCACAGTGGCACACGTACCATGTCCTGCGATACCCACAGTGGCACATGTGCCGTGTCCTGCTGCGATACCCACAGTGGCACACGTGCCATGTCCTGCGATACCCACAGTGGCACATGTGCCGTGTCCCGCTGCGATACCCACAGTGGCACACGTACCATGTCCTGCGATACCCACAGTGGCACATGTGCCGTGTCCCGCTGCGATACCCACAGTGGCACATGTACCGTGTCCTGCGATAGCCACAGTGGCACATGTGCCATGTCCTGCGATACCCACAGTGGCACACGTACCGTGTCCCGCTGTGATACCCACAGTGGCACACGTACGGTGTCCCACTGCGATACCCACACTGGCACATGTCCCGCTGCGATACCCACAGTGGCACACGTACCGTGTCCTGCGATACCCACAGTGGCACATGTGCCATGTCCTGCGATACCCACAGTGGCACACGTACCGTGTCCTGCGATACCCACAGTGGCACATGTACCATGTCCTGCGATACCCACACTGGCACACGTACCGTGTCCCACTGTGATACCCACAGTGGCACACGTACCGTGTCCTGATACCCACAGTGGCACACGTACCGTGTCCTGATACCCACAGTGACACACGTACCGTGTCCCGCTGCGATACCCACAGTGGCACACGTACCGTGTCCCGCTGCGATACCCACAGTGGCACACGTACCGTGTCCTGCGATACCCACAGTGGCACATGTACCGTGTCCCGCTGCGATACCGACAGTGCCACACGTACCGTGTCCTGCGATACCCACAGTGGCACATGTACCGTGTCCCGCTGCGATACCGACAGTGGCACACGTACCGTGTCCTGCTGTGATACCCACAGTGACACACGTACCGTGTCCTGCGATACCCACAGTGGCACACGTACCGTGTCCCGCTGCGATACCCACAGTGGCACACGTACCGTGTCCTGCGATACCCACATGACACACGTACCGTGTCGTTCCCCGCCGTATCCCCGCGGGCCGCGGCCTCGGTCGCTGCGGGCGGCGTTCCCGCGCTCCGCCCCGCTCGATGCGCTCGGCGCTGGAGCGGCGCTGCCTGCCGGGGGCGGGGCGTGCCAAGATGGCGGCGGCGCTGGCGGCGGCGGCGGGCGGTGCGTGAGAAGCTCCCGCGGCCCCCGGCCCCGGCGGGATGTGCGAGACCTACTCCCGCTGGCTGCTGCGGGTGTCGGTGGCGCAGATCTGCCAGGCCCTCGGCTGGGACTCCGTGCAGGTCTCGGCCTGCGACCTGCTCACCGACGTGCTGCAGCGGTACCTGCAGGGGCTGGGCCGGGGCTGCCACCGCTACTGCGAGCTCTGTGAGTGCGGCTGGGGCTGGGCCGGGGGGAGCGGCGGGACGCGGTCCTCGGGGGCCACTGGGGGTGGCCGTGCTTGAGCAGGGTCCGGGCTGAGGGAGCTCCGGGAGCCCCGCCGGGCTCGGCCATCCCGCCAAGGAAACAGCGCTGGGCACTGCCGGGGCAGGGCAGGAGCGCGGGGTGCTGGGCTGGGGCAGGGCAGGAGGGCACGGGAGGTGCTGTGGGGCACTGCTGGGGCTTGGGCAGGGCAGGGGGGCACAGGGTGTGCTGTGGGGCACTGCTGGGGTCTGGGGTCAGGGCAGGGGGGCACAGGGAGGTGCTGTGGGGCACTGCTGGGGTATGGGGGACAGGGCAGGAGGGCACAGGGAGGTGCTGTGGGGCACTGCTGGGGTTGGGCAGGGCAGGGGGGCACAGGGAGGTGCTGTGGGGCACTGCTGGGGTCTGGGGGTCAGGGCAGGAGGGCACAGGGGGTGGGTTTGGGCAGGGTCTGGGGGTCAGGGCAGGAGGGCACAGGGGGTGGGTTTGGG
Source organism: Taeniopygia guttata (assembly GCF_048771995.1). NCBI lineage: Eukaryota > Metazoa > Chordata > Aves > Passeriformes > Estrildidae > Taeniopygia > Taeniopygia guttata. Next base: position 4,284,998 of record NC_133025.1, read on the forward strand.
CAGCATTGGGGTCTGGGGGTCAGGGCAGGAGGGCACAGGGAGGTGCTGTGGGGCACTGCTGGGGCTTGGGCAGGGCAGGGGGGCACAGGGAGGTGCTGTGGGGCACTGCTGGAGTCTGGGGTCAGGGCAGGAGAGTATGGGGAGGTGTGGTTTGGGGAGGGCAGGAGGACATAGGTGTGATTTGGGGAGGGGTCTGGGGGACAGGGCAGAAGGGCACAGGGGGTGGGTTTGGGCAGCATTGGGGTCTGGGGGACAGGGCAGAAGGGCACAGGGGGTGGGTTTGGGCAAGCCAAGGGTCTGGGGGACAGGGCAGGAGGGCACAGGGGGTGGGTTTGGGAAGGGGTCTGGGGGATAGGACAGAAGGGCACAGGGAGGTGGGTTTGGGAAGGGGTCTGGGGGATAGGACAGAAGGGCACAGGGAGGTGGGTTTGGGAAGGGGTCTGGGGGATAGGACAGAGGGGCACAGGGAGGTGGGTTTGGGAGGGGGTCTGGGGGATAGGACAGAGGGGCACAGGGGGTGGGTTTGGGAAGGGGTCTGGGGGATAGGACAGGAGGGCACAGGGAGGTGGGTTTGGGAAGGGGTCTGGGGGATAGGACAGAGGGGCACAGGGAGGTGGGTTTGGGCAGCACTGGGGGCCCTGGCTGTGGGAAAGGCTGTGGGCTAGTATTGTGGAGGTGTGTAAAGGGCAGCTGGAAGCTGCTGCTGGTTGGGCAGTGCCAGGAGCTGGGGATGCTTGGCAGAGGAGGGTCATGGAGGTGTGGTCATTTGGGCAAGGCAGAAGAGTGCGGGGAGATGGGATTTAGGCAGTGCTGGGGTCTTTGGGTCAGTGAGTGGGTTTGGGGAAGATCAGCCCATGGGCTGGGGGCTCTGGGGAAGGGCAGCTGGGCCGTGGGGCAGTGCACAAGACTGGGAGGATGGTGAGGGAAGCCGTGGGGCAGCGCTGGGGCAAGGGGGTCCTGGTGCCAGGGAGCACTGCGGGGCAGTGGGTCTGGGTATGGGTGAGGAGTTGGGACTGTGGGGCTGGAGTTGGAGGAAAGGAGGCTCTGTGGCAGTGGGTCTGGAATGTGGGGACATGGGGGTGCTGTCCCACTCTCTCTGGCTACAGCATGCAGGGTGCTGGGAAGGGGGAGACAAGTATGGGAGTCCCCATTGCTGGGATGTTCTGAATCTGGGGAGAGATTGAACTGGAAGGAGAAGGGGCAGCCAGCCTCTTTTCCTGGTGGGATGTGTACGTGGGAGGATTTGGTGCTGTGTTGTTGTGGCTCATCTTTGGGTCATCTTTTGTGCCTGAGGGGGCAGTAGGGGTCCACTGCAGGTGGAGATGTGTGTGGGGTTCCTATTCCAGCCCCAGGGGAAGTGCTGAGGATGGAGGGTGCAAGGCTTGGACTCCCTCCTGCATGGGGAGGGGGTGCTGTGCCTGGAAGTCTTGTTGCTGGGGTGCTCTGGGAATGTTTGTGTAGAGTGGGGAAGCAGTGGTACTGTGGGACTGGGAAGGCAGGGATGCCCTAATGTGTTTTGGAGGAAGTGGAGCTGTATTGCACAGGATGTGGGAGTGTGGCAGGGCAGCACATGGGAATTGTGGAGTGCAGAAAGGGTGGATTTGGGATGGGGATAATTTAGTGCACATGGCATGAGGTATGGGTGTCCTGGTGTGGAGGCAGAGGAAGAGATTTGGTTGGATGTGTGGGGGACACTCTGCCATGGAGGTGGTACAGAGAGAGCTGGAAGTGATGGTGGAGGGCAGTGGAAGTGATGCCCAAGGCCTCACTGGATTTGAGGTGAGGTGGTGTTGGGTGGGAGCGTGGAAGGGCTGAGTTTACATCAAGCGGGAGAAGAGAAAGAGGAGAGACCTGGGAATCAGTGCCAAGGACTGCTGGCTGGGTCACACAGGAATGTGGAATGGGATTGGGAAGGGAGCACCACTGCTGGGTCTGGGTGTATGGTAAAGGATGCAGTGTTGTGTCCCTGCAGAGCCTGCAGTGGAGCTGCTGAGGGGTTGGATGTCCTGCTGTACCTGCAGAACATGGGAGGGCTGGAGGGTGGGATGTCCAGTTGCTTGCTTGGTCAGTCATGCTGCCAGTGGGTTTGGGTGGGTCAGGAAGGGGTGAGGAGATGACAATCTGCAGGGAGAGGGAGGCTGTCAGGGTCACTGCCCCCTCTAAAGACAGGAAATGTGGAGAATGAGGAGCAAGCTGGGTGTGGTTAGAGGGTCATGGGTCTGTGTGTGGAGGCCTTTGCTGCCCTCCACGTGGGGCAGGGAGGGTGTCATGTGGCAGAGATTTGTATGCAGAGATGGGGTTGCCAGTGCTCCTGCTGCATCTGTGAGTAACAGGAAGGAGATGAAAGGGGATCTCCATAGTGGAGAGGGGTACTCTGGAGAGGTGGATGTGGGCTGTATGCCTGGGAAAACAGGGCTGCTTGTGCCTCCTGTGCCAGGAGGGACGTGTTCCCCCTTCCTCTGGAGAGCTGTGGCATTGTAGGCAGCTGCTGCTCCATGTGTGATGGGGAAGTCCTGGAGGGCCCTGGGGCAGAGGTCAGAGCAGTTGGGTCCGGCAGGGGTTGGAGCTGGGTGGATAATTGATTGCCTGAAGTCCAGGGTAGGGAGAAGGTGACTGGTGGTGGATTTGAGGGCTACTGTAGCCACCACCAGTTCAGAGAATATGCTGGGACCTGCTGGAGGTTGCTGGAGCGATAACAGGAGTGGGAGCCCTGAAATGCACCTCTGGGAATGTTTGCCAGTACTTCTGTTTGAGCTGTGGGAACTGTGCTAATGAGGTGTCAGCCACAGGGGAGAGGAGCATCAGGGGCATGGTGCTGTCAGCTGGTGCTGGATTGGATGCAGCATTAAGATCCAAGGAACTGTGAGGGCTGGGTGTGTTTGATTCCTCTGCAGGGGTGAGTTTGGAGAGTGTGCAGAGCTGGGAAGGACACTGTGAGTGGCTTGGTCAGGAGAGGAGCAACCACAGCCTGGAAGTGCTGCTGCTGGAGGTTGTGCTCCTTCTCTGAAGAAGGGAAGTTCTCACTGCTGCAGGGATCCCCCATGAAGCAAAGTGATGAGCTGAGTGCATCTGGTCCTGGCTCTGCTTCATCATTTCAGAAATAATTGAGATCAAGTCTGACAGTGCCAGTGTAACTAAGCTTAGGAACAACTGTGTGCTGCCAACTGGATTTCTCAGGTTGAATAGGTTTACTTGTACAACATTCCCAAAGTTTGAGAGCAAGTTAGTCTAGAAATGGGACTGTGCAATATTAACCCATATATTCCAGCAGCACAAGTGCAGCTCTGAAGTTTGTATCCCTATCCACACAGAAATTATCTTTAAAGCAATTAAAGGAGACAACAGAGAGGGTTTAGGAGTGGAGTTATGGGGTGAAAAAGATGCTCACCTAGGTTTGGCCAGAGCTGTTGTTTCATAGGGTTGTTACAAATTCTGGGGAAGATGCTTGTGCTGCAGTGTTTCTAAGACTGGGAGGAAAAGACATAGAGATGATGCAAATAAATGTTCTGCTGCTGAGGATTGAGTTTGTAGAGCTCAGCTATACCTTTCTTGCTTTGAGTTTGCTTACTGAAAGTGGGGAAAGGCATTTTTCCGCTCTATGAATGGGGAAGGAAGCACCACAAGTATCACAGTCTTCTTGTTTGGTGTTTTTTTGTTATTTTTTTCTTTGAGGAGAAGGGGAATATGTGCTGTTTGTGCCTGTGATGCGCTATTTTTTGTACAACGTCTCTTAAAACAATCCCTGTATTTCTTTCTTTAAAAAGGTTTGTAAAAGGACATCTTAATACTGAGCTGACATCTCCCTGCAATTTCAGAATTGTTTCCTTTTGCTCCTGAAATAAGTTACTGTACAAACCCAGCTCTGGATGAATGAGCTTAATTCTGCCATGGTTTTTGCATAAGTAGAATTAATTAAATTCCAATTGTAGCATCTTCATTGTCAGGGCGTTATCTCGGAGTCAGACCAGTGGGGTTTGAGTTAGCAGGGCTGTCAGCTGAGGGACATAATCTTTGTGTTCCAAACTGAATGGATTTACTCTGACGTAGCTGAGACACCGTGGTATCGCTGTGAAAAGCCTGTCACCGCTGCTCACGTGTCCTCTCACTTGCAGAAGAAAATGATGGCTCTCCCAGCTGGGTTAGATCTTTGTTCCAGCTGTTACATCCCATTAGGAGAGCTACAGTCAAGATTTTCATTACTTTTCTGCTGTTGTTTCTTTGCATTTGCAGGAGCTGTAGTTGATGGGAGCTTCTGTGGCTGCAAAGAGAAGGCAAAAGGATTTGCAAAGCGGGTTTGAGATGTGTTTGGTGCCGTGAAATGCTTCTGAATGCTGTGTTGGGGGCTGGAGGAGAGGCTGAACTTACAGGGAGAAAATCAGGGTTTTCTTCTTGAAGTACACCGTATTATGCTGCTCAAATTTGTGGAAAGCTTGTCAAAGGAACACCATTAAATATGCTGTGAGCTGTTTTATCCTAAAATTTAAACTAAATATTTGAAAACCAATGTTGGAGTATGTAATTAAGGTATCAGGCTGCAAAACAAACTGATGTGGAGTGGCTTCTGAGAGCAGAGTTCTGCGTTGTTGTTGGTTTTAAGCAGAGGTGAAAAGGGAAAGGCTCCCTGTTAGGTGCCACTTTGTTTTGCAGTCCTGTTTCACGTGGTTTGATAGAGGGTGGCAGAGCTGGTGCTTTGAGTTACCTGCTCTGGATTGTATAGGTTGGGTTTTTTTATACTGGGGAGCTGTCCATGAGGACAGATCAGAATCTGCTTTGTTTGCCATGAATTTAGCTGATGTAGCTTGAGTAGTGGGTTATAGACACGCAGAATATGTCACATTTTACCTCTTAACACATCCAATGAGGGAGTTCAGTTTCCAGTCTATTTATGTGAGTGGTGCAGTTCATGGGAGGGATGAGGAGGGGAGCTGTTCCCACCTCCTGAAGTCTCTTTTTTGTGATACGTTGCTCTAAAAACCAGTCAGACAGAAGCTACTTAACTTTATCACTGAGGGCATCTGGGCATATTTCAATTGGACAAATTTAGATTACCTGCTGCTACAACTAGAAGTGTAACAAGCTGAATAATTAAGTTTTTTAATTTAGCGGTGGATTTTCCTTTGCTTTCCTTCAATTTTCAGTGTTGAGCTTATATACTGTGATTTTTTTTCCTCCTGAAATTTGCTAACAGTTAGGAAATAAAATTTCAAAGTTGGCATTCAGTTTCAAATTTTTGACTACTTTTTTGAAGATTATTTTTACGCAAACACAGAATTGTAGAATATCTCAAGTTGGAAGGGACCCACATGGATCATTAAGTCCAAGTCCCTATTCCTTGCAGGACTGCATATTAATTATACATACGTAGAAAAATATGAATGACGATATTGAAATTGGTATTATTAATGCAGCTGCATTTTTGTTGAAAGGCAGGTTCTGATCTGGGGAGCACAGTATTATAACTGGAAGGAAAAATTGTTGATATTGCAAAATGTTTACAAGGCAGAACTGACTCCAAAATTGCTTCAAGGTCTGCACAGTCTCCTGTAAACTTCATTATGACAAAGGGAGAATGCAAACAACAGACCAATATTTTCATTGGTAGTTACCACAAAGGAGAGAATTCACCTGGCATCAGCCAATTTTTTATTTCTTTATAATGTCAGATTTACCTCGTATATTTTCTTTGGTTTTGTTCTTTTTTTTAGTTACTTCACTCTTACCACTGAACAGTAATAATCTCTATCAAAGGATTAGACTGTTGGTGATCAGTTTAAATGAGATTATTCTCTCTGCTGGTCCTTGAATTTTGTAACGAGGATCTATCCTGGGCCTGTAACATTCATTATAAGTGTGAATTTTATGTCCTGATAACCTTAAATATTGATGCTTTTAAGCTAATTAACTTTTTACTGGCTACTAATATAAAGAAGGGCAATGTGGTTTTTTTGCTTGATGTTTCTGAAGTTACTGGGAGGAGGAGCAGACTCTGAGCACCAATAGCAAGAAGATGCTTTTGCCTGACTGGTAGCTACATTGATTGGACCCTTTTTTCCCCACTTAAGTGCATTTAAGTAAGGCATCTAAACTTATTAAATAACGTATTTTGCATGCTTATGACTTTGCTGGATAGAAGCTGTGTTGTCTCTATGAAACAGTTATCCTAGGGTAATTTTGTGTGACATGCTGGAGCACAAGGAGTCTGTGATAGAGCCTGTAATTAAAATACCAAGGAGCTATACCTAATAATTTGCTGGTTAAAATAAAATCTAAAAAAAAAATCTCTTTTACAGCAGCCGTGAGGGAGAATGCTGAGCTATTTATAACATGTGTGCATGTTGCATGGGTGGTGACTCATTAATTTTTCTCAGTATATTTATTACAGAACTGTAGTTGCTTCCCTTAAGAAACCTGGCATGAAACTAAAAGCTCTTATGTTCTGTACTAATTCACCTGTTAAATTTTCACTCATTTATACGAACTTTGGGCCAGGAAGGAGGAGGTGGAGGGGGTGAATCTGACAAAAGGAAATCAGCTATTTCTGAGACTGAATTTAAGGCAAGACAGTTCCCTAACTCCCACAGAGCCCCTCACAGTGCCTTTGGATGACATGAGCACTGACCAGCTTGTTTGCTGGAGGAATTCTTGTGACTTTTGCAAAAATAACTCAGCTTTAGGAGCTTCTAAAAATTCCTTTTCCCCACATCCCAAACCCTTGTTTGTAGGGGAGTTTAGTGCTCCTCATTGTGTTTGATTTGGTTTTCCTTGTGGATGGGTTGGTTCATCTGCAGGTGATGCTGAGCGGTGGGGCTGAGGGCTGGATAACTTTCCACACAAGTACTCTGCTCTGCCTGGATTCTCTTTGCCCATCACATCAGTCCAGTATTTTTTGGGATGCAATTCCATGTGCAGATTCCTCCTCACCTTGTGCTCCTTCTCATGCCCAGGGAAGCTGAGAGTATCTTACCTGCACGGGCATTCCCACAGGTTTCTGGTGAGCTGTTTTGAGACCAAATGGTCTTAATTTAGCTCTGCTGCTGGGACAGCTTTACTACTTTTGGGGCACAGTTCCCATTCAGGGAGATAGTGCAGCTTAAAATCTTGTCAGAAAGGTGTTTTCGTAGTTCACTGTTCATAGGGCATAAGGAGGAGAGTTGTAACTTGCTGGATAAACTATTTCCACCTCCTTCCTTCTCATTCCCTGAACAATGATAGTATTTAAAGTGTTGTGGTATAAAGAACAGCAAGAGACTGGAAACCAAAGCTCTGAAGTGCCTGTGATCTGGCACTGACTTGCTGTGTGACATGAGATTAATTATTTCACTGGGAGGCTTCGGCATCTGAATTTTTAAACTGAGGATAGCACAGATACATGAAGAATATTGAGATAAGTTCCGTATCCACAGATTAAACTTCTTTTCTTGGCATCATTTGCTCACAGAAGAAAAGACTAAATGAAACACCAGGAGAGAGTGTGTTGCATGTTTGTCAGCATTCCGTTTCATGTGCCTGGTTTCTGCTATTTTACTGATTTTTTTTTTTTTTTATTATTAAGCCAGCGAAAGAAGGGAAATGCTAAACTGTTGAAATAAAAGTGTAAAGTCTTTATTTGATGAATAACCTGGAAATACATTTAATTCAATTTTGTGCTGTGATAATTTCCAGTTGATAACTGGTTTGATTTTAAATGCAGATATGAATATAGACCTGAAAGTTTTTTCAAACCTTTTTATCACTGAGGACATTCTCTTGAAAAGAAGTGTTAACAGTTCCATCCTTTCATCCCTCTGACAGTTGCAGGTTTAAACATTATTTTTAGCTTTCAATCGAACTTTAAACTTGGCATTGTCTCTTTGGAGGCAAATGTCAAAGCTCTGGGAAAACTGAATCTTCTTTGGGGTTTTTTTGGTCACCTTTTGAACCCACTTTCTAATACACATAATTGTTTTGTGATACAGTTGTTAAATATTTCCATGCTTCAGTTACACTTAGTAGCTGCTTCTCTGCCACATGTTCTTAAAAAGCACTTGTAGAAAGAATTAATTTTTAGCATTTATCACTCACCAATCATGTCAGTTTTCTGGAGGTTAAAAAGATCATGTGCAGATCTAGGAAAAGACCTTTGAAAAGTTTTCCCCAAGTTTTTCTTTTCAGCTCTCTGTCAAACTTGTACCTCTTAAATCTTGACAGCTTAGAAAATGCTTCAGTGAGTTCACAGGTACTTTCATAGCCTGCAGAACAACTAAAAGCAGCAACACAAAATTTCTTAGTGGTGTCAATTACCTGAATTTAATTTTTTAAGCATAAAGCACACTTTTTTCTCCACCTAATAAGTATAAGGCTTTCATAACTACTCTGAAGTGGTGATATCTTCATGTAATTATGTGTGTGCAAGCCTGGAGTTTGCAAAGCAGACTGCTATTGCACTTACACAAACACACAGATATTACACAAACACAAACTACGAGGTGCTTCTCACCCTGCAGAGTTCACATTCCAAACACAGGAGGGTAAAACTGGCAGTAACTTGGTCTGGTCTCCCTTTTAGCTGTGGAAAGAATTAAAACACAAACGAGTCTTGCCCAGAGTCACACAAGAGGCCAGTGTTGGAGAGCTGAGAATCAACCCCATAATCTGAGTATTATCCTTATCTTCACCACAAGACTTAAGAAGGGAAATTCTAGAACAAAATTCTCATTTTCTAAACGTACCTGCAGGCGTGAGTTGGCTGGGGGTTGGAATTCGTGCAGTGATGTGAGAACCAACCCGTTCAGCTGCCTTGGCTTCAAGATAAACCAAGAAGAGATTAGGTTAAAGGACAAACAAAAGAGCATCCCCCCATTCTCTGGAGCCAGGCCTCCACAATAGCCATTGTGTTCCTTCAATAAGCACAGGCTGCTTTTCCATAATTACTTTTTAAAGTAAATCCCAGTTTATCATCATATAGGGATGTAATATCTTCATAAGCCAATTCTACAGAATTGTAATAATTCAGTATATAATTTTATTGAATTAAAAATCATGTTTGGGGTTTACATTGTTTTTGGGTTATTGTTGTTATGAAAAGTCAGGAAGAGACTTGAAGTTTTGCCTTGGCTGCCAAAGCCAGATGCCCAGTTCGCCCTCCAGACGGCCTTTTGAGGGATTTTCCTCTGTCAAGTCAGGGAAACTGAGGTACTTGGACTTTTGCAAGTGTAATTTAAAGCTTTGAGCCAAATTAATTGTATAGTACAAGCTGCATCCTCTGTTGGACTGTTTTCTTGGAAATCCTATTAAATAAAGATCCCAACCGCCTGGCCAGTGAGGTTTCACTGTGCTTTTTGTGAAGAAAGTAAAATTTTTGCTGTAGAATCAAACTCAAGTTGCCCTCCAGGAAATCAGCCCCTGAAGTATAGTATAAAATATTCTGTCCTCATCAGACCACTACTTAATATTCCTCTCTTTTATCCAGGAGGTGTAGCTAACCAGTAGATGAAGTGGCTCATAGTTTATAAAGCCTGTAGATTTCATCTGGTGGAAAGATAGTTTGTGTAGGTTTTTTATATCAAGAGACTCTTTTTTTCTTTTCTCTCTGTAAACAACAGTTCAAAAAAATGAAATTTATCCTTTTGTATGTTGAGAAATAATATTTTATCTGTTCCTACTGATAAAGAGCACTTTCTGCGTTATGGGGTGTGTGGTGTTAATTGACTGTTGCCAGGTAAAGCTGCCTGTTGCTCCGTCATTTGGGCTTGATTTGCTTCCTGGAGTGCAATTCTTCAGTGGCAGAGTTTGAAACAAAGTGATGGCTCAAAACAAAACCCTTCTGAAAGTAAACCTGGTAGAACTGTGGGGCAGTAAATCCACCTCTCTTACTGGTGGTGAGCGGGGGGCTGTAATCTCAAAGCATTTTCAGGCTGAATTTTTTAACCTGGTTTTCTGTGAAAATATTGTTTTTCTGTTGCTTTTTTTGTTCCAGATGGCCGCACAGATCCAATTTTGGATGACGTAGGCGATGCCTTCAAGCTTATGGGGGTTAACCTGCACGAGCTGGAAGATTACATACACAATATTGAACCTGTCACTTTTGCACATCAAATCCCTTCGTTCCCTGTCAGCAAGAACAATGTCCTCCAGTTCCCCCAGCTGGGAAGTAAGGATGCAGAAGAGAGGAAGGAGTACATCCCTGATTACCTGCCACCTATTGTCTCCTCTCAAGAAGGTGCGAAATCAATCCTTTGCTTTCACTTTTGGTGTATTTGGGTATTTGTGGGCATCCCCCAGCAGCTCAAGCTGTGCTGCTCTGTGGTAATAGCTTGGGAAGGGACCCTGGGGTGTTACCAAAGCAGGGTTGCAAAACAGTTAGCAGTGCTGTGGCAGGTTTCTTCTCCACTGCTTTTGCTTTCCTTCCAGATTAACTCGTGCCAAAAATTTGCGTTATGCCATTATTTCAATAATGCATTCTAAATTTTAAGTTTTCAGATGACAATAGGAATAAATGCTTAGCATTACCTTTTGTGTGTTAGCCTCCCCCTTATGCATCCTCCAAGAGCTTCTGTAATTTGGTAAAGGTAGAAGAAGGAAGGCTAGTGAAACTGGCACAGCATTTCCTGCCCCTGATAACTGTTTCTCCTTACTTACAGCAAATTTTAGCATAAAAACCAAACCAAATCAAATAGAAAAACCTAATTTTCCAATTTAAATGAATTCAGCTTTAAGATATAGGAAGTAAGAGTATTTTAGAGGCATTGTACTGGCTTTTAAGTCTCTTTGCTAACATTGATTAGGGTTTCATCATCACTGTTCCAGCTGCTCCTTCCCTTTTTGTCTCACAGAGGCACAGGTTGAGGAAACAGTGAAACCAGCTACACAAGTGCTGTGAGATGCAATTGACCTGAGAATTTTAACTGTGGCAGTGGAAAAAGCATACTTGTTTTCTCTATTTTTAAGCTATATGAGACTTGATTGCTAATAAGATAAACCTTTAAGAAACATGACCTGGTCGGACTTGCCCTTTGAATAGCGAACAGCACACAACTGTACTTTGTGTGGAAATAAATGTATGTAAGGTTGTGGGTATAAAAATCCCAGACAGAAGAACTTAATTTTCCAGAGGAGTGTAATGAACAGGTGGAATCTGCACAAGATAACTTAATTTAGACTTTTGTGGGGACAGAAGGTATATCATGCTCCTTTTTTAAGAAGTAAGGGCTCAAAGTCTGCATGTTAAAATAGGTGTAAAAACTCTGCCCATGTGAGGATGAACATAAGCAACATCACCTTGTTGGGCAAAGAAATCCATTGCTGGGCTGCTACAAGCATGGCATGGGGCAGCATTCCAGTGATTTAGCAAGCTGTAGGAAGTGTATGTTCAGGTTTTCTTACATCATGTTCAGCTAAAGATGCAGTTGCTGTGTACTCCAGTTAGAGCAAGTGAAATTGTGGTCAGGAACAGGTATCTGAGGAGCAGGTACTGGGTTTTGTGTGCTCTGAACAAATATGCTCGTTCCAGTAGTAAGGTAAGGACTTACTCATCCTGGTGAGTATTTCTGAGGCTCTGTAGACTTTTAATTTTCTGTTTCCTTTAGTTGTGTTTTATAGATCAATAGCATTTCAGTGTTTTTTACTTTAATACAAGCCAGGAAATGAAACTGCTGTTCAAAACAGAAATACTTTCTTAAATTGGTAAGGAGGTCCTAAAGTCTCGCCCTTGTGAAGTTTGTTAAAAGGCTTGTTTTAAAAATCTAACAATGAACTCTCTCAAACCAGGAAGAGGCAAACAAAATGTAAATATCATATGTGTAGGCAGCATATATAAAAGAAGAGTACTGAGGAAGAAGACTTTAGGAAGTGAATGGGGATTTTAGCTCCCCTGTTCTGACTGCTTGCTTTAGCCTGATTCTTCAGGAGGTAAACAAGCACCATTCTGTCAGAGAAATCTGGCATCTTTGAAGTGTAAGAAGTTGCCCAGCAGTGTTGCAGTTGTTTGGGGTTTTTTTTTCCCTGGGAAAATCATATTTTAAAATATGCAAGAAAAGTCAAATCCAGCAAGGCTGAAAGCAGCTGCAGACAAATATCTGAGCGTGGGGAGGGAGAGAGGAGAATTACAGACTCAGCCTGGCAATACATGACTAACAAAGAGAGGCTAAAAATTGAAATGGGGACAGTTGTGCTTTTTCTTTTTTTTCTATATGTAACTTTTTATACTCTTTCTCTTGCAAGTTAGATCCAGGAGTTAGATTTTAGCAGTCCTTATAAATAATGTATGAATCCTTTTAACACCTGAAGCAAGAAGATATTATTTCCAAAGTTGGATGAGAACCAGGAAAACTTCTGATGCCTAAGGGTAGTGTATCAGAGGACCTATAGACACACACAACTTGAAAAAATGAATAAAATATTTTTAAATTGAAATTTAAAGGAAGTATTAAATACAGTTGCTGAATGCAGATTTGTTGTAGTTGATTTAAAATGCTTACAGTTGAGAACATTTTAATTTTGAATTAAATGTTTTCTGAAAGTGGTGTTTGTACTCTGTGGTTTATTTTTCAAAAGGATGAGGTGGATCATAAAACTTCTTTATATGTTTTGTTGTATATTATTCCAAGTAAAATTTGGAAGAAAAACTTACTTTTGGAGATGAAAGGAATGCATAGTAAAAATACTGAAGAATAGCAGAAGCCATTTAAATATTTTGCAATGTTTTATAGTGTAGAAAAAAAAAGAGGCTGCTCAGATTGTTCAGTCCAAAATATTTGAGTTGCTTTGAGTAGGCAACAATTAGAAATGGAGAAAGGCTTTGTGCACGTTAGGGTGTGTGGTGTAAATCTTATAGTGACTTCAAGGAATCATCAGCAAGACTCTTTATGTCCCATTTTATATCAAAGCCCAGAGCTCAAATCAGTTATGAATATTTATTTATTGTTGGGCTCAGAAATCACTGGTATATTTTAGCAATAATATAGCCATGATTTTTAGTAAGAAAAAACTCTTTTCTCAGTACTGTTAATTTAAAAACCAAAGCAGTGTTCAGTCTACACCACGACCAGTAGGTGTTGCTGCCCTCCTTCCCAAAACTCCTTTAGTTCTGCACATGTAACCAACTTCTTATTTCCACTTACTCCAGAGCTGGTGGTGGTTCAGGCTGTGCAGAGGCTGCCCAGCAGCTCGAGAGATGTCTTAGTTATCATTGCCAGAGAATCCACAAGAGCAGAAAGCCCTTCCAGCCTGAGAGGAGCCAGCTCCTTCATTGTGCTCAGCAGTAAGAAATTCTGAAAGAGCTCTGAGTGACTCCTGAAGTTGTGGGGGAAAGGGAGGAAGGCAAATAAGTTCTCGAGATCTATAATTTGTGTCAGCCAGAAGTTCAGTTCAGTGATACAAGTTTTGTTCCAAGAAAGCAGAAAATGTTTTCTTGCCTTAAATATGGAGTGCAAGCTCTAACCAAATGCTTGAGCTGTGAGGATCTGCATATATAATTCTATATATTATAAGACAATCTGAATCACTATTTCCGTGGAAAATGCTGGATTTTTAGCAGTATTTTTACAAAGGACACTGAAGGGATAATTTTATGCCAATGTATCATGATGTTCACTGTCTGCCTATTTTTAATTAGTCTTCTTTTTGTTTTTGAGTTAGTTTAGCACTGTTGTCACTAAAATGTCATGGTAAACTTGTAAGAACGATTAAAAAAGGAGAAAAAAAATTAGTTACAAAACATGATGGTCATGCTTTATTTCTTGTGCTTTAATGCAAGGGAACATACATTTTGCAATAATAAATCAACTTCATAGAATTTGTTGATTGCATTTGAAGCAAAACAGTATGTGCTGAAACTAGGCCAGCTGAGAAAGCCCAGATACTTCTCCACAGCTACTAATAATCACTGTTACATTTTGTGATAATGTTGAGAGGCCTGAGTCCTGATGTTGTAACAACATGCACCATTCTCCATGATTAAAACAAAGAAAAGCGAGATGTGAATCCTGCATGTGCCACGGGATCCTTATTTTTAAGCTTCCTGGAATTAATCTCTACCTGTGCTTGCTGCCTCTTGTTATCACTACATTTAATTTTTTTTTTTTTTTAAATAACCACTTTTTGTCAACTGCTCTCTTTTTGTGACTTTTTGAAGTCTCAGGCAGTCCATCCCTGCTGTTCTGTCTGGAAAACTGAAGAAAACACATAGTTTTTGTATGTGCAGTGCTGCTCATAGTCTGTGGTATTTGCATTAGACCCTTACTCTTATGCTCTAGGTGTGCTGGTGCATGTAAGCAGGATGTGAGGGAAAAGGCACAAGAGTCTCTTCCCACTAGTTTAGATATTTTGTGGAGAGAAGGGTAGCTTTTAGAGAGTCAGATTTTCTCTGCAGTTCCAGCTGCATTTTTTTCTGTCCTCTGCTTCATACCCCTTCACTCCCACTCCTTGACTCCTTTCCCTTGAAAACGATCTGGGAATAAATGTAATTTTTACCAGGCATTAAATTTTGTTGTCTTTAATTCCTGAGAATGTGTGCTCAAGAGTGGCATTGTATTTCTGATCATTGAGTCAGGACAAGTTCTTGGCACAGTTTACAAATTCAGATTTATTTGTAGCCTTTTCTGTCAGAGCATTTTATTTCCCTGTCAGATCAAAGCCTAAAATTGCTGATCTTCTTACAGTCCTGCCTTTTCCCCTTTTTGCTGCTGATGTGATACTAGGACCTGTTACCTACCAAAACCTGATGCTTCCAGCCACCTGGAAACATGGAAACCCAGCTGTCAAATTGCAGCTCATCTCAGCACATCTCTCTTTTTTTCGTATCATGGTAGCTGCTGCAAATCTCATTTGAATTTATGAGAATTGGGGGTGCTGGTGAAGCAAGGTGCTAATAAAAATAACACATTTTTGTGTTTAGGTTCTGCCAGTGCTAGAATTGTATAAAGCATTGAGCATCAGGGTGACAAAAAGCATTAGTGTTGAACTCCAGTGGGAAATAGATCAGAATTTAAAAATTGTCCCTTCAGGCTGGCAGTGCTTTTTGTGGCCGTGGTCCAGAAGGGAATGTAGCAAGCCATGGATCTCACACCAGAGTGATTTCAATCTCTGGTTTCTCCAAGGGTTAGACAAAGCCAATCCCTTTTTGTAAATCAGAATATTATGGGCTTTTGAAGGGATTCCGGGCTCTCCACTTTGCCACTTTGGTAGCACAGGTCTCACTGATGTCATTTTTTGACCTTTCTGCCTTTCCCCAACTCTAATTTAACCCCACAGATTAACTCTCCCTTATTCTAGCAGCTGCACCAATGATTCTAAAGCAACAGTGATCTTTTCAACAGAGCTTTTCCAGTACAGTTGGTTAGGAAACCACCACTCCTCAGGAAACAGGTACTGTGTATTCAAGCAGTCTGCAGAGTTAAAGCCCTGCCAGAGTGTGAAGATTTTGCTCCTGGCTGCTCCCTGTGCCTGGTTGCTGATACTCTCAGGCATCCTTTACCTGTGTGCAGTGCCCTGAGAGTCAGACTCTGATTGCTTTTGTGAGGAGGGATCTTCATGTCTGCAGCAGCCCGGCAAGGAAGGAGCAACAGGAGAAACAGACAAAATGAGAAAAGCAGCCGAGCTTGAGATGCAGCCAGAAGAAAGGCACTGAGAAGGAGCCAATAAGAGAGGCAGGTTTCAAAGGAAAAAAGGAAAATACGAGACAGGAACAAAAAAAAAAAGTGTACAGAAAATGTGCCTGGTTTAAATCTTGCCATTAGACAGAAAACTAATTTTTCTGCAAGGCGTGCTGATAAAGCTGTAGTTGGGAGGACAACTGTATCTCTGCCTATTCTTTAGAAGTTGTATCGTAATCGAAAGCATAATTTCCAGTGAAATCCTGCAAAAAAGAATTTAATGAAGTTTATTTTTTTTAAAAATGTGGAGTTAAATTTTTACAGGAGAGCTTCTTTAATTTGCAGCACGTAGAGGAAAAAAATGCCTCAGTGTAATAAGTGCCATAGTAAAATTTTTTCTGTGGCAGGAACTAACACATCTGTAGACTGTGGAGACAGACACATGCACTATTTTATATTTTCTAGGAGACTAGTACCTAACTTCTAATAATTAATGTCTTTGGAAAAAAGGCCCAAAACTCTTGCTATTTGTTAAGAAACTTAATGGTAGCTGGAAGTGGGGAATGGAGGACGCGTATTAAAAATGGGGTTTTTTTTTCATTGTAGAAGAGGCTTGTGATGAATTTTCATGTTTTTGTTTGTTGGGGTCTTTCAAGTGTTTTATCCTTCAAAATAAATAAACCAGGTGGAACCTGGCTATACATGAAGAAGCAAGTCAGAAAATAAATTTTGTAAGGGTGCTGCCTCCATTTTTTTACAAGTAATAGCAAGAAGTTAGTAAAACTAACTACAAAAATCCAGCATTGTGAAAATTTATTTGTTTAGTTTCTTAAGCTATCTAGTTTTATTTGCTGCATATAGCAATTGAAATTAAGCTAATGTGACTTCAAGGACATATCATCCTTATAAAACCTTCTCACAAAGATTTTTCTGTTTTTCAGACCTGTTTAGATAACTTACAAGTTAGTGATTCTTAAGGATTCAAAAATAAAAACTACAAAACACAGAAGTGTTCTGATAAAAGCCAGCCTTTTGCAGTAAATTATTTACATGGAATGGGAATGAAAGTCATGGATCCTTTCACTGCATTGTGATGTGCAAATTGCAATTTTGGTTCGAATAAAACTGGAGGAGAAAATGGGACTTTGTGATAAAAGGATTCTATTGTCTTGTGTATTTTGAACAGAAATGCTGTCATGATTTTAATTTCCTACTGATCCTTTTTCAGCAAAACTTTTGTCACTTGTCTTGACTCGTCACGTCAGATCAGTTTTTTCCCTTTTCTGACAATGTGTGACTTTGTTTAGTGCCTGTGTTGCTTCCTGCACTGTCTACTGCAGCTATGCTTGAGGATTTTATTTCAGCTGGATCATCAGACACCTTTGTGCCTTTGGAAGCATAAGTTTCAAATTAGGTTATCGTCTGATAGCCGGGTGTTACTGTTCTTGGACCTTTCAGACTTCCCCTAACTGCTCTGAGTAGTTTTGGAGACTTGAGGGAAGAGAGTGGGAAATGGAAAGTCTGCCTGATTCTTTAAGCAGGATAAAAGAGAAGCAGAACTGGC
The DNA here is from genome assembly GCF_048771995.1 of Taeniopygia guttata. Taxonomy (NCBI): domain Eukaryota; kingdom Metazoa; phylum Chordata; class Aves; order Passeriformes; family Estrildidae; genus Taeniopygia; species Taeniopygia guttata. Next base: position 4,302,131 of record NC_133025.1, read on the forward strand.
CTATTTTAAGGGCTGACTGTGTAACTTTATTGTTTTTTAGTATTTTCACTTTATGCAGGAATGTTTCCTATTTTTCTTAAATCAAATGTTTTTCTTTCTCTGTCTTCTGCCACCAAGGATGCTTTAACTTAATGAACATATTAGTGATTGCTAACAATTCCTGGCAATTAAAAAAACAAATAAAAATCATTTTGGCTACTGGGAGCAAAGCCACTAATTTGATTTTTACCTCCCTGCATGGGAATTTGTGCCAAACTTCTGGAGAGTCGCCTCAGTCCAAGCGAACCTTAATTTTGTACTAGGATGTAGAAGTAGAATATGTTGGTTGAGACCTATGTGTGTCTGATTTTCAGAAATGGGCTTAAGCAATGCCAGCATCCTCCTGCTGCTTATTGGCATTTACATGGACACAGGGAATGGTTCACACCTGGAATTCAGGAGCTGGCCCTCCAGGTAGTTGTTCTGAATAACACAACTGCCCAGAGAACTGTTGCTTGCAGAGTAACTTTTCTCAGTTTAACACCTCTGAAGTGTCTAAAACGTTTCTTACCTCCTGTGAAAAATACCCATGCTTGTAGCTGTTTGGTAACAGATACTGCTTGGTGTTTTGTGCACATTTTCAAGCATAGCTGAGCCTAACCTTGATCTCAGCATCAGAAAAACCATTGTCTAGACAAAGATCATGAGTGGATTCCAGGACCCCGTATCTCTCTTGCATTAATCAGGAGAATGACTCATTATTAGCTTCTGCATGTGGTACAGTCCAGGTTAAGTCTAAGGAATTCTGCCGTTTAATTTTTAAAATTATGACTAAGAAAGCTCATTTGAATTATTTGTCTTTTGCCACACACAGATAAGCAATTTACCATACAGCTCTTAACTTCAGTGTCTTCTTAGAATTAGGGTTGGAAGGGAACCTTAAAGATCATCTTCTTCCAGTCTTCACCTTCGGTACATGGCTCCTGTTTACTCCACTCTCAGCTAAAGAGAATGCTAGTGTCTGGGTAAGTCATTAGGAAGGGATAACTCACTTTTGTGTGTAGGCAGCTCCAGTTAATTCTGGATGGCTTGGAGAAATGCAAAGTTGGATGGGTAACAGGGATAGTTCAAATGCAGAGGCATTTGGAGACATGACCCTGGTTCATGCAGCCAGATGCTTGGATAATTAAAGTTCATCTTTAGCTCTGTTTGTTCGGAATCTTTCATTTTCGTAATTGCACTCATTAGAAACATTAATGGTTTTCTGATGATTTGACAAGACGGTATTTTTCTGTATTTCTCTAGTTTGGATTCTGTTTCTTTGAACAGAGTGACTGGGTTAAATGTAACCCTGTGTGCATGTTGTGTATAAGTGTGCATTGTTTGGGTCGGTTAAGCAAAGCCTGCCGTAGCATACCTGTGTTTTTGAGGAGCAGTGTTAAACTTGAGCAGGGCTGGATCTGGCTTGTATGTAGCCCAGGGCTGGAAAACAGTGGGCCTTCAGGTGGTAACACAGTAAGTCACAAATTTCTCTGACTTGGTTTGAGATTAATTTTTTGGTGATGGTTATAAGCGATGACGCCACGCTGCCATGGGTGGTATTTTATATGGAGAGATAAACTGAACTTCAGCTCTGCGTGTGTGTGTTTGAAAGAGGTCGATAACAACTTAAATGGCCTTTCTTCTGGCCACTTTTCAATCTGCAACATTCTGCCTAATTTATTTTCTTTGCTGAACTTGTTTGCCCTCTGCTTTCTCACTGTTGATGTCTGCTGCTTTCCCATTCCAAAGGGTTGTGTTAAAGGAAGACTCTGTGTTTCATGTGTATTCCTACAGTTGGGATGGAGCATACTTTTCTTCAAACGTTATAAGCTCTTTTCCCTGAGGGGAGGAGGATGGTACAGTTTCTGGGTGTCTGAGCAGTGCAGCTTAACAGATTGGCCAAATAATCCATCCTGAACTGGAGAGTGAATAATTTTAATACCCCTTATCTTGCATAGATTTTTATGGATATTCATCTCAGCAAACGAACTTTGCATTTCTAAATATTTAGAGCAGCATGTTCGTTCAGGCACAGCATATTTGAATCTTAATATTCTCTGAGTTTCTCCACATTTCTCTGGGTTTCTGTGCATGTGGGACTTGGGTTCCAGGCTTATTTAAACAAATATTTTGCACTGGCGTGCGGACAACGCTAATTGTGTATGACAGTCACAACTGGGAATAGCATGGAGGAAATAATAGTTCTTGACCAATCACTAAAACACAGGAAGTCCTGGTGCCATAGGAAGGGAGAGAAACTCACTTCTCATTTCCTTTGGAGTCCAGTGTGTGCAGATTAACTTTAAAGGGAGCTGAGGTGCAGCTCTGAGGATTTCGGCTTCAATCGTGTGCTCCCTTCGTGTGGAGCCGTCTCGGCAGGCAGCAGGGCACCAGCCAGGAGCGCTCTCACAGCTCAGTGCTGGGGATCCTATTGCAAATTAAATATGAAACAAGGATGCGTTGGGTTTTGCATGGGAAACTTTTTAACACAGTCACTCACGAGGCTTTCTCTCTGCTCAGAGTATTTTAAATCACAGTACAGCCGGAGGTGATAGCTCATCTCTAGTCTTTCAGAAATAACTTGTTTCTTTTACTGTTTTAAAGAAATTCGATGATTTTTACCATAGTTTTACTTTTCTGTATTACTTTTCTGTATTACAGGCTTTACCGTGTTCAGAAAATCAAAGTTTACATTCATTTTCTTTTTATTGGGGTGTGTATAAAATATTCTAGATATTTGTATATGTATTCAAATTTTTTTGGTGTGATCAAAACGTGTACATATGTTCTTTGGGGTCTTTTAATATAAAAGGTACAGTTAAATCAAATATCCTTGGGCAGGGATCTTGAGTTGGGATATTTTGGGGGGGATTTTAAGAAACTTTAGAATTACAAGTGAAAATCTTTTTAGATTTGGTGTGATTTAGCCATCTGTTTATCTTCCTGTAACATCAGACCTTAACTTTTCTTTCCAAAGTCCTTAAAACCATGATATTAAATCAAACTGGTAGTGATGAGCTGAAAAAACAAGGTGGAATTTTATTGTCGTGGTGTTGCTGTATAGTTCAGTTACACTTAAAAACTCCGGCATGTGAAGGGTTTGTCACAGTATTGTGTCCATTGACTCAATTCAGTATTTTTTCAGGACTCTTGGGAAAGTAACCTTTGTGTGAATTAAAAAGTGATAAGTATCTTAATGCCGATATTGCGAACAACAAACTGCCCTCAGATGAGCTGATTTTTACAGAGTACAGTTTATGCTTAGTATCTGTTTAGAATTTCCAATGATTCAAGCTGAAACACTGAATTTCCTCAAAACCTCAGTTTTACAAGGAGCACATCCAGTTAGGGAGCTTTTCCTTCGCACAGATAATCCTTCTGACATGAGCTCACCAAGCTGAACTCCTTGCAGGTATGTTTGGACCATCTCTGTCGAGATGAGCTCCCATCACATCTCCTGGATCCCCTGGTGGAATGTCACATGGATGGGATTCCTGGGTACAGCTGTGGTCCTAAAATCTAGCCCTGCTGCCTGGCCCAGGGCAAAAAGTTCCCACTGCTGTGGAAAGTGAAGAATGTCAGAGGAAACTGGAGGTTGAATTTTGCAGTATTGATGATCCATACGCCCTGTGTGTGGGATATCTCCTGTGCCCTGCTGTTGTGGGCTAAGATTTTTCTAGGTCACAGGCTAAGCCAAGCAGGGCTACTGCAGGACTTCTAGCAGGAGACACCCAAGGCAATCCAGAGAAGCAGGAAACTGTTGATTAATAGATGGCAGTCTATAAGAGGCTCGGTCTGCTGTCAAGCCTGGCATATTTCAAATGAGATGAAAAATTAAGTCCTTGCCACTTGTGGTGATTAAAGCCTCGGTGGCTCACTTTTCAAGAGCAGCATGTGAACCGTGCTGGCATGATTCCAGTTGGGTTATAGAGTTCTGCCAACCTAAATGCCCCAAGCAGTTTCAAATTCATGGAGGAGAAACAGCTCAGTGCTGTTCTGTGCCGCCAAGTAGCCGCCACATCCTCTCACCACAATTCCTGTGTTTCAGCAGCAATTGAAGGGATGTTGTGCTAAAGGCAGTCCCATTCACTGAAAGCATCCAGCAAGCCTCTGTTTATTTTTTCAGGGTAAATCCAGCACTGCATATGTGTTTTCTAACTTGGTGTTAGACCTGTATGTGTGAATGAAGATAAATTAGTGCGAGGTTGTTACATTCTTTAACAACAAGGAGTAGAGCCCATCCCGGTGTCAAATCTGTGTTTACAGAGGAGAGAACCATGTTTGGTCCAAAGATGCTGCCATGACAGTGAAGAAACTGAGGCAAATATAAATGTTTATTTTTTTAATCTCAATAATTTTCCTTCTTTCTTTCTCTTATATATAAGGGCTGATTCTGTACATAATATAGAGAGTCATGTCCATGTAGTGTTTTTAGCAGCCAACGTATAGAAAAGGTGTGGACTTACAGAATAATTAAATGCAAAGAGCCAAGCAGAGGGACACGACAACTGGTTACAATCCGCTGTGAAAGAAAGGTGTGGGAAGGTGATGCTGAGTGCCACCAGAAGAATGCATGTTGGGGTTAAATAACTTCCAGTAGGATTTGTGTAAAATAGAATCGTTCTTATCAGCCCCTGGTGGAGCAGGCAAGGCTTGTTGTCTTGCTGCTCTCAGCCTCCAGTGTTACCCATGTGCTTGTGCTGTGCGGTAGCTTTGGCCTTATCTAAATGGAAAACCCTTTCCAGCTTGAGAACAACTTAGCAACTTTTTAATATCAAAAAGAGCACATTATACACAACACATGTACAAGACTCAAAGGAACATGTATGCTGCCTAAAGTTTTTGGAGCTGGCGTGTGTGTGCGCTAATCTCCTGAGAGTTCATTCCTCCAAGCTTTTATCGGGAGCAAAGGGAGGCAGAGCTGAAGACTTCTGTGCACTGCCGCTCCATCTGAAAGAACCAGCTCCTTTTTCCTTAGTTCAAGGCAAAGAAGTATGTGTACATCGTTCCTATCAATGCAGTCACAGGACTCTGACTTCCTTTTTAAGTGAAAATAAATGAAAGTATTCTCACTCTATTGTTAAGTGGCAGAGGAGCTTTCTGCTACAGTCTCATTGTCTTAGATCTGTTTCTCAGTGCAGCACATTTTTGCATTAAGCTGTTATTACCTTTTAATGTCATTTGGAAGAGATGAAATATACTGGTAGTGTCTCAAGGGGAAGACTCTAGATGCTGGTTTTCTGAGAAAAAGCTTAGATGTGGATTAAAAACCTGCTTGATTTTTTGGTTGTCTCAAGTAACTGTAGCTCACACTCCTCGGAGTTACTGCAGCCTCTGTGTGTCCAGTTTTGCAGTTTCTTTGCTGCCTTAATTGGTGTAAGTTTGGCTTTCCCAGATAATCTTTTCTGAAAGGACAAGTGAGATGAGGGAACAACTGAGTTCCAGAGGGAGAGATCCCAGCAATAAGTTGTGTCCACTTAGTATCAGTTTAACAGGGAGAGAACAGGACAGTGATCAGGTAACACCTGAACACTTCTCCAGAATTAGATGACTTTGTTTCCTTCCCTGCATTTGTTGTCCTAGCATTCTGCAGAAGTCAGGGTTGCTTTTTGAACAGCTGCATTAGTGCCATTCTCTCTGTGAAGGGTAGGTCATTCCTTTTTGTGGCATTAGGAACGAACTGTAGCCTTGTCATTTTAATGAGCCAAAGCTTTGTTAAACCTGGAAGCTTTCCTGGTCAGAGGTACATGGTACATGAACATTCCTAAGGCAGTTCAGTCTCTGTAAGAAAGTCTGTGAGGAGACTTGCTTCCTCATGCAAAGAGACAGATTCCTAATTACCACGGAGCTGACAAAAGAATGACATTTGGCAAAAATCCAGAGCAATATTCAGCCTCATTGCCTCCTGAGTGAGGCACCTGAGCTGTCCTGTCATCACACCTTCTCATGTAATGTAAGGAAAGTTAGAGATAAAAGGGGAGATTTTCAAGATTTTCTTTTTTCCCTCACACTTCTATGGAGAGCATATTATTGCTATACTTATTGAGAATTTATATTTCTTTAATGTTAGCTCTTGGTATTGAGCCACCTACCCACCTTCACTATGCTATATCAAAGCTGCAACTTTTATTCTGTAAAACCCAAGTAATTCCTCTCCAGTTTTTATTTTGCTTTTTATGTTCATGTCTCATTTGCAACAAAATATGTGTTCTTTAAATAACAACAGCATAATCTGGTTACATATGGCAAAGGAAATAATACAAATGAAAAATCTAGGCTTTCCCTAGTCTGAGTCCATGTGGCAGCTTATATTTCTATATATTATATGGCTATAAATTGCACTGCACAAGTGGAATATTTTAAATTATTATGTATATGCAAGTAATAAATTATTAGCCATTTTTTAAAATTTAGAAGCACTAAAAACTAGTAATATTTAATTCATTTTAATTAAAATTAATTAGATGTGTTCATTTCTAAGTTTACTTGAAATTGCTTACTAGCACTCAAAAAGAAAACAAAGGAGCATATATCCAGAGGAAGGGATTACTTGCTCTCAGAATGGAAACTTCAGGAGGGAAGCTGAGAGGAGCCAGATGAGCACATGAAAGGAAAATTAAATGTTTCAGGACAGTCTGAGCAGTGGAGATCAGATAACTACACTCGTGGTGTCTCTTCTTGGAGATGGTATTAGTAGTTCCTCTGCAGTGATCTCTACTGAAGAACAAGAACAAATGTGTGATGTACATGGCACGAGATCCAGGGGTCTGCTCCTGGCAGTCCTTGGGAAACAAAAAAAAGAGAGACATGACAGTGGAGCCACAAAGAGTTTGGGGAAAAGGAAAGTAACCAGAGCACTGATCCACACTGTGGAGTTGAACCAGAGCCATCAGGGCAGCGTCAGTGCCTTCCTCCTGCAGCTCTGGGAAGAGCACAGCACCACAATCTGTCCCCATCTGCACCCTAATTAATTTGGGGTGCCAAGGATGCAGAGATGCTGGGTGACAGGAGATAAGAGAGCCTTGGAGAGAGCCAAGCTCTTCCCACAAACTTGTTACAGTGGTGCATGAGAAGATGTCTGCTTGGACCTCATCATTCAGAGACTACATCCACATTTATTGCACAATTTTCCTTTCTGGATCACCTAAGGAAGAGCAGGAATGTCTACTGAGAAGCAGAATACATCAGTCCAGGTGGAGTGTCACGTTAAAGGGCTGCTAGCTGAACAAGAATTTAGGCTACTGGGACACTACTCGGTTTAAATGGGTTTGCAGATGTCCTTTCTCCCTCAACACAAGGGATTTGGTCAGTGTTAGGAGTGTTAATGAGCCTGTTGTACAGAAAATTTATGTTCCACTATTTTTTTCTCTTCATTGATCTTTCAGAAATCCTGGAAAATTAGATGTTTTCCTCTTCCCTCTTAAAACTCAATCAGATGAGATTAGGTGTTTTCCAAAAACACAGCTGTGGTTTTTTCGCCCTAGTTATATCTGATTTTCTGCTTAATGCAAAATCAGCAATCATAGTTGTTCATTCTTATTCACTGAGTTTTAACATCAGTGTTTTAACAGTAGTATTTTACAAATCACTGCAGAAAGGTGTAAGGTTGCACTCTATTTTCAGAGGCATTTCCAACTTGAAAGTGCGGTGAGCTTTTTATGAGCTAGAAAATCCCAAGGTGTAAAAGCCCAAAAGGTTTCTATCACTCTTCTCCCTTCAGATACCACACGTGCAAAAATTTTACAGCATCGTTCCAAGCCTCAAGTTGAGAGAAGTTAATGACTTAAGGCTATTGGACATGGAATTTTCAGACAGCTGCAAGTTCTGCTATTTTTAAACCCTTCTTCACATGCAACAAAAGGCCTGGTTATTATGCACGATGACATATTCAATAAACTTTGATTTAAAACATTTTTTATATTTTAGCTGCATTCTGGTAATCAAAAAAAAAAAAAAAAGAATATGGAGGAAAGGAAATATTTTGTGAGCTCGAATAACTTAAGTCTTTATGGTTACTTTCTCCCAGAAATTCAGTTTCTAGGTGGAATCCAGGCCTAAGATGTTGTATTTCTGATACAGTTGTGTTTGGGTTTTTCCTCCGAGAAATACAAAGTTTAAAGCATGACTAAAAGTGGAAATGGCATCTGAGCCTTCACTGTTGTGTCACTGTATAATTTGGTAGAGTTAAACCATTCAAGGAGATGAAATAGATTCAGTGGAGCTATCAGATAGGATCTCACAGCCTTTCTGTTTAAATGTGCTTTTCTCCTAATGCAAAGAGAGCACTATATATGTGCCTGTAATATCAATGAAATGGACTAAAGAGACTAAATCCTGTTGGTGCTGTGAGTTTTGGTTTCTTTATTAACTTGTGTTTTTGCCAACCTCGTGTATTCTTTCCCCCAGCTCATGGATTACTTTGTGCAACTGGCACGTTTAGGGGCTTTTTTTTTTCTCCCTTAAAGTTCAGTCTTTCCATCATTCCAAAATTTTTAGTTTTCCTAAGCCCCTTGCAGTTTGTGTGCCATTTTCCCAGTTGGAGCCTGGTTTTAACAGTTCTGTGCTGTTTCCATGCTCTGTTGTGGATATTCTAATACGAGGACTGACCTAAATGCTATGATCAAATGTGCTCTGTCTTTGCCAGAGCCTTGTACCAGTAGTTCTCACTCCTAAGTATTCCATGATTCTATTCCTAATAAACAAGTTTATTGAAATACACTAAATATCTTTTTCCTGCATGCCAAGATCAGCTTACATTGTTTTAAGCATGGTAATTTATTTATACATCTGTTTCTCAGAGCTGTCATTTTCTGTGAATATTTTTGCCACGTTTGAACTTCCATTAAGTGTGATCACCCTTGTTTCTGGAATATGCCACAATAAAACCATGCTTAAATGATATTCTTTCAGTTCCTTCCTAGTTCTCCCCACTTGTTCATTACCACTTGCCTGCTTTCTTTCAGCATGTTTAATTTTTTGTCCAAGACTTTTCAAAGTAAGATTTTGTGATACTGTCAGATGTTGAACTTTAAAGCTTCTATTATGGTTTCCAGTTATCTATAATTTTTGTAGTTCTTTCAGAACAGTCTGAAAATTGACCGAGTTGTCTTTTTTTTCTTGTCTAATCTTGTAGTAGGTTTTTTTTCTTAATGCATCCTAATCTGTTGTGGGTATAAGTGGTAGTTGTTAGGGTCATTCTTTTGAAGTGTGACTATATTCTGGACTTACTGATAGTAGTAATTAGATATATGTAATAACAAGTAGCTTTAGTAATTAGTGAACTCCTGATAGAGACAGCACAATAGTTGGAGACATTAATTGTCTCAAACAGAAAGACAAAATGATTCAGATGCTCTTTGTTTCAGTATTAAAATATTGTTTTATGCTATGTGCATGTATCTTGTGTTTGGGCTACACACATGTAATACCAACTGGCTGTTCATAATTCTAAAATTTGGTAGCAGTGGTTAAAATCTGAAGCTACTGAGAGTGAATAAAAGCTGAAATAAAAAATGTTGATTTTATATCACTGAAAAAGCTTTTCTTCTCTACAAGTTTAATTACATACATGTAAAGGTATTATTAAGTAAGCAGAAGCATTTTTCTTACGAAAAGGGAAATTGTTCAAGAAGTTCTGAAAATTCAGCATAAGGTGCAGAGAAAGAAGGAGGCTTCAGGTGTTGGCAGTTTGTATTTCCATCCCTGTTTGCTGTTGGGGAAGCTTTCCCTGGCTTTGTACTTGGGACCAGCTGTGTGTGGTTATAACCCATGGCTGCCCTTACATGGAAATATTTTTCTCTAAAGTTCTTGCTCAAGAATAAAAGGAAAATAATTTTCAGTCTATTTTCATTAGGATCTCATTTTATTTCCCTAGTTTGTGTTTGTATGAGCAAAGGGGTTTTCCTTGCAGAGCTGGACAGTGCAAGAGTCTTTGGATGTTAATTTTTCTGTCTGGTTTTATACCCAAACTTGATGCCTGCTGTGGCTCAGGTCTGAGAAGTTTGAAATTTATGTTTACTTAACATGAAAAAAGTTTTGAGCTGGATGTTGACACTGTTGAATCAGTGCTAACTGCATTTTTAAAAAATAAAATAACAGATTTACTATTATATCCTATTATTTTCTCCTATTAAGTGTGCCTATCTTGGCTTACGCACCCTTTATTCTTTCAGTAAGATTCATCAGTTTCCTTAGTAAAGCCTGATATCAGATATTGAGGATACAAGGAACAAAACTAACAAGGAAGAACAGCTGAAAATGCTGAAATGTCATTTGTGCTGGAAATAAAATGCTACAGCAGCAGATAGTTTTGTTGTTTTCTTGTTGTTTTGATTTGGTTTTTTTAAATGAACATCTGGCTTAATTTTTATAAACTATTTTTGTGCAGATGGGTATAAGGAAAGAAAAATGTGACGACTTTGCCAGTGCAGCAGCCTATTTAATCACCTTGATCAGGTCCTAGATGAGCTTTCTGATACTTGGATAGTAAGAATGCAAAAAGCTGGATGTGTCCTGCAAAGATTGCTTTCACCCTGATGCTCATGATCTTCCCTGAGCATCTTTTCTTGCTGTTCTCACTGCATCTGCAGTGCTGAGAGTGGTTTGCTCTGATGAACAGACTGTTGTTAACAGCATTTGTTACTGCTGTGTGTAAATCTAAAAGGACAGATATAACACTAAGGTACCAAAAAGGCAAAATGTTCCTGGTAAGTGCCTCTTAAAGTTCTCACAGTCACGATTAGTTTTCCCTCTTCCAGTTACTTTTTAATATTTGTGATAATTCCTCTCTATTTTCTCAACTTTCAGATTTTTTTCTGAACCTTGTTGAAATCTTTCACAGAAGAATAATGCAGTTTAGATCTGTTTGCTAGTTCTCACTATTTGGCAAGAGTCTTCTACCTATATATGCAAATTATTTATACTCTGAAATGAGCATTTTTGGAGTTACATTATTTCCTGAGTTTGGCTAAGAATTTAATTTGAAAATAATAAGCTGTTCTAGTTCCTTTTTATTAGATGTCCTCTTTTAAGCTGAGTTTTTTTGGAGGGGCGAGAGATGAAATTTCAGTGCATTTCAATACTTTTTAAATCACCCAAATTAGAGCATCTTTTTGGGCTAAAATATTACATACATAGAGAAAACATTGTTTACCTTACTGACCAAAGTTTAAATGTGCTGACTCCATTACCTTTTAGAGGAGCAATCCATGAGTAAAAAGTTCTCCTTGCAGTACTTGTTAGTGATACACTGTTTTAGGAGAAGTTTCTTATATTCTTTTACTGAATATGCAAAATCGTTTCTATAAGATCAAATCTAATACTGATGTTGTATTTAATGTTGTAAAATTATTTCATGTTGTAGAAAATGCAACAAAAAAATTAGTTTGAGGCAATCCATGAATCTCTGGTAAAATCCTAAATTTACTTGTGGAAAAAACCCTGCTTTTCATTTTTAAGCTGAATTTTCCATCCCAGTAAATAAGCACAAAAACTACCATGTACATCTCAGCTGTTGGCAACTGGTTGTTTATTGTGATAGCTTACACACAGAAATTAAGGCATTTTCTCATTTTCATTGATCAGAGAGCTAAATACCTTGACTAATGCTAAAAAAACCCCACTTTTAGGGCAGAGGCCAGGATTTTTGAGATAGGGGAGTAAATTACTTTGCAAAGTGCCTTTTGTGTGCTGTGAAATCTGTGCTGTAGGTGCAGCAGAGTATGTGGGACACTCAGGGGAAGGTTGATTTGTAGTCCCCAATTTTAGCTGGCTTTGACATCTGTACATCCTCTCTGCCTTTTCATAGGAATCTGTGGACAGATTGCTTCTGAGTAAAATATGGTTTCATTTTCCCCCCTGATTTAAAAGCAATAAAGTTGTGTTTGTTGGGGGAAAAAGAAAAAAAATGTTCCTGAAATGGGCTCCTTTGTTCTAGAAATGACTTGAATTTGCAGATTACTGCAGGTTTGTTTGGGCAGCACTGATCATTTGGGGGATGTCAGGCGCTCCTGCCCCATTCTCCTTTCCCTTTCCTCCCCTCTGCTGCCTCCAGAATTCCTTTTCTCCTTAATGTATTGAGGAAGGGAGAGAGCCTGGTGTCTCCTGAGATGGATCTCCAAAGTTCAGGAAATGTCCTTCTGTGGCATCTGAATTGAAAATTCCTGAAAATCTGGATTTTCAGATTAGCGAATGGATAGATCTGTAGTAAACTGATTATTTGTTCACTGTTTTGATTACACTAACCTGCTTGAACTCTCTGTGGGGACAAAAGGTGGACAGATCTTCCCACTTTTAGCTACCATGTTGCTTAAAAAAATTCCTAATTTAACCCCAAGTGGAAGAAAATGTTTTTTGCCTTTATTACCTGCTGCATCTGTGTATTTTGCATCCCAAACTGTCTTCGTTGTTATGATTATTCAGAAGATTATGCAGTCATCTCTGAAGATTTGTTGACAAGGAGATGAGTTTATGCCAGAGAACTTCTGTGAATCACAATGTGTTGGGTTTTCGTAGAAATGCATACTGAATTTAAAAGTCTCCCTTTGGGGAATGAAAAGGAATAACTTAATGCAGTTAATCACTCCTGGCATTACCTGTCTAAAACAACTGGAAGGCAATGGATTGATATTTTAGATTGTACAACTGTCCTGCAAAATTAACATTCCTTTTAGAAAGCCAAAACCAAGCCACCTACAAGCAGGATATTGCTTTAAGGCTAGAGATTTAAACAGGCAGAAAATGGACCTGTAGATCCAACTGCAGCAGTAAATCTTCCATAATTTGCATTGTATTTTGAGTAAGCAAGTTGTTAAATGTTTTTGTCTAGCTTGAACTTAGGGTAATATTACATATCCTTGATATTGCTTTATTAATATATGCTTTTTTATTGTTGTTACTGCACTGATGTGGCTTGAAGTAATTTTATCACCTCCATGCAACCTTTGGTGTGTATTACTCTTAAGTATATATACTGATATATGTGAGTGTGTGTATATATATATATATTCTTATATATACTTAAATATATGAAGTGAGTGGAGGCTCACCTGCAACTCTGTGCACTCATCTCTCTTGAGGAGGGTAGAGAGATTTATAAAAATTAGGTTCATAACATAGATTTGAAATTGAAGTGGTGTGTGAGGAGAGGTGCCAGCTCCTGAAAAAGACTCACTTTTGATCTCAGCCTTTTCTATACTACTGTGTTTAAGTGGCTAATTTTTCAATGCAGTTAAACAAAATATTCCAGATTTGCTGAAATAAAACAGAGGCCAAATGGAGACAGAGCTGGATGGAGGAAGCCCAAGGTTTGTCACAGTGTGTAGTAAATAAAAAGACTGTTTGGATTGCTAAGAACACACATATTCCTTTAAAATTAGCAGCACCTTTAGGTACTCTCAGCCCTGGATGTTTGCACCTAGTTTTAGCAGCCTGATTTCGAGCTGCTGTGCTCGATAAATGTTGGGGAAATTGGTGTCTGTGTCAACAGCTGAGCGAGCATCCCGCTCCCATTCTCCAGCATCACCAGCTGGATGAGGCTCTGATAGTTTGCCACTTCCCAGGGGACTTGTGAGGTGGTGGAAAAAGTTGCTGTAACCTGCAGGATGTGCTAAAAAACCTCACTTTAGGATTGCCAGCCTGTCAGTGTAAACATTTAGTTTTTACACTGAATGCTCCCTCTTATTTTAAACCACATAAATTTAAGATTCCTCAAGAATAGGAGAGTTTTCTGAATTTCTAATTTTAAAATGAAAGGAAGATACCCTCCAGATTTCTAAAAGGTGTCACTGAGGTAGAAAGATGTGAGTTTTAACTGAGTGTTTTTGTCCCTTGCTTCTCTGAGTACCCGGAGAGCGCAGAGTCTGCTGCTCCGAGGAGCCGAGTTTCAGGGAGCTGCTGGTATGAAACAGGCTTATACAATTCATGGCCATTTTGGCATCATCTTCTTCCTGCAGCCATAAAATTATCTAAATTCTATAGCTACAATCTAATCTGAAATATCTAGGCGCTTGTGGCTGCACTTTTGTTCGGGTGATAAACTATTTGCCAGTTAATCATTAGAGCTATAGAATAACTTGTGAATTTGGGGAAAAGGCAAGGCTCAGACTATCAAAAGTATGATTTATTTGTATTAGTAGAAATTCTAAAAATTTGGTCAAAGAAAAAGAAAACATTAAAGTAGAAATAAGTAACTCTTTGCTATTTTTATTCTCCCAGTTAAGATAGGAAAGCCAAGGGGTGACTTAAGAAAAAAACCCCTGTGTTTTCTTTAGAAAAAAAGAAGGGTGAGGGAGCTGTCAGGAATTTCTGCACTACGCTTTTCAGTTGTGCTAAGATCCTTTGCCTCCTGTTTCTTTCCCCTTTCCCTTTTTCATTTGGCCACCTGAAACTGGAGTTTGAAACACATCGTCCAGTCTTTCCTCGGTGCCTAGGACGGCATTAGTTCACTGGTTTATATTCAGGAGCCAGACAGCAATATTTTGGGATATAGTTACCATCTGAAAAAATTCATACTGAAATGTATTGAGTAACAAAGCAGATTTTTTTTATTTGTTATTTGCTTTAGATTATTTTGGAGCCTGTTTGCTTTCTGAGGTGTTTCTGGTATCACCCAGTCCTATCTGTCACAATGCAAAAGCAAATTTTAAGAATAGCAGTGCTTTATTATTGAGTCCTAAACAGATTCATCTTTCGGAATATCCTCATTAGATGGATCTTGTGAGTGAGACCAAAGCGATTCAGACCTCAGATGCTGCTTTTTGGATGTGTTCGAACAACTACAGAAGGCTTTGAAATTATTGGTTGCCATCTCACTGCAAAATGCACCCTGACTGCCGTGCTCCACTGCATATGTGACATATTCATCCTGCAGGAAGTTGGCTGAATTGGGTTTTGTGAGGTGCTGAATTTTAGGCAGAAACGATCCCAAACTAGCAGTGCCTGGTTGTGTTTGGTGCGGGAGCACTAATCCAGCACTATTTGGGAGCCTCAGCAGAGGGCACTGTTGGAGCATTAAAGGCACTTGAAAGGCTCATCTCCAGCTTTTCTTGATTTTTTTTTTCCTGTTTGGAAAGTGTTTAATGTTCTCCATGTAATTAAATTCAGTTCCCTGTATAATTAGCAATGGAGCCTTATTCTTTGTGCCACTGCTGTGGATAGTATTATTTTTGTCTCTATTTGCCCTCAGTCAATGCAAAATACTGTTGCCTATCAAAAGGTAGAAAGTTTTATTGCTGTCTCCCAAAGCTAAGCAATATTTAAAGGTAGAAATAGAAAACTATGGAGTTACTTTCATTTAGTTGCTCAGAGTAAATAGGAAACCTTTAAAATTCCTGCTCATCGCCTGGGAAGGAGCAGAGTTAATGCACCACAATAATTTTACATTTGTATCCGAATGTGTATTATAGTATTTTTGAATTGTCACTACTTGCAATTTGTCAAAAATATATATGAAACATGTAATATTTAACTCTGTGTGAAACCTATTGATTTTATTTGGCAGATTTTTTTTTTCTTTAGTTTGTTTTCCTCTGGATCTTTGCAAGAACATGTCTTGTATTGGTGCTGTTTAGCATATTGAAATACTAATTAGAGTGATCAGGCATAATTATTTTTCATTAATTGCAAATGCAAAGTAATTGCTGTGACCTAGAAATAGTTCTCTTGTCCAAATTCCTGTAAACATCTTAATTTTTTTATAATTTATGAGGACCGGCTACAAAACGGTGTGTCAGAAAGAAATAATTTTCTGAGGTACTAGAGTACTTAACACTGACATTACATTAGACTTGTAAAGGATGGAAGTCTGATGTGTTTGGCTCTTGAATTGGCAAATACACAGAGCATTAATTGCAAAAAACACGTTGTAGGTTTCTTTCAGAAAGTGCCTCTTTGTCCATAACTGGTTGAGTTACACGAACAACCCGGAGAAGTTTGCATTGAAGATCGAGGGATTACGCTCTGCTGCTGACTGGCAGGACACTCTTGCATTAATTTCAAAATCAACCACAGAAGACATCTTCTCCAAAAAATTCTGTTGCCTTAGAAATAGCAGGGAATTTTTTTTCCCCTATTTGAAAATGTTAATTAAGTTATCGGCAGCTGAAGGCGGGCAGATTGCAAGGGAAGGAGCACCAAAGAGTTTGAAATGAAAGTGTTCGGTGTGGGTCCGTACGGCTCTTGGCTTCCAGGGGAAATCCCAGGGCTGCAGCCTGATCCCAATCCCGATCCCGATCCCGATCCTGCTCTGCTGTGGGATCTGTGCCTTGCTGGTGCTGTAGGATCCGTAGGGATGGCAGTGCAGGGTCTGTCTCAAGGCCAATGCCGCTGTCTGCAGTCAGCACTGGGATTGCAGCTGGAAACAGTAACTTTAAATAACAAAGGCAAAAGTTGGTTGGGTTCCTTCTTAGTGCAGCACAAGACAGCTGGTTTTGACTTTCAAAAAGAGAGGTGGTTGTCTCCACAAAAAAGCACACTCAGTAATATTGCCACGCAGCGGGTTGTAACCACCTCTGTCATGTATTTTCTGAGGGGACTAATACAGTGCCCGAGAAGACTCTAATTAAACGTACATATTTGTTTTTTACAGCCTTCTTTCATATCGTTTCCTATTAGTCTCTCCTTACATGAGCTCGGTAGGGTAATATTCAGGCAAATTTCTGTTTTGTCTGAAACATTAATACTGATGTTCTGCTCCTGTATCATCCCTGTAGCTGTTATCTGCAGTGTGTTTTCCCCACGAGAGGCTATCGCAGGTTTTTAGTCCAGACTGTTTGTATTCAACAAGGTCAAGATAAGTTTTATCTCTATAGATAAGTCAAGTGCATTAGGATCAATACAGTTACAGTAAAATACATTGGCAATATTTATTGCCAAGATCCTAATGAATTTTTAAAGCTTGGAAGACTCTGTCAGTGGAGTGAGGATGCCCTAAATGGTTGTTTATAACAGGACCTATATAATTATACAGTTAAATACTTTCTGAAAATAAAAAATTGTACAACTTCATGTTTTTTGACAAGGTAAAGCTTTATACATCTCCTCACCCAAATCCTAACAGATTCTTAGGACAGCATCAAAATAAGTATTTACGTTCCATTCACTTGGGTGTCTGTGTAGGGATTTATGAGGCTTGTCCCCTACTCACTTATTATGATTATAAAATTGCTCTATTTTTAGCACACTAATAGGGTTTTTTTTTGAATTTTACCTTCAATATTTTATTGACAAGATAATTGTCTTTGTTTTGGCTTTGACAGAGTGGCTTTGGCCAGTTTCATTTGTGATATAAATTTCCCTAGGCACATATTTATGCAGTTAAATCAATAAGTATTTCATAATCTCTCTAAATACTTATGTAACTTAATAATTCTAGCCATTATGATGCATCTGCTTAAATATGTATTTTATGTAGGGGCATTTAAAAATGCAAATTATAGGGATTATTTTGCTTCAGGCTTTGTATTTTTCTGTTGCATCAGATAGAGACTAAGAAAATTAACCCACAAAAAATCCTGCTAAAGTAATAATGAAGATCTGCATTCTATCTGGTAAAGATAATTTGTTGATAAGACTTCATGGCTTGCTTGGACTCATTTTGCTTTCTCTGCTTTCTGTAGTTGATCTTTTAAGCCACACGACACAACCATGGTAAGGGCTAAGTTAAGGAGAAAGTTTTCACCTTTGTAACAGCCACCTATTTTTGAGTCTTTTATTAATCTGTCATCTTTCATAGGTCTGTTTTCTACCCCTCCTGTCTCCAGAGCACCAGAGACTGCTTCTTATTTTTACTGTTAATACTTTGAGATTCAAAATCAGGATTGATAATACCATGTTGGGAAGCTGCTGTGTAGCTTCTCTTCGTCTTTGCCGCGGAGGTTTGATACCTGACACTTTTAATTTAATTTAATTAGGGAGGCAGAACCCCATCTTGGTGTTCATTAAGGGGATTATTCATCAAAGTTATTGCTTCCTTGATGGAGAATAACAATATCACTTGCAATGGCTGCTGTTGCTCTCATAACTCTATTACTTTCTACTATTTTTCTCTCCAGGGCTTTGTATTTAGTCTCTTTATTTGAAAATTTTAAATCGAGGGAAGCATAAACTTCTGGTATAGCAAATTCACCAGGGTCACATTTATTTTGGTCTAGTAGCTTTATGTCGTGTAAATGATTCGAAGAATTTTTTTTTCTTCTTTTTATTGGTTCTCTGCACTGTCTTTAAATATTTGTATTTCTTTCAAGCTTAGCTGCACTTCAGCTCAGGGCCTGAGGTTCTGGCTGCCTGTTTGCTGATGTAGCTGAACTCTGCCGTGCCGAAATCCTGCAGAGATCGCTGTAGGAAGGAAGCCTCAATGGAGCAGGGAGTCACCACGGGCTTTGCTGGAACAGAGTGGAACTCTAATGTAAAATTAATAAGCGGGGGTTGGGGGAGAGCAGACTGTTTGCAAAAGTTATCTTTTGTAAAGCAGCCCTAATCAAATATTCAGAAAATGACAGCTTTAAAAATAGAACAATTGTCCTTTTAAAACATGACTAGTTTGGTTAATTTACCCCCAAGTATCCGGTGTCTGTGACTCTGAAAAAACCTTATCTACTAAGGGGGGAAAAAAGAGCACTGCAGAAAAGGTGACAAGTTTTCACCTCTTTCCTCAGAGAACATTTTAATTCCACTTTAATCAGCCTGCCAATAAAAGAGTACTTGGCTTTCAAGGGGAAACAAATCAAAATATGCATTTATCAGTCACAAGGCAGAATTCAATCGCTCGCAACTGATGAACTCCAAAAGGAATGAAACTAGTACTATCACTCTGCCTTGGTGGTTTGCTTTGTACTATCAAAGAACTGGTACTATCTTTTCCTGCCACATCCACTGTTTGTGGATCCCTAATTATGGCCTTTCAAAAGCAACGCTTCATAATTGCTGTTAATGATTAAAATTTAAAAAAATTTAAAAATTACGCATCTAGATAACTAAACTAGTGTTCTGCAGTGTGCAGATTTGTGTGTTCTGCAGCTGCAAAAATAACTGAAATTTTAAAAAATTTAACTAGAGATGAGGGAGAAGAAAGAAAAAGAGGTTGCCAAGTCATTTTGTCAGTGTTGCCATACAGGGCTCCTACAAGGGCACGTCACAGACCTGTCTTATTAAAATAAAACTTTATTTCCACTAGGAGAGGAGCCTGAGGTTCACGTTGCGCTGCACAGGTGGGCTCTCATTTCAGACTCCTCTCTGCCACTCTGCTCCGGTTAAGAAAGAAGAGCCTGGAGTGGAAAGAAGGTCTTTTTTGTATCAAAGCAAAGTTGGATGCTGTTTCACGTGTGGGTGTTTCTAGGTTGTGGGAATTGGTTGCTCCGAGTTTTCAGCTCGTTTAGCATGAGGCGAACACATTGCTCACTTTATTGATATTAAACAGAGTTGTCCTGATGGTTACAGTAGTTAGACTACAGCATTATACACAAAGCTGAATCTTTCTGGTGAGAGAAACTGCATTCTTCGGGCTTATCTTGCTCCCTGCGCTGGAATTTACATGCGTAACTACCAGTGCATCAAGATGAGTTTTTTGCCTTTGTGTGGTTTGCATCTCAATGAGAGTGTAGAGGTGCAGTCTATTTAGCTTTCCTTCTCCCTGCTCTGAAAAATTGTTAAAACTCACCTCCTACTTTATTTATGCTTTGTTCCATCTGACTTCTCTTCTGCAACTAAGGATTTATGAGGCCAGAAAGCAAGAGCCAAACTGCTGTTGTGTTTCATTTTCTCCGTTCTCGTCCTTGTTTGATTTCTTGTTGATTTTTTTGCACCCTGGCTGCAGACCCCTTTCAGGCCAGGCTCGGGCAGCCCCCGTGATCCTCGGCTCCCCTAACACAGCCCAGTGCCTTGTTCAAATCCCAGCCTTGACTCCGGTGTCCTGGGACTGCAGCCTGACACTGGTAGCACAAAATACCAGCCTTGGCTGAGTTTGATGTGCAAAACCACCAGGATCTGACCTCTAGTCTCTCCTTTTCCCCTTCCTGTGGTTCCACAGAATCTCACTTGTGTTGCCTGGGTCTGGGGAGCTTTCTGCTCTCCTCTGTCCCACTGAGCTCCATCCTCTCTTCAGATCTCACCTCCTGACCTCCTTTTTTTTCTCCGGGAGTCGATTAGACAAAGGAGGTACGTTGTCATGTGGATGGGATGTACAAATAAATTGCATTGTATTTTTTTCTTTTCAACGGTTGTTTTTAATCCTGTGTTTCAAAAGCGTGCTGGTAGCAGTTTCAGGTAAAAGAAATATAAAGTAGAATTGTTCAAGTGCTTGTTTGGGTCACAAATTTGTGGAAATGAATGTGTTGGTATTGGTTGAATAGACTGGACAACTTGTGATACTCTTAAAATTAAGCGGGGAGAAACAGGGTAGAAATATATGATGGGGTGAGAAACTTTCTTCTTCATTCAGCAGTGGTTACATCAGTCATAGTGTGGTAGGAGTAAAAGGGGTCTGTGCTCAGCTATTAATTTCAGGACTGCTTATATTTAATTGACATGACACTAAGTGTGCCTGATTTAAAATGTATGTTGCAAAGCTTTGGAAAATGAAGTTTAAGAAAACCAAGTAGGACTGTAAATAATAAGTTTATAAAAATACTCTAGTGGCTGCAGATAAATTATTATAATTTGCTGTTGCTTAAATAAACAATTGATCATACATACAACAGATAGTACAAAACCCCAAAGTTTTCAAAATAGTTTTTATTTTTAAGTCAGGGCAAAGGAGGATTGTGAAGCTTTGCATGGAGCTTCTCACATTTCACATATTCTTGTGCTTTCATGGTTTTGTCAGACAGACCTTCACATTCTTCACACTCTCATACATGTTGCTTGAATTTTTGCCCGTTGTCCAATTTCCCAATAATGCACTGCACTCAGGAAATATTTATTCATTCACTTTGGGAAAAAATGGGAACATTATTTGTCTGTTAGGTTATTTTGTTCTGGGAATAATCTGCCGAAGGTGTTACTGTGTTATGACCTGAACCACTTGAAATATTGTACGTACAGGCTACTAAATGAAAATGTTCATACTGCCGTGTATGATTATATCGATAGTTCTGTGCTTTCCAGAGAGCTGATCAGAAAAAGGATAGATCATTAGACAGAACTAAAGAAGGTGTGTTGCATGAAGGCTGGAGGAGGAGGAGGGGTAGGATGTGAAGGATGAGTCAGAAGCCTACAAGTTCTTCAGAATTTGGTGAAAACATAAGTGAAAATAGGAGTCATCAGGAGCTGGAATGACAGAAATCTCTAACTGCTTTTAAGAATGCAGAAATCCAGGTGTTGCAATGTTGGGTCTCTATCCTCATAGAGGATTTGGTGTGTTACCTTCTGTGTGATAGGTAAATTCCAGGTTTATTACAGAACAGTATGAAATGTCCTTTGGAAGGCAACTGTAGAGGAGCTTACCCCCCAAAATACTAATGTTTGCTTCTATAAGGCTTGCTGGATAATAAGGACCTAGAAGTTTTCTTTTTTTAGAGATTTGGCTGATCTTACTAAATATCTGAAATTGTGTTCAAGTTATTAATGAACTTTAGAGGTTTTTGGCAATGCATTTCATGCATTAAGTAGTATGCTTTTGGGATGGGGGGAATTAAAGATGCATTTATATATTTTTGTCTTTGGGAATTAAATGCCTAATTTTGCTTTATCTTCTCTGTACCTCTACCTATACAGGGGTTTTTTTTTTTGTCCTTTTTTTTTTCTAGAGAGCATGTAAGAGAACCTGTTTTATTGCCCTCTTTTCTACTGTTGTGTAACAGCCACCTATTATTTTTTTCCTGACACTCCTATAAAGAGAAACTACAATAATTGAAGTGGCCTGTGATTCTGCAGCCCTTTCCCTGGCTGTGTTGGATATGTTACTTTAGTATTTTTGAGTAATTTTTATGACACTTCTCATGGTCAAACCTTGTTTTCTGTAAGATCAGTAGGAAATGTCCCCCTTACTTCTTTGGGGGCAGATCTTGCTACTGTGCATTTATAACTTCAAAGATGACAATAAACCTCTGGTCCCCATCACTGGAGCAAAACCAACTTGGGGTGAAAGGTCAGAAAGAGGTGGAAATGCTAAGAAATGTCTCAGAATGTCAGAATCAATTAAAATATTACTTCATTTAAATTACTGATTTCATGGCATTATTCTAATTCACAGAGCCTTTAAAGCCATGAATTCTCATTGGAAATATTAGCACTAGAAAGCATTGGGTGCCTGAAAGCTGTGGGCTTAGGGTATTTTATTACTGTTTTTTTAGGAGATGAGTCAGTCTAGTTTATGAAAGCAAAGATGTAAGGCATGAAAGACAGATTCAAGACCCTTTCCTTACTGCTTTTTCATCTGCTGCACTTACTGTACATTCTTAACCCTGTAAGTAAAAACAAGTTGGAAACTCAACTATCCCCTAACAAGAAAAAAAAAATCAGCAACTTTGATGCCTTGGGTTTCAGCGAGAGACGCCCCCAGCATCACCTGCAGCGTGGTGGTAACCTGGGGGTCAGGCAAACTTGAACTGCAGCATTAGGGCTCTTGTGAAGCCCATCAAGCTTTTCCTGTGAGCTGGTGCTCCCCAAGCTGCTCCCTGGGGCTCCTGTGCTGCTGCTGATGATTTTTCCAAACAGCTCCTTCCTGGTGTGTTTGGCATGGAAGAGAAGAGCGAAACTCATCACCCACTGGATTTGCCTTCTCTGGGCAGAAGGAGCTTTTACCTTCTTGTTTCATACTGCTGACAAGTTTTCCTGAGCTGTTGTGATGGAAGTAATGCCATTTAAAGAGAGAGATGTTTAGGCATGTCAGGTATATGTTACCATAGGAGTTGCTAGTGTTTGACACTGTAGCCTGTTTTTATCACAGACTAAAAAACTAGATGCAGCATTTCACATTTTATTTGATCCAGCAAACACATTTTTGGTGCTCACTTAGTGTTCAAATCAGCTTTCTCTAAGTAACTGTCTGCTCTTAGCTTCATTCTTCTGATTGTGGTGCTCCATACTGCTTTAAAATACAATCTAGTCTTTGTAGGAATAGCTCTTTTACAGCATCCCTTTAGTAAACACATCCTTTGTTCAAAAAGTTACTTGAAAAACTTGGGTGGTAGCTGCCCTGGAGGACAGACAAATTGTGTTTTTAAGAATTTCCCCCAGTATTGCTATTTGGGTTTACTTAAAACTTAAATTAGAAAAGACCAATTTAAAAAAATAATTTTTTGTGAAATATGAGTTTTGGATTTTGAGCATTACAAACCCAAGGAGGCATTTATGCTTTGGATTTTACAGTTGTGATAATACACAGGATTGTTCAATTAGACTTAACCTGCAACTGGTATCATAAGGTTGTTTTTTGAGCTAGAGGAATCATTATGACATTTATTTCAACTTTCAGTATAACAGGCTGTAGTTTTTTCATAAGCTTGCTTTTTATGGAGTCCAGCATGTCTGGAATTTTAAATGTTATTTTCCCCTCTAGTATTGCCTGTGTGAACCCCTTGCAGGAGGCAAATGCTTTCCCTGGCAGGGCAGGCTGAGGAGCACTTACTGATGAGGAAGGTGGCAGTGAACTTCAAAAGAAACCAAACATCAACCCCTAAAACACACAATGTTTGGAAGCCTGACCTCTGCTAACCTGACCCTCTGTTTCAGGGCATTTTGTTTGTTTTGGATGCCAAGGGGTGGCTGTGGGTCTGCAGCAACACTGAGCGAGCACCAAATCTCATAACTGAAAACTTCTCAGGGATTAAGTCCTGATTATTGGGGAATATCTTGATTATTTTGTTTGTCTCACTTTTTTAAACTTCCTGATGTGCTTAAAGCACATTACATTGATATCTATGAGAACTGGGAAGTGCACTGACAGCCAGCATCACTCATTCAGTGTCACAGACCTGCACAGAATGAGTGAAATGCAAAATACCCCTTTTTAGAAAAAGAAAGTGGGAAAATGTAGAACATGCCTTCTATGCTTTTTTTTTCTTTCCATCTGTTATTTCCCTTAATTCTGGAATTAGGAAATTTGGTTGGGACAACTATATATGACTTGTATTTGTAATATTCTAACAGACTATTTACAGAATCAGAGAATGAATTAGGTTGGAAAAGACCTCTGAGAGTATCAAGTCCAATGTAGGATTGATCAAACTGACCCCAGTACTGACTGCCACATCCAGTCTTTCCTTAAACACCTCCAGGGATGGTGACTCCACCACCATTCACACCCTTCCAGGGATTTCTCAGGAACAACCACCCTCCTGGGTGGACATCCCAGCTATCCTGGGTGGACAAAGCATTTTGTTATTTTTGGGGAAATTTCTCCTTTCCAACTATTGGAGCAGGAACAAAACACAGATCCTCTGCTTCTTGCTGCCTTTTTGCTCAGCAGGGTAGGGAAGGACCAAGAAGGAGAAGGAGAGGGAGCAGCTCAGATGTTGGGAGAGGGGATGGAGGTGCTCAGTGTGGTTCCAGGGAGGGTTTGGATCTGAGCTGCAAATGCTCAACAGCAGCACTGGTCTGGTTACTTCTTCTGCCTCTCTTGTGTGAGGGTGTTTTATGCAACAGTTTGTTTAAATTAAAACAAAGCAGCATTTTGTAAAGGTGGAGAAGGGGTAGTGCTGTGTAGCAGGACATCAGACTAGAAATTTCTAAGTGTTGTAGGTAAAGGAAGTGCTGGGGGTGCAGGTCACCTAATCTGCCAGAGATCTCAGAGCAATGCCAGTTGTGTTTTGGTTTGTGTTTGTGTGTTTATTCCCTGCATTGTCAGATGCCTCTGTGACTGTAGGAGTGGGGCTGCTGCAGGAGCTTCAGAGAGGTATGAAAAACATTCCTTCTAAAAATACTGGGAAGCTCTCTCCACCCCCATTGTTTATTGGAAACTTTTCCCCGTCTTAAGATATTTGATTATGGTGTAATGCAGCTAATTTAAGCATCTGTTTATCACTGCCTGGCTAGACTGAATGTGAAATTTCAATTGAATTACCTCCCAAGAGAGCTTTGAGCTCTGAGGGTAAAACAAATCATTTTCTCTCCATTCCCCTGGGATTGTCAATAAAAAGAATTCATCTAAATAGTTTACATGCATTTTGAAATGTTGCATCTACTAGACTTGGGTTTGTTGTTAGTGGAAAATTGCCAGTGTGAGTGGAATATTGGCTTTGACTCGACTATGGCACTGTTGTAGCATGGTGGTACATGGTCTGGGAAGGCTACAGCTGTGAAATAATTTTCATTTAATAAATATTTGATCAATAAATGTGTGTGCTTTATTTTAGAACAGAAGGGAGGTATAAACCTAGCTTATTACAACCTCAGGCAGAAGATAGCACCAGCCCATGAGCTTAAATGCATAGAATATCCTAAGTTGGGAGGGATCATGGAGTCTATGGATCATTGAATCCAATTCCTGGTCCTGCACAGGACAGCCCCAGGAATTCCACCCTGTGCCTGAGAGCATTGTCCAAAAGCTTCTTGAGCCCTGTCAGGCTTGGTGCTCTGCCCACTTCCCTGGGGAGCCTCTTGAGTGCCCAACCACCCTCGAGGGAAAGAATCTTTCTCATAGTATCCAACCTGAATCTCCCCTGACACATCTCTGTGCCATCATCTCAGCTCATATGAGCTTCTCCAGCCTTTCCAGTTGATCTGTTACAGTGAAGTGAATTATTGCTGTGGGCTGCTGCTGGGACATGGGGAGCCCCTCATCATCGCCACAACTTTGTCTGCTCCTAAATATTTGTGTGTGCACATGCTGTTAAACATATTTTCACTTATACAAGAAACAGTAGGTTTTCTTTTTTGTTTGTCATCATGTCAACAAAGATCTGGGAGAGTGCAGAGTACAGGTTTTTCTTGCTCTGCAAAAAGAGCACTCACTTTACATCTTCTCTGTCATTTTGGTAGTGTGAAGAGAGGAGATTTTCCTTCTCGTTTGCATTGCTTGGGTCAGAGGTGAAATCTGCTGCCATCCACCTGCAGAAGACCTGCAGGTCTGATTCTGTAGGTGCTTCTGCCCTGGACTAGTCTGCTCTGCTTAGGGGCAGGTGCTGCCCTCACTCCAGCTGGGATGTGTGGACACGTCCATGAGCTGCAGGCAGCAATCCACACCAGCCTTTGTGCCCTTCACCTGAGTCTTACCAGCGGAGCTTACTTGGAGATGCAGTGTCCAGGAAGAAATTTTTTACTGTGACAGTGGCAAGACCCTGGCACAAGTTGCCCAGAGAAGCTGTGGCTGCCATTCCTGGAAGTGTCCAAGGCCAGGTTGGATGGGGCTCTGAACAACCTGGTCTAATCAAAGGTGTCCCTACCCGTGGGACAGGGTTTGAAGTGGATGATCTTTAAGTTCCCTTCCAGTCCAAACTATTTTGTGATTCTCTGAGTTTCATTCAGGCAGGAAAACTGCAATCCAGGAGTCAAATTGAAAGGTGAGCTGACAGTGTGAGTTTTTGTACCCCACAGCAGCATGTGGGTAACCTGCACCGTGAGCAGACTGAAGGGAGGTGGATGGCAGAGTTTGTTTTCCTGGCACTCTACTGTTGCCAACAGTTCAGATGAGAGTTTGAAGAAGGTCCAGGTAGCAGTAGAAAGATGCTTCACCTTTACACTAGGTCTTTTCTGATGCAGATAATTTAAAATTTGCTCTTATTCAGATATTTAGGCAGTGAAGAAGCTTCTTTAAAGATCTCATAGTAGTGATAGCAGTGAGGAGCTTGGAGGTGGCTGTGCAGAGTGAATGCCTGTTGATTCCTTTGGAGTGGGAACATGCTCAGACCTGCAGGAGCCAGCCAGGTGAGCAGCTAAACCATGTAATCGCCCTGTCACTCTTTCACACTCCTGACCTACTTCTGTTTTTATTGGTGATAAAAAACATTTCTTTATGTTAACTCAGATAATCTTTGATGACACAGCAGTTGGAATGACAGTCAAAAATCACAGTCCAAAAACCATACAAACAGATGAAAGATTTAAGAAATTTTAGAGCTCACTTGTTCAGGAGTTTGGTGTTTCTGTGGTGATTCTTACAGTTGGTCATGTTTAATGGCAAGGCCCAAGGAAGTTAAATGCCACTATGTAGGCAGTATTTTTTCTGACAGCTATAATCAGCAGTAGTTCCTGCATTTTCACAGGGAGGGTTTGAAGAGAGAGGCACAATATTGCTTGTTTACTTGTCAGTATATTCCTTAGTATAGGGGGCTGACTATTGAAAGACCTTGTTTGCAAAAGCAATAAAAGTTACTCACAGATGGCATTAACATGGGAATGATTAAAGTTTTAAATTACAGCAACATTCATTGCAAAGAGCAAAAGTATAATTGTGGTAAAGATAATTCTGGATTATTATTCTAAAACAGTAGTATACCAGAAGTCTGTAGGTAAGCTGTAGCTTTGGCCTGTGTTTTGAGATGCTAATAGTCCATATTTCCTTTCTGTCTCTAAATATGGAACTGTTTTGACAGTTTAAGTATACTGTAAAGCGATTAATCCTGACAGGGTTGATAGTAACTTAAGAAAAACATTTTTAAACCCCAAAACTGCAGTTTATCTTAATGAGTAGCTCACACTGTCAACAGCAAAGCCCTGTTACTTTGTGTAATAGGGTTTAGAGACTATCATGATGAGAAAGGACAGGTTTTGTAATTTGAAAATACATGACTAGAAGTAGAGGTAGTCCCTTCCACTGAGCCTCCAGCTGAGGTGCTTCACCTGTGCCTCTCTCACCTTGCTTCTAAAAAAAGTTAAGAACAAATTTATTTTTGTTAAAATTATCGTCTCTTAGGAGAAGTGTGCAAAGATACCAGCTGCTTAAGATAAAACTGATGCAAGAGTTTGTGTAATGTTAAAAGTGAGCACCTACAGGAGAGCAATCTTGGAGTGTTTCCAGTTACAAATAAGTCCTGTGCCACAAAGAGTCAGAAGTCTCCCTTGAATGAAGATCATTACCCTCAGGGTGCATGTTGGTCACTCTTTAAAATTCTTATAAAAACAAAGAAATTAATTATCCAGTATAAAAATGGGACATACGTCTCCTGGCAAACATTCAATTAACTTTTTAGTGCTTGCTACTTAATGTTGTGTTTGACCACTCGAGCATTGAGAACGACTTTCCTTTGAGAGGGAGCTGGGGTGGAACGTGGCATTGGGCTGCAGCTCTGCATCAACATTTTTCCCATGATCATTGAGTGTGGAGCTAGTTATATTTTACTTATGCATATGAGATGTAATTTGCTTTGGGACAGGGTTGGTTTTGGTTTGGTGGGGGTTTTTTTTGTTTTTTTTCAGGCTGGATGATGTTTTATTGAGAATATAATTTAGCTAGTTTTGCAATCGTAGACTGGTTCGCAGTGGTTGAGCATGAACTACCAATTAAAAGCAACTGTATAATACTTGTAATTCCCATGACTAATGGGCTGAAAATATGGAGCTCTTTGACCTGGATCCAGTCCAAGCCAAAGATGAATTATGCCACATAGATCACATTTTCTACTGTTAAAATATCCAACAGTGCAAGTGTAAACCCCAAACTTTAAGAAATGTTGACTTCAGAAGGAAGAACTGACATGATGACGAATATATTTTAAGAATAATGCATGAGAAGAACTTGAATAACTGTGTTTTTATAGAACTTTTACCTATTTCTGTGTACATTGATATAATTTATAATCCTCTTTCATCATTAATCTCCTGCTGCTTTACTAGCAAGTGATTAAGTACTGAAACAATTGGAAGGAAAAGATTCTCTGGGATTTTTATTGTGTGTGTGATGTTCTTTAGATGGGCAATAAAAATCACACTGCTACAAGGTAAATATGCATATTAATTTTTTCAAGTGCATCCAGTATGTAAAGATTCTCAAATTGATCTTTATTTGTTGTACATAATTTTCTTTTTTTTTCAAAAGGATCACTAACAGTGTGAAATTTGTAATTAAACTAAATAGCTGAGTTTTGTTGTTCTTGTAGCAGAACAAAATTAAATATCTGTGGGTTAAACTTAGTTGGTTGAGCTGCTAAATGATGTATAAATATGCAGGGGCCAAAGCTGATGTGAAGGAAAGTGCTCTGCTCGTCAAACGAGGGAGTGATTGTGTGGCAGGGCAGTAGGAGTTCTCTTGGAAACAGGGGAAATTATCAGCGTACCAGGACAGAATGCAAAGGTCGATCTGCTGAATACAAATAAAGTATTGAGCACCAGGTTCTGCCTCATGGAGCTGGCGCTTTTGGAACCGCTGTGATAAATGCACTGATAAATTCAAGGGAATGAGTGCTATTGCAAAAGCCTGATGAAGGCTAGAAAGTGTCCAGCTAGTAGGAATTGCACTGCTTGGTCAGGCACAATGAAATTAAATAGAATTTGCTTTAGTGAAATTGCATCAAGGATGATTAAAGGTGCTGCTGGGAGAAGGTGGCGATCACCTTCCACTGAAACCACTTCAGTGACTCCGTCGTTTACTCCTTACACATTTGGCTTTTTCTCATTTTTTGCTCATTTCCTCTGACTTCAAAGCTCCTCTCCCCCTCCTGGTCCTTTCCACCTTTGTGTTGTGTTCCTGCTCCGAGCCTGAAAGCGACACCAGGCTGCTTCAGGGAGCAGGGAGCTCATCAGCACCATTCCTTGGGTCCGTGAGTTTGCTCAGATACACCAAGTCCTACACCAAGCCCCCCACCCATATACAGAATTCTCCGTTCCCCTGCTCTTTGATAATTATATTTTGGGCCTTTTAGCTCCAAAAAGCTGATCCATGTCGTGCAGCACCGTGTTCCCTCCTCAGCTGGGTGGATGGAGCTGTGCAGGTGGGAGCTGCTCCCTGCTCTGCCACAGCTCCGCTGTTCAGACCTGCAGTCGGGATTCTGTATCTCATTTTCCAGCTAAGTTTCCAAGCAGCCTCTGATCCTGAGCTGCTAAAACCACTCTGGTGTGGTGTCACAGGAGTCTCACCTCAAGGACTAAACTGCTCATTGGATGTTTCCTTGAGTAAAAGTCTGCAGAAGAGTCTGAGCCAAACTCCCCTTGCTTTTGCTTTGATATGTTTTGCGTTAGCGTTTAGAGGCCTTTGGCCTCATGGGTGTTTAAAAATGAATTGTAAGAGAATTAACAACTTTCCAGTTGTTTTACTTTCCTAAAAAACAACAGCAGAGCAGTGGCCAGGGCTGCAGGCAGCACCGAGGCCTCGCTGTGCCCTGCTGTGTTTGCAGGGGAGCTGAGATACCAAATGTGAAGTTTGAGTGACTTGAACTAGATCTTTCCCCAGATGGGCTGACAGTGTAACCAGTCTTTTATGGTAAAATAAAACATGTGGTTACAGAAATACACACACACATGTATATATATAACCACGTGTAACATCCCTCTGTTACCAAGATGAGACCATCTCATGACTGTTTTGTTTCCATTTGACACTTAAATTATCTTCTGGCAGTGGGACCAGAGTCCCGTACTCCAAATAAAAAGAGACATAATCAAATTCATATAAGAACACCTCAGCACTGTAAGTGAACCTTATTTCCTCAGTGTATATATTTTCTTGAAGTATTTGTCATTTTACCACTTCTGCTGCTGGTTAATGCTGGACTGAGGAGTGTGAGGAATATTTTTCATGATTGCAGTTGTTGGAGCAGTGCATGTGCAGAGCTGTGTTCGGTCATTTATTCCCTCTTCATTTTTGTAGCAATTGTAGCATGAACTAATTATTTTTTCAGCTTGAGATGTGTTGGAGTTGCATTTGATAACTGTTTATTTTACAGAAGAAGCTTTTTTAAGGAGTGACCTAAGCATGGACATGGGGTCCTCTGCTCTGCTCCCTTCAAAGGCACAGGGAAGATTTGCCAGGGGGAGAAAAGGTTAGACAGCTGATACACCTCCTTTATCCATGCCTGAAGATCCAGGTGTAAAGTTAATGCTGCCACTAATGAAATCATGTTTCTCTCCATGCTGGCATGTCCCTTGAATTTCCCAGACAACAGCAGTGGTAGCCAAATGGAGCCATGTGTCTCAAAGGAGGTGTGGGAAGAGAGAAGTAAAGGTGTTTAAGCAAAGAAATCAGCACTCCATTGGTTTAAACCATTTCTCTTTGCATATCCTGGAAATCAACATGCTACCTTCTCTGCCACTGACTCCTTTCTTAAGGATCTTTATGAAGGGACCTTAAATACACCACAGAGCTCAAAACTTGCACCAAAATGAAGTAATAATAATAATAATGGAGTTCCAGTTTCCAGCAGATTGAAATTGGCCCAGTAAACTTGACACCACATTTAGCTTCTGAGGTGATAATGCATCAGATTATTACACTCTGTGGGTATGTCAGTAAAATAGAAACTAATATTCTGTATTGGCTTTTCAGAAGGTGTTTCTTCAGAGGGTGAAGCTTTCAGTGAGGTTTGAAGACTCTTACTGTAAATGTGACTATTCTGTGTATTTTTCATTACAGGCAGCTGACTTCTATTATAGGCAAAGTGTTAACACTTTAGTATTTTAGCTTAGAGTTATAAGTGTTAGAGTTCTAAAACATAAATAGATATTTTGTGTGGAAGAAAAAAAATTAAAATAGCACTTGAAAAAATTAATTATCTCCATATTTCCATAACTTCATTAGTTCCCTAACTTAATGCTCCAGAAGTGTTTGCTGGTTGCTTTGTGCACAGAAAAGGGCAGTTTTTGCCCTGAAAGCCTCAGTCTTGGGGCATCAGATGTTGGATTTGATAATGCAGGAAACAGTAAACAATGGCCAATTCTGAACAGTTTTAACTGTAACAGCTGGTTAAAAAGTTTTAGTCTGTTCTTGAACAGAAAATGAAGTTCTCAATTGCTTTAATACTTTCCTTGAAACAGCTTTTCCTTTCTGTAGAAAACTGCCTTTTTGTGGTAGACTAGAAAACTTTTTTTTTCTCCTTATAGGGAAGAGGTTTTGCATAAAACCATTTTCTGACCTTTTCTGGGCTTTAAAATGCAGAGATAGCAAAGACCACTTAGAGCTTTTTCCTCATCACTCCTACGGAAACGAAATGCTAAACTATCACTATTATGTGAGGTTTATTGAAAGCTAGAAAAGGTCCTTGCTGTTTTATCCTCTCTCCATACCCTAGAAGAGGAAGAAAACGAAATAAAAAAATTATATATACCAGGGTATTTTTGCCTCCAGGGTTGCTAGTGAGAGCTTTAGCTGCTTCAGTGCTTTCCTGCCTCCTCTCTGAAGCTGTGCTTGTTGGTCCCACTTGCAGCAGCAACCTAAAACGTTTAAAAACATGTGGGGTGAGAGGAGGGGGAGCGGGAGGTAATTATATTGGCTTTTTCCAGGAAATTGTGAGTTTTGCCAAACATTAATACAACAAAAGCTTTTCACAGGAGAAACCAGTTTCCATTTGGAAATGCTGCTGTGATATTACTGGGTCGACTCCTGTGCCTTCTCTTCCCCACCTGGGTTCTCTGCATGGACTTCATTCCTTTCCTCTCACCTGACCTTAAAGACCAAAATAATTGGTGTTTTCTTAGGGGCTTTAATTTTAAAAAAAAATCTAAATTGTGTATTTTTTTCATTTTGGCAGTCATCTGGTCAGAGCTTCTAGCCCAAACAAGCAAAATCCAAGTTAAAATAGATGAACCAGCTTTGATGGTGTTCTGTGATATTGGCAGCTACTACAGCAAGGGGCTGCCACAGATTCCCTTCCAGTGGCTCTGGTGTGTGCCTGCTCTCCACATCAGCCAGGCTGGAGCTGTATCTTGCCTGGGAATGGAGATGGGAAAAATATCTTAGCTACATATTCACCATAAAATTGGGTTTTCATGGTACTTTGAATGACGAGAGGTATATGTCTGTGTGTTTTGGGATTTTTTCAGTAGCAGTACAAGGTGTCCATCAATTCCCAGAAGTTTGGAGTTGGGGATAACTCCAAGTGAGGTATTTTTTTGTTACATCATCCCTGTGCTTGTCTGGCTTGTGCCAAAGCAATGTAGTTCTGTCACTGTGATGGAGGAACCCTGTTATGCAATGTATTTTTAATACAGCAAGATTTTATTTGAAGGGTGGAAGGAGTACACTTGGAATCCACTTCCTTATTATTAACTTCAAAATCTCCTCTCCGTGAACATTTTGATGGCATGGGATGGTTTATTCTTTCTGGCTCTAAAAAGTGGCTTTTCCCAATTTTTTAGCCAGTTTTTCACTAATTCTAAACTGTGCTTATACAGGCTGCTCGTTGTGCCTATTTCCCTCATCACCAAGCAATTGCTTTTCATGTAGCCTTTCAGATCTTCCCCTCCAGTGTAATGGGAGCGTGGTTTTGGAGTGCTCAGCACACCAAAATTTCCCCCATCTGTGTTTATTTCAGTGTGTGAGGACATTCAGACAGAGCCTGTGCCTCCATTCCAATCTCATGTTGCCCATTCAAATAAATTATGTCTGAAGAGCTGATCAGTAAGAGGTCAGTCCCTTACTTAGGAAGAAATCCAGTGGGAAAATTGATTGTTAACATGGTGCAGTAGAAGTACAGAGACAGAAAAGGCTTGGTTTTTTGGTAGCTCTTTTAATTTGGCTACATAGTTCATAAAATGTCCACAAGTTAAATTCTTCTTTGGTTGTAGCATGAATATGGATTTTGGTACATCAAACTCTGGAAATTTGGTTTTGGTTGTGGAAGAGCCATGCACAGAGCACAAAATATTGGGAATGGATGAATGGGGGATGTGCTGCCAGTACAGGAGAGTTGCAATTGTACTCAAAAACTAACCAAAAACAAAGAAATTTCTGCTACAAAGTGTATTTTGAGGCCTTGGTATGATTTCTTGGTTATAATCTCATTAACTTTTAAAATTAAACATGGAGGCAGATTTAAGCTCTGACTTTTATGTCTAAATATTAGAAAAATTGAATCAAAATGGAGGGGTTTGGTTCAGGACCCACTTTATGCTTTTATGGGAATGTTTACACTGGCTAACACAGATATTGAAGTTGTTTGGCAAGTCATTACAAATAGGAATCAAAGATCCCTATAAATCCATTGAACAGACACCTCAGTGAAGATGATTCAAAATGCTGGATATCTAAACTGGATGCTCAAAGAAAATTATATAAATACCTTGGATTCTCCACCCTGTTCTTTCAACAGACATTTATACCAATCCATTAGTTAAAAAAAAAAAAAAAAAAAAAGGGGCTTTTTCCTACTTAGTTTTGCAGATGGTTTTGGCCTTAAACACTGCACAATCTGCAGAAATGTAATTATTTAAGTTTTTGTTTTTAATGTGGCTCATCATTGCTAAATTGAAGAACCCAGGATTAAAAAAAAGCACGTAATGTGAATTAAATGGTGGTGGTGGCCAGCGAGTGTTTGTGTTACAGCAATAGTATCACAGGTTCATTTCCTTTGTATATCTTACTTCGGTTTTGCAAACTAGGATGGGGTTTTTCCAGCTTTTTCTGTATACTTTTTCAGGGCCTTTTGTTTCCAAAGATGTAAATTGAAAGAAATGCCATTTCCACGCAAAGAGATGAAATGTTTATTTTAAGAACACACAAGGACTCTGTTACAATATAACTTGTTGAATCCTTGATGCCAGACTGGCTTCCCTTGGAAGATGAATGGGAATTTGAAAAGGACCCTGTCAAAGGAATTGGGCTTTACAGTTACTCCTTTTAGCCAAAGCTTTGCTTCACGCTCCTCTGTTTTGTCTTTTAAGCATGAAGGAGCAACATGTAAGAAAACAAAAAGTTTTCAGCCTTAGTGCAAGTGATGGGATATTTTTATGGTTTATGTACCGTTTTCAAGCCTTCCCCTGTGCCCTCTCCCCAAAACAAGGGAACAAAACCCTCCATACAAGCAGAGGGGGAAGCAAAATTGGGATGAGTTTTCATTAAAGTTTTTTTTTTTTTCATGTGACAATCTTGTAGCTAATTTCCAGCTGGATCAGCCTGCAGGGAATTGTGCTGAGCTCCCTGTGGGCTCATGGATGAGGATGAGGATGGGGTTGGGATGCTGGGACTCACGGCATCAGCCTGCAGGTCCCTGGCTGGGCTTTCAGTCCCCCAGAAATCGGCTCAGTTGTGCTCTCAGCTTGTGTAGAAGAGGGAACTGGTTGTTTAAAAGAGACTGCCATGATTTTCATTGTTTTCATTTCGTGCCGTGCCTTCATTCTCTGCCAAAATTTTCCAGAAGCAGGGAGTGAGAATATCCTCCTGCCGCCTTTCCGAGGGCGTTTTTAAACCTGCATGTCAGCGTACATCGGAAAAGCAATAAAACAAGGGGAGGGAGCAGTGCAAGGTTCATCTGAGCTACAGCAGCAACTTCTGAGGGTGCTTAACCTTGCATATTTTATTTTCTTGTGGTCTAACTGGTGTATCTGTAGCTGCAGCCAGCGTGCTCTTAATAAAATTAAAAGTGGGAATTAAATATGGTAGCACAGGGTGATAGGGCAAAGCTGAGAGTTTCTCATGCAACTTCACTTCCCTCTGACCTTTTATTCAGCATTTAGAGATGGCAGATCTGCTGTCCTTTCCCTGGTGTATTTTTTAATACCGGTATGCTTCTTGCTCTCCGCTTCCCCGTTTGGATTTCTATACTGCTGAAATGGTATGTGGACGGGCAAGAGTTCATAAATATATATGTTCCCTGACGGTTTCAGTTCCTGCGTGTGTTAATGAATATATATCCCTCGATGGAGTTTCAGTTCTGCGGCAGACGCGATGGATTTCTCCCTCTTTATCAGTGGCACCATTAGTAGAGATAGAAATGGAAACTTTTTCAACTAAAACCAGCTGGGATATCATTGATCAAGATACAGTCTAACCCAGGAAAGTGGGGTGTAAGTGGTAATTGGAGCTGTAATGCAGTTGAAATGATGTTTTTCTTGCTGTTTGTTTTTAGGATATTTCATGACCTAATCATTCATTCATTCTCTGTCTCTTGTTTTTCCTTAAAAATATGAATTTCTCAAAGCTGACAATAAAAAGGGGTTTAGTGCTGTTGAAACAACAGGTAGAAATATCAGAAATATAATTTTGTTCTTTTAAAAATATTTTAAAATATTTAAAAACATATTACAGGTGTGTAAAAGAGGTAATATGACACTCTAAGGAATTTTCAAATCCATGACATCTTTTCCCTTTAACGTGTTATACTTAGCATTTCTGTTTAAAAGCATGGAACAAGACTTCATAGGTTTGTGTTAAAAAAAAAAAAAAAAAAAACCAAAAACAAACGGAACCAAAAAACCCCAACCTTCCCAAGACACAGGATTTACATTTTAAAAAGAAAGCAGGTTACAAAGACTCTGCCTTTAACTGTGCAGAAATGAGCATTTGATGATGGGTTTCAAAGGCAGCAGATTAAGTGATTCACAAGTGCTGTGGTGTTTGGCACAGTAAGTCAGAAAGGCACAGATTAAATACTGTCAGGGACCTGGCTTTGTTGCATCTGTTTTCATGATGAAGATCTAATTTTGAATTTTTTTGACAAAGTAGAAATGCAGCAAATATTTTTTCCATCAAATTTAGAGTCTCAGGCAGACAAATTGACTTGCCTTGACTGTCTCAGTACTTATTCTCCACAAATAAGTTCTGGAGTCAGATCTGGAGACTGATTGACTTTGCTTTCAAAAACGCATTTTAAAGACAAAACTTAAACTGTATTAAATATTTAAATGTCATCAGTCACTCTAATTAGCACAGTGGTTACATTCTGTCTGGGAGAGGGGAGGGAGGTGGTCATGCAGCAAACATCAAGAGGCAGCTGATATTTAGGGGACAATTTCTATCATAGCGTGATCACCGTGGGAATATGACTCTGAAGCAAGGAAATTCTTTTTCCAGTCAGATGCATTTTATTAGAAGATTCCGTCCTCGATCCTGCCTTGCAGTCCTCCTTTCTCACTTGGCTGCTTTGATGTTACTGGTTTTCACCACAGGTTAGCACAGATATGGCCCAGATTTTCCCAATTTCTATCCTCTGTGATTCTTTCCATTCCCTCCTTCATCCCAAGTAATTCTTCCTGGATACACCTGTACTGTGTGTAGGAAAGTGATATTAAAACAATATTATAGCAGCCCTTAGTAAATGTGGAGTCTGTGTGTATTGGTTACATGGGATTAGTGGTTGCAGATATGCAGGCACATAAAAATAGTTGTTGTACTTCTCTGGCCACTTGACCTTGCTGCTGATCAGTCTCTCACTGGATTTGTAGCATTTAAAAGTTCTGTAGCAATTTCAGAAAGGTGAGTTTTAAGTGCTCATTATTCAGGAAACAGGAAAATTTCTTACCTTTCTCACTTGATTTTTGAAAGATCTTCTGCAGTTCCTCCTCTCTGATACAACAAAATCACGTTCATTCCTATAGCAGTACTTAGGCTTTTTATGTCTTCTTACAGGATATCATTTGGAAGGGGTATGATGCACCAAATTTGAGCTTCTGTAGCTTTGATGTATCAAACAATGCTAATACACAAAAAAAACCCCTGTTTTCCTTTAAATGTTAATAAAAAAATAAATTGTAGCAATGCAAAATGTGTTTCTGTCAAAAGTTTGATGGTGACATTTGGCTGTGAACAGCTAGGAGAGATTTGAAATGGTCTGAATCTTTATTTGTTAAAGCTGGACTATAATCTTTATTTCTAAACACACACACAACATCTCAATTGTGCTTCAACTTTTAATTTCACCCCAAAAAAAAATGCATTCATGTCACATCAGGCCAGGAGAACTGTTACACAGGTGGTTTTTATGTGTGCATTTGCAGGCATAAATCATGCAGAGTACCTTGGTTTTAGCTGAGGGAATCCCAAAGCACCTGGAAAGTCACACCTGAGGAGGTTACATGCAGAAACAGCAGAGCCACCCCTATGAAAAGGAACAGGCAGATGATTCCCAGCCCTTTGCTAAACTCTGTCCTCCTGCACAGTGGCAGGAAGAACTTTCTCTTACACACCCCAGTGCTGTGAAAATGACAATATTTTGAGCAGAATGAGAAAACTTGTTTATTTATGCCTTATTTGCAGTTCCTTCACTCCTATATAGATACATCAAGCCCTAGGGCAGTTATCTTGAGGGTGAAAAGCAGGTTGGAAATCCCATTAGGATTCCACATGAGGGTCTCTAAGCACTCCTCAGCAGCAAAAAAATTAAACATTTCAGCCCAACCCTTGAGATTGTGGAGGCAGTGCCGCTCCTTGAGAGAGCGGCTGTTCCACCTACTCTGAAGTGAAGTAGTAAGAGATTTTTTTGGCCATAGGAAATGCAGAACCATGAAACCAGATAATTGGCATTTGAAAGTATTGCCAGGATCATATAAAATGATGCTTTATTTTCTCATTGTTCAGAAGAGTTACTAATTTAAATTTTTTTGGGGGGTAACATTTAGAATAAATGTGCTAGTGTTACAAAAAACATAATAATATACTGTTTATATGTGGAAACAAAGCTCCAGAGGAAATGATGGTTTGATTTTGTGCATATTTTCTGCAGTAAACATTTCTGGCATTCCCTTTTTTTTCTTTGTCTTTTTTTTAAAATACTTTATTTTTCCTGCTTGGTTTAATGCAGCATAACCTCCTCTAAATTTAGTGGGAAGTGTAAATGTATGTAATGCTTTTTCTGTGGTTAGAAAATACATGTAGCATTAAGTTATTAAAGCTTGACTTTAAACTATGTCTTGGGCTAATGATTTTACAGTATAATTGCTTTAGTTAATTTGAAGGCAGGTATACATACAGCTTATTCCATTTTGGCACTATAAAGTTTGCCATTGGTATTATACCTCATTTTTTATATGATTTACATAATTTGTGAAACAGATTTAATACTTTGTGTGTGAGCTAATTAGTTTCTGGTTTAGAGCTTTATTGTATGTTCATTGGGTTCTGAACACCTTTTACAGTAGCACAGAAGGTCATTGTTGGATCTAAATTCTTTGTAGAGCAATCAATCCCCTTTTAATAAAATAAGTTGCATAATTTTTAATGCAATTAAATTGGGTTCTGCGGAATTGTTTTCAGCTGTAAATTTACTGAATTGGAAGAAATACGTGGTGATGTGTTAATTACTGAGTTGTGCTCTTTCCCTTGTTATGGCATAGTTTGAGATTACTGGAATTTACATGAGTGTGATTTTACATTTTTATATTTACCTCTGAGGAGCTTATAAGGGGCATCCAGAAAAAAAAGCAAAGAAACATTTCTTGTAGAATTTCAAAAACTTCCTGCCTAATTTTCAGAAGATTCCATGTTAATATATCCCTAAGCTTTATTACCATTGCCAGATAACACCAGTACCAGCGCTTGCCAAGCACTGAGCTCTTCAGCAGGTGACGATCATCAGGTTGGGTGGGTGAAATAATGTCCCTTTTCCAGGGAAATGGAGCCCCTTCATGCACAATAAGCATCTTAAAGTCACGTCACACGCCAGCCCAAAGTCAGTTCTTTTCCTCTGGAATGTGATTTTTACATGAGGGCACATGCTGGCTGTTTTCCTCTCCAAGGAATTGTTTTCTTGGCTGCCGCCGTCCCGTGTTTAACAGGACTGTGCAGCTTTAACGGCTCCGGGCTTATTAGGAGTCTAAACAGTCTCCTGTATCCTTTGTGTCAAAATGAGTGAAGGCTTTGGAAATCAGAGGCAGACCCTGCAGAAAGGCTGGCTTCCCAAGTTAAAAATGGACAGCAGCAGTTCCTTTCTGAAAGTTTTCTCTATCCATTCTCAGTGCTAACTCAGACTTTTAACTTAATCAAATAATTTCTGTAACCAATTATTTCTAATTTGGGTTTTACTTATCTGTTTCTACCTCACTTTTTCCCTGTGTAGCTCTCACATGCATGTTTGTGCTTTTTAACTTGGTAAAGTAGTTGCATTTAGTACAGAGATAAATTAAAGTTAATGAGACAGAACCGGAACACGGCACAGGTGTTTACCTTCCCTGTATTTGTGTGCTGTTAGGAACTGGTTCTGGGATTTTTGTACTCTGTGTATAACCCTGATCTGTTAAACATGTTTTGTGGAAGAAGCAAATATCACCAATTGCCTTCGTACTCTTGGCCGTGGCGCAGCTGATTTCATTTAACAGCGCACACAAAGTCTCCTATGCAGAACCACCATCAAGGGCTTTTGATTATTTATAAGAACCTCTAACCAAGACAGTGTATTTCTGATGTGTTTACATGTGTTTACATGTATACATAGCTATGAAAAAAATTAAGAACGGGAAAAACTGACTTTTTATTGTTGTATTTGTAACCGTTCTCGCTCAGCGTAGAGCTGTTAGACCTTTGCAGTACAATTACACCAGTGCAAGCCTTTAAGGCATTTATTTCTGAGTGGGAATACTGTTTCTCCTACTTTAAACAATTAGATGAAGTGTAATCTCACTTTCTTCCTGTGGAATGCCACACTTCTATTGCTATCATTTATCAGTAGCGAGATGCAAATAAGACGTAAGCTTAGGAGCCTGGCTCAAATAAAACCAGATTGTATTGATTCTTGTGTGGTACAGAATGAAATGGAAAATCATCTGACAGCCAATCAGTGCTCACCAAAGCAATTTTTAAAGAATAAAAGCTGAATACGTACAATATAAATTCCTTATCTTCTTTATGTGATGTACATGTGCAGTTTGAAAGTCAGAAGCCTGATAAAAATTGCGCCTAATTGCATGAGATAGTACCGGTTATTTTCATTAGGGGTCTAAAATGTGAGGTGTGGCTTGGGCTAAAAGCAGCTTCAGAGCACACAGAAACTTTGGAAATCATAGAATCAT
Organism: Taeniopygia guttata; assembly: GCF_048771995.1. Taxonomy (NCBI): domain Eukaryota; kingdom Metazoa; phylum Chordata; class Aves; order Passeriformes; family Estrildidae; genus Taeniopygia; species Taeniopygia guttata. Next base: position 4,342,892 of record NC_133025.1, read on the forward strand.
AGTCCTGAGTTGGAAGGGACCCACAAGAAACATAAGAGTTCAACTCCTGGCCCTGCACAGGACAGCCCCAACAATCACACCGTGTGTCTGACAGTTTATTGATGGACACCTAAAGATGGAGGGGAAAAAACCCAAGCAAAACCCCAAAACTTCCACATCACTGACAGCAAATGAAAGAGACTGAAAAACTGAGGTTTTGTCCATGTAGCAAGTTAATGATTTTCTTTTTTAAAAAAAAAAAGTTTCCCCATCCCCCTGCGCTGCTCAGGAGACAAGACGGCTGCTGATTTCTTAAAGCCTTAAAGTTAGCTGACCTCCTCGCTGAACCCGACTTTAATGTAAACATTTTCTTGAGATGGTTCGTAGCAGGGCCAGCAAATCTGGAGAATATTAGTGGCGCTGTGTTTGCGGGAAGCAGGAATCCCTTGGTAATTCTCAGGAGCTCTTTTCCAGGCCAAGGCAGCCTGAGACACAGTTGTGTTTTCAGTTTTGCAGGGTTCGTTGGTAATGCCCTGTGTATCTTTCTAAAATGTAATTAGTAAAACACATAATTAGCTTTTGCTTTGAAGTCGAGTTTTTCTTCCTTGCTTTCACTCTGTTAAAACTCTTTTATTTCCCCCCACCAAAGGTAAATAATTTGATAGCCCAATATTGGCGTTGATTTAGTTGTCAGCGTTTTGGCGTTGGTTTATGAATCTGAATAGAAGAGAGAAATTAGAGCAGGGCTTCCTCCAGATCGCCTCTTTGCAGGAATATTAAGTTCCTTTAAATGCTCCACGCTTAAGTGAAACACACGGCTGCTGTCTCAACCCTGGTATTTTGAAGGAAAGTTTTATTCTTCTTTGGGTGCTTGCATTCCTTCTGTACAGTAGGAGTTGGTTACGTGTGTCACCATGGGGAGCATTTTACAGGTAGAAATATCGCAGCTGAATTTCTACACTTTCCTTACCTCTGTGCTTTTTTTTTTTTAAAGATACATTGCATTTATCATAAGCTTGATCAGCTGCTGAAAGAAGATATAATACTTAGCACTTCTTGCTTTTCAGCTTCAAAGCACTTTCCACACATTAACCGATCTCCCCAGTGTCCCAGTCTGCCCAGTGCTCACTGCTGTACAGTGTGCCCAGAGTGGGTGCACAGATGGGCAGCAGCCTGGTGGACATTACTCAGCAGTGCTTATTTTCCCCTAGCACGTGTTATATTTCACTAACTATAAAAATCTTATTTTTACCTGCAGAAAAAAACATGTTTGCCCATACGAAACCTGTGTCTGATATGGGCAGTCCTTGCTGTCACCACATGTTGTGTTTTAATCTACTAATTGGGCTCAGTCTGCTTTCCCAACAGGTAAAAATCTTGAGAGAGTAGACAGGCTGATGAAAGGAAACTCTGTGTGTAGTTGATCTTTTTTCTCATTGTTCCAAAAAAAATACATCAAAATTGCCTTTTTATTTTAGAAGGAAACTTTCCACTTCTGTCATTAAAGCATCTGAAATCCAGCTTTCACTTTCAGCACAGGGCACTGAGATGCAAAACTCCCTTTAGATCTCTCATTTAAATTATTGAGAAAACTTAAAGAAAAGAAAGGGGAAGAGGAAGCAAGTCAAACACTGATGTTTAATGTTTTTACTTTTTTATTTTAATTTAGAGAGGTATGTAAAAATTCCATCAGCAGCACAAAACTGGTGCTTTTGCAGAAGCAGAGTAGAACCCTGCCAAAATGTTGCCAGTATTGGCTGGTTTTCTGAGATGAGCTGCATCAATTATTTGTTCTTTCACCCTTCTACCCTCACTTTCTGTAGTCATGGACTTTGTCCCTCATTTTCTGGAGCAAGGACTCTTCATTTATCGTTCTTGGAGCTTGTAGGGTGCATGGAGGAGATTGTGGGGTACTGGACACTGGTTGGAGCACGTGTAACTTCCTGAAACATAAATAATAGTAAAGACTTTATATTATTACATAATTACTTGGTTGGCATTTCTCTGAGTTTGTTTTTTCCAGGTTTTGATCACAGATATGTTTAATTGGTGTTAAAATTGGCTGCTGCATGTGTTGGTTGTCGTGGCTTGTTTAATACCTCCTGTTTGCAGTTGTCCTAGTTTTACCATCTTGAAAGATGGTTTCTATTTAGTTCCCTTAATGTTTGCCACAGTTTGTTTTAAAACCCACAAATTTAGCTGAAGTGTTTGTTTTTTTACTTAAGAATGTTAACTTTAGAAATAAAAGATTTCCTGTTTATCAGCAAAAGTGTTTCTTCCCACTTGCTGGCATGACTTCGAAGACGGATTTTTTATTTCCTTCTCTTATACCACATTTCTTTCTTGTGCTAAACATAATAAACCCTGAGCTATGATAAAGCTTATTTAACCCAAGTATACCTGCCTCACCTCAAATAAATACAAAATAAATTGGGCAAAAGAAAGAGATAATATTTTTGAATCAGGACACAAACATCACTCTCCGTAAGATATTCATTGTACTGCAGTAAATGGGGAAAATATATTGAATTTATGCACACATGATTGACTTTTCATACAGTGAACCCAGGTTAAACATCTTGAATATGGAATATGAATAGAGCTAACATTTTCATATGAAGCAATAATAAAAATTAACAGAGCTCCATTTCGACTGATAGCAAAGAACATTTGATACTCCAAGGCATAAAAAGTGTTCAGTACTTGGGTTTTGTTAAGCTTGACAGAAGCCAGGAAACAGGAGGGTACAACTGCAGCATAAAGGCTGCTTCTGTACCCGATGACAGGCTCGAGGATGGAGTTGGGGGAAAACAATAACACCACCCACCCACCCCTCATTCCTTACAGTAAGAGGAGAAGGCATTCATGGCTGTGTGTCGTCAATGGGATCGTCTCTGACAGCATCCGTCCTTGGGACCTGGGTTTTGTTCCCTGGCGCCAGGCTGCAGGCACAGGAGGGGAAAAAAACCTCCTCCTCGTGGATTTTACAGCAACAATGCATCTGCTTTTGTAGTTTTTACCTTGTTTTGTTCTGTAATAACCCTGGATGAAATGGGGTTTATTCCAGGTAACAGGAAGGTGCTTTCCTGGAAGTGTGGGGCTTGCAGAGCAGCTGCAGGTGAAGTGGAGGTTGAGGCATTACCTGCTGTGGGTTCCTAACTCTGCTCTGTCCTTCTCCCTCACCATCAGCATCTTCTAGTCGAGCTGCTCCGACACAAGATAACAAGCCTGCACTTTGAGGACTTTTTTTCCTGCAGAGATTTCAATCCCTGTTGAGAGTTATTTGTTGAGTCTGTATGTGTGACTGTTTGATAGGCAGAAAAATCAGAAATCAGAACACACAGGTCAGGCAAAAACTGCCAGAAACTTTCTTTATGTTCCCTTCCCTCCCACCCCTTTCACCTCTAGCAGAAGCTCAAGTTGCTTTTCTCTTGCAGCCTTATAAATGCACTTGTTTCCTTGGTTGTAACCCTATAAATGCTCTTGTTTAACATGGGCCGTGTTTGAAGTGTTGACCTTTTATTTGGTTTTAGTGCTTTAAATTAGAAGTTTAAAGATACCTAAAATCATCTTAAAGAAAAACGTGGCCCAGCAATTAAGGTTTGACATCTGAGCCTCTCCAGCTCCTGTGCACAACAAGGAGACTTTCCTGAAGAGTCACAAATCCCTCTGGTCAGTGAATAGAAGCCCCCTAGCCCTAGAGGAAAGCTTGTCTTCCACCCAATTAAAATAGGTTCTTAATTGGTCCTGTGCTAACCCAAAATGGGAGCTTTTTGCTTTATTTCAGGGAGATTGAGACAAAAATAAGTGAACAAGGACACCTGTCAGCTTCCAGGCTCTGGGTGTTTTCCAAATCTGTCTGCTGAAAGGGTGTTGTGATGCTTATGGTTTAACCATCCATGATGATTTACACTAGCAGCTTAATTCCCAGTGAAACCATAACTAAACCTCTACCTAAATTCCTGGGGCTGAGTATCTAAATTCCTGACCTAGAGTCTCTTGGAATTGTGTATTTTAAATACAAATGTATTTAAAACATTAGAAAACTCTACTCAGCATCCAGGAGAGTTTAGAGCCACTGAAGGGGCAGCTGCTTTTGCACTAGCCTAGAAATGATCTGTTTTGCTGTTCTTCATCAGCTTCAGCCAGTGTAATTTGAAGGTCTTGGAACAGTTAGCTTTGCAGTGACTGTTTTCTGTTGTGTGGAATCTGTTAAATGAATTTTAAACAGGTTTCTCTGCGCATCTTGCAAGTTTATTATTGTGAACAGAATCTTACTTCAAGAGCTCCTTGAATTTGTGTCAAGCCTTCAGCTGATCCAGCAAACATGCTTCTTCTATCATTTAATCTCAGTTTGTTCACCTGTGAAATGGGTGTTTTAACAGCCTATGTGATGTAATACTTTAAAAATGTACTTAGTACACCAGTATATCCTGCAAATTAATAGAATATTATGTAGAGAGAATTTGCTGTTGGGTGATAGAACAATGGCATATAATAAATTTTTTGAACATGGTGTAGAAGGGACAGTACACTTGTGTTCTTAAGTACTGTGTTAGAATAAACCTTTTTAATCCACCATGAAGGATAATGTACCTCATTTAAAAAGTCCTTTGAGGTCCTGCACAGTCTCTTGGAGCTGTGCTTTCCTTGCTGTGCCAACTCCTCGCCTCAGGAGGAAGACAAAGAACAGTTTGCAGTTAATGGACTGAGATTCGGGACATGGGGTCACACTTGCTTTGTGACCTTAGCTAGGTCAGTTCCTCCATAAATCAGTATTATTACAGTAATATTTCCTGTCCTTCAGCTTAGGTATGTCTTCCATATTTGATTTGTAAACTGTTCTGACTGAGGGCTTTTCAGTTCAAGTCTGGACAGCATCTACCACAACGGAGTTCTGTTGTTAGCTGGGGTTTCCAAGATGCCTCTTTTAATAAAAGCCACCATAAATTCAGTCATACTACTATGTTACATCCATCTTCTAAACATTGACACATATGAAGTTGCACTTGTTGAACTCAGAAATGTTCAGGTGAGGCTGGACATAGAATCCTAAAATGTCATTGCATGACGGTGTTGCCATCACAATTTATTTTTTCTAGTGCACTGTATCATTAATATTTGACTTATCCTAACTCTGCAAGCAGGAAATGATGGTGCATGAAGTTCTGCACTCAGAGCAGTGATTTGCTGGAGTTTGCTGTGGCAAATCTGGATCTACAAAACTACAGTGTATTAGTTTTGCTTGGTATTTACACCCTAATATCTATTTTAGCCCTTGGCATTATTTTGTGGGTACTTGTGCATATATGAGATTTTTGTCTCCTTAAATTTTACTCACTTCTGAAATTGTACTTTACACGTACATTTACATTTTACTTTACAGTCCAGTGTCAAAGCTCCTTCAGTCTTTCAAGAGTTAGCAGACATCCCTTGTCACTGTCTTGGGATGGTTTAGCTTTAAATTTGTTGAATGTTTAAAAGAAATATATAGAGAGAATTAATTTTAGCTGCACACCAGCAGATTGCCTTCTGTGCATGGCCAGAGTTGTGCCTTGCATCAAAGTTTGCATGGGTGGGGAAGGGGTTTACTACTGTAGCAAAGTCTTTGAGTGGGAATTTGAGGTCCAGAAAATGCTGCCCCAGATCATTTCTGCAGAGTTGTGTTGTGTTCACTTGTGCTTGATAAGGAGCAAGGCACAGATCCCAAAACCATGACTTTTTGAAGTGGGAAACCTTGTTTGTTTATGGAAGTGTGGCCAATTAATTTACATATATACCTGGTACAGCACAGCTTCAGCCAAGGCCAGGCTGGATGGGGCTCTGAGCAGCCTGGTCCATGGCAGGGGTTGGTATGAGATGATCTTTAATGTCCCTTCCAACCCAAACCTTTCTAGGATTCTTGGATGATAGTGCCGCTCTGTTTCACATTGCTTTGACAGTCATGTAAATTCTCACATTATTTTATATTTTATCAAATAACATGAGTGGATTCAGTGACCATACCTAGTTTTCACCAAAATTCTACAAAGCGTGATTAAGAGAAGGTGCTCAAGTGTTTTTATCTCTGCTTCATCACCAGTGGGGCAGCAAAACTACAGTTACTTCCAGTTTTGTTCTGCTTTCCCATCATTTGAGCAGGAGTGAACAATGTGGCCTAAACTTCTTTTTTCCCTAAAAGCTATGACAGGCCAGGCCTGATAAATTTTAGCATGATAGAGAGGGAAAGCTATAACCTGCTGACACTGGGGGATATAATTAAAATGTGTAGGAACCTTGAATTACAGCTGTTGCAAGTGTTCCAGCTATCTTAATAATTGAAGACCTTTTAATAATTTTATATGTTCTTTACTAGCTTGGCCTTGAGCTTAGGCAGGACTTCAGTTTCAAGATAATTTTCTTGTCTTCAAAAGTTAAATTGCTTTCTTTAATATAAAGCATACAATAAGGAGTGCAATTGAAGAGCTGCATGCCTACTGAACCTGCTCTTTCAGCATGAGACTCCACTTGTTCGAAGCAGATCCGGAGGAACAAACACTCTTTTATTATTAGATGATAAATCCCCGATGCCATATCACTGTTTTGGCTTTCAACCTTATTGAACTTTCAAGAGAAATGCCTCTGTTTATAACATGAACTGCCCAGTAGCATCCAAGTATCTGTCACTGCACTGTGGACTGAATTTTTATTTTGTGAACTGTACTGTGCTGTTGTTCATAGTGTGTCTGGTGCTATACAGCTGAAGTCTGGCTTGTACCCTGATGAAAAGCTGCAGAATGAGATGTGGGGGTTACTATTTTTGTTACAGAATTCTGATTGCAAGTTAGAGCTTTTAATAATTTTTAATTAAAGGAGTTGACAAATTAAGGTTTTTTCTGAGTAAAAAATATTTCTGCTGAAAAATGTTGGGATACTTAGTTTACTGATGTTTGTTGAGATTTCTTTCTAAAATACCACAAAATGTACATAAAGGAGGCTTACATGAGGGCTGAGGGGGGCTTTTGCCCCATGGAGGGGCATGGAATGATACGACATGGGGAATGGCTGCAGGAGGGTAGATTTAGGTTGGATATGAGGAAGAAATTCTTTACTGTGGGGGGGGATCAGGCCCTGGCACAGGTTGCCCAGGGAGGCTGTGGATCTCATCATGCCTGGAAGTGTTCAAGGCCAGGCTGGATGGGGCTTGGAGCAGTCTGATCTAGTGGGAGGTGTCCCTGCCCATGGCAGGAGGATCTTTAATGTCACTTTAAAGATCCTATGAAGTGTATGAGTTCAACAATATCTCTGCTGATGGCAAAAATTCCCTGTGCTTTAGAAAGTACTATTTATTACCACATAGAAACATCTCTCCCATAAAAAGTGACATCCCTAGCATTTGACTTTGAATGGAAAAGTAGTTTGAATTTCTGCATGTGTATTTGGCAAATTATGTTTCTGTGTTTGGCTTTGAATTCACCATTCTTAAGCAGCTTCTCCAGCCTCTAAAAGTGGGGAAATTGAGGCAAGGATCTGAATTTATTTTGCAAATGACTTAGTTTAGAGGTAGCTATAAGTGAAGCAAAGATAAAAGCTGGAATTCACTGTCTCCTGGATCCAATGTCTCAGGCAGGATTCCTGAGTTTTTTTGCTTCCAAAATTTCTTTTGGGATACCCAGCCTGTTGCTTTGGCAGGAATCTGCTTTTGACACAGCAGTGGAGTATTCTGCCAAGAGACATTTTTTGAATATTGATATCTTAGCCCACAGCACTGCATTTGTTTAATATTTGGTAAGGTCTCAGCCGCAACAATCAACTAGCAAAAATTTTGTGCTCATGGAGCTTTCTAGTGAGTTCTAGGACATGGTCAAGATCTGATGTTTTGTAATGCCAAGATGTGTAGTTAAAAGGCTTTATAAACCATCAGCTCTAAGTGGTGCTTTCTCCTGCAGAGTATCAAATTGATAGTCAAACATAATTTGGTTTTTAAGTTTGTCTGTTGAATGAGTCCCAATTTGTATAGATAATATATTGTGTGTTCAAGTGAGTGCTCTGCTTTTGTACATTCCCTTCCATTAAGAAGATGAGACCTTGGATAACTCAGAGTTTCAGATAATGTGGAATCAAATACATTAGCAAGCCATACTGTAACAAATCAGCACAATGACTATTTTATGTTTGAAGTGGAGCTCGTGTTTGGAGTGCCTGTAAATGCCTTGTTGGAAAAAAAATCAATTCTGAGCATCTCCTTTCTCCACATTTTGATTCATTTTACCTCAAATGTATTTTGACACTGAAGTTTCAGCCTGTCCACATGCAGGGTTTGACTCTCCTGGCTTTTTTTGAGCTTACTCCAAGACTATACCACAGTGGTGGAAAACAACATGTGAATTTGCAGGGCACATTCATAATGCTTAATTACTTTATAGAACCATATAGTTGCTAAGGTTGGAAAAAAACTTTAGGATCATCACATCCCACTGTCGTTTGACTGGTAAAACAGCCTAAGCAAAGCATGTAGAGGAGGCAGCTGAAGAAGAAACGAAGCAACAAATCACACGTCTTGCTTTCTGAAATCATCTCACTAGACCTCAGACTCCATATTTTGGGAGACTTGCACCGTGTAGAGTAGTGCTGGTAGGATTGGCAGAGCTTGTTTTATTTGGAGCAGGCAAATGAATAAATAAGGATTCTTGGTACACTCAGAGAGCTCAAGGCACTTGGGGAAAATACCAATAATCCCCGTTTGATAGAGGATGGGAGTCAGGCACGGAGCTCTGTCTTGTCAAGCACTGCCAGGCTGGTCATTGGTAGAGCAGGACCTTCAAATCTGCTTGAAATGGGAAAGTTGATGAGAAAGAGAGATGTGGGAGGGCTCTTCCAACCCTCCGAGTCAAGGAGAGGGTTTGTAGGGAGATGTAACGTGTTCCTTAGTTTGATTTATTTTTCTTTGCTAAGGAGAGAGTCTGCAGTACACAACATTAGATAGTCTTTGCCCTGGCTACACCAAGCTTTTGCATTTTCTGAAGGGATATATTGGTAGTATTGTGAAAATGTGACTGTGACCTATTTAGACGGGTTAGAGTGGGGTACAAATCTCTGCACTAGGAAGAAGTATCATTTTCCAGCTGGGCAGAAAATCACATTTATTCTGTAATAGAACACAAGAGCTCATTGAACACCAGAGTGGAGTGGCTGAGCCGTCAGCGCTCCACCGGGGGAATGAAGTCTCCGCTTAAATATTCCATCAGATAGCAGAAATCCTGGGAGTCCGAAGAACAGAATTACTGGCTTCGGTAGATGACCAAAAAGTTCTTTTTCTCAGGAGAGGCTGTTCAGCTGCAGTAGAGGATTGTTTTTAGAGGAGCTGCAAGACTTTCTGTATGTGTTCTCCTTGCTAGTTGTCAAGGGCTGGAAAAAAAAAGGAAATTATTATACATAGGCATAGCCCTGGACTGACAAAGGGGTGACGTGCAGAGATCCATCCACATTTAAATGAATCTCTCTTAGAAACAGGAACTTTGGAATCAAAGACTTCACTTTCTCAAAAAATCAACCATTTGACCTAAAAGTTCAGAAGCTGTAGGGGACTGCCCAAAATTATCAGGGGTGGAACAGTCCAATATTTGTGTTGTTAATGTTGCAGCCAGGATCAGATGGTTTGTAAGAGGAGGTAGGATCTCCTCTTAGACAAATTATTCTGGTCAGGAAAAAAGCAGCAGTACATGAGCCTCTGTCCTGGCAAATAGTTTGTGCATCCAAAACGATGTCTGGTTTTTCCATCCCTCCTTTCGAGTCTAAGAGGAAATTGCTTCCCCTTATAAACCTTTCTTACTTAATACGATGGATTTTTAAAATTTATTTAAAGAAGCTTCACAAATTCGTGCTGTAATAAAAATATTGAGATGCAAGACAGTGAGTTTGGGCAGTGTCACTTGGTTAGGTTTGTGCAGGTGCTCTGAAGTGCTTCCCAGTTATTAAATTTCACAATGCGAGATGGGCAAATCTTATCTCTGCCTCATGCCGGCATCACAGCAGCAAACTTGTTGAATTCCCCTAAGTTATGGAAATACCTGGTGTAGAACCTAAACTGTGTATTACAAGTTTTGACACAACTCCTCTGCAACCAATGGGGAACACATATTATTTTCTGTCCTTCAAAGCTGCTTTTCTGTAGAGATAACATTGGCAAGGATAGCTCCGAAGATAGGCGCTCACTCAGCAGAGGAACATTGCTGTATTACTCACAAAGATAAGGAGGTATTAAGAACTTCCTTGGAGTTCTTACCAAAAATCAATTCTATCTTTTATAGTTCTCCAGAGATAATTCATCCCTCTCCCCATCCTAATCCGCACTGAGCGGGGATGGAGGCAAGGAGAAGGATGTGGTGCGAAAACCAAAGGTTAAAATCTCACAGTCCTTTTGTGATTTGTTTTGATATTAAAAATTACATCTTTTCTGGATGGGCATCAGCCATAAAGTGATGGTCATTCCCAAATCAGCTGTAAGTGCAATACAAGGAATTAAACTAGTCTTTCTGGCAGGAGAAACCAACAGTTTCAGTGACAGGAGGAGCGTCCCTCTCCTCAGGAGAGATGCAGGATGAACAAGGTGTCTCCCCTAATCCAGGCAGCAAGAAACATGGACTCTTTCCTCTTCTGGCCCTATTGAAAATATCTGATTATCCAGATTACACCTTTTCTAAAGTAAAAGGCAGGCTGGTAGGTTCAGAATTTGATTTCCAAACATCCCAGTCTTTGAATTTTCATCCTTGCCATCAGTATTTTGTGTGACAATGATCATGCATCAATAACATATCATTTCTGAGCCCTGCTTGTTTTTTCCTCTGTAGATCTAGAGACCTGTGGTGTAGTGGAAGGTGTCCCTGCCCATGGCAGAGGGATTTGAACAAAATAATCTTTAAGGTCCCTTCCAACTCAAAGCAATCTATGATTCAATGATTTTGGTTGTCTGTGCAAATTCTTTCCCATCTGTGGATGAAGAGCCTGTAAAAATATGTGGCCATGCCCTGAGCAAGTTGTCCTGAAATATCTGGTCTCAGTAATAGAAAATTCCCCAGACAGTGATTTGGCAAACATTTTACTCCTGAGGATGAATGAATTTAAACTTTTATTCTGAATTGGATATCTTGTGTTCCTAAATACCTGCTATTTTTGAGACCTTGTTAATCATATTGCTTATGATAAATGATATTTTTGGCCACTCTGTCATTCAGTATGTCTGGTGTATGTCAAAGGTAATATTCTCTTGTGGTGCTGTAGCATATTGAAAATTGAAATAATATCTTTACAGTTTCTCAGGTATCCTGACTAAAATTGTAACTTGTCTTTTCTCCTCCCCGTTCCTTATGCTTTTGACCATCACTGACTTTTTTTTTTTCTTTTTAATTTGCAGAAGGCACAGATGCAAGTCCTGACAACACACCCTTCTTACTTAGAGGATTAAGACAGTGTCCATGTTTATGCTTGTTATGGTTATATTTTCTTTCTCCTTGTAAGGCATCTAGGTTTTTTAAACAGCTTTCTGTGCAGATAAGTAAAATCTTAGATTTGAGTAGGAAATCTTAGTAAATCTTAGATTATTGTAGGAAACCTTTTTTAGCCAGAATAGAAGATACTTATCCTACGGTAGCAGATTGTGGCAAAAGGAAACAAGTTGTTGCCATGTTAAAATTCCTCATGCATAATTTTTCTTGTTACTTCATCCCACAGTTCTGGAGGTCATTTTAGTTGAACTTAATGAGTTCCTGGGTGTACACAGAGCACACCAACTTTTTGGGTATATTTCTCTGGCCCAGAAATGATAGAGGAGGGGGAGAAGCTCCAAAGTACAACAAGAGTCTGCCAGAGTTTTATTTAGAGCTTGAAACAAATTCAGATCTGTTTCTGGATTTGAAATGCCTTATAAAAGGCTCTTTAGCTCCCTGCAGAAGAAGTGGTGGCAGATCTTTTTTTGTACCTTTCAGTGGTATTTCATATTTGAGAGAGATTTCTAGGCATTATCTGAAGCTCTGCTGTCTTTCTTGCCACTGGGAGCAGTGACAGTTTGTGGTGGGGATAGAGAGGAAAGGGTTGGCCATTTCCCACTTCATTAGGGAATAATATGGTGTAAAAATAATCATTGTGTCATAGAATATTCTGAGTTGGAAGGGACCCATAATGAGCATCAAAGTCCAACTCATGAAGAGAGGAAAAGAAAAAATTTAGAAGGTAAATTGAGGAGCAATCTCTGCTGAGTCAGAGATGCCATATAAGAGAAATAAATATATATCCTACCCCAGCTGGAAAAAGAATCCTCTGCCATAATGCAAAGTCAGTATTCAGAGATCTGAATAAGTCTACTTGATAATAATTGCCGAGCTATGTCACATCTGAGCAGCTTTTTATCTAAAAATATCCTCAGGCATTTATTTTATTTTTCTGGATGTGCACAAGAAATGAATCCTCAGTAACTACAGTGACTGGTGTGAGATGGAAGAACTCAGGACTGAAGAGACTCTGCCTAAACACGACCCTGAGGACCAAAACTTGCAGCATTTAGCATCATGTGATGGAAAAAAACAAACCAGCAAACAGTTGCTGCCCATTTACATTCTGGCTTGTCCCACAGCCACTTTGAGCATGTGTCCTCAACAAATGTACTTTTCCCATCTTCCTTATTTTGGTCTGGAAATATTTATTTAGTGTAATTCCTCTTTACCTCCTCTTCTTCTTACTACTTCTTATAGTTCCATATTTCATGGGCTTTTTGAGTGTTTTGTCCTTTACCTTTTGCTTCAGTCTGGCCTTTGGCCATCAGTCTCCTCCATGAAAATACCCTGAGTGACATGAAAAACAAATGTGTTCTTCCCTCTTCTAGTTTTTATCTTCCTGCTAAATGCTAGACAAAGAGGAAGCTCAGGAAAGCTCAGAGTGATGAAGAGGAAAAAGCAGAAAAAATCTGTAATACAGAAAACCTGTGATTTTCTGGGTTTTGGAAGGAGCAGTTAAGGAATTGTAAAATCACAGAATCCTGGAATGGTTTGGAAGGGATTTTAAAGATTGTCTAGTTCCAGCCCTCTGCCACAGGCAGGGACACTTGCAATGAAGAGGTGGAAAAGAGAAAACTACAACAATGAAAGAAAACAGAAAATCAGAACAAAAATGAAAAAAAAGTGAAAGAAAATCTTCAGTATTTTTCTGTTCCTGAGTTATCCAGGCAGCAGTGTGCATAAAGTCCTTGCTTTATAAATCTAATTCAGGTCCCTGTCCCATGAATTTACAACTTGAATTGGGAAGTGGGAGAAATTAATGGGGAAAACCTCCCTCATTTCAATTTATTTCTCTGTAAAGCATCCTAGAGCATATTTCATTTTGGGGAGAGGAGAGAACAACAGATTGTTGTTGCTAATAGGATTTGGGTCAAACTGCTGCTCCCTTTTTGGCACGTAACTAAATTAAGAGGAGGGTGTTCTCAAAAATGACATGGCACTGCAGGAGGATAATCCCCTCCCCACCCAATTCCGAGTCCCCTTCATCAGCAGAGATGTTTGGCTGAGTGTATTCTGCAACAATTTATCCATTAAAACTCGAGCTTCCCCACCACTGGCTTTAATCCTGCCTTGGAAGGAGCTCCATTGCCACGGCTGAGCGCGCTTCGTTCTGCCTCAATCCCAAGAATACCAACAGTTTGTGCTCACTCCTGAAGATAAATCTCCCCTCCACCCTTCAAAACTCAGGAAGGCAGAGGTGGTAAAGGCCTGAGTTTATGGAATAGGGGGTTAACAAGAGTGGCAACAAGCAGCAGAGCAAATAAAGTTACGGATGAACTGCGTCAGCTGCAAATGCTTTTGCAAGGTTTCACGAGTAAGGGACGTTCTGTATCTCGAGTTGAAGAAGTTGTCTTCAGTCTGTGCCTTCTTTGGGGTCTTTGTGGATCATCAGCTGATGTCCCTGGGAATTGCAGTTCCCTCTCAGCAGGGAGTCACCTGGTAGTGAACCAGCCTGAGGTCCACGAAATGGGAAGGTTACAGGGGAATCCGACAACTCTGAAATGAAGGGGTGTTATATTTTTTTATGTCTGAGTGGAAAGTTAATGTTACGTAAAACTGCCTACTGAAGCCAATTCCTTCACTAAATTTGTTTTCCTTGGATTTTTTTCATTCCTTCCATGTGTCCAAGAAAAATATTACTTAGCTAAAAGGCATTAATTCAGTTTAAATCAGAGTATCAAGCCTTCTGACTCTAGTACTGATGTGTGCACAAGTTTCTTGTTTAAATTAAGCCTGCTGGTTACTGGCTTGTTTGTTTCTCCACTATCCCTGCTTTCCCTATATTCAGGATGCTTATCTCAAACTAGAAAAATAATAGCCATGTACCATTTTTTAAATAATTCAGATGGAAAAGCAATATCCTGCAGAATTTCTGTAATCAAGTATGTACCCAATCCGGCTCGTGTGGAAACTTGATCAAAATAGATCCTTAACTCCTGGTTAATCCTAATTAGGATACAGAGTTCAATATAAAGCCACTTCTCATTTTCCTTTGCAATCGGCACATCATTTTTGTTTTGTTAAAGGACACAAGTTGCATCCCTTAGATAAACAGCTTGGGCAAGCTCTGCAAAACAATTAGTGCATCTTTCACATGGTCTAAACTTGATTGAATAATTACTCAAATAATGGTCAGTAATGGAATACATAGGGTTATCTTCTGGCTAATCCTCAGGTAATGGAGTTGGTGTATCTCTGATTTTTCTCTTAGCTGTTCCCAGTAAACAGGGGACTGAGACAAAAGTGATTATGGGAAGTGGAGGGAGTCACTGGAGGCCAGCAAGGAAAAGGAGGCCTTATCTTAAGCAATTAATCAAGAAAACTCCTATTGTGGGACAATTATTCAAAGCTAATTCTAAAATAGCTTTAGAGCCCGAGGTCCTGAAGGTTTTTTAGTGGGTTTTTTTTCTGTTTTGTTTTTGTTTTGTTTTTAAGAGTTTTGCCAAGGTCATTGGGAGCATAGGGGCAGCCCTTGCATCCAAATGAAGGCTGCAGCATAAAGAGGGAGTTGAATCTGAAGTGCAGCATCACACAATGGGGGCCTTGAGGTTCTTGTCAGAGCTTTGAGTTTTATTTTAAAAAATGGGTTGGAATGTTTCTAAACAGAGGTGATATTCTAAAACTTGCTTAATACTTCCACAAAAGTCAAAGACTCAGATAATTATTTGGATTGGGAGGGATCCTGAAGCTCGTCTTGTGCCACTCCCCTGCCACGGACAGGGATATCTTCCATAATTTCAGGTTACTCTAAGCCCCATCCATCCTGGCCTTGGACACTTCCAGGGATGGGGCAGCCACAGCTTCTCTGGGCACCCTGTGCCAGAGCCACCCCACCCTCACAGTAAACCTTTTCTACCCCATATCCAATCCAAACCTCCTCTCTGTCAGCTGGAAGTCTTTCCCCCTTGTTCTATCACTACATTCTCTTGTAAAAGGGTATCCTCTCTTACTGTGTGTCCTTTGCAAGTGGCACCACAAGAAGTGTATCACAATCATTTCACATCCATGCTCAGCTCTACTTCTGCAAATGCAGGTTTCTGGTATCTCTGAATCTCCTTTTTATATTTTCTCTGATGATTTACACTGCTTTTTGCTTAGTTTAATTGTCCTACAAAGTCTTGCTACAGCCTCAGAAGCACAAGATTGTTTTGTGGCTGTTGCCTTGTAAAAGCCCATGAGGTCTCCCCAAAAAGCTCCTGTATAGTGAGAGTGTTTTCAGCCTCTGAGCTCCCTTGAAAGTGAGATTTATTTGAAGATGTTGCTGTGATCCATGATGTCCGACGGAAAGAAGCAATAGATTTTAGCAGCTGTCCCTGAAAAATTATAAGGTCACCGGAAAAAAAAAAAAGCAGAGGTTTTTAATTGGATGTGGTTTAAATTTTCCTACGGCCTCCTGAATCGGGCTCCTTGCTGGAGTGGGAAGCTGCCCACAGAATTATTGCTCAGCACAGTCACCCCCTGCTCTCAGAGCACTTTTTCCCCAGCGGTGCTGACAGCAGCAGTTTGAAGCCCCTGACACCGCCCGGTCCGGTTTCAAATGGCTGTGGAAGTGCTGCTGGGGAGGTGATCGCACTGCCCTGATTAGTTTTCTCTCTGCCCATGGGCACCCTTTGCAGGGAGAGCCTGGACACACATTTGCTCCCATACAGAAAAAAGCAGAGAGGCTGGAAGACAAAGAGAGTCACTAATTGGATTTGTAGCTGTAAGAAAAAAAAACTCTTAAAGTAAACATTTTCCTCTCTTTAAGTCTCCATGGCTTCTTTCGTGAAGACCGCTTGAAAGTATCTGTTTCGGGGGTGAACCCTTCCCAGCAAATTTAATTTTGAGGCTTGTCAGGCTTTATTAAAACCTTATCATCGGTGATTTCCTTCTCTGCTAGATCAAGAAGATTGTATTTGTTATGGGATTCATATTGTGGCTCGGAATTCATCCCAGCAAAGGAATGGGGGGTTCACAGATGTACCAGGACACACCAGTGCCAGTTCTGAGCACTGAAGTCCCATGATAAGTAGTCAGTGCATCTTCCTGAAGGCTTTGGATGTTGTTTAGACAGAGTTGGAAGCTGTAACTGCAGTTGTGTTTCTGAGTTAGTGGTTGTGAATATAAACTCGTTGCTCTGCAGAGCAAAAGCATTCATGATTGCTGCTGGTATCATTAAAGAAATGGGATCCCAGCATCTGAAATATTCCCAACAGCTGGAATGTTTGGTAAACACTTTGGGGTATGGTGTGTATACATTTATTAAGGGAGAGGGTGAATATGTGCCTTTTTTTTTTTTACTCTTAAGTAATTTCATTTACATTAGTTAGAGTTTTCCAGTCAATTGCAGAGCTTTTTTATTTATTTTTAATTAAATTTCTGTGAGTTCTTGTAATTTGTGCCACTATGGATCAATACCATAGATCAGAATTTCATCTAACAGAATAGACAGAGCTTTTCCAATTTATTCTAGAGCACAGGCCCTGGTTAGCTTTTCCTATACCTCTCAATTAATCTGTTGAAAAGAAATTTCTCTCTATCCCAATCTTTCTCTTTTTTAGAAAATATTTTTGAATTGCTGAGAAAATACTGAATTTCACTTTCTTACCCAATGAAGAACAAAGATGGATGGAGGAATCTCTTAAATACGTGCTCTGTTTGTTTTTCTTATAGTGCCAGAAGTAAGCAAAGCACTTTGGAAAACACAGATACAGTTCTTGCCCTGAGCAGCTTATCACTGGGATTCAAACATGCCCTTGCAATGCAAGTGATGCACAAGAGGTGGAGGAGAGGAAAGGCAATTAATGGCCAAATGAGTTGTTGAACTAAAAAGTTACTTGAAGGTGATTTAAACACTCAGAGCCTTTTTTATGACAGCAAAATTGCATCTTTGTCCTGCATAGCCAGAGTGATGATGGTCTTTAAGCTGAGTTGAGCCAGGACTTCCTTCTAGGAATGCATTTTTGCAGAAGCTCCCTCGTGTGAATAAGAATATAAGAGATTAAGACCCAAAATAGCCCAGGTCTACTTTTGAGGGAATAAAGTAGTCAAAGGCAGACACAGGTAATTGTAGCTGATCACACACACTTTGTCTGCCAGAGGAATTCTCTCTCCATGTGGATTTTATGCCCCACCTGACAGTGTCTGTGTTTATCCTGTGAATTTAGAGATGAGATCATGATTTAATAGGAGACAACTGTCTTCATGTTGCCATTTCTTCCATGCCAGACATCTTCCCCATGCTGATCAGGATTGCTACGATCTCCCCTCCCATCTCCTCTACCATGGCCACAAAACCAGTAACGAGTCACTCTGGGCTGAAGGACACCTTAGCTATTTTTTTCAGCAATATAAGCACAAATATGCTTGTTAGTACAATCTAAAATAGCCCATCATGCCATCATGTCTGCCTCTTACTTGCTGTCACTGGAACTCCTCAGGATGAGAAATGTGACTCTTCAATTCTAATGGCCTTAAACCACATTTCTGCTCCACAGGTGCATTACACAAAAAACCCAAACTCTTTGGGGTTAAATTTTGAATTTCTGGGGAGTAAAAGTGGGATCTGAAGTAATATAGTGAAAGAAATGTGTGATGTCTATGGGATGGTTGCACCTTCTCGTTTCTGGAGTTCTTTAACTCAGTTGCAAAATAAGACATTAAATAATCACAGTATTTTCCCACTGCCAAATCCAAGTACTCAAATATACATGTACGTTGCAAACCCATGAAGCACTAAAATTCTGCAATGCCAGGTAAAAATTATTAATATGGAAGAAGTACAGATACCCCAGTGCAATAAATACCTAGTCTGTTCCTTTGCCAGGAGGTACAAATAGTCGCTTCCTAAAATATTTGTAAAAGCCTACGGATTTTCAGCCTAGGATTTTATTGAAGGTAGAACAGTATGTTTTCTTATGCAAGACCATATTATAGAAAAGGGAAAGCACTGTAAAAATCCTTCCAGATGTTTATATAGGTTCAGTGGTTTTGTTTTTAGTAAGATTTGTGATACTTGAAAATCTGGTTTGGAAAGCTCAGCCAGGAAGATTAGATACAGAGGTGCAAAGTGAAAAGACTGATGGTCTGCTTTCCTTTTCTCAAGAAAAAATACATATAAACCCCTCTTATTATATCTGAGAATTATTAGATGCAGATAATACAATGTGGATTTCGATTCTTTAGATGGTAAATTTGATCTTTGCAAGGGGAGTGGTGCTGAATCTCAGTTCTAACAGAAATTCTCATCCAGGAATACTCCTGGGAAGATTATTAAAATCCTACAGGTACTGACATCAGCTACAAAGATCTACTTGTGCATATTTCTTTAAAGGGGGGGAAAAACCACCTTAATGCACAGTATTACCATAGCTAGGCCCTATTATACTATTGTAATCATAGCTGAAGCAAGAACGGTGATTAACGATGGCAATTTATTGTATCTGACGAGGGGAGAAAATAGGAGATGTTGTCGTTATCATAAATCATATCATAAATAACCAAAGAGAAGCACTCAGAAAGCTTGTGTGGTGTCAGCAGCAAGCCCTTTCAGGCACGTTAGCCCAGGATGTAGCCATAGAAACCCCAAAGTCATATTGTTATCTTAGTCTTGCTGCAGTTATGTGATACAACAGTATTAACATATAGATTAGGCCATTTATAATACTAGGTGTCATTTCAGGTTGGCTTGCTTATATAGCATTTTAGTTTTTTTGTTGTGCCGAATGTTAGGGATACGCTGCATTTTTACAGGTCAGTATAGAGCCATTTATAATGTATTGGCTTCACACCTCTGTCAGTCTTGCTAATGTACTCTGTTATTGATTGGTTGTACTCTGTGAATTGTCATTGCGTAATTACCTTGTCTTTGCTAATAATTTTATTTTTTAGAAGTCAAAATGTTCCTTTAAAGAGAAAACCTCTGCACCTGCACGCGTACCCTGGGACAAGTTCTTGGTTCTGTTAAGGACCATACATCCCAGAGGGAATAAAAAGTGAAATGAAAAGCATGGAGACAAAGCCAAATTTTGTTGTAGAGGTTTTCTGTCCCTGGCTCTATGTTTTGATCTGGCTGCAGTGGTTTTCACATTACACTCTGCCGAGTTCAGGGGAGAGACTCAATCCCAAGTAATTCAGAGCAACACCACAGTGACTGAGCCAAGGCTGCCCTGCTGACAGGGAGCTGGCTGGATCTCACACATTTCTCATTCCAGCACTTCCTAAAGATGCTTCTGGGGTTGTTTCTGCTCTCCAGACCCATTAGCCCAGCACCGCTGTGTGTTCGTGTGTCTGTGCATGAGCTACAAAAAATGTTGAGCCGCTGCTTAAAAGTCAAAGCAAAAATAAAGTCTCCGTTGTTGTATTTAGACAGAAACATGTTTTTGCTTGCTGTAGCAGCACAAATTCTGGGCTAATATTTTGTCAGGTCAGACAGAGATTGCGGGTGTAGCAGATAACAATCTGCCAACTCTGGTTTTCTGTCTTCAGTAGGGAACTAGCTGTGTCATTTTAAGAATCCTGTGTAATTTGGCTTCAAAAAATTCCATATTTTAAAAAAGTATTTGAATGAGGGCAACCACTAGTAACTACTTAGGAGTGTTATTCTCATTGCATCTGGTACCCTAAAACACCATTGGAAGCCAAAATCTCACATTATATCCTAAGCTAAGATCTGATGCCCAGAGTGATGCTCCTCACAACTCCCCCGTTTTTTTTTCCACTCCCTTATGCCTGTGTAATCCTTAGGTGAGTTTTTGCTTTGCCAGCTGGACATAAAAATACTTAATCTTTGTTTGCTTTTTTTCCTTCCACCCTCAGATATATTTCCATTTGAGTTATCCCATTAGGTCACTTCTAGCCCAAACTAGCATATAATGTTCCTTATTTTAGCCTTGATTAGTTCCTCATTCTCCTGCACAAATGCTTGAACCAGGACAAAAGAAAGGATGGGACAGTTTCCATTTAAATGTAGAACTGCAGGTTTAGGAGTTATGGTTTGTTTCTGGAAAATTATCAATACTTTCTTCTCATACTGGTGCTCAATAATTCATCTCCAATTTGGTATGATTTTTTTTGTATGATTTCATACCAAGATGGGGAGGATGGAGAGGTAACTGAATCAATCTGGAAACTTTTGTGGCCAAAACCTGATTATTACTATCATACATGTTTCCAGATGGTTGGATGTATTATGTCATTAGGGATGGAGAGGTGTTTTGTTGACCTTTTGTAGCTTCTTGGGCAGGTTAATAAAGGCTTCTGGAGGGATTGATAAATGTATACACCAAGTCTCAGTCCTGCTGAACACCTGAAGTTCAGTGCTGGCTAATAGTAAGGACTGAAGGCACCACCCAAGCCATTTGGGGCAGCATTTTCCAGTGTGATTAACAAGTTGAGATGTTTAATTTCAAGCACCTTTCTCCTTTACAGTGTTTTAGTTATTCATGCAAAATCATTTGCCATACCTGAAAGCTCTTTATTTTTCTTTTTCTTTTCTTTTTTTTTTTTTTTTTTTTTTTTTTTATGTATTGGTGGTTTTTGCTTTTGGTAGTATTCTGAGAAGGCACTGCAATGAACTTGCTGACAATGTCAGTGGAAAAATCTGAGACACATGGAAGATGAGCTCCTTGGTGGTGCTCTCTTCCCATAGGAAATATCAACTGGAAAATGCCAGGATTTGGTTGATCTTTATAAAGTAATGGAAAAATCTCTTATTTTTATTGTCTGTTTGGTAAACAGGTCACATCAGTGATCAGCTGTGTTCACACAGCAGAGAAATTATATATACAATTATAAATATATATATGTGTAACATATAAATGAGTATCTATATAAAATCCAGTATTCTAAGCCCCACGTGTGTCACAGGTATCTCAGTGTGTTCATTTTGCATTAAGGTATCAGGATATTGGCCTGTAGCATATCAGGATTGAATTTTGTCCCTCTTCCATTAATTTCCTTTATGGACTACAAGCACACTTTCTGTTTGTTTTGGGAAAAGGCCATTGTTATTACAAGTTAAAGAGATAAAACATATCATGGCACAAGAAAAAGACTTCAATTTTAGCAGAAATCAAAAGCTCCTGCTTATTAGGATATGATAGGGATGTAAGCTCTTGACTTAATGACTTAAAATTTCCAAAAACTTATCTATGCTTCAACTAGACAATAGGAAAATTATTCTGGAAGTCTGCAGGAAGTTTTTTCCTATTTTTTTCTCACTAAAATGTTTCATATGTTGGGTGGGAACAATCCCTTCCTTCCTTACATTTGAGAGGCTGAGCTGGCTGAGTATAAAGCCACCAGCCTTACTATCCATGTGGTCCTAAGGCACATATGCTTGGAAATGAAGATGGAGTGATAATTTCAGAGCAGGCACTGCCAGATCACTTCCTTTCCCAAATCCTAATTTTCCTTAAAAATCCTGATGCTTCTAACTTCCATTCTCAGCTACTTGGTACCATGCAGTGCAGAGGAGCAGAGAGGCTGATGTGAACAAAACTGTGTGTGAAAGAATTCTGTGATCTACTGATCTTACTTGGTCATTTTGCATCCTCTTAGAAAAGAAAATGTTCAAGTTCTGTTTAAAAATAAAAGGATTATGGATGAAATTTAATAGTTGAAAATAGGCATGTGTGAGTTGGATGGAAACATCTGCTTTTTGAGAATTGTATCCTTAATGGGTTTGCTCTGATAGCTGATCCTGTTTATCTGCCATACTGCAGTTAATATCAAATGCCAAATGCCTAAATCTTACATTATTATAATAACAAGAGTTGGCTTTCTCAGGAACTGTTACCTCCCAGAGCTTTGTGCAATTATTACATTAGATGTAGCATTGGAAGTAAGAGTTGCTGCTGCTAAAATCAAGTTACTCTTTCTTCAGCAAGTGGTGTCCAGCTTTAGGCCAGCATGTCTGACTCTGCTTCATCTTGTACATAACAAATATTTGTTTATTCTTAAATCTGCACATCTTACCCAGATGGTTTTATCCTGTCACCACCCTGTGACAGAGTGAAATGTTAATCCAGTTCTCAGAAGAGAGAATGGAACTTTACTTAAATTAAATGCCAGCCAACAGACAGGGCAATTTTTTGGCAGGGTCAGGAGCTGAGCAAAGATTTTGTCTGTCCCAATCTATGCCATGTTCTTTGGACACCCATCTAGCTGACAATGCTTGTGTTTTCTCACTGAAGTTACCAAATAAAAAGTCTGGTGGCAACCAAGATGATGACAATTTTAATTTTATAGACATGTTTATATATGGTAGGTTTTCTTGCTTGAAGAATCCCCATACATAGATGCATTTTTAGTCAGATCAGATGAGTTTTGCATCTGTTTTTCCTGCCTTCAGTTTTATCTGACCTGTTGTGCTCCATCCTCTGACAAGGCAGCCAGGTGAGCAAGATAATGTGGTACATGTGATTGCATTTCTTTTTCTGTAGAATTTCTGTTCCTTTGTACCCTCGTGTCAGTTTTAGGGACAAATAGTCCCTCAGTTTTCATAAACATGGAAATTCATTACTGAAGTGTTGAGTATTGCTGTCCTGAAACTGAGCTGTGGCTAAATTAAGAAGGTATATATTAAATACCCCTTTGGTCTGGGTTCCCTGCTGTGCTACAGGAACATGATGTACCAAGAAGTAGAGTTTGAGCTTCTTTAGTGTTTTTTCCTTAAAAAAGGTACAGGAGTTTCAGTTTCTTGCATGAACCATTCAGTTTAAGAAATTTTCCAGCATATGAAGTGGTGACAGATCCCCATGGTTTGTATTTGGGATTCTGATGCTTTCTGTCCAGATGCTGCATATTTATCAAGTTCAGCTTTTACAGCACTTCTGTGAGATGGAATTATGATCATTTGTCAGATGGGAAGGCAGCAGGATGTGGAGGAACCTGCCCCAAATCACCCTGCAGACCCGTGTCAAGAGAGGAGTGATTTCCTTTCCCCCCTAACTTTGAAATCATCCTTTCATAAAAGTGAATTTGCCTTCTGACACAGACCCAGGTGATGTTGTTACCCACTGAATCATTTAGGTTGGAAAAGCCCTCTGAGATCATCAAGTCCATTTACCCAACACTGCCAAGTCACCACTAAATCCGTGTCCCCAAGTGACACATCCACATGTTTTTTGAACAATTCCAGGGACGGTGATTCCACCACTTCCCTGGCACAGCCTAATATTCTCAAGCAAGAAATGCTGCCTTTCTAACTAGATTTCTCATAGGCAGCATGCTGACAGCTCTCAGCTTGTTTTATTTCAGTGATGGACAAATTCAGTGCTGCAGTGGCAGAACTCATCCCTCCTGTAAGCCAGGCTCTGCACAGAGGGCCCGCTGACATAATAAACAATTGCTCTCTATAGCTTTAGTAATGTGAGCATTAATATTGATCCAGCACTGACTTCTCTAACGACCAAAAAAAAAATGTATCTGTTATCTTGAGAAACCTCCCAAACAGCTCCAGTCTCCTTTCATTACAGGGGAGAGTTATGAGGGCAGATGGTTGAGGTGATATCCATTTGACCTATAGATGCTAACTCGGGCTGGATCATTAATAAGGTGGCTGGAGATGGGGAGAAATGGCAGTAAAGAGAGTTAAAAAGCAATCTTGTGCACAAAGGATGGCATGTCCAGAAGTGAGATGGACAAAGGTGAGGAAGTGGCCACGTGGTTATAAATGCTTATCACCAAGTCAGGCAGCAAACACTTAGAAGCTGATGTTTTCCCATATTTAGTTCCTGCTCTGGTGTGAATCCTTTGGGAGGAAAAAGAGCCGTAGGTCTTGAACGCAAGATAGAAATTTCACTTTCTCTAATTAACTAACCCACCCCACTACCAAAAAAAATAAAAAAAAAAAATAAAAAAAAAGCTTCATTGTTTTCTGCCACAGCTGTGGTGGCTCAGGTTTGAAAGTGCTGCCTGGCTGAAAACCAGTCCTTGCTGAGGATCAGACTATGGCCTTGTTCCAAGAGAAATTTGGATTTCATTTGACCACGATAGGATTCCAGATTGTCATCTGAGCATGTCTGAAAAGTGGTGAATGTGTGTCAGTAGTTAAGTGCTCATGAACTTCCTTAGTCCCTGGATTGTTCAGGACTGACCCAGGCAATTTTTTCCAGATGTTTTGGGGAATCCAAGTCCATATAAAAGGGATGGTAATGCTTCTGCTTCCTTACTAAGTTGTCTTTGTGGCTTGCAGGAATGTGCATGAAAGCTGGAGCCAAGACACCCCGATTTCTTGTCTCACCTCTACAAACTGCACTTTAACCTTTCTGCCCTTCCCTGGCACCTCCACACAAGATCACAGAAACTTCATGGACCCGCTGCAAACTTTACTTGGCCTTATTAAAAAAAAAATAAGCATTGCTTTTTTTTTATTGTACAGAACTCCAGTCCCTGTTCTCCAAAGCTCCTCTGAAATTGTTTTTTTGCCTTTGATCCAGCAGCTGCTGGTATTCTGCAATCCTGAGTAGGTAAAACATGAGAAGCACCTTGGGATGGGAAGGAGTTATAAAAATATGAAAAACTGCCGTGCCCTTCTGTGAGATACAGTGTAAGAGGGGAGCTGTTTAAATGGACACTGGGCAGAAATCTTTAGCAAATAAATGTTCTGATTTTTCTAGTAAATGTAATTTTTTTACTATTACAGTAGTTTACTTTCTATTTTTATCTCCATGTTTCTTGTATTAAAGTGGTTAATATTCCTATCTCTTTTCTAATATTCCTATTCTATTCTAAAGTCTATATCATCAAACCGTGTCTTTCCTAATATTTTAATTTGGCTAAACTTTTCATCTTGTGGCTGAGGCAGAAGATTTCTTTAAATCTCAATTTTAAAGTATGATGTTTGTTTTAAATTTTATCTCCTATTTTTAAATGAAAACAAACTCTTAGTGCTGAAGTAGGTGGAATGGAGTTGGGAGGGAATTGCTCAGTAGCAACCAGTGCTGTGTGACATCTGGTGAACGCTGATTCTTCATCCCCAAAACCTCCTGAGCGGGTGAAGGCAGCTGATTTCTGCAGCAGTTTAAACAGAGATTGAAATTACTTCCATGATGGGGAAGCAGATTTTTTTCCCCCATAGCAGGTGCAGATTCAGCCCACAGTGATTTCTCAGTTATACTCTAACTTTGCAGTTTAAAAAATTTAATGTCAGTGCCCAGCCAGGCAAAACCTAACTCCCTAACATTTCTGTTTTTCACGGAAGGCTAAGACTTTATCCTCAGGCAAAGTCTCCACTCTGGGCTGGCTGCTGTAAATCCTCTGGGCCCTGGCAAAAGCCAGACTTGCTAGCTCATTTTACTTAATTTGTGATGCTGGCAAGATTTGTGCTGCAGCCCAGGGCTCTTGACTCAACTCTCCTAAATCAGAGCATTGACACATTACAGTAGAGAAACACCAGCGCAGAAAACCTGAAAATAAACTCCTTGAAAATAGATATTTCAGAAAGATGCTGTCTTTCTGAATTTTAAATAGTGTTTAGTGGAAAGTTTCAAGTTTCTTGGTGCTTTCTTCATTAAAGCCACCTGCTCATTAGGAAGTTGGGTTTTAGCCACTGTCCTCATAAATGATTTTTACTACATATTTCATATGAGAATCTCGGGGCACTGGACAGCTTTCCTTAGAAACCCTGTTAGACAAAATGCCATGAGTTTTTGCAGGAGGATAAACAGAATCTTGGGATAAAGTGAAATGAGGTTGTCTGTATAGGAATGTTAACCAGCAGAGGTGTAATGATGTAATTACTCCAAATACAAATGTGTCAGGTTAATGCCTGTGTAGACATTCTTATTAAGGACTAAGAATCCTTTTTCCTGCTTGGATAATTCCATTTTGAAAGTGAGGAAGTGTATCAAAAAGGATAAAGTGCTTGGCTGTGGTTGTGGAGATCAGAGGCTCTCTTTTTAAATCTACTGTGGATTGTTGGGAGATCTCAAGTGGATTTTCTCCTTGCTCTGCACCATAATGTCATATGTGGGTCTGAAGATGGTGTTGCATGTAGGGAAAAAAATAATTGCTATTAAACAAAAAAACAGATCACACAGGTGATATGCACACTGGTTTGGAATAATTGATGTCTGATGTCTACACTGTGTAGATTTCGGGTTTATCTTGTTTTCAAAAGCTGTTTTTTGATCTCAAAGCCCAAGTGCCCACTTGCTCTGAAGTGTGCTAGGTGAATTCCTCCTTCATTTGGGTTTCACTACTGCAGGAAGTTGGCATATGCACTCCAGGATTGTCCCACAATGGAAACAAAACAACATTAAGGGAGATAATGGGAAAATGCATTTCAAAGACATGTTCCTGAACTGAACCAACACACACACACACACACACACACACACACACACACACACACACACGATGCTGGGGCGTTCCCATAAAGTCATAACAGATAATGTCCACCTGCAGCAGCTCTTAAGATGGTATCAGAGACAGAACCTGGCAGGTTGATGGGGCTTAGTCCTCTGCTTTAACCTTCAGGAAGAATAAACTAGGTTTAGGAAGACGTTTTCCTAGTAGTTAATCTGCAGTCAAACTTATGTGATATATAAGCAAGAAAGACAGTTCTGGTTAATTTTACTTCGGCACTTTGCTTTGACGCTGTATTACAGCAAAAAATACTTCAACCTCTTTCCCTTAATTTAAAAATGAATGAAGGAGTTATTAGGATGGTTTTGGTTAGAACTGACACTTTGGGCCTGCTCTGCAAGCTCTGCCATTGATAAGCTCTACCCTCCTCTGCTTTGCTCATGGGTTCAGAGCAGTGAGGGCACCTGCCAGTTCCAGTGGTGGCTGATGAGACACAGGAGCTGCCACATGTTCCTCCAAGGAGACCAGTAAGAAGCTCTTAGGTGGCCAGTTGTCTCTTCTGGGCTGAGCTGCTCATGAATATTTGCTCTGGTGCTTGTTTGTTTCTGTAAAACACATTTCAGTTATCCTAATGCTTTTCTAAATATCCTCTGTTGCAGAAGAGGAAGAGGAGCAGGTTCCTACCGATGGAGGTACATCTGCAGAGGCCATGCAGGTCCCACTGGAAGAAGAAGGAGATATGGAAGAGGATGAGGCAATTAATGATGAGAACTACTTGAGCAAGAGACCATTAGAAAGTCCTGATGCTGAGGAGTTCCCACCTGTGAAAAGGCCAAAACTGTCTGTCTCCAAAGGCGACACCTTGGATGGAGCTGTAGAAACACGTGAGCCTCTTAGCTCAATAAATACACAAAAAGTACCACCAATGCTTTCTCCAGTTCATGTTCAGGACAGTACAGACTTAGCCCCCCCTTCGCCAGAACCACCGATGTTGGCTCCCATTGCAAAACCCCAAGTGCTGACCCCCAAAACTTTAGAGGCAAAACCGTTCGTACCCAAAACGAAGTCAAAAACAAGTTCTCCAGGACAAAAGACAAAATCACCGAAAACTACACCTTCACCAGTGGTAGCTGGGAGTCCCATTCGTTCACCAAAAACTGGATCCAAAGACAAAAAGTCACCAGGACGCGCCAAGAGCCCAAAAAGTCCCAAAAGTCCAAAGGTTCCTGCTCATGTTCCGCAACCGCCTGTGAAGCCTGAACCACCGAGTAGAACCCCTCTGGCTGCATTGAGTGAGAAGATAGGAAAGGAAAATATCCAAGTGAAACAGGGACAGACACCACCTGAGCCTGCCCCCAAGCCAGTTATGGACAACCAGGTGAAGAAAGTCCCAGTCATGGACAAGACCATTGATGATTCAATCGACGCTGTGATTGCTCGTGCGTGTGCAGAGCGAGAGCCGGATCCCTTCGAGTTTTCCTCTGGGTCCGAATCAGAAGGAGATATTTTTACCAGTCCTAAAAGACTTTCTATTTCAGAGTCTACAACTCCTAAACCTTCTGTTCCTGCCAGTAATGCAAATAAGGCGGGAGCAACTCCAATACCTGCCTCGGGTGGGACTTCAAGTTCAGACATTTCATGGACAATGGATGACTCAATTGATGAGGTCATTCGGAAGGCAAACATGGGGACACCTTCTAATCCACCTACCAACTTCACTTATTTCTCCTCTCCTTCTGCTTCACCTCCAACTCCAGAGCCTCTTCTCAAAGTCTATGAGGAGAAAACCAAGTTGGCTTCATCGACAGAAGTGAAAAAGAAATTGAAAAAAGAGCTGAAAACTAAAATGAAGAAGAAAGAAAAGCAAAAAGAAAAAGATAAAGAGAAGAACAAGGAGAAAAATAAGGACAAGGAAAAGAACAAGGAGAAAGATAAAGACAAGGAAGGAAACAAGGAAGCAAAGTTTCAGTGGAAGGAACTACTCAAAGAGGAGGATCCTGATCCATATAAATTCAAACTAAAAGACTTTGAAGATGCTGACACAAAGGTAAAGTTGAAAGATGGCAATACCAAAAAAGAGAGAGAAAAACATAAAGATAAAAAGAAAGAGAAGGAGAAAGGCAAAAAGGACAAGGATAAAAAAGACAAAGAGAAACTCAAAGATAAGAGTAAGGAAGATAAGATAAAGGTGCCATCAGCACCTCTTGTGTTACCTCCCAAAGAAATGTCTATGCCCTTGTTCAGCACACCATCTGCCATGAGGCTTCCCAGTATGTTACCCTCCTTGTCTCCCATGCTACCTGAAAAACTATTTGAGGACAAAGAGAAACCGAAAGAGAAGAAGAAGGACAAAAAAGAGAAGAAGAAAAAGAAAGAAAGGGAGAAGGACAAAGAAAAGGAAAAGAAGGAGAAGGAAAAGGAGAGAAAAGAAAGAGAAAAGAAAGAGAAGGAAAAGGAGAAACACAAACATGAAAAGGTAAGCTGGTTGGATGAGTTGAGATGGCACACTTGCTTGAAGAATCCACATGGATTCCTGTGTTTGCTGCTGAGCATTGTCTAAGAGCTTTGAGAAGTGTGGTTACAGGTTTGGTGTTTCTTAATAATAACAGCTCCAAGGAAGGTGTCCACCAAGAGCTTCAGAGATTGTCCCACATCTTTGGAAAACAAAACAGTGGAATTCTAGTTCTGTCAATTTGAAATGTGAGATTGTCCTGGCTTTTCTCAATCTTCTTTTCATTTGAAAAAGCTGAGGCTCAAATGCAACAACATACACAGCAAAGGGATACAGTGTTGTGATGCAGAAAATTTGTTCTGTAGGTTTCTACTAGAGGAAGAGCAGGCCTATACCCTTCATATAAACTTTAAATTCTGTTTCTAAAAGTCTGCTGTTTCAAAGTTTGTAGAAGCCTGGAAATTCCCAGGTGGACAGAAATGAGAAGGAGACTGCCTTCAAAGAAATGTTATCTCACATGCTCAGAAGAGTTGCTGAGTCTTCTCTTAGCAAATCTGCCCCTTGTTGCTCCAATTTGTTTGAAGTAAGAAAATTATTATCAAATTATGGTCTCAGTGTTCAAATGTCACCTTTTGTTTCGAGTCTTATGCTTGAGAGACAGAAGGGGAGAGCTAATTTTCAAGGAGTTAGAGCTCCTTCCATTCCTGTAACTCTTACTGATTTACATCAGCCAAAGATAATTTCTTCTTTCCAGTATCACCCAATCTTGAGAATATATTTAATATTTAAGAAATGAAACCAGCATATTTGCATGTTATCAGATTTGAAATCCCATTAGAAGCAGCTCCCCTAATTCAGGATTTGCTCTAATTTTTTTGTCACCTCACCTTATAATACACATTAAATTGTTAATATTGAAAAGAAAGAAGAAAAGAAAGAAGATTGTCTTCCTGTGTGATAACCTTGGATTCAAGAGTTCCTAAATCTCTATCCTTAGCCTTAGGAAGCACTGTGTGAGTTCCAGTTTTACCAAAATGCTCTTTACATCCTGCTTTGAGTGTAATACTCAGTTTGTACGAGCTCAGATTCGGGACATTCCTCACTCTCCTTTTGTTGCCACTCTTATGTTACCTGCTGGACTTGCAACAAAGTGCTGATTTCAAATCTTGATATGTTTTTTAAGTTTATGAATGGTTTTTCCATGCAGAATCTGTGTGATGTGGAGAACTAACATTTGTCTGCTGTGGATGAGTTCGTGATCAACAAGGTGGTGGCCCAGTTGTCCATGATAATTTCATGTCTGGTTTTAGACACAGATTCTGCATTTTAGACAGAATCCACATTTTATCTGTCTGCCCCTTGTGCCTGAGCAGTTTTGGCAGTATTTTGTTTAGAATTTCTGCTGAGATTTCTTTAAGTTAAATATGGGTGTATGTAAAATAGAGGCAATGAGTTGCTTGTTTTCCATATTTTCAGTTTTGCATTTCTTCTGCAGTTGTCTGTGTCAAGTTTGCTTTTAGAGTGATAAACAGATACATAAACAAATACAAACTGGTAAAGCTTCAGTATAGACTCACCATATATATCTGTATATATTAGGAAGAGGAGTTCAACACTAATAAAAACTTGGACAAATTAAATTGACAAAACTGCCCATTACCTTGGCAAAAAGTCCCTGTCAAAAGATAAACTTTAAAGCTAGAATGCATGAAAGAGTCCCCAGATAGAATTAAAATTTAAACTGATTCTTGAGAGATAAGCTTTTTTTAAATCCACCTCTTTGCTGCAAGTCAGGATTTTAAAAATAAATTTCCCCTTTAAATCTCTTGAGCGATTTTCATTTTTTGCAAGGCCGCACTGCTGGTGTCCTGGAAAAATGGAGAGTTAGAGCTTTATCAGTTGGTGCCCTGAGGTATGTGGCAAAGAAGCTAAATCCTTGAAGATTAGCAAAAAAAATGCAGCACATGGCAATAAGGGGCTTATATGACTACTAGTATTAGTTCAGGTGAAAGAAGTATTGCTTATACATAAAACTGGACAAATCCACTGACAATGTATTTTTAGTTAGCTACAAAGGAGTCTTATATTGCTGGACTTTACCTCTTTGGTGATTTGGGAAGCTTAGTAATCCACTGTAAATGCTCTTCTGCTGGCCCCAATTCCCAGTATTACTCCAGAATGCTGCTCTTTCGTTTTAACCCCTAAAAGTACATGTTTCCTTAATTTAGCTTTTAGATCACACAATGACTTATTTAGCCAGCAGTTGCGCTGCAAGAGCAAATGATCAAGTTACAGCCTGGACATTTAATCTGGCACGGCGCGTCCGCCTCGGAGGTGTGAGCACAACCTGGGAGATGAGTTTGTGGGCTCGCTGCAGTTTCAGCTCCTGATGGCCAGGAGAAAATATCACAGTCCCATTTCTAGTGTTGCTGTAGTTAAACAAAAACTGACTCAGCTGTAATATTCCCATTTTTGCGCCTTGTTGTAGTTATTACCTTTCTGCGCATCCCATCCTGTTGGGTGATTGAGGCTTTTTATCAAGTTTTTCCTGGAATTTTGCCCCGGGTTGCTGAGAGATACAGAGCAGCAAACTGAACACTGCACAAATGGCAGAAAACAGAAGCTGAAGGCTTCGTGCTTGGTGGTGGCACCAAGGAGGAGAAGCTTTGTCTCAGGGCTTGCCTGCAGCTCCGTGCCCTGCAGTGGTGTTGGGTGCTGCCCACGGAGCCAGAAAAGGAGATCTGGGGCACTGCCTTGCGAGCTCCACCAAATGAAAAGCAAACACTTGGAGCAGTTACACCCCATTTGTACTCCAGAGATTACCAGGCATGCTGTAGGAGTGACTGAGCAGCTCAGGGAGCAGCTGCTGACCCAGTTTCAGCTAACCTTAATAAGCTGAGCTGGAAACTAAAGTAGTTGAGGAACTGCTTCATGAGAAATGGAGCCATCCTTACATCAGGGCAGGGCTTACCAGAGCTGCCCCAAAGTAAGCTGCTCTTGCTCCTGTATCAAAATCCTGTCATCAGTGTAGAGGAAGACCCAGCTCTGCAGGATGTAACTGTGTATGCTCCTTAGTTTTCTCCCTGGTCTAATGATGTAAACCCTACAAACAAACCCATGTTGTAGAAAGATGCTTCCTGTCCTCTTGTATCAAAGGATAAAATTTAGCCTTCAAGTGGAGCCCTGTTTTCCTCTCCTAGCAGACTGATGTTGGTATCTGAGCATAAAGAAGTGGTTTCTGTGCTTTTCTTCTGCCCCGTGAGCCCACACCACCATTGTTTAGAATGGACCAAGGACCTTTATAAATGGTGTGGGCATCTCTCTGTGCTGTGTGCTGGAAGCTGCAGCAGCAGTACCTGTCCTGAGACGTTTTGTATTCAAAAGAGGCACTAAAGAAGGAGGAGAAACCTGCAGGAAAAGAGGCAAGATAGGCTGTGCAAAGCCATGGTCCTGAGTCTCCAGTACCAGGGTTCAGTTTCAGTCTCTAAGCAGTGGGTGATGTTGCAGGTTAAGATGCTGGGAAAACAGAGAAGACTCACCTATGGAAGATGGCAGTGAAATTGTGGCAGGCATTCAAAGCTTCAGAGGGAAAAAGCTCTTGCAACACTCCAGAGGAGTGATGTAACAAAAAATGGTTCTACATAGACAAAGAGTGCAGAGAGGCCTGTGAAATCAGCTAATCCATATCTATGGAGAGCTGTATTGCAAAGCACAGTTCACTGTGTCAGAGCAGCAGCACCACTCAGGGTGCTCTCTTTCTCTCTCTGGCCTAGACATCTCCTGGAGAGCAGCTCTAATTCTCTTGCCAAAATGTGTGGCACAAGATTTTGTTATTACCTTTCTCAAAATAAGTCTCACTTGAGCCCTCCCACTCTGGCCTGCTCTCTTCCACTCTACATTCTGTGCTTTGCATTGGTTTCTTGCCCTCCCTTTTTCTGTGAGAGCTTTATGGAATTGGAGATTTGATCAGATTTCCATTTAGTGTATGCATATTAGTTTTGTCTCTTAAGTTCCTGGAGCAGATTTAGCCAAGTGGTTGTTTTATTAAATATGGTGACACACATACTCAAAATGAGATCAGTCTCCATCTCTCTTTTTATATGAATCTATATATATATATATATATATATATAATGTATATATACTTGTCATATATGGTTATAAGTTGAGTAATTAATGCCTGGATAATCATTAGAGTGTCAGCTGTAGCATCTGTGGTCGTTCTGTACAGGTTTTGCAAACCAGTAGCTCAATGGGAGTTGGTAATTTTGGCATATACTGGTTCCATAAGTTCAAGGACATATTCAAGTATTCTAAACTCCACCAGATACCAAGATTGGAATCCCAGGCCACTGGAAAAATAGTCATTAAAAACCTCAGCCTAATTGCAGTAAAATGAAATGGCTGTTATGCCTGTGTGGATAAGAACTTTCATAAAGTATTCAGTGTTGGTGAATTCAGCTTGGAGTTTATTTGCTTCCTTTGTCTCTCCTTTTGATTCAAGAGAATCATTGTACATTTATGTGATGAATCTGGGAAATAAGTGAATTTAAATCTCAGAAAAACATGCAAACACCAATATGTGCCTGACAAGTTTGAGTACTAAGATCAAAGCATTTCATGTCATTGTTTGGAAACAAACTGGGAAGTTTCATGTCTAGAAAAGTACTTAATCAGGAAGATTTGCTAACAAATTGTATCAGGAGGTACAAATGCAGCAAAATTTCAAGTTGATTTTTTTAGCTTTGAGTTTGTATTTGTGAATTGCTACAGCTGGAAGTCCCTGCAGACTGAGACCTATCCACGCCACGGGACGAAGTGTGAGAGAACAGTGATTAGTCTGTCGTAGTTTTGTCTCATTAAGTTGATATACTCTGGTTAACTCCATCAATGCTTTCATGTAATTAATATATTTTGGGAGTCTGCTTGCAGTCTTTGATTGATGATTGTGTTCCTCTGTACAGATAAAGGTGGAACCAGTTGTTCCAGCTCCATCACCGGTTATTCCTCGGCTGACTTTAAGAGTGGGCGCAGGCCAAGACAAGATGTAAGTACAAATAAATCCATCTGTGAGGTGTATGCTCACTACAGTCCATCCTCTGGCACTTGTGGGAGCTCTTTTCAGTGGGAAAAGCTTAAAAATTAGTGGCAAATTACATTTATGCAGCAAAGTGTATTTTCCAAGTGAGACCCATCACCTTCCATCCATCCTCCTGTGTGTCCCATTTCATGTCTTTCTAAGGCATGGATTCCAGGACTCCATCCAGGCTGGTATGGTGCCTCCAGTGCCATTTAGTGAGGTTTCTGTAATGGATACTTATCCTGAGTGTAACCTACAGCTAAGTTTCGCAACACTCCCCAGCTAACAGTTGTTTTATGCTTTAAAACATAACAGTTGGAATTCCTTTATACACATCTGTTTTATTATAACTGTTGATGATTATTCATGAGCGTACCTAACGCATTTCAAGTGCTGCTTCATTAGCTCCCTAATTATTGGGTGCTGTTGTACAAATAATAGTTACTTTGTACTGGATGAGCATAAATAGGGTGATCTCTATCCTGAGATCATCCAGCATAAACAGGAGGCTGGAGAGGCTGGGGAAACCATGTGTCACCAGGCTCCTTAGGCTGGTCCTGTGTTGTATGTGAAGGGTTTCTTTTAACCAGGTTTTTCATGTGGATTTCATGGCACAAAGCACACTTTCATGTCCAGTGGTAAACAGATCTTTCATTTCCATTCCTCACATTAAGTAGTGCTAATGGAGTTGTTTCTCTTATAGAGACATTATGAACTAAACCTCCTAATCACTAATTTTTCTGCTCTAGAAGTTAAATGGGATTTTGATGATTATTTTCTTTTTCTCTGCTGTCCTACTTCTCCCCAGTAGGTAAACCTGGCTTTTACTGGTTTGAAGCTGCTAAAGGACTTATGTCATTCTTTGGTTTCTAAGGGACACCCACACCCCAATTATTAACCATTTTTGCTTTCTTCCTTTCACAGTATTTGAGTGTGATCTAAAATTTCTATGCCTCAGGTTGCTGTACAAAGTTCCAGCTGTCTCAGAATACTTGTCTGTCCTTCTGAACAGGATTTGAATTTGCATGGCTGGACATGCTGTCCCTTGAAAGCCCACAAATCCATTTTCCTCCTTGAGGAGACATGGATACTTTTAAATTCTGCATTTTAAAGGACTGTAGAGTGTTTATATAGAGGAAATTAAGTCATATTTTCAACTTCTGAATTAAAGTTCTGAAGCCATATTTAAGCACCAGTTATCTTCCAACCTTACCTCACCTCAGTGTTTCTCATACCCACACACATTTTGAGAGGGGACTTCTGTTTTGAGAGGCTCCATCTGTTTGCTACAAATCATGTGGGTGCATCATTGTCATCCCTGCCAGCCCTTAGTGGCTCTGACATCTTGTTTCATGGGCTTTTGGGAAACTCACTTTTATTCCAGATTAATTTTTGCATCTTGGCACCTTGGCCCCCATCTGAGGATCATAATAGGCAGAAAGAAATGCTTTTTAATGTGTTACAGTAAGGGAAAGTTAAACTTATGTTTCATCTGTGTTGGTAATGAGGTTCTAAATATCTGGCAATTATCATATAAAAATGTTGTTTTTCAATTAACCTGTCTCTGGAGTTAGCTGGCATGGGATTGTTTGAGAATATCATGACTCTCCATGGAAAGGTGCAAGGAAAATATTTAGGGATTCCTAGAATTTGATATGAGTAGAAACTAGATGGAGAAACTGGTTATTTCAATTTCTCTGTTAGGGAGAAGAGCTGTTTGGAGGCTTTTGGAAGTATTCAAGTACCTATTCAATTGGAAGTTAATTTATTTGGGGGAGCTTCCTATAGAAGCTGTGGCTGCCCCATCCCTTCACAGATTGGACAGGGCTTGGAGCAACCTGGGATAGTGGAAGGTGTCCCTGCCCATGGCAGGGGTTGGAACTGGATGATCTTTAAGATCTCTTCTAACCCAAATCATTCTGTGATTTTATAATTTTACTTCTTGACTCCTCTGCTTCGACCAGTGTACAAAGGAGTGACAGCAACAGCAGAAAAGTCTTTTCTCTTGTGTTTGTGAATAAAAGTACATATTTTATCCCAGAGTCAAAGTAATACTTGCATTCAGGCTTGTCTGGAGTGCAGATATTCCTACAACATGCATCAGCTCAAAAGAAGTGGCTATTAACAACATTGGGTTAATAGACATGAAAATGTATTATTGCTGAAGGATGGACAAACCAATATTGGAAAAACTGCCCTACTTAAGAGTTTTTTTGCAAGTATTTTAACTGCACAGTAAAACAAGAAGAAAGTAGATTATTATCAAAGCATTTCCATCTTAGTTGTAAACAATTACAGCAATACTTGCATGGATGCCACATTAGAAGAAATTTACTGGATTCCATTCTAATGCAATTAGAGCTAATTTTGTTCTTTAAATGAATAAAAGGTCAGCTAGTAAATCTAGTTTATCTCAAGTCCAGGCTTCAATAAATTGTTTTATTTAATTTGTTGTAAAAGATCTTATCCTTAATGGGCCTTGCTCTTATTGGTTTGCTTGGGTTCTAAAATATTTATGACCACTTTTTTAGATATGATTTGAATGATATGTTGGAAGGGTTTTTCACTTTTTTTTTTTTCCATTCCAGTGTTATCAAGGTAGATTGCTAACTGAGTTAGTATAGGAAGGAACCACTGATGCTATCTTTTTTCAAAACAAAACAAGCAAAACAAAAAACACAGACTTTTAAATTTTAAATGAACTGCAAATGATGAGTAGGGTTTAATACTTTTATTCAGTTACATCGTGGCTTCTTTTTGTCTTGTCATTTTTCCTAAGCACTTTCATTATTCATACACATAAGTTTTTTAAAATCATATCTATTGATAAGGTGTTGACATTCCAGCTACTACTACAGCTGACATAAACTTCAGCAAAAGTACATGCTGTAATGTTTGATACTTCCGATAAATTTATTCTACATTTAAATACAGCTTTTAAGGAAAAACACATGGCTGCTGACACTAATGCCAGACCACAAAGCACAGTACTACTCACTGACTGCTGTTTCAGTGTTTCTGTGCCCTGGAAGCAGGATATATTTTTTTTTTTTGTGAAATCAAGTCTCCAAATTTACCTTAAATTTCAGACTTGTACTCCAGACCTGTATCATAACTCTGCCATCAGCAGGGAACCTGGAAAGCAGACAGGAAGAAGGGGAAAGACAGGCATTTTAACAATGTTTAACTGGTAAACCTGACCTGTTGCTCTAATGAAATTGCCCCTTCTATATTTTTTAAGTGAGTAGATATGTGACTTTCTCCAAAAAGAAGTCACACACATGCTCAGATACGTATGTGTGTGGGCCTATAAAAATGTATATTAAATAACCTGTGAATTGTAAGATAAAAGCCTAAAAGGATTAAGTGATGAAAAAAAATTGTTACCCAAATATTTAATTGGCCCCACTAAAAATTTCTATTATTTCATAGGATATTATCAGTCCAAGGCCAACTTATTTTTGTGTGGAGGCTCATTCAGCTGCACGGTACCCTCATGACAAAAGCCATGAGCAGAACCAATTGACATCCTATGTGGAGGATCTCAAAACAAAGGGTTAAGATAGAGAAATTATCATGTGATCATAGATGTGACCTCTCTTTGTAACATCAGTGACCCAGAAGAATATTTTTGGGTCGAGGAGGACTGGAGAACCTAGTTTATTACACCAAGTTTCTTGATTATCCATCTAAGAATTTCTACAACCCCCACAGGGAAGAATTTCTTCCCAGTATCCAATCTAACCCTTCCCTCTTTCAGTT
The DNA here is from genome assembly GCF_048771995.1 of Taeniopygia guttata. Classification (NCBI taxonomy): domain Eukaryota; kingdom Metazoa; phylum Chordata; class Aves; order Passeriformes; family Estrildidae; genus Taeniopygia; species Taeniopygia guttata. The sequence goes on from NC_133025.1 coordinate 4,380,984, forward strand.
CTATTTGCTCAAGAATTTGTTATTTTAAGTGCCACACAAAGTTGCAGTAAATCAGTTCTTCACTCATACTTTTTGAAATCCCACAGAAATATACAGTCTCACCTGTAGCATGCAGAGTGCCACCAAGTGTATGCTCACCAAAAAGAGATGCCTTAATGAGGGATCTTCTATCTATAAAAGAGTTGAGTTGCAAACTCTCCAGAGATTGAATTTTCTTGGGAAAACTGCACACACACATACACAATCAGACTTTGAAAGGTCATGGCACCAAGAAAGGATAGAAGAAAAATGAAGGTTTTAACAAATACATCCATATGCTTCTTATTGACCTAGCTGAAGAAAGAAATTAGGCAAGGACTGTGTTGGTGCTCCCCAAAGTTCACTGAGTTGCTGCTGTAACATGAATATATGTTCTTTTAAAACTGTTCAAGCTCTGTGTGAGTTGTGGGGAAAAAAAGCTGGATATCCAAGACTTTGCTGCTAGTTAGAGTTAAACTAGAATCCTGCCCTATGCAGCTTCCAAGAATGCACCCGATTGTTACAGAATCGTCTTTAGTGTATATTCAGGAGGTTCAGTTTTTAATAGGGTTGTTCTCATGCAGATAAATCAGAGGGTGTGAAGAAACTTTTGAACTTTGGGTGCTATTTAGTGGTGCACTAGTCAGACTTTGATAATTTACATTATTGTCTTCATGTGTTTGCCCACAAAAGCTGAATGATGGAGTTCATTAAACTCCCTGTACAGGCACATCCAAATTGTTTGCCTCCAGCCTTGGCTCCCTACGTGTGGCTGGGGAGGGAAGGATTGGCTTTTTATTGACTTGTCAAGCCTTAGGTTTGCATTACCAGCCAAGTAGCTCATGACCCATTCCATTTATTGCACTGTTTTGTGGTAGGGAAACAGGTAAAGGAATCCTGCTGGAAGCCCCTCCTTCTGCACGTTTTGATGAATAAGGGCAGTGTTTGGAGCAGTTAAGGCACCGTGACCAAAGCCTTGGGCAGACGGAGTGGCAGCAGCATGGGGCCATTGTGGGACACAGCTGTGGGCGGTGTTGGTTACCCTGCGAGACGTCGCTTATTCAAGGGAAAGCTCCAGAGGAGAATTCATTGAGGAATTAAAGAGGAGGGGAGGGGGGAAAAAAGTGATACTTGAGGGAGAAAAATGGAGAAGGGCTAACCAGCGTTTGGGAAAATTAAACAATTGAGCCCAAGCAGTAAAAGTCTGTGTTTATTGCTGTGCTAATGGACATCCCAATTATTTTAGCAGGGAAAGGACGTGCTAACTGTGCGTTGACAGAACTACTGCTCTGGGTGTCAATCCAACTTGTGCTGTAAAAGAGCATGTAATGGTGAAATCATTTTTGATATGATCAATAGACCACCTAAGTGAGGAGGCAGAGTAATGAAAAATGATCTTGCTCCTCTCCAAGGTGTGCTGAAGGAATTCCAGTGATCTTTTCAGCTTTCATCAATCTTTGTGAGTGTATTTACTGACATACCCACATTTCTCTGTGCTGTGGTCTTTTAAATTATAAGAGCTGGAGGACTGATTTTTGGTGCCTTTTGAAATGCTGAATGTATTTTAATGAAGATACTGTCTCAGCTATGATTCATATCCCTTTCCCAATTGTTCTTTTTTAGTGTAACATATTGGCCCAAATCCTGCTGTAAAATCCCCATGTGTGGTCCTGTATCCATCCAAAAGGCTCTTTCACTTTGGTGGAGGTTCCCCAGCCTCTCCCTTGCTGCAGGATTGCAGCTTTTACATGAAAAAAAAAAGTGAAGGACATGCATCCCCTTTACCAAACCAAGTAAATTTTAATTTTTGTTTATATTTCTAGAGGTGATTTAGCACAGCTTTTTCTTCCTTTAGCATGAATTACATTTACAACTTCAGATGTCGCCTTTAGTTTTTTTTCTTCCTTCTATTTTACTTAATTACTGAAGCCACCCCAACTAATTATTCATCCTGTTTATGGTAGGCAGCAGTCTGTGGCAAATTATTTTCATTTTGCTGTTGGCCACATTGGTGATGACTCCAGAAGTGAATCCATAAAAAGGCTTGAGTCATTAGAAAACAAAACAACGTACTGTGAGATTGTTTGATTTTGCTGCTTATTGCTCAAGAGTAAAAAAAAAAAACCAAAAAACTTGTATACTGTATACCACAATTTTTAAAAATGCTTCTGGCAGGTTTAGACACATGAGGGAATTGCTTGTGTAAATGTCCATGAGCAGCTGCCCTTATGAAGCACAACAGAAACTGATCAAATATATGACAAAGATTAGAAAGGTGGATGGGTGTTTTTTTCAAAAATAAACTTTCCATAGAGTATGACTGCAAGAGAAAGGTACAGATTTGTTCTTGTCTTTGACAGAGGTGCTTCTTTTTCCTCGCTCTTTTACTGAGGTATTTAAACAAAAGTGAGGAAACTCCACAGACCCAAGGATTTGTGGGATAGTTCCTGGGAACTGGATGTGGACAAAAAGACCATAAATAAATAGCCACAAAAGAACAGATGGTCCTACCTGAATTTAGTGAAGTTGTCCTGTGAGCAGTTGATCTTTAGCTGTACAGAATGTCCAAGTCCAGGACTGTCTGTCTTGTTTCTTTTAAAAACAAGCTTGGTAACAAGCTGAAAATTACAGCTTTAAATATTTTCTAAACCCATACTGGTCCAACTTTCTGGTAGTTAATACAATTCATGTTCTATACCAATTCTCACTAAAAAGGGTGGATATAGGACTGGTTTATAAGCAAGCTCCTAGATCATGCATTCCATAACATTTCCCAAAACAAATGACAATAAAAGGCAGTTTGCTGGGAACACAGAAGAGAAAGTTTGCAAAGAGCTCATTGACATAAACATGTTTTACCACATTCTGGTTTTGCTCTTGAGAACTCAGCAGAAGGGGTTGGTGCCAGGTGGTTTTAACATTGAAGATGTTTGTTATTGATGATAAGGGAAAAAAATAAGATGAAAGATAGCAAGACGCCACGCTACCAGCTCAGTTTTGTTTTGTCAGACTGGCAGTGAACCATCCAGAGGTGTAAGTCAGAACGGTGAGAAAATGGGAGGGAGATTTAGGAGTCATCAACTGAAAGGTTCTTGTGGTTGTTGGGAGAAATACTCTGGTATAGTATATAGTATATAGATACAGAGGGTGAAGGCCAAGGGCAGAACTCTGTTTCACTTAAAGTAATGGGAAAATAAACAGTAGAAAACCTGTAATTCAGTTTCAAAAGTGCATTGTCCATAAAGCAGAGGAGTTAGCTGGAAATGTCAGCTGGGCTGAATATCCAGTTGTTTTGGGGCTTTACCATCATGTTAGAATAGTAGAATCATAGAATAATTTTGGTTGTAAAAGACATCTTAGATCATCAAGTCCAACCATTAAACTAGCACTGCAAAGTCCATCACTGAAGTGTGTACAGAAGTGCCACATCTACATGTCATTTAAATACTTTCAGGGATGGGTGACCCCCCACTGCCATGGGCAGCCTGTTCCAGTGCTTCACAACCCTTTTCATGAAATCATTTTCCCTAATATCCAATCTGAACCTGCTCAGGCTCAACTAGAGGCCATTTCCTCTTGTCCTTTCACTTGTTACTTGGCAGAAATGACAACCCCCAGGTTGTACCTCCTGGTGGGGAGTTCTAGTAAGTGATAAAGTCCTCCCTGAGCCTCCTTCTCTCAAGGCTGAACCCCTCCAGCTCCCTCAGCTGCTTCTTCTGCTCCAGACCCTTCCCCAGCTCTGTTGAAATGGAGAATGAGCTGCTGATCTCCCTGTGCACCACTGAAGGTCAACACGCTGTACCTGGGAGAGGCAGGCACCCAAAAAAGTGGATGTTCTCTTGGAATTAGTGCTCAAAGTTCATTTTCCTTGATAGAGAAGAATACCACATGGTGATGTTAAAGTGCTGAGGTCTTTTCACTTGCAAAATTGCTTGGGGCTTCGTTGGAGGTTTGGTGCATTCTGGCACTCCACAAACTCACAAGTTGGTTGCAGTGGGTTCATGTTGAGCTTCTGTTTGCCAATATGACTTGTTTGCACAAAATAAAATATTCAGCAGGGTATGAAACAGCAAATAAATTTCCCTTTCTAAAAGTAATATGGGAATTAACCTACATTACAGAGCTTAAATCACACTGATTCTCCTCCAGGGCTAGAATAAAATTTTCAGAATCACCTCTTATCTTTGAAGAATCTAAACCATATGGAAATTTCCTGATTTCCTTAGGTGTTTTTGACACTCTTACCCATAGGTCTTAGAGTGTTTAAGTCTTTTTCTGTGTTTAGGTGCAACAGTCTCAGTTCCAGGGATGAGATTTTTCAGAAACAAAATAGTTACATTGCTTTCTAGCATAAAGGCATTTATATCAATAAGGGAATATCAAAGCTAATAGATAATATGATTGGTAATCCAAGTGAATTACACCAGTTTCAGTTATGTCAGTGCAGTTGATTGTGTCATTTTCCTAGACACAGAGACCCATTTAGCTACTTCTCCTTGCTTAAAAATGGGTCAAAAGAATTAGGACTTTTCAAATGTTACATTTTTCCTCTGAGCAGGGAAACAGCTTCTGCCTCTGAAAAACAAAGATTGCTGTGATTTTTTTACTAGATCTTTCAAAGTGCTGATACAGCATTTTTTTAGAGCTCATTGCCCATAGCACTCATTGCACCCTGTGGCCCATATCCTGTTTTTGGAAAGCCATTTCCTTCTGGTGCATGTCTTTCCCCTGTGTTTAGGTGAAGCAGTCAATGGGGCTTTCTGCTGTAAGGATCAGAATGAAATCAAATAAATTACTTTCAAAAATAGGAAACCATTTCACACCTTGGAGCTTCATTTTGCTCCAGGTGTAGCATGTTACAGCTCCTGCCACTTAGAGCTGATTAGAAACCAACTGACCTGTTGCAACACTTCAAATCTTGATGGAATTTGCACTTTGCCTGCAAGCTGACACTTGGTGTTCATCCTGCTTGGGTTTGGAACTATAACTGTGAACAGGGTGCTTGCTCCAGAGTGATGGTTAAAATGGGTTTTCATTCACTCTGCCCTCCTGAGAAACAGAAAAACGTCAGTGAAGTTTTCCTCCTTCCCCTTGCAGCAGGGTTGGACAGAGTTTTAAACCAGTAGATAAGTATTGAATCTTTACTGTAAGGATGGTGAGACACTGGCACAGGTTACCCAGGGAGGTGGTGGACTCCCTGTCCCTGGAAGTGTTCAAGATCAGGTTGGATGGTGCTCTGAAAAACCTGGTCTAGAGGAAGCTGTCCCTGCCCATTGCAGAGGAGTTGGGGCTGGAAGATCTTTAAGGTCCCTTCCAACCCAATCCATCCTTTGATTCCATGAGATCTGGCTCCTCAGCTGAGATTCAGGTTTTACACACTGTTGTCTTGGCCCCAACACAGCCTTGATTGAGCAGGAATGGCAATGAGAATTAAGTTCTCCTATTGCATTGAAATGGTGTTTGCACTGGAAAAGATTGTGAGAAACAAAACTTAAAAATGCCTTTATCAGGAAGCTTTCTTCTCTGCTCTTTCAGCAAAAGGGTTATAAAAAAACAATATGGAAAAATAATTGGTAATCATGGCATTTAAGGATTTCTCTGTCCTTCTGTCCTTCCACTTGAAATGTTACATCCCTCAGGTATTTCCCCTTTTTATTACAGTTAGATATTTTTTTCTTGGTTACTACCAGGCACTCTGTGACAAATCAGTGCATGTGTTAGTGATAAATACACTGAGGTTCTGTGAGCAGAACAGCTCCTGCTGGCATTTAGAACGAAATCCAGAGTGACTTTAGGTTGGACACAACCAAATACACAGTGCTTACATTAATTTAGGGGTTTTTTTTACAAAGGGAGTGGTAACTTGTAGTCACAATTTATAGAGGCTCTTATTACCACATCTATTCCAAAGGTTTTCTCACACTCCTTTATTCTGGAGGAACTGTTTTGATTCTAAAACAACTTTTAATTGACCTTTTATCTTTCGGCGTAGAATCTGTTTGTGGTACATTGCCAGGCAAGCAGCTGCAGAGAAATTCAGTTCTTGTCTCACGACTCTGATTGTGGTGGTGGTGGTTGATGTTCATTTGTGTTTGATTTCTGCAAAAAATACTCATTTAGCCTCAGTTTTAGAGTTCTTGGATTGGTGTGGAGAAGGAGGTGAAAGTTTGTTTTCTGTAGTATTGTACTTGCAGACTAAGTGATGACTTTGGACACATGAAAACACATTTGGGAAAGAAGGTAACAATATGTGTATGTCCCAAGGAAGAGTTTAAATCCCAGCAGGACTCAGGTACCAGGAGGATCGGGGCTTTGCTGCAGTGAGAGCCGCCTACTTGCAGTGAGCTCTGTGCCTCAATTTTCCTGTCTATAAAACAGAGCCCATAAATCTTGCCATCATTTACATAGTGTTTTGATATCAGGTTTCTGTCCAAGTCTGAAGTAACAGTAATTATTAGTCGTGGGACTGCTATTTCCCTTTGATTTCTCCCCACCTCCATATTCCGTGTGTGCAGCCCCTTCTTCAGGACAGGCTAAACCACCCTCGCTGAGATTACTCCATCACCTCTAATGGTGCAGCACAAAACCATTCATTTCTCCACTCTGGAGTCTAAAGTCTCTGAACTCCATTAGCCCAAGGGAGTGGTAGGCCCAAGCGTGCTCTGAAATGCCGATCTCCTGTTTTGATAACTGAGCTCTAAAATCAAGATAAACAAGCTGCCCTATATACTGAACATGTCCTAATTGCACACTTCAGGCACGCCAGCCAATCGATGAGCGTGTGTCGCTCGCTAATGAATATTTGTAGTTTTGGAAGATTTCACATGTGGTGTTCCTTGCTGCTTCTGCAGTTATTAGCAGAGTGGCTTCGAAGACCCTGTGCAGGAGGAGAACCTGGCTTTGCACCAAGAAACTCTGTAATTTAATTTCATGTGTTAGCTGGGCATGGTCACTCTTATTCAAATTGTATTAGCTAACACCTGTTTCAAACTGTTTACACTGCGTGCAAAGTTGTGTTTAAATCCCTATTAGCTAATACATCTCCTAGTCTAGACTTGGGGATGGTTGACTCCCTGAAAAACTCCTAGCAGGACTTTGTTTATTTGCAGGAGGTAAGAGAGGGAGGCATGGAAACAAGAGGCAATGATGTTTGAACCCATACAAATGACTTCTGCTGTGCCAATATTTTGCTGTCAGCCCCTGTCTTTGCTTTTATTGTAGCTAAGAGTTTGTTTATTGAGAGATGGCTCATGAGGATAGCTTTGCAAACTAGGGGAGTATTGGCACCAACCAAGGCCCTAGGCATTCAGCACTGGGAGCCAGGGCTGTTTGTGGAATGGGGAAGACACGGAAGAAGAGTCTGAGTTGGGTATGGCAAGTCTGGCAGGAGCCCCAGGAGCCACACACTGAGACTTTCACTGAGCCAGAAACACATCATGAGCCAAAGAGAAAACTTCCTTGGTGAGAGATAACAGTGGGGTTTTGGATGTTCCCCACTAACAGGAGAAGGAGCCTGGCGTTGATGCATAGGTTGCTCCCAGGATGGCCTGATAGTAGAACTTCCTTCCTTCTGCAAGTCACAGACAACATAAATTAAGACTCCTGCAGTTTGACTCACAGTCTAGCACTTTACTGATACGTATACAGAGCGTGAGCCCCACAGAGGTGTCTGAAGCAATCCTTGGTACATATGTAGTGTGAATGCCTTCAGTGTTGCTGATGGAGGAATCATCTATCACCCTTCAGATTTCATTCTTGGATTTTCTTCTCCTGTTCATTCACAGAAGATGTGATGCTGCAGCTGGGGGTTAGGCAGGACTACCAACCCCATTGCTCTTGTTTCCTTTTACCAAGTATGTTTTTACTATAACTTGCCATAGTTCTGATTTTGTAGTGCAAGTGGCATATCTTGTGAGAAAAAACACCATTATCTCAGACAGGCATTACATACTGTAGTATTCCAAGCCTTTCTCAAATGGTAACTTGGAATTTTATTGACTTGAAATTCAGACAATGTCTCCAGTTGCAGTGATACTGCCATCGGAGTTGCAATAAACTCTAAAGTTGAACTTAGAATTCCCATTGACAGTGGAGCCACACATTCCTGGTTCTGAGGAGTTGTTGCAATTTGATTTTTGTTGTGATTTCTCTACTGATGTCTCAGTTTTTTACTTTCTTAAATGATCCTTGTCCCTGGGATGTCTAACCTTTCTTCCAATCACCCTCTTCGTACATATCACAAATCAATCACACTCCCACAGGTACCATTCAAATAGAAGCCATTTAGTTAAATGATTTATGAAAATGTGGTCAAACAAATCAACCTATTCTGTGTTTTGTTTGAGGTTTTGGTTGTTTTTTGAGTTGTTTTTATTCTGGTTTTTTTAACATCCTTTTCTTTCTCTTTATGTTTCTAACCTGGGGCCTTGTAGTTAGGGCTTTTTCTGGCTTTTCTCTGAAATTGCATGCACATCAATAATACTGTGTATCAACAGTCATTAATAAAGGCTGGGTCCTCTATGTATCCTCCTTCCTGGGCAAGATTGTTCTATACAGTGTATTTACTAGAGCTACATCCTGTCTACTTCAGCTACTCGAGTAAGTAGCAATATTTTAACTGCTGAGTGTATAGTGTGCGTCATTTATTTGTCCTGACTAGATCCACTGCTGATTCCATAAACATTTGGGGAAAGAAATACCAAACTAGCAAATATTTGCAGAACCCCCTAATGTAGGATCTTAACAGGATGATATCGTCTCTCAGTTTGAAGATTAAAATCAGTGCTGTTCACAGCTGATTAACTTTCCTTTCTAATATTTCCCACAAATTGAGCTAATGCAATAAAACTTAACGAAACAAGGTTTAGTAAAGCCACAGAGAATGTTTATACGACAGTGAGGTCCAGACTGGCTCAGGGTGTCCTGGCATTCACTTTATAATGGCTCTGTGCTTTATCCTGTAAATGGATGGGTGCAGCAGTGACAACAGTGCTTCTGTGGGCTTGAAACAACCTCTTTGGTGACTCCAGGGTGACATGAATTATCTGCTCTATATTTTCTTTCTCTCTAATGTGTGATCAGTCGTTGCTTTCTCTCCCATCAGCTCTAACAATTCTCAATATTGGTCCTACAGAGTCATCAGCAAAGTGGTGTCAGCTCCAGAGGCCAAACCTTCCACTCCCGCGGCGCGGCCCAAAACCCCTCCGCCTGTGCCGTCACCGGTGCCAGCTCCCGTGCACGTCACCCCTCCTCCAGCTCCAGCTCCTCCTCCTCCACAGGCCACCATCTCTCCAGTCCTGATCCCACCACCCTCCCCAGCCATGGCAGCAGCTGGAGGCTCCAAAGCTCCCGTTCGGAGCGTGGTGACGGAGACCGTCAGTACTTACGTGGTAGGTAACACATTTAACACTGTTAAATTACTGTTTATCCAGCCCTTGTTTCCACACCCACGTTTTGAGGGGTTAATAACTTAATTGAAACACTACGACTTAGACTGAATTTTTCATTGGTTTCCAGTTCCAAATTTAAGTTCCTTCTAACAAGTCCAGTTATATCCCATATGATATTTTCTGCTAGCCGAGCTAGAGCACTTACTTTCGGAGTTGGAGGTTTTTTATAGGTGCTTTCAAAAGTGCTGAATTGAAACCTCAAATGTCAGACTCACCATAGATTTTGCTGTCAGTCAGGTAAAGTAGAAAACCCTCACACAACATCAAGAACTTGACTTAGCCCTCATTTGAAATGTGTAGAGTCCACTAATCTCTTTCCTGGTTTCCTCGACATACAGAAATTGCAATGTTTGTGCATCTCAGAAGTCTGTAGATTGTTCATTGGTCTACACTTCATTTGTGTGTTTGACACATGCTCTGAACTTGGCCTGTGTCCGGTAGCATTCTTCATTCTTGTAGAAAAGTCTCTTGAGTAGCATGGTGTAGGAACTGCATTCCTTAAAAGAATGGGGATATATGTCTGGGTAGGACAAGGCTTGCTGTGCTGCTGAGAATTTCTGCTTTAAATGCTGTGTGAAATGAAGTCCTGAGCATTCCTGATGCTTGAAAAGCAACACAAGGGTAGCAGTGTTGTTATCCTTCCTGTCCTGGCTGAATTCCAGTTTGATTTGTGACACCTTGCTTAGCTGCAGTTTAAAAATCTCACCATTTAAAACACCTAAAGCTTACTTTTATTACTGAGTTTGCCGTGCTTGAATTGCAATGTATGCATGATTTTTTTTTTTTTTATTCTTATGATTCTTTTTTAGTATTTATTTCTAATATAAATCCACCCTGCATTTCTAATGAAAAGGTGCTTCCCTGATGGACTTAAACTGCTGTATCATGTTACTGGTCTCTATTTAAACAGCTGCTACATTTCACTCCTGAGTTAGTTACAGCACTGGACAACGTCACACAGGCTCTGCATATCCTTAGGGTGCAGGATACAGCCTTACCTTTGGTATCACAGGTGTAAACCCACGGTCACTCTTATTATTACAGTCACTAGTATTATTATTATTACAGTAGTGCCCAAAGGTTTCAAAATCTACTTTAAGGGAGAATCATTTCCTAAATGCTCTACTACATCCCGTTTTTTTCTGTAATTATGAAAGGAAATAATTGAGAGATTATGTTAGTTTTAAAAAGAAAAACCTAGCACTTTGATGAGATACTTCCAGTGGTAACACACTTAGCACCTTTATGGAGAACTCAGAGGATATGGAGGCTCCAGGTCATTTTTGCTTGTCACAGAACCAAAGATTATCACAGAATAGTTTGGGTTGGAAGGAACCTTAAAGACCATCTCTGCCACAGTCAGGGACACTTTCCACTCAGCCAGGTTATTAGAGCCCCATCCAATCTGGCCTTGAACAGTTCCAGGGATAGGAAGTCCATCACCTCCTGGACAACCTATATGGTGTCTCACCACCCTTACTGTAATTATTTTTTTCCTAATACCTAAATTTAGCAATATAAACCTACCTCCCTTCAACTTAAGACCATTCCCTCTTGTCCTATCACTCCAGGCCCTTGTGAAAATGGTGTTTTACAACATCCTGCCCTGACTTGATGACATTATTTACTGCATTAGAACCCAACTATGTGCACATGCAGGGAGACACCTGATGTGACAGATTTATAAGTCAAAATGTTCAGAGAGAGGTTGGGAGAGAAGAGAATTATTAATAACTATTAGCCTCTTGTATGAAGGAAATACAGGAGACAAAATTATTTTCTTCAGATCACATGGGAAAGCTGTTCTAGAGATAAGAGTGGAACCAGTGTGACAGAGGTGCCCAACTCCCTTCTGCAGGGGAGGAGAGGAGAGTGATTTTATAGTTCAAAAAAGAAAGGATATACATCTCCCTGTTGGATAGCATCTCAGTCCATGTTCTCTGCTCATGAGCTCTCAGTGGTTTGTAGTAACACAGCAATCAGTAATCCCACTCTGTGCCTCCTTGCATGACCCTTGGCTCATTGAGGAATGAGAAGTTATGCAATATTTTTAATAACCTTATTCAGCGGCCCAAGTTCTTGTTTAACAAACAGGCAGAGGTTTCTGTGATTATAGACCACCCTGCCCCTCTCCAGCCCCTGAGAGCCTGAGGCAGGCATCCTGCAGGGGAAAAAAATACCTGAAAAACGAAGTTTGGAAAAGTTAGGGTGTCTCTTTACTGATGGGGCAACATCTGGCAGTGCTACCTACACCTGGCTGGGCCAGTGCCCAAAACAGGCAGCACCAGAAATGAGGTGCCTGTGCTGGGGGATGATTGGGGTGCAGCCAGGTGTTCAGGCAGGTTTTGTGGCCCTCAGCCCAACATCCCACAGCATCCTTTCTCTGCAGCACCGTGGCACAGCATCCCCTCTCTGCCCAGCAGGGCTATCCCACCAAAATGCCTCTGCACCTCTTCACTCTGAGCCCAGACACTTCACCTGGGGAGCAGATGCTTCTCTAGCAACTTAAAATTACTTTGCAGATGTGAGATTAGATGGTAGATAGGAATGATTATTGCAATCAATCAGCTTGGAAACTGAGTTAATTTTATGATAGTGCCTACTCTGTATCTCTGTTGGGAAGGGGATTGTTCCCTGGTAAGTATTCCTGGGACTTGTATTTTTGAGTTTTAAACCACAAAAACATTCAGGGCTTTAAGAAGAATCAGGGAAGAGTGATGTGTTGGTTGCAGCTCTGGTACATTCCTATTGATTTTTCAGGAAGTGGTGTAAGATGTACAGACCACCGTGTTGTAGTGGCTTGTTTCTTTTTTTTCTTTTTTTTACTAAGAACATTTGGGGCTTTTCATCTGCTACTTTTTAATATTGTGTTTGTAAGCTGTACAGATAGCAAAAGGTTATTGCCTGAGATATGTGTAAATGCACAAAAGCTGAGAACAAAACAGTTTCTGCTTTTGAGATTCAGCGATAATGTGCAAATCTTCATAAAGGAGTGATGGAGTCAGGGTAATGCCCCAGACATTTTGTACTTTGTATTGTTAATTGCACTCCTTTAGGTGGATTCTGTGACATTTTGCTTGTATGTTTTTAGCAAAGAGCTGTTCAAGAACCACTGGAAATCTAAAAATACAAACAATGGGTCAAGCAGGATATAAACATTAAAAAAATGCATATGATGAACCCAGTGAGCAGCTGCCCAGTACTGTAAATGATCTGCCTTTCTTGTTTCATTTACCCTTTAGTAAATTGTACTGTGACATAAATGTCATAAGGGGAATGGAAAGTTACTCAGTAACAACTTTTTTTATATCCTGATCTTATCAGCTCGTTGGAGTTGAAGACTTTGGCTAATAAGTAATGCAGCAATATATACACACGGCGCTGTATATTTTACATGCACATAAGAACTGTTATCTTACGCAGGAGGCTGCCGTGGCTCCTGCTTGCCATTAACAGGGTCGAATTTTAAAAGTATAGACAGAGAGGGAATTGTGTCCTTAAGCCCTGGCTCTGTGTGTGAATGCCTGTGCTTAGGTTGGGTGGTGTAACTGGCTTTACTGGTTTACAGGACAGTGCAGGAAAATACATGATTTTGTCGTCATGAGCAGTGTAGAAAAATCAATTAAGACGTAACACGGAGCTCTCATGATCAGAGAATTCACACATAACAACAGGGGCTGCTGAATGGCTTAGCCAGATAAGCAAGAAACCTCTTTTATTTGTTGGTTTTTCTTTTTTTTTTTATGTCAATTTTCCTGCCTGCTTAGCCCTGAAAACCAGCTAACTTTGCTTTTTCTTTGCACCAGATCCGAGACGAGTGGGGTAACCAGATCTGGATCTGTCCTGGCTGTAACAAGCCAGATGATGGCAGTCCAATGATAGGTTGTGATGACTGCGATGATTGGTATCACTGGTAAGTTCCTCTCATCCATCCTGCTCTGCCAGTGCCTGGCAGATTGGGGCTATATTATTAAAAAACCTTTTTTTTTTTCTAATAGTTCATGACGTTGGGAATATATTTAAATAGCTTTACTGTGTCCAATTTAATAATCTGGAAGATATTTTTATTTCTGTTGCTCTGAAATTTGAAAAGGCAGATTTTAAGCTGTGAAGGAGAGTTACTTTTTAATTAATGGGCATTGGTGATAACGGTTGTTTTTGAAACTGCTGGGAAATATTGCTGATTCCAGTAATTTTGTGAGAACTACAGGATTATGAGCACAGTGTATACAGATAGACAGTTCAAATTATGAAGCATTGTATGAACAGTAATATAAATGTCAGCTCTTACAAAAAGGTTAGGGGAAATTAATCACTTTTTAGGCTGTTTTTTTTTTTAAAGCTACATAAAATCATAAGGGTTTTTGCAGATGTGTTAAAGAAGCATTTGAAATTATTTTAAATCTAGTCTATTACACCTGAAAGTGCACTCATATTTTCTACTAAAATAACACTTTTTATCTGAGTATCCTTTTGATATTTCTCCTTTGTTTCAAAGCAAGCGTTCTTAGGTTTCGATCATTGTTTTTTAGGTTTTGATCATTATATTTGTTAAGAAAATGATAATTGCTGTATTAATTCAAGGGCCAGATCTTGTCTCCCGCTGGAAAGTAAGAAACTAAAGCATTATTGCTCCACTGAGATGATGTGATATTTCCCTGTCCTTCGCAGGCCTTGCGTTGGGCTTACGGCCGCACCCCCAGAAGAGATGCAGTGGTTCTGCTCCAAGTGTGCCAACAAAAGGAAGGATAAAAAACACAAGAAGAGGAAGCACAGGGCGCACTGAAGGCTTGGCAGGGGACTGAAACCGTGTGGTCACCGCGGCGCCTCCTGCCCCGACTCGGCTGCAGGAGGGATCCACCCTGCCCGCGGCTGCCAGGACCCTTCGTGTCTCTGCCAGGACCCTTGGTGTCTCTGCGGTGGATCGGGGCCGAGGGGATGCCCTCGGTGGGGCTGTTGGGTCTCACAGACCGTCCCAGCCCAGGGCTTTGGATTTTGGTACATTCTGATGCTGTTTCTTTCCCCTGGCAAGGGGAGTTTGCACAGAGCGCCGTGAAGGCTTCGGTGCTTCCTGGGACCGCTCCCGCTTCTGTGGCTCGGCAGCAACGCGGATGAATGTTGTAAATACAGATATCTGTCCTATTCTTTCTCCATTTGTTATTAATCCCTCTTGAACCTTTGCAGTAAGGTGCTGAGAGGAGGAGAAAATGTAAATTGCAGTAAGTTGTAAACTGAGACAACCTTCTGGAATGATTTCTGTAGTCTGGATACAGTTCAGCCTCGACTCTTGCTGAGCCAGATAATCATAATGTGGAAATAAAAAGTGGCTGGTAAATATTTTTGTGATGAGAATATATGAAGCTTTTTTCTTGATTTTTAGTACTAACATAAAATAAACATGTTCAAGCTTTTGTGATATATCTTCTATTTTTTAAGAAAAAAAGTTTCTATTGTGTCAATTTTTTTCTTCCGTGTGAATTTCTTTTAGTGGACCTGTAATATATTTTATACTTTGATTTTTGTTTTGTTTTGTTGTTTTTTTTTTAAAGTCTTTGTCAACTTAACTTCTCATTGCTTGTACATTTCATCAGTGTGTAAAAACACTTCCCATTAAAAGATTTTCACACGTGTAAATAGCTGATATTTATAAAGTAATTTTTTTTTAATTATTTTTTAGGGCTTGAGGATTTTTGTTGTCGTTTGCCCGAGAATACAAACCTAGCAGCTACTAAAAGCCCGTGTGACAAACGCCTGTCCTCATGGCTGTGAGGGATTGGTGAGCTCTGCCCCAGCTGTGCGTGCACGAGGAGGTGGCCAGCACCATAATTAGGCCTTGATTCAGATACTTAAACATGTGGTAACTTCTTAAGAAGTGAGTAATCCTATTGCCTTCAAGGAGCCTGTTCCCACACTTGGTTATACATGTGCTTAAATGCCTTCTGAATTGGGAGCTTAGGCCAGGGGGACTCTGCACTTCTGGTGGCAGCTACAGCATTTTAATCTGTAGGTGGAACTGTCTTGTTTTTTTTCCCTTTTTCTCCTTTTTTTTTTTTTTTAAACAAGTGGTTAGTGAGTTTGCCAAAAGCATTGTATTTAGGTAGAGGAGATGCAGGTGTGTTCCTCTGCTTTGTGTATCCCCTTGGAAAGACCAGTAAACTGGATCCCAGTCACATTCCCCGTTGAAAATGTGGGGGGAAGGTGCAAAGAAACTGAAATAAAAGTCAGTGTTAGATATTGTAGTGCAATGGGTCTCAGAGCTAAGTAAGAATAAATCTTGAAAACAATTTATGCTTTTTGTTTTCTAATCAATTTTAGATTGCATTGGTTAATTTGGGGATATTTGTATTTTAAACCAATGCAGTGAGAACGTCTGATGTTGAAGAAATATGACCCTTTAGCCTGTTGTGCAGATATTAAGAGTTATTTTTTAAATGCATCCAAATTGATATTAATGAGAGTGAATTAGTCATGTTTTTAAAAGTACCAGTCTAGTTAGGGAAATGAGGCTTTGCTGATAGAACTGTTAAATTGCAAATCAGTGGAGATATGGTTGAAATTGGTTTATTAAAAGTGCACTGTTACCTGCTTTGTTCAATGCCATCTCGTTTATATTCCGTCCCTGTTAATTACCAGTTGAGAAAGTTCTTGGGTTTGATTTTTTATTCTATTTTATTTTGAATTGTTGGATGTTGCAATGCTGATTTTTGGTTTTTTCCACATGTAATGTGCAGACATACAAAATACGCCGTCTTTGGTCATTTCTGGTTGCAATAATAAAGAAATTAGCTTTTGATAAGTTGTTTATGCATTTCCTCCTCCTCTCCATGAGTCAGAACTTCTCACATTTAATCAGCTGAATTACTCAGGATGCCATGGGAGGGCTGAACTTATCCTGTTCGATGGCTGTTCAGCTCTTTCTCTGCATGCTTGGCCTTGCTGCTGCTGGGTTGATTTCCTAACCTGGCTTTTATGATTTTATAAATGACCCCTGTGGCAATAAAACTAAAGCATCATTTTCAGGAGGCTTGTGTGGCTGAGGGGATTAGTAACAGGAGAAGGGGCCCTTCACCTCCGGGTCATCAGTTTGAAGCCACGCTTGTGCTGAGCCTGCCTCCCTTTCACTTATGCTGCTGTGGATCAGGAATCAGTGGCATAAATGAATAATCATTCCAGAAATGGTTATGCCTGAGCAGCCATGTGGCTTGGACCTTCTTTACAGCCCCTGGCCCCACCCAGCATTGAGCAAGCCCAGCTCCTTCCCCAGACCTTTGTATCTGCCACTGGCAACTTCACAGGTTGGGTGTCTTCTCCATAAATTTAGTGTATAGAAAGTGAGGGAGCAGCTGGGGCTGCTCCCCAGAGTCACTGCTTGATTTTGGGGTTGGGCTATGAGTCCTTTCATTATTTGTGTTTTGGGCACCACCATCCATGAGAAGGGGGCACAGTGGGTGGGCTGCAGGTTGGTTTGCTCACTGCATGTCATGGGAGAGCCACCACCAAGTCTCTGAATGGTTTTCCTGCCTTGAAATGCAGCTTCATCAAGAGAAGCATCAGTATGGGGCACTGCATCTGGGTGGTTGGAGTAGAACTGGTGTGGAGTTTAGAAAGTAAAGAATTAAAGAGTTTTCAGTGAGGAGACAACTCACCGTCTGCTGCACTATAAAGAGTAGACAGGTACAATTTTCCTCCTTTATGGATGCACTGTGTGTAGTGGATTTAAGGAGGACAGTGAGGATGGGTCGTAAATATTCAAGAAAAGAGCACAAAAAGTATTCCGTGAGAAAAGCTTGTTGAATCCTGCTGTTACTCTGGGGCCAGATTTTTATCTGGAGTCAGCTGGGAGTCAGTTGGAGCTGTGTCAGTTTACAGCAGCCCAGGAGCTGCCCACTCACATGGCCAGTGTTGGGGCTGGGGAGCAGCTCTATTTGGGGAGTTTTTCATCCTTTTTATCCTTTTCATCCTTTTTACCCAGGGCAGCTTGTGCCTGTGGGTCGCTATGCTGGGTGCTGGCTGTGAAGCAGGTTAGTCATTAGGCAAATTTGCAGCTTGTCAATGAGTTTTGCATCCAGAAAAAACATGGAGTTGATATCGAGACAGTAAGCACAAAGCTCAGAAATGGAAGAAACTATCCTGGCTACTCATTTTTATTGGAGGACATAGATAAAAAAGCAGAGCATCCATCCCCGAAGTAATGGGAATGCCCTTTTCCCAAGATAATCTTCCTTTAGGGCTATATGTTGTGCTCAGAGCATCATTTCTCTGCTTGACAAGGTGTTTCTCTTCTGAAGGTGTCCACGGCTAAGTACAGTGAGGATCTTTATGCTCTGCAACTGATTTGTGATTCCAAGTGTCCTGGAAGAGAAAGGGAATTAAAAAAAAAAAACAAATCGGAGGGTATCAGAGCCTGCTGACTTTGTCTGGGCTTTACAGAGATAAAATATAGTGTATTACTTCACTGTATCACCTAAACCTTCTTTGTTCTCCTTTCAATAGGACGATTAAACAAAGACCTACTAACCAAATTAAAGTATAAAATGAACGCTGAGATATGGAAACCTTGCCAGGAAGAATGTTAATGAATGAAGTTCACTAAAGGCATGCTGGCTAAGTTTTCAATACAAATAGTTTTATGGCCAATCTCTTTAGATCATAGCAGTTTTCTTTAGAAGTTTTAAGTCTCAAAAGTAGATGAGTTTCCTTCACTGGGGAATGAATTAGATAATGCTCTGAATAAACTCCCTCTTTGCCGTCTTGTCAGTCATGCTGCTTAGGAAACTCGCCCTTTCTTCTGGGGACTTTTGGATCAGCTGTAACCTCAAAAGTAGAAAGCTGCTATTAATCCATGTGTGCTGGATGGCAGAGGAGGCTGTAACGGGAGATTTACAGCCAGCAAACAGCTCCTACCTGCCTCTTGTGAGCAGAAACCTTTAATGTGAGCTGTGGCAGCTGAGCCAAGGGTGCTTTCCCTTCCAGCTTTGCAGTGGGTGAAGGAAGGGGGTCAGACTTTTTATTTAACAGGGTCTGTGGTGGTAGGACAAAACAAAAGGAGAGTTCATTCAGAGTAAGTGCAAGGAAAAGGGTTTTTATGATTAAAGTGGTGAAACAGGTTGCCTAGAGGGGTGGTGGATGCCCCATCCTTGCGAACTTTCCATGTCGAAGTTGGACAGGGCTTGGAGCAACCTGGTCTAGTGAAAGGTGTCCCTGCACATGGCAGAGGGGTTGGAATCAAATGATCCTTAAGGTCCCTTCCAACCTAAGCCATCCTAGAGTTCTATGATTGTAAGATGCTTATGGGGTGACCTTTTGCACCAGAACTCTAAATCCTATGATACTTCGCCCAGGGAGAGAGGAGAGCTGAGGGCTTCCAGACCATCTGTTCTCCCTTGGCAGTCACCCCTTTTATTTTCCTTCTAGTCCTTGTCTGCTCCAGAGTCCTGGCCCCTTAACTCAGGTGTCTGGTGGCCCATACCAACGCCAGCACAGTGCTGAGTGTCTTGAGCAAGTGGGGACTCCATTCCAGCATGGTGACACCATGGTGACAGTTGAGGTTTGATGCAATATTGGTTGGAAATAGATTATCTTTAAACAGATGATCCCTTCCAACCCAAACCTTTCTATTATTCAGTGATTGCTGCCTCCAGCTTTGATCAAGAAGGTAAATTTTCTTCAGAAAACAAAATGTGAGGTAAACCTGGGATAGATGGAAGATTTTCCATGTAATTTGTAAAACACAATGAAAAAATCGTTTCATGTGAACACAACTCCCTGTTATGTTTTCAATATGGATGTTCCCATAATGACTACAAAACAGCTTTACAAAACCAAACAGAAAATAATTTGATCATTTTATTGCCTCAGTGAGGGGATGACAGAGAAGTAGACTTGGAAAACATTTACAAAAATTTAGGTTTCGTCAGCTATCATGAGCAGGAATTTGGTTTACAAATTCCAAAGTCTTTCCTGTCAATTCCTCCCTAAGCCAGCATCTCACTGTACCTGTCATTTGCTTACTGTGGGACTAATGACAAGTGTGATGACATGTCACCAACCGTGGTGTCACCTGGGGCCTCCAATGCCACTGCTACTTAACTGTGTGCAGATGACCTTCATCCTTCTTCCTTCAAGGTGATGCCTCCCCAGGTGTGGGACTGGGCAGTGTTTGCAGTGGATTTTTTTTTAATTTGGCTTCCAGGTTTGGAAAAAATAGATTTTTTTTATTTTCCTTTGACATAATTTAATTAGAAATTAGGGACAGGAGATAACGTGCATTTGTTTTATTTTTAACTGAGTTGTAATTTACAGCATTTTTTGATAAATGCTGTAAGAATTGTCTCTTTTTAGGTATATTCATCTGCTTGTGAGTTTTTTCTTGTCTACATGGTCACCACTGCATGGATTCAAAGGGACAAACTTGGTCTTGCTGCCAGGAAAGCTGGGCACAGTTCTCAGTTCTGCCCTGGTGTGTTCAGGTGCAGGATCAGAGCGTGTCCCACTTTCCATCCACAGGAGGAGGATAACGTTTCCTCTCTGTGAAGCCCAGACATTCCCATGGGTTAAATAACAATAACACACTTCACAAGGGCTGGATAAAACTGCAGAGCCATTGGGAGCTGCCCCAGCGACAGAACTGTCCTTGAATCTGCTCCTCAGCTGAAAATGTGTTTTCGTTGAGGTTGGGAGCTGGAAACCACCTACAACCCTCCAGAACCAAAGAGAGCTTTGACTTTGCAGGCTTTACTTGACCCTCTTCCAGTAACTTTTCCAACATGAAACCAACTCTCTTTTCCTCCACTGATTTCAAGCTTTTCTGTGCAAGGAGCCGAGCTGAGCTCACATTAAGACCTTATTCTCCTACTAGCACTTCTTTGCTTCCAAGGATATCTGGTGGAGTTTATTTGAGAGGCAGCTTCTTGCTTAGAATTACTTCAGGGATGTCAAAAAACGCCTCTCATAATTGGTACAATAGCTGCCTTCTCTGGGCCTTGTGGGCTGTGAAATGTCTGTGTTGGTGCTTGCAGCTGGCATGTATTAAGATGCTGCAGATGAAGTGATGCTGTTGTTCTCTGTATTTTCTGCAAAGACAGATGCTCAGTCAAACCCAAAATCCAGGACTTTGCCTTGATACCCAATAACCTGACCCAACCACTGGCTCTCAGTGCCAACCCAGCCTTTACTCTCTAAAAGGCTGGATTTGCAGTGCCACGGCTCAGGAGGAGCCACAGTCCTCCAACCCTCACAGTCTTGTCTGGCTAAATGCTGCATTTTTTTGTTTTCAGGATTGCTGACCAAAAAAAAAAGGTTCCCAAAGCAAGGATGTTCATTGATTTTGTGCTGAGGGCTCCACTGAAGGAGTTGTAGCTCTCTAATACATGAGATGATGTTTAGGGAATATAGCCATGACCTGTGCAATGTCTTGAGTTGAGCCAGTGAGAGAGTCAGGTGAAAATGCTTGAATTTGGGGAAGCTCACAATGGAGAAGTGTCTCCCAAATTCACTGAACGTAAACTTCATGTGCCACAAGCCCATCCTGGGTGATTTTTAAGTCTACCTGGAGGTTTCATAGCAAACATGGCAAAGCTCAAGCAGCCATTGCTGTGCACCCACTTAACTTTTATTAGGACATCATTTACTTACACTGATCAGACCACAAGGATCTATTTTGTAAAACCTTTGTATCCCTTAGAATTGGGAAAAACATCTGCCTACCGACCTCTTCAGAAGCAGATCCTGCTCCATTTAATGCTCTGCGTCCATGGTTTCTCTCATCTGCAAATTTTGGCTACTAAAGCACTTCTGTGGGGGCCA
This sequence comes from Taeniopygia guttata, assembly GCF_048771995.1. Classification (NCBI taxonomy): domain Eukaryota; kingdom Metazoa; phylum Chordata; class Aves; order Passeriformes; family Estrildidae; genus Taeniopygia; species Taeniopygia guttata. Next base: position 4,402,256 of record NC_133025.1, read on the forward strand.
TAAGGATGGGCTGATTTTGCCCTGTGCACCCAAGTCACAGTGATTCCAATTCAGATGTGTTTAAGATGACTATTTAGCTATTTGGAAGATCATAGAATCACAGAATCATAGAATAGTTTGCATTGGAAGGGGCCTTAAAAATCATCTCATTCCAATCCACTATCCCAGGTTGCTCCAAGCCCCATCCAACCTGACCTTGAACACTTCTAGGGGGCAGCCACAGTTTCTCTGGACAACCTGTGCCAGGGCCTCTGCATGCTCACAATCAATAATTTTTTTTCCTAGTAACTAATCTAGGTCTCTCCTCTCTTAGTTTAAAGCCATGTCTAATCACTGTCTGTGTGTACATTTGTCTAATTAATCTAATCAATATGAGATATTTTCATTCTTTCAAAGAGCTTGGATGGGAGTAGGATGAAGGGGAGAGCAGAGGGTGAAATGTTTTAAGCTACTGAGAAAACACAGAGTAGATGTATTTGTCCGGCTTGATTCCACCTTCACCCCTCTTCACCTCCATTTCAGGCTTTGGTGTTCATCATTTGCAAGTGTAGGGCCAGACCTTCCTGCCCAGCATCTTTGGGAAAACTTCATTATTTAGAGTAAAAACAGGAGCAGTTTGCAACTTCCTGCCAGCACCTCCCAGGGCAGATCCGCTGCCGCTAACGCCGGCGAGGCCCAAGGTGAGCTTTTGGCTGGTATCGAATCCTCCTCTCAAGCCAAGAAGTTCCCACTACTAGAGAGCAACACTATGGTCTACTTAAGTTTTGTAAGCCCTTAATGAGTCACTTGATATCAGCGGGATCAGTTTGCTTACATGGAAAGGGCTCCTGTTTCTCCGGGTGGCGTTGGCTGCGGCGCGGAGGGAGCACGGAGCTCCAGTGACTGATCCGTCCTACACCCGCTTGCACAAGGGAACGGCGCAGCCATGGACTCATCTCGGATTCCTGCAGGAGGTGGTGACAGAGCTCCACCTTAATGAGTTCATCGCCCTGCCAGCATTCTTCCCACACCCAGGTGCCCGTGTTGGCAAGGCTGTGCTGTACCAGCTCGCTGGAAAGCATTCCCTGGGATTTTAACAGGGTACAGATCTCGGGATACCCGCCTGTCTCCTTGTTTTCAGTTGGTCGTGGTTGGTGGTCTGGTGGTGTTTATGAGCAGAACCAAGCCTGCTGCTTTGGTGTCAGGGAAGGAGGGCGGTGCAGAGACACAGGGGGGACCAGATTAATTTCCAGAGCTCCGACTAGGCCAAGTTTTGTACAAGTCACTGAGTGTGCAGGTGGGTGGAGGGAGGAGCCAGTGCCTTAGCCCGTGCCCGAGGCTCTGGTGAGTGTTAAACCCGCTCTGTTTACCAAAGCCATGCTTAAATGGCTGCAGAACTGCATCACATCTTTGTTTTTCTTCTGGCTTCTGGATGGCATGCACTGGTCATGGAGTTAATACTTGCCAAATCACATTGCTCAGGCCTCTGATATGAATCCAGCCTTGGATGCACACGTTGCAAAATAGTTTCAGAGCTGAACATGCTCTTGGCATTGCCTCCCGCAAGGTATTCTGATTTTTTGCAACAACGTAGTAATTTAGCTGTTTACTTCAATTTTGGGTTATCCTTCTCTCAATCAGAAGTGTCCTGCTGCTTTCAATGTGTCCCTGACTTTTACTTGTCTGACACCACGTTTCTCTTCCGTGCAAGACAAGTGCCTGGTATCATTTTCTGGAAGTGAATCTTCCAAACTTTCTATCCTGAAAGAGGGTAGATTTAGGTTGTATATTAGGGTATTATTCTTGCTTGTGAGGTTGATGAGGCACTGGAACAGGTTGCCCAGAGTAGTGGTTGATGACCCATCCCTGGAAGTGTCCAAGGCCGGGTTGGATGGGACTTGGAACAACCTGGTTTAGTGGAAAGTGTCCCTGCCCATGGCAGGGGGGTTGGAACAGGATGATCTTCAAACTATCTTCCAACCCAAACCATTTTATGCTTCTATTACCTGAGATATCCAGTCAAATTTCCCATCCTGGTGCAGCACATCCCACCTTGCCATTCCCATACATGCATTTGGGCAAGGCAGCTGGGTGTCCCCGGTGATTGCTGGGAGAGGGCAATAAAACCAGGTGTTGCTATTTGTTTAATGGCTTAGGGACTCAAAAGCTGTGGCAGTTCCCATCAGATGTGCCTGGAGAAATCCTGGGGCCGGGCGAGCATCACTCACTTTCTGTGAACAAGGACTGATTTGTTTGATTTCTTGCAGAATACACCTTTGAGGCTCTTTCATTCTTGGGTACCTGTCCAGGTCCTTTTCCAGGCACTTTTATATGAACATGTCACTGGGTGCACAAGTTTACGTAGAGTTTTTATCCCCAAAAATAGAGCTCAGCAGCCAAGATCTCCCTGTAACAGACATGCAAAAGTCTGGATCCCTCTGCAAGGTCCTTCCAAACCAAAGGCATGGGGAGATGTCTGTGCAGGGGCTCCCCCTGAGGCTGCCTGACACACCTCTGACCACAGCTGGGATATGCTGCAAGTAGAGCTCAGCAAAGCTCTTGCAAGAACTGGGCAGGAAGTGGTGATTTGGGGTAAAATCGGGTTTATTTCTTCCTGAACCAAAAGATGCACCTCTGCAGAGAGCCCAGTTACTTTGTCAGGAGTGTTTGCACAGACAGGACTGTGGTCTGCTGAGCAACCTGGAAGTGAGAGTCTCCCAAATCATTGCAATAAGCTCTATCAGTCAGCAGATATCTGAGAAAGGCATTTCCATTTCTGTGGTCCTGCGTGAGGATAATGTGTTTCTAAATCCACACTTGCTTTTTCTTTAGGTTGTTGTAACCCATCTCCGAGTTGAAGTGGTTTAGCTGCCTTTGCTGAGTAATTTTCCATACCTAGAAACTTTGGATTTCTTTTCTTAAGTCTCACCTTAACTCTAAATTTATTCAGGTTTGTTTTTGTTCATATGATAATCATAACATTCTTTTGATACATTTTTTGTAAGCCTTGATTTACTGAGATTTGCTTGCAACCTTCATTCCAGTTTACCATTTTTTGTGCGTGGGGATATTTTAAATGAATATAATTATATTTAATAACATATGCAGCTACTAAAGCATCTTTTGATTTGAGTCCTAACTTTTGTTATTACCCCCCACACACATACACACCTTTTTAGATATTCTCTGTTTAACCTATGCCTAGAGATTAATTAAAGTGTCATTAAAATGCCTTTACTACGTTTTGTGTCCTACATGCCTGGAAATACTTTTTTCCCACAGTCAGAATTGTTGTGCTTGTACCAGCAATAACTGGCATGTGGCTTGTTTTGTAGATCACCACGAGATATAACGAACACTCCTAATTAGAAGAAAACACATTCATATTTTTGGATGCCTGTTCAAAGTTGTCTCAGGAAGATCCACTTGCTTTTCATTTACATCTCTCCATCGCTCTGGGCTGGCTCTGGAGCCCAGCACTTGCTTGGAAGCATAGTCCCACATTGCATGTTGTTGTGAAATGCAAATTTAGGAGCTTCCCTATGAGTTATAGGGCAGAGTTTCCACCCCATTCATCAATTTCCAGGCTTTGAGTGTTTAAATGTGTATAGTCCAGCCTTGAGTGCAAAGTTTCCCTCCTCTTTCAGTATTTCTGCTTGGGGAGAGCTGTAGATTTTTCTGTAGAATGGGTTTGGCATGGCCCTGGTTCTGAAGCAGGAGTAGAAATTAGAGTTTTTGGTCTCACCCTGGGTAAGAAACAGGGCTAGTCCAGGTATTTTTTTAAATAATCCAGGGCACCACACAAACACAGTTCAATACTTTCTTCTCTAACCCCTCACATCTCCTTAGAAGTTTTTAAAACCCCCAAAAAATGGGGTGTGAGCAGCTGGGATAGAAAAACAAAACCCAAACTGTACAACCTCCTCACAGACCCATCCCATTCTTTAGTGAAAAGCAGCACACTGAGCTCCTCATTCCCAGTTTCTAGGGAGCCAAAACATGATACCCAGCTGGGCATCAAAGCTCCTGTGCAAAACCAGCAGCAGCCTGGGGGTCCCCAGCTGCTTTTTGGTTTCACCTCCATCAGAACTGTAGCTGAGAATCGCAGCATCCCAGAGGTTTTCATCCATGGAGCCAAGCTTGAAGCCTTCGTCCTCCTCTTTCTCAGCAGGAGGCACCAGGAAGGCACCAACCCAAAGGTCATGGGCGCTTTTAGCATCAGCCCAGTGCAGCTCCTGCAACCTCCTCTCCTAAAAGTCACGAGAAAAAGGAAACAAGGCATGAGACGGGCAGCAGAAAGCAAACAAAAGGGGAGCAAATTACTGACTTCTCAGGGAAGATGGTGCTGAAGATACTGTAATTATAATCCTTTTCAACACCTGAGAGGCACTGGGGTGTTTCGTGGCCTGTGTTCCAAACCCGGACAGGTTTTGCAGCTGTAGGATTTGGGAGCCGGGCTGAGCAGCTCTCCCCCTGCTGGGGATCTGTCACTGGCTTTGGCAGGTTGGAGCATCCCTGGGGACACCTTTGGGACACCACGGTGGGCAGACCCCAAGGCTCCTCTGCTCCAATGACTCAGGGCCTCCCCATTGCCTCTCAATAACAATTCTGTCTTTTGTAAGAGGGACCCACCTTGCAATTAGCAGGTGCTTTGGGGAGAAGGGCTAATAAGCACCCTGGGCAGGCAAACCTGGGAGGGAGGTGGGTGCTGCCTTGACTCAGCATCCTCCTGGGGTGGGGGGAGAAGGATGCTTGGGATCTGCTCGATGGGATTTTGCGACACAGCCTTGCTCACCCTCCATTTCCAAAGATTCTTGGGGCATCCCATCCTGGATGAGCTGGTGAAGAGCCTCAGAGGACAGGTCACCGCTGATCTTAGGCTGCTGCCATCCAGTGCCACCCTCTCCTTGTAAATTTTTGTATTCTCTCTGCCCTTCTGCTTCCATAAACACCTTATTACCAACATCTTTTTCATTCCCTGCTTTTCTGGTGGGCACTGCTTTGCTGGGATGTTGCAAAAGCCATAGCAGGCCACTGTCAGTTCAGGTAAAAAGGGTTGCCACCCAAAAAAAAAGCAAAAAAACCCCAGGTTTTCACTCCTGTAGCCTTTAACCACTCCATCCCCCCCTCACAGGTCAGTGCCATGGGTTGGAATTTGTGCTACAGTAGCTCCAATCAGGACCTGGGGTATTATTTATCGCACTTAGTACCTGCCATCAGTCATGAAAACTTAACAAAGACCCTATTTGGTTTATCTATAGGCAGCTAAACAAACGTATCTTGCTCTCCTGTTATCTTCTTGTTAACAAAACACTATCAGGATGTTCTAAACATCAGCATTTACTGTGCAAGAGCCCTTTATCTGGCATGATATATAGAGAGCCCATCAATTAGTGCAGGGGGCTTGGAAATACCTGCCACGCTTCGCTCAAAAGTCCCAGCACCGTCCCAGGGCTGCATCACCAGTGAATATCCTTGTGCAATCCTGGCCTCAAGCGTCCCTGAATGAGAGAGGAAAGCTCATTATGAGCAGAAATCATTATAAATATTTTTTTCACTCTTTTTTTTAGTATCAAGGCACATATGCTAGAGACTTTCCATGAAAGGAGTGATGCAACAGCAGCCAAGGTGCTGGATAGTGCAGGGCTTAGGGGGAAAGGTCTAACAGGTAACAGGCTTTCATTCAGAATGGCTGGATAGGGTTTGGGAATTCAGTGAAATGTGCCATCAGACAGTGCTTCCTCCTGAGAGCCAGACCTTGTCTGCAGGATCAATCCCTCTCAGATCCCCCCACTAGTGGAACAATTCTCACTCTGCCTCCACGTCAGCTCACAAAGGTGGAAGTGACAGGCCTTGGACACCAGCCCCCGTGGATCCAGGTTTGCTTTCTTCAAACACCTGTGCTGAATCAGCCCCTGGGCAGAGGAGTTCCCACCATGAACCAGCCTCCCGTGTGCCAGCTGGACCCGTGGTGCCTCACCCCCCTGCAGTGGCTGTATCTCAGTGGGAAAGTGATTCTCCAGATAAATGGCAGATTGGGAGGTTGAACCCCAGCTCCCGTTTGTCTCTGACTACTCGAATGTCTTGCAAAACAGACACTTTGTAAGCAAGCACAGGGGCTGGTTTGGAAACCACTGTGATGGTTACTCACTGAAGGTGTTTTCCTTTAGCTGCATCTCCAAGCACAGGACTTAACTTCATGCACCTGCAGAGGTTGGGCTCTTGTGGACTTCGCAGTTATTTCAGCATTTCCATGTATCCAGAAAAGTAAACTGAATGTTTAAAGGTTCTCTGTTTATAATTTTTTTTAATTTCCACATTGAAGATAAAGGGAGGAGCGGCGGAATAGTCAGGGCTGGGCTTTGCAGAGGCAGCATGGAGCATTTAAATGAAATAGGTGTTAAAACCAGTGAAGCCAGTGATGGGAGTCAGAGAGGGCAGATGGGATCAGGGCTTTGGGGCAGGTCAGTGCAATTAGGAGTGTGTTTGCACCAAGCTGAGCAGGACTCTGTAGGAGGGAGGCCAGAGAGGTGCAGCAATACAGAGAGATAAGAGCCCAGAGCAGAGCTGGAGCTGTCTGGACAGGGAAGAGTAGGAGGCACCATAGAAATTTCCTGGGAGTTTATCACCGTGGGCCATCTTCTCCTCCTCTTTCACATCCGCAGCAGCCCTGGTGCCGCAGGACTGTCCGAGCAGCCACAGCCCTCGCCTGCAAGACCCACCAGAGCAGGGGGTGGGGAAGCACAGGCTCCAGGGATCTGTACCATTGCTGAGGTTGACTCCAGTGCTAAATCCATGAATCCACCAAGAGGCATTTGTGCCTCCAGCCGTGGCGTTCCCGCTGGGAAAGGGTTTCTCGCTAAAAGCCGTCCCAAAGCGTCGCATCGCGTTCGGTCCCCCGAGGAGAAGGATGGGGCTGAAATAAAATCCAGCAGCGTGGCCCCATATGGGCAAAGCCTCGCTGGTGGGGAGGGACACCTCAGGTTAGCAGGGGGCCTTTCCAGCAGCACTTCAACTGTGTTCTCATAGACCCAGAGCTGCCTTTTAACACCCTGGGACCAGCTCCACAAGACAGACCCCCTTCAACTTAACCCAGAGCCAGGAAGCCCAGGTAGAAATTAAATTAAAAGAGGTGGTCATTGCTGATGGTTATTTGGTTTTGGGAGGTGCTTGGTTGTGCAGGGCAAAGCTCTGTGTGGGTTTTACATTCAAATATTCACCTCACACCTCTCATATCATTGCTGTCGGCTGTTTTATCCTCCAACTGCTATTAAAGTTGCTATTTGATAGGAGAATAAAAGACAAATAGGAATCATTGGTTCAAAACCTCACCATCTAAGCATGATCTTTCTAGACCAGGAACTCTAAGCCCCTGATCTGTGTGATACAGACTTTGGGTACAATAATATCTGCTGCGGTTATTATTACCTATATTACAAAGATCTCAAAAAAAAAAAAAAGTGAGAGATATTGTACATATGCTGGCTAGTTTCTCTGTTAGGGGGAGGGAAAAAAAAAAGAATAAAAGTTTAATAAACGTGTGCTGTGTTGTGGATGACTTTGTGGCGACCTTTGTTGCAAATGGCCTATGCATGCGGAATAATGGTCTCCGTGCAGAGAGGGAAATGGCTTAGTGCTATCATCGTTGCCTCGGTAACCATCAGAGTCTCCATCTAGCAGAGAGAAATGAGTTATGAAAAGGCTTGAGTGAAGAAGGGATTAACACATGATCCCAGGGACAGCATGTCAATCAAAATCAGCGGAGAAATTACACTGCTCTATTTGAGAATGTCTCCGGAAACGCAGCCTCGGTGGGTGTATGGATGTGGATGCGTGCAGACCCAGGGCTCTCAGCCTCCTCTGGAATACATAAATATATATATAAAACACAATATAGCTGAGATCACTGGTGTGCACGTGCACAAGCCCTTGCACACACATTCCCTGCACATTTGTGTCCAAATATACACATGAGGCACCTCTCTGCTGGGACACACTTTTGTGATGCCCACACTTGCCAGGCTCCACGCTGCCCCAAGCAGCCAAGTCTGTGAAACCCATAACAATTTTTTTTTCTCTTTTTTTTTTTGTTTTTTAATAATCCAAAATGCATATTTGATCCTGAAATTTTCTCATCCTCTCTCCTGTCCTTCCCAGGCTTCATTGAAATGCCTGTCATAGCATCTCTTGTTCTTACAGGGGACTGAACCCCCTGAAGACTCTCTTGTACCTCCAGAAGGGAGAGCAAAAGGGAAAGAGTTTCCCTTATAACACACTCAAAATGCAAAATCCAAAATGCAATATAAAGATTCCAGCTTTATCCTGAGAGTCTCAGTGGCTTCACCTCTATTTCTTCCTCCAGGGCCACACTCCTGAGCTCTGCAACTTTGTCGGTCAAGGGCATGGGAACTAAGCCCTCTTGGTTTTAGCTACTGCAAACTCTGCTGGTTCCAGGGGCTGCTGCTGCTCAGCCGTGTGTGGCTGTGCACACATTTCCTATGGCAATTGTTTGCCTTGGTTCAGCTGACGAGCTTTACATTACCTGGGACCAGAGTGAGATTTCTGCTAAAGTCGGGAGCAAAATGTGGTTGCTGGGAAAGGAGGACTTGTGTGGCCTCAGAGCTGAAGAGTGTGGCTGGAAAAGGTCTTGGGTATTTGTTCTGTTCATTGGCCACTTTGGTAATAGAAAAGTTTTTCTTCCAGGAAATTCTTTCTCTATTTTTTTTTTTTTTTTAATTTTGAGTAGATTCTTATTGCAGACAAAGTAGAATTTTGCTTTGGTTTCTTCACTGCTTGCTGTGCCCTCGTGCTGGACAGTGAAAGAGCACTCAGGGAAGGGATTTGCCCCCTGAAAACGTTGCTGGGACACCCAGCTCTTGATAGCCCCAGGTTTACCCTGTGCCCATCACCCAGCACATCCCTCTCACACCTGGCCCCTCACATTGATCCTGCATCCCTGCACTGCTCATCCCACACCCACAGCTGATCCCACACCCTACAGCTACAGCCAGAGTCACTTTACAACCATCCCTTTCTGTTCCACTGGTGCATGGACTCTTCTCCTGCCTTGTCCTGCCATTCCATCACAACAGGAAAATACTTCAGTACATTCCTCTTTTTCCCAACACCCTGATGGTGTTGTCCTACCTGGGCACTGTCCTACCTGCCCACAGAGCCCTCGTGCCCAGCACCACCCCCAGGACCACAAACCCCACCCAGGCTCAGCCCTTCCCTCCCACACCCTCTGCACAAGGGCACCTTCTCAGAGGCACCTGTGGGTTTTCCCCCCAGCACAAACTCAGTGTGACCTCCCCCAACCACACACTACAAAATCCCCCGTGTTTCCCACCCCCTGTGGCTGCACCCACCCACACCCTGCAGCTTCCCACAGAAAACACCCAGGATCCAGTTTGCACAAGCCCAAACGTGGATGGAATCAACACTCATCCATCACCTAAATGCTCCCAAATGCTCCCGAACACACACACACCCCTCTGATGGACAGGGACACCCCATAGCAGCCAGGACCACCACTAAACCCTCCACTCAAGGTTTCCACAGCCCTCCACCAGGGTGAAACCCTTGACCCTGGATTTTTGGGGGGCTCTCTAAGCCGCCAGCCTCTTCCTTCCCCCTCCTTGCTTTCACTTCTCTCGGGTTTATTTCCCCTCCACTCCCACTCCTTCCCCCCTTCCCTTCCCTCCCCCCTGCCACGTCCCCAGCCTCCCACACAAGTTTAAAGCCATCAGCCCAGCCAACGGTTAACCAAATCGCCTTGACCTCTCTGCTATTTGATATTCGCCTCCTTGACACTCATTTAGGAGCGCGCAGCGGTAAAGCAGACATTGGACAAGTCCAGCCTGAAACCAAAGCCCTATGAAAGGAGGAGAGAGATCAGAAGAACCTGATAGCTAGGAACTTGTTCTCTCCAAAGGCTTTCTGGACATTTTAGCCTGGATCAGGGGTCCGTGGAGCGCCAGTTCGTCGCCAAGCAGGGTGTAAACGTTAAATGTTAGCTATTTGTTCCAGAGATTGGCATGAAGATCGAGCCTTTCTGCCTCCTCTCCCCACGACCCCCCTCCCGCAGTCTCTCCAGCCCGTCCAGAGTCTCACAGACACTCATTCATTAGCGGTTTAATAACCCTCCCGATGTGATAACATCCTTTACTCCCGGCTCCGCCAGCGGAGGTGACCCTGAGGGTGGGCTGCTCACTCAAGGTGCTCCGGGGGACGGGGGTCGGGGGGTACCGGCTACTCCCGACCCAGATGTTGGGTGAGGAAAAACATCTTCCCCACACCTTCCCCCCTCCACGCCGAAAAAAAAAAAAAAAAAAATAAAAAAAACAGCTCAACTTTGGTGCTCGCGTCCCTAAAAGTCGGCAGGGCGCCTCCCCCACCCCGGGGTCCCCAAACCTGGATGGGGACACGCACACGCTGCCACCCCGTGTCCCCAGCCCGGTACCCCGTGTCCCCAGCCCGCCAGAGCCCCCGGCGCCTCTCTCGGGTGATGCGGAGATGCTGGAGATGCTGGCGGTACCTCACCTGATCGAGCCCTGTGTTATTTTAAATGGCTCTAATTTCACCATTTATCTCATTTGGCCCGTAACTGCGGATTCAGGCATCTGAAACAACCTTTCGAAACTCTGATTAGTTCGGCTTCGTTCGGTGCCTTTTCCTCCCTCTCCTTTCTCCCCATTTTTTTCCCCCTTCTCACTCCCTTTCTGCGCGACTTTCATGCGCTGCAGATAAGATATAAAATGCTCTATCGGGATCCTGTAATATTAAAGATCAAAAGTGGCATCAATTGAAGACCAAACGCGCGGAAAACAAAGGGGAAGGCTGGGAGATGTTCATCAGCTAATTACAACTGCAAATATTATGCAAATTTATCTTGGCACAGAAATGGAGAAAGCGAGTTTAAGTGTGGAGATAATGCTGGAATATTGAATGTTCAGCTAAGGGTGGGACGCGGTCCAATAAATTCATCTGAGGGAGAACCGGTATTATATATATGTATATTCCTATCAAATCATCTCCACTTCAGATTGGGGGGGAGGGGGGATATCAAAAATTGCGGTTATAATTGATACTTGAAATTCCTCGACAAATATTGCACAGAATACACGGAGGAGGAAGAGTAAGGAAGCCGAGATTAGCGTTTGGATGGGATTTGTGACACACCGCATGTGAAACGATGAATTCTATAGCGGGGAGGGGGCGGCGTGGGGTCCTCTCCACTCCAGACCCCAGGTGGGAGCCTTTCCCTTTAGGCAAAGGGGAAAAACAAGTTATTTTTCAACCTCATTTTAGAAGCGGCTCTCACTTCCTGGAAAAAAGGACCGTGCTAGAGCTGGTTAATGATTAAACACCGTCCCTGTGCCGTGAGAGCCGGGAAGGGATGAGAAGGAGCAAGGGAAACTTAAACCAAGGCAGAACAGAGCTGCCAGCACCTGTCCCCAGAAATTTTAGCATCAGGAGTGGCTGCACACAAAGGGAAAAAAAAGAAAAAAGAAAAAAGAAAGAAAAATAAGGAAAACCCACTTAAAAAAAAAAAAATCGAGACGCAACAAACTGAGCACGAAGAGGATTTTAGGCACCATTTTCTCAGAGGCGGGGATGCTGGAGCATCCCCCAGCCCCTCGCAGGGTTTTCAGGGGGTTATCCCAAAGCCCTTTATGGGGTTTGACCCTTGCGGTGATTTTTTTGTTGAGATCAAGTTTTGGGCTGAGTTGTTACTGTTGTGGGAATCCCTCCCTCCTCCCCTCATCCTTCGGAATGGAGCAAAGGGGGTTTATTCGCTACAATAAATGTTTGAAATGCAGTTTTTCCCTGCGCAGGTGAGGAGGCAGAGCCCGGCTGCTGCTTCTCTTTAAGGATTTAAACGAATACATTCAAATCCAGAAAAATATCAGTGGATCTTCCCCTCCTCAGGCAGAGGAATATCAATAATTTCAGGTGAATGTTTCCCCCCAGCCCGCCCTCCATCCCCTATTTCATTTCAGCAGCCAGAAACACAGCTCAGCGTTCATTTGCATACAAAGCAACACTCGGAGTTTCTCCAGTTTATGAGAAATGCCTTAAAAAAAAAAAAAAAAAAAGGAGGCAGAGACGCAGGAAGAGAGAGGGGAGAGACTCCTCGCAGAAATCTTATCGATTTTTTGCTATGCGTGTATTTATTTGGCAACGGGGCGGGGAGGGAAAAAAAAAAAAAAAAAAAAAAAAAGAACATTATTGGCAGCCCTCCCTTTCGGGAAAAAAAAAAAAAAAAAGTGTGGGGGGGGTGGGGGAGAAAGAGGGATGCAAATTGTATTTTATCTTAACCCGGCTCCGTGCTTTATTCAATGTTTATGATGCATTATCTCCCCCTTAAATAAAAAATAAATCATGTAAAATTAGGATCTCGAAGCCACCGAGAGGAGAAGCTCCGGTCGATTTTCTTAATTTCAGTCTGAAAGTGACACACTAATTAAAGCTCCTCATCATCCCCCTCCAACTTCTTTTTATTATTATTATCAGATTTACCTTATATTTTCCCAATTAAAAAAGAAAAAAAAAATCAGTTTCGCTGCCCCCAGGATGAAACTAAACTAAAATAAGGACCCACGAATTTTTTTCCCCCAACGTTGCCCATCGCTTTCCGCCATCAGATTCATTGTGATGTATTAGATGCAATAAATTATCCCATGTAACAAAACATTGGGAGCTGAAAGGGTGATAATCTGGAAAGCAGAGATAAGGATTCATTATTCCGAATCATTATGAATCCAACGTTGCCTCTGACTTCTTTCTTAATCAGCTCCTCTGATCCTGGATATGTGAGCAGCACAGATAAGGAAAGAGTCATTTATAATTCTGTACCTCGTCTAATATTTAAAAAAAAAAGTCAGAGGCAAGAAAACGCTATAAAACACAAGCAAGAGGCGGGCTCCGAATGAAATATCACTTCGATGTTGTTAGAGCCGCGGCAAGATTTAATTAAAATTCTCCTCTTCCACGTGTTTTATATATTTTTATAAATATATTTTGCACCTGGCTTGTAACGGATAGGAATTTACAATTGCGGCTATTTGTTGGTGCCTGGCTTTGACTTTATTCCCAACTCCCCGATTCGGGTGAATGGAAGATGTGGACGAAGGGGGGGAATGAGGATTATTTGAATTTTCGAGGGTCCCCCCGGCCCCTCTGTCCCTCCCCAGCGCTCCCAAAATTTCATTCTGTCGATGCCAGCGATGTAGGCGGCCGCCTTGAATGGAAATCGTTTTAAATCGAATATAGTCCGCGCACACAAAGCGCAGGATCAATGCCAAAGCGCCTGATTTGGGCAGATCAAGACGGAGGGAGCTTTATTCCCCCTCCTTGGAAACGCAGATTGCAACACTGATATTTAAAAATAACCTCTGCGAGGCTGTGTTTTCACAGCCGGAGAAGGGGGAATTATTGATTATTGGTAACTTTTCCCCGGGGTGGGGGCAAAGAGGGTGGGTTTACTTTCCAGAACACGAGAGGCAGTTTATTTATAGCAAATAAAACATCCCCATCCTCTTCTCTGCAGCCGGCAGAGCGATTATCCCTAACAATAACCTATGGATTTTATTTAGGGAGGGTTCGGCTGCAAATCTTGGTTCAGGCGGAGCCGAAATCGATTTTGTGAGTGCGTGTGTGTGTGTCTGTGTGTGTGTAGGTATTTATTTCGGTGCATACCCGTCTAAATGTGTGCCAGGAGGAGAGCAAGAGGTGGGGTCAAGCACATGCAGCGGGAGAATCACAGGATCCCCTAGCAAGTTGGAAAACACAAGGGAAAAAATTTTTCCGTATATTTATATAAGGAATATATATATTTATAGTACAAGCGCACAATATAAATATTCCATATATATATATATATACACGATATACATATATATATATACATATATATATATATATATATATATATATACAAAAAAGAAATATGTGTGTATGTGCATTTTTTTTTTTTCTTTTAGTGTATTTATTTATTTAAATGACCTCCGGGTGTCTGACTATTGCTTTCAGTGTATATTCGGACCTCGACTGCAGGCATCGAGGCGGGTCTGCGATATTTATGATAAACCCCGGGTGCCATTTAAAGCCTCATTAGTTATGTTTAACCTTTGAATCACCGGCCAGCGTGACTGGAAATGAACTTCGCGGTGCGGGGTGGATGCGGGAGGGGGGATGAGTGAGGATGCGCCTGCGCCTGTGCCCAAATTCCTTCTGTCCCCTCCCGCCCCCGATCAAGCCCCAACCGCAGGAACACAGACAATAGTGGGGGGCTCCATCTCCGCGGTCCTGCCAAGCGGATTTTGATTTTTTCCTTTCCCCACCTCGCCCCCCCAGCTCCACGATGTTCTCAGACAGCCCCGATCCAGCTCCTTCCCCCCCCGATTTTTAATTTTTTTTTTTTTTTCCTTTTTCTGGGCAGTTTTGAAGGGATCCGGCATCATCTTCCAGCCTGATCTCGTCTCCCTCCCGCAGCACTGTTTTGGGGAGCAGAAGAATCCGCAGGGATTTTCCCAGCCCTATGATGAGGAAAACACCCCCCGAGTGATTTCAGCTGTATTCTCCTTTATTTTTTTTTTTTCTTATCCCATACCCCGCATATCCCCGGCTCAGTCCAAACCACACAAGCCTCGTGGCTTTAAAATCCTCTTTTTCGAAGCCTTTCCTTAGCAAAAGGCACATTTCTTGTCGATGGTAGATGGGCTCAACCCTCCTCCCCGCGCTGTTGGGGTACCCGAGCTGTCTCCATCGGTGTTTGGCGCTGGGAAGGTTCCCTTCGTGCCTCTAATGAGCTTTAAGTTATTACCTTAATTGAATGTGTTTTCTAAAGATAGAATTGGGAGGCGATCGCGTTACCTTTCACCTCACAGAGAGTCACTCTAGAAGCAGCGATAGCGAACTCCCAACGTCAGCAGAAAAACCCAACAATATCCCTCCAGGACCAGGAGGGTGTGTATACACATATATATATATATTTTTTTTTTTTTTTTTTTCCCTTTGGTGACCAATTTTCGCCCCACTTTCTGAGGTGCCGGGGCTCAGCGCTGCCGGGATGTGTCCTGGGGGGTCTCTGCCGGGTCCCACCGAGTAGGGCAGGGGAGGGCAGCTCTGCATCCCCCCAGCACCACTGGGGCTTCCACGCGTGGGGCCTGGCATCTGCCTCACGCACCTGGTTTAGCCCTGGAAATAAAGCTTTATTCCAGCTTTATTCCAGCTTTATTCCAGGGGAAACATCTTCGCACCAAGGGGAGATGTGCAGCGTGGGGGGTAAGGTGAGAGTGGCAATTCCCAGACGTGTTTCCCGTGGATAAATCCCCTCCCGCTGTCCTAGGCTGGTCCTCCACGTCTTGTCTGGTTTTGGTGGCTGGACACCCACCCACCCACTCCGAAATGAGCTCCTAGCCCTAGAGAATAAAAATATCCTCACCACAACCTGGGGAAGTTTTCTTGTAAGCGAATCTGCCCCGTGGATCGAGGCCAGCGGGGGAGAACGCTGAGGCTGCAGCATTAGATTTTGACACGAGTGGGGGGTGAAATGTGGAAAATCAGAGCCCCGAGCCCCTTCCCCCGCCGGTTCCTCCATCGCTGAAAGATTTGGGGCATCCCCTGGAGTCTGGCCCGGCTCCCTGGCTCCTGCTGCCCCTATAAGACTTTAGGGGGTGTTTATCTTCCCCCCACCCCCAGCCCTGAAAATCCCCCAGGTGCTCCCGGGGAAAGGCGGCTGAGGAGCGGGTGGGGACTGCAGATCCCCCCGGCCCCGGGGACAGAGAGGGGGACCCCCAGGACCCCCAGGGCTGGGGTTGATCCCTATGATCTCCCCGTAAAAGGTGCTGCCCTCGGCCGGAAGCCTTCCTCGTCCCGAGGAGGAGTGGGAGAGGGGGAACAATCCTCGTCCTCAAAGCGCCAGAGGACGCGTGCCCGTTATATTATTATTATTATTATTATTATTATTATTATTATTATTATTATTATTATTATTATTATTATTATTATTATTATTATTATTATTATTGTTGTTGTTGTTGTTGTTGTTATTGTTATTGTTGTTATTGTTGTTATTGTTATTGTTATTATTTATTATTATTATTATTCTGTCTGTATCGTGGAGCCTTGTAAAATAAAATTTTTAAAAATTAAAAAAAAATAAAAAAAAAAGAAGACAGGAGAATAGGGTCATTAAAAATCCCCCCGGGAGGAGAAGGGGGTACGGAGGAGAAGAACCAGCCCCTTGTCGCTAATGTCACCGCTTTTCCTCGAAAGCTTTCCGCGCTATTTGCACGATCATACGCTTAATTACATTTTCCCCCTCCGCTGCCGGCTCCCGGCGCTGCCAGCCGCTCCCGGGACGGGTTACATCACGCTCACCCCGCTGTACCTGGCGCGTCCCCCTGGCCCTGCCCCTGTCCCCCCCGGCTCCACCTCCCCGCCCCACCCATGGGTGCGTGAAGAAATCGCCCATCATATTCCTCTGCCTCCTGCTCTGCCCTTTCCCAACCCGGAAGAGCTCTGATCTTCAGCCCAGCCCGGAGGAGGAGGAGGAGGAGGAGGAGGGCAAGGGTGGGCGTTCGGAGGATGCGGCTCCCCCAGGTTTTCCCCCTCGGTGAGAGCTTGCGACATGCCAGCAGCGGCTCCGCTCCTCCCGCACTCCTGCTCTGAGCGCTCCAGCGGAACCGGACAAAATCAAAAGCATCTGCCCAGGTCAGTGAACACCGATTTGTGTGTCCCTCCATCCCACCCTCCTCCTTTTTCTCTTTTCCTATTTTTTTATTTTTCTTTTTTTTTTTTCCTTTCCTTTATCTCTCTCTTTTTTTTTTTTTTTTTTTTTTTTTTTAATATATCCTCATTTTCTCCACGTGGAGACAGGGAGCTCGGCTCCCAGGATTTGAAACTCAGCCCCGACCCCCCTTTATTGCTTAGGGTGGATGGAGGGGAGAGTCGAGTTTTCTCGGTGACCTTGGGGAAAGCCCCCCCGATCCGTAAGGGAACGATTTTTGGGGCGCTGGGGAGAAGATGTTTTACCTGTGGGTGTTGGGGGCGAAGGAGTGAGGCTGGGCTGGCGGGGGCTGGGAGATGGGACACGGCATTGACACAGCTGGGATGAGAAATATTAATCTCAGAACGGCAATGGATTCATATCTGAGGGATATGCGGGGCCTTTCTGTGCCTGGCTTTGTACCTGTGTGCGTATGAAGATATATATATTTGTGTATATTTATACTGTATATCCGGACCCATACTCTGTGTATCACCCTGTGTACAGCGATTTTCACGCAGGCAAGCCTGTGTCGATGGCTGCGGTTTTGCGCTCTTCCCACGAATAATTCCGATTCGATTTGATTCTGTTAGGTTGATATGTTCTGTATAATATAAAATATACGCTGTACGTGTAGCACTCTATCTCTTCAGATTAAAAATATCTGTATGTAACGCATAACAAGAGTGCTTCTAACAAAATCGACTTAGGGCGATTTTACGCAGATATCTCTCATTTTTTTTACCTTAGAAACGCAAAGCAGAGCTACCCTAGAGGTGTGTGGTTAAGGCTGGTTGGGATGAGGGGGGAGATGGCTCCGCTCCGGGGTTGGCCACGCTCCTGGGCCCGCTGAGGGGACCCGCGGGCCGGGCCGGGCCGGGCCGGGCCGGGCCGGGCCGGGCTGGGCCGGGTTCCGGCAGGACTGGCGGCCCAAGGGCGACAGGAGAGATCCTTTCTCTCCCGGCACCCCTGCATTAAGTATTTCTCCTCCTTCCCCACCGTGTAAGAGAATTTTTCATCCTCCAAACCGTGCGGAGGATGTTTCTGGAGGGAGCAATGGGAATGGATTGTGCTGTCAAAAAATCCACATTATCTGTCATCGAGCGTTTTGAAAGCAGAAAGAGGAGAAAAGAAATCTATCTATCTATCTATTTATCTATCTATCCATCCATCCATCCATCCCAGCTCCTCTTACCTTCTTCACGTGTCCGTACACAGGCAGCGGGCTCCGGGTGACGGATTTTAATGAAACCGGATAATTAATAACCACCGGCCCTGCTTGTTTTCTCCATTATTTATGGGCCTCAGGTGCGGAGCGGGGGAGCCGGGACCTGTCGGTGCCGCGGGCAGGGGCTGCTGAGGCGGACACCGGTCCCAGCTCCCCGCTGCACCGGGATGAGTCCTGACAGGGGGGACAGAGGGGGTCCCAACAACCCGAGGGCTCTGGGAAAGGAGAAACAGGCTCTGGGAAAGGAGAAACACTCTCTCGCAAAAAGGGGAGAGGGAAGCTCTACCTCCACCCCGCCGCGGCATTTTGCTCCCGGCTGGGGAGAAGCGCTTCCTTCTCCCGGGGATGTGAATTTCTTCTTATAGACCCGAGGGAAACGTTGTAATTTCAAGGCAGAAAATAAGACGAGGAGGTTTTTCCCGGCAGGGACAGGTAGGGAGTGGGATGAGGATGAGGAGGAGGGGGAGCAGCCGGCCGGGGATTCTCTCGGCCCTCGGGATGCGGAGGGCATCGCCTTGTGCTTGGATGGGGGCGGGACAGCATCTCGGCGTGCCTGTGTGTGCTCCTCGGGGGAATTTGGGGTGCTGTAGCCCTCTGAAATCCTCCGTGCTGTTTGAATTTTGGAGCCTGTGACGGTAAACGCGAGCCCGGCATTCCCGGAGTGCGATGCAGGGTTACAGCCGCTGGGGTCTGTGGGCACCGGGGGTTTATTTTTATTTTGGGGGGTGTAAGGACGGCTTTAAACTGGCAGCAGCCGGGCTCCTGCCCGAGTAAATCGGTCCGGTTTTAATCCGGGGATATGCTCCTGCTGGTGCTAATTCTGCCGCCTCCTCTCCCGCCAGCCGCCGGGAGATTTGTGGTGGGTTTTTTTTTGGTGGTGTTTTTTTTTTTTTTTTTCCTTTATCGAAGTCCTGGGGTAATTTCTGCTTTCGGAAAAAAAAAAAAAAAAAAAAAAAAAAAAAGGGGGGGGAAGGAAAAAAAATAGACACACAAAAAAAATATCCATAAACACGTCGGCAGCTTCACATTCTCCGCGAGGTGCGAGGAAAACTGCCCTTGCCGGGTTTAAAGCCCGCAAGATGCTTCAATCTATCGCTCAAAACAGTCCTGAGAGATAAAGCAAAATCGAGAAACCTGCAACAAACCGGCTCCCCCGACTCCCTCATTTTTTATAGATATATTTAAAAAAAAATTTTCCCCTATTGAGCGCTTCTTTAAACTCGCCGTAATTTGGAGTGGCTCTTCAGGCGATTTTTTGGCTTTTTCTTCTCTCATTTTTAAAATTTGTGGGGTCGAAGCCTTTGGGGAGCGCTGCCCTGCTCTCTGCAGCGATAGCGGTGCCGGTGCCGGGGACCCGCTCCAGGCTCGGGAGCCGCTTGGAGAGGGGATAAAAAGGGGGAATGGGGTGAAATGGGGGCTGGAATAAAAGGGAGAAGGAGAACCCCTTATCAAAGCGCACTTTTGCTGCCTGAGAAAGGAAAAGGGGTGGGGGGGAAGGGAGAAAAGGGACTCACCGGGTTGAGCTGGAAGGAGGGAAGGGAGCTGGGTCCTGCCAGCACGGGGGTGACAGGGGTGACACGGGTGACACGAGTCCCCCTCCCCTTCTCCCCTTCGCCCGGCTCCTCTCCGCGCAGTTTGGGGAATGTGTCGAGGGGAGAGGTCGCCCCTGGGACTTGCGGAGCCGGTTTTTGATCTTCTCAGACCTTTTTTTTTTTTTTTTTCCTTTTTTTTCTTTACTCCTGCAGTGTCCCGGGGCAGTCGCCCTTCTCTCAGCTTCAAAGAAGGGGGAGGCGGGAGAGGAGGGATAGAAAAGTCCCAGTTTCTCTCCTCCCAATTTTAATTCTTCGAATTTCTTTTCTGCGGCAGAGCAGGGTTTTCCCCCCGTCTCTTCCCACCCCTCCATCAAATAGTATCATTTGCGCTGAAAAAAACCCCAAAACAAACCAAAAAACGTGTGCGCGTCTGTGGTGGGTGGTGGTGCACGAAGGGATCAAAAATTGGACCCGGTGTAATCAGCCGATGATTTGTTCTCTCTTTGAATTTGCATGGCTCGCCACTTCTTTGTGTGCGTGTTTATGTTTCCTCCCGATCTTCACGAAGAGGAGAAAAATGAATTATTAGAAAAGAAAGGAAATGTACGTATATTAAAAAAAAAAAAAAAAAAAAAAAAAAAAAAGAGAGAGAGAGAGAAATAGCAAGGGAGATTAAAAAAAAAAAAAAGAGTAAAACCACAAATGTGGCTGGTTTGGAAGTGGAAGGGAAGACTCATGTGGGATGAGAAGTGGCAGGAATGCCAGTGTCTCTTTCTCTTTGACTATTATTATTATTTTTATTAGCATTAGTAATAATAATTTACTGCTCCTAGCTGGACGGATGTAGCTTACCGTTTAAATGATAAAGAGGGGGTGGCCTTGGGGAAATGGATCGTAATTCCTGCCTAATTCACGAAGGGAGGGAAAAAAAAAAAAAAAGAGAAAAAAAAAAGAGGAAAACAAAATATTCCCTCTTCTCTGCGCCTTTGTTTAACCCGAGATTATCTCAGCAGCCTGACCAGGGCTCAGGGGGGACTGGCAGGGGCTGCCCCAGCCTGGGAGGTGGCAACGGGCTCACAACGAGAGCAAGTTGCTGTACACAGGCAAAAAAAAAAAAAAAAAAAAGGAAAAAAAAATTAATAATAATCTTCGGAGCTCTGCCCTGGGCCGTGTCCTCTCCATAACCCCCCGATTCCTCGCTCCCGGCTGTTTGTACAGCTTTACCTGTACTATTCTGGTACCCTGGAAAGAAGAAGAAAAAAAAAAAAAAAAAAAAAAAAAAAAAAAAAAAAAAAAAGCCCAGCCCGACAAACGTAACTTAATCCCCTTTCAGTCAATTGTCGTTTAAAAGGGGGCTCAAGGAGAGGGGGGAGAAGGGGGAGGCCGCCTGTCCCCGCCCCGAGGTGCCAGTCGCGGTGGGCACCAACGGGGACAGACGGAGGAGATGCTGGCCCCGGGTCCCGGCTCAGAACAACCTTGTCTGGACCTACTTTAACTAGAAGACCCGAGGGAGATTTGAAAAAAAAAAAAAACCCAAAAGGGAGGCGATATCTTCAGTGCTCTTTGACTGGTCACTTTTAGGGGAGCGGTAGGTTGGGGGGCCGCCCCATCCCACCAAGTCTGGGATTTTGTTGTTGTTGATTTTATCTTTTTTTTTTTTTTTTTCTCTGAATTTTCCTCTTTTTGGGTCTCTAAGTGACAAATAAAGTGTCCAAAGCGTTTCGTCGTGGCCTTTTAGAGGCAGAGTTATCCCCATTGCTCCCATCCCTCCCCTAGCTAGGAGGGATGCTGGAGCCCCCTCCCCCCCGGCAGAATTAACCCCCGAGTCCCCGACCCTTATCTGGCGGCTGGTGCTGAGCTTGGGGCTAATTGCTCCAACAATGGGCTCCTATTAACGCCGAGCTGTCACTGGAAACCCTGCTGGGGGCTGCCGTGGGGGGGCGAGGTGATGGATCTGCAGCCACAGCCTGGGAAAAGAACGGTCAAGGCCAGCGCTCCTCTCAAAACCCCCGGGGATCACAGGAGATAATCCGAGGAGACGGGGGAAATGATGGGTTTGCTCTTTTTATTTTTTAAATTTTAATTTTTTTATTTATTTATATATATATATATATATATATATATTTTTTTTTTTTTTGGTAGTGGGTGTTTTGCACTTCCTCCCGGCTGGGAGTGGGATAGGAAGATGAGTCTATCGTGAAAATAAAGGTACAGCCTAAGCAAACTAGATTTAAAAGAGGGTGTCCTCCTCCCGCAACCGGGGCTGTGGCTGCGAGGGACACGCGGGGAAAAGGGTCCCGCAGGACGGAGCCCTCAGGGATGTTCCCATTTCTTTTCCCCCCTGCCACCGATGGGACTTGGCGTAGCTGTTTATTTATTATTTTACTTTTTTTTTTTTCTTTTAAATTTTATCCATTTCATTTTGCATTAATAATTCTCTGCCCTCCAAACAGCTGAAGGAAAGCGGTTTCTTCACTACCTCCGGACAGGGCTAAAGGCGCGTTTTAAAATGGTTTAGCAATTTTGTGACCTTTGGATGGAAATTCCCCTCCCGTGATCCCACGGCTGTAGGTCTCAGGGCTGTAAGTGCCGGAGGGAGCGGGGATGGGAATCTCAGCTCACCTGCCCAAAGATCTCATCTCGCATTAAGGTCCCCTCAAATGTTAAAAGACACAAAATGATTTTTCCCAAGGGTCGGAAACCCCTCTGCCCCAGAGGATGTGCTTGGGGTGGGAGGAAATTTAGGGAGCGGGGATGAAGAGGAAAACCCCGGGGAGACACGTATAAAATGCTAAAATTTGGGGAGAGGGATGGCAGGAAGAGGAAAGTTTGCGCTTCACTATCCAAGGAATGGGAGGAGGAGGAGGGGTAGGCAGGAGACCACCCCGGTGCTGGGGCGCCCCACACTCCGGGGGCGGCCGTAGGGGCAGCCCGGAAAGTGCCTCAGGACGGACGGACAGACAGACAGACCGTTCTCCCCTCCGTTTTCTCCTTCTGGTGCGCCCCAATTCCCGGAGTACGGAAAGGAGGGGACACCCCGCGGGGTAAAACCTTGCAGGCAAAGCGATTCCTCTGAGGGGAGAGAGGAAACACGAGATTAAAGCCCCCGGCTCGGGGAGGGCCATGAGCATCCCCCTCCTCTCTCCCCCTTCCCCCTAATGGGCTGCAGGGAGCGGTTCCCACTGCCCCGGGCTGGTCCCGGCGGCGTCGGCGAGGCTGGAGCACCGAGCCCTGTCCCCGGACAGCTCGGGGAGCACCGAGCCCTGTCCCCGGACAGCTCGGGGAGCACCGAGCCCTGTCCCCGGACAGTTCTGGATGGAGGGGACCTGTCACCCCCTGTCCACGCTCCTCGGCGCTCCCCACCCGGCACATTTCCGTGGGTGCTTCACGGCTCTTGTACGCTGATCGGTTTCTTTATTTTCTTTTAAATATATATATATGCATGCTCAGGGTGCATCTTCCACGCGTGAAACCTCTGTCCCCACGCCCAACAGCGATGGGCTGCTCCGGGGGTTGAAATTCGGGCTTAAAACGGGCGTCCTCGAGGATGCGAACCATCCATCCATCCATCCATCCATCCATCCATCCATCCATCCATCCATCCATCCATCCATCCCTCCCGGCCGCAGGTTGAGCCCAGCCCGGTCCCGCTGACCGGAGGCGGCCCCGGAGCTGCGGAGCCTCGGTTTTTAACGAGAGCCCCGGTACAAAAGCTCCGAGAGCCGCTCCCTCCCGCACCGGGTGATGCGCTCCGGCCGGCGTGCGGAGCACGCAGTGAGTGACTGCTTCTAGTGCTTTGAAAAGAATTTAATATTATCCTTCCCCCCACTCCTCCTCCATCATCCTATCCATTTCTTTCTTTCTTTCTTTCTTTCTCTTTCTTTCTTTCTTTCTTTCTTTCTTTCTTTCTTTCTTTCTTTCTTTCTTTCTTTCTTTCTTTCTTTCTTTCTTTCTTTCTTTCTTTCTTTCTTTCTTTCTTTCTTTCTTTCTTTCTTTCTTTCTTTCTTTCTTTCTTTCTTTCTTTCTTTCTTTCTTTCTTTCTTTTTCTCTCTCTTTCTCTTTCTTTCTTTCTTTCTTTCTTCCTTCCTTTTCCTTCATTTCCTTTCTCTAATTTCTTTCCTTTCTCTCTCTCTTTCTCTCCTTCGTTCTCTTTTTCCTTCTTCCGTTTCCCCTTCATCTTTCCTTTCTCTCCACGATTTTTGTGTGTCTCTTTCTCCCCATCCTCTGTCCCTGGTTCTCCCCTGTCCCCCTGTCCCTGTCCCGCTGTCGCCGTCCCCCTGTCCCTACCTTGCTGTCTCTGGCCCTGTTGTCCCCCTGTCCGTGTCCCTGTCCCTGACCCACTGTCCCTGTTCCTGTCCCCCTGTCCTCCTGTTCCTGTCCCCCTGTTCTGCTGTCCTTGTCCCTGTCACGCTGTCCCTGCCCCTGTCCCTGTCCCCCTGTCCCTGTCCCGCTATCCCTGCCCCTGTCCATATTCCTGTCCTGCTGTCCCTGTCCTGCTGTCCCTGTCGCTGTCCCCCTGTCCCTGTCCCCCTGTCCCGCTGTCCCTGTCCGTGTCCCTGCCCCTGTCCCTGTCCCTGTCCGTGTCCCCTGTCCCTGTCGCTGTCCCTGTCCCTATCCCTGTCCCTGTCCGTGTCCCCTGTCCCTGTCCCCCTATCGCTGTCCCTGTCCCCCTGTCGCTGTCCCTGTCCCCCTGTCCCCCTGCCCCTGTCCCCCTATCCCTGTCCCTGTCCCCTGTCCCTGTCCCTGTCCCCTGTCCCCCTGTCGCTGTCCCTGTTCCCTGTGCCCCCGTCCCTGTCCCCGTCCCAGTCCCGTCCCGCCGGGATCACCCCGGGGTGCCGCTAGGGGATGCCCTGGCTCAACGCAGCGCCCGGCGCGGCCGCCGGCCCGCGGGCCCGCAGCCAATCAGCGCCGCCGGGGGCCGGCGGGGCGCGGGCCGGCAGCCAATCAGCGCCGCCCGAGGCCGGCGCCCCAGTTCCTGCTCGCCGTCTATTGGCCGAGCCGGTGGAGGGGGGCGGGGCCGGGCGCGGCGCCCGGGGGTCCGGCCGGAGCCGGCGGCGCTTCCTGAGGGAGGGGGAAAACCCCTCAGCCCCTCAGATCCGTGTGCGCGCTTGGCCGCTGCTGTGTCCCTTAAATACAGCAATAATTAACTCCTATCCGAGCCGCGCCGCTGGAGGAGGCAGCTCTATCCCGGTGGGGACCCCCCGGCCCTGCACCTGCCCGCATACCCCTGCTCCGGGGGCATCCCCCGGAGAACCCACCCCGTCCCCGCCATGCCCCATCTCTGCGGGCTCAGAGTTCCTGGGACAGCGGGAAAACTTAATTTCCCTCTTAAAAAAAAAAAACAAACAACAAACAAACAGTAGAAAGTTTTCAAAAATAAAATGAAGGGTGTGTGGTGGAGGGGATTTGAAGAGAAGTTTGCTGCCGGGGGTTCCCGCGGGGGCGGCCGGAGCTGTCCCCGCTCAGGCTCCGCCTCCCCCGGCTTATGACACTGGAACCTCCTTAAGTTGCGTCTCGCCACAGCTGTCTGTAAGCACTGAGCCGGCTGGCGCCATCCTGCTCCTTTCAGAAAGAATGCCTTCCCTGTAAAAAAAAAAAAAAAAAAGAGAAAAAAAAAAAAAAGGAGAAAGAAAGGAAAAAAAAAAAGAAAAAAAAAAAAAAAGGAGAGGGAGAGAGAGGAGGAAAAAAAGTAGGGAAAAAAATTAGTGCGACCGAGCACAATCTGATCTGATCAGGCACTTTCAGCTTCATCCCTCCTGGGTCACATACTGCTTCTCCACCAAGGTTTGTGCGGAATTTTTTGAGCAACTTGTCGCTTTTAAAATTTTTTCTTTTTCCTCCCTCTCCCCACCCGCCTTTTCTCCTCGCTCCTTCCTTTCACCCCCACTCTCTTCACCCATCGCTTTACCCCCTTCCCTCCCTTCTCTTTTCCCCCTGTTCCCTCCTTTCTCGGTTGCATAATAATTAATGAGCAATCAAAGTGACTCTGGGCTGCGCAGCAGCGAATGGCACAAGTTCTCACCGGCTTAAGCCACTGGAGCTTCTCAGGTGCAAATGGAACAAATAAAAAAATAAACAAAACAACCGCGACGAACAAAAAAAAAAAAAAAAAGAAAGAAAGGCCAAAAAAAAACCCCAAACCCAAGGAAAAGTAAGAGCTGGGCGGTGGGAGCTGCTGGGCTCCGCTGCGAGCCGGGAGAGAGCGAAAGAGAAAGAGGCGCTGGGAGAGGTGGGTCCAGGGCAGAGCAGGCGCTTCCCAGGGATGGCTGCCGAGGGATGGGATGGGTTTGCTCCTGCCTAAAAAGTCAGGTGCTAAAGTTCAGAACTTCTCAAGTACGTTTCTCTCCCTGCCTCTCCCTCTCTCTCTCTCTCTCTCTGCTCCTTCCCTTTCCTCTTTCTCGTTACAGGTGATCAAAGAAGAGAAACATCTGCAACAGAGCGGAAGAAACGAGAGGATCTCGCTTCGTAGAGAAATTTTTCCCCCGAGATTTTTTTTTTGTTTTCCCTTTTTTCCTCCCTTTTTATTTTATTTCCTTTTTTTTTTTTTTTTTTTTTTTTTTTTTGGAATCGATCGTTTATCACCATACCCCCAACTCCCTCCACTTTAAACCAAACCTAACCTGAAACATCCCCAAACTCGCCGAGCACTTCTTATCCCCGCCCTGCATAACTCCGGCAGCGTCTCCCGCTCCGATCTCAAACCCTCCGCGCCTTGCTGAGGAGGAGGAGGAGGAGGAGGAAGAGCAGCGAGCGCGGAAGATGGAGGTCTCCACGGACCAGCCGCGGTGGGTCAGCCACCACCACCCGGCCGTGCTCAATGGGCAGCACCCGGACTCGCATCACCCCTCGCTTGGCCATACCTACATGGACCCCACGCAGTATCCTCTGGCCGAGGAAGTGGATGTACTTTTTAATATCGACGGACAAGGCAACCCCGTCCCGCCGTATTACGGCAACTCCGTGAGAGCCACGGTGCAGCGATACCCCACGGCCCACCACGGTGAGTGAGTGCCCCCGCCCAGCCCCGGCTGCCCCCCGGTCCTGCCCCGGTGCCGGTGGCTCCGCGCTGCCCCGAGCCCCCCGCTGCCGTCGGGCAGACCCTCTCCTGCCGCCGGGGAAGCTACGTCACGGGTGGATTTTGGGGTTGGCTTCTTGGAAATAAATAAAAATTCAGGCTTCCTTCCTTCCTTTCTTTCTTTCACTTTCTTTTTTTCTTTTTAATTTTTTTTTTCCTTTTTCTCTTCTTTCTTTCTTTCTTTCTTTCTTTCTTTCTTTCTTTCTTTCTTTCTTTCTTTCTTTCTTTCTTTCTTTCTTTCTTTCTTTCTTTCTTTCTTTCTCTCTCTCTTTCTCTCTCTCTTTCTCTCTCTCTTTCTCTCTCTCTTTCTCTCTCTCTTTCTCTCTTTCTCTCTTTCTCTCTTTCTCTCTTTCTCTCTTTCTCTCTTTCTCTCTTTCTCTCTCTCTTTCTCTCTTTCTCTCTTTCTCTCTTTCTCTCTCTCTCTCTCTCTTTCTCTCTTTCTCTCTTTCTCTCTTTCTCTCTTTCTCTCTTTCTCTCTTTCTCTCTTTCTCTCTTTCTCTCTTTCTCTCTTCCTCTCTTCCTCTCTTTCTCTCTTCCTCTCTTTCTCTCTTCCTCTCTTTCTCATTCTTCCTCTCTTTCTCATTCTTCCTCTCTTTCTCATTCTTTCTCTCTTTCTCATTCTTTCTCTCTTTCTCATTCTTTCTCTCTTTCTCTCTTTCTCTCTTCCTCTCTTTCTCATTCTTTCTCTCTTTCTCATTCTTTCTCTCTTTCATCCTCTCTTTTTATCTCACACCCCTCTTCCCTCTCTCCCTTCTTCCCCTCTTGCTCGCCTTCCTTCTATTTCTTTCTTTTTAATCTCCCTCCCGTCCCCCTTCTCTTTCGCTCTGGTTTCCCCCCCTTCTCTTTAATTGGGTTAACAGTTAGTGTTTTCATACTGTGTTTAGTTTTTGCACGATTAAGCTGCTCTGGGGAAGCAAAGCAAGCTGGAGAGCAGGGGTGTGAAAATGACCCCGCTGTCCTCACGCTTGGGCTATTTAATTCGCACTTGGTGAGCTTGTTAGGCTTGGTACAAAAGTTTTGCACACATACCCAGGCGGGGGTTTAAAATAAGAAAGAAACTAAAAAAATATAGCCTGTGGTGTAATTAGGTATCAGACCTGGTGTGTTGTCCTGAGGGTCCTGCAGGAAGGCAGTGATCCACAGTGTGAATCTTGTTCCTGGGTCACAGCTCTCAGAAAGGAGGTGAAATACCTGGGGCCGATGGGGCCCAGGTCTACGGAGGGATGAGTACTTTGGTGCTGTCTTTTATGAAGAAGTGGAGAGATTCAGTATTTACAGCTGGAGTTTACCTGGGTGGTTTAGAAAATAATGAAAAAAAAAAAAGAAAAGAAAAAAAAAAAGGAGGGAAAAGAACAGACGGTGGTTTGTGAAGCCGGACAGTGATCTCTGTCGTGGCAAAATCTAAATCCCCGAGGTTTGCAGTGGAAATAACCCCAAAATCATGGAGAAAATGGGATGAGCGGAGTGGAGATGGAGCCGAGCGGGTTGAGGAGGCTGCTCCCAGCCCTCAGCAACTTGTTGAGTGTGAGCCTGCATTAGGCTCCGCTCAGTAACTGCATTGTTCTGCTATTAGTCCCTTTAAAACAATTATTTTTAAGGATCAGCAGCCTTTGTCCTTTCTTTCTTTTCTTCCCTTTTCATTTCTCTTTTTTCCCAATATATCAGCAGAAAGTGGAAATGCGGTCTTTCTGATCTAGCCTGAATATTATTTACTATGCTACTTCCTGGAGAAGATAATGAATCTTGACCCTTTCTATTCGTATAACCCACCTTCTCTTCCTTTTGAGCAGCGACTTTCAGTATTGTTCACGAGTGCCTGGTATGGTGAAAACCAGTTTGGAGCTTTTCTAGACACATAGAAGCTCCCCATGCAAACATATGTGTCCACTCTATAACTATCTGTGGTTCTCTAAATCCGTGTTTGCATCTCTCCTGTACATTTAGCAATCTCTATACACATATCACAATGCCTACAGAGGGTAAGGATCTCTAGGTGTCAGAGACTTTCTAGGGCTTTATTATCAGACACAAACTTTCTTCCTTCCAGTTGAATAACTGTGTTTTCCATCTTACAGCCATTCACTCAAGTTGCTGTGGATTTGGGTAGATTTAATTCTTAGGATGTATTTTTTATTATTATTTGTTTAGCAAGGGCCGAAAGTAATTAAACATACTAGGTGCAATCCCTTAGGAACATTTATAACCAAAGGGAAAAATATTTGACTGCAGAAATCTAGTGAAATTTTTTTCCCCCACAAAGTCAAGGTCTGTATTTTAAAAGACAAGTGAAGTGTCCCTTGTCACAAAAAGGATGTGGAGCGTTTCTTTTGAGGCAGTTGGTACCCTCTGCGTGTGCCACATCATCGTGAAAAGACCTTTAACATTTTTGTACAGTCTCATGGAAGAAGAAAAGACAAACTGAGTGGTTTGCAAAGTTTTTCAGCCCTGTTGCAAAGGTTATTATCATGTTTATGGGCATTTTCTGGTCTTCTTCGTTTGACCAGAGAATTCCCAGGGTTTATAGCTCACGGCTCTGTTCGGGAAATCATTTTCTAGCTAAGAAAAAAAGTTTTTCTGCAGTCGGGACTTGGCAATTTCACGCAGGATCTTTGCTTCAAAGTCTTCGTGGGATTGCCTGGAAAACGGACAGGGTGAAGCAGAGCTCGCCAAATCCCGTGTCACAGGGCTGGCACCCTGCTTGGAGGGTCTCGACCCCAAAACCTGTTCCTCAACAGGACGGGAGCTGCCACCCCGTGCTCCTGTAGCTTTTAGAATTTAATCTTTCATGAAGAACGGGGTTTCTCATCAGATGTAATTTTCCTTGCTCCCCCCGGGAAGCTGAGCGCTTTGGGAAGGACGAGGGGTGGTGGTGGGGGAAGCACGTCCCGGGACCCTCACGGGGGACTTTGCCAGGGTGGCAGAGGGATGTGACCGAGTGTCTCCGTGTTTTCTCCGAGCAGGGAGCCAGGTGTGCCGCCCCCCGCTGCTGCACGGCTCGCTGCCCTGGCTGGACGGGAGCAAGGCGCTGAGCAGCCATCACAGCGCTTCCCCCTGGAACCTCAGCCCCTTCTCCAAGACCTCCATCCATCACAGCTCACCGGGACCCCTTTCCGTCTACCCACCCGCCTCCTCTTCCACTTTATCCGCCGGCCACTCCAGCCCGCACCTTTTCACCTTCCCGCCGACCCCTCCTAAAGATGTGTCCCCGGATCCGTCCATCTCCACCCCTGGCTCCACCGGCTCCACCCGGCAGGACGAGAAGGAATGCATCAAATACCAGGTGTCCCTGGCCGATACCATGAAGCTGGAGTCCTCTCACTCTCGGAGCAGCATGGCCTCTTTAGGAGGAGCCACCTCCTCCGCTCATCACCCCATCACTACCTACCCACCGTATGTCCCAGAATATGGCTCTGGACTTTTTCCCCCCAGTAGCCTCTTAGGAGGATCGCCAACCGGGTTTGGGTGTAAATCGCGACCAAAAGCACGGTCAAGCACAGGTAGGGCTTTTGGCTTCTTCATTCCCGCTGCTCGGGAGAGGAAGCTGTGGTGGGGAAAACTGGGGGGGCAAAGGGATGGGGCTGACTCCTCGCTCCCCCCGCACGCCAAGGACATGTGCTCGAGCATCCGTGTGATGAGCAGCAGGCGTTGAAGCCCTCGTGGGGGACGCACACGACACTTCACCTTCCTTACAGGTTGATCTGCTAGGTTTATAACCAAATTCCCCCTTGTCCAACTCTGACTGGGGATAGAAACAGGCCCAGGAACTCAAACCACCCACCCGGTGCCGCGGGGCTCCAGACCCGGGGGCGACCCGGCCCCTCCAGTGCCCACGGTGCGCTCAGCTGCGGCGCCCGGGGAGGAAGCGAAACCGAGGGAACCGCAGCATTAGTGATCTCTCTGTATTTTAATAATGGTGCTAAATCCCGGCCAACTTCCCCCGCCCGCCCTCCGCCTCGCTCTTCCCAGGGCCTCTTCCCATGCGGCTCCCGGGGATGCGGAGAGGGTTTTCCCCGGGGCGCTGCGGAGAGTTCGCCCACGCAGCCCCCATCCCCAGCCAGCTCCGTGCCAGGGAGTTTGGATCACCCACAAGGAGAGTCCCCAAAATTGTCCCCCTGGCCGGGGGGAGCTGCAGGGCCCCCGCTCTGTGCGCACCCCGCGGAATGGGGTGCGAGAGGCTGCGCGGCTCCGGCTCCCGGTGCCTGCACACACCGGGCTTGGACGTTTGTGAGCACGGAGGGGTGGGAGTGAGCCGAGGAGAGTGTGTTTGTGTGCAGAGGAAAGGGCGATTAGTCAAAACTCTTTTCCCCCCTTTTATTTTTTTTTTTTCTCTCTATTTTGTTTTTCCGAGGAGGCTGCTGCGGGGTTGCCTGGCATGAATGAGATCAGTTTTCAGGGTTTTTCCAGGGTGACATTTACTCTGTCTGTCTGAGCAGGGACTGTCTCTATTTAGCTGATATGTTTGAGCTAATCCAATTATTTTCAGACTGCTGCACGCGACAGTTGCATTGTTTATCCAGCGCCAGGAACTTTAATAGAGTCCGGATGCGGTTAGAGTGACAAAAAAACCCAGACCTGTATGTTTTGTACATGAAAGCAGGAGAGAGAGAGAGAGATGGGGTGAAACAAAAGAGAGGGACAGAGAGTCAAACAGCCCGGGAGCGGCTGCCCCGTTTAACCGGAGGGGAACAAAACGACCTGGGTATTAACGGGACGGGCTCCCCGCCTGGCCCCAGTACGGACCGGGGGTTGTGTCCGGGGTAGGGACCGGTTTGTTGTCGCCCCGGGCGGTGCTGAGCATCCCCCGGCCGCTTCGGCGCCCGCCGAGCCGCAGCTCCCGCCGGAGCACCCACCGCCTGCGCGGTATTTTCAAACCGTCTCGGCCCCCCTCCACCCTCCCCTCTTGTTTTCCTTTTGCCACTTTCTGTTACTTTACCTTCTAGAAAGACATCTGCGGTTCGTGATAAACCAAACCCAGCAGCAACACCTATTTTTTTTTTTTTTTTTTTCCCTTTTAGAAGTTGATCTTAGCAAGCTAGGACCTTTCAGACAAAGAGGGTTAGAGCTGGAGAAAAAAAGAGGAAGGGGGTGATTTTGCAGGATAAAAGGATAAAAGAGGGAGAGACGGCTGCAAATGTATTTTTGTTGTTGTTGTAGTTGTTGGGGAGGTGTGAGAGAAGAGGGGTTCAGTGCGAAGGCTCTGGAAAAACGGTTGCCGTTTGTGGTTAGGGCACGGATGCCTCTTGCTCGAAGGCAGCACGGGCTGGGGCAGCGGGGAGCCGGCTCTGTGCTGAGCTGGCTGTGCTCTGCTCTGCCCGCCTGAGGTCTGCCACTGCTCTCAGGTGGCCCACGACAGACCTTAGGTACAAAAAAACTTCCCCCACTAAACCAAAGATGCAGCAAATACCCCCTCAACCTTCTGAAAGTAGCTGGCAGGCAGGGTCTGCACCCTCCCAGTTCCTTCCTCCAAGATGGGAACTGGTGGGCTGGGGGAGATCTCCTGCTGCAACAGCCAGGGAGAGGATAAAGAGGTGCCCAACAAGAAGAAGAAGGAGGGAAAGAACTTATGAGGCAGGCCTGGGGCTGTTTGCTATCCCAGATGGCCAGGATGGACCACCAGGCTGCAGATGTGGTGGGGAAACCAAAGGGGTTTCTCAAGGTTTTGCGTGGTGGAAGCTTAATTTCAAATTAATCAATAGCAGATATTTGTCGGAGTTGTTATGTATTGGCTGGAGCTGGGGAGATGTTTTGTGATTATTTTGGGGATACCTGATGTGGTTTGATCTGAGGCCAGAGGAAGAGCCCTCCAGGCTCATGAGTGCCCCTGGGAGCTGGAAGAGTGCTCAAGGAGTGACACTGGGGTCCTCATACACATCAGAAAGGGAGTCATGGACTTAAACTCTGTATCCATTATTTTGGATGTAGAGGGCTGGAGGCTTCTTGCAAAGCCTGCCAAGGTTTTTCTGGTGCCAGTAGAAACATGGGGTCTCCAGACTTGTAGAAGTCCTTAATCCAAAGGTGAGGGGAAATTGTCAGCTTCCCCTACTCCTCCAAAGAGACTCGTGGGAGGAGTGAGAGCTTCTCTGGGGAGCCCTTTGAGCCACTGTGGCAATCGGTTTGTCACTGTCACCATCCCTCCCCTGCTGCTGGGACACAGGCCTGATGCTGCATGTGGAGCGGCGCTGGGGAGGGGAACAGGATCAGAGCCCATCAGACTGTGCCAGGAACATTGTCCACTCATGGCTTTGGACCCTTGCTTGGAAATCCCGAGCTTGGGGGGGGACTGGCAGGGTCTGGCATGGCTGGGTCTCTTGGGAGGTTGTGGGGTTTTTTTGGGGAGGGAGGGCTCTCCCCAGCCCCTTTTATCTCTGTTTTCCCTAAGTGAACCATGTGCTCTCTTGTTTCCAGAAGGCAGGGAGTGTGTAAATTGTGGGGCTACCTCAACCCCTCTGTGGAGAAGAGACGGCACTGGGCACTATTTGTGTAACGCCTGTGGACTCTACCACAAAATGAACGGGCAGAACAGGCCCCTGATCAAACCCAAGAGAAGACTGGTGAGTCTCCTTCTATTTTATTCTTTCTTCTTCTTCTTCTCCTGCAACTTTTGCTTTCTATCTGCTGCTCAGGATGACAGGGAACCTCAGCCAGCTCCCACTGGTCCCACTGTGTCAGAGGGCTGTGAGGGAGGGATTCTTGCAGAGATGGGCCCAGCTGCAGTAGGCCTCAGTCGTCTGATCCTCTTGCAAACTGCAAAACAGGTTTAAAAATCAATATCCAGGGCTTCTTGCAAACCAGAATGGAGTTTTCAACTCCACACGGTGCTTCTGGATGGTGACCTGATGACAATGATGTGTTCCAAGCCCTAAGGGCAGGATAAAAATTTCCTAGTGTCCAAAGAGATTATCAGGAATACAGGGTTTCTCCTGGCTCTCCAAACTTCTGCCCTCCCTTTCTTAATGTGTCTCTATCCCCCTTGGCTGGTGGTGTCATGGAGAAGGGACCCAAACTTGATCCCGAGCATCACTGGGGCTTCAGACAGATCTTGGTCCTGCAAAAAAATGCAACCATTAGGTCCTGGTACCACTGGTGCATGGTGTGGTCATTTATATCTGTGCCATCTGGGTCTCAAAAGGTGTCACAAAGACACGAGGCTGAGAGGATGGTGAGTGTGCAAAGCCAAGAGTGTGCCCAGGCTACAGAAACTGGAGGAAGACAAAATGAGTGGGTAAATGTTTGCAATAATAGTTACAAGGCTGGTGACTCTTCTAAGCACAGGCAATACGTTACAGCATCCCCAGCGATCTGTTCATGAGTTTCCCTGGAAGCCACAAAAAGGTCTGGAAGCTGTGGGTATGGCTAGTAAATGTGTTAAAGTGTATTTGGCAAATAATCAGGCAGATACATCAAGCAGGGGAAAAAATTATGGTCCCTGCTTGGGAAGTTATTGAATGTTTTGAATCGAGACACATTGGGTTTTGTCAGGATTGACGAGGTGGTAGGGCTCCTGCGGGTTGCCTAAAATGTGGAGGAAAAGTGGCTCTCACCTTTCAGTGGAATTTCTGAGCTGATGGATGGATCTGGCCAGTTTGGTGAGGCTTGTGCCCAGCACGGCCAGACCCTGCAGGCAGGACACGGCTGGTTCATTTGTGTTCCCCTTGAAGGTGCTCACAGCTCTTAGGTCAGGATCAGCTCCCTTACCTGTGAGACACCCATAAAATTGTATCAGCTTTGTTCCCTCTGGCTCTGGGAAGCATTTGCAGGGTACCTTCCCAGGAAGGGCTATGCTGTGAGTGGCATCAGCAGTAACTCTGTCTGGCCATGTGAGTTTTGGGGAAGATGTGGGTTTGCTTCTCTACCCCGCCAAACTTCCTGTGTGTGAAACCTCTCCATGCCCTCCTGTACAGGCTTTTCCCATATAGGAAAATGTTTGTCTCTCTCATTTTTCATGGCCTTGTTAGAAAAGAGGAAAAGCTTTCTAGGGAGGGAAGTACAGGCTGGGATTTTGATTTTTTTTAGGCAGCTCTCTTGTTCTCTTCTCCTCCTCCCCCCAGCCCTTCTGTCTTAAACACACAGCCCTCCTTTTCTTTATATTTTTTTTCCTCGTTCTCTCTCTATGTGTAAAGTTAACTTCCTAGGAAAAAGCTGCCGGATATCTGAGCCCTGGAGATAACTCCTAAACAACAGCTCCGTTTCCCCAGTCCAAACACACAGGAGCTTGAGCATATCCAAACAAGCAGAGGGGGAGGCAGAATAGGAAAGCGGCTGGAAAGAGGGGGAGAGCTTTCAAAAAGTGTCTGATGGAACCACGAAAGAATGTCCCGAGTCACCCTGAGCCCGGCACATGTAAAATGAACTATATAAATAAATACATAGTAAAAGGTCATTCTTGGGGGAAAAAAAGGGAGGAAGAAAGAAAAGAAGTAAAGAGAGACTTTGTCTCGTATTATCGCTACAATCTTTGGGCATTTTAGTTAAAGTTACAAAAAGTTGCCTGTCTCTAAATGCGGCCTTTGCTAAATGTGAAATTTGATTTTTCTACTTCCTCCACCCCACCAACTCCCCACTGCCAACACTGCCTGGGAAAAAGAAAAAAAAAAGAGAAATGTCCCTGATGCTGTTTGCACCTATATTAATTTCCCTTGCTAACCTCTGAAAAAAAATTAGTCAGAAGGCACCAGAGGTGGGCTTGCATTTGCATTTTCTGTGCCTGGATGTGGACGTGCATGTAGCTGTGGCTTGACTGGATCGCTCCTGCTGTGAAGGCTGGGCAAGGCTGTGATGGAGGCTCAGGGTGGGGATCCAGCTCCTTCCCTCTGCCACAAGTTTCCTGCGTGACCTTGGGCTGGTTTCATAGGCTCTGATCACAGCTGCACTGAAACTAATGATAGGATTTGATGGGTGGGAGAGAGGAGGCAAAGAAATTCTTATATGCTGAGAACCCAGCCCAAGCCTTGTTAAATTCAATGGGCGTCTTTGTGAGGGTGTCCTTTAGGTGACAGGGATGAAGTCTTGCCAGCTGAGGGGACTCAGACAGCTCTGCTTCTTCTCGAGAGGGAAGGCGGAAGACCTGGAGATGTTGGCAGAGGGATCAAAATCAGGCAGGTGGTACCACACCATCACTGCCTGAAAAGTCTTCAGCCCTCCTGGAGGCCTTTCCTGTCCCTGTCACAGGCAGTGGCAGCCCCATTGCTGCTGAGATAAAATCTTCCTTTAGTACTTCTCCCATTCCCTGCCCATGCAGATGCAGAGCTCTCCGTTTCCATGTCAAGCCAAGCTGGTTTTGGAAGGATTACAGCCAATTTCTCAGCAGGCCCATACACATGCAATCTTATTTTAGGAAAATGATGCTTGGAGCTTTGTGGGTAAATGCAGACACTGAAAATGCCCCTTAATTAAGCATCTTTATTAGTACTTGGTTCCTCCAACCTCCTCAATTTCACCTTTTCATCACTGCTAGCGCTTATGAAGCTGTGCCTTTGCTCACCGGCAGCTGTGCCATGGGCTGTGGCCCTATAGATGATATGGGGCAGCTAATTAGTCATCCCATTACTGACATGGCCAGGCCGAGTGCTTGATTAGCGTCAGTGGATGCCATTGCTGGGAGCTTTACAATAGCGTTATTATTCATTGTTTCCTGCCCGCTGCCTGTGTCTCCGGTAGAAGTTGGTACAGCATAAAAGGTGCAGCCTGGGACTGAAAGAGCTTAAAATACTCAGCTAATGATGCTGAATTTTTGCAAGTGAAACACAGTAGTTGGAAATAGTTTAAGAGAAGACAGTAGATGTTGTGATTTATTTGCTTATTTAATGTCAGAATGTGTTTGAAGGCAGTGAGGTGGTAACCAGGCGTGTCTTTTGAACGCGCTTGCTGTAAGAGAAATTACGGCGAGCGCTGTGTAGAAACCCCAAATATCTTCAAAGGAGATGTTTCCCCTGTGTGGGCTGAGCCAAATATCACTGGTTTTTAGAAATTTCCTTAGGCTTGATTTTTGGGTCTGATAAAGGCAAAGCTGCCACCAAGAGACTCAATCCAGCCTCATGCCCCTCCAAGCCACGCATGCCGAGTGTCGGGAGTTGGGGGCTAGGGAGCTGCAGACTCTTCTCCAACTCTTTAGTGAGAACCTGGCTTTGCAAGCTGTTGTCTCCATGCTGCTTTTGGAACACATTCATTATTTCATTATCCTGGTGATTTTGAAGGGAGCCCAGTTTGGGCCCATGGCGTGTTCAGGAGATTGCGTGCATCAGTTCGGGGCTCTGCTCTTCATGGTGGGATGTTTCATCTTCTCTGCTGGTCCTAAGATTTTTTTCAAGTCCCATGTGCTGTCCCCAGCTCCTGCTTGTCACCGGCACAGAGAAGTCAGCTAAAGGCCTCCTTGGGACTGGCTTGGTTCAGAGTGGTTTATGGTCAGGCAAAATGGAACTATCCCTATGGGCAGCCTGAGAGAGCCACTTGCTGTCAGATCAGCCACTTTGTGATGCTTTCTAGTGCTCATGGACATTGTCTTATTTATTTTTTAGACAGTCCTTTCTGTCTAATTAAAAGAAAAAAAAGTCCTCCCCTATCTAAAGCAAAACCAACCCGTCCTCTCTCCACCTACGCCGCATTCAATTATGATTAAAATTGCAACATGACCTAACAAGAGTTGGTATTAATGCTAAGGCTGTGCCAGTGTCCATGTTTGCATTTTGGGTTTGTTGTACGTATCCAAATATGCGGTATTTTCTTTTTTTTTTTTTTTTTTTTAATGTTGCATGTGCTACAGTGTGCGGCTGTGTGGGGTGAGGGGTAAATTTGAAACAGTAAGAGCACAAAGGAGAGCATTAAAGGCTCAGTTCTGCAAGGTGCCAAGCATTGCTATGATCTGGCAAATCGCTTAAGCACATGTTTTAACTTTAAGCACATGAGCAGTTCCATTGAAAGCAATGCATTGGGATGAAATCAGAGCTCTGGGACCATGTCATATTGATGAAGAATAGATAGGATGGGGATCTAAAGGTCTTTTTTTTTAGGAGCTGTAGGCATTTGCACACACGCAAACCCACAGACGCACTCACACAGCATTCTGAAAACTCCTGTTCCTCCTTCCGAGGCAGAAGGACAATTTGTTTGCTGAAGTTACAGTTTTTAAATGATAAGTACGAATTTATGCATGTGAAAGAACAGCTTTACTAAATTTGACTTTGCTAAGTCATTATCGCAGCTAACAAAAAAAGCTTCTGTATACACTTTGCCACGTAGATTTTTTTCTTGTTCCTACCATTTTATGAAATGGTAAATTCTTCTTTCAGGCTTGTTACCGATCCTTAAATAAACATGAAGGTTTGGGCTGAGAAAAGGGTGTAATTAAAAAGTTGGGATTCTTGCTCTTTGCCACAGTGTTATTTCCGATCTGGAGCCTGTCTCCTTTGAAGCTGAGCTGAGTTTACGGGACCGGGCTGTGCTTGCGGTCGGGCCGGGCGAGCAGCTGCCCACCCGGGTCTCACCCGGCACTCGCTGGAGCCAGAGTGACTCACGCCCTTGACTCCAGCAATTGCCAGTTCAGGCCCTGACTGCAGAATTAGACCCCTGGGGGGTCTGGGAGAATTAAGATGGAAAGACATGTTGGCATTTAAATAACATTTTCCCCTCTGGAATGGGCTGTGCCAGCGCTGCTAATTTTGATGACTTCTATCAGAGGTTTAGCACTCACTTTTAGGATGCCCTTTGGCACCTGATTCAGTTCACATATAATTTGGGATTAAAGTACCTTGGGGATTTTTTTTCCCAATTATTATTTGTTCTCACAAGCCAGTTTCTGGAGGCCTCTGCTGATGTGCGTCAGTCTTGCAGGGTTGATGTTTTCTTTCTCAGAAATTTTGCTGATTGCATTTTTTTTTTTTTTAACAAGGGTGTTTTTCTCTTCCTCTCTTCTCTTTCCCTCCTTCCCACAGTCTGCAGCCAGGAGGGCGGGCACGTCCTGTGCAAACTGTCAGACCACCACTACCACCCTGTGGAGGAGAAATGCCAACGGCGATCCCGTCTGTAATGCCTGTGGGCTCTACTACAAGCTGCACAATGTAAGTGTGACTGTAATACTCAATAATGGGCCCTCATATTTGGTGCTCAATGGTCCAAACTCTTCCTTAACTGGAGGATTTCCAGTCTCGGGTGGTGCCGAGACCTCTGTTATCCCTTTGGGGACCTTGGGGTTTGGAGCGATGAGTCGTCAGCCTTTCGAACGTGGCCTATCCAACTTGGGGAGGTATAAAACAAGGCTGTCCATGGGTAAAGTTAGAGCTTTTCCTTGCCTGAGCCAAGAAAGGAGAGGTAGGTCAACACAGAGAGACATTATCTTCTGCTGACTGGGCTCATAGAGTTGGAAAAGACAACACAGTGTCCTGCAAGCCGGTACCCTTCTTATGCATAGCTTGGTTCCTCCAGCAAATACAAACTCTGGAAAAAAAGAAATATGTGCCAGAAGCTATTTAGATCATTCTTGGGTTTGTGGCTGCCTTTGTCCAGTCCCCAAAGACGATTTATTTAGGCTCTGTGCTTGTGCTGGTTGATGCAAACGAGTCCCAAACCAAAATAGGACTTGATTTAGTTAGCGGGTTGCAGAGTCTGCTTAACCTGTGATGAGAATTTCAAAGCATCTGTCATGGAGGGGAAGGAGAAATGAAATGAAATGGTTGGCAGATTTAATCTAATATCTCCATGCAAAGCCAGCTTGCAGGAACCAGGGATATGTGCCCCAGGGAAAGAGCTAAAGGGACCTGAAAAGTCTTCTACTGAATAATACTGCTAATAAAGGAGACTTAAGGCTACTCCTGTTCCTCTCATTCCACATGTAGCATTAGAATAATTATTATGTCAAAAGAAGGAAAAGACTTGCAATTTCTCTGCTTTGATATATTTTTTTTTCCACCAGTGGTTGATTGCTTTGTGTTTGGTTTGGAAATCTGGGGCTATGTTTTGCCCTTATGTCCACCCATGGAAACACATCAAAGATGTATCGGGTTTCATGGGGCATCCAACCCTTGTGGTATCTCAGTCCCTTCCAATTGTTATTGCAAAGTGTTTGGTTTCTTAGGATGAGTAAACAAGTTTGGATTAAGTAGAAAAAAACCCCAACAAGCAACCAGGCTAATTTCTCACCTGTTTCATGGGAGGCATCTCTCTTGGAAAAAAGGAAAATGTGTTTACCTTTTAGTGGGCAGGTGTCTCAGCACGCTTTGAGTCTCATGTAGCAAGTAAAGCTTGTCATCAAACTCTCAGTGTGATCACTGCAAACACACTGGGTTGGACCCAGAGTGAAAACTCTCAGAAGATCATGAGAAAATATTCTGTTTGCTATTTCCTTGGCAAGAAGGGATCAAGGTCAGCCAGCTTCACTGAGCAGGGGATATATGCTTATGCTCTGTTTCCATTTTTGCCTTGTAACCACCAGTGGTAGGACTTAAATCATATAGTTTGGGAAACCTCTAAGGAGCTGCTCCTCCTGTAGCCAGCAAAGCCCTTTGAAGAAAAAAGGCCCTTCTCAGGTGGTGCTGGTGGATTCCTGTTGTTTCAATGGGGTGACTTCTACCCTTGAAGACAGCGTAGTTCCTCCCCATACCCGCAAAAGATGGCAGGATGATGAATTATGATGTGTCTACTTCCATTGTAGACATCTGACTGGAGAAATCTCCTCCTGAAGTGTTCAGAATGGTGTTTGAGTGCTGAGGTTCTCCAGAAATGTGCCTGCAAGAGCACATCCTTTTCTTTTTTGCACTAACACTGCAAACCTAGTTGGCCTGAATTGACCTCTATATCCAGTGTTTAGGGAAACACCGATCCAGCTGTGAAATTTGTGACATGGGGCAGGCCTTGAGCACATTGGAACCATATTCATATTCATTAAAAACACCAACAGCTGCTTAAAAGCTCAGCACAGCTACTTACCAAAGTCAAGTAGTATCTTGCCTTATGAGCAACGTCATTAATGGATCCTGCTTAAATGAAACCCCCAGAGGACTGAGCTCCTGTGTGCAGCAAAATAACCAGGCAACGATACTGAAATCTAGATATGAGTGGGTAGAGCCTTTTTTTTTTTTTAATTTTCTTAAAGTACTTACCAAAGTATTTAGTATTTAGTATTTAGTATTTAGTATTTAGTGAAGTATTTACTAAAGTATGTAGTTATGACTGTGGTGAGAAGTGTGGTCTTGCTCCCTGTGTGTATATTATTTCCTGATTTCCATCAGGAGAGGGGTCAGAAATAGAGAGGCTGATTGTAGCATGTCCCTCCCAAGCAGCTGTCAGCATGGATGTTGTGTCAGTGCCAGTGGAAGGTCTTTGGATGCTTGGAAGTTGACTTAACCCTGTTTCAGGCTAGGCTGTAGCAAATTCCTGTCTGCTGTTTTATCCACCCCCACTCCCCATTTTTTCTTTTCTTTGGGTTTAATGAAATTTTCTGGGACCTTAACATCGTTAGGATATTTTAATGGATTGATCTGCAGTTGAAATTTACCCAGATTTTATGTCCACACCGGGAACGATTACAGTGAAAAGGCTAATTTTTTTCCATGGTGTTAATTTTTTCATGGAGCTATATCAGTTTGTTTTACTGTTGATTCCCACAGCTTAAGCAAACCCATTTGTCAGTAGGATATAAGCAATAATCATAATAGTCTTGGGGTGCATTTAGTGAGGCTGTTGGCATTCCTCCCACTGACTTCAACAAGAGCTGGCTCCATTAACACCAGTATTAACAATGAGTAATATTTCACATTGATACGGTGCCTTTCATCCTGTGGCATCCCAGAGTGCTTTCTAAGATACAGCCAGCCTGGAAGATTAACCCAACGTTGTAATGACTATGTCTGAAGGATAAATCCACTTCAGTGACAGGGCCTTATTGAGGTCAATGGCAAAATCCCATTGTCTTCAGTCAGAGCAAGATCAGACCTAGAATGGTTAAGACTATCCCCTGGATTTGATCTGTTGAATATGAGGTTCTCATTCTTGCTATTTTAGTCCTTAGAAGTGGGATGAGCCTTCCCACACTTCAGGAGTGGGTGGGGGTATACCTTGGTGCAGGTGCACAGCAGGCTGGCCGGGGTCTGTAGAAGTGAGTGATTTGCCATTATTTTTGGTA
Organism: Taeniopygia guttata; assembly: GCF_048771995.1. Classification (NCBI taxonomy): domain Eukaryota; kingdom Metazoa; phylum Chordata; class Aves; order Passeriformes; family Estrildidae; genus Taeniopygia; species Taeniopygia guttata. The sequence continues at coordinate 4,443,956 of NC_133025.1, forward strand.
AAATTCATCAGAAAAGTCCCCTTTCACAATACCCTAAAGCAGCCCTGTGTGTCCTGAGAGCAGAGCAGTCAGTATTTTGCATATGATAAAACAAAGAGCATAATTCCTGCCCATAATTAATTGGCTCCATCTGAAATTAATGGATTTCATATACATGTGTTGGGCTGGTTTAATTTTAATTTAGCATGTGTTTGTCATTTTTATCAGAATGAATTTTCACGGAGAAGGTCTTCCCTCCGGGTCTTTCATTTCTCTACCCCAGAAAGAGAGATGGGTCCTTGGCTTTGATGTTTTGGGGACCACTTTTACCCTTCTGTGACTGGTCTTTGAAGTCACTGGAAGGAATTTCCAGCTTGCTGCTTTGATTGTGCTGGTTCCTGACATTTATCTGAATCTTTATCTGTTTGGCTCTGGGGTTAGTTACCTGCTCGGAGTGTGAGACCATTTGCACTGGGATGATGTCGCCAGCCAACAGCTTGGATGGCAGCTCTGACCCCAGCTCTGGGGCTGGCCATGGCTTTGTCACCTTCCTGACCCAGAGCTGGTGCTCCCATCCTTGAGTTTCACATAAAATTATGGCCTGGTCCATCCTGTTCTTACAGATTGAGTGAAACAGGAGAATTGCTTTAGGGAGGTGTTCACTGTCTTGTGGGACATGACAGCAAGGAAGGGCCAGGACCCTGTGCTTGTTCCAAGACCCAGAACAGCCCCAGTCCCACCACCAGCCTTATGTCACTTTGCCACAACCAGCTCCTAAGCTTGAAACTTTGCTGCTTCAACTGGAAATTGGTTCTGGCTGCCCCTGAGCCTTTGTGTTGTGACCCAGATCCTCATTTGAAGCTTGTGGGGCAGGGGCTGTGTGTGCTTCCCTAAATCTGAGCTGGATTTATAAGGGATTGGCACTTCCTGGCCTCCTCTAATGTTGCTGCCTGGTGGGGCTCACCTGGGACTTCTTCCTGGCTTTGAACCTGGGCAACACATCCCTATTAAAAACTTAAAACAGGCTGGGCAAAGCTTTCCAATCCCAGTCTGCAGCAAAGGGCCATCCTTGTGTGTGAATCCTCATTGCCTCAGTGAGGACAGAAAGCCAGGGGAGCAAGTTATGTTGTGTTTGGAACCCACAACACTTTAAATTTTGCTTTTTGCTGTCACAGGGCAGTTGTTGGGCTGCTCATGGGCAGAATCTTCCTTCCTGCCTTTAGCTGTTGGCAAGCAGGGCTGCTCTCTCCAGCTCCCTTTATCCAGAGACAGAGGAATCAGCCTTTTGTTCACCCATTTTTAGGTGAGGTGAAGGCTCTTGTCACTGCTGGTATCAAGAGCCTGGGGTCACAAATTCAGACTGGAATGACAAACCCCCAGAGATGAGCCTGGTCCTTCCTCTCCCCTTAATTCCATCTTTACATGTAGCAGGGACCTATTTTGTCCTGGACTCCCTGGGGAGAGGAACCCAGGAATGATTCTTATGCTGTGAAAAGGGACCAGAAAGGGGCTGAGGAGCAACAAGTGAAACTTTGCTGTGATCTGGAAGAAGGGAGTGCTTTGGTCCTTGCGCTGATTTAGGGTTTATGGACAAAGAGTTGCTCAGGTCCTTTGCAGGAACATCTTTTCATTGTCCTTCACAGTAGATCCTGGTGCAGGATCCATTTTTTCTAACTTTGTAGAATGTCCATCAGCACCATCACATGCTCACCTTTACTTTAAAAAATGGCTCTGCCTCAGGGCAATTTACTGCCTTCTGCTATAGGTGAAATCCTGCAGAGGAGCCAGAGCAAGACCCATTTACAGTCTCAAACCCAGATTTTTAAGGTTGTTTAGGGACATTGGAGGCATAAATCCCTTCCCAAGCGTAGTTTGTGGGAATTTCATGTCACCTGTGCTAGTGCATGTTGTGATGCTGACTCTCTATGCAGTATAGAATCATAAAATCATGGAATGTTCTGGTTTGGAAGAAACCCACTGGAATTATCAAAGTCCAGCCCCTGGCCTTGCACAGGACAGCCTCAAGTAATAAGAATAATAAGAATTTCTTACAGCGTGTCCAACAGATCTTTTGCTAACATTTCCTAACCCTGATGGATGCATGGATGATCATTTCTGCTGTGTAGTTTCAGGAGGAGAATTTAATGTTTATTTTCCCTACAGATACGTTTGTATGCGTGTAGAAAATGCTTTCCTGGTCAGCACAGATACCTGTTTTAGCCTCCCTAAAAAAAACTGGAAGCCTTTAGAAATCAAATCAGATTAGCTAAAGAAAACCAGAAAGGATGATCAGAGCAAAATCTTTGGAAAGAAGAAAAATAAGACAAAAACCTGTCCCTTTTGTGAAGAGCTTCCCAGCTTCTTAATGGAGCTGTGAAAACCTGAGACCCCTCACAACACTGAAATGCCAGCAGTTCTTGCTGCTAATGGTTTTAGATCAGACAGGAAGCCTCAGGGTGAGACGGTGTCTGTGGGGAATATTTCCAGGAGGTAATGATTGGTTTCATACCTAAACACAATGCAATTACCTAATGTGCAGATTGTTGAAATTTTTCAGCTGTTGTGAATTATTCCTGTATGTTTTGCTCCTGTGTGGCTCTGCCAGCAAATTTCTGTTGTCTTGTCTTCAGAAATTTCAACTGAGCTTGGGATTTCCTGGAGGGGTTTGAATTTTGGGATGGAAATGGAGAGGCTGGGTAGCACATGGTGTGTACAGGGGAAGAGGGGGGCTGTGACCAGCTGGTCCTGCTGGGCTGGGGCATGGGGTACATGGATCCCATGGTGATTTGGGGAGAAGGGATGGAAGCACAAAAAAAATAATTGATTTTTGTTTAGATTAACAGACCCCTGACTATGAAGAAAGAAGGAATTCAGACCAGAAACCGAAAGATGTCTAGCAAATCCAAAAAGTGCAAAAAGGTCCATGACAACCTTGAAGACTTTCCCAAGAGCAGCTCCTTTAACCCCGCCGCCCTCTCCAGACACATGTCCTCCATCAGCCACATTTCACCTTTCAGTCACTCCAGCCACATGCTGACCACACCGACACCGATGCATCCTCCATCCAGCCTCTCCTTTGGACCTCACCACCCCTCCAGCATGGTCACTGCCATGGGTTAGCAAGAGACTCCCCTGCTGAATGCTTACGGTCTCAAAATGAGATTTACTTTATATACTACTTGCATTTTTGCAGGCGTGTGGTTATGGGTCTGACGTCCCGAATCAAATGGGAGAGGGAAAAAAAAAGAATTAAAAAAAATTAAAAAAAAATTATTTGAAGGCGTAAAAGAGAGAGAAAAAAAATTAAAAATGCAGAAAAAAACTACAAAAAGCACAAAAAAGGAAAAAAAAAGAAAAAAAGAGAAAAAAAGTTAAAAAAAATGTTTTAAAAAAGTGATGTTTGCCACTTTTTAAAGGAACTCACTATGGCGTCTATGTATTCTTATCCACTGAATCTGGATACCATTTGTGAATAAGCCATTCAGAACTTGCATTCCCTATTGGACAGGATCTCTAGTGCTGTGAAAAAATAAAATAAAATAAAATAAAAAACGCTGAACATTGCATATAACTTATATTGTAAGAAATACTGTACATTTGAGGAAGACTTTATTGCATCTGAGGAGCTGTAAAGAAAAAGGCATGAAGGACTCCGAGAGAATTTTTTTAAAGGAAAAGAAAAAAAAAGAAGATGGGAGGACAATTTAAAAACCAGAAAAACAAACAATGCAGACCAAGAGGAAACGCGGTCTTATGAACAAATGGACCAACTGCCAGTCATGTCTTCTCCTTTTATTTTATTTTTATTTTGGTTTTTATTTTGGTTAGTTTTTATTTTGGTTTCTTTTTTTTTTTTTTTCATTTCCGGGGAGGGGGAGGGGGCTGGCTAGAACGGTTTTGATGATGCATTAACTAACTAACTAACTAAATAACTAAATAAATAAAACCTGTAGGGAGATCATTCATTTTGGGCCACGGGCCCTTTACATAGGAGGTACCAATGGTGTCAGGCAATCAGTGTTAACATGCGGACATTGCCAACAAGGGGGTTTCAGATAGCCATTCTCCAGGTCTATGCGCATTGTGAACAAGTTCCTGTAATTGTTGTTTGTATGTATAATTCAACGCACCAAAATAAGAAAGATGTAGATTTATTTCATCCTATTATACAGACTGAATGGTTGTACAAATTTATTTACTGCTAGTGATAAGACCTGCTTTTTTGTTTTGTTTTGTTTTGTTTTCATATTTTTTCCTCTTTTTTTTTTTTTTTTGAGAATAAACTAGATTAAATTCTGTTGACTTAACAGTGTTTTGTGCTTGGGGGTGGGCAAATGAATATTTTTGTTTCTTTATTAATTTTTCTTAGCGTTTGTTTGGATGGTATTTATTACATAGTTACCACGGGTACGGGAATGTCTGTCTCTGCGCTCATGCTGACAGCCAAAGCAATGTTTGCAGTGGCTTGATAAAAAAAATGATAAATCACAGAACAAAGGAAAAAAACCCTCAAAAATAAATGGACTGCATGTTAGTGTAACCCCACTGTCCGGTGTGTGCTCCCTGTCCCTTGAATTGCAGCCCACCCGCTGCCCCTGTGTGATTTTGGGCTCCCAGGTGGGATGGGTCCCTTTGGGTCTCAGGCAACCACGACAAAAGTGGTGTTGAGGACAATTTGGGGCTGAGATAAGTGCAAAGGTACAGCAGGGTCCTCGTGAGCCCAGCTGCTTTTGAAAAAAACAAAGGTTTTGGAGAGGAGCTGGAAAAGCACATTCTGCTCTGTCTCATTGAGTACTCAGTGACAGATTAAATAAGCAACAGTTGAGATGTTGATGTGAAATCAGGATGGACCAGGTCTGTCCTTCTCTTGGAGTAATAGGCAGAATCCATTATGAAAGGCTGGATTTGATAAGAGAAGAAAATCCACAAAAATTCAAAGGACATTAGCCAGTCTCATCCTGCAAGAACTCTCTTTGAAACAGTGCAATTTTAATTAATATTACTATTGATAACAGCTGAGTTTGGCTCTTATTGTTTCATTTCTGGTTGTTAAATCCTTAGGAAGCCATCCTTCTTTTAGTTTTCAGAGTTTACTAATCCAGCTTCTTTATACTACCATAAGGGTTTAGAATTCACCTTCCAAATGAAGGGTTAAACTTCTTATCAAACCACTCCATTTGCTGGAGATTTAAGCGCAGCGTGATAAGACAGAGGTTACCAAGGCTGTGAGAAAATGCTTAAAAAATCCCAAACAAAAATACAACCCCCAAATGTAGAAAACCTCAACAGACGTGACTGGCAAATTATTTTTATATTTTTAATGCTGAGTGAAATATTTCACCCAGAAATATGTGCACTCCTGTCTGTCAATGCCAGGTGGATGGAAAAATATCATCCTATGTGTCACAGCTGTTTGAACCCACTTTCTCTTGGGTGATCTCTGGAGGGAGGGGTAACAGTGGCGTGGTCTAATCTGCTGCTGCTGCAGGATGGTTCACACGAGCAAGGGTGTTGCAGAAGGAATAAAACACTTCAAATCTTTCAGGATGATTATACAGAGGTCAGAGAGTTGGTGATTTGGGAATGGGGGAGGAGGGGCAGAGGGTTGACCTTTATCTGGGCTCTTTCTCTCCTGTTTCAAAGTGAACCTGGTTAAAGTATGTCTACCGTAAGGAGGATTTGGCAGATGGAAGAAGAACAGGCAGTAATCATTTTGTAATGTTGTTTATTCTTTCCTTTCTTTTCTGTTGACAAAAATGTGTAAAAAAAAATCAGAACAAATGGTACACATTTAGAATCTTATGTTAATCACCTTTCTACTTTCTCAATGAATACTTTAGGCATAAAGACTAAATGTTGAAATAAAACAGAGTGAAGAATTACCGAGATGCAAATGGAGATCTTGTTGGCTCCTAATTAATCATCTGTGAACTATAAAGCTATTTTCAATTAGCCTGACAAATCAAAGGAAATAATCATCTTTGCTGATATTAAGCTTGAGAGATTATTATTTTTTAATTCACAATGCTACAACCTTTCCCTCCTTTCACTCATAAACAGATTGCAGTTGGACTAAAATATTGATTCCAGGATCTCAGCAATGGCAAAAATTAGAGGAGGATTTGCATGGCAGATTTTTGCAGTCAGCAATTATTGTAGTTTTTTTCCCATTTTCTTTAGATGGAACTAGCTCCTGAGTTTCTCTCTTTAACACTTTTTTCCTCAAAAGTTCTTGAAATACATTCTTGCAGTTTCCTTCTGATGTTGTTTCACAGGTCTTAGGGGCATTGAGTGAAATGAAGCAGGATTGGGGCCAGCCCAGAGAATGAGCATCCTGTAAAGGACACAAATGGAGACACTCTGTCTGCATATACTCTAGGAAATATATACATTTTGTCTAGAGACTTCTTACATCAATTATCTTATATTTCAATGTCAGGAGGAGGATGAACAGAATCCCTAAGATCACATCCCCCCAGCTACCACATAAGATGCTAAAGTAACATTAGTGTTCTATCAATTTCTCAATTAATTTTTATTTTTTAAAATTGTATTCTCTTTGAGCAAATTTTAGTATCTTGAAGGGTTTTGTTTGTGTGTTTGTGCTTATATTGTACGTTGCTTTGTTTTGTTTGCTTGGGTGGACTTTTATTCCCTCTTTTCTTTGCTTTGATGACTAAAATCTGGTTTACAGAACAGGCTGAGAGCTGTTGTTCTTGGGCAAACACCTTGTGAATGGCCACTCTGCCTTTCTTCATTGCTGAGATTGCAGGGAAGAGCTGATGATGGGCAGGTTGGAGCAGGAAAACCCTCTGAGTCATGGATCCACTTTGATAATCTATATTCTGCAGAAAACACCACGGAAGTAATTAGTGGGGTCAAATCTTGTGGTCTTTTTGCAGGCAAAATTCCTTTTGGGAATTTGAGTGAGTAATAGCTGCTGTGCTGCTGTGTCTGTTGCAGCTACATTTTACTCCAAGCAAAACTCCACTGAACTCAGTGGAAAGATTCCTAATGAGTAATGCAAGGAGACTTGAATCAAGACATCCTATGTATTATTTTCAACCTTCTCACTTTGATTTACCCAACCCACAGAAGAGGAGACTGAGGAGAAGCCTCCTAGCAATCTACAGCTTCCTCACCCAAAGGGGATGTGCAGTGGCAGGAACTGATGTCTCCTCTCTGGTGACAAATGACACGACCTGAGGGCATGGCCTGAACCTGAGTCAGGGCAGGTTTAGGTTGGATATCAAAAAAGGTTCTTCACTCAGAGGGTGTTTGGGCACTGGAACAGCCTCTCTGGGGATGTGGTCACAGCACCAACCCTGACAGAGTTCAAGGAGTGTTTGGACAATGCCCTCAAGGCACGTGGCTGGAACTCCTGGGGTGTCCTGTGCAGAGCCAGGAGCTGGACTCAATGATTCTTGTGGGTCCCCTCCAACTCAGGGCATTCTAAGATTCCAGGATCTCAGTTAATGCTTTAGCTCTACTGCTCCCATAGCAATACACACAGTGCACACAGCTGTTGTGATATTGAAGGGATATTTTTAAGATGACCAGCTTCAGTGTTTTGAGGTTGAAGAAAATAGAAATATTGCAATTAGCGTAATCTGCAAACTTTAAATTTTTATCCTGTGCTTTTGAATCACAAGCTGAGTTAGGATGCATCTAGACCTGCATTTAGGTTCAGATTAGCAACGTGTTTTTGAAGTGATTACCTTGGAATGATGAGATTTTACCTTGGCTCATGAAGCACGGTTTCCTTGGACCTCCACCTACTACACTCATGGCAACTCAGTCCTCAGGGCCACAATAAAATTACGCTGAAATTACCCCCAAAATACGGTCTTTAAGTCCTCAGCATGGGTTGTTTTCCTCTCCAGAATCATTTGTATTTCTAATGTCCACAGACTCATAGGCCACAAATTCTCATACTCATTTTTAGTCACTGAGACTCTTGATTCACTCAAGACTGGCTTTAATCTGGGGAGGAATCAGGGTGGGTGATGAAGGGACAAGAGGGAACCTGCTTTGTTTTTTGCAAAGATTAGGAGGTGTTTGGGAAAACAAACCAAAAGAAATCCTTACTGAAAAAAACCCTGTAAATTAAGCCTTTAAAATGTCCTATTTACCCTGACTTCTTCCGGTTTACCCCTTCTATAGAGGTCCTGTATGGCATTGGGAAACTCAACCCAGTCTTGTCACAAGGAAACAGGTACTAAATGTGTGATCATCATTAAGATGCCAAATTTCACACCCTGAACTCTGATTTTTGGGTGCAGAACTCTCAGTGGCATCTAAAACCAGAGAGTCTCATGCTTGTATTTATCCTTCAAAATATCAAATATAAAATTGTTTAAAAATACAATGTTCATCTCGACCTGAACTGCAAATCCAGTGCTTAATTTCTTCCACTTCCTCCCATCCCTAAATCTGAGGAGAAGATATGTTATGAAGATAAATCCATCACTTGGGCAGAGTTTGGATGCAGGCTGATGAGCACCATGGAAAACCCATCAGCTTTGACATGTCTGCAGGAAAGCAGGAGGGAGGAGTAAGCAAAATAAAGGTCCGTGGTTCAGGAAGGGCAATGTCCTCCCTGTGCCCTGAATGAGGCAAAGGAAAAAAAAAACAAACAGGTGTGACTGTCATATGTAGAAGGAACAAGAGAGGAGGAGAGAGCGTGAATAATTCAGACTGGTCTTTCCTAACATTTTGGTGGCTGATTTTTTAATCTTCACACTTTTTTTTTTTTTTTAATGCAATTTTTGGTTGAATTCTTCTGTAGAAATACACATGTAGAGTTATAGGTGGGAGCTTATGGGTGGTATGGACTCCCTACCTTGTTACAAAGGAAATGGAATGTGTGCTGTGCCTGTGCATGGGTGTCTCCATACCCAGAGACTTGGAGGGCCCCTGTGTCACCTGGTTGTCTCTGCTGGTTCCATGGGTTCCTGTGTGCATATCTAAGCTACAGCTCTACAGAAACCACGGCACAACACAAATGTATAGCAAATTTGTACCTGTTTCAAACAATTCCCTGAGGCTATGCAGACTCCCGGGTGCATGTTGGATCACTCTATTGTAGAAGTATATTTCCCTTGTTATAAGTTTAAATTAAGGCTTTGACCTGAAGCTCAACTCATTTTTTTCTCAAGGTACAAAACACCTGGTTATTTAACCTGTCCTTTTACATTTCCACTCTGGGTTACTGTCGACTGCAGAAGCACTGAAATAATTAATGAAAACTTGTCCTCTGGGAAGACAAAAGTGACTGAAATGCTCAGGGAAATTTTGCTTGCAAAAATGCTGGTGTTCATGCTAACATGGATAATTAGTGAACCACCTGCATGCATACTTAGACTTAGCCCATGACCATTTTAATTCCCAATTATTATTTCATTGTAATATTACAGTGCAACTGTTTATTTCACTGTGAGAGAATCATATTAACCTTCTTACACTTCTTGAGTGGATAACTTTTCCTGCTAAATCACAAATCACCCAGTGCATAACTCAGGGTGGTCCCATGGCTGCAGGTAGCACTGCTGTCTACAGACCTACATTTCTTTATTCCAAGTCAGAATACAATCCTTCAGCTCCAGTTCTGCTTTCAATTACACTCTTCCCTGATATTCACCAGTCATAGAGGAGCTTCTTTTCTCAGCTGCAACCATTGTGAAAAATTAAGAAGTCAGAAGAAATGAAGTCACAGTACGGGCTGCTGTGAATGCAGGAGGTGATGATGATTTTTTTTTGACACTGGTGGTTTGTTCCCCCCATACCAAGACTGCCCATGGCTAGGGAGGGCAGAGGATCCCTCTCTGCAAGAGGTGAAGTTGCCTGGCAAAACCTCAAGCCAGTTACAGAAGGTCATCCCTCTTCTCCACGCATGCAGAAATGATGGCTGATGAATTTACTTCCTGCAGCGTCGCACTGGAGCAGATTTATAGATTCTGTGATAAATTTTAAACTATATTTAGGGATTCTGAGGAAACAGTAATGAATAGACACAGGTCCTGAACTGTTATTCTTGACTGCAGCTGCTTCATAATAGACTTTTTTTTTTTAAAGTATCAGTATGTGACAGGAAGTGGAGGGGAATATAAAATTATGCTGAGCCCAGAGAAAGGAGGATCCTCAAGTAGGAACTGAACAAGACCCATGGGAAAGCCAAAAATGAGGAAGGAGGGACTGAACATATGATGGATTTCTGAACAGTCACCCAGGGTCTTTCCATTAATAGCAGGCAGGATGTTTTCCTTTATGAAAACCTGATTAATTTTGTCAGACACTGATAACCTTTCTATAAGGATTTTAATTCTGTGTACTGGATGCATGGACGTAAAAGGGATATTCTTGCCTAATAATTTCCGTAGGGTGAGTTTTCTATAAAATCTTGGACATCCAAAAAGAGTTATGCTTCCATCTGCTCTTGCCAACCTTATTTGCATTTAGAGACCTTTTCCAGAGGGGTCATGGGAGAGGAAGGTGAAAACCTATGGATTTGATAATGCATATTTGTCCCTGTCATCTCTGCATAGGTACTTCATAGATGTCATAGGGGAATGGTTGTTTTTTGTTTTACAGAGTTGTCCTTTTGCATCAAGAGATGTAAAACTGGTTTGCAGGCTCTGGCGGGGACAACTCTCCTTATCGCTTCATTGGAAAATTGACTGGAAGTTTTATCACACAAACCCTGAGCAGCAAATTCTGTATCTCTGCTCTGAGTTGCTGTTTCAGTGCCCTGTCTCTCGGCTCTTGCCCTTGGAGTGGACAACACCCAGGGCAAGATTTTTGCAGTCTTCCTTTGCTTCTGGCTTTAGCAGCAGGTCTCAGATTTCACTTGCCTGTGATGCAGAGAATATCTGCCCAAACTGTTCCTGCCCTGTCTGAGTGGAAGGAGTTGGTCTCTGGGAGATTTTTTTTTCTTTTTTTTTTTTTTGGGTTTTTTTTTGTTTTGTTTTTAAGAATTGAGAAGGAAGAGAGATAGGAGGCAGCAAGCTTTTCAAGCCTCCTGCATTCTCAAAGACCTCAGGATAGTCAAGCATTTAAGTGCTTGCTTTACTGGAGTATGATACATCAGTGACTAAGCAGCTCAGACATGATTTATGATGTTTAGAGAGATGAGGAAATTCCATGTTTTCATGGAATTTTCTTTCCATTCCCACTGGTCTACTTGATCCACCTCTCTGACATGACGTCATGCATCTTCACTGTGCATGTAGAGTGAATAACTCTGCAAATCAAATGTGTCTTCAGACTTTGATGACCAGATCTTCATGTCAGTGTTGCTAAAATCAGTTGTCAGGTCTCATTCTCTGTTCACTCTCAGGAAATACTGAATTCTCTTTTCAGGCTATTGGATAACCAAATTTTCTCTCTTCTCCAGCATAAATCTCCTGGCTTAGGAATGAGCCATTTTTCCTTTAAGGCAGTGGAAGTCTGTAGTCACTGACAATCCAGGCACATGGAAGGGAAAACATCTATCATGCCTATAGGAGTTTATTGATTTTGGCAAGTGCTCTGGCCAAGATTGATCCATATAAACATATTCCTACTGTTGCAGGATAATCAGAAAGATTTCAGGTGCTTTTAGAGAGCGCTGTAATGTAATTTAAACATAATCTTTGACAATTTTTCAGTTTGGTGACTGATTATGGCTTAGGAACATGGGTAGTTTACATAACCTAGGTGAGGGATGTGCCCTCTCCACAGTTTATGGGTATAGAAATATTTATGTTCCCATTACCTGCAGTATGGGATTAGGAGCAGTGTAAGAGACTCACACATGAGTCTACAGGAGCTATAGCACATTGAAACATATCAGGTGATGGGATGAGCACCCACACACATTATCAAACATTATCATTGACTTTCAAAATAATTTATTCCGCATCCCTTTTGCTAAACCAAAGTGAATCCTTTCCTGTATATAAAACCACAGGATATCACTTCAAAAGACCCTTCACTCCAGTGTCTGCTTCTAAATTTCTGAGTCTATTCCCATCTCATATAACCCATCCTTAAGGCCTCTAGTCTTGGCTAGATTTGCTACTTGTGTTCAGCAATGCACCTTGAAGCATTCAGTGCAGCAGGAGAGATTCAGTTGATTCAGCAGTTGATCCAGAAATATGAATCAACCCAAAGCCTGATCTGATGGAAGAGATGGCTTCTGAAAAACCCCTCTCCTATCCCTTGAGGTGTTGATGGAAAGCCTCCTGCCTCATTTGTCGGCTTTAGCAGGACCCTGAGTGATTTCCTGGGCTGTCAGCCATTCTTGGTCCTCAAAGGAACAGACAACCTTTTACAGGTGATCAATAGATGCCGTTGCCTGCTCTGGTGTGTGAGGCTTTTCAAAAAGAAACTCCCAGGAGGAGATTCAAGCCTGGGATGTAATCTTGACCACACTCAGTTGACATTCAGTTGGAGGCAGTTATGAAGGTGGAGCCTTCCTTCCAAATGTTCATAGCACATGTGCCTCAGGCAATGAAAAAACAGATGAGAAAGAGTTGTCTAATCCTTCTCTGTCACTGTTTTTGTTTGTTTCTTTGTTTGTTTGTTTCATTTTGTTTTGTTTTGGTTTGGTTTGGTTTTTTGTACCAGTATCCCAGTATTTTTTTTCTCCTTTATACCTTGGGAAAGTGTAATTACCCCTAGACTGGAGTCATTATTTGGGCTGGTCCTTTAAAATTTTAGGTAGTCAGGAGAAGCCTCTCTCTGCCCTCAGTTGTACCAATGTAATTGGTTTTGGTGGTGTCAGAGCTGTGACACTAAGGCTGGAATTAATCTGGGAAGTTATGTCTGAATTATACATGAAACAGGAGCAACATTTGTGCTCAAACTATCTTTGCAGTGAGTATCCAGTAGCAATGTTCTTGGTTTTGAGAAAAGGCTTTTATTTAGAATCCTCTGATCCCCAAAACCTGCATCAGTGCTGGCCAGTGACTCACTGGGACACTGAAAAAACCTGAGGTTTCTTGCAACAAATTTCTGGCTGTTCATTACCTGGACAATTTTGCATATTTCTCTACTGTCCAGGCTTGGTATTAGGTCCTTAGACCAGGCTGAATGTCCTGCTGGAGATGTATCTAATACATTTTCAGGTATATCTAATAAAATATGTGTCCTCAGGGTTAAGGCTTCCCAGGATACAAATGCAAAGTTTACTTACCTGTAGTTGTCTGGAGCTTCTTGACAGCAAGTAGAGAGAAAAAGGCACTTCTTCTAAAGTTGTAATGTTATACATATTTTAGACAGCCTTTTTAGGATGCCATCCACATCCTGAAAAGGCTCATTCCTTTCCATGGAGTAGCTCCACTGAAGATGTGGGCTTTGCCAATATCTGGAAATGAGAGGGATAAGTCCCAGCCAGAACTGGCTGCATGCAAAGCAAGGGTGACTTTCCTGGCTTTGACCTTCCCACAGAAGATTTTCTGACTATGCACTATTTGACTGCAAGGGATTTTCCAAGGAATATAGGGGATAGGTTAGGAGAGAGACTCCTAATGCTCCTCCTTCTAAAAACTTCCGCCCAAAATGGCATCCCAGTAAAGCCTCTGAGCCCCAAACCTTTTCAGATCTACACATCTTTGTTTTTATGTCAAAACTGTGCTCAGTGCTGCAGTGATTCTTCTTTATGTTTATTATGATCAACTAATTTGCATTAATCAGGTTTTCTTTTTGGTATCAAAAGGGCTCCTGGCAGCAGCAGCAATAATTATAGACACAAATTATTTTAATATTTATCTTATCTAACATCTGAGCATGCTTTTGGAGGGCACCCAGACACAGCAATGATGTTAAAGAAGCTTGAAATGCCATTATATAGGTAAATAAACAAACACATAAATACTTTGATTCTCAGCTACATAAAATTAATGTTTCACACATCTTAAGGGGATGTTATTTCATGGTAAAGCATCGTTAAAGGTCTAAAATCAAGTCAGGACTCCTGAGGACTATTTTAACTTGTTCATTTAACCTGTTGCAATATTATGGTCATGTAGACACAAATCTATGAAGTGGCCCTTTCAAATTATATTTATTTTTCCTTTAGCTTTGACTTTAGCAGGGATGGTGGCCGAGACCTTTAGGCCCCAATGTCTAATTCTGCAAATTATTAGGTTTTCACCTTTTTGTACATCTGAAAAATGGAGCTAATCAGCCTCATGTCATCAAACATTGTGAAAGAATTTGAGATACTAAATATTGTTGTCACCTTCATTATGCAAGAATAACAATGCACTTCTGAGGGTGAGGTTAAAAGCTTCAAAGCTAAAAGAAAAGAGTAAAGTCACTGCCATAACAGTACCAACCCCATCCAACTCCAATCAGTGACCACAGAAATGCCAAAAGCCCCTTTACAATAAACCTGCAATTGCAGTACTTTGCCATGGCAGGAACGAGGTGATGCTCTGCCTGAGAAATATCGTTTTCTGAGATTAAAATCCTGATAAATCTTCTAAATCTGCAACCATGCCAATACACAGGCTGTGCAAAAAAATCAGTGGTTGTTCAGCTGTCAATCTTAAAAAAAGTTAGATATTAATAACATGAAAAATAATTTTGGCTACTAAAGACTGTTAGATTGTTGCACTGCATTGGGTTCTTCTCACAGGAGCTAAGTTCCTGGTGAGTCAAATAAGTTTGTAGTCTCCCTGAAGCTGGGCTTTGTTTTCAATTTGGTTTTACTAAATAAAAATAACATGTGAAAGGGATGGAGACTCAGTTCAAAACTGAACTTGAAGGTGACAGAAAAAAGCTGTGGGGAAATTAATCCGCAAATATATAATTTCTACATTTTCAAAATATTTCTCTTTTGGAAATGTATTTACTTTCATGCTTAAAAAGCAAAAACTTCTGATATTTTATTTTGTAAAAGTACTCTGTATAAAAAAGGGATTTACTTAAAAAAAAATCTAACCAACAAAAAAATATATTAATAAGGCAAATTAATGTGAAAATTTTAGGGTCAAGTTGAACAAAGTATTTTGCCTTAACCTATAATGCATTTAAAAATAATTCTGTACCAAATGAAAAATGAATGTTAGCCATCTTTAATTTTTTTGTATTCCATTTCTAAATGGAATCCCTCCAACAGGAGGGAAATTTCTAGCAAAGGGTAATATTTTACACACCCAGATTATTCTTGGACTTAACCTGCTCTCTTTGTGATCAATAATCAAGCTTGGCCAACACAGCCTGACTTCAGAAATCCCATCATTAACAGGGATTGTGACATTTTACAGCTCTTTTTAGGCATCCTATAGAGATATCCAGTGTAAGAGAAGCTTTATTTTATCTATGACTGACATATTGAATGTACCCATGAATGACATCACACATTTCTGTCCAGGCAGAACCATGAACCACAATGGAGCCATGTAAAAAAGGTGTGTGCATACATGTGCAGAGTGAGAAGCTGGACTTCTGGGTTGGGCATAAAAATTTAAAGGTTTTAAATGATGGAGTTATCAATTCAGCTGTCAAATAATTGTACCACTTCCCACTGGGCTTTTGGCATGAAGATTTCTAAGACAATCTTGCCAGAAGAGCGCTAAAATGTGCAGGACATGAGAGTTTACATTCCTGTCCTGTCCTGTCCTGTCCTGTCCTGTCCTGTCCTCTCCTCTCCTCTCCTCTCCTCTCCTCTCCTCTCCTCTCCTCTCCTCTCCTCTCCTCTCCTCTCCAGTTAAGTGTCCCAAAATCGAGGCTGCAATGACAGAAGTAGGTTCTTATCATGGCAAGGAATCAGTCTCAGGTGGTTTCAGAAATCTCATCCTGAAGTGTAGGTATCTTGCCATTGTTTTACTTCTTTAGGACAGACTTTTGGAAGGTTGCTAAAATATTGTGATACAGCAGATTCTTCCAAGACATCAGGCACTGGCGGGGAAAGAGAAGTCAGCCTACATGAGCCAAAGCTGTGTATTTTCACAAGTCCTTCAGCTGCTCCCCCATAATCCAGGAACGTAGGGGTGTAAATCCCAACCTAATATCTTGGTTATGTTTGTTCTACTGCTAATAATAGCTCCACCTACTAGACATGGGGCATAACTCACGGACATTTGTAAGCCCATCTGGGTCTTACAAGTAAGACACAGTGTGAATCAAATATTCTGTAACAAAAACAGTGCTGACATTTCTAATTTTTGTAAACAGAGGTCTTGCCAGCCTGGAAATGGGGGTTCCTGACAAGAGAACCTCAGTAGAGAGCTCACAAAATTTTTCACACCTTGCCTTTAATCTCCCACTCCAAAACAGATTAATAAAAAAGAGTAAATTTCTTGGGAACATAGGCAGGCTGTGCCTAAAGTTTGATTTAAGAGTGGAACAACCCATCAGGTCAAGAGAAATGGTTAAGTGCAGCAGTGCTCAGTTACCTCTGCATGACCTTCCTAGCAAACATGGACGGGAGCCTTTCAGCAGTGCTGCAGATGTTGGATGACTCCGCTTGTGCTGTTGAAAGACAGGGGTGATAAATAGCATTTGAGCCACGTTCCTCCCCTCCTTCAGGCAGAATTTGAGAATCTCAGGTATACAGCCCTGGGAGAGTGATTCACGAGGTACCACTCGCACCGGCTTCCTCCGAGGGAGAAAGCTGACACTTCCAGGACACTGACCTCCAGCCCATGTGCATTTTATGTGTTTCAGCACCCTCAGGAAAACCACAATTAGACGGTGCCTCCCTGTATTTAACACTCAGAGACGACCAAAATTCATGGCTGTGGAGCGAATGCTTGAAAAACAAATATCAGAGAGAAAAAAAACCCCAACCAACTCTGACACTACTTGGGTGAATTTGAGCTTGTTTGGAAGCGAACTGAATAAATTTTTGCACCTCCCCGCATGATCACCTTGCAGAAAAACAACACCTCAGCCAAAAAAAAAAAAAAAAAAAAAAAAAAAAAAAGGGGGTAAACCCACACAGATTTTGCACTTTGTAGAGGCAAATCTGCCTTTGTTATACAACTATGTCTGGCCAGGCTGAGCCTTGCACCCCTCCTCATGCCTTCCCCTCCCGTGCAGCACACGAGCTCGAGACATTGGCAGCTGAGAGTAGGCAGGATCTCAGATATCATGGCAATATAAATAAATAGAGAATGATGAGATAAAATATACGGGCAGATGGAGGTGCTGATAGTGAGATAGGCTGATAGGGTGGTCAGGGTTACAGTGCTTTAGCACATGCATAAATACGTGGGTTGTACCCCTTACCCTGGGGGCAAAATATCCAACATCCAACATGACACGCACGTGACCATTCAGCCAAAAGTACTCCAAAGCCTTTAGGAAGAATAAACCTTACCTTTTATGGAACACTCAGAGTAACAGCATTTTGTATTAAAAAAAAAAAAAAAAAAAAAAATTCATGGCATATATTCAGAAGTGGGACAGGCATGATTTGACCCCAAGGTTTCAAGATAAAAGATAAAATCCCTGAACACTCCAATAGTTCCCATACCAATCACCACTTTTTCAGGTAGGCAAATACCCAGTTGCTAAGCTGAGAGATGCTTCTATTATGAGAAATGTCCATATGACCATTGGACAAGGGATTTTTTTGTCACATTCCCAAACATTCATATATTGATTTGGCCTGGAAAGGTCCTTAAAGGTTGCATAGCTCCAGTCTCCCTGCCATGGGCAGGGGCACTTTCCACTACACCAAGTTGTTCCAAGCCCTGTCCAACCTGGCATTGGACACTTTCAGGAATGGGGCTGCTCCAACAACTCTGGGCAGCCCTTGCCAGAGTCTCACCACCCTCACAGCAGAGAATTTCTACCTCCTAATATTTAAACCTGTCCTCTGTCAATTTAAAGTCATTCCCATTCCATGCCCTTGTAAACAGCTCTTCTTCAGCTCTTGTAGCCCCTTCAGGTATTAAAAGGCTGCAATAAGGTCACCCCGGAGCCTCCTCTTCTCCAGACTGAACAAACTCAGTTGTCTAAATCTTTCCTTGTAGGAGAGGATTCCATCCCTCTAATCATCTTTTTGACCTTGTCTGGCCCTTACTGCTATGAGAACCACCAGAGAAAACGTGAGGGGCATGGGCTGTAGTCTTCTCTTGACACTTGACCAGCTTTTCAGCATGCAGATGTTATTGTAGACCTGCACAAACTCAGTGGTGAACTGAACTCCTGCCTGAATTCCTTCATCACGCTGTCTGTAACCCCCTTCCCAAGGAAAATGGCCACAAAACACGCTCTGGTTCTGGTCTGGTTTGATACAGAGCCTGTCACTTGATGGGTATTTTTGCCAGAGCACTGGTGATGATTGGGAACACTGTCTTGTTTCGTGCTCACTTACTGAATTCAGCTTTTGGTGACAAGCAATTAGCACTTTGTAATCTACGGTGTGGAAGGCAATATATATGTTTTAATAAACAGAATATTTTTACCAGGGACTAAACACTGCTTGAATTTGCTGAAGAAATTTGTCACCAAAATAAATAAGGGAAGTGTTTAAAAATCATGGAACATGGGTATTTTTAGGGTAAAATGCTTCCTTTATGAAAAATAGCTATTTGAAGCTTTTTGCATTTTTCATTTCCAAATGGCATTTTCCTTGAAGGATTGACCTAATTTATATTAAAAGAAAGAGATAAGAAAGCAAACTTTTAAATGACTTCCAAATGGTACTCAACATTTCATTTTCTGATGAAGAAAATGTTTTGAGATGACTCAAAGGATTTTTGTTGTTGTTTGTTTCATTAAAACCAAATGAAATTCTTCAAACTTCTCATTTTGCTTTGCTTTGACTCTTGTAATTTTTTTCCTCTGCATTTATTATGCTTGGCCTTGCTGCTGGAAAATGCAGCAATTCTCTGAAGTGAATCACCACTGGTGACCTCTTTGAAAATAGTTTTGGTGATACACCTCAAATATCTCTAATCTTTCACATCTTTCTTCAGGTCTGAGCATTTGTTAATTAAGCATTGCCACACAGTGCCAAGGGAAGAAAGCTATTACCATAAAATGAAAGCAGGATTTTATGTGACCCCGTTGGAGATATCAGGACCGTCATTTTTTCCAAGCAAGGAGTAAAACAAAAATTCTTGGAGCGCTTCCTCCTCAAACCACAATAGGTGATTCTGTGCCACTGTTGGGGTTCTCTGTCCATGTAAAGTGGTCAGGAATGTAGCCACAAGTAACTATGGCTTAGAAATTATGACTTTTTAATATGGAAAAATGACACTCTCCAAGCCACAATGTTGCCTTGTCTGGGACATTTCACAGTGGGTAATCATGCACTGGTGCAAAAATAAAGAAAAAAAAAATACCAACCCAACTGAACTTTCTGTGGATGTGAAATGCAAATAAAACCACAGTTTTGTCTTCTCCACCCTTGCACAGAAATTATGTTGAGGTTTTGAAAATATATTCATATTTTCATTTTCACTCCTCCAAGGTAGGACAAGAAGCAGGATGTGCTGAAATGCCACAAAGGGCCTGGTCTGAGGAGGTTTCCAGCACATTTTTGCAGGGCTCAGGATGACTCTTGCTCGTGAGTGGGTTTGGAGGTGGCATCTTTCTCCTGAGTGCAAACCTTCCCCCAGCCTCGCCGTCCTAAGTGTAAAGACTGAATCTTTGTTGTGGGTGACTGAGAGTGGGTCTGGTTTATAGATACAAAGAGGGCAAAATAAAATCTTCATTCTTAAATAGAATTGCAAAATCATAGAATATCCTGAGTTGGAAGAGACCCACAAGGACCATCAAATCAGACAGCCCCATGAACCCCACCATGTTCCTGAGAACATTTTCCAAAAGCTCCTTGGGGTCTGGCAGCCTTGGGGCCATGACCACTTTCTTGTTCCAGTGCCCAACCACCCTCTGGATGAAGAACTACTGTTAGTTCAGTCCTGGCCAAGTTTTTATTGAGGATGCAAAAATTTCTGTTCTCATTGAAACAGGGTAAATTTTACACCAATCTTAAAACAAAGCAGAGGTGAGCCAACACATAGGGACCAACAGCAGAGGAGTCAGGGAGAATAAACCAAGATTATTTAATAAGAAAATTACAGTCTTTTATTTGCATTGTTTCTTGTCCCCAGCTCCAAGCTTTGCATAAAACTGTCTTTGTTAAAACATTGTGTTAGACTTCAGACTTGGATTGGCAAAAAGACCTTAACGCAGGGGTTTAATGCAGTGCAAAAACTAGGTATAGTTGCTTTAAATGAAAATCAAGGGTAGGCAGCCTCCTGAGAGCCTCAAAGTTTAAACAAATTACAAGAAATATTTCTCAGGTGAAATTGGAAAGGATGCTCTGTGATGCAGAAGAGTGGCCATGAGTCCTCTGTGTTCACACCATCCTGGGTATTGTAAGAAGCTTTCTTGTGAAACTGTTTGCCAAACCAGAAGTCCTAAATTGAAATGTGTTGACAGAAGGAATCTTACTACTTATTTATAATTTGAATACATCTTGAGGCAGGTTATGAGATGATGTGGGTAAGTCATGATCCACCCTCCTTCCTTCCTCCCTGTGTCCTGGTGCTTACTGCAGCACTGGCCAGGGCTCTCAGGGGGTTTGGCATTTTGGGTGCTGATGCTGAGCATCATCTTTTCACCCTGTGCTTCAGAGGGGAGAGAGGGTGCTGGGAACTTGGTAGGATCAGGCCCTTCACCTCATGCAATCCTATGACCCCGAGGGAGCCCACACACGGGTTTGTTCCGTAACACATAACAAACAACCTCGTTTTACTCAGAGGGAGGGAGATGAGCACTTTGAGCAAATGATGCATTAAATCAGGGCTGCCAACTGCACCTTGATGTGAGTGCTTTATGCCAAGATCTGTCTATCTATCTATATAATCTTTTATATTCCCAGCTCTTCCTGCTCATCTATCTATCCATCTCTCTCACTCCCTCCCTGTATGTATTTTCTTTATTTCAATCTCTTTCTGTCTGTCAGTTAATCTATCTACTTATTTTGATGTCTGTCATCAGAATAACATCTGTTAGGGTGTTTTAACTGTGCTGGCAAAGGACACATTACAATTCCCTTGACACAATTACAGTTTCATGGAAGTCAGGCTCCAGTTTACCTTGACTGAAATCAAGTGAAAACAGAAGTTGGGCAGCAGGTTTTATCATCCAGTGATCAGAATCTGGAGATGGACTACAGGGCTAGGATCAAGTCCATGGTCTGTTGTTGGGTTGTCTCCTTGTAATCCTTCTTTTGCCCTCATAAAGTTTTCTTTCATTTATGTTTTCTAATTTCTACACCTTCTGTCAGCACCGTAAACAGGTTTCTGGTTTTTGCCCAGAAAATTGACCCATGGGCTCTTTGGCACATGTAAATGTGACCCTTAGGGAGGGACATGGTTTTGTGGGAATGGCAATCATTTGACTTGATGATTCTAAAGGTGTTTTCCAACCTATATAATTCTACGATCTCAAGGTGCTACTGAAAGGAAATTATAAGTTGTTTTCCCCCCACTCTGCTCTCACATGTGAAGGGTACCCTCCATTTCTGTTTAAGGGCATCAAGTGTGGAGCTGTCATTTTGCAGTTGCATTTAAGTGTGGGTAATTGGTTGTACCCTCTCCTCTCCAACTATCACATTTTTTATTCTTTATTTATGTTTTGCTTTCTGTCATCTGAAAGCAAGTGAGACTGACCCTTTCTTTTCTCCCCCCATCTCCTGTCTCTTTGTTGTCCCCATGTTTTACTCTCTGTATGTGGTAAAACACATGCTTAGCTTACTTGGATTGTGTTCCCATGTATTAATTTCTACAGCCTGCAGCGAGCCATGAAAACCCATCTGAGCAGGGAAATAACAGTAGCTGTGCATTGGCTGGTAGAGGCAGAGGAAGAGTTTCAATGTACACAAGGAAATCGAACCTCTGATTTGCATAAGACTAGACTGTGCTAATTTGTTGAGTGAATAGATAGATGAGGAACAAAAACATGCCTTAAAGCGTGCATGGATAGTTACTGCAGAAACCAGTACCCAAAATAGGACAGATCCAAAAGGAAAGCTGTCAGAACCCACTGCCTGCTGCTGCTGGAGCTGGTCTTGATCAAAGGGCAAATAAAAAGCAAATTTTCATCTGCTCCATGAAACCACAGTCCTTGGGTTTGAAAAGCATCAGGGAGCTACCTGGCATGAAAAGATGCTCCAGAAGTGATGGCATACCTAGGGATGTGTGTGGGATTATTCTAAGTTCCTGTGAAACCTAGGTCCATTATTTTTTGCCAGAGTTTGCAAGCCATGTAAGTCTCCCCAGAGTTTGTCAGAGAAGTTTTACTCGAGAAGCACAGAGTGAGGCAGATGGGAACATGATCTCATTTCCTTTCCTTTCCCAGTGAAGTGCTTGCCACTCTTGCAGACAAAACTTAAATTTCTCAAGGGAAATGAAATCAATGGAAGTCTCTGGGACTTTCCCTCTTTGTTACCTATGAAAGAGACAGACTTTAGGTCTGTACTCAAGAAACATGATCACATTCAGCAGTGGACAGAGAGAGACTTGATATTAGCCATCACATGAATGTACACACACTTATGAGGTATATAAGAGTGCATTTGTATGTGTGTGTATAATGTATATATAAATGCAGCTGAGTAGGTTTTCCATGTCGAATGAATACCTGGGATCCCCAGGATCAGACAGTTTGGTGAAACACACTTTTGCTAAGCATTTGCTATTTTCTTAATCAATTTTATTTATTTAACTAACAATAAAGAGTGATCTCGGAGCAAGAAAGAAAATAATCATTTCCCGATGCAAAAAAGCTCTAAAATAATAAATGCCAAGAGCTCACTGAGATGAAAGTCCTGAGGTGGTTATTCTGGAGGAAGGGAAGCTGCTTTGTGGAAGTGCAATAATATTTTCCTTGCCTTAAGACTATGAAGGCTTTTCTGTTCAAGCTTTCCCCTGGAGCTTTTGCAGGATACGGCCGTGTTATTACACCTTTGATAGCGCACAGCCGGGCGATAGCTGCACCAGCAGGTGTGTTAGGGGTTGTAACAAAACTTTACAGTCAGGGCTTGTTTTCAGGAATCTGTTTGATTATGTCTTTAATTATGTTTGATTTATGTACGGCGAGGTGGCAAGAGACCGCAGAAACCTGTAGCAAGCCCGTCCCTGCAGACGAGGTCCTGGGTGGCTCAGAAGCGTTGCAGTGTTTCCAGCTGCAGGTTATGGGAGCCCCCCAGGTTGCTGAGGTGGGTATCTATGAAGGCAGCTGCCTTTGCTGCCTGCCTTTGGCTTGCTGCTGGCTGAAAACACTAGTCATGGGCCTCCCAGTGTTACTGAAAGCTGTCTGAACACCTTCAGAGGGAGGAGATACAGGGACCACCTCACCTCTCTCTCTGTAGAGAGCAGAATGGAAGGAAGTATAATATTTTCCTGAAAAAAAAAAAAAAAAAGTAGAAAATAACATGAGAAGATGCTTCATGGGTGAGGGAAGTGAATCCTTCACTCCTTGAAGGTGTCTGAAGACAGGTTCAGCTCTGTCGCTATAGGACACGAGAATGCACAACACGAGCCACCTGCCACCTTGCAAGGCAAAAGAGAAAGTTTATTTTCTGACTCCAACTTTTATACTTCTCCAAAGGTGATAGTGGATTGGAGAGTGAATGGGCCACCTCTCCAAAGACATTGGACAATGCACTAGTACATCAAGTCTTTTCACCCCCATGGAGGAATGCAAAACAACACGTTATTTACAGAAACTGTGTGGGAAAGCTTCCCAACAGAATGTAAACTCAGAAGGCTTTAGAAAACTCAAGAATCAGGGCGACACAGCTCTTCTTTTTACAGGTTGATATTTGTCAGCACTTCTTAAAATCTCTTTCAGTGATTAATACACTCACCATTAGAAATAATTTCTCTTGTCTTGTGTGATGGCTCCCAGGAAAAACAGAATACTTAATAGTATCCCTAAACCACCAATTACTTATTAGTTACATGGCAATCCCAGGAGATCACAAGTTGTCCCTCGGGCAAGCCATTACCCAATATGGAAAATAATGATCTGACTTTTGGATAACTGAAAAGGGGAGGATTATAAGCAAGGAGCTTGATTTGTCAGGGAACTGCCAACCATTTCATAGCTGGGAATCACAGAGAAGTTATCTCCTTTGCTGGCAAACCACAAGGGAAAAACATGCAGCTGTCCAAGGGGTTCATGAACCTGGGTACATCGCTGGGGTTGCTGCTTTTCCACTGGGCATTGGCAGCCCTCTGACCTCCTGCCCTATGGAATATCCAGTGAGACCAGTGAGATATGAACTCTGAATGTGAGCCCAAGTGAGGACTTGGATCTTTAATGGAAGGAACTATAAAACATTGCCATGTCAACAGGTCTATGAATACTGCTTTTGACTCTTCATAATCATTTACCAAATTAATTAGTTATGCAGAAAAAGCTAACAGGCATCTTTGCCCTTGCAGGCCTATTATATTCATGAGACACAAGTGCCTGTTTCATAAGTGACTTTCCACAGGATCATGTTCTGTATATCCTCTCTGCCCAGGAGTTTCCAAGGAGAGGAGATCTGTCCATTTGTTTTTCTCCTGGATATAGTGGTGTGTACTGTCCTTGTTGCCCTGCTTTTTAAAAGTGTTAAGTTTTCTTTTATAGTTCTTTTGAAAGACTTAAATTTATCATAAAACTTTTTCAGCCTCCTGATCAGTTTACATATTTCTACTGGAGTTCTCATGCACTGTTCATGTAAATAATAATTGTTTTGCATTCTTCTTTGTGGGAGGAGAGAATTGATGGACTGTTGGTTTGACCAATGTGGCTGGAGAGGTGGTAATTCCACTCTCCAATCCACGGTCACCTCTGGAATTCTATAAGTATCAGATGCTCGAATAAAACCCTCTCTTTTTCGGCCTTTGAACTTACCAAGCGTTTGTGTACTTACTTCGTGTCCAATAGCGATGCTGTCCTTCTTCCCATGTGTGCAGTGGGAAAATGTAAATTGATTGATTTTGGTATACAGATGTCCTGTTGACAGTCTTTGGGATTCTTCAAAACAATTCCTTAATTAACTACTGCACTAATGAACACAACAGGACTCGGGAGATTGTAACCCCTTTTGTAGCATGTTCTCCAAGATTCCCTTCCAGCCCCTAGGAAAATCCTAGATGTCTCTGGATGGGAACCTGTGTCTCTGCATGGTCTGCTCCTGATTGAAGTGGGTCCCCCTCAGGGAGCCTGAATCTGATTAAACGATTCTTTCACTGGATTTTCTGTACACCATTTCACTTCTTAAAGGGAATAGTTTTTCCTTCTTTTTGTGCTTCTGCTCTTCTTTTCTCAGTCTTCCTTTCCTCAGGAAGATTCTAGCAGGAAAGCTACTACTGAACTTACTGTGCAATCTAAGTGGCTGTGTATTTAGGGCAGTGTTTGGAGTAGGGATATTGGCCGGTTAATTGGCTTCACCACTGAAAACCTGTCTTGGGATTTTGTTGCAAAGCTCTATCTGTGGTCGATGAATGTGCAGGGGGCAATGAGTTCATATGGCTCTGGCATCCACCTACTCCATGCCATACTCTCTAGGAAGCTTCAGTGTGTGAAATGCCCAAATATCTGAGATATTACTGCACCTTTTCTCTAAAAACATTTTGCTGACTCCAGCCTCCTCCAAGCTCTTGCTGAAGTACCCAGTTTGGCAGAGACCTGCAAGCCATTTCTTAGGTCCTAATGATTGCACAGCCCTCATTTTGAAGGCACCTCAGTGTTTGCTTCAGGTATGCCAAAAAGAGAGGGCGCGGCACAGGCTTTGGTGAGTTGGCACCCTCTGACTTGAGTCAGTACTTTCAAGCCCTCATTTTTGCAAATGGTGGAACCTGGAGCACTGGCTCTGCTCATGGTCTTTTTCCTCCTTCTTCTCTTCCTTCAGGAGGCTGATGCATGAGGGCAGAGGATGCTGGTGGGAGCCTTTGGGATGGTGACCATCTTGTTGACATGAATGAGGAAAAGGAAACAACACCCATGTGGCAAGAACAACCCCGTGCTCCTCACAGCATTGGGACGGCCACTGGGCCATGCAAAGCCCTCATCTCTGAGAGGACATTGTGGCTTTGAATTGTACCTCTTGGCTGGGAGGTGTCCCCACTTTGCAAGTATGTCATGATAACTGACACGATAAATATGTCATGAGCTGTCTACACGTGTGTGGGGTTATCTTTGGCAATGCAAAACATGAAACCAGCATCACTGAGAGGATACCATGTCACAGCTATATATTATAATAACTCATTATGGAGCCTTCTTTGCTGTGAGGCCTCAGGGACAGCGGAGCAGTTGTTACAGAAAAGTGGGAATATATTTCATATAGAGTATTTAAGGCCAATGATGCATTAATCCCACCTTGTTGGATGGCCTTACACAACCTGCCTTTTCCTTCTTTGTAACGTGCCCTCACCTGAGGTCACCCATCTCCTGGTGACAATAGATGGGGAGGCCATGCAGCCTGGCCTCCGACCAAGGTGGGATTCTTCCACCTGCCCTGCCTCTGCCACACACGACAAAGAGACTGCTGTTAGTTCACAGCCATTTCCCCCCTCCTGATTTTTTAATACTGAAGTAAACATGCTGCAGCTACAGGACGGGTGGTATGCAGACACCGGGCCAGGGCTGGCTTCCACCATGGCGGTAGGAATGGGAATTCCACTGCAGGCTAAGGGGAAGGGAGAGCCCTCCAAGCTAATGTGATGTGGGAGGTCTAATTCCTACCATCACAGTCCTGATTTGTAGGCAACAGATTATTTCACTGGCTTTCGTGATGGTTTTTATATCTTAGGGTTTTTTTTAGTGTTTTTTTTTACATGAAAGCAGGAGTGTGTGGATTTTGCAGGTAAATTATAATGAAAGATGATGGGTGCTTGTGTAGGCTTGTAGAGGGTTTGTGCACAGAAAGCAAGCAGGGGCTGGAGGGAATAGCTGAGTGCCCAGGGAAGGTTTAATTAGCATATAGTGAAAAATCTAAAGGTTGTACTGAGCCCCAGTTTGGTGAAAGACAAAAACTCACTGTTCTCAGAACATACCTCAGCAGCAAGCTCTGTTGCACCTGATGCAATGCTTGCCTCTTGGGCCACCCACCTCCAAGACATGATTATGCAGTGAGAAAGGAGCAGCACTTTGCACTTTCTGTTATCATGGTCCTTCTTAATTATACATGCGTAAGTGTTCAGACATAGCCACAATGAGCATGGTACACATCCAGGGGAAGTGAGATTCATCTGAGAATCTCCTACTGCTTGGCAAGCATTTATTAACTCAGCCTCCCAACACTCCCGTGAGGAAAAATGTGTCGAAACCCATTTTCAGTACTAATTTAAAAAAACAACAAACTTAAGCAAGCAAAGTGATTTGCTCAAAGCCAAAGAGCAGGTTGGTGTGAAAGCGCTTGCCTTAAAAATCCAGAATAAGGGATTTTGCCCTTTGTCTCTTCAAATGAGACTGTGTTCCCACGTTGCTTTGTGTTTCTACAGAAACTACAACAGGGGGGTCCCGGTTCGTGACTCAGGGGCTTGGTTCCAATCCAGAGAGCCATGTTTCCATGATTACTCCTGCTTTATGTAAAATGGCCCTTGTACAGGCTCATCTTGCTGAGCCTTTTGGCGCTGTTCCTGGGCCTGACTGCTACCATAGGGTAGGACTGCAGGATCACATTTCCATTTTGTAAGGAGACACACTTTCTCAGGATGCGTGGAAGCCTGCTTAATTTCAGTAAGAATTCTGTTTAAAACAGAGATGCAAGCCTTGATCTAGTAAATTATTTATTATTATTTATTATTATTACTATTATTAATATTAATATTATTATTATTAATTGCAGTAGAGCATCAAATTCCTAATCAGCAACCAGACCTCTTGTGCTAGGAAACAACAATTGTCCTTCACGATCTCAGCTCTAGATCCACCAGTGCTTAACTTCTAATTATGTCCTAACACACGTGAGTTTTATTGGGAAGCCATAAAACAGGAACAAAACTGGCTTTGCAGACCTTGGCTGACATCTTTGCAGTGCAACACCCTTCCTTGGCATCCCAGTGAAAAGCTGTTCTCCATGCAAGGAGAAGGTCCCCGTGTGAGAACCGGCCATCCCGTGTGTGCTTCATGCTGCAGGATCAAGGCTTCTATTAATGACGAGGCTTGACAGTAGGGTGAGACCTACAAAGAGAGGGAGAAGGAGGTGCTGAAGGTGCCTTGTGATTATGTGGTTGGCGTGTGTTTCTCCACCATGCAAGGAAAAGGGAAAGAAAACCAGCTAGACTACAACAGACGTTGTTGTGCAGCATCCAGACTGCAGCCTCAGTCATGGCCTCACTTGGAAACCCCTGCAAAGTTTTATTAACATCTGGTCCTCCACGAACAATGATATTTTATGAACAGAAACTCAGTTTCACCTCTGTCTTCCACCCTATTCTTTTTTGTATGTATGCTGATTCTGTCCTTTTTCTTCGTCTTTTTTTAGTGGTTGCCTAGTAGCTCACAGTTGCATTCTGCCTTATCAGATTGTGCCTAGTTACAATCTCTCTCTATGTGCCGAGGGCAACCCACCATAACAGCATATGGAATATTTTAGTGTGCATTGTTGGTTTTTTTTCTCCTCCTGTTTTTTTTTTTAAATTTTTAAATAGACTTCAGTTTTATTCTCAGCATAGTTTTGTTGCCATTATGATTATCTTCTGTCTCTGATAAAAGCTGACATCCACAGCCTGGGAGCTATCAAAAGAATCAGATGAACTGAGGACGGGTGGGAAGGTCTGACAACTTTGGGGCGCTCTTCAGCTTAAAAAACCCCAACTCCTAAACCCCTGCATTCTGAGCAGGATTCAACTCTTCTTCTTTCTGACATCTGACCGAAAAACCTGTGTTTAATTCATGTAACACACAAATTGCCTTTCCAAGGTGCTGAGAATAGAGAAAGCCTCCAAAACATGGCCTCTGAAATTCAGGCTGTGCCATAGGTACAACAAAAAACCACACATGTAGCATGCTCTTCCAGTTTTGTTTTGCCACGCTGGCTTTGCTGGATGGGACTAAAAGGGAAAGTCAATGACACCTGCAGACTCTTCCTTAAGCAGTGACAAAGGAAAACATGCTGCTTTTGACACAGCATGACACACAGATAAATGAAGGCTGTTGGGCCGACTGTCTCTGGGCTCTTGGCAAAGTTTGGTCTTCCATGTGGGTGCAGACAAGTGTTTCACACCTGAGGTGTGATCAAGGGGGAGTTGATCATGTTGCTTTCCATAAGGTTCCTTTTTGGATGGAAATTTGGTTCATGAGATGATGCTATGTGGCGGGATGTGTGTACATGTCTGTGCGTCTGTCTACCTGGTAACTTTGGAAGCCATTAACCAAATTCAATCACATTTGACGGCAGGACTGTAGATTTAAAGATATGCAGCTCCTGTGAGCTGTTGGAAAACAGTACAGTAGTGGAGCTGGAGATTTTGCTGGAAGAAAGACAACAATGTTAGGTCCACCCTTGTTAGACATTAAAGAATCCATACAGGAAGGATTATTTTGAATGCCCTACCTGTAGGAACAGCTTTAATCAGTTCATGCCCTATCAGGTACCACAGAAACAACTGCCTGCTTCTGTTTTGACTGTGGCACCTAATAAGTCACAAACACATGCATAAGCTTTCTTTCTTTTTCATCTCCTCTCCTCTCCTCTCCTCTCCTCTCCTCTCCTCTCCTCTCCTCTCCTCTCCTCTCCTCTCCTCTCCTCTCCTCTCCTCTCCTCTCCTCTCCTCTCCTCTCCTCTCCTCTCCTCTCCTCTCCTCTCCTCTCCTCTCCTCTCCTCTCCTCTCCTCTCCTCTCCTCTCCTCTCCTCTCCTCTCCTCTCCTCTCCTCTCCTCTCCTCTCCTCTCCTCTCCTCTCCTCTCCTCTCCTCTCCTCTCCTCTCCTCTCCTCTCCTCTCCTCTCCTCTCCTCTCCTCTCCTCTCCTCTCCTCTCCTCTCCTCTCCTCTCCTCTCCTCTCCTCTCCTCTCCTCTCCTCTCCTCTCCTCTCCTCTCCTCTCCTCCTTTCTTTTTCTTTTTTTTTTCTTTTTTTTTTCTTTCTTTTCTTTCTTTTCTTTCTTTTCTTTCTTTTCTTTCTTTTCTTTCTTTTCTTTCTCTGTCTCTCTCTCACTCTTAATATCTCTCTCTTTTTTTCCACTAATAAGGGATCTCCTGCTGCAACCTTAGTGCTACCCTGTTAGAAGTCAACCAACCAGCAGATAAAAATCACTTGGACATGAACTCCATGAGACCTGCTGTCCACCTACTATTTTTTCCCTCTTCTAATGCTTGGAAAAGGAGTTCCAGAAGGTGTAAGAAACACTTATTACCTTATTATTTGAGGTAAATCTAATCAGCAGATGATCTGTCATAATGACATTTCTCTGAATATAAGAGGAGAAAAAAGCCTGGGGACATGGCAGTGATGTTTCCCACCCAGGACAAACCAATGTGAGCCCTATTGGGTCAGAGTGTGACTGATCACTGTGGTTGTACCCTGTCACATATCTTGCAAGGAAGCTCATATCTTCTTGTGGGTAGGCTACTACTGTTTCTCATTATTAATATGGCTCTGTAGGTGTGCCAGGCTCTTTCCAGACTAATTAAATAAAAGGTCTCTGCCCCAAGGAACTAACCCAGCAAAGGATGACAATAAACAACAAGAGGAAGAGGTTACGCAAGTGAAAGATCATGAGATACATCTCATGTTGTACTAGTATGTTAGGCCAAATCCTCAAGTAATTACATAAAGCCCAATTTTGCCAAGTTGTTCATTGTTAAGTTGCTCCACCCTCATGTAAGAAATCCCAATGAATTCACTTAATGAGAAGAAAATACAGAGCTGTGCAGAGAGGGGAATGATCACACCTGCAGCCCAAGAAAGTGGATCTGGTTGTGGAGAAAGGTTTATCGGGAGATAAAGAGTACAACTGAGCTTTAAGGTATTCCCTGGGTGATACATGGATATTTAGATTTATTAAGCACTGCAACAAAGTGGAACGATGCGCTCATATTCCCTTGAAATTATTTTCAGATTCAGTCATTATGACTGGATGTTATAAGGCACTTAGGAATCAATGGGAGACAAGTGCCCTTGAGAATCCAGCTTCGTATCTTTAAAACTGGATCTTCTGCATCAGCTATCAATTCCCATCTCTCCCTCAGAAAGACCTTGTCTGAGAGGTTCCCTCCTTCCTGAAGCCACAATGACTCACACTCACAGTTGACATTCAAGGAACAAAGAAGCCTTCAGCATCTATCTTGATGTTCATTTGGGCCAAGATGGCAAGTCCCAATCTGCTTTGCTTTGAGCTTGGAGAAAGAGGGGCTGATGCTATAAAGATCAAAGCAGGTCCAGACTCCCCTGACGTTATTCTACTTAAATGTAGGGTTTGGGGATAATTCCCAGCTCTAGTTTCAAGAAAATCTCCTACCTTTCAGCTGTGAGTCTTGGTCTTTCAAGGAAGAAAATGCTCCTGTACCAAAGAAATCTAGGCCTAGGCAAATAACAACTGTGGTGTTGGGAGATATTTTTTTTTTCCCCCACTGGATCTGGGCCATAGACAGCTGAAATACAATTCCGAGAAGTGGGCAAACAACTGCAGGGAGGGAATAGTTGGGAGTGGGACTGTGTTCAGGTACGTAGGTTGAAGGCAAAGGAAACTTTGTGTATGTTGGCTCTGAAACCATGTGAGGTAGAGGGTGGTACAGAGAAAAACTCAGACAGTAGCTCACCTCCCTCTTCCCCAGGGGCAAATGCCTTATTTTCAGTTAGGAATGGATACATAATAAAGGAGCCAGCTCTGTTGCCGTCATGATGCAGAACCTGGCAGTGCCTGTTTCAGAATGCTGGCTTAAGCATAAACAATACCACATGAGAACAGGGAGAATGATGATGGACCCAAAATTTGTTAAGCTACTTGCAGAGCACACATTTTGCCTGTGCTCTGACAACCAGGGCTCTCACAGGGCTTCCTGAGGCCCATGTGCTCCCAGGGGACTTTCTGCCCTCAATGAGCAGGATGCTGAGACTCTGTTGTTCCCTTTTGGACATGGTCAGCTCACAGAGAAGAAGGGGAAAGGCATCAGGGATCCTATGAAGAATCTCCAGCTGATGTGGTACCCTGTCAACACCAGGGCCTTGCATTTGTCAGCCCACTGTCACCACTTGTCCCAGCTCCTGATCAATCCAGCCAATCCAGCCCTGACAGGGTATAGATATGCATCCCAGGAAGCACAGATGGATGTCTGCCTCAGCACCATCAGGGACTTGAGTTACCCCAGGCTCCTGTTTGTGCTGCCTGCCAGAAATGAAATAACCCAGCGGCTCAGGCAGGGGACTCGAGAGGGAAACTGATACAGAACAGTTAATACAACACCAGTCCTTTACACTGAGGATGAGCCAGTCACTTCTGAGCAACATAAGAAATCCACTCCAGCTGAAAAGCATATGTTTCTTTTCTCTTTACAGCAAAGCTCCCATTTCAGGCACAGGTATTATTTGTTTCTCGAAATCCCCTTTCCTTGTGTCTGCTTTGCTGACCTGATCATCTGAGAGCCCTGAGAGTGGTAGTTATCCCTTTCTACTATTGTTTGCTGTCAAGACCAGTTTGGAAGTGCTGTGTGCATGTGTGTTTGCTTTGTTTCTCTTGCTAGTTGTTGTTGGGTTTTTTTCCCTTTTCTTTTTCCTGGGCTTAGATGTACACAAATACAACAAAGAAATCAGAAGCAGGAGGACTGTGGCATGCAAATCTGTCAGTGTGCTATTCAATTAGTGTATTGTTACAACGAAACACCAGCAGCCTGGTGAGAAAAAGGAAGTGCCAGGTGCTAAAAGGACAAGGCAGTTTTTGGTGTAGCATACCAGACAGGTTTTTCTGTCTTCAAGAAGTTTACTTTTTCTTTCTCTCATATAGATGAGTAAAACTAGAGGGCATCTCTTGATTCTCCAAATGGTATCTCTTCTCTCTTTTAAACTCTTCCATAAGCTGAAAATGGTTAATGTGGGAGGACATTTCTTGGTGTGTTTTTGCTCTCATTGCACTAACTGGAAGTTGTTCAGGTCTTTCACCCTAGTCTTTCTTCAACCGATGTATTTATTTAATTTCAGTTTATGCCATTTGTTGTGTTCATGCTATCTTTTAGTTTAAATAGATCTTTTTTTTCTCTCTGTTTGCTCTCCTGATATATTTATATATAAATCAGCACTGTTGTCCCAGTTCTGGATTTGTTCAGCTAAACAAGCCAAGATGTATCTACCTTTTCTATGTCATGGGTTCACCATTTTCTGACACATCTCAGCACTGTAGCTTTGTACCATGAGATCATTTCTTCTAAGTACAGGTAACTAGGATTTGTTTTATTGCTTTGGAAGTTGTCCTCCATGTGTTTTGTGCAGATCAAGAATGAAATTCCCCTCTTCTTATAGGAAATACTTTATAGGCACATTTTTGGTAACCATGTCACTCTTTTAATACTTGGTCCAATTCTGTTTAACACTGAGGGGATGAGTGAATCCTCAGTAAGTTCACAGATGACACTAAGTCGAGTGAGAGTGATGATCAGCTGGAGGGTGGGAAGCTCAGAGGGATCTGGACAGGCTGGAGGGATCTGAAGACAGGCTCAGAGGGATCTGGACAGGATCCATGGGCTGAGGACAATTGAATGAGGTTCAACAAGGCAAAGTGGCAGGTCCTGTCCTTGAGTCACAAGAGCCCCTTACAGTGCTACAGGCTTGAGGAAGAGTGTCTGAACAGGACCTGGAGATGTTGGCTGACAGCTGGATGAGCCAATGACATCCTGGCTTGGATCAAAGATAGTGTGGCCAGCAGGACCAAGGCAGTGATTGTCCCCCCGAATTTCCCACCTCAAGTCCTGTGTTCAGTTTTGGGCTCCTGGATTAGATGAACTTTAAAGGTCTCTTCCAAGGTAAACTACTCTATAAGTCTATAAAGAAAGATATTGAGATGCTCGAGCATGTCCAGAGGAGAAAAAAGAAGCTGGTGAGGGGTCTAGAGAGTAAGTCACATAAGGAGCAGCTAGGGGAACTGGGGTTGTTTAGTCTGGAAGAAAGGAGAATTAGGGAGTCCCTTATTGCCTTCTACAGCTGCCTAGAAGGAGGCTGTAGTGAGGTGGAGGTTGATTTTTCTCCTAGATAACAAGTGACAGAGCAAGAGGAAAGGTTCTCAAGTCATGCCAGTAAGGTTTAGATTGAATGTGAGGAAAAATGTCTTCATCGGTGTCTTCAGGAATTGAATAGTTTGCTCAGGCAAGCAGTGGAATCACAATTCCTAGAGGAATTTACAAGGCCTGTAGATGTAGCATGTGATGATACGATTTAGTGGTGGCCTTGGCAGTGCTGGGTTAATGGTTGGATTCAGTGATCTAAAAGGTCTCTTCCAAACGAAATGATTCTATGATTCTATGATCCATGCATCCCACTTTTCACAAATAAATTCAGTCCCCAAACTGATTTCTGAAGAACTGCAGTCATAATTTCCTTCCAGCTCAGTGCATCCTCTCTCAACATACCTCTTGTAATTTCTGACATAGTGACTCCCTTTTCCATCATAAAATTCCTCTCCTGATCTCCATATTCTACCACTTAATAATTTCTCATGAGGTACCGTATCAAATACTTTACTGAAGTCCAGAGAGATTAGACTTGCTACATTTTCTTCATTAGAAAATCAGTGATATATCAAAACAAATTATTAGGTTAGTTGAAAGTGATCTATCTTTGCTAAAATACGTGTTTTATTGCAATTTTTATTTGCATCCATGCCTTTAATTATTGTTTATTGCTGAATGTGTTCCATAATCTGACTTACTGCTGATGCCAGCCCATGTCTTCCAGTTTAACTCTTTCAACTTAGGGATTTGTAGGCCTTTTAAATTTATTCACAGTCAGATTTTGTGCCTATATTCAGATGAGTAAATAAAATGGTCCAGGGTTCATTCTCTGATCCCAAAAATCATGGCAGGGAATGGCCTGAGATGGTATGCCTACACTTGAAATTCCAACTTCTCACCGAAAAAAAAAAAAAAGTTGTCCCATGGGTACTCTGTGCTGGGAATAATGCACATGATGTCTTCTCAACTATGCTTCAGCGTGCCAGGTGCCACAGGACAAAACTTGCTAAGGGCAGAGCTAAGAGCAGGGCAATCACATACCCTGGCCTCGTTTAATATGCTAGTTTAGGCAAAACTAATCATTCTTTGTGCCTTTTCTCAGACCTCTGCAGGGAGATTGCTTAGTTTTCCCTTGAGCTAATGGCAGTTTTAAGAAAATACTTCATACTCCCTCTTTTCCATTAGCCTTTATGCCTCTAAGCCTGCGTTCAGCATTCTCATCCTTTACTGGAAACTTTCGTGATTTGTTTGAATTTCCTTTGCAAATTCTAAGTGAGTTTGACTTGTGGCAATTCTTCCACTTGATGCCTTTGTTTCAGCCCTCATATTTCAGCCATTAAAAATGTCAGTGTCAGCTTTGGGATGGGGGTGAACCTGTCTTTCTCCAGAGCCGATGGATGTCCTGAAGCACTCCTCACCATTCTGATCCCCTAGAAACTGGGGGAGAAAAGTCTCATCCTGTATTTAAACAACCCTCTCTTATTCTCACTTCAATGAACTACTAGCAAGAAAATGGAATGTTTTAGGTGAGGTCTTCAATCCAGATGAAGCTGTTTTGGATCAATGGTGATTTTCACTGGCTGAGACCTGTGCCCACAGCTGTAGAACCAGGATGAGAAAGGTTTGCCGCCATATTTTTCCTACACAAGTCAGATACAAATGGGATTGTTGCTCCCATGTACAGATTTTTTTCCTCCCCACCCTTGTGACGTGAAGCATAAGGCTGCACATTTCAACTACTTTTTGGATAGAGGCAATAATTTCTTAATTTGCCCTGAAGGGGCACGCACATAAATGGGGAGGAAAAAAATTAAGAGCTTGTGGTATTGATTGGAGGAGAGATGCATCTTGTTCAAACTAGAAGTGAAAATATATTCCAAAGGAGAAATCATTAGCATTTTCATTAAATGCCAAAGAGTGTGACTATTAGACCTACCTCAGGCAACCCTGAGGTTGAAAACTTTTCAACAAGATTTAATTGATCCAGATGGATTGAGGTTGTTTTTGTTTTTTACCCCTTCCACTCTTCTACCCCCTTGCTTAAATCTCTGTACTCCATCACCTGTGAGAAAACCCCAAACCGAACCAAATTAAAATAAATAAACAACGCCTTCAGCCCACGCCCTGGAATGAAAACTGCAGTGTAATATGAAATGTGTCCTGATCGTCTTGTTATGGAGCTGGGTGACTCACCAACTGCTACAATTGGGGTTAGATAAAATAAAGGGATTATAATTAAGGAGGCAGCAGGAGGATGTTAACTGGGCAGTTGGAGGCAGGCCCATTACAGACCCAGGTATGCTGGGAGCACTGCCAGGGATGTGTGGACACACAGCTCAGGTGAGAGATTTGCAGCAGAGGGTCTGCTTGAAGAGACACAACAGGGCCCAGTTTGGCTGAGCTACTCCAGTATACTGGGAGTAGGGGGGTCCCCAGCTCCTCTTTGGTCTTCTGTAGGAATCCCCCAAAAATTCACAGTTCCCAGCTACTGTGAAGATGGGTGGTGAAGGCCTCACCTGACAATCCTGGTTAAGGGAAGTCATGGAAGTATTGCTTGAGTTGTTGAGGATTTGGCATTATTTCTGGGCAGCATTTTGATCCTGAACCTTGATGTCAGGCTCGCTTTCCTTTGAAAAGAAATCTGAATCAGCCCTTTGGACCCAGCAGAAACCCACCTCTGGTTACTATAAGTAGAGCCAGTGCAGGCACATCCTCCATGGCAGTGGGGATCAAGTTTACCAATGGTGGGGAAGAAGACAACAGCTTGGTGGCACATGACTATTAGGTTTAAACTACATACTTGGCACAGAGGCAATAATATTTTAAGCTTGTTGGATACAAGATAATGCAGGAAGTAGGCAGGTTGGGCTTTCCAACACTTACCATACCAACAGAAATATTTTTTCTGTCCTCATGTTCTCAGTTAGTCTTTTGGCTCTTGGATTCCTGAAGAAAAATGACTGCAGAAATAATTCTGTTAAAGTCTCCTGTGTACTTCCCATATTATTTCCAGCAGCCTGAGTGGGCTGGACTCAAAGTCCCAAAGCCAGGTGGATGGGATGATGGTGTTCCACATGACAGCATGCCACAGCAGGGCCACAAATGATCTATGGCCAGTGCAAATACTTCTTATGTAAGCCCATGCAAGCCATTTGCATGGGTGCAGAGCAAGCACCTGATGCTTCAGTTTGGGATGGCTTAATACCTCCAGTAATTATCCGAAGGAGCCCTGAACACTCTCATGATTAAATATCAGGTTAGAACTGGACCTGAGATGAAATCTTTGAAAATGCAGTCATGTTTGGGAAAGCTTGCAGGAGTCATCCAGGGCTGTGACTGCGGTATCAGAGTTTATTGGAAGGAAAATTGTGATGATTTCTCTAGTGAAAACAATAATGGCAGTTTTGGTAGGACGTTCTGTATTATTCCCCAGGCTGGAGTTTTTCCAGGACATAGGAATTTAAGTGCCTGAATGCAATGTTTCACTGGTGGAGTTGGTAGCTGGCTGAGCCTGAAGCTTGCTCCAAAACTTCACCCTGGATTCAGCCACATGTGTGACCCTGTTTCCTCATGCTCCTCTGTCCATCAGTATCTGCCTGTTGTCACTCATCTGTCACTTACACTGGAAATGCCCTGGGGCTGGTGTCCCCTCTTTGTTCAGGGCTTGTGCAGCCTCTTGCACAACGAGCCCTGTGGTAACACAGCCAAACAACAATTGCTAAGGGTGAAAGATCGCCAGGTTACAGATGGCAAAACCAGTCCTCAGGACTGGCTGTGTAATAGAATAACAACAACAAATTCATAATAATGATGG
The DNA here is from genome assembly GCF_048771995.1 of Taeniopygia guttata. Taxonomy (NCBI): domain Eukaryota; kingdom Metazoa; phylum Chordata; class Aves; order Passeriformes; family Estrildidae; genus Taeniopygia; species Taeniopygia guttata. Next base: position 4,481,853 of record NC_133025.1, read on the forward strand.
CAGGAGTAATGAATGGTTATATTCAAATGTTAGCTAGCTGGAGCTCGCCACTTGTCTCTTCTGCAGTAACAATAAAATTTATTCTCCTTGCTGAACATGTATTTGCCTGCATTGCCAATGTGCTAATTCTGCTCCTCACAGTTTTTCTATTTGCTTTGCTGTATCTTTCTCAATTAAAAGGAAAAAAAAAAAAAAAAAGAAGAAATAAAAATCAAATCACATGGCATCAAAGAGCTACATCAGGAGGTCATTGCATCAAATGCTGCCGCTAGTTTAATAAAGGAACTGACTAATATACTCATTAGTGGTGCTCGTTGCTAATGCCCAATCAGATAATGAAATTGAAATACCATGTTTTAGGGTGTAATCAGGATCCCTGCAGGTGCTGGGATGGAATTGCCCCATAGGTACAGCATTACACAGTTAACTAGGTGTGTTACTTGATGGGGTGTTTCAGCTTCCCAAGCCTGCGGGTAGGAAGAGGTGAGCAGGACTGTCAGCATAGCTAGTGAGACTGGAGAATTGGGTTGGAAACAAGTGAAAAAATGCTGAGGAGGCCTGGGTTAAAGTGGATTGAGGAAGCTGGGAACAAATGGCAAATGTCAAGCCCCTTAGGAGACCAGCTGGGACCAGGTGGATGTGTGGAGATGCAGAGCTGGCCCTTTGGGAGGACACACCACGCTGCCTGCAGATGAGGAGCTCCTTGGGCTGGCTGGGTGCAGGTGGGTGTGTGCAGATAAAGACACTGAAGCAGGACTCCTGGGAACATCAAAGGTTTCACTGCCTCCCTGGCATTTAAAAATTTAAAAAGTAGAGAAGAAAAGAAGAACAGTAGAGAAGAAAAACGTGGATGCAAAATCCCCATGTGTGGAATTAGAGCTGGATGAGTTTTGCTAGTCCACCCCTGAGTGGGGGTACCAGGATGCTTTTTTCCCTGGATCTGAGTTGCAAAGCCCTTGGTTAGCAGGCAGTAGCAAGAAGGGATGGTCCTTGTTTCCCTGGGTCTACAGAGTCACCTACACAAGGCTTTTAATCAGTGTCCCAGAGAAGGTGCAATAACACTATCATTGTCCAGGGGTGACAGACAAGCATATCACAAGCTTTCTCTTCCCCAACTCAGACTTGTCTTCTCAGATTTGTCTTCTAAGTTTCTCACTAAGTGGCTAAGTCCATAGAAGTTTGCAGCACTCTTTTTTTTAAACTGTGTTTTTTTAAAATAGAAAAAAATGAAAACACATAAAAAAATTCAAACCCAGCCCCAGTCTAATCAATGCTACCAGACTTTGGGCAAACTGGGCTGAATGACAAGAGTTTTCCAGAGGAATTTCTTCTGTATGTAAGTTAACTTTAAACACTTTTCTTCATTGCCAGATGATTTAATACTGGATGAGCCAATGAAAGACTTCAGAGACGCTCAAATTACTTCCCAAGTTGCTCACAGAATATGTTCTGCTGAGACAACACCAGGCTAGAGACTTCAGTGGGATTAGCAGTAAAACAAATTTGTTTTTGTTTTTTTTTTACCACAGTATTTTAGATTCTCTTCCAATCTCTTTATTTTTTCTCCCTCCTGCTCCTAATTAATTAATAAAAAAATCTTACATGTCAATAAGAACCCCTCCTGGCTAGTGCTTCTCAACATTTTCTATTTGTCCTCTTCCTCCATCTTCCCAGAACTTCCTCCTTGCACTTTTTTTTTTAATGTACTGTCCTGGAAATACAGTTCAATTTCTTTCAGAAGAAGAAGTGAGCTCACCCAATACTTACACACCTATTGTCAAGTCCTTCAGAAGAAAGATAAAAGAGGAGGAAAAAGGAAAATGAATGTCCTTTCCTTGGGTTTCTCAGAGAAAAATCTTTGCTTAACTCCAGGAGAGGACTCAGGGCTGTAAATTATCTGGGAAGGGAGATGTCCCCTTGATGCTCAGAATATTGTACCTGGACCCTACAGTGAGACAGGACTTAAAAAATTCAAATTTTTATTCTTTTCCCCTTGGTATTCTCTATTGGCTAATTTAGGCAGGATCCTGACCACGTGCAGACAGACTGCAATGAAACCTGTTTTTAGGCGGATTCTACAGGGAGATCCATGGCAATCAGGTCCCTGTATAATTACACTTAAACACCTAAAGCTATGGCTGTGCTGATAAACTAAACAGGGCCAGGGCTCAAGCCCAGGATCTGGCACATGATCTCCCAAACTATCCAACCTTTAGCACGGTCCCTGGTGATGGTTTTGTCCTGTTCCAACTAGCACTCTCCCAGACAATGCCTGGGCATGGTCCAGGGACAGCCTGGGCCAAGGAGCATCACCACAGGCGGTTCAGATGCAGCCCCCCAGTTTTGGAAGCAGAGGCGCTTATCAGCACGGACGCGAACTGGGCTGTGCCAATTGGCCTCTGGGCCAGAGAACAGCCCCATGCATGTCTTATTTACTACAATAGATGAAGTTAAATGCTTCCAAGAATGTAGCCTGAGATGCCAAATAGGGACTTGGGAGCATGGATGGGATCGTAGTGCTGGAAAAAAAAAAAAAGGATAAAAGTGGTGATTGGTTTTTTCCAAATATTAACCAGTTCTTTCCTATGGACCTGCTGTGCACAGCTTCATTTCTAGAAATCCTAAAAAGGATCAGGTTTCCTATTGCCCTTTTCTGCTGCTGCTGTTTTCTTGTACAATCATAATCCACATGTGGCCACTTCCCAGATAAAACAGTATGAAAGTCATGAAGGTAGACATAAAATAGTGTGAAGGTAGACAACTGGGGTAGCAAATCAGGGTTGTTTAATACTGGAATGGAAGTGAATTTTTCAGCTGGAACAAGGTGTTCTGGTGTTTTCCTTCAGGCTCTTGTCAGGAGTGTTTGATGCCTCTGTCATGACTTGGTGAAACAAGATTTTTCACTCCCTCCAATCTGCTCAGTGCAATATTGGGTGGAAGGTCATACTAAGACTTCAGTGGTGCTGGTGGGAATAAATCTGGGGAGATGACACTGGCTCATTCTCACAGCATGAAATGAAAGTTGGTATATTGGTATCCCTTGCCACGAGCACTCAACTTCCTGGGTGAACAATGGAGCCTGTGTTTGTGCAGCACCTCGTGGAGCGGTGTCCTTGTCCCCAGTCAGCTCACCAAGCAATGTGACACCACAAGCACTGAGCCCCACAGAGCACCCACATGCTTCAAACTGGGGGTCTGTACTCAAAAATCTTGGCTGAAATCCTCTCGACGTTAACCTTTAGAGGAGTTTCTCAGCCCACTGGTAATTTGCTGAATTGGACAAAGTACTAGAGAAGGAAAAAAAAAAAATAAAAGGCAGCCTTTAAATTCTGACTTTGGAATTATTTTGACTCAGATTTCTGATTTTTATTTCACTCAAATTTCTGCCTATATAAAATTTAATTTTCTTGCATTAGAAATGAAGTGTCTGTATACATGCATGTGATGCGTGTGTGTGTATTACAAAGAGAGGTGTGTGTAATAGATGTGTGTGTGTATTTTTGATCACTGGGTGGATACATCCCCTGATTGCTGGGGCAATGGAGACCCTGTTCAAAACTGTGGTCCTGCTGGGCTTAGACACGTGGCTGCTCAGTGATGAGTGCCCAGGTGTCAGCAGTCATCTGGCCCGAGGGGTGAAGGATCAGCCTCACAGCTTCTTCTCAGGATCCTGCTTCCTCATGGGCATTTCTCTTTGGTTACTAGGGTGTCTGGAGGCAGAGTCCTCACTGCTGTCTGTGCCATTTGGGTGTCTGGAGGTGACATGGTTAAGGCTGAAGAAGAAGAGGTTGGGAGAGCTTAGCTAAGCCCAGCCTGATGGAGTTATCAGTTGTGATCTTAACTAGAAGGTCCTTTTTCTGCTCACTTACCCTTGCACACACGTACATAATTGCAGTGTGAATTCATAATATAAACCATGATGTAATAGACACCAACTCAACTCAACTTAATTACTGTACAAATGAACAACAACTTAAATCACAAGCAGAGTCCCATTAAAAGTAATCAGATCCTGGGTGGGGAGATGGTTAAAGGTGGTGTTTGAACTCCAAAGAAAAATATGCTCTTGTTTGGACATAATTTGATTTTTTTTAATTGTTATTTTTTCTTCCACAGTGTATTTTTACTTGCTTGCTCTCTCTCTCTCTCTCTCTCTCTCTGTCTCCCTGGCTCTTGCTCATTTTAATTTTTTCAACCTTTTCCTGATAAACCAAACTAGTCTAGACATATCTTTTGAGAGCAAATGTTCTCTAAGCTATGTTCATTCCTTGTGAGTTTGTACGTTAATCATTAAATATAATTAATTAGAACATCTTGTAATTAACTTGGAAAGCAAAATTATACAAGGGAATGAGTTTGTAACCACATCACATTTGAAATAAAAATAAAACTTTGACTAAAAGGAATAACTGCTCTTTGGAATTAGATGAATAACAATGTTGGATTGGCTCCCCCGAAGCTGTAATGTTGGCTCCAAACTCATTCACACATATCAGCCATATTTCACATTGATACATTCACTCACACACACACACACATGTGTGCACACACTCTTGTGCCACGGTCTGGAGTCAGCCACTACTGCTTTAAACCACCCCTGTGCCTGCTGGTGCCTCTGCACTGTGGAGAGACTTAGCAAACATGCCATCAAACAGCCTTAGGGCGGCTTGGACTTGCCCTGGCTGGTTCTGATGGCCTTTTGGGTGTGATACCGGCTGGAAATTGTGGTGTTTCATGACAGGCTTTGCTGCCAAGGCAGGTGAGAGCTGGCAGGGGATGGCAGGCAGCTGACCATGGGTCTACTCCCCAGCTAGGGATTCCTGGTCCAAAGGAATCCTCACAGACATTCTAGGTCTCATTCCCAAGTCCACCAGTTCTCCAAAACACTGGTTCTGGATCTGTGGAGCACAGCTAATGAACCCCCTTAGGTCTGGTTCAACAAAAAAGGGGAATCTCTTCTTGCCAAACAATTGTCTTCATCAGAAGTTAAATACCTCAGTTATTTCCTTGTAAGTGCAAAGAGTTCTGCCATCCTTGCTTCACTGAATAATTTGGAGATATCCTCTGAGACAGAAACTGTGCCCAAAATAGCCACACCTGCTCATGGCTGCTGCAGCATCTCACAGTGAGGTGCTGGGGCTGGGAGAAGACTTCGAGGTCTGCAGGGACAGCACTCCTGGGAATTCCTCAGTTCACTTCCTGGAGGGTGTCAGGGAGACTCCAAGTGACTGTACAGCAGCTCCTGGCACTTTGCTGGGCTCTGCCACTTGCTCCCCATATGGCTTGGGGCATGTCATTTCACCTCTGGTTTTCCTTCCTCTCTGTCCTTGCTGAGTACATTGTTTGGGAAGGAGATCATGCTCCCTGTACACATTGGACTGCTGGCCAAAGGGGCTTTTTCACCTCTGTCACATCCCCATTTGGGATGATGCCTTCCCCAGTTGCTGATGTCTGCTGAAACTGGACAGAGGATTTAATTTCTCTGAGCTTGCTCTTGAATTTTGATCTTTTGGCAGGTGGAATGGGAAAACCTTTCTCCAATGGCATTTCTACCCTCCACAGCCAGGAAATCGCTTGGCTGTGCTGCTCATCACCACCTGTGTAGAGAAATTCTCACACTTTTGTGGTCAGTTTTCAGGCCAGTGGGCAGGAGGCAGCTGGAGAGGAGAGGGGCTAAGGTGGAGAACAGCAGAGATAGAGCAGGAGAAAGGCTTCTCACAAGATGGGAAAATGAAAGATGGAATCATCTGGAAGTCCCAAAAATGAGTGAGAGGAGAGAGTGATGGCAGTGAGGCAAAGACCATTCCTCTTCTGGGACTATGAGATGAGTGACAAAAGGACTGGGAAAGGTGGCCTTGGATATCCATTTCCATTCCTGCTTTGTGCCAAGCTCTCTAACTCTTTGTTGACCCTCTTCACTGTTTCTTAGGCTGGAAATCAGCTAAGAAGCCATCCCTCAGGTAAAACTTGCTCAGTTTGTAGAGGGTTAATTAATTTTCAGGAGGCTCAAAAATATAATCACCCCCTTGGTGAGCAGGGTGTGTTTGCTGTCTGGGATGGAGGGGAGAGGCACTGGGAGCATAACTGCGATCTCCTTGACTCCTGCTCCTCCCTGCCTGTGGGAAGCACCCTGCCACTGGGCAGGCACCAGGGGTAGGATGCAACTTGCCTCATGTTGAGCAGGTTGATTTTAGACACCTGAGGTAAAACAGATGGGTTGTAGGACCTTCCCCAGGCAGATGGGAGGAACAGGCACCTCATGGAGAAGAGCATCCTATTGTAACAAGGGGCTAAGATCCACCCAGTTCAGGTGCACAGGGTGACAAATGAAGTGCCTTTCTTCAACAGTGACATGAATCCCACACCCTAAGAGGAACTGGACCTGGAGTTATCTTTCTGGAGAAGAGCTCTACTCTGCATCCTATCCCCATTTCTCCCACTTTCTCACCTCCACTTTAGCTGCATCTGTCCTTCTCGGTCTCTTTGCTTTGGCAAAACTCCCATTTTAGAGCAAGATAAAATGGGCCCAATCCTGACACATAAGAAAAGATCTGCTCTGTATGGGACAAGACACCTGCCCACATTTATTGTTTTGCAGATACAGGGCACCATTAATAAATGAGGGAGCATGCATGTGCCCCAGGAACAACAGCATTGAGTGGCAATAAAAAAATATCCAAGAAAGATGTGACAGTAGTTTTGAATAGAGCTGACACCGAGCAAACACTCTGCACAATGTGGAGGGTGATATAATATCCTGCCCTTTCAGAGTGTCACTGTGACACGTATTTAACATTCATTGGCAGCAGCAGCCCGGCTTGTTCTTCACACAGCAAGGTGCTGTGCATATATCTAGGAAAAAAAAGATAGTTAAAGAGATGCACCCAGTTCACTGCCCTTTCTTGTGTGGGTGTGAATCTACTTTAGTGCAGCCCATGGGAGTTTTACGACTGACTTCAGCCCCTATTAACCTCCCTGATGAGTAGTAGGAAATTAGGCATGTGTGGAGGGAAGGGTATTTATGAAAAGCAAGGTCTAATGAGAACCTGGTTTCAGAGTTAATTATGGAACAACTATTGCCGCTCCCTAACCCAATACAGCTCCTGATTCTGATCTCACAGCATGGGAAAGCGAGATACCTTATACCCATGGGGGCTCTTGGGCTGCATATGGCTCTTGAGCAATTGAAGTGCATTTATGCCGGGTGATATCATGTGATCGGCAGTGGGACTGCAGCGATGCTGGGCTGCTGGGTAATCTGTGGGATGAAGCAAATCAGCAGGACTTGCCAGGTCATGCCCAGCCCCATCCCATCCCACAGTGGTGCAGAGAGACGGAGAAGAGCTGTTGTTATCTCCTCGGCGAACCACTCCTGCTGCTCTCCCTCCCTTCACTCTCTGATGTGCCTGATACGTGTCTTCTGTCTCTGGGCTGAATGGAAGGTGTTGGTAGATGGTTTGTAAGGTCAGCAAGATGGGCCAGCGTCGGGATCAATTGAGTAGTACCCGCCTGTATATGTAATCAGGATCTGGCCTTCTGCTAATTAAAAAGCTTAAACAAACGCATGCAAATGAGACAGATATGAACACGCAGGTGGATTGCTGGAAACAACACCCTCCACTCCTCCAATTGAGGGGGCAGCCGGTCCCAGCACTCCCTTTTGTTTTGTTGTTTCCACAAAAAAGCTGCCTGTGTTGTGGGGAAGTTTCCCCTTGGTTGAGTTGAGCGCGTATGGTCCTGGGGCATAAACAGCCTCCTGTCCCATGACACACGCTTGCCCTGGGATTACACACAACACAGCTTGTCAGGGATGGCACAAAACCCTTCACTGGGAGTGTAAGGAAAAGCCACTTTCCCATTTCTGCTGGCTCCATGTTTGATGGGTTGTCAGCCTTTTGGAGAGTGAAGCTCAGATGGTCACCAGCATGTGACAGGTTTTTCTGGGTCTGATTATTTTCTCCATGAGGGCCCAGTACATAGCAGCCCTGGGAAAACCTTCAGGGAAAAGTAGATTTCCTACTCTAAGAACGGTACATAAAACACAGGTGAAAGGTCTGGGGCCTTAAATCAAGATGAAATTTGTCATATTTTTCAGTACAAACCAAATTCTGGGATAACTCTTAAAAATACTTGCACTTCTCTTGTCATTGCACTTCCAGAGTCCTTTGAGAATAGGGATTTTTCCCACTAACATAAACGGTCCTTTGATAATGGAAAATTTGCCTGAGTAAGGGCTGACTATTTAATGCTGTGATTAAGTCATTGCTTTAATCTGGCATAGTTCTTGAAAAATCCCCTGGAAAGAGTTACTGGAAGTGTCCTTTGAGTTGCCTTTTCCCTAGAGCCACTCATTCCCTTTGTGCTTACAGTAATGTTCATGGATCTGCATGGTGATACAGATCAGGGACCTGATCTGGCCATAAACTCAGCTGGGCAAAAAAGGGAAACAAACAAACAAACAAAAAAAACCGAAATAAAAAACCCTAAAGCCTCAATTTTTTTTTCAGCATTGTGCCAACGTGAGATCCTCTCTCAGTCAGAGGGAGATGATGGGAATGAGAGGAGGCCATGGATGTGGCTGAGGCAGTCCTTTTCATTGTACACAGTCAACAGAAAATTGCTGGTGCCATGGAGCACACTGTGCTGAAGACCAGCCTCCAACCCACCTTCCAGTTGTGTGCAGGACAATTAGTATCTACCAGATGCCTGACATACTTAAAAATTTATATTTGAAATTCCAGGCTGTGCATCAGGCTTGGAAACCAGGAGTGGAGCATGCCATGCTCCAGTTTGTTACAGTGAAGGGAATTGATAAAAAAGAAAGTCAGAGGAAGATCTCCTCGATGCAATTTCACACTTGATTTCTATGAGTTTTACCTTTATAGTTGATTTTGTTACTTCTTCTGAACAGGAGACTATGCTGTATTTCATTTTGGGTAGTACTGAATGTGAAAAGAGCATTGGATCTTTTCCACCAATTCTTTTGGAAAACACTCTTAGATATCTCCCACATCCTCTTCTCCCTGCATGTCCTTGTAAAGGACCAAAACATGGAAAAAAGCCTCACTAGCCCTAGTTGTGTGATATTCTGATCCATTTAATGTATTTTAACTTTAAGTAGAACTTAGACTAAATCTCTGTCTCATATTCACAGGCTGGGGGTTCAGCAGAGACGGGCAGAGCAGTGTGTTAATTTGTTTGGCATAGCCTTGTCATGTGGGTTTTCATTTTGCAACTCCACAACCAAAATAAAGGGTAGCAGAGATCAAAGTCATTTACTGTTTAAACTGTAATGCTCAGGGGAAGGTAGAGGTGCTGTTTCAGATAGGAAGAAGTCTCTGATTTCATGTCATTAAAACCGTATGTCTCAGTTCCTGAAAGCACATAAATACACTCATAGTTGAGCTTAAAGACAGGAGCATATGTAAATACTTTGATAAAGCTGAGGTAGGATTACATGAAGTGCTTCTTGCTCTTAAGTTAGTTAATTCAGACAAAAAAGCCATATAGGCATAGTGACTTTGTTTTTAACTAGATTAAAGTTAGAAGGGGCAGATTAAAGCATAGAGGGGTCTTGGATGCTGAAAATAAGTTACTTGTTAGAGTTGATCTGAAAATGCCCTAATCTTTGATCAGTTCAGAAGTAGAAGTACATTCAAATGGAGCACTCCAGCTTGTACTGGAAGTGTCCACCACGAGTTTGATTATGGGAAGAGCTTGTGACAATCCAGTCCAGACAGAGATGGAGATGCTTTGTTTCCAGAATTTGTTTCTGGGATTGATTTGAGCCACCACACTTTCATGCTTGCTTTACTGAATCTGGTTGGCCACACAAGTTAAGAATCTCCCTCTTTTTATAATCTTTTTTCCCCCTTCTTTAATTTTTTAAAAGTTGTTTTATTTTTTTTTTTTTATTTCCACTGAAATAGGCCTTGATATGTGGACTCATTATAAAGTTTTGTCTGAAATTCTTGTTCCAAGGCCTTGGTGTCAACAACAGATTCCAGATTCCTGCTTACTTTAATTGTCTTTGCTTTCAGCCACAAGTAAAGATTGCAAAACAAAGGCGTGGAATGGCCATCTCCTGATTCCAGTGTGGGTCTGCATTACTTTTTTTCCCCTCCCGGGCTTCTTATGCAAATGTGTTTGTGAAACCACTTGAATCAGGAATTTTGTTTTCAAGTGGGGACCTAAATTTAGGATCCTGCATCCCTGTTTAGAAATGGATAAAAATAACAAAAAGTCCTTACTTTTCTTCTCCATGGAGATTTCTTGACCCTGAGAACTTTCAAGATTTTCGATGTGGAATGCCATATTTGTCAGCATAAAAACTGTCAAAACTTCACAATCATAATCTACAGCAGAAACTTTGGATTTTTGTTTAGATGTCTCACAACACCATGTAGTGATTATGGTCATGGCATGTGGGTGTAACTTATGTTGACAAGTATGTGAAAAAATATGAAAAATTACCTGACTTCCTAAAGCAGAGCACCAAGAGGTATCTCCCAATGTCATGGCTGAAGATGACTTTTCAGGAGGAGCCACCTGATCTGCTCTCAGCCCATCCCTCTCCCTTTAGAGTGTTTTGGGTTGGGATTTTCCAAAGAGCTCAGTTTGGCTGAACTCCACTATCAAATTTACTGGCAGTGATTACCAGTGATTCATTAAGACCAGAACTAAACCAGACCTTCTGAGGAAGTCCACCAGACCTTCTGAGATCCTGTCCTGAGTGCCCATTCGCTGATGAAAGCCCCCACCAGTGCATTTTTGTTGGTGGCTGTAGAGAGAAATGACCCAAGAAAACTGAAACTGTGCACATTGGTAGGAAAGCAAATGGTGTTGCCATTAATATTTTGCAGTTGAAGGTGATGAAATTCTTTCTGGGGAAGTTAAGAAGGTCCTTCACTGTGTCATGCAACTCATGAGTTAATGTTTCCATTGTAACCTGTTTCCTTGGCTGATTGACCTCTGGTATCTTTTCCACTCTGCCTGTGGTTTTGAGATGTTTATTCTTTACATACTGGGGTGTGATGGAGATGTGTGTGTGCCCACTTGTGTTCCTGGTGTGATCTGAAGGACAGAAAACTCAGGGAAAGCCCTCTTGTCAAAACCCTTCAGGGACTGTGAAAGAACAGACAGCCCCAGTGCAGGTTGGAGACTTCCAACTAAAAATGTGCAGAACAACAATGAAAAGCATCTATCAGTCATCTTGGCTGTCTCCCTAATTCTCTATCTTTCTCACCAGGATTTTGCAGCCTCCTCCTCCTCCTCCTTACTTCATGATTCCAGCTCTTTTATCCTGGCTGTTGGTGGTAGTAAGAGATAGATAGCACGTTTGGACATATTTACCCTCATGTGGCTTGTCCTTCTCACCCCACCCATGCTCTGGCTGTGATGATGCATATCTCTGAGAGTCAGTGGGAAATCTTTTCACAAACACTCGCTGTGTGTTGTGTGTCTTGTGGGCAAAGATGTTGCTGTGTTAGCCATCATTATTTGATCTGCCTCTCTGACAAGATTGCTTTAAAGCCTAAATGTTGTTTCTGTTCTTAGCTGGGAACACACCATAGGTATAGTTATAGCTTTGCCTGCATGGCCAAGTCCAGTTCCTCAGCTATGCTGGGAATGCTGGGTTCTGTGGGGTGGAAACTGTGGAGAACAAAATCTGTGACAAGGAGTGTTGCATGAAAGAAAGCGAATGCCTTACTGGAGCACTTTGAGAGCAAAAGTTTTTTTGTCTTCTTTTAACAATACTGCCCCAAAATTTACCTCACCTTGTGCTGGAAGTACTCATTGAAGTAATGGGATGTCTGGGAAGTGGGTGGGAGAGGTAGAGGAGCATTGATTTTACCTTGAAGTGCTAGAAGTGGAGTCTAAATTCAGATAATAAGCGCCTCTACATTTTGCACCCTGAATGTTGCCTATTTTACTGATAATGGTTATTTATATAATTTTTTGTTTGGAATAGAACAGTAAATTTCCCTTGCTCACCAAAATCAAAACCAGAAATTCATCATTATTCACCATGATCTTGGAGTGCCTTCAGCCATGAAAACAAAATACCCACTGAGGTGGTAGTTTATCTTCTGATCCTTCCATTGTCCTGAATTGAAAGAGTCAAGTCAATAAAACTAAGATCTAAGCCCTCCTTCAGTGGGAACTCCCTCTCTTGTTCCTCATGGAGGTATCTCTCTTAGGACATGGAAATTGAATGGGATGCACCTGGGTTAGAGTGCTCCTCTATCTATCTTCTGCCCCAAAGAATAACAGAGGGCATGGGAAAACATGGCTGAGTGAGGGTGAGGCAGGGAGGAAAGAGGTACTGCTCAGGTCAGGAGTAAAAGTTCTCTTTGGGAGTAGCATAGGAGTGCAGGAGGGTTGATATTCCGATTTTCTTGGGATTTCTTTGAATATGAGGATATTTTATAAGATTTCTGTAGTTTAAGGTCTGTTCTTTATCTTTGGCCCAATATACTGCCCTAAGATCAGCTCTAGTTTTTCATTATTGTGGGTGTTTCGAGCAGTTTTTATGGTTCTCTAATGTATGCTGGCCTTTCTAGACAGAAATGACCATTCAGAACACACTGGGAAGGGGAGAGGACAGAAAATCAATGCCCTGGAGTAGCTCAGTGAGGCTTGAGAAGGGGCTGAGAAAAAGCAAAGAAAGCATTTTATTTTTCCACACCTGCTTTACACGAGGTAAGGCCTGTGGTGGCATGGCAAGACCCATATTTCTCAGGGAATGAAGGCCACCTGAGTGAGAGGAAAATTCTTGGAGAATCCCAGAATCACAGAATAATGAGGTTGGAAGAGACCTCTAAGATCATCAAGTCCAACCCATGCCCTAACACCACAACTAGACTATAGCACCAAGTGCTAAGTCCAGTCTTTTTTTAAACACATCCAGAGATGGTGATTCCACCACCTCCCTAGGAAGACAATTCCAGTATTTTATTATTCTTTCAGTGAAAAATTTTTTTTCTAATACCCAACCTAAACCTTCCCTGAGAGTGTGAGTTGATGGAATGCCTGGAGAGTGTGATGCAACCGAAGAGCCCACATTTGCCCAGAGTGCAGAGCAGGGGAGAACAGAAAACAAGAGATATTATTGCATCTGTCCAGAGATTAAAAGAAAAAAAAATAGTTTATATGGAAGGAATTGTGGGCACACAGTAACTGGAAGGACTGTGTGACCTGGCCGGGGGTGTGAGGGGATTTGATGTGCTGCTCTCATCACAATGTGGGACCATCTGCCTCCCAGACAGCAGAGCTGGTGTAGATGAGAAAAAACAGAGATCAGAATATGTCCTCCAGCAATTTTGGGGGTAACAGCTACTTTGTGAGTGACATCCTGGAAACAGCCAGGGGGAATCAGAGAGAGATAAGATATCTGTGTCTCTCTGACCATTGTCCTGAGCCAGTTTGCAGAATTGCAGATTAGGTCCTTTTCTCTGGTCTCTCTGCTGGTTCTCTGTGCAAGTGCCACAGGCTGTGATAAGGAGGAGGTGGGACGGTGCTCTAAGTACACAACATTTTACCACTTACAGCAGGATATGCTAACTGAAACAAAATATGCTGGAATTCTCCCTGTGCTTTTGCTTCTCTACATCCAGAAAAGGAATCCCGGGATGTGCAGCAGGGGAAGGAAAGAGGGTTTATAGGAGGGCTATGGAAAATGGGGTGTAGGCAGGTCAAACAGCAGGTGCTTTTCAGGCTGGAGCAGACCAGGGTGTCTGCAGCCAGCCCATGGAAGAAGGAAACGCTACAGGACAGGGAGAACTGTGACATGGCAGATGAGAGTGGAGATTTTCTTCAACCAGCATGCACAGATCTGAAACTGATCCCCCAGGTGGAATTATCCCTCCTTAGGGAGCAGCCCCCTGGGAAAGGCAGAAAATTCTGACTTTTCTGCATTTTGCTGGGAGAGGGAGGAGCAGGGCAGGTTTCTGCCCTGGGGATCCAGTCGCCCTGGCAGTACAGGGGTCGGGGGTGGCCTTCATTCTTCTTGCAAGGTTGAGTCACGGCTGTGATTGAACAAGTCTTGCATAAGCAGGAATGCCATCTCCAGTGGTAAGCTGAAAAACGCCGAGCTCTATTTTCAAAGACAGCTCAGAGGTTATTTATGTACGGAAATGCTCCTTATCTCTTAATTCCCAGACTGATGGGTGGAAGATATGCAAAGAGTGACTTCTGTCAGGGACGAGCTCACCAGCACTGCTACTCTCTTGGCAAGGGGGAGGGCTCTCTCTGCCTTCCCTGGTAGCAGTGCTGACTAAGGGCCATAGGAATCTTAATTCCTGGCCCAGAGACGGCAAGCCAAGCTATCTGATGGGCTGCTTGGCTGACAGTTAATATCCTGTCGCAGAGAAGTAAGCACTCATGATATAGCAGCTTTCTTTCCTTTTTTTTTTTTTTTTCCTTTTTGGCACCTGGAATGGGAAAACCCAACAAATTCTCCATTTTGTGCTTAACCATCAGCTTTGCCCTGAAAGAGCCTAAACCAGAACAATTATTTTATATTATAAAGAATACAACAGAATTGCTTGGTATCAAAAATGTTATTTTTTTTTATCATGATTATTACCAGGCTGGATTCATAAATTCAATCTTATTTTCTTGTGGCTGGAACATTATCAGTAGGTAGAAATTTGGAAATTAGGTAGCTGGAAATTAGTTAATGATTCCTCTGTAAATAAATACAGCAGACAGATGGCAATCCAGCTTCTTTTCCCTGGCTGTGCTCACACTGGCATTCAAACTAAAAGTAGTAAGACATATTATTAATGAGTGGGGTAGGCAAAAGGGAAAAAAACCCAACAAATTTAGAGCAATGAACACAAGTAATAGGGTGTCATTATTAAAGAGATCTGTGTCAGAGAAGGACATGCGTAAGAATTAAGTGTCCTGGAAAAGGCTATGAAAATATATCTCGACTTCTGTTTGATGGAATCACATTTCAATTATTATGAACTTTTCACAGACTAAATATATTTGTGTCTAAAGAATTCCTATCTCTTAGTAAGCAGTAATGACAACCTTATTTACACCAAATGACATTTTCCAACTGATTTGACCAGAAAGAATTAATTATTTTTCTGCTGTAGGGAAAGAAAATACCTCATT
The DNA here is from genome assembly GCF_048771995.1 of Taeniopygia guttata. Classification (NCBI taxonomy): domain Eukaryota; kingdom Metazoa; phylum Chordata; class Aves; order Passeriformes; family Estrildidae; genus Taeniopygia; species Taeniopygia guttata. Next base: position 4,496,979 of record NC_133025.1, read on the forward strand.
AATAAATTTTTCTTGGTGATGATAGTATTCTTGGTATTGTGGATCATGTGAAGAGAAAAAGTAAAACCTACTTCATAGGATTTATAACATAGGAAAAAGAAAAAAAAAAGATGTCTTTTGCATGACAAGCAATTTTCTAATATACCCCATTTGGGAGAATTGAATGAAAGTTTTTGGCTTGCTGGCTGCTTGGCTCTTGAGAGAAACCTTGCAGGCAGGGAGGCAGGATTCTCTGTTTTCTGCTTTGCTGACCTCAGCCTCAGGTTTGCCTCCCCATTCAGGCTGCCAGGCAGGCAGCTGCCAGTGAGGAGCAGAGGAATCAGTGCTCAAGAGCAGAGCTGGACTGCCTTGAACAGGAGATGAGAGAAAAGTGGGGTCCATGAACCCCCTCCTGCTGGGCTGCTGGGATCAGGTTGGTTTCCCACAGCTGAGCTGGGGTGGGAATGCACCTGGTGCCCTGGAAAAATAATGTCAGGGGCTTGCTCCTTGCATATCACCTGGAAGATGTGAAAATGGTAACTGAGGCTGTTTCTGGGTTTATGATAGAAATTCCCTTTTTTTTTTCCTTTTCCTTTTCCTTTTCCTTTTCCTTTTCCTTTTCCTTTTCCTTTTCCTTTTCCTTTTCCTTTTCCTTTTCCTTTTCCTTTTCCTTTTCCTTTTCCTTTTCCTTTTCCTTTTCCTTTTCCTTTTCCTTTTCCTTTTCCTTTTCCTTTTCCTTTTCCTCCCTTGTTGCAACTCACAGTAGAGCATTTCCAATCAAAAATCCTTTAGCCAGCAGGATCCTGAATCAGCCCAAATCCCTGCATATTGTCCACAGACCTCTTAATCCCAAGGGAATGGCCAGTGCATTAAGGAGCTGCTGTGTGTGACTCAAGGTGACCAAATTAAGCCCTTTGCATGAATAGTGGTTCAAGGGTGCTGATGCATCGTTTCTTTTCTGCAGTGAGAAATTGGATGAGAAGGTTCACATGAGCTCATTCGGTCTTTATGGGCTTGAACCAGCTTCCATTGGAGTCAATAGGAATCTTTCCATTGACTTTAATGAGAGCTAGATTGGATCCTAAATTAGTACCTTCATCCTTCAAATTGTTTAGCAGTGCCTATCCCCATCCATAATTAACATAAACTGGCTGTGATAGTCATCAACAGGAAAATTATACCAAAATGTCCTCAGTAGGTTTATTCCTGCTCTCACTGAAGATGATAGGAGTCTCATAATTAACTTCAAACAGAACTGGTTGTCTGTATCGTGATTATAAAATATCTTGATATATTTTTAAGGGAGAATTCAGTTTAAGCAACTTCTTAATTGCATGTCAGGACTAAAAGGGTTGTCTGTGACCAAAGACGGCCACACTGAAAAATCAGGCAGTATTAAGGAGCATGATTTGACTTTGTGGCTACATAAATCAGTATTTGAGTTTCTCATTTGGTATTCACTGAAACGAAAACATAATCTGAGTTAATTGCTCTTCCCCAAGGTGCCTTGTTGCGCAATGTTTTATAAAATTAAAGCCTGTTAAGTACACACGAAGAAACATACTTTAGATGCAGAACATAAAATACTAGCACCTCTAATTCTGCTGTCATGTATGGTTGATTAACCTGGTACAACAGAAGCCTTGGGGAGAGTTTCTGTGCTGTTAGAAAACATATTTCCACTTAAGGGAATTTAGACAACAAAGGGATCTCGCAAATCCCATTGTTGGAGGCTAGGCTGACATTCAGGGCATCTGGGCTGTCTCACAAAGCCGTGGAAGACTAGGGAAAAAATGCAACCTGCATCCCACTTATGGATAGTTATCTGTCACTCCAGTGCCTTCCACAGCAATTAACAATTAATTAATTGAGCCCTGTAGCCCTCGCTAGGGTGATGTTCGTGTTAGCTTCAGCAGGAATTTCCCCTGGAGTTGGAGTGAGTCTGGGGTGAGGAGTGGTGGACAGGGCGTGCAGTGGGGGAGATGCTGGAGAGAGCAGTGGGAAGGTCACGGTGCTGCTGTGCTCCTGGTAGGATAAGCTGCAAGTCACCCACTTCTGAGAAATCTCAAAGGTTTGAATTTCCCAAGCCTCTCAAATACACAGACACAACACAACTGGAGAAGAGGCACATGAGATGAAGGAGATTGAGGTGGAGAGCAATATGAGGGTTATCCATGGGGAGGACACGGTGGTCTAGGAATAACAAAAGTAATGATGCAAGGATTTCTCCCCATCCACAGCTACTCCAGGCTCTACCTGCTCCCTGCAGATCCTCCTTGGAGCAGGCAGGGAGCCATGGAGGGCAGATGGAGCACATCAGCAGCTGCCTGTTGGACCAGAAGCTGTGAGGGAGCATGTGGGAAGATCAGGAAGGCTTATCAGATATTTTGCAGCAGCGAAACTGCCTAGTAAGGCATAGTGTGGGAGCTGGGGGTATCCGGGTGAAGACCAGCTGGGAGCTTGCCAGGTGTGTGTGGTTTGAGTTAGGGTGAATTGAATCTTCTCCCAGGATGAAAGTGAGCCTGTATCTTGTAACAAAACCAGCTGGTGTTTCAGGTTGCTACCTGTTTCTGCTCCTGACTTGCCCTGTGCTGCCCTCATGGCTGGCCCAGTAGCCAGTCCCTCACTCTGAGCAGGACTAAACCCTCAAGTGAACAGGGAGAGGTGAGGTAAATAGGACAGGATCCCTGGATTATAAACCTGGTTATAAACCTGGAGCTCCTCTTTGTTTCCCCTAATGCTGTCCTTGCACACTGCATGCAGAAATTGTTGGCCTCAAGTTCTGCCAGGGAAAGGTTAGATTGGATACTGGGAAAAATTTCTTCATTGAAAGGGTGATCAAGCAATGGAAAACACTGCCCAGGGAGGTGGTGAAACCACCATTTCTGGAAATGTTCAGAAAACATCCATACGTGTAGCACCTGGGAGCATTGCTTAATGTTGGACCTGGCAGTGCTGTGTTGGTGATTGGACTTGAGGACCTTAGAGGTCTTTTTCCAACCTTGACAATTCTATGATTCTCTTGTAATAAAACAAATGGCTCCTCAGCACTGGAGAACCATCATCTGCAGCGTTTGTTGGGCATGTTTGGCTCACATCAGCAATGTCCAGGCTGCTGAATGCAAAACTGTTTGCTGAAATGTGCACAAATGCTTCCTTTGCTGTATGTCAGCACATCCCTGCTCAGACTTCGCAAGGAATTTTGTTTCCATTTTATTCACCCTCAATAACTGGAGAATTTTCTGCAGCCAGTGTGCCTTGAAGAATGGGAGACGAGACCTGGGGACATGCCAGCACGGCAAAGTGATGGTTGTCCTGGCACCTGACTTTACTGGCCTGTGGATGAGCTGTCTACACCTGGATTATTTTTCAGAAAGATAGATATTTTCAGAAGGGAACTTCTCCAATCCATCCTAAGCGAAGGAGGAAAAAGGTGGCAATTTTGATTCTTCATGACTATTTAAGTCAGCTAACTGAAATTCTGCACATTGATTCTTTACCTTGTTGTCACCTTCAAATCTGTTTAAACTGTTGAGGACAAAGAACAGAATTTTACACTGCATAAGACACATAAAGGAAGAAGATTTTTTTTGGGGGGGCTTCATGGAATGACTTTTCCCTTGACACCTGCAAAAATAAGCCTTTGAGCCTCTGCCAGAAAATTTCTTACTGTCTTATGTAGAAAAATGCTAGATCTTCTAAAGGATGTTAGAGCTACATTTCCAGCTATCCAAGCCTCTGTAGTTTTTTCAGACTTCCTAAAAAATAACAGTAATACTTCAAAAAGTTCTTTAGCTTGTTCCTGTCAGACTCCTGGGGTAGGTGTCCAGGCCTGCTCAAATAAAATACTCCTAAATTCAGCAGATGCTGCCTCACCCCCTTCTCTCCTGCTATTTATTATTCCACCCACACCACGTTGGAGCTGCTGCAGATTGTGCTGGGGCTGGGGCTGTGCAGGTGTCTGAGGCTGGAAATTTCAGCTGCTTCCTTTGCCATCCCTGAACTTTGCCACGACAGACACTGAGAGCAATGGGGAATCCGACCTGTGAGTCAAACATGACATTCACTGGCTGGTTGCATGAAATGTAACCCACAGCATCATTTAGCCCTCTAGGCTGGAATCTGTTTGCCTTAATTATGGGCAACTGTAAAAAACTGAGAAAGACGCAAGAAATGAGATTCCACAAGCCCTTCTAGTGGTTCTGCCTGGCCTTAAGCACTAGGAAACCTCTTGAATATGTTGGCTGATGCTCCAGCATGCACTATCCTACATGACCTCTATGAATATTCTAAGTGTGGCTACAGTAATTGTGACACTGAGTAATGTCTCCAGTCTTTTAAGAGCTGTACAAATTTCAACTGAACTTTCATACTGACTCTGCTAGCAAGATCACCTACACATTTTCACAGCAATTCCAGCTTTAAGCTAAGGTGGAAATGTGCTGGTATATAAATCCTGCCATTCTGGCTCTTTGAACATGAATGCTATCAGTTTTCAAAGTTAGCCAGATAGGACAAATATGTTCCTTTACGGGATCCTTTCTTTTGATCACTGAGGGTATATCAACACCTGGTAATTTCTCTGAGCCTGCTATGGTGTAGGCTGTCTTTCTCCAAAGACTATGGAAAACATCCAGGGTGATGGTTTTTCTAGGCCAAAATGAATGTTGTGAATAATTTGGATACTCTCGTCCTCCTACCCCTGTATTTCACACACAAGGAAATACAAGCAATCGTGTGGCTTGTTTGATAGACCCCAGCACTGACTCAGGAATTTTTGGCTCATAGCCCTGAGCTCAAACCCTTTCTCCTCCAGCACTCAAGTAAGGGCCTGGTATGTTCTCAGTAATAACATCCAGTGATTTGTGCAAGTGTAATAGAACAATGCCATATGCTTTGGTTCCTAGGCCAAATTCACATTTTGGATTTACTCCACTGGCTGTAATAAAACAAGGCAAATGGGAACATGTGACCTGGTGTGTTTCCAGTCTGTAGGGACTGTAGAGGTGGTCCTGTGGTTTTGACATGGAACTGTTTTGCTGTGATGCTTCAGTCTTTATTTTGAACATGGGAAGTTTCAGGGAGAAGCAGCTGTTTGCATTGTACTGGAGACTTCATGGATTTGTCCAAAGGAAATGTTTCTACCACTTCCATCAATGCCCACTTAGCAGGGACATTCCAGTTGCTTACCCTTAAAAATCTGGAGAAGTGTTATTCTAATTTTGCATCTGTTGAAAGGATTTTTGATGTCTCTGGTTATCCCATCTATAAGAGGGTCTTTCCTGGATTATCTTAACTAAAGGACAGCCACTAACCAAGAATGGCAAATAAACCATCTGTCTTATGTGGGGAAGTTTAAAATAAATGTCTGCTGTGTTGAAGCTGGTTGAGTGAGAATTATCCAAGTGCTTCATACATCAATTACAATACTTGATAAAACTGCTAACTACAGGTTCCAAGAAGGACCAAAGCATATTTATCTTAATTTTATACAAAGACAGACAAGATATTTGGATACAAAAATGTCTGTGGTGAGCGTGAAAATGAACCCTTCATACACAACTTTCTGGGTTGATGCTGCAACCTTCTTATGGAATCGTGGAGCTAAATTTGCTCATCATTTATGTCTTGCCTCTTGTTGAAATCTTTGATTTCTTTTTTTCTTGGTCCTAATTTTCCTCTTAAGTAGCTTAAATAAATCAAATTAACGCCCCTTAAAATATTTCCTAAGAATTTAGATTAACAGTCTTTACAAAGGACAGACAATCCTTCCAAGTAAAAAAAAAAAAAAAACCCAAAATATATTTTCTCAGTAAAAACTGAACTCCTACATTGATACCCCTCTCTTCTCCCCCATAAATCTTGGCATTTATCTTGAAATATGTCAGCATAATAAATGAAGTATATTGATAAGATAACAGTAATAAAAAAAATCGTAGTATTCCAAGAAATCCTGAGGGAACTTTAGCTTTGCTACTGAATTTAGGGAAAAATAATTCTAGCATTAGTGAAAATATTGATCTATAAGAGACAGAGGGAAGAAATGCCTTGCTGAATATATTATCTGTGAGGGGAGAAGACAAAATGACTGAATATTACATGTAGTGTATGCTGCCCTGCAGGCTGTGCTCCAAACTTACACAGGAAAAAAATAAAAACCAGGCTGAAAAAAAAAAAAAAAAAAGGAAGCCCTATCTTTCAGCTTGGAATGACTTCTTTAGGAAGTAGAGCTCTTCAAATGTGTTCATTACTTAGGGAAGAAGATGCAGTGATTTGTAGAGGTGTACATGCCTAATCAAGCTTTCTGAACCAGTCGCTGCACTGGGCTGGGATGTTATTTATGACAAAGAGTTTTAAAGGTCACTTGGAACGAGAGAGTATCTTTGATGGGTGACATTCTAGCCCAGTGGGAAACATGGCATAAATTAGCAGTTACAGAGACTTTCAGTTTCAGACACCTTAACTTAGTGGAAAAAGAGAAACATTTTCCCAATACAAGAGCATGTAGCGACAGGACAAGGGGGGATGGCTGTAATCTGAAAGACAGGAGTAAGATCAGATTGGATATTAAGAAAAAAAATCTTTACTGTGAGGGACATGAGGCAATGGAACAAGATTCCCAGAGATGTTCTGGAAGCACCATCCTTGGAAGTATCCAAGGCCAGGTTGGACAGGGCTTGGAGCAACCTGGGATAGTGGAAGGAGTCCCTACCCACAGCAGGACGATGGAACAAGATGAGCTTTAAAGTCTCTTCCAACCCAAACCATTCTGCGATTTTATGACTTCATTCCTTTCTAAATATTACAACTATTATTACTGTATTTTCTCTAAAACAAGAAATAGAAGAAATTCAGTAGCTAAAACAGAGACTAGGTATGGATTAATCACAAATAAATGTATTTTTCTAAAATTTAGGAGTCTGATATAAACTAGTCCTCTGGATTCCTGCTATTCTTGCTGGGAGACATGGGCACCAGCAGTTTTATATTCTTCACACATTCCTTGGACAGATTTTCAATACAGAGTGACCAGAATCAGGGTTGTGCCTCTCCATTGACTTCACAGGGATCTCAATTAGTTTTGCTTAATATTGAACTTCTATTCAGCTACACTGAGGAGGGAGAAGCTCCATCCCAGGTAAAACTTGTGCCTTTAAAGTCAATGACAGCAATTCCAATCACTTAGATGCCATCACATCATCTGCCATGAATATTTTGTGCAACTCCTTAAATCAGGATACTGCCAATTTAAAATGTTTTAAGTTAGCAAGGAAAGAGGAACTGAAATCATCCCAGCTTACTTGAAGTATTTCCTGAGTAGAGGCCCTCATCTGAGCTCATCTCTCTCAGATTCTTTATATAGACTGGAGAAAAAAAATAAATTTTTAGAGCATGATTCATCGCACTAATTTTAGATTCCTTGTTTAAAATGATGCAATGAATTTCAGCCTGGAAGTGCCTAATTCTCTTCTCTTCACTGATTTACCAGGGAGTCTAAACACTCTCTAGATGAGCTGTAGATTCCTCTGTTGTAAACATTTGCTTTTGGCCACATGAAGACTAATTCTCATCATAGCCCTTTTAATAAATGTTTTAGTATTCTTTGCCATCGTATCTTTCTGCCTTGATATCAAAATGAATATGCACCATCCAGGATAGTTCCAGTTCTAAGATTGTTCCACTTCAGGCAGGAAAATATATCATAACATAAGGAACAAGTTTCTTTCTAATCTCTTTAAGCAATGGTAAGGAAAATTTTACACATGCTTCTGAATAGGTTCGATGGCACAAAAATCAAAGTGTTTTATAAGTATTGCTAGGTACATCAGAAAAAAAACCCCAAAAAACATTAAAAAATCCTATTTTAGATGCTCTTAAGTTCTGTCTTGCATAGTCTTCAGTCTGAAAGGAAATATTCCACTAAGTTTATACCCCTTCCAAGGTCTTCTTGCAGACATAGATCAAAAAGGACATAGTGTGAATATAACTGAGCCCAGAGTTTGTAGCATAGTGGGGAATAGTCTTTAATGATTCCTTCTGGAAAATGGAATCTTCCTGTGGAAGAAGGTCAGTCAGAAGATGCTTTCTATGACTTTTCTCAGAGAAGATTACAAATATAGGTAAAAAGTCAATTGTTCATTCTGAAACTTTAGGTAGTTTCTGCTTACGTGCTTTTGAGGAGAAATACATATTTTGTCAGTTCTTAGTTGACTATTACTATTGTGTATTCTTAAAATATTGACAAGAGCCTTTAAACTGAGATCTGGAGCTCTGCAGATCTTGCATTTGGTCACTAATTTGTTGAGCTTTGTATCTAGAATTTTGGTTTTCTGTCTTTGGAGGTGATGATGCTTCTTCCTCTGAGAAATTCAGAGTCGTATTAAGACCCAGATCTTGGGATATGCTGAGAATTTATATTCAGGTTCCACCCTGAGACTGATTTTTTGTTACTCAGAAATACTGAATCTGGAGCTATATTTCAATGAAATTATCAGATCAAAGCTTGATAGATGTCAAAAAGTAATTTAGCTTTTGATACCTCCTAAGAAAACAACTGAGAACAAGCTAGAAAACATCAGTATGTCTCTGAATAAATCTATAATCATAAAATCATGGAATAAAATCATATAATGATTTGGGTTGGAAGGAACCTCAAAAATCATCTGGATCTCACCCCTTGTCATGGCCAGGGATGCCACTCACTAGATCATGTTGCTCAGGGCTTTCTCCAGCCTGGCCTTGAGCCAATCTGGCTCTCACACTTTGAATATTGTGTGCAGTGGTGGTTTTCCTCATTTCAAAGAAGATATGACAGAACTAAAAAATGAAAATAGAATAACTAGAATAACTAGATGAAAACTGTTCATCCTTCAAAAGAGCTGACATAACAGAAGTTACTTCTCCATTTTTAGAGAAGGAAAATAAGGGATTTTTTATCTTTTTTTTTTCCCAATAAAATAAGCAGACTGTGTAAAATAAAATAAGTTAGTGCCAACCACAACAAAAACAAAAATAAAAGGTTACTCTTAGAACATGTTGCTGAACCTTGGGAGTGTCCTCCACAGGATCTTGCAGATGGTAGATTCAAAAACCCATCAAAGTTCTTTTGAGGTTGTTTAGTTCTAACCAGGGAGGGCCTTGAACCAGTTTGGTAGAAGGATAGAAAAAGTCCTCGAAGAATATAGGTCTCACTTTTCCTTGCTCCTGCCTTATGTTTGGCGCTTCCAGTTGAACTTTGCTGAAGACAGGGTTAATTCCAGCTAGACCTTGGGTTTCACAAGACATTTTTATTCCATGGCCATGGCTTTGCCTTCAACAAGACTTTTGCCCTGTGTACGCATGCTAAAATTAGCTAAAATCTTATAACCCTAAATGACACCTTATTATTTTGTCTTCATCCATTCCAGACAGCATGCTTGGACTTCAAGTCTCTCTGAGCTATTACTGATGGCAGTAAATCCTCTGGATGTCTATCAGTGCTTGAAGCACCATGAATTCTAATCTGACTGAGGTCTATGGAAGTCAGCTGCTCTTTGATGGTCTGTCTGTCTCTATCTTAGAGGCACAAAGAAGCACCAAGGGGAGAAAATGTATGGCTTATGTGGGAACACCCATAATTGATGGGATTTTTGGTAGCATATCTACAACTTTTTTTTTGTTTTCTTGACAAGAAGTTCGTTTTGAAGGTCTGGGCAAATTTTCCCCCTTGCTTAAAACATCTTTTGTTCCCTTTATGTTTCCCTTCTATGGGCTCTTATGTCACCATTGTGTGGATGGAGTGGCTTTGATGGCAAGGTTTCAAAATCCAGTCACTTGTCAGTCAGTCATTGAGTTAATAACACAACTATGACTGTAAAAGGTGTACCTAGGCAAAGCAGAACTGGAATTACAGGAGAAAAACTTCTTGAAGTGCCCAAGGGGAAAGCTGAATAAACAAGGGCTTCCAGCCTGCTCAAAAATGTGTCAAAATGATGTCTGCAAAATGTAATAATGGCCTAATAGGAACTCAGGCCATACACTGTCCAGTAAAATATGAATGTAAATGTTTGGAAAACTGTTGTGCTCCTAACAAGCTGTGTTGGAATCTATTATTTGGCTTGGATTTTACTGAGTGTGTGATGGGGCCTTGTTCAATGTGGAGCCTTGATTTCCCTCATTATTTCAGGTTACCTTTTTATTTTCTCAATGTGTTCATATCGTGATGGCATTTGGCATTTCTCAGCTTTCAATTTGCCTTCAGTGTGAGACCTGGATTAATCCCTCAGCTGATGTAACCCTGCACACTTCATTAGCACCAAGCAGATTTACATCAGCTGAGGATGTGTTTTTGGACTATTTTCATCCACAATTCCCCCCTCTTTTATTTCTTTTTTTCTATCTCATATTTGTCTATCTAAAGAAGAAATTTGGTTGGGCACTTATTAGGATCTACAAGGAAACTTCAGATTGAGGACAGAGTGATGTCTCCCCTTCAAAATCCAAATATTTGCTTTTTAATTAATGAGGAGTTCAAATTTAAAAGGACAAATTAAAACTGATTTAGAAGTTGTATACAAGAATTTACTTTAACTGTTGCTTTAAAATCTATCAAAGACATATTTGATGTTTTTGCAGCTGTATGGCTCTTATACAACCTAAGGACCATTTATTGGAATTTTTGAGTGAACTTTTGTTTTTATAGGTGTGTAAATGTGTTGTCGAAGATATCTTGGCATTTTAACCAACGACCTAAATTTTGTCGACTTTCGTAAAAAATATGTCTCTTTTTTACTTTTCAGAAAACCCCTTTGGTTGACAGGTGCTGTTTCTCCCACTGAGAGCCTTTCAATGCACTTATTTTACTAAGAGGTGGTTTGGATTTAAAAATAATAACACAATGAGTTAAATTCAGTCCTTGATTACACCTCTGTAAACCTGGAGAAAGTCATGGAAACAGACAGAATTTTTCAGCATTTGCATCTATCTGCACAAAAGCAGAACGTTCTTTTGGGCAGAAACAAAATATGTCTTGACATTTTGCATGAAATCTAGTTTATCCTGGTTTTTATAGGACTTCTTTCTTTTTTGTGGGCTTAGGAATATTTTTTTTCTTGAGACAAAAGAGAGTTTTGCTCACAGTCTGAAACCAGGAGTTTTTAGGTATGAACCAGAGAACAATGAAGTGATTTGTGTTGGGCTCCTCACTCATTCACATGCAATCCTAGATCTTCTGGATATTTGAATAGCATGAGCTTTATTTGTTGGCCAAGAGAAGACTCAAATAAGTGAGTGATGGCCTTTTGCTTCCACTTGCTGACTACCATTAGATTTTAAGATGGAACAAAGTGCCTGGTGGGAGAAGCACTAGTCCTCTGGGCCAAGAGATGAGATGTGTAAATGTTATCATTGAATCACAAAGTTCAGTTGTTCTCAATTTTTTTTTTTTGTTTGGTTTGTTTTGGTTTTTATCTTTTAATCTTGGTAACATGTTTAATGTAGTCTGCCTTCCTGAGTGCCAGTGTGCTGGTTTTGAATGAGAATCCAACTACTTCAGTAAGAAGTAGACACATACGTATATATATACCACTAAGAAAAGTGTTAACAAAAATTACTCTTATATTCTAATTAAAGAGATTTAAAGCCTAGTTTCTTGCCACCTCAGTCATTGCATGCTTTGCCATTGACATCATTAGGAGAAGGATTGATTTGATCATTCCCGGGAGTCCTACAGAATAATTTTCCAGTCTTGATTTATCCTTCATTTGGGCTGGGCTGAATCCATAAGGTTTGTCTGGTTTGATGGGAGAGAGGGACAGGCAAGAGTTGGCTTTCAAGCATGACACTGTTCTTGTTTATAAAGGTTGCTTTCTGAAAAGCCCTTGGAGAAGCAGGGTGAAGAGGATGCGTTCCACATTGCTGTGCCCAGATTTTATTTAAACCCAGCTCAACCGTACACTTCCTGCTCCATGTCACAGCTACAGGGGGAATAGGTGAGATGACCACTGCCCTTAGAAACTCTGCCCCATCAACCATTTTTGTTGGTTCTTCTAATTTTTAACCTTTTTTTTTTTTGTTCTCCTCTTGACTCCTTCCACTCTGTCAGCCTTATTTTTGAAGAATGATGCTCAGCCTGAAAGAAAAGTTTCATGTTCTGAGTATAGTTGGCATTGCTGCTACTTTCAATTACACACAACAGGTGTTATGTCCAGAAAAACATGCATTCTCTTCTGCTACAACATCAAGTTACTGATGTCTCAGTCTGCAAGTCGACCTCTCCATCTCAGGTTTGCTGACTGTCAAGCAAACTGAATTTTCTAGAAAAAGTCCATACTAAGAGTATGGAAAAAGTCCATACTAAAAAGTCCAGCATGCCAGTGGTGGTGCTTTATTTAACCACACAAAAAAATGGTACCTGATCCACTTCCAGAGAGAGCCTGAAATGTGTGAGGAGCGCTGATGCAACACTGACCACTGCGTGCTGCTGCTCTGACATTCCTTCAGGATGGCCAGAGCTGGCCTTGGTCCTCCATCAGCTTCATCTCCCTAAGGCTGTGACACCCCCTCATGACCACTGTTCTTTCTCCCCCTTCTTCTGCTGTGTCAGAGCTGCCAGCTGAGCTGGATGCTGATGAGTCAAGGCTTGGTGGAACCCCAAACACATATTTGTGGCTAATAAATTCAGACCCTGAATGAACACCCATGTTGCAGCAGACTGGTACCAGGTGGGTGTTGGAAATGTGGGATGTGAATTCATTCAAAGGATGCTGGGGCTGTAATTTACAACCTCCTGGTGTATGTTATTTTTAAACACTTGCTTCATTAACACTTCTCTAGATGTTAAAAGAGGTTCATAAATCGATTGGTAGCCAGGAAAAATGAGCAGCAATGAGGTAATTTCAGTCGGAATGGGCTCATTACCACTCCAACTGTCAAAAGTTTTTGAAGCCAGATTTATTCCTTTTCCCTTCTTTCTAACAGCCAACACAGGCTGAGGGTATTTGATTTGATTTTTTTACTGTGGGATAAGAAGAAATTTTAAAAAATCAAACTTGGAAGAAGACAGGTAAACAGCAGATTTTCCTAGAGAGCTGAAAAAGTACTTGAAATAGAGATTTTCACCAATCTTGGATCTGGTTTTGTCCAGGACTGGACAGAATGACTGGTAAGTTTGTCCCTTAGGAGCTGCATGTGAAGAGGAGGATTAGCTTCATCATCTTTTGGTGCAGCATCATTTTCAAATCGTGGCAGGGATAATACTGATGTAAAAACAAAATAAAGAAGGGGAAACCCCTCCTTATGTCTCAGATTTATTTTTTTTCTCTCATCCAAGTAATGGCACAACAAGGCTGGATCATCAATGAAAATCTGAACTCCCAGCAGGAACCACTCAAGTCCTGAAGCAGAAGATGAGGGGTGAGACCCTCAGGTGGCTGTAATTTGTAATGTTCACACTTGCTGAGAGAGGCTTTGATGAGCTCAGGGAATCCCCAGCTCTGACCTACAAACAGAGGCTACCATGAGGAGATAGGAGCATGCTCCTGAGGACAGATACAGCGTTCCCCTCAGGTTCACTTTGGACAAATGGAAAACAAGATATCTTTGGGCTAGTTATGAAACCCTTCACTGGTGTGTTTATTCCTGATCAGGTAGCACACAATTACTCTGTCCTTCCTGTTCATCCACTTTTGCCCTTCTTATCTGTTACGTTTCATGACAGTAGTTGAATTGCTTGATCAAAGGAAGCTCTGGCTGGAATTTATCTCAGCTAACTGTAGGCAACCAACACATAGGCAGGTAAGTCTGAGTTTGTCACTCTAGGCTGCTTTTATTGTCGATAGAGATAGACAGGTATCTCTAGAGAGCAATTAATCCGATTCTTGTTTGATATCTATATTAGGATGAGATGAATCACCTTCTCCAGACTGTAAAGGGAACTGAGGATGACCAGCTTAGATGTAGGCATCTGTGTTATAGATGCTTAAAGATAAGGAGATAAATCCAGCCTCAGGGGAACCCCAGTCCTGGAAGTCTAAATGGGTAATGAGTCTAGAAAACTTATGGCAGAACTGAAGATAATGGTTGAAAAGAACTCTTGTAGCATGAAACACACTGTGGTTTTTACAAACTCCAAGACACCCTAAACAGCAATATTGGTGGGTATGTTTGAGACTTCTGTACTGTAGAAGACTGTAGGGTGGTGTGCTTCATGCACTGCTTGCTCTGCAGAAATGGTTCCTGTCGAATTGCCACCTTTGTGCTGGTGACAGAAACCGTGCAGTGACATCACTGTGCTTTTCTTGCTCATATCCACCACTGATTAACTGCTTCAAGTTAGAAAATGATAAAACACAGGTTTAAATCCAAGGATTTAGGCCCTAGTCTTGAGCCACACTTTGTCTTCCCAGTCTCTGACTACACAAACCTGTCCCAGGATATTTGTCTCCCACAGTCAAGCTCTTCAGATGGGAAATTAACCTTCTGTATTCAGACACTTAAGACACTTCAGTAAGGATTTTTTTTCTCCTGTAGAAAACACCTACTGGTTGCATGAATGACCTTTTCTTTCTCTAAGTATAGACAGATCTCACAGAAATGGTTTTGACTAGATAACTAAATCCTGTATCAACCAAAGGCTGTAAATCTTACATGTAATGTCCATGTTGTCATCTTGCTTATAAAGTGCTGGAAGGGATATACAGTGGGAAATGTGTATGTCTGCAGGAAGGAGGGGCAAATTTCTGCTGGAGAAGTGGTAAAGACGTTATGATCAGAGATGTCATTCCAGCTTTTCATTAAGGCTCTGTGAAGTACAGAGGGATCATACTTCACCAGCTCTGCTGCTGGTGTTTCTACCACCTCTCTTGTTAATCAAGGATCTTTGAATATTAGACTAGGGAAAGATCTGTGCCTGGTAGCTTGCCTAGTTGATAGTTATGTTTCTTTTTATCAGACAGGAGCTGAGAGCCACGATAATATGAGCTTGCCATGGTTTAAGCCCAGACAACAAGTAAGAACCACATGGCTGTTCAGTCACTGGCCCTCGGAGGGATAGGGAGAAAAGCCAGAAAAAGATAAAAACTGTGGGTTGAGATAAGAGCAGTTTCATAATTGAAATAAAGTACAATATAGTAATAATAACCATAACAACAATAGCAATGACATTAATCAGAATTGCAATGAAAAGGGAGATAAAAACAAGAGGAATAATATCCAAATAAGACAATTGATGCCTAACAAAATTGCTCACCACCTGCTGACCAAAGCCCAGCCCATCCTGAGCAGTGATTGGCCTCTCTTGGACAACTCCTCCCAGTTTATATACTGAGCAGGTCCTTCCATTGTATGGGATATCCCTCTGGCCTGCCTGGATCAGCTGTTCTGGCCATGTTCCCTTCCAGCTTTTTGTGCAGATCCTCACTGGCAGAGCCTGGGAAACTGAAAGTCGTTGTTTTAGGGTAAGCACTAAGCAAAAACTAAAACATCAATGCATTGTCAACATTATTTTCATACTTAATTCAAAACACAGCACTTAACCAGCTACTAGGAAGAAAATTAACTCTATCCCAGCTGAAACCAGGCCAGAGCTGCATTTTCTCCTCATTTGTACAGCTTTTCTTGACACTTATGGTAGTTACATATCAGTGTTACCTTACAGTTGTCATTGTTTCTGGTTTTGGCAGGCTATTTTAAGCAATTGAGGTCAGATGAATACTTACTACACAGCCAAGACCTATTAGGGAGTATGAAAAATTCCAGGTGACTGTGTTAACATTGCTCTGTACTGAACTCTATCCTTAAGATCTAAATAGATATTCTTTCTCCGTCGTTATCATAGCAAAACAAAAGTCCAAGTGTATCCAGTTTAGTTTCTTGTAGCTGAATTAAAGGTGAGTCTTTTTTAAACTTTTACTAGTAGGTATTTATGACTCAAAGACATTGATGGAGCATTAAGTAAGGACTTCTCTGCTTAATGTACTTCTTAATGTACTCTGCTGCTTAATGTACTTCAGAATTTTCTTTTTCATGTCATTTGTTAACAAGGAAATTGCAGTTTTGGTAGGTGTCAATATAAATGACCAGATATTTTTTCTCATGTATAAATACCACACCACTAAAGACCAAGGATATATTTGTTTATTCCAACTCTCATGTTTTATGTAGACAAGTCACAGCTGTCAAATGGGTACTTAAACAGAGCTTCTGAAGAAGGTGATTTTCTGAGGCAGGAAATGCTCATTTGTCCTTTTCTGAAGGTATGAATGTCATCATTTCCTTCTCTCTTTGTTACTCAGAATGAAAGGCCAAAAAAAAAAAAAAAGGAAAGCATTTATGTCCCTTAGTTTGATGAGAAGTTAGTCAGGAGAGGAGAAGCTGTCAAGCTTTCTTTGAGGAATGTGTATTTAGGATGCATAACCATCTAGACAAATACAGGTAGAGTTTAATTACCTTCTTCTAGCTCTGGCATAAAATGAAACTAGTTCCACGCACTAGAGCTACATTAGGGCTAAATTTTAAATAGATAAACTGAAGAGCAAAGGCATCCTTGTTTGATGGGTGGGAAAAAAAGACCCATGGAGATTAAAGACTGGAGGAGAAGAGGATTTAGACAAGCATTAAGGTCCCTTGCTCTGAAGGAGGCCCAGAAGCCAAGGCTAGCCAAGCTCCTGGCTTGTTTCTGTATTTTAAATTACTCCCAGCCCGATTATGCCCCTCCTTGTGTGAAGCACATGGAGAACTGGCTCCGGGACACAGTTCTCATGGGGTGTCCTGGGGAGACTGAGCCCTTTGCATGCAAAGTGCCACTTAGGAATGGTTTGCAGTGCAGAACTCTGGCTACAACTCCTCTTGTGTAGGGCACAGACATCACTCTTAATCCCTGAGCAAGCTGGTCCAGCCAGGGCTTACATTTCTGATCTCCAGACCCCTCCACATCCCTGACAAAGGCAGGTCACATCCATCCAGAGCTGAGTTACTCACACTCCAAAGCTTCCATTTTCACCAGAAGTACAAGCCAGCACATGAAATGCTTTATTTTGAAAACAAACCCACTCACAGGCCTTGTAGGTAATTTCTTGGGTCTCTTATTAAATTACTGGGTGGTGTGGCTAAAGGCAGAGCTGGGACTCCCAGCTCCTGTGTCTCAATGGAGAATAACTGTGCATCCTTCAGTGAACCCTGCAGAACCTCGCCAGTGGGTACCATCAGCCACCTTGAACTTGAGCTCACAGGATTTTCTCTTTCCCAAGTATCACATCCCTCCTGCTCCCTCCTTCTTTTTCCCACTCCTTTGTTTCCAAAGATGCCTGAGTCCCATTCATGTTTCCAAACCCCTACAAATGTAGAAGAATTGAATGAGAGGGTTTCACCCTCATCGGCAGTAAGTGCATCTTGATGTCAAGATTTTATTTAATCAGTAGTCTGGGATTTTTTTTTTTTTCCTTTCTAAATTCCTCTCTACAAACAACTCATAGCAAAAGAGGCCAATTTTTTTTGACAGTTATCAGTCAGGTTTCATCCTTTTTCTGATGCACAGGCCACAAAATGAATAGTTTTATGGTCTCAATTTCACACTCAAGAAATGGCAGAGAAATGGAACTCTCCCTCTCCCTCTCCCTCCTGCCCAGGATATATATTTTTCTTTCTCTTACTAACTCAGCTTGAGTGACATTCCAGCACTTCATGGGAACATTCTGTTGGGTGATCTAGTATGAAAATGTGCAATTTCTAAGCACCATATCAAACTTTTTAGTTACATCTCAGATGATAAAACATAAAGGCTTTATTCATATTGTGTTTGCCTGTGTCAATGAACCACAGCTTCTCAATGGAGAGTCTGTGAAGTGAAATGGAACAAAAGACCTCATGGTATCACAGAGTGAAAAAAAGTCATATGCCAAGGGAGTGACAGTCTTCCAATGGATTCTTTTCATTGAACACATGGAGGGAATTAAACTTGCCTCCAGCCACTACAGCTCAGATCTAACCTCAGCCAAGAATGAAAAATTAATGTAACTGTAATTCTGAGGTTGCGGTTGCCCTTATCCCAGACCAACAAAATCTTGAAGTCTTATTTTCTTAACAGATCCCTAGGTGAATTTCATTGTCGGAAAAATGTCTTCCAAAATAACTCAGCAGAAAGAGACATAAGAAAAGGCCACAGCTGAAAAATGAAGCCTCACAAATCTCACTTGTGTTTTAGTCAGTAAGACCAACTTCAGGATAAATTGCTAAATTTATAAAGTATTTTTTTTTCCTTCCATGTTTCTAATAATATAGTTAGATACCTTTCTGAAATCCATGCTTTAGCTGACCAACTTGGGCTTAGTGCTGATGTGGATTTCTCACAGATCTATATGGGAAATCAGACAAGAGCAATGAAAAATCCCTTCTACCATTCAAAAGAGCTCATATGAAAATCAGTTCTAGAAGAGACTCACTTTTTATAATTTTTCCACCTCTTCTAAGTAAAAATCTAAAAGACAAGAACAATTTAATAGAATCATAGACTCACAGAATGGGTTGGAAGCCATGGGAGCTCACCATGGGCAGGATCACCTTTCACTAGACCAGATTTCTCCATGCCCATCCAACCCCTTGAACCCTTCCAGGAATGGGGCATCCATAACTTCTCTGGAAAACCTGTGCCAGGGCCTAACCACGCTCACAGTAAAACATTTCTTCCTTCTATCTCACCTGATTTTCCCCTCTTTCAATTTGAACCCATTGCTCCTTTTCCTATCACTGTTCCTGATTAAAGTTGTCTAACATGAGGAAAATGAATATGAAAGCTGTTATAATATTACAGAAATCTGAAACAAAGTGTCATCTTCATCCTGGAGAAAAATGTGATAATTTATACACAGGGTGTGTTTTCTTCATTCCATGTAGGTTGTTCATGCTTTTGTCCAAGCAGACAAGATGACATTAGTCCAACTCTGCTCAAAAGTGGGAGCTAGACATACCTAAGCTGACATCCATCTGATATCCATCTGCTGTGGTCTTAAAGGTTATGGAGCAAGATTCCACAACCTCCCTTCATATCCAGACTCTGTGATTATGGGACTTATTCAGCGAGCACTCTGAATAGATAACCTAAATCCTTCCTGCAGCAAATTGAACCTTTTTTTTTTTTTGTTCCCTGTCCTATCCTCAGTTCCACTGGGAAGCAATGACTACCGTCATCACGAAAACAGCCTTTTCTGCATGTGAGGAAAGCTTGATTGTCCTCACTGAACCTCCTCCTTTCTTGACCAAACAAATCTTATTTCTGGAAACTGTCCTTGCAGGTGATTTCTACTGGCATCTCTCATCAGTACATTTATACCTCTCCTTCTGGAAAGCTCCCACCTATTAAGCATTTATGTCTCTGAGCTCCCAAGTGTATGTTTCATAGAACCACTGAATGGTTTGGTTTGGAAGGGCCCTTAAGGATTATCTCATTCCAACACCCCTGCCATGTGCAGGAGCACCTTAGATGAGACCAAAGCCCTGCCCTACCAGGCCACTTCCTTGGTTACCTGGGCTAAACATAATTTCTTTGGATTCCTGACCATTTCTCCAGTTTACCCAGACAGCATGAATCCTGATATTTTCTGGAGTTCCTGAGAGCTCTCTCTCAATAGTGTTGTATGCTGATTCTATGCAGGTACTGCCCAGTCTGTCATCAAGTGGTTTTCAAACTCTGGGACATCTCTGCCACACTACTTTGAGTATTTTTTACAACTAGTTCTGCACCTGCTTTTCAGTGATCATACCCATGCTTCAGAAGCATTTTTGCTGATAAGAATGACTTATGGGAATATGCTACAAACCTTAGAATAGTTTTGTTATATCAGATTTTTATGTTCGCTCCATCTATTATGCCAACTATCCTGGCATTAAAGGGAATTAGGTTGATTTGACATGATTTGTTCTTCAGAAACTCATGTTTCATCTTCTATCTTATTACTCCCTGGCTTGCTTACAAATGGTTCAGTGACTAATGTATTTCAGTGTGTTTCTAGGCTTCAAAGTGAAACTGAGACTGGCTCATAATTGCTGCCTTGTCTTTTATTAGAATAAGTCCTCTGCTTGCCCTTCTGCAGTGCTCACACAACCTCTTGCATTCTCAGACGAGAACTTGTGTTTTCAGATGAAATTACACAAAGGACGTTCTGTGGGGCTCATGACCACAGAAATGTCCAGTTTCATATCTTCCCAGCCACATCCAGAGCTCATGGTATTCTGGCGCATGGCTGTGATCTCCCTTCATCCTTGACCTGAAAGCTTGTTCCACTGGCCAGCTGCATCTGGCTGTCTTTGGCCAGTTTAGGATGGTCATGTCCTTTTCAGGGATGGTTTGACATGGGAATCTACTTTGTCCTGTCTGTCACTCCTCCTTTAATCCATCTCTGGTTATGTAGTCCTGGACATTATCCACTCACCCATCTGTCAAGGCTCAGATGCAATCATGTCTGATAGGTGCTGGACTACCAAAGTGAACTGTATCACTCTCCTCTATGACCTCAGGAAAACAAGGGGATTTTCAGAAATAAAAGAAAAAAAGGAAAAATTTAAAATAGATAAAAGAAAATATATTCTCTGCAGTGAGCTGTCACATGATATCAGTGTGATGGGATGGATGTTGGACTTCTTATCCCAGTCTTATTCCTTCTGGAGACCAAGAGCCATATTCCTCACAAAGACCAAGGTCCTAGAAAGAATAAAATGAAAACTAAATACCACAAAGAAATAATAATTTGATAAACCAGGTTGTGCTACTGCAAACTTGACCAGCTAATGCCAGAAGTCAAGAGGCCTCAGCTGAGGTGCAAACAGTGAACTCTCTCTTGTGATTTAAAAGGGAAAGAAATGGGATGATTTTAAGATACCAGATCTCAGCTAATATTTCCCCAGTAGAAAAATGGTTGCTACCCCATAAGTCAGGATGACTTCTTATAAATCTCTTCACATTATTATCTGAGGTAAGGTAGACACACAAGTGAACAGAGAATAAATTTAGGACGATTATAAAGAATTGATGGTATAAGCAAATTTCTACTTAATGAACAAGGATGGAAGATTTCTGGACAATTCACAGTTATTTGCATGAATCATTATAACCTTTAGTCCTATTAACATTCTATTAGTTCCTATTCACAAACGGTTCCTATTAACATCCCAAACAGGATACAGAAATAATTGCATGAGTGGCCTAATCAGAATAGCACCAACTGTTTATTTATTGTCTGTTGTATCCTCTTTTTATTATCCTGCTCAGCTCCAGGTTTACAGACTGGAAACAGTTTTCACTTCCTTTTCTAAAGTCAGTTTCTCATGGCTGTGCTGCTTCTTCAGGATACAGACCTAAAAGGAAGTAGCGTTACTGGTGCTGTAGGAAACAGCAGAGAAGGAAATATCCAATTGTAATCTTGTCTAGTAGTAGTTTACAGGCAGTTTTCCTAGAAGTAGATGGTAAAGATTTTCAAAGCAAAAGTTATGAATTCTAAGACTGCCAGAAATTCTCACAAAAATGGATGAATAAAGAAATTTGGGTAGGAGGGGTAGATCAGCCAAATTATTCTAAGAATCACCTTCAGCTAATCTCAGACAAAAAGTCAGTCCTTTTTGTCAATGAGATGAAAAGAAGTGAAAAGAAAAAGTGTGTGGCTGTTCAACCCACAGACATGCAGTTTAAGCAGGAGGAAATTTTCCAGTGCATTTATACTAAATAGCCGAATGCTGGGCTTAATAACAATCACAAATAAGAATCTGCATCCACTTTGATAGGACAACCCTATCTGAAAATGACAAAGAAGAAGAACAACAACATTAAAATGCATTGAAATGATGCTTTCCCAATTTGACTCAGAGCCTGTGAGGAGTTTTGATGACTCTGAAGGCATTTTTCCCAGCCCTTGTCCTTTGTTCAAACTCTTCCATACTCCAGCTCTCGGTTTCCTTGCTGGTTTCCTCAGCTAGCTCACTGTGTCACAGCTCTCTCCTTGTCTGTCCCCCCTCCCAGCACAAGCACGGGGACATTCCCTGCAGAAGGAGCTGCATTGTTTGCAGGCAAATCAGGTGTCAGAGCTTTTAGTAGATGTGACTTCCTCCCAAACACAAAACTGCACTTCCAGCAATACATCACTGCCATTGTACAGGTTGGTTTGCAAAGAATTTTCTGAGGTCAGCATCCTTCGCCAGACCCTCAGCTGATTGCCAGGCTTGTTCTGAGGGAAATGCACAACTGGCTGGGGGGGCTGTTGGATAACTTGTCTCTGCTGCTGGGAACAGCTTTGACCCAGTAGGGAATAGTAAGGAGGTGTGTAGAGACAGGAGAAGCATTGCTGGAGAAAGAAAATAATGTATTTCCCCTTCTCAGCTGATGGGAAAGTGGCTGGGATTTATTTTCTTTTACAGCTTGTGCAAGGTGGAGCAGCTTCCTCGTTCTTTTGTTCTGTGCTTTTGGTAGTGTGACTCATGAGCAGGGAAAATGTGAAGGTGCAGTGGATGGATTTGTCTGTGGGGCACAGTGACAAAAGGGCAGGTTTTTGTGGGATGAGTCTGAGATCTTGGCGAGAATCAGCTGCTTTGTAGCCCTGCTATTGCACTGGAAGAGCACATGCCAAGAAGACATCCTAGGAGTCAATTTGTAGTCTGGGATCTTTCACAGAATCATAGAAAGCCTTGTGTTGTCAGCTGGGCAGGGAGATATCCCACTAGACCAGGTTGCTCCAAGACCCATCCAGCCTGGCCTTGGACACTTCCAGGGATGGGGCATCAAAAACTTCTCTGTGCCAGAGCCTCACCAGCCTTACAAGAAAGAATTTCTTTACATCTAATTATAACTCAGGTTTCTCTCCAGACAGCACAGCTTCCTCCCCACCCTGTGCATTGCAGTGTATTAATAAAGGTACTAATAAAGCTAATAAATTAGCATTTGATAATCTCTGTTTGCTCGGTAGGTGAAGAATGATGGTTCTGTGCTCTGGTTTTGCAGCGTGTTTCCATACAGTGTCACCAGGACTAGCAAAGCTAGTCATGAATAAAGGCTCAGCATTTCTTGCTGCTGTGTGTGACTTTGGCAGCTGTTGTGTGTGGCTTTGAATTGCTGCAAATATAATATCAGAGCTTCTCAAGACTGAAATGAGAAGAGAGCACATACCAGAGGAGTTCAACTTCCACTGAAACTTTCCTTATGAGTTAGAAACTGAACTGATGATTGACAGTGTTCAGTCTAACAAAACACCTTCTCTCCCCTTCTCCACTTTGCAAATAGGAAGGGTTGTCAGATGCTGTGGACCTGAGCCAAAGTGGAGAAATGTGTAGCTGGCAGAATGGGCAGGAAAGAGGAAGAGTGAGTTAGCCTTTCCCACTCAAGCATGGGAGAAAGGCAATGCTATTAAACACCGTTCAGCTCTAATGCAGTGAAAAAGTTGCATATGACAAGCTGTGACACTTCCTGTGGATCTGAGCCATTGTTTGAGCCCAGCCTTACCTTTCAGTGACTGGAGCAGCAGCTCCAGCTGGCAGCTGAAAGGACAGTGAGGGAGCCGTATCACAAATGTTAATCTTACTATTAGGATATCTGATTTATCAGTGGTTGCAGCAACAATGCCCCAAACGTGTGGCACTGAGAGCAGCAGACAATCACACGCTGTGTGTTCTGCTGGCTATGGGGAGCTAAGGCCAGCTCTAATAGGAACATGTCAGGAGCTGCTTAGATGGGATACTGGCTGCATTATCCCCTACACAGGCACCTGGCCACTAGGAAGTGTGCCGAGACCACCGTATGGATTTCATCTCCTCTGCCAGTCAGCTGGACAAGCACAGGCCTTTATTTCTCTGCTTTAGTGCTCTGAATTGGCTTACTTTTGAAGTTGTACACCCCCTTCCTCCTCCCCTCTCTGCCCCACACACACATCCTCTCCTCCCCTCCAAGGGAAGTGCAGCCTCACAACGCTGCAGGGAAGAAAAAGGGATGACTGACACCAGATTTATTTGAAAGGTGCTTTTAAGGCATCAGCCTAGGGACACTGTGGGAAGTCTGGCCCAGAAGGTGAGAGGTAGCTCAGGAGTCAGAAGAGAAAGGTGGAGCAGGGCCAGCTAAAGCCAGCCTAAGCCAGCTCTTCTGTTCTTTGCTTTTAAAGTTTAAATCCTCCTGCCCTCAGTTAATCCATCATTTGCTTGTCATCTAGCTATTGATTTTACATGCAGGTAATATTGTGTCTCTGTGCAACATATTTATATGCACAGACATAAAATAATAAGTAGATTAAAGAATAGGTAGATAGAGAGATTAATTGATATGCTCTGTTTTCATACAGTGCTGAATGCTGGTGTGACACCACTTGAATGAAAATCAATGAACAACAAACCAGTGACAGAGTAGCTGGAGGAAGCACTGTGTGTCTGTCTATCCACCTACCAACCTACCTGTCTTCTACCTTGTCATAAAGTGTTTCTTAAGCCCATAAACCTTCTTGCTGGTCTGGGGTAAAATTATATTGTAATAAATACATGCAAAAGATTTTTTTCCAATTTTCTTCCCAAAAAGAGAATGTCTGGGTTTAAATTGATGCCCAGGCTTAGATCCTGGCTTTTTGGGGAGTTTCTGTCTAAGGCACACTTGAAAATAAAGACAAAATTTATGCATATTTGCAGTAGATTTTTATTATTCTGTGTGATGGCTTGCATGACCAAAAATGCACAGATATCAGTTAGACTCTCACAAGTAAAGAGCTCTTGCTATTCAACTTAATTTCTTTATTGTTATTTAGATCTATGTGGTTATTAAATATATATGTATATCTAAAATATTGTTGCATTATATATAAAACATCTATCTATACCTCTCTATGTTATAAATATGTGTGTGTAACATGTCTGTGTGGTGCTTGTACATTAGAGAAAACTGTGAATATTTGGAAAAATCCTCCGTGTTGCATAACGCAGACAGGCACTCAAACATTTGTCAAGGATTCCAGGCGGTGTGAAGGTAAGTTGAGTGAAAATGTTTGTGTGAATGTTCAAAGCCGGGGAAGTTTGAATCTCGTACAATACAATTAAAATGTGTATTTTAGTGATAACTGAATCAGAAATAAACACAAAGAAAATATGAGAGAAGAAAGGAGGAAAAAATTACGCACTGCCGACATGCTCTGAATTAATTTGCTAGGTAGGAACCATGATGTTGATGTAGATATTCTATCTGCAGTGAGCTCCTCAGTGAGAGGAATAACCTCTATCTAATACTGTGTTGATATGAAGGACTTTGACACAGTTTGGAAACACGAGTGATTCACTGGAATTAAAAAAAAAAAAAAAAAAGCATTTCTGCGTTATAGGGTCCAAAGGAAATAATTTATGCTGCAGGCCTTTTTGTTCTAGTGACGATTATTTTATGGGAAATAGGTTTTGATTTCTAAACTTAGCCTTGCTGCCCACAAACGGTACTTTCTGGGGATTAGTGATTGATCTTTCCATTTCTCAGCTTTCTTGGTTCTCTTCACATCTTCTGCTTTCCAATGTGTGTGTGTGTGTGTGTGTGTGTGTAAGCTCTGCAGCCAAATGCAGAATAGTCATCTGGCAGAAGCAATAAACCACTGGAATACAAACACATTTCTGTCTCCAAATCACAGAATCACAGAATGAAAGCCGTCTTCACCACGTCTTCAGTCTGAAGGCCAAGGATGGCAGAAAGATTAGAGTTTGACATTCATTTCTGTTGTCCACTGAAAGGATAGGGGAATTCCCTTTCTTGGGTGTTTTGAACCCACAGAATAGATGGTTGAAGGCTGGAGTCAGTATCCAGACAAAATGTTTGCTGATTTGAAAAGAGGTGTTGTAAGAGCAAAGATTTCTGAATTAGAAAGGCAGATTGAGTGTGTGTTGATATCTGTCCTTCACCACGGAATTAATAATCCTTGCAGTTTGGGATGGGAACATGCCTGTGTTTGACTTCTGTCTGGCCCAAGCTCATTCCCAGGTGACATCAATAAATCCTTCAATTGCTGGTGAGTGGCTCAGCAGTTACTATTCCCAAATATCTAAGAATGAATCATGCCTTTATGTATTTATTACCTCATCTTCTCTGCTTCAGTCCATTTGTGCATCATCATTGGGGGTGAATGTTCATATGGACATTACATAAACCCAGTATCAAGCTGCAGAGTTCTTTGCTGGAGCTGGCTTCTCACAGCACAGCAGCCCTTGTAAAAATTGCTTGTTTCTTCTTCTAGACCTAAAGAAATTTCCTCAAACTTCAGATTCTTACTGGAGGAGATAAATTGGCAGCATGGTGCATGGTCACTTCATTATGAAGTGTTTTTTCTATAGTCAACAGAGTTCAATAGTCCCCTTCTAAGGGCAATTCATCTTATCTCTTATCTCAATTGTTCTATACTTATCACTATCTTACCACAAGAACAACTACCTGTTTAAATTAGGTGTTCCTTGTAATGCCTTAGGTGGGAGAAACTGGTCCTGGCCTTGATTATATGGGATATCTCAGTGGATTTTCTTAGCACAGAAGAAAAAAAAAAAAAACCAAAAAGGAAAAAAAAAAAAAAAAAGAAAAAGAAAAGAAAAGAAGCAAAAGGATCTGAAACCAAGTGAGAGCATTCATGGCTTCCCCCCACCTTAATTTTCACATAATCATGTACTTAGGCAACACAGAAAATACCAATTGTCCCGGATGCCAAATTGAACATAATTGGCAAATAGTCAACTTGAGCAAGTAATGATTTCCAACAGGTTAAAATCTGCTAACATAAACTACTGAGCCAAATTCTATTGCATAAGAAATGCATTCTGAGAAATTAAGTATGATTATAATTAAATGAAGATTAATAATGGAATAACTGTATATTGGGGTATTATCTGAGTTGATGAAGATAATATAAATTATCACTTAGACTTTATAAGGTATATGCAGCCAGTGTCATTGCTGAGGACAAAATTTTGTAGCCAGTGACCACATAGGGGGCTGAAAAAAGACGTGTCCAACTATTTTAGACTTCAGTGGGGTCACTGAAAACCTGCCTGGGTTTGGGAGGATGTGGGTGGCCTTTGTTACACATCTAGAGTGAGACTTAATCATACATCACATGCCTCCAGGCAGGCACTTTTTCAGCAAACAAGCACCTATAAAGCTGTACCAATACTGTAAACATGATCAATAATACAGTGGAATATTCTTTATAGGAGCACTCCCATCAGACGCTGTCCTTCTGGTTCTGGTGACTGGAGAAGTACAAATAATTCTGAGTTTTTACAACTTGTTCCCACTTCTATTTCACAACCCACTTTTCCCTGTTGACTTTTGAGAGAAAGTTATTGTTAAGCAGTGATGACCTCTGCACCTTAAACTCTGTGCTAATCCTGGCATACTCCTTTGCATCTCAGTTTGCTGCATACCTTAACACGAGACTGGAATGCTTCATGTTCCAGAAAGGAATTTTGGGCTCAGAAACCTGTATTTCATGGAAACACGTTCTGCTAGTGGAAGCATCAGTGGTTCAGGCATATCTTACTGCTTGACACTGCAGGAAAAAAATGCTTGGAATGAGGCAACTTGAATATTTTATCCAGTTTGTAGATGTTTTGAGAAGAAATGAGAAAGCTACCTATTGGGGGAAAGTCATAATTCCTTTCTCTGCTATGGTTTGTGATTAAATAGTAGGGTCAGAGTTGGATTTTTGGATAGCTGCCGGGCCTTTGTTGCTGCTTTTTTTTTGTCTACGTCTATTTTGTATCTCAGGAAATAAGTCAGAGAGCAAACTGCCAGCCCTCTCTCACCTAGCTCTGAGGGGTCAAGATGCCTGTATGCAAGGCAGCATAGAGAGCTGTTCAGGATGCCTACATACCCCATCTCTGTGTGGTCTTGGGTCCATCCTGGAAAAAGACCATTTGACCAAAAGATCACTTGATTAAAGTGTCCTCATGGGACTTTTCTATGGGAGAAGCAAAATTATTTGTGCCCATCATGTCTGTATTACGGATGTGTGCTGCTGATTAAGCTTAAGCCATGAAGCAAGTCTTGGTTTAACACAGGCTCAGACTCGGGTGTTCAGCGTGCTAGGGTCTGAATTCAGAGTCACATTCATTCTTATACAGAAGGAGACTTGAAGAGTGACTCAGCTGTGCCTGCTGCAGGGTGCCCTCTTGGCTGCAGCGATTGCACTCCCTGCATCTTTACTTTGTTACCTGGCACTGTGAATTGCCCCCTGTGTATGCCCATGAAATATGGAATCTAACAAAATTCCTATGCATCTTTGCTCTTCTGAGTGTAGAAAAACAGGAGGAGGAGCTCAAGATAAGAAATGGTCATCTGGGCATCTTGAGATATCAATCAGAGGACCAAATATCTAAAGATTTATAGCATCATTAAGGAGTTTTTTCCATAGATTTTGTAAAGGAAGGAAGAAAGGCAGGAAATAAGTGAGGGAAGAATAAATAAATAAATAAAATGAACAGAAAAAAAAATAAAACAGTGAGCAATTCTCTTAAGAAAAGGAGTTGTAGTTCACTGAACCTTGTCTTCCTCTTGCCTCCCCGATCTTAGGTAAATATTTGAGCTAAGTCCAAACCAAATACACAGACCAAAATAGCATAGGGTGTAACTGATACAATCTTCAGAACTCATAGAAAAGGCGACTTTGAAGGGGGAAGGGAGAGACCTTTTCCTAGAACAGCTATTGCTTGGGTGAAGACCATCGCCCCTTTGACTGGACAATGGGAACGAAGTACTTTCCATAGCAAGCACAACAAAATGTCCCAGTTTAGAAATGTGGCCATGGGTGAGCTAGCAGAGGAGATCTGAATGTTCAGTGCCCTTTTACAGGGATTTTCATGCAGTTGTCCTAAAGTCCCTCATAATCATTTTGCCCCCGTGTGTTGAAATAATCAAGTCATCTGAAACACTAGAAGAGGTGACCCCGAGAAGCTGTGGATGCTCCATCCCTGGAAATGTTGGATGGGGCTCTGAACAACCTGGTCTAGTGGAAGGTGTCCCTGCCCATGACAGGGGGTTTGGAATTAGATGATCCTTAGGGTCCCTTCAAACACATGATGTTCTATGGTTCCACAATCTTTTCTATGCCGTAATAACTTCTCTTTTCCAACTTTCCATGCATGTTGTCTGTGTGTTATGGGAAAGAGGTGACTATGAAAGGCAGTGCCTCAGCCGAGAGGAGAAATCCAATCCGTGGGGATTAAAAATCAAGTCTCTTTGCCCCATCTGCATGACAAAAGCCCATTGCATAATGCTATGAGTACAGCTAAATCCAAGGCTTAGTCCCTCACCTTCTGGTTAGGCAACAGAGAAGACAGATAGGGCTGGAGGAGCAGTTGGATGGAGATAGCTTTGGTCATGTAAATGCCTCGAATTCACTGTGAGGAGTCTGAGCCTATTCATCATTTCATGCCAAGCTCAACTGCTTTGATGGAGGCATCACACCCAACATGCACTGAAGATGTCCTCACATGTCTAATGTGTCTAGACATTCTGGCCTTTAATATCCTGCAAGTTGCAGGAATCTAGAGGTGACAGGGACACTGCAGTGGTCAAAGCCTGTGTTGGATTTTTTCTCATGTAAATTGCCAGAACAACACACAAAGTTAGAGTCTGATGCACCGAGCCCAGGTGAGGAGCTGGGCCCATGCCAGTGGTGGCTGTTACTGAAGGTATAAAAAATCTTTATGTGAGGAGAGGTTATGGAAGAGAGTGGTGGCTTCTTACGAAGATGGAACTGAGCCTGTCTTTGGGACAAGTCTGTGTAGCTGTTCAGGAGACAGCAAAAGCCAGGCCCAATGCATCTGGCACATGCTCTCTGGGAATTAAAAAGGATCTCTGACTTTTGCAACTCTGATCACAGGTTGTACCTTGTGCTGTTGCACTGTGCCACACACAGCTCTCACCATGGCTGTGCACTGGGTACAAAACGTTCCTCTCTGGAGGGCTTGTGATCTTCTGGGAGGGTTGCTGCTGGCTGTCAAAAGACTGCTGGATTTGCCCCAGAGGAGAGGAGGGATACAGATGCACACCAGATTTCCACATTGTGTGAAAGGAGCCTTATAATTAACTTATACATTACAGTTGGGAGCCCCAGGCAAAGGGTAGGCTCCTGTGCTTTCTCCTGACCCATTGTGTGAAGTCTCATGTGATGCAGGGTGGGGAAGTGGCTGGCTCAGACGTCTTTGTCGTCTTTGTCGTGCAGTGTTGGTGATTAGTGACAAACGGGGCTGGGCCAGCCTGCCTGGGCATGGGGCTGTGTGAGTGTTGGGCACTGCGGTGGGCTGGGACATCACCAGCTGCTGACATGGTTCTTACTTGTCCTCTGGCAAGGTCTCACTTGCACCTTGTCCCTTTGTCATCAGAGAGCCCTTGAAAGATTTGGCTTGGAAGAGAACTTAAAAATCATCTTGTTCCAAGATAATTGCCATGGGTAGGGACAACTTCCTCTGGACCAGGTTGCTCCAATTCCCATCCAACCTGGCCTTGAACACTTCCAGAGACTGGGCATCCCCAACTTCTCTGGGAAATGTGTTCTAGTGTCTCACCACCCATATAGCGGAGAATTTCTTTTTTACATCTAACCCAAAATCCACTCTTTTAGTTTGAAGCCATTCCCCCTTGTCCTACTACTCCATGCCCTTATTAGAAGTCCTTCTTCAGCTCTCATGGAACCTCTTTAGGTACTGGGGGTGCTGCTCCAAGCTCTCCCCAGAGCTTTCTCTTCTCTGCCTTTTTTGTCCCCAGAGATGGATCAGTTTAGCACCTTTTTGCCCCTCCCAGCTTCTCCTCCATAATAAGGACCAACAGGAGCTTGTGTACCCTGCAGAGTCATCTTCTCCACGCTGGTTTAGAATCCCTTTGGAAAAGCAAAAATGGGATAAAATAGGAAAAATTTTGACCTCTGTATGAACAGATTGTACTTAGCTGTTGTCACTGGGGCATTATAGGAGAGGATTTGCTCTTGTGAGAAGGGATGGATATGCTGTAATCCCCCTTAGCCTGGTCCAGCACATCATGTGTGGTCTGGGTGCCGAGGTGCTGCTGCAGATGAACTGACTTGTTCAGGCTGTAGCTGCATGCAACCAAAATTAATTCCAGGATTAATGTTTAAGCTGGTTGCGAGAGGCTCTTCATCTCACAGAAATGCTGCAATTGTTGGACAAAAGGTACAGGCACCTCTCTGAAAGGGATGAAATAAAATTCACACAAAATTTTCAAAAAAAAGGAAAAAAGAAAAGAAAAAAAAGGAGGTTTTTTTTTTAGGTTTTGCTTCATATAATTAAAAATATTTCCTTTGTTTCTTGTTTGAACAAAAGATTTTATTTTTCTGAGTAAAATTTTTTCCACCAAAGAGTCAGGTCCGAGAGAAAATCACAAACCTGGTCTTTGAACTTACTGAACTGCAACTCTTTGATCCCCTTGCGAGGTTTTTCTAGCAATACTTGAAGCCCACCAACTTGTTTAAATGGACCTTGGGCCATGGGCAGGGTTGGCTTCCAGGAGCTGACAAAATCAAAGTTTTACGAAAGAATTCCCAGTCTGAGGCACACCCCACCACCCCACCCAGGAGAGGGAGATTATGGGAATTCATATCACAGAAAGATCAAGCTTCAGTTTAATCACCTCTTGTTAATGTCTTTCTTATATTGGATTTTAATACATTTTTAATCTGTTTTTCATTTTCCATGTTTTATCACTGGGGTGATCAGAGCGAACAGGAACCAACCTGATGCTGGGACCGAAACACAGCAGAGGAGGTGTAAAAACAGAAGTAAAATTTCCCAGGAGGTTGTGGAGTAGGGATGTGAACTGAGGACTTGTCTGGCAGAAAAAACCTAAACTAGAGTGAGGCAGCTGATGTGACAGGGCCTTGTTGTGTGACCTTGAGCCCCTTTAGCCTCTGTTCCTCCAGTCTTTTGATTGAATATTTAGTTATTTGCATAGAATCATAGAATTGCAGAATGGTTTAGTTGTGAAGAGACCTTAAAGATCATCCAGTTCTAACACCCGTGTCACTGGCAGGGACACCTTCCACTAGGCCAGGTTGCTCATATTCTCCTTTAGCAAGTATTTTTTATTCTAACACACTGGCCACACCAAAATCTTCTTCCCAGCTACCTCTTCTAAGTAATACCCCACACAGAAAAAAGAAAAATCTTCCAAACATATGATAGTGACTCTGAAAATCTGTCAAAAACCCCTTCTGAGGGACTTTTCCCATCCCCCCCACAAGGAACTTATTTTCCCTTCTGTTCAAAAAGACCCTTATCAACGTTTCAATCTTTCCATGTAAATACACTGACAAGTGTCAGGTCCTGGCAAACCTATAATTAAGGCTGAATACAATTTGCTAATAAAAGCCAAGAAACCCTGGGTTGAGTTTACTTACATTATCCCCACTGGGCACTTTCCATCAGAATCTTTTATCAGCCTCTGCAAATGCCACTTTGACATTATTTTTACTGAATCAATCAAACATGGACACAACACTCATTCTCCTTATGCAGAGAAGATGCTCCAGCTACAGAAATAAAGATTTGAGCTCTCGTTTGTTGTTGTCATTGCAGCTCCTCTGACTCACAAAGCACAGTGAGCTTTTGGAAGGAGAGAAAGAATGAGAAAAATAGAGGAGAGGAAAAGAGAAAATTGGAGAGAGAGAGGCAGAAAACGTGAGCCAGAGATTGTGGCAGGCTTTACAAATTGGCACAGCCTTATCAACAGCATTTCATGGTTTTCTGGAACTCTTTCAAAGGGAACTTGCCTTTGTGTGCACTGGCTTAAGCTTTACTAATATTTAAAGCTATATTTAAAAGTTTATGAAAATTACTTCTGAGTTCCTCTGTCTCTTAAAATCGCCGAGGCCAATGTTTGCTCCTTGTTGTTATCCCACTCACCCCCCTCTTCCCGCATTTTTCTGTGGTTTTCCCGTCCTCTTCGTCCTTCCTTGGCAGGGTCTCTGCCTTTCCCTCTCCCTCCCATTTGCTGCATTCCCTTCACCCAGCCTCCCCCCTCCCTCTCCATTTCTAGGGAGCTGGAGAAGGGTTTTGTTTGGTGGGACTGTTTGTGATGGGTGAGGTCCAGCTCCGAGCAGCGCCGCTCTCCACTACATCAGTAAGTGTGTAAGTAAATACATCTCTCACGCTCTTTCTCTTGGCTCCCTGCTCGGGCAGAGGGTCAGCTGGCTTTTCTCCTTGCTCCTGCCTGTGTCTGGGTCAGTTGAGCACAGTCTGACACCTCCAACAACCCACAGTGGCATCTTCATCCAAACACAGATATGGAAATGGCTCAGGTGATTCCTAGCACAGACACACACTACTTCCAGTGGGATTTGAGGGGAGAATTTATTCCAGCTTTCCACTGATGGGTGGAGGACTGATGGGAACCCCAGACTGTGTCCAGGTTTGCCTGCAGCCAGTGTTACTTGTGTGCAGATAGGCACTGGGGATTGTGCTCCTGGAGGAGGGAAGTCTAAACATGTTCAATATTTTGGTGTGCAGATGTGCCCTTGGTCTGGGCAGGAGGACACTTGAAGGGGAGTGTGGTCCAACACAGGCTTCTGTAGCTCTCCCAAAGTTCCACCTGGGGTAGGGTTTGCTTGCCCCTCACCCTGTGATGGCTGTGTCTGAGCTGTTTTGCCTTTTGAAAAGCATCATGCTGACATAGACAACAGAATATTCTATGATGCCATGATCTGCAGAGGAATTGCCACTTAAAAAAGCCCATTTCTCACCACAGCTGTTGGGAGCTGCAGATACCTCTCAGCTATTTGAATAAATACACCTCAGAGGTCTGCATAAAGATTAGATGAATACTTTTGGGGTAAATGACTTGGAGAAGTTAAAAAATATTAGATCCTAAATAATATATTCTAAAATGACTTACAATATTTTCATATCAGACTTTGAGCCGTGTAATAAAAAATCATGTTAGCTAATGTGGTTTGAAACACAAAGTGTATGTGACTACATTACTTCAAGCCAGAGAGCCCTGCTGGTCCAGCACTGTTTCCAAGGGCAGTCAAGACTAAATGTTTAAAGAGAAGAATAAACTACTTATAGAAAAATAAAGCGTCTGTGCCTCCAGCAATCACTGATGTAGATGTCTTCAGGAGACTACATTTATACAACCAGGCTTAACAGCCTCCACTGTGTCTATCTGTTGAAATTTCCCCCTTTTTGGGGCTGTTTTTAAATAAAAAGTTAGTACCTTGGGTATATCCAGTGGCAATGTCCTGTTTGCCTGGTTTATTCCCAGCTGATGATCCCATGGGTGATTCTGTGCCTTCACAGTGCCCTGGAAAGTGCCTGCTCTGCACCTCGGGCAGTTTGGTGGAGTTAGGCTGACTTCAGACAGGATGATCTTCTACGACTTTTCTGCGACTTCAAAAGAGGTAGGCAAATGTGCCCTATCTGAGGAAGTGACCCCTTGCTTTACCTTATTCTATGACATTAAAAAGAGCAGCTTTGGTGTAGGGGAATGTCGAGCAATGCTCTCATCTCTCAGTGCTTAAAAGCGCATAGGGTTGAATCACAAGGATAAGCTATAAATTACTTCTGTATCCTATAATATATCAGTTATAAGCAAATCCTTTATATAAATGAAACCCAGATCCTTTAGATTCCCTTTGAAGAAATCTTGTCCTCTGGCAGTGGGAACTGCAGTGGTGGGAGTGACGGAGGTAGTGGCTGGAAGACACGGCTGTCTGCTGGAGATAGGATCGACATTCCTGCAAGGGACAACTGCAAATTTGGTGTTGCAGTGAGATTATAAATCCCCTTAGATTTTACTGGTGTTTTTGGAGAGAGAGAGAGAAAGTCGATTTAGCAAAATATGGTATATAGGCACATGTACTCATTTATAAAATCTAGATGGTAACACCATGCTCTGTGGTGGAACGTATATTCAGCTTTAATGTGTTAATCAGTGCAGGACTGATGGAGTGTATATGATCATCTCTGTTTTATAAGGCAAGGGAAGGTTAAGTGATTTGTGAGGCCAGAGAAAAAATCAGTGTCACAGATGGGATGAGAAAGGACGAGGCTCCAGTTCAGGTTGGATTCTTACCACAACAGGCAGCACCAGAAAGAAATAAGGCTCAGACAAAAAGCAGTGGTGGCTTGTTACTTCAGGGTTGATCACACTGCTAAGCAGTGCTGCTAAGTGAAATGTCCTCTGCCTCCTTTTTTTCTCTTCAGATAAAACAGCAGCCAAAACTCTGTCTACATTCTCTACACAGATTGATCTTTGCCTGTTTCACATTTGCTATGTGCTGGAAAATTATTTTATTTTTATTTTCTAGCGGTCAGATATCTCAGTGTCCTGAATTTCTCTGAAACAGCAAATACTGCCCCAGCCTGATCCTGTCACTGCAGCTCTCACTTTGTAAAAAACACGTAGTGCCTATTAAGAAAACAACAATCATGCACTCCAAATAATTAGTGTCATTATTAGTACTGTGGCATAACCTGCAGGGCCCAATTAAGATCCAAACCTTATCACGCTAGGTTGGGGAAACATACATTAACACACAGTTTCAGCTTTGAAGATTTTGCATTTTTAATGGATAGAATTAAGAGTGGGGGAAAAAGGAACTTATTCTCCCCATTTCACAGGCAGAGCACTGGGAGCCGGGGTTATTGAGTGAGTTGCCCAAGGTCACGCTGGCTGTGTCAAAGGCAGGAGCTGAACCTGTGTTCCTACCTCCTGATCAAGGAGAGCTGTGAGATGGAGCTTACAACTATGAAGTGTCTTTAATACAACAGCAAAAGTAATAACCAGAAGAAAGAGCTTGGGAAGGAAAGAGGGAGGGGGACGGATGCGTGTGATTGTGTCTCTCACAGCCAGGCTGTTCAATGACTAATAACAACTGGTCTTGACTGAGATGCTCCAGGGGATGTTCATATTTCATCCCAAGCCACTTAAAGAGCCAGTTAGTCTTAGGGAACTCTGAGCCTATAATCTAATGCCCAAATGACAACATTTGTCATTAAGTCATTTTAAGTAGAACATGCACGTATATATGTATTTATTTACAAATATATACACACAAAGTGTTTTACTTGTTTAACCTACATCTGTATGTATATATAATAACACATATACACACACCCTGCCCTGCCTTAAAATAACATGGCTAAGTTAGGAGTGGGTCTACCACTGCAGCCCGGAAATGTAGATGATCTAAAGGTCGTTGTTAACATTTCTAAAAACAACAAAAAAGAAGAGAATGTTTAATTGAAATCCATATTTTGTAAAGCTGTGCTCAAAGAAAAGTACTTAAGTAATGGCAAAATGTCCCATTCTATTATTTGAATAAAAAAAATTATTTTAATTTCTTCTTTTTTTTTTTTTTTTTCAAAGTTACATGTGGGTTTTTTTTACATGATCTTTTGGGAAGATTTGGGGTAGATATAAAATTTAAGTATTTCAAAGTTAGTAAATTTTTGAAATTAATCTGTCAGCTGGAGAGAAAACCAAACAAACAACAAAAGAGTCTGTATTCCAGGTAGAAAAAAAAAAAGTTAGAATGATTAAAAAAATCCCATTAAGTGAAACATTAAATGAAAAACTTGATTCCCCTAGCTGGGAAATATTGTTCCCTCTGGCCCTGTGATTCAGTTTCCTGGGATAAACGCATTCTGGTGGAATCCCAACAGATATAATACACATTCCTCCCCACAGACTGTGTTGTTTATCACATGGGAGGGACCTGATGCAGTGATGAGAGGGGTTCAAGGCAATGGAGACCCCGTTACAGCCACTTGGAGGAGGGTTTAACTCACAGCCCCCATGGGTACTGAGGGCTCTTGCACTGTAGAAGTGGATTCTGGCTTTGCTTATGAAATTTTTTTTCCAGCAAAATAATCTTGTGTTGGTTTGGTACCAAAATGATCAGTTGTAAATTTCTCACCTTGGAGGGAACCTGGGGATGCTGAGCAAAAAGCTTTTTCTTTGGTGAAAGAGCTAAGTTTTGTCCTTAGAAGAGATGCTGGAAAGCAGCTTTTTGCTTGCCACAGAGTGGGCATCCAAAATTAGCAGTTTCATGTCGCCTTAGCCCTCCTGTACTTCAATATGTGAAGAAATGAGAGCAAGCAAACCCTCTCAACACACAGAGGTGTTACAGAGAGAAAGGCATAAATATTTGCAGCACCTTCAGGTGCTAAAGTGATGGGCAATGAGGAAAGGACTTCGTGGAAATGAATCATTCTGTCTTGGGGCAAAACTGTGCTGACATGCAAAAGCATTTGTCTTGAGGGTCATGCATCACACAGGGAAGAAAGTAAAATCCTAAAGATTTTGTGATTAGGGGAGCTCTGTCCAGCCTCTGCACAGATTAAGGCCTTATAGGAAGAGAAAGAAGTGAGGGTGTATTTGCATTCCTTTTGCAGAGTGGATGTGTGCAGAATAGCAGCTTTAATCCCAGAACTTAAAAAGTGTTGGATGCTTGACTAGGAGATCTGAGTTATAGTTGTTTGATGTACTTTCTCTTTTTGCATCTCTTTGCACAGACACATTAGATAGGCAGCATATATTTACATTCTGGATTTATGAAGTTGGAGCTGGACGTTTTTCTAAATTACTGTGAAACTAATGCTTTTCACATCCTGTTCAGTCTTTCTGGGCATCCTCATTTGCACTTCAGCTGGCACGGTTGCAGGTTTGACTTTGTTTTCTTCTTTCTGCTGCGTTTGTGGCTCTCTCCCGTTTTCATATATTTCCATCTTCTGATTGAAGTGACCTTTCCCATTCACCCTTAAAATTCCACCCAGCTGAAAACTAGTCCTGCCTTCAGGCCTGTAACTTTGGCCTCTGTGTCCTGGGACAATGGGGTGAGGAAGGCAAAATAAGGGACATTCCTGCAGGTCCTCGGTGTGTGGATAACAAACAGGGCAGAAGAGACAGGCAGGTAAATCAGAAATCTCTCCATTAGCTGGTTAAGCATTTTGGAGTGACACCAGGTACTTTAGGAGGTGGCAGCCACAATGGAGGGACGTTGGCCATTTGATATTCATGAGATGAAGAAGGTTTAAGAAAAGAAAAGGAAGGGGGAGGGAGGGATGTGGGCTTTCTAATGTAAACACCATTATCATTTGAAAATCAATTAGCTCCTTGCACCGAGGGAATGACTAGACTTAAGGCCCTTTTCTGAACTGCTATTGTGAGCCTGGGTTATTTACTTTAATTAAGAGGAGACAGAGTGGATTATTGTCTCAAACTAGGGAGTTGGGAAGAGTCAGAAAATTACACTCTACCTCACTGCACAACAAAGCCCAAGGCTCCAAACAGCAAAGAGACAGGCTCCAAACCCAGCAAAGTCGAAAAGAAATTAGCCTTTAATCTGGATTCGTCCTACATAAGGAGCAGTCAAAAGGAAGGAAGGTTTGGAGCCTCCTTGCTAAGCACCAGGCATGATATTGCAGTGGCTGCCACTGCCAGCTCTTCTGCTGGAACTTAAGATTGGTTCTGGGAGGGACTTCTTCCCCTTGAAGGGTTAGAGTTTGAGAGCAAAGATTTCTTTTTTCCTAAAATTTGACACATTGAAATGTCAGATGTGGGGCTTTGTTTCCTCCTGCTCTCCAACACAATAATGGAGCAATGCATTGTTCTAGAAAGAAATCTAATTGTTGATGCAAAGATGTCTCTCCTGGATGAAGATGCTAATATTTTTTTGGCTCTTATTTAATTTAAGCAGCTTGGATTAAAAAATTAGGGGAAAAAAAAGAAGGAGGAGGAAAACAAAAAAGAGAAGGAATTTGGCAAGTGACTAATCCACAATATTGTCTTATTTGGCATATGGAGAAACACCCCCCGAGGTATCTAATACTGAGATGTTTCAGCTCTGTTTTGCATTGCCCACTCTTACTCTGCATACTCTAAATATGTATTAAGTCAGTCGAGCATGGCAGCTGCTGAAGGAGTTGCCACAGCTTACTGGGTAAATAATGATCGTTTTTTAAATCACCTAAATGCGTATCTACCCCAAAGACCATGTCAGGGGCTTATGGGAATGCTGATTTGCATTTTAAAAATTTTACTTGGATGTTATTTGCAGTTGCTGTGCCTTCCACTCCATGCTCCAGTTTTAAGTCCAGGGCCCAATTCTGCTCTCAGTTATGAATGGGAGAATAAGGGCTGACATCATTTAAATCAGCCACGTGAAGTCAAACTGAGGAAAAGCTCAATGTGATGAGTTTTGGCAAGAATGCAACCCAACACTGAGATTTTTTTTTTTTGTGATTTTGCAGCTTTAAAAGTAAATTGGTGATAACTGAGGAGCACCTTTTATTTGGGGTGGGGTGTGAGGAGGGCTGTAATGGGACAGAGAGGCCAAGGATGAGCTGCTGTCCAATTTTATGCTGAAGCAGGGAAGAGACAAGATCACATGGAAATGATTGTAATCAGGCTCTGCTACACCTCTAGAAAGCATCTTCCCAAAACAAGGCTTTGGGGTCTATTTAGGCCCTTTTTTCCTCAGGGTGGGAAAAATTGCATATTTTTCTGAATATTGACACACATCCAAGCTCATCACCTCTTAACCCTTCGCAAAACTGGGACCATCCTTTGTGTTTTACCAACAGAGACACCTTGGCCTACAGAAAACCCAAAAGCATGTGGCTCTGGAAAGAAATAGATGAGGCAGCTTTTCAGAGGGCCCTGGGAAAAAAAAAAACAAAAACCCAAACAAAAAAACTCCACCTGTTACTTTATGCAACACAAAGAAAACCTATTTTTGTATATATCCAGTCAGAGATTTTCCATGCATTCAGGACTCTTTTCCTCAGCCCACAGACTCTGCTCCTCCTTTGCATCTGGATCCCTTCTTTCTCATTTGGTTCTGTAATAAACCAGACCCTTTTCATATGAGAGCCATTCCCTTTTTTCCCTCCATGTTTCCCATGGATAAGTGCCTAGCCACACACTTTGGGTCTTGTTGAAATGCCTGCCCTGGCTCTGGGGTCCAGCAAAGCTGAAGTGTGCTAAGGAGTTCCAGCTGAGTGTTGGTTTGGCTCTTTCATCTCTGTTGTGAGTCTGTACATTTTGGAAGCTGGGCAACTAGACCGGACTTAATGACTTGCACTTCAGCTGTGTCCTGGGACTCTTCCACCACCTCTCCTTGCTCCCTTGGGCAAACTCTATAAGATTCAAGGTGCACAGACTTTCAGACAGAAAGAAAATTTGCCATGACTTAGGCTTAGAAACCCTTGGAGATGGATAACTGGACCTTGTGATGCAAAAACTCTGAACATCATGCAGTTGGTGTCCCATCCTGGGAGGTCTGATATGTCAGACAGATGCTCAGTTGTTGCTCTCTCCTCCTCTGGCAGGGTATAACTTTTAATACTGAGCCACAATGGCACAGACAATGCATTAATTCCTGCCTTAGCACTGTACTTGTTGGATTAAAGTGTGTTCTTTATATATATATTTTCTGCTTATTGTAATAGTACTTTGTGATCTTGAATATACTTAATTGTATTAGAAATGGTGTGCTGGAATCTTTTTTATCATTATTAATATGAAAATAAATAAAAGGAGGATTTTTTTTTTTCCCCCAGGAATAAATCAAATCCTCCTCTGGAGTGCAGGGTCAATAGACCCACAGGGCTGAGCTGCTGGCTGCAGATATTGTGTGTGTGTGTGTGTGCACAGATGACTACACACACGTGTGCCACCTATATTTGCATTCCTACAGCTGTTCATTATTTGTATCTATTATACAGTGGAGAGAGCACAAATGTATGCAATTGAGACACAATAATATAGGGATATGAAAGGCCCAATCCATCAGTTCAAGTGTGTTTGGGTTTAAGGAGAAGGGGACGTACAGATAAATACACTGATTTATTCTTGCTAGCTCTCTCTGCATTCTGAGGCTGGGCCTGAGCCATCGAAGCTGCTGGAGCTGACAGTGATTTATATCAGCTGCAGGGTCTGGCCTGGAGCTTTTAAGTGTATGTCAAGCACCTCCAGCACTTTCAGAATCTTTTTTTAAATGGAGTTTTCCAAATCAAAATCTGAGGGAACGGCAAATCCATTACGAAGACGAGCGCACACTGTGTTTTGTGTTTAGGGATTCCTATAATATTTATGTTCAGTTTTGACCATCCTGCTGTTCAGAGTCACAGGCTATGGCCTTGAATAGCAATCATGGTCTCATTCCACAAGAACCCAAAGGTCCCGAAACACTGTTTGGCTTGAACTGAGTCCAGTAAGGAGATGACAGGCCAGGTTGTTAATTACAACCTTTTATTCTGACAGTCAGGCTGCAGAGGTGTCTTGGCAGCTTTCAGAGCTGTGTGGAGCAACCTCTTCCTGCTTTACACTGTTGTTACATGACAGAGAACTGGAGAGCCCATTCCAAGAGCCAGAACGATGTGACCATAGATTTTTGGGTTATGCTGCCATGTCATCATTACCCTTAATAATATGGAGATGTGAACCATGGGATGCCCAGGATTGCAGCCCAAGATGAGGGCAAAGGAGGTGGGAGAGAACAAGACAATAGTAAATGTGGGGGGTGCAGGACTGGGATCCAAGGACTGTATTCCTGGCTGTGCTGAGGGGCTGGGGTAAATCCCTTCTTGTCTCTGCTTCCCGTCTATCTTTTGTGAAGTTAATTATAATCTCATTGCAGCAGAGGCTAGGGGCTGTTGCAGGACCCATGAAGACAATTCAGTTGACCCTATTTGTGAGGATAAATAGGTAAAAGTAATGGGAAAGAGCCCTGGGGAAAGGTAGGGGCTGAGGGAGGAGGTGGGTGAGATGGGCTTGTTCCCAGATCAGCAGGGTGAAGGAAGGCTCAGACAGAAGCTACTTGGCATGTGAAGGAACTGTATCCCTGAGGGGTCCAGCTGCTAATTTTTAGCAGAGAAGAATTATTTTCTTTTGGGTGGAGTTGGCCCTGTCCTTTATTCTTATTGGAAAAGAAAACTAATTTTGAAGCTTAAATCTAAACTCTTCTGGTTAACCAAAAAGGTACTGGCAGGAGTCATCATCAGCCTACAGCATATCTTGCCTTGGTGCAGCACCCTAAATTATGGGTACTGAATACCAACAGATTTTGCTATTGTCTCGATTTAATAATAATCAAGACATTGAGTCCTCAAGTTCCTCCTATAACTCTTAATTATAAAGAAAACTTGCTAAATTTAAGCACTGGTGTAAAGCCAGTGAAGAACAGAAAATACTTGGATCCTTCTTTCAGATCTGATCGAAGGCAGATTTTATCAGTAAACAATTTACTATAGGTTTAATTTCACTCCATGGGCTCTATAAGCAAGGAGTTTGTAGAGGTTTATACATTCCCAGCTATTTTATTATCTTGGTTTCCCCAATGTCTTGTATGCTTTTCCCCGGCAAGGAATCAAAGTGGCTGCCTGGAGAACAGATCTTGCCCCTTCCTGGATTCCTTTCCAAGCCACTGGCAGAAGTAGTGAAAGAGGATCCTCCAGGATGTGCCAGAAACAAGAGAGTTCCTACCACTCAATCTCTGCTACCCAAACCCAGTGTCCTGGCATTAGCTGAGAAAGTGCCTCCCTTACCTGTGCATCCACAGAGCCTGTTTTGTTCTCTCACCCCTTTCAGAGCAGGACTGCACTGGGAAGGAAGGATTGCAGCTCCTGGGACCCCTGGCAGGGCGCAGCTGAAGAAAGTGTTGTCAAACACAGGCAGGGATCAACTTGCACTCTTTGTCCCTGATGCAAATGTCCACAGGAGGCTGTTGTGAGGATGGGCTCAGCGCTGTGCTCAGTGGCTGAGTGGAGACTCAGGGATTACAGAAGCAACTGGGTAGTGGTGTCAACAGGTAGGTGAAAAGTTGCTTTTTGCTCAAATCCTACTTGTTGGACCAATTCCAGAGCCAGCCCCTACCCAGTTTCCAGCTCAGAAAAACTCATCCACAGTCTTAGAGGCTTGTCTGTATATGTCCATCTAGTTGTTGCTTTGCTCTTAATTTGCTGACATTGGCCCCACTAGAAGCTATTTCCTTGCTGGGATCAGTGGGATGAGTTGTAAGCATCCCCTAACTCGATGATCTCAAGACTCGTTGAGCTAAAAGTAAAAAATTTATGAGTGACTGGGCTTGTTCCATCTGAAGTGGGCTGTTCACAGTGACATCTGAACTGGCAAACTGGTCAGAGCTGTGTGTGTAACATCTGGGCCCAGAGCTGTGTGAAGCTGCTTGGGGCGGGGGGTGGCTGGAGGAAGGCATATGATTAAAAACAGTGCTGAGGCTGAATAGAAGTGGCAGATCCAACTGCTGGTCCCACAGAAGCCCTG
Organism: Taeniopygia guttata; assembly: GCF_048771995.1. Taxonomy (NCBI): domain Eukaryota; kingdom Metazoa; phylum Chordata; class Aves; order Passeriformes; family Estrildidae; genus Taeniopygia; species Taeniopygia guttata. The sequence continues at coordinate 4,540,210 of NC_133025.1, forward strand.
AAGAAAGAGGGAATTCTCTGCAAGAGCTCCTGAGAGGTTTATTGTTCCCTGGTGGTAAGGCTGCAGGACATGTCAGTGAAAGGCTGGCCTCTCTGCAGAGACCTTGTGCCTCTGCAGTGACGCTTTCCCACAGCTGATACCCATTTTCCCTCAGCAGCTTCCTGCCAGAGTTCTTTGCCTCCAAGGATGTTGGCCTGGCAGTTGCCTGGCAGCCGAGTGCCCTTGGTCCTCCCTGGATCATGGGACCCTTGGATGATTTGGGTTGGAGGGGACCTCAGGAGGCCCTTATCCAACCTCCTGTTCTGACATCAAATCAGCTGGCTTAGTGCTGTATATGGGTTGTTGGGAATTTCCCTGCATTATCCAGGGATTGCTGCTCTTCTCTGCTGGCCTCTGACACCTTGGGCACTGTGGTTCCTTGGGTGGGAAGGTCCAAAGCTGTTTGACCATCAAACCTCAGAGCTTCCAACCTTCCAGGTTACCGAGAATGCAGAAGCTGTGCTGTGAAATTAGGCTGCTCCCCAGGTTTCATGTTATTTTTCCACAAACAAAATCTGTTTTGTCTTCTTGTCCCTTCTCCTTTGCCCCCCACAAGCCTTTCTCCCTCTTAATCTCTTAGTCTCTTTATATATATATTAAAAATAAAATCATACCAAAATGTTTTCAGTTCAAGACAGTCATCCAGGGTACACGTGGCTTGGTGACTGACATGTGCTTTTCAAGATGTGCAGAAGACAGTGATGTGGTCTCAGGGTCACATCACAGAACAACTGACTCTAACTAAAAGTTGAGTCAGTTTTCCCTGACTTCCCTGAACAGTTTCTCAAGTTTTCCCTGAAACTTGGGAAAAATCACTGAACAGAGAAATTCCTTGTTACAGGCTCTTACAGATACTAAATGTTTCTTTGGATTCAGAATCTGGGCACAAAAATCAACCGAGGAATAAAAACAAGGAGGTCCTTCACAACAAGTAAATCACTAGTGGCTCAAGAAATTCACAAACCACAAATTGCTGTGTTTATGCGAAAAATACAGCATTTCCTTCTTTCCTATACTTTTAACATTGTAAGGGGTTGACATAGACGGCACAGGGGATAGGAGGAATATCTTTATGCTCTGTTGTTGGGATTTATAGAATTGTTTAAGATGGAAAAGACCTCTAAGAACATCAAGTCCAACCATTAACCCAGCACTACCAGACCCACCACTAAACTATGTCTCTCAGCACTACATCTACATGGTTTTTGGGCACTTCCAGGGACAAAGATCCCACCACTTCCTTAAACAACCTGTTCTAATGCTTGACCATGGTTTCAGTGAAGAAGTTTTCTGTGAAATCCAATCTAAACCTCCCTGGCACAATTTGAGGCTGTTTCATCTTGTCCTATTTCTTGTAACACCGGAGAAAAGACCGACTCCCACATGGCTGCTGCTTCCTGCCAGTTAGAGACCAGGAAGGTCCCCTCTGAGCCTCCTTTCCTCCAGGCTAAACAACCCCAATTCCTTCAGCTTTTCCTCATCAGACTTGTGCTCCAGACCCGTTCCCAGCTCCTTTCCCTTCTCTGGACACGCTCCAGCACCTCAATGTCTTTCTTGCAGTGAGAGACCCCAAACTCCATTTCTCTGGTGGGATGAGTTGCCACACACCTTGGCTTCCAGTTGCCCATACACAACGTGGTTGTGGATCATGGGCTTGGGCTTCTTTCCTATGGAAATGCTGGTGTTGGTGTGCTGGTGCATCTCTGATAGGCTGCTTATCCTGCTGTGCATGGCTGCAGTGTGGGTATGTGCAGATCCAGACACTCAGAATACCCTCTGTGTCCATCTTGCCTTTATTTCTCTGCTCTCGAAAATACTCTGTTTCCTTTAATGGTGCAGTCATCATCCTTTTTTGTCGCCATAGATCTTAATATCATTAATACTCTATTGATCAGGCTCTGACTTTGGATCAGGAAATGCCCATGTGTGATTGCAGTGAAAACCTGAGGAGTTTATTCAGATTGGGTTTGCACAGAAGCCTCTTTCATGCCATACCACAGATATCCTCCCAACCCCTTTTTTGACTGACTACTTGTGCATTTCCTCCTCCCTCTCCTTTTTCCCTTCAGGGAAATCTTTAAATAAAATGTTTCCCAGACTGTCATTTGCCTCCAGAGTGCTGTTGAAAACACACAGTAATATTTTTCCAACAGCAACAGTGTCACCGTATACCACTTACCATCACACTTGGTCTTAGTCTTTTCATACCAATCTATGGAGAGAGGAAACAAAAAAAAAAAAAAAAAACCCACCAAAAAAAAAGGCTCACTGGGAAGCTTGATGTGAGATTCACAGGATTAGGTCTGTTAGCAGTGCTATATACAACCCTGACATGCAATCAGCAAAGTAAAATATTCATTATTGCCTGACTGTCAGCTGAAGACAATTTCAATTATTGTGGTATTTCAATGGATGAAGAAGCCCTTTAGGCTGGCTCATGAGATTAGACTTAAAGGCTCTGTAAATTAAGAAAGTTGAAATCAGTGTATTATCTGGCAGGCAGCTGTGGAATATACTCCAACAGGGAGGAGAAGGAAGAAAGTAAAAAAGAGACAAATTGTTATATTCAGGTTGTGGTTTTGATATATCAATTTACAGATTTAACATATGCATTTAGGAAATAATTGTTTTGCATTACTTAAATCAGCTTTAACAGCATCAGTGTGAAGATTTCAACTCCTACAGCTTGAAAGGTCAGTTTTTCTTTTGCCTTGCACTTTCTTTGAAAGACTCGTTTGGGTTAGAGGAGGAAAAAAAATTAAGCATTGCCGGAAGAACAAATCTTTCAGAAAGTTATTCAAATATTATAATATATGGCTGTTGATCATAAAATTCCATTAGAAGCAACATCTGTAATGTCCTCCAGGTTAATTTTTATAATATGATCTCAGCCTTCTTTTGCTGGATATGCACGGATGTGGTAACTGTGACCATATTTGGCTTTTACCTCTCCCATCTGACGTGTTAGGGAGAATAACTGGTATCATCCCATCTTGCACTTCTGGAGCTTTTATCTCCCAGTTTCCCAAACTGTTTCAACATCTTTGCAAGCACCAGTGAAGAACCTGTTTGCTTTCCCCTGTTAAATGACTCCTCCTGGTCAGAAATGCTGAGTGCTGAAAAAATGGATGAATTTCAGGCACTTTTGGCAGAGAACAAGTAAAATTTAGTATCAGAGTGTGCTTACCTTGGCGGGGTGGGATTTTGAGTTCTAGGAACTCTGTACAGAAAAGAGTTCTGTAGAGTCCTGGGCAGGGAACTGATAAGTTGTGACTTACAGCAGCTGGTGAAACACAGGGGTTGATTTGTGGCAACGAGGGCTTCAGCAGGGGTGAGGAGTGGGAAGGTCTCATTGAAGATTGGGATATTTTCCTTGTTTCTGCCACTCCAGCTGGTGAGGCTGAGGAAGTGCAGTTACCATAGAGCATCCCTACAGCCATGCAATGTAGATATCAAAGTGATTACAGCCCAATGAGACAAAATATATACCTCCTAACTGCCTTTGGTGATGTCCACCCTGCATTTGCAAGATAATGTCCTTTTTTCAAGCCCCAGCCTTCCTAACAAGGGTGGTTTTGTGTGGCCTGGATAATGAAAATTATCAAGGGGAGGCTTGGGGCAGAGTCTGAATTTATAAGTGCACTTGATGGCATATGGTCCTGTGGTGCAGTTGAGATTCAATACCTTAGGAGACTCTTCTTGCTACTAATCTTTACTCTGGTACATGAGAACTAAGAAGATCCATGGTTTCCTCTGCAAATAGCCTATTACTGCCCTATAAATGTTGATAAATCCTGAATTTTATGCTTCTAAGGCACAAATGAGGCATATATGCCCTCTCTTTTATATATCTTCGATATAACTTTTATATATAAATGAAACAATGAACTGGAAACAAAATACCACATTTTTTCTCTCATACATCCTGCTTGAGCCCAGGTCCAGGCCCAGGACTAATTCCTTCACACTACTCATCTTATGTTTAGGTGTTTACAAAGTGGAGGGAAATATCTTAGATTCCCACTGCCAATAAGGAAAAAAAAACACTCCAGGAATCCAGACTGTCCACTGTGGTGGACTCCTCACTTTAGGCAGAGAAATCATTATCTAGAAGCTCCTGTTTCTCTCCAGGAGCTGTAAAAACCTTGACTACTATCTCACCTTCATATGTTTAAATCCAGGTAAGATGAATACCACTCTTTTATTTGCCTGCAGAGCTTGTGTTTTCCCATGGACATGTAGAACAGAAATTAGTTTTGGTAGATTTTGGCTGGGACCGCTAGAGATGGTGACAACAGCAATAACCATGATAACAGCAGCAACAAGAGCCATAGATCTGATGCAAGGATTAATCAAATATAAGATTTTCACTACCCATCATCTTTAATAACTTTCACTTATCAACCTAATTTTAATCTCATCAACTTCAGTGCAGACTTCATTCACTTCAGTGAAGCTCCTTTCAAATGACGATCATATAAACATGACTTTGATCTGTAGATAGGTGTTACCAAGAAGATTGGCATCTGCAGGGTTTTACTTCCTGGTTGTGACCTGTTTCTGGATTATTAAAATGATGTGAGTAGCATCTTGGAAGTTGCACTTTGAATACTGGAATAAAATGGTCCAAATTTCCAAGCACAATTACTGATTCTCAGAGTTCCTAGTTTGAATGGCTTGAACTTAGATGCCTTCATGAACTTTATTTCTGACTGCTGAGTGCCCTTTTTCTGAAATTCAGGCTTTGATAAAAAGTTTTATGTTGGCAACCTGCAAACAGACCCCCTGAATCTCTCACTACCTTCAGAAGTCTTGGTCAACAATCCTTGGTCTATGCAGCCTGGTCATCTATTTGGCACTTTGCATATTGAAAACTTCATTTTATATTCAAGTGAGATTTTGACCCATATGTGCAAAAGAAATAATTTTTGGAAGTTGAGACAGAGTATTTTTACTTATTATTCTTTTGAAATATTCAACATTGCCTGTGCTGTTTCTCTTTTTTTTTTCCCCCCTCTGAATTTGGCTAGAAAAGCTGTAAACACATAATTTAAAAAAATTGAAAACTTCACTAGCAATTTACCCCACAGTTATGCATCTTTCTGGTTTAGAGAATATTTAGCTAAAATTAGATGACAGCTCTATACCCTTAGAACCAGTGTTATGTTTTTCCTCCATTTCTGATCTACATAATTCAAAACAAGGAAATGTTAGCAGGTAAAACTGCAGGGTAAAACCTTTGGCTGCTGGAAATATTTGCATTTATTAAACTAACAACTGTAAAGCAGATATGCACATCTTTAGACTTCCTCATTCTTGCCTTATTAAAAAAGATCTTTGAAATTCAAAAACCTCCATGTAAATTTTGTGCAGGTTTTTTTCCTTCCCCTGATGCAGATGATTGTACTTGGGTGGCTTAAAAAAAACAGAACCTTGATCCAGGAGCCTCAACACGTCACTGATAGTTAAAATCCAGACCAAGTCTGGATCTAAAATTTGGCAATGGCTGCAGTGAGGGTCCCCACAAACTCCCTCAGACTCATGAGCTGGAACTTTTCCACTGTGCACAAACATGTTAGAGAAAACTGGCTTGTCTGGATCCATTTGCTTGGAGGCAGGCAAGCACCTACTAAACTGCATCCCCAAGTGCTGCATCCAGTCTTCTGAACCCTTCCAGGGATGGGGATTCCAGCACTTCCCTGGGCAGCTTCAGTCCATAGCTGGATCACACCTTGACACCTCCTCTGGGAAGGATGTCCATCAGAAACTTGGGCAGACTATGAGATCTCCAAAGGTGACTTATTCACAGCCATTTTACCATGTGAGGAGCTCAGACACCTGAGCTTAGATCCCACTTCCCTGGAAGTGTTCAAGGCCGGGTTGGGTGGGGCTTGGAGCAATCTGTCCTATTGGAAAGTGTCCCTCCCATGGCAGGGGAGATGGAACTGGATGATCTTTAAGGTTCCTTCCAGCCCAAACTATTCAGTGAGAGGTGGGTAGATAGAAGCCTTATGAATTTCAACAAAGCAAAGTCCAAGGTCCTACACCTGCATCATGGCAATCCCAGACACACCCACAGGCTGGGTGGAGAAGTGATTGAAAGCAGCCTTGTGGAGAAAGACTTGGGGGTGATGGCTGATGAAAAACTCTCCATGAGCTGGCAGTGAGTGCTCACAGCCCGGAAAGCCAGGGGTGATCTGGGCTCCTCCAAAGCAGCATGGCCAGCAGGCCAAGGGAGGTGATTCTCCCTCTACTCATCTCTCATGAGACCCCATATGCAGTGCCATGTACAGTGCTGGTGTCCCCAACATAAGAAGGATGTGGAAATGCTGGGGAAATTTAGAGGAGGCCATGAATCACAGAATCACAGAATAATGAGGTTGGAAGAGACCGCTAAGATCATCAAGTCCAACCCATGCCCTAAGACCTCAAAGAGACTATAGCACCAAGTGCCATGTCCAGTCTTTTTTTAAACATATCCAGAGATGGTGATTCCACCACCTCCCTTGGAAGACAATTCCAGTACTTTATTTTTCTTTTGGTGAAAATTTTTTTCCTAATATCCAACCTGTACCTTCCCTGACATACCTTGAGACTGTGTCCTCTTGTTCTGCCAGTTGCTGCCCAGTGGAAGAGACCAACCCCACCTGTGCACAACCTCCCTTCAGGAAGCTGTAGAGAGCAATAAGGTCACCTCTGAGCCTCCTCTTCTCCAGGCTGAACAACCCCAGCTCCCTCAAACGTTCCTCACAGGGTTTGTGCCCCAAGCCCCTCACCAGCCTCGTTGCCCTCCTCTGGATGTGCTCAAGCATCTCAGCATCCTTCCTAAACAGAGGGGTGCAGGACTGGAGCACTTTGGCTATGGAGACTGAGCAAATTGGGGCTGTTCATCCTGGAGATGAGAAGGTTGTGTGGAGACCTCATAGAAACCTTCCAGTATCTCAAGGGGTTACAGAAAATCTGGAAAGGGATTTTCCATCAGGAGCTGTAGTGACAGGACAAGGAGCAGTGAGTTGAATTGAAAGAGAGGAAAATTAGGTTATAAATGTAAAAGAAATCCTTTACTGTGAGAGTGGTGAGACACTGTACCAGGCTGCCCAGAGAGGCTGTGGATAGCCCTGGCAGTGTTCAGGGCCAGGCTGGATAAGACCTTGAGCAACGTGGTCTTGTGGGAGGTATCCCTGCCCATGGCAGGAGGAGTTAGGACTGGATGATCATTAAAGTCCATTTTAACCCCTTAACATTCTATGATTCTATGATAATCAATTTATCCTCTGTTAGATGTTGAAACAATGCAAATACAGCTCACCCTCCAATGCAGAGTCCTTTTCATGCCTCAGTCTGTATTTTTCCATGTTGAGTACATCTATATCACACAAGATCATCCTTAAATCACAATTACTCTAACTAATAAAATATCCCTTGCGGCCTTTTGAAGAAGGTATCGATTGGTAACAGAGAATCAAACAAAATAAAACACAAAAGAAAGGTTCCCCTCCTATTTACCGAAGAAAATGACTCACAAGGGACAGTTTCTTATCTTTTCACAATACAAGGGTAATGCCCTTCATGGCAAACACCAGAACTGGAGCCCAGACTTTTATAGGTGTTGTGTGAGATGTATTTTCTCATGAGAAATGCTGGACTAGTCCAGACAAGCACCTGTGCTTTCTAAGGGGATTGAGGCAAGGCTGAGGAATTTTGAAAGGACATCCCATCTCTATTTTAACAATTAATGGGATAACACCAAGTAACAGTTTTCAACAAAACTATTTGAAATTATTCTCATTTTGAAGATAGAAGGAACAAACTGGCTGCAGAATTTGACAGCAAATGAGCAGCAAACTTTACTAATCCAACTTAGGGCTTCTTTTTCCTCTACTTGGAATGGTTTCTCTGAACCAGTTAAATTGCAGGAGCTTACTTCAATGTAGCTAATGCTCTAAACCAATGTTTGAATTTTATACTAATTAAGGCCAATCCACTGTCATTTTTGTATAATGTGAAGACTAGTGCCCACAGTAACCCACTGAATTTAACATAAAAGCAAGATAAAACAATTAAAGTGTGAGAATATTTGATTAAGCGGCTCATTGATTTATAGTGGAATAAATTGAAATGGATGGGACAGAAGAATTTTTTTTAATGGCAACCATATTTTATGTTCATTATCACAATCTCTGGGCTCTTTGAGCTTTTGTGATTAAAAGAAGGAGTTTAGGGATAGCAACTCCAGGATTTATTACTCTTGTCTGCTTTCTTAAGACTTTTTTTTCTCCTTTCCTTTTTCTGATTCATGTGGTAAAATATTAAGGCCCTATTGAAAAGTCATACGGAGTAAGTGAATTTCTACAAACCAGTGGCTGTCTGACATAATTTAAACAGCATTAATCCTGACAGTTACGCAGAGTGAAAAAACAAACACAGAGAGTTTTGTTTTGGTGACAGGGATTAAACCTCTCCTTGGGGTGGTTTCGGCGCTGCAGCAGCTCCCTGGGAGGGAGCCTCACGCCCTGGATGCATCAGTGAATGCTGTGGCTGGAGGCTGGGAAAATGCATCACACAGAGGAGATAAGAAGGGGATGGGGTCACTCTGCAGGGCACCAGCAAAGCAAGGATTGCTGAGTCCCAGGCTCCTGGTTATTCCCCCAGACTCTGCAGATGTCACACAGTGCTCACCTCTGCTAGTAGGGATGGGGTGAGGAATGAGGTTATCCCCTCTCTGTCCACTCCTTGAAGGGTGTATTCTACTCTTTTAGAATACAGGTACCCCCATATGACACCAAAAAAGCAGGGGAATTTTCTAGCCTTGCTTGCAATGGAGAGAGAGAATGCACAACACAAAAATATTTAGGTATCGTTTTATAGAGTGCAAATGTTAAGAGACCTTTCCAAGGATGCAAAGAAAATCAGTGTCAGAGCAAGTCAGCTACAGAGAGGTGACCATTAAGAATGATCCTTTGCAGACCACAGGTACATGCATCATACCAGCCCATCCTGTGTACTTGGGATACACCTGCCTAAAGTTTCCTTGCAGCCTTTTCATGTGACTCAGGGAAAAAAAGAAAAATCTCGAGTGGAGGATGAAAATCACACTCAGTCTCCCATAAATATTTAAGTTTTTGTAAAAGGAAAGGGTATTTCTGTTGTTTGAAAAAGGGAGGGGGGATTTTGTCAGTGTCCATGTGCACCAATACATGCACATTTTCACTCTCCCTCCCAGAAAATCCTGCATAGACTACTGAGCAGGAGGATTCCTAGAGGATAACAAGTGCAGTAATTCCAGATAGTGTCTCACAGCTGATCACACCGGGAAGGTAAAAATTAGACTGGAGAACAAAAAATGAAATATAGGAAAGAATTGTAGAATCACAGGAAGGCTTGACTTGGAATGGACCTTAAAGATCACCTACCAGAATCAAGTATGAAATAAGCTACTTGATTAATGAACATAAGCCTATAAAAGGGTTTTGTTGTTGTTGGGAGTTTGTTTAAAGAGTTGTTGCACTTTCCAGGAAAGGGGGTGGTAAGAGCAGAAACCCAAGGCAAAGTTATACCAGGCAGTGCAGCCGATGAAATCAGCTCCTTTTTTTCTCAGCGTTCGTTCTGCTGCCAAGCGTCCTCACCATGGAGTTGGGAGACTCCAGGGCCATCTGTTCAGCCTTTCAGAGACCTGATTTCAATAGTGGGCCTCTGTTTTGTGACATTTCTTCCCAGAGTTACCTTTTTTGCAGGGACATCTGCTTGAAGGTCAGCTCGAACAAAAGTATTGACTCTCAAAAGAGAGGCTAACCCGTGCCAGGAGCAGGGCTGGATGGGGAGAGAGGGGGACAAGGAAGACATATTTTTCGCTCATTTGGTTTGTACCTTAGCAGTACCATCCCTTCTTTCCTCAGGCCATGTTTAGGGCTGTGACATCCAGAGGAGCTTGAATGCACCTTTTACTTTCAGTATTTCTCACCCCAGGAGTTCAGAAATCACAAGCCAAGTCCTTCGAAATTACAAGATTGGGTTAAAAGCCATGAAACTGCTGTAAAAATTGCATTTCAGGGATCTTTCTCTTTGCCTTCTGTCTTCAGAGACTTATGTTTGTGTCCTGCTTGTTTCAGGATTTTTCTGCAGCAAAAGAAGGTCGAAATGTATAATTTTTCAGTTAGTGTGAGACAATCTTAGGGGGAAAAAAAATCTGAAATTTTATGGGAAATAATATTACTGCAAGGTATGTTGTGGTCATTGACAACCCATTTTTTGCACAGCATGAGGAATGAGATGGGTCCAACTTAGCATATTCTATGATTCTGTAATTCTTTGGTTTTATGGTCCATTCTTCAAAGGTGCTGAAGATGCCTTGCAAAATGCTAAATGAGGGTGCTCAATCTGTCTTCATCCTTCATCCAAAGTGTTCTGCAGTGGGGAAAGAATGCAAACTAGAAACTGAAATAATAAAAATGGTTTTCAGGGGACCTAAGCTCTGCTGAGTGGTTCCCATTCTTTGCCAGCCAAGGATTGATCTTAAGTCACAGCTACCTGGAAGGCTGGTGTGGCACCTCAGCTGCTCATCACACCTGCAGAGACACAGATACCTCCCTCCACAGAGTGGTTCAGCACTGGCAGATGAATGGTTGCCCTCTGCAAGTATTTGCTCTCTCCCAGTAATAACAGAGAAAACCTCAGAAACCGCTTAATTTTAGGCTTTCACCTTCATGTGCCTAAAATTCAGTGTCTTTATTCTGATATCTTTGAGTCAATATAGGTATATTTGAACATGGCTGTCTGGTCCTTATGGATCTGTGCTCTATGAACCTTTCCTTGGAAATTCCTGTGTGCTATAGCCAGAGATGCCCTGGGGATGGGGGAACACTGCTACTCTCAATAAAACTGTGGGCAGTCCCTGGATGCAAGGAGTGCAGGGATGCAGTAACAGCAGGGACTTGTCCAGGTTTTAAAAGAATCCAGAAGATTTTTTTCTTATTAGTGTGGCTGAGAAATAACATATAGGTATATAATTACCATAGGAGTGTGTGGATATGGCACACAGGCAAGCACACAGACACAAAAAGCCTCAACACACATATCTGTGTAGTTAAAATGAAAATTTATGCTATTATACCATTCAACACTATATGCATACATGCAAACAGAATAATTCAGCCATACTAGCACGTCTTTGGTTTAGGACAAACAGCAGATGATAATACTGAGACCTTGCTGTACCAGGGGAATTATAATTCCCTTCTCCAGTCATGGTTGGGAAAAGATTACTGAACTGGTAGCAAGTTTCCAGCCCTCAACTGCATAGTGGGATCTGGAAGCTGGGGAGGGATTACTGCTACCCAGCTGAGCGGAAGGGATGCGTGGAGGCAGCTTTCAGAAGTGTTTAATCCCACCCCAGCAGCTGGGGAGCAGTGGTTATCACTGGTGGGTTTTACCAGGGGGGGCTCAGATTGAGCCTCAGTGGGCAGGGAGGCTGGGGGATGTTTTGGGAAAGGAGAGGAAGGACTGGGACTGGTGGCTGAGGCAGGACTAAGAAGCCACTGCTCATGGCAGAGGTGGGCCGGGGAAAATGGTTAAATTTGATGAATGGATTTGAAGCATCATTTGGTGGTTACAGCGCTGGTCTATGCACTGAGGTAGACATCACTCTGTGCCCACTGCTGAAACCTGACTCACCTGTGCTGTCTCAGCAAACTCATCCATCTCCAAGTCCAGAGGTGCCAGCAGGCTGAGGTGAGGTGGTGACACCAAGCACTGGGTGGTGACACAGCTCAGTCTGTGCACCAGCTCCCACCTTGGGCTCAGCTCTTCCTCAGCACAGTGTTGAATCACACTTGGGTGAAGTGTTGGTGAGGTGTTAAGTGTTCAGAGCACAAGGAAAAGGTCATAGGTTATTTAGAGCCTCTCAGTTTTCCTCATCAAATCATCACAGTTTAGCTTGGCACATAAAGGATGTCCCACATAACCCAGGCAAGGGCAGCTGCTTGAAACATCTGGGCATGGTGGCTTTTCTGTGCCCTGGAAAGTGATGCCAGCTGAGCTGATGGCTTGGCATCCTTTAGCTCTGCTGTCTCAAGGTGCAATTTTCTCCACAGCCTGAAGCAGAGAGGAGCAAGGCTGGGTGTTATATGGGTGAGAGGACACTGAGGCAGCAGAGCCTGTGTGTTTCAAGAGAAGGGGCTGGTTGCTAACTATCAGTGACCTTTTCTCCTGTTAGACACTATCTATCTGAAGAGGGATTAAACTAAATAGTTGTGGCCTTCACTTTCTGTGCAGATGCTCTACAGATAAATCTGCTTTCTGCCAGCATCTTTGCTATGCTGAAACAAGCTGAAATCCTAAAGTTCTGCTCTAGAATAGTTCTATCCACACTCTGGTTTTCCTGCTGTGACACAATAAGAATAGCAATTCAAAATTTCCCACATTAGCACAATTTATTTCATTGTTGACACTATTGTGAGCAAGAAGCCTCCAGCAGAAATCCTCACTGTTTTTATTGGGAGAGGCTTTTTCTTTCCTACCCAGCTTATTTTCAAACTTGTGCTCAGTACTCAGATGTACATGACATCTGCCAATGCAAATCTTATTTTATGCACCAGTCACAGTGGGCTCGTGTTCAGGAGAGGAGGTTTGGTGTTGGCTTTTTTGTTTTCTTTGCTTTGTTTTGTTTTGTTTATAATTTTTGTTATCAATGAGCTGGCTTTGCTTCAAATTCTAAGGGATCCCTTAGTAAATCTTTCCCAACAATTCCATGAGAGATGGAGCCATTTTATTTTATCAAACCTATTCCAAACCACCACCGTATAGTGTGTTTCAGGAAATTAGTATTAAGTTCTTTGTCCAAGCCTGATGATGCTAGGGGAGAAAGAAGACAAGACAGAAGGAAAGAGGAAAAGAGCAGGGAGCAGGAAAATAAGGAAGGGCACTTGTAGGAATCAACCTTGCTGATAAGAATATTTCTTGGGATCATTCTGCTTGGACACTGGGAGTCTGTGTCACTTCCACCACTAAACTGTAATGTCAGATCTTGACAGTATTGGACCCTGAAAACTGCATGCTGTGTAGAATGGATTGGAAGGGTCCTTAAGATCACACAGTTCCAATACCCCTGCCATGGGCATGGATGCTATCCACTAGCTCAGGTTCTTCATGGATTTATCAAGCCTGGATGTTTAGGTCCCTTCCAACCCTAATCATTCTATGATTCCAAGACTGATCTCACTTTCTTTCATTGGGAATTGGGCACTCTGAAAGTTAGATTATGCCATATATTGTCTTAGCAACCTGTAATAACATGAAAGTATGAAAATCACATGAGAATTATTTTTTTTTTACAGTATGACCTATCAAAGGCAGATCCAGATCTGAGCAGGGCTACTCTTTGGCCAGTGAAGTCTCCTTGAACAGCTTAAGTCTGTCTCAGCCCAAGGACTGTTTTGCAAGACTAATCCTTGTAAAAGAGAGAAGGAAGATCTCAGTTATCCTGTGATATCACTGTGTCATTAATCACCAGAGAAGTCTCATCTTCCCAAATTCCTCTGGGTCTAGATCTGGAACTGGATGCATGCTTCTGTCTGGGCTCCCCCTTCTCACAGACGAGACCCTGAAGGGTAAATTATCTTTCCTGGCAAAAGACACAGAGAAAAGAGCAGGAAGAGAATCTAAAGGATGAATCCTTCTGTAGTTCCATGACTGCCAAAATAATCCTATGGGGATGAATGAGCTCAAAGCCAAGCCAGAGTCATGCTCTTTCAGGAAGTCTAACCCAGGCTGGTGGGTGGTGGTACACAGGATGAGGGAGCTGCATCCATTTCCATGGTGGTCTCCAGGCTGCAGGTCTGGAAAGGTACAGTTTGTTATATCCTCTCTTTATAGCTCTGTTTTTTGTTGATGTTAGCAACCACACCAGAGCTAGATGAGTTTTCAAATGATGTGTCAAGGAGCATCGTGCCTGATCTTTAACTTCCAAAGAAAACTGCTGGCCTGTATTTGCTCCCATTGGGGTGGTGGTACTGGGGGAAACCAGACCTGTTGTTCTTCCAGTGCTTCAGCTCTGTGGGTCAAAGCTCTGAAGTCAACAGCTTTAGAACCACTTCTTTGGCCACTGAAGTTCACGGAGCACATTTGATCTGCACTAATGTGGAGGATCTGGCACATCTCTCCTGCCGGAGTGGATGGCATTAGCCCAAGTCTGAATCTGGCCTTTTGACTTTCAAAAATTGGCTGCAATATGAGGGATCCTTGTCAGCTTTAAGATTGATGCTGTATGACTTCAAGCACATTTGTCATCTGTTTGCAAAGTGAAAATAAGCTTACAGTTGTTGACAGTAAATGAAGCAATATTTACATAATACAGTCATACCTGTTTCCTGGTAAGGAGATCAATGCATATTTCTTTTTGCAATAACAAATTCATGCTGTATATCTTCACAGACACAATAATATTTGAAGTGAAACATTCATCTGGCTACATAATTACATCTATTATTTTCTATTTGCTTTTTGTTCCCTAATAGTTTATTACTAGTGGCCAATAGTCAAAAGCAATCCAGAGGGATGCAAAACAGCCCCTCATTCCAGCTCCTTTCCAGAGATATTTTGGTTATTAAAATTGCTGTCATTAAGATTGGTGCTTGGATACTGCTCTGCAAACTGAGGCCCTGCTGCTCCAGGTGGTGGATGCACTTGTGGTACAAGGCATTGCCTGCCCCCAGGATTTTACAGCTGGAGAGAGGCATGGCAGGACACAGCCACCCCACAGCAGATCAGCAGAAAAACTGCCTTGATGTGTCCAGGGCATTTCCTTCTCTCCTCCTGCTGACCAGAGGCAGAGCCAGGACAGAGGGATGTCTCAGTCCTACACTTGAAGAGGCTGGAGGTGAGTGGAGACTGATCCCTTCTAAGTCTCTCAGCTGTCTTTTCTTTTAGTTGAGGGAAAAGGTTTTATCTTTCTGATCTATAGCATCTTCCAGACTGTAGGGTTCCTAAATCTCTTCTACAAATCAATAGCAATAAATAAGTACTGAGCTGCCCCCACTATTAAGACATTTGTGGGGCCTATCTTGTGTAAATACTGCAGATAGCAATCATGATTTAGTAATTATTTCCCCCTCTTTCCACCTCCATACCCCTCTGTGAACACAGAGCTTCTGAAGAAAACCCTACGGCTATTTTTTCCCCCACACAACAGTATCAACATAACAAACCCTTTAGTCAGGCAAGTTCCCCTCTTGTCCCTCCAGCTGCCCTTAAATTTTCACCCTGGTGTAGAATGATGCTCTGAGTCAACTGGATACTCGCCTCCGCCTACTCGAGAGCAGCTTTATTTCATATCTCCTGTTACTCTGGGTGTCATGCAAATGGGGAGGAGGAGTTGCATCCTGAGCATGCAACAGCACTGCTGCCCTTCATATCTGAGTGGCTCTATTTGTTCTGAAAACCAGGAGTTATTTGCTCTTTTACAGAACCATTTTATGCTGCTCTTGAATACCCGGTCTGGACTGGCCACGGGTGAGAAGAGAAAACAAAGAAAGGTTTCCTGGTAGGGAAAGAGGAAGCAAAGTAGTGTTTCCTGGTAGACAATGTTAAAGGAAGGACTAGTTTCCAATTCTGTACTGGGCTGGCAATAGGGACACAGTAAGTGCTTCATTGGCATGATCCAAATATCCTGAGAAGAGTGGGCAAGTTAGCCCAGCAGTGTGGACCTCTGAGATTGGTCCCACAGCCACTGTGGGCATCCTGCTGGCCAATTCAAAGGTGCTGCATTAAGATCTTACAGGCTTATGTAATTTATCAGCCTTTTCCTGATAGATAAGTCTGCTTAAATCACCTGGTCATGAACCACATGATGTGATGAAGGAGGAGACAGCTGTTGTGGGTTCAAGCACTGCCTTGCTCTTGAGTTGGCATGCACAAGAGCTTAATAAAAATATCAGCTGTTGTCCCAGCTCCCAGGTGTTTTCAGGCTGAACAGGGAAGGGAAGAGTTTTTTTCTTTTTTTTTTCTTTTTTTTTTTTTTTTAATTATGAGAAATGGAGCATAGAGAAGAAAAGGGACCTTACTAAATTTAAATTCCTTCACAAATCTTCATGCCACAGCTAGGAAATAAGCATCTGAATATCTTTATATTGATGTATGATGTACCTTTGGGTCAGACATCATGGTGTATCTTTTCAGCACCCAGCACAATGGGGCTCATGTCCTGAATAAACACTGATAATACACTGTAAGCATTCCTCAGTGATGGTATCAAGATTAACGTGGATTATTTTTCATCTTTTGACCCGGTTATCTGTGAATGTCTCATCACATGTATTTATCTAGTATTTTCTTCAGTTAATTTCTGTCTGGGGGAAGTTCATGCTTGGGTAGAATTCCCTTTGGGTTTAAGATTTTTAGGATTCTGTTTCTCAGTGCCCCTCAGTGGGTTCTGAGTGCTTCTAAATCACAGACTCCTAGGAAGATTTGGGTTGGAAGGGACCTTGAAGACCATCTAGTTACAACCCTCTTAACATGGACAGGGACCTTTCACTAGAAGAGCATTATTCTGAATGTTCATGTGGATCTTCAGGGTGGATCATCCACTTCAGGTAAATTCTGCATATGATCAAAGTTTTGTATATGATTGAAATGATCTTCCTGCAAAGAAGTGTGCTTCCATTTTATTTAAGGATTGACTTTTTTTGTCTAGTTAATTTATTGTATTGTTAGTTGTAATACTTTTAGGAAATCATAGGATCAATAAAATGTGCCAGAGATGTTGCTGTACCACTTGTCAAGCAGGTACTTTTTAAGAACAGTGTATCTCTCCAGGAATTTCCCTGAGCCTTTCCTATAAGCATCGTTTTTTTCCTGGGGCTTTACTGTACTGTTCTAGGTCACTATGTATACAACCCTTTAAAAGGCTAGTCCAAATAATGCTTTGTTTTTCATTTGTCAATTTATTTTGAAAAGCTGAGAAAGATAGCCATGAAAAAGGGAATGGAAGGAGACTGTAGCGGGGTCCCTGAGCTGCTCTGCAAGTTCTCATTTTTGATTTCCTTGCATTTGCAAAGCAAAAGCTCAGAGTGAGTTTCAGCTTTTGGCCACCAGCTGAAATCATTACTAGTGATGAATACTGTGGGCAGTAAAATTCTGCTACCCAAGACTGAAGGGGGAACATTTGTGGCTGTTGGAGCTGTTTCCATTCAGCCTTTAAACTGCCCAGTAGAGATTTGTGGATTTGTGTGTGTGAGGGCCCTTTCCTTATCAAAGAATATCCTGTTAATGTGTTTGGGGCAGGGTAATAATAGGCAGCATCAGTGAATGCTGTTTCATTTTGATTTTTTTTTTAAAGTGCATGTCTTCTAGTGGGTGATTCATCAGCTGTTACAGAAAGTATGTTGGGAAGCTTGCAGCTGTGGGCTCAGGCTGCAGTTTCTGTGTCGTTGCTAGGGATTCTGCATTAAATATCCCGATTCTCTGCACTTAAAACTAGGAAAAATTGACATTCTGACTTCCCATAAGAGAATGGAATACGTGATTCACAGCCCTTCTTCTGCAACATTAATCAGGCCCTGTTTACAGGGAATAGAGCCAAGGGGAATGGTTAGAGCCAAGGAGGTACACTCAGAAAGCCAAATGGTGATGTAATTTGGGGCAAAACAGTAAAGCCAAGCCACTTAACTGGCTGATATGGCTTGTAGTGGGACCAAATCCCAGTTAAAGGATGGAGAAGCATTAGGGTTTCTTGGCTGTGCCATTGAGTGCCCAGGTTTTTACTATGGGTTGTTTATGGAGACCAGAGCTCGAGCTGGGAAGCTGAACTTCCAGCAGATCTGCTGTGGGACTGGAGGATGAGGAGTTCACAGTTCATGTGCTGGGCTTTAAATCCCCAATTTCAGTGTGTTGTGTGAAGTTCCCTTTCCATAAGGATATGATGATCTGGTTTTCTTGTCCTGTCAATATCTGGGTTATGCTTTGGGCTGCCGTGGTGCCAGGTGCTCTGCACACGTGTGCAAGGATTTGTTCCTGATCCTGGGCATTTGCCACCCATGTGGGAAAGGGGTAAGTTGTGTCAGCCTTCTTAGAGATGAACTAAGGGAAATTACAAGGAACTTCCTTGGCTTCACCCAGGAAAACAAACTCTATGAGCCTCAGCTGGGAAAGGAACACAACTTTCCACAGCAAGTCCCCTGTGTTAACAGGGATATTGTCCACCTGGTATCACAATAATCCTCTTTTGCACACAGGCAGCATAAATTATTTTGCAAGTTGAGCAAAAGTTGAACAAATGAGTTTCTGTCCCCTCTTCAGTTAGAGGCAATGCTGGGGCTGTGCATGGCAAGGTTTTCACAAAATATGATGATACTGTCTGAGGGCACAGGCAAGAAAAACATAAACACTGTCCCCATCCAATCAGTGCAAGGAACTTGCAGGAATGTTTCCTCCCTGACCTTTGCAATGTTTTCCTGGGAATCTTCCTTGCAAAGTGAATCCTGACTGTCTGCCTGCTGAGATGTAGAAAGAAGCCTTAGGAAGGAGATTTAAAAAGTCTGACCAGCCCATTTGCATACTTTATATGGAGATCTCTTGGCATTCCAGCAGTGAGCTGTTGTATCCACAGGTATCAGCATGACCCCAGCAAACAGGTTTCCTTCTCAAGCTCAGGTAAAACAGATTATTTCCTAGATCAGTAAACTGCAAATATGAACGTGCTTTCCCTGGCTCCCTAATGTCATATCTCCTTTCCAAATGAATCCAGATTCACAGTTTTAAGTAGAATTTGTTGTTTACAGCATCAACTTATATTTTTGTTCTCATTTTTTTGCATGATCCTCCTCATGCTGTTACTTCAATGTCAGACAAAAAATTAGGAAGAATTATTTATTAAATGGCAAAATATCTTAATCTCTGCCATGTTTATTAGAAGTGACCTTAGAAGTGTTTTTAAACATCACATATTTTCTTACTAGGAGCTGTGTTTCTTCTGGGCACTGTATCCAAACTGTTAAGCTGTGGGAGACCCAGTTTCATTAATAAAGGAGGTTTGTTGGTTGGGCCAGTTGAGATTCTCCATTCTAAGTCAAACCTGTGCTTTAATCTTGGTCTTACAGGGAGAGAACAAGGAGCAAGCTAACCAGAATTTGGGATGGTATGATATTATCAGTGATAACAGTCTACTGCTTCTCGCCAAAGTGCTGAGGACTCACACGCCTGGGACACAGGACTGAGAAGCCAAAACAAACAGCAGGGCTCTGCTGGGGAGAGGAAGGTGTTGGCATAAATCCTCCACAGCAAAGCTGTAGCTCCAGTATCTAACCCAACATGGGATTGTTTTTTCCATATTATATTGAGGAGATGGGCCACTGGTGGTGCAGCAGAAGCTGAAAATACTGTGAATGTTGTGTTTAGTAGTGCTTAGATGGTTTGTTATACTATAGAGACTGATTAAGGGTTTCCTCTGTGATAAATCTGAAAGAAACCTGTAGGCTCCTTAACAAGTAAAATAATAGATAATAATGACCAAAAATAATTATTGTTAAATGAAAGAGAAGAATACAGAAAAGGAGACAGTGTTTTGACTGGCTGAGAATCACTGAGCACCTCAGGGACGCTTCTGTGGCACACTCACGGTGAGAAGTGGGAGGTCTGGGTCTTTTCCTGAACTCTGCCAAGAATTTCTTTTGTGCATTTGGTCCCATTATTTAATTTTCTCGAATTTCAGTTTTCCTTTAATTCATGGTACAGGAAAATGGTGCTTGGGGATATTTAGAGGGTAACAGCATTAAGGACTGTTGGGTAGCACAAGATACCATGGCAAAGCCAGGTCCTCAGCCGGAGGTGCCAACCATGATTTACACAAGCTGAGGATCTGTCTCTCCCTTTTCTAGCATGTCAACTCACATCCATCTTTATGCCAGCAACATCCAGGCCCTGACTACAAGCATTTAATAAGTTTAAGGAAGTTCCTGTTTTGATCTTTTGTTATAATCAGCGTTATTACGAATGCAAACAATAAGCAGAACAATTGTAGTCATCAATGGAGCTATGGGTGAAGAACACAGGGCTTTCCTGCTTAGACACAACTATGAAGAAGACTGTTTACTTAGCCAGACTGTCCTTTTATAGTTACCAACAGGAAGTGCTTGCAATGTTTGTGTAAGAAGGAGACTTCGAATTATCCCAAATAATTTCTTCAAAGGGATGTGAGAACAGAATGTACATTTTAAAAAAAAATCTCGCTGTCCATTTTTTCATGCCTTATGAGTGACCACATCTGGTTTTGATGGAATTGACACTTGTTGTCTATGTCTTTACAGCCCAGCTTTGTCACTTTCTCACCTCTAAATGGAAAAGTTTTGGATGAAAACCCACTTTTGTTTTTTGGCTTCTCCCGAGTCTGTAAACACTGGTAGATGGTGTAAGGTAAACTTGACCCAAACCAGCCTCAATTGTTGAATATCCAGACATCTGCCAAACTGAACACTAAGGAGGTAAGAGTGGCACTGGCTGGAGTAGGAAGAGTGAGTGCCCATGATAGTTTAGGCTGGATATCAGGAGGAGGTTCTTCACCCAGAGAGTGGCTGGGCACTGGGACAGGCTCTCCAGAGAAGTGGACACAGCACCAGCCCTGACAGAGCTCAAGAATTGTTTGGATAATGCTGCCAGGCCCATGGTGGGATTCCTGGGGTGGTCCTGTGAGGGATCAGAAGTTGGGCTCGATGATCCTTGTGGATCCCTTTCAACTCAGGATATTCTAGGATTCTATGAGAAACTTGTGACACCACAGTTTTGGTCAGCTAGAGGAGAGGAGTACAGGGAACTCACTGGGTTGTTAACAGACATGTCTGTTTATAAACAATAATAGTCCATACCCAACATCAATTAGTGCTTAGTTTTATCTCAGTTTTGTTTCTTGTTGCAGAGAATTATACAATGAATAAATCACAGTTCAAAATTCTCTCAGCTTACACCTCAGTAAATCAATGTTGCCCACAGAGCAAATATCAGACTTCCTTCAGTTAAAGGGTTTTGTCATTTTAATCTTCAAATTTACCTGTTCATACCCATCAATACATGGCTGGTGGAGTGAGATGTATTTTAACCTAGAAAATGGAAACTTTTATGAACACTAGAGCTGGAGCCCTGTAGCTCATCTCACACAGGTAAGAAAGGACTGGTCCACACATGCAGCTGTCCTCTTGCTCTATGGTACCATTCATAAATCAATTTAATATGTGAGTTTCATTAGGAGAAGGAGTTATTTTATCCTCATTTTACACAGGGGGAAAAAGAGGCAGAGAGAAAGATTAGGGGACTTGCCCACGGTCACACAGGAAACCTGTGGTAGAACCAGGATATGAACATAGATTTCCTGAGCCTCCATTTGCTGCATTTACCACAAGCTCTTCCTTCCTCCCTTGTTTGGGAGAAATGACAAGGTTTCTTTAACATGAGAGGTGCCCTGCAGGGAACTCAGCCACAAGGTTCTTAATTTCATGTGGAGAAGATGCTCTAGACAAGAGACATCCTTGCTCTGAAGACCATCCCTGCAAAATATTTGTGTGTTTGTACCAGAGGAAACCAGTTACCCATACAGGTATCTTCCCCTTTCTCCTTGGCACAGGATTTTGTTGGTGCAGGGAGGTGCACTGGAGTTCCAGGAATGTGGAGTTTGGTCATCATGGGCATTTCTGTGAAAACCACAGGCACAGGAGATGTTTTTACTTTTATTTCCACATGTGGATATCTGTGTTGTGGAGCTCAGCTGATCATCTGACAGTCAGTTCAGGGCAGGGCCATAGGTTAATTTGGGGAGTTAGATAAAGCAGACAAGGTGAAGCTGCCTATGTCTATGTTGGACCTAATTCCAGCTCTGGGACATGGAAAAAATAATCTAAACTTCTAAGTTCATAGAAAAATTCTCTCCTAGGAGTCAGTGGAAAACATGCAGCATGGGCAACCCCTTCTGCATGGGCAACAGGGACTAGAACAATGCTGACCTTGTGTGTCAATGGGTAGGAACGTCAGTCCAGCATAAAACCCTCTCCTCCATCAGAGACATGCTGTGGAAAAATGGGCCAGAGACATTACACCACCAGGTATACAGAATTTTGTGAGACTAAAATTTCCTAGGTGATGCTTTCTCAGTTTCCAAAGCAGAGATTCTTCTCCCCTGGAATTCACTGCCACTGCTGTGTAGGACAATGAGGAGAGGTAAGCAGCAGCTTGAATTTCTTCTCTCTGCTTGTGCAACCAAACCACCATTCACAAGAGGGACTTTTCAAATCATGCACATATAATACAAAAGGAATTATGTTGTCAGTGGCATCACCTTTGATAACAAAGGACAATAGAGTAATAATATAGCATTTTCTTGTGCAGGTTGCATGAAAAGGACACTCCCAAGTAAGCTTTTGTGGTTATTTTTTGTGGCAATCTACTGCTCTTCTATCATGTTGCCCTGACATCAACACAGGGATCAGAGAGAGCCCACATGTCTTTTATTCTCAGGCATGTTGGTAACTGGCACCATCTCACCTCTGAATTCATCTCAGCAACGACCCAGCTGCTCTTCTTGGACAATTTTTGTGCTGAGCACAGGATCTATCTGCTCGAGGGGGAAACAGAAGCTTCCACATCTCACCACAATATCATTGCTCCCTATCTATCCCCATGCTAAACAAATGGGAATGCATTTGGTAACCATCCACAGGGATTTTCCTGCGGGAGGAATATTGTCTGAAGAGGGCTGCAGCTCCCCATTGAGGCCTGGTGTGAGATGCTATCACTCAGCATAACCCCAGGCACCAGTGGCAGGAGGATGGAAAGTCTAAAGGGTGGCCTGAAAGATCTGCTGCCTTTGTTACACTGATTTGCCATTACTCTGCTCTGGGAAAAGTGTTTTTATCTGGAATATTCAGACTAGTTTTTCTGCTTGGTTAAACGACACCATCCTGAAACATTCTCACCAGCTTAGCATGGGTTAAGAGAGGGCAAGCAAAGATTGTTGATGGTGCTTAAATTCATTTAGAGGATAAGAAGAATATCAGACATCCTGTTAAAAATTAATCTCAAGGTCTCTGGCAGCATACTGAGCATTATTTCAGTGTTTTGCTGATAGTTACCTGTCTCTCACAGGCACACCCCATTGTTATAATTTTTATTAAGCTAACAGAGATAACCTGGATAGAAGGAAAAAAATATTTGGAAAGTGCATCCTTCTCTAGCCAGATGTTTGTCTTCCTTTAGTCAAATGCAGCCTTATTCCGCTATTGCTTTTTTCCTTTTCCCTTCATATAGTTTTAACTATTTTTTTCCTCAGAAAGCCATTTAAATTATTTCTTAAGAATGTGTATGTATTTAATATCTTACTTAATTTGAAACTTTATGAGAAGTTAACATCCATAAGGTCAAATCCTTATGATTTGGGAATCTTGAAAGTGAGTATATAGAACTAAATAGACTGCTAAAAATTATAATGAAAAATTGTGATAGCCTTCCCCCTTTGTTATTCACAATATCACACTGAGTTGCATCTCAGTTCTTTGATTCCAGCTAAATATTGGTGTCTGGGGTGTCCCTGTGGATTTAAATGTTACTGACATGTGTAAGTATAGACTTATCTCATTCTTATCAACAGCAAATTTTCAGAGAGCTGCCAATGTGTCAAAACTCTTGCTGAGTTCACAAAGATTATTGTATTTCCTTATGATTGTTTATGTAAATGTCCACAAACCCACATGCACTGAGAACCCAACAGAAATCTTCTGATACTACTGCATTCCTCCTCTTCTTCAAAACCTTTGTCAGCAAGTCAGATTCTACCTCTTGTAAGGAACAGCTATTTTTATTCCTGTTGCAAAAGGTTTTCCAAACTCCACATGCATTGTTATGTCTCTCAAATGCATTACATCATATGACTCTTCTGAAAGGTGTCCAAACCCCGCATTAAAACACTTGTGGGAAAAGTTGAAAAAATAAATGGTTTATGTTAAATGGTATTTTGAAAAGGGAATGAAATGTATTGCACTGATATGGAAAGGTAGTGTAGTAATGAATGCTTTGAGTTTGAATTAAGTGTTATGCTCTCCCTCATTAAACTCCATTCTGAAGTTATGCAGACTTATGTGTATCTTCCCCCTCTTTCCTCCTTTCCAACTGAGTATAACAGAAGAGTGGTGAAGTATGAACTCTCTGAACATCGTGCCATGAGAAACGTAACCAAAGCAGGTGGGTTTATTTTAAATTAGGAGAGAATCTGATCTGCCCATATTTCAAATACCAGCTTGGAAAACTCCAGCCAACAGCAGAGCCAGCCTGTTCCTCACAGCTTGGTGTGACCAGCAGTGTGTGCCTCAGAAAGCCATTGCTGCTCCAGCTCAGGCTGAGGGCAAGAACAGTGTTTAATGTTTCCCGCAGCACATTCCTGCTGAGTGTGGTGGAATCTGGCCAGTAGCTTTTGGAGACTATTGATATTAAAGGTCTTTGTAATCAGACTTTTGTTCTAAAAACAAAAGTTTATATTTATCCACATTGTGCTGTTATGGTGTTCCCATGGGTCCCACAAGGCAAAATATTCTGACTGGTGTGGCCTTGGGATACTCTGAGGACACTATGGGATAAGGCTTTGCTTGATTGAAGGGAAATTTAGGGTCATTGGCCTTTGTAACATCCTCCAGGATCTCTTAATATGGCTTTCTGGACAAGTCCAAATCTGGAAAACTACCTGCCTGAAGCATCCAAAGTCTTTAAAAACATATCCCACAAAACCATGTGTGGCTCTCACAGAAGTCCACAGTTCCCTACATTTCAAAGGTTTGGAGATGGACCCAACTTTTCCCTGGAATCAGCCAAGTCCAGAAGAGCACGGAATGACTGCAGATCACATCCCAACCAAACATATGACAAAAATGCTCTGCTGGCCTTCCTTGGGCCAGCTCCAGCCCCAGATTCCCAGAGGTCTCATCCTGGACTGGGATAATAATGTGAGCATTGCAAGCACCTGCTGAGCAGGGATGGTGGCTGAGGGGAGGCTTATGAGCCCCAAAGAGGATTTTGGTTCACTATTTATAGTTTAGTGTTCTCTTGAAGGGATGGATTGTCTGCCTTTGAGAAAGAAAGCAATGTGGCATTTTATGAGGGGTTCTATGCTGGTAGTGTGATTCACACGTTTAGGGGATCTCTCAGGGGATTCTCTCTTTGCTCTGTCCATTTTTGGGTTTTGACAAGTTTTTGGCAGAATTCAGGCACCTCATTGCTCAGGCTGGGAAATTCTGACAAAGCTGGCTTGTTGAGAAAGTTGTTTTCCTCTGAAGGTACCTATGTCCCAGCAGATGGCTGGATGGCCAGCATAGGTGAGATGCATAACAAAAGGGTCAAGAGAAATGACATCCCACACTTTTCTACCCTGCTCTTGGTTGTCTGGGAATTCAAAGTAAATGGGGATCATAAAATGGAAATGGAAGGTACAATTTAAAGCTTGTGTTATTACAGGTTCATAAATGTGCTTTATCAGCTGCTTCTACTAATTTCTTTACTTATTTGCTGATAAATATTAATAAAAATTTTGGAAGCTGCAAAACTACACTCACAGAGTCCAAACCCACAGTAATAATTTCAGACTTCTTCCTGTAGCCTATTTTGTCTTAAACAGTGGCTTCAAAGGAATATTTTTTATCCTAAAATAGTTGTTCCTCATTGCCTTCTAGATGTCTTTGCATCTTTGCCATGACAATAGAGGGAATGTTGACAATTATCTTGCACTGGATGCCTAAAACTCAAATAGCTGAAGATATCCTCTTATTTTCATCCTTAATTTAAGTACCATAAGTTTGAAGAAGGAAATCTAAGCTCTTACAAACATTTCTTGTTGGAAACCATCTCCCAGTTTGACTTCTAGACAGTTACCCTGCCTGGCTTCCATTGCATCCCTGGATGCTCAAGCTCTCCCCAAAACACCTTTTAAAAGAACTTCTACACTTGTTCCTCTCATCACTACAATCCTTTCCTTGCCTCATTCCTTTTTCTGGGCTAGTTCAAGTTTATCTGTACCTCTAAGGTTCTAGCAAATCCTGCCCACAGTGATGTGTTTTCTCATCTTTGTTTTGTGTTCCCTTGAGAATTTTTAGCTTGGTGCTGCACTGGACTGCATGGATTGGATCCTCCTTTAAATTCCACTGGTGCGTTCACAAAAAGATCAGGCTGAGGATGAGGACACCTGCATTGCAGTCTCAGCAGCCTCCTCCCCTTCCTGGGACATGATGACCTTGTTGTCCTCAAGAGAATGACAAAGAGACTGAATTTTACAAAACATCAGAATAAGGTTGCAAAGGCCCAGATAAACAAATTTTCATATTATGTGGTTGTGCCTGTCAGCAATGAGTGATACACCAAATATAATGGAAGTTATGTGAAGGTGCTGGAGATTTCAGCCTTCTTACATCTTCAGTTCAGGCATTCAGGGGCAACTATCACAGCAGAAATTTGGTCATATTGGAACAGACTGAGTGCTGTTTGCAGAAACTGAAAAGATTTACTTAGTTTTTGTTCTATTTATATATTTAAGATAATTTGCCATTCCAGAGCTTTTTCCCAACATAGCAACTGAGACTCCATGTGGCACCTGGGAAGGTCAAAAAATGGACATTTTAAAGAAACCAGATAACAGTTTCCTTTTATTTTATCTTTTAAATGCATTTGCAGTTTGCTAAAACAACAAAGAAAGACATTTCATATATTCTGTTTCTTAATTGAATGATAGACCAGAACCTCATCTGGTGTGATTCTGTATCCTTCCCTTGCAATCAGTTTAGTGCCATGGGAAATTCACTTCCAAACTCATTTTTCATGGTGAACACAGAAACTTTTCATGTAGTTCCTCTCAAGGCTTCTGCCACTGCTGCTGCTGTCTTCCCATCACTAGAGATCCTCCTGCCCAGGAGCTTTTGAGAGCCCAGCCAGGGATTTTGGTATGACTGGGAACCACTCTGATGCCCATGTACCATCAAAAAATTTCTGCCATGCCAGGATCAGACCAGTCTTGGATTTGACAACCCTCTTGACAGGCATGCAGATAATTTTTTTTTTTTTCCACTGGCTTGCAGTGGCTTCACAATAATCCACCTGAGACAAGTATATCTATATTTTTTTAGAGATTTAACTCACTTTTAAAGGAAGTTAACATGGCTACCTGGGACAACATTTTGCACATTTTTCAATGTTTATCTTGTTCATGAATGTGCACATTTCCTTTAAGAGGATATATGCCTAAACCACAGTGCATGGACATGAGTCAATAAAGGAAGCAATTCTTGTAAGCTTGTGTGCATCTACACAGTTTCTTAAAAACAGACAGCAGAACTGCATGGCAAGTTACTGTCATCTGAAAACATGAGCTGCTATAAAATGCTGGTCTGTAATGTTGGATCAATGGTTACAGTGGTAAACAAAGCGTAAATGAACTGTGTGAGATGAATTTATAGGTTAATAGAATAATTTAGGTTGGAAAAGACCTCCCAAGGTCATTGAGTCGAACCATGAACACAGAACTGCCAGGTGCCCAATCCTAAATCATGTCCCTAGGCACCAAATCTACACATTTGGACATCATCTTCCAATGCTTGACCACCCTTTCAATGAAGAAATTTTTCCTACTGTCCAATCTAAATCTTCATGTATCTATAGAGAAGTCACCCAGCTTGCAATTTTCAGTAAAAATAAAAATAGAATCAGTCACTCTTATTTTTAAGATCTCAAGTTTCAAACCAAAGTCAAAGGTTTGTTTGGCTCTTTGCAGTTTGAACACCTGTGTAAAAGTAAGAAAGGGAGGGGGTGAGAAAAACCTCACAATTTTTTCTCTCCTGTTTTTTTGCAACTCTGTATTTTTCTGTAGGTCTTCAGGCAACTAGAGTGTCACAAGGTTTTTTTTTTACACCATCCAGTCTGGCAGATAACATAAGGAAAATGCACATTTTGGCATAAAAATAGAATTCCAGTGTGACTTAAAAAATTGTGCAATGGCTGATTTTTGCCCTGTGTCAGCACTATGTGATGCACTGGCCTCGCATATATTTTGTATCACATATATTTTGATATTTCATATAAACATGAAGTGGAGAAATTAAAAAAAATTAAAGAACAAAATAAAAAAAAAATTGAAGAAAAAAAAATTACTTGAAGTCTCAAATAATGCCCCCAAGGGCATATTCTGCAGGTTGATGCAGGGCGTAGCAGCCTGGCTACGGTGAGCAGAAAGCAGAGCAGCTGCACTGTGTTTTACTACTTTGAAACTTTTGACAGGAAACAGCCCTGACGTGGGGCCAGGAACTGTCCCTCAAATGCTGGAAGGCTCTCACCATTCTCAGCATTTAGCATTCTGCAGGAGAAACCCACAAGCCCTCTGGTGCCCAGCTTTCAGAGGGTCCATGCTGCTGCAGCTTCTGCAGCTCCAGATTTTCCTGCATCATCTCCCCCAGTGCTGCCCAGGGAAGATGGTCACAGCTTCTGCTCAGCCTCCAGCTCAGCCAGCAAAGCAGCTCGGCACTAGGCACTAGTCTTCCTCCTGAAACACTCTGAAAACTTTTAAAGTAGTGCAGCAGAAGCAGCACAGGAACCCCTTTGCCACTCACAGCAATATTATATTAATAACGCCAAGTCACTGCCCACAGACAGAAAAACATCACAGCACACGTCAGGCGAGATGTGAAACTCAGGGCAGCAAAGTGAGTTTATAAGCATCCCAAAATTCAATATAAGGCCTGCTGAAGCTTGATTTTACATGAGCATAAACCTTGCTGCATGCAAACATAGGTATGCAGTTATATCTATATGCACAGTACCAAAACCCTTTCTAATTTTCTTTTTGTTTTTCTATTTTTTTTTCTTACTTTTTGATGGGCATGTTGTGGAAAATGTGTGTCTCTGTGGGTCTGGTGACAGGCAAATGTTTATGTGGGTGCTAAAAAAAAAAAAATGGAGAAGGTGTGAGGCATATATTCAGAGAGCCAGAAAGCCACACACAGGCTTCTATTTATAGCAGCTTCGTGGTGAAATAGAGAAAACGAACGGCAGCTTCTATCTGCTGCTCCTAACTGAAGTTTGACTGCAACATTTAGGGTCTCTTTGTAGTTATAACTGACAACAAAAAGTGATGAGTTAGCTGTTTCCTTTGCGACCCTCTCGAGCAGGTGAAGGAGTCAACTGCTGCATGAGTAGGGCGGAATGAGCTGACTCTGCCTCAGTGCCTGGAAATGCTGTGTGTGCCCAGGGAGCCCAGGTCAGAGAGCAGAAATAGCCAATTTTTTCTCAGCACCATGGGTGGACTCTGTCTCCTAACCTGGCTTCCCAGACCAGGTGAAAAATTCATGGTCCAGGTGCAGTGGGGGTGTGTGGACAATTTGATTTCTTTCTAGTTGCACCTGTTGGAAAGGGAAAAACACAGATACAGGGTTCTAGTAACAGAGCTGAGGTCTGAGGTCATGGTTCAAAATCACTGATGATTTTTCCTACCAATAATAGAATGACAGCAGTTCTGCTCTTGATTTTTTTGTTCAATGGATTCTTCTAAAATGGGATTAACTAGATATGTTTTACTGATGTGATCCTATTTCTGCATAGTATAAATGGGTTGGCTTATGTGGAGAGTACATTGGGCCTGGGAACTTGGTAGTGAGGTATTAAAAATGCAGTTTTTACCTTCTCTGTTTAAATTGGGATAGTTCTTTAAATTAGGACTGAGTTTAGTTTAGATATCAGGCAGGAATTCTCTATTGTGACTGGCACAGGTTGCCCAGAAAAGTGTCCAAGGCCAGGCTGGACACGCTTGGAGCAATCCAGGATAGTGGAAGATGTCCCTGCCCATGGCAGGGTGTTGGGACTTGATGATCTTTAATGTCCCTTCTAACCCAGACCATTCAGTGATTCTCTGATTAATTTTTTTTCTGCTTTCTTTCTTTTCTCATTTCTTTCCTGAGGGCAGTAGTTCAAATATTTTCCTGCTGGAAGCTGAAATATCCAGTGGGTGAGGAGGAACCTCATCACCTATCTCTTTCCCCATGGAGGCTGCTCTTTGCAGTCCCCAGTGCTGCCCACTGCTCTTTTACCCTGGTGTAAGACCCTGTCCCTTCCTCAGTTGCCCATTTCATGACGCCTCCAAATCACACCACTTGTGTGCAAATCATGGATTGCTCCATTAGGAGGTGGGAACCATCAATTTTCTGTTTGTTTGGATGGCGGAAGTGGGTTTGGCACCTGGAAAATTACAGGGCTGGGAGCAGAATATCAAGTTCCTGCCTTAGGTCCAGACCAATAATGGTAAAAAAGCTATCTTATAACAAAACTCTTTTCCTCCAACTTTTTTTTCTTTAGTTTTATAAAATGAAAGAAAGCAAGCAGACAGAAGTATTTTGTGAGCTGGTATTTTTTGCAGCATGCAACCTTCTCAGAAGAAAAAAATCTTGAGCTATTAAAGAGCTGCAAAACTCACTTTTCATGTTTTAAAATGAGATATATTGCCATTTTTCTATAAGAGGCAATTTTGATTTTCAGTTGAAGTTGATGTAGTTTCAAAAAATCCTCTAAAAGATTAATAAAAAATATACACATGGATTCATTTTGAATGAAATCAATATTTTATGAATTAATCTTTGAATTGTGTTGACTCATCAGAAAATTCATTATTTTCTTTCTAAGTTGATCTGAATTTTTACCAAACTCTATATTTTAAAAGAGGAAGTGAACCTATAAATTAGATACTTGCACAGCCCCACAATACCATTAAGCAGTGAGCTTTGCCTACTCCTATCTCATCTAGAATCACTGGTGAAGAAATTAACTTCTTTTTCATTCTAACATTTCTTTGTTTCATTCATTCAATATTAAAAGTACTTTGGTTTAACAAACTGGTCACATGGTGCACTGCCTGTTCCTTGACTGAAGCAGGTCATATCTCTTGGAGATGATCAACATTGAAGACTTCAGATATCACTCTAACTCTATTTTAAGAAACATGCATGTTATGTGAGTTCTCCCATGTCTAATATAATTGCTGAGCTTAGACCAGCGTGTTTCATTTTGGGGTAATGTCTCAGCATTGATTTGACAAACCCTTTTCTCAGACATGGATCTGGCCTCCCAGTGCAAATGTGCCTTTGAAGACATTCACTTCAAAGAAATTCTTGCATTTTTGTTGAATTCAAGCGAATCTTAGTATTCACTTTAATTTTCCTATATTTGCTCAGTCAATAAACTACTTTTCTGGGTGCTGATGGAGAGAGATCCCAGGGAGAGACAAATGCTGATGAGATGGTTTTCTTCAAATCATAGAATCATTAAATCTGGAAAAGACCTCTAAGAATATATTCAAACCATTAACCCAGTACTGCCAAGTTCATCACTAAAACTTGTCCCTAAGCACCACATCTAAATGTTTTCTGAATATTTTCAAGGCTGGTGATTCCACCACTTCCTTGGGCAGCTTATTCCAATGCTTGACTACTTTTACAGTGAAGAATTTTTTTCTTACTATCCAGTCTAAACCTCCCCAGTTTAAGGCCATTTAGTGTGGTCCTATTGCTCATTACCTGGAAGACCACACTAATCCCTGCCATTCAAGCAATAACTGAAAGGAATGATTTTGTGGCAAAATTTTAGTTTAATCTTAGCCACTGTTCATTCTGTCTTCGTTATGTTGCTTTCCTTGTAAAAAAAAATATTGAGAAAAACCCCCAAACCTCAGAATCTTAAA
Source organism: Taeniopygia guttata (assembly GCF_048771995.1). Taxonomy (NCBI): domain Eukaryota; kingdom Metazoa; phylum Chordata; class Aves; order Passeriformes; family Estrildidae; genus Taeniopygia; species Taeniopygia guttata. The sequence goes on from NC_133025.1 coordinate 4,571,969, forward strand.
CGTATAGGTCCTACAGAAATCCCAGCAGTCAAATTACACTCTGCTATAGAGGAAACCAGCAAGATCTTTGCAAAAGAAAGGTGGGACATTTTGCTCAATCCCACTTTGCTCATGTTCCTAGACCAAAAGTCAGTGTTAAAAGCTTGGCTTTGTAATCAGCTTCAGGTCGATGGGGACGAGCAAGGTAATCCCTAATCCACATCAAACCACCACTCTGGGTGTGGTTGGGACACCCAAGGACAATGATTTGCACTGTACCTTTGTTGCTCAACCAATTTCTTGGGTAATTTTCCCTACTGCAATGCCAGGAGGGGCCTTGCTCAAGGTCCTGCCTGTGATGAGACATTGTCCTTGCCCCAGAGAGCTTCCAGCTGTAGGGACAAAGACAACAAATAGGGAAACAGTAGGAAAAATATAGCCCAGGGTCATAAAACAGGCCAGTGCTGGAAAACCACATTTCTCTCTCTTGCTGTGCCCATGCTTTCGTGGAAGTAGACATGGTGAAGACTTGTTTAGTCCTGGGGTTTTTAGTCTCATTTCTGTATTTGTTAGTTTAGCACAGTTATGAAGTTTTAGAGCAGGGACCACGTAACTGTTGGTCCTCAGCCTAAGGTAAAGCACATCTTGATGTCCTTGATTTTGAACTTTCTTTAGGAAGATATGTTAAAGCACAGCTTCAGTTAACTAATTGAAGCAAAAATACAAGCAATACAAGTCCTTCAGTGTTTGCTCCAAGGCAAACTCATGGTGTGGTGGGGTTCAGGGATGAAGGACCGACCTCAGCAAATCCACCCTAATAAAAAAAAAATCTCATTCTTTTCATTATAGTTTTATGTCAAGTTAGTTCAGGCAGCTTTGAGTCAGGCAACTCAGTTATTCTGAGGTTAAGGAAAAAGCCCCCAACTCAGCTTTTTCAGAAGTCAAGCCCTAGCTCTAGACTTAGCTCAAGGACTCATTTTCCCTTGGAACTCTTGATGGATCAGCACTGCCAAATAGTTAAATGTATTACAATCATAATTGTGGGCATTCCTTCAGAGCCTACCCAGCTCTCTCTTTTTAAACTAAGTTAATCTTTGGTGTAAATTAGAATAATTTATCCAATGTATTGGGGGAGAGGGCAAAGCAGCAGTTCCTGGAGCAAACTGTCAATCATGAGAAATGTTTTCTAGAGCTCTCCGTGCCTGGAGGTCTGCGAACTGTCTCAAAACAGGAGCAAGGATGTTTCATCGGAAACAGCAGCTCCTCTATAGTCTTCAGGTGCAGCAGTTGGACTTTTTTTTTTTTTTTTCCAATACAAAAAGCCACCCTTTACCAAACTCCCATCTTGTACTAGATTGAACCAAACCTGAGCAAAAGCTGAGGCTGGCAAAGCTCCAGCCGAGCGCAGGAGGTATGCTCAAAAGCAGGAAGCTGTGGCAAAGCTGAGTCGCTGAAAAGCTGCTGGAGCTAATATATTGTGGTCATGGGGATAGGCAGCAGCCTCTGAGTAGTGATGGGAAGACTCAAAAGCACCTTCAAAACAGGCTTGAGAAACACTGCTGATCTCTGCGCTTTGGCTGGGCTTTTGCACTCAGGGTTACGCTTGAAGCTTTTAGAACATCTCGTCTCTCGTTGGAGAGGCGCGGAGGCTTTATCCCTGAGCCCTGCACGAGCCTCGTTTTCTGCCTGTGCACTGAGATGCGGAGGTGAAAGGCTTTGAAGGTGAAAGGGATGCGTAGGATTGGGCTCATCTGGCAGCATTTGTGACGGCAGCTGAGGCCCAGCAGGTCGTAAACACTCGCTGGTGAAGAGCTGCCTTCCCCACCTCTTCCCGCGGCAGCGCGAAAAGCCAGGCGTGTGCTCGTGGACTGACTAATTCTTTTATGGGGCAGAAAAAAAAAGCACTGGCTGTGAAGCCAATAAAAAACACCAGGTGGTCAAGACATTATGGAGGCCCATTGTTCTAGGAGATTGTTTCATTCGTTAATATGAGCTGCGGTGATGAGAACAGGATGCTTAATATTGACATGTGGGGTAGGGAGCAAGGAGATGGAATGGGTGAGGTAAGGACTCCCTTTCCTTCTCTGGCCACCCTTGGGAGGGGGAAGGAGCTGCTGTGTTTCAGAACTGAAAAACCAGTGCAAGAAGAGATAAAGGGAGGACTTCCCACTTTCTCAGGGGTGAGGTAGCTGCCTCCTTATAATGTCACAGTTCATTAGGGAGCTGCAGCCGGTACACATGGAGGGAGGGACATGCTCCTGTCTCCATAACTGGAGCTGTGCTCTCTACTCTTCTAAATGCCCATTGGTGCCTGCCCTTTCAGCTGTTTTGGTTTTGGCTGTGTCCTGAGAGACTGTTTCATGTTTCTCAATGCCCGGAGGGGCCAGAAGGAACTACCTGTGCCTGATGGAGACACGTGTTTTCTGTGGTCCTGGAGGGTCAGAGAATACATGAACATCCAAGGACACCACTGTTCCCAGTGGTCTGCTTTGTACTGACTTCTGGACTCTGGACAAGCAAACAGGAATTACTGGTAATCTGCATGTTGGTTTCATGTCTTTTACAGCTTTTCAGCAGCGCCCCACTCACTCTCAGATGCAGTAAACTGTGAGCATATGTCAAGTAAGTTGGTGGAGCTGTCAAAACTCACTCTCTCAGGTCATGCTCAGGGCTTGCCCATCAACTGGGCAACAACCCCTGACCTGTCTAACCACAAATGCATAAAAGGGTGTGTTTGAAGGACAGAGAGAGCTAAGTGCTCAGACAAGTGAAGAAATCTGAGCAGAATGGAACTGGACCAAACAAGCTACCTCAGGTGGTGGTAAAAGGTGGTGCTTTGTATCCTAGTGTGGGCCCAAGGCAGCTGGGATGAAGCAGGTGTAAGTAGAGATGGATGTCAGCATCAGCTTCAAGCTGGCCCCTTTTTGGGAAGCTGAGTTCTTTGTGCTAAATCTGCAGCCTTTGAGGTGACCAAGGAGACTGCTGTGGTGCAGGTGGGCTCATCAAGCCAGCTCTCACATCACAACACAAAGTAACTTTGCATCAGCTGCACAGGGTGCAAAACACACCATCTAGTCCAAAATATATTCCAAGCTGTACAGGGTTCTCCCTCAGGGATCACATACTCAGCACCACTCTCAAACAGTGAGTAGAGAAGACAAATGAAGAGCAAAAAACTTTCTTTTTTCTAGAGAGTACGCTCTGCATCCTGCCGTAGAAATAGAATTAAAAAGAAAAAAAAAGGAAAAAAGAAAGAAAATAATTTATATTGGACTGAGCTGTGGTTTGGAAAGAGAAAAGGAGAAAAGAAACAAAACAAAAACAGTGGGGCCCATAAAGAAGAAAAAACAGGAAAGGGAAAGAACAAAACATCCTGTACACAGCAGCCAGTCAGTCGAGGAGGGAGGGTCTGTGTCATCTGCATTCCTCTGCATGGACAGCCTGGATCCAGTCTGCATTACTCAACCTCTCCTTACCTTTCTGCTCACCTGATTTTGTGATTTCTCCTGTTTATTCCTGAGCTCGATCAGAAGAACCAAAGGTGGTTTCAGACCTTTGCTCCTCTCCAGATGCTCCTCCATGAGAGCAGTGTGGTATCTGCAGGCTGTGCCACCCCCAGCTCCTTTTCTGGGATGAGTATTATGGATCCCAGATCCCCACTGGGCACTGACAGATGTAAGCTCATTTTCCCCTGCTCCAGGGTGAGGGGGCAGCTCTGAGCCTGAGGCAGTCAGCATTATTGTGAATGAGCTGACAAGATATACAGCCTGAACTGGAGCTGGGTCTGAGTCTGGGCTGAAAAATTTGGGTGTTTCTGCACCCCCATATGTGAAAATGCCTCTTGCTTTTCACCTCCACAGCTAACCTGAGAATGAAACCAGTGTGGAGATCTTGATGTCTCAGCTCAAGATCAGCCAGTTTGCAGGTTAGGGTGGCTAAGGTGGTTTGAACAGGGAGGCTGAAACCTGTGCTGTTTGTGCTGTTTATTCTGAGGTGAGGAGGGACCACGATGCATTGGGTTTGTTAATACAGCATCCTTTGGGAGGCTTGAAAGATGGGTGTGAACAGCAGTTTAGAAGGGTGGGAACTTCTCCTTTAAGGGACCCTGTTCTTTTTTAGCACTTAAATACTAATCAGGTGCCCCTCTCCTGGTCATCATTTGCATGGTCTTGCTGAAGAGGATGTGATTTCCTCCAAACCCCATAAATGTCTCTTCTTAAGCAGTTCCAGAGTTACTGCCTCCTTCTCCAAGCAGGCTGCACACACAAATCTATCACTGAGCTGCTGGAGCCAATCATGTCTCCTGCCTCTCCTTCTGGAGAGGGAAAAATGAGCTTTTTAAATAGAGGCAGAATTTTCCCAGTGAGTAGCTCAGAAGTTGGGCACACTTCTGCCCCACCAGTGGCAGAAAGGGAGGATAGGTTCCTCATGTGTCAGCAAGAGGCAAAACCTGAATAAATTCCCCAGAAGCTGATACCCAGAGCATGGTCCTTGAGGTTAAGCTTCACTGAGAGCTTCTCCTTAGATGACCCCACAATCAATGCAACCTATGATCATTGATGGCACATTCAGCTGCTCCCATGCATTTTTTCTTGGTTCTCCCTCTAAAGGTATTCCACAGAGCTTTTTTCCCCTCTGCTTTTCTTGTTGAAATTCTCTCTAATGAAAGCTTAGAAGAAACATGTTTAAGAACAGATATGGCAGAACCAGCTTCCTTATCTCCCCAAATCCCTGAAATTGGGGAAATAAATATTTAATAATGATGTATGAGTAATTTAGGTGCTTTAAGAGGAACTGCCTTCATACAATATCACTTTCTAGAATTCTCTACGATCCCTTGTTCTCTTATTTCCACCCCCTGCCATCCCATACCTTCTCTTTTCCAGCCTGTTTATTTTAGAGTGCAAAGCTACTTAGAATTATTTATTTTTGGATCAGCTACTGATTCACTTAGTGACTAACTCATTTCATCACTCGATGCCTCACTTTACCTATACATTAAGAAGGATTAATAGTACCTGCTTTTCAGGGCTGTTAGCAGTCTAAATTAATTCATGCTTATAATGTTTATAAAGAGATTTGAGATCCTTGGTTACTGGAGGCTAGGGAGCTGCAAAGTATCTTATTTTTACTTAATAGTGAGGGGGTTTTGTGCAACTTTGCATTATAAAAGTACAAGAAACCTTGCAATTAGTTGGAGAGGCTTTTATTCCCAGGGCTTAGTTTATATTCCAGTTCAGATAGAAGCATTTTGTCTGCATATTTCTTCCCCTGATGTTTTAATGAGAGTTAATATCCTTATCTCCCTTACTGAGAAATGCTTCATGGTGCAAAATGGGGCAATAAACATCATAGGGTGGGTAACAGGGCTGTGCAGTGTTGTTTGGAGCTCTTACAAAAGCTAATGTGCCCTTCTTCAAACTGCATTTTGGTGTTATTACTGCAAAATACACAGCCAGAAAGAAAAATTTAAACTTAATATTAGCAGTTATGACATAATTTGCATTCACTGGAAATATTTTGTTGGCATTGTGGGAGGTTGGTGTGAGTCTATCAAGAAAGGGAAAGGACTCCTGCAGAGCAGGAGGAGACATGAGGGGTGTGTCTCTGAATGAAGCTTGAAATTAGTTTGCAATTATTTCACGTTTACTGGGTAATCTCCCAAATGATAGAGCCAGTGACCATATCTGCTGCTGACCCCATATTACCTTACAAGTATTGCTCAAAGAAGTGGTATATTTGGACTTGAATATCAGTGTGTGGACAGATCATCATTTGGTTGTGATACAAACAGCTCCACTGAAATTAATGGAGATTCCTTATTCTGTTGCCTCTTTTCCCATGAATGGAATTTACAGGTCAGAGTGATGAAGCAGTGCTGACAGCAACTGGGCACCACTGATGCTGCCCTCAGACTGTCCATGAGAATGGTGGGAATTGCTTCCACAGCACTATGACCACCTGAGGGTCTCTCCTGCTGGGAGAATTAGTGGGATTTCTGATCATGTGCCTCCAGCATCACAAAACATGGATAGGCCAGAATACAGCCCAAAACAAGGCCTCTCTTTGACAAGATCTTTATTTTCAGGACTTAGGCTGTGAGCTGTTGCCCGTTCTTCCATCTTGGCAGACTGCAATAATTACCCAGATGACATATATAGGGAGGCCACGAATTATTAACAATTAACTCAGCTCTGGAGTCACTGCCAAGGATTTGTTGGTTTGTAGAGGAAGTCAAAGTGAGTAAACCATGCTGAGTGACAATAGCTCTGCTTCCCAGCCAGGCTGAACAGCTCGTAATGTAACCCAAACGTTTCCTCTTTCCAAGCTTGCTTATAAAAGAGCAGACAAGGAAAGGGCAGAAAGGACATTTAGAAGAACACAAGACTGGAAAAACAACCACTGATGTAATGTACTTTCTAAACTAAACATAAGGCATGCACTGTTGCAGCCATTTGAATAACGATTAAAAGGAAAACCAAAACAAAGTTAATTTGGTCTGCTTAGCCCTGAATACTGAAAGAAAAAGTGTAAGCAGTTCCATGGTGCATGGCTGGGAGATATTAGCCCTGAACTTCACGTGCTCTGAGTCAGCTCTGCTCCTGGTAGGGAGAAAATAGCAGAAAGAAGTGATTTTATATGAGATAGAGGGAGCAGAGATGTGCATGGGAATTGAAATACGCCAGGCAGAAGAGCAATAGAAATATCATAGACCTCTGGTCATCATCTTGTATGGTCCTGCAAGGCCCATCTGAGAGAGCTTTATAATCCAAATGTACAATGGGACAAGCTTTGGAAAGAGTGCAGAAGATGAATCAAGAGGATAATGAGCAGAGGATTTATTTACGCTGCCATTTCACAGTAGGGCGAGTATGAAAACTATCAAAAGTATGAAAAGCTCAAAGCCTCTTTGCTGCCTCCTCTTCTCTCCATGTCTGATGTGTCCTGCTCACTGACACCCCTTATGACAGCACATTTCAGCAGGTGCATTGGTGTTTTCAGAATCAGGACCTATGCTACTTGCCCAGAATCTCAGAGGAAATGTGTTGGAATAATACCCAGATTTCTCGAGTCCTGCATCACTTTCTCAACCACAAAACCATCCTTCCTGTCTCTGCATAAATATAGAGCTGAGAGAAGTGATTTTATGTGCACATGCACAGAGTGCCTTATAAGGAGCACACTAAGGTGAAAATTTCATTAGAAATATCACTAATTCATGAAGTAATTTTATTTATATTTTTCTTGCTTCTCCTCCAAATTTCTCCCATTTCAGACATCACAACGGCACTTGCTTATGTGAGGATTCTGATTGCTTTTTGTGGAATGAGAGAAAAATCACATGAATTTAGCTGGAGCAAAGTCATAGGATTTGATTTCATAATGCAAATCATTACAACTCTGGTGCATCTGGCATGAGTCACTGGTATATTTCACTGAATTTCCTTGTATCTGGAGTAAATCCTTTTCTCTGGGAGGCTCCAAAGTAGAAACAATGAGAAACTGGTTCTCCTTCTGCCCTGAGGACTCTGGTTCAGTATGAACACTAACAATTTTGATAAAGTTACCAAGCAGATTTTGTCTAGAGCTAAGAGAGCACTTGGTATTAACTGGCCCACAGCTAGTCTGTGTTTTCAAATGACCTTTAGTAGGGATCCTTATGGAATTAATAGATGACAAGTTCAAAGGATACAGAAGGAAGAGGTTCCTCTTTTGCTGTGAAATGTCTGGATAATAATAAATTCCCATGGATTAGATAAGAAATTGCACAAACCTGTGAATGAAAGGACATCTAGGGCTGTGGATTACAAAGATACATTTCTGGCTTAAGAACTCCCTGAGCTACAAGTTCCTGGGATGAGGGAAAGAAAACTACATTAGTGAACTCTAAGATGTTAGAGGTGGGCTTCTCAGAAATGCTCAGACTTGGGCTATCCTTCCACTAAGTTAATAAATGCTGATACCAGTGAAAATAAAGAGATGCTTGTGGACAGAGCGGGCTGTTCCATCATTTAAAAGACCGGCAGTGCATTTAATCTGGTTGGGTAGGCTCAATTTTTGTTCAGTGGGGAGACACAGGCACCTCTGGAGATTGATTCGTCCCATCCTAAGGCAGAAGTCCAAGATAAGTGGGGTCAATCACCCACTGTCTCACTTCATGACTTTAATAGAAATCAGAGTAAATAATTTATTTGGGATGTCTGGGGCAGGGTTCAGTTAGAGACTGGGATTTTGGAAGTCTCCATGTGAGGTAGACATTTTTTTTCTCTTAGGAGGGAATGGAGACGTAGTAAAGACAGTCTGTGGAGCCTGTGTTTCATTTTACTCTGCAGACAGGTCAGCTGCATCCTCCAGACTGCAGATTAGTGGGTGTTTAGTGCTGTCTGAGCTATCCTAGTGGATCTGTCCTCACCTCCAGCAGATATCCTTGTTGCAGGTACCATTTCATACTCTTAATACCCTTAAATGGAGCCTTGTTGTGGCGTTTTCCTAAAGGTTTTTGGGCACCTCTCCAGAAGGGCTTTGGCTTCCTATAGCTTGTGTCATTTCTTCTACATATAGAAGTATCTTGGGTAGCCTACAACCTATAAAACTAAAGTGGACACCTGAACAATTGAACTAGACCAAAATTCACAAATAAACATCTACACACAGACATGTAAATTTGGGTGTCAGTCTCAAACTGAATCCCAATTTTTATCTTGTAGATTACCAAACCAAGGTAAGATGACTTCTACCAAAAATTATTTTGAAATATTCCACTTTAAGAACAGGGAACATCCATTAGCTTTTAGGAGTACTACTCAGCGTGCTCAACAACGAGCTCTTCCTTTTTGCCCCTTCTCCCCAGCATTCCTTCCTCCCAAATCCTTGCTTGGAAGCAGGTGTAGAGCTCCAGCTACTGAATGAGAGCCACTTGTTCAAAAAAGGGCTCCTCAAGAATTAGTAATGAATGTCTCACGCCTACAAGTAATAGTTTCTAGTTTTAGCAACACATAAACCACAGAAGTCTTTCCTTTTCAGAATTTAGCATTTCATAATAGTGGAAAATAAACTTTGTTAAATTTGTAACACAATAAAAAAAAGCCATCTGCTACTTTATACGAGCTCTCAGTCCAGGAAACAGAAAATATATTTTAATCACCAGCTGGCCATTAGTTTGACAGAACCTCTTCATCACAAACTACAAGTCAGTCTTACATGTGCAAGCAATTTTGATTTTTCTCAGGGAGAAAAATATGCCCTCTCTTTCCAAGTATCTCTGACAGTTAGGATGGTTTAGCTCAAAGCTTCTCAGTTAGGGCACGCTGACATAGATGGGCACAAATGGATGAAGCTCATTTTGCCTGCACTCTGAGCTGGCTGGATATAGGCCAGCTCTGAACTGGAAATCATGTTAGGATGGAGCTTTGCCCAGGCTAATAAGATCTCTTGAAGGCAAATGCTGAGAAGCAAGACATATTGGATATTAGGAAGGAATTCTTTACTGTGAGGGTGATGAGGCACTGGAACAAGTTGTCCAGAGAAGCTGTGGATGTCTCATCCCTGGAAATGTTCAAGGCCAGGTTGGATGGAGCTCTGTGCAACCTGATCTAGTGGAAGGTGTCCCTGCCCATGGCAGAGGGGCTGGAACTGGATGATCTCTAAGGTCCCTTCCAACCTAAACACCAATACTGTGATTCTGTGTTTCTATGGGAATCATTTTTCATTGCAGGCCAAGTTTTAATAATGGAAATAATTCAGGGACTGAAGGACAGCATGAAAGATTGCACGCACGGGGTCTTTTCTCTCTCAAAATGTTGATCTAATCAAAACAAAGGCTTGAAATAAAGAGGTCTCTTTGATGGCTGTTGTGGTCCTGAGGTCACAGTTAAGTAGCAGAACATCAACAGTTAATAGGGCAGAACCTGGCTCTTCCTAAATTGGTGTGAATTGATAGCAAAGCTTGGGATGTCAAACCCATGACACTGATGTGGAGTCAGCATGAGTGAGAGTAGAATCAAACCCCTTGCGAGTTATCATTGCTCCAAATTTCTCTAATTTCTGGCAGGTTTATGGCAAGGTCTTTACAATATTTTAACTTTGCATTTTTCTGTGTGTGTGTTTAACGTCCTGTCTCTGTGAAAGCTGCATAACCACAGTGTGTTCCCCAGGGCATCCCTCCTACATACACACAAAGTTCTGCTTAATGTTTCACTTGGATTTATTTGAATCCTTTATTATTGCAGCACTGAATGAATGCTTGCATTAAAACTACTTTCCTCAGTAATTTCACCAGAAGTTTTTTTATTTTCAAATTGCTTCATCACATGGAGGTCACATTGACATTGTACTTACAATTCATTGCTGCAGAGGTTGTTAAAAATTAAAATTTTGTCTACCCACAAGACTTATAATTCTCTAATTGAACACAAGAAAACCAAATATTGTCAGGTCCTATATAACAGTCTATAGATGGAGGTTGTATTGAGATATTTGTTTAGAAAAAAAATTGAAATACCTCTTCTGATGGACCAGTTTTGTACATGGAAATGGAGAGTTTTTCTGAATCCAAACATTTGAAGCACCTCAAAAATTGTTCTCAGCAGCTCATGGAATAGTTCCCCCCAGCTTTCCATGGAAAATATACTTACAGCAATTCTCAGGCTGATTTAGGTTATCTTGTGAAAAACTATGTGGCTGCTCTGAAGTCCATATAGAATTAAAAATTAATGGAATTTGGGTTGGAGATGACCTTAAAGCCTATCTTGTTCCAACCCCCTTCTATGGGGGACACCTTCCACTCTCCCAGGGTTCTCTGAGCCCTATTCAGCCTGACCTGGGACACTTCCAGGGATGGGGCAGCCACAGCTTCTCTGGGCACCCAGTGCCAGGGCTTCACCACCCTCACAGGGAAGAATTTCCTTCCAATATATGATTTTAACATGCCCTCTGTCAGTTTAAAGCCACTACCCTTGGTTTCCCTTGTAAAAAGCTCCTCTCCAGGGCCTTTTAATTTTAATTATATTTTGTTTTATATTTTTAATATCTTTTAAATTAATATGCTTTAATATATTTTAGTTAGTCAAATTTAAATAATTTCAGCTTTTCTTTGTAGGTGAGAGATATGTAGGAATGAGGCATGGAATTCTTCTGGATCTCGGAATGCTCCTGTTTCCTGCTATGATACTGGCAGTTTCTATCAGTACAGACACAAATTTTTCTATCAGTACAGACACAAAAACCTGAGAGACGCCGGTCTGGCTCGTTGGTCCTGCCATGAAACCTCTTTCTCTATCACAGGTAGCACAAGGCTGTGGTTTCTCCCCTGTCATAAGACAGGAGCATACATGGGTGATGGAGCAGTTGTCCTACCACATTTGGGGTTTTGGGTCTTGTGGAAGGAAAGTGAGAGGATGGAGACTGCAAATCAGCCTGGGAGTTTGTAAATCACATCAGCAAGTGTGAAGGGTTTCCTTTAGCAAACTGGGTTTATCTCGTGTGTTATTTTGTCCCCATTACTGGCCTTTTTCCAAATATTAATGAAAAAAAAAAAAAAACAAACCAGAAATTATTTCATTTCACTGGCAAGGAAATATTAACCTGCTACACTAAAATGAAGTGGGGGAAATAAGGGAAAAGCAATAGTAGCTCAAAGATATTACATTTCTACAAAACCTGAGAAAAGAGCTTGACAAATCAACTCTCCCGCTGAGACATTAACCTAAAGAGAAAAGCATTGTTCTAAACTCAGCAATGATATTAGACACTGGAGAACTCATCTAAGCAGCAGAAAACCTAGCTAACATGCTGTTTAGCTTCCACTGGCCTAGAAATTTAGATGTTAGCCCAAAGAGAATACATGAGCAGCAGTGTCTTTTGAATCACTTTTTAAAACTTGATTTTATTCACTTTTGTAGAGCAAAATGATGGTTATGCCCCGATTGCTCGATGCTACCACAAGGACAAAAATACTGAGTCAAACTTTAGGGAGAATTCCTCTCCCCAAGTTGAGGTTTAGGGCATCTTTGACGTCCAGACCCTCTATAATCAAAGGGAAGCAACAAGCACTTCCCCAGGATGATTGTCCCATCCTAAATGAAGTGCCTGGAAGAGTCAAGCTGAAAAAATTTGAGGGTGCTGTGTTCTCTGCTCAGTATAGAAGGATTCTGTGTTTCTGGATTATCCTAGAAAGAAGCAACTGAAAGGAACCACATGGTGGCTAATTCCAGACCAATGAATATGGCAAATTCTTCCCATGGCATTGCAAGCCCCTCTGGCACATGTCACCTGAACTGTCCACCACCCCTGTCCCCTGTGTCACCACAGTAGGTGGGAGAGAAAAATAAACCACCGATGTAAACTGGGTTTTTTTTTGTTTGGAACTGGGCAGAGTCCCAGCAGCCCGGGGAGAAAGGGGCTGTTCTTCTCCAGCCTGGTCAATGAAAAGTTCCCAGAGAGAGGTTTCACTTGAAGAAGGTTTCACAGAGGGAGCCTGAAGTGCATTTGGAAAAAGAGCTTATCCACTGCAATCTCCAGGTCTCCACTCAGCCAGTCGCTGGATTTCCCAGCTGCTCTACTAAAAATAAATTGATGAAAATGAAAACTTTCTCTTGGCAGGGATTTTGACAAGTGTCTAATGTAGACCTGTGCTGATGTAGTCAATGAGTAATAATATCAGCGTAGCCAGCTATGGGAGAGGTTTATATTTTTCCTTTTTCCTTAGGAAGGGGGAGGGCCACACTGCAGGACATTATTTACAGTACAACATGATTCAGTTGCCAGAGAGGGAAAAGAAGCCAGCCCATTGTTCAAGGACTATGCATGGATTGAACATTAAGAAGTAAATTTCCCTGCCTGAAAAATGTAACCCCCACTCTCTCCCTTTGGCACAGCTTCATCTGGGGGTTTTACACCTGAAACTTGGCCTCCAAAGGAAGACCAAAATCTCCACTCAGGTCAGACAGAAATGAAGGCCATCTTTGTTGCACCCTAAAGAAGGAAATTTTCTGCTTTATGGAGTAGGATTTTCTATTAATTTTTAAAGAGAGGATTTGTTACAGTTGTAAAAAAGGCTACAAGAGGTACAGCTGGGTTACACCAACTCAGGATCTCACAGATTTGCCTCTGAAGTCCCTTTGACTTATTTTTAAAGGTGTCTGATCTAAACCCAAAGAACACCACTGGCAGCACCAGTGGGGATGGGATGAGCTCAGCCTCATGAACCTTGAGCTACAACAAACTGCACTCTACCAACTATTGAGATGCACAGCTCAACAGAATGGGGCAGTCATCCATTATAAGGTAAACATAAAATAATAAATACAAACCATAACTCTAAAAGCTTGGAAAATATTTATCAAGCCTTGTGGTTCTCCTCTTGTGAGAACAAGCATCAGCACATGCTGAGGGCTGACAAAGTGAGATCTCTTCTGTAATTCTGAAACCCTTCTGGAGAGCAAGGAAAAGTGTTAGAAGACTTTTGCTACGCAGCTTTCAAAAACAAATGATGACTTATTTGTGGCATACTTTGTATAAGCTCATATAATTGCTGAGTAATTATCGGAAGCTTTTTTTCCCCCATCAGTTTAGAGACACTGTTAAACCTGCCAAAATGAATGAAGCATCATGTGGAAATCATAGAATAATGGAGTGATGTGGGTTGGAAGGAACCAAAATCATCATCTAGTTCCAACATCTATGATAAACTTAGTGTCTCTCCTCTGGACTCATTCCATATTCCCATTTCTTTCCTCTGCTGGGGGCCCCAGAGCTGGATGCAGTTCTCCTGGTGAGGTCTCACAAGAGTAGAGTAGTGGAGGACAGTAGAGAAAAGTAGCTGATGGATTGCTGAAGAACACCTTGCTGACAGTGGCTGCAAATTCCCAGAAAGTGCTGACAAAATATCCATCTAGGAATATGCAGGCATTGCAGTAATAATCCACTAGGAATTGCATGATCAACTTACTGAATATTTGCAAAAAAAAAAAACAAAACCTGTGAAGCCAGCACTCACTGTTTACACAGTCATTAATGAACATTCACAGATATATTTTGCTCTGAGTTTCTTTCTCTAACTAAATTACAAGTGCAAAAACAAGATTGTGGTCATATCATGTTTAAACAGGCAAAGTTTCAAACATGAAGCCACATCTATTATTCAGCACAATCTTCTAAAAACATTAAAAGATGCCTTTTTGAACTTTGTGGTTATTTTTGTTAAAAGACAAAGCCTCTTCAGGTTAGATTTTATTCTGAAGCTAGGGTGTGAGTAGCAATTACAATGCTTTGTGTATGGTGCAGTGCTACTCCCTGCTAATCTAGAAGGATTCCTTCTCTCCTTCTTTCCCTTTTTTTTTTTTCATTCCTCCTATCCCTGGGCACCATCAGATAATTATGGAATCATTTATGTTGGAAAAGACCTCTAAGATTATCGAGTCCAACTGCTGATTTTATTAATGTAACCCCTTCACATACTGAAACACACTGAAATCTTTGCTGAGATACTGCACTTTAGTAACCTGGCAAAAACCTGGCAAAAACCTGGCAGAAAACAGCCCAGTTCTGTTGTTGTGTAATTTTTTCTGCCAGTTCAGAGCAGATCTGGTTCATAAAGGGACCTGTGGTGCCCTGGGAGCTGATGGGAGTGGTGGAAGGATGTAGGTAAGGAGTGGAGGAGTAGGAAGGAAGGAAGGAGTGAGACCACCCCAGCTGCAGTACTTAAATGAATTCATCTGTGTTATCTACCTGCATCCTGTGTGCAGCCAGTCTTCTCTGCACTCATGGCAAAAATTAATAAAAGAAAAGATGCACTTAGAGTAAGGGTTGAGAGGTTACACTGTTTGCATCCTCAGGCATTTAAAAACTTTCGTAAATCTGGCTGGATTCGATTAACTTTAATTTTAGACTCATGTTCAACCCTGAGCAGGAGTGTAGTCTCCCAGAGTCCAGTGAATCACTAATCTGCTTCCATTTTAATGCACACTTATATTATTTGCACAGAATGGAGAGAGGAAAGGACCTGATAAAAAATTAATAAACACAGATTAGCGGTGTGCACCAATTCTTTCCTGTGCTGTATCAGCAACCTTGCCTCACTGTCTTCCTATCCATTATCAAACAAGGTTTTCTTTTCACTATGAGAGAGATGTGAATTCAGAGGTGGATCTTGAAGCTTGGTAAAAACCTGGGAAGTAGCTTTATTTCCAAGTATTATAAATAATTATTTTTCTAGAACTACCCCAGATAGATGTAAAATTAAGAAAGTCACTTTCCTTATCTGTAAGGACAAGAGTTCAGCTGATGGGAATCTGAGCTGAAAATATTGCAAAAGTGAAGCACTTGGAATAGGAATCAGGGTTATTGTACTACAGGGGATTCCAAATATTTTTTTTTTTTCTGTTTTTGATTGGTAAGAAAAAGGAAAAAACACCTGCATGGCCAAAATTCTGAAATGATGTGTAGGATAAGTGGAATTGACAATTTCATTTTTACTTCATTGATTTGTCTTGTTGTTTTGATTTATAATCCAATTCTGGATTAAAAGAGAAATGTTTTGAATATGGCAACAACAAGGAAGACAAGAATTTTTGGTTGTAAATCATAAATATATTTAGATTTTATCACGATTATTTTAAAAAAATACTGATGAGATGAAATCACTATTTTCTGAAAGAATGAAATTAATAATCCCAATGGAAACATTTGGCTTGAATTATCTCTGACTTGCATTTATCTAATTTAGGGATGGTGCCACAAAGCCACCTGGGATAAAACCTTGAATCTAAGAGGGGGGGAATGTATAGTGAAGGGATCTCTTAATTGTACCTGATGGTATTGATTAGTTTTTTATCTTCCAGGAGTGGATGCAGAAATCTTGATCCAGACGCTGTTATTTCTTGCATTAATTTACAAATTTATGCCTTTTTCATCATCCCATACCATTCTAAAGTCTTTCTGTTTGCTTCAATACATCTTAGTGCTCCTCTACTCTTAGTGCTGTGAAAGAGACAAGGAAGAAATAATAGCTGCAGCTTCTAAGGATCTGCTCACCTCATTTTCATAAACATATATATTTTACTTTAATTTTCTCAATGCCTCATGTGTATTAGAAGGAATACTGAGTAGGTATTTTGGTTCTGGGGAAAGGAAGTGGCCAGAGGTCTGCCTGAACATAAATCTAAGTTGAGGAGGTGACCTTATCTAGTGGGGATCAAGAAGGACATGGACCTGAAGGAGCTGTTCATCCTGGGGAAGAGAAGGTTCCAGGGAGCCTTCAGAGCACCTTCCAGCACCTAAAGGGGGTCTACAAGAGATCTGGAGAGGAACTTTGGAGAAGGGCATGGAGTGATAGGACAAGGGGGAATGCTTTCAGACTAAAAGAGGGTGAGTTTAGATCAGATATTAGGAATAAATCCTTTGCTCTGTGTGGGGTGAGGCTCTGCCATAGATTGCCCAGAGAAGCTGTGGCTGCCCTATCCCTGGAAGTGTCCAGGGACAGGTTGGATGGGGTTTGAGCAGCCTGGGATAGTAGAAAATAACCCTGGCCATGGCAGAAGGGTTGCAATTGGATGATCTTTAAGTTCTCTTCCAACCCAAAATATTTTGTTGTTCTGTGATCCTATCATTGCTCATTTGTTTGACTGAGCCACACCTGGTATACTGACACCAGGCTTATGATCTGACAAAGCTGTTGGGCTTTTTTCCATGGATTCAACCAAAAATTCATAGCAAAACTCACAAAACAACAGGGATACCTTTTATGGACATTTATTTCATTTGAGGAGAACACTTCCTTGCAGTGCCTCGTTCAGTGCTGAGTTTCCAGACTTACCATGAGACAATCATTAGGGCTGACTCCGTGTGGGTTAGTGAGACCTTACTGCATGAGATTTGCCAGCTAAAAAACATCCTGTGGAAGGATATGCTGCTGGTATCTGTCTTACAATCTCTGTGGGATTCAGGTACCTGTCTGTGTGCTTGCACAAAGCTCTGATTTTGGGTACAGGTTCCCAGAGCCATGTGCCACATGAAGCACCTGGGGCGGTCCTCTCTTCCTCTGATGATGTCAAATAATTCAGTTTCCACTTCCTCTGGATGTGCAAGACCCATAGTGACATTCCTTTTAAGCAAGGTCTGAAAGAACAGACATTTCCAGATATGTTAGCACAGCACCTTCTTGTTGCTGCCAAATTGTCACAAAATCATGAATTTTCAATGAAAAGCTGCATCTGCCTAAAGAGCTCGGCGAGAGACCTAAACTGCAGTACATGGGAGGCTTTTGGAAATTACATTGCAGACAATTAAAGGTCACATTGTTTAGCTAAATCATAACCCATCCCTATGAAGAAGGCATTGGTTATTGCCTTGACTATGTCAATTTTTAATTTCATTAGTAGTTTAAGTGACAGTTTCTTTATTTGCCTCTTCTCTCAATATATAGCAATGAAAACAGCAAATCACCACCAAATTCAAAGTAACTAAACAGATAAGCTTCTTTCCCTGCTCTTTGGTAAAAAAAATCCTCATTCTAGCCTTAGAGAGCCAGTAAACATTCTGACAATCTCCTGAAATGACACATAGACTGGTATTATGAGTATCTGATAATCTGAGAAAGGTTTAATGAGGTGTAAGGTGAAACTACACAAGCCAAATTTAAGATTCCGCATCAATTCCTTCTGTACCTGACTGGGTGGAAAAAGAATGAAGTGCCACATTTGGTTTCCTCTGACTTATTCTTAAGGACTTGAAGTTATTCTTCCATCCCTCCGAGTTGAGCATCATCTTAAGCTCCTTGACCACAGACATGGGAAGTTTGCAAAAAGAAATGTGTATGTCAAAGCCAGCCTGTGTCCTCCAGTTCCAGCCTTCTGCCTGTCCTTGTGCAGCTCAGTTGTGCTAATACTGATGCATGGGGAGCCTGAAACAATGCAGGTTTAAAGACATCGATGTAATTTATTGTTTTTTAAATCTCACTCATTGTTCATTAAGTAGTACTCTTGTCCTTCTCCCCATCCCTGGAGTGAATTGAAAAGCTGGGACAAAAGTGGTAGTGAGTAACAAGTGAAAGAATTTATTTAACTTTAACCCCTGATGCAGGAGTAGTAGCTTTAGCTGCTTGAGCTATGTGAAATTAATTCCACAGTCAGTGGTGTAGAGCTAATTGCACAGGGACTGACAGTCGAGAGCTTGACAAAGGCTCTGTGCAGGCACAGCATTCTGTGATGACCAAAACTTCCTCATTAGTCCTTCAAGCTTCCCCCATTTACCTCCTGTTCTGCTTTCAGACTACAAGCTCCTGAGTTTCAGGGCAGTGTTAAAGGATTACTGCCTTCAGCTGGTGCTGAAATGAATCCAGTGGTGTTTAGGTGGCAGCTGCCTGGCAGAACCTGTATGTGGGTTCAAGTGCTCTCTTGACTTTCAGTGACAGTTAAATGTCCAAATGACTCTTTAAAAATCCATTAGTGCCTAGTGGCACATTGAGTTGTTCAGTTACCTCAATAAAACTCTGTGTAAATTAGAGTAAAATGATAATCAAATTCCTTAACATTTGCAAACTGCTTTATGACCGATAGGTGTATCAACTATTATTAGCCCAAAGGCAGAGCTACTCTTATCGCTGCCGCCGATATCTCGGCTCGTTTTACTTGGCAGGATTTAAACCTAACGGTTCTTATCATAAAAAGAGAAAGAAAGTGTCATCAGAACTGATTGAACTACATATTGGCTACGTTGTGTTGTAATGGCTGTCAAAGATAAACACAGGGGTGTCTTATCTTGTTTCCTAATCGTCTTCAGGTGTAATGTTGTCATTCATTTTGTTAACTCTCTCTTTGTATTTAAACCCCGGGGAGACCACAAACTGAAAAATACGCATTCGGTCTATTTCTGCTTCCTATTGGTCTGTTTGTGGGAATAATCGTTTCAAACTCAGCGACCACAAATGAGTTTATGTTTATACAAAACTTCCTGAGAAAGCACAGGGGGGACCTGCCACCCTTTGCTGTTGCGTTGACAACATCTGCTGCTGCTCACCCTGTTTTAGGTGTGGTCTTGCAGAAGCCTGAGCTGCCCTTGCTTCTCCCAGGTCTCTGCAGGTTTATAGGAGCTTGTCCTGTAGATCTGCTTAATTTCAATCTCCCTTGGCACTCAAATGAGGTGTTCCCTGCATCTTCCTTGTGTAGATAAGGAGAGACTCTGTTACACAGGTAAGGTGTCCTCTAATCCATCAGCAGGAAGTGAAGAAGGAGCTATTCCAGCTCTGCTGCATCTGTGATCATTAGCTCCAAGGAACAAGCTGGGCCTGAACAGACAGCAGCAAAATTGATGTGTTAGACATAAAGCAAAGAATGAATTCCCCCTTCTCCTAGAGCAAATTAATTGATTTTTTAAATGTTTCTTCTCCCCCAGAGCACAGCTGCTTCTGGATAATTTCTCACCTTGTCCTAACAGTACAAAAAACCTCACTGTTAGTTTTACCCTAATAATAACCCCATGAAGGAAAGAAGTAATCTTAGTTTTCTCATTTTAGAAATGGAGGACTGAGACTCGAAAGGGGGGATATGTCTTATCTATTTATATGCATTTGGGCATTTGGTCTAAGCCAGTTGTCTGCTGTCCCTCTGTAGCTGATGGGGGAAGGTAGGTAATTCCAGATTCGAATATCCCATTTCTTCTTAGCCACTTAATTTAGCAATGGAAGAGTTGGCCTATGCCTAATCCCCACTGGGATCCTGAGCTAGGTGGAGAAGGACTTTGGTCTTCTGACTGTGTGGGTGTTCTCAGAGTTTGCCTAAAATATTCTAATAGGATCACAGCCCTCACAAAATGTTGTTTAGCTGCTTTGCTTTGCAAACCCAACCAGTGGTGTATGATCTCCCCTGCTTAATAGCCCACTGGTTTGAACAGTCATTTAGGAAGTGAAATCTCACAGTTCAGCCCTGAGAGAGCCTGGCTTTATCCCTCCTAGAAGCATGACCTAGATACCTTACTGCTCTGCTGGGGACAGATGTGCTACCACATCAATCACAAACAAATTTGAGACTAGTGGCAGAAGCCTTGGGGTAAAAGGACCAAGATGGGACTCCTGAATTTGTATTGATAGAAGAAAGAAGCTGCATGTCTCCAAGACTGTGACTCCTCCCGGGCAGAGGAGACAGGTACCATGGAAAAAAGAGTCACTGGAGGAATTTTTTAACACCCAGGGTTTTCTCAGACACTTCTGCTGTCCTGTACAGCCTGAAGAACCACTGAGGCTCCCAGAGCTTTTAGGATGATTAATACAGAAATGCCCCAACAACCTGATTTCTTGGATTATTTTCTTTCCTCTTCCTCATTTAAATAATAATAATAATAATAAAACCAAAACAATCAAAAAAACCACCTCAGTTTATTTGACATTCATCCGTAGATGGTTAAAACAATTATTGGAGTCTCATACAGTACAGATAAAAGCTTTTCAGCCTTTCCTAAATGGTCATCAACTTCCTCTCACTGAACTGGATTAGGCAATTTCTGTGACTTTGCAACACTTGCCCTTTAGACAAGAGATGTGGAATCTTTCTAGGAATTTCAATTTCAATTTCTGATTGCACAGATTGAAGGGAAGACAAGAGAAAAAGGTAAGTAAAGAGAACAAGAGAAGGGAGAGAGGAAGAGGACAGGAGAAGAGAGAAGAGAAGAGAAGAGAAGAGAAGAGAAGAGAAGAGAAGAGAAGAGAAGAGAAGAGAAGAGAAGAGAAGAGAAGAGAAGAGAAGAGAAGAGAAGAGAAGAGAAGAGAAGAGAAGAGAAGAGAAGAGGACAGAGAAGAGAGAAAATACAAAAGAAATTAAAGAAACGAAAAATAAAATAAAGAGGAAAAAAAAATCTTTAGCTATTAAATAGAAGGTCATATAAAGAAAAGAATTGTAACTGGACTGATAACCGTGTCCCTTAAATTAATACTGAATAATTGGAAATGATAATTTGCAAGTGACATTTCCTGCATGGTTAGCCATGGTATAGGCTTTATTGTCGTATTGTTAGAAATGAATAAGTTGCTGCACAACTGCTAATAGCATTTGTAGCTATTGAAGATAAGGCAACAGTAAGGAGTAATCAAACCACGTTCTACCAAGTATAAAATGACTATGTAAAATGACATCTGTAAATCAAAGCTTAATTAGCCTGATGTAATTAACAATAACTGGCCAGCCCATTTCTCTCAGGTGAGCTGATGGCACAGTCAGATGGGATGTCCTGGATGTAGCCAGGGTACAAGGCTGCTGCTGTTCCCAAGGAAAGGCTTCTTGCACCTTCACACCTGCTGGGTCATTGCTCTCTTACCCTGGCTCCTGGCCATTAAAAAGCTTGTCTTAGAAAAAAATAAAAGTAAATTAGGCCAAGCCAGAATATTTTGGATGAGTTCCTTGCTATAGATCAGGATCTCCCCCTGATCTGGAGGTCTGTGCATGAAAAGTGGGAATGCTGTTTTGGGTTAGGTGCTCTAGATGTTGAGGAGACACAGAAAGAAAGCACTGGAAGGATTGGAGGTGTGGGGAAAATGCCTGATGCTGTAAGAAATGAAGGCTATTTATTTAGCTTGTATGAAAGAGGACTGAGAAATGCTTTGATTACACTGCATAATAGAGAAAACACCAGAAGTGAAAGGGCAGTTTAATTTGTCAGAAAGGAGATAACAAGGATCATGGATATGAAAGCTGGACGTGCTCATCTCAGAAAGAAGGCACATATCTTTTTAACAATGAGGCTGATTAAGAAGCTACAGAAAGGAATGATGGAGTTTCCATTTCCTGATGCATGGTGCTTAATTTAAATTGAATCACCTCCAGGTAGAATTGTGCTAGTCCAACACTAGTTACAGCCTAGATACAGGCCTAACAGGGTGAGATGGAACAGGAAGTCAAATCAGATGGTTTACTTTTTAATAATGTCTTTAAAATATAAGAATTAGATAACACTGTCCTGTGGTACTACAAAAGCTGGTATAAACCCATTTCCTCTCATCTCATCTCATCTCATCTCATCTCATCTCATCTCATCTCATCTCATCTCATCTCATCTCATCTCATCTTTCATTGCACATTGCACTTTTGATCTAGGATAAAAATATATGATTCCAGTAGGCAGTCCAGGTTTGTCTCCCCTGTTTTACAGCTATACAACTGGGAGTGTTATTATTATCACCATTAAGGCTTAAGCATATGTTTAATGTGAACTTAAACACTTTTTACAACTTGCAGCCTTAATCATTGCAGTGTAATAAGAACCAAATCATTACAGAGCAACAGATTAGTTCTCAGAGCTTCTGCACCTTAGGCAGTGATGCCATTAATTCATATAAATGAGGCAGCACTGGGCCTGATAGGTATTTGGAAGGGAGTTTCCAGTGCAAATTTTTTGCTTAAAATAATTTCTGTTGAAGTTACCCATGTAGCTGCTAAATGAGTGCATTGCACTGAGGAATGGGGACAGGAACCTAAAAAGAAGATAAAAAGACAGAAATGTAATAGGTGCAATTAGAACTGACAGAGGAAGGAGCTGGGAAGTGAATGAAGGCATGCAAGGATGTCATGGAATCAGAAAATCTTTTGGGTTGGAATCAAGTTCCAACCACCCCATCATGGGCAGGGATGATGCCCACTAGACGAAGTTGTTGAGGACCCTGAAATACTTGAAATATAATAAAAAATAAATCTGGATTGTTTTCACAGCTATCCAGAAGAGCCTCTAACCTTTGCCATCAGGCACAGACTAACTGGGTTGGGACATAAAAGGGTGCATCTAGGATCACAGGGATATTAGATATAAGGAAGAAATTCTCTATTGCAACAGTGGTGAGGCTCTGGCACAGGTTGCCCAGAGTGGCTGTGAATTTCCCAACCCTGGAAACATTGAAGGCCAGGCTGGATGGGGCTCTGGGAAACCTGGTTTAGTGGAAGGTGTCACTGGTCATGACAAAAACCTTGGAACTGGATGATCTCCAAGTTTCTTTCCAACTCAAACCATTCTGTCTTCATTTTTCTACTATCAACCTAGGGAACAACTTGCTACCAAATTGCTAAATGCAGGTTTTATTAAGATTATTAAAAAATACCTCGGCTTAAAGAAAGCAAAAGAAGATCTCTGGATTTAATTTCCTAGTACATTATAAAGTGTAAATATTGGTCAAATCTCTGTTAAATTTGGATTTCTATGAATTTTCCTTCTGTGCAGCATTCCTGGCATCACTCATTCATTCTGTTTTACTTTCAGGCTACTCTTACAATCAAACTTTTCAGGATTTGGTAACTTGGTATCTCTGCTTCTCTGTCAAATATGGCTGAAATTGGCCTAAATTCACAAGTTATCACTGTAGAACAGGTAGCAAGATACAAGGCGCAGATAATGTCATCTCATGCACTTTGTCCCCTAAGGAGACCATATTAAAAAATGATTGGCCATTCATACAGATACCAAGGATAGCAATACAAACCATTATTAAAGACAGTAAAGTTATTGGAAGGCATATTAAACTTTGTACTTCAAGGTTTAAACTCAACTCTAGCTGTTACAGAGGATTATAGCTCTATATTACAGGAAATAATTGATTTCTAGGTCACTTCACATTCATTACCAAAAAATTCCCCAAATCATCAGAAGAATCTAAACTTCCTCTTTGGTGTAGCAGAAAGATTTAAGACGGAATAATTTCTTCCAACTTTCACTGACAAGGGAAGCAAGATGGGAGTCACAAAATATTTAACCGACGTCTCCTGTGAAGTTTTGATTTCTTCTTTATGGTGTCCTCATCTTCTGACTCAGGATTTAGCTGGAAAGGGGCACTGGGATGGATGGATCGAAGCCTGGCCCAGGCAGGTTTTGTTCATGTGTAGGACACCAGACCTTTCTTTCTAATTTTTTTTTTTTTTTTAGTTATCTACAATAACTGAGTTATTATAACTGTGTTTCATGGAGATGTGACTGCTTTCCTCAACTGAATGGAAGAGGAGTGAGGACTTGACAGCTCAGAGGGGAGGTAATCTGAATTTCTCATCAATCTCCTGACTTTACACTCCTTGAAAGGTGAGGTACTGAAATTGCTACCCCAGAAATGACCAATGCAAGTATGAGTTTTTGTGCCTACAAACTGAGGTAAAGTCCTCCAAGGTTAGGCTTAGGCTGGAAGGAAATTTCCTGCTGCTGAGGCAACATCTCTTTGACAGTCTGCCAACATCTCCTGAGATTAAGGTTCCTGTGACAGCTGTTTACTTACTTACAAATTGCATGTGATTTAATGATTTTAGTTGGAAATAACTGTGACTGGACCAAGATACAGAGCACCTGCCAAAGCTCTCACTCTGGAAAATTCATATACAGTGTCTAGAGCCAGAGGATGAACCATCAAATACTGGAATAGACCCTTTTTCCTTGGCATGTATATTTCCCAGGGTTTTGTACTGAGTTTATGGGGTAAATTTGTATATGAAAAGTAAAACTGACATGTGCCTAGCATGAGGAGAATCATATTCCAAACAACAGTGATATATATATTTACACAGAAAACAGTCAACTTGAATTCAGGAAAGAATTTAGGAACATTATGTGGACATTTCTTGGTGTGCATTTAATCTCTCTTTTTCCATACCTTAAAAAAGAAAGCAAATTGTAAACAGCAACAACAAAAAATTATAGAAAGAGCCAATGAATAACAGCAAGAAAACAAACCAGGAGAGGTGTTCTGCAGTCTGCACTTTCTCCTCACCCATCCACACAGCACATTTGCAACTAAAGTCTCCAAAAGAGGATTTTGCAGTTCTAACCATGTCTGACAAAGACTCCACCACCTCCACCCACCTCTTTCATGACAGGCCAAGTGTGAACTGACTATTTACTTCACTCAGATGTCTCACTTCAGTGAAAAGGTGAAGCAAAAATTGTTGCAACAAGTTTGGACTCTGGTAGGTCAGTGGCTCATCTGTACTGTGGTGGCAATATTTCCTTCTGGCTACGCTGTGCTCCTGTACTGCTACAAACATGCAGGACAAAAATGTCACAAAATTGTTCCAAAAGTGGCACAAAAGCCATTATTTAAGAAAAACCATAAGCCAATTCTTCTGTAGAAAAATGGATATCATAGGATCCTATGAAGGTCTGGTTTGGAAGGGACCTTAAAAGCCATCCAGCTCCAACCCTTCCCGTTGGAAGGGACAACTTCCACTATCCCAGGCTGCTCCAAGCCTTGTCCAGCCTGGCCTTAAACACTTCCAGGAATGGAGTAGCCACAGCTTCTCTGGGCAACCTGTGCCAGTGCTTCATCACACTGAGTAAAGTACTTCCTAACACCTAATCTAAATCCACTATATGCAGGAATACATCTGGTGCAGTTCTGCTGGTCAGAAATACCTGCACTGAAATCAATGTTATTCTCAAAAAGGGAGGAAATAAGAAACAGTTTCTTTAGTAGAGGAAAAAAATTTTTAATATAATTGAGCAGAAAACCAGTAATCCCAGTAAATTCCATCCTTGGCATTAGTGATGCTGTATTGACAGATCCCAGCAGAGAATTTGGCCAACACTATGACCAGATCATATTACAGCAAATGTTGCTTGGAGCATCTTCATACAAAGCTGGAATATAACTGAGCAAAATTACCAAAAGGAACTGCTTGAAGCAGGGTATGATTTTGTTTGACAAAACAAAAATAGTTTTATAAAAGAGGAGTTCAGGGTGGGGTACTACAGGACTGCCAGTGATACACAACCAAATCCCTGAGCTGATGGATGCTGGAGCCCTCTCATCAAGCTTTCTGTTACACCTTGGCCTACTGCCATTTTCAAAGTGCAGGGACAATGCAGAGGCACTTTGCTTGCTCATATTCTATGGGTGTAGAAGACCTTAATCTTCACTGTTAAAACTAGAACAAAAACAAATGAAACAAACAAAAAGCAAACATGAATGTCTGCTTTCTTTTGGGGGTGAAATACAACAGGAAAACTAGTTTTGCTTCAGTTCTCAGTATTTGAAATCCAGTGGGACCTTTTGGTACAAAAGCTCAATTTGGACTGGATGGGAACCCAGTTTACTAGTTTAAGTCACTGTTGGCTAATACAGCTTGAAGCTGTTCTACAATAAAGCACAACATTCAGCTGTGAGCTTTATCGTTGGGACTCATCTGACCTTTCCCAGGTAAGCTGGAATTGCTTAACACTGTGGCTACCCCAAAACTAATAGAACCTTTCAGCTTGGCTTAGGCTATCACTTCACTTCCCTGACATCAATTTCTAAAATAAAATAGAAGGCTAATTGGTAAATCAGGCAAGTACTTTTTTCCTACCCCCCTGAGATATAATGGTCAAACACATTTTCAAATCTAAACTACCAACAATACAAAGGTACAACTTAAACACAGAAATAAAAGGGGAAGGATGAAAGTTCAACAAGAATTTTCCAGGTCAAATTTATTTGCCTTGACAGGGACAGGTATTAATCACAGTCACCAAGCTTAAGGCAGAGTAGCCAGTTTTAATCAGCATGGTTGAAAAGTCCAGGGAAAAAATGGATATGCGGGAAACAATTTACCTCCAGGGCTTCTGGCACCCCAAGACCATTTTTACCTCACAATATCGTGCTACTGTACTGAAATACTCTCAGAAAATGCAAGACCACATAGGCTGACTATAGTATGAATTCTTCAAAAACTACTTGGTGTGAGATGTTGAAACTGAAGATAGACAACAGGATGCTTTGCATATTATGGGTTGTATTTTGAGATGTGTAGTGAAGTAAAGCAGGAGGAATGACAGGAGTTGAACAACTGATCCAAGTGGTTCAAGGGCAGAGCCATACCCAGTGATTGCTCCTTAGGAGGAGGATTTTGGATGAGGAGCAGTAGGTGATGTGAATGATGGGTGAAAAAAGCTTTTCAAGCTGTCTGAGGAAATTCAGATTAAAATAAGGTGAAGGAGTGATGAAACTAGTTAGACTCATAAGTTTAAATCTCTGCTGAATGCCCTAAAGACGAAAATTCAGCCCAAGGTATAGAAGATGCATCACAGCCCATTCAGGAAGATGTTTCAGCAGCCAATCTGAATATGTGGACACTATCAAGAAGAGTACAGAAAAGAAGGAAACATTAAGGCGCGAAGACTTTAGTACTGCAGTTGTGACTGTGAGGCACCGTCCCATACCGTTGCTTTCTATACTAAACACAGACGAAAAATGGAGAGTTCCTGCCACAAACCACTTCTAATCTCAGAATAAGGCACAAATATCCTCTAATCACCACCCACGGCACATGAGTTGGGGAACCTCCTGTCTGTGTTAGAGAACTTGGCACCCCTTGGCAGCACCGACATCACTCGCCTGCTCAACGTCCCCATCAAAGCCACCTTGCTGCAGGAAAAGAAGAAGCCAGAAGCTTCCAGGAGAATGTGTGATCCCTCCCTGGCTGGGGCTGGAGCAGCTCTGCGGGAGCAGTCCTTGGGCATGATCCCCAGGAGCGCTCTGCGTGAAGCTTCCTCCAGAGCTTGGCCGGCACGCAGGAATCCGATGTTTAGAAAGCCATTTTCCTGTCCGTATAAACAATCCAACCACAATAGCCCAATTCCTGGCTCCGAGGCCTCATTTAAATGTTGGTCAGTTGAGGCTCACAATTAACATTTAATTAGTAAACTCCTGACAAAGGCAGGAAGTCTCAGACTTTCCCTTCATTCTCTTTCAGGCCTCTGAAGGGAAGGACCAGGCCTGTCTTTGGCTTTCGACTCAGCAGACGGGTGGGTTTTTTTTTTTTGTTCCCTCTCCCAATTTCCCTTTGCTTGCAGAACAGTTGCTTTCCCTGCAGCAGACAAGCATGACCTGAATATGTTGAATGTTTGGCTGGAAATAATCTACTTAACATAAATATTTCCATCTAAATTTTACCCTGGATGGCTTCCTTAGTGTTCCCAGAGGACTGAAGGAAAAGTGGTTTTTCAGGGATGAGATGGTGAGGAGCTTGGTCACCTGCATTCACAAGCCCTTGTGGTAGAGGAACTGCCAAAAAATCTGATTTTTTATGTGATGCTGGAAAGTTATGCCTGTTGTCTGTGATTACCAGGACAAAAATGACCTCTTGACAATAAGAAGGGAAAATGGCTATGGTTAAAACCAAGAGAAAGCACTAACGTGGGTGTTGGATCAGACCATGCCTGTGGTGAGGCTCTTTGCTGAAAATGTGTGATGGAATTGGCACAGTGGCCTTTTCCCCAGCATGGCAGAGGGACTTGGAGTTCACACTGTAGATTATGTTACATTTAGGCATTGTTCATTCATCCAGAGAACACTGAACCTCACCTTTGGCCACCTAGTTGCTTTTCATGTGATTATTCAGGAAATATGAATTACAAGTAGAGCTTGTTTTTAAACAATGCTAAAACAATCTGAACTTGCTGATTGGGAGTATGACAAGATAGAGCATAGCACATAAAAAAATTATGGAAATTTATTCACCTGATCACACCCTGAGAGAAAAGTAAAGGTGTGAACAAAACAAAAATAATAATTGTAAAACCGGTTTTTTAGAAAAAACACTTCGGTTTTTCCCCCTGATATCTATTTTCCATTGCGGCACACAGTAGAGTTCAAGAAGTCTGTCAGCTGGCATGATGTATTTTTCTGCTTACAGTTTTGAGATTTTCTCAAAGTAAACTTTGCTGTTCTCTCTAAAGAGAAAGGTGATACTGTACCACCACTCATACAACTGTTGTATCCTTTTGCAAAGAGGGACTGTGGAGAGCAGTGAGGTTGTTTGAATTGTCTATCTTACCTCTCTTTGTCTGCCTTTTGTCAGACATGGAGAGATTGAAAGAATTTATTATTTCATAATATAAATGTCTGAAATCATAATCATCCCTTTCTCGCTGGGATCTGGCCATCTGAAAATCAATTTGGCTTTGGATTCATTGCTTCATTCCATTTTATGTCTTTAACTGATTGTTTGGCCACCATGACACCTTCAGCATTTTTTTCCCCTTGTGTTCACAGAATTGGAGGGAGACAAAGTGATTTATGGGAATGCTTAGCCCTGGTTTGTTTTGGTTTAGCACAAACATTAAAAAGCATTGTCAGGCACATACCTTCTGTGTGCTGGACAACGGCTTGAGAAAATATTTTCCTTAAAGACGTTTCACAGGTCTCTGAGTATGGACAAGGTTTTTTGCTAGGTATCTAGGTCAATATTTAGCAGAATTCTGTTGGAACATCCTGTTTCCTCTACATTTCTTCTGCAGAGAGAGATAAGCCACTGCACTCTTTATCCAGGGCACTTACCCCTGTCATCATCCACACCAATTCCACTCACTTGGTTGGATCATGGGGTGAGCAGAGCCACAGCTTTAACTTCCTTTTTCATACCTTCCACCGATGCCTTGAAACTTATTCTGAGCAGAAGTTCTGAAAGTTATCCAAAGACATTGGAGACAGAATGGGTGAACCTTACATCCTTTCAACAATAATAATAATAACATGGGAGCTACCTGACCAAAAGAATTCATCTAAAAAGTAGAGATCCAAACTGAGCAAATCACCTTGCTAGCATATGTGAAAAAAAAAAAAAAAACAACAAAAAACCCCAGCTGGGATGGCAGAGAGCAGGGTGTTATTTTTCTCCCTTAAAAGTGGAGAAATCAGATGTTTTCCTCCAATGTTTAGATCTCACAATGATGGTATCTTAGACATTTACTTGGGGGTAGGCTCCTGTCTCATTCATCTCAACATAGCTGAGATAGAATCATCACACATGGAACTTACTTGAATGCAGGTAATTCTGTAATTTCTGTGTTGTACACTATTTCTGTGCTCGTTCAGGACTTACCAGAAAAAATAATCACCACATAGCCAGCTCCTAACCAGCAGAACTTAGAGTTGAAAGGACCAATGCAAAACAGAGGAAACCCCAATCACTTTTCTGTTAAGCATCACTAGAACCATATGGAACTCTGGCATTTATCAGTACAAAAGATAAAACCACTTTTTTTCCTTATTACTATTTTTTATTTAATTGTCTCCATTTTGGACTGCTGGTTTTCTTTCAGAATTTCCCTGTAAGGGGCATCCTGTCCCAAAGAGCTCTCTGTGAATACTGGAGCATCCTTTTTGATGTGGTGTGAAATCCAGGCTTGTATCAACCACTGCTGGTGTTTGAACAGACAGAGAGAAGAGCTCAGATCTCCAGATCCAAAAATAAAACCAGACACTCTCTCCAAGGTGTTTGGATAGTCCAAATCTTCATGCAACAGCCCTGCAATACCTGGAGGTCCATTTGCATTCCATAAGACAGCGTTTTCCCAGAGTTTTGATATGTCCACTGTGCAATATGGAAGCTCAGAGTAAACAGGTAAAAATGAACTGGCTTGTGGATGGTATCCCTGAGAGATGTTGCCACTGTGCATTAAAGGTTAAAAAATCCATCAAAAAGAAATTTTTATCTTAAATAAAGGAACCCTGTCTCTAGATGATGAGCTAATAGGCTTGGCCAGCTGTTTTATAAAACACCTGATTCCCTGAAACAGTAAATGACCCCATAACACAAGCACTGAGAATAAAATCATGGTCTTAGTGGCATCAGTTCACTTTTCTTGTAGTATTAAAAAAAAAAATTAAAATTAAAATCAGGAATAGAAATAAAACAGACCAGAGTTCGTGACCTGTTCAGGAATGCAATTAGCCCATAAAAATCATGACTGGGATTTGTTGCAAGGTAGAAACATGATCCCTTAAAATAAAGTTGCCCCTTTGCAAAGTACCAAACAACAGGGAAGAACAAAATAAGGGAGAGATGAACAGTTTTTATTTTAACCCCACTTCCCTCCCTCCTCAACCAGAAAAAGCTGTAAAAGAAAAGACCCATCACCTCCTGTAGTCAAGTTTCACAGCAAACAAGAAGTCCTGAGCAACTCTGTGATTACTTTTATCTCTGTAAGACTAATCCCATGATAAACCTCTTGTTTCCTATACTTGATGTACCACTATTTTACTAGTCCTGAATGCATCAAGCACATTGTGGATGGCTCACTACGAACAAACAGAACCTGACAGTTTCCTTCCTTAAAATAAACAGAAGTGGTACTTAGACACAGTTCAAAGAGTTTAGCACTCCCAGAATGGCTATTATTACCCTTTAGGTGGTCATGTAGACCCAGTTTTTCATTCTAGTGAAGGCAGCTTTTAAAAATTTTGCTCCCTTCCTATTTTTTAACTGGCTGTAAAGTGATTATATAATTACGAAGCCTGTTTTTTTTACAGTCCTCTGCTTCCACTTTCCATGCCAAGTGATCTATGTGTTTATACCACTGCTTGTTTATTTCCACCTCCTTTTCGGAGAAAGAATTGTGCCATTTGGGCTTCTCAGAAAGCATTTTACCAAAAGCAACACCATACTGGACAGGTGACCACCAGCAGCAGAGGCTGTATTTAAGAAATAATATTACAGTTACCTCTATGAGGCCTTTGATCCAAAGATTCAGAGCCTTAACAGTTGCCAGTCTACACAGAGTTCATAAAAGGAGTGCAAATTAATATGCAGTTACTGTTCTGGATAAAACTTGGAAATTCCTTCATCATTAGGATCTGTGCTCATCCTGTGTGAGTGTAAGGAATTGCCCAGAGTGCCTAGGACTTCTAGATTACACACCAAAGAAAAAGGAATTTATATTCTCTGATAATAAATATCAATTTTTTGATGGGCCTACTGAATCAAGCCCAGTGGAGACAGGAGCACATGGCATAAGAAAAGCTGAGGGTTCTGGGTTGGATCAGAGTTTTAAGATGAGAAAATTCAAGATCACTTATGAGACTGAGTATTGCAATGAGGGGGTGTAGAAAAGCCAGAATCAAACTTCTCTCAGAGTGCACAGCAACAGGACTAAGGCAACTAAGGAGAGTAAAATATTTTGGACTTTTTTTTTTTTTCACCTTGTGGGTGGTCAAACAGTGGAAAGGAGACGTGTGAAATCACCATCCTTGGGAATATCCAAAATTCTACCAGGTGGGACACTAAGCAATTTGATCTAACTTCAAGGATGGCCCTTGCTTGAGTGAGGGGCTATATATGTGACCTCCAGACTTTTCTTAAACCTAAGTGTCTTCTCAGTAAGAAAGTAAAGAAAAAGTATCATTACCCAGTGGCTATTTGGACCTTCCCCTCAAGCAGTCAATCTCCTAAACTCCTGAATAAAGGCAGGGACTGATATCTGTACCTTGTGTACCTAATACATTATTAGTGCTGTGCAGCTCCAATCATGTGTGATTGAATTTTCTCTGATAGCGGGTTGTTTTTTATGTTTTTTATGTTTTCTATGAAAAACACCTTTCTGCGTTAAAAAATGAGGGAAATGCTGAAAAGTGAATTTCTTGAGTTTTAGATGGAATGTTTTCAGTTCATGGGGCTAACTTGAAGGATTTCAAGTTCACGGCAAAAATTTCCTGTTTTTCCACAGTGCATACCTCCTCTGAAAAAAATTATGCAAGTCTCTAATTGTCAGTTTAGAATCACAGAACCATTTAGTTTAGAAAAGACCCTTTAAGACCATTGAGTCCATCATTAACCCAGCATTGCCAATGCCACCACTAAACCATGTCCCCAAGTATCACACTTACACATCTTTTAAGTAGCTCTAGAGTTGGAGACTCTTTTTCTGTTGTGATGGCCAAGAGAAAAATATTTTGCCCCAACATTAAGAGCATACCAAGAACTCTCTGTAAAGAAGCCTATTCATTTTGAGCTTATAAATGCCAAATGAACCCCATAGATCCCTACAGAAGTGCTCCAGAAAGGTCAGAGGTTTAGAGAAGTGTAAAACCATAAGGTTTAGGGCTGGAATTCCCAATATGCTTGAAGGAGAAGTGGAATGTTTGGTGGTGCTGCTGGGTTTGTCACATGTCGGGACGGGGTGATGTGTGACTGTTGCAGGTGTGTTAACAAACCCCTGCAGTCACTATTCTTGGTTTAAGTTTTCAAGAAATGTTGCTGGGTTAGTGTTCTTGGTTAGAAGGTGTGAGCAAACCCAAGACAAGCAAAAATCCCGTGTCTAACCAATAGAGATGTACGGAAATGGTCTCCCCTCTTCTGCCCTGGCTGTTATCACAGTTTGATGGTATCTCTGTGATACCTGGCTGGTGTCACAGTTTGAGGAGAATTGTGCCAGGTTTAGTGACAAAACCAGGGGAAGAGCTGTACTGGGAAACCTCAGCTGTGAACACACCTCCCAGCCAACCTCCTCTGCACTGGGGTTCCACTGGCAGCAGACCTATGGGAAGCTCGGCTGTGGCCTTTCCCTGAGGCAGAAACTCCCTGGCATTATTCATTTTGGCACACACTGAGGGGATATCACTGCATGCAATACCTATCTACCATTTCTTGGAACACATAAAAAAAAGACAAGAATGAATGGCATAAGCCTTATGTTTCAAATATGATACTTGACAGGACTGTCTCTACCAGTTTGTCGGTGCCAACAGTGATTCGACTGTATAAATCAGCTTTGATTTTTCCCAGGTTGCCAGGGCTGGAATAACCTGTAACACTGATTAGGTTGTGGGTGTTTGAAAGCCCTCCTAATGTATTCAGGGAGGGGTAGCCATCCCCATTTTATAGCTGGGTAAACTGAGGCACAGGGAGGAGATGCTAACCAAGAGCTACAGTGCCCCAGCCTGAGAGAGAAGCCAGCTCTCCTGACTGCTCAGCGCTTGCCTTTTAACCACTAGACCATGAATCCTGTTTGCTTTGTTTCCTTGGGTTTTGGGCATGTTTGTTTTCCCCTTTTATGTACCTAATGATGCTGGTCCACAGCAGGCAGTGGACAGCTGACGGATTACAGGGAGGGAATGGGGAGCAGGATGCTCCACCAGCTCCAGGGCTGTTTAACCTTCCTCCTATGGTGCTGGTCTGGGTCCCTCCCACTCATGCTCATATAACATCCCTGGGGCTAGGACAACAACTGCCTAAATGGAAAAAGGAAACATTTCCTGTGCCTTTAACTACTTTTAGTGCAGTTTGGCACCTTCAAAGGAAGCAGTGTGCTTAGCTTAGTCAGCCAGCATTCGGTGGGTCTTCAGAAACCTGTGTTTTTGGTGGATAAATCCATCAGAAGCTGCACACTGGGAGCATAACTCAGCACTCCCACAGAGCTGGTGTGACCCCTCTGACACCCAAGAGGCCAAACTGCAGAGCAAAGAGCTCTTAAACAGGCCACCCTACTCAGGCTGGTTTTCACTCTCACTTCACAGAACTTCATGTTAGGCTCCCTCCAAGTTGTTCATCAAAATCTCTGTGCCCAGGTACTGAAGAATCATCTTTGCTTCTGTACTTCATCTTTTCACTGAAGGCTCTGGTTAGCAGGTCAGGGAAAAAGATACAGAGAGACCAGTGAAAAAGCCTGAGGAGTCACCTGCTCTTTCTCTACCTCACGCCATCTGCAAAGCTGTTAAACCACAATCCTGCCCAGTTCAGTGGCAGAGAGGACTTGTCTAAGCAAGTGAAGCAAAGTATTTTTGTGCAACTGCTTCAGGTATATCTGTAGGCACCGTCTTTTAGCTTTTTTTCCCCTATTTCCCCCATTTTTCCAGCTGGATTCCCATATCCTGTTTACAGTGTAAACATGTCTGAAAAAAAAAAACTGTAAAAATTTTGTGTACACAGGAAAATGGGGGTCAGATAGCCTTTAAGTCCTTATCTGAGTTTTTTCCTTTTTTGTTTTGTCTCATGCAGTTGCATTTCACAGCTGGCTGTAGATTTGACTCCACTAATAGTGTGGGTTCAAAAAGCTGAAACGCCTCAAAAGTAGTATTTAAATACATCAGCCCCAAGAAGAAACCTTAATATTTTTAAAAGATCCCAGTAGTGCTTTCAGGACAGCAGAAGATAACTGGTTTTTACTTTTGATTCCAGGGGGTCTCCTGTGGTCCGTATTGGTGTTCAAAATTCCACTGTGCTAATTGTTGGCCAAAACCTGCTCAAAGGTAGGTCCAAAAACTTGAGGGAAAAAAAAAAAGAAAGTTTTTTTGGCCCAGGCTGTATAACAGTGGTGAACAGAGTGGTCTTTCCTTGGAAAACAGGACCTGCCTGCCATGAAGAATTGATCCCAAAGTTGGGGTCAACTTTCTGCAAAACCACCAGAGGGAAAAAAAAAACCTCCTCTGGGCTTCCTTCACTGACTCACCCCTGTCCACTTGCTTTCCAAAATGCAGGCAATGAGATACATATCCATGACCATGCCTCTTCAGGGGAATGAACTCCTCCTACATGCTTATTTATGAGGATATTGTCTATCAGGTATAAGGGCCTGCAGCTGATGCTGTAGGACAAAAAATCATAAAAACTGGATACAGACTAGGGAACACCTGAAATGTCAGTATTATTTCCAGTTGCCAGAGGGAAAGCACTTACTGGGATTATTCTCATATTATTTCATCATTAGAGTTTCTAATTAAAATGCAAGCCCTGACTTAGCTGGGCACTGCTAACATGCAGTCTCCAATCAAGACAAACTATGATTTTAGTCTTAATGCATTAAGGAGGGTTTTGCTGTGCTTGTGTGAGTATTACCAAAGTCAGATGGTTGTAAAAAGGGAGAAAAACTATTTATGAGTGCCAAAGCACCTCCTTCTTTCTTCCTCCCCCAAATGAAGCCAGAAGCTGTATGAAACCTTTTCTCTCCTTTTCTCTTCCCGTTTTTTGGGCAAGGGGGAGTCAGGTGGTTCTCGGTGGCAAGAGATTCCATCATCCTGCAGAAGAAGGGACGTGGCTAGCCCTGGGGAGGATGTACAGGCTGGTGTGAAGCATGTGAACCAGGGCACATGGGGAATGTCATGGGAGCTGTGGGTGGGTGCCAAAGGGTCGGGTGAGGACAGTGCTGCTGGGAGGGCATCCCGTGGACGAGCTGTGACTGATGCGCTGGGTGGCCCCGTGGCAGCCTCCTGCTCTTTAACGAGCTACCAGGGAGATGCATGTGGCTTGTAGCTGCATCAGCGGTGTTCCACTTCCTTAACAGGCTCAGGAGGGAATTAGAGGTTTGAAAGAATCACAGTTTTTGCTTAAGCACTGCGGGATAATGGGAAGAACACTCAGTCCTAGAGGAAAGCTTCTTCAGACGTTCCCTGTTCTGTCTCTTGCCAGGACTGTCTGGTGTCAAAGAGAACCAGAGGCAGCACCCTGCTCGAGTAAACCTACCTGGTTTTGTGTGCCATGTTTTTAAAGAGAGCTTCGTACAACCTTGTGACAGTTTCAACTATGACTTTGAATAAAATCCGGTAAGATATTAACGCTTGAATTTTTTTGGAAAACAATTATTCATTCAAACTCAGATGTTTTTGGGAAAAAAAAAAAAAACAAAAAAACAACAAATCAAAACAAGCCAAAAAACAACCCCTGCCTTCAAAAAGCCAAACTGGTTCGCTTGAATTTCCTATTTCAAAATTTAAAAGAAAAGCTTTCAGGAAACACCATTTTGATCTTTCTTTTTCAAAAGCTATGTTAAAACGAAAGCACTAGTCAATTCAGCTGTTTAACCCCAGTAGTTCTTAAATACATTAACAATTTCTGGAAATTAATCAAGATCCTCAAAAGGATTCAAGTGCTTCTCTGCTTTTTAGGAGGAGAGAGATGCATCAGATTCTGCCTAGCAGGGTTTCAGGGGTGTCTGCCTACAGCAGGAGCAGATGTAAGTCACCCACTGAATGTGTTCTGTGTACCCCATAATAATGCCCTGGTCACCAATCCACGTTTCCTGACCCCAGGGGAGCATTGTGCCTGTGGTGGAGGTGCCTGTGGGTGGCAGATGTGTGAGGAGGTTGTTTCCAGCACAGGCTGAAACCTCTGCCCTGCTCCAGAGCCCTCGACACAAAATGGGATGTGCCCATGGGTTGTGTCTGGTAGTATCTGGTCCTAGGGCGGAAGAGAGATGCCAGGGTGACAATAAATGTAATTATCATCACCTAGAGGGGGAAAATGGACCAGAGAGCAAAGAAATGAAGCTCATGTGTGGTGTATGAGCCTTGGCAGGACCCATTCTGAGTAAGAAGCCCCCAAAGGTGATACAAAATAGTATTTTCCAGAGCTGGGGATCTCATCCTTGTTTTCAGTGAGCAACCCTTGGTTTAGCTGCAAACTATTCCTCTTGTGCTCTCCTATGACATAAAGATGTGCCTGAAGCTTCTGCTTGCGATAACTTTTTTTAAATTTTTCTTTTCATATTTAAGATACAGCAGAAAAACCTCCAATAAATACTTACCCCATCTCAAAAAAACAACATCAAACCACCAAACCAGTTTTCAAAATACATGAGACAGCTCTGAAGCTGTGACTGAGAGAGGGTCAGGCTGCAGCCAGCTGCAGAAAGCACGAGTGGTGGAAGAGTCTGACAATGTGAGACTGGGGGTGGAGGCTGTGGTATAAGAAAAGGTCATTTTGTAAAGGCAGGGTTCTCCTTACACCAACTAAATCTCTCACTGTCTACAATGGCTAAAATTCACAAAGGTCACTCCAGAGACCTGGTGCATGGAAACATTGTTCTTTCAATTACTCAGCAAACTAGAAAGTGAGAAAGAGAAACCAAGCTATTTTTTCCTTTATTCAGCTAGTCTGCTGCACAATTCATCTTCCTTGAACCCCCTGCTCTGGTGATCCCCTCCTGAATCTCTCATTTTGCTCATGTTAAATGTATGAAGAGCATAGTGTGAGTAGCAGTTTGAAGTGGATGCTACACGTGATGGATTATCCCTCACCTGGAGGATGTAGCATTTGGAAAGTGGAGGCTGAGCTGGAGCCAGGAGCTCTGTGCCCGCTCCTTTGCAGCTGGTGCTGAGTGATGGGGAGGAAATCTCTTAGCTGTGAAGATTGGCAGGGTTTGTTAGCTCATGCTCATGATGGCAGGAGACTTTCCCCTGCATGAGGCTGATTTCATCTGTGCACTCCAAGATTTGCCATCCAGGTAAGCTCTTTCCACCATGTAAAAGAAAGATTCCAATTAAAACCTAGGCTGTGAACACAGCTGGGGTGCACAGGTGTGGGTTTACAAGGAGAGGGCAAAGAAAAGGGCTTTAGCCCCCTCATTAGCCTTCACCTCCCTTCCTTTATGGCCAGAGGTCTTGGGTCTGGGTCCTCAGCAGTGCTGTGAGGAGAAAGAGAGTGAGAGGAGCAAGTGAGGGGACAAGTCCAGGGCACGATGTGGAATGCTAGGAAGGGAGGGGCTCAGCCCCCTCCACTGGCACTTGGGCTCCTTCTCTCCTGGTGTATCCAAAATACCAAGGCCTGACCTGTCCCTAACCCCATTGCCTGAAACATTAATTTCTGTGGCTCCTGGCTGGGATATTTGCTATTTTTTCTTTGTCTCCCAAGCAGCCCTTCTCTTCATCTCCTGGAGGTACTGCTGCTGCCATGTTCCTGGCTCAACATTCCACCTTCTCTGTTGCAACATCTCATCAACTTCTCCACTCGACATCTCTGTTGCCAGAAGCAACCAACACTGTGCTACCAACATTTGGGGTCCAGCATTGAAAGAGGAACTTCTGGCACACTTATTTTTCTTTTTCTGACGTGTACTGGGTGACATCCCCTCCTTTCTTGTCACCCCATAATATTCATGTCAGCTTTTAAAAGTTAATATCTATGGCTTCCTGCAAATGTAACTAATTTTATTTATCATTGACTTTACTGTGCCACTGTCTGTTTTTTGTTGCTGCATGGCTTTGCATTGAAGCTGTGCTGCACTGCACTTTATTATGCCTAAGGATTGGATTTTAATTCTAATTCCTTAGAAAAATGCCCTTTTGCATGTGGAATTAAGGTGGGGGGCAGGATGAAGATGTAACCTCTTCCTCCACTAAAGAAAACTGCCTGTAGGTAATGCCAGTTAAATGAGCAAGGGGTTCCTGCCTTCTTACACAGCCATGGAAGGAGTATTTTATTTCGACATCTTGCTGTCATGGGAAAAGGCACCAGGACCTCAGGAGGTGCAGCCCCTACCCCTGCCACTGTTCAGTTTGCTGCATTTCCTCCTGAGACCTCTCAGGGTGACCCCAGTGGCTCTGACTACTGCAGGGGACTCCAAGCACAAAGAAGGCTGAGCTGGGCAAGTGTTTGTGTTTGTCTTTCCTCTTCCTTACTCTCATGTGTAAAAAACACTTTGGGACTGCACATCAGGCTTATTTGGGCACTGTTCATCTCTGGCTTTGCCAGAGCACACCAAAAGGAAATTTCCCCTATGCTTTAGTTGTTTTGCTTCACATCAAAAATGGCCCTTATTCTTGTCTCCTGTGTACACAAGAAATTTTGGTGTGTTAGCTAAAAGTATAGGGGAGAAAAAAAAAAGGGAAAAAAAAAAAATCTGTGAAATGCATTACATTGCATTTGGCTAACACTGTCACTGAAAAATTTGCTGCTGATTTTTTTTTCTTTTTCAGAGTGATTTTTGGGTTATGATGGAGTTGGTTCACAGCACTAAGCTCCAGATTTGTGGTTAACTAGTAGCCAGTTTAGGAAATTATATTATCATTACCTCAGAATTTCTTAGTTTAGCAGTTTTCCTCATCCTCCACCTCCCTCCTTTCTCCATCCCCTCCAGAATTCCCTGTTCAGAGATATTATTTTTGAGGTCTTCAGGAGCTTGAAAATGCACATGATTTTTTTTTTTTTTATTTTTTGCACTGAGACTGTCCACAAAAACACCAAACCCCCCCCAAAAAAACACAAAAAAACAAAAAAAAAAAAAAACCCCAAAACATTGTTTTTTTGCTTCCCCCTCACCATGCTGGCTGTACTCTGGCTCTTGGCCCTGAAGTTCCATCTCAGGCACCCAGTGTGGTGCAGGGCTGACCTCCCTATGCCCTGTGTTTGTTGATGATGAGCATGATTGCTTCCACCCTCTGCCATCCTCCCCCACGTGAAAAGCAAAGGGCAAAACAAACAGAAGGAAGAAGCAAAACAACTGGGTCCCCTCAGCAAGTGGTGGCAAGGTGCAAAATTAAAAATAAAAACCATGGAGGGGGAGATAAAACCCACAACTTAAAAGGGTCTTTTCTAGTGGCCTACTTTGAAATCAGACATTTGCTAATAATGGCAGGGGAGGAAGGGGAGTGGGAGTGCAGAGATTGAGACCTTGGGTTTGCTGCTCTCTGTTCAACTCTGTATTCACCCAGGCTTTGGATTTGCAATGTCTCAGGATGAAAACCCAGGGTAGATGCATGAGAGAAACACCCACCTACCAAGTTTTGGCCCTGAATTGGCTCTAAATTGGTGTTTTGTTATTCTCTTTCCATTGATCTGTCAGTTATGAGGTCATTTTAGCAGTTTGTCATTGATGTGATTGAGGTCTGTGTTGTCACATACAGGGAGACCTGGCCACTTTGGGGAAGGATGGTTGACATGCAAACCTCTGGAAAACAAAGGTCTGACCTGCAAAATGCTGAGCTGAAGCCTTAAATCATCTTATTGGTGTAGCAACACACAAATCCTCTGTAACTGAACATTTAGAAACATTTGCATCAACCATCTACCTCTTTATTGCTCTTGCTGTGCATAATATAAGCACTTCAACAAATGTTCTTTTTCTTTTCTACCTTGGCTGGTTTTTTTTCCAATTCCCCGTTGGTTTCTCATGCCACACAAGGAGAATGCTTGGGTATGTTCACAGAATCACCAGTTAATTCCATTGTCTCCTCTAAGAGGGTCTAAACATGGATTGTGACCTTCAAGATTTACCTCACATATTTGTCTCCACTGATTTCTTCACCTACATTAGGCCAGTTCCCCCTCCTCTGCAGTGTTCACACCTCTCAGGCATTTTCAGGCTGGGTTACAAGTTAGTATTTTCTTCAGCAAGCTTCTCATGCTGTCTGTGGCTTTTGCCAGCCCTAAAATGTTGTGCTGCTGTTCTCAGCACCCCTCCTACTCAACATGGATATGAGGGACCTGGAAATGCACGTGAACATCTACACACACCATAGGAAAAGGGCTTTTACTTCCCAGCAGTGATCACAATATTGAGACAGGCCAAAATCATCCCAGCTTTTGCCATATCACATTTCAAGGCAGAACTATCTGTTACCTCTCAGGCAGTTTTTAGGTCGGGAAAATAAGTTGTGCCTGAAAAAAAAAAAAAAAAAAGCGTTGCTGAATTTTAAACAGGACTTTGCACAGAGGATAAATCAAGTTTCAAATCATATGAGCTGGCTGTAGCCAGCACCAGCAATGGGATGTGTGGGGAAGGATAATACTTGAATTTCTTCCATACACTTGGCGCCAATTCCCATTGAAAATTGTATGAGTTCAAACACACAAATATTTTTCTGGAAGTTTTGTGTGTCTCATCAAACATACACTCTTACTGAACAGTGTATTTCAAAGGCTTTTATCAGTCATTGTGTTTGTGCCCATTTTTCCAGAAGAAATCTCTTTTTCATCTCCTGCCCAGGCAGTGTATCTCCCAGGGGAGCTTCCAGCTGTAGCTCTGTCCCCTCTGTGCCCCAGGTCACAGTTATGGTTGTCCCAGAAAGAGGGGCTGAGGGACTGTGTGGGAGAAAGTGGGAAGGACAACATTTGTAGGAGATTTCACGCTGCTCTGCCATTGGAAGCATCCATCCATCTCCTACACAGATCCATCATTTTGTGTTCTGTGGATGTTGGGTTTCTGGGGTTCCTTGCTGGCTGAAGGGCACCATTCTGGTGGTTCTTATGGTGGTTTGTCAGCATTTCTGAGCCATCGGGGCGGTGGTGAGAGCCACAGACAGCCTGTGGAGTAAGTGACCTTGCCCAAGGAGAGGACTGTCTCCTTTCCCTGTTTGCTGAGAGGGGACAAACCATGGGAGTCTCAGCAAGATTCCTGCTGGGACATGGGTTGGCAGCCAGCTCCAAAGCACAGCTGGAGCTGCAGGCAATGTCCACACTAATGGGCATCTTCTCTGCCAACACACCCAGCTCTGCCGCGTCCAACATGCCCCGGGGACACGGCTGAAAGCTTTTGTGAATCCCTGGTATGGATGCTCAGTAACTAGCCTAAGGTCCATTTTAAAAGCCTTAATTTATGGGGTAAGTTGCCCAAAAAAATTCACAAGATTTCTGCTCTTGTCTCAATCTGTCCATGAGGAAAAATTGGTCATTCAGTTAAGTTAAACAGTTTTTCACTGGAGGCAAACCTCTGTGCCTCCCTGTCCTCCTGCTTCTCTGTCTGCACTCTCTCTTCAGCCTCTGGCAGAGATGTGAAAAGGCTTCAAACGCTCCAAAATCTGGCACCTTGTTGCAAAAGCAGAGCTATTTATTATTTTCTCACTGTTCAACCCAGGGATCTCTTCTGGGGGTGGTTATCATTTAACACTGAGATTCAAGGGATGCTGCACTGTGGTCTCAGCTTTGCCCTCACCCAGCTGGATGTATTTCAGGGGTGGTGAGCATCAGGGCTTTGAGCAACACTTGACTCCTCCGATAGCACACTGAAGTCAAAGGGCATCTTTGCTGGGTGAGGTGTTATTTCCAGGGAGACAGACACATCCACACCCTGGCTCAGCCTATTTTGTTTTGAATATCTTACAAATACTCAGCTGCTGCAATAAGCTTATCATCTGAGAATCTCTTTTTTTTTTTCCTTTTTTTCTCTTTACTTTTTACCTCTTCGATGTAAGTTGTTTTTAATCTTTGCGAGTGGAAACTGAAAAAAAATAACCTTAGCCACAGAAGGAAAATTAAAAGATCTTTAAATTTTATATTTTGCCTTAGGACTTCTAGGTTGGTTTGCAGTTTTTAGCATCTGACAGTTACACCTTGCAGACAAACAGCTTAAAGCATCAATGCTTACTCCCCATAGCAGGTCTAAAGTCTGGGGTTTGCAATGTACAGCTCTTTTCTTTTCATGCTCTAAGGGATGATTTTTAATGAGTTTAGCTAAATCAGAGAAAAGTCTCCCCTGTTGGAGATATTATTAATCATAAAATCATAGAATATCCTGAGTTGGATGGGACCTGCAAGTATCATCAAAGTCCAACTGCTGAAATAATCTAAAAGGAGTGTTTGGGATGACTCTGTCTTGTCATTTAATTGAGCCTTTTGATAAGATACCTGAGTTAGGCTGGCACGGTTCAAACACCAGCCCTTAGGTTGCTTCTCACTGTTTTCCTGGGGTCATTGCTGGCCATAGAGAAATGTGACATAACTTGCTTATCCCCCTCAGCCATAATTATTGCAAGAGCAGAAAAAAAAAAAAAAAAAAAAGAAAAAGAAAAAGAAAGAAGGTGACATTAAACCAGCTAAAAAAATCTCAAGAGACCTGTCAATCAAGAAAGATATTTACTGAAGCTTCTATTGACCCATATATGCTCCTATCTAGAAACCTTTATCTTCTAAGACAATGTTGACTAACAGCTTTTCCTTTACTCTTGTTTCTATCTTAAAAGAATAACAAATAAGCTTAATTCTTCACAAAATCTTTAGCAAATGCCTTTTAAGCCTAACACAATGGTAGTTATTTTAAGAAGGATGGCTAAGCACTGCAACACTTTTCTCTTTTTCTGTCTTCGTTTTTCATATTGGAGCACTTAATCACAGTTAATCTTTGTGCACAAGGAAGACACATTAACTTTGTTTGCACAGGACTGATATAAAAGCTTTCAACTCCTCTGTTCCTGTATTCATCTCCCTGGTAAGCTTTACCATTTTAAATAACAGATAAAGGAAATGCTGAAGATTCCGTGATACAGTCTATCCTTGCTCAAGGAACTGCAGGAACTAAACTTGTAAGAAAACTTGGAGCCAGCCTGAAGCTGAGCATCTGCAAATCCCACTGGGAGGTTTTTGTGGAGAAGAAGGACAGGGTTTATTAGGGTGTATTCAAAAATAGCAACCTGGAAGACGCCAATGGTTAGGAGAGGTGAAGGAGACCACCTTCCTATCACACTGGGGCTTTTAGATGTTTTTACTCCTTGCAGATGCAAAAAAGCCTCATTGCTGGCACTGCAGCCACCTCCTGACATTTATCTGAGTGTCCCCTCTCTGTGCTTGCTTCAAAGCAAATAGTAATCACAGAACTTTGGAATTATAAAATGTTTTAGGTTGGGTGGTACCTTAAAGACCATCCAGTTCCAACACCCTTCCATGGGCAGGGACACCTTCCACTATCCCAGGTTGCTCCAAGCCCCATCCAACCTGGCCTTGGATACTTCCAGGGATGAGACAGCCACAGCTTCTCTGGGCAATGGCTTGTTAAGGAGTCTTGTTTTGATAGGGTTATATTCCCCAAGGCTGTGAAACTGGGGCTCCAATAAAATCAGTGAGTCTGGAAGAAACAGAATTTCTTTTGGACTGA
This sequence comes from Taeniopygia guttata, assembly GCF_048771995.1. Taxonomy (NCBI): domain Eukaryota; kingdom Metazoa; phylum Chordata; class Aves; order Passeriformes; family Estrildidae; genus Taeniopygia; species Taeniopygia guttata. Next base: position 4,616,231 of record NC_133025.1, read on the forward strand.
CTCTGATAAGGATAATGGTAATTTAAATGCCTTTTACGGCCTCTTTACTCTACCAGAGCAATAAAAGGGGGCTTACTCCCTGCTTATGCCCAAAATTGCCCTGCTTAATTATCTTGGAATAATAAAAGTAATAAACATTTTGCCTTCACCCTATCCCACTCAGACCTACCAGAACAGACCTGCTGGTATAAATGTACCAGTGTGGGACAGGAAGGGAATTAGAATGCTGTGGCTTGGGGGGTATTGGCTGGAAGGAGAAAGCTGTATGTTAATGAATTAAGTAAGACCTGTTCTGGGATTTTTGTTTTGGTCTGATTATATAGGTATGAGTTTAAACTACTGAACTCAGGAGAAATTCTGGGCTCTTGGGACTGGATGCATGCCATGGCCACATGCAGATTCCATGTTGGTGGAGTTTCAGAAGTGCACAGGATCCTGTGTGCATTTATTTGCACAGGAAAAAAGCTTTGACATGGGGAACAGAGGGAGAGATGGTTCCTCATGCTGACACTTGGGAATCAGGGCTCTGGGACATGGCATATGCATGGAGCACATCCTTGGATTTCTCTAGGAAAACTCAACAGGTAAAGAGAAATGGGAAATGGAGATAAGAGATCCCATAGCAACTTCAGCAGATATTAAAGCACAGCTAGAAATCCTCCTTTTCTGTCTTTTGCTAAGTCTGCATCCTGTTTTGTGTTTGCTAGGATCCAGCAAAACACAAGCAGTGCAGGTTGCTCCAAAATTTCTCTGTGTCTGTCCAGACACTTCTGGGAACTGTTCACAGAGACCAAACTGAAAAACACTGTGCATATTTTGGCCAAGAGCCATCTTAGTTTGCTGTGAAGTACTGTAGTATAAATAAATATATATGTGGGGGAAAAAAAAAATGCATGAAGAACAATTGTTTGGTGGTCAGGAGAAGCAAAGCTGCCCTTGCCCTTTCATCCCAAGATGAGAGGACATTAGATCAGACTGATAAGCAGGTAGACTGTTGGCTGTTGTGTCTTTTTTTACTTTCTGTTTAGTTTCAGTTGTACTGAAACAGCTTACAAGAGGCCTGAGCAACCACAATACTGACCAGCCATCTGGGAGGCTCAGAGGCCTGAGAGCCAAAAGGTTACACTCAAAGGAGATGTCTCTGAGGGCAAATGGCACAAAATTACTCAACCATAGAGATTCTTTCTGTCTCTGGTTTAAAAAATATTCTGCCTTCCCTGCACTATTTATTTCCTACATATATTTCAGAATCATAGAAGATGCTGAGTTGGAAGGGACACATGAAAATCATCAAGTTCAGCTCCTGGCCCTGTGCAGGACAACCCCAAGAATCGCACCGAGTGCCTGAGAACATTGTCCAAACACTCCCTGAACTCTGGAAGGATTGAGGCTGTGACCACCTTCATGGAGAGCCTGTGCTGAGCATCCTTTGACGTGTTCTAAGACATGTCTTGCCTCTTGTTGTTGCTCGGAAGACCATAGGTCTTCCATAGATCCCAAATAATTTCTGACATTCTGGTGAAATTGATATAGATATTCCAGGGTTTTACTCCAGGTGTTGGTAAGTGACCAGCTGGATGAAGGTCCTAGAAATTTTAGTCTCTACTAACAAGAAAACTGATTAGTGGCCCAGCAAAAGTTATCTACTTTAAGGTGAGCTGAGTAAATTTTAACAAATCATTGACGACGCTGCTGGCTTCCCACCAGCTGCAGTGGGATTTCACAGGTCATCAAGTAAACACCTGAATTTGGATACCTTAATCTGTGAACTAAATCTCATTCCAAATTCCTGCTTGAATATCTAATACCACTTGAAATGCATGAGCCTGTTCGTGGATCTGACCATGGATATCTAAGGCTCTATATCTTACCCGCTTTGTAACAATAAAAGAGTAAATATCAGGAAAAAATCCTTAGAAATAAGCTTCTGAGGCAGCTTCATGTGCAGTAGAGATAAGGCAGAAGAACCACTTTTTGCTATATTCCTCTTTTCAGAGTGCCCTGTTCTGGTCCTCTAGGACAGGCAACTTTGTCTCCTGGGAAAGCAGGTAGATGTAGAGATTTTTATTGCAGATATGCTTATTTCTAGCTCCCTGTCCTAATGACCACAGATTGTGCGTGAATCGGTTTTGTCAAAACAAAAAACAAAACCAAAACATCAACAAACCAACAAGAAACAACAAAACAGGCTCCTTGGTTTTCTACAGATTCCCAAAGGAAGTTTAATTCATTGGCTGTGGGTATCATCCTACAGTGTCTGAATACTGGTGCTACTGGTTGGGTCTTGGAAGGGATTCAAAGGCAACATTGTACAAGAGAACTTCACAGGTCCTGGCACGTTCGACAGTGGTGGGTAGTGGGGTTGCTTAATAAAGCAGCTCAGTTCAAAGTGGAGGCAGAGGGAGTGTAGGCTCATAGATCACAGCACACATGCTAGCCCAGAAATGCCAGGGTATTTCAGTTGTCATTAAAACATGCAGGTACATGAATTATTGGCGGAACGAATCATCCTGTGATGCCTGAGGACAGAGCCAATAGAGGCAAAACACTTCCAATATTTAGAAAGTTTGGCAAATTGTTTAGCTTGGAAGTTACTGAAAGCCATATTCATTTTAATTAACCTTCCAGTGTACTGGCAACAGGTCTGGTTTATCTGTGCTCAGACCCCCTCCACGATAGGTGTTTTTCAGGTCCCACACATTGAATTTTGGAAGCGACTTGAGGAATTATGAATGTGAGGGATGGATGTGGCTTGTCTAAGTTAGGTAAGATGTGGGTGGGCTCTTTCTCAGCTGTCTGGCACAGCCAGTTCTTGACACTATCCCACGTGCCATCCTAGGGCTGGGTTTTCAATAGGGCACAGAAAGGTGTGTGACATAAAATTTGGATGCCACAGATTCTGAACATCCTCACAAGAGTATCAGTTTTTAGGTGATGAGACCTTCAGCAAGGGACACAGAGGGGCTCTGGGTGCTATGTTCAGACCACCTTCTGTGTGTGCCCATTTATCTCAGGACCAGTGAATGATTTGCATTGCCCTGATCTCTCCACCCTGAAGCATCAGTGCTGTGGAGTGCCTACAGAGCCTAAATGAGGCACCCCAGAAGAAAACTGGGAGATGATAAGGACTGTATTCAAGTTCTGTGGCACTTGAAAAAGGGGATCATGATTAAAAGACCCAATTTGTTTTTCAGAGGGAAGCAGGGAGGACTTGGCCTTTTTCCTGCTGTTATAATCTCCCTTCTCTTCTTTGGGATGTTCATGAGATAGAAAACCTTGGTAAGAAACTCCCTCCAATGAAAAATAATTAATCTTTCATCATCCCTCATTTACATCTATCTCACTACCAGCCCAGGAATGCTGGTCTAAACAGAGACAATCTCAAAAAACAGACAGGTAGACAGGGGGAGTAGCAATGTGGACCTCATTTTAGACATCAAAGCGATTGTTAACTGACTTCTATTTATAAAGTTGGTAGATTTTCAATGCACTTTCACAGAATGAGATAGACAATTAAAGAGTGGGGGTTTTGTGTTGATGAGTAAGTAAAAGCTTCATTTCTAAAATTATTTGTCTTAAATGAGTTTCTTAAGGTTCTGTTTAGAGTCTTGGAGTGCTGGAGCATTGTCACACCTCCACTGGTAACATCTACCCTCAGGGACTTGAGGGAATAGCATCTGGCCGTGTGTTTTTTCTCCAATAACTTATTGGCACCCTTTGGTTCCCAAAGCACACTGTTTTTTCTGACATATCATGAAAAAAAGGAGCAACTTTAGGTTCCACATCTTTAGGCCAAAATCCTGAATAACAAGATTGAATGTGTTTAAATTTTTAATTCAATGTTTATAAGAATTTTTAACACTGAACACGGAGGCTTGTGTTTGAGGAATACCTCAGGGTGGGCGAAGTACAGAAATTGAGATTTCCTCATCCAGCTATGGACAAAGTGGGAAGATGAAGGAGGTAGGACATGATGGGGAAAGAGAGGAGCTGCTCACAATAAAGCAGCTTATGGTCTCTCCAGTTCTGGAAAACAGGATTTTTCCACAGGGTTTCTTTACTAACAGGGAAATGTAACTAGCCCCATATGGGACTAATTAGTCACCTGGTGCAGGAAAACAGGAACTATAAACTGATTTAAGGGTCCTGCCTCTCTTGCTGTAACATTTCTCCAGCTATGACTTCAGACCCACTATGGAAGACGGGAGAACTGCTTGCAAGAAACACTTTTACCTTTATTTATCCTTGGTGGCCTCAAGGAATGGATTGGACCAGCTCAGAGCAATGTCCAAGCTGCACTTTCCCTCCCTGATGCTCATTTCCATCAATATAAGTAGCACCAGCTACTTATATGACTTACGACTGCTGAACAATTTTTGTTTGTTTGTTTTTTAAAGAGCCCATGGCCATCTCTCAGAGTGGTGAAAATGAGTTTGGTGATGTGGCTACCTAAGTGCTCTAGATCAGAAAGCGATTAAAAGAGAATACAGAATTGTCCCTTGTAAATTTTCACATTGTCCTTAGGGTAATCTTAGAGGCGGATTCCATTTTTTTGAGTATTTAATTTCACCACTTACCTCAAAGCCTTCCTGCTTGAAATTGTGGCACAGAACTGGGACTCTGGTTATTACAGTGTCAGAAAGGAACTCAGGTCAGACGTATTGAGCCATACATGTTCAACACTAGACTCTCAATATAGCTGGGAGGAGTGGGTACAGAGGGGAAGAGCAGTGTGTTATAGCTAACAGCAAACAATAGATACCTTGGAAAAAAAAACCCTGGGCATAATCATGCAGTGATACTTCCTTAAAAACTCTCCCAGGTGTCAGCAATTTTCATCTGAACCAAAGGGGCTGCCTTTGTGTTCGTTAGCCATGGGGGTTTTTCCCATTCCCTGAATTTCTCCAGGTAAGAACCAGGTAAGCTATTAGCAAAGGTTTATCACTCTCACCTCTGGACACAACATTGCATCTCCTGTCCTGCTGTGCATTTCCACCTGCCAGGTGCTCCTGGTAGGGCTGACCTGGTGTGCAAGAAGCAACAGCCTTGGGTGTGAAGAATCACAGCAGTGGGAGAGGCTGTGCTGCAGGGCTTTGCTGCAGCTGGGCTGTCACCTGGCAGTACCCCACACTCAGAAAAGGTTTGCTTGAAGGTGTTTTGCCAATGACACCTTGGATATGGGAAACCTGGCCCGTGGAGACCAGGATTACAGAAGCACTGAGGGAGTTTCACATGGAGTTTATTCACCATGGTGGATGAGGTGGGTGACATGGAGCTTGACAGAGGCACAAATCTTGGGGGAAGTGGGTGACAGTGTACTCTGGTCCTCTTTCTCCTCCTCCTATTGCCAACCCCAGCTGTGCCCACACAGCTTCCAGGGCTGGTGTGCAGACAGCAATTTGAACACTGCTAGATAAAAAGCAGTCTGTCTCACACCTCTTCTTCCAAAAGCAGCTCCAAAGCAGGAATGAGGAGTGAAGGACCTGGATTTAGATAAGGGTGGGTTCTGCCTCTAAGAAAACATGTGTGGAATCACAAAGTTGTTTACTTAATGTGTTTATGAATTTGGAAGGCACACCCAAAACACTCCCTCCACACAACCCTGCCCCTCCCTCACCTCCTCAGCTTGCAAGATGCCTAACAGGAGGCTGGCGTGGACCCCAGTGATGCACAGACCTGTGTGGGGTGACCATGCCAAAGAAATATTTTCACCCCTCTACACCGTTCTCATATGTACACCCCATATCCCAGCAGCCAAGGCAGCCGAGGAGCTCTGCAGGTCTGAAGGCATTCCCATTCCCTTTCCCATCTACCCCTGCCACCCAAGCATCTTGCTGAGAAAGACAAGGAGCAAGCTGAGGTGCCACCACGAAGGCTCTGCCCCCATCCTCCCTCTTGCAAACCCAAATAAAAGTCAAGGATGCTCCCTAAACCAGCCTCCGAGAGGAATGGGTTAACCTGGGCGGTAGTGAAAGCCACATGAGAACTACACAGGTGCAGCAACAGTTTTTATTTGGTAAATATCACCTCCCCAACCTAAGAGGAGGCTCATGAAAGAAGATGTCTCTTCTGCAAGTAGGAAGAGTGTGGTTAGGAGCACTTGCCGAGCTAATAAAGGCTGTTGAAGCTTCAGCTTCCGTTGGTGGTTAACCCCGTGACATCTCTCCTCTGAAAACAGCACCTGAGTGATGCACAGCTCAGTTCTGTTTGATATTGACATGGTTTTATCACATCACCCTGGCACTGGGCCTGCAGCTGAAAGGCACTGCTCGGTGGAGTAATCGCTACAGAACAAGGCAGGGCTGTGCATTGCTGCATGAAATGGTGCTTGGGTCAGCTGGGGAAATCCGGGCTGTCCCTGCCCCGTGAGCAGCTGCTGGGATGGCTGCAGGGCACAGAGCCATGGTGTGATAGGAAAATGGTTGCCCTTGTGGTTAAAACCCAAAGCTTGATGACCTATTTCCTAGCAAAAGTGTTCTTTTTTGGGTTTGTTGTTTTCTTCTGCGTCTCGAGGAGGAGTGCCGGATCGAATAGATGAGATGTGCAGCTCTCTGTCTGTCTGAGATGAAGATTGGACCGTGGCTCTGCATCAGAGCCACTTCAGCCTGCAGCACCCATGTTTCCTCCAGGCCAAGGCTCTACAGGTAAATAGAAGCTGCAGAGCAGGATGGAGCCTGAGCACTGAGCTGATTTCTGCATTAGGAGCTTTTTTGCATCTCCAGCCCAGAGCCCTTTTGCATCCACAGAACTGACTTTTGAGCTGACAGAAGTATATTAGCAAAAAAACCTACCCACAGCTTGTGTCCCAGCTCCAAAGCTGCTTCACAAGCTCAAGAGCTTATTTCTTTCCTTCAGGAGTAAGTAATGTCAAAATTAGGAGGAGGATGTTACATGGAACTGGTATCACCCTACCCTGTAGTAACATCAAAATTACCATCACATCCTCTCCTGAGCTGGGAATGGCTGTTCTCTTTCATCCACTGTGCAACGCCAAGCAGCTATGTATGGGGTTTTCCAGATTCACTGTCCATAAATACATCTCTATTTTCTCCATCCCTAAGCACTGCTAAACTGTATTTCAGATACTGAGGAAGATGAGGGAAAAGAGTCTGCAACAGCCCTCTGTGAGGGTATTTTATTTCGGGTATAATATGTATATTTTTTCCTTATTCAGAATTTTCTTTGTCTGCAAAGCATCACACACACCCCTATGGCTCTGTAGGCACACTACAATTTTAATATTGCTTCAGTTCATGTTTCACTCACTCCACATCAGTGAAGTGGCGTCTACAGAGTTGCAGTCCACTTCCAGGCTGGTAAACAGCTCCCTGGAGGTCCTCCTTCATCTGGGCCAGCTCTGCTCTGCAGAGGTCCAACACAAAATGATGGGGCTTAACATCATTAAACCAGCCCCCATGGCAACCTAGCAGAACTTTTCTCCTTACTGCACTAAGGTAGGATTGGGGTGGGCTGTCATATGCTGCAACAGATCAAGGCTGACCCTATTTGACATCCCTTAGTGTTCAAGGCCAGCTTATATGGGGCTTGGGACAACCTGGTCTAGTGGAAAGTGTTCCTGCCCATGGCAGGAGGGTTGGAGTGAAATAATCTCTAAGACCCCTTCCAATCCAGTTCTGTGTTTCTGTGACTTATTCCTCACACCTTCAGTGCAGTGCCCATGGGCTGTGACAAACAGGGACTTCTTTCTTTCTCCCCTGTCCTCCTCTCTCATCCAACATCTCCTTTGCACAGCTGGGCTCTTCACAATGCTGGTTTCTCCAGGCATTAACTTATGAATGGTACAGGCAGCACTTTGGAAATTTACCCTTATGTGCCAACTTCCTGCTATGTGAAACACCTGCATTTAACAGCAGAGAAAGAAAACAACCACCACAGTAAACCTTGAGTAAAACTGGTTTCAATTAGGAGCTTTAATTGCAATGAAACTAAAAGGAAACAAAATGGGATCTCTGCTTGTATGAGCTCTCCTCCTTCTCTCTCCCCACTGCCCTTCTCATTCCCTCCAGTATGGGTGAAGCATCAGATCTCTTCAGTCCCCATCCAGACACACATCATCCCCACAGGTGGGCCTGGTACCCAAATCTGTGCCTTCTTTCTCATTTTCCCTCCTCACAGGATGAGGTGAAATTCCAGCTACAGACTCTCATGGCTACAATAGACCTTCAGACACTTTGTCACGACTCCTTCTATACCCCAGGCTGGTGCTTCTCACCCAGTTACCTTCACAGTGGGCCCAGTTACTTGTTTTTACCTAAATGAAAGACCCCAGCTTGTTTTCCTCTCTTCCCCTCATCTTCCCTCAGTTTTAGGATGCCAGCCACCACACAGATACTGTACCTGAACTTCCTGACTGAACAGAGCACAGCAGGGACTGCAAACTTCCACACGCATTTCCCCCTCCCCCTGTTGTAAATCTTCTCCCATGCAAGAAGACTGAAAGCTACAATTTCTCCATTTTAACCCAGATCTGCTCAAGGTGTGGCTATTTTCATATTTCCATCAACACAGTTTCGTGTCTCTTGGCAGAGTGAGCGTGTTGCCATATGCAGTATCATGTCCGCAGGTGTTTCGGCCCCTGCCACGCTAAGGAGGTGAGAGGAGATGGTTCGGACCTGTCACACCTACATTTCATCATAAAAATGTTAACGGATCATTCCAGAAAGTCTCTGCAATCTTTTCACTCGCTTTTACTGAATGTTGTGTTGGACATTCTTGGCACTGGCACAGCCCATTTGTGCCTTGTTTTTGCCTCTGGAGAGCTGGAGTTGGGTTAGGTACAGCTGCAGGGTTCTGCAGACTCCAGTTCCCCCTGTCATTAAACTGCTGGACTTTCCACTCTTCCAGCAGGAGATCCTGGTGATGATGGCTGTGGTGGCAGGTGGTCTTCCTCCTGGTTCTCTGCACAAGTGTGGTAAATGACTACCAGACCCAAGTGGCAATAGGACCCCCCACACATGGAAGGTTGAAATTCAAAACTCAGAAATGCCATCACCGTGTGTGAATCCAGCGTGCCCGGGTTTGTCTTTCTTTGTTTTTTAGTGGTTTTGAACTATATACAAAAATATATAGAGAGTAACCTGAAAAAAACCTACATGATTGAGTTTACAGTTGCTATTGTAAGGTTGTATGATTTGCCTAATAGTTTTTCTGCCCATGTTATCCTTTTGAGAAGAACTGCTTCTTCTTGTCCTTGTTCCTTAGTCACCTGTTCCATCCTGGTTGCTGACGTTTATCAGCACAAACTGGTGAGAGCAAAAGTGAAGGTGGATATTTACCCTGAGGAACATTCTCCTAGGAGAAGGCAGAGTATTGTTGCTGGAGCAAAGCTCTGTGTTTCTTTTGCTCATGCCAGTGCAGGACCTAGAAAACAGGCAGGAGAGCTTAAATTCCTTTCAGTAGAGTTGATTGCAGCAAAATTTTCACCATGTAAGAAGGGACTGTTAACTTCCAGTAGGGTTGAGGAGACAGCAAGTAGCAGCTCGGGATTCATGCAGGTGTTGAGGGAACTGAAGGTTCACCCCTCCTCTGCTGTGGTAGTGGGGATGGACCAATTCAGGTGTTGCAGGTGGGTACTTAGGGATACAGGATGCAGATGGGTTCCCTAGCCAGCAAACACAAACCATCGTTGCAGTTCCCAGTTGTGTTTTTTCATGCCTATGCCACCATCATCTAGAGGAAAGTGCTGTTTCCCTTCTGTGTCCAGGAACATTTTCTTCAAGGAGGCAAAATGAGACCTGTGTGAGGCAGCCAGGACGAGAGTGCCACCTTTCTCACAGCAAAACCACCTGCCAAACCCTTGCTGCTCATGACACAGCCATGAAGGCAGAAGAACTGGAGCTCGATGGAGCACTTGCCCAGGCAGAAAGTTTTATCTGCCGGTCTCCCACAGCACTGGGTGCGCGTGGTAAAACCGAAATCTTCCTCAGCGTAGCTGAGCTTCCTCAGTGTGGTTGCTCTGCAGTGAAAGAAGGGATTGGTGTGTGTTTGATCTGTGAGAGGTCCTGGTTTGCCTTGCACTGCAGCTGATGGGCTCAAGATGTGAAACTCCCATCCGTGCTGTGGCTGAGATGCTCTGAGCACCAGCATGTGGCAAACAGCAGCCACGGGGCACGTCCCTTCCTGGCTGTGACCTGCCTTGGAGATGGGGAACTGCAGTTGGGTTCCTGGCATGGTTAAAGCCACTACCCCTTCACACCACAGCTCCACTTCAGACCCGTTCTCCCTTCTCACAATTGTTTCCTTATTTGCTTCAGCAGAGGTGGTACATGCCACACTGGTTTTTGAGCAGACACTGGGGAGCTGGAAGCCTGGCAAAAGTCTTACTTGTGTGATTTTTCTGCAGTTGTGAGGAGGAAGTTTGGCATTGGGCATGGAAATGGAAACAAAATAGAATTTTCTCCCTCCCAGATTTCTGTTGCAGATTTCTGTGGCAGCTTTTTCCTGCTCTCTCCTTACTGTGAGACTCAGTTTCTCCTCCTGGGAAATGAGGAGAGATGCTTGTATTTCCATCCAAGATACAGATGGCCATTCGCTGCTGTGGCCCAGCTTAAGATTAGGCTGTGCATGCCATGGAAATAGATGAGAAATGCAGGAAATTTTATCATGGAGCTAGTGGGCCTTAGCACGCACAGTTTTCATGCATTGACACCAACCATGACTTTCAGTGTGCACAACTTTCATGTGAAGCTACATCGATGGGACTGGAAATAAGTTTTTGGGTTGTCAAATTTAGTCCCTTGTTGTGTCTGCCAGTCATCTTTACCCTTTTCTCTAACAAACTTTTCAGGTTTTCACCCCTATGCACTGCCCTTACCAAAGCTCTTCCAGATCCAGATTTCATTTAGGATTAGCCACCTTTTTCCACTACTACTTGGGAGGGGAATGAAAGAGAATCAAAATAAAAACGACAAAGTCAAATTGCTCTCTTTCTCATGGTGTAAGATCCTGCACTTGGGTTGGAGCAATCCTAAGCACAAATACAGGCTGGGTAGAAAATGGGAGTGAGAGCACTCCTGACTTGTGGGTGTTGATAGATGAGAAGCTTGAAATGACCCAGCACCGTGCACCCAGAAAGTTCTATCATATCCTGGGTTGCATTAAAAACCAAGTGCAACTACCAGGTCGAGGGAGGTGATTTTCCCCTTCCACTTTGCTCTTGTGAGAACCCTCCTAAAAGTTCTGCATCCAGCTGTGGGACATCCAACATAAGAAAGGTGTGCACCTGCTGGAGAGAGTCCAAAAGAGGCCACAAAGATGCTCAGAAGTCTGCAACACCTCTGCTATGGAGACAGGCTGAGGGAGTTGGGATTCTTCAGCCTGGAGAAGAGAAAGCTCCAAAGAGATTTTATGGCTCCTTCCAGTACCTACAAAAGCTACAAAAGAGTTGGAGAGGGACTTTGTATACAGATATACAGTGACAGGACAAGGGGATATGACTTTAAGCTGACAGCAGGTAGGTTTAGATCAGATATTAGGAACAGAAATTCTTGATTCTGAGGGTTTTGAGACTGTTACCCAGAGAAACTGTGGGTGCCCATCCCTGAAGGTGCTCAAGACCAAGCTTTGAGCAACCTGGTGTAATGGAAGCTGTCTCTGCCCAAGGCAGGGGGTTGGAACTGAGAGATCTTTAAGGTCCTTTCTGACCCATACCATTCTGTGATTCTATGATTCTTGTGAGTAAGGTGTTTTATGTCTGAACAGAGGTGGCTGCACCATGAGAAACAGAAGAACACAACACCAAGAAAAGCTGCTGCAGCCAAATTAACTTTGCTGCAGTGCACTGAAGGAATCCCTTTGGACTATGCCAAAAGCTGAACACGTTTTGTTAAGTTAGTATGCAGTTGGGTGTTCAGCCCAACTTTGGGTGTTCCTCTTCCTTTGGGAAGGAAGTCCTTCCTGTAGACTTTGGTGTACAAAGAAAACCTGGCCTGGTTTCAACATGGCCCTAGCCCTGTTTTCCCCTCAGCCAGCTTTGGTCCCCCACTTTCTTGGCCCTTTGCAGCCAAGAATTACCAGGCCATGTGTTTTCAGGAACCCTCAGGAAGGTGATTGAGCTAAAGTGCGAAGTCACTGTGCACAGGCTGAAAACATTTAGCCCTTGTGGGGATGCTCTCATTCAGGAATAAAGTCACCTTACATTGCTGTAGCTAAATCCTCAGAGGAGGATTAAATACTAAAGGCATTTTAATCCTAAATGAGAACCTGCACGTGTGCTTTAATTTATGAGCACTGACTTCACACCTGTAGTTAGCTGACTTGCCTGCACTTCCCTGTGTAGGAAAGCTCTAATGAGATGCAACTGGAATTTGGGTGATGCTGTTGCTATTAGCTCTCTTTTTGAGGTTTCTGTAGTTTGGGTTTCAGTGCATTCTTTGTGGTTTTAGTTGGGTTTTTTTCCCCTTTTTGGTCTTTTCAGACATCCTTTCAGTTTTGGTATATAGCATGTTTGATTATTCCAGAAGGAAGAATTTTACTTTCAGAGAAACATATGCTTTTTGGCCACTAGAACCATTTTGAATCCTGATGGTAATTGATATGAAGCAGTCTCCACCTGTGGCTTGGAATAATTCTTTGAATGAGAGGAGACTCTTCCTTTAAGTGTATGCTTCTTCTTAATAGAAATTCATAACTCTAAGTGCACAACTAAGCTATTGAAGTTACCCAGTTGGCATCCTAATGCTCTGTCTATAAACAATAAAAAAAGTAATTTTGTCCGGGTTGGTTCATATTAAAAAAAAATCTTTGTAGAAGTCTCTCTCTTTGTTGGCTAAAGACATGAATGTAGAAACTAGTCAGGACAGACAGATGCCTAAATGTTGTTAGTGCAATGATTCCACTGTGCTGGTCTGCTTTTTTGCTTCCAAGAAGGAACTCAACCATGGCATTTGTAAGGGGGAATCAAGACCACCTGCACTGTTCTTTTATCAGTTGGAGCTCTTTGGCTCTGAGGTGACTGCACAGAATTAAATGTGGGCAGAATTAGGTCATGCTAATGCACCAATAGCTTTCCTGGCTGGGAAATTCTGCATCAGCTTTCTAAGAACATCCAACAACACCCATTATTCTGCAAGTGGATGTCTGTGGGGAGAGGGAAGTGGATTCAGTGCTGCCAGCCTGATGGAGGGTCTGAAGCACAAATCTTATGAGGAGTGGCTGAGGAAACTGGAGCTGTTTAGATTGGAGAAAAGGAGGCTCAGAGGGGACCTTATTGTTGTCTAAACTCCCTGGAAGGAGGTTGTAGTAGGGGGGAAATTTGTCTCTTCTCCCAGGTAACAAGCAATAGCACAAGAGAAATGGCCTCAAGCTCCAGGAGAGGTTTAGATTGAACATTGAGAATTTCTTCACTGAAAGAATTGTCAAACACTGGAACAGGCTTCCTGGGAAGTGATTGGATCCCTGTCCCTGGAAATGTTGAAAAAACTTGCAGATGTGGTGCTTAGGGACATGATTTAGTGGTAGACTTGGCAGTGACGGGTTAAGGGTTGGACTTGATGGTCTTGGAGGCCTTTTCCAACCTTAGTCATTCTATCATTATATGAATTTAGCAGAAGACATCTGTGGCTCCAGATGCAGTGGTACCCAACAGATGGGATTTTGGTTTAGAACAGAACTGGGAACAAAGGCACAGCCTCTGATACTGCTGTGTTTGGTTTCCCCAGCTATTAAATAATATCTGTTGTCTTTGCTTTGAAACCTCTGTCGACACTCAATGGATCTCAGGTATTTCAGGAATGGTGATTTGAAACATGAGTAATTTTGTCTTCTAGATAAAATATTCTCCCTCTGTTGACTACCTGGGAAGCCAAAAGAGATGACATTTTCCATTTGGACTAGAGATTTGCCTAGTACTAAGCCCCAGACTGAGGTTCTAGGTTAAAAGGTGAATATTGTTATAATAATGATGATAAAATAATTACTATAACATAATACTTCTTTCTGAGTGGTGAGTGGATACACCTTCCCATTTGTTGTTATCATTGTTTACTAATTATTCCTGTAGCCAAAGATGTTTATTGCTCCATGGAACTTCAGGAGAAGGGGCTTAGGCTGAAACTGCCTCTTGTTCATAATCACTTTCATCCACTAAAAAAGGAGGGAAAATAGCCAAGATTCTCTGCTCAAAGGATTGTTTCATTTTGATTTTGCCATTGTTGTTGTTGATTACTTTATAAAAATTCTTTAGGGTAAATATAAAATGTTCTCACCTACACCCTGATACCTATAAATCAGTATAACCTGGTCAATGACTTTTTTAGGAGTTGATCCTTTTCTTTGCAATGTATGAGCTGTTGCCAGATTTTAAGCATGTGAGTGGTAATGCCAGAAACAGTGGACTTCATCTGCCCTTGGAGCAAAGTGCACCCTTTCAAGGATTTTTTTAGAATGGGTTGCTCTTTATTTCTAAATAGTCAGAAAATTTGAATTCTATTGTTCATCTGCAATTCTCATAAAGCTTTCTAAAAGCAACAAAAAAGCCTAATATCCACATGAAAACATACTCAATTACACAGCAGAGAAGCAGAAAAACAAACAATCTTTAAACCACTGAAAGATGTAAAAACACATACTCCCTTCTTTAAGAGGTGCCAAAGTACCTTTCAAGTGACCATCAGCATTTAGAGCTGAAAGCTTCCTAGGCCTTGAGGCATTTATACACAGACTTCCCTTGACTTGAAAAGTCTGTCACTTTCATTTTTAAGTAATAATTAAATTAATATTTAAACTAAATCTTGAAGTGGCATGTTATATTGCAGGACAAGCAGGTCAGTGTTGCAGGGAAATGAGAGCATGCTGTTGCGAGCATCACTTTCCTTCTCTTCCTTGTGTCATTCACTCATTTAAATCATAGAGCTCAGCAGACCGCAAAACAACTTACAAAGGAATTACAATAAATTACGCTCATCCCTGTTTTCACAGAGAAGGAAACTGAGGCAAAGAGAAGTGAAGAAACTTGGCAAGTTTCTGCAGCAGGGCTGTTGCAGAGGCAGGCAGGATCCAGATCCTTGGGCTCCTTGTGGATGTCAGGCTGTGTTGTGTAACCTTACGTGCAAAATGTGTATTCTCTAATTGCTACAGACTAAATCCTAAGGAAATAATGAAATGCAGTAATCCAAACTAATTGTACACCTTAAATGTTTAAGCAACACAGGTGGTTTGACTGAATATCATGCCCACTAAACCATATCACAAATACATTTGAAAGTAAAAAAAAAAAAAAGGGGGGGGGTTTTAAACATTTTCTAGATCTTTGATCAATGTGATTTTGAAGTCACAAGTGGGGGACTGGACTGTCTTTTGTTTTGTCTGATCCCAAGGTTTAATACAGCCCTGGGACTCTCATTTTCTGTGGGGAACCATGAGGTTCTCACTGCCACCAGGCTCCAGGGCTTCTGTTGCTTTCAGCAGCATTTGTGATAAAATTTCTGGTTTGAAAAATCAATCCAAATCTCTAGTCCTCAACCAAATAAATCTTATGACAGTGTAATAAAATATTCACAACCCTCATCTCCAGAATCTCTTTATTCCGTCCCTGCCCTCCAAGGAGGTGAATTCTGCTCTAGCTTGCACAGATGTGTTTCGTGGTGTAGAGATGTACTTAAAGGGAGGTTCATTTTTTCATGCCGTGGTGAATTTGGCCTTTAGGTAGCAAATTCTTCCTTCTGTTACTCCACTACAAGCTCTTACACTTTTTCTGGGGCAGGGAATGTCTTTGTGTTCAGATCATGTGAAGGGCTGGGTGTACTGTGGTTCTGGGCCACAGTCTGGGGCTCCAAGGCACTACCACATGCTGCATAATTAATATTAGTAATGAATAATAATAATAATAATAATAACAGCTATAATAACAGTGATGTCTGAATAGGAGGGAACCCCATAACCTTACCCTTGGGTGCCTGAGTAGGAAACACAAGCCAAGGCAATTCAAGAGAGACACCAACAACAGGGTTACAGCAGCTCTGGCAGCTGCTGGCTTTCCTAATAAGAATTATAAATGTGGCTGGGAGAGAGAGGCAGTGCACAGCAATTTCACATTACCAGGCTCCATGTACAGGGCAGTGTACCATCACCGATGGAGTCATTTCAGTCTCGACTGGAAAACCAGTGGGAATTACTGCTCTGGAACACTTTTCATTGAAGGCAGAGCAGCCCCAGGAGCAACTCTGAGAGCATCACTGGGGTGTAAAATGAATTGCAAACAACTCTTGCTTTTATGTCTTCCATACAAATGCTTGAGTGATGAGACTCAGGCTATTACAGAAGGTTTCTCTGTGGTGCCAGCCAACTGATTATCACTGGGATGATTAACAGCTCTACCTGTCACCTCTTTATTCCAGTGAATGGGGCCCACTTTGGTTCTGGCAGAACCTCACTGACCCTTAATTTGTTGCAGGATGCATCCTGAGGAGGTGCTGAGCAGCCCCACCTTCCAGTGATGACAGCATTTCTCTGAAATCAGCATTCACTTGAGAAATGGCAACAAATGATTATTGGAATTTGTATTTCTTGCTCCACTGTTACTGTTTTTATTCTGCCTTCATATCTAGTGGTTCCAGAAAGCTGTGTGATATCTGAAGAGAGAAGGAACCTGATCTTTGTGTTGGTCTTTCAGGATGGTACTCCTGGTGTAGGGAAGGTTTTTGATAGCATAACCTGTCTTTCCACAAGCAAAGCCCAGCATAACCTCAGCAGCTTAGCACATATTTAAGTCCTCTGCTACACAAGAGCAAACTGAAGCTTTGCAATGAGAAAGAAAATAGGATTTATCTTATGTCTCATGCCAATGAGTCTCATGGTTTTCATTCAACCTGGCATTTATTGCCTCTCTCAGGAAGACCCTTGAAAAGTGTCAGCAAAACAGTTGTTGGCATAAACAAGTAGTGTCTGGATAAAGGGCTTCAGCAAGCCAAGACAAGCCAATTCCTGCCCACTTCCAGTCTACTGTAAACCCAAAGAAACTCTCTTGATTTTTTTGGCATTACTGGGAAAGCAAAGCCCAGCTCTTCAGGGCCCTTCCCAGTCATTCCTGGAAGGGTCAGTCTCTGCTCTGAAATCCACCACACCTTTGCCCTTGCCAGCAACCAGCTCCTAGGTCACAGCCATTAACCTACTGCCATGCATTTCAATCAGTTTTATGCCTTCTCCTCTCTGATGGAAGGTTTTTCCTGGACTTCACTCCTCTGATGTTTAGAAATCATCAAATTTCCAGCCTTTACAGACAGTTTGTTCTTGTGCCAACATTGTCCTTTTGCTTAAATACCTCATTTCCCTCCATGGCGCTTGCCCACCTTCCCCTTCCTAGGATGTATTTATAGAGAGCAATCATATTCACTGCTAACCAGTGCCTGCTCAGCACCTTCCAGTACAGGTCCTTGGCATCTGTCTTATAGACACAGCTTAAAGTGCTTCCTCTGTGTCGGAGCGCAAATAGAGTTCCCACCCTGTTCCAAACACGGTGCTTGCACATGCTGGATCTGGTCCAAACGGCCTCGGGATTGCCTATATACTTAATTTAAATGGCAACAAAAATAAATCTCAACCCAAGCTGTCTCATGGGACGGGCTCTTTGCAAACAATGGAGATCGTGCCCTTCTCTCAGTTCCCTCTGCCTGAGAAAAAAGGGCAACTCTAAGTTGCTGAGGCTGAATTCCCTTCCTGCCTCGCTGGTGCTCTCCCCCTGCCCTGCTCCCGGGGTCTCACTGGGGAGGGAAGCCCCTGCAGTGGTGCTGATAGGACTGGAGTTGTCTGGCTGCCAGGGTGAATCAGAACAGCTCTGTCTCTAACATCCCACCGCCTGTTAATTAATGCATTAATGAATTGCCTTCTAATTCCTATAATCATCCTTATTTTTGGGGGTGAGCAGGCTTTCAAGGTTGCACAACTTGCCCAAGGCCACGTAAGAAATTAATGGCAGAGCCAAGAAAGAAACCTGGGTGCCCTGACTCCTGGGCTGGGCCAAATTGCTCTCCTTTTGGTAAAACATCCTGTGCACCAGCTCCTTTGCTCCAGCAAATGTGCTCAGTGCGACGAAGCACCTTTTTTTTTTTTTTCTTTTTTGCCTTACAGCAAGACTGCAGCAAAGCGTGTAACAAACTGAGATTTGAAGCTGCCTTCAGCAGTTCCTAATCTCTGCAAACGTTATACTCTTTGTGGTAAGGAGCTTGGGAAGCTCTCCCTGCCTCCTTTGTGAAGGCAGATACGTGGAACTAGCAGGGTATTGTTTTCACTTCTGAGTCAAGCTCGCCTTCTGTACGCAGATAAAACTTCCTTCAAAGTCAAGAAGAGTTTTGCTGAAGTGCATTAGCCCAATTTGTTTTTTAACTTCTACGTTACTTCACTGACATAAGCAAGTACAAACTAGTGCTAATGCTACAGGCAGCCAGTGCAGATACTACAGGGGGAACGGGTTTGTGATCTGTTAGTGCACTGATGCAAAAACTATCCAGTTCTGATGATCAAATACCTGTTTTTCTCTAGTTAATATATTTTTTTTACTTGATCACAATAGTGCTTGATTTTGCACATCGAAGTTAAAAATAATCTCCCTAACTTCATGTGTAAACATGAATGGGATTATCTTCAGTATGTTTGATATTATCATTATTATTTTTTGTTATTTGACTATCATTATTATTCAGTGTCCATTGCAGAGGTAATATTTCAAGATAAATTAGGCAGAATTTATATTGACCAAATCCAACCCAGACCTGCTTCATCACCTTTAAGTGACTGATCTTGAGATGGTTTCATGGACTTTGTATATAAAGTGACATTTACCTTCTTTTCAGTATCCCATGTTGTTATTTACCAGGGCAGCCCATCAAATGAGAATCTAACTAACAGAAATATGCATGTGATTTATTATATGGATTCATTCTTCCAACACACTAATATCTGCTGTGAGAAGTGATGGACACTCAATCTACATGTGTGGTTATGGTTTTGGGTGGGAAATTTTCACCAGAAAAAGAACCTTTTTGGAAAGAACCCATATATTTTAGTATTTTTTTTATTTCTTTGAAAACATGAAAAAATCTGGATTGGCACCAGCATTGCCAAGGGTCTTGATTGTTTTCTGCTTATGACTAAAATGAAGGTGGTCTCAATCCTGTATTAAAGTTTCTATAATACACCGAAATTCAACTGTTTTCTTTGTATTTCACAAATATGACTTTGAAAGTCTTGTATTCAAGGTAAAAACCAGAATTGTAAGTCCCACCTCCCAAATGCAGAGATTTTAATTACTCTGAGATCTGCTCAGGTGGCATCTTCTTGCCCCTGAGAGGACTAGGCTGGGGTGATAGGTGGGAAAGTGCTGTTCTTGCTGCTTGCACTCCTGCACGAGAGACGACACAGGAGAGCTGTTGGGGATTTATGGAAGTCCTAAAGAAGGAGATCAGAGGAGGAGGCAGAAGGGAGGCTCCTGCCTGGTGGTGTGAAGGTTGCTGATTCAGGGCTGCAGCCCTTGCAGGAGTTAGTGTGCTCTGCAGTGCGAAGGGAGCCAAGCCACTTATGCAATATTAATATTAATAACTGCTTTGCACTTCTATAGTGCCTTTCATCCGAGGATTTCAAAGCGCTTTACAAACATTAATTAATTAAGGCCCATAACACCCTGTGAGGTAATGCAAGTAGATATTACAGCTCATGCAGAGGCCAGAATTGCCAGCATTACAGGTATAATCCTCTAGCAAGAGTTAACTTATTCTTGAGCAAGCTTTCTTACTTATAGGCATAAACAGGCTTCCCTTTAACACCGAGCGTGTCTTTTTTTTTTTTCCTTCTTCCCCTTGATCCGCCAGTCTTCACACAAGCAAAACTCCCACTACGAGGCAGCCAAATGAGGTGAATGAGCAGTACTTCCATCTCCCAGCTCACTGCTTCCTCTTTGATCATCTGATAAAATTGTAGGATATTGAGAGGCTGCAGAGTTGTGTCACATATTAGTGTCCTGCTTCTGTGGGGTTTCCCTGTTCTAAATATACTTTGCACCAGGGAGATTAAAAAAGGAAGTGAACTAAAATATGTTTTATGGCACCTGCTTATCAGATGACCTCCCAACAACCTGCAGACATTAGCTAATGTAGCCCTCATTGCAGCTGGTCATAAATGCAATTAGTGCCATTTAAGCCAGGGATTTTTTTAACCATTCCTAGCTCCTGTATTTCAGGACTGAGTTTGGGGCTGGTGAGGAAAAGGTGACCTCTTAAATCTTCTGCCCTGTTCAATGCAGACCCTCATTTAACTCTGGTCTTGCACTTTGTCAGCTCAACATTTGTACCCATCCTCTTTTCAGCCTGCCTTTTCTTCTATGGGAAGATGTGGAATGCTTTTCCATCCATTCCTGTCCACTCCAAGTGAGACTAGAGTAGGGTCAAGCTGAGTGAGGTACATTGCCAGCAGCTCTGAGTGCACCTACAAAGACTTCCTGTCCCAAAATCCAGTGCTGAGAAGACGGTGAGACCTGGGTTGACATCTCCAGCCACACTGAGTCATGTTGTGCATTTAAATATGCTGGCACATGTCCCTCAGCCCATCCTGGCAGGAGCAGACCTGTCCAAGGGGAAGCCAGGAGGTTGGAAAAGCCGTATTTGTGCTCTTATATTCCAGTGCTCACAGGAACTGCACACTCTCCACCACACAGAAGATTGCTGTTTATTGTATTTGCCACAAAAAACCCATTTTTTCTGCCATTAGCCCATCTCCCATAATTTCCCTCTCCCTCTGAGGACTGATGGAGCTGACCTCTTCAGCTCCAAGCTCTACACACAAGGGAATTGTCATGTCCATCCCACCTGACCATTTTGGTAACTAACCACTGCATCTAGAGAGGCACAAAAGGATCTTTGGGGGGAATTAGTCCAGAGCACAACTTCTCCAGGATTTGCCGATTCAACTGCCTTCTGAAACTGCACAGACATTAGCTAATTAATGTGGTGAGTTCACTAAACCAATTAATTGCATTTCTTTCTGTGAGTGGGCTGGGCCTATCAGTCATCTTCATAGAGTGCCGTTTAGGGCGTTAAAAATATTCTCTTCATCAAATTAAACTTTATTAAATAATAACTCCTTCCAAATTCTGGGCTAGGAATGAACAACGTCACTCTAACCACAAGAGCTGTTTATTGCACATAAATGTCTTTTACTGCCCTGCCAGCTGTGATAAAACTAATTCAGATGCATATTCTCAGTACAGTAAGCACTTTCTCCCCTTTCATAGTCTTGCATTAACCCAAAGACTCCATCCTTTTGTGCAGAACTCCCACTGAAATCAATGGGAATTTTGTGTGTGCAAAGAATGCAAGGTTGGGAAGTTATACATCCTCATGTTGGCCAGCAAAGACATTGTGCTTGCCACAAGGGGCTTTTTGGCAGTCAAGAGAGTGTTTTGCATTTTTCAAAGACAAGCAGAACTGAAGAAACACTTAAAGACAAGGGGGAAAAAATTGTCTTTAATTTTGATTCTCGTTAATTCTAAAGAGAGCCTGAAAATACCTCTTTTTAATTTAAAATAATTTAAAGACTTGTCTTTTAATAAAACCCTTCTTTAATTAAAAAAAAAAAATCTTCCTTCATTTGTTGTAACTTCTCATAACTCACAGGTTTATCTGTTAGAAGATGTCTTTAGCAAGGCTATTTTTTCCCTCAATATTTGTTAGATAGGAGAGTTAAAATATGCTAAAATAGTAATAATAATAATAATAATGACAATTGTTTCTCAAACAATTCAACAAAATTATTTTGATTTAAGGTTTTAATATCTAAATTTCTGCTGTATAAGTATAATAGTATAATTTAAAAGAATGGTTTGGGGTTTTTTTGGTTTTTTTTTTTTTGTTTTGTTTTGGTTTTTTTGTTTTTTTGTTTTTGCTAAAGCTACCCCAGAAGCTTTCTATTGTAAGATATGTTTAGCCCCATGCAGTGAACACCAGGTCTAATTCTTGGCACTCAAAAAATCATCACATATTTGTAATTTCTCTGCTGTAATTTAATCCCTGAAGATCTACTTGATATTGATTTATGGCTGCTTAGGAGCTAGTAAAAGCAGCATTTACAAAGTTTTAGTAAGGAAAAAGGACACAAATATATAAGTGCCACTGTCTAAATGGCTTAGACCTTCAGTCCCCACTCAGTGACCAGCCCTATTTTGTAATCTTAAATTGTGGATACCCCATGACTGGAAGTGTTCAAGCCCAGCTTGTACAGGACCCTGAGCAACCTGGTCTAGTGGAAGGTGTTCTTGCCCATGGCAGGGGGTTGGAATTAGATTATTTTTAAGATCCCTTCCGTTCCAACCGAAACCCTTCAGTGATTCCACTGTTCTGTGATTTTATGATTCTGCATCCTCTGGTGCTCATGATGTCCAAGAACAGGACTCTGGCCCTGGCAGGATGTCACCCCACATGGGGCTAAGGAGGGAGGGACACGTAGCATTCTCTCTAGTTGAGGAACCCCTTTGCCTACTTCATGGGTAGTTCCCCCAACTACTTGGAATCTGTCTAACACTGTACTCCACTCCATATACACTCACCCATCTAAAAAAAAATCCCAAGTTTTGACTGCTTTTAGCCTTTGAAGGAACTTGAGGGAAGAAATTTGTTTCTTCCCTTCCTCCCACCCCTTTATTTTCCACGTCACACTCCACATTTCTGCAGGAATGCTTAAAGCTGCTCAATGACTCAGTTTTTTGGTCTGATCTGTGTTCTGCCAAAAGTGTTGGACCTCCACAAGGGGAGCTGACTAGCCAAACTCTGGCTTTTACATTTCTTTTGCCATCCCAAGCACCTACAACCCAGGAATTAAAGCACCAAGCACTTAGCTTGCACATACTTCATTCTTCTCATTAGGTCTAGGTTTTAGTTTTGTGGCTCTTTCAGAAACATCAGCCTTAGATGGAAAAATCTGCCTTACTACACCTAGGATGCCTATGAAACTTGATAGCACAAAGATCCTGCTTCACAGCTTCTTCAACTCATCATTCCTTTTATTAATTAAATTAGGGCAAGTTATATGAAACATGCTAAGATTAAATTGGAGGCTCTTGGAAGAACTCCAACCAATTAGAATGATAGTTAAAAATAAATTCATATCTAAAAGAGAAAGAAACCTGAAAGACCACAGCAGGCCACAAAACATTGTAAGAACTTGAAATAAAGCCAATATTAATCTCCCATCAATAAATACCATATCTTTCAGTGCTTATGGTAATTGCCCCAGTGATTCCCCTTAAAGTGGTTCTTGAGCACTTAGAGGGCCTGTTGATAGCATCTTATCAAGACTCAAAGCAATGGTGTGAAAGCACAAATAGGAATCTCAGCCTAGGCTGAGGAAAAAATGTGGTCTTTAAAATGTGCTGATTTGACAAGAGGTTGTTGTTTGTCACAGACATTAGTTTTTATCTGCTTAGTGGATAATTCTTCCAAAGGGGTCTCTGCAGCATCTCTCTGGCATTGCTGCTTAGCTTGACATGAGGCGGATTTTGCAGTGAAAGTAAATATTGAAGTAAACTAGGTCCAGACTCCAATTGCTTCTTCAAACAGACCTTTTCTGGAATCATGGCCTGAATGCTCTGGGATGGCGTGTGACTTTTCATGGGTTCCTGCCTGAGGGCTACTGCTTTCTTCAGCCTGAAAAATGACAGGAAGGAGCTCATGCTACCGTGAAAATGTCGCATAAATGCTTGTCACACCAAAGGGAAGTGGGCTTGGTGGTTTTGTTTTTTTCTTTTGGAAAGTGTTTTGAGTCAGAGATAACATCCATGAAAACTGGTTGCTGACCTTAATTGCCTCTTGGGAAGTAGGCACAATATCACATTTGTTGCATGCAAAATGGCATTCTCAATTTCCATTCGTTACCCAGCCATCAACTTCCATGTATTTTAAGAATTATCCAGCTGAATCTCTCTTAATGCTTTTTTTTTTTGCAGCCAAGACATGTAAATTTCACAGGCCAGGTCTTGCAGAAAATGCTGAAGTAGCCATCATTGTGAAGGGCACTGTTTGGATCTAGAAAGTTGCATATTTTCACAATAGAAGAAACTTTGTATGAATATTTTGCCAATTCCTAGATGACCCTGGCTATTTTTTTACTGTGCAGCTCACAAGATGCTCAAAGTGCCCAAGAATGATACGTGGCAGAAGGGGTTTGCCAAATACAAAAAGATTTCTGGGATTCTGTTTAAGTAGTGCCATAGAAAGTCAGGCAGCAGAATAGAGGCACATAGAGATTTTCAGGTCACATCCTTCAGCTGGATATACTAAGCATGATCTTGTGATTATTTCATGAATATGTGTTACTCTTCCTGATGTCCACACACTGAATTTGCTGTCCTTGTGTTCGCTCACCAGTGATTGTTATATTTTGCTTATTATTTAGATTTCCTTAGGCTTAAGTAGCATTTTCTAGATTTTACAGAAATGTTCCAGAATTTATCCCTTCCAAGGTGACATGTGCTGTTTGAAATTAAACTAAAAGACATCTCTTTGATGTTACTTTTCATTCTAAACTTAGCCATCGCATGCCAAAGCCCCACTTTTGATTGAACACAGCTTTCTTCGTTTTTGTAAGTTTTTTTTTTTTTAAAGTAAAGATCTCATTAAAAATTAAATTTTCATTCCCCTCTAATGTATCAGCAAGATTACAGAACTCTGATTTACTGTTAGGATCGGAAATTAACTTCAAAAGACAAGAAATGGAAAGTGGTGGCTTATTCTCCCATGGCATATTACAGCAGTAAGAGAGAGAGTGATAGAGTGATATCAAAAATGTATTTTTCTCTCAAACGAAGAAAACTATATAAATTCATTTCACACCTGCATATTTACTTGCATTTCAGGACACTTTTCTACCCTAAGTAAACATCTGGGATAAGTCACAAGCTGATATTATTATTGTAAAATATGCTGGCAGATAAGAAGTTTCACTTTTCTGATGCATCCACTGCCAGGCATTATGCCTTATATATTTTTAAGTTAAATTAGGCAAAGTATTGAGTGCTCTGGCTTGCATCCAGCTACACATTTAAACCCATTCTTGACAGCAAGCAGCAGTGGTCCCACAGAACGTGGTTATATGCCATAAAGGAACTATGCATTGAATTGCCCAGCTGGGGCTGAGCCAGGGTGCAGAATATTTTGAGGATCCAGGCCATCCCACAGCCACCTCTATGGTTTCTGAGTATCTGCCTTAAGTCATCCAATTTTTTGAAATGGCATCTCTGTTGTGGTATGTTATCCTTCCTTCCTTCATAAAAACCTTTATTGAAGTTTCAGCTCTGTCCTTAAGGCCTGATCCAGACCAGGATAGGAGGCACTGCATTCCCAGCTGGTCTTAGAGCTGGCTGAAGTCATCCACAGGGGTTCAGGTATCTTGCTGGCAGAGGTCCCCTGCTTACCCTGCTTGTTTTTAGCTCTGTGGACTTTTTTGAAGGGTAGACCTGGTGAAGAAAGCTCACAATCCTGAAAGATTCACTGTCAGAGAAAGTTTTGTGATTTGCAGAAGCTGAGCACACACACGAGTGTTTAATGCTTCTGCCAAATGGGACAACTCATTGCAGTACCTGTGCCCAGAATGGACCACCAACTCAGTGTTAAGGCCTCATGTCAGTATGTAAAGTGCATTTAATACTTCAGAAAAATACTTCCAAAGCCCTGCAGTGATCAGTAAGTTGTCAAGAGAGAAAACACCAAATGCAAGTGCCCAAACCAGGGCTGCAGGGAGGTCCCGGGCTTCACCTGAGCAGGTCTTCAAAGGACTAAGCAGAGTCAGCTTTGCTTTGCTCCCTTCAAAAAACACAGTCACCAAAGGAAAAGGAGGAGCCTCTCACCATTTATGTTGTAGATCACTGGTTAAAACCACTTGCCCAAGAAAAGCAAGACAAGTTTTGGGTTTGCTTCTGCCTGGGAGGTTCAAACCTACATTTCCCAATTGCCATGGGAGTACCCCAACCACAAGACTGCAGGTGACGCTGGGTGGAGAAAGCATTTCTGCATTCCTTGGTCAAGCTGTGGGACTATGCAGGAAAGATGAAGAGATTCTCACAACCCTTTGTGAAGAGAAAGAGATGCTGGGCTTCCGGGGCATTTTCCCATTTGTGTCAGCCTGATATCTGTTTATCTAGACACAGTATGAAATTTGGATTTGGGGAGGGGGAGTGAATTTCAGGAGTGAGTCAGAGAGACATTTAATGAATGAAATATTTCTCCTAGAGATTATATCCTCTACATCCTTCAAATCTCAGTCCATAGCACTGTAGTGCAAAATGCTTGTGAAGAAAAAAAGAAAAAAGAAAAAAAAAAAGAAAAAAAGTTGAAACTGAAATTTAAAATAGTCCTCTTTTAAACCCTAGGACATTAACACATGTTCTGCTTGAAAGTCACCTTGGGGTATCATGACTCCTTCATTGCTTTCTCTCTACTAATCGACACAGTTTGAAGGAGGAAATAAATACTTTCTCCTTCCCATGCCCTGGATCTCACCCTCACCCAATAACTCAGAGTTTAAGTTGGTTTCATGGGAAATGGAAACTCTGAACCCCTGGGGCTGAGGAGGGCCCAGGACCCACTGTCCCAGCTCCTGCTTTAATCCTGGGGTTATTACAGGAGCAGAGTGCACTGTCACTGCAGCCTCCTCCCCTGCCAGCTGCATTTAAAAGAATAAAGCAACTACAACTGCATTCTTGAAGGGTGTGATCTTGTGGGTGAGAGGTAGGTGTGTTCCCAGAATTTCTCCAGGATTGGGTCCCTCAGGGGACTCTGGTGCCACCTTGCCTTGCTGTGCTGGATCGCAGTGGGCTGCCCAAGCCAAGCCAGGCGCACAATGAACTGAGGCACCTCCAGGGTGAGATGGTAGAAAGCAGGGGCTTGGGGATTGTGATTTTTTTGGATGTTGAAATTTCCCCAAGTCTATTCTGTCAGATGTCATCAGCAAACACTGAGGTCCTTTAGGTAGGGCAGCCTCCATGGAGCCCTTTAATGGACACCCAGAATTCCCCTTCCAGGATATGCTCGTCTTGTCACTAACCATAAAGAGAAACTGCAGAGCTGCTTTAATGCAGTGTCCTGATCCCTTAAAATTACATGTGTATAATAACTTTACTCTGAAAAGGGTGGATTTAGATAAAATGTAAAAAGGAAATTCTTGGTGAGTGGTGAGACACTGGAACAGCTTGCCAAGAGAAGATATGGATGCCCCATCCCTGGAAGTGTTCTAGACCATGTTGGATGGGGCTTGAACAACCAGCTTAGTGGAAAGTGTTCCTGCTCATGGCAAGGATGTTGAAACTGGATGATCTTTGAGGTTCCTTCCAGCCCAAACTATTCTATATGCTTGGACTTAAGTATATGGGCTTAAGCATTGAGCTTAGGTATGTGCTTAAGTGATGTGCCTCAGGTAGGTTAAAGGCAGGTCACTGGGAGCTGCCTCTCAGTGTACTGGCTATTACATTTAATTGTTTTCCTCTGTTACACCCTATGAAACAAAAACAGTTCAGTAAAAATGGTTCCCTGGGTGTGCTAAAGCTACGTGGGACATTAATCTGGAAAATAGGGCCATGTCTCCACTGAGATCATACGGGATCCTTTTTGTCTCACCTAACGCGATTTCCCAGTTTACAAGATGGAAATAGCTTTCCTGTGACTGAAGGCATCTTTCACACACTGTTTCTTTAAATTATCATTTGCAATCCCTCAAAATAAAAGAGGCAAAGGAAACAGGGTGGGAATTAGTTGCTCCTTCACGTACATTGCACTAGTTACTGTGTGGGAGGATCATTATTTCTAATGATGATGGATGGTTCCTATATGAAAGGCTTTTTGCCTGTGTTGTTCCCCAAGTTGGAGCAAGAAAGGGTTACTGTTTTAATGAGAGAAGTTGAAATACAATTTATTGAGAGGGATGAAAAAGAAAAGCCATAAAAGCTGAATCAAAACAAATGGAATGTTTTACCTGATCACTTTTATGGCGTTGCTGCTTTCATAAAGTGTACACACACATACACACACACAACACAGTCCGCCACTGAGCCCTGACTTCATCTGTTCTGTGCAACCTCTTTTCCCCTCGTATCTTCAGAAGACAGTTTTCTCCAAATAAATATTTCCAATGCCCTTTTTTACTCAAAACACAAAGAGGGGAAAATGTGACTACAAAAAGCTTATAGGCTGATAATTTGTTCATCTTTTTTAGCAGCCCACGACAGAGCTCTTCTCCATTGCGTAAGGACAGAAACCCGACACCTTATCACAGCGGTGTGCCACTATTACTCGGAGCCCTAAAGGTGCTACCCAAAACAATGGCAAAAAAATATGCTAAATGGGGACCCTCATAGAAACACAGCATAAAAGCATCAGTTTATTCCAATCCATACTCAGCTGATTAAACTGAGGAGTTGTCATGAAGATAGGTAGATAGATAGATTGATAATATATATATATATATTTTAAATAATTGCATCCTTCAAACTTAACATATTTTGACAGTGGAGTATATTAAAAGCCATTAAAACAGCTGTTTTGCTGTAGGGAATATTACTTGTGGGTTGAATGCAGAGATATGTGTAGGTATTTATTCAGTAATCAATCATAGAGAGGAAAGACCTCGAATTTCAGTTGGAAGTTTTTATTTTTATCCTTTTCCTTACTACTGGTCTTTAAACCTGCTCTGAGGAAAGCTATACATGCCCGGCTGGTGCTCATCAAAAGCAAGCAATCACAGCTAAATCAGCATGCAAAATGCCACTCAACCTTGGGCCTTTATTAAAATTTGCTGGGACTCAATTTGAGATAGCGATCGTTCTTATTAAAAAGCAAAATGTAAGATAGTTTTTTTATATAAATCTCTGGATGGAATGGAATTGTTAATCAGCATAGGCTGATGTGATTTCTCTGTTGCAAATCCTGCCGAGGGCTCAGAAGTGGCACATTACCATAATTCCTAGGCTAGAGCTGGCAGCTTGAAAAAGACCTGCAAGAATCTTTAAAATGCTTAAGCAAAGCTGTAAGTCACAGCAAACAACACACACTGGAGATGGTTACCACAGGTTTGTCGTGTTATATAACAAAGTTTCTTCCTTCGGTCTGTTTGCTCTTACCACAATTTGCTCTTTTGTTGGGTAATTGTTTATGTTTTCTCAAAAAAAAGGACAACAACAAAAAAATTCTAAATCTAACCAAAGCTCTATTATTTCCCCTAAAACCCAACATATTTTTATATAAACCCCTCTGCTGTATTATGAATTTGATATGTGGCATCACTCGACTAAGTACATATATACATATGTATTTTTACCTTTAAACTAGCACCAATTATTTCAGCATCAGTTTATCACCTTTTTATTCCCTGGGTCCTTTCCTGCACTTATGCTGGTGCATTTCAGCCCTGAAGTATCTTCAGGACAGCAGTAAACATATCTCCATGACTATTTTATAAATTACTTTTAAAATATTGTTGAGCTATTTGTTATCCCAGGCACTAATAAAATTGAGCTACTATTATAATTAATAAGGAACACTAAGTAATGCAAATGACAATTATTTTGTATAATTGAAAATATGATGCCAATCACTGCAGATAGAAAACTCCACAGCTGAAGTCTGCATGACCAGTATGATTATATTTTATCTTTAATATTATTACAACATTCAAAGTCTGCTATTGTTCCTGTATTAGACACTGCACAAATGTACAACAAAGAACTGTTTCTCTACATTTGTTTTATTCCATCTGCAAATATAAAGAAGAAGGGATAATAACCAGTAAGACATGGTCCATACAAATGTCATAATAGGTCAGTGGCAACACATTCTGCAGGTTAGGGCATCAATAAGAAATATTTTTATTGACTCATATGCTTTTGGCTCAGGATCCAAGACCAACAGTTGGCTGCTTTCTTCTGGTCTTTAAGCAGGAATACAAAGGAGAGAAAAGAAACAAAGAGTCTTTTAATAGACTCTTAGACAAGGTACTTCTACCTTGATATTGCTGGTCCAAATCTTGTCCAGGCCAGTAATGGACAAAAGTAGATTTTTTTTTTTGTTTGAGGTATGGGAAATAAAGATGTTGTTTATGGTCCAGTTTTCATGGGAGATGTATCCACCAAAGAAAAGTTTCTCCTCCCAGGACTTTGTTGAGGTGTTCTGTGTTAAGACACTGAAAACTCATTGCACAAAGGGCGAGCTACCTGTTGACCTATGGGACAGCCTTTGCAAACTGATGCATATGGAAGGAGAAAACTTGTTCCGATGTTCATTCTTCTGTACCTGCCTTGAAGATTGTGAGAACAAATCAGTCATAGATTGCTGCCTGATAGTCACAAGCAAATTTTAATTCCAGCGTGCAGGCACTCCCTTTGGAAGGGAAATACAGGCTCAATTGCACATGGAGAGACGGAATTGCAACCTTGCAAAAATCAGAGACTTTGTTTCGAGAGCCAAACAAAATTGAATATGTTCCCCCCACACATACATACACTATCATCAAATATTATCAATTTAATTGCTCGGCTCCTGCAGCTGTGAGCACAATATATCAGCTTGACGGGAATGGAATTCCTAATTCTGTAAGACACGTTCGAAACTAAAATATTGAGCTAAATTTTCAGCTAATGAGAATCAGCATAGTTCCACTAACCTTAGATAAGCTACTGAGCAAGCAGGAATTGTTCGAGTTCCTCTGACTTAGTTGGAATGCCTTCACTCGATTCTGCAGAGGACTATAAATTTACTCCAAGAATTTTTGTTTCTGCACCTTTTTGGGGATCTGATATATCGAGTGCTCGGAGCGAGCCAGCACGATCTGATACACCCCAGCAGATCTTCTCCAAACATCAGTGGCTCTGGCGGGGAGCTGTGCTGGCAAACTCGCTGTCACGGGATGCTGTCGATGCTTAAAATCTACACGGCTTAGGGGGGCCACAGGAGAAGTTAATGGAAGAGAAACCTATTTAAAGTTGTTAAATATAAGGATGGGATCTCTGGCTCAGAAATTCTCGATCTGCAAATTTCTGGCAGATATTTGGGATGTACCATCATGTGCCTGCTCTTTTTTTTTGTTCTGTGTGTGTTCGCTTTTGGCCTTTATTAAAACAGGATCCTAATTTAAGAGGACCTTTGCTCTGGACAAATATTGCTGATTGGAAATTCCCAAAAAAAGATTATGGACTAGAACTTTTTTTCTTCCTTGTCAGGGATTTTGCTTCCTTTTCCCTTACTCTAACATGGAGTTTCCCCATTGTTTTGAGCATTTAAATAAAAAAAGACATGATCAAGACAATAAATACAAGAACATAAACTTCAGATACCCATTTTTAGTTGTTTTAGGAACAAGATGAGAGTGGGAATATCTACCCCTGGGTAAATTTCCCGCTCCATACCATTGTACCAGATTGCATGGTTTAGTAATGACAATTTTACGAATTAGGTAAAACATGTGTCTTCTATGCTTTAGTCAAATTATTATCTCTAAAGATTAAGTCTCAATTGTTTATAACTGATATAGATATGCACATTTAGATATGTTTACATATATAGGTATACATATATACTTATATGTATCTATATTACTAGAAAAATGAATTCTTTTATCTCAGAGGTAGTGATTTGTGCCTGCACAAAGGAGATGAAAATAATAACACCTTTCCCTTGTTTTCCTGGGCTGGTTTACTTAGATGCAAAGCCATGGAGAATTGGGCTTTTTGCATTTAATTCTGTGTGTTTCCCAACTATTGCCATGTGACCTATTTGAATGAAAGTTTAGCATTCTTGAAGGGCTATGTAAATGTATACGTTAGTGAATAAACAGATGGTTTTTAATGAAAAACATCTTTTCATGAGCTGTGTCACACTGTTTTGATTCTTTATTTATAGTATCAGATCTTTGATGTAATGGAAAAAAGAGTAGAGCTGAGTTTACAAAGCCCAAATTCGAATGGACATCCTTTAGAAAGTCAGGAAAATTGACACTGCATCAACTAGTGGTAGGTGAACTAGCACAGCCGATTTTTTGTTGCTAGTGCTTGAGAACAAAAAGATGCGGATTCTGATCCAAGGATCTTTGGCTGCCCAGCAGATCTGTTTTCTGGGCATCAGAAATGCCCCGGCAGATCGAAGAAAACAGCCTCATTTTTCAATTTGAAACAACAATCAGATTGGAAGAGACAGAAATTATCTCTGAGGAAAAGAAAAAAAAAATAAAGGAAAAAGCACAAAACAAAACAAAAGCCAAAGGAAAAACCTAAATGCCCCCCCAACCAAAAAACTTAAAGAGATATTCTGTTTATTTCCATTCACATCAAGTCAAAATGAAACAGGAGTTTAGATGGCTGTGCTGCATTTATTTATTTTTTTGAATGACTGGATTTTTTAGAATCAGGTTACGCAGCTGGACTTCACATTGCATTTGCTGCGGCTGCTTCATCAGAAATGCTGGTAGTATTTGTCAGCCTGGAAGTGTCTTGAGGCTGCTTCTGAGAGATACAAGGAGGCAACTGATAAGGAGAGCATCAGAAGGGCAGTTAATTGCCTCCAGTCTCTCGGTGCCGGGGAATATTTAAAATCTATGGGATTAAAGGCAGATTAAAAACTGTGGAAGCAGGAGCCCAATAGCGCTGAAAGATCATAATCAGCAAGGGTAATGGCAGAGCAAAAATGAATGTGGCAAATAAAATGACAGATAGGAAATTCAGATCCGCTTCTAATGCTCGAAGTTCCATCTTGTAAGCACAATTCATCTACGTGTAAATCATTTTTTGGCTTCAAGCTTATCAGCCAATCGGTGAATTAAAAATGCTCTTTCCTTGGAGGATTAAAGAGGTTGATTGAAGTCAGTGTGAAAACTGGCTAATAAGTCTGGAAATGTCAGGAGGGTGCTTCATAGGAACTCAGTGTACTTTTTCTATCAGGGCTATGAAACAGGAAGTTTGAAAAGCTCTGTAGTTCTGTTACTTTGAGAAATGCTTTTGTGTTTTATTTTTTTTCTTTCTCCCTCCTGTGTGTCAGAGTGTCATGCAGAAATATTTTAATTTGCAAGATGAATGGCGATAGATGCAAATGTTGAAAAATGAGATTGGGTGAATTCACTAAAATATGCACCGAAGTAAGAGAAATTTTGTTTCGGAGAGCACAGTGAATGCATATCACGGCCATGGGAAGTTCTAGGTTCCAGGCCGTGAACTGCTTAGACATGTCCCACCTTGGAGAGGATGTTTTAACTTTTGCTTCTTTTCCATGCCTAAAATTCTAGCATAGGTGGTGAGGCCAGGGACTGTGTTAAGGCAGCTTCTCTGCTAAACAGGAGCTTCCAGGGCATCTCCTGACACCGTGCTTATACACAAATATACACTCCCATATGATATGAAGGCTTTCCATTAGTGCTGTTAAAAATTGAACAAGTTTCTCAGAGCTTTACATGCAAGAACTGTACTTTTAGTGTTTCCACAGGCAATATTTCCATCTGCAATGCCCACACTGGTAAATACAGATACACGTCTATGAGTATATTTGGAGATTTGGACCACAGTTGTCTGAAATGATTCCTCATATTCATTTGTGGACTAATATTCTTCCTTTGTTTCAGCCCAAAATCACAAAGGGGTTCAAAAATCACCTCGAACAAGAGAATTTTCTGGAGGGAAAGCTGTTACCTGGGTATACCAGTTTCTCTGCTCCTGGGCTTACATCATAAAGAAGTCAAGGATCAAGTTCCTGGGAGAACCCACTGATTAATCCTATCTTTCATTAGAGTAGGGAAAATTAGCCCTTGGCGTTTTTAGAGCTCTGAAAGACAGCAAATGAATAAGGATGAAAATGGGGAAGAAAGGAATTGATCATCAGCTTCTCAAGGACGAGACTAAAGAATTCTCCATCTTACTTTCATCTCCTGCTCCACATAGGAAACTGGTGTCCTAACTGGTGTAGGAATGCAGCCATGTCCTTTCTCACCCACCCCATGAGCCAGATATGACTAGTTGGCCCAGTCAGCTGGTGGTCAGTTACTGGGACATCCATGCTTTGGCAGCAGCTTTTGCTGGACTCCTATATTTTTACCCCATGACCCATTTAATGGTCTCAGCAGGACCAGATGTCCCCAGCATGTCCTTTCCCTCTCTCCCATGTGATTCTGGGGAATATCGACTCACACAAAATGTAAAGGGTAAGAAAAAAAGATAATTTGCTGTAAGGAAATCTTGCCTATGGTTTGGTTACATGACCCAGAAAATTTAAAAAACAACATGCTTCTAGTCTCTAACGTTGTTCACTACATCCCCTCCTTGTGTTTGGAACACCAAACTAGAGAGCTGGCCCATATTTTCATGCATTGTTTTGGTCACAACCACCACCAAAGAAACAACAAAGATGCCCACAAATTCAAAAATGTTATCTCACAGCTCTCAGCAGCTCCCTGATTCCCGACTCTTTGATACAGGCACCTCCGGCGAGGAGAAGCGATGGAGACACTGGATTCCTCTCCCTGCTGTGAGATGCAGTTCTGTTCTTTTTTGCCCTATGACTGATTTTCATATGAAAGGCTCTAACTAGAGCAACTCTAACCCAGAGCCCACGCTGGCCAGCTGAGAGCATAACCACGAGACTGCGAGTGGTGGTCTACGTGCGTCTGAGTTCCAGGAGGTTCCTTTGATCTCCCCATGCCCCCCGGAATGCATTTCTGTGCAGCTTCAAGGAGAAGAGACGGCTGAACATCCTATCTCCCCAATCTCAACCTCATTTTACCCCCGTTGGTTTGGGCCCTCTCTTGGGAGGTGGGAAATGTGGTTTGGATCCCTCCAGGCTGAAGAAAGCACTGAAAGCCAGATTTCTCACTTCATGGGCCAGCGATTTTGCGAACTCGTCTCCTGATTAAAAAAAAAAAGGTGTGTGCACCTCTGTCTTGGTCCGTGTTTAAAAAGAGTGAGCAAAGCTCAGCTCTGAGTGCTTCCAGATGTCTCCCCTCAGGAGTGGGCTCGGCCCTCTGGAACCTAAGTGGAGGGAGATATTTTACTTTGCAGACCTGATTCATGTACTTTAGGATGGGTTGGAGTTTGGGCACACCCTTTGTGCTCAGCATTTCCAAATTGGCTTGCTTTCCGTGGCTTCCGATGCACGGCATGGAGTCTCGCCCCAGGGCTGCTCCCTGTTGTGGCAGACTTCCTAGTTTTAAGCCTCCAGGCTTGAGGCTGTAGCAGGACCAGGGAGGAGGTGTAAGGAAAGGCTCCACTCTCTGTGATACCCAACACTCCCTATGCATCAGGCAGGGAGAGCCCAGGAGCCTAATGCTAAGATCTGGGCTTCTGCTTCAGGGCCAGACACACAAAAATGTTAGCACTTAAGTTCTTTGCTTGGATCTGGTGTTTAGGTTTTTAATTTGTGAGAATGCATTGTGTACAGTTTCCTCTGACTACTGGGGCTAGATTACTAAAGATATTTAGACTACTTAAAATGTAGAGGAGAGCTTGGAAAGCTTTCCAAAATCTCGTGGATGTAGCCACTCATTCCTTGATCTTCAGCAGTACTGAGATCAGCAGGACTTTAGACACATCATTACCTCTCTGCTCTCACTTCTGCAAACTCCACTGGGGGCCTGTGTAGAGATGAAGGCACACAAGTACCTCATGAATATGATCCTCAGTGTCCCTGGCCACATATCCTCCGTGCATTTTGTATAAAGCCTCAAGTTTACACCTTGCTCAGACAAACTGTGCTTTGTGCCCAAGCCTGTGTTAATTTTTGGATGTGAACCCTACCATGAGCGACCTATACAATGCCTGATATGACCATGCAGGCATTTTGTAATGCCTAGGGGTGGCATCTGTCATCCTGGGCTTCTCTTGAACAGTTTTGGGTCTGTTGTCCATAAAGGTAGATAGGAATTTTTGATATTGTGTTGCTTGGCAGTTTCTGTGCAGTGTGAATGTCCATGGCTGGACTACGGGCTTCTTACTGGCAGAAGACCCTTAAAAGGACATGATTTCTTCAAATGTTGCAGCAATTTCAGTTTGGCCTGTAACTATATTATAGCTATGCAGGCACAACACTGTCTCTGTTCCCAGGGCTGTGGCCAAACAGCTGTTAGACCAGTGCTCATTCTTGGCTGCTGTGTCTGCTTCTGCATCTTCCAAAACACAGATGCCCACAAAGGCATCAGATTTTTGTTTTCCATCCTGCCCTGGAATCCCTGCACAGCATTGTGTCACTGTTGTTTACAGGGGACTCAAGCCACACAGATAGAATGTGACTGTGGCAGAGAGAGTGGAGGGCTGATGGGCAGGAGGAATCTTGCAGAAATGGTTGAGAGCTGTGAGGAAAGAGAGATGTTCTTAGTGTAATTAGCTAATTAGCATGAAGTTGAATTCTTCCTTCAGACGTTCGTAGACACATCAGTACACCCCTTAAAAAAGATAATTTGTCTAGCAACATCAGAGACAGGGAAGAGATAGGAGCCCTTCCCTGAATCTACATGTAGAAAAGAAAACATGGTGTTTCTTGTAGCAGTCTTCTCCAGCAGGACACCTGATGAGTTTTTAATGGTGTATCCCATGAAGGAGACCAAATTAGAATTACTAAGGACTGCCAAGGTGGAGATAAGTAGCTTATGTGTGATGTGACAGAACCAGAGAAAGGGTTATGTGTGGAACAGAGTAGGGTTATGTGGAAAAAGAGCACACAAAGGAACAGGTCTTTGCAGGTGGGTTTGGGGATGAGAACTGGGGTAGAAATGCATGGTTGGGAGAGCTTTTTCCATCCTTTGCATGGCAGATCTCAGTTTCTGAGAGTTAGGATTAAAATTAGGATTCACTATACAAAAATCAACCTTAAGAGTAAAGTATTGTTGTCTTTGGAGAGCATGAAAATAAAAGTCTTTAATTGTGGGTGATGTTAGAGTAAATTACCCCATCTCACCACTGCCTGCAAGTGCACACAAATATCTACTCCTTCAGCAAACTAGAGGTAACTTGACTTGTACCATGAGAAGTAAGCTAGTGGTACTTCAGAGTTACCTCAGGGTACCTGTCACCTTATAATAAGCTGAGCTCCAAAATGTATAAATAATAATAATAATAATAATGATAATTGCAACTCCCTGGATGCAGCTGGACTTACGTGTCAGGAGTCATCCTTAATAATGGTGTGCATTCATGACATTATTATCTAGTAACAGTGATTTTCCATACACCTATTAAAGTAGGTAATCACAAACCCCAGAAATCTGAGGTTTTAAAGCCCACCTGACAAACAGGAACTCCTCACTCTTTATCTTTGTAATCACAGCTCCACATTCAGCTCTCTGGAGCTGGATTTTCAAAGAGGAATACTGCGTCTGGAAAAGTAGAAGGACTTCTGTTGGATTGATAGTTAGGCTGATGTTATCCCAACCAGGGTATGCTCACAGGGCTGAAATCCATCTGTGGGTGCCATGAGAGTATTGAGAGCAAGATTTGAAAAGTAACTTGTATTTTATGTCCTGCTGTTATGAGAAGGAGATAAGACAATGTAGCTTTCAGTGACCTGTACATGTCTGCGAGATTCCTGGGATTTGGTGGGCAGGCTAGCTCAGAGTTTCACAGGTTGCTCAGTGAACAGGGTTGATTAACATTTCAGTAACAAATGCTGAGTGCCACAGCACTCAGATTCATTTGATTAACTGCTGCTGGCTTTTCTGTAAACATGGGACTGGCTACTACATTTATATTTTATATTTTTTCTATCACACCCCAGACAATGTGGCATGAAGGTGACAATGTGGCATGAAGGTGACAATCTGGCACAAAGACAGGAAAGAACTTTTGGGGAAAATGCTGTAGCAGGTGAATTCTGCACAGTTCTCTGTTGTTTAACTTTCCCTCCCTCCTCTTCTTTATGCTTTCCTCCTCACTGTGGGGAGATACTCTTCTTCTGAGCTCTGGGTTTGTATTGGAGCCGCCATTCCTCTCCCCAAAGAGAATAAACTGCAGTGGGGCTGATTGCAGCAGCAAAACCCATAAAGAGATTCCCCTTCTCCTCCTCTTGTGAGGGCTTTCCTCGCTCAGTCTGTCCCAGGGGGGTGGAACGCCTTCTGCCGCCTCACTCTTGAGACATTAAGACCTTGAAATTTGAAAGAGGAGTGGTGTAGTCTGGAGAAAAATGGACCTGTGTTCTAACCCATGCAGCTTGTGATACGCACATTGTCGGGCGATAACAAAGGATTTACATAGGATTTACATTTTTCTTAGGGGACGTTGAGTGGAAAGGGAGCAATCAGTAGCAATGACAGATGAATCCATTTGGCGGCAAAGGCTGCCTCTTTCACACAAATAACAGGCTTTTTCTTAATCTACAATTTGTCACTGTTTATTCGGCAATGCAAGCCTTTAAATTGCCCTGCAGCATCCTGGGTTTGTGCTTCCTGGGACGTACCGGAGGAGTTTGGGGGAGTTAGAGGGCATTTGTGCCTTTGGTATAAACCTAGAAACCTGACTGAGGCTCTCTAGAGTTCAGACAGTTTTTCTGGGTGAAAATATAGGTGGAATGTGATCTAATCTGTCATGATTCAGACATGGTGGGGGAGGAAAGAGTCTGGCTCCCACTGGCAGTGGGCAGGTTGCCATTGGTGCTGCTGAGCACTTGCTTTGCTGGGACTGATGCTGAAGGGGATTCACAGCTTTTTGTCTTCTCAGCTCCTGTTCAGGTCTTGACATGAGAACTCTGAAAGTGTCAAGTCACTTGCTGCTCCAGGGAGGCAGAGAGGACAAGAGAGGAACTCCAAGCCCACAGCTCCCCATTAAATTTTACCCACCATGTTTACTTCCAGTTTGTCCCCTGGTGGTTAGGCTGCTTTCATCCTGGCTTTTATTCCCTTCTTCAAATATTATTTCTGCTCCAGGCATTTGTAGTCTCTATTGCTACAGAGTGCTGATCCAACTTATATTTGTAAAGGAGTATTTGGGAATAGTGATTCCTGCCTTGGAGTTGTGGATAAAGAGCAGTGTGCTCCTGGTGAACACAGTGGATCTAATGCTATATATCTCAGGATGTCTATGTTGTTTGCCCCAGAGTCAAATTCAAAAAATCTCTACTCAGGTAATAAAATCAGTATAAGAATATAATAATTCTATTTTAATGATCACGGTTCGATTTTTCCTCTCCCTGCTCCCCCTGCCAGCTTGATTATACAATTCTATTTTGGGGTGTCTCTGGAAGTTGACAAATATTATTCAGGAGATAGTGCCTAATAAATAAACTGAGTTGTGTATCCCTATGGAAGCTGATATTTATTCTGAGCAAGCAATAAGCTTCAATGTAGTTCAGGTTGGGCAGCCATGCATTCAGAAAGCAAGAAGTGCAATATTAAGGTTGAGAAGTCATGCACTTCATGGAATCACAGAATGGTTTGGCTTGGAAGGAACCTTAGAGATCATCTAATCCTCTGCCATGGACAGGAACGCCTTCCACTACACCAGGTTGCTCAAAGCCCCATCCCTATAGATGCATCTGTGCAGGATTAGATAAACTTTCTTCCACTTCTTTCTGAATTAGAAAAATTTATGGAAATGTAGTATATATTTCAGAGTAATGAGAAATGAAAATTCTCTTCAGAGCAAAACTTAATTCTGGAATAAAAAATATCCTTTTAATGTATAAGTTAAGATGTAACTCAGCGGCAAACTTTTTACTAACCCCAGTCGTTGTCAATGTCTGCAGTGGGCTTCAGATCCTCCTCCTGTCCAGTGCCTTGGTCAGAATATATATCAGTCACTTAAGCGGATATAGTTATATCACGACAGTGGTTGATTGTCTATATAAAAATAAAAATATCATTAGCTTTGTCAAAAGTTGTATGTGATTGGAAACCATCCATAGAATTGGTGGCAATGGTGCAATGTAGTTCATTGTCACAACAGGGACAACCAAGGCCTTTTGTTTTTCCTGCTTAAAAACAAAAAAATAAGTCCATATTTCACCAGGATATTTGTCTCATATAGGAACGCTTACACTCCCCAATTTTTCGGGATATTTCCAGGACCAAAGGGCACAAACAGAAACACATTAGTTTCCCTCTCAGCATCAGGAAACCCTTTTTCACTGTGAGGGTGACAGAGCACTGGCACAGGTTACCGAGAGAGCTTGTGGATCTCTTTCCTTGCAGATGTTCAAAAGTCATTGGGGAATGGTCCTGGGCAACCATCTCCAGGCTGTGAATATATTTTACCCCTCCTATCTAAAAAGTCTTATTTCATGTGAATATCCAGTCACAGAAAACCCACAGACAAAGTGCTAACCAGCACCTTCAGGAATTAGTCCATTTGCTTTATCATTGAAAAATATGAAATTATTTTGAGATTGGAAGAGATTCAAGGGGAAGAATAAAGGCAGCAGGCTCCCATTGCACTCCCCAGGGAGATGAGTAGGATATTTGGTGAGGAGGCAGCTGAATCAGGAAGAAAGTTGATTTGAGCAGATGTTTCCCAACCAGCTGCCGAGTGGTCTAGCCTCTGGGCTGAAGGGTATCTGAGGGCAGCGGGATCTGGAAGGCTCTGCAGCCCTTCCACCTGGCAGGCAATAATTCAGAGCTCACACAAAGAGCCAGGATGAGTCACTAGTCTGCTGATTAGGCTGCTCTCCTGGGAGGGAGGCACCTGGATCACAGACTCAGGTAATGGCTGCAAAGTAGAAGAGCATCAGCTGGAAGGGATTGGAAATTCTTAATGCTGCCTGGTTAGGAGGCTCTTCATGAGTGGGAGGCATGAATTTGAATCCACTTGGAGAGGGCAGAGAGTTCAATGCAGGTCTCCTAAAATCTAAAGGAAAGGTCCTGCCTTATAGTTATGGAAATGGGAGGGTTCTTCTTCATCTGTTGGATATTGGTGTGGACATTTAATTTGAATTTGTTTTCTTTAAAGTGATGGCTTTTGATTCTGCAGTGTTTTTCCTGACTTTCTGGGGGACTTTTTTTTTTTTTTTCAACAGCTATAAGGCCTTTTTACCTGCAGGATAGATAATTATTCACACTCCTCTGTCTGGCAATATCCTACCATGCCCTGGAAAGTGCTGAGAATACTCTTGTATGTGCAGAAGGTGACATGGTTTCTGGAAATGGTCTGATGGACTGTGAGTCAGGAATGGCCACAGAAAAGTTTGATGGATCTGGCAGAACTTGTAGCTATGAGAAGAAAATGAGTAATTTTTGTATCTTGGGAAAGTCTCCAAAATTTTATCTTGAATGCCTGTGTTAGTGGTAAGCAGTAGAGATTTAGAGTCTTAGAGGTAGATTCATTTTCATTTACACCAGGTTGAAGATGAAGATGATTCAATTCAAACCAAGAGTGTTATTCTGAATTGACTCTTCCACAAAAGAGATAAGAAAATGGCCAAAATAATTTATTTGTATCAATTGTATAAAAAGTGTAAAGGGGAGTCTCCCTGCCTTTACCAGAAGTGAACTGAAAGATCCTATCTGGTCTACCTCTGTCAGCTTGGCATCTTTGCAGTAGTCGGTGGTTGCACAAAACTGGCCAATTTTTCCATATATAGGGTTGCTAAATTACTCTTTCTGGTTTGGTTTTATTACCCCCTTGGAGCAATGATCTCACCCATCTGTGTTGTGTTGCTCTTCGGGAGTGGCAGGGGTGGAGTGGGGTGGGATGAGCAAAGCCCTGAGCTTTTTCCAGAGTTCCCTGCATATGCAGAACATTTCATTGTCTTCCCCAACACGCCCTCACCTTTCACACAGACTGGAATTTGACACACTGGGTTAGAGAAAGAAAGCAAGGGGGGGAAAAAAAGCAAAAAAAAAAAAAAAAGCAAGCACAACACAAGAAAAAACCCAACAAACAAGATCTTATCGTGCAAAATATCCATCCACCCTCCTGATAAAAAAAAAAGCCTCGGGTTAGGAAAATAAAAAAATGACTGTAATGAACACTCAAAATTAACATGCAAATACATCCATGGTTCCTGGCAGAGAGGGAAAGATGGAACATAGCCTCTTCCAAAGAGGCAGTTTTGAGACTTCTTCCAAAAGGGAAGTTTTATCCCAATTGTTGTTGTTGC
Organism: Taeniopygia guttata; assembly: GCF_048771995.1. Taxonomy (NCBI): domain Eukaryota; kingdom Metazoa; phylum Chordata; class Aves; order Passeriformes; family Estrildidae; genus Taeniopygia; species Taeniopygia guttata. Next base: position 4,658,266 of record NC_133025.1, read on the forward strand.
ATTGTCTTGAGAAGGTTTTCGTCTCTGTTGAGGAAAGCTCTCCTTCTTCCCTCACCCCACCCCATACCCCACATTCATTTCACCAGGTGGCATGACGAAACCCTCCAGATCAAGGCAGGTTTCATCAACAAGGCTTCATGCCATGCCACCCATAATTCATCCCAGCCTGCTGTGGCTTTCTCCCAACAAGCAGCACCTCTTGCAAAACCAGCCCGTCTCACACTCCTTCCTAACTCGTGTTCCTGAGCAGCAACAATAGAAGAGCATGAATCACTAACAGAGCGTACAGACCTTCGCTCCACTCCGGCCAGTTTGTGTCATTGCCTTAATGTTAATTACACACCATAATGTGTGCATTTAATTTCCGTGGTGTTTCAATTAAATTAATCAGGCAATTAAAATTAATTAAAATTACAGAAATCACCTGCAGAAGTGCTTGGAAATGTGGGGGAGGGGAAGGGAGGGGTTGGGAGGGAGCTGGGAACGTAGATGGCTGTGTTTTCACAGACCTTCCTTCCCTTGATTAATTTTGGGGATAGACTCTTTCAGAGCAGGTTATTTAAGGATTTAAAAACTGTTCCAAGTCCCATTGAAGCCAATGGAAATCTTTCTATTGGCAGTGATAGGGACAGGCTTGGGACCAGGCCACTAGCCTCAAGTGCTCAGGATGGAGATTCAAGGGGTAGGTGATGAAAGTCCTGATGCTGAGCAGGTATTCCTCAACACCTTCAGGGAACAAGGCCAAAGGCCTTGAAGTACCAAATCAGGGACAGATTTTGAAAGGCAGGTTAAAGATGAGGATGATGTCCGTGGGAGTTAAATGCATCAGTCCTTCCAAGGATCTGGGCTGGAGAGGTATTCTAAGAAATTTAAACAGGTTTGAAGTGTCGAAGGATTTTTGAAACATGACTAAATGTATCCTACCCTGAGGTCTCACCGAGTTCTGCGGTCAGTGAGAGGGGATCTTAATTTCACAAAGGTGCTTCATAACTCCAGAATTCTTGAGTGAGTTACGAAGCCTGTCCAGCAGTTCCCTTCCATTAGACACGGATTAGTGCATTCAATTGCTTCCCAGAGGGGTTTTTTCTTGCTTTATGGAAGAGTTTGAAGACACCATGTCAACCTGGTCAGTTCTCTTACTGCTTATGCCTTTTTTACCAAGCAGGCACAGCCCCATGCTCATCTTTTAGTCAACACCTAATTTTTTTCACCGGTGTGGAAAGTTCAGCACTTTTAGCTTTGAACAACTACTTCCTCCACAACATCCTACCAGTCAACCCCTGCCCAACTAGTTCCTGTGTCTGGGAGACAGGCTGGTTCCTTTCCTGGAAAGACTTTGCCTGGTGCACTCCTGCCTTAGCCTGTGAGTCACCCATTCTTCGCTCCCATTCTTCACCCCACAGTTGGGGATGTTTATACCACAGTCACTGAATTTCATGCAGGTATCCCCAAGCTGCCTTTAAATTAATTCTCTGGAGTGCCATCGTTAAGATCGCTGTAGTTTCAGGGAACACGGTCTGTGGGCTGAAAAACCAGGGGATGAAGCAAAGTAAATGCTCATAATTAGGATGAGTTGCTCTGCACTGCACTGGTCACTGGAACCTGATTGGCTGTTTAAAGGCATAACTGCTTTTTTGCACATTATAATTTCACTCACACTGCCAGATAATCCCTCAGAGTTCCATAGGCAATTACCCATGCTTCTTGTGTCCAAGAGGGAGTAAAACCTTATCACCTCTGCCCCAATGGATCCTGCTTTTGCTCTACGCTCGTGAGCCACTTTTTTCTCTGCAGTTGTTTAGATGATGATTAACATAATTAAGTTATGCACAAGGCAAATATTTAAGGCTTCTAGTTAGACTGAAGTGTACTGCTAGCTTCAGATGTGAAAGATTTAAGCATGCCAAAATTTGTTATTTTTTTCCAACTGCATCAGTTGATATTTTCTCTTTCCGCAAATAATGCATCTTTTACACTCTCAGGTGATTGGGTCACAATATTCCCATTATTATTAGCCACTTCAGCTTAGTTTTCTGCTACCTTTGCTCTTTCCTAATTTACAGCAAATTGTATTCTCCACTTACACAGAATACTTTCCCGTCTTTTCATTTTTGGGATCTTTATCATTAGTTTGTGTCTTATATCTATCTTTCTCCACTCCCTTTTCAAAACAAACAAACAAACAAACAAGTTAGAAAATAAGAAACAGATGAAACAGTAAAGAGAATACAGAAAGAGAAGGAAAAAACCCACCCAAGAACTGAAAAACTTGATTTTCAAAATTAAAAATTTTAAGTGGATGATAGCATTTAGCTGCCAAAGAGCCCAGAATTTTAATTAAAAATCTGATGAACACTTGTTCTCTCCAAAATTTTCTAAGTGATGAAACACCCCTCTCTCACTTTGCTAATCCTCCTCCATCTGAATCCTTTGCCACGACTTCTTGTGTGGCCTTTGGCATGTCACTTCACCTCAGTTTCCTCATCTATAAAATGGCTGTTAATCCCTATATAGTATCACCCACGCAAATTTCCAAGGCTTATTTTTCAACAGGGCTTTGAAGATAAGTGAGCAAAGTTTCAAAAAGACCTAAGAGATTTAGGAGTGAAAGTTTCATTAGCTTTCCATCAGATTTGTATTCTTATATCTCCAAGAGCCTTTTGAAAGTCTGCAGAATTGCAAGACTTTACTCATCAGAGTCATATTCCTTGTTCTCCTCAAGGAAAGCAATTACTCCAGGCTAGTTTTGGCAGAAGAGCTTGTTCCTCAAAAGAAGCAAGATGAGTCTTGGGGCTCTCCAGTTCCTTCCCCAGTTTCAGATATGAAACCTATGAAGCCTTGGATGAATTCTCCAACCATTTTGGAAAAAGTGGTATCTCTCACTCCTTATATTGGTAGACCTTCGTGGCTTGTTTTTGGCTGCAAGGAGGGAGAGAAGGTGCATATCTCCAGCTTTGAGCTGGATTTGAGATAGTAACCTTCAGATGGGAGGCAGTGGTGAGCTCCTTTGGGTGGTGTGGAGGTGTTCACCTCCTCAGTCAGCACCACTGCTCCTTGAAGAGGGAATAAAATGCTTTTCTCCACACGTGCATTGGGCCAGAGAGGCCTGCAAGGTGCCCTGTCAATTGGACATTGACTGAAGAAGAGTTATGAGATTTCTCTAATTGTAAAAATGGAAATACCCTGCCTTTTTTTTTTTTTTTTTTAACCCCCCCTAAAAGAACAACAACATAAAGAAAAAAGAACCTCACAGGTCAAAATTACCAGGGAGACACAAAAATTCAAATATCACCCTATATTTATCTTTTTTTTTACTTTTAAATTTGCCACCCCAAGTTCCACTTTCTCATCTTTTACAAATACTATAAAAAGAGAAAGAAAAAGAAACTGCTCAACCAAAAAAAGCCCCGTAGGTACTAGTGGCTAGGTGGCTTTGGTTTGTTCAGCTTCAGTGGCTAAACCATTGTTCTGAAAATACTGGGAAATAACGTTACTATTCTTGGTGGGACTTTCCTTATCAAAATGAAAAGAAAAAGAATCTTATGAAGAGAGAAATATTTTCTTTGGCCATAAATGAAATATTTAGTTTTGAGGTTTATTTCATTGGCATACTTAATTCAACTGAATTTGAAAATGAAACATAATTTGAAAATGAAACATGATTTGAAAACGGAACCTGGAAGATTTTGTTTCCTAAGTTTTAGTGTAAATTGACTTTTTTTACCCTTAAACTGTTATACTGACATATTTGCTGCTGATTTTGCTCAACTAGACATGACATTTTGCTTAAAATAAATCTTTTTGCAAAAAACCCAACAAACTGAACTGAGTTTGGGAAATGGGTCCTTAGGAAAAACCAGTAAATATCACAATAACACAGAAAAAGAATTAGTTGCTCGTTTTCACAGCACAAAGCTCTGAAGTCAACCAGCAATTAATAATAGATCCTTCCAATCTGAATCACTCCTTGTCTCTGTGATTATCAAAGTATCTGTCCTTTGTACCTCATCCCTAAAATTCAGCACCTTCCAGTTTAATACATTCAGTCTTTAAGATCATGTTTTTCTTCAATTTCGCAGGGATGGAACAAATTCAGAAGCAGGTCACAGTGAAATTTTCTGGCTGAGTAGGCAACCAAGTCTGCAAGACTCAAGTCTCAAAACATCATCACACTGTAGGTTTCCCATTTACTCTTTAGTTGTACAAAATATAATAAATGTCAAGTGCTCAAGACATATCTCTGGACAAAACTGGATCTCTAATGGATCTCTTGGGAGATTCTGAGTTTTCATTTCAAAATTTCTTCAGCTACAGTGGAGTGCATTGGCCTAGAAGTTCTGCAGGGCCATTGATAGTGTCCATACCTGCTGTCAGCAGCAACTGAGGAAGGCAGGGAACCCAAAAAACCCCAGGAGAATTTATCTTGTGATGGAAGGTTCTTGGTATGCAGCAGAGTTTCTTTTCACCTCTGGAATTGCGTGCTACATACTAATTAGAGCTGTTAATTAAACACATTTTGTTAAAACATGTTGCATCAAAGGTGAAGCATTTTGTAGAGAAGCTTTGTTGACACTTCTCTTGGAGAGATTTTTGAGGTTCAGGACTAGTCAAAGACAGTATTCCAGGAGAAGCAGAGTCTCAGGTTTCTTTTACATGGATAGCATGAAAGTGTCATTAAAATTCCAGTGACATTTAATTTGACAAACTATTTGAAAAGCTTTTTTATTTTCTTCTTCTTTTCTTCCCTCCAATGTGGAAGGGAAACAAATTTCAAACCTCAAAAAGTGTGGTGAAATGGAATTGCTGTCCTGCGGACTATTCCTGTAACAAAGCCAACAAACCTGTTATGCAATGTCCAGTTCCTCCCTGTGGAAGCACAACAATTCATTTATGCAGCTTTATCAAGTGTCCAAAGTGCTTCATGCACTGCTAATAATTATGGGCACATCTTGGTGGTCATATTGAATTCAGTGGCAACTTTCCCACAGATTTTATCAGGAATAGAATTCCTCCCTATATGCTTTAATTGTAAAACTCAGTTTCTGTTATTGCTTAAGACTCCCCAGTCCGTGCCAGCATGTGAAATTCTGATGAATTTTTATGTTAGCGGCTGCTGCTAACTGTTCTTAATTATTTGATAGTCATCTGAGGCCTGAATTTCATAGATGTGCAGCTCCTCTTATTCATATTCTAATCAGTGGTAATTTGGATACTTTGACCATCTGTAAATCAGACCTTTGAAGAGCAATCCCAATCCCACTGTCTCTAATGGATGCAGGTCATACTTCCAAGGCTAAACCTCTTTTTCATTTAACAAATAACATATAGCTGGTTAAAAACCATAAAAATTATGATTTTTAAGGAAATTACAAATTGGTTTTTTTTTTTGAGGGGGGGAGTGGGGGGAAGAATCTCAAATGTAGGGAATAATCAGAGAAATTTTCATAAAGTTAATATTGTGATACTTCAGCAGTGAGCATAGCCTTGAAGACAGTGCAAGATGGAGAACTGAGTGGACAGCAGAAATCCCTTATGTTCCCCACTGCCAGGAGACACACACATGGGATATCTACCCTTGAAATTTTCACAGTTTCTCAGCACTGTGCTGATAAAAACACTGGCTGCAACTCCAACTTTATTACTTTTCTTTAAGGGAGGCCCTAGGGAATGCTTAAGTTAGGATACAACATGAGGCACCTGAAAACATTATTTTTAAAGGCATTTATGTGCTTAATCTCCATTTCTCTAGTGGCAGATTTCCATGTCCTCTGTTTATCCTTCCCTTTTGGGGAAAGATGTATATCTGTATCAGTGGGGTCACAAGAGGTGGGTCCTCCCAGGGTTGTACAATTGTGGCCAAGGGCAAGGCTGGGTGAGACTTTGGCACCATTGATTTTACCAAACCTTTATAATCAAATTCAAATAACAGCATTTTCTCTCAATGGGAGTACAGATTAACCTTAGTTCAAGCTGTCCTGCTGAAGAGGTGCAGTGGCTGATCTAACAAATTGGAAGGGAATATTTTAGTATCTTCCCACTCAGAAATCACTCATGTAATTGGACCTCACATCTAAACTAACACCCTGCCTCACCTCGGTTTAATTGAAAAATAAAAAGCAGTCTCTGTATGCTAGAGGCATGATAGTTTCAAAAGTCTTGAGTGGAATACAAACATTTTTGCCTTTGGGTACCCATATGGGGGCACCTAAAATGTCTGGTATCCAGTCAGTCAATACTGAGAAGTTTCTGAAAACCAGTCCTTAGAAATACCAGACAAAAGCTCCCATATTTAGGAATCCTTTTGTCAAAAAATCAGTTCTTGCTGGGTAGTTTTGGGAAAACTAACACATTGTCCCCAGCCCCAAATGCTTTCTGAAGGTTTGTATGTCCATGAATAACCTTTGTATTTGGGGTCAGTCTCAAAACTACTCCCAGGTTGACACCTTACTTACCACATTCCCACACTGTTGGGAATACTGGCTTTAAAATGGAAAGGTTTATGTCAGAAATGTTGACACAACCCTAAACTGGAGTACTGTTGGTGTCAGGGAGGAGTTTGAGGTAGGAGTTCTTTGAATCAGTCCTTCTTCTAATCCTTGGGAAAGGGCTGTAGAAAAGATTAGATTTCTATATCAAGTTCCACTCATTGAAAGGATTTGAGAGATGAAGCACATAAACCATGGAAGGACAGATACTATGTGGGTGAAAGGGTGAAATGATTGAAGAAGACTCAGTTATTCTTACAAATGAGAACCAGATGTTTTTGACTTTTAAAAAACACTCAGTCTCTTCCATCTCTACTTACCTTTCTGATACTGTGAATTATTCAGTTTAGATCAATGAGACATTACTGAGGAGGCAGTTTCTTTTCCATGGTTTCTCCTGTTCCTATCAAGAAATACAAGAGGTGTGTGGGGGGGGGGGGGGGGGTAAGAAGAATACATTAATAATAGCAAGAGAAGTTCTCACCTGGTGTAAATTTGCAAATCTCCATAGAAGAGCTCTGATTGACAGCAGATGGGATTTGTCCATGAGTGTGGCTGCCTATACCCAGTGATATTGCAAAAGCCTTTACAGACTATGTCATGTTGCTCAATGTTCTGTCTATTCAAGGCTGTGCCATGTCAAATGCTGTGCTGAAAGGTGTGCCAGTGCTTAATCAGGCCTGCTGCAAACATGGGAACTCTGAGATCCCAGGGGGAAAGAGCTACACACCTAAGAATGAGAAAAGACATGGAAGTAGCATTGGTCAGTGCAACAGAAATGGGTAGAGGTCTTCAGTTATTAGGGAAAAAAAAAAAAAGAGGGATTATATAGAACTGAATGACTGCAAGATAGAAGAAAATCCATCTAATTTGCTGTTTCATCTCACATTGCAACCAGCCATAAAAAGGACGGAGAGGAAACAGGAGCTGGGTTGCAGTTTCCCTACAACAGATAGGTCACATCAGACCTGTTCAGTCCAGTCTGATTCCTTCCCTATCATGACTCACTTGTGCATACTCATGAAGGGGTGCTGAATTTGGCAGGCAAAACACAGTCACATCCCATTTGGTAAATCCAGTTGGCTCGGTTTAATCTGCATCCAAAAATATTGTCTGTGTGATGGAAGAGATGGGCTGAGAAGTGGAGGGACATTTCAGTGCCAAAATGATTGCACTCATCACCATTATCTTAAACATCTCAATTCACCCTTATTGTCCACTGCCCACTGTGGACTGATGGCCTCTTTTCCTAAGGGCAGGAAATTCTAGCAGCAGCAAAGAGACAGATTGAGTGAAGTTATGCCTCTTTTATTCAGACACTCAATGCTTTGGGAGCAGTGTGGCTGCTGGATGCTTCCCACCACATAGGCAGTGAAGTTGTGGGGAAATTGGCCAAGGAAAAGCTGGGTTGCATTTACTGGAGCTGTCCCTCTGGCTAATGGCTGAGAACTTTGTTTTTAACAATGTGAGCCAGTCCCAAAGAAATGACATGGAGGTGGCAAAGAACAAAAGGAAACAGCATGATAGCAAATCCAGAGTATTATTCTGATCTAGGATGGAGTTTACCTTGAAGTGCTCACTCAGTCTTGTGAGACATAGCTTTTCCTATGGGACAGCTTTTTCAGGGAATGTCCATTTGTCCATCTTCTTTCTTCAAGGGCAGCAGTAAGGTGACTTCAGAAAGAGAGGACTTAAACCAGAGATGGTAGATTCTGAAAATAATTATATCTTTATAACTTACCTAAATACTTATTATTTTATACTTGTGATTTAATTATTGCATTTTTATAATTTCCTATCTACCTAGGTGACTTGATATCTAGGTGTGTTTCGTCTTCCTTCATTTCCTTTTGCCCTGTTAACCCAAGTCTTTTTGTTCTGTTTTGTTATGCCTTAGAAAGACACATCACAGATGATGCCCTGCCACTTAATACATCTTTAACTGATGTATATTTAATATTCTTTTTCTAAACTCTCTTGATTTACTGTCTCTTTTTATCCCCCGTGATAATAACTAGTCAATGTATTACCTTGAGATTTTTCTTCCAAAATTTTGTCGTTCCCTTTACATGAACCTAAATATAGGTTGGCCAATGGCCAAGTAATTTTCCATATCAGCAACCTCTCTGCTTGCATGCAGTCAGGAGAGATGTGCCTCTTGTAAAGTCTGCTTTTCTCTAAAATCCAGAGTTCTTGTACTCTGAAAAATCCCCAAACTTTCTATTTAAAATTAGCTGGTCAACCACATGTTGGCTTCCTACTTTTGATTTCATTATTTTCATGCACCTTTGTTCAGATTTCTCCACCACTACTTAATGCTGCTTAATACCAAAGTAATACTTTTTTTTTCTAAAACTGCTCTCAGTGAACTCAATGATAAATTCATGATGTCAGGTATCACGAAGATGAAGGGTGGCAAAAATTCATTCCAATTGATATGAATTTTTCCACCACCTTTGACATTACTCTTGGAAGCTGTTGAATATGGATTGGTGAGCTAAAGTTAATGGCTGATTTTGTTGTAGTCATCTGTGACCATGAAAAAAAACACCCTGAAATGAGCAGTTATTACTTGCACCAACTTATTTAATTCTTTACAAATTAAAATAATCCCCCCCTCCCCCACAAAAAAAAAAATGTTGTAAGCAAAGTTTGCTAGTGGAAGGAAGAGGATATTCAAAGGATTAAAGCAAATCTCTTAGGATGACATGGTTGAAGTGGTTCTGTGTGCTGTGTTGTAGGTAATTCTTGAGCATGCACAGCAATAAAAGGAGGCAGAAAGCAGCAGTGGAAATGTAGTTGAAAATGTGCAGTAGGAAGGGACTTTTGGCACATAACAGCACGAAAAGGTCATGCCGGTGTGTGTGGGTGGTGGAAGACACCACAGAGACCAGCACCCTCACAGGTGATATTTAGGGGTGATATTTATCACCAAACTCTGTAAATACCAAAACAAAGGCACAAAAGGAGACAAAGGGAATTGACTGTTTCAGAAGATAAGATCAAGTGCAGAACAGGGGAAGGAAAAGGGACCAGGCTTTGAGGTGGGAGTTAGAAGGTGTAAATAAACTTCTTCAGTGAAGGGACATTAAGGACCTCTGGTGGCATGGTCACGATGACAGATGAAGGCTATATGGTAGGTCTTTGTCAAGGAAAAAAAATCCGTTTCCTCAGGAACATAAGATTGTGCTTCTCTGGATTTTAAATACACCATGTTAAATATCTGTAATATATGGGGTGAAATAGTCCTTAGCCTCTCTTACAGAAGACCCTTCAGTTGTAAATAATCTACTATGAAGGGACAGATACACTTTTATCACTGCTGGGTGCGTGGTGGAGTCAATGACACCCTAAAATGCAAGGCTCAGTATAGATAAAACTCAGGGCCAGCAAATCCAAGGGTTTTCTTTGCATCTTTTCCTTCTAAACAGTGACTGTCTTCCTCAAGGCATCATAAAAAGACATTTCCAGCAAAGACCAAGTTTCCTAACTAACATGAACTGGGAAAGCTCCAAGGTCTTCTGTGGAGTTTCCAACCATATAGCCCAACAGAGACTGAAGCTTTCTGAGTCCAAAGTGTTAATGGAAAGCAAGACCCGTGGCTATTTCAGAGGAAATGATATTAATAAAAATATTTCAGAAAATTCTGGATTCTTTCCAGTCAGACGGATATTTTTATTATGTTTAAATACTCACGTCAGGGTCTCATTTACTGCAGACTTTTAGGAGAGCAAGGGACATTCCTGAATGTCATGTTCCATATTTTTCCATTCTGTCTCAGACACATTTGATTTCATTTCATCAAGGGAGACACTATTCTCCATAAAAGTTAATCTACTGTCACATTTTACAGTGGTATTTTTTTCTTTCTAAATAGAAAAAAAGTATTTACCTCTTCTGTAGAGAATCTCATGAGTCAGTGTGAAGGAATACCTGGTGGAACAGCATGGCAATTTTGGCAGATAGGGCACTGAGGCAGAGCGAACTGATTTATTCAGAATCACCCAACAGTCAGTCCCTGAAGCAGAGCTGGGTGCAGGGTTCAAACCTCCAAAATCTCAGAGCAATGAGCAAGCAGCTATGTCTCACCTGACCTCAAAGTCTAGGGAAGGCTAGATTTGCACAGATTTTGACTCAAAGTGTATGTTTTGGACAGAAACTCCCTCTGATAGTAGAGGGAACTGTTGGACATTAGTGTCCATCTGCCAAGCCGATATAGAGCATTTAATACACATTTACATGTGCTTTTTAAGCTGGGTGGGTCACCAGGGATTTCTAAACTTGGACTGAGCAGCTGTTTGCTTCTCTCCTCATGCATTGAATGTCATCTTCATGGTAGGGTACCTGAGGGAAGAGGATGCCCTGTGATGTGGCCTAATGAATAGATGGGTCTTTTTTTGGTTTGACCCCCTTCCACCTCACAAAACATAAAATAGAAACTCTGCTAATAAAACAATATGATGTCTACAGATAAAAAGATTTCCATACAAATATTTAAACTGTGTGGATTCCAATACCCTAAGGTATCATGTATTCCAACTTCAAGAACATTTTCAAATGTAGCAGAACCAAAGAGAAGAAATTACTCCCATTGTGTGGGAAATTCCAGCATTTCAAAATTTGTTTTGGTAATTAGAAGTTGTGATATTTCATGGAATGGAGAGACAAGCTGTTTTAAAGGAAACATACAAACACACTTATCAAAAGGGAGGTCATTAGCCTGAACCATTTGGCACAGGTGGGGACTCAGCTGGCCTGAGGTATGCAGTCCTGACCACCACACAAAAAAAAAAAAGTAATAAACCATTTGGAAAGCATCCAGAGGAGAGTAACATGAAGGAAAAACATGACCTATAATGAAAAGTTGAAGGAATTGAGTTTGTTTAGTCTAGGAAAGCAGTGAAAGAAGGGAGGCATGTTACGAGTCTTCAAACATATAATAGGGTTTTTAAAAGAGGACAGTGATCAATTGTTCTCTGTGTCCACTGCTGGTAGGACAAGAGGGAATGGGCTTAATTTGCAATGGGAAGAGTTTTAGGTTAGTTATAAAAAAATCCTTCTAACCCTGGGGAGAGGAACAACACAACCTTGATGGGATAAAAAATCATTGCCACTGGAGGTTTTCCAAAGCAAGTTAGACACATATCTGTCAAGGATGATGTAGAAATATTTGTTGTTATGTCAGAGCCAAAGGTCAGGGTGGACGCCCTCATGAAATCCTTGTCTCTTTACTCTCCCATCCCACTGTGAAGTGCTTTGGCTTGGTAATGCCCACACATAGTCATAGAAATCATAGAGAACATCTTGTACTGCTGTGCACCATCATTCTAATTGATGAAGACTACTTGCAATAAGTTAATATTAAAAGTCAAAACATGGAAAACAAAATAAAAGAAAGGAAAAAATTCCAAAGAGATAAAATAAAGAAGGTCAAACTTTAATCTTGGGGTATTCTTGAAACATTGCCTACAAGAATATTAGCACAGTCAACTAGCTCCCAAGAAACCTCTTAATTTTGAGAAATCAGGTTGTTCTCATAGAAAAAATTATAATCCAAATAATATTAACAAATGTTGATGCATCTGGAGGGCTGCTGGCCCTTTAAAAACCTTGTAGATTTTCCTCCAGCTGCATACAGAGAATATTTTCAGTAAAATCTTCACTTCCAGCATGGTGGATTTGGAATGGGAAATTGTATTTATAATACAGTGCTTTTTTCAGAGCTTTCAAAGGGCAGATCTTGCAGAGGAGTGGACAGATGAGGTGAGTTTTGCCTCAGTGCTGTTGGAGTTTCAAAGCTGAAGCTAATGAAAGCGTGGCAGCAGCTGAAGGAAGATGAGCAGCTGTGGGGAACCAAGAAAGTTACTATCTCTCTAAGTGGGGCTTAATGTGTTAGGGGTGATGCAGCCTCTGATAATTTACGTATGCTTGGAAGTGAAGGAAAAAAAAAAGACTAAAAGCTTCAGAGAATAAAGACCTAATTATCTCTGTCTTCTAAGCCTCACTGCAAGTTGCATGGAAATTCCTTTTGGGTCAGAGAAGTGCAATTACTCAGTAATCTGTAGAGAGATGTCATCCTATAATCACCTGATGTTTGTTTACCAGCAATTCTTATTAAATGTCCTTTAATTAAAAAGCAGTTACATTGTATCTGGGGCCCTGTGATTGTCATTGACACTTTGTGAGAGTGAAAGCTGCTCTAGGTTGTAGAAGTGGATGTGCCCCTATTAAAATCATTAATGTTGGCCTGGGGATGTTGGAAGTGAAATATGGATCTTATGGACCAAGGGTTCCTTTATGCTTTGGTATTCTCAGGTATTTGTTAACATGAGGCTTTATTTTACTGATATTACAGCAATTTCCTGCAATGACCTTGACCCAGTACAATTTGAGATTCTCTGTCGTGTGACAGCAGACTTTGAGGTTGTGTTTTTAAGGGTGTCTGAGTTTTAAGGGGATCTGAGTTAGATGGCATCACATTCATCCTTGGAAATGGGCAGCATGGGGCTATTACAGCCCGACACCCAGTGCTGACCCCTCTGTGTCTAGGTGTATTTTGCATAAATCAGTGGGGAAGTCCTGAGTGGTGCATGAGATGTTTGAGCAACTCATTGAGGACGGAGCACCAGACCTGTGCTGTACCAGTGACATAATTGCAGGTGACTGGGTAGAGTGACACCCCATGGGCATTGCACACAGATAATGGAGAGTTCAGTTGCAAGAGAAGTTGGTGAGAAAGAACTGGACAGGAGAATATGTAGTGAAAAAACTAATTCTTTTGATCCAAACCTTTAAGAAGCCATTAACTACAACTTTGGTCTCCTGTCATGTTCTGCACAAGAACTGCAACAACAGCACTGAGATGGACACAGGGAAGTTATGCAAAGATCCTTCTGGGAAAACTATTTTTCTTCTTTTGACTCCAGTAAAAAAACCCCGAGTGTGGCTGAATGTTGGATGTATAACCCCCAAAGCGAATAATTTATAATGAATGCCCTATCCCATTTTAATTCATTCAGAGTTGTCTCTATATGGCAGGATATCTAGAGGCCAAACACTGTTCCCATAATATTGGTGCAATCCCATTGATACATTGATTTCAGGAGGTCACACCAGATTATCATAATGGTTCCTCTGGGCCACAAAAATCTATGAATACGAAAGCATGGGAGAACAAGTTCTGGAGAATGTAGAAAACTTAACTTTGTATTTTTGTGTGGAGGAGAGAGGGAAGTATGAGGGACTTTTGAACATGAATGTGAACACTTTTCACGTTGGTACATGTTGAAAGCTGCTACTATTTGATGGCTGTAGGGTAGTTTTTGTGAAACCAGCTGGAGGTCTCTGTACAGTTCCTTGGAGATAAAAGTCTAGTGAAGTCAAAAGAGAGGCATCATTGACTACAAAAGGTCTCAAATCTGGCCCTCAGTGGATAAATATCCACAACAACATCAAACTGTCCATTCTATGATGCCTCCTCCATTCATCTGAACCCTCACCTTTTCTCCCTGCCAACACAACCCAGTTTTATCTGAATATATGCTTTGAAACACAGGGAGAAACAATGACACCCTTTTAAAAACTGACTTTCAAATGGGCACCACAGTAATAAAAGATTGACAGTCTCTAAAATCAAATGTTTCAGGGAGAACAGATTGAATTTCCTCCATAAAACTCTCTTAAATACCCACATCCTTCCCCAGGGACAAGTTTTCCATAAACAGGCAACATTCTTTTGTTGTTGTTGTTGTATTTTTAACAGTCTTGTACAGTATCTTGTCAAGATGTCATCAATACAATTGCTTTGACATTTTTAGTGCAGCATTTGGAAGGCAGGTTGGGTTTTTCAGTCTGGAGAGCCAATATAAGTCAGTCTCTGATACTTAATTTCTCTATGAGATCCTTCACTTCTATTATAAACAGATCCAGCAGTTGAGAGATAAATTTCTTGGTAACAGTTTGGACTTTTTTATGAACCACCTGCAAGTTTTCTGCAAACAACATGTTTTATGGGAGCTCAAGGCAATGTTCACCCATCAAGACCTGACAGTAAGAAGTGGATGAATGAGGCCTTATCGCAGCCACACATGTAACCTTCTGTGTCCCCTGGCTTGACCTCCCTCTGCACTCATTTATGAAAATGATTCATCTTTAAAGAGCTTCCTCGCTCTGCCTGGAGGCTGTAGATCTTTCTGCACTGGACTTGTGCAGGCTGAGGTTATAAACTTCGGCATGGAAGGCACACAGAGGGGCTTAAATTTGAACATTAGGGAGAAAAAAAGTGTACACTGTGTACACACTTAAGGAGGCAGGTTAAAATACAGACAGTTAAAAAAATCCAAATTTGGGAATACCGAGAATTTTTAAAAAGAGGGTGGCTGGAAAAGTGGGTCTCCTATTAAGGTCATGATATATTTTTATTTATGAACAAACTATTTTTAAAGCTATTTGTTGTCATTATTTTTACTTCTTTATGTGTAATTTTTTTCCTTATGGACAATAAGGAATATAAAATAATGCATTTTTAATCATTATTGCTTTCTGGCTCTCAGGCATTCACACTAGAATGTACCCCAGGTTCAACAACTGGGGAAAAATCAGATCAGCACAGTCTTTCATGACAAAATAATCTCTTGTAGCACTGTAAATAATAATTTTAAAAGTCAGCAAAAAAAGCATTATGTTGAATTTTTAGCAGAATTTAAATATCTGAAATACTAAACATATTTTAATGAAAAACTTCCCCATGTCTCACGCTTATTTTTGCCCTTTCTCTGTTATAGGAAATAAACTCTTCTCAGCAAACCTGAACATTTAAGATTTAGCAGTAAAAATAACCTTTAAAAATTATAAAGCTGGTGTCAGCTTCTGAGTTAAGTTACCTGTTCAAGTTTCTTGGGTAGAATACTTTTCATATTAGTTTAGGATTTGTCTCCTGTATATAAACAAGCTACCCAAACTTTAATCCAAAATGCTTGATCATCCATGCAGGGAAAAAAACCCCACCTATTCTGGGATATCATTTAAGCCTGAGCTCATTTATTTAACTGGGCAGAAGTTGGGTTAGAGCCTGATCTCACTTTGCTTGGAGGTGAAACCTGAAGTCAGGCTTGAGCAAAAAGTTCCTCCAGCACAGATAGTCCCTGCCCAGAGCCCTTTTCAGTTTCTTTCCTGAGATCCAGGCAAAAGTTTCCACCACTAACAAAGCAAAGAGACAGAAAGTCCAAGAGGATTTAAGCTGAGAGCCCTTGAGCTGTGTCCTTGGACAGATGTAGGTGAGGGCAGATGGAAGATGGTCGTGCTCATATGTGTCAAAGTTCTCTGTTGGGAACACAGTTCTTCAGGTTGGGTCAACCCAGTAGCCTAGGATTTGATGAGCAAGACAAATCCTTGGAGATTTTTGTTGTGTTTGCTGTGAGATGCTGGATGTGGGCCTAAAAAAACACTCATATGGAAAGTGTCTGCCTTCACTGACTTGGTATTCACAGTATCATTGCACTCTCCACAAGTATTTACTCCATGAACCAAGAAAATTCAGCCTCACGGCCTAGCGTGGAAGAACTTCTCGAGGAGAAATAAAAACGTTACAGGAATACCACTGTTATCTCCTAGTTGGGTACTATAAATCCTGGAAATTTGCAGTTTATGTTAAAGCCCCAGAATTTCTGACACCCCTGTCATCCCTCAGTATGGAAAAGAACTTCCCCCATAGAACCTCTGCTCTGAAATGATGCAGTGAAGTACACATGCCATTCTGGAGAGTGTTTACTGTTCCAGAGTAAATAGGACACGCAATATATCTGTGTGTTGCAGCACTTTCTAGGCAGTCATAACACCAATACCTTTCACCAGCTGATTATTTCAAAACTCCTGTTGTCTTTTTTGCTCTCCCTAGGTGACTGAAGTTTTGTAGACCTTTTTTTAGTTGTAATCTTGGACATTAATACCAATGGTTTTGGTAAGAGCATTGGCCGTTAGCTCAGAGAGCTTTTGCTACTCTCCCTTGGTTATGTCTCAAAGTATTTATACAGGGCACTTTTAACCCCTATAATCCTTTGTTGCTGAGCATTTTAAAGTCAACAAGCTGTGTTCAGACATGTTGCATTGGTGTAGCACTAAAGACACCAGTGAATAACTGATATGCCTGTGCAGGACAGTGTGCTGGTCTGCAGTGAGGTGATCTGGGGCCCTGCAAATCACTGTCAGCTCTATTCTGGTTCTCAGCAGAGCTGGGACAGCTGGTTGTGGGAACTCTGTGCTTTGACCCTTAGACCACCCTTTTGTCTCCTCTTTTGAAGCAGATTCTCTGTCTCTCTGATCATTCAAGCATCTCTTATCTGTATGTCACTGAATATACAGTCATAATATATAGGTTTCTGTGTTTATGCACATCAGGAATATCCAAGTGAAGCTGTCATAAACATCCAATACAGGTTGTTTCTCCCAGCTCCATAAATCACCAAGGAGCTTTAACAGTTTTTTGTTGAAATCTGGTGAAGCTGAAGATACTGTAGGTGGGGTATTTTGTTCGGTTTGTGTTTTTTGCAAAATCATTACTGACTATAAATCTCAGGATCTTATTGATGAGTCTGCAAATGCCACTTGACTGGGGAAGCCTGGTTTATTTACTGACCATCTGTCATTAGCACATAGCTTTGAGGGTTTGCAGTTGAACTCAGAAGTCTTGTGATTGTGTTTATGGTGCTCAATTGGGCATATTTAATACAATTTAGAGGAGGGGACATTGAATGTATTTCATTCTATTATTTCCTGGACAGGGCTGATTTTCAGCTGGAGGGAGGGAGAGGCAGACAGACAGCAGAACTCTCTTGTGTAAAAGGTGATAAACAGCCTGACTGAGGAACAAGAAGGTTGGCAGTTTTAGGAGATCAAATGTATCTTAGTTGTGCTAAATAAACTAAATTGATTCAGAGAGACTGCAGATTTTAAAGATCCTGGATACCCATGAATAAGGATTAAAGCACTGATTCTTTTTCTATTCTAAACTATTCCAGCTCTTCTGCCACTAGCATGGTATTAAAGATCTACATTTACCAAAGGACTTACCTATCACAACTTGGAATTCAGTAGCTTTTAGTTCTTAGGAGCTTTGTTGATATCGAGTTGCCCAATTTAGGCAAGTAGGCTTTTATGCAATGCACTGGGCACCAAGCGCTTCTGGAAGGGTTTAACACTGACAGCACAAGGCAAAACCCAGTCTGAGGGCAGCAAGGCCAATTAGGTGTGAGGCTTTGTGCTCTTTTCTTCTTGGAAACCAGGTGCCCAACTCCAGATTTGGAGGCATATACTGTCTTTCACTCAGGTTTCACAGGCATCTTGTCAGTCCATGAGCCACATCTCCAACAGTCGGTTGAAACACCCACTTGATATCTTGGAAACTCTCTTTCAGATCTTCCCATTCTTATTGGAAGAGATTTGTGTCACCCACTTCAATGGATTAAAAGTTAAAATACAGGGTCATTCTATCTTCTTTGAACATTTAATCCAAAAGTGGAACACAGAAGACACTGATGACCAGAGTAATCTCTGCATTTCTAGCTTTGCTAGATAAAAAATAAGACATGAAAATTCAGCTCCCTTGCTGCCTATTAAGAATATTGAGACTTTAAACAGCAGTCAAAGCTAGCTGTGCATTTGAACTTTTGTAAACATATTTATAGATATTACATATTAATATATTTTTGTATATTTATACATTTTTAAAAGCAGCTAGGCATTTGATCAGCCAGCTATGGATGTTACCTGCCCATGCAGCATTAATATGTAATTTCTATATCTTCCTAACTCTTGTTGACTTCCTCACAGCCATTGAGATCAGGTTTGTGCCTGTGCAGGGAAGAAATCTGGAGTGCCACAACATCAGTGAATTTGTCACTGATTTGCAACACCTTAAGGAGCAACTCTTTCTCTTCCAGAATTGGGATAATGCTACTCAGTGGCTAATTTTGGTGCTTGTAAATTGACACACAAAGAGCTTGTGAATTGCCTTTCATTTCATGTTTCCCACTACTGATCCCCTGAGAGGTGCTTGTACAGAAGCAATGGCATGACAGAAAGGACAACAGCCACAGGGCCTTTTTTTGGGCATGGGGATATTTTCTGCCTATTTCATGTTTCATAGAATACCAAACCTGAACCATGGGAAGAAGCTGGATGGCTGCTGAATGAGCTTCCTGTGCCTGATTGCCACGCAGGCTGGGAGTTTTCACCCTAGTTTGTTTAGATAGCTGCCTCTGATCATCTCAACTTTCTCATTTATTGGCACACTGACAGCATGCCAGTGGCAAGACAACTCCCTCCAGGAGTTCCCATCATTTGGATCACAGCTTCCTCCCTCTCCACCTACTGCAGCTATTAGGCACATCCAATATACACCTCGGCATGCATGCACTAAACTGCCTGGGTGAACCCAAGGAGCAGCCAACTCCAAACACAAAACAGGCTTCCAAATAATAATAATACCCGTGGAGCCTGAAGAGTTGCCTTCCTTGCCCAAAAGGCTTTTTAGGGGTTCTGGGAAGGGAAAGGAATGGCTTTTGAAACCCAGGTTAAATCCTTCAGTGGGGATTTTAATTTTTGAGTGCCTCCATGCTTTTGGGGTGTTCAGTTTGGGGCACCTGCAATGGCCCTGAAGCTAAGTTTCCTCTTCAGCTGTTAGATCCCACGGGATGGGGGTGTTCATCACACAGCCAGAGCTCAGTTTGCAGTGGCTCTCTGGCTCCTCACCACCAATATTAACCCACAAAAATGGCCAAGCCTGCAGGGCCCAGGGGTTGGCTAACGAGGGTTTTGTCCTGTGCAGATGCAGGAATATTTCAGAGCATGACAGGACTTGTTCTCTGTGTTAACTCTCCCCAAACCCAGCTGCTAATAAATGGTAGCGAGGAGGGGATATTTTTCCCTCTTTTCAAATGGACAGGCTATCGGGTGGAGCATCAGGCAGTGCTTTCAGGATGGAGGCACTTTTCCTCAACTTTTCTCCACTTTTCCTCATTACCAGGCAATGTTCTATTCGAGGAGGCACTGGTAGGCTTGCCAACTGCTAGAAGTAACAGGAATAAAAATCTTGGGGGAATTCCCAGCCAATTTTCACATAGTCAAACATCCCAAATGTGTGTTTCTGCTTCTGAATCACTAACTATTTAGTGCTGGGGTGATTATTTAGACAGCCCAGAGAGGTGAAGAGCTTAGAGAGACACCCCACTTTTTTACAGAAGCCTGTCCATGTCATTAGCTGGAGAGTGAGGAGGAGATGTATCTCTAGAACCTACTATGTCCTTCTCTCTTGAGCCAGCCAGAAAGCTGCAATTTTCTGTACCTTTCAGGCAGAAAATTTGGAACCTAAAGTGCCTAAAATAAAAATATTTATCAACACACTACTTTTCAGACTACTTACTGGTCTAAGTGGAGAAAGAATATTTAAAGTGAATAGTATGGTGTGGCCATTACTTGATCCCCTCCCAGAATAAGACAGCTGTGTGAAACAAGGACATAAAAAGAGCTGTATCAGCTATATAGAGATCCATCTAACACATGTACCTCTTTCTGACAGGGGCCAAGAATTAATACATGCTTGGGGAAAAGTAAAATAGCAAAGTGAGACTTCCTCAGAACACTCTCACAACATCTTGAGATTTGCATTGCAGCGTCTTCCGGAGCCAGAGGTAATGTCTTTGTATTTAATAGCTCTTGAAAAATTTTTCTTTCATGAACTTGTCCAGTCCTTTTTGAACCCATGTAAATTTACAGCATCCACAACATCCTGTGGCAAGGAGTTCCACGGCTTAATTATACATTGTATGAAGAATCATTTCCCTTTGTTTGTTTTGAACCCGTCTCCTCCATGTTCCATTTGATGTCCCCTTGCTCTTGTTTTGGAAAAGACAGAGAACAATTGCTCGTCATTTCCATGCCTCTTTGATTTCATAGATCTCTGTCATCTACCCCTCATTCACAACCTGGTCCTTAACGAGCAATCTAAGGTTATCACACTGACTCTTGATTGCTTAAAATTGTTCTTCCCACCTAATGGGAATCCACGCTGGGCAGAGAGAAGTGAAAGGGTGTTTAGAATCAGGAAGAATAAAATGTCTGGGTGGATTTGTAATATCAGCAACCATCACCATTTACAGGGAACAATCTTTGATCTGTGGGTACTTGGGAAATTCCTCTCAACCATCTGTCTGAGGGATTATGAAGGAGTTCCCTGTCTTGCAAGTACACTGCAAAAGCAATCAGAGGATAACACCACATCTAAATCTGCTTATCAAAACCACTATCAGGAAGAGATGACAAAAATATACTGTATGTTTACCAAAAGATCAGTTCTCTTTGTTAATTTTTGGTTCAAATTATATAGCCAGTAGACACTTAACATGTTATCTCCTTGAGATATCAGTGATATTGTATTACAACATTACAGAGAGCTTTATAGACTAGTGACAAGAAGCTGAGAGTTTCTCAGCTGACATATAATTATCTAATGTGCTTGATGTGCCAAAAATTGCTACTCTACATGGGCGAACGGAAAGCACGGAAAGAGAAACAGTACATGAAGGATTTGGGAGGAAGGAAGAAAAAAATAACCTTTATAGCAGGGGTTGTTTATCAGAAAAAATATCTCTGGAAAATAATTAATCACTATTGCTTTAAAAATAAGTGCAATTTTAATCTTTAAAAGTGCTCATAACTTACATTTAAGCATTAATTAATTGCTAAAATTTGATCTGGTTAATTTTAAGAAAACCAATCTATTCATTCATTCTGAGGCTCACAATCTAGAAAGAAATTCTGATCGCAAAAGCTGAGTCGCTGTCCAGACAATTTCAAGCTTTGGGGTCTTTGGAGAAGCTCTTTGTAGAGGAGGGAACATCTGAAATATTCAGTGATGGGTCAAGTGGTCGGAGCAGTTTAGCTCACACTGCTCTGCGCAGTTGCATTTGCGACATCGAATGATTGCTTGTTCCTGCCTGGCTCCTGTGATTTGCTCCCAGGTTACCTCAATCTCACTAACTGGTGTCCTGAAGATTTAGCAAGATTCCAAGAAACAGTTGGAGGCTTTTTCAGGTGGATGGAGAAATGAAGGGGAAGATACATTTACTTCTTACAGATCTGAACTTGGTGAAATTAAGAATAAGTATTCAATAAAAGCAAATTATAGATAGGTAGTTCTTCCTTTTCATGTAAATAACCGTTGTCTTTTCAGATGCATTTAAACCCAGTCACTGGTATAGAAAATGTCATATTCCATATAAACCTTCAGGTGTACCCAGGAGGTCAATGTTTATAACATTGCAGCAATGCTCATCAAAAGAGAGTGAACATGAGACCCAGATTCTCAAAGGTACTCAGACATCTCTCCCCATTTGATCTGTACACTTGAATACATTCTGAAGTCTGTGCACAAATATTATGGATTTTAAAGGAAAAACAATACTCGATTTTTTAAACTGAGTTCAAATAATTTGAAATCCAAATTGATAATCCAAACTTTTTATTTTATGGTAAGTTGTTGCAGAGATAAATGCTATTTTCTATGCCTGGAAACAAGTTTATCTTTCTGCAATTCTGTCCCTATCCAATGAACCTTCTTTTCAATTTTGATACAACAGACTGTCACTGCTCCTCATTTAACAAAATTCAAGAACCTGACATGTCTCTCATGAGAAAATTGCTCTTTATTCAGTATTGCCCTGTTCTTTCCTTGTCTTTATCCTGAAGGAAGGACTGCTTTTCATTGCCTGCCTTCTGCTTTGATTGCAGCCTTTCTGGAGCAGACCCTTTCTTTTTCTTCCATGTTTCTTTGCTCTTTTGAGCAGCACACAGTGATCTGAGACCAGTTTTGTTTTTTGACATCCTTAAGTTTTGTGTGACTGCTAGATTGCTAAGTATACAACTCCTAAGCATTGCACACATACAGACAGTAAATCGTAGTAACAATTAGAAAACCTGGGTTTTTAGAAATTTCTCATCCTTACTTGCTGTTGGAGAAAAGAGCTTTAAGTACCCAACATCTTAAGATATAAACTTGCTTGTCGATGGCCGTCTCCTCACTTTTTGTTTTTATTTATTTTTCTTTCTTTCTATTTTTCTTTCCCAGGAATGCAAGATTATGGTAAATTGAATTCTGTGGTTTTTTTCTCAGGTTTCTCCAGCTGTTTATCTGTCTTCCACTCATTTCAGTTAAATCAGGTGTGGGTAAAATGATACATTTCTCCCTTGTAGATAAAAATGAATCAACTTCTTGCTCTGCTTATTAGGCAAGAAAAAAAAAAAAAGAGGGAAAACCAGATTGCATTCTAAACTGCAACTTTTCCCTTAATTACAACTTGAGAATGAAACAAATTCAGCTGCTAGGCAAACAATTATCTTTCTGTGAAATTTTTTATCTTCATTAGTGTTAATGTGCTTTCTGTGTGTCAGACCACCTGCTTTTCAGAAGTCCCATAAAAATATTTCTTAAGGGCCCAGCTCTACCCAGTAGACCTTCTACTTGCATGATGCAATTGCCAAGGAGATCTGCAGTTCTTATCCTTCAGGGCCAACATACCTCATGGGAATCACAGAAAAAGTAAGTAGGAGCCTTGCTGTACTGTAGGCTGCAAAAGGAGGAACTTAAGACAGCTCTGATTCCTGTTTTGGCAGAGGGTCATCAAGAATTTGGAGTGGTCCGTGACTTACACACATCTTTATTTCCCAGATCCTCACATATGTGATTTACAATGCCTCCTGTGGTTTAATATGACTGCTGACAATCAGTTCTATTGCTCCAGCATGGAATTTTGAATAAAACATGCAGGAAAAATTGAACTTTTCATTGGCTCCTGAGTGTCTGGACATCTAACCAGATTTTCTGTGACAAAGGGGACAGCACAGATGTAGGGAAAATGCTTTGCACTAGAACATCTTTCAGACCTCTGAAACTTTAATTTGCAGGGTGAGGGGGGAAAAAGGGAGTTGTTGCAAGAGACCAGTCTGGTGGAGTCCCCCAGTCCCTCACAGCAGCTCTGCAAACCCGCTCCTTCTTGTTTACTCAGTCATTGCTCCTGCCCTTATTTTGCAGAGAGGAGGAAAGGAAAAGGAAAGATAATGTGACCTTTGGTATTTTGAAATAACATGATAACTATGCACATCTTCAAAGGGCATGACTGTTGAAGAACAGCTGGGGATGGTGGTGGGAACAGCCTCCCCCTGACATTCAGGCCTGGTGGAGCAACCAGAAGAACCTGCAGAGCTCGTGAGAAGCAGTGGGGAAAACTAGGAGTGCCCAGAACAGCCTCATTGTCCCCTTTCATTATATCTGAGATTGACCTTTATTAGTTGCCCCTGGGCATGGAATGGGCTGAGCTGAAGCTCTTCAGAGGAGGTAGAAGCCAAGCACCCATGCAAAGCATGGAAAAGGAGGAGCAGGGTAAATGGGAAAGCCAAAGGGAGATTGCAGGGAGTGCTGATGTTCTCCCTTGAGGGCCCTGTCTAACCACTGCAGGAGCTGAGCACGCTTTTAAGCACTCAGCTTTCCAACATCTGGGTAGAACAGGAAGAGATTAGTACTCCTGTTCATGTGAAACAGGAATGGTGAAGCAGAGGACATCTGAATGCCCCTGAGGATGCTGGTCAGAGAAATTAAATTCTAATTATCCATCAGAATCACTGCTTAATGGAAATTGAAGGTTTTTCAAACACCAGCTTTTCTGGAGGTAAGGGGAAGGGGAAAATTAGACAATTCTTATCCTTGGAAAAAGAAAATAATGTTATTTCTCATCGCACACAAAATAATTTTTAAATGGACTACTCAGACAAATCTACAGCAGAGATAGAATAAACAAAAAGCTGAAAGCATTTGACTAAAGCTAACCATGAAGGAAAAAAAAGAAATAATAAGTTTGTGTCCTCTGAGAAGATTTTGTAAAACATTGCAAGATGTTGCCTGGCAGGGGAGATAGACAGGGTAATCTTCAGGGATCTCCCCTACACATAAATTCTGTGATTCTGTGATCACCACCAGCACTGATAAGTTCCGTCAGCATTGTGAACATGCAAAATTTTTGAATATCAAAAATAAGCTGATTTTTATGAGAAGGTGACATATGTACGGGAGTTTTGGTCAAAAAAAAGGATTCCCAAATAAATCTATTCTGCTGTGAGTTAAGAAAAGTCTGAGAGAATTTTTAACTGTAGAATAGGGAAGTTCTTGTGATCCTTTTATTAAATATAGATATTATAGTCAGTGGCCTATGAAAAGAATCTGAGATTAAGGGCAAGATTACATCTCATAATTAATTCTGACTTTGTGACTGAGAGCTTCAGATTCAGCGGGACCATATCCTGGGTTTCACCTCTCTGTAGCCCTGAGAAAGGCTGAGCTTTATTTAGTGAGTTCTGAAGCACAGAAGAGATGATGAAAGGAGCCTCGGCTCCTTCCAATGTGCTCTCCTGCTTCTTCTTCCTTCCCCTCCACACATTGCTGAGTGCAGCTGGAACAGGGCAAGGCAGGTGGCTGCCAATGCTTGCTGCTGAAAATCACTCAGCAACATAAGGATACAGCTTTCCAGCTATGGTATGGCTGTATAGCCAGGAGGAGGGAGCAGTGGCTGGAAACAAGCGTCCTCTCCCCACTTCTTTTGAGGAAAATAAAAGCACAGCTGGTGTACCATGATAGGTCAAGGATAACCTGGAAACTCAGCCTAAATATGTACATTAAAAGAAATATCCCACAAAACCAAAGTGATCTTAATGCTTTAAAACAATGCATTGGATTTAGAAAGAGAAGAAAAGAGCACTTAAATAAGATTTTTACTTCATTGTAATTATTTGCTGCAACTGGAAATTATTTTCAGTGTAAGAAGAAATTGGTAACTCAAAGTCCTTTCAGCACTGGGCTTGCAGTGATAAGGCTCCTGCATCCCCCTTCAGAGCAGCTGCCGTGGCCTGCAGGCATGTTCAGGTCCTCAGAGGTTAGGGATGGACACTTTGAAGGTGGAGAAGCCTCACCTTGCTGCTCCTGCTAACGCCTCCAGTGCTGCTGTCCATCCCTTAGGGGTGAAGTGACCTCTGAGGTACACTCTGGGCATCTTGCATGGCTGCAGTTGATAAAAGTGATCATAAATAAAGAACATGCACCACTCTATTCTTGCACTTTCACTCTGGCGTGTTTCACAAACATGAAGGAATGAAGTTCCACACGAGCCCTGGGAGGTAGGGAACAGACCCTGACAAAGGAGCAAGACTCCAGCTGGGAGAGGTGTCAGGAAGGAGGTTTGTTTCTGGGGAAAGGTAATCATTGTTTTGGGAAAGCTGACAACTGCGCCGGGAGGAAAGAGGCTGATGGCGCACAGGCGTGTGGAGACAAGCTCCCTGCTGACAGGGGAGAGCTCCCAGTACCTGAATCCAGCCATCAATCATGCCGAGGCCACATGAGCACCGCCAGCACTCGGCGACCAGACAGAGGCGGCACATGATGCAACGGGCACAGGTGTGCAGCCCGCACCAGGGAAAGGCAGCAGGGCTTTGCATACATAACGCGCCTTCCCTCTGAAGTTCTCCAGGCGATTTGCAAGCATTAATTAATTCTCACAACGCCCAGGGATGGTAGGCAAGGCAGTGTCACTGGCAAATTAATTTCATAGGTAGTGTCTTTGATATCACACGCTCATGTGCTCGCTGCGCAGGATTTGATGTATTATGTTATTTCCCCAACACACCTGCTGCCCTTCAGCTCTTCTAGGAAGCATCCTGGATGAAATTATTATTATTTCTATTATTATTATTGCTGTTGTTACTATTCTTATTAGCTTTATTACAGCAGGACTGGTGCTATGAAGTGGATACCTGCATCCGAAGAGAAAGTCATTGCCCCAGAGAGCTCATAACCTAAACAGGCAAGATCCGTATTTGTGCAAGTCTGTGCTCGCTCTCCAAGAATGCTGGCTGTAAAATACCTCATCAAAGTTTGTGCTGGGATTGACAAAGAATGGCCTGTCTGCTGGGGCTTTTTTTTGTGGAGCTCTGCATTTAATCTGTCTTATGGGCTGACTGGGCATGAAGATGTTCTTGCCTAAAGATCTCCAGAGCTATCAGAGGGTGGTGCAGCCACCTGAGACCCCCACTGACGGGGGTTGACATCAAGCAGATATGATGTTAATATGGAGAATTGAATATATAGAGAGGCTTTTGTCAATAAATGACAGTCTCACAAAAAATTATCCAAATTAAGTTTTGGATAATTTGGTTTTAATTTGGTTTTCATTTCTTTTTCATTTCAGATGAGCTTAAATGGAAAGTGAGTAAGAAATGATGAAAATAAATATTTCACAGTAATTGGAAATTGCAGGATATAGAAATTTATCAGTCAGATCTATCTAAAATTTACTGGGCTCGGGAATAGGTATATTACTGATTGAATTTTACCAATCCAGGGAACTCTGGACATTTAATAGCATGCCTCAAATCTTTTTAGTTCTTTCCTCCTCTCTTTTCTTCCTGTTGGTGTTTGCTTTTTTGCTTTTTTTTTCTACTTTTTTTTTTTTTTCCCATCCATTTCCCTAGTCAGGTGATCCCAGCTAGGAGATACAGAATGCTTCCCTCAGCTGGCCTAAGGCATGCATAAAAAAATCACTTTCATTCAACAGGATATCTAACCTCTTTATATGTACTGATATATCAGTGCTTTTTTATGTGTGACATAAATATTTATCTACTGGATAACAGGATGCAAGTGCCATGGTTTGCAGCATTGCAGAACTGACCTTCAGTCTGGAATTCATGTGTTTCTTCAGTAATTTATATTACAGGTTAACCTTACATTTTGTCTTTTCTATCTGTGCCCTGGGGAAAGGTAAGTAGTCCAATGTCTGTTCCAAGCAATCAGGATTTTGATTCACATCTCTTTGGAAATTTTATTCTATTTCTTGGGCCTGGAACTTTAAAGAGGAAAGAGGCCAGATAGCATCATATCCATAGTGTAATTTCATTAATTTGTCATATGATATTCTGAGATCTGGTTGAGTGCTGATGGTGTCGTGGCCTTTTTTTGGGACAAGTCCTTGACTTAGAGGTTGAATTCTGGTAACTTTAATTTTTTCTGTCATTACAGATTGGTAGATTTTGTGTGTAGATCACAAATAACACAGGTGTGAGTATGCTCCCTTGTGGTAAGCCATTTTGATGTCACCATTTACTCCATTTCTTTCAAAGTTCATGGTGAAATAATTTGTTTTCTAATAAAGATTGTATCAGTCACACTCTGTGATGATCTTTCAATACGATAAGCATTTTGGCAGGGAATCCCATTAGCTCAGGCAAGAAAATGAAGCAGAGATGCTGCTTTTTTTTTTTTTTTGTTTTTTTTTTTCTCACCAATAACATTGTGCTGAGAATACCCACCAAGCTCTGGAGGACCCAGGTTTAATCCCTCTTCTGCTTAAGGGGATTTGAACTTGTCTCTCCACTTCCCTGACTGCCCTAACCACTAGGGTAAAGAATATTCTAGGGCAGGGCATTCTCAGTTCCTCATATTGAAACCATTTCACTTTGCATAGGTTAATTAAATATTCATGGGAACAGGAAGATGGCAAACCTATGCAAATGACTATGTATCTTCGTGGTATAGTCTTTCATTTGGGAGCAGAGGGCCTGGCTTCCATTATCCACATCAATGAATACTTAAATGAAAAATACAAGAAACATTCATAGAAGCAGGCACAGGAACTGAGGACTTCCCCTTCCAGGTGAATACTAACCACTGAACTAGAAATCATTCTCCCTGTGACACAGGAAATAGTGAAATATATTATACAAATAAAACTGCTCCAACAAGAGAACTTTAGACAGGTCTGTCTTGAAACCTTGCACTGTGAATATTCACCCATAACTTGAGACTTGGGTTCAAGTTCCTTGAGAAGAAACTATGAGCTTTAATTACCAAGGTGTGTACAGTCCATCCCTGGTTAAAAAAAGGGCATTGCCACTATTTCTTGCTCTTGCTTGCCTGCTTAATTTTTTAGGCCTTTTTTTAGGTGATCAAAGGGTGGTTGTGGTGATGAAGGGTGTATTTATTTTGTACAATGTTTGTTATGCACCGTATTTGGATGTTGCCTTTTTTGGATGAGTCAGAAGGATGCTGATTGCCTTCTGCACATGCCTCACCACAGTTACTTTCCCACCACTGACAGATTGTGCTGCTGAAGAGAAACTTTTGTTCTTGCTAATTTCATTGTATGGGGACTCACCACTTGTCTCTTTGGTCAATGACATTCCCACCAATTTCCAACTTAAGCTCCTCTTCATCAGTCGTGGTGAGACTGAGGTGAGCTTGAGAAACACCACTAAGTAGATGAAGAAGGAATAGGAATGTTTAGAATGGGTTTATTAGATTTCCAGGTCAAGGGAAATCCAATGGAAAGGGACTGCAGGGGTTCCATGTTGGATAGAGCCAGTTTGGGCTGGCTCCAGGACAGACCTGCTACTGGACACAGGTGACAATGGTTGCAATAACACATTTAAGGAAGGGCAAAAAAATTATATCCAGGAGATGGGAGAAAGAAAAGAAAAAATATGAGACACAACCCTGAAGACGCCAAGCTTGGCGAAGAAGGAGGGGGAGGATGGGCTCCAGTCTCCTGCAGTCCATGGAGAAGACCATGGGGAGGAAGCTGTCCCCTTGCAGCCCTTAGGATCCTCAGTGGAGCAGAGATCCAGCTGCAGCTTGAGGAGGACCCAGTGTAGGTGGATGTGCCTTGAAGGAAGCTGCAGCCTGTGGAGAAGCCATGCTGGAGCAGACTCCTGGCAGGAACTGCAGTCCATAGAGAGGAGTCCATGTGAAACCTTAGGGAGCCATTAGGTTGTGAAGAACTGCAGCTTATGAGAAGGACCCACACTGGAGAAGGATAGAAGCTCATAGGAGAGACTCCACACCAAGCAGGGCAAGAGTGTGAGGAGGAAGGAGCAGCAAGGATGAAGAGCTGTGAACTGACCCCAGCCCCTAGCTGATATCCACCTGGGCCACTTTGAGGGAGAAGGGGGGAAGGTGTTTTTAGTTTTGTTCACTAAAACAGTGAACAAAAACCAGTTAGTTTGTTGTTTTTGTATTTCTCATTTTCCCTCTCTGATTATTCGTCAATAACTTATAGTAATTTCCCTAAGTTGAGCCTGTTTTGACCGTGACTGTAAGTGATGTCCTTGTCTTAACTCTTCCAGTCCTGTTGAGAAGGGAGGTGATAGAGAAGCTTGGTGGGCACCTGGCAAACAGCCAAGATCAGCCCACCACAAGGGTTTTGTCACATCTCACTTTATTTGCAACAGAGTTGGCCGCATCTGAGCTAATCTGGGCTTTACTGTCAGTCAGTGGAGAGAAACAAGATCCAAGAGGCAGTTTCATCTTGTCCTAATGAAGACATAAATACAAAGCAGATGAAATTTACTTTCAAGGCCTTGTTGCTCTTTGGACAGTCAAGGAAGCCTAGAGTGTCTAACCCAGACGTAGGTATCTACATAACAGCTGCCAAGAGTTCAGAAGGTGGCTCCTTCTCCTGTATTTTACTGTTTCATCAAGATTTATTTGTGGTCTGTGGTTCTGATTGCCCTGAAGACTTGAGACGGTACTGCATACACCCAGTGGCAGAAGAGCTTTGTAAAGGGCAAATACCGTCTCTGTTGATAGGATGCAATTCCGAGCAGTGCTGAGCCCCAGTCTGGCAGCAAAGAGCTCTGGTGGTGCTGCCCCAGGTGCACAGGCAGCACTGATGCTTCAGGCAAGTGCTGGAGTCATTTTAGAAGCCCTCAGAAAAACTCAAGTGCAGAATGACACTGATACAACCATACTCTAGAGTGAGCTTGTTCACACCCAGCTGAGTTCTCTCTTCCTCTCCTCCTTTATTACTGCAGAGGTACTAGAAGCTTTAAGACACTTGGACCTCACTGACAGCTGGATCTCAAAGGCACCCAGGACATGAATCTCTTTCAAAAACCAGCAGTTATTTTTCCTCATCTCTGTACGTCTTTCGGGGTAAATTGTTGCAGAAAAATATCAGAGTTCAAGAAGATACGAACTAAAAAGAAACAAATGTCATGTCCATTCTTTGCATCTTTATATAATTATTATTTGTTTTAATTAATAGCAGATTCATTTACTAGAACTAAAATATGTTCACATCTGGCTTTAATCCTTATATTTTCCTCAGTCAGTAGACCATGCTTGTGCATTTTCATAAAAACCTGAAGGATCAGGACAAACCCAAGCACACTGATAATGCTGTTTCATCTGGCTTCCCAAAGGCACGATGCATCGTTTCAGAAGTTTGCAAAGCTGAGTCACTGACACTGATGTGACTAATCTTCACCGTGTGCTTTGATTCCATAATATGTCGCTGTAAAGTTTGACATGTTTGATACATTCATGTCAGCATTCCAGGGGAACTTTCTGTTCCCACAGTGAATCTACTCACTGGGAAGGCAAATTGTCTGTGGAAAAAAAAATCCCAGCCCAGCCCTTGAAACACACTAGCTAATTTTCCTTTAAATTTGTCTATGGACCAAATTTTGCCCTCATCATTTGGATGCAACTTTCATTGAATATACTATTCATGTATCCAAAGGCAAAATTTGTTCCTATCTATCAATCTACCTACTATTTTATCTACTATCTGTCTGCTTAACTCTATTAATTAGTTAATGTTTGTAAAACACTCAAAAGATGTAAAGCCCTATAGAAATGCTAAGTATTATAATTATTGTTATCTGACTGCTGTATCTCTTTACCTATCTAGCTATCTACCTTCTCTATCTATTATAATAACAATAATACTTAACACTTATATAGTGTTCCTAATCTTCAAAGTACTTTACAAACATTAACTAATTAATCTAATCTAGTCATCTCGCAAACAACTCTTTTAACAAACCAGTGGTTGTTTCTGTAAAATAAAATTCTTTGCAAAAAGAAGAATTGTACTTTGGGGGGGTTATTTTTTTCAGGTTTGGCTATGATAAGGTAATAAATATGTATAAAAGCAAAGCAGGAAGAGGATGGATGAGAAAAGCTCCATCACTAGTTAAGATAGAGCTTATAACACATTGCAGTTACAGACCATGAGGATGTTTTCTGGTCAACTTATTCCTGAATTCTGTGCTGTCTTAGTTTTAACATAGAGGCTTCCTGCTACAAAAATGCGATATTTTTTCACTGTTATTTATGAAGAATTGTGAAATAATTCTACAAATTTCCTTTTTCTAGATTATTCTCTAACCAAGACTAAGGTTGTCAAATGGAACAGCTCAAGCTGAGCTCTTTAGTCCCACATCTACAAAGACACTTAGGCAACTTTTTTTGTCCTTACAGAAACTGTGGTGATGGTGACACAGAAATTTCCAATTATACGTAAGGGCAATGGGGAAAGGAGTCCAAAACCATTGAGAGGAAGAGACCAGATACTTTTAAAACAAATGCACCCTGAATAGCTCTACAGATCTTCATCTAGACTCACACTGACACTGAGAAAAGACAGTGTGATTTTCAGAGACAGCATTCTGGAAGTGCAAAGTAGAGAAAAAGAAGTATGTGAAGAGTTTTTTGGGCTACTTTTGTGGTTTTAAACAAATAAGGGTCACACAGTCAGATCAAGCACTTCTTGACAATGGTCACCCAAATGCCTGACTTGGTTTTATACTGCAATTTTCGAGAAAAATCTTCTACAGAAAGGGATAAGAGAGCTGTACTGTGCCATTTTTATTGGGAATAAGAATCAGCCCCTGCTCTCTTACACCTGAGATGGGAGGTACAGACATAATGAAAGCTTATCCAGACTTTATGTGGCTTACAACACCAACAGCACCAGAGAGGAGAAAATGAAACAAAATCAAATAGAAAAAAGATACTCTTTTCCACTTGATGAAAGGGTAGACTTTTTCTTATGCTTTTTGTTTTCTTCTTCTTCTTCTTCTTCTTCTTCTTCTTCTTCTTCTTCTTCTTCTTCTTCTTCTTCTTCTTCTTCTTCTTCTTCTTCTTTCTTCTTCTTCTTCTTCTTCTTCTTCTTCTTCTTCTTCTTCTTCTTCTTCTTCTTCTTCTTCTTCTTCTTCTTCTTCTTCTTCTCTCCTTCTCCTTCTGTCTCCTTTTTTTCTGGTATTTTTCTATTTGTCCCACTTATTTATTTACATAGGCAAAATGTGCAGGAACAGTTCTGGAAAGAGCTAACATGAAAATCAGTTAGGATTCTCCACTGAGCTCTTCCAAGGCAGCCAGAGAAGCAGCAAAACTGTGTCCACTATTGCACAGATAGTTTTGCCTCTATTAATTTTAAAAGGAAAAAAAAAATTTTTTTCAGCAATTTTACATCTCTTCCTCCATCAGCTAGGTTAACATAAATCATACCTCCTCCAACTAAAAAATCAACAAACTTTTATATTGCATTCTCAGGCTCTCTTGCAGCTATGACTGCATTTTTCCAGGTACTATCTCAAAGTACCACTTCAGCACTGCAAAAGATTTCAGGAGTATAGCTGCCTTTTGTGGAACAGCCTGGATAGAGCTGTCATCCTGTAATAGGTATGTTTTTAAATGAAAAATGAAACAAAACAAAACAAAAAAACTCTCATTAAAGGCAGTGACACAGGGCTGAATCCAGGTTGTGCGTCATTCATCCTGTCATCTGGAATAGAATGGCATATTGAGTTGGAGCAATTACAGGCAAATCAGGCTTCCAATACAATCAATGCAATAAGCAGCTGTGCTGTTTGTGTTACAAATTCACAGAAGATCTGAATGTGGCTCCTGTCAGTCAGGCGTGACAGCCAGCTAGGCTGAAATCCAGGTGATATGGGCTCAGACACACACTCTCTGAGTCACCTTGTGCACAAGACCTAATCTAACCCTGACCTTCACATCTTATTTTTTTCTCTAGCAGTGCACTTCATAAATACAGGGCTTTGATGGTCTTAAATGTTATACCCAGCAGGGCTTGAAAATGAAAGTGCTGACTTGAAGCTATGGATGCAAATGAGAAACATGCACTCAGTTAACATCTACTAATAAGGGGTGCACTGAGGTGCAAGGCATATAGAAACCTTTAATTAAAGATTGAGGTTGCAAAAAAAATGGATCAGGAATCTGGGAGACTTTGGCTAGAAAGGGTGAAGGTATCACCTAGTGTTTGAAAAATATTAGTCTCGTGGAACACACTTGCAGAAATGATATATCTCAAAGGTGGATAGGTGAAACTGGTGCAGAAGGGACTTGGATCCTCTTTAGAGCAGCAGTAAAGGAATTATAAATTATCTGATTTTGGATAGGTGAGATAGGGCTCCCTTTTCTCACCTTGACCCCTGTATTTACTACAGTGTCTTTGTTAACAACGTGTCTTAAATACAACTACAGCTCCTCTTTCTCCCACCTCCTTTTCCTCTCTACCCCCTAGAAAGGTTTCTGAAATGTTTCTTGGAGGAGGGAAGAAAGCCCCCCTTCATCTGAGCATACAAAACCCCCGTGCACAAACTCAAACCTCCAGGTTAGAATTCAAGGCACTTTGCAGAGCAACTCTTACACACTCAGCGACGCAGAGGAAGACAAGAACATGTTTTTAATTGCAAAGTCAAATGGTTATGCATGGCTCCTGTCATGCTTGTGAGAACTTGTTCTTCCCCAGCCCCCCCTCTCCTCCCTGCTGAGGCAGCCTTGCCAAAACCCGGCTTGAGAGTGGTCACAGGGAAAAGCCTTGCAGGGATTTGGGGAGTAGACGCCAATCTGTCAGAGGTGTCACCAGAACTGGATATATCTGCTGATCTGTTACCACTTGCTAATTATGGATTCGGCAGCTAATTGTCATAAATCCTGGTAAGAGATGTGGAATGAGGCAGAGCTTTTCAAGTGGCATGGCCTTGGATTGGTTTGCATGGGCAGGAATGATTCACCTCCGTGCCAGAGCTCTGCTGCTGTGAGATACCTCGGTGAATACCTGTATTGTTGTGAGTGCCAATTTGCTCCCAAAAGCATTTCTGACATTCCTTTGCAAGAATGGTGAGTGTCCAGGACTGTAATACACTGACTTGTTGAAGGATTTTGCTTAATAAACCCAGAGATACTGGCAGTCACAGCCAAACACATGTTTTACAGGATGAAATCTTGCACCCTTCATCAGGCTGAACTTCTGGTCCACCCTTCAAAAAGAAAAGCACAACTGTGTCAAGCAGGATTAAGGTCATGCCTTGACTGTGCAAACCCACAAATTAGGCATTTGCCTCAGTGAGGGTTAACACTCTTTGCATGTGATTCCGCCAGTCAGAGTTTGAACTTGGAAAGAAAGGGATTTAACAAGTTAGATTCAGCTTCAGCTATCCTTTCCAACATTTCAGCCATGTCTAGTTACCTACCATCTTACTTCACCTGATTTCACTGCTTCTCTGAGTCTTGAAAGCTGCAGTTCAGGGTGGAAAGGGTAAAGCCAAGCCTTCAACATCTCAAAGGCATTGAATTTACTTATATGCTGAGCAACTTCTCAGGAAATCAAGTCCCTTCAGGGTCTGTGCAATATCCAAATATAACTACTTGAATATCTGTGAATATCCAAAAATAACTACTTGAAACTTTCTGTGGGCCTAAGGATCACAGGCTCTCTATTCATGTGAACCAGTCTTCAGATAAAAGATCAGAACTTAATTTCTGTTATTGTTTGACTGGTTTTTCCTTTGGAGAGGGTAGAGTCCAGGCTGCATGCAGAAGAAATATCTTTCTTAACAAGTAACCCTTGGTTTTAAGAAATTTTGTTCTGCTTTTTATTTTCTAGTCCTTTTCCTGTTTTCAGCCAGTTTTTGTAATGTTTTCATCAAGTCCAAATTTTTATCTAGACCAAGATTACCAACCGCTTTTGGCAATAAAAACTAATATCTGTCACATATTCCACTGAAATCTGCCAAATTTTCCAGGTAGAAAGACACAACAATCTATTTTAAGACTGGTTTTCACCAAAGCTGGCTGAAAACTGCACAGTGGAATGTTTGTTTATTTTCCCAGATGAAAAAGCTGATTCACAGTAATTCAAACATTTTGCTGAGATGGTTCAGTTTTGATTCAGGTGTGACAAACTTCAAGCAGGGCACAATTAATTTCTAGTGAGTAGATTCCTGATGGGAATTAGATTTGCAGGGTGCTGTGGCCAGTTGGGAACTATCTCCTTTGGAGCCTGTCAGCACATCAGGATAGTGGCCACCAGGGAATGAAGAACCTGAAAATATTTAAATGATTCATGTTTCGAAGTGTGATATTTTCTGCCTGATGGAAAAGGAGACAGATGGAGGCCAGAACAGCATTACTCAATTGTTCCCTGAGCTTCCATGTCAGTCTATCTAGCTGTCAAAAAATCAGGATCAATTGCTTTGTCAGGATAAAGTAAAAATAGGTGGTTTATTATAAATGAGAAAGCAATTTAATACTAAAATATTGAAACCTGATCTACAGAGAATGATTTTGTTATACAAAATACTAGGGGTCTTAACAATCTGTGGCCATTAAGGTGCATTAATTGATTAATTAGAAAAAGGGATTAATCCTTCTCCGGGAAATGTAAAATTTCTTCTTGGGTGTGAGGGAGAAAGATTTTCTCTGAATATTATTAAGCACAGAGCCGAAGGTCTTTCTGACTGACTTCTGCAACCCATACTTTTTATTTCCAAAGGCAAAAGATTTTGTGTACTGAAAGCAACCATTTATCTTGCAGAAAGCAGAGATGCACATCAGGAGACACCAAAAAAAAAACCATAGCAACAAAAATTAGCCTCCCACAAATCCAAACTTAAAAAAATGCAATTGAAAAAAAAAAAATTGGTTGCAAAACACCTGTTTTGAAATTTGTGCCACTGTGATTTTTCTGAAAAACCTTGAAAAGAACATAAAATATGTTCTTTGCTTTAGAATGAGATAATTTTTAGTTCTAATTTCACCTAAAAGCTCATAGGAAATATTTTTGGGTTGACATAATGCAAGTCAACTACCCTCAGCCATAATTCCCCTTGTTTTTTGGTAGTGCATGCAGTCTATGCCAGCCCTGGAATATCAGGATTGATGCAAAATATTGATGAACTGGATCACCAGTAATTTTCCAAAATGGGATGACTCTTATGTAAAAGACTTAGAAGTAATCTCAGAATCTTAACTTAAGTACCAGAAAATTTAGTTTTATTGGTGCATTAGTCCTCCGTCTAGTGCTGAACTCCCGCCTGAGTGAGGAAAACACCAGGAAACACATAATGGCCCAAAGAACTTAAATATCTTGGTTTGTTCTCTCTGCTGCTCTGGGGAGGCCAAGTAAAGAGCACCAAACCATTCCCTGCTGCAGGTGGTTTCCTTCCAGCATGGTCACATCCCTTCTCCTAAGCCTGCGCGTGTGACAGCACGTGCAGGCGGCTGCGCGCTCCTGTGGATCACATCATCTGACACCTTCCAGTCCCTCTGCAGCTGGCTGGGTCCCAGCTGTGCTCCAACAAACACAAACGTGTCCCAAAAAACAGAGCTGGGTCTTGTAGCTTCCATGCCTGGCAATCCTTTTCCTTCCTTCTAGCTGGATCCACACCCAGCCTCCGTCGGTGATGACAAATGCAGCAGCCAGGGTGAGATGAGTGGTTCAGTTAATGATGATTTAACACTTTGCAGGCTGCTGTCGCAGGTGATTATACATTCTTTGCATTTGTTTGGCTGGAAATATGGAAAATTAATTAGTAGCAGAAGGGTATAACTTTGCCAGCCATTAACTGAATTATAAGTGTTTTCTTTCTCTGGCAATATCTTACCTTGTCCTTGTGCCAAAAATATCTCATAACTTGGTATTATATTCTCTGAAGACAACCTTTTCAATGACTTTATGAGTGAAATACTGTAATACCAGTAGGAGAGAATTTTTTTCCCCTTTATTTTTTTTTGGTGTTGATGAAAGGAGACATAGTTACATTTCTGAAGGTCAAGTGTTTGGAACCAAAAGCTGCTTTCTTATTTCATTTTTCTTTTTAGTTGTCAGTGAAAAATTAGAAAAAACATCCCAGCCAATGATGAAAAAACCCAAGAAAACAAGAAAGAGAGAATATTTTCTAAGTCTAAATACTGTTGTTTACTTATTTTCTGATGGAAAGTAAAATGCTGTGGATATCTGGGAAGGAAGAGAGAACCAGATTGATTTGTCATCTGCCTGCAATCTTCATTTTATAGTAAGCAGTGTTGTGGCTGAGATGTTTTCTATCTGCATACTTTAGAACAAAGATTGATGTAGCCTGGTATGTGTTGCAGTATTAAAGGAAAAAAAAAAGGAAAAAAGAAGAAAAACCTCATGTCTTGCTCTGTACATGTTTTTGGAATGCTGTTATAAAGCACACAGTTCCTAATTTGCCTGATGTCTATTAATCAACAGAGCTGCAATCACATTATCTTTCCTCTGCTTGGTCCCTAATGTTTGGTGAAAGGTTCTCCCTTCTATCACTTCTGGAGGTCTATAAACCCAAATTTTTCTGGAGGTCTATAAACCCAAAGTCTGCTTTGCTGGGACCTGAGGACATCTTCTGCTGACTCTCCTGTTTTTCTGGCTGCAGGATGTTAAGCTGCTCATGCTTCTGGCCACAGGTGTAAAATGCAACTCATGGGAACCAGAGCTGGATTTTCAGCACGACAAATGTGGGCCAGGCAGAGCCTGGATGCATTTCCATTGTCTCACAGAAGTAGGGAATGGTCTGAGAGGATGTCTGGGATGTTTCATGCTCCCATTGCATGCAGAGGCACACACTGTTCATCAGGCTTTCTGCTGCAAATCGCCCACAAGTACCTGCCTGCTTTCAGAATTAATCAGTCCTGACTTTGGAAGCACTTTCATCTGCATAAACTTTCTTTCCCCCACCCCCTTTCCCTTTCTCATGCTGAGACAAGGTACCATGGGTGCTGCAAGCCCAGTGGAGGTGCTGTCTAGACACCCAGAGCATCTCTGTGAACATGAGGCTTGCCATGCACAAAAGGCGTTGGCACACGAGGCTGTTGGCAGGCTCATCTCCCACTCCCTTGGCCAAGGCTCCAGCCACAAAAGCCATGTCTAGTCAGTTGAAAGTGCTTTCAAATGTCAACATTTGGACTGATTAGCAAATACAAGAAAAGATCTTGACTGTTGCAAAACCCAGAAGTATCTAAGGGACAATGTGCAATGCGATTTAGCGAGTTGGTCTGTGTAGAGTTTGCTGAGTTTTCTTGCATTGAAACACAAAGAGATCCACATTCCTCACTGCTAGTGGATATTTGTGGTGTCCATTCAGGGACCATGGAAGAGCTGTTTTGAGGGGATTTCTGGAGGTCAGCAGTCCAACCTCCATCCTGGAGATGACACATTTCCAGCACCAAAGTAGGCCAACCGTGGATTTATCCAGGGGAGTCTTGAAAACCTCCAAGGATGGAGATTTCACAGCCTTGCTGGGCAGTAACCTGCTGGTCACATTCCTCCTAATGTAACCCAGTAAAAAGTTTGTTATATTCACTGTTGCCTCACATTCAGTTTGATGTCCTCTTTGAAGCTGGGCTGTTATTTAGCCTGTCCCCTGCCTCTGCTGGTTCACAGGGTTATTCCAACCCAGTGCAGAAATTGTACTATATTTTCTGTACTTCATGAAGTCTCTGCTGCCCTGGTCTTTAAAAACTTACCTGGCTTGAAGATCTACTGTTCAGGTTATCAGCTACGTGTAAGATGCTCATTACCAGGTGTTAAATGGACATTGAACTGCATTTGACAACCATTTTTCCTCAGTATTAGGCCAATTTTCCACTTCTTTGGTAGTGTATTCCTTCTCCAGCTTCCTAATGATAATGCTGTGGGTGATAATATCCTTATATATTAAAGATATGTAGTATCTGCTGCTCCCCCCTGGCTCCTACAGCCAGTCAATTAATTACAGAAGGAAATTAGGTTGGTTAACAATGATTTGCCCTAGACAAATCCTTGTAGACTGTTTATGATGTCTTCTTGTCTTTCAGTAGAGTGAAGTGGACACCAAGAGGGTGTGCTCCCAGACCTTTCCAGCACCTGAGGTGAGACTGACCAGTTTACAGTTCCTGGTCTTCTCTTTATTCACATCTCATGGGATGGTTTTTATGCCTTTAAGTGATTTTAGATCCAGCGGAGCTTCAGCTTTCCTGACATTATCAAGGCTGAAGTATTAACTCTCTCTCCTGACACAAGAAAGAGCATAGGGAAACATAGAATTTCCTGAGACCTTTGCCTGTGGATGGTAAGCATGCTCTTGCAGCTCATCCTGAAGACACAGGAAGACCCACCAGGCCTTACAAGTTTACACAGAATCTTTTCAAGAGGTTTGTTTCATGGTTGACGTGTGAAGCCATACAGTTCCTTCCCCTCTCTGTGCTCTGTGTGTTGGAAAGCCACCTCCCCTCAGTATGGTACTCGCAGAAATTGTGCTGGTTGAGGGGGATGTGGGCTTGCAAACCCTCTTTTGTGCAAGGCACAAAGGAAAAGGGGTGGCTTGTCATCTGCAGCAAAACGAGAGGAGGCTCTCTGCTCTCTTCAAAGGGTTTCCTCTTCCCCTTCTCTCTCTATTGTGAATTCTTTAAAAAGACCACCCTTCCCTTCTGCAGAGTGAAAACATCAAAGGGAATGGTGTGGTGGGGTATTTCCTTGTGAACACTGACTTACCTTACAAAGGTGAGGAGTTCACAGGAGGTTCTCTCTTGTGAAGCGTGTTCTGGCTGCCTGGCTTTGAATGCTGAGCTCACTGGGAAAATGTTCTTACATCTTCAGGCAAGCAGCTTTGCTGCAAAGCCAAATCTCTTCCTCTCCCTCCCACTTTCTACTTACCCAGGAATATTTTATTATTTTATTTTATTTTATTTTATTTTATTTTATTTTATTTTATTTTATTTTATTTTATTTTATTTTATTTTATTTTATTTTATTTTATTTTATTTTATTATTTTATTTTATTTTATTTTAATTTCCAATTAATTTTTTACTTTATGTTTTTATACTAATGTATTTGATATTTTATTTAATTTAACTTCACATTTATTTTGTTTTGGACAACATTAAAACTTTCTAGGTCTTGAGGGTTTTGTGAGTTTTTATTTTTACGTGGAGATAATCACAAAAACTGAAGCACAAAAGAAAATTAAGCTTTCCCACAAAAACATTTGATTTTAAAAGATTCAGTCTTCTATTTATTAAGGTACATTTACATGTGAGGATGTGAGTCTATCCCATCCCAGAGTATGGGGAAGAGATAAGGTTGCTCATGCTAGTTTCAGTATAGGATTTTGATTGTTTTATTGGCTAATAAGCTTAGCAAGAATAGTCAGCAACAAACCAGCTGTATAAAATTCTTCAGTGAGCTGGAGTTTAAGTTTAATGTCATTAGAATAGCTCCAAAAGTCTCAGTTTCCTCTGGTTTAGGGCAAACTTGGTGATAATTAAAACTGTAAGAGTTTTTTTCCCCTTTCTGAGTTTTATCCTTAAGGGTAGAGCTGTCATCCAAAAATCAAAGGCTGAAACCTGTCTGTAGTCAAGAACAAGGCAGGAAGACCCTCTTCAGCCCATCACTTCACATCTTTTAATGCTTGCTTTATGGTATAAGAATTTATATATAATTAAAAATATATAAAATATATATTATATATATGTATTTTATATATATATATATATATATATATAGTGTAAAGACAGACCATAAAGACTCATTTTATCCATGAAACTCTTCAGGATGAGTCTCCATGGTTTACCTTGGAGCAAATATATTAGTTCTTACATCCCATGGGTTTTTGGAGGTTCCCATTCTTGTTGCAAGGTTCTTTCACCTCCTCAGGATGCCAATGCCCAGCACTGCATCATGTTGGAAGGCAAACTCAGGGTGACTTGAGTGGTGGCAAAGTTTTGAATGGAAAAAGAGGCTGGGAACAATTGGAAATTGCTAATCAACTATGAGATTTGCCAAAACCACCTTGGATTTCAGCCCAAGGTCAAGTTATCCCAGAGCAGCCAAGTGGGAATGTCAGCTTCAATACCACATGTCCCTGAGTCTCAGTACCAAAGAGACATTTGGAATTTGGGTATCTAGACCTCAAAAAAAAGAGCATTTCTCCTTTACAACCCCCCACTACTCCTACATACCACAATATATATCTTATTCACAATCCAGAGTTAGGTAAATGGTTGGACTCAAAGACCTGAGAGGATTTTTCCAACCTTAATTACTCTATGAGTGTATGATTCCAAACATGAGCTTCATCCAAGATGCCTCAGAGTCCAGAGGTTTGTTTCACACTAAATCCCAGCTGTGACTCACAGTCTCACAACAGAATTCATATAAATGTGTGGATGACACTGGAAGAGAGTTGTGCAATAGCAGGGGGGAAAAGCTAATAACAAATCCTCTCTGTTCAGGTGGCAATCATGAACCTTACCAGTCCATCAGGGTAAAGAGCACAGGAAATCCTTAATCAG
Source organism: Taeniopygia guttata (assembly GCF_048771995.1). Taxonomy (NCBI): domain Eukaryota; kingdom Metazoa; phylum Chordata; class Aves; order Passeriformes; family Estrildidae; genus Taeniopygia; species Taeniopygia guttata. Next base: position 4,700,225 of record NC_133025.1, read on the forward strand.
GAGCTAAATGCAAAGGAGCTGATTTTAACCCACGTTGTGCATGTTGGCTAGAGCATGTGAGCACATCTGAAGTCAGAGGTGCTGAATGGAGAAACACTTTCTGCTCTTGTCAGCACTTTGGTCTGTGTGTGGCTTCCCCATTGCCTTTAGCTCCAGGCATTCTGGAAATTGTATTCCTCCTGCAAGGCAGAGTGGGAAGGGCTGACAAGGTGGGTTAAAATATTGAGTAATGAGGATAATTAATCAAGGGTCTTCTACAGAATTTGTATTTGGTGTTGGTTTTTTTTTTTTTTTTTTTTTTAGTCTCATGGCAATGAGCAGCCTCCAGCGGGCCCCCAGCAGCAACGTGGGTGCTCACAGGTTTTTAGGTCAGAGTACTTGACCTCAAGACTGCTGTCTCTTCAGGTTGAATTGCTTCAATTTAAGAACTGGGAGGCAATCTGAAGGCTGCCTTATGCTAAGGTTGTTGCCAGTAAGGGGTGGGAGATGGTCCCTGGCTGAACAGATGTGTAGGGTAAAAGGATGAGTAGCAGGAGGTGAGAAGCAAAGGTTACACAGCCTTTTGGTCCTCAACACCCCTGAGTCTCTACTTGAAGCAAACTCAAGGCTTCCTAGGAAAAAGGACAAAAAATATCTTGTGGCTGTCCAGCAACAAGCCATTCTAAAGCCACCCTGATCCAGTCCTCACCAGTGACTTCATCCTGTACCTGCTGCAAGATGCTGAGCATTCCTTGTACATTTGAGGGGCTGCAGACAGTGACTGTTTCTTTGGCATGCAAGGACTAAGCACCCAGCAGCAGCTCACTTTTAATTTTAAAGGAGAATCACAGAATCACAGAATGGTTTGGTTTGGAAGGGACAGTAAAAATCATCCAGCTCCATGCTGTGGCAGGTACATTTCCGCTAGAAAAGAGAGAAATCGTCAAAATAGCAAGGACAAATAAAACACTCTGAGGAGCAGAATACAGCCTTCCTTTTCCGCTGGTGTTGTTTAGTAACTTGAAGTTCCATTTTGGGCTGCTGTTCAGGAAATTCAACTAACCCTGGTAGGAAAAATGGTGAAGCGTAGCTGCAAGATAAATAAATTATTCAAGGACCAACCACTCCTTTAGGCATTTTACCCCTTGGGGATGAAAACACTTGAACAAGTCTCATGTCACTTGCATATGATATTACTGCTTTTCCCAAAACACTTTTCCTTCCTCAGAGAAAACAATTTTAATTAATTCTGCAAAACACATTTCTGCCAGGTCTAACTGGTCAAGTGCATGCAGCAAATTCCTGCAGCACTCTTCCAGTGTCCTATAAAACTTGCCATGACTGATTTTTACTCTTTTTGCACTGGTTGTAAAGAGATGGATTCAAAGGCATTCCTTCTTGCACAGGTCCAGATTGAAGCACAGGTTTAACAAAAAGACCATAGTGAGGTATTTTGCTGAATTGGGACCTTTTATAGGACAGATGAATCGAGCCCTTTTTTTGTCATTCTGTTTTTGAGTAAACATTTCTGCAGTGTAACATTAATTATGGATTCTCCACCTTGATTCAGTATCGCATTTAGGCTGCTATTCCCTGTTAAATCATCTTCCTTGACATGTGAAATTCAGGCTGCCTTTGTTAGATTAAAGTCTTTTTATCTGACCTGCCTTTAAGCTTCATCTACTTAGTCATATCACTGGGTAGGTAACAGAAAATTGCCAATATGTCACCCAGTGGGTAAATCAATTCATGAAAGGAGCCCTAGTGCTTTTAGATTGACTGCAGAATGGCTCTTTTCTTTTTTTCCAAGCATATCTTCCTCAGCACACCTGGGTATTTCTCCTGAGGGCTCAGGAAAAAAGTTTGAATTGCCTTGTTCTTTATTAGCTACATCCCGTCTCCTTTATATTACAGGTGAACGTGATTTGCTCCACAGTACCGTGTATTCCTGAGAGAGGGACTGAAAGGAAAAGGGCAAATTATCCTCACAGTGATTTGGAAAGCAGGAAAAGAGCTGGCAGGAAAATTATCACTAGTAAAAATCTGGGATGTTCTCTGCATATGCTTGAGAGGCAGCACCCTCTCGAGTGGGGTGAGCTTGAGGCACAGGTGAACTCTTGTTGAGGAAATAAGACCAAAAGTCTCTTAAGTGACAAGATTTCTTGGGTGCTGATTGCAGAATTTTATAAGGCAAAAAAGCTCTTATTTTCAGAAAGCCCTCAAAAACATCTATCCAGGGATACGAACTGGTTAGTGAAGTGCTGGAAAAAAAAAGGAGCATTTTTTTATCTGTCCATTGCAAAGTGTACCAAAAACCTCTAAGAGCTCCATGGGGAGAGACTTGAGGGAGCTGGGTGGGATTGGAAGTTTTTACACTGGACAACAGGTTTTGCATGAGAATATTTGGGGAAACTGAGGGAAAAAAGTGCATCTAATATCTTGCTCTTTTGTTTCAATCTAGGCACTTTATTTATGCCTTACAAAATAGAGTGATTGTTTGAGTCACAGAATGGTTTGGGTTGGAAGAGAACTTAAAGTTCATCTGATTCCAGCCCTCCTGCCATGGGCAGGGACACCTTCCACTAGACCAGGTTTCTCAAAGACCTCTCCAACCTGGCCTTGGACACTCCCAGGGATGAAGCATCCACAACTTCTTTGGATACCCATGCCAGAACCTCACCACTCTCACAGTGAAGAATTTCTTCCTAATATCTGATCTAAACCTGACCTCTGCCAGTTTAAAGAAACAGAAACTATTTGAGACTCCTTCCTGTGGCTGGTTTTCTGGTTTCACCTCCACTGAGAAAGGAGCTGTCAAATGTTGGTGTTCTTGACTTCATCTTCTCAAGATGACATTAAATCATGGGACACCTGAACAGAAGAGTTTTGGTTCACACTGCCAGGGCTGCAAACTACAAACTCATTGTACTGAGAGCAGGAGGCATAAATCCAAGGGTGTCCAAAGTGCAAGAAGCACAACAAATTATCCTGGAGAGTTTTACAACAGAGAACAAACTTTACTAGAACCACACACGTGTATTTTAGTGTGATGTGATGGGTAGAAGAAAGAAGAAGAGATAAGAGTCATGATCTCCCTGGTGCCTCCAATCTGCCACAATAAAGTCTATGGAACAAAACACTTGGAGGATCATATTTCCCAGGCTACATCTGGACACTGGAAACAGAAATCCTGATTCAGTGGAGATATTTCTGCCAAAAGATGTTTAGCAGTAGCAAATTGTATTCTCAGCTTCAGAAAACTAATTTTTTTGCACAATTTAAAAATGCCTCTCTATGTACTTGGATTTAATTTTTAAGGAAATAGAGGTCTTCCCCTACCTTAGAATTTTAAAAATTTGCCAGAAAGCAGACAAAACATCTTTTTGGCTAAGAACTCAAAATTTTTGAACAATTACCTCTGATTCTGATCTAATGCTTCTTGCAAAAGCTTTGAAAATGACAAGCAGTGTATTCCCTGTGCTGTGATCTATATGTCTGTCATGGACAACAAATATAAAATTTTTGAAGTTCTTCTTCAGAAAGATTTTTGGCCACTGTGACCCTTCTTGTTCTCTCCCTTAAAGTGGAAATCATGAATAGCTCATTTAAATCGATGTATTTTTTTTAGTGTCAGTGAAAGGAAATCAAACTGCATGTATCTGATATACATTAACTTAAAATCTGCTATTAAACTACAAGTCGTGCAAGACTATGGGAAATCTGAACCCCTGATGATTTTTTGCTAATTCTATAAAGAGTCTATTTAATTTCCTCAGGAAAACAAGGCAAATCTTCCCTTGAGGGCATATACATTTTTGAATGGGCTACAAGTGAGTCCCTAAGGGCTCAGTTTTCACTGATCACAGTTTGGTCTGTTGGATATTGCTAAGGGAAATTTAGTGTGATTGTCTGTGATCACTGGCATGTGCTCATACCCATTAGGAGACCTATTCAACCCACTGACATTTGGTTCCTAGGAGAATAGGGTAGCTGCTCTCAAAACATTTTGAATTTGCTGTATTTTTTTTTTTTTTTTTTTTTTTTTGTTTCTTTCCCTTCGTACTCCTTCCCCCCCTCCCTCCCTGTGGGTTTTTTCAGGCAGAGGAGCAGATGTTCAAGATCAGACAGGAGCTTGCACAGGGAGCTGCCACACGGGGCAGGCAGTGCTATATTCTAAGAAAATGCAACATAACAAAACCACTCCTCTTCCAGTTTGGTTAATTTTCTCTATGACTCTTTTTTAGGCAGTTGCAGGGGTGACATAGGAAAGCAATAATATCATCTCCATCTGCATCTATTGTGCAGAGAAGTGAGCTTTCGAGATTTCCCTCTGAACCACAGCTGCTCTCAGTGGGTCACTGGTCTGGCCCCAAAACCACCAGTGGCTTCAGGACTGGTGTGGTGCAGTGCTGCCCTCATCACTAGAAGTTGCATTTATAGGTCATTCCCCAAAATTCCTGTCTCTCTCTCAGAGATTTGCAGTCTCAAGGACTGGTCTCACTGACATCATAGATTAGAACCAATGTCCACACGCAATGGCAACTAGTAGTGGCATTTGTGTAACTGGTGACAGGAAATATAGAACAAGTGATAGATGTGTGAGAGGTGAAATACTTCACTGCTAGAGCACTCAGTCCTTTGGATGCAAATAGGAAGCAAGGGCTGGTGTTCTGCAGTCTCCTGAATGACATGCTGCATATTCACAGAGGTGTCTACTGAGTATAAAATAGAAAATTTGCTTTCCTATCTGCAGAATTTGGACCTAGGTCTCACTGCAACATCCTTTTCTCTGGGGTTTAATGAAGCACAGCTCTCATAGTTGCTCTTTTGTCAGGATGTGTTGAACTACAGGATAGGACTGGGGTAAACATGCTCTAATAAACCCAGCATAAAATTCCAAGGTTTATATAGCAGCAGAAAAAAGGAAAAAAAAAAAAAAAAGAAAGGAAACCCCAGCAATTTCACTTTTGAAAAAACCGCCAAAACCATCAAACCATTTCTTCATTCTTTGCTTAACCTTACTGTTCTGATTTAGTGTTAGATTCACAGAGACCCTTTTTTTTTTCCACTTCTACTTCACCAGTTTTAATGATTTAGGCTTTTTTTTTTTTTTTTCAATAAAAGACAGCAAGATGTGGAAGCCAAAACCAATGTGTCTAATCCTTGCTTGTGTGTTTGCCTCTTGTAGACTTGCCAGATCCCAGTGCTTTGCCTAAAGACTTTCTCCGTTAGGACAGACTGCAAAGCAGCTTGTTTTCTTCTTGCATGTGCGTCAGAGAGAAGTTTAGGGCTGGTCTCCAGAATGGGTGGGGAAACAATCCAGGTGTGAAAATGCATGCATGTAGATGCTTGCAATTAAACTGTAACCACAGTTGCAGACAATTTTTTTTTTTTTTCCCTCCAGATGTAGCTTTGCCTTTAGCTGGTTTCAATCCTGCGTTTGAGCGCTGCTGAATTTCCAGTATTTAATTAGGTGCTGTTTTGCTGGATGTTTGGTCCAGTAAGCAAAGAAACACAAACGTTTCTCATCCATATGCTGGACCTTTGCATTGGTCTCTGCTCCTTGCAGAAGCCATGTCAGACTGACACTATCCATCCATCCATCCCCTGGAATCTGGCATAATTTGGTTTTGTTCCTGAAAATATTTAGGCCACATTTGATGCTGAGGCATTTCTTCTACATATATGCTTCCCCTTGCCCCCGCCCATCTTTTTTCTTTAATCCTGTGCTTGACAAAGGTGGGATAATAGAGCTGAAATGAAAGAATAAGCTGGAAAAAAACCAAAGAAACAACTTTAACTATTAAATGGTTTGGTGGATTAAGGAGGAATGAACTGTTACCTGAATGAAAGTCCTGCTGAAGACTTGCAGCTGTAGTAAAGTCCAACTCCAGAGTTTTATATCTTTAGTAATGGCCAAAACTACTGATGCAAGGGAATAAAATGCAAATGGAGAGCTGCTTGATCTACTCTACCATACTGGGAAAATGTTTCTCAACCTTTGGGAATTATAGGAAGACACAGGGTTTGGCTCTTGCAGTGATGCAGCTTGACTTACCATGGTTTAACACAAACCCAAGACAGATGGGAAAAAGTGACTATGCCATTAAAGTTCAGTGACAAAGTGCTGTAGAGGAGCATTGGAAGAAACATCTAGAGAAGAGTCCAGGATATTTCTGCAGCAGCTTTCTCTTTACCCTCAGCATTCTGAAGAAAGGTGGACAATCCACTTCATGTTCGATCACAATTTTCACATGGTTCTTTGATCTCTTATGAAACATTCTGAAGTTTAATTTGTGAGAGCTGGCTTTGTAGGTCATCGGGAGAAAGGTCCTGTCTGCAAAAACTGTCTATTTGGAGGAGAACACTGCTGCAAGAACAGAGAGACATTCCTTAAACATACTGTGGTTTTCCAGTAGAATCACTTCTCATCTTCAGAGTATCACCTGTTGCATAAATACATTGCTACAAAGGTAACAACTAGGAATAATATTTTTTTTTCTTTTTTTCTTTTTTTTTAATCCTTATATTCCCAAAGGCAAAATAGTTCTGTGGTGTGAAGATACGACTCTTACCTGACACAGTGCCATTAGTTCAGCTGGAGAGAATTGCCTATGGGCAAACATCAAACCGTGATGGATTAGGTTATGGTTTTTTCCACACAGGTGTCTCTGAGTAACTTTTTGTAAATCTTTGGAGATGAAAAATCAGGGAATAACTTAATCATGTTGTGTTATTAAAAAGATTTACTGAGCAGCACCCAGTGGATTAATTGGGTGGTCCTTAAAGAGCCTAAATTTTGGGGGGTTGCTGTGGTTGTAAAACCTCTCTTTGCATGGTAATTTTAATGGAAGGCTTTTTTTATTCTTCTCCCTCTATTCCACCAATGTGGGGGTGATAACACTGCAAAGAAGAATATGTTGTTGGTGACGTATCATAATTTTAAATTGCTAGTAACTGTCATATACTACATACTACTATAAACGAAGCTGATTAGTGCAGAGTGTTGGATAATGAAATGCTGCTAATTAGGAGACAGTGAGAATTCTATCAGCCCCATATGACTGTCACAAGCAAATCCATGGAGCAGCCCAGGGAATGGTTATAAAAAGAGTATCACAGTCTCAACATTGCCTGAAGGGGAAGTCTCATAAAGCTTCTCTATAAAATTTATCTGACAGATTTCCAGGCAGTAATTATACCTCTGATTTATATGCGTTTAATATCACTTATGCTATATTTTTTTTTTCCTCAAAAGAGTCTTGGAAGCTTTTTGTTGTACTGTCATTCTTTCTTTCTTGAAAATAGAGCTAGGTAGCTGTAGTGTCACATCACTTTCTCAGCATTCACATTAGACAAGGTTTTGGGTTTGTCATGTATTATTTTTTTAATTTTCAAAGCATATTACAAATCATCTTGAAGCAACAGCTCTCCAGTTTCCCTGTCCAATTTGCACTAGAACAGGCTGACAAGGGAAGTGGTTGAATCACCATCCCTGGAGGTATTTAAAAGACATGAAGATGTGGCATTTGAGGACATGGTTTAGTGGTGGGCTTGGCAGTGCTGGGACAACAGTTGGATTTGATGTTCTCAGAGGTCCTGTCCAGCCTAAATGATTCTATGCCTACACAAGATATTTAAACACTTCTTTGCTGTAGTGAGACCTATGAAGAGTCATCAATTTAACAGCACTCAGAAGGATATCTGTGAAAAACCACCCAGTGCAGCTAGCCCAGATCCCTTGAGCTTTGGATATCAGGTCATGCTGAGCACTGAGACTGCCAGGCCATGAAAGATGGGAGGGATGTACATTTCAGCAGTCTGCCTTCCAACAGGGCTCAATTTGGGATCCCAAATCATCTTCCAAGTGTGGGTTAGCATTCTGGTGCTCTTGCAAGCCCCTGGGCATGTGCAGCTGGGCTGGCCATTGACTGTCTCAGCACGCAAAGCTCTAGGGCAGGAGAGGAGATGCAATCTGGGGATGCAAATGAGTGACTGGTAAACCCTGGGAATGAGGTGGGAACATCTCAGTGATTCTCAAGTGGCACAGGCTTGTAAATGCCACTCACAGGGGTAGGATGAGGGCTATAGAGGGAGGGAGGCACTGTGAGAGTGCATCTTCCTGTGGCTTCTGAAGCACAAGCACAAAAATGCCATTGACTAACTCACCTTGCAGGAACACAGAGTCCTGAATGCTGTGCTAGGATGTCTCCAGGACTTCTAAGAAATAGAACTGGTTGATTACCAAGACTCAAAGAGCTGTAGTCACCAGATTTGACATTCACATGAGCATTAGAGTTTTGAAGAAGGTTTAGATGCAAGATGGGAAAAAAGAGATGAAACTTTATTATCTTGCTACTATAATTTTGATGATTTTTAGCCTAAACCCCTCCAAATCAAAATAGAAAAGTGCAATTTTCTCCATCAAAAAAATGGTGACATGAAAAGAGACAGAAGGACTTTTCCAGGCCAAAGAATCTCATGTTAGACCAAACTTAATCATATTGTTGTCCATGCAATAGGAAATTTTCTTGTAAAGGTGGACGGGGTTTGTACATTAAGAATACCCTCAGAAACTCCATCTAATACTAAATAAACTTCTGCTGCTTTCAGCTTTTGGAGAGGTCAGTCTGGTAAATGGAAGGATGCTCGAACACTTCTGCTCTGTTTGGTATTCTCACTTGCACTGAGGTCAGGCTCCATGGAAGTATCAGAGATATGGCTCTCACCCACACACAGCAGCTGCCTGAAACTGTATAGCTGAGGTCAGTATTGTTTTCATACCCCCCACCCTCCCCCATTTTATGGATTTACCAGTATGATGTCTGAATAGTTTGTGAAGCACCTCCTGAATTGGTACACCATTAGGCCCAATGGAGACCATAATAAAAATTTGTTAATCAGCCTGGTCTATTAAATACACCCAAATTGTGCATTTCAATGTTGGCATGCATGCTTCAGTTGCTCATACTCTGCTTCAGACTCTCCTGCTGAGGAGCAGCAATCTTGGAAGAGGGACAGTATGGAGAGAGGGGAATTTCAGAAATTCACCAGCTAATTTTAATCTATGCTGCAGGAGAGTCAGAGCTCGTGTAACTTTGAGGCCAGGCTGTTGCAGCTGAGCTGAGCCTCTGTCTCAATGATTTTGCATTCATGTTGCCAGCAGACTTTATTTTGCACTGGCGAAACACCAGGACTTTCCGTAGTAAAACCACCCCGTGACATTGCTTCTGGAAGGCAACCACAAAACCTAATCCCTTAATCCCACTTGAGAAAGCTGTTTTAAATGGGAAGCAGAGTTGTGTTCACTTCCATGCTCACATGACAGATTCTGATCTCAGTTCTGCCAGCACAAATTGAAACACACACTCTTACATGGCAAAATTTGCTCTCGATCTGGCCCAGATACTGTAATTCCCATCTGTGCATAAGATGTCTCCATGCTGCCCTGATAGATGCATCAAAAGCACGAGAGACAATCTGTATCCCATTATTGGCAAAAGCATTGACTGCACTGGGAGTTATAATTTCAAAAAACCCTTTTTCTTTTTTTTTTTCTTCCTTTTCTTCCAAAACCAGAGAGAGGTGAAGCTATTACAGACTCGTGAGGTATGAGTACTCATGAGGTATGAGAAATATGAGGTATTACAGACTCATGTACAGGATCATAGGGGGATGGCTTGAAGCTGAAAGAGAGTTGATATAGATTGGATATCAGAAAGAAATTCTCTATTGTGAGGGTGGTGAGTTTTGGCACAGGTTGCCCAGAGAAGCTGTGGCTGCCCCTGGATCCCTGGAAGTGTCCAAGGCCAGGCTGGACAGGGCTTGGAGCAACCTGGGATAGTGGAATGTGTCCCTGCCCATGGCAGGGGGTAGAAACAGGATGATCATTAAAGTCCTGTCCAATCAAGCCATTCTATAATTCTTTGATCATATCGGCTTGCTTTGGCAGAAATTCTTAGATTTTTAGCACATGGCTTAATTTGTAAACCATTCTCAGATGGATATTTTCTAATTTTTTTTTCCTAATCAATATTCTATATTCTATAAACTTTATGATAAATTCCGTTTTGCTCCAGAGCAGTGATGTAGAGATCAAAAAACCACAACTCTTTTACAAGTTGTGCAAAGTGGTGGCTCCAGACAGTTTGCCCTGCATCTTGAATAAGCAGTTATGCAACCAAGAACATCATCTGTTCATGGAAAAGACTTTGGAAGTCTGGATCACATGCCAGGGTTGTAAAAGAAAAAAAAAACTAATATAATGTAAAGGAAAAAAATTGATATAACTGAAATAATATTTGAAAATTAAAGCTGAGAAAAGGATAATCAAAAATCCTCTTTTCTTTGTGTCATGAATAAATAAAATTTTTGTGTTTCATCTCACCACCTTTACATATGTGTCATTCATGGGGTGGATTTCCCTCCTATTCCCTGTGCTTTTTCCATCCTGTGTAAGGGGCTCGTGTTGCTTACTGTGCGTGTTGGGTATCATGGGAAAGCAGAGAAAATGCGAGAGTCTCCAGGGAGAGTCAGGAAATGTCTGCTGTGATTCATAATGGCCTCACCAAATCAGTGATGACATTTAAATAGTGTTTATAAAGTGTATTTAAGTCCTTGGGTGAAGTGAAAAGACATTAGCATTAATATATTAATATCCTGTGGCTTCTTATGAGGCTATGTTTTTTTAATCTTGAATAGAAGCAGCTTATAATAGTTTTTCCAGAAATATTCCTTTTTATTATTTTTTTCTCCTCCACCTGTGGAACTGACACTTTTTCTAAACAGTCTCCAGCTGTTGTCATTGTGACTTGGTGCTGACACTGCCAGGGATGTAGCAGGACTCCAAGAAAGTGAATTCTTCAGCTCAGGAAGGAAATAAGAGCTAACACCTTACTTCCAGCTATATATGCTTGGTTTATTATATTTATTGCTTCAATTCCATCGTGTTGGATTAATTTCACCTTATTCTGTCCATCAAAATTGACGAACTACTCATCTCCTGATAGGAACTAGACATTGTTTTCACCTAGTTTGAAGCCATATCTTAGATGAGGAGGAATACTTTCCTTTCAAAGTACCATTTTAAAGCAGATAGATTCAAACCTAACAGTTTTAAAAAGAGGTTATTATTTGGACTAGTGATGCAAAATGGTTTCATAACTGGTTTCCACAAAGCAAAACAGTGTCATGGAAAATAGCACTTATTAACACTAAGGGCCAGATCTGATCAAATGGAAGGCAGGGGAATGCTGTGACTAAACTGGAAGAGATCCCAACACTTGGTGATGAAACCCAGCACAGAATCAGTTTGCTAGAAATGGGATCAAACTCACTGGTTCACTCTGCCTCCTTGAGACTGCCAGGGTTTTTCCTTGGGAAATTATGTTTTGACTTCTTTATGTGTGCTAAAATGCACTGAAATGCATATCTGCTTTTGTCAGACTCTTTACAGACAAAGTGACTTGAATATCAAGAAAGGGTTACAAACACAGGCCTGCTCCAGGACACCAAATGTAGAACTTTTCCTCCTTAGTAATCCCTCATTTTATCCAGAGGTTGTTGCAAGATGAAACAACATTCCACAGATTTATGTCTGCGCTATTTAGTCCTAATAAAAGTATTATCAGCACAGAATCACATGCTGAGACTTGTAAATTATATAAGTTTATAAATGTAATACATTTTATAAATTTAAAATCATAAATTTATTGTTTATAATAAAAATAAATGTATAATTTATAAATATAACTTGTAAATTTTGCTGTCCACAGAGGGTCATTTTAGTTACATTAATTATTCCAAATCCACACTGAGATTGTTAAATTCTGTCTTGTTCTGTTCTGTTTCATCCTGTCCTGTCCTGTCCTATCCTATCCTATCCTATCCTATCCTATCCTATCCTATCCTATCCTATCCTATCCTATCCTATCCTATCCTATCCTATCCTATCCTATCCTATCCTATCCTATCCTATCCTATCCTATCCTATCCTATCCTATCCTATCCTATCCTATCCTATCCTATCCTATCCTATCCTATCCTATCCTATCCTATCCTATCCTATCCTAATCCTATCCTATCCTATCCTAATCCTAATCCTATCCTATCCTATCCTAGGAAAATCCTGAAACTTTGTTACTAGGCTGTTCTTAATGTCTAGCAGATAACTGGAACCTCTTAGTCTGATTTTGTAAAAAAATGACATGGTGAAAATTAGGAGTTACCAAAATTAACCCTTTGCAATAACTTTCCTTACTAATAATTTTCAGGTAATGTCAGATGTGATATTGGAAACCTTGTGACCAGGCTAGGGCAGAATTGTGGGGAGAATAAAAAAAAGTGGGCAAAAATTAGGGCAATTTTCTTCCCTTGACAAATGAATTTATGAAATCAGGAAAGGAATTGTTAAAAATTGTTAGTACTCATGCTTTTTGTTTTCATATTTTTTGCATGATTTTATCAGGAGTCATAAACAGCTTATGTTTTAATTATTTTGTACTTGTTTTCTTGATGTTTGACCTTTTGTGACACAAAAATTTATTTTCTGTTAGTAAATTATCAATTAATATGTTATACTCAGTTTTTATTACAGATCCTATATTGTATTGATTAAATTATCCAAATGAAATTTAAGAACTAAAGCTACAACTTCTCTTAATTCTGCAGATTAGTATTTATGCTATTTTATCTATCTAAAAATTTTACTTTGCTTCACATTTACCTAATTTTATTTTTGGAAATCATTTAAGCTGGCCTGTAACATATGGTGGAATGAAACAAATCATCTCTAAACCTTGCATAAAAAGTAGAAAAACATGTGTGCTTATGCTGTGTGCACAAATCTGCCATTCGTTGTCACATTAAATATTGAAAATTTGAATTTTTGTTAGAAGGGCAAATATAATAATACAGATATACATTCATACTAAGTTCAATAATTTCCCAAGATTTCTTAGTGTGAGAAATTAAGATATAGATTAATAAATGTGCATTTAAATATTTAAACACAGGAGCTCTTTTCAAAATTGCTGAGAATATTACATTTCCCAGGTATGATTGTGCTCACTCCTAACTTTGGGAAACCAAGTCCCTCATTAAGACAATTAAAGTCGTAAGGCCACGTTCTGGTCTTGTTGCTTTTTTTAGTGAATCGGCATTACAGCTCATGTCAACACTTTGAATGACCATCTCCTTCAAACAAAATTAAACTAATGGGCTCAGAACCTGACTGTTGTCATGGGAAAGCAATAAAAAAAACCCCCAATTTCCATGCTTTTATCACCACTGTCATTAACTGCTGTCTTGTGTAAGAGCACATAAAGTACACTAGGCACTGACTTCCCTGTGTTCCATGATCACATGGAGGAAAACCCCAAAAGCTGCTTCTACCTCTGTGGGAATCCAGGGCTTCCCTTGGGCTGCCCTGGCAGGTCTGGGACCCTGGCAGGGGTCAGGAACCCCCCTGGACAGAGCCCCCAGAGACACTGTGATCTCTGTCCATGGAAAAGAGTTTTTAATTTTACAGGATGAATTACAAGCTCTGAGTGTTTGATATAAGTAATAATCAAGTGTGGCACGGGTGCAAAAGTAAAATTTTAGGATTCTAGATTAGGGGTCCAGAGGGGACAAGATGGAGGACATTGGGTGTGTCTTGTCCTTTTTCTCCCTCTTCATGCCCTCCATGTTTCACTGCGGTGTTGGCATTTTTCTGTTGGTTTAGGCTGGGGACACACTGTTCAACGTAGGTGACAGATATTGACACGTTATTGTAAATGCAGCACAGGTAGTTTCTGGTATTTAATGTTTGTAACATCCCACTGAGGGCAGAGCCCCACACGCTGCCCTGCAGGACAGAGCTGCGGCAGGGCAGCAGAACATGTTAGAGATTAACAGAATAAACAACCTTGAAACCAGCACAGTCGAATTATGGCTTCTTCTTTGGCAGTGGGGCTGAAAGACAGAGACTTTCTACAATCTTGGGATCATCAATACCACAGATTCTGACATACCTCCATGTTGCTCTGAGTCCCTGGGCTGCTGGGTGTTGGTGCTCAGCCAGACCATGCATCAGCTTCCCTGCTGAGGAAAGATGCCATTTAAAGAAATCAGCCTTATTATGTCCCAATGACAAGCATAATTAAGAATGTCTGTCTGCGAAAGGCACAAGAATAGAGGGAAAGCTTTTGTTCACCTGAGCACACTACCATCCTTGACCCATCCAGGTAATTTAAGCCCAGGTTGAATTGGACAAGGACAGGTGTAATTGGGCCCCAGTCTCGGCTGCTTCCAGCCTTGCAATTAGCCTAATGAGGTTGTCTGTGGAGGGGTCAGTCGCTAGCGGCCAGTTTGGCTGGAGCCTTCTCAGGCTGTCAACAGAGGGAGAACAAGGAGTCCATTGGGTCAGAGCACGAGACGAAATGAATGCTGGTAATTGATCTAGTGACAGCCGCGTCTGTCCTGAGATGAGGGAAATGGCCAGCTGCAGTGAAAAGGCTTGATGCCAAAAAGCCTCCAAAGATAAAAAAAAAAAAAATTAGAAATCCACAAAGGACTCGTATGTTTCACTCGTATGTTTCTGAAGATGTGAATTTAGACAAATTTTAAAGGGCACCCAGCCATGTGGCCATTAAAATTGGATATTTCACTCAGCTAGATACAACCATGTTGTCATCTCTGTGAACTGAATCAAATGGGCCTTTCCATGGCTTTTTAACTCTCCCCTCTCAACCCACTGCCTGCCAAAATTCCCAAATGCATGTGCAGCCTGTAGGTATGGATCCATAGGTAATGTTGACAGATGTGCCGTTATGTTCTCTTGGATCTTTCCAAGAAGGTTCTGGATGTGCTCTTGAAAATGCATTCACAATTAGTGGTGTGATTCAGCACTTATATTTTGAGCTTCACTATTTCAGGTGGGGTGAAATGTAATTTTAACCCATCCTTCCATCGTGCTGTTCTTGGAGAGTTTTTAATTAAACAGTCTTTAATCAATTAAGTGGCAGCTGCAAGTAATGTGTTAGTGCTCTGAATGTTTCTTTAGAACTATCCAAACTTGCAGAAAATACAAGTTCAAATAGCAGCAGGGAAGAGATTGACTTTCATCCTTCCTTTGAATTCCACAAAATTTCCTGTCTGGGACTACTCATCAATATCTTGCTTAGACATAAGACAGAGCCTTTCAAAAACAATTCATCCCTGCTCTCTTTTCTATCTGCATGGTAATTCAGGATAATAGAAATAATAGTAATAATAAATATTGACGGTGGAGTTAGAAATGGCAGTTCCAAAGCTTTGAAAATCCAGGCTGGCAGAGCCTATATGTTTGGAAAGGGCTTTGTTGATAAATTCCCTTTCATTGCTTATCATCACTTTGACTTCAGGGCTAGCATAAAACATATATGTCCCTCAGCATAATTAAGCTTAAGATCACTTTTAATAATGATAACAATAATAGTAATTGTTATTAGTCTTTTGTAGTTGAGGCTGGAAACTAATTTATGTCACCTTTTTACAAAGATCTAACTAATCATCTACACTGACCTTAATTAGACATTTGAAACATGGTGTCTCTATACAAGGTAACAAGCCCAGAATCTCCTTACATATATTTTTTTATGAATTGAACAGTCCTTGTACCTGTGAGAAATGAGAACAGAGACACCAGTAGGTTGCGACTTGAGTTGCTAAAAGAAGGTGGAGGTGCTTACTCCAGGTGTTCTCTTTAGTCACTAGAGAGAAGTAGGTGACAGCAGCAGGCAAGTGATTCAGCCTTCAGGGAGCTGGCTAAGAATAAAATTAATTGAATTTAATTCCTCCTGGAGAAAACTCCTATTCCCTATCCTACAAAAGCAATCTGGGGTGAGCAGCTCAGTTGTAAATGCTGAATGTTGAAGGAGTAAGATTGGTTGGCACAATCCTGTTTGTGCCTTGTATGTGTTCAAACTTGGAGTCTGGGGCATGGTCAAAACCAAGATTGATTTCTTTAATACTCAGTTATGAAAGTACCTAAAGTTAAGTTTCTTTGCTAGAGCAGATAAGAGCTTGCCAGAAGGAGCAGGGAATGAGATCCCAATCTATCTCCTATCTCATACCTTCTGCCACTATGTTCCCCATGGAGGTTCACAACCCCCGAGATGTTGACATCTGACACCCCTTCTCACACATGCATTTCCAGCAGGATGTCAAATTTCAATAATAGAGTCTGAGCACCCAATTAAAATCATGAGTTGAACAACCACATGGAGACTCTGTGAGTTTAATGGCAGTGATGACAATGCCCTGTAACTGGTTACCTGCCTGGCAGGGAGACCACTGTGCTGGACGTCAGCTGGGGGAACTGGACAGGCGTGCTCTGAGAGCATGTCATGGCTCCACAGACCCTGTAGCCACCACCTCTCTGCCGAAGGGAGTGCATGGTAATAGCAATAATAAAAAAAATAAATGATCTTGCAGTATTTTTCTGTTTCTCATCCTTATGCCACAATGCCAAGGAAGTTATGGACAGTGATGTCTAGATGAATGATGGATTTATGACTACTGCTGACACATTTTTTTCCTATTGTGAATCAGATGCTTTAAAAGGCAGGCGTGTGTCTCCTGTACAAATAGCCTGTGTTAACAGAGTACATCAGGATCTCACGTGCATGTTGAGGCCCATACTGAGCTCAGTTCAGAAACCAAGCACTTGTTCACTAGTATAAAGCCTCACACACTAGTCAGACATCAGCATCCTTTTTGTACATTAAGCACACTGAATACAGTCTCTTTTCCCTATCAAACACAGATAGGAGCTGTAAAAGAAAGTACTTCGGGGGACTCAGTGTCTTCCTGTCTTTTGTTTTCATTGTTTTGCAGGTTCTTCTTGAAGCAATTCCACTCAGATGCTCTTTTTTTTCCTCCTAAAGCATTATTTGCTTTTGGGGTACAGACACCATTTAGAGTTCAATCATATTTTGAGGTAACACATTTGACTTTATCTCTCTGGTACAATAAATTAATCAAATTAAGTTTCCTGAGCATCAAAAATATATTTGCAGCATGGTACTGATTTGCCTGCGATAGAGTAAATTTTCTTCAGAGTAGTTGATATCGGGCCATGATTTGGATTTGTGCTGGAAGTAGGGTTGATAATACAGGGATGTTTTCATTACTGCTGGCCAGAGCTTACACAGAGTCAAGGTCTTTTCTGCTCCTCACCCCACCCCACTCCACCAGCAGGAATTCTAGGGATGCACAAGGAGCTGGGAAGGGTCACAGCTGGGTCAGCTGACCCTGACTGACCCAAGGGATATCCCAGACTTGATATATATATATATATATAGATATATAATTCTGGGGGAAAAAGAAGTAAGAGTGGAACATTTTGAGTGATGGTGTTTGTCATCCCAAACCTCCCTTATATGTGATGGGGCTTTTTTTCCTGGGGATTGCTGAACATCTCCATAGGGAGTGGGGAATGAATTCCTTGCTTGCTGTGCTTGTGCAGATGGCTCTTGCTTTACCTGTCTTTATTTCAGACCCTGAGTTTTCTCACTTTTTAGGCATGTTTTTTCTCACTTTTTAGTCATAAGTAGCTAGCTGGGGTGAAGCCCTGACACTGGTGTAATCAGGTAGGTCTTAGACTGAGATATACAAACTGGTCTGTGAAACTGAGCACTCACATAAACCTCACCCCAAGTTTTGTTCTTTCATTAACATTATTTGGGAATGAAGTGAACTTACCCATAAGGTATTCCATCCACACGTTTAAAGGGATTTCAAAAATGTAACGCAATATCTTGAAGCCCACACTTTAGTGATGAAAAATGTTTGCAAAAATTCAAGAACAGTAAAAGCTTTTCTTTACCAATGTCACTTTGTTCATTAAAACCCAAACAAGGGGAAGAAAAAATCCTGAAATAATAGCAGTGAATAACAATGCTTAGCCAAAAGTATCACAAAATTGGAAAACCAAAAAAGGAATTAGCAGAAACTAAAGAATGCAGAAGAAACCTAATACAGGTTTAGAAACAGGTATTGAAGCCAAAATATATGGCCATTGAAATGGATTGGTTTTCACTCCTTAGGAGCATGCAGACAATATCCCAAAGTAGCCATGGTAATGAACACTTTTCCAGCAAACTGCAGCTCCTGGGCAGCCAAACCATAGGCAATGGCAGCTAGGGGCTAGGTCCAGTTTTAACTTTTTGTTTTCTTTGCATCTTACTTTCCCCATTGGATATTAGACTGTTTTCTTCCACTTTTTGTGAACTTTTCTCATTAGTTTAGAAGTATCCAGAGAAGGAGATATTCTGTTACGTGCTTCTTCTGTGCCTGAGGAAAAGGGACCCCCATACTTTGGTCAAAGGTTTTGCAGTTGCTGTAAGAACAGTGTAGTTTAATCCCACATGGAATTTAGCTCCTACACAGATTAATCTTACTGTTGTGACACACTTGACTGCCAGTGTATATACGACAATAAAAAATGGCCATGATCTCTCACTCGGTCTTATGTTCAGATTTGTCCAAAACAACAAAATCTGGTTTATTAAAACCATGAATGGACAAGAAGGAATGATTTTAATGCAGTGACATCTAAACTGCTTTTCCTCCATTTTTGTAATGGAAGATGTCTGAAGGAGCTGTTCAAGAGACATTAAAAAATCAGATTGATTGTCCTCATAATAACACATCAATAGTAATCTCACTTTGTATCTGCTACTCATTCAAGATAAACTTGCATAATTGGCATGAAGGAACCATATTTATTCTTTGGGGAAAAATAAAAATAGAAACTTGAGCAGAGTGACTCTAATGACCAAAACTACATGACTGAAGACTTCAGCTTGGCATTTACACTGTTCTCAGAAAAATTAGTGTATCTCAACAGGAGATAAGTTAAATATACTGTACCTACCCTAAAAAATAACCCTCTCTCAGCCTTTCACATCAGTCTGTTATGACTGGTGAATCTGTTAAATCCCTCGAAAATTGCACTGCAGGTAGAGGTAGTTCAGGCTTCAGGACTTAAAAATTCTGATATTACTTATGACTCCACCTAAAGGTAAAACTAATGAACAATTTAAATCTGGCTCTGGATTTGTATAACCTACATCAGCATGCTCTTGACCACAGCTTAGTCATCCTCATAGCACTCTGTGTACCAGTTCTGGTTACCCTGGAGTGGTACCAGTGGAAATTCGCTCACCTACATGTATTCACATTAAACTCCTCTCAGTTTCCACACCCTAGTTTGTACATGTAGTACATGTAGTACATATCCTACTCAAAAAGTCTTGTTCTTGTTCAGATTGCAGATTAGCTAGGTCTCACTCCCTGAACACCTACTCAAAATTGTGTTTAATCTTCTTTGTTCAGTGGGTGATCTTCTCCACCATTATTTATTGTTCATTGATGGCAGGATTATTGATTTCCTCCTGGGCTTTTCCATGGTTCTCCTTGCTAAATACTACTGGAAATGCCCCATCAAAATAGTATCTTCATTTCCTCTAAGACTCTTTTGATTTTTCAGCATTTAGAGAGTTTAGGTAGGATTCTTCTCATCTTTGAGAGGGTAGGATTCATTCCACAGACTGAGACATCTATTTTTTAGTTTTGGCATGCAGGTGTCTCTGGGAAAGCTGAGTATCTGAGCACTGGGGATCTGCACTCCACAATCAGGCTGATAGAACAGGTAGGGACCTTCTCCTTGCTCTTTCTGATCCAACTGGGGACATTGCAGGATAACAGGGAGCCTGTGAGCTCCTCCTAAAGCCACCAAACTCCCTGACATGTCAGTTCATCTCAAGCTGAGCCACAGTAATGACTCCTGCTCATTTGAGTGTACTGGATTAAAATAAACAGTCTCCACCAGCCTAAAGCATGTAACAGCTTAATAATGCCTTAGTAAGTGCTCCTGGCCTACTCAGTTGAAATTTGAAAATTGCAGATAATTACAAACAGCACAAAAGGAGCTTTATAACAGGAAGTGCTGGACAGTATTAATAACAGGTTTCATTAGCAGATACACCTATACTGTATATGACAGCTGCAATAGGGAAAAAATATCCCACATAGGATTAGACACTCAGCACAACAGGTATTAGGTAAATAAGTAAGCAAATTGACCATAAAACCGTATAAGAACCTTTCAGCTTTATAAAACCCACATTTTAAGCTGTAAATTATAGACTCAGGGGAAAGTCAGATGCATGCTAATAGTTATGAAAGGAGATTGCTACAAAAGTCTGTAAATCAAAATAGAAAGCTGTAGATTCATAGAATAGTTGGGCTGGAAAAGACCTTTAAGGTCCTGTCCCTGTGGACAGGGACACCTTCCACTACACGAGGCTGCTCCAAGTCCCATCCAACCTGACCTTGAACACATCCACCGATGAATATTTCCAAAGCTTCTTTGGGTAACTTGTGCCAGGGCCTCATCACCCTCACAATACAAAAATTTTTCCTAATATTCAGTCTAATCTTGCCCTCCATCAGCTTAAAACCATTTCCCTGAGTCCTATCCTTGTCAAAAGTCCCTCCCCTGCCCTCTCATAGCCCCCTTTAGGCACTGGAGAGGGTCTGAGGTTTTCCTGGAGACTTCTCCTCCAAGCTGGGCAGCTCCAAGTGTCTCAGCCTGTCTTCATAGCAGAGTGCTCCAGCCCTCCATGTTGAGAAATATGTCAGAGCTCTACACAAGACAGATAAATTATATTGCTGTGTAATGACTCATAGACTTCAGGAAAGAATGGATACTTAAATAAAGTCTGTAGTGAGTAGAGTGCTTCCTTTAAAAAGAATAAGCTTTCTGATCACACCATATCCATCAAAACATAGCTTGGTCAATTTAGATGCACAAAATTCACAGAATTGTAGCTTCTCTGGTACTTTGCTTGTTAGATGTACTGGCTGTACCCATTTCTATTGGATATAAAATACTTGAGGCCCATGTGTTTGTCAAAGGCTGGTGAAGCACCAAGCTGTGATCTTGTGCACTTTTTGCAAGTAGTTCCCCAAGACTCAGAATTCCACTGTCAGGCATGCTTTAGTTCCTCAGCAACTTCTGCTTCCTCTGTAAAATATAGTAATGGGAAGAAAATGTTTTGGGACGTGGGTTATCTCACTTGATAAGTGTACAGCTGCCAGCAGACTGGAGCCTTCATTTTACACACACCACTGCTTTTATTCTGACATGTTCTCCTTTACTCCCCCGTGGTTTCACGGGTCAGGGACTAGGTGGAGGTGCCCTCTGTTTTCAATTTGCTGAATGAAATAACAGTGGAGAAGAAAGGCTCTGTCAGCCATATCTGGTGGATAGAGCATGAACAGAGAACACCCAGTGGGAGCACTGTGGGTGTGTTTGATTTTGCTGCACATGTAGTTTATAACTCACTGGAGGTTCTGCAGCTCATTAGTTTTGGGTGGGTCTCTCCCACCAGTACAAACTGCCTTCATTTCATGGATGGTTTTGTGTATTCAATTTAATTCTGAGGGGATACAACAAGACTGATGGCATGGGAAGGTCCATAGGCAAACCTGACAGGATTATTCAGGTAATACAACAGGGCTGGTAGGGTGCCCTCTTACTCCTTGTTAGTTTCAGAGAAGAACTGTTGAAATTTTGATTTTTGAAAAGGTTTTGATTCCAGATTCTCGGAAGCAAAACACAGCAGAGGATTGGGCCAGGACTCAAAGGTTTGGAAAATTTCTGCTTGAACTGCTCTAATTTAATCTTGAAGAACAGAAACCTTAAATGCAGACATGATATTAAAGAAGCAACAATAAAATGAAGAACCAAAAACACCAGCACATAAAAAAAATACAGAGTATTTGTAAATAGAAGCACTGAAATTATCACTCTCCCAGATGTCTTTTGGCTTTTCTGTTTAGAGTTCTGAGGTTGTTACCTACAGATGGTACAGCCACTAGTGGCCAAGGCTACCCACACCTTGTCTTGACCTTTAGGTGTCACTTGGAGCAGTTACCTGTCAGAATCTGACGTATTGATGATTCCAAGATTGTAAAAGGTCTCTGTCTTTCAGCCCCGCTGCCAAAGAAGAAGCCATAATTCGTCTGTGCTGGTTTCAAGGTTGTTTATTCTGTTTATCTCTAACATGTTCTGCTGCCCTGCCGCAGCTCTGTCCTGCAGGGCAGCGTGTGGGGCTCTGCCCTCAGTGGGATGTTACAAACATTAAATACCAGAAACTACCTGTGCTGGATTTACAATAACGTGCCAATATCTGTCACCTACGTTGGACAGTGTGTCCCCAGCCTAAACCAACAGAAAAATGCCAACACCACAGTGAAACATGGAGGGCATGAAGAAGGAGAAAAAGGACAAGACCCACCCAATTTCCTACATCTTGTCCCCTTTGGACCCCTTATCTAGAATCCTAAAATTTTACTTTTGCATCCATGCCACACTTAATTATTACTTATATCAAACACTCAGAGCTGGTAATTCATCCTGTAAGATTGAAAACTCTTTTCCATGGACAGAGATCACAGACAGTGTCTCTGGGGGCTATTTACAGGGGGGTTCCTGACCTCCTGCCAGGGTCCCAGGCCTTCCAGGGCAGCCAGAGGGAAACCCTGGATTCCCCCAGTTAACCACTGTGAAAAAATATAAATTGATCCATGTTTAATCTGCATCAATATTAAGGCTAAAAGTTGTTCTGATGAGAATAAAGTTAACAACTTCCACAACAAAATATGGAGCAAAAATGGTAATAGGGAGTGCTAGTGGGGATTACAGCTGGGCAGAAAGGAGTTCTTGGGTAGCTTTTGAATGCCCAGGGTGCATCATGGGCTGCAGGGTTTTTAATCCGTGGGTGTGTATCCTTTATGGGTATGATTTTTCCCTTCAGGTATGAGCCCTTTGTTCACATCTTGGTCATGTTCACATCTTGGTCAGTCATCAGAATGATGAAATATTGAAGTGTGGACTTGCACTGGCACGAAAGACGCCATGAACTCAATTTTATCGAAGAGAAGGCTGAGCAGTGATTTCAGCTTGTATACACCTACATGACAAAGACATTTTTCTCTGTCCAGAAGTCTAAGAACATCCAATAAACAAAAACAGGAGAGAGAAAAATTCAGATGGAAAAGAAGTAGGGTTTAACCATGAATCCAGCAAACAACTGAAATAGCAAACCGATGCTTTCTGCTTTGAAAACAAAATTCCCTATTGTTGGGCACTTTAAAGACTGAATAATTTTCCCCTAATGGACATGTTTACCTTCAAAGTGGACTTTAGAATATGGCCTGGCCCAGTGATAAGTCAAACATCCTTTTTTAGCTACTCAAAAAACCTCTAGCAACTTTCTACTCTGAGGGGATGTCTCTTAATCTTGAGACCTGGGCGATAAAAGACAAAATTAACCATTTTCATTTTCCTTTCCCTGTTTCTATAGCAAGCAGACATAATAAATATTACCAAAAATGTATGAATCCTGTCCTTCACCTTTCCCAGTTATGCCTTTTGCTAAGGGCTGTAATGAAGTCATGGGATCAGGGAGAACACTTGGAGTAAACTTCAGGCAGTGTTCCTTCTCCCTCAGAAACAATTATTCCTGGAAACCATAATCTTGACCAGTATCTGGGTTGGTCTGAAAACCAGACTATGCAGATGGAGGTGACTGCACAGAATTGTATAAGGTTACATTACAAAAGACAGACTTTTAAAATTTATATGTGTAGAAATACATTTATATATATTAAATTTTAATTGTCCGTTGCTTGTCAGATCCAGATTGGATCTCTTTGTTCCTGTTCTTATTCTCATTGCACATATTAGACCAACCCCTTCACCTGGGTGTGCTGCCATGCAGGTGTTTGCTGGCACACCTGTAGGAGGGATATACACAAGGCTGGAGGTGGCAGGAGCAGAAATGCCCACAGCTTGGCCGGGGTCAGGGTAAATACCACCTCCTGCAGCCTGCTTCTGTTACCTGGGGTCTCTGCCATGATTCTGTTGAATGATCATAAAGGCAGTAATCTCTCTGTGTCACACATCCCCAAATCTTCCATGGGGATTGCAATATTTCCTTTCATTTCCGTACAGATGATCTATGGATGATGTGAACATGCACAACCCCTGGCACAGAAGATAACTGTAGCCAGGTTTTAACATTCTGACTTTATGAAAAGGCACATGTGGATGTCTCAGGAATGAGATGACTTAAAGGCTGCTTTCTCCTCGAAATGATCCAGCCTGGAATCTCTGCAAGGCTCTTCCCATTCACAGCAGAACAGTGTGAATGGCTTAGGAGAGCACGCACTGAGTTACAGCCTCCTCCTCCTCCTCCTCCTCCTCCTCCTCCAGGAACTCTGAGTTCCCTTTGGAAGGAGCTGCTCCTTTTGCTGCTGAGCTAACATGATTAAACAAGACAGGTCTGGCAGGGCTCTTCCACATTGTCAAATCTTGAACAAAAGGCATAATTTTCTTATTTCTTACAACTCCAAAACAGCTTGCTTGTAGAGATGACAATTACTCACAGGCAGTGAAACTCAAGACCTTTCCAGTGTTTATATCTCCACATGATCCATACATTTACATGGCAACGGCATGGGACAAGACATGTCTTTTCATTTTCCCATCATAATTCATAGCAGGACCTTGCCAAGAAAACACTGGAGCTGATTACCAAGTGTGACTACGATTGGATCATTTAGCAATTTGAGTTTCCACACCTTTTGTGTGAGGCTGGGCTTTGTTTTACTTAAAGCAATAATTGCATTCTAATTTCATAATATAGGTCGTGGTTGCTTCATCTCTCTGTGCCTTCAAGGAAAAGAAAAGCTGCACAGAACACAACAAACATTTTTTAATTAATTTTTTAAAATGAGCTAATAAATGTTTACCTGCTTCACAGGTGTGCTTGCTGCAAAGTGACTTAATTACCATTCCCACAGTCCCTCTACGAAGGATCATAAAGGGATTAGACATTGCTGTTATCCCCAGTAATAATGAATTACTCTTTTATGAAGAACAGAGTTCAAAGGAATATTTTTAAGAGTAAAAGTTTTTCAAATAAAATGCATTAAAGAAGGAGTTAAGGCCTAATAGATTTTTAACCAGAAAGAATTTCAAAACAGAGTAGAAATGGATGATTACAAGCAGTCTTGGACTCCATCCTTAACAATGCTCAAATTTGTCTTCGAGGTTCTCCCCATTGAACAATGGGCAGTTCTCACAGCCATGTAGGATTGATCCAGAGCTTAATTAAGACCTTTTCCTTTCTTCTCCTCCAGAGCATGACACTCCATGCTGCAGCTGGAGTTGTAGGGTCACTCAGATTATCAGGTCACATAACACATGGCAGGTCATGACGTGTCCCAGCTGGTCTAGTTTTTATTGGATTACTCACCCTCATCTCCAGCACAGCAGCATGGGTTCCCACAGGTCTTCAGATCCAGGTGCTGCATGACAGATCCAGTCAATCATCTCCTTCCTTCATCTCTAAGCACAGCCTGAAGGTGCTGAGAAGTGTGAAGGGGGCAGCAAGAGACTAATATTTAATATATGTTTAATGTTTGATCCATCCATCTCCACGGACTTCAGGCTGGGCTTGTATTGAGTCCTTTCCTAGAGTGCACAGGAAATCAAACTGCCTGAAAATAAAGCCCAGACAGCTCTTATTTAAAACAAAAAGGAGAACCATATCAAAACTTGATCATGTGCCTATTTAAAGGTGATGACACTCTTCTCTTTTATAGGAAATTATGATTTGGATCTTGATTTTTCCATCCCTGAAGACACCAAACAGCAGTGACTTCTCTATATTGGTCTCCATCACAACCTTCATCTGAGATCTGAGTCAGCCTGTGAGTGTTTTCCCCAAACAGACGTAGCCATACTTCTCTCTGGCTATACCTCTATTATCCAGAATGTCTGGAAATCAGGTAAAACCACTTCTCGTCCTGTTCCCAGTGGACCTTTATTTTTTTTTTTCTTTTCTTTTTCCTCTTTTTTTTTTTTTTTTTTTTTTTAACGGCAATTTCATGCAAAATAGATTCAGGTACAGAAGGGTCCTTTTATTGTTTTGGTGTTGCAACCATAGAAACACAGAATCACAGAATGGACTTTAGAGCTCATCTAATTCCAACCCTGCCATGGGTAGGGACACTTTCCAGCAGAGCCATCCTTGTCTTCACTCAGAGATGTAATTCAGGTGTCTGCCACCCTCAGCTGGGCAGATGTGCCTTGAGTTTCCCCTCACAAAGTGTGGTTTAGACCCTGCAGGACATTGTGGGCTGATGTTTCTGTACATTTTAGCTTCCTGCAGCCCTTTCTGTGTACACGTATGAGTAGAGATCATGTGCAGGGGCTTGCTTCACTCAGAGCTGCACAGCTAAAAAAATGCTCTCTATAAAGTGTATTAGTGTGACTTAAGATTTAGTACCTCTTCTTACATGCTTCATGATCACTTCTTTTACATGATGTGCTTTAGCATTTCTATGACTATTTTTTTTTTTTGTTATTAAAATACTTCAAAGGGCTGTTAAGTTACTGTATCCATAATCCTTCCCAGAACTTGACAGGGAAGGTAGCTGTGCACAGTCATCTCTTCTTGCCAATCAGCAAGAGGTGCTTATGTGAGTTTCCCAGAGCACAGAAGGGGCAGCGTCAAATTTAGGATTAGAATTTCAAAACATCTAGGACCTTCTTTTTTTTTGTGTCGGTCTCTAAACATCCATGAATGATTTGATGTTCCAGACCAGAGAAGGGCCAGCCTGACCACAGCCACTTAGCTCACAGCCTGTTAGATGTAAAGAATGTACTTGTGCCCCTCTGTAGGCAGAGAGGAGTGAAAGGATTCTTCAGAGCATTATTTAAACATGCCACAGACCCCTTGTTTGAATCACTCCCTTGTCTTTCTCTTGTCTGCACAGACAGTTTGCAGTGTTGAGCTTTCTAGTGGAGCTGTGCAAACACGGGTAGTATAAATACCCCTCACTAATGCTGCGTGACTAAATGCAACCATTTGCCTTCACCATTGCACAACGCTCGCGCTCAGCTGCGTGTGTGGAATAGGTTTTAATTCCCAATAATTGCTGGGCTTTGGTTTTGACATACTGAGGAGGATTCATTTGCCTAAGCACAGACATTTTGGACATATATATGTGAGGTATTGCAGTGTCACCAGCTGCTGCAGCTGCAGGGTAGTACAGGTTTATCCCAAATCCTTCAGCATGTCATGGGGCTCTCTGGATTTCCCCAGGATGCTCTAAGAGTCCAGGCACCCATGTTTAGGCAACCAAGATCCATCTCTCTTTGCTGTCATCCAAGGGCATCAACCAATCTTCTTGGAAGATGGATATTTTTATGTCTTCATCTCTCTTCCACGTGCCAGCAACTCAAACAATGAGAATGAGCTTGTTTCTTATTTGTGAAATCCTCCAAGATACTTCATGTGGCTTCACGGTCTGTCAGTAATTACACTGTGAAAATTCACAAAATAATAGAAATTTGTCCCTGCTTTTAAATTCACCATGGAATTGAACCCAATTTTCTTTCCATTTAATAATTTGAATAATATTTTTGTCATTGATTTTTTTCTTCTTTTAGGCTTTGACCTTTTTGGGGCCTAAAGAAATAACTAAATGAGAGCATGAGTTTGTGATTGCCTTGTACTCCGTTGAGTAAAATGTTTTATGATTTGAAGAGAGTTAGCAGAAAATTAGCACTGATCAGTGTGAAAGGAAGTCTTCTGTGGGTACCTTAATGGTATTTTTCTTTCTGAAAGAAAGCTAAACCAGCCCCGGAATTACCCCTTTCTGGGTAAATATACTTCCTATAACAATTACTGCCCTGTTTAGCTGTACTCAGCATTTTTGCAGTTGTTGTCAGCTATGACCTTGGAAACAGGGGAAAAGAGGCCAGACTGAACAGAGCATGGCCATGTTGTGGACTGGCTATGTTGGGAATGCCCTTCAGCTCTCACTTTGGCTCCTGATAAATCTTTATCTGATGTGTCTTTACTTCCTGATGTATCACAAGACAAGCAAACGGATAAAAGATGAAGAAAGGGGAAAGGGCATATCATTAGTTTATTTACTTTAATTGTCTAAATAGTCATTCAATCTCATCTTTGCTAACTTAGGCTTCTTCTAGAGATCCCTGAGATAGAGGCACTCCAGGGGTTTTTTGTCCTTTTGCTTCAGGCACTTACTCAGTGATCTAAATGGCTGACAAGGCTACTTATGGATGGCTATAAAATAAGAAAGATGAATCCTTCCCTTTGTGACCTGCCAAGCAGAGACAGCAAGCACTCCTTAACCAGAGCATCACAAAACCTGAATTCCACATCCATTTTATCACCACTGTCCTCCACGTGAAGTCAGAGTTGTTAGATGAGTAAACTGAGGTAGATGGTGAACCCACCTAATTGTTGGCCTGCAAGGAATAAGTGGTGGGATGGCAAAAAATCTAAATTCTCCTTCTTGTTCTCTGCTTCTGTGCATTGGTACAACTTGTTTCTCCACAGCCCCATTTAGTTTTAACTTTTGCAAACACAATAGGTGGTTTTCTCCCTGTGTGATTCTGGGCCTTCAGTTTAGTTGCTGATGTGTCATAGGGCATCTGAAAAATCTACAGAAGACTTCATACAAAATCCAAGGGAGAGCCACAGTTTTCTGGAGAAGCAACAAAAAGACAGGCAGAAGATCCCAAGTTATTTTTAGTTGGGAACAGATGTTAGGCAATGGAAAGGGTATGCTGCTAATTACAGGTTAAGACACCTTCATTTAGGTGATTTAGGTGATTTAGGTGTCCAAGATCTCCTTATAAATAATGTACATCTAGTGCTTAACAGAGTTGTCTTAAGAGTAGCTTTAATTCTATCACTAATTTGATATTATTCAAGTCAGTTTGAAAAACCCTTACATTATCACCCTGCAAGAGATTAAAACTTTTACAGTATTAAGATATTTTCTATGCCATGGTTAACCAGGCAAACTGTTTTGATGTTACTCTCTTGTCGCTATAGGACACGAGAAAGCACAACGCGAGCCACTGCTATTTTGCAAGGTAAAAAAGAAAGTTTATTTTCTGACTCCAACTTTTATACTTTTCCAAAGGTGACAGTGGATTGGAGAGTGAATGGGCCACCTCTCCAAAGGCACTGGACAAACCACTAGTACATCAAGTTTCTCCACCCCAATGAAGGAATGCAAAACAATATGTTGTTTACAGAAATTGTGTGGGAAAGTTTTCCAACAGAATGTAAACTCAGAAGGCTTTAGAAAAACTTAAGAATCAGGGCGACACTCTCTAGTTAAAGCAGGAATCTATTCAGGAACATCTGTGCCTGCATGGTTTGTAAGTCTCTCTCGAAAGTTGATCACAATGACCCTTTTTTGACCATCTAGAGAACCACGGAATCATTTAGGCTGGGAAAGACCTTTAAGATCACTGATCCCAACTGTTATCCCAGCCCTGTTGAGTTCACCACTAAACCATGACCTTAAGCATCACATCTACACAAATTTTAAACCTCTTCAGTTTTGGGGAATCTACCACTTCCCTGGGCAGCCTGTTCCAAAGCTTGACAACTCTTTCCCTGCAAAAATTTTTCCAAATATCCAATCTAAAATCCTCGCCTGCTGCAATACATAAATGTATCTGTTCCATCACTGGGCTAAAAATTTTACAATACAGACAGACAGAGAGACAGAGACAGGGGAAAAAAAAAAAAAAAAAAAAAAAAATGTACATCTTAAGTGCATTGCATAACCAGCAATCATTGTAATGGAATTACTGACATTATGGGCTGCTAAAGGAACAGTTAGTAGCTTGTCTCACTTGACTGTAATTTACTCTGTGTCTATTTAGCCTTGATGTACAACCGAGGTCAATTGTTGTGCCACTTTCCTATCTCCCTACTTGGGAGTTATAGAGAGTAATGTGTGCCTCCTGACTATCTCTCCTGGTCAAGCTTGTCTGTCCTGTGTTCAGCAGTGCCACGTGTTAATAGATAGTGCTGAACAGTTAAAATCACCAGCTAATTGGCAAAGCACGTGTGAAGCAGATGTATTTAAATATAGAACGTGGAGGCTGAGGGAATAACTGAAATGCATAAGTGATAAGGATTTATTATTAGAGCAGATTAATGAGCCCACCTTTTTCTCCTCCCCCCTTCATCTCTCATCCTCTTCCCTGACCAAGTGTATTATTTCTTCAATTTCTAAAAGGTTTTATTCCACTGTTGAGAAAATTCTGATGGAGAATTTTGTGTTGGCAGCACCCAGAAGGCCAGACCCATTTTGCTGCATAGTGAATATTTGTGAAGACTCAGGTCTGTAGTAAAACAGTAACAACTGATTTATAAAGCATAGGTGAAAAAGCGGTATGTGAAAAAGGGACAGACAGAGAGACATGTGTATTTTTCTAATGCAGATCTGTTGTCTCAAAGATCTAAAATATTAAACAGGAATATCCTTTTCCCTTTAAAAGACCTTTGGCTGAAATCTCAGCCCTCTGCCAGGCATTGTCTACTGAAAGGCAGCTTTCCACTGCCTTTGATGTGAGGGGTCTCAATGCTTCATGCCACTCTTCTGCCTGAATCCAACCTGCAAAGGGTATGGAGATAGTTTTTGAAATGTCCTCACTCCCACATTTAGCTCCTATGTAAACTTCCATCCCAGCTGAGACTGTGCTCCCAGAATTGAAGACCTTTTGGAGTTTTATCAAGATGCTTTTGGAGTTTTATCAAGATGCACATCCTTAAGTTTGCCCTCAAATGGGGGAAGTTTGGGGGTTTATCTCTTTTCTGTGGAGGTTGCTTTTCACTCTGAGACACTTGGATCACTTTGCAAGCATCCCTGGTGCCCTTGAAGCCATTGTGTGTGTATTTGTGGTCTGTGCTTTGCAGCTGGAGAAAACTGACATCCAGAGATCACCCTGATGATGATTCTGATGATCCTGATGATCCTGATAACCAAAGTCTAAACTAGAAAAATAAATAATTAAATTATATTAAATTAAATATTGATCTTGAATGAAATCAAAATCACACAGAAGAATTAATAAGGAAAGATAGATTTCCCCCATTCTATTCATCTCAGCCCAACATTGTCTTCCCCAATGTTTTACCAAGTAGCAGTAGGCAAAACAGAGCCACCCATCACACAAAATTAGTCATGCACATGAGCATGTCCATGGTTTCATTTGTTCCTGGCTCAATATTTTCTGTCAAGAGTTTGTGATTGACCAGCTATTGGGTTCACTGGCAAAACAAATTTTCTTAAATTCAGCTTAGGTAAATGGAATTCCCTTGCTGTTGGAGTGGACAGCTTAGAGTTAACTCCTCATTATCAGGTTTTCAATTCCAAATAGGTGAAATTATTGTTTTATTTATTTATTTTTTAAATAAATATGGTTGATTTTTTACTACATTTTAAGTGGAAATATGGCTCTTTAAGCTTTTTCTAATCTCCTAGACCCAAGGATGCTTTAGCTGTGATGTGATGCTGAACAGACATGAGTCTCAATTAAACACAGAACCCTTCACCCCCTAAGTTTCCATGTGAAGGAAGACTGTGCACATGGATTAAACAGGGAAGTGTAACACACTCCTATCTATCTTTTATCAGGACAGGAAGGGGCTTGGACACCTTGTTATCCATTGCCTGGTTTACACACAGGCTCAGCAGATCTCACCAGCCTTATGAAATAAAGGCCATATTAAAATAATTATTTTTTTTAAATCTGCAAAATTTTCTCAAAAAAAACAAACCCAACCAGGTTATATTAATTTTTCAGTTAAGTATCTGTCTGTGTAGAAAACAACAGAAGGATCCAAATCATCCTCAGTTTTACCCATGAAAATAAAATAAGGGCAGGATTTTCCCAATAAACAAGTTTCTTTGGGTTTATCCCATACTTTACAACTTCCCATGGTTCAGTGACATGATTTGGATTGTTATCCATCACAGGGTTTGCTTAAGTGAGCTTGGGTTTTGGCACACCAAAGCTCCCCTAAGCTGCAGCTTTTGTTTTTATTGTTTGGGTTCAGTTGGGAAGATATTTACAGTTATTCTAACATTACCCTTCACAAACAGATTACCATTGCAAATTGCATGAGGGGGAAGTGGTGAAAAATTTTGGGCAGGATTAAGGTAATCCTAAAACAAGCTAATAAAAAACACATATAAGTGTTCTATTTTTAAAAGGAGACAAGATGAGACACGTAATCTCTTTCAATAAGTTTTCTTATTGAAAACTTATTATAATATCCAATACAGATGTGTTTGTGTGTGTGTGTGCCTGTGTACATGGGTATTTTCTTAAACTTTCCTTTGCCAAGATACAAAGCCCAGCTTGTCAGAGTTACATCATGTTTATAAATCTCCTCTTCAGTGAAATTTGTCTGACATCAACCTTCAGCTCATGCAAGCATAAGTCTTTTTTGGCAGATGAGTGTTTGGGTTTTTATGTTGGTTTTTTTTTTTCAGAATCTATTTTTTAAATTAATATAATTTTATTGACTTTTTAATAAAGGTAATAAAAGAGACATGCCAGAGAAAAGAATTTAATGTTTATATTAATTTAAATCCTGCCCTGTTGCTGTCTGGAACCACATCATCAATAAACAGAGGCCAGATTCTTTGGTAAAGCAGATGCTATGGTCTTAAAATTTTTTTCTCTTTTGAAATGTGTTGTTTCTCCTATTATTTGTTTAAGAGCTGAATGTTATCCTTGATGCTGTGAGTGGCAAAAGCTCTCCTGGCTCAAATCAAATGGAAAGAAATGTTTGATGCATATGATTGCAAGCACCACCTGTGTTTCTAAATCAGGGGGCAGATCTTTTACAGATGAAAAAAATGCCATTACTATATGGGGCAATTTATCCTGCCCCTAAGGCAGCATTGTCATAACTCCATGGTGCAAATTGTTGCAGCTTGAAAGTGGAATTGCTACAGCCCTATCTTGTAATGAAGGCAATTTATACTGGCTAAAAACCTACCCCTGTGGTTTAGATCCTGATCTTGTTTACACCAGGGCTCATGGCAAAATTGCTGGTGGAGTCAAATGAAAACTGAAGTCAAATGCCACTGAAGCCTCCAGGACTACTACAATTGACTTGAAAGGCAACCAAGAGAGTGGGTGCTTGTAGGAACTCACTGTCATGGAAATGACTTGAAGGAGGCAGTTCTGCTTGAGATTCCATCCTATGACATCAGGTGGTCAGGCAATTTTGCCTGTAGGATCCAGCTGGATTTAAGACAAGATCAGATTCTCTGTTCTTTTCACCTCCCCGCTTCTTTCTATCTCACAGAACACTAATTTGTGTCCTGTGTGAGGAGTTTCACCACAAGTGCTCTTAAATCTTTTGGTCTTTTTCTTTTTAATTATGCTTTCCTATTTTTAACTGCCACCTTTTTAATCCTGAAAAGATAATAGACTGATCTCAAATCCTGCTTCAGGGTTGCAGCTAATTGCATATTTAGCCAAGTACTGGACTTCCTTTCTTATAATGTTTCTCCCAAGTGCTCAACAAAAGCAATTTGCGGTGCATTTTACTAGCCAAATGTATATAATATTACATATTATTAGAATGCTATTAAAGCCAAAACTTTTATTGTTCTTCTGCCAAACACAAATAACTCTTTTCCCTTGTATAAAGAAGTTTCAAAGCTAAAACTTCCTGCCTCTTCAAGCTTCCAGTGGTGTCCTGACCTCAGTGTACTGGGAAAGGCTATTTTTCTCATTCCAGGAAGAAGCTGTAGATATTTTCCATTCTTGTGACTTAGGGCAGGACAAGGTGTGACTGCACCACATGTGGATACCTCTGAGCTAATTCCCACTGACTTGTTTGGTTAGTGCATGCAGGAGAGTGCACAGAAAAGCCCAAATTGCAAAGGCTGAATGAGGAGGATGGTTGCAACTGCTCAACTCCCTGCTGCCAGCAATGCCTGAGGAAGCTACTTTAAAGTTAAACTTATGAGAGACACAGCTTAACTTTGTCTGAGCTCTTCTCTTGCCTTTTCACCTTCTTTCAGCTCACTTTCTAGATGTGGTTTCTGATTCTTGCTTTTCCTGAGAACCTTGTGTCAATGCTGGAACAACAGAAGCAGGCACTCATTCAAGACTCAAAATAATTTAAAAATTATCTCCCTTTCCAGATCAAGAACTGAAGCACACAGACATTCTTACCCAAAAGCTGGTCTCAGGGGGCAGAGAACAGGAGCTGTGTAGAGGGACTGCAGGTTTGCAAATGAAATTTCCATGTATGGGGATTTGGGAATGGGACTAAGCTCTGGCAAATGTACCATTATTTGCAGCACAACCTGCTGTATGCCCTATATTGGAGGATTCTTTGCTTTTTCTGGCCTGGCCTTGTCCCTTCACCTGCTGTATCCATTAGGACTGGGTCTCATTGCCTGACTCTATTCCTTTCATAACCCAGTCTTTCCTTCAAATAAGAACTGCAGCAACTCCTTCCATCCATTCCTCTCTTCCAGTGGAGTCACAATGATGCCTGTTGGAAACAGGGAAGAAAGAGAGACTGGAAAGTATTCTTGCTTCAAATGATATCCATACCCACACCAGTTTTTTCAGCAGAAACTTCACATCCTGCTGAGGTGATACCAATGGCTTCAAGTTTGTGTTAGTGAAGTACTCCACAGAGCTCTGCTATTAACCCTAGATTTAGTGTAGAAAGTGACACATAATTCCCACAGTTCTGGGTCCTTCATAAAAGAAAGACATCAAGGGGCTGGAGAGTGTCCAGAGAAGTGCAATGGAGCTGGAGAAAGGTCTTGAGCACAAGTCTGAAGAGGAGCAGTGTAGGGAGATGGGGTGGTTCAGCCTGGAGAAAAGGAGGCTCAGGGGTGACCTTATCACTCTTAACAACTCCCTGACAGGAGGGTGCAGCCAGGTGGGGGTGAGTTTTCCTTCTCAGGTAACAAGTGACAGGATGAGAACAAATGGCCTCAAATTCAAGTGCTAGGGGAGGTTTGGATTAGATATTATGAAGTATTTCTTCCTTCTAAGTGTGGCCAGGTATTGAAACAGGCTGCCCAGGGCAGAGGTGGAATCACCATCCCTGGAGGCATTCAAAAACCACATAGATGTGGTGTTTTGGAATATGTTTTAGTGGTGCACGTGAAAGTCATGGGTTAATAATTGGACTCAATGATCTTAGAGGTTTTTTCAAACCTTTAATTCTATGATACTATAGTGATGCCAGCAGGCTGGAGACATTGGAATTGTGTTGGAAAGGAGTCATCCAAAGCTGGTATGACCTTAACCCATGCTGCTTATAGACAGCAGCCCTTGGAGTGAGCTCTCCTGAGGCTTTTCCCGGGGGAGCTGTGAGTTTGATGACACAGACACGTATTCCTGGTGTCTACGTTTTGCCTTTCAACAGCACTAATGGGTCTGTGTCACTTCCAGCTAGAGCTGGCTGCTCTCCAAGTTGGGAAGTGCCTGGACAGCAGGAGCCTGTGTTCAGAGAGAAATGCAGTCTCTGTTTGCTCACCTCCCACATCAGGGCTCCTTCACACGCCACAAGATAGGTATTGCTGAGTCCTGTTTTGTTTTGGATTTTGTTGTAGATAACTAACAGGAGAAAGGCTCACAAACCCATCTTTCTCTTCAATTTGTACAAGACTTAAGTGGAAATATGATGTATTTCGCTCATCACTCAGGTTTTTAAACCAGTGTAAAATGATGATTTTGAAACATTATCTTTTTTTTTCCGACCACTTTGCCTTGACCTAAATTTAGGGAACCGACAGATCCTTTCCACCCTTCCTATTCTGTGCAAGAAAAAATGAAGGTTAGGATTTCAACAATTCTGATGTTATTGTACTTAAAAGATCCAGTTGGAAATGCAATGAACGACTTGTTGATGACATTCCAGTGACAACTGAAGTTAATAATGGTCGTAAAAAGTAATTTACTTCAATTGACTTACTGCAAATGCACAAGGGCTGTTAACTTCATTAATGTAAAAAAGTAGGAAAAACCCCACTCTCTTTCCTTTCTTCTTTTCTTTTTGAAGTTTCAAATATGTTACAAATAAACTGCTAAATAGATTTAATATTTGACATAAAGGACCTCTTTCCCAGATGTCTGACATAATTTATAAATTACTACGCTTATAGAAAGTGTGTTATTGCTGTACCTTATTTTGTTTTAATGAGTGGATATTATTTCTTGAGCAACAAGGAAGAAAATAAGTCATCAATAACTAGGTAAAGTCCTGTAAAACACAGGTATCAGCATAGATTCTATTCATAATCATATTCTATTCATATTTGAGCAGTGCAAGGCTCAAAGAGGCTGAGTTACCTAGAGAAAAATTTAGCATGAGTATTTTAAGAGTCTGTCTTCAATTTTTAAGCCTATTCCCCAATTTTGGTATGTTTCAGAATTGTGTTTTTTGGGGGGAGAAGACAAATCAGGTGTCTCCATGTTACCTCTTCTCTGAGGAGAGCAAACCTTATTGTTGCAGTAAGTCACTCACAAGGATGAGAAACGATGTCTTTAATGCCAAGGATTTCATCCATGACAATGAGGATTCCTTTTTCCAGTGACTGCATTTTAACCTTCAAATCCCAAAGGTCACAGAGAGGTAATGTTTTCATTAAAACATACCTGCTAAGGTGACCTAAGCCTTAACATAAACAAAGTCTTTTAAATGCAGACACCTGAAATACCTTGGTTTTCAATCCTGGCTCCAGTGTTTGAATCTCAAAGGTGAAGAAGGCATACCAGATTCCTTTGAAGCCTGGTTTTCTAACCCTAAACTACTTACTGGAGGTAGATTTCCACTTGAAAACAATTAATCATGCATGTAGAAATCACATTTTTAGCAAATTTTAAGTATGTGGTATTGCACATGTATGTATACTTTTCCAGTTTGCAAAGGTAGGGTTTTTTTAAGTAAAAATATCCAAATTTTGGTTTTTATGAATTTAGCTCACGTTTTTGTAAGAAAAAGTAATATAAATTTTCTATCAATTAAGGTAAAGGAGGGGAATTCCAAGAAGGAACCTTATAATACTGGCTGCCAAATGATTGTGTCAGAGTTTGGGGGGCACAAATCATCATAAATCTATGTGTGCAATTTACATAAATTAAGAATTTAAACCCCACTCTCCCTGGTTTCTGTAAGGGTGAATCAATAGCTTTTCCAGGACCTCTGCAATTTAATATCATCAAAACCTCTACATTCAGCAGAGGTATCATCTCTTCTTCTGGATGACCTGCAGTCTATACTGTGCTTCCTCCAAACCCCTCTGGGAGACAGGTGCCAGATTTATGTTTTTTGTGTTTGTATAAGGAAGCAGGATAGGTCTAACCTTAAGGATTTTCTGTTTCAACATCCTCACTCACCTCCCCTCCAGCAATTTCTATTTCTCCTTTAATTATTCTGGTCTTGTGCTATAAAGTATAAATTCTCTGTATGCATGTTCCTGTCCTCTTGTCAGCACAAGATATTCAAAATCCATGGTTGTTGATAAATGGTGAAAACAGACAGCAGGAAACAATAGGGTTTCAAAGTTTTCTGAGATTTTCACAGAATATGTTAAAAAATTCTAAATAATCATGGTTTACAAGGGAAATATTTACAGCTGCAGCACAATTTGCTTACACTTTGCTAATAAATGAATAATGTTTCACTTTTGTTTAGTCAAGGCTGAATCCTCCAGAAAAGCAAAACTTTTTAATATAATAACTAGATAATTATACATTAAATATTAAAACTAAAAGTGGCCATATCACTGAACTGAAGTGGCATGTAAAATATAGAGGCTGGTAAAATATTTATTATACAGTTAAACAGTGTAATGGTTTAAGGGAACAATAAGCTAAAAGAAAAAAACCTGAATTGTGCCTGTGTCCTGAAAAATGTTCAGCTCTCCTGACCTGTATGTTTGCTCTGTAGAATAAAAAGGTAGTGTCCACATATTTAATGTCTGCAAAGTTTCATGTTAGCAAAGCCACGCATAAGTTGGATCTACTCAAGGGAGGCAAATCAAGCAAAAAATTAATTCCAGTGTAAGAAACGCAACAATTCAAGCCTGTGTGTATTAAAACAGCAACTTAGGAAAAGACTGAATGAATGCATGTGTGACAAAAATTGCCAATAACTGGTCACAGGAGTGTGAAACTGCCTTGGCTCTTATTTCAAAGTTAGTGGCAACCTGTGGACTCCAGTAGGATTTTGTACCAGGTCCTCAAAGATCCCTCCAAGTAACACTCATGAAAAGTGCCCAAATTAATTAAATGGCCAGAACAGCTGTGGTTGATTTTCCTTTTGAGAGATGACCACAATCTATGATCATGCATGGAGCTGTGAGTGGTCATTGATGGGTCAATCCCACTGGCTGCAGATCCACCTGGGTCCCAGATATGAATTTTTAATGTTTTTTTTTTTTTTGGTTGGATGAGACTGGAAAGTGTGGGAATCCAGGGCTTCCCTCTGGCTGCCCTGAAAGGTCTGGGACCCTGGCGGGGGTCAGGAACCCCCCTGGACAGAGCCCCCAGAGACACTGTCAGTGATCTCTGTCCATGGAAAAGAGTTTTCAATCTTACAGGATGAATTACCAGTTCTGAGTGTTTGATATAAGGAATAATTAAGTGTGGCACGGGTGCAAAAGTAAAATTTTACAATTCTAGATTAGGGGTCCAAAGGGGACAAGATGGAGGAATTGGGTGTGCCTTGTCCTTTTTCTCCTTCTTCATGCCCTCCATGTTTCACTGTAGTGTTGGCATTTTTCTGGTGGTTTAGGCTGGGGACACACTGTTCAACGTAGGGGACAGATATTGGCACGTTATTGTAAATCCAGCACAGGTAGTTTCTGGTATTTAATGTTTGTACCATCCCACTGAGGGCAGAGCCCCACACGCTGCCCTGCAGGACAGAGCTGTGGCAGGGCAGCAGAACATGTTAGAGATAAACAGAATAAACAACCTTGAAACAGCACAGACGAATTATGGCTTCTTCTTTGGCAGCGGGGCTGAAAGACAGAGACTTTCTACAATCTCAGAATCATCAATACCACAGATTCCAACGGGAAAGAATCAGTATCTGTATTGGGATGCTCAGTCCTCACTCTTAATTTCTACTTCCTCAGAGTAGGAGAGAAGGAGAGGGCAAACAAGGTGAGCAATCTTAATCACCCCAGGTAACCCCCCTCTATGTGATGCTTAGATAGGTCAGTGGCACACAAACATCATTACACAACAGCTGACTTTAATTTTGTGCAGCTCTAGAAGGAGGTGCTGAGCTGGGATTTCCTCGAGAAGGGGCTTTGAGAAGTGCTGTGAAGGAGCTCAGGTTTGAAAACTGAGGGCCACTTATATTCCACATAAACTATTGGCTTTAAAAAGGAACTTTGGTTCATAAAACGGCTTTCTGTATTTATTTTGATTTGATTTTTTATAGCTTTTCATGTTCTGAGAAGGGGGGACAGGACTCTTTGCTGGGGTCTTTTCTTAAATATTTCCTACATTTCATGCCTGCATTCTCAAAAGTTCTGAAAACAGATGCCTTGCTTTCAAAGCAGCTTTCACTTTTTGGCAATGCCAGATATTTTACAGTAGAAAACATAAAATAAAACCAAAGCCAGCAACTTTTGATATCTTCTGTTTCTTTATGACCCTTTGTTATGCTTGTTAATCACAGTGACTGGGAGTATTTCAAACACGTATAATATATAAATTTCTCCCTCTCCCCCAAACATTTGTTTATTTTACAACAACATGAACCTTGAGGAAGAAAATTGTAGCTACTATTATATATTTTATTTCAAAGTTAAGAAATAAATATTCAACTTTCACATTTGCTACATCAAAAAGATGCTATTTATTTAGTTGCTTGAGGCAGAAGGTCTGATCAGAAGAGAATTTATTTTATGGCCAAAGATGATAAACTATTCTTTATAACAATGATTAAGGAAAATAAAATTCCTAGAAAACCTCTTCAATTAGTTGGAGACAGCAGAAGGGAAATCCCCTTTTGTGGTAAGGAAAGGCAAAGAGCTCCATGACACATCCAGCTTGGGCTGCCTTAACCTTCCTCTCTTGGATGACAGAGATGTCACCAGGCATCATCTCATCTGGAAGTAAAATTGAAAATGCATCAAAAATATCACACACCATGTCACAAACTTGCCAAAAAGTTCCTGTTTCTCCCTGTTGTACAAGCAGAGGTGAGGACAACCAGGTGAGTGTTCTGGGGACATCACTCAGCAGGTGACATCCAACCACTCATCCCTTTCCACCAATTTTTGCTTGTTTTGCTTAATAGTGTATGCCCAAACATCCAGATACTCCAGAGAAAATAACAAATGCTGAAAATTATAAATGGGGAATTATTAGCAAGTGAAATAGCCCAAAGCAGAGGTGTTGTCTGGGTGAAAGTCATCCAGGAACCAGCTCAAGCTTTAAACCCAAGCCTTACTCAGTTTATGAGTACAGACATAACCCAAAACCTTCAGTTATTAAACTATTTGCCACCATCTAGGCTAAAAACTAGAATCAGCTGAATGAAAACTGAAGTAAACAATTGTAAACCCCAAGACTATTGAACCATAAGAACTATATCAAGAACCATAAGATTTACAATAAAAACACACTTTGTTTTTTTTTTTTTTTTTTATTTCTGTATTTTATTTTGGTATTTTTAAGCTTAAGCCTTGAGGCAATGATACATTTGTCACTTAGTTTCTATCTCCAATATGAGTAATTAATTATGAATGCAAACCCAGGACAGACTGATTGTGCACACTCAAACTCAAACGCATAATTTGTTACAGCATGCAAATGTTGTAAGAATGTGATAGAATGAGAAAGTTAAAAAATTATTTTAGACTGGCATTACTATAGTTGGATAATAGAAAATATTCTGGAAACCATACACTAAATTGTTAAATAATAAAAATTTTGGAGTTTTACTCTTTAGACTTAAGATTCCAGTGATTTCAAATGGTTTTTGTAACCACAATGAAAACTTTATCTTGCAACCACATTTACCATAAATTATTTGGGTTTTCTTCTGCATACAGAACTCTCCAAATAAACAGATACAGTCTGCTGTGTAACACATCCCTTTGATGAGAAAATGCAGTCTTGTTGCCTTGACTAACAAATAATAACCAACATGTTAATGGGAAAAGATAAAAAAAGACCCTGAAATGCTCATTTGTGTCAAAATTAGTTTATTTCCCAGGGCATAGGGAATCCCAGCTGAATTGGTTGCTGCAGTGATGTAAGAAACATGCAAACTGTACCCTTGATTAGAATCTGGGAGGGAGAGATAAAAGGTTTATCTGTGTGACAAAAGCTGTTTGATGGACTATTAGATGACACTTTTTAATGTTTGCTAAAATCTCACAGCTTTTGTTGATGCTTTGTCACTAAACTCATCCCCAGCCACAAATTAACAGTCTTACCTTCCAGAGGAGGATGTCTGGCAAACAAAAGTGATGAGAGCAAATATATAAATATCATGAATATTTTGCTTCTAAAACATACGTGTGTGTGTGTAAATGTTTAGGCACCATTATGCACTGTAACATATACATCTATCCATGTGGGTTTGTTTATGTGTGCTTGTGCTTCACTCACCCTTTAACAAGATTTTCAAGTCAAGAAAAGATCAAGATTTTCAAGTGCTTGTATGCTTGTGAGTTGGCCAATTTTATATAAACTTTATATAATTACAACATATTATATGTTATCTCTACATACATATATAATGCTATATAAATGCATTATTATAATACCTATAATTTTGAATACCAACACATATATTCTCAATATATAATATCATATATTATATAATGGAATCATAGAATCACAGAGTGGTTTGGGTTGGAAGGACTTTAAAGTTGATCCAGGGATCTGTGATCACCTCATTCCAACCCCCTGCCATGGGCAGGAACACCTTCCACTAACCCAGGTTGCTACAATCCCCTTCCAATCTGGCCTTGAACACTTCCAGGGATGGGGCAACTTCTCTGGGCAAAGATGCACAATATATAATATATAACAATACATATTTTATGTACTATATGATATACCTCTATCAGTATGCAAATATTGTGTGCATATGCAAAAAAATAGATGAAAACCTAAGCTTAGGTAGAATTTGATATATTTTAATTTCCATTTAATGTTTTGCCTTGGACAAGAGGCTCCAGTGAGACCCTGTGGTTACCTGGTGGATTCAGCCATGGTTTTGGTATGAACTGAGGGTGGTCAAAGCCACATCATTATAATACTTATATCAGGGGCAGACTGAATGAGTCAGGTAAATGGCTGTGAGTGAGAGACAGCAAATAGAGGAGCAGACTTTGAGAAGTGTGATGGGGATCAGGAGTGCAGTGGTCCTTAATCAGATTTCCCAGATTGCTGCATCATATCTATGGGTTTATTGCAGCTAATTGTTGCTGCCTCTTTTGACATTTTTTTTCCTACTTCCTACAGTACATGGCTATTACTCACTCCCATTCACTCAGAAGTCAGACATGGAAAAGCCTGCAGGGAAAGACCTTTACTTCAGAGGGCTTCATAAATTCTGTAGGAAGAATAAAACCTTCCCCAAGACTAATTCATCCTTTGTTTCACATTAAAAACACAAAATCAGGGGAATTTCCCACACAAAGAAATGCTGTCAGAGCTGAAGTGATGCATGGTCAAACCCTGTGTACTGCACCCCTAAGTGCTGAGCAAACACTGCCTGCAGCTCTGAGGCATGTGCCTTTTGCAAAATATCATAACCAAATGTACCTACAGGCTTCTTCCCTGAGCTGGAGTTCCCATCCTGCTTTTCCAGATCATGTGCAAGTACGTGACCCAGAATTGCACTCAGCACTTTTCACTGCTGATTTTCTTGAGCTTCAGTGGTTGCATCAAAGGCTGTATGAATCAAATCTCTTGATTATAAAGGGATCTTTACTGAGAAGGTATCTGTGTTATCCATAGCCATCAGTAGCCAAAATCTGTGTCTGAGCTACATTTCCTTTGTGACTGACTGGTGGAGGAAAAGAACTACTTTTAGGAAGAAGTTCACCTTATCATAAAATAAATGTGTCCTAAAGGCTGTACGAA
This sequence comes from Taeniopygia guttata, assembly GCF_048771995.1. NCBI lineage: Eukaryota > Metazoa > Chordata > Aves > Passeriformes > Estrildidae > Taeniopygia > Taeniopygia guttata. The sequence continues at coordinate 4,743,258 of NC_133025.1, forward strand.
TCAAATCTCTTGATTATAAAGGGATCTCAACAAGATTAGGTGGAATATTGACATCTAAAAATAAGAAAAATGAATTTACTCCCATAGTAAGTTGTAATATTAGGGTGGTTACTTGGTCATAGCAGTAGAGCTGATGACCAGAACATGATCATCAGCTGTGTTAATTTATGTCATGGGTTTATTTACAATAATTCATCTAGGTTAGACTGTAAATTTGTGTTCTAGGTGCTTTGACATTCCCCAAACAATATTTTGCATTTGGTTTCTAGAAGCATCAAGGAGAAATGTCTATATATTATCTGTATATATATATATATATATATGTCTATATATGTACATGTTGAAGAGCCAAAAATAAAAATCTAAAATGAAAATATGCCAGAAATGAACTAACAGAAGTTACTCTACATAGAGCAAATCTATTCTCCATCTCTACCTTAATCCATACACTTCAATTAAATCCACTTCTCTGCACATGAGTCTACTCACTACATTAAAGCCAACCTACTAAAAGTACTTATTTCACAGTAATCCAACTATTAATTGGCATTTTCCTCCTCCTCCCCCATCCCAGCCATCTTACTGTCTTCCTAGAATGATTCATCATGAATGGTAAAAATTCCCATGGCTTGTTCTAGTGCAGAGTAGCTGGAAGGTGAAAATGGTTTTTGGAAGGACTAATTTTCTGATTTACATTATGCCAAAAATATGCACTTGAGCTCAGCTTTGTTAACAAATTTCTACAACAGCAGGGAAAGCAGTCACTCTTGCCAAATTATGCAGTAATGTAGACTCAGCAGGATTATTTTTTCTTCAAGCCATAATGGCACTGATTATTTATTTTATTTTATTTAATTTAATTTTATTTTATTTAATTTTATTTTATTTTATTTTATTTTATTTTATTTTATTTTATTTTATTTTATTTTATTTTATTTTATTTTATTTTATTTTATTTTATTTTATTTTATTTTATTTTATTTTATTTTATACAGAGTCTTGGTTTCTATCTCAGGGTGAATGAGGTCTTATGACCACCAGAAAGGTTGCTTTGGGTTTGTACTGCTGAGTGAGCATCAAACTTCCTCTTCCAGGAAAAAACTCACCTGAGCCATGGTAGATATTAAAATATATGGGATATTAAAATGACAAACACTGATTTCTTCTTTCATTCAACTGGAACATAAACAGATATAAAAGGGGATTTAAAAATATTGATTTTAATATTAAAAGTGGTCTTCTAGGGAGAAAATAACTGCAATGATAAGAAAATGCATTTTGGAGTTCAAAAATGAAAAACACCTTTAAAAAATATTTTGTAAGCCTCATTAAATATTATTACTTTTCTCAAAATATTTGCAGTGTCATTGTTAAAAAGTAGAGAGACTACTTACTCACTAGGAACTAATATTTGAGCACTTAGAGCACGTGAATATTGCAGACTGTGGTGTCACATGGCAAACAAAATGGAAAGCACCTTGGAATAAGAGGTTGGAAAATCCAGGGATTGCCATGGGAGTGGGATCTGTGTAACAGGAGGAGAATGATTCTGCATTGAATCTCCATGTAGTATCTACAACTTTCAACTGCACTTGCAGAGGTCTTGAGTGGAAAACTGTGATTAAAGCTGTCCTGTGCTTGCAGATTCCACTCTCAGAGGAATTCCAGCATTCGGAAATTAGTCTTTGTTCTGAATCACAACAAAGCAGTTTTTCTCTCAGATTTTTCCAGGAACTGAAATGAAATGATAAAAGACTTGGGTCAATCAAACAATTGAATTTCAGTTTAATATATTTTCTTTTTTTCCTTCAAAATACTTATTGTGCAAAATTAGTTTCAAAGTTACTTTGAAACCAATTGAAAATATTACAGAGCGATACAACTGATTTTTTTTTTCCTAGTGAAAATAGTTATAAATCCATATAATTGTATTCAAAGCTTCTATTCTAATTACAGCACTTTGTGATAGGGGAAGAAGATGGCAGAGTGGAAGAGTTTTAAGCTGACTTCAGCTCTGCCTGGGGAAAGCAGAGACTCATGGTCTCTGCAGGAGAGTAGTTTCTAAAATTTGTTTAATCTGGATTTATTCCCTATGAAACTTCATGAAAAGACATGCTGGATTTACCTTTTTTTAAATGTTCAGAAGTCAATGCTTTTGAGTAGTTTCTTCATTGCTTTTGTCAAGGATCTATTTTTCTAACAATGTATTTGTCTTTATTTTGTAGCACTATAATGGTTTATTTATGAATTGGGAAAAACAAGAGTTGTTTGTAGAGTTTCAGCTTTACAAGCCAAAGGACAGAGCCAGTTCCTACACAGAACTTTGCCACCAGCTCCAGAAAAGTAAATTCAGAGAAACTATCCTGTAGGAGTTGAGTCATCCTGGTGTAAAAGGAAAACCAACATCTTCTGGGGGGTGGTATTGCAACATTGGCACGAATCTACCTGTCCTCATGTGGATAAACAGCAAAGCAACACCAAGCAACCCAAATACCTCTCGGTAAGACACAAACACTGCTAAATATTAGTTGGATATCTTGGTTTGTTTTGCTTTGAAGAAATTAGGTACTTTTGGAAATTGTGTCCCGGATGTAGTTGGAGCTGGTTGTTTATCTGTCAACTGGGATTTTAATTAATGCTTTTGGGAGCTGGATTTCACTGCAGTGAAGTCTCCATATGTGCTGATCTTATGGAGGAAAATTTAAAAAAAAAATCACAATCCAAAGTTTTCGGGTCTGAGCCGGAAAGAGAAAGCATTCAGCTTTCACAGGGACTTATTTTGTGAAAATCAGATATTCTGAAGGAAATAAAAAAACTACATTCCAGCCCAAAATTAATTTTGAATCATTCTTCCTAACCAATGTCATTTGTGGCATAGTTAGGAAAAAGCCCTGCTTATGGTAAGATTCAAATCCAGGGGCTGGATTTTGATGATCCTGGTGAGTGCCTTCCAACTCCGGTTATTCCATGATTCTAAGTGCCCAGGAAAGAATCATTCCAATCCCTGAAGCTCTCACATGCTCAGCAGGTGGTTTGTAAAGGCAACATCATTTCCTTCTGCTCACTGGAAGATGAATTTACACAGAAAACTTGCTGAGGAGGCATATGTGGAACAAAATCTTCTGAACAACCTCTTAGTACAGATATGGGAAAGGTTCTTTGCCTTCTGTTTAAGTTTAGCAGAAGTTTTGCTGAATTGGGATCCAGGACTCCTCACCCAGAAATGCTGACTTGCCCCTTACCTCAGTTTCCCTATCTGAAGGATGAGTAATATCCTATTTACATTAGATTCTTATTTACATCAAGTTAGTCATTAAAGGCTGCAGAATTTTATAGCGCTCATTAAAATCCTGTATAAAAGAACAAGATTAATCAACTACCCATTACTCAGTGTGTAGAATTACTCACAGGGCAGGTTTCTTCCTGATCAGATGCCCACCACCCTTTTCACCAAAATAATATGACTAACAGAAATCAATGCAATGTTGAGAGCGAAATACAAATCCTTTTACTTGACAAATACTTTTATTCTGTGTATTCTTCTACATACAGTTAAAGACAGGAGTGGATGAAAAAACAGCATTTCTGCAAACGTTCCTGTGAGCTGAAGCCACTCCTTGCAAATAGGCACGAGCAGCGAATGAAAAACACACACCAGATTTTGATCTCAGTTCAGCAAGTTTTGCTTGGGCACAAGTCCATTGGCTTCTTCACCCAACCAAGCGAGACACAAATCAGGATGACATATTCATGCATGTCAGATGGAAGTGTGCAGGGTTATGTCCATATTAGTCATGCGATAACAGGACAGATGCATGTGAGGGTGGAACAGTGTTAGCAAATTATCTCACAAAAGGCTATTTGTCTTCCTTGGGACGTGTGCCACCACTTCAACAAGTCTGAATAAATCTACATTCCTGACTTCCTGTCATGGAGACTTAATCCAGCTCAGTCAGTGAGGAGATGCAGGTTGCAATAAACTGACTGGAGAAGGAAAGCTTTCAGAAGGTTTTGCATTTGCCTTTCTGTGTTGCCGCATTTCTGCACTCACCATACCAAACTACCCAGCAACATCGTGGGGAAAAGTGAAAGAAGGGACACATGGAGGTGCCTGCAATCCAGCTAGGATGTGGCTGTCTGGATTCCCTTCATAACCACTAGCCAGATGTTGAAATATTGTTAATGTGTTTTATCTTACACAGAAGTTAAAGGCCCAAAGAGATCAGCTATTTCAGAGTTAACTTAGAAAGGAACTGAGAGGGACCTACTTGTGTAGAGTGTGCTGGTCTATTTGGATGCAGACAAATTTCACTTGAATTGTCAGTCAGAGCTCCCCACACCAGGCAACTTTCAGCAATGGCAAAGTGTAAAACTGCTTCATTTTACCTGTTTCTGTACTAAACAGTCGTGACATGATAGTAAGTCTGAGTCCTCTGTGCCTCAGGTCCTCTCTCCATGACAGTAAGAGCAGCATCAGCAGAGAAACAGCTGGAATTTAAGCTCCCAGATGGATTTGCTTAAACCACGATTATTTTGCCCTGAAGTCCAATTAGGAGCACTCACTCTGTCTTTCAGCAGCAGCCACAGAAACCTGCACCAAAAACTTGTAGCAAGAATAACTCCTTAAACAACTTCAGCTAAATACGCAAAGCTGGCCTGCCTACACCTTAAATTAATCGGGCACTGATTCAAGGTGAGGAATGAGTATAGAAAGAGAGAGTATTAGACCTGTTTTCCTCTCCCCAAAACTCAGTCCAGTTGAAGAGGTGGCCCGTGTCACGTCTGCCTGTGCTCACCACCTCTGCCTGCTTTTAGCTCATGAGCTGTTTTGTAACCTGCCTCTGATGCAGAGTTATTTACAAAACAAATTTCTGATCACAGGATCCTGCTGTCAGCAAACAAATTCTATTTGCTGCACTGACTCCCGGCCAGCAGTAGGCTGAGGAAAAAAACTCTGGTCAACTCCTAACCCTGTTTAGCAGAGCAGGACCTAAATTGTGATGTTCACATATTGTTTAATGCTGTGACCTCTGTGCACTTGCTAATCCCTCATCCACTGCTCTGCAGCTTCTTTCTTTTCCACAGCCTCCAGACTAATACCCAGAAAGATGCTTGGATTTCCAAAACTGCAAACCATGCAGCTGTCACATTCATAGGGGTTGTTATGTTGAGTCAGCACACTGCCCCAGCATGAGCACAGCTATAGGATCTCTCCTTCCTATGGATAATCACATCTTTGCCTGCATCAGGCACCTTCCTGCTGCAGCAGGATTTTGATACCAGCAGCAAGATTGCTTCTGCTCTCAGGGCAAGCTCAAATTAGACCATAGAAAAGATTTTGGATTCTGTTGTCCTTGTAAACGTAATGTTTCATAAATCAATGTTTGAATCACTAGATTTCCCCCATTGTTATAATTTATAAAATTCTATCTGATTTTATTACTGATCTACTGATATTTTTAATTTTTTATGAATTCACAAATATTCTGTTTTATCCAGGAATACCCAGAGCTTCATTGGGGCAGAATCAGAGTCCAGGTTCACAGAGAAGAACAGACATAAATCACAGTGTGTATCACTCCTCTGACATGTCCATGTATTTCTTCATTCACAAGCAATCTCATCCTTCTTAAAATTAGTTTAGTTGCTTCACTTTTTTTTTTTTGGGTTTTTTTTTTGTTTTTTTGTTTTTTTTTTTTTTTTTTTGCATGGCAGGCAATGCTCAGGGTGCAGCTGATGTGAGGAAAATTCCCACCCCAGCACATCTTAATCATTACTTGTATAAACAATTGACATCACCTGACACTGGAACAGGCTGCCTAGAGATGCTGTGGATGCCCCATCCCTAAAAGTGTTCGTGCCTGGTCTAGTGGAAGGTGTCTCTGCCCTTGACCTGGATGCTGGAACAATATGAGCAATAAGGTCTCTTCCAACCCAGACCATTCTATGATTCCATGATAAATGTACACTAAAGATCACTGTGAAAAAGATGATGGAGCTGCAGTAGTGTATAGGCAATAGAGCACCAGAATAAGGTGACACTTTCCTTCCCTGTAAAGTTTTTGTTTCAGATGGAGAAGGAAATGGGGCAGCATTTGGAATGACACTTCACTAAATCTGAAATGAAATTTCAGACTTCTCCATGTGGGCTAAAGGGGATATTCACTGAGAGAAAAATTAAAGCAAGCAGATATATTGACCCTGTGTTAAAGCAGTCCTGCATACATCCCAGATGTATGTGCCCAAAATAAATGTGACAACGTTTCAGTGCTGTCATGCAGTTTCACTGAGAAACACAATATCAGGAGTTAAGTACTATGCGCAAGAATAAAAAGATATTCTAATTTTTAAGAAATACTTAAAAAAAATGACTGTGTAGTCTCAATAGAAAGGAATTTATTTGCTTCAAGATTTTTGTCCTTCCATCTTAGAAAATCTTTTCTATGCTCTAGGAAACAGCATCTCTCCTCCAGGTAAGTCTGCTTTTTAAACCTCATTTTTCCTCAAATGCAGAAAAAAAAACCCAACAGAACCCCACAACCTAATTTGAACTCTCTGAAACATCAGTTAAAAAATGTTTCATTTATAAGTATCTTATTTAAAATCAAGCAATTCTTAACATAAATAACTTTTCAATAAAAAAAGGGTCAGGCTCATACCCTTCCTGATAAGAAAAGATTCATTTTATTTAGGTAGATAACTGCTCTTTGAAATGTATTTTTTAAATATAATTTTAGTTTTAGTAAAGGGTACAGGGTGAAATACCTGTTCAGACCATGAATGAGTCTGAGAGAAAATAACTGAGGGCAAATAACACTGAAAAGGAAGGAGAGGTTTTGAAATTGGATTGTGTAAGGTGTCACTAAGAAGTATTGAGCAAAGGCCTTCCCTGAAACACAACCATACTAATATTCAAATTAAATACCTATTAAATATAAGATGCACACTTCACAATATGGATTCTCCCAAGGGTTTGATTATGAGGTGGCAGGAAGAAGCCTGTAATTAATATTATATGGTGATTCTTTTCAAAGCAGATTGTTCCAAGAGCTGTAATCACTACTACTTAAGTAAGTTGTCCTTCAATAGCCAAAAATAAATTAGGACCCAGAGCAAAGGTAAACATGCAATCCCGTTTAATTTTTGGCAATATTTTTTGGGAAAATTGAAATTATTATATTTCTGAACAATTTTAGCAGTTGCAGTTTAGATCTTGCCTTGAATCTAGACATTTTTTACGTACCAGGTCAAAATTTGTTCTGCGTAATGGAACAGAAACATCTTTAAGGAAATGATCCCTTCAAACATTTTTGCTTGGTACCTTTGGCCTGAGGCATCCTCCTTGGAGACCAAACCATTTGGAGAAAAGAAATAGCCTCTAAATGGAGCTGTGAAAATTGCAATAACATTTGGCATGATGAAACAGAAATTAGCAATTATCATCTCCCAGTGGAGCAATGGGAACCAGATATTCTCTGTCCATCAAGAGGAAAATAATTAATGCTTAAAAAAGAGAACCATATTAAGTTTACCTAATCAAATGCTCTGATACAGGGAAATTCGTCTGCATCTCCATTTAACTAGTGGTTATACAAATAGGTGTGTAGTACTTAACATGAATCTGAGATACTTGCTCCCCTTACATCCCATGGCAACACATTCCATAAGTTAATTATATGCTTTCTTAAAAAAAAAAATTAAAAGGCATTTAATCCTTTTCACGGTGGCTGTGTTGCTCATCAAATGTCTAGAACAGTTAATGTCTTGGTAAGACTATCAGCTCAGCAATTTTTAAACCCAAAAGGGCTTATTTTGTCATCTTGTTTGACCTATCAGCTGCTAAAGGCAAAGGGACTCCTCTGAAGTTATTCTTGCTTTAATCTTTACTAGATTCTGACTTTGCAGCACAGATCAGTCTAGATTTGCAAGTGACTGGTGGCAAAATTTGTTGTTCCAATATTTAATTGCTCTAATTTGTTCCAGTCAATTGTTTTAGTTTCCACTTCTACTTTTCAATACCTATTTTTGGTAGAATAATTATCCCCTTGTCCATCATCTGTTTTTGGGTGAAGTGTAACATCCTGCTTTCTCAGGTCCCTGTTAGATGATTTATTTAATAATTTGCTCTTTTTTATTTTTCACTTCTCTTGTACTCTTTGTACCATCACTTTATTTTTATCAGCGCTGACTTAAAGGTTTCCTGGAAATGTGATGTCAAATAATCATCACAGGCCCACAGTGCTTATAAATATGCTTTTTAGTGATTAAACTGCTCCAGACACCTCTGCACAGCCCAAGGGCTCCTGCACTGTGCCTCATTACACTTCTCATCTCCAAAGCCAAGCCATGGAGCGTTCCAGATTCCACATCTCTTCCCCAGCCAAATTAGTCCTGGACAAATAACACTGATCCAGCCCAGATATCTAAAATTTACAAATCTGTAATAACAGTGTTCTGTTTACCTTGTCCTCTTGTTTAGACTGTTGAATCTCCCCTGAAAGAGAAGTGCTGCTGCTGTCCAGAGAGAGTGAGTCCGTCAGCGCTGGCAGAGGTATTTCCTGAAGATCAGCTCTCTGCTCCTTCTGGGGGTATTGCATGACTGAATTCATCTTCATCAAGCCAGAAGAACACCTTTTGTCTGGGAAGATTGACCTCCTGTGTGAACTGGATCTTGAATGATTTCCAGTTCCATCTAGGGAATGTCCATTCCCAAAAAAGGGACCTAAGGAGGTACTGCTTAATGCAAGGAAGGAAAACAAAGGGGACATTTATCTAACTGCAATGTTCTGAGGACATAATTCAGATTTCATGTGGTCAGAGCTCTTGCAACAAAAACTGCCTGTGTATTCCTCAGGATGTCAGGAGCAGTATGTCCACGGTGTTTCAACGTCCAAGACATGGGAAACCACTGTCAGAGGAGTCCTGGAAGATGTCCCACATTGCTCTCTGAAGAGTTTCCAGGGAGTAGATGGGACCAGTTTTAGGTCAGCTGGTGTTATAAGACCAGATCTTTGATGGTTCATTGCAGATGGGGACTGGAATGAACTCCAAAACCTGATGTCCTCCCAGTGTATAAAAGGTCACATCTGACCATCAGAGTTTTTTCAAGTCAAATGAAATGTAGAATCTAGCACCAAAGAACAGTTGTGCAAAAAAAAACATTTTTCACATTTGTGCCCATGGTTTCCTTTTTTAATTATTTTTTGCTATCTTTTTTTTTTTTGTCTCACCTATAGTATAAGGAAATTCAAAAAAACCTGTAAGACACACATTTAAAATCCCCCAAAACTATGAATTGATCCTTTAAAAGAAGGACTGCCCCAATAGAAGCCTCTGTGTATCATATGTAACTTAGATTATTTTAGACTATTCTAGGACAAAAACCCACAGTAGTTTCTCTGAGCTGGCAGCACAAATAGAAAGATAACACTTGTGACCAGAGTTTTATGAAAACACATAAGACAGTTGTTTTCATTCCTTCATCATATGACAGCGAAGTGGTCAAGTAAACTCTTCAGCAGATCAATTTGACTAAATCTTTTATAAATCACAGTGATCTGCAACATAGCTGGAATAAAACTACTCTAAACCTCAGCACCTGCTGATTAACTCAAAACAGCTGACCTGCTGACAATGCTCCTTATTTCTCTTCTTCACCATGCTTAAAGATACTAAAAACCCATCCAGCTTTCCTACCTTTTTCTGTCCATGCCAGGGGTCCCACGCTTGGTGCCAAAAGGACTTTGCTCTGTGGGTTTTGGATGTAGAAGATCACTTTGTTTTTCTTCAAGAGGCATATGGAGGTTGTCCCAATTTTGAAGCAAAGGCACGATGAGGCTGGGTGCTCCCAGAGCCTTCATCCTGCTCCAAATGGGATAAGAGACACCCTGAACCTTCTTCTGCCTGCTCTGGCCAGTGGCTGGCTGGGCACTGGGGTGTGTGCCAGATGAGAGTGTGTTCCACACTGTTCTCCTGCATCCTTGGCAGCAGGAAAATCCACTCAGCTCTGCCAGGCTCTGCTCTCTCTCTGTCTCCAGAGCAGCGGCTGCACTGGACAGAAGGGTTGATCCAAACAAGAATTTTTCCCACTGGAATTATACAAGTGGGTTGACTGGAATGTTTTGTGGATTTATGCTGATCAAAGAGATTTATTTCAATTGAGAAGGGGAAAAGAAAAAATAAAAGCAGTAGGAAAATGGAAAAGGGGTTTTGGAAAAAATGTAAATGTTTTTTATTTGGATGCTTTCAAAGTAATTTGAGGTGATGTTTCATGTAAAAATATACTTCAGTTTTATTTAGAGTAGAATAAACATCCTTTCCAAGGGTTCAGCGCTGCAATATTTCATTTCAGCCTGAAAAAAAATAGACTTGAAATGAAACTGCCTTTGCTCCTGTTCAACTTGCTGTCACCTATCATTTTTTATGTCACTTAAAAAAAAAAAAAATCAGAAATAGTATAAAAAACATTAGCTGTGAAATCCAGAAATGGTGGGATCCAAAAAAGCCTTTCTGTGTTTGACATATCTTTACACATCTTCTTTATTTAAGTAGAAAAACATTTGGCTTCTTAATGTTTCTTGTTCATCTGACTGTACTGATTTCTGTGGAGAAGTGCATGATCTTACAGGAACCATATTCTATTAAAATGAGAGTGATACTTCCAGGTAATGGGTAGACATTATGCAATTTCTTCTTCTGATGGTGATAGCTGGAAATCTGTAAACCAGCCCAGGCACTTCTGCAAAGGGATTGATAATATATATATTTTTTGGGGTTTTTTTTTTGTTTTTTTTTTTTTTTTTTTTTTTTTTTGCTGAGACCCATGAAACTCATTTCCAGTAGCTTTCCTCTTTTCTTTTCCCTGCTTGACTTCAGAACAGGAGGTCAGGTCAAACTTCTGGCTGGTATAATAGCTAATTACACCCCCTATTTGGCCTAGGATGCGGGGTGAGGCATAAATTAGGACCTGATAGCTTGGCTGGTGCCATGGTGGGTTATTAGATGTGTGTCAGCGAGCAAAGTTGTGATCAAAGCTCACAGAGAGGCAGCCAGAGGTCGTGAAGCATGGCTGGGGACTAATTGCCGGGCTGTGTGCTGAAAGGAAGTTTGCAATGAAAGGCCATTAAGATTCAGGTTTTCCAATCCGTGGAGCAAAGCTATGGAGAAATGTGGATTTTTGAGCAAGCAGGGAGATGAGGGGGTCCAGTGTGAGCCCCACTCTGGGTGATGCTGATGGCTTGCCTCATTTCTAAAGAGTTTGCCTAAGGAAGGGCAGGATCTGCTCCAGACAAGAGTTAATTAACCCATATCTTCATTTAAATGGGTTGGTCAAAAGAAAAGAGACTTTTTAAAGAGCTCACCCTGACAGAGGAATTCAGTTGTAAAAAGAGCTGGCAGAAACAAAACTCTGCTTGTAGAGCAGAGAGTGGAGAAGGCAGAGGATTTAGTCAGGCACCTGAAAAGCTCACCAAGATCTATACTTTGTCAGCTTTTTTGAGAAAAAAATTTAGAGGGATAAAATTATTATTGCTTTTTATTCTCAAAGGTTTTCTACACACCCTGCACAGCACACCAGAAACATTTTCCCAGTTTTGCAAATGGGGAAACAGGCAAAATGAAATAAATTTCACTTTTTAATTTATAACCCCCAGATTCCCACAGGTCAGATATCCTGGAGTCCAAATGAAATAGTTAAGCTGATTTGAAGAAGAATGCACAACTGTTTCCCTAATTTTTTTTATTTTGCTACTGTTGTAGAAATTAATTACTTGTGATCTATCAGTCACTTTTTCAGTCTTGTTTCCCTTTGGGTCTTTTTCAGAACTCTGAAAATTTCCTAGTTAAATCGTTCTCAAGGATGGTATCTATCTCAATTTATCTGCCCTCTTCCTCCAAAATTTTGAAAGAAATAAAATAAAATAAAATAATAAAATATTTCATAGCTGTTTGTATATTCAGCATAGATGAGGGCAAACACTTTCACTTTCTAAGCACCAGTATAATTTTTATGTAGGTGAGCAGTTTAAATGAAATAAGTATTTAGGTTACAACATGATGCAAAACCTAAATAACAGAGGCCAAATATTTTCATGACTGTTTGGAAAGGAATATAAACAATGATAAATAGCTAAGGAAAATCGGGTGACTCTGGCCAAATATAGATTGTCAGAACCAAAGCTGGAATTTCCACACAGTGAAATTCCCACTCTGTCAACATATATTTGCAATCAGTTTGAGACAAAATACCATATTTTGGGGGAAAAAAAAAAGAATCTCATGAGTGCTTTGGTAAAAATGTTGAAAGGTATTTGTGTCGCTTTGGCTTGCAGCTACTCCCAGCTATCAAAATCAAAGGAGTTGTGGCTTTTTGTCCAACATTTTTTCAGGAGTTTCTGGCCACAACCACATTTCTCATGAACCCAGCTCAAGGATCGGTTTCTTCATCTGTGAGCCAACATCCAACCTGTTGGCATGTGCCACCTGATCTGAAATGAGAACAGCAGGAGGGACAACTACTGTTGCAGCTTGAATTTAGAAAAAAGAAAAATCTTGCACAACCTCCTACATGCTGGGAATCACATTCCACCTCTCCCTCTCCTCTTTACCCTTATACCTGGCTCACATCTTCTTTTTTCTCTCCCCCACCTGTTCTTGGGAAAGGATGTGCAATGTCTCTGGCAATGGTAATTATTGACTGGTATCATGCAATTACCAAGGTATATTACCAGCCTGTCAATGAACTCACACCTTTTAAAGGTACAGTTATTATTTAAAGGCATAAAATGAACCTTAAATAAACTGTGGCTGTAGCTTTCTTTTTTTTTTTTTTTTTTTTTTTTTAATCAAAGGAATTTTAGTTCCATGTAAATGAATTAATTCAGGGAAAAAACACTGAAGCAAAGATTAAAATCTCTGTGTGGCATTTCACAGGTGAAATACAAGAACAACATTTAATAGCTTTCCTGGCTGCTTCCAATGTATTTTCTTTTATAGAAAATCACTCTGTGTAAAAGCAAAAAGGGAAAGAAAAAATGTGTTATTGTTGGATTTGTCTTTTTCTTTACCTTGGTATTGAAGAAAATGAGAAGAGAAATCTGTTTCATGTCTCTTTATGTGCTTTTCATACAACTTAACTAGATTATTAGAAATTTTCAGTAATAATCTGTAGATGAAAGGAACGTTAACTCTTGAGTCTTTATTATGATTAAGGCTTGAAGTCATTTGACAATTGTATGTGGAACATGATCTATTACATCTTCTGGCAAATAGGAGCTCATATATTTAGGCTACAGCTAAGGAGTAACATCTGCCTATGTCTTGAAGAACTAATTGCTAGCAAAGAGAAATTAATATGTTTGTGACTTTTATGGTAAACTCGGCAGTAAAGGGAATAAGGTCCTGATGTGGAAAATTGGAAAGTCAGTTCTTCTGCAGAAAAAAAACATTCTTCTGTGGGGAGTAATGGAAGAGATCTTTTCCTTTTTACATCCTGAGACAAAAGGAAAGCTCAAGACTATATGATTTTAAGTTGAACTTTCAAACCCATAGCTGATAAGTTGGTTTCTATACTTGTAATAATACTGCCAACAGCAAAAGTGCTTTGGCAACAATGCTGCTTCTGTTGAAGTCAAAGGTAAAATTCTTTAACCTGTAGTATCCATCTTGAAATGAGCCAAACACTCATATTTAAAAGTGGCATGTGAACTTCCCTAAATCTAGGCTTAACTTGTTAACTAGGCTTTAGGTTACACTTGCTGGGGAGCCAGACTGATGCCATTTGAAAATTTCAGATCTGTATCCAGTTTTTGATTTAACACGCTCTCAACACTTCAGCTTGTTCAGTTCCAAGATTTTAGTTCATGTCTTTCTATTCTCAGTTTTATAACATTGTACATGCAGTTGTTTGAAGTCTCTAAAATGATTAATGTGCATGCAAGTCTATGAAAACATTCTTTGGTCTTTCTCCAATTTGCAGTTTCATATGTGAGAATAAGAAGAAATGAAGAAATATTATCCTTTGCTTGCACTGCAGCAAGTACCACTAATCGTGTAAATATTACCCCAAACACTGCAAAAATTACTCAGCTCTGTTTGAATCATTGTTTGTGGAGCTCAGCTTCATTTTACTAAAGCAGCTGTTGAAATCTTATATCTTTAAATAAATAATTCACTTGTATAAGGAAAAACAAAAAACCCGAGTGAGTTCTTCAAGTGATGTAAGCTGCTATTGGGAGAATTGCTGGGAGTTTGCAGGTATATTACTCAGAGCATTTTCATGAAGCTTTGGTAATACATGTGCTTAATCCAATTGAAACATCTCAGAAAAGGTGTTTAAATGTAAGAAGAAATCATGGTTAACAGACAGATAACAAACTGAGTTCCATTGATTTGAGGTTCAAGAGATTTTTAGGTGCACAGTGCATTCACCAATATATGCACAATAAACACAATCCACAGGCATTCTGGAAAATGATGGTTTAGAAAAGATTTCAAACCCAAATGAAGATTATTTTTTGCATGAAACCATTTTTTTCTGCAAAAGTTCCTAAAATACAGGATACAATCCTACTGTGTAGAAGGTGATGTTTTTCAGATATATGACACTACTAAGGCTGATATTGAAATAATATGCGACTTTCTGGTATTCATAATTAAACCACACTATAGACAAATTGGAAAATGTTGTTAACTCCAGAATAATTTGAATTCAAGTTCAAAACCAAAAATGTCCACTCACTGGTTAAGTTCTTTAGATGTTCTGCAGAAAATACTCCTGCAAGGTCATGGTAGCAGCCTCTTCAGTGATTAAAGTTTTTTATATGCACTGCTGTTGATCATTTAGTCTGACATTTGTTTTTCTAGCACAGATATATGAGGATAATCTTTCCAGATGCTTCTTCTAAAATCTGCAAGAATTTTTCATTCTCCTTCTGTTCTGAACCTCAGCCCAGAAAGTCTTCATATAATTCCTGATCCCATTTAGATGGAGACAGAAAAGTGGTTTGACAAGCCTGTTAACTCATTGACAGTTCCCAAAGCCATAGCTTATCACAATATTACCCAGAGATGGTGGTTATGTGCACAGGTCTGTTTGGAGGTGAGGAGTATCACATATCCTGTATCACATAACAATCACACCATATCACATCATATCATAGTATGGCTCGCGTTAGAAGGGACCTGAAGGATCATTAGGTCCAACCCCCTGCCATGGACCTTGATTTCCAGGCTGAAGATGGATTTTGCATGTCTATGCTAGGATAAAAATATTACTGGACTTTATCACATAAGCACATGTGAGTAGGAGGTGAACTCTGTGGATGGACAAAAGATTTCCCAGTCTGCACAAGAAATGGTGCAACATTCAGATGGAGGACATGGAGAAGTTTCAAACTTATAAGGAGGTCCTCCTAGTCAAACAGTATTCAAAGTTATAGATGAGTCTGCAAAAAAAGTAAATCACCATGGACTGACATCTGCAGCCAGTGCAAATCCTGGACTATACCCATGTAAGGCCGCCTGGAGCCAAAGATATTTCCAAAACTCCAATACAATCAGCAATTCCTGATCCCACTCTGCTCAAGCTCTTCTTTCCACAAAAGAAAGAGCAAATCAATACCTAGTTAGTTTATGCATTTATGCACAAATCTCTGATGTCAGACAATAGACACACTTGTGGCAACGCATTAACATTGACATGGGCTCCACTAAAAGTGCTAGAGTTATTGAGGACATTCAAGTTACACAAATCTGTCTGTAAAAAAGATCAATAATTTTAAGTGGACTCCAAATATTAGCACAATGTAGCAAGTGGAACAGACTTTTTGGCAGAGCCTGTAGTGACAGGACAAGGAGTAATGGGTCTAAAGTAAAAGAGGTTCAATTTGGATTTGATGCAAGGAAGAAGTGTTTTTACAGTGAGGGGTGAGATACTTACTCAGGTTATACAGAGAGGATGTGGGTGACTCATTCAGGCTGGATGAGGCTCTGAGCAATCTGATCTAATGGAAGATGTTCCTGCTTTTTAGAGGGTGGGGGAAATAGGTGACTTTCAAAAG
The DNA here is from genome assembly GCF_048771995.1 of Taeniopygia guttata. Taxonomy (NCBI): domain Eukaryota; kingdom Metazoa; phylum Chordata; class Aves; order Passeriformes; family Estrildidae; genus Taeniopygia; species Taeniopygia guttata. Next base: position 4,759,316 of record NC_133025.1, read on the forward strand.
TCTCTTTCAACCCAAAGTATTCGCATGAGTCCAAGTCATGTAAGGCTTTATTTGCTTTAGCACATCTCTCCATCACTGTGCCTAAGTGATGGACAGCTTTTTGTTCTGTGTGCTTTGTGCTCTGGGCTTAACCCACTGTTGATAGGTTTTTAGTTTGAGCAACTTAATTGGAAAGTTAATTTTAATTAATTTTAATTTTCTGTTCAATGTGTTTCATATCTCTTCCCCAAGAGAAGTTGTAAATCTGGACTAAAATCCTGTTGAAGGCACTGTTAGGGTGCCATTCTGAACTTACATTACTGGAAAGGAGAATAACACCCAGTGTTAAGCTACTGGTGGGGACAACAGATCTTTATTTGGTATGAACAAAATTCTGGCAAAATATGTGAGAAACACCTCACGTTATATGCCCCCTCTCCATTTCATCCCTCCCTTCCCACCCAGAAATTCAGCTCCCTGGCTGGAAATTTCCATTCTCCCAAAGCACCTGCCCTGCAGGGCTGCACTGGTTTGAAGCACATCTAACACAGCAATTGAGAGGTTTGTTGGGTTCACACGCACTGGAGAGAGCAATTTTATTTTCATACTTGATGTTCTTGTGCACATCTGACCAGGGTAGCCGAGTGCACAGGTTGTAATCTTTCCAAAGGCAGTAGGTTGATATCAAAGACTTTGCAGCGAAGCAAGGAATTGTGGCAGTACTTCAAGGAACAGGTTTGCAATTAACTGTTGAGCACAGATTGAAGGAATGCCCCGCTTGGTTGCTGCAGGCTTTCCTTGCACGCCAGCAATGACTGAACCTGAAGCACAGAGCATGGCAAGATGATAACCTGTTAGCAGGGGGAGGAAAACGAGATAGAATTACTGAGCAGTTGATAACATGCAGACTTTTTAATGGTTTCAGAATATCGTACAGAAATAACAGATCAGCCCCTCTGAATTACAATCGTGTTTACAAAATAAAAACAAAACAAAAAAAAAGCAAAGGGGAGGAAAATAACCAACTTGTATGGTGTACATGTGAGATTCCTTTTGAAAAGCAAAGCAAGCTGCAAACTGTTCAGCCTATAAGCTCGTTCAGCCCTCAAAGGATATTACAGTTTACCATGCACACAACTTGGAAAACAAAAGAAAACAATGCACTTAGCTGCCAGAAAAAAAACAACCCAAAAACAATCCAACCTCATCTCCCAAAACCTACTACTTTTATATTTTGCAATGTTGTCTGGGTCTAGTGCACTTAGTGGTTCTAGTTCTAAGACAAGACCAATGAACAAAATATTTTGATTCTGTTTTCTGTCCCATTCTTTAATTATTAGATTTTCCTGAGGGTCTCAGAGCCTCACAGTGTGAGCAACTATTACATTTGCCTGGAAAATAAACCCTTGGATGTGTTTGCTCAGAGAGGTTATGGAATCTACTTCTGTGGAGATATTCAACAGCCATCAGGACATAATTCTGAGTAGCATTTCTAGGGCAGCACTCCTGATTGAACAGGGAATTTGAAGTAGATGACCTCCAGTGGTCCCTACAAACCTTACCAATTCTGTGATTCTGTGTGATTAAGAATCACAGAGAAATAGGAGCTGAAATAAGAGTGGGCTAGGCATTTGTAAAGGATCTTCATAACCAATTAGCATCAGCAGAATTTGTAAGGAATTGCTCAGCACATGTCAAGTTTTGGCACCAGGTTTTTATGTCATTTGCTTAAGCAAATATTTTTCCTGTGCATTTCATGATTTGGCATGAACCTGAGGATTGGGACAGAAAAAATAGGAGTTTATAGTGAAATGGTTTGGTGATTTGTTTACTTTCAGAACTTGGAAATTATAAAGATAAAGGAGGTTCATAGCTGGCCCTGCTCCCTACTTCAACCATCATGTTGGACTAGATCATTGCTGGTTGAATTATCCTATAACCATACAAAAGTTACATATAGGACTGTCTTGTTTCGTCACTGGCTGAGATAATGGCCTGAGCCTCACCTGAAAAATGAGGTCAAATTTGAACAACATCCTTCAAAAATCAAACCCCACTCCTTTGGCATTTATACCCCAGGAATTTTTCTGACATTTTTTCAGAAAAGTCTGCTTTGAGGAGGGAATCACTCAAGGTTATAACTGATGGACAGGTTTTGTGTAATTTTTACTGCAGACCGTCTTTGAGTGGAGTGTCCTGCAAAGATCAGCGTTTGATCTCTTATTTTCATCCCATTTTTATGTCTCTTTGGTCCTCAAGATCTTAACCCAAGTAGTATGTGCCAATGTCACTAAGTTGCATCCACACTCAAGACCTCCATTCAAAACTAGCTATTTCCTGCATGTCTAAATGTCAATAAATGCTGCTATTTGGAATAAAGCACCTATAGAAAGGAAATAAGTTGCTAAGTGAAAGACTCTGTTTAGATTGTACTTTGTACCCTTGATTTTTGTATAAATAATTGTGTTGCAAATGAGTTTTCATTTAAACCTTTGACTTTGTTTTATTGTCATCAGAATAAGTGTTGAAGGGCATATTTATCATTTGCCTTTTATATTTTAAATGTACCATTTACATTTTATGTTAGAAGAATATATATTAGAAGAATATAAAATGTTCTTCTAGCTTTAGAGAGATTTATTTTGTTTAATCAGAGAAGGCAACTGATTCAAGCCAGGGAATTGATTGTAAATTGCTAACAGCTAAATTCAAGTTGAATTTGAGGGTAGGGTTTGGACTACACCTACTACATCTATCAGATCAGATACTCAACTGCTCTTAAAGGTTCAAACTTCAAAACTACTTTAAATATTTGAATAGAAAAATACAATTATCCCATGTAGAACTAAGGTCTGCTCATGAAGGAAATGATTAGCACGAAGCTTCCATTTTAATTTCTATCAAGAAGCTCTGCTGGATTAGCTCCTCTCCTGTGCAAATAAGAATAACAACCTGGCACTGGTTAGAACAGCCCTTGGGCTATCCTGCCAAGACATGGGAAAATGAAAGGAGGAAGAAGGTGGAGAAAGAAAACCCAGGGATGGTATGGAGAGAGAACCTATGGGCCAAAAAAAATGAAAAGAGATCTTTAATATGACATCATTGTCCTTCTCCATTTGATTGAAATCACTATGTGCTGAGTCATGCACCAGAATAATTTTGCCAGGTTTTCTGGGTGCAAATATACATGTGGAAGAAGTTTTATGAATCACAATAAGCTTTATTTCATGAATTCCTTATATTTCTTTTTTTTTTTTAATTGTTGATTTTACCATCAAAAGAACTCAAACCAAACAGAACTCCTGGTAGATTTCTGTGAAAGATGTTATAGTAAATGAACACATGCTTTATTCTTAGAAATTACTGGTCTACAGCATTTTCCTGTTCAAAATTATATCTCTCCCTCCTTAGTTAACCCTGGAGGAATTGATTCTTCACTCTTTTTTTTTACATAGAGGTAAAATAAGGTAGCAACCAACTCTTAAATCTTGGGTGAACTGCAGCTATGCAGGAGTCATATAAACACAGCCTAACCTGTAAGCCCTGAAAATTTTTCCCTGAGCATTGCTGAAAATGCAATTTGACAATCAGTACCTTATTTAAAGGCTAGTGAACAAGAAGATGAAGTGGTTTGCCTGCAGGATCCCATGGTCTCACCTCCTGCTCAGATGCAGCCTCAGCAGGGATGTGTCAGGAGCATTCACAATTTGGAATAAAACGTTCAATGGGGGATGCTGAGGAGCACTTGACCTTCTCCTTTCTTGTGCCAGCAGCTTCATCTTTGCTTATCAGATCACAAAAACTATAAGATGTTTTACTAAACCTGTGTTAACTTTCCCAAAGGATCTTTTACAAGCGGGGAAAATTTAGATTAGAGTTTAGAAACAATTTCTTCACTGAAAGGGTGCCCAAGCACTAGAACAGACTAGCCAGGGAAGTGCTGGAATCACCATCCCTTAAAGTGTTCATGAAACATCAGGATGTGGTGTACAGGGGACATGATTTAGTGGGGAACTTCACAGTGCTGAGTTAATGATTAGATTGACAATTTTCAAGGTTTTTTCCAACCTAAACAATTCCATGATTCTTTATTTATATGAAGCCATCATGGCCAAGCAACCAATTTTTAGCAGAGTGGGCTTGGGAAAAGCAAAGTCACCAGAAACTCCAAACTGTGATATATGTAGCTAAATTGACATAAGACTATCAGATTAAAACCATATTTATCTTTTTCTCTACACACACACACAGAGACATCTGTGATCAAAAATAAGTAATGCTATTAATTTCTATGACCACTTTTCTTTAACTATTCAACTATAAGTTTGTCCAAGGGCTAAAGCCAAGAAATTCCTGCCTAAATGACTGCGCAACATGTCTGCATTTCATAGAGTGTGAAAAGTGTTTTGTCAACACTTAGCCTGAGATAAATGAGAGGCTGGGGTTTTAGATCATGTTCCCAATCACTTGCTAACTGCAGCCAGTCACTGAATTGTCATGTCCAGGAGATTGCTTTCACATTCTTGTGAATTAGTGTAGTATGTGTCAGCATTCCTGAAGAAGCCTTCAGCCAGTTATGAGCTTTGTCCTCCTCTGAGCAGGAGCTCAGCAGATGCAATTCCACTTCTTTGGAGGACAGTCATCAGTCATAATCATGCCTTAGTCTCTCACCAGCAGAAGCAGCAAGAGGGGTATCTTGACTAGGCTTCCTAGGAGAAAATGAGAAAATACATCTAAAGATTAGAAATTACATCAGAGTACAAAGTTTGATCTCTTCTTGAATCCAATTTTTTCCTCAGTTCAGAGGTACATCAATTGATTGCCTTGGGTCGTTGCAAATAGTGCTATTAAATAAGGTCCTGAAAAATGTGAAGGGTGAGATGCATAAAGGTTTAAATATCAGTAGTGTTCACATCAAAATGAGCCAGTCTCCCTCAGCTGCCTTTATTGTCAAGTTGAGAAAATAAAGGAAGTATTTGGGCATAATTTTTCACATCCAAAAGTAGCTGCAAAAATAAACCACTTAACTCCATTGTTTGTCAATGGAGTTTGAGGAAACTGGCCCACAGGGAGAAGTCTACATTAAAGATGCCCAAGGTAGTTATATGTACCACTTTATGCAAGGAAAATGTCCCCTCCCTTCCTGAAGTTTTTCCAGTTATTGTGTGCATCTTTTTTTTGTGAGAAAGTAGCCTCCTATCCTGTGGAGGAAGTGTGGTTAGACTGTGCAGAGAGACAGAGAGGAAAAAAATTGAAATGTTGGAGAAAGGAACTGAAATAAAGAATAAACCAGGAAGAACCTAAATTTCCAGCATCAAAATTACAGCAGTCTAAGAAATATTTGGGACTCCTAATAGCAGCTTCATGCATACTGAAATGTTTTTGTCCTCAAGCAAATGATCATCAGTGCTAAATATCATAGGTGATATTGGAAAGAGACTTTGGAACAGGAGCCAGCATGTTTCTCCCAGGTGAATGCCACGAGCCCTGCACTACGATCAAGACTTTTCTTTCAGCTTGACCTTGCTGTTGCAGGTGTTGCCCAACATCAGGAGGAAGGGCAGAGTTCTTCTTTGCCAAATATCTTCTGGTCTGTGTACTATAGAAAAATTTTCTAGGAGATGGAAGTAGCAACAAGCTAAATTAGGAAATGAACACTTAAGTTTTCCAGTGCCTAGACAAGTGATGTAGCCTAAAGGTTGTGGTATAAATGCCAAGGTGACTCTGCCAGTCACAAAGCAGTAGTCAGCAGAGCTTCTTCCAGAGCTCTGGAGCCTGTTGATTCATGTCAGGAATGCTCTGATGATGCCTGACAGTCTGGCCTCTCCATGAGACCCAGGAAGAGGAGCAACTCCTTGTAGACTGTGAAGCTGTCTAGACAGCAGGCAGGGTGGTTCCACCCTGCCTTGCCAGGAGAAAAGAAGTTCAGTGCACATCCAGCCTTAAGTGCCTGGACAACTCAAACCAAAACAAATGAAGTGAGGCTGAGTGACTCCTCACGTTAGGGAGATTTTAGGATGGCAGTTTGGCATTTGGACATACAAATTTCCTTCATTCTACCTGCCTGAAGGACTGCATGGAGATGCACACCAGTCTCCACACTGCTGTAGGCCATTGAAGTTTCTGCCATCACTGGGAACAAACTTATCTCAACACTGAATGAGTTGGAAAAATTCAAGCCCCTGTGATCAGCCAAGGGTTATATAGGGTTTTTTGTTGGGTGTTTTTTTTTTTTTTTCCCCACTCTTGTAGCAGAACCAATGATAAATGAGATGATCTATCAGGAAACAGCAAGATGCCTCAGGCTGGTTTGAAGATGGACAGGAAATTGCACAGGAACAATATTGATGGACTTCAATCCAAGCACCAGAGACACACATGAATAACACACATGTTTGTGAAGCCTCAGTGTCCTCTGAAATTAATCATGGGCAAAGTCTGGAGCTGTTCCTATGGTGGATCATCAGCTGTAGTTTGCAACAGTCCTTGGAGCAGCAACAACCCTTTCCATGCCATTTTTTAGAATCATGGAATGGCTAAGGTTGGAAAAGCCCTGTAAGGTCATCAAGTCCAACCATTAACCCAGCAATGCCAAAGTCCACCACTAAACCATGTCTCTAAGCACAATAGCTATGTGTTTTTTTTTAAAAAAAAAAATCTTCCAGGGATGGTGATATATGCTCACTGTCCTGAGCAGCCTGTTCCAATGCCTGACTACTCTTTCAGTGAAATAATTTTGCCTAATATCCAATCTCCAAACCTGGTGCAGCTTGAGGCTTTTTCCTCTTGTACTCCTATTGTAGGGAGTGAACTCTGCTGCTCTTTGAAGTGTAAGTCAATTTTTTGGGAAGCAGAAAGTGAAAAAAATATCTGCAGAGAGGTTTTGCAGGGGTTAGGGTGGGTGCCAGCTGTCAACAAAACCACTTATGGTAATGTTGGCCACTTAAAAAAGACATGTTTCACCTTCACTTTAGAACAATCTCAACCCACCTTTCCAATGAAGAGAAGAAATCCTTATTCCAACATCACAGTGCCATAAAGAAGTAAATTCAGGGTAAATGGAATTTGTCAACATCTAGGTTGAACGTTCCTTTTTTATTTCTAGCACACACCAAGTTGCCTGATTTTTTTTTAATTTCCACATATTTCTAGGTGTAGTTTAAGGCTCTGTGACTGAGATCCAAACCTGATGGACTGTGAACAAGGCCATGAGTGTCAGGAGAGAGAAGAAAAACTCGCAGCAGCTGCAAGGAGAGAGCTGGGGTCTGAGACCTGTTGGGCTTAGATATAAAGGTAAGAAGCATGGTTTCTGAGCAAAATCACTTTTATAGAATAGAGAGAAAAACTTCAGCTCTAAAGAAATGGGGTTTGCATTTTTAAGGTTTGGAAAGGATTTTTAATGCACTGCTGGGTAAGCTGGGCCCTTTGACACACCTGCTGGGGAACTAAGAAGAGGAGCCTAAACCTAGACACAAGGGAAATCAGAGTTTGTTCCTCTCTCCATGCCATTGCTTCAGCATCTTTTGCAGGAGGAGAAAGAACTTTTAAAGGAAATCTGCTTCAGAGTGGGCTCCTCTCTCCACAGGTCCACAGGTCCCTGCCAGGACCCTGCTCCAGCACAGGTTTCCCATGGGGTCACAGCCTCCTTTGGGCATCCACCTGCTCTGGTGTGGGGTGGTTCCATGGGCTGCAGGTGGATCTCTGAATCCCTCCAGAGCTGCCTCACCGTGGGCTGCACCGGGGGCTGCAGGGGAATCTCAGCTCCAGCACCTGGAGCACCTCTTGCTCTTCCTTTTCCACTGACCTCGGTGTCTGCAGAGCTGCTCCTCTCACATATTCTTACCTCTGGCTGCAATTACTTCTGTGCAATGACTTTTTTATCCCTTTCTGAATATGTTTTTACATATTCATGCAGGGTTGCCTGCATTTCTGACTGGGCCAGCCTTGGCCAGCCCAGTCTTGGAGCTGTTTGGAATTGTCTCTGCTGGGAATGGAGGAAACTTTCAGTGGCTTCTCACAGAGGCCACCCTTGTAGCTCCCCTGCTATCAAAACCTGGCCAGGCAAATCTGATAAGGGCTGACTGTCCATCTCCTCCCCAAGGATTTCACTCTCTTCAGCCCAAAGAGATAAACCACGGCCTTCCCTTCTCAGCAGATTGCCTAAATCTCAATGGAATAGCAAAAGTGTCAGGCTGATATTGTTGCTACTCAGGAGGGATGTTGCTGCTCCACTTCTCTGTCAGCACTTAGCCATGCTTGAAGTGAAACATCTAGTCCCAAAATTGTCATTTCCCTGAAGGCCACAATGCATGTGTGGAATTAACTATATAATTAGATTATCCACCATGATGGCCCTGGCAGGATGAAATATTTTGAGCATAAGTAAAACAGCTGTATTATGAGTTAAGAGTAAGGTAACATTTTACAGACTTTTACGCTACAACAAAGGAAGATAAGTGTGACATGAAAGTAAAAGTCTTTTATCTGTGTATGTCTTTGAAAACTCAGTCTACACAGACTCAAAGCATCTGTTAATCAGATTATGGGCCATATCCTGCTCCCAAAACAGTTAATAGCAACGCTCTCATTGATTTCCTCAGGACAGAAACATGCCCTGAAGGAGCACTCTACTTCTTCATAGGCCTACTTGTTGGAGAAACGTTTGTGCTATTCAGAAAGGCAAAGCAATTTCCTGGAAGCAGAAACTCCTACCTGCACTTGTAGCAACTCAGGCTATTTTAGGAACTGAAAAATTCCACCCAGCATTAGGATTACATTTTCAAAGATGTTTCCTTCATGTTTCTCATGCTGCTTTATACCACCCATGAAGGAGGGGGAGCTGCTTTTTGATTCACAGGAGTCAGGCTTTCTGTGGAGCTTTTTTCCCCTGTCAGATCTTCTTTTTCCCAGCTTCTCATATTGATTTCTGGTCCTCAGATCCCAGTTAGATTCATGTGGGGAGGTGAAACATTTTTACCACTCTCCATAGAGGAGATGGGCACTGGAAATAGCTGTCCACATCAGACTGCAGCATCACAGCTGATGTTCATGTTGTTGTGGCATATTAATGTTGTTAAATGCTTTTACTGCTTTTGTTCCCACAACTATTTCTTCAAGGACATCATTCATTTTAGCACTTCTGATTTAGCTTCATTTACATTCCTTCCTATTGTATTTAAATCTTCCCCTTCCTTCTACAGTGGTGAAAAGAGGCAGTTGCTGCCTATATATATAAGTTGCACAGTTTAAATTACTTGTAAGGTTTTGACCATAAAGTAACATCAGCATAATATTCATCATCTTCATGAAGAAAACCCTAAAAGCAGAAATTTGGATATTTCTTTGCAGAATGCATGATTTGGGGTTCTTTCTTTACTTGATGTTGCTGCTAAGCCCTTGCAAAAGGGAATAATTTCTGTTTTAGTCCCCAGAATTTGATAACTGGATGCTTTTGAGATGCCTCACTTGTGTGGACACTGAAAATTAAGAGAGATGTTGGAAAATTGTGATCACAGTGGCTAGCTGCCTGTGACCTGTCCTCTTGGAGGGCAAGGATATGGTGATGCAGAGGGCTGTGACATCTTGGAATGTAAATTGCCTTCAAGCCTAGGGAGAACAGCCTGGCCAGCTGCTGCTAGCAGCACTGCCGTTTCTCCTGCCCACTGTGACACAGTGGGGACACTTCTCCATCTCACTTGCACTAGGATCTTTGCAGCAACAGGTTTGGACTGCCTCAAAAATATAGCCAGTAGTTAATTTTAAATCTATTCATTCCCACAGCTCGACAGCGGCAAACAAGTTTTCAAGGGCTTCCTGAGTACAAAATCTGGACCGAAATCTCTAACTATATAATTTCATCAGCAGGAAGTACCTTTTGCAGACCTCACTGCTACTCAGATAGAAACCACAGATTCTGCTTCTGTTGATAAACCCCCTACATTAAAGACTTCAGCCTTCAACAATTTTCAATTCCAAGCGAAAACTCTGACAATTTTATTTCCCATGTGCTTCTCATTTTCCAGGAGAAATGCAATGTCCTCTCCTACTGCATATCAGTTTAACTCAGTCCACAGCAGCAGGGAAAAATTTTGGAATCTCATTTTCCAGAATTCTTGTTGCTTTACATTGGCTGGAAACTTCTCCTGCATCTGTCCTGAAACTGCATCTACATTTAGCCCTCTACAGCGTTAATTCATAATCATGCAGAAGCTTTAAACAAAATGCCTTCTCTCTGCTCTGTTTTCAAACCAGCAGCTCATTATTATTTCCACTTGCATTCAGAGTCTCTACACTAGCATAAATGGGAGCCACAATGGATTTCTAAAGAAATTGGGCTATTTTCTGTTACTGTAGTCTACAGAGCCTGGACTAAGTATAGTTTTATTTATTATATTTATATAGTGCCTCTATTCCCCTGCTATTTAAACATGTGAGGACTTTTTGAGAGTGCATTAAGCCGTTTGACTTCTATATGCAACATAAAAATCTGCATGTGTTTTATGAAGTTCTGCCATAGAATGGGATCTGGGTAGTTGCCTTCACTAAAATATTATTAAATACTAAGTTTTTGCTTTGCATGCTACTGTTTCAAAACCTGAACATGATTGACTTCTCACTGTCCCATCCAGTCATGACCCCAAGTCTGTCCTTGCTTGTCAAAGCAGAGGGAGCATCCCTGGTGTTGATGCAGTGGAAGATGAATAAGGGTAATTATGGACCACCCAGGATTTAGGAAACAGAGAGTTTATTCACTTCCCACTGCCTGGCCTACAAATGCAGTGGTATGAGCACATTCTCTTTCAGTAGCTAAGCAGACAAGTCAAACTCCACTGCTTTGCAGTGCTTGCACCACTTACACCACTTCTAAACCTGTGCTCGGTTCCAGCTGAGGCACAATCCAAGCTTTCATTTCCATGAGAAAGTTATTTATCAAGAGTCATAGAAGCCCACTGTGGTTTGGGTTGGAAGATCATCTCATTCCTACCCCCATGCCATGGGCAGGGACACCTTCCACTAGACCAGGCATCTCAAATCCCCATTCAAACAGGTCATTGATGCTTCCAAGCGTGGAGAAGCCACAGTTCCCTTGGAAAACCTACTCCAGTGACTCACCACCCTCACAATAAAGATTTTCTTCCTAATACCTATCTAAATCTCTGCTTTGTAGAGAGTTTGAGGTGCTCTATACTCTCTATGTAAACATGTCTAAAAATTAATCTGCCATTCTTTTGCGATGAAAGCCTGAAGGAAAATTCCCCTTTTCATGATTAGGAGCTCAGTTAGATGGGAAGAGTCCTGCATCTCAGTTTCTGGGCTGGAGGCTGCTTTCTGCATATTGTCTGCTGACTGTTCCAGAGGGAATATGCACCGGCTTCTAGGCTGCTTTCTGATCACAGGAAACCTGTGTAGTTGCTGGGCTCTTAAATAGTGCCCTTATGTTGTTACTCAATTAATCTTATGGGTTTTTGCTGGTGTTTTGTTTGTTTGTTTGCTTTATTGTCTGTTTGTAAAGAGAGATCAATCATCATCTCCCCAGTGCTCAGTCCACCAGAAATTAGCCCGTAGATTTCCAAATTTCTTCCATGATGTGTGCATGGATGCACAGGTGGGAACAGTGTCCAGGATAAGAGGTCTGACAAAATTCTAATCCATTATGGAAGGCAAATGAGGGGTTTTCTTTCTGTTCTTTTTTCAATATTTTCCTTACTTTCCTTTTAGTGCCCAAGTTTGGGATCTTTAAAACATGAGGGTATCTCTTCATAAACATAAGCAAAATGTTTGTGTCTCATCAGAGCAGTTGCAGACTGAAATGGTGCACGCCAGTGTCTCAGTACTTCTGTGGATCTAGATCTTTCAAAACATTTTAATAACAATTGGGCTTGTGGAAATGGTATAAAGCTGCCTTCTTAAAACACTGACTAGCTCTTGAAACCTAAAAGTTCTTCTTTCATAAGATTTTTGGATGTTTCATCTTAGGATGGTGTCATCTGATTTGTTTTTCAGTAGGTCATTTACTAAACTTAACAAAAGTATCCCTTTCTTCCTTTTTTACCCCTTTCACAGATGTGTGAATATACCTACAAACAGAAATGTCCAAGGCAGGAACAAGAGAAGGTGATTTATGGGAGTAGGCAGATTTTATATTGAGCTGTATTTTTTTATTATTGATGTACTTTAGGAAATCTTAGACCTTCTAAGACTCCTTCCATTGTCAGTCAAGCAAGACTTTTCCCAGGGGAGTTTCTGAGAGGCCTTTTGCTTTGCATGTTTCAAGTGACATCTTTGCCCAGGGTGTATCTCCCACCTATAACCCTTGGTTCACTTGAGCTGGCTGCAGGGAGGGTTGAAGGGGCCACATTGCCATCTGTAGGCATCTGGCACTCCCAAAAAAAGGAACTTTTTCTATTTTCTCATGCAACCCATGGAGCAGACAGGATGGAAATGTGGGGATTCATCTTTCCTCTGCTCAGACCTATGTTTTTCCCTACTTCTGCAAATAAAAGGGTTAAGTTAAAGAACAACCCCAGAGAGGAATCAGGGATGTAATTTTAATGATTTTGTGGTCAGTTGTGCACTGGCAGTGGGAGGGAACTTGCTCTGGAGTTGAGTTATTTGGGTGTTCTCACATTTGTGTTGTGATATGAGTTGAGGTAAATGTGGATGTTAATGTTGCTATATCTGGTGATTATCTTGGTTTTGAGTGATTTGGTTGATAAGAAATGGGTGTCTTTGAGTAACCTTAGAACAAGCTTTGGGTTAAATTTCTTTAATATTATGTTTGCTGCTATGTCTGATGTAATTCTTTTAAAGAAATACAGAATCCTGTGTTCAGAACAGCAAATTCACAAATAGGGATTAAAAACTTGTATTTGTGCTGGTTGGTGTCTGGCTTGTCTGGATGCTCTTTGGAAAATACAGTCCAAAATTTTATCTTTTGGTCTGGTGTAGGCAAACATTATTATCAACAGAAGCTGGAAGGATATATTTAGCCTGAAAGGTTTAATAGCTTGTGTTATTGAGTTTGTCTTGCTTTCATTATTTACACTACTGTAAATGCAAAAAAGTCCACTTTGGGGTCACAGACTTTTTGTTTCACATATTGGGGTTGGGATTTATATTCCCTCAATTTAGTTGGCTAAAGGTAAAGCATCCAAGCTCACCTTATGTTTTATGAAAAGAGGTAGGTCTGGGGCTTCAGACGAAAATTGGTGCTGCCTATTTTAGGGCAAGATAAGTGGTCCAGCTGATGTCCCACTTCTTTTCTCTGTTGGACCAGGGGATTCAAATTATCTCAGTGAGAAGACTGCATCTGAGCTAACCTCTCAATTCCCTTTGCAGACCATGGAGAACACAATTATTTTTGACATGATTCATCCCATCTTTTTGAGACACCTTTTTGAGACTAGCTCAGGTGGAGGCACTGGCTGTCAGCTTTGAAATTCTTAACCAACTAAACTTTTTCCAGCTGAAGATAGGAAAACTCAATTTGATCTTCTATACAAAAAAGGTGACAAAGATACACCTATTATGAGAACTAAGACAATGCAATGTAAGCCCAAGTGAGGATCATTTGCCAGAACAACCTGAGCACATGCTAAAAAATATTATTTAATCTTTTGGTTAATGAGATCAATTGACCTGCTAAATTTTTATTATGTCAAAACTTTTATGTGAAAAAAAAGTGAATTTTTGCAAATTAATATTGAAGTGGCAATAATATAATTAGTGTCTTATTACTACACAGAAATTAATTTTATGTCAAGTACAGGAAGTATATCACATATTTTTATTGTCAGATAGCCTTTTAATCATAAATCCAGCTTCCATTCATATTACCTGGTAAAACCAGAAAGATACTCCTTTCTGATGAGATTGGCTGGTAAGACCTGGGGTTATTATGAGCAGTCAAAATTAATTATTTCTTATTGTCGTGGTACAAGTATTGGAAATTTTATTGGCTTTTAAACTTTTTTCCCATTCTACTAATTAAAAAAAAAATGTTTTTTTGGGGGGATTTTTGGGGTGTTTCTTTTTGCTTATTTCTTTCTTTGCTTTCTTTGTTTTGTCTTTTTTTTTTTTTTTAAGTGTTTTGGTTTTATTATTGTCTTATTTTCTCCATGTGTGTGAAAACTTTTTAACTGCATAAATATATTTCCTCCAAACTAAACATTTCCTATCTGGAAACCTCTGTACAAGTTTTTTTGCTTCTCTCTACCTAGGATATATCTGCTCCTTAGTGTACAGGAAAATTTTTGACTCAAAATCTTGTATTTCAACAACCCTGACAGAGTTTTTGCGGCACCAGACCCTTTTTCTGAATAAGGGAATCATTTACACAATTTTGGGGAGGCATATTAGCTTCAGTAATAGTGCTGGGTTTTTGGAATATATCCAACACTTATCTCCAAGTACTTGAACATGCGCTCACTTCTCTTTTTGTTTCCTGTAATTTTGCTTGTAGATGGGGCCTCTTCCCTCCCTGTTGAATGCAGGAATGAAAGGATTTCTCCCCTATGCAAATGAACAGGAAAACTTCCTTTAGAGTAATATGTGTAAATATGACTACTTCATTTGCATCTACACTGTCATATAGCCAAATCATATTGTATTTTTTTTAACCGTAATGGGATGAATAAAACAGCTTTCTATTTGTTTTCTCAAGTAGTTGTAATTTACCTCCTTCATCTGTAACAACCACGCATCACCCTTAACACTGGTAATAGAAAAGGGTGTTGCTTTGTGTAGAATTAAGGAGATATTGCCTTAAAAATGCACACAGAAGCAAAACCTGTAGCATCTCTTTCAACACTGTTTTGCTTTGACCCAGATCAGTAAACACAAATTAAGGATTTTATCTTGCAACAAGGAAATCGCATAAATATACAATGACAATGCTCAACTGAGGTTAGACCCTTTATGGTATTCTCTTGTTTCCATGTCTCTGCGTTGTTTTTCCTGTAGACATATGTTCATTGGAAGGTTTTAGTAAAGCTTTGCCTTGGCAGAAGTCCCCAGAATAATCTGTCAATGGAAAAGTTAGTTTCATGTTACCTTCAAAAAGATAAGAGTGTTGCCTCACTTCAGAATTGGAGATATCAAAGTATGGAAATGTCAAGTGACTTATCAGGTTGCCTAACAGGAATTTTATAGATTTGTGAAAGATTTTGGAAGACTAGACTTTTATGTCAGCTCTTTTTCCTTGGAGATTTAAGCTGATCTTTTGGGTTAGTAAAACTCACATTTGAATGGCAGTGTTCTCTGTATCTATTTGAAATCTGCTGAACACAAAGCCAATATGTAAAGCATGATCTTGGCCTTATGAAAAGAACACACCAAAGCAAACACAGGGTGATGAGTCAGAATTAATATCCAAGGCCATGTGCACAATATTAAACAGAGTCACTGCAGCTATAACTGGGATAAGAATGACATTATAGGGACATCTAACCAATAATGCTGTTTGACTTAGGGTGAGGAAATTGCATAGGGGAGCTGTGACATCCTGACCACAGGAGATCCATGTCTCTTAATGCTGGGGAAATTTTCAGAGCAGAGAACTTCACAGAATGATTTATCTACAGTTAAATACAATTGCAAAATAAGAAGTGAAGTCAGTTGTCACTGACACCCTCTTGGCCCTCTTGAATTCAACAGGTATTTTAGTAATGGTTTCACTGTAGGGAAAAAGTTCACCTCCAGGATGTTTTGGGAAATATGGTCTAGAGGAAAGAAATAAAAGAAAGAATATGGAAACAGGAAGGGGACAAGCCAAATGGGAGCCTAAGTAAAGATCTGTAGAGAAGTAAGTATCCCATCCTTGGTTTAGATAATGAAATAATTTCTCAGAGTTGGAAAGATGAGCTTTTGGAGTGCCAGCAGCACTCAAATTCCTCAAACCATCAGGCCAATAAAAAATGCTTCAAATTTTTTATTCCTTATATTTTCATTATTTTGTAAGGGGAGTGAAAAAGGGATTTATTCATCACTCTTATGCTTGGATCTGGCAATCATGCTGCAGGGCTTGAGCACAGAATTTGCATTGCTGATGCCTGTTCTCATGGGAAACCTGCTGGGTACTGAACTCATTTCAGAGATCCTCACAGCTTTTGATAATTCATCCAGCTTGGCCAGAAACACCACTGGATTCTTTAAAACCTTCCCTAGGTTTGTGTGTCCTTCAGGATCTTTGTCTCATGTAATTTTTGTGATCTCTATTTTTAATTTGAAAACTTCAAAACCTGATATCACAGGTTTGGCCAGAACACATAAAGCCTAATGTTATCTCGTGTAATGCTCACCCTGGTCAGGTTTTCATTCTATACTTTCAGATATGAAAGACAAATCAGGAAAATTGTTTTCATCTCACTAAATCTCCAGATTTCTGAGAGTGGTTGTGGTCACCCTCTGCACCATGAGGTTTTGTGCCTCTCCTTATAACAACTCTGGATGACACAAAACACATTGTTCATGGTATTATTTTGTCTGGTTTTAATATTTTTTTAAATGATGATTATTTTATTTTGACTTTTGCCTACTTATTTTCACTGGATATCTCTTTTCTTTGTGGCAGAAATAATCAGATTATCTGTTCTTTTCACCTTGTAGGGTCTACTCCAAAGCCCGTTTAAGTCAATAGTTTCTTTCCTCTGACATCAATAAGCTCTGGATGAGGCCCAAAATGAACACGAGTTAACTCAGTTTGATAGGATAGGTATTAACTACACTGATTGCTACTGGAAACAAATGTATGAACCTCTCACTCTAGGAGCCAAGCACAATAATTTTAATTATACAAAAGGAAGTATTTCTTGTGTAAAAACATTCCAAATACTTCCATTTCTTTTAAGCTACTTCAAAACTGGGCAGAACTACAAAGTATTACTGAAAACTCAGGATGGGGTGGAGGGGTATTTCCCTTCCTCTGAAATTCCTCCCCCATTTATGCATAGTGCTAAACCATCCCTAGCAGGGATTACTTTTATCTCCAGCTCATGAAGAAATTTCTAAAGAGCTGTTTTGCCTTTGTCCTTGGAATACGCCATGTTGTGCAAAATGGGTTTGTGAATCTCCTTCTGGGGAAGGGAGCTGGAGCAGCTATGTGCTTCCCCTCTCCTTCCTTTGCCAGTACCAAAGCTCCTGTTGTGCAGGATACAATGCAGGAGACGAGCACCACTGCTCAAGCATTTCAAAGTGAGCACCCTGCTGAAGATCATCAAGCTGCTGGAGGTGCACGCAAACCTGCTAAATTGCATATCCTGCATATCAGGTGAGTAGCTACGGTGAATTTATCCTTCATCTCTGTGTGGCTATGCCAGCACTCTGTACTGAAAATTTGTGTTTTCTGGAAATCTAAACAGCTTAGTGTCAATAACCACACTGGTTTGGTCTGAAGGACTGTGTTTCAACACATACGAGAGATGAAGAGGGATAATTTTACTCATTTAGCCAAACTGAGTCTTTCTGTCAGTACTGAGAACAGCCGTGGTCCTGTGTTTGAACAGAGGTTCAAGTTACTCATACTCAGTTTTGGAAATAACTGACATACCCTCCAACAGATCACTGTGTAAGCTGTAGATCTCTGCCTTGGTTCCCTTCCTGCTTGATGGTGCTCCTGGTTTAGGCTGTGAGCCTGGTCAGGGATTACATTTTCATTTAGGAACTGCTTCTGTTTGTCATGGTTGGACTCCCGTCCCAGTTGGACCTCAGAAAGTTTCTTTTTGTCTCACTTATTGCTCTCAGGAAAATGCATGTGAAGCTGGAAGAAGTAGGTCTCTCCTCTCCTCTCCTCTCCTCTCCTCTCCTCTCCTCTCCTCTCCTCTCCTCTCCTCTCCTCTCCTCTCCTCTCCTCTCCTCTCCTCTCCTCTCCTCTCCTCTCCTCTCCTCTCCTCTCCTCTCCTCTCCTCTCCTCTCCTCTCCTCTCCTCTCCTCTCCTCTCCTCTCCTCTCCTCTCCTCTCCTCTCCTCTCCTCTCCTCTCCTCTCCTCTCCTCTCCTCTCCTCTCCTCTCCTCTCCTCTCCTCTCCTCTCCTCTCCTCTCCTCTCCTCTCCTCTCCTCTCCTCTCCTCTCCTCTCCTCTCCTCTCCTCTCCTCTCCTCTCCTCTCCTCTCCTCTCCTCTCCTCTCCTCTCCTCTCCTCTCCTCTCCTCTCCTCTCCTCTCCTCTCCTCTCCTCTCCTCTCCTCTCCTCTCCTCTCCTCTCCTCTCCTCTCCTCTCCTCTCCTCTCCTCTCCTCTCCTCTCCTCTCCTCTCCTCTCCTCTCCTCTCCTCTCCTCTCCTCTCCTCTCCTCTCCTCTCCTCTCCTCTCCTCTCCTCTCCTCTCCTCTCCTCTCCTCTCCTCTCCTCTCCTCTCCTCTCCTCTCCTCTCCTCTCCTCTCCTCTCCTCTCCTCTCCTCTCCTCTCCTCTCCTCTCCTCTCCTCTCCTCTCCTCTCCTCTCCTCTCCTCTCCTCTCCTCTCCTCTCCTCTCCTCTCCTCTCCTCTCCTCTCCTCTCCTCTCCTCTCCTCTCCTCTCCTCTCCTCTCCTCTCCTCTCCTCTCCTCTCCTCTCCTCTCCTCTCCTCTCCTCTCCTCTCCTCTCCTCTCCTCTCCTCTCCTCTCCTCTCCTCTCCTCTCCTCTCCTCTCCTCTCCTCTCCTCTCCTCTCCTCTCCTCTCCTCTCCTCTCCTCTCCTCTCCTCTCCTCTCCTCTCCTCTCCTCTCCTCTCCTCTCCTCTCCTCTCCTCTCCTCTCCTCTCCTCTCCTCTCCTCTCCTCTCCTCTCCTCTCCTCTCCTCTCCTCTCCTCTCCTCTCCTCTCCTCTCCTCTCCTCTCCTCTCCTCTCCTCTCCTCTCCTCTCCTCTCCTCTCCTCTCCTCTCCTCTCCTCTCCTCTCCTCTCCTCTCCTCTCCTCTCCTCTCCTCTCCTCTCCTCTCCTCTCCTCTCCTCTCCTCTCCTCTCCTCTCCTCTCCTCTCCTCTCCTCTCCTCTCCTCTCCTCTCCTCTCCTCTCCTCTCCTCTCCTCTCCTCTCCTCTCCTCTCCTCTCCTCTCCTCTCCTCTCCTCTCCTCTCCTCTCCTCTCCTCTCCTCTCCTCTCCTCTCCTCTCCTCTCCTCTTTGCATGCGTTTATATGGATAGGATAAATTCTCTAAAGATGTTTGGCTCAACACCCCTCAGCACACCACCAAAACAGTTACTACTCCATGGATTTCAGAAATTCACATTAAGAGGGAGAAAAAAAAAATCAACAAATCTAATGTTCTGTGAAAAGAATCCTACTCCTTTGTAGCCACACAGACTCAGAATAGTGCAGTTGCATTTTATCTTTCATCTGCTGATTTCAAAGGATTTGACAGAATTTAAGCAAAGGGGCATTGCTGTGTACTAGGAGGCAGGAAAGTCAGGGATGGAGGGATTATCCCAACCTCTCCCCCATAACTGTGCTGTGGGACTGCCTGACCTCTTCTTGTTGGCCAAAGGAACAACCCCCATACAAGGTGATAAGAATGACATTATGGTCATACCTATGGTCATACATGACATATGGTAAGAACAGCACCTTCTCCACTGTTCTTTCACCTCTAAATGAAGCCTATATCTAGGGCAGAACCAGCCATGTGCTAGCAAAGGCACCTGGAAGAGGTTAAAATGTTGGTGGGAAAGCTGGCAGAAGGAGCTGTGGGTTTGAGATAAAATGGCTGCACTGTGAGGTGGGTAAATGCTCCCTCCCTCTTTCCTCCTGTGAAACCAGAGGAGAGGTTGGCTTGTGGGAGGAAAACAGGCTGCTCTGGGGGAGTGCTGGAACATGCTGCTGCAGCTCTGGAGACAGATATTTAACATTCACAAGCAGAGAAGACCCCTGTAGCTCCTTAAGGTAACACAGGAAGAGGGGAAAACACAACTCGAGCATCTTGACTCTTAGGTTGCTGCTAGATGTGGCCAGTCACCCTGAAACCTCTCTCCAGCCAAAACAAAGTGAGTACTCTGACCTCTTAAATATATTCTGCTATAAAGATAATATTTTCCACAGATAAGAGTGCCATATACATTATATATGAAGCTAGAACCATCAATAGTCTATTCATGCTTTCCTTCCTCTTCGCTATGTGAGACAGCTCTAAGAAAACAATCTTGATGTAAATGAAAATTAAAAGAGATATAAGGAGAGGAACCACATAACACAAGCACAGAGGTGCTGGTTCAGGGAAGGGTTTCAGCCCTGAGAAGCAGCTGGTGCCTCACTTTCCATCAGAAAAACACTCCCTCTAACAGGCTTTTCAGTTTTAGCCTTTGGGTTGTAACAAAACTCTCTGCTGTTATCTTGTTTTGCCAAATGCCTGTACTGTAATAGAAGGAAAGATCCACACCAATGGGGATGGAGTGCAAGTATGGACTGAGTGGGGATATTTTGTATAAGGGAAATAAATATAAACATTTTCAGAAGGGAAATATAGATAAGGGAATACATATTTTATGGAGGCCAAGCAGGTGAGCTGAGCTGGACTCAGGAGAGAGACTTTGCTCCTTCCTGTTTTGTGCTCAGCTCCTGCATTTGGGATGCCAAAAGGAGGAAGATGAAGCCCTAACTTTCCCTGGAAACCTACTTTAAGGTGGAATGAGAAACTTTGAAAGTGCAGGGGGAATTTTCGTTTCCAACCAGATGTTTGGGTATCAGATCTACATATAAACCTATATATAAATAATATCTTATCTGACACAAGCAATCCTGCCAGCCCTGGGGTCTCCACTGCTCCCAGCACTCATTAGCAGAAGTCTAAATAGAATAATTTCACAGAAATATTAAATGACATAATGGAATTTTAAAGTAATAGTCCCTGAAATAAATCAGGCAAATATTTTCTGATAGGCATTTAATTTTATTCTTTAATTCTCACAGCCTGATTTATTTCTCCAACTTTTAATTAAGGCCTAAGTGTTAAAAAAAAATAAAGTGAGATTTTGGAACCTAAACCTAGACCTGTAATCCCAGTAAATCCCATTTAGCTGGCCTTCAGCCACACCAGGCATGGGTCAGA
Source organism: Taeniopygia guttata (assembly GCF_048771995.1). Classification (NCBI taxonomy): domain Eukaryota; kingdom Metazoa; phylum Chordata; class Aves; order Passeriformes; family Estrildidae; genus Taeniopygia; species Taeniopygia guttata. Next base: position 4,780,294 of record NC_133025.1, read on the forward strand.
GTGTAGGAGCACATTGTGGGCTCTTTCTTTGGCACAGAGGCTGGTGAAGATAGTGTGGCTCACATCCAGGTTGCATAAATCCCACCCTTCAAAACAGGCTAATTGCATCTAAATTGATAACTGGGACTGGTCCCTGGTCTGTGCTGAGTCCCAGACCATGACTGGTAATTGTTGAGGAAAATGCTACATGGCTCCAGACCTATGCAGTGACCTCCTAAAAATGTAGAAATATCACTGTGCTCTTGACAGAGGCTTCTAGAACTCAACCCATGAGTAAACTTGACTGAAATACAGGGTTGGGATTCAGTCTGGGGTGGACGCACCAGCGTGTAGAGTGTTTTGATGTAGATAATACTGAGGTGATAGATATTGATAACTGGAGTTCTCAGAGGAAATCACTTAACAAAATTTTGGTGTCGAAGGACTTAGACATATTTAGCAGGTCATATGGTCTGCTTGGTACCCTAGGGCTTCTCAAATGTAGAAAACGTCAATGTGGGAGCAGATAAAGCCAAGATAACTCTTGTATGTGATGACAGACTATATTTTCCTTGCGCATATCATATGGAAATTTATCTGTACATATCTTGGTCTTGAACTGAAAACTTTCCTAGAGGCTGTTTCTCTTTGAAAAGCTCTAACCTGAGGGCTCCATTCACTCTGGGGCCCTTTTCCTCCTGAAAAGAGAAGCAAAGAGCCTGCTGTTCAGGCTGCACTCTCTTAGATGAGCAGGAGCATGGTCTTCACACCTTGTGACAATCTTCCACTCAATATGTGTGTCTGTGGGGGAAACCAAACCAAACCAATGCAAACCAAGCAAACAAACAAAATATCAAGATGCCTTCAATCAGGACAAAGCACTTACTGGTATAGAGACAGATCAGTAGGAAATATAATTCTCTGCAGCACAACTCAACCTCTGCAGCCCAAACTCAACCTGCACCTCTGCCCTGGCTTGCAGGGAGCGTAGCATGGTGCATCCTCACCTGAGCTCTGATGTGTCACAGAGGGTGGAGGAGAGGAAGACAGTTTAGGCAACCTCTTGCTGTTGTGGGTGTGCTTTAACCCAATGGCTGTTTGGATAAAATACTTTCATTCCATGAATATTTTGGCAACACCAGTTTTTAATGTGTGCTAATCTCTGCTTCTAGAAACCTGCTTCTCTGCTGTGCCAGGGCATCTCCTTACAGCCTGATTTAAAGTCTGTCTGAGCTTCTCAGGCCAGCAGGCAAATAGAAGTGTTAGCAATGTTGAATAATCCAACACCTGAGCTTCCTCTGGGTCAGTGACTGCAGCAGAACAAATGGAAACTTCCCTCTTCCTATTGGGATCTGCAGTGCAGCAGATATTGTTGGGTGAGGATAGAAACAGTGGGACACACTCCAGAATTCTGAAATGCACTGCACCACCAGCATTACCCAGGGATGTCCAGTGGGAATGAACAGATTCTCTCCTGGTTGGTTTAGTGTCAGTACAGCCAGTAAAACAACAGGATTTGCACGGAATTTTATGCCATGAATATGCTCATTTTGTAGTAAAACAGGCATTATTTCACATGGCTGGTGGGTTTTTTAAGTTCTTGCATGGGAAGAACCAGTTTCTGCAGTTGGTCCATAATGCCTCATATGGGATTTGAGTGAAGAAGTTTCCCAGGTTTTCTGGAAATTTTACACAGACAGAGGGCTGTGACATTAGCCCTGACCAAACATTTTGGATTCTTCTGTTGTTTGGGATAAGTTATAGCACATAATTTCTTGTCTAGAGAGGAACACAGGTTTAATATTAATACTATTATTTATAATATAATTTATATTGTTTATATATTTATAATTACTACTTATAATATTTATACTCAAAGCTGATAGAGAAAGTAAGGAGAGGCATATTTTTTTTTTATTTATATACGTAAGAAGTCAGAAAAGGGTTTAATTCAGAATGCACAGAATATCCTCAGAATATCTCAGTGACTGGCAATTTTATATGGAAAAATACATTTATATTTTCTTTTGAGGAGAATGGGAGAAGTCTTAGAAATTATATCAACATTCGTTATTTTACATATTTTTCAGTCATATTTCATACATATTTTTCAATCCAGTTTCTAGTGGCTGGGTAGAGGCTGTCTCTTGTCTCATTGCTAGAGCTGTGTCTGTCAGTAACACAAATTAATGGGGGGAATCCTACATGAATGGGAGTACCAGGGCTGAGTAAGAGCATCAGTAGGAAAGGTAACCTCCAAAAAGGTATTCCCCAAACCAACACAAGAGATTTCTCCCAAATCCCTTTCCCCCTTCAAGCACAAACCAAAAACTCATCCTTAGTGCAAGTAAAAGTGAGGCTTTGCAGTTTGCGCCAAAGGTCAACAGACCCAGGCTAATTCAGGGAAAGAGAGCAGACAACATTAAAAACAAATTAAAGGTTGGCTTTCCTTGCAACAATGCTTTACTGCTTAACAAACACACTCCTGCTCTCTCACGGAGATCCTTGCAGGCAGATTGCAGAAATAGAGGCCTAAATTAATATTTCAAATGAGCCAGACCCTTTAATTTTAATCAGAGCCTCATTTTAATTAACTAATTTTGGCAAAGATAAACAATTCCTGAATAGTATTGTAAATTCCCTCCCTAAACATAAATTTCAAAGCTGTCAAAATAAATAATGGAAATATTCATTGGACACTTCAGGAAGTAGCTTTTACACCATGACATTATTTCAATTTCTTTTCTCTCTTTCCTTAGGTGTTTGAAAATTTTAAATCCCAGTGACAGTCAGTTTCAGGTGGTTATTTCTAAGGACTGACAGCTTTGAACCCCGTGGAGGAAACCAAAACAGAGAGGGAAAGATGAAAAAAACCATAACAACAAAAAACAAAGAAAAGAAAGAAAACCTTTTGCTTAAATTAGGTCAGGAACCTCTTGGCACTGTCCACATTCTTCTCCAGCACCTTGGCTTTTTGCTTCATGTCTGAAAGGGAACAGAAAGAGCAGATAATCAGCCAACCTTGGTGCACTTTCACAATTTCTGTATAAAATTTCACTTAATGCAATTGTGGCGCCAGGGCTGGGCGTATGATGGTACCATTCAGAATATGTTTATATAACATGACTGCATGCCACTGTGATCCTTTAAATTCTTTTCTAAGAGCTTTACTCACTCCAGGTTCGCTCATCCAAAACCCTTTATAATCTCAAATATCTTTCTTACGTTCTCCTTTGAGCAGCAGTGCTGGAGACGGGGGGAAGGGGAAGGGCAGAAAGAAGAGAGGAAATATGTAACTGATGTGGATACTGGGAAGAGTTTGCTCTTTTTCCCCATTCCTGGGGGATAAAAAAATTTTGCTTTAATGTAAATTCACTAGGGTGCAACAACCTTTGTGATGTTTCTAAAAGAATATAAATTTGAGCTGCCTTGAGAAATTCTTAAAAGCAGTTGTTGGGTTTGTACTGTTGCTGTGTAGATTTTTTTTGGGATTTAGAAATTTTGGGAAGTTTTGGGAGTTTTGCATGCAGGAGTGGAGCAGCCAAGGGGGGCACAGAGAGCAGAGTGGAGCAGGGGCTTCTTATGGCTCCATGCAAGCAGTATCTGCTTATCTCTTCTCATTCACTGTTCACACACCTCCTCCAGCCTCCTTAATTCTTCTGTAGCACCACTGTGCCTGTGCTTAGGGGAAACACCTGCACTCAAATTGTCACATATTCTCCTTTCAACCCCTTCCTGATAATGTCCTTTTTCATGATGCACTGAGAATAAAAACACCCTTCATGGCAGGGAGGCTGCTGACCTCCCAGCATGTCAAACAGACTGATGTGAAATTGTTGCTTCTTTATTTTCCCTTTCTTTCTCCATTCTTACTCTGTTCTTTGTCCATCTGGCATCCCACAATACCTTTATCAGTGATATCTGTGGGGCTATAATATTGTATTGTGGCTTGAACAGTGAATAAAGACATGTCAAGTGGATTTTTCTTAGAGAAAAGAGTTCTTCATAAAGCAATTTTTTATTTTACAAACATGTTCTTCCCACCCTATTAACAGGATGCTTAAATGCATATTCCAGCTTTTGACTTGGCTTGCATAACTTCTTCACAGTTTGCTTTAAACAATATTATTGCCAGACGTGGAAATAAATGTGTCTATTTTCAGTAAGAACAATGACAGCCTTTCATTTGGATGGGACATTGCTCCATCATTTTAACCTGGGCTTAGGGATTAAGGCTTGCAGTTCCTCATCAAATGTCAAAAAGTACATTAGGCAAGTGAAATATATTGCACTGTGGGCTATGTTACTTATTTGTATAAACAGTTCTTATAAAAACAGCAGTTCTGTATAAAGAGGAGTTTTGTATGGTATGTTGCTGTTCTACTTTCTTAAAAAATTCATTTCTGAATGAGAAAATACTTCCAACAGGCAGGTGGAAATGTGCTGTTCTATACTCATGACACAGAAAAATAGTAAACTCCCTCAGGGCATTTTTTCAGTGTTGTACAAGTTATTTCCATGAAGTTCTGCTGGGCAAAGGGAAAGAGACCAATACAGGTCCTTAATTTGCAAGCCTCTCCCATTGTTAATTCAGCATGCTTAGACTCAATTTCCCTATAAAAGGAACCTCTATTCTCTTGAGGACTGATAAATGTCAGGATCATAGAATTTTTGGGGTTGCAAGGAACCATAAAGACCATCTTGTTCCAAAACCCTGCCATGGGCAGGGACACTTTCCACTATCCCAGGTTGTTCCAAGCCCTGTCCAACCTGGCCTTGGACACTTCCAGGGATGGGGCAGCCACAGCTGCTCTGGGCTCCCTGTGCCAGGGCCTCACCACCCTCACAGGGAAGAATTTACTTCTAACATCTAATCTATTCCCACTCTTTTTTTAAAAGGATTTTCAGAGCAAATAACTACAGAAGTGGCATATATCAGGAAGACACCAACATTTAAAGATATTTTCTCTTTTTCTGGTAGCAGGCAAAAAGCTCCAGGCATTAACTTTTGCTCAGTCTATCCTAAGGGAGGCATTAACTGCTTCATGGTGCCTTTCCCCACTCCACTCCCAGCTCTCCAGTCCCAGTGCGTGATCCAACACACACTTCACCTTAAAGCCATTTTTTGGGTGAATTTATGGCTTAATAGCTCTTTCCTGGGCTGATACTTACTTCACACTGGGACAGGGATGTGTCCCACTGAGGTATTTCCACCAGGAGGTAGGTTCCTATCCACTGCCACAGAAAGTTTGGCATATTCAATCCCCTTAAGATGTGCTGCAGATTAACAGCATGGTATGAGCAATGGAATTGCTGTTGGATGTTACAGGAGACTTCTATTTTTGTGCTTGTCACGGGTGTTGATCAGGACTTTGCGAAGAAAATAAAAATTTTACTCAGAAAGAATAAATTTCCATATGTTTTCAACTCATAATTTGAATTTTTCCTCCCCTCAGACTGTGTACTCAGAAATGTTGAAAAGAAAAAAATTCCTCATATTCTAGCTCAACAGGACATTTAGTTTTAAATTTTTGCTAATATAAATTTAGCCAAATAGAAAGAAAATTGACAAATTTTATTTGAAAATCATCAAGATAACAAGAATATCTTTGTTGACTGTTCTTTGGCTGGGTTTTTTTGTTGTTGTTGTTCTGGAGTGTAGCAGTTTTTCTGAAATCTCAAAACAACATTGTTGGATATGGAACTATCATTTGCACAACTCGATTTACTGAGTCGTGGCGTGTTGGAACCGACTGGGAATCCTCCTTTGAATATCTGATTATCTGGATGTACTGTGAACACACTGAAAATAATATGAACTTTAAATGCATGCCCTAATTCTTATCATAGTGGTGCAGGAAAAGAAAATTTATTTCCATGCTGTTTTCTTCATGGCCTTTTTGCTCACAAGTAAACACATCCAGTGATCATTCTGTGGATGTGTATGTTTTAATAGGCATTTTAATAAAGTAATGTAGAATATGTTTACTGCCATTCATTAAGAGTTTGATATCAAAATGTCTTACAACCTGTCTAAATTCATAATAACTGCATACTTGTGAATATTTCAGCTTTGCCTACAACCACCTTGGAGGTTTATCACATTATGCATAGAAAAATATTGTGGGAAAGCACAATAAATATAATCTCAGCAGCTATTCCCTTCAAAGACTTTCAGTTTTATGCATCTTGAATTCTAAATAGGTTTATTGCCAATTATACATGATGATGAAGCAGTAACACGGAGTATATGCCATATTTAAGAGACTCACACCAGCAGATGCTCTTGTAAATGTATTTTGCTTCAAACCAAGAAATCAGTATTGTGAAATCCCCCCAAAAGCTTGCCGCTGCACTTTCTCAACTCAAAACTTGTAATCATTCTTGCTCTTTGATGGATGGCTTCTTATAAACTCTGGCCAAAAGCCACCGTGACACAAAGATGTTTGTTTGTGCCCAGTTTTTCTGTCCTGCAGTAGTGCTGGAGGTGTGCATCAAGCTCAGGACCGACTGTGATAACATCCTGTATCCAGACAAAATTTGCAGTCTTAGGAAATACAGACAATAGGGCTGGAGGAGAATTTGGGAGGGTCGTGCAGTGCAACAGCCTTTCCTGTCCTGCTGATAAGTGCAGAGGGGAACAGATTACCTTTTTCACCCTTTTTTTTTTAAACTTAGCAGACGAATAATAGTTCCAAACCTCCATGGCTGGGAGTTTGGAATTAGATAATCTTTAATATTCCTTCCCATCCTTACCATTCCTAGAGTCCATGATTTTATATTGTATTTCTTCCCCTCTCAACCTCCAACAAGCCCCTGTTTTGCTGTCTTTGCTCCAGCACTGTGCCATTTATGTTATTGTTTCTCCAGATGCTCACCTGTGTCACCTCTTTTTTAAAGCAATTTCCTCAATATTGAAAACTGCATTTCAAATTAAACCAAGCAGAACCAAAGGCCTGGTTTAGGGGTTTCATTTAAATATAGAGTGCAAATAGAGACAGAAAACACAGGAAGTATATTAGACTTAAATTTACTCATGTAGAAGGGTCACAGAGAACTTATGGTCTTGTCCTGCATCCTAATAACTGGGATGATCTACAGCATATTTTCAAGGCCAGGTTGGATGGAGCCCTGAGCAAATTGGTCTAGGGGAATGTGTTCCTGCCCACAGTATGGAGATTGGAACTTGATGAACTTTAAGATTCTTTCCCACCCAAACCATTCCATGGTTCTGTGATCTTTGGTTTGGTTAGCTCCAGGTGTGCAGATTTGAAAAGCAAAAGGCTTTCCCAGCCTCATGCTAAAGTAAAGCTGTGACAAGAATCCAGCACTGCCTAGCCTGAATTCAGTGCCTTAACCACAAAACCACCTTTTTTTTTTTTTTTTTTTTTTTTTTCTCTTTTTCATTTCTGTGAAAGAAAAGATTTCAGGCCTTTCAGAAACAGGAAAATAATTACCACCTGTCTGTAACAGAAAGCTCACCTTTTTGATAGTAGTGACTTCATAGTTTGGTTTCACTGTTCTCAGAGCTGGCAAGACAGAAACTAACTCCATGAGGTCTATGATAATTTCAAATGTGGTATTCCATTAGAGTCTCCCTTTGTGATTTGTCCCAGGGGTTAAATAATTTTTATTGGATAGTGGTAAAATTTCTGCTTGACTCCTCCCCACCTGTGGCTGAGCAGTCAATTTGCACAGGGCAAGCTCTAAACTGCTGTTGAGTCTCTTAATTTATCCAGACTTCCTTTAAAGAAATTTACTTCCTCTTGCAAGGCTTGGAAAACATTAGTCTAGACCTGTGAGAGCATATGGCTTTCTATGCCACCCAGTGAATGGTAAAGAAATGTTGGTGCTGAAAAACACATGTGCCCCTACTAGACATCTCTTTTGCCAAGTATAGACTGGGATAAGGCAAAATGTTCTAAAATCTGGAGTAACAAGTATGTGCTGTTCACATTTGAAATGTGAGCAAAATTTTACATGGAAATTTCAGCCCAAAGGTATGGCTTTTTTATTCATCTATTATTCAGCCTTTTTGCCCCTACGTTGCACTCCATGAACTTTTCTTACCAGGGTCTACCTCCATTTTATTTGCATTAGCACATCTAAAGTTCAGATACTTAACATCAAATAAACAATAATGAAAATTCATTGCACATCTGAGAATGTGTTCCCCATTCAGGAAAATACATGGAAATGCCTCTAAGCCTATCCATATTAAGGACAGCATGTAAGCAAATAACTTTAATCTTGTACTAAGTATGTGCTTAAATAAATGAAGATGCCTTTCCAGCCTATATTTTTCACTTTGCCTATAAGCACATCAGAACTTCTCTAAGCTTGACTTATTGGCATAGGAAGGATCTTATTGTTACAAGCCTGAAGTAGGAGGTCTAATAAAATTTCCTAATCTGATGAACCAGGCAAAAAGAACCAGAACAAATATAATTTTATATCTTTACTGGGGGGAAAAAACAGATGATGTGGCTTGAAGTTTGCTACCGTATCTTTTATTAGGCTGTAACTTATACAAATTATATCAAACACTGCAGTAAAATGAAGCTGGATTTTTGTAAGCACAGATCTGCTTATAAAGCTGTAATTTTTTAAAATCCTGTGGGAAATAGAAGCTGTACATAAAATTGCACCAGACTGAGAAGGAAAGCAAATAAAATACAGATGATTCTTTTATAATGTTTTAGAATATATATTTTTCACATATTGTCATTTTCCTTCCTGAAAGTGCACTGTTGTAGATATTCCAATAGAAATAGCAGTTTGTGCACTGTCTAAAAGCAGCAAATAGAATATCCACATAGTGAGGTAATACGAGGTAAAGCAATAAAGAAAACAATTTAAAAAAAAATTCTAAATGAAAAGGAAAAAGATGATTTTGGAAACAGTCCAAGCTTTATATTTCAGGCGTCAGACATTCTCTCACTGAGGAATGGGAAGGAGGAAATTTACCTAGCGGGAATCACTCGGCTCTGATTCATCTTGCTAAAGTTTAGGTGTCTAGGTATCTAAAAATTAGGTGTCTAGTCATGGCTAATTATCTGTGTTCCTTCTGTAGTCAATAAAGAGAGATAAGCAGCTCTGGAAGGTGATTCAGTCTACCTATCTCAGGACATTTATCTTGGAACAGGACGAGTTTTCTTCTCTCTCACTGCCTATTTCTGCTCATCACAGCAGGCGCTTAGGTGGTTCCCTTAGATTAGATGCCTGACTAGTAGATAACCACATTTAGGTGAGGTGATTCTCTCCATAAGTAATTGCTCTTATTGTTGATAGCCGGGATAATTTCCACTGATGTCAAGATGTGATGTTTATCTGTACGTTGTGTGTGATTTAACCAACCAATTTTCCATATGGTAATGGTGCTTTCCAGAAATGGAAATTTGTGCTTGAATTTGTACTTGCCCAGGTCATCCCTTCAAGGGGTTGTGAACAGTAACCTGGGCTTCCCATCTTAACTTGTGTACCAGTAGAATGAGCAATTTCCAAAATCTACCCCAGAAATAGATGCATTTAAGTGAGGAGGGATAAAAATTATTTATCTCTGATATAAAACTGATATATCTGTAAATCTAGCAGAATTTAAGTTCTGCTTCCATATTGTATAATATGGAATTAAGTCTTCTGAATTGTAAGAAAATCCTATTTTCTGCTAAACAGCTAAGTGGCCTCAGATTAAAAATACAAAAATGCTCAAAGAGTAACAAAGACCTGGGCTCAGTTCTGCAGCTGGATAACTCCCTGGAATTCTCCTTGTGTGGTGGAAGAAGAGGAGGCCACGTGAAGAGGTTTCTTTCCACCTTCCCAGTTCTTTAACAGAGAAGACACTGATCTGAAGCCTTACCAAGAATACCTGTGACATAATCCAAACCACCAAACTTTCATCCTGGTGGTTTAACACGCTGATTTAAAAAAAAAAAAAAAAAAGAAAAACACTTGGGAAAGGAATGAATGGAAAGAAACCCAAGTATTACACAATTGTTTAATTATTTCAGACACTAAGTTAAAAAAAACCTGCTTATAGTAGTAGAGATGCTACCAGAGGCTAACTGAACTGAATGCTAAGGCAGATTTTGCTAATCCAATGTAGAGACAACTAATTCTAACCACAGTAGGTGCAAGCCAAAGAGCAAAAGTTGCCCAGAAATATCACTTCCTTAAATTTCTGAAGCATAATTTTTCATGCTAAAGGTTTCTTTCAGTCACTAAAGCCCATAAAGAATTCAACAAAATTTTGATTTTTCAATCATCAGACCGATTTAGCAAACTGGAATTAGACATGGTTGGTTAATACAGGTCACAACTCAAAATGTAGGGAAAAAAAATAAGTTCCAACACTTTGCTATGCATTAGAATATGTCCCCCAAAAATGTCCAAATTGGATAAGGAGCTCCTTTGGCCCCCTCAGCTGCTCTAACAAAGACTCAAAACCTTAGGATTTGCTATTTAGTGTCTTTAAATTTCAGGCTAATGGCAAGCCAAGAGTAGGGAAAATATCAAAAAAACTTCTAAACACACTTCTGGTTTTTGTAGTCCAGAACTTAACCCCTGGTGCAAAGGAAGAACATGTGTTCAAAGGCATGACTGAATTTTGAGTTTTGTCCTGCAGCTGGGCATCTCACTGAATTGCTGACTGATTTTGTCTATGGATGTAAGAAAAGTTTTGAACAAACAGATGATGAAATTAACTGAGGAAAAAAAAGGGTTGAATACATCCCCTGTTGTTTTGATGCACAAGGCCTTCAGCAGGATGAAGCTCCACTGTGCCTCAGAGTTTTTTTTTTCTGTTGTGTTTGTTCCCCAGCAATGCTGGTTGGTCTAACAAAAAGTCTGTCTTCTCTGCAGAGCTTATCTTTCTGTATAAAATTGTAGTTATGTTAGAGGGGTCTCTGAAAATAATTTGCTCTAGTCATGGCTTATAGGAAATAAATTGGTAAATTCTCAGCCCACTTGCTCCCAAGAAATGTTTAGGTATTGATTCTGTGGTGGACATGACTTTGTTTTCTGCAGAATGACAAAGAAATTCGGTAGCTGAGGGATGGTTCCAATCTTTGTTGTGTTTTTTAAAAGCATAGTTAAATATTCTGCTAAAGAGAGTTTGGGTGTGTGAGTATATGTCTTTCACTCATAAGCAGATTTAGTTGTGCAGGGTTAAACAACCTATTACTGCAATTCTTTGGGGCAGGGATAGTCTTTGTGCTCCAAGTTTAATGGCTTGGAGCAATATTCTTGTGGCTCTTAGCAACTGCTGAAACACAAAAGGTAAATAAGGGTGTCTCAAGCTCAATCCTAGGCCTTTACTCTACTTGGCAGTTGTTTATTTTGGTGACTCCCATGTACTTTTGGTGTTACTGCAGGCCACTTTGTCACCTAGGTACATATTGCAGAATTGGCCTAGAAAAAACAGACAGTGCTACTTCTCATTGCTTTCTGTGACCAAAAGAAAAGATAAAAAATAAAAGAAATCATCCTACAGGGTTATTATTCTGGCCTTTCTTTGATCATTGACTTCACTTAATTTAAAATTAAAGAGAGATCAGAAAGAATAAATGCATATTAAATTAATAGCACCTATTCAAAGACTTGCATATTGCAGATAACAAAGTAATGTTCACATAAAAGATAGAGATACAAAATAGGATGGAATTTCCCCTACTTGTTATCATTTTCAGAAGTCTGTATTCATGCTCATTTAATCATTACCATAATCTGTGGAGAAAAATGGCCATGACAATCTGCAACTCTCTACACACACATACACATGTATATTAGCTGTAAAGGAAACACATGACCTGGTTTTTTTCTCCCTTATCTAGGCATTATGTATACAGGATTGTTTGTCCAGTGTGTGGATGACCCAAATGTCATTTTTTCTTTATGCACAGGGTCTTCAGACTTCCATCATCTTTTGTCCACAGGCATTGCCAATCACTGGGTTTTATCAGAACTCAAAAAAAGCAGTGGGTTTTTTGCTTTGGAGAATAGAGTTGGGGCTTCATGCTAAGAGGACTCTGTGATTCTCTGTGTCTGTGGCTGAAGAGCCGTGTGGCATTCAAATAAAAAGAAACAGTCTTGAGTTTTGGCTCATTTGGTTTAATATTATTTATTATTTTGCAAGTTATGGGGTGAGCAAACACTTTGGTGTTAAAACCAGAATGCAATTTCCCCTCTTTTGTTTTAGAATTGCTACTGGTTTTTTTTCTTTTTTTTTAAGTGCTGCCGAGTGTCACTGGAGCCTTCTTTGTTTTGTTCACAGAATCACAGAATCACACTGGATGATGTGGGTGGTGAGACCAACTCAGAGAGCAGCCTGGTGTGTCTGGGAAGCCCTGTAGATCTAATCCACTCCTTGGATTCAGAGTAACTTGAGCTTCTTTGGTATTCCAAGCCCTAAATCTTCCATTTAAAACCAAATTTCACCCCTTGAAATAATGATATTTTGAGATGTCATGTTAGACTATCAGTGAAGGCTTTCCTCTTGAAATAAATGAGACCTGGATCAGGATGTGGTTGTTTTGCCAGGAGAGATTTTGAAGAAAGGCCTCTCTCAAAGGTAGATGGAGGTTTTGCACAGTTTCATACTGTACAAGCCCCTTTGATTAAGCCCTTTTCATTTTCAAATTACTTAATTACCATTCCTCTTGCTTTCAAATCAAAACGTGCAACAGCTTATCTCAGTCATATGAGAAGACTGGTAAAGAAGGTGATATCAGCAGGAAATTAAAAAATAAAATAATGATAATGCCAGTCGGCCTCAAGAAGAGAAAGAAAATTGACTCTTACTAATGTTATGTATTAATTACACTTACCCTTATTTAACATCCCCATTATATTACACTGAGCAGTGGCGTAAAAGGCAGTCTTGTCCACAGTTAAAGGTTCTCTCCCAGACTCTGCTGTCTTAAATAAGAAAATTTCATTTATTCATTATATTCATTGTGATATTTCTGTTCCTTGAAAGTAATTTATCTTTTCCAAACAACTTCAAAATTCATTTGTATGGGTGAGATTTTAGACGGAGGTAATTTTCAGATCAATCTAGAGTATGCACGTGCCAGAACAAGAACCCAATAGGAAACTAAAGGGAGATTGATCCTCATTTCACCAACCAGAAAAATCCCAAATTGAATTTTAAAAAGCATAGGCTTTTCATAAGCATATTGTGAAGGAAGTTTGTTCAAAAGGCTGTTAAATGTTTCACAGTAAGTGTTGGGACACTATGACATTTTAACATTGATATTTTTGAACACTTTGGAATGTCTAACTTTTTCGGTGGAAAAAGCAGTCAGTTGTACCAAAATGTTCAATGGTGCCACCTACAGTTTGCCAAATTTTCACTTATTAAAACAAAAAATGGATCAATAAGACAGAAATCCCATAATACAATTATAGAATGGTTTAGGTTGGAAGGGACCTTAAAGATCATCGTATTCCTACCAGCCTGCCATGGGCAGGAGCACCTTCCACTATCCCAGGTTGCTCCAAACCCTGTCCAACCTGGCCTGGGACACTTCCAGGGATCCAGGGGCAGACACAGCTTCTCTGGGCAGCCTGTGCCAGGGCATCCCCACCTTCACAATAAAGAATTTTTTCCTAATATCTGCTCTAAACATGCTTTCTTTCAGCTTAAAGCCATTCCTTTTGTCCTATCACTACAATAGTAGAGCACTACATTTCAGTATTTTCTATCAAAATGTTCTTTTCAGAGAGCTCATTTTTTTTCTGTAAATGTTCTGCATATTTATTAAAGGCATCATGAGGAAGAAATCTTTCATGCTTGAAAGAAATCTGGGATGTGTTGTATTAGAACAAGTGGGAAGCATTCTGAAGTCCGTTTTTTGTTTTTTTAAAAACATTTCCCTTGGTTTAAAATAAGAAATTTTGTTTTGATTTAATACCCTGAGAAAAACCCCACAAAACCAACCAAACAACAACAGCAACAAAATCCCACCATCAATTTTTGTTTTAACAATTTTTACATTTTTCAGAAAATTAATTTTGCAGCTACCCATTCTGACAAGAAGCTCTGTGCCTAAATTTATAATAAAGAATGTGTACTCTGTGGAATGGGTGAGGTTTCCCGTTATTTTCACAAATATTGGTGTGGTAGGGATCCACCATGCTCTGTGAACACAGCTCTTATCTACTTAAGTAAGATCAGTTCAACCTTATTCAGTTCAATAACTCAAGCAATTTTGTCCCTTACTTGATAAAAACTCTTTCTTTCTTAGCTTTTCTTCTCTAGTGAAACTGCACTGTAGAGCTTAAAAAAATCAATCAGCTCTTCTGTTACATTATTGTCCAGAATGGAATTTTTGCTGTAGGATGGATGGTTCAAAAAGCAAATTGTTCAAAAAGCAAATAGTTAAAAAAGTCAGAAAATCAGAAAGTAAATAGCTAAGGTCTGGAAACACAATCCAAACCATAGTCAGGAAGGTTGATATTAGTTGCTAAATGGCTTTGAACTATTTCCTCCAGTCTCTAGAACCTCCCCCTAATTACTTATTTCCACAAAGATACCTTTTTTTCCCAGGGTGATCATGCAGATTTATGTTGAAAGAGCACTAGAGATCAGACTCTGGCCCATGGCTGGCATGAACATCATTTGCCAGTGCTCACCTCCTGAGTGTACAGCACTTTGTGTACATATTGAAAACTTACAAGTCCAGAGAAAAATCTGTATCCTGTTCAGGCTAGCCTTGAAAATCAATAGAGTTGGCAAAGTTTCTCTGTCTTTGACCTCTCAATACTGTAATTACAAAGTCACAATGGATGTAATTGCTCTATAAAACTTCCACATACCATGGAAGTATATAATCACTGAGAATAACCTTGACAAGGTATACTTTGTACATTATGGTTTTTTTTTTTTTTTTTCCACTTGGGACAGTAAGGCTCCGTTTAGGGTGTGTTGTTTCAGGAGGTCTGGGTGTTTTTTCTTCCAGGAATGATGAAGTACAAACAGTTCTCTTCAGACTTGGAGGTTACAGGTGTGCCACCGCGTTATCCATGTCACTGCAGCATTCTTCACTGCTATCATCATGCCTGTAAAATAAACTGGGCTCTTGCTCAGTGTATATCCACTGTTAAAAATTTACTGTCAGCTCCTGATTTATGGACTTGCTTTGCAAAGTTCTGAACTTAGCACTGGGTGATGTGGCCTCTTTGAGTCATTTCAGCTCTTGCACATCTCAATAACCTGATGCTCATTGTCTCAAAGATATCCTGGACTTCTGTCCAGTTCAAGGACCATGATTAGGGCAGAGCTACCTCTAATTTGTTCATCACCTCTCAGTGATAAACCTCAAATGTCTAGGGAATTCAGGATGAGACAAAACCTTGACGTTTCAAGAGGTTTTTTTTCTTTAAATCTTCAAAGCTTCTGGTTCTTAAAAGCCCATCTCAACATCTTTTCAGAAGAATTACTTTATTTTTTAAACAAAAATCTTTCTTTTTCCATCTGCAGAAAGAAAAGGCAAACATTTTCAGCAAGCTTTGAGCATTTACAGAGCTTGACTACATAGATATAATTTAGCCCCAAATTTGCTTCAAACACTTCCTATTTTTCTTTATTATTTTCATGGGCATGTTTATTTCTTGCTAATGCTGTATCAGAGGTAGGCTTTTTTTTTTACATATTACTTAGATATTTTCCTTTTGAAACATTCATTCCACAGGAAAAGATTCAACCCTGGACAATAAGGTGACAGAGTTTGGTCAGAAACAAAATGTTGCTTAAAAAAGTATATGCAGCAATTTTTTTACAGCAAATGTACAAAGTCCTGGGAGAAGCTGCTGGTGGTGTTCTGACAGACCAGATGAACCACTGTCAAAGCTGATTTTCTGATGATGTACAGAAATCAGTCCTCCTGACTCAAGAATCTTGAACTTCCTCATGATGCAGAAAATGTCTTCATATGAAGAGAACATCAGGAACATTTTGAATTTTTCTCTGCACTTGTTTTAATCACATCAGGCTCTGAGTGAAAATGAAAACAATATTTTTAGAGGGAAAAGTTTGTGGCCCTGCTCAGATGCCTGCTTTTCAATGATCTGGGTCATCCTCTGCACATGCTTCTTTCTCCCTCTCTTAATATTAGAGAGTTCCAAGTGATCAGCTTAGTTAGGTGCCTTTTACACCCCTTCAGAGTCACATAGATCCCTGTTGTGACAAGGAATGAGGACTCTTGGTTTCAAAAGTGGGTGCAACAGCACAGAGTGGGATCCTGCATTGGGAGGAACCCCATTAGAAGGGCACTCCCCATGTACAGCTTGATGGATGGCCTCTTCTCCTCTATCAAGGGATTAACACACCCCATGACTGCCTCAAACATGGTCAGACAAGTCTCTTCTGTGATGTTTGCCTTGTGTTTCCATCTTGTAACCGTACATGTAGGTTCTCACACAAGTAAAGAGAAAAAACTTTGAGAGAAGGGGCAGCTTGGTAAAACTTCCACTGCCTAAGGGATGCTATGGAAAGATGAGCCCAGACTCTTGCCAAATGTGTTCTAAAACAGGTCCAGAGGCAGTGCTGATGTTGCAAAAGAGGACCTTTAACACAAGGACTATGTTTATTGTGGCTAAGAGCTGGAAGTCTCCCTGGAGAGGCTGTGGGATCTTCTTGAATTCCTAGGGATTCAAGAAACTTTTATGGGCAAGGCTCTGAGCAACTTACTGTGGAAGCAAGAGATTGAAGTGGAGATCTCCAAAGGTCACTCGAAAGCTTGACTGATGCTGAAGTTCTATGATTTTATGTGGAGGAGTATGGCAGACACGACAGCATCCATGTCTTGTCTTGTTCCTAGAGCTTGGTTCTGGGGAAAAACCACAATGTCCAGTCCTGCCAGGGACGGGAAGAAAGTATGGTCAGATCCCAATGGTAAAGAGAGAGAAAGAGGTCCACAGCATATTCACATCTCTAACCTTAAACTCTGGAGTTACTCTCTGGATGATGAAACTCTCCTTGATCTCTGCTCCATCCATGTTTGAGTCATCTTTGTAGAAAGATTTACAAATGTGGCATTTTAAGTCTGACTTTGTAAAGGCATGAGGACTCTGTGAGCTCTCACTATGTATCTGTGAGATTCCTAGAGTAACCTGTAAACCTTTAAGCAAATTTCATCCCATTGGATAAGTTTTGAGAAAGAGTTAAACTTTCAAAGGAAATGAATTCCTAGGCAATTTTTCCCTCCTGAAGAGAGATATCTGAATAGATAAAAGATAACTAAATAATGCAGCTATTTGAGGAGTTCTGCAAATGAGAACCCACTTTCTATCAGTTTGTGTATCTATGTATCTATCTATCTCAAACTTGTATACTCCCTTTATTATGAATACTCTTATGCACAGTACATGCCCAGAATAGCAATACATCCATTTCACCTTATTCCCTTCTCTGGTTGCATTCCACATTCAAGGATTAGGATCTTAAATACATACATGGGAAAGTGTGAGTCAATGACTATGTTAAAATCATAGTTACAGAGAAGATTAAAAGCGTTCTCTTTCTATCAACTACTTATACCTTCTAACTCTGGTGTGCAGGCTTTCATATCTGAATCAGTTTCAGTGAAGTGTTCCAGATTCTGATTTGTCAATATTGCACTGTATCTGTATCAAAATTCATTTTACTTCACATCTGTTTTTTTTTTTTTCCTGAGACCAGCTCAGTCAAAACTCCTTTATCATAACTGGTGTAGAAACATCACAAACATTGCATTAATTTATTGTATTAATATATAGTTAAAAAGACATTAATAATGCCATAACTTTAATTAAAAGAGCTGTGTGGTAAATGTGTGGGGATGTAAGTGGTCTGTCAGTACCTCATATTGATTATATAAAACTAGTCTCACAACTCAGGACTCAAACTCTATATCATCAAAAAAATTAATTCCTATGAGAAGGAATTTAAGAATGACATCACAGCTGGAGTCTGAAAACAGAAAGATTTAAAATAATCCACAAATGTTTCTTAAGACTAAAGGAGCTACACAGGAATGACCTCAGATGAATTTTTGAACTCCAAAATTCCTCCTATAAGCCATGTGAGGGTGTGTGTAGAGCTTCTATTTCTTTTTTTTTCTTTTTTGCATGTGAGTAGTTAATAATTTTTAAGTATATCAAGAGAAGTAGGGTCTCAGCTCTTTTTACATGTAAAATCTTGGCTAAATATCATTGTGAAAAATACCCTCAAGCTTCAGGACAATTCAGGGGGGCTCAGTAAACTTATCACTATTGAAATTCCATAGCCAGCATCAGGCAGGAGTCAGATGATTTGATGATAATAGTCCTTCTGGGCATTAATGTGTTCAGGTGAATCCCTCACCCTGGTCTGGCTCCTGAAAACATTTTTTGACTCATTTTTTCCATCAAGGAGTCTTAGAAACACCAATTCAGTTGTGTGCTAGAATGGAGAAAGGGTGGTAAGGCAGGATTTTCTCCACAAGGGCATGGTGGAAAGCAGATGTGGTATCTAAAAAGTGTGGTTTTGAAAGGAGTAAGGTTGGCAGGACAGGAAGGGGCAGCGAAGCAAGAGGGAAAATTCAGGCCTTCAGTAAGAACCACCTGAAGAGCTTTGCCCAAGTCTAGTTTCAGAAGGAAGAGGGGAGCGGTAAAGGGGAGCAAGGGTGGGAAGTTGCTTTAACATTGGCGGAGTAACACATTTCCCATGTTTTTGCTGGCATTTGGCCCTCAGAAACTTTCCTGCCTGGTTGTCTGAGTCACAGCAATTCAGTCTTTGTCCGGAACAGCTCCAGCCAGTTCAGTCCCGATTGACCAAATGTCAATGATTTCCTTTTTTATTTTGGAGTTCTTGTTTTGGTAACCTCTATTCATGGAGGAAGTCTGGATCTGATAGCTTTCCTGTTTCATTTCCTACCTGCATTTTATGAGTGATCATCTTTCCTTGTTCTCAAGCAACAAGTCTCCATGCAGTTTCCCTTCTGGAAGGAATTTTGCCATTCTTTTGAATTCCCAGAAGAGATGCTGAACAGTGAGGGAAAGAGTTTTCTAGTAGGTTTGAAGCACAGCTATGACTAGGAGCACAGTCTCTGTCAAAAAAAAAAAAAAAAAAAAAAGAAAAAAAAAAAAAGAGAAAAAAGAGAAAAAAGAAAAAAAGAAAGTGTGTGCAAAAGATCACAAAATATATTAGGTTGGATACCAGCTTACATTTGTCCTTGAATGAGCAGAATATATTTTGATAATATCCATCTAACTCTTGCTTGCATGCATTGAATTTTATCCCTGCAGTAACATTGGAATAGAAAAAGAAGCTACAAAACACATAAGATTTCTATCATTCGTAAGAGAAAAAATGAAAAGTAGTGTTTGGTAACAAATATTTTGTATTCATGTTCTCACGTTCAAGATTATTTTGGAGTTTTGGTTTGGGCTCAGATGAACTTTTCAACTGGAGAGCAGAGAGTTGTTTTACACTCATAAGATGGGAAAGGCAGCTTCTTTACAGAGGACAAATCGAATTGTACTCTCACTACAATTTAAATCCATTGAGTTTAGCCATCTTACTAAAGGTTTGTACTGCTACATACAAGATTAAAACTAGATTCTGAAAGCACTGACAAGTTTTTGTCATAAAGAATCATGTCACAAATACTTTCTCCTGTGTGTTGAACAAGTTAATGTTTGTAGAGCTCATTCTGCACCCACTTCACTGAATTATGCTGCTTTTTATTATCCAGTTACTTCTAAGTGATAGCTTAAAGTAGGATTTGGAATGCTAAATTCATATTTGTGTTCACTAATGGAAATAATTTTAGAATCAAATAATGGTTTGGGTTGGAAAAGACCTTAAAGATCATCTTGTTCCAACCTCCCTACCACAGGCAGGGACACCTTTACACCTTCCACTAGACCAGGTTGCTCAGAGACCCACTGAGCCCAACCTTGAACACCTCCAGGGATGGGGAGTGTCGCTTTGTCCTGGTTCCAGCCAGCTGGAAGGAAGGGAGGCTCTTGTGGGTTGGAGGGATATCAGAGGGAGTGGTTGGGAATTGTCAGGGATGAGCAATTGCATGCAAATTATTAATTTCTTGAATCATGGGTATTGTTGCTGTCATTGCTCATTTTCTTATCTCATTGCTTTTTCCAAAAAATTGTCATCTCATACTATGATCTTTACCTTTTGTGCCTCCAATTCTCCTTCCCATCCTGCCACAGGTGGAGGATGAAGGTAGCGAGCAAGCAGAACATGGTTTGGTGTATTTCATTGGGAACACTGAATTGGGGAATACCATTCCGAAGCCACAACACATTTCAATTCTATTTTTAGCAATATCTGTGGTACATGAATAATAATTGATGAGTATTTCCCATACAAAGAGATGTTATGATACTTAGCAATTCTTTCTCCAGTGTACCTTCTTCTTACAGATAAATACACATTTCAGATACTCTACTAATTCAAGTCCTTATTAATAACTCCAAAAATTTTTCATCTAATCTACTAAGATATTTTTGAGCTAATGATATCACAAAGAGACATTTTTTTCCATGTATTTATTCCTGTTGCATGGACTCAGAGGGTTCATTTCATATTTCATAGCTGTAGCAGCCATTGATTTCTTTCTGGAATGCATGTGAAGTTCCTTTTGTCACCAGTGGGAGTCATATATTCACATTAAGTCGAGAACAGGCCCTGATTCATAACCATTTTTATTTGAGTATAACTGTAATATCAGAAATACACCAGGTGCTTTTTATTTTCTTTAAAAAATCTATGTCATTGGAAATCCTGCACAGACTTAATTACTGGTTTTTAGAGCAGCTTGAAAATATCTTCAGGGATTTTCATATCAAGGTACAGTCTTCTTTATTGGCCAGGTATATTATTTCTTAGCTAGCCTTTCCATTTTTTCAATTATTTTCATGGACACCAAAAATTTTGCCTTAGCAATACTTCATTCTACATTCTAAAAGCTACATAAACCAGTAGAAAAGCTCCTACTTGCCACAACTGACTATGGATCAGCCCTACAATAGATCTCATGTCAAAATTCAAAGAATTTTGGTTTAGTACGGATGTTCCATCTTTTCTGAGAAGGAAGCGAACGGAAACTCTACATCTAGATATTTATTTATTTTTGTCTGTCTTTTTGATTATGTTAGTTATTGAGTCAGTTTTTCCATTGCTACAGTTTCTCCCCACTTCATTAAATTCAGTCCAATTCAGCAATGCATTTGAAAATGTTTGTTTCATATATTCACACTACCAGCCATATTGGGAATGTTTGGTTACAAAAAATGCTAAAGTGTGAGCATAATTTCCTACAGTATTTGACCTAGGCCAGGAACATCACCATTAATTTTAACAAGTTAATTAATTTACATACAGTTTGTAACATTATATTGATTTTATTCCACTATTTCTCTTTTGTTCCAGTTCCTTCAATTTTATTATTTTACTGGATTGAATCTCATCAACTTACCAGCGTGTGATAATTACAGTTGCTTAGTAATATATTGCAGTAGATGTCAAAAGAAATCTTTTTTAAATGCTTGTCTGGGGTACAGACAATAATCTGGAGTTTGGGAAGTGTAGGGTACAAGGAAGAATGAAGGACTTGTTTTGCCCTCCTCATTTTTGCATTCACTTGACAAACAGAAGGCGCAGATAACAATCCACTAAAGCAGAATTTTGCTTCACGGGAACATACAGTCCAAAAAGTTTAGAGTTTAATCCAAGAGTACCTATAAATTTTACCATGGAAAGTATAAATGTTGGTGTTTGAAGAGGCTTCTCCACGTTCACAAAGGATTAGAACTGAAGATAGAGCCCAGTTCTTCAAAAAGCTGGCCCAGTGTTGCTCACGTGCACACCAATAGAAAGGAAGGTGTTCAGTCCATATTTGAACTTATAAGTAATGTCTTGAAAGGAAATGTCAGCAAAACTGACATATTAGCACAAATCTCTAGATGTCTCCAGTTTGTTTCATTTTAAAAAATGTAATAAAGAAATGCTTATTCACATATATATACACACATATGCACACAGAAACATATATGTATATATCTGCTTCTTTCCAGCTAAAATGATAAACATGCGTCTTCTCTGTTTCTTATTTCAATACATTTACTGACATTTTTCTGATTCTGCTCAACTGATTTTAACTGGTTCTTTTCACATTTCCATTTCCATTATTGCTTTTCAGAGAAAGAGGCTGGTAGGTGACAAATGTGGAAATATTCTGTAAATGAACTACATAATCTGCAAATAAATTGCAGTTTCTTCAGAAACAGTAAATGAATCATCTATAAAGATGTACAAGAGAGTTTCTATTTTCATAACATGCATGTTTTATAAACTCATAAATGCAGTGGATGAGCAAGTCAGAATGGAGTTGCAACATTTTGCTAAATCATTTTACCACTATTTTTTTTCTTTTCATTATAGAAATAAAAACTTATGGTGTCTATTATCCTTATAAAAGAACCCCTTTCTCTCCTGTCCCTTTTTTCCTCTTCGGTACAAATTCTTACATTTTTTTCTTCTGAGGATTCTTCCAGACTGTCAGTATGTTTTCCCCAAAAGTACATGGCAAGTGGCAAAATGCATTAGAGCTATTACTTTCCTCAATGACTTAAATTCTCAAACACTGAACTTTTAAGAGTTTCATGTCCTTTGGGTTATGCAAAGCTTGGTCTGTATCAGAATAGGAGACAAGCTAATAGCACAAAGTTTACCTACTTCTGCATCTTCAATTAATCACCCAAAGAGCCCAAATGATAGGCAGCTCTAAACATTACTAAAAGCTACTGATTGGCACCATTTGTTTTGGTTGAGGGCACCAGAAGGAAAAGGAGATTTGTTTTTGTAATTTGTTTAAAAATATACCAGAATCAGTTCAACATATTTCAATCACTGATGATTTACGAAATTGTGTTATAAAATTCATTATAGAGGTAAGCTGTTTTTACATAGAGCCCTTCAGTGTCATGGGAGCAAGTGGTCAGAAGAGTTCTGAAGGTGCCATTTTATCCAACAGTTTTCAGAATAGCACAGAATGTGTCTAGAAAATATGTTGGCGGTGATAATTTTATATGTGAACGCATACACGTACACAAAGAGCAATATCATTTCCTGTGAGTGAGAGAACACACACAATCATATAAAAATCTTCTTTCATATTTTGCTTAAGGAGATCAGTGCTGTGTGAAGCTCCACTGAACTTCCTGCTTGGTCCCAGCATCATCTCTGTGTGTTCAAGTGATGAAAGCATTGGCACATCCTGCCTGAATATGACCATTAAGGTCCAATACAAGTAAAAGTGATTGAGAGCCGTAGCCTTAGGATGTCAAAAAAACCCAAAAAACATTTCAAATGTGCCTTTAGCCTTTTTTTTTTTTTTTTTTTTTTTTTTTTAAGCATGCATGCATAGGCTCTACACACTTGATGGGTTTTGGGCAACCCCTGGATGGTCTCATTTTCATTTTGGAAATGAGAGGGAGATTGTGAGCCTAGTGAAGGGAACAACAAAACCATCACAGGGAAGTCTTATACTTCACCTAGCATAACTCAATTTTTTTCTTCTGTTCAACAATATATGAAAAAAAGGTTCTTTCCATTCTGAATAGCCCTGACCAGGTAAAGTATTACTTCTATCACTAGTGGCTCAGAAATTTTGGGACGTTATTCACTAATGAATTACAGATTGTGCAGAATCTGTATATGAGTCCCTTGAAATTAATTATGTATACATAAAGATATATATATATATATATACAAACGTACATACAGAGAAACAGTGTTTCACCATATGTTTAAGAAGTTTGAACATATAAAGAGCAATTGCTCACTCAGGTAGTGTTTAAATTATCAACTGGAATTTCCATTTTGATCCTATTAAGGATTTAACCACCTGTACATGCACAAGCACAGAGACCACCTATGAAGCTCACACAGTGAGATTTTTAATGGAGATCACTCATATTTTTAGTTAAATTATGGTATGTGTCATTCCTGCTAGAAACAAGTGCATTTATGCTATCTGTAATCAAATTACTATCCCCATATTCATCCAAAGAATGACTCTGAGAAAAAACATGCTTTTTACAAAACCCAAATAAATGATTTCTAAGAAAAGAGATACAAGAGAGCAGATCTTCCCCCATGGCTGATCACACTCCTCAGCTGATGCTGCTGATAAATTTGCTGATAAAACCTGGAGGGACTTTCACAGGGGAACATTACTTTTAAAACAGCTTTGTAAGACTCAAACCTCCTTACGCTGCAGATCTGCTGATCCCTGTTGTCTAGCTGTGGTTACATGGGCTGACTCCAGTTTCAAAAATAATTTCTTAATCACTTTTGGCTCATCTTGGGTTTTCACATTGCAAAGCCGATGCAGCTGTGGAAGGATGGACCAGATTCCATTCTCCCTCACACCTCATCAACATCAATGTTAATTAAGTTCTAGGTTTGAGGCCAGGTTACACCCTGAGATACAAATGGCCTCCAGTCTGGGGCAAGGGCTCTTCTATTCATTTGTGCCGTGCCTGGCATGATGTGGTTCATGGATCGTGCCTGACATTCCTGGGGATTGCTGTAGTAAAGATAATAAAAAGCAGTGTTACATCCCTTAAATGAATGATGGTAACTCCTTCACACACAGCAGTAGGGTTGGGGTCAGAGACCAAATTTGTGCATGCATTGTACAGTGACCTGTGGTCCTGCTCTTCTGCCTCTCCAAGCTGAGAACATGGTAGAGCTCATTCTGACTTTCTCCTTTCCTCATGCAGAGGAAAGCAGAAGGTGCAGAGAAATGACTCAAGCTCACATGTCACTCTGGGAGCAGGGAAACCCTACCAGACAAGCACATTTTGTGACTGCAAACAGGCTAATTCTTCCCTTTAACGTATTCTGCCACAAACTACTTCCTTCTTCAGGAAATCAAACGAGCTGCTCCATTAAATGCTTCAGACCTGTGATACCTTTCAGGTTTTTGTTTAGTTCAAGCAGACAAGTTCCTCGTCCCAGCACAAACCTGGCTCTCTCCCTCTCTCTGTCTTTCCCTGCAGTGTTACTTGAGTCCTCATTTTCAAATGCCGTAATAGCACCGAATAACTATTTAGTTGAACACAATCACACAATTGTGTGACAAGACAAATGTAATGTGGAGCACAGGGGAAATGTGATCCTAAACTCAGGGCATCCATTCTGCACCAGAACAGTCGAGAGCTATGTAGTTTTTGAAAACCAGTCTCCTCTTGACAATTACCTTCAATTAATGGTACACTGCACTAAGCAGAAAATAAAAACTATGCCATTAAATCCTTCAATGCAGGCTGGAAGGGTTCCAGGTTGGCTCTAAACTACCCTAAAGAGCCTGTGTTCATATTACATAGTTATAACTTTACAGGCCTAAAAGAATATGAATCAACAGTCATTTATGCTGTCCCCTGCACTTGACAAAGCTTATGTCTGAGAGTTCTAATCCTGATGTAGCTGGGTTATATGGAGGCTGTTTTGTGTCCAAAATATAAACCTGTCCACAAACATTGCCTTTGCTACTTTAAAACCAAATAGCTGCTATACAGGTACTTTCATTGGTATGTATTTTATAGACATCTATTGAAAGAGTGAAAGCACACTTGTTTTTTGCAAAGTCTTTAGTATGAGCTTTACATTGGAATCCATTCTGCTGAACACAGGTCCTTTATTTATATGTTCTCTGATGGACAGACTTTGGTTTGCTGAGGAAGAGGTGTCCCAGGATGCACCAAACTGCCTGTCCCTGTCCCATTCCACAGTGGAGGAAGAGGTGGGATCCTTGGGAACCATTTTTACCTCCAGGCTGTTCCTCCCTGACCTGTCTGGGGTGGCCTTTGGCAATGTGGTGATTTTGATTGTGGTACAGAAAGGCCACAAAGATTGGCTGTCCAGGCTAGAGCTCATTCAAAAGTTATGATGAAGGGGCTGAGAGGTGAAAGACCATGCTCTGAAAAAAAGTGAAGCCTTGTGATTTTGATTGTCTTATGTGTTTTTAGGACTTATGCCCCCGTATACTGAAGTATATTCTAAGTTGCAACTTGGCTAAAATTTTTCTGCCAAAATGAGCTTGGATGTGAAAGCTTGCTTACAATGAGGCCATATCTTTAAAGGGAAACACCTCATTTTAATATAAAAATACATTTTCTTCATTTTTCAGCCAGAATGTTTGGCTTTCAAAGACAGATCCGCTTTGGGTTTGGTTTGCATTGTTAGTTTTTAATTAGACTTTTCAGTGTATCAAACAAACATAAACATTTTCCTCTGATGTGTTTAGAAAAACTCTCAGTACACCCTAATATCTTAAGAACCAAGCTGGGAAGGCTATTCCTGTGTTTTGCTTGTTTTCAGCCTGATTATGGAGGTAGCCTTGGCTCTCAGAAATCCCTGCCTGGTGCTCAGTACCATCCATCACCACAGGCCTCAGCACCTGAGAAGCTGGAGCAGTTTTGGACTAGAGGTTTTTGTACTAATAGCAGGACTAAATAGCCAGGAAATACCAGAATTTGTGATTTCACTTGACCATTTCTCATGTGGGACCAAAAATTCCTGCAGGTTCTCCCAGTGAGCAGTGTTAAATGTTCATAACAGGTTATTATGATATTCATATTTTTAAATTTAGTTACTAGCAAGGCCCATATGCAGGTTTTTACTTTTCCCTTAGTTTATAGTGGCAATTTTTCAGCTTTTCTTGTTCATTTTTAGCCATTCATACAGTGATTTTTTTCCTTGTGCTCTTCCTGCCTCTGACACCCCAATCAGTACTTTTGGCAGCTCTGACAAGAGACCAATCATGTTGTGTCTCTTTGGGTTATTGCAAGGCTTTACCAAAACCCCTCATTATTTTGATATATTTGGGACTTAGCTCTTGAATTATGAAATGCAACAATGAAAGCTTATCAAGAATATCTAGGATGACAGTAGTTTAATTATATGATATGTGGGTTTAACTGCCTCACTTCCTTAAAATTCTTCACGTAAACTTTCATTCAGGTTAACCTTTAATTACTAATAAACTTCATTTGGCCCCAAAATGTTCACAGTTCTTACAGCTTTGCTTCTGAAACACGTGGTTATTCAGACCCCAAAAGAAGAAAAAAAAAAAGTGCTCAATGCACAAGATGCCAAACTGAGATTAAACCCACTAAGGTCTACAAAGCCTGCTGCAAGAATGATAACTATCTTTGTCAAAATCCCAAGCAAAAACATGTACGTCAAGTGAGATTGTCGATAAAATATGAATATCAGGGTAGGACTAAGTTGTGGGTTAGTTTCAAAGAATTTATTTTCCTCTGAGATACAAAATTTATCTCAAATCTTACAACCCGTTTCTGAACACTGCATTTATAAATTCTGATGACATGTGTAGTACTATGGCAACTCATAACTACAGAAGACTTGTTTATTTAATGTATCTGTACATTTCTCTGGTTCACTGAGTGTTTTGGGGTACTAATTTTTTAATTCTAATATTTCTGTCATTCATTACAGTTCATTACAATTCTAATATGTCTGTCATGCATGCCCATAAACCTACAGCTTTCTCACACTGGATACGTTCATTGTAAAAGATGAAAACTCAAAGATGGGACATCTGATTCCCACAGAGACATCATCTGCCACAGCACAATTAAAAGGGTTTTGTCTAGGTGATATGATAGGGATTTCTTTCCTTTGCAGAGGTGTTCTGAGATGCAGCTAACCCTATTTGCCCAAAGGATTCTCATTTTAATCTAAGCCCAAATTCTTCCCTGTTCCACACTGTACCTGTTTATCTGGGATGTGGTAAGGTTTAATTTAAGCATTTTTTTAGTGGTTGATTTGTTGGGCATTGCTTGATAACTCATAATTGTACAACACAAAATACAGAAACAAACACCAGTTTTTCCTTCATGGATAATGCAGCTGCAGTCATTGAAGCTCAGTGTTTATTTTTGGGAACAGATTGTATTCCTACATCACAAAGTGTCAAAAAACACGTGCTGATGACTAATGTATTTTACCCTGCATGTGGCATGAGCTGGAGAATTCATCCTGTAACTGTGTCAAAGGGAAACTTATTTCAGATCCTTTTACCTCTTGATTCACAGACTTTGAGCAACAACAAAGACTCTAAAACATTAAGGGATTAACTGCACTTAGATGTGGTGAGTGGCACACTGTAGTTAGGGTTAAATAAACAGGCTAACTTTGGCTTTTAGGCATTTGCTTCTCTTCAGTGCCTATAAAAGGTACTGGCATGAGGATCATCCTACCCAGGTGATGGAAGGGAGCTGAAGGCACTGAATTCTTCTCCTGTGCAGGGAAAACATGGTGTAAGACTACCAAATGTTTCCTTTATGTGTTCTGATCTCTCTCTGCAGAGTCATATTTTGACATCAGTACAATTCCCTTATCAGATTCCTTCCACATTCTCAAGGTTTGACAGGATCCTTTCACTCTTAGAGCTCCTTCAGTTGCCAAGGCTCCCTTCCCTTCTCCCTGATAGTTCCCCATTTTTTAGAGCTCTGTATTAATTGTGAACCCTCTTCTCTCTGTTTCCTGGTCACACTGAATTGGTGTCTTCTATGTCTCATCAGCAGCAATAATTAATGAAATTGATATATGTCTGATACTTGGACAGTTGGATTCCCTCTCCTCTAATAGTTGCTGTGACTTTTGTTTTCACCATAGTTGCAGGTTCTCACCTTAAATCAGTGCACAGCTCTTCATCAAACGCATTCTGAATAATTAATCAGCCATGAGAATCCTTGTATGAGGACAGATGAATTAGGAAGTTGTGGAAATATGTCTTATGGACTTGCCTATCCATTCCAAGTATTCAATTTATTGTTCCTTGAACAGGCTTAGACCTCATTTAAATCAATCCACTCTTGACCTGTACAGGATATTTTCCTGAATAAAACCCAAAACAAGACTGAATGCTTCTTCCAATACTTGTCTTATGTGACAGAAAGGAAAGATAGATGTAATTTAACTATTTTGATGAATCATCTATGAACTGTACAAGTGTTAACACATCCTGTCATTATGATTTCTACACTCCCACCTGCTTCTTTGCTTCACCCACCTGTTGCATCTTGCCTTCTAGATTGCAAGTTGTTTGGGGATGGTACATTGTTTACTTTGTGTGTGTTGTAAAATGCCTTAATATGACCCAGTTTAAGCTTCTAGGCTCTTCTGCAAAAATAGAATTTAAGAGTGTAATGAACATCAGAGATAAGCAGAGGCAATAGTAAGATACTGATTAGTTTTCGGATAGGAGCCTTTAAAGTGCATTTTATTTTTTAGTAATGATATACTTAATGTGTGATAATGATCTTAGTGTAAAATCTGATTGGAAAGTAGACACCTGTTGTTTTTTCTGCAAAGTAGTTAAATGAGGTCAGCACTTTAAGCTTTCTCCCCTCCCTTCCCTCCAGCCCAGGGTTGACCTCACCTTGGTTAGCAACAGAAAAAATTGCAATGCCTGGTCCCACCAGTGCCTTGTGGTGGGAAAATTAACATGTGTTAGCTATTCACTGGTAACGATGCTGGAGTGTTTCAAGAAGGGATGAGAGGAAGGCTATCAGATGTTTCCTCGGTCTAATATTTTGTGGACTTTACCACACACGTTGACTTTGAAGATGAGCTCTTTTATGGTTGTCATTCTTGCTTATTGTCAGGAATTTGTAGCTCATTCCAAAGGTACCACCAAAGTCATCTGCTGGGAGGTAAAGATCTTGACATGAGGTGGATTCAAGCCCTTTCCCAAGAGGATATGGGCTCATCTGCCTGTTGTGCTGGTCCTCTCCACCATGTATCTGTTTGAACAAGAGCATTGTTGCCTGTTTGGCAATAAAGTATTTAGCAGACACCCGTCATCCATCAAAGCATTATCATTAATAATCACAGTGAGACATTGGGCAGAATGGGAAATTAATCACAAGTGGCAGCTGAAGTACCTCAGTGCAAGAGGAGCTTTTCTGCATGCTGAAGAGGAGCATTTTTCTGCTTGCCTTCACAAAGGGAAGCTCTGGGTTTAATTCAGATTTGCAACATATCCCCCTTTCCTCTATTGGTGTAAAGAGAATGTCTATTGCCAGATGGGGTAAACTTCAGAGTGATAGAAAGTGTCCTCATACAATCATACAACAGTGAAACAGGGTGGTTGTTTCTTGAAGAATTGAGAATTCAAATTTCCAGAGCTTCGCAACAGTGCTTAAATAATTTCAGGACTCACTGTGACTGAAAAAAAAAATTGTAATTATCACCCTTCTGCCTCCTGCATGGCCCCCGTCAACAGGTACCATGAGAGCAGCAGTGATTAAAAAGGCAGGGTAATAACATCGATTTAGTCTGATTAATAAATTAATAAAGCTGATTGAAACCTAAACAATTCAAATGAAAGTCCTTCTCAATATATCAACAAGTTAAACTTACGTCACTGATTATAGACTCTTTTTGTTGCCCTCTCCCTGAAATGGAAAATGATTCATCCTTTCTTTATTACTGTTCTGGTCTGAATATCATGCTGAGCTAATTGAAGTTTGCCTTTACATTAGAAAAATCTACAAGGTACAGAGACAGTGTCTGTACCTTTTAATAGCTGCTGTCCCCATGCTTTTTTTTTTTTTAACCAAAGCCCATGTTAGTCCTGTAACTGAGTGACATAAATTCACACAGAGTGAAACTAAATAAACGTATATTCACATAAGTCATGGAACATACATTTAACCAAGAAATGTCCAGCATAATTTTCAGCCCTCCAATGATAACTCTGTCACTGGTAAAATATTGATATTGATACAGGAATTCTCAATGCTCCTTTTCAGCAGTTCTTAGCTCAGGAGAGTGTGAGGATCTCTGGCAGATGTTGTAGGATGTTTGTGAGAATGACAACTGCAGCCATATAAGTATGATGAAAGAGATGATGGCAAGCATGGAACTTTGTAGACCTGGTAGTCCTTTAGCACACTCTCAGCTGGAAAGGGCTGAGCAATATTCACTTGTCACATTTCATATAAGACTACTTTTCCACAATAAAAAACCATTTCAGCATTCCAGGCTTACATCTCCTTTTTTAAATTCAAGCCAAAAATGGAAGGGCGCTGAATTGCTTTTGAGGTGCACTGTCCCTTGAAGAAGAATAAAACTGAAAGAGAGTAGATTTGGATAAGAAGAAATTTTTCTTTGTGAGGGTGTTGAGGCACTTGCACAGGTTGCCCAGAGAAGCTGTGGCTGCTCCACTCCTGGAAGTGTCCAAGGCCAGGCTGGATGGGGCTGAGATAGTGGAAGATGTGGAAGGGGGTGGAACAAGAGGATCTTTAAGGTTCCATTTCAAACTCAACCATTCTTTGATTCTATGAATTTGTGATCTTATTCTCCAGGATGTAGGACCTCTTTCTTTTTGCTGTCATCTTCTCAGATGATGGTACTGTTTTAAAGCACAGAACATAAGTCAAACATCCAGGATCAGATCAAAATGAATCTTTCCCCAGAATCCTGTTTTAACAGTGAATGATAGAAGATTTTGAGGAAAAGAGAATAAGAATAATTAATGCTTTGATAATCAGTGATTTACATCATGTCAGCTGAAACTATTTGGAGCATAATGTGTGGTAACTTTGATAGACTATTCTGCTAATTTGATTAATTTATCTCTTTTGCCTTTAAAACGTCCTGCAGCAATAAGTTCTGTAGCAATAGAAAAAAAATTAATGTTACAGGAACATACAATTCATAAATTTACAATTCACAATCATTAGCAGCAGATTGTTTTCCAAGACAGATTCTTATTTGCTTTCATACTTCCTTAAATCTTCCAGCCTCAGCTGATAACAAAGTTAGCTTTCAATAACTGTAAGGAAGAAGATGCTGCAGTCACAAAGACCGACCTTGTTATCACTTCCAGGCCAAATTATATCTAATGATAGCCAGGGAGAAGTTTAATTTGTTAGAGCAATCAACATCCAACCTACCAAACACTGAGACTGTTATCCCAAACCTTCATGCTTATTGTCCCATGACAAGAGCATTTAAAGGACTGTCTGCTGTATTCTGGGTTACAGAAACCCAGGGTCCCTCTTGGTGCCTCCTCTGAACTCTGGAGCAGGAGCTGGATATTGCCTGAGCCTTCAGGAGAATGCTCTAGTATTCCTTGGGGTTGCATTTTGTAGGACATGGGGTGAAATTCTAAAAGTTTGTAACAGTTACAAACTGACTTCCCAGCAGAAGTTTGACCGTGTATAAATCTGTTTCAACACCTCCCTCTCTAGTGAGACATATGGGCAATTTCTTAGGGAGTGCACCTTTCTTCCTCATAACTTTTGATAATTTGCCCACTGAAGGTAGAGCAGACCTTGGTTTCCATTAGAAAACATGATTCACATTAGAAAGAGACCAGTGGTTCCAGATGTTATGGGATGGGTGCTCATGAAATGTGTGCAATAATGCACTTTAACAGTTACACTCAATGCTAGTAATAATAACAGCAACTAGTATCCAACCCAGGCATATATATTTGATATTTGAAATTCTTTTTTTTTTTTTTTAAACATCCAGTTATATTTCATGGGCACAGAATTTGGGGCTCATGAAAACACTCAAAAATGAGGTACATTCCTTAACAGGGGTAGGATAACCCTTGGGGTTGCTGAAACTGGGAAAAGTGCCTGTTGAAATATAAAATAGCTTTAAGCCATTTGGGAATATACTGTAGAAAAAGAAAATCAAAGAGTAGGGAAGGGGAAATGTACTGTCATTTTCTGTTAAGAAGCTCATTTTTCGCCTTCTTTTAGAACCATTCAAAATTACTTCTGGCACAATTTAATAATCTACATCAGTTTCCCTAGAGTTAAGATAGCAAATGATATTATGGCAAAAATGTCTTAAATAAAATAAACCTCAGTAAGACCCAAAATGTTTCTTTTTCATCAGATTCTTGAATAATTCAAGAGCTGTAACATCTACTTTTAAATTTTACTTAAATGAGGATATTCTTCCTTCTAAATGACAACAGTATTTTAGTACAAGGCATATGCAGTGGAGCAGAATTAGGTTAAGATTAGGTGTTATGTAAGAGATTGTGTAATGTAACTATTTCACATGTGATTGTGCAATTGTCAGTATTAATTATAAGCAATTATCCATGTTCTTTGGACACCGTTGTTCTCCTCCCACCTCCCCAGTTCTGTGGGTCGCCTTCCAAAATCTCTGTGAGGGGGAGAGAGGCAGGGAACACGGGGTGGCAACCATGGAGGCAATTCTTGCCATGTTCCACAGCCGAGGGAGAGATGCTGGTTTTGTCAAACTCACACCGTTGCCCAGTGGATGTGGGTTGGCTCCTGTCTCAGCAGCCCTGCCTGACTTCCTCCCTTATCCAAGAATTTGGCTTAGCTTTTAAACTCCTGCTCAAGGTACAAATGGTCCTTCAGCCATGACACTGACCTGGCATAACGTGACAACTGTCATGGATGAGCTGCTTGTGACTCAAGAGCCACAGCTTGGACATCCTTGTCTGTTGCTTCATGCACATCATGGACTAAATGCATAACAATGAGTCAGGCTGATTCCAACAGAGATTAAGTTCATGTAGAGGAAGCATCTGAGATGACCTGGAGTTGTTTTTGCACTCTTTTTGTCTTCATCTTTTAGCATAAGAGCTCTGGCTATGGGCTCTGTTGGTCTTTTGATGGCTCAACAGAGCGGTGCGGCACCTTTTGCTTAGGTAGCAAATAATGCAAAGTTTGCAGGCCAGCACACATTTATTTTTTTAGCAACTCTGCTGAAGGCCATGTGATTAGGATAAAGTCTGGGAGGTATGGAGGGAGAGTTATACCAGCAGTGCATTTGACAGAACCTGATTTTCAAGTTTCTGAGAGATGGTCATGATTTCCACCCCGGATAAATGCTGTTCCATAGCAGACATCCTGAGCTGTCTCTCAAAAAGGGTAGGATGCATCTTAGCAAAGATATTTGTTACAAAAGACACATCTACATCTATGAAAATCAATCCAGTTTCTTTTTATGTCAGGGGAAATCTGGCTGATATATCCTGTGAAGCCCAGAACTATTTCTCTTATTCTCAAACATTCCTCTCAGTTAGGTCATATGAAGCATGCCTAGAAAGTGCCTGTTTTTCTCTCCTAACTGCAAAGAGGACCAGAGCAGAAGGTGTCAATTAAGATGTCAAAAATGCATAGGAATGCCTGAAATCTGCTAAAATGAATATTATATTTTCTATTCTTTAGTGTCTCAAGTGTAAAAAGGAGATATCCATATAGCCATACCACTGTAAAGTTCGCTACTTGGAAAATACTATATTTTAATTTTTTGGGTTTTTTTTTGCTACAAGACCACGGTTTATACTTTAGTCTATTTGATTTTAAAAATCAAATAACAAGTAAAATGATGTTCTGCTAGGACAATAAAAACCCCTTCTAAGCTTATTGACACAAACTTTCCTCCTTGTTGATGTTATCTCTTTTCAAATTATATCTTACCAGGAGAGGAGGCTGATTAAGTGTGGAAGCCTGAGTCTGATGACACACCAGTTTTACTGCATTTAGCTCAAAAATTTGAATGGAAATTCTGCTGGTATGATATCACCACGTAACTAGATCTAGATGCACATTCATGTCTTTGTTCTTTCTCCAGAAAAAGCATGAAGCCTATTTGAGAGCTTGTTGAGAGGTAAAATATCTTCCAGTTTGCATGGAAAGAAGGAAATAAAGAGAGTAAAGGAAATAATTAACTTGAAACCTGTTTCTATAAAATTGCTGTGAGATTAAGCAAGCAATGTTGAAACCACATTCAACCCTCTCCATCTGTCCTATGTAATGCCTTGACAAAAGCCCAACAAATCTGGCACCTCCAAATGCCTTCACATGCCTTTTTTGAGCTGTCCAAAGCATTTATTACTCTAGTGAAAAAATCCCTACTCAGAGGGGTTGTGCAATAATCATTGCACATTTTCTAGCCTTTTGAATTAAAACAGAGGAAGTAACAGCACTTGGAATCAATGGTCATTTTAGGTCCTTTTCTACTGAACTATTCTATTCTATTCTATTCTATTCTATTCTATTCTATTCTATTCTATTCTATTCAAAAACTTCATTTCCAGTAATTAATATTATGCTTTAAAACAATGATGTCTCATTGAGCCCCATAAAGATTTGATTTGAGTTTGGAAGTGGCTGGCTCACCCAAGAGGCAGTGGAAAAATGAAAGTGAAGTGTAATTTTTAATCCTTCTGAAGCCACTTCTTCAGTAAGATGAAATTAGACTAACAAAACAAAACAAAAAAAATTAAAACAAACCCCAAAAAGTCTGGTTTATATCATTCAGCCTTTTTAATCTGTGTGACAATTCCACAGCAGCAATATGGACCCATTTCCAGGGGACTGGTGCACTGAAAGCTGCAAAATTCAAGGAGAATCAGGTTTTATAGCTGCACTGACACTCAGGTTATCGATGCATTGAGCTATTGATGTGCACTTTAACTCCAGAAACATAAAACGTGCCAAAGCAATATTATGTGTGGGAGTTATTCAATAACATGTGGAACGTAAATCTATTCTCTATCTCTTTGCATCAAGAACATTAATTAATTCTGTGATGAGAATGCCATTTTCAGCTTACAGTGAAAGCTGGGAGAAACTGCCAGGGATCCTTCTGACTTTAATAACTGTGCATTTAGTTCTGGGAAGGAAAAATGAATGTAGTCATTAAACTGAAAGATTTTCCTGATCATCATGAGATTGAGCTGTAGGTAGAACTCACAATATTTATATTACAGCAGTAAAGCGTGGATGTTCTTTCAATGTCAGGTTTTTTTGTTTTGTTTTAGAAGACTATGCAAATTCAGGTTCAGATTGTTGGAGAGAGAGGAACAAGGCACTGGGGACATGTGGTGTGGGAATAACCCATATGGTCCTCCCACATCTAGTTAAATCCATCATTAGCACAACAATTTACAGGTATATGGACAAAAATGGGTGTGATCCTGATACTTAAAACTCTTCTTTGTCAATATCTTCTCCATACCCTGTGGTTTGTGAAAACCCAGGTCAGCAAATCCTGTGTTGGCTACTGCACATGATGATGGGGACAGTAAAGATCTCAAAGAATATTGGGACTGTGAGATCCTGTAACATAGCATGACCTAGAGATATTGTCTGCTAGAAACAGAGAACAAGACTACACACGCTTAAATCTTATGAAAGCAGGTCCTCACAATTTATGCAGCAATTCCAAATGTAATATACAATAAGTAAAAAATCCAAGGTCATTTATTAGCTGGCAAAACCCTGGCTATGTATCTTTCTTGGAACAGCACCTTTAATGAACTCTCAATGTGCAAACTAACTTCATCCTGTGCTAGCGTGCCTCATTGGAGAGAAAACTTGTTGATGTCTTCTTGATCTTTAGAAGATAGAGATAAATTCTGTGTCAATGTTAATAATGGTACAATGAAATAAACTGTATCCACGAACTGATAGCATGAACATCTACAGGGGGAGCTGCTTAGGAATTTTTCCTGTAGGATATTTCTCGGTCTAAAAAGTGCCAACTCATGTGAGTGCTTTTTTTTTTCCTTCCTATGGAGTTATTTTTGTCTAAGGAATTATTAGTCTGAGAGAAGATGGAGTAGGACAAAGACAATGTCGATCACATGCTGTTCACAACCATAGACTGAGAAGAAGCTTTTTTGAGTCCCTGCTCTGAATCACACAGGGATGCAGCTTTCTAAAACCAGAATAGATTCAGGCCTTTTGATTGCTTTTTTTTGGAAAAGAGACAGAAACCTAACACTTCTGTTGTGGAATAAAACACAACCTCTTCCCTGCTTCCCCCTCCCCACCTCTTCCACCTCAATATTGCAAATATTTTTAATATGACATTAGAGAGAGGTGCTTTCTATAATTCCACATTACTTTGA
This sequence comes from Taeniopygia guttata, assembly GCF_048771995.1. Classification (NCBI taxonomy): domain Eukaryota; kingdom Metazoa; phylum Chordata; class Aves; order Passeriformes; family Estrildidae; genus Taeniopygia; species Taeniopygia guttata. Next base: position 4,817,214 of record NC_133025.1, read on the forward strand.
GCAGGTGCAGGTAGAAGCATCCTACAGGTAGTATTGTTATACCCCACAATTAATGTAGAGCCAGGCTTAATTTTCCTTTGGAGGCTAAAAGATGACCAAAGTCCTCATTTAACCCACCTCTCCTGCCCTTTAACAGCTTCTCCTGTTCCTGTTGGGACCATCCCAGTCCCCCATCCAGGTATGAGTCCCCCAGGACAGACCTTCCTTGGGACCCAGGAACATACACACATTTTATTGATGTTTGGGTTCACTGAGGAAGGAGATGGGGCACCAGAAGATGGGCATGGAATGTCAAGGAGACTTCAGAGTCCTGAGTGTTTTTTTCTGAGTAAATCAGAGAGTGGCTACTCATCTGACTGATGAGATGCCCTTGGCAAGAATGTGCAATCACAGGTGCCTCAAGATATTTGTGTCATTACTTCAACAACTGGGCATTTAAATCAGAGACACAGTCTTATCAAATAAAGTACAACTGATAAGGACCCTGTCCTATCCTCTGGAAGTTCCTGCAAATCACCAAAATTCAGGTTTTTATGCCCTTAAATATCAGTGCAGGAAAATAATGAACAACTGGTTTAACAAAAAAACCAAAAACAAACAAACAAAAAAATTTAAAAAACCAAAAAGTCTTTTTTAAACATTCAGAACATTTACCAATACTATGCTAGAGAAAACTGCCAAAGTATTTTCCCTTTATTTGAGATGTTCATATTCACATAATATAAGAAATATTGTTTCCTGGTTGCATGTTGACAAAATATTCCCATTTTTCAGCAAGAACAACTGATTCTGCTGTTTGAAAAAAGAAATTATTTTCTGCTAGTGATGGCTTTTAAAACTGATGGAGATTTAAAAGTCATGATAGTACATGTACAAACATTTTTGAAGGCCAATATCCAACTGATTAGATCTCTGAAAAACTAATTAGCTAATTTTCTTGAAACTCTACAGTAAATTGAAGTATTATCCAAAGCTTAAAGCTGGAAAGTTGGAGAAGGTTTCATTCATTAAAAAGGCCAAATTATTAGCACTTAACAGAGCTTGTTAATTATTTCAGTACTGCAGAACTGTTGTACCCTTTAATTAATTATATAAAACAATGTCTTTTAAAATATGTCAATATAAACGTATGTTATCTGAGTTGATTCTTATCCCAAGCTCCCTTATTTGAAGCTAGTCTAATACTCTTCTTTTACCTGAGTGCATTGGCCTTTAAAATTATAAAAATAATAAAACAGGAGTTAAAGATAGCTAATGGAGCTTCTTACATCTGAGTTTCATTTTGCAAGAAGAGCAGCTACTGACATTTTCAGTGTATATCTTCAAAACAAGCACAGCCTGCTTTGAAATTAAAACATCATAAGTGAAATCTTATATTTTAAACTTCTGAATTTATTTTTGTATGTCCAGAGACTGAAGGCTTGTATTGTTGTTGTTTTTTAGATGCAGGTTACCCTGATACAAAAGGAAAGTAGAAACTCTTTGAGTTCATGCATTTCAGCACTGCAGTCTGTCCAGTCATGAACCAGAATCTGCTGGTTCACCCTAGAAAAAAAAAAAAGTGAAAAGCTGTATAGCAAGGGACAGGGAACTTTTTAAAATGATTCAACCAAATAAGCAAGTTCACTTACAAGATTTGTTTGTAGAAAAATATTTGTCCTCTAGTTTGCCATAAATACAAAGAAAAGTTTTCTATGTTGTTTATTTGTCTCTTCTTTAGTTTCCCTCATCAGGAATTTGGTCTCATTAGACTCAAGAAGTTACAAGCTCCTTGGAATAAATTATTAATTTTATATAAATTATGTTGATTTTTGCTTTTACTGGCTCAGAATTTGCTCCTGTTTGTTACATAGCACCTTTTTAACAATATTTATTTCAAGAGATTTTTGTAGGTTCTGTTTTTCTGGAGGAATTTGTCAATGTGTTTTAAAACATGCTCAATTTTTCTGTTTTATTTTGGTTTGTTTTCCAGTTGCAGGTAAGAAAAACTACCATGAAAAGTTATAGTAAAACCCAACAACACCAGAAACCTCACCTTGCCCAGCATAAAAATAGCAGTAGCATATTTAAGGAAACATCTGTCAGGGGAAGCAAAATGAAATGCCTTCCCTATAAAACATCATTTTGCTTGTACAAGGGCCAATCTGTTTCATTTGTTGATGTTCACATCAGGATCCATTTGATTTAACCATATCTTTGCTTTGGAGGGAAAAAAAAAATCCAATGTATTATTAATGCGTCATTGTATATGAGAAACGAGTATATGAGTCAATGTTGCTTCAGTGCTGTGCATTATGAAGAATAAGTTAAAGTAGGTCAGCACAGCACATGAGGCTGAAAAGACTAATAATGCATCCTACAGTAGACATTCATCTACCAAGGAGTCATGTGTTATGTGCTGGCACCAACACAAGATAAGCATTTTGATTTGTGGATTTTCCAGATCACATTTATCCTGAAAAAAGAAACAGTTGCTCCAGTTTCTCCAAAATCCACTCTCACTTTTACTAAAGGGACATGGCTGGGACTAATTTTGCTCAAAATTTAGTTTGTTCTCTTTTTTTGTTGTTTTTTCTTTTAGTTTGATTTTTCAAAAGCCCAATCAAGTACAGATATATAAAACAAAGGCGATGAGGGCATAAAGGCAATTCAAACTTAAAAATCACCTTCAAGTTCTTACAAGTTAATCACAGAAATTTTGTAGTAGTTCCTGAGTGAAGGGACATGAAACAGACTAGAATCTTTTATTAAAATAATAATTGTTTCTTCTCCCAAATTAGATGTGCTGAAAGAAACCTACAGAGCACCAAACAAGGAAGAGTTGCAAAGTGAATGTGCTTGGCTAGCTGATACTGCATTTTGGGGTCCAAAAATGATCAGTCCAAAAATGTTTTTCTAAATTGTCATCAGCACTCATTCAGGGAAATTCTTCTTCAGAAAGTATTGGAAAATAATAATGTGGCATTCCATTGCTATTAAGTCTCAAAGTTCACAGACTGCATCTGTTCAGGTTACAAGTTAAAACTATGCTATCATGCTCAGGTTTTTGTTTTCTTTCTTGAATATCATTCATCATCAATACGAGAGATATTATAATCGTAAATTATCCTTCAGTTCCGTTCCTGATCTTTGAGCCAAAAGCTGAGTTGTCTCCCCAGAGCTACGAGTACTCAAATGCAGATAAAATGATCAAATATTAGTCAAATACACAAATAGAAAGGTTCATTAAGCAAGGAGGTGCCAGCCTTTGATGGACTTATACTTTAAGCAGCATGCTTCACTCTCTGCTGCCTGCATTATAAAACCAAAGGGGAATATCTCCTCTTTTGCTGGATTTGAGAAGATAGGTTTAAAGCCGTTAAAGGTAAATTTTAAGAATATGTTTTCCCAAGCATCAAATAATCCCCAGTACTCTGTATATTTCCATAGCCTAAAATCTGGGGATACCAGAGGGAAGGAGTGACCATTGTGCAGCTCCTGACCAACACAAGCAGAGCAGAGTTCCCAGGATGGGGTCTCCTGGTGGGGGGATGTCACCCTGTCCAAACTGCTGCTGACACTGGTGCTGGAAATTTACTGAAAACTTCAGTAAATTTTCAGTAAATTTCACCTGGAAATTTACTGTAAACTTGCTCCTCCCTCTCATTGTGTCAGGAGGAGTGGTGGAACCACCGCTGCTTCTGCTGCACCCACAGTTTCAGCTCAGCCACATATGGGGCTGGTATTTGAAGCAGAAGAAGAGTCCATGAAAATTTATTTCATATATGAAAAAGATGGAATTGTGCATTTAACCCTTCTCTTAAGTGTTTTTAATGTCTAAATAACTTCTGCCAGCGGCTGCCCATCATCTGATTTTGTTGGTCTCATTAACCAGTCTTGTAAAAAACTTGATACAGGTAATGAGAGCATAAAGTGATATCGAGATATCATATTATAATTGTTTTCTGGCCCTAAAATCAAGTTAATAAAGACGAATGTGCCAAAATAATTTGGCATTCTCTGGTAGAGAAAAATACAGGATGAACCTGGTGCACTTTTTTAGCAGAACATACTCTTGCATAATTATTTAATGATTCATGTATATTGCTTAAAGATGAGCTGCGTACAAGAAAAAAACAAGAAATCATGTGAGATTTTTTCCTGCTGTGTTTGTTGCAATATATATGCAAACAATGAAGCATGCTGTTAAATATAAAACTTTGGTTTTGATTTTGTCCTTATTTTTCATATGTATAAATAGAAGATGGCTGATAGAGAATAAAAAATAATAATAACATAATCCAGCTCAAGAAAGTTAAGGATAAACACTTTAAATTAATGTTTTAAAGAATATTTCTTGGCATTCCTCTGCCTACTAAACACTTGAACATCTTTGTTATATATTTATAAAAAAACACCATGTTCAATGTTTTAACTAAGGGCTCCAAAAGCACTCCAGAAGAGTCATAAGAAAGCACATAAACCCCAAGAAAATGCAATCCTAGCGTTTCCAGCATTTTTTCATTTAAAAAAATAAGCAGAAATTTATTGTATTAAAAAAATCTAAAATCAATTTTACTAAATTGCTCCTGAAAGTTCTTCTTCATAAAAAGAAAGACAGCATAAAGAAAAATATATAGAAATCCTATAGTGAGTTAATCTAATTATGTACAACAAAAACAAGGTAAGCATTGTAAATTTGCCCAGAAATACCAGTTGACTTGTAAGTATTATTTTACAAAGCACTTATTTAATCATTTAGGTAAATGTTGCAAAACTATTTCAGCATGTTTGGTTGGTTTTTTTTTTTAATACAAAGAAAAATTGTCCCTTTTGAGTATGTCTTGAGAACACATTATTATAAAACAGCTTGGAGAATATGGAAGATTGCTTATCTTGCTATGTTTAATAGGACAATCTTAAACTGCAAGTTCTGGTTTTGCACTAAGAAAAACAGATCTCCTGCCATCATGTGGAATGTAGCAGTATCTCCTTTTTGAAAGGATCTGATGTTTGCATGCCACGACAGCAAATGCATGGTGACAGCAACATTATGTTGTGTCTCATTTGAAATCTGAGCCATGATTATAGAACATGAGCATCTTGGTGGGTGGTGTCCAACATCATCTTCAATGAAACATTCTCTGTGATTGTGATTAGGAAGCTCTGCCTATTAAACTCTGGGAAAAGGGACCCATTTCTTTTGATTCCTGATGTCAGGAATGTTAAGTTATGTTTCAGATTTGAGGCTCCTCCTCGCAGGATTGTGTCTGTATTATATAGCTCATTGATTTCACTGAAGTTATACCAGGAGGTTTGGGTTATTCTTATTATCGCTATCAGAGTGTTTGAAAATATGCCAGGTCTGATACTTATCTACTGGTGTCACTTATACCATTTGCAGAGCAGAATGAAGCCAAGCCTGCCTCCAGAATATCTTGATCTAATTCCAGAGCCCATATTCATGAAAAATGTGCTTCTACATAAGTGCTGCCAGAGCCACTGGACTTTTAAAGGAACTTCGGCCCTCCTGGCCACACAAGTAAAGGCAGATGGACACCCCTGTCCAAAGGGAATGCAGTTCTTCAGTGGGGAGAGATTGATCTTGATGGGAAACAAAACAAAAGTAGCACGTGTTGAGTTATCAGGTTAATCACAGAAGTCCAAGGTGGATGAGGTTGGAGAGAACCTCTGGAAATCTCCCATCCAACTTCATGCTCAGAGCAGGTTGCTAAGGACTCTGTCCAGTCAGGTTTTGACTCTCTCCAAAGATGAAGACCCCACAACATTGGATCCCTTTTGACTTTTATCTGTTTTCGACCACATGTGACCTTAATCCAAATTTTTAATATTTCTGCTGGTGTAGACCATTTTCTAGGCTCATAGAAATACTCCAAATTATGGAGGATACCTCGGCTTTCTGCTCTACTCTGCCCAGTGCTTTATGTGAGAGAGCTTTCAGCTTAGTGTTCAGCGCTAGGATATACTTCTTCCCACTATTTATCATTTTATTCTTTCCCCTCACTCTCTGTGGCACTCTGCCCTTCCCTTCTAAGTAATTTTTCCTTTTTTGCTTGGTAGCACCTCTCTGACCCTTGTTTAGAGCCTGATGATTCTCAGATTACTCAAAAGGATCTTCTTTGCTCAAGGTGAAATTGATACATTAATCTCTCCAGAAACAGAAATTGTTGACAAAATGAGAATATTGGCTTTCAACTCAACTGAGTTTTCACATTATAACCTTTGTTAAAACTGCCAATTAAGAAGGAAACAGAAAATCAATGCACAGTGCTGTATTTGCTGCTATATCAGGTTGCACACTTGGGCATTGGAGAGCAGAAGACTCCTCAATCTGTGAACTCTCTTTGCACAGAGTTGACCACCTCAGCCTTTTTGGTGTCCAACTGGACTTCATGGGAGGCTCACTAGGTTAGGATTTCATCAGATAAGATGATTTTCAAAACATGGCCTAAAATGGCCAATGTGTGTCTTATCTCATCTTTGAAAACCAGGCACGTTGGACTGCTGCTTCACAGAGCGACTTTCAGTTTTTTAAGACCATGCTGAGATGTAATCCTACTTCTTTGCTATAATCAAAGAAAACACTCAGTTTTTAGAATAATAGAGGAAATTTTAATTTTTCTTAGAAATACCATTCTATTTCAGACTGAATCATTGAATGTTATTGCATAAATTACGATTGCTTTCAGATAAAAGGGGAAATTTTTTTTAAAGTTGTACAGTAATTTCTACAAAAAATTCAGCTTCTGAAATAATTTTAATCTCCCTTGTTTTCTTCTCTTCAGAAAAGTTTTGTTTCTTTTCATAATTACTGACATATCAGTCAGTTTTAATATGAAAAGTTTAAACATTTCTAGGTAATGCTAATTGAAAATATTGTCAATCATTTAATAATGTTCGTTCTTGAAATTATTCACTTTTTTTTTTACGTCTCTGGACAAGTCAGTTGGCCAACTTGTCTAAGGTGAATACAAAATCCTTAAAAAAACAGTCAGTTTTGTCTAAGAAAAGTTGGAAAAATATCTAATCCCTCATATTTTTCCAGTAATGGGGTTTCCAGGGCATAAGCAGTGAATTAAGAAGAAAGATGTATTCAGCCACAGGAGCATTTATCTAGCATTAGGTAGCCAAGAGATGTTGCACCTCACAGGCACCCCCCGACCTCATGAATTTCCAACTCTATTTACCTATAGTAGTACTGCAGTCCAGGCTGTGGTTTAGAGAATAATGTGCTTAAAACAACATAAAAGTTTTCCAGATAAATATTTATTTGTCACTTGCTGTATCAAATACCCTGCAATGACACTTTAACATTGGACCAATATCCTTGAAAATGATGTGCTGGTTGCTGCTTTTGTGGCTCCTCTAAAGAATTTGTGAACTATTCATTCATTCAATGGTAAAAATGAATTTGTAGGTGTTGGGCAAGGGAGTTTTTAACTGTGGGGTTTTGTCTTTCTTCTCTGTAAAGTGGAATGATTTTTAGTCCACAGGATTGCTGTGAAGTCTAAATCAGTTTTTATTTTTGGCTTAGACACCAGCTCCAGCCTGAAAGGTGTCCTTGAAGAAGTCTTTTTTCTTTTTTTTTTTTTCTTTTTTTGTGCTGTTAATACTAAATATTATGCTAATTCTTAGGTCAGATCATGAACCCTTTACTCAGGTAAAATTTAAAGTGACTTAACTCCTCTGGTTATGACTGAATATCAAAAATGCAGTATTATTTAGACTTGTTATTTACAGGGAGAAATACATATTGAGCTGTGTGTGTTTCTTTAACAGAACCTTGTGAATTCTTATCTGTTTTCATGTGTACACTTATTTATTTCAAACTGTTTATACAAGATAACTAAAACGAATAAGAAAGGGGAAAAAAATCTTGCATGTGTTTAAATAAACCAATGTGATGTATTGGCTTTTTACAAATACAAAGAATACAATGAATATGTAGCCTTCCTATTACAAGTTCAAGTGGAAAAGCGACACAAGACCAAATTAATCAGGTCTAAAATTCCTTCTGCAATCTCTTGCCAGACAAATGAGGTTCCTTATGGTTGATGTCAATGGTATTCTAAAGTTTTAAAATCAATAAACAGGCTGTAAAATTGCATCTGTAATCAGGATAAGGAACACAAACATTTACAGAGTAACATGCAAACATAACAAAATACTGCAGCTGGCTAAAATGGAATGAGACACCCTGTTCAGATGCCATTATTTTTAAATGCATGTTTAATTTAGCATCTCAGCTGAGATAAAATGCAGACGGAGACATGTTAAATTGGTATTACCAACTGCCTGGAGATATCTCCAGATTAACCCACCTATCCACAGCTCATCTATAGTAAAAAATAAATTAAAACTAAATAACAGAAACCAGCCTTTTTAGTCCTTTTTTTTTAGTATTGTACATCATTGTCGAAACATTCAGAGATAAAGTTGAGCATTGCAGAGAGAGCCACAGCACCAGCACCAGGAAGTTCCCAGGTGAACATGTTTCTGGAAAGGTCCCTATGTGTTGCAGCAAGCTGTTGCAAGTGAAATGTTTTGGAGAGCTCTAGCAGGTGTTTTGGGAACACACTGTGACTTAACCATGGAGCTGCTGCTCTGTAACCTGGCCAGTTTGTTCACACATCCTGTAATGTAGGACTGATTTTCCAGAGCTTATGGGAATAACCCACAGCAGTGTGAGTTTAAAAACAAAAACTTACAACAGAAGGATTCATGGGGCAGGGAGGGGGGATAAAGAAAAGAAGTGGAATGGGAAAATGAACACTAGGAATGAGGGGTGTATTGAGGGTGTTTAGGATAAAGGAATAAGGATGAACAAGAGGTACTTCTCTGTGAAAATGAGGTGTCAGACCAAGAATTGGGGTAAAGGTGGCACTTTGAGGTACGCAGACATTTTTTAGAGTAACATTTACCTTTTGTTGTTGGTGTCTTGGGAACAGATGGGGACCATTTCATTCTTAAAGGAAATACTGAGTTGGACCAAAAAGAGAATTGAAGTGTCCCAGTCTATAGATTTCTACAGAAACCTCCAGAAACCTAAATTCTTAGATTTTCAAGGGAATTTTTATTATAGTTTGTGCTTTGTCTCAGCTCCTGGAAGCATGTGATTATGGAATGATCTCGAATTTCAGTATAAGACAAATGAATCCCTGAAGTGAAGGGTGGGTTTGGTTTTTGGAGTCCTTACTCTGCCATGGACACAATTGTTCAGCTAGTTGTTTTTTCCTTTCTGTGCTTCAGTTCTGAATCTGCGAAATGGGAATGGGTGTACTTGATTTCCTCATAAGAGTGATGTGAAGATAAATACATTCAAAAAACATGCAGTGCTCCAATAATCCATGACATACTTGACTACCATAAAAAAATTATTAACACGGGACAAATGAAATGAAGTCTGATGATGTGCCTGTACCTGAATAACCCTAAGGGCACAATAATCAAAAGCCAAATGAAGGAAACAATTTGATGTCAATCTCATGAATTCTTGGAACAGGATTCTGGTTTCTTTTACATTAATGGTTGACAAGATTGCCATCAAGATCTGTGTGTAAGGTATGTCTCCACCTTAGTTGCAAGCAGAGTGCTGAGATACCTCTGTTAGATTTAAGCAGAGTTCTGACCTAAACACTTCAACACAGAGCTCTAAGCAAGGTATTACCAAGGTGAAAAATTGTGGACAAAAGTATTACTTTAGTAGGAAAAGCACCAAAGAAAATATGGTTCCTCAATTATAGCTTGCTTTTTAAAGGAGCATTCTTTGGTACAGGTTGTTTCCAAACCTGTTATAGCCCCAGTTATGAGCAATAGACTGTGTAAGATAAAGGGAGGGAAATGTGATCAGATGAGTAAGAGGGGGAGAGAAAAGAAGTACAAGGCACAAGATGTATTTCAGGAATGAGCCGAAAACTATTTGTGAAGTTATCAGGGAATAGAGCCAGAAAGGAATAGAACAGTCATTTCAGGACACAGCTCTTCTTTTGTTGTAACTATTAGAAAATGCCCATTTAGGAGTTAATGACAAATTTGGATGAGTGAGCAAGGGATGTGGAAAGGATATGACATATGGGAGAGAAGTGAAAATCTGGGAATGGACTGGATTTTCTCCAATTACATTGAGCTATTCATAAAGGGCTCTTCTGGGTTTCTTCTGTTGTTACCAGAGTTTCCTGTAGGCAGAGAGATACCCATTTCCAGAGAGTGATTCAGAAGTTAAAAAGCCCTTCAAATCCTGGTCTAGTTTCACTGTAAGCTCTGCTGTGACTTGATGACATCCAAAAGTCCCTCCTAGCCTAAGAGTTTGTGTGGTCCCATGATTCTTGGAACCACCATCTGCATGTACCCACTCTCTCCACGGACTGGAATGCTAAGGAGGAACACCTTCCTGCAGATGCTTCTGGTTAAGTTCCAGCATATGATAGAACCTGAGCCAATAAAAAGGAATATTTTCAGAATGAGTGACAAAGAAAAGTGGTTGATTACACATAGGTGGAGTTCTCAGGTGAGCACTGTCACTCTAAAATGCAAGGTATCCAATTACCCTAAACATATATAGGATGTGATTTTCTTTGGGTAGAAATGCCTTCTAGAAACTAAAATTAATCTTAGTTGGGAACACTTTGAAAAAATATTTGAACTCTCCTTGCTTTTCTACAGGAAAACCTTGATATCCATTTCATCTTTCAGGAATTACTTCAGTGCAGATACCAATTATTAGCCAGGACATGTCAGTGCTAATCCATCTTTAAGAAAAGATGAAATCACATTATTTGTTAATTATATTAGGCAGAGGCATGCTGGCTTTTGTGAAACTAAAATTCAAAATTTCCCATAAAATAGGGTAGAAAAATATTTATTTTTGGAAAATTCTGTTGCAAGTTGATATTCAGGAATTTCTCACTGGGTAAGAATTAAAGTTTACTACAAGGTTTTTATCTTGTTTAATATAACTAGTGACTAATAAAACTTATCTTGTTTAATAATGGACGAACTAATTATCCCTATACATGTTTAATCCTTTTTAAAACCTGCTAAGCTCTTGGACTTGCAGCTATCGTGTGGCAATCAGTTCTACAGGTCAATTATCTATTGTGAAAAAATGTCTTCCCCTTTATCCTCTCTCCATGTCTTGCCATCCCATTCCATAGGATGCTTCATTATTCTTGTATTATGAAACGGGGTAATTGCGAACAACCAATTTCATGATCTCTATCACATCCCTCATGTTTGTTTATCTTCTTTTTTTCCTGGTCTATTTTTCGTTATAAGCATATTTTGGTGCCTTGGACTTTTCTAGTCTCCATGGTCAAGCCCTTGCTTTCCTCTGTTTTGATGGTGACAGTAAGTTAGGCTCAGAATTCCACCATTTTCCCCATCATTTTATTGATAATCACGTAAATTGTAATGTCACTGTCATTGGCTAGTCCTATAAATGTTGCAGCAGTTATAATTGATGGTTTTACTCACTGCCCGAAGTTGCTTAGCCCATGTGCTTGCAGCAATTGTTATTAAATCACTCTGTGTCTACAATTACGACACTGGGGAGTTGTTATTATTTTCCTTTTCCAAATGAAAAGCAAATAATTCAGGTAGTGATGTATTAGCCACTAGAGATGCAGAAAGACTAAGACTTTGCTCATTGCTGCAGTGTCTGATTTTGGCTGCTGGTTGGGTTTGAATCTTCAAAGGGAGCCTGTGCTCTCCCTGGGCAAACTCATGAAATGAGGCATACGACTCCTAAAATTAGTTTAACAAACCCAGTGCATCATGCTGAGCGTATCTGTTATGGGATACGCTCAGCATGATATGGGATTAGAAACCCAAGTTTTCCCATTCTGCCTGTGTCTGGAGTTATTATCTCTTCCAAAAGCACAAGGAATATTTAATTAAAGAGGAACAGATTTACTGGAAGAGATTGTGAGACCCACAATCTCCTGGACTATCTCTTGGTGGTTAGGGTATTCTCCTGGGAGGTAGAGAAATAGAGATGTCATTTCAAACCCCCTCAGGAGAAAGAGAAACTTGCACCTGGCACTGGCCTGTTCCAGGTGAAGCCATGAGACTTCTGAATATAAAGGAGTCAGCAAGAGGGTTATAAATCTCCTTTTCTTGGATAAGTTTCTCTGTGCTCTGAGAATGTTTCTGGCTTAGGTCCTGCAAGCCAGATAGGCAGGGAAACCACCTATTTTGCAAATCCAGTCCATAGTGGAATGAGAATAGGTGTGGAATGCCTTGGCAGCATGAGCCTATTGCAGAAGAGTGTTTTACTGGAAGAATGGTGGCTGTGGTAACTCTTTTGGTCTGAAGATATAATGTGAGGTGAGGTTTGTGGACAGTCACTGGCTTTATTTAGACAAAGTAATATCACTGGAAAAAATAGGTAGGTGTTTTAGACAAATGAGCCCCAAACATTTTTTTTTTTCAGGTGTGGAACAAACTCAGAAATATTTCATGTTAATAACAAACTATGGTATTCTATGCCAGTATAAATTTAATAACTTTTTTTTGTGTAGTCTAGTCAGAAGGAAAGGCAGAAACTTAAGGAAAACCTAGGTGTCTACAGGGTCAAGCAAAATTTGAGGGTCTAAACTTCACCTTTGGCTTCTGTGAAATTTTTCAAAAACTGTGGCTTTGACTTTTTAACACTGTTTTTCAGCAAATGCATGAAGCCAGTAGCTGTACCAGTAAAACTCATTAATCAGTGCTGTTCAGAGTTCCCATTCTCCACGAGAGGAGCATTAGGGACAGCACAGAGAAGGATGACGGTTAGAAGCAGATGGTGAGTAAACTGTTAAGAGTCCAACTTCATTAGCATTGCTTTGATAGATTAATGGTGCCCTGAAATCCTGCCAGGTAGGCTGTTGCCAAAGGTGCCATCTGTGTGGAAAAGCATACACATCAAGAAATTCAGCAAGGAAAAAAAGAAAAGAAAAAAAAAAAAGAACAACTAGCTTCATTAGTTACACCCGAATTTATTTCCACCCACAATGTGTTGATGGATAACCAAAAAGCCATTAGTAATTATAAAAATATTGAATTATATTAAAAAATAAAAATTATACTGGAATGTCATTCTCTGTACTTTCAGGCAGTAGGTCTCCTCAATTAATACAATAATATCTTCTATTATCATTATTATATTGTCAACAGTATCAGCATCATTGTATTTATTATTTTTACCATTACTTGCAATGTGGACACACCTTGAAGGCCGATTGCTGTATGACTTCTCATTTCAGTGGTAGGACATAAACCGTGCCTCAGAGAGTTTAGCAAAGTATTTTTAAATTCCACTATAGTTTAAATAGAAACTGTTTCTAATTAGTTCCCATTCAAGCCAATACCTGTTTCATAGTCAGATTTTTAACCCTTAATGAATTTGACAAATTTCACAATCAAAAAGTAAAACATATTAAAAAGAAGAGTTTCAGGGGGTGGAAAAAGATGGCCAAGGTTTCAGGTGGGGGATCAAGGTAGAAACTCCATCTCCCCTGACAGATACTTTGCAGTTGTTGTATAACATATTTTTTCCCTAGATCCCTGTAGCTGTGTGAGGGCAACTGAAAGTTTGGTGCTACACTGGATTAGGAGCATGAGTTTTAACAAATGTTCTGGTGGTGGAGTAAGAGATGTCACTTAGAAGAGCTAAATACCTCACAGTTCTCCTTTCCTACTTATTCGTTTAACCTGCAAGTAAATCTGTTCCCAAACATGATTCATTTCTGTATAACAAGATACAACAGTGAGATTATTTCAGGAATCTCATCAGGCATGCTGGGTTTCAGCGCATTATCTCTGATAACAAGAATCAAAGATCCAGCCTCTTCCCACTGGAGACAATTTGCAGAACTCTCACCTGCAGTGTGATCAAAAAGCTTGTGGGCTACATCAGCCTTGTCCAAGGTCTACAAAGCTTCCCAGCCTTGTGGTGTAGGACCACAGGTGGAGACTGTATGGACTAGGAAAAGGTGGGGAAGGCCAAGGGGTAGGAAAGTGCCAGTGTGACGTTTTTATTTAAGTAACAGAAACCAGCCCAGGTGAAGAATATCTTGACTCCTGGCTCCCTTACCCAAATTAGGTGTCTCCATTCAGGTGCCTGTATCAGCTGGTGTTGAAACTCCTATTTTTGTCCATATGAGAGAGATTCAACTGACCAAATGTGTGTGGTCCACCTTCCTAGCCATGGGCTCTTTCTGGCATTTGTGATACCCTGGGGTACCAGAAAGGGTCAGAGAGGGCCTGAGGGTCCCTTATAAATCCCAAGTAAAATATGTAAGGTCTAGAAGCATATCACATATGTCATGGTTTCTCAAGTGACACTAAATATCTGTGTGGGCAACTGAATCAAGTCTGTATTTGTGTCATTATACCTCTAAATGTATGTGTCTGAATCTAAAGCTGAATAGCATCAGCCTTGTGCTGAACTGACCTCTGACAGAAGATTTTGCAGGGCAAAAAAACCCAACAACCAAACAAAACCAAAATCAAATTTTAGTACACTTCAGTTAGGCAGGCAGCGCTCAAGATGAAATAGTGGCCGAGATTCCTGACTTTTGGTCCAAACAGGTTGCCAGGGTATGCCAACCTTGTACAAAGTGCTGGGGAGTTGAACACAAACCCAACCTACATTCCAGTAGCAGCTAAGCAAAATTTTAATCAGTGATGGCAACAGACAGAAAGAGTAGATGGAAAGGGTGATACCAGAAAAGGAGGCTGGTAATATTGATGACATATAATTATGTGCCATATTAGCAAAGGCTGGGCAGGTGGGGCAGTATCCATTACAAATGTTGGCTGTGTTTAACATGTTGGTGAAGTCTGAGTCACTTGCACAATGTTGACCGTGACTTCAAGTAAGTTTGAACCAAGCTCAGTTGCGTTCAAGGCTTAGCTCTCGATTCTCCACCTTCCTTAAGAATGTTCTCAGATCTCACCAGCCTCAAACCCAGCTAAATCCATGTATTAATTACAGTTAGCTGGCAAGATGCTGCATACAGTTTTTCATGAGTCGTGGTGAGAATATCCATGGATTCAGCCAGGCTTACCAAAAATTTCCCAGGAAAGAAAACACACAGAATGTCCAAAGTTCATGTTAATGTTGATTCACGGCATATTGATTTTCCAAGGAAGCAATAAATCTCCTGTGGATTTAATATTTATTCTGACCTATCCTTAAGAACCATGAAAAAGAATTGAATGGAATAAACTATACTCCATTACAGTAATCTTTCAGCAATGTTTTTGCCTTCATGCTAAATTAACAATGTCTGCAATGTTTTTCAATTTATTTTTAATATGAACTAGCTTAGACTAAGTCTAGATTTGCAATTTACATATTCCATTGTTTGTCTAAAGAAAGCCAGTTTAGTTATTCTTATATTTTAACTAGTTAAGGTTTTTTTTTTAGAATACTGCACATGCTCAATTTAGTTTGCTAGCAGACTCCCAAAATTTTATTGATATTGCAAAATCACATTAAAAAAAAAAAACTCCTAAAGGTTCATTAAACATACTGATGTTCTGTATAATACAGACTATTAAGTTTTCCTTGGCTATTTTTATACTGAGTTTCATAATTGTGATAACAGTAAGGAATCTCAATCTTCTGAAGTCTAAAACTCAGGGAAGGGACAAGAGAAGACTCGAATTTACAGCTGAGGGGGTAGGATTTAAAACTATTTCAGTGGATCTTGTTCATATCTGTCCATGTGGCACTTTTTTCATTATTCACATCCACAGCTACTCTGGGCAATATGTGCCAGTGCCTCACCACCCTCACAGGGAAGAATTTCCCCTCTATATGTCCTAAGTTAAGATTTTGCCATTTGTGGGTCTAGACTGTGAACCTTAAAAACGCTTGCAGACATTCAGAAATAATTAGTTTGGATAAAATATTCCCAAATCTGTAGGCTCTGTTAAAAGAAGACACACCAGAAAAACATCAGAAAAATTAAATTTTCTGCATCAATTTGAAGGCCTAGTCTGCCTTACTAACTACTTATTTGTTTTCCATTGGCATTTTTATACATTGAAAAGAATGCCAAAATACTGATGCATATCAGATTATCTGATGTGATGTTCCTCAGATAACACATGCACTCTACTGCTCTATATTTCGGTAACATAGAATATTCTGGGTCACCCAAAATACCACTTATTCAGGATTTCCAGTGTCCAACATAGATTCTATTATACTTTTTGGACTAAGGAGACAGCTTCATTTTCTAATATTTTTTTTTTTAATTACTTGAGGGTTCATCTTTCTGCTTCTTCGTTTCCCTCTGGTTTTGATGGGAATAGTTTCTGTACCTCCACCTCTCATTTATTTTCAATTTTTGAAGCCCAGGTTAAGGAGCACCCACACCCAAACAATAGTGACTAAGACTTTGAAATTACATGAGGCATCTTTAACTTATTCTCCAAACGTGTAGCAATGAGTAAGGTGCAGCCTGAAGAAATTGGGTGAGACAATTTCCCAAGTAATGAATTAATAAATGTTGCAATGCTGGTTAGTGCCAGCCAAAATCTCAACTTGGCATGCTAGGACGTGATCAGAGCTCTCCTTGCAGCCACCTTTGCTTTGCTGGACAAAGTTCTCCTATTGTATTCAACTAATGGTAAAAAAAAGGAGGATTTTGTATTTAACTTATGCTTTAAAATAAATACTGAGAAGGAAATTCACAGAGCAATAACTGGAACAGTACACCAGGATTGAACTGATACTGAGGTATGTGCCTATTTCCAAGGAAAGCAAGGCTTCAAGTCAGTCCTGCTCCAGCTGACATTGGAAAATACCACCTAACCATTTACCATAACTAGCAACCATCATGTACATTTATCAGGAATAATTTTTCAGCCTCCTGTAAAATAGAATAACATACAACCCACACCCATATTTGCCTGATCTAATTTTAGCTATCTTAAATTTGGTTATTTAATCTAAACTAGCTATTAAAAGTCCCTCTACAGGTGAGAGACAGAGACACCTTCCAACAAAAACAAACCACTCTAAGATTCTAAGGTGCATCCATCACAAAATCCCTGGGATTCAATATGCTTACTTTTGAGGCTGAGCTAATGGAATCATAGACTCATAGAATAGAATCATAGAATGGTTTGGGTTGGAGGTGACCTTAAAAATCATCTTGTTCCCTTTGCCTTGGTCAGGGACACCTGTACTTAGAGCAGCTTGCTCAGAGCTCCATCCAGCACCTTCAGGAAGGTGCAGTTATGAAAAATCAGCTGTTAAATTTTGAGACAAATGCAGTGAAGCACAAATACACACATAGATGTGCCCTCCCAGGGAGCTTAGGGAAATATCTGTGTAAAGAATTAAAGAAATGACAACCACTCGCTTGAGAAAATTCACCATTTTATGCAACTGCATATGTCTTCCAAGAGAAGGTTGAACTTGATGATCTTGGGGGTCTTTTCCAAGCTTAGTGATTCTATGATTCCATATTTATGAGACTGTGTGGATTAGGCTGAGTGACTAATTTGGGCCAGAGGATGGTTCAGAGCAGAATCTCTCGAGGTGATAAAGAATACCTTAATTGTCTTAGAGGGCCTGACCTTTCTAGGAGACCAGGGGCTTTTGTGAATGCCTCGTCCCCCATGTGAGTTCATAGGATTCAAATTCTGAAACTAAAATGTGAACTAGGATCTTCTGAGTTTCTAGTCAGGTTCTGGAAATCAAGACCCAGGAGTTTGGGATTTTGACTCTTCATCTCCCCAGTGGGACTTAGGCACTTAAGCTTCTTTAGAAATCCATGTCTCTGGACTTGAGCCTCCAAAGCACAGAGATACACACATTTTTTTTCACAGGAGAACGCTGGCTTTCCCATGTTATTTGTGATTCATGTTAAGCATATGCTTAAGGGCCTTCCTGGCTTGGAGTCTGAAAAATATATCTCCTGAAGCCAAATTTTCAACAGCAGCCTGTCGTGGGAGAGGGAGGGAGGGAGGAAGGGAGGGAGGGAGGCTCCAGCTCTGGCTATCCGACTTTATCCCATCATATTTGGTGTCAGAGGCCTTCTCACTTGTGAAACAGAACACAAAATAGTCAGGAACAGAGGCCCTTGACATGCCTTGTATTTTATTTTCTCTATATTTAAGGAAGGGATTCTGGTCCTCACTTCTCAATCTCAGATGGTTTTTGTGAAGATTAATTAGTCAATGCTTTTACAGCACAGAAAATGTAACGTGCTACTATATAGAAGTATTATTAACTGCCTGCAGGGTCTTGCTGTCTAATGTGGCTGAATGGGAGCGGCTCTGAACCATGGAGATTTGAATAGCTCTTTTGGAATTTCAGAATAGTTCTTTGCAAATTGCATAATTTTTAACTCTTTATTGTTCTAATAATCTCTCAAGAGGGTTTGGAAATATTTACCCTCTTCATTATATTTTTCTATTTTATTTAACACTCATTTAAAAATAAACACAAGTCCTAGGTTTTTATGTGCATACAGAGTTGTATTGGGTTAAATAAAGTTGTGATTTTACACCAATTTCATTTATCCTAATCCTTTTATTTTAATTTTAAATTAAGCTTATTCCAGTTCACCATAGGATGATTCAGAACAAGTTTACGATAAACTGAGATAAGACACTCTAAAACTGAAATTAGTGTGTCCACACAGGGATTTGCTCTAGTTTAAGCAAGGCTATGAATTTGAAAACAAGTTATCGTGGCATAAGCTAGAAAATGAATTTACAGCTTGAAAATGATTAAGCAGTACCTGCGATGCACTTAACCCTGAGCACCCTGTCTCCAAAAAACTTAATTTTAATCCAGAGATAATGCACCTGCAAATACCACCCTATTTAAAACAGGGTGAAAAATTGCGTGTGTTAAATCATAAGACATTGGACTAGTTTTGGTTTGGAAGGAGCCTTAAAGATCATTGTGTTCCAGCCCTTCTGCCATAGGCAGGGATACCTTCCACTAAACCAGCTTGCTCAGAGCCCCATCCAGCCTATGAAGCAGTCAGGAATTGATATATTTCCAATGAGAACGTGAGAAAAAGGGAATATATTTAGGGAAGGACTATGCCACAGCTTGGACTACAGTCCTCCACCTTGCAGGAATGCCAGAGAGGATGGAGCAGGGTTGGCCACCATCCAACTTGAATGGTGTGTGTCTAACTGCTACCAAACTTCAAATTCCCCCTTCTTGCTCAATCTTATTTGTGTGTCTGTTTGCAGCCTTTGCTGCAAACGTGTGCATGGACACGCTCTGGATTGCTGCTGTCCCAGTGAGTCACTCCTACCCTAATCAAAATTGTGGCCATCAACACTGCTTTTGTCTTAACACAAGTAATTGCACAACTGGAAGACTGACAGGAGGTGGATGGAAACCCAAATGTATGCAGGGGTGTTAACAGAAAGGGATGGCATGTGGCTTGTTCTGCTACAAGAGCAAGAAAAAAATAAGTAAAGAAAAAGAGGAGTTAAAGGAAAATAGGGAAATTAAATAAAGAGAGAGAAATAATTATTTTGTTCCTTACGGCAATATTAGCAGTAGACAGACTATGGATAAAATTAGAGAAAACACAGTGAAAATTAATTTTGGTCTCTAATTTTGGATAATATTGGGTGGAAATATATCTGATATGAAGTACTTTTAAAGGAGTCAAAATTGGATTACATGTGAAAAATCCACATTTTCCTACTATATATTTTACTTCCCCTTAATTACTCAAATTTTTTCTTCTGGTGTCTGTCAAGCACTGATAAACATGATTAGCAAAACAAATAGGGGCATTAAAAATTTTCCCCTTCACTTAATTTTTTATTTCATACAAAACAGACTGAAGTTTTTATAAAATCAAAAAACTAAATTTAGGCTCTCAAAACCTTATTTAGAAACTTAAGTGAGAACCTTATTTAGCAAAGATCATAAGCACATGTTTAAATTGATCCTGGTTCAGGAATGTGCTTAAGTATATGCTTTAATCTGATTAAATATGTGTTTAATGTTAAACACATGTTGAAATGCTTTGCTGAATTGTGGCCTGATTTTCAAAAGTGTTAAGTACCTTGAACATCTCATTAAGGTCAAGAAAAGCTGCATGTCTTCATGCTCTTACCCATCAAGGCATTTTCTTACATGTTTCATTTCAGATTTAGGAGCCTAGCCATTTTTTTTTTCAATCAAATTTTGAACTTGGTTTTGCTGTAGATAAACACAGTAACATCTGGATTCATACCTTATCTGAACTATCTACCACTAATGAGTTTTCAAAATTGGACTGAAGGACTGAAAACTTCAGCATAGCTTTAGTTTGTTTGGCTTTCTTTTGTTTTTGTTTTTAAAATGTAATTTTTAGTGCTCTCTGTTTCCATTTGGAAACCTCTGCTCTTTCCAGTCCCAGCCAACACCAAGAAGTGAAAAGGTGTGTGAGAAGAACTATTACTACTAACATTATTAAGTGCTGACAGCATTCTTAGCTCCGTACAAGACACGACTGAAAGCAGATCCTTCCTTGCACATCTTACTCACAGGTAGTCTGGATTAATTTCAAATTCCAGATGGCTTTTCAGGGTGGTTTCTATTTTATCTGAAATAGTTTTCCTTTTTCTAAGAAAAACAAAGAGATAGTTTAGGCTTGGAAAGATTTTTTTCCTCCCCCATTCTAAGATTATAACAAATTAAAGGCTAGCCCTGTTTTGACTTCTAAAACTTCTAAAAGTCTGCTCAATCCTATTGTTCTTTTTGCCATTGTTATTAAGAAGAAACACTGGCTTTTAAAGAGCTTCTCACTGCATATATATATATGTGTGTGTGTGTGTAGGTTTTTGAATTATGTTTTTTCTTCACAAGGAACATTCCTATAACCTTCACCCACGTATTTTGCTTTACATCAACAGCAGCTTTCCTCTTGACACAGAAAAGCTTTAGATCTAACCTAAAAGCCTTTCTGCAGCTGAGCCTTGCTAAGGGGAGGTAAATCTTCTCCTGCTCCCACCTGCTTATATTCACTGTTTTCTTCCAGCCCTTACCCTTGCTAGGAAGGTATTTCTCACTTCTGGCACCAACATATACATACAAAACGTGTCATCAGGGCAGCAGCTGCCTGATCAGCCTTTGTTAAAGTGCTCTGGAGGAGAAATTCCCTCCTGCTTTTGAGCAGACCTGGGAGGTGATGTAGCTACACCAGGACGCTGCTGCAGCTCTACATTTGTGTGAAACCAAACTACCCACGAGCAATTCAGGCTCTGGTTAAGTGCAGAGTTTGTGACACCAACCTGAGCCCAGCTCTGCCTCAGCCTGTGCAACCAGGCTCCTCTCTGCCCCACTCCCTGCCTGTCCCCACTCACATCCTCTGCCTTTGCCTCTGTGTCCTTTGGTCCCTCTTTTGGAGCAGGAGTCAAAGTGGGAGATGTTCCTTCTTTCTTTCTGACAGAGGCAGGATGTTCTGCTCTTGGGTTAACTCTGGAACAAACCCGAGCTGTTCCCACAAGAGGGATGGGGTATTAGTCTTCAGAAGAGAAGAGATGGGTTGGAAAGTCCTATAGGAGGACCTGCACTTCTTTGTGGAGCAGAAAAGGAATTTCAGAGGGAAGAAATTATTCTTAATCATCTCTTGTGTGTAAAACTCCAAAAGGGAGTGACTTCTTCCAGAAAAAGAACTGCCCCTTCCCAAAAGAACAGATCAGCTAGGAAACACAATTTGCCCCAAACTGTTCCCCTCTGCCCTCCCTGCCCCTCAAATAGAAGGGCTCCCTGTACAAAATATTTAATCATGTTTTACTATAGGACAACATTTTGATACTTTACCTTAATTAACAGAAATTTTAAATTTGTATTTCGCAAAACTGCCATGAGGTCTTCTGGACTATAAAAGGGATGGTAAATTTTTAGGATGCAGGAATGTGGTGATAAGAATTTAGGAGTAAACTGGCACTGATTTTTACTTTGCTCTTATGTGGATAGAATGTGTCATGTGGCTGTAGTACTTCAAGCAAGTAACTAAACCTTTCAGTTTGGTCTCACATAACATTAATTATCTAAAATATATCTTGTCTAATTGTCCAGGCTCCCTCTACAGATAATGAAGAGAAATCCATTAGGTGATTCATCCCAGAATTATGACATTATTGACTCATGTAATGCATGACATCCATCTACATCCACATTTGGACTACAGAGGGAATTTAGACAGCTATCTTATATTAAACATTATATTTTAGATGCCTAATATGAAATGAAGCCATCCCAAAACCTTTATCAAGAATGTTTGACTATCAGATCAGCAGAAGAATTGCTTTGGTACCTTTACTCCACCTCAGCTGATTCACTAGCTTGTTTCCTTATCGGGACTTGTTTTGTGTGTTCCAGATTAATGATAATCATGATAATTCTTTAGGGAGATTAAGTAATCCTCCCAGTCACCATGTAATAGGTAAATACAGATATCACTGGTTTACAGATGAGGAAATAGTCAGTGAGAGTTTAAGTGACTTGTTCTATCTAATTTAATCTTGTTTGGGTTAATCTAATCTATGTTTTATAAATAAATCACACAATCACTGTGATATGTAGGCAATAGACAGTCAAGACAGTGCTGGAGAGAGTACTCAGGAATTCCTAGCTCCCAGGCCTATCTTTGTCCCACAAAACTATTGCCTTAATAGCAGCAAATAGCCTTAAAAGTTCCCATGAGGCATTTCTAGGTCCTGTATTTTAATGCAATTGAAGTTCTGGAAACACAGCACTTCCCTGCTCTGAAAAGATTGTTTTAAGGGTTGTTACTGCACAGAAGAGCTGAGTATGTGAGGAAATGGATGAGAGAACTGTGTGGTCAGTGTGATTTATCTCATTCCTTAGGAGCGTTATCAGGGATAAGAGCAGACATAAATCCCTGTGAGAACAATGTGATATAACATTCATCTTAACTCTTTCCCCTAAGACTTACAGGGATATTAAAGCGAATGAAGGAAAAATACTTGTTTGAATTGTTTTATGACTTTGATTGTTTATTTTATTTTTTTTTTTTGTAGTGGATTTACTACCTTTTTTAAGAAATTGCTCCTAACCAGGTTGTGTTTACTCCAGCTGAAATCTGTTTGTGAGATGGGCCTTTATGGACAGTGCCCTTACTGGAAAGCAGAAGCTCAGATCTATAACTCACTTTTGACTTACATGAGAGAAAGGATGAGGTCCACTCTGCCTGAGCTGGTGCCTGCTGGAGCAAGAAGGATGAAGCTTCAATTCCCCTTGCTAGCTCAGATAAAGTGCAGATATGAACCAGTCTGGAATGAATGTTTAACCTTGGGAGTATTTGCTATCTCTGGGCAAAATCTGTTTTCTTTGGGTTTTTTAAGTGGTTGGTTAAAGCTGGTGGTTTTCCTGTGGAAATGGGAAAGGGTTTTGGAATCTTACAAAGAATGTGGAGGAGGGAACAATTGTTTTATTCAGTTTATTCAGCTGGTAACACAGCTCTGAGAGAGATGCGTTGGAAGGGAACATGCTGTAGTACAGTTGCAGGACTGCCTTCTGGGGGTTCCCCAAAACTTGCTGGGTGCATTTGGAGGGTGAAGTGAAGTTTTCAGCCTGGAAATCATCTCCATTCTCAAATGAACAATTTCTTCCCTGTTCAGTTCTTCCTGAGCATACAGCCACTGCGGCCTTCTCTGATTAGCTCTATCTCAGAAGTGCGGGGCAATCACTTCTCCACAGAAACATGTTCTACCTCTTTCAAAGCCTCTGGTTAAATTTTTATCTAAGTCATCAGATTTAGCAATTTGTAACTGATCTAATCTCTCTGCAAAATCCTTGCTCACCGAAACTGTATCCAACAGCTCTTCACTGTAAACCTTGTTGTTCATATAAAAATAGAACCGCAAATTATGTCGGTGTCTTTTCTTTATTCTCTCTCTCTCTCTCTCTCTGTCTCTCTTTTTTCAACTTCTTATGACCTATCGCCCTTTCTTTTAACCTAAATCAAACAGATTTGCAGATTGGCTTAACAATAGCATTTCATGAATCATATCACCGATTGCCAGCTATCATAGAGTGAAACTGCTAATAATGTATAATTAACATTATAGGCAAGTAATGAATCACATCATCATTGCTGACTGTCTACTACATTATAAAAATACAGATTTAAGTAATCACAACTGCCTTTTTATTTTCTTCCCTCCTTCTCCCAAAGTGCTGTAAGAGGACAAGGAAATTCCAGTTGTGTATGTAAGCTGTTAATTCTATCAAACAACATGATTCATGCAATAATCACTTACATAGGAAAAACCTAAGACAGAAAAATATGTTTAAGGCTTTCTGTAACATCATATTTATTGTCAGCATGTGCATTCAAACAAGCAATCTGATGAGACCAAAAATATCTCTGAGCAGAAGGAATAAAAAATTCAGTCAAAAAGCCATGTACCCTGTAATTTGGAAAAATATTAGAATTCACTTTATTTAGCATGGGTGGAAGGAGGTTCAGGGGACCTTTCTTGCTCTCTACAAGTGCCTGACAGGAGGCTGTAGACACATGGGGGTCAGGCTCTTCTCCCAAAAAACAAGCCTTAAGACTAAATGGCCCCAAGTAGTTCCAGGGAGGTTTATATTGGATAAGAGGGATAATTTCTTCACCAAAAGGGTTGTCAGGCATTGGAACAGGGTCTCCAGGGAAGTGGTTTAGTCACCATCCCCAGAGGTATTTAAGACATGTAGATGTGACACATGAGGACATTGTGGGCTTGGCAATGCTGGGTTAATGATTGAGCTCTTAGGCTTTTTTCAGCCTAATTGATTCTGTGATTTCAGGATTCTCCAGGCTACAGCTTGCAGTAGCTGTTCTCTAAGAAGTTAATACAGATAGCCTTTATACCCCCACGTTTAATATTTTTATATTAATATTTATTTTTATTAATTATTTTTATTTAATATTTTTTCCAAGTTAGACAACTTCCAACAGCCTGTTTCATGTCTTCTGTACCAAACTTCCATATACTTTTAGGGATTGTTTTTCCTAGCTTTTTCCTTTTGCCCCAGTGGTTTTTTTTGTCACTTTTGGCCAATAATTTTACCCAGATCTCAGCAACAACATGGTGGTTTTTCAGCTTGTGTTTCATTGAAAATAGTGATAATACTGAGGAAATCTTCTCTTCCTGCTCTCCCCACAGAGTTCACCTTTTGTTCCAACTGGATGAAAGTCACCAGAAGCTCTGCCAAAGCTATTGATAAATTCCAAACTGGCATTTGAGGAGAACCATGTCAATAAAGCCCTATATAATACATGCACTAAGCCAGGTGAAGAGTGTCTGCCAAGCAGTTCCAGTGACCTGTTTGCATCATCCAGCCTGGTCAGTGAAGGAGCAACAACTAAAGGTAAAGATAAAGCTTCACAACATTCATTTATTCATTTTCACTGACCCTTAAGTGCAACCCAGGAACTCACCTTGTTAAGACTATTTACACAAAAGTTGAACAGATACTTACATAAAGAGAATCAGGGCCTTTTCACTCCTTTGTATGGTCTCGAGCATCATAATATTTTTCAAAATAGGTGTCTTCCCACCATCCTTCACATTTGAAAATATCTTACAAGTAGGTAGAGAATAAATCCCCTCTTAACAGAGGTCAAGGGTATTGAAATTAAGTTTTCTGATTCTGTAGCAAATGTTTTTAATACCAAACTAACCTTCCCCCTATAAATTTTTACTAGATTTTATTTTTCAACTATTCTAAAAAAAAAAAAAATGTAAATAGGGGACATTTTAAGGTCTTTCAACAATCACATTTACATATTTCTTTTGTCAAAGAAAAGAGATAAAACTGTTTTCAAGCACTTTTGTTGTATTAATATTCTAGTATTTTTATTCTTAATTTCTCCTCCAGTTTTCACTTCTTCCTTCCGAGCAACTCTTCCCCTACCTTTATTCCTACATTGGTAATGAAAAAAACCTAGGAACTTTGGATGGAGCTTACTGAGTTAATCACCAGTCTCACTTTTTTTGTAATGGAAAACACCTGCAGAAGGAAGATCCCCTGATTTATCTCTTCCAAAGATGCCTATAGCTGTCCTTTGAATACAGAGTATGCCTATGGCAACTGGTGTAAATGTAAATACATAAAGTTAAATGATAGCAATACCACCCAGAAATAAAAACTTGAAATAAACTTGATATTCCCTTCTCCTTTGAAACTTTTTTTCCCTTCCTTCTGCAAGCCAAAGTATAAATGGGGATAAAACATGAGGGAAGGACTTAAAAAATCACCAGTATTCAGGCTGATAAAGAAAACTTGGGATCAAATACTTTTGAAGATTTCCTTTAGCTACGCATTTTAAGATCCCAATAACAATAAGAAATTCAAAGAGAAACTGTCACAGAAACCACTCAGTGTATAAATATCAATTAATTATATCCCAGCAGAGGTGGGTATGACTGCTTCCTGCACACTCACCAGCAGTAAAAGAGGTCAACCAGGAGCAAGAAGTGAGCTCATTTTTATCCTGAGTTTAAGATGTCTTGAATATACAAGACTCACTTCCTAAAAGTTTATGTTGACCACGTGGAAGACACAAAATATAAAGAAAATGGAAAACAGAATCCTGAGTTGGTGCTACAGCAGTTGGGCTGCTGAGCTGAGCAGGAGCAGGTCTGGATTAAAACCTCTGTTCCCAGGCTTGTTTATGCATTTTACATTAGGCAGTCACTGAATAAAATAAACCTGGGAGCAGTGCCAGGGGTTGTCCACACCCAAACAGTTGCAGAATTGGGACCTCGGTCTTTCCCACAGATGTGTTTGTCAGTTTTTCCATGCAAAAAAAAGTAGAATTTCCCCCTATAGTGTCAGTCACTTTTTTTTTCACCCAGCAGCATTTGAAGCAACATAAATAAGGGTGTTTATTTACGTTATTATGTGAATTATTTTCCCCATTGGTAACATTTTAGGTATTTTGTTGATAGTGTCCCCATTTCCTGGGCTATTTGATAGATATGTTGATATTATTCCCATTTCCTGGGCTATTTGTCAGATATTTCCTCTTGAACTACAGAGTAATTTATTGCTTCATGGAATTATAACTTCCAAAACCCAAAGTAACTCTAGTGACATTTTCCTTTAAGAGAGGCCTCACACATGTTACCAAATTACACTTCAATATGTCTCACTGAATTCAAATAGCATTTCTGTTATTGGTCAATGTACAATTGAGTTGCCTGCTGGGGGGAAAAAAAAAGTCAAGCTGGTATAAGTGTCAATTTTGAAGTAATAATTATAGTTTTATGCAGTAATGTATTTATTATATTATCAAATTAATACACCTTTTAGCATGTCAGGGTCTGTGGGTAATTACAGCTTAGCATTGTGGTAATAATTTGTATGATTTATGTTACCTATGGAGCAGAACTGAAAGCCAAAAAGCTGTCTGGCATAATTACTGTTAAGAGGTAAGATCAACAGATATCCCCAGCCAAAAGAACACAGCCCTAAGGGTAGCAGACTCAAACAAGGAGAAGTCACCTCAGGTATTTGCTTTGCAGCTTGCCTTTTCTCACCTGAGAGACGGCCCACCCACTATTCCAGGCTGCATTAGCAAGAATTGGGTACTTTTATGTTGCTCTTTCCACTGACCTTGACGTTCTCATTTTAAATTGAGACATAGGAAAGTGGGAGACGGACTCTTTGCAAGGCCTAACTTTTCTGAAATGTGTAGAAATGAGTTTTCTGTGAGATGAAAGTGGGTGAATTATTGTGGTTGCTCTATTTTCCATTGATTTGGGCACAGAAAATAAATTTTTTTGTGTGTGCCTGTGCTCTTGCTTTTTTTTTTTTTTTTTTTTTTTTTTTCTAAGTGCTATACAAATGGAACAGGAATAGTCTTTACATGAGAAATCTATGCAAAGCTAATTTTATACAGTTAAAATTTATTACAGTTAAAGCAGAATCATGAGTGACTTAACAGCTTGACTAGAAATAGGCTGAAATTTGCCATGTGTTCCCCTCAGTTTCTGTGTATTTATGCAAATAAATGCATAGAAATGCAAAGAATACCCTCATCTCCTTTCAAAGCTCAGACCTCCTCTGGAAAACACTTTTAATTTTCCTTTTTTTTTTTTTTTTTGCCCCCTGAAATAAGGTTTCCATCATTTTTACATAAATAGAAACATCTCAGGAATGATCTAAAAGTTTTGCCACTGAAATCATGAACAAAATGTCCAGTCAAAACTGTAAAAGTGTCTTGCTTCCTTCTCCCCTTCCTCCTCAGCATCACCCTTCCAAACAGAAAATGAATGTCTGGTATTGTGTTCTATGAAGGTTGCAGACTCAGGCCTCAGATGATGAAGGTTAGGAACAAAGGCCAAGATCCACAAAGCTATTTAAATACGTAATTCTAATTAATTTATATGTGCCTGATCCTGAAAACATTTATGTACGTACTCAACTTTCACTGGCCCTGTGATCTTCCTGGAGTCAAAGACATTACTCACCTGCTAAAACAGAGCCTGTGAATTGAGGTTCAGTGAGGAAATATCAAATGGAGAAGGTTCTGCCAGCAAATCCCTTATTTAATAAATTACAGGATGTCACAAATTTTGCCTGTTTTTTGGGAGGAAGAAGTTGTTGTTTTCCTTCCTAGTCTTGCGCCACTTTATTTCTGGAACTCTGTCCTTCTAGAGGGAAAAGTAGCAGAAAAGCCCCAGGTACTTTCACTCACCCTGTTCTACATTTTCCATGTCAACACCAACTGCCTGTGAAGGGGCTGGAACCAAGCCTGAGATGGGGATATAAGGGTGGAATTCATTTCATACAATGTTATGTATCAAAAAGTTAAACATCTAAATCTGAGCTGGGCTCTTCTGAGAGGCAGCAGAGACACATGGGGACCTCCAGGGAGTGGCTCACCCAGTCTCTCTCAGACACCTGTGATGGGACAAGATGAATTACACCAGGCAGATGCCCATTTCTCCCCACAAAGGGAGCTTGGAGTGACGAGCTCAGACTCCGTTGTTTAGTTTTAAGACGTCCAAGTTAAGGCAGATGAATTTTACCTCAAAGGCTTGGAGTGTTTTCCTGAAACTCAAACCAGCCTTTTGAAGTTCCCTCTTCATCCTTATAGGACACAGGTGTGTCAATATCCAATTTCTCATGTTTTTAATTCTATAGGAATAAAGTTATGTGTGTCTGTATGTGTCTGTATATACTTAATGGCTACACTGTCGTGCTGACCTTCAGCAAATAATTAAACCATATTTTAGTCCTGCTTCACAATATTTCTGTTGGCAGGGACCCTGAGGAAAATACTGTCCTGCAAGGAGGCAGCTGGTGGATTTCTGCCCACTGTGCCATCCTTACACAATGAATTGGAGCTTAAGGAGCTTTTAGGCCACCCTACAGCTTGATAGGCTGCTGTGTTGTATGGGGGTTATTAATACAAGACCTTCACTTGGGCAACTGTTATGCCTTTATCTTTGTTTACCTCCTGGAACTACCTCCTCTGATGAGTGCCATTAGCTGTTGCCAATAGTTGTGCAATATCCTATGGCATGATCCTAATTCCATGCTAGCCATTGAAGCTCTGAGGAGTGGAATTAGTTCTTAAATTTGTATTCACGTGACCTGAGCTATCCATGCCTTCAGATAAGACAGAGTGATAGAGCTGTAAACAGTCTGATGAGGCAGAAATGCTTTTGAGCAATCAAGGAATTAGAATGATTTAACAGGTAGGCCCTATTATTATGATTACTTTTTTTTCCCATGGTTGTTAAATATCTTTCCCATGTATTTTCCTTACCTGGAAGATGCAGAAACTTGAATGCAGGAATTGCTTGGCTGAGGAATAATGCCAACATAATGGAGCACATAAAAATGAAGCAACCAAGTCAGTGTAAATCATTTCACAAGCCTGATGCATGTGGATGACTCACACAGCAGATAGGAGCTGGTTGGTCAGGCCCCTTTTTAAAGACAAACAAACAAAAAATAGTCAGTCTCAGACAAAGAATCCCATCGTGCTTTGCCATGCTAATTTTTAAAAAAGCACATAATAATTTTGTTACCAGTGATGTTGGCCAGGCATGAGGGACTTTGAGGTGGTCTCAAATCAGGTCAAAAACCCTGTTCCTTAATAACTGAGCTCAGGTATTCTTTCAAGCACTCACTGTCTATTCTGGGAGATAGGAGGAGTAACTTAACCTTATTTCCTCAAGTAATAATCAGAATGATATGTTTAATGGGAAGAATAGTTGTCTCACCCACCTGACAGGGAGAAGGTGCTGGGAGAATTAATTAATTTGTGAAGCACTTTGAAGATAAGTGCTGTGTTATTAATAAGTAAAACCCACTGTGCTTAGATACAACTTGCAAGTGATTGTATTATATTACAGTGCTTAGATAACACAAAGATAGTTGTCTTAGAAATACCAATAGATGACAGAGAGCATATGAGATAGATAATCACCAGATTTCTTGTGGTTTCATTTTGTCTCACAATTTCTACTGGCTTAATGATATTTAGGTTCTAAAAGATGTTCCAATAATGGAAATTATTACCTGTATTTTCAAGATTTCACAGAGAAAGGAAAAATGGTGAGGAATGGTGAACAAATATTAATTAAATTAAATATTTATTTAAGGACTATATTAAATATAATAAAGCTTTGAAAACAAAGTGACCTCTCCAGAGCCTCTTCCAACCGTTTATGTGTAATCTTTAAAAATAGTTGATTAAACTCAACTCATATCATTAAGTAAAATCTGCCCACTGGGTTTGTCTACCAAGAACTGGAGTAGAGTTCAGGGGATGAGAGAATAGTGATCACTGAAGAGCAAGATTGTCAATGTGTGAAAAGTAGCAAGAACCAGTCACCTCTCAGATATAATTAAGTGACTGAGTAAGGAAGTTTTGTAACTTCTGGGTCAGCCATGTGATCCTGTGATGTGAATTAATACTTTGGAAGTGGGACCTGCAGGGTATTTACATCTGGAAGATTGTCAAAATCTGCTTGGAGGAAAATCAGTAAATATGTGAAAATGAGTGAGTTAATGTAGAATTATTCTTAGCTTTAATTGTAAGAGAGGCCAATGGCCTGTAAAGAATAAAAATATGTGGAAAGATAAAATCTCAAAGGAGGAAGGTAAGAGAGGGGTTGGTAGTGAAGGCTTCTGATTCCACTTAGGTTCTCTGACTCTTGCTTGTGAATAAGGAAGTCCTTTAGCAGTAATTTGGAAATTTTTGTCTCCATGTGGCACCGTATTATTGTGCTGTCACTGAGAAATGTCCATGACATGTTTACAATACAACCATGTTTCATCTTTCCCACTAGGCCAACATCTCCAGGTGGAGATTCAAAGAAGGAAGGAAGGAAGGAATCAAGGTTAGAAAAAGCTTCTAAGATCATCAAGTCCAACCATTAACCCAGGTTCACCACTAAACTCTGTCTCTAAATACATCACTTATGTGTTTTCTGAAAACTTCTTGGGATGGTTTCCACTACTGCCCTGGGCAGCCTATTCCAATACCTGACCACCCTTTCAGTGAAGAAATATTTTTAACACCCAATCTAAACCTGCCTTGGCATGCCTTGAGGCCATTTCCACTTGTCTATCACCTATTACATGGAGGCAGAGACTGATCCCCATCACAGTATTATTTTCAGGAGAGATAACTGGAGGATTTCATGGAGTTGATGAAGATTACTTTCAGTTTCAGGTGTGATGGGCTTCTGAATTCTTCACAACCTCTTCTAATTTCTTAAAGGAAGAAGTTTTAGATATATCTATTTACATATATATATATATATATATATATATATACATACATACATATACATATATATATATATATAATGAATAATGTGAAACTACAAGGACTACAAAATTAGCATGATAGCATGATGCTGGAAACTATGGGTACCCAGACCTGCATAGAGGCAACAGGGATATCCTAATGCTCTTGTTCCTAAAAATCTGGAGAGAAAAGAGCTTTTTCTTGGCTGAGCAATGCAGGACGTATGACACCACCTGAGCAGCACTGGCAGCATGCAGAAGAGGGCAGTGCCATACCCAGACAATGATAACTCTATTTTCTTTGAAAACAGGGAGACTGGGGGTCATAAAAATCAACTGAAAGCCATTTCTGCTCCATTCTCTGCTGAATATGGGGGTGTAGCTGCCATCAATGTTAATGAGTGATCACGTGCATCAGAAAAAGAACATCCTCTTTTGTGAAGGCAAGATGAAAGCCTTTTATAAATATGACCTACTGGTGAAAAAGGCATCCATTCAGATCAAACCTATGGGTTTATACTGATGGGCTAGATTTTTTTTTTTTCTTAATACAATACATTTTGTTAAGAAGAAGGATTAAAGTATTTGCCAAAATGATTTGTGTTGACAAAATGGCTTAGTACATTTGGCAGATTTATTTTATGAAGTAGAATAAATTAAGGTGTCTCGTAAAAAATGTGGGTTATATCCAGTGAAACAATTTCAAATATTTCAGAAACTCTATTTTTATTCACTTTGCAAACGTTCTTAGTTGAACTGCCAGTCACTGTTACATTTCCATTTCCAAGCAATTAATTAAAATCCCAAATCAGGTTTTTTCTTGATCATGCCAGCAGGAGTTGGTTGCCATGGTAATAGGACGATCAGTAGCATTTGGGAGGGAGGAGAGGGAGAAGAAAACATTCTGTATTTGGTCTTTTATTATTGAAACATAAGTGCAGGTCTGGAGGAGCACCTTGGCTCATCTGTGCCAGCCTGTGGCCCTGATGGTGACAGCTGGAAGTGAGTGAAAGTTCCTGGGATTACCTTATTGTCAAGGATATCATTTGGTCCAATGTAGAAATCATTAATGAAGCCTTTTCAGTCCTACAGTCCATAGGTTGCAATTGTGAATGCAGCTGATCACAGAGAGTTTCAGCAGTGGTAGGGAGGATTTTTCTGTCTGTAATTGCCCACATTTGCAGAGAGCTATGACACATAATGGGTTTTCTCCCCCACAGGCCTGAAAACCTTTAGATTTGAAGCTCATTTTCAGACAATACACAAGATCCATGGTGGTTTATAAGAGCCATTGCATATTTAGGTTTAAGAAAGGATTAATAGGGTAGCTAGTGCTGCAAGGTTTTATGGGTTGGTGTCAGGGACAGGAGATTAGGAGGAGAACGTATGGCAAACAGAGAAGGAGGAAAGGAGGAAAGGGGCAACAACTTCTCTGAAGGAAGAGTGAAAAATGGAATCCTTCCTGAAGGAGGGAACAGGTCCAGGATAGGGCTGAGGGACACTTTAATCTTCTCTAGTGGGTGGCACTCCCACCCATGGCAGGGGGCTGGACTAGATGGTTTTTAAGGTCCCTTCCAACCCAAGACACTTGCACACCAATGGCAGGTATCAGACTTGTTTTAAAGCAATCACTTCATTTGTGAATATCACACCTGTAGTAATAAGGCAAATTTATCTCATCCTCCTAAGGAATTACTTGTGTAACACAAGGATTACCTTGAAAAATGGACAAAATGAAAGATCATTTGTAAAAATAACAGTGTAATCTTCACTATTAGTAGTAATATATTCTATTTTATTTTTCAAATATAAACTTAAATTCCAATAACAATGTAATGATTCTGTTATATTTCAGAAGGGGAACAGCCTGTGATTTAACAGCCATTTCTTCTGCATGAAGCCAAACTTTCTTCCAGCGGCAAGAAATGTGCCATGCCCATCAGATGCAATCCAAACATCCCACTGAAGCTGGTAGAAATACTCCCAGGGATGTCTTTGGGCTTGGGGTCAAGCATGTGTGTCCAGGGATGCACTTGGATCAGTAGAGTGTTCATCTCTGAATGCTGGTCTCTTTTCTGACTTGGCTGCTAAGATGCCAAAACCTTTCTACCTTTTGATTTGCTATGATATTTTATGCTGACCTCTTCATTAGTATTATTAACAATTCCTCTCTCAGACCTAAGCCAGCTTGTCTTTCTAAAGTATCCCCAGGAATTCTCCTTCAGTGTAAATCTTTTTAACACAGTTCAGTGAATTTTGTTGCTCTTGCATCCTTGGTTAATTGTGTCTGAGTTGAACAGTATGTGTATAGTCAGCACAAGGGTTGGGGGAAAATGGCATTTACCTTGTTCATCACCTGAGGAGAGGCAGCAAGCAGAGGCAAATACATCAAATCCCACACTGGTTAGCACAGCCACACTATGGGGTGCCTGAGAGTCCTTTTCAGCCTTGAGGACATAAACATTGGGAAAAATCATTTCATCAGACCTTGGTATTGCCATTGTTAGCTGCTGGCAGTGCAGGATAGTGCCAGGGATTCCCTGGATCTTTAGGCCACGGTAATGCACAGGAACACACTGTGTCACATATGGGGCTTGTTAAGCCCCCCATGAAATCAGGAGATTGGTAACAGAATTACAGCATGCTTAGGGTTATAGGTCATACACCAAATTTCATCCTTATGTATTAGCTGGGAATTAATCTGAAAATAATTAGGAAAGAATCCAGATATTAAAAAGGAAAGATTTTGAGAACATTGTGGTTTCATGTATTACTACAGCATAAAATTCCCATGTGAGGGAGAATCTGAAAACACTGCCTGATGGAGGCACAGTGCTTGTGCTGGAGAGGAGAGTGACTTTATTAAAGTTCTTTGACAAGGTCCTCACTCAGCTGTCACTTCAGAAA
This sequence comes from Taeniopygia guttata, assembly GCF_048771995.1. Lineage (NCBI taxonomy): Eukaryota > Metazoa > Chordata > Aves > Passeriformes > Estrildidae > Taeniopygia > Taeniopygia guttata. Next base: position 4,851,874 of record NC_133025.1, read on the forward strand.
AGCCTCACCTGGCCCTAAGATTTGATTGCCTTGTGCTTTTAGTGTCTTTTTAGGGGCTCAGTGTGGTTGGGACCTGAAGGAGTTCAGATGGAGTTAAAGAGGCCAACAAGGGATATATTGATTTTGATATATCAATTTGCACTAGTCCAAACAAGTTGGGTTCAGGATCCCACAGACTCTAAGGGCAGAAGGGCAAAAGTTGAGCTTTTGATCTTTGTAGTAGGATGTAGTATAATGTAAGAATACAGGGTGTTCTCTGATGTCTCAACATGGGAGGTGGGGATTTGAGAATTATTGTTTTCTTTATCTTTTCCACTCTGATGAACTTCACAAAACTTTCATTATATACATATATAAAAATCCTTATTTTTATATGATGACCTCATTTTTGTTGTTTTTCCTGGCATTTATCAAACTTTGCTGACCTCAAATCCAGACACCTATTTGAAGAAATCCAAAATCTGGGGGCTCTGACATGTAGATTAAGACACCCAAATTAGATAAAATTACTCATAATTTTGCATCTTTGGTGCCACACCTTGGAAACCAAATCTGGTTTCAGGTTGCTTGAAGAAAGTGTTCAGTAACATTTGAAAGCTCCCCCATAAATCTGAGGTATTCACAAGAGGTTGGAAAAGATTCCCTTTGGAGAGGCAATTGGAGACCAAGTAGATACTGGATTCCAAGCACACCTCAGGTGACCCCCAACACTGTGAGGTGTGTGAGTCAAGCCTTAGGTGACTCAATTAGAAAGGATGCAGTTTTCATACTGCTGAAATTTGGAGACCTGAGCTTTGTCCTCACTGTTTTTCACATTAAAGCTATGTGAAATGGGGTCCTTTTTGACAAACCATAATTCACTGGCAAGCTGAGGTTAGCAACAGAAAAAAATATGTTGATTGAACCAAGCAGTAATTTCACTATGGTGAGATTTTCAATCCAGTAATATCTGTATTTTTATATAGGGCCTTCTGTTCAATATTTATTTTTAAATCCTTCCTTTCTTATTCAGAATATTCTTAAAAATGTTCAAACACAGAGCTGTCCTGTTTACCAGAATTTTCAATTCTCTTCCTTCCTTTCATTTGAATGCTACAGCTAATCAAGCTGAAATCACCTTTGGAGAACCTTTGCTATTCTGCTATTGCTTCTGCTCAACAACAGCTATTTTTCAGCAAGAACTGTAAAACTGCAAAGAATAGCAGCAAACCATTATGCCAGCACTGGTCTGAGGAAAAAAGAGCAGTTGAATATTTCCCTGAATATTTCTAGAAGTCTAAATGTTCAAAAATTGATGGCATTCACGGAGGCAGACCTGACTGAACAGATGCAGAGATTTGCTCACTAGGGTGGAGGTAGAAAGCAATTTTTTACTGGAGAAATTACAGCAGTACTTTGACCACACTACCCAAGTCATTGCAAGGTGGTGAATTCTCAGTGGCCAGAAGATAAAGGAATGCCTTACTCATCTAGAGCAAGACAAGATTGATGGAAATAAAGTTTTAGATGACAACCTGAAAATGAAGTTGATCTAAAAAGGGCCGCGCCTCAAAAGACTGAAATTTCCTATGTTCTCAGTAATAAAAAGCTATTAACAAAGCATTTTTAAGAGTATTTTATCTGGTATATAACGGAATAAAGATCTAGATATAGGCAGTAATTAAAGATCAACTTTGATTTTGATAATCCTTTTTAATTGCTTTTTTAATTGTGAAATTTTAAAACATTTCTGTGAAGTGCTCTGTGGAAAAAACGCTGATGTAGAGAGATTAACTAATCAAGATCTCTCTATTCTGCTTGAATAACTAGAAAGGAACTTTGAGTGGGTAAGTGTAAAATAAATCTTCTAACTAATGTATGGCTCCATGTAATCTCATCTCACCTTCTGGGAACAATGTATAACAAATTAAGCTTGGATCATGAAATGTCATACAAATCTGGCAGTGAGATTTCATTTGGAGAGAAGAACTGCTATTCTCTTGGTTCTTAACAGCCATGGAAAATTTCAATTATGTGAGCATCTTGACAAATTCTACCTCCAGGGTATGGAGGATTTTAAAAAAGTTTTCTGTAACCAGCTACAGTGTCCCAAAGAACATTGACTGGTTTTACCATCTTGAGTTGTACCTGTTTTCAGTTTGCCTTATGGATAAGAAAAGAGCCTTGATAGATGTGCTTATAAAGTAAAATAATAATAGATTAATGTTTATGTGACATAGAAAACATCCTCAAAAGAAGCAGTAAAGTAAGGGTATTGTAATAATAGCAAAGCATCTTGTTTTGTCTTCTTCAACATCTGATGAAGCCTTAAAGGATATATAAAAAGGATATATATGCCATAAATGTATATATACCTAAAGTTGAAAATAGTTTAATCATTAAGAATGGAATAATTAAGAGGACAGAGAGAATGGAATACAGAGTGAAACAAATCCAAAATTTATACAAAAGGGATTGGAACGGATAAAGCAGATGAAGCAGAAGAGAAAAATTGTAACAGGAAAATATTTTCATGATATATACCATATATCCATATATCTATATATCTATATATCATCTATATATCTATATATATGGCAAGATTGGTTTTTGCATCTGATTCTTCTATTTATTTTATAGAAATTTGGTTTCATTAAAAGATCTGGTAATTGTATCAGATAGTGATATGTTCTTGTTTTAAATAATTGCAACAGTGAGAGACACATAACTAAAGTCAGAGACAAATATGTTAAATCTGTATGAATTTGGTAAATCCTGGACACGTTTAAGACAAAAAAAAAAAAAAAAAAAAAAAGCCCATGCAGAGAAATACAGAGAAATTTAGGTGATGAACAGAAATGAGCCGTGGCAGATCATTATCAATTCCAAGGAAGAACACACAGGAGGAAAATCCTGTAAAACTGGTGCTCAAAAATAGTGGTTTTTTTTGACAAAATTATATTATCATTGTCTTGTCTGCTTTTTCATGGAGTTGTTGTGAACAGCCATACAGGTGACCGTTCCAAAAAAGTCACAGAAAAAAGCTGAGTGGTTCCTTCTATATCTGTACTGCTCTTCCAGGTGCAAGTCAGTCTTACCATGTTTCACTATTTTCCAGAGAAGGTTTAACATGGTTTGTGTCTTGTGAATTCCAGTTTCTGAGCCTACCTGCAATAAAGCAGAAATCACAACCCGGCTGACACGTGAAGATGCTCAGATACCGAAGTGCTGGGGAACACATTGGTCCCTCTGGTCTGACTAGGCAGAACTACCATAATTAGCTAAAACTCAATATCAGATTCTGAAAGCAATGTATCCAAATTGGTCTCAAGCCTATTTAATTCACCACTAACTCAAGTATTTTTCCATGTGTGTCCTGCAAGCAGAGCTCAGAAGTCATTCCTGCCTGTCTTCCCTGAATCACAAAGACTGTGTCTGATGAGTAACATGGACTAAATTGCTCAAGCTTGGGGAAGATGATCTCCCTCTCAAGTATTGCACATAGACTTTTAATAAAAACAAATACAGCATTCTGCAAGCAAACAAACTTACACCAAACCTGAAATATCATAATTATTTAAAGCACCAACACACACTTTTAGTTTTCATTGGTAAAATAGAGAAGCATTCATTATTAATTAAGCAGCTCATTTTCTCTTGTACGAAAGAGGGAGAAACATCTAATTGAGTTTGAGATTCCCTTTGACATAATTAGATCCAGGCAAATAGGTCTAATGACACCAATGGCAAGTATCAGACTTGTTTTAAAGCAATCACTTCGTTTGTGAATATCACACCTGTAGTAATTGGGCAAATTTATCTCATCCTCCTAAGGAATTATTTGTGTAACACAAGGATTACCTTGAAAAATGCACAAAATGAAAGATGATTTGTAAAAATAGCAGTGCAATCTTAATTATTATTAATAGTATATTCTATTTTATTTTTCAAATATAAATGTAAATTACAATGACAAAAATTAGGTCTTGGGATCCAAATGTTTGATAACAGTAACTCCATCATGAGAACTTCATCACAAAAATTGATTTATAGACTAGAACACCATTCATCAGAGATTAATTTTGAAATTAAGTGTTTTTTCTGTAAATATAAACAATTGAATTTTATAATTCCTGAATATTTTTTTTACTTTTTTATTTTAATTTTTAATTTTTTTTCAATATGTATACTGTAAGTATACAGTGTAAAAGAGAGTGCAAATATTAAATTTTGATCAGCTTAAAAGGTAATTTTTTTGCCAGGGAGTTTTTCTTTAGAGTTCAGAAAAAAAAAAAAATTATTCCTTATTTAAAAGAACTTGATTAACCTTCAAGTTAAAATATCTCTGTGTGTGTGTGTGTGTGTGTGTGTGTACATATAAAGAGAAAGTCAGAGAAACAATTCTAATGACAGGAAAAGATGGCCTTATATGCATAAGATTTTAACTGTGACAAACTCAGTTGAGCATCTGAGCCACTCAGATGAGTAAATTGGAGGATAAGTGGAGGTCAAGATGTGTTTGGGATAGCTTGGTGCAAAAATTGCACTTCCTGCTAGATTTTAGATTTCAGGAATTTTTATTGGTACTTGATAACATATAAAATTATTTTAAATAATGGTCAGGGTTTGAAAAAAAAATAATTATTATGGGTGTATTATCCTGTACTGATGAACAATATTATTTATGAAACCCTCATCAATAAGTAGAAAAATGAAAATAAATACCTGTTAATATGTGATCGCATTATTTCCACCAAAAATGTTGGTGGAAGCATTAAAAAAAAATCTAAATATTGGTGTCTGGGGAAAAGTTTGGGTAACAGAACTGATGCACAGCAAATTCATTCCAGTATCTTGGAATTATTGCACGTTAGATAAGTAAATATTATTCAGTCTTGTTGCAGACTAGTCTGTGTTCTATGACAATCTGATTTGGAAGAAATGGTGAAGTAGACTATAAAGAGCATTAAATATTGCTGATCCATCAATTAGATTTTTGTAATTTCCACCAGCCAAGAATCCATAATTCCAGCATTATGATAATGTTAAGTCAAATATATCCCCAAAATAAGTATTACTGTGAGAAGAGAAGAAAGTTTTGTGTGTTTTGTCTTGTTTTTCGTAAGTCATTTGAAACTATTAACATTTATAATCTCTCCAAAATGCAATAAAGAAAAGAATAAGAAGAACCAGATGTAGAAGATTCTCTGGCTTTTACAGCACAGAACTTTCACAAAGTTACAGAAAAATAAGGAAAAGGTTTAATCTCATGGACTTCAAATGAACAATAACTAATGTCACCTGATAGTCTTTTGCTGATCTCAATGGGATTTGAAGTAAGCTTCTGGAAATAAATATCTTAAAGCAGTACAAATACAAAGAGCTTTCAATTTAATGAGAAAAACAAAAATCTCCAGAAAAAGTATTTTCAGCTTGGATTAATCCAAAAGAATGTCTTTTCTTTTCGTGTGTGAAACAATTCTATAGTTTTAGTGGACAAGTGTTTTGTCCAATGACTTATGTTTGGCTTGTTTATTATTTATCCTCCTTTTAAGATCCTTCTCTGATGCAAGTTAATCCCTTTGTGAAAATGCCATTCTGAAATACAATAATAAGATGATTTTCTTTACTTTTTCCTTTCAGTTCCTTTTCCACTCCCCACCTTATCTTCCCTGAAGTTATTTTTAAATTTGTATCAAACAACATGATTACTTTTGATTCTACAGAAGTTTGTCCTATTCAGTGAGGTTATTACTTGCCATATATTTTCCCCTTTTTTTGCATAGACCCCCACACTTGATGGTTTATCAAAATCATTGTGTTCAATGAAACCAGAACTTTGGGATAGGGTGGAGACAGTCTCACTCTAACACCAAGTTGGGGCATGGCCAATGTATCTACTCAGACCTTAAAATCTGGAGGCATTCCTGAGTTTAATAATATCTACACAGCCAATACATCCCACCTTTACCACCATGATCTGAGTCTCTCTCGTAAGAGAGGTCCAACTCAAGCTTATCCTGTAAATATAAAAATAAGCTTTGCCACAACCTGTTTCACTAACACAAAACAGCCTCCCCAGTCATTTATCACTTGCATTGATACACAGGTGCTGCAGTGAAGTGCAGCTGTTGATAAAGGCTGATGCCAAATTATTTTCCTGAGGTGAGTTGGCTTTCACTTAGGCTGAGTTTTTCTTTTCTTCCCTTCTAATTATTTTTTTTAAAGAAAGTAGGGAGGAGGAGAATGGGTGGGATATAAAATATTTCCCCCCCCTTTTCTTTAAATGATTTTTTAAAATTCTTTTAATCATAACAAATGCTTCTTGTCACTCAGTAGTTTGTGAGGCTGCATTCGCCTTATGAAAATATGTTGCTGTTTAAAAGTAGTGTTGAAAATCTCACATGAAAACTGAAACCAGGAGCTTCCAAGATTTGAAAACGCTGGATATAACTTTCATCTTTGGTTTTGATTTTCAACCCACACCCTCTTCTCAATTCTACATTGGGACAGTTGGTTTTAAATTTGGAGGAAAAATGTCCATGTCCATCTGCAGATCTATGATGCCTTCTGGGACTCACCAAGAATGGAAAGAATCTAACTTCAAGTCCTCTTCTTGTGAGATCTAGAGCTCAGGCTCATATTTCCACAGTCCAGATAAGAACCACAAAAACAGGGAGCTGGCTGAGCTCCTGTGACAGTGGCAGTATGGAGGGAGGTGTCTCTTGAACTTTCCATTGAAGTGCTTCCATTTTCTATACATAATTAAACAGTCATTAAGGCAGAGACTTAAAACATGATCTTGCATGTGATCTATACAGAAGCATTAACTACTTAACCAGTTTGTCTTTTTGTTCCAATGAATATTTAATTATTTAATATTAACTGGAGACAAATTTTTCTTGATTTTCTGTATGGAGCAGTGTTGTGGTTTAAGCTAGCAGGCAGCTGAACACCACAGAGCTGCTCAATCAATCCCTCTTTGTGGGATGGGGAAGAGAATTGGAAAAAGGGTAAAACTCATGGCTTGAGATAAAATTTAACACAACAGAAAAGGGAAGGGAAGTAACAATGATTATAAGAATATAGAAAAGAAGTGATGCACAATGCAATTGCAACCATCTGCTGACTGATGCCCAGCCAGTCCCCAAGCAATGGCTGCCTCTCTTTTTATTAAAATACCTCAAGATAGAATGAATTTTTTCATATTTTGTCTCCAGTTCTCTGTCCAGAGACATAATCTAGAAAATAAGCTTCAATGAAGCATTTCAGTCTTCGATATATAAAATGAAACCTCTATTTTTCGGGTAGTGAGTATAAATGGTTTACAAGAGTATGCCAATAGCCATAGCATTAAATTAATAATAAAATAAAGTTTTAGCTTTGCAGATGATACAGTCAAAGCAAAGTATGATCAAGAAAGATTGAGTCCTGAAAGTCAGATAATTCATTGAGATGAAGAATTAATGCATATAAAGCCAAGAGGACTCATCCACTTTATTAGTTAATTCAGATTATTGGCTATTATGTAGATGTAAAAAAATCATAAACAGCCTCAAGCTATGTCAGGCGAGATTTAGATGGAATATTAGGAAAAAATTCTTCATGGAAAGAGTTGTCAAACTTTGGAACAATCTGACCAGGAAAATTGAGTCACCATCTCTGGAGGCATTTGAAAAATGGGTAGATGTGGCACTTAGGGACACGGTAGCTTAGTGGTGGAGACAGTCTTGGGTTAGTGGTTGGGCTCCTTGATCTTTGGGGTCTTCTCCTACCTTAATGGCTCTATTATTGTATAAAGGTTTCTGGATTTTCCCTAGTGCATAAAATTGATCCCCAGCAAGGGAGGGTTGTTCTGCCAGTTTTCTCTTGTTAAAATATTTTGAGTATGTTCCTTCTTATTTCTCTCTCAGCTGGAAAAGGTGCCTGCAACATCTCCCATTAAATAGCACATCCTGGCTAGCGTCCCCAGAGGCTTTTGTTTCCCTGTTAATTGAAGACTTTATTTGGAGTTTGTCAGAAGCCAGCAGTATTTTAGGAAAAACTGGTGAGCTGCAGCATGACACCAGAAGCTCCCAAAGAAGGAGGGTTGTGGCCCTTCCTCCTCTCATAAGAGTAATCCCACAGAACCCATCTCCTGTGCTCCTGGGGGTGGGAATCTGGCTGGCACATCCCAGCCTCTGACTCCCATTAAAACAGCGACAAAGGCTCCCCATCCCAGTGTGCCAAGTGAACATCCAAGTGCAAAACAATTCAATCCCTGCTCCCTCCCAGATTGCTAAAGCAGCTTGAAACAGCTGCTTCCATGACCTTGTGAAATGTCTGCAGCACTGCAGAAACAACCAGTTTCTCTTTGTAGTAGGAGGAGATTTTTTTTTTGGAAAGAGGGGTGTTTTTATTTTATTTTCCCACCTCGCCCTCCCTCCTCCTTTCCTTGAGCAAATCCCCATAACAAATAAAGTTACACTTCAAGACTGGATTACGCAGACTGGTATGTTTGCATGCCAATGTTTACTTTAAGTTAAAAATGATACTTCTGAGAATTCAAATAATATGTTTAAAGTATTTCCAGGCTATTGCTTTGCTTGTATTTGTTTTGGCACTGTTTCCCTCCACGAATATGTCAGTTTTGAAGGAGAGATGAATGCTGTTCAGTTACAGCCTTTTCCTATTGATCATACATTTAACATCTGTTGACTTTGTTTATGTGCAGTTTTGGAGAGATTCGTGGCAAAATTAAGAGTACTTGGTGCAGAGAAATTTTGTTGATGAGACTTTTCTGCTTTTTCTGGGATGGCAAAGCGTCTGATGGGGGTGTAGTAAGAGCCCACAACACTGCTATTCATAGATCAGAGTGAAGAATCAGAATAATCCTTTTTGACCTCAAAATTTATATATATATATATATATATATATATATATATATATCTCAAAAGGTTTCCCTTCAGTTTTTTTATTGTAAAAACTTGTCTGGGATTCAGATGAAAAGAGTACAGAATGTCTGTCTCACCTGACATCTCCTGGAAGATATTCCTTCCCATGAGTGTCTTTTCTCTCCAAGCCAGCTTGCCTGATATCCCTAACAACATGCTGGGTCCTGTACTCTCAGCCTTGATTCAACTTCTCCTGAGGAATGCATGTCCTGTGGCTCCATACACCTGAGCCAGCTCCTCACATGTTACCCCTGGAATCAGACCTGAGAGGAGATACAGGCCCGGGACAGCTGAGCTGTCTTTATATGTGTGCATTTAAAGCTTATCAACTCAGGCTGAAAACAGCACAAACATGCTGTGGCTACAGATCCCTGGACTGATGCTGCACAGCAACAGCTGGAATTGTCTCGGCATGAACCCACTCTGTTGCATTTGTATGGACTTTACAGATTTTTTTTTTTTTTTAGTCCATTATTTATAGCTGGAACACAAGCTTAGAGGGCTGGGGCTGTTGAGCATTAGGAAGAGAAGGCTTTGGGAAGACATCACTGTGGCTTTCCAGTACCTTAACCTTAAAAAGGAGTGGGAGTGCCTTTTTATGTGAAGAGATAGTGACAGGACAAGGGAAAATGGTTTTAAAATGAAAGAGGGTGAGTTTAGGTTAGATATTAGAAAGAGATTTTTTACTTCACCAGTGGTGAAGCATTGTCACAGGTTTCCCAGAGAAGCTGTGGCTGCCCCTGGATCCCTGGAAGTGTCCAAGGCCAGGCTGGATGGGGATCTGAGCAACCTGGGGTAGTGAGAGACATCCCTGCCCTTGGAACTTGATGGTCCCAACCCTTCTAACCCAAACCGTTTTATAAATCTATGGCTCTGTGGATATTTCCTGCCTCCATTCTGCACTGGTCCTTGATACATTTAAACTGGGGCAGTGTTTGTATGGAGGCAAAATCCTCTGAGAAGTATGGAACATACTTCTGCAAGTTTAAGAAGCAGAAGAAGGGGTTAGGAATGCCAAATGAACAAATCTGTAACAAATTTACTTTTTTGACTGTTATAGTTTTCTCTAGTAGTCTCCAGGAGTGGTCCATCTGTTTCTCCTGGAGTTTTTGAAAGACTCAGGAAATCAGCAGGGAAGGCAGGTAGAATATCCCCCAACTTTAGCTTGAAAGCAAGCTGAAGCATAAATGTTTCAGAAAAAAACGTTGGTATTTATTATTGTGAATTATTTGTGGATTAGCTTCACAGAATTTGCTTCCACAAAATTTCCTGATTTAAGGAGTACATAGTAGAGGAAGAAAATTAATCTGGAAAATAACTGATCTTTCTGAACACTTGGAGGAAATGTAGGAGTAAATCTATTCAGATACATTTTATTGTTTTAAGTGTGAATGCAAAAGAGTTAAAGTTGGTCAAGTTAATTAACATTTAGTCAAAACAAAAAAGAAGACATAACAGGAGTTTTAGAAATGACTTGAGATTGATATAAAGGAATAAGTGATGAATTGGCTATCTCATTAGGGCAATAGAAGGATTCCTGACAAGGTCACCGTGACTTTGACAGTGGCCACAGCTATATTGCTTTTAGGAACTGAAAGGGAGAATGGTGATAAGGAAATTGGATAGGTAATTATGCAAAGGTCAGGAGGGGGGTCAGATGATTGCCAAGCTGGTCAAAGGACAAGGCATGTCATCAAAATGGCTGGAATGATGGTTGTCTCTAAGCTCATTGTCCCTTTTCAAATTGACATCAAAGAAAATGGAAGGCATTGATAATCTTTCTAAGAAGATAATTAAGCAGATGGGCATAAAAATTAAAAAGATAGATAAATAAGCTAATGAATAATGTACCAGAAAAAGAGATGCAAATGTAAATGTTGAAGTATGGACAAGCTCAATAGCAAAATCTCACAGGCTTTGCTAACTTGGAAATTTGACATAATGGACATATGAAGATATTCATTCTTAATTAAGTAAATGAATTAAGTGGTGGGAAATGACATGGCCCTGGATCTCTCCCTTTTCTGAAAACAATTTGTCTTGAGTACTTTGTGGCAACAGGGATGGATGTGAAACAAAAGTCAGTCTTTCCTCACAAGCGTTCAGTATGTCAGTTTTTGAAACTTTCCCCTTGGCTCTGTTCATATCTTTCCTTCTGCTCACTGCAGTTGAATGCTTGTGTGGATTTACTGGGGAGACTCCAGCCTTTTTCCACACGTGGGAGTGTCTTCCCTGTGTTTTATGTTTCAAACGATTCCAGCTGCAGACCTGCAATGTCAGAACCTCACCTATTCAGACTAAGGCTGTGTCTAACACTGGGTCATAGCACTGCTAAAATTCGGCTGGAGCCAAGAATGTCAATGTTGACCCCACAGTTTTGCAAGTTTAATTCAGCTTAATTCTGGAGCCCCACAATGTGCCAAAGTACATATGAATGCAATAAATAAAGATGAAGCAATATATCTTCCTTAGAGAGTAGATGGTTTTTCCTCTTTTCACAGGGAAATAATTGTTTCTCAACATCAGTTAAATTGTGATCCTTAAAGCAATGAGCTGTCATGTAAAGATACCTTACACTGCTAAAATTATTCCCATTTCTATAAACAAGTTGATCAAATTCCTGTCTAAGGTATAAAGTCTTTGATATAAAGATTTTATATTGTACTGAAGATGTTTTCATGAAGGGAGTATTGTATCATTTTATTATTGTAATATAGAGACATAGGGGAAAAAAAAGCAAATAAAACATAAATATACTTGTTTTCCTACACTCATTTGGTTTCTTTGTTTCATGTTGCCTCAAATGGTTTATGTCAACAAAAAAATGTAATTCCAGAATACACAGAATTTTCTCTGGAAGTTCACAGCAGTGGTTTTGATGTAAAATGAATGACTTGCTGGATAGGACACCCAGAATACCTGCATTCTGGTCTGAATACACAAAGCAGGGAGTTGAAGGTAGATTTTCTGTCACTGCAAATGTTTCCTGTACACCAGGCAACTGGAGAAGGAAAACCTTTATTTTAAATTCCATACTTTTCTAAAATCAAGCATATATTTGCATGGAAATTTGAATTTTCCTTTAAGTTACACTTGTGAGTGAAAAATCCATCTTTTCTAATTTTGATGATTACATGAATTTCAGAGAAAATTCAACAGAGAAGCTTCTGCAGCAAACCAGAATCTCCCGCTCTTGTAATTCTGTTTTGAAAATGTACCTTTCAATTTTCAGTCTGCAGATGCTCATGCAGTGTTGAACACAGTCTTCCTCATTGTATATTTTGGGAATATTGACAGTTTTGGTGCTTACAACAATATTCATCTGTACAATGTGGCAAGATACAAAGCCCTGAAGATTTTCAAAGTCAGCTCTCATTTATCTGTTTTAAGTTCCTAAAATCCTTAAGAGCCCTGTCTCTGAAGGTTTTCAAAGCACTTCATTTCTTTGTGTTGAGCATATAGGAAATTCAGATGTTTAAGGAAGCTTCTTTTTTTTTTTTTTATACCTACAGTCTAGATCCAAAGGAGGTGCTGACTTCTTGCCCAGATCCCTGTGGCCATGCCTGTCTTCTCTGCATAAGTGTCAGAACAGCCAATGCAAAATCTTTAATCCCATTTAATTCTACAACAGGAACCACAGGACTGGTTATGGGATATGAAAACCAAAGCAGAATCTGGCCCATGAATTTATGTGCTTCAGGGGACAGAAAAGGAGAGGATTCTTTTGTGTTTACATCATTTAAAAAATTTAAATCAATCACAGCACAAATCTCCTTAGTAGAGAACTTTGAGATCCCACCCAGCTTACCTCAAAATGTTGTATCCTGAAATTGATATTACAGGATACAACAGGAATGTTGTATTTATTCCTGTTTAATTCCTCCTAGGTTTCATACTAATAATTATCAACTAAGAGCAAGATGCAATAGAAGGCCAAAACTACTTTTATGCTGCTAGTTCAGAAGTGGTGAAGCTCCCAGCTTATTTCAAGGAAAAGTCATCTTAGTTTGTCTGCATCTAAAAACTGCACCTAGATCTGACACCAAAATTTCAGTTTTGTGCATGATTAAATTTCTTTCACACAGCCCTGGAAGCTGCTGGTGTCCAGCAACTTTAATGATGATCTGGTTTCCAAGACCCTGCCCTCCCATAAGCTCTTGTTTGGCTCCTCATCTATCCCAGGTGGAGCTCCACACATTCCAGCTGGTCACTGACAACAACCCCCCCCTCCTCATCTCACTTACCCATCCTTCCTAAAAAGCCTGTATCCTTCCACTCCAACACTCCTCCATGCCTCTGTGATGCCAAGATCAACACCCTGTGCACATCCAACTCTTGCTTATTCTCCCCATTAGTGACTTGTATACCAGAGGGCAAGACAAGAAGGCAAGAAACATGATCTTGGTGTTCTGAAGAAGAATTATTGGTTTTGTTCCTTCTTGGTGATGGCTGTTATTCCGTGTTTTGGATATACAAGTTTTTTCCTTTCTGAAATTTAATTATGATGGATAAAACTGGGAGGGACTCACCAGCAGATCAAATTGCTTACCATCCTGGTCATTACTTTGGTTGTTACTTTGGTGGTTACTTTGGTTGATCATTGCTAGTTTTTACCTCTCTGGTAGAGAGGTAAAATGATCTGTAGTCTCCAGAACATGAGTGCTTGAGCACAATCTCCTGTAATTCTCATCCTCCTTTGTCCCGCCATTCTCCAGTCAGCAGGATGGTAACAGCCATTGGGATCTGCCACCAAGGGGGCAATTTTCCTGACAGACCTGTTGTCCCTGGCTGACTTCACATCTTAGATTTTTGTCTCTGGTTAGAAATTCATCCTGATTTAATGAGAGTCTGGCAGGTCTGAATGTTCACCTTGGGGTATTCTGCCCTCTGCAGAGATGAGGAAGCTGAAGGGTATGTGCACTGCTACTCAGTTTTTATCACTCCACTCAGAAATTCCATGAGGCAACATAATTGGAAAAAAAACCCCAACATCTTGGAGTGTATCAGAGGCTGCTCTAAAATCTATCAGTATTTGGAGGAGGGAAATTGATTAATCAAATTCCCATTTCCATACAAACCTACTTTCCCCACAGTGCAAGTGTAACTTTCCATGTCGGAAACCTAAGGAAAGATGTGCAGTGTATTACTTCCCTTTCACTGGAGAAAAGCTGACTTTAAAAGCTCTCCAGTTTTATAGATTTCAAGCTCTCTTTATAATGCCAAAGCACTAAGATATTTTTCATTTTTTTAGTGCCATCACATTTTTTAATGCACTGCCTTAAACTGCCAAAAATAGTGCTCCAAATCAAGGCAACTATATTTTATATACAAGCTATGACTACCACACTATAGTGGTGTTAATCAGATTTCATTTATTTTTATAGCATTAGGAACATTAACATTACCCTCTGGAAATGTTCCCCTTTCTATTTGCCCTTGGATAAGATATGTCCTGTATTAGGATAACTTTCTTCCTGAAGATAAATGTTCCCTGATAAAACAATAGTGTTAACCTGTAGAAACTGCAACATTAAATAAATGCTGTTGTCAAGTAAACTTTAAAGGGGAGAATTAAAATTAGAAAAAAAAAAAAAAAAAAAAAGAAGAACACCAACAAGAAAACAAGAAAGAAGAAGAGAGAAACTCAGGACACATTAAAATACTGCTGTATTGTTCTTTGCTGTCCCCAAAAGCATTTATCTTCCTGGTTATCTTGCATGATTGAATAGCAGAGAAGTCACCTGAAATAATGTCAAATGACAAAGGATGTACTAGAATTGCAGGAAAATGTCTGTTCTCAGGAACAGGGAGGAGAGGTTTAGCTGTTCATACATGCATGCAAAAGGACTCAGCGTGGATGAAATACCCTCAAATTGTGTGAATTACAGGATGGACTTCAAGTCTAGAAATATTTATGGGTACCTTTGTCTTTGTATTCATGTTTTGAAGCATGCTGGATTTGGGTTTCATCAATAGCTTAAATCAATGGATACCATCCTGCTGATTCCAATGGGGTTTTCAACACACCCTGACTTCAGATCATGGTCCAGATAAACCCTTCAGAGTCTGCTTGTCACATAAACACTTCTACTGCAGCATAAGAGATCTTTGCCCGGCAGTGTCCATCTGCCTCCCTGTAATTCTCCTCCTGTTATGTTTTTATGGAATCATAGTTTTGGGTTGGAAGGGATCTTAAAGACCATCCAGTTCCAATCTCCTGCCCTGGGCAGGGACACCTTTCACTAGACCAGGTTGCTCAAAGCCCCTTCCAACCTGGGCTTGAACATTTCAAGGGATGGAGCATCCACAACTTCTCTTCCTTTCTTTCCTATGACTTTTCTCTACATATCTACAGTCTTATGATATTAAAAGGGGAAAAAAAATGTTCAAATTGTAAGATAAAATCAGCAGAGTCCCTTAAAAACTTGATTTTTTTTAAAGTTCACAACTTTCATGTCCCCTGAAGAAGATGGTTTTATATCAAAAGTGATAAAGGCATGAGATGTTCCATGAATAAGGGGAAAAATGAAGTATACAAACAGTTGAAGACAAGGATGACAAAGTACAATAATTTAAGGTTTAGGTTTCTTCTGATATTTTCTTGTTTATTTTTATTATTTGCTTGCTTGCTTTACTCCACAAGGCATTGAAAATATCCAAAGTCTGGATTTTTTTTCCTACCTTTTTTTACTAGATAATTTTGACCTCTGCTTATTGCTTCCCTTCTGGAAATATTGTCTTGATAATGAACACCAGATTTAAAGGGAGTTGCCATTTACCCAGTCTTAATCCCATGCTGATATACTCTACTTGTGATTCTGATTTCTCAGGGTCAGTGTCATGAATGTTTCTAACTCTTCCCTGTTCAGCAGCAGCTCCATTAACTTTCCCACAGATGGACAAAGGAAGAAAGACGTCCATTATATGGAAAAAAAAATAAATCAAGTGCTGACACACAGGCACCAAAATCATGCTTTGATGCGGTAAATATTACATACATTTTAATGATTTATTTATATATGTGGGCATGTAAAAAGTACACAGGAGTAGTTTGTTACCACATGGGTTCTGTATTTCATGATTAGTTTATATTTTGAGATCATAATAGAACAAAGTCAATGAAAAGAATAAGGAAGATTACTATTTTGTCTGTCAGTTTGGTTTCCCATTTTGGTGACAAATTTTGGTGCATTTTCAAATTTTTGTGTATTTTCAATTTCATCACAACAACACTGCCCTTCCTGTCTTTCAGGAATGGTAAAAGAATAAAGTTCTTAGTGTGTTCCAGTTTGGGGGCAGGGAAGCCTAACATTAGCTCACACATAACTGGAGCTCTTGAAAATCTCTCCATGAGTGCACTCAGGACAGATGCTGGATTTTTTTTTTTTGGGGAGAAATACTTGGAACAGCATGGGAAGAGCACACTGGTGTCTGGAGCAAGTCTTAGGATGCACCTTCTCCAACTACTACTGCCACTTTATCCTCTATGTATTTTCAACAGGACAAACTTAGTATTTTGCAGATTTGCCTTTATTCATTTTTTTTTACATATTTTTCTTTTAAAATACACTATGCCTGTTGAGAAAAAGTGTTCCATGCGCTTTCTCTGTAGGTTCAGCAGCTAAAACTTGTCTTTTTCTTGATAAAATACTGCAATTCAAAGGCAGTCTATGGGGAAAACAGAGCTGGGTCTATCTATATATATAGAAGCAGTTTGTGTGGCATTTGCCTATAAGAAATACCTGTTTTTCTGACCCTTCTCCCCTTACTCAGACATACATCTTGGCACTGACACCAGAATGAACTGAAGAGGCTTTGGATTCCTATCCTGCTCTGGAAAGTTATCATTGCTTTTCCTTAATCACATCTGCAAAAGCCTCTGCTCTGCTGATGAAATTTGAATGGCTTCTCACTAGGTCTTTTGATTAATTTTTCCTCATACTTTCTGACCTTTGCATCTCATGACATAACCCAAAAAGGTCTGACTGAATGCCTTTTTGTGCCCTAAACCAGCAGTTTGGTGTGTGTTCTCTTTGTAGTTTCAGAGGAAGGAGGAAGAAAGGGGGATGGAAAAGAAGTTAGGAGCTTTTATAATTATAAGAGCTTTTGGTAAGGCTTTAGCTAACTATTAAGTAAATATGTTTCTTATTTTAACCTCTGGAGTGCCCCAGGCCTCACAGGGATACTTCACATACATGGATTTTTGTGGTAGGATGTAGGTCATGCTGTTGCACTGATTAGCATGGACTCTGCCTTTCAAGATATGCCTCTGGGTGGGATGTTCTCCCAAGGAGTAACTGGATTAGTCACTAGGTCAAAGACTAAGTGCTCCGTCTTCGTGGTCTAGAAATTCAATACCTTGTCCCAATCTGGAGCCATTGAGCCTAACAAATGAACCCTTTCTGAGACCTTGCCCAGCATCTACCTGTCCTGTGTTTCAGCAAGAGGCAAATTACTTCTATGCACGTCTGTGGTCACAGCTCTTGGACAAGGTTGCTACCAGGCCACATGGCAAACTCTAGGTTTTGTCTCAGTGTTTACTGAATTTTCTGAGATAATTTATAAGCTAAGAAATCTCAAATCCACTAAGAACTGTGAGACAGATAAAAAAAAAAAAAAAAAAAAAAGAATTTCATTTCCAGACAGAGATCTTAATACATTTCTGGCTATATGTTTTAAACTGTGTTTAGTGTTAAGGACATCTGCAAATGAGTACACACATGCACACATTGCACTAAGCTTCTTTTTCTCTTTTCCTGCTTTCACAGTTAAAGGTTTTCTTCTCACTCCCCTCACCCCCTTTTAATGTCTTTTAAGAGAAAGATGCAGTCAGCAAAAACCAGCATTCTGTGGCTAATGTGAATCAAGAAGGATGTGTCATGTATAATGAGACATGAATAGCTAAGGAGATTGCACAGGCTGTATCACAGACACATGGAATTGGACGGTGAATCCTGCTTTATATAGGTCAGCCACTTGCTAAAACACATGATCATATCCTTATTTCCAGGCTAAATGTGCCAATGGACATTTTATATCATCCTTATTCGTGATAACCTTGTGGTTTATATTCTCTCTCTTTTGCATTCACCTCCCACATGTATTTGTAGACCGCTGTACTCATTCTCAGACTTATGCCCCCTTACAGCTTGGCTCTTCTATTTAAAACTAATTTTCTTGTATAATTCATAATCAGCCTTCTGCATAATACTCCAGACAAAGACTGAGGTGTGCATGTGAATGGCATGGTCTTCCTTTGTGAGGAGCAACACCTTAAAACTCCTAATTGCTTTTTTTTTTTTTTTTTTTGCCTATCCAAATCTCTTTATTGGCTTATTTTTATTCTATGTTGGAAAGATTTAATTCTCATTTGACATCTAGTGTAAGTAAGTGAATGACGGGTTCTCTATCATTTCAAAGGTCAGGAATAGGCATCTCATGAATATGATTAATTTAAGCATTTTCAGGTGAAATTAAATATCTCTGTGACTCTCTCGCTTAAACTCAACACCAAATATGACCTAAGTTAGAATGTAAGAGCTCAACTTGCCTTGGTCAGCTTGATCACCCACATGTCTCTGAATACCATTTCACAGGAAAAAGTTGTTCATGTGTCCCCACACGTAAAACAGAAACATTACAGTGTTGTGGTGAGAATTCAGTGCAGTGAGAGTAACGCTGCCATCTAATTCATCCTGATATCACCCACAGCTCCATGAGCTGCAGGTAAAGAGTTTGATTTATCTGCACTGGGTACCTCCATCTCATAGATTGGTCAGTGCAACCAATTAGGTTGTACTGCAATTAAATCCATGCAGTCTGTGCAATATTATATGCAAATCTTGGCATAAGCAAAAAAATAGTCAACTGGGCACATCTGAGTGTTGTTGTTACCCTCTGAGCAATACAAACCCCTGCTTTTGACTGAGGAAATGATTACAGTTGTCCTTACAGCAGGGATATTTCTGAAAAAGGATTGTTTACCCAAAGTGTATATCTTTGTGGAGATATTTTTCGAATTCTTTTCCAGCACTGGGGACCCTTTGTTCCCCTATATCTTATGAGGAGCAGTTGAGGGTGCTGTAGTCATTTATCCTGGAGAAAAGGAGGCTGAGGGAAAACATTATTATGTTTTACAACTCCCTGAAAGGAGTTGTAGTAAGGTGCAGGTCAGTCTCTTCTCCCATGTGATAAATGACAGGACGAGAGTAAAAGACCTCGAGTTGCATCAGGTGAGGTTTAGATTGGATATTAGGAAAAATTTCTTAATGGAAAGGGTTGTAAAAGATTGAAACAGGCTGCCCTGGTAGTAGAGTCACCATCCCTGGAAATGTTCAACAAACGGGATTATGGCACTTGATGAGGTTGAGAGCTCAACTTGGTGATGCTGCTTGGGGTTGACTGCTGGACCTGATAATCCTGAAGGTCTTTTCCGACTTTAATGACTCCATAATTCTACAATTCTATCACTGCCCAGAGTGGTTGTCACATTGTGTCCCATGAAAATACTTTAGATAGGCTGTAGTGACTGTCCAGTGACTGACCTGCTCATTGATTAAACTGAATAAACTCTCTCTGTGCCACAGAGGTTCTTCAGGAAATCAGTCATGTGTCCTGAAAGAGGAGAGAGCTTATAACTGGGACCTACTGAGAGTTTTCTTCTTCTTTTTCCCCACCCCACATTCCCACACCCCTTTAATGGCTGGCACAGTGCAGTCTGAAAACAGGGAAATCACTGGTAGGTGGTGTGGAATGATACATCAGTTTTAGAGTCACCTGTCAAGAATGGACGGTGAAGAAAAGATTATTTGTTCTGCTTGTTGTTTATGTGTCACATACCTTAATGCAATGGTCTGCATTAATATGGAGTTAATGGAGTTAAAACAACAAAGTTCAATTTAACCTTACATAACGAATTAAATTATTACACTTGAATTAATATTGTCTTTCTTATATTATTACAACTTTTTATGAACATAAGAAGTCAGTGTGAAAAATAGGATTTGAGAACTTGACCTTTTGCAGCAAAGCAATGCTCAAGGCTTAAGCATTCATATTAACACTCTGTGCTCCTTAAATCTAAAAATAACCCTTTTTCCATGTAGCTACTCACCCCTTCTTATTTCTTAGAACTTAATTTTTCCTCCTTCTGATACCACAAGGCCGCCCACCTCTTTCTATCTGCACTCCTGTCTACAAGTGCTGATGCCAAACACCATTGATTATCTCACTCCTTTAGTAAGAACACGCATTTTCATTCCCACGTAATCTGAATTTGCTATGTATACACATTATTATGAATCATTTATACAGAAATAAAGACAGGCAAACATTGCTACCTTAGCCTTCCTTTAAACAAAAGTGAGGAGGAGGGGGTGTCTGTGTGTGTGACAAATTTGAATTTTCCCAAAGGCTGAAGAAACTCTTGAAAAAACTAAATTAAATTTCCTTTGCTCTTTAGGCTTTCATTATTCCTGTTCAAAACTAAAGTTAGTTGTGATTGTTATCAATTGCTCAGCATGGAGCAGAGAAGGCTCGGGGGAGACCTTATTGCAACCTTTCAATATTAAAAAGGGGGTTATGAGAGAGACTTTTACAGAGGTTTGTAGTGACAGGAGAAGGGGCAACGGTTTTAAACTGAAAGAGGGTAGATTTAGATCAGACTAATGGAAGAAATCCTTTGCAATGAGAATTAGAATGATCAGGTTGTCCAAAGAAGCTCTGGATGTCGTATCCCTGGAAGTGTCCAAGGCCAGGTTGAACACAACTTGGAGCAACCTGGGATAGTGACAGTTGTCACTGCTGATGGCAGGAGGGCTGGAACTGGATGATCTTTAATGTCTCTTCCAACCTAGACCATTCTGTGATTCTATCAGTCTATGATTCTGTGATTTGAGTCTTCTCTGGTTCATTTTTTTTTTTCCCCATAACTCTTCCTCTTTCAACAACAAGATAATTGAAAAGTGATCTTTGGTTTGGTGTGTGTTTTCTTTGTTAGTCTGTAAATGAGATAACACTATAATTCTTTTTTCCTTCTTCATTCCTTAGATATTTATTATTGTTTTTATTTCTCTCATTTAAAGCCCATTTCCTGCTTTAGTTCTGTATAAAATTATCTATATTAATTTCTTGTACTTTGATACTGGCACTGGATGCAGTTTTCCTCAAAACACCTGATTTCATTAGAAATGCTGGAAAAGCAACTATTTCTCCAAGAAGTTTTATTTCTGTGACATAATTCTAAATTGACAAAAAAATAGTCTGTAACAATTGAAAAGGGGAAGTAGTTCAGTGGAGAGTTTGACTTCTCAATAGGAAACTGTTGTCTTAAAGTGTAAAGTCTAAGATTATAAATCCATTTTTGATAAAGAAGTATGTTTCAATTTTAACCTTGAGCTGTAAGCAGATATAAAATGGTTCTTGCAAATACGTCATACAAGTTCACAGCTAAAATGGTACAATATTTTCAGGTATGTATCTTTGCAATTTTACACAAGTGTGAAGAAAAAAATATTACCCATCTGATGGAGGATACTTGATGTTTATAGCCTAACAAACACATTGCAAACTTTGCTTTATGTCTTTATTTCCTATTTAGCACTTCAACCAAAACTGGTATCCATTGTCGTTACAGGGAGGCCACAATTATGTGTTCTGAGTCATAACAACGCTTTCCACCTTCAAAGCAGTTTGTGAACGATCTGAGTGACAGTCTTGTGAAGCAAAGCAGCATAATAATTTCAGAGTTAAAATGGCTTAACTGAGGAAAAGAGATTTGAATATTGTCTCACAAGTACAGGCATTTCCAAAGACATGTCAACCTATCTATTTTGGACCATTTTTCTCAAACTGGGAGGAATCACACTCTGGAGCTGCCTGTCTCGTGACCCAAGTGACTCATTACCAGAGCTGGGATTATGTTGTCATTAATAAGATCTGTTATAGATGGCAAAAGTTACTTTAAATAAGAAGGATTTATATTAAAACATGGTAAGCGTATTGCATGTTTCAGACCAAACCAGTACTCAAGAGAAAAGAAGAATATCGAAAGAGGGAATTCAGTATAGCATAAACATTCAGAGAGAATTAATTTATTCTTTTACTAAATTTATTCTGTTAGTCTCAGGCAGGGTAGAGAGAAGAAAGCTTCATCCTTTCCTTGGAAAAATAAAAAATGCTAAATTGTCATCAAACTTTCCCTTTCAAGAGTGTTTTTCAATGAGTTCAACTTTCATTCACTGTTCAGCTTTGAAGATTTGGGATCATGAATGATTCTGAAACCCTCTGGGACAGGTTCAGCAGTGCTGATCTGAACCAAGCAATAAGTGCAAAGTGGTGTCCTGTGAGCCACCCCCAGACATTACACAGCATGAAAGTGACTCAGACCTTCAGAAATGTCCTCATTCACCAAAGCAGTGCGAATGCAAACCTCTGTTTGCTGTGTGGAAAGTGAAAAATATCTAGTAACTCTTTTAAACTTATTTTCTTATGATTTTCTTATGATATTCTTATGATTTTCTCATTGTATTCTGCAATCCACACGCTGCTATAATATTTCTACACCCCACTGCAGTGTAATCCATACAAGAGTAAGTGCTTGATCATGCTCCAGTTCATAATCAATTGAGTAACTTAATTGATAGCTGCACTAAAAGAACCATGAGCAGCAAGTCAAGGGAGGTGGTTCCCCTCCTCTACTGCTTTCTTGTGAGACCCACAACCATGAAGGGCTGTGTCCAGCTCTGGATCCCCAACACCAGGAACCTGTTGGCACAAGCATTTAGTGGAAGAGAGCCACTAAACTGATCACAAGGCTGGAGCACCTCTCCTATGAAAACAGGCTGAGAGGGTTGGGGGTTGCTCAGAAATACAGAATGGAGCTTTTTTTTCATGAGCACATAAAAAACTCACCTTTGCCTTCACTGAAAATTTGCAGTCTCAATCCTTATCCTCAATCAACAATAAAAGTCTGAATTCAATCAGAATTTAAACTCAGACTCTTCACAGTGCAAATCAGCAAGGAGGTGCCGGTGTGTCTGTGGAGAGATGTTCTTTTTGAGGTCCTGTATAAACTCTTTCATACAGCCATTGGTCCGCTGAAAATACATTATGTACACCCAGGTACAAAAGGTTTCATTATTGTCAGGGAATGCAAAACTATTTACAATACAATAAAATATTTTATTCATTTTTTATCATTTCCCTGGGCAGCAGTGGCCACACAAAAGCCGTCATGTGGTGCAATAAGGAGCCTGCAGCTGGGTAGCAGGTGAAAAAGTGTTTGACAGGCAAGGACATGGTAACAAGGGGACAAGGTTTGTTCTCAAACTGTTTTGTTACATCTTTGTTGCCTCACAAAGCTGGGTTTTCTTACTTGGTTCTGCTTCGTAGCTGAAAGTTTAGAAGCTGGAACTCTCATTGGAGAATTCATTAGATGAGATGTGGCAGCAGGTTCACCTTGTATCCAGCTGGGATCTCCTCACAGGATTCTGCCTACAGGGAGAGAGCAGTAACACAACAGTACCTCACCAAGGAGGAGAAACCACTCAGCCTGGGATTTGAATCTTATCAGAAACATTTTACCTCAAAAGCATATTTCCATATGATTTTTTTCATTATATTTTCACTCATCCAAAGTCTTCAGCCACTAGTGTGAGTTATATGACACTTCCATTATTCAGGACTTACTGAATTTTGTATACAACCTAGAATGGATTCTTTGGAGTTTTCTCTCTTTTTTTTGTGAACCTTAACTGTAGCTAAAAGTTTAGGGGAAAAAAACGTCCTAGGATCAAGGGCATGTGGCTGCAAAAACCACCAGGGCCCTGAGAAAAGTTCTGTTGATGTTGTTTGATAAGAAAAGCTGCTGCCATTAGGCTAAATCAGATCTACTCCCTTGCAGAGCTGCATGTCGGGCATCTGAAACTTGTTAACATCAGCTGTTTCTGGGTTGGTGTTTTCATTTTTATTAGAAGTGGAATCCCAGGTCACAACCTGTGCTTTCTAGCAGTCATTTCAAAAAGTTTTATACTTGAATGTATAGGTAGGTCAGGACTGGAGCTGAAATTTGGAAGAGGAATCACATCTGATAGTGTCATATATACATTATTGCATGACCCTACAGCATCCTAAGGATGAATGCTTTTTCAAGGAAATGCAGACACAGGCTGGGCTTGGCTGCAGAATCCCACCCCCAATGCCAGCTATACTTGTCTCCAAAAGCTAAACATAAAAGACTCATCAGATATACTAGATGAAATAGGGAATGTTCTGAATCTGTACTGTACTTGAAAAAATTCCTA
Source organism: Taeniopygia guttata (assembly GCF_048771995.1). Lineage (NCBI taxonomy): Eukaryota > Metazoa > Chordata > Aves > Passeriformes > Estrildidae > Taeniopygia > Taeniopygia guttata. The sequence goes on from NC_133025.1 coordinate 4,876,088, forward strand.
TTAAAAGTATGTCCTTACATACTTAGCCAGTGTGTGCAACATATTTTCATCTTGGGGCACTCTACTGCAAGAATTCAGGAGTAACCACAGGATTATAGAATGTTAAGGGTTTGGAATGGACCTTGGAGATCAAGCAGTCCTGTGCAGGTCCGGGAGCTGGAGTTTGATGATCTTTGTATATCTATTCAATTTCAGGATATTCTATGATTCCATGGTTTCATGATTCTATGGTATTGTGAATTTTGCATTTTAGTAGTCACCTACAATTTATCTGAGTCATCCAATAGACAAAGATGAACGCTGGATGTTCATCTCCCACCCTGTGAAAGGAACCCCCTCACCTCTGCAGCAGCCCTGGGTGCAAGAGCAGATTAGTCACAAAGTTTTCTTACATTGGCACATCCTTCCTTTTTAACATTCTGAAAAATTTGAATCGGGTTTTAGCTTACAATTTTCTACTTACTTATTTTTTATATTGCAATTCAACTTTTTAATTTGTTCTGCTTAAAACATAAGTTTTTTTAGTAATAAGGAAGGCATCTGAAGATGTTTGGCTGAAGATTTTAATTTTAAATTTTTGGAATGTTGAAAAAAGATATGAAAATCCCATTAGCTTTAAAAGCCAGGCAGAAAGTGGAAAAATAATATTTTCAAAATTTTGTAGATTAGAAACTCATAACAATGAAATATATCTCAGAACCATTTTTCATTTCCCAATAATGTTCTATAAAAAAAAATCAGGTCATGGAAAGAACTGCAATAGAGTTCCATGCCTTTGTCCCACTGAGACCTTGACAGGACCTGCAGTTTGTAGATGTTGGAGTTGTAGGAAGGAGATTTCACTCTTACATAAAGTTCTGCTACTACTTAACAACCCTAAAATAAAATTATGCCTCTAGTACTGTTTCCTCACTCCTATCAAGTAATTCCTTTAGAACCTTCTGCATGAATCTCCCATTCTTTGGAGCAACAATCCTCCAGACCATTTAAATACAATATTTTTTTCTTTTTTAAGTAGTTTTGACAAGGTCGGTTGTTTTGAAAAATCTGTACAGATATGTTCCCAGTTTGAAACTAATGCATATTATGCAGCTTTGTCTCTGAGTGATTTCAGTTTTTTCTCTACATGTGATTCTCAGATATTGATTTTTAGAAGAAAATAATACAAATTGATAAAGTGAAGTTTGTATTTTTCATTTGAACAGTGGGAATATTCATGCTGCACTTGACTTGAAATAAAGGAATAAGTTGTTTTAGCACAACATCATTACCACGATGAATACTTTTTTAGATGAGGATTTCAGGTTTGGGTTCAAAGACACACTTTTAGCCATTATCATTTTAAGAGCTGAAAACCAATTCCTTACATGCCATATCTATCCCTTCAGAGTTACATTAAATTATTATTTATTTGATTATGATATTGAAAGACTAGCAACAAAGCCAGGCAATAGATAAGGCTTTTATCTAGTCAGGAAAAATGCAAAGGAGGTGCTTTTCCTGAATGTTTTGAAACCACAAATCTGTAAAACAAAGGTATTTATCAAGTTACATAGTAATGATTGTGTTATTTCTTTAAAAATTGCTGTAATGGAGTTTCAGAGATATTCAGACCCCATATCATGCTTAAAGATTGTTAGTCTTATAATCACACAAAATATATAATGATGAATGCTTGCTTATTCAAGACTCAATGAGTCATAATATTTGTCACATGCCAAGCAATCATAAAGAGGTTTATTAAAGACCAACTCTTATCTGATACTTCTAAATCTGAAAAAATCCCCAAACCAATCAAGCAAAAGGACCCTCTTTTCCCATGTATTTAATATAACCTGTTAAAATAAAGAAGTATTAGAAAATGGCTTCTTTATCAAATATATACATTAGATTATAATAAAGAAAGGCTAAATATTTACAACTTCACGATGAGATTTTTCAGCTATTTTTCAAGCCTCCTTTCCTGTGTGGTGCTCAGGGGAACCAAGCAGAAGGGAATTCACAGTAAAAGTGTGTTACTGGGATTTCTCTCACTGTTACCTCTGCACAGGGAGGACAAGCCCAGTTTTCCACTATGATAGCTGTGGCATCTTCACCTCTACAGATGTTTGTGGTTGCTTGGGAAGGCAGAGTTTAGGAAGTCTGAGAGCTTTGTTCGCTTTTCATCACCCTGATAAACACACCTCATCAGAGGAAAGAGGGTGAAATTGAGCTGGTGTAATGAACTCATTGTATGTTGGGGTTGGAACCTGAGGCATGCAAGAGCAGAAGATCAAATTTTTACTTTTTCTTCAGTTAGCACTGAAGGTTTGTCCCTAGAAGGTGCTGCCTCATCCGGGAGAGACCCAGCAGAGCACTTACATACGTGTTTAAGCCACTTTAGGAACAGAACAGGTCTGCTCAATACCTTCTGTGTTTAAATCCTAAATCCTGGACCTAAAAGCATAAAACACTTAGGTTCATTATTCATCAGTGAAAACCAAACAAACACTCTGCAGAAAATTATTTCACTCTCCAATTAACATGAATGATTGACATCAGGGCTTTTGACTCCCACAGCAAATTACATGATCTGTTATAATCAAATAAGTTATCATTAATGAAGTTATGTTATTTCTACAGTCATGTTATTTCTGCAGTCATTTCAGGCACATGAACTGAGACATTTTCACCTTATGGATGACAGAAGAGTTGATCTGTCCTTTAGAAGGAACTTTAAAAAGAGCACTGAAAAGCTGTTATTACTCATGTGATACCTCTTGTGCACACAGAAACCAGATTCATTCACCAAGAACACGACACTGACAGCTCCCAGTGTATATTAGCTTCAGCTGGATTTAATTTGCTGGTTTTATTCTCTGTTTCTATGGAGTTTCTGTAACAGGCCAAGCTAACTGTAGTAAGAGTGATGGACATGGACATCTCATGAAGCTTCTTCCTGGGTTTTTCTCAGGTCTGAAGCCTGGTGGCTTCTTTATAGAAGGAAGGAACCAGACTCAGGTATGTTCCCTGAAGCTACTGAAAAGTGAGACCATCATTTAAGAGGCCTTTGTGTGGCATCTAAATAAATAGCATATATGGTTGTATCAACATTTCACACTATTGTGAGTCAAATCACTTTAATGTAAGATTAGCTCCTGATACTTAGTATCCTAAACCTTTAATAGACTTACAATTTTGAAATTGAAAAGATCAAAGCAGTCATAAGCAGTGTCTATAATACATAGTTTGGAAAGACTGGAATCTTTCTAGTATATATTTTTTTTTATTTGTTAATCTGCAGAGAAGGAGGAACATTCTGTAATAACAGAGGGAAACAGGATTTAGCTACACAATATGGCATTCATAAGTGAGTTCCAGCCTATTCCCTCCCCTTTCTTCTCAGACACTCATAACTTTCTCAAAATAAATTTGAGAGGTTGGGAATATCCATGCTTGGATTCAACTGAAAAGCAAATGTTTGTTGTTTTTTTTTTGTTTGTTTTGTTTTGTTTTTTTTTTTTTTTTGTGTGTTAAAATGATTGAGTGTGAATTAGTCAAGAGTGAACCTAACACATTTTTTCTTGTATGTTTCAATTAAAAATGTAATTAGGACAAATAAAAAAATGATTAACAATCAAACCTTGAAACACAGACCTGTGAAAATGCCTACATGCATTTATATTAGGGAGCAGTCTTATTTGTTTTGAAGGCTTCATGTAGCTGCAGTTTTATGCAGAAAGTTGAGAATGTGCTCAGGTGTTCTAAAATTGAGGACTATTCTTTGCTTTTCATGTAGTAACCTAATTATCAAGTGAAATGCACAGGAAAATGCTGAAGGAATATGAAAAGCATAGGTTTGTTTCCTAGACATTTTTATTAAAATATATGCAAAGGAAATTTTATTTCCTTTTTTAAAAAAATATTTTGCTTTATTTTATTTCCATTTCCCAGTTGTTCTTTTATTAACTTAATCTCACTTTAATCTATATATTTCCAAATTTAAGCAGCTGAAAGACTGAAAGCACTGAAACAATTTTCCTGAAGTCTCAATGAGATCTACAAAAGAAATCAAGTTTAAAGGAAACCAGACTGGGTCTAAAATCATATATGCCTGAAATCAGCACTTGCATCCAATTTAGGAGAAACACAACTGCATCCTAAACATGTCAGTATTTCCCATAGTCTGAGATAGTTTTAGATGGCAGCAGTTTGAATAGGAAACATGACAGGAATTTGTAAAAGGTGTTGCTGTTCATATTATTTTTTGTTGTATGAACTGACAAAATGAGTGGTAAAAGGAAAATTGAATTTTGAGATAGAGTTAATTGTGAAAGTTTAATTTGAAGTGCTACAATTTCTATCTTCTCAGTGATAGATATTCCAACTTCTTTTTTTAGGAAACGGAATTATAAATGGATTTTATTTTTTTTTTCTTTTTGCATCTAGCGAATAAGTATGAAACTATGATTTTTGTGCAGAAGCAGGAGAGGGATATATCTATTTTGCACTGGATGCAGATATGCTGATCAAAATTCTTATCATCAGCACCACTTCCTGAAGCTGTAGGTTCGATAGCAATAGCTCATTACAGAGCATTCTTTCGGTGTTTGATAAACATGAGAAAAATCATTGTGTTTACCTTAAAACATGCCCATGTTTATGACTTTCAGAGCATCAGATTTCAGTCTTAAGTCCCATATTTTAATGCCACAGCTTATATTCAGATTGCTTTACCCATTTTTATCAGTTTTGACCAGTGAATTAGCATACTGGCAGACTTCAAAGTTTTATCCCAGTTTAGTGTTTAGTTTTAGTTTTTGGTTTTGTTTTTTTTTGTTTTTTTTAAACATACTTTAACAAATGAGTTTCAGGATCCGGTCTACAAATTCTGATTGATTTGGCACAGTGACAGGTTCTGATTACTTTTTTCCCCTCCTTCCTTGTCACAGAATCTGTCTTTCATGACTTGTCAAGCATCCTCTGATTAACTTGGCCTGGTGGTTCATGGGGCAGAATTCAGCCTATTTCTTTTGCGTTTCCCAGGATGTTTTTGACAATTTACTGTGCACACTCCAGTACCCTGGCACTGCTCACTGGCAGAGCCCAGAGCTCCTCAGCCATGGCTGGGGACTTGTGCTCAGCTGGATTCTGCTGTGAGCATTTCTAACCAATGTGTAACCTCCCCTGCTTGTCAAGATCTTTGCAAAATATTTTCCTCTTAACCATTTTGATGTTGCTTTGTTTACCTAACAGAGGATGCACCCTAGAAGTGAAAAGGCAACTCAACAGATTATCAGTATTTAACACGAGGTGACCCCATACTGCTGCACTTGTGGTCAACAGTGATGCAGATAGTGATTTTGACAGGAAAGCTAACATTGAAATGACATGGATGTGTGATTGTGTGCATGAATTCCAAGAACATAGGATTTAGAGAAATGGAAAATACCTATTTTATCTGTTTATCCTGATTTTTCCTCCAAATGCAGTCATTAGGCAGGAAGAGGATGGCAAATTTGATTGTACCCTAGATTTCAGTTTACCATGTACAACTGGAATTTGCCAAGTCTTCTCTATTCATCAGCATCTGTACATGCAATGAACACAGAGTTGTCCTTTTCCCCCACCTGACTGTTTGGGACAACTCCTGGATCTGTAAGTTGACCAATGAAGTTGATGCGTCTGGTAAGGGTAAGTAGAATCTTACAGATTCTTTAACCTATCAGCTAATCAGCAATGGTTAAGTATCTTACAACATTTCAAAATGAAAGAATGTTTAAAATGAGGTCTTGGCATAAATGTCATTAACACAGCTCAGGTGCATGTCCCATCCCTGGCAGCTTCCCTTCAACACACCTGGCCTTCTCCTCTGGGCTGCTCTCAATCCATTCTCCGCCCAGCCTGTGTTTGAGTTTGGGATTGCCCCACCCCAGCTTCAGGACATTGCACTTGGCCTTGTTGGCCTTCATTAACTTTGCATGGTCCCACCTCTCCAGCCTGTCCAGGTCCCTGTGGATGACATTTCCCTTCCCTCCAGTGTGTCAGCTGCAAAGTTTGGTGTCATCAGCAAAGCTGCTGAGAGTGCACTCAGTCCCACCGTCCATTAAACAGCACCCTGCCCAAGATGGATCCCTGAGGACCACCACTGAGGATCCCCAAACACTCACTGTAATAAACAGAGATGGTATTTGAAGGTCCTATTCAAATCTTCAATGACCTAGATCACTGCTGCCACAGCGTTTTCCTGTGAAAACAAAAGGATTGATATTAATGTACTTATTTTAATTTTTTTCTTCAGCTGAGGCTATTTTAGATGTTTCCTGTTCCTGGTGTACTTCGTGCCATCTCAAGAAATCTTGGCCAAGAGTACTACAGCAAGTGGGTTGCTGACCATGGTTGGTGTTAGCCAGCCTAGTCTGGTATGGGAAGGCTACATTAAATATGGCCAAGCAAATAGCATAACCCATAAACTCATCCCCCTGTCCAAAATGGAACAGAAGATGAGTGAACCTTTGAAGTGAAAGGTGAGCAAACCTACTGTACTGCTGTATGATCTTTAAGCCATTTCCCTTTCCTGCCATGAAAGAGCTCTCTGAAGTGCATCTGCTTCACTTCCCCGGTCTTTGCTCTACACATGACAACTATTTCTCTGCTTTGCCCTTCCAAAACAAACATATTTGCTCATTAATGAAGGGAAATAGTAGCAAAATTCATTTCCCTTCCTGAATTTTATGTCCAGGGGGTGGTCTGCAGCAATGTGCCTCTTGGGCATGGGTTATTCCATTTGGCTGATGTCATGCCCCAGGGTGATTCAGGCTTCCTACCATGAGTCTCCATGAGAGCTTTTCTTTCCCCACTGACTTCAGGGGGAACCATCAGCAATCAGGATCCTGATCAAGGTGACTCAGTGACTGGGAAACCCAAAGGAGCTGAATCATAGCCTGAGAGTGACTGAACAGATTATGAACACAATGCTGCTTTTTAGGATTCAGCCTTGTACTTCCTCTCAAACAAGTTGAACAAGGGCTGAATGCAGTGTTCATTTTTCAGCTATCCAGGGACATCACCCATGTCCCTAGACATGAAATATGATTTTAAAAAAACCCAAAACACCTACTTCAAACTACCCAGTTCCTCAAATAAGCTAAGGCCTCAGTCCTATGCTGTGTAGGATCTCGTTTGAAATGCAATTTGCCAAATGAGATTTTGATAAATGACAATTCTACCATGCAAGGAAATAATAATCCACACCATTGTTCTAACATTCTTTAACAATTTTCCTTCTCTGGTTCTGCAGTATACAGTGTTTCAGGTCAATATACTGCGTCTTCTTTAAAGCAGGAGGGCTTGACAGTTATTTTGAGAATGGATATCATAATATGAATTGTATAAGCATGTACAGGAGCATTTAAAACTAGCAGCATCTGAATATAACTTTGCAAAGTTAAATTACTGTAATGTCAGGAGGATAAGAAATGTGTTCAGTGTTATGAAAAGAAAAGATATCCTTGTGCCATATACAGTGCTTATCATTTAATGACATAACAGTGTTTTGCTGTTAGACAAGCGATCAAATTTTTTTTTAATGTAAATAACCTTGTCTTAAATCTATTCCGCTCTGATCACTGTGTGACTCTAAAAAACCCACAGTACAGCATAATTTTTAAATGGTTTTCAGTCTAGTGGAATACGTGTCAGTTGTGGGTGTCTTTCAGATGCTGGAGGTTTTAATCTGAGCAAAAGAGATCAATGCACAGAACAGGAAGGAAAAGTAATTGCAAGAGTCTTTGAGAAGTTTTAGGCTTCTCTTCCCCTCCCAGCCCTTTCACTCCCCTGTGATCTTAAAAACAAACCGTTGCCCTTGGCAGGGCTGTTTATATGTTACAGAGGTTTTCTTCACATTGAGGTAAAAATTAAACCAGAACTATGTATCAGAGCTGTTCGTGGTCTTCCTCCAAAGCTCCCTGAAACCCATGTAAAGGCTCCTGGGTTTTGTTTGGTTTTTTTTTCAGCAAGCCATCTATTTTTTTCAGCAAGTCCTCAATACTGAGCAGTCCTCAGATTCCTTCTGCTGTTTACTTTAAAGTTTTACTCATTCCAGCCTTTTTCTGTGGCCAGGACAGTTGGGTTGAAGAGCTATACAAGTCACACCTCCTGAGACTGAGCCACAGAAACTGGAGGTTTTGCTCTATCAAAAACCAGAACAGTTTTCTGACAGTAGAAAGCATCATCCTACTACAGTGCTTAGTAAAAGAAGTTCAAATCTAATGTGACATGTCACTTGGTATGAATGACTCTGTCAGCATTTATCAGGGCATGGGAGACCAGATTTCAGCCCCTGGTGTCTCCTGGACATAGTGATTTGGTTTTACTGTGATAATACTGAGAGGCTCTTTAGAAATCAGCATCTCACACTAAAAAAACAGAGAGGTTCAGGGAGATTGCAGCCTAAATTGACCTGACAGGTGAAGGAGGGTAGGGGGGAATAGATGCCAAAAGAGGTAAAAAAACCACCCTGCAAGGCAGATCCATAGAAGATGGGTAGAACAAGAGGAAATGGCCTCCAGTTATGCCAGTGGTTTAGATTAGATATTAGGAAAAATTTCTTCCCCACAAGGGTTGTGAAGCATTGGAACAGTTTTCCAGGGAACTGTAGGGGTCACAATCCCTGAAGGCATTAAAAATGCAGGTAAATGTGACACTTAGGAACATGGTGTACTTGGACGTGGTAGGCTAATGGTTTGAGTCTATCTTAGAGGAATTGTCCAACATAAATAATTATATGATTCTACAATTCTAAGGCATGGAACTGAAATTCAGACCTTGCAGCTGTGATTATATTCATGCAACGTTCCCCAGTTGCAAGTCAAGGCCTCCACTGACAAATACAAGGCTGGGGCAAGAGACAAAAAATACTAAAGAATGTGTATGTGTTGCTTGGGCTGTGAGATTGACCATGGATCATGATAAGTGGGGCTGGAGTGGTGATCCTGATTGCATTGCTCTGGCTCAATGTGCTCAGATCTGCCATCGTGTCACAACGGTGACTTTGGAGCAGCCTTCGTGCCAGGGCTGTGGGAGCAACCCCAAACCCAGCAAGGCACTCACACAAGCCCCAAAAATAAACCATCATCTCTAATCTTCTTAGAAGAAACTCTTGAAGATAAGGTGTGGAAGGCTTTCATGACTACTCACAAAGGAGATTGAGTGAATGCAGGAATTTTCTTTAGAATGAAAACAACCCCTATCCAAATGTCAGTGAGCATTTGCTCGACTCTATGTTCCCTAAACACAATTTTGCAGTTTCAAATCCTTTGAAGATCAATTTTTTTTCCCTTGTTGGTGCTAAGATGGGAAACATTTTGATGGACTTGTTCTCTAAGAACAAGTTTCTTCTCTGGTTTTTTATTTATTTTGTTTCAAGTTTTGTTATAAAATGATTCATAACTATACTAACACCCACAGACAGTGTCTCTAAAAATGATTTAAACAAAATGTACTGCATTCTGCACGTTTTTCCATTGTTCTGAAGAATTGCATTTGTTCTCATTTAGCTTTAACAAAGATCAGATTGAGTTGGAACTTGGGTAAGAGAGGTGATAAGTTTGCAGATAATAATGCATCTCATCAGTCATGAATTGCACAAATTAATCTTCAGATAGGGGTATGTCATTCAAGAACTTACAAGCTAGCACTTTAATTTTCAGAAGCTAGTTTCTATTAGGCAGATGGACTGAGAATGAGTAACAGCATTTCCCATTAGTGGAGGGAAAAAGAAAAATTAAGGTAAGTTCAAAAACATTAAGAAAATGATTTAATAATTTTGCTTAACTCAGCTTGTAATGAGAAAAAGAGCAAGACCTTAAATGAATTAAGACCAAGTCTGCTTTGTTTAATAAATGTTTTCGTTCTGTTTAGAACAAAAGATGTGTATGGAAAAAGATAGCAAACAAAATATGCATTATACAGGAAAAAAGTTGAGAAAAAGAAAGATCTATTTAAAGGAAGACTTTGAAAAGAGCTAAAAGAAATTTTGTGAAAACCAGTACCATTTTTTTTTTCTTTTTTCTTTTTTGAAATTTGAATATTTCATTTTACCTGACCCATGTCGGTAAAAGCTGTGTTTTCTTTCCTGTAAAAATATGGACCAGCAGGGCCTTTTCTGTGTGAAAGGTTTGATTTGCATAGGGAAGGAATGTGGCTGACAGACACAGGCCACAAATTGGTCACTGTTTTCATTCTGTACTCAGATATTTTAACGTTTCAGAGCATAAATTGGTCACCATGTCTGTCTAGAAAATTCCATGGCCACACCATGGGGTGCCCTGGCAAAGTGCAACTCTCTGTTCATGGGGAACCGACCCTTTGGGCAGTGTTGAGCAATCCCAGCTCAACCCGGCCATGCTGCTTCACACTCTACCCTAAATGAACAATAAAATATTAAAGATTCCCCACAGATTTAAATTTCTGGGAAGAAAAGGATTTGGGTCACATCCTCACTTGGGATAATCTGGTTTCCAAGAGCAGATATCACTGAACTACACTAGTTTACAACAAGTCATCTGATGTAACAGCCTTCCACGAGATTTCTTTGCCATTAAGAGCTTGTTCAATTGCTAGACAAAGCTCTGCAGGTCAAAATGATGATAGTTCTTTGTACTATTGTTCTTTGCAGTTATCATTTGAAATAACTTTTAATGTAGTTATTATGTTTTTAAAAAAATATGAGGAAGCAACCCAGAGGAAGCTCAAAATTATTACAACCTGTTGTTTTGCAGGTGAATAAAGGAAAAAGAATCCATTTTGCCTAAGGTTACTGTGAGTCAGAAAAAAAAAAAAAGAGGATTAAGCTCAAGGTGATATGACTGCTAATCTTTGGCTTTAATAACTGAACTGCAGCAGGTTCCACCTGGACTCAGGGTTCTTGCTTGTCATTTAGACAAGTAATTGAATAAAAGCTAAAGAAAAGAATCAATCCTCATTCTTGTTACATTTAGGGGGATTTCTTATCATGGATCTAAATGTGACATAAAACCTTAATGAATCTCATCAGCAGTAGGATATGTTCTACATGCTGATTCCTCACCATGACAAAAAAACTTCGGCCTTGATCTGTCAAAATAAAAGAATAAATACATAAACACACAAAACTTGTTGCTATTTAAAGAGTCTGTTCGGTTTTGTGAATTTATTGCTGTATATATTTGTGTTTGTAGCAACAGAGGTTCAGGACTTTAGAATGAATTTATTCCTCTCCTGCAATATTGTCCAGATACTCAGGGGCAGAGGAGTTCTGCTGTCATGCTTCGTTTAAAAATAATTTACATACTTACAGAAAGTGTTGCAGCATTTTATCTTAGCACATGAAAATACTGACTTTTGCCATGCTATCCCATGTTTTTATCTGTGATTGCTCTGATCATCTTAGCTTTCTGTACTATCTGTGGAAATACGTGACAAACCCTCAATTTTTGTTATAATTTCCTTAAAAATCCCCTGTGGCTAATCTGTGATTTGTTTTCTTGCTCTTCATGCATTTTCTATGACTTCTTTTTCTATAGTTGTTTAGGAGTTTTTTAATTTTGTTTTCTATTTTTGAAGGTTTAGCATGGGGTTTTCTAAAAAGAAGCACACTGACAACACCCCAATTCTTGATGCCTAATAGCAATTAATGTCTTAATTAAAAATGGTCCTGTATACCTTGGACTAACATTTTGCCTCAGAAATATTTTCACATTATCCAACAGAAAAATTTTAAATCAAATATACTGAATAATAACTCATCTTTTGCTGAATAATGGCACATTTCTGAAATAAGTCACTAGGAAAAACTAAATGTTTTTACTTAAGTTCAGTGAAACTGAAATTTTTGTATGTTTTTCTCTTCTCACTAGAAACTGAGTTTGAACAACTTTTGAACAGTATTTGGTCTTGTCTTGAGAAATAAGAAAATTACAAAATTCATTAGTCCTATATGTAAGGATTGGATTACTTTTTCCTTCACCATATTAAAAATGTAATCTTAGCAAAGACTCTAAGGAGAGGTTTATACATGAATAGTTATTTTCTGTCTTGGTTCCATTGCTTGTTATCTCATAAAGCTTTACAGTCTTTAGGAACTGCATATATATGTTTGAATAAAGAAAAATAAGGAAAAAACTCTAATCTTCCTGATTTATCACCAGTTCTAAAGTGCAGCTCTTACAAAAACTGCCGAATATTATTTTTTTTTTTAATAAAGGATCAGAATCCTCTTTCTTTCTTTTTATTTCTGTTCTCCCCTATTTCCCTGCATTTTTTTTAGGCCCCTGCTATGTAACTCTAGTTTGTTTTAAGGAATATTTGAATGTTCATTGGAGTATGAACTGCCTGAGTGCTCTGGCCATCCCCTCTATGGATACCTACTCCCAAATTATTCTTCCAGTGTAGGGTAAGAAGAAAAATGAGCTTTCCTACTACTTAGTCAATGTTGTTTTTTAAAAATATTTAGCATCTAAATGAAGTTAGATGAACCAAGTCCTAAAAACATCCATTTCCCTTTGCTGGTTGTAAAAGGTACCCAGGGGGACCAGCACAGTGTTCATGTGCACACACAGTCATATCCCCCATCAACTTCTTCCTGTCGTGGTAGAGATAAACTTATCAGACAGAAAGCCACTTCCATCACCACCACTTTGTGCTGATGGGAGATTCTCACCTGTAGGAACGTCATCAGTTGTGGCCAGAATTTTCTTTTTGTCATGGCAGCTTATTAGGCTGGTGGCTGATTTCAAACCTGGTTTTTTTTGGGGTTTTTTGTTGGTTTTTTTTTTTTTTTTTTTCCCAGTGACTTCAAGTGAGATTTAAAACAAAGGCCTTGAGTTCCTTGCTGTCTGACATTTTTTGCTGAATAGAGAAAATCAATCCCTTTAATATACAAATGCCTAATTGGCAGGATATGCATGGCCAGGCTAAGAGCACGCTGGTCTAGTGAAAGCTGTCCTTGCCCATGGCAGGGGATTGGAACTAGATGATCTCTAAGGTCTTTTCCAACCCAAACCATTCTGTGATGTTCTGATTGTATAGCTGAAGAAATTCTATGTGATATCTGTTAGGATTTAGTCACAAAATGTCATGAACCCATGAGTAAACTTCCTGACATTAAAAGATAAAGAGTTAAGCCAAATTTGCTATGGTACATGTTTGAGATGGTGGTGTTTCAGGCCTTGCTTTGCATTTTTTAGTGAAAGACACAGCAGAAACTTGTGTTGCTGAGCAGCAGAGAAAGCAAATTTCATTCAGTGCTAAAAAAGAAACAGTCTGAGCACTTCAGCATTTACAAGGAATGCAGAGGAGCCATTTCAAGATCAGTCATGGCTCACATTGGTAGATATTTGGTAACTAACCAGAAGAATTGTGTTAAGAATCACCCAAATCCTGTTTTAGCCAACCTAGAAACAGAATACATTCTGCAAAACAGAACAGTTACAATCCTATCCTTTGTGTGTTTGATTCAGGCACACCAACGTTATAAACCATAGGCTGATAAATGGACCTCAAATATCGGTAAAAGAACAGAGTTTTCAACCATGCAGAACACAGAAACAAATTGTTGAACTTATTTAATTCTAAAGGCCTTTTCCATAATTTTTGCTCATGCAAAAGACTCCTGAGGCAACAAGACAGCTTACCTGCCAGCTTTGACATTTCTATAACCAAAGCAATATTTCAGAATCCTCGTGCTATAAATCTGATGTGGACTTGAATTTCCTGAAAGTAATAAATGATCCAATTAGAAAACAAACAAAAAGGTGAGAATAATTACGCTGTTTATTCTTCCATGATGATAAGGTGAGCTTGACAAGACAGAATGCTTTTCCTAAACCCAGAGTTTCTGTGTGCTTGTAATTGATCTTAGGAGTTAAAGATTCTGTTTGCATTTTTAACACACTGAGGTAAAATGTATTGTCTTGATAGAGATGTTAAGAAGCAGTTTGCTTACAGTATCTCTTACCCTTCATTTTCTATTCCTCTCACTTATTGCAGAATTTCAAAGGCATTTGGGGATATATTATCTCTGTAGAAGTAAGTCTTACACTGCAATGATTTACAGTAGCACAGCTTTTAAAATCCTTTCTCAACAGCTTTTCTCTGCACTTAATCATTCACAAATGCATTGTTAATTAATTACACAGATTATTTTTAATGAAAAAAAAAAATTACTACAAAAAGAAAGCTGTTTTTCCAGCTCCCTTTTTGCATGTATATGTGCAATCTGAACCAAAGGTTGTTTTATAAGGCATCACAGTTTGCAATTCTTTGATTTTTAGATTTTCTGAGGATGGATTGTGCACAATTTCAAAGAACCAAAGGTAGAATTTGTACAGCATTTTCAGCTGACATTTGTGAATCCAATCCAAAACCATCTATACTTCAAAAACTGGCAGTAGACACTCCTTGTGGTAAAATTAGGACCTGGGACTCAGAAAACATTTGACATTGCATCATCTCTAAGTAGGTTCTTATAGGTGCATATGTATATGATCTGTTGCTTGTGTTTGTTTGAGGTATATATCTGAGGACACCTTCTCCCTCTGCATGTCCATTCATCCTTGAGCATAAAATCATGTAGTTTGAGTTGGAAGCAACATTTAAATGTTATCCAGAATACCACCCCAGATGCCAGTTTCCAAAGAGGTGGCTAAAAGGGCACTGAGGCCAAATAAGATGAATCCTCCCTTCTGGGGATATTAATAAAAGATTCAAATATATGGGTTTTTTGTGAAAAAAAAAATCAAAATCTGGTTTTGTAAAAAAAAATAAAAAATCAGAGGCAATCACAATGATTGATTGTGATTGGCTGCTTGCTGTCCATATCTCCTTCTGATGTTCTGGGTTTTTTGTTTTGTTTTGGTTTTTTGTTTTGTTTTGTTTTGTTTTGTTTTTAAATATTGATGAGTGATTTAAACAAAATTCATCAAAAGAGTTGATATTCTGAAGATATTGAATCCTGAGGAATTCTTTAAAAATAGGTGTCTGAGCAATGAGAAAGAGGACTTAGAGAAAGGCCTCAGTATGACTTGGTGCCAGAATGGTCATGGAAGACAACAGTTCATGTCCAGCCTGTGAGAAACCTACACTGAAAGTCTTCAGAAAGAGACTTCAGTAATTTCATGGGTTGTAGAACTTGCTTAATAAATTTTCTTTTACCTGTGCAGTAGAAAACTGAAACCTGAGCCCTAAAACGGATGTGTCAGTTTTAATTTGATAATAATGGCAACACTAGCATCAATTTAAAAGCATACAAAAAAGACCAGTAGAAAAATATTTTTAAAGCACAGAGAATCTGCTGTTTTGCACAGAACCTTGGCTGCATGTTTCCACTGCACTCTGCTCATTTATACCAACTGAGGTGGAAGTAGAAGCAGCCAATGCCAGGATGGAGGAAGGTAATGATTTCCACCCACTTTGCTCTCAACCAACCCCAGTAACTCCATTCCTTACTGTTGAGCTTGTTCTAAGTATTTTCAACACAAGGTTTTGTTTTTCTGCATGTTATAAAAAAGGGCTCTGCATTTATTGTTTGCAGAGTTGTCCTGTTTTTTCCTCCACTGCGTGGCCAGGAAAATGATTTCATTCTTATTCTAATATTGTGGGCTTCAAGAATAGATCTCCTTGCCCAGCATTCCTCTGAAATATGAAAGAGATGCCCTCTGCAGCAAGCTTAACACTGCTATCATCTGCATAATAAAGATAGTCTGTATGTATAGAATATGCACACACACATATAAATTTATCCTGATATACTGTGTGGGCACAAAGATAAACGGAATAAAAATCACAGCAGCAAAATAGAAGAAGAGGCATGTAACTCAGTGACTGACATCAAGAACAGATCTCATCTGTCAAATGCCTGAATTGAGAGGCTTTTATGAACATTTCTGCTAGGACAAAGTACATTATATGTGCAAAATGAATGTATGCACCTGGATAGTGTGCCATTTCCCTAACAATTTCATTTAAAAAGTTGTTTCTCATTCTTTCTTTTTTTTTTTTTTAATTCCCCTTGGCAGTTTTATCACACCTCCTGTCCCTGAAAAAAAAAAAAAAATTATTCTCCAAAATACATGGGCTAAATTTTGCATCTCATTTTGTATAAAATTATCTACTTAGTCACAAGCTCAGATCCTCTCAGAGCAATTGAACACATCTCAAAAATAATTAAAAATAGTAGGGTTACATCAGAAACATTCTTCTTGCAGCTCTGAGGGGAATTTGCTTATGTGGTTGCAATTGTTTTTTCTTGACGGGTGTGAAGTAGTGTACAAACCTTAACATTTATCAGGATTATATCAGCAAGGTTATTTCCACAAACACGGGTTGTCAAGGACCTGCTAATAATGATGTCTGCTTATAGTCAAATGCCCAACCAAAAGACAATCTACTTAATAGAGCAAACGTTATCTTCTAGTGGGAAATTATTTGTTGCTAGATCTTGCTAATGAAAGTTTTCTTATTGGCATAGGGCCCTGATTCAGAAAGGCACTCACATATCTCCCTTTATTCATGTAATTGTGCCCCTGTTGAACTCAGTGGAACCACAAATATGCTCAGGTTTCATGTGGGCTCCAGAAGTTTGATGAATCAGCACCTAAACAGCAATAAGAAAATGCCCTTAACTGTAGAATCATATCAATGACTAAATAAAAACTCAAATTTTTCCAGCTAAATTCAAATTTTGCTCTATCTCTTGGAACAGATAGAGTATTCTTCACTTTGCTATGTGTCTGTTTACATTAAAACCCTGTTCTTCTTCACTTGAATACTTTTTTCCACCTTGTAGAAACCCGTGAACTTCAAGCTTGGTTTATGCAGTTTTTATCAAACCCACTGGGGGTTTCTGATCTACCTTTTTAGATAGGTTAGTCTCCAGTAAGCAGCAGCTTGTAGTTTGAAAACAAGTCTTTCTGAATAGGCATTGAAATCCCTGTTTGACTGAAGAGGATGGTGGAATGATTCTAAAGCTGAGGTTGAGACAACAGCTTGTTCCCCTTTAAAGCAGTTTTGAGTCCCCTAATACCATGAAGGCATCACCAAAGGAACTTAAGAAGCAGGATTTTTTGCATCACAATCAAGTAGAAGAACTTCCCTTAATTTTTTTTTTTTTATGGATAAAAAAGGGGGTAAAAAACCAAAACTTAAATAAAAGGTTTGGATTTGCTTATGTTCTTTGAAGTTTTTCTTTGTAGGCAAGAAATCAGTGTGCAGAGAGTGGAGAGGGGAAAAGAAACCAAAAAGAATTTAAGAAAACACTGAGTTCTCTCTTTGAATTATATGAAAGCAGCTGCACTTGATTTAATTTTTCTTCAGCATAATGTGCTGTATAATCACTGGCTTCATCATCCCCTGGGCCCAAGTTTCTTCCTAACACAAGCTGTGAGAGCTGTGCCACAGAGTTCAGTGGATGCAGAATTTGACCCATGCTTTGCTTTAAAAACAGAAGGTACCACTATCACGTCTCTTTTTTCTTAGAAACTCCTTTTGAGATGCTAAATGGTCCTAAAAATTATCACTTGTGATGCCATCAGCCTTCTACCTTGTAAACTATCAAAAGGAACCAATAATCCAAAAGCTAAAAGTCCACATGCCTATAACTTATAGCTGGAAGGATCAATAAATGGAAGCAGGAGGAGTACTGCAATCTGCCAAAGTTGTCTATAAGACTTGTTTCAAGTCTTATAGACAACTGCTTACCTCAGAGCATGGCTAGGAGGGGGAGAAAGAGGAAGGAAGAGGATGAAGGACTCTGTGGAGGGAGATGAACTTGTTTCTCAGTCCGTTTTAAGGCTGGCTCTCTTCCAAGATAAAGCAACTTGCTTTCATGAGGGTGAAAGAAGGTTTTCCCAGGGGAAATTTGTCCATAAAAAAAATATTAGTGAGAATCTGAAATGAAAACAGTGTTGAAAAATGCTAACAATTCCTCAGTTATCAAACAAAGCTTAATGGTATGTTTGGGATTTTTTTTTTCCACCTCTCCCAAAACGCAACCAGAGAGGACTGTGGCGTTTCAGAGATTATTTGAGCTATTAACCACAGACAAATAAATATTAATTGAGTCTGCTTCCATATGGAATAAATAAGAAAATTTATGGCACCTTACTGAAAGCAAAATCAGAGCAAGACATAGTTCTTTTAGCCTTTAAGCCTGAAAATGCAAATAAAATGAGCAAAAGCAAATAAATAATAATTTGTCTCTCCTGCCACCTGGAGAACTCCTCATGTACTCTAAACTTTGCTTAATTAAAACTCACAGAACCCTGGTCCAGTAATTATTTCCTAACTGCTTGTTTTAGAGGAGAGAGCCTTTGGCCTTCAATTACAATAAATTAGAGAGAGGGCAAGCGTGGACAAGCGGGATTCAATAGCCTTTAGTCAGCCTCATCTTCCCAGCTCTGGAAAGCAAGGTTCTTTTTACAGTAGGACTTGACTGTGCAAGCCCTGAAGTCATGGTTAAAGATCCCATTGACTGTGTGGGCACAGACACAGCCCCCTGTGCCCCTGGGGATAAGGGCTAACACTTTGCAGTAAAGCAGTTTTGCTACACCAAGACTTTTTCTCTTTTTTTTTTTTTTTTTTTTTTTCCAAAAGTGGATTTCCCCCCCACCCCACATTCTTCACGATGCGGTTTCAATGTACTCATCTTCCTGAGATTACTTTTATCTGATAAAAGTGCAAAGCCACTACGTCTTTATTTGTCAATTTGGTGTGTGGGGGGAGAAAGGGGAGATTGAATGTTGAGGTTCTACAGCTCCTCCAGTCCGTGGTGATTCATTAGGACATTATGTGGTAGGGAGCTGCACTCTGGCATGCTCTAGGCATTGTGCACACCGCTGTTTGAAACACAGCAACACAATAAATCCCTTTGTTAATAACTGTAAATGATGACTTATGCCCTGGAAATTCCTTTTCCTCCTGGCGCAAGCAACTATAATCTCCAGGGTGCTGCAGAACTGAGCAGACATCCTAATTTCTTTACTGGAGGTGAAACAATATGTACCTCATTAGCAGGTCACAGATCAAACTATTAGCAACATGGTGGGAAGCCAGCTAGGATTTGGTGGGATTTATAAAAGGTCATCTTAGAGGCAGCATGCAAAAACGCTTTTTGGCAGTGAAAATGCCTCTGATCCACAGATTTCCCACTCAGTGGGCAAGGGGAAGACAATTTATCCTATTGAGCTGACTAGTTTGGCAATGGTGATTACTTGGGCTTAAAGCTTTATGTATCTCATGAAATCTGCAGCAGTTCCTCTTGATAAGTTAACCTTGGTTTGTTGCATAGAAGGAGGAAGCCCATCAGCTCATCTCTGTTTCCTTTGCTCTTTATCTCTTCTCAGCATTCATAGCAGGAGGGAAAGAAGAACTAGAAAACACTGCAACATCTGCCACAAGGGAACACTCTATAGTTGCCCCACAGTAGTCCAGGGGGTCAAATCCTTAGTCTTTATGTATAACCAGGGGAATGTTCAGCAGCTTGGTGCAGCCTGGGATGTTCCACTGGATGCACTGTAGCTGTACCAGCCAACTTCATCCTTCAACAAAACTTCATGTTCATAAAATTTCATACACCGTTTCTTTTTAAAATAAATCTGTATTGATGGTTGTAGATGTCGTGTTGGTGGTTGTAAACAGAGGTCAGCCTTTTTATTCTGCCAGAGGGAAAAGGAAACTGAGGCAGGAGGACAATGCCCCAAGCCCATCCTGTGAGGCTTTCAGGGAGTACACAAATGTTACCAGTCCTGAATCTGTGGGAATTTTGTCACATAAGGACAGAATATTTATATATAATAAAGTGCCTTGTCCATTCCTCACAAAGAGACCTTACCAACTCCTACTGTTGTAGGATGGTCTTGTGTCCTATGTGTGTCTGTTTTCCAGCCTTGGGAGCTTCAGTTCTGCCTGGACACTCCAAGAGGTGTGTAGGTACTCTCCCAGACCATTGTGCATGCTTTGGCAGCATGGTGCTTGTGCTTCCACCAGAGGGAAGTGAGGGGCAAGATTCCCTGCCAAAATTCAGGTCAGATATTCTCACTCGTGTAATCAAGTTTACTTAATAAATATTTCTAAAATGTGGAGATTGGCTCGTGACTATGGTCTTTGGTTCACTCATTTCAGCTTATAAAATAACTTTACATGCAGATGCAGTAGACAAAATCCCAATGAAAGGAAATAGGAAGATTGGCTCCTGCTCATCCAATTTTCTCTTAAAAAGCAACGTTTGGGAAATTCTTTTTCCATTGGTCCCTCCAAGGCCTAAAATATTTTTTATGTGAGCATATGGTGTCAAAACCCAAAGAAACCAAGCTAAATGGCCCATGTACAACAACATTTAGATTAATTTCACTGATGTCTATGCAAGAAGATGTTTTGCCATTTGTCATTTCATGCAAAGCATGAGAGAGGAAGGAAGAGCGGTTCTGTGATAGCTTTACTGGTGAGAGTGGCGTGACAGTGAGAGACAGCAGGCTCTCATTAGCAAAATTAGGTTCCCTTCCTATCTAACCTGCTACTGAGCCTGGATTATTTAAGTCCTCTAGTGTTTCTGATTACTCAGATGTAAAACAGAAATAATTTTCTGAAGTTCCTTAAAACCCTTTTTTAATATTAATTTTTCTTAAAAAATACAAATCCTTTCACTTCAACAGCATTTTTCTTCTTCATAACTTAGGGAAACAGGGTGCAGTTTGTCCATATAGTCTAAAATGAAGCACTTATTTGAAGTTATGGGCTTTGGGAAAATGGATTAAGATGAAGGATGGATTAAGAGCACCTGACTTAAGAGGATGCCATCATCCTGAGAGTGTGCATTGGCCTGTAAGGGACTTCCAAGGGGACAAACAGGACTGTAGACAGAAAAACCCCCAATATTCTCTGAGCTCGTGACAACAAGTATCAGAATCAGTCATTTACTGTTATTTGTAAACTCAGTATCTGTGAGGGCTATTCCCTTCACACCCCTCAATCTCGGGCTGAGCAATGCCAGGGCTGTTCTGAGTAACTCTGCTGTCCTCCAAGGGAAGGAGTGGTGCAATTCTTTCTTTTAGGAGCCTACAAATTGATTTGCTGCTCATGGCATATTTATTGTGGTCATCACCTCCTTTGGGAATATCCAGGGTCAGCCTTTCCACAACTCCATAACTCCTTCCCCTTCCAGGACAAGATCATAGCAAAGATAGGTTATAAAAAAAGCCAAATGTAAATCAACCCTGAGCAAAATGTTTGGTTTGACAGAGTTTGGAGCTCACCACATGGCCACTGCAACATAGTGCCATGCCATGTTTTCATCTGTAAAGATTTGGTTCCCAAGAGCCGCCTTGTAGTCATAAAATACAATTATTAGGCTTTTTTTTTTTTTTTTCTGTTTCTTGTTTATTTTTAAAGTTTTTGAAATAAGTCAGGGATTATGCTGAAGCCCATCAACACATTATTTTTGTAGCAGAACCTGAAAATATGTGTTCTGTAGCTGACCAGTGCTAATATACTGAGAGAGGTGTGTGAGGGTAGAAACCTCCTTGGAACAGTGCTGGAGGAATGCATAAGGCAAAACAAACCAAAACCAGACCAGTTTGTCCCTCACCATGTTTCATTTGCTGTCCTTGGAACTGTAGTTGTGTTTAATCCTGCACAGGAATTGATTCACACCCAAAGAGAAGCCGAGAGCCAAATAACTTCCAAGAAATCTGGACACCAAGGCCACCAGGAGCAGAAAGAAAAGGAGGATCTATGTTTAACAGTGGTGGAAATGGAAATGCACCCAGTGGATTCTGCCTCCCATATCTCACCAACGTGCAGCTGTTGAAGTCCCAGTGACAAGATTTGGTTTCTGGGAGAGTAAGTATTGGCAGAGGAAAAACAAAGTGGAGAGAAAAATAAACTAAAATTATTCCAAATGTCTTGAAGTCACTCTGTTCTTTAATTTTCTGTGTTTAGAAAAAAAAGGGTATATAATTTAATCTGCATGAGAATAAGGCAGAGAGAAAGGGTGTCTCTACCACATCTGCCCAGCTCTTCTCTAATAAGATGAAGATAAGAAAATTCTAGCATGTGTTAATATTTCAGTACAGGATTCTGCTCCAAAAGCATGCAGAAAACAAACGACCATGTAGAGGGCTGTGCAGAGTAATTTCCCTTTTAGAAAAGGCAATTAAAACTGCAGTAGCTTTATCTCCTCACAACTTACATTGTTTTAGAACCACAGGACAAAAAATATTACTGAATGGAATTTCTGAGGGATTGGTAGAAATCAATATAATGTATCTTTTGTGGTAAATGCCTTAGAATCTATTTTCCTGCAACAAAAATACATTTATAATATCCCTAATGCTGATAAAATATCATCTTGATAATCTATTCAAACACCTAAGAGACTTCAGTTTCTGTTCTGACATGCTCTGAATTTCAGTTTAAAAATGCATTCTGGTTTAACTGTCATCAATAGCCCAATGCAATCTCAAAGAAACAGGCATAGGCTATTCAAATATGTTTCCAATATAAGTTGGAGATTGTCAAACAAAGAAAAAAATAGCTTCCCAGTTGAAGACATAAATGTCAAGAAATAAGAAGAGGAAGAAAAAGTGTGCAAAATTCTGATTTTTATATTACATTTCTCTGGTATGGGTCAATTAATCATAAATCATTGTAATTTTAATAAAAATACTCTACAAAGCACAGCTAAAAAGCATGACTAAGTTCATCAAGATCTAAGAGGGTCTTTCTTTGCTGTTGAAATTTTAATTATTCACTCTTTCAATATTCATAAATCACCTCATTCTCAAGTTGGTAGGTAAGCCACAGAATCAAGAGATTTAATAATGGGAAAGACAGGAAATTTAGGGTACTTTCCTGTATTTCAGCATTTTCTTTTGTTTTCCTGTATTTGAGATGTAGCAATAAAAATCTCTCTCTACAGTCCTAAGGTCTAAAGACTTGCTGTAATAAAAAATTAAATTTTTATTGGTCTGTATGATTTCATTAAGTACAAACTTGTGAACTATGCCATGTATTCCTTATTTCAAAATGGAATTATGTGCTATGGTCACTGATTGCTATTAAAAAACAGATTTTTAAACCATTGTTAATATGAGTTATGATACATCTTAATAGTTTACTCACCAGTGAAATGATCTTTACAGTCCCTTCTGACCCAAACCATTCTAAAATTCTATGAAATCTCAATTGGTGAATTAGAATATTACAGAATAGATTATAAACAAGTAAATCCCATGTTTTTTCCCCTTTTAAAGTTCAAATCAGAAATTTCAACCTGTTCTTTCCAATATAATATTGCACAAAGCTGTGATACTTCACCCTGTTACTCCTTCTCCTGCACAACAGTACCAAGGCTCAGGATAAAGTCAGTCTGCAAGAGGGCTGGACATTCTTAAAATTTAACAGTTAACAACTTCTTGCAGCAATTTTTTCTTTTTTTTTTTTTAAATCTTCTCATTTTGTAGGAAAGCAAAAGTTACAGTATCGGCCCTGAAGGTCTATTTGTGCTGTGAGCAACACCCTTGTGTGAATGGAGAAATCTGGACTTGAATTGTGAAAATAAAATATTTGTGTAAGACAGAGATATTTTTGTGCTGCAAGAATATTTGAAAGACTTGCAATTCTCTTTTTTGCCTCTTTTAGCCCCACAAAGGTCAGACTCAGCAGCCTGAAAGACAGAGAGAAGCTGTGGCAATTTTCCTTGAACAAGAGATGCGGTTCTGATAGCGGGATTACGCAGCTCGGTAGTTTCATCACCATTCGGATGCTTGTAGGAGTTACTGATCATCAAAAGGGACCTTTAAATTTATGGTTATTCTGTGTATTTCCTTGCTTACTAAGCATTTTGTGATCAGCCCTTGGATTGTTTGGGTTTTTTTTGGTTTGGTTTTTTTTTTTTGCTTAGGACCACATTTTTTGCTTTTGTTTAACTTGTGGGTAGACTTTTGCATGAGAACCAGAAGTTTCTAGATCAAGATGTTAATCTTCATCTTGGGCAGCTCCCTTATGTTCTACTTGTGTACTCCAGATATTGCATCTTATAGAATAATTAAAGTTGGAAAATACGTGTAAAATCAACGATCCAAACAATCTTTCCATCACTCTTAGTGACACAGATATGGGCCAGCTGAGGCTCTGTTGGCATTAATGAGTTGATATGTTTGCTATGTGCACTTTGAATGTACTTTTCCTCTCCTCTGAAATATTCCCAATGAGCTAACCTTCAAGTCATGCTGAGTATCTCTTTCCCCAAGAGTCTGTGCGGGAATGACGGTATTGAAAAATGGCAAAATTTTAAAAATTAATTATCAGATCCTGAATGGTTCTTGGCATCCATCGAGATCACAAGATATTGTGAAGGCCCCCAAAGGAAACAAGACAAGCTTATGAAGGAAATATCTTTTCAGGACCTGTGATCATAGGATGCCTCCCCATTGAGGAATATCCAGAAATTTGTAAATCAGAGGATTGTGAAATAAACAAAGAACATCTGATCACCTGCAAAGCAGAAGCCCTACACTTTCTCTGCCCTTGTTTAAATGAGACAAAACACTGGGGTGAGAAACACTCCCTGTTTTAAGTTAAAAGATTTCAACATAATTTGTATTGATCTGCTACCAGCATTAAAATATGTAGTGGATTTCTAGCCAGGCTGGTGCCCAGCTTCTGTTTCTAGACATTAAATCATGTCATCTTTGCTGTATTGAGTGGAACTATTGTGTATTACTCCTCTGTGTATTACTCCTCTGTTATTTTAACTGAGAAAACAGTAAAACTGAGAAAACAGGTTCCAGACTGCTGCTGTTGTTTGTAACACAGACATCCTATGAGGAGAGATGGCCACTCTTCTTCAATACATGCAGTTGACATGGTGTATTCACTCAAAGATTGGACTTGATGATCTTGGAGGTATTTTCCAACCTCAAAAATCCTATGATTTTATTTCTCTCCACAACCAGAGATGACAGCTCATGAAAATCAGGGTAATTCCAGTAATATACATATTAACAGCTAAATATTTGCTCTACTTATATTTGTATGAGAGGCCCTTTTCCCCTACAGATTTCTTCACTTGCTTCAACACTGGTAAGTCCCTGCAGAGCACAGCCAAATATGATATTTTTTAAATGAACAGCAATAAAAATTCCCCATAGCGAGTTTAAATCCTGATAATGGTGCACTTTTATTGCATTATACTGAACTTTTACCAATCAGTCCAATTATGGGCTAATTCATTCTCATCACTTTGGAAAGCATTTTTTTTTCAAAGCCCTATCTGATTTTTCGGCATGTGAAATGCTTACAAAGGGAAGTTAATAAAAGAGCAGTTCATCTGCATATACAAAGGAAGATCATAATATAAAAAATTGCCACATTAGAGAAGTCTAGACCTTGACTATCTGTCATATATTTTTATAGTGTCTTATCACTGCGCTATCTGATAAAGCAGTGAAATGGTTAAGATAAATGAGACTTAATTAGCAGAACTGATACCTGTCTATTTCGAGCCTTCCATTTGCATCTGGGAGCTCTGATTTTCAGAAGGGAAGCACACGCCTGCAATCCTGCTTGCCTTTGAAATCAATGGGAGTTATCCCTGCAGTGAAAACAAATGCTCGAGGTTTCACCCAGAGCCAACTGAAACTTCTGCAGTCTACTCATCCCTTTGAATCATGAGCTAAAACATGGGGAAACAAGCAAATACCAGAGCTCTGAGATGGAGGGAGGCGCAGAAGAGCACAGACTTGACTTCTAACACGTCAGGCTGCAGAGCTCAGCAGCATGCAGAGACAAAATGAGTTGTGTCAGGAAGAGGCAGATTATTTTTGCTCTGGCACAAAACTGACCAAAATTTGGCTTGTTTTTGTTGTTTTTTTTTTTTCTTCTTTTCTTTTTCTTTTTTTAGCTTTGCTTGTGGAGCAAAGTATTTACCTTTGAGCTCAGGGATTAGATGGCAAGTTGCCATTGGTGTCAACTATTTCAGTAGGAATGGGTTGTAGCAAAACTTCCCCGCCAAATGCTCCCCATGCCGAACAAATGATTTACCACAGAGCTCAGAGATGGGGTATTTACATTCATTTAAGTTTGGTATAAACATTTACAGAACATTAGGACAAATACCAGCATTCTCAGCTAAACGTCTGACCACAATTATTTCTGAAGAATAAATGGTCTGTAGAACAACTCTAAAATGAGAGGCAATTTTTTCTTTCTTTTTTTCCTCTCAAGCTAAAGGACTTTGAAAGAAACAGTGCAGTATGCAGCTAAACACACTGTGCAAAGGTTCATGTAGGGTTAAGGAAAACCATAGATGTTTGTGAGATTAGAGAGTGAATATCTAGATTAAACCAGTTTATGTTGTCCTTCATCTGCTGTTCTGTTATTTTCCTTCAAAATCTCACCTTCAAATCTGACCCTGGCAGGCATGCCTGGTTCAGTAAAGATGCTTTGTGCTGACCAAGTACTTTTTAAACCAAACATCATGAGCTGGCCACTGCAAAGGTGCTTTTCCCACTGGAAATGGTGGCATGAGGGTTGTTGATTACAGCACAAGAGACTATTTACCAAATATTTCTCAAAGGCACCTGGCTGTGAGAATAAGGAAGCCAGTCAAAGGTACCTAGAACTACCTAAGAGTAAAGTGCACATCTTCTCAGTGTTAGCACAACAAGCTAATGTATTCTTCATCGCTCTTTTAATTATTATTTTTGTTTCAGTGTAAGTGTACCACAGAGAAACATTGCAGATGCAAAGATTTCTGTTCAGTGCTATTTGTGGATCTTTTCTGCTTCTGATGAATTCATCCTCATAAAATCATAGAATCATCAAGGTTGGAAAATACTTTTGAGTCCAACCATTAACCCAGCACTGTCAGGGCCACCACTGAGCCATGTCCCCAAGTCCCACATCTACACAATTTTTGAACATTTGTGGGGACAGTGATCCCACCACTTCCCTGGGCACCATGTTTAAGAAGAACAATCAAACCCTAATAATAGTTGGGAAAAAAAAGATCATTTTTTAATGCTTTTTTCAGTATATTTGTCATAGCCAGAGCTGTCCACTAACTTCAGGACTCACTTAACACATCAGAACAATTCTGTTGTCAGCTCCCACAGACCAAGGAGCTTAATCTGATTTTCAGGCACCTTGGCTGAACATGTAATTATGAGTTGATTGACTATTCTGAGACATGTCTTTCTTAGTTTGGGGGACTGTGGTGTCTTATTAGGGATTTTTTATGATGTTAATTTAAAGTTTCTAATGAAAACAGCTTATTAATTTTGCAGCATTTCTGAGTGAAACTGGATTTTTTTTCTGCAGCCTCCTCTATATTCTGTTGGCCGTGTTCTTTACCAAAATACATTTGTCCCTGTGAAAAAAACACATACAAGACAGATAACTAAAATCTGACCATTAAAACACAATTTATACTCTTTTCCCCAAACACTCTAATGGGACAGTGTTAACTGTTGATCTGGTTCAGATTCTGGATCCCATGAAAGGCAGATCTTTTTCAGAATTGTGTCTGTGGGACTCCTAGTGACATTTGGAAACATCAGCTTGGGAGAGTATCAGGGACTTTATAGTCGAAGACACTTCCAGGCAGAAAGAAACCCCAATCTATGAGGTTTAAAGCCATAAACAGAGACCCAGATGCACAGCAACTTTTTGTTCAGGATTTGTTTGTCAGACACTTCTATGGCTGATTAACCTTAGCTTTGAATTCCTGATTTCTTCTCTGACATAATTTTGAACAGGGACATATTATTTTTTTAAAAGAGGGCAAAAATGCCATTAACACCCTGCATCACCTCCTAAATCATTTAGGTCTAGTTACTTTGGAGGATTCAAAAGCAGAAACCAAAGAAAAATGAACTCTGAGCATTTAGGTGGGGTTCAGATGATAATCGAACCACTTTGCTCTGATTTGCTTCACTGTGCAATGAATATAAACTGAGTTTAAAAGCCTGAATTGTTCGCAGAGGCAGCATTTTACACCCCTTAACCAAAGGTGCAAAAGACTGCAAGACAGCCAGAACGGAGATGAATCCTGACTCAAAAGTTGCATGCACATTCAGTGAGGGTGGGGGAAGGAATTTTAATGAGCTCAGGATTTCTGTCGGCAGTAGCTTTAATCATCAGGTCTCCCCCAAAAATGAAGAATATTCATGCATACAATAATTAATACTGAACAGGAGATTTGTATCAATCTGACAGATAGGAGATGAAATTAACTGTGCTTTCATGTACAATTTTAAGTAGGTCAGATAAGAGCATCTATTGTAACCAACTTTAATTTTATAGATATACTCTGACACGTACAGACCCACATGTACGCATTGAAGAATGTCTACAAAAATCTCCCACGCAGCAGAATCCCCTTACCCTGATGTTTGCAGTCTGCCCAGATCTTTCCCTGGAGCTCACCATTTTTCCTCTCACTGACTCATGGGCTCTAAGGTCACAGGAGGTGGTTGTGATACAACCAAATCTTCTGCAAACACGAAATTCAGAATAGCATGCAGTTATTCTCACAGTGCATCCTGTCAGCTATGGATAGACCATGCTGAAATTATTTAAGTGAAACAACCTCTTATGCTGCATTGATTTTTCTCTAAATTTTATTTGTTTGCGTCCCTCCCTTCGAAGAGTTAGACTGGATCAGAATTAGGTATCTAGAGGTGTTTCCTCTTTTAATAATATTCCCCACTTGGTAGTGAAAGCAATAGTAAAAACATGACTTAAGAAAAAAAAATCAGAATATGACATTAATGTGATGGGGCTCCAGTGAACTTAGCTCTCTGAAGGGATTCATTAGTTTTTCCTATCACTTTAATTTCTTCAACCTAAAATGGAAATGCAAAGAAAAGATGTCTCTATTCCTTGGTCTGATCTGCATATAAATTTTTAACACCCACCTAAATGATAAAGAAAACTGATTTTTTTTTTTAAATTACACAGGCGCCTTTGCAGTGATGCTGTTTTATCTTTTTTTCTAAACTGAAAAATTAAACCTGTATTTAGCAATTATTTAAGACCTCAGCAGCTGGCTGTGTTAACATATTACTACTTAAATAAAATAATTTATTTGTGTGTGAATTACCTATGGGGAAAAAAATAAAGCATTAAACCAAGCTCTGAAATATTTTTTGCTAATACTTTAGATCAGATGTTCTGTTCTACTTTTCCTTTATTCGTTTTCTTATTTGTTGAAAAAGAAGAAAGAAGGGAAACTGGAGGAAGGAGAAATAAGAAAAAATCTCAATAGACATAAATTGGGAAGAATCATCATAAGAAACAATTTAGTTGCTTAAAAAAAAAAGCTGAAAGTATTTTTTTATGGGAAAATATATACATTTTGTTCTGAAACACTAAAGTAACCTGCTAGGTAAATGCCTGAAGTTATACAAATGCTACAGCAATGTCAGACAGTCACTAATCAACACTGTGTGCTTAAATAATCATGCACATAATGTCCTTAACTGCTTATGAACTGGGGACTAGTCCCAAGGCTCTCCAGCTCCGTGGCCACTGTCTGTGTGGGATTTAAGTTAGTTCTGTAAGTGACTTGCAGGTCTTGCTCCAAGTCAATGCAGAAAGATAAAACAACATCAGAAATATTTCATCCCATCAGCAACCCAAGTGTTCTTCTGACACCTGTGGCTCAGCCTCAAGGAGAGGGGTCTGCAATGCTCTTATATTTGATATTCCACACCCAGAGGCCAGAAACAATTTTTGGGGTAATTCTCCTCTGGTTAGAGAGTTCACAGATGGCCCTGGGAGCTTGCAGGAGAAAAAAGGTGTCACCAGTGTGTAGCAGATGTGGGAATTACGTGAATTTGTGTTAGATAGTTAGTTTGGCTGTTGCTCCTAAAGAAGCAACTTCTATCCCTGCAAGTGTTCAAGGCCAGGTTGGACAGGGCTTGGGGCAAGCAGGTCGAGTGGAAAGTGTCCCTTCCCATGGCAGGGGGTTGGAACCAAGAGGTCTTTAAGGTCATCCCATGATAGTAGGTGGAATGATGATCTAAATTTCTGAGTGTGGCAGAGGACATGCACTACCCAACCCTTCAGCCAAAGAATGACAGGGGTGACTTGGAGGCCAAGCACTTGGGAGGGTTGTGAATATCAAAGAATTATCTGCTGTAATTCCCCTTGTGTGGGAACCAAACATGTCATAAAAGCAAGGGGGAAGAGAACCAGGACAAGCGGGTTGCTCTTAACTTTTTTTTCTTATTCTTGTTAAGAAACTTTATGTTTTCAAAAAGTCCCCTTTGGTGGCTGCAACCTTATCACAGTAGGATCAACAGCTGAAACCAAATGAGAAAGAAGGTGAAATTGTCTAGACTGAATGAAGTGCGTGCAGCACAGTGAAAAGTAAATTGGAAGTTTAACATTCTTTAATTTTTAATAACCTGAAGTGTTATCGATAATGTCAGTAATTAATTTTTTTAAGATGCTCATTTTAGATCAATAGTATCCTCATTAAACGGGCAAGGTCATGTATCATATTTAAAACAGTAAAATTCAAGCTCTGTGGTGAAATCACACCAACAGGCATTAGTGAAGATGCCCCTCTAATATCTCCTTTTTTTTATTCTTGATGAAGTTGTCAGACAAATATATACCTTAAAAAAAATTTTTAAACCGTGTATTTCTCCTCTTTTCTTTCCCCATAGTTCTGCATTTGCAGTGTGGAAAAGGCTAAGAACAAGTATCACTGAGGCTGCTTCACTTCTGATTCTATGGGAATTTATTTTCTGTAGAGGTGCTAAAAATATTGGCCCCCAGAACAACATGAGCTGACTGCTGCAAACTCTGTAATTTAAGGACTTTGTGCTCTTGGGTCATATTCAATAGTTTCACGTGGGCATTTTAGGTTTTTTGTACAAAATAATTCTTGAGATGCAGGCTTTGACTCAGTTGACAAAAATTTAACAAATCAAACAATACATGTATGTGGGCTTTCTTATAAGCATCAGGGCAAGCTCTCAGGTCTCTCCAGCCAAAATAAAGCAACTCTGCCCATGGCACAGCCAGTACTTGATGGATCAGCCCCTTAACTGGAAGCTTAAATGAAGCTGCATATCTGAGTGGGAGAACTGCAAGTAAATGGCTGCTTCTGAAACCTGGGCATGAAACCACAACCTCTGCAGCCTCTTTGGTTTATAGTCCAGGCTCAGGCCATATATTGCCTGTATTTACGCATATTTACACCCTGGACTTCACATCTACTCTCTGTGACTGAAGCATTAGATGGAGGAACCTCCTTTTTGCTGCAGAGCTGCTGGAAATGCAGGGCTGCAGGACCACTGCTGGGGCAGGAGTGAGCTCACACTCAGCCTGCACCTCACTGCTCTTTCATTCTTCTTCTTTTAACTCCTTGTTCTTTTCTTCCTGCTTCCTTTCTTTCTGAAACACTCAGTGAATAACTCTGGAATCATCAAAACATCATAAAGACTTGAAATGTCTCTGTAAGCACCCTCAGCATTACGAGTCAAAAATACCCAAGATGAACTAAGACATATTTCTTTTCGGTTTTGTCTAGAAGGTGAGTTTTACAAGGGATCCACCCTTCATAGTTCCTTTGTTGTTGTTTATTATGATCATATACGAGAGCAAAGATTGCTGTATACAACACAGAAGAATGCCTTAAAAGAAACTTCGAAGGAGCTGAGCTGTAGCTCTTCATTTGAAGGGAGGGGAAGAAGTAAAGAAAAATTAAAATTTAATTTTGTTTTCTTGATACTTATGTGGGAGAAAAAATGCCCTGTTCTTACAGGATGGCCCTACCTGGTGTTTTGAACACGGTATGCCTGGGAGACAGTGTGGAGCTATCTATTTGCTTATATATTAAGAATATTTTTTCTATATAGGAAACCTGAAGATGTTTTACATTTTTTGTGACTTTAATGTTTTTGATATCTAAAGTTCATGAAAAAGCCATGTAATTGGTACAGAACTTTTTTTTTCACTTGCATCAAGCCCCCTAATCTTTGAACATTAGAATAATTTTGCATCTAGCCTGGGGTAAATTAGTTTCTTCAGGGTTTTTTTTTCAACTCCCCAACATTATTTATTTTCAATTTGAAATTCTTTTAATATCAAAGTGGGTGTAATTAATTCTGTTTCTGATGATCTGAAAATTAAAATGAAAAATTACAAATAATATATCAAAGAACTTTCATAAAATATACCTGACCAAAATAGTTCAGGTTTACTGAACCTACATATCAATTTTTGTGGGGATTTTTTCCTTATATATATAAAAGCCATGCTTTAGTGCCATCTAGTGCACCAAGAAATCACAAAAGAAACTTCCCTCAATGTTTATGCTCTTGCCTTGCAATAAACAATTTAAAACTCGAGATTAGAGCCATGGCTATCATATTAAGCAAACAGCAAAATGACTCTTAATTACCTATTTGGAGCCTGGCTATGTACAGTCAATAATGAGTGTAGAGCAAGAGTTTCAGGTCTTCTCTCATCAACCATCACTGAAACTGAAAAAGACTCAGTAGTTCAGATTTAATCTCTTTTCCTCTGGAAAATTAGAAGTGTCTCAGAAGAATTCTAGCTTTCAGCTAAATATCGTGAGTCTGAAACTCAGTTGGGGAATACACAAAATATGGTGCGTGCAGAGCCTGGGTTTTTCCTTTTCCCATAACTGAACATTAAATCTCCAGATTTCAGGGGGGGAAAAAAAGTAAAAATACCAAAAGCTCGCTGGTGCACAGAACAGCTGGCAAGAATAAAAAAAATCATAGAATCATAGAAGATTTTGTGTTGGAAGGGATATTAAAGATCTTCTAACTCCAATAGCCCTGATGTGTGGGGGGGCAACCAGTCAAATATTTGGTAATTTTCTTCTCCTGCTTTGAGGTTTAATGATGGGGGGTTTGGTTAGGATTTTTTGAATGGAATTTTGGTTTTGGTTATTCTTCCTCTCAGATTTTGCCAATGAAAAATAAAACTGAGTTTGCAAGCCTAGAAAAAAGATTTGATTGCCACATCAGCTCTGGATTGTTCTCCATGATGAGAAACTCATGATGACCACACTAAGAGGAAACTTTGGACCTCAGCATCCACCCAGATGCTTGTCTGATGTTATCAGCATCAGCACTCTGGCAGGATGTGTGTGATTCCTAAATGGCTGGCAAGGTTTGAGAGGATTTGATCAGATGATTTGAGCTTGGATATTTTTATTGGAGAGGTCAGATGATCTGCTGAAGGCATCCAGATCTTTGGAGATCAAGACACCGATTACAGGCACAGATTTTACAGCAGGAACACATTTGTTGTCAGATTTAACAGTTCCAATACTTACAAACAAGTAGAAGATTTCCTGTCCCAAATCAGGGACAAGTTGCTTCTGTGCAGGTTTTATTATCAAAAGAAGAGGTGATAGCTTTGATCAGAAGGTGAGACTCATTCTGACCGTCTTGCAAAACTGATAATCTGTGCTGATTCCCCATGTGTGTCCCCGATAAAGATTTCTCTATCTCTCTTTTTTCTTTCTTTTTTTTTTTTTAATATGTACTTTGAGTCTAGTACAGCAAAACATTTTGGTGCAAAAGTCAGATATGTGCAGCTTGGTACCTGAGTTCATTGCCTGGGGACACAGTGACAGCTGAGGGTCAGGAGAGGGGCTGCAATGAGTGGCAACTTCAGCTTCATGTTGGGCCATGAAAACTTTTCAAATACAATACTAATACTAATAGTAATGCTAATACTACTACTACTACTACTAATAATAGAAAAATCTTTCTTAGATATTTTTGGTGGCCATCAGGCAATGCCTTTGAGCTGGAGTCCAGCTAAAGCAGAAACTCCCTGTGACAATCCATGTGACAATCCATTGCTGTGGGGGCCCCACCTCTTTGAACTTCCATGTGCAAAGCCATGACAATAATCCCCTTCCAAGTGCTCATGTAGTGGGCAGCAGCGCCAGGAGTAAATGGGAAGTAGGAGAGGGAGGAAGATGAGGAAGATGCTGCACTGAGATGTTGTTTCAGTGCATGAGATGCTGCCTCCACTTCCCCAGTGGTACAAGGGGCCAGAAGTAAATGCTTCCTGTTGATGGTTACATGACTTTCAGACCCCATGAGCTGGATGTAGCTGTCCTGAAATGATAAGGTCCTTCCCACTCAACAAACAACATTCAGGGGTGTCAGGGACTCTGCTTACCAGTCTGTGCCCTGCTCTTGCCTAGCAAAAAGAAAAAAAATAATGGTGATCTTGTTAAGAGAAATGCATTTGTCAGCACTCTGAATTTTAATGTGAACTGGCAGTGGATCTCAGTGATAAAGAAAAAGTCTAATACGGAAGGTAATTTTGCAGAGACCTTTCTAACATGTGTTATCCACTGGCTTTCTTTTGTTCACTGCTGTGAATTATCAACTGACTCAAGGCAATAAAGGGAAAAAAGTTGTATTTCTCACTGTGTCACTTTAATAACGTCATCCAAAGCTCACTGCAATAATTTAATTTTGCAGAGAAAGCATAGAGTTATTAAATTTCTGACCCCCTCCTCCCCCAACATTTTGTAGACAGGTATTGAGCAGTGATTGACCAAAAGTTGTGATTCATGGTCAGCCACAGGGTTCTGCCAAATGTCTAAAAAATTCATTACTATTGGAACAAACCATCACATTTCCTAATCCTCCAGTAAGGAAGCTTGATTCAACACAAGATCTGAATCAACATTACTAAAGAATGTACAAGAAACCCTGCAGAAAATGTGAGATTAAGCAACCCAAGAGAAATTTTCCTCTTACCCTCAGTCAGTTACAAGCAGAGATAGCAATGTGTATCTATGCAAAGAATCTCAGTTAAAAATAGGGGGTTTATACAATATTAATAATCATAATATTATGAGATTTCTACTTTTTTCCTCTTGTCAGCAGATGGGAACCTTTGGTGATGATTTGGGATTTTATTTTACCAGAGACTAATTGCAGAAAATGCACTGAGGCTGTTTATCTGTGGTGTTCACTTCATGAAACTTTGTATTAAGTGCTTAGACCCAAGCAGAGAGCTACAGAATTCAGCTCCTTTGCAGATTCATTTTAAATGTCCAACAGTTTAGATTAAAATAATTTCTCCCAAAAATCCTGAGCCATTCTTCTGTGTCTTGTTTTAGTTTTGGTGTGCAGTAAGGAATTCCCCAGGTGGAAAGTTTTCTTGATGAGAATGCATTATCTTCCACCACTACATCCTCAAAGGTTTTCTCCCTAAAGTTGTTGATAACAGTTTACACCAGTCAGCAGAATTTAGCCCATTAACTCCATCTCTCAGTTCACCAGAAATTTCCTGTGTCCAGCACACTTACTTTAAGTGTCACTTCTGGAAAATGTGGAAAATAACCTTTAAAGTCATCATTAAGTGTATTGCTGGGAGTGTCATATAAATATCTTATTTACAGAAGCATTGAACACCATATGTTCAAAGGAAGAAGTGCCAAAAAGTGTTAATTACTCTGTTACTAAATGCCAATCAGGTAATTACACTCAGCCCACTTGAATGCTCTCTGCAATCTGGGGTTGCCTCAGCAGCTGAGGAAGGATTACAGGCATCCCAAAAAGCTCATCAGTGCCCTTTCCTGAGGGCACTGGGTATTAAAACAAACTTCTGAGTAGAACCCAAACCTTCCAGTTCTTTATTCATTCTGTTCATCCTTTTCTAGATGTTTTTCTCTCTTCTCCACTCAGATACTCAGGAGCATTTTTCCTTAACCCAGAAACATCTGAATGAATTAATTTTTTTTGCTCCCTTAGAGTGTTTCCCCTTCCTTTGAATACTTTCTGGCCTTGTAGGATATGTTTGGCCTATGATTTATCTTCTGATTCCTGGGAGAGAGGTGACCATTGCTTGAACTTGGCCCATCTCCCCAGCAAAGCACTGAGCAGTCCCTGCAGGGTTCCCTGGCTGAGAACTTATTTCTGCATCCCCACTTTGAACTCTTTGCTTAGCACTGATGTGTTGTGTTCAGCAATAGGATTTCTGCTCAAATACTTTCCCATTTCTCAAATCGATTTCTGGTCAGAAAGCCAAGCCAGAGGCAAGGTACAAGCATAGATATGCATGTATATATAAAAAAGACATATGTTAAAATAGATTTTATATATAGATATGTGGTCTGTGTATAGATATTATACATATATTTAATATAGTAGAAATATATAGGTATTCAGGACCTTCCTGGAAAATTGACAAAATTCTACATTGAAATATAGCTGTGGGGCAGCTCATCAATACATGTGAGGCTGAAATGTAGATCCAGTCCCTACCATTTTGCAGGCAGCCAAACCACCAGGTACAGCAGTCCTGAGCACTGCACAGAACTTGCATGTAAAAAAAAAAAAAAAAAAAAAAAAAAAAAAAAAAAAAAAAGTTAAATATACTCAGTAATCAGTGGCAAAATTTGTCATCACTTTAATGCAGCCAGGAGGCAATAGGAGACAGTTTAACAGATGTTTCCATATTTAAGCCAGAACAAACAACAGATTAATTTCCCCACTTTCTCCTCAGAAGCAAATGCCAGAAAGTTCTGGGTCTGAAATTTCACTGTGTAACACAAGGGAAAAACAACTTTTTGATCCCTCCAGCTGCAGAGGTGATGTGTGCAGCAGTGATGAGCTTAAGAACCAGAAGCCAACCTGTGAGTTCAGGCTGCTGCTTGGGGAGAACGAGGTTGCAGTGAGGTCCTTTAGTGCCTGATCACACAACTTGGAGTACAAGCAATTTAGAAACACTACATGCTGCTACTATTACACATAAATACCAAAGCAGATTATTTCTGAGTAGAGCAAGAATTTCTCAGCGCAGCACAAAATTCACTGTCTTGTCCAAACTGTGGAGCAGGTTGAGTGTGGTTTTGCTTTTTCTTACATAGCAGGTTTTTGGCCAAAAAATGGAATGAAATGTGCTCTCAGCTGCCATCTCAGATGCCTGTGCCATCCCACTGATTGCAGAGGGGTGTCCCAGGGCACACATCAACGATGGATACAGCCCAGAGGTCACAAGCTACCTCTCAAATTGCAGGACTCCCACACTTAATTCACTGCTCTAATTATACCATCAGCTGTCATTACTCCTGTTATTAAATCTGTCATCCTGACCCAGCAGAGAGGCTGGGGGTGAGCTGGTGCCTGGTGCAGGCATGAGGAGAAGAGGGAAGGCTGCAGGATCCAGGGATCTGGCACCTGAGGTTGCAAAAATGGAGCTGTTTTGAGGCTGCTGGAGGGGAAACAGCTCTGCCAGCAGCTTCTGCATTGTTTCAGATGGGAGGGGTTTCTCACATCAGCTTCCTCACTCTATCTCTATGCCTCTGTACCAGAGGTTGGTTTTTTTTTTGTTGTTTTTTTTTTCTTTTTTTCCCAGTTTTTCTCACTCCATGTGGCTTGAAGCCTACTAAAACTGGCTGTCCAAAGCAAAGAAACTTGGTGTGATGCTGAAGGATGATCAGCATGACACCAACCACTGTGTAAACGTATTATTTTACCTGTGAATTGCTTCCCTGTGAGTTTTGGGAGAGCAAAGCATCAAGGCTCCTGCTTTCCCCAGCTGCCGATGAACTGGTGTGGGTTTGCTCTTTCCTGAGCTCTCCACCCCGAAGGTGAAAGTTGTGTAATAAGCCTTTCCTCAGCCTTGACTCAAAAGCTGCCAGCTCAGTGATTCACCCCGGCTTCACCACCTGCCTTTCTCTGGAACTGCCAGCTGAAACCCCAGCTGAAAGGAGCCCGGGTGGGGACCAGGGCAGATGCTGTCCCCCAGCCCACTCCTGCCCACGCTCCCAGCCCCAAGTGACAGCTGTGGGGTTATGTTTGTCACAGGTGCGCACTTCACATCTGACATTCAAAAGTCACAGGGGGAAGAAGGACGGGAAGACAAGGTGTCCTTCCTTTGTGGGAAGCCTTCTCCTCTGTTTGCCATTTTGAAGGTTTTACAGTCATTAGACCGTCATCTTCACAACTGCCTCACCCAAACTTTGCTGGAGCTTAAACACATCTTCCCTGTGACAACGATTTCAGCCCTGGCAGGATCTAAAAAAGGCTTTTAATCCTAGTTATTTTCTGTTCCGCTTAATTGCCTTACCCAACACTTACACTTCATATAAAGACAATCCATCTTTTCCCACTTACTACTGTAATAATCATTATCCTCCTCTGCAGAAATAAAATAAATAAATTTTAAAAAAATTAAAATGAGGAAAAAAGTGGTAGAGGTTAGGAGGAAACTTGACATTGAAAACAGACACTCAAATTATAGACATCTTTGAATAATCCACAATATTTTTCATGCACTTCACAGAGTTCCTTTCTGGAGCTAATGGAGCTTTAATAGGGGATGTTTTCCCCCCTCCCTTCTCCATGCAACTTCCCCTCCCCTTTCCTCTTCCACTGTGAAGTTTCCATGAGTAATCCCCAAAAACAATATTTAGATGACTGAAATGTTAGAGCATAATGTGACTGTATAATACAGCATGTCCAGAACGTTCCTCTGGGATGGAAATCTTTTCAGTATATTAAAGGAGAAGTAAACATTGTAGTGGGGATAGAAATGGATGCTTTGAAAAGCTATTTTACATTTTTGCCATTTTCTTACACTTCTGTCAACTTTATTGGAGCAGCATCAGCTGCCCTAAAAGTTTTCTGGGGACAAACCGCTTTGTTTTCATGGTAGCTGTGAGTGCACCTGGTTGTATTTGTCTTGTCCTCTCTGTTCTTTCTCCTGTTTCATTTGCCAGGAAACCACCAGGTCAGGTACACTGCTATGTTTTCCCTAACTTCCAAGACAACTAAAACCACATCTGTTGTCTTTATCTAGTGTTTGTGTCACCTGTCAAACAGTGAAATCAGACTCTGCCCTTGGTGACCCAAATGTTCACCCACATTGATTTGTATCTTTCATTTCAAATTTGGCCTTTTAAAGAGTCCTGATACAAAAATGAAGATCTAAAATATTCCCAGGGTCACGTGGAATTGTTGCTCATCCAGGAACGAGGATGCTATGGCAGCAAAGCACTTTTTTTGAGCAAGATCGAGATAATTTGGGGGCAGCTCCTTGCTCTTCCCCAGACTCTCTGTTTGAGTGTGGGCAAGCCCCACCACTTCACCGGGCAGCTGTTTATCATCTCCAAAACAGGGTTGACAGAAGATATGAATGCTCTCTCTTCCAGGCAGATGATGTGAATAAATCCAAAAAGAAATGTTCTGGGCACGTCTGCACCAAAGGATCTGTGGTTTCAGTGGAGATTCCCAAGTGTCTCTGTCGTGCCTGACGTAGGTACCAGGAGCAGCCTCTCACACAGCTCCGACCACGCTGAGACCCACTGCAAAATGAGCCCAGCTACAGCCAAATTACAGAGCAGACACAACACTGAATCATGTAATAGAGAGAGGGTTAAAGACAGGTACACTGCTTGTCTTTCAGGCACTAAATCTATGGCATTAATGTGGTATGAGCTATAGAAAACCTGTTATTAAACAGTTTTGTTTTCAGATCAACCTGCTTCTCACATCCCTTAGAAACTTATGGCATGGTAAATTGGTCTTGACAAGAGTGGACATTTTTTTGTTGGGCTTGGGTTTAAATCCAGCTATTTGTAATTCTCATTTCCCACTGCAACAATGTTATTAAGAAAGGAGATTTTAATTTTTTTTCACATCTGTAAAAATAAAAACATCTCAGTGGAAACTCACAGGTCCTGCAGCCACTTTGCTGACCTAGTCAGCTGGCCACCTTTTCTCATGCAAAATGTTTCACGTGAACAGCTCTTGTTTTATGCCTTGTAACATTTTCATGTGACTCATGACAAGTGAGTCATATTTCTTTGGTATTTGCCAAAAAATCATACTTAGAAATCTGATTCTTAGAAATTTTTCATTCCCTTGTGTAGGAGGGATTGTGGGTGTTGTAGTCAGGTTCATTATGATAAGGCAATCTCAGTGTCACATAATCCAGTTTACAGTAATAAATAATAATAATCACAAATTCATTAAAATCTTGAGCTTCCAATATGAAAAGAATTACATCTAAGCCCGGAACAACCTGTCTTGAATGGTTTTGTGCTTTAAACCATTGCTATTGCATTTAAAATATGTGGATAAAAGAAACATTTAACCTGAATACTTGAGTTGTAAACTGGGATGCGACGTCCAGGCTTGAGTCTTTGCTTTGTTAGTGGACTTCCCATGTGACTTCAGGAAAACTGCTGAGTCTCTGCTGTTTTCTTCTATTGAATATTCTACTTGTTAACATTCTTGCCTGTTTTGACCCTAAATTCTCCAAGGGAAAGAAGGAAGGCTAACTCTTGAGTCTACAACAGTGATTAGCAGAGGCAGTAAAATGATGAGAAAGGCTGGAAGATGCTCATAATTTTGGCTGGGATTGTTCAATACTTCTTTTATGCAACTGAGATTTAAATAACAATGAAAAAAAAAAGAATTTCCAAATCTTCTTCAATAAGGGAAATTTTTTAGCAATTACAAATACTTTGAAACATGGTGTGATCTAATTTTAGGACCTCAGATGCTCTGCCCAGTCAAAAGTTGTACAAAAATGTACTGATTGAGCTGTCTTTGGTTTCTTTCACACTTCAGGTGTGAAAACCACTAAAAGTGATGAAAAAAGGGATAATGGGGAACTGGGGAGGAAGGGGAGGAAATGCGTGCATGCTAAAGCAAGAAAAATAGAAAAAAAAAAGAAAGAAAAGAAAGTGTTTTTTCAACTATCAGATGAAGGTTGGCTGGTGTTTCTTATTTGGCCTGAATTGGCTGGCTCTTGTAATTTCCATTTCTGTTGATAAAGCCATGTTGTGTCAAACCACCAAGAGATGCTAGTACATAGAGGGCTGAGGGGATATTTAACTGGTAGAAGGGAGTTTTAGGCTTTGATCTCTGTTTCCAGATTTTTCCATTTCCCTTTAAAAAGTTTGGGACCTTTGCGAGAATGATTTTATAAATTGAGTTGGTGAGGGATGCATTTATTAAAGTACCCCTTTACCGTGGCCAGCAACCCCCTCCAAACTCTCACACCAAAAGCTGACCTTGGAAAGCCTCATTAAATCCTTACAAAGTTCCTTTCAGCTTTCTCCAAATCTTACCTTTGGTTTCTCAGTGGAAACTGGGATCTACCAAAGAGTGATCTGGGCATTCAAATCAGTACTTTGGTTTATGTGCAGTTCTTGGGTTTTCAAAGGCCTCTGGAACCTGCTGTAGCCCAGCTTATGCTTTTAGAGACACATTACTTGTTTTATCTGTTTTATACAGAAGTAAATACAAAACCATTTTGGTTTTTATGGGACCCAATTAACAGAATGAAACAGAATCTTTCCTTAGTTTTATTGATCTTTGGAGTGAACATTAGGGAGAAAAAGCCCCACATACCATATAAGTCTGTCTATCTACTATTTTAACTTTCCTCTTTTCATAAAATTAATTAGAAAATATTTAGCATGATGATATGACCTTCATGGTTACATGTAATTTTTAAGAAGCTGTTCACTTTCACAGATTAACTCAGAAACATTTACTTAAATTCAGTAGAAAGTACGTCCTGTCCTCCCAAATAGTGACAGATGCATTAATGGTTAAGATAATCTCCATGGCTCTCTTAGGTAAATACTATCAGTCTGAAATCTCCTTTTAAGGAGGAGATAACCAAACCTACTCAAGAAATAACAGCAAACAAAGCAAGACAAAGTAAACTCACATTAAAAGAAATTAGTACCTACAAAACAGGGTAACAGCTTAACAAGCTACTGGTGTAGCACAAATCTCCTGTAAGTACCAGGAAATAGGCCATTGAAACTTCATCACTAAAGTGAAGTCCCCACTTGTAAAACTTCAGATAGCTACAAACTCCTTTGATTTGACACAAATCAGAAGTGAATTTTTTTAAGGTGCTATTTGCTTCTAGTACACCTAAGCAATAGGGGAGCCGAGAAAGACCAGAGATGAGCAAACACAAGGCAGCATAACCACCCTAGCCTTAAATATTCATTGAGGATGGGCAAATTTAAAAACAACAATAAGGACTTTTAAGTGTTTATATTTCTGTTGATTTTCTCCTTTCATCTTCTGGCATAGGGTGATGTTTAGTGTGAGACCTTGTTAATCACTCTGAAGCCTTTCTACTCTGTAATCCTTACTTCAGAGTCAGTTTGTATTTCCAACTTTAAATAAGGTGTTATACCCACACATGGAGAGGTAATAACAAAACTTCTGTTATGACTCAGTATAAAGATGGATTCCTTTTCAAATTACATCTTCCCTGGTGCATGCATCCCACTGCTCACTGTCTGGTCTGCTTTCTCCTCAATACATGATCAAGGGACAATACAAAAAGTGTTTCAACTCCCAGTAAGAGGCTTAAGTTTATAGCTCAGACTATAGGCTCCCAGAGACTTTAAGCTCTGAATGGACTATTGGATCAGCTAGTCTGACCTTCTATACAAAGCAAACCCTTACATGTCATTCAGCTACCTCTGCAAAAAGTGTTGCAGCTTGTTTGACTAAATCAGGACTTCCTCCTTATAAAGCATATCTCTCAGAATGTGCATTTAAAATACATGCTCCACTTTCTTTGGCAGCATATATCAATGCTCAGTCAGCCTTGCCTAAAAGTAACTGTCTAATTGGTAATGTGAAATTGCCTGTATTGCCAGTGTGTTGCTCCAAATGTTCTGGACTTCTCTGGGGATGTTCTAGAGAATTGTCAGTACATATTTCCCTAGGCAATGATTTGCCTTGATATGTTATAGACCCACAGAATGTCCTGTGATGGAAGGGACCCACAAGGATTATTGAGTCCAACTCGTGTCCCTGGACAGGACACCCCAAGAGTCACACTGAGTGTCCATGAGCATTGTCCAAATGTTTTTAACTCTGTCAGGCTCAGTGCTGTGACCACTTCCCTGGGGAACCTTTCCCAGTGCCCAGCCACCCTCTGGGTGAAGAACCTTTCCTAATATCCAACCTAAACCCATTTTGACACAGCTCTCTAAATTTCTTCCATATTGACTTAATGTATTCTTTTCTTTCCTTCAGTTATATGGAGTCCTTTAAACTATAGGTTTTCACGATGTGCAAATTTGAGCTGCCTTTTTCCTTTCCATGACCTTTTGGGACTTGATAAGTTGCTGTTGACTTGAAATCATTACATAGATTTGTGTTGAAGTCAAGCTGCAAGAAACTTAAAGCCAGAAGGGAGCTGGAGAAGTACTGTATCATACAATGGCTGGAGGGGCTAAAATCAAAGGGTAGGGTTTTTTTTTTTTTTTTCCTCTTTATGTAGGATATGCTGATGGATCTAAACATGTTTAGATACCAGTCCCAGCCTGGTTGTAAAGATGCATAAAACCTTGACCTGTTCCACTTTGTAAATATGGAAAAAATTGTCAAAAATCTACATTTATGTAGGTCCCTAACCCTACTTGTTTTGCTAGCGAATATTTATAAGGTCTTGAGCCATAATGAGCTCATGAGTGTGAACATATATAAAATACTCAGGTAGATGCCTCCATGGAGTAAAATTTCCATTCTTGGTGTCTATGTAAATAAAAAATTTGTGCCTGTTAGACCAAGAAGATTGCAATGCCAAAATATAGGCAGATAAGGATGTTCACCAGCCTTTGAGGTGGTAGGTTTATTTTCCATGAAAAGTAGGTGATAATGATAGATTAAATAAGCATGACTGTGGTGGGGAGGGAGAAATGCAGGGCTGTGCATTAACACGGGCTAGGTAACATTTACTTCAGCTCTGTTCAGTCTTCTCTGAGTTTCAAAATCAGTCTTATCAGGGAGACAGCAACAGATTTCCAGGAAGGAATTCATGTTCAGTATGTCATGGAGTTGCCCAATTACCCTACAAACCCCCTGCTTGGCATAAGCAGGGTTGACATTCTCCTGCAGGGTGGCCTGCAAATTGGAGCCAGCTCCAAGAGAGTCCCTGGGGAGCCCAGATCTGTAATTATGTCACCACTTAGTGCAATAATGAACCCTGATGGGTTGAAATGAATCCTGGTCCCAACAGATTGAACTTTTTAGCCTGTCCTGTATCAGCCATCTCTTCATTTCATATAGAGTTTCAGTAAAGTAGAGGGCAAGGCCAAGTTCATAATAGCACCCTGAGCAGAGATTGGAATTAATAATATCACTTTTACGTATTTGTCTGAGGACATTTTTTGCTGCGGTTAATCCACTTGGACTTAAATGCTTTTTGCCAGTCTTGAAACCATTTTTAAAAAATTAATCAGAATAAAGCTGTATTTGCTGGTAGCTTATAGCATACATGCAATTCCAGTTATTAATTTATACCTCCTTGTGAAACTTCTCTGCATTATATCATCTATCTCTAATAATGGAACTAATGATATTTATCTTGCAGATTTGCCCAGTGTTAATTTCTGATAGCAATCTGATAAGGGGAATTGCTGCATGGCAGAGGACTGTGGTTAAGGTGGGACCAATTTACTCTCTGACTCACGCTTTTGACAACTCATCTCCACCCTCCCTTTTTTATGTCAGTGAAGCAAACACTGTCCACTAAAAATCACTGGTGTGTGTCTATGTGGCTGTATTGCCCTCTAGTGCTGACCCTCTGAGGAGAAGAGATAACATTTCTACAACTGAGGACTGCAGATAAGGGTCCTCAGGTCCCCCCCGAGAGGCAGCATGACTTTGGCTCGGGAGACCATTTATGTTCTGGAGGTGAGAAGCTTTTGTGGAAGAAACCCCATAAACCAGTGAAGAAACATCTAAAAATTGTTTAAAAGAAATGGAGTGTCTTATTGTTCAAGGGGAAAGGTTTTGGTTGGTTGGCGCTGGTTTGTCTC
Organism: Taeniopygia guttata; assembly: GCF_048771995.1. NCBI lineage: Eukaryota > Metazoa > Chordata > Aves > Passeriformes > Estrildidae > Taeniopygia > Taeniopygia guttata. The sequence goes on from NC_133025.1 coordinate 4,920,936, forward strand.
TTTTTTTTTATTTTATTTTTTTTAATTTTTTTTTTTTTTTGCTATTCTGGGATTAAATAAGACAGAAAGACAGATAAAGGCTTTTCAAATGTTTCTGGTTTGTTGGTTAATTTTTTTTTAACAGAAAGCATTGTGTATTTGGTATCTGAAGACACCACAGCCTACAAAGGTGGACAATGGAGGAAATGTTTTCTTCAGCAAGGATGGGATTGTTTACCAAAGTAGGGATCCTCCTTCCAGGATCATCCACCAGGATCCACAGGATAAAAACACTACATTTGACAGGGAAGACCAAGGGACAAAACATTTTTCTGCCTGATTAAGTACAGGAGCTTTCACCTCCTCCATCCCAACCACAATACTCCAAATACAGGACTACTGGTTATATTAAGAGTAAAGCTGACAGCATTAGGAGTATCTCTCAATTTTACCCCAAATTTTTATTTTCTTTCTCATTCTGTCTTTCTTCACCAGGTCTTGCATTTTTCTACCCTGTAATTTTAAATTTTATTCAGGACAACCATGACCTATGTTAAGATAAAGAACAGTCTCAGAGTCAGTGTTTAAAACACTGATTGTGATCTCTGAAGAGTCATAATATTATTGTTTTAAGTCTTCTACTGTTCAACACAAGCACTACATAATAAAGAGAGTTGTTTCTAGAGTGCTACAAAAAACCTGTTGTGGGACTCAGCTGTGACAAGAGAGGCCACATCCAGCTCTGGTCAGCCATTGTCCCCCATCCTGGTGTTTGTCTGACTAGTTAAAAGATTGATCAGTTTTTCCCGAATGTAACTAATCATTCCCTGTACCCCCATATTTGAGAATTTAGTGACAGCTATCTCAACAATTGATTTAGTTCCTGAAAACTAAGTCTCAAACTAATTTAGCATAAGTCAATATTCTCTAAATTTGTTCTCATTTTCTGTCCACTTTGACCAAAAAAAAAAAAAAAAAAAAAAAAGAGAAAGAGGAAAAATAATATATTAAAAATGAAATAATAATGATAATCATATCCTCATCAAAACAAAATCATCCTGTAAGAAAAACAATGAAAAGCTAAACTTTCCAAAGAAAAGAAAAGCTTTGCCAAAAAACTGTTTTTCCCCCTAAATGCCCACTTTTGATACTGAAACAGTAGTAACTGACAATCTTAAAAATCGCCATCAATATTATTTTTTAAATGCAGCCATTCACTTGCTATGACTGTCACTTTCTTTTGAAGACTCTGCTGCAGAGTCAGGGTGTACAGGCCTTGCAGGCTGCATCACAGCACAACAGAAGCCCCTTCAGAGGCTTGGCAGTGTGACATAAGACAGGGAAACATAGGAAAAAAGCTATTTTCTAAAGTTATCTGAAAGGCTATCAGGGAAAAAGTTCTTAGAGAAAAGAAGTTACCAGTGAACATGTCTGCACAGGACATTCTAACTCACTGAGCAAGTTAATAAAGTGTGGAATAGTATTTTAGCAGTTTGCTTATTATTAGCAAGGGACCATACCCCACATGAAACATGACTCAGCCAGCTGCAAATAAACCCCTCTTCGTCCTCTGAGGTTTCTCTCTTTGATGCTTGACTTATCCAAGATGCTTCCCACCGCCTGCCTCCAATTTTGCTTTTGTGGTAAATTGTTTAGACATGATTTAAAAACACATTATGGGCTATGGAGCGAGATAAGATGTAAATCAAGCTCATCCAGTCATTCAATCCAAAAATAATATGCTGGCATGGCGGGATATTAGAACCTCTGTAGGATCCCAAGTGAGAAGTCTTGAAACAAAATCAAAGTTATTGTTGTTGTTATTATTACCCTGAGCTGAAGAGCAGAGGATCCTTCCCTATCTGCGACAGGCATCTTGTGTCAGGTTTCCCACAGTTTGAAAACCAAAGCAAACCTTTTGATTAGAAAGAATAATACACTGTGGCATATGTGGTGTGGTCTGCTGCTGCCTTGTTTGACTGAATCCATGTTAACATCATTGATGGGCAAGCTGACTTGGCTTAGCTGAAATTTGGAGAAAACTAAAACTACAATGAAATTCCTTTGAAACTCCCTCAGCTTAAATGCCAAAAAAACCCTAAATCCAAACCAAAAGTCATGTCCTATTGTTATTGAGTTCTTTATATAGGCTGTAAGTTTGGAGTTTATGATAACAGCTGGTAGGAAAACACGACAAAAGGAAGGCTAAATCCCCACCAGTGAATAGCATCAAAGCTGAAGTCCTCACCAGCAGTGAAAATACATTATTTAAATGATCCACAACAAAAGATATATAATCTTTTTATTTTATATAGAACATATCAACTATAATACAAATTGCCTATGGCCTAGAAAGTGTCAGGGACTGGAAAGTCCTTTTTTCTAACTAATGCCACTTACAATTTCTCCTTCAAAAAGTTGATCTATATAGGCAGACTTTCTTGTGAACGTAAATAAATAAATTATGTGTCAATTCTGCTTAGTAGAGTGGACCGACAAGAAATTAAGTATATGAGGAAAAGATAATAATATCTTTCAAAAAAGCCTATGAGAGCCAGACATGTGATTGGTGTTCATTGTTCAGCACAAGGTAGCTGGTAACTTTTCTCTAGAAGTTCATTATCTCAAAGAAATAAAATGTTCACAAGATCTTCATTCCACAGTTTTGGTATCCTTTTGATATGCTGGCTCTTGCATACCTTAAGGAGGAAGAAATTCTGTTTCTGATTTGTTACTGGGTCTTGTACATCATGGAAGAATGATCATGTTTGTGGCTAAAGAGATGTCATCTGGTACCTTATGGTATAGAATCTTAGAATAAAGGAGGATGAAAAAGACCACCAAGGTCTTTTTTGGCTGAGCACCACCTTGTCAGCTGAACTACAACACCAAGTGCTGTGTCCAGTCTGTCAAGCACCTCCAGGGATGGTGATTCCACCACCTCCCTGGGCAGTCTGCTCCAATGTTGCACCACCCTTCCAGTGAAGAAATTCTTCCTGATGTCCAACCTGAATGTGTCCTGGTGCATCTTCAGTACATTTCCTCTCATCCTGTAACTTGTTACTTGGAAAAGGAGGATGACCCCCACCCTACTGCAATCTCCTTTCAGGGAGTTGTAGAAAGCAATAAGCTCTTCCCTGATCCTCCTCTTCTCCAGGCTAAGCACCCCAGCTCCTTCAGCCTCTCCTCAGATTTCCTCTCCAGACTCTTCCCAGCTTCACTGCTCTCCTCTGGACATGCTCCAGTGACTCAATGTCTGTCTTGAAGTGAGGGGCCCAGAACTGGACATTCAGAGTGTTTGGAGCAATTGCAAGATGCACAATGTGAAGCACAGGTATGAGGTGTGCTGAAAACATCTGGGAAAGGAAGAACAAAACCAATGCCATGCTCACCTAAAAGGAAAAGAATTCCCTCACCTACTGAAAGCAGGGATAAAAAGCAAACTGTGTACCCACCAACAAGAGCTACAAAACTGGGGAAGAATCCAAGTATGTTTCAAACCTGCATGTTGATCTGGAAAGCTGTGGTAATTGCTCCTAACCGAATGAAACTATGGAAAAGTACTTGATTATATTAGAGATCACTTAACATCTGTCCTGCTCTGTCCAGGTGAGATTAATGTCTGTTGCCTGTGGTCATACCAATGAGAAGGTCACCTGTTCTGTCTGAGAACAGAAACTAAACAGTTCTAACTGTTATTGGATGACTCAGGCCCTAAATGGTGAAAAACAAAAGTTGAATGTGATTCAACCCAAACAAAAGCTGAACTCTTTCCCAATGCTGCATTATTGTCCAACATTCCTGAATAAGTGGTACAACCTTATGCAAAATCCAAACAAACCCAGCATGTGAAAATGGCATTTAAGCCTGAATAAAGTGTTAAAATAAACGTATTAGGCAGCAAGGATATGTTTTGTAAACACATCGGGATTTGTAAACAGATTGCCATATTATGTTAAAACCATTTAAAACTCCATTTAAAACAGCCATTTCATAACATCTTTTTCTAAGTGGCTAGAGGGACACATGTGGTGTGTTTAGTCTGTTCAAGGAGAGAGCAGGAGCACAATGGAAGGGTTCTATTCTACATCAGTGGGTCTGTGTCACAGCAGCTTTGAGCTGGTGCTGTCAGTCCTTGCTGCCCAATTGACCCCTTCTTATATTAATAACAGACTTCAAAATTGATATTAATGGTAATATAGCAACAAAACTTATGAATCCTGGCTCAGCTAAACAGTTAGCATCCACACCTTTTTCTCACTATTGATCAGCAAAGCACAAACACACATACTCAACACTTTATCTCACGTACTGAATTTAGATTACTTTGTTGAATCAGAATCAAAGACAAGAGACCATCCCAGATTTGTAGCTTTCTTTCTTGTCTACACTTCTCTTAGGAATTTAGGAACATTTAGCCCAAATCTTTCTCAGTCTGTTCTTCAGGCTCCCTCCACAAAACTTCTTGAGAAGATGACATCTCCAAAGACCACTGAGGTTTTTGAAAGGGTGGTGATCTCTCCCTTAACTACCCATGGGGCCCAAAACATGCCATCAGTGTGACTTTTTGATGAATTAAAATTAGATAAATTAAATTATAGAAATTAGTGTTGCCTGCACATTTAATTTTTTTAAATAAAATTTAAAAAAACCTGTGTTACAGAGCCAGACTGTGGAACAGTATGAGTGACTTCTATGAAGATTATTTTTGGTGGTACCTCCCCCATTGGCAATAGCTGAGGATCTGGCCCAGGATTTTCTTTACTGACTATGAGCAAAAGCATTAATATTAAAAGGTTCAGTCATGGAGAGCTTGCTTATTCAACTTAGCTTTTGTCACACAACAGTGTTGTGAATTTCATACACTTGAAATCAGGAGGTTGACTTAAAAAAAATGAAATTGCAAAATAAATGAATGACAGGATTGTGTTTATGTCTGAAGCATTTTGTATATATTTAGGTTTTACTCCCCTACTCCCTCTTCCCTGAAATACAGAAAAAAGGCAAAATAGAAACACTTTAAAGCAGCTGCAGGGGCCTTATAATAAATTTATTCCAGAAGGTGGGGATTTCTATAGAATGAGGATCTAAGGCTTCTGATCTGTCCAGTTCTGAGGCTGAATTTGCAAAGGGAAGTGTGTGGGTACCACTCAGGACTTAGCAACACTGGTCACACAGAGATGGGCTCAGAGACAGCTCTGGCAAGTCACAGCAGCTGCAAACCATTGAAGGCTTTGTTATCAGTGTCTCTGTGAGATCCACACTCATTATTTTACTCTTTCCCCAGCCTGGTGTTTCCAAGTTTGCTCACTAGCCCCAGTCATTGACTTTTCACAATAGAATTTCAGTCTAGCTGAAGTTAATTAATTTAAATTTGGCTCCAGCTCTGGTTCATCTCTCATTAAGCCATCCCTTTCCTCTGCCTCAGCAAAGCCCTATTACCTCATCTGTTGGACTGATCATCCAGGACAGTGTCCAGCCTGGACACAGGTGTTAACCCTTCCCCAACCCCCTGGTTACCTCTGGGATGATTTGCAAAATCTCCTTGAAATTTAGGTTTGCATTCATTTTCCTCAGAGACAGCAATACTGGAAAAACACACACAGAATTTGTTGTTTTGATTACAGCAACTGCAGAATGGAAAGAGATGTTAAAGCAATTTGTGATGAAGTTTTTAATTTCAGGGATTGCTACCAAGGAACTTAATTAATGTTTGGAGTAAGGCTTCTGTATCCTAATGGAACGCTCCCGAGGGACCCCAAAATGCAGACACATTGTTGTACCCACTGAGATTTCTCCCAGGGTGAGTGGGCTGCTGTCTTAAGGAGTCAGGCCCCAAATATCTGCTAAAGTGGAGGCAGAAGATTAAAAGCTGTTCAGCCAGCAGCTCCCCCACCCGAACTTTCTGCACCTCCTGTTTACAAAACTACCTCTGCTTTAAATTCCCAGAGCATGCTTTCGGAGATGGCTCTGAGACTCAGAAGCTCCTGTTTGGAATATTAACTGTAAATAACCTTCCAAGATAAGCTTTGTATGGCAAAGTGGAAAAATTTCCTTTGACTCTTCCTTGACGGTGCAGCACCGTATGCCCTTACTGTAAAGTTCTCCCATCTGTGCATGCTGCAGATATGTCTAATGAAATGTCTTTCAACTCTGCAGACACTTGCTGTACACATCCTGTTAAACCAGCCTGCCCAGCCCCAGCAGACACATCCCCTGGCACAATAGGACAATCCAAATGAGGTGATGTGGTGTGTCTCAGCTGCCACCGTCCGGGGGGGATGCACAATGAGATACAGGCAGGAACTCAATTAAAATTGCCATTTTAATTCAGATGACTTAAGAATTTCCTTCTACTCCTAAAGATGGATAAAGAGGTTTCCTATCTTTACATTTCAACCCACCGGCTGATAAATTCAAGGCACTTCTTGTCGCAGATAGAGAGAACTGCAGAAGCTGCCATGCCATCAGAAATGACTGGAGAGAGACAGCCAGGGATTCAAGCTGCTTCTTAGCACCACTAAATAGGTTGATGCCTATAATTCCTAAAACCATAACAGCTCACTAGTAATTTCTGTCATTTCAACAATATAGTTTTAGAAGAGATTTAAAAATGTATCACCACTATTTCATCAAATGCCACATTTCACCTTCTGTAGCCACTATTTTGTATCCTTCTTTGCTATTAAATTGACTTCAGTTCTTCAAATGACACATCTGTTTAAGCCTTATCTGTTCAAAGAAAGCTAATAAGCATAGCTAGGTTTAAAAGGATTAACTTGGATGGGAATTCTAAAAGTTTTCAAACATTCTTGATAGTATTTGCTATTAAAAGGGGGAAAATGAAAAAAAAAAAAAAAAAAGCATTTACCTTCTTAAAAACTCTCTCAAACTTACAATGATGTGAGATTAATTTCTTAGCAGGTCAAATGGATGAGGATGACATTTCTGTGCTTAAGGAAGCTCCTGATAGCTATCTAATGCTTCCATGAGTACTTTTAAGAGGAAATGAGGAAAAGTTGAGTTTTTTAAAATTTAGAGTAGTAACATTCAGACAAATAAACACACACAGACACACACACACATATGTATATATATATATACAAACGATCTCCTTGTTTATACACAGATCTGAGTTTCTGCACAGACACAATTAAAAATTATATGAACTAAAATGTACATGTACAACTCTCTTGATTAAGAAGAGAGAAGCAATAAAACAACAACCAAAAATTATTCTTCTCTTTTCATCCTACAATTCAAAGCTCTTATGCTCCATCATGTACACCTTCCTGGACCTCCAGTGTTCCTTCAGTGAGCCTTATGTGCAGATTAAACACTATGAAGTAATCTGAAATGCATTCAGAACTATTTCAGGAGCAGAAGATAGATCAATTCTCATAAATGGCAAAGAAACAGAATTACATGGTGGACCTGCAGTCCTGCTGGAAGCAGCCCACCCTCTACAGAGAATTTGATGGAGATGATGTGAGATTGAGGAGTTGACTTGCACTGGAATAGATGCCTTCATGCATGGATAAAAGATGGATGAACTCTGCAGGACTGTGTATTAAACTGACAGTCAGTTGAGTGGGCATGGCTGCAAAATTTGGGCTCTGAATGGAATCCTATGAAAGATCAGCAAAGAGAGAGTGGAAAATTGTCCCAACTCCTGCAATAGTGAACCTCAACCTATCGAAATAAAAAATAAATAGCTGACACCTTAAAAATAGTAAATATTGCTAAATGTACTTGCTGTCTGTCACCAGGAACAGATCAGGACAAGAATAAAAATCCCCCCCCTTTTTTTTGAGTAATAATTGAAAGCAAAAACTGTTACTGCCATTTCTCCAGGAGAGGCGAACTCTGACGAGTAACTCGGAGTCTTTCCATGTATGGATTTTAGATGCAATTACAAAGGAAAGAGAGAGAAGCCAAGCAAGGCAGACACAGGTGCTAATACTGTATCTGTCAGTCACAAAGATGAGCTGCTCACCTCTAGCTTTAACCAAATTAACACATCAGTGACTTATGCATAACTTTGGGACTTTAATTCATAGCTTGACATACCACATACAAGAGACCAAGGTAGAGATTTCATATTTTTTTTCACCAAATGCTTCAAAGGCAGTTGGAGTCAGTGAATAGCCCAAGTGATGCAGTAGATGTGTTTGCAGTGACAGAATATCCCAAATCCTCTGATACTATGGTTTTCCTAGTGAACAGAGATAGGCCAGGAGGTAACAAACAGAAATGCATGAAGACAAAATACAGCTCTTGTTTTGGGCTTAGGTTCATCCCAGAAACAACCTAGAAATCTCTTCATTTGTTTTGCTGAGGTGAAACTGTATAACAAATCCAGAAGAGAAAATTCTATCCGTTTTGGATCTGAACCAAAATCCAAACCTCATAGATTGGCTCGGCCCCAAACATTCATGTCAGTATCTACTTGCATCAAAAGTCAGAGTGGGAGGCTGAGATCCTCCTCTGGGCCCTCATTCATGTGTAAGCATTTGGGAGAGTTATGAACCCACTGAACATCTAATCAAGAATCTTTGGAAATCTTGTTTGCTTTCCTTTCTTATTTCTGCCTTTTTTAACCCTCTGAAAAACCTGGACCTCAACACTGTAGTCTGACTATTGACTTGAGTGGATTTATCATGATTTGTGCTAGGTTAAAAGAGACAGACTTTTCTTTAACCCAAGCCAAATATTGTTTTTAAATAAAGATCATTTAAACAGACATTGGTTTGGGATTAGAAGACTTTTGAAGTAGGCTGTGAAGCTCTATGTGAACAGTATAAAAATGAGCCTTCCCATAAAAGTCTGGATCCAGACTTATGTTGAAATTCTAATCCAGTTCCCTTCAAAAATTCAACATGGTTTATCTCCAAAGATATTGCATCACTTTAATTATTAATGGAAAATGATAATTTCACCCTGTTAATCCAGTTTGTCTTTGAAAGTATAATAAAGTACTATCTAATAATAAACTATGTGCTTATCATCTGACCAAGTTTCTAGCTAAAGTACTGTTTGCTGATCTAATGATTTGGCTTTACTTTAAACAATAACATCCAAATATAAACACTGATTCCTCCACTTGATCTCCTACACATTTGATTTTATGTAGGCCATTAATGATGTCAGTAAGGATGGGCTTTAATGTAATAAAATAAAATAAAGTTGGAGAAACATGTGGGAGAATAAGAATTTTGCCCAGCAGCTGAAGTATATTGGGTAATAACTTCAGGTACAGCAATGTGTCATTAGTGCCTGTCCATGGGGCAAGGGTCTTGTTTGGATAGAGTCACTTCCAGCACATGCCAAAGGCTTGGGGTGAAAACTACAGAGCAGAAAACCCATCAGGACCCACATGGCTATTCCTAATATAGGTGCACTCATTGAAGGAAGTAGCTACCGTAAAGTATTTTGTGAACAGATGTAGAGAAATGATGTGATATAAAGTCCAAAATGGTTCTCTTTTTCCTTGAGATGAGTCCAACAGGTTGAATCCTGGCCATGTTGAAGTTTCTGGTAAAATTCCAGTATATTCTGTTCTAGTGGAAGGTGTCCCTGCCTATGGCAGGGGACTTGGAACTTGGATCTCTGTAAAGTCCCTTCTATCTCAAATGATACTGTTACTCTGTGATATTCCCCAAGTAAAGACACCCATTAAATTAATGCTGATAGTTCAGTATTTCAGTAATCGACAAATTGCAATTCCTTCTATTCTGTGCACCATGTTCTGTGTAATGAGACTAATAATTTGCAGAAAAACCACCAAGAATCTAAAACACCATGTGAAAATCCCAAAGTCCCAGTGATGGTGCTGCCTGGCCTCTGTCTCAGAAAAAAATCCATGGGTTCCCATGGTTAGAAAAAATATCAGGTCCTCCCATCTTTTCCTCCTGCTTCCAAGCCTCCCTTCATTAAAGGAGATTTGATTTCAAAAACATCTGACTGTGTGTGAGACTCATGCAGAGCTCTATGGGAAGGAGGCACCAGGTACAAAATCTGATTCCAAGATGTTGAGAAAAAAATGGTTTGGTTCCTTAGGTAAACTCTGTGGATAAAAACCAGCTTTTCTGATGACAGTGATCAAGACAAAATGAAATCTGTGCATTTCAGGGAACTTGTCACTCTTTACAATATCCTCAGAGATACCCACAGTGGGGCAGAACTTGGCCTTCTGTATAAAGCAGATATATCCTATATTCCCATCAAATATTCTATATTACCATCAAATCTGTGTCTCTATAAGACTGCCACTGAAAACTCCACTGAAAGAACATTTTGGGTGTCTTTGGAACATTAAAAAAAAAGCAAAACAAGCCCACAGTTCTCCGTGGCTTGAGGATCACTCAGAATCTTTTCCCACAGTTCTATTTAGCTAATGAAGTCATACAAGCCCTGCACAAAGTGGCACTGGTGACCCCTGTGTTGCTGGATGCCAAACTTTAAAGGTAACATGATAATGGTTTTGGATTTAAAGACAAAGGAAGTCTATGTATAAGCACATAGGCAGGGGAATGACAAACAAAGATGCTATAGAATGGAAATAGATAATTTCAGGCAAGGAGAATGTAAAGTAATTGCTCATGCCAGTTCCACTGCTCATTACCATGCAGGTTTGGCTTTCTGTTCTCCTTCTCTGCTTTTCCACCTTTTATACCAAATAAAGACATTTGTTTTGTAACATGGAGCAAATACACACAAACAAAGCTACTAATTCCTCCCAATTTTCACATAAAATCAAACACCCAACTATTCTACTTGAGGCAGGGAGATACACTGTCCTTCAGGATCTGAAGCCTTAGCATATAACACTCTAAAACCAGCTCATTTAACACGTATTTTGTCTCCCTATTTATGTGATAGATATATCTTTCTTTTACTTTACATTTCTCTCTTTTTCATTTTCTCTTCCTTCCTAGTGGTCTCTTTTCCTTTTCTTTCTTTCTTTGTTTCTCTCTCTTTCTTTCTCTCTTTTTCTTTCTTCCTTTCTTTGTTTCTCTCTCTTTCTTTCTCTCTTTTTCTTTCTTTCTTTCTTTCTCTCTTTCTTTCTTTCTTTCTCTCTTTCTTTCTTTCTTTCTTTCTTTCTTTCTTTCTTTCTTTCTTTCTTTCTTTCTTTCTTTCTCTCTTTCTCTCTTTCTCTCTTTCTCTCTTTCTCTCTTTCTCTCTTTCTCTCTTTCTTTCTTTCTTTCTTTCTTTCTTTCTTTCTTTCTTTCTTTCTTTCTTTCTTTCTTTCTTTCTTTCTTTCTTTCTTTCTTTCTTTCTTTCTCTCTTTCCCTCTTTCCCTCTTTCCCTCTTTCCCTCTTTCTCTCTTTCCCTCTTTCTTTCTGGTGTGAACTCTGAAAATAAGAATGGGAAAATAAATTCATAATTCTCGTGTGTTTATCACCAATTTGTTTTCATCTTGAAAATGTGTAAAAATCTTTGACTGCAAAATTGACTGTGAAATAATTTTTAATTTAAAAAAGATGAGTTTCATTGAATTTAGAACATTTGCAGATGAATAGATTTCTTATGCATGCCAGAGGATTAGAAAATAGGATTGTTAACCTCAGTTTCATGAGTTTGCTGTTTTAAGAGAATAATTAAGAAATGAAAATACATTAAACTCCCAAATATGGTAATTGTATTGGTTTTACATTTGGGTTTTAGATAAACATTTTTGCAAAACAGTATAAGATAAAGAGAATAAAATTGTTTATCTGCTCTTTGAAAGTGCAGTATCTTATGCTTTTAAATCACAAGTAAAATACACTTGACCCACAAATCTGTGTACTTTATTTTTTAATACACTTATTTCCAGAGCTCTCATTCTTAGCAAGAAACTGTGATCCCATTTTACATCTGGAGGCCTGAGAGATGGAAGTTCTCCTGCAGCACCTCATGAGTGCAGAACCACACAGGTGAGCCTTGTGCCTTGGCCCTGAGGCTGAGTGGTGCAGCCTGACTCATGTCCACATGCCTAACTCTCCCTCCCAAAAAAACCCCAACAGGGTGGCTACATCCAAATAGCCTATTGAGAACAATGCTTGTCTTGTCTGTCATCCCAATTATGTCTGAACATTCCCTGGGAGAGTTTTAGCTGTCCCAGCCCAGGTCTGTGCCATGGAGCATGGTGGTGGAGGGATGGACCAGACCACAGCCCTTCACTCCATCCTGGGACCTGTGGTTCCATGGCACAGCCCCAAGGACTCCCAGAGACAGCAGAATGTGGTGGTTTAACACCTAAAACTGTTGCTCCAAACTCTGAATAAACCATCAGAACTTTTTTCTACATATTTGTTTAGCCTGGACAAAAGGAGACTCTGGAAGATCTTATTGCTCTCTTCCATTCTGTGAACTTCAGAATGAGCTAGGCTTGGTCTCTTCCCACAGAAAACAAGACAAGGGGAAATAGCTTGAAGTTGTGCTGAGGATGTTCAGGTTGGATGTTTGGAAAAATATTGTCACCCTTTCTTCAATTAAAGGGTGGTCAACCATTGAAATAGTCTGACAAGGGAAGTAGTGGAGTCACCAATTCTGGAAGTATTCAGGAAACGACTGAACTTGGTGTATGGTTCAGTTGATATGGTGGTGCTCAGTCAAATATGACTGATATGGTGTTCAGTCAAAAGCTGGACTTGATGATCTTGGAGGTCTCTTCCAACCTCTGTGATTCAATAACTCTAATCTTCATGCAAACAAGAACCAACTTTTGGAGAGCTCCTCCAGTCCTGTGCCAAGTGTTTGTAAAAGCAAAGCCCCACCTGGCTGCAGGTGAGCCCACTTCAGTTCAGAAGTGAAGTGAGCTCATGCAGTTTCTCCAGCTCACACAGCTGTACAGCTTTTCCAGACCACAGCTGGTGTCCACCTGGTGACAGAGGGAGGAGAAAAGATCCCATCTTTCCATATTCATCTTTGGAGACACTGCTATGACCTGAGGTCTGTTTCTAGCATAGCTCAACTTTCTGTTGTTCCCTACTTTGGAGCTGTGGTAGAAAACACAGTTTTAGAAATTTTGGTCTTCAATCACAAATATCTATTAATATATAAATGTTAAAATAAATCTACATTGCTATAAATAAAGAGTTATTTTCACAAGACACATGAGCAATGTTTTACTCAAAATCTACAATCTGAAAGAACACATTTTCTCTTAATAAGATATGTGGTGGGTTTCCTGTATGTGACATTGAAAATGGTGAATGTTTCCCAATGGACCATTTAACTACAATAAATCCAGACTTGTTCCTTTTAAAAAAAATGTTGTCAGCAGCAAATTGTTTCACAGTTGTTCTAAGGTCATGCTTTCTAAACCCACTTACTTCCCACAGTATTTAAGGCACCACTATTTAATATACTTAAAATGTGATTGATTGTACGTGCGTGTGTGGGAATGTAGGTGATTATTTTCATTAAACAAAACAGTTATTTTGCCATCTTATCAGAAATTGCAGAAGGAACTGAATGAAAATGAACTGAATTAATAACAAATTGAAGGAGGATTGTGCAATACCAGGATTGCTGCTAAAGGCAAGATGAACTTGAACTGGAACATTTCTGAAAACCACTTTGGAATAAATGTGGGCTCAATCCCCTCTGTTTTCAGGAGCATAGTAGATTAAAAAAATCACCAGTGTCTTCCCATCTATGGTAGACAAAGAGATAAATGGAGAAACTCACATCTGTGAGGTAATTTGGACTGAAATCCTTGAGGAAGTGCTTGTGACTGACTTCTACCACAGCACCCAAACCGTTGCCATTGCCCTGAGTTTTGGTTGAAGTAGAAACCAGCAGCTCTTGCCACCACAGCAAAATGAATGTTAGTGCCCTTTGCTGGCCAGCTACACTGCTCTAAAACTCTTCCTTCTGCTATTTTCCATCTTTACTCACATATAAGGCCAAAATTGTCCTAGTCCTTACCCTGCCAAGCATCTTATCAGTACAAAGGAGCTATTTGCTTTCCTGAGTTTAAATACATCTTTTTCAAAGGACTTTATGAATGTGCACTGGACAGAAATAACAAATATTTACATATGTAATAAAGTGGAACAAATTTACCATGCAAATGCAGCTACCTGTCTCCAGAGTATCCAAAATTTTCATCACTGCTATAAGGTCTTAAGTACTGAACAACTTAAATATCCATTTCGTGGGGTAAGAGAATTAGCCTCTCTCTTTGGTTAAATCTAGGGCTAAAATAATGTAAATTGGGTCATACCCAGCTTTAAGCTAGTCAAGCATTAGGATTATTTGAGAGTTGCTAGACACTTTTGGACATGAGATACTTTAGCACAAAGCCTTATTCAGTGCCCTGTGAATCTTGAGCACACTTGGAAAATCTCTGCCTGTCTCTGTGCACTAGACTGGGGAACCTGCAGCTCTACCCACCCTGAGCTTGCAAATCCTTACACTGCGACAGAGCTCACGAGCTGTTCCCAGCACATGAATTCTCAGGTGAGACAAGCAACAAGTCCAGACCTCTTCTATCCCACTAAATTAACTTGGGTTTATTGTTGCCTCATTCCCCACACTCCCAGGCCAGCCCCCACTTGTCCATTTAATATCCACTGTTGCATCCTGTCTGACATGGAGATGGTAAAGCTGCCAACTCAGGGACTGCCTTCTCTCACTTGTTTATGGCATCCCCTGTCTAGTGGGGTTCTGATTCTGCACTGGATTTCCCAGCCTCCTCTCTATTAAAACAAGAAATAAGAAAGTACATCAAGATTTTACACTATTAACCTCCCAGTCCTCAGTAGGCAGGAGAAGCACCCAACCCTTCACAGCCCAGCTTTATTATTGTTTCTAGTACTTTTGCAACTGCAGGCCACCAACTAGACTGACTCTACTGCCATCTACCACAACCCAAATTAATTCTAATGTGTTTTGAGCCAAGCTGCAAGTTAAAATAACACATCCTCACACATGCAATGGTCATGCTGTATAACCTCACCTTTCAGCTGGTTGTGAGCAACACTTCAAATAATGGTCACAGTATTGGTTTTGTAGAGGGAAATCTGGGGAAACATAAGCAGGCATTGTGCAAGTGAACATGACAATCATATATATCACATGTTAACAGAAAACAAATATATGACTGGCTGGGACCTCCTTTGATTGGACTCCCAGAGTAAGAAGCAGACTGGGTTTTTTATTACTAGCTGTCAGGGGATAGAGCTCCCATTGTGATAGGCACTATATAAATGCAAAATGAGAAACTATTCCCTCCTCTCCCAAGAGCTGGCAATCTTTGGGCATAGACACATTGCCTGGTCACACAGGAAATCTGTGCCAAAACTTTCAACTCATTAGACCACACACCTTCTCTCATATAAAATCTGTAATAATGTCTATATTATTAAAAATGGACTTTTGCCATAAAACAAACCCAGCATATTAAGCAAGCTTGTATGAAGAGAGCAACTTGCTGCATGACCTCAAAAGCTTGCGATGCCAGCTGACTCTATAAGCTATATTTTTCTGCTCAACAGCTCACTATTAATTCACACAACCCTTGTTCTCGCTAAATTATTTTTGTGAGCTGAACTGGGAGAGCACTTGCGAGAGGAGAGCATTTTGTTAGAGTTTTCAATGCTGCTCTGAATGTGACTGGCAGCATGTTCTGGCAGTCCTCCATTTGGACGGCACAATGGTGTCACTTCTAATAATAAAGAACGTGCAGACGTTTCATGAGCTCTAAAGCATCGCTTTGCTGCAGACTTCAGGGCCCTCTTATTTCTTGGAAGTGTTAATAAGTATGATGGAAGAGAAATAGGCTTTATAAAAGGGAACTTCTAATGCTGGATAATCTGGCATGATGAATGTTGTTTTTTTAAAAAGAGGATTCTAATGCAGTTTGCTTACAAATACCTTGATTCTTTATAGACTTTGGACTTCTTTCTAATCACACGACTATGATGTGACGCGGTGAGTATAGGGTTCATCACTTTTTACTCTTCCTCTCTCCTGCTTTTTGACTGATTTGTTTAAAGGCCTTTTGGATGTGATTCTAGACAGCCTGTTCTGGGTGGCCAACTTGAGCAGGGGTGTTAGACAAGATGATCTCCAGAGGCCCATGCCAACCTTAGCCAAATTCTGTTTCTGTGAGAAAGGACAGCTCTCCCTTGGTTCTGCAGCACACACAGCAGCTAAAACAAGTCAAGCTAATGGTCACACACTCTTACAATTAAATTGTTAATATATTGAGTTTATTTTGGGATGCAATAAATTAATGCCTCTGCTTTGGCCCTTTGAGAGAGGGATAAATTCAAACCTCCAGCAGCTTTTTTCAACCTAAATAATTTTATCATACTAAAAGTACAACTTTATCCATAACTGAGATTCTCTGGGTCATCTTCTGGAGTCTTTCTGTATCCCACCCTCTCATTCTTATGAATTTTTTTTGTCTGAAGAGAGATCTGGTCATTACATTTGGCTAGTCTGGATTAATTCACCTGAGTAAGGAAGAATGACTAAGGAAAGGAATCAAATTCCTGAGAAGCTTGAATATATCCTCAGGAGGATTGATGACCAGGTCTTTAGATATACTTAGACTCTATGGATCACTAAAATATTAACTGAGACTTACCCCTTTCCTTCATCCACTTCCCTTTAAAATAGAGGTTCAAGTTTAAGTGTTTGCTTATGTGTGAACTTATGCTTTTCTCAAAGCAAATACAAAGCTATACATTTTGCAGCTGAATTTATATCAAGACAAGTTCTGTGATTTTGAATATGTTACATTTACTGAAAAATATTTGCTCCTCTGGCTTGGCCCAAAAAATTAATCAGCATTAAACAGAAGTATCTGCATTTTAATGATCCTTCAGGTAACATTCAGGAACAGTGTTTTAGTGGTGTGTGTTTATCCATGTCCTTCAGTCCTTTTAAAGTCAATGGTGAAGAAGCTGTGTTGTAAAAAGACAGAGATTGGGGATCTCATTAGGAGCTTTTAGTCTGATGACAACATTACTTCTTTATCACTGATAAGTATTCCAATAAAGGCACAATACATGAAAAGTAAACACACCTTGCCAGTATGTAAGATGATCTAAAAGTAATGCATTTCCAAGCAAGATTTTGATGATACCCTCACTCAGATTAAACCTTATGCTCTCACGTGTATTCAGACCTAAGCTCCCACTGTTAATTCAAGCCTCTATATTCTCTTCTTTTAACTAGCACTTATATCTGACAGCTGTAAAGGCTTTCAGCCATAATAAATCTCTCCCTGACTTCCCAAAGCAAACAGTGTTGAAGTGAGTGATCCCTCCAATAACATTTTGTCAGCTCAAATCACCGCTGTGTTGTGAGTTAATCAGACAGTCTATGCTGACTGTTTGCTTCCCAGATTTCTTATGGTACTTATTTCCTACATTTGCTCTGATCCTGGTATGCTGTCAATCCCAAAAAGGTATTTTTTCTGCAGCTATACTTGTTGATTAGATGAATTACTAGGCTACTTTTAATTTTCAGCATTTCATCAGATCCAGGAGTTTTTATTCTCCCCAAAGGCATTAGGTAAGTGACCAGACCTCATTGCAGAGAACCTAGCCATACAACAGGAAAAAACAAAAAACAAAAAAATCCAGATTATTTCATTAAAGCCTATTTCACTGTTCAGAACTGATCTACTATGCCTTTAAATAAAATTCAGAGAAAAAATCAGGTCCATGGGTGCATTGCTAGCCCTTCAGTATATTTGACTATTCAGCATAATTTAAATTCTTCAGTATGATATTAAGACATAAGAAATGGGAAAAAGTAAGAGAAATGGAAGACATGCAACACTTGGATCTGAACACTCCAAACTGGTCACAGACTCCATGAATTAGTAAGGCACCCCTTAAACTTCATATAATTTCAAATAAATGGATTGGAAAACTTTTAGGATCCTCATTCTCAACTGTTTGTTTTTATGGCAACTGATTTTTTTCAAAATATATTCTAATTCTAATGATTTGATAAAACTTTGGCCTTTGCTCTTTACAGTACTTTCTCTCAATTCTCTTGCTCACACATGCAACCTAATGCACATTCACATCTTTACTTCAATCTACTTATTTACTTTCAATACATCTCACGGCGATGAGCTAGTGAACAGAACAGGTGGAGTTTTCCAGATGTCAAGTGGATTTGTGCTGCTTAAAAAAACATTTCAAGGGAAAAAAAAAAGCTCGTGTTGATTGCTTTGAACACCGGTGCCTCGTTTTCATAAGAAAGCAAATTCAAAAATGGTTGCCTTTGGCAGGTAAACTTTCTGTTTTGCTTCAGGTGAGACAGAGGGGAAAAACCTGTACTGGTTAATTTTTTATAAGACAAAACATTCAAAGAAGAGAAAGTGGTTTTGATCAATGGCAGGAGGCTGCCTATAAAAACAGTCAAGTTCAGTCCAATATTTTAATTAAAATGTATTTGCTTTATGGCAATGAAGTTATGGAAATACATAGGAACTGGGATTTTCCTTGGTTGCAATATCTCTCAGATCTATTTCTCTTTCTCAGGTAAATGAAGAATTGTCATGCATTCGCCCCAGGCTTGAATTCATTATTTCCATAACCAAGTTGTGTTTTCCCCCCAGTGTGATCCCTGTAATGAACTTTTACCCCCAAACAACAAACCAGAAATGCATTCGTTTTATTTGCTTGTTTACTTGCTTCAAAGTCATTGAGTTGGGGATGAATGATTCCTTGTTTTCCATGAACCTGCAGAAACAGGATTTTTTTTCCTAGCTGTGTATTGGTGATGAAATGGGTTTTTTCAATCAAAAAAAAAAGAACACTGGACAAGTTGCAACCACAAATGAATCTTCCTCATCAAAAAAGAAAAAAGAAAAAAGAAAAAAGAAAAAAGAAAAAAGAAAAAAGAAAAAAGAAAAAAGAAAAAAGAAAAAAGAAAAAAGAAAAAAGAAAAAAGAAAAAAGAAAAAAGAAAAAGGAAAAAAGAAAAAAGAAAAAAGAAAAAAGAAAAGAAGAAAGGAGAAGAAAGAAGGGAAGGGAAGGGAAGGGAAGGGAAGGGAAGGGAAGGGAAGGGAAGGGAAGGGAAGGGAAGGGAAGGGAAGGGAAGGGAAGGGAAGGGAAGGGAAGGGAAGGGAAGGGAAGGGAAGGGAAGGGAAGGGAAGGGAAGGGAAGGGAAGGGAAGGGAAGGGAAGGGAAGGGAAGGGAAGGGAAGGGAAGGGAAGGGAAGGGAAGGGAAGGGAAGGGAAGGGAAGGGAAGGGAAGGGAAGGGAAGGGAAGGGAAGGGAAGGGAAGGGAAGGGAAGGGAAGGGAAGGGAAGGGAAGGGAAGGGAAGGGAAGGGAAGGGAAGGGAAGGGAAGGGAAGGGAAGGGAATCTGAGACAACTCAAGCCTCATCCATAAAGGTACAATACATTTTACTGATTATTTTTATAAAATTATGTTCCTGGCCCTCCATTTGGTCTCATGGGAAAAATATTTGTGCCAATTTAATGGATCAGACATTGCTTCATCACTCATTGCATAATTTCAGAGTGAGGAAAAGGTGTATTCAATTCCATCTCCATCCACCCTTCTCTAATCCAAGAAGGAACTCATGGTCACAGAGCAAGAAAGGGCAAGTCAGGCTCTTACTAAGACCTGCAGGGTTCTGCAGTCCACAATCATCAGGGCTGGGTGTCCATTGCGATTGCAGAGGCCAATCTAAAGAAATGAGGCCTAGGGAAGGACAATTTCACACTGTACCATTATTATAGGGCTTGTTTTCTCTTTCTAGGGAAAGTATCGGGCCAACCCATGACTCTGCTCTCATTGCAGCTGGAAGAAAAGTACATCAATGGGTAACACTGGAGGTCACAACGTGATTAAATTCCAATAACATGATTAAATTTTCCCTTTTCTTGGGTGAAATACTAGTTTGAAGGAAATTGTGGAAAAATGCACCTGCCTGGTACAGAACTTGCATCAAACCTTGGAAAATGTTCTTGGGACTTTCTGCTTGATCTTGAGCAAATCATTTCAATGACTGGTCTCAGGGCTATGCACTCTTCAAGTACTTTGTAAAATGTGATTTATAATAATGTACTGCACAAAGTGGCTGGGATCTTGTGCTCATTCTGACTTAACATCACTTAGAGAGCATTCTTCAGCTAGATGGTCCACTGGTTTGTCCTGAAGGGACAGTTCTGTTCATAATCAGCCTGCTGACTGTTAATTACAATAATGTTTTATAACTCAGAGTGGATATGAGGGTTCTGATTCTTCTCATTTCAGGTGTATGTTGTTTGCAGTTTGATTGAAAAATCAAGAATGGGCAAGATAATATTTTTTCTTACTGCAAAAGGATTTAATCAAATTTTAGTGAAAAACAATACAGCAGCATTACATTAGCCAGATGATGAGCCAAGACTCCATGATTTTTCTGTTATTTTCTGTTTTTGTTTAGCTGTGCTGAACGTCAGGAGCCTGGAGAACGCAAAAAACTAAATTTGAAAAAACAGGCGCAATGACGTGACAAAGATCACAAAAATCAAAAAGTCTTCCTTTTTTACTCCTTCTTAGGACACAAGCTAAAGGAAATCAGTCCCTGGAACAGCTGCCATCAGTGGCAGTAGGGAAATTTGTTCACAGCAGCTTAAAAACATACCTGGGGAACTGACTGTGATTTTAACTAATGTTGATAAGCAGATAGAGTCAATTCCAACAGAGTCCGTGGCTTTTAAGTAACACTGAGCCAAGATCTTCACAAGCAATCGGGTTCAAGGGCTCAAGGAAATGTCTTGGTTTACAGTAAAACTAACAATGTGTCATTATAATAAAGGCTTAAAAACTGTGAATTTCAGGATTCAGCATCCTGTCCAGCTTTTAGGGATGTGGCAGTGTGTAGGTTGCTGGAATCTACCTGCTTCCAGGTTTTCCCACTCTCTTCTGAGCAGCAGGACAATACTGACTTTTTCAGAGGCACAGTGCTAGAGGTGAGGGGTTCTCCCTGCCCATTTCATGTTACTAATGGAAACAAAGCTTTGGCAAATGAAAATATTGGTTTTAGCCAGAGCTTTCAACCTTTTTGTATTACAATTCTCTTTGCTGACTTGCACCAAACAACCATTACCCCTGGGCCTGGAACGTGCTCTGCAATGGTCTCCAGTGATGTTGCCATATGCAAAAAACAAACAAACAAACAAACAAACAAAAAAACAAACAAGAAAAACCCCCCAAAAACCCACACTGCTGAAAAGGGGGAATATTTCACACGACTTGTGATGGAAAATATTCCTTTATAGTACTGAAAAAAATAAAGTACTTTATATTGAACAGTTCACAATATCTGATTTTAGATCCACCGAATCAGAATCACAGGATGTTTTGGGCTTTAAAGAACTTTTAATTATAATCTAATCCACTACCCTGCCATGGGCAGGAACATCTTTCACTGAACCAGGTAACTCCAAAACCCATATAAGTTATCCGTGGAAACTTACAGGGATGGGGAAGACACAGCTTCTCTGGGCACGCTGTGCCAGGGCCTCACCACTGTCCCAGTAAATAATTTCTTCCTAATGTCTAATCTAAACCCGCTCTCTCGTACATTAAAACTGCTGCTGCTTGTTCTGTGTTAGTAAAAAAAGTGTCTTTTTACAAACCTTTTTGAAAGGACACAACAAAGTCTCCCCAGGGTCTTCTCTTCTCCAGGCTGAACAACTCCAATTCTCTCAGCCTATCTTTATAGAATAGGTGTTTCAGACCTCTGACCATTTTTGTGGCCCTCATTTGGACTTGCTCTAACAAATCCTAATCTTTTCTTTGCTGAGGACCCCATATTTGGAGACAGAACTTCAGGAGGGCTCTCACAAGGGCAGAGAATGGGGGCAGAATCATCTCCCTTAACCTGCTGGCCAAGCTTCTGATGATGCAGCCCAGGATACTTTTGGGGAAGAAGTGTCTCATCATCCCTGTTGGCTGATTCTGGACTACAAGCTCAGGTGGAAACATGAATATTTGTTTAGAAGGACTCCACTCATCTTGTATTGTACATTCTAAATAAAATTTTATCAGTGTTTTCAGTACTCATGGGACCCCTCAAAAATGCATGTTTTGCTTTAAGCCCTGTCCTGTCTTTCTGTACATGCACAAATGCCGAAGTTCACGTGTTAAAGCAGCCTGTGACACAAAGGTTTTACCTTCTAAATTGAGGTGGATGAAAGGCACACTGTTCTATGATCCCCATTTCACAGAGGTGGAAATGAGACTCAGGGAGATTTAGGGACTTGCCCAGGGCAAGACATGAAACCTTTAGCATGACCAGGAATCAAACCCACATCTCTTCTGTTCTTTAGCTAAGCAACTAGTGTTCTTCTAGGTAGAGAGCAGAAATGAGATGGGAAGTGGTGCTTTGAAGCCCTTTTTCTCAAGATAACGTCACTGTTATTGTTATAATTTAGCAATAGATGTTATCAATATAAAAGTAAAGCCGGTTGCAATTTGAGTTTATCCTTTGTAATGACTCACTTCTTCCATACTGCCCACAAGAACTGAACTAATAACCAGTTATTCCCCCTGGATCTCTCAGTATGAATTGTCTCTGTGTTATTTGCTTTTAATCTACAAGACAGATTTCCAAGCAACCTCCGTAGAGTCATATGGTAATATCAAACCCCCATTAGACCTCTTGGTGACCTCCTGATGGAAAGAAGCCTGAAGACACATGTCTAACATCACTGTGGTGCTCCTTGATGGTCCATTACTCCGACTAAAGACAGCCTGCATTCAGAACTTGTACACTCCTCATGTCCATAAAACATGTTGGATTCTTTAAGATTTGTCATTTTTGGTGGGCTTGAGCTTGCACAGTTAATTTGATTATAATTGATCATAAAATCATAGAATATCTTGAGTTGGAAGGGACAAAGAACATTGGAGTCCAGCTCCTGGCTCTGAACAGGACAGCTCCAAGAGTCCTACCTGAGAGAGCTGTCCAAATGCTTCTAGACCTCTGTCAGGGCCAGTGCTGTGACCATTTCCCTGTTCCAGTGCTTAATCACCCTCTGATGGTGAACTTTTTCCCAATATCCAACCTTAACTTCTGTGACAAACTTCAGGCCATTCCCTCTGGTCCTATCTCTGGTCACCAGTGGGACTTGCAAGTGCTCTACCTACTGAGCAAGGTCTGAAAGGCAGACACTGAGGGTCCACAGTGAGTTTGGAACTGTCAGAAAAGCCACTACAGGTCACAGAAAACACATTCCTGAACTCTTCTGAGTGTGCACCCATGAAGATCCAGAAAACTCCATAGTTATTATTAAGATTGTTTAGCTTACCCAGTTTAGCCTACTTTTTTCCCTGACAAAACAGTGAATGACCAAATTTAGAATGATGGAATCATTTATGCTGTAAAAGACCTTTAAGGTTGTCAAGTCCAACCATTAACCTAGTACTGCCAGGTGCAACACTAAACCATGTCCCCACATGCCACATCTATGTGTCTTGAGGTTTGGCAAGCATGTCTGCAACAGGATAGGATCAAATCACTTATTGAAACTAACTTCTGCCACTAAATCTAATAGGACTTTTGACACTGAATCCATTAATTCTGGATTTTGTTTTCATGTTTTTTTGGTTTTTGTTTAAGGACGTTCCATTCTAGACTGGGATGGTTTTTTTTCCTTATAGCCAGGTCTTTTACATAGAGTAAGCATTTAATCATTACCCCAAACTAGGCAGCTGCTATTCTGAATAAGGAATTCAATGTTTTGCTGAAATACTTAAAGTGATATCAGGTAACTAAACAATCTGTGTTGGGCTTTTCCCATTGAGTAATTTGGTGTTTAGCATGTACTTCATTAACTAACATACTTGGTTAACTAACACCTTTGCAAAATGTAAAAGTAATGCTTGTTTCAGGTATTTTATGTGGTTTTCTCCTGTAGTCTCCCTCTATTTTCACATCTATTTTTTCCCCTCAGAATTTTTAAAGTTTATTAGTGAAAGTGCAACATTTTGCAGATTATCTCAGAGTCACTGAAGATTTGTTGTGGTTTTGTTTCCCAGAGACTGGTAAAATCACACTGGCTCCAGAGGTTCAACTTTCTGCCCCTGCTAAGGGAGGTCATCAGTAGCATGGAGTCAGCTTTGGATATCTCCCAATCAGAATCAAATAAAAGTTGTCCCACTGGGACTTCAGTTAGACTGTATCTGCCCTTCCAGTGAACAGTTAAGCTTTGTAGTGTGTCTGCTTGAGAAACAGCTGTTTGTCTAACCCCTGAACTGCTCAATACATTAATCTGAAGCATAATTTAACTCTGTCTGAGCTTCTGAACGTGGCACCAATAACTGGTTAGTATAGATTACCAGCCTTAAAAATAATAATTTCTAAGGTTTGTTTAAAAGATAGTTTTCCTTCTGCCTAAGACTAATCAGAAGTGACAATCTTTGGAGAAACATGCCCAACAAAGAGCACAGTTCATATGGTTCTAAGCAGGATGCTCCCCCTCAAACCTTCATGTTACTGTTTGTGCCTGGTGTTTGTGAGTCAGCTGTAGAGGCAGACCCTGGTTTTTTGTTGACCTTCTGTTTGGGGAATGTGGTTCAGCTGTGCATCACCACGTTGTCCCTCTGCCAGCTAAGAACAAAGATCCAGTCAAAAGGATGGGAAAATGCATAACTATTCTGCATGAGGAGGAGCCAAGCTTTGATCAGATCTGGATATCTACAAGCTTCAAAGTTAGGAGACTCCTGGATTCAGTGTGGCTTCATCTGTTTGTGAACCCAGATTTAAAGTCACGGAGTCACTGGGATCATTGATCTCTGTGAGAGTGTAGGTCTAAAAAGAGGGAAGAAATAGACAAAAAAAAAAAGGAGGAGAATGAATGTTTGTGAAAAACAAGTAAGTGTCACACTTTTAGCTTTTGAAATGCTGAGTGATGCAATACCAAATATTCTCCTCTCACTAACAGACAGTCAGTCCTTGCTTAATTTCATGAGCATATACATACTTCATTCCCTAGATTGCCCCAGAGAAAAATAGAAGAGTAGTTCACTCTTCTAAGATTTTGGCTTCTGAGAACCATTGTTTTGTTCCTCAGAATCTAGGTCATTAAATATCTGTCCAGACGTAGCACTGGAATTTTCCAGTAACTTTCACTCTTTAGAGTTTTGCTCCTGCCCTAGTAGGAGGGGTGGTTGAACCAGTGAATAATAGAATGGTTTGAGTTGGAAAGCACCTGAAAGACCTTTCTACCCCCTGCCATGGCAGGGACACCTTCCAATTCACCAGGTTGCTCCAAACCCTATCCAGCCTGGCCTTGGACACTTCCAGGGATGGGGCAGCCACAGCTTCTCTGGGCAACTTGTGCCAGGGCCTCACCACCCTCACATTCAAGACTTTTTTTCCTCATATCTAATTCAAACCTGCCCTCTTTCACTTTAAAACCATTCCCTCTTTTCCTATCACTACACATGCTTGCTGAAAGTCTCTTTTTTCCATCTTTCTTGTGGGCTCCCTTCATGAAAGGAAGGTCAAAATTAGGCTGGCCCAAAGTCTTTTCTTCTTCAGCCTGAACAATCCCAATTCTTTCAGCTTTCAAATGAGTGGCTTCAGGTTGAGGTAAATCCAGGTTTTCTATTGCCCCACTCCACATGACATGTAAGGGTCTGTTTTGCAGGATCTGTTTCTTGTGGATGCTGACAAATTAATCACATGATGCCAGGCAACCTCATAAGGTGTTCTACCTGAGCAAATGAAAAAAGGCAGTGTGGAAATTATGGAAATGATCTTAAATGGCGTGGCCTCATTGGGTTCTGCTGTTGGTCTTGTTGACTTTCAAGAGACCATTTTCTCCATGGACTATAACAAAAGCTGGTCCTACTGCAGACCACCTGTCCTTCAGTCAAATTCCTTCTCTATGTCTTTTCCTAAAGCTCTGACTCCAATCATCAAGGTGTTATGAGAGATAATTAAATTTTTCTTAAAAATGAGTGCAAACAGAGCTGTCAAAATTTCGCAGTCAGAGAGAAATCTTGAAAATTTAGCCTAGATCTGGGCACATGCTTGAGCAATGCTGAAGCTTGCAAAGATATTAAATCTCATGTTTTTCTTGTATTATCATCAGTGTAGAAATAATTGCAGCTCAAGGAGTGCAAGAGTTAATAGGTAATGACAGAACTCTGGGATCTTGGCAAGTTGTGGATTGTGTGATGAACACAATCCCTGTTGCAAAGAGTTTAGAGTATAAAGAAGGTGGGATAAGATGGACACGGACAAGCCAACAAGGAATAGGATGATATTACCCTTTTTTACCAGATTACTGATTTACTGACAGAACAGGCCTGAATCTTAATGAGGGATTTAATCAGAGAAGGATATAATTTTTCAGCTGGAACCCCTTCGGTGAAACTGTAGATTTGACAACATCTATTTTGCCTGTGAATTTCTGTCAGATGAGCTAATTTATTCATTAACCATAGCTGAAAATATCATGGAAAAATAAAATATGTTACCATTTTATGATTAACTGTCATGAATTTTTAGCTAAGATTGTTTAAAAATGTATTTAAACAATTAGAAATCATATTAAAGCTTACTGAAGCATTTGATCTTAATCAATATTAGGCTGTGATATATTTATTTTCAGTCACTCCTTTGCCCAAATATCCCAGCATTTATGCTCTTGCTGAGCTTGATGATGATGATAAAAAGATTATGAAGAATTAACAGGAAAGCATAAAATTTCCCATTTTTACAGCAGTTTGTCTCTTGCCTGAGGAGATGTTTGAGAAGGCAAACACCTCCTTTGGGCAGGTGAGCTGCGCACATACCAAGGGGCAAATGAAGAGTCTCGGAGACAAAGGCAGAGAGGGCATTTAGCATGTTCATTGCAGTAGGAAAAGAGATAATGATTTCTAACTAAAAGAGGGAAGATTTAGACTATAGGTAAGGAAGAAAATTTAATTCTGATGGTGGTGAAACACTGACACAAGTAGTCCTGAGAGCTGGTGAACGCCCCATCCCTGGAAACATGCAAAGTCAGGTTGGGCAGGGCTCTGAGCAGCCTGATCTGGTTGGAGGTGTCCCCGCTCATTGCAAGGGGATGCACTAGATGACCTTTAAATATTCTTTCAAACCAAAATAGTTCAATATTCCTCCTTTACACAGGCTAGTTTTGTTCCTTCACTAGGCAGGTGTAGATCATGAGGAAGGCAGGAAGAGAGGAAATCACCTGTCCCAGCTACAGTTACAGTAGCCCTATTGCCCCTGGGTTCACTGTGGCTGTCTCTCATTACCTGTCCTGGTATTCTTTGTTTTCTGGACAATGCTAAGGCAGGATATAAACTCACTCATTTGCTGCTGCAAGGCATGGAGTGAAATGCAGGACTAATTCCCTTGCCTGAAGTATTCCAGCCCCATTAGGGGCAGAATTGTGGCTCTCCTCTACATCCTTTGGGAATAGGCACAACCCTAACCCCCAACTCACAAAGCCGGCAAACCCCAAGGCTGATTTTGCCAGCTGTGATGGTTATTGGGTGGTGAGGGGAGGGGATAAATACCTGTAGAGAGAGGATGCTTTGCTATGAAATGTCTGAGGATGTGCTGTCACACTGCAGAGTGTCTGCAGCACCCAGCTCTGCGTGGGGGAAGCGGTGCTGGGCTGTCACCGGCGCTCCTGCGGCTCCCACACCTATTGAGCTTGACAGAGCTGTTTAGCCAAAGTGCATCTCACTCCCTGCTGCCCTCATTCTGCTTAATCTGCATTCTTGCAGCTCAGTAATCCTCGTGGGGGACTTCCTATAAATAGTGCTTTGGCAATTAAGCCCACTTTCCCTGCAAACTAAGCTTTAATTGCTATTGGCAGGTAGCTTGTATGAGTATCTCCTATGGAGGAACCAGAGGATGAAACACGTTTTAAATAATGAGTTTATCTTTGTGAAGAAAGGAAAGTTTATCTTGAATGCTAATGCTATTATCTAATCGGGCATCTAATGTTTTTCTATGCAGTTTGCCCCTCTGAGAGCACCACAGAGCAGAAATGTGAGCTATAAAAATCCTGCTGTGCTCATGGAAATGTCTACATTTCTCTCGCACATTTTCAGGGAAACCAGGTCAAAGATTACACCTCTGCAGTATTTTTTTGGCAACACGCATTCATTATTTTTAATGCATTTTACTCAGATTTCAATCAGAATTATAGTCAAAGAAAACAACAAATCCCAATAAAAGAATGTCCCCTTTGCCCCCAGAAAACAGGTGAATACACATCCAGGTCAATCCAGTGGCCACCTCTGATATGCAGAGGAGATGGGGTCATCTGTTTCAGAAGCAGGTTTAGCTGCTTTGCCTCCTCTTTCACCAGCACTTCACATTCTTAAATGACACCTGGAAATCCGAACAGGCACAGTGGAGCCTATCATAAAGGGAAAGAGGGATTTGGACTATTTGGAAGTAAATCCTGAGATTATTTTTACATGAACCTGTAAGAATGATATTGGTATGCATGTAAGTGTGCATAAACCAGCTGCTGCTCCTGCCTCCTTGCATGCTGAGTGGGCTTTGCTTCAAATCAATGTTCTTATGGGCTTCTGGGGGAGCAGGAGCAAGACAGATATGCACAGAAAAACAAGGCTTTTCAAACCTAAATATGGCATCTGATTATGTGAGGCTTAAATAAAACCACAGATAATACAGTCCTGTATCATGCATTGTTCCCAATATGGGTCAAATTCTTTAAGGTGGTGAATATGTACATATGTATAGCTTGTTTTAATTGGGTATTAAGTCATGTGAGACTCATGGAAATGAATGTGTGATAAATTTCTAAAAAATAGCATGTATAAGGGGAGATGTTGCAAAAATTTTTTTTTTATATTATTAATCCAGATGATCTGTAAAATTCATTTAAGTGGAGTGCATACACACACACATACATTTTGTGCTTACCTTTTATAAATATTCAGATTTGACTTTTTCTACTGGGAATGTTTTCAGCAAGTGCATGGTGGCCATGTCTGTGGCTGAGGCTGAGCTTTGAATTTGTACTGAGGGAATGAATGTTTTTGTACTGAGTGTTTGAATGTCCTGGGCAAATGCATGTCCTGAGCTCAGTCCTGCTGGGTACCACACACACCCATTAAACACTGATAACTGAAAAAGGGTGGCTTTAGATTGGATATTAGGAAGAAATTCTTTACTGTGATAGTGGTAAGACATTGTCACAGGTTGCTCAGAGAAGATATGAATGCCCCATACGTAGAAATGTTCAAGGCTAGGTTGGATGGAGCAATCTGGTCTAGTAGAAAATGTCCCTGCCCATGGCAGGGCGTGGAACTGAGTGACCTTTAAGGTTCCTCCCAACCCAAACCATTCTGTAATTCCAAGACACCATGTTGGTGGCACCGGACTTTGTCAACATTCAGGTGGAGACTGCCTCAATAAACTCCCGAAGGCCAAAAGCAACCAACAGTTATAATTTAAAGAATGCTTTTGAATAAAAGATATCAAAGAATTCACCTCAAATCTGTAGATTTTTCAAGGAAACGGAAGGCCAAGTTTATTATAGACCCTATGTGCTACCTTACTTTGTGGCCTGGGACATCTGTGAAGCCACACTTTGCCCGTTTAAATTTAAAACCAATCCTGGACTTGTATCACTTGTATTTTTGGTCCAGACATAGAGACTTTTGAAAATCCTACTAGGCCCCTTACTGTGTCTAAGCACTTTTAAAATGAGCTAAGCTCTGTGTGCTGCTCAAAAGTCAGTTGGCTTTATTCCATCTCAATTTCTAGAGAAAGTAATGCACAATTTGTTTTTTTTACATCATTTTATTTTAAGCACACTGTGATTGCATTTCTTACTTCTGTCTTACCCCAGGTACCAACACTGGCAATAATTTATACTGCTAATGTAACTGGTAGAAACTTTTTATTTGCTTGCTTTTCTAACAACTTTCTTTTTTATTCTGTTCACATTTGTAATCTTAACAAGGGA
The DNA here is from genome assembly GCF_048771995.1 of Taeniopygia guttata. Lineage (NCBI taxonomy): Eukaryota > Metazoa > Chordata > Aves > Passeriformes > Estrildidae > Taeniopygia > Taeniopygia guttata. Next base: position 4,950,842 of record NC_133025.1, read on the forward strand.
GAAAATGCTTATAGAGAAAACATAAAGGTATAGAAAGTCATAGAAATGTAGTCAAGAAGAATGATGGGCAGTAAATCAATATTTATAAACATAACAGCTAATAGAAAAACAGACTCATACCCATTTGTTTTAAAAATAGGTTGCTGCAAAACCATGTAAATGAATATTTAATTTAATGATGTTTTTCTCTATATCAAGTATAGTTCTCTTTATAAAAGCCCATGAACAATGACAAGAATGCACAATAAATATTAATAATTACCCATAATGGGTAATTAAAGTTTAATAATTAGTATGAAAGTCAAAATAACAAGAAAGAATCACTTGATCACATTCAAAACATTCAGTATTTGAAGGATGTTGTATAATCATTACAGCATAGGTTAATGATTGTCCATTTGAAGTCTGCACTCATTTATGTTCATGGTTATTGGAATGTAACAGTTGATAGAGCATTTCATGATAGAAAAAATTGAATATGTAAATATTATTTCAAATGTGAGTCCACTGTGATGGGGTTATCTCTGCAAATGTAGTTCACATTGGTGGCATTCTATAAAGAGGTTTCTTTTTGAAGTGCCTTTGCAAAAATGGGTTGATTTTAGGGGAGTTCAGGTCAATATGCTGCACAGAAATATAGAGATTTTGTGTATGTAAACATTACTCAAATGAACTAACTGCATTTTTTCTAAAATACTCTCCTACCCTGCAGCTGAGGGTCTAGATCACATTTTCCAATACTTTGCAGGGTTAGAATTGTATAATCTTTTGCAATATATTTGGGGTTCTGACATAGTCCAATACAAATAAGGGAAATAATTTCTCTAATTTGGCTCACCAGACTCATTTATAAAGACAAGGAGCAGAAGATGACCAAAATACATCTCCTATGGGCTAACATGCTGATGTTTCAAAATGTACCCAGCTCTTTTTGAGTTTGGTTTTGTTTAAGGCTTTTTTTTTTTCCCCTTGTGATTTTTTTAAAACATGCTTCAAATGGAGTAAACTTATTCTTAATAAAACATGTAGATTTTGCTGAATGCTATAATTTTTTGGTATTAACTTATTTAAAAGATATATTTTTAATCCCCATTTCCTGGAACTTTTGCTAACAATAAAAGTCCTCCATGTCTCCCAAGTTTTAAACACTCTGGCCACTAAGCTATTTCCATCTTGTATTCAGGATGACATTTGTGGTCAGCTGGACAAGCCACCCAAAAATCTTGACAAGCCACATAAACCCCATGCTCATTTTTTGTTGTTGTTTTTTAGTTTCTTTCCTATTTTTTTTTCTTTTCGTGGAGTTTCAGCAAACTCAGTTTCCTTATCCTGTTGTCTTTTCTTCTGCATGGAAAAGCAGAAAGTACTCTTCTTCTGCCCAAATTCAGTAGCACATTGCAGTATTTTTTTAGTGGGATGGTACAAGGGGACTAATTATTGTCTTGGACTTGTCACATGTCAAGTCCTGTCTCTAAGAGCAGTTAAATGAAGCAAGGAGTGCAGATGAACAAGAAAATTACTAAGCAAGGAAAGCTGTTTCTGAAGCAGTATAATTATTTACAGTAGCGACCAATCTCTGCCTTCTCAGTGTTTCATGCCCTCTGGGGCTATTGGTGGTCAAGCTGTTTTGCAGTGGGTTTATCTTTCCCATTTCTTAAATGAGGAAAATGAGAGCAACTTGCTGGATGAGGCAAAACAATCCTGGGGAACTGCCAGGATGTGAAACACTCATGGCAAACAAAATCCAAGGTGAGAGGAGAGGGAGAGGCTCTAAGAGAGTTGTAGTCTCCATTTCCAACTCTATGGAGGGAAATTCCAGTACCAGTGAAGGGAAACTCCAGCATGACTGCACAGCACACCTGCCTCTACCTGCTGACCTACAGGCAGCCCCAGCATTGTCCCACTGGTGTTTCAGCCAATCCCAAATAAAAATATCCCACACCACCAGCCAGGGGTACAAAACCTGGAATCATAAAGTCCGTAAGGTTGGAATCATCAGGTCTCTAGGATCATCAAGTCAACCCAGCACCACCACCATGCCCACCACTAAACTCTGTCAACAAGTGCCACATTTCCACATTTTTTGAACAATTCTAAGCTTGCTGTCTCTACCACTTCCCTGGGCAGCCTGTTCCAAGGCTTGACAACCCTCTTGCAAGACATGGCATGGCCTCAGTGACTGCAGCATAGGTGTTCTCCTGTGACTGAGCAGGAAAAATTCCTCATCCTTTTGGGAATGCATCATTTTCTGTCCTGTGTAGAAATGCAGGAGAAGCCAAGTGGATCTGTGTCAGTTTTCCAGGCAGAGCAGGAAAGGAAAGCTTCTCTAGTAGGTAAGAACACCACCAATCCCCACACAGTACTGTTCAAGTAAAACATGCAATAGAGGAAAAAGACTGAGGAATTCTGTGCAAGTGAGTGAAATTAGCTTTTTCCTAAAATGGAGAATTAGAATGTTTCATGAAATTAATGGAAAGAGGATCTTAGAAAGAATAAAGAGGGGCCTGGATAAATTAAAGATTTTATCTGAAACCAAACTGGAGTAATTGACTAAATTAACTTGTCTTAAAGAGACATGTACTGAGACATTGCAAAATAAAGAAAAGATAAAAGGAAATTAGAGAGTGTAATATGGCATATAAACAGCACTAGGAGAAAAAAACTGAAGGGAAAAGTAAGAATACTAGTGTCAAAGGGGAAGAAGAAAGGCTTTACATGCATATAAGTGACTGAACATACCATTTTATTTTTCAACAAGAAATATAACAAATCTTTCTGCTGCTTCTTTAAAAAGAAAATAAGAAATCATTATTCAAATTACATATCTCAGGGAGCAGTCTACAAAAAACTACACCTCAAAGTCATCTTAGGCTTTCTTTATTTATTAAAATTTTAAGCAATCATGGGAAGGCCCTGAGCAGTGACCAGAATTTGATTTTTCCTATTGATGTGTAGAATAAGACAAGACAAACATCATAATACCTGGTTTTTAATTTGGTCAGTATCTAGAATTAATTACAAGCAATCACAAGCACACAATCACAAGCATTTTTTTATCAATACAATGATACATAGATATTAAAAAAATCTGAGATTTTTAAAGATATCTTTCATTTGTTGTGGCAGCTACCACAAACCTGCTAAAGTAGTAGAAACCCTTCAGTGTTCTATGTAAAAAGAACACAAATCCAATGCCCTCAGTTTAGGAAATATTACTACGAAGGAATAATGTTAACAATGCAAAACCCCTGCATAAACCAAGCAAAGATTTTGCACAACTCCTTCCTGCTTCATTCCTGATCAGAATATTAAACTAAGATTGCATTAATGAATGAAAAGAAGTGTTTTTGTTAATCTTGCAGACCTTTTTGTATTCCTTTTCTATAGCCTAGATTAGCTATTGTTGTTGTTGTTATTATTATAATCATCATCTATATCAATACCAATATTATTATTAATAGTATTCTTATTAAAAACAATATTTGCAATTAGTATCCCTAATCAGAGACTGAATGCACTGGATTAAATATTTTATATATATACATATATTATCACACACGCATGCATGTATATCCACATATATAGATGCTTAAAGGCTTTTTTCCTGAGGCAGTGAGTTCACAGAAATGACAATTGCTTCTTTTTAAGGCCTGGAGGGAATGACAAAGAAAAGATAGTCCCTTTTCCAAGAAATTGAGAAGCAGTGGGTAGGATCCACATCTACAGCAGGCCTAGTGCAAGACAGAAGTCAAAAACCTCATGGTACTCTCATTTTTGATAAAGGATGAGTGTTGATGCTGGAATCACAACCTGTTTTTATTCTACATTTGGCAAGGGCTCACACTGTCCTTATACTCTCAGCCTTCCTGTTGATCTCAGCTCTTACCAAAATCAAAGCTCTAACTGGATGGGAAGTGCTCAAGGCCAGGTTGGATGGGGCCCTAGGCAACATAAATGAGTGAAAAGGGTTCATGCTCACAGCAGGGAGGTGGAATTAAATGATCTTTCAGGTCCCTTCCAACTCTAACTATTCTATGTTTCCATGATTGTTTGAGTCTATGATTAGCTTTTCTTAATTGCAATGAGATTTCAGCAATTCTCACTCATAGTGGCTGTAATTTGAGAGATCCATTTCCTCCCCTTTTTGATCTGTTGGTTTTGTTTGTGTGTTTGTTTTTCATTTGTTTTGTTCTGGTTTGGTTGTTTTTTGAGTGGAAATAGGGAATCTCTGTAACGTTTATATGTGTCTGTCAGAGTACGTCCCTCAAAATATTTTTGCAATAATGGCTTAGATCTTGCAAGAATACTCACTTCTCATAGATTATCCAAGATGAGTTAAGGAAGCTAATGGATAAAAATCCTGCCATTCAAAGGAAAGATCTTGTTAGTTAGAAATTTAAGAATTAACGAGGGGATGAGATGTTACATATAAGTGAACCCTAGGAAAATATAAGTGCCTGTAGACAGCAAAGTAGTAAAGATGCCACTGAATAACGGAGTAGTAAAGATGGGGAACTGAGGCAGGACTCTCAGAAGGATTTAAACACCTGTTTCAATGAAATGAATAGCTATCAAGCCACTGACTGAGCTGCCAGCATCCTATTCAAAGCCCTGTGACAAGGGAGGGACTCAAACCCCCATTTCCCAAACCCCCAGCCACCCCTCCTGTAACTGGATGAGTTTTTTTGCTTCCTCTTTTCACAACGTCACCATGACAACAGTGGCTGCTCTCTTTTTGGTGCTCGGTGTGCATATTGATGGTGATCAACAATGAGGTACCACCATGATGAGTAAATAGATTAGACCCATGTGCTACCCCATGGTCAACACACAATGAGCAGATCTGTAGCCCTCAGATCACTGTTGTTACTCCTTCTCCCGAGTCCTGCAGTGTCCTTTCTGCTGACACGTAAGCTAGCAGTTGATGATAGCATTATTTACATTTTTAATTACGTTGTGTGTACTGGGTATTTACTCTGAGCACAAGTGGCAAGCTGCTTGGGAACTGGTGTTTCTGCAGTGCTGATAATTAATTGATGATAAATAAGTAAATAAAGAGCCCAGCAAAAGCAAAAGGAAAGACTATAACCTGCTGATTCCCTTTCCAGAAAACTCAATCCACCCTAGTTTGTTTTTTTTTTTTTTTTCTTCTTTTTCTTTTTCACTCTATCATTCACCTTTTAATTGAAACAAATTTGCCATCTGGCTGCCAAACTTTCCCCCATAAGCAACGAATGGCACTGAAAACACGTCTCAACATTTTTCTTTCTTTTCTTTGTTCCCTGTACTGGGATGATGAGTCCTTGGGTTGCTCTGAAATTCCTTACACACACAAACCCTGATAAGTCAGGTCTGGCAAATCTTCCCTGTGTGCCATCATTTGAAATTTAACTTAAGAACAATGAAGGAGAATAATTTTGAACACAGAGAAGGAGCTGGGATGAAAACTGAGTAAGAGTTCCCCTGACTAATTTTCACTGAGAATGAAAGACTGTTTCACCCTCTTCTCCGTAACTAACAATCATGCTACACAGATAGGAAACAGGTTATTAAAGTGCAACCACAGGAGTTGGGCTTTCAAATGCTACACTTGCAGCTGTTGAATTCTTCCCAAGAACATCTCATTGGGTAAATTCTGGCCACTTTCATGATGTGACTAAGGCCTTCTTCAGCCTATCAGCACATAGCAAAAATCACTTCCATTCGTTTAGTTCTCCTATGTTTAAAAATCTGGTCAAGATGAAACAAGCCATATATTTATACATTTAAATACATTTATACACATTTAAATATGAGTTGGCCCAATGAGTGTTTTAAGAGGAGTGGATATCTGGTTGGTGTTCATTAACAGATAGGTTTATCCAATAAAAGAAAGGCCAAATTTGGGAGCTGAATTATGTAGCAAACTTGGGCTTTCTAGAACTGTTGATGATTTTACAACTGCTTTGCCTAGATGGGAGCAATTATGCAAAGGGCAGGTCCAGGCAATGATGACCATGCCAACGAGTCTGTAGCCTCTCTGAAGGAATAACATGATCTTGGAAAGCCTTAGGCATGCAAAAGAATTGCTGGAAAAAGGGTGCAATTTTAGAAACATGCATAAAGAAGCTGCTATGTACATATCTGGGCTGGATTCTGTGGCGGACCAGAGAAAGATAAAACCTGAGAAGATCCCAGTGCTCCAGCCCCAGGTTCCCACCTGCCCAACACACATGGTGTGAATTGACAAGGAATGATCACAGGGCTTTTTTCCTGCCTTCATGACAGCTACATCCAAAAAGACAATACAAATAAGTCTTTCCTTCATGATGTTCCTCTTAATTCATGAAGGACAATCCATTAAGGGTACTTGGGTATCACAGTGTCAAGCACTGTGGTGGCCAATTTTCATGCAGCTACCTGCAAACTGGAGTTCTAATTGCCTGTCAATAGAGGCAACAAAAGCCATCATATTCAGCAAAAACTTGCTTAATTCTGCCAGAAAGAAATGGCTGAGATGAAAGTTTGTTTATTTCCTACACATTCCTGAGGGTTTCAAGCCTTCCAGCTCTGAAGTTGTATATCCCAGAACATTCCTAAATTAGACACTCATATCTTTTCTTTTCAAAGATAGGTTAAACAAATGCATTAATCTTTAAAAAAAAAAAAACCTTCAAAATAGAGTCTATTTATCGAAAAAGTAGAAATTCTAGTTGAATCTTTTAACTCCTTGGAACTGCTTTAACCCATATTCAGCACCCTGTTGATTTACGTCCTGGGTTGTGAAGAGCAGGGGGAAGTTGCCAGAACATTTCTGGTCAAGTCTATTTCACCCCACCAGTTCAGCTGAAGAAAAAAACAATTTAAACACAGATCTATAGCTTAATGACTGAAGAGACTTGAGTCCTCATTGCATTGAATACTTAATTGCAAGTATTGAAATATTTAGTGGCTTCCAAGTTAGGATCCAAACTTCCCCTCCCCACAAGCTAGGTGAATGCCTTAAATAGGTTTTGAAGCAGCCCAGTGACATATCAAGATCTCTTCATAGCCAAGATACACACACAACATGTACCTTGGAGAGACAAGGAAAAAGGGAACTCCAGGAGTAGCTCATATGTGCACAGCAACAGCAGCATCCCTCCTGCACTTTGATTTTGGGCTTAATAAATATATTGAATTATTCCCTGCAAACTGTAATGGCTTACGCAAAGAGGTTTGAGGTCTTCCATGCCCCTAGAAATCCTTGAGAAATTTATCCTGCAGTTAGCTTGAAATCAATCATAATCAATTAATCACACCACACTCCCAGGACAGTGATGTGAGCTGCAGTGTCATCCTCTGAGTCTTGCAAGAGATGTGAAACCTCTGAAAGGAGGAGCTCCTGAGACCTCCTGATTAAGTGTCTCACCTGTTAAATGAGAGACTGGGGGGCCTATGAGAAAATAAGAACAAAGTTTTTAATAGGATCTATTGTGATAGGACAAGGGGGAATGGTTTGAAAGAAACAGGGTCTATTTAGATTAGCTACAAGGGAGAAGCTTTTGACAAAGGTGGTGGTAAAACATCGAGTTTGCCCAGAGAAGTGGTGGAGGGGCCCCAACCTTGAAACTTTAAGGGTCAGGTTGGATGGAGCTCTAAGGTGGATCTAGTTGAAGATTTCTCTGCTAATTGTCCAGGTCACCTTTAGCAGTCCCTTCCAGCCCAAACTCTTCTATGATTCTGTAGTTCCATGAGTCTCTAATGTCAAGTGGGGACAGAAATTAATGTAAGTTCTTAACAGTGGAGCTTATTTAGCTGGGTAGTCCTTATACCAAATGGGACTGCAGTACCTATCCCTAATTTGATAGTTATGCTTTGTGCTCTGAAACAACATCCCAGGTGGACTCCTGTGAGCAGGTAGGAAAACATAAAATTTATATCTATCTTCCTGGGTTAGTACTGGCAGACAAGCCAAACTCCAAAGTCTTGGTGAGGTGGTGCTTCTGAAAGAGGCATTTCTGAGCACCTGTGGCTCCAGGAGAGCATTATTACTGGCTTCAGGAGAACATTATTACAGCAGCACCAGACAAGCTGACAACAAGCTGCTGAAGTCCCTTATGAATCACTTGACAGAGATGTTCCAGCAGTGCTTGTGGCAGGAAGAGATTCTTGCTGTCAAGAAGTATCTGCCCTGTCCATGCAGGAGCAATAATCAGTTTGAAAGGCTGTTGGAGACACCGATGTTTCAAGTTTAGCAAGGAATAAAGAGATTAAACTTTTGAATTTCTATTTTTATTCCTGGGGCTCAGTGCTGAGATTTAGGTTATTAAATCAGATTCTGAGTTTTCATTTAAAGGAAAACAACAACATGGACAGTAAGAAAAAAAAAAAAACCACCCACACACTGAGGAAAAGAAAGGCAAAACAAAGAGATGGAGTGACACTCCAATCACTGGAATGTAACCAGATGAAACTGTGTGATCCTATACAGGGAATATTTGCTGCTGTTTGCTCCTTAGTTAATTAATTATTGCTGGCAAGTTGTGCAGGGTGTGGGCCTGTTCTTGGCTGCTTCACTCTATGTTTGATGCTGAGGCCAGGGGAACTCCAGAGGGTATTGTAAAAATTCCTCGCCTTGGGAGTGAAATAGAGAAAAAAACTCTGCATGCTCACTGTTGTTGTTGTTGTTGTTTCAGATCCTGTCCCCCATGGTAATTTTATGATGGTCCTTGATACTTTAAACCACCAAAGATGGAGGCTGCAAGTTTTGACCATCTTAAAGGTGTTAGGGAAAAGTTACAGTGGGAAAAAAGGAGAAAGGAAACCCAGAACAGGAGCTGGAATGCCTGTATGGGCCATAACACATCTGGGCTTCATTCCCTGATCTGTTGCAAAATGTCACTATGACCTCAGTCAAATCACTTAGGGACGGGCTATTAAAGGGATTTACATACCTAAATCCACCGTGACATTTTCAAAGTTGGAGCTCAGGCGCTGCCTTGTCTTTCTCCTTCCTGCTGGTGCATAAAGCTCCTGGGGATGGTTAAACCCACCTTTCTGCTGGAGGCTGTGAGGCTTGAGAGGAGCTTCCCCTGCCACCTCCCTACTCGTTGTTTTTCCTCGTCCTTCTGTAAATCGCACTGATGTGGGACCCTGGGTAAAACTGGATCCAGCAACCAATTCTGCTGGAAAAGAAACAGTCAAAATATCACCACAAGCGATGAAAGAATGTCAAAAATGGATAAAATACAGTTGTTCACCATGTAACACCACAATTATGTGATAGAAAAGAATGAGGCTGGGTAGGGGCAAGAAATAAAAATGAATGTGAATGGTAAGATCACCACTTTCTCTCACAGAAATAGATTGTTTTACTTTAATTTTTACAAATTAATTTTTGTGCTGCTAGCATGGGGATTAAAAATGCGTTTCAAGTCTTCTGTGCTCCAAGAATGCGTATTTTTGGTCTGACAATTAATTCACCTTATATTCAATATATGAAAAAAATGGGTCAAATAAACATAATACAATCACTAAATAGCTGGGCTATTTCATGATAGTTAAGGAAAAGTTGAGTAATTTACAATAAAGTCACAAGCTCAAAAAAGTTTGAAAACAATTTTCACCTTCCTAGATGAAAGCTAATCAAAATTTTGGATTTTTTCATTTCTTACTCAATATACGCGACTTAGTTAAAATCATTCCTTTTCTGACTTTAACTAATAGCAAAACAGGGTTAAGCATTCTCAGGGTAGTATTTTTTTAAAACCACAATAACTACCCATGTAGGCACAGTTCCATTAATTAAACATATGAATTTAATGTAGCTAATTTATGCAGGTTTGTGCTCAGACTCACAAATGGTTACCATTGCATAATAAGTTACCAGACCTATGATTTAACTGTCCCTGAATGTGATTTTCAGCTGTAATAGGTGAAAATTGCAATAAAAAGGCAAAATTTGGCTTAACGCAGGGAAGAGAATTCTGCTCATTCAACTTTATATTTCAGTAAGAATAAACACGATGCATATGTGAAATGACTATTTCTATTTTTTTTTTAAAAACATATCCTTTATGTTCTAGCATGACGTGCAAGACATTTGCTGTCTTTTTAGGGGAAATTACAGCCTAACATAAATTAGGGGGACTTGTTTTCTGTTTGATATTTTTCCCCCATTAAAACTATTTAAATTAGAAAAAATCCCTCTAGGAAACTGAAAAAAAACCTAGCAAAACCAAAGTGATATTTTAAAATCCACTTTGCAAAAACTTTCTTCAAAGTGTCTTGAAATGACAATTGAATTTTTTCTTTTACTGACTGGAACCAGATGCCTGCTAAGTCAATAACTGAAGACCTCATGTTTTGTTTAAAGAAAAAAAAATTGAGAAAGCAGGTGGGGGGGGTGGGAAGGGGGAAAGTCTGTGGGCAAATTTGGACAAAGCAAATTGCAGTTCAATTTCTCCTCCACAAAACACAAACAAACTCAGCCCTTAAGAATTGCTGTTTCTTCACTTTGCCTTTTTTTACTCCCTCTGATGTAACTATTGAAAATCAATGGCTCTTCATTGACTGAGGTAGGTGAAACCATCCCATGTATTCCTCCCTGATGCAGGAAGGGGGAATATAATGTTCAAGACTGAAACTAACTTTCTTTACTGAGTGCTTAATGTTCATAAGCAGATTGCGGCTGAGATGGCTACTTGTTTGAAATCTTGAATATGCAATATTTGACCAGAATATGACCAAATAAAGATTTTATTTCTCATCCTCAGCTGGCTGACATTGGTTAGAGCTACAAAAGTCACTTGAAAACAGGCAGTGACTGCTGACTCAGAGGTTACACTCCACTCTGACAGCATGAAATTAGTTGCAGTTGGTCATAATACGTGGTTTTGGTCTACTCATGGTCAAGGACGTCTCCTGCAGTAACCCAAAAGCTTTGAAGTCTCATCTGGAGAGCCAAATCCCCAAGGGAAAGGTCACAATTTAAGAGAAGCAACAGTAGTCTGATAAACAGGATAAGGGAATTTTAGAAACTTCAAGACTTATTTTTTTTCTCCTGCCTTTCCGGCCCACACAGGTATTGCTCGAGGCATCAGTCCTAGAAAAATTAGGCTACTGTAAGATTTATTGGCTGAGTGCAGAGTTTACATTACATTTTCTCTCATCACTTTCTCCTGGAGTAATTGCCTATGCATGCACAGTCCTGGCTGCAAACAGTGTGGTCTAATCCTTGGGTGGCTCATTTTGGGGCTCATCCAGCTAAAAGTTGATATCACCCATGAGCAGCTGAGTCCTTTAAAAGGACTCAGAAACTTGGGACTTTGCAGGGAGTTAACATGGTTCTTTAGAAGAGAAGCCCCTTATTACAGGGCTTTTGCAAACACTGTCTCTCAGTTATTTATTTCCTGCAACTGCTGTTTTCCTTCATGTTTGATATTTTTACTGTAATTTCCTTTCATCAGCAGCCACTGTAATTGATATAAAATACCTATAGATGTAGTTCTAGTTGTGAAATTTGTGGTTAAATCATTGTGTGAGTTTTTCTTTCTTAATTTTATACATCCAGTGGGCCTAGAAAATCTGGCACAGGGTTTGAAAAACTCTCTCTGTCTTCTTTGTCATAATAAACCCAGTAAATTCTCAATTTCAGCCGGAAACAATGAAATCAAGTATGCAGAAGTATCACTGATTGGGAAAGCCAGCCAATTAATTCTCCACACAGCACCCCAAAGAGCTGCACTCAAAAATCCTTGTGGCTCCCTTTCTACTCAGGATATTTTTTAATTCTGTGACTCCAAGAGTAAAACCTTGTTAGCAGGTACAAATTACAGCACTCACAAAACATCTTGTGGGTCCTTCTATTCAAAGTTATGATTGGGAAGGGATAAAGGTCTGACACTGCACAACAATATCTCCCAAACCTCTATAGAGAGTATTTTACAGTGAAAATACTTTATAAGCTCTGAGAACTCATGATTATGAGATTTACACTAGTGGCCAAAGAAATCCTACATGTTCTTTAAATGAGGCTAAGCACCTCTGTGTTCTTAATTCTTGTATCTTATCATTCAATCCTCAAATTTTACCCAAGAATGCCTAAATGTTAATATTAGTTGAAAAAATAATAATTAAAAAAACAGCTAAGTCTTGACTGGCACAACCACAGCCAAAGCTCAGAGTTTGACCCATGGTGAACAATCTTAACATTGTCGCTCATTTCCAACACTGAAGTGTGATGTAGAAAAAGGTGAAACACAAATAATTTCCTTTTGTAAAAATTACAGTCCTGCAAAACTACAATAACGTGCCTGAAACAACAAGAAGAAAGGTGGGACGTGTCACTTCAAAGCCTGGCTTTATTATTCTTATTGGTTCCTTGGAAAATATTTCATGACACATGAACCTCTTGAACAGTAAAGAGACGTGCAGCTTTGAAATAATAACTGGGGGAAGAGGGTAAACCGAGCCATATTTTTCCAAGCATTCCAGGTGCCCTCTGCAATTGGTGACCTAGTCAAGTATGAGAAACAATGCAATCCCAGGGGCCCGCCGCCAAAAAGATCCACAGCCACTAAATGCATTAAGACATTAATGTCTACTTTGGGATCAGTTCTCAACTTAACAGGTTAACCTCTGGCCCACGAGGGAATAAGCAGCAAACAAGATTCAGCCAAAGCTTGTACTCAGAGGGTAATTGATAGCTGCAGCCCACCCATCTGATACATTTTTTTGATGGAGATAATTTTCCTCTCATAAGGGAACGATCCATAGAAATAATTTAAGTTGACGTCTCAACACTAAATCAAAATGCTGTGGTCTGACATAGGTACTGCTAGATGATCTGAGTCTTTCCAGCTAAAGGACAGAGGGGAAGGCAGGAGGGAGAGACAGAGAGAAACCTTTGTTTGTTTGTTATTTTGGTCATTTTTTGGAAGGAAAGTTTCCATTTTTCTGGCAAATAAATCAAAATTTCTTTATAACAATAAGGAATCATTCTTTATGCCTTTCAAAATAGATATATTTTACAACAAAGTGAGTATTTTTGTAGCATTTTTGGGTGGTTTTGATGTTTGCTTTTTTTTTATTTTTTATAAAAAGACTTATTCTGCTGAAGTGTAGGGAACTGTTAATTGATTTTTAGTACATTAATGTAAGCAAAATTTGCCCGTAGAGGAGATAACATTGATATGAACATTTGATATTAACATTATTTCTTCTTCTCATCTCTTGCCTTTTGCCTTTTGCTAGAGACATTCTAACAGGTCTGGTTTTATTTCCCTTCTTTGTCCCAAAACTGTATGAAAAATATCAAAAAAAACATAAAATATCCAACACTTTCTTAGTATTTTCATATTTTCCATACACAATATTAGCACAACCTTTGGGGAATACATAGGAGCAGCAAGAAACTTGCAGCAAATGGTGCTGGCAATGGTGGAGATCAAAGCTGAATGTCAATCCATCTGTTGTTCTGACAGCAAGAGAAAGTTATTTCATCTGTTAAAACATTTGACATCTTTATTTACAAAATCAGATGCTACACTTTAATTTAGAAGTTGACTGTGGTGTAAAGGTACATGTTTTTATTCTGATTCCAGTAGATTATTACGAATTTATCTTGCTGATTGAGGCAGAAAGTCACTTCATATGAGATACCGTCATCTACAACACATGACAACAGCACCATTTTAGTCTTCCAGGACACGATTTTTTTGTGTTAACTATCCCCAAATTACTCCTTCCCAAAGGAATCCCTTCCTACCTGAAAGCTCACATAACCAGAACAAGACTCCAAGTTTCAGGAAATTAATTATTTCCTCCCTGAACAATGGAAGGGACTGTCCAGGTAGTTCTGTGAAAGCAATACAGAGTTTATGATTATGACAAAGCATTGTGACATTAGAAAAATAATCCAACATATTAGACAAGTAGCAGTTGAAGAAATAGAATAGAAGCTGTGAATTTAAGATATTTTCCTTGAAATACTTTATGTTCTTTCATGGTTCCTTTGGTTTGGCCAATGTTACAAGCTCTTTCAACCTACAACAAAGCGGAAAGCTAAGAGAATAAAAGCCCAAACCCTAAAACCAGTTATTTGGTTTTGGATATTTGGTTGGTTACTGAACAGAAAATATCTAAATAGTTATTTGACAAAGTAGATTTAGACTGACTTGTGTCAGCTGGAAGTTTTTATACTTGAATGAATCAGAAAACTGTGCACTTCAAATGGGATTTATACAATGAAAAACACCTTTAAAAAGTCCTAAAGGCTGAAATTTCCTAAGGCACATATTTAGAGAGCAACAGGTAAACTAGAGCAGGAAATTTTAGAATAGTTTATGATTTTACCCTTCTTAAAGCAAAACATCAGCAGTCTGTAATATATTTTTATAGTTTAAATATAATTTAAATTTTGTCAACACAACAAATAATGAAAAAACAGATGTGAATTTCTGCTTTTAAAAGCTATAAAGGATTAGTTTAGGGATATCAGTTTGTTGTCATCTTTTCTGCTGATAAAAAACTAAAAAGCCCAAACCAAACAAAATCAAAACTGAAATATATATATTTGTAACCCTGCTCTGTTCAGGTGAAACAATATCAATTGGAAGCGGAAACATCTTAATCACAGAAAATGACCTGAATAACCTTTCATTTTATAAAATGAACTCAATATTTGCAACATTTTGGTTTGGGACAGTTTTTCTTGTGTAGCATTCAGTCAGGTCTGTTGATCATTAGACTGTTCCCTCGGGTACAAATAAATTTCACATAATGAAGGTTTTTCCTTATTGCTGAAAGCTTTAGTCCCTATTTTATTTCCCCACACACAGTAACCATACTACTATCTATAGTAAATTACTGTGACCCATTTGCATCCTTTTCTTGACCTAGGGGTGATTTTACTGGCCTCTTGGGTGGGTGACGCTGATTTACTCCACCATTTCTTCTGCATAGAGGTCAACAGTTTAATAAGCACTGGGACAAGGCTGAAGCTTGAAGTAACATTAGATAGCTAAAAATTAAATAACACCAACTGGATCTCAACAGCCCTCTGGTGAGATAAAGTTAATTTCTGTTTAAAAATGCAGCCTTAGTTTCATCTTCAGTCTCATGAAAATCAGGGCCACATCCTCGCCTGACTGCAAATTTTTCACATCCTTTTGAGGTTCAGTGATATATATAATTTTATGTAGTGTAGTTGGTGATACACATTTTATTTGCATTCCCATAAAGCAGAAAAAGAGGACATACAGGGATGAGAATCTGTCCCTCTAAAAACACTCACTGTGGTCATCATGCAGGTGGGTGGCTTGTAATCTTTATTGTGGCCAACATTTTTGAAAGGAAATTTTGCCTTGTGTTGCCACTTTAAACTTTCTTCTTTTTTTTCTTTCTTTTTTTTTTTTTTTACAGCACAGACTTCAAAATGCTTCTTTGAAACAACTGAAGAGTGAACTTTAATTCATGTTTTTTAAACAAAGGTTATGTGAGACTTACAGAAGCCTCACAAAGGAAAAATATCAGCAAGAATTGCACATTACGTTTAGAGTGCTACTGACTTTCAAATTTCTCTACAGGTATTATTTCCCATGAATAGGAACAAAGAGCAAAAACAGTTAAAAAAGCATATTCAAATGTGTGCATAAAAAGGCATGGTAAATGAATACTGTTTAGTTTGCTGACATAATTACTGGAATGTAATTTTTATGAGTCGTAGAAATCTTGGCATTTTCACTGAACCAGATAATTAGACTCTGAATAGAACAGGGTCAGAATAATTAATACATCAAAACTAGATGAACTTTTTCTAATTATTTTTATTTAATCTCTATTATAATTATTGTTATACTCTGCTGAGCATGATTGCCTCATGTTCATAGATTTGAATGCTGTCTTATAGTTGCATCCTGGGACTTTGTGGAATATTAACAAACCGTGGCCTGGAGAAATTAGAATGGTGTCGTTTCATGATGGAATTCTAAATTGGAATTTTTCTATTTTTCTATGTAGTTGCACAAATTTTGCTTCACTATCGTTTAAAAAATGAATTTAAAAACAAAGTCTTTTCGTTTATTTATTTTTACATTAAAGGGGAACTTCTGCTGAAGTTAAAAGCAAGCCCTTTAAATGCACCTCCCTCCCCCTCTCTTCTAACTCGTGCAATTTTTCAGATCTCATCATTTTTCCTTTTAATTAGATTATTTTTTCTGATTGCATAGTTTCTCCTCAAGCTTTTGAAACATCAAAGTTAAGGCCAGACTCCAGCGATTGAATTCAAACAATCACTCAGAAGCATGGAGAATAAGAAGCGCTTCTGTAGCAAATGTTGATGTAATTGAAGGCATGTGAGAGATTTTAGTCTGCATCCTATTTTTTTTTCTTTCTTTGAGAAGTGCAAGCATTAAATATAACCACTACAAATGCCATCAGGGGGAGATTCAACAAGCCCTCTGACGTCAGGTCTGCTGGACAGGGCCTAAGAGTTGCTGTGATGACTTAAATATATTTTTCTATTCTCTGTAATATAGCATTTACTATGTCTAAGCAACAGAACACATGTAGCTGGAACACAAAGCTCAGTTCTAAAATCATTCCTTTTGCTTTAGGTAGTAACAGTTTATTAACTTGGTGCAAAAGGCTGCATGTTCAATTTTGGCTAACTCTGGTAGTCCACCAGGATTTTTTATTCATTAATTAATTTATTAATTATTATTAATTTATGTGCCACATATGTGCCCAGAAACTTGTCTAAAGACTTTATACACTTATACTGGTAGAATCTTAAGTAGAAATAAGAGATATATTCACTTTTGGATCTTGAAATTCTCACTACACTTGACGGTGAAGAGGCTTCTTTGAAAAGATCAGGGTTTAAAAAAAAACTGTTGGCCTTTGCTTTCTAGTACCTTCTGTTTACTATTATCTTTTATCATCATGGACATGTTAAGCAGAAGGAATTGTCTGTAAAATGTATTTGGTTTTTTTCCACTTCAAAAAGTAATTCCATAAACAGTGTTTAACCCAACCCTGTTATATTAGATCATTGGATCTGCATACCAACTCTAATGAAATCTCTAGTTCTATCCCACACATGATCTCCATGGGAGCAAAGATAATATATTTCCTCAGCTTTCTCTAGCTCAAGTTTTTATGTTGGGTTTTTTTTTTTTGTTTGGTTTGTCTTTTTGTTGTTATTGTTCTTGTTTTTGTTTTATTTTGGGGTTTTTTTTTTTTTTTTTTTTAAGCAAAGAAACCTACTTTTTATCTCTCACCCACTCCTTGTCTCTAAACATGAATCCCAGGTCTTGTCAGATCACTTTACAATGAGCAGAGATACCTAAAAAGATAAGTGACCATCTTCCCTTTAACGGATGCCCAAGATGACACCATTTCCTACACCAAGGAGATCTGACTAATCTCTGTAGGATTTCATAATAGATAGTCAGTACTCTGGGAAAGGAACCTGGCCTCATTTCCAGAGACACCCTCATTTGTTTAATGCCCTCACTGGTAGATCTCCAGCATACACAACCCAGCTCCCAGGAGAAGGAATGTGCATGGCTGGAACTGGGAAAAGGGATAATGAGGAGACAACGAACTCAGCCTGAATTTTGTGTTAATTACATGGTATTCCAGACTCTGTATCATGAAATGATAGAATGGATTGGCTTTGAAGTGACTTTCAAGACCATCCTAACAACCCTGCCATGAACAGGGACACCATTCACTAGACCAGGTTGCTGAGGACCTCATCCAACCTGGCCTTGGCCACTACCAGAGATGAGTCTTCCTTCTCTAGAAAAAACTGGGACAGCATAATGCAGTTTTTGACCAGAACCTTGCAGGTTAATTAGGCAGATGCTGTTATCCAAGTGTACATAGTATGTTCTCTCATGGGAATCTCACTGGAATAGACTAGGATGTCTTGAGGAGCCATTTGCTAAAATCTTCCACCTAAATCACCTTAGGGAAGTCACTGTAATTATGTTCTAATGTTTTCTTACAAATAAAAGAAATTATTTCCCCATCTCTTAGTCTTTTGTGTTAGGATCACAACAGTGAAGGCCCAGAATTCACCTAACAGAGCACAACCTGCTAGAAATGATGGCAGGGTCATGTGAGTGCTGATGGAGCCTTGTGAGGACAGCTCTGAAAGGATGGCATTCAAAATTATCATAGATGAGTGCCTAACCTACATTATTTTGTTCACCTCTATACTTTCAGACCTTCAATAGACCCAGTCCTGAAAGTGGTCATCTACATGGCTAACCTGCTGGAGTTAAATTATTTATCACAAGTGCATCTTCCTCTGATGCTAGAGGCTGACAAAAATCAGCCTACAAAGTCTATGAGCCCATGGCATGGTTCTTCCTCCCGCTGGAAGGAATTCAGTCCCCCTTTGATATTATTACAAACAATCTTTTTCCTCAAATAAAGCTGTATTTTCATCATTTTTAGGTGAACTAAAAAAAAAGGTACATATAAACTTGCACAATTATGCCCAGCAATGCATTTCCTTAGAGCCTGCTCTCATGATTTAGTTGTGCCCTGGGTCAGTTAATTGATGGTTGATATCAGTGAAAGGTCAAGCATCCTGGGTGTGGGAGGAGGGAAAAGTGAGTGCGTGGAGGAGTTTGAAACCAGAAGGTTGTATTCAACTGCTGATGCAACTTAAGGAAAATATTTCTAAATCTAGATTAAGAGGAAACACATTAAAAAAAAAAAAAAGCCACAAAAATTTCCAAAATTAAGAAATAATGGAGGGCACTGATATAGTCAAGTACCACTGTTGTCTATTTCTCATACACCTTTTCCATTAATTTTTCCCATCATCAAGGTTTTCCTCCTGCCTTTTCACATCTCTTTTCTATTCCTCTCGACTTCTGATATTCATGCAGTTCCCACACTCTTCTATTTTTCCTGTATGTGCAGCTCCTGATTTTATGGAGCAGATGAATTAACACTAAATTGTGTTAATACACAATTTAACACAAAATTGTGTATCTACTAAAAGTCCCTAAAACCTCTAAGATATTAAAGATACTCACCTGCTCTCCCTAAAAGAAAAGTGTAAGATTTTACAGAGTGGGCTTAACAGTGTGATGTCTGAATACTCAGCTCAGGAGGAAGTGAACTGTACCCCTAAAGGCCTTTATCTCCCCATTAACAGTCAGAGAGTTTTAGATAAATCACTCACATGCAGAAGTTCATGAGGCATTCTCCTAGATTTAAATGACATGACACCCCCAGTGAACTATGGAAGGTCTAACATTTTCCCCAGCTACAAATTGTGCATACTTTCTGTCTGAGAGTGAGAGGTGAAAGCAGTGAGCAATTTTCTCTCAGTGACCATTTCCACTTCTGAGATGAGCTCATTTCCACAGTAGTGAAGAGTTTTATCTGCAGTTTCCAGAATGGTATCCCAGAATTTTCTTTGAGGCATCAATTTGAGCAGTGCAGGAAGGTGATTCCTGCTGATTTAAGAAGATGGGGAATTATACCATCTTTCTTTAGCCTTTTTTCCCCACTCTCATGTTAAAGGCTACCTCATAGCTCCACTTCCTCAGCTATGAGTGTCTCACATTTCTACACAGGACACAAAAACAAACATCTCAGTGTCTGTGCCTTCAGCCCAGATTTAGGCTCAGCCCCAAACATGAAGGATTCAAGGAAGGATCTCAGTTCTTCACAGTGGCATGTAGGTCATAACTGAAACATGCTTCCAACATGAAAAATATTTCCAATGTACAGTTTTAAAATAAAACCAGACATTGATAGATTGGAGCAATTTGTTAGAAGGCCTTCAGGATGGGATGGTTGTGAGCTGGTGTTCTTGCCCTGTGAGGATACATTGAGGGAGGTGGGTATTACACTTCTTGATTTGAAAAGCTTCTCAACAGATTTGTTGAAATTCACAGATGATATTCTCCCTAATTAACAACAGAAGAGTGAAAACCCCATTGTAGCAAAATAAGATGTATAGTGTTTATATATTATCAATTTTGTTTGAATTTTGAAGTGACAACACTGAACTTCTCTGATTAGAAATGCAAATATCTGTTTGTGACTAGACACAAGTGACACATCAGTAGCAAACAATAAAAACCTCAGCTGTAACCATGGTATGCTGAGGTTTGTAAGAGTAGATGCTGGTTGAGCTCCCGCCACTGCTACATGAAAATGTTACCAGCATCTCTGCCTCTGCCATGGTGTCTGCAGATTGCTGCTTGCCAGCTGCATGAAGCTAAAATCTAAATAAATTTCAGGTACATCACAGCAGTTGGAATGTTGACCCTCTTGGCGCCAAACTTGGTTTGCAAACATATTGTCTGTTTCACTGCATGTTTCAGAAGAAAAATTAATAAGTCATGGACAAATCTCCATGCAGAACTGATATTTAGTTGGTGAGTCCACTCCTTTGAACAGCAAGAAAATATTAATGAAAAGGAAGAGGTTGGTAGTTCTCTGCTGCATAGGCTATAGGCCAAGCTGTTGAATACAGTTCTTCCCTCTTGTGCTCCTCATGTGGGATGTGCAGCAGACACTGACAAATTCCTGTTGTGGGCAAGGCAAGGAAGCACAGGCTGATCCTTCAAAGGTCTAGTGGAAGGTGTCCTTCCCCATGGCAGTGGGTGTTGGAATGACTTCTAAGGTCCTTTCCAACCCAAACCATTCCATGATTCTGCGATTCTCTGATACAGAATCTGCACATGTGGCTGGTGAGACACGTCAGAAGGTGACAGTGACATGCAAGCTCTCCTCTCCTGCCTTCTCACAGTGTTAAAGCAGCCCAAAGGTGTGTTCCACCTCACATAAAGGAGGTAAGTTGCCAAGGCTCAAGAGCCTACAATCCATTTTGTGAGGGGTCTCTGCCTATACTGCAAAGAGCAAGAACATGGGAAAAAACTGGGCAGTACTTATCTATTCTTTAAAAGATATGAAGTCTAATCTTGCTCTGGCAGACAGCAATGGAAAAGTTCTCAACAGCTTTGCTGGAAGAAAACCAAGTCCTCAGCGCTGTAATTTTTTTGTACAGAAGATCACAGTGGCTGGAGTAGAGTAAAAAGTGCCAGTGACAAATGTAACCATTGCCATCCAGTGGTACCATGGGCTACTGCATAGGGATGGAAAAATTTTCCTTGCACCGTGTCACATAAAACATATCTCACCCTGGAACCAAACTTCTACAGCATCATCTCAAGGGTCTAAGAGAGCTGGAAATATTGCTCAGGACTTGAATGGGGCATAAGCATAGGGCTGGGTTGAAGATTTTTACTTTTTTCTTGTCTATGGAAAAACTAACATATGGCAATCAGGCTTGTTCTTTCTGCTGTCTTCTGCTGTAGAAATAAATGTGCCTTTTATGCCTCAACTGCAGCTGAATGCAAGAAATCCCACTTCTATCTTAAGGCTATTAGAAAAATAAGAACATGTAGTGAGTGCATATAATTGATCTGAACTTTTCTTTCAAGTTAACAGAAAGCTCAATAATTCCAATAATGAGTTCAAACAATCCCAATTTAATCATTTTCATACAAAGCTTTCTCCCTTTCCTGCCTCTCCTTCCACAGACAAAAGTGAAGTGATTAATATATTTTAGTGCTTTTATGAAGAATCCAAGTCCTTGCCCATTATTAAACAAATCTCCACTTAGGAAAAGGAACACAAATAGACACAGGGAAAAAATTATTTCCTATTGTAGGAAGAGAAAAAGCTGAATATGAAATAAGGGGGAAGTAGCCTACAATGTGACAATTAAAAGTTATGACTAAATCAGGAGGATGCTGGATAAAGTAGCTGGCTGTGGTGTGTTTTGCATAGTGTAAGTGATCAAATTGTGAGCTGGAAGATGTTTCCTGGAAAAAACATTTAGTCATTACCAGTTTGATTTCCTTCTTGCTTACCAGTCACGTGGGCATAAACCCCCTGTAAATCTGATAGACCAGCACATTTCATATTTCATACCATTTTTCTACCATTGCACATCCTAAACAAAGCTGACACCACTGCAAAGTTATAAAACAAGTGACACAGGCAATGAATAAGGTTAATGCATCTCAATCAGAGATGAATTTGACCCTCTGGGCTATGTCATATTTATAGGATTTACAGTCGGCATCAGATTCGCTGGTGCACTCTACTTGCTTTGTGGCAAGGAGGCAGAGCAGCTGTGAAACATCCAGATCAGTTGAGATGGAATTGTTCTGCCCATGAATTTGACCCCAGATGCCATATGGACTGGGAAGCTCATTTGATTTTAGCAGCTCTGCTGTCATAATGTCTTTCCAAATGATGCAGCTTCAGATGTTTAGGAGCTGCATTTACCTCCTGATCATGTATTTGGAATGGCTGAGGTCTTTAAAGTGATCAAAAATATAAATTATAGACCGGGTTCAGGTTACATTTCTGGTAGAGCTACCTAGTTTTGCAGTTGCCTGAGAAAAAGCAAACTAACAACAACTATAAACACCTGCAGAAGAAACCTTAACCTCATTGAAATCTGAAAAATCTTCTTAAAGTTTGTCCATTTTCCCCAGATATTGCTAGGGAATTTGGTGTGACACCTGCTAATTCAGGTACTGAATGTCTTAAATTAGATGTGATTCTGGGTCTGATCTTCTGATGATATGAGAGATTTCTGCATCATCTCTGAGGAGTGAGAGGACCTCCAGCTTGATAATACACCCTGTGCTGGTCAGACAAACACTTTATAATATGGACATAATAATCAGGATGAGCATGTTGTTGGAGAAATATATCAAGGCCTTTATGATGGTTTTATAAACACTTACCTGTGTGAGAAATGATGGTAGTTTAAATATTTAGAAAACATTTTATTTCTCAGCTATTCCTGTTTTGAGAGTTTTGGTTTTGATACACATCCAGGCCACCCTCTGCAAAGCCATTCAAAGCCAGGTAGGTTTGCTTTGGTTTGTTCTTGAGAAAAAAAAAATAAAATTAGGCATTTAATGTCACCAAAAAAAGATATTAAACCCTATAAAGAAATGGGAAAAGATATTCTGGTGAATATGAGAAAAAGTGAGAACCTTTGAGTCCAATACTACCTCACCCCTGTTTGCTATGATCAGTAGGGTTTGTCCTCTGGCAACATTTTGCAGAAACCATAAGAGAAGCTTGTTTGTACAGCACACAGAGCTCCTTTGGAAGAAAGTTGGATACTCTGGGGTGTTCAAGAGACTATCCCAAATATTTCTCTCTTTTCTGTTCAGACCAGGTGCATCTCAACTTGATTTCTCTAATAAAAAGTTGCATATGCCCATCGGTCTGTCTGAAAACAGAATGTTCTGTGGCAATTATTTGCCTCCCTGTAGGCAAAGGGTGAGATTGAGAATGAATTACAGGCAGCACACTAATTACACATACATTGCACAATTGGAAGTGAAAGAAATTTCAGAAACTACACTGAATGTGAGAAATAGCCTAAATGTGTTCTATAGATCAACTGATAGAAAGGGAGATTGGGCTGATAAAATACAGACTTTAAAAATACCAGGTCAATACTAGCTACAACATGGTGAACCAAGTATTTTGAATAACCTCTGGGATAGTTTCTGCTTATGACTAATACCATTACCAAAATTCCCTAGAGGAATTTTGACAGGGCTCTCTGCAATTAGGAAGATATAAATATGATCTATATTTTGTCACGTCTGCTAACTGCCATAGTTCAACTAGACAATCAATTTTAAATTGGGTTGATGTAATGAAATAAATATCAAATTTTTATCAGTATGAGAGGAACAAAAATGCCATTTTACAAGATATTTTAAAATATTTTAGTATGCTATGCACATACTACATTGGTGCAGCACCCAGAGGTTTTTTTGCCTCTTTTTATTTCCCCAGAGAAGATCATGAGGTCTTGGTTTGTCCCCCAACCTTAAAATACATCATCAAAGAGTTTTGTGTTAATGGCTGGTATAGGACATCCTTATCTGAATAATTTGTCAAATACATATGATTAGTTTCCTGTAATTCACAACAGTAAAGACTGAGCATAGAGGAATTTAGAAATTTTCACTTTGAATGCCTGTGTATTTTTATGCACAGATTACATTTGGGTTTAAATTTTGAAATAATCCCTTTTTGCCTTTCAAAGGAAAATTGAGGCTTAAAACTCCATGCACCATAATCGCAATGGAAATGAACACACAAGGAAACAAAGCAGTAGACCTCAGCATAACTCTATTCCAGTCTTGCTAACCTTATCAGATTTTTAACTTTTGTGAATCCTGATTTTCAGAAGTACACAAAGAGGTGGAAATTTGAATTTCCATTAAAATAAATTTTAAAAATCCACAAGTCCCCAGTCCTTGGGGTTTTTTTTTAAAGTTAAAAGTTATGTCACAGATAATATAATCCTTCATGATGACTTCAGATACAGTGAAGTTTGCAAAAAAAAGTCAGTTCATTGTGAGCTACATTTGAATCAGCTGTAGAGAAGGAAAAAGGCATGTAAAATGAAACAAAATTGAGCATAGAAGCATGTGCCCAACTCCTGATTCGTCAGCCCATCTTAGGGGTTTTAGGATTTAATTTATATTTGTATATATTGCTTTCTGCAATACCTGACATTCTCATTATAAAATGTGGCCAAGGACAATAGAAAGTCAATAGATATGGGAATGAACATGCATATTTTTGGCCTGGCTATGTTTCTATTTGAAAATATTGGTGGAATATATGAATTATCCCACATAAATATTGTATAATTTTAAGATTGTTTGACCTGAGGTATTTATACACATGGAGCCATGTATGAATATACATGTTGGATGGGAAGTGTTGTGTGGATTTTATGGTACTAGATCAAGCATCAGAGGCTTCACTTTCTACTTTGGATACACCACAGACAACAACGTTCCTGGAGAAGCAATGCAACTCCTCTGTGCTCACATGGAGTTATAAGGGAAATGGTAGAATCACCATCCTGGGAAGTGCTCAAAACCCATGTGGATCTGGTTCTTCAGGACATGGCTCAGTGTTGGACTTGGCAGTGTTGTGTTAATGCTTGGACTTGACAATCTAAGAGGTATTTTAAAGCTTTAATGATTCTCTGATTCTATCCATCCTTCCAGCCTTATCATAAGCCTTTACAAAGGACTCTTTTTCTTGATGAGTCCCTTATGGAACCACAGTGACAATTTTCTAAAACATGTAGAGAATATATGTTTCTTTAGGTACAAGGAAGCAAAGGAAAGAAAAATCTATTTTTCATTATTTTTTGCCTCTTGAATTCCCCACTGGGAAGGAAACATAGAGCTTCCAGTAATTTTGTGTTACACACAATGTACACTGTGGCTAAAGCTTTTCCTGACACGAGAGACTACTTAATACGCCACCAAGTCTGAACATACACAGCAATTTCTGCCTGTGCAGTGTTTCTTTTGAAGCCTTTGATCTCACCTTATTTTTAAAGCGTACTGTCCACAATCTAATTCAGAAAGGTGGTCAAGCACTTACTTAAAGATGTTGTTACCAATACAGTTTTCCAGACTGAAGAGAGAGACATGTAAAACAGGGTAATGAACTGATGCTTAATGAGTGTATCTGCCACTGAAAACCTCAGGTTGATAGAAACAAAGATTTTAGAGCAGAAATGGCCATAAGACAATGGAGCTTCACTTCCTTTAAAACTATCATATTCCATCTAGTTGCTTGTGTAACAAATCCAAATGCTTGATTAACAAGAACTTAGTAAGGGGACAAATGACTACTACTGCCCTTTAAAGACTTGTGTGATATTCTCAAATATCTGATTTTTAACATCTTTCTATCTTGTGGAGAATTAATTGAAACTCTTGCCAAAAGTCAATCTCATTTGTCACAGATTTTCCCACACTTGTCCATTAGCAGTCCTACTGACTCACTTTCAAATTATCTTCCTCTTTTATGTATTGTTTTTCTTTATTTATTTTTGCAATTCCCTCTACTACTTCTGGCCTTCTTTGGGAGGTTTTTTATGACTCTCTACTTCTGTGTACTAACATTTTACTACTCCTTCCTCCCTTCACTGCCTCGAGTTCACCCCCATCTATCTTTCATAGTCCCAATCTACCACTTTATTTTCCTTGTGAAATCTGGGAATGAAAGGAAAAAAAGGAAATCAGCATTAATGTGTGGGCTGCAGATGGGACAGAAATCTTTATCTAACTTTGAAAGCAAAGTTATTGTAGTGATACTGGCTTGCCTTGGGAGAAGTTTAACCATCTCAATACTTGCCCATTTTTTAGTCTGTATTCCAAACCTGAAGGCCAACTGTGACTATAAGAATGAGCTGCAGTTCTCAGAGAATTTGGGAAATTAGAGAAAAATTCACTAATGGAGCCACTGTGATATGGAAAAGAGTGGTGTAAAACCATGGATAACATAACACAGGAAAATAAGGATACTGGGGGAAGAGTTTAAAAGCATATTGGAAACTGAGGTATACTCTGCTCCTGGACTTGAGTTTAAAAGAAATCGTGCCTCCTAATCCTCTAAGAGCCCTTGGAAACTTTGTCACCATATCCTATTGAAATTCTAGTTTGAAAGGAAATTAGGCAGCTTTTCAAATTAAATTTTGGCTAAGATACAATTACTCATAAAATGCAACCACTGAAAAAAGCTATATTCCTTGTTTATTTATCCAAACAGTACAGTCTTGTCAAAACCACAAGCTGATGTCCACAGTCCAGTTCTTTCAAGTCACAACATTTACTTTTTCACTAATCCAAGCAGTAACTGTCTGTAAGAAGGGAAGGGGTGAGTTGAGGGTTTCTCGCTGATCTTTAGCATCCATAAGGCTGACCCCCAGCTCCTGAATGGAGTCCTAATCTCTGAACCTTCTCTCTGGGGCAGCCGCATCCATACCAAAACACAATCAACAACTTAAGCCAGGTCCTCACAAAAAAACCCTCACAACATCCTGTCCACAGGGATGTTTTCCATTGCTGTTTAGGTGTTTATCTGCTGTAAGGATCTAACTATGTTAAACAGTGCCATGCAGCGAGTTCCTAACATTGGGATCAATTCAGGACCTCACAGCAGTGGAACCACATTGCCATGAAATATCACCAGAGGAACAGGTTGACTAGCCCAGGAACTAGCCACAGCCATGTAATCCTACTGCTTGTAAAACCCTATCTGTGCTCCACGCCTGCTCCTTCACAAGTAATTTAGGTACCTTCAGAGGCCCTGCTTAGTTACCTGCACAATTTGATGGCAGGAGACAGCACACTTCGTGCTGGCCACCAGTATTCCTGAGGTCGGTGAAAACCAGAAACCCCAGAGGAAACTGAACCCATCATGAAGTTGGTATTAAACAGAACTGAGAATTATCCTATTCTGGAATACCTATCTCTTTTTGTTGATGACATGGTGTCCAAGATAACTACCTGAGACCAAACAGTAGTTAGACAAAGTTAAGGGAGACGAGTGTCTCTTCCAGGGTAGATTTGAAAGCAGCAAAACACTGTTTTTTCTTTCCTAGCTCATTGCACTTGCTGAGCCAGTATAAGCCATTCCAGCAAAAAGTCAATTTTGCCAGTATGAGCAGTGTCCTCATAAAGAAAGTGTTGTTAGTACAGCTCTCCCTATAAAGCTGTTGAATGTAGATTAGATTTTGTTTGTTTCATTTTTCTTTTCAGCCTTTATGGATTTTACTTTTATTATAAACAAACTGGAGATGTTGCTACAGTCTATGAGTTTGAAATAGGTGGTTTTTAGTGGTATCAAGGTGTGTAATCACCTTGACAACAGGAACCAAACACGCATGTTAAACAAACTGGTATGCAGCAAATATTTCCTATATTAATCTTCCCAAATTCAGCAACTGGGTCATCTTTCCTAACTCCAGCTTCTCAGTTTAGTTTGTTCTTGAGTTTTCACGCTTATGATCTTTGAGTGTCCCCTACCCCTACAGGGGAGGAAAGGTATTCAATCATGCCCCTTCAGTGCTTAATCACAACTTTAATATGGTTTCCTTCCTGGTTGGTCGTGGCACATATTGAATTAGGAAGCAATCCTGTCCCAGATCCACAAACATACTGCCAACCTTATTTCCTCCACTTAATGTAATCCAGTCTAGGCCTGGATAATTGTAGGGTTTTGTTACTCCCACCATGCCCTTTTCACATGCTTCTTATATGTACAGTCTATAAGTCACTTCTTAACCCAGTTGTTCTCTGAAAACAGGTGGTCTATATTATGTTCCTTTGGGGTCTGACTCTGCTTTCATTTATCTCATCATAAATCAGGAGTAGCTGGACCAAACTGAATGATATTAGGTCAGTGTAAAACTGATGTAAAAGAAAAAAAAGTATTTAACATTATTTCCTGCTACTGTTCTTCTGCGGGAGGACTCAAAAGGAACCGCTATTATGTGGTATAACCTTTAATTTCACTTTTATGCTCCTTTTGGGGCCCTTCGTTTTATAAATTGTCTCCTCCCCTCAGTGAACCAATTTTGTATGACTGAAAGGTCTGTTCAGCAATAAAAGCTGAGTCTGTCTTCTGGCTGGAGCATGCCTGTGGGGTTCAGGAGCCTACTCCTACCTGCTACACAGTGAAGTTGATGCTCAGTCATCTTTCTGTTATTTAATGTCTACAGTCCTTCCTCTTTCCATTTTTAAGTAATGCAGAATATGATTACCAGAGACAGAAAACTGTAGCAATTGAGTTCATCACTGAGCCTGACATTGATTTTAATGGGTCCAAGATTTAGCCATCAACACTTATTACAAAATTACGAATCACCTCATTGAACCAGGTCCAATCTTGTATCCAGTCCCTCCACATTTTAATTTCCTGTACTAGCCATAATCTGGAAGAGGGGATATTTGGCGGTATTTAAAAGAAAGGCAAAGTTAAAAAGAAAAAACAAACAAAAAAAAACAACCCAAAAAACCAAAACAACAATAACCAAAAATGACCCAGACTCTGTATTTCCTTCAGTTCCATTTTCCCTGTTATCAGGTTGATCCATCCTTTCATTCAGCAATGGAAGTCCCACATCAATCTGCACTGCAGTGTGGTAAAACAAACAGGACAGAATAACATCTGGAACATTTTTTTCCCCATTGGCTGTTGCTCAGAACAGAATCAGAATACATTTTTCTGAAGTCTAGAGTGTGTGGATAATGAGGAAATTGTAAATGACAGATTCTAAACAGCATGATGATATTTTTTTCCTATTCTAAATTTTAATAAGGTAATTCAATCAGTATCAGGTTGAAGTGGAGTAAAAGGTGGTAGAAGTCAGTTCATTGGAAAAAACTCTTGGATTAGTGTGAAAACTGCTTGTTTCTCACTTAACTTTTTTCTTTTTCTTTCTGGTTTGTGAACAGCTAAGAAAGAGCATGGTCATAAATGCTTCTTTCTTTCCCTCAGATTACAAAGAATGCTACTCTGAATGCATCATTTCAGATTTGATTCAAGATTCTGTAACATCACTGTGTTTCTCTGCCCAAAATGGATAGAGACTATCTTTCATTTTGAAGGGCTGTTACTTCTTAATATCTAGCAAATCACAGCTTCAAAATTGAAGCACCCTTACTGAGAGAGTATTTTATCATCAGAACTAGAAAAAAAATGAAGAGGCTGAAAAAATATTCATACTATGATGTATCAAGTCTAACTTTTGTTTCATCAAACAGAATCATGTTTTCTGTCCTCAAAAAAAAAATTTTTATTCATATCACTGCTAAACACCTCTTTAGTTCATGCCTTGGTCCTGCTAGGATTTATCATCTAAACCCTGTCTGTTCTCCAGGGATTGCAGTATTTTAAATATTCTTTTACCGTCTTTAGAAAAAATCTGCAAAACATAGTACTGACCATGACATTGCTTAAAAGAACATGTGGCATAATTTTTTTCTCTCAAAAAAAAAATCTCAGGAATTAAGCT
This sequence comes from Taeniopygia guttata, assembly GCF_048771995.1. NCBI lineage: Eukaryota > Metazoa > Chordata > Aves > Passeriformes > Estrildidae > Taeniopygia > Taeniopygia guttata. The sequence goes on from NC_133025.1 coordinate 4,980,720, forward strand.
CATTTCAAGAAATGTTTGACTTTGTATAATAGGCTGTTCATATAATCTCTCTCTCAAAAATTATTTAACTTCCAGAGGACAGGTTCCATCAATTCAGGCTCCTTTTGAAGTAGTTTAATCACATAAGGAATAGTTGAGGAGCTTCAGAGTCATCAGGACACTTTTTTGAGGAGGTCTTGTTTCAGCAGCTAGAGATCCTTTCCTTTTTTTTTTTTTTTTTTTGCTAACTAACTAATGAGGGTAAAATGCATTTCCTCTTCTCTTTGAAGGACATTTAACTTTTTCCTATGTAACCAAGCCAAAATGATCTATATGTGTGTGTTTGAACCCTTTGACACAGGAGAAGGAACTGGACCAGTACCTCCCATATTGTGTATGTGCATTTTCTTTAATTGCTTTCTACTATAGAAAGATGAGTGAATTTTTGAGTATAAACTGTAACTGTATCTCAAAAGAAAAGGACAAACCTCCGCTCTGTCTTTGAGAGAAATAGTTTAAGCAGTAAAGACCAACACAGGTTTTATGGCTATGATTCCCACCTGGAAGTAGGACACATTTGCTTTAGACATTATGTGGATATGTGCACATTTCTACATTAATTAGGTGTAATATCTCAGAGTACTCTGAAGTTTGACAATGTATAAGTATGCAAATGTACAAACACATACTTTGATTTTGAGACACGAAATTGTACACTTAGATGGCCATTATAATATTTGACTATTTAGTCTCAGAGGTGCTATCCAGAGCAAACCCCAGTTCCTGAATAGGTGCAATGATTTAAGATGAAGTCAGTGTCTGCATCTCTCACCTCCCTATTCTCACTTGCAACATGAAGGAGAATATTTTGTTTACCCACCACTATTACTCATAGTAAGGGAGAAACACCCTTGTGAGACCAGGAGGGCTGATTCCCATCTCACTTGCCCCAGTTCAGCACCATTTCAGACTGGGAAGACTGCACCCAACCAAACTGGTACATTGGGAGGTAAAAGCTGTCTGTGGCTGAGCTGGAGGAACCCCAGAGGACCCCCATGACAAACATCTGCTGTGAACATAAATAGCAGCAGACTCGTATGGCTCACCCAACTCTTTCAAGCCCTCCCAGCGGTGTGGGTTTTGTGGGTGAGATGTTCAGCTTTGGGCTCATGAGCACATTCGTTTCATCAGAGTATGAGTCTGAAAACAAGGACATGAAAAGGAGTGGGCAAGATGGCTGGGTGTGAGCCACCCCAGGAGTCCAGGCAGGTTGTGCCGCCCGGCACATTGCTCTGCTTGGCTTGGCTCAGCTTGGGAGCAAGGTGTGATGTGACTCAGCCCCAGGACTTGTCCAAACAGTTCTAAAAGCCTACAAGAAACATTTCTGAGGAGGGACTGGCTGGCAGTGGGAGTGGGGGAGTTGGAAGGGAAGCGTGTGCATGGTACACACGGGTGGCAGTCACGCAAAACCTTAACTTCTCACCGGGCAGTGACCTTAGTATGTTTTCATGTTTATCTAAAAAGATAAAAGGTATGTGCTTGCTCAGGAATGAAAACATGGGTAACATTCAAACAGAGGAAAGCAGAAACAGCAGTTTAAGAGGCAGGAAAATGTAAACCAGCACTGAGAAACATTTGACTTTGCTTCTTTTTTTTCACTGTAAAGGTCATGGCTGTATTGTATTGAAGCAAATAGGAATGATCGAGCAGAAGATTTTGATAATGTAGAGCAGAACTCTTCTAGGGATACTTACTGTCAGAATTTGTAAGATCCTAAAGCTAACAATATAAATATGACCAGAGTGAACAGTTTCAGATTTTTCTAATTGCAATGGAGGCATTGAGTTCAGGATTTCTCATGTGGAATAAGCTAAAAAAAGAGCCAGAACTTGTGAATGTACCTGGTCTTTTGCATAATGCCTAGGAAAGACCAGGTATTAAAAATTTTTCAGCTGTTTCAGCATCTTTACCAAACACCAGGTAAAACAATGTCAGTATATTCTTTCAGGCCAACATAAAATAAATGAAATTAGGGTTTAAACTGTTGGGAGGGAGTGTTTTGTTTCAAAACATGAAGGAAGCTTCTGAGTGGATGCAGATTCATGTCTCTCCAGTGAAAAACAACAATTTACATGGCGTGGATTGAGCCTGTGATGTTTCTGAGGTATTGCCTTTATACATATCTGATTTGATAGAACTGCTAGCAAAGCAGACTCCCTGTGTACAGGCACAGACAGCAGGCTGCTCAGACAAAGATTCTGATCCTTATCTTGCACCAGTTTCACACTGGTGCAATCCCATCACTACCAGCCATTTTGCTTTGGATCTACTCTTGCTGCTCTTGCTACTCCTGTGTCAGCTCTGGGCCCAAAGTTTCGCTGTGAAAACCAGGAGAGAGAAAAATAGCAAAGAGCAGGGAAAAGGATCAATTTTTCATTTGACACCAAGTAAATCATGACTTCCTTGGGGGATGTGGTACCTTTTCCCACTCTTGGCTCCATTTCCCATAATGCCCTTGACCTCGGAGGTCACCTGTCATTGGAAGATGAAGCTCTGAATAAACAGAGAAGACCCTGTGGTGTCTCTTATCTCTCGGTTTTGCCTCAAATCTCCGGGCGGAGTTTTAAATTATTCATCCACTGGTGCTCTCTGCGAGTTACACGTCTCCGTCACCTGCCCCCCCTTTGCCTGCCCATTTGTGAGTGAAGGCGGTATCCTTGGGAACCTTATCAGAGATCACAGATTCAGGCTCCAGAAATGAAATAAAAGAGGAAATTGGCTGTATTAGCATAAGAGGAGTCAGCCTGGAGTTGAATACACACATCACCCAGAAGCACCACTGGCTTCTCTTATCAGTAACGTCTGATCACCACTTCTTTATACACACAGGCACACATGCACCACACACATGCACATGCACACACACACACACACACACACATTCCCCTCTTTAATTCCACCCAGCCCATTCCTTTGTTCCAGCTCACATGAGGGAACACAAGGAATAAGGTCAGATGGCATGAGTTTCCTGAAGCAGTTTCCAGCACTCCCAAGTTCTCCTAGGTGAAAACAGCAGACAGCAGCATAAACAAGAATTTATTTATTTATTTATTTTGTTAGCAGAAATGATGATAAACCTGTAGCCTCAGCTGGCGGGGGAAAAAAGTCAGGATAAAGATTTCAGATAGAGGGGTTCTGTTAGTTCAAGTATGATTCCTGGACCAATCTCACTGTTTATCTTTCTCCGGTGTCTCCATGATGATGCATCGCCACGGTTTATGAATTTTTATTAGGAATAAAATTCTGATATCCAAATAACATAATTTGACATGTTTGTGAAGATTAACGCAGTGAATAATTTTGAAATTTAGAGGTGAAGATTTGTGTATTTGAAACAAATTATTTCCCTGTGCTTCCTTTTTACATGGAGACATTATCTCTGATATTACTTTTGTGGGGAAGCACTACACACGGCTCCTTCTCAATCAGAAAACTGCACTGCAAAGGAAAAAACCCAAATGTTTTATATTTTTCATGTCATGGTGAATTGGAATTTTACAATTCTGCCTTCTTTATGTTTATTGGGATATGATTGTATACATGGCTTTTTACTTTGCTCTGTGTAGCTTTACTGATGTACATTTTTGTTCTCAGAGTTGCTGTTGGCCGGGTAGCATCTGCTGCCCCTGTTGCTATTGAATCTGGTAGCTGGAGAAAAAAAATATATCAGAATTGGCACTATGGACAGAGGAAAACATGCCCTGTGAGATCCACTTTGCTCACATCTTAGAATGATTTTTCTCCATCCTGTAAAAAATAGCAGAAACTAATTTCCCTTCTTTTCAGAGCTGTTATTATTTTGTTAATATCCAAATTTGGTAATTTCCATGCAGGGTTTTACTCATGGCAATATCACCATATCTCTACAGAATGAGACTCCTTTGTTCTCTAATGAATATTACCAACATCATGCAGTAAACATGCGTTGGCTTTTCACATTATAAGTGGTGGGCTAAAGCCCTTAATTTAGCAGAGCTTTAATTGAAATGAAAACTAAATCAAAAAACAAGCAAACAAAAAACCCAAAGATGTTCCTTCATTTTTAATGATGGATGCAAGATGAAATATGGAGACCTTTGATTTTTGGGTTAAAAATGCAAAAGAAAGCAGCTGCAATTGTCCTCTCAAAATTTTTTTTTATATTGGAGTTAGTACTTTGTATACATAATGATAATGATGATGATGATGATGATAATAATAATAATTTCTATTGGCTTCATTCATGTTTGAATGGCTAAAAGTTCAATAATTGTATCAATTTTTTCAAACAAAGTTATGAATTTCTAGGAGGATTTGCTTAATTTCCCCTTTGATCTCTCCAGAGTCACCCCCATGTCCTTGCCATCCAGAGTAACATCTATGCTTAAAGGACCTTGATGATGTTTGGAGCAAGGGATTGTGTCATACAGAACCAACCTTAATTGGATTTGAGTGGGAGGTGTGATATATTAGTTTGTAACCATATGCAGGACTGACGCCAAATTATTCCACAAAATGACTCTGGATCTACTGAAGTTGTTGTGAAAACAACCCTTGACCTCAGAAAAGCTAAGCATACACCCTTAATACCCACCTCTCTGCTCCTGCAGTATTCATCAATGTAGGAGGCCATGGTATCACAAGAGGGTAGCTGGGAGGAAGATGAGGGTGATAAGAATAGCAGGGTTCACTTTTAGTTGTAACATTCTTCTTCAGTTCCTTATTTATGTGTAAATTGTTCTAATCTGACCAAGAGAAAAAAAATCTGCTTTGCAACGTCAACAGCAGAAAATGAGAAATGTCATTACAACTTCTGTTTGTGTCACAACTGGAGGTTGAAAAGGAAAACCTATGCATTAATTTAGAGTTTTTTACAGATGATAAAAATTAAAACAGCAAGAAGAGCTGAAAACATAGCGACTTCTGTTAAACAAGATTAAACTTGTTCATTGACTAATTCAGCCCATCCAGCTGAATGGAGCTGGTGTAAAATGGAGCCTCACGTAGAGTCCATGGAGCTAAATCTCAATTAGGTCAGTCACACCTGGAGGCACTTGGTTATGTGTGAGCTTAAACAGAGTACTTGGGAAACAAATGCTCTTCACTCCTGTTTATGTGGGGTAGAATGAGAATGGAGCATAGATCTTAAAATATGAAGGCAACATTGTAAAGGTACGAAGTGACTAGATAGTAGATACTGGCCTTTTCTCAGTCGTCAAGATCAGTGTTTCACCATCAAACTTAGGGAGAACAAGATTTAATCTTTCTAGATATTACTGAAATCAATTGGAGCTTCCCAGATAAGAAATATTTTTCATCATGCAAACTTTCTAGTATTTCTTCCTGGTAGAGTTATGACATTGATTAACATTCTTTTAAGGCGTGGAAAATCCCATAGACTGTGCAGACTGGAGAAACTTCTGTTTAACTTGGTGTTGCAGCATAATGTGGGGGAGCTTCCAACCCCTGCCATGAAGCTGGGCTCTGGTCAAGGTATAACATGCTAAAGAATTAAGATTCTAAATAAATTTGGCTTATTAACTACAATTTTAATGAAAATATATTTATAGGACTGTGTATAGGGGTTGTGAATTTAATGGAAAAGAGCTCCCTTTCATGTGAAATAAGTGAGGGGTTCATGTTGCTTTCTTAAAAGCCAGCATCCCTTTTAACCCATGAGGATGCCAAATTTTTCTTTGTTCTGAGTTTTCTGATTATCCAAACACGTGTTTTATACACACAAACACTTAATTCTGTTGAAAATTGGGATCTTTAAGAAGTGCCATGTCCTATGGAACTCCATTTTACTACATGTTCTAATCCAGCTACCTCAAACAAACTACGCTGTACTCATCATGCTTGAGGCAACTCTTTCTTCTCCAAGCCTCCGACCTCCCTGTAAATTCATGAAGCTTCCATGCACTGGTTCTGTATAACTCATGTGGTCAAGCTTTCTGTCTTTTCTCAATGAGCAGAACAAGCAATATATTAATTTCTTGAACGAAAGTTGATATGTTTACACAATCCCACATGAGTTTGGGACTCAGGGACATGTGCCTAAAGGTAAGCAGTAAGTCAGCCTTGAAAAGGGCTTTACAAAGTGTTCTTGAGTCAGTCTGCAGCTCTTGTGTGAGTCACTGCAGTGTATTCCCACTTACTGGGTAAGAGGCAATTGCTTGGCTGAGCAAAATGGATGGCAGCCTGGAGGGGCAGAAAGCTGCAATATTCCCTTTTCTGCAATAAGTGCATTGTGACAAGTTGGCTGCCTGGTATTTACCTCACAGAGAAATAAGACCCCTTATTTCAAGAACTGAGACACAGCTTCCTAAACCCCAGGTTTTGGAAGCTGAACTTTGCATAACAAAACAAATCTGCATCTGTCTGCAGCTCATTAATTCATTACATCGTCCTACTGATAACAAACCTCAGTCTACAGGAGTTCTGAATTTTGAACACATGCTGTCTTTTGAATTCTCCCCCACGTCTCAAATATACATTTGTGAAGAGGTGGTCATTGGAATTTAACTTTTACCTTTTACATCTACATGTCTAAAAGCACAGGGCAGTCAGGGTTTTCATTTGTCTGATGATGATCTGTCTTTTCATATGTGTAAAAATGCCGAAGTGTCCTTTTGTCTCTTGTCCTGCTAAAAATCAATTAGCAAAGGCCTGCCATTTGTCAGTTATGTAAGACAGTGTTATATTTTGCCTATTTTATGTGCAAGTGAGCAGAACCACACAAGACATTTTGGAACTTAGTCAAAACTATGCTCTTTATTCAGGGCTAAACCTCAGAATTCCAATCTGAATCCATTCCCATCATCAGCTGGCTTTTGCATTTTGATAGTGTCGGGGGATATTATCTAAAAGCTCTCTTTTTCCATGGGGACCAAGATCTGAGTCTATGCTATCTATGAATCACAGGGCAGATACATGGATGCAGAACAAAGAATGTCCATGGAGCTCTCCAGAGATGATCATCTTTATATTTCTATTTCCTAATAAGGCTTAAATTATTTCCTTTTGCACTGAAGAAACAGATACCCCATTTCTTATCTGAAGGAGGAGACCAAAAGAGCATCGATACATTACTACTGGAAAGGCTCACACACTCCTATGTAATCATTAAATTTCTGGGAAAAAATATTTTATAATTAAAGCTACACAAGGTGCATCTGAGCTCTGTTTGCATGTACCAAAACTTGCCCCAGCTGTTTTCCTTTTCCTGATTCTGCAGTTATAATCAGAGTATTTATTCTCCCTCTCCATCAATTAAAAGCCTGTATTCATATGAAAAACTATCATTTTTTTATAGAGAACTTTTATCATCCAAACTGCATTTCAAAAAAATTTCATGACAGTACTAGAAAAGATGTTTTGGAGATAAGACTCTATTTATGCATACAAATCTGGAAAACCAGTATTTACCTGGGAGGCAAAACATTCAATGTTCAATGTAGAAACAATATTCAAAAGACACAAGAAAAAAGAAGCTTTTCTCCTAGAGAACTCTGTGCTTCTTTTTGGATAGTGGTGAATTTCAGGTGCAAACAAATTGGAAAGAATTCAGACCAACGTAGGAAACACACTGTCCAAACTAGTAATGGAAATTAGTTCTGTATGTGGCCCTGCTCTGCCACTAAGAAATGCAATAAGGTAAAGGATATTGCAAGTTTTTCTGTATTCACATTTTATTTAGGTTAGGATTTCCCTGTCATGTGCTGAACTGGGATCTCACAGCCCTGGTTACAGGGAGAGTGCAGGCAGGTGGGTTGGTCTGAACACAGGAATGCACCCCCAGGTATCTCACATGGCCAGAACTTTGTGGGGGAAAGACAACAAAGTTCACTACATTCCTTCCAGCAATCTGACAACTGGGTAATACAATGTAATAATAATAAAAAAGCCACTAATTTTTAACATTCCTACTTGTTACATTTCCCCAACCTGTCAAAAATGAACACATGAAACATTCTCTGCCTTCCTGAGTATCATCCTGGAATGCCTAACTGCTGAAGTGGCTTTTTCAGGGAATTTCAGGTATGTTTTGGCTGCTTTTCTGGATTTTTTTCCTTTTTATTTTTAACAGCAGTGATGATCACCTGAAAACATTGAGCTAATGAGCTCTACATTTACATGGAATGGGCACTGGGGTAAGGAATAATAATTCTTATAAAACAGAAACTATCCATCGCACTTTTAGATCTAGGCTGTTCTCACACTGGTAGGAAACACCATTTTTTTAAGGAGTTTTCCCAGATGCTCTGAGCTGTCTCTGAAAAACCTCAGTTTTCTATACCATCTGTATGGAGAGCCATAAGAAAGGCAGACAAGTAAATCTGGCCAGGTGAGTTTGCATACCTCCAGTAGCCTGCTTTACCTTGGAGTCTCCCTGCCTGGAAAAATTCCAAACCCACCTGGACACATTCCTCTGCCCCCTGCCTTGGCTGGGGGGGTTTGGACTGGGTGATCATCAAAGATCTCTTCCAACCCCATCAATTCTGTGATTCTGTAATTTGGTACTTCAAGCTGAGATGTTGTGAATGTGCTGTATTGGTACCAGAGCAGGTAGCAGGTTAACAGAGCCTTCTTCTGTATGTGTTCCAGCACACAGATTGTCATTCCACACAATATGGAGAATTTCTTATTTTCCTGTGTTCTAATCAGCTAGTAGACATCCGAATTTTGATCAATTTATGGGAAAAAAATTAATTTACTTTTGGTATTATAAACTAAAAAAACCAACTAATTTTAACTCCTAGTTTAAAAAAATTAGAAAAGAGTAAAAAACAAATAAGCACAATGTTTATCTTCTAAAGTACAAAAATATCTGCTAAAACTATTAAATGTGTAATGCACTGGCTCAGACCTTACAACCAAATCACTGGAGTGTGTTATTGATGCTTCTCTACTCTTTGGCACTGCAAAACATAATGATGAATTAACAATATTTAACTTAGTGCTAAATATCTGAGATTCTGTATTAGCTGACAAACCCCCCCAAAACTTCAGTACAACTCCTGATTTACATTATTTGTGATGCTGCCCTAAAAAATACTATATTGATTTGCATCAGACAGTTTCCTGTGTGTGATTCAGGCATACAGGTGAATAGAGCCTACATTGATTTTAAGGCCATTTTAAGGTTGGAAAACAGAAAGAAAAGATGCAGTTATTGTTTAACTTAGCAGCTCTCACAGCTATTCAAGCTCTCTCATATTCACACAGAAAAATATGGTTGTACAGATAACCAGACCACCCTGAAAAAAACTCATTTAAAATTGGACTTTGGAACTCCTACAAAGTGAATAAAAAAAGAAAAATAGAAGAGAAGACTTGTTTCTTTTCACCCACAATGCTGATGTCTATTCCTGCTAGCTTCTTTCACACCAATGCATAATGTCTTTGGATGCTTATCACAATAGCCCCCTTGGTAAATGAATATTTTTATTGCAGTAGCCTTTGGAACTTACACAAAGAAAGATGGGTAGATTCCCACCCACAACATTAAAGTTTTCCTATTCACTGACACCAAACCATGTTCTAATGTTTAAACAAACCCAAACGCTTGGGAAAATTTAGATTTGACCTCTGTGGGCATGTTAAACAGTTTACATTACAGCAAACTCTAGTTTTCCCTAATGTGCACAGCACTTTGGAACTTTGTCAAAACGGAACAGTTTCAAAGCTGTATGATCTTCACCCGGGGGCCTAATTGAAGCGGCATGAAAAATATTTCTTTCTTTACTTCTTTACATTTTTTTTCCTTTTTCTTTTTCTTTTTTTTTTTTTTTTTTTATAAAGCTGGATCAGAAGTTGGGTACTCTCCAAAAAAAGCTTATGAAGCTGACAAACATTTACCTCCTGGTCCTACAACCCTAAAACTTCCATCGTAGAAATTCAGAGCAAAGGTCAGACAGAGGAAAAACATATTAGAAGCAGCATGACAAGCCAAGTTTTATTCTACTTGAAAAGCCAGCTTTTTCAAGTCCTTTTTCTTTCATATTGGTTGTTTGAAAAGGGATCTGAAGAAAAGTCAAAATCCCCATGTAAATGCATATATTTTCAAACAGGAGGATACCTATGCAGATGCATATTAAGCTGCATCCAGCTTTGGTAGGCAAGCCATGTTTGAAGAGCATTCCCAATGCAGTTGATGCTCATGTCCCTTCTGAGTCTCCATTGAAGTTCATTTGCATCAAACTGAAATGAATATTTAAAAAAAAAAATTAGCTCTTTAATTTGCGGTTGCCAGTGGCATAAGAAATATGCATACGTGCTACTTTCCTGCCAAGCAAAACATTTTGCAGTAAATGTTCTATCTGTAGAGTTTTGAAATGTATTGTATGTTCCAAGATTTAAGCCAGAATACTGGTTTGGGTGTCTGGGGGTGTTAGTCCAATCTAGAAAATTTTTGAAATAATCATATATATATAGATATGTATGTAAATATATATATATATATATATATATATATACATATATACATATACATATATATATATATATATATATATATATATATATATATATATATACACATATGTGTGGTTAGCTTACATTCTAGTCATGGCACGGGTGTTTGATTTAGATGATATTTAAGGTCCCTTCCAATCCAAACCATTCTCTGAACTTGGTAAAACCCTCTGATTTGAGCATCAAAAACACAAGACAATCTAGTAAAGGGTTAATATAAGAAAATCACAGATTTCTGCATGCACCCATGCAGATATGAAACAATATACATAATTGAAGCAGCACTATTTATTCTAACATCATTCCATTATTTTTTCAGGGTCCTATTTGTTGCTTTGAAAACTGTGCAGTGAGGGGAAGGACTGGGGAGAACAGGCCCACTGGTACCCTAAAATTTTCTACAGTTAGATAACACAATCTTTGTTCATCTGACTAACTCCATGGATGGGGATATTTCAGTTCAGCTCAGAAAATTAAAGGCAGCAAAGATTGGATATGCTTGCAGAATTAATATGAACCTTTAATCATCCAAAATATATGAGCTTCAGTGTGTTCCTACAAATCAAATGCAAATAATATACAGTTCCTTGGTCAAATCCTCAAGTGGGGAAAATCAACTAATCTGATCTATATCAACAGAGGATGGGATCTCTGTTTAATCTGTGGCAGGATTTTCTCAAAGAACGTTTTCCAAGTTTAATATTCAAGATCCTGAGAAGTTTTGAAAGGCTCCATAATGTGAAGACTCCCTGAAATTTTGAGAGCACATCTCAAAGTGCGACTTGAGACTTGAGGGACAAGAAGTTAAACTCTTTACAGCACTCTCTGAATATTTATAAGGAAAGAGAGATTTCCCAACTACAGCTCCACAACATATTAAGTACTTGCAGCTACTGTTGCTGTCAGAAATGAGGGTCAGGGATTTTGTTTCATGTTAGGGGATCTCGTGTCATGTGTAAATGCCTCAGATAGAGGGCACATATGATACCTTTATCCATTAGCTGAGCAGTCTGACCAGACTTTTCAGTATGTCAGATTCTTGAGACTGATTATTTAGCATTTGCCAATCCAGATCTACTATATTGGTTTCAAACAGAAGAAGTCCGTGTCCATAATATTCATCTTTTCTCAACCCAAAGAGAGGTTAAAGAAATGTACAAAGTCATTAGAACCCTGTCAGTTGCTGTGTATTTTTGGGTAGAATCACAGAATAAAATGTGCATTATTTTTTAAATATACTGCATGTTCAACCTTGAGGAAAAAGATCTGATGCAATTTTAGAATGATTAAATAAATAAGAACATGTGTACATATAAGTGGATTCTGCAAAAAGTATTTTCAAAAGTTTTTCAATCTAATTGAAATTAATTATCTTACTAAAAGTGTTCTCTTTAACCACTTGCTTTCTAAAAAGGGGAGAGTTGATTATAAAAAAAAGACTTAATTTCATGATTTTTGTCACTTTCGTCTTCGCACATCTTAGTCAATCCACATAGCAAAGAAGAAGAATTCATTGGGTTATTTCTGATCTTTTTAAACAGCAGCTTATCCAAAACCATTTCAAAACAATGTAGTAAAACGTCCTCTTTTTAGGACATCCTAAATCCTAGACATGCTTTGATATGTGATAAGAAAGCTGTTCCTACGTGTGCAGAACCTGATGCACAAAGGTGCACGCAAGAGCAGAGATTCCAAAGTAATTCTGATTTCTGGTAAGGATACTGAGGAAGCACTATTACATTTGCAATTGGATTTCCCCTTGGGACACTAGTACCAGAGAAAACAGACTTTTCATTGCAGTACATGTAGAATTAACCATGTAACTAGATAAGCAGTACACTGTTACAATATTAAAATTTATGCACTCATGCACCTGGAGGCTTATAAAATATCAGGCACTAGATGTTTTTTAGAGAATTTTGAGAATATTATAGAAAAATATTTTAAATTTTTTAATTTTTTCCCTGTTTTTATTTTCATACTTTCCTTTATTTCCATCCCTGTGAATGCTTTTTCCGACACATGTTCGAGGAGGAATTTTTCCCTCAGTAGCAATGATAATAATGAAAAACAATTGAGCATCTGATAAATATCAGAAGTGCTATTTGCTGTGGAATAGCTAAAGCAAACTTCTGTGAGGTCAGAGATTCTTCTTTCTCATAGTAACTCAGAGTTTAAGTACATGGACAGAAAAAATCATCTTCCTTAGTCCAAGCCTTCTGTTTTTCTTGTCCATTTATCTCACACCTACATTTTCCCGTGATTCAGGATCCCAGTCCTGACTATCAGATAGTCACTGTCCTTCTCACACCTACAGAGTGTTCTTTTGAGTGCTGCCCTTATTTACTCTTTGGGATTTCAGTGCTGCAGGCTGCAAAGCAAATTATATGGGAGCAATCACTTCTCATTAGGACTTCAGCCCACAGAGCCAAGGAATTTACTGATGTGATCAGCATTAGCTGTGATTATCTCTGTTTTTTAGAGATGTTGGCCCAAGCTAAGTGATTTTTTTTTCTTTTTTTTTTTATGCTCTGGAATTTGTCGCTGTATGAAAGCAGTTTCTGAAGGAGGGTGACTCTACTGTGCATGGCCTTTACTTGATAGAGCAGCATGCAGAACAAAATTCTCTCTCTGGAGAGTAATCCACTGAGGAAAAAGAAATTCTTTCAAGTGAATCCTAATGGTGATGTCACTCAGCTAAATATGAATATCCTTGTACCTTATTTCCTTAGATTATATATAAATAAGGGGACTAAGCTAGTCTTTGAATAAACCTCTTTATTTTGATTTATTTTTATGAAATAAATATATTTTATCTTCACTTCTATCAATGTGCTATTCCTGGAAAAATCAAAATTCAGTAAAATCAATTGAGTTTTCTAAAGTTTTGTACTGGTTTCCTTTCTGAAATGTAAATTGGCAAATAGTGCTGACCTGAACTCCTCTTTATAGTGCCTTCAGCTGTTACTGTGAGCCCAAGTGCTTGGAGAGAAGGCTTATCTGAAGGTATTTCCCATCTCTCCTTTTCCCCAGCTTTTGCTCAAAAGATTTCCAAAGGAGTTTCCATCACAGCAATTATCTGAGCTTCTCAAGAGCTCTCAGGGTTAAGTATAATTATAGCAATTTTATTTAACATAAGCAAAGAAAGTGTCACATTGTCTTGCATATATCATTTCAGTTATGATTGAGTAATGGCATATGAAGTTGTGATACATGAGGGATTATGAAAATTCAAATAAGAAGGAAGTTCCCTGTTCTACAGACCTTCCAATCTCTGTGGAGGAAACAGAAAAATCCTTGAGAACAGGAAGTAATGCGACTGTCCTGCACAGTGTCTGTATAGTGGGGAGTGCTTCCAGTATATCAGACACAGAATCATTTTTGCTGTTCATATTCTCAATATTGAAGAGAACTTATTTTCAGTTTCTCCTTTATCTTGTTTCTGAAGCTCCCAGTACATTGTTTATATGTGGGCTTGAGGTAATTTTCCCAGAAAGCCCAGATCACCCAGCAGAAATCATGATGCCTCAAAGGAGATAAAGATCACCCAGTCAGTGCATGACCCCTGCTCTCTCCTTGTTTTAATCATGCAAAAGTGAGTGAAAACACCTAAGAAAGTGGTCAAATGATTCACATTTCATGGAACATATTACAGTTTCTCAAAGAACACTTTTTTAGTATTCGGGTTGAAAAAGGGTCAAAGTGAACTGCTTGTACTGGAAGGACAGGAAAATTAACTAATATGAGAAGAAAGAAGCTGGATCCTTTTCTTGACATGCCTGCAGTGTCCTGATGGCTGGTTCTGCTCAGCATCATTTTCAGTGTCTTCATTCATTTCTGGTTATTTAGCTAAAAAAAAAAACCACATTGTGCACCACAACACTGGTGCTAAATCACCTGATTTTACTTAAATTTGCCCCAGAGAGATTGTAGAGATGTGTGATGTGATCTCCTTCTTCTGTGTAACCTCACACCATATGCTACTGTTGAGGTTTCTGTTGCATTGTAGCACTGGATCAGTATTTCTGAATCTTCTGAGATGGGAATATCACCTTCTGCTGCTAAAAAGCCCCAAAACTTTGTGCAGAGCCACCAGGGTCTTCTCAGCTCCTTAACAAGGTAGCAGAACAATATAATTAGAGATTTACACAGGTTTTCTGTCATGCTTTGAAAGCTATGCTTCGCATCTTTTAATGAGGTTTAACTTCATCTGACAATTTTTATCTTCAGCTTATTTCCTGGGCTGCATCAGCTGTTCAAGAGAAAAAGATGGAAGGAAAAAGTCCATAAATTTGCCAGAAATAGTGAATTTAAAAGAGAAAAAAAGATGGATCATAAGCCATGAATTATTTAGAATCTGTAATCTACAGGGAAGAATGCTGAAATATAATACAGATATTGTATGTTTATTAACAAGGTCCTGATAGGATTAAAAAAAAAAAAAAAAAGAGAAAGATGGGGTCAAGGTGTTGAAGATTTTCATATCTAAATGCTAACATGATCATTAGAATAGCTTTCTTCATCTTCTGCTCTTTCCACAGATTTCTTATATAGCCTGAGAAAGAGTTCCTCAATGATCTTCCAGTAGCAAAATACACATGCCTGTGAAACAGCAAAAACATTGTTTTTATCATCACTGGGAACTTACACATGGCAAGTGTGAAAGGTACAGAGAAGGCAGAAAAAAAAAAAAAAAAACCAAAACAGTAGAACATAAAAACATAAAGAAAATGTTTTTTTCTTGCAAAATATTTTTCACCGAAAAAATGCCAATTATATGTATTACAGTCATACGAAGCAAAACAGGATTCACATTTTCAGTATGCTTGGATAAATACATGTAACTAATTAATAACAGCTTGGTTATTTTCCCTCTGAGATGGTCCAATATAAAACTGATCTTTCTTTCTATTAAAAATATTGAACATTTGGAAAAATACATTCATAATCTTCTAAAAATCTTAAAATGGCTTTCCAAATAGGGGCATAAATATTTTCTTTTTCAGCAGGAAATCCCTTTTGATGCTCTTCTAAGTTCTTCAAAGAATAATTTTTGGTTTTTTATTGCAAATTTTATTACAGAAATGTTTGTATGCACATTTTAGGATTTTCTGTCATAAAAATGAAGAGCCTTCATTTCAATAAGCAGCCTGAGGACAGCTTTCCTGCTCACTTCCCACTTCCCTTACGTATAGATATGAAATAGGATTGACATAGAAGTGGCCAGAAATCAGAAAATTTGATGTGCGGTGTTGTTGATGCTGCCATATTTCCTCATGAAAGGTTGTTGTGGTTGATTTATCAGCCAACACTGTTAACCCTGCAGAGGAACAGCCTGGCAGGTGAGGGGTTTGTAAAACTCAGGGTACCAACAGCAGCATGGACAGCTTTAGGCAGTAAAGTGAGGGTTTGCTATAGGGGTTTGCTATAAATGGGCAGATCTTTGGATGATCCTATACCTAAAATATAGCAGAGAAGTAGCCTAAGAGAGAGACTAATCCAAATTTCCGCAGTATCGGAGTCAGTCAGAATAATTCTAGTGAGCTTTGGGAGTTTGACTTCTGTGTCAGAATAGTCCAATAGGAAGAATACAAGTGACAATGATAGAAAGTTCATAAGCTGATTGAATATGTATTTCATAGAAAAAAACCCACATCTAACATTCTTTCCAGGAAACATACACAAGAATAATGATCTAGATATTAACTTATGAAATGTTGCCTACAATAAGTTACTGTTGCGTGTCGTTTTACTGCAGGCAAAATGAATGGGAGGCTTTGACTTAATATAATGAAAATTTTCTGTATTTTCCTCAGTTGAGAAGCTTCATTGAGACTTTATATTAGTGTTTCATTATATGTGAGATGGGAGAGAAATCTACCTGCTTTTCACTGCCAAGTCTTTTTATCAGACGAGAACATGTATTTCTGCAGCCGTGTGAAACAGAATTGCAGATGTTCAGAGCCTGTATCCAGAAGTCACCCTTTTCTTGAGGACCCAGCACAGATTTCTATCACATCTATCAGCAGCTATTTTACTGCTACCAGGGACACATTAGGACGTGTCAGGGTGATAATGTGTTGCGTCAGCCCTGGCAGTTGTGCAAATGTGTGTGAAAAAAACCCAACAAAACCAAACCAAACAAAAAAGATTCTGCTTAATTTTCCATCACTGCAGAGTCATGCTCTGAGGATTTTGAAGAGAATAAGAACCAAGTGTTGAATAAAAATATGGTAAATTAAACCTCATTTATACTTGGCAAATTCTGCATGGTTTTATTCATATTAAGAAATATGACTGGCTTCTCACATTGAGCAATGTACCATCTTCTTCTCAGAAAAAAAATATCTAAATATCTTTAAACTCTGCAAATTACAGGCTTTGTAGTAAACCCCTCTCAAGTATAAACAATTAAATGCATCTATACAGCTTGTATTTATTACCTATTTGTATTGTTCAGAAGTAATAGTTGATAGGGAACTTTATTAATAAATAGATAATAATGGGGTGTAAGAAGTTGTTCATGTTAAAGTCATTCCCACACACAGTTTGTCAAGATGAAAATTCAAATAAGAAGGACTTTCAAATAAGAAGATCTTTTGTAGTGTGATTTGAAGATTGTAATAAAAAATGCTTTTATGTAAGAGATATGTTTTTTTGTTGTCCAACAAGCAGACACTCAGTTTAGGCTCCCTTGTAGTTTTCAAAACATCTGATTTGGCTTGCTAAGCTGCAAATGATGAGGAGTCAGAAACTTCTTTACAACAAGATCAACCTCCACAGAAGTGCTGGACACCTTGAAATCAGTAACTTTTATCAGCTCATCTAGATAAGCCAATATCCCTTGTAAACCCTAAAGCTGGGTATTTCAAAGCAATTTTAAACCAGGTTTTTCACATCAGGCCTTTCAAAGCATCCAGGAAAAATCAGCATCCAAATAGCACCAGCTATCAGTTCAGGCTCTGAAAATGTTTCTCTCCATGGGGTTTATGTGCAAGGCTTTAGTACCAGAGGAGGCAGCAGGAGTGGCACCTGTGAGGTGACACCAGAAGCTACCTGAATGTTGGACAAAGTCAGTTCCAGCCATCTCCAGGACAGACCCAGAGCTGTCCACAGCTGAGCCTTTCACAGCCATGGTAACACCTCTGTGGTAATGTATTTAAGGGGAAGATAAGAATGACAAAATGGAAGAGTCACAGCTCTGCAGACACCCATGTCAGCGAGGAAAGAGGGGCAGAAGCTGCTCAAGGGGTCAGAGCAGAGGTTCCCCTGCAGTCCCTGGTGGGGCAGCTGTGCCCTGCAGCACATGGGGGTCCATGGGGGAGCAGAGATCCACCTGCAACCCACACCAGAGCTGGTGGATGCTCCCTGAAGGAAGCTGTAGGTCAAACTTTTGCAGATTCCTGGCAGGACCTGTGACCTGTGGAGAGGAGCCCGCACAGGAGCTGGTGTTCTGGCAGGTTTTATTGAAAAAGTGCAGCCCAAGGGGAGGACCCCCCACTGGAGAAGCACATGAAGGACTGTTTCATGGAAAGGAACCCACTCTGGAGCAGGTGAAGGGTGTCAGGAGGCCTCTGCAGCAGAGGAGAAGCATCATGAGCTGAACACAACCCCCATTCCCACTCTTCCCAGGGGTAGAAGAGTTGGGAATGAAGATGAGCCTAAAAAGAACAGAGGGATGAGGAAAGGTATTTTTAGTTTTGCTCTCATTTCTCATTAACCTACTGTTTTACTGGCAATAAACTATATGAATATCCCTAAGTCAAGTCTGTTTTGCCTGGGACAGTAATTTCTGAGTGATCTCACTCTCCTAACCTTGAACCACAAGCTTTTCATTGTTTTATCTCTCCCTGTCCTATTGAGAAAGGACAGTCATAGGGCAGCTTGGTGACCACCTGATTGTCAGTCAAGGTCAAACCCACCACATTACCGTAGAATTCAGTGAAATCTCCTCCTCAACCTTTCCTCTCCCACAAATCTGCAGCCACATGGCTGGCTGAGCCAAGCCAGACCCTGCTTGCCCTGCAGATGCTGAGGGACAGAGGGGGATCCTCTGCAGGTGTGGTCCAGCCAGGTAGGCACCAGGAGCAAGGATGGCTCTGCTCCCATTCCTGCAGATTCATGGAATTGCCCATTCATGGAATTGCCCAGGCAGCGAGGTGCAAACGAGCCTCGGTGCTTCCATTTGCACCCCTTGGACTTTCCCGGGAGGCAGAGTTGGGTGCTCACCTCAGTCCCACAGAAGACACCCACTGCCCCAGCCCCTTTGAAGGCAGAGGGAGCCTCATGATTGTTGTCATCTTTAATAATTCAGGTTGCAGATTATGTCAGGATGCCACCATTCATTCCACCAGTGTATTTTATTCAGTTATTCCACTAGCTGTGCTTTAAAAAGGTGAGTGGGCACACGCCGCCCTATCAAAACCACACATTTTCTGGTCATTTATCTATGGGACACTACAGTATTTAATTACACATTCACCTACTGCATCTCAAAAAAAAAAAAACAAAAACACCAAAGAAAAACAAACAAACAAACAAAAAAAAGCCCCCAGCAAAACAAAAATAAGAAAAAAAATGCCAAAAACCCAAAACCCCCAACCAAACAAAAGTGCCCAGCACCACTAAAAGGAAGGGAGAGCACATACAAATATCACTATTCATCTACTAGACCCAAAACTGCAGTGCTTGGTTTGTGTGGTATTTCTGCCAGTAACACAATAAATGAGCTGCATTAACATACTATCACTAAAAATATAAGGCATTTTCATTTAATGGGACTAGAAC